>NC_069786.1:77513214-82513214 GCF_027406575.1 Nycticebus coucang
CTTCTGTTTAGGTTTTATTTGCATGACACCAAAGTGTGAGTCAGTTGGCTCACTGCATTTTGCATACATTGTGCATAATGAATACTAAAGTGAAGATTATCTCTTCATGGAGAAAAACTGAAAACATGTGTTTCTCCACCAGATTTGCTTTGATGAAAAACAGAGAAACCTAAAATGTTGGTCAGTAGATGATAAAGTAATCTTTCTACACTCCAATCTTAGCAATGAGAGATTGTGTTCCTTGCCTTTTATTTTTGTTATACTTACTTCATTATTCCTTAATTTCAACAGATGAGATGAGAGAAAATTCTACTTAAATTCTTCAATTTAATAAAAGTGTGAGGTATAATACTCATATATGTGCTTGGGTATGTATTATAGTTCCCATATAATTTTGAACTTTGATAGAACGTGCACTATAGGTTATATTACAATAATCAGATTTGTTCTTAAAATTATATAAAAGAGAAACAACCATAAAGAAAATAAAAACATAGTCAAAAATTTTAATAGCATTGACAATATTTTTTAAATACCATTTTCCTTAACTTGAAGTTTTGCCTGCAATATGGCCTTTTGTCTATTATTGACTCCGTGCCTTTTTTTATTTTTTAACTATTTTAAGTTCACAATGTGGTTTAATGCCTTATACAGCAAAGACCCCCGCCCCACCACCACCACCATTGATTCGAATTGCATTACTTTGTTTTTCTGGAATAATTTGGGAGACAACTTTGTATCACCATCCAGAACAGGAGGAAAATCCCACTGGGGTCTTCTGCTGCTTCAATGTCCCACTTTCTCCCTGTGGTTCCTCATGTTGCTCAATGCCTTTCCCTTACTTCAACAAATTATGTGCTGTTCCAGTTTCCTCACTTTGTATCATAGGAACCCTGCACTTTTGAAGAAAGGAGAACATAAGCTCCCTTAATCAAGACGGAGACAGAAAGAGGAAGGAAAGAAGGAAGGCAGGGAGACGGGGGAGGAAGGAAAAGAAAAAGAAATTCTTCTCATCCTGGCCACAGTTCGGTTTCAGGTTTTACACCCTACCCAACCCCGCCCTCAGGAAATAGAAATTTCTGAAGAATCTTTTTAGTTTTGGGAGGCTTATTCAGACAGATGGCAGCAGATTGGTCTCTACAATGGTAGTTGTATCACTGACAGAAAGCTGGAAGAACTGATCTCCACATTGTCTGTAAACAGATCTGACTGCTACTTTGATCAACACTTAGAATTGAAATGATTCTTGGTTTGTTCTGTTACCATATTGAAATATAGAAAATTGTGTCTTCTGCTAGTCATAGTGACTCATGCCCATAATCCTAGCACTCCAGGAGGCCAGGGAAGGACTGTTTGAGTTTATGAGCTCCAGACCAGCCTGAGTAGGAGTGAGACCCCATTTCCACTAAAAACTGAAAAGTTCGCTGGGTATTGTGACAGGTCCCAGACACTGTGGCCCCAGTTGCTCACGAAGTAGGAAGTAGAGGCAGGAGGGTTGGGGCAGGAGGATTGCTTAAGCCCAGCAGGGGTTAAGGTCGCTGTGAGCTATGGTGATTACATTGGTATTTTAATGGAGATTGCATTAAATCAATAAATTGCTTTCGACAGTATAGACCTGTGTTTTTTCTTTTTTGAGGTGGGGTGGGGGGTTAGTTGTTTGTTTTAAGAGACAGGGCCTCAGTCTTGCTCATGCTAGTCTCAAACACCTGAGTTCAAGCAACCCAACCACCTCAGACTCCCCAGAGTGCTAGGATTACAGGCCTCAGCCACTGCATCTATCTAGGACAGTATAGACGTTTTAAGAATGTTGATTCTTCTAACCTCAAAGATTATATTTTACTCCCCAATAGGACTTTGATCAATTTTGTCTCTAACTTAATCAACTTATTTCAGCATCCTTTCCAGATTGAGGATATAAATTACTGTTCATAAAGTTCTCTTAATTAGCTTTACCAAACTTTTTAATAGGTTTAAAAATCTTTGACATGTTTTGTTTTGTATTTCTCTGAATAATATTTTTAATTTCAAAAATTATGTTTTGGTATTCCAAAATACTTTTTTTACTTTCATATGTCTGAGTCTGTATATACATGAAAATGACTAATGATGATATTAAAGCAGTATTAATAAAGGGATTCTATTTTGGTTTTAATTATTAATGTATATGTAATTATGTATGCATATAAGTGGAAATTCATATATACATTAAGAATATGAAAATGTACTAGAGAAAGTCTATACAATTCTAAATGTCTGCAGTTTAGTTACCAAAAACTGTTAAGCATAGTAAATTGTGTTATAAATTCCATATAATTTCTTATTTTAGAATAAAATGATTTACAGAAATATTTTTTGAAAAATCAAAATGTAGAATCTAATTTTTTAGTTTAAGATTAAGAAAATCATTTTTGTTCTCTGGATTCCTCAGATACAGTATATGTAATAATTTTTCATCGATTTTTAATTTATAACTTAAATACTAAGCAATAAAGAGATTTACACAAAAGATTTTACAATGTTAGTCATTTGCAGTGTAAAAATGTGGTTTCTTATTATTTCTAGCTCTTAAAATGTTACTATACTGCATGGCTATATAATTTTACAGGACAGTTTAATTTCCTTTGAAAATATGAACCTCAGTGAAAGGTCCAAATTAAAAAGAAATTAATATGTTTCACACATTAAGTTATTTCTCTGGTCTTCTGAATTCTGTAATATCTAAGCCTTGTAAAAAATTCTACTTAAAGTTACTAAAAGCAAACCTAGATTTTTCACATTATCAAAAATAAAAATGCTTTTAGAATGGATATTCTGTTTTCATTTCATTATATTAATTACTATCAAATGTCACAATAATTAAAATTCTGTTGTCATGGAAACTTGTGGAAATACATTGGTCAAACACACCAGCTCATTATCAGGTCTATGTATAATAAAAATCTTTATTATTTGCTCTGCCAAGAATCTTTATAGTTTGGGTCTGCAAATGCTTTTTAGAAGGTCAAGTTAATCTATATATGTTAAAAATCAATCAAATATGTTTTAATAATTTATATATGAACTTCAACTTTGGTACACCCATTTCATGGAAGCAAGAAGCTTTAATGAAAACTTAGAAAATCTAAGATTCTAGGCCTGCACTGTCCAATGTGGTAGCCACTAGCCATATGCGGATACTTATACTTAAGATTCAATTACTTAACATTAATTTAGTTTAAAATTTAGTCCTTCTATTACACTAGCCACTTTTCTAGTATTCAAAATCCTCATTTTGCTGTGGTCTATTGAATTTTACAGTGTGGATACAGAATATACCTGTCCAATTCTATTGAACAGCCCTATTCTGGACTTCTGAAGCATTGACCCTGCTCCTTTCTCTTTTAAAAAGTTAAAGATAAATTTGACCTTGTCTCAAGCATCAGCAGTATGAAATTGGACAGATATTATATAAGACATCAAGTTAGACATTCTTAATTTACTGAGCTGGGAATTTCAGTCTGCTTCACATTTATCTGTAAGTATCTAGACTATTCTCTACACATTCTTCATATTAAAATGCATGGAATGTGCTTCATTCATTCTTAGTATTTCTTAAAATCGTTATGATCTTGAGTAAGAATCATTTCTAATATATTTACATAATACATTAATATAACAATCAATATATAATAAAAATTTGGACTAAGAGACATGCACAGAAAATAAATGTGAGATTGTCGATTCAAAATTCACACTTGTGGGCCAGGCACAATAGCTCACGCCTACAATCTTAGCACGCCAGGAGGCCAAGGTAGGTGGATTGCTTTAGCTCAGGAGTTCCACACTAGCCTGACTAAGAGTAAGACCCATCTCTACTAAAAATAGAAAAACTAGGTGGGCATGGTGCTGGGTACCTATAGCTACTCTGGAGGCTGAAGCATGAGGATCGCTTGAGCCCAAGAGTTTGAGGTTGCTGTGGACTATAAGGCCATGGCACTCTACTGAGAGTGACAAAGTAAGACTGTCTCAAAAAAAAAAAAAAAAACAGGCCTGGGAATGGTGGCTCACACCTGTAATCCTAGCATTCCAGGAGGCCAAGGTGGGTGAATTGCCTGAGCTCATGAGTTCAAGTCCAGCCTGAGTAAGAGCAAGACCCATCTCTAAAACAGGCCAGGCATTATGGTGGGTTCCTGTAGTCCAGGTACTCAGCAGGCTGAGGCAAGAGGATTACTTGAGCCCAAGAGCTTGAGGTTGCTCTGAGCTGCAATGACACAGCCTTCTACCAAGGGTGACAAAGTGAAGTTCTATCAAAAAAAAAGCAAAAAAATAAAAGAAAAAGTTCACAATTGTCACCAAAGCCCAATAAAAATCAGAATATAGGTAACTATTTTATGATGCATTTTTTTCCAGGATGCAAAAATTCTTTAATATATCTATAATTTCTATTTCTTGAACCAAATTCAGTAGTTCTTATTCATGTAATGATTAAACATACCATCCCTGAGAATCTAACTCGGCAAGAATGAAATTTTAAATCAGTAACTGTTCCACTCATAGACAGGTGGGTCATACTGATAGTGAAAAAAAAATTGGCTTTAAAATAATTTAAATAACTCCTGATTTAAAGTAAAAGTAAAATAGGATATCTGTTATTTCCTACCTAGAGATTTTATGTGATTATTTTATTTTATTTTATTTTATTTTATGTAATGTTTTTATTCAACTTAATGGAAAGAATGTGGAAACTCTGCAGAATTCCTGAAGAAAACTTCCTGTGGTATAAATTTATACACTTCTTATCTAGAGTTTTAATAATAGGGATTTGCATTAAGTCAATATAATTTGATAAACTCTGGGAAACTATTTGTTTTTAGTTTTCAAGCAGTCAAGGAAAAACCTCAGTGCCATTTGAGAAAAACATGGAAAGAAAGTCTACCCTTCCCAGGAAATAGGTCACTCAACATTATATTGGAAGATGGGGTCTTGGTGTGCCATGCACCTTTGGGGGGAAAGACATAATTGTAGAGGGACTTTGTCTAACAAATGCAATCAGTGTAACCTGGTTTCTTGTACCCTCAATAAATCCCCAACAATAAAAAAAAAATCACTATATTGAACATTATATTAAACATTAATTTGAGCTAGAGATTCTGATTATTTATATGTTATTTCAGGAAATAAGACACATGGCAAAATAACAATAAATCACATTTAAATATTTCATAAAATATCTCAGATATATGTGTGCTTAATGTAATGTCTTAGATAAACAAGCCTAAATGAATAATTTGAAAGTCAAGTATTAGCAATAAGGAGCAAATTAATCTAAACCAAAATTAATATATATGTTTTTATTAAATTATGTTGATTTTTTTTAAACTGCTTTGCATTCCAATTACTAATGTAATAGTGAAAGTTTCATAATCTTATCTAATTATATCAATCAAATAGTGAAGTTCTAAGTTGAGAAAATGATTATATCTCTTGTAGAATACCTCAAATGCATATATCAAGTTAAAAACACTCTCATTTTTAACTGTATGTTTAAAATGAAATAAAGCAAAATACATAAACTGAAAACGTTTAATGCTAGCATAAAAGAATGGTTAACTATTAGAAGATTTATAGAAGTAATGCCAACAGTAACAAACTGAGGGAGAAAAATCATGTTATCATTTCATAAGATATAGAAAAAGCATTTGACGGGTGGTGCCTGTGGCTCAAAGGAGTAGGGCGCTGGCCCCACATACAGGAGGTGGTGGGTTCAAACCCAGCCCCAACCAAAAACTGCAAAAAAAAAAAGGAAAGAAAGAAAAAGCATTTGACATTATAGATACTCAACTATGGTCTTAAAAATAAAATCTTAATAAACAAGGAATAGAAGCATGTTGCTATAAACTTATAGAGCATATTTAGCAAAAAACCTACAGTAAATATCATAGTAAATGATGAAATTTTAGAAGCTATGCTGTCTATCAAGAGAAGGATAATTATGACTGTTCAGTCCCAGTACAATTCAATGTTGTACTAAAAGTCTCTGCAATAAGACAAAACAAGGTAAATGTGTCAGAGTCAGAATAAAAGAGGTAAAATTTGTTTTCCTGCAATTGTGACTAGATTTAGGGAAAAATAAAAAGAAGTTAATCAATAAGTTTTAATTAATAACAGTAAGTTTCTACAAGGAAGACTTTTCAAGTGTTTCGCATCCCTTCAATAAATCTCACTTGGTTATAGTGTATAATTCAAAAGAATTATAAGGTGGCTCTGAAACCCATTTGCTAATATCTTGTTAAGGGTTTTTTCATCTATATTCATGAGGGATATTAGCCTACAGTTGTTTTTTGTTTGTTTTTGTACTCTGTTCTTAGTATCAGAGTAAAACCAGCTTCATAAAATGAAGCAGGAAATTTTTTTTTCTTCTATTTTCTGAAAGAGATTGTGTAGAATTGGTGCTCTTTTTAAAAAAAGTACCCAATGTACACAGCCCTACTATGAAACTAATTTGGGACTCTCACATGAAAGCTATAACCCAGCTACAACTTAACAATAAGGGGAAGTGGGAAGGGGGGGTGGGTAGAGGGAGGGGGATCGGTGGGATCACACCTGTGGTGCATCTTACAGGGGTATTTGCAAAACTTGGTAAATGTAGAATGTAAATGTTTTGGCACAGTAACTGAGATAACGCCAGAAAGGCTATGTTAACCACTGTGATAAAAATGTGTCAAATGGTTTATGAAGCGAGTGTATGATGCCCCATGATCATATCAATGTATACAGTTATGATTTAATAAAAAAAAAAGAAAAAAAAAGAGATCATGTAGCATTGATGTTCTTTTTTTAAACAAAATCTCTTAGAAATAAAAAAAAGAATTAAATTCACAGATTTAATTATAACAAGGTAAATAAAAAGTATAAAAACTGAAATAAATAACTATCATAAAAAACACCTCTTAGAAAAACTCTCTCAGCTTGCTAAACAATATCTGTAAAAATATGTTTTTATTGTTTTATAATATAACAATTATAAATACATAAAATTAACAAAAATATTAAAAGAGTAAAAATAAGACTATATTTAATAGTAAAATACTCATGCTTCCCCTTAATGTCAGGAATAAGGTAAGTATTCCATTCTCACTACTCATATTCAACATACTTTTGAAATTTCAAGCCAATGCATTGTGACAAGGAAAAGAAATAAAAAGCATATGGATCAGAAGGGAAGAAATAAAACTGTTTATATTTGCAGACACATTGATTATTTACATAGAAAATTTTAAAGAATTTGTAAAAACTCTGCACACTAATAAATGAGTTCATCAAGGTTGCAGAGTACAAGATAAACGTACAAAACGGCATGAAGCTTTTGGACTTATATAAGAAAAAAAGAATAGTCTCAACCTAATTCTCATACCTTGTACAAAACTAAATTGAAAATGGATCTCAGACTTATTTGTAAACTTAAAATTATAAAACATTTAGGAAATAAAAGGAGAGATCCTGATTCTTCAGGATCTAAGACCAAGTAAAGTGTGCTTACACTTAACACCAAAAGTACCATCCATGAAAAGAAAAATGGATGCATTAGACGCCATAGAAGTTTCAAACTTCCACTCTGCAAAATGCCTTATGATGATGATGAAAAGACAAGCTACACACTGGGAGAAAACATTTCTAGACCACATATCTGAGAAAGGACTAGAATGTATAAATAAATCTCACTACTGAACAGTAAGAAAGAAAAATCCAATTAGAACATGAGCAAAAAGACATAAATAAACATTTATTAAAGACCATATTCAAATATGAAAAATATCCAACATGATTAGCCACCAATGACATACAAATCAAAGCCCCAATGAGCTATCCCTATAAATCTAACAGAATGACTGAAATAAAATATGATGAAAACACCAAATGCTGATTAAAATGCAGAATAACCAGGTAACACATAAATAGAAGCAGGAATGTGAAATGGTACTGCCATTCGAGAAAACAGTTGAACAATCTCTTAAAAATCTACTCATTCAATTACCACACAGACTGGCAATTGTAATCCTGGGCATTTATTTCAGAGAAATATTTATGTTCACACAAAAACCTATACACAAATGTTTATAACACTGCATTCACAATAGTCTAACTAGAAATTACCTGGATGCCCTTAAGTGGGTAAATTGTTGAACACATCATGGTACATTTATACCATGGATCACCACTCAGCAAGACATTATTCTTAGTAAAGCATCACAAGAATGGAGAAGCATGAATCCTATGTACTCAATTTTGATATGAGGACAATTAATGACAATTAAGATTATGGGGGGGGAAGCAGAAAGAGGGACGGAGGGAGGGGGGGTGGGGCCTTGGTGTGTGTCACACTTTATGGGGGCAAGACATGATTGCAAGAGGGACTTTACCTAACAATTGCAATCAGTGTAACCTGGCTTATTGTACCCTCAATGAATCCCCAACAATAAAAAAAAATTATAATAATGAAAAAAAAAGAAAAAAAAAAAAAAAAAAGGAACAAGCTACTGATATATGCACCAACATAGGAGAATCCCTAGAGAATTGTAATGAGTGAAAAACGTCAATCCCCAAAGTTTACATATTATATGAATCCATTTATATAATACTTTTGAAATGACAGAACTGTAGAAATGGAGGACAGATTAGTACTTGCCACAGGTTAAGCAAGAGGTTGGGTGTTGGAGAGGAAAGGTTATTTCTGTAATAAACCAACGTGAGGGCTCCTTGTGGTGACAGAGATGTTCTGTGGCTGAGCTGTATCCAGGTTGGCATACTGCTGGTGATGGTGCAGTATAGTTTGGCAAGATGTAACCACGAGGAGAACATAGGAAGCTACGATTATCTCAGACTAAAAAGTTAAACTGAAAACAAAAAAATTCTTATCCATGGAAAGAGTTAAAATAACGTTCACAAGTTGTGTGACATATAGCAAGTAAGACAGTAAAGTCTACAGCTGAAAATATAGCCCACTTACAAATCCAGCCATCTTTTGCCTTATATACCTAGTTTTAATCAATTGTTTTCACTACATGAAAGTTTATTGGAAGAACTTAAATGATCATTAAGGAGGCAAGTGCTGACTATCATAGCTAAATTGATATATATTATTCCCAGGAGTCATAATGTTTTTATCATTGAGCAAGGTAATGAATAAGAAAATACTAAAGGCGAGTGACATAGACCCTTCCTTACCTTATATGGTTCACATAGTATTTCCCTCCACTCACCCCACTCACCAATCAGCAAACTGAAGTATCTCTTCCTTTGGACACTGGTAAATCATAGTGCCATCGAATTTCAGAGATGAAGACTAAGAAATCATCTAAGCATCTTCTTCTTATTTAACATGCAAGGAAACTAATCTCAGAAGAATTAACTGACAGTCTGTTCAAATTAGCAAACGGCAGAGCTTCATTTTTCATCTATTGAACTTTCAAAAAATGTTAACTAAACTAAATATCTGTGTATTTATTTATACTATGGTCACCTTTTGTTTCAAATATCCCCAGAAGGACTAGTTGAGGAGGGAGGGATTTGACAAATAGTTAAGAAATTAACATGATAATATTCATATCTATGTGTATTACCAAATGCAACGAGTGGTTTCTGTCCTCACTATACAAGCGCTCTCAGTAGAGTTTGGAACTTCTGGAGAACACTCCTTCAGAAACTGTCTTTTGCCTTTTGGTGATGCTAAAACCTCTTCCCACTTTAATAGCCTTCTTTATATCGTCCACTAGGCCCTTCTTAAGTTCTGTTGTTGGTTGGGGTATGCTTTTGTCTTGACATAGATTCTGTACTACTGACTCACTCAAATCCATGGCTTCATTGGCCATTCAATAACTTTAAACCTGATTCTCAGCTTTGGAACGTTCTGCTGAGCTCCAGGGGCACAAGGCCAACCCCCAAACATTTTAAGCTCATCTGTCTAACACTGAACTTATCACCTTCTCATCTCCTCTGTCTCCTACATCTTCAAACGACAACAATCATTCCATTTTCTGGGGAGAAAAGTAAATTACCCTAGCCCACTTCGCTCTTTCTCGCTACCTACTCTATAATTCCTTCTTCTTTCTGGCCCCATCTACTTCTTATTTCCGAGGGACAGCACAGCTGATCTCCCCGTCCTCTTACCCACCACCTGTGCTGGCCCCCTTCCCACATGCACCGAGCTCTGGCTTGCCTTCAGTGGACTCCCCCACACTGGGCCAGAATCATCTTTCTGAAATGCCAATCAAATCACGTGACTCCCTGGCTTGAGTAATTTAACAGTCTCACAAGCCTTTCATGGCAGAATTCATGCTCCTTAGCTAAACATACAGAGCCCTTGTGAACTGATCCCTACCCATCCCTCAAGCCTCAACTCCTGATACTATTTTTAATGTTTTCTTTGCCATAGAATATTGATGGTTTCCAGCCCTCCTAGTGCTGTTCAAACCCTGTTGACATGACACATGCTCTTTGCTCATCTGCCTTCTCACTTGCTCAGATTCCAGCCAAGCAAGCCTCTGTGCTGCTCCCTGGAATTGCCAACTAGGATCCTGTTCCAGAAGGCAGGGAGTTTCCAGACTAGACTGTCTCTTGCTTTTTCAGATTGCTTTAATTGTTCACGGTTTTGCCCTTGTATATGATATCTCTCTATTTAGCCTAATTCTGGCTATTTTAATCTATATGTCACAAGTCTGTTCCAAATTACTTTCTGAAGCTCTTGGTGGTCACCTCCTCCGACCCAAGAATAATGTAGCTTCCCCCTGCATAGTGTTCCCAGACATTGTATCAGTGATAGTTTACGAGCAGGTAACCAGCCCTTATAGCTACTAAAGACACAAGAACAATAAATGGTGAATTCTGTGGAGAGGGGATTTTGTTTTCAGTATTATTTAAGTAAATATTAATAAACCCTAGAATGCATTAGTGAAAGGAATTATGGTCTCTGCTATTTTGTCCATTTTTTTTTTTTTATTGTTGGGGATTCATTGAGGGTACAATAAGTCAGTTACACTGATTGCAATTGTTAGGTAAAGTCCCTCTTGCAATCATGTCTTGCCCCCATAAAGTGTGACACACACTAAGGCCCCACCCTCCTCCCTCCATCCCTCTTTCTGCTTCCCCCCCCATAAACTTAATTGTCATTAATTGTCCTCATATCAAGATTGAGTACATAGGATTCATGCTTCTCCATTCTTGTGATGCTTTACTAAGAATAATGTCTTCCACTTCCATCCAGGTTAATACGAAGGATGTAAAGTCTCCATTTTTTTTAATAGCTGAATAGTATTCCATGGTATACATATACCGCAGCTTGTTAATCCATTCCTGGGTTGGTGGGCATTTAGGCTGTTTCCACATTTTGGCAATGGTAAATTGAGCTGCCATAAAGTTTTGTCCATCAAGCTGACTACAGAATATATTAGACTCTTAATTCTCCTCATCTCTTTCTTGTCTTTTTTTCTTAATTTTCTTTTTTAATTTTGGAGACAGAGTCTCACTATGTCCCCCTCAGCAGAGGGCCATGGCATCACAGCTCACAGCAACCTCAAACTTTTGGGCTCAAGTGATTCTCTTGCCTCAGCCTCCCAAGTAGCTGGGACTACAGGTGCCTGCTACGATGTGCAGCTATTTTTTTTTTTCTATTGTAATCGTCATTGTTGTTTAGTAGGCCCAGGCCAGCCCCAGTATATGAGCTATGGGCAACGAGCCTTTTCTTAATTTTCTACTCTGTCTCTTTTTATCACCTTACCTTTTATTTTACTTTTCACATCTTCCTTCTTTTTCCATTTATTTTTTCTCCATCTTTCCCTTCTTTCTTTTTTTTTTTGTCTTGAATCTTCATTGATTTCTTGAGTGCCTACCTAGGTGCCCTATTATCATCATTAATAAAATATTAATTGACACAAAATCACATTCAAATGTAGAGAGCTTAGAAAAATGGGAAAAGAGAGTATCTTTTTGTTAGGATATATTAAGTTAAAACTAATAGAAAAGTCATTCTCAAACTAGCTAGAGAAATAAAATGATTATCTCAGATACAAGAGGTCTAGAGGTAGGGTGGCTCTAAGTTTGGTTAATTCAACAGCATTATTAAGAAACTAGGTTCTTTCCTTTTTTCCCCATTTCTGTCCTTGGTGTGCCTGCTTTGTCTCAGACTAGTTCCCATCTTAGATACAGAATGTCACAGCACTTGTATAATTTATGTCCAGACAGAATCATTCAGGCCCTGAGTGTCTCTTCTTGAGTATGCTCCACACAATCTAGAAAAATGATTTGAGAAGCACCCCCAGCCAAATGTCTGCCACTTCTCATTAATCAGTATTGAATCAAAACCTCTTATTGAGGCACTCAGTAAATTATTATTAAATATATTCATGGAAATTCTAATAGTGCTAAAATTGAGGTTTAAAAAATGATCTGCTGGATCCCAGGAATAATATTCTATTACCAAAATGTGTTTGAACTAAGAGCAGGTCAAGAAAAGTAAATAATAAGAAGAGATTTCCATTGTTCTCACTGCACATGGAGACTTAGCTGTGCAGGAACTTGTAAGCCATTTTTATCACCATATTGTCTCCTTTCCCCACTTAGTATCTCTTTTTTCTAAATCCTATTAAGTACTAATTACACATCTAAGTATGCAATATGATTTCAGGAAAACCAGAAAATTGGCAGAGGAGAGGAATAGAATAAAAGCAAGTTAAATTTGTCCTCCTTATGGTGTGGATTAGAAATATTTTTTTTAATTATTAAAGTTAAAACTATATATTTGAATATATTTTTAAAATCAAAATAGTAATTATAATAGGGAAACTAAAGATAACAACACTTTGGAAAACATTAGAGAACAAAAAATAAATAAATAAATAAGAAAAAAGGAAAGAAAGAAAATGTAACATAGGTAGCAAATGATCAAAAAATTAACAGAAACCATTTTAAAAGAAAACAGATAATAAAACTAGAAAACAGTAGTCAGAAGTAAAACCAAATAGATGAACTAGACAAAAAAATAAATGTAAATGGCTAAACATTATTAATGGACAGACTCTCAGATTAGAAAAGAAAAGTCAACTCTGTGTGCCTTATGAGTAGGGTGATCATATTGTTTATTTCAAAACAAGGATGCTTTGAAAATAAAAGATGGTCACTATCAATAGTGGTGCCTGGAGGAGAGATATAAACCAGACACCAGACTTCCCCAAGTGGGGATATTTCATTACCCTATTTTAATTAAACATGAAAAAGTTGAACATTAAGTAATTGTTAAATATTTATCAGAGATATGTCAAAACAAACTAATACATTAAAATTAAACAAAGTAAGGTTTTGAGGCAAAAGCCTTGATATCATTCAAGTGACAAATATTTATCAAGCTCCCTTTATGTGCTAGGCAAGATATATATATTCTAGGAACCAGAATAATATCAATAAATAAGGCAAACAGTCACTATCCTCAAAGAGTTTATGTTTCAGGGGGAGGAGACAAGATGGCTGACTGAAGCCGGCTTTCCACAGAGGCTCCCATCCAGTAGGAGAGTTAAGGGACAAAAATTCGGCAAGTAACCTGGTAGATTTGAGCTGCACTAAGAGAGAAGGTTGAAGAACACACGTCAACCCCGCTGAGGTGAGCTGCGACCACAAGGATACAAACAAAAGGTACAAAATCAATCACCAAGTGGACAGGAGTCCCCTCCCCCATGAGAACGGCTCAGAGTGCCCCACAAATCATCAGGCAGAGTTCAAAGGTCCTCCCACTACACTCCACGGGACAGACCCTCTAAAAACTGAACCTATCTCCCCTACTAGGGTGCCACGGCATCCTCCTGCCAGGCATAAAACTGTATAAACTGTATATAGTCTCTATCTGGAATTCTGAGCTCCCAGTGCTCCCCTTTACACACACTGAGGTCTGGAGGCCAGTCCCGGTCGGCAGAGAGGGGACCGCACCAGAGTGGCAGTTCCCTAAGGCACAGTGTGACAGCCATCTTTTGATGACAATATGGCCAGGCATGAAACTGTGTAAAGCTGTGTGTGTTCTCTGCCCGCAACCCCAGGCACCCAGCACTCCCTGCGCTCCCCTCTGCTCTCGCTCCAAGGTCTGGAGGCCTGTCCCCCAGGGGTCCAGACTCTTGGGCGATTGCTCGAGGGGTGTAGACAGTGCTGGGCTGCAGCTGGTTGGTGCAGACTCTGGGGTACGGGACCGGAGAGAGGACAGTTAGCCGGAGGGGAGCTACACCTGAGCAGCTGTTGCCTGAGCCATAAAACAGCAGCCTTCTTTTGCTAGCAATATGGCTTACTGCCGAATATTCTGAAGCCACACCCCCTATCTCCCTGGGCAACCAGAGTCTCTGAGTATAGGATTTGCCTGAGGCTATAACAACTTGCAAACCGGGGAAACTCCCAGGGCAGGGGTGACCCAAAGGTCTGCTTTACTAAACCTAGACACACTTGGCCCTCAGGGGATCGTCAGCCTATAGACAATACAAGAGCAAAGACAAGCTGATTTGGAATTCAATTCAGCTTCTCCTCTGCAGGGGAACTGCAGAGTTGTTCTGTTCTGTTCTGTTAGTAACATTAATCAGGGGCGAGACTGGACCTGAGTGAAAACTCCCCAACGTTCATCAAGCACCCAAGGTTGTCAGGTCTCAACTCCTCCTGCTGGAGAGAGGCAGAGCGCAGTGGCCTGGCAGACTTCCTTGTGATTCAGGCAGGTGCAAACTCCTGGAGTACCGATTCATTACAGGCAATTGGGTCAGCCAACTGCAGGGCTATAAGTGACTGTGTGTGACAGAGGTGCAAGGTGGGGAAGGAGGTCTCTCAACCTTCCCAGACTAATCTATTGGCTGGGTGGCTCCTCCTTACTCCACACAGCACTGGAGCAAGACACACCAGAGTAGTCACCAGACCTGTGATCCAGTTCCCAGAGACCTCTTAAACTCTCTCACCCAAGACAGGTGCAGACTGAGACACTTGATTTGGACTTTTTGCATGGAACCAATCGCCTGAGGACAAATCGGGTGGTGCCCTGGGTGCACGGTGGTAGGAAGGTTTGATTTTTCTTTTCCAATTGTTTGCTGGTGGGGGGTGGGGTGACTTAACTGCTGATATTTCTCCACAACTGAGACTTCAATCCAGAGTATCTGTTTCACTAGGGTGGAACAGAAACCAGCTGAAAAAAAGACAAAACCACTTAGCCCCACCACACCAGACAGGGTCCCAGTTTCTCAGGCCACAACACTGTACAGGCCCTTGACAAAGCCCCAGGGGAAAAATTCAGAGGGAATAAAACAACCATGGAGCAGAATCAGTGGAAAAACTCTGGTAACATGAATAACCAGAATAGATCAACCCTCCCCCCCAAGGAAAGATATGGCAGATGCAATTGAAGATCCCATTCATAAACAACTGGCTGAGATGTCAGAAATCGAATTCAGAATTTGGATTGCAGACAAGATTAACAAAGTGGAATTAGGAATTCGAGGAGAAATTCAAAAGTTGTCTCAAGAATTTAACAAATTTAAAGACAAAACCACCAAAGACTTAGACACACTGAAGCGAGAATTTGCAGCCCTCAAAGATATGAAAAATACAGTAGAATCCCTCAGTAACAGAATGCAGCAAGCAGAAGAAAGGATTTCTGACATCGAAGATAAAGCCTTTGAACGCTCCCAAACTCTCAAAGAGGAAGGGAAATGGAGAGCAAAAACAGATCATTCTCTCAGAGAGCTCTGGGATAATTCGAAGAAGGCAAATATCCGAATCATAGGAGTTCCAGAAAAAGATGAAGTGGCCTCGCTAGGCACAGAGGCCTTTCCGCATGAAATTATGAAAGAGAATTTTCCAGACATGCCTAGAGATTCTGAAATTCAGATAGAAGACAGCTTCAGAACCCCAGCACGACTCAATCCCAATAAGACATCCCCCAGGCATATCATAATTAACTTCACTAAAGTTAATACGAAAGAGAAAATCCTCAAAGCTGCCAGGAGAAAGAAAACCATTACCTTCAAAGGGAAGAATATTAGAATGACTGCAGATCTCTCTGCTGAAACTTTTCAAGCCAGAAGAGAGTGGTCACCGACTTTTAATCTCCTAAAACAAATAACTTTCAACCCCGGATCTTGTATTCAGCTAAACTTAGTTTCATTGATGATGGAGAAATTAAATACTTTAATGACATTCATATGTTGAAGAAATTTGCCATAACAAAACCAGCTCTTCAGGATATTCTCAGACCTGTACTCCATATGGACCAACCCAATCCTATACCACAGAAGTAAACTCACTCAGAAACTTCGGATCAAACTCCAATTTCCACACTGGAGAAAGGATTAAAAATACCCACTGGACTTTTGAAAAACTCGATACCCAGAACTTCACCAGACTTATCAATATTCTCCATTAATGTGAATAGCTTAAACTGTCCTCTAAAGAGGCGTAGGTTAGCTGACTGGATACAAAAACTCAGGCCAGATATCTACTGCATACAAGAGTCACATCTTAACTTAAAAGACAAATACAGACTCAGGGTGAAAGGATGGTCATCCATATTTCAGACAAATGGTAATCAGAAAAAAGCAGGTGTTGCAATTTTATTTGCAGATACAATAGGCTTTAAACCAACAAAAGTAAGGAAGGACAAGAATGGTCACTTCATATTTGTTAAGGGTAATACTCAATATGATGAGATCTCAATTATGAATATCTATGCACCCAACCAGAATGCACCTCAATTTATAAGAGAAACTCTAACAGACATGAGCAACTTGATTTCCTCCAGCTCCATAATAGTCGGAGATTTCAACACTCCTTTGGCAGTGTTGGATCGATCCTCCAACAAGAAGCTGAGCAAAGAAATCTTAGATTTAAACCAAACCATCAACATTTGGATTTAACAGACATTTACAGAACATTTCATCCCAACAAAACTGAATACACATACTTCTCATCAGCCCATGGAACTTACTCCAAAATCGATCACATCTTAGGTCACAAGTCTAACCTCAGTAAATTTAAAGGAATAGAAATTATTCCATGCATCTTCTCGGACCACCATGGAATAAAACATGAGCTGAGTAACAACAGGAATCTGCATACTTATACAAAAACATGGAAGTTAAATAACCTTATGCTGAATGATAGCTGGGTCAGAGATGAGATTAAGAAAGAAATCACCAACTTTTTGGAACAAAACAATGAAGACACGAACTATCAGAACCTATGGGACACCACAAAGGCAGTTCTAAGAGGGAAATTTATAGCACTGCAAGCCTTCCTCAAGAGAATGGAAAGAGAGGAAGTTAACAACTTAATGGGACATCTCAAGCAACTGGAAAATGAAGCACTTTCCAACCCCAAACCCAGTAGAAGAAAAGAAATAACCAAACTTAGAGCAGAATTAAATGAAATTGAAAACAAAAGAATAATACAACAGATCAATAAATCAAAAAGCTAGTTTTTCGAAAAGGTCAATAAAATAGATAAACCTTTGGCCAACCTAATCAGGAAAAAAAGAGTAAAATCTCTAATCTCATCAATCAGAAACAACAAAGATGAAATAACAACAGACTCCTCAGAAATCAAAAAAATCCTTAACGAATATTACAAGAAACTTTATTCTCAGAAATATGAAAATCTGAAGGAAATTGACCAATACTTGGAAGCACGTCACCTTCCAAGACTTAGCCAGAATCAAGTGGAAATGTTGAACAGGCCCATATCAAGTTCGGAAATAACATCAACCATACAGAACCTCTCTAAAAAGAAGAGCCCAAGACCAGATGGTTTCAAGTCAGAATTAAACCAAACTTTTAAAAAGGAATTAGTACCTATATTACTCAACCTGTTCCAAAAGGTAGAAAAAGAAGGAAGACTACCTAACACGTTCTATGAAGCAAACATCACCCTGATCCCCAAACCAGGAAAAGACCCAACAAGAAAAGAAAATTATAGACCAATATCACTAATGAATATAGATGCAAAAATATTCAACAAGATCCTAACAAACAGAATCCAGCAACACATCAAACAAATTATACATCATGACCAAGTCGGTTTTATCCCAGGGTCTCAAGGCTGGTTCAATATACGTAAATCCATAAATGTAATCCAGCACATAAACAAATTAAAAAACAAAGACCATATGATTCTCTCAATCGATGCAGAAAAAGCTTTTGATAATATCCAGCATCCCTTCATGATCAGAACACTTAAGAAAATCGGTATACAAGGGACATTTCTTAAACTGATAGAGACCGTCGACAGCAAACCCACAACCAATATCATATTGAATGGAGTTAAATTGGAATCATTTCCACTCAGATCAGGAACCAGACATGGCTGCCCATTGTCTCCATTGATTTTTAACATTGTAATGGAAGTTTTAGCCACCACAATTAGGGAAGTAAAGGCGATCAAGGGTATCCATATAGGGTCAGAAGAGATCAAACTTTCGCTCTTCGCAGATGATATGATTGTATATCTGGAAAATACTAGGGACTCTACTACAAAACTCTTAGAAGTGATCAAGGAATACAGCAGTGTCTCAGGTTACAAAATCAACATTCATAAATCAGTAGCCTTTATATACACCAACAATATTCAAGTTGAAAAAACAGTTAAGGACTCTATCCCATTCACAGTAGTGCCAAAGAAGATGAAATATTTGGGAATTTATCTAACAAAGGATGTGAAAGATCTCTATAAAGAGAACTATGAAACTCTAAGAAAAGAAATAGCTGAAAATATTAACAAATGGAAAAATATACCATGCTCATGGCTGGGAAGAATCAACATTCTTAAAATGTCCATACTACACAAAGCAATATATAATTTCAATGCAATCCCTATTAAAGCTCCACTGTCATACTTTAAAGATCTTGAAAAAACAATATTTTGTTTTATATGGAATTAGAAAAAACCTCGAATAGCCAAGACATTACTCAGAAATAAAAACAAAGCAGGAGGAATTATGCTACCAGACCTCAGACTATACTACAAATCGATAGTGATCAAAACAGCATGGTAGTGGCACAAAAACAGAGAAGTAGATGTCTGGAACAGAATAGAGAACCAAGAGATGAACCCAGCTACTTACTGTTATTTAATCTTTGACAAGCCAATTAAAAACATTCAGTGAGGAAAAGATTCCCTATTTAACAAATGGTGCTGGGTGAACTGGCTGGCAACCTGTAGAAGACTGAAACTGGACCCACAACTTTCACCATTAACTAAGATAGACTCTTACTGGATCAAAGATTTAAACTTAAGACATAAAGATACCAGAGGAGAGTGCAGGGAAAACCCTTGAAGAAATAGGGCTGGGCGAGTATTTTATGAGGAGGACCCCCCGGGGCAATTGAAGCAGCTTCAAAAATACATTACTGGGACTTGATCAAACTAAAAAGAACTGTTCTGCACAGCCAAGAACACAGTAAGTAAAGCAAGCAAACAGCCCTCAGAATGGGAGAAAATATTTGCAGGTTACATCTCTGACCAAGGTTTAATAACCAGCATTCACAGAGAACTCAAATGTATTAGCAAGAATAGAACAAGGGATCCCATCGCAGGCTGAGCAAGGGATTTGAAGAGAAATTTCTCTGAAGAAGACAGCGCGCGGCCTTCAGACATATGAAAAAATGCTCATCATCTTTAATCATCAGAGAAATGCAAATCAAAACTACTTTGAGATAACATCTGACTCCAGTGAGACTAGCCTATATCACAAAATCCCAAGACCAGAGATGTTGGTGCAGATGTGGAGAAAAGGGAACACTTTTGCACTGCTGGTGGGAATGCAAATTAATACATTCCTTTTGGAAAGAGATATGGAGAACACTTAGAGATCTAAAAATAGACCTGCCATTCAATCCTGTAATCCCTATACTGGGCATATACCCAGAAGACCAAAAAGCACATCATAACAAAGATATTTGTACCAGAATGTTTATTGCAGCCCACTTCATAATTGCTAAGTCACGGAAGAAGCCCAAGTGCCCATCGATCCACGAATGGATTAATAAATTGTAGTATATGTACACCATGGAATATTATGCAGCCTTAAAGAAATATAGAGACCTTACCTCTTTCATGTTTACATGGATGGAGCTGGAACATCTTCTTCTTAGTAAAGTATCTCAAGAATGGAAGAAAAAGTACCCAATGTACTCAGCCCTACTATGAAACTAATTTAGGGTTTTCACATGAAAGCTATAACCCAGTTACAACCTAATAATAGGGGGAAGGGGGAAAGGGAGGGGAGCAGAGAGAAGGGGATTGGTGGGATTACACCAGTGGTGCATCTTACAAAGATATATGTGAAACTTGGTAAACGGTCTGTGAAGCTAGTGAATGATGCCCCATGAATATATCAATGTACACAGCTATGATTTAATAAAAAAAAAAAAGAGTTCATATTTCAACACTTAATCATTCGATGGCGATGAAAGAAATTTAGAGTTCTGTCTTCTGTGTTCTTTTGTTCATAATTCATTTTTACTTTTTTTTTGGTCACCCTCAGTAGAGTACAATGGCATCTTAGCTCACAGCAATCTCAAACTCTTGGGCTCAAGCCATCCTCTTGCCTCAGCCTCCCAACCAGCTGGGACTACAGGTGCCTACCACAACCCCAGGCTATTTTTGGAGACAGAGTATCACCCTACTCAGGCTGGTCTCAAATTTGTGAGCTCAGATGATCCAATCACCTCAGCCTCCCATGGGATTACAAGTACATTTTTACAATACTACCCTGTTTCCCCGAAAATAAGACAGTGTCTTATTTTAAGGTGTGCTTCCAAAGATGCGCTAGGTCTTATTTTCAGGGGACATCTTATCTTTCCTGTAAGTAGGTTTTTTTTTTGGAGGATGTCTGATTTTCGGGGAAACAGGGTAACAAAAGGTTTAGGCTGAAAGCAGATAAAGCAAACAAGCAAACTAACAAAAAGGAACCCCAGGATAAAAGGAGTAGGACACAAGAGAAGGGAGAATAAATTCCAAGGCTTCTAAATAAAATACTATTACATTAAATAGAGCTGAAAATTTAAAAATAATATGTCATGGTTCAGTATGATTTATGCTAGTAGTATCAAGATGGTTCAATATCAAGAAATCTGTTTTGTGCATTAACACCATTTCACAATAGTTGCTGAAAACAATGTTGATCAAACAAGATTGAGAAACAGAACTGTTCTAGCACATTTGTTGGACATCTAAATTGGTTAAGTCCACAATCATTTATTTGAAGTTCTAAGTATTATTTTTCGTTTTCCGTTTGCTTTTGTTTTTCGGTACTTTATTCGGTGACAAAACTGTGCTGACTTAAACCCATAAACAAACAGCAGAATGAAGAAAGGAAGTTAAAAACTAACATGAATAATATCACATCTTTATAAAATGTTGTATGTGTGTTTTTGTCAGGAGTGAGGGAGTTGGTGGACATCTAAAATTCAACTCTAAATGGAAAATTAATAACAATTTTGCTTTATTTGTCTTGAATGCTTTAACTTTCTTTCTTTTTAAAAACTGATCAATGCCTCACTGTGAAATAGGGAAAATTAGCTCACTTACAGTTGCCTCTTCTTCAGCTCCCTTCACCTTCCAATATTTCTAAGTTGTATTGTTTTGACACTAATAATATATATATATATATATATATATATATATATATATATAAAACAAGTGACTGTGTAGATAGATCCTCAACTCTACTGAAGTCTTCCCTCTTTACCCAAGGCCATGTCACTGCACAATTGTCCCACAGAAGCATCAGGTTGGAGTGATTTTGACCCCTACCCTATACCTGGACCATAATTTCTGGGCTTGGGGCTATGATATGACCAAACTCCAGAAATAATAAGTGCAAAATAATAACACTTTAAGGATCAATCTCCTCAAATGTTTTCCATGAACATTAGTGTGAGGACCACGGATCTATAGTTTGGATTCAAAAATAAAAAAACCTAACAAAGAACAACTCAAAATGATGGTGGGTGACTATAACTTACTCTAAAATTAAGTAATATATCCAAACTGATTGATAGACTCATTCTTACTCTTTATCTTGGGAGTAAAAGTATTTCAGTGATTTATAGCACCTATTTTCCTTGACAATTTCTATTCTTTATGGAGTTGATTCTGAATTTAAAGTTTCCTCCAAAGCTCACTGGAAAACAACTAGGCTTAAAAGTTGAACTATTGTTTCTTTTCTGCTCTTGGCTGTCCATTGGATTAATCTCTGAGTTATATTTCCCCATAATTCCTGGTGACATTTCTCTTGGATTTTAATGAATTCTATTATTTTAAGAAAGTAGATATTTCCTGTCACTAAGTGGGAATTAGGAGAAAGTTAAACATATATTTAGGAGCCATTGAGCTGAAACTTTCTGTATCTAAATGCATTATCATTGTGAACATAATTTTTAAAAAACCTTTTAACTTTGACTATAACATATCTGATGCATTTGTGATTTAAAATAAGTATGAAAAGCCTGGGAGTAGTATGATATTAAAGTAATAAAGAATATCAACCTTAAATCAACAAAAGTATAACTCTTAATACTGAAACACTGCAGGCTCAATATCAATCAAAGTCAGAAAAACAATAAATATAACTTTTATCATCACTATGATTTCATGAAGTCTCAGAAGTTCTATCCAAATCAATGAAAAGAAAAAAGAGCAAATAAGAACATTATTATTTTCAGATATTAACCAGCCAACAAGTCCTGGAAAATCAACTGAAATGACATTATAATTAAAAAGAGAAAATAATAAGTTAAACAGGTAAAAATAAATGTGGAAAGCCTTTTTATATAGCAGCAATAATCAGGAAAATGGTAAAACTCCTATTCACAATAGCAAAATGATAAAATCCTTTGATTCCAAACTTATCAAGAAGTAGATAACACCCATTAAGTCTCTCGGTATGACCACGCATATCCATTGCTTAGCTCCTGCTTACGCGTGAGA
This sequence comes from Nycticebus coucang, assembly GCF_027406575.1. NCBI lineage: Eukaryota > Metazoa > Chordata > Mammalia > Primates > Lorisidae > Nycticebus > Nycticebus coucang. The sequence continues at coordinate 77,536,183 of NC_069786.1, forward strand.
ACACACAGTATTTGGTTTTTGTTTCTGGGTTACTTCACTTAGGATAATGGCCTCCAGTTCCATTGAAGGTGCTGCAAAAGACCTTTCTTTTTAATGGCTGATTAACATTTCTTGGTATATATATGCCATAATTTCTTTATGCACCCGTCAGTTGGTGGGCACTTAGTTGTTTCCTCATCTTTGCAATTGCGCATTGTACTATGGTACTGTGATAGATACACAGGTGCAGGTGTCTTTTTTGTAGAATGACTTTCCTCCCTTTGAGTGGATCCCCAACAGCAGGATTGCTGGATCAAATGGTAGCTCTATTTTTTGCCCTTTGAGGAATTTTCAGACTGTTCTCCATAGAGGTTGTACTAGTTTGCAGTCCTACCTACAGTGTATAAACCTATCATTCTCTCTGCATTTACATCACATTTACTGGGTTTTTGTTTTTTGTTTTTACTTTTTAGTAATGACCACTCTAACAGGAGTAAGATGGCATCCCATTATAGTTTAATTTTCATTTCCCTGATGATTAATGATGGTGAGCATTTTTTAATACATTTGTTGGTCATTTGTATATCTTCTTTTGAAAAAAATCTGCTCCTGTCCTTTGTTCACTTTTTAATGGGATTATTGTCTTTTTTTTTATTTTTTTTTGAGACAGAGTCTCACTCTGACACCCTGGGTAGAGTATCATGGTGTCATAGCTCACAGCAACCTCAAACTCCTTGCTTCAAGCAATCTTCTTGCCTCAGCCTCCCAAGTAGCTGGGACTACAGGCCCCTGCCACAATACCCAGCTCATTTTTCTATTTTTAGTAGAGATGGGGTCTCACTCTTGCTCAGGCTGGTCACAAACTCCTGAGCTCAGGTGATCCTATCCACCTCAGTCTTCCAGAGTGCTAGGATTACAAAAGTGAGCCATTACACCTGGTCCTTATTTGTATTTTTCTTGCTGATTTGTTTGAATTCTATGTGAATTCTGGATATTATCTTTTGTCAGATGTATAGTTTGCGAATATTTTCTCTCATTCAGTAGGATGACTATATATACTCAGTTGATTATTTCTTTTACTATACAGAAACTTTTTAGTTTAATTAAGTTCCATGTATTTATTTTTGTTTTTATTGTATTTGCATTTAGGGTCTTAGTCATAAATTCTTTGCCTAGGCCAATGTCAACAAGAGTTTTTCCCTCGTCTTCTTCTAGAATTATTATAGTCTGAGATCTTACATTGAAGTCTTTAATCCACCTTGAGTTAATTTTTGTGTGTAGTGACAGGCATCCAGTTTCATTGTTCTGTATGGGGCTTTCCAATTTCCCAAAGCAGTTATTGAATCCTTCCTGCAGTGTATGTTTTTGTCTGTCTTGTTGAAGGTCAGTGGGTTAGAAGTATATAATTTTATTTGTGGGTTCTCCATCGTGTTCCATTGATCTATCTATTTCCACACAGTGCCATGCTGTTTTGGTTATTTTTTTCTTGTATAATTTGGAGTCAGGTAATGTGATGCCTCCAAAGTTTTTTCTTTTTGCTTAGCTTGCTTTTGCTATGTAGGCCTTTTTTTATTTCATAGGAAATTAGAATTGTTTTTCCTAATTCAGTGAAAAATGACATGGTATTTTGATGGGCTTGCATTGAATCTGTAAATCACTTTAGGCAGTAGGATAACTACTGCTACTTTTCAACTTTCTTCTCGTACTTATCTACGGTTCCCAAATTTCTACAATATTCACTTTGGTAAGCTTAAATAATAATAATTATTATTATAAAGAAAAATAAATAAATATGGCATTCAATTTAAAATACCCAGATTCATTCATTATAATATCCATTTTTTACACATCAACCATTATCATTAATCTTTTATCTAAGTGTTAATCCTCTCGTTTATTACCTACAGAAGATATATTAAAGAAACTCCTGATTACAAAAATATATTGAATATCATGTAGTGATCATTTTGAAAAAGGACTAATATGTTAACTTCATTTGTTTTCATTTGTACTCACTATGAATGGTGTGTCTACAGGATATAAAATGTTATATGAGAGACACAAATTTTCAAAATGACAAATCAGTCACAACAGTTTCAATCAAAATTTTACATTAAAATGTACTAAAATATTTAAGCATAAAATAAACATTCAAGTATATATTAAAGTACATTGAATTCAAGTATATATTGAAGCATAGCACCTGTTCCTTGCTTACTGTACAAATGCATACACTTCAAGCTGGTCATGAAACCTGCCTTAGCTCCCACCACATTACAAAGCATATAGCCTTTAGGATCTAGTCCAGCTGCACTACTGAGGACCTCACAGTTCCTGCCTCTATGCTTTTCCCAGTGGAAATTCCTCCACATCCTGCTTTCCCCACCTGTCAAATCTTGTTCTCTCTTCAGTGGCTCACTCATCTACTCTTTTCTCCCTGATATATATTTCTCTTCTTATAATTACCTCTTTCTCTGAATATGCTTCTCTGTAACTAGACCTCTAAAGTGAAACCAAGACATAAGACACTCCATCATATATGTGTGTGTGGGCGGGGGTGCGTGTGGGTATGGGTGTCCTGAGTATGTAGCTGAATTTTGCCTATTTTTCATACCATAGCAGATTTCCTAGCATAATGTGAATATACAATATATATTTATTTAATTAAATAGCAATTTTAAAACGCTGTTTAAGGCATGACATTTTTTCTGAATCATAGCTTCCTACACAGCAGCAACGATTTTTCGGACTTTTTAAGGGGACTTACATTGCATTACAAATAGTATGGAAATACTGCAGTATAAAAATAGTAGCCCATTCATTATGACAGCAATGAACAGAGTGAAAGAAGGTTGCACAGATTTATCATTGTTTGTCAAATGATATATTTTCATAAAATTAAAAAAATTAAGAAATTCTTTTTTAGAATATTTATGCTAAGCAATGTTAGATATAACTTTTCTTGTGTAGTATACAAGAAACTACAAATAAAATAGTTTGCTGTGACTACTAACAAAGAATGATTTCATGCATTATGTAAAATGGAGCAAAATCGGCATATCTGCTCTCTGCCTTATCTCTGTGCAGCTGTCATCATTCATATGGTTCTTTGCATTGTTTATTTTGCTTTCTGTAAAGTAGATCGGTTAAGTCTTTGTCATTCTGTTGGAACAAGGTATTGTGCGATTGGTGCTTTATGCATAAAATAGCACAGGGTTAATTTGTATTTTCTCCTAATGTGTTATAGCAATATTTAGGTATAATTTAATAGAATGTTGTTGATAAGAAGATAATTAATACTTTCAGTAATAACATGCTTCCATCTGACTATAAGTCTATAAGAAAGGTTATAGTCTTATTAAGTTTCTCATTAGTACTTAACTTGGTATAAATATTATAATAGTGTGGACTTCTTTGGCCAGGAATATTACAATACTCTATTTTAGGAGCAGAGTTCTTCCGGCTATATGGAAGGGTCCAGAAGTGTAACCATTTGTACTGTTGCTAAAAATACATCCTCATCTCCACAAGTTAAATGCTTACCAAACACAATATGCCCTTAGTTGCTGAGATAATTGGCTTCCCTTTAGTGTGTCCTACATGTCTTAGTTATTTTCAGTGGTCTAACTTAAATCCTTGTTAATTTTTTAAAAAACTGACACTGAATACAGCCAACATAACTTGAAGTTCTTCTGCCTTATTAACTTCAGCAATATGTTTCTCAGAATAATACTACCACTGAACAACCTAACTTACTTGGCTTGACTCTTTCTTCTATCCAAATGCTTTCATTCATTTATTCTTTCATCCATATAACAGGTATTTATTCGTGTCTACTGTTTTCTATGCACTATGCTAAAAAAGAACAGAAATGTCCTGATCATCAAGAAATTAAATCTAGTGGGGGGAAATACATTAACAGAAAGTTATAATAATAATGTGGTATGTGTAATTCATTAAACCATTCAAAAAATTATATTGAACATTAGGTGTACCTGGTATTGTAATACAAACTAGAACTAAGATTGTAAACAAACAGGCACTTCTGGAGTTTATGGTCTAAAGAACTATTTAAGAAATAAGCAGATGATAAAATTGGTAGTCACTGGTAGTTATCAATAGCTGGGTGATACCAGGGGTGGTTTGGAAGTTCAAGAACACACAAGCAATTGTGTTCAAGGTTCTAGCATGAGTTTGATTATATGCTTCTATATTTAACAGACACATAGAACTTACTATGTACTAGGCTTTGTTCTAAGCAGTTTTAAATTCATCTAATTTCCTATAACAACCCATAACAACCTTACTCTTGCTTATCCTTGTCATGCTAATGAAAGACCAAGTAACCTTCCCAAGGTCACATAACTGTTAAGTGGTAGCTCTGAAGCTCCAACCTAGGCAATATGGCTCAAGAATTGTATTTCTAAACATTACTCTAGGTTGCCTCTCACATGTGACTTGGAGGGCCTATTGCTCCTATATTTATTGAAAATGTAAAGAAATTGATAATTCTGGTAAGGAAGATGTCATTCTGAAATACGCAATATCCTTTTGGTAGATCTTCTGTTGGATATGAGTTTTAAGAAAGAGTGCTGGGCTAAAGATGGAAATTTAGGAGTTTTTTAACAAGTAGATGAGGTCACTTAGTGGGTCCCAAACACTATTCCACAGACCACTACAGATCCATGTTCAAGCTTATAGTAGGTTTTTGCAAAAGAGAACAATAAAGATTGTCTGGAGGTTACTGTGCCAATTCAATCTTTCCCCTTACTTAATTATAGTGCATGGAGAATACACACAAAGAACAGTCATTCAAACCTAGCTAGCTAAAACCAAAAGTCAAATGGACCGTATTGTTCACTCTACACATATGAAACTTGGGATCTGCTAGAGGAAATAACTGCCTACATGGGAAAACCTCTCCTACCTACTAAGTTATAAGCTAAGAACCTGGGGAAAATGGCCACCCAAATTGTTTAACACACGAGAAAAGAAATGCAGCAGCCTAAGGAATAGTCTATTCAGAAAAGGCTTAAGATGATAATATTAATAAAGTATCTAATATGTAAATATACTGAGTGATATTTACATCCCTGGCAATAACTTGAATCTAAATTGGTGACAAGACATAGAATGTTAAGCAAATAAAATAAACACAAGTATTAACCTACTAGAAAATAGAGTTGCCATATACCAAAAGCAATCAGGGTGTATTATGTGGCCTAGTTTTTTCACATAAAATAATGTAAACAACACATGTTTTATAACCAAGCTTATCATATACCCATATTGCTCAGATGAAAATGAAAAATTGGGAGGGGCCCAAGGCTATTGGGTGAAAGAGTAAAAATGAGATAAATTTTTATTTTCCAAAACTACCAAGTCAATAGACAATGATTAAAACTAAAAGAAAAAAAAAAAAGAACTGTTGGGCGGCCGCCTGTGGCTCAGTGAGTAGGGCCCCGGCCCCATATGCCCAGGGTGGCGGGTTCAAACCCAGCCCCCGCCAAACTGCAACAAAAAAATAGCCGGGCGTTGTGGTGGGCACCTGTAGTCCCAGCTGCTTGGGAGGCTGAGGCAAGAGAATCACGTAAGCCCAAGAGTTAAGAGTCAGAGGTTGCTGTGAGCCATGTGACACCACAGCACTCTACCCGAGGGCGGTACAGTGAGACTTTGTCTCTACAAAGAAAAAAAAAAAGAAAGTGAGACCCCCATCGCTACTAAAAATAGAAAAAAAACTGAGGCAAGAGGATTGCTTGAACCCGAGTTGGAAGTTGCTGTGAGTTATGACATCATGGCACTCTACCCAGGGCAACAGCTTGAGACTCTGTCTCAAAAAAAAATAAATAAATAAAATAAAAAGAATTAAAAAAAAAAAGAACTGTTACATTTATTTAGAGATCAAGAGATGCTGGTTTCCAATAAGAGAGGAGGAGGATGGGAGGACCCTTACTTTTCATAACACAATCCGTGGCCCTATCAAACTCTACTTAACTATGTGCATATGTAATTTTTATTTGAAAACTAAATGGCAGGTAAGTTCAGGTGGGGGGGGGGAGAATGAAAGTTGTAAATAGCAGCATATTGGTTGCTGCCTAACAAGTTCATCTGCCCATTGCCCAAGAGGAAGCCGATACCCAGAGACATCAGGTTTATAGCAGAAAAAGAGTTTATTACACATAGCACTAAGCTATGGAGGAATTCCTTAAATCCACCTCCCTGAGAATTTGGGAGATAGGTTTTTTTAAGGATAGTTTGGCGAGCAGGGGATTAAGTAATTAGCTTTGTTAATTGGTTAAGTTTGGGGCAAAATTACGGGAGTGAGTGTGGAAATCAACTTCTTGTGTTGCTTCACCTACTGAGATCACAATCCCACTGAGTCAGTTTCTTTTCTTTTCTTTCTTTTTTTTTTTTAGAGTCAGTTTCTTGATATCGGCCCCTGGTCTGGGCAGGTTCTCCACTCCACTGGCATGTGGGGCATGGAAAATATCTTAGAAACTATTTTGGGGGTTCCAAAAGGTGATATAGAAAAGTTAAGAACCTTTACAACTACCAGCTGTGCACTCCAGAGTAGCAATTATAGAGACACAAACAAGGGGACAGTGACTATTACCAAGCAGATGAGGGGACAGTGGCAGATTATTATTTTTTTAGCTCAGCTTGTTCCTTCATAGAGTTTGAGGGCCATTACTCTAGTAATCACTTTGTACCTCTTCATCAGTTTCTGAAGACAGTTTCATTTGTATTGGCAAAGATTGAAAGAGTGAGCTCATGAAAAATAGAGTTGAAATATTTTATTAAATACAAGAAATTCTAGTAACCATAAAACAAGAGTTTCAGGAGAAAAAAAAAAACAAGGAAAAAATAATGAACAAGAAAAGGATTCTTTTTGTGTGTGTGCCTTTTTTAAATTCAGAATACTAGGGGGTACACGTGTTTTGTTTATATACCTTGTTTTTTGTACAAATTAAGTCAAAAGTGTAAGTGTGCCCTTCACTCAGATAGTGTGCACTGTACTTGATAGGTGTAAATTTACCCTCCTCCCCCCAGTTTGATTTACATTGAAATTGATCTTCATGTGTGGATTCATGTGTGCATTAAGTTTTGATCAATTAGTTTCAACTTGGTATTGAGTATATGTGTCTGTTTCTCCACTTTTAGGATGTTTCATTTAGAAGAATGATTTCCATGCAAATTGTCACTAAAGATACTAAATTAGATTTCTATTTTTTTCTCATGGCTGAGTGGTACTCCACAGTAGTACTCCACAGTATAAAAAAGCATATAGCACATGTTATTACTCCATTCATGTATTGGTGGGACGTGGTTTGTTTCTATGTCCTTACAACTGGGAATTGTGCTGCCGTAAACATTTAAGTGCAGGGGTCCTTTTTATAAGATGACCTTTTTTTCCCCCTTTGTGTATATTTCCAGCAGTGATATTGTTGGGTCAAATGATAAGTCTACTTTAAGTTATTTGAGGTATAGCCATACATTTTTCCATAGAGGAGAAGCTATACTAGTTTGCAGTCCCACCAACAATGTATAAAAGTTCCTTTCTCTGCATCCATGCCAGCATTGTTGTTTTAGGACTTTTTAATATGAGTCATTCTCACTGGAGTTAGGCGATATCTCATTGTGGATTCTTAGCATAGCTATGAATTCCATACCCCAGCTCATTACAGTAAAATTTAAGATTATCAAAGACAAAGAAAGCCTCCAAAGAAAAAGAACAGACTTTTCCAAAAAATAATAATAAAGAAAAGAAATGATAATCACAAAATCCCTAGAAATAAAAAACAATGGAGAAATATTTTCAAAATATGCAAAGAAAAGTACTCTGATATTAGAATATTATATCTTCCTAGAATGTCATTTAAATGTAAGAGTGAAATTAAGACATTTTTATTCATTGAAAGCCTCAGAAGTTTAATGTGATAATGGTCCTCTGAAAACATTTTTTTAGGAAATATTATAATTAAAAGTAGAATAATTAGGTGTTGCTTTGAAAGGCTGAAGTAGAGATTGGACAGGCCTCCCAGTGGTTTGCAAATGTGTGGAGATTGCAAAAGAATCTCTCATGGTTTTTAAAATCTCATCCATCAGAGCGCTTGAAGCTGGAGGTTGTGGCATCTGCAGGTTAGAAGTTTGAGTCTGGAGCTCCAGCCTGGATGATTGAGGTTGTTTGCAATGACCGTCTGGGGAAGAAGGTCCATGTTAAATTAAACACCCATGACACCATTGGGGAACTTAAGAAGCTGATTGCAGCCCAAACTGGCACTTGTTGGAATAAGATTGTCCTTAAGAAGTGGTACATGATTTTTAAGGATCACGTCTCTGGGGGACTACGAAATCCATGAGGGGATGAACCTGGAGCTTTATTACCAATAGAGCAGACTTTCTTCCCCCGCTCTACCTTCCACACTGGTATGGAGGCTTATTTTTAAAAACTCAAATTAGAAAGGAGTCGCCAACGGCCAGGTGGGAATATGCCCAAGTTCTATTGTGACTACTGTGATACATATCTCACCCATGACTCTCCATCTGTGAGAAAGACACACTGCAGGGGGAGGAAGCACAAGGAGAATGTGAAGGAACTATTCAGAAGTGGATGGAAGGGCAGGCCCAGAGCCTGCCTGACAAAACAACAGCTGCATTTCAACAAGGAAAAATACCTCCTACTCCATTCTCTGCTCTTCCTCCTGCAGGGGCGATGATTCCACCTCTCCCCAATCTTCTGGGTACTCCTCATCCTGGGATGATGCCAGTACCCCATATGTGGTGACCTCCCATAATGCTGATGATGGGTTCCCCTCCTCCTGGGATGATGCCAATGGGGACTCACTCCTGGAATGAGGCCACCCATGGGAGTTCACATTCCAATGATGCCTGGGCCCCCAGTGCTGAGACCTCCTGCTGGTCCCATGTTGGTGCCCACTGGTCCTGGAATAACTTGATGAGACAGATAGGGTAGAGGGAAGTTTTCTTTTCTTTTTTTTTTTTTTAAGGTATAAAGAACAATTTAATGGACATCCAGGTACCTACAACCTAACTGATTTTAGGTTCTGTCGGAATAGCTTTTTTCTTTTCCTCCCGTCAACATCTTAAATAGTGATTGTATCCTTGTCTAATTCAGGTAATTAGTATTTTTTTTTTATTGTTAAATCACAACTGTGTACATTAGTGCAATCGCCTGTACCCATTCTAAGATGCACCATAGATGTGGCCCCACCCATTACCCTCCCTCCACCCAAACCTCCTCCCTCCCTTCCCCTTCCTTGGCCCTTTCCCCATAGTCTTGTGCTATAGTTGGGTTATAGCCTCATGTGAAAGCTATAATTTAGCTTCATAGTAGGGCTGAGTACATTGGATACTTTTTCTTCCATTCCTGAGATACTTTGCTAAGAAGAATATGTTCCAGCTCCATCCATGTAAACATGAAAGAGGTAAAGTCTCCATCTTTCTTTAAGACTGCATAGTATTCCATGGTATACATGTACCACAATTTGCTAGTCCATTCGTGGGTCGATGGGCACTTGGGCTTCTTCCATGACTTAGCAATTATGAATTGGGCTGCAATAAACATTCTGGTACAGATGTCTTTGTTATATTGTGACTTTTGGTGTTCTGGGTATAAACCTAGTAAAGGAATTATAGGATCGAATGGCAGGTCTATTTTTAGATCTCTAAGTATTCTCCAAACATCCTTCCAGAAGGAATGTATTAGTGGGCATTCCCACCAGCAGTGTAGAAGTGTGCCCTTTCCTTTACATCCACACCAACATTTATGGTTTGGGGATTGTGTTATGTGGGCTACTCTTACTGGGGATAGGTGATATCTCAGAGTAGTTTTGGTTTGCATTTCTCTGATGATTAAAGATGATGAGCTTTTTTTAATGTGTTTGTAGATTTTGCGTTGGTCTTCTTTAGAGAAGTTTCTCTTCAAGTCCCTTTCCCACCCTGAGATGGGGTCACGTATTCTTTTCTTGTTAATACGTTTGAGTTCTCTGTGGATTCTGGTTATTAGACCTTTATAGGAGGTATAACCTGCAAATATTTTCTCCCATTCTGAGGGCTGTCTGCTTGCTTTACTCACTATGTTCTTGGCTGTGCAGAAGCTTTTAAGTTTGATCAGGTCCCAATAGTGTATTTTTGATACTGCTTCAATTGCCTGGGGAGTCCTCCTCATAAAATATTCACCCAGGCCGATTCCTTCAAGAGTTTTCCCTGCACTTTCTTCAAGTATTTTTATAGTTTCATATCTTAAGTTTAAATCTTTTATCCAGTGAGAGTCTACCTTAGTTAATGGTGAAAGGTGTGGGTCCAGTTTCAATCTTCTACATGTTGCCAGCCAGTTTACCCAGCACCATTTGTTAAATAGGGAATCTTTTCCCCACTGAATGTTTTTAATTGGCTTGTCAAAGAGCAAATAATGGTAAGTAGCTGGATCCATCTCTTGGTTCTCTATTCTGTTCCAGACATCTACTTCTCTGCTTTTGTGCCAGTACCATGCTGTTTTGATCACTATGGATTTATAGTACAGTCTGAGGTCTGGTAGCGTGATTCCTCCTGCTTTGTTTTTATTGCTCAGTAATGTTTTGGCTATTCGAGGTTTTTTCTGATTCCATATAAAACGAAGTATTATTTTTTCAAGATCTTTAAAGTATGACAATGGAGCTTTAATAGGAATTGCATTAAAGTTATATATTGCTTTGGGCAGTATGGACATTTTAACAATGTTGATTCTTCCCAGCCATGAGCATGGTATGTTTTTCCATCTGTTAATATGTTCAGCTATTTCTTTCCTTAGAGTTTCATAGTTCTCTTTGTAGAGATCTTTCACATCCTTTGTTAGGTATACTCCCAAATATTTCATCTTCTTTGGCACTACTGTGAAAGGAATAGAGTCCTTGACTGTTTGTTCGGCTTGGTTATTGTTGGTATATATAAAGGCTACAGATTTATGGGTGTTGATTTTGTAGCCTGAGACATTGCTATATTCCTTGATCACTTCTAAAAGTTTTGTAGTAGAATCCCTAGTGTTTTCCAGATATACGATCATATCATCTGCGAAGAGTGAATATTTGATCTCTTCTGACCCCATGTGGATACCCTTGATCGCCTTTGCTTCCCTAATTGCAATGGCTAAAACTTCCATTACCATGTTAAAGAGCAATGGAGACAATGGGCAACCTTGCCTGGTTCCTGATCTAAGTGAAAATGATTTCAGTTTAACTTCATTCAATACAATATTGGCTGTGGGTTTGCTGTAGATGGCCTCTATTAGTTTAAGAAATGTCCTTCTATACCAATTTTCTTAAGTGTTCTGATCATGAAGGGATGCTGGATATTATCAAAAGCTTTTTCTGCATCAATTGAAAGAATCATATGGTCTTTATTTTTAAGTTTGTTTATGTGTTGAATTACATTTATAGATTTACGTATATTGAACCAGCCTTGAGACCCTGGGATAAATCCGACTTGGTCATGGTGTATAATTTTTTTGATGTGTTGGTGGATTCTGTTTGTTAGGATCTTGAGTATTTTAGCATCTATATTCATTAGTGATATTGGTCTATAATTTTCCTTTCTTGTTGGGTCTTTCCCTGGTTTGGGGATCAAGGTGATGTTTGCTTCGTAGAATGTGCTGGGTAATATTCCTTCTTTTTCTATATTTTGGAAGAGGTTTAGTAATATAGGTACTAGTTCTTCTTTAAATGTTTGGTAGAATTGTGACGTAAAGCCATCTGGTCCTGGGCTTTTCTTTTTAGGGAGATTTTGTATAGTTGATGCTATTTCAGAACTTGACATAGGCCTGTTCAACATTTCCTCTTCATTCTGGCTAAGTCTTGGTAGGTGGCGTGCTTCCAGGTATTGGTCGATTTCTTTCAGATTTTCATATTTGTGAGAGTAGAGTTTCTTGTAGTATTCGGTAAGGATTTTTTGAATTTCTGAGGGATCTGTTGTTATTTCATTGTTACCATTTCTGATTGATGAGAGATTTTACTCTTTTTTTCCTTGTTAGGTTGGCCAAAGGTTTATCTATTTTATTGATCTTTTCAAAAAACAAGCTTTTGGATTTATTGATCTGTTGTATAATTCTTTTGTTTTTAATTTCATTTAATTCTGCTCTGATTTTGGTTATCTCTTTTCTTCTGCTGCGTTTGGGGTTGAAGTGTTCTTCTTTCTCCAGTTGCTTGAGATGTTCCATTAAGTTATTGACTTCCTCTCTTTCCGTTTCCTTGAGGAAGGCTTGCAGTGCTATAAATTTCCCTCTTAGGACTGCCTTTGCAGTATCCCAGAGGTTCTGGTAGTTCATGTCTTGATTGTTGTTTTGTTCCAAAAATATGGTGATTTCCTTCTTAATCTCATCTATAACCCATGTATCCTTCAGCATAAGGTTGTTTAGCTTCCATGTTTTTGTATGGGTATGCAGGTTCCTGTTGTTATTTAGTTCAACTTTTATTGCATGATGGTCTGAGAAGATGCAAGGAATAATTTCTATTTTTTAAAAATTTGCTGAGGTTAGATTTGTGGCCTAGGATGTGGTTGATTTTGGAGTATGTTCTGTGGGCTGATGAGAAGAATGTGTATTCAGTTTTTTGGGATGAAATGTTCTCTAGATGTCTGTTAAGTCCAGATGTTGAATGGTTGAGTTTAAATCTAAAATTTCTTTGCTTAGCTTCTTTTTGGAGGATCTATCCAGGACTGCTAAAGGGGTGTTACAATCTCCAACTACTATGGAAGTAGAGGAAATCGAGTTGCTCATGTCTGTTAGAGTTTCTCTTAAAAATTGAGGTGCGTTGTGGTTGAGTGCATAAATATTAATAATTGAGATCTCATCATATTGAGTATTACCTTTAACAAATATGAAGTGTCCATCCTTATCCTTAATTATTTTGGTTGGTTTAAAGCCTACTGCATCTGTGAACAGGATTGCAATGCCTGCTTTTTTCTGCTTTCCATTTGCCTGGAATGTAGATGACCATCCCTTCACCTTGAGTCTATATCTGTCTTTCAATGTAAGATGCGATTCTTGTATGCAGCAGATATCTGGCTTGAGTTTTTGTATCCAGTCTGCCAACCTATGCCTCTTTAGAGGACAATTTAAACCATTCACATTAATTGAGATTATTGATAAGCCTTTTGAGAGACCGGTGGACATTTTTAATCCTTTTGCAACTGTGGAAGTTGGAATTTGATCAAAAATTTTTTGGGTGGGTTTACTTTTGTGGTGGGGAGAATTATACTTTTGTGGTGGGGAGAATTACACTGGTCTTTATGTAGGATAGGTCTAAGAATGTCCTGGAGAGCTGATTTAGTTGTGGCAAATTTCTTCAACATGCGAATGTCGTTGAAGTATTTAATTTCTCCATCATAAATGAAGCTCAGTTTAGCTGGGTACAGGATCCTGTGTTGAAAGTTATTTTGTTTTAGGAGATTAAAAGTCGATGACCATCGTCTTCTAGCTTGAAAGGTTTCAGCAGAGAGATCTGCAGTTATTCTGATATTCTTCCCCTTGTAGGTAATGGTTTTCTTTCGTCTGGCAGCTTTCAGAATTTTCTCTTTCATATTAACTTTAGCGAAATTGATTATGATGTGTCTGGGGGATGTCTTAGTTGGGTTGAGTTGTGCTGGAGTTCTGAAACTGTCTGCTATCTGAATTTCAGAATCTCTTGGCATGTCTGGAAAGTTCTCCTTCATAATCTCATGGAGAAGAGATTCTGTGCCTTGTGAAGGCACTTCGTCACTTTCGGGGATCCCTATAAGACGAATATTGGTTTTCTTCAAATTATCCGAGAGCTCTCTGAGAGAGCGGTCTGTTTTTGCTCTCCATTTCTCTTCTTCTTTGAGGGTTTGGGAGCATTTGAAAGCTTTGTCTTCAATGTCAGAAATCCTTTCTTCTGCTTGCTCCATTCTGTTACTGAGGGATTCTACTGTGTTTCTCAGATCTTTGAGGGATGCAACTTCTTGTCTCAATGTGTTGAAATCTTTGGTCATTTGGTCTTTGAATCCGTTGAATTCTTGAGATAACTTTTGGAATTCTAATTCGATCTTATTTGCTATCCATATCCTGAATTCAATTTCTGACATCTCAGCTATTTGTTTGTGCATGGGGTCTTGTGCTGTTTCTGCCCCATTGATCCTTGGGGGAGTTGATCTACTCTGATTATTCATATTGCCAGAGTTTTTCTGTTGATTTCGCCTCATGATTGTTTTTCACCATTGCCTCTGTCTGTCCTCAGAGTTGGGGAGGTGTCTCTCCAAGATTAGACCCCAGCGGGATCACTCTATTGTTGCTGGGTCTTTGTAGGGAGTGACCCTGTGTAGTTCCTCTGGGGCTGCTCTAGCTAGGGAGTTCTGGTTGTGGAAGCAGCTCCGGTTTGTGACACACCCAGATCCAACAACAGGGCTGGGGGTGGTGCACATGGTTCTGGGAGTGCCAGGCGCCCAGTGACTTTGGCGCAGAGAGCCCAAGGCTCCAGCAGTCTCTGGCCAGAAGAAGAGCTCTGTGTAGAGGCAGGGAGGGCTCCAAAGGGCACACAGCTACCAGATTCCCTGTCCAGATGAACGGGCTAGTGTGGAAGCTGGGAGGACACAAGAGGGAAGATGCAGGGTTGTGTGGCTCCTGCAGTTCTTGGTCAGAGAATGTGGAGGCCCGGTAGGTGCAGGTCACAGGTAGGGGGTCGCTGCACAGCTCTTATGGAGGACTGGGCGGCGCCAAGCCCAGGAGTTTGAGGTTGCTATGAGCTGTGATGTCACGGCTCTCTACCCAGGGCAACAGCCAAGCCTCCAGTGTGCCAAAACCATCTCCCTCTGCCCCTAAGGATTAAGGCTGTAAGGCAGCTCAGTCCCCTCCTTTAGGCTGTTCAGTCAGTAGGTTACTTTGACCCATCCAATCCTTGCTCTGAGACCCTGAGGGCAGAGCTTGCCAGGGCAGTTCTTTCACAATGGCTTCGTGCGCCCAGCTCAGTGGCTCAGTCTGGGGCCCCAGACAGTGCCCAAAGTTCTCCACACTCCTGCTCAAGCTCTCCCCAAGGCAGTTCAACTGAGTGCCAAGTCCAAGAACACCGAAACAGTTCCCGGGTAAGGCCTTTCTGGTTTGCAGTCTCACTGCTGCTTGTACTTACGGTTGCTGGAGTGATTAGGTCGATCGAACACACGCAACCACTTGCCAGTTTTCCATTGTTTTTGTCCTCCTCTTGGGGTCCAAAAGTCCCTTGCTGGCTCCCTGTATCCTCAAAGGGATGATTATAGGCAGATCCCACCGGCCAGAGATGCCTGGAGTCTTGTCTCCCCATACTTGCTGTTCCCAGTTGCAGGGAAGCTGTTACTCGGCCGCCATCTTTAATCTCCAATCTCTCCGGAAGTTTTCTTTATGTCAGTTTCATATTACTTGTTCGGTTTCACCAGGAGATCATGGTGCTGTGACTCTGGGTGTTTTCTGAATAGCATGATAAGGAAGACTTGCTCCTCCTTCCTATCAAAAGAATACTTTCGAAAGGAAGACATAAACCCCCCAAAGGGGCAGTTTTCATTTGTATTGTGAAATGTGAAAATAAAACTGTTAAGTATTTTAGTTAAAATGTAAAATACAATACAATCAAAACTCACTTTAATGTGGAAGTCACCGGAAGTGAGGCTGTGCAAGTAGTGAAACCTGCTGGGTGGGAGCCTGCTGGGTGCTGTAGGCTGGCGGGCTGATGGGGTGGCAGATGAGGAGGAAGACCCTGCTTTTGAGGAAGAAAATGAAGAAATTAGAGGAGGTGAACAAGGTGGACAGGGCAAAAGACAGACTTTCTTTTATGAAGAATTGAGATGTATGATGTATGACTTTGGAGATGAAAAGAATCCTTATACTAAATCGGTAGATTTTCTTGAAGATCTCCTCTTGAAGACTATCTACTGTGATAGAGTTCATTACTGAAATGACTAACAAGGCCTTTTCTATTGCCAGACAAGGTCGAGTACAAGTTGAAGATATCATCTTCCTGATTCAAAAGGACCTCAGGAAGTTTGCTAGGGTTAAAGACTTGTTTACTATGAATGAAGAATTGAAATGGGATAGAAAAGCATTTGATGAAATAAACTATGGATCTTGACATCTTTTGTAGTTTCTGAAACTCCATTATGTTCTAGGGAAACCATATGTAAGAACTGTTATATTTTCTACAGTAAGGTCCTAATATCTACCTATGTAAATGAAAGGTAGAGAAACCAAGTTTTCTGTTTATTTTTATGGCTTTGATTTTTATAGTGATATTGGATTAATTTGCGTGCCTTTATATGACCATACTTGAATTACTTATTGAGTTTTAATGACCACACATAAGTTAAAGCACCTTTCAAACCACGCAGTTCTTTCTGACTATTAACAAAGGATGAAATATTAATAGTGTTTATGTGTTAGGCATATTTGTGCCATTGTGAGCTGTGCTGTAGCTGTTTAATATGTGAACTCTAAATGGCATCTTTGAAAGCTGAAATATGTGCTTTATGTATTCTGAAGTTTTTATATGAAAGTAGTCTGAGAGATTATTGTAGTGAACGATTTTTATGTTTCATTTGAAGGGATGATATAGGAAAAAACTGTTTTTTTGGTATAGATGTTTATCTGTTTTAAAAGCTGATTTCTTCTTCTTTTTCTTTTTGCAGTTTTTGGCCAGGGTTGGGTTTGAACCTGCCACCTTCAGTATGTGGGGCCAGCCCCACTCCTTGAACCACAGGCACCGCCCATGGCTGATTTCTTTTAATATTCTTTTCTTCCCATAGTAAGAATGATTATATTTTCTTGGAGAAACAAAGTTTCATGTGAATCTTTCATGTTGGAAATCTTTTTTAATTTAAGACTTTTTGGGGATTTGTTAAGTTTTGGGAGAAGCTTCTTAAAAAATGTTTTTAGTAGCAAGAACAGCATTGCCTAGAAATTGAATGGCATTGATGGCAACATAAGCATTTAGGGTAATGTTTTATTTGCATATTTGTAAGTACTTATTCATTGTGGAAACATATACTTGATGAAAACCATGTGTGTCTGTGGAAGCCACTTTTTTTTTTTTAGTTTTCTTATACAATGTTTATTTTTACCTTGTTATATTTTTATGTTGCATTCAGCATAAATCAAAATGAAACAAAAATATGTTTAATTGGCTCAGAAAAGGGCCATGTGAAAAGAAAAATATTGGGTAAAATTTTACCAATAGAGAATGAGGATTTAGAGGGATGATTTGAGTTACAGTCTCATGGAAACTCTTTTGTAATTCAGGATATATGGGTTCTGTATGTATATACTTATCAAATTATTATTGCATTTAGGTTCAAATAAGGATTAAGATTGCATTAAAATAGAAAAAAGTAGAATAATTATGTTGTAATTAAAACTGCTATAAACATGAAAAATATAGATAAACAAGTAACTTAGTAAAAACTATTATGGTATAGAAGAGTAAGAACCTAAATTAAAATTTTTTTAAAAAAAATAAGCAAGAAGGAAAAGAAGTAGAAAAGAAGCTGAGAGAGAGAAAGAGAGAGAGAATGGAAATCAACCTCCAAACAAAGCTAAAATTTTAGAACTTAAATTCTACTAACACAGTGGCAGAACCAAAGATGGAGAGGCAAAAAGGTACAAAATGTTTTTCTCATTTGAGGGAATATATAGATATTGTTAAGTTCGTAAAATTGGCAATAAACCTAACCTTGAATGTGACTTAAAAAGTGACAGTGATAATGAAGGGAGAATAGGGACTGAAGACCCCATTCTTGGCAAGCGAAAGCACTCCCAGAAAAAGAGGAAAATTCGAAAGAAAGCTGAGTGAGTCAGAACAAAGAAAAGTCAGCTAGTTTACATTTATTCCACCCATTGCCAACAAGCTTCCTGCCTTTTCTAGGAAATTCTAGCCTGTTGAGGATACGACTTACAAACACCCTGGTGGTTGGGTGAGCACTCTGGGGGAAAATGGTCATAGAAGAGGCTATGGCAAAGACCTAGAAAGATACACTGAGTTGTCCCCTGACAGTAAACAGGCAAAGCAGATACCCATTGTGGAGTTTGCATGTGCCTGGGGCAGAGATCAAGGGAGTACTTGAGCCCTGAGATATGGGCAGAAAGCTTATATCCCTTATCACAGATGAAGATCCTGTGTGGTGGTGATGGGAGGAAAATTCCTCCCCCCACCCATGCCTCAGAAGAAATTAACACCCTTGGCGTTTTACTCCACAGGAAACTAGCGGAGTTTAACACCTCCCTAGAAATCTGTGTGTGTGATCTCAAGTGGGAGGCTCTTCCAATACAAGACTCACATTTCAGATTTCTCAAGGCTATCTGTAAGGTTAATAATAATAACAATAGGAGCTGATATGATCAATCAGAGAAACTCTGACACCTTTGTTCCCTCTCTCATCTTACTCTCTGGGCACATAGACTTCAATAAAAGCAGAGTGGAGCAATCAGTGCAATCGCCAGAAACCCACACACGGGCAATGGACCCCTGAGCTCCCACTTTTAATTCTACTCTAGGTCTCATGTCTCTTCCTTTACCATCATTTCTAACTCCATTTCTTCAGTCTATCCCTGCCAGCTTCCACAGGTCTTAGCAGACCCTGCTCCCAGGGTGGGACCCTGACAGATAGTAATAGAAAAAGAAAAAATTAATATATAATATTTCAATCAGTAAAAGAAAAATTGTTTTCCTCAATGCAAAACAGGGGGGGTGGGGAATGAAAAAAGTATATGCAAAGAGTATTTTTTAAATAAGGTAAAATTTGTAAAGCTCAAATACAGGAACAAATATAATAGGTATAAATAAATTCAAATCTCCAATAAGAAAGAGATAACTAGATTAGATTCAAAAAGCAGTATCCATCAATACATTGTCAGTGTAGTGCAAAATAAACTTACACATTTTGTACCATATTTTCTTTACAATAATAAAAGATATCACGTTTTCAATGACAGCAAACACTATGAAATGTTTAGGAGCTAACAAAGAACTCTAGGACCTCTTGAAAAATTGAAAATTCTATTGACAGACATAAATAATCTGTATATATAAAAAATAGTCTGTGTCTGTGAAAAAGAATTATTTGATTAAGATGTCTATTCTTTAAAAATTGAGTATAAAACTTCAGCAATTGCATTTAAAATCTAGTTGGAGTTCTTTAGAAGGTTACAAAAGGCTGTTATAAAACTAAAATGACAGATGTAAATGCATGAAGAACTATGTTAACTTTTTAAAAACTGAGTATAATTGGTAACAGGGATTAGCACTGAGGCTACTAGCATTCAGACACACTAAAATTCTTAAACAAGTCAACGAAAGTATAATATTTTTTTTTTACTCTCTTAAATTTATGGCGTTACCAGAACACCCACATTTCTGCAACACTAAAGTTATTATAGATGCTCCTTTGTTGACCAAAGCAAGGAGTTAAGAACCTAATATTAGACTAAGGACAGCCACCTCAAAGGCCCTAGACTCTGTTGCTATGTATAAGAAGTCTGGGGACCTTGAGGCAAAAATGTATCGGTAGAATTTCTAAGACAATTAGCCTGTGGACTAATTTAGGTAGTAGAATCTCTGATTTGGGGATATATTACCATAGCTCAATCTTATTACTAAACAAGGCAGTCGTTTTCTAAGATAAAGTTTTGCTCAAAACTTTGATTCTTACTTCTTTTATGTGATCATCTTTCTGGATTAGTGTAGAACATTGTCAGCACTCTGAATATAATAAATAGCATTCACAGCTATACTTTTATAACAGAGCGGATGCCTTCATGAAGGCATGTTTAGTCTCAGACAGAGCTCATGTGGGGGATTTAAAACAAGGAATAGAGACAGAAGAATTCCAGAAAGCAGTGAAATTTTCTTAAAGCAAGAACAAGCAGACTTAGGTAAACATTTGCCGAAGTGGTAAATGCCATGAGAAGATAGCATGAAGAAATAACAACAACGTAAATAGAAGAGGGAAATGGAAAATTAGTAAAATATTTGCTCAAGTAAATGTACTCAATTCACTTGACAACATTTGATTGCCTGCTCTGTGACTGGCTCCATGGGAACACAGCTGTGAATAAAACATTACCTCCAAACAGTATCATTTGGAAGACAGGTTAAAAAACAATAAAGATTCTATGTGTTTAATGTCATAATATGGGTATATAATAATGCTGTGGGAAGATCAGGGATTACAAAAGGATTTAGAATGGCTTTTGACCCCCAATCCAAAAATGAAGAGCAAAGATTATTTGAGGATAATCACTGAGTAAATAATACATTATTATAATTTATAACTTTTTTCCAATTACTAAAGACTCCTCATTTTAGAATGACCCCTAGCTAGTATACATATTTATTTTTTTAAATTATTGTGGGCTAACTTCATTTTGTCTGAATCTTCTGATGAAAATATAATTTCAAAAGATGACTTTTTCTGTATGTTTTTATTTAGATGTTGACCAGTTTCCCTAAGTTGTCCTAAAATCATTTCTCTTTTACGAATTAGAAAATTTATTCTTATAAAAACTAAGACTAGTTTCCTTAGAATTTAACAACACCTAGGGCATTACTGTAATCAACCCAGCAACTTTAGTATAAAATGCCTAATACCATAATATTAGCTCAATTTGGCTTTGAAGATAATAGAGCAAGTGATAAAAAAACAAAAACATCACACAGTTTAACATACAGCACACAGTTCCTGGCAGGCCATAAATATTTTCTGATTAAATAAATAAATCATAAGATACCAACATGAACAATCTGAGTATTTAAAATGAATTTACTAAATTAATTTAGAATTAGATCAAACTACTTACTGAAATGAATTGACCATTTGTCTGAGTACCCCAAATATCAGATTCTGCAGTCAAAACAATTTTCCATGTAGATGATGTAGTCTTTACTCTTACCATGTAGAAAATAATCACTGATGATAATTAGCATTAATGAGTTGTATTTGAATATACACTAGTTCAGGAAGATAACAGATCAAATCGTTTCTGAATAATGGGAGTCTTTGGTTCTCTGGTCCCATCAGTATCTTACTGGTTTAAAAACTATTGAATGTAGAGGAAAAAAAGAAAAAGAAAGAGAAAAAAAAAAACTATTGAATGTTCATCAGCCAACTTATACGTAAAGAGCTGAACTCTCCCCATGATGAGAGCAAAAGAAGCAAAACATGCAGGAATCCTTGTAAACACAAAGCTAACACTGAACAGAAACTGTAATATATGTGGATAGTGTAAGATGCTGGTGTCTCCCTTTGTATAATTCAGTACCTGCTTTCATTTAAAAAGAAGACATCATGACAAATTCAGAACACTCTTTGAAATCAAAACCTAAACACTTCAACTTGAACTTAAAAATATGTGCTTACACTTTCTTTGAGAACTAGAAAATTGAGTCCTGAGCTGTCATTTGTTTACAAATTGCATTTCAGCTTCCCAGAAGACCTAGCAAAAAGGAAAAAGCCATTTTTCAGAAACCACAATAGTTTGAAGAGTTTTGCTTTGCTGTCGTTTAAAATAAAAGGCAACTTAAAAGATAACACAGGTAACTCTTGTAGGGAGGAAACTGAAGACTCAAAGTCGCCTGTCAAAATATTTGTATTAGCATCCTTACATAAAATAGTTCCTTCAGAAGACAAAAACAGCATAAAAATATACATGTTCGGTGACCAGAACAGCTTTTATTTCTCAGCTTTAGTAATTGAGGATTTTTTCATCAACTTCAAAACTGTCTTAATGTTTTGATATTTTAAAAATATATTTATAACAGATATTTATATATTTATTTTGTTGAATCATTGTGTTGAAGGCTTAGCAAAAGATATGATAGCATTTTATTCTTTATTCTGTCAAAAATCAAATATATGACCTACCCTAAGCAGGTCCACCAAATTTCCATGTTAGCAGGCTTCACACAGGTGCAAGTTAATGATAGTAGAGCTTTTGGTGTAAGGAGCATAACTAACTGGCTGCCACAGTCTAAAAGGAAATTACTGGAAGAATAAAAAGTCTGCAAAATTGGAGGGAGGTAATTATAGAAAAATGTGTGAGGGACTGCGAAAGCTAAGTGGTATGACATTCTCGCCCAGGCTCTAGCATTGCACACAACAGTTGGGCTAACATGGCCACATCACATCACAAAGCCCTGCTGGGATGAGTTCTGTTTGCCAAGGGGTAAGGAGAAAGGAATTTTTCCTTTCAGCTTTCATAACAGAAGCAGGATGATGGAGGATTCCCCACCAATACTATACCCAATATAGTCTTTTCAAAAAGGAAGGCAGATAGGAGATGTTGAACAGCAACAAAAAAAAGAAAGGAAAAGAAAAATCTCTAGGGCATTGTTGTTCCCTCTTATTCTGTAAACAGATTTGAAAATTGAAGACAAGAGTAAAAAACCACAAAAGCCTCCTCTTAGGCTCACTTTATTATATTCCAAAGTCTTCCAACTATGCATTTTGGAGCCTAGTTTGAATGACTGCAATGAATTCGAATCTCTAAGATGGAAGACAGTTTTTAAAACATCATTTCAATCAACTAGAAATGCAACAAACCTTAAACATATTTACTCATATTTTATAAATGATGACATGACACTAACCTGTCAGATAAAATGTGAGAGAAACAGTAAACTAATCAGATATTTTGTTAATATATTATTCATGTTTAGGGGAAAATAGAGAATGGTTTTGTGTATGACACTGTATTTTAGGAAAAAGAGTTGTCATTGAAATAAATCTCTGATTTATAGATCAAAAAAGTGTGAAAATACGAAAAGTTTACAAGTATAGGCTAAATACCTAATAATAAACAACATACTAGTTTAAATTACCTTATGATGGACTAAAGTATCCAATGTACTCAGCCCTACTATGAAGCTAATTTATAGCTTTTATATGAAGGCTATAACCCAACTATAGCACAAGAATATGGGGAAAGGGCCAAGGAGGGGGAAGTCAGGGTGGAGGGAGGGCAATGGGTGGGGCCACAGCTATGGTGCATCTTAGAATGGGTACAGGCGAAACCTACTAAATGCAGAATACAAATGTCTACATACAATAACTAAAAAAATGCCATGAAGGCTACGTTGAACAGTTTGATGAAAATATTTCAGATTGTATATGAAACCAGCACATTGTACCCCTTGATTGCACAAATGTACACAACTATGATTTAACAATAAAAAAAAAAATCTAGTACAACTGGAGTCTTTTAGAATTAATTGTAAAACAAATCCCCCCATAGAAATAATTTTCCTCCAATGGCTTTTTAGACCTACTCCAAATACTAAGTTTGAAAATTCCAGACCAGGCAATCAAGGGTATCCATATAGGGTCAGAGGAGATCAAACTTTCACTCTTCACAGATGATATGATTTTATACCTGGAAAATTTATACCAGGGACTCAAATACAAAACTCTGAGAAGTGGTCAAGAATACAGTAGTGTCTCAGGATACAAAATCAATACTCATAAATCAGTAGCTTTTATTTATACTAATAATAGTTAAGCCAAAATAATAGTCAAGGACTCTATTCCCTTTACAGTTGTGCCAAAGAAGATGAAATATTTGGGACTTTACCTAACAAAGGACGTTAAAGATCTCTATAAAAAGAATTATGAAACTCTGAGAAAAGAAATAGCTGAAGATGTTAACAAATGAAAAAACATACCATGCTCATGGCTGGGAAGAATCCACATTGTTAAAATGTTCATATTACCCAAAGCAATTTACAAATTTAATGGAATCCCTATCAAAGCACCACCATCATACTTCAAAGATCTGGAAAAAATCGTACTTCATTTTATATGGAACCAGAAAAAACCTCAAATAGCCAAGACATTACTCAGAAATAAAAACAAATCAGGAGGAATCACACTACCAGACTTCAAACTATACTATAAATCTATACTGATCAAAACAGCATGGTATTGGCACAAAAATAGACGGGTAGATGTATGGAACAGAATTGAGAACCAAGAGATGAACCCAGATACTTATCATCATTTGATCTTGGATAAGCCCATCAAAAATATAAACGGAGGAAAGATTCCCTATTTAACAAATGGTGCTGGGAGAACTGGCTGGCGACTTGTAGAAGTCTGAAACTGAACACACACCTTTCACCATTAACAAAAATTGACTCTCACTGGATAAAAGATTTAAACTTAAGACATGAAACTATAAAGATCTTGGAGAAAGTACAGGAGAAACACTTGAAGAAATTGGCCTAGGAGAATACTTTATGAGGAGGATGCCTCAGGCAATTCAAGCAACACCAAAAATACATTACTGGGATCTGATCAAACTAAAAAGCTTCTGTACTGTCAAGAATACAGTAAGTAAAGCAAGCAGACAGCCCTCAGAATGGGAGAGGATATTTGCAGATTATGCTTCTGACAAAGGTTTGATAACCAGAATCCACAGAGAACTCAAACTTATTAATATGAAAAGAACAAGTAATCCCATTTCATTGTGTGCAAGAGACTTGAACAGAAGTTACTCTGGAGAAGATAGGCGCATGGCCTACAGACACATGAAAAAATGCTCATTGTCTTTAATCATCAGAAAAATGCAAATCAAAACCACTTTAAGATATCATCTAACTCTAGGAAGAGTGGCTCACATAACAAAATCCCAAAACTACAGATGTTGGCGCAGATGTGGAGAAAACGGAACACTTCTACACTGCTGGTAGGAATGCAAACTAGTAAGTCCCTTTTGGAAAGAAGTATGGAGAATACTCCAGAATCTAAAAGTAGACCTGCCATTTGATCCTGCAATTCCTCTACTAGGTGTATATCCAAAAGACCAAAAATCACTTTATAACAAAGATACTTGAACCAGATTGTTCATTGCAGCTCAATTCATAACCAAGTCATGGAAGAAGCCCAAGTGCCCATCGACCCATGAATGGATTAATAAATTGTGGTAAATGTATCCCATGGAATATTATGTAGCCTTTAAAAAGATGGAGACTTGGGCAGCACCTGTGGCTCAGTGAGTAGGGCGCCGGCCCCATATACCGAGAGTAGTGGGTTCAAACCCGGCCCCAGCCAAACTGCAACAAAAAAAAATAGCTGGGCTTTGTGGCGGGTACCTGTAGTCCCAGCTACTCAGGAGGCTGAAGCAAGAGAATTGCCTAAGCACAGGAGTTGGAGGTTGCTGTGAGCTGTGTGACGCCACGGCACTCTACCGAGGGCAATAAAGTGAGACTCTGTCTCCACAAAAAAAAAAAAAGGATGGAGACTTTACCTCATTTATGTTTACATGGATGGAGCTGGAACATATCCTACTTAGTAAAGTATCTCAAGAATGGAAGAAAAAATATCCAATGTACTCAGTACTATTGTGAAACCAATTTACTCACACTTTCATATGAAGAATAGATCACAACTATGGCTCAGGATGAAGGAGGGAGGAAGGGGAATGGGAGAGGTGGGGAGAGGTCAGATGGAGGGAGGGTGAATGGTGGGATCACACCTATGGTGCATAATGCATGGTACATGTTGGCTCTATTAAGTATAGAGTATAAATGTCTTAACACAATAAGTAAACGGGATAAGGTATACATTAATCAGTGTGATGTAAGCGTCCCTAATTCTATATGAAATTAGCACATTGTACCCCATAAGTGCATTAATGTATGTGTAGTGCAATTAATGATCTATGTGTATATGATTTAATTAAAAAAAAGAAAGAAAATCCCAGACCAGACCCCCAACTTTCTCATTCAAAAAATGGCAAAAATAATCCTTCATCGGGTAGAGATGAAGATTAAATAAGACATCCTAAACAAAATATTTCAAATAATACCTGACATATGGTCAAGCACTCAATATATGTGAATAATTATGATTACCTAAGCAAGAAATCCAAGTTCAGTGGACTTTAGTACATTAAAAATTGCAACATTTTTCATAGTTATTAGACCCTGACCCTTCCTAATTGCTTGTTAAGACACTACAGTGATGAAATCATCTTAGAGTTTATATTGTACTATCTTTCTAACCCCATGCCAAAAAGCTCTCATTATACAAAGCTTCATCTGTGACTTCAAAGTATCTGTCTTAACTAGCTGTTCTGATCTGTTTCCAAGTTTAACATATTTTGGTTATTTGAAATGTTGAATTCAACATTTCAAAAAAGAAATGGGACATGATCTACACCCGTTATTATTTATTATTTCAAATTATTTGACTCTCATCCAATTTCAAACCCCCATCGGTAAAAAGTACTAGCAAGCAGAAAAATACATATATGAAAATATTATTCATTACAATACTAATATGCTCACTCCTTTCCTGTGATATTATAATACATCAATAATAAAAAAAAATAGTAAAAGAAAACAGATTTAAAGATGTACTTTTTATGAAAAATAAAATGCTTCATTACCTGAATCCATGGTAGATGATCCTGTTTATTAAAGTCAAATATGTAATACTGTATAAACATTAATAGCCTCTTGTGATCCTTGCCGGAGGAAGTTCTATAATTATTACACTTTCCTCTTAAATACTCTGAAGTCCACCCCCATCTTATATTCAGTCTAATTCTATGTGCTCAGACTACAAAAAGGTCATCTGTTTCTACAAAAAGCTTATGAAAAATATTGTTTTCTCAAAACACTATTATCAGTGCTGTTGGACTTGAAAAATACCTATAAGTAATTTTTACTTGGGTGTAAGGAAAAAAAAAAACATAGAATGTAGAATAGAATGGGACCTTGAAAATATTATAGCTCAACCTCCTACCCAAACCTGGAAACTTCTGTGCAAAGCACTCATAGCTTACAAACAACTCACCTCATTCCTAAACATCTTTGCTGTTGGGTTTAATCAAGTTCAATCAGCCATCCTGAAACTTCTGAATCTTACCAATAGTGCTTCACAAAACACATCTAATCATTTTCCTGTATGACATTCCATAAAAATGTGAAGACGGTAATTATACCACCCTCCCCCTCCAAAATCTGTTTAAAATACAGGCAAATCTCACTTTACTAGCCTCTGCATTACTACACACATTTCATTTTATTGCATTTTTTCAGATATCTGCATTTTCTACAAATTAAAGGTTTGTGGCCATCCTGTGTCAAGAAAATTTATTGACATCATTTTTCCAAAAGCACATGGTCACTTCACATGTCTGTGTCACATTTTGGTAATTTTCACCATATTTCAAACTTTTCCATTTTTATTATATCTATTATGGTGATCTATGATCAGTTACCTTTGATGTTACTATTATAATTGTCTTGGGATACCATGAACCATGTCCAGGAAACTTAATTGTGTTCTGACTGCTCCACCAACTGCTCTTCTGTCTCTCTCCCTTTCTTCCAGCCTTACCACTCCCTGAGACACAATACTATTGCAATCAGCATAATTAGTAACCTTAAAATGTCCTTAAGTATTCAAGCGAAATGAAAGAGTCACATGTCCCTCATTTTAAATCAAAAGCTAGAAATGACTAAATTTAGCAAGGATGCATATCAAAGCTCACATGGGCTGAAAGGTAGGCCTCTTACACCAAGTTGGTCAGGTTTTGAACACAAAGGAAGAGTTTTCGAAGGAAATGAAAAGTGTTACTTCAGTAAAGACATGAAAAATAAGAATGTTAGACAACCTTACCACTGATACCAAGAAAGTTTGAGTGGTCTGTACAGAGAATATCAAGCCAACCATAGGATTTCCCTAAGACAAACCCTCAACCAGAGCAAGATCCCAACTCCTTTCAATTCGACAAAGGCTGAGAGTGATGAGGAAGCTGTGAAAGGAAAGTTTGAAGTTACCAGAGATTAGTTCAAGTGGGTTAAGAAAAGAAGCCATTTCTACAACATAAAAGTGCAAAGCAGGCGGCACCTGTGGCTCAGTGAGTAGGGCGCCAGCCCCATATGCCCAGGGTGGCAGGTTCTAACCCAGCCCCGGCCAAACTGCTACAAAAAAATAGCTGGGCGTTGTGGCAGGCGCCTGTAGTCCCAGCTGCTCAGGAGGCTGAGGCAAGAGAATCGCGTAAGCCCAAGAGTTAGAGGTTGCTGTGAGTCATGCGACGCCATGGCACTCTACCCAAGGGTGGTACAGTGAGACTCTGTCTCTACATAAAAAACAAAAGTGCAAAGCGCAGCAGCAAGTGCTCACAGAGAAGTTTTAGCAAGAACCAGAAGATCTAGCTAAAATCGATGATGAGGTAGCTACACCAAACAGATTTTCAGTGTAGATGAAACAGCCATCTAGTGAAAGAACATGCTGTCTAGGACTTCCAAAGCTGGAGAAAAGAAGGAACTTCATAGCAAGATGCAAGTCAATGCCTGGCTTCCATGCTTCAAAGGACGGACTAACTCTCCTGGTAAGGGTTAATGCAGCTGGTGACTTTAAGATGAAGCCAGAGTTTATTTAGCCTTCCCAAAATCCTAGATCCCATAAGAATGGGAAAATGCAAAATCTACTCTGCCTGCGCTCTATAAGTGAAACAACAAAGTCCGGAAGACAGCACATGTGTTTATAGCATGATTTACTGAATAGTTTAAACCCACTGTTGAGACCTACTGCTCAAAAACAAATAAACAACAACAACAACAAAAAAAAAAAGGACCCAGTTACCCAAGAGCTCTGACAAATGTCTACAAGGAGACTAATGTTGTTTTTGTGCATGCTAAAATAACATCCATTTTATAGCCCATGGATCAAGGAGCAATTTTGGCTTCCAAGTCTTATTATTTAAGAAATACATTGTGTAAGCCTATCATAAATAGTGAGTCTTTTTGACAATTCTGAGCAAAGTAAATTAAAAAACTTTTGCACAGGATTTACCATTCTAGATGGTATTAAGAACACCTGTGATTCATGAGAGACGGTTGAAATACCAACATTAACAGGAGCTTGAAAGAAGTTGATTCTAACCTCCATGGATCACTGTAAGTGGTTCAAGACCTCAGCAGTGGTAGTTATTACAGATGTGATGGCAATAGGAAGAGAACAAAAATTAGCAGTAGAACCTAAAAATGTGACTGAATTTTTTGCACTTGCATGTTAAAATTTGAATGGGTAAGGATTTGCTTCTTATGGACAAGTGAGGAATATTAGAGTTTAGGGTTTCAAAGATGAAACAGTTCTAGGAAATAAATGTCCAAGGCAGGGCCCCAGGGTCTCATGGACAGTTAACATGGGTAAGTCTGATGCTCACCATCAGGAATAAAATCCCAGAGCTGTGAAGCTGCTGGCACAGATTTCAAGAGGCAGTTTTAACATTTTTATTTCATACATCATGCAGACACAACTCTACCTTATACGCTCTTAAATAACACTTCAAAATTTATGTTCAAAATAGATTAGTTTGATTTTTATTATTTCCTATGCAGTGAAAACATTGGTGAGGACTATTGTGCCTCTCTGATCCTGTTAACTCTAGTGGATCCAGTTATGCTATTTCCCCATGAACAACACACCAACTGAGATCCATTAAGAAACAAGCCAAGAAACACCATTTAATGCAACACCAGCTTTCATTTAAATTGTATCATAAACAATACTCTATTTGGCTAATTTACAAAATCAAAGCACAATAGTCTACCATAGTTTATGTAATAGAGTATTTCAGCACAATAAATGTTTTAAACCAATGTAACTTGATAATAGTGATGTACTTGAGAATAATTACCAGATATATTTAATCAAAGGAAACATGTAAAAATGGGAAATAGTCAATGTTTAAAATGCACTAATATCAATGTGAATAAAATTAACACAGTTCTATGTTTTAGCAATATAATTATTCCAGAAAATACACAGTGACTAATAATTAGAAAAAATAATTAGAACATTTAGAATCTATAAAAACATGACAATGCTCTTGGGTACAATTATAAAAAATCAGGAATTGGCAGGTAAAACTGTAATTTTAAATCTTATAACTCTATGATATCTGTGTAATTTGTTCTAAGTATTGATTAAAATTCTATTCAAAAGGATAATTTGATTTCAATTGTGAATATAATTCAGAGTGTTCCCAAATGTCACTGTACGTAGGAAAATTGTAGCAACAGATGTCCTGGTGCATGATTGCTATGAGTGGGAAAGAAGTTTTTGTGTGTGTGTAGAAAGAGGTGACTAACACATAGGAAATATTTCGTACAATTTTGTAATACATACTTTGTAAATACAGGTAAATTTAGGTAAAATTTCCCAGGTTGCCTATGTATGGTGACTTCTGGAACACCCTGTAAATATGTTTAGTTTTGTTTTGTTTTTGTTTCAATTTGGTCTATTCTACAAAACCCTAAGCATTTAAATATTTTTATGGTTCTGGCTTCAGATTTTATGGATGAACTTTTCTGGTTTTGCATACTGTATTTTTTATTTTTTATTATATATCGTGGTTTCACATTTAACAAAATTGTAGCTGGTGGATTTGGGAATAATTTTTTTACCAGAATTGTTGTTTTTGCAAGCAAAAATAGGAGTCTACTACCATTGTAGATCAGTGGCCAAAATTTTTTCTGAAGTCACAGTGAAGGTGCTGTTCCTATTGAGTAAGCCTGTCAAAAAATTAATATGCTACTCCTCATAAGCACTACATTTTCTTGTCTTGGTTCTTTTCTTATATTTTCCCCTTCAATTTAGGATTTAACAAAGGAAGACCCTATCCTTTAACCTCTTTTATTTTCTCTCCTTTAAAATAAATTACCATGATACAATCAAGGTAATGCATGCTTACTCCAACTAATTGAGATAATTAACTTTATGTGTCAACTTGATTGGGTTAAAGGATGTCCAGATGGCTGATAAAACAAAATTTCTGGGTGTATTTGGATGTTTTCAGTAGAGATTAGAGTTCGTATCAGTAGACTCACCAATGTGGGCTAGCATCATCCAATCCAAATAAGGGTGAGAATCAAATAGAACAATAAGGCAGAGGAAGGGAAAATTCTCTCTTCCTGAACAGGGGCATCCGTCTTCTGCCCTTGCACATTGGAGCAGGGACCAGTGGACCAGCTTTCTTGGTTCTCCAGCTTGAAGACAGTATACGAGGCCTAACAACTAAGTTCATGAACTTGCCAACGTGCCCTTATGTTGGCAGCACTGTATAAACAACTCAGTAAGGTTTTATAACTTTGGTATATTAGTATCTCACAGCTGTCTTCACCTCAACATGTGGCAGTGTCTTGCTGAGTGACATTCATTATTGTTGCATGATTTGTGTGTTATTGCAAGAATGTTGAAGCTTGAATTAAAGCAACACTCTGTATCATGTTAATTGATACATTAATTGAAACATTTATAGATTTATTTTTAAACTTAGCAAGAGTAGACATGAAACCAGGGACATGTTAGTCCAAGTTTATGGGGATAATGCCATAAAGAAAAGGGCAGTGTACAAGTGGATGAAACACTTTTCTGAGGGGAGAGAAAGCATCACTGATAAAGAGAAGTCAGTGCAGCCAGTAATGATCAGAACTCAAGAAAACATTGCAAAAATTCATCAAATTGTGTGTCACAATCAACATCTGACCATGAGAAGCATAGCAGACCAAGTAAACATCAATAGAGAAACAGGAAAATCTCAGCTGAAAATCTTGACCAAAAACTCATGGCTCTTGCGTCATGGCCAGGTACTAGTTCATCTGGCACTGTCTGTGAAGAAGTTGTTAGCCAGTAAATAAATAACTATATTGGCACTGTATTATTCAGAGTTATTAAAACAATGGTTAACAGGTTGTTTCTTGGGAATAGAGAGATAGGCCACCTGATCTGGCCCCCAGTGACTTTTCTCTTTACCGGGAGATAAAGGAAATATTGAAAGGAAGACATTTCGATGACATTCAGGACATCAAAGGTAATACACGTATAATGATTGATAGCTTTGATGGCCATTGCAGAAAAAGAGTTTCAAAATTGCTTCAAAGGGTGGAATAGAGACTGTCCAAGAAGTATACTTCAAAGATGACTGTCGTCACATTTTCAAGGATGAGTTCATGAACTTAATTGTCAGGGTTCATATCATGGGAATTCTCAGCCTACATAATCATGTAAGATAATTCCCATAATAAATCTGCTCTTATATGTCTATGTTCCTGTTTCTATGGGAAACCAAACTAACACTATAATAAACTAATAACGTAAGGCTACAGTATCCTACTTTCCTCCCTATCTCTCTATTCCCCAGAAACAACCTCTCAACCATTGTTTGAATAACTCTGAATAAAACGCCTCTTTGTGTCTTAGTTTATTTATTTTATTTTATTTTTTTTTTGGTTTTTGGTCGGGGCTAGGTTTGAACCTGCCACCTCCGGCATATGGGACCGGCACCCTACTCCTTGAGCCACAGGCGCCGCCCTGTGTCTTAGTTTATTGATTTAATAACTCTTGGCACGATTGATTTGGAACTATGAATTCTGAGATTTAACCCGTTTCTATGTTCTCTCTTTTCAACCTTTGCTTCCTTCTCCCAATATTTCTGTTTAAATCTTTATATTCAGTTCTCCTACTGTTTACATTTGTCACTTAAAATAATATCCTTAAACTTCTATTTCTTGGTCTATAAATTTTAGGTAGGATTCCCTTATCCTGCCACTTTAAAATTTAAGAAATAGAACTCCTCATCTTTCCTTGTGCTTTTCCTTCATCCCAAAGTCCCTTCCACATTCCCTTCTTCTATGGACCTTTTCTTTTTATATTTATTTCCAAGGTTGTTAATATTTGTTTCCTTTCTTGCAACTACAATTTAGGTTTCTATGCTTTTTCATAGACTGATCCTAAATACCATGGACCAGAAACAGTATTTATATCATTATTATGTAAATATTATTCAAAGTTGGACCAAGATTGTATTACTTTTTTCTATGACTCTAGTGTTACAACTCCCAGGGCCACTCAAGGGAGATTGTGGTGGCTTTGTAATGTGTCAATGTGTAATGAGATTGGCTAGGCTGAACTAGGTTTTCCAGAATTCCCTTCCCTGTATGATTCATGTTGGGTTGAGCCACCAGAGACATGTTGTGTGAGATACTAAAGGCAGAAAAAAGTGAGGAAGAGGTTATATTGCTTTTATGCTCAGAAGAGGAAGGTAGGGGCAGACAGAGCTCTGCATTAGCTCTCATGGGTGTTTGCTTATTTACTGGCTCACATTCCTGGTGAGGAGGAGAAGCCCACTCTGCAGCTGCTCCATCTTCCCCTCCTAGACTTTCTTTCAGTTTCTTCTTTCACTTTCTTCCGTGCCAGGTGTGTGTTTATTTCCTCACAGAATGCACACCTCCTGCAAGTGAAAGATGGTGAGAGATTGGCCCCATCCCAGTCTGCCCTAGTAGATGCTGGGGAGTCCACTATGTTTATGCCACCATTTCTCTTATCTTCTTCCCCTTTCCATTGTTTGTCCTGCAGACTTCAAGCGCCAACATCTGATGCCAGACACCTCATGGAAATTAAACAACTTCTATGATTTTGTGTTCATATATAAGTGATAGAAAGATTGCTCCTCACACCAACCTCAAATGGACTTTTTTTTAACATTCTGCAATTGCTTCAAATTGTGTCACATCTTAGTTTGCTTCGTATCGTTCTCCTGACATTTCAAATTGCATGTCTTGGTTTCTTGAATTTCTAACTTACTCACATTCTTCCTCCTTCTTAGTCGTGTTATTTGTAGAGCTAGCTTTCTTTCCCGCCCTCCCGCCCCCCGAGATCCACTTTCTAGCATCTTCTCTCCACCTCAGGACTATACAAAGCTGTGATTCTAGGATTTCTTTGACTTCTTTATCAGTTAGACCCATAATTTCCTGGGTTTCTCTTTGTACATTTTCCTGTTTTACTGGAGTATGTCCCGTTAGTCATAGAGAAAACGTTGAGGAAGAATAAAGGTTTTTAATTTTGCATGTTCAAAACATGTCTTCAATGTCTACAACCATACCACCCTGAACACGTGCAATCTTGTCTAAAAGTGTCTTCAAAATGCCCCCATATTTGGTTGATGAGTTGACTCTAAAATATTTTTCCTCATAAATTTAAAGAACTCTGTTGTAGAAGTTTTTAGTATCTTTTTTCTTTGGTGCTCTGTAAACATGTTTTTGTGGGGGTGGGGGTTGTAGTCCTAGATACTTGGTGAACCCTTTTCATTTGGACTCCTCTCTTTTTTCAGTTTTAAGTAATTTCCTTGTGTTTGTGCTCTTGATAGTACTCCCTCCTTCAAACTACCACCCTACCCTGCCCCTAGACACATTCTTTTTCTGTCCTTTCTAAGACTCAACATTAATCCAAGCTTGAACATTTCATATTTGAACGCTGTGTTCATCTTCTTACCACCATTTCTATTAATTTCTTATTTTGGCCTACTTTCTGGGAGATTATCAATTTTTTTTTTTTTACTTAAATGGTCTCATTTTAACCTATTGAAGCTCTTATTTTCTAACAGTTCCCTTTGCATTACCTTTCTATTCTTGTCAGCCTGAGCAAGAGTGAAACTCCATCTCTACAACAAACACAAAAGTTAGCCAGGGCGGTACACACCTATTGTCCCAGCTACTGTGGAGACTGAGGCAGGAGGGAGGATCACTCCAGCCTGAATTTGAGGTTGCAATGAACTATAATGATGTTACTTCACTCTAGCCTGGGTGACAGAGCAAGCCCCTGTCTCAAAAAAAAGTCATATCTTTTTTAATCTCTCTGAATATATGAAATATTTTAGGTACAATGGGAATGACACGGGGCTTGAGTCAAAGATCTGGACACTGATTGTTTAACTTGCTAAACAACAATAATATTAACTATTCCATAGGATTATTGTCAGTATTAAATGAGATATTACATTTTAAAAGACTTATAAATTGTAAACATATAACATGAGAAAGATATTTAAATTACTATAAACCTTTACATGATCATTTTTCTGAACATGGCAATTGAATGCTTTTGTTATTGATGTAAACGAAATTTACAATCTCACTAAAAGGAGAAATGAAGCCGCTGAGGCAGGCAGGGGCCAGATCACAAAGTGTGTGCAGGTCACAGTGCAGATCTGTGAAAACTATCAGAGGGTTTTAGGAGAGTATGAGCACTAACGGGTCAGGTTTGCTTTAGAAGATTACTCAAGAAATATCACCCCAGCCCAAGCTCTCAACTCCTTTTAGCTGTTAGTTTCAACTCACCCTTTGGATCTCAGTTGAAATGGCATTGCCTCAGAGCTGCTTCCTGATACGCCAGAGCACATACCCTGTGATTCCCTTTCAGAATGTCTCAAATACAATAGAATAGTTAGCAATATAAAAAATACGTTGCATATTAATAGTCTACTTTAAAACAAAATCATTTCACACGTAGTATATTTTCTATCTACATATATTTATCGTTAAGTTTTTGAAACACAATCACCTCTTAATTATACTTTTAGTTGAGCAAGTACAAGTTTTATAAGATTTTGTCCTATTGTAAATCAAATCTTGTGAATTATGTGAACACACAACAGTGTATTAAATAATGGACATAACTTCAAATATAAAAGACCACATGCATTTACATGTATGTTCTAACACATATATTTTTAAGATAATAGATACTATTATTATTTTAAAGTATAATGTGTTCTACTTGGAGCAAGGGACTGAATACAATTAAAAAGCACTTATTTAATGGACTATATTTTAAATACTATCAAATGTAATTAACATTTTTGAGAGTAAAAATAGTTTACTGTTTTTCTCTTAAAACCATGGTAGTAGTACCAAAATCCTTTTGATGGTCTTCTCTTGTTATCAACCCTAGCATTTCTTTCAAGTATTGACGGATCTTTTGTGAACATGTTTTTCCTATATGTAAGACAAATCAATTGATTCTTTTTAGCAAGAAAAGTCAGGTCGTGAGAGAAACTGGAAAAAGGCTGACACATTTATCTTAAAATGGCAAGGCAAGTATAAATGAGAAGTAAAAGGTTATGTAAATGAAGGAGGTTAAGACCTAAAAGGTTGTGACACAGTTGGATCGTTCTCGTAACAGAAACATTAACATAGACGGGTACAATCTGCAGGCCAGCAAAATCTAAATTGCACAACTGCACCCAAGGGAATGGAAAAGATTTCAATAGTTTCCTTAAACATAGAACTAAACAATTTAAGATGGAAAGAGTTGCTTGCTAAGTTATTTAGAAGAACTGTCCAATATTTGACAGTAAAATATTAAACCAAAGAGATTTTTTTGATCTATTACTTATTTCTAGAGAGTAATAAATGTATCATTCACATATTCTGAATGAGCGTGCATCAATCACTATAAGACAGTCAATCAAATTCATGTTGAAAAATGAAATGGCAAATTCACTTAAAGTCAAGAAAGCCAATTTGGGGCAGTTGATTGTAATTAAGAATATTAACTGGTATGAGGTCTACTGGATTCATGAGTATATAAAAGGAGCCTCAAAAACACTAACAGTTAAATACCAGAGTTTGGATGTGAATGACCAATCGGAAAGATAATGATGTGAGAGAGTGAGTGAGTATGGATGAGTGTGTGTAGGTGTGTGTGTGTCTGTGTGTGTGTGGAACCACAATTAGGGTTACCCAAGGAGGAATTATCATTCTTTTTCCTTTGCTGCATCCACTTCTCATGGCCATCAGAAAGTAGTATATTCTCCATATTTACTCCTCCTATAAAGTATTTGGAATCTTGTGAGTTTATTATCCAAATTATGGAAAATTTAGAGGAAAGGCCTTGAATGAAGAAGAATATGCCTGGAAGTATAGTATCATGAAAATTTACTTTCTGAAACCAACCTTGAAGCAGAAGGCTCCCTGCCACCCTCTTGAGTAGAGCAGAACGTCCACAGCGAGCCTTCCTGAAAGCACAAGGCAATCAACCCAGAGCAAACCGTGCTTGCTGGTGAAGCAGCGCTTCCGTGCCATTAGTTTCGCCAAGCTTCAAAAGTTGGAGCTTCGTTAAGAGAAGTTAAATTTGATGCCCTGTGCTTGCTATAGTTCCAGTAACACCTTCAACTGGCTTCTCCCCAAGGAGTATCATATTAATGTTGCTGGCAGGCACTGTTGCCAATTTAATTAATAGTTTTGACTGCACAATCTCCAAAAGAGTAGTTCTAAATTTAACCAAAGCACTCACCATGATTTTAAACATTAACACATTTGGTTGCCTTCACTCTTCCAAGAACTGTAAAAGAATCACTGCTAAGTGCAGAGCACTGAGGTAGGTACCCCAGGAAAGTATAAGCCACATATAAGCACTGGGGGGATAAGTGCAGTCAACTAGAACCCAGAGTAAAGTGTGGTGAATGCAGCGCATTGGAGGGAAAGGCTGTGGGTGCTCAGTGAAGGCGGAGAACATGTTCCCATCTCACTTTCCCTCTACTACCCTGTTCTACTTCCAATGACCTGTCCCCCAGCCCCCTAAACTCCAAAATTCACTTCTTTCCTGCCCACCCAAGAACCTAGCACAGACTCATTTTCTCTGAACCTTCAAATCCCTAACCTTTTTTGTCTAATCTGCAAATTATCTACTCTGCAAATTCCTGAGAGAATGTTCCAAACTTTCAGTGCCTCTATTCCTAAAAATAGGTATTCTTAATGAATAATTTCACACAATTATAGGCAAGGATGCCACCATTACAAATTTGAGGTGTCTGACCTCAAAGAGGACTTCAGAATGACCTGTTAATCCCTTGACTTTCCTCAGCAACTCCATCTCTCTCTCATTCTGCTCAGCAACTATCCAGAAAGTCCAGTATTCTCTGTAAATCCATCATTCGACCCCTGCTTCTCACTCTCAGTTCTCACTCTTAGATGGTTGCCCGAAAGGACAGGTGAACATCAAGGTCATAAGTGTGAACTTCCCTAGAGTCTGTCTGGTTTTCACACTTGCTTCCACGGGCCTCCTACCAAACCAAATATTCCGCCAGTGCTGCACAGCTCAACCTGTCTCCTCCCTTAGCAGTCTAAGGCCTTCCTTAGCAGTCTAAGTCCTTTTAATCTGTAATTTGTTCCTCTCACTGGCTCTTGGCTATTAGGCCCGCAAACTTGTGTAAATCTCTCCCTTCTCAGCAAATAATCTTCATATAACTCTGTGTGCTCCTCTATTTCTTGGCATCATTTCATTGATGTTTCTAATAATTGCTGTTTTTCTGATTATAAGGATTCATTGTAAGATATCTGAAGACTGCAGAAATGAATAATCAAATGAAAATTGTCTCAATCCTGTGATTCAAAAATAATCATCTGTTAACTATTTCACATATTAGTGTATTCCTTCTAATATTGTTTCTATTTATTTATATGTATAGGCTGTTATATTTTATAATAAAATTTTAGCTGAAGTCTGATATAGCTCAAATCCTAATGTTTTCTTTTTATTATATGAATTATGTTTATTACCAAATAGTTCTCAAAAAATACTTTAAATGTCTGCTTATTAGTTCATTACTGCTATAGCATATATTGTCTTTCCCACACTGTGGTCTTAATACTTTATAATATTTTTTAGTTTTATATACAAATAAAAAATTTATTTATTTAAATTTGTATTACTTGATAATTGGAAAGTTGGATATTATTTTATACGTTTATTGGCTGTTTTGTTTATCTCTTTTTATGAAGTGTTTATTTATTTTTCCCTAGCTATTTATGAATCTATCCATATTCGTTATTTCCCTGCTGAGGGAGGACTTGGAGGACACAGGTGAATCTGTAGAGCACTGGAGGGAATACTCGGCTTGGTAGGAGGCCTGTGGAAGCAAGTATGAGAACCAGACAGACCTTGAATTCATTATTTATGAATCTATCCATATTCAAAGTATTATTTCTTTTCCATACATGCACCAATAATTTTCCCACTTTGTTAGATGTCTTTTAAATTTATGTATGTTGTGATTTTATATATAATATTTTCCAACTTAAATTACCAAATTTTTTTTTAGATTTAGTCTGTTGCTTTTTCACACTATAAATATTCCACTTCCAGAAAATCTACATGATTTTCTCTTCCATATAGTCATCAGCTGTTTAGTCAGCAGATGGTTGCCTGAAAGGACATGTGAACGTCAAGGTCCTAAGTGTCTTTATTAGGTCTTTATTCTCGGTCATGGTATAAGGTATAGGCCAGTTAAGCTTAATTATCTTTCATGACAGTTGGTCATGATGTCAGCTGCACTGATTAAATCATTCCTGTCTCCTCCGATTTGTGATGTCATCTTTATCATGTGTCCTACTGTACCGCCCTGGTGGCCTTTTCTTGTTCTTCTGCTGTTCTGCTCACTATCTCAAACAGAGCTACACAGACTGTTTTCCACACTCCAGAACTTCCAGTGGGAGGCACTTCCTCCAGTGGAAGGAAGAACAAAACAAAAGTTATTCTTTCTGCCTCAGGTGGTGTCTTAGCAGAGGGTGCACTTTCCCTCTGACTCTTGTCCCTGTTTAGACAGGCCTACCATGAGTCTACCTTTCATTAGATGACCCAGCCCCTGGGTTCTGAGGACCTAAACCCCTTCATTTTTTTCCAGTCTAG
The DNA here is from genome assembly GCF_027406575.1 of Nycticebus coucang. NCBI lineage: Eukaryota > Metazoa > Chordata > Mammalia > Primates > Lorisidae > Nycticebus > Nycticebus coucang. Next base: position 77,575,660 of record NC_069786.1, read on the forward strand.
AGGTACAGAAACCACCACCCTGCTGTTCATCTTTGGGTAGCTTCTCAGTCTCTTCTCTCCTGTGTAACCCGTCACATGCATTCCCTTCCCTCCACTTTAAGTATTCAGTTTAATTTCAAGTTTTCTGTTTGGAATATAATCTCCCTATTCATTAATGTATGTATTCTTTTCCATATCAGGGCTACAATTTTAATGATTGTATCTTTTATAAAATACTCTTACCCATATTTTTTAAAATGTTGTTTTCTAATTTTATTTTAGAAAAACATAATTTTTTAAGTTAACCTTAAAATTATTTGTCAGTTATTTTGCATTAATATGTTTATACATACACTTATATGAGTCAACATATTTTGTATATTTATATAATGGGATATTCTAGGTCTTTACAAAAATATTGAACATATACTACTATGAGCATTTACATTGCTGCACTGCAATGATTCTGAAAGCTCTTTGGCAATATCTATTACAACTAAACATATGAATATCCTATCACCTAGAAATTCCACTTCTAGGTATATGACTACCAGAAGCATGTGCATCTGTTCACACAAAGGTGTATACAAAAATGTTCCAGCAGCTCAATTCATGATATTTTCCCTCTGGACACAACCCAAATATCCACTGTAAGAGAAATATATAAATTATATTATATTCATGTAATGTAATAACACAATGAAAAGGAAAGCCAAACTGCTAAATAACTCTCATAAATATAATGTTGAGCAAAAGAGACCAGACATAAAAATAATACTATATGATTTAATTTATACAAAGTTTAAAAAATGAACGATATTAGTCAACATTGGAAAAAAATCACAATAGTAATTATCTCTGGAGGATTATGATTGGAAAAGGGTATAAGAAAGAGGTGATTTATACCCTCCTTTGTATGTATGACAGATTTTTATTTTAGAATTTTAAAAATGAATAAGGTAGATCCATATGTATTGATGCAGAAAGATATCCAAGTTGGGCTGCTAAGTTAAATAAAATAGTTGCTGAAGGGTATGTAAAGAAAGAATCCATATGTGTAAAAAGGCATGTATGTGTGTGTGGGTATAAATATATATTCATGTGTGAATACACACACATATACACACACAAGAAAAAGAGAGAGAGAGATTTCATTTGATTTTTCCCCACAAACATGAGCTACTTTTACAATAAAAAAAAATTGTTACTAAAAATTCCTGTAAAATATATGTGTTAACTTGCATAAATTAATTTAGGAAAATAATTGTACCTTATAATATTGTTTTCCTAGCTAGAAATATGGCATGTCTCACCATTTGTTCAACTCCTGTTTTATACCATCTATAAAACTTTCTTTCCATAAGCCCTGCCTGCTTCTTGAAGGATTATTTCTGTGCGTTATTTATTTATTATGACACTTGTGAATTAAATTGTTTAACATCTACTTTCCTCAAAAGAGAAATCTAACCTTTTCTCTACTTCCTTATTTTCCCTTCATTTCTACCTACTCAACCCTAATGAAGCTGTTCTGGCAGAGATTGCCAATTGCCAAGTGTAACAGATGGCTTCCTTTTTTCAGCATGACACTTTTAGATGGTTCTTAATTCATTAATTCAACAAATATTTGTGAATCACTTGGTATATGCTACACATAGTGCCTTGCACCATAGGTTCAAAAGTGAACACAAGCCCTAGCCTCGAATTGCTTATACTTTAATGGAGCAAACAATAAATGGGAGTGTACAACATACTATGCTATGTGCTGACTTAAGGAAAATGCCAGATTCTATGAACATACATTAGAGAGGTGCCCAATCCAGGCTTAGGTTATTAGGAATCACTTTTCAGAACAGATGCTGTGTAACTGGCACCTAAGTCTTATGAGGCAAAGATGAAAATAAAGAACATTTTGTAAGTGGATAAAATTATCTCATAATCTGAAAAAGGCCAGAATCAAAGGAAAGAACAGCATATTTCAGCAAATTTAAAGGAATGCCAGTGGCTCAGAATGGCTAGATTGTAGAATTTGAGGAAGGTAATTATAGAAAGTTAGACTAAAGTATTGAGTAAAGAGAGACCATAAGGCCTTTCATGTCATCCCAAGGAGACTCGAGGTCAGTGACAAGCCACTGAAAGTATTAAAGATAGAAGCTGATAAGATCAAATTTTCATTTTAGAAAACTAAATTAAGCTTCAGTGAGAAGAATGGACTGAAATGGCAGGGGATGGAAGCCTAAAGACAAGGCAGCTGCTTGTTCATTGTATAGATAGTGAATCTGAAGAAAAGTTCTGAGATTCCAGAAGTCACAAAGAAATCAGAGCAAGAAAACTTGGTAACTAACTGGAAGGAGGGGAAGAGTTGAAGGGAGTCAGGATGACAGCAGTTTTCAGACCTGGCAAACAGTGAATGGTGGCTCCGTTCACTAGAATGGAGCAAATGAGAGAGGGAAGGAAGCAGGTGCCAGAAAGTGATGTGATGGTGAGTTCAGTTTGAGATGTGGGGCTTCAGATGCTTGTATGACACAGTGGGAGGTCCTGGGCTGTAGGAGACATATCTGCAGAGGAGAGCTAGGCTGGAGAACCACAAGCATGTATGATGAAGACATGTGAGTGAATGAATGAGATGACAGACAGTGAGAACACAGACCCAGTGGTTTAGGGACTGACTAGGTGTGGATCTTGCCTTTGCTACTTACCAGCTCTGAGACTCTGCTCAGGCTCTTTAAGTTCTCTGTAAGGTAGGAGGGTAGGAATAATAATAGTATCTACCTTATAGAATTTTGCAAGGACCAAAATATCCTGTATAAAAAGCACTTAAGTGAGAATTCAAGAAATGTTAACTATTATTACTATTGTCATGGTTGCTGTAAATTTCAAGATAGACTTTGACCTGTTACCATTAAAAGGAAAACAGTTCACGGAGTCTGACAAGCAGCAGCCAGGTTAGGAGGAAAAATCAAGCTAAAGTAATGTCACCTAGGCCAAAGGGGTAAGGTGAGGGAGGAGAGGGAGAAGGCTCCTAAGAAGAAAAAGTAGACAATTGTTTACAATGCAATGATGCAGAAGAGTAAGTAGGACTTACTGACTCAATCTATCTTAGTGAGTATAGACTCATTAGTGTCCTAGGAGCAAAATCCAGACTACTTTAGGCTGAGGTATAAGTAAGATGGTGAGAAAAATGAAAATAGTCTTTATAGTCAGTGAGTGTTAAAAGAGGAAGAGATGATCGACAAGTCCAGATGGGAGGCAGGTTGGCTGGTTATTAATAAAATAGGAGAGATATGAGGGCGTAAATGCTGATGCAAAGAAACCTTGAGGTTGGGCCGCTGTAGTGTTGGGGGGGAAAGGTTAGTAAGGGTGCAGAGTTAAGGATGAGGTAAAAACAAGTTGGGACCCAGGACAAAAGAGCAGAAGGGGCCTGGGGAGAAGACGGGACATCCACAGGAAGGATAGGAGTTGGGGAAGGGGCAGAGGGGGGCAGGTTTGTAAAAGTAGGAGGAGGAGTTTGAGGAACAGTCCCTCTGATCATCCATTTTCTTTCTGAGTGAACTGTGAGACAAAGAGGGCAAAGGCTTGAGGAGAAAGAAAATGTGAAAACATTCTGTGGGAATTGAAAGAGGAAACCAATAAGATATTCAGAAAATCTTCCAGACAGCTTTTAGGACTCAATTATTGTTAAAACTGTAAATTTACTGACCATCAGTCTGTTGGCTTATGCTAAGTTTTTCCACCAACACCTTAGCAGTCCAGGAAATGAAATGAAACAAGTGGGCATTGAAATAGGCTTAACTTTTGGTTTTGCCGGTAGGTTCAGGGGAAGGGGAAAATGGCAAAAGTTGAGAGAATTGGCAAAAAAAGGGTTCAAATTTTGGAGCATAGACAAAGAAGAAAGCAAGGAAAAGAGGGGTCATAGATAAAGACAAAAGGGTGAAGAAACTATAGATCCTGATGAGGTTGAAGAAGAGTGATAGTAAAAACTAGGAGGATAAAAGATTGTGATTGAAGAGCAAGTTGCAAATATTTCAGAAAAGGACTGCTTTGTGATGAGAAGATGATCTGGGCTAGAAGCAGGGAAGTGGCTATCTAAAATGGAATGAGTATGAAGATCATTGGAGTAGAAATACCCAAACTAACAAGAAACTATTCTGCTTGCTGGGAAACCCAATGATCTCTTTACCCTAGAGATAATGGCAGGAAAGAGATAGAAAGACCCATCTGGTGTGAAAGTATATGATGAATAGGATGTAGTGATTGGAATGTTCATGAGAGCAAGAAAGCTGAAGAGGTGATACTATGTAAATATCGTGAACTTCAAAGAAGAGAAGATGAGGAAATTTGTGTTGAGTGTGGCATCGAGGCAAGAGAATGTTGGCCCTCCCAGCTTGTTGGGAAATGAGTGGCATCCACTTAAGACAGCTGCCAGAAAAGCCAATTTTCAGTGAAGACCAAGGCAGAGAGTCAAGACAGAGGAGAATTAGATCTAATAAAACAGGTCTCACAGGGGGTGGTGTGCCAATGTTTTAGATGGGATGAGGACGGGAGGGGTGGGGCAGAGGAGAAGAAGCTTTTCAGTGTGAGGATGAGAATAGGAAACCAACACACAGTGAGAGGCATTTAAATTGAAGGTGGTGACCACAAGTGACAAGAAGATGAGGCATGGCGGGACTTCCTGATTCTGATTGCAAACATTTTATTGTAATAAACTCCACAGTGGACACTCTGCTTTCAGATTTTTTTCTTTTAAGCTTATTTTTCATAACATATCTGTATTATATCATATAAAATATAATTCTAATCCTATTGTTCATCCTTCTGATTAAAATCCTCCACTGTGTTCATTAAAACTACAGTGCTAACTGCGAACTCCTAAAATTGGCATCACATACAAGTTTCTTCAATTACCTGGCTCCTGTCCACCTTCTCATTCTGTCCCTCCTGCTGCACTAAACTCCATGATACTTCCCCCAACTTCACATACTCTAAATGGAGATAAGGAGAAAAGAATAAACAAGTTGAAGAGATGTAGAGATGGAAGCATTCTGAAATGTCAAGAGGTGTGATTTTAACTGTCCTATAAAACATAACTGGGTGATAAGATCAGAGCAAATGAGGACTTCTCATAGCTACGATTCTTGAACAATGTACTGCCTCTCTGAAAGGCATAATTCATAGGTGCATTAATTTTTCTCAAGGAGTTTAATTTTATTTTTTATTAGATTCCACTTGTCTGATGTTGCTTTTAATAATTACTATCATCTGACTTTATTTTCTTCTTTCCAAGTTCTCTATAGTCATTTTTTTGAAGTTTAGAGGCATTTTGTTTTAGAAGTACTCTTCATAGCATGTAATTCATAACAGGCACCTTGCAAAAATGTGTGTTGAGTTTGTATATTTTTCAAAGATAATGAGGAGAAAGATTTAAAATCTGTTCAAACATTTTCTGGCAAAACGTATGAGAATCATGCCAGAAGGAATTGCATGTTGCATGCCTTCAATCTGTTCTTGAAATATTTGTAGATACAGGCAACATCTGTTCCACTGGACAGAGATGTACTATAAGCGCTAATAACTTTGGAAAGACTTGACGTGAAAAGTTTGTACTTGGGAAATAAATATTTATTAAACAGATACATGTTGAAGTTCTCTTTCACATATATGTAAAAAAAATTAATCACAGAATCATAAAGAAAATACTTCACAAAATAAACCAAAGTCTGAAATGTAAAGAATGTTTTTGAATTGATTTAATCATGCATTAAATAGGCCTACTGGCAAAATACAATATTGCAGTTTCTTTCTGTTAAGCATAGACAGGGAAAGGAGAGAGAGAAAGAACTAAAGGACTGCTCTGTATACTACATGTATACAAAATATGTAAAAGAAATCAATGTTGAGCAAAATCAAAAGCTCTGTAGTGTCATGAGGAGATGAATCTGAGTAAAAACAGAAACCAAGAATATGAAAAATGTTGAAAAAGAACTGGGTTGCAAATAAAAAGGCAATGATTCAGTATCGATTCTGACTAACATTCATGAAGACTCCACCTGGCCTTAGTTTAATAGACACTGTAAATACTTGTGCAACAGCAATAATCAGATTAATCAACAGGAGTAATATTCTTATAGAAAAGTATAAGTCTGAATTAAGCTATCTGGGAATAAGATTTTCTTTCAAAAAAGGAAAAAAAAACAAACAGATTGGGCACAGTGGCCCATGCCTGTAATCCCAGCACTTTTGGAGGCCAAAGCAGAGAATCATTTGAGGCCAGAAGTTTAAGATCACCATGGACAACCAAAAATTTAAAAATTAGCCAGGCATGGTGGTATGCACCTGTAGTCCCAGATGCTTGGGAGGCTGAGCCCAGAAGTTTGAAGTTGCAATGAGCCATGATAATGTTACTTAACACTCTAGCCCAGGTGACAGGTGAGACTCTGTCTCAGTTAAAGAAAAAAAAAAAAAAAGAAAAGAAAAATTTACCTGTTTCACATTGCCTCTCAGATAAACTGTATGAACTGGTAGACATTTCTACCAGAAGGAATGTCTTTCACAATGTGCTAATTGTCATTAGGCAGCATTTTTCAGATTTCAGGGAGCTATTGATTCCTAGGTCATGAAATCCATTTGAGTGAGACATGTTACTTTTAAGATGAAAAATAACAGAAGAGAAACTATTAAGTAACAACACAGATAGTAGTAGTAAGACTTCTTTGCTAAAATTTTTTTTCAAAAATGTATGTATAAGAAAGTTATGAAGTATATTTCTTATGGTAGATCACAATTCAAAAGGTTTGAAACCCACTGTGAAAGGGAAAAACTACATGGAAAAGTTGATATTTGCTCCTCCTTGACAACTGACTTAGTTGCAATTGTATGTAAAAAAAGATCTAAATCGGAGAAGATCCAGGGCCAGATAAAGTGTTTGGGATTGCAGACTCTTCTGAGGACCAGAAGCACAGAAATATGGCCAAAAACAATCTCAGAGAACGGATGGTTAGTAAGGTGCAGATTGCAACTATTGCTCTGCTCCTATCCACAGACCTGGAGGAGACCAGACTGGGCATTGGAGGAAGATGGGGCCTTCTCCGCAGATGCCTTAGAGTATCCAAGGAAATTACAGCAACACAATACATGGCTAGTTTTATGAGCAATGAAGAAGGTATAGCTTATTAAATATTATCATAAGGTATAGTATCAGTATCCCAAGGTTCTGTGGGTATTGGTAACCATCTGCTGAATATCTCTTGTGATTTTGGATTTCATGTGCCTAAGGCAAAGAACAAAACCCAGCGTATCTAAAAACACATTTAATATAATGAGTGAAAAACTATTGTTATGTAAAAGGGTGACAAATACATAATAGTACTTTATTCATCTAGCCTGATGAAAAACTGAGAGAGAGACTTGTAAGGATGACTGTCCTGGGGCAGAAGACTGGGTGGCTAAGAGACATGTGAGTTCGAAGGCTTGATTTTCACTGTGCATACCTTTACAACATTTGAATTTTAAACTATGAACACTTTACCGGTTGAAAAAAATAATAAGGTGCATGTAGGAAAACAAGTGTCTCACTTAAGTGAACTTTTAAACTAAGTTAGCTCTGTATAAGGAAGTCTCGTTGATTGTTTAGGCAATAAACATTTCTCCTGTATATTTTTTGTTAAATATCTCAGGTTTTCTCTTACTAATACCGTGTCTAAGCCCCAGAAGATGAATCAAGATTAGCTGACACCAAGCCAGTTTCCTTCCTGACAGAAAGGGAACATTTGGAAGGTTCTGAGAAAAGCTTTTTCCTTATTCTACCTAGCTGTCCTATTTCCTCCTTTGGACTCAGTGTGATATAATGATATAAGAAACTGCAGCAACCTAGTGTTTATGATGATGAGGCCAAGGGCATTAGAGAAACACTTGACCCAGGACCTTGTTATGGTAGCTCAGCTAAATCAACTGCATAATTGCCTCCACCCATAAACTGTATAAGTAAACAATGAGTTCTCTTGTGGTTTAAACCTCTGCTAGTTGAGCTTTCATTAATTTCAGCTAAACTCTAATGTAACTCTGCTGATACACACTGAAATATATAGTTTTAATATAATAATTTTGAACATTTTTATAAAACATACACTTCCCTGCTGAATTCAATCGAATACATTAATTTTAATTTAACTTTTACTTACTGATTTGGTATTGCCCTTATGAGCATAAATTATCATACTTTAATGAGCAAAAAATAAATACAAGCACAATATCTTATTCATCTTTTCATGTCAATACTGCTAGCATAATGATAATGCCTTGCATACAGTGGTGGTCACTTATGAATTAAGTATTAGTTAATAAAGCATTGCATTACAGACTAAGGGGTGCTCCTGGAAACTTCATCAGAGTGGGGCATACCCAAAGCACAGAGATATGGAACCTGCATGGGCAACCTATGGGCAAATGGGAGCTAGCACATTTCTCCCTGGCATGGTTAGGGATTAATCTTTGGGGATCTGAGACAGGGCCACAGGATAGTTCCTGCAAACCCAGGTCTTTATCATGTTGCTCAGATACACAGAAGAGAGATTTGAGTATTATTAGTATTATGAGGCAAGGGTACACAAATGGGCAGACTGGAGAGAGAGTGCAGTGTGGGTTCAAGCCATAGTGTGCATGCAGAACACCCCCTGCCCCCACCAGGAAGGCTGTAGTCTCAGCTCAGGCCAGGATTGGGGTAGAGAACTTCCTCACCCACATCACAGTCATGCAGGGAGCTTCCCCTGGTGGGAAGCTCATCCAACCCAGTCCCTCCCATTCACACTCTCCCACTGACCTCTGCTATAGCAGAGAATAAGAACTCCCTAAAGTTCTGGGACCCCACCCACCACTTGGGGCAATTATGTGTTTCCCTAAGGGAAAAGACCTGGGCACAGGACACAAAAGCAACACTGCAGCTTATTCCTTCTGGCAAGGGCCATCTACCAACAGGGATGTCAAGTTTCATTGCTCCTACAGTATTTACTGACTCAATCATACAGAATGTGGTTGAGTCTCACCCACAAGCACCACCTACTATCTCAGAGATTAAACAGGTATGCCATTATTTAAATTAAAAAAATTCAAAAGTAACAACCAATAGCTGCTCCAGATGGAAAGAAATCAGTGAAAGAACACCAGAAATATGAACAATCACACTGAAAGGATCCCTTCAAAAGAAAACAATGACTATTCCAATGAAAACCAACAAAATGAGAATATTGAAATGACTGATAAAGAATGTCAATATGGTTTATAAGAGAAAATAGAAAACCAAAACAATGAAAGAAATGAATAAAATTCATTAAAGAAACTAAATTTATTTTTAAAAATTAAACAAAGCTTCAGGAAAGAATGAATTTATTCAATGAAATATGGAACATAGTGGAAATCTGTACCAATAGGCTAGATAAGGAAAAAGAATCTCATAGCTTCAGGAGACAACACCTTTGAATTAAACAAATTGCTCAGGAAGAAAGAACAGAGAAACAAGAGGAATGAACAAAGTCTACAAGAAACATGGGATTATGTAAAGAAGCCAAGCCTATCATAATAATCATAGGCATCCCTGAGGGGGATGAAAGAAAAGACATAATGACTGGAAAACCTACTTCAGGGAATACTCAAGAAGCATTTAAGAGATATGTCGAAGTTTCCATAATTGTGCTCATAAATTGACAGATAAAGTAAGCCAAAAATAATTAAAGCTATTTAGAATTTAAAATCACGCCGCTAGGTGAGGCAGGCGAAGCTGGGAGTTGGGGGAGAAAAGAGGCTCCGGACACCCAACAACTTGTCCAAAGAAGAGGTCCGGCCCTGACTGTGGAGGAGTGGTCCTGCTGGAAGCAGACTCATGAACAGAGGTCACTCAGCCTTGTGTCCAAAGAGGAGGTATGGCCAAGTCTGTGAGAGGTGCAGTACTACTGGAAGCAGACTTGTGAACAGAGGATCTGGGCACCGTGAGTCTGGGGAGATAGGACTCCAGGCATCTCTGGCTGGTGGGAAGTGACTATCATCACTCCTATGAAGATATAGGGAGTCAGCGAGAGACTTCTGGACCCCAAGAGGAGGACTAAAACAGTGGAAAACCGGCAAGAGGTCACGTGTGTTCAATCCGTCTAAACCCGCCCACAACTTCCACAGGCACAAGAACTTAAAGAGCAAGAGGAAGTGAAAGGAAAATTAGGGCAAGGAAACAGATAAAAGAAATCACTCATGAGGAAGAATCAGCAGAAAACTCCAGGCAACATGAAGAACCAGTCCAGAACAACCCCACCAAGGGACAATGAGGTAGCTACTGCAGATGATTCCACCAGTATAGAAATGTTAGGAATGACAGAAAGGGAATTTAGAATACACATGTTGAAAACAATGAAAGAAATGATGCAAACAATGAAGGAAATTGCTAATAACGTGGAAAATAACCAAAAGGAAATCCAAAAACAGAATCAAATAAGAGATGAATGATATGAAGAATATAAAATGATATAGCAGACCTGAAGGAACTGAAACAGTCAATTAGGGAACTTAAAGATACAATGGAAAATATCAGCAACAGGTTAGACCATGCAGAAGAAAGAATTTCAGAGGTAGAAGACAAAGTTCTTGAGATAACTCAGACAGTAAAAGAGGCAGAAAAGAAGAGAGAGAAAGCAAAACGTTCACTGTCAGAATTATGGGACTTTATGAAGCGTTCCAACATACGAGTTATAGGAATTCCAGAAGGGGAAGAAGAATGCCCCAGAGGAATGGAAGCCATACTAGAGAATATTATAAAAGAAAATTTCCCAAACATCACCAAAGAGTCTGACACACTGCTTTCAGAGGGATATCGGACCCCGGGTCACCTCAACTCTAACCGAGCTTCTCCAAGACACATTGTGATGAACCTGTCCAAAGTCAAGACAAAAGAAAAGATTCTGCAAGCTGCCAGGAGTAAGCGCCAGTTGACCTACAGGGGCAAATTCATCAGAGTGACCGCAGACTTCTCTAATGAAACTTTCCAAGCAAGAAGACAATGGTCATCTACCTTTAATCTACTTAAACAGAACGATTTTCAGCCCAGAATTCTGTACCCTGCTAAGCTAAGCTTAAAAATTGACGGAGAAATCAAATCATTTACGGATATACAAACATTGAGGAAATTCGCCACAACAAGACCAGCTCTACAGGAAATACTTCAACCTGTTCTGCACACTGACCACCACAATGGATCAGCAGCAAAGTAAGAATTCAGAAATCAAAGGACAGAACCTAACCTCCACACTGATGCAAAAGATAAAACTAAGCAATGGACTCTCACCAAATAAGACGAATAGAATACTACCACACTTATCAATTATCTCAATAAATGTTAATGGCTTGAATTCCCCACTAAAGAGACATAGATTGCCTGACTGGATTAAAAAACACAAGCCATCCATTTGCTGTCTGCAAGAAACACACCTGGCTTCAAAAGACAAATTAAAGCTCCGAGTCAAGGGTTGGAAGACAATTTTTCAGGCAAATGGAATTCAGAAGAAAAGAGGAGTTGCAATCTTATTTTCAGATACATGTGGATTTAAAGCAACTAAAGTCAAAAAAGACAAAGATGGTCACTTTATATTGGTCAAGGGAAAAATACAACAAGAAGACATTTCAATTCTAAATATCTATGCACCCAATTTAAATGCTCCCAGATTCTTGAAGCAGACCTTACTCAGCCTGAGCAATATGATATCTGATAATACCATCATAACAGGGGACTTTAACACACCTCTTACAGAGCTGGACAGATCCTCTAAACAGAAATTAAACAAAGATGTAAGAGATTTAAATGAGACCCTAGAACAATTATGCTTGATAGACGCATATAGAACACTCCACCCCAAAGATAAAGAATATACATTCTTCTCATCACCCCATGGAACATTCTCCAAAATTGATCATATCCTGGGACACAAAACAAATATCAACAGAATCAAAAGAATTGAAATTTTACCTTGTATCTTTTCAGACCATAAGGCACTAAAGGTGGAACTCAACTCTAACAAAAATGCTCAAGCCCACCCAAAGGCATGGAAATTGAACAATCTTCTGTTGAATAACAGATGGGTGAAGGAAGAAATAAAACAGGAAATCATTAACTTCCTTGAGCATAACAACAATGAAGAGACAAACTACCAAAACCTGTGGGATACTGCAAAAGCAGTTTTGAGAGGAAAATTCATCGCTTTAGATGCCTACATTCGAAAAACAGAAAGAGAGCACATCAACAATCTCACAAGAGATCTTATGGAATTGGAAAAAGAAGAACAATCTAAGCCTAAACTCAGTAGAAGAAAAGAAATATCCAAAATCAAATCAGAGATCAATGAAATTGAAAACAAAAGAATCATTCAGAAAATTAATGAAACAAGGTGTTGGTTTTTTGAAAAAATAAATAAAATAGAGAAACCATTGGCCAGACTAACTAGAAATAGAAAAGTAAAATCTCTAATAACCTCAATCAGAAATGATAAAGGGGAAATAACAACTGATCCCACAGAGATACAAGAGATCATCTCTGAATACTACCAGAAACTCTACGCCCAGAAATTTGACAATGTGAAGGAAATGGATCAATATTTGGAATCACACCCTCTCCCTAGACTTAGCCAGGATGAAATAGACCTCCTGAACAGACCAATTTCAAGCACTGAGATCAAAGAAACAATAAAAAAGCTTCCAACTAAAAAATGCCCTGGTCCAGATGGTTTCACTCCAGAATTCTATCAAACCTTCAAGGAAGAGCTTATTCCTGTACTGCAGAAATTATTCCAAAAACCTGAGGAAGAAGGAATCTTCCCCAACACATTCTATGAAGCAAACATCACCCTGATCCCAAAACCAGGAAAAGACCCAAACAAAAAGGAGAATTTCAGACCAATCTCACTCATGAATATAGATGGCAAAATTCTCAACAAAATCCTAGCCAATAGGTTACAGTTTATCATCAAAAAAGTCATTCATCATGATCAAGTAGGCTTCATCCCAGGGATGCAAGGCTGGTTTAACATACGCAAGTCCATAAACGTTATCCACCATATTAACAGAGGCAAAAATAAAGATCACATGATCCTCTCAATAGATGCAGAAAAAGCATTTAATAAAATCCAGCATCGTTTTCTAATTAGAACACTGAAGAGTATAGGCATAGGTGGCACATTTCTAAAACTGATTGAAGCTATCTATGACAAACCCACAGCCAATATTTTACTGAATGGAGTAAAACTGAAAGCTTTTCCTCTTAGAACTGGAACCAGACAAGGTTGTCCTCTCTCACCTTTACTATTCAACATAGGGCTGGAAGTTCTAGCCAATACAATTAGGCAAGACAAGGAAATAAAGGGAATCCAAATGGGAGCAGAGGAGGTCAAACTCTCCCTCTTTGCTGATGACATGATCTTATACTTAGAGAACCCCAAAGACTCAACCACAAGACTCCTAGAAGTCATCAAAAAATACAGTAATGTTTCAGGATATAAAATCAATGTCCACAAGTCAGTAGCCTTTGTGTACACCAATAACAGTCAAGATGAGAAGCTAATTAAGGACACAACTCCCTTCACCATAGTTTCAAAGAAAATGAAATACCTAGGAATATACCTAACGAAGGAGGTGAAGGACCTCTATAAAGAAAACTATGAAATCCTCAGAAAGGAAATAGCAGAGGATATTAACAAATGGAAGAACATACGATGCTCATGGATGGAAAGAATCAACATTGTTAAAATGTCTATACTTCCCAAAGCAATCTACATATTCAATGTCATTCCTATCAAAGTACCTACATCATACTTTCAAGATTTGGAAAAAATGATTCTGCGTTTTGTATGGAACCGGAAAAAACCCCGTATAGCTAAGGCAGTTCATAGTAACAAAAATAAAGCTGGGGGCATCAGCATACCAGATTTTAGTCTGTACTACAAAGCCATAGTGGTCAAGACAGCATGGTACTGGCACAAAAACAGAGACATAGACACTTGGAATCAAATTGAACACCAAGAAATGAAACTAACATCTTACAACCACCTAATCTTTGATAAACCAAACAAGAACTTACCTTGGGGGAAAGACTCCCTATTCAATAAATGGTGTTGGGATAACTGGATGTCTACATGTAAAAGACTGAAACTGGACCCATACCTTTCCCAACTCACAAAAATTGATTCGAGATGGATAAAGGACTTAAATTTAAGGCATGAAACAATAAAAATCCTCCAAGAAAGCATAGGAAAAACACTGGAAGATATTGGCCTGGGGGAAGACTTCATGAAGAAGACTGCCAAGGCAATTGCAACAACAACAAAAATAAACAAATGGGACTTCATTAAACTGAAAAGCTTCTGTACAGCTAAGGACACAATAACCAAAGCAAAGAGACAACCTACACAATGGGAAAGGATATTTGCATATTTTCAATCAGACAAAAGCTTGATAACCAGGATCTATAGAGAACTCAAATTAATCCACATGAAAAAAGCCAACAATCCCTTATATCAATGGGCAAGAGACATGAATAGAACTTTCTCTAAAGACGACAGACGAATGGCTAACAAACACATGAAAAAATGTTCATCATCTCTATATATTAGAGAAATGCAAATCAAAACAACCCTGAGATATCATCTAACCCCAGTGAGAATGGCCCACATCACACAATCTCAAAACTGCAGATGCTGGCGTGGATGTGGAGAGAAGGGAACACTTTGACACTGCTGGTGGGACTGCAAACTAGTACAACCTTTCTGGAAGGAAGTATGGAGAAACCTCAAAGCACTCAAGCTAGACCTCCCATTTGATCCTGCAATCCCATTACTGGGCATCTACCCAGAAGGAAAAAAATCCTTTTATCATAAGGACACTTGTACTAGACTGTTTATTGCAGCTCAATTTACCATTGCCAAAATGTGGAAACAGCCTAAATGCCCACCAACCCAGGAATCGATTAACAAGCTGTGGTATATGTATACCATGGAATACTATTCAGCTATTAAAAAAAATGGAGACTTTACATCCTTCGTATTAACCTGGATGGAAGTGGAAGACATTATTCTTAGGAAAGCATCACAAAAATGGAGAAGCATGAATCCTATGTACTCAATCTTGATATGAGGACAATTAATGACAATTAAGTTTGGGGGGGTGAAGCAGAAAGAGGGATGGAGGGAGGAGGGTGGGGCCTTAGTGTGTGTCACACTTTATGGGGGCAAGACATGATTGCAAGAGGGACTTTACCTAACAATTGCAATCAGTGTAACTGGCTTATTGTACCCTCAATGAATCCCCAACAATAAAAAAAAAAAAAGAATTTAAAATCACAGATAATTATCAAAATTAGTCTTATAAACAATTAATATATAAGGAACTTTGTGCCCAAGGAAGCATTTGTTAAAATTTTCAATTTTTTACTCTACAAAAGAAATTTTGGCAGGTAACATCATCTTTACCTGAATACCATCAGGCATTGCCTGTTCTAAGCTACAATAGTCAGATTTAGAAAATAAAAGTACAGAATACCTAGCTATTAGCACTTAAGATTAAAATAATAATGATTTTATACTTAGAGAACCCCAAAGACTCAACCACAAGACTCCTAGAAGTCATCAAAAAATACAGTAATGTTTCAGGATATAAAATCAATGTCCACAAGTCAGTAGCCTTTGTATACACCAATAACAGTCAAGATGAGAAGCTAATTAAGGACACAACTCCCTTCACCATAGTTTCAAAGAAAATGAAATACCTAGGAATATACCTAACGAAGGAGGTGAAGGACCTCTATAAAGAAAGCTATGAAATCCTCAGAAAGGAAATAGCAGAGGATATTAACAAATGGAAGAACATACCATGCTCATGGATGGGAAGAATCAACATTGTTAAAATGTCTATACTTCCCAAAGCAATCTACCTATTCAATGCCATTCCTATCAAAGTACCTACATTGTACTTTCAAGATTTGGAAAAAATGATTCTGCGTTTTGTATGGAACCGGAAAAAAACCCCGTACAGCTAAGGCAGTTCTTAGTAACAAAAATAAAGCTGGGAGCATCAGCATACCAGATTTTGGTCTGTACTACAAAGCCATAGTGGTCAAGACAGCATGGTACTGGCACAAAAACAGAGACATAGACACTTGGAATCGAATTGAACACCAAGAAATGAAACTACATCTTACAACCACCTAATCTTTGATAAACCAAACAAGAACTTACCTTGGGGGAAAGACTCCCTATTCAATAAATGGTGTCGGGAGAACTGGATGTCTACATGTAAAAGACTGAAACTGGACCCACACCTTTCCCAACTCACAAAAATTGATTCAAGATGGATAAAGGACTTAAATTTAAGGCATGAAACAATAAAATCCTCCAAGAAAGCATAGGAAAAACACTGGAAGATATTGGCCTGGGGGAAGACTTCATGAAGAAGACTGCCATGGCAATTGCAACAACAACAAAAATAAACAAACGGAACTTCATTAAACTGAAAAGCTTCTGTACAGCTAAGGAGACAATAACCAAAGCAAAGAGACAATCTACACAATGGGAAAGGATATTTGCATATTTTCAATCAGACAAAAGCTTGATAACTAGGATCTATAGAGAACTCAAATTAATCCACATGAAAAAAGCCAACAATCCCTTACATCAATGGGCAAGAGACATGAATAGAACTTTCTCTAAAGATGACAGACGAATGGCTAACAAACACATGAAAAAATGTTCATCATCTCTATATATTAGAGAAATGCAAATCAAAACAACCCTGAGATATCATCTAACCCCAGTGAGAATGGCCCACATCACAAAATCTCAAAACTGCAGATGCTGGCGTGGATGTGGAGAGAAGGGAACACTTTGACACTGCTGGTGGGACTGCAAACTAGTACAACCTTTCTGGAAGGAAGTATGGAGAAACCTCAAAGCACTCAAGCTAGACCTCCCATTCGATCCTGCAATCCCATTACTGGGCATCTACCCAGAAGGAAAGAAATCCTTTTATCATAAGGACACTTGTACTAGACTGTTTATTGCAGCTCAATTTACAATCGCCAAAATGTGGAAACAGCCTAAATGCCCACCAACCCAGGAATCGATTAACAAGCTGTGGTATATTGGTATATGTATACCATGGAATACTATTCAGCCATTAAAAAAAGTGGAGACTTTACATCCTTTGTATTAACCTGGATGGAAGTGGAAGACATTATTCTTAGTAAAGCATCACAAGAATGGAGAAGCATGAATCCTATGTACTCAATCTTGATATGAGGACAATTAATGACAATTAAGGCTATGGGGGGGAAGGAGAGGGGGGCCTTGGTGTGTGTCACACTTTATGGGGGCAAGACATGATTGCAAGAGGGACTTTACCTAACAATTGCAATCAGTGTAACTGGCTTATTGTACCCTCAATGAATCCCCAACAATAAAAAAAAAAAGATTAAAATAATAAATTTTGTGAAATTTCACAATGTTTTAAACATCATAAACTGTTCCCAAACATCTGGAAAATCAGAAGAGAAAACTTTTCAAATTATTCTAAGGTAAATTTATAGTTGTAGTCTCTAAACTAGACAAAAATGACACAAAGATAAAGCCACAGTCAACCCTTCTTCTAAGTACGGCTGAAAAACCTCTAAATAAAAATTTAATAAAGAGTAAAATAGCAGTGTTTTAAAGGTTGGCCTGAAACCAGGAATGCAAGGAATTTTCAATGCTTAAAATGTATTTAATATAATTCATTTTTTAAAAGATTAAAGAGAAAACCATATAGTCATCTCAATAAATGCAAAAATCTACTATGTTTTCAACTTTTCAACTGTGATATATGGCTTTTATAATATTGAGTTGTTTTTTCTATGCCTACTATGTTTAGGATTTCTATTATTTTTTTTATTTATTTTTTTTAGTCTGCAAATTGCTTTTTTCACTTATTAACATATTTTGACCTCTTTCCACATCAGTTTATAGATTTTTTTTTTTTATTGTTGGGGATTCATTGAGGGACAATAAGCCAGGTTACACTGATTGCAATTGTTAGGTAAAGTCCCTCTTGCAATCATGTCTTGCCCCCATGACCGATTTTGTGTAATGCTTTTTCTGCATCTATTGAGATTGCCACATGACCTTTCTTTTTGCTTCTATTTATGTGATGAATCACACTTACTGACCTAAGGTGTACTGAAGCCACCTGGCATCCTTGTTTATGGCCCATTTGGTCATGGCAGATTATTTTTTTGATGTGCTACTGAATTCCATTTACTGAGGGTTTTTCATCTATGTTTATTAGGGATATTGCTCTGTAGTTTTCTTTTTGTTGTTGTTGTGTTCTTTCCTGGTTTTGGTATCAATGTGATACTGGAATGAGTTGGGGAGAATTTCCTCCTTCTCTATGTTATATAATAATTTCTGTAGTATGTGTACCAGCTCTTCTTGTAGGTCTTATAGAATTTGGCTGTGAATCCATCTGGTCCAAGACTTTTTTTAAAAAAAAGATTCTTTATTAATGCTTAGATTTTATTGTTCATTATCAGTCAGCTCAAGAGTTCTATCTCTTCCTGAGTTTGGGGAGGTTGTGTGTTTCTACAAAGCTGGCCATTTCCTTTATGTTTCCTAGATTATGTTCACAGAGGTTTTCATAGTATTCATAAATGATGTCTTATAATTCTGTGGTATACTGTAATGTTGCCTTTTTTCATTTCTGGTTTAGGTTATTTGCTTCCTTTCTGTGGTTAATTAATAAGCAGTCTGTCAACTGTGTTTATCTTTTCAAAGAATGTACTTTTGTTTTATTGATCTTCTTATGATGATTATTATTATTATACTGATTTCCATTTCATTTAGTTCTTGTCTGTGCTTTATTTCTTTTCATCTACTGGGTTTGGGTTTGATTTGCTCTTCCTTTTTTTAGTTCCTTAAGATGTGACATTAAGTTGTTAACTTGCAATGTTTCTGTCTTTTCGATGTAGGCATTTAAGGCTATGAATTTTCCACTGAGGAATGCTTTTGCTGAGTCCCATAAACATTGATAGCTTATGTCTCCTCTGTCATTCAGTTCAAAGAATCTTTTGAGTTTCCAACTCAATTTCATTCTTGACCCATAGTCATTCAGCATCAAGTTGCTTAATTTCCATGAGTTTGAATAGAATTTAGTGTTTCTCTTGTGATTGATGTCTAGTTTTATTCCACTGTGGTCTGACTAGATACATGGGATGACTATTTTATTTTAAATTTTTTGAAACTTGTTTTGTGGCCTAAGATATCAATGGGTAGAATGTTTCAAGTACTGCTAAGAAATGTATATTTAGTAGTTTGGGGGTAGAATGTTCTGTACATATCTGTTTGGTCCATTTGATTTATAATCTGGTTTGGACCCAGTGCTTATTTATTTTCTGCTTTAATGATTTGCCCCACCCTGAAACTAGGATATTGACGTTCCCAGCTATTATGATGCTGCTATTTACTTCTTTGCTTGGCTCTAGTAATCTGCTTTATGTATCTTGGAGCTGCTGTCTTAGGTTCATATATATTTAGGATTGTTATGTCTCCCTGTTGAATTGTTCTCTTTACCAATAAATAATGACCCCCTTTGTCTTTCTTTTCCTTTGTTGATTTAACATCAGTTTTATCTGGGATAAGAATGGCTACCTTTCCTTTCTTTTGGTTGCCATTTGTGTGGAATATTTTTTTCTATCTTTCTGTTTTTTGTTTTGTTTTTGAGACAAAGTGAAACTTTGTCACCCTGGGTAAGGTGCCAAGGCATCATAGCTCACAGCAACCTACAACTCCTGATTTCCAGGGATCCTCAACCCCTGGAGAGTAGCTGGGATTATAGGTGCCCACCACAACATTCAACTAGTTTTTCTATTTTTTAGTCAAGATGGGACCTCGCTCTTTCTCAGGCTGGTCTCAAACTCCTGAGCTCAAGCAATCCTTGCCCTCCCAGAGTGCTAGGATTACAAGCATGAGCCTCGCACCTGAACATGTTCTCCCAGTGGTTGATGCTCGCAAGACACGGCTAACTGCAGAGATATTTTTTTCTGCCTGTAATAGGCTTCTTAGCCCCTCAGGAGAAGCACTTAAATATCCCAGGCAGTTGGAGGGGCCCTGCAGTTCCCAGAGGATTATTCTTCACCACAAAGAAGCTGGTTAGGGAGGGAGACTGGACAGGGTTAGATTGGGTAAGCCTGGAAGTTTCACACATTCTCTGCAAGGTTCAGAGATCTTATCCTAGACTGCTGGGAAAAGCTGCTGGAAGGGAAGCCAAAGCCATCTGTTGAAACTGGAAAGACTGCTTGGAGGGAGAGGGTGTTTATAATTCATTGATTGGTTCTCAGAGTGAGCTCCACCCTCTCTCACTACCCCTGCACAGAGAGGCTCCCTCCAGTGTCTGTTTGCAAATGGGCACCATAAACTGCTGCACTCCACAGCAATAGTGTAGTGGGACTTTCCTGTGGGGGGACAGGCACTCCACCAGATCACAACTGCTCGGGGACTCCCACTGTATTCCCCCATCAGTTCTGCCTATGTGGACTCCCTCACCTCCTGGGTCAAACTCTCAAATCTCTTCCCCGTGTCCCTAGCTTGAGTCCTGGATCTGGCCTGCATGTCTGATCCACTGATGTGCATCTCCAGCCAGGGACCACAGCTGATGAGAAGCAGCCTCTCCAGAATGTCTCCATCTGCCCTCTCAGCTGCAGGGCTAGGGAATGACGGGTGTGGAAGTCAGCTCCTCTAGGCCCACTCCTCTGGAATCATACCAAATTTCCACAAAATCAGCAGTTGCAGCAGTGCCCAGGCTCACAAGGGTGGAAAAGCTTCCAAACACCTTAGTAGCCTACTGATTACCTAAGGTGTCTGGGAGGGGAAATGGGATCCCTCCCTTACCTCTCCCCTGGTCTCTGAGCCTCTCTGGGTTTGACCCTCATCCATCTCCCCTTCTCTTCTACCATTTTCTTTTCTGATTCACAGTTTCTGTGAAGTCCCCAGCAGGCTCTAGCACATCCCCCTCTGAGCTGCACCAGAGCTGTGCCTGTTTTCACCCTCTCCTTTATCTGAAACTCTTCCTCCCCTCTGGGATGCTCTGGCAAGTGATATCATTAGTCAGTAACCTTGCTCTAACACCTAAAAAGCTTTTTTCTCTCTCTCTTTTTAAATTAATTAATCTACATTGTCTGCTAAGGCTAATACAATTCTTAACTATTTCCTCTTTGGACATTTAAGTTAGAATGTAACACTTTGGGTAAACATCATTTTGGCCAAATTAAGGCTGCTGCCTTCAATAAGCTGACACAGTTTTCCATAAGGAAAAAAAAATTGAAAGGTAAATGTAAAGCAATGTGCTTATATATTTGTAAGATTAAAGCCATCTAGGATAGAGAGAAACAAATAAAAAGAATGAATCTAAGCTTTTCTTCTTCAATGAAAGACCTATAAACTAGAGATTTCTTTTTCCTTTTTGAAAATATAGTCTAGTGCCTTGAGTGGTTTCTTTCTCAACACATAATTGATTCTTGGAATGACATTCACTTTCAGTGTGGACAGTTGTGCCTCTGGGACAGAAGCAGTTGTTTCTACCTTTATCATTTTGTACAACAGCCATAATAGGAGAACTATTTTCTTCCAAAATTACCACTTAAGAGACCTAGAAAACGAAACAATGTCATTTTGTATGTTTATAAAAGACAGAGCAGTTTTCTATTGTAAACCAAGTAGAGGGAAAAGAAGACGATTGAACTAATGGAGTCTTTATCACTGGGAATATACTAAAAGTCATTAAAAGTACAGGCACATAAAATATCTAAGGATGCAGTTAAAATAATTATTGTCATTTTTTTAAGGATAAAAAAATAGAGCAAAAACATTAGAGAAGTTATTTTTTAAAGGCTAGAAATATAACAAATTTTCTGTGTATTTTTCTTGTCTCTTTCCTTTTTAAGAAGAGACGTTGTGTAGAGATAGAACAATATATACTTCATACAACCAGTACATACTGAAAAAGATAGCTTATGCATTAATTTATGACTAAGTAACTTTTTCTGTTAGCTATAATAATAAATCACTATTGTTATAATTGATTTGTAATTCTCCTTAACCAAGGTGGTAGATTTGTCCAGCTATAAATAAAAATTAAAAATTATATAACAAGAGAACAAGTTATATAAATATCATGGTTAGAAAAAAATAAAAAACTAGGGATTTAAGTAGAAATATATATTGAGTGTTGCCTACATATTCCTTTCTCTTTTTTGCCCTGGCATTTGCAGGTGGATTTGGTGAGTATGGAAATTAATATGAAAATAAACCTAATTTGGCAATATTGTCCTTGTCACACAAATACTCTAAAATTAATCTCTTTTATTAATTATTAATACTTAATAAAATTTCTGATTAAGTATCTTCTATTATTGCCTTCAGGTTAGAAGTCTAATGTTCACATGAAAATTTATTTTACCCAAGACCAGAGATGTTGGCGTGGATGTGGAGAAAAGGGAACACTTTTGCACTGCTGGTGGGAATGCAAATTAATACATTCCTTTTGGAAAGAGATATGGAGAACACTTAGAGATCTAAAAATAGATCTGCCATTCAATCTTGTAATCCCTCTACTGCGCATATACCCAGAAGACCAAAAAGCACATCATAACAAAGATATTTGTACCAGAATGTTTATTGCAGCCCAATTCATAATTGCTAAGTCATGGAAGAAGCCCAAGTGCTCATTGATCCACAAATGGATTAATAAATTGTGGTATATGTACACCATGGAATATTATGCAGCCTTAAAGAAAGATGGAGACTTTACCTCTTTCATGTCTACATGGATGGAGCTGGAACATATTCTTCTTAGTAAAGTATCTCAAGAATGGAAGAAAAAGTACCCAATGTACTCAGCCCTACTATGAAACTAATTTAGGGTTTTCACATGAAAGCTATAACCCAGTTACAACCTAAGAATAGGGGGAAGGGGGAAAAGGAGGGGAGGGAGGGGTGAGGTGGGTAGAGGGAAGGGGATTGGTGGGATTACACCTGCGGTGCATCTTACAAGGGTATATGTGAATCTTAGTAAATGTGGAATGTAAAGGTCTTAGCAAAATAACTAAGAAAATGCCAGGAAAGCTATGTTAACTAGTGTGATGAAAATGTGTCAAACAGTCTATGAACCAAGTGTATGGTGCCCCATGATCATACTAATGTACACAGCTATGATTTAATAAAAAAAAAAAAAGAAAAGGAAATTTATTTTAAGTTGTGTTCTAATTATTGTCTGAGCCAATTATATTGATTTTTTACAAAATTATAAAATGTTTATAAGAGATTCGTTTAAAATGTTGACTTTCCTATAATAAAAATGCATTGATTTAAAAATTTATATCAATTTTTTTACATTTTTAGTGACTTTTTACATGGTTAAATATATTTTTCTATTAGAAAAAACAATGTATTCAACTTTTATCTAAAGATAAAAGGCATTAGGCATTCTAATACTATCTACAAAATAATTTATGGTAAATTCACTAAAAACATTTTTCCTTCTGTATTTCTAACTTAATCTAGAAGAAAACATCAATTTGCATACAATTTTTAAAAGTTCAACTGTTCAATAACATATCATAAAGGTACATTTTTTTCATGTCACACTCGCAAAATCAATGTTAGAAATCAGGGCCCTTTTCTGCATAAGAGAAAGTGGAAATCCAACTAGGTCATGTCTTTCGTCCTCATTTAGATACAAAAACTGATCCAATGTCAGTGTTTCCTGTTTTCCCGATATTTTCACCTCAAATTAGTTTATAGTCCCAATTTCCTACCAATGTTTAATAATAATCTATAAAAGGGTTTAAGTTAAAACAAAATGACCTTTAATATTGGTATTTTATTTCTGATGATCACCACCATCAAATGCATTACCATTTTTGTAGGGCACATGCTATTTACAAACTGGCAAATATTTTTTGCAGAAAAAGAGGTATTTTAAACCTGGAAAAAAGGGTGCTGTACTCAAAGTTTTTTTTCTGTGTCTAGATTATTTTTAATAATAAACTTAAAGTTTTAAAACTACACTTTCAAAACATTAATTAGGGGGATACAGTGTTTTTGTTACATGAATATCTTTTGTAATGCTTAAATCAGAGCTTTGATGTGCATATCACCTGAGTAGTGTTCAATGTATTCTATAGGTAAGATTTTATTCTGGCCTCTTCCCTTTTTGGTTCTTCATCTTTTATATTCCTTTGTGCCTGTCTGTACCCATCTAGCAGCTCCCACTTATTAGTGAGAACATACGGTGTTTGTTTTTCCATCTCTGAGATACTTTACTAAGAAAGTATCACTCCACATTGCTATAAATGACACCATTTCACTCCTTTTTATGGCTGAGAAGTACTGCATAGTGTGCAAGTACAAATTTTGTATAGATTCTGGATATCAGTCAAAGGTCAAATGTATAGTTTGGGAATATTTTCTCTCATTCTGTGCGTTTTCTATTCCCTCTGTTGGTTATTTCCTTTACTATGCAGAAGTTTAAGTTTAATTTAATTAAGTCACTTGGGGTCGTTCTTATAAATTCTTCACCTAGACCAATGTCTAAAAGAGGTTTTCCTACCTTTTCTTCTAGAATATTTCTGGTCTCATGACTTACATTTAAGGGTTTAATCTGTCTTGAATTAATTTTTATATGGTGAAAGACAGGCATTTTGTTTCATTCTCCTGCATGTGGCTATCAGTTTTCCCAGAACTGAAAGAATATGGCGATTCTAATATGTTAAAGGAATCTGCCTCTCAACCCCCATCCCCAATACAGGACACAACCAGATGACAACTTAAGAAGTGCTACCATCATTTTAAAAGAATAAAGGTTCTCTTCAGTTTGAAGACAAATGGGATGTCATGCGCCCAATTGTTTTGAAGCTTTTATGCCAGGAATCTGTTACAAAGCAGCAGTGGTTTGATCTGATTTCCATGCCTTCCAAAACATCTCAAAACAGAACCCAAAAAAGAAAATTTACTGATGAAGGAAGATGTTTCAATAAAGTGGACCGATGACTACACTTCTGTTGAGGCAACTAGTAAGGGACAGACACGTGCATGCAGTATGTCTCTGGGATGATAAAGGCCCAGCAAAAATCCATCAGGCTTTAAAAGAAGACATTCTTGAGTTTATTAAGCAAGTACAAACATGAGTACTGAGCCATCAAGATGATACAGCTTTGCTAAAAGCATATATTGTTGAGTGGTGAAAATTCTTTATGCAATGTGATATTTTACCAAAACCTTTTTGTCAACTAGAGATTACTTTAATGGGTAAACAGGGCAACAATAAAAAATCAAATGTGGAAGACAGTATTGTTCAAAAGCTTATGCTTGATACATGGAATGAGTCAATCTTTTCAAATATGAAGAACAGGCTCCAAGATAGTGCAATGAAACTGGTACATGTTGAAAGATTGGGAGAAGCTTTTGATTCTCAGCTGGTCATTGGAATAAGAGAAACTTACATTAACCTTTATTCTAATCCTGAGGATAAGCTTCAAATTTATAGGGACAATTTTGAGAAGGCATACTTGGATGCAACAGAGAGATTTTATAGAACGCAGGCACCCTTGTATTTACAACAAAATGGCATACAGAATTATATGAAATATGCAGATGCTAAATTAAAAGAAGAAAAACGAGCACTACGTTGTTTAGAAACAAGATGAGAATGTAACTCTGTTGAAGCACTTATGGAATGCTGTGTAAATGCCCTGGTGACATCATTTAAGGAGACTATTTTGGCCAAATACCAAGGCATGATCAAGCAAAATGAAACTGAAAAATTACATTTAATGTTTTCATTGACGGACAGAGTTCCCAATGGGATAGACCCAATGTTGAAAGACTTGGAGGAACATATCATTAGTGCTGGTATTACTACTGACTGTGAGAAATATGGTGAGCAGTTACTTACACTATTTAATAGATTTAGTAAACTCGTCAAAGAAGCTTTTCAAAATGATCCACGATTTCTTATGGCAAAAGATAAGGCATATAAAGCAGTTGTTAATGATGCTACCATATTTAAACTTGAATTACCTTTGAAGCAGAAGGGGGTGAGGCTGAAAACTCAGCCTGAATCAAAATTTCCTGAGCTGCTTGCCAATTACTGTGACATGTTGTTAAGAAAAACACCATTTAGCAAAAAACTAACCTCTGAAGAGATTGAACCAAAGCTTAAAGAAGTGCTCTTGGTACTTAAATATGTACAAAACAAAGATGTTTTTATGAGGTATCATAAAGCTCATTTGACATGACGTCTTATACTAGACATCTCTGCTGATAGTGAAATTGAAGAAAATATGGTAGAGTGACTAAGAGAAGTTGGTATGCCAGCAGATTATGTAAATAAGCTTGCCAGAATGTTTTAGGATATAAAATATCTGAACATTTGAACCAAGATTTTAAGGAAATGCAAAAAAATAATAAATTGGCTTTACCAGCTTATTCAGTTAATATAAAAATTCTGAATGCTGGTGCCTGTTCAAGAAGTTCTGAGAAAGTCTTTGTCTCACTTTCTACTGAACTGGAGGACTCGATACCTGAAGTAGAAGAATTCTACAAAAAAAATCATAGCAATAGAAAATTACATTGGCATCATCTATGTCAAATGGAATTATAACATTTAAGAATGAAGTAGGTCAATATGATTTGGAGGTAACCACGTTTCAGCTGGTTGTGTTGTTTGCATGGAACCAAAAACCTAGAGAGAAAATCAGCTTTGAAAATCTCAAACTTGCAACTGAACTTCTGGATGCTGAGCTCAGAAGGACTTTATGGTCTTTAGTGGCTTTCCCAAAGCTCAAGCGGCAACTTTTATTGTATGAACCTCAAGTCAACTCACCCAAAGACTTCACAGAAGGTACCCTCTTCTCAGTGAACCAGGAGTTCAGTTTAATAAAAAATGAAAAAGTTCAAAAAAGGGGTAAAATCAACATGATTGGACACTTGCAGCTCACTACAGAAAGAATGAGAGAAGAAAGAATGAAGGGATAGTCCAACTAATATTAAGAACCCAGGAAGCTATCATACAAATAATGAAAATGAGGAAGAAAATTAGTACTGCTCAGCTGCAGACTGAAATTTTGAAAAACATGTTCTTGCCACAAAAGACAATGATAAAAGAGCAAATAGAGTGGCTGATAGAGCATAAGTACATCAGAAGAGATGAGTTCTACATCAACACCTTCATTTACATGGGGTAACCTTGAATGTCATCGACAATATTAAGAACCCAAATTTTGGAGTGCTTGGGAAGAAAGTTTTAACAGTTTGTGCTGGAGAAAGGTTTATTTGGATTTTGATTACATAAATAATCGCTGCCTTACCTTACAAAACAACTCTATTTTGCCAATCACATTAGTTAGCACGGTGGCGTTCCCATCATGCTGCACACTCTTTTACAGAATGCTATTTTGTGGAGAAACTTGCATTCATGAAGAGCCCTTTATGAACTTCTAAAAGTAAATTTGATTTATACCCACTAGGAGAAATACAGCTGGGAAGGGTGAGGGTGGGGTTCTTGTTGCTTTTTTTTTTCTCTCTCTCTTTTTTCTTCTCTTAGAAAAATGTACTTGTACAAGGAAGAATTTTCAGATATTCATGCACTGAAAAATACTGTTATCTTTTGTTCTTCAAAAATGCAATTAAAACTAGAAATAGCAAAAAAAAAAAAAAAAATTCCCAGAAGTAATTATCAAACAGGACTTCCTTTCCTTAGTGTATATTGTCTGCTTTGTTGAAGATCAGTTTATTGTAGGCAAATGATTTTATTTCTGGGTTCTCTACTCTGTTCCATTGGTCTATGTCTCCATCTTTATATAAGTATATGCTGTTTTGGTTACTATAGCCTTGTAGTATAATTTGAAACCAGGTAATGAGAAGCCTCCAAATTTGTTCCTTTTACTTAAGATTGCTTTGGCAATTTGGGCTCTTTTTTTGGTTTCAAATAAAGATTCAGATTTTTTTTCTAGCTCTGTATAATAGGATGCTGCTTTTTTGACAAGAGTTACATGGAATCTGTAAATCACTTTGGGCAGTATGAACATTTTAACAATCTTGATCCTACTAATTCGTGAGCAGGGAATGTTTTTCTGTTTGATTTTGTCTTCTGTAATTTATTTTGGCAGTGTTTTATAGGCCTCCTGTAGGGGTCTTTAACCTCCTTGTAAAGCATATTCCCAGCTATTTTATTTTCTTTGTCACTACTGTTAGTGATAGTGAGTACTTGATTTGACTCTCTGCTTGACTGTTTATAGAAATGCTACTGATTTGTGTACATTAATCAAAACTGTTGCTTTGCTAAATTTATTTATCAATTCTAAGAGTCTTTTGGTGAAGACTGAAAATCTCTTAACAAACATAGAAGAAAGGGCGGCGCCTGTGGCTCAGTCGGTAAGGCGCCGGCCCCATATACTGAGGGTGGCGGGTTCAAACCCAGCCCCGGCTGAACTGCAACCAAAAAATAGCCGGGCGTTGTGGCGGGCGCCTGTAGTCCCAGCTACTCGGGAGGCTGAGGCAAGAGAATCGCGTAAGCCCAAGAGTTAGAGGTTGCTGTGAGCTGTGTGACACCACGGCACTCTACCAAGGGCCATAAAGTGAGACTCTGTCTCTACAAAAAAAAATAAATAAATAAAACAAACATAGAAGAAAAATACCTAAAAATTATAAAAGCCATATATGACAAACCCACAGCATTATACTGAATGGGGGAAAGTTGAAAGCATTCCCCTTCAGAACTAGAAGAAGACAAGGATGCCCGCCGTCATCACTTCTATTCAGCATGGTATTAGAGTCTTACCCAGAGCAATTAGGCAAAAGAAGTAAATAAAGGGCATTCAAAGTAGGTCAAACTATCCTTATTTGTTGATAATATAATCTTATATGGAAAAATATTTTGCTGTATAAATCAACTAGGAAGGGTTGTATTTGTGTAGCAAGGAAAGCATGTCAAATTTAAATCAACTTTGAGTAGGTTTATGAAGGGAAATCTTTGCAGGGGCTAAGAAAGTATACATTGTTTGAAAGTAAGAAAACAGAGATTAATGAGTCATATAAGAAAAAATAAATGCATATCCCACTTAAAAGTATTTAAGTACAAAATTTCAAAATCCTGTGTTAGTCATTGGCTACTCAAACCAAATAATGCAAAGGCTCTCTTCATAGTTGCCAGTTTGTAATGCTTTTTAGGTAGTAACCTTGGAGAATTTATTTTTTGTTTTTAAAGTCACTGGACTGGTGCCTTCTATTGTCCAAACAAATGCCAGCTGGTCACCAGTTACTCTGGAGGAAGAATGTAAAAGGAGTTTTGTTTTTGTTTTTGTTTTGTTTTGTTTTTGGGTTTAATGAAGTCTGATAGTCCTAAGGTTCCCATAAAATGCAGGACTCATCTCAAGGGAAGAATAAGAAAATGTGCCTATCAAAGCAGGTGCCCTTATCACCGTTAGCAGCATGAACTCAGAAATAAAACTCGCCATGAAAAAATTGCACATTTTTTATAAATGTTTTCTAGACATGAAACTGTAACTAATGGAAAGAAGAAAATTTTATGTCAGGGAAGGAATAAGAAATCTTTCTTTTTCTTCTGGGTGTCAAATTAAATAAATGATGATCTTTAAAGTTTCAAAAAAAAAAAAAAAAGAAAGAAAATGTGCCTATCAACATTAAAAGAAAGGGATTTCAATCTTACTTATTCCCTAAGCTCAGGATTGAGATAGTCTGACTGCAAGTCATTGGTAGAAAAAGACACCAAGGACTGTAAAGAGGATATTGCCACAATGTAGGGAAAATCTTAAGATTTGTGCTGAGAAGTTCATGAACAGATGACTGAGACTAGACCCCTTTCAAGCCTCTTTGCTTCATCTGTCACATACATAATACCTGTTCTAAAATGAATGTGACTTTAACGAGCTATAACCTGGATGCCAGTACCGCAGTCACTCCAGTACAGAAATGTGTCTTAACAAAAATTTTATGGCTAAATGAAAACAAATAGTCCTTGCTATGTGCAAAGGAAATATCACAGTAGCTATACTTTGGAGTGGAAGCAGAGGCAAGAGCAACCACAAATGATGAACCTACAGTGAACCAACCAAACAGAATGTCCCACTATTCATCATTTGATCTTTAGAAGAAGCTCCCAAGAATCTTGGATGTAAGTAAGTCCCAGGAATCTTGGACAATGAACCTCAAAACGAGATTCTGAACATCTATTTTATGTGGCTAGTGGGGATAATGGAGGTATAAAGTAACTAAAGAAATAGAAAAAATAAGTGTATTTGTAGTTCTGGCTGGAGTAGAACTTGGTGGTTCTGTGGAGCAGGGCTTTGTGGTTATGTCTAGTTCATCAAGCAAAGATTTATGAATACAGTTATTCAGACCAAAAATTCAAATTTTTATTTAGAACTCATAGTAATATGGTTCCTTTTTTTTAATACAATTTTTTAAAAACTACCTGTGTTTCAAAAAGTATAGACAATTACCTTTAGAATATTTAACTACATATAATAA
Source organism: Nycticebus coucang (assembly GCF_027406575.1). Classification (NCBI taxonomy): domain Eukaryota; kingdom Metazoa; phylum Chordata; class Mammalia; order Primates; family Lorisidae; genus Nycticebus; species Nycticebus coucang. The sequence goes on from NC_069786.1 coordinate 77,606,223, forward strand.
ATAAAATCCTTTAATATGCTATGATTTTGCATTTTCATCACACTAATTTTATGGATACTCTTTCATTTTATCATCACTGCATTTCTGTGAATTAAGTCAACTTACACTTTGAGTATTCAAAATTCAGAGGTAAGATCATGTTTTTAAAGGTTAGACCAATAAAGATACCCAGGTCTTTTGGATCACATCATTATCCATTAAAACAAAAAGGAACCTCAAATAAATAGCTAAATACACCTTAAGGGACCTAAGATTAAGGATATAAAGAAAATTCATATTTCTCTGCCCTCCCACTCATGCCAATGTATATGTCAGCTATCTTCCCCTTTGAATTTCTGGAGCATAAAGAAGAAAAAAGAATGAGAAAGATGGATATGCTACTTGTCAAAAAGAAACCAGAAGGGAGTTTACCCTTGATTTTCCTACCCCATCTTTCCAAAAATGTGGTTAAAGGCTGCCTGCATCAGAGTCACATGGGGGCTTGTTACCATTGAAGAGCCTTAGGCTTCCCTCCAGAAATTGTGACTGAGACCTCTCAGTGTGGAGTATGAGAATCTTCATTTTTCGCAGACTTGTCAAGTGATTAGTCTAAATACTAATATGTAAAAAGCATTGCTTGCTCTCTGCAAGGATGGCCTTAAATATTAGGTTAAAATCCTAGTGTTAAAGTTATTGCGTTAAATTTTTTTTTTTAATTGTTGGGGATTCATTGAGGGTACAATAAGCCAGGTTACACTGATTGCAATTGTTAGGTAAAGTCCCTCTTGCAATCATGTCTTGCCCCCATAAAGTGTGACACACACCAAGGCGTTAAAAATTTTTGCAATATCACATAATTCATGTGACCTTAATGACTAGGTCTGTGTTTAAGTCATGCTCATTTAGAAAATACCTCTTTGTGTTTCCCTTTCCTGTGGATAATTTACAACAATGGATCTCCTTTGGTTGTTTTCTCCTTAGCTGTACAGAAGCTTTTCAGTTTAATTAAGTCCAATTTGTTTATTTTTGCTGTTACAATTGCCACGGAAGTCTTCTTCATAAAGTCTTTCCCCAGACCAATATCATCAAGTGTTTTTCCTATCCTTTCTTTGAGGATTTTTATCATTCCATGCCTTAACTTTAGGTCTTTTATCCATCTTGAATCAATTTTTGTGAGTAGAGGAAGGTGCAAGTCTAGTTTTAGTCTTTTACATGTGGATATCCAGTTCTGCCAGCACCATTTATTGAACAGGGAGTCTTTCCCCTAGTGTATGTTCTTGTTTGGTTTATCCAAGATTAGGTGACTGTAAGATGTTAGTTTCATTTCCTGGTTTTCTATTTGATTCCAAATGTCTATGTCTCTATTTTTGCGTCAGTACCATGCTGTTTTGATCACTATAGCTTTGTAGTACAGCCTAAAATCTGGTATACTGATGCCCCCAGCTTTGTTTTTATTACTAAGAACTGCCTTAGCTATATGAGGTTTTTTCTGGTTCCATACAAAATGAAGAATGGGAAATTTGAATCAGACAAAACCTTGACAACTAGGATCTATAGAGAATTCAAATTAATCCACATGAAAAAAGTCAACAATCCCATATATTGATGGGCAAGAGACATGAATAGAACCTCTCTAAAGAAGACAGACGAATGGCAAGCAAACATAAAAAAATGCTCATCATCCCTAATTATTAGAGAAATGCAAATCAAAACCACCCTGAGGTATCATCTAACCCTGGTGAGAATGGCCCACATACAAAATCTCAAAACTGCAGATGCTGGCATGGATGTGGAGAGAAAGGAACATTTTTACACTGCTGGTGGAACTGCAAACTAATACGACCTTTTTGGAAGGAAGTAGGGAGAACCCTCAAAGAAATCAAGCTAGACCTCCCATTTGATCCTGCAATCTCATTACTGGGCATCTACCCAGAAGGAAAAAAATCATTTTACCATAAGGATACTGGATTATTTATCACAGCTCAGTTTACAATTGCCAAAATGTGGAAACAGCCTACATGCCCACCAACCCAGGAATAGATTAACAAGCTGTGGTATATGTACACCATGGAATACTATTCAGCCATTAAAAAAGATGGAGACTTGATATCCTTTATATTAACCTGAATGGGTAGAACACATTATTCTTAGTAAAGCATCACAAAAATGGAGAAGCATGAATCCTACGTACTCAATTTTGCTGTAAGGACAATTACTGACCTAGTACGTGGTGAGAGGTGGGGGGAGGGGTAATCAGAGAGAGAAAGAAGGAGGGAGGGGTGGGGAAAGGAACAACAGAGAGAGGGAAGGAGGGAGGGGAGTGGGGGTCTTGGTGTGTGACACAACTTTTGGGGGCAAGACACAATTATAAGAGAGACTATTCCTAACAAATTCAATCAGCGTAACCTGGTTTCTTGTACCCTCAATGAATCCCCAACAATAAAAAAAAAAAAAAATTAAATTAAATAATTTTCACCTAAAAACAAAATGGATCTGCTATGACCAGGTTTTTGAAATAAATTACCATGTTGTTTTTAAATATTTCCTTCCTAATTTCAACTATTAAAATATATTATTTTTATTTTACTTTTATTTATGTTTGGAAGGTACTAAGATTTGAGTGGGTACAGGTAGGTGGGTACACATCATAGCCTAAAATATGTTATGTCCTAAAGAAAACACATAAAATATCAAAAAAAAGGCCAGTGTTGAAATTGTAATCTTATAATTAAATTATGTGTAAAATTTGAACATGATTTGTTTAGTCTAATTCTTTCAGAACTAGAGATACTTCCTTTTATTAAGTCAGTTGCCACAGTACTAGTCAAATCTTACTCAATTTTGTAAAATTTGGTTAAGCAGAATTGGAAGACTTCAGTTTAGGTAAATTTCTGCTTTGGAAAAAATGAGAGAAAAAGAAAGATATTTGGAAGTGATTTATAATATATTACCAAACAGAAATGAAAACATTCATTAAATGAATATATATCAAAGTCAATAATTTTTCCTATATGAAAGATCAATTTTCCTAATTCCATTGATTTTCTAATACCTTCTTCCTTCAGTTAAATTCTAATGATTTGTCCATCACAGTTCTCATAGATGCTTGGCATTAGGTCTACACCATATTTCTTCCATTATTAGAACTTTATATTATGACAAGATATACTAGAAGGCCCCTCCTGTTCTACTTTTTCAGAAGTGTTTCAAACATTTTTAGACAATGACCCCCTCATATAGACTTCAAAACCAGTTTCTCAGGTTCCATATAAAATATTATTATAAATTGCATTACATTTATGAATTAATAAAGGGAAATTTGGTATGGTAAATATTCACATTTATTATGTCCTTGAATAATGTTTTGTAATTGATAGAGTTCTTATGCATCTTTTTTAAAGTTTATTTCTGTATAATTATACTTTTGGGTAGTATCCGTTTTTTTATAAAATTTTAGTTTGGTTGTTAGTCATGCACAGCTATTGTTACATGCATGTTGACTTTTTGTATTAAGCAATCTTTTTATTCTCTTTTTTTGTCTGTAGATTTTTTAGTGTTAATGTAAATCTTATCACCTTATATCAAAATCACTTTGCCTCCTCATTCTCATTCATCATGCTATCTCAAAATTTTTTTCTGGTTTTGATTCACTAGCCATATTCTTCAGTAAACTATTAAGTAGTAGTTCCAACAGCATGTGTTCTTGTCTTCACTTCAAAAGAAATGTTTCCGAATATTTTGCTCCTGAATATTTGTAGAGGAATTTGGCACATGTAGTTGTCCCTCATCAAGTTAAGATCTATTCCTATTTTGCAGAGAGCTTATATGTAATAACTGTTAAATTATATCAATTGTTTCTTCAGAAACTATTGAAAGACTCTCTTTAACCCCCCTCTTTAAAGCTGTGTTTTACAGCTTTAATGGCTTTTCTGATGTTAATGCATCTTTATACTCGTAATATAAATCCTCTTTGTCATTCATTATTCTTTAGTCCTGATGGATTTGATAAGGTGGTCATTTGATTTCATAACAATGGTCATATTGCTATAACCTTCTACTGGTCTTCCCACACTGGTCGTCCCTGCTGCGTGTCCCCACATAGCTGTCAAAGGGATCCTTCTAAATCATATCGTGTCACTGACACTAAAAACCAACATTCTGAGCAAAGCGCACAATGCCCTATATAAAGCCATCTTCCATAGCTGCAGGGGATGAGTGCATCTCCTGTCCCATTTCTTTTGCTTACTCCTTTCTTTGGTATTTCTTGAACTGATAGGAACCCTTTGCCTCGTCACATTTGTCTTGCCATTTCCTCTGCCTGGCATGCTTTCCCTTACATTTTCATGGCTCAATGCTCTAATTTTTTTATGTCTCTGATCAAATGTCAACTCATGAGTGAAGCCTTCTCTAGCTACTTACTCTACACATAGTATAAAACAGCTCCCCATTTACTATCCCTAACCAGTCCGACTATCTTTACTTTTCTTCATAGCACTTGCAATTACACGACCTGTTTTGTATTTATATTTTCTTGTTTACTTGTGGTTGATCCTCTGACAAATAAAATGTAAGTTCCATGAAGGCTAGGATTTTATGTTTGTTTTGTTTTTATTTTTGCTATTTATATCTCTATCCATGAACATTCCTGAACCATGGTTAGAGCTCAAGAAAATCAGAGATAGAGTTATATTAGGTACCTGCCTTGTATTCATTCACCTATTTGATAAATATTTTCTATCTACAATGTGTCTGGACATTGCAATGCCAACTCAGGATTCTGGTAGTATCTGAGAGTGACTTACTTTGTGTCCACTCTTAAGGAGAGAAGGCAAATGGCTGGTCACTTGCCTATATCAAGGTGTAAAGTGCTTCTGAGTACCCCTTTCAGCCAAAGCAGACTTTTCTTGAATCTTGGATATGTGCTAGTATTTCAATTCTAGCTCTCTGACTGCAAAAATCTTTCAACACTCCTTTTCCACTTGGGAAAGACCAATAAATTCCCCTAACTGCTGCCTCATGCCCAACCCCTAAGTTATTATTTTTTTCCTAGACCTCCAAGCCATTCAGCTTCAGCTCGTGCTCATTTTATCTTTATCAGTCCTTTACATTTCTGGCTTGCGGGGACTCTTCTTTTGGATTCACAGTTGACTATTAGTACAAAGTATCTGGGAGCTTTTAGCTAGCATGTCTACATATTGGTTACAGGAGACATTGCCTTCTGAATTAGCCAAAATTTTATCATGGGAATTGAAATTTTCTTAAATCTCTGAAAAGCTGTGCATATAACACTGGATATTATAAGTGGTGGATAATTGCACAGATTCATTTCTGTGACAATGTGCCCTTAGTAGTCTGGTGAAAAATAAAAATCCTGGTTTTTTCTATATTGATTGTTTTACCTCATTGACCATACAAATATGCCTTTAAATACCCCCATTCTAAAACTTCTATAACTATTTCATGACTGTTTTGCGAATCATTTGTATTTTATAGCACTATGAGTGTAAATTATTATTGCAAGGATTCCAAAGAATGTTAGACCCAGTGTATCATGCTGCAGGCGTAGGCACAGGTTATGTTATTGCATCTCAAGGTACCAATAAAATATGTTCAAAAAGCCTCTCACTAAAGATACCTTAGTATAGAACCTCTTAAAATGAGCAAAGATAAAAGTACTCAGAGGAGGTTAACATGCACAGGAGAGCCCCAGATCAGAGAAAGAATGCATTTATAATTGGATGGCTTTTTAAAAGCTCAAAAGAAACTGGATGGAGGAATCACCTTCCTGCCTTTGCCACTCCAGGCCTGTAAGGCCACTATATGAAATCCTTTCTTAAGGAATCTAGACCTCCCAATTTCATTAAACAGTTGGCTGAACGTATCAGTATTTTTTAGATTAATGTAGCCATCCTTCTTTGAAAGAGAATGCCCTCTCAAAGCCTTTTCAAAGTTTTTCCTCCTCTATTTCTCTCTCTCTCTGTCTCTCTTTCTCTCTCTGTCCCTCCCTCCCTCTTTTGGTTTAGAGTTAGTCTGTTAGCTGGTTTTTAATGGCTTTATACAAACAATACTAATTGTGAGGAGGAAATGCCAGTTTTTCCCAAATTGCTTTAGAGACAATGTTAAAACTAGAATGTTTAGAATTGACATCCCTCACATGGCTTAGGTTTACATAATGCAAAAGTAATAGGTTAACTAAACATGCCCTTCCCTAAAACTAAATCATTTCAGTGAGTGAACTAGTTAAAATTACCTTTGCTATCCTATATAAGTAAAGGAGTTGATTAACTGACTCTTGTTTTAATGGAAGATCTGAAGACTGCCTATATTATTTTTAACCATCCCTATGAATCCTACTTTAGATTATTCTCTTAGTTTCAGAAATAAAACATCATTGGCATACCTAGCATTCTTACATAATAGTCATTTAAAACAAAAAGACTGCATTTGGGCATTGTCTGTTCAAGTTTAGAAATAAGTGCAATAAACTTCTACTTAAAAGCCCAAACTACAGAGTCAGTTAGGTTCAATCCACTTACTACTTGTGTGACCTTAAGAAAGTTAAATCTGCCACAGAAAGTTTGCTTTTGACTGTAATGGTATAGGGTTGTTTTAGGAGGAAATAATTACATGTAAAGTATTTAAAGCAGGGACTGGCACACGCAAGAACATTGCAACTATGAGTGATCTCTCTCTCTCTCTCTCTCACTTTCTCTCCCCCTCCTCTCTTTTTCTCTCTCCTCTCTCTCATTCTTCAACACATTATAGTCATAAGATATCATGTTTCATAATCATGCTGCTAAACATAGCGTCTTATTAAGAGATACATTTAGAATTCAGCTACATGAACCCAAAGAAAGACCAGATTAGACCCATGATTATCTAATTGCTCTTTTAAAATTACACTATCAATAATCTAACCTTTGTGGGACTTACCATTTGAAGTATAATTTATTTTTTAAGTTTTAAGCAAGATTTAAAAATAACTACTCAAATCATATATTCCAGTTATCCTTCAAATACTCCTTCCCCGAAAAGATCAATAAAACAAACAAAAAAGATTTTTTCCCCTATTTTTGTAAAGACTAATAAATTTTGAACAGAAAGATTTTCTATTCATTTTCAACAATTCCCTCTTAACTTCTCTTTCCTAGTATGGAATTAAATTTCTTTCTTGTAGATTTGTTTTATTTTTTAATTTGTTGACTTCTTAATTGACATATAAAATTGCATGCATTTATCATGCACAACATGATGTTTTGAACTATATATGCATAGAGGAAGGATTGAATATAGTTCACATAGGCATAACTTCACATAGTTGTCATCTATGTGGTGAGAACAATTTAAATCCACTCTCTTGGCATTTTTCAGGAATTAAGTATGTTGTTAACTATAGTCCCTACATTGTACAATAGATATTTTGAACTTATTCCTTCTATTCATTGAAATTTTTATCCTTTGATCAATATCCCCCTAAATCCCTTCCCTTAACCCCCTCAGCTCCTGGTAACCACCATTCTACTCTCTACTTTTTTAGATTATATATGTGAGTGACATCATGCAGCATTTGTATTTCTGTGCCTGGCTTATTTCATTTAATTTAATGTCCTCTAGGTCCATCTGTGTTGTCACAAATGACAGGATTTCTTTTTTATGACTGGTTCATCCATTGCTGAACACTTAGGCTGACTCCATATCTGGCTACTGTCAATAATACTGCAATAAACATGGGACTACAGAAAGATTTTCAACACACTTATTTTATTTCCTTTAGGTATATACCCAGTAGTGAGATTACTAGATCAAATGATAGTTCTATTTTTAAGTTTTGAAGAACCTCCATACTGTTTTCCAGAAGGACTATACTAATTTACGTCCCCATGAACAATGCACAAGCATTATCTTTTCTCCATATAATTGCAATTTAACATTTTTTTTTTCTTTTATAGAGACAGAGTCTCACTATGTTGCCCTCGATAGAGTGCCGTAATGTCACAGCTCACAACAACCTCCAAGCTCATGGACTTAGGTGATTCTCTTGCCTCAGCCTCCCAAGTATCTGGGACTAAAGGCGCCCACCACAACACCCAGCTATTTTGTTGTTGTTGTTGCAGTTTGGTCAGGGCCGCATTTGAATCCGCCACCCTCGGTATATGGGGCTGGTGCCCCACTCACTCAGCAACAGGCACCGCCCACAATTTAACATTATTAAGTTAACATTTGTTAATCTAACATTTGTTAGATTTTTTTTATTGTTAAATCATAGCTGTGTACATTTGTGCAATCAAGGGGTACAATGTGCTGGTTTCATATACAATCTGAAATATTCTCATCAAACTGTTTAACGTAGCCTTCATGGCATTTTCTTAGTTATTGTATGTAGACATTTATATTCTGCATTTAATAGGTTTCACCTGTACCCATTCTAAGATGCACCATAGGTGTGGCCCTGCCCATTACCCTCCCTCCACCCTAAGCTCCCTGCTCCCTTGCCCTCCCATGGCCCTTTCCCCATATTCTTGAGCTATAGTTGGGTTATAGCCTTCATATGAAAGCTATAAATTAGCTTCATAGTAGGGCTGAGTACATTGGATACTTTTTCTTCTATTCTTGAGATACTTTGCTAAGAAGAATATGTTCCACTTCCATCCATGTAAAAATGAAAGAGGTAAAGTCTCCATCTTTCTTTAAGGCTGCATAATATTCCATGATATACATGTACCACAATTTGCTAGTCCATTCATGGGTCAATGGGCACTTGGGCTTCTTCCATGACTTAGCAATTATGAATTGGGCTGCAATAAACATTCTGGTACAGATGTCTTTGTTATATTGTGATTTTTGGTCTTCTGGGTATATACCTAGTAAAGGAATTATGGGCTCGAATGGCAGGTCTATTTTTAGATCTCTAAGTATTCTCCAAACATCCTTCCAAAAGGAACGTATTAGAGTACATTCCCACCAGCAGTGTAGAAGTGTGCCCGTTTCTCCACATCCACGCCAACATCTCTGGTTTTGGGATTTTGTTATGTGGGCTACTCTTACTGGGGTTAGGTGATATCTCAAAGTAGTTTTGATTTTCATTTCTCCGATGATTAAGAATGATGAGCTTTTTTTCATGTGTCTGTAGATCATGCATCTGTCTTCTTTAGAGAAGTTTCTCTTCAAGTCCCTTGCCCACCCTGAGATGGGATCACGTGTTTTTTTCTTGCTAATACATTTGAGTTCTCTGTAGATTCTGGTTATTAAACCAGAGGTATAACCTGAAAATATTTTCTCCAATTCTGAGGGCTCTCTGCTTGCTTTACTTACTATGTTCTTGGCTGTGCAGAAGCTTTTTAGTTTGATCAGGTCCCACTAATGAATTTTTGATACTGCTTCAATTGCCTGGGGACTCCTTCTCATAAAATATTCACCCAGGCCAATTCCTTCAAGAGTTTTCCCTGCACTTTCTTCAAGTATTTTTATAATTTTAAGTCTTAAGTTTAAATCTTTTATCCAGTGAGAGTCTATCTTAGTTAATGGTGAAACTTGTGGGTCCAGTTTCAGTCTTTCACAGATCGCCAACCAGTTCACCCAGCACCATTTGTTAAATAGGGAATCTTTTTCCCACTGAATGTTTTTAATTGGCTTGTCAAAGATCAAATAACGGTAAGTAGCTGGTTTTCATCTCTTGGTTTTCTATTCTGTTCCAGACATCTACTTCTCTGTTTTTGTGCCAGTACCATGCTGTTTTAATCACTATCGATTTATAATACAGTCTCAGGTCTGGTAGCATGATTCCTCCTGCTTTGTTTTTATTGCTGAGTAATGTTTTGGCTATTCGAGATTTTTTCTGATTCCATATAAAACAAAGTATTATTTTTTCAAAATCTTTAAAATATGACAATGGAGCATTGATAGGAATTGCATTAAAATTATATATTGTGGGCGGTGCCTGTGGCTCAAAAGAGTAGGCTGCTGGCCCCATATACCAGAGGTGGCAGGTTCAAACACAGCCCTGGCCAAAAACTGCAAAAAAAAAAAAATATATATATATATATATATATACTTATTGCTTTGGGTAGTATAGACATTTTAACGATGTTGATTCTTCCCAGTCATGAGCATGGTATGTTTTTCCATTTGTTAACATCTTCAGCTATTTCTTTTCTTAACGTTTCGTAGTTCTTGGAGAGAGCAAGATGGCAGCCAAGTAACAGCTTCCTTGCATCTGGGCACTGTGAGTCTGGGGAGATAAGACTCCAGGCATCTCTGGCTGGTGGGATCTGCCTATAATCATCCCTTTGAGGATACAGGGAGTCAGCAAGAGACTTCTGGACCCCAAGAGGACAAAAACAGTGGAAAACTGGCAAGTGGTCGCATGTGTTCAATCCGTCTAATCCCACCGGCAGCTATAAGTACAGTAGCAGCAAGACTGCAAACTGGAAAGGCCTTACCTATGAACTGTTTTGGTGTTTTTGGACTTGGCACTGAGTTGAACTACCTTGGGGAGAGATTGAATAGGAGTGCGGAGAACTTTGGGCATTGTCTAGGGCCCCAGACTGAGCCACTGAGCTGGACAGAGCTAATAGTGTTTGGCTGTGTGCCACAGGGAGCAATTGTGCGAGAACTATCCCAGCAAGGTCCACCCTCGGGGTTGTAGAGCAAGGATGGGGCGGGAGCTAGTAACCTAGTGACTGAGCACCCTAAAAGTGGGGAATGAGCCGACTGACAGCCCTAACGCTCAGGGGCAGAGTGAGGCCAGTTTTGGCACACTGGGTAAGTGGATAGCCACTTCACCAGTGATTCCAGTGACAAGCACTTTCTGGGAAATCTTCTGCTTAGCAAGTTTAGAAGCTTAAAGTGACTTTTAAGAGGGCTGAAGAGAGACTTAGGGTGTCTACCCTGTGGGGTTTGAGAAATCTGAGGAGGCCTCCAGTCATATCAGCATAGTAATTCACATCTTATACTCCAGAAAACCACCTGTTGCCCAGACAATATTCAACAAGATAAATATACTGCTTTGTTTTTGGTTATTTCTTGTTTGTTTCTTTGTTTTTTGTTTCTTTTTGATGTTGTTGTTTCATTTTTTAATTTCAACCTTTTCTGTACAGACTTTTTCTTTTCTTTCCCTATTTTTCTTGTTTAAATACAATTTACCATTGCTGCTTTTTCAATAACTAGAAATTCATTTTTGCTAGTGTTTCTAGCCCTATTATTTGGTTTTTCACCCAATTTTGTCCCATAAAGTTTTCTGTTTGCTTGTTTTGCTTTGATTTATAGCATTTTTGTCTTTTCTCTCTACATGGTGGAGGTAGGATACTGTGTCTGATCAGGTTAGCAAAGAGCTGCTCACCTCAAGAGAACCACCCAAACGGGCACCCCCAGAAGTTGGGGTTTCTTTTAAGGTTGTGTCAAAGTACCCTACTGTACACCTATATTGCTCTGTCTACCTCTTTCTGTGCCTCTCTTCCTTTTGTCAATATTCCTTTTACCCACTCCCTCTCCTTTCTCTATTTTCTTTTTGTTCTTTCCTTCTTTCTTTCATCCCTTCTTGCTCTTCAACCTTCTCATCCTTCTGGTCCTGTACCAAAAAGACTCATCGAAACCTCAGTCCACAGGCACGGGAACTCAAAGAGCAAGAGGAACTGAAAGGAAAATTCGGGCAAGGAAACAAGTAAAAGAAATCACTCATGAGGAAGAATCAGCAGAAAACTCCAGGCAACATGAAGAACCAGTCCAGAACAACCCTTCCAAGGGACCATGAGGTAGCTACTGCAGAGGATTCCACCTATAAAGAAATGTTAGGAATGACAGAAAGGGAATTTAGAATACACATGATGAAAACAATGAAAGAAATGATGGAAACAATGAAGGAAACTGCTAATAAAGTGGAAAATAACCAAAAGGAAATCCAAAACCAGAATCAAATAAGAGTTCTAGCCAATAAAATTAGGCATGACAAGGTAATAAAGGGAATCCAAATGGGAACAGAGGAGGTCAAACTCTCCCTCTTTGCTGACGACATGATCTCATACTTAGAGAACCCCAAAGACTCAACCACAAGACTCCTAGAAGTCATCAAAAAATACAGTAATGTTTCAGGATATAAAATCAATGTCCACAAGTCAGTAGCCTTTGTATATGCCAATAACAGTCAAGATGAGAAGTTAATTAAGGACACAACTCCCTTCACCATAGTTTCAAAGAAAATGAAATACCTAGGAATATACCTAACGAAGGAGGTGAAGGACCTCTAAAAGAAAATTATGAAATCCTCGGAAAGGAAATAGGAGAGGATATTAACAAATGGAAGAACACACCATGCTCACGGATGGCAAGAATCAACATTGTTAAAAAGCGGAGAGAGGGAGGAAGGGAGACGGGTGGGGCCTTGGTGTGTGCCACACCTTCTGGGGGAAAGACATGATCACAAGAGGGACTTTACCTAACAAATGCAATCAGTGTAACCTGGCTCATGGTACCCTCAATGAATCCCCAACAATAAATAAATAAATAAATAAATAAATGTCTATACTTCCCAAAGCAATCTACATATTCAATGCCATTCCTATCAAAATACCAACATCATACTTTCAAGATTTGGAAAAAATGATTCTGTGTTTTGTATGGAACCAGAAAAAAAAAAAACGTATAGCTAAGGCAGTTCTTAGTAATAAAAATAAAGCTGAGGGCATCAGCATGCCAGATTTTAGTCTATACTACAAAGCCATAGTTGTCAAGACAGCATGGTACTAGCACAAAAATAGAGAAATAGACACTTGGAATCAAATAGAAAACCAAGAAATGAAACTAACAGCTTACAACCACCTAATCTTTGATAAACCAAACAAGAACATACCTTGGCGGAAAGACTCCCTATTCAATAAATGGTGTTGGGAGAACTGGATATCCACATGTAAAAGACTAAAACTGGACCCACACCTTTCCCCACTCACAAAAATTGATTCAAGATGGATAAAGGACTTAAATTTAAGGCATGAAACAATAAAAACCCTCCAAGAAAGCATAGGAAAAACACTGGAAGATATTGGCCTGGGGAAAGACTTCATGAAGAAGACTGCCATGGCAATTGCAACAACAACAAAAATAAACAATTAGGACTTCATTAAATTGAAAAGCTTCTGTACAGCTAAGGAGACAACACCCTAAGCAAAGAGACAACCTACACAATGGGAAAGGATACTTGCATATTTTGAATTAGACAAAAGCTTGATAACTAGGATCTATAGAGAACTCAAATTAATCCACATGAAAAAAGCCACCAATCCCATATATCAATGGGCAAGAGATATGAATAGAACCTTCTCTAAAGAAGACAGATGAATGGCTAACAAACGTATGTAAAAATGTTCATCATCCCTATATATTAGAGAAAAGCAAATCAAAACCACCCTGAGATACCATCTAACCCCAGTGAGAATGGCCCACATCACAAAATCTCAAAACTGCAGATGCTGGCTTGGATGTAGAGAGAAGGGAACACAACCTTTCTGGAAGGAATGTACACAGCTATTATTAAATCATAGCTGTGTACATTAATGTGATCATTTCCACTTCGTGCTTGGAGAAACCTCAAAGCACTCAAGTTAGATCTCCCATTTGATCCTGCAATCCCATTACTGGACATCTACCCAGAAGGAAAAAAATCATTTTATCATAAGGACACTTGTACTAGACTGTTTATTGCAGTTCAATTTACAATCACCAAAATGTGGAAACAGCCTAAATGCCCACCAACCCAGGAATGGATTAACAAGCTGTGGTATATGTATACCATGGAATACTATTCAGCCATTAAAAAAAATGGAGACTTTACATCCTTCGTATTAACCTGGAAGTGGAAGTGGAAGACATTATTCTTAGTAAAGCATCACAAGAATGGAGAAGCATGAATCCTATGTACTCAATTTTGATATGAGGACAATTAATGACAATTAAGGTCATGGGGGGGAAGAGAAGCAGAGAGAGGGAAGGAGGGAGGTGGCTGGGGCCTTGGTCTGTGCCACACCTTCTGGGGGCAAGACATGATTGCAAGAGGGACTTTACCTAACAAATGCAATCAGTGTAACCTGGCTTGTTGTACCCTCAATGAATCCCCAACAATGAAGAAAGAAAAAAAGAAAGAAAATCGATCCTTGTAATACATCACATTAACAGACTTAAGGAAAAAAAAAAAGTTTCATAGTTCTCTTTATAGAGATCTTTCACATCCTTTGTTAGATAAACTCCCAAATATTTCATCTTCTTTGGCACTACTGTGAAAGAAATAGAGTCCTTGACTGTTTTTTTGGCTTGGATATTGTTGGTATATATAAAGGCTACAGATTTATGGGTGTTGATTTTGTAGCCTGAGACATTGCTGTATTCCTTGATCACTTCTAAAAGTTTTGTAGTAGAATTCCTAGTGTTTTCCAGATATATGATCATGTCATCTGTGAAGAGTGAAAGTTTGATCTCTTCTCACCCTATGTGGATACCCTTGATCGCCTTTTCTTCCCTAATTGCAATGACTAAAACTTCCATTACCATGTTAAAGAACAATGGAGACAATGGGCAACCTTGCCTGGTTCCTGATCTAAGTGGAAATGATTTCAATTTAACTCCATTCAATACAATATTGGCTGTGGGTTTGCTGTAGATGGCCTCTATTAGTTTAAGAAATGTCCCTTCTATACCAATTTTCTTAAGTGTTCTGATCGTGAAGGGATGCTGGATATTATCAAAAGCTTTTTCTGCATCAATTGAGAGAATCATATGGTCTTTATTTTTTAGTTTGTTTATGTGCTAAATTACATTCATAGATTTATGTATATTGAACCAGGCTTGAGACCCTGGGATAAATCCGACTTGGTCATGGTGTGTAATTTTTTTGATGTGTTGTTGGATTCTGTTTGTTAGAATCTTATTGAGTATTTTTGCGTCAATATTCATTAGTGATATTGGTCTATAATTTTCTTTTCTTGTTGGGTCTTTCCCTGGTTGAGGGATCAAGGTGATGTTTGCTTCGTAGAATGTGTTGGGTAGTATTCCTTCTTTTTCTATATTTTGGAAGAGGTTTAGTAATATAGGTACTAGTTCTTCTTTAAAGGTTTGGTAGAATTCTGATGTAAAGCCATCTGGTCCTAGGTTTTTCTTTTTAGGGAGATTTTGTATAGTTGATGCCATTTCATAACTTGATATAGGCCTGTTCAACATTTCCACTTTGTTCTGGCTAAGTCTTGGTAGCTGGTGTACTTCCAAATATTGGTCGATTTCTTTCAGATTTTCATATATCTGAGAGTAAAGTTTCTTATAATATTCATTAAGGATTTTTTGAATTTCTGAGGATTCAGTTGTTATTTCATCTTTACCATTTCTGATTGATGAAATTAGAGATTTTACTCTTTTTCTCCTGGTTAGGTTGGCCGAAGGTTTATCTATTTTATTGACCTTTTAAAAAACCAACTTTTGGATTTATTGATTTGTTGTACAATTTTTTTGTTTTCAATTTCATTTCATTCTGCTCTGATTTTGGTTATTTCTTTTCTTCTCTTGGGTTTGGGGTTGAAACGTTCTTCCTTCTCCAGTTGCTTGAGATGTCCCATTAAGTTATTAACTTCCTCTCTTTCCGTTTTCTTAAGGATGGCTTGCAGTGCTATAAATTTCCCTCTTAGGACTGCCTTTGCAGTATCCCAGAGGTTCTGATAATTCATGTCTTCATTGTTGTCTTGTTCCAAAAATTTGGTGATTTCCTTCTTAATCTCATCTATAACCCATCTATCCTTCAACATAAGGTTATTTAGCTTCCATGTTTTTGTATGGACATGCAGATTCCTGTTGTTATTGAGTTCAACATTTATTCCATGATGGTCTGAGAGGATGCAAGGAATAATTTCTATTTTTTTAAATTTGCTGGGGTTAGATTTGTTGCCTAAGATGTGGTCGATTTTGGAGTATGTTTCATGGGCTGATGAGAAGAATGTTTATTCAGTTTTGTTGGGATGAAATGTTCTGTAGATGTCTGTTAAGTCCAGATTTTTTTTTTTTTTGTAGAAATAAAAAATATTCAATATTTTTTTGTTTTTTCTCTACTTTTTTTTATTATTAAATCATAGCTGTGTACATTAATGCGATCATGGTGCACCATACACTGGTTTCATAGACCGTTTGGCACATTTTCATCACACGGGTTAACATAGCCTTCCTGGCATTTTCTTAGTTATTGTGTTAAGATATTTATATTCTACATTTACTAAGTTTCACATATACCCTTGTAAGATGCACCGTAGGTGTAATCCCACCAATCGCCCTCCCTCCGCCCACCTCCCTCCTACCTCCCCTCCCTTTCCCCCTATTCTTAGGTTATAACTGGGTTATAGCTTTCATGTGAAAGCTAAAAATGAGTTTCATAGTAGGGCTTGAGAAAAAGTATCCAATGTACTCAGCCTACTATGAAAAAGGGCGGGGGGTGGTGCACATGGTTCTGGGAGTGCCTTGAGCCCAGTGACTTTGACACAGAGGGCCAAAGGCTCCAGCAGTCTCTGGCCAGAAGGGCTCCATGCAGAGGCAGGGAGGGCCCTGGAGGCTACCATTGTCCCTGACCTGACAAGCTGGTGGGTGTGGAGGCAGGGAGGGTACAGGAGGGAGGACGTGGGGTTGCCTGACTCCCGGAGTTCCTTGTCAGGGTGTGGGGAGGCCTGCTGGGCAGGGTAGCGGGTCCCGGCACAGCTCTTACCGGGGTCTGGGCAGGCGCAGCTCTTCCAGAGTTCTGGAAGGGTGCTGATCGCTGGTCCCAGCACAGCTCTTTCGGAGGTGGGAGCGTCCAATCACGGGTCCCAGTGCAGCTGTTCTGGAGGTCTGGGAGTGTGCCAATTGCGGGTCCTGGAGCAGCTGTTCCAGAGGTTCAAGAGGGTCCATTTGTTAGATTTTGTCTTTTCAATATTAGCCATTCTAACAGATGTGAGGTCATATCTCATTGTGATTTTAATTGTATATTAGTACACTTTGTGATGTTTGCACAAAGGTAAAATTTTAATTTTCCTGATAGTGGTATTCAGCATTTTTCCATATACCTATTGACCCATTTTTTATGTGTCTTTTTTTGAGAAATGCCTATCCAGGCTCTTTGCCAATTTCTTTAATTGGATTATTTCTTTCTTTACTATTGAGTTGTTTGAGTTCCTTGTATATTTTAAATAGTAACCATTTATCAGGCATATAATTTGTAAATATTTTCTCCCATTCAGTAGGTTGTCTCTTTACTACTTAGTTTTCTTTGCTATAGTCACAATGTTGAAGCACCTCAGTTTGATGCAATCCCTTTTGTCTACTTTTGCTTTTGTTGCTTGTGCTTTGACATTGCCCAAACCAATGTCATGAAAGTTTTTCTCCATTGTTTCTTTTATTAGTTTCCCAATTTGGAGTCTTACATTTGAGTCTTTAATCCATTTTGACTTGTTTTTTTTTATATTATGTAAGATAAGGATCTAATTTCATTTGTCTGCACATGAATATCCAGTTTTCCCAGCACCATTTATCAAAGAGACTTCCTTTTCCCCATTGTGTGTTCTTGGAATTTTTGTCAAAAATGAGGTGGCTATAAGTGTGCAGATTAATTTTGAGGCTCTCTATTCTATTCCATTGGTCTATTTGTCCTTTATTATGCCAAAAGTAGGCTATTTTAATTACCATAGCTTTGTGGGATATTCGAAGTCAGGTAATGTGATGCCTCCAGTTTCGCTCTTTTTTGCTCAGGATTGCTTTGGGTAGCAGGGTCTTTTGTGTTTCCATATGAATTTTAGGATTACTTTTTCTATTTCTGTGGAGAATGCCATCGGCATTTTGAAAAGGATTGCATTGAAAGTGTAGATCACTTTGAGTAGTTTGGATACTTTAATATTATTAATTATTCTAATCCATGAATGTAAGATATTTTCAGTTACTTTCATCAATATTTTACTATTGTCAATGTAGAGATCTTTTACTCGCTTGGTTAAATTTATTCCTAAGTATCTTATTTTTGTGTGGCTTCTGTAAATGGGATTTTTTTCTTGATTTGTTTACAGTCATATGTTACTTAATGATGAGGATACATTATGAATAATTGTTAGGTGAGTCTACCTTTATGCAAACATTACGAAGTGTACTAATACAAACCTAGATGATATAGCCTACTACATACCTATGCTATGTGATATAGCCTATCATTCCTTGTCTACAAACTATTACCATGTTACTGTGATGAATTCTGCAGGCAATCGTAACATAATGGTCAGTATCTATGGTATTTGGACACATCTAAACATAGTAAAGGAACAGTAAAAATACAGTATTATATTCTTATGACACCACATAAGTTTATTGGTGGGTCAAATGGTAGCAGCTTTTTAATTAAATCAAATCTCATTTATTTATTTTTGTTGTTGCTATGATTGCCATTTGAGTTTTTCCACCATTTTTTCTAGAATTCTTATAGTAGCATGTATTTGAAATTACAGATAATTTTTCAAAACTCTTTGAACTGTACATTTAGAATGTGTGCATTTTACTTTACATAAATTACTTTTCAATAAACTGATTGAAAAATAAATTGAATGAAAAAAGTGATGAGTATAAATTCACATATCTCAAGAGCAGTAATGTAAGTGGAAAGATTATAACTGATGGATGTAGCCAATTAATTTAATATACTAAGAAAATAGATTGATATGCATGTTGCTGGTAGGCACTGCTATTAATTGAACACAGGCTCTGTAAACCTTAGCTAGCAGTTTACAAAAGTAAGTAATCCTTAGTTTATAAGCAATTGGCAATTAGGCTTAGAATATAATTGCTGTTGCTATGTATGTAGTCAAGTGAAATCACAGTATGATTAAACTAATTGAAAAATGTAAAAAAAAAATCTGTTGTGTAAACTGTGTTTAAGGATCACTGTCTATGTAGAAGAAAGAGATATTAGCAAGATTAAACTGAAAGTACAAAAAGAATCCTACTTATTTTAGAGATTCCTGGCCATTGCTAAGCTACTAAAATTATACTGTAAGTTTCACCTACCACTCAGCCACAGGTAGTGTGGCTTACAAAGCTAAAAATGTCCTAGAAAGAAGCATATGCCTGTCAGATATCAGTTAATAGTCCTAAGAACATTGCTGAGAGGTTGACCTTGGAAGCAACTGCTACATTCAGCTATGAGTATCTGGGGTATTTACCTAAATGGATTTGCAGGTTTGTTTCAGAAAAAGTCACTGATGTTGTTCAAACTCTGATCACTTCTAAGGAACCGTTTCAGTGGTTTCCTAAATTAGACCAGTCTCCATTTCATATCAAAATTATCTCTTTACAATGCAAACATGGTCACCTAACTTTTGCTAACTCCTCCATTGTGCAGAAGAGAGCCCATGTTCTTTGGTATAGCATGCCTGGCTTCTCTGATTATGGCCTCAGCCAATCTTTCCATTTTCATTGCCCACCACACCCCTTTTAATTAATACTTCAGCCACTCTGAATTCCTCGCCATTTACCAATTATGCCATGTGCAAATTATAAACACTTATTATTATTATTTTCAAAACACTTATTATTTTCAAAAGTGTTTTCCGGTATAAAATACTTATTATTTTCAAAACTCCTCAAATGCTTGGAAAATATTTAATCATCATCAAGATCAACTGTCACCTTCTTAGTGAAAAATTTCTGACTCCCTCAAGAAGAATATTTCCTTCTTCTCAGTTGCTACCTCACTTAAGGCAATACCCTCATGGTAGCATTTATGTCATCTTATTCCTGTTGCTGTGTCTGACAGAACTATCCGCTTTGATTGGTTTAAGGACAGATACTGGGTCTTATTTATCATTAACTTTTCCCCGGTACAATGTAAACTATATAACACCCAGTAGCAACTGAGTAAGTGTTTGCTAAAAAATGAATGATCATATATACATAATCTCTTCCCTTTGGGGATGAGAAGGGTGGACTTGAACCCTCTCCCCACAGCAGAGACTTCCCTTATTCTGAACAACAAAGTAGACAGAGTAACCCTCGAATGGGGCCCCAATCCTTTGTCAGATTCCAGGGATCTTTATATGACAGAAATATAGAGTCTCATGCTTTGGAAAACCAACTTCATTCTTAAAGCTACTGCAATGATGAATTATTACAGAGATGATTTAGGACAGATTTCATCTTTGAAAAAATTATAAGAAGACTTCAGACCAGGAGGCAAGATCTGTAAAGTCCAGTGAATTAAAGAGGTGGGTAAAGAAACTTTAAAAAACATATGTGGTCTATAAACACATGTCACTATTATGGACATGAAATTAAAAAATTAAAGCCTAAAAAAACTCAAGAAATTTGAAGCTGTATAATGCCAGGGACAATAAATAGAAGTTTAAAGCATGAAGTTGATTTCCTTACATCATCAACAATGGAGGTGAAATTGCACAATTTAAGTAAATCTTTATGTTGTTCCAAAAGCAGAGACCACTGCCCTGCACATCACAAATATACTGCCAATATACAGAATATATCATCTGTTAATTCAGAGAAAGAAAATAACATGAGGTTATACATCTCTGCTTTCCCTACTATGCCAAATCTTCTTCAAACATGCAGACAGCTGCACGTAGGACACCCTGCTTCTTTCCCAAGCCTGACATTGTTTCAGTTCTTCCTTGAAGCACATCCAAGCCCTGGAGTATAAGAATGATCTATACATGATTTAAAATAAAACACTTTTCTTATAAAAATAGAAAAACAGCTGGAGGAGGGATACTTATCCTACTCATTGGCACTTCTACAAATGCACAAAAGCCTATATTGTGCTGTACCCAGTAATTATTATTAAGCATTTGTATAGAACTTTATATTTACAAAGTGCTTTGTAGTCCTTTATATTATTATTCCTCACAGCAGCCTTATGAGGTAGGTTGGTATTGTTAAATCTATTTTACCCCTCTTCAGGAGGTCACTCTTTCAAGTACTTTGAAATAAACCTTGAAGAATCAAAACCCTTCAGAGTGTCTGGAAGAACAAGGTGAAAAAGAAACCCCACGGTGAAAGTTTGTGTTAAAAAAGAAATCCCAAAGGGAGTCTCTGTGCTGGAGAAGGAGATCACAGACCTAAAAGGAAGCTGGAAAATGCACCAATTTCATTTGGAAATAATGGGCAGCCTGAATATAGTGAGATTTGTGGATTAAGCTGAGTCTGGCCTGTTTTCTTCCTGGTTTCTCTAGAAAATCTGGACTCAGGTATTGATACATTTTTGATAAGACAAATGATTTTTTGCGTGGTACCTGCGATAAGATTGGTAAATAAAACCCTCATCATTTTCTGTTTTTTAATCAGACCATGTATGACCATAAGTGAGTAATGCAGGGCAATTAGTCACTGGGTTCTGTTACATATGTAAATAATAACCGATCTGCACATAAGAAAAAATTTAAATTTTTGCATAGGAAGGTAATCATTATTTTTTTCATTTTAAAAGTAATTCATATTTATGTGGGAAAATTTGGAGAATAAGTACAAGCTTCAAAATTGGAAAATTTCATCAATATTTCCAACATCTAAGGCAATCACTATTAAAAATTTCATATTTCCTTTACATATTTGTCTAAGTATATTTTTAGATTATTCTGATTTTATAATGCATATAATTTTGCATACTTTTTAAGAATTTAATATAAGCATTTTTCTATGTTTTGTGTAACAGACATCTATGACCTGCAGCTCTTATGAGCCTAGAGAAATTTATTGAGTCCTAAAAAGCACAAACATTTTAGTATTATAGTATTACCCTAAAGTATCATTACCTTAAAAATAGCATTTCTTTTTAAAATATGATGCCATGAACTTCCCTAATAATGGTAGAAACTACCATGATTTTCATGGAAAGGTTCGTCATTTTCACAGATTTAAATACCACTTTCCTATTAACTCCCAAATTGTATACTCATGTCTGTCTTCTGAATTCCACCCTTGTATATCCAACTTCCCACTAATCCCTGTCATTTGAATGTTTGTCATCTCAAAAACATAAAATAGGCAAACATAAACTCTTTTTAATTTTATTTTTATTTTTGTACATTTTCATAGGGTATGTGTGGTATTTTGTTACATACATAGAATATGCAATGATTAAATCAAGGTATTTAAGGCATTTGTCACCTTGAGCATTTATCATTTCTATGTGTTGTAAATATTTCAAGTTCTTTCTTCCAGCTATTTTTAAATATTATGGTTAACTATAGTCATGCTATTCTGCTTTCAATCATTAGAATTTATTCCTTCTATTTAATTGTACATTTTACCCATTAACCAACCTCTCTTCATCTCTTTCCCTAACCCACACATCTTTCCCAAGGTCTGGTAACCATCATTCTACTCTCTACCTCCATGGGATCAACTTTTTTAGCTCCCACTTATAAATAAGAACATGCCATTTGCTTTTCTCTGCCTGGCTTATTTCACTTAATATAATCGTGTGGATTTTATTCTTTATTATGGCTCAGTACTGTGTATATATGCAACATTTACCCATTCATTTATTAATGAACACTGAGGTTGATATCATATATTTGCTAATATGAATAGTGCTTCAATAAATATGGGGGTGCAAGTATCCCTTTGAAATATGATTTTCTTTCCTTTGGATAAATACCCAGTAGTAGTATTGCTGAGTCCTATAGTAGTTCTATTTTTAGTTTTTTGAGAAATCCCCATACTATTTTTCGTAATGGTGTACTAATTTCCATTCCCACCAACAATGTATAAAACTTCGCTTTTCTTCAGCATCCTACTAGTATCTGTTCTTTTTCATCTTTTTAATAAGATCCTTTCTGAGAGAAGATGTTATTTGTTATGGTTAGATTTGCACTTCCCTGGTAATTAGTGATACTGGGCATTTTTTCATATACCTTTTGGCTATTTGTGTGTCTTCTTTTGAGAAATGTCCATTCATGTCTTTTGCCCACTTTTTAATGGGCTTATTAGGCTTTTTCCTATTGAGTTGCTTGAGTTTGTTGTATTTTCTGGATATTAGTCTCTTGTCAGATTAATACTTTGCAAATATTTTCTTCCATTCAACAGGTTGTCTCTCCACTCTGTTGACTGTTTCCTTTGCTGTGTAAATCTTTTTATTTATTTTTTTTTTTTGTAAATCTTTTTAGTTTAATATAGTTCCATTTGTCTATGTTTGTTGTTGCTACCTGTGCTTTTGGTTCCTCAGCCATAAAAATCTTTTCCTAGATCAATGTCCTGTAGTTTTCCTCCTCTGTTTTCTTCTAGCATCTTTATAATTGTAAGTCTTACATCAGTTCATTAATCCATTTGAGTAGATGCTTATGTATTGTGAAACATAGGGATTTAGTTTCATTCTTCTGTACATAGATATTCAAGTTTCACATCACTATTTGTTACATGGGGTGTCCATTAAATACAGTCCACACTGTGTTTCGTTGGCACATTTGTTAAAAATCAGTTGGGTATAAATATGTGGATTTATTTCTGGATTTCCTATTCTTTTACAGTCTCTTTGTCTGTTTTTATATCAATACCATGCTGGCTTGGTTGCTATAGCCTTGTAATATGTTTGAAGTCAGGCAGTGTGATGCCTCTAGCTTCATTGTTTTTGCTCAAGATTTCTTTGACTATTCAGGTTCTTTTTTGGTTCCAGAAGGATTTTAATTTTTTTTTTTTTTTTTTTACTATCTTTGTGAAAAATGACATTGATGTTTTGACAGGAATTGCATTGACTCTACAGATTGCTTTGGGTAGTATGGCCATTTTTGACAAAATTAACTCTTCTTGTTTGTGTCCTCCTCAATTTCTTTCATCCAGTGTTTTGTAGTTTTCCTTGTAGAGGTCTTTCTCCTCCTTGGTTAAATTTATTTTTAGGTATATTATTATAACTATTGTATATGAGATTACCTTTTTGATTCATTTTTCAGCTGCCTTTGTTTGTTGACCAGTTTGTTGCGGTCACTTGGGTGGTTAACTTACAGAGATTCTACTGTATTTTTTTACTTTATGGTATCCTATATGTCATGTAGGCTTTATTCATTCTTTTTAATTCTTTTTTCTTTTTTTTTCTTTTTTTCTGACAGGGTTATTTCAAAAGACTCAAGTTCTGAAATTCTTTCTTCTGCTTGATCTATTGCTGGAGCTCTCAAAAGAATTTTCTGTCATTCATTGAATTCTTCAATTTTAGGACTTCTGTTTGGTTCTTTTTATAATATTTATCTCTCTGGTGAATTTCCCATTCATAGCTTAATTTCTTTATTGTTTATCTGTGATCTCTTATATGTCAGTGAACGTACTTAATACAATTCTTTTGAATTCTTTTACTAGGATTTCATAAATGTGGTTTTCATTGGAATCTGTTGATATTTTTTATTCCTTTGAGGTGTCATATTTCCTTGTTTTATCATCTTTCTAGTGTCCTTACACTGATCTCTTTGCATTTCTAGTGTCCTTACACTGATCTCTTAGCATCTGATATAACAGTCTCTCCTTTAAATTTTTTGGATTGGCTTTCACAGGGAAAGACTTCTTCCCATAGATGAAGTGTTGATTCAGTGAGATGCTTTAGCTTTGCTTCTGAGTGTATGCAGTATTGTAGTCTCTGAATGATTTCTGCTACTATAAACTCTCAGTGGTGTTTGTGATTTCCTGATAGCTTAGGCTACTTTTGTTAGTGGAAACTGTGGTGAATTATTTCTGAAGATGAGGACATTATACGGGTCATTCCTCAGGCCCCAGTAGTTCAGTAGAAGGCCAACCATGCCTGTCCTTGGCCCCCAGGGAAGCGTATGTGGGCCTAAGTGTTGGCAAGCACCAATGTTAGGGGATCTGAACTGGCTAATTCTTGGGCCTCCAGATGGCTTGCTTCATTGCCAGGAATGTCGGCAGTGGGTCCTCAGCTTCCTGGATAGCATGTGGGCATGAGCAATGGCAGTAGTGCTGGCAGGACAACTTTTGGGCTGCAAAACAGCATGCATTGATGTTAGCAGTGGCTGCGATGGGCTGGATGGGCTAGTGTCCAGCTCCACAGATGGTGCATGCAGGTGGATACTTTCTTGGTTCTATCTTCCAAGTGTAATCTCTGGTCATAGCTTTACTGATAACACACCCAGGTTCAAGACAGAATGTGGATCTCTCAATTACCATTTCCTCACACTGGGGAGTCTGTCTCTGCTCCCAGCAATCCTGCCTGATCTGGCTGTTTCCTTTGACTTCTGTGCCTCACGTGTTTCTTGTTATTTCCTTGTGGAATTTCAGCATTTTCTTTTAGACGTCCTGTTTGAAGTGTGATTATCTACTTGCTATTTTGATTCTTTTTTATGGAAGAAATGAGTATCAGATGTCTCTAGTCAGCCATCTTGAGGCCCCTCCTCCAAACATGAACTCTTGTTAGACTATACCCACTAAAGCCACTCTACCAAAGGGTCTTTTCATTTCCGTTAAGGGAAGTTCCATGATGTTTCTAGTTGTTCAAGCCAAAGCTAGGAATCATTCTTCACTTTGCCATTTCTGTCAAACTTAACACCCCATTCATTAGCAAACTCTCTTGCCTATATCTTCCAAGTACAATCTCTGGTCATATCTTTACCAATACCACCCAGGTTCAAGTCACCAATTGAGTTTCCCTCTGAATAAGTGAATTAGCCTCCTAACTGGTCTCTGTTTTCTGCCTTGCCCCTTTGTACTATCCTTAATCTGGCAACCAATGCAATCATATTAAAACCTATCAGAAGACATCCTACCTTGTTCAAAACTTTGCAATGGTTTCCCGTGTCATTCTCAGCAGGGACTTACAGGGACCTACGTGGTCTGCCCCATTCACATTGCTTGTCTCTCACGTCTCTTCTCTGACTTCTATCCACTTGACTCCAGCCATGTTGGACTCCTCCTATGAACACCAGGCACTCGCCTGCCTTAGGGCTTTTTCATGTTTTCCCTGTATCTGAAATGTTCTTCCTACAAATAGTCGCACAGTTCCCTCCCACACCTATTCTTTACTCCAGCTAAAATTTAGCTTCTCCTTTGACCACTGAATTGACCTAGCTCCTTCCCTAAGTTTTGTTTGTTTGCTTGCTTCTTTAGTACTTTAATTTCAGATTGACATACCACATATATTTCTCTTTTTTGAAGCTGTCAATTTTACTTTAAATTAATGTAAAGATACAAATTTTTAGATTACATTGTTCTCACTTCCAGGGTAAAGTTCCACTCGTAAAAGAGCCCCTCACCCAGGGGTGTGTTATACACCCTCACAACATGGACAAAAGGTGAGACCCTGCCACATGCCCTCCCTCATTCTGCCAATCATCCTCCTCCATTTCTCTCTCTTTCCCCTTCCCCTGCCCCCATACTATACTATACTTGTGTTTTACTGTTCATATGAGCGTGTAATTGTCTATATATTGGTTTCTTACTAGTATGAGTACATTGGATATTTATTTTTCCATTCTTGTAATACTTTACTAAGAAGAATGTGTTTCAACTCCACCCAGGTAAATGTAAAAGATGTAAAGTCTCCATCTTTTTAATGGATGAATAGTATTCCATGATATATATATATATATATATATATATCACAGTTTGTTGATCCATTCACAGATTGATGAGTATTTGGGTTGCCGCCACAATTTGGCAATTATGAATTGAATCACAATAAACATTCTAGTGCAAATGTCTTTGTGATAAAATGATCTTTGTCCCTCAGAGTAGATACCTAGTAGTGGGATTTCAGGATCACATAGAAGGTTTACTTTCAGATCTTTGAAGATTCTCCATATTTCTCTCCAAAAAGGCTGTATTCATTTGCAATCCCACCAGCAATGTAGAATTATTCACTTCTCTCCACATCCACACCATCATCTGGTGTTACGGGACTTTGTGATGCGGGCTAATCTTGTTGGAGTTAGGTGATATCTCAGAGTAGTTTTGATATGCATTTCTTTGATGATTAAAGATGACAAGAATTTTTCATGCATTTGTTGGCCAAAAAAGTCATAGCTAATTTAAAACTTAGAGAACAAAGAGCTAAGTAAAGGTACTTAGAGATAAGACAAAGTAAAATGGCCTGTACAGTGATGAGATGCCCCTCATAGCCGCTTACCAAAGAACATAACAACTCTTCATCTCAGGAAGAAGTTATTAATATTCAAAATCAACATTTTTTAATATACCTTAATCCTCTTCTAGGATTTCAGGCATTCTTTCAGGTTAGATCCTCGTGCTGGAGCCTTTCTTGCATCGTCAATTGTAACTTAGGAATTTCGCATGGTAAGTGATTTTCAACAACACCTGGCTCTCACCTTTTCTTAGAAAAAAGTTAATCACAGAAAATGAACTTCATATTACTACGATATCATTACTGAACCACATGTACACAAATATACGTTAATTATAAGTAATCATAAATACAACAAAATTAATTTTGTTCAGTAACCTATTTGATTTCCAACATGCTCTTACAGTCTATAAAATGTGATCCTTTGCCCCAGGGTCCAAATTATTCCAATGTGAAAAGCTTAAAAGGTTTTTAATAAGAGTCAATAACTAAAAGTAAATAAAAACTACCAAATTTTTATTAAATGCATTTCAGAAAAGATAGAATTTATTCAAAGTCCAATAACGGAACAAACCAATCTTCTAATATAATAAAACTAGAAAAGTTTAACTGAATCTACACAGAACAATTATTAAGTTAACTTAGCAAAATCCAGTGTCCGATTAAAGCTATTTGTTATTTTAATCAATAATATAAGAAAAAACTTAAAAATTTTGACCTTTGTATATAAGCCAAATGGTTTATTTAGGTCATATTATAAAACTTAAGAAATTGACACATGTGTAAGTAAAACTTAAGATTTCAATTTTTATTTACTAAAATTGCTCCACTCCCAAGACAATTTCTCACTTTCTCTGAAGGCACTGGCATAGAGTTTGGTGATCACTGCTGTATGCTGGGCCGTATGTTGCATGGTGGAGTATGGTATGCGTAAGCTAACTTTGTAGCAATGCAATTTTAGATTTTTGAAGATATACACAACATATGAAAACTACCAAGTAACTGAATTTTTATCCTGATGTATTATCTATATATTCACTTCAAAACTTACTCCCTTAAAATAAACAGTATATAATTTCACAAAAAGCATTTTATAATGTATGACTTTTAAAGAGTACTTTCTTGTTTATCATGCAAGACCATTTGCATATTCTCCGTGCAGTTTTAAAATTGCTAATTACTGGGAAAAAAAATCACAATGATAATTTTCCAGCTTTGAGAAGAGTATGATATGAAAATGCTTTGCTGAAAATTAATAAATTTGAAAAGAAATACCATTAGGAAAATAAAAATTCCAAGTATAATGCTTTCTTTCATCAATATTCTTCTCAAGTGTATCATGTACCATTTAAATCACTGCTTAATCATCTACGGAGGCATTAATAATAACTATGAATTCTCTTCGAGATGTGAGTTGTCTTTGTTAGAGATGAGAAGAGGGAAAATGTTTATTCCACTCTAGTATCTTATAAATTGAATATTCATTTTAGAATTGATCACCACAGAGTTAATCTTAACTAATCATACCATTACATCCCAAGTTCTCCTGTCCTACAATAGCTCATTATCCTTGTCAAAGGCCTTAAAAATTCCTCCTGGTTTTAATATAATTTATAATTTGAGGTAACTTTTAGTTAAATTACGTGTATATATAAACCAAACAAATTTTACATCTGTCTGTTTATTACCAATATTTGTATATTGAGCCTCTTTTATGCGTTATCCATTGCTGTATTCTGTAGCTATTTCTATAGATGTGGAGCAAGAAAGACAGAATTAAAGAAATAATTTGAAACTTCTAGTTAGCCAAGATAGATTGAGCACAACAATGTATCTCTCCTCCCTCCTGAAAAGCCTCTAAAGATGACAGCAAAAATATACCCATTGACCAAGTCAGGGAGATTAGGAGAGAGCATATAACAGAGAGAAAAAGTCAACAAAACAGAAAAAAGTGGAAAGTAGATGGATAGTGGAAACTGTCCTTACTTTTCAGCCTTCTCCTCTCTGCTGAATGCCTGAGCAAGGAGAATAAGCAGATGCTGGTGACAGTGGGACAGGGGAATTAGAAGATAAATTGATTTGTTCTTCAGAATGTCATAAGAAGCCTGGATAAGGCAATTGGTTATCTCTGACATCCGGTGTGTAAAGTGAGGCTGAAGACAATGCAGTGATTAAAAATCTGCATAAAAAAATAATTAGACTTCTTTATTCTCTGTTCCAGCAATATGGTTTAACCTCTGGAAATGTTGGACTCAAGAGGCTTTACTGAAAGACAACAAAAATAATAAAAGGAGTGAATGAAATCCTGTATGCTCAACAAAAGATATTCAGCACCTTGCCCTTCAATTCTCAGAACAATGGTTGCCTATCTTTTATATAACATCTTCTGTTTTAAGGTAGGAGGCTGGATGCTTTCTATCTGTGATGAATCTGGCAAGCCCATGAGAAAACCCCTGACAGTTGAGGCTGCTGAAGAAATGGGTTGCCAAACCTAGTCCCTCACAGTGAAGGCAAGATCCACCAGTTGGCAAGATCCACCAGTACGCACGGAAACTTCAATGTATCTCTTAGTATCTTATATCTAGAGATGAAGGGATGGCTAAATATCATCAGAATATAAATAAAGGTAATTTTACTTCCAAGACCAGACGGAAACAAAGAAATGACCAATGAAAGAAAGGCATGTAAGCACCAGAAGAAAATTTCAAGCAACTAAAATAAATTTTTTGAAAGAGATCAGAAATGTGGCATTCATAAAACAGGAACAGAATGTTACTTTTCTTAAAAAGATAGAACAACATTCAGGGAATAAAGAAAAAGATCCCTTGACAATTAAAAATATAACAGAATTTATCAAGTTTGGAAGATAAAATTAAATAAATTAGCTATAAAGTAAAACAAATAAAAAACAAAGGTCACTTGGCTCGGCGCCTGTAGTTCAAGCAGCTAAGGTGCCAGCCATATACACCAGAGCTGGTGGGTTCAAATCCAGCCTGGGCCCACTAAACAGCAATGACAACTACAACCAAAAAATAGCTAGATGTTGTGGCAGGCACCTGTAGTCCCAGCTACTTGGGAGGCTGAGGCAAGAGAATTGCTTAAGCCCAAGAGTTGGAAGTTGCTGTGAGCTATGACACTATAGCACTCTACCCAGGGCAACAGCTTGAGGCTCTGTCTCAAAAAAAAACAAAGGTCACAATGACAAAGAAAATATTTGAAGAAATATATATATATTTTTTTTTATTGTTGGGGATTCATTGAGGGTACAATAAGCCAGGTTACACTGATTGCAATTGTTAGGTAAAGTCCCTCTTGCAATCATGTCTTGCCCCCATAAAGTGTGACACACACCAAGGCCACACCCCCCTCCCTCCGCCCCTCTTTCTGCTTCCCCCCCCATAACCTTAATTGTCATTAATTGTCCTCATATCAAAATTGAGTACATAGGATTCATGCTTCTCCATTCTTGTGATGCTTTACTAAGAATAATGTCTTCCACTTCCATCCAGGTTAATACGAAGGATGTAAAGTCTCCATGAAGAAATATTTTTAAATAACAGAATCATTTTAGAAGACACAAGATGTCTAATAGAATTTTCAGAACAAAGGAACAGAAATAAGGGGAAAGGAACTTATTAATAAAACAGTACCAGAAATTTTCCAAGAACTGCAGTAAGTGAGTTTTCAGATTAAAATAACCCAAGGGATTCCCAGTCCAATGAATTAAAAACTAAGTCACAACCAGATACTTCATTGTTAAATTTTAAAGCACCAGGCATAAAAGAGAAGACTGCCAAAAGAAAGCATGTAAAAGGGAAAAAGCAAACAAACATTTTAAAAGCTCACTTCCAGGGAGGAGGGAAAGGAGAGAACCCACCTAATGGGTACAATGAACACTATTGGGTGAGTCCTTATACCTAGGACTCAAGTATTACAAAAGTGACCTGCATAATCTAAAACATTTATACCCCCTTAATATTTTGAAATTTTAAAATGATAGAATTCTCAAGACAATAATAGAGAAATGTCCTCAAAACGTCAAGGAAAAATGTTATACCCAACCATCACAGCCTCAATAATTTATTCCAGAGATACATCCTCAGGAGACTCAGGAGAGTACTGGAGAACATTCTCCAGCCAAGCCAATATAAGCTGAGAAAAGACAATCTGAGATCTGCAGAATTCAACACTAGACAACAGCAAATCCCAGAAGCATAGAGAAGAGACTTCCTAAAACAGCGGTACTCCCCGCTAGAGAACAAGCAATGTAGATTAGAGTAGATGGGATTCCAACACAGATTATCAGATGTTCCCAAGGAAGGATGAAATAGAACTGAAAGTGGTTGAACATACTTTATCACACTTAGAGGTATTTTACATAAAGTTTGGGGATGAATTAGCAATAGGTACAATAAAACTAAACAAACCAACTTTTTTAAAAGGGAAATGATTAACCTCAGGGAAAATAAAGTAAACAAAGAAAGGAAATGTAACCAAAATATTCTTTGTAGTCCAGCAATAAAGATTGTTACAAGAATGGTGAATACTAATGATTATCTAAACAACGACCATGTATTTTTCAAGTTGTCTAATGGAGAAATGGTAGAGCATATGGAGTAGTGAGTGTAAGAGATTTAAATCTTCATTCTTATGTATAATGAAAATTATAACCATGGACTACAATTTTGAAAATTCATAAAATTGCAGTATAAGCCATTGGAAAGTCACTGGCCAGGCCACTAGTATTTTCATAGCAAGTATTGCAATATTATTTGAATTTTGAAATCATTTATGCATATTTTAGAAGTTAAAATTGTGTAAATGCTAACATATTATTATAATAAGTATGAAAGAGAAGTATTAGGAGTCGGAAGAGATTACTTAAGCTAGCTTTAAGTTGACCCAAATAATAACACATTATTTTTCTCTCATTAGGTTGGATTCCCTGTGAGATGAAAAAGTGTGTGAAAGAGATTGGAGGGGGGAGTATTTGTGGGAATAAGACTCACAAGATAGTGAAGGAATCACAATTGGGCAAAGGGGAGAGTTAAGCTGTGAATTAGTTGTACCAAATGTTTCAAAGGGAGCCCTGGAGTTGAGGTAGCCTTTCAGAGTTTTCCCAGATGAAACGAGGGTCCCGGGGGTTGATGCCATTGATCACTCACAGGATGAGAACTGACCCCAGAGATGAAGTATAGCATTGGACACGACATTAAGTGAGGCAGCTTCTTTTGAAAGAAGGAAATTCCTGTAGAATTCCACTCTGAGCCATCGGCCGACACTGGCAGCCACTGAAAATGAGGCCATTGGTCCTCATGGGGCGTTTGGGCAGCTGTCCAGAGCATCCACCACAACTCTTCTGTTGTTAAGAGATCGAGTTGCAGAGTTTGATTTGTCAGTTTGGAGAGATTTAAAAGCTTCACTTAAAAAAAAAAAAAAGGCAAATTAAAAACATTTTTGAAATAGTAAATTTTAGAGATGGATCACAATTGTTCATTTTCTCCGTACTGCTGGTAAAAACATACCAGAAATAATACTTTTGTTAGCTAATCATAAAATGGAATAGTTTCTCTTGGAAAATGCATTCAGAGTACCACCCTTGCATGCATGGGCACGTCTCTGTTACAGTAACTACTTGGAGCAGAAATGGGAGCTTCCATTTACCCTGATGGACATCTGTGGGAGCTGCTGCTCCAAAGGCCTGGAAGGAAGCACATGGGAAGACAGGGAGCATAAAGGAGGAGAGAGGACGGCTGCAAAGCATCAGCAGTGCAGGGCTCCCCCCTACCTAACTTCTCTTTTTTACCCAAGATGCAACTGTAACTCCTCCCACAAACTACCATTACTTGAGTGAGCCAGGAAATGGGATGAGAAGACAATGTCATCAAGCCACCTTACATCGTGTGCTCTGCAACATTTAAATTGGAGACAATGAAAAAGGACAAGCTCTAAAGTCAGCTGAAATGAAGAGAGAAGTCTTGACTCAACCAAGCTAAGCCTATTATTGTGAGAGAGACACTTACTGAATTTTAGCATTTATTTATTGAGTATCTAATATTGTGCCTGGCATATAGAATGCGAGGAAGCATGTAAGAATAAATCTACAAGATTCAGATATGTGGGCAGGTAATTGAAATATTGGTGATTTCCTGTTGTGGGAAAACTGAATGTAATCTAACCTCACTAAGGAAAGTTGAAGGATATGACTAATCTTACATATTAGATACACTGTCAGGGACACTCTTAGGAGGGAGGGATAAAAAATTACAAGGAATAAAATATCAGAGTTAAGCCTGAGAAAGAATTAGGAAAGAACAGAATGTCAGATTAAACTCAATGTAACTATTGATGCAAACTGAGTATCTGCTGTCCATTGACTGAACATTGAATGATGTGTAACAACTGTAGCTTTAATTCTGTATAAATAAAGTGCTAAAAGCCCACTATAGCTTGTAGCCACTTGGTGGCTGCCTCCATGCATTCAGGGTATTTGGTTTGATCAACAATAAAGCCAGCTAATTCTAATGGCACATTCCTTTGGGTCAGTTTCTGCTTTTCTCACCCAATACTGTATACATAAAGGCATAACTTCACAATAAGAAAAACGCATATGCATTTTATAGCTCAAAATAGCAAAGACTTGTCATCAATATTCAACTTGGAAACTCATTCTTCAATCTTTAGCACTCCTTCAAGCATTATAATTTTTTAGCAAAATGCTACTTTAAAAGTGTTCTTGGGCGGCGCCTGTGGCTCAGTCGGTAAGGCGCCGGCCCCATATACCGAGGGTGGCGGGTTCAAACCCAGCCCCGGCCAAACTGCAGCCAAAAAATAGCCGGGCGTTGTGGCGGGCGCCTGTAGTCCCAGCTACTCGGGAGGCTGAGGCAAGAGAATCGCTTAAGCCCAGGAGTTGGAGGTTGCTGTGAGCTGTGTGAGGCCACGGCACTCTACCGAGGGCCATAAAGTGAGACTCTGTCTCTACAAAAAAAAAAATAAATAAATAAAAGTGTTCTTAAATAAAAAACAAAATGTGTTTGAATCATCTTAGAATCAAAGAGCATTAAAAAATATTTATTCAATAAACTATATCATCGTGTCTTGAGTATGTCATTTCAACCAATTAATATTAAAGATAAACATACTTAGCATGTGTTTTATGTTGAATGGTCCAAAACATTCAACATACTTACCTCAGAGCAAACTCCAGAGTGAACAATATTTCATGTAAGAGTCATATTTTCTTCTTCCAAAGTCATAGCTTTGTCTTTTGGGTAATCTGATTCCACTGTTTTCCCCTGTCACATTTTCTCTCATTTCAAGATAGTTTAAGATGGGTTTATCATTCTTATTTTATTTTGGACACAAATCATGAGGAATTCGTTTTTCAATTGATTTATTGTATTTATAAAGTGCCACATCAACTAACACTGAAGCTTAGTTTTTGTATTCTGGCAGTGCTAGTAAATAAAACGCTATCTTCTATAGAGGAATTGCTGAGTTCTGACTACGGGAATTTTCTTTTGATCCGATTGTCCAAACTCAGGTAGTCAGGCTTTTCCACGGATTCAAATTATAAGAAACTGCTCTGACTAAAAGGCAAGTTACATGAGTTTTGTACTTTGATATTTAAATAATACATAATTTTTTCTATTTATTTTATCATGTGCTATTCAAATACTTCTGCAAATATCACACTCACAATGTGTTTCTCTTAAAAAACACTTATACTGCTCTGGAATCAGAATCTTAAAAAAAAAGTTCTTAAAAATAACAAAATAAATAAAGGTTCTAAAATGTTTCTAAAATATGTGTGTAATTGCATGCAAATGTTTGTAAAATCATCCTTATAATAAGAAAGAAAATCATACCCATTTTGGCACAAACTTACTACTTTATTCTTGGTTATGTCAAGGGGAGGCTTGAGTTAGTTGTCTTGTAAGAGACAGTTGGTCTAGCAAGCGCCTTGAACAACTGGCAGCTCATTCTACATTCCGATGGGCAGCTGCCTCCTCCTACCGTAACTGACATTGTCTCGGCAAACACACTAGTCACTTGTGTAACTTGTAACACACGAATAATAGACCTAACTCCCATACTGTTCTCCAGTAATTAGGCAGGTTATCTATTTTGTTCACTTTGAGTACCATTCGGAGGTTCATCCAATTCAAAATATTTACCTTAACAATTCTTAAAAATCCTTCACGTTTTCTAAATATTGTTACTATCACAACACTTTAACTCCTTTACGTAGTGTTACTAACTTGGAGCTCTCAAACTTTGAGTTTGACCTCTATAAGGACACCCAAAAGTTCACTGAAAATGAATAAAACAAACACTATGTGTGGAGAATATTGTTTACTTAAGGGATAATTATAAAGCAATGAGCTTCAAAGAACCAAAGAGTGTTGTTCTGGTACTAATTGATTAATCCATCCCTCCTCACCAGGATGCAGTGACACCCTTAACCCCTTGAGAAATGCTTGGGTCTGTGATGAGTTCACACTGTCATCTGCTTTGTTGCCTGCTAACCATCTTTACTAAATCCCATTCCCGTTGCTTAAAAAAGATCAACTCCTTGTCATCAGAGCTTATGATATTAAAGGAAGACATTGCCTAACTCTCTTTCTGCACCTCCTTCAAGTCTGCCCTTTCAATACACATTCTTAATCAATTGCATTTCTAAGAATAACAACTGTGATAACTTGTTGGAAGTTGTTTCCATAAGCAAAGCTCTGCTCTCTTTGAAAAAATAAGTACAGTCCCTTCATTTATGCCATTTGGACCCTGACCTAGATGGAGGATGACTCCGAGTGAAATGGCTACTGCAGCTGCCAGCTTCCTGGAGTTGACCCCTTGTTATTTACAATTTTATACAGATTTTTTCCTAAGGTTTAATGTAGCAGCTGGAGGAGTTTTAGATCTCACTCTAGTTTTTGGCAAGATAAGAACAGAACAGCTTCCAAGCTTGATGTAACATTTTTAAAAAATTCTCCCTTATTGTATAAGTAGTACAAGCCTTGATGAGATTCTCCTCTTTAGACTCTTACACACGCCCCTCCCTGTCCTCAGCCCACCTCAGGGATGTAGAGTTTTACTATTTGACCATTTGGTGATTACTTTTCCAAAAAGCAGAAAATGCTCTAAATGCAAGACATCAGTCAAAGTAATTAATTTTGTTTGATCTTTTGATAATTCACGGGTACTTTTGTCATTTTGGCTGCCACGCATAAAAAAATGTATTTGACCAAAATTAGATTATGATAAAAAAAATTATTATTAGATCAGAACCTGGTTCAGTTACTGCTGGTTGTTCCTTAAAGCATAAAGGCATAAAACTATAATTTATCTCATTGTCTCCTCTCTTCTCTCATATAAAAATCAACTGGCTGTCAATCAAGTCAGAGATTAGAAACTTTGTAAGGAAAAATAAGCATTTGCAAACTGGAACGAAGCACAAATCACATCAATAGCTTATATTTGAGCTTCAAAAAGTGTCAAACTAAACTAATCACAGTAGGAATTGATGGAATATTAGCTCTGGATTTCAAGTTATTATAATTTTTCAATGTCTGTCTCACATTTTTGGCTATCTGTCAGAAATAATTACCTTGGAAATCCCATCTTCAGTGTTAGTTCTCTCTTTAGGGCCTCAGGGGAACTGCTATAAAAATGAATTAGTCCCATGAAAACAGACTATTTATGGGTGTTTTCTGCATGGTATTTGGACTGTGGAATAGACATTCTATAACCTTGACTTGACAGCAGTACAAAGTGGTAGATGCTCAATATTGAAGAAGGCTATGAATATAAACCCACAGAGATGATTAAACGTTGTTCCACTTATCCCAAACCCAACTCAAACATCTAGAGCGAAACATGGAGACTATTTTCAAAATATAGGAAAAATCAATTGACTGATTTCTTCATTTGGAGATCTGTAGGCTTCGTTTTCAGAAAATTAATTTTAAAAATAAAATAATAATTCTCTTTCTTAACTCATTTATTGCTGTTTTTTTTTTTTCATTGCTTCTGCTGAAAGTTCTTACTTTCATAAGCAATGGTACCAGGAAGTAGTCATTTGAATAGTTCTTTGGAGGAAGAGGGCAAAGTCATTAATAAAATCCATGGTTCTTTTGCAAGCCTGCTGCTTTCTAGTTGTGTGACCCTGGGTAAGTTATTTTACCACTAAACCTCAGTCTTTTCATCTGAAAAATGGAAAAAAATGACAGTGAATTCATAGAATTAAGGTTAAATGAAATAAGACATTTTGGAACTTAGCACTGTTCATTATTATTACTGTACAATATAAATTATATGAACTTTCTGGTAAAATTTGTGTGATACATTATTCAACTTTTAAAATATTTCATTGAACTTATGTAAACTTCCAATATTTACAGGTGCTAGAAAGTTTTTCCATTGAACATATCCATTTAATCACTTTTCTATGGATACTGTAGAATCTATTCTCTATGCATATGGTAAAGGATTTAAAACAGATACTACATAGATATGTGATGATACTATCCACCACATATCTGTGGTCACATTTTAATAAAGGTAATAAAGATAATTGCAACCAGATAGGTTATGAGTGCTGACAGCTAAATGGTCCTGACCTTATCCCAGACATCTAGTCAAGAAAGCATCTATTAATAAGTTAATAAATAGAAGAATGGCTGTGATATGTAACACCAGTCTTTAGGAGATACAGGTCTGTGTCTAAATAAATAGCAATTTATTGCAACTCTTCATATAAACTGAATGGGTACTATAAATTGACAACATGCCAGTTTGCCCTCGGGTCTGTTTATTTATTGAATGACTGCTCTCCAGTACTGTGCTAAGACCTAGTACATAAAACAGATATGAGGGAGATTATAATCCAATATGAAAGACAGATAATAAGTAAATGTATACACACAGAGTGTGAAGGAAATAACCAGGGCACAGCGTATTGGTTTAAAAGGTAATTACCCATCATAAATGGTCCAAGAAAGGATCGCTGGGGAATTAGCTTTTAAGTTGATAACTGAAGGGTGGAGCTGTCAGCCATATAACTGATGGGTACAGAGGGTTTATAGAACGCGATTAGATATTGGTCAGACTCAGACAGGAAATGGTCAGGCAGTAATGCTCCTGAGTTACTGCTTTGCACAAAGGGGATGTCTAACGGTGTTACAGAGGAAGGAACACCATGCTACACATCAAGGAATGAGTTTCATTGCAACTTCCAGCCCGAAAGTTACTTTTCTCACCAAAAAGGACAATTGGAAAGTATAATGCTCCCTCCGGAAAAACAAGTAGAGAAGACTAAGGATGGAGTTGACTCAGTTAGAAGGAGCTTCTGGGAGACGGAGCCAGACACCTGCATTTTACACAGCATTTCAAAGGCAAACAAAGCCTCAGGTTCAGTTAAAGGATTGTTCGTTAAGTGTATGAATCTTGACAACGAACTGAAACAAGAAAACATCAAGCAGGGCAATTTGTAAGAGGAAAAATACTATGCAATGCACAGAAGAGTAGCTGCAGAACTTGGTCAATGGGGAAGAGAAGAAAGTTCAACCTGTCTAGAACAAAGAATATACTCCTGTCTGCAACTAGCACCACCAGCTTGTGAGAAGGAGCTGAAAGCTAATGTCACTAATTCAAGAAGTATGTATTGCATTACATCAGTGCATGAAAACACACACACACACACACAAATAAAACAAGGAAACAAAGATATTTATCCTCAAGGAACTTATAATGCGGGCCGGGGTATGGAGTGGGGAGAATAAGTGGAGAGGAGATGGCCATTAAGCCTTAAACAGTGAACAAGAAAATGATATAGTATGTTCAAAAATGCTTCGTGCGTGCTCTGCAAGACAAAGTGAAGTAGGAAAAAGAGGATGGGAGAAGGGAGAAGGGCTGGTTTTCTCTCTCAGCTCTTCAAACCAGTCTCCAGTGAGAAGGTGCAGTCTAAGCAGGACGTGAGGAGGTGAAGGCGTTAGTCCAGCAGGCTCCTCAGGAGAGAGTACACTGAGCGAAGACTGCCCCAGCCCCGCACTCTTGTATTTACTTACACCGAAGCCGCTGGCTACTAAATTGAGTATTTCATTCATTTATGTGATTAATTACACATACAGTAAAATATATTTTGAGTGTGAGTTAGTTTCAAACAAATCATTGTCTTGCCTTCAAAAAACCATGCTCAAGTGTCATTGCAGACAGATTCTGCGGTTTCTTGGGCCTTATCTAACAACTACAACCAGGATTCTGGATCCCAGAGCAGGCAGAGTGAAGGAAGCAGCACTCATTACAAAATGCTGCTTTGTAAAGAATTAATTCTGTCCTGGCATGTTTCATCATTATATTAGGTAACCCAGAGGAAATAAATATGTCATGAACCCTCCCTGAGGAATAATTAAAGGATAATTTAGCTTAATATCCAACTTTCGCTTTTGGCTTTGCAGTCGGAGGCAAACCCTACTTTTCCTGATTCTAAAAAGTAAATGTTAAAAGCTTATGAGGAGGCTGGAAGAGCCAAGGAAAGCTTCCACACCAACTATTCTATTCCTGCTGTTCCACTTGGAAGGGTGATCTTAGGGGAAGTGAGGAATGATGTAGCACGTAAAGTAATATTATTTTTGGTACAAGATCTGTTATGTTTTTCTAGATAAAAACAATTCAATGAACATTGATGCTTTAACAAAAGCGATCTCTAGGTTTTTTTCAAATGACCTTAGGGTAGAGAGGGGAGGGGAGCAGTAACAAAAACAAAACCGTGATGCGATTGTTGAAAAAGACAATCAATTCTTCAGGCAGACCCTGAAAGTATTACGTCCATTCTACTTTGCCTCAATTCTATCTTAATAAAGTTAATTTCTGAGCCCTGCATTTTAAAAGAGAGATTAATGAAGAATAATGATCTTACAGGAGCATGACCTCAATGATGTGGGGCTTTGCCATATAAGGAAAGATTCACGGTAGTCATTAACAGAGGGAACAAGAAAGAGTGGGAAGGGAAGAAGTAAGGATTGGCATGGAAGAGCCAGAAAGAACGTGACCCAGGAAAGGGCGGCCATCTCTGAGGGAGGTGGGGAAACAGCGGGCTGCATATGTGACTGCAGTAAAGGTCGAGGTCTGGGGGCAAGGCAGGTAAAGGCAAATTTAATATGTTTTCCTGTGAACGCCCTGCTTAACCCTCTATAAACTTTAATAAACTTTTCCATGGCTTTTCAAGACTTTCTCTGTTTTACTTGATGTTGTATATATGTGTTTTTGTTTTAGACATGGTAGGAAAGAAGAGGCAAATCTCAAGACAGCCTGGTTATATGCAGAACCCAACTGAAAAGGGGAGAAATCATTCCCAGACTATGGTACACCTTCGTATTAAATAATTTCATTACATATCAGTTTTACATTAAAAAAAAAAATACAGCTTGAGGACGGCACCTGTGGCTCAAAGGAGTAGGGTGCTGGCCCCATATACTGGAGGTGGCAGGTTCAAACCTGACCCCAGCCAAAAACTCAAAAAAAAAACAAAAACACAGCTTGAAAAAGGAGAGAATACCCACTGCTCTTGATATGCATGTTCTTTTCTTTCCATCCCAGGTTTCATGTTATAATTCAAATGTCTCACTTACTCTACACTTAAAGACGCCAGAATAGCACTGTACATAATGGCTGGACCTACTCAGGGTATTTTCTGGTTTATAGAGCATATTAGTAACTATGATTCTGTTATGGAAAAATATAATTACAGTGCTTGGTGACATTATTCACAGTTCACATTTTACTCCAGAACATAACATCAAATGCTAAAATTAAAATAAAATAAACCAGACACCCATTTGCATATATATATTTCTTACTTCATCATGCCATTTATTTTGTAACTTATTTCTGGAATAAATGTATTACCTGCTTGTGAGTTAGAAACTAGATAATGGCACATAACTGCTATCTGTTGAATGGATGAGAATCATTTAAATTGTCAAGGCAGGACTGGTGAGCCCTCATAATTACTGAAAAGAGTATCTTTCCATTTGGTGTGCAAGAGAAATGGTATAGGCCCCTTGGTAGCTTGTGCCTTTTGTAATACAAAACTACTGCCTCCAAGTTTTGGAGGCTTAACTTCCAATAAGTAAGGAGGAGTAGTTCACATCAGAAGAGAAATTTTGGATGACTATATTCTTTTAATTGCCAGGGCTGAGACTAAGGGGAGGGAAGCAGAGCACTCTCCTCAGGTACAAAATTTAAGGGATGCCAAAAAATTTAGTAATCAGGATAAATACAACTAGAATGCAAGATTTTTAAAAATCAAAATTAGTGCTGAAAATGCATGATGAACATAATCTCAAAAGGTTAAATAAGAAATAGAATCAGTATTATTGATCCTTTTCTTTTACTTTTGCTGCTAGAAAAGCTCAGCACAGAACCATTACCGATGATTCCTTATTTACAACTGGTGTGATGCCACCAAGTATCCTGTGTACCCTCATATTAATTTGAAATTTTAAAAAATCAAATTATACATCAGCATACCAGATTTTAATCTGTACTACAAAGCCATAGTGGTCAAGACAGCATGGTACTGGCACAAAAACAGAGACATAGACACTTGGAATCGAATTGAAAACCAAGAAATGAAACTAACATCTTACAACCACCTAATCTTCGATAAACCAAACAAGAACATACCTTGGGGGAAAGACTCTCTATTCAATAAATGGTGTTGGGAGAACTGGATGTCTACATGTAAAAGACTGAAACTGGACCTACACCTTTCCCCACTCACAAAAATTGATTCAAAATGGATAAAGGACTTAAATTTAAGGCATGAAACAATAAAAACCCTCCAAGAAAGCATAGGAAAAACACTGGAAGATATTGGCCTGGGGAAAGACTTCATGAAGAAGACTGCCATGGCAATTGCAACAACAACAAAAATAAACAAATGAGACTTCATTAAACTGAAAAGCTTCTGTACAGCTAAGGAGACAATAACCAAAGCAAAGAGACAACCTACACAATGGGAAAGGATATTTGCATATTTTCAATCTGACAAAAGCTTGATAACTAGGATCTATAGAGAACTCAAATTAATCCACATGAAAAAAGCCAACAATCCCATATATCGACGGGCAAGAGACATGAATAGAACTTTCTCTAAAGACGACAGACGAATGGCTAACAAACACATGAAAAAATGTTCATCATCTCTATATATTAGAGAAATGCAAATCAAAACAACCCTGAGATATCATCTAACCCCAGTGAGAATGGCCCACATCACAAAATCTCAAAACTGCAGATGCTGGCGTGGATGTGGAGAGAAGGGAACACTTTTACACTGCTGGTGGGACTGCAAACTAGTACAACCTTTCTGGAAGGAAGTATGGAGAAACCTCAAAGCACTCAAGCTAGATCTCCCATTTGATCCCGCAATCCCATTACTGGGCATCTACCCAGAAGGAAAGAAATCCTTTTATCATAAGGACACTTGTACTAGACTGTTTATTGCAGCTCAATTTACAATCGCCAAAATGTGGAAACAGCCTAAATGCCCACCAACCCAGGAATGGATTAACAAGCTGTGGTATATGTATACCATGGAATACTATTCAGCCATTAAAAAAAATGGAGACTTTACATCCTTTGTATTAACCTGGAAGTGGAAGACATTATTCTTAGTAAAGCATCACAAGAATGGAGAAGCATGAATCCTATGTACTCAATTTTGATATGAAGACAATTAATGACAATTAAGGTTATGGGGGGGGAAGCAGAAAGAGGGATGGAGGGAGGAGGATGGGGCCTTGGTGTGTGTCACACTTTATGGGGGCAAGACATGATTGCAAGAGGGACTTTGCCTAACAATTGCAATCAGTGTAACCTGCATTATTGTACCCTCAATGAATCCCCAACAATAAAAAAAAAAATCAAATTATAAAAAATATAAAAATTTTATATTTTTCTCATCATGAATTTTTTACATTAACTTTGCAAATGAGAATTGAAATACAGAAAAATATTCTGGGTTTTGTGAAGAAGATGGTTTAGTTGCCCAGGGAGTGACTTAGAAAAGTTATAAAAAAAAAAAAAAATGAATGGGGATCATCTTCTGCAAACTAATCAGTTATCCTTCTGCCAAGTGTCAAAAACATGTAGGTGGACGTCATCCTTTCAACAGCACTGAACAGTTCCCAGCCATTAATGTTTGGTCAGTTTCATTTTCACCTAAGTCCTTCGCATTTTGTGCCTGGTCCAGTCCAGAGCGACTTCAATCCAGAACATTCCGGAACATGAAGCTGCTGCAAAGTTTATCTTGAGTGCCACTAAGGAAAGTCTCAAAAGGGGTAGGGGCACAAAATCTTTTGGCTCTGATCTCAGTTTCAGATGATTTGAATGCATTTTGACAGAATTTGGTGCTGACAGGGGAGTACACTCAGAGATGCTTTGCCTGAATCCCTTCAGCAAAGTACTTGCTGCTCAGCTGTGGGGAAAGCAGTTGGCAGAAAGCTTGGTCATCAGCAACTCAGGGTCCACCTCAGCTTGAAAAGCCACCACTCCTGAGATCTCACCCCTCTCCAGGAAGCCCCCAACTGTTGAATGAGCAGGAGCAAGGAAGGGATTGAAAGGCCCCAAAGTTTTAACATTTTATTCTAAGGAAAGAAAACAACCCCTGAAGTGCAATATTCCCTTTGTTGCTCCTGATAGGCCAAAAGTTTATTGGCTTACACCCCAGTTCACCTTCTCCCTCTACCAGTCCCGCCTTTTCTTACTTCACTCCTCATCTTGACCTCTAAAACCCATCTACAGAAGCATCTACTTCCAGAAAACGTAACCTGAGACAGGAAGGTGAATTTACTGAAATTTTTCTTTTTACAATTATTATTTAGAACAACCAAAAACTTATGCAAAAAATAAAACAAACATACAACTCTATGTGCAATTTATCTTTCTGAACTTTCATGTTACAGGTGAATTATACATAGTTATAGTTATCACAATTTTAAATTCAGATTTAAATCAGATTCTCAGATGGCATTATTTAACCTACAATACCTTGTAACAACTTAGTTCACACATTTGTCTTTTACAATGTTCTTGCAGCCTTCCATCCTGGATTTCTTAGCTGTCTCCAAATTTATGGCCTTAAGTTCTTTTCAATTTTTTCACTGCTTGAAATAGTGCTGTTATAGTATCAGCACTGAGGCCAGTTAACAGAGAAGAGGGGAAGAATAAAGGAGAAAAGACTGAGGTGCTATAGAACCACCAACTTTCCCTTTCTCATATATAAATGAAGTTCACAGAAATCTGGAGCAACCTGAAATTCCATCAAGTTCTAGATGACCTCGTTTTTTTCTAAGTCTTCTTGTCTATTCCCCCTTTTCATCCATTTGTACTGTGAAGGTGGTATTCAATCATATTGGTATGGAGCCTCATTATTCAAAATTCAGTTTACCAATATTCATTATGAAGTAAAAAATAAAAGGTTAGAAGATAAACATATTTGGTGAATGATACATAGTAAGTTCTCTTCTTGAAGATTAAAAATTTAGAGGGGTATGTTAAAGACTTTGAGAATTCTTGGACAGTGCCTGTGGCTCAAAGGAGTAGGGTGCTGGCCCTTATACCAGAGGTGGTGGGCTCAAACCCAGCCCCCAGTCAAAAATTGCAAAAAAAAAAAAGGCTTTGAGAATTCTTGCATCAGAGAAACTTGTTAAATTTTTTCCATCAATCTATCTAATAGAATTAATATCATAAGGAAAACAGCTTG
This sequence comes from Nycticebus coucang, assembly GCF_027406575.1. Lineage (NCBI taxonomy): Eukaryota > Metazoa > Chordata > Mammalia > Primates > Lorisidae > Nycticebus > Nycticebus coucang. Next base: position 77,651,027 of record NC_069786.1, read on the forward strand.
TGAAAAATTTTATGTATGGTACCATTAAAAACTTGCAGAAAAATATTATTATACACACATAGAGTATACACATACTAGTTACTAGTTAATGTGTAGCTGTCTTCCTAGGGAAGTCCACTTAAGCTATTATATCATTATCCCCTCCAGCACCTACCACCCATCAAGGCAAATTTGAAATGTTTTACAAAGGTTTATAAAATTGCATTAAACACCTGTTAAAATCACTTTATTCATGGCAATACGTTTATATAATGTAGTTTTAAAGAAAGATAACAGCTTAGGGGAGCTGCAGAAAAAAGCATGGAACTTATGTTGAATTAGTTTTCTTGTACATGCGAAGTTGCTCTGTGAGAACAAGAACACTCGGCAGATAGATAGATCCATTATCTTTCCACATGGCAATATGTTCATCCTTTCAGACAATTGGAGCAAGTTTGGAAGATAAAATAATACCTAATGAGATATAGAGCAGGGAAAATGAAAATGATTGGCACAGATAACGAAAAACATCATAAGAAATGTCACATAAGTGAGCCTAAACCAGGGCATTAGCCACTGAAGGTCACTGTCTGAGGAAGCACCCAAGTGTGTAATTATCCTGCTAACTACTTGGAGTAGCAGATTTCCATCACGTGCATCCCCTGGAACATCCAATGTTAAAAACCAGGGACAATGGTTTTACATGTTGTCATTTTAGACTTGACTCTCAAGGCTCATGAGCTCTACCAACTGTAACTCACATAACCTGTGTATCCAGAAACAGGCATTTTAAACGCTACATCTAGAGATAAACATTAAAGACAGAAGGTGAAAGTTCTAAAACAGTTTACTTATTTCTACTTGGCTTTGCGAACACTACAAGTACAGATTGAGCTCTACAGACTACTTTGAATTCTCCTCTTCTGAAATTTCAAATGTCATTTTTCTCAGTAATTTAGATATTTATAAAACTATTAGCCAAAATAAAAGATTTTAGAATTGAAAAGTATTTCCTCATTTTGCAGTTAAGAAAACTAAGAGAGTTGAAAGTACTTGCCCAAATTTGGAGAATGAATGTTGTCTAAATTTGTACAAAAATAATAGGACCCTTGGCTTTTAATACAATCTTTTTCACTGCATCATTCTAAGAAACTTTGGAAGTAGACCTAAAACAATATTGCATGATGATTAAATGTACAAGTTTTAAAGCTAAGAAAGCCAAGGTAGCAACAGGCAAATTCTTTAATGTCTCTAAAGTTAGCTCGTTAGTAAAAGGAGAATAATAATATTCTTTTTTTTTTTTTTTTGTAGAGACAGAGTCTCACTTTATGGCCCTCGGTAGAGTGCCGTGGCCTCACACAGCTCACAGCAACCTCCAACTCCTGGGCTTAAGGCGATTCCCTTGCCTCAGCCTCCCGAGTAGCTGGGACTACAGGCGCCCGCCGCAACGCCCGGCTATTTTTTGGTTGCAGTTTGGCCGGGGCCGGGTTTGAACCCGCCACCCTTGGTATATGGGGCCGGCGCCTTACCGACTGAGCCATAGGCACCGCCCAAGAATAATAATATTCTTTATGGCATCACATTGTGAGTTTTAAACGACATAGACTCTTGAAAATGCAAAAAGAACTATTAATATTATCATTACTACATATGTAAGTAAAATTGTTTTCTGTGTATCACCATCTCTCAAAACTTGCAGATAGATTTTTCATAAAATCTAGGGGTTAGTCTCATGTCAATTACAATGAGGTATCATATTCAAAATTCACTTTGACCTCTGCTTCTAGAAGAGTGAAGCAGATGTACTTATCCTTATTTCTTTCCCTAGGTAAAACTGAAAACCTGGACGTTATATATAAGACAAATGTAAGAAGATTAACCTGGAAAGAAACAAGCAGGCAAGCCACAGAATTCAGAATTTAAGGAACTATGCAGTGGTGATTTCCCTTGATTTTCTTCTAGTTCATATATCTCAGACTGGGAACTGAAAAAGCCAACTTGAAAACAGTAATGGACATAAAGAGGAAACAAAACAAGAAAGCCTGCTTTCACTTGCTGATAGACCAAGAAAGAATACAATTACACAATAATCACTCCACTCCAGCCAAACACGACATAAAATACTGCATCCCTATTCATATAAGCAAAGGCAGAGTGCAAGTTCAGTCTTTGTACCCTTGCTAGGCTGTATGGAGGTGTCACTGCCCTTCTGTCCTGGGGGGTGGTATCAGAGAAGGCAGAGTGAAAAGCTGAGGCTTTCATCCCTATTGGGGCCCCCAGAGGTGGGGGCTTGAACTTCTACCCTCACCCAGAGGTAACAAGGCACCGCTCTGACTCCTGCTGGTGTGTTGTCAGAGGAGAGCTGGAGACCTCAACTCAGTTCAATGGTAACTAGGTCAGCCTGAAAAGTGCCAGTAGACACCATCTGGGAAGCGGTAAGAAGATGTCCCTTCCCTCTCAGCCAGGATGGTATCAACAGATGCCTCATGAGGAACCAAGGTTTTACCAAAGTAAAAACAATTCCATGGAAGGAGGACAGTCTTTTCAACAAATGACGCTGGAGCAATTGGATACCAGCAAGCAAAAAATACATAAACCTCAGCCTAAACCTCCAACCTTTCACAAAAATTAACTCAAAATAAATCATAGATTTAAATACAAAATGGAAAACTGTAAAACTTTTAGAAAATAACAAGAGAAAATGATCAGGATGTAGGAATTGGAGAAGAGTTCATAGACATAGCACCAAAAGTGCAATCCATAAAAGTAAAAATAATCAATCAATTGAGCCTACTTAAACTCTGTGAAAGATCCTGGGAAGAGTAAAAAAACAAGCCACTGAGTGGAAGCAAATATTTACAAACAGATAAGAAACTCATCTAGATCTTTTAAAAACTGAACAGTAAAAAAAAAAAAAATTAGAAAATGGCAAAAAAAACCCATAACCGTGAAGAGACATTTCACTGAAAAGAATATATGGATGACAAATACACAGCCGCCACCCCCCCCCAAAAAAAATGCTCAGCATCACTAGCTGTTAAGGAAATGCAAATTAGGATCATGATGAGACACAACTATAGGCCTCTCAGCATGCTAAAATAAAAAAACAGTGACGTCAGCAGCGCCTGTGACTGGAAGGAGTAAGGCGCTGGCCCCATATACCCAAGGTGGCAGGTTCAAACCTGGCCCTGGCCAAAAACTGCAAAAAAAAAAAAAAAAAAACAGTGATGATACCAAATGCTACCAAGAATACAGAAAAACTTGATCTCTTACACATTGCTGGTGGGAATATAAAATGGTACAGCCACTCTGGAAAACAGTTCAGCTGTTTCTTAAGATAATTAAATATACATTTACCATACAACCCAGCAATTGCACTCCTGGGCATTTATCCCGGAGAAATGAAACATTGTCATAGCTGCTTTCTTCGTAATAGCCAAAATCTGGAATCCTACTTAGCAATAAAAAAGAATGAACTATTGAGACACAGAACAATTTGGATGGATCTCAAGGACATTATAAGTAAAAAAGAAATCTCAAAAGGACACACTTACATCTAAGTCCGTTTATACAACATCCTTAAAATAATGAAAGCATAGTGATGGGAAACAAATTAGTGCTTGTCAGGGGTTAGGGACGGTGTGGGGGAGGGAGTTGAATGTGGCTATAAAAGAGAAGCTTGAGGAAAATCTCCGTAGTAAGGGAAATAGTTCTGTATTTTTATTGCACTGATGGTTATATGAGTCTACACATATGATAAAATAACACAGAAACTTCACACCAATTGTCTGATTCCTATCTATGTTATTTTCTGATAATTATGGAAAACAGCCCTTTTAGAGGTAACTGAAAGGTACATACCTCTATACTATCTTTGCAACTTTCTATAAACCTAGAATAATTTTAAATAAAAATGTTATTGTTTTTATTTCAGATTAATGCAAGGAAACAAGCAACTAAGTTACAATGTTTGCATTCATTAGGTGGAGTCCCTCTTGTAGTTGTGTCCCATTTTGTAGTTTTTTAAAAATTTCATTTTGGGGGCAATCCTGGGGAGCCACAACAGTTTTATATGACTGCCCATCAGAAGAAAGCAAAGCGCAGCACAGAAGATATTAGGCTACCAATTGAAGAAAAATGCCATAATAGGGATTTTTGTGGCAGAGAAAATAATCAGTTCATTCTGCTATGAGTTCCAAGCAGATGGAATGGTTTTCAACCCCCAGCTGTGTGAGGAACTTTAAAAATGGTCAATATCCAGTCCTATCTTCATCAAGTCTGACATCTTTGGCCTGGGATAATCCTAATTATGCTAGATGATTCTAAAGTGTACTGGACTGTGGAATGCCATATTTCATGAAGGAATGCAACATCAGGCTCCGCATCTGAAATTTGACAGTATTGTTGAGTCCTGTAAAGGAAGAGTAAACCTTTATATAATTCTACCAGTGAAGTTGTGTTAAGGCCAGTTCCTGAGCCCCCAAACCTCCTAAACCTTAAATAATGGAGCAATATTCATTTCCCAGGTATTTTAAAAATAATGTAATTGATTTTCAAGTGGCTATATTTAAGAACAAAATCAACGTTTATCCATTGAATATCACTCATTCTCTCAAATGATCCTTTTACTTTTAGTATTAATAAGAGGCAAAAAAAAATGGCATAAATTTCAGACATGAATAAATTTCTTCTGATGGAGTAATTCTATATGGAGTGAGCGAAGGTTGACATAATAACAGGAATCCTCACCTATTACTCAGGCTAGTAGAATGATAAATGGGTTCTATAGAGAGGATTTAACACAAATTTAAAAATTAAAAATTGTTCAGCTGGTGGCAAGCACACTCAAAGCCCTGACTTCAGCATGATAAAGTTCATCCACACAAAGAAAATTTAGCACTCCCTTAATACTTTGGAACTTTAAAAAAATTGTTAAGGTTTCCATTAATTAATTATGAGATACTGTCAAAATTCCACATTAATATGTACCATTTCTTTCTTTCTTTCTTTTTATTTTTTTTTTGCAGTTTTTGGTTAGGGCTGGGTTTGAACTTGCCACCTCCGGTATATGGGGCCAGCGCCCTACTCCTTTCAGCCACAGGTGCTGCCCAATATGTACCATTTCTATTGAAGTTTATTTAACAACATGACACTCCTGAGCAATGCTGGATATTACAGTTAATATATAATTAAGATATAGAGCTAAATACTGCAAACAGTGTGGGCGCTGAAGTCAGAGGACTTGGGTTTACCTCCCTGCTACTAGTTATTTGACTTTGGTTGAATTCTTTATCAGTTTCCTCATACGTAAATTTGAAATAATAATATTCTGAAAAATGAACGAACTAATAAGAGAAAGCACTTTAAGCTACAAAATGCTGAACCTGCTGTCATTATCATAATCATTACCATCTTAAAAATTTAATTTTTTATTGTTAGAGATGCTCATCTACAGGCATATGAAACTTTTTAAAAATTATAGTCTATAAAATAAAGCAGATTTCCCAGTACCAAAACTGCCATGTGGTAATAATCAATGGTTAATTGATGAGTGATTGTTTCCAAATAGCAAATGACATAGGCACGCTTCCTTACTTTGGTGAATCCTATTGACTACAACGCTGTGGAAGTGGCCAGCTCTCTTGGCAGGCAGAGCTATGTGGCATCCAAATACGTGTGCAATTTACACTGTTCCTTTTAGAAATCTATTAGATACATTTTATTTCTGTGTCTAGCTTTTCCATCAAAGGGTGCTTTAGCTGTGGCGCTAATAATATTTTAAGCTTCAGATTTAGAAGCAGAAGATCCCTAATACTGCACATATGGTCATAAATATTCCATACCCTCAAGCAACTCAGAAGGACACAAGAATATCTGGAAGAATTTCAAGTTGTCTGTAGCATGCAATAGTAATTAGAAAGTATGTATGTGATATTAAATAGGGTGAGAATAAATGATTTATATAAATTTTTAAACATCATTAATATAAAATTCTAAAATTCTAAATAATAAATTTCAAAAAAGCCTAGGTGAATGATTAATAAGAATACTTGAACAATTATTTTTAAACTATACATGCAAGTGATAGGCAATGCAATTTTATTGGCTTGTCTGTTGATACTCTTTCTTCCCACCCAACAGAATTGAAGTGTCTTATTATAAGTAGATACATCACAACATTAAAAACACTAAGATATTAGTTATAGATACTGAGATTAATAAAAATGAGTGTAAAAAAAAGTAAGATGGAGCCTAAAGTAAGGTTAGAATGCATACGGCTCAATGACTTGCAAGAGGGAGGCTACAAATTTAGTTTTGAGAGAAAAAATATGATTAATTTATGATATACAGTGTCCATATGCTCAGGAGGTATGGTTGTTTCTGGTGGTGATATCTGTGAGACATCTTTTCCATGCATTGTCATAAAACCAGCCCTCTTTGGTATAGTAAACAGTTTCGATGACAACACCACTACAGAAGTGATGTGTCATTGGCCTTTTCTTGTAACAGGTTTCTAAGCTGGCTGATCCCATAGCATCAAAGTTCAGGAAAACTAGGCAGCACCTGTGGCTCAATGGGTAATGCACTGGCCTCATATACCTAGGGTGGTGGGTTCAAACCCAGACCTGGCCTAACTGCAACAACAACAACAAAAATCAAATAGCTGGGTGTCGTGGCGAATGCCTGTCATCCCAGCTACTCAGGAGGCTGAGGCAAGAGAATTGCCTAAGCCCAGGAGTTGGAGATTGCTGTGAGCTGTGATGCCATGGCACTTTACCAAGGATGATAAGGTGAGACTCTGTCTCTCAAAAAAAAAAAAAGTTCAGGAAAACTAATTCTGCAAAAGCCAAAATCATACAGAACAGGGACTCAGCAAGAAATATCTAGACTTGGACTATAGCCAAATAGATAATTGCAGGATGACTCCATCTTAAGTCACAGAAAATTTTTAAGTTAAATAGAGGAAAATAGCCAATATAGTCATATGCCAAAGCAGCATTTATTTTCAAAAAATTAGAATAAGAGCAGAATTATTCCTAAAGTTTTATATGCAGCATATTATTCTTTAATCTTATTTCAGTACATGGTGGACACTTTGTAAGGTTATAGACCTTAAAAAGAATCAAAAGTCCCAAAGCAACAAATGCTAGCATGGATGGGAAAAGAAGAAACACTCCATCACTGTTAGTGGGACTGCAAATGAGTACAAGCTCTATGGAAAGTAGAATGGAGGTGTCTTAAAGAACTAACAGTAGACCTAGCTTTTGATATAGCAATCCCGCTACGAGGCATTTACCCAAAGGAAAAAAAGATGTTTTATCAGAAAGACACTTGTACTTGAATGTTTATAGCAGCACAATTCGCAATTGCAAAAATGTGGAAACAACCCAAGTGCCCATCAATACATGAATTAATAAAATAGTACTCAGCCATAAAAAAATGGCGAACTAGTATCTTTTGTAACAACCTTGATGGAACTAGAGACCATTCTTCTAAGTGAAGTATCACAAGAATGGAAAAACAAACACCACATGTGCTGAGTACTGCATGGAACTAGTCAATTAACACTTATAGGCACATATTGTAAGAAATTTAGTAGTGAGGATGGAGGATAAGAAGTAGGATAAACTCACCCTAATGGGTGCAATACATATATTCTGGGTGAAGGACACATCTGTGACATCAACTTCAAATGTGCAATGCAAATTATGTAACCAAAATGTGTGCACCCCTGTAATACTCTGAAATAAAAAATAAATGTTAAGAAAAAATCAACCCTATTGGTAGTCAGACTTTTTTAAATAAAAGAAAATGGAAGGTTTGAGTAACAAAAAAAGAAACTACTCATTTACTATTCATATGTTGGTATTAAGATATTTCATGTCAAATTTTGTGCCAAGAATAAAAGAAGAAAAGCTAATGAATATAAATGAATATAAATTAAATTTTACAATAGCACTGAAATAAATAGATTTTCGCAAATAAAATGGAAAAGACCCACATTTCTTTTCACTGCACTTTCAAGATAAAAAGCCAAATTATCTTTTTAAAAAAAGAAATAGATATTCATAAACATACACTAAATATTTACACACAGACTATCAATGATAAATACTTTGCATCTGTTCCCATCACCAAACAACTTGTCTTTGCCTATTTCTATTATCAGAACTTGAAAGCTAATTGGAAAGTGGAGGAAAGAAGACCTAGGTCAATTTGCATAATCAACTTGCTTAATATTGTAAATAGACTCTAGGAGGTCTTTGTGTGTTAGAATGAAAGCCAGGTACTTCCTTTCAGATTCTTACAGCCAAGAAAATCAAGACTTGAGTACTAGCCAAACAAAGAATTGGTAAATTAATCTAGGTAAATCCCTAGATTAACTCATGTCGAACCAATTAAATCAGACAGCAATAGTACCTGAAGAAAAATCACTGAGGCATATAATAGACTTTACTTAAATTTAAGGTATGAAGGTAAGAAATTCTCCTTGCTTTTTGCTAGAGAACAAGGAAGAAAGTTGAAGATCGAGACAGACAGAAAGTGGAAGGAAGGTAAGGAGAGTTGGAGAGGAGATAGCAGGACAGAGTAGAGATGGAAGTTGGCTTCCTACCAGCTTTCCACACGGACCCAGCTGCCAGCTGGCCTTTACTGGTGTTTGCTGAAGTGCCTAACTTTTGTTAAAAAAAAAAAAAAAAGTGAGGAAAAAAGGCAATGAAAAAACCATGAGTATAATACACAAAGGGATTATTTTCAGGATCTCTAGAGATAGAAACACCAAAATACACCTTAATATGTAGCTTAATTGCTCCAATTTTAAAATTATCTGAAACAGTGAATAAAAATGAATGTGAAGAGGTAGCTCCAAACAAGAAGAGGAGCTCAGAGAACACTGGGAGAGAACAGAGCTTCAAAAAGAAAAAGAGAGAGCAAGGTGGAGAAGGCTGGGGGGTCAGAGGGAAAGAAGGGCCAGGAGGAGGAACCCAGCAGCCCGACTGACTGCCAGAGATAGCTAGTCTCTGGCAAGGCTCCCTTCTTTCTTTGCCAGCCTTTACCTAAGTGGGAATAAAGTAGAAATCCACATGGAAAATTTAAATATCTTGGGAGGAATGGGTGAGTTCTGTAGCCTTGCTATCATATTACTGATTTCAGGATAAGATTTAATATCGAGAAGAATCATCTTGGATCCTATATCGAAGTATTTACTTAATGAAATACGGAAAACCCTTATCTATAACATCTTCACTTACAAGGCAATCCCATAAGTGGCTCCTGAGGACATCATCGTAATTAAGTTCTAGGGTATATATGAATTGAAAGTCCTATTAAATAAGACTCTTCTCATAAAAGAAGTCTGTCTGTAGATAAATTCCAAAAGCATTACTGGATACTTCCTGCATGTGAGAATACATAAGGGTCTGCAGTAACTAATGAGGGAATTTTCCTTTCCCTTAACTCATACGTTTGGTTGAAGAACCCCACAAAAACAAGCACAACATGATGAGAAACTAGAAATGGGAAAAGTGGAAACAGTAAGTAGTTATTTACATGTGCTTCTGTTCATAGCACAGACCGGAAACATTGGAGGAATAGAGTAACATGGTCGGGGTAAGGTACATCATCAGCTAGAATTAAATGGTAACTGGGTCTTGAATTGCTGAGCTCTTGGACAACAGACTGACAGAAACTTCCTTAGAAAGCAACTTCATGAGCAAAGATGCAAAGGGCGGCATATAAAAGACGACTAGTAGTAGCAAAAGGGATGGTAATCAAGAGGTAGTAGAGCAAATACCTAGAGAAACAGAACAAAGACAGGGAGGAAATAAGGGAAACAATAAACTTTAAAAATAAAACTTTCACAGCTCAGCGCCAGCCACATGCACCTGAGCTGGCGGGTTCGAATCCAGCCCAGGCCCGCCAAACGACAATGACGGCTGCAACCAAAAAATAGCCAGGCGTTGTGGTGGGCACCCATAGTCCCAGCTACTTGGGAGGTGGAGGCAGAAGAATAGCTTGAGCCCGGGCATTGGAGGTTGCTGTGAGCTGTGATGCCAGGGCGACAGCTTGAGGCTCTGTCTCAAAAAATAAATAAATAAATAAAAGTAAACTTTCAGGACCTGAGAAAGTGATATGAAAAAAAAAACAGTTTTTCACTTTTTTTCCTGTGACTTTTTGCAGGTTAAACAGACACCCAGAATTTCCAGGAACAGACACCTACTAAAAAGTGGAGGAACAACATTCAGGAGATGCTCTGAGGCTTCTCTGCTGTTGGTTTCACACTGAAGAAAGGGCAGCCGATGTCATGCAGGTTTTTTGAAATAAGGGTGTGTACAGTGTCAATAAGTTACCTCTGGAAAAAGAACAAGTTAGCACTTCCAGCATAGTAAATGTCAAATGGAATCTGTTTACTCACAACTTTTTATTTAGACCCTTGTTTCATATGCAACAAAACAATTTGGAGACTAGGGATGTTGGTAACATATTGTTTCATATCATTGAAGGAACATCCTAGGGTTACTGTGATCCTTCAACTACTAACTGATTCTGTTGAGTCAGGTTTCTAAAATCTAAAACCTCAAAAGAGGAAGATACTACTCTCCTTAAGTTAAATTACAGAATGTATTATAAACAGATGAACTTAATGCCTCATTCAACTTTTTCTTCCTACCACATTACCAAAATAATAATAATTGTGTATTTAACATTCACAGTGTGAAAGGGGCTGAATAACATTCTTTAAGAAACAGCAGATGACACCGATACAGATGCCGCAGTCTTTGGAAATGCTATGTAAATATTTGAGGTCATAATTTGGTTCGAAGTGTTTAGGAAAAAAGAACAAGATATTTAAATGAGACAAATGGCTTAGAGGCTAATGGAAACAGATGGATAGCAATTAGTGGGAACGCTGAGCATGAAGCACCGAAGCAAATAGTTCCCGGCTGGAGAAAAGCCGATGAGCTGAGCCTGGCAAAGGGAGGACAGAGGAGAAAACAACAAGAAATCACTTCCTCCAGCTCTTATTCTACCTTTACTGCTAAGTAAAAATAAATAAATAAATAAAATTTTTTTTTTTTGCAGTTTTTAGCCAGGGTTGGGTTTGCACCTGCCACCTCTGGCATATGGGGCCGGCACCCTACTCCTTTGAGCTACAGGCACCACCCCAAATTTAAAGAATTTTAAGGTGGGAAGGTAACAACATAGGAAATGCAATCAGATGAAGGTCTTCTGTGATACCCATTAACTGGATAATTTATTCTTTACCACTGCTTCCCACCTCCCTCCCTCTCCTACTTTTCCTCAGTCTATTTTCACCAAAAGTCAGGATTTGCTTTATAGCTTTGCCATTTTCTTCATTTTCTCAGAAAGGGCCACAAACTTTTCACAACTGCAATCTTGGTTTAAAAGGGTAAAGGGGGAGAAAAAGGACAGATGGTTAAAAGGATGGGGACGAAGGGGAGCAGTTTACCAAAATTTAACTTTTTTCTGTTCAGGAAATCCAGAAAAGCTGAATGAAACAGGAGAGCATAGAACTTAATGTGGCTTGTAGATTTACCAAGTAACACTTTCAAAAACTGGTTAGGAATCCACATCTTGCAAGATCACTTTTAACTAGTATAAGGGGGACAGGTTGGAAAAGATGCAAGCTGTTCCAATATTAATATTATCTGACTTATATTTAATCATACTGCACAGTAATATTTAAAATATGCAATGTTTATAATTTTAATTGAATGTTTCCTCTCTTAGGCTACCATTTAAATAGTTTGAAGCATTAGTATTTTCACAGGAAATATTGGGCATACTTGTAACTACACACCTTCAAAATCTTCAAATATGTATCTTGACTATTAAAAATCCAACTGAAATCATGTTGTGTCAAATAAAATGAATAACATAAGAAAAAATACACATGAAGAATGAAAATATTTGAGAGGAAAACAAACTTTTCTAATTACTGACTAGTGTTTAGAGGAAAGAAGATGTATGTTGTTAAAGACAGAAATTTACTTTAATTATAGATATCGCTTGCTTTTTTGGCAATGGAAGAACAACTGGGTTTCAAAACATGTATCGATCAAGTCATAATAAATATATCCTGAAATGGAAAAAGTAAATATGTATGTATTCTGAAGTTGAATTTTAAATATTATTTAAAATGAGTAGTTCATTTAATAGAGGAAGAAATTACCTTCTTAAAGATTACCTAGACATGATAATCAGCACCAAATAATCTTCACGGAGAATTTAGCCAGTTTATATCTGAGACAATGAGAGGTATTCAAAAGAATACACAAAAATAAGCAACCATAATTCTTGAACATAAATTTTCAATCTCAACTTCAAAACATTTAAAAGAAGAGACAGTGTAGGTTAAGAATTCGACCTGATAGTCAGAGCCTGGATTTTGAAATGACTGAGCGAATCTCTTTACCACTCTACAGCTGTGTCACTTACGTATAAATTGAGAGCTTCAGACCAAATCACAAGTTCTAATATTCATACTTTACAAATCTAAAAAAATCACATAATATCAAGGGAATGTATTTTCCATCCAAGTTTAGTGTTTAAAATTCAACTACTTGCCAGGATTCAAAATTTGCACATTAAAAAAACATTTACACGTTATACTCTCGTTTTTTAAAGAGTATCTACATATGCAAAAAATTCTAGAAGTGCATGCACCAAAATGTCACACTCATTTTATTTAACTCACATATATGGTTGCTGCCCAGTGCCAGGTACCATGCTCGTCACCACAAGAAGGCCCTGATCTTGGCCTCATGGAGCTTATAGACCAGGACTTATATCTCCGGGAGGCAAAATTTCAGAGTGATTTTCCCCCTTCTTTCTCTAATATCATTTTCTGGAGTTGCTATATGTAACACTTTCAAAACAGAAGAAAGTTACTATTTTTAAAAATTCAGCCTTTTTTAAGAATCACATAGTCATGCACAGAGGGAGAGGAAATTTGAATGACTCCAGAATTTTTTAACAAAACCAAGACCAATGTTCAAATCTATCCTCACAAGTAGTTGGCTTTATAAAACAGTTATTGCTGTTTTATCATTATGCTACACTCTTGTGTCCGGATGACCAGAGAACACGATGTAGGAACTTCAGGTCACTTACAGTTCAGACGCCCATCTAGAAACATAAAAGACCCTTTTAGGTTGTGGTTGTGAAACACCAAATTTTATTTTTACTTTATTTTAAAAGTAAAATCTTTGCACAAATCTCAGTAGCCCCATCCCCTACAAAAAAACTCTACAGTACTAACTCCCCATCATGGTAGATTTGATCCTGAACTAGCTTAACCTCTCTGATGAGGCCCATCAGACTATTAAAATCCTTTCTGAAAGCCCCACAGTATTGCCCTCTTCTTGGTCAATGTTGTTCTTATTATTGTTAATCAGCCCCTGTTTAGTCTTATATGATGCACTTCTGTTGCCTTAGAGCTCTCCTTATCCAAGGACCTATTTTAGATAAATTGGAAATTTCTTCTAACATTGCCATGGTTAGGCTTTCAGCCAAGTACTGTTCCCTTTGTCTTCACATTTTTGTTTTTCTCTTTTCTGATAAATTTTCTTTTCGTAAGTATTAACACTTTTAAATTATCCATCATAGGCCTATATTCCACACAACTTTCACCTGATTAGCATTTTAGAGATTATTGCTATTATTGTTATTACAGTTACTTTTCCCAATCTGATAATTTATAGCTTCCTAAAAGTTTTCATTATTAGTCTTACGTTATTGCTATGACTCTTAGTAATCTAATACTAATTGATATGTAATAGCAGACATATTTATATACAACATAGTAGTTATAACCAAAAGGTTATGTATTAATACATGTGATATTAAGGATGACCTAGATAATTACAACAGGAAAAATGTTTTTATAATCTAGGGCAGCAGTTCTCAACCTGTGGGTCGTGACCCCTTTTTAACAATGAAAATACATTGTGGTATTAGTAAGGTTGAGAAGCTCTGATCTAGAGTATGCCTATTTCCATAGGCAGCCTAAAATGCTATCTAATAACTTTGGAAAATTTAGGGTAATGTACTGGAAATAGCTCTAGTTTATTAACCTGTGGAACTGGATTTTAACTGCTCTTCCCTCCATGTCTTATAGTTCTATAGTGGTGTTTTATTATTTTGTGCCTAATTTTGTGCCTTGATCATGCTATGGTTTAAGTCATGACATTTTCCAACTGATAGAAATAGTCTCTATTTGTACCTATAGACTTTATTGGGTTAAAATGATCCATCATATGTCTTACCACTAACTTTTTAACAGATCATAACAAAAATTTCTCAAGTCTTATAAACACAAGGCTATTTTCCAGATGTGAAGTCAGACTAAATGTTATCTCTGCTCGCAGGGAAATTTCACTCTAACTAAGCAAATGAAACAAATTATAATAACTGAAACTTGGTTATGAGCTAAACTTAAGTCCTTCTGATTGTACTATATAAACTACAAGAACATTTGAATACGAAGACGACCTGGCTACAACAGTGCAGACCCCATTAATCGCAGGTATGGATTTGGCCTGGCAAGCAAGCCTGCTTTCCTGCACCACTTAGCCCCACAAAGAGCATGGGCCTTGAAATGTCCTAAGCACTTTCCTTTCAGAAACATGGTTGATAGTACCAGCTTGGGCAGCACGTATACGACAATTGGAACGATGCAGAGAAGACTAGCATGGCCCCTGTGCAAGGATGACACACAAATTGGTGAAGCGTGCCATATTTTTTGATCTAATACAGGTAGGGGGCAGGGGAAGGAGGAAACAGGTAAGAGGGGAGGTGGAAGGGGAATGGGGAGATGAGGGATCACAGTGTGTGGCACACCTCTTGGGGGCAGGACACAATTATAAGAGGGACATTACCTAGCAAATGCAATCAGTGTGACCTAATTCTTTGTACCCTCAATGAATCACAAACAATAAAAAATAAACATGGTTAATAGACATTATTATGCATATTTTACAAATCAGTTAGGACTCAGAGAATTTAAGTTCTTTGTGCCCAAGTACACAACTAGAATCCTTTTGACCTCTTAAATCTAGCTATAGGAAAATAGAATCTGATCAGTGCAAACTATATGGGAAGTATTGCCTTTTCTACCTTCACAATTACAGCATTTCTAGGAGAAATAAGAATTGAAAAGAATCAAGATCAATTAATAGTGACTGCCTATAACATTGTGTTGCGAAGAATTCTGAGGATTTGATTGAGATCAGTGGGGAAAAGTGCCATAATTAATTATTAATGTTTACCATAAGCATAGGAAGGGGAAGTAGTTGCATATAATTCACTTTTTTCATCCTTAATTTGCAGAGTATCTCAGCTTACACATTTTACCTATAACATAATTTTGCTAATTTATGATGACTTTATTTTTTAATACAATCCATTCTATAATCTGCCATGACCCCTTTTTTGCCCTTGTGACACAAAATACTAATTTTTTTATTTTTGCTTATAATAACTATCTACTGTAAACAGTTCTTTTCATAACCATTAGAAGTAAAGATCTTTAACCCATTTAATTTATTAACTTTATGGGAAGACTATAGTTTGTAACTTTGAGTAGTTAGTTATCATATAGACATAAAGAATCAAAGTTAGTGTATAGAAATAAAAAGTAATTTATAGTCACAAAGAATTGAGTTATGGTTACCATAGTAACCTTAACTATGAATGTTAAGGCTTTCTAAGGTGGAAAACTCAACTATAATAGTGCAGAAACATGGTTTTTTCATGCTTAATAAGCCAGAAACATTGTATATCATAATTGTGTGCAATAAATTACTTCTGTGGAGTAAAGAAACCTCTAAGATGGTAAATCAGCAATTTTTAAGGGTTGACTAGCTTCTTCAAAATATCCTTCAGGCAGAAAAATAATAGACTTCCACTGCGAACTGTCTATTGATATCTATGTAATAAGAGAAGGGAAAATAAACATTTGGACATATAATAGTCTTGGAAATAAAGACAAATATCTAATAAAATCATAGACCCTGAGAGTGGTTAGGACCTTTGAGATCAGCTCAAAGCAGAAATGTGTTGTATAGATTCTTTAATAGCTTGCAGCCAGCCTTGGCTTAAACCTCTAACAACAGAGATCTTATTTTCTCACCAAGCAGTCCTTCTGGTTGTTGTACAGATTGAAGTGTTATTATAAAGTTGTTTTTGGAGCCAACACATGTACCTTCTTTTTGCTTTTACCTGCTGATTCCTGCTCTGCTCTCTGGAATGACACAGAGTGAAAATAATCCCTGTAACAACACTTGACAGTGCTTTAGATATTTGAAGACAGCTATTAAGGTTTTCCATTAGTCTGATTCCTAAGATTATCCTGTTTTAGTTCCTTCAACATTTCCTGTGTAGATTACAGTCTCCTGACATTCAGCATCTACTGGTCACGTTACAGATTGTACACACTGTTCTTGAATTAAGGGGGAAGGCAGTGCTAAATGGAGCAAAGTAACAGGGATCGGGACAATGCGATCTGACTATCTCAGTCTGAAGGGATGTATAATTTCCATAATATTCCTATTAACCATGTGGTCAGCTGAACACTCCAGATAGTTTCACATAAACCGTTGTCTGATTGCATTTTTCTCTCCTTTTTGCCCTTACATATTTGTGTTTCCAAGTCTAAGCTGCAGACTTTTATTCCTGCTACATTTCATCTTGTTCTTTTGGTCTGGTATTTTTGCCTCAAAATACAATTGTCAGGGCTGGAAAATAAAGTTTGAAATATCAGTTCAAGCTTTTAAAATCTAATACTTATGTTTTTTATTTCCACTCAGGAAAGTGTTGGTCAGGATGGATTTGGAAGGGAACCCTCCAGTCTTCCTTGTTTGCCTTCATTCCCTATTGAAACAGAGATCAGAATGATACCTTATCTTGAATGTTATTCCTAGGTAATTTTTATAAAACCTTTTAAAACTATGACTTTATGTAAACTCACAGCCACCCATAAGATCAACTTAAAGCAATTATTATATCTTTGTTTTACAGACAGGTTTATTTGCAAGGACACACAGCTACCAAATGGCACAATTAAGACTAGACCATACCCAATTCTTTCTCTTCTGTACTACTGCATCCCCTGTAAACATGCTTAGTTTGAGGGGAAACAATAGGCTCCATCCCACCAATCCCAGCTGCCACTGACATCCAGTTGACATCAGGAGGAAAAGAAGTTCCTCAGTATCATTCCAACTGACATGCCTGGTGTTCATGATTAACAAAGCTAGCCAAAGGCCAGGTGTGGTGGCTCAAGACTGTAATCCTAGCACTCTGGGAGACTGAGGCGGAGGATCCCTTGAGTGCAGGAGTGCTAAACCAGCCTGACCAAAAGCAAGACCCCATCTCTACTAAAAAAAAGAAAAAATTAACTGGGCCTTGTAGTACACACCTATAGTCCCAGCTACTCGAGAGCGTGAGGCTGGAGGATTGTTTGAACCCAGAAGTTTGAGATTGCGATAAGTCAGGCTGATGCCATAGCACTCTATCCTGGGCAACAGAGTGAGACTCAGTCTTAAAAAACAAAAGAAAACAAAACTAACATTTGAAGGTAATAAAGCCATTGCTGAACAAGTACTCCACTTACATACCAGGTTATCCATAAGAATATTATGAAAGGTAATTTTTTTTTTAATCATTATACATCAATCTTTTTTATATTCTTTTTTGTATTGTTTGGGATTCATTGAGGGTATAAAGAATTAGGTTACACTTATTGCCTTTGTTAAGCAAAGTCCCTCTTATAATTGTGTCCCCCTCCAAGAGGTGTGTGCCATATACCATGACCCTCCATTCCCTTCCCTCCTTCCCTCTCCTCACTCGCTCATTTCCCTATTCCCCACCTTGTATTAGACCATCTACTACCTTCACATTAGAATTGAGTACATTGGATTCTTGGTTCTACATTCCTGTGATGCTTAACATTCTACTTCTGGTGAAGCATAATGAACATAATAACTGGTGAAACATAATGAAATATTTTGCAATTTTTATCTTCAAAAGTCATGTAAAATATTATATTCTTTCCTAAATATGAATTCTTTATATAATAATTTGTTCTACTATTTCATGAGAGAGAGGTTCTTGCCATTATTATCTTGCAAGGCTCCAAGAGCCTTTTAAGACTCTCTTGCTTTTGGAATATTGCTAATGGGAGATCATAGTTAGTGGATGAAAAAGTTTCTTTGCCATCCTAACAGGACTCTTCATCTGCAGAGAGAGACTTAAATTCATTTGTATTTTTTTCTTGTGTTTTTTTTTTTTTGATACCAAGTTTCACTTTGTCACTCTCAGTAGAGTGCTGTGACCAGTGAGCTATGATTGCACCATTGCACTCTACCTTGGACCACAGAAAGAGAGTTTGTCTCTATTTTAAAAAAGAAGAAGAAAAAGAATTTTTAAAGCACTTTACATATGCTATCTAATTTGATCCTCATGACAGCCCTATAAAGTAGTCGTAACTATTCCAATTGTACATGTACAGATGAGAAATTTTTTAGAGGGTCAATTACTTGCCTAAAGTGAAAAAGCTAGATAGTGGCCTCAATGAACACAGACCTCCTTCAATTTCATACATGTAATGTACTCTTTTCATTACAAGGGTGGAGAAATTGTTGGCTTCTTTAAAATTTTCATCAGAAGGATTCAAAGAAAAGCTAGAGGCAGAGCTTAAAGATAGTATAGATGTGGAATAAGTAATGTTAGAGGTTAAACCTAAATAACAAGGTTTCCAGCTGGTTAAAAAAAAAAAAATTAAAGAAATGTTGTAGAGAAGGATCAGATGCTGAGAACTATCCAGTGACAAGAATGTCAGTGGCTCTAACACTGGAATCTGCTCTCACTGTCAAGTGGGTGTGGATCCTAAAATGAATGTAAAACACTCATTAGTATTTTTGTTGCTGAAGAAACACTTCATTGCGCATTGTGAGTAAATGGACAAGGGTACCAGATGATGAGAAAAGAGAAGGAGACACTTAGCAGTTTGTATCAGAGCCGAGGAAAGACAGTTTTTTCTTCTTTGCAGTTTTTGGCCAGGGCTGGGTTTGAACCTGCCACTTCTGGTGTATGGGGCTGGTGCCCTACTCTGTTAAGCCACAGCCACCACCCAAGAGGAAAGACACTTTTCAACTCCATCTCTTCATTCCTGGTGGTAAACTACCTTCCTATTTGCCAAACATTCTGGTTCCCCTCCCTGCGGAGTCCCTCACTGCAGGCCCCGCCCTGGAAGGAAGATTGCACATTCCTTTCCTACTGTACGTTGAAGTGTTCATGCAACTTGGTTTGGCCAATGAAATAAGGTCAGGAGTGAGTGTGTGCTACTGAGAGAAAGCTCTAAGCACCCCTCACGCTTTCCTGTGTTGCCTTTCTCTGTCTCAAAACAGCAACATCCTGTACAGAGGCAGGACCTTTGGGCTGCTTCCTAGAAATGAAATAAGAAAATATGGAAGAGAGCTATCGCCTCCCTGCACCGAGCATGTACCGTGGGAGAAATCAGCATTTGTGGCTTTGACCACTAAAATAAGGGAGGTGTTTGTTATTGCAGTATAACCTGGTAACAGATACAGTGACAGATACAGTCCTCCTATATGTTTGCCCTAACAGAGCTCGACAAATGATGAAATGCTCACTAGTCAAATTCTAACCTGTAGTAATAATTTTCCTAGTCCTTTATCTCTTTTTTAAAAACAACAGAGAAGAAAAAGGCATGGGATTTAATCTTTCTAAAGAATATTACATCAATGCAATAGAAACCAAGCAACTGAAATGATACATGTTTAATGCCTGAGAAATATTTAGATATTAGTATTTGCAGCACAAGTAAGGATAAGATGTAAAGTTACAGTTTTTGCACACAATTGGTGCTTAATGATTACTACCAGATGCAGCAGCGACTAAATTCTTCCAAAGCAAAACGTCTCATTGAGCAAAGGAAAAATATATATACATTTTTAAAATAAAGCTAAAAATATTCCCCCCAATTCCTCTAGTTCTAAGAATCTTTAAATATTCCCATTATGTTTTAGAGTTTCCCCCAAAAGTTCAAAGCTGTAAGATTCTTAGAAACCAAATGAGCCTATTTTACTTAAATATGATATTCCAAAACTGTGTGTCCAGATGATATGATTGTGTATCTGGAAAACACTAGGGACTCTACTACAAAACTCCTAGAAGTGATCAAGGAATACAGCAGCGTCTCAGGTTATAAAATCAACATTCATAAATCGGTAGCCTTTATATACACCAACAACAGTCAAATTCAAAAAGCAGTTAAGGACTCTATCCCATTCACAGTAGTGCCAAAGAAGATGAAATATTTGGGAATTTACCTAACAAAAGACGTGAAAGATCTCTATAAAGAGAACTATGAAACTCTAAGAAAAGAAATAGCTGAAAATGTTAACAAATGGAAAAACATACCATGCTCATGGCTGGGAAGAATCAACATTATCAAAATGTCCATACTACCCAAAGCAATATATAATTTCAACGCACTCCCTATTAAAGCTCCACTGTCATATTTTAAAGATCTTGAAAAAACATTACTTCGTTTTATATGGAATCAGAAAAAACCTCGAATAGCCAAGACATTACTCAGAAATAAAAACAAAACAGGAGGAATCACACTACCAGACCTCAGACTTTACTACAAATCGATAGTGATCAAAACAGCATGGTATTGGCACAAAAACAGAGAAGTAGATATCTGGAACAGAATAGAGAACCAAGAGATGAATCCAGCTACTTACCGCTATTTGATTTTTGACAAGCCAATTAAAAACATTCAGTGGGGAAAAGATTCCCTATTTAACAAATGGTGCTGGGTGAACTGGCTGGCAACCTGCAGAAGACTGAAATTGGACCCACACCTTTCACCATTAACTAAGATAGACTCTCATTGGATTAAAGATTTAAACTTAAGACATGAAACTATAAAAATACTAGAGGAGAATGCAGGGAAAACCCTTGAAGAAATTGGTCTGGGTGAGTATTTCATGAGGAGAACCCCCCGGGCAATTGAAGCAGCTTCAAAAATACACTACTGGGACTTGATCAAACTAAAAAGCTTCTGCACAGCCAAGAACACAGTAAGCAAAGCAAGCAGACAGCCCTCAGAAAGGGAGAAGATATTTGCAGGGTATATCTCTGACAGAGGTTTAATAACCAGAATCCACAGAGAACTCAAATGCATCAGCAAGAAAAAAACAAGGGATCCCATCGCAGGCTGGGCAAGGGATTTGAAGAGAAACTTCTCTGAAGAAGACAGGCACACGGCCTTCAGACATATGAAAAAATGCTCATCATCTTTAATCATCAGAGAAATGCAAAACAAAACTACCTTGAGATATCATCTAACTCCAATGAGACTAGCCTATATCACAAAATCTCAAGACCAGAGATGTTGGCGTGGATGTGGAGAAAAGGGAACACTTCTACACTGCTGGTGGGAATGCAAATTAATACATTCCTTTTGGAAAGATATATGGAGAACACTCAGAGATCTAAAAATAGATCTGCCATTGAATCCTGTAATTCCTCTGCTGGGCATATACCCAGAAGACCAAAAATCACAACATAACAAAGATATCTGTACCAAAATGTTTATTGCAGCCCAATTCATAATAGCTGAGTCATGGAAAAAGCCCAAGTGTCCATCGATCCACGAATGGATTAATAAATTGTGGTATATGTATACCATGGAATACTATGCAGCCTTAAAGAAAGATGGAGACTTTACCTCTTTCATGTTTACATGGATGGAGTTGGAACATATTCTTCTTAGTAAAGTATCTCAAGAATGGAAGAAAAAGTACCAAATTTACACAGCCCTACTATAAAACTAATTTGGGACTCTCACATGAAAGCTATAACCCAGCTACAACTTAACAATAGGGGGAAATGGGAAGGAGGGGTGGGTAGAGGGAGGGGAATCGGTGGGATCACACCTGTGGTGCATATTACAGGGGTATTTGTGAAACTTGGTAAATGTAGAATGTAAATGTTTTGGCACAGTAACTGAGATAACGCGAGAAAGGCTATGTTAACCACTGTGATAAAAATGTGTCAAATGGTTTACGAAGCGAGTGTATGATACCCCATGATCATATTAATGTATACAGTTATGATTTAATAAAAAACAAAACAAAACAAAAATAATAAAATTATTTCAATCTCTTCATTAAAAAAAAAAACTGTGTGTCACTGGGAATTATTTCTCATTTCAATATTTAATCATTTTTTATAGGAAAAGAAATGTTTACATCTCCAAATTGATACCTTTACTAGTGGTTTACCTTTACTGCAGGTTTATAGTACGTGTGTGTATTCTCTATTTAAAGAATAACTTTTGGGAGAGAGGAGCAAGATGGCAGCCGAGTAACAGCTTCCTTGCATCTGGGGACCGTGAGTCTGGGGAGACAGGACTCCAGGCATCTCTGGCTGGTGGGATCTGCCTATCATCACCCCTGAGAGGATACAGGGAGTCAGCGAGAGACTTCTGGACCCCAAGAGGAGGACTAAAACAGTGGAAAATTGGCAAGTGGTCGCGTGTGTTCAATCCGTCTAAACGCGCCCACAACTGTAAGTTCAGTAGCAGCGAGACTGCAAACCAGAAAGAACTTACCTGTGAACTGTTTTGGTGTCTTTGGACTTGGCACTCAGCTGAACTGCCTTGGGGAGAGCCTGAGCGGGAGTGCGGAGAACTTTGGCCTTTGTCTACGGCCCCAGTCTGAGCCGCTGAGCCAGACGGAGCTAATAGTGTTTGGCTCTGGGTCACAGGCAGACATTGTGAGCGATCTGCCCCGGCAAGCTCCGCCCTCAGGGTCGCAGAGCTACAATTGGGTGGGAGCTGGTAACCCAGCGACCAAGTAGCCTAAGGGCGGGGTCTGAGCCGCCTTGCAGCCCTAACCCTCGGGGGCAGAGGGAGACCAGTTTTGGCACACAGGGTAAGTGGATAGCCACTTCAGCAGTGATTCCAGCGACAAGCACTTCCCTGGGAAAGCTTCTGCTCAGCAAGTTTACAAGTTCAAAATGCCTTTTAAGTGGGCTGAAGAGAGATTTAGGGTGTCTACCTGCTGGGGTTTGAGAAACTAGCAGCCTCCAGTCGTATCAGAACTGTGATTAACATCTCATACCCCAGAAGACCACGTGTTGCCCAGACAATATTCAATAACATATACATACTGCTTTGTTTTTGGCTGTGTTTTTTTTTTTTTTTTGGTTTGGTTGGTTTTTATGGTTTATTTTGATGCTGTTGATGTTGTTTTGTTTTTTAAGTTCAACCTTTTCCATACAGATCTTTTTCTTTCTCAATTTTTCTAGTTTAATTATAATTTCCCATTGCTGCCTATTTCAATAATTAGAACTTCATTTTTGTTAGTGTTTCTACCGCTATTATTTGGTTTTTCACCCAATTTTATCCCGTAAAGTTTTCTGTTTGCTTGTTTTGGTTTGATTTATACCATTTTTGTCTTTCCTCTCTACTTGGTGGAGGTGGGGTACTGTGTCTGATCAGGTTAGCAAAGAGCTGCTGACCTCAAGGGAACCACCCAACTGGGCACCCACAGAAGGTGGTTTTTTTTTTAAGGTTGTATCAAAGTACCCTACTGTACACCTATATTGCTCTGTCTCCCTCCTTCTGTGCCTCTCTTCTTTTGTTCAATATTCCTTTTACCCACCCCCTCTCCTTTCTCTATTTTTCTTTTTTTTTCTTAACACTCGGTCCTCCTTTCCTTCATCCCTTTTTTGCTCTTCAACCTTCTCACACTTCTGGTCCTGTAACCCTTAGTCCACAGGCACAAGAAATTAAAGAGCAAGAGGAAGTGAAAGGAAAATTAGGGCAAAGAAACAGATAAAAGAAATCACTCATGAGGAAGAATCAGCAGACAACTCCAGGCAACATGAAGCACCAGTCCAGAACAACCCCGCCAAGGGACCTTGAGGTAGCTACTGCAGAGGATTCCACCTATACAGAAATGTTAGGAATGACAGAAAGGGAATTTAGAATACACATGTTGAAAACAATGAAAGAAATGATGGAAACAATGAAGGAAACTGCTAATAAAGTGGAAAATAACCAAAAGGAAATCCAAAAACAGAATCAAATCAGAGATGACTGATATGAAGAATATAAAAAGGATATAGCAGAGCTGAAGGAAATGTAACAGTCAATCAGGGAACTTAAAGATGCAATGGAAAGAATCAGCAACAGGTTAGACCATGCAGAAGAAAGAATTTCAGAGGTAGAAGACAAAGTTCTTGAGATAACTCAGATAGTAAAAGAGGCAGAAAAGAAGAGAGAGAAAGCAGAACGTTCACTGTCAGAATTATGGGACTTTATGAAGCGTTCCAACATACGAGTTATAGGAATTCCAGAAGGGGAAGAAGAATGCCCCAGAGGAATGGAAGCCATACTAGAGAATATTATAAAAGAAAATTTCCCAAATATCACCAAAGATTCTGACACACTGCTTTCAGAGGACTATCGGACCCCAGGTCGCCTCAACTCTAACCGAGCTTCTCCAAGACACATTGTGATGAACCTGTCCAAAGTCAAGACAAAAGAAAACATTCTGCAAGCTGCCAGGAGTAAGCGCCAGTTGACCTACAGGGGCAAATCCATCAGATTGACCGCAGACTTCTCTAATGAAACTTTTCAAGCAAGAAGACAATGGTCATCTACCTTTAATCTACTTAAACAGAACAATTTCCAGCCCAGAATTCTGTACCCTGCTAAGTTAAGCTTCAAAATTGACGGAGAAATCAAATCATTTACGGATATACAAACATTGAGGAAATTCGCCACAACAAGACCAGCTCTACAGGAAATACTTCAACCTGTTCTGCACACTGACCACCACAATGGATCAGCAGCAAAGTAAGAACTCAGAAATTAAAGGACAGAACCTAACCTCCACACTGATGCAAAAGATAAAACTAAGCAATGGACTCTCACAAAATAAGACGAATAGAATACTAGCACACTTATCAATTATCTCAATAAATGTTAATGGCTTGAATTCCCCACTGAAGAGACATAGATTGGTTGACTGGACTAAAAAAACACAAGCCATCCATTTGCTGTCTACAAGAAACACACGTGGCTTCAAAAGACAAATTAAAGCTCCGAGTCAAGAGTTGGAAGACAATTTTTCAGGCAAATGGAATTCAGAAGAAAAGAGGAGTTGCAATCTTATTTTCAGATACATGTGGATTTAAAGCAACTAAAGTCAAAAAAGACAAAGATGGTCACTTTATATTGGTCAAGGGAAAAATACAACAAGAAGACATTTCAATTCTAAATATTTATGCACCCAATTTAAATGCTCCCAGATTCTTGAAAAAGACCTTACTCAGTCTGAGCAATATGATATCTGATAATACCATAATAACAGGGGACCTTAACACTCCTCTTACAGAGCTGGACAGATCCTCTAAACAGAAATTAAAGAAGGATATAAGAGATTTAAATGAGACCCTAGAACAACTGTGCCTGATAGACACATATAGAACACTCCATCCCAAAGATAAAGAATATACATTCCTCTCATCACCCCATGGAACATTCTCCAAAATTGATCATATCCTGGGACACAAAACAAATATCAACAGAATCAAAAGAATTGAAATTTTACCTTGTATCTTCTCAGACCATAAGGCACTAAAGGTGGAACTCAACTCTAACAAAAATGCTCAACCCCACCCAAAGGCATGGAAATTAAACAATCATTTGTTGAATAACAGATGGGTGCAGGAAGAAATAAAACAGGAAATCATTAACTTCCTTGAGCATAACAACAATGAAGACACAAGCTACCAAAACCTGTGGGATACTGCAAAAGCAGTTTTGAGAGGAAAATTCATCGCTTTAGATGCCTACATTCGAAAAAAAGAAAGAGAGCACATCAACAATCTCACTAGAGATCTTATGGAATTGGTAAAAGGAGAACAATCTAAGCCTAAACTCAGTAGAAGAAAAGAAATATCCAAAATCAAATCAGAGATCAATGAAATTGAAAACAAAAGAATCATTCAGAAAATTAATGAAACAAGGAGTTGGTTTTTTGAAAAAATAAATAAAATAGAGAAACCATTGGCCAGACTAACGAGGAATAGAAAAGTAAAATCTCTAGTAACCTCAATCAGAAATGATAAGGGGGAAATAACAACTGATCCCACAGAGATACAAGAGATCATCTCTGAATACTACCAGAAACTCTATGCCCAGAAATTTGACAATGTGAAAGAAATGGATCAATATTTGGAATCACACCCTCTCCCTAGACTCAGCCAGGAAGAAATAGAGCTCCTGAACAGACCAATTTCAAGCACTGAGATCAAAGAAACAATAAAAAATCTTCCAACCAAAAAATGCCCTGGTCCAGATGGCTTCACTCCAGAATTCTATCAAACCTTCAAGGAAGAGCTTATTCCTGTACTGCAGAAATTATTCCAAAAAACTGAGGAAGAAGGAATCTTCCCCAACACATTCTATGAAGCAAACATCACCCTGATACCAAAACCAGGAAAAGACCCAAACAAAAAGGAGAATTTCAGACCAATCTCACTCATGAATATAGATGAAAAATTTTGAACAAAATCCTAGCCAATAGATTACAGCTTATCATCAAAAAATCATTGATCAAGTAGGCTTCATCCCAGGGATGCAAGGCTGGTTTAACATACGCAAGTCTATAAACGTTATCCACCATATTAACAGAGGCAAAAATAAAGATCACATGATCCTCTCAATAGATGCAGAAAAAGCATTTGATAAAATCCAGCATCCTTTTCTAATTACAACACTGAAGAGTATAGACATAGGTGGCACATTTCTAAAACTGATTGAAGCTATCTATGACAAGCCCACAGCCAATATTTTACTGAATGGAGTAAAACTGAAAGCTTTTCCTCTTAGAACTGGAACCAGACAAGGTTGTCCTCTGTCACCTTTACTATTCAACGTAGTGCTGGAAGTTCTAGCCAATACAATTAGGCAAGACAAGGAAATAAAGGGAATCCAAATGGGAGCAGAGGAGGTCAAACTCTCCCTCTTTGCTGACGACATGATCTTATACTTAGAGAACCCCAAAGACTCAACCACAAGACTCCTAGAAGTCATCAAAAAATACAGTAATGTTTCAGGATATAAAATCAATGTCCACAATTCAGTAGCCTTTGTATACACCAATAACAGTCAAGATGAGAAGCTAATTAAGCACACAACTCCCTTCAACATAGTTTCAAAGAAAATGAAATACCTAGAAATATACCTAATGAAGGAGGTGAAGGACCTCTATAAAGAAAACTATGAAATCCTCAGAAAGGAAATAGCAGAGGATATTAACAAATGGAAGAACATACCATGCTCATGGATGGGAAGAATCAACATTGTTAAAATGTCTATACTTCCCAAAGCAATCTACCTATTCAATGCCATTCCTATCAAAATACCAACATCGTACTTTCAAGATTTGGAAAAAATGATTCTGCATTTTGTATGGAACTGGAAAAAACCATGTATAGCTAAGGCAGTTCTCTGTAACAAAAATAAAGCTGGGGGCATCAGCATACCAGATTTTAGTCTGTACTACAAAGCCATAGTGCTCAAGACAGCATGGTACTGGCACAAAAACAGAGACATAGACACTTGGAATCGAATTGAAAACCAAGAAATGGAACTAACATTTTACAACCACCTAATCTTTGATAAACCAAAGAAGAACATACCTTGGGGGAAAGACTCCCTATTCGATAAATGGTGTTGGGAGAACTGGATGTCTACATGTAAAAGACTGAAACTGGACCCACACCTTTCCCCACTCACAAAAATTGATTCAAGATGGATAAAGGACTTAAATTTAAGGCATGAAACAATGAAAACCCTCAAAGAAAGCATAGGAAAAACACCGGAAGATATTGGCCTGGGGAAAGACTTCATGAAGAAGTCTGCCATGGCAATTGCAACAACAACAAAAATAAACAAATGGGACTTCATTAAACTGAAAAGCTTCTGTACAGCTAAGGAGACAATAACCAAAGCAAAGAGACAACCTACACAATGGGAAAGGATATTTGCATATTTTCAATCAGACAAAAGCTTGATAACTAGGATCTATAGAGAACTCAAATTAATCCACATGAAAAAAGCCAACAATCCCATATATCAATGGGCAAGAGACATGAATAGAACTTTCTCTAAAGATGACAGACGAATGGCTGACAAACACATGAAAAATGTTCATCATCTCTATATATTAGAGAAATGCAAATCAAAACAACCCTGAGATATCATATAACCCCAGTGAGAATGGCCCACATCACAAAATCTCAGAGTGATATGGCGTCACAGCTCACAGCAACCTCAAACTCTTGGGCTTAAGCGATTCTCTTGCCTCAGCCTCCCACACAACTGAAATTATAGGCATCTGTCACAATGCCCGGCTATTTTTTGGTTGTAGTTGTCATTGTTGTTTGGCAGGCCCGGGCTGGATTTGAACCTGCAATCTCTAGGCTGGCTCCCTAAACGCTGAGCTACAGGCACCAAGCTAGGAGTTGATACTATTACTACTGGGATGTATTTCATTTACCAAATCAACAAAGTATGTTCCAAGGGTTTTTTTTGACAAAGACATAGAAAGAGAAAAGGGAGAGGACCCTGAAGTAAGAGCACACTAAGTTGCTAGCTCATCTGTGTACAAACACATACACACACATACACACACAAACTGGAACCTAAAACTAGATCTTCTCCTAGACTTAGTGGTAGAGTATTCCTAGGTCAATCCTGGGACTGCTCTCTCCATTACTATATTGACAATTATATCTTAGGTGATCTCATTAAATCTCATGATTTTAAATACCAACTTTAAACAAAAAACTCCTAAATGTTTACCTCCAGTCGTAACCTCTCCTCTGAACACCCGGCTCAAAGCAGCATCTCCTCTTGGATTTTAAACAGGGACTTCAAACCTAACATGACAAAACCTACCACGTGAATTTCTCTCAAGCCTCTCTTCCCTTCATCTTTTCTATGTTAGAAAATGGCAAGTCCCTTCCTGTTAATGTTTAGGCAAAGACCATGAGATCATCCATGCCTCATCCCTTTTGCTCACATACCCCATCCCATAGGAAAATCCTACAAATGCTACCTTTTTTTTTTTTTTTTGGAGACAGTCTCACTCTGTAGCCCTGGGTATAGTGCCATGGCGCCATAGCTCACGGCAACCTCAAACTCCTGGGTTTGAGCAATCTTCTTGCCTCAGCCTCTCATGTAGCTAGGACTACAGGTGCCCACCACAATGCCTGGGCTAGTTTTGCATTTTTTAGCAGGGATAGGGTCTCACTGTAACTCAGGCTGGTCTCAAATTCCTAAACTCAAGCAACCACCAGCCTCAGCCTCCCAGAGTGCTAGGATTACAGGCGTGAGCCACCATGCCTGGCCTCCAACTCTGCCTTGTACCCACAGTCTGACTGCTCTCACCTCACTTTTTCATTATAGCCTAAGCCATTCTCATGTCTCATCTGGATTGTGGGAATCATTTAGTAATGGAATCCCTTCTACCTTGTCTCTCAGCAGGGTATTCTTCCCACACAGGTGCCGGTGAGATCATTTGAAAATAGAAGTCAAATCATCTCACTCATCTGATCCCTCAAAATAAAATCCACGTTCATTATCTTCCCCTTCCTGGTATTTCCTATTCTTTCTCACATGTGTCTCCTTCTCCTGGATCTCATCTGTCGTTCTTCCTGCCCTCGATCACTGCCCTCCAAACTGGCCTCCTTTCTGATCATAAAATAAATGAAGCCTGTAGTTAACAATGAAGGACATTTATATTTGCTTTTCTTCCTAAAAAGTTCATTCCTCAACTATATGCACACTTGAATTCAAGTATCTACCCTGTTTCCCCGAAAATAAGACAGTGTCTTATTTTAAGGTGTGCTCCCAAAGATGCGCTAGGTCTTATTTTCAGGGGACGTCTTATGTTTCCTGTACGTAAGTCTTATTTTCGGAGTATGTCTTATTTTCGGGGAAACAGGGTACTCAATTATTACCTTATAAAAGTCCTTCCCTGAGCATAGTGTAGAAAATAGCATTTAGTCCTCCAGGGAGAAGCCACAGGCTGACTGGAAGTATATGCTGCATGGGGTCTGGGCTGGTCACACTCCAGGAAGGTGAGTCTGAGCTGGCACAGAACTTCACCTCCTAGCTTGGCTGAAATCAGAGGTGGACCATGTGGGAGTGAAACATGCCCCAGAGGTATCCACACCTTTTGACGTGGGGATGTGTTAACAAGTCTTTTCCCAGTTGACAGATGAAAACATTTAAATAATGAAGATGATGAAGTGAGACTTGGAGAAAATCAACTTAGTGATTGGGGCAATTATTACAAATGAGTTGACTAGTGAGTAATAATCCTGCCAATTTTACTAATGTACTGAAGCCGTTTCCCTAACCTTTTATTCTCTTGTTTTATTTTGTAATTATTTACCTTAGATATATGTGCTTAAATTTAAAAAGGTAAATGCTTCATACAAAAAAAGCTATGGAGGATTGCCTGAGCTCATGAGTTCTAGACCAGCTGGAGCCAGAGTGAGACCCCAGCTCTAAAAATAGCCAGGCATATGGCAGTTGCCTGTAATCCCAGCTACTTGGAAGGCTGAGGCAAGAGAATCGCTTGAGCCCAAGAGTTTGAGGTTGCTGTGAGCTGTGATGCCATTGAACTCTACCAGGGACAACAAAGAAAGACACTCAAAAAAAAAGAAGTGATAGAGACCTATAAAAAAACAAAAGTTTTACATTATTTCTTATGCCACTGCCAGTGGTTAAAAAAACCAATTATAGTTTGGTATATAATCTTCCAGAACTTAAAATTTTCTGTTTGAATATATATCTCCTTACAATACGAACATGTATAATGTTTAGTTATCATGTATACAGTGTACCTACATAAACTGCATTCATTATGTCATCTGTTCACTAATCTGTTTTTCCTTAATCTACTATTTATCACACCCTCTTCCATATCTATAGAGTCGCCATTATTTTTAACACTATATAGTATTCCACTAGGTTGATATGGTTTGATTCCTCTGATAAAAACTTAAATCATTTCTAATATTTTATTATTAAAATGTATGTTCAAAAACAAAAACAATGAAAAACAAAGTACAGTATTCTATACACACAGAGCCCAGATCCTGGTTGCACAATAGTACTCCACGGAACGGAACTAGGGCCCATCAGGAAAATGGCTCATCGTAGGACTGGCAAGGAGAGTGAGCCTGAACTATTTTATTGTATCCAAAACTAGGAAAATGTTCTGAAAATTATCAGGATATGTCAAAAGGACAAAGAAGTAAGCTTGAAGCAGACTGTATTTGCCAAATCTTATATAATCTTATATAACCAATATACATATGAATATAAGTTAATAAAGATTATATTTTTAATATTATATGTTAATAAGTGTTCATAAAGATTATTTTCTTCAATTAAATTAGAATCCAGCAGTCAACACTGATATAAAGACAAAATGAATAGGAAAGAAGTAAATGCCATTCTTTATAGTACAAAGGAAGCTAACAAGAGGAAGAAAGGAAGAAAAAAATGATAAAATTAGAAAATCGGCATTTCGCAATTACCGTATTGTAATTGTTTTAGGCATGAACCATCATGGAAAACTAAAATGAGTGGGTGAAATGTTGAGAAGTAACCATATATTTATGTCTCAAAGTATATTCCCATATAATATATATAAAAAGAAAAATATTATCTTTACAGTAGAAAAACCTGTCAAATAATACCTTAACCAAGTGATCAAAGATAACAATACCAAAACTATAGCACCTGCCCCTTGGTATGACGGGCCAAGGAAAACACAACCTGACTTTTGGGGTATTCCTGCCAAAACAGCCTGACATGAGCCTAGACATTAGAAAACATCGGATTAGCATAGAGGAAGAAAAATTCGGCAAAACAACTGGCCTAGACCTTTTTCAAAAAGCCAATATTATGACATACAAAGAAAGATACAGAAGTTGTTCCAGATTAAATGAAAGTAAAGAGATAAGACAATGAATGCAACTGATAGACTTTTTGTTCAAAAGGACATACTAGAAAAATTGAAGAAATCTTAATAAGTTCTATAGGTAATATTATATCAATATTAACTTCTTAATTTTGAGAAGTGTACTGTGATTATACATGTATAATAATGTCATAATCTTTTAGGAAATACACAGTGATCGGCTTAGTGCCTGTAGCTCAAGCGGCTAAGGTGCCAGCCACACACAGCAGAGCTGGCGGGTTCAAATCCAGCCCAGGCCCACCAAACAACAATGACAACTATAATCAAAAATGGATTAAGCAGAATGGAGCAAGCAGAAGAAAGGATTTCTGACATTGAAGATAAAGTCTTCGAACGCTCCCAATCTCTCAAAGAGGAAGAGAAATGGAGAGCAAAAATGGATCACTCACTCAGAGAGCTCTCAGATAATTCAAAAAAAAATAACATAAGAGTTATAGGAATTTCAGAGACTGATGACGTGGCAGCCAAGGGCACAGAGGCCCTTCTACATGAAATTATGAAAGAAAATTTTCCAGACATGCCTAGAGAATCTGAAATTCAGATAGCAGACAGCTTCAGAACCCCAGCATGATTCAACCCCAATAAGCCATCTCCCAGACATATCATAATTAGCTTCACTAAAGTTAACATGAAAGAGAAGATTCTCAAAGCAGCCCGGCGAAAGAAAACTATAACGTACAAAGGTAAGAATATTAGAATAACTGCAGATCTCTCTGCTGAAACATTTCAAGCAAGAAGAGGCTGGTCATCAACTTTTAATCTCCTAAAGCAAAAAAACTTTCAACCCAGGATCTTGTATCCAGCTAAACTGAGTTTCATCTATGATGGAGAAATTAAATACTTCAATGACATTCATATGTTGAAAAAATTTGCCATAAGTAAACCAGCTCTTCAGGATGTTCTCAGACCTATCCTCCACAATGACCAACCCAATCCTATACCACAAAAGTAAACTCAATCAGAAACTTTGGATCAAACTCCAACTTCCACACTGGCGAAAGGATTAAAAATATCCACTGGACCTTTGAAAAACTCGATACCCAAAATTCCACCAGACTTATCCTTACTCTCCATCAATGTGAATGGCTTAAACTGTCCTCTAAAGAGGCATAGGTTAGCTGACTGGATACAAAAACTTAAGCCAGATATTTGTTGCATACAAGAGTCACATCTCAACTTAAAAGACAAATACAGACTCAGGGTGAAAGGATGGTCATCCATATTTCAGGCAAATGGTAATCAGAAAAAAGCAGGTGTTGCAATTTTATTTGCAGATACAGTAGGCTTTAAACCATCAAAAGTAAGGAAGGACAAGAATGGTCACTTCATATTTGTTAAGGGTAATACTCAATATGACGAGATCTCAATTATTAATATCTATGCACCCAACCAGAATGCACCTCAATTTATAAGAGAAACTCTAACAGACATGAGTAACTTGATTTCCTCCAGCTCCATAATCGTTGGAGATTTCAACACTCCCTTGGCAGTGTTGGATCGATCCTCCAGAAAGAAGCTGAGCAAAGAAATCTTAGATTTAAACCTAACCATCCAATATTTAGATTTAGCAGACATCTACAGAACATTTCATCCCAACAAAACTGAATACACATACTTCTCATCAGCCCACGGAACTTACTCCACAATTGATCACATTTTAGGTCACAAGTCTAACCTCAGTAAATTTAAAGGAATAGAAATTATTCCATGCATCTTCTCGGACCATCATGGAATAAAACTTGAATTGAGTAACAACAGGAATCTGCATACCCATACAAAAACATGGAAGTTAAATAACCTTATGCTGAATGATAGCTGGGTCAGAGATGAGATTAAGAAAGAAATCACCAATTTTTTGGAACAAAATGACAATGAAGACACAAGCTATCAGAACCTCTGGGACACTGCAAAGGCAGTTCTAAGAGGGAAATTTATAGCACTGCAAGCCTTCCTCAAGAGAACGGAAAGAGAGGAAGTTAACAACTTAATGGGACATCTCACGCAACTGGAAAAGGAAGAACATTCCAACCCCAAACCCAGTAGAAGAAAAGAAATAACCAAAATTAGAGCAGAATTAAATGAAATTGAAAACAAAAGAATAATACAACAGATCAATAAATCAAAAAGCTGGTTTTTTGAAAAGGTCAATAAAATAGATAAACCTCTGGCCAACCTAATCAGGAAAAAAAGAGTAAAATCTCTAATATCATCAATCAGAAACAACAAAGACGAAATAACCACAGACTCATCAGAAATCCAAAAAATCCTTAATGAATATTACAAGAAACTTTATTCTCAGAAATATGAAAATCTGAAGGAAATAGACCGATACTTGGAAGCACGCCACCTTCCAAGACTTAACCAGAATCAAGTGGAAATGTTGAACAGACCCATATCAAGTTCAGAAATAGCATCAACTATACAAAACCTCCCTAAAAAGAAAAGCCCGGGACCAGATGGTTTCACGTCAGAATTCTACCAAACCTTTAAAGAGGAATTAGTACCTATATTACTCAACCTGTTCCAAAATGTAGAAAAAGAAGGAAGACTACCCAACACATTCTATGAAGCAAATATCACCCTGATCCCCAAACCAGGAAAAGACCCAACAAGAAAAGAAAATTATAGACCAATATCACTAATGAATATAGATGCAAAAATATTCAACAAGATCCTAACAAACAGAATCCAGCAACACATCAAACAAATTATACATCATGACCAAGTTGGTTTTATCCCAGGGTCTCAAGGCTGGTTCAATATACGTAAATCTATAAATGTAATTCAGCACATAAACAAATGAAAAAACAAAGACCATATGATTCTCTCAATTGATGCAGAAAAAGCTTTTGATAATATCCAGCATCCCTTCATGATCAGAACACTCAAGAAAATTGGTCTAGAAGGGACTTTTCTTAAACTGATAGAGGCTATCTACAGCAAACCCACAGCCAATATCATATTGAATGGAGTTAAATTGGAATCATTTCCACTCAGATCAGGAACCAGACAAGGCTGCCCATTGTCTCCATTGCTTCTCAACATTGTAATGGAAGTTTTAGCCACCGCAATTAGGGAAGAAAAGGCGATCAAGGGTATCCATATAGGGTCAGAAGAGATCAAACTCTCGCTCTTCGCAGATGATATGATTGTGTATCTGGAAAACACTAGGGACTCTACTACAAAACTCCTAGAAGTGATCAAGGAATACAGCAGCGTCTCAGGTTACAAAATCAACATTCATAAATCGGTAGCCTTTATATACACCAACAACAGTCAAACTGAAAAAGCAGTTAAGGACTCTATCCCATTCACAGTAGTGCCAAAGAAGATGAAATATTTGGGAATTTACCTAACAAAAGACGTGAAAGATCTCTATAAAGAGAACTATGAAACTCTAAGAAAAGAAATAGCTGAAAATGTTAACAAATGGAAAAACATACCATGCTCATGGCTAGGAAGAATCAACATTATCAAAATGTCCATACTACCCAAAGCAATATCTAATTTCAACGCACTCCCTATTAAAGCTCCACTGTCATATTTTAAAGATCTTGAAAAAACATTACTTCGTTTTATATGGAATCAGAAAAAACCTCGAATAGCCAAGACATTACTCAGAAATAAAAACAAAACAGGAGGAATCACACTACCAGACCTCAGACTTTACTACAAATCGATAGTGATCAAAACAGCATGGTATTGGCACAAAAACAGAGAAGTAGATATCTGGAACAGAATAGAGAACCAAGAGATGAATCCAGCTACTTACCGCTATTTGATTTT
Organism: Nycticebus coucang; assembly: GCF_027406575.1. Lineage (NCBI taxonomy): Eukaryota > Metazoa > Chordata > Mammalia > Primates > Lorisidae > Nycticebus > Nycticebus coucang. Next base: position 77,686,927 of record NC_069786.1, read on the forward strand.
TGACAAGCCAATTAAAAACATTCAGTGGGGAAAAGATTCCCTATTTAACAAATGGTGCTGGGTGAACTGGCTGGCAACCTGCAGAAGACTGAAATTGGACCCACACCTTTCACCATTAACTAAGATAGACTCTCATTGGATTAAAGATTTAAACTTAAGACATGAAACTATAAAAATACTAGAGGAGAATGCAGGGAAAACCCTTGAAGAAATTGGTCTGGGTGAGTATTTCATGAGGAGAACCCCCCGGGCAATTGAAGCAGCTTCAAAAATACACTACTGGGACTTGATCAAACTAAAAAGCTTCTGCACAGCTAAGAACACAGTAAGCAGAGCAAGCAGACAGCCCTCAGAATGGGAGAAGATATTTGCAGGGTATAACTCTGACAAAGGTTTAATAACCAGAATCCACAGAGAACTCAAACGCATCAGCAAGAAAAAAACAAGGGATCCCATCGCAGGCTGGGCAAGGGATTTGAAGAGAAACTTCTCTGAAGAAGACAGGCGCACGGCCTTCAGACATATGAAAAAATGCTCATCATCTTTAATCATCAGAGAAATGCAAATCAAAACTACTTTGAGATATCATCTAACTCCAATGAGACTAGCCTATATCACAAAATCTCAAGACCAGAGATGTTGGCGTGGATGCGGAGAAAAGGGAACACTTCTGCACTGCTGGTGGGAATGCAAATTAATACATTCCTTTTGGAAAGATATATGGAGAACACTCAGAGATCTAAAAATAGATCTGCCATTCAATCCTGTAATTCCTCTGCTGGGCATATACCCAGAAGACCAAAAATCACAACATAACAAAGATATTTGTACCAGAATGTTTATTGCAGCCCAATTCATAATTGCTAAGTCATGGAAAAAGCCGAAGTGCCCATCGATCCACGAATGGATTAATAAATTGTGGTATATGTATACCATGGAATACTATGCAGCCTTAAAGAAAGATGGAGACTTTACCTCTTTCATGTTTACATGGATGGAGCTGGAACATATTCTTCTTAGTAAAGTATCCCAAGAATGGAAGAAAAAATACCCAATGTACACAGCCCTACTATGAAACTAATTTGGGACTCTCACATGAAAGCTATAACCCAGCTACAACTTAACAACAGGGGGAAGTGGGAAAGGGGGGGGTGGGTAGAGGGAGGGGAATCGGTGGGATCACACCTGTGGTGCATATTACAGGGGCATTTGCGAAACTTGGTAAATGTAGACTGTAAATGTTTTGGCACAGTAACTGAGATAACGCGAGAAAGGCTATGTTAACCACTGTGATAAAAATGTGTCAAATGGTTTATGAAGTGAGTGTATGATGCCCCATAATCATATCATTGTATACAGTTATGATTTAATAAAAAAATAAAAAAATAAAAAAAAATAAAAAAAAAAATAGCTGGGCATTGTGGCGGGCACCTGTAGTCCCAGCTACTTGGGAGACTGAGGCAAGAGAATCGCTTAAGCCCAGGGGTTTGAGGTTGCTGGGAGCTGTGATGTCACGGCACTCTATTCAGGGTGACAGCTTGAGGCTCTGCCTCAAAAAAAAAAAAAAGAAAGGAAGAAAGAAAGAAAGAAAGACAGACAGACAAAAAGAAAGAAAGAAAGAAAAGAAAGAAAGAAAAGAAAGAAAAGAAAGAAAAGAAAGAAAAGAAAGAAAAGAAAGAAAAGAAAGAAAAGAAAGAAAAGAAAGAAAAGAAAGAAAAGAAAGAAAGAAAGAAAGAAAGAAAGAAAGAAAGAAAGAAAGAAAGAAAGAAAGAAAGAAAGAAAGAAAGACACCATGATGTATTTAGAGGTAAAGAGTACCCTGTGAAGGAAAAAAATGTGTGTGTGCAAAGAGAAAAGGAAAGAACAGACCATATACAATAAAATGTTCATATCTGCAAATTCTGGGTAAAACGTATATTCTTGGGTTATTCTTGAAATTCTTCTATAAATCTTAGATTAAACTAACGATAAACTTTGCAAAGAGTATTCTAGCAAACAACAATATATACAAATATTAGCATCATTCTAATTTGGTGCCTGTGACTCAAGCGGCTAAAGCGCCAGCCACATACACCTGAGCTGGCGGGTTCGAATCCAGCCCGGGCCCGCCAAACAACAGTGAGGATGGCTGCAACCAAAAAATAGCCAGGCATTGTGGCAGGTGCCTGTAGTCCCAGCTACTTCGGAGGCGAAAGTAGGACAATTGCTTGAGACCAGGAGTTGGAAGTTGCTGTGAGCTATAATGCCACACACTCTACCCAGGGTGACAGCTTGAGGCTCTGTCTCAAAAAAAAAAAAAAAAAAAAGTATATATATATATATATATGTATATGCATCATTCTAAAGATGTTAATGTAGGATTTATTCCAAGAAGTGGAAAAGATGAATCGAAGAATATACACACTTTAGACTTTGAGAAAAACTGACAATTTTTTTCTCTTTACCCATTATGTGCCACTTGGCAAATCACAAATGTACTTCTTGACACCTCGACATCAGCAAACACTGTCACTCTTTTGAATACAAGTCTAATAAGAAATAAGAAGTTGGCTCAGTGCCTGTAGCTCAATGGTTAGGGCGCCAGCCACATGCACCAGGGTGGGTGGGTTTGAACCCAGCCCAGGCCTGCTAAACAGCAATAACAACAACAACAACAAATAGCCAGGTGTTGTGGCGGGCGCCTGTAGTCCCAGCTACTTTGGAGGCTGAGGCAAGAGAATCGCTTAAGCCCAAGAGTTTGAGATTACTGTGAGCTGTGATGCTACGGCACTCTACCAAGGGCAACATAGTGAGACACTATCTAAAAAAAAAAGAAAGAAAGAAAGAAAGAACTGAGGTATTATTGTTTGGGTTTGTATTCCTTTAATTAGTAGTGAGGTTTAATATTTTTCATGTATTTAATAGTCCTTTAAATTTCATTCTCTTTAATGTACCTTTTCACAAACTTTGCCATTTCAAGTGTCATTTCTTTTCTTTTCTTTTTTTTTTTTTTTTATTTTTATTTTTTGTAGAGACAGAGTCTCACTTTATGGCCCTCGGTAGAGTGCCGTGGCCTCACACAGTTTACAGCAACCTCCAACTCCTGGGCTTAAGCGATTCTCTTGCCTCAGCCTCCCGAGTAGCTGGGACTACAGGCGCCCGCCACAACGCCCGGCTATTTTTTGGTTGCAGTTTGGCCGGGGCCGGGTTTGAACCTGCCACCCTCGGTATATGGGGCCGGCGCCTTACCGACTGAGCCACAGGTGCCGCCCGTCATTTCTTTTCTTAATCGTTTACAAGATTTATTATGTTAAGGGCAGTAATCAATGTATAACTGGTTATTTCCACTAGTTATACTTCATCTTTAATTTTTTTGTTATTTCCACTAGTTATAAATGTTATTTCCACTAGTTATACTTCATCTTTAAATTTTTTGTAGTATTTTATAATTTTATGTAATCAAATTTTTTCACATAGATTTAGGATCTCATATCAACCTTAGAAAAGTCTTATTCATCCTCAAGATCATAAAAATTTTCTCCTATGTTTTGTTTTCCTGGAACTTTTAAAAAAGTATTTAACATATAAATCCACCAAAGCTGTTTTGCTTTCTAGACCATTATTAAAACCTACTTTGCCAAACGATAAACCAAGACTGTATGAAACTTCTCTTTCATTCAAAACTTTTTTTAAAGTTTTATACTAACAGAAGGGAAATTAATAATACGAAGCATAGTCTATGTGTAAGACAATTGTGTTACAGAATAGTTCAAGTTACCTAGCTTGATAAAAATTTATGATTGATTTGGATCCCAGGGACACATTTGGTAGATTGTCCCTATCCTGGTCTTATTCTAACAAACGACAGGATGTGTAGGGAAAAATGCTATCATCCTTCCCAAATAAGCTATCTTTTCCCGGAAATAATATCTTAGGGTAAATATCTGCCTGGAAAGAATCTAGTTTTCTGCTCAGTTGAGGCTGGCAGGCAGTGTCAGTCCCTTTGATCCCTTGAAAGCACATAGGCCTGTGGGCTGCCATCCTCTTGAAAGATCCTGTCATTCCCTGTCAATCCATATTAGGCAAGGATGGTTGTTTTGTAACAATTTATCTCCTTCAAGGTGATTTAGTTATTTTCTGCCGAGATTATGCTAGAGGATGTCATTACTTTTATCCTGTCTGTCTCATTATTTTTATTGCTCAGAGAATGTTGTCGTTTATTTTCACTGATAATCCATCTCTCCAGGAAAAGATTATATTAATACTTTCATGCTGAGTAAAAGCTTCATTTTTACATTGAAGAACATACAAATAAGATTTCTGCCTGTGTTCTTTGCAAATGCTGTTACAAATAAACAACCCTACGAAAAATGATATTAAAAGTAGTAACATGTTAGGAGCAGAATATTTTTAAAAAGAAAAGAGCAACTATATAAGCCTTCAATTTCATGCAATTCAATGCTTTGGATCTATTGGTTAAGAGAATCACTTTTGGTTCAGCCATGGTTAGCAGAGTAACATAGAAGGTGTATCTCTCACTATTAAAGGTCTCTTCCCTAAAATAGAAACAATAATGATACTGTGTCCTAATGTTGAGGTGAAGATTCATTTTGATAAATCCATGAAAACATTTACATACTACTTGTACATGCTAAGAACTCAAGGAACATTAACTATCTTCATCATCATTGCCACCAAATAAGATTCTAAAATAATGTATGTTGTTCAATCTTGAATTATCTATAATACTCACATGCCCTTGAACTAGCTATTAATAAATATTAATGGAATTTCTCATTAATTTATGAACTATTATAACTGATATTTGTGCAGTAATTACAGAGTGAAATACTTTTAATAATGTAGCTTTACTCAAGTCAAGCCCCTCCACAAAATATATATTTTTTATTTTTGGACTATTAAACAATACTTCATCAAAATATTTTGGATTGTATTTTGCCATAATTTCTTCTCTACATGAAGAGGTTTGGAATGGACTTGAAGTAAATACAAACTTCTTTCCCACAGTGTCTTCTGTCTTTTTCTGGACCACTTTGGAAAAGGTGGCTGCATGACATCCCCTTGATTCAGACCCCTGGACAGCTCTTGACACAAACCCCAAATCTCTCATCCAATGACTCCCTAACTCCTATTATTCGCCCTTGTTGTCCAGTTCCCCTGTTCTAATATTCCTCATCACACCATCTATCATTCAATTTAGAAGGATATTATCTTTACTCCTACGTTGCTAGTGTTCCTTTTTTACATACATTTTGGAAAATAATCCAAGTGTCCACAAAATAGAAACTGTATGATAGGCATGTACACGATGGAAGCATATCATGTATTACAATACAAATATTGTAATAAGCTAGGTCAATGTAACAAAAAGTATAAGAAACAAAGGGAATATAAATGTGAAATGGGCACTTTAAAAGTTATAAATTTTTTTTTTTTTTTTTTTTTTTTTGTAGAGACAGAGTCTCACTTTACCGCCTTCAGTAGGGTGCCATGATGTCACAGGATTCACAGCAACCTCTAGCTCTTGGGCTTCCGCAATTCTCCTGCCTCAGCCTCCCGAGCAGCTGGGATTACAGGTGCCCACCACTACGCCCGGCTATTTTTTGGTTGCAGTTCAGCCGGGGCTGGGTTTGAACCCGCCACCCTCGGTATATGGGGCCGGCGCCCTACTCACTGAGCCACAGGCGCCACCCAATTTTTAATCTGACTTCTGTATCTAATCCTATCAGTAAAATAGAATTATGGGACCAACATATTGAAAGTGTAACAAAGAGTAGCTGTATTTACCACAGTCTGGTAACTCACGATATCCTTGGAGACAATGGACAAACATTGACTCCATAAAGATTCAGATGGATTGATTCTCTGGCAGTTGAATTGCCTTACTCAATGTTTGCTAATTAATGGACTGATAAAGAGGAGGCTCTCAAGAACAACAATTAAAATGTATGCATGCTTTTTAATTTATTGATATGTGATTAAGATTCAGTGAAATGAACAGATTTTAAGGGTTCTGTTAAGTTTTAACAAATGCACTCACCCGTGTAACATGGCATACCCTCAAAATATAAAGCATTTGTATCTCTGGAGGAAGTTCCCTGGGCCCTTTTCCTTCATTTCCTCTCACCCAGAAAGAAATAAATACTGTTCTGATTCCTTTACCATGGGTTAATTTGCCTGGTCCATAATTTCATATCAATGAAATTATATTATATTTAGTTTCTGGACCCTGGGATGATTCACTCAGCATAATGCTTTTGGGATGCCACTAATTAAATTCTTTTTCTTGAATGGTATTCCATTATATGAATATACCAATTTATCCATTCTCCTATTTGTGCGCAGGGACACCTGAGCAGTTTTCAGTTTTGTACTATAATAAATATAGCCATAATAAACATCCACCTATGAGGTCACATCTCTTGGATCAATGTCAGGAAAAACAATGCTGGATCAAGTATTTTTAGCTTTGTAAGAAATTACAAAATTATTTTGAAAAGCAATTTATCATTTTTATTCCCACTGTCATTACAGGAATTCTGCAAGCTCCATATTCTTGACATTATTTGGTATTGCGAGTTTTTAATAATTAAACCCTTTAAGTGCTGAGTATTTCTGTGATTTTAATTCATTTTCCTGATGTTTGATGATGTTCAAGACTTTTTAAATGTGTTTCTTGGCCAAGTACATATTTTCTTTTGCCTATTTTTAATTAGGGTATCTTTTGTTATTGGGTTATGAGTTATTTATACGATGCAAGTTCTTTTTTAGGTATATATGTTGCAAATAATTTCTCCCAGTCTGTAAATTGTATACTCATATTTTAGTAGTACCTTCAAAAAAAGAAAGTTTTTCTAAATATTTTTTTTTTTTTTGAGACAGAGGCTCAAGCTGTCACCCTGGGTAGAGTGCCTTGGCATCACAGCTCACAGCAACCTCCAATTCCTGGGCTCAAGTGATTCTCCTGCCTCCACCTCCCAAGGAGCTAGGACTACAGGTGCCTATCACAATGCCCGGCTATTTTTTGGTTGTAGCCATCATGGTTGTTTAGTGGGCCCGGGCTGGATTCAAACCCGCCAGCTCAGGTGTACGTGGCTGGCACCTTAGCCACTTGAGCCACAGGTGCCAAGCTGAAAAAAGAGAGTTTTGCTAATGATCCTCAACTAATATCTTTTTTTTTATTTTATGATTAGTGCTTTCTGTGTCATCATCAAGAAATTTCCAAACAGGGAGAAAAAATGGTTGACCAGAGACATTAGCTGCCAACTCATCTCAGAAAGAAGAAAAAGTTTCTTTTCATTGTTGTTTGTTTTGAAACAGAGTCTCTGTCACCCTAGGTAGAGTGCCATAATGTCATAGCTCACAGCAACCTCAAACTCTTGGGCTCAAGTGATCCTCTTGCCTCAGCCTCCGGAGTAGCTGGGACTATAGGTGCCCACCCAGCTAGTTTTTCTATTTATAGCACAGATGAAGTCTCACTCTTGTTCAGGCTGGTCTCAAACTCCTAAGCATGGGCAATTCACCTGCCTCAGCCTCCCAGACTGAGAATTATAGGCATGAGCCACCATGCCCTGGCCAGGAAACGTTTTAAATGAAAAAGCAAACAAACAAACAAAAAAGAAAACATGGATCCAGGGGAAAAGTGCTAGAACCTACCATAGATTCTACAGAAAGAGGTTGCAGAACGAAACAAGGAGCAAAATGTCAACAAAGGACAATCACTGGGAGCCTTGGAGTCCAGCAAAAGAGTAGTGGAGTGTTTTGTTTCCCCCTCCCTCATGTCTCTGGCAGTCAGCAGGCTCTGAGCTATTGGAGAGCTTTCCTACCCCCACAAGCCCAAAAGCTGCTGCCACCAGTGAACTAAGCTGCTGCCACCAGTGAACTAAGGGGGCAAAGCCAGTCACAAGTCCCCACAGCAACACTGCAGCCTATTCCTTCTAGCATAAGAGGTAAAATAAAGCAACAAGGCACCCAACAAGGTTAACAGAACATCCTCCTACCTATTAATTCCATCAATCAAAGTGAATGATCTGAATGCTCCATTCAAGAGACATAGTCTGGATAAATAGATGAAAAAATACAATCAAGTATGTTCCTTCTCCAGAAAATACATCTAACCCACAAGGACTCATACAGACTCAAGATGAAGTGATGAGAAAAAATATTCCATTTACACAGAAACCAAAAAGAAGCAGGTGTAGCCTTTCTTATATCAGACAAAATTGACTTGAAGTCAACAATGGTAAAGAAAGACACTGATAATCATTACATAATGGTAATGGGAACAATTCAACAAGAAGACATAGCAATCCTAAATATTTATGCACCTAACAAAGTAGTGCCTGAATTTATAAAGCAAATTCTACTAGATCTAAACAAAGAGATAAACAGAAGCATCATACTTGCTGGGGACTTACACATCCCAAAAGAGCTTAATGGATTATCAAATCAGAAAATAAATAAACACTGGAATGAAACAGGACTCTAGAGAAGATGGGCCTAACAGACATTTACAGAACTTTTTACCAAAAACTACTAAGCATACATTCCTTGCCTTAGCACATGGAACATTCTCCAAACCTGATCATATCTTAGACACAAAACATGTCTCCACAAATTCAAAAAATTAGAAATAATTTCATGTATCTTCTCAGACCACAGTAGAATAAAACTAGAAATCAACTCTAAGAAAAGCACTGAATTCTACACAAAGTCATGGTAATTATATAACCTGCACATGAAAGATTATTAGGGCAATAATGAAATTGAGATGGAAATCAAAAGATTCCTTCAACTGAAAAAGAATATAAGCTATCAAAATCTATAGGATTCAGCAAAAGTAGTACCTGGGAAAATTTTAAGACAGAGCATTCAAAAATTAACATTATTAACATTGCTTCTAACATGTAGAAGAAATGGAACAAACCATCTCCCAAGCCTCAATCTGGAAGAAATAAAATTCCTGAACAGACCAATATGAGCAGCAAAATTAAATCAATAATAAAAAAAAACTCCAACAAATAAAAGCCCCAAAGTAGATAAACTCACAAATTTTATCAGATCTACAAAGAGCTGGTCCCCATACTACAGAAATTATTCCACAATTTTGTGATGTAAGGAATCTTCCTGAACTCATTCTACCAAGCCAATATCACCTTGATACCAAAGCCAGGAAAGGACACAACAAACAAAGAAAACTACAGATCAATATCCCTTATGGATATAGATACAAAAATCCTTAATAAAACACTGGAAAATCAAATTAAATAGCAAATCAAAAAAATAACCCACCAGGACCAAGTCTGTCTCATACCAGGAATGCAAGGATGGTTTAACATATGTTGAATCAATAAATGTGATTCATCACATAAACAGAAGCAAAAACAAACACCATATGATCATCTCAGGAAATGCATAAAGGGCATTAGACAAAACGCTGCATGCTTTAATGATAAAAACCCTCAAAAAATTAGGCATAGAAATAATACATCTCACAATTATAAAAGCCATATATGACAAACACACAGCCAACATGATACTGATTAGAGAAAAGTTAAAAGCATTTCCACTGAGAACTGACAAGACAAGGGTGCCCACTCTCACCATTTCTATTCAACATAGTGCTAGTAGTCCTACTGAGTCCTCAGATAAGAGAAAGAAATAAGTGTACCCAAATTGGGAACAAGGAAGTCAAACTCTCACTCTTCACTGGTGACATGATCCTGTACCTAAAAAATCCCATAGACCACCATAACAGAGTCCTGAATTGATGAATAAATTCAGCAATATCACAGGTTGAAAAAGTAATGTACACAAATCAGTATCATTTCTATACAGTAATAGCAGTCAAGCTGAGAGTCAAATCAAAGACTTAATACTATTCACAGTAACTACAAAGAGAATAAAATAGCTAAGAATATACTTAACCAAAGAGGTGGAATATGTCTACAAAGAGAATAATGAAACACTTGGGAAAGAAATTGCAGATGACACAAAAAAATGGAAAAGCATTTCATGCTCATGGATTAATTATGTAATGTTCATCAACATGGTTAAAATTTCCATACTACCAAAAATAATTTATAGATTCAATGCAATCCCCATCAAAAACAATCAGTGTAATTGTTCACAGATCTAGAAAAAATAATTCTCTGCTTCATTTGAAACCAGAAAAAAGCCTGAATAGCCAAAACAATCGTAAGCAAAAGAAAAAGAAAATCTGGAGGCATCACATGACCAGACTTCAAACTATACTAAAAGTCTATAGTAATCAAAACAACATGGTATTGGCATAAAAACAGAGCCATATACCAATGAAACAGAACAGAGAAACAGAGAACTCAGATATAAAACCATCCACATACAGCTATCTGATCTTTGACAAAGCAGACAAAAATATACACTAGGGAAAAGAAGCCTTATCTGTACATGGTGCTGGGAAAATTGGATAGTCACATGACAAAGAATGAAACAGGATCCCTAGCTCTCGCCACTCAAAAATATTAATTCAAAATGGATAAACTACTTCAATATAAAGCATGAAACCATAAGAAATCCCAGAAGAAAATACTGGAAAAATTCTTCTAGATATCAGCCTATGCATGAAACTTATGACTAAGATCCCATTGGCAATCACAGCAACAAAAAAAATAAATGAATTGGATTTGATTAAATTAAAAAGCTCCTGTACAGGTAAGGAAAAATCAGTGGAGCAAATACACAATTTGAAATAATTTGTAAACAGTACATCAGATAAAAAGCTGTTAAACAGAATCTACAAAACCTCAAACAAATCAGCCAGAAAAAAACAAAAACTCCATTAATAAGCAGGAAAAAGACATGAAAAGAAGGTTTTCAAAAGAAGATAGACAAAATGGCCAACAAACACATAAAAAAATGCTCATCACTAATCATCAGGTAAATGCAAATTAAAACACAATTAGATGTCACCTTACCCCAGATAGAATGGCTTTTATTTAAAAGTCCAAAAGCAATAGATCCTGTCATGAATGCAGAGAGAAGGGAACTGTTGGTGGGACTACAAATTTATACAACCTCTATGGACAGCAATATGAAGCTTCCTCAAAGGAGTAAACATAGACTTAAGCAAAAAAAAAATTCTACCAATACATTCTACCCAGTAATCCCACTACTGGGTATCTACTAAAAGGAAAAGAAGTTATTTTATGAAAAGATGCCACCTGCACTCAAATGTTTATTGCAGCACAGTTCCCAATTGCCATGATGCGGAATAGATCCAAGCTCCCATCAATTCATGGATGGATTAACAAAATGTGGTACAAGCACACTATGGAATATTACTTGGCCATAAAATTGAATGAATCAATGCCCTTTGCAACAATTTAGATGAAACTGGAGACCATTATCCTCAGTGAAGTATCTAAGGCATGGAAGAACAAACAGCACGTGTACTCTCTATTAAATTGGAACTTATGAGCACATGCATATAGAGGGAAGTAAAACTCAGTGGAAATCAAACAAGGGGAAGTAGGAGAAGTAGGGGCAAAAGTTCATCTAACAGGTATGATGAAACCTTATCTAACAGGTATGAGCAATAGCCCTCACTCAAGCATTACAAAAGCAATCCATGTTAACCAAAGATGTTTGTACTCCTGAAATATTTTGAAATTTTAAGAATCGTGGGTTTCAAAAGAAAGCAATTTTCACTTTACCCAAAATTTCAAAGTTATTTTATAATAAATTCTTCTAGAAGTAGAAGCTTTATTGGTTTAGTTTTTATGTGTAAGTCCACAAGCCCTCTTAAATTAATTTTTGTATATGTTATGGGGTAAAGATAGGCACGTTCATTTTTATGTCATAGAGATATCCAAATATTTCTTACCTTGTTGGCTGAAAAAAAGTTTTTACTACAGAATTGCTTCGGTACTTTACTACCAACTCATTTAACCATACATATAGTGTATTTGGGGCCTTTTATTCTCATCTATTTGTCTATATTTTAAACACACTGTTTTGATCACTGAATTTTTATATATATCTTGAAATCAAGCAATATAAACCCTCCAACTTTTAAGATTATTTTAGCTATTCTAGTTTTTTTATTATTTTCCATTAAATTTTAGAATCAGCTTGTTAATTTTTAAAAAAATCTTATAGCTATTTTTGTTAAGATTTCTTTAAATAGTGATGAAGGACATATTTTTATTTAGGTCTGCTTAGCTGCTCTCAGCAGGGTTATGTCCAAGAACACTGTATGTATTTTTATTTAGGTCTGATTAGCTGCCTGCAGCAACGTTATGTCCAAGAACATAGTATGTATTTTTACCTATGTCTGCCTCATCTGCTCTCAGCAGTGTTCAGTACAGAGATTCTGCCATGTTTTGTTAAATTTATTTCTAAGCATTTTATGTTTTTGGATGCTACTCCAAATGATTTTTTTAGTTTTTTTTTTTCAATAGTTCATGGCTATTGTGGAGAAAAATAATTGATTCTTATACACTGATTTTGAATTCTTAGCATATTAAACTTACTTATTTTTAGTCCATTTTAGAGATTCTTTAGGATTTTCTGAACTAAATCATATTATCTGAAAATAGTTTTTATCTTCTTTCCAAACTTGACTCTCTTTTTTTTCCCTCTCACTTCAATGGCTAGAACTTCAATCTCACACAAAGTTGTTTAGATGTGGAAGGGAAAGTTTTAATGTTTCAACACTAAGCAAGAAGCTTTTTATAAACGCTTTCTATCCTATGGATGATACTTTCATCTACTTCTGTTTTTTTGTGAATTTTTATTATGAACAGGTGCTAAATTTTATCAAGTATCGATTCTGCATTTCTTACAATGGTTGTTTTTTTTCTCCTTTAATCTCTTACAAGGTAACCTGAATTACATTGATTTTTGAAAATTACAAGAACCTTGCATTTATGTACTAAATCCCATGATATATTGTATTTTAATATATTACTTAATTTGATGTGTTAATTTTTGTTAAGGTTTCTTGCATCTATGGTTATGAGAGGTAATTGGTTTGTAATTATTTTCTTGTAATGATTTTATCTGGTTTTGATAATAGCATTATGCCGGCCTCATAAAATAAATTGAGAATTGTCTTTTACTCCTCTATTTCTAAAAGAGTATGTGTAAGTCTGATATCATTTCTTAATTAAATCTTTTTTTTTATTAAATCATAGCTGTGTACATCAATATGATCATGGGGCACCATACACTTGTTTCATAGAATATTTGACACATTTTCATCTCATTAGTTGACATAGCCCTCCTGGCATTTTCCTAGTTACTTTGCCAAGACATTTACATTCCACATTTGCCAAGGCTCACATCTTAATTAAATCTTTGATAGCACTGACTAGTAAAGCCATTTGGGCTAGGACTTTTCCTTGTGGGAAGGTTTTTTTTTTTTTTTATTAAAAACTCATCTCTATAACAGATAAAGGAAATACAACTTTTCTATTGCTGTGTCACAAATTATTTTTAAAAGTAAGTAGCTGAAAAGAAGATGAACGTTTATTAACTCACAGTTTCTATGCTTCGGGAAACCTGGAGCCACTTATCTAGATGGTGAGGTGGTTCTAGCTCAGAATCTGTCGTGAAGTTTGAGTGATCTGTCAGCTGAAGCTGCAGGCATCTGAAGACTTAGCTGGTGGAGAACCTACATCAAGGCAGTCAGTGAGGCCTGAGCAGAGCAGTAATAGATGTGGTTTGGCCACCTGAGACTGGTTTGGGTGAGGCTGACCTGAACTATTACATCAATGTGATCGTAGTCAAACCTTGCAGGTGGTTTTTGCAATGAGCTAGAAGCTGATTAATGTCCTAGGTATTTTCTGATATGGTCAGACAGATGCGGCCATACTGACCAGGCTGTTTTGGAAAAAGAATTGATTAAGACCCTGGAAAATTTCCAAGAAGCTGCTGGTACCCCCCAAAGTTGTGTATAATATCCACAAACTGCTTTCCATGGAACGTCAAGTCACTAGATGGGGCCTGGCTTGCTGGACGAAGCATTAATAAAACTTCCTTTTATGTTAAAACTTTACTTACTCTTTTTAATTCAGTGATTACCTCAAGCCACCGCCATGTTGCTCTAATACTCACTCACATGGGCTTTGGCAGACTTCAGTAACCTCCTGGTCTTAAACTGGTAACCTCAGTTTCTCTCCAGGTGAGCTTCTCCATAGGCTACCTGACTGTTCTCACCATGTGGTTGCTAGTTTATTGTAGAGTGGCCTAAGAAAGAGAGCAGGAGCAACCAAGACAGAAACCTTATCATTTTGTGTAACAGAATCTCAGAAGTGGCAGATTTCTCTTGTCATCTTTTGATCATAGAGGTCAATCCTAGTGAAACGTGAAAGGGGACAACACAAGATATGAAGACCAGTATTGCTAAATACACAAATTTATACAATCTTAATCCAGTCCTAAGCAGTAGAAAGAAATACTTTTTAGAGCAAGGATGTATTGACGCCAATATCTGCATACGTAATGGAAGTGCGTGTATTCGCTCCTTTCTGATATAAAGCATCTGTAATGAAAGCCGTTGGCAAGAAATAGTCAATGAATATTGTTGAATATCTATCAAATATCAGACAAAGAATAGTAGTTACAAATGGTTGAAAAATCTGAAAATAGGCATATTCTTTGACATAATAATCCTAGGTTGAAAAAACCCTGAAAACAGGCATATTCTTTGACCTGATAATCCTACCTTTAAGAATCTGTCCTGAGAAAATACCTTGATGAAACAACAAAGAGTGGTGATGACAATCTTGGCAGTGTAGCTGTTTGCAAAGTAAGCTATGCAAAGAACATACATGTTCGAAAGTAGGGAACCATTAAATGAAATTAGTATTTTGTATCTATTAAAATGATTTTCTAAAAGGATTTTTATTGATAAATTGTCTTTATCATTGCTTTTTTTTTCTTTTTTTTTAGAGACAGAGTCTCAATGTATCGCCCTCGGTAAAGTGCCATGGCATCACACAGCTTAGGCGATTCTCTTGTCTCAGCCTCCTGAGTAGCTGGGACTACAGGCGCCCACCAGAATACCTGACTATTTTTTTGTTGCAGTTTGGCTGGGTCGGGTTCGAACCCACCACCCCTGGTATATGGGGCCAGCGCCCTACCCACTGAGCCACAGGCACTGCCCATTTATTATTGATTTTAAATAAAACAAAAACAAGTTACAAAACAAATTTTTACTGCATAATCCCATTGTAAGAAATATGCATGTATAAGAAGTCTAGATACAATATTGTTACTCAAAATATTAAGTTATTCCAGAGTAGATATCGATTGTTTTAGCTTACCCAGGATCTATTTCTCCTTGTCCTAATAACAAGTCTCAGACTTTTCAATTATCTCTCTCTTATTTTCTGTCCACTTGTTAGCTGAAATTAACTCAAACCCAAACCAATATTTGTATTCTCATCTGTAAAGTGATGGGATTGAGAGTCAAGCCTCAAACATTTGTTTGAATTTTAGCCTAGAGTTAGAGTGGCCATGTTGCTGCTACCTGGAAGCCAAGATGTGGGGGGAAACCTTATGACATCATTTAACCATTGGCCGCCAGCCAATCCCAGGTGTCCTCACCGCACTCAGACTCTCACACCTGTGGCAGGTCACTACTCCTCTCCCCACCATATACACCCTATGTTAATTGGCTCCACTTGGAGGCTTTTGTATTAAATTTAGAAAAACGTGTAGAAAGAAAGGAGGCAAGGAGGAAGAGGAGGAAAAGGGAGGAGGGGAGAAAGCATACTCTTCTTTTTAAATATGCCTATGTAAGAAATCAGGGAAATCTATTTTAGACAAATACAGACAGATATAAGGGGACCATACCATTGTCTTCAAATAGATTAAGGATTCATCTATAGAAATACAAAGAGAAATATTTTAGACTCATTAGTATAAATTACAGAGAGGCTTATTTACTTCAGTATAAAGCCACATAGTTATTTTAATTTGATCTGGATAAAGTTAAGAAGGTGGTATGACTTATAAAGTTATGAACCCCTTGTAACTGGGAGCACTCAGAGATTTGATGACAATCATCAGAGTCTCATTCAGGAAATACATTCCTACCTTAAAAGAAAGACACAACCAAATGACAATTAAATTAGTTTTCCTAGGTAGATAACTGATTTGGGATCCCTGGGCTTTTCTTTATTTTTTTTTTTAATGTGGTAAAATAGTCCTTATACTGCACACCTTTTAATATGACTCTAAAAAGTCTGAAAGAGGATATTTTGTGAAAGCTTTTCTCACATTTTTCTAGCAAAAATAATTAGCTCTTGATCTTTTTGTTTCTCAGAACAATCAGTAGTCAATACATTAAAAACAACCTACCAGGACAAACAGTTCCATTTTGAAAAATATTTAATAGAACCACTTTGGGTTACAGAGAAAAGAAAATTTCCCTTAGATAAAATGTAAAACATCATATATTATATTAATAAAATAAAAGCATTTTATATTTATTGGCATGTTTTTATTGAAACATGAGTGTGACAAAGAAAAACAAATGAAAAATATTGATAAACCTCAAAACCATCAGAATTTAGATAATAGAATAAAATCTCAGATTCTTGTGCAATAAATTGTACAAGGAATTTTTTTTTTAGCATGTGATCCAAACTGACCTTAGCGCATTTATTTTCTTTTTTTTTTTATTAAGTCATTTGTACATAGCTCATGAATACATTTATATACCATTATGGGATTCAATATGTTGATTATTTATACAAATTGGAGTGCTCACATCCTACTAATTAACATAGCCTTCACCTCATTTACTCAATTACAGTGTTGAAACATTTGTGTTCTACACCTGATAGATCCAACTTGTACTTGCAATATGCTCCATAGGTGTGGTCCCCCTATTAACCCTCCCTGCACCCTTCTCTCTTCCCCTCCCCCTCTCCTTCCCTTCTTTATCCTGGGCTATAGTTGTGATTCATCTTTCATATGAAAGTATGAGTGATTATAAATTGGTTTCATAGTAGTACCGAGTACATTGGATATTTTTTTCATTCCTGAGATACTTTACTAAGAAGAATATTTTCCAGCTCCATCCATGTAAACATAAAAGAGGTAAAGTCTCCATTTTTTAATGCTGTATAGTATTCCATGGTATACGTATACCATCATTTATTAATCTGAGCTGCAATGAACAATCTGGTGCAAATATCTTTGTTGCCAAATGATTTTTGGTCCTTTGGATATACACCTAGAAGAGGAATTGCAGGATCAAACGGCAGGTCTACATTTAGATCCCTGGGTGTTCTCCAAACTTCCTTCCAAAAGGAACGTATTAGCTTGCATTCCCACCAGCAGTGCAGAAGTGTTCCCTTTTCTCCACATCCACGCCAACATCTGTAGTTTTGGGATTTTGTGATGTGGGCTACTCTTACTGGAGTTAGATGGTGTCTCAGAGTAGTTTTGGTTTGCATTTCTCTGATGATTAAAGATGATGAGCATTTTTTCATATGTCTGTAGACCATGTACCTGTCTTCTTCAGAGAAGCTTCTGTTCATGTCTCTTGCCCACAATAAATGGGATCACTTGTTTTTTTCTTATTAATACACATTGATGTTTATTACTTTAAGCAACAAAAGTCTTGTTTTGATGTATAAATGTATAGGCACATTTGTCACTTTACTGCTTTATTAGGTACAGATGACAAAACTAATATTTTTAAATGCCATGATGAGCCACTCAATTCTAATATGCTCATCTAAAAAGCCTTAAAGATCTACACAATTATATCTTTACTCAACTTATATTGATGCCCTCAGAGTCTGCTGAAGCATGTATGTATTATCATACATTAGCTTCTCATGATGTATGTTTTGACAAGTCACGTCTCCTTTTTTAATTTTTCAGCTTTCTTTCTATCAGACTCTCATTTTTCATTCTTCAATGCTGTTAAAAAAACTCTCTCTAATAACCTTTTGCCTGATACTGAATTTGCTGCTTTTTACCTGATGCTAGTTTTTTCCTCACAGCGTTAGTGAGGCATAGTTGACAAATAAAAATTAGGTGCATATGTTTACGGTGTACAGCATGATGTTTTGACGTGCGTGTGTATGTGTGTGTACATTGGGAAATGATTACCACAGTCAAGCTTAATAACATATCCATCATCTCACATCATCCTAACCATGTGTGTATGTGTGTGTGGTGAGAACACATATGATCTACTGTTTCATCAAATTTCAAATATACTACTGTATATTATTCAGACTTTAAAAGAAAGAAGTCTTACTATTTGGACATTATGCTAAGTGCAATAAGCCACACCTAGAAAGACAAATATTAAGGAAATTGAACTCATAGAAACAGTGAATAGAAATATTGCCAGGGGGTAAGAGGTTGGGGAAATGAGGGAATTTTGATCAAAGGGTACAAACTTTCAGTTATAAGACAGGGAAGTTTTGTCGATCTATTATCATGGTAACTATCTGCTGTTGTTCTGAAAACTGGATAACTTAAGCAGGAAAAGAATACATAGGAAAGATTAGTTCAAAGTAGTAGACTGTAGTATGTAGACTGAGTATGTATGTGTACCTTTTCTTTATTGCAAGGGTGCATGTCAAATCTATTAAGAGGGCTCGGCGTGCGTAGCACAGTGGTTATGGCGCCAGCCACATACACCAAGGCTGGCGGGTTCGAACCCAGCCTGGGCCAGCCAAACAATGACAACTGCAACAGAAAATAGCTGGACGTGGTGCCGGGTGCCTGTAGTCCCAGCTACTTCAGAAAGTGAGGCAAGAGAATCGCTTAA
This sequence comes from Nycticebus coucang, assembly GCF_027406575.1. NCBI lineage: Eukaryota > Metazoa > Chordata > Mammalia > Primates > Lorisidae > Nycticebus > Nycticebus coucang. The sequence goes on from NC_069786.1 coordinate 77,705,711, forward strand.
GCCCAAGAGTGTGAGGTTCCTGTGAGTTGTAATGCCATGGCACTCTACCAAGGGCAGCATCTGTCTCAAAAAAAAAAAAAAAGAGTAGAGTATAAATGTTTTAACACAATAATTAAGTAAATGAGGTGAAGGCTATGGTAACCAGTTTGATGTGATCATTCCAAATTGTATGTAAAATCAGTACATTGTACTCCGTAAGTGCATTAATGTACACAGTTATGATTTAATAAAAAAATTAAGATAAAAATAAAGAAATATATGCTGTTGATGTGCACTGCAAGAATGTATGGCATTTTATAATGAGTTTCTCTGAAGTTAAAAATTCCTGATAGAGAAAAAACTGGAGTATCTTGGTTCATATGTTCTTCCCCGCGATGCTGGAGCAGTGACTGAGGATTTGTGATTTAGAGACCATCAAAACTTTGTGGTTTGTATAAGGTTAATTCCTAAAAGAAAGGTAAGACAGACAAAAACAAAACATGTTCAAGACGCTGACGCTTGCCACAGGGAGACCTCTCACCACCATCCTTGTCATTTGTCAAATCTTTAAAAAGTTGATTTGAAAAACAGAAGCTGTCTTCTTTCCATTTAATAAGAATTACACATTTTTGGGCAGCACCTGTGGCTCAAGGAGTAGGGCGCCGGTCCCATATGCTGGAGGTGGCGGGTTCAAACCCAGCCCCAGCCAAAAACCAAAAAAAAGGAATTACACATTTTTATGTCAATATGCAAATAGCTTATAAGAATGATAATTTTAGTTTATGCAAAGATTATATTATTAAACCCATAAAATGTCTCTTAATAGTTTTGAAGGTAAAACTATTCATAACTTTGTTTGGTTTTAGAAAATTCCAAATTATCATTGCTTCAAATATTGCTTCTCCACTATTCCCTCCCTTCTCTTCTTCTGGAACTTCTGTTAGAAATACATTAGATTCTAAAGCTCTATCTTCATATGTCTTAATTGCCTTTTCATATTTTAATCTTGTTTGTTTCTTCTGTGTTTTGTAATCAGACTATCACTGTACATGAATTCTTTTTCTTTCTCTGTTGAGATGTCTGGCTCCATGTGACCTCTCAGCGCCCGGGAGGTCAACTCAGGCTCTTTTTCATGATGATTTCAGTGTTCCTAATAACAAGAATGTAAAAGACCCAATACTTGTGTACTTTTGAAGTGTCCACTTCTATCACCTTTACCGGCAATACATTGGCTAAGACAAACCATATGACCTGGCCCAGATTTAAGAAACAGAAAAGTGGTCTCCACCTTTTGCTAGAAGGAGATGCAAAGAATGTGTGGTAATTCTCAGTGACTTGCCACACCTGGCTAGAGTTCATTCAACTTTTGTATTTTGTATTGCAAATATAGTCTTTCAATTGTGATATCACTGTTTCTTTTCTTCATATTTATATATTTAATGCACATTTTGTTTCATGCCATTCTGTTCTTTATAATGACTATCATTCTGTCACTTTTTCTTTAAAAAAAAACAAACTTATTTTAAAGTCCTTGTATTATGTCATAAAATTGATTTCATCTGGCATAAATTTTTGTCCTGATGGTTGATCTCTTTTTTTTTTTGGCTGTCTTTTAAATTAAATAAGTGCATAGAACATACTAAGCAATATGTGCTACATATTAGGAGTATATGCTTATGATTAGACCATTCCATACTTAGGTATTTACACAAATGAAAGTAATGGATTCATAACAAATGCTTGTGCATGAATGTGTATGACAGATTGATTTGTACCAGCTCAAAATGGGACACAATCCAAATGTCCATCAACAGCTGGATGGATAAATATATATAATAATATATATATATTTATATATATACAATGAAATGCTACCTAGCAATAAAAAGTAATAAACTATTTTTTCACTTTCTTGTATAATTTTTATTAGAGAATATCATACAAAAGCATATATAACCAAACCACAGTAAAATCACACAATAGCATACCAAATCAATATATTTACTATTGTTTTTTTGCGGGGGATTTGGGGGGTTTTTTTGGAAGTTTTTGGCCAGGACTGGGTTTGAACCCACCACCTCTGGGATATGGGGCTGGCGCCCTACTCCTTTGAACCACAGGCATCGCCCATCAATATATTTACTGTTTTCTTGTTGTTCAATCATTCTTTCTGAAAAAAGAGTCAATCCTGGCCTGTTTCTTTTTCTCTGTCATCCTTGCTTGCTTGCTTCTTCCATTTCATCAGCTGCTTCGTGCACTTAAGGAAGCTTCCCACTTGTACACTTGTCACCCTTCATGACGAGACTCTGTCAGGCATCATCTTGAAAAAGAGTTTGTACTAGTCAGCATTAAGGATGTTGTCATCTCTGAAGCCTCCAGCAAAGTCCAGGAACTTTTTGATAGACTTTTTCACAACTTCTACTGGAATTTCATTGGATTTACCCCACAAAACTTTCTGGGAGATCTTGTCTCATTTCAAATTTCTCAAGCCAATCACTTAATACTTGGAAATCTGCCACCCTGAATTCCAGGGTAAATGTTTTAACAACTTCTTAGATCATCAGCGTTAACTACCTGCTTCACTGACTTCATCAAGGCAAGTTTTCCTCCTTTTCCACTGTGGGTCTCCACTTTATCACACTTCCTCTTACCTTACCTCTCCAAGTACTGATGTTTATTTATATTTTTGGATGTTGCCAACTGTGGTCTTGCTAACACCAAAATATTCTACTGTCTTTCTTTGGCTTTTACTTTCTAGAAAATGTAGAAGCTCAACGTTTTCCTTCAGTGTCAGCCCTTTGAGTTCTTTCCTTTGGGCCATATGTCTCACCTAACTGTAAAATTTTTCAGTAATTGGCTCGGTGCCCATAGCACAGTGGTTAAAGTGCCAGCCTCATACACCAAAGTTGGAGGGTTCAAGCCCAGCCTGGGCCAGCTAACCAACAATGACAACTGCAACAAAAAATAGCTCAGCATTGTGGCAGGAGCCTGTAGTCCCAGTTACTTGGGAGGCTGAGGCAAGAGAATCGCTTAAGCCCAAGGGTTTGAGTTTGCTGTGAGCTATGATGTCACAGCACTCTACCAATGGCAACTCAGTGAGACTCTACCTCAAAAAAAAATTTTTTTTTTTCAGTAATTGTAGGATGTACCTACAATTCAGACCACTTTTACATTGAAACAATCTTCCCCAACATGTGATAAACAATAGAATGTTAGGCCTAATGCAACATGTGGCAATAATAAAACATGAAAAAATAACATTTATACTAAAGAAAAATAATAAAACTAAGAGGCAAAGCCCACACCTTCTCCTCCTTTGTGTAGAGTGGAATCAACTAGTCAAGTTGTAGAGGGTAAATCAATATTGTATGTCACAGTCCAAGTAGTCAAGATACCACTTACAGAGGTGGTCAATATGTATAGATCAGTCTTCCATTAATTACATACTGTATACATCCAGTCTATGAAAATTAGATCAACTGAAGAAAGTGGTCAGTATAGGGAGTGTTTCCTGGCTTCTGGAGTGACCTAACATTCTCTTTACTGCCTGTGCAGGTCACAGTGCAGCGGAGGCTGTGGTGGAGCCACCAGTCTTTCAGCAAAGCAAACACGGAAACCGCAAAATGTAATGAATTATTAATACACACTACAGCATGAATGAATCTTGAAATAATTATGCTGAGTGAAAGAAACTAAACAAAAATAATACATCCTATATGATCCTTTAATAACCATTCTAGAAAATGCAAACTATAGAGACAAAAGTTTATAAATAGTTGTCTGGGATGGGTATGAGAGACAGAAAAGGGTGGGAAGGAGAGATTGTAAAAAGTCCTTAGGGAACTTTGGCAGACGATGAATATCTTCATTATGGTGATGGTTTCACAGTTTACATCAAAAGTTATTCAGTGGTACGCTTTAAATATATCCAGTTTATTGTACATCAATTATGCCTCAATAAAGCAATTTAAAAAAATAAGTTGGTATTATTACACACTTCTCAGCTGTTTTAACTTGAGCATATCAATTTCACCTAAAACACAATTATAATGTTGACAAAAATATTAATCGCAATATTTATTTGGCACTTTGCCAAGTCAGTTATTATGTTAAGCATTTTACTTAAATTACTTCATCTCAATAACTTTATCAATTAGGTACTACTAATAATTCCAATCAGAGGTATCAACCTTTTTATTTTCCCTGCCACACATTGGAATAATAAAAGTTGCCTTGGGCCATTCATTAAATACACAAACACTAACATAAGCTGATTAGCAAAAAAAAAAAAAAAAAAAAAATGTTTTGTATTTGCTTTTTGCATACTTTTTGTGATGTATGACACCACAGATAAGCAAAAAAAGTCCTCATAAAATCAATATGTTGCCCAAGGGGCCCCAGGTTGGACACCACCGATCGATAAAGAAACTGAGGCTTCAAGAGACTAAGTAACTTGACCAACAGGCAACACATGTGGTAAGTAGGACAAATGGAAATTGAATCTTGTGTTGTGGCTCTAGGGGCCAAGCTCTAACATTACCCCATGTGGGATAGAAAAGGACAATTTGCCTTACTCTTGCTCAGTTTCCTAGTCTTATTCTTTAAAATTGTCTTTCCTTTCAAATCTCCCCAACTCTCATTTTTATCTTTTCCTCCTGGAAAAAGCCATGAAGCCAGTTCTCACTGTGGGAATCAAGAAAAAGCACTGCCTTCGGACTATACTTCATCAGTTCACAGATGCAAGAAAAGACTATGAAAGACTGAGCTGGTCATGATGGCTTGCCCCTGTAATCCTAGCACTCTGGGTGGTCAAGGCAGGAGAATTGCTTGAGCTCAGGAGTTCAAGAGCAGCCTGAACAAGAGCAAGACCCATCCTTACTAAAAATAGAAAAACTAGCCAGATGTCCTGGCAGGTACCTGTAGTCCCAGCTACTCAGGAAGCTGAGGCAGGAGGATTGCTTAAGCCCAGGAGTTTGAAGTATCTGTGGGCTAGGCTGACACCAGGGAACTCTAATGTTGGGCAACACAGTGAGACACTGTCTCAACAAAATAAAAGACTTTAAAGCTATGATGTGTCCTGGCTAATTCATACATCTAGTGATCACCTTTGTTTGTCTTTGGGCTATTTTATAACTTTTTAGAGATAGAAATTAACTTGTAGAAAACTGATAACAATAATTCCTGTCCATAGACATGCACATTGTGTCTGATAGAACGCAATTATTTCCCTATGGACAATGACTGTTTTTTTGGTCAATTGTCTGTCCATTCACATATTCATTTCAGCATTCCTCTTCTGACTGTAAGTTGCCTGTTGAACCAATTATTACATCTATAATCAATTGGTTATAGTTCTAATGTATAACATCTATAGATGTTCCCTTATCAATTAATGCATTAAATAAAATCTTCACGTGTTCATTTTATATTTGTACCAGAGTTGTGATTTTATCCTTTTTTAAAAAATCTATTAACACATATAGTATAATTTAAAATAATTTTTAAAATTGGTACCTAACAGAAAAGCTTACTGAATTTAGTGAAGTCTTCCTAACCCTGTCTAACCATGAAATTTCCTTAGATATGTTTTTTCAATGATTATGAGCCTTTCGGTTCTAATATATGACAAGTATAAACTCTTTCCATTGATCTAATTAGGAAAATTTAATATTGGGAAGTCAAAAAAAGGGACAAGATGTAAAATAGAAGTAGACAAGTAAAAAGATGACTTTTTTTCCTTTTTCAAAATGCATGCAAAATTTAAATGAACAGAAAGAAAAGCAAATGCAGGTTTTAGGACTGGTGTCTTGTAACATCTGGAAGGAAAAAGGAAGGAAGCCAAATACATGTTCTTTGGCTTGAAGTTGTCATAGAAAGAGCTAAGGCCTTATAAAACCAAGAGTTTGGAAAGGGAATAATAAATACCTGCTTTATGATGATGAGTGTATTGAATGCAGATGACTCAAGGCTTTTTCCAGTGCAAGTATCCAAGTTTTTCTCTGTATCTTCGTTAGTACTGTGAGATGGTAAAACAGAGGAAGTGGGGAAGCTTGACCAAGCTGTAGGATACTGGAGCATGGTATTAAACAACCCTGGACATAGTGAACCAGAAAAGCATTGATGTACATATAACTGAACAAAAATACCCCTGTCCTTTTAGGTTATGTGCCATAAAGAAAAAATGAATTCATGGGTATCAAAACTCAAAAGGGGAAAAATTCTGGAAGTTTTCCATATTAAAAGGAAGTAAATGGTCATTAAATATAAATATGCTATTATAATTTAAAGTACATAAAATATCATTGATGCTGGCCTTATGAATAAATTTGTTTTATCTGAAATGTTATTTAAAATATTAAACATCCTAGGGCATGGCAAGATCTGTCTGGAAGGCTGCAGGGCCAGCTGGAGCAAGGATTTGGAGGACCCTTTCTGTCCCTGATCCTGACTCATCCCTTGTGGATTATGGGAGGAGTAAGTAGGACCACTGGAGTAAAGGTCTGGCACTTGGTAGGCTTGGGGAAGTGGCTATTTACAAGTTGCATGGAAACATTTCACTATTTTAAATAAAGCACATTCTCTTCTAAATACTTAGCGCTGTTTGCCAAAGCAATCAACGGACAGAGAATTTACAACAGAATTAGTTACTGTATGAGTTAGGAATGTATATAACTATGAATAATAGAGAACCCCACCATCATGGCTTACACAGAAGGTTTTTATTATGTCGTTAGAAAAAAAAAAAGACAAAATGTGAGCAGTCCAGGGCTCAGGCAGCTGCACGGTAACGTTATCATGGACCCAGGTTTCTCCATCCTTGTCTTCCACCACCAGCTACCCCATGCTGGTAGCCTCATGGTCATAAGGAGGGTTCTAGCTTTCATACTTCATCCCAAAGTTTTAGGAAAGAAAATGATGGAAGGAGTAGTTACGTGTCTTAGGAGAGCTAAAATGTTTGACACATCCACAGCAAACTTTCACTTGCCTCTTTAGCAGAGTTTCATCATATTACTTATCCTAGGTCTCAGGTAGCATCAGGAGGGCAGGTTTTTTAATGATGTACTTTATTGTTTTGAACAAAATAAGAATCTGTTACTAACGATGAAGGGAAAAATAAATATTGGTTGAGTAAAAAAATTGGTGTTTACGTACTATGGATGGAATGTTTGTGTCCCCCTAGAATGCATATGCTGAAAACTAATCTCAGTGTGATTGTATCTGGCAGTAATTAGGTCATGAGGGTGGAGCTCTCATGAATGAGATTAGTTGCTCTAAGAAAAGGCCAGAGAGCTAGCTTGCTGTCTTTCTACGACGCAAGGGTACAAGAGGAAGAAGGCAGTCGGCAACCCAGAAGCCTGACCAAGCTGGCATCTTGGACTTCAGCCCCAGATCTGTGAGAAGTAGAGTCAAGCAGTCTATGATACTTTCTTCTAGAAGCCCCACAGTCATCTAAAACTCCATCAAAATTAGAATCAACTCTATCAATAAATTCTTAACATTTAGGAAAAAGTCTTAAAACAGTAAAGTGCAGTCCACTGTGCCATGGGTTTTAAAATATTATGTCATTCGGCAAATTTCATATTTAAATTTCACATCTGTAAAAATGTATATAATCACAACCTCATGTCTAAGTGGAAACTAATGTATTACTTGCAACCCATTTCCAAACTTGTATAACTAATCGAATTTCTAAGCCAAAATTTCTCTTCCATACAAAAAAGTCTGCTTCTCATAGATGACCGCATAAGAGCTGTTTGAGAACATAAGATTAAACTTAGTAGCATTTAAAGAGAGAGGGCATAATTTAAAATTTTTATAGCTTAGCTGAAGCTATCAAATCCAAGGCAATTTTGAACTTAAATTTTATTTTCAGAGCTACCTGTCACTTTGAGGTAGTTATTTTTTGCTTTTCTTCCTTCTACTTCTTTTCTAAGGCTATCTTCAATTTCTCTTTCTTCTTTAATTTTGTTTGACTTAGAATTTTCTTCTGTTCAGAACATAATTTTTACAAGAGCAATAGAAAGGTTTCTTACAAATTTCCCGACATTATATGCCTAGATTCTAGAAAACGGCATCCTCATCTGTCTGCAAAAAGACTTGTATTAGGTTCTAATGTGGCAAATGCAATACATTAAGTTATACTACCAATTTAAAAATATCTGTGATGAAATAATATGTAAGAGTTCATTGGATAATAACCCTTACATATAATGTTTGATGAAATAATATATGAGTTCAATGGAGAATAGCCCTTGTATCTAATGTTTGAATATTATCTTATTTAATCTGAATCCAAATTCCAGAAGAAAATTATTCTCAGAATAGTTTCATTTTAGCAACCATTGCTAATGCTGAATTCTCTTCTCAGTGAAGTAGAATGTGGAAGGGAATCATATAAAGGTTAATAGACACAGCCGAGATGCTGATGTGTCAATATAGCACAAGGATATAATGCCTCTAACAAAAACAACACAGTTCTCTGAAGAAAAAAAAATCAAGGATAATAAGAAGTTTCTAGGATTCTATATTTATGCTATGTGGATATACAACTCAAAATAACTCAGTGTAAATAGACTCAAATACTTATCACATAGGTTTAAGTATGTCACTGATGATAGGTGTATATTAGTAATTGATCTCTTTTCCTTCTTCCTTTCTCAAACCCCAGACAAAGACCCATTTGACATTGATTCGACCTGCTGAGACACCAGTATCTAATCAGAATCAGAGATAGCTTTCAAATTGGCCAGAATTTGGTGATCTTATATAATGTCATATCCTGCTAATGAAAGTATACATTGGATCGACTTTTAGGAAGATCATTTGGTAATGCATTAAGAGTCTTAAAAAGGCACAGAAATTTAACTTTGTGTTCACAACCAATCAACACTTTAGGATTAAAGTAGCTTTATTTAGAGAGATGTTTATCACAGCATAATTTTATATTTTTTTAAATGGGAAAAATCATTAAGTCATTGGGACAGAAAAGACAGGGTGTTGCAGAGAACACAGTTAAGTTAAATAAATAAATACATAGATGTTGGGGGTGGCACCAGTGGCTCAGTGAGTAGGGCACCAGCCCCATATACCGAGGGTGGCAGGTTTGAACCCAACCCTGGCCAAACTGCAACAAACAACAGCCAGGTGTTGTGGCAGGTGCCTGTAGTCTCAGCTACTTGGGAGGCTGAGGCAAGAGAATTGCCTAAGCCCAAGAGCTGGAGGTTGCTGCGAGGTGAGCTGTGACAACAGGCACTCTACCGAGGGCAATAGAGTGAAACTCTGTCTAAAAAAAAATAATACATAGGTGATAACGATAGAGTTTAAAATAGTATATATGGTATGACCTGAATTTTAAAAAAATTCACACAATAAGACCCAAACATAGAAAAATTACTCAAAAGAAACTCAATTTCCAAGCAAATCTTGTACACATATCTGATTAATTCCTTTGAATAAGTTCCAAGACATAGAAATGAGGTATGAGGTATATTGTTATTTTTTACGTGTTTTATATCATATTTTCAAATGGTCATCCAGAAATGTCATATAAATTTACATATTTTTATTATAAGCAAGCTAATTTCTATTTATATGTACCAGGCTTACCAGGACTTTACATTTTTTTATTGTCCTATCTACCTTAAATGTGAATGTTTTAAAAATTTTTTAAAAAATACTTACATGCATTTAATAAAAAAATAAATAAATAAAAAATACTTACATGCATAAGAAAAATGACTATGATTATATACCATTAGAAATCCAGACCAAATAAAGTAGAATACCCTCTGGCTCAACAGTGATGTTTGAGGGTTTTTTAGAACCAACATAGGACCCTCATATCAACCAAAAATCTGTCTATCATCCTTTCTTTAACTGGTAGGTGTGTCTACTTAAATGTCAATCATCTCACATTAAAAGTGCCAAAAATGGGGCTGCAAACCTAGCTCCTCTAGTTTCCTCGTTTCTCTCAGTGATATAGTCTTTTTCCCACCCTTGAAACTGTGGTAACATCTTTGATTTCTCTTTTCTAGCATGTCTTATCCAGTCACCAAATCATAAAATTCCTGAACCTGTCCTCTGTCCTTTCTTTTCCAGTCCTATAGCTCCCACCCCAGCACAGGTTTTTCTTGGCTCTTTTATACAACAGATGTGTACTGAACACATACTCTGCAAAAGGCATTATACTACGGGGATGATAGGTGTCCACGTGCTGTCTCCCCTTTACGGAATTATAGTCTGACAAGGCAGACAGAGAATAAATGAGAGCCTCTGCCCCCAGGGTATAGCCTCTTTGCAATCGTTATTAACAATACAAGTATCTTTTTAAAAGACCCATTGAAACACATTAGTTTCCTGAAAAAAATAGAACAAAACAACACAACAACAAAAAAAATCATCATTTAGTGGCTTGCCACTATCAAGACTCCTTTGGCTTTGGTGTGGGTTATAGGGTAATATCCCCCCCAAAATTCATAAGCTAAAATCATAAATCACTTCCCATATGTGGAAATAGTGTTGTTGTAGATCTAATTAGTGAAGACCAGGTCATACTGGATTGGGAGGGAGAGAGTTAATCTGGTATGACTGGTACCCTTCTAAAATGGAAAGATTTGGAGACACACCATACACACCACACATACACCATACATGCACACACACACACACCACAAACACCACACACCCCACATGCATGCACACCCATACCACAAACATCACACACACTACACATACACCACACACACCACACATGCACATACATACCACAAACACCACACACACTACACACACACACCACACACACACACCACACACACACCACACATGCACATACACACCACAAACACTACACACACACACCACACACACTACACACACCACACATGCACACACACCACACACAGCACAAACACAACACACAAACACCACACACACCACACATGCACACACACACACCACAAACACCACACACAAAACCACACACTACACATACACCACACACACCGAAACACACACACATACACACATGGAGGATGAAGATTGGCGTTATGTTGCCACAGTCAAGAAGCTACTAGAAGATAGTAAAAGCCTGGAACAGATCTTTCATTCTCAGGAGTCTTCTCTGCCCATCACAATATCCCTTTCTCAAGGGTCTTAGGGCTTTGGAGAACTAAAAATATGCCTCCATTAAAAAAAAAAAAACTAGAAATTTAGGCTGAAATATATATATATTAAAGGGTACTCAATTTACAAACCCACAATTTAAGAAAGGACACAGGAGGGCGGCACCTGTGGCTCAAGGAGTAGGGCGCCGGTCCCATATGCTGGAGGTGGTGGGTTCAAACCTAGCCCTGGCCAAAAACCACAAAAAAAAAGAGAAAGGACACAAGAAATAATGAATACATGGCTTTCCTATATAGGTCTAGTTCCTGCTATTAAATATGAATGAAGAAAACATAGCTAATAAAACAAATAGCTTTTGAACAGGTTTGAAGATTTTGCCATAATTCAGACGTGGATAGTAATATATTTTTTTGCCAGTTTTTAAAGCTTTAAGAGTACAAAATTTTGTCTTCCTAACTAAATTAATATGTATCCATTAAAACACAAAAGAAGTTAAAAGTTAAATTTTCATGGTAACATTAAATTAACTGTTAGTTTATTTTAAGGAATCATACTGAACCAGCTAGACAGATGTGTTAGTGTGTGAGTAGAGTATGGTTAATTCAATAATTAAGAGAATATTATTTCTCCTTTTTTAAAGAAGTCAAATAATGTTAGTGGTAATAGAGTAGACAATGTCTATAGCAAATATTTCTTTTCATTTGTGATATTTTGATGGTGAGGAATTGGAATTATGTTAAGTTCTAGGGAATTAATCTGACAATATTCAGAATAAAGCATAAACTATAACAATTTTATTATTTATTTATTTATTTATTTTGAGACAGAGTCTCACACTGTCACCCTGGCTAGGGTGCCATGGCATTATTACATCTCACAGCAACCTCAAACTCTTGGGCTCAAGTGATCCTGGTATCTCAGCCTCCCAAGTAGCTGCGAATACAGGCACCTGCCACAACGCCCAGCTAGTTGTTCTGTTTTTAGTAGAGCTGTGGTCTTGCTCTTGCTCAGGTTGGTCTCAAACTCCTGAGCTCAGGCGATGCACCCACCTATATGTCCCAGGGTTCTAGGATTACAGTTGTGAGGCACCACATCAAGACTATAGCAATTTTAATAACCATTAGATGGATTATACCTACAAAATGTTGTTTCAAAAACTACCTCTACACAATAAGAATTCATTTTAAACATTGAGTTTAGGCATTATTTTAAGGGCTTTCCTCTTCATTATTTGTTTTAATCACCTAAATTGCGGTGCAATTTTACCTATAATATTCTTCTCTTTTGTTCTGTTTACATCTGAAATACAGAGAATATGTTTTTGGTCTGTAGTCTGTAAGATGGGCCCTTGTGATCCTCAACTTCTGATATTCACACACTGTACATCCCTTCTGGCCTCAGGTGCTCAATTCCACCAAATATAATGTGATGGAATTAATGTTATATCTCTTTTGATAGTAAGTTATAAAAAGAGTGCAGCTTCTTTCTTAGGCATTCTTGCTCACCCTCTCTTGTTCTTTCTTGAATTTTGTTCTCTCTTGAACTGATCTTGGGAAATCCAGCTACCACATTGTAAGCAGTCCTATGAAAAGGTACAAGTGAATGATCTTGGATATTGGTCTTCTGAGGCTTGCCAACAGCCACATGACTGAGCTCAAAGTGGATACTTCTTCAGATGAGACTACAGGTCTGACTGACCCCTGTACTGCAACCTCATGAGTGACCTTGAGACAGAATCATTCAGCTAAGTCACTCTTGGATTCCTGGCCCACAGAATAATAAATATTTGTTGTTTCCAGACACAAGTTTTAGGGTAATTTGTTGCACAATAGTAAATAACTATGACACTATTGGGAACTTTGTAGTACATCAGTTTTCCTTCTTTCTTAAAACTTGCCCAGTCATACTTTGGGTGTGAGGGGTGGGGCTTCTAACTATGTAAAGCTTGCCCTTCCATGGAGAAATACATCATAAATATGTCTTATTTTCAGTGGAGATTGCTACAATCAACCTGAGTAGAATGTAATACCTCATTGTGTTCCATGTGCAGTGTATGAATTTATTTGAAGATCTTATGGGAGTCTTGATAATATAAATAAACAAGAAAAAGTGAAAGCCTGGTAATTTAGTATTTACTAGGTAAAATAGCAGTGCCACTATTCTTAGACACCTATATCATAAAATGTCAAGAACTTCCATATGTTTGGAAGATATTACGTGGTTTGTTCACTCTTTAATTCATTCAACATCTCACACATATTTTTAGAAAGCATATATTGAGTCCCTATTATGATCAGGTTATTATCCCAGGCAATAGGGATGCCAAATGGAATACAGATAGTCCCTGGGTTATGGGTGACCTGACTTTCAGCATCCTATACTTATGAAAAGACACACAAGACTCCCCATAAGAATAATTTATAATTAAATAATTCCATTAACAATTCAGAAGCTAGTTTCTTCTGCACATGTAAAGAAACCCATGTGGTAGAGAGGGAGCAAGATGGCAGCCAAGTAATAGCTTCCTTGCAATCAGGCAATAGTCAGCAAGATATATATACTGCTTTGTTTTAGGTTTTGGTTTTCTTTTTTTTTTTTTCATTTTTCATTTTTTTTTGTATTTCAACATTTTCCCTAAGGATTTTTTTTCTTTTCTTTCTTCATTTTTCCAGTTTAAATATAATCTTCCATCATTGCCTTCTTTAGTAATAAGAACTTCAATTTTGCTAGGCTTTCTGCCTTTATTATTTGGCTTTCCCTCAATTTTATCCTGTAAGGTTTTCTGCTTCTTCGTTTTGGTTTGATTTATAGAATTTTTGTCCTTCCTCTGTATTTGGTGGAAGTGGGGTACTGTGTCTGAACAGGGTGGCAAAGAGCTGCTGACCTCAAGGGAATCACCCAACCCAGTACACCCAGAGGGTGGGGGTTTTTAAGGTTGGGTCAAAGTACCCTACTGTACACCTTTATTACTCCTGTCTCTCTCTTTTTGTGCCTCTCTGCTTTTTGTCGATATTCCATTTTACTCACTCCCTCTCCTTTCTCTTTTATCTTGTTTTTTAAAAATATTTTTTCCCTTCTTGCTCTTCAATATTCTCATCCTTTGGTACTGTGCCAAAAGGACTCATAGAACCCTTAGGTCAGAAGCATGGTAACTTAAAGAGCAAGAGGAAATGAAAGGAAAATTAGGGCAAGGAAAGAGGTAAAAGAAAACACTCATGAGGAAGAATCAGCAGAAAAATCCTGGCAACATGAAAAACCAGTCCAGAGCAGCCCCCCTAAGGGATCATGAGGTAGCTGCTACAGAGGATTTGACCTATAAGGAGATGTTAGAAATGACAGAAGGGGAAATTAAAATACAGATGATGAAAACAATGAAGGAAATTGCTGAGAAAGTGGAAAATAACCAAAAGTAAATCCAAAAACAGAATCGAATAAGAGATGGGTGGCACCTGTGGCTCAGCAAGTAGGGCATCAGCCCATGTACCGAGGGTGGTGGGTTCGAACCCAGCCCCAGCCACAAACTGCAAAAAAAAAAAAAAAAAGGCTGGTTGTTGTGGTAGGCACCTGTAGTCAGCTACTTGGGAGGCTGAGGCAAGACAATTTCCTAAGCCCAAGAGCTGAAAGTTGCTGTGAGCTATAACACCACAGCACTCTACCAGGGGTAAAAAAGTGAGACTCTGTCTCAAAAAAAAAGAAAGAAAGAAAGAAAAGAAAAGAAAAAGAGAGAGAAAAAGAGATGAATGATATCAAGAATATAGAAATGATATAGCAGAGTTAAAAGAATTGAAGCAGTCAAATAGGGAATATAAAGATGCAATAGAAAGTATCAACTACATATTAGACCATGCAGAAGAAAGAATCTCAGAGGTAGAAGACAAAGTTCTTGAGATAACACAGATAGTTAAACAAGCAGAAGGGAAGACAGAGAAAGCAGAATATTCACTGACAGAATTATGGGACTTAATGAAGTATTCAAACATATGAGTTATAGGTATCCCAGAAAGGGATGAAGAATGCGCCAGGGGAATGGAAGCCATACTAGAGAATATTATAAATAAAAACTCCCAATATCACTAAAGATTCTGACACATTTGTTTCAGAGTGATATCAGACCCCAGGTTGCCTCAAGTCTAATAGAGCTTCTCTAAGACACATTGTGATGAACCTGTCCAAAGTCAAAAGAAAAGATTCTGCAAGCTGCCAGGAGTAAGCACCAGTTGACCTACAGGGGCAAATCCATCAGAGTGACTGTAGACTTCTCTAATGAAACTGTTCAAGCCAGAAGACAATGGTCATCTACCTTGAATCTACTTTAACAGAACAATTTCCAGCCCAGAATCCTATATCCTGCTAAGCTAAGCTTTAAAATTGATGGAGAAATTGAATTTTTTACTGATATGCAAACATTGAGGAAATTTGCCACCACAGGGCCAGCTCTACAGGAAGTACTTCAATCTGTTCTACACACTGACCATCACAATGGACCACCAGCAAAGTAAGCACCTAGAAATTAAAGGACAGAACCTAGCTTCCACAATGATGCAAAAGATAAAACTAAGCCATGGACTTTCACAAAATAAGATGAATAGAATGCTTGCTACCACACTTATCAATTATCTCAATAAATGTTAATGGCTTGAATTCCCCACTGAAGAAGCGTAGATTGGCTGACTGGATTAAAAACACAAGCCATCCATTTGCTGTCTGCAAAAAACACATCTGGCTTCAAAAGACAAATTAAAACTCAGAGTTAAGTGAGCATTGGAAGACAATTTTTCAGGCAAATGGAATTGAGAAAAAAAAGAGGGGTTGCAATCTTATTTTCAGATACACGTGGATTTAAAGCAACTAACGTCAAAAAAGACAAAGATGGTTACTTTATATTGAGTAAGGGAAAAATACAACGAGAAGACATTTCAATTCTAAATATTTATGCACACAACTTAAATGCTTCCAGATTCTTGAAACAGACCTTAATTAGTCTGAGCAATATGATATCCTATAACACCATAATAACAGGGGACTTTAACACTCCTCCTACAGAGCTGGAAAGATACTCTAAACAGAAATTACATAAAGATATAAGGGACTTAAATGTGACCCTAGAACAACTGTGCTTGATAGACGTATATAGAAAACTCCATCTCAAAGCTAAAGAATATACATTCTTCTCATTGGCCCATGGAACATTCTCCAAAATTTATGATATCCTTTGACACAAAACAAACATCAACAGAATCAAAAGAATTGAAATTTTACCATGTATCTTCTCAGATCACAAGGTACTAAAAGTGGAACTCAACTCCAACAAAAATGTTCAAAACCACAGGAAGACATGGAAATTAAACAACCTTATGCTGAATGAGAGTTGGGTACAGGAATAAACAAAAGAGGTGATCATTAATTTCCTTGAACATAACAATAATGAAGACACCAACTACCAAAACTGTGGATACAGCAAAAGCAGTTCTGAGAAGAAAATTTATTGCTTTAGATGCCTACATTTGAAAAACAGAATGAGAATGCATCAACAAACTCACAAGCCATCTTATGGCATTGGAAAAAGAAGAACAATCTAAGACTAAACCCAGCAGAAGAAAAGAAATATCAAAAATTAAATCAGAGATTAATCAAATTGAAAGAAAAGACTTACTGAGAAAATGAATGAAACATGTAATTGGTTGTTTGAAAAAATAAATAAAATAGATGAAACTTTGGCCAGACTAACTAGAAATAAAAATGTAAAATCTCTAGTAACCTCTGGGCAGCACCTGTGGCTTAGTAAGTAGGGCACCAGACTCATACACTGAGGGTGGCGGACTCAAACCTAGCCCCAGCCAAACTGCAAAAAAAGTAGGTTTTATCCTTGGTTTTGTGCCTATAGCACAGTGGTTATGGTGCCAGCCATATACACCAAGTGTAGTGATTCGAACCCAACCCGAGCCAGCTAAACAACAATGACAACTGCAACAAAAAAATGGCTGGGCTTTGTGGTGGATGCCTGTAGTCCCAGGTACTTGGGAGGCTGAGGCAAGAGAATTGCTTGAGCTCAGGAGTTTGAGGTTGCTGTGAGCTATAATGCCATGGCACTCTACCCAGGGTGACATGGTGAGACTCTGTCTCAAAAAAAGAGAATGAAAAGGTAGGTTACATCCCAGGGATTTAAGGCTGGGATGGCAAGTCCATAAACATTATTCACCATATTAACAGAGGCAAAAGCAAAGACCATATGATCCTCTTAATAGATGCACAAAAAGCATTCAATAAAATCCAGCATCCTTTTCTAATTAGAACACTGAAGAGTATAGGCATATGTGGCACATTTCTGAAACTGATCAAACCTATCTATGACAAAGCTACAGCTAATATTTTACTGAATGGAGTAAACTGAAAGCTTTTCCACTTAGAACTGGAACCAGACAAGGTTGTCTTCTGTCACCATTACTATTCAACATAGTGCTGGAAATTCTAGCCAATACAATTAGGCAAGACAAGGAAATAAAGGGCATCCAAATGGGAGCAGAGTAGGTCAATTCAATGCCATCCCTATCAAAATACCAACATGCTTTCAAGACTTGTAAAAAATAATTCTACGTTTTGTATGGAACCAGAAAAAACAAAGTCAGGGACATCAGCATACTAGATTTTAGGCTGTACTACAAGGCCCTATTGGTCAAGACAGCCTGGTACTGGCATAAAAATAGAGACAGAAACATTTGGAACCAAATAGAAAACCAGGAAATGAAACTAACATCTTACAGCCACCTAATCTTCGATAAACCAAACAAGAACATACCTTGGAGGACAGACTCCCTATTCAATAAATGGTGCTGGGAGAACTGGAAACCCACATGTAAAAAACTGAAACTGGACCCACACCTCTCTCCATTCACAAAAATTGGTTCAAGATGGATAAAGGACTTAAGGTATGAAATGATAAAAATCCTCAAAGAAAGCATAGAAAAAACACTGGAAGATATTGGCCTGGGGAAAGACTTTATGAAGAAGACTTCCATGGCAATTGCAACAACAACAAAAATAAACAAATGGGATTTAATTAAACCGAAAAGCTTCTGTACAGCTAAGGAGACAACAAAGCATATACACAACCTACACAATGGGAAAGGATGTTTGCATATTTTAATCAGATAAAAGCTTGATAACTAGGATCTATAGAAAACTCAAATTAATCCACGTGAAAAAAGCCAACAATCCCATATATCAATGGGCAAGAGACATGAATAGAACCTTATCTAAAGAAGACAGATGTACATTTTTACACTGCTGGTGGGATTGCAAACTAATACAACCTTTTTGGAAGGAAATATGGAGAACTTTCAAAGAATTCAAGCTAGACCTCCCTTTTGATTCTGAAATTCTATTACTGGGCATTTATCCAGAAGGAAAAAAATCCTTTTCCATAAGGACGCTTGCACTAGACTGTTTATTGCAGCTCAATTTACAATAGCCAAAATGTGGAAACAGCCTAAATGCCACCAACTCAGGATTAACAAGCTGTGGTATATGTATACCATGGAATACTATTCAGTCATTAAAAACGATGGAGACTTGACATCCTTTGTATTAACCTGGATGGAAATGGAATACATTATTCTTAGTAAAGCATCACAAGAATAGAGAAGCACAAATCCTATATACTCAATCTTGATATGAGGACAATTAATGACCTAGTACACGGTGGGGAGTGGGGAAAGGGGAGAACAGAGAGAGAGGAGAGAGGGGTGTGGGACAAGGGAAGAGTGAAGAGATGGAAGGAGCGGGGGTGGGGTCTTAGTGTGTGACACACCTTTTGGGGGCAAGATACAATTGTAAGAGGGACTTTACCTAACAAATGCAATCAGTGTAACCTGCTTTCTTGTACCCTCAATGAATCCCCAACAATAAAAATAAATATATAAATAAATAAATACTAGGAAATTAAAAAAAAAAAGAAAGAAAAGAAACTCATGTGGTGCAAGGAATTTATTGGCACAGCTTTTTTACATGGCAGCAACTAGTCTCATTGTTTGTATAGTTGCTTATACACAGCATCGCTCTCATCTTAACATTTTAATTCAACTTTGTGAGTTCATATTTCCCCTTATGATCACACCCTTCAAAGCAAAAGTCCACTACAAATCCAGGTGAACCTGAAGTGAAGAGAAAGGTGATTGTAAGGTAAGCAAAAGTAGAAATAATTAAGTGTTCATAAAAACGCCAGATATTATAATTCATTAGGAAAGCATTGGACTTTAGGTACTCAGCTTTCAGAATAATTTTAAAGGATAAAGTGAGAATAATGGAACATGTGAAAAGCAGTGCTCCAATGAAAGCATCAGTTATTACTAAGCAGTGTAGCAGATTAATTTTTGAAATGGAAAGGTTATTGATTTTATGAGAAGATCAAAATAAGCATTACATTTCTACTAGTCTAGCATTGATGCAACATTGGATTAGTGTCAACCCTTAATATTCTTTTTTCACAATTTCTCCTACTCTCTGCCTAAACTTTTTGTATGAGATTACATTGATGTTCTACTTGTTTGAATTAAAAGAAAGAGCACAATAGTGTCTGTAACTTATTATTATAGCACAGGGATATTATCACGATTATTACAGGATTACACTATATTATTATTACCACAAATAAGCCATTATAGTATCACTGTCAATATTATTACCATTACAGTACATGTGCAGTTATATCAGAGATCCGAGTTACATACAAATTTGGCCTAAAGACATGCTCAGGAATCTCTTGCTCTCCAGGAACTTAAAGTCTAACAGGGTAGAATAACAATTGTGATAGAGGGCAATAATTGAAAGAAATAGTAATTGGCGCTGGGTATAGTTAGTAATGAAGAAGATACTTGGGAGGATGAGAGAAAGCTTCCTTTAGGAAGTCATGCCTGATGTTGAAAGATAAATAGGATTTAGTCAAATAAAAGAAATGATGAGTAAAATATTTTAAGCAGAAGAAAGACATGTGCCAAAGCTCAGAGTAAAAATAGAGTTCAAAACTGTCAATTGTGGGCGAACATAATAAACTAGATCCCTGCCCTTTTGGTGATAACACTTTAGTAATGAAGAAAAATGCATGAGCAAATAAATAGCGAATTACAAATTGCAGTAAAAAAAGAATGAAGGGAAAAATCAGAGTGCTACAAGACAGTAAGGGAATTAATATGTAGTAGTATTGTTAGGGAAAGTGATTTTCATTTTAGACTTTTTTTAAAGATATGTATGGGGTTTTCCCTCAGAAAAGCTCTAGTGCAGTTATAGAGAGTGGAACTTAGAGGAGAAGCTGGCATTAGACTTAAAGATTTTAAGCTCATCAGGACTTTGGTATAGTTAAAGCCTTGGAAATGTGTAGAGCCATCAAATTGTCAATTATTCCAAGCAGAATGCTTTCTGAGGTAGATTTTCAAAACATCTATGGTGATTAACTTTATTGTTATAATCTGTTGTTTTTTTTATATCAGTACAGGGTTTAAAAATAATTTCAAACAATTTTTATTAAACCAAAAAGTTGTTACCAGAGTGGTGCCTGTGGCTCAAAGGCGTAGGGCACCAGCCCCATATGCCGGAGGTGGTGGGTTCAAACCCAGCCCCAACCAAAAACTGCAAAAAAAAAAAAAAATTAAAAAAAAAAAGTTGTTACCAATGGGGTATAATGTCCTTTCAGAAGTTCCCTTTGGTAAGTGGGAGAGAGTGAGAGGTAGTTAAGCTTGATGTTTAACAAGTACTGACTACCGTGGTGGCTACCTGGTTTCATATGTGGATTTTGGCACTTACTGTCTGACTACAGGTTAATTACTAAAAATCTTTCATCTCAGTTTGTTTCTCTGTGAAATAGAGATAAACCTATTGTGTTTAGTGGGGGAAAAAATAAGAAAATGTAGACAAAGCCTGTGACACATTGAAAATGCTCAATTAAAAAACGGTTGCTAAAGATGGTGGCTGAGTAACAGCCTCCCTGCAACAGGGCACGGTGAGTCTGGGGAAATAAGATTCCAGGCATCTCTGCCTGGTAGAATCTGCCTATAATCATCCCTTTGTGGATACAGGGAGTCAGCAAGGGACTTCTGGACCCCAAGAGGTGAACAAAAACAGTGGAAAACTGGCAAGTGGTTGCGTGTGTCCGATTGACCTAATCCCACTGGCAGCCGTAAGTACAAGCAGCAGTGAGACTGCAAACCAGAAAGGCCTTACCTGTGAACTGTTTTGGTGTTTTTGGACTTGGCACTCAGTTGCCTTTGAGGAGAGCTTGATCAGGAGTATGGAGAACTTTGGGCATTGTCTAGGGCCCCAGACTGAGCCACTGAGCCAGATGGAGTTAATAGTGTTCAGCTGTGGGCTGCAGGGAGCCATTGTGAGGGAACTACCCCAGCAAGCACCGGCCTCAGGGTTGCAGAGCAAGGATCAGGTGGGAGCTAGTAACCTAGTGACTGAGCAGCCTAAAGGCGGGGATTGAGCTACCTTACAGCCTTAACCCTCAGGGTCAGAGTGAGACTAGTTTTGGCACACTGGAGACTTGGGCTGTTGCCCTGGGTAGAGCGCCCTCACGTCACAGCTCATAGCAACCTCAAACACCTGGGCTTGGTGCCGCCTGGACCTCCATAAGAGCGGCACTGTGACCCCTGACCTGCAAACCGCACCCGCTGGGCCTCTGCATGACCTGACCAGGAACTGCGGGAGCTGCACAACCCTGCGTCCTCCCTCCAGAACACTCCCTGCCTCCACACCGCCCACTGGTCTGGCCAGGGACTCTGGTAGCCGCATGCCTTCCAGAGCCCTCCCTACCTCTGCGCAGAGCCCTTCTCCTAGCCAGAGACTGCTAGCGCCTTGGGCTCTCTGTGCCAAAGTCACTGGGTGCCAGGCACTCCCAGAACTGTGTGCACCACCTCCCGCCCTGTTGCTGGATCCGGGTGTGTCACACTCCGGAGCTGCTTCCACAACCAGAACTCCCTGGATGGGGCAGCCCCAGAGGAACTACACAGGGCCACTCTCTACAAAGATCCAGCAACAATAGAGTGATCCTGGTGGTTTCTAATCTTGGAGAAAAATCTCCCCAACTCTGAGGATGGCCAGAGGCAATGGTGAAAAATGATCATGAGGTGAAATCAACAAAAAAACTCTGGCAATATCAACAAAAGAACTCTGGTAGATCAACTTCCCCAAGGATCAATGGGGCAGACACAGCACAAGATCCCACGCACAAACAAATACCTGAGATGACAGAAATTGAATTAAGAATCCAGATAGAAAATGAGATCGAATTATAATTCCAAACAGTAACCCAAAAGATATCTCAAGAATTCAATGAATTCAAAGACCAAACGACCAAAGATTTTGACACATTGAGACAAGAAGTTGCAGCCCTCAAAGATCTGAGAAACACAGTAGAATCCCTCAGTAACAGAATGGAGCAAGCAAAAGAAAGGATCTCTGACATTGAAGACAAAGCTTTCAAATGCTCCCAAACTATCAAAGAGGAAGAATAATGGAGGGCAAAAACAGATCAGTCTCTCAGAGAGCTCTGGGATAATTCAAAGAAAACTAACATTCGTCTTATAGAGATCCCCGAAAGTGATGAAATGGCTTCACAAGGCACAGAGTCTCTTCTCCATGAGATTATGAAGAAGAGCTTTCCAGACATGCCAAGAGATTCTGAAATTCAGATAGCAGACAGTTTCAGAACTCTAGCATGACTCAACCTAAATTAGACATCCCCCAGACACATCATAATCAACTTCACCAAAGTTAATATGAAGGAGAAAATTCTGAAAGCAGCCACACGAAAGAAAACCATCGCCTACAAGGGCAAACATATTAAAATAACTACAGATCTCTCTACTGAAAACTTTCACGCTAGAAGAGGATGGTCATCAACTTTTAATCTCCTAAAACAAAATAACTTTCAATCCAGGATCCTGTACCCAGCTAAACTGAGTTTCATTTATGATGGAGAAATTAAATACTTCAATGACATTCACATGTTGAAGAAATTTGTCATAACTAAACCAGCTCTCCAGGATATTCTCAGACCTATCCTCCATAAAGACCAGCGTAATCCTCCACCCCAAAAGTAAACCCACCCAGAAAATTTTGATCAAATTCCAACTTCCATAGTCGCAAAAGGATTAAAAATGTCAACAAGACTCTTGAAAGGCTTATCAATATTCTCAATTAATGTGAATGGTTTAAACTGTCCTCTAAAGAGGCACAGGTTGGCTGACAGGATACAAAAACTCAAGCCAGATATCTGCTGCATACAAAAAGCACCTCTTACATTAAAAGACAAATTTAGACTCCAGGTGCAGGGATGGTCATCTATACTCCAGGCAAATGGAAAGCAGAAAAAAGCAGGCACTGCAATCCTATTCACAGACGTAATAGGCTTTAAAAAAAAAACAAATTAAGGAAGGATAAGGATGGACACTTCATATTTGCTAAAGGTAATACTCAATATGATGAGATCTCAATTATTAATATTTATGCACTCAACCACAACGCACCTCAATTTTTAAGAGAAACTCTAACAGACATGAGCAACTCGATTTCCTCTACTTCCATAGTAGTTGGAGATTGTTACACCCCTTTAGCAGTCCTGGATAGATCCTCCAAAAAGAAGCTAAGCAAAGAAATTTCAGATTTAAACTCAACCATTCAACAGCTGGACGTAACAGACATCTAGAGAACATTTCATCCCAACAAAACTGAATACACATTCTTCTCATCAGCCCACGGAACATACTCCAAAATTGATCACATCCTAGGCCACAAAGGTAAAAAAATAGAAATTATTCCTTGCATCTTCTCAGACCATCATGGAATAAAAGTTGAACTAAATGACAACAAGAACCGGCATACCCATACAAAAACATGGAAGCTAAACAACCTTATGCTGAAGGATACAGGGGTTATAGACGAGATTGAGAAGGAAATCACCAAATTTTTGGAACAAAACAACAATCAAGTCATGAACTACCAGAACCTCTGGGATACTGCAAAGGCAGTCCTAATAGAGAAATTTATAATTTATAGCACTGCAAGCCTTCCTCAAGAAAACGGAAAGAGAGGAAGTTAATAACTTAATGTGACATCTCAAGCAACTGGAGAAGGAAGAACACTCCAACCCCAAACCCAGCAGAAGAAAAGAAATAACCAAAATCAGAGCAGAATAAAATGAAATTGAAAACAAAAGAATTATACAACAGATCAATAAATTCACAAGTTGGTTTTTTGAAAAGATCAATAAAATAGATACACCTTTGGCCAACCTAACCAGGAAAAAAAAGAATAAAATCTCTAATTTCATCAGAAATGGTAACAATGAAATAACAACAGACCCCTCAGAAATTCAAAAAATCCTTAATGAATACTACAAGAAACTCTACTCTCAGAAATATGAAAATCTGAAAGAAATTGACCAATACCTGGAAGTACGCCATCTACCAAGACTTACCCAGAATGAAGTGGAAATGTTGAACAGGCCTATATCAAGTTCTGAAATAGCATCAACTGTACAAAATCTTTCTAAAAAGAAAAGCCCAGGACCAGATGGCTTTAAGTCAGAATTCTACCAAACCTTTAAAGAAGAACTAGTACTTATATTACTAAACCTCTTCCAAAATATAGAAAAAGAAGGAATATTACCCAACACATTCTACAAAGCAAACATCACCTTGATCCCCCAAACCAGGCAAAGATCCAACAAGAAAAAAAAATTATAGACCAATATCACTAATAAATATTGATGTTAAAATACTCAATAAGATCCTAACAAACAGAATCCAACAACACATCAAAAACATTATACACCACCACCAAGTGGGATTTATTCTAGGTTCTCAAGGCTGGTTCAATATACATAAATCTATAAATGTAATTCATCACATAAACAAACTCAAAAATAAGGACCATATGATTCTTTCAATTGATGCAGAAAAAGCTTTTGATAATATCCAGCATCCCTTCATGATCAGAACACTTAAGAAAATTGGTGTCGAAGGGACATTTCTTAAACTAATAGAGGCCATCTACAGCAAATCCACAGCCAATATTGTGTTGAATGGAGTAAAACTGAAATCATTTCCACTTACATCAGGAACCAGGCAAGGTTGCCCATTGTCCCCATGGCTCATTAACATTGTAATGGAAATGTTAGATATTGCAATTAGGGAATAAAAGGTGATCAAGGGTATCCATATAGGGTCAGAAGAGATCAAACTTTCACTCTTCGCAGATGATATGATCGTTTATCTGTAAAACACTATGGATGCTACTACAAAACTTTTAGAAGTGATCAAGGAATACAGCAATGTCTCAGGCTACAAATTCAATACCCATAAATCTGTAGCCTTTATATATACTAACAATAACCAAGCCGAAAAAACAGTCAAGAACTCTATTCCTTTCACAGTAGTGCCAAAGAAGATGAAATATTTGGGAGTATACCTAAAAGGACGTGAAAGATCTCTACAAAGAGAACTATGAAACTTTAAGAAAAGAAATAGCTGAAGATATTAACAGATGGAAAAACGTACCATGCTTATGGCTAGGAAGAATCAACATTGTTAAAATGTCCATACTACCCAAAGCAATATATAATTTTAATGCAATTCCTAGTAAAGCTCCATTGTCATATTTTAAAGATCTTGAAAAAATAATACTTGGTTTTATATGGAATCAGAAAAAACCTCGAATAGCCAAAACATTACTCAGCAATAAAAACAAAGCAGGAGGAATCATGCTACCAGACCTGAGACTGTACTATAAATCGATAGTGATCAAAACAGCATGATACTGGCACAAAAACAGAGAATTAGATGTCTGGAACAGAATAGAGAACCAAGAGATAAATCCAGCTACTTACCATTATTTGCTCTTTGACAAGCCAATTAAAAACATTCGGGGGGGGGGCAAGACATGATTGCAAGAGGGACTTTACCTAACAATTGCAATAAGTGTAACCTGGCTTATTGTACCCTCAATGAATCCCCAACAATAAAAAAAAAAAAAAACATTCAGTGGGGAAAAGATTCCCTATTTAACAAATGGTGCTGGGTGAACTGGCTGACAACCTGTAGAAGATTGAAACTGGACCCACACCTTTCACCATTAACTAAGATAGACTCTCACTGGATAAAAGATTTAAACTTAAGACATGAAACTATAAAAATACTTGAAGTGCAGGGAAAACTCTCGAAGGAATTGGCCTGGGTGAGTATTTTATGAGGACGACTCCCCAGGCAATTGAAGCAGGGTCAAAAATACACTACTGGGACCTGACCAAACTAAAAAGCTTCTGCACAGCCAAGGACATAGTAAGTAAAGCAAGCAGACAACCCTCAGAATGGGAGAAAATATTTGCAGGTTATACCTCCGATAAAGGTCTAATAACCAGAATCCACAGAGAACTCAAACGTATCAGCAAGAAAAGAACACGTGATCCCATCTCAGGGTGGGCAAGGTACTTGAAGAGAAACTTCTCTAAAGAAGACAGACCCACAAACTACAAACACATGAAAAAAAGCTCATCATCCTTAATCATCAGAGAAATGCAAATCAAAACTACTTTGAGATATCACCTAACCCCAGTAAGAGTAGCCCACATAACAAAATCCCCAAATCAGAGATGTTGGCATGGATGTGGAGAAAAGGGCACACTTCTACACTGCTGGTAGGAATGCACACCAATACATTCCTTCTGGAAGGATCTTTGAAGAATACTTAGGGATCTAAAAATAGACCTGCCATTCGGTCCTGTAATTCCTTTACTAGGTTTATACCCAGAAGACCAAAAATCACAATATAACAAGGACATCTGTACCAGAATGTTTATTGCAGCCCAATTCATAATTGCTAAGTCATGGAAGAAGCCCAAGTGCCCATCGACCCAAGAATGGACTAGCAAATTGTGGTACATGTACACCATGGAATATTATGCAGCCTTAAAGAAAGATGGAGACTTTACCTCTTTCATGTTTACATGGATGGAGCTGGAACATATTCTTCTTAGCAAAGTATCTCAGGAATGGAAGAAAAAGTATCCAATGTATTCAGCCCTACTATGAAGCTAAATTATAGCTTTCACATGAAGGCTATAACCCAACTATAGCACAAGACTATGAGGAAAGAGCCAAGGAAGGGGAAGGGAGGGCGGAGGTTAGGGTGGAGGGAGGGCATTGGGTGGGGCCACACCTATAGTGCATGTTAGAATGGGTACAGGCGAAACTTACTAAAGGCAGAATACAAATGTCTACATACAATAACTAAGAAAATGCCATGAAGGCTACGTTGAACAATTTGATGAGAATATTTCAGATTGTATATGAAACCAGCACATTGTACCCCTTGATTGCACTAATGTACACAGTTATGATTTAACAATAAAAAAACAAAAAATAAATAAATAAATAAAATTTTTAAAAAAGTTTGCTCTTCCACATATTATTCTTACTACTGCATCAGTAGTGGTGGCAGTAGTAATTAGTAATAGAAAATTAGAAAAAAGAAAAAATAGAAAAAAGTAATAGAAAAATGAGGACAGTTTGAGTATAGAATTATCAATCTTCTGATATTTTCTGATTAGAGTGCTTGTTTCTCATATGACCACAAAAGAGGCATTTTTTCCGTTTCCATGTTTGAGGTAGGAACATGGGATTTTAAATAAATGTGGAAACACCCAGATAACACAATCAGGCAATTGAAGATATACCCTCTGCTATGAAAGATCAAAATTTTAGGACTTTTCAAGAGCCATATTTGCTTCTGGGAACTTACATGCTTGGTATTTCTAAGAAATACCAAACTGGCTTGGCGCCTGTGGCTCAAGTGGCTAAGGCACCAGCCGCATACACCTGAGCTGGCAGGTTCATATCCAGCCCAAGCCCACCAAACAACAATGAAGGCTGCAACCAAAAATAGCCAGGCATTGTGGCAAGTGCCTGTAGTCCCAGCTACTTGGGAGGCTGAGGCAGGAAAATCGATTGAGCCCAGGAGTTGGAGGTTGCTGTGAGCTATAAAGCCACGGCACTCTACCTAGGGGACAGCTTTAGGCTCTGTCTCCAAAAAAAAAAAGAAATAGCAAACCACTCCAAACAAATAGACAGATTATTAGTCTTTATTATATTATTAATATAAAAATATTATTAAGTTTTCTTAATTATTTAAACTCAATAAAGTGTTTATTGAGTTTGGCAGACAACAATTTATGTGTATCTTTACCCCTTTATTCTAGTTAAATGTTTTAATCCTGAGCACATAGTAGCACGTAGTACTTCTATAATTTATAAAACAATTATTTAAAATACTAAACAAGAAAGCTAAATGGAAGTATTAAATAGAAGTTTTAAATAGGAGTAAAACAGGCCACGTGGGGTGGCTCGTTCCTGTAATCCTAGAACTCTGGGAGCCTGAAGTGGGAGGATCCCTTGAGCTCAGGAGTTTGAGACAAGGCTGAGCAAACTCTATGTCTGCTAGAAAAATTAGCTGGACATTGTGGCCAGTACTTATAGTCCCAGCTGACTGAGGCTGAGGCAAAAGGATCACTTGAACCCAGGAGCTTGAGCTATGAACATTGCACTCTACCTATGGTGACAGAATAAAACTTTATCTCAAAATTAAATAAATAAATACATGCGTACATACATACATATAAGTAAAATATTTTTGAATCTGGTCTATTGCTAATATTATTTCTAGGTGTTAAATTAGATATCTCTTTGAAGATTAGTTCATTTTAAAATAGGTAGTCCCTGAACTATTGTGCAGACCATAAGAAAAATAAATAAAATAAAGTATGTACTCCCATGAGCAGCAGACAGGGCTAACCACCTGACCAGAACAAGGCTTTTCTGGTGTCTAACTTCATGGGTCACTTTCTCGAGAACTTCCTGCCAACCATGAGTCTCAGAACTTCTGAATTTATACAAAACCTATTTCCTTAATACTGGAGCCAAAACAATTTTATTTCTGTTATGATATAGATTACAATAAATAACTTGCATAGCACTTTTATTTGTAAAATGTTTTCACGTCTATTTTCTCATTCTCTCTCCTAAATCACCCAAGACGTGAGCACAATGGGCACGACTGTACCTCAAAGACCATTTCTAATGGCGTATTGAGTCTTTGAACAATGTTCTGTTAGGTATACAGACACAAGCTTCAAAGCTAATAGTCCATTTTACAGCTATGTAACATCTGACATAATTATTAGTGATATTTAAGGTTTTTTCATTCATTTATTAGCCAATTGTGATTTCTCCTTTGCGAATTACCTGCTAATCACTTTTGACCATTTTTCTATTGAATCGTCATTTTCTTAGTGATCTCAGTAAGTTCTAGATAGTATTGATACTAACCTTTTTTTAAGTGTTGTAAATATCTTCAGGTATGTGTTATCATTTGATAAAAGAAGTTTTGCATTTTACCTAAGCTTATAAATATTCTTCAACAAATTTTTACATTTTTTCACACTTAGGTCTTTAATCTATTTAAAGATTAATTTTGTGCATAAGGTAAAAGAAAATCCAATTTTTTTTTCCTATATGAACTATCAAAGGGTAGAATTGCTACTATGCAATATAGCAGTCTGTCTGACTATTGTCCTTAGGGCCCTACACCTGTTTACTGAGTAGGATGTGAATCTATTTACGGAAGCCTGCCTTTTCCCCACTGATCTGAACAGCTTGTTCATGCTTTGCTCTATTTGTGTTCAAATAGCCTATTTGTCTATCCGTACATGGATACCACATTGCTTTAATAAGCTTTTATGTTGATTGAGAGAGCACATCCTTTCAACTTGTTCATCTTCAAAATTGTCTTGGCTACATCCAGTTATTTTCTTTTTTGTATAAATTTTGGAGTTGGCTTGTCAAGTTACACACCAGGGTTAAAGTCAGTATTTTAATTAGAATCACAAAGAATTTATAGGATAATTTACAATGAATTGATATTTTTGCATTCTGAATCTATACATTTTGAATCTATATGTCCATAAATATGGTAAGCCAATTCACTGATTTAGAGTTTATGTGTTACTTCTAAAAATGTTTACTATTTTCCATGAAGATCGTGAACATGTTTTGTTAAGTTTATTTGTGGGTAATATTCATTGTAATTATAAGCCAATTCTTTTAAAATAACGTTTTAAAATTGTTTCTTGATCATCTATAGGAGCACAACTCCTTTTAATGTTGACTTTTCTTACTAATAATTTAGCTAAAATACCAATAATGAGGGTAAACCTTTATATGATGCTAAGATACCAGCATTTACCTAAAAACCTCGATCACCTAATAATGATGATGTGGGTACTATTATTCTCATTTTATTTATTATTTATTTATTTATTTAGAGACAGAGCCTCAAGCTATCACCCTGGGTAGAGTGCTATGGTATCACAGCTCACAGCAACCTCAAACTCCTGGGCTTAAGCGATTCTCTTGCCTCAGCCTCCTGAGTACCTGGGACTACAGGCGCCCGAAACAGCACCCGGCTATTTTTTGGTTGTAGTTGTCATTGTTTGGCTGGCCCAGGCCAGATTCGAACCCGCCAGCTCTGGTGTATGTGGCTGGCGCCTTCACCACTTGAGCTATAGGCGCCACCCTATTATTCTCATTTTAAATATGGAAAACTGAGGCATAGGGAGTTTTAAAAACTTGCCCAACATCAGACAGGTGGTAAGTGACAGAGTCAGTATTTAAACCTGAAGTTACTGGCTTCAGAGTCTGTGCTTTCCATCACTAAGTTATCATAGTCCTCTGCAGAGTTTCCTGGCATTTCGATGTTGATAATTATCTGTGCATAATGCCAATGTTATTCCTCCTTTCTTCTCCTTACCCTTGTTCTTGTTCTGCTATAATCTCAAACTCAATACTGAACACAAGCTGTTGTAGTACATAACCTTGTTCTATTCCTCATTCAATGTACCAAATTTTTACCAGGAAGATCTCTTTCAGTTTCACAAAACCTCTATGAGAAATCAGGCAGTTATTACCATCCCCACTGTAGAGATACAGAAATCAGTCTGTAACCAAGAGTTGGAATGAAGAGGCTCAGTATTACACAACTCAAATTTTAGAGCTAGAATTTTAATCTTGGTCTATTGATTTCAAAGCTTATACTCCTAACCACTATATTCCGAGTATGCCTTCTCTGCATGCATGAGTGTGTGTGTTTATAAAACCAAGAGTTAAAATAATTTATATTCCTTTAGAATTGCTTTTTACTTAAAAAACTAAAAAGTACTTGAATCGTTCTCAAAAATCACAAACTCACAAAGAATGCCAATAAGTAAAATAGATTAAAATGCACTTGCTGTGGATCAGTCCAGGGTGGACGGCCCAGAGCTGTGTCTGTTCTGTTTATTCCATCTATCTTGGTAGCGCCTTTTGAGGTACCTACAAATTCCATAGTGCCTGGAACTAAATCTGAAACTACTGATTTTGAATGTCTCTCCATTTTTAGGCATACAATTAGATGTTTGTCTTATTTACCAGGGACTGATACTAGCAGAGACAACTCCTCCCTACTCCAAGCTCTTCCTCAGCAGTTATCATAGTTATACATTGGTAGGTCAGAGTCATTCAGATACTGTTTACTGACCCTCAGGATCAATGGCCTGAACAGGGTGGCTGGTGTCCGCTGCAGGACTGGGTTTGCAAACTTGTTTTGTTGTGTTTTTTTCCCCCACACAGGACAACTACCCCTCCAGTTGTTTGATAGCAATTCAGTGGAAGAGAGGAAGAGGCCCTCAAAACTCTCTCAAATTACACTTTTATATGCCTCAGCAATAGCTGATCTCAGGAATAAGCTGCTAAAAGGGGGATACCTGAGCATTTGTCAAGAGATTCTCAGCAGGCTGTTCTGCTCTAGCAGTTTGAGTGTCATTTTTGCACTAGGATTTTCAGAGAATGTTCCAAAAATAATGTGGAATATTCTCAAGTAGTTGTTACTTTTCTTTTCTTTTTTTTTTTTTTGTGGAGACAGAGTCTCACTGTACCGCCCTCGGTAGAGTGCGGTGGCCTCACACAGCTCACAGCAACCTCCAACTCCTGGGCTTACGCGATTCTCTTGCCTCAGCCTCCCGAGCAGCTGGGACTACAGGCGCCTGCTACAACGCCCGGCCATTTTTTTTGTTGCAGTTTGGCCGGGGCTGGGTCCGAACCCGCCACCCTCGCATATGGGGCCGGCGCCCTACTCACTGAGCCACAGGCACCGCCCAGTTGTTACTTTTCTACCTAAGAGGGGGCTTTCTGTAAAAGATAGCATATACCAAAATAGATTATATTAATCAAAGCAGTGTGTTTGTGACCCCCATTTTTTTGGTCGTTATGGGCATAGCCTTTCAGGATCTAGACATCCTGGAATATGTAACAACTTGAATAGGTAACTCAGGATTCTTACAAGGAAAATTTCTCTAGTTAAATTTAAAATAAATAAAACAACTATGGAATATGCATATAAACCAAGCATAAATGGTGGCCCCCAAAGATATCTAGGTCCTAATTCCTGGAACCTGTGAATGTTACTTAGAGACATGATGGAATTAAGGGTCTGGAGATGGATGAGTTATCCTAGATTACATGGGTGGGCCCTAAATATTTTCAGGACTATCCTCGTAAGAGAGAAGCAGAGAGACTTGAGATAAACAGAGAAGGCCATGTGACTACGTCAGCAGAGAGATTTAAAGATGCTATGTTGCTGGCTTTGAAGAAGGGGCAAGAAGCAGTGAGCCAAGAATTGACTCTTTAGAGTCAGAATCTCTTTATCTGACTCCACTCTTCCACCTCACTCTTCTACTTTTAATCATCCTTCTTCTTATATCAGGTTCACTTGAGTAGTCCAGGATAATCTCCTGGGAAAGACAAGGAAACAGATTCTCCCACAGAGCCGTTGGAAGGATCACAGTCTCTAGCAGCCAATATCAGCCCAGTGAAACTGGTTTCAGACTTCTGGCCAGAAGAACAGTAAGAGAATAAATATGTGTTGTTTTTAGATACCAGGTTTCTGGCAATTTGCTACAATAACCATAGGAAACATATACAACATATTTTGGAAGCACAGCAAGAAAAGATGGGGGAAAATCAAAAACTTAGCAGCAAAGAAATGATAAAATTATGATTGGATAAAATTCTCCAAACCTCTGAGAATTCTGCATCAGAAATGTATAATCTGAGTGGTATTATTATGGCAATCTTCCTATTTTAGGTGGCTATAACATCTTTACACTGAAATCAACAAAATGCAACTAGTATGGGGATACAATGGTGCTGGTGTGGGATGTTTTCAACTGGTCTCTGGATCAAGTGAGAAAAATAAGGACAATCTAATGATATTTCTCAAAAGTAAATTAATTTAAGTATTTGTTTTTATATCTTATATTTGTATTATTCCTTTGTAAAACCATGTTATAATATAGTGCTATTATGTTGTAATTTTAAGCAGTAAGTTTAGAATAAAGAAGTAAAATTTAAAGTTAGCAATTGGCCCCAGCATTTGGGGGGCTTTTATGGTCTAACTAAATTCATAATTTTAATAACTATGCAAATAATCAATCATAAACATTTTTCTACCTTAGTAACTGCATTAGGAACTTACTAATGTAGCAAATTAACACAAACATACAGCCATAATGTATTATTATCTTACTCTTTCATGGGTCAGAAGTCTGATGTGGGTTCACTGGAAGAAGGTTTTCTTTTGAAGATTCTAGGGTGAAAACCGTCTCCTTGTTTTTTCCAGTTTCCAGATGCCTCCTTCATTCCTTGACCTCATCTTCCATCTTCAAAGCCAGCAACAACAATTGAGAATCATATGGTCTTTGTTTTTTAATTTGTTTATGTGCTGAATTATACTTATAGATTTACGTTAATTTTTATTTGTTAGGGTGAACTACGAGCATTGCAATTGCTTAGATGCTACAAATGCACATTGTAAAGATTTTGAAGCATATTGGTAAACTGCTCTGTGAAAACCATACAGCATGATCATTGAGGGTCTATTCAAACATTACTTCTCCTTAACTTTGCTAGCCTCTGAGACAAAATGAAAGCAACAGCTAAGTGCTGGGCACTCTACTGGGCTCTGATGATATAACAGTGAGCCAAAAGACAAAGTCTCTGCTTTTTTATGAGCTTATAGACTAGTTAGCAAGACTGAAACTATCTGCATTAAAATAGTGTAGAGCCATAGGCACAAATAGTAATCAAAGTCTGATTTTTATAAAAGTATAGATACAGCCAGAAGTTAACCAGCCATTGTTCTCTAATTTCCTTATTGCTGTAACTGGTTACTACTGAATGGCACTACTGTACCTGATAGGTGTAAGATTTGTGACTTCCCCCACTACTTCTATACAGTGCCATTATAAACCCCAGGTACTTGTGCTTCTACATAAACATCACTATTAAAACTGGTCTTTGAAGTATCTTTCAGACTCCGCATTCTGGGGGTACCCACTGATGCTGACCAGACCTGTGGATAGGTATAGGAATGAATCCAACAGGCTTGAGACGTCCCTACCCAGGAAACTTCCAACTGAGAAAAATAATCTCTGCTTTCCAGTCCTATGAGTTCATACCCCACCAATCAGCAGATCCAAATTCCCCAGCCCTTTGCCTGCCAAACTATCTGTAAAAACCTCTTTTCCCAGGTAGGCATGGTGGCTCACACCTGTAATCCTAGCACCCTGGGAGGCCAAGGCGGGCAGATTGAGCTCAGGAGTTTGAGACAAGCCTGAACAAGAGCAAGAGCCTGTCTCTAAAAAATAGCCGGGTGTAGTGGCAGGATCCTGTAGTCCCAGCACTCGGGAGGCTGAGATAAGAGAATCACTTCAGCCCAAGAGTTTGAGGTTGCTATGAGCTATGACGCCATGGCACCCAACCCCAGTGCGACTGAGTGAGACTCTTTCTCCAAAAAAATAAAAATAAATGAAAACACTTTCTTCCAAACTGTTAAGGGTACAGATTTGAGAAATCCCTCCCATCTCCTCACATGGTACCTGCAATACTGAACACTCTTTCTGTTGTAACCCCTATTGTCTTAGTGCATTGGCCTCCTCTTGAATAGTGGGTAATGAATCCAGCTGACTGTGATGAGACAGACAGGAATTGGATAATTATATACAAATATGTTTAAAAAATAACTTAGGTGATCCTTACCCTGTGGTTCCATTGTACGCTATATCAAATTCCATTACAATTGCCTTAATATTTCTTAACTGTTTACTTATCTGTATTTCTTCTCACTAGACTGTTAGCTACTTGATGGCAGAGACAATCATTTGTCACTATAGAGTGTGAGATCAGGGGCTCTGGAATCAGACTACATGGATCTGCACTTATTATGTGTCTCCAATTTCTTAATCTCCTTGTGCCCTAGGTTTCTAATCTATGAAATGATAGTAGTTATAATTGTTACCATCTGGGGCTGCATGAGAATCAAGTCTCGGGACATGTAAAGGGCTAAGAATAGTACCTTAACATACAGTAAGTGCTCAATAACTATTAGTACATCATTATTCAGTGAAATTCTAAGAAAAATTATTGTCAATTTGGCAATGACACAAACTATCCCATTAGATTTGATTCTAAGATGTATTATTATTTTATGTTCCCTTATGGAGGAAAAAATCATCACCAATTAAGCTATAACAAGATCTTTTACTACTTAGAATTATTATTTTATATTTATTGATAGAATTTTTCTAAACTTACTTGGGCTTATATTTTTATCATACATCACAACAGTATGAAGAGCTATGGTCAAGTTCATGCAGTCACATGTAGTGACAACTGCATCACAAATGCTGCCTGGCTGAGAGTGAGTTGAGACATCATCAATTAGAAGGTATATTTTGATTTCAGAGATGTTAAAATGTCTGTGTTAGAATCAATCAAATTATATATGAAGAAGACCCTTAGAATATGATGATTCGTGATTCCCACTCTACTGTAGTAACTGAGATGGTCTGTGATGGGAGATGATTTCAGCTTTGCTGAGACACATACTGCAGGTATGAAGGACAGAGTTCCTCAGTTAGCCAGTGAGCCTGATGGGTGAGGCATTCAAGCCATCCGTGCACCTGTGCAGAAACTTACACTCTCCTTACCACTCTCCTCCTAAATTTAAGAATACGTAAAGTCCTAATGAATGGCAAAGATCTATTGTGAGGAGTTATAAAAAATAGACATGTATTTCCAGATGGGAAAAAAAGATAGTCTTTTAGAAAATTCTGCTTAAATAATTCAAAGTAGCTACTGCTTATGTGAGGTTTATTATGTGCCAGAGCCTATGGTAAAGGTTCTGTCAATATTTCCCCTATTTAATCAACCACAAGTAACAACTTTACACTGAAGATAAAAATATACCCCTTTTATAGATAAAAAATTGTGTTCCTAGACTAGGTAAATGATTTGCTCCAGGAAGCATGCCAAGGAGGGGCAGAGCTAGGCTTTGAGCCCTGTTCTGTTTGAATCTTATCCCTGTACCTCACTGTCTGTTATAGCCTACACTGATCATATCTAAGAAAATAAATCACTGCTTCCAACTTACTGAAATTACATTAAAGTTAGGGTGAATTTTTCTGTGTGTGCCATAATTCATTTTTCTTACTAGATAATTCTAAGATACCTCAGGAAAGCATACTTTATGAAAATGGATATAATTTGAGGAATAAGAGCACAAAGTATAGATTTATCTTTTTTCACTAAACTGAAAATGGCTAAATCATCTTCCCAAGGACATCTGCTACCTCCAATTACCATTTGAAAATTATTCATTCTGCATCATGGCTACGAAATAATGTGTATATCATACAAATGTGTGAGTGCATGTTTCCAAAATCACTTTTTTGGGAAAAGAACTTCACAAATTAAAAAGTTATTATCAATTAAAACATAGGGGCCACTTATTCATTAGTATGTCAATCTTAATAAATACATACACATTTCTCAAATCTGGAAAATTACTGTCTTACACTAGGTGAACAGACATTATGATTTTCACATAAATTAGAATAAAAGAACGTAATGATCTCTTTCTACATATCATCAATATACAGCAATTAGAAAAATAACCAATGTTCACTCTTTAATTGAGCAAACAATCTTTTCTTACTGTTTTCCCACCTTACTGATACTTATCATCCCTACCACTAAGTTATTTAAAGGAACCTTGTCCATACATTGGAATCACCTGGGGGAGCTTTTAAAAAACACTAATGCCTGGGTCTCACCCCTGAGCTTAAGATTTAATTGATCTGAAGGATGGCCTGTGCAACAGGATTTTTAAAAGCTCTTCAATCATCCCCAGATGATTCTAATGAGCAGCCAAAGTTGAGAACCACTAATATAAAGAGTTAGATAATAAAAAACACATCTGTCAGTTTGAGAAAGAAGGCTGACTCAAATAGCTTAATAGTGATCTTTTGAATTAGCTACAGATTTCCATGTACATGTTATATCTGTTCTTGTAACACCATAGTTATGTTGCCAATTACAGCATTTCATGGACCAAAAAAATACAATGTTATCATTATCTCATTACAACCCTGCTCCCAAAATTAAATTATGTGTTTTAGGAATTCTGTAACAAATTTGTGTTAGGACCAAAACATCGTAAAATCGGATAGTAGTACTTACTGTCTTGGAGGAGGGGAGTGGGAATGTGTAGTAATAAGGTCTAAAATTTATAATTTGCCATCTTGGGCAGTAACCCTAGCCAAGTTTCATAAAAGACAATTTGACACACTAATAAAACTTCTGCCAAAATAATCTTTTACAGAGCCAAAGTAACTTTAGGTATGATAAACTGGCTCTAGTGCATGAACTTATGAAACAATTATAACAAGCTATCTGTACTCGTGATATTGCTGTTTTCTCAAAAAACATACATGGAAGAAAGCAAGATTTTGTACAGCAAATGATAGAGATGTAGATAGGCCCCCACATAAGAACAATTACTATTCATACAGAATTTTATAATTTTTAAAGCTTCTTTACTATAAAGTTCTTTGTTTGGTTTCTATGGAGATTTAAAGTCACCTCACTTCTTGGTAATGTTCTTTCTTAAATAAATGTTTTTACAGTTCAAGATATGCAATAATAAGGTAATTTAAGAGAAAATGTATGATTGGTTGATGAGAAGCTATCATGACGTTGTCCGGAAGGTTAAGGTAAATCACTACGAGGTTTGTGTCTGGCATTATTGGTGTTTCTAATTAGCACATTTACCTCCGGTTCAGATTCTACATCATTATTCATCAGTACTACACTTGACATAGCTCCTTAACGTTATGTCTTCTAAATAGACAATTGGCAACTGTGATAGCAAACACCCCGTAAGAGGAAAATACAACCTGTTAAGAGGAGAGTGTCATCTATTGGGACTTGATGTCAGTGAATGAATATTCATTCAAATAAACATCTGTTACTTCCATAAGTCACAGCAGTAAATCAGTTTTAAGAAGCTGTACAAACATGAATATCATATCACCTTGTCTCACCCCAAATCAATCTCTTTAAAATGGAATCCCTTCTGTTTGGATTTTATGTCACACACACCACACACTGAAACACATCGTCGCCACTTAGCTGAGGCAAAATAGAGCCTGTGTATATGCTCCTGATGGCAGTCCTGATACTGGTTTTTATTTATCTTATATTTGCAGCACCAAAATTACCTAGGTTTATTAAGTTAGATGGTTGTGAATGCTGTAATGTTGATCCTCATCTGTAGTATCTTTAACAAACAAGTGCTTATTCTTGTAGCAAATTGACTATATACACACACATATATATGTATGTGTATACCTACATATTTATATAGAGAGATTTGTAGATATTTGCACTCTGTTCTATTGATTAGAGTAAGTATACTCAGATTAAGTCATTAATGCAAACATTGTACCACAGGAGGCACAGATTGCCTAGTAATGCTGCAAATTTTCCCCAGACAATAGAAAAATGACTCACTATTATATTTATATATTCACATAGTTAAATTCACAAGTATAGCTTATCAGTGCTTTATTGTTCTTTACAGAAACCCAGAAATATCAGCACTCTATAAACTGTCCCTCAGTCTGCACATGAACTTCTTGTTCCCATTACAAAATGAATAGTCTAATCAATGTGTAAATGTTCCTAAACCTAAACTTGGGAATAATTTTAAAATTTAAAAGAGAATGTTAAATTTCAATAGGAAATGTTTTGTATTTAAGATTTGTCCGTCTCATAATCTAACTCCAGTAAGAGTAGCCCACATCACAAAATCCCCAAACCAGAGATGTTGGCGCAGATGTGGAGAAAAAGGAACACTTCTACACTGCTGGTGGGAATGCAAAATAATATGTTCCTTTTGGAAAGATGTTTGGAGAACTCTTAAAGAACTAAAAATTGACCTGCCATTTGATCCTACAATTCCTTTACTAGGTATATATCCAGAAAACTAAAAATCACATTATAACGAAGATATTTGTATCAGAATGTTTATTGCAGCCCAGTTCATAATTGCTAAGTCATGGAACAAGCCCAAGTGCCCATTCAACCCACAAATGGATTAATAAATTTTGGTATATGTATACCATGGAATATTATGCACCCTTAAAGAAAGATGGAGACTTTACCTCTTATATGTTTACATGGATGAAGCTGGAACGTATTCTTCTTAGCAAAGTATCTCAAGAATGGAAGAAAAAGTATCCAATGCACTCAGCCCTACTGTGAAACCAATTTATAGCTTTCTTATGAAAGCTATAACCCAATTATAGCCCAAGAAGAAGGGGTAAGGGGCGAGGGAGGGGAGGGGAGGGGGGAGGATGGTTGGAGGGAGGGTAATTGGTGGGACCACACCTACAGTGCATCTTACAAAGGTACATGTGAAATTTACTAGGTGTAGAATATAAATGTCTAAACACAATAACTAAAAAAATGCCATGAATGCTGTTAACCAGTTTGATGAAAATATTTCAAATTGTAACCCGATGATTGCATTAATGTACACAGCTATGATTTAATAAAGAAAAAAAAGATTTGGCCATCTCTTCTAATATTGAAATGGCAGAATACCAAGATTTATTTTTCTTAAATTCTTACTTTCTAAGGATTAGTCCACTTGGGGAGACTTTGCTTCTGTTAAGAGTCACTGACCTGCATGTTACACACCAATAGGAACAATTTGACAATATCTTCAGTTGCTTTTGTTTTAATGGAAGTGGAGAGAGAGAGTGGGATGATATATACATTTGATTTAATGAGTACAATGATTTAAAACATAGGTCAACATTATAATAAGCTAAAAGGGATAGTAGAGAAAAGAGCTAAATGAAGAGAATGACATAAAGACAGAAAATGAACTGAAGAGAAATTGGTAAAAGAAAAATTGCTCAGAAGGACCACCAATTGTTTCTGATTTTTTTTTTTTTTTTTTTTTTTGTGTAGAGACAGAGTCTCACTTTATGGCCCTCCGGTAGAGTGCCCTGGCCTCACACAGCTCACAACAACCTCCAACTCCTGGGCTTAAGCGATTCTCTTGCCTCAGCCTCCAGAGTAGCTGGGACTACAGGCGCCCGCCACAACACCCGGCTATTTTTTTTGTTGCAGTTTGGCCGGGGCCGGGTTTGAACCCGCCACCCTCGGTATACGGGGCCAGCGCCCCACGGACTGAGCCACAGGCGCCGCCCAATTGTTTCTGATTTTAACAGGAGGTTTCTTTGACAGTCACTGTCAATCCCACTGTCCAAAGACTGTCCAACCCCTAAAGACACCTAAAACCACAGCACTTCCCCACACTTCACTAGATGTCGGTACCTCTCACCTGTCCCAGAAATTTCAATGATGCTATTAGTTCCTTCTCTTCTTTCCCATCTCCTTACTTCTTCAGAGGTGGCAAAGCACAGCAACCAAGAGCAGGGGTGCTGGGGTCAGTGCCCAGTATTTACTAGTCATGTGATCTTAGGCACATTGCTTCATCTCCCTCTTCCTTAGTTTCCTCATCTGTAACATTGATACACAATAAATGTGCTGGAGTAAACATTTGAGTGCCAGTGTCTTTTTAACAAAACGAACTCTTTTCCTTTGTGTAGATCCCAGGAGTGGGATTGCTGGATTGAACGATAGGTCTACCGTTAGTTATTTGAGGAATCTCTATAGTGTTTTTCATAAAGGGTGTCCTAATTTGCCGTCCCACATCCCACAACACAGTACCTATCTCTCTACACCAGAATCTATTATTTTGGGACTTTTTAATAAAAGCCATTCTAACAGGAGTAAGGTAGCATTTCATAGTGGTTTTAATTTGCATTTCTCTGATGATTAGTGACAATGGACATATTTTATACATTTATTGACCATTTACCTACCTTTTTGAAAAGCTTATGTTCATATCTTTTTCCCAGTTTTAGTGGAGTTGGTTTTTTTCCTTGCTGCTTTGTTTCAGTGCTTTGTACATTCTGAATATTATTCCTTTCTCAGAGGCATAATTTGTGAATGTTTTCTCCAATCTGTAGGTTATCTGTTTACTCTGTGAATTATTTCCCTAGCTATGAAGGAGCTTTTTAAATTTAATCAAGTCACATTTATTTATTTTTGTTATTGTGATTGCCATTGGGGTCTTAGTCATAAATCCTGTGCCTAGTCCTAGGCTGATATCTAGAAGAACTTTTCCTACATTTTGTTCTAAAATTCTTATGGTTTCATGCATAAGTCTTTTATCCATTTTAAATTGATTTTTGTGATCTTATTTCATTCTTCCGCATGTGGCTATCTAATTTTTCTTGCACCATTTGTTGAATAGAGTTTCTTTTCTTCAGTGTCTAATGTTGTCTGCTTTGTCAAAGATCAGTTGGCTAGGTTCTCTGTTCTGTTCCATTGGTCTGTCTCTATTTTTGTGCCAATAGTACGTTCTTTTTTTTTTTTTTTTTTTTTTTTTTTTGTAGAGACAGAGTCTCACTGTACCGCCCTCGGGTAGAGTGCCGTGGCGTCACACGGCTCACAGCAACCTCCAACTCTCAGGCTTACGCGATTCTCTTGCCTCAGCCTCCTGAGCAGCTGGGACTACAGGCGCCCGCCACAACGCCCGGCTATTTTTTTGTTGCAGTTTGGCCGGGGCTGGGTCCGAACCCGCCACCCTCGGCATATGGGGCCGGCGCCCTACTCACTGAGCCACAGGCGCCGCCCCAATAGTACGTTCTTTTGATTACTATAGCCTTGTAGTATAGTTTGAAGTATGAAGTAGATTTAAAAATGTAGTCTATGTATACCATGGAGTACCACTCAGCCACAAAGAAAAGGGTGAATTAATGCATTTTGCAACAATTTGGATGGAACTGGAGACCATTATCCAAAGTGAAGCATCTAAAGAATGCAAAGACAAAAACCATATATACTCACTATTAAATTGGAACTGGTAAGCACACATGTGCACACACGGAAATAAAACTTGGAAATCAACTGGGGAGGAAGAGAAGGGATAGGTGAGGTACAATGAACATTATTTGGGTGATAGGCACACTTACAGCATGAATTGACCATTACAAAAGCAATTAATGGGCGGTGCCCATGGCTCAGTGGGTAGGCTGCTGGCCATATACACACAGCCTGGCAAGTCTGAACCCAGGCCAACTAAAAAACAATGACAACTGCAACAACAACAACAACAACAGCAACAACAAAAGCCGGGCATTGTGGCAGGTTCCTATAGTCCTGGCTACTTGGGAGGCTGAGGCAAGAGAATCACTTAAGCCCAAGAGTTTGAGGTTGCTGTGAGCTGTGAGGCCATGGCATTCTACCGGGCGACATAGTGAGACTCTGTCTCAAAAACAAACAAACAAAAAAGGCAATTTATGTAACCAAAAACATTTGTACCTCCATGATATTTTGAAATAAATAAATAAATGACAGTAAGTGCTATAGAAGTGTTTGCTGTATTTATCCAACAAATACTTATTGAGCTACAGCAGAGTGGTAGGCACTAATTAATTATGATGGGAAGGAGTGGGTGGGAGAGCCCAGCATCTGAAGTATCCTAGCTGAAAGGCTAAATTCTGAATTTATTCATCTTTAAAAAAAGATAACCTCCCACAATGTGAAAAATAATTCAGCTGCTGCTTTTTAACCATGCAATTACCCTAAGATAAAACTTGTTTACTATTTACCTCATGCTTATTTCTTCAGAGCTGCTTCACGTGTGTACATGTATGTGAACAGTGTATGTGTGTTGAAGGACATGTTATCTGCATTCAAAAATGCAGGTTTTTCATTTGTTGAATAGGTATGCAATGTTTGTTGAACAATCACATGAATGTCTTCCACATCGTCTGGCCTCCCCTTTGAAGGGAATAAAGCACAATTCTAAAGGGCCGCTTATTATACAAAGAATAGGCAAAAGAAATTCTGCCATTGTTTTTTAGGCAGGAAGTTTCTATTCTTAGACCTCAGGGATCTACCTCTTAAATCATCCTCCTGGATTATAAATCCTTTAGAGCAGAGATGGTATCATATCTTGTTTGGCACATACCTTCTAGCATTGTGGTTTGTCCTTTAAAAGACATTTATTATATTTGTTAAATGAATTAAGTCTTAGATGCAAATAATTGTATTGCTAAGTTAATTTTTGTTGGGCTTTGTGTGTATATGGCAGAAATGGCCACAAGGTAAGTTACTTTTCTTTAAAATAAATTTTTCTAGGGAGTAGAAAAAAATTAGAATTAATTTGACTAGGAAGTAGAAATCTCCTATGATAAAACAGTCTTTCTAAAATTGAAAAATCACATTAACTATTTTCTTAATGCAACTCCAAACTAGAACTCCTGGTATCTAATTTCCCATTTAAATTGACAGCTGGTGTGAACACTTGTATGTTCACATAAACAAAGTAGGGGGAATGGAAGGTTGCTGGTTATGGTATCCTTTACATAAGAAAGTCATTCAGATTTTTAAAAGCCAAATTGAATTTTAACAGTTGATCAACTCATGCAGATACATATGGCTTTAAACCATTGCTGGCATAAGCCTTTCCTTTAACCACTGTTAATGTTAAAAAAAAAAAAAAAGACTACAAACCATGTTACTTAATTCAGTGTGTTCAACATCACTTACTTAAGCAAGAGCATAAATTGTATGGATTCTAGAATTGTAAAGGACCTTCAGAATCTTTCATTTTTCTGATGAAGAAACTGGCATCTAGTAGGCTGTAACATTATAACCAGAACTAGAACACAAGATATCAGATTTCTGGGTCAATGACCACAATGTTTTGATTAAGAGGTAGGGAAAGTTTGATCAAGTATGTAACTGTTTTATTCTCCATAAGCTCTATTAAATTCCTCTGCCAATAAGTCTGAGATTGAAGGTGTTTGATTTCAATCTTAATTGAAATCAGAATTTAGGTTTATAGAACATGTGACTTGATTTCTTCTACACATATTTATTAAACAGGTTAGCAAAATTTTGCT
The DNA here is from genome assembly GCF_027406575.1 of Nycticebus coucang. Taxonomy (NCBI): domain Eukaryota; kingdom Metazoa; phylum Chordata; class Mammalia; order Primates; family Lorisidae; genus Nycticebus; species Nycticebus coucang. Next base: position 77,750,280 of record NC_069786.1, read on the forward strand.
GCCCTACTGTGTTGTTACAAAAGAGCATTAGTCTATAGCCCAATATTAATTCTGACCATGGTTTTATTAGAAGTTTGGTGAGAAAATGGGGTCACTTTTCTACTTGACATTTATCTCTAAAGTTAGGGTCATATACCAAACATCCATAATTTATTCAAATATATGAACTCACTGGTTCTTTAATTTCTTGAAATACCTTTGGATTCTGTCATGCTTGACTTATGCTTCCTTTCATAAAAATTGGTTCCATAAATATATTAGTGGGACAAGATCATTTTTCTTGTTGTTGCTGTTACTCTATAACATTTCTTTCAATTGACTTTCAGTATGAACGAAGCTAACTTGGTCATTATTCAGGAATTATTTACTAAATATTACAAACATTGTCCTAGATACAAAAAATAGACATAGGATGGAACCTACCCTCATTCTAGTAGGGGAAATATATTACAGAAATAATCACACAAATAAAGATTTACTTACAAACTGTGAGAAGTATTATATGAAATATACAGAATGTTATAAATGATTATAACAGGATTCTCAACTTTATGCTATCATGTCACAGAAGGTCTCTGTCGTGCTTTTGAACAGAGTGAGAAAAGACTGTTACAGGAATTTCTGATAAAACTCCGTTTGACAATCTCAAAAGGAGGTGATGACTTGGGAAACTGGGCTGTATGCCCTGGTGATATGACAGTGTAGTGGAATGGGCAAAGTTCTATGTATAGCTCTATCAAGAGCTGTCTCTAATACTTTAGAGAAGTAATTTAGTATCTCTGATCCTCAATTTTCTTGTTCAAAAAAGTCTAGTACTTCAACATCCTTTTCTTGGATTAGAAGTAATAAGTGGTCATTCCTTTATGAGTCTAAGTTGGATAGGCTCCTTACCTCTACCACACAGTGTATACTATTGAAAATTATTTATTACTATTTTTAACCCACTCATATTACTCTGTGATGTTTTCTTTAGCTGAGCTATTCTGGGTTATTATAATCCAGAGAAATTAAAAACATGCACTTTGACATTTTACTAGGCATACCTTTGAGATCTTTTATAAATTAAAATGAGATTCTAGAGATGAATGTAAAAAAAATTACTCTAGACAGAAACAAACCCATTCAAAAATATTTTTATTTCTTTATTCAGCTTTATGGATCATAAAGTTCTTTATCATGTCAAATTAAACTACTTTACTTGCAGCTCCAAATGAAAGCATATTGTTCCTTATTGAGTCTTTTTCAATTAGATAACCATTTGTGCAATATAGAAGAGGTAGTAATCAGGCTTCCTAATCCAAAATGATTATTTGCATGTTTCAACCAAATCTCTTTTACATATTTTTCAATCATTGTGCATACAATTTTGTTTTCTGAAGCAGAAAGTATACATTTAACCTGATTTTACACATCAGATATCATAAAGCACCTCAGAAAAATTTAAGTGACAATGTTAAGTAAAAATATCAATTAAAAATATGGTGGATGATAACTATTGTAAGTTTATTTACTAAGCAGGACGTGAGCTGGTCTCATAGAGAAGGATTTACAAACAAGGAGGAACTGATAGTAAAACTGTTAGTTATAATACTCACCATTTTATATTCATGTATCAAATTCCATCAGTGAATGAACCATAATTTACTAAAGCACAGCCCTTACGTTGGATAGCATGAGTGGTTTCCATTTTTATATAGTATAAATTACACTGGGATAAACATTGTCAGGCATACAGCATTTAAAAAAATATTTTGGATTATTTCCTTAGGATAGATTCCCAGAAGTAGAATTACTAGGTTAAAGGGTATGAGCATTTTTATGATTCTTGAAATGCATTGCCAAATTGCTTCCCAAAAGGTTATATTAATTTACAAAGCCACTAGCAATATAGGAAAGTGCCCTTCTCAGAATAGTTTCATAGGTATTTGGCATTACACAGTTTTTAAATTTACAAATTTTGTGGGCAAGAATGTAGTACCTTGTTTTAATATATATGTCTCAGACATTTTTAAGGTGAAGATCAATATTTTTTCACATATAGTTTAATAACCTTGAATCTCTAATGTGTCCTTTAACTACCTATGATGTTTTGATATTGTTATAAGCCTATACAATATTACATGTGATATACATTAATTCTTTTTTATAGCACAAACCATTTTGTCTAGTCTGTTGTTTCAACTTGGTGTATGTATGTGTGTAGGAAGACATATCGAGGATTCAAATTTTGTACCTGGTAGAATATATATTTTCTCCTGTGATTTTTTTTCTTTTTTTTTTTTTTGAGACAGAGTCTCATTATGTCACCCTCAGTAGAGTGTCATCACAGCTCACAGTAATCTCAAACTTGGGCTTAAGCAATTCTCTTACCTCAGCCTTCCAAGTAGCTGGGACTACAGGCGACCGCCACAACTCCTGGATATTTTTTGTTGTTGTTGCTGCAGTTGTCATTGTTGTTTAGCGGGCCCAGGCCAGGATCAAACCCACCAGCCTCAGTGTATGTGGCTGGCGCCCTAACCACTGAGCAACAGGTGCTGAACCTCTCCTGTGATTTTTTTTTTTTTTGGTTGCTTTTTAGCATAGTATATCATTATTCCTCTCTATCTATATTAAGTATTCAAATTATTCTAATTTTTTAAGAAGTGCCTTTTTAAAATCTTAACTCCTTGTTCTTTTTTTGTTTGTTTTTTGTTGTTTTTTTGAGACACAGTCACACTTTGTTGCCCTTGGGAGAGTGCTGTAGCACCACAGCTCACAGCAACCTCAAACTCTTTGGCTCAAGCCATCCTCTTGCCAGGGCTTTCAGAGTAGCTGGGACTACAGGCACCTGCCACAACACCCTGCTAGTTCTATTTTTAGTAGAGATGGGGTAGGGATCTCACTCTTGGTCAGGCTAGTCTCCAGCTCACGAGCTCAAGCAATCCACCCCCTTCAGCCTCCCAAAGTGTTAGGATTACAGGTGTGAGCCACCTGGCTGGGCTTAAAATCTTTTTTTTTTTTTTTTTTTATAGAGACAGAGTCTCACTTTATGGCCCTCTGTAGAGTGCTGTGGCCTCACACAGCTCACAGCAACCTCCAACTCCTGGGCTTAAGCGATTCTCTTGCCTCAGCCTCCCAAGCAGCTGGGACTACAGGCGCCCGCCACAACGCCCAGCTATTTTTTGGTTGCAGTTTGGCTGGGGCTGGGTTTGAACCCGCCACCTTCGGTATATGGGACGGGCGCCTTACCGACTGAGCCACAGGCGCCAAGCTCTTTTTTTTTTTTTTTTTTTGTAGAGACAGAGTCTCACTTTATAGCCCTCAGTAGAGTGCCGTGGCGTCACACAGCTCACAGGAACCTCCAACTCCTGGGCTTAAGCGATTCTCTTGCCTCAGCCTCCCGAGTAGCTGGGACTACAGGCTCCCGCCACAATGCCCGGCTATTTTTTTGTTGCAGTTTGGCCAGGGCTGGGCTTGAACCTGCCACCCTCGGTATATGGGGCTGGCGCCCTGCTCACTGAGACCTGCCACCCTCGGTATATGGGGCTGGCGCCCTGCTCATTGAGCCACAGGCGCCGCCCTGGGCTTAAAATCTTTTTTTTTTTTTTTTTTTAATGTAGAGACAGAGTCTCATGGTACCGCCCTCGGGTAGAGTGCCGTGGCGTCACACGGCTCACAGCAACCTCTAACTCTTGGGCTTACTCGATTCTCTTGCCTCAGCCTCCCGAGCAGCTGGGACTACAGGCGCCCGCCACAACGCCTGGGCTTAAAATCTTAACTATTGAACTCACCTGTAATTTTGTTCACATGTGATATAAGGCAGAATTCTAAGTGATCTTTTTCCAAATTGGTAATTAGTTACCTCACTCACTAATTGCATAATCCTTTTTTCCCCTGAGTTTTAGGCGACATCTCATTTGTTATATATTAAATTATCTAATTATTGGTTACTTCTTTTTCAGTGATCTGTCCTTGAACCTGAGCTTACTGGTTTCTTTTCTTTTCTTTTTTTTTTTTGAGACAGAGTCTCACTTTGTTGCCTTCAGTAGAGTGCTGTAGCATCATGGCTCAGAGCAACCTCCAGCTGGGCTTAGGAGATTCTCTTGCCTCACCCTCCCGAGTAGGTGGGACTACAGGCGCTTGCCACAACACCTGGCTATTTTTTGTTGCAGTTTGGCCAGGGTCCGGTTTAAACTGGCCACCCTGTGTATTAGGGGCTGGCGCCCTACTCACTGAGCCACAGGCGCCACCCTGGTTTCTTTAATGTGGAGTTTCCTCACATGCCTTTTTCAGGATTTTAAAATTGTTCTTTCCTATCTTTTCTTACGTCAATTTTAAAATCTTCACAAATTCTAAAACAGTCTTCTAGAACTTGCATCATTTAAAAAAGTTTATATGAGAAATTAATTGCTTGGCACCTGTGGCTCAAGTGGCTAAGGCGCCAGCCACATACACCTGAGCTGGCGGGTTTGAATCCAGCTCTGGCCCACCAAACAACAATGACAACTACAACCAAACAATAGCCAGGTGTTGCGGTGGATGCCTGTAGTCCTAGCTACTTGGGAGGCTGAGGCAAGAGAATTGCTTGAGCCCAGGAATTTGAGGTTGCTGTGAGCTATGATGCTACAACACTCTACCCGGGGCGACAGCTTGAAGCTCTGTCTCAAAAAAAAAAAAAAAAAAAAAAAGTTTATATAAGAACTTAATTCTTAAAAACTTAAAACAGCATTTTTTAAACTAAATCTATACCTCTCCATTTATTCACATCTTTCCCCGTCATTATAAAAGTAGTATCTGCTCATTAAAGAAAGCTAGAAAAATACTGCTTTTTAAAAGTTTATTCATATTCACTCTAAAATCTAATTAAATTTTCAAAATATTTTCCTTTCATTTTTATCTTGCTAACTGTAAAAATATGGTGCATACTCATTTGACAGATATTAATTGAGCACTTACTTTATCCTAATACCCTATAAGCTATTAAGTCAGACACTGATTCAGTAAATAAAACATAGAAAATCCCACTCTCATTAGCATTTTATCATAATCTGCTTTGACATTTTTGCCAATCCTCACAAGTGTTATTTTAACCAATGCAAATTTATTGTGTGGGCCAATGAGTTTGTGTAAATCCTTTTTCTATAGTTGAATATTTGTCAATGTTATTTTTCCCATATTTAAAATGTTCCAGTGGGTGTGGTCGCTCATGCCTGTAATCCTAGCACTCTGGGAGGCCAAGGTGGGTTGATTGCTTGAACTCAGGAGTTTGAGACCAGCCTGAGCAAAATCGAGACCGATCTCTACTAAAAATAGAAAAGCTGAGGCAAGAGGATTGCTTGAGCCAGAGAGTTGGAGTTTACTATAAGCTACAAAGCCATGGCACTCTACCCAGGACAACAGCTTGAGACTCTGTCTCAAAAAATAAAAAATATGGCTCAGTGCCCACAGCTCAGTGAGTAAGATGCCGTCCACATAACACAGAGGCTGGGGGGTTTGAACCCAGCCTGGGCCTGCTGAGGAACAATGACAACTGAAACCAATAAAGAAATAAATAAAAATAGCCTGGCGTTGTGGCAGATGCCTGTAGTCCTAGCTACTCGGGAGGCTGAGGCAAGAGAATTGCTTAAGCCTAAGAGTTTGAGGTTGCTGTGAGCTGTGACCACACAGTACTCTGGTACTCTACTGAGGGTAACATAGTCAGACTCTCTCAAAAAATAAATATATAAAATAAAATAAAAAATAAGCCGGGTGCCCATAGCACAGTGGTTATGGCGCCAGCCACATACACTTAGGGTGGCGGGTTTGAATCTGACCCTGGGCCAGCTAAACAACTGTCACAAAAAAATAGCCAGGCATTACAGCGGAGGCCTGTAGTCTCAGCTACTTGGGAGGCTGAGGCAAGAAATCGCTTAAGCCCAAGAGTTTGAGGTTGCTGTGAGCTGTGACACCATAGCCTCTACTGAGGGCAACATAGTGAGACTCTGTCTCCAAAAAACCAAACAAAAATAAATACATAAAATGCTCCCTTAAGATACATTTCTTGAAATGGGGTAATTTGGTCAAAGAGTATAACCACATTTAAAGCTCTTGATAAAACTTTCAAATTGCTTCTCAAAAGGGTTGTACCAACTTTTACTGCCACTGCAAACTGACAAAGGGAAACTTGTTTTTTAACCAATTTGCCAGCAATTATTATAATCAGGAATTTTTTTGTTATTTTGATAGGTATCTCATTTTAATAGTCCTTTCTGGATAACTAGTCAGGCTTAATTTAAAAAATTAATTAATATTGTTATTAAAAAATAATATTGTTAAATTAATATTAAAAAAATTTTTTTTTCCTGTTCATGCCTTTTGCCCTACTAAGATGCTTGTATTTTTGTTTCGCGTGTAAGAGCCCTTTCTAAAAACATGAACCTTTGAGAGGTATGTACCCTTCTTTAGAGTCATCCAAGGGAGAAAAGGAGGAAATGATCACTAAGTTACCTGAAGTTCTTGAAGTCAAATCAAGGCTTATGCTCCTTTCCACCTCCAGGGCTCAGCACCTTGCCTGGCACACAGTAGGTCTTCCACACATGACACAACGGAGGCACAGCCGTGGATACCAAATGGTGCGTTGGACTTTATAGGGGGTGGAAGGTGTCCAGAGATACTGGGACTAACACTGGCAAACATGGCTTTGTAACTAAAGGCTGGGTCAAGCAATACCTTCGTATTAAACCCAACACAGTTTTTAATGAGTAGAAAAAAAATTTTACAGCCAGAGGACAGAAAGGATATACATAACTGAAAGAATCAGAAACACAAAAAAGGAAATAGAAATAAAATGAAGAAATGCTGAGAAGTGTTACTGAATGAAAGGAAACAAAGCACCCTAAAATCAACCAAATAAATTAGTATTTATTCTACAGGTGTTATGTATGAGGTATGCTGCTGGCTATGGTGAGTGAGTTGAGATCTGCAGCCTCACTCCAGCTTATACAATTATTTAATTCAGAAACTTCTTAGGCAAATCAGTGATATATCTTGTATAACTCTTGGTTATATACATACATACTTATGTACATAGATAACACTGAGACCCATAGAGAGGCTCAGGAAAAAGCATCTCCCAAACTAGGGATGTGTAATGGATTCTAGTGCCTGCCTGCCTTGTCTACCCTTACTATAAAGATAGATTTTTTTTTTTTTGAGACTGTGTCTCACTTTGTCACCCTCAGTAGAGTGCCATGGCATCATAGCTCACATCAACCTCAAACTTTTTTTTTTTTTTTTGAGAGAGCCTCAAGCTGTCTCCCTGAGTACCATGGCATCACAGCACACAGCAACCTCAAACTCCTGGGCTCAAGCGATTCTCCGCCTCCCAAGTAGCTGGGGCTATAGGCCCCTGCCACAACGCCCGGCTATTTTTTGATTGCAGCCGTCATTGTTGTTTTGCAGGCCCGGGCTGGATTTGAACCCACCAGCTCAGGTGTATATGGCTGGAGCCTTAGATGCTTGAGCCACAGGTGCCAAGCCCAACGTGAAACTCTTGGGCTTAACCAATCCACTTGCCTCAGCCTCCCAAATACCTTGGACTACAAGCACCTCCTACTACTATGATCGGCTATTTTTTTTTTCTTTTTTTTAGACATGGGGTCTCAGTCTTACTGAGGCTGGTCTTGAACTCCTGAGCTCAAGCAATCCACCTCCCTCAGCCTCCCAGAGTACCAGGATTACAGGCGCGAGCCACCATACCAGATTCGGATAGGCGTCTTTTATTTTATTTTTAAATTTTTTTTAGAGACAGAATCTTACTTTATCACCCTCGCTAGAGTGCTTTGATGTCATAGCTCACAGCAACCTCCAACTCCTGGGCTTAGGCAATTCTCTTGCTTCAGCCTCCAGAGTAGCTGGGACTACAGGCACCTGCAATTTTTTTTTTTTATATATACATAACTGAAAGAATCAGATTTTTTTTTTTTTTTTTTTTGTAGTTTGGCCAGGACTGGGTTGAACCCACCACCTTGGTTTATGGGGCTGGCGCCCTACCCACTGAGCCACAGGCACCACCTGGATAGGTGTCTTTTACTCACATTTGGTAGAAAAGGAGACATGGGGCAATTGTGTAACATCTCTTGCAAATGGATTCAGTATCTTTCTTTTTTTTTTTTAACCTCCATCCCTTTTAGGGTTGTGAGAGTAACCCATACCAACAAGAGAAAAAAAAAAAGAGGAAAAGGAGACTGAAAGGGGACAATCAGCTGTGCACCTAACGTGGGGGGAGACCACTATTCTCCTTAACTTTAGGGAACCATTCATACTCTTCTCTTATGGTGACTTTAACATTAGGGTATTATTTATTGAACACCTGTTAAGGTCTAGGTATTGCCAAGAGCATTATCTATGTTATCTATGTTATCACTGGCCCAGTCCAGTGTTTTTTCTTTTGACCTATATCTTACATTCCACAACTCCAACCTGAATTACTAATTGATGATTAAGCATATTTTCTTCACATTCTGTTTATTCCTTTAATACAGCACTTTTCATTCTGAAGCCTTCCATTTCTCATTTCCCCTTTATACACTGAGTTTGGTAAGAGCACAATCAACCCATCTTCCCAAGCATTTAGAAGCGCCTAAATATTCTGTTGAGTGAAATCTCGACTTCAAATTTGCCAAAGGATTATGGAATTTTTCAATAGGAAAAGGATTTAGAACATCCTTTTACATAGGAGGAAAATTAAGTTGAAACTAGTAAATTGCCTGAAGTCATATGAACTTGGTACAGTGAGGATTAGAAACTAGGTCCCTTGCCTTCCAGCCCAGTACCTTTTCTTTCAAAGACTATTCTTCCAAAACAAACTAAATATCTTTATCTTCCAACCTGGCACCACCCAAATCCCATCAGCAATTGACCTTTAGGACTTCAGGCTATTTCTCTGATACTAAATTCCCTAAAACAACCTACTCTTAATGTATGTATAACTTTCTATTTACAGCTCCCCATTCCAAACAAAGCAAAGTTCAAACTCTAAATTGGCTGGCTTTTTCTCTAGCATCACATAGTGAAAGCTGGGGGAAACTTCTGCTTGTATTTTCACTAACAAGTTCTTCCCATAAGCACCCTTTGATCCAGTAAAATCAAAATGTTTCATTCACACACAGACCATCCTCTATTTTGATACAGCAGAGACATTCTTTCTGTTCATTCTGAGAGGAATAACCTTCCTCCTTACGAACTTGGTGAACTTCGATCAACTGTTCTTTTCTGCACTGGGAACTCTAGAATAGAAGAGAGAGACCTGGCTTTAGTCACACAGTAATAGAATGAACAGTTTGTTTGTCTAGCACCTACAAGTATCTAGCCCTTGATAAAATTCACTAAGTGTGTCTTTGGAAAATTACATAAAAACAACTTACTCTTCAGAGTTATGAGCAACCCTTTACCAAAAGTTTTCTATTTGGAGGAAAGCTAAGTATCTTGGTTCGCTCAGTCTTTTCTTCTGTTCCTTAATTCTGGTTCACTTGGTTATAACTCTGCCATTCTTTCTGTGATTTCACATTCTCCCAGCACCCTGCGCCCGAACACTGTGGGAGAGAAATTCACAAATTCCTCCCAGCCTCTATTTCTGGAAGGAGTTTTCAGCAGCTAAAGGTCTGGGTTGCAAACAGGAAGTTTTTGTACTCTGGCTTCTTTGTGCCCAGGGCAAAAACTCCAGAGTCCACCAGGAGACGTCAAAAAGTATGGTAGAACAAACAAAACTAACCTTCACCATTCCTAGCTAAAGCTTTGCTAGGTGGACACTCTGATCCAACATCACTCAGGACTTCTCTTTCCAGAACTTGCATCTCACATGCAAGGCAGAAGAGTCCCAAAGGAAAAGTGTCAAGTTTTAGTCCCTACCCTTCCATCAACTCTTCTGCTTCACTTTTTAAAATCCTGAGCGGGACATGTAAAGAATTGTTTTAGATTTTTAAGCTTTCAAACCATTCGAAGGACAGTCCCCTTTGGCAGTGACAGCCGGAGGCTGGTCCCCTAATCTCCGAATCCTTTTTACTTCCCTCAATGTCCCTTCCTCAAGCTCCCATGAGGCGCAAGAGGCAGTTCTCCTCCGCCTGCGTGCCTGTCCTCGTCAACAACACCCACTGGTCTCGTCTCCCAGGGCTGCTGCGGACTCTCAACCACGCGTCCAGGGCCCTTGCCTAGGTACAGGGGTCCCAGGTTCCCCGCGGCCCCTGCGCGGCGGAGGAGATGCAGTCAGCTCTGGGGAGGTGGGTAGCCCAATGGGCAGCCTCGCCCCGGAGGCTGGCCCAGGCCGGAAGCCACCCCACGGCACGGCGGCCCCGCGAGACGGCGCCCGCGCCTCCGCCTTCCCGGGCACCGGCTCCGCGACCAAGGGCGGCAGGGAATAGCCCGCCAGGTCCCCGCCGCGCTCTTTGTCCTGGCCGCGCGCGGGCGGACGCGTGCGCCCCCCGGGTGAAGAGAGGCGCGGGGAGAGTGCGCGGGAGCGCGCGGAATAGCTCGCGCCCGCCGGCCGCCGGCGACGCGCGCCCCTCCGCCAGGCGAGCAGCGAGCACGCGCGCCGCCGCCGCGCCCGCCCCTCCCCCCGCGGTCGCCTCGGAACTTGCTGACTGCGCGGCCGGGAGGAGCCCAGCCGGGCGGCGGCGGCGGGAGGCCACAGCGCGCGGGGGTCTCCCGCATCCCCTCCGCCTCGCCGGGAGCTCCTACCCCCCCCTTTTTTCCGAAGGCGCTGGGCGGCGCCACCCTCCGGCCGGAGCCCGGCACTGCACAACCCCCTCCGACTTTCAATGTTCCACACTCCCCGGCCAGAGCCTCCTCGGCTTCTTTTTTACCCTCCCCCCCCTTTCCCCCCCCCAGCTGCCTCCATTTCCTTAAGGAAGGGTTTTTTTCTCTCTCCCTCCCCCACACCGTAGCGGCGTGCGAGCGGGCCGGGCGGGCGGCCGAGGTAAGGCGGCGGGGCCCTGGGGCCGCGTGGGGGGCGGCCGGGGCGGCGGCGACGGCGGTGGGGGAGGGGGCGGGGGCGGGGGCGGGCAGCTTTGTTCGCGCCGGGCGCCCGCGCCGCCGGTGTCCGCGAGCCGCGGCGGGGCCGGCCGGGCTGCTCGCATCACTTGGCGCCCGGCGCGGCGAGCGCTGCCCGCGGCCCCCGCGCGGCCCTCCCCACAAAGGGCCGCGGAGCTGCGTGGCCGCCGGCCGCGGCTCGCCTCCGCGGGCGCAGAAATTTGTTGTACTTCTTGGGGGCTTTGTTTGTTTGTTTTTCCTCGTTTTTTTTTTTTTTTTCGTTATTTTGGACAAAATGTCGGTCCGTGATGTAAAAATTGAGCGAGGAACCTTGGTGGCATTGGGAGCTTTGCAGAAGGTGCAGTTTGGATTTTGCTTTTCCCAGGGTGGCAGCTCGGTCTTGGCCGGATGAATCTTCACTGCTGGCCGTGGAAACAACTAGAGCAGCTTGTTAGTTGATTTTTTAATTTCTAAGTGTTGTGTTTAAAGGCTTTACGTGCACAGAGGAGAAATCGCCACCTTAAATAAACATATGGACGATTAACAGGGTGTGTTTTCCTCCCGGAAAGCGAATTTGGTAGCTTTGACCAATGTCAGTGTGTAAATATTTAGACGTTATTAGTGACTTTTTAGCATTTTCTAGAGAGATCTGTTATTTACAGTGTGTCATATGTTATTAATGCTCGTTGCCTAAGTTCCCTGGCAAATCTGTTTCATGCCTTTTGAGAAAGTAGACAATTGATAGATTGTCCAAGAGATGGAAAAAAATGTGAGTGGGTTTTCTAACTTGGTTCGGTAAATCCCTGAACGCTGGCGTTGTGAGACACATCACCTCCCCTGTAACCTTGTTGTACAATAAGTGTGAATACTTCTGAAGCTTTTTCATTTAAATAAAATTTTAAGTGAATATTAAGGGAAGAAATGTTGTTATTTCTCAGATTTAACATTTTCTCCTTCCACTCCCATTCTCTTTAAAAGTTTTCCAAGAGGTAACTTCACCAAGATGTCAAGTGATAGGCAAAGGTCCGATGATGAGAGCCCCAGCACCAGCAGTGGCAGTTCAGATGCGGACCAGCGAGACCCAGCCGCTCCAGAGCCTGAAGAACAAGAAGAAAGAAAGCCTTCTGCCACCCAACAGAAGAAAAACACCAAACTCTCTAGCAAAACCACTGCTAAGTTATCCACTAGTGCTAAAAGGTAATGTGTCAAAGAAGGATTGAGCACGTTGTTAGGTTGTCTTCCAAATGGTTTTTGTTGATTTTACATCAGTAGCAACAGTTCAGAAATATTTCCTTCATGATCAGTTTTGTTTGGCTGGAATGGAGTTGTCTGTCATTCTTTAGGTGATAGATAAGTGACCTCACTAGAATTATGCTTTTAAGCAAACTTATTCTGAACTTTGATAACTTCAAAAGGAGTGTCCTTGGGTAGAGATGAAACTAGCATTCTGACAGATTGTTTAAGGAATTGGCAAGGAAAATTCGGTGAACCCAAATTAGATGGTACATTGGATGTTTCCTTTTATGAGTCATACTCTTCTATAATGATATTCACACTTCTAGAGATTAGCTTTGCTTCTCTTCATGAAACTTAATGATCAGAAACGATCACTTTGCTAGAAAATTTGTAAATTTCAGGCCTTAGCTATATTTGAAAGCAAATTTAAAATTGTGCCTCCAGTTTTATAAATGAGACTTTAAATCATGCATCATAGGTGTAACTTTTTGTAGTAAAATTATGATTAGCCCTCTGTTCTTGTGTGGGCAAAAAAAAACCCCTGAAACCCCCACGTCCGAATTTGAGATGTTACTTGATGATTGGAAACTTTCATTGTCCTTGTGCCTCCTTCACTCTAAAACTTGTGGATGTGTTTGGCATATTAATACTCAACAACAGGAGAAACATTTTGTTAAGTATAAGTAAAAGATCACTTGGTTCCTATTGATTTATATTTTCTGTTATGGCAAAAATAGATTGTATCAATGGGACTCCAACAGTGCTAGTAGGAGTGGAGTATACACAAACTCTGGTAGAATGTATTTACAGCGTTAGCCAGTATTGACATTTTGTTGATTCTTACTACCACAATTAAAGGAAAAAGAAAATAGAGAAACAGATCAAATATTGCATTCCGTGGTGATTCAGAAATTTTTCTTTGGATTTTCACCTTTTTTGTATCAGTAATCAAGTATTAATAACAAGAATGTTTTATTGAATAGCAGTGATCTTTGAAATAATTTAAAATCTTTATCTTAATTTGAGGAGCATATTAAACATACCTTAAGTTTGGAAAGGATCTTAAATTTGAGTAAAATCAGAGAATTCTGTCACCCTCTTTAACTCAGGGCTGTATATTTTATCCCCTTTCTTAAATTTGTTAAATTTAAGTGCTGTGTCTAAGATCAGGGATAATCAGAAGCAGTTAAATAAGAATGCCAAATAGTCTTTGGAAGTTTTTTAGATATCTGTACATTTTAAACTTTTTTTTGGACAAGTAAAATACTTTTAAAACTATTAATGTGCTCTTGTGATAGCCTGTTAATTTTTACCTTAGTAAAAGTGACTTGAAGTCATTGTCAAATATTCTCGTTCTTTCCCTCCTCCCTTTTGGTCTCATTTGCATATAAGCTTAAAGAGAGAATTTCTTTGCTAAAAAGTGTTTTAAAATAGATTTCATATCCCTTACTGAGTAGTAGTGAAGGACTACTTCTTAAATCAGGTGTAAACGACTTACTTATTTACAGTAGCAAGTGAGAAAAAAAGCTGCAAAGTTTCTGTTAAGGGATTTGGGTTATGCCTCTGAGAACAAAGAGGAAGCAGCCATGTTAGCATTACTGAAGGCAAAGCCAGCCTTGCATTTAACTGTATGGTGGTAGAGGGCAGTGTAATTCCCTGGTTGTTCTGTAGACTACCTCAAATCCTTTTTGTCTGTTCTCATTTCACTAACAGAATTCAGAAGGAGCTAGCTGAAATAACTCTTGATCCTCCTCCTAACTGCAGGTAAGAAATAAATTTTATTGTTCTGATTTCAAATTGTGGGAAAATATCAAGAGATTTATGTGTCATTCCTGGATACGTGTGCAGTAGAAGAGGCTATGTTTGCTTCAGAGCTTTGCAAGTGCATTAGGCAAAAATTGTCTGAGGTGAATTAAATAAAATTGGAAGGAAAATATACTTTTTAGTGTATGTCATACATTGTGGATTTATGAATTTACTGCTTTTGTGCTTCTTACTGAGATTAGTAGGAATAGTGCTGATTTTTGTTCCATTGTTTTTCTGGTAGAGTGTGTTTCTACAGCAGTATATTGCAGAAACTTCTAAAATTTTGCTAGGCTTTAAAGTTACTGCTCGTGTGCAATCTGAACTGACCTACCCAATTTAGAAGTTGCTGAATGTGGTGTTACAAAATTTAAATGCAGTAAACAAGAGTATAGTTTCCGTTTGATTTATTCAGTAACTTGTTTGAAGGACAGATTTTATGTGCTAAGCTAATGGTTTCAGTTTTTATCTAGAGTATGCGTTGTTGGAATTATTCACATTTTAAGCAAATGTTTTAATTGGGAAAATTCTTAGTAATTTTGGTAGTTGAAATATGTGTGTGAAAAGCAGCAAATAAATTAGAATTGTGGGAATAATTCATTGCAGTGGAACTCAGGTAGAATAATTTAAGACGGTTGGTATAAGACACATTAAAAGTTACTGATTTGATAATTTCTTCCCCAGTAATTGTTTTCATTTCATCTTATATAGCGTCCTGTTTTTTAATAGTGACTGCATGGCTTAACAAAATCTGACAGACTTAGCAACAGTATTGTAGATAGTTTGCATAGAGATCGTGCTCAGGAATGAGAGTGACTCTTAGAAATAAGTTTGATAGGAAGATATTTTAGTGTCTAACCTATGTTTTTGCTTTAAGTTGTGTTCATGTGTGGTCAGTCCTTCTCTCTGAAGTCTCCTTGAGGTATAATAGGGTATAATCCAATTGCTTCTTGTTGTGTGTGTTAACCAGATCCTCTGATAAGGTGATTTGATCCTGATTTATTCAGTGAATTAACGGTTTTGTTTATGTTTGTAATCACAGCCTTTCAGTTCAAACAGAAAACATGAATGTAAACTAATTTTAAGGATAATGGTATGTCAAATCTCAAAGTATTACTTAAGAACTGCGCTGTCTGCAAATCTTGCTAGTAGCCACATGTGGCTGTTGTCTGTTTCATTTGTGGCAAGTCCAAAGGGAGATGTGGTATGAGCGTAAAATACACATTGGATTTTGAAAACATCGTACCAAAAAAGAATGTAAAATTCTTCATTGATTTTTATATGTTTACTACATGTCAAAATGATACTATTTTAGGGCGGCGCCTGTGGCTCAGTGAGCAGGGCGCCGGCCCCATATGCCGAGGGTGGCGGGTTCAAACCCAGCCCCGGCCAAACTGCAACAAAAAAATAGCCGGGTGCTGTGGCGGGCACCTGTAGTCCCAGCTGCTCGGGAGGCTGAGGCAAGAGAATCGCTTAAGCCCAGGAGCTGGAGGTTGCTGTGAGCTGTGTGATGCCACGGCACTCTACCAAGGGCCTTAAAGTGAGACTATGTCTCTACAAAAAAAAAAAAAAAAAATGATACTATTTTAGATATGTTTGGTATTAAAAATGTTACTACAGTTAATTTCACTTTTTTGCCATTTTAATGTGGTTTATTAGAAAATTTAAAATTCCACATGACTAATATTTCTATTGAACAGCGCTGCTTTAGAGAACAAGTAAATCAAAGTATTTCCTAACAGTCTTTTAAATAGTGTGTCAAATCTGTAGTCATTTAGTGAGGTCAAGTTAAATTTGTTCTCTGGAAGAATCACTTAACTTGCAGATGTATTCTGATATTTCCCATTATGAAAGATGTAAAGAGATGTCAATTCAAAACTGTTAAATGTTTTTAAATTGCATGTAAGGTCAAATATTTTTAAAGGTTTCTGCTGATTTCCTGCAAATGGCACAAACTAGTATATGTGCATAAATCTAGAGAGCCCGGAAGACGTGTTGTGTGTTGCTGAAGAAATCTGCTTTACTTGTTTAGCTCAGGAATATTTCCTCAAGGTCACTGAGGATTATTTTAAAGGGAGTAGAGCCTTTCTGCTGACATAGCAAGTTTCTCTTGTCTTCTATTTATCTCTTTATATACCAGATTTTGTTTAAGTCTTTGGAAAGATGTTTTGCATTTAGTGATTGTTCTAGTTAAATATCAAAACTCTGGGATTGCATGTGAACAATAATATCTCATCTCTGCTTTCCTTTGTCACAACCTGTAGTAATTGTTAACGCTGGCAAAAGATATCTTTTAGTTGTCACATTCTTTTAATATACGAGTTTTGTTTTGTAGCTGTGTAAGTGATTGAAGAAAGAGCAAATGTAATATAAATCTTTTTCTTATTTGGGTATAGTCTTCCATATATTTCACATGTAAAGTATCTAGATACTCTTACATGTTTTCAGATTCTTTTGGTTGAAGAAGGTCTAGTTCTTGTCCTTGAGTGGAAACTTGGACTACTAAGTGGTTAGTGGAGGCATTTTAGGATTTGACACATAAGAAGATTGAATTTGTATTATATATATTTTTTATTGTTAAATCATAGCTGTGTACATTAGTGCAATCAAGGGATACAGTGTGCTGGTTTCATATACAATCTGAAATACCCTCATCAAACTGTTCAACGTAGCCTTCATGGCATTTTCTTAGTTATTGTATGTAGACATTTGTATTCTGCCTTTAGTAAGTTTCGCCTGTACCCATTCTAAGATGCACCATAGGTGTGGCCCCACCCAGTACCCTCCCTCCACCCTAACCTCCCCCCTCCTTTCCCCTTCCTTGGCCCTTTCCTCATAGTCCAGTGCTATAGTTGGGTTATAGCCTTCATGTGAAAGCTATAATTTAGCTTCATAGTAGGGCTGAGTACATTGGATACTTTTTCTTCCATTCCTGAGATACTTTGCTGAGAAGAATATGTTCCAGCTCCATTATGTAAACATGAAAGAAGTAAAGTCTCCATCTTTCTTTAAGGCTGCATAATATTCCATGGTGTACATGTACCACAATTTGCTAGTCCATTCATGGGTCGATGGGCACTTGGGCTTCTTCCATGACTTAGCAATTATGAATTGGGCTGCAATAAACATTCTGGTACAGATGTCCTTGTTATATTGTGATTTTTGGTCTTCTGGGTATAAACCTAGTAAAGGAATTATAGGATCGAATGGCAGGTCTATTTTTAGGTCTCTAAGTATTCTCCAGACATCCTTCCAGAAGGAACATATTAGTGTGCATTCCCACTAGCAGTGTAGAAGTGTGCCCTTTTCTCCACAACCACGCCAACATCTCTGGTTTTGGGATTTTGTTATGTGGGCTACTCTTACTGGGGTTAGGTGATATCTCAAAGTAGTTTTGATTTGCATTTCTCTGATGATTAAGGATGATGAGCTTTTTTTCATGTGTTTGTAGATCGTGCATCTGTCTTATTTAGAGAAGTTTCTCTTCAAGTCCCTTGCCCACCCTGAGATGGGATCACGTGTTCTTTTCTTACTGATACGTTTGAGTTCTCTGTGGATTCTGGTTATTAGACCTTTATCGGAGGTATAACCTGCAAATATTTTCTCCCATTCTGAGGGTTGTCTGCTTGCTTTACTTACTATGTCCTTGGCTGTGCAGAAGCTTTTTAGTTTGGTCAGGTCCCAGTAATGTATTTTTGATCCTGCTTCAATTGCCTGGGGAGTCGTCCTCATAAAATACTCACCCAGGCCAATTCCTTCAAGAGTTTTCCCTGCACTTTCTTCAAGTATTTTTATAGTTTCATGTCTTAAGTTTAAATCTTTTATCCAGTGAGAGTCTATCTTAGTTAATGGTGAAAGGTGTGGGTCCAGTTTCAATCTTCTACAGGTTGTCAGCCAGTTCACCCAGCACCATTTGTTAAATAGGGAATCTTTTCCCCACTGAATGTTTTTAATTGACTTGTCAAAGATTAAATAACGGTAAGTAGCTGATTCATCTCTTGGTTCTCTATTCTGTTCCAGACATCTATTTCTCTGCTTTTGTGCCAGTACCATGCTGTTTTGATCGCTATGGATTTATAGTACAGACTCAGGTCTGGTAGCGTGATTCCTCCTGCTTTGTTTTTATTGCCGAGTAATGTTTTGGCTATTCGAGATTTTTTCTGATTCCATATAAAACCAAGTATTATTTTTTCAAGATCTTTAAAATATGACAATGGAGCTTTACTAGGAAGGCATTAAAATTATATATTGCTTTGGGTAGTATAGACATTTTAACAATGTTTATTCTTTCCAGCCATGAGCATGGTATGTTTTTTCCATTTGTTAACATTTTCAGCTGTTTCTTTTCTTTTTTTTTTTATTTTTTTTTATTTTTTTTATTGTTGGGGATTCATTGAGGGTACAATAAGCCAGTTATACTGATTGCAATTGTTAGGTAAAGTCCCTCTTGCAATCATGTCTTGCCCCCATAAAGTGTGACACACACTAAGGCCCCACCCAAAGCTGTTTCTTTTCTTAATGTTTCATAGTTCTCTTTGTAGAGATCTTTCATGTCATTTGTTAGGTATACTCCCAAATATTTCATCTTCTTTGGCACTACTGTGAAAGGAATAGAGTCCTTGGCTGTTTTTTCGGCTTGGTTATTGTTGGTATATATAAAGGCTAAAGATTTATGGGTGTTGATTTTGTAACCTGAGACATTGTTGTATTCCTTGATCACTTCTAAAAGTTTTGTAGCAGAATCCCTAGTGTTTTCCAGATATACGATCATATCATCTGCGAAGAGTCAAAATTTGATCTCTTCTGACCCTATGTGGATACCTTTGATTGCCTTTTCTTCCCTAATTGCAATGGCTAAAACTTCCATTACAATGTTAAAGAGCAATGGAGACATTGGGAAACCTTGCCTGGTTCCTGATCTAAGTGCAAATGATTTCAGTTTAACTCCATTCAGTACAATATTGGCTGTGGGTTTGCTGTAGATGGCCTCTATTATTTTAAGAAATGTCCCTTCTGCACCAATTTTCTTAAGTGTTCTGATCATGAAGGGATGCTGGATATTATCAAAAGCTTTTTCTGCATCAATTGAAAGAATCATATGGTCCTTATTTTTGAGTTTGTTTATGTGCTGAATTGCATTTATAGATTTATGTATATTGAACCAGCCTTGAGACCCTGGGATAAATCCCACTTGGTTGTGGTGAATAATTTTTTGGATGTGTTGTTGGATTCTGTTTGTTAGGATCTTACTGAGTATTTTAGCATCAATATTCATTAGTGATATTGGTCTATAATTTTCTTTTCTTGTCGGGTCTTTCCCTGGTTGAGGGATCAAGGTGATGTTTGCTTCATAGAATGTATTGGGCAATATTCCTTCTTTTTCTGTGTTTTGGAAGAGGTTTAGTAATATAGGTACTAGTTCTTCTTTAAAGGTTTGGTAGAATTCTGACGTAAAGCCATCTGGTCCTGGACTTTTCTTTTTAGGGAGATTTTGTATAGTTGATGCTATTTCAGAACTTGATATAGGCCTGTTCAACATTTCCACTTCATTCTGGGTAAGTCTTGGTAGGTGGCATACTTCCAGGTATTGGTCGATTTCATCAGATTTTCATATTTCTGAGAGTAGAGTTTCTTGTAGTATTTGTTAAGGATTTTTTGAATTTCTGAGGGGTCTGTTGTTATTTCATTGTTACTATTTCTGATTGATGAAATTAGAGATTTTACTCTTTTTTTCCTGGTTAGGTTGGCCAAAGGTTTATATATTTTATTGATCTTTACAAAAAACCAACTTTGGATTTATTGATCTGTTGTATAATTCTTTTGTTTTCAATTTCATTTTATTCTGCTCTGATTTTGGTTATTTCTTTTCTTCTGCTGGGTTTGGGGTTGGAGAGTTCTTCCTTTTCCAGTTGCTTGAGATGTCCCATTAAGTTATTAACTTCCTCTCTTTCTATTTTTTTGAGGAAGGCTTGCAGTGCTATAAATTTCCCTCTTAGGACTGCCTTTGCAGTATCCCAGAGGTTCATGTCTTGATTGTTGTTTTGTTCCAAAAATTTGGTGATTTCCTTCTTAATGTCGTGTATAACCCCTGTGTCCTTTAGCATACGGTTGTTTATCTTCCATGTTTTTGTATGTGTATGCAGGTTCCTGTTGTTATTGAGTTCAACTTTTATTCCATTATGGTCTGAGAAGATGCAAGGAATAATTTCTATTTTTTAAAATTTGCTGAGGTTACATTTGTGGCCTAGGATGTGGTCGATTTTGGTGTATGTTCCGTTGGCTGATGAGAAGAATGTGTGTTCAGTTTTGTTGGGATGAAATGTTTTGTAGAAGTCTGGTAAGTCCAGATGTTGAATGGTTAAGTTTAAATCTAAAATTTCTTTGCTTAGCTTCTTTCTGGAGGATCTATCAACACTGCTAAAGGGGTGTTAATCTCCAACTACTGTGGAACTGGAGGATATCAAGTTGCTCATGTCTGTTAGTTTCTCATCTAAATTGAGGTGTATTCTGGTTGGGTGCATAAATATTAATAATTGAAATCTCATCATATTGAGTATTACCTTTAACAAATATGAAGTATCCATCCTTATCCTTCCTTAATTTGGTTGTTTTAAAGCCTATTGCATCTGTGAATAGGATTGCAGTGCCTGTTTTTTTCTGCTTTCCATTTGCCTGGAGTATAGATGACCATCCCTTCACCTTGAGTCTATATTTGTCTTTTAATGTAAGATGTGATTCTTGTATGCAGCAGATATCTGGCTTGAGTTTTTGTATCCAGTCAGCCAACCTGTGCCTCTTTAGAGGACAGTTTAAACTATTCACATTAATTGAGAATATTAATAAGCCTTTCAAGTGTCCTGTGGACAATTTTAATCCTTTTGCAACTATGGAAGTTGGCATCTGATCAAAATTTCTGTGTGGGTTTACCTTTGTGGTGGAGGATTACACTGGTCTTTATGGAGGATAGGTCTGAGAATATCCTGGAGAGCTGGTTTAGTTATGGTAAATTTCTTCAACATGTGAATGTCATTGAAATATTTAATTTCTCCATCATAAATGAAACTCAGTTTAGCTGGGTACACGATCCTGGGTTGAAAGTTATTCTGTTTTAGGAGATTAAAAGTTGATGACCATCCTCTTCTAGCTTGAAAGTTTTCAGTAGAGAGATCTGTAGTTATTCTAATATTTTTGCCCTTGTAGGTGATGGTTTTCTTTCGTCTGGCTGCTTTCAGAATTTTCTCCTTCATATTAACTTTAGTGAAGTTGATTATGATGTGTCTGGGGGATGTGTAATTTGGGTTGAGTCATGCTGGAGTTCTGAAACTGTCTGCTATCTGAATTTCAGAATCTCTTGGCATGTCTGGAAAGCTCTCCTTCATAATCTCATGGAGAAGAGACTCTGTGCCTTGTGAAGCCACATAGTCGCTTTCGGGGATCCCTATAAGAAGAATATTGGTTTTCTACAGAACATTTTGCCAGCCATGAAATTAAAAATAAAAGTGCAGAAGGCAAAATTAGGAGAATGAGAAGGGGAGATGAAAGGCAGATTATTGGAGCTAAGAAATACTATATGTTTGGTGGAATAGGGAAGTAAGGGGTAAAGTGTTCAAATTAGCCAATTGAGAATTCAAGGGGAATCAGTTGGGGTCAAATGAACTAAATTCTTATCTTAGAAGTGGAATCAGATAATTTCTAAAAAAAAAAAAAAAAAAGAATATTAGTTTTCTTTGAATTATCCCAGAGCTCTCTGAGAGACTGATCTGTTTTTGCCGTCCATTTTTCTTCCTCTTTGAGAGTTTTGGAGCGTTTGAAAGCTTTGTCTTCAATATCAGAAATCCTTTCCATGCTTGCGCCATTCTGTTACTGAGGGATTCTACTGTGTTTCTCAGATCTTTGAGGGCTGCAACTTCTTGTCTCAATGTGTCAAAATCTTTGGTCATTTGGTCTTTGAATTCTTGAGATATCTTTTGGGTTACTGTTTGGAATTCTAATTCGATCTTATTTGCTATCCAGATTCTGATTTGATTTCTGACATCTCAGTTATTTGTTTTTGCATGGGATCTTTCTCTGTGTCTGCCCCATTGATCCTTGGGGGAGTTGATCTACTCTGACTATTCATATTGCCAGAGTTTTTTTGTTGATTTTGCCTCATGATTGTTTTTCACCATTGTCTCTGGCCATCCTCAGAGTTGGGGAGATGTTTCTCCAAGATTAGAAACTAGCGGGATCACTCTATTGTTGCTGGATCTTTGTAGGGAGTGGCCCTTTGTAGTTTCTCTGGGGCTGCCCCATCCAGGGAGTTCTAGTTGTGGGCAAGCTCCGAGTGTGACACATCCGGATCCAGCAACAGGGCAGGAGGTGGTGCACACAGTTCTGGGAGTGCCTGGCGCCCAGTGACTTTGGCACAGAGAGCCCAAGGCTCCAGCAGTCTCTGGCCAGGAGAATGGCTCTTTGCAGAGGCAGGTAGGGCTCTGGAGGGCACGTGGCTACCAGAGTCCCTGGCCAAAGGAGCAGCCAGTGTGGAGACAGGGAGAGTTCAGGAGGGAGGATGCAGGGTTATGCGGCTCCCACAGTTCCTAGTCAGGGCTTGCGAAGCCCTGCGGGCGCAGCTCTCAAGGAGGTCCAGGTGGCGTCAATCCCAGGAGTTTGAGGTTGCTCTGAGCTGTGACCCACGCATTCTACTCAGGGCAACAGCCTGAGGCTGCAGTGTACCAAAACCGGTCTCACTCTGCCCCTTAGGATTAAGGCTGTAAGGCGGTTCAGTCCCCGCCTTTAGGCTGCTCAGTCACTAGACTAGCTCCCGCCCGATCCTTGCTCTGCGACCCTGAGGGTGGAGCTTGCCCGGGCAGTACTCTCACAATGGTTCCCTGCGGCCCACCGAATACTATTGGCTCTGTCCAGCTCAGTCTGGGGCCCCAGACAATTCCAAAACTTCTCTACACTCCCGCTCAAGCTCTCCCCAAGGCAGTTCAACTGAGAGCCAAGTCCAAAAACACCGAAACAATTCATCGGTAAGGCCTCTCCAGTTGCCAGTCTCACTGCTGCCGACGGGATTAGGTTGATCGAACACATGCAACCAGTTGCCAGTTTTCCACTGTTTTTGTCCTCCTCTTGGGGTCCAGAAGTCCCTTGCTGACTTCCTGTATCCTCAAAGGGATGATCATAGGCAGATCCCACCAGCCAGAGATGCCTGGAGTCTTATCTCCCCAAACTCACTGTGCCCAGTTTCAGGGAACTGTTACTCGGCCGCCATCTTGCTCCACCTCCACTCTGTAGTGTATTTTTGCCTTCATGTCAGATCAGTGGTAGATTGTGGTGTTTTAATTCACAAGTGCATAAATGAGAATTTTAGCTTTATGGTAATTATATGGTTTCAATTTATTGTGTAATTAAAAACGAAATTCTATATTCATAAATTCTAGAATATGTGAATTCCTATTGCCTGAAATCTGTGAAACCTAATACATTCAACTTTCATGTGTGGTTATTTAATCAGAATTCCATTATAGTTTTGAATATGATTTTTATAAGCTTGTCAAAGTACGTGACAGATTTAATTCTTCCTCAGGGAAGAAATGTAAAGTATATGTGTGTACATTCAGGAAAAAGTATGAAATGAAAAGAATGAAATACAAGAAAACTCGGCAAAACCCAGAATTAGACTAGGACGATTTTTCTTTCTTTCTTTTTTTTTTTTTTTTTGTAGCGACAGAGTCTCACTTTACTGCCCTCGGTAGAGTGCCGTGGCGTCACACGGCTCGCAGCAACCTCCAGCTCTTGGGCTTATGTGATTCTCTTGCCTCAGCCTCCCGAGCAGCTGGGACTACAGGCGCCCGCCACAATGCCCGGCTATTTTTTTGTTGTTGCAGTTTGGCCGGGGCTGGGTTTGACCCCATCACCCTTGGCATATGAGGCCGGCACCCTACTCAATGAGCCACAGGCGCCGCCCAGGACAATTTTTCTTAAATCCCTTCCTGTGTTTTAATTCCTTAGTTATTACACATTTATGTCTAATAAATATCCAGGTGATGTTAGGATAGATTTAATTTTAAATTAAGTGAATGGCTTTAAACATGTTTTAATATGTTTTAATAATCTTGGTATTTCTTTTCCTGATAGTTTGAAAGTTTGGTAAAGATGTTATTACCAATGATATAATGGTAGATATTTCAGGTATTAGGGTATTGAAGGGTCATGGCCAAAGTTTCCTAAGCATAATGATATATTTATTTATTGGTTTAAATTTATACTATTTACATACTATTTTTTAAATTAAGGTATAAATAATTGACACCCCAATGAGAGTGAAGGGAAATTGTATTATGGGCATTTCCCTCTTATTAGAGAAAATTATTGACTAGAATTGTTAAGTGATGTGTTACTAAGACATTTACATTCCATCCGCTTCCCAAATGGTGTCCTTGACTCTCATAATAACCATTCGTGCAAACAGCAAAAGTTTAGCAAGGTACTGGATTTCTAATTTGACCTCTAATTTCAGTTTATAGATAAAAAAGTACAAATAGACCCTCTTAAAATACTCTTTAATATATTCAAATCGAATCTGATCTTTTTTTTTTTTTAAGAGACGGAGTCTCATTTTGTCATCCTCGGTAGAGTGCTCTGGCGTCAGAGCTCACAGCAACCTCCAGCTCTTGGGCTTAGGCGATTCTCTTGCCTCAGCCTCCTGAGTAGCTGGGACTACAAGCACCCGCCACAAGGCCCAGCTATTTTTTTGTTGTTGTCGTTGCAGTTTGGGTGGGGCCAGGCTTGAACCTGCCACCCTCCTCTGTATTTGGGGCTGTGTCACCCCCAAATCGAATCTATTCTTTTTTTTTTTTTTTTTTTGTAGAGACAGAGTCTCACTCCATGGCCCTCCGTAGAGTGCCGTGGCCTCACACAGCTCACAGCAACCTCCAACTCCTGGGCTTAAGCGATTCTCTTGCCTCAGTCTCCCAAGTAGCTGGGACTACAGGCGCCCCCACAACACCCGGCTATTTTTTGGTTGCAGTTTGGCCGGGGCTGGGTTTGAACCCGCCACCCTCGGTATATGGGGCTGGCGCCTTACTGACTGAGCCACAGGCGCCGCCCCGAATCTATTCTTAAGTAGATATTCAGGGGTATTTGTAAATAGCTTTTGGATGCAGAAAAGGCCACATTGGGGGTAGGTATTACAGTATCAAGTTAATAGTATCAATAACATGTTAACTAGCAAAAGTTGAAATCAGATGAATTATATATATCGTAAGGTTTAAAAAGTGCTGGGATAGTAGCAAAGACTGGGTTCTGATCCATGCTTTGCCACATAGTGGCTAAATTACTTTAAATAACTTATGAAATATTTCTGTCCTTCAGTTTTCCCAGCTGTCAAATGGGGATTAAAATGATACCCCTCTTAACTTTTATACTGCTGGTAGGACTGAAAACCAATACAACCTTTTTGGAAGGAATGATGGAGAATCCTCAAACTAGAACTAGACCTCCCTTTTGATCCTGCAATCCCATCTTTACTGGGTATCTACCCAGAAAAAAATTATTTTATCATAAGGACATTTGCACTAGACTGTTAATTGCAGCTCAGTTTACAATCACCAAACTGTGAAACAACTCTAAATGCTCACCAATCCAGGAATGGATTAACAAGCTGTGGTATATGTATACCATGGGATACTATTCAGCCACTAAAAAAGATGGAGATTTTACATCTTTTGTATTAAACTGTACTGATCGAGTACATGGTCGAATGCGGGAAGTGAGAGAGGGCAGGAGGGAAATAATCTTTACTAGGGACATAATTTCATTTTAATCAGTTCACCACCTAATTATTGAGTACATGTCAGATGGTTGTTTTAGTGTTAGTAAAAGCAGTTCTTTGGAACTGGAGTAAAAAAATTAGCTTAAAAACATTGGGTATAGATGAATAAATATTATATCCCTTTTAAAGGAATAGGCATAAAGTCATTTAATAGTTAATTCAATAAAGTATAATAAATAATTTTTAGATAAGAGTGATGGTTATATTTCCTCCCTTTACATATCCTATTATAAAAATTTGTAGTTGAGGATGGGATTGTATTAGTATTTGTAAAATTCAGATTCCGTATTAATACAATTTACCAGTTACTCAAACAGTATTCCTTTCTTGTCTGTGATCTAATGAGCGATATTGATAGCTTTTTCTACTTGGTATATGAAGGTATGTAATAATGGAATGACATATCTACATAGCTTTGTGGACTGCTCATATAATACTTGATTTTAAATCCTCCCATAGATATAGATTGCTTTTTACTGATATATTTCATTTTTTTATTGTTTCACTTGTCTTAGTGTGTGCTACATGAAGGTACTCTATAATATAAAAAAAAATTGTGTCTTGTTAATCTAGTCCTTTCATTGTCAACTCTTAAAAAAAATCTTAGAACCCCTTTTTGTAAAAATTAAATCTTTTTTAGAGACAGAGTCTCACTTTGTTGCCCTCCGTAGAGTGTTGGCATCACAGGTCACAGCAACCTCTAGCTCTTTTGCTTAGGCGATTGTCTTGCCTCAGCCTCCTAAGTAGCTGGGACTACAGGTGTCTGCCAGAATGCCCGGCTACTTTTTTGTTGCTGTTTGGCCAGGGCTGGGTTTGAACCCACCACCCTTGGTATGGGGGCCGGTGCCCTACTGACTGAGCCACAGGCACCACCCTATAAAAATTAAATCTTAGTTGGAAGCTGAATTTGTAGGTAAAATACAGAACTAGGTATTTTTTATCCCTTTGTACCATGATCATCTGTAGGTGGATAGTTTTTATTAGTAGTATTATTATTGGTAAATTTAATTTTGGCAATCAGCAGAGACCTCAAAAATTGTGAGGATTTTCTGGGGTCTTGGACACTACTGATAATTTTAAATGATTTGTGATCAAAGTGAATTGATGCTTAATTTTTAAATAAGCCAATAGTTGCTTCAACACAGCTGTAATACAGTACTTTGTTAAGCTGTATTATAATTATTTACTTGTTTGTCTTCCTTTAAGAATTAATATCCCTTGAAGGGAGAGTTGTCTTTTTTTTTTTCTTTGAGACAAAGTCTCACTTTGTCACCCTTGGTGGAGTGCTATGGCCATCATAGCTCATAGCAACCTCAAATTTTGGGGCTCAAGCGATTCTCTTGTCTCAGCCTTCTGAGCTGGAACTACAGGCACCTCCCACAATGCCTGGCTGTTTCTTTTTAGAGATGGGGGTCTCGCTGTTGCTCAGGCTATCCACCTGCCTTGCCTCCCAGAGTGAGACACCACCCCTTGGTGAGAGACTTGTCTTACACATTGTGGTGTCTCTTGTTTCACATGATGCTTTGCATATGAAGGTCTTTTAAAATAATAAATAAAGCCAGGCATAGTGGCTCACGCCTATAATTCTAGCATTCTGAGAGGCCAAGGTGGGCGTATTGCTCAAGCTCTTGAGTGCCAGACCTTATTGTACTAAAAAGGAGAAAGGGGAAAGAGGATTGCTAGAGCTGAAGAGTTTGAGGTTGCTGTGAACCATGATGCCACAGTACTCTACCCAGGGCTACAGAGTGAGACTATGTCTCCAATAAATAAATAAATAAAATAATAAATAAGTTGAAGCCTCTCAAATTAATACAGAAATTCCAAGCAAAACCTTAACTTTGGATGAGAAAAAAAATTATTAAATATCTCATATGTTTTTTACTCTTTTTCCTAATTGTGGTATTTTATTCAGTAACCATTCAAGGTTATTTAGTAACCATTCTGTTTTGCTTAAAAAAGGAAATTGGCAATCACAGTAAACCTAATTTTCTCCATATATGCCAGTGCAGCAGAAGGACTCAGTACTGTTGTGTGACTAAAAATATTTTCTAAAGGAATGATTGATTGAAAACAATATTTTTCCTTCCCATAAAAAGGACACATTTTTATTATGGTTCTGTTAAGTTCAAGGCAGATAATGTATTTAGAAGGCAATTAGAAGAGTAAAAACTGTGGTTTTGAGAAAGTTATGTGTTTACTTTGCAGCTACATGCTGCAAATTGTGTTCTTTAGTTAGGTAACTAATTGGTACTTTATTCCATCCTTGAAAGATTTACTGTAACAACAGGTGGATAGGATTAGTTCTCAGGAAAATCAAAAAGTCTTGCTTAGAGTGCAAGGAATTTCAGATTGAGAAAGAAAAATTTTGTCTTTCATTCCCTTTTTCCTGCAAGTATAAGATAATAAAACATGTTGATCTAGAGAAATAGAAAGTGATTTTTTTTTCTTCCTATCCTGCTTTTGACAGGTAAGTAAATTTGGGCATTTTACTAGAATCTGGAAGTTGAAACATCCTTAAACTTTTAATCTTTCTTTTGCCTTTGGATCATTGGTTCTCAGCTGGGGCAGTTTTTACCCCCTCATCAATTAGAGTAAAAATGTCTCCATAACTGGGGAAAGAAGGGGAAACCACTGACATGTAGCAGGTAGAAGTCAGAGATGGTAGTAAGTACGGTGCAGTAGGGCAGCCCCTAACAATAAAAAATTACCTGGACCAAAATGCTGATAGTGATAAGGTTCAGAAACCCTGCCACAGATGATTTGTTCCTATAGTTTGCCTCTTGACTTTTCAGATAGGTTGCTTTTGATGATTTTCCAGTCTTATTAGTGATGCGTGCTTATTACATTGACCTGAAACTTCCTCAGAGCTGGTGTCCCCACCTTCTGCTGCTTCCATGGTATAGTTTATATATATCTTACATTATCCTATTTGTCCTGCTTATGTGTGTATTATTTTTTAATGTGAAACTATAGGAAAGAGTACCTGCTAAATTATGGCCTTTTGAGGCCAGAAGTGCTTACAGCAGTATTTTTATTTCTTTTAGGTCTTCTACCAGTTAATTATACCTCTGTATGATGTAGCTTTAGGCTGGTTGTATCTATTATGTTCTGATAGAAATACTGAAGTAACATCACAGAGAAATGGCCATTGGAGAATCATCAAAATTCAGTTTTACATTGATTGAATTACATACAGGTTAGAACGCCATGCTCTTCATTTGAGTTTTGTTTTCATCATTACGATAATACAGAGGTTGCTTCTATTCTATTGTCAGAAGTCCACAGTGCTTTATTTCAAGTGATGTGTTTCAGAATGCTGAAATGTTTAGATTTTAAAAAAGTAATGTGATGTGTTTGCTGTGTTTATGAAGTTCCCCTGCAGCACTCCATAATCAAACACATTACTGTTTCTACATTAGAAATGTATGAATATTCATGCTAAGTGGGATAAGTAGAAATTACAGGTAGGTTCTGGTCAGTTCAAATTTGGTATCACTACCAAATTATTTTGCATCAACTTTATTAAAAAATCTTTGATTTTTAGCATTTTGGGGATCCCAGAATTGTGGATAAACAATTATGGCGCTATCTAACAATCTTCTTATCTGTGGAGGATATGTTTCTCAAGACCCATGCTCCCCCACCCCTGCACCCCCAACTTCTCTTTGGCATACCCAAATTGCCAGCATCACTGTTCTTGGGCTTTGGAGCCGTTGTTAGGTAGAATAAGGGTTACTTGAACACAAGCACTGTGATCCTTGATAACTAAGTCTGGTGGCCAAAATGACTACTAAGTGACTTAGGGCAGGTAGCACATACAGCTTCATTAAGCTGGATGAAGAGATGATCCAAGTCCTGGGCAGGCGGAGCAGGCAATGTGAGGTTTCAGCATTGTCTTCTACTCAGAGAGGGGTGCAGTTTAAAATTTTGAATTGTTAACTTCTGAAATTTTAACATTTAGTATTTTAGTTGTTGACCGTGGGTAAATAAAACCACAGATAGTGGAACTGTGGGTAACAGCCTCTACCGTACTACGTCTGTTACATGACAGTGACTGCAGCTGCTACTCATGGTGAAAGGGTGTGCTGATAGTATTGCTTTGCTTTCCTTTTTCCCTGTTTCCTATTAGCTAAATTTAGTTTCTCAGTTTGTTATTTTTGGATAATTGCTTTTTTTGTTTGTTTTATAACTTGTATTCTTAAATAGAATAAAAATTTAGACACTTGATTTTAGAGTTCTCTCCTTTTAAGATGAAACTATAAAATATCAGGTTTTTTTTCTGGTTTCCAATATTGTCTTTTAATCATTCTATTCATTCTAGATATACTCAGTTACACAGAAAAGCAGATATTCTTTAATATTTAAGCAGAAAACTTGCCATTTTTATGTATGTATTTTGTCTTGCAGCATTTAAGTGCAATTAGGCTATAAAAGGAGACATTAAATTTTTCGAGCTGTGTTGTAATTAAAACAGACCTTAGAAGTGTTAGTGGCTTAACATATTAAGGTTTATTTCTCATTCATATGAAGTCCTCTGTGGGTCCAGGAACTCTCCTGGGTTGCTCTCTGGAGTGTTGAATTGAATCTGTGCTGTTTGTATATGGGAGTTCTGCCTTTTGGAACGTGTCCAGGCAAGAAACATAGAGGGTCATGTGGCAACTTTGGCCTGGAAATAAGACATGAATTAGTAATAGGGTCTCCACTAACTGCAGGGTGGCTAAATAATATGGGCAGTGCATGGGTGTGCAGTGAGATATTTCACAGCCCCAAAGGAAAGATACAGATCAGTGGTTCTCAACCTTCCTAATGCTGCAACCCTTTAATACAGTTCCTCATGTTGTGGTGACCCCCAACCACGAGAGTATTTTCATTGCTACTTCATAACCAGTTGTAATGTAAATATCTGACATGCAGGAGACCCACAAAGGGATTGTGACCCACAGGTTGAGAACTACTGATAAAGATACTCAAGCACTCTCTGTCTTCGACAAAATAGGTGACTTTCATTCCCATGTCAGTAGAGTAAAAAGGAAATAAATACCAGCCTGGTGCTGTACTAGGTAATAGGACAGTATCCTGTTAATGGAATATTTTGTTTAATTCCCAAAACGACTCTGTGTTCTTGTTTAGATTTCAAAGCTGAAGATGAGAGTTGTTGAGAAACTCTTCAAGTTTATATATACAGTGTGTATACATAACAGATCCAGGGAAAAAAATCTAGATTCTTTTAACATAAAAGCATTTTTTGTTTGTACAGTGTTGTTTGAAAAATCTGGTAAAAGCAGTCAGAGTTGATTTTGAGTCTATAATTGCATGCTTTGTGTTAGTATATCCCATTTGTTTGGTTATCTCTCAGAAGATCCAAAACTGTTCTGGTAAGCATGTTGTGGGTCCAAATGATAAGTTGGGGAAAGAGGAGTTTCCTTCTTTGTCTTGAGGGTGTCAAGCCCTTCTTACACTTTCTTTTTTAAATTCTTATCATTCAGAATTTTCTTTTCAGGAAATGTTCCCCATGTGGTCAGGAGCTTTCTCTTGTCCTACTCTTTCCTTGTAAGGTTAAGGGTTGAATGTAATCATAATAGAAAAGGTAAATCTTTGTTTTTCTGTAGTTCTTTACATATGGCTGTCTTGTGGGCAAAGGAATAATTTTCAAATCTACTTTTTTCTCTGGAGTGTTGTGAAGTCGTCATGTTCATGAATTGCCTTGAAGTTGGGGAAAAAAAATGTCTGCACATAAGAATTTGTGCTTTATAGGGAAAAGCTCCAATTATACAGGGTTTAAGGGATTTTAAAAAGCTGATATCTCAGAACTTGTGCCTGTAGTATCTTTTAGTACTGGTTCTGGATCTGACTTTTTGAAGAAATTTGGCTTTATAGTAGATCCCTCCTAATTTTGTACTTTCATAGTTTATTTAAACTTTTTTCTTAAACTTGTGAATTTATCCAAATATTATTACTATATATTAGTATGGGAATTTGCTTTTTTCTACTAAGTTTCTTATGTTCTCAGGGTGACTTGCCATGTTTGTATACTTTCAATAAAACAAGTTTTATGGATCAAATCTGTGCCCTGTCTAAATGTAGTATTAATATTAAATTCTAAAGATTTGTTGACATTTTTTGGTTTTATAAGGGTTAATGGGTAAGTAATATAAACTGGTTTATCACACTTATTTTTGATGCGATGGTTAGTAGGCAGTGATAGAGTTACATCGATTGTGAGGGTCAGATTTCTAGGGTTATTAAATTTTTTTTTTTTTTTTTAAGAGACCGAGTCTCACTTTGTTGCCCTCGGTAGAGTGCCATGGCATCACATCTCACAGCAACCTCCAGCTCTTGGGCTTAGGTGATTCTCTTGCCTCAGTCTCCCCAGTAGCTGGGACTACAGGCGTCCAGTACAACACCTGGCAATTTTTTGTTGCAATTTGGCTGGGGCTGGGTTCAAACCTGCCACCCTTGGTTTATGGGGCTGGTTCCCCACCCACTGAGCTGCAGGCGCCACTGATGGGTTATTAAATTTTTAAAAACTTCAGTATCTTATTGTTGGTCCTTGGTGTATGTAATAAACATTTTAATTTTATCGTTATTTGCAACAAAGACAACTTTGAAAATAATTGTAATATTGCAGTCCATTGTCCAAGGTTTAGTCTGCTTCTTTTGGAGAAATTTGGACCAGTTATGCCATTGGAGAATTTCTTTGATGCTTCAGTGTCCCAGGGCAAATATACTTTGTTATTCTGTTTAACTTCCAGCTTGTCTGGGGAGAAATAAAGATCTCTAGTCTGAAACTGCTTTGAGGAGTATAGCTCCACATTCTTTGGTCTGAATGAAAGGCCTAGGGAAACATGAATTTTGTTACCTTTTTATTTTATTTTCCTTATAAATCATGATGATGTTCCCTTTACTTCCATGCATCTCAACTTTTTATAAACACTGTTCATTCCCTTTCTGAGAATGGTTAGTTGTAGTTAGTTTTACCGTTTACAGTCTTACAGGTCCTTTACAAATGGATTATTTTTTTCACATTAAATTTTAGTAGGTGAGGAGCCCTTTTTTCAAGATCCCTTGGAGAATCGATCTCAAGATTGTTGTTACATATTTTTATGGCTTCCTGTTGCTTTCTGTAGTCTTCTTAATTTAAAGAGTAACAACAATAAAATAGGGTACCATAAGGCACCAGCTTTATGGTTTATTCTTGCTTTACACTTGTTTCTAAGGGTGGTAGTGTTATTTGTTGGATTTGTGAAATATATACTTGTACTAAATTTACCTGGTATCATGATGAGGAAAAAACGTGACATTTGAAGGCTTTGAATACAACTTCAGAGGTCTGTATGGAATTTAGTGGCACTTTTAACTAGTGTACCTTTAATGTTCTTTTTGCATTTATACCAGTGCTTTTTAAAAATTTTAAAAGGCATTTTTGTTTTATCATTCCAAATGCTTGATTTCTCCATTTCCCTTAGAAGGTTTTTCCAGATATTTATTGCGTTCTTTTTAAAGCCCTGAAATAAGCATATTGAAAATGATCACTTTTCCATTCTACTAAGGTTTCTTCCTTTTTTTCCATTAACTTCTTATTGTGGAGAACTTGAAACATATACAGAAATAAAAAAACTGGTATGACAAATGTCCTTGTAGCTTTCATCCTGTTTCAGTAGTTACCAATTCATGGAAGATCTTTTCATACCCCAGGGCAGTCCATTTTACTCTCCCATGTTACATTAAAACAAGTATCACATGAGACATCTTAATCTACATTTCTAAAAATGCAGATACTTCAGTATGCATTTTCAGAAGACAAAGATTTTTTAAAACTTGACCACAATGTCATTAATACAACCAAAAATTTTATACTATTTCCATAATCAGTTCTTGTTCAAATTTACAATTGTCTCTTAGGTCGTAGTCTCCCTGTCTCCAAACTTATTTTTGTGAAAATCTAAATAAAGTGTGGTTGACCCACACAATGAGAGTTTGACCTGCATAGGTCCACTTACACATGGATTTTTTATTTTTTATTTTTTTTGAGACAGAGTCTCACTATGTTGCCCTTGGTAGAGTCCTGTGGCGTCACAGCCCACAGAAACCTCCAGCTCTTGGCCTTAGGCAATTCTCTTGCCTCAGCCTCCCATGTAGCTGGGGCTACAGGTGCCTGCCACAATGCCTGGCTATTTTTCGGCCGCAGTTGTTGAGCTGGTCTGGGCCGGGTTCAAACCCGCCACTCTCGGTGTATGTGGCTGGTGCCCTGTCAACTGAGCTATAGGCACTGTCCTACACTTGGAGTTTTTAATACAAGTATATTGGAAACATTTTTGGAGATTTTTAAAAATTTCAAAAAACTTGGAGGTGAACCACATAGCCTAGAAATACTGAAAAAAATAGGAAAAAGTTAAATACTTCGTGAATGCATCAAATTATATAGATAACTAGTCTATCACTTACTACCATAACATACACATCTATTATAAAAAGTTAAAATTTATCAAAATGTATGCACCTTTACAGAATGTACATGGCACTATTTGCAGTGGAGAGAAATATAAACAGATTCAATATTAAATCAAAACTGTATAAAATTAACTATAGGGCATACTATAATGTAGTAATGTCAAACCTACCTTCTCTTGCTGTTGTGGTGAGCTCAAGTGTTGGGAGTACCTACCTAAAACATGTGTGACTCTCATCTCTGCGTGAGCAGTTTATCTCTCCAATAAATTTTGTATTGTGACAGAAAGTAATTTCTCACGGTTCTTGTGTATTTTTCATTGTGTTTAGTGCAATACTGTAAACCTTAAATAACACGGTGGGACCCATACAAAGCGCCACTACTGATGCTGGAATTGCTCCCAAGAAGCATAGAAAAATCATGACATTGTAAGAAAAAGTTGAATTGTTTGTTGCATTCTGTAGATTGAGGTCTGCAGCTGCAGTTGCTTGCTCTCTCAGACAGACATTCATCTTATAAATACATGGCATAACCTTACAGTACCAGTAAATATAGCTTAGTTTTATACGTGCATTTTTCTTAATAATGTTTTCTTTAGCTTATAAGAAGACATTATACAATACTGAAAATCTTTGTTAATTGACTTTTTGTTATTGGTAAGACTTCCAGTTAACAGTCGGCTATTAGTAGTTAAGTTTTGGGGGAGTCAAAAGTTACACTCCAATTTTCAACCACATGGAAGTTGGTGCCCCAACTTGGGTGTTGTTCAAGATATATTGTGATTGTTTGGAAAGTGTTTTATATTTTTAATCTATAAAGTTCTCTTCTCTGTTTTTTCATTTTTACACTTTATTTACTAAAGAAACTAAGCTGAGTTTCTCAGAGTCTGTATTTTGCTTATTGGATTCTGATGGTATAGTTCAGTATTTGTCTTTGTCCTCAATATATCTTGTAAATTTGGGAGTTAGGTAAAGCGATTTGATCAAATTCAGGCTGGACTTTTACTTTATCCTTCCTTTTTTAAAAAACAAAACAAAACAGGTTTTACAAAACTCTTGGTGCTGTGCTTTTCTACCAATAGACACCCAAAATCTAGTTGTCTTTTTTTAATGTTAGCTTTTGTTGTCTTTTTTAATGTCTTTTTTTAATTGGAATACACATCTGAACAGAAACCACTCTCATTTCTAGTTTGGTTACCCACTCATGTCAGTTACATTGTAAAGGCAGGATAAATGCTATTTTTTCCCCTTGTTTACTAGTTTTTTTGTTATTTTTCAAATCAATAATGAATTGATTTCCTAGTATCCTATTCAGAGTCATTGTTAACTCATAGTTGTGTTTCAGTCCATTGCAGTACTTCAGTATATTGCCATTATTATTCTTAAATAACTTCTTAATTTTAGATAAACTTCAACTTAAACTGATTTGCCTTAGGGTAACAGTAGATACATAAAAATTGCATGGACCTATTTGGTGATAAAACAATGCAAATGAATGCATTCTGCTGTTCTTCTAGATGTTATTTTGAAAACTGAATAGTTATTGAAACTATTATTTTAAACATGTGCCATTCTTTTGGCCACTTCTTTGTCAGCTGTCAGAGATAATTAAGTCTTAGCATTAAAATATTGAAATATCTTTATTAGAACTACAGGTCTGTTTTAAGTTTCGGACTACCCTGAGGAGGCAGTAGTTTAAGGTGTAGAAGGCAAAACTTTATCAAAATCAAATTTGTTTATTGCAAAAATTGAATTTAAATATTAAGTGTTATCTATATGTGTAAGAAGCAACCTTCTTCCTCTCTTTCGTGTTTCTCAATAGGAATACTTTTGGCATTTTGGTCTGGATTGTGCTTTGCCTTGGTAGACATAGCATATCCTTAGATTCGGCTGACTAAATGCTAGCAGGGCCTTTCCTTATGTTGTAGGCATAAAGAACCACCTTCTCCCCTCATTGCCAGATGTCTTGCAGGAAGGGGTTATCACTTCTACTTGTAAATTACTGTTCTTAATTGCACATTGCAATGATAGCAAATCATAATGTTGTAAAAAACTAATTTTGTATAGCATTATTTAGAGTAATGTA
This sequence comes from Nycticebus coucang, assembly GCF_027406575.1. Classification (NCBI taxonomy): domain Eukaryota; kingdom Metazoa; phylum Chordata; class Mammalia; order Primates; family Lorisidae; genus Nycticebus; species Nycticebus coucang. Next base: position 77,786,651 of record NC_069786.1, read on the forward strand.
TAATAATTTGTAATATTTCTTAAATCTATTATCAGATTTGTGAATTTTTATTGTATAAGTATTTGTCTAATATACTAAAATATTTTATTCCTCCAGTATTTAACTTTTATACTTCTTCAATTTCAAAACTTCATAGTACATTTAAACTTTGTGCATGATAGATAGATAGATCTTCGTATTCCCCATTTTTCTGTCTTGTTTTTCTTTTCTTTCTTTCTTTTTTTTTTAGAGACAGTCTCACTTCATCGCCCTCAGTTGAGTGATGTGGTATCGCAGCTCACAGCAGCCTCTAACTTCTGGGCTTAGGCGATTCTCTTGCCTCAGCATCCTGAGTAGCTGGGACTACAGGCGCCTGCCACAACACCTGGCTGTTTTTTGTTGCAGGTTGGCCACACCCTACGCACTGAGTCACAGGCGCTGCCTGTCTTGTATTTCTTTCGTCTTTTTATAATCTGGCTTTTCCTCTTCCAATTTATTTCAGAAAAATAATTTGGTAGTCATAGCTGTCAGTATTTTTTCACATGACTTATTAATTTTTTGTTTTACATGGTTATCTTCTCTTTAGTTTCAATTTCTTATCTGAAATGTTTTTCTCCTAATTACCCTTCTTTAGTATTTAGTACTTCCTTCTAGGTGTATTTCTTCTTTTTTCACTCTTCTGTCTCTTGTCCCTTCTTATCTCCCCTAGGCACCCATGCCATGTTGTATTTCAGCTGCTTTTTAATTATAGAATGCCTTCAGAATCTCAGTGGTTGTCCATTGAAATTTTCTGCATCTGTCTGTTATCTTTATTTTAGCTTTATTTTCCTTTATGTATAAAAGCCCTATGCTCTAGTAAAAGTGGTGTGTTTCCTGCCACCTGGATAAAACTTTAGCTTTCTAGGCTCTGTATCTTTGTTTGCCTTCTCTTATTGCCTAGGATGACTTTCAGCCTCCAAATAGTAAGGATTGTTTAAGGCCAATTCAAATCCTACGTCTTTTTTTTTTTTTTGGAGACCAAGTCTGCTCTGGCATCACAGCTCACAGCAACCTCAAACTCTAGGGCTTGCTTAAGCGAGTCTCTTGCCTCAGCCTCCCAAATACCTAGAACTATAGGTGCCCACCATAACCCACAATGCCTGGCTATTTTTTTTTTTTTTTGCAGTTGTCAGTGTTGTTTTAGCTGGCCCAGTCCAATTCGAACCCACCTGGCGACCTAACACTTTGAGCTACAGGCGCTGCCAAAGCCTACATCTTCTTGTGAAGCTTTTCCTATATATCTCTCTTTTGAGAGTTGTAACATGTTATTTAATTCACTGGTGGGCACTAGGACTGGGTACAGATCTTATGTTTCTTTATATTTTTAGCTCTTTATTGCCCTTGCACTAAATATGAGAACAATTTTAATTAACTTAGTTAAAAGTAGTTCTGAAACTAGCCAGATTGGAGCAGCACAGCAGCCCTGCTTTGAGGATACACCTTCATTTGTATCTGTTGTTTTAGTGTAAATGTTAGTAGCATTTTCTTTCACTTTCAGAAATACCCCTGTTTTTATGATAAATTACAAGGTCTTCCTTTCCCTGCCACTATACCTGGGCGGTATTCTGGTTGGGCTTTGTGAATCAAGAGAGTCTTATAATTGACAATTATTCAAGATAGATATTCTGATTCAGTGGGCAAAAAGTGACCTGAGAATATGCATGGAATCTCTAAGGATTTAAATAGCAGTGACTAACTATTCTTTGAGAAATGGTCTTAGTTGGGATAGGGAGCGTGGGGAAGGGGCAGAGGAAGATGAGTATCAGTAACTTCTATAAAGCTAGAGAGAAACAAGATTGTGTTTAATACTTGCTAGCCATTTCTTTTTTTCTTTTTTTTTTTTTTTTTTGTAGAGACAGAGTCTCACTTTATGGCCCTCGGTAGAGTGCCATGGCCTCACACAGCTCACAGCAACCTCCAATTCCTGGGCTTAAGCGATTCTCTTGCCTCAGCCTCCCTGAGCAGCTGGGACTACAGGCGCCTGCCACAACGCCCGGCTATTTTTTGGTTGCAGTTTGGCCGGGCCAGGTTTGAACCCGCCACCCTCGGTATATGGGGCCGGCGCCTTACCGACTGAGCCACAGGCGCCTCCCAAAATTTCTTTTTTTTTTTTTTTTTTTGCTAGCCATTTCTTAAATTAAGTACTGCTATACTTTGCCTGTGTCATAATGTAAAAAACTCTTGGTAATAGTGTTTGTGGGGGGAAGGAGTTTGTGCAAAAGTATCATGGCTATGTGTGCTTTATGAGAGAGAGGCTAAGTGCAATGGCTCATTGCTGTAATCCCAGCATCGCAGCACTTTGGGAGGCTAAGCCTGGGAGACATAATTAGACCTCATTCCTGCAATAAGAAAAATTAGCATGGTGGCTTGTGCCTATAGTTCCAGCTACTTAAGAAGGCTAACGTAGGAGTATCCATGAGAAGGTTGCAGTAAGCTGTGATTGAGCTACCACTGCATTCCAGCATAGGGGACAGAGTTAGATCTTGTCTCTTAAAAAAAAAAAAAAGAGCACGCTTAGCTTTGTGAAAGCATGGAATTTTAGTGCAAACAGCTGGAAATAGAGTAAATTTGGACTTTATATGATGCAACTTTGTGGGAAAGATGGGGTGAGCTTAAAGCTATAATGATAATCCCTCAATCTCACTATTACGTGTTTTCTTTTTTTTTTTTTTGGTGAATTAATTTATTATAACTAATGAAACAACACATCAAAATGTTATAATTTGCTTCCACCATGGCTTTCAATTCTATCCAGCTAGGGTAAGTTAGTTTCATAGTCTTACCCATTTTTCTTTTTGCTCTTGCAAACATTTATAATATATATGTTGATGACTTAATACCATGATATGCCCAGGACATCCTCGGTTTAAGTTTCTTCTCCTAGTGTGATTACTCATAATGCTCCTTTCATTCTCAAATTTGGATGATAGATTAATAGTCAATAGTCAGTTCTTTCTATAAGGAATTTGCTTGTTTGATTTTAATTTACCCCACTTATTAGCATAATCCTGGACGTTTGGTAAGCAATGATGACAGCTAGCATTCATTATTAGGATTCTCATTTCCCAAGTACCTATTTCATAATATAGAAAAGAAATAGTTCTATTATATTAAGGCTAAGAATTGAATAGGCAAAATACTTGTTGTTAAAATATGTTAATACTTTTTAATGGGTAAATTTTTATACTGTTTATTCAAAGATGAAAAAGTAAACTTCACTATCTTTCAATCAGAGTATGCCCTGGGCTTTTTTTTTTTATATAGCTCCTTAACATTTATTAATTATTTATAGATATAATAGAATTATAAAAGAAAATCCACTGATACAATCACCTCTTAAGAGGAAAGAGTACTATAGGCCACATTTCTTTGTTAAGTATATATATTTTTTTAATTATTGGGGATTCATTGAGGGTACAAGATGTGTCACACACTGAGACCCCACCCTTCTCCCTCTTTCTCTCTGCATGATGCAATTTTGGGGTAAAGATGGAGTGAGTGTAAAGCAATAATGATAATCCCTCAATCTCACTATTACATGTTTTCATACAAAAAGGAATAAAACAAAAAATCATCAGCAGCAGTTTCTTCAAATACTTAACAGAGGATGATTATCAATAATTTGAAAGCATAGATTTTTGTCATTTGATCATTTGTAAAACAATTTAAAAAATTTATACTTCATACATTAAATACATAGATTTGCAGATAGATGTTTTAAACATCTAAGTGGTAGATACCATGTCTGTTATCTTATGCTGTAGAGCATAAGATGGAGAACTACCTTAACCATGTTTTCAGGCAAATGTGAACTAAATCTCCTAGCATAATACCATTGTGAACTGACAGTTATCTAATTTCATTGATGATCAAGAATACTAAAATTATTTATTTATTTATTTATTTTTCCTTCTTTTTTTTTTTTTTTTTTTGCAGTTTTTGGCCGGGGCTGGGTTTCACCTCCGCTATATGGGGCTGGCGCCCTACTCCTTTAGCCATGTACATTAATGCAATCATGGGGTACAATGTGCAGGTTTTATATACAATTTGAAATATTTTCATCAAACTGGTTAACACAGCCTTGACAGCATTTTCTTAGTTATTATGTTAAGACATTTATATTCTATGCTTAGTAAATTTCCAATGTACCCTTGTAAGATGGATCGTAGGTGTGGTCCCACCAATTACCCTCCCTCCACTCACTCTCTCCTCCCCTCCTTCTCCCCTATCCCCTTCTTCTTTGGCTATAATTGGGTTATAGCTTTCATATGAAAGCTGTGAATTGGTTTCATAATAGGGCTGAGTACATTGAATACTTTTTCTTCCATTCTTGAGATACTTGCTAAGAAAAATATGTTCCAGCTCCATCCATGTAAACGTGAAACAGGTAAAGTCTCCATCTTTCTATAAGGCTGCATAATATTCCATGGTGTACATATACCACAATTTATTAATCCATTCATGGGTCAGTGGGTCCTTGGGCTTCTTCCATGAATTAGCAATTATGACTTGTGCTGCAATAAACATTCTGGGACAAATATCTTTGTTACATGGTGTGATTTTTGGTCTTCTGGATATATACCTAATAAAGGAATTGTAGGATCGAATGGCAGGTCTATTTTTATTTTCTATTTTATTAAATCATAGCTGTGTACATTAATGCAATTATGGGGTACAATATGCTGGTTTTATATACCGTTTGAAATTTATTTTATTTTATTTTGTGCAGTTTTTGGCCAGGGCTGGGTGTGGTGATCAGGTCCCAGTAATGTATTTTTGGTATTGCTTCAATTGCCCGGGGGGTCCTCCTCATAAAATATTCATCAGGCGGATTTCATCAAGTGTTTTCCCTGCGCTTTCTTCTAGTATTTTTATAGTTTCATGTCTTAAGTTTAAATCTTTAATCTAGCGAGAGTCTATCTTAGTTAATGGTGAAAGGTGTGGGTCCAGTTTCAGTCTTGTACAGGTTGCCAGCCAGTTCACCCAGCACGATTTGTTAAATAAGGCATCTTTTCCCCACCAAATGTTTTTAATTGACTTGTCAAAGATCAAATAATGGTAAGTTGCTGGATTCATCTCTTGGTTCTCTATTCTGTTCCATACATCTTAGCTCTCTGTTTTTGTGCCAGTACCATGCTGTTTTGATCACTATTGATTTATAGTATAGTCTGAGGTCTGGTAGCATGATTCCTCCTGCTTTGTTTTTATTCCTGAGTAATGTCTTGGCTATTCAAGGTTTTTTCTGATTCCATATAAAACAAAGTATTATTTTTTTTGATATCTTTAAAGTATGACAGTGGAGCTTTAATAGGGATTGCATTAAAATTGTATATTGCTTTGAGTAGTATGGACATTTTAACAATGTTGATTCTTCCCAGCCATGAGCATGGTATGTTTTTCCATTTGTTAACATATTCAGCTATTTCTTTTCTTAGAGTTTCATAGTTCTCTTTATAGGGATCTTTCACGTCCTTTATTAGATAAACTCCCAAATTTTCATCTTTTTTTGGCACTACTGTGAATGGAATAGAGTTCTTGACTGTTTTTTCAGCTTGACTATTGTTGGTATATATAAAGGCTACCAATTTATGAGTGTTGATTTTGTAACCTGAGATGCTGCTGTATTCCTCAATCACTTAGATTCTAAGAGTTTTGTAGTAGAATCCCTAGTGTTTTTCAGATATACAATCATATCATCTGTGAAAAGTGAAAGTTTGATCTCTTCTGACCTTATATTGATACCCTTGATCTCCTTTTCTTCCCTAATTGCAATAGCTAAGACTTCCATTGCAATGTTAAAGAGCAGTGGGGACAATACACAACCTTGCCTGGTTCCAGATCTGAGTGGAAATGATTTCCATTTAACTCCATTCAATACAATATTGGCTGTGGGTTTGCTGTAGATGGCCTCTATCAGTTTAAGAAATGTCCCTTCTATACTAATTTTCTTAAGTGTTCTGACCATGAAAGTATGCTGGATATTATCAAAAGCTTTTTCTGCATCAATTGAGAGAATCATATGGTGTTTGTTTTTTAATTTGTTTATGTGATGAATTATATTTCTAGATATACATATACTGAACCAGCTGTGAGACCCTGGGATAAAACCCACTTGGTCATGTTGTATAATTTGTTTGATGTGTTGCTGGATGCTGTTTGCTAAGATCTTGTTGAATATTTTTGCATCCATATTCATTAGTGATATTGGCTTGTAATTTTCTTTTCTTGTTGGGTCTTTTCCTGATTTGGGGATCAAGGTGATGTTTGCTTTGTAGAATGTGTTGGGTAGTATTCCTTCTTTTACTATAGTTTGGAAAAGGTTTAGTAATATAGGTACTAGTTCCTCTTTAAAGGTTTGATGGAATTCTGATTTGAAGCCATCTGGTCCCGGGCTTTTCTTTTTAGGGAGATTTTGTATAGTTGATGCTATTTCAGAACTTGATATAGGCCTGTTCAACATTTCCACTTGATTCTAGCTAAGTCTAGGAAGGTGGCATGCTTCATTGGTCAGTTTCCTTCAGATTTTTATATTTCTGAGAATAGAGTTTCTTGTAATATTCCTTAAGGATTATTTGAATTTCTGAGGAGTCTGTTGTTATTTCATCTTTAGCATTTCTGATTGATGAAATTAGAGATTTTACTCTTTTTTTCCTGGTTAGGTTAGCCAAAGGTTTATCTATTTTATTGACCTTTTCAAAAAACCAACTTTTTGATTTATTGATCTGTTGTATAATTCTTTTGTTTTCAATTTCATTTAATTCTGCTCTGATTTTGGTTATTTCTTTTCTTCTGCTGGGTTCCGGATTGGAATGTTCTTCCTTTTCCAGTTGCTTGAGATGGCCCATGAAGTTGTTAACTTCCTCTCTTTCTGTTGTCTTGAGGAAGGCTTGCAGTGCTATAAATTTCCCTCTTAGGACTGCCTTTCTGGTATCCCAGAGGTTCTGATAATTCATGTCTTCATTGTCGTTTTGTTCCAAAAATTTGGCAATTTCCTTCTTAATCTTGTCTATGACCCAACTATCATTCAGCATAAGGTTATTTAACTTCCATGTATTCGTATGAATATGCAGATTCCTGTCATTACTGAATTCAACTTTTATTCCATCATGAGAAGATGCAAGGAATAATTTCTATTTTTTTAAATTTGCTGAGGTTAGACTTGTGACCTAAGACGTGATCAATTTTGGAGTATGTTCCATGGGCTGATGAGAAGAATGTGTAGTCAGTTTTGTTAGGATGAAATGTTCTGTAGATGTATGTTAAATCCAGTTGTTCAATGGTTAGGTTTCAGTCTAAAATTTCTTTGCTTAGCTTCTTACTGGAGGGTCTATCCAACAGTGCCAAAGGGGTGTTAAAATCTCCAACTCTTATGGAGCTGGATGACATCTAGTTGCTCATGTCTGTTAAAGTCTGTCTTTCATTTATTTATTTATTTATTTGCTGTTTTTGGCCAGGGCTAGGTTTGAACCCGCTACCTCCGGCATATGGGGCCGGCGCCCTACTCCTTTGAGCCACAGGCACCTCCCTGTTAGAGTCTTTCTTATAAATTGAGGCACATTCTGGTTGGGTGCATAAATGTTAATAATTGAAATCTCATCGTGTTGAGTGTTACCCTTAATGATCCATCCTTATCTTTCCTTACTTTGTTGGTTTAAAGCCTATTGTAGCTATGAATAAAATTGTAACGCCTGCTTTTTTATGATTTCCATTTTCCTGAAATATAGACCATCCCTTCACCCTGAGTCTATATTTATTTTTTAACGTAAGATGAGATTCTTATATTCAGCAGATATCTGGCTTGAGTTTTTGTATTCAGTCAGCTAACCTGTGCCTCTTTAGAGGACAATTTAAGCCATTCACATTAATTTAGAATATTGATAAGCCTGGTAGAATTTTGGATATCGAGTTTTTCGAAAGTCCTGTGGACATTTTTAATCCTTTGACCACTGTGGAAGTTGGAATTTGATCAAAAGTTTCTGTGTGAGTTTACTTTTGTGGTGGAGGATTGTGCTGGTCATTACAGAGGATAGGTCTGAGAATATCCTGAAGAGCCGGTTTGGTTATGGCAAATTTCTTCAACATGTGAATGTCATTAAAGTATTTAATTTCTCCCTCATAAAAGAAACTTAGTTTAGCTGGATACAGGATCCTGGGTTGAAAGTTATTTTGTTTTAGGAGATTAATATTCAATGACCACCCTCTTCTGGCTTGAAAGGTTTCAGCAGAGAGATCTGCAGTCATTCTAATATTCTTCCCCTTGTAGGTTATGGTTTTCTTACGTCTGGCTGCTTGCAGAATTTTCTCCTTCATGTTAACTTTGGCAAAGTTAATTATGTGTCTAGGAGATGTCTTATTTGGGTTGAGTCATGCTGGGGTTCTAAAACTGTCTGCTATCTGAATTTCAGAATGTCTTGGCATGTCTGTGAAGTTCTCCTTCATTATCTCATGAAGTAGAGCATCTATGCCTTTCGAAGCAACCTTGTCACCTTCAGGAATTCCTATAAGGTGAATATTAGTTTTCTTCGAATTATCTCAGAGCTCTCTGAGAGATTCTGATCCATTTTTGCTCTCCACTTCTCTTCATCTTTGAGTGTTTGGGCGCATTCAAAAACTTTATCTTCAATGTCAGACATCCTTTCTTCTGCCTGCTCCATTTTATATATTTTTGAGATTGAATCTCACTTTGTCAGCCTAGGTAGAGTGTCATGGTGACACAGCTCACTGCAACCTCAAATTTTTGGGCTAAAGTTATCCTCTTGTCTTAGCATCCCAAGTAGCTGGGACTGCAGGCTCCCACCACAACACTCGGCTAGTTTTTCTGTTTTTAGTAGAGACAGGGTCTCTCTTTGCTCAGTCTCATCTAACTGTAGAGCTCAGGTGATCCTCTTTCCTTGGCCTCCTGAAATGTTGGGATTACAGGCGTGAGCCACTGTACTCAGCCAAAATTATTTTAAAAGTAGATTTTTTTAATTGTGATAAGAGAGTAGTATCCTTCCCCTAAGGAGGTTTGTTAGAGGACTTCAAAGAATGGCACTCTGACAAAGATTTGCTGTACTCTGACATAACCACTCATGATAGGCTAAAGAAAGAAGAAAAATGTAACATTTCAAGAAGTTCTGCAATATAGAAAAAAGCATTTGGGGTGTAATGTTCATCAATTGTAAACATTTGGATTTCTATCTTTTGGATATTGTGAATAGTGCTGCTGTGAACATTTGTGTACAAACATTTGTTTGAATACCCGTTTTCATTTCTTCGGGGTATATTTTTAGGAGTAGCATTTTTATGACATATAGCACTTTGTCTAACTTTGTGAGCAACCCTAGAACTATTATACTTTTCAAAAACTGCACCATTTTTCTTACCCTTACCAGGGTTCCCATTTCTCCACATCCTTGCCATACCTGTTTTCTTTTTCATAGCCATCCTAGTGGACATTAAGTGGCATCTCGTTGTGGTTTTGATTTGCATTGTTTTTAAAGTCTAGTGATGTTGAGTATCATTTGACATATTTTTTAACTGATTCTCAATTTAATTGTACCAGTAGAAGAACATTCTTTCTGAAATTAACAAAAAATGCTTCCCTTTAATTGAAAAACAAAACAAAACAAAAAACTATGCTCTAGTCATTGAAAATACCTGGGAACAATTTTTTAAATTTGGGGAGAGGGGACCAGGATATGCTCCATTATAGTTATGTGATAATTGTAATTATAATACAGAGCTTGAAAAGGAAAAGTAATAAATATTGGGAAGACAGATTGAAAATCTTCACTCTCTCAAAAAGAAAACTATTGTACATAATACATCCAGAAAATCCACATGATTCAAATAAAAGGCTTTGGAGTTAGGCAAATACAAGTAAAAGTCCCTGCTTCACAATTAACTGTGAAAGCTTGAAGAAGTTGTTCTTCTCTTCTCTCTCTCATAAATGTGGTTAATAATCATATTTCACATGTTCTTGAATATATAAGATATTACATATCTGGTGATGCTATATGTGAATAGAGTTATATGGGAAAATAAACAGGCATATTTATGAAAGAAAGTTTTGAAAAGTGAGGTATGAGAACCAGTTATAATACAAAAATTTATTTTAAAAAGTGGTTCTGGCCCACAAATAGCAATGATTAGTGGGAAAGAATAAAAAATATTATACAATATAATTGCTTCTCTGGTAGGACTAAGATCCTTTTGTTCTGCAATTGCCTTTTGCACTTTGTTCTCAGTGTTTAACCCAGTTCCTAGTACCTAGCAGATGGAAATATTATATATATTGTTTTAAAGTTTTGTTCACTAGATGTTCAGATTGAGACTTAGTATATTATTAAACAAATACCCTTTAGAAATACCTGTTGCAAGTTTTCCAAAATATGGAGTTAAGATTATGAAGTGAAATTCAGATAAATGAATAATGATTTAAAAAAAATTGTTAAACACAGCTTTTATTTTCATCCAATTGGATGAAAATTTTACATATTATAAAAGGTCAAGCTATTGGAAAATGAGTATATGTGTTATTGTTGGATCTAGAGCATTCACATATACAACTGCAGGGAAGGGTACCATTCACCTTGTATTCTGTATTGAGTACAGCACAGAGAAAGTACACTTTGAAAGACATCCTCTGGAGTTGTGCTGTGTGGTGGCTATGATTAGTTCCTAAAGAATAATTTTTTTTTTATATATATATAATGTCATGATGACAGAAGTTTAATATTGTTTCTACCTACACTAAATGAATTGCCTTAGTTTCCTTTGAATTTTTAGGTATTGTCTGTTTTTTTTCCAAAGTCTCAAAACATAGACAACTAATATTATAAATAAAAATAGAAGGTAACTTCAAAAAACAGATCATGCCAAATCTTATAGACAATAGAAAAAGAAGAAATACTTCAAATTAATTCTACTTCATCTGGATATGCCTGATATTAAAATTGGAAAAAAATATATTATAACGGGAAATTACAAACATATTTTACTTATAAATGAGGATACAGTATCCTAAACAGCATATTAATAAGTTGAATTAAAAATTATTGTTCAAATAATGTACTTTGGTCAAAATTAAATCCAATTAATGTGAGAATTAGTCACTATTGTCTTTTTTTTCCTTTTCCTTTCCCCCACCCCCTCCCTCCTTCTCTCTCTGCTCTCCCCTTCCCCCACCCCCACCATGTCATTGTCCTCATATCAAAGTTGAATACATAGGATTCATGCTTCTCCATTTCTGTGATGCTTCACTAAGAATAATGTGTTCCACCTCCATCCAAGTTAATACAAATGCTGCAAAATCTCCATTTTTTAATGGCTGAATAGTCTTCCATGGTATACATACACCACAGCTTGCCATTTCATTCCTGGGTTGAAGGGCCTTTAGGCTATTTCCACATTTTAGCAAGAATAAGTTTTTGAGTTCATAAGCAAAATCAAAGGAAATGATTTAAATTCTAGTATGTAAAGTAAGAAACCTATTTTTTGAAAAAGAACAAAATTTTAAACACACCGGAAAAATGTTTGCATCATCATTGCAAAGAATTTATATTAGCAATAAAGAGTTAACTCATATCAATAATAAAAATATCAAGATTCACTATGATTGGATGAAGAATATGTGACTTCATCCAAGCTCTTAAATAGGCAAAAATTACAAGCAACTTTGGGGAGATTGCACTTCTTGGACTATTTCAAAAACCAGTTGAAAGTTCTGAACCAACTTCTCCGAAAAATACTTAGAAATTTTTGGTTTTGGAGACCACAGTTTCTTTCAGGTTTATAAACCTGAATTATTACATTTAATGTAAATTAGCATGAGGAACGGAAACAAGGGAAAATATGTCACCTTTTCAGGAAAGATAAGGTATGAAAAATACCAGCATAGCCTCCAGGAAGTTGGGAGCTTACATTTTGAAAGTAGAATTTTATGAGCTTCTTAAGTGGTGGGGTAAAAGAAACAGACAGTTATGTTTTGCCTTGAGTCTTCTGCATCCCCTTCTGTGAATGTACAAGGTTCACATAAAGTCATTGACTCTCTAGTTGGGAGAAAAAGGGGTGGAAATCTAACCAAAGAGACAATTTGGAGAAGGGGTGGAGTGATAGAACACCACATAAATAAGTTTGCTGAAGCACAAGGGAAGGAATAGGCAGAAAGTGCAGAAAAAATAAGTGAGATTAGAAGCCTGAAGTGTCCTGATGAGGCCTCTTAAAACTGAAGGTAAAAATCCTCACATGTAACGGCCGTAAGAAATCTTTTAGGGCAGTGGTTCTCAACCTTCCTAATGCCGTGACCCGTTAATATAGTTCCTCATGTTGTGGTGACCTCCAACCATAAAATTATTTTCATACACCTGTATTTGTACAGGGTGTATGTGATAGTTTTAGGCAACCTCTGTGAAAGGCTTGTTCAACCCCCAAAGGGGTCACGATCCACAGGTTGAGAACCACTGTTTTAGGGTATTAAAAGGGGAGTTGGGATTTTGAAGGTAACCTGAGTTGTTATGGTTAAAGACACAGATAAATAACACATGGATGCAGTTCATCTTTTTGTTAATATGTTTTCAAATATGGATGAGGGGATTCTAAAACTTTTATTTTCTAATCTTCTGATAAGACAAGGGCATCCTCACTTTTAAATATTTGGTGACTAGGTTTGGTGCCTGTGGCTCAAGCAGCTAAGATGCCAGCCACATACACCTGAGCTGGCGGGTTCGAATCCAGCCCAGGCCTGCCAAACAACAATGACGGCTGCAACCAAAAAATAGCCAGGCGTTGTAGCAGGTGCCTGTAGTCCCAGCTACTTGGGAGGCAGAGGCAGGAGAATTTCTTGAGCCCAGGAGTTGGAGGTCGCTGTGAGCTGTGATGGCAAGGCACTTTACCCAGGGCAACAGCTTGAGGCTCTGTCTCAAAAAAAAAAAAAAAAAAAAACAAAAAAACAAAAAAACTATATGGTGACTAAAAAACGTGTGTTTGACCAAGTCTTTGTGTTTTAAAATGGAAATTTAGCACAGCGCCTGTGGCTCAAAGGAGTAGGGCGCCTGCCCCATGTGCCGGAGGTGGTACGTTCAAACCCAGCCCCGGCCAAAAAAAAAAAAAACGCAAAAAAATAAAATGGAAGTTTATAGAGAAGTTATACTTTTCCAGCTGTTGCATATGGAGATTCAAGGCTTGACTATCACCAGTAGTAGACAGTAAAGTATTATAAGAGCCCCACTGGCATTAGCTGGAAATGCATATGGCCTTCCACAACTAGCATTTGCTGGGCAATAAAATTCCAGGCATTAAGTTGACTTTATGGTTGGTCTACCAATCACCTGTTCGAATGGATTTTTTTAAATTAAAATCCATATCTTTTCTTGACTACATGATAAAAGCATTAGTACATGATTAATAGTGTAATGTCTTTTCATCTATTTTTATATTTAAAATATATTTGTTAATATGTTTATATTGCTCACTGCTGTTAGTAAGGCATCCGAAGAGTTGTATGAAAATGTATGGCAAGACAATAGGAAACACAGAATGTTTAAACTGGCAGATACCTAACAAGTCCCAAAACTTTTTTTTAAAGGCAAATTTAGTAATGATTACAAATGAAGAAAATCCTCTTAAGTTTATAGATTTGGATACCATGATTTCGAACCTTGTTTTCCAAAAAAAAGGATGTAAGACACATGTAATTTTCAATTTTCTAGTAGCTGCACTAAAAATTAAAAAGTGAAATAAATTGTAATGTTTTAAACTCAGACATCCAAAATTACTAGTTTTAACATGTAAATGATATAAATATTATTAATGAAATGTTTTACTTTTTTGTACTATATCTTAGAAATCTGGTGTGTATTTATACTTAAATTTTAGTTCAGACAAGCCACTTCCTAAAGGCTTAAAGTAGCTGCAGGTTTTATCTATTTTTCAGCCTTTATGTGGCTATTGTATTGGGTACCATATATTTATAATGTTTGCCCTGTGTTGTTCTGCCTGTCATGGATTATTTTTTCTTCTCTCTTACCTCTTTTTACAGTGTGTAGATTTCAAGAAGTGAGGCACTCCTTAATTTGTTTAAAGGAAGATTAACAACTGTTTCTTGGCTAGAGCTATTACATGTGAAAGGTCTGAAGAAAACTCAACACCCAGTACAAAAATGCAGGCTCCTTTCCAAGGATTTTGTTCTAAAACACATTTCTCTGCCCATGAGTCTTTGTTTTTGATATCTTATGTAGTATATATAGACATTTTGTCTTTAATTTTAATTAATTAATTAATTTTTGTACAGACAGAGTTTCATTTTATTGCCCTCAGTAGAGTGCCATGGCATCACACAGCTCACAGCAACCTCCCAACACCTAGGCTTAAGCGATTCTCTTGCCTCAGCCTCCCAGTGGCTGGGACTCAAGTGTCCGCCACGACGCCCAGCTATTTTTTTTGTTGCATTTCGCAGGGGCCGGGTTTGAACCCACCACCCTGGGTAGATGAGTCCCTACCCACTGAGCCACAGGCGCCACACTACATTTTGTTTTTAGGAAAAGGTCCCTTGTTCCTTTTCAGAATGGAGAGTATATCCTAACCATCACTTTTATGAAAGGAAGTGTATTCACTTGGCTTAATTAGTATTCCTACATGGAGGAGTTTATTTAGTAAAAAGCTATAATTAGACTTAAATTTATTTTCATTGATGTTCTAAGCTGGAATGTCATTTGTTACAGGTTTAGTTTTTTATGTTAACATCTTGTAAGCAAACATGAACTGATAGTGTGTGTGTGTGACTATTTTATCATGTTACAGATAATTTTGCTATTAGCAGTACTTAAGTTCCACACTACTACTAAAGAGAAAATGTGGTGATTTTACTCTGGTCATGTTTAGTACTTTGTAAATAACTTTAAGTCAAATTATTTGTGTCTTATTTTCTAAGAATTTACTTCTAGGCCAAGGGTACTGTCTCAAGATGTAAAGTTGACAATCTAATTACAATAGACTTGATTTGATATTAACTTTAAATATGATACGGTTAGTTTCCAGATTTTTGGATTGTGATTTTATTCACTATAATGTCATGAGTCAGTTGGCTATTTTCAAAGGTTAAATTTGAGTATTATAAAACTCCATAAAACAAAATTTATTTATTTGTGCATAGTAGTGCCCAGTAGAACCACAGTACATTTTCTAAGACTTGGACGTTTTTATTGCCATTTACTTTTTTTCTTAACGTGATGAATTATTAAAAGCATTGCTTAATTTCAGCTATGCATGCCCCTTTGAATGTAATTTCAAGTGTATTGTTGAGCGTACTAGGTACTATTCTAGGTAATTTACATGTATTATCAACATTTCTTCATTCTCTGAAGAGATACTATCATATTTTTAAAATTATGTAATGAGTGTGAAATGCTAATGAATGATGGAAGCAAGATTCAGACACATATCTGTCTGACTCGAAAGATCATGCTCTTCACTATAATGTCTGAGATGTTCTGACAGCATCAAGTGTAAATGTGTATATGTAGGAATATGTATATAATGTTGAGATAGAGTTAAGGATATCTAATACAGTGAAATCAATCAGTTAGCACAACACTTAGCTTTTTCTCTGACTTTTCCTTTGTATTATGCAGAATTTGAAATTGAGTTAAAAAACTTTCAAGAACTTGTAATTTTTAAGGTTAGAGTTGAAACCAGTGTTTATAATAATTTTATTTGTAAAACTTGGTAAATGTTAATATTTTAATTAATTAATTAATTTTTTTTTGAGACCCAAGTCTCACTATGTCGCCCTCGGTAGAATGCTGTGGGGTCACAGCTCACAGCAACCTCAAACTCTTGGGCTTAAGCCAGCAGTTCTCAGCCTGTGGGTCACAACCCCTTTGTAACAATAAAAATACATCCTGGCATTAGGAAGTTTGAGAACCACTGGCTTAAGTCATTCTCTTGCCTCAGCTTGTACTACAGGTGCCTGCCATAACACCCGGCTATTTTTATCTTTGGTTGTATTTGTCATTGTTGTTTGACAGGCCCAGGCTGGTTTCGAACCTGCCAGCTCCGGTGTATGTGGCTGGTGCCCTAGCCTCTGAGCTACCGGCACCAAGCCATAATGTTAATATTTCAAATCTCTCATTTGTACATACAAAAAATTAATTCATATTGCCTGCAGCTTAAGAAACAATATAGTTGTAAGTAACTTGACTTGGAGCTTAATATATCAAGAATATATTGATATTCTTAATATCAAGAATGCTTGTCAATTTATCCATGTGCTTGTACATGCTTAGGGCCTGTTTCTTTTTAAGGAGACTAAGACATCATAGTCTGTATATTGTGAAAAAATGTATTATACAGTAAGTGATAGCAAAGGCCTTTGCTGCTTTTGCCAAATGTTATTTATTTCTTCCCCCCTTCCCCTTTTTTCTTTTGAGAGACAGAGTCTAACTTTGTTGCCCTTGGTAGAGCTCACAGCAACCAACCAGCTCTTGGGCTTAGGTGATTCTCTTGCCTCAGCCTCCCGAGTAGCTGGGACAACCAGCGCCCGCCACAACGCCCAGCTATTTTTTTGTTGCAGTTTGGCTGGGGCTGGGCTCAAACCCACCACCCTTGGTATATGGGCCTGGCACCCCACCCACTGAACCACTGGCGCTGCCCTAGCCAAATGTTATTTTTGAAGGCTAGGGTTTGTTGCTTTGTTAACTCTTAGGAAACTGTCTTTCAAAGAAAATGTTTTCAAAAGGATTTTAAGAACAATCAAAACTTTATATTTGCATAAAAAAGTTGCATACCCATAAGGCAAACTCAGTAATGTGTGTATAGGGGTTATTTTAAAAAATTAACTTTAGCCTGAACGTGGTGGCTCACACCTGTTAATCCTAGCACGCTGGGAGGCCCAGGAGAGTGGATTGCCTGAACTCAGGAGTTGGGAGACCAGCCTACGCCAGAGCAAGACCCCGACTCTAAAAATAGCCGGGCATTGTGACCGGCGCCTATAGAACCAGCTCCTTGGGAGGCTGAAGCAAGAGAATTGCTTAAGTCCAAGAGTTTGAGGTTGCTGTGAGCTGTGACATTACAGCACTCTACCAAGGGTGACAAAGTGAGACTCTGTCTCTGTCTTAAAAAATAATAATAAATAAATAACTTTAAATGCTTATATTGAGAACTCATTTGGTTGGCAGTGTCAGAATTCTCAAACCAGACTGGCTTAAGCAAGATGTGACTTTGTTAGCTCACCTAACTAAAAACTTCAGGGTAGATTTACCCTTCATGCTGTCACTATCTGATTTAACCTTTCTGTCTGCTAGCTTTCTACCCTTTAGTTGATTCAATTAGAAAGACTTTCTGCTTGTGGTTAGAAGATGACCAATAGTACCTCCCAGCTGCTGTCTTCAGGTTAAGATGCATTGTAAATGTGAGTCTGGGTTAAGGTTTTTCCATCAGAAGACTAAATGCATTTTATTAACTCTAGTCAGTTTAGTCTTTAAACCAGTCGCAGTGATGAAAGGAGTGGAGGTGGTAAGTTCTGTACTATGGTTCATGCCTAGGCCACTGCTCAACCCATGAGATAGGGGTGGCATTAAGTGCACTGGAAGCATACATTCTGTGAGCCGTGCAAATGTGAAATGGGTTACTACAGTTAAAGTGAATGATACTGAGTAGCAAAATCAGTGTATCTCTTTTGAAGTGGCAAGCATTCCTATTTCACTATAGTCCTCCTTTCTCCCTATTATGCTGGCTCATTTAACTAATTTACATTACCTGTATAGCACTTAGAGACATTGGGTTTAATTTCTCTAATTTATAGCTTCCTATAGCTACCACTTTGAAGAATTTGTGGTTATATAATTGCATTTTTCCCTATTCAACAGATCTGTGTCATACGTATCATAGGAATATAGAATTACATTTGTTTGAATTGTGAAGTGGCAAAGATGTTTATAAAGGATTGCATTAATTAGTTTTTACAAATGCCTTTACCAAAACAAGTTGATTTACTGGTTAAACTTTAGCTGGAAGTCTTCATGTGCTTCTGGCAATTTCTTTTTTTTTTTTTTTTTTTTTTTAATTTTTTTCTGGCAATTTCTTAAAAGCACTCATGGCCACTATTTTGGCTCAGGAGTATAGTTACAACTAAGCCAAAGCTACTGATCAGTAGATAACCCCAGGTGGCCTGGAGGCTGCCACAGCTGGAATGAAGGAAGTTCAAGTGTAGTCATTTCCAGAGTCATCAAGACAGAATTGGAGGGTCTGAGGGGAGCAAAAAAATCTTTGGATTTGGGATTTATGTCAACAGGATAAAATTAACAAAAAGTGAGAGTTGGGGCGCTGTATGATGGATGGCTCACGCCTGTAATCCCAGCACTTGGGAGCCTGAGGTAGGTGGATTGCTTGAGTTTACAGGTTTCAGACCAGCCTGAGCAAGAGTGAGACCTGGTCTCTAAAATTAGCCTGGCTTTGTGGCGGGTGCCTATTCCGGAGGTGCCTATTTCCAAGGGTGAGGCAAGAGAATTGCTTGAGCTCAAGAATTTGAGGTTACTGTGAGCTATGACTCTATGGGACTCTAGTAAGGGCGACTAAAGTGAGACTCTGTCTCAAAAAAAAAAAAAAATAATAATAATAATAATTAAAAGTAAGAGTTGGAATTGAGCATAACTAGGATGGAAAATATTCCTCCATCAAGATTCTTTTGCCTCTGGCATTAAGATAGAAAGGCTTAGGGTTTGTTCACCTAGGTATGACTTCACTTGTTGTAAAGGTGTACGTTTATTGTATCCATGTTTTATGATTTCAGATTTTGTTGCCATCCACCCTTTGCCTTTCCAGATTCCATTCAGACTAATACTTCTGGGTCTTAGGGTAGCCAGATAAAATATAGGAGGTATGAGTAAAAGTGAATTTTAGGTAAACAGTGAATAATTTGTGTGTCCCAGATATACCTGGGGCATATTTATATGCATGTTAAATATTAGAGGTGCATACTAAATATTCCTTATTTAACTGAAATTCAAATTTGAATTTTGAGTGTTTTTCTTCGATGAATTTTTTTATTTTGGTATAGGTATAGATTAATATATAGTTGTTAAAAAATAACTCAGAGGTTTGCCTGTATTTTTATTTGCTAATTTGGCTACTATCTCTGGATCTTTTCAGTTTAAGACAACCCAACCTCCAAAACATTGTGTTTTGCAAGTAATATTAGTTAGAAACTCTTTGGTGTCCTCTAATAATTCAGAGAATGCTGATTTTCGAAAGACTAAATTTAAAGGTAATTACTACTAAAAATTATTTCAATGTTTTTAAAATTTTGGAATAAAATTACTTTAAAAGCCATGTAGAATTTATAATAACTATCTAATAATCTTGTCTTTCTAGCAAGATACTGCATTAGAAATGTTAGGTAACAGTGATCCACTTTGGCTTGAGGCTTCTCTAGGGGGTAATATTTTGAGCCAGGTCTCTTTCATCAAATTTTTTCCAATTCCTTTAGAAGGGCATTAGGGGTATAAGATTCGGTACCACGATTTGGCAGGGAGGATATAGGGGTATAACTCTAATTTTTTCCAGTAGTCTGGTGACTTTATTAATTTCATAACTGTGGAATTATTACTTGGATAAATCAAGTCCTAATGCCCACCACCCTGTTGAATTAGAAAAAGAACTGAAGTGACTGTTCCAATTTTCAGAGTTTTTCAACCTGATTGAAATAGCTTGCACCAGGGCAGCGCCTGTGGCTCTGTGAGCAGGGCGCCGGCCCCATATACCAAGGGTGGCGGGTTCAAACCCAGCCCCGGCCAAACTGTAACAAAAAAAATAGCCGGGCATTGTGGCAGGCGCCTGTAGTCCCAGCTACTCGGGAGGCTGAGGCAGGAGAATCGCCTAAGCCCAGGAGTTGGAGGTTACTGTGAGCTGTGTGATGCCACGGCACTCTACCGAGGGCAATAAAGTGAAACTCTGTCTCTACAAAAAAAAAAAAAGAAATAGCTTGCACCCTCATTCTTTTCCCTCATCTATAACAGTAGGAGGTATGACACAGGGAGACACATGGCCACACTTAGTTAACCCTAGCTGTTGGTCCTCATTAATAATCTGACCTCTTTGTTAGACTTTTGTTGTTTATATACAGGGGTAAATTGGACAGGCGGAAAGGAGAGGAAGTGGAACTAAAAACTGTGAACTAAGTAATTTTAATTATCCCTTTTTCCCTTCCTTTTTTGCTTGCAAGTTTACCTGGGCAAATACCTGTAGAACATCATTCTCTAATAAGGAGATGGAAATTGCAGGTGGAATTAATCAGTCAATTTGACCTTCCAGTAGATGAACTTTGGTCTCCATCTTTACCACCCTTAGGGAGGGGACTGACATATTCTTTCTGGCACCATAGGAGACAAGAACCTTGCTGCAGGGTTCTAGACTCCATTTCTGTCTAAGAGAACACCCTACAATAGTAAAAATGTGTACCATCTGTCGCATGTGAAAATTGAGCACTTTAGATATGGTTAGCATGAATGAGGAATTAAATTTTTTTTTTTTTTTGAGACAGAGTCTCACAACCTCAAACTCTTGGGCTCAAGCGATTCTCTTGGCTCAGCCTCCCAAGTAACTGGGACTACAGGCGCCTGCCACAACGCCCAGTTATTTTTTCTTGCAGTTGTCATTGTTGGTTAGCTGGCCCGGGCCACGTTTGAACCTGCCACCTTACGTGTATGTGGCTGACACCATAACCACTGCGCTATGGGCGCTGAGCCAATTTTAAGTATTTTAAATAGCCACTTTTGAGTAGTGGCTAACTTACCCAATAGAGTCTTAACTTTATCGAGGCGTCTATAGAAAAGGGAAAGTCCATTTATCCTTGTTTTCCCTTGCACCTACTGAAACTGAAACCAATAGAATTATATTCTGAATTGTCTATTCAGTATAGCTTTTTAAAGTAGGAGTTGAGAAGTGTTGAGATTTAATCTCCTTAAACTTTGGTTTGGTGATAAAATAACCAGTTGTAACATTATTGGGGCTCTGTCCATAGTTTACACAAATATGATGGGTATGCCAATCAGATGGTTATTTTGCATACAGTTTTTTTGTTTCTTCTAAAAGAGGTTTGGCTAGAAGCTTTGTAAATAATATCTCTCAGTATTTATTGAGTAATTATTATGTTCTAGGGCAGGGGTCCTCAAACTGCAGCCCGCGGGCCACATGAGGCGGTGTGATTGTATTTGTTTCTGTTTTGTTTTTTAAATAAGATATGTTTCAAAATAAGATACGTGCAGTGTGCATAGGAATTTGTTGATAGTTTTTTTTTTTTTTTAAACTATAGTCCAGCCCTCCAATGGTCTGAGGGACAGTGAATTGGCCCCCTATTTAAAAAGTTTGAGGACGCCTGTTCAAGGCAATATTCTGAGGCTCAGACTTAGCCTTTTGAGTGTCCTTATTTTGAGGAAAAGAAACTGAGATAACATAAAAATGAAGTGCTTTCCTAGCATCACACAGTTGGGAAAAGGTGGAAGCAGTATTTGAAATCAGACAGCCTGGCTCCAAAGTTCATGCTCTTAACTGCTGCACTGCACTAGTCTCTTAAGTTGTTTTTTAAGTGGTGATGGACATTTCATTTGTATGTGTAGAAGCTGACTACTAAGGGGAAATGCATTCCTAGTTCAGTGAAGGTCCAGCTCGATTATATACTGCATGCCTGATTGTGTAAGAGAAGGTTTCTAATTGCAAACCATTGCAGAGTGGTGCTGGAGGCAGCTTCAGGTTTCAGCAGAGGGAGGAGGTATCAGATCCTATAGTGAAGTCTCTAGTGCTCAGAAGGATGGAGTAAGTAATTCTACTTAGTGGTTTCAGGTTGGGAAAAGGGACTGTCACTTGGCATGTTTAAAGTAGATCCAAGATCAGTGGGTATGCTTAAGTCATGCTTTGTTTCCTACAAAGCAAACCTTAAACAGTTATCAAGGAGTGATGGGTTAATTTCTTTCTTTTCTTTTCTTTTCTTTCTTGAGACAAAGTCTCACTTTGTCACCCCCAGTAAAGAGCTGTGGTGTCATAGCTCACAGCAACCTCAAACTCTTGGGCTCAAATGATTCTCTTGCCTCGGTCTCCCTAGTAGCTAGGACTACAGGCATCTACCGTGATGCCAGCTATTTTTAGAAATGAGAAGCTCAGGCAATCTACCCTCCTCAGCCTCCCAGAGTGTAAGATTACAGGTGTGAGCCACCGTGCCTAGCCTGATGGTTAATTTCCTGAGAGCTAAACTTAAATTAAGTTCATATATTATTACCATGCTTCTCCTTGCAGTCTTTCACAGTCATTTAGTCTTGCAGTCGGTACTTTTTCCTCCTCATACGAGGCTATAATTTGTTTTACTTTTCATGAGAATACAAAATTACTTGAATGAAAGTGTTGGATCTTAGTGCATTAAGTATTATAACAATGCTAAGAATGATTATTCCAAGACAAAATAAACAGTTAACTATTGATAGTTAAAAGATAAAGGAAGTAATTTTCAGTCAACTCCTCTACTTGGCTTTTGTCACTTGCCTTTTTCTTTCTTTGGAATGTCCTAAGTTCCTGATTTTTTTCCTTAGTAATTGTTATTATAGTATTAGTGTGATGTTTTCTCAAGGTGTATATATTTTTGATATTAAGAGACAGTGTACATTACAAAATGAGTAACTGAAAAGTGTAACTAACCCTTTTCACAATCTGTCTGTATAACCAACTTTGAATTATTAAATTGTCTTAACGTGTTTGTTTTAGTGTATACAGCTGCTTGAAGTCAATAAACAAAAAAATGGTTTCTTCCTTTCGGTATTTATTTTTCTAACTTCTAGTGTTCATTGTGAAAATTCTGACTTCTGTCCTGAAAAGTGCAAGCTAAGACTTTATTTCTTTAGGAAATGTAAAATGTACTGTTCTAAGGATTTGTTTATATCTGGAATTGCAAGGTGATATTAATAGAGCAGATGGGCATTTAGCTGCTTTATTAATGCTTATTTATCATTATGTTCTTAGTTTTCTTTCTAAGCTGACTTTTCTAATTTTTTAATATATTTTTAACCCTTCACTGATTCTCCGCAAATGTGTTTGTATTTGTTATTGTAAATACTGTTTTTGTTTTATTTTAACCAGAATTGTGGTTGCAGGTATAATCAGATATTGGTCACATCCATTTTTTACTCATTCTGGATTATAGTAATGTTTTACTAGCTAGAAACACAGTAAAATGAATGTCTACACTTATTTCTATGATACTGGTATAATAATCGGAAAATATGTATTTGTAGTAAGCCGTAATCTTTTATTCT
Organism: Nycticebus coucang; assembly: GCF_027406575.1. Lineage (NCBI taxonomy): Eukaryota > Metazoa > Chordata > Mammalia > Primates > Lorisidae > Nycticebus > Nycticebus coucang. Next base: position 77,809,945 of record NC_069786.1, read on the forward strand.
TTTATTAATTGTGATTCTCTGTATAGTTCTTATTTTCGTTTAGAGAGATCAGTGGAAGGCTTAATTTCAGGTGTGTCAGAGCTGGTTACAGGGTTAATAACATGTTATTCTAATACTGTGTCTTGTTTGTCATATCTTGTATTGAGGGACTATTTTTTGAGGTGGTCAGTTTTAGGTTTTCTTTTGGAAACGAGTAGTGGTTGAGATTTTTAGCTGTACAAGTCAAGGGGTTATTTGCATATTTCCATGTTTTGCCTGTCTACCCTTATACTTTTGTAAGATTGAAAATTCTTGTGACATAAACATTCTACCAGGATTGTTACTATTTTACATTTTGATAATTGTTTCATGGCTGCCAAAGTGTAATACATATGAAGTGGGTTTCACGGATATAAAAGGAAAATAGAATTTTTCTTTTTTTTTTTTTTGGGAAAATAGAATTTTTCTAAATATCCTGAATACTTTTTCTCTATATTTGAATAAACAGTGCTTTTGAGTGGGACCTTAGAATAATTAAAATAGCCTGTGACTGATACAATCCAATTTAGGAAAGAAAATTTTTTTTTGCTAAGAAGAGGTAAGATGTTATACTGGGAGTATTGAATATATTTACCTTCTGCTGGTTGTTTTTGTTACATACCTTCTTTTATATTTTACATTTGCATAGTTATCTTTATTGGCAGCATTCAAATCTGCGTTAGACTTTTGTGTATGTTTTGAGTATCTTTGCAAAAATGAACCTACTGATTTCTTCTAAGTGAGTGCCTTGAATTAAAACTTCCTTGTAAAGACTTGCCGGCTTCAACGTCACATCATACAACAGGCAGGGCATTTACAGACTTACCTAATATAAGCCCCATAACTTGAACACAAAAAGTTATTGCTTTATATTTTACTTTTTTATATTTGAGCCAGAACAAATATTCAGATCTCTAGGCTTCAGTTCTTTTAGTCTGTTTTGTGTTACTATGACAGAATATCTGAGACTCGTTAATTAATAATGACCAGAATTTATTGGCTCAAGTTCTGTTCTGGAGGCTGGGAAATTGAATATCCAGGTGCCAGATTTGGTGATGACGGGCTTGCAGGGACGCTGTTCAACCCATTGTGTAAGTAAGAGAGAGAAGTGTGTTACAGAGAATGAGAGGGAGAGGGAAGAGAAATAGGGTCGTGGTAAGAAAGGTAGGGGGGCATGGGAGAAGGAAATAGCAGAGGATATTAACAAATGGAAGAACATATCATGCTCATGGAGGGGAAGAATCAACATTGTTAAAATGTCTATACTTCCCAAAGCAATCTACCTATTCAATGCCATTCCTATCAAAATACCAACATCGTACTTTCAAGATTTGGAAAAAATGATTCTGCATTTTGTATGGAACTGGAAAAAACCACGTATAGCTAAGGCAGTTCTCTGTAACAAAAATAAAGCTGGGGGCATCAGTATACCAGATTTTAGTCTGTACTACAAAGCCATAGTGCTCAAGACAGCATGGTACTGGCACAAAAACAGAGACATAGACACTTGGAATCGAATTGACAACCAAGAAATGAAACTAACATTTTACAACCACCTAATCTTTGATAAACCAAACAAGAACATACCTTGGGGGAAAGACTCCCTATTCAATAAATGGTGTTGGGAGAACTGGATGTCTACAAGTAAAAGACTGAAACTGGACCCACACCTTTCCCCACTCACAAAAATTGATTCAAGATGGATAAAGGACTTAAACTTAAGGCATGAAACAATAAAAATCCTCAAAGAAAGCATAGGAAAAACACTGGAAGATACTGGCCTGGGGAAAGACTTTATGAAGAAGACTGCCATGGCAATTGCAAGAACAACAAAAATAAACAAATGGGACTTCATTAAACTGAAAAGCTTCTGTACAGCTAAGGAGACAATAACCAAAGCAAAGAGACAACCTACACAATGGGAAAGGATATTTGCATATTTTCAATCAGACAAAAGCTTAATAACTAGGATCTATAGAGAACTCAAATTAATCCACATGAAAAAAGCCAACAATCCCTTATATCAATGGGCAAGAGACATGAATAGAACTTTCTCTAAAGACCACAGACGAATGGCTAACAAACACATGAAAAAATGTTCATCATCTCTATATATTAGAGAAATGCAAATCAAAACAACCCTGAGATATCATCTAACCCCAGTGAGAATGGCCCACATCACAAAATCTCAAAACTGCAGATGCTGGCGTGGATGTGGAGAGAAGGGAACACTTTTACACTGCTGGTGGGACTGCAAACTAGTACAACCTTTCTGGAAGGAAGTGTGGAGAAACCTCAAAGCAGTCAAGCTAGACCTCCCATTTGATCCTGCAATCCCATTACTGGGCATCTACCCAGAAGGAAAAAAATCCTTTTATCATAAGGACACTTGTACTAGACTGTTTATTGCAGCTCAATTGACAATCGCCAAAATGTGGAAACAGCCTAAATGCCCACCAACCCAGGAATGGATTAACAAGCTGTGGTATATGTATACCATGGAATACTATTCAGCCATTAAAAAAAAATGGAGACTTTACATCCTTCGTATTAACCTGGATGGACGTGGAAGACATTATTCTTAGTAAAGCATCACAAGAATGAAGAAGCATGAATCCTATGTACTCAATTTTGATATGAGGACAATTAATGACAATTAAGGTTATGGGGGGGGAACAGAAAGAGGGAAGGAGGGAGGTGGGTGGGGCCTTGGTGTGTGTCACACTTTATGGGGGCAAGACATGATTGCAAGAGAGACTTTACCTAACAATTGCAATCCGTGTAACCTGGCTTATTGTACCCTCAATGAATCCCCAACAATAAAAAAAAAAATAGTGCCTGAAAAGAGCAAAAGGGGCTGAACTCATCTTTTGATAGCCCACTCCTGAGAAAACATTATTATCCATTCATGAGAGCAGAGCCCACAGCGCAGTTACCTTTCACAAGTTCCACATTTTAATACTATTACAAAAGCAATCAGATCTCAACATGAGTTTTGGAGGGGACAAACATTAAAACCATATACCAAGTCCATTGTTCTTTATCTAGGGCACCTCAATCAAAAATAAGCAAAATTTTCTTTTAGAAAAAGAATCCGGTGGCTAAAAGGAAGTGTGGTATAGAAGTGTCATTTCTAATAGTTGCTAGGTAATGTCTTTCCATTCTTCAGCTTTCATCTTAATGCCAGCTCTGTATGAGCTATACCAATTTAAATCGCTGAGATCCTCTGGCAAGTAGTGTTAGAAAAATTCTATCATTCCATTATTTATTGTTGTTATTTTGGCTTTTAAAATGAATGAACCATGTACCCTGTTTTAAACTGCTTTTAGGAAGAGCAAATTATGAGGATTGATGCTAGCATTTTTTCCAGTTAACATAATTTCACTTTATGAACAGTGATTTTTATTTACTTTTTAAAAAATTCCCTGAGTGAGGTTTATTAGGCAGAGTGGACTCTATAGAATGTATCATATTTTCCTGTGACTTCAGTATTCTTAGACTGAACTATCATTTTATGTGGAAGGGCAGCTCTGCTTTGCTTTACTGTAAGGTAGAGGACTTAGTATGAGGAAAGGGGGAAAATAATTATATTGTCTTTCGAAAGAGCAAGTAATATGGGGCATTAACTCCAGATTTTTGTTCCTTGCCAAGGACGTCTGGTTCTTTCTTGCAGCAAGATTTAACTAGACTAGCAACATTGATTAAATTAAATAAATCTATTACACATGCTAGTGTGTATTGTAAATTTTCATATATAATGCAAGTTATATTTCATTTTATCTTATTCAGTTGACAGTCATGGTATTTGTTGTCATTTGAATCAGTTTTGTCTTATTATTTACATTATTTCCTAGATAGTTTGCTACATATTTTAGGTACTTAAATTTCCATTTACATAAAAAACAAACATGCCCAAGTGATAAGCGTGGTTGGATGAGTGGGTATACACACAACACAATTGCATGCATGTGGACTCTCATTGATTTAGGTGTGTGTAATTGATTTTAAGTCATTTAAGCACACAAGAAGCTTAACATGTAATGGCCACAAAATAATTTCTTTGTTATTCCCGAAGCCAGTTTGGAAGGTCTGACTAGTAAAATGAGTGCAGTATAGTCCATGCATACGAATAGCTTGAAACACACACACACATCCATCCCCGTGCCTATTTGTGGTTTAATATATACATATGTACATATATATTTATTTGTAATTAAAAATTAGGTTTTAAATTAAGGTAGTAAGTCATTTGATGGTATCACACATTGAAGTTTTAATATCTAACATTTATAGGTATAAATTTGGAGATAGTGACAAGTATTGATATTTTTACATTGAATTTTTATAGAATCCTTGCTACATGTTGTCTAGAATATAAGAGTGAACAAGTCAGGCTTTGTCTGTACCCCTGTACTTCTTCCTAAAAAGCAGTCAGGAAGACATATACGTTAATTTATTGTTGTTATTACTATTTATTTTTTGAGAGGAAGTCTCAGTATGTTGCCCAGGCCAGCCTCAAACTCCTAGTGTTAAGTGATCCTCCTGCCCCAGGAGTAGCTGGAACTGTGGGCATGTGCTGGAACTGTGGGCATGTGCTGCTGCATCCACCTATGTTAATTTCTTTTAATTGCCAGGAGAGAGAAATATTGGGTGGTATGATAGTGTACCATAGAAGGAGTTGGTGTTATTTATTGTTACTTAACAGATTATTACATAACTTACTGGCTTAATAAAACAAACATTAGTTATCTCATACTTTATGTGAGTCAGGGATTTGGAAATGGAGTAGCTTGGGTATTTTTTTGTTTGGGGACTTCATGAAGTTACAGTCAAGATCTTCAGGGACCCAGGGACAGGCATGCAGGCCAGAGATCCTGTAGCCCCAGGACTCGATTGTGTTGCTTGGGGGCACAGAAGAGAGATTTGTGAGCTAATCTAGAGAGGTAAGGGAGCTCTTGTGGGCAGAACTGAAAAGAGAGTACATTGTGGGTCTCAGCCACAGCACACTTGTGGAACACTCCTTCCTCCTAATGAAGTCTGGGGTCTCAGCCCAGGGTGGGATCCTGGACAGGGATGCTCCCAGCCAGCAGCACATTGTGCGGGAGCAGGGAGCTCAGGTAGTTTGTGCTTCTACCTGCTGGCAGATGCTGGACGGAGACCTGGGCGGGGAGAAAAGCAAAACCCGTTCCTGACAGTCAGATTGTAAATCTCAGATAGCCTCTCCCCCCTAAAAGCAGACTTTCTGCTTGCGTGGGGACACTTGGGCTTCCCTGGTAGCTTTTCCCAGAAGCCTAGAGCTGACCTTTGACCTCTGGTGAAAGAGCTACCTTACCATCATTGGTGGAGCCTGAGGGCAAGCTCAACCAACCCAGCTCTGCCCAGCCTCACTATCCCACCTGCCTGTTTTTGGTAGAAGCTCCAGGGCCCCATCTACCACCTGGGCATTTGAGTGCTTTTCCTGAGGGGCTAGAACAGGTCATAGGTCCCCAAAACAGCATTGCAACTTGTTTTTCCAGCAAGGGCCATCTACTGACAGGGAGGTCAATTTGCACAGCCCTTTACATTTAATGTTTACTGACTTAATCTTATAAAGAAGTGTGAAAAATCAGAGTGAAAGGACACCCCCAGGAGGCATACCAGCTTTCTAGCAAATTGAAAATACTGAAATGACAGATAAAACATTCTATGAATTGCAGGGAACCTCAATGAAATCCAAAAAAAAAAAAAAAAAATTGAAAGACAACAACAAAAAATTGGAAAAACTATTAGGAAACAATGAAAAGTTCACTAAAGAGATCAACATATTAAAACAAACAAATAGAGCTTCTAGAAATGAAAAATTAAGGAAATAGAAAACACAGTGGAAAGTTTTAAGAATATACTAGACCAGGCAGAAGAATCTCATAGCTTGGAGATAACTCTTTTGAATTAAATCATTCAATCAAAAATAAAGAACAAAGAATGAAGAAGAACGAACAAAGCCTACGAGAAATACCGTATTATGTAAAATGGCCCCAAAGAGGGAAATGTACAAAGGCTGGAAAACCTATTCATGGAATAATTGAGGAAACTTCCGTGGTTGTTTTAGAGATTTAGAAAGCCAGGTAGAAGAAGCTAAACAAACACCTGGGAGAATCATTGCAAAAAGACAGTCACCAGGACACATAGTCATGAGACTGTTCAAAGTTATCATGAAAGAGGAAGTCTTGTGAGCTATATGGTGAAAGAATCAAGTAACATACAAAGGAAAATCCAACAGACTAAATGCAGATGTCTCAATGGATATCTTAAAAGCCAGAGGGATTGGGGCCCTTTCTTGAGTCTTTTTTTTTTTTTTTTTTTTTTGTAGAGACAGAGTCTCACTTTACTGCCCGCGGTAGGGTGCAGTGGCGTCAACACAGCTCACAGCAACCTCCAGCTCTTGGGCTTATGTGATTCTCTTGCCTCAGCCTCCCGAGCAGCTGGGACTACAGGCACCCGCCACAACGCCCAGCTATTGTTTTGTTGCAGTTTGGCCGGGGAGGGTTTGAACCCACCACCCTCGGTATATGGGGCCAGTGCCCTACTCACTGAGCCACAGGTGCCGCCCCTTTTTTTTTTTTTAAGTTAAGTTTAATGTGAGGGTACAAACAATTAGGTTACAATGTTTGCATTTGTTAAGTAGAGTCCCTCTTGTTTTGTCTCACACCCAAGAAGTGTGCCATATACCCTTACATTGTGCCCATTAAGTGGGAGCATACCAATCCCCCACCCTTTTCCTCCTCCCCCCTCTTGTTCCCTTCTTCAGTCTTCTTAAAGAGAACAACTGTGAGCTTAGAATTTTATATCCTGTAAAACTAAGCTTCATATATGAAAGAGAAGTAGAGACTCTTCCAGACAAGCAAACTCTAAAGGAATGTGTCAAGACCAAACCTGCCCTGCAGGAAATACATAGAATTGAATTATAGATGGATCAGCACAATACAAACCCACCAGTGTAAAACTCCCTAAAAGCTACTAAAGCTCAGAGCTCATATTCAATACCACAAGTGGTAAAACAAATTATTAATAAAAAGGTACTGCCCAACAATATGAACAGAACAGCACCCCACATAACAGTTCTACCAATCAACATGAACAGACTGAATTGCCCTACTCAAGCCGCTGGCTGAACATATGAAGAAATATAACCAAGTATCTTCTGTTTCCAGGAAACATACCTAACTGACAAAGGACTCATGCAGACTCAAGGAGAAGGGATGTAAAAAAAAAAAAAAAAATACTCCATGCAAATGGAACTGAAAGAAAGCAGGTGTAGCTATTTTCATATCAGATAGATAAAATGGACTTTAACTGACAATGACAAAGAAAGATGAAGATGGTCATTATATAATAGTAAAGGGAGCAAGTCAACTAGAAGACATAACAGTCCTAAATATATGCATGTACTCGGCGGCAGCGCCTGTGGCTCAGTGAGTAGGGTGCTGGCCCCCTATGTCGAGGGTGGCGGGTTCGAACCCAGCCCTGTCCAAACTACAACAACAACAAAAAAATAGTAGCTGGGCTTTGTGGTAGGCACCTGTAGTCCCGGCTACTCGGGAGGCTGAGGTGGGAGAATTGCCTAAGCCCAAGAGCTGGAAGTTGCTGTGAGCTGTGATGCCACGACATTCTACCAAGAATGACAAAGTGAGACTCTGTCTCAAAAAAAAAAAAAGCACATACTTAATTTGCAACTAACACAGGAGCACCCGGATTCATAATGTAAATTCTGCCTGATTTAAGTAAAGAGACAAATAGCAGCATTGTAATTGCTAGGGACTTCAACACTTCACTGACAGAACTGGACAGCTCATCCAAGCAGAAAATATATAAATACAGAACTTAAACGGGACTCTGGAACAAATGGGCCTAACAGACCACTTACAGAGCATTTGACCCTAAATCTACTGAATATGTATATGCATCAGCACATAGAACAGTCTCAAGAGTATCATATCTCATGGCACAAAACAGGTCTCAACAAATTTAAAAAGTAGAAATCATACTATGTGTCTCAGACCACAGTGGAATAAAACTAGAAATCAACTCCTAAAGAAACACTCAATTCTACACAAAGTAATAGAAATTATATAGTCTGCTGCTGAATGATTATTGGGTCAATAATGAAATGAAGGTGGAAGTCAAAAGCTTTCTTTCTTTCTTCTTTTTTTTTTTTTTTGGAGACAGAGCCTCAAGCTGTCACCTTGGGTAGAGTGCTGTGGCGTCGCACAGCTCATAGCAACCTCCAGCTCTTGGGCTTAGGCAGTTCTCTTGCCTTAGCTTCAAAGGCTTTCTTGAAATGAATGACAAATAGGGCACAGCTTTCAAAATCTATGGGATTCACCAAAAGCTGTTTTAAGGGGAAAATTCTTGCCTTAAATGCCTATATCAAAAAAAAAACAACCCAGAAAGATCACATTCACGATCTAATAACTTATGTCAAGGCACTAGAAAAGGAAGAGCAAACTAAACCCAAAGTCAGCAGAAGAAAAATAACTGAGGTCAGAGCAAAAAAACTAGATGACATGGAAAATAAAACAAAAAAATCAGAGGGTCAATGTAACAAAAAGGTGGTTCTTTGGAAAGATAAAATTGATTGAATATTCAGGAACTGAAGAGAAATGACCCAATTAACCTCAGTAGACTAGAAATGAAAAAGGAATCATTATAACTGATAGCACAGATCACACCAAATATTTTCTGTACTACACACATAAACTTGAAAATGTAGAGAAAACTGAAAATTCCTGGACATGCACAACCTCCCAGCTCAACCAGGAAGAGACAGAAATCCTGAACCAACCAAGAATGAGCAGCAAATTGAAGTAATATTAAAAAAATCTTCCAGCATTAGCGCAAAACTCCCCAGACCAGAGGATTCACAACCAAATTTTACTAGAACAACAAAGAAGAACTGCTGCTCATACTGCAGAAATTATTCTGTAACATTGAGAAGGGAATCCTCCCTAACTCAGTCACATTGATAAAAGTCAGGAAAGTACACAACAACATAGAAAACTATTGACCAATATCCTTTATGAATATAGATGCAAAATCCTCAACACAGTACTAGCACCCAAATTCAACAGCACATCAAAAATTAGGCCACCAGGACCAACTGGGCTTTATCCCAGAGAGGCAAATATGGTTCAACATATATTAAATCAGTAAGTGTGATTCACTACATAAACAGAAGCAAACAGATTTCTGCCCTCATCTCAATAGAGGGCAGAAAATCATTCAACATAATTCATGACCTTGTCATGGTAAAAACTCTCAAAAAACTAGGCATAGAAGGAATCTGTACTTTTATACTCAAAAGTATAAAAGCTCTGTATGACAAACCCACGGCCAACATCATACTGAATGGTTAAAATTTGTAAGCATTCCCACTGATAACTGGTATAAAACATGGATGCCCACTGTCGGTATTCATCATAGTGCCAGCAGTCCTAGGGAGAGCAGTCAGGCAAGAGAAAGAAATGAAGAGTATCTATATAGGGAAAGAGGTCAAACTATTGCTTTTTGCCAATAATGTGATCTTATATATAGAAAACCCCAAGGTTCCACCAAGAGACTCCTAGAAAGTCAGAAGCTTTCTTGAAATGAATTACAAATGGGGTGCAGCTATCAAAATCTATGGGATTCACCAAAAGCTGTTGTAAGGGGAAAATTCTTGCCTTAAATGCCTATATCAAAAACCCCAGAAAGATTACATTTAAAAAAACCAGAAAGATGACACTCACAAATAAATAAACTCAGTGAAGTCCTAGGTTCCAAAATCAGTGTACACAAATCAGCAGTATTTTTATACAGCAGTAATGGTCAAGATGAGAGTAAAAGACTTAATACCATTCACAATAGATAAAAAGAAAACAACTAGTAATATACTTGACCAAGGAGGTTAAAGATCTCAGCAGAGGACTGTGAAACTCTGAAAAAAGAAATGGCAGATTATATAAATAAATGGAAAAACATTTTATGCTCATGGATCAGTAGAATTCACATTGTTACAATGTGTATACTACCTAAAATGATTAATAGATTCAGGGCAATCCCCATCAGAATACCAATGTTGTATTTTTCAGATCTAGAGGAAATAATTCCATCCTTCATTTAGAATCAGAAAGGAGCCTGAATAGCTAAAGCAATCTTAAGCAAAAAGAACAAATGTAGAGTCATCACATTACCAGACTTGAAACTGCTCTGCAAGCCTTTAGCAACCAAACTATCATGGTATTGGCATAAAAATAGAGATAGACCAATGGAACACAACAAAGAAGCCAGATGTAAAATCATCCATATACAACCAGATGATCTTTGATAAAGCAGATGACAATATCCACTGGGGAAAAGAAGCGCTGTTTAATAAAATGGTGCTGGGAAAATTGGATAACCACATACAGAATAACAAAATAGGATCCCTGTTTCCCACCAGTCATAAAAGTTAATTCACTGTGGATAAGATACTTAAATTTATGACATGAATCATAAAAATTCTAGAATAACATGTAGGAAACACTCTTCTAGATACTGGCTTAGGCAAAGAATTTACACAGAAGAACCCAATGGCCATCACAGCAACAACAAAAATAAATGGGACTTGATTATATTAATATGCTGCTTTCTGCACAGTGAAGGAAATAATCAACAGAGGAAATAGACAACCTACAGAATGGGAGAATGTATTCACAAGCTATATATTCCTAAATGCTCAATGAGAGCCTAATATCTAGGATCTACAAAGAATTCATGCAAATCAGTAATATAAAAAATGAAACAACCCCATTAAGAAGTTAAGACATGAATAGAAGCTTTTCAACAGAAGATAATCAAGGCCAATAAATATACAAGAAAATGCTCACTGTCACTAATCATCAGGGAAATGCAAATTAAAACCACAATGTGATACCATCTTTCCCCTGATAGAATGGCATTTATTAAAAAGTCCAAAAAACAGTAGATAGTGATGTGATTGTAGAGAGAAAGGACAGCTTATACACTGTCGTTGGGACTGCAAATTTGTTCAACCTTTATGGGAAACTGTAAGGAGAGTTTAAAGAACTTAAAGAACTCAATGTAGACCTACCTTTTCATCTAGCAATCCCCTACGGGGAATCTACCCAAAGGAAAAGTCATTTTATTAATATGACACCTACTCTTGAATGTTTATCACACAATTCAACAATTGCAAGATAACGATTGCAATCAGCCCAAGTGCCCATCAGCTTATTAATGGATTAACAAAATGTGATATACGTAGACCCGGGAGTACTACTCATCCCTAAAAACAATGAGTTAATGTCTTCTGCAATAAAGTAAATGGAACTAGAAACCATTATCCCCAGTGGAGTCTCTAAAGAGTGGAAGAATAAACACACATGAACTTGCTATTAACTTGGAACTGATGAGCACACATGTGCACAGAGGGAAGAAAAACTCTATGAATATAAAGCAGGGGGATTAAGGCATAGGGAATTGTCCAAAATTTACCTAATGGGTACTGTGAACACCATCTGGTGATGCGCACACTTGATAGCTCTACTCAAGTATTACAAAAGCAATCCATGTAGCCAAAATCATTGGTATCCCTGTAATATTTTGAAATTTAAAAAAGACTAGTGGTGACATAAATGATATATTCTTGAGGAAATAATGCAGAAAGTCTCTTGAAATAAACTAGAGGCAATATTATAAAGCAGTTTTAGAATTCTTAGAAAAATGAATATTATATAATAAAGGTAATACTGTTTAGTACTGTGAATGTATAATATCATTCTCAGTTGAGAAGGATGGAATAAAAGCCAATTATTTGGTTTAGGAAGTTTCCATGTAAAAGGATATTTGCATATTTTCAATCAGACAAAAGCTTGATAACTAGGATCTATAGAGAACTCAAAGTAATCCACATGAAAAAAGCCAACAATCCCTTATATCAATGGGCAAGAGACATGAATAGAACTTTCTCTAAAGACGACAGACGAATGGCTAACAAACACATGAAAAAATGTTCATCATCTCTATATATTAGAGAAATGCAAATCAAAACAACCCTGAGATATCATCTAACCCCAGTGAGAATGGCCCACATCACAAAATCTCAAAACTGCAGATGCTGGCGTGGATGTGGAGAGAAGGGAACACTTTTACACTGCTGGTGGGACTGCAAACTAGTACAACCTTTCTGGAAGGAAGTATGGAGAATCCTCATAGCACTCAAGCTAGACCTCCCATTTGATCCTGCAATCCCATTACTGGGCATCTACCCAGAAGGAAAAAAATCCTTTTATCATAAGGACACTTGTACTAGACTGTTTATTGCAGCTCAATTTACAGTCGCCAAAATGTGGAAACAGCCTAAATGCCCACCAACCCAGGAATGGATTAACAAGCTGTGGTATATGTATACCATGGAATACTATTCAGCCATTAAAAAAAATGGAGACTTTACATCCTTCGTATTAACCTGGATGGACGTGGAAGATATTATTCTTAGTAAAGCATCACAAGAATGGAGAAGCATGAATCCTATGTACTCAATTTTGATATGAGGACAATTAATGACAATTATGGTTATGGGGGGGGAAACAGAAAGAGGGAAGGAGGGAGGTGGGTGGGGCCTTGGTGTGTGTCACACTTTATGGGGGCAAGACATGATTGCAAGAGGGACTTTACCTAACAATTGCAATCAGTGTAACCTGGCTTATTGTACCCTCAATGAATCCCCAACAATAAAAAAAAAAAAAAATAGAAATAATCAACTGACTAGATGATAGAAAAGACCTTTAATAGAGAAACATTTGAATAAGTTTTTTTTTAGCCTTGATGTTCTAAATTAATCAGTCAGATAAAAAAGAAAGCTTCCGTAGTAGAGGATGATCTTATTTTACTTTTTTTGTTGGACTTTCAATGAAACATACATATCTTGAGTTTAACAAATGAGAAAGACTTAAAAATATTATGGAAACATTAGCAATATATAATAAAAAGTGCATCAAGCTTAATTTACAATCACCAAGATGTGGAATCAACCCAAGTGCCCATAAACCCATGAATGGATTAACAAACTGTGGTATATGTATACCATGGAATACTATTCAACCATAAAAAGATGGAGACATTACATCTTTTGAATTAAGCTGGACAGAGTTGAAGAACATTCTTCTTAGTAAAGTATCACAAGAACGGAAAAGCAAGTATCCAATGTACTCAATAATATGAAACCAATAGATAAACAACTACACGCTTGCACAAGAAAAAACTCTTAATTTAAATCAAGTTGGGGAGAGGAGGAGCAGAGGAGGAAGGGGGGTCTCTATGCTCTCACTTAATGGGCACAATGTAAGGGTATATGGCACATCTCCTGCATGAGGGGCATAATTACAACAGGGATTTTACCTAACAAACGCAAACATTATAACCTAATTGTTTGTACTCTCATATTAATCTGAAATAAAAAAATGCATCAGAGTACCAAATCTTTCCACCATAATAAACAGCTGTAAAAAAAAAAAAAAAAAAAAAAAAAGGAAGTTTCCATGTAGTATGCTTTTAAAAGTAAATGCCACAGATTATGTCAAAGTTAAATGGTAACAGAAATTTGGATGTACTTAAAAGAATGCATGGAATATAATCATTAAGTCACGAATATATGGTCCTTGTCCCTCATACTAGATATGAAACCCACAAAGTTTGTCAGTAATTTACAGGTAACTAATACTATAAGGGCTCAAACTAGAAATTGAGTACTCTTCTCATCAGGCTTTGTTCTTTCTGTTACAATACCATGGAGCACGTCAGAGCTGTGAGACAGGGACGGGAGTAATTCTCAGTGAACATTAAAATTTTTCCGACTAAAGTAGTTTTTATGGGGTAAAGTAACCACATGCTACTTCCGGTGTTCACATGGCAAACCTTGAAATAAATGGTAGTGAGCAATCTAATGGGCTTCGTGTTAGCAGGAACTGAATTTTAATCCTGTATCTGATACTCATTTAGTTTCGTGAACTTGAGGAAGATGTGTAACCTTTACCTTCTGTAAACCTTTTTGTCTTTATCAATAAAATCGTGGATCTGAAGTTGGTGCTCTGAAAAAACTCAAATTTATTGAGCACTAAGTATGTGAGAAGCAGTGTCACTTTCTTAGTATTTCCTATTTAATCTGCAACCACCAATGAGGCTGCCTATGTTAAAATGATTTTATAGTTTAGCCTAGGTAACTTGACAGTAATGGTGGTAGAATTACAACTCAAGCACGTTGACCTTCAAAGTAATGTTTTTTACTCAGCATCACTGTGTCCTAACTTTCATTCATTTTTGTACAGCTCTAGTGACTGTTGTCTACTCAAGTGTCATACCTTTTTTTTTTTTTTGAGACAGAGTCTTATTATGTCACCCTCTGCAAAATGCCATGGTGTCGCAGCAACCTCAAATTTGGGGGCTTAAGCGATTCTCTTGCCTCAGCCTCCCAAGTAACTGGGACTACAGGCACCTGCCCAGCTATTTCTTTTGTTGTTGTTGCAGTTGTCACTGTTGTTTAGCCGGCTCCACCAGCTTCAGCGTACTTGGCCAGTGCCCTAACCACTGAGCTTCAGCCGTCCATCCACAACTACTCTTATTTACAGGATATTTTTCTTTAAATTTGTATTCATATATTTTCCTTAAATTTATTTTGGAAGGTAACTGCTTGGTATATTGATAAATAAAAACTAAACAAAAAATTGGTTTATGAAAGCCTGATAAGGCAGGTATTCTCAGAGAAAAAGAAGTCTCTGAGTTACAGGCCAGAGCCTGGAAATGCCATAACAATTCAAAGATGTGGTCTTGGGACTGACAGTTTGATCCCATCTGACTGAGAACTTTTAAACTGTATCACAGACAAGAGAATAGGGAGAGTGATGAGTAGTTAGATCTGATTTAAAAGAGAAAGCTGGAAGTGGGAGAAAGAATTGGACCTGGAATTGAACCTACATTTTAGAAGTTTAGGACTGAGGATGGAACACTTGTTAGGAGTGACAGGGAGGCAGGAGGGGCATAGGGATTGGGAAGTCTGGAAGAATATAGGACTGTGGTAGCTCAAATTAAAACAGGACTGTGGCCAGGCCTCTATAGATTGAAGGAGCCTGCAGACGAAGCCTGAGGTCCAAAAGGAACCACAGGGACATGTAAGGGCAGAACCATTTCAGAAGTGGTGGTGTTTAGAAATGAAAACATAGAGGTGGGTATATCCATGGCTGAGACAGTAAATTTTGAGTTGGAGCCATAAGAAGGAGACTAAGCATATGTTAAGTCAACAGTTTTTCTTCTAAAGAATGGACTCACTTGTATACCAATTCAGAGCGGTTTTCTCTATGGCATCACAGCTTGTATGTGTACATGCAGTAGTATGGCATACTATTTTTCGGGAAATGTGACTTTTTCCAGGTTGGATTCATCTGTGCCTTTTAGCTGTGGGCTCTCCCTTGACCTATTTTGTGTAAAAGCATCTTGTTGCTTATTTACTCCTGTGTCATACGTTGCTTATTTAACAATATTGTTAATTTTTTAAAAAGTTTTCTAGGGTAATAGATCTATAATACTCTTTCAGCTTGCCTTATCTTTCAGCTCCCAATTAAGGTGGCTTTGATAACTACCAGATAGAGGGTTAAAACTGCTCTTTAAAAGGGAACGAACAACTGACTTAGAGCCCTAGTGCTGCAGGTTAAAGGAATCCTATCTTCCTGTCAGCCGTTATCTTCCAACTCTATCTTCTGAGATTTGCTCCCTTTTGTTTCTATTACTTTTTTCATTGCTTTGACTTTCTGCCTTCTTTGTACTCAGATCACCCTAGTTACTTCTGTAGATTGTTTTATTTTTTCCCTAGCTCTATACTAGGAGACTGCAAAGTGATTGTGCTTTGCCTTCATTTATGTCTCTTGGAGTTTTGTTTTCTTTTCTTCTTGTACTTTGTTGGGCATCTCTTCTAAAATGAATAATCTTAAATAATTAAAAGAGTTATATTACAGTAGCAACTTATGCCAGCAAAATCTATAGAATACTTATATTTAGAGATTCCACTCATCTTGGAGGAATACATTTTGGTGCTGTCCATGCATATGTGCATGTGTAAGCACCCATGTTTATGATGTGCTTTATATTTTTATCTATATATATACAAATGTATTTGCTACAGGAAGATATAGTGTGTATATTATCGTGTTCTGTCTGGGTGCTTTGTGTGTATATACAAATATACACAAATACAGCTTTCAGTGCAGATAATCTGTCTCCATTTTTGATTGGCTTTTATGCATGAGGACTTGGAAAAGTGTAGGTATTACTTGCTGATACTTTTGCATTTTGTTTCAATTTATAATATTTGTTCTTTAATAGGCCTTATTAATAAGAGCTGAAAGAAGGAAATCATTTTAATTACAGGAATTTGGGCTTCTTCATTAGGTATTCTCAGTCTGTCAGGACTCATTTTTGATTTTATACAATTGGTCACCTCTTATGAATGCCCATAGTGTAATAGTAAACATATAATTGTTTACTTCTGTGTCTGGAGGGTCTTGAAAAGCTCTTGCCTTTTATATAAGGGGACAGTTATTTTCTTGATATTTGATTATCTGAGCTAGAAGTAAAGAGATGTCTAGGTTCTCTGGTTTCAGATTTTTCATTGTAAAGTAAGGAAGTTGAAAATACTAAAACCCTTAAGTTCCTTTCTGGTTCTCAAATTTATGAGGATATGGGTTCATGAAATTCCTAGTGGATAGACATTAAATCATTGGGACATGTTCAGCCAGTGCTCAAAATTTGCTGACCATAAATGTCACTTGGAAGCATACTAACTTTGGATTAGTGTATTTTCTTCCCTTAAAATGTGAACTTTTAAACTTTCAAAAAATAGTGTTCAGTGTCATTTTAAACTCTCTGTTGTTTTAGGTTGCTTTGAAAAGCAAGTATGAGTTTTATTTTCAGTGTGCATTTTGAAGGATTGATAGAAACTATGGAACTTTCAGGAGTTGGGATCTTCATTTGTAATTATATAAAAAATTAGATGGCACAATATACCAGTGATTTTTTTTAAAGCTATTTGCTGTTAATTAAACAGTAAAGTTTATTAGTAATGCAAAGTTTTAATTCATAAAATTTTTGAGTTTTATTGAGACATAATTGACATTTATACAGAAGGTGGCAAAAAATGTGTACACATTTTAAGAAAGGAAAAAACTATATTATTATAATACTTAGTATATACCAATAACATTTGTTATCTTGTATATTGTTTCCTGTATCACTTATAATTCCAGTGTTGTGTATTGTAATTACTCGATATTTTGATATACATATAAAGTGTAAAATAATCTCCTCAATCAAACTACTAAACGTAACTGTTACCTCACCTAGTTACCATTTTCTTTCACATGTTTTTTGTTTGTGGTGAGAACACCTAAGATCTACTCTCTTAGTAAATTTTAAGTATATATCATTACCTGTAGTCACATCGCTGTACATTAGTTCTCGAGAATTTACTCATTTTGCATAACTACCATTTGTACCCTTTGATTGGTCTCATCCCGTTTTCCCCTTACCCCAGTCTGCTGTTCTACGTTCTGCATGTGTGAGTTTGACTATTTTTATGTACTGTTTTTGTGGGAACATTGATGTTTCCTAGGGCTTCCATAACAAAGCACCCAAGGTAACTCTGAACATAAATTTATTGTGTCATAGATCTAGAGACTAGAAGTTCTCTAACGTAGGCAAGGAAAGCCATGCTGTCTCTGAAACCTGTAGGAGGGAATTCTTCCTTGCCTTTCTAGCTTATGGTGATTGCAGGCAGTTGTTGACTTTTCTTGTCAACTTGTAGATGCATCACTGTGGTCTCTATTTCCAAGACCACATCGCTGTCTTTGGAGTATCTCTTCTCTCTTCCTATAAGGACACGCTATACCAGGTTAGGGAGCACTCCACTCCAGCGTGACCTAATCTTAACTGATTACAGCTATAATGACTCTATTTCTATTTATTTATTTTATTAAATCATAGCTGTGTACATTAGTATGATCATGGGGCACCATACACTTGGTTCATAGACCGTTTGACACATTTTCATCACACTAGTTAACATAGCTTTCATGGCATTTTCTTAGTTATTTTGCTAAGACCTTTACATTCCACATTTACTAGGATTCACATATACCCTTGTAAGATGCACCGCAGGTGTAATCCCATTAATCCTCCTCCCTCCACCTACCTCCCCTCCCTTTCCCCCTTCTCCCTATTCTTAGGTTGTAACTGGGTTATAGCTTTCATGTGAAGGTCCTACGTTAGTTTCATAATAAGGGTGAGTACAATGGGTACTTTTTCTTCCATTCTTGAGACACTTTACTAAGAAGAATATGTTCCAGCTCCATCCATGTGAACATGAAAGAGGTAAAGTCTCCATCTTTCTTTAAGGCTGCATAATATTCCATGGTGTACATATACCACAATTTATTAATCCATTCGTGGATTGATGGGCACTTGGGCTTTTTCCATGACTTAGCAATTATGAATAGGGCTGCAATAAATATTCTGATACAAATATCTTTGTTATGGTGTGATTTTTGGTCTTCTGGGTATATGCCCAGTAGAGGGATTACAGGATTGAATGGCAGATCTATTTTTAGATCTCTAAGTGTTCTCCATATCTCTTTCCAAAAGGAATGTATTAATTTGCATTCCCACCAGCAGTGCAAAAGTGTTCCCTTTTCTCCACATCCACGCCAACATCTCTGGTCTTGGGATTTTGTGATATAGGCTAGTCACAGAGAATACAGTTTCTTGTAATATTCATTAAGGATTTTTTGGATTTCTGAGGAGTCTGTTGTTATTTCATCTTTGTTATTTCTGATTGATGAGATTAGAGATTTTACTCTTTTTTTCCTGATTAGGTTGGCCAGAGGTTTATCTATTTTGATGACCTTTTCAAAAAACCAGCTTTTTGATTTATTGATCTGTTGTATTGTTCTTTTGTTTTCAATTTCATTTAGTTCTGCTCTGATTTTGGTTATTTCTTTTCTTCTACTGGATTTGGGGTTGGAGTGTTCTTCCAATTCCTGTCTCTTGAGATTTCCCATTAAGTTGCTTGCTTCCTCTCTTTCCTTTCTCCTGAGGAAGGCTTGCAGTGCTATGAATTTCCCTCTTAGAACTGCCTTTGCAGTGTCCCAGAGGTTCTGATAGTTCGTGTCTTCATTGTCGTTTTGTTCCAGAAATTTGGCAGTTTCCTTCTTGATCTCATCTCTGACCCAGCTATCATTCAGCATAAGGTTATTTAACTTCCATGTTTTTGTATGAGTATGCAGATTCCTGTTGTTACTCATCTCAAGTTTTATTGCATGATGGTCCGAGAAGATGCATGGAATAATTTCTATTCCTTTAAATTTACTGAGGTTAGACTTGTGACCTAAGATGTGATCGATTTTGGAGTAAGTTCCGTGGGCTGATGAGAAGTATGTGTATTCAGTTTTGTTGGGATGTAATGTTCTGTAGATGTCTGCTAAATCTAAATGCTGGATGGTTAGATTTAAATCTAGAATTTCTTTACTCAGCTTTTTGTTGGAGGATCGATCCATCACTGCCAAAGGAGTGTTAAAATCTCCGACTGTTATAGAGTTGGAGGAAATCAAGTTGCTCATGTCTGTTAGAGTTTCTCTTATAAATTGAGGTGCATTCTGGTTGGGTGCATAGATATTAATAATTGAAATCTCATCATATTGAGTCTTACCCTTAACAAATAAGAAGTGACCATTCTTGTCCTTCCTTACTTTTGTTGGTTTAAAGCCTATTGTATCTGCAAATGAAATTGCAACACCTGCTTTTTTCTGGTTACCATTTTCCTGAAACAAGGATGACCTTCCTTTCACCCTGAGTCTGTATTTGTCTTTTAAGTTAAGATGTGACTCTTGTATGCAACAAATGTCTGGCCTGAGTTTTTGTATCCAGTCAGCTAACATATGTCTCTTTAGAGGGCAGTTTAAGCCATTCTCATTAATGGAGAGTACTGATAAATTTGGTGAAATTTGGGGTATTGAGTTTTTCAAAAGTCCAGTGGGCATTTTTAATCCTTTTGCCATTGTGGAAGTTGGAGTTTGATCCGAAGTTTCTGAGTGAGTTTACTTTTGTGGTAGAGGATTGGGTTGGTTATTATGGAGGATAGGTCTGAGAATATCCTGAAGAGCTGGTTTGGTTATGGCAAATTTCTTTAGCATATGAATGTCATTAAAGTATTTAATTTCTCCGTCATAAATGAAACTCATTTTAGCTGGGTACAAGATCTGGGGTTGAAAGTTATTTTGCTTGAGGAGATTACACGTTGATGACCACCCTCTTCTGGCTTGAAAAGTTTCAGCAGAGAGATCTGCAGTCATTCTAATGTTCTTCCCTTTGAAGGTAATAGTTTTCTTTTGCCTGGCCGCTTTGAGAATTTTCTCTTTCATATTAACTTAGTGAAGTTAATTATGGTATGCCTGGGGGATGTCTTATTGGGGTTGAGTCGTGCTGGGGTTCTGAAGCTATCTTTTATCTGAATTTCAGGTTCTCTAGGCATGTCTGGAAAATTCTCTTTCATAATTTCATGCAGAAGGGCCTCTGCCCAGTGAGGCCACTTCATCTGTTTCAGGAATTCCTATGAGTCGGATATTTGCCTTCTTCGCGTTACCCCAGAGCTCTCTGAGAGAGTGATCCATTTTTGCTCTCCATTTCTCTTCCTCTTTGAGAGTTTGGGAGCGTTCAAAGGCTTTATCTTCGATGTCGGAGATCCTTTCTTCTGCTTGGTCCATTCTGTTGCTAAGGGATTCTACTGTATTTTTCATATCTTTGAGGGCTGCAAATTCTTGTTTCAGTGTGTCTAAGTCTTTGGTGGTTTTGTCTTTAAATTCATTAAATTCTTGAGACAGCTTTTGAATTTCTCCACGAATTCCTAGTTCCATTTTGTTAATCTTGTTTGCCATCCAAATTCTGAATTCGATTTCTGACATCTCAGCCAGTTGTTTGTGAATGAGATCTTCAATTACATCTGCTGTATCTTTCCTTGGGGGGGGTTGATCTATTCTGGTTATTCATGTTACCAGAGTTTTTCCGCTGATTCCGCCCCATGATTGTTTTACTCCCTTTGATTTTTCCCCTGGTGTTTTGTCGAGGACCTGTACAGTGCTGTGGCCTGAGAAACTGGGGCCCAGTTTGGTGTAAAGGGGCTAAGTGGTTCTCTCTTGTTTTCAGCTGGTTTCTATTTGACCCTAGTGAAACAGTTACTCTGGGTTGAAGTCTCAGCTGTGGAGAAATACCAGCAATTAAGTCACCCCACCCACCAGAGGCAACAAATGGAAAAGGAAAATCAAACCTTCCTACAACCACACACCCAGCCACTCACCTGGGATAGTCCCCAGGTGAATGGCTCAGTTCAAAAGGTCCAAGTGAATTGTCTCAGTCAGTAGCTGCCTCAGGTGGGAGAGTTCAAGAGGTCCCTGGGAACTGGATGACAGGGGTCTGGTGACTGCTCTAATATGGCTTGCTCCAGTGCTGCGTGGAGTCAGGAAGAGCCACCCAGTAAATAGATCAGTCTGGGAAGATTGATGCCTCCTTCCCCACCTTGCAGCTCTGTCACACCCAGTCGCTGCTAGCCCCACAGGGCTGTGACCCAGTCAGTTGTCTGCAGTAAGCAGATACTCCAGGGTTTTGCACCTGCCTAAGTCACAAGGTAGTCTGTGTCTGCTCGTCTAGGCCGCTACTCTCTGTCTTTATCCAGCAGGGGGTTGTGTGGCCTGTCAGCCTCGGGCACTTGATGGAGGCTGGAGGTGTTCACTCAGTTCCAGCCCCACCCTTAATTTATGTTACTGGGTGAATGGAACAACCCTGTGGGAGTTTGTTTCTGACTAGATTCTTCTGCAGAGGAGAGGCTGATTTGAGTTCCCAGAACCTGTGCCTCAGGCCCTGTCTTTAGTCCTGTGGGTTTGTATTCACAGCACGATCAGTTGTAGGCTGTAGCCTCTTGGCCTCCTTTGTTTATAGGCTGGTGATCCCCTAAGGGCCAGGTGTGTCTTAGGCTCAGTAGAGCAGTTCTCTGGATCAGCCCTACTTTGGGAGTTTCCCGGCTCTGCGGGTGTGTTTTCTAGTCCCCGTGTTCCACCCAGGTCAGTGCCGCCTCAGGCAAACCCCCTTTACTCACGGGGCCTGTGTTTCAATCCCAGGTCTGTTCCATGGTGGTTGCCATCTGAGAAGATGCTCGGCCTCATCTGGTTGCCCAGGAAGATAGGAGGAGAGGCTATGGGATATCTGGGGGTGGGTCTTGTTATTGCTGAAGATGGCTGTTGCTCTGCACCTCGGGGCACCACCGCTCCAGTGTAATTCCCTCTTAGCCGACCGTCGTCTTCTCGCTCCTTTGCTTCAGAGTCAGCACTGGGCAGCTGCAGTCCAGGTCCTGTCTGCACCTCTCGAGAGTTCACCCAAGAATCTGGACTCCTGGGGGGTCAGATCTCCAGATCACGGAGTGAGAGTGGAGGGGAGCGTTAGGAACTCAGAGTTGCAGGTCGTAACACCAAGCTCATTGAGAACAAATGAACAAATAAACAGATACAAAGGTTACCAGGCACATGGGCCCATAGATACAGAGACAGACGGAAACACATAGACATACAGGTAACAGCCACAACAACAGCAATGTAAGAACAACTGCAATAAAAATAGTGATAGTCGTGAAATAATTGAAAGAAAGGAGAGAAAAAAAAAAAGTGGTGTTAGTAGGAATGTTAAATGAGAAGAAAGAAGAAATTAAAATTAGAAGACATATAAATAAAAAATATATTTATATAGAAAGTAATAATAAAAAATTATCGAAATCTCCTCTAAGAAAATGGTGAGGGAAAAACAAAACAAAAAAAAAAAACGAAAACCAAAAAAAAAAAAAAACAACAAAAAAAGGCACCAACTACAAAAATATTCTTGCGTGTAGAAATATACCTATATCTATATGTCTGCTGTAGGGATCAACTTTCATAGGAATATATTCATACTGCAATATACTTTCTGGACACCAGGTGGCGCTGTGAGTGGTTCCGAGGCTTATACCTCATTTACAGTTTATACTGTTTCCATGGTAACCACCTTCCATGGCCATTTTGGAATTTCTGCAAAAGTTTGTCGCCTAAGAATTGTGTAACCTCGGTTATTCTTTTCCAGACAGCACTTGTGACCGACCTTCCTACTCAGTGCAGGTGTCCATGCTTCTTAAGTCTTTCCACTCTGTTCCCAGGTTCTTCTGCAAACTGGCGACTGCAATCAGCTGTAGGGAGAGTGGTGCTGAGTTCGCGTGGTTGTTGGGTGGCTTGCGGTTTTATCTGCTGTAGCTGGCTCCCAGGGCTGAAGCCAAATTCGCAGCCTCAGCAGCCAAAGCTGGGTCCGCGGCTTCAAGCCGGGCCCTGTGGTTGTTGCGTTTGGGGGACTTATTCTGGGTTTTATGGTTCAGAGTTTCCCTTTTGGATGGGCGCCGGCCAGTTCACTGCGCAGCCTAAACCGCCAGTCCCTTCCAATGCCTTGGGGAAAGGTGCCCGCCCTTTTGGGTAGTTCAAAATGTCTGTTTCCCGGGCAGGATCCCTTCCCTTCAATTGTCCAACAGTTTGCCCAGCTCCCCGTGGTTTTGAGTGGCTCTCCTTTCGGATGCCTCCCTCAGTTCAGGAATAATTATTTGTCAATTGGGTTTTGTCAGCATTTACAAGCTGCTGACCTCCGTAGGGGAGGGGCCTGCTGGCCGGCACGGCCCAGCAGGGAAGGATCTCTACAACAGTCTGTGATTTTAATTACCCCTCATATATAGCAATCCGCCAGTTCACTAGGCGTCTCCAGCTGTCTGTCCACTCCAATAATCCACACACAGGGAAGGTCCAGACCACCTTTCCTCTCACCTGATGGCTTGGGAGAGGTGGGCTACACGTCTGTCCTGTCCGCCATCATGCTCCGCCCCTGACTCTATTTCTAAATATGGTCACATTTTGAGATACTAGGGATTAGACCAGGGAGCCAATTCACTGTCCCTCATACGGTCAGAGGGCCAGACTATAGTTTAAAAAAAAAAACAAAAAAAAAACAAAAAACTATGAACAAATTCCTATGCACACTGCTCGCATCTTATTTTGAAGTAAAAAAACAAAATGGGAACAAATACAATCACACTGCCTCATGTGGCCTGCAGGCCGCAGTTTGAGGACCCCTGGATTAGACTTTCTTTATCTTTTAGGGGCATATAATTCAGCCTGTTAGGAGTT
This sequence comes from Nycticebus coucang, assembly GCF_027406575.1. Taxonomy (NCBI): domain Eukaryota; kingdom Metazoa; phylum Chordata; class Mammalia; order Primates; family Lorisidae; genus Nycticebus; species Nycticebus coucang. Next base: position 77,834,259 of record NC_069786.1, read on the forward strand.
GGTGAAAAGATTTTGATCTAAAATAATAATGTAATAAAACCTGAATTATTTTTCTTTTTATTTCATAATCATTTCAATACTGCTATCTTTATATCTGCTGAACAAATATTATCATACTCTCCTTTGTATCTTGTGTCTAAGATCAGATAAAAGCCTTAGAGTAGATTCAGAGGGAATGCTTAAAATTTTCTTCGTATAGAGCCAAGAGAAGGAAGATGAACAGTTAAAGTGGATTTCTTGCGTCATGCATGAGAAAAATAACATTTATAGGAAGTAGATGACCTTAAAGTCACCTTAGCATATCTGAAGTTTCCTATACATGAATGTAAAATCTAGGGATGTGGTTGTTGCTACCTGGATAGCTTGATTTTTTGTTTTCTTTTTTTTTTTTTTTGAGGTAAAGTCTCACTCTGTCACCCTGAGTAGAGTGCTGTGGTTTCATAGCTCACAGCAACCTCAAACTCTTTCCTCAGCTTCTTGAGTATGTAGGTGCAGGCCACAACCCCTGGTTAGTTTTTCTATTTTTAGAAAATAGAAATAGAGATGGAATCTCGCTCTTTTCTTGCTCAGGCTGGTCTGGAACTCCCGAACTCAAGCAGTCTATTCACACCAGCCTCCCAGAGGCGTGAGTGAGCCACTGCACCTGACCTAAAATTTTTAACTAAATTTTTAGATTTAGAGCATGGAAAAGGTAGAAAAGAGGCAGTAATTTTTATTTTTCCTGGTTTTTAAATATTTTACTTGGATTTGTTTTAATATTTTTATATGTATTTGAAATTAATGAAGAGGTTTTTTGCAATCTTTGTCAATAATTTCGTAGACTGCCATACATGAAAAGCAGTAATTATTTCAGGAAAGGTAATTTACAGAAATGGGATAAGATAATTGGCTATGGCAACATACCAGTCTTTGTGGACCTGCTCATAGCAGAACGTATTTGCAACTAAAAAATATGAGCTTAGTCAGAATTGTGATTTTTTTTTTCCTTTTTTTTTTTTTTTTTACTGGCAAACAAGGTATTAATCTAGTGGAGTATTGTTTTCTCTCCGGAAATTGCATATTCAATTAAATTATATTTTTCTACTGTTATCCAGATTTTAACAATTAATTATTCAGATAACTGTAAACTTCCCTGATGCCCTAGGTATAATTTTTCTTTTAAATGTACTGCACCTTTTTATGTCCATGGTCATTGAACCAAGTAAGGAAATTTAGTAGTGTTTGATTGATGGATTTCTTAATATTTTTGCATACTAGTTTTCTATTTCTTATCAGTTTTTTATCTTTTTAAAGAATGGTATGTAGGTTGGAAAATGTTTCTGGATTTTGCTTTATGAATTTTAAATGACTTAAGTGCATCTAGAGCAGTGTTTTTCAACCTTTGTTTATCTGAAGGCACACTTGAAACTACAGTTAAACTTCCATGGCATGCTAATTTATGTTGATCAGAAAAAGTAAAAAAAAAAAAAGAATATACTTACTTTGCTTTGAACTTCTTTTGGAAATAATTAACGATCTTTAAGAAGTTTTGTGGTAAACCTAAGATCCTGTCAGGGCAGTCTGGTTGAAAATCACTGATCCTAGAGGTTTGGGGTAGAAGTCCTGAAAATCTGTGATCTTAGTCTCCTCCATCAGTCCCCACTCCATGGTTAAGGATAAAAACTGCTTTTGGGAAGGCAAAATAATTATGTAACATTTTAGAAATTGTGAAACATAGTATAGATATAATCAGACACTGTTAACTGTAATATCTGAACTTAAATGGAACTTTAAACTTTGATGTCCTCTGATTAATATTGTTTGGTATGGTAAATATACCATAAGTTGAGGAATCTTGGACCACCATTTTTCTATGAATATTTAGTACTTATTTAATAGTTAAGAAATCAAACCTTTTCCGTAAGACTGTCTTAAAAATAGCATTAATATTATATCCAGCTCTATCAATATCAGGAGGATTTTTCAGATGATTGGAAAAAGAAATAGAGTTGATTCTCTTCACTCTCAGTGGTTATCTTCCATAAAGTTGCCATGAACACTGAATTAGTGAATATACTGAACCATGAAATAAACAGATTCCTTTGAGCATCTAGTTGGCGACATTTTTGTCAATAATCAGCACATAACTTTTTATATTTCTGTTTAAAGGTGCCTTATTTAATGAACATCTACTGTTATTCATTAACATTTAGCTCCTAGTTAATAGCACTGTAACTCATAACAATTATTGAATCATGGCCACCTTGGGCTAGAACTAGCTAGCACTTTAACACTACGTTTTGGAACCCTTTCAAACAGTGAAATGACCAACAGAAAGCATAGAAATGCAAAAAACATGTCATGAAATAGATTACAAAAAGGATACTTGTTTATAATAATGTGAAGTGAAATTGGAAGGCAAAGTGCTGCCTTTATTCAACCTCAGCTGGGCTTCAAGTTTTTCTCTACTCTGCACATGCCTGCAAATGACTACAAAAACCCTGCTATTATTCATTTTTAGTTCACAAATACTGGATAACATGCTCCTTGACTTATAATTGGGCCTCATCCTGATAATATTGTAAGTCAAAGATGCATTTAGTGCTGGCAGTATATTAAACAGTTCTCTACTCCTCAACTTATAATGTGATTAGTTAGGTCCCAGCAAACTCCTCATGGTAAAGTCAAAAACATCATTAAGTAGAAACTGTCTGTATTTTAGGGAGTAGGTGAATTCACACATACAAGATCCACAAATAATGAGAATTGACTGCTGAATAGTGAGAAAATGAATTGGATTAAGTTGTTAAAATTACTTTTTTTCTTGTTTTCTTAATGTTTCACATTAAATAATATATCCTCTACCTTTGTCTTCTGATTTCTCAATATGTATAGCCACAAATCTCCATCATTAGTGATGTTTGTTACAAATAATAAAAATCAATTTAATGCTTTCCCCTTTCATGCCCTTCTAACCTTTTGATAGTCAGAAGTCTGCTACTTAAAGGAATCACTAATTTTTTGTGGCACTGAAGACAGAGAGGACTTTGCCAGCGTGAAACATTCCTTCTTGTTTTACAGAGCTGCCTGACTTCAATAACTGTCTCTTTAAGTAACTCTGCTCTGACAACCTCCAGACATTTCTGAGCATAAAAATTAGGACTATCCAGTATAACAAAAGAGTTGAGAGCAGGGGATCCATCTTGATACCATCACTTAGTAGCTGTGTTACTTAGGTTCATTGCTTAAGTTCTTTGTGCCTCAAGTTTCTTTTGTGAAGTGAAGCTAATATTATTTACTTTATGATTTTGCTGTGAGAGTTAAATGAATTGATACATGGAAAGGGCTTATAACAGTGTCCATCACTTAAATTAGTGCTCAGTAAATGTTAGCTATCATTATTAATCTCCTTAATTTAGGTAGACCCTTTTTATTTCCCTCCTATCCCTTACTGTTGGCAAGTAATAAAGCAGTGGAAAAAAACTGTTTTATATTTGTTGTATTTGTAATCTCTCCCAGCACTTAGTTTGTTATGTTTAGTCAGTTTTCTCCCCTTGTTAACTATCATCGTATGAGGTCAGGAATGGAAGGAATAAACATACATGTATGTTCAGTCCTTCATTTGGGCTAGATGTAATAAAGACTTTAGCAGTGAATCATCAAAGGATTATTTTTTTAATATTCATTAATATTGTCATCTGTCTCCTTCCAAGATTAGTCTTTTGACAAACTAACCTTAGGAAATGATTGATAGTGTGTATAAGATTAACTCCAAAGTGAATTATGTTAAAACTGGGTAGGAATAAGACCCTATCCTACTCACTTTGTATAAAAAGTAATCCAAAAAATAATAATAGTCCAGAAAATTTTTCAAAAAGGAAGGAAAATTTAGTCAAGTGTTTTGGAAACTGAGTTCCAGACATCACGGACTACACAAGTGATAACCGTACTAGGTAAAGCTCCAGTAAAATAAAATTGTAAAATAGCTATATATTAGGCTTTGGATTTTTTCTAAATTTATTTTCAGACTTCACATTTAATATGTATGATGATTCTGTAAAGATGTAACAGGTCTGGGCACGGTGGCTCATGCCTGTAATCACAGCACTTTTGGAGGCTGACGCAGGCTAATTGCTTGAAGCCAGAAGTTGAAGACTAGCCTGGGTGACAGTGGGAGACTTTGTTCTCTTAAAAAAAAAAAAGTAATGATGATGTGCTGTAGATATATGTTATATTAATCTATTTATCTCTAACATTTTCTTATAAAAATGTTTAAACATAAAGCTAAAAATTTTACAGTGACAATGACTACTTATATGCTCACCACCTAGATTCTATCATTCAACAGTCTTGTTTTTATAATGGTAGTTTGAGGTACCTATTTATTTATTTATATATGTATGTATTTTTTTTTTTTGAGACAGTTTCACTATGTCACCCTCAGTAGAGTGCAGTGGCATTACAGCTCACAGCAACCTCAAACTCTTGGCTTAAGCGATTCTCTTGCCTCAGCCTCCCAAGTAGATGGGACTACAGGTGCCCGCCAGAACACCTGGCTATTTTTTAGAGACTCACTCAGGCTGGTCTTGAACTCCTGAGCTCAGACAATCCACTCACCTCAGCTTCCCGAGTGCTTACAGGATTACAGGTGTGAGCCACTGCATTCGGCCTCAACTATAGTAACTTCACTTCAATAGTCAATTTTTCTGATGCATTATTATTATATGACTTCATGTCAGCTCTATTAATAAAGGTAGACCAGTAGAGAATTTTCACAATCTCATTAACAGGACAGTTAATTAAAAACAAATTTTTAATAAAAGTTTTTAGAATACAGAATAAACCTTTGCTTATGACTTTAGTCATATGGGGATGGGTTCTGGGATTAAAGTTGGAAGTATTCTCTCAGGCAGTAAAAAATAGAAAATAATTTCTGTGGATACCAGTGTTTTGGCATACAGTTATGTTTTAGGGTAGATGTTAGCATTTGTCTAGAAACTACACCACTTTGTCCAATGTACTTGAATTCCTAAATATATTCGTATTCCTGATATTCTCTTATATATTAAGAATTCCTGGTCTTAATATATAGTGAAGTGGGTTTGCTTTGTGGAAATATTTTTATTTTTATTACACTTTGGAAAAAAATGTAATTTTCACAGTGTTGTAACTTTTAGTTTGTCATTGAAGATATTATTTATGTTTTACATAAACATACAGTTGATATGAAAATATGGTTAACCTTGTTAAGCAGGATAACTTTGATGCTTTCCTTCATATTTATTATGGAAATAGGTATAATTGCCTGTATATATACTGTTTAAGGATATTCTTGTAGAACAGTTGACAAAGGTGCCTTTAATTATAGTTGATAAATACCACATGTCACCTTTTTCTGCATTTAAGTGACCATCATCCTATGTTATTGAACTTGTCTCATAAATAGAGGAAATATGGGGTCATTATATTAAATTAATTCTGGATTTGGATCATTATTGGCTGTTAATCTTCCACAGTCATGTCTACATATATTAACAGTAAAGAGTCATTTTTGTGACAATCTGTTAGTCTTTCAAGAGAAAAAATAGTTTTGAGTCCATACCTAGTCTTTTGCAAGAATAATTCTGTTTTCAATGCATAGCCCTTTCTCTTTATACCACAGAGGAATTTGATTTCATTTACAGGATCATCAAAGCAGTTGACATAATGGAACTGGGGAGCCTTTATATTATAGGATCAAATGTTGGGATATTGAATACTTAAATATTTTAATTAAAAAACAGCAGGAAAAACTAGGGGAAAACCCCCCACAAAAATCCTTCCAGAGATCTAATCAAATTTTGAAATTAGTGATTGAGGCTAACACTTTAGATGTTCTCACAGAAACAGACAAAAAGATTTCTTAATATAGTAAATGTAGATCGCATATTCACATCTTTAAATAGGAATTTTTTTTAATGTAAGAAGACAATAAACTCTGAGTAACTTCTTCAATTTGATTTCCAGGGAAAATAACAGCATTCTGTCATAGAGCACTTTTATTCCTGCTGGCTTCTCTATTTTGTTTGTGTGAAGGCAGAGCAGAGGCACCTCTGTGTTTTTTGTTTATTGTCTTTCAACCAGTTATTAGATCTTTCGACCATCTTTTGATAATTCTGGGAATGTGGTTTCCAAACACTGGGGAGAAGAAAGAGGAGTTGGGAGAAAGGTGTATATAATGGGAATTAGTTAATGTTGTTCAAGATGCAATTATGCCATTAATTTAAATATTTGACTCTAGCCCTTTTGTATATGAGATTTGTTCTACCATTAGTTCAGGTAAGGTTGCATTACCTTGACTGGATTGCTTGAATACATCTTTTGTGTCAGTTAATAGTGCTGTATTTAATTTAAATGTGTACAGTGGCAGTATCATATGTACATATATTGTCAGTAAACTTGGTGTAAGTTTGATACTGATTAAAATTCATGTCCAACTTAGCCTATTAACCACATGATGTTTTGTGTAATTTTTATAGTTACTATAAATTTACGACTGATAACCAGTCGTTCAAGCAGTTGAACTTAAAATTTTTTAATTTGGATTTTACTGATCAGTTAGAAATACCTCTTTATGAAGGAAATTATTTACTAGTGGAAAGATTTTTGTGGAGAATTGTACAGAATATCTTTATTCTTCTTAATTCACACTAGAGTTAAGACTGCTCTTTGTATCTTTATTACAAATTTACTCAATTTTTTTTGTTTGCTTTTTTTGTTGTTGTTTGTTGAGACCGAGTCTTATTTTGTAGCCCTTGGTAGAGTGCATGGCCTCACAGCTTATAGCAACCTCAAACTCTTGGGCTTAAGTGATTCTCTTGCCTCAGCCTCCCAAGTAGCTAAGACTACATGGGACTGCCACAATGCCCAACTATTTTTAGATATGTGGTTTTTCTCTGGCTCAGGCTGGTCTCAAACCTGTGAGGTCAGACAGTTCACCACCTCAGCCTCCCAGAGTACTAGGATTACAGGTATGAGTCCTTGCACCCAGCCCTTCAGAATTTATTAGGTAGTCTGTACTCAATGTTAAAATGTTCTCTAGCCTTTTAATTAAAGTGTCATATTTTCTAACTTATGTGATTTCTAAATTTGTCACAAATATATATGTGTATTTGTGTGTGCACATATGTGCATGAAATAAATCTCAGCATATTATTCTAAGATGGACTAGAACAAAAAGTGTGGGAAAGTTTTATAGTCACAATATCCTGGTGTTTGCTTTGCTGTATAAAATACTAGAAGCAATGTCATGGCCAGCCAAGCTTTTTGTTGAAAATGAGAGACCTCATAATTTAAAATGCCAAATACACCTGAAATAGAAAGTATTTGATCCATTAAATAAAAAGGTGTTACTAAGATTTCCTATATATATTTAATGCAATTTAATTTTTGACATTTAAATTGGAAATACAGTAATTCACCTGTGGGTAGATTCTTAAAAACCTTTTGTCTTTCAGGAATTGGGGAGGCTAGAAATTTTATGGTTTCTTAATTTGAAGATCTTAAAAATATGTCTGTAATTACAAGAAGAGTAGTGCTGGAGCATATTATATGTTTTAAAGGTCTTATAGTGACAAACAAACCCTGATTCTTTCCTAATATTTTTTAAAATAAAGTATTGAAACTGCATGTAGTAGGGCGATGCCTGTGGCTCAAAGGAGTATAGCCAGCCCCATATACTGAAGGTGGCGGGTTCAAACTCAGCCCTGGCCAAAAAAAAGAAACTGCTTGTAGTCCAGCTAACTTTTGTATTCTATCTCTTTTTAACATCATTGTAACTCTACTTTCCTAGTCATTTGATCCTACTGAATTATATAAGTATATTCTTATTCAATATCTGTGGACTACATAATGTATAGAAAAGAACAGATGTAATGTGTTATAAAGCATAACAACATGAACACCGATGACATCTCACCTAGTTTAAGTATTAGAACATACTATAAATCTCTGTGTACTGTCTATCCATTATTTCTGTCTACCTTATTTCGCCTCACTCAGATGAAATTATTATTTAGTCTAAGATGTTTTTCTGTCTGTCCTTATAAAAAATAGCACAAATGATAGACATGAAAAAAAGTTTAAATTATCTAGTTGCTAGAAAAATAGATAACTTACCAGAAAAAAAAACAGACTAAGTGAATTTGAGACCAGCCTGAGCAAGAGCGAGGCTCCATCTCTAAAAAATTGACAAGTGTTGTGGCCTATAGTCCTACCTATTTGGGAGTCTGAGGCGAGAGAATCCCTTAACTCCAAGAGTTTGAGGTTGCTGTGAGCTGTATACTGAGGGTGACAAAGAAATGCTCTGTCTCACAAAGAAAGGAAAAAGAAAGAAATGGACTGCAAGTTTATTTCTACCTTCTCCCCACAACATTACAAATACAAAATCACCAGATTTTTAGGGTTTTTCTTTTTGCAAGAGAATTCTATCAAATTCAACTAAATGTCATTCCAATCTTAAAACTCTTCAGAGAGGCAGTGCCTGTGGCTCAGTGAGTAGAGCACCGCCCCCATATACTGGCCCCATATACCAGGTTCAAACCCGGCACTGGCCAAACTGCAACAACAACAAAAAAATAGCCGGGGGTTGTGGAGGGCACCTGTAATCCCAGCTACTCGGGAGGCTGAGGCAAGAGAATCGCCTAAGCTCAAGAGCTGGAGGTTGCTGTGAGCTGGGATGCCATGGTACTCTACCAAGGGCAACAAAGTGAGACTCTGTCTCAAAAAAAAAAGGAAGAAGAACCTTCTTAGCCAGGCGTTGTGGCGGGCGCCTGTGGTCCTAGCTACTCGGGAGGCTGAGGCAGGAGAATCTCCTAAGCCCAGGAGTTGGAGGTTGCTGTGAGCTGTGTGGTGCCATGGTACTCTATCAAGGTCAATAAAGTGAGACTCTGTCTTTACCAAAAAAAAAAAAAAAAAAAAAAACAAGGCTCTGTCCCTGTGGCTCAAGCCGCTAAGGCGCCAGCCATATACACTTGAGCTGGCGGGTTCGAATCCAGCTTCAGGCTGCCAAAAAACAATGACAGCTGCAACCAAAAATTAGTCGGGTGTTGTGGTGGGCTCCTGTAGTCCCAGCTACTTGGGAGGCGGAAGCAGGAGAATTGCTTGAGCCCAGGAGTTGGAGGTTGCTGTGAGCTGTGATGCCACTCTACCCAGGGTGACACCTTGAGGCTCTGTCTCAAAAAAAAAAAAAAAAAAAACCTTTTTATAGCAAATAAAATTCTTCTCTAAGGTCAGTATTAAAAATAGGCTAATTAAGTACTCCGCCCCCCCCCAAAAGAAAAGTTAAAAACCAACCTCAGCTAATGCAGGCAGGTATAAAATTCTTAATAACAACCACATCCAATAATGCTTATATTAAAAATGATAGTATGTCATGAACATCCACAGCACATATCACTTAAAGATATACCACTTTGTTTAAAGTCTGGAATGGATAGGAAGCTCATTTACAATCTGGTGGTCCCGTACAGGACAGTAAAAACAGAACTAAAAGGAACTTTTTGGGGGGGTGGAGGGGAGAAGAGGTAACTTCAAAATTGTCATCCAGGGATAACAGAATACCTAAATAAAAACCTCAAGACATGACCCTGGAAGTGAGAACAATGTAGCCTAAAAATTGTACCCTCATATTAATTTGAATAAAGCTAAAAAAAGAAACTAAAAAAAAAAAAGAATAAGCAAATTACAGTAGAATCTCTGTAAGTTGACCACCCAAAGGACTGTAACAAACTGGTCAACATCAAGAAGGAGGCCTACTAGGCTGTGCATGGGAGTTCGTATGCATGATCCTACCAACTCTGGAAGGCCAAGCTAGTTGTCACCAACAAAGTTCACGCTAAAAATCCATGCAATGAAGTTCCACCAAAAATAACAAAGCAAAACAAACAAATGAAAAAAAAACCCACAAAAAAATCTTACAGTGTGTTCCTTAATATTTTCAGAGGTTTGTTTGTTTTATTTATTAGTCCTGCCCCTCCTCCCCTAAACCAACAAAAAACTCTTGTTAATTCTCTGTTTTGTATTTGTGTTCTATACAGTTTGTACTCTTAACCTTTGTTACCTCCTTTCTTGTTTTGTTCTTTTGGTAATTTTTTACGTTAAGTGTTTAACTTAATCTTTAGCTTTTTATGTTGTTTAATATAAGCATTAAAACTACACTGATAGGTACAATATTCTGCATGTCTCCATTAAGTTCATTGTGTGGTTCTAATATTCTACATATTTATTGTTTCCCTTCCTGTATCAAAAATAAAACAAGTGTGGGAATGTGTGCATTTGTCTATTCTTTGCTGTAGCCATACATTGAATTCTTTTTTTTTGCTATATTTTTTGAGTGATAAAAAAACGATGACATTTTGTTCTTTATTCTGCAAATCAAAGAATATCATATAATTATTTTTATATTTAAAATATTGTATAACAATGTTTAATTTTTTTTTGACTATAGGAAATCCTAGTGCCAGGATGTTGTATCTTCATTTTTGTTGGCTGTAGAAGCCATGTGGTTCCATTTCAGTGCATTGACATATTCTTTGGTGCTATGGTTTGAACGTGTGTCAAAGTTTCATGTGTTGGAAACTCAATCCCAAATTCAGTGCTATTGAGGGAAAGGTCTTAATCGAATGGGAGGTCTTTGAGTCATGGGTGCACTGCCTTCACTAATAGATTAATGCCTGTATCATGGGAATGAGTTCATTGTCCTGTGAGTGAATTTGCATTTGTCCCCTTATTTTGCCTCTAATTCTTGGCTTATCTGCCTTCTGCCATAGGATGATACAGCAAGAAGGCTTACCCTAGATTCTGCTCCATCAATTGTGGTCTTTTCAGCTTCTAGAACTATGAAGAAATAAATTTGTTTTTTTATGAGTATTACCCCATTTATGGTATCCTGTTATAGCAGCACAAAATGGACTGAGACATTTGGCTTTGTTATTTTTCAGATATTTCTTTTTCATGTTGGTCCTTATATATATATACATATATATATATATATATATATATATATTTTACAATTTTACATATTTGGGTGATCTTCTGAAATGATGGAAGGTGATAAACAGATATTAAGTTACTCCTGTGGGAAAAATACAACTAAAGAGTCTTGGCCCTCACTAGTAACCATTTTTCTCTCTTATAAGTTATACAGATAACTAAATCAAAGTCAAATTCTGTATAGTGATTGTAAAACATGACTACGGAAGGTTTGTATGTAATTTAAATGTTAGGTGGCATTGGGTTAAAACCACCTAATGCCTAGGTTCCTCAGTTAAGAATACCAACATAATGAGAATTTTGTTTGTTCCTGGGGCTTGATTAGGCTATTTTCTCATAGAACAGGGTTAAGAAAGAATAAAACCTACCAATATTATGTCTGTGATCATTTTTCTACATTCTGTTGCCCCCCAAACTTCCACATTTTAATTTTTACTTATTACATTCTTTCTTTAGATGATGTTTTAAAACTTCCACTCAGATTATGTTCTAGTTTTCTTAATGAAGCAACTTTTTCCCCCAGGCTTTAGAGTTTTTGTTTTTTTTTTTTTTTTTTTTTTTTAAATCAAAATGAGTTGGTTCTATGTTTTAACCCAGGCACGACAATCACTTTTGCTTACCTGACTATTCCATTCATATGTTATCCTAAGAAAACTGAACAGTGAATATCCAAGTTATATTAAAATGCTCAAACATTAAGGAAGTAAGTTTTCAGATAATTTCCTAGTATAATAAACTTTATTTTGACTATTATTTATTTGGGTTTTTTTTGAGACATTGTCTCACTCTGTTGCCCTGGGTAGAAGGCCGTGGCATCATAGCTCACATCAACCTCAAACTCTTGGGCTCAAGAGGTATTTTTGCCTCTGCCTCCCAAGCAGCTCTGATTACAGGCACCTGCCACAGTGCCCAGCTAGCTTATTTTTTTCCTTCCATTTTTAGTAGAGATAGAGTCTTGATCTTGCTCAGGCTGGTCTTGAATTCCTGAGCTCAAGAAATCCACCGGCCTCAGCCTTCCAGTGCTAGGATTACAGGTGTGAACCACTGCACCAGGCCTATTCTGACAATCTTTGAAGAGTTTTGTTCCCTTTGTATTCTTTGTGATAGTCATTTGTTTCTGCCACTTACCATACTTACTGTCCTTCTGCCTCTCTGTATTTTTTTTTTTGCCCTGAATGTGTCAAGGGCACATTGCTTTTCAATTTCTGCCCCACCCATTCACTCTCCCTTGCTTTATCTCCTTTTTGATTGATTGAAGGCTTTTTGCTTATTAGTTTTGGTGTATTTTTTTTTTTAATTCCATTATTCCTCTACATCCATTTTGATGATACACTTTATCTATTATTTTCTCAGTGATTCTGAAATTTTATGTGTTTACTTAACTCCCTCTCACGTAACACAAACACCATGCAACAGTTTAATTTCAATCAACTCTGTCCTGATTTAAATGTTTTCCAGTCTGGTGACTCCATAAATGCATTGTTTTCAATACAGAGTTTGCCATGCTTACAAATGCCACTTTGGAAATTCCCTGTAACTTGTTCTTACTATCTAAGAACTATTTTCTGAGACGAAAACCAGCTTCAGAGATATTCTATTAACAAAACTTGGAGAGGAATAACTGTGGTACTGATTGCTTTTGTGAGGTTTTTAATCTCTGAAGAAGCAGAAGCATCTAATATCTCTTTGAGTAGATTCTATACCCAGCTTTCCATAGGAGACATCTCTGACAAAACAAACATTTTTTGTTGAAGTAAGAAGAAACCTGGAGTGAACATCATTATTCAAAAGGGGGAAAAAATAGAATATAGTCTTATTCACCCAGCAGCAATTGTATGACATAACACATTCAACATTAATTTTTAATTGGTGGACATTTATTTCTCTGAAGAGTCCATTTCTGCTAGCTGATAAAAATGTATTATTATCCTCTTATGTACATGGATTAGAGAAAAATCATTTGACTAACTTATTCAAATTGCCTGTTATTTTAGAGAACCTCCAGTAGATAGGATGGATAAGATAATGAAATTTCAAAGAAATAATAGAATAAGTCATTTAGTATTTTTGAATATCTTCTTTTTATTTTAGGATTTTCCTATTTGTATGGATTTCTTTATTGTTAACTCTATGCTTTTTAAACATGATTATTTTCTTTCTAAATAAAATTTTACAACCTCTTTGAAAAAGTAAAATTTAAATTTATTATTATAATTTAGAAATGAAAAGAAAGTGAAGTTAAAAAATAATTTTGAAATGTGCCTCCTTATTTCCAGCTTATTCAAAACAACTGAGGTTTATAGGCAAGTAGTTTATTTAATTTTAGGACTATCAAACAGTATCTAAAATTTCCAGCATGGCACAATATTATTTTATACCTAGCTCAAAATTCAGTATGGACATTGAATTTTATTTAATTTCTAGTTACATTAAAATTTTAAAAAGATATTGAGAGAGCAAAAATGGGCTTTCAAACAGGTGAAATGATCTGAGTAATAGAAAAACTTAGAATTTGAACATTAATACAGCTTTTCTCATTGTCATGAAAAAACCCGAAGTTGACATATGAAGAATATGTAACACGTTGGTACTTGTAATTGGGGAATGGTTAGAGAAGGTGGTAAGGCACGATAACTAGTATTTTAGGAAATTTTATTTAGATAAATGGCAAAATCCTTTTTGGAAAAGCTACTTAATTATATAATATGCAGATCTTTCATAGCCTATTTAGATCACTTTAGGTGCTTTGAGGTTAGTGTTTATGATTTTTAATTTACGCATATTATAGCAACATAACTTTTCCCCTAGTATTTGTATGCATTCTGCATAGGAGACAACATTTTCGTTGGTAAAAAGTGAAACCTACAAGTAAAAGATTCCTGAGGCACCTGTTACCTGTGTTTTGTATGATGGAAAGCTATATATGTGTGTGTGTTATTCCTTTTTCTGGGGTGGTATTTTGGTGGTTGCAGTAGTTCTTCCAACTATTCATTTTTCTTTTTGAAACTTTAACACAACATTTATAATTTTTTTTTTTTTTTTTTTTTTTTTAGAGACAGAGTCTCACTTTATCGCCCTCAGTAGAGTGCTGTGGCGTCACAGCTCATAGCAACCTCCAATTCTTTTTTTTTTTTTTTTTTGTAGAGACAGAGTCTCACTTTATTGCCCTCGGTAGAGTGCCGTGGCCTCACAAAGCTCACAGCAACCTCCAACTCCTGGGCTTAGGCGATTCTCCTGCGTCAGCCTCCCGAGCAGCTGGGACTACAGGTGCCTGCCACAATGCCTGGCTGTTTTTTTGTTGCAGTTTGGCCGGGGCTGGGTTTGAACTCGGCATATGGGGCCGGCGCCCTGCTCACTGAGCCATAGGCGCCGCCCGCAACCTCCAACTCTTGGGCTTAGGCAATTCTCTTGCCTCAACTTCCCCAGTAGCTGGGACTACAGGCGCCCATCCCAACGCCCGGCTATTCTTTGTTGCAGTTTGGCTGGGGCTGGGTTCTAACCCACCACTCTCAGTATATGGAGCCAGCACCCTACCCACTGAGTCACAGGCGCCACCCCACAGCATTTATAATTGTTGTGGAAATAATTACCATTATTTCATTGACTTATTTATTTATGTATTTATTTTTATTTTTTTAGAGACAGAGTCTCACTTTTTCGCCTGGGTAGAGGGCCTTAGTCACTTGAGCCACAAGCACAGAGCTAAGCCCAGCTATTTTTTTTTTGCAGTTTTTTGCTGGAGCTGGGTTTGAACTCACCACCCTCCGCCACTCTCAGTATATGGGGCCCGTGCCCTACTCATTGAGCCACAGGCACCGCCCTCATTGACTTTTTAAAAAAATACGTTCCTGAAGAGTATGGATTTAATGTCAAATAGCAATAACTATTGCTAATATTACTATATTATTATTAGTAATATATTACACATAAACATTTTCCATAATATAATGTAGACATGCTATTATATATGACAAAAAACAAAGATATATAATAAGGTATTAAGTTTATTAGTAACTATAGTTTTACTCTGTATGTTTCCAGGGTTTTCGTCATAGTAATAGAAGTAGCATAATATAATAGGTAACATAATTTTATGAGGAATTCTGTTCATCCTTCAATACTCAGCTTTCTTACAGTTCAAGATTTATTTTATTTGGTATTGAACTCAATTGGTATATAGTAAAGTAAGCCTTCAGTACGTAGGTGATAATAGCCTTCACAACAAAGCATAACACATTACTCACATGTTTTTGATGATGCTGGTGTAAACCGACTTACTTCACATGCCAGTCATATAGAAGTATGTAGGGTGTATAATTATGTACAATACAGAATACTTGATAATAAATAATTATATTACTGGTTATGTATTTACTAAAGTGTACTTTTTATTAGAGTGTACTCCTTCTACTGACATTAAAACAAAAATTAGTTGTAAACAGCATCAGGCAGGTCCTGAAAGAGGTATTCCAAAGAAGACATTGTTACAAGAGTTGATAGCTCCACGTGTCTTTTGCCCCTCAACACGTAGTGCGACAGGATGTGGAGAGAGAAGATAGAAGTATTGATGATGCTAACCCTGTCTTGGCATAGGCTTATGTAGGTGTTTGAGTTTTAGTTTTTAAAAAAAAGTTTAAAAAGTTAAAAAAAAAGTCAAAACAAAAAACTTTCAAAACTAGAAAATAGCTTATAGAATAAGTATATAAATACAAAGTAATTTCATACATATAGCTGTACAGTGTGTGTTTTAGGTGTTATTACATGAGTCAAAAAGTTTAAAAAATACATATGTAAATTAAAAGCATATACAGTAGTGTAATTTATTATTAAAGAATTACTTTGATAAATTTAATGTAGCCTAAGCATACAGTGTTTATCAAGTCTCCAGCTGTGTGTAGTGATGTCCTATATCTTCATATTCACTCACCACTCACTCACCTAGAGCAACTTCCAGTCCTGTAGGCCCTATTCCCAGAAAGTATCCTATGTAAATGTACCATATTTTTGATCTTTTATGTGGTATTTCTACCATACCTTTTCTGTGTTTCAGTGTATAGGTATTTAACATTGTGTTACAATCACCACATACTGTACAGGTTTGTAGCCTAGGAGTAATAGGGTATACCATGTAGATTAGTGTAAGTATGCTCTACTATGATGTTTACTCAATAATGAAATCACCTAGTGGACCCATCTCTCTTAACATATCTCCATTATCATGTGTTACATGGTGCATGATTATGTAAACATTACCTCAAAATGGGTCATAGACCTAAATGAAGGAGCTAAAGGTATATGGGACCTGCGCCCTACTCACTGAGCGACAGGCGCCGCCCAAAAATTGTAAATTTTTCAAAATAAAAGACACTGTTGAGAAAATGAAGAGGCAAGCCCCAGAAAGAGAGAATGTATTCGCAAAACCTACATCTGATAAAACACTATCACTTGGCACATACAGAGCACTCTTAAATCTCAGTAATGAGAAAAACAAACCAGTCCAAAATAGGCATGATACAGTGAAGCTGTATGTATGGCAGTGAGGCTCATCATCCTAAGTCATTAGAGCAATGCAAATTATTATTATTATTATTTTTTTTATTGTTGGGGATTCATTGAGGGTACAATAAGCCAGTTACACTGATTGCAATTGTTAGGTAAAGTCCCTCTTGCAATCATGTCTTGCCCCCATAAAATGTGACACACACTAAGGCCCCACCCTCCTCCCTCCATCCCTCTTTCTGCTTCCCCCCCCCAACCTTAATTGTCATTAATTGTCCTCATATCAAGATTGAGTACATAGGATTCATGCTTCTCCATTTTTGTGATGCTTTACTAAGAATAATGTCTTCCACTTCCATCCAGGTTAATACGAAGGATGTAAAGTCTCCATTTTTTTTAATGGCTGAATAGTATTCCATGGTATACATATACCACAGCTTGTTAATCCATTCCTGGGTTGGTGGGCATTTAGGCTGCTTCCACATTTTGGCAATGGTAAATTGAGCTGCAATAAACAGTCTAGTACAAGTGTCCTTATGATAAAAGGATTTTTTTCCTTCTGGGTAGATGCCCAGTAAAGGGATTGCAGGATCGAATGGGAGGTCTAGGTTGAGTGCTTTGAGGTTTCTCCATACTTCCTTCCAGAAAGGTTGTACTAGTTTGCAGTCCCACCAGCAGTGTAAAAGTGTTCCCTTCTCTCCACATCCACGCCAGCATCTGCAGTTTTGAGATTTTGTGATGTGGGCCATTCTCACTGGGGTTAGATGATATCTCAGGGTTGTTTTGATTTGCATTTCTCTAATATATAGAGATGATGAACATTTTTTCATGTGTTTGTTAGCCATTCGTCTGTCGTCTTTAGAGAAAGTTCTATTCATGTCTCTTGCCCATTGATATAAGGGATTGTTGGCTTTTTTCATGTGGATTAATTTGAGTTCTCTATAGATCCTGGTTATCAAGCTTTTGTCTGATTGAAAATATGCAAATCTCCTTTCCCATTGTGTAGGTTGTCTCTTTGCTTTGGTTATTGTGTCCTTAGCTGTACAGAAGCTTTTCAGTTTAATGAAGTCCCATTTGTTTATTTTTGTTGTTGTTGCCATTGTCATGGCAGTCTTCTTCATGAAGTCTTTCCCCAGGCCAATATCTTCCAGTGTTTTTCCTATGCTTTCTTTGAGGATTTTTATTGTTTCATGCCTTAAATTTAAGTCCTTTATCCATCTTGAGTCAATTTTTGTGAGTGGGGAAAGGTGTGGGTCCAGTTTCAGTCTTTTACATGTAGACATCCAGTTCTCCCAACACCATTTATTGAATAGGGAGTCTTTCCCCCAAGGTAAGTTCTTGTTTGGTTTATCAAAGATTAGGTAGTTGTAAGATGTTAGTTTCATTTCTTGGTGTTCAATTCGATTCCAAGTGTCTATGTCTCTGTTTTTGTGCCGAGCACTATGGCTTTGTAGTACAGCCTAAAATCTGGTATGGTGATGCCCCCAGCTTTATTTTTGTTACTAAGAACTGCCTTAGCTATACGGGGTTTTTTCCGGTTCCATACAAAACGCAGAATCATTTTTTCCAAATCTTGAAAGTACGATGTAGGTACTTTGATAGGAATGGCATTGAATAGGTAGATTGCTTTGGGAAGTATAGACATTTTAACAATGTTAATTCTTCCCATCCATGAGCATGGTATGTTCTTCCATTTGTTAATATCCTCTGCTATTTCCTTTCTGAGGAGTTCATAGTTTTCTTTATAGAGGTCCTTCACCTCCTTCGTTAGGTATATTCCTAGGTATTTCATTTTCTTTGAAACTATGGTGAAGGGAGTTGTGTCCTTAATTAGCTTCTCATCTTGACTGTTATTGGTGTACACAAAGGCTACTGACTTGTGGACATTGATTTTATATCCTGAAACATTACTGTATTTTTTGATGACTTCTAGGAGTCTTGTGGTTGAGTCTTTGGGGTTCTCTAAGTATAAGATCATGTCGTCAGCAAAGAGGGAGAGTTTGACCTCCTCTGCTCCCATTTGGATTCCCTTGATTTCCTTGTCTTGCCTAATTGTATTGGCTAGAACTTCCAGCACTAAGTTGAATAGTAAAGGTGACAGAGGACAACCTTGTCTGGTTCCAGTTCTAAGAGGAAAAGCTTTCAGTTTTACTCCATTCAGTAAAATATTAGCTGTGGGTTTGTCATAGATAGCTTCAATCAGTTTAAGAAATGTGCCACCTATGCCTATACTCTTCAGTGTTCTAATTAGAAAGGATGCTGGATTTTATCAAATGCTTTTTCTGCATCTATTGAGAGGATCATATGATCTTTATTTTTGCCTCTGTTAATATGGTGGATAACGTTTATGGACTTGCGTATGTTAAACCAGCCTTGCATCCCTGGGATGAAGCCTACTTGATCATGATGAATGACTTTTTTGATGATAAGCTGAAATCTATTGGCTAGGATTTTGTTGAGAATTTTTCCATCTATATTCATGAGTGAGATTGGTCTGAAATTCTCCTTTTTGTTTGGGTCTTTTCCTGGTTTTGGTATCAGGGTGATGTTTGCTTCATAGAATGTGTTGGGGAAGATTCCTTCTTCCTCAGTTTTTTGGAATAATTTCTGCAGTACAGGAATAAGCTCTTCCTTGAAGGTTTGATAGAATTCTGGAGTGAAGCCATCTGGACCAGGGCATTTTTTAGTTGGAAGCTTTTTTATTGTTTCTTTGATCTCAGTGCTTGAAATTGGTCTGTTCAGGAGGTCTATTTCTTCCTGGCTCAGTCTAGGGAGAGGGTGTGATTCCAAATATTGATCCATTTCCTTCACATTGTCAAATTTCTGGGCATAGAGTTTCTGGTAGTATTCAGAGATGATCTCTTGTATCTCTGTGGGATCAGTTGTTATTTCCCCTTTATCGTTTCTGATTGAGGTTACTAGAGATTTTACTTTTCTATTCCTCGTTAGTCTGGCCAATGGTTTATCTATTTTATTTATTTTTTCAAAAAACCAACTCCTTGTTTCATTAATTTTCTGAATGATTCTTTTGTTTTCAATTTCATTGATCTCTGATTTGATTTTGGATATTTCTTTTCTTCTACTGGGTTTAGGCTTAGATTGTTCTTCTTTTTCCAATGCCATAAGATCTCTTGTGAGATTGTTGATGTGCTCTCTTTCTGTTTTTCGAATGTAGGCATCTAAAGCGATGAATTTTCCTCTCAAAACTGCTTTTGCAGTATCCCACAGGTTTTGGTAGCTTGTGTCTTCATTGTTGTTATGCTCAAGGAAGTTAATGATTTCCTGTTTTATTTCTTCCTTCACCCATCTGTTATTCAACAGAAGATTGTTTAGTTTCCATGCCTTTGGGTGGGGTTGAGCATTTTTGTTAGAGTTGAGTTCCATCTTTAGTGCCTTATGGTCTGAAAAGATACAAGGTAAAATTTCAATTCTTTTGATTCTGTTGATATTTGTTTTGTGTCCCAGGATATGATCAATTTTGGAGAATGTTCCATGGGGTGATGAGAAGAATGTATATTCTTTATCTTTGGGGTGGAGTGTTCTATATACGTCAATCAAGCATAGTTGTTCTAGGGTCTCATTTAAATCTCTTACATCTTTGTTTAATTTCTGTTTAGAGGATCTGTCCAGCTCTGTAAGAGGAGTGTTAAAGTCCCCTGTTATGATGGTATTATCAGATATCATATTGCTCAGACTGAGTAAGGTCTGCTTCAAGAATCTGGGAGCATTTAAATTTGGTGCATAAATATTTAGAATTGAAATGTCTTCTTGTTGTAGTTTTCCCTTGACCAATATAAAGTGACCATCTTTGTCTTTTTTGACTTCAGTTGCTTTAAATCCACATGTATCTGAAAATAAGATTGCAACTCCTCTTTTCTTCTGAATTCCATTTGCCTGAAAAATTGTCTTCCAACCCTTGACTCGGAGCTTTAATTTGTCTTTTGAAGCCAGGTGTGTTTCTTGCAGACAGCAAATGGATGGCTTGTGTTTTTTAGTCCAGTCAACCAATCTATGTCTCTTCAGTGGGGAATTCAAGCCATTAACATATATGGAGATAATTGATAAGTGTGGTAGTATTCTATTCGTCTTATTTGGGAGTCCATTGCTTAGTTTTATCTTTTGCATCAGTGTGGAGGTTAGGTTCTGTCCTTTGATTTCTGAGTTCTTACTTTGCTGCTGATCCATTGTGGTGGTCAGTGTGCAGAACAGGTTGAAGTATTTCCTGTAGAGCTGGTCTTGTTGTGGCGAATTTCCTCAATGTTTGTATATCCGTAAATGATTTGATTTCTCCATCAATTTTGAAGCTTAGCTTAGCAGGGTACAGAATTCTGGGCTGAAAATTGTTCTGTTTAAGTAGATTAAAGGTAGATGACCATTGTCTTCTTGCTTGGAAAGTTTCATTAGAGAAGTCTGCGGTAACTCTGATGGATTTGCCCCTGTAGGTCAACTGGCGCTTACTCCTGGCAGCTTGCAGAATCTTTTCTTTTGTCTTGACTTTGGACAGGTTCATCACAATGTGTCTTGGAGAAGCTCGGTTAGAGTTGAGGCGACCCGGGGTCCGATATCCCTCTGAAAGCAGTGTGTCAGAATCTTTGGTGATGTTTGGGAAATTTTCTTTTATAATATTCTCTAGTATGGCTTCCATTCCTCTGGGGCATTCTTCTTCCCCTTCTGGAATTCCTATAACTCGTATGTTGGAACGCTTCATAAAGTCCCATAATTCTGACAGTGAACGTTCTGCTTTCTCTCTCTTCTTTTCTGCCTCTTTTACTGTCTGAGTTATCTCAAGAACTTTGTCTTCTACCTCTGAAATTCTTTCTTCTGCATGGTCTAACCTGTTGCTGATACTTTCCATTGTATCTTTAAGTTCCCTAATTGACTGTTTCAGTTCCTTCAGGTCTGCTATATCCTTTTTATATTCTTCATATCGTTCATCTCTTATTTGATTCTGTTTTTGGATTTCCTTTTGGTTATTTTCCACTTTATTAGCAATTTCCTTCATTGTTTCCATCATTTCTTTCATTGTTTTCAACATGTGTATTCTAAATTCCCTTTCTGTCATTCCTAACATTTCTATACTGGTGGAATCATCTGCAGTAGCTACCTCATGGTCCCTTGGTGGGGTTGTTCTAGACTGGTTCTTCATGTTGCCTGGAGTTTTCTGCTGATTCTTCCTCATGAGTGATTTCTTTTATCTGTTTCCTTGCCCTAATTTTCCTTTCACTTCCTCTTGCTCTTTAAGTTCTTGTGCCTGTGGACTAAGGGTTACAGGACCAGAAGGGTGAGAAGGTTGAAGAGCAAAAATAGGGGATGAAAGAAAGGAGGACCAAGTGATAAGAAAAAAAGAAAGATAGAGAAAGGAGAGGGGGTGGGTATAAGGAATATTGACAAAAAGAAGAGAGGCACAGAAAGAGGGAGACAGGGCAATATAGGTGTACAGTAGGGTACTTTGACACCACCTTAAAAAACCCCACCTTCTGGGGGTGCCCAGTTGCGTGGTTCCCTTGAGGTCAGCAGCTCTTTGCTAACCTGATCAGACACAGTACCCCACCTCCACCAAGTAGAGAGGAAAGACAAAAATGCTATAAATCAAACCAAAACAAGCAAACAGAAAACTTTACAGGGATAAAATTGGGTGAAAAACCAAATTATATCAGTAGAAACACTAGCAAAAATGAAGTTGAAGTTATTAAAAAAGGCAGCAATGGGAAATTATAATTAAACTAGGAAAATTGAGAAAGAAAAAGGGATCTGTGTGGAAAAGATTGAAATTAAAAAAACAAAAGAACATCAGCAACGTCAAAATAAACAAACAAAAAAAACAACCAAACAAAAAAAAAAAAAGAAAAAAATACACAACCAAAAACAAAGCAGTTTTTATATGTTATTGAATATTGTCTGGGCAACACGTGGTCTTCTGGGGTATGAGATGTTAGTCACAGTTCTGATATGACTGGAGGCTGCTGATTTCTCAAACCCCAGCAGGTAGACACCCTAAATCTCTCTTCAGCCTACTTAAAAGGCACTTTGAACTTGTAAACTTGCTGAGCAGAAGCTTTCCCAGCTTTCTCGCTGGAATCGCTGCTGAAGTGGCTATCCACTTACTCAGTGTGCCAAAACCGGTCTCACTCTGCCCCTGAGGGTTAGGGCTGCAAGGCGGCTCAGACCCCACCCTTAGGCTACTTGGTTGCTGGGTTACCAGCTCCCACCCGTTTCTAGCTCTGCGACCCTGAGGGCGGAGCTTGCCGGGGCAGATCACTGACAATGGATCCGTGTGACCCACCGCCAAACACTATTAGCTCCGTCTGGCTCAGCGGCTCAGACTGGGGCCCTAGACAACGGCCAAAGTTCTCCGCACTCCCGCTCAGGCCTTCCCCAAGGCAGTTCAACTCAGTGCCAAGTCCAAGGACATCAAAACAGTTCTCAGGTAAGGCCTTTCTGGTTTGCAGTCTCACTGCTACTGAACTTACAGTTGTGGGCGGGTTTAGACGGATTGAACACACGCGACCACTTGCCGGTTTTCCACGGTTTTAGTCCTCCTCTTGGGGTCCAGAAGTCTCTCGCTGACTCCCTGTATCCTCATAGGAGTGATGATAGGCAGTTCTCACCAGCCAGAGATGCCTGGAGTCCTATCTCCCCAGCCTCACGGTGCCCAGATGCAAGGAAGCTGTTACTCGGCTGCCATCTTCGGCAATGCAAATTATTAATAAAACCACAAGGAGCTACAGCTATATACTGACTAGGATGTTTAAAATTAAAAAAATAGGTCGATGGGCACTTGGGCTTCTTTCATGACTTAGTAATTATGAATTGGGCTGCAACAAACATTCTGGTACAAATATCTTTGTTATAATGTGATTTTTGGTTTTCTGGTTATATACCTAGTAGAGGAATTGTAGGATTGAATGGCAGATCTATTTTTAGATCCCTAAATATTCTCCAAAGTGCCCATTGACCCATGAATGGATTAATAAATTGTGGTGTATGTACACCATGGAATATTATGCAGCCTTAAAGAAAGATGGAGACTTTACCTGTTTCATGTTTACGTGGATGGAGCTGGAACATATTGTTCTTAGCAAAGTATCTCAAGAATGGAAGAAAAAGTATCCAATGTATAATTGAAACCAAATTATAGCTTTCATATGAAAGCTATAACCCAATTATAGCCCAAGAATAAGGGGAGAAGGAGGGGAGGGGGGAGAATGGGTGGAGGGAGGATAAACGGTGGGACCACACCTAGGGTGCATCTTACAAGGGTACACGTGAAACTTACTAAATGTAGAATATAAATGTCTAAACACAATAACTAAGAAAATGCCATGAAGGCTATGTTAACCAGTTTGCGAAAATATTTCAAATTGTATATAAAACCAGCACATTGTACCCCATGATTGCATTGATGTACACAGCTATGATTTAATTTATAAAAAAAAAATTTTTTTTTAAATAAATAAAAAGACCATGTATGTGGTAGGGAGGATGTAGAGGAGTTGAAACGTCATACATTGCTTGTGAGAATGCAAAATGGTACAGCCACTTTGGATAGCAGTTTAGCAGTTTGTTGTTATAAAGTACACTTAGCATGTGACTCAGTGTTAATGGGTTGAACTATATCCTCCAAAAAAATTATATTTAAATCCTAACTTCCATTACCTCAGAATGTGACCTTATTTGGAAATAGCTATTGCAATGTAATTACAATAGAACCTCTCTCCTTAAGTTGACCCAATTTTCATAGACTGGACATACACCACGTGTACATACCAGCACAGAAGGCCTAGTTCCTTATGTTCACTGCCTCCGTATGTTGTTACAGTGCCTGGGGTGGTCACTTTACAGAGGTTCTACTTTAAGATGTAGTCATACTCGAGTAGGGAGTTTTTTTTTTTTTTTTTTGTAGAGACAGAGTCTCACTGTACCGCCCTCGGGTAGAGTGCCGTGGCGTCACACAGCTCACAGCAACCTCTAACTCTTGGGCTTACGCGATTCTCTTGCCTCAGCCTCCTGAGCAGCTGGGACTACAGGCGCCCGCCACAACGCCCGGCTATTTTTTGGTTGCAGTTTGGCCGGGGCTGGGTTTGAACCCGCCACCCTCGGCATATGGGGCCAGCGCCCTACTCACTGAGCCACAGGCGCCGCCCACGAGTAGGGAGTTTTTAATCCAACATGAGTTGTGTTCTTCTGAGAGGAGGAGAAAGATACAGAGGGGAGATGGCCTTGTGAAGATAGAGGCTTAAAGGGAGAATGCCGCCCAATTATTGAAGAAGAGATTAGTGCTATGCAGCAGCAAATCAAATGGCTGCCTGGGATTCCTGACAACACCAAAGATTAAGAAAAGGGCATGGAATATATTCTTTACTGGAGATTGTCCTGGAGGCTTACGGTCCTGCTGCACCTTGATTTCACACTTCCAGTCCTTAGAACTATTGAGAAAATAAGTTGCTGTTGGTTTAAACCACATAGTTGGTAATACTTTATTGTGACAGTTTTAGGAAACTAATATGCCCAGAAATACTACTTTCGGGCATTTAGTCACGAGGAATAATAACATGTTCACACAAAGATGTACACGAATGGATATAGTAGTTGTATTGTAATAGTGAAAAACTAAAAAACAACCAAGTATTTATCAAGTGGGTGAATAGATAAACAATGGGTGCTGTATCCATATAATAAAAAGTGAGCTATTGATGCACACCTCCCCCGACATGGATGAGTAGTCTAAAAGCATTATGCTAAGTGAATAAAGGGAGGTCTAGCTTGAGTGCTTTGAGGTTTCTCCAGACTTCCTTCCAAAAAGGATGTACTAGTTTGCAGTCCCACAAGCAGTGTAAAAGTGTTCCCTTCTCTCCACATCTATGCCAGCATCTGCAGTTTTGAGATTTTGTGATGTGGGCCATTGTCGCTGGGGTTAGATGGTATCCCAGGGTGGTTTTGATTTGCATTTCTCTAATAATTAGGGATGATGAGCATCTTTTTCATATGTTTGTTAGCCATTCGTCTGTCATCTTTAGAGAAGGTTCTATTCATGTCTCTTGCCCCCTGATATATGGGATTTTTGGCTCTTTTCATGCGGATTAATTTGAGTTCTCTATAGATCCTAGTTATCAAGCTTTTGTCTGATTCAAAATATGCAAGTATCCTTTCCCATTGTGTAGGTTGTCTTCTTTGCTTTGGTTGTCTCCTTCGCTGTACGGAAGCTTTTCAGTTTAAGTCCCATTTGTTTATTTTTTTATTGTTGGTGCTATTGCCATGGAAGTGTTCTTCATGAAGTCTTTCCCCAGGCTGATATCTTCCAGTGTTTTTCCTGTGCTTTCTTGGAGGATTTTTATTGTTTCATGCCTTAAATTTAAGTCCATTATCCATTTTGAATCAATTTTTGTGAGTGGAGAAAAGTGTGGGTCCAGTTTCAGTCTTTTTACATGTGTATATCTGGTTCTGCCAGCACCATTTATTGAATAGGGAGTTTTTCCTCCAGTGTATATTCTTGTTTGCTTTATTGAAGATTAGGTAGCTGTAAGATGTTAGTTTCATTTCCTGATTTTCAATTCCAGATGTCTATGTCTCTGTTTTTGTACCAGTACCATGTTGTCTTGACCACTATGGCTTTGTAGTATAGCCTAAAATCCGGTATGCTGATGCCTGGCTTTGTTTTTATTACTAAGAACTGCCTTAGCTATATGGGTTTTTTCCTGGTTCCATACAAAACGCAGAATCCTTTTTTCCAAGTCTTGAAAGTATGATGTTGGTATTTTAATAGGGATGGCATTGAATCGGTAGATTGCTTTGGGAAGTATAGACATTATCTTCTGCTATTTTCTTTCTTAGGGTTTCATAATTTTCTTTATAGAGGTCCTTCACCTCTTCTGTTAGGCATATTCCTAGGTATTTCATTTTCTTTGAAGCTATGCTGAAGGGAATTGTGTCCTTAATTAGTTTCTGATCTTGGCTGTTATTGGTGTATACAAAGGCTACTGACTTGTGGACATTGATTTTATGTCCTGAGACATTATTTATTGTATTGTTTGATGACTTCCAGGAGTTTTGTGCTTGATTCTTTGGGGTTCTCTAAGTATAAGATCATATCATTAGCAAAGAGGGAGAGTTTGAGCTCCTCTGCTCCCATTTGGATGCCCTTTATTTCCTTGTCTTGCCTAATTGTTTTGGCTAGAACTTCCAGCACTATGTTGAATAGCAATGGTGACAGAGGACAACCTTGTCTGGTTCCAGTTCTAAGAGGAAAAGCTTTCAGTTTTACTCCATTCAGTGAAATATTAGCTGTGGGTTTGTCATAGATAGCTTTGGTCAGTTTTAGAAATGTGCTACCCATGCCTATACTCTTCAGTGTGCTAATTAGAAAAGGATGCTGGATTTTATTGAATGCTTTTTCTGCATCTATTGAGAGGATCATATATGGTCTTTGTTTTTGCTTCTGTTAATACGGTGAATAAGGTTTATGGACTTGTGTATGTTAAACCAGCCTTGCATCCCTGGGTTGAAACCTACTTGATCATGATGTATGACTTTTTTGATGATAAACTGTAATCTATTGGCTAGGATTTTGTTGAGAATTTTTGCGTCTGTATTAGTGAAATTGGTCTGAAATTCTCCTTTTTAGTTGCATCTTTTCCTGGTTTTGGTATCAGGGTGATGTTTGCTTCATAGAACATGTTGGAGAAGATTCCTTCCTCCTCAGTTTTTTGGAATAATTTCTGCAGTACTCGAATAAGCTCTTTGAAGGTTTGATAGAATTCTGTTGTGAAGCCATCTGGACCAGGGTAATTTTGTTGGGAGATTTTTAATTCTTTGGTCTCGGTGCTTGAAATTTGTTCTGTTCAGGAACTCTTATTTCTTCCTGGCTAAGGCTAGGAAGAGGGTATGATTCCAAATACTGATCCATTTCCTTTACATTGTCAAGTTTCTGGGCATAGAGTTTCTGGTAGTATTCAGAGATGGATCTCTTATATCTCTGTGGCATCCCCTTTATGATTTCTGATTGAGGTTCCTAGAGATTTTACATTTCTAATTCTGGTTAGTCTGACCAAAGGTTTATCTATTTTATTTATTTTTTCAAAAAACTGACTCCTTGTTTCATTAATTTTCTGAATGATTCTTTTGTTTTCAATTTCATTGATCTCTGATTTAATTTTGGGTATTTTCTTTTTCTGGGTTTAGGCTTACATTGTTCTTCCAATTCCATAAGATGGCTTGTGAGTTTGTTGATGTGTTCTTTTTCTGTTTTTTGAACATAGGCATCTAAAGCGATAAATTTTCCTCTCAAAACTGCTTTTGCAGTATCCCCCAGGTTTTGGTAGCTTGTGTCTTCATTGTTGTTGTGCTCAAGGAAGTTTATGATTTTCTCTTTAATTTCTTCCTGCACCCAACTGTCATTCAATAGAAAGTTGTTTTAATTTTCATGCCTTCGTGTGGGGTTGAACGTTCTTATTGGAGTTGCGTTCCACCTTTAGTGCCTTGTGGTCTGAGAAGATACGAGGTAAAATTTCAATTCTTTTGATTCTATTGAGGTTTGTGACGTGTCCTAGGATATGATCAATTTTGGAGAATGTTCCATGGGGGCGATGAGAAGAATGTATATTCTTTATCTTTGGGATGGAGTGTTCTATATGCATATATCAAGCATAGGGTTGTTGTTCTAGGGTCTCATTTAAGTCCCTTATATCTTTGTTTAATTTCTGCTTGGAGAATCTGTCCAGCTCTGTAAGAGGAGTGTTAAAGTCCTCTTGTTACTATGGTGTCATAGAATATCGTATTACCCAGACTGAGTGAGGTGTGTTTCAAGAATCTGGGAGCATTTAAGTTGGGTGCATAAATATTTAGAATTGAGGGGCGGCACTTGTGGCTCAAGGAATAGGGCACCAGCCCCCTATACCGAGGGTGGTAGGTTCGAACCCAGCCCCAGTCAGACTGCAACAACCAAAAAGAAAAATAGCCGGGCATTGTGGCAGGTACCTGTAGTCCCAGCTCCTTTTGAAGCTGAGGCAAGAGAATCGCCTAAGCCTAGGAGTTGGAGGTTGCTGTGAGCAGTGTGACTCCACAGAACTCTACTGAGGGTGATAAAGTAAGACTCTCTCTCCACCAAAATATATATATATATTTAGAATTAAATGTCTTCTTATTGTATTTTTCCATTGACCAATATAGAGTGACCATCTTTGTCTTTTTTGACTTTAGTTTCTTTAAATCCACATGTATCTGAATATAAGATTGCAGCCCCTCTTTTCTTCTGAATTCCGTTTGCCTGAAAAATTGTCTTAACAGTTAAGTCTAACCCTTAACTCTTGAGTTTTAATTTGTCTTTTGAAGCTAGGTGTGTTTCCTGCAGACAGCAAATGGATGGCTTGTGGGGTTTTTTTGTTTGTTTGTTTTTGCAGTTTTTGGCTGGGGCTAGGTTTGAACCTGCCACCTCCAGTAAATGGAGCCGGCACCCTTCTCTTTTGAGCCACAGGCACTGCCCAATGGCTTGTGTTTTTTAATCCAGTCAGATAATCTGTGTCTCTTCAGTGGGGAATTCAAGCCATTAACATTTATTGAAATAATTGATAAGTGTGGTAGTATTCTATTCATCTTATTTTGTGAGAGTCCATTGGTTAGTTTTATCTTTTGCATCATTGTGGAAGTTAGGTTCTGTCCTTTAATTTCTGAGTTCTTTCTTTGCTGTTGATCCATTGTGATGGTCAGTGTGTAGAACAGGTTGAAGTATTTTCTGTGGAGCTGGTCTTGCTGTGGTGAATTTCCTCAATGTTTGCATATCAATAAATGATTTGATTTCTCTGTCAATTTTAAAGCTTAGCTTAGCAGGATATAGAATTCTGGGCTGGAAATTGTTCTTTTTAAGTAGATTTAAGGTAGATGACCATTGTCATCTTGCTTGAAAAGTTTCATTAGAGAAATCTGCATTCACCCTGATGGATTTGCCTCTGTAGGTCAACTGGCGCTTACTCCTGGCAGCTTACAGAATCTTTTCTTTTGTCTTGACTTCGGACAAGTTCATCACAATATGTCTTGGAGAAGCTCTGTTAGAGTTGAGGCAACCTGGGGTCCGATATCCCTCTGAAAGGAGTGTGTCAGAATCTTTGGTGATATTTGGGAAATTTTCATTTATAACATTCTCTAGTATGGCTTTCATTCCCCTGGGGCATTTTTCTTCCCCTTCTTGGGATACCTATACCTCGTGTGTTTGAACACTTCATGAAGTCCCATAATTCTGTTAGTGAATGTTCTGCTTTCTCTCTCTTTTTTTCTGCCCCTTTAATTATCTGAGTAATCTCAAGAGCTGTGTCATGTACCTCCGAGATTCCTTCTTCTGCATGGTCTAAACCTGTTGTTGATACTTTCTGTTGCATCTTTTAAGTTCCTTAATTGACTGCTTCGGTTTCTTCAGCTCTACTATATCCTTTCTATATTCTTTCTATCATTCATCTCTTATTTGATTCTGTTTTGGATTTACTTTTGGTTATTTTCCACTTTATCAGCATTTTCCTTCATTGTTTCTATCATTTCCTTCATTGTTTTCATCATCTGTATTCTAAATTCCCTTTCTGTCATTTCTAACATTTCCTTTAGGTGGAATCCTCTACAGTAGCTACCTCATATTCCAGAGGGGGTTGCTCTGGACTGGTTTTTCATGTTGCCAGGATTTTTCTGCTGATTCTTCCTCATGAGTATTTTCTTGTATCTGTTCCCTTGCCCTAATTTTCCTATCACTTCCTCTTGGTCTTTAAGTTACCGTGCCTCTGGCCTAGGGTTTTGATGACTCCAGTTCTCCACTGCTTTTGTCTGCTCCATGGGGTCCAGAAGTCTCTTACTGACTTCCTGTGTCCCCAAGAGGATGTTTCTGGGCAGATTCCACCAGCCAGAGATGCCTGGAGTCTTCTTTTTTCAGTGTCACTGTGCCCAGTTGTAAGGAAGCTGTTACTCGGCTGCCATTTTGCTTCCTCACATTCTTTTCGTTGTTGTTGTTGTTGCCATTTGGCCGGGGCTGGGTTTGAACCCGCTACCTTCGGCATATAGGGCCGGCACCCTACTCACTGAGCCACAAGCGCCGCCCTCTCTTACATTCTTAAAATCATCTCTAGATTACTTGTAATACCTAGTACAATGTAAATGCTATATGAATAGTTGTTATATTTTTTTATTGTTGTATTGGTATTTTTTATTGGGGTTTCCCTCCAAAACATTTTTTCAGCCTATTATTTGTTAAATCTGTGGATGGAACCCATAGATGTAGAGGGATGACTGTGTTTACAACTTATTTTAAGTATCTGTAGCTAGACTAAGTATTTTAAGTGACCATTTGACTATTAAACTTTTTTCCTCCTAAATTCAAGTATATTATCTTATTAATGAGAAAATGAAGGATTATCTCATAGAGGGCATTCATAGAGGTTTCTGGCATACTTAAACAATGTTGATAGATCCTCTTTCATCCTTGTGTGGGACAATGAACTGTCTCTAATTCTGCATATGTTAAATTGTACTGCATTTAACCATTTTCATATCTATAAATTCAATTAGAAGGCATCTTATTTATTCCTTTTATCTCCACTATAGGCTACATTGCCTGGCATGTAACGTACCTATCATAGAAAAAAAAAATTTGTGAACAACCAATTTAGTGCCACCATGTATTTTATCATGCTTAACATTTATTCAGCAAGCATTTACTGAGTAACTATTATGTCGAAAGCATTATAAAGCTGCTTTGGGATATGTAAAAGTGCTGTAACATCTAAGCTTTTAAGGTTAGCATAAAATGTATTTCTTTTTAGTCTATAGTATAAAGGACAAGGAAGGGTAATCACAAGAGATTTCAGGAGGATCCAAAGTTAAAAATACTGGAAAAATGGGTTAGTGTGACGACAAAGGAAATCCCTTTTTAGTAGCTGTAATATTAAAAATCATCATAGTTTAAAATATCTTTATGAAATCCCAGAAACTGTTTTGTTAAAGACATTCTCTTTCACATTGTTCGGTTGATCAAAACAGTTAGACTGTGCAGTAAATGAACTATTCTTTACCATAGAAGAACAGAAAGACTTAAATTTTCCTAAGTAGGCTCTTGGAGATTCCTTCCGACACTTGAGCACATTTCCTTGTCTCTAAAGAAGTACAATAAAGAGAAATGCTTCAGAGATTCTTTTTTTTTTTTAAAGCAGATTGCAGTCCTTATAGAGTGTCAAATAGCACTTGAACCAGAGTTCACCTTTTACCTCTCCTTCCAGGACCATTGAACAGTAATAGAAGCTTACATTTTTTACATAGTAGATGATCAGTATAGCTTTGTACTAATTGTTAAAATGGATGTCGGCACTGAACAACATAAGGATTCTTAATACCACAAATTACAATAAGGTTTTATCAAACAGAATTACACTTATGCTTAGTGATTTCACTAAGAGAATTGAATGACATCCAAGACACTGCATAGGGGCAGTGGAGTTTGAGTGAGAAGACCTCATTCCCAGCACACAGAGAGGGTAATCTGGGCAGCCTATGGTGCCGTTGACTGTAAACATTGTGCTGCCTGCCCTTGAAAATAGAAAGTAAATGTAAAGTAGAAAATAGCTGTAAGGTCTTCTGCTACATTTATCAAAACTAAGAAATTAGTTTTAGTAAATTACTATTAACTAAACTCTCTGGGCTTTATTCAGATTTTACCATTTTTTTCACTAATATCCATTTTATTCCAGGATCCACTCCAGGATACCATTGTATTTAATTGTTACCTCTCTTTAGTCTTCTATGTCAATTTTCAGTCATATTCTAAGCTTTCCAGAAGCTTGAAAATTAATGTTTCCCTATTGTAGAAATCAACATATTTTTCTTCAGTTACTCTTTTGTGCCTTCAGGGGCTGTTTCATGTTTTCATGACTTTACCTTAAGTTTCTGTTCTTTTCTAGCTGTCTCTCCATCAGTGTGATCTAACCAGAAAGCCAAACAGTAATGTGTGCTAGGTAAATTTCGTAAGACAGAGAAGTCACTTTTGGTATTAGGGAAGGCTTTCTGTTTATTAAATTATTTCAGATAAAGAATATTGAAAAAGGCAGGCGTGATCAGGGAGGTTGGAAGAAACGGCATGAGCGAAGACCTGAGGAATTTTCCAAGGATGCTGGGTGAAACAATACTGAACATGGAGTAGAGAAGCAGAATCCATGTTCCTCTACAGCGGCGGTTCTCAACCTGTGGGTCATGACCCCTCTGGGGTTTGAACAACCCTTTCACAGGGGTCACCTAAGACCATCCTGAATATCAGATGTTTACAGTAGCAAAATTACAGTTATGAGGTACCAATGAAAACAATTTTATGGATGAGGGTCACCACAACATGAGGAACTGTGTTAAAGGGTCACGGCATTAGGAAGGTTGAGAACCACTGTCCCACGGATAAGCTCTGTTGGCTTTGAACAAGCAGCTGACCTCAGTTTCCTCATTTGTAAAACAAGGGACACATTCTAAATGATCTCTAAAGGCCTTTCAATTCTAAACATCTATAATTGTATCCCAGGTCAGATGTGCCAAGTATCTGGGTTGGAAGTAGTGATAAAGAAAATTACATAAAGATAGGAACTGTGAAATTCACTGTAACCCCAAAGTTAAGTGCTATCATATACACATGAAGGAAAATTGGATAATTTGCCCAATGCCACACATCTGGTAAATTTAACCAGCTTTTAAATCTTTTTTGATTTTCAGGTTTTCAATACAGAATTCACTTTCAGAATATCTGGTGAGGAAGGAGGCGTAAAACTCAAGTTTTAATGCTTGCACAACTAGAATAAATGAAAGTGTTGGGAGTTGTGGGTCCCATTTGTGAGCCCAGTTGACCTGTTTTGATTACTTGGCTGATTCAGAAGGTCAGCCTAGGCACTGACAGTAATTGAAAGTAAAAACAGATGGAAACTGGAAATAAAACTGGAGCAGCCCAGGCAACATGAATAGAGAGCAAAAGTAACCCACACAGGTTTTAGTGTGACAAAGAGAAATTTTATTTAGGAAGAAGAAAGAGAAAGTTTAGAGCACTTCCAAAGAAAGTTGGAAATGGTTCTCTCATGAAGGAGAGAAGGTGAGAGAGACTAGAGGCAAAGGCCACCTGCGGGGGTATAGATACCCTCCCCAGTGGACATTGGCTGCAAGGCTTTCATTGGCCTTACTTCACCTCCAGGCAGTATTGTCTTTTTCTGTTGGTCACTGGTTACCTAGGTTAATTACACCCACTTTCTTTTTTTTTTTTAACATTTTTATTAAACTTTTATTTAGCCTCATTGTAAGAATATAAGGGAGATCATAGATGTGATGTACGAAATTATTTTTAAATTTGCACTAATATACATCAAGATTAAAATGAATTCTTTTCAACCACCCAGTCATTTTGCTACCTTTTGCTGAGTAATCTTGTGCCAGTCATTGTGGAAAAATCTTTATTTTAAGAAAAAAATTTAGTTAACAAAAAAATTTAACAAGTTTCACTTAGCAAAATGCACCCAAAAGGAAATCACAGTACAAAGAAAGTTTTAAGTCAAGGCCTCATCAATTCCTATAGTATTAGTATTGTGTCTCAATTCTCAAAATTAACTCTTAAAAAGTTTAAACTTAACCTAAAAGATTTTAAATGAAAATAAACTACAATGAACATGAGAAATATTTCTTTATGAATCAGGCAGCTAGCACCTTTGAGTTTTCCAAAAAAGCACGTCTCCCCAGTGTGTTCATTGCAATGTGGTGGCAAAAGGTCCATATTTAACATACTTAAACTCAGATAACATTACTACCAAAATGTTAATTGGGAAATGCTGAAATTAGTTCTAGTTTACAACTTCTTCTCTCCACTCAACCCTGTGAAAGTGCATATCGAGATTGGCCCAGATGGAAGAGTGACTGGGAAGGGGATGTAGAGTTTGCCGCTCACGAAGAGGCTGTGGCGGCAGTGCTGAAAGACAGGGCTAAGGTGCAGCACAGATACATAGAGCTCTTCTTGAATTCAACACCAGGGGCCAGCAATGGGGCATACAGCAGCAGGTGATGCAAGACATGGGGGTGTCAGCAGCCCAGACCACTCACGGTGGGCTGGAGAGTCAGTCAGTGAGCGGCTGCTACGGGGCTGGCTGCAGCGGGCAGAACAGCATGGGTGGGTACGACTAGTTTTGTAGGAACATTTAAGTTTTTTCAATCAAATTTTCACAGGCAGCCAACAAGCAATGAAGAGCAGTTATAACTCTAGAGGACGCTGTGGGGACCCATTTTGCACCATGAGTTTGTGAAATCTGGATTAAAAAAATTACCTCTTCAGTGTTTTCTCATGCAAACTTTTCTTCTAGCATGTGATATTGAGTAAACTACACCCACATTCTTATGGGCCCTCATGAGATCATCTCTGATTGTACTTACCGCATGTTCTCTTCACTTTTGCCACATTGTCCATATTTCCAGGCCCTGGTACTTAGCTTGTTCCTTCCTGCCTTCAACAGTCTCATATGCTGTTAAGTCTTCTTTCTCAGTCCGTTCTTCTCACCTAATTAACTCCTACTGGGTGTTTCAGATAGTCTCTGAAGCATTGCTTCCTCTGAATCTTACCCCTCGTTCCCTAACATTTCACCTGGTGCTCAGCAAGGCCTACCTCTCCTTTGTATCATTTGTCACATTTTCTGTTGTGTGTGTGTGTGTGTTTGTTTCATTAATATGTATATGTCTAGCTGTAATCTCCCTGAAGGCAGCGAGCATTCCATCTTTTAGTTTCTTGCATAGATGTCTGGCATAAAATAGTAGACACTCACTAAGTCTTTAATGAATAAATTCATTTCTCCCTTGATTTCAGTACTGTATTTTGCATATTGCAAAAGCTCAAATACTTTTTTTGGATTCAAGGTGAATTAATATGTTCACCAGGCACAGTATTAATATGCAGTAGTACTTTCTGGTTGGTTGTAATAGAGATTACACCAGAATTTACAGGTTTACCAGTAACAGGTCATTCTAAGAAAGGGGAATAGGAAAATAAAATAATTGGAACTGCTCACACATAACTAGGTCTACCTTTTTAGTTAGTGCAACTGATTTCCCTGTGCTGTTTTCCCAACTATCCCTCTCCCCCCAATCGTCTACATTATCCTCCTAAACAAATTATGCACTCCTAATTGCTTTCTACCTAGACAAATAATGACATTCTGAAAATACTGAAGAATATTACTTGATCACTTATAGAACAATTTCTGAAGTTTGGAAAGAGATACAGTTTTCCTTTAGAAAAATGTCACAAGACTTTTAAGTTTCCAGCCTGGTTCACAGATGTCCATGTAGCATTTGATTTACTTAATTTGTTTTGCATAAAGATATTCCAAAGCTGCAGATACCATTGAGAATCTGGTTAAAATGAACAACTTCTTGATAACTAAGACTACCTTTTCCCCCTCTCCTTTGTTTCAGTGAAGATAGAGCCTGTGGCTTCAGCTGAGAGAAAATGGAAGCGACTAGGAAGGGAAAGGGTGATGGGTGTTTGAACCAGAGATTCCTGTAGGCGTTAGCTGAGAATAGATTTCGTGGAGAAGGATGTTATTCATGTCTCCATTAGTAAGGGGAATGGCCTAGTGGGCTGCCTCCCTCCTGTAATCTCAGGACTTTAGCAAGCTGAAGAGGGAAGATCACTTTAGAAAAAAGAAAAAAGGAAGAAAATATTAACCAGGCATGGTGTGACACCTGTAGTCTCCCAGCTACTGAGGAGGCTGAAATGAGAGGATTGATCGCTTGAACCAACAGTTATAGGCTGCAGTGAGCTATGATCTTAACTCTTCAGCCTGGGACACAGAAGGAGACCCGCCCTGCCTCTTTAAAAAGAAAAAAAAAAAAAAAAAAAACTTCTTGGACAGAGCAGCCTTTTGAGTGTGAATGTTTTGAGTTAAGTCTGGTTTTACACACCATTGTGAATGTGACTATAAAAAACAAGGGATTCAAGTATGAGATTATGACTGCAACTTTAAAGACAATATACTTGTAGATGTTAATGTTTAATTGTACCATCTCACAACTTTCCCTTCTAGCACCAGTACCTGATGCATAGTAGTTGTTCAAAGTATGTTTTAACTGACTGAACTTTCAGGGTTTTTTAATTGTTTTACCTTGTGTATGATTATACTTTCAGAGATGTTTTCACCTGTGTTTATACAAGTATTTAACAATGAAAAATATCTGGACCAGAATTCTTTAAGTCTTTCTTATAATTATATGTGATAGACTTGACTGCATTTGAATGATGCCTGTCATAATAGGCCTTAAGAAAGACAAAGCACTACTTTATATTAATAGTTTTGAAGAAAGATTATATAGTAATTAATGGATCGAGAAACCATTGCATTATACGTGCAAATAGAATTCGTTAGACAAATGCATTAAATATTTTTTTTACTTTATCAGTTTTTTACATGTATACCTAACTGCCAGAAATAGTCATTAGTTCTTCATGAAGATGGTTTTGCAGACTGTGAATTTATTTATTTATGTGTATGTATCACACACATCCATTTTAGTAACATATTCGATCTAATCTCTTCAAAGAAAAGACCACAAAAACAAATGTTGCTTCTTTCTTGGTAGACCATGTGGTGAGGTTGTCAGGGCTGGGCAGAAAGAAGAAATCTATTTACATGCCACACTCTCAATATATGAAAAGACTAGGTCTCAAAAACCATACTTTTAAGCATCATGGTACTTTACAAAAGAGTCAAGAGATTAGACAAGCATTTTTCATTAATTTATATAAAAGGTATTAGGCTGGTAAGGGATGGTTCAAAAACTTTTTAGAAAGAATTAGAATCTACTTAGCACAAATCTTATAAAAAGAATCCTTATTCACAGAACAATAATCTGATCATTGTTTCCTAAACAGTTATCAAAGATGTTTCAGAAAGAGTTACATACTAGCATAGTTTTCCTTTTTTTCTTTTGAGACAGAGTTTCACTACCTCACCCTTGGTAGAGTGCTGTGGTGGCACAGCTCACAGCAACCTCAAACTCTTGGGCTTACGAGATTCTCTTGCCTCAGCCTCCCAAGTAGCTGGGACTACAGGCACATGCCACAACGCCTGGCTATTTTCTTGTTGCAGTTGTCATTGTTGTTTAGCTGGACTGGGCCGGGCTCGAACCCGCCAACCTTGGTGCATGTGGCTGGCACCGTAACCACAGTGCTACGGGCTCCAAGCTCCAACATAGGTTTTTAATGCAAGTGAATCATATTCTTTTTGAAGATGATGTCTTGTGAGTTTTCATTTCTACTCTTTTTAAAACTTGAATTTAGTATTTTGCTTTTTATTCCTCCCATCCCCACATCTTACATATAAACATAAAAGACTCTAGAGCTCATCTTGTCACTTGCTGTTTTATTCAACAAGATTCTTCTTAGAGGCTCGGGCGCCTGTCACTCAGCAGCTTGGACACCAGCCACATACACCAGAGTTGGCAGGTTCGAACCCAGCCTGGGCCTGCCAAATAACAGTGACAACTCCAACCAAAAAATAGCCGGGCGTTGTGGCGGGTGCTTGTAGTCCCAGCTACTTGGGAGGCTGAGGCGAGAGAATCGCTTTAGCCCAAGAGTTGGGGGTTGCTGTGAGCTGTGACGCTACAGCACTCTACCCAGGGCAAGAAAGTGAGACTCTGTCTCAAATTTAAAAAATAAAAAAGATTCTCCTTAGAAATAAAACCTCCGAAGTTGGAGAGTGACTATTACATTAGACACTTTAACAGGAACAACAGATAATGGAACAAAAAGGTTAGTAACTCAAATTATTGAAGCATTTAGTATGGTTTTTTAAAATATGTAGTGGTAGAGGCTGTTGCAGAATCACCTTTATCTAATATCAGATACTTTTATTTCTTAATTGTTTCCACATTTTGTTTTTAGCAGGAGTTAGGTAATTAAAAATATTTATACGATTTATTGCTATAAAATTTGCAATGACATTTTAGAAGAGAATCTCAGCTGTCTATAACCATAGGTAAGTCTGTTATTCTTCCTGGCCCTCCATTTTCTCACCTATGAAATTGTAATAAATATGCTTCGCAGATTACTAAAGATCAAGTTAGATGAGATATAAAGCCCATGGCATAGAGCCGGTACATCATAAAATGTTCCTCCTTTATTTACTTATCTTAATAGTAAAATAGAGCTCTGGCACATTTTGAAATTTAAGTTTTTGGTTTTTTTTTTAATGTACAGAAGTAAATAAAACTTGAGTAGTAATCCAATAATCCTAACATAATTTTAAATAAACACACTTTTAAAAGGAAATAAAACTATATGAAGTTGAAGTGTCATCGTACTTCTTTTCCAGTCTTATTCCTCTTCCTTGCCCCCCCAGAGGCAGTGACTGTCTTGTTTTGTTTTTTTTTTTTTGCAGTTTTTGCCTGAGGCCAGGTTTAACCCACCACCTCTGGTATATGAGGCCTGCACTCTACTCCTTGAGCCACAGGCACCGCCTTGTATATAACTTTTTCTTTTAGTGTGTATATACAAGATCTGACAATTAAGTTTGAGAACTTGTCCTAGAAAAAGTGCTACATGAGGTGGTGCCTGTGGCTCAGTGAGTAGAGCATCGGGCCCACATACCAACTGTAGTGGGTTCAAATCTGGCTCAGCCAAACTGCAACAAAAAAATAGCTGGGTGTTGTGGCAGGCGCCTATAGTCCCAGCTGTGTGGGAGGCTGAGGGAAGAGAATCTCCTAAGCCCAGGAGAGGTTGCTGTGAGCCGTGTGACGCCATGGTACTCTACCCAGAGCGACAAAGTGAGACTCTTATCTCTACAAAGAAAAAGAAAAAGTGCTACATACTTCATTGCTGAACATCGCTGCAGTCACCTTCCAAGTGCTTGGCTTGGGAAGCTATGCACTAATGCCAGTGGTTAGTCCACCCTTCAGAGCAATTTTGGAACTCTTTTTCTGAAATGGCCATTAGAAATGTTGTCCTACAGGGTGTGACAATTAAGTCTGTGAACTTGCCATTGTGCTTTTACATTAACAGCACTGTACAAATAACTTGGTTAAAGTTTCATAAGCTTGGTGTGTCAGTACCTCACAGTTGTGTTTGTGGACATGTGGTGGTATCTTGCTGAGTAGCAATATTATTGTTGGTGATTTGTGGGCAGCTCTGATGGTCATTCTAGAGAAAGAGTTCTAAAATTGCTTCAAAGGGTGGTTTAGGTCCTGGCATAGTTGCATAGCTTCCCAAGGGGAGGACTTTGAAGGTGACCCTCATGATATTCAGCAATGAGGCATGTAGCACTTTTTCTAGGATGAGGTTGCAAATTTGTCAGGCCTTATATATATTCAGAAATAATAGGTGAGATCATTTTTTTGTTGTTTTAAAACTTGCATAAATGGTAATCACTTCTGTATTTAATCTTGTAACTTACCTTTATAATTGAGCATTATTTTTGAGATCTATCACTTGCTAAAAAATCTAGGTCATTCATTTTAATTGTTTATTTCCTTATGGTGGAGTTTGGGCTATTATAAACAATATGAGGTTGACTTTGTGTTTTTAATATTCTTCTTAGAATTCAGGAGAACTTATTATTGAGTCCCACCATAATCCCTGAAATGTACACTGATGAGCTAAAAAATCTTTCAATGACCTTTCTCAATTGCATATTAATTCATTCCAGTCTTTCCTAAGGATTAGTCTAAGGGCTCCTCTTTCTAATCTGCACCCCTACCCCCATGCTGAGAGCTTCATTGATAGCCTCATTGTGGGAAAAGCCATACCAGTGTTAGGAACTGTTATAGTTATTGCTTATTTTAGTGATAATATTAGTTATTGGTCTTATTTCTAATATTACATATTTAAAATGAAGTGTATCAATTCTGAAGTATTCTTTTTGCAATAAAAGAATGTGTGGAAATTCTCATAACTATTGCAATACTTAATGCAACCTAATGGAGTAACCTTTTATATTTA
The DNA here is from genome assembly GCF_027406575.1 of Nycticebus coucang. Classification (NCBI taxonomy): domain Eukaryota; kingdom Metazoa; phylum Chordata; class Mammalia; order Primates; family Lorisidae; genus Nycticebus; species Nycticebus coucang. The sequence continues at coordinate 77,874,730 of NC_069786.1, forward strand.
GAAATTTCTTTTTAAATGTTGATTTATAGTGATAGATTAGTTAGCTTGATAAACATTTTTTGTTTCTAGAGTGCTGCTTTAGTTAGGGCAATAACATTTTTGTTGTTGTTGCAGTTTGGCCAGGGCGGATTTGAACCTGCCACCCTTGGTATATGGGGCCAGGGGCCCTACCCATTAAGCCACAGGCACCGCCTTAGGGCAATAAAATTCTTTCTAATTTTTTTTTTTTTTTTTGAGACAGTTTAGCTGTCACCCTGGGTTGAGTGCCTTGGCTGTCACCATAGCTCACAGCAACCTCCAACTCTTGGGTTCAAGCGATCCTCTTGCCTCAGTTTTTTGCATTTTTAGTAGAGATGGTGCTCAGGCTGGTCTCAAACCCATGAGCTGAAGCAATCCACCCATCTCAGCCTCCTAGAGTGCTAGGATTATAGGGGTGAGCCACTGCACCTGGCCTCTAAAATTTTTATATTTCTGTTTTCAAGTAAAAATACATTTTCTAGTGGCTGGGCGTGTTGGCTTGCTCACTCCCATAGTCCCAATGCCTCAAGAGACTGAGGCAGGAGAAAAAATTGAAGCCAGGAGTTGAAGACACTTGCCTAGGCAACTTAGGGACTTCCATGTTTTTTGAAAATATTAGCTGGGTGTTGTGATAGGAACTGTAGTCCTGGCTGCTCAAGAGGCTGAAACTGGAAAATCAGTCTTGCCATTGCACTCTAGCCTAGGGGACAGTGAAATTTTATCTTTTAAAAAAAGTTTTTCCAAATAGAAATCATTTTGTGTAGAATCTGCAGACATTAGATATATTTCTTAATTAACTGAGATAGTTCCATATAGTTTGGAAAATATAAAATTGTATGATTTTACTTAATTGTGCCTGATTCATAGTGCTGAAATGCTTCTTAATAGCAGTTTTACTAATCTGATCGAATCTTACCTAGCTGTTAAGGTTGAAGAAAGAAAGGAAGCTGACAAATCATATCCTTTAAAAATGAATGTAGTACTTAAACTATAAAATAATTAAGATAACTAATTCTCAAATTAAAATAACTTGCAGAAATTTGGTTTTTAACCTAACACTGATGGTTAGGACCTTGGGTGATAGCAAGAATTAATTAAAGCACTTTCGAGTCTATATGACTTTTAAATATTTTCCTTAACCCATCTGTTGAGGATATATGCTAATTGCTTTTCAGAAATTTTGGTTTGAGTGTTAAAAGTTACATTTTACGCACCAGTGAGCACAGCTGATTTTCATGCATTATTTCAGCAGCACATTGGCCAGTCATTTCTTTTTGGTCTGCTAATAGCCACAGAAATTTCCCTTTCTTGTTCACCTCCCAGATTTCTATTTCGAAAGACTCAGTCCTCATCAGTCTTACTAAAGGGATTGCCCACTGTGAGGGCCAGCGAAGATTTCCTTCCTTATTTTCTTTGCTCTGCTTCTTCTGTGTTTGCTCTCACAGGAGAATCCCCTTTCTCTGTTTTTATGCCTGCTGAGACGTGCTTGCTGGTCGCTTCCTACCTGCTTCCCCTTCTGTCCTTACCTCCCTTCTGTCTTGGGCTGGTTGACGAGCCATTTGCTTCCTGTGACTGCACAGCTATCACTTCTAAAATTTGTCCTCGCCAACATCTCTGGTCTTGGGATTTTGTGAGTCTTGGAATTTTGTGATACGGGCTAATCTTACTGGAGTTAGATGATATCTCAAAGTCATTTTGATTTGCATTTCTCTGATGATTAAGGATGATCAGCATTTTTTCATATGTCTATAAGCCGTGCACCTGTCTTCTTCAGAGAAGTTTCTCTTCAAGTCCCTTGCCCAGCCTGCAATGGGATCACTTGTTCTTTTCTTGCTTATACGTTTGAGTTCTCTGTGGATTCTGATTATTAAACCCTTGTCAGAGACATAACCTGCAAATATCTTCTTCCATTCTGAGGAATGTCTGCTTGCTTTACATACTGTGTTCTTCGCTGTGCAGAAGCTTTTTAGTTTGATCAGGTCCCAGTAGTGTATTTTTGAAGCTGCTTCAATTGCCGGGCGGGGGAGGGGAGGGTCTTCCTCATAAAATACTCGCCCAGACTGATTTCTTCAAGAGTTTTCCCTGCACTCTGAAAAAAGGAAACACTTCTACACTGCTGGTGGGAATGTAAATTAATGCATTCCTTTTGGAAAGATGTTTGGAGAACACTTAGAGATCTAAAAATAGATCTGCCATTCAATCCTGTAATCCCTCTACTAGGTATATACCCAGAAGACCAAAAATCACATTATAACAAAGATATTTGTAGCAGAATGTTTATTGCAGCCCAATTCATAATTGCTAAGTCATGGAAAAAGCCCAAGTGCCCATCGATCCATGAATGGATTAATAAATTGTGGTATATGTACACCAGGGAATATTACGCAGCCTTAAAGAAAGATGGAGACTTTACCTCTTTCATGTTTACATGGATGGAGCTGGAACATATTCTTCTTAGTAAAGTATCTCAAGAATGGAAGAAAAAGTATCCAATGTGCTCAGCCCTACTATAAAACTAATTTATGGCTTTCCTATGAAAGCTATAACCCAGTTATAAGAATATGGGGAAGGAGGAGAGAGGGGGAGGGAGGGGGGAGGATGGGTGGAGGGAGGGTGATTGGTGGGATTACACCTGCGGTGCATCTTACAAGGGTACATGTGAAACTTAGTAAATGTAGAATATAAATATCTTAACACAATAACTAAGAAAATGCCAGGAAGGCTATGTTAACCAGTGTGATGAAAATGTGTCAAATGGTCTATAAAACAAGTGTATGGTGCCCCATAATCACATTAATGTACACAGCTATGATTTAATAATAAAATAAAATAAATTACACTATCAAGAATTAAAAAAAAAATCTGTCCTCCATTTCTCAATTATTTCAGCATCACAGGTCTCCAGGAATAATCTTTTTGTTTGTCTCTCATTCTTTCCCTATTTTTGTCCTCCTTTTCTCATTGGTTGTAAGGTGTGTTTGAAAGAGCAGGGAAACGACAGAGGCCAGAGTCAGTATCTGTGAATTATATGTGAGCTTGAGGGGACAGACTAGTCAATATGAGGGCACCTGTAGATTACATATTTTTTAAATAGCTAGATATCATGATAAATGAAATATAACATTGCTTTTTATTATTTTTTATTCCAAGTATACAATACCTCATTTAACATTATGAAGAAAATGATTCAGATGAATTTTTGTGGGCCACCGTTTAAATTACCTTAATTACTATCATCAGAATGTGTTGTTTTACATTAAAGTTGTGGAACACATCCATTTGTAAGTTAGAAACTCTCTTTATAAACATCAATGTTTCTCTAAGTGTTGGTTTGTAAAAAGACATTATAATACACACTTACTCTAAACTGTATTTGTATTCTGTTGATTAATAAGCTTTATTTTTCAGGGCAGATTTAGGTACATAGCAAAATGGAGTACAAGTACAGAGTCTTCTGCAACCCCCCCGCCCCCCACACACACCTTATACAACCATCTCCACTGTCATGATCCCAGACCACAGTTGTTAACAATTAATCAACCTGTGTTGACACATCATTATAACTCAGTGTCCCTGATTTACACCAGGGTTCACTCTTGGTGGTGTACATTTTATGGGTTTTGACAAAGGTATAATGGAATATATCTACCATGTTGTGCCATACAGAATGGTTTCATTGCCTTAAAGATCATCTGTGCAGTGCACTTTCATCCCTTTTTCTCTAACCCCTGGCAACAACTTAATCTTTCTTTTGTTTCTATAGTTTGCTTCTAGCTTCTTTCACTTAGTCATATGCATTGAAGTTTCCTCCATGTCTTTTTATGACTTGTAGCTTATTTCTTTTTAGCACTGAATAATATTCCATTGTCAGTTTACCATAGTTTATTCATTCATCTACAAAAGAACATCGTAGTTTCTCCCAAGTTTTGACATTTGTGAATCCAGCTCCTATACATATGTGTGCCAGTTTTTAGGTGGATATAAGTTTTCAGTTCATTTGAGTAAGTACCAGGGAGTTCAAGACTATATAGTAAAAGTATGTTTAGTTTTGTAAGATATTACCAAACTGTCTTTCCAAGTGGACATCTAAAAAAGTGAATCTAGACCAGTGATTTTCAACTAGTGTGCTGTGAAAGGATTTTAGGTATGCCCCCGAAATTTTTAAAGATCATTAATTAAATTCTTGAAAGAAATTCAAAGCACAGTTAAGTATATTCTTTTTCTTTTTTTTTGACCAGTACAATTTAAGTGTGCCAAAGAAGTTTAACTATAGGTTCAAGTGTGCTGTGAGATAAAAAAGGTTGAAAAAACAAAAACAGTGGTCTAGACATTTGGCATTGCCTCCAGCAGTGGATGAGAGTTCCGTTTGTTCCACATCTTTGCCAGCCATCTAGTGGTGTTAAGTGTTTTGGATTTTGGTCATTCTAATAGATACAGATGTCTAATGCATGTGTCCCTGTTGTTTTAACTTGCAGTTCTTCAGTGAGGTTGAACATTTTTTCGTGTACTTAACTTTCCATCTGTTTGTTGTCTTTGCTGTAGTGTTCCTTGAGGTCTTTCGTCCATTTTGTATGTAGGTAGAATAGAGTAGAGATCCAGGTTCTTAGCTCCAGAAGACTGGCAGTATTTAAAGGTTCGGGAGATAAGGAACAGCAACAGAGTATGAGCAGGAAGGGCCAGGAATTTAGGAAGAAATAAAAAGGCACAGAACAGAGAAAGTGTATGTGTCAAATATTGCTGGATCAGTAGCCGGGTATTGTGGTGGGCATGTGTAGTCTCAGCTACTTGGGAGGCTGAGGCAAGAGAATCTCTTAAGCCCAAGAGTTGGAGGTTGCTGTGAGCTGTGATGCCGCAGCACTCTACCCAGGGCAACAGCTTGAGACTCTGTCTCAACTACAACAACAAAATACTGCTGGATCAGTTAGTTAAATAAGATGAGGTATGAGAAATGATCATTGAGTCTAGTATTGAGGCCATTGGTGACCTTGGATAGGAGCTGTTTAAACGGAGTGATAAGGAAGAAAAGTCTTTTGGGAAGGGTTCAAATAAAAGCAAGAGGAGAAAAATTGGAGACAGCAATTGTAGATAACACTTTCGGGAGTTCACTTCGCAGGAAAGATAAATGGAAGCTAGAAAGGTAGAGGTGTGTTCCTAAATAAAGAGAGAAATGGCATTGTTGGATTCTTTTTGGCAGGACTTGCCAGAGAGAGAAAAATGGGTGGTCCAAGACAAAGTGAGGAATTTCTAGAGTGCTTGTAGGGAAAGAAGAGAGGGAGGGAGAGAAAAACTAGTGAAAAGGTTTGTATAGCACCTGTCCTGAGATTGTCAACATTTCTCACCCATTTTCTACTCAACTGTGAAGCCTCAGTAGCACATCAGGTGCTGGCCTGTAAAATGCTTTGTTGAATGAGAAGTGCACTCAGTCCTGAAGCTACCTGTTCCCTACTCCTACCTGTCTCCCACTTCACCCTGTGTAATGATTAGCAGATGGTACCATGTGAGAATGAAAGGGGATTCTTATTCCAGACAAAGGCAGCCAACCCAGGGCTGGATTTTGAACTCATTTGCCTTAGGCTAGGTATATTACAGGGTGGACCTATATATAGTTTGTGTGCAGTTTACTATGTTAAACTATTTTAAATTGCACACGAACTTTATGTTTACCCTATAATTACCTTAGCTGTATCTATGCTCAATCCACTCCAAGACAAGAAAAGTTGCATTTAACATCTTACTATAATAGTTAAAATACTGCCCTGTGGCAAATAGCATAAAAAGTGGGAAGAAAGCACATTTAAAACTAAGAATTTGGTATGGGAATCTCAGCTCTTGCTGAGATTCATTTGTCAGTAAGGTATATTTGAAGAAAGTTTAAGGCATGTTGGAGTTGCTTTACCAACAAGGAATTATGGGTTTACATTTTATTTGAATTGTAACGTTTGTATTTTATAAATTAAGAAACGGTGTTGAGCGTACTGCACCAAAATAAAGCTGGAATTTAGTAGCACCTAGCACTAGATCTTGGTTTTCTTACAATGTTCCCACTGAAAGGAAACAAGGCTCCTTGGAGAAATAGCTGATTGCAGGGCTTGGACTCTGAAACATCTTGTTGTACCCAAAAGGCAGGAAGTGCTCAAAAAAAATGGTGGCATTATGTCCCAAGAATATAGGAGCCATTTTGAAACGGTTCTCAATGGCCAAATCTGGAATAATTTGAGCATCAAAATAATTAAAGCAAGTAATGAATTATAAGGCATTAGGGGTGAAGAAGGAATTTATGAGACCATATCAATAATACGTATATGTATGCATACATCCAAGTAAGAGAAAGAGGGCTCAAGGGGCAACTGTTAAGTATGGAAACAGTACTGGTTGGAAAATTACGGTTTTGATGCTGAACAAAATGCCTGAGACTGAGTAGTATATAAAGAAATGTAATTTATTTGGTGGTTCATGATTCTGATTGCCTGGGAAGTTCAAGATTGGGTATTTGCATCCAGTGAGGGTCTCAAGCTTCTTCAACTCACAGTGGAAACTGGAAGAGAAGCTGTTTGTTATGAGCAAAAAGATCACATGGCAAGAGAGGGGAGCAAGGAAGAGAAACCAAGGAATCCATACTCTTTAGCAACCCATTCTTCTCTGAAGAGTACAAACTCACTCATCAGCGGGGCTCAGGAGAGATGCACCATCATGACCCAGACACCTCCCAACAGGGGGGAGTCACATTTCAGCATGAATTTCAGCAATGACAAACCAAACCACAGCATTTGCAAATAAATGTTAAAACTAGAGGAGAAATTTTGATGAGAAGCAGGATGTTTGCATGGTCTTAAAGTGTCTGCCTTAAAGATTGCTTATTGGTTTCAAGGAAAAGATAGTAACTAAGTTGTAGGAAAACTGGACAAGCGCCTTGTCTGGACAATGAAACTTACTTACTTAGTATCACCGTGAGGTACAGGTGGATATCATGGGCCCCCAGATGGGACACTCTTCCTACTCTTCAGCCATAAATGCATCACTTGAATCTAATCACAAGAAAATGTCAGATAAGCTCAAAGTGATGCACATTCTATTTTTTTAAGACAAAATTTTGCAAAAAAGGATCTAAAAGTTAAAAACTGAAAGAACCCATGTTAAAGTAGACTAAAAACATAGGACAATACATGACCCTAAGACTGGATCCTGCATCTGGAAAATGATTAAAATTTTAAATTAGATTATTTGGTCAGTTGATGTCATTAAAATGGATATTGTAAATTAAAATAGGTTGATATATTTACTGAAATTTTAACTGTATTGTGGTTTATAAGAGTTTTTAGGAAATGAACACTAATGTGTTTATGGGGAAAATGTTATAATGTATGCAGCTTACTTTCAAATGACTCCTAAAAAAGACATGTAGACACAGGGGTAGAAGGAGTATTTAGGAGACAGAAAGAGAGAGGAGCAAATGCGAACAGCAGGAGATTCTGGGGAAAGTTACACGGGTGTTGTTTGTACTCTTTTTACCTTTTTGTACTTCTTCCGTAAAGGTAAAATATTCCCAGGTATGTTCATACACCCACTCATGAATACATTGCAGTTAATTTCTTTTATGCTTATCTCTTTTCTTATTGCTCTAGGTTGCTGACTTAACCTTTAATGTTTTCTTGGTTTTAAAAAGATATTCACATTCATGTTTACCAGATGTACATACTGATTGTTAATTTCTTTTAAACAGTGCTGGGCCTAAAGGAGATAACATTTATGAATGGAGATCGACTATTCTTGGTCCACCGGGTTCAGTATATGAAGGTGGTGTGTTTTTTCTGGATATCACATTTTCGTCGGATTATCCATTTAAGCCACCAAAGGTGAGAACTTAGAAGTGTACTCTTTCATATTTATTCCCTTACAAAATCAGCTATTTTGTAACTTAAATGTGTATTGATATAATCATTTTTATTTCATTTTTCATGAATTGATATAGAAACTCTTATTATAATCAAGAACTTTAAAACTGAAAGTGTTGATTCAGGGGTCCTCAAACTTTTTAAACAGGGGGCCAGTTCACTGTCCCTCAGACCGTTGGAGGGCCGGACTATAGTTAAAAGAAAAAAAAACTATGAACAAATTCCTATGCACACTGCACATACCTTATTTTGAAGTAAAAAAACAAAACGGGAACAAATACAATCACACCGCCTCATGTGGCCCACAGGCCGCAGTTTGAGGACCCTTTTTGTCTTTCACAAGCAACTTTTTAATCAATAAAAAGAGGGTACTTGGTTTGACAGCTTCTAGAAATAAGCATTTAATAACATGAACTTTGTGCCAGATAAGCACAAATAGATGAGCAAAACCTGAAAAACAATAGCAATGGAGTGAAAACTAATAATATCTAGTAAACTTGCTTTGTACCCTCTGGGATGACATAGTCATGGAAACTGAGGGCAGCTGTGTTACTTCTGCCCCTTTGTTACCTCTGAGTTCATTGGAAATTTGGATCATGGATAACAGATGGGTTATCCCTGGTAATGACTGACAATTATTTTGCAAAGCTTAAACATAACAATTACTGGAGTGGCTTCCACCCCTGACTTCTCTTTCTACAGTGGTCAAGCCAGCAGGTAAAAACCACCAGAATTAAGTGTAAGCATAATTAATTAATTACAGAAATGAAAACGTGGCAGGGAAAAGTGTGTTATCAAGTCTGTAGCCCTTAACTATGATAAAGTGTTATTTTTCTTTAACATATTATAGTTCCTTATGTTCTCTATACTGTATAAAATGTACGTAATCTTCACGAGTGTGAGAGTGTGTGTGTGTGTGTATGTGTGTGCACAAAAATCAAAGTTTTTATTTTGTGGGGTAAAAGGATTTTTCAGGAAAGCTTTCTGTGACAAGGTAATGAGTCCCAGCTGGTGGTGTTTACCTAAAGTCACAGATACCAACATCCCTTATCACCTGGAGGTATTAACTCTTTTTGAGATAGAATCTTACTATGTCACCCTTGGTTGGGCTTAAGGGATTCTCTTGCCTCAACCTCCCAAGGAGCTAGGACTACAGTGCCTAGCTATTTTTTGTTCTTGTTGTAGTTGTCGTTGTGTAGTAGGCCTGGGCCAGGCTCAAGTCCGCCAGCCCAGGTATAAGTGGCCAGCGCCCTAACCACTGAGCTCCAGGCCTGGAGGTATTGACTCTTCATTGGGTTTTTTGTTTGTTTTTTTAAGAGTGTTTTACTTTCTGGTCCTATTAAACTCCAGTATCTTTAAATTGCTGTGATTTTTTAATGCTTCCAAGTCAGAATCTTGGGAAGAAACCAAAAGGGTAAAACCCTCTTGCTGGTAACACCACAAATTGTTTTCACATTCAGAATGACACATATTAAATGCCAGTGTATCACTACTCAATCTGCATTCACTGGTTTAATTTTCTGTATTATAGATGAAAAAGTAAGATCTTAGCAAAAAATTTCATGACCATAGAAATGGTGATACTTACTTTTTACATGCTTATTTTTTCACATTAGAAATTGATTTTAATGTTTTAGCAAAATTATGGAAAAGTCAATAAGATTCGTATATGGGAGGGAAATTAATTGAAGAAAAAGATTATTACTCTTAGCACGTTTTAATGGAAAATGAAAATTGACTAACATAAGGATTTCAAACTATAGTTTTGTATATAATCTGTCAGTAATTTTGATTACTGATAAATATGATCATTTCACATGTTTATCTTTTGCTGACATCACAATATTTTGATTTTTTGATGGTTTACTTCTTGCCATCTTATACAGTATTAAACATTATTGAGGTCTATATCGGACAAGAAAAATTAAGATTTCTGGTGTTATCTTGGTGTTAGAAATTATTTATTTACAGTGCTGAATCTTTTTGAAATTCAGAAAAAGTATTGACCTTCTTAAAAGAATAATAAAAGGGTGGCACCTGTGGCCATTGAATAGGGCACCAGCCCCATATACTGAGGGTGGTGGGTTTGAACCTGGCCCTGGCCAAACTGCAACAAAAAATAGCCAGGCATTGTGGTGGGCGCCCATAGTTCCAGATACTTGGTAGGCTGAGGCAAGAGAATGGCCTAAGCCCAAGATCTGGAGGTTGATGTGAGCTGTGATGCTACGGCACTCTACCGAGGGCAACAAAATAAAGACTCTGTCTCTAAAAAAGATCATAATAATAATAAAAATTAGATTTCTTCTGCTGTTCTTGGATATATTGTTTTCATTGTTCTTGGATAGTATTGTTTTCACTGATTTTTAATAGCTGGAAAATAAGTATTTGTAAATTATATATGTATTTAGTAATTATCTGTCAGTGTGCTGAACATATATTATTCCCATTTTCTAGAGCAACACTAATAGAAATATAATGCAGTTGACATGTATAATTTTTTTTTTTTTTAAATCAAGCCTAAATGGACTTGGACAATCAAGGGACTGCTTTGTTTTGTTTTGAAGGCAGTCTCACTTTGTCGCCCTTGCTTGGTAGAGTGCTGTGGCGTCATAGCTCACAGCAACCTCAACCTCTTGGGCTCAAGTGATTTTCTTGCCTCAGTCTCCCAAGTAGCTGGGACTACGGGCTCCCGCCACAACACCCAGCTATTCTTAAAGACAAGGTTTTTCTCTGGCTCAAGCTGGTTCCAACCTGTGAGCTAAGGCAATCCACCTGCCTCGGCCTCCCACAGTGCAAAGATTACAGGTATGAATGACATGTGTAATTTCAAATTTTCAGATATTTAAAAGGTTAAAAAAGTGAAAGTAATTTTAATAATTATTTTGTTAAACCTAATATCAACATGCTATTATTTCTGTGTGTGATCAATATAGAGTATCTTTTTTTTTTTTTTTTTGCAGTTTTTGGCCGGGGCTGGGTTTGAACCCGCCACTTCCGGTATATGGGGCCGGCACCCTACTCCTTTGAGCCTCAGGCGCCGCCCTAATCTAAGAGTATTATTAATGATATCTTTTTCATTTCCGTTTTGAGTCTTTGAAATCTGCTAGCCACATAGGACAGAGCAGTTCTAAAGGGGTGTGCTCTCCTCCTCCCTCACTAAACTAGTGTCTTTCTTTCCTCCATCCCTCCTCATGCATATCTTTTTCAGGAAGGTACTTTTAAGAGTGTTTAATATGGGCGGCGCCTGTGGCTCAGTGAGTAGGGTGCCAGCCCCATATGCCGAGGGTGGTGGGTTCAAACCCAGCCCCGGCCAAACTGCAACAAAAAAATAGCCGGGCGTTGTGGCGGGCGCCTGTAGTCCCAGCTGCTCGGGAGGCTGAGGCAAGAGAATCGCGTAAGCCCAAGAGTTAGAGGTTGCTGTGAGCCGTGTGACGCCACGGCACTCTACCCGAGGGCGGTACAGTGAAACTCTGTCTCTACAAAAAAAAAAAAAAAAAGAGTGTTTAATATTTTCTTCCGATTCCACTTTGGAGCTCATAGTACACTGCTAGTTCCAAGAAATAAGAGATTGGGTTGTTTTTTTTTTTCTCTGCAACTTCAATTGTGATTTAACCATCCAATTATTGTTTGTGGCTGTTTGGAAACTTTTCAGCATTTGTTCCTGATTCATCTTTTTTTCTCATACATCTCTTTATCCAATAGCTAAAGATCTTGCTTATTTTTATGTTTTAGTCTAACAAGACAGTAAACCGGCTATGAAAGTGAAAGGTAAAGAAATAGAAAGGAACGTAGTACAAATGCTTTTACCCATTTTCCTTGCAATCCTTTTCCTGTATTTTCTGGCAAAAAATTAGCTGAGTCAATATGATCTTTTCTACTAAGAAACTAATGTAACCTTTATGTTAAAAAAAAAAAATCAATTTCTCTTACTTTTAAGACAAAAGCATTTCTGTTCTCCCCACTTTGTGTGTGTGCGCACATGTGTTTCATACGCACGCACGTATCCAAATGCATTCATAGAATTCCTGTATTATGTATTTAGATTTAACTGACCAGCTACTCAGTTTTTTTCTTTCTATTTTTTGGGTAAAAAATAGAAACATTTCTTCAAACTGAATCAAAATCATTTAATTTTGTTATCGAACCTAATTTAAGTTCCAATTAAGTCCCAGTTTGCTATTTAGTAACATCTATGATGTGTCACCCTTTATTTTTTTTAAAGATTGTTTCTGCTGGTAACAAAGCATTTTTTTTTCTTTGTTTTTTAAATATTACTGTGCTCAGGTTACTTTCCGTACCAGAATCTACCACTGCAACATCAACAGTCAGGGAGTCATCTGTCTGGACATCCTTAAAGACAACTGGAGTCCTGCTTTGACTATTTCAAAGGTTTTGCTGTCTATTTGTTCTCTTTTGACAGACTGCAACCCTGGTAAGCATTTTCTGTGTTAGCATAAAACATTTTGTGAAGAAATTACCAATGTGATTTCAAGTTCACCAGGCCAGAAGTTTCTCAATAACTTCACTTTGTTAATGGCATGCCACTCTATAATTACTTTACCACAATCATTGATGGAGTCCCTACTTTTTAAATTGTGTAGCTGTACAGATCCCTTTTGACAAAAATAAAGTGACGTTTCTGACACCAAGGCCTCCTTTTCTTGCCCTCCCATGCTTCAGTGTGCTAAGTTACATATTGCGGGGAGGCGTGTGGGTCATGGACTGACCCCATACTGTTTTGTTGTTGTATATTTGTATGTGTGGGAAGTCATGGTTTCATCATTTAAGACTTTTGTTAATTAAAACGTTACCCACTTTCAGATACCAGCCTCTTGGATTAGCAGTTCTTGAAACTTTTCTTACCATTAGTCATGAGTTGCTGTATCTCAAGATGGCATTGGTTTGCGATCATAATTAACAGGCAACACTTTACGATGGGCTTTTCTTGTCCCTTTCTATTTAGATTACAGTTAGTAATATTAAATGTACTAGTAATGGATATTAAAACAATAGCCAATGACTAAGAAAGTTAGATATATTGTGATTATATAAATTCAGAGATAATGTATAATTTTTAAGTTAAGAATGCCTGACTGTCACATGTGAATTTCAGCTGTGGGTAGCTGATTTGATAAATTGGTGTTTAGACCTAGAATTTCACGTGTTATCTTACCATGTGGTCATTTTTAAAGATGTCGACTTTTTAAAAACAATTTGGTGAGATGCTTAAGGCTATCACTGTTACCTTAAGCTCCACAGTTATACATTTGCAACTCATGTATATTATCTAAATATATAGGGAGAGAGAGAGAGACAGAAATGTGGATGTTCATTGTATCATTTATTAAACAAAGGTTTGGTAACTTGAACCCTTATTAATAGAGGATGTAGCTGTTAAAATAAGACAATTGTATTAACTAATAGACAAAGATCTTTAAGATATATTAAGTAAAAAAGCAAGGTACTGGAGGAAAAAAACATACATATATATATATATATATATATATATATATTTTCTCAGTGCTTATCAACGCATACAATATCTCTGGAAGGAAATGTGGTAAATGGTAACAATTGTTTGCCAGGGAGAGAAACTACTGAGTAGTTGGAGACAGGAAGAGAGTTTTACTGGCCTTTGTTTGGCACAATCAAATACTATATCATGTATACATATTTTGTCCCATTGAAAAATGAAAGGTTACATCTCAGATTCAATTTCTAGTTCAGAATTCTACTTAAAATAAAATGGCACATAAGTTTTTAGAGTGAGACAGTGGAAAGTGATTATGAATTCTATTTTATTAGAAGATTAGAGTTTTATTTTTAAATGATCACTTTTTAATATCCATGAGAAAGCAGAATTATAAATGCTAGTATATTTTCGTCATTCAATAAAATGCCAAGACAACAAAATAGTCATTGTATATTAGATACATCGTCATAAAAATCGGATTTATTAACTCATTTATTTTCTTAGTGAAAGGGGCTTTTATATATCAAAATAGGTGATTGTTATTTTAAACATTTTTCTTTTGAAAATCTAGCTGTTATATATCAAGATGCTACTGAAAAAATCAGTGTTTCAATTTAATAGAATATTAGAACTGTATCCCTTTAAGACCCCACATAATATCTTTCATGTTCTTTCCACTTTTGTAGCGGATCCTCTGGTTGGAAGCATAGCCACTCAGTATTTGACCAACAGAGCAGAACACGACAGGATAGCCAGACAGTGGACCAAGAGATACGCAACATAATTCATATTATTTGTATGCAGTGTGAAGGAGCAGAAGGCATCTTCTCACTGTGCTGCAAATCTTTATAGCCTTTACAATACGGACTTCTGTGTATATGTTATACTGATTCTACTCTCTGCTTTTATCCTTTGGAGCCTGGGAGACTCCCCAAAAAGGTAAATGCTATCAAGAGTAGAACTTTGTAGCTGTAGATTAGTTATGTTTAAAACGCCTACTTGCAAGTCTTGCTTCTTTGGGATATCAAAATGTATTTTGTGATGTACTAAGGATACTGGTCCTGAAGTCTACCAAATATTATAGTGCATTTTAGCCTAATTCATTATCTGTATGAAGTTATAAAAGTAGCTGTAGATGACTAGGAATTATGTCATTTGTATTAAACCCAGATCTATTTCTGAGTATGTGGTTCATGCTGTTGTGAAAAATGTTTTACCTTTGACCTTTGTCAGTTTGTAATGAGAGGATTTCCTTTTACCCTTTGTAGCTCAGAGAGCACCTGATGTATCATCTCAAACATAATAAACATGCTCCTGAAGGCATAGTTTCCTGGCGTAATATTTTAAAACAGTCTTAGAAGGTGTGTCTGAGATGATTGTTGATGACATAAAAATGTGATATGAAGATTGACTACTAAGGACTAGTACAAGTAATTATTAAATTAAAAACATAAAATCTTACTAAATATGTAGAGTTTTTTTTCCTTTACATCTGAAAATGAGAGAATACAATGAGTTTAAATATGTAAAACTGGATTTTAAACCATTGGTCTCAAAAGCACATGAAGCTTTACTTTGATAATATGATATTTGAGCCAAGAAGACAATAAAATCCTGACTTACTCATGAGTCTGATAATGTCTTATAGATTATTTTGTTTTCAAATTGATGAATTCTGTCCAGCATCAGGCAGTACTATGAAATAATCACTTGGATCTGATAGCTATTCCATGGGACATTTTTTACTTCTAATCCTGATCTTGAATTTTCATGCTGTGCTTTAACATTCATAATGTGACATGTGATAAGCCATTATATTCAGAGGCAGAGGTGAACACAGAAACTCTTTTCTGCCCTGGAGGTAGAATAGAACTATATATTATTAGTGTGTAGATGTGACATAAATTGTGAACTCAAAAAATGCCAATTGGTAAGGGGTTTTTAGGTTAAATTCCTTCGTTTTAGCTGTAATTATTATTAGATTTCTTTTGGGGGTTGGAATTACTTTGTAATTTTCAGGTTTGGTAAACAGTATATTTGTGGTATTTTTTTCCCTATCACTAACATAATTATCTCAGTTCACGTAGCCAGGGTTTTGGGATATGGGTCAAGTGTCTTCTCCAGTCCTACAAAAAGAAATGGCGTATCACCTTTAAATTCATATGGTGGAATTATTAGCATAAAAATGCATTGCTTCAAGATAATAAAACTGTATTTGCATATATCGTCACTAAGAATAGCTTCTAAATGAGTATTTGTCAGTAGAAGTCTTCAATCAGAATAAAAATAAGTTACACTTACATATCTGTTTTTCTCTTTAACTCCTGTCCATCCTAATCCTTAGTACAAGGGAACACCATATAAAACTATTTTGAAGAGTTTGGGCTTACGTCTATGAAAAACTAATAATCAATGTGATAAGAGTGGAGACCTTTTATGTAAGTTGTAAGGATTTTATGAACACTGGGCGATCAGTAGAAAAGTAGTTTTCCCCCTACTTCCAGGATGCACATTTTATATCCTAGAGTATAAACGTCTGTCTTGGTGCTGGAAAAGCTTTCATCACACTGAATATCAGGATGTTGGGGATGCTGTGATTGGACTTCCATCCGTAGCTGTGAGCATACTATCACCACCCTATTTTCCTTACTTGTGGGCCTGTCCCATACTGGCCTGGGACAAAGGAGAGGAAATTGGTTACTTAACCCTTTTCATAGTGCTCAGAAACAGTGTGCCCATAGGCATCATCGTTCACGTCAAAGTAGCATCTTGTTTGAACACCTATAGGTTTGTTCCCAGCCAGAAGGTTAAAATACTTTATATTTCTTCCAAAGGTTTTTCTGAGGCCACATAGGTATTTTGTGGCCTTGAATAAGACAACTGAACTTCTTTGAGCTTTAGTTTATCTATAAATGAAACAGAAACATTGGATCTTGATTGTTTCCTTATTCTCTCTTAGCAGGCAAACTCAGTAATTATTTTGTAAATTTTTGTTGTGCTTGTGCTTTCTTTTTCAGGGAAGAGGCTATACTTTCAAATGGACTAATAGTATGTTTATTTATTGGTGTTCTAATAAATAGATCTGCCAGTGACATGAAAGCTACTACATGCCAGGCACTGTTCAGTCACTGATGTGTCCTATCTCGTTTAAGACCCCCTAAAGAACTTGAGAAGAGTAGACAATGATGATCCTCAGTTGACAAGCTGAAACTGTGCATAGACAAGTTAGATAATTCCACTCCAGCTTACACAGCCAGCGTGACGTGAGGTGTAACCTGCACATACTCTACCTCACTCGCAAAACCACTAGGCAAAGAGTTTTTGTTTATAACATCACAAGTTAGTATTGAATACACACACATGTGCAAGTTACAATTATTCTCTATAAAAGTGGATATTCACAGATTAATTTATAGTTTTTGCAAGTTATTCTAGTTTTATAGATAGTTTTGCATTTTAATAAATCCTTATTATAATATTCTATTTTAGTCTCAAATGGAGCCTTACAAGATAAGACTTTATTGTTTCCAGTAAGTATGAAATAGGCTTTTTTATAGTCTCCTTTAGACATGTATCATAGGAATACTTTTAACATCGATTTCCCTTTTTTTTAGTTTGGAAAATGAAATACATAGTATTGTTTTTTATTTATTTAATTGTATGTTACATAACCACATCAGAAAATTTATATTAATAAATGTATCAAGTGTGTAATGAGTATTTTCAAAACAATAAGGTGTTTTAGTTACCTAGACATTGCCATTTTTAAAAAACGAAGAAATTTTAACTAATCACAGGGATAATATTCAGTTGACATTTGCAATTTCATCTATCTATATATTACCCTTTCTAATAAGAACTTTGAGTTGTTGTTTCCTGGTGCATATTTAACTTGGAGTCAGCCCACTAGCTTGTCCAAGTGTATTTTTATAACAAAAGAATGACTGGTAAAATTTAAGTCAGTTTCGGTCCAATGAACATAACCTTCAGTCATGGCTAATGTTACTACATTTCACATTATTAATTGACATTTATATTGTGGTCTTTGAACAGAATTATGGCATGATCTGAAACGTCAGTTACCTGAAACTATTATAAATTGTTTTAAAAGGCTGACATAATGATTCTATAATAACTTTATCCACTTATATTTTAGTTAGTATTCCTTATTTTAGGTAAGTAAAATAAATTCATTCGTTTCATATTTCAACAAATAACTTAGTTTTTTTCAAGAAATACTCAAAAAAATAATTTATAATTATATTTTAGTATATATGTATTATTTGATATGCAACAAATTTTTTCTAACCAGTTTGGCAATTTTTTCTTGTGAAATTCTTCAGTGATTTAAATGTGTCTCTCTCCATTGTTTAATGGAATGTTTCTATTCTCTGGACTGATAATTCAAAATGAATATAAAATAGCTTGGAATGTAACTGTATTGCCAACGGTAAAGGAATGTGAAAACCTTGGTCATTGTCAGACAGAATAAACTTTATTAAGTTAAAAATGAATAGTGATCCTTTAAGGCCTATACATATCTAAGGGTTGTGAATATCCTACAGTGCTCATCTAGCCTCACTTTCCTCTTTTAATCTCTGACTCTGTTAACTCATAAGTGTTTTTCTGAAGGGAGTATCTCTCCTGTTTTCAGTTGCTACCTGCTGTGCTCTCAACTTCTTGTGATTCCAGTATTTCCTAAGACAGGAATCCCAATGTGGTTTTTAAATGGCAATATGCAATATCTTAATAAGACCAAATGTTGAGAACCTAAGTTTTAAAAAGAAAAAAATATTCTAAGCAATAGATTATTACCCAGATTCAGGCACAGATACAGTATAAACATCCTTTAATAGTCTTTGATATTAATTTATATGTGAAAAAGCATAATTTAACTATGGTAGGTAGTAGAGCTCTGGAGCCTAGTCCTAGTTGTGTTCTGAAATAAATGAAACTATGGCATAGCAAAAGGAATTTTATCAGTGACTGTGATTTTTGACAAATTTAAATTCATTTTAAATCTTCCAGATCAGCCAATCTTGCAAGTCTTGCCTAACACAGGTCTCTAAAAGCAATTTGCCCCCAAATCCTCGAATCCCTAAAGTTTATCTCAAGTCCAACTCTTTTTTTTTTTTTTTTGTAGAGACAGAGTCTCACTTTATGGCCCTCAGTAGAGTGCCGTGGCCTCACACAGCTCACAGCAACCTCCAACTCCTGGGCTTAAGCAATTCTCTTGCCTCAGCCTCCCGAGTAGTTGGGACTACAGGCACCCGCCACAATGCCCGGCTATTTTTTGGTTGCAGTTCAGCCGGGGCCGGGGCAGGGTTTGAACCCGCCACCCTCGGTATATGCGGCCGGCGCCTTACCGACTGAGCCACAGGCGCCGCCCAAGTCCAACTCTTTTGATGAAACCTTTCCATTGTCTCATGGACCTGTTAGCCTGTCACCGTGTCTGTTCTGTAAGGTGCCATCCACACAAACATGAGAAATAATAAAAGGAAATTCAGCATTTGCATATCTCTGAACGTCCAGCAAGCCAGGGGCATTTCTCACCAGCTCAGCAGTGTTTGTCCTAAATCAAGAATAATCCTTTTTACTTTTCTTTCTTTCTTTTTTTTTTTTTGGGGGGGGGTGTGCAGATTAGGGAAGATGGAAGGTGGTTATGTTTTATAACCCCATAGCTATTTGTGAGTTTATTGTACAAATTTTAAGTGCTTGGTAATTGGAAAGTTCTTTAAAGCAATGTGAATACATACAGAGATTAGCAAGTTTTAACACCTTTAAATATTCTTCATTTTTCTGTCCAGATAGATGTTTTCCCTCTTTGTAGCAGAGAACACTTCGTTACTAATGTGTATCCATTTTCATTGAATGAGAAACTGAATGTATGTCTCTGCTGATTTAGCAACAAAAATATAATATTTAATAATTTTTACCCAATCTGTATAATATTAAATATGCTTAGTACTATTTGATGCTTTTAGAATACTCTTTGAAACTTCTCTTAGTATTCCATGTACCTAGCGTGGATTTTGGAGTTTTATTTTGTATTTGTTTTTATTTTTTTTTTTTTAGGACAGTCTCAAGCTGTCGCCCTGAGTAGAATGCTATGGTGTCACAGCTCACAGCAACCTCAAACTGTTGGGCTTAAGTGATTCTCTTGCTTCAGCCTCCCAAGTAGCTGGGACTACAGGCGCCTGCCACAATGCCTGGCTATTTTTTGGTTGGAGTTGTCGTTGTTCGGCAGGCCCAGGCTGGATTCGAACCCACCAGCCCCAGTGTATGTGGCCGGTGCCCTAGCCACTACAGGTACTGAGCCAGGCGTTCTATTTTATGTTCAATTTAACACCCCATATTTCTATATAACATGCTTTTGAAGAATATTATCTCTGCTTTTCATGTCTATATCTCAGTGTCTAGCCCAATATCTAATATGCTGTATGCTGACTGAATGATTGTTTTATCATGAGTAATCTTCAAATCCCAGGTAAAACATACCAGTCACATCTTTAGTTCCCCATCATGCTGATTCCTTCAGTGTATGTGGGTGAGTGCCACGTTTCTGTTAAATTGAAATATGGGAAGTAGCAATCAGTTATTCATATAGTCTGCTTAATGACTACTTGTTTAAAATGGAGAATGGGTCGATCTTAGAAAAGTTTTTAAATACACTGGAATGCTTTTTCCATTTTACAGAATATATATCATTTTTCATTATCTTGACTGTCTTCTTAATTGATATATTTCTCTTATCCTCTTTTATTGGTAAAAAGAAAAGTGACACAAAGAAATACATGTATCTGCTTATAGCATTCTTTAAGGAAATTTAATAGGAAAATGAAAAGGTGATGGCCTTTGAAAAAATTCTTTTATGAAAAATATTTTTGGGAAAAGAAACCAGTATACTATTAATATTTGATAACACGAGGGAGCTGTCTCTGAGTGAAAGTCATTTATTGAACTATTACCCAAGTCTCGTCATGTTTTTTTCACTTCTAGGTTTTGTGAGAAAGGAAAGTGGAATGAGATAATCAAAGAGTTATACTTTTTCTATATTGCCCCCATGTTATTCCTTTGCCAGTTGATATAACTGAAAAGTGACTAGTTAAAAGCTCCCTAACTTCAGAAGTGTAATTTCAGCAAGTTCTTGTTTATCTCACTCATAAGTATTTTTTTTTTCTTTTTTTGTAGAGACAGAGTCTAACTTTATGGCCCTTGGTAGAGTGCCATGGCATCACACAGCTCACAGCAACCTCCAACTCCTGGGCTTAGGCGATTCTCTTGCCTCAGCCTCCCAAGTAGCTAGGACTACAGGTGCCCGCCACAACGCCCAGCTATTTTGGTTGCAGTTCAGCCGGGGCCGGGTTTGAACCCGCCACCCTTGGTATATGGGGCCGGCGCCTTACTCATAAGTATTTTTAAGTCAGGTATGTTGACTGCTCCCAGGCCCACTCTTTTGGAAGAAAAAGGTAAACCTGTGGAGAAGTGAGTTGCTGAGAGAAGTTGGGCACCAAGAGGGAAATCTCGACAGTTAGTGGCCCAACTAACTTTCCTTAACTTTAAGGAAAGTTAAGGATTGTGTAGTGGTTGAGATTGAAGTCGTTACATCAAGTCTTTACATGAACATTTCAAATTTTCATCTGCAAAGTGATGCAAAGTAATACATGAAGAACACAGAAGGTATTTATTGGTGTTCCCTCATCTAATTCCTTCATCAGCTTTTTTTCGGGAGCAGTTTAGCCCTCTGCTAAATGCTTGCCACAGCTTCGCAATTCCCACATAATTAAGGTCATTTTAAATATGCATGTGAGACCATGTTTTTTTCCTTCTGTTGTTTGTTTTTTTTTTTTTAGGTGACACGTAGCATTTTATTTGCGTATCATCTCCCTTACACATGAGCCTCTAGCAATAAGGAATGCAATTCATTTCTCTTAGTGAGTTACTAGTTGTATACTCTGGAATATTGTTTAGATGTTTAGGAATAGCAGTGAATAAAGCACATGAAAATGCTGCAGGGAGACAGACCAAAACAAATGTATATGTATGCATGCATATGTGTTAAATGGTAATGTGACAGAGAAAACTAGAGAAGAGAAACAGTGTGCTGGGAGGGAGAAAGAAAGGGGAGGTTGTATTGCAGTTGTAAGAATGGTAGTCAGGGAAGACCTCACCAAAAATGAGTCAAGAACTGAACATGGTGAGGGATAATAGCGGAGAGTATTCCAGGCAGAGGGAATGGCAAGTGAAAAGACTGTGGCCAGAGCATGTCTCATGCATTCCTAAATCAGCCTGGGAGGGCGGTAGGGGGGGTGGGGGGGGCTGGACTAGGAGAGACTAGGAGGCCCCGATAAGGAAGACACCAGGTGGACAAATCATGTAGGCTCTTACATCTTACAGGAGCTTGGCTAGTATTCTACATAAGATGGAAGGACACTGGAGGGTTATTTAGCCAAAGAGTGGTAGGAAATGATTTGTGTTTTATTGGAATCTCTGATTACTGTGAAGGAAAAGACTTGAGTGGGGAATTATAGGAGACTAAGGCAGGTAAGAGATACTGGTAACTTCAACCTGGGTGGTGGTAGTGTAGGTAATAAAAAGAATCACGTTGTGGTTGAAGTTAGAGCTAACAAGATTTGTTGATGGAGTATGCATTATGGAAAAGCAGTCAAAAGTTTAGGGCCTGAACAATTTAGAAGGCTGTGGTTGTCATTGACCAAAGTGTGAAACTTGAGGGTGGAGTGGTGTTTGAAGAAAAATTTAGAGCTTAGTTTTTTAGCAGGTTAAGTGTGAAATGCCTGTGAAACATGCAAATCAAGGTGTCGGAACAGCAGATACACAAATCTGTAATTTAGGAGTTAATTCTGGGCAGGGGTGTACATTCGGGCCTCAGGAGTGTGTGGGTGGTATTTGTAGCTCTTAGACCATGAGCTCATCAGTGGAATAAGTGCAGCTAGAGGAGAAAGTACCAATGTTAAGAAGCTCAGTGGAGGAATGAACAGAGGAACTCAGGAAGGAACAGTCAAGGAGAGGGAAGCCAGGGGAGTGAGAGAATCTGAAAGGAAGGGAAATGTTTCAAGGAGGTAGGAAGGAACTACTGTCAGATGCTACTAGTAAGTCAAATGAGATGGGGACTGAAATGGTCATTTCTGTTTAGCAGTGCAAAGGTGGTGGTGGTTATAAGCACAGTTTCACTAGAACCATGGGGTCGAAGCGTGATGGGAGAAAGCAAAAAGGGAGAGAGAGATGGGATACTCGTGACAATTGTGTAGCAAAATAGAGAAAGGGGGAGTACGGAACAGGTGGAGGTTTTTTCTAAGATGAAAAAAGTTTTAGCCTGTTTTTATGTTGAGAGAAAGAGGGAGGGACCTCACTCTTCAGACTGATTTTTGTTCTTGACCCTTCCTAGTCCCTTGTCACCTTTGAGCTTCCCCTGGCAGCTTGCTTCTTTGATCCCACTGGACACATTGGGGCTCACTGAGCCAAGAAAATAGAGGAAGGGACCCTTCTTCTCTAACATGGAGCACCTTGAGGAAGCTTAGGAGTCTCAACCACAGGCTTCTCGTGCCGAAGGACATGAGCCACTCAAGACTCTGGCTTTTGCATCTCCCGAAGGTGGTTTCTGTTTTCAGAAGACTTCTCTGCCTGTTCACTCACCTTCCAAGGAGAAGAGGAACCAGCATGGAATGAAACTGGGGACGGAGTTGGCAGGGAGCTGCCCAAAGCTTTGATGAAAAAACTTCAACTATGTTGACCTTCTGAGCAGAGTATTCTTAGCACAGCCATAGGGGCAGCAGACCTGTTCTGCTTATCCCTAAGTGGAGTCTGCAGGTTCTGGCTTCTGTCAGTGGCTGGAACCTTTGGACTTTTAATAACACAGTGTGTATCTGCAAAGTGTTGATGCCATGTGCGATCTCATGCAGATATTCGCTTAGTCCTAAGAATGAGGCCCAAAGCTAAAGGTATGATACCAAAGCTATAGGAAAAGAGGAAGAGCCACACCAGACAACCTCAGCCAACTCTGCATTCCCACCCTATCCAGCAACATAACTGCTGGGTGCCACAAAAGCCAAGAAACAAAAGATTCCTAAGTTCATGGTGCTCAGGGTTTTCTAGACAGCAGACTGTTACACAAAGTCTATTACTGTGATGGGAGTTGGAAGTGAGCACAAGGTGCTAGGAGTGAACAAAGGGCAGCAGTAACCCTGCCTGGGGTGTCCAGGGAAAGCCTAGAGGAGACGGGTATAGGTCCTCTGAGGGCAGAAGCCCTGTTGTGTGGATGTGTGCACACTTGTTAATGCACGCTCATGTAGATAATAGATACCTTCTGCAGACCCTGTACAAATTATATTTTCACATGGCAGGTATGTAATAAAGGTTTTTGAGTGGATATAAGAAAAGGGGGGTGGAGTGGCCAATGTAGGGAGAAGGCGAGTGTCCTTGGAAAACATCCTCTTCTACACCATCTACTCAGAGTGCTTCCAAAGCTCTCTGCACTACTTCGGACATCTGTCTTCCTGATGGGAGTAGAAGCTTGTGGGAGAAATGTAGTTGGGAAACATAGCATCCATCATGTAACGCAGTATTGTCATGCACCTAATTTTTGAATTCTCCTAGGTAGGCAGGAGGGGATAGGGACCTAGCATAAGGGAAATGTTTGGCCTGTGCTAGGAACTCACAAGAGAGCAAGGCGTAGGTCCAACTGGAAGGTAGAAGTAGGAAGCTGTCTGGCTTCAGTTCCTCTATGAAACACGTGACTGGCTGAAAATGAGGATCATAGGGGCGAGGGAGTTCGCGTATCTATTTGACCCCTTTGTGTCCAGCAGAGTAGCCGCCATTAAGCGTATAAATGAAATGGTTGTCTGTGTGACTGAGCCTTATAATGAACAAGCAATTAAAATTACCACCTGTGCAGGAATGCTCTTCATCATCAACTCTGGTTAGCAGCTGTTAGTGGTTTGGATCTTAAATGCCTTAATATTTCCTTTCCTTCAAGTGATTTTCCTTAAGTCATTGAAGAATCTATCTTGACATCAAATTAGACCAGAAGACTTAAGCTTTATTTGCTGAAAATTAATACTTTTTAAAATGCTGAAAGCAAAGATGTTCCTGCTGTGTTTCCAGGAAAAGAGATGTCCAAGGTGAGTACGCAGAGCTTTGGAAACACCTCAGTGGGTGATGAGACAGCCGACTTCTCAGAGGTGGCTACAAGAAATGATTCTAGAAAACAGAATTCTTTATCCCAGTTCTCTTATCGATGCAGTAATCAGAGAAAGATACAGTGACACCGAATTCTGTCACCCTATCTTCTATCCTGGTCCTATGGCAAGACTTTTGAGTTCTAGGCTTTCTCCCTTTTTGTTTTCTCTCACTCAGGAAATAAGGAATTTGAAAATCAGGTTGCATTTCCAGAAAATCGTGGGGTAGTCACAGCTTCTGACCAAGGCTCAGAGCTATTGTGCTTACTCAAGGTTTTAAAGTAAGAAGTGGAACATTATCTTCTCTTGTTTTCTCTTAAAACAGCTGAGACAGAGGCTTCAATTTTACTGGGCTCAAGTACTTAATTTTACTTAGCGAGTCAAGAGTTAACAAATGCTTAGAAGTTAAAATTTCTTTTTTCTGATTGGGTCTGTGGAACAGAACCTTTGCTGTGGTGACTACACATTGAAGCCCAACTATACTTTTCCTCCGAAAAAGCAACAGGGTATTTAACTTTTGTGTCACTTAATCATAACAGTATTTAGAATATTTCACACAAAGACATATTTCTTTCAGAAACAATTATCTTTCCTTCTTTCAGAAGGAAATCGTGTCTTGATTCTGTTCTTTCCAGTCCTACTGTCTCTGTTCAGGCTCTGGGTTATCTCTTACCTCCAGAAACCTCTTCAAGTTACCCTCTTGTACATGCAAAAGACTCCAGTCCTTCCATTAGTGTGAGCACCACATCACATTAGTCTTCCCTGGGGAAGTTTATCAGGACACTCCCTGCTCGTAAGACTTCAGTGTTGCCGTTTTTTACTGAATGAAGTCCAAACTCCGTAGAAGCCTAGCTTTCTGTCCTTGTATCCGTGTGCTCCCATGATGAAACACAATCTATTTCAATAGCAGCCACACTCATTTTGTAGTGAAATACCAGAGTCACTCTTGTCAAAGGCAGGAGTTCTATCAATCATTTAAAAATACAGAGATATAGCACTAGTGACTCATTGAGAACACTTCCTTAAACCACTGACTGTTCTTCAAGGCTTTCTGCTTGTAGAACTACAACTCCTTGATGCTGTGACATTTTTATAATTTATTTTACTACTAGCAGTTGAAAGTATTGATGCATGTAACCTTCTTGCTAGCCATGTTAAGTTTTGATCAAGCCTCAGAAAATGTATTACTTAAGATACTTGGCTAGGCACACCCGTATTTTAAATGTGAATTGATACACTTGGTGCTTCAAGACAGATGGTGCATTGCTTCTGTGCCTAAGAGCAGTTGGCAGTGCTGAAATTGAGCCTTCTGTTCCGTCCAAAATAATTCAACGATGAGTGGGCAATTTTGTACTTTTTTCCCCTTGTATCTGGGAAGGTTTTGGCTCACATATTAACTATATGCAAGCACCTTCATAAAATTTTAAGGCATAGGCAAGTACATAGGTCACAGATAAATACTGTGCATCATTTTGGAATATGGTGTTACTTGTTTTTATTTTCATTGTAATGTTTCTAGAAAGATAAGTAGTTGACCCTTGAGCGACAGGTTTGAACTACACGGCTCCATTTACACAGGGACAACTTGCAGTACATGTGTCAAAGTTTTTTGGAGATTTGTGACAACTTGAAAAAAAACTCTCAAACTATAACCTAGAAAATAGTGAGAAAAATAAGGAAAAGGTATGTAGTGAGGGCATAAAATATATGTAGATGTTAGTCTATTTTTATGTTAATGGTTGGTGGTTGTGTTCTGGTCAACTGTAGGCTACTACTGGTAATTAAGTTATTGGAAAGTCAAAAGTTAGATGTAGATTTTCAGCTGTGTGGGGGTCAGTGTCTCCAAACTTTGCATTGTTAAAGGGTCAGCTGTATTTGGCCACATTTAAACATGGGCTCAAAACTTCCCAGGTTTATAGTTAACTGTTAGGCTAATGTTAGGTAAGGTCAAAAAGGAGGCTTTTCAAATGTACTGAAGTAAGTTTAAAGGAGTGAAGGCTTTTAAATCTCATGTTGCTCACCTTTCTGTTTCATTTTATTCTCCCCAGTTAATACCTCTTCTCAGGCACGTTGCTAAAACAGCATTTCCTTATTTAGAGCCTGGCTGGAAGATTACAATGAATAGTATCTCAAAAGACTTTACTCAGAGAAGAGCATTTTCTGTTTTGTTAACTAGAATTAGAAATTGTTTTGTATTCCTTTTGACTTGTAGCTTGTTAGATCTTCTTAGTCATTAGCTAGAAATGTATTTTTCCTCTTCATGGATTTTCAAAGTGGGATTTATGTAACTGTGGTCATCATTTGGGGAATACTGGGTGTTAAACTAAATATCACAGGATGCTGAATGCCCTCAAGAAGATCAGAACCTTCCAGTGGGGACTTTGAAGAGACACAGCAAAAGCACCCCCATTATGCACTCTGAGTTGTAGGTTATTGTGTTGGTGGAGGAAGAGGATGGCTGATGTAGGACAGGGTACTGATACGTGGAAAAAACATCCAGCTCGTTTAAGGTTTGGGAAAGGTTTACTCCTGAGCTTGGTTCAAATATTGTATTGCCTGCTCTCGTAATGCTGGAAGGATAAAGAGATCAATAAAGTTTCCTTAGATTCTATAAGGCAGACTTGTCTATATTTTAACATTTCCAGGGAAACCAAGATCACAAAGGGTGATGGAGTCTAGTGGTGGGGAAATTGGTATTGATTCTATAATTTTACTGTAACTTCTTTTTCTGAGTTTAAATATATTGTACACAGATACTTGGACCACATCTCTAGATTCCTTTCAGATGACATGCCTGTGGACAGATCTCTTAATAGCCATCTCTCCTAGAATCTACGAGTATGTCCAGAAGGTTCATTTCCTGTCTGCAACATAGCAGCATATCCTGGGAGAATGGAACTAGAAGACTGAGGGGAACCCAAACACACACACACAACTAGTCCCATCTCTGAAAACTACTATAATCTCATCTGTACAATAGGGATGGTAACTAGTTCCAAAGTTAGGGTCCTGCCTGGGAATCTTTAAAATCACCATGTCTATATCAGTTATACAGCACATCATCCAATAAAATATATATTGCACAAGTGAAAACTAAGGGTGCAGCCTAATGTATTTTGACACTATCTATCTGGAAAGAAAAAAAAATAATAATTTTAAAATTATTTAAGAGTAATTACGGGTCACTGATTTGCAACAATACTTTCTTGTGAGTAAAACACTCCAAAAACAATTGATATTTCAATTCTGACTAAAGAGTTTTTAAGGTATTGAATTCAGAGCCAAAATAGTTTAATTTAACCAGAAACCTGTAATACAATAGCTAAGATTTCAGATTTATTTTAATTGCTAATCTTGCTCTGTAACTAGGAAATTTTTTTTCTTCTCTGGGCCTGAATTTTCTCACTTGAACTAAAAATGATGAACAACACTGCAGAAAAGTAATCGAAGAAAGTACACTTCCTGGTAAAAAATACTGGGCAGTGTAAAGTACCCAGAAAGACCTTTTTTAAGCAGTAAAGTGTAATACAATTTTAAATTGTATGGATAACTATACAAATATTTTAGTGCAGCGTGAAGCTTCACTATTAAAACATTGTTTTTGCTTGTGCTAATAGGTTATGTTGCATCTTTTTTTGTTTTTGTTTGTTTGTTTTTGTCCCTGGGCTCTGAAGATTGAAGTTTATTAATTGCTGTGAAGGGCATAAGTGAGTATATTTCTTTTTCAAAATTTAACATTAATAATGGATGCACATTTATTTAAGAATGTTTAGTTATAATTAAGCATTGTGGCTGTCTTAAAATTTTTCTAGGACTTTATACTTGAGGGCTGGTGATTTCTAAACGATTCTTCTGATTCCCAGACATAATTTACAGAGTGAAGGAGTTAACAAATTTAGAAGCATTCTGGGTGTGGTGGGAGCAAACTCATGCACATTCTTCTCAGGAGAAAAAACACACATTTTCTAGTCCTTAAGGATTTCTTTTAGTTTGATGTTTTTTCCAGAGTAAGAAGTTTTCACTTTTCTTTTCTTTCTTTTTTCCTTTTTTCTTCCTTCCTTCCTTCTTCCCTCCCTCCCTCCCTTCCCTTCCTTCCTTTCTTTTTTTTTTTTTTTTTTCCAGAAGAGGTGTGGTGGAAAGGTCTTCCAGAACCAGAGGCTAAGCACACAACAGTATAAAACAAGTCTTTATTACAGCTTCCAGAATTCCTTCTTCATCCTTTTCTGTTCATTGGAATAATGAAGCTATTAAACAGTGGTGGAAAGAAGTTCCATCCAGTGGTTGAAGCTTGATAGAAAACAAGGAAGTAGGCTGTTTTAGAAGAAATAAACCATCTGTACTCCAAGTCCTTACCAAGTACGCTGAAGGGGGAGGACAGTTTTAAATTTAATTTGTACTGTAGCAGATATGATTGTTACAATCTTCCAATGAATATTTGTTAATCTTACCTAATTTAAATAATCATGTTAAATAAATTATGCAGTCAATTATGAAATTGACTTCCGGGGTGGGGGGGGGGGCACTTAGCATTTCTTTCTTTTTTTTTTCTTTTTTTTGAGACAGAGCCTCAAGCTGTTGCCTTGGGTAGAGTGCTGTAGCATCACACTCACAGCAACCTCAGACTCCTGGGCTTAAGCAATTTCCTTGCCTCCAACTCCCAAGTAGTGAGGACTATAGGCACCCGCCACAGTGCCCAGTTACTTTTCGGTTGTAGTTGTTGTTGATGTTTGGCAGGCCCAGGCTGGATTCGAACCTGCCAGCTCTGGTGCACATGGATGGTGCCTTAGCCTTAGTGTTGCCTGAGCCAACACTTAGCATTTCTTTCTTGTAACTTGTGTAAGGACAGAAAGGAAATACAGAAGGGACCCTTTTCCTGATGGTGGTAGGCATTGGCAAAGTTCAGAGCAATAGAAACATTTTGTTTTATATTTTTATTCCAAAGTAAATGCAGTATATTAAGTGAACAGGTTTAGATAAATGCCTCATGACATGCCAGAAAGCTTACACATACATTTGCTTAAAGGAGCTTTCCTTCTGGAATTAATAAAATTCTAACCACAAAGAGGTATAAAAATTAATTCAAGGAATGTAGTGGAAGACTGGCTTTTCCCTCCCCTACATTCCTCCCGCCTCTCTTTTCCCTTTCCTCCCTCCCACCCTTGCCTATATTCACTGTAAGAAAGAAAAGAGGAGGTGAACACATGGTTACCTACTTGTTATTTTAAATTTTGAATTAGTGGGAGGTTTTGGGGGGATTTCTCAAATTACGGCACTGACTAGCCCGTCACCACTCCTACCTCAACCTTCTTATAAGTTTTGTCTTGTGAATTGACCAGCATTTCAAATGGAACAAATAAAACAAATATATGGGAAGTATACCCTTCTTTACTTAATCTTTTTATATCTTGGTGCTTTGCATAAAAACCAAAGGTACTTTGGTACTCTGCCCTCATCCAAACTATAGTGGGATCCTTGGGTATACAGTATCCTGTAGCACACCATAAATATCCACTAGATGTCACTCTGTCACTAAATGAAAGTGGTTTAGCATACCTGTTCTTAGAACACACTGGGTAGATGAACTCATTGGTAATTTTTAGCCAGAATGATACAGAGATATTTTAGTAGTAGAAGTTAGTAATAAGTCATATTTTTCCTAAAAAAATTCCTGAAAACTCCAGTACCTCCAGTATCTAGGATTTTAAAATGCTTGCATATAAACTCATTTTTGTCATAATACCCACGAAGAGATAGAATGCAAATATGATCCTCATTTTACAGTAAAGTCACCTGAATTTCATGGAGACAAAGTGATTGGCTGAAGATAATCATGTAGCTGACATATTGTGGAACCAGATGGGTATTCTGTAAACACAGAACCTACTCAATCTAAATCGTACTGCTTCACCTTTGGCGTCCATAGTCTATTTAGATGAAGAGCCCCTTTGGAGAAGTCTGTCATCTGTATTAACTGCCTTCCTTATAAAACAAACTTACCAAGAGTGAAATAATAATTAAGAACAATGAGATGATTAGTTAAGTACATTTGGGGATGTTTATACCAGAAAATGTAAAAACAAAGATGTATACAGGAAAAAGTATTGACATTGTTTATAGAAAGGATACTTGGTAGTAATTTTCAACTATTTTATACAGATTTTCCACCAATGAATACACCAATTAATAATTTTAAGATTCCACACTGATTGCATAAAGAGAGTGTTGAACAACCAAGAAGATAACACTCTTTTAGACATGGTAAACTCAGGCTAGTGAAAGCCTCATCTTAGTTCATTTACTCAGGTGAAGAAGAAAAAAAGGAAGTTATAATTTGGTCTGGAAGGTTGAAACTTAGATATTTGAGGATTATGGGGCATATTGCATATTGTAGGTTTTACACTCTAGTTTCCTTAAAGACAAGTCTACATATAACCGAGTATATTAGGATTTAAATAGTCATTTACCCTGTCAGGTTTGTCCAACCTTTTGGCTTCTCTGCCCCACATTGGAAGAATAAGAGTTGTTTTGGGCCACAGATTAAATACACAAACACTAGCAAAAGCTAATGAGCAAAACAAAAAGGTCTATGCATAATTTTTTGTGCTATCCACCACTACACAGAAGCAAAAGAGTCCACATATTTTGCTTGCTGCCTGAAAGCTGCAGGTTATACACACCTGCACCTAAATTGTATGGATGCACAGGTGACAACTTTGTAAAGGTTATGTTTGTGGATAAAGGTGAAAAGAGCACACAGAAAAGAGGTCAGCGTGGTGGGATTGTGGGGAAATCTAATTTCCCCACTATGTGGCAATACTGTTTTTATAAAATAAAAGATGGTTTCTCCTTTATTCTCTCTATTGTAAAAACTTGCCACTGTCTCAACTTTATACTTAAACTTCACTTTAGTGAAGTTTATACATATCAGTGAGTGTATTATAAATAGTTGTAATACCAGAAGATGGGCCTCATTCTTGACTTATTTACCAGTGTTTCAGTTAAATCATAAAAATCAAGGCAGAAGTACAGTGTCAGATTTTCAAACTGATGTAAATTGTAAGTAAAGGTAAACGATTGGCTAAATCTCAGCAGGCTGTTTGCTGTAGTGTTTAGTGCATTGTTGGTATTTAGTAAAAATGGATGAAGAAATGTTTAATAAATATAGCTATCCTCTATTTTTGTTTTCATTTTAAGTGATGTAATTTTAAAAGGGTTACCAGAAAAGTCCAAAAGACTACCGAAATTAACAGCTATTGATTTTGCATGCTTGGACTGATGTTTAGATTCAGAACATATATATAGCAAATCAAGTGTGGATCAAATTGAGGTATAGAATGACAACACTTCATATACATAAAAGGAGACTTGTATTATATGTCTCGTTCAAGTAATGACAGTGTAGCCACCATTGAATTATGTATGAAAATGTTCATGGGCAATAATAATGCACAGTAGTGATCAGTGATTATCAGGGAATTTGGATACATGTATTAAATATTAAAAACCATGTATGTTCTCTTGTCACCATCTCCATCCTATAATTATGTTATTTAGAAACCTAGATTTCCAGACTTGGGCATGGAAGAGGTGGGAATGTGAGATTCTAGGACTTTTCAGGGTACTATAAAGTGCTGGCACATCTAGGACCTTCAAAATCACAACTCCTCTCCCCCTGGTGTGTATATTCAATTTGAGTTCATTCTTAGACTCCTGAAATCACTGAAATGATACTATCTAGAACACTTAGGATACTGGGATCATAATGGACTGCAGTTATTAGATAGTTGAATACAGGGCGGCGCCTGTGGCTCAGTGAGTAGGGCGCCGGCCCCATATGCTGAGGGTGGCGGGTTCAAACCCAGCCCCGGCCAAACTGCAACAAAAAAAAAAAAAAAAAAAAAAATAGCTGGGCGTTGTGGTGGGCACCTGTAGTCCCAGCTACTCGGGAGGCTGAGGCAAGAGAATCGCTTAAGCCCAAGAGCTGGAGGTTGCTGTGAGCCGTGTGACGCCACGGCACTCTACCTGAGGGCGGTACAGTGAGACTCTGTCTCTACAAAAAAAAAAAAAAAAAAGATAGTTGAATACAATTTAAGTGATAGGTAAACAGAGGTGAATTCTTTGTTCAGTCAATGCTCATTAAGTATAAGGGAAAAGAATCCAGGTGCAAGACCAAGCCCAGACCAGTCTACCACATGTCTGATTTGTAAGATGCCAAAAAGTCCAGCTTCCACAAATCTTTATTTACCAATCTGACGTTGTGTCTAGAATCTCACCTTCAGAGAGCCTTCTGTGGCTTAAAATATAGTCATCTACATATTCAACAAGGGATTCAAGCAATCAATTCAATAGGAAAAAACTAAATACATTGATTTAAAACTGGGCAAATTATCAGAGTAGACATTTCTCAAAAGATGACTTACAGATGGCCAACAAGTATGTGAAGAAATGCTCATTATCACTAATCAGGCAAATGCAAATCAAAACTACACTGAGATACCTTCTCATGCCAGTTGGAGTGGCTGTTACCAAAACGAGAATGGATGCTGGCGAGGATGCATGAAAGGGGAACAAACACGCCATGTACACATGTCCACTGTTGGTGGGAATGTAAATTAGGATGGACATTATGGAAAACAATGTGGAAGTTTCTCAAAGGCTGAAAAACTGAACTACTGTAGGATCCAGCAATGTCATTGCTGGGTACACATCCAAAGGAATGGAAATCAGTATGTGGATGAGGTATCTAATAACCAAGATATTCAGTTAACCTAAGTGTCCATCAACAGATGAGTAGATAAATAAAATGTGGCATAAACACACAGTGGGATACTACTCAGCCACAAGATAAACACCCTATGTTCTCACTCATAATGTGGAAGCTAAAAATGTTGATATAAAGTAGGCAGTTTGGTTATGTTTACTAGAGGCAGGAGAGGGTAGGGAGCGATAGAGGATGCTTAATATACAAAACTACAGGTACATGATAGGAGTAAATAAATTGTGGTGCTCTATAGCACTGTAGGGTGAATAATGTCAACATAACTTATTGCATATTTTCAAATACCCAGGAAAGAGGATTTTGAAGGTTCTCAACAAAATGAAATGATAAATGCTTGCGGTGATGGATATGCTAATCATTCTGCTCAAATCATTGCACATTATACATACATCTTTCAAAATAGCATGCTGAACCCCATATAGTACAGATAGGACCTTCAAAATCATCCCATCTCCTAGGTATATATTCAGTTTCATTGCTGACTATTATATCAATTAAAAACATCAATTATTATATCAATTTTAAAAAGGTATGAGATAAAAAATGAAACTTTTTTAGAGAAGTGAAAAAATAGTCAGCTCCAGAAATTGGCTCTTTTTAATGCTGACATCACAGGAATTAGTAACACATTGAATTGGGTTTTTTTGTTGTTGTTTTTGGAGAGACAAAGTCTCACTTCATCGCCCACAGTAGAGTGCCGTGGCCTCACACAGCTCACAGCAACCTCCAACTCTTGGGCTTACGCGATTCTCTTGCCTCAGCCTCCCCAGTAGCTGGGACTACAGGCGCCCGCCACAACACTTGACCGTTTTGTTGTTGTTGTCCTTGTTTACCAGGCCCGTGCTGAGTTCGAACCCGCCAGCCCTGGTGTCCGAACCCCTGAGCTACAAGCGCCAAGCCAACACATTGAGCTTTATCAGACTACACAGTCTACTTAGCTTATTGTTCATAAAAATTGCTGCTTCTCCTATATCTGTCTGAAACGAGTTGTGGATAAATGAGGATTCCAGTAGGGGAGAGTGAAGAGCAGGTAGGAGTGCCTTATTGACTGCTTGAGAGGACAGGCCATTCAGGCACTAACTTCAACTAGAAGTTCTAGCACTTGAATGAGAGTAAAGAATCACCCGAATAGCTTGCTAAAATAGAGATTCCTGGTCCTTATCTTAGAGATTCTGATTTTCAGCATGTGTGGACCACAAGTTTGCCTTTCTAACTGCTGGTTGTAGGCAAGCCTTGGAATAGCAATGCTTTGGACAATACATCTCCAAGCCATATATGCAACTCTACGGAGCACCTGCCACCCAGCATGTGCTTGAGTTGTGCTTGTTTCATGACATGCTGCAAAAGTGAGCCAATATCTTTTTTTTTTTTTTTTTTTTTTAGCCAGGGCTGGGTTTGAACCTGCCACCTCTGGCATATGGGACCGGCGCCCTACTCCTTGAGCCACAGGCACCGCCCAGAAGTGAGCCAATATCTTAATGTTTTTTTCCCTAAGTTCAAATCAGATAGGTATTGTGCCCATATCATAATAAGGTTTGAGGGAGGCACATCTCACACCTGCACATGAACACCCAGTCATGCTTTAGGAACCACAAAATAGTGTTCTCATTTTGCAAAAGATATTATCGAGGAAATCACCCCCCTTTCTCTCTCAGGATGTCTCCCTTGTCTTTGTAAGCTTGGCCACACATAGGAAGACAGAGCATTTGTATTGCTTGCTTGTATGCTAAGTTATCAGGAAGATAACAAATTCAGTAGGCACTGGACCTCAGAATCATTTAGATCATAGTTTCCTGGCTGTGGTGAGTTTTCTTGTTTGAAATTCACAACTTACTTAAGGACATACAGCCAGCGTTAGCAATGATACTGTTTTAGTTATTGCAGACATTTTGTTGGCAAAATCCTTTCAAAACTTTCATAGAAATATTTTAAGAACTTGGAAATATATTGAAAAAACATCCTAGGCAACTTGGGAAAACTTCTTACAAGTTCTAATCTCTTTAGAGCAATGCTTTTTCCATTCTAAAGTTAAAGGATAAAGATGGGGCTAAATACAAATTTTAAGTTCAAATAAGTTAGAGTGAATGAAAATTTCAATTAATTATTGCAACAGTTTAAAATATAAAACTGTTACTCAGACTTTTGTTTTAATTAATGGCCGCCTCTTTTATTTTAATTCCCTCTTCTTCAGTGTCTTTGACTGTATTATTATTATGAGAAAATGTGGTTACAGTTTTGACCACCACATAGAAGGCAGTGTTTGAGAATAATTCTTTCGGTTTGACAATTATCAAAATTTTGTCTCAAAGATTAAACATGTTAAATATTATGTTTAAAAATATTTTTTAAAACATGAAAATATGGAATTTTTTTCATTTTTAAAGTCATTTTTACTCCTTTCATTAATATATTAGCTATTATATTTGAGTTTTACCATTCTGTAATTTATAAACTATTTCTCAGCAGGCATGAATTTAATAACGTGAGCTTTTCTCCTTGGAGATTTGTGAGCAATCTAATAAATACACAGTATTCTATGCCACCACTGGGTGTTACAATTGGAAATAGCTAAGCGACCTTGGTTTTACAACAACATAGAAATTTGTACTACCTAAAAGCTACAATAATAGGATTCACAAAACATTGCTTGTTAGAGGCTGGTCTACTTAGCAATGCTATATGCATTCTGAACAGATGTATCCAAAGTACATTTCTTTTCCTTCCATACTATAGGAACCTCCAGATCATCTACTACAGTTGATGAACTTTCTGTGTTCAATTACGTTATATGGTGGGTGTCACAAAAAAATAATTTCAAGACACTTTCCTTTGTGATGTGTTATAGCCAGGCTTTTTCCCTAATGACAATCCCTTCACTCTAATTATGGCATTTCCTCATTTGTGTGACCATTTGATTATATATCTTTCCTGCCTGGACTTCTGAATCCCAGGAGCACAAGGACCAAGCTGCCTTATTCTTTATTACATCTCTGGGGCCCAGCATTTTGTCTAATTTGTAGTAGCTCAATTAATCAGTTATTCACTATTAAAGATTTCTCATACTCATATGTAACAAGTATTATTTCCTTAGAGAATGTGTATTAATACCTATTTCATGACTCAGTCTCCCACATTTCTTCCTCTGTTTCAAATAAAGGAAAAATGATTGCTCAGAAACCTCCAAATTGCTATATTTTGTCCGTTAAAATGTGGCTGCTTTCAGCAGTTGGAAGGCCGAGGCAGGTGGATTGCCTGAACTCACAGTTTCGAAACCAGTCTGAGCCAGAGTGAGACCTCGTTTCTAAAAAAATAGCTGGGTGTTGTGGCGGGCATCTATAGCCCCACTTACTTGGGAGGCTGAGGCAAGTGAATCGTGTAAGCCCAGGAGTTTGAGGTTGCTGTGAGCTGTGACACTACAGCGCTCTACCAAGGGCGACAATGTGAGACTCTGTCTCAAAAAAAAAAAAAACGATGTAGCTGCTTTGCCTTTCTCTGACTCACTCCCCAGCATAGCCCTGCCAACCCACAAGCTGCAGCTGCTGCTGCCCCAGACCTCCCACCTCTGGGCCTGGGGCACCATCACTTCTCAAAGCTTCCTCGATTAAGGAGGTGGGAGCTATCAAACGCCAGCAACTTCCTCCTCCAGTGTTCTGAAACCACCGTACTTTTCTGCTTCCATTCTCTATGAACCCAGCAGCTTCTCTGCAGCTATGGACTGTTGTTTCATCCTAGACTACAAGTAGGCTCCTGGGAAACAGGGTTGTCATTTTTCTATATTTAATGTCTAACCTGATGACAGACACATTTTTATGACCTTCATACATTCTTATTGACTAAACAGTTGAGGAATATTTTTCTACTTCTGTGCCAGGAACTTGGGGCTTTCAGTTTTATTTCTTCTCCTGATAAACCCCCAGAAGCTATCATCAAAGGGGCTACCTGGATGCACTGTGTCCACTGCTTCTGAAGTTGTTTTGTGATTTGTTCCTTATGTTCTTAAGCCAACCCAGCCTAAGAATTCTTAATCCTCTCCCTCTGTGTCCTATCTTCCCATGTCTGAATTCTCTGCCCAGTTAACCAGTGTCTCCCACTTCTTAACATAATTTCCTGTAGGCGAAGGGAAGAGGATTCCTTTCCTTTTTTTTTAGAGACCAAGTCTCACTTTGTTGCCCTCGATAGAGTGCCACGGTGTCACAGCTCACAGCAACCTCCAGCTCTTGAGCTTAGGCGATTCTCTTGCCTCAGCCTCCCAAGTAGCTGGGACTACAGGTGCCCACCACAACGCCCAGCTATTTAGGGAAGAGGATTTCTAATTCGTGTCTTAAAATGTGACATCGAGGAAACAAATAGAAGCAAATGCTTTATATCAAATTTGTTTCCACATTTTGTGTTGATGCTATTTCTTTGAGGTTTTAGATATAAATTATATTGAGTTTTATGAGTTTAAAGTAAAAAAAGTTAACTGAGTCTTACATTCATACTTTTTTAGGAGATTGGTACAGTTTCAAATCTGTACAGTTTTAATAGGATGGCTGTTTTTTTAGATCTGTGTTTTTTTTTTTTTTTGAGACAGAATCTCACTTTGTTACCCTTGGTAGAGTGCTGTGGCGTCACAGCTCACAGCAACCTCAAACTCTTGGGCTCAAGCCATTCTATTGCTTCAGCCTCCCAGGTAGCTGGGACTAGAGGTGCCTGCCACCACACTCAGCTATATTTTAGAGACAGGGTCTCACTCTTGCTCAGGCTGGTCTCATACTCCTAAGCTCAGGCAATCCACCCGCTTCGGCCTCCCAGAGTGCCAGTATTACAGGCGTGAGCCACCACACCTGGCCCTGTTTTAGGTCTTAAGAACACTTTTTCCCTCCCCTGTTTTCACCTAATTATCTCATTCCTTTCTTATTATATACTTTTTACTATATAATCCACTTAATTAAATTTTTCATTTAATTTATGTTCTGTGACAAGGAAGAATGATTTGATAGTTACCTCCAAGCTTTTAGCAAGATTTTTTTTTTCTAGTTTATGAGAAGCAGACAAAATACAATGAGATGAAACTTTTGATAGTAAGACTTGGTATGTATGAGTGTGACAGTTGGCAGCATGGGCCCTCCACCCCCTGCTACCGGTTTAACCTTGGGCAAACTGCTGAACTCTCTGTGGTTTACATTTTTCATCTGTAAATGCAAACAGCAAAAGTACTTATTTCATAGGATTGCTGAAAGGATTGAATGAGATTGTAAGAAAAATAACAAAATCTCTAACAGCTTATTAAGGTCTTTATTGTCAAAAAAGGAATACTATTTTTAAGACAATCTAAGTCTAGTTCTTAATGTCATGATAACTGAAACTGTTATACCTCATCGCAGCTGTATTTTTTCTTTGGCATAAGCATTTCCAAGCACAGATCAAGTTAAAAAAAAAAAAAAGAAACTGCAAAAAATGGAGAATTAAAGCAGTCAGGTAATCTGTCATGAAAAAGCAGAAGCAGCATGCCTCTGTTGAATCCTAGGACACGTTCTTACTTGTGAACCTGCTTAATATTTGGCAAATGTTTGAAGAAATCTGTTAATCATGGTCAAATCCTAAATATGTTTAGCCCTTTTGAGGACAGATTTCCTGGACCATATAGGTCATATAAGGAACCTGTCCCTGGGTCTCAAGTACACTGCTTTTATTTTCCTTCTAGTTCTAAGTTTACCACTACTAGTTTTATAACTTCGCTCTCAATAGTTGACATTGAGCCTTTAGAACTTAGTTCTAGGAATTGGCAGCAGCAAGAATAAGGTAACAACACTCTTCCTGTATTTTGCTCATTACTTTACGTTTTGCATAAGTGTACTCTTTAATATGGAGGTTCATCATTTACAACGGATATTTCGTAAGTGAATATTAATTCCTTAATATGTAGTTTTTTGTGGTTTAGTTTTGAGAAATAATTTGAATAATCCAAGGTTAAAAAGGTAGGGTAGCTACACTTTTTTCTTTCTTTTTTTTTTTTTTTTTTGAGACAGAGTCTCACTTGGTCACCCTTGGTAGAATGTCGTGGCATTTTAGCTTACAGCAATCTCAAACTCTTGGGTTCAAGCGATTCACTTGATTCATCCTCCTAGGTAGCTGGGACTACAGGTGCCGCCACAACACCTATTTTTCAGAGACGGGGGTCTTGCTCTGGCTCAGGTTGGTTTTGAACTCGTGAGCTTAGGCGATCTACCTGCCTCACCCTCCTAACTGCTGGGATTACAGGTGTGCACCACCACGCCTGGCCGGTAGCTACACTTTACAGTAAATCATTTAAAATGGTTTTTCATTCTTAAATATATAATTCATTTTTTTCTGCTTTTAGAGAAAATTTTTTCTCTAAAAATATCTCTTTTTTTTTAAGGTATCCACATTTCTAATTAACATAGATATTCTTTACATCTTTGTTCCCTTGATTAAAACATACTCATACAAAACTCCTTCCAGTCAAGTTGAAACAATTGCTTTACTGTATGTGGCCTCTACTCCCGTAAAAAGGGGAGTTCATTTATCTTTCCTGAGGGGCAAGGTGATGGCGGGCTTTTTCTTTTTCTTTCTTTCTTTCCCTTTTTTTTTTATATTGCTCAGGCAGTCTTAGAGGCCTCATGAGACTTGAGAAAGCAAGGGCAGGTATTGATTATCCACATTAAGAACAGCAGCCCTCTCAGGACCCCTGGACGAGCTCTTGTTAGAAGGTCATTCTTTAGCTCCTCTAGCAGGATCCAGGCAGATGACACAGGGACGCAACCATAGAGAGTAACCAAGGTGCGTCAGCTCACAGGCTTGACTGTAGCGCTATGTGTCACTCAGCTTTCTTGTTACCCCGGGGAAGCCTGTGCTGCACTGCATAATCAAAGGCTCTGTAACATTCCGAGAGCCTGACACCTGGCTGTCTCGCCTGTAGAGAAATAGAGGGGAAGGACATTCCAGTTAAAGGACATGTCAAGTATAGAGGCCTGATAGAGCAGATGGAGTCTGTGTGAGGTTTTTAGGAACAGAGTTGATACACTTGGTGACTAATTGGATAAGAAATGTGAACAAGGGGGTTAAAAAATGACCCTGAATCTCTTGGTTTGGATAACTTGCTAGATCAATCAAGAAAGGAAATATTACTTAAGGGGGGGAGTATGAGAAAGAGAGGGCGTGAACCCACTAACACTGTGACTGGTCCTCTCCGTATGTGATTTTTTTGATTCCTAGGGAAACCTCAATATGGAAGACTTTACTGAGACTAATTTGCCCATGGTTACAAAGCTAAAGAGACAGAACTGGGATTCATGCTCAGGATCCTCTCGCTGCCAAGCCTTTGGTTCCAGCATCCTGGT
The DNA here is from genome assembly GCF_027406575.1 of Nycticebus coucang. Lineage (NCBI taxonomy): Eukaryota > Metazoa > Chordata > Mammalia > Primates > Lorisidae > Nycticebus > Nycticebus coucang. Next base: position 77,915,430 of record NC_069786.1, read on the forward strand.
GAATGGGAACACGAGCCACACGTAGTAAGGACGCTGCTCACACTGTGTTTCAGGTCCAGAAAACAAGCCCATCACCTGAGTAGAGCTGTGCCTCATAAATTCAGAATCATTGTAAGGACTCAGTGTCTGCAACCCAACCTGCACAGTCATGCTTTCTCAGTTTGCATCAAGTGATGAGTATGTAGTTAAAGAGAAGCTTAAGCACACAATTGAACCATGCCAAATACAGCACCATGGAGTTTTGCTATTTTGATAATTATAAATTTGACTATAGGTCTTGAAACCAAATATCAAACATTCCTATACTGAACCAATTGTCATTCATTATTCCTTCTTATATTGAAGCTTCCTAGAAACGTTTATATTAGAAGTGCTTCCTACATTAGTTCAATGTGCTACTTCAGATATGATTAACTGCCTTAGAGCACAGATTGGCTCAGGTCCTAAACAACAACATTGAGGAGAAATGTATCATTATTTCCGTTTCCCAACATAGACAACCATCGATGGAAAAGAAACCATACTTAGCAAAATAATTTAAGGAATTTTATTCTGAGCCAAAATTGAGGGCCGTGACACTCTAAAAGACTTGAGCAAGTGGACTCTGGGTGGTGGGGTTATACTTTGGTTTTATACATTTTAGAGAGAGAGAAATTACAGGTGAAGTCATAAATCAATACATAGAAAACACAAATTGGTTTGGCCCAAAAAGATCGGACACCTCTGGGGGTGAGGTGGAGGCACTTACAGGTGATAGATGGGTTTAAAGATTCTTTAGCAGGGCGGCGCCTGTGGCTCAGTTGGTAAGGCGCCGGCCCCATATACCGAGGGTGGCGGGTTCAAACCCGACCCCGGCCAAAATGCAACCAAAAAATAGCCGGACGTTGTGGCGGGCGCCTGTAGTCCCAGCTACTTGGGAGGCTGAGGCAAGAGAATCGCTTAAACCCAGGAGTTGGAGGTTGCGGTGAGCTGTGTGAGGCCACGGCACTCTACCGAGGGCCATAAAGTGAGACTCTGTCTCTACAAAAAAAAAAAAAAAAAAAAAAAGATTCTTTAGCAGACAATTGGCTAAAAAAAGTTAGGCTATATCTAAAAGACCCTGTTGTGAGTGAAAAGGAATGCTTAGAGTAGAAATGTCTTAACGCAATAATTAAGTAAGTGAGGTGAAGGCTATGTTAACCAGTTTGATGTAAGCATTCCAAACTGTATATAAAATCAGCACATTGTGCCCCATAATTGCATTAACATATACAGCTATGATTTAATAATTAAAAATATATAAAGGATCTATTAATTAGAGACAAAGTACTGAACTGACTCAAGTGGTGTGTTGTATATATTAAGGACCTGCAGATAGGTCTTGCATAGCCTCAGGCCTGTCAGTAAGTCACATAGGACCTCTCTAAGAAGGGGAGGAGCGATGGTGGGGCAAGTCTGATCTCCTTTCTCATGGCTAACTCAATTTTAGGGATTCTCTTGGCCAAGAGAGGCTCATGTCAGTCACTTAGGGAAAGCCTTAAAATTTTATTTCAGTTCACAGAACAGGGAAGCCATGTTGTACAAGATCCAAAGCAGTGTTTCTTGAAGGGTGGTCTTAGAATACATTGTTGAATTGATAGTTAATATATCAGTGCCTGGGCCCTACTCCAAATCAACTCTAAAAAAAATTATTGCAGTTACCTAGGAATCTGCATTTTACTAAATGTTCAATGTGAGTATCATACAAGCTAATGATGAAATTAGTGAAACAATTGGCCAAAATGTAGACTGATCACTGTTAAAATACGATGGTATTCAATAGCAGAGATAGTTCCCCAGAGTAATAAGCAAGACCAGGCCCTTAGAAATAGTTTCTTTATAACCACATAATGTTCGGGTTTTTTTCCTTTTATTCTGAGGGACACACAAAGTAAAAAGTCATGGTTTCATTTGCTGACAATCACTGCTGCAGTAAACATACCTCATCTCTATTGTGGTGATGGTCTTCTAAAAGGATGCCTCTTGCTAGTTAAAATTTACAGACTGTGTGTGAGAAGGGTATTTCATATGCCCAAAAGCACTAGTGTTCAATTTTTATGATTGTGTTCTGACTTTATTCTTTTTAAATTTCTGTAGTTGTAATCAATAGTGATTTTTAATAGATAGCGAAGCTTATTTTTCTTCCAAGTAGGGCTCTATTATAGTGCTGTGCAATGCCACCCCAATATGGTACTCTATCAATGAAACTAGAAGCAAAAAGATGTCCCATAGTTAGCACAGCAGGCCAATCACTGTGATTTCTTAAACAGTACGAAACAGAAAACGTCAAAAAAGTGCAAAACAAATGTTACTAAAAGTTTGGTAATTATCCCCAGTGCTGAATCAGTGAGAATGAAGAACAAGGGCAAGTAGTTCGAGGAAAAGGAAAGAGACATTTATTAATTTGCCTGCAAATGAGGAGGGCAGAGGGCTCGCATCTCAAAGACTGCCATTCTCCCATTCCCCTTGTAGGCAGAAACACTCAACAGAGCTTTTTAAAAGGGCGGGCAGTGGTTGGCAGGTCAGCATCACATGTTGTGTCTTCAGGGTGTTGTTTAGCTATCCTTGGTGGTTTGGGTAGACCTCACCACCTGCCAAATTGATGGTGGATGGTCTCACAACCTTTGTCTGGACAATTCTGTTGAACCATCACCTGTGGTTTGAGACTCTAGAACAGCAAAAAACATTTCCCACCCCTTTGACTACTGGCCTCAGGAAAAGGAGGATGGTTTCAATTCCCCAAAAGGGTGGGTTTTCAGAGAGACAAGTCACAAATACATTTCCTTTTCTTTTTCTGACCTTTGCCTCTATTGCAAAGTGTTTTTGGAGACAACTTTATGGTTCCAAAATTCCATTTTTTTATATCTATAAAATAATTTGATTTATTCTATGTGGTTAAAGGGGTGAGATGTTGATTTAAGACTCTCAGTCAAAAACCTTTTGTGCCAGGAAACTATACTTAGTGCTAACAGGGTGTCTTTTAAAGAGATACTCCATTAAGCCCTTGGAAAATAAGCACAGTAGACACGATCTACTCACCAGTGGAGCCTGAGTACTTTCCTCACAAACTTAAATGTATTACAGCTTGTGATGTTGATGAGATTCATTCGTGAGCATTGGCCAAAGCATTGTGGCATAGAATTAGTGTAAAATCTCAAAGAAATGAGAATTAACCAGATTTTATTATTATGAATAATTCTGTTTAAAACATATAGCTGAAAAGTTGAAAAGCTCAGGCAACTTCCTTGATATTTGTCTATAACATTAAACAATGAAATGCTCTGATATTTTCAGTTACTTTTATTAAATTTGCCAGCCCCTTCCCTGAAGTAGTCCAGAGACTCCTTTGAGAGCTATAATATATACATAGGAAAAGACAAGTCATCAAATAATGACACATTTATCCGAAAGACAAGGATCAGGGGAAATAGCTCAGGCTGGAATAATCAAGAAGGCTTCTTGGAAGAAGGGCCACTGAGTTGAACCTTGTATAGGAATGAAGAAGCAGAAAATGGGAGCAGATAGTGGAAATCACTCTGACAAAAATGGAAAGTGCATTTGATATATGATGTGCTTAACAACAGTTGTAGGAGAACATGGGCATTGAGGAGGAGTAAGAAATGACGTTGGAAACCAATTTTTTGAAAACTGGTAGGTTCTTTGGGACTTAACAGAAGCTCATGCAACACCTTCTGTCCTGGGGTCTTCAAAATATATGCTCCTGAGAATAAAAATGCCAATGCACCTCTTTTGTTTTTTTGAGACGGAGTCTCACTATGTTGCCCTCGGTAGAGTGCTGTGGCATCACAGCTCACAGCAACCTCCAACTCTTGGGCTTAAGCAATTCTCTTGCCTCAGCCTCCCAAGTAGCTGGGTCTACAGGCACCTGTCACAATGCCTGGCTATTTTTTGTTGCAATTCTCATTGTTATTTAGCAGGCCCAGGCTGGGTTCAAACTCACCAGCCTTGGTGCATGTGGCTGGTGCTGTAACCACTGTGCTGCAGGCGCCGAGCCCAGTGCACCTCTTGGTATTCACAGGCTTAGTCATCCGTAACAAGAGTCCAGAGTGTCAGGCATCACCATTTTGGGGTAAAGAACCTACTGTGGGTTCACTAATGCTACTTTATTTCATCTCCTCCTGTCTCGCTGGTTTCTCTCCTTCCCGCCTTTTCTTTGATGGTCATTCATTTTTGCCCCTTTTCTCCAGAGGAGAAAAGCAAGCAAGCTAACAAGAACCCTCTCCCTCATCTCCTGCAGAGCAGCTTTACCTGACTCTGTTCTGCTCCCTGCTGACATCCCAGCTCTGACCCGTTAGGAAGGACTGACCGGTCAAGGTTTTTCAGGAAGACAAGGCCCAGTGGAGAAAAAGAGCACTCAAATACCATGTTTAAAGAGGAAAGGCTTTATGAATTTCAGCCGCTGGAGCAATGCACAGAAGAATTCAAAATGGCCACACTTTCCGACTGGCTCAGTTTTCTCCTTTTTACCCCCAGTCAAAAAGTTCCAGCCCATGAGTACCTTTCTCATTGGTCATCATGAATCAAGCTAGAGACCGCGGGCTTCACAGGAGCGGAAGCAAGCGTCAGCCTCCAGGTCCCAGGAAGTTAAGTTTTTACAAATTCCTAAGAGCTGAGTCGCCACGGGAGGACCTTGCAGGTGTATTCTTGGGGGTCTCCTTGAGAAGACTTCTGTTCTCTTGACCTTACTTTTTCTGGGTATCCTCTCTCAAAGGTATTACTGAACAAAGGTTAGTTTTCTTCCTAAGAAAAATTCTGGTGTGGGTTACTAAAATTCTAATAAAAATTAACCTCATTACACATACGATGACAATGACAAATATAGTAAATATAACCTTCCACTTTTGTTCCTGAAGCTGGAGTTCTCGGTCTCACTAGCTCGACACTCCGTCTGCATTTTCTTTCTAAATGGCAGTTGTTTTATTTCTGGGTAATCAGTGCTCTTTCTTTGCTCTCACCCTTTACCCCTCTCCTCGTCTCCCTGATGATGATGAGAGAGCTATTAAACTCTCCCTGTCAGGAAGAGTCATTTAAGACCGCTTGTCCTTTAAACTGCCCGCTAGAAGCAACTAATATCCATTACTCTTTAAAGACTTCTTGCCCAACATAATGTGAGTTTTACATTCACATACATCCTCTTATTTAATTATCTCAATAACCATAGGAGAGAGGTATAATTATCCCCATTTTTATAGATGTGGGAACACAAGATTAGAGAAATGAAATAACTTGTTCAAGACAATACAGCAAATTCAGGACAGAATGAGGATTTGAAAGCAAGTTAGTCTGATTTCTTATTACTTTCTATTAGTTCAGCTTCTCTCCATTTTTTTCTTACATCTTTAGCCTGACTGAAAGAAGAATTGCAGCTTCATTAATGTGAAAATTGTCACCAATATGTCATCTCTCAAATTAGTATTTAAATATAAATCTTTCAGCAAACATGACTCATATTAATGAGCCCTATTATGCATTTCTGTGAACTCCAATCATGGAAAACACCAAATCAGTTGATTTTTCCATTTTCTAAGGACTTCTTTAGAGCACATCCCATATTACTTAGTTCAGACTCAATGCTCTCAGCCTTCAAGTCCATTCTTGTCAGGTCTTTATTAAATACTACGGTATACCTTATTAGTGTCCAGAGAAACAGAACCAGTAGGGTTTGTATATGTATACACACACACACAGAGAAGATTTATTTTAAGAAATAAAATTGGTGGACTGCAAACTGATACAAACTTTTTGGAAGGAAGTATGGAGAACCCTGAAAGAATTCCAACTAGACCTCCCATTTGATCCCACAATTGCATTACTGGGCATCTACACAGAAGAAAAAAAATTCTTTTACCCTAAGGACACCTGCACAAGACTGTTTATTATAGCTCAATTTACAATCACCAAAATGTGGAAACAGCCTAAATGCCCACCAACCCAGGAATGGATTAACAAGCTGTGGTATATGTATACCATGGAATACTATGCAGCCATTAAAAAGATGGAGATTTTATCTGGATGGAAGTAGAACACATCATTCTTAGTAAAGCATCACAAGAATGGAGAAGCATGAATCTTATGTACTCAATTCTAATATGAGGACAATTAATGACCTAGTACACAGTAGGGGGTGGGGCCAGGGGAGAGTAGTGAGAGGGAGGGGATGGGGTCACAGTGTGTGAAAGACCTTTTGGGGGTGGGACACAATTATATGAGGGACTTTACCTAACAAATGTAATCAATATAACCTAGTTCAAAAAACTAAAAAAAAAAAAAGAATATGTTACTCACCCTATAAAATACTATATCACATGACACTTTCCATTTTAAGAAATTTACCAGGGACCCTGAGAGAACTGAAAGAAACAAAATTTACTAACTTATTAACCAACTAATGTCACTGAGAAAAATAATGAAAAAAAGAAAAAAGATTTCAGAATGGGTGAATGATAGATTTCCTGTTAGTTTATCACCCCCAGTCCATCCCAGTCCATATTCTCCAGGTAACCAGGTGTAGATTAAAAATTAGAGCTTGATCCCGCTGAAACCATGAAAAGGTCCCTAGTTGGTGATCCTGTACACACCAATAGCAGTGAAGGTAAATGGCATCCCTGCCTGGATACATCACTCAAGTGTGAAACCAGCCAGCTATGGGGAGTTTACGATCCAACAATATCCAGAACATACCCCCCACCCCCCCGTCTTACCCTGAAAAACAGACTACAGCCCTGCCCCAGTCACAAAGCAGGAGCTGACTGGTCTATGCACCACAGAAGCTTGAGGATGAGCAGGAGTGTTCTGGGACTGATGACTGATTCTTTGCTGTGAACTTTTTCACCTTCCTTCTTTAATCTTAGGTGTAAGACATGTTGAAGGTTATGAACACTGTATCCAAAAGGTAACCCAAACTAGACAAACTGTCAAAATTGTGTTATTGGTTTGCTCTTATTATGAATGTAAGGTAAGCCTGAAAGTACTTGCATATATAATAATACCCAATATCATATATGTGTCCCCTCCACTGGGCCACCTGTTTACTACATTCCTTCTGAACCCCTAGAGAAAACTGAATATGCTATGTGGTATACTGATATCCCTAGAAAGTTATAATAGAAGGAACACCTAAACAAATAAAACAATCATTAATAACAATTTTGCAATATATACAGTGTCTTTTTATATTTTCAATAATAATTAGAAGTTTTCCATGTAGAAATACTATATATTTCTGAAGAATTATTTCTATGTATTTCATATTTTGTGTTGTCATGTTAACTTTAATTCTCTAATTGTTAATGGTATACAATGGATATTTGTATATTGAACTTAAAAAATAATAAAATAATAGTAAATATTAAACAATTAAAATATTTAATTAAAAAACCGTATGGGGGTAGAATTCCCTCTTCATTCAAAGTCAACAATTAATTGGATGACATTCAATTACATTTGGTCAGGTAATCTGCTTTACTCAAAGTCTACTGATTTAAATGTTAATCCCATACAAAAAACACTGTCACAGAAACATCTAGAATAGGGTTTGACCAAATTTCACAGTACTGTGTTCTAGCCAAGAGGACACATAAGTTAACCACTACAGCTCCTTACCCTTGAGCTGCTGCTTTTATATAGATGCACATCCGTGAGTGCAGAGGAAAAGTGTTGGAAGTAAGCACACCAGAATCTTTATAACTGGAGAGAACATGTCAGCTGGGGCCACATGGAGAAACTTAATTTTTCATAATACCATTCCATGTTATTTAATTTTTTTCAGAGTACAATGTTATTATTGATTTTCAAATTAATTTTTAATCAAAAATAGCCCATGCATATGGTTAAAGTAAAGTAGTAGTACAATGTTTGTGAGAAGTACACAGACCTTTGTTCCACCCCATCTTTTGATCCCACTCCCTGTAGATACTCACTTCCTACTCTTTCAGCTATGTTTGTCTTTCTTTCTGGTTTTAATCTCTATATTTCTAATTACACATTTCTATTGCTATATCTTAGATTTCCAGTTAGAGATATTTATTGATGTGACATTCTACCATGGAAGAATGGAGTTTTATACTTCCCCCATACACTTGCCCACTTTCCTCAAATCATGTCCTCAAATCATTTCCTACATTCTCCTCAAATCATGTCCCATTTGGGTCCAATACATATTCAATGTTACATTATTAGGTCAGCATAAAAGTCATTCACTCAAAGCCATATAGTGTACTATAATTATATTTCCTTTCTTGTATAATTCCCCACCTCCTAAAAATTGCCTAATTTTATTTTGTACATTGTCTTCTATGTTCTTATTGTTAACTTATTTCTAAACTATATCTACAAAAGCTCTAAAACTCCTTTCAAGAGTTAAACACATACCAAAGTCCCTCAAAGTCAGCATTACTTGCCTCTTTGTCCTCCAGTTCCAGTCTGGATTGCACACTATTTATTACTTAATAATGTCTTCCCCGTTCATTTTATTTGCTTTAACTCTTTATGGAACTCTTATTAATGGATGTTAGAACTCCTAAGATGGTTCTCCTATATTTCAGTTTTTTCCTTCTTATTTTCATGCTTTTCTGTTTTGTTTTGTTTTGCTTTTCTGAGAGACTTCCTCAACATTACCTCCTAACCCATTATTGAATCTTTTATTTCTGTTGTATTTTTAGTTCTAAGAGCTCTCTTGCTCTCACTTCATGAATTAATATTCCCTCTCTTTTAACTTTTCCTCATCTTACTGTATGGCCCTGATTCTTTTGATTTTTTTTATTTTTCCACTTGTTTGCTTTGGTTTCTCTCTTTCACATGAGAAGTTTATACCTAAATGCCAGCTGATTGCTGGCTGTTTATTCATATTTCAGAGTCAGTCCCTGAAGAGCTATTAGAACGTTCTGTGTGTGCATGGTTGTGCTTCTGAACTGTGTGGCTTTCACGCTAAGATAATAAGGACTTTTCATGGCCACTATATTTATGGCTTTTCTTTTAAGCTTAGTTTAGTAACCAGAGGATTCTTCCAGTTTGCAGCCTGAAAATAGACCCTTGTTGCCAATATCTGAGAGCAGAGTAGAGCACAGGGAGAGGGGGTGCTTGAACATTACTATTACTGTTGATATGCGGATTCTTATTTAATACCCCTGTTTTCTTAACTTGCCTCACTCTTTCTTCAGCTATGTCTGTTGTCTCTGACATACTCATAGTAAAGACATGGTGGCAGGTTGTGCGAGGTGGTGGTAGGAGTCTGGGTGTGTCTGCTTACCAGCTGGACAATCTTACCTTTCAATCAGTGCTCGTGTTTTCAGGAGCCCAGGCCCACGCCATGCTCCTGCCTTCAGAGCACCAGAGGCTTCCAGTTCTAGAGCCTTTCCAAAGGCAAAAACATCGGTAAATACAATAAAATTTATTTCTCCTTTTAAGTTTTCCAAATTATACTTGACAGTTGATGCAATGATTATAACACAGCCTGACATGGTTCTAAATGTATATGAAAAAGATATTTAAGACAACTATATTGTAAACAGAGAAAAGTAATGTGATATAAAGGATGGTAAGGTTTCTGTAATTCACCTGAACTCATAAAAGGCCAACACCACTTGACTATGATAAGCTCTGCAGATGTGACGCAATACCTAAAGCAACTGTTAAAATGGAATACAAAGAGATACCTAAGAAAATACTACAGATAAATCAAAATACAATTCTGAAAAATATTCAAGTAATGTTCACAGGAAAGCAGGGAAAGGAAAATGGAGACAGGAAAAACCGACCAAACAATACAAAATATGAAATGCCAGATTTATGCCTTGACATATTAATAATTACACGAAATGTTCTAAGTACACCAATTAAAGGACAAAGATTAACGGGGTGAATTAAAAACAAGACCTATTTACTGCCTGCAAGAAATTTACTTAAAATGCATTAATAGATGCAGAATGAAAGAAAAGGAATGGAAATACACACACACACATACACACACAGGGCTGACAATTAAGTTTCTGAATTCATCCTAGAAAAAGTGCTACATTCCTCACTGCTGAATATCACCATGGTTATCTTTGAAGCACTCCCCTTGGGAAGCTGTATACCAATGCAAGTGCCTAGTCCACCCTTCATAGCAATTTTAGAATTCTTTTTCTGGAATAACTGTAAGAGCTGTTGTCATAGGAGGTTCATGAACTTAGCACCATGCAGTTTTACATTGGCAGCATTGCACAAACAACTTGGTAAAGTTTCATAACCTTGGTATATCAGTGTCTCATAGCTGTGGTTTTGTCGACAAGTGGTGGTGTCTTGCTGAGTGGCATTCATTACTGTTGCATGTTTTTCAGTGCTGTGCAATGACAGTTTTGTTCTCACAATTACACTCCTTGATAACTACCCAAAGAGTTGAAAATATACCCAACTCACACATGAATGTTTACATCCAATTTATTCATAATTGCCAACACTTGGAAGCAACTGTCCTTCAGTAGGTAATTGGATGAGTAAACCGTGGTACATATAGACAATGGAATATTATTCAATACTGAAAAAGAGCTATTAAGCGATGAAAAGACATGGAAGAAACTTTAATATATGTTACTAAGTGAAATAATCCAAACTGAAAAGGCTACATAATGTATAATTCCAACTATAGGATTTTCTAGAAAGGGCAAAACTTTGTGCAACTCCTATATGACCCAACAATTGAACTTCTGAGAATTTATTCCTGAGAAACAAAGAATTACGTTCATTCAGAAAAGTTTTCACAAATGATTAAAGCCACTTTATTAGTAATAGCAACACACTAGAACCAATATAGGTATGAGTGAATGATTAGACAAACTGTGGCACATTCGTATGATGGAATAAAAAAGGAATGGACTATTGGTACAAGCAACAACCTGGAGGAGTCTCCAGAGAATTATAATACTGAATGAAAATAGGCAATCCCATGAAACTATAAAAATACTAGAAGAGGGTGCAGGGAAAACTCTTGAAGAAATTGGGTTGAGCAAGTTTTTTATGAGAAGGACCCCCCGGGCAATTGAAGCTGCTTCAAAAATACACTACTGGGACTTGATCAAACTAAAAAGCTTCTGCACAGCCAAGAACATAGTAAGTAAAGCAAGCAAACAGCCCTCAGAATGGGAGAAGATATTTGCAGGTATGTCTCCGACAAAGGTTTAATAACCAGACTCCACAGAGAACTCAAATGCATTAGCAAGAAAAGAACAAGGGATCCCATCGCAGGCTGGGCAAGGGACTTCAAGAGAAACTTCTCTGAAGAAGAAAGGCGCACGGCCTTCAGACATATGAAAAAATGCTCATCATCTTTAATCATCAGAGAAATGCAAATCAAAACTACTTTGAGATATCATCTAACTCCAGTGAGACTAGCCTATATCACAAAATCCCAAGACCAGAGATGTTGGCGTGGATGTGGAGAAAAGGGAACACTTTTGCACTGCTGGTGGGAATGCAAATTAATACATTCCTTTTGGAAAGAGATATGGAGAACACTTAGAGATCTAAAAATACATCTGCCATTCAATCCTGTAATCCCTCTACTGGGCATATACCCAGAAGACCAAAAATCACACCATAACAAAGATATTTGTATCAGAATATTTATTGCAGCCCTATTCATAATTGCTAAGTCATGGAAAAAGCCCAAGTGCCCATCAATCCACGAATGGATTAATAAATTGTGTTATATGTACACCATGGAATATTATGCAGCCTTAAAAAAAGATGGAGACTTTACCTCTTTCATGTTTACATGGATGGAGCTGGAACATAGTCTCCTTAGTAAAGTGTCTCAAGAATGGAAGAAAAAGTACCCAATGTACGCACCCTTATTATGAAACTAATGTAGGACCTTCACATGAAGCTATAACCCAGTTACAACCTAAGAATAGGGAGAAGGGGGAAAGGGAGGGGAGGGAGGGGGGAGGTAGGTGGAGGGAGGGGAATTAATGGGATTACACCTGCGGTGCATCTTACAAGGGTGTATGCGAATCCTAGTAAATGTGGAATGTAAAGGTCTTAGCAAAATAACTAAGAAAATGCTACGAAAGCTATGTTAACTAGTGTGATGAAAATGTGTCAAACGATCTATGACCATGTACACAGCTATGATTTAATAAAAAAATAAATAAAATATGACAATGCAGCTGTAATAGAAATTGCATTAAAGGGCGGCGCCTGTGGCTCAGTGAGCAGGGTGCCGGCCCCATATACTGAGGGTGGCGGGTTCAAACCCAACCCCCGCCAAATTGCAACAAAAAAATAGCCGGGCGTTGTGGCGGGCGCCTGTAGTCCCAGCTACTCGGGAGGCTGAGGCAAGAGAATCACCTAAGCCCAGGAGTTGGAGGTTGCTGTGAGCTTTGTGATGCCACGGCACTCTACCAAGGGCAATAAAGTGAAACTCTGTCTCTACAAAAACAAAACAAAAAAAAAAAAAAAAAGAAATTGCATTAAAATTATATATTGCTTTGGGTAGTGTGGGAAAAAAAAAAAAAGAGGCAATCCCAAAGATTCCATACTATGTAATTCCATTTGTATAACATTCTTGAAGCGGTAGAATTATAAAATTGGAGAGGAGACTAGTGATTACTGAGGGTTAAGGAGTGCGTGGGGAGAGAACTGGGTAAGGCTGTAAGAGGACGACTTGAGTGATGCTTGTGGGGATGCAAATCTTCTGTTCCTGGACTGCATGCCAGTAACCTGGTTGAGATGCTACACTATTACTTTGTAAGATGTCATTATTAAGAAAACTGCGTAAAGGGTCTCTCTGTATTATTTCTTACAACTCCATGTTAATGCATAATAAAATTAAATAATTTAAAAATGTTTACGTTATGTTGAAGATAGTATGTACATTTAAAGCATTAAAGAATGCTTTTTTAAAATTTCAGATTAATGTGAGGGTATAAACAATTAGGTTACAATGTTTGCATTTGTTAGGAAGAGTCCCCGTTGTAGCTGTGGCCCATACCCATAAGGTGCTGTTATGGTGTTTTCAAGTGTCAGTGCTTATGCTAGTGAGCACTGGTGCAGTTTTATCCAAAAGCTATGGGGTTGGACCAACCTCATCATGGGAATATCTCACTTTGTTATTATCCTTCTTAGATATATGTTCTTCCCCATGCTTTTGCCCAAAGGGAATCTACTCGCTTCTGATTATTGAATATTCTAAATTATCCCATAATATTTCTCAATATTTCAAATACTAAATGGTCCATGGGGTGTATTAATTAAGAATATCTTTTAACCTCAATGGAAAATAGAATTGATTTCATGCAGATCCCCACAACTATCTATTTGTAGTGTATAAGGCTAAGTATTTTACACATTTATTTACCTGTTCAAGAACTTTTTATAGAATTTAACACTTGGAACATTGGTAAAGCTTAGATTGACTTTGAAATATAGTGAATAATATCAAGGTCAACAAATGAAGTAAATGGGCACATCAATAGGAGAAAGTTTTTATCAGGTTGTGAAACAAAAAATCAAGTATTACAATCCATTTCTCTTTTGTTAGGGAGCCTTGAAAGCACCACCTGGTCTGTATCTCTCCCATGTGGGGCTGCCTGCCTTTGGTGTTTTTTTTTTTTTTTTTTTGAATAACTCTTTAATCATATGCACATAAGGGGGGATAAAGGGAAACACCTGGCTGACTGGGGAAGGGAGTAGGGTATTCTCTCTTTGTCCCAATGTCTACTTGGCACAGTTCTGAGATCACACACACAACCGGGGGTGGGCTGGGAAGTAGAATAAAGGAGAGGACTGAAGAGACAAAGGCAAGGAGGGAGAGGAAGGGCTTGCAGTAGGCTCAGGCAGTGGACTCTAACACAGATTCACTCAGTGCAAGGTCACAGGAGTGTTCAGCCCCATACTTTTTGAAATGCTCATGAGCCATGTTCTCTGCAGGGCACTGTTTGAACTTCATCTCTCCAAAACTCTGGTCTTTGGCTGTACCCTCCCAGACTAGTACACATTTGTTGGTTTTCTTCACAGCTTCCTCATCAGATTCCTCATCATCTCTCTTCGTGTTAGATGTCTTTTCATCCCTCTATCTGATGCAGCATAAGATGCTTAAATTTCTTCTGGGTTTTGGGGCTCCCTTCCACTACTACCACGTTGACATCCTTGTGCAGTACCACCACCCCTGTCAGGTACAGTTGCCCAGCATTGGCCTCAATCTTGAACTTCTTGGCTGGGTTGCCCAAATTTCGAACTCTATATATAGATATGTGTACCCCAAATCCACAGAGAACTCAAACGCATTAGCAAGAATAGAACAAGGGATCCCATCGCAGGCTGGGCAAGGGATTTGAAGAGAAACTTCTCTGAGGAAGACAGGCACGCAGCCTTCAGACATATGAAAAAATGCTCATCATCTTTAATCATCAGAGATTAAAATCAAAACTACTTTGAGATACCATCTAACTCCAGTGAGACTAGCCTATATCACAAAATCCCAAGACCAGAGATGTTGGCATGGATGTGTAGAAAAGGGAACACTTTTGCACTGCTGGTGGGAATGCAAATTAATACATTCCTTTTGGAAAGAGAACACTTAGAGATCTAAAAATAGATCTGCCATTCAATCCTGTAATCCCTGGACTGGGCCAAAAATCACATCATAACAAAGATATTTGTACCAGAATGTTTATTGCAGCCCAATTCATAATTGCTAAGTCATGGAAAAAGCCCAAGTGCCCATCAATCCACGAATGGATTAATAAATTGTGGTATATGTACACCATGGAATATTATGCAGCCTTAAAAAAAGATGGAGACTTTACCTCTTTCATGTTTACATGAATGGAGCTGGAACATATTCTTCTTAGTAAAGTATCTCAAGAATGGAAGAAAAAGTACCCAATGTACTCAGCCCTCCTATGAAACTAATTTAGGGTTTTCACATGAAAGCTATAAGCCAGTTACAACCTAAGAATAGGGGGAAGGGGGAAAGGGAGGGGAAGGAGGGGGGAGGTGGGTAGAGGGACGGGGATTGGTGGGATTACACCTGCGGTGCATCTTACAAGGATGTATGTGAAACTTGGTAAATGGTCTGTGAAGCTAGTGAATGATGCCCCATGATTATATCAATGTACACAGCTATGATTTAATAAAAAAAAAAATGTCTTTTTTAAGCTTTTTAATTTTCTTGACCTTTCTCTGTTCTGCGGTAAGTTTTCAGGCAGCGTGGCCTCTTCATGTGCTTTCTGTCTTTTTGCCTTTTGAGCTCTGACATGGGCTTCTACCTTCGTGGGGATCTTGAACAGCTCCTGTTCCTAATATTGGCATCAGATTAGAAATTTTCACTTTGTGTTCTGGGAGGAGGCATCAGGCCCAGCCTGACTTTCTCTTGTAGTTCTTTCTGTGCTTCTCTCCTTGTCTATCTCTGAAGTTTTTTCTGTTCCTTCTTGGTAAGATATACCCCAAGAGTAATTGGTGTGTCATTGTCAACTGGAGGATTAAGCTGGGCTGGATGTTCAACAAGATTTGTGATCCCAAAATAATCTTGTCTTTTGGGATTTTCCTCTGTAAGGTCAAAGCCATTGGGGATGATGTAAGAGTCCCACCACTCAACTTCAGGGATCTCGCCTTCCTTTAATTCCTTTTTGGGAGCAATGAAGGTGAGCCTAGTTGAAGTATGGGTACCTGTTTTTCAAGCTGCCTCTGAGATCTCTGCTTCTCCAGTTGAGCCTTGGTCAGTAATTGCTGAGCAATCTTCTCAAATTTCCCTTTGTCCTGGAATTTAAAAGTTCATCTCTGGAGTTGGGAAGGGGCAATTGAAACTGGGGACTCAAAAACATATTGGACTCCATATCTTCTGATGGCTTTCCTTTTAGCTGTTGCTTGAATTGTTCCCTTTTCACAGCACGAATACTGGCCTTAAGAGTAAACAAGCTGTGGTATATGTATACCATGGAATACTATTCAGCTATTAAAAAAATTGGAGACTTTACATCCTTCATATTAACCTGGATGGAAGTGGAAGACATTATTCTTACTAAGCATCACAAGAATGGAGAAGCATGAATCCTATGTACTCA
Source organism: Nycticebus coucang (assembly GCF_027406575.1). Lineage (NCBI taxonomy): Eukaryota > Metazoa > Chordata > Mammalia > Primates > Lorisidae > Nycticebus > Nycticebus coucang. The sequence continues at coordinate 77,931,512 of NC_069786.1, forward strand.
ATTTTGATATGAGGACAATTAATGACAATTAAGGTTATGGGGGGGAGGAAAAGCAGAAAGAGGGACGGAGGGAGTGGGGTGGGGCCTTGGTGTGTGTCACACTTTATGGGGGCAAGACATGATTGCAAGAGGGGCTTTGCCTAATAATTGCAATCAGTGTAACCTGGCTTATTGTACCCTCAATGAATCCCAAATAATAATAATAAAAAAAAAAAGAGTAGGCATGCCATGTGTCAGCTCAATCTCCTTGCCTGTTGCATCTACAGTGCAACCCTGTTCTTCTAGGATAGTGGTGTAGGTTTAGTTTGATCTTTTAACTCCACCTTCGGGGGAACAATGCCCTTAGCATGGAGATTAGCCAGGCCCACTTTGTTGGCATTGCCAAATGAGTCCTGGCTTCAGTGCCAGCTGGGCTTGGATTCGAGCTTGTAGTTCAGCTGCTTTCCTTGCTTTCTCAATGGCATCATTTATGAAAGTGGCAGCCCTGGAGGGCTGAATAGTGTTGCCAGTTGAAAGTCGCTCTGGTTGGGAGGAAGAAGGAGTCTTTGAGGTGTAGAGGGGCTAATGAAGCTCAGTTGTTTTTTTCTCTTCTCAATTTGTCATGTTGCTGCTTTCATCATCTGTTTGCTCTGGAGCTTAGTCAGCATGCCCAGGCTCTCTGATGGAGGACCAGGCATCACCTCTGGCTCTTCTTCGGTCTCCTCAAAACCGGGTATTCGTTGCTTCTTTACTCCCAAAGATTCTTTGGAAATCTCAGAGTCATCACTAAACACCTCCTTTAGCTCCTGTCACTACTAGACTTGGAATGCCTACAGCTTCAGCCCTCCTCCACAGCCTCGGATAGTTTCCACAGATCGGAGAGTAGAGTCATCCAGAAAAGCTTTCATGTGGTCGACTGCCTTCTTCTTGTCCATGCCCTTTCCCAAACAGTTCAGTGCTGCTGTGACCACTGGGGGCTCTGAGAAACCAGTACTCTCTTCACTATCTTCTCTATCTATGGTTTTAGATCATCCAGCTCCCTCTTAGTGCCATTTCTCAGGAAAAGGAAAACAACAGCTCAAGTGGGATTCAATGCTCACAAACTTCAGCCCCTGAGACCGCATTACTTTTTAAATGAAAAGTCAAGTCCAGTAGTACTGTAGTCACTGCTCTTCTCTACCAGCTAGTATGGAGTCTGCGCACTGCTCGTGCAGTCTACAACCGCACTTAGTTTGCCTGGGTCTTACTGTGGGGTGTCTAGCGACGTTCTGTCAGGATGCAGCTATGTCAACTACAACACCATCTCTCTTGCACAGCAAATACTACCAAAATACTTCTGAAGGACAAAGTATTTTCCAGGTAATTGAATAAAACTTGATCTACAAAATTCCCTTTTAATTCTTCGGTAGTCTTTCAAAATGTAGTACAACTTTCCATCTCCTCCCTGGCCTCCAATTCCACTTTGGTCGTTACTCTTTCAGCAGCCTCTTCAGCACCGAGCCAAGTTCTGGTGCAATGATCCCATCCACGGAGAGCAGAGCGCGCAAGGAAGCGTCGCACAGCAGCAGGGGCGGGCTCGCTTCGCCTCGGTCCACAGGAATGGCGGCACCGCGGCTGCAGGGGCCGCCTTCATAGGGCTGTGAGAGGTGGAGACTCATCTCGCGAGAGCAGCGGCGCGGCCCCTTCCCCTTCTCTTGAAGAAGTTTCCAGCATGATCATTCACACTGGGAGCTTCATGAGACAGCTTGAGCCTGAACGTTACTAGATTTAAGGGAAGGGGCCAGAGAGGAACCCTAGGAGAAAGGTCCTTAAGGCCTGGCTGGGCCATGAGAAGGCTTGGGAAGCCCTTGTAAGACTGACTAAGAGAGCACGTGCAGCTGACTCTTTGAGCAAGAATTACTGGTTCCTGTGCGTTGAGGTAAGAGGATCCCTTTGATGTTCTTATACTCGTTTTCCAGCCTCATTATGTCAGTCTCCCCAGGTCTCATGAGTTGAATTTCTTCCTCTCCGAACTTATTTTCCAGCGTCCTCTTCTCTAGGACTTCTCAGAGATGTTCATTGTGTGAGGCTCCTGTAATAGTAAAAAATAAAGAACTACTATATCAGGTGTACAAAAATAATACTATATGCAAAGTATTTCTGTTTGGCAAGTGAAACGTGTTTGACTTTATTCTCCTGCCAGTCCCATCTGCCTCTCTCTGTGGCGGGGGGTGCAGTCTCCCTGGGAAGACAATGACTAGCGTCTGAGAAGCGCAGTCCTTGGTGGAACTTGAATCTGGGTCCGAATGGTCCTGATCCCATTCCTCCTCCACTAAAGACAGCCCTTTACGCCTTCCCTGCTTCTTTTCATCTCTTAATAGTACTGACTTCGCTACCTTCAGACACTTGGTACTGTCTCCCAGGTACTTTTCTCACTGTTCTAAGCAGTTCAGCCCAAAGCTGGGCAGAATAAACATCCCCACACTCCTGGTGAGAATATCCCTCGCCCAGGTCTGCAGAGCTTGCCAAAGCATGAAAAAAATGGTTTTACCATTTTATCACTTTGATTTTATGTCTTTTACAACAAATAATTTCTCCCCCTTGGGCTATTGCATTTCTTTTTATAGAGAAAAAGCAAAGCTTCCATTTTTGTCACATTTACAGTAAATTTGCTTTCACATTAAATTTGACAAGTGTTTCCTCAAATGGAAAAATTCACAGGTTGTTTCATTGATGCAAAAAAGCCACAGGTAACAGTTTTTAAAAATCATGTACTACTTTTTAGAGTTAAAATGTGTTTATTTCGTTTTGAATAGGTGGCACATTCATATGCTTCAAACTATAAAATGTTTCCTTCCCACCTTTGTTTCCAACTCAACCCGTTCCCCTCTGTTGAGGTAATTTTTCCAGATTCTTGTTTGTCCTTCCAGAGATATTGTACACGTAAAAAAGAAAATGGTTTTTTTATTTTTTTATTTTTTTATTTTTTATTGTTGGGGATTCATTGAGGGTACAATAAACCAGGTTATGCTGATTGCAATTGTTAGGTAAAGTCCCTCTTGCAATCATGTCTTGCCCCCATAAAGTGTGACACACACCAAGGCCCCACCCACCTCCCTCCTTCCGTCTTTCTGTTCCCCCCCATAACCATAATTGTCATTAATTGTCCTCATATCAAAATTGAGTACATAGGATTCATGCTTCTCCATTCTTGTGATGCTTTACTAAGAATAATGTCTTCCACGTCCATCCAGGTTAATACGAAGGATGTAAAGTCTCCATTTTTTTTTAATGGCTGAATAGTATTCCATGGTATACATATACGACAGCTTGTTAATCCATTCCTGGGCATTTATGGTGGGCATTTAGGCTGTTTCCACATTTTGGCAATTGTAAATTGAGCTGCAATAAACAGTCTAGTACAAGTGTCCTTATGATAAAAGGATTTCTTTCCTTCTGGGTAGATGCCCAGTAATGGGATTGCAGGATCAAATGGGAGGTCTAGCTTGAGTGCTTTGAGGTTTCTCCATACTTCCTTCCAGAAAGGTTGTACTAGTTTGCAGTCCCACCAGCAGTGTAAAAGTGTTCCCTTCTCTCCACATCCACACCAGCATCTGCAGTTTTGAGATTTTGTGATGTGGGGCATTCTCACTGGGGTTAGATGATATCTCAGGGTTGTTTTGATTTGCATTTCTCTAATATATAGAGATGATGAACATTTTTTCATGTGTTTGTTAGCCATTCGTCTGTCGTCTTTAGAGAAAGTTCTATTCATGTCTCTTGCCCATTGATATATGGGATTGTTGGCTTTTTTCATGTGGATTAATTTGAGTTCTCTATAGATCCTAGTTATCAAGCTTTTGTCTGATTGAAAATATGCAAATCTCCTTTCCCATTGTGTAGGTTGTCTCTTTGCTTTGGTTATTGTCTCCTTAGCTGTACAGAAGCTTTTCAGTTTAATGAAGTCCCATTTGTTTATTTTTGTTGTTGCAATTGCCATGGCAGTCTTCTTCATGAAGTCTTTCCCCAGGCCAATATCTTCCAGTGTTTTTCCTATGCTTTCTTGGAGGATTTTTATTGCTTTCATGCCTTAAGTTTAAGTCCTTTATCCATCTTGAATCAATTTTTGTGAGTGGGGAAAGGTGTGGGTCCAGTTTCAGTCTTTTACGTGTAGACATCCAGTTCTCCCAATACCATTTATTGAATAGGGAGTCTTTCCCCCAAGGTATGTTCCTGTTTGGTTTATCAAAGATTAGGTGGTTGTAAAATGTTAGTTTCATTTCTTGGTTTTCAATTCGATTCCAAGTGTCTATGTCTCTGTTTTTGTGCCAGTACCATGCTGTCTTGAGCACTATGGCTTTGTAGTACAGACTAAAATCTGGTATGCTGATGCCCCCAGCTTTATTTTTGTTACAGAGAACTGCCTTAGCTATACGGGGTTTTTTTCCGGTTCCATACAAAACGCAGAATCATTTTTTCCAAATCTTGAAAGTACGATGTTGGTATTTTGATAGGAATGGCATTGAATAGGTAGATTGCTTTGGGAAGTATAGACATTTTAACAATGTTGATTCTTCCCATCCATGAGCATGGTATGTTCTTCCATTTGTTAATATCCTCTGCTATTTCCTTTCTGAGGATTTCATAGTTTTCTTTATAGAGGTCCTTCACCTCCTTTGTTAGGTATATTCCTAGGTATTTCATTTTCTTTGAGACTATGGTGAAGGGAGTTGTGTCCTTAATTAGCTTCTCATCTTGACTGTTATTGGTGTACACAAAGGCTACTGACTTGTGGACATTGATTTTATATCCTGAAACATTACTGTATTTTTTGATGACTTCTAGGAGTCTTGTGGTTGAGTCTTTGGGGTTCTCTAAGTATAAGATCATGTCGTCAGCAAAGAGGGAGAGTTTGACCTCCTCTGCTTCCATTTGGATTCCCTTTATTTCCTTGTCTTGCCTAATTGTATTGGCTAGAACTTCCAGCACTACGTTGGGATAGTAGTAAAGTTGACAGAGGACAGTAAAGGTAAAGGTGACAGAGGACAACCTTGTCTGGTTCCAATTCTAAGAGGAAAAGCTTTCAGTTTTACTCCATTCAGTAAAATATTGGCTTTGGGTTTGTCATAGATAGTTTCAGTCAGTTTTAGAAATGTGCCACCTATGCCTATACTCTTCAGTGTTCTAATTAGAAAAGGATGCTGGATTTTATCAAATGCTTTTTCTGCATCTATTGAGAGGATCATGTGATCTTTATTTTTGCCTCTGTTAATATGGTGGATAACGTTTATGGACTTGCGTATGTTAAACCAGCCTTGCATCCCTGGGATGAAGCCTACTTGATCATGATGAATGACTTTTTTGATGATAAGCTGTAATCTATTGGCTAGGATTTTGTTGAGAATTTTTGCGTCTATGTTCATGAGTGAGATTGGTCTGAAATTCTCCTTTTTGTTTGGGTCTTTTCCTGGTTTTGGTATCAGGGTGATGTTTGCTTCATAGAATGTGTTGGGGAAGATTCCTTCTTCCTCAATTTTTTGGAATAATTTCTGCAGTACAGGAATAAGCTCTTCCTTGAAGGTTTGATAGAATTCTGGAGTGAAGCCATCTGGACCAGGGCATTTTTTGGTTGGAAGCTTTTTTATTGTTTCTTTGATCTCAGTGCTTGAAATTGGTCTGTTCAGGAGCTCTATTTCTTCCTGGCTAAGTCTAGGGAGAGGGTGTGATTCCAAATATTGATCCATTTCTTTCACATTGTCAAATTTCTGGGCATAGAGTTTCTGGTGGTATTCAGAGATGATCTCTTGTATCTCTGTGGGATCAGTTGTTATTTCCCCTTTATCATTTCTGATTGAGGTTACTAGAGATTTTACTTTTCTATTCCTCATTAGTCTGGCCAATGGTTTATCTATTTTATTTATTTTTTCAAAAAACCAACTCCTTGTTTCATTAATTTTCTGAATGATTCTTTTGTTTTCAATTTCATTGATGTCTCATTTGATTTTGGATATTTCTTTTCTTCTACTGAGTTTAGGCTTAGATTGTTCTTCTTTTTCCAATTCCATAAGATCTCCTGTGAGATTGTTGATGTGCTCTCTTTCTGTTTTTCTAATGTAGGCATCTAAAGCGATGAATTTTCCTCTCAAAACTGCTTTTGCAGTATCCCACAGATTTTGGTAGCTTGTGTCTTCATTGTTGTTATGCTCAAGGAAGTTAATGATTTCCTGTTTTGTTTCTTTTTTCACCCATCTGTTATTCAACAGAAGATTGTTTAGTTTCCATGCCTTTGGGTGGGGTTGAGAATTTTTGTTAGAGTTGAGTTCTACCTTTAGTGCCTTATGGTCTGAGAAGATACAAGGTAAAATTTCAATTCTTTTGATTCTGTTGATATTTGTTTTGTGTCCCAGGATATGATCAATTTTGGAGAATGTTCCATGGGGTGATGAGAAGAATGTATATTCTTTATCTTTGGGGTGGAGTGTTCTATATGCGTCTATCAAGCACAGTTGTTCTATGGTCTTATTTAAGTCTCTTATATCCTTGTTTAATTTCTGTTTAGAGGATCTGTCCAGCTCTGTAAGAGGAGTGTTAAGGTCCCCTGTTATTATGGTATTATCAGATATCATATTGCTCAGACTGAGTAAGGTCTGTTTCAAGAATCTGGGAGCATTTAAATTGGGTGCATAGATATTTAGAATTGAAATGTCTTCTTGTTGTATTTTTCCTTTGACCAATATAAAGTGACCATCTTTGTCTTTTTTGACTTTAGTTGCTTTAAATCCACATGTATCTGAAAATAAGATTGCAACTCCTCTTTTCTTCTGAATTCCATTTGCCTGAAAAATTGTCTTCCAACCCTTGACTCGGAGCTTGAATTTGTCTTTTGAAGCCAGGTGTGTTTCTTGCAGACAGCAAATGGATGGCTTGTGTTTTTTAATCCGGTCAACCAATCTATGTCACTTCAGTGGGGAATTCAAGCCATTAACATTTATTGAGATAATTGATAAGTGTGGTATTATTCTATTCGTCTTATTTTGTGAGAGTCCATTGCTTAGTTTTATCTTTTGCATCAGTGTGGAGGTTAGGTTCTGTCCTTTAATTTCTGAGTTCTTACTTTGCTGCTGATCCATTGTGGTGGTCAGTGTGCAGAACAGGTTGAAGTATTTCCTGTAGGGCTGGTCTTGTTGTGGCGAATTTCCTCAATGGTTGTATATCCGTAAATGATTTGATTTCTCCATCAATTTTTAAGCTTAGCTTAGCAGGGTACAGAATTCTGGGCTGGAAATTGTTCTGTTTAAGTAGATTAAAGGTAGATGACCATTGTCTTCTTGCTTGGAAAGTTTCATTAGAGAAGTCTGCGGTCACTCTGATGGATTTACCCCTGTAGGTCAACTGGCGCTTACTCCTGGCAGCTTGCAGAATCTTTTCTTTTGTCTTGACTTTGGACAGGTTCATCACAATGTGTCTTGGAGAAGCTCTGTTAGAGTTGAGGTGACCTGGGGTCCGATATCCCTCTGAAAGCAGTGTGTCAGAATCTTTGGTGATATTTGGGAAATTTTCTTTTCTAATATTCTCTAGTATGGCTTCCATTCCTCTGGGGCATTCTTCTTCCCCTTCTGGAATTCCTATAACTCGTATGTTGGAACACTTCATAAAGTCCCATAATTCTGACAGTGAACGTTCTGCTTTCTCTCTCTTCTTTTCTGCCTCTTTTACTATCTGAGTTATCTCAAAAACTTTGTCTTCTACCTCTGAAATTCTTTCTTCTGCATGGTCTAACCTGTTGCTGATGCTTTCCATTGCATCTTTAAGTTCCCTGATTGACTGTTTCATTTCCTTCAGCTCTGCTATATCCTTTTTATATTCTTCATATCGTTCATCTCTGATTTGATTCTGTTTTTGGATTTCCTTTTGGTTATTTTCCACTTTATTAGCAGTTTCCTTCATTGTTTCCATCATTTCTTTCATTGTTTTCAACATGTGTATTCTAAATTCCCTTTCTGTCATTCCTAACATTTCTGTATAGGTGGAATCCTCTGCAGTAGCTACGTCATGGTCCCTTGGAGGGGTTGTTCTGGACTGGTTCTTCATGTTGCCTGGAGTTTTCTGCTGATTCTTCCTTATGGGTGATTTCTTTTATCTGTTTCCTTGCCCTAATTTTCCTTTCACTTCTTCTTGCTCTTTAAGTTCTTCTGCCTGTGGACTAAGGGTTACAGGACCAGAAGGGTGAGAAGGTTTAAGAGCAAAAAAGGGATGAAAGAAAGGAGGACTGAGTGATAAGAAAAAAAAGAAAAAGAAAAATAGAGAAAGGAGAGGGGATGGGTAAAAGGAGTATTGACAAAAAGAAGAGAGGCACAGAAAGAGGGAGACAGAGCAATATAGGTGTACAGTAGGGTACTTTGATACAACCTTAAAAAAAAAACCACCTTCTGGGGGTGCCCAGTTGGGTGGTTCCCTTGAGGTCAATAGCTCTTTGCTAACCTGATCAGACACAGTACCCCACCTCCACCAAGTAGAGAGGAAAGACAAAAATGCTATAAATCAAACCAAAACAAGCAAACAGAAAACTTTACGGGATAAAATTGGCTGGAAAAACCAAATAATAACGGTAGAAACACTGACAAAAATGAAGTTCTAATTATTGAAATAGGCAGCAATGGGAAATTATAATTAAACTAGAAAAATTGAGAAAGAAAAAGGATCTGTATGGAAAAGGTTGAACTTAAAAAACAAAACAACAATCTACAACATCAAAATAAACAAAAAAAAACAACCAAACCAAAAAAAAAAAAAACACAACCAAAAACAAAGCAGTATGTATATGTTATTGAATATTGTCTGGGCAACACGTGGTCTTCTGGGGTATGAGATGTTAATCACAGTTCTGGTATGACTGGAGGCTGCTAGTTTCTCAAACCCCAGCAGGTAGACACCCTAAATCTCTCTTCAGCCCACTTAAAAGGCACTTTGAACTTGTTCACTTACTGAGCAGAAGCTTTCTCAGGGAAGTGCTTGTCACTGGAATCACTGCTGAAGTGGCTATCCACTTATTCTGTGTGTCAAAACTGGTCTTCCTCTGCCCCCGAGGGTTAGGGCTGCAAGGTGGCTCAGACCCCGCCCTTAGGCTACTTGGTCGCTGGGTTACCAGCTCCCATTCGATTCTAGCTCTGCGACCCTGAGGGCGGAGCTTGCCGGGGCAGATCGCTCACAATGTCTGCCTGTGACCCAGAGCCAAACACTATTAGCTCCGTCTGGCTCAGCGGCTCAGACTGGGGCCCTAGACAAAGGCCAAAGTTCTCCGCACTCCCACTCAGCCTCTCCCCAAGGCTGTTCAGCTGAGTGCCAAGTCCAAAGACACCAAAACAGTTCACAGGTAAGGCCTTTCTGGTTTGTAGTCTCACTGCTACTGAACTTACAGTTGCGGGCGGGTTTAGATGGATTGAATGCACGTGACCACTTGCCTGTTTTCCACTGTTTTAGTCCTCCTCTTGGGGTCCAGAAGTCTCTCGCTGACTCCCTGTATCCTCTCAGGGGTGATGATAGGGAGATCCCCCCAGCCAGAGATGCCTGGAGTCCTATATCCCCAGACTCACGGTGCCCAGATGCAAGGAAGCTGTTACTCGGCTGCCATCTTGCTCCGCCTCCAAAAGAAAATGTTTTTATACAAATGGCCAAAACAAAACACATTACTCTGCATCTTCTTTTTTCTCCCCACTTTAGCAAATATCTTAACAGATTGTTCCATAACATGATATAAGGATGTACAATCATGGATGTAATCTATTATGTATACAACTGTATAAATGTACCATAATTTATATAAACAGATTTACTGATCAACATTGAGGCTATTACACATAATGTTTTAATCTTGTACTTACATCATCTCACACACAGGCAATTATACCTGTAGGTTCTATGGTGTAGGATACATCCTTAGAAATTTGACTGCATTTTTTTAGACAGGCAGTTATGCCAACTATACAGTTTTCACATACTTGATAAATGCACAAAGCAAAATGGTTTTAAATAACGTTTTAATTTTAATTTCCTACGAATTTTATGAGGAAGATCTTTTTTTTTTTTGTAGAGACAGAGTCTCACTTTATGGCCCTCGGTAGAGTGCTGTGGCCTCACACAGCTCACAGCAACCTCCAACTCCTGGGCTTGAGCGATTCTCTTGCCTCAGCCTCCGGAGTAGCCGGGACTACAGGTGGAGGAAGATCTTAAGACCCAGAAATTATCATATATGTACTTGTTTTGCTTTTGTTTTTTAGTTTGTTTTTACTTCCTTCTCCTCCTTTCTTCATATTTTCCTTTCTCAGCTTTCCTTTCTTCCTCCCTCCTTCTCTTCCCTCTTCCTTCTATTTTGTTTTTGTTAGTGGTCAGATTGAGAGCTACGTAACCACTAGGTGGTGGTACAAGAACATAGGGAGAAGTATTTTTGTAAACATGCTAGGAATTAGTTTTGATTTCCTGCTTAGTTTTTAAATTGCTATACACTTGGGCCCTGAAATACCTCCTAAGGGATGCCATTGTGATTGCTGTTTATTAGTTGAGCCAACATAAAATTGATGTTGAGTTTTACAACAGCTCTTATAGACCACTTTATGTTGATGTTGAGGCTTTTTAAAAATGCTCATTGCTTGGAAATGTTAACTCTTCGGTAGGAATCTGTTAAGTTTTCTGAGTGATTTGAAGGGCTAGCTTATAGTTCTGAATGATTTACAGATCTTACAGTGTTGCAGCTGAGACTACTTAGAATTTATAATCCTGCTTTATTTAGCTGACTGTATTTCAGTAAAGAAACAAGTGTTTCCCAGGTACTTCCTATGGAAACATCAGAAGGCGTCTGCTTACTATGGTTTCCCCCTGTTGGATGGGGTTCAGTGTTTGCACAGCCTCACAGCAGTGATCTTTATCTAAATAGCCTAACTATATTTTTAAGTGTTGTAAAATTTAATGTAAAAGTATTTTTCTATGTGTGACTTGCCTTATTTTGGGATACGTACTTTGTTGTCTTTTATATGTTGAGTCTGTGCTTAACATGTTTGGACTGATTAATTCTTCTTCAGTCACAAAGGAAAAGGAATCTAGCAGAAATATTAAAGAATCTTCACTTATATTAGAACTGCACAATCAGTTTAGTCTTTAAACACTGTTAAAATTCTGTATAAGGTATTTAGTGCAGGAGTGTGGCTGCAGTTATCCTGTAAAACAATCTGCTCAGACCTGACACACACATTTTTATCCTATGTAGAATCCCTGCTGGATTTGTAGAATGGATATACAGTGGCTCTCTTGCTTCATAACAGAATGGTTATGTCATCTGGCAGATTCACATCTTCCTGAGAAGTAACCTTACAAAAAAAGTATGTACTGACTTGCCTTGATGGGCCAGTTATTTTTAGACAAGTTCTAAGGCATATCACTTCATTTTTATAGTTATTGATATTGCTACACACTACTTTTACAAATGTTCCCTGAGTTAGAAAATAAAGAGTGCTAACATTTTAAATAAATTGTCTTGCAGGATTTGATGAGAATAGAGTTTTCTTCCTATTTATCACACAGTCTTACTAATTCAATTCTATGATTCAATAACCAGTAGTGGTCTGTTACATCACACCTGAAGCCTTCATTTAAGGCATTTGGTGTTTAACTAAAAGGAATATGGCTTCTTTGCACCTATTCACACATTATGAAAACAACACAAAATAATCACAGACTTCAATTCAGTGGACAAATGCTGCCTTAAAAGAAGCATCCCTTAAATGATAAAAAGCATTATAACACTGTTTCAGCAAATAGAATCAAGTTCAGCTGACTCCTTGGGTTTACAGGAAAGATAGCCCATTGTGTGATCTGCAACGTTTAAATCAATTGAACTATAGTGAAATCTCTCCCCTGAAATGGCTATTACACAGCTTGCAACCTTTTGTTCAAGAGATTAAGTTTGCATCTCCTCACATTATCTCCTTGTAATTGGAAAACTTTCATTTTGACAGAGAAAATGTGCCAGTATCCCTGTGAGCCTTGCCACAAGCCAATGCAGAATGCCATCTGGAGGATGCATGCCCAAGTCGTGCAACAGCTTCCTGTCGGGTTGTATCTGGAACTTTGCAACAGAACAACTAATAACATCTTAAGCTCCATTTGTCTAGCTTGCTAGTGCTATTGGCAGAGGTCATAACCAGCAGTGGTTTTGTTGATTTGCTGCATCAAATGTAATTAGGTTAAAGCACTCACTGACAGAGCCTCTGATAATGGCATAAAAGCCTCAGGCTTAAATTTACCCATTGAGTCAAATTTAAGTAGATCAACAAAGACATTCTAATTTCATCACTAGAACAATAAAACATAATAATTTTTAAAGGTGCTTATTTGGGACAATAAGATTTTCCTTTTGGGGAGTCTCATAATTGTTTTTTTTTCTTTTCATTTAATTTATTTTTTTTACGTTTTAGTCACTGACTCCCGAGGAAGTGGTTGCTGTTTCCTTGTGTGCACAAGCCATACATCCTTCTAAAACTTACCCTTGAGTAAGTACATTGTGGAGAATGATGAGAGGTTTTTGTTAGGCTGTATCCAAATGCCTTTGAACTTGACCAGCTGCATACTCATAAGAGTAGAGGTAACATTATTACTGACCTTTTAACCCTTGCTTACTGGAAAACTCCAGTCCTGCCAGCAGACATTTTATAAATGAGTCAGTTTCAGGCTATGAGTAAGATGGAGAAACCATTACTCGAGGTTAAATTTAGGGCAAGGCTAGGCCTAGAGCACAAGACAGACTTTAGGTATGAAGTAAGAGCCATAGAAAACCATGAAAAACATTTCTGCCTTATGCAGAGAAGAAAAAATTCAGCAGAATAAGATTTAAACAGTTTCCTGCATAAATATTGTAAAACAAGCCAGCAAGGGTCTGTGCTAGAGTGAGAGCCAGCTTGGAGGTGGTCTCAGCAGGAAGGTTGCACCTCTCTGAAATGGCTGTTCTGATTATCTGGATGAGGTTTTTAGGAACTAACAGATGAGTTAAGTAAATGATGTAATGTTCAAAATAAGAAAGACATGTAAAATACATTTTTTATTGCTTTCAAAATTTCCTCTCATGTTCACTAGTTTTCAAATATACCCCCAATACTAGAACATATTAAGAAATGTGAAATTTCCAGGGAATAGCAGTGATTTCTGAGCTGTGGACTTTGTACCTTACTGTGGAAGTTGTCTTAGTTTGAGTGTTCCAGGTACACTGTTTTTGATAAAAGCAATAGGCATACGTGAGAACAGGGTTAAGTAAGTGTTTATTTGAGGATTTAATATGGTACGCACTCTAGAAGTAAAGCAATTATCATGCTGTTAATTTCATATTCATGTATGGCTTATTTATTTGTTTACCTCTCTGCATAATGAAAATGCCGTGGAAATCTGCTTCTTTGAGCACTCTAATTTTAAGTGAAGTTAAATGTTATGTATAATTTTAAGATACTAATTTCATTCTAAACACTCTATGCATGAGAAGTTTCTGCATTATTGCAGAATGCATCTTTAAACAGAATCGAAGTATAAATGTCTAAATAATTATGCAATAGGTAGTTAATAGATTAAAACATGAATCAGAAGCATCATAGTTATATTTTGAACTATATAGTTCCCAAAGCCTGTATGTGTATGCCTATATTCTCTATCTTTCTAAGAATCAACACCTCAATTACTTCTCTGACAGATATAATGTGGTCACAAGATAATAGCTCATTGTCCCTACTGATAAATTATTTGCATCTGGCTTACTTGTAATCTGGTGGCAGAATCAGTGTTTGATGAAGTGATTCTGAAAGCTTCAGGGGCACCACAGTTTTAATCTATTTCCACGATATGATATTTTTAAAGAACCAATGATTGGTAGAATTTTAGGCTGGTGCATCTTCTGGGAATAAAAAAAAAATAGAAAAGAAAAATAAAGAAACCACTAGCTTCCAAAACTTCATCTTGTGAATTAGATTATTGATTTTGTCCAATCTCTTTTTAACCTGTCACAGTTTACTTCCTTTCCTCTTTTTTTTTTTGGCCGGGGCTAGGTTTGAACCCACCACCTCTGGCATATGGGACCGGCGCCCTACTCCTTGAGCCACAGGCGCCGCCCTTCCTTTCCTCTTTTAATAAAACTTAATGATCCCCACTTACTTCATCTCCTCCATAAAGAATTCCACAGTCCATCTAGCCCAGTGCTTTTCAAACTTAATTCCAAATTACTTGGGCACTTCGATAAAATGCAGATTCTGATTCAGTAGACCTACCTGGAGCCTAAAAGGATGCATTTCTAATAAGCTGTAAGATGATGCCAACGCTTCTGGACCTCAGATACACACTAAGTAACAAGCTTCTGGCCTACCATTGTATCTCTGGCCCTTAAATTCATATAGGGCAGGCAATATGCACGGTTCATCTTTATATCTCCAGTGCATCCTGAGTCTTCAACACATCACAATTTCAATAAAGATTTGTTGAATAACTGAATGAATGAATAAATCCATTACATTCACCTTGGTGCTTAGAAAATTCTACTTAAAACAGAGTATTTGTGTATGCAACTTTTCCTTGGACTAAAATTTAGTTGAGGGCAAGTATCATGCTCTATATTTCCTTGTATCTTCAAAGAGCTGTATATGCATTTTATGTCCACAGAAAATAGGGATGCAATATAAATATGTCCTAAATAGTCAATTGATAAAAACATTGATTAGATTGATTGAATAAGTAACTGGAAAAAGAAGGGCACTGGAAGGTGTCATTGAATAAGCAGGCCATACATATAGATGGGAAGCCTCGAGTCCAGCACAGGCAGAGGCAGAGGGCAGAAATATTAAAATGATCAACCAGGAAATAAGGCATTCTGTAGACACACTCTAATGAGAACAGTGCTTCAGTTCATTAAAATGCCAAGCCAGGGGTTGATATGCTTGGGAATAAAACCAAGCATTATTGCACAGAGTAGGCAGATGGTACACTTTTTTTCTTAATTCAAAGCTTCACTTTTGTAAATAACAATGGAAATTGAACAACTGGCACATATCAAGCTTTGCAGGCTATGTTAAGAATTTTTAGAAGTGAATTTCCTCAACAATTTCTGCCTTTGGAACATTTAAATGTCTGCTGACTTGTGGTATTATTTATTCAGTATTTCACATCTGTGTGGTGTCTTCTCCACCAGGCTGCAGCCAAGTAGAGACTTTATCCATGCACACAGTAGGCACACAGTTATACTGGTTGAAAAAATAAAATGTTAGGAGAACTTGAGTGACATAATACTCTGGTTTCGGGGAATTATTCTTTAAAAAATGCTGGGGAATGACCAGCAGTTGTTTGATGATCTACAGAGAGGGCGTGGCGATGGAGTGCTAATGATGATGTCACACCCGCGGGCAGAGCTTCCTTGCCCAGAGCTTGTGGAGGTACGCAGTACAGGTGATTTTTAAATTAATCCTTAATTATTGTATTTTTTGAATCCTAAAGTTATAGTGACAGCCACTACATAATTCAAATGTAGAAAACAATGTTTTTATATACACCAGTTTTTTCAAAATACATCTAATTATTGGACCTTATATATGAGCAAAAAAGAGTTGCAGGATAATCTGCATCAATAGACTTGCTTTGGAATTTATGGACAAGATGACTTAGAGGGAAAAGGCTATTTGCATATTTATCTACATAGAGTTTTGTCCTTATAATCAAGGGAAGTCCTGCACAGGATTGTGAGAAAATGACATTTATCTGTGGTGCATTTACCTACTTCGGTCATGTTTTCTCTCCTTCCACCCTCAGTTCTTGCAGTCCAACCCACAGGGAAATGAAGGTATCATTATGGCAGAAGTCCCGCAGGGCTGTACTGAAGGACTAGTGAGCTTCTCAAATATATCTTTTTGAATCACACTAAGTCAAGTGGTTTCTGTCCTCCTGTGAGGTCAGCCCTCTACACAGAGAGCCTTCCACTCACAGGTTTGGAAGAATTTAAGGGGCCCAAGAATTTAAGGAACCCAATCAGCCTCTGACAATCACGGAAAATTCACATTTGCTTATTGGACCCTTAAGAGTGCCTTAGCAAATGATTTCACTTCTGAAAGGCTTTAAAAATGACTTCTACATCTCATAGTTTTTGACATCTGTTAGCGTGGCATCCAGTGTGCTTTAACCACATGACTTATCTGCACACAAAGCTGAGCTGACAGGGAGAAGCCTGAAGCTCTCCAGTAAATGACAGACTTAATCAGTAAGACATAGAGCCTAGAGCAGTGTCTTAGATAAAGTCTACCTCACCAAGCTCAGAGACCACTGGAAAATCTTCCATCCCAGTGTTATTACTGGATGGGCACGATGATGAGAAGTTATTCTTTTCTCTGAATAGAATGTCTTGAAATAATTTGACGGGTAAATCCAGGATTTGATATTCTTACCCAATAATATTTCCTAAGTATAGAAAGCTGAAGTAAGTGGGGTTATGTAGGGATTTGGAAGAAGAGTTTGTTAGGTGGCGGTAGGGCTCATAGGTGAACGTTTTATAGCATACTTAAAAGGTTAATTAATCTAGTAAGTTAGAATAGAATTTTTAAAACTAAATTATTTTATTGTAACTAAGAAAAAACATGTTTTGGGGAGAACATTTTCTACATAGCCACAGCAATGTCCTCGCACGCATTAGTAGCTGTACTGAACATAGTAGATGACAGTGTTTATGGGATAATACTTTTCATTACTTTGAGTTCTACAGGTAGAGATGTCACATTACAAAAATGGCAGGTGGATGTTTCACTGATGACAAACATTCCATTAAATGTTTTACATGTAAAGGCCTTTTGGAGTCATATACTCTATGATCAATTAGTCAAATGATCCATTTTTTTTCTGTAATTCTGTTTTAGGTAAAAAGAAAAATGATGGAAGGAAGGATAGACAGAAGGAGAGAAAGAAAGACACTGTGACTGTGAATTTTACTCATTTGTGTTGCACATTCTCTTTTTAGTTCCAAACGGAAGCAGCCTTGGTGTGATGATTCCTTTTAGAGAGACTGCAACAACAGCAAGTATTTGAATATTCAGTGTGTTTGTCCAAAATGGGTTTCCTTTTTCTGAGGGCAGTTTTATGCTTATGATTTACTTAACTATAGCAATCACTTTTCAATCATTATTTCTATAATGAAAGCCTTGCCGTATAAGGTGAGTATACTATTTTTATCATTACAGATAATGGAAGTTCTCGGTTGAATTTTTTTTGGTTTAATTTTTTTAATGCATGAAAATGAGAATTTATAAAATAAAAAAATCATATAATTGGAAAGCACAGGCCAGATAAGAATATTTTCATTTATTTCTAAAAGGACAGCTGCATTTTATGAGATAATCTGTTCATTAGGATCAACAAATATCATTTCTAAAAGTATGAGAGAGTCAAAAATTATTTTTCTAAACTGAAAGTTAAGGTCAGATCTTTTCCTAAACACACTGGACATCCTTTGACTCAAACAGTAGTAGCTCTATACTCTGTATCTCTGCTAATATTTTATTTTCATTCAACCTTCTTTCCCACCACACTTACTACCAGTGAGAAGAACTCTAAATAGCGTTCCCAGTTAAGGAAAATAAATATATAACAAACAAAAAGTAGGAACATATGCAATGGCCGCTTAGTGACTTGCTGTTGGAGTCCAGCCCATGGAAGAGAAAAATATGATAGCAAAAGTGGCACCATATAAATGATTATCAGTGGAAAAAATGTCACACATCATGTGGCCTCTGTCTGCTAATTTAATGTGATGCACTTGAGTGTAAAAATAATGGTCTCTGTCAGCCTTATTAATTATCTACACTTGTTCTAGAAGTCAGGATCATGAAATGCCTCTGAACCACTTGATTTAATCAGCTATCTTAGACCTTTACGTGAAAATCTCTGAGTGAACAATTGATGATACCAAAAGCAAACTCATCTGCAGTTAGGAATATAGTACTGAGCTGGACACGCATCATAGCAATAATGGCCACAAGAGGATGGAATAATTGATGTTCCTGTAGTGGACTTCCTTAGGCTGGGAGGACACATTTCCTAGTTAATGAAAAGTATTTTGATGCCTGGGGCACTTCCCTATTTCATATTGCCTCTGTTTGTTCATTATGGTTTAAATATATTGCATTTAGTTTAATGGTGGAAGCAAATTGGTCTGTTATAACTACTCATATGTACTTCTTTGGTGTAATCTTTAATATGGCCTCTAGCAAGCAACAAGACAAGCTAGATAGTGCTCCAATACTGTTAATGCCTGAGGATTTATTAATGGAATGTTTTGAGAGAGAGAGAGATGTTGATGAATGAGATAACGTGCAGAAAGACCTGGCTGCTGAGGGACATTTCTTCTTTTAGTAAGCCAGTACATTTGTGCGCATGTGTGTGTGCAGTCGTATTTACATTTAGACAATGAACTTGTAACGGGCAAAGAACATGTCTCTTTCATCATAATGCCCATAAATCTTGGCACTATGTTAAGTACCCTATAACTGTGTAATATATGTTTATGAGTAGTGATTAAATCTACCATTATGTACAAGAAATAATAGAAGAAGTGATTAAATGTTTTGCTTCCTATGTATGAGAATCATCTATATTTTATTTATTTATGGTCTTTTTCCTTTAGCTAATCAAGAATGAGATTTTCATGAGTAAGTTGTTTATATGTTTTGGTTTCTTTAACACTAAATATGATTAGCCCTTTGCCTCCTAAGATTTAGGATTGACTGTCATTAAGTCATTGAATAACATTGTAATATCTAGATACGTTTTTACATCATGTAATAAATTTGGCTGTTATTGGCTTGTATTTTCAAATCAGAGAAGAATGTTTATCATCATTAAATGTGAATTTTAAATTTTATAATTCATTGTGAAAAGTAATATATCTTGAAATTTCCTCCTGAGATATTAGAAAATACCTATTCTTTCATACCTCACATATATGGTTTCCCATAACTTGAAAATACTTGAAAATCTTGTCATTTATCCTTCATGAACTGACTGAATTACTTCTTGCTTCTACTTATATCCAAGTTAAGGTCAGTTTGAGTACTATTTTTCAGCTTTAAATTTGTTGGAAAGGGAGACCTTTCTTTGTAAGACATTACACAGTGGGCATCAACAAACTCTGTCTCCAAGTGAAGTAAAGTCTTTCACAATGGAAAAAAATTCAAATTAATTTGTTATACAGAATCACAAAAATCATTGACAGTAGAGCCTTTTATTCCCTACAATGGGACTCTCTGATAACAGTCTCTTGAAAAATTAAAGAGAGCATTATCTTTCATTGTTCTCATTTTTTTTTTTTTTTTTTTTTTGTAGAGACATAGAGTCTCACTGTACCGCCCTCCGGTAGAGTGCCGTGGGGTCACACGGCTCACAGCAACCTCTAACTCTTGGGCTTACGCGATTCTCTTGCCTCAGCCTCCCAAGTAGCTGGGACTACAGGCGCCCGCCACAACGCCCGGCTATTTTTTTTTGGTTTTGCAGTTTGGCCAGGGCTGGGCTTGAACCCGCCACCCTCGGCATATGGGGCCGGCGCCCTACTGACTGAGCCACAGGCGCCGCCCTGCCCGGCTATTTTTTTGTTGCGGTTTGGCTGGGGCTGGGTTTGAACCCACCACCTTCGGCATATGGGGCCCGCGCCCTACTCACTTAGCCACAGGCGCTGCCCTCTCATTGTTTTTTATATACTACATGAAATAGTTTTTCCACCAATGTTAATTTCATCTATGAACTAACAATTTTTCATCATTGAAAAGCTGTCAAGTTATATATTTATGACAGTTGGTTGGAGGCAAGTCTTTGCTGCCTTCATTATGATTGTCCCTCTGTGGGTCTGGAAATGATTCCTGACAGTAAAGCTAAGCCCACGTGTTTCATAATCACACTTTAGATTACAAATTAGCCAGGAGGTAAAAGCAAGCCTGGAGAAACACTAGCAACATAGGTTTTGGTGACACAGGAGGGAAAAACAGAACAGGAAATAATTTGCTTTTGTTTTCTTGTAAAACATTTGTTGTGCCTTGGCCGCTGTGGGCAAAAGTATTCTTCAGTCTGTTCTTGTACAAGAGACTTTCGTCATGAACTTCTCCCACTATCATACATGCATGTATACGTGTTTCTGTGATACTTTTATTTTGACAATTTTTGAAATGCAACACATTGCATATTAATTGAGTAAAACTGACTTGAATTGTTTTAAAAGCGTGCAAATTATGGTTTCAAAGAGACCTGATAGAGGTGCAAATGAATGTTAGCACAACATTTCTAAAATGCAGTTATTTTAAATATATGCATACAAATAGGAATTCAGAGTTGGTCTACTTCATTTTTTGGTTGGGGGTTTACTGCCTTAAAATGAGAAATAAATGTGTGAATTCTATCAAGGGTGTGAAATTCTCCATTTGTACAGACTGGAAACTTGGTAATAATTATGAATATAGCAATAGTAGAAATTATACAAAAGTTTAGCAACATTTTAATTTCAAATGCAAGTATTTCAAGAATTTAGAATCTGCTCAGAGAGATTTTCCTGCAGTCTTTGATATTAAAAAGTTAGGGTCTTCTAAACAGCCTATAAAAACTAATTTTCTTGTAATTTTAAAACAGAAAATTGCATTGATAAATCTTTTCTATTTCTAAAGCTGCTTATTCAAAGTGTGTCTGAATCTGATAAACCCCTGAACCCCAACTTAACCCAACCAAACCAAAACTTAACCTTTTTCTCTTATCACATCCATGGACAATGGGCCTCAGCTGCAGGACGCATTAGACATGCGTGCCCAGTCTCTAGGCCAGCTGGAAGACCGGTTCCCTTGCTTTTCAGCCAAAGAGACACTTGGCACTGAGTTACCCTAGGGCAGAGGTTTAACATGGTTTGAATGAAGCTTGGATTTTGAAGTGTCCATCTCTTTAGGTTGATGTCACTGGGAGTCCAAGACCCCTCTTTCATTAACTGGCCTCTTGCATAGATGGTAATGATGACAGGAAACAGCCAACTACTAAAACAGTTGGTTCTTTTTTATTATTTGCAATTTTGTCTATTTGCATGAGAGCCTGGCAGCATATGGCCTGATGAATTAAAAAAAAACAAAACCCTGCAAACTCTCCCCTACTGGCCAGAGCCTCCAGCCGATGGCATGAGCAGGGGCTAGTGCTGCTCCACCTGCCACTTGTCCGGAGGGTGGGGGCATAAACTGATGACCTACGAGGCTTCTACAGCCAGATAGTGCTCAGCTAATGCCATGATTTAATTCCTAACAGTATTGTCAGGAATGACTGGAAGTGGAAACACCCGCTGTTTCGATAGCAAATGTGATTGGCAAGCTACCTGCTCTCTGCCCTGCCTAATATACTATGCTAATTTCACCCTATCAGACCAGCAGGAAGAGCGAGGAGGCAAAAGTGCTTCAAATCCAATGCACATAGGTTGATTGTGAGTAGAAATATTTAGAGATGTACACTCACATTATTATCCTACATGAAGGAGGAGTAGTGGTAAACCTAGGAAGGAGCAAACATCCTTGCAATGCATCTGTTTACTGGATTATAAGCTGATCTTTTCAAAGTCAAATATTTGCATGATTCTTGGATTTTTATATTTCTGAATTAGCCATTTTCTTTAACCATAAATTTGAGAAAGGAAATTTATTTGTGATTTCTTTTGAGAACTAAACTCTCCTTTGACTAAAAGAAAGAAATTATAAATTATTTGGGTTAATACTTCATATAGTTAAACTAAATCAGGCACTTTTTTCCATAATTCTGTGTGTATTTAACTTATGATTATTCAACACACTGTACAAACACACGAACATAAACAATGTGGAGACTTTCATTATCTAAGTGGATTTGTATACAAGTGAAAAATAAGTCATCTTGAAATCCAAATTTTGTGTCCTAACTTATTTTGATGTAGTTTAGAAATGGCTTACTTTTTCTGCCTTTAAGGGCACTAAATACATTTATACTAAAGCTATGTCCTCAGCATCGCCAGTGATCTAAGAAAGGAGGATATAATTTGGGAGGACAAGCTTCTCCGACCTTGTCAAGTGTCCACACAGACAAATCTTGCATTGTGAGGTTAGGCACAGATAAGGCAGCAAATCCTTATTAAATGCTAGATGTTGTTACCTCACTAAATCCTAAAAGCAAAACACAACAAAACTCTTTGAGGTAGGCAGAGGAGATAGTAAAAACACTTAGCAATCAGTGGGATAAGGGCACTGACCCTTGGGAAGGGCAGCACTGGAGTAGAATTCCAGAAGCCCTCTATTTGGTGAGGCATTGACTTTTTGGTTCCTGGATTTGGGAAATTCCAGAGGATTCTGATGTCGAATGGGACGTAGTAGACTGGGCAGCAGGTATTGACCAATGAATAGAAGTGCTTTATTTTTTATTAACAGGCACAATGATACCTCTAGTGTGCTGACTGAACCTTAGTCCCAGAGGCAGGCCTTGTTTTACAGATGAGGACATTGTGGCTTAGAGAGGTTCATCAACTTGTTCAAGAACGGCATAGTCAACAGAAGGCAGAGCTAGGACTTGAGTCTGTACCTGACTCACTCCACAGACTGAACTCTTTCTTCTATACCATGCCACTACTCTAATGCGTCCTGATATTTTCCTCTGAAAATTTGAGTCTAATCTTTTGCTCAGATTCCCTCTGAGTAATGTGGATGAAGACACCAGATACACCTTAGCAAGTCATAAAGGTTAAATGAGAGCAGAGTCTTTCTATTTGAAACTAACCGACTTCTTTGTGATTAGAGTGATACGTGATCCTTCACGTAATAAGTCTGTTAAATTAAAATAAAACCTTCATTGTTGTACTTAGAGAGATGTATGTAGGATACTTACAAACTATTTTAGGTAAGATGCCATTGTATGTGAGCAAGATATCAAACTATGAAAATCTTCAGCAGTATTATTTGTTTTGAGCTGAGGTAATTTAGCTTAAATTGAACTGAACTAAGTGAATGAGTTTTGCCTCAATTCAAAATGAATATAATTCACTATTGAATTTGGTTGTTAAAAATGAATATAAATAGCTAAACCTTACATTATACAGAACAATTTAACATGTTTAAAATTTTCATGTAGAAGTGAAATTTGTGCTGGGCAATAACATGTATTAAGTACTATGTTGTGGTTGATTTCTTCCTAAGGAAATCAGAGCGATTTTGCAAAGAAATTGCAAATCGATGCTAATCAAGCTCCATTTCTTCTTAAGGGACCAATCAAGGTCAGACTACAGATACACTCAAATGTATAACCACGTTCGATTTAGAAAAACAAGTTCAAGAACATTGATTTCCCTAGATACGATGTAGCTGCAACCAGTACCAAGTGTATGAACAGATTTTGTTCCAAATGTTTATTTGCAATTCAGGACTCTAGTTACATGGACATACAGATTCAGATATAAAACTGAAATGGTGGTATCTGTGTCCTCAGACTGACTAGTAAAAGTGGTGAGCTGAGCAGAGCATGAGCGAGTCTCATGGGGTACCTGTCGGCTAATTGCTCTTTTTCTCCTCTGTACCCCCTTCACTGCCATAACCGCTCCACGCCCTAACCGCATGCGCTGGAACAGGAGGAGGGCGAGCAGTGAGGAGACAGTATTCTGCTTCTTTTGTTGTGGCTGTCCATGGATCTCTTGCTTTTCTCCTTTTGATTTGGGCATTTTGAATTGCTGCTGACAATTCAAATCGCTGTCCCTGCCCCGCTTTGGTGTGTGTGTCCAAGTCTAATAGTTGGATAGCTCTGTTCTTGGAACCTGCCCAGGCACACCTCCAGAACCCATTTTCAGGTATCTCCAGGTATGTGTCAGATAGGAGGAAGTTTAATTAAGAATTGAGACCCCAAAGAGACCTAATGAATGCAACTCCAGAGATCCCAAGGGAAGATGACTGTAATTACCAAAACATCACTAACAGTTACAGACTCGAGAGCTGGATCAGTACCCAGAGGATTTCTTTGTTTGCCAAAAGCCACTGCAGTGTGGTATTTCCATCAACACCTATGTACTGAAAGCCTTCATCCTGGTAGACACTGTTATAGATGCTGTAATTTTCTATTGGGTCTAAGCCATTCTGATACATAAGAATAAAGTGAATATACAGAGGGTGCCAAAGAATGTCTAAACATTTTAAGAAAGGAAAAAAACTGTATTGAATTTGTAATACTTAGGTCACATTTGACTTATGCAATTATAAGAGGTGCTCAGCGTGACTTGTATTCATCTTTTGTTATTGGTATATATTGAGTATTAAATTTTAATACAAAATTTTCCTTGCTTAAAATGTGTCTACAGTTTTTGGTAGTCTCTGTCGTTTCCTCAAAAGGCATTAGTATTTGACTATCTAGTTCTGCTTCACGTGTTAGCACTTAGTTTGAGCATTCACATTCGTGAACATCTGTAATAGCCATGCATTTTTTTGGACGCAGGCCAAAGTCCTGAAAGCCCCTGAATACTTTTCATTAATGTTCTTTAAAGTGTTCAATCTTTAGCAAAAATAATTATTAAGAGGTATTACATAGATATACTTGTCACTTATTTTTGTTCTGCAAAAGAAATGCCTCATAATACTAAAAATGATTTTGTTAATATCTCAGTCTCATCCCTTGCCAGGTTTCACTACAATTTATCAATATAGCACGAGTTACAGTTATCAAAACATACTGTGTTGTTTTGTGCCTCTGGATCTTTGCACACACCATCAGCTGGGAATGCATTTCCTTCTGTGGAAAACATCCATGCAATAATCTTTACCACAGGTCAAGAATCATCTCTCTCTTTTTTTTTTATTTTTGTCTTTTGTCCCATTTCTTTTTAAAAAGTTTTTTTTTATTAAATCATTTGTACATGAATGCATTTATGCCATTGTGGGATTTAATGTGTTAATTATTTGTACAAATTGGAGTGCTTACATCCTACTAATTAACATAGCCTTCAACTCATTTACCTAATTACAGTGTTAAGACATTTGTGTTCTACACCTGATAGATCCAACTTGTACTTGCAATATGCTCCATAGAGAATCATCTCTTTTAATCAACTATTTTATCCCAGTTAGAATACCCATTTCCCCATTCCCCCACTATATTCTGTATAAATTCTCTTGTAATTCTCACATGTTGTTCACAATTATTTGTTCAGTGTTCTTTACCCAGCTACATTCTATAAACTTACTGAGGGCAGGATTATGTCTTATTTGTTGTTATAGCCTCATAAAAAGGGAAGTTCAATATATGTTTAATAAATTTGTCAAATGAATTATAATATGTATGAATGAATGAATCAAAGGACGAACAAACAAATGACAGATTTATGCATACCTTTAGCTACTAGGAGCACGTTGTGCTAGTACAGTAAGAAACGCAAAGAAATATGAGACGGGATCCTTTCCAGGAGGGAGGTACTTTTAACAGCAGTGCATTATATGGGATATATAATGGTTTCTTGATAACACATTTTAAAGAAAGAAGATTTTTCTTTCCCAAAATTTTTCCCAAAAGTTTGTCATAAAAGTCTTCGTAAATTGCAAAAAATATTTTTTTAAAAAGCAAATCTTTGTATTTACAGAAAATTCAGCACCCCAAATGCCCTACTACTGCGGGTGTAGGTGTAGTGAAAACCCTTAGCTGTCTGCTTACACTCTCGTTGACTTCTCAGTTTTAGTATTCAGAGGTTGACCTGAACTTGGCTGTGCTAAGTTGCTGTCTCCACAGGAAACCACCTCCGTAACTGCTGCTGGCTGCTTTCTCTTTAGCCAACACCCAAAGCCACTGTCAGATGTCGATGTTGTGGGGATGAGACTTCACAAGGTAAGTGCAAAGAAAACAGGAACAAATGCCTTCTTGAAACAGAATTTGGTGAAGGCATCGGCCTAAGAATGACAGGAAGCAGTGCCTTCCAGGGATCCCTACTTGGGGTGCAGAAGGGACATACAGCCCTGGTTTATACAGAATCATATATGGCTTTTGGGAAATAAGACAGATCCTAGGTTCCCAAGAGCCCTACTTGAGACGGAAACAGGTTATGTCATCTAGACAGAGGAAACGCTTCACTTTTTGAGGGCAGGTTATCAGAATTTTAAAAGCCTGATGGCTAGAGAGTGTAACTGAAATTGTATTGACTGCTTCATTTGTAGAAGACTTTTTCCTCTCTTTCTGTTTTGTTCTAAATGTCTATGTTTAAGCCCAAGATACAAATTAAAACTTGATTAAATTAGTGATTCCCACGAGATAAGGGCTTTCTTCTTATACAGGAGGCCTCCTCTAGCTCCTCCCCCACCCTCAGGGGTTTTAAACTTGTGGGAATTAATACCATGTCTAAAATATTTCATAATATTTTGGATACATGGTTATTTTAAATGGGTGTTTCATAATCACCTAAAAATGCTACAAGTTTATGTAAAATAGCTTATCCTTACATTGTAAATATTAGATTAATAAGAGTTCCTTACACCTTTTTCCTGAAAAGGCCATATAGACATTAGTCGATATTTGTGGTTCTCGATCTCCAAGGATTTGACCTTTCCGTTGACTTTCAGGCCTGTTTTGTTCAACCTAGTCCCACTGCCCCACTGCTTTCTCCCTCACAGACTATAAGATGTCAACAGATGATGAAGCCAGAAATTCTGAGAAAATATTGCACAATAATGATCCAAACAAATGATTTGTGGTTTGATTTTTACCCATTTAACACATTCTTACTGATATAGGTTGCTCTGTTTGAAAGTCAACAGACTTATTTAAAAGACTATCCCTCCAACCGGGGAAATGTATCTCTTGTTAATGTTGGGCTTTTTAGCACCATACTCTGTCCTCTAGCTTTGTGTTGGCACTGCCAATCCCATGTTTAGCCTGGAGAGCTGTTATTCCAGAGGTCTTTGGACCTGAAATTATAACAGAATTTCATTTTTGTCTCAGCCTGAGGTTTTTTTTTCCCCTGTGAAATTGTCCTGTTTCCTCTTCATGGGTATAATGTCCATGTCTCTCTGAGTTTGATAAACTACCAAGAATATTTACAGTTCCATAGCTTTTCTATACAACTATTTTATTCTCCTAATACCTTTTCAAGTTAAGGATAAATTTTAAAAAGAGCAAATTCAAATGATTGGCAAAAAGCGGCACAGACTCTGGAGCCTGTCTGCCCAGGTTTATATACCATGTTTATATACTGCTTTTAGAAATGTGAATTCTGATAGCCTTTTTCTTTCTTTTTTTTTTGAGATAGAGTCTCAAGCTGTCACCCTGGGTAGAGTGCCATGGCGTCACTGCTCGCAGCAACCTCAAACTCCTGGGCTTAAGCAATCCTCTTACCTCAGCCTACCAAGTAGCTGGGACTCCAGGCACCCGCCACAAGGCCTGGCTATTTTTTTTTTGGTTATAGTTGTCATTGTTGTTTGGCAGGCTTGGGCTGGATTCGAACCCACCAACTCTGGTGTATGTGGCTGGTGCCTTAGCCGCTTGAGCTACAGTGCTGAGCCACTGATAGCCTTTTTCAATCTAGCAATATTTGTGGATGTTTATTGTGGCATTTTCTAAAGTGCCTTCCACAGCCTACCAAGCCCTGCATCATTCTGGACCCCGGCCAAGATATCTGCCTGAGCCCTCTGCCTGCTTGTGTCCCATTATTCATCAGCCACAATGGCGGCCCTGTGTCTAAGATGCTCTCCTTCAGAACGCTGGTGCTTGCTGCGCCTTCTGCCTGGAAGGCTCTTCTCTTAATGCTTCTCACGGTTTCCTCCTCTAAGTCATTCAGGTTTCTGATTAACATTTCAGAGACGTCTTCCATGAATACCCCCCCTAAAGTAATAAGTAATTTCCACAACTTTCTTTCTTTCTTTTTTTTTAATTCTTTTGTACATAGATCATAAATACATTTATGCCCATTTATGCCCATTTCGGTGTGTTGATTATTTGTACAAATTGGAGTGCTTACATCATGCTAATCAGCATAGTTTTCATCTCATTTACCTAATTATAGCATTAGGACATTTGTGTTCTACACATGACAGAACCAACTTGTACTTGCAATGTGCTCCATGGTTGTGGTCCCCCTACTATCCCTCCCACCCCCTCCCCATCCCTCACCCTCTCCTTCCCTCCTTCATCATAGCCTATAGTTGTGTTTCATTTTTCATATGCAAGTGTGAGTTATTATAAATTGGTTTCACAGTAGTACTGAGTACATTGGATACTTTGTTTCCATTCCTGAGATACTTTGCTAAGAAGAATATTTTCCGCAACTTTCTACCCCCTTACCTACCTTCCTCCAAATAAAACATTATTTTGCATGTTAAATTCTTGCCTATGCCCTTCACTAGAATGAAGGCTCTATGAAAGCACAGACTTTGTTCACTACTGTATTTCTAGAGTGGAACAGGCATAGAGAAGGTACTAAAATAAAGATCTTTTGCATGAATGGTTCGTGGTAGCAAATGAACAGAAAAAGAAGCAAAGACCCTGCCCTTTGGTAAGAGAATGGTTAGATGAATTTTGGTACATTAATAACGTGCAAGTATTATGTGTGTAGTCACTGAGAAGAATAGAATTGGAGCTTTATCATTGAGGGCTTTCCAAA
Organism: Nycticebus coucang; assembly: GCF_027406575.1. Lineage (NCBI taxonomy): Eukaryota > Metazoa > Chordata > Mammalia > Primates > Lorisidae > Nycticebus > Nycticebus coucang. The sequence continues at coordinate 77,960,124 of NC_069786.1, forward strand.
ACTTACTAAATGAGAAGTGTAGATGCAGAAAAGGGTATATAATAGGACCCTGAGCAGTGATCTGTTTATCAACCATATGTCTATCAATCATCCATCTAGGCATAATTCCACCAGAAGGGATACAGAAAGATATTCACCCATTGTAGGCATTAGCTATCTAGGGAAATGGAGTAGGGTACGGAAAGGGGCAGCAGGGGGCTAAAAATTGGCTGAAAGGGATGTAGAGTTATTGAAAATAAGAGACACAGCTTTACTGGCTTCTGGTAGATGTACTTCTCAGCAACTTCACTCAAATCTTTCTCCACTCTCCACTTCTACTGGGACTTAGTGTCAAACTCTGACTTCTTTGCTGATCTGGCCTCTAGTAATTACTTCCATTTGGAATTCTGTGTTGATGCTTTGACACACGGAAGCACAGGTTTCAGGCAGTTGCATCCATCACATCTTTGCCTACCACCTGGAATGTCTTTGCGTTCTCTGAAAAACACATCTGTCTTTCACTGATGCACGTTACTTTTGTTTCTCATGTAATGAGTCTTTGATGCTCGTATGGCTTTTGCTGATCACTATTGGGGGTGGGGTTCTGAGGAAAGATTATGAAACTGATTGCAGACAATTTATCCTTTTGTGGCTTGTTAGGGCCCATAAATTCCTGACGGGGGAAGTGTGCCTGGGAGGATAGCAATGCTGATGCCACAGTAATGTGCTCCACATACATAAAGAAAACCCTCTGGAGAACTTTGATAGAAATTTCGGGAAATATTATCAAATTAGAGACAGTAAGCATTTTGAAAATAAAGTGGCATTATCTTAGAAATGTAAGAAGGTAGAGGCAAGATACAGGATTTAGATAAGAATACAATTAATGGGTGGTGCCCGTAGATCAGTGGGTAGGGCGCTGGCCACATATGCCGAGGCTGGTGGGTTGGAACCCATCCTGGGCCAGCTAAAACAACAATGACAACTGCAACAAGAATAAAATAGCCAGCCATTGTGGCAGGCGCCTGTAGTCCCTGCTACTTGGGAGGCTGAGGCAAGAGAATCGCTCAAGCCCAAGAGTTGGAGGTTGTGTGAGCTGTGACACTCTGGCACTCTACCCAGGGTGACAGCTTAAGACTCTGTCTCAAAAAAAAAAAAAAAAATACAATTAATGATGAGAAACCCATATTTTAGGGTAAAGATGTGTTCCTTTTATCATGGCTTTCAGTTATTGGAAGTTGCATATTCATTAGACTGATTGTATTTTCCACCAGCTCTAAGGATGAGGAGTGTACCTTACAAGTACATTGAAAGGAAACTTTCAGGCACCCATCTGTCTTCACTTTAAATAGAATAATTTAGAAATACTCATTCTAAATTTAAGTTCCTTAAAGGCAAGGCAAGGATTTCATTATAATTTTGATTTGATACAATGGTTTTGCTACAATATAAGTGCATTACTTCTATCTTTATAGGATTTCTAGCTTATTACTCATTAAAGATAAACATCAATGGTATAACTTGGGAAAAACAGTAAAAAAGAATTCTAGTACAATAATAAATGGACCAACCCATGTCATAAGCCATTTGGGGCACTATAAAGTTAGTTTTAAAACTATATTTTTGATCCCATTACTGGGCATCTACCCAGAAGGAAAAAAAATAATTTGATCATAAGAACATTTGCACTAGATTGTTTATTGCAGCTCAATTTACAATCACTAAGATGTGGAAACAACCTAATGCTCATCAAACCATGAATGGATTAATAAACTGGTATATGTATATATGTATGACATGGAATACTATTCAGCTGTAAAAAGATGGAGACTTAACATCTTTTGTATTAACTCGGATGGAGTTGAAACACATTCTTCTTAGTAAAGTATCACAAGAATGGAAAAACAAGTCGTCAATGTACTCAATACTAACATGAAGCCAATGGAAGAACTAATAGATACCCAAACAAGAGAAAACTCAATTCAGTTCAAGTTGGGGGGAAGGGAGGTGGGAGGGGAGAGGGTGAGGAGGAAAGGGGTTGGTGTGCTTTCACCTGACAGGTACAATGGAAGGGCATATGGCCCCCCTGGGCATGGGATGCAACTATAGCAGGAAGTTCCCCTAACAGATACAAGCATTGCAACCTAATCATCTGTACCCTCGTACTAATCTGAAGTTAGTTTTTAAAAACTATGTTTTTGAGAGAAAAAAATTGAATGTAAGCCCTGAATTTGGAAGAAAAAAAAATATCCTGAGTCATTTTTTTTTGCCTTTCAGATTTTCTCTGAGCAGTTTCTTCCATCAACATATTCATAAACAAAATTCTTTCATTTTCTCAAAAAAGATACATGTATAATGTTGAGAGGAGAGGTGGGGTAGTGATAGACTAACAAGTGCACGATGCTGAATTTCTAACATGCGTGCTTTTTTCTTACATTCCCCTTAGTTTATGATCATTCAGTCATACACCTTTCTGTCTAACCATACGTCTATATGACCACTTTTCATTAAATCTAAGCTCAAAAATATACATTTTCCATTTTTTTGATGAGGTCTTTGTTTCTGAAGACATTTATATTTTATGAATCTTATGTTAAATTTGTTATGCTCTTCTCCTGTTCATCTGTCTTTTGTTAGAAGGATCTCATTCACAAGCCTTTTGCGATGAGAAAAATATATTAATTTTTCTCCCCTGCAGAAGTTAATCACCAAATAGAAAAAGTGTTGCTATTTTTCTTTCTTTCAGTGTTTACCCTAGTAATTTTAGCATACATATGGAACTTAATACAGTCTACATCAATTTTACCTGCTGTCCTATCAAACATTTAAATCTAAGAAGACTAAGCAGAAGGCTTTATCCTCTTCTGAAATAGATGAGATTGCTACTTGATATTTTTAGTTCCATCTTAATTTTTTTTTTTTAAACAGACAAAGACTCACTTTGTCACCCTTGGTAGAGTGCTGTGATGTCACAGCTCACAGCAACCTCCAGCTCTTGGGCTTAGACGATTCTCTTGCCTCAGCCTCCCGAGAAGCTGGGACTACAGGTGCCACTACAACACCAGTTATTTTTTGTTTCAGTTTGGCTGGGGTGGGGTTCGAACCCGCCACCCTCAGTATATGGGGCTGGCACCCTACTCACTGAGCCACAGGCGCCGTCCATCATAATTGTTTTTAAGCCCCACAAATTCAGCAGTTTATTGTTGCATATTGCTACTGATTTTATTCTCTTGCCGTTCTTTCCTGTCTTCTTGTATCCCAGATCCTATTATCTCTTTTTTTTTAGCAGACACTTTTTTTTATTAAGTCATATACACATAGATCATAAATACATTTATGCATATGTGGGGTACAATGTGTTTTTTTTGTACAATCTGACATGGTTACATCAAACTGATCAACATAGCTTTCACCTCATTTACTTGATTATTGTATTTTTTATTTATTTTTTTATTTATTGTTGGGGATTCATTGAGGGTATAGTAAGCCAGGTTACACTGATTGCATTTGTTAGGTAAAGTCCCTCTTGCAATTGTGTCTTGCCCCCAAAAGGTGTGGCACACACCAAGGCCCCACCCCCTCCCTCCTTCCCTCTCTCTGCTCTCCCCTTCCCACACCCCCACCATGACCTTAATTGTCATTAATTGTCCTCATATCAAAATTGAGTACATAGGATTCATGCTTCTCCATTCTTATGATGCTTTACTAAGAATGATGTCTTCCACTTCTATCCAGGTTAATACAAAGGATGTAAAGTCTCCATTTCCAGATCCTACTCTTATATATAGGATTCATCCTTTCTGAAAGACATGCTTTAGAATTTCCTTTTGTGAGAGTCAGTTGAAAGGAAATGCCTCAGTTATTTTTTCCTTTTTGAAAATATAGTTATTTTACCCATATTGGGATCATCTTTAAAATATAGGTTGAGAGTTATTTTCTCTTTGTTCATTGAAGTTATTATTCTAATACTTTCTGGCTTTGGATGTTGCATGCATTCGTTTAATTGTAAGTGAACTTGTCTTTCTGGCTGCTTTTGAAATGTGTGCTTTGCTTTTGGAATTCCCGTCTATGATGTGATTAGTGAATGTTTAGTTTTATTTATCCTCCTTGAAATTTATTAGACTTTCCACATCTGAAAGTTGGTATATATTTGCCATTTCTGGAGACTTGTTTCTTCCTCATTTTCGCCAATTTATTTTACCTGAATCTGTTGATTAGATTTACTTTAGATTTTTTTTTTTTTTGGTCAATTTTACCTTTTAGAAGCTCTCTTTAGCTCTTTTAGCAATCTATTGGCAATTTCAGTGACATCTGCTATCAAAATTTTGACAAAGTGCAAACCCATCTTTAAACATGTAAAACCTATTTAATTTCTAGTCACCATATATTTTTTTTGCAGTTTTTGGCCAGGGCTGGGTTTGAACCTGCCACCTCCGGCATGTGGTGCCGGTGCCTTACTCCATTGAGCCACAGGCGCTGCCCCTCTAGTCACTATCTTACTCTTCCAACCCCGCAGGTCTGTGAGTCTCATTGCTTGCTGTTCCTGGTGACTCTCACTTGTGCTAGCTTGTTTTCTCATATGTCTAGTGTTCGTGAATTCATGTTCATTGCAATTTTATTGGTTCTTTGAGGTCTAAACTGTTCTTTTCTTTAGAAAATGTATTTTCCTCAATTTATGGGTTACAAGTGTAATTTGTCATGTGGATAGATTGCCTCATGGTGAAGTCAGGGCTTTTATGGTATCCATTACTCAAATAATGTATATTGTACCCATTCAGTTATTTCTCACCATCAGCCCTCCTCCCACACCCCCAGTTTCAAGTCTAAATTGTCTATCGTTCCACATTCTACATCCATAACATGTACACTTAAAAAATCACCAAATAGCAACAAATCGCGGATATAAATTTGTTTTCTATCTCCACAAATGCTGGGCTTTGATAATCATTTGTTTGGGACAGAAGTATTTTGATTATGTGAACTGGCAGAGGTCAAAAGAAGCATATAAATAAATAAAGAAAGAAATGCAAATACACTTTTCACCTTCTTTTTTTTTTTTTAAGCAGGCATTAAGGAATGAACAGTACATAAAGAGATGTTCATCAGACTTCTGGCTGACCTTTCACCTTCTGTTGCTTGAAGTTAACTCCTCTGCAAACTGTGTGTGTGTTGTAGGGTCTTTTTCAAAATTAATAAGCTAAACTCTTTAATTCATATAACCGCCCTGAAAGCCACCTTGTTGGAATCATGGGGGAAGTTTGCTTCTGTTGATTAGCTGAGAAGCTTACTTTCACTATTAATATGCAACAGTTATTCCAATTGGGTTCTGATAAAAGTCAGTATAGATATTAGACATCAACTCAGTAAGTCTTTACAAAACAAGTTTCTATAGGGTGGGGGGCGGGGGACTGACTGCCTGATACCTTGGGGTTTTACTTAATCGTAAAGTCTAACATCTTTACCCTTGTTAAAATTTTGAAACTTAAAATTCAATCAAATAATGTACTTTAATCTTATAGTAGAGAAAATTAGTAGAAAGTGTATTGAGTAACTGCAATGGCCTTTCATCCTGGACATCTAAGGTCACTCCAGGAGAAACTTGAGAGTAATTGAAATGAGAGCCGTAGCAGGTTCTTTGCTATCTTACAAATGAGTCTGCCAAGCAGTAATCTCAGAGGCTTGTTAATGGACAGCTTTGTGAGGTAATGTTCTTTATAAATGTCAGTGACCTACCTGCCCCATACCTATGGTTGCTCTACTAAGATTTATAATTTCCTATTCTCATGAATAGGAAAACCCATGAATATAATTTATTTCTGGTAAAGCTCCATCAAATAATATAAAAATGAATGTCTTTCTTTTTTCAGTGTACATACGTATTAATGTTATCTGCTACTTTATAAATAAGAAGAAATGCTGAGAGGGGAATAGTTTTAAAAATAATTTCTTTTAGAGGGTGGCACCTGTGGCTCAAGGAATAGGGTGCCGGTCCCATACGCCGGAGGTGGCGGGTTCAAACCCAGTCCTGGCCAAAAACCACACACAAAATAATAATAATAATAATAATTTCATTTAGAAATCTCACTAAATGATTTCATATAATTTAGGTATAAACATGAGCATAAAGCTCAAAATAAGAAAAAATAGTCATGTTTGTAGAAACATAATGAGCTGATATACAGGTGTTTTTACACATGAATGGGGAAATCTTTAAGCATTTTCAACATTTATAAACTAAAAGCTATTATGGGTACTATAATTTTAAGTATTTTACTTCATGATGCACATGTTATCTTATATACAAGTTACTTTGAATAAATGCTGTTTAATTTTTGTACTATCTCTTAGTCCCATTCTCTTTTGTATTCTTTTTTTTTTTTTTTTTTTTTGGCAGGTTTTGGCCAGGGCCAGGATTGAACTCGCCACCTCCAATATATGGGGCCGGTGCCCTACTCCTTTGAGCCACAGGCACTGCCCTCTCTTTTGTATTCTTTCCATCCCTGTCTCTCTGTCTCTCTTTCCATATGCATGAAACTTTTTCTTTACCAAGGCAAACATGGAATATTTTGAAAACAATTAAAAAATCGAGGTTTATACAAAATTTTGAATTATGACAGATACAAATACTATCATTTTAGAAGATGCAAAATAAAGTATTTCTAAGAGATGGAAAACTGGTTGATTACTTGGTGCAGGCCAATTCTAGTGATGATATAATGTGTGGTGCAAATTATACATGCTTTATTACAAACTGTGATTTAAGTGAAGAATTTGTGCAGTGAGTAATTTTATTTGAAAATTATGAGAAATTTATTGTTGTTTTGTGACAATAAGATCTATTCTTCCATTAGCAGCATCTACATGCATAAAGTATTTCCAAAACCTCTGGGTTCCCTAACCAAGAAAATAGACTTCACTGTAGTAATATCTGGGACCTTGTCCAAAGAATTTTAAAACGCAAAGTGTCAGCACTTTAAATTGGTTTTATGTGTAACGGTGAAATGTCACGAATACTGGGAACAGAGCTTCTCTGAGCTTGAGTGTGATGCCATAAGCTTTGGTTGCGGATTTTACCTTAATTTACTTTTGTTTAGTTTCAACTAGACAGCATATTCAATATAAGATTCATGGAGACTGAACCTTGGCTGCAGGCCAAGTGAGTTCATACCCTTTCCTATATTTTACTCTCGAATGCCCTTTCCCACAGCTTTTCTATACTTCCCAGTGACTGACAACCGCAAGTTGAGGTATTCATTTGTTTTTTTTCTGAAAGCTATTTTTCCAGTAAATTTGCTAAAAACTAGAATGAATTGTCTGGTTGTCACTTTATTTAGTAAATGTCTATTGTTGAATAGAACAGGCTTCTTTTTTATTATTATTAAATCATAGCTGTGTACATTAATGCGATCATGGGGCACCATACACTGGTTTTATAGTCTGTTTGACATATTTTCATCACTCCGGTTAACATAGCCTTCCTGGCACTTTCTTAGTTATTGTGTTAAGACATTTACATTCTACATTTACTAAGTTTCACATATACCCTTGTAAGATGCACTGCAGGTGTAATCCCATCAATCACCCTCCCTCCCTTTCCCCCTTCCCCCATTCTTAGGTTATAACTGGGCTATAGCTTTCATGTGAAAGCCATAAATTAGTTTCATAGTAGGCTGAGTACATTGGATACTTTTTCTTCCATTCTTGAGATACTTTACTAAGAAGAATATGTTCCAGCTCCATCCATGTAAACACGAAAGAGGTAACGTCTCCATTTTTCTTTAAGGCTGCATAATATTCCATGGTGTACATATACCACAATTTATTAATCCATTTGTGGATTGATGGGCACTTGAGCTTTTTCCATGACTTAGCAATTATGAATTGGGCTGCGATAAACATTCTGGTACAAATATCTTTGTTATAATGTGATTTTTGGTCTTCTGGGTATATAACTAGTAGAGGAATTATAGGATTGAATGGCATATCTATTTTTAGATCTCTAAGTGTTCTCCAAACTTCTTTCCAAAAGGAATGTATTAATTTGCATTCCCACCAGCAGTGTAGAAGTGTTCCCTTTTCTCCACATCCATGCCAACATCTCTGGTCGTGGGATTTTGTGATATGGGCTAATCTTACTGGAGTTAGATGATATCTCAAAGTAGTTTTGATTTGCATCTCTCTGATGATTAAGGATGATGAGAATGTTTTCATATGTCTGTAGGCTGTGCACCTGTCTTCTTCAGAAAAGTTTCTCTTCAAGTTCCTTGCCCAGCCTGCGATGGGATCACTTGTTCTTTTCTTGCTTATATGTTTGAGTTCTCTGTGGATTCTGGTTATTAATCCTTTGTCGGAGACATAACCTGCAAGTATCTTCTCCCATTCTGAGGGCTATCTGCTTGCTTTACTTATTGTGTACTTGGCTATGCAGAAGCTTTTTAGCTTGATCAGGTCCCAGTAGTGTATTTTTGAAGTTGCTTCAATTGCCCGGGGGTTCCCCCTCATAAAATATTCTCCCAGACCGATTTCTTTAAGAGTTTCCCCGCACTTTCTTCTAGTATTTTTATAGTTTCATGTCTTAAGTTTAAATCTTTAATCCAGTGAGAGTCTATCTGAGTTAATGTTGAAAGGTGTGGGTCCAGTTTCAGTCTTCTACAGGTTGCCAGCTAGTTCACCCAGCACCATTTGTTAAATAGGGAATCTTGAAAAGGGACAAAATTGAAAGCATTTTCACTAAGATTAGGAATAAGAGAAGGAAGTCCATTTTCACATTTATTTTAACATAGTTCTGGAAGTCCTAGCCCGAGCAATTAGGCAAGAGAAAGGAATAAAGGGCATTCAAATTAGAAAGGAAAAGGTCAAAATGACATGATTGCTTGTTTTAAAAAGACCTAAAGACTCCACCCAAAACCGCTTATAACCGATAAACAAATTTGATAAAGTTGAAGGATACAAAGTCAACATACAAAAAAAGGTAATAATTTTTATATGCTAACAGCAATCAATCTGAAAAAGAAATCAAGAAAGCAATCCCATTTACAATCGTTATAAAAGATAAAAATAAAATACCTAGAAATAAATTTAACAAAAGGAAAAAAAGATTTCTAGAAGGAAAACTACACATCTTTGATAAAAAAATACGAAGAGGAGATCTCTAAAAATAGCCAGCCATTGTGGCCGGCACCTGCAGTCCCAGCTACTTGGGAGGCTAAAGCAAGAGAATCACTTGAACCCAAGAGTTTGAGGTTGCTGTGAGTTATGATGCCATAGCACTCTACCAAGGGTTGACAAAGTGAAACTGTCTCAAAAAAAATTCATCAGAACTCATTGAGCTCCAGTGAAGCCCTTAATACTGGCCGAATCCTCCCCATGCATCGCTACTTGAAGTTTTACAACAACCCTGCAAGGTATATACCCAGAAGACCAAGGGTCGCATTACGACAAGGATATTTGCACCAGGGTGTTTGTCGCAGCCCAGTTCACGGTTGCTGAGTCATGGAGGAGGCCCAGGTGCCCATCAATCCACGAATGGATTAATAAACTGTGGTATATGTACACCATGGAATATTGTGCAGCCTTGAAGAAGGATGGAGACCTTGCCTCTTTCATGTTTACATGGATGGAGCTGGAGCTAGGAGAATGCCAGGAAGGCTATGTTGACCAGTGTGATGAAAATGTGTCAAACTGTTTATAAAGCCAATGTTTGGTGCCCCATGATTGCATTAATGTACACAGCTATGATTTAATATTAATAAAAAAATCTAAAATAGTGGAACAATGAAAAAAAAATACCAAGAGGACACATAGTCACATGAGAAAAAATATCCCATCTTCATAGATTAGAAGAACTAATTTTATTAAAATGTCTGTACTATCCAAGGTAATCTATAGATTTAGTTTGATCCCTATCAAAATACCAATCATGTTCTTCACAGATATAGAAAAAATAATCCTAAAATCTGTGTGTAACCGCAAAAGACCCCAAAAAGCTAATGCAGTTCTGAGCAAAAAGAACAAAGCTAGAGAAATCATACTTCCTGACCTCAAATTATACAACAAAACTATAGTGACTAAAACAGAATGCAGCATTCTATAAAGTCTGTGTGCAGATACAGAGAGAAGTTCAGAGAGACTAGAGTGCACGGAGAAAGGGGAAAATACTGTAGGGTGTAGTTAAAAAAAAAAGAAAGAAAGAAAAAGAAAAGGTACTGAATAATCAGTTGTGTAGGGCTTTACAGAGCCTTGTACAGCCAAGCTCCTGACCTCGTAGGGCTGTAATCCCACACTGCCATGCATCAGGCTGGGCCACTGTATCTCATCTCCCCCATCATGGATCCTTTGTCTCCTTGCCTCCTTCCCTCCCGAAGGAGGCAAGGATTTTTTATAGGTAGAATATATTCCATGAGCTTCTGATGAACTAACATCCATGATTCTCAATGTGCTCTTTGAATCTATGAGAATGGCGAATTTAGGAAGCATATGCAATCTTAACTCATATTAAATCGTGTGAATTCCTTTTTCAGAGTAAATTCGGTAAATGTGGTTTAACATAGAGGCTTTTATTCATTTCTAGCTTCAGCATCTGTTTCCAACTAACTTCATGAAATCCTTGTGTCTTCACCATTGTGAGAAAAATAAACATTTTGTTTTTCATTCTGTTACATTCAATCTAGTGTTCTGTTCCTTTTTATGATGCTTTTGAGTGGTTGGGCTGTTGGAAAGCCATAGAAATTTCCACATGGACTATATTACCTCAGGAAATTTTTTCCTCAATTTCAATACTAATGGAAAAAGTGCCACTGGTTCCTCCTTCCAATCCAAAGAGATTAATTGCTGTCCTTGATAAGGCAAAAGTAAATCTTGTGTGTGGGGGAGTCAATGTTATTTTAAGCATGAGCATTTATTTATTCACTGGAATTTCCTCTTGTTCTTCACAAGCACAGGCAACTTTTCACTTTTTGCCCATTCTATTACATAGAACAAAAATAAGTCATAATTTACTAAAGATTTTTTAAAAAATAATAATATAATTAAAAAATTTTCACCAAATTTATAAATTTGTTTTATTTATTGTCATATATAGAATATATGGAATACATATTATGTCTTATATACAAATATATATGAATAGCCTCTCTGCTATGTGATGGAAAAATAAATGCAAAAATAAAAAGGCATGGGGATCAATAAAATCATGAATTTAAGAGAGAGTGAGTTTAGGAGAAAAGTGGCCCAGAAAAAATGGACATGAGGTAAGTTTGCAGGTTAAAAGTGTAAAGAGAAGAGGTAGCAATAAGCAGAAAGAAAAGTGGATGCTCGGATGAGGGTTGGAGGAGGAAAAAAACAGATCGCGAAGAAGCAGAGATACCAGGGAAGAGAGAATGTCTGGGAGCTGCGCGGTCAACAGTGTAGGTTGCCGTGGGATAACTTTTGCTGCATTTGGAAACTAAGTGATGGCTGGAGGCCATTGAGAATGAAATTCAGTTGAATATACGGCTGGAAGCCAAATTCTGGGAGGTGAAGTATAGGTGGGAAAACTGAAAATTAAAGATAGCCCAAGCCCTCCTCACTTTTCGGGTGACAGTTCAAATTCTGCATCCCGCAGGAAGCCTCAGCAGCGCCCCCTGCTGGAAGATAATGCTTCTGGAGCACCTTGTACTCCAGCCACCATGTCACTTATTAAACCTTTATTTATTAATACTTATTCTTGATTCTGGTTTTCCTGTAAGGATAAGTCAAGGACCACATTTTACTGTTAAAGAATCTAGCATACCACTTGGCCTATCACAGGTGCTTAGTAAATATAGTGTGAAAACGATGCAGGTATAGTTGAGAAAGGTACATGGCTATAATACCTGCACGTTCCCACTAAGATCCTTAAGAGAAAAGAAAAAGAGAATCGGTTGAGAAAAATTTTCTGAATCAAGCAACACAATTAAATAAACAAACAAACAAAAGCCTGAGGCACTAATGCCCAAATGTTGAGGTCATGGTAACTGTTGAGAGCAGTGGCCCAGAGAAATGAAGAAGAAAGAACACCCGGGGAGCCAGACAGTGCTGGCTGAATTCAGGCTGCATTTGTGAGATGTGTGATGTGAAAGTTGCTCGGCTTGTGTGAGCCTCAGTATCTTCATCTTTAAAAGGAAGATGGAAATCTAGTGATAAGTTTGTCATAAGGATTAGATATGTGCAAAACTTGTATACATAGTAAGCACTTAAGAAATAGTATCATAGCTAGTTCTGTTTTCTAGTTTCCATTTTTTATTTGTTTGAAAGGGTTGGATTTAATGAACTAAAAGTCTTCCAAATGATACTGATGTCTATAATGGTATATGAACAGAAGTTTTCATGTTTTAGACTTCTAAACAAGAGAGCTGTGAACTCGTATGGGGAAAGAGCACTACCCATCACATCTGTCACACAGTGTGTACTGCTTAGGTAACTGTATCCACGAAGGGACCATAAATACATGAGATATTCATTCTTCCTTTATTTTCTCTCTTTTTGTAAGAGTTCTTTCATACATAGAAAATTAAACCACGATGCAAAAATAGTGCAGTCTCTGATGAAAACCTGAGATAAAGATGAAATTAAAAGTTTGGAGGGCTTAAAAGAAAAATACTGAAATAAGCCAGTTCTAAGGCAGTTGGTAAGTCTGCACCCCTTTGACATTGCTTGCCAACTCTAGTCTTGATCTGTTAGATAATCACAGTGCAGCTACCCTATCTACCATCTAACCTTCACTGTCTCTGTTGATTATTATAGATAGCTCAGGTGTCATTTTATAAAAATTGAAAAGCAAATTGATGTTGTTTTTCTGCACTGCCACCACCGCAAAGCAGTCCATATGCCTGTCATTAGTAGAACTGTGTATATAATTTACACATAAAGCTATCATAGACTTATCATCCTAGACCGTATGCCTGGAGATAATGTGGAAATTATGCTCTTTTGTGTAACTGGGAAGGTCTCCAAGATTAGTGCCATTTCTTGGAACAGCAGAAGGCTTTTCTCACATGAGCTACATGACAGAGGAGTGTTACACAGCTCACCCATGGATGCTGGCAGCCAAGTGACACCCAAGCAGAGTTCTGATTCTGCATTATGTAATTGGAAATCCCCGCAGCGCAGTAACTTTTCAATATGCACAATGATCTAAATTAATGTCTCACTTCTACTCAGGGAGAAGTAGGCTGCCAATAATTTTATTTTTTTTTCTTTCAGGGGAGAGGGACAATTTATCTTAGAGAAAATTCTTATGGATATTTCTGCACATGTATTTTGTACAAAAACATGTATTCTGTACAAAACATGTCCGTTTTGTGTTATTCCTTTGCTTTTCTGCTTACTCCTGAGAGATGTGTGCACTTCTGTATTGCAAGGCTATTTGCGTGTGCGTGTATGTTTGCTTTTGTCCAGTTGCTGTGAAGTAGTCGGAAGGTACCTTGGCTATCTTGCACATAAGGCATGTTGCTTGGTAGCCAAAATATGGGAGATGTTCTCCTGTAGGCAGTAGTCTTCTAGCAGCTTCCAAAGATGATGCCTTGGGTTGTTTCAGAATTACTATTATTGAGGGGAGGTGCCTGTGGCTCAAGGAGTATGGTGCCGGCTTCATATACCGGGGATGGCAGGTTCGAGCCTGGCCCCAGCAAAACTGCAAACAAATAAAAAAATAAAAAAAATAAGATTTATTACTATTGAAATCAGTTCCTGTGACCCTCTTAACTTCCTGAATGTGTTTTCCTTTCTTTAGCTTAAGTTTAAAGGTATTACTACTCTTTAAATTCCTATAAATGATTTTTTATAAGATACCTATGGCATTGTCTTAATAAAAATGTGTTTCAATGGAAACTGCTTCCTCGGTTTCATTTTTAGTGTTGTATGTTTTCTAGTAATACTAAACAAGGGCTTTTACTTGGAGGGAAATCATACTGATTATTTAGAAATTGGTATTTAGACTGTTACTGCGTGACTTCAAATATAGATGTGATTCTTTTATCTACTTTTACATTACTATGTAACATATACTTGTATTTTTCAGAACATTTCAAAAGGGAAATGTCTTTACATTAAAAAAAAAAAGTGTCTGGGCAGTGACCGGGAAGAGCGTGTGTTTTATGGGGAACCAAGCCCTTCCTCTGCAACTTACATCTCTTGCTCAACTGCCCTCAGTTAACCTTCCATATTCTCTTTCTTGCAGTTCAGCGACAACCTCCTAGCTGGTTTCTCCACAGCTACTCTGACCCCCTCTCAATTGTTCTTCACTTGCAGAATTCACATCGGATTCTATCAACCCCTTCGCTTCAAAAACAGATCAGGCTCAAAATTCTTTAATGGTTTCCGCTTCTTCTTGGGTCAGAACATACATTTTCAACATGGCTTACGAGGCTTGGCTCCCTTTTCCAGCCTCAGCGCATTCACTCCCCGAGTCCCCTTATCTGAGCTGCCATCTCACCTGTCTCCTTTCAAGCCCTGAAAGCGCCATTTTCTCTCTTCCCCACACACAGATCCCTGGATACGGTGGCTCACACTGTTTACTCCGTTAGCTTCACTCTGTCTTCCAGTATCAACTCAGTTATCACTTCTTCAGACAAGCTTTCCCTCACTAACATAATTTACTTTGTCATAAAGTTATACTGCCATAGCACTGGGTTTTTCTCTTTATATCACTCAACGCAGGTGGAATTTTACATCAATTTTGTGCAATGACTTTGATTAATATTTATCTTCCTTACTACACGAAAGCAGAGATTTTGTTTATTCATTTATTATTATTTATTATTTTAAAATATTAAAGGAATATCAATGTTTTTGTTAGATGTGTAGCTTTTATACTGTTTTAAGTCAGGGCTATTAGTGTGCCTATCTCCTTAATATTGTTTATTGTACCCAGAGATCCTTTTTTTTTTCTCGAAACTTTGTATCCTATGACCTAATACAGTGCCAGGGATGTGGTAGGGTTAATAATTTAAAATAAATTATTTTAAATTTAAAATAATTTAAAAGAAATTATTTTAAGGCTGCCCCCGTAGCTCAGTGGGTAGGGCGCCGGTCACATACACTGAAGCTGACAGGTTCGAACCCGGCCTGGGCCAGCTGAAGCAACAATGACAACTGCAACAACAACAATGACAACAAAAATAGCCAGGCGTTGTTGTGGGCTCCTGTAGTCCCAGCTACTTGGGAGGCTGAGGCAAGAGAATCGCTAAAGCCCAAGAGTTTGAGGTTGCTGTGAGCTGTGACACCGTGGCACTCTACCCAGGGCAACAGCTTGAGACTCTGTCTCAAAGAAAAAAAGATGATTTTTCAGATGAGTGAAAAAATGAAGTCACATGTCAATAATTTACAAGAGATCTTCGTCAGTTCTGATGAGGAAGTATGGCCATGTAAGGTATTAAAGTGCATCAGAATGCTTTAAGTTAGGATGATTTGGGCCATCAAATTGAATTTGAAAGGGACAAATTACTATGACTTCAGTTGAACAGACTCTACAAGCCAAGTATCTTGATTTGTGAAAGAAGATAAGTCTGGGATGAACTTTAATTCTAATCTTTTTGTCTTTACAAATAGAGATTGTCAGTCGGTCAGCACATCCCCAGTGCTCATTCATGTGAGGAAACACATTGTCATATTGTAACAACAAATACTTATCTAGTTCTTAATATGTGTCAGACACTGTGTTACGTTCCAAACCTATAACTCATTTGTGTTCAGAGTAGTCCTCTAAAGTGTCAATACCATTATTACCCACATTTCATAAATGAAGAAACTGAACAAAGTTAAGTAATTTAACTGGAGGTTACAGAGTTAATTGGTGGATCCGAGAGATTCACAAGATTCTAGATCCCAGCTCTGGTATTGCCTTATTTAAAGGAAAATTAGCATCTTTGTGTTTTATCTAGCAAGTAGAAATAGGAAATGAACATTTTTTTTGTTTGTCAAATAAGTATAAGATGAATACTCATCTTTAAGTGCAGACTTTTCTTTTCTCTCTCAAGTATAAATATCATTTATATTATACTTCTAAAAATATTATGAAATAAAAATTAAAACTATATCCTATCTTATTCTTTTAATTTATTAAATTTTTTTTTCAGTTTTTTGAATCTGTATACTGTCCTTGGTATCAAAATTCAGGTATTATTAATTATATGAATATCTTGCACTTGTGTTATCATTCTATAGTTTATTAGGTACTTTTGCTTATATGCTGAATTAATTCTCCTGGATACTTCATGAGATAGGAATTATCACCATTTTTAGATATGAAGGTGAACATACAAGCTCTAAGGCATATAGTAGATGGCTTGATAAGGTTAAAGCCTGGATTTTCTGACTTTAAATACAGCACACATGCTTCATTATCACAGAACCCCAAAGCACAAAACTTACAAGACAATCTGCTTGTAGGGAAAACATTCACCCATCAAGATGTATGCCCAGGACATACGCACTTGAATGTTTATTGCAGCTCAATTCACAATTATGAAGATGTGGAATCCATCCCAGTGTCCATAAATACATGACTGGATTAATAAACTATGGTATATGTATATCACAGAATACTCTTCAGCCATAAAAGATGGAGACTTTACATCTTTTGTATTAACCTGGATAGAGTTGGAGAACACTCTCTTTAGTAAAGTATCATAAGAATGGAAGCAAGTATACAATATACTCAATACTATTATGAAACCAGTAGACAAACACATGCCCACAAGAGAAAAACACAATTAAGCTTACCGAGGAGGGATGGGTAGGAGGGGAGGGGGGAGGAGGATTGTCGTGCTCTCACCTAATGTGTACAATGTAAGGGTACATGGCACACCTCCTGGGTGAGGGGCTCAACTACCACTTGGACTCTGCCTAACAAACCCAAACAATGTAACCTAATTGTGTGCACCCTCATGTTAATCTAAAAAATATATATGAACACGTGCAAACATATACTTTTTATGTAAGCCTTAGTCATTATTTTAAAAGACTGCAAAAGTATGATCAACAACATTTTTCTCCAGAAAATGATACTCGGACGGTGCCTGTGGCTCAGTCGGTAAGGCGCCGGCCCCATATACCGAGGGTGGCGGGTTCAAACCCGGCCCCGGCTGAACTGCAACCAAAAAAAAAATAGCTGGGCGTTGTGGCGGGGGCCTGTAGTCCCAGCTACTTGGGAGGCTGAGGCAGGATAATCGCCTAAGCCCAGGAGTTGGAGGTTGCTGTGAGCTGTGTGATGCCACAGCACTCTACCGAGGGCCATAAAGTGAGACTCTGTCTCTACAAAAAAAAAAAAAAAATGATACTCATTAGTATCATGATTTCTAGTAAAAAAAAAAATGGTCTCAAACTGAGTTCAACATAGCTATTTCTGATTGTTAGCTGCTGGGAATAACAATAAATATAAAACATTAAATTGATAGTAAAATAATTAAAATGCCATTTTTGTGATAGGTCATATTGTTGAAGCACAAATGATGGACTTTTTAATGCAATAGTTATTGCCTTTAATTTTCTGGAAATCTGTTATCTACAAGCTTTCTTTATAATCTTGCTCTGTTTACACCAAAGCATTAAAATTTTCTTCAGCCTAACATTAACACAGGAAATGAGTGACAAAAGGGTAGCAGTGGGCCTGACCTCAAGACCTCCATGTTTTTACTTTGAAGGTCTCCGTGTTAGTACAAATAAGTGTTAAAACTCTACTAGCATATAGCAAAGTGCAATGGAAATAAAACTAGCAAAGACTTTCTCAAGTATGTGGGTTTTTTTTTCTTATTCGAATAGCCCAAAGTAAGGTCTGATTTGCATTTCCCATCAGGTTTGACTCTTTCCCACAGTGTGTTACATTGATAGGCCATCGAATTGCTTCTTACTGGGACTTAGGGAGATGGGAAATTTATGGTTGGGTAGAAGTAAAATAAAGGAATAATTTAATATTTTTTATTCGAATTTCCCTAGATAAAAACTGACAGGCCAGGCAAGAGTTGTATTAGTAATTGTAGTTGTTTACCTAAAATCAAAATTATAGGACACAATGTTCTTATATTTTCAGTTGCAAGCTCAAATGTTGCAATCGAGGTGTATGTTTTACTTTGCAAAATACAGTACAGGCAGTCCCAGGTTACAAAGGAGATAGTTTCTGTAGGTTTGTTCTTAAGTTGAATGTGTAAGTCAGGTCTATTTACCTATTTCCTATGATGGCCTCCCTTTGTGTGAGCTGTATGTATGTTGGATATTTGTAATTCAGGGACTGCCTAACAGTTCTTTTTAAACAGTTTTGACTGTTACAAAGAAATTACGTCAAAGACCCCCAAACTTGCATGTTGTTGTATTCCTCACTAGGTGCACAGAAAAGTTTTATCAAGCATTTTGTATCTCACTTGTGGCATGGGCTTTGCAACACAATTGTGGAAAGCCTTTGCTATTCAGGGATGGAGAAAACTCAGACCCAGAAGACACAGGGCATATAGCAGCAGTAAACACCAGCTCAGAGACCCAGGAGGGAATCTGAGTCCTGTCTCTACAGCCTGGAGACAAGCTCTTCACTTTCCAGTGACAGGAAAATACAGCTATTAACCCTCACCCTACCTAATTCCCACTGCCGCTGTGGGGCCGCAGTATCTTGTGATGCCTCTGGGAATTTCATACCAGTATTGCCTGGTATCTCCATCATGTTTCTCCTTTACACAAGGACCAACAGATTAACCATTCTTTTACCTTGTTCCTAGGATCAGGGTGAATGATTCTCCACTCACAAAATAAATGACTCAGAAGCATAAATCTGAAAGAAACTGATAATTACAAATGAGTCTGGTGAGTTCAGCAAAATTGTTATGGTGTTGGCGTGCTTTGTAAGCTGTCTTTGTTTTCATTCTCAGCCCTTTGTAGCTTTGAATGACAGGGGTTTGAGACATTGCTGAGGACTGAGAGTAAGCATTATATAGGATGGCAGTGCTTAGTTGTTAGCCATTATACTGGTTTCTTCACCATTTCTCCCAGGAACTTTCAAAAATTATTTATCACTAAGCTGATCACTAGCCATGGATACATGAGTGAGTACCTTGTGGTGGTCTGATTCTGCTATCACATTGCTATCACCGTAATGTACAATATAGTGTGTTTTCTTGCTTCTCTTGAGGCAAAAAAACATAGAAGCCAATGCTACTGAGGGGTAGCTGTAGTGGTGGAATAAACCAGTAACAAGAGGCATCTATCTTTGGTGCCTTTCACTCCTCATCCTCACTGGATAACATAGCCAAGAATGTACTTGATCAAGTTCATAGTGTCTACTCCACATAGGGACTAAGAGACTTTGCTTCTCCCTCTTTCTTTCTCTCTCTCTCTTTCTGTCCCTCCCTCTCTTCCTTTTTTTAAGACTGTCATAGTTTTGGGGTAGGTAATATATTCACATGATCCAAAACCTAGGAAGTATACAGAGATCTGTGAAAAGTCTTCTTCCTTTCCCTGTATCCATGTTTAATTTCCTTCTCTACCATGGCCACAAACAGGTAACCCCTGTTACAGGTCTCCAGGGTATTCTTACAGAGATATTTTTATAGGTGCAACACAATATAAATATGTATTTCTTTCTTAAGAACACCCACAAGGATTGGGACCTTGATAATTTTTACTTTATATAACTTAAACTTTCTCTTTAGGCAATACTTGCCCATGTGATTATGTGAGATTATCCCTTTGAAGGGTTGGTTCTGAGGTCATACTTCTGTAACTTTCTATAGTCTTCCTCAATGAACTGGGGAAAACAGGGTAACTTGTTCTTCCGGAAACTGAGCAAAATAAATGAAAAGAGGCCAGGCACGGTGGCTCACGCCTATAATCCTAGCACTCTGGGAGGCTGAGGGAGGTGGATTGCTTTAGCTCAGGAGTATGAGACCAGCCTGAGCAAGAGTGAGACCTCATCTCAACTAAAACTAGAAAAGTAGCCCACCATTATGTTTGGCACCTGTAATCCCAACTATTTTGGAGGCTGAGGCAAGAGGATCAGTTGAGCCCAAGTGTTTGAGGTTGCTGTGAGTATGAAGCCACAGCACTCTACCTAGGGTAACAAGAGTGAGACAATCTCAAAAAAAGAAAAGAAATGAAATGGAAAGAGTTATTAGTATATTTAGGCTTTGAGGATGGATCCTCTAAATACTTGGAGTTGAACACCTTGCATATCCTGTTAAATGTCTTTCCTATTTTCTAAATAAAATTATGTGTGTGAATGTATTCATCCAATGTGTCTTTCTATTTCATCACTAGGAAATTACAAAGATCTAGTTAAATTTGCCTTTAATATATATCTAAGAAAAGTCCTTGGCAAAGTTTGTGTTCATCACATCTTTAATGTATTGCCTGCCTGTCTCTGTTTTTTAGAGAGAAATTTTTGAATTTATCTGGGGTTGTCTTGGTTTATCCAGCACATTAGCATATTTCCAGTAGACTTTAGCATAGCTTTCTTTTACTAATGACACACAATACAACTTTCACTATAATTTATAAAATACAGAATTTACAGTTCTAAATAAGATTACAGGTACATTATATAGAGAATCATTTAATACTTCTTAAATATACACTCATTAAAAACTCACATACTGGTCATGAATACTATTTCAGATGGTTTTTAGTTATGTAAATTATTTCTCTCCTGACTATAATTACATGATGGACTGGTTTCTAGAGTATCATGTACTTAATGTGAGTTTCTAAAAATGCTTTAATCATATAATTGCTAGTTTATCAAGTAGAAAATATAGGTCTGAGAACACTATCATTATGTCATTATTTTTCACAAAAGACTGTGAAACACACTGAAGAGGCCATTATGAGGCAAATAACAGTTTTCTATGGTGTCTAAATTTGCAAGGATTAAAAAAAAAGACTAGTAAAGAAAATGCCTAAAGGTGAAGAGATTTAAATCTAGACAAGCAATTAATGTCTCTCTGAAAAATCAGTCCAGTCACAGGAAGTGAGTAGGTAAGACTAGAGCAATAAAGCTCCATGAGTGACACTAATATTTAATAATTGATTCATTCAATTCTGTGAGAAAGCAGAAAGGGAATAAACGTGAAACTTTCAGTTTGCATTAGCATTCAGTTGCATTATTCTTGTGCTAGTTATTACTGAGTGTATCATGTTCAAATGTCAGTGAAATAGATATTTATTCATTTGGTCTAGAGCCAGTAGGGAACAGAGTAAAATAATCTGGAATGTGTAAGGGTTAAGTTCAAATCCAGTTTTACAGAACTCAAAGACTTACAAAAAAACATTTTCTTTTGATTCAGGGGGTAGTCATGAATGAGAAAATCAATTTACTTTCAACAAAATCTAGTAAAGTCCAATGTAAAACTGTTCCATGTGTAGGTTTAGTGTGAGAAGGCAAGATTCTTAAAAGGTATTTCTCAATATATTTCTGTTACACACACACACCCACACACACTCAAGTTAGCCTTTCATATGAGGGGTGG
Organism: Nycticebus coucang; assembly: GCF_027406575.1. Classification (NCBI taxonomy): domain Eukaryota; kingdom Metazoa; phylum Chordata; class Mammalia; order Primates; family Lorisidae; genus Nycticebus; species Nycticebus coucang. The sequence continues at coordinate 77,981,567 of NC_069786.1, forward strand.
TCTACAATCCTGGATTCAAAACCATGCATAGAAAATATCTGGAAAATATATGATGATTGCATGTGTATTGAACATGCACAGATTTTTTTCTTTTCACCCCCCAAATAATACAGTATAACAACTATTTATTAAATAATCTAAAGATTATTTTAAAGTTTATGGAAGTTATATGAAAATATTACATCATTTATAGAAGGGACTGGAGCATCTGTAGATTTGGTTATTTGAGTGGGGTCCCAGATACCTATAGAAATACTGAGGGATGACTGTACTACCTCCCTCACAGATAGTGCCATGTGAGCTGGTGCATTCTCGTGCACCTATATCTATATCTATACCTATATCTATTACTCCCTCCCCTGCATTTATGAGGTACAACAATTAAGTTCACACACTTGCACTGGTGTGCTTGTTAGCACTGTATAAACAACTCAGTAAGGTTTTACAACCTTGGTATATCAGTGTCTCACAGTTGTGTTTGTGTCAATGTGTGACAGTGTCCTCCTGAATGGTGTTTATTATTGTTGTGTGTTTTCGTGTGCTGTAACAATGAATTAGAGCAATGAACACTAAATTTCTTATTAAACTTGGCAAGATTGGAAATGAAATCAGAGACATATTAACTTAAGTTTATGGGGATAATGTACTGAATAAAATGGCAGTGTACAAATGGATGAAATATTTTTCTGAGGGAAGAGAAAGCACTACTGAGAAGACAGGTCAGGGTGGCCAGTAATGAGCAGAACTGATGAAAACATTGCAAAAGTTCATTGCATTATGTGTCAAAATTGTAGGCTGACTGTGAGAAGCATAGTAAACCAAGTAAACATCGATAAAGAAACAAGAAAATTTCAACTGAAAATCTTGGTGTGAAAAGGTATGTGCAAAACTGGTACCAAAAAAGCTCACCAATGAACAAAAGCAAAGGAGAGTCAAAGTTTGCCAAGACCTTCTGGAAAGGCAAGATGATGTTTTATGTTGTGTTATCATTGGTGATGAAATAGCTGTACAAACAGGACCTTGAAACAGAGCATCAAAGTGCACAATAGAAGTCAGTCAATTCTCCACAAATTCTCCAACAACTTCTGTCAGTCCAAATCAAAAGTCAAAATGATGTTGCTAACCTTTTTTATACCAGGGATTGTTCATTATGAATTTGTACTAAATGGACAAACAGCTAGCCAATCTTACTACTTAGAAGTGCTGAAAAGGCTGTTGAAAAAGTTAGATTAAAATGACCTGTTCTTTTGGCCAGCAACTCTTGCATCATGCCAATGGATCAGCTCACACAGCACTGTCTGTGAGGGAGGTTTTAGCCAATAAATAAATAACTATATCAGAACACCCTCCCTACTCCATTGATCTATCTCTAATAACCTTTTTATTTACCTGAAGATAAAGAAAATATTGAAAGTAATACATTTTGATGACATTGAGAACATCAAGGTTAATATAATGATAGCTTTGATGGTAATTCCAGAAAAAGAGTTCTAAAATAGCTTTGAAAGGTAGAGTAGATGCTGCCATCAGTGCACAGCTTCCCAAGGGAAGCACATCAAAGGTGACTGTAGAGATAGTCAGCAATGAGGCATGTAGCACTTTTTCTAGGATGAGTACACAAACTTAGTTGTCAGAGTCAGCAAAATGGTTACAGCTACAACTCTGAGCAGAAGAAGGAAAGCCAAAGGTAGGATATTAGATTCATAGATCAGTGAGCATGTTAATATGTTTCTATCTTGAAGTGTCAAGACCAGGTAATTATTTTTTCTGTTATTTATTTTGTTACTATTCGGCTATTAGATCTAGTTTATGATCAATACATCTAGATGATTTATATGTTCCTGTAATAAAAGCATTTTTCCATAAAGCATTGATTGAAAAAAAACAGATTGCTAAAACACTATCATATTTTGCTAATCTTTGATTTTGTTTTACTTCTTTTTTTTTTTTTTTTCTTCTTTTTGAGAAAGAACCTCAAGCTGTCGCCCAGGTAGAGTGCTGTGGCATCACAGCTCACAGCAACCTCCAACTCATGGGCTCAAGTGATTCTCTACCTCCCAAGTAGCTGGGACTACAGGTGCCCACCACAATGCCTGGCTATTTTTTTGTTGCAGCCGTCATTGTTGTTTGGCGGGCCCGGGCTGGATTACCCTCCAGCTCAGGTGTATGTGGCTGGCACCTTAGCGGCTTGAGCCACAGGCGCTGAGCCTGATTTTGTTTTACTTCTTAAAAGGAATTTTGACTAATGTTCTAAGAAAATGACAACTTTTTAAGCATCTTAGTTTGCTGAAAGGATTTAAAACTGATTCACATCTGGTCATTTAGTTCTCTCAAAGAAGTGCAGCTCAGTGGAAGTTGTTAGGTGGTGACTTCTGAAGCTTATGTTAAAGCAGCATAGGCAGGTGATTAAAAGTTTGGGTTAATGAGTCATGAAGTCTGAGTTTGAGTCCCTGTTCTTCCTCTTACCTCTCCGTAACTTTGACCTACGAAAGAGGACTCTTCTATACTTGTAAAATGGGCATGGTAATAGTAAGTGTCTCATAGAAAATTAAAGGCTGTTATGTCTACCAAGTGCTTAGAACTCAGAGGGGCATGTGGTCTACACTCATTAATTCATGAAGTTTCTGCTCTCCAGATCACAATGTGATGCTGAAGACAGATACACAGATAATTAAAAGGCAACATAGCAAAAGCAGTGATGGTGTTGAGCACAGGCTATTAGAACATCCAGGAGAAAGGAAATACAGTACCACCTGAGACAGGGTGGGAGAGTCCATGTTCAGAGAAGGATTCCTGGCAGGAGATACTGAATTGCATGACACGAGGACTGAGGTGTAAGAAGACGCGTAAACCAAGCCCTGAGCCACGAGCAGCATGGTGGCTGGTGCTGTTGTTGTGCATAATCTGCAAGGTGAGAAGATTGGACGTTATTCAGAAGAGGAGAGGGGGATCCCTGGAGGCTTTGAAGCCCCAACCTTCCATTTTAGGTAGGTTACCCTACCTTCCCTGTGAAGGGTGGAGTTGAGGGAGGTGATCAAGCAGGCAGAACAGTTGTATAATACGACATTTTAGAATTTCCTCACAGAAGATCTTCAGAAAATTAATGGAAAAGTCTAAAAACAGCTCTGTGTTCTTTTGTGTGATGATTCCGTACTCCTCTGTAGACAGAAAAATACAGTAGATGGATAACTAGAAAAAAAATAAAATAAAAACAAAAAAGCACGGAGGCTTCTCTCAGCCCTCCACGTGCCACTGGGGTGGGGGTGGGGACGGGGGCAGCTACACTCCTTGGAGACCACGTGATGGAAGCTGCTCACTGATCGTCTCTGGGGAATGGCTCCTTTAGAAGCATAACTTTGATTCAAGGATCTCATATAGAGGTCACCAATGAACTCGATCTGACAATCCAGCTTTTACTTTTATATCGGAAGTCATTTCTGTTTCCAATACCTGCAATGAAGTGCTGAGAAGATGAAGGTACAGAGCAATGAATTGAGATGTCAGAGTCTAACATAATCAATAATTCCTTTCAATGATCTTAAGGGATTGTAGGATATCTTACAGCCCCCAATTTTAAATAATTGCATACGAGAAGTATGAATTTTGTTAATAATGCAAATTATAAGGCAAATCTAAACTAGAGAAAACAATAAAAATCTTCAAAAATTTCAAGTATTTAGTCATCAGTGTTTTCAGCTGTGTCCTACGCTTCTTCCAGATGACAAATTAAAGTGTGTCTTCCCACTTAGACATACTTTCTGTCTCTTGGGAAAGATAGGCATACTGTGTGTGATTCTTCATGGCTCAATTGTAAAGTCAAACTGAGCAATTTTAAGATATAAAAATGCCTAACTGGAAACTCCAAGCTTCCCTCAGCCAACAACCAAAGACTATGTGTAGCTTTTAGCCTTTTAAGGAGTACCTATTACTTGTTACAGCTATTGAACTTATATCATTTCTGGGTGGACAGTATTTGTAAGGCCCCATGACCTGTACTGTCTGGTTGGTGAGAATTCTTTTAGGAACCACAGTTGTAAACATGTGCTTCATTTATTTTACACCTTCTTTTACACTTTTTTTCCCCACAAGCATTTTAATTTGTGTTCACACCTATTAGTAAACTATGCCTGCATATCTCCCTATGCCTGTTCTTGTATTTTTTTTTTTCAGATATGTATTTTTTCTAACTCTTAACTTGGCTTCACACATTTTTTTTTTTTTTAATACCAGTGCTCAATAGTTTTACTTCCTAAACTCTTCTTGTATCATTTCTGGCTTAAGCCCCACTCTGAAACAGCCAGCTCTGCTAAATGCCACGCAGAAAACAATGACATTTTTGTTTGAGGTACCATGCTATTAAGGAATGTCAAAGACAAGGAAAAGGATCTCATTTCTGGCAAGTTAAGATCATAGCTTTTAAAAAAAATTCAAGCATCAGCTTATGTAGGGAAGGTTTCAAACTGTGACATTTAAATCTTAAATCTTGTTCACCTACCACAGAAAGTGGCGATACAGACTCTGGCTGGCACCCTAATTGATGCTTGGGCAACTTATGTGGCAGTTACCTGGGTCATGTCACGCAGCCGCTGGCCCCTCCACTGCCAACCATGGCTGAGCTCTCAGCACCTGGGGCTCTGACTTAGCTGTGTCATTGTGTTATGATGCCTTCCCATACCAACCTGGCTGCTGGAATCCCAGTAGGAGTAAAGGGAAATACTCAAGGCACTCTAGCACAGACAATGGCAACACTGACCTTCACTTTGAGAAAAGTCCTCCTAAGTTCCTTTAAGGCTGTTGCAGTTGCCACTGTGCTGCTTTTGATGGGTGCCTTCCTCATTATCATCAGCTCCCTCCTGCTGTCGGGCTCTATCAGCAAAGCAGGGGTAGACTGGGCCTGTTCCAGTCCCGGTCATCGGCATCCTGGTGTCCCTTCCTGGATTTTACCACCTACACACGGCCTACTGTTTGCCACCTGTGTAGTACTGGGGTTGCTCCTAAGATGTCCTTCTAGACGTTGATGAGCAACACCCACCTCAGCCCCGAGGACATTGAGCAGACACTAATGGCTAAGGACCAAGGAATTTTGCAGTTTGGGTGGTAACTGGGTTTGTAATTAGCTAATTTGGACATGCTCTGTCATTCATCTCCCGGCCCTGGCAAAAGCTCCTGACACAGGAATATGTATTTGGGAATAATAGCAATATCGATTGGGAAAACAGGAGGTTTTTCTGTAGTGGAAAGTGTTGTAACCACCACCCTCTTTAGAGTTGAATGTTTCTTTTAAAAAAATTGTCATTGTCAATTTGTTCTTGTTGCAAATAGAAGAATGCAGTATGTTTAATTTCTTATTACTAAGAATTTGTTTTAAAAATATCCAAGTATCTTACCTGCTGCACTTATCTCTTTCTACCTTTATATTCTAGTGGAACACCTGGGTAAAATCAAATATCTTTAATATTTTTTTACTTGCTTTTTTATTGACAGCAACAAGAGTTTTTATTATTTATTTATAATTTTTATTTATTTATTATATATTTTTTTGAGACAGAGTCTCACTTTGTCACCCTTGGTAGAGTGCTATGGTGTCACAGCTCACGGCAACCTCCAACTCTTGGGCTTAATTGATTCTCTTGCCTCAGCCTCCCAAGTAGCTGGGGCTATAGGTGCCCCCCACAATGCCCAGCTATTTTTTTTGTTGTTGTTGCTGTTGTTACAGTTGTCATTGTTGTTTAGCTGGCCTGGGCTGGGTTCGCACACTCCACCCTTGGCATATGTGGCTGGCACTGTAACCACTGTGCTATGGGCACCGAGCCAACAGGAGTTTTTTAAACTGCAGAGCAAGTTTTCAAAATCTAAATACTTTCTCTGTGTACTGATCCTTGGCCAGTTCTGATCTGTATCACCAATAGGTTGAACAGCTGTAATTGGATCATTTTGTCCTTTATAGATCAAGATGGTCTGCATACCATGCCCTTAAGGACTGCACTTTTGGCTGTTTCCTAATGAAAAATATAGATAAAGGTTATTATTTAGAGTTTATAACCCTATTGCCAGAACCTTGCATTATGGTATCATTCTGCTAAAGATTGCAACTCTGAGCTCTTAGAGGACTAGATGATTCTGTTTCCTAGCTTGCAAAAAAAAGGACTTATACTGAAAAGAAATTAAAATGTTGAAATCCAAATCCTAAAAATAAAAATAAAGTGGAGGTTTATTTATCAAACCCATGTATATGTACCTCCATGTTGGCGCATGCTTGTTAAAAACCAAACAAATTTTTCAAGCTGATCCTTTAAAATTTTGATGTTTCTGTCTCCTTTATTTCAGTGCTGTATTTCATTAGACTACGTACTTTTATCTGGCAGAAATGAGTTGATCCTATCAAAATATTAAGTTAAACTCATGTGCTTTGAAAGTGAGTTAAAAGGGCCACAATGAAAACACATGCTGCTCTTTCTAACCAAATGTTTATAATATATAAAATATGAGTGTTAGGGCTGTTTATTAAAGCTTTATCTTTTTTACTTCTTTAACATAAGAACAGAAAAATTTAAGCTATATAAAAAATACACCTGGGGTTACTATTAAAAACACTTGACAGTGAAGTATGCACAGACAGCATCCAGTTATAACAGACTGATGTTACTGCCTTGTGTGCTGCTCTGGCTGCTCTGTAAGCCTTAAAAAGTAGCAACACACTTGTTTGCCAGTAGGTTATTACCTTTCCATGTTATCAAACCATGACTTAACAGCATCAAAATGACTATGTTTATAAATAAATTCTTATCCTATTTTTTCAACGTGATCAAGACAAGCTGCCTTCGCAAAAATTATTTTCACACCTACTATTGGCTGAAACAATTAGTCATAATTCTTCTAGAATAGCGTAATAGACAATGATGAGACTGAACAGTGTGCAGAAGCAATCACAATTTGAGGTGCTACATAGATCCGGTGTGAGGATGTTTTAACATATGATATATGACTCACAATGTTCAGTTATAATTACACCTACAAAAACTCTTTAATTCTCAAGAGTTTATATTTTCAGATATTACAAACATACTAATTGTTTAGAATATAGACATTATTACATTTACATGTGCATGCTTTATAGAATGTATTTGAATATTATATAGTTTTCTAACTATATATTATATAATTATATCCCAGTGATATAACATTATTATATGTGTTACACTATAGGAACATAATATACAATTATACATATTATATAACATATTTAATAAAATTGACTTATATGAGCATACATATCATAGTTATATATGTTATAACTATGTTCTTATGTCATATAATACACACATTTTGACTAAATACTATAGATGAACACGTTCTGTAAAAAGAGAGACAATAGCAGTGCAGTAGAACTAGTGAGATCAACTGCACGTGTTCGAGAACTTACTAACTGCATAACTTTGGTACTTCACTTAATTTCCCTAAGTCTTAGTCTTCTCAACTTACTGCCCCAGTTCTAGTGATCATCTTGAACTGCTTTATAATATATAATTTGAGTTTCAAAAGCAAAGCATGGATTAAAAAATTCTAAAACAAAGAAAATTGAGGTTCTCAAACAATTACTGGGTTGATTATTTTGTGAAAAACTCAGGGTAGTAGGACTTAGGAGAATGGAAAGCAACCAATATGAGGTAAGAGTTGCAAACACATCAATTTTATAATAGTATGTGGTTTGTGATTACAGGGTTCTTACAGAATATGTTATGTGGTGGGAAAATACTTATTTAAAATTACTCTTCAATTTTAAAGGGTTCATATCAGGGTTAAGACCCGTGAATGTAACATGAGATGGTTGATGTATAACACCAACTGGCAATGTCAAAGCTCCCCGAATGTTACTTGGCTGAGGCCCTTTCAGGTCCATGTGGCTTGCCTCAGTGCTGCAGTCACTGCGCCCACCAGAAATGCTAGGGGGGAGTCGCTAAAATAAACATCACTGGAACAAAAAGTTTACTTGCTTTGATTCTCCAACTTGGAAGTCAGCATTTCTGATTTCACATCCAGATGTGTAAGGAAGGAAAATAAATTTTGGGAATCTTAGAAAATCTTCAAACACAAAAAGGTCATTAAGCACTTAGTATTTTATTCTGTAATAGTAGCTGTAGAAAGAAAGTATTAGTAACTGTAGAAAGAAAAAAAGAAAATTTTCTTTGCATCAGATTTCACAATAGAAGATTTTCATTTGGTAAATTTAGGAAAGATAAAGTTTAAAAATGGATATAGCTATGTTCATATTTATCAATATAATATTTAATTTGTATAGGGAACTAACATACTGTATTTACATGACCATTTTGCATAAGGAATTCAAAATATTTTGTGTCAATGTAAACCTCTGCTTACACATGAATGCCAACCACCTTGATTTTTTAACATTGCTGTAAACAACATGCTGATATCCTTTCGCAAAAGGCTTTCAAAATATTGAAGCAACCTCATGTTACTTCAGCTGATCTTATCAACTTTCTTGTTGATGGGAAATAAGAATGTAGCTGAGGTTAGGGCATGTCTCACACTCACAAAGTCAATAGCAAAACTGTGGATGATAATGAAAGATTTCCCATCCCATCAAATCTACAAACATGTTAGCACAAATATAATGGGTAAACCAGAAGGTAAAGCTTCCAACACTGAGTGGAGGCTGGTGGATGGTCCAGGTAAGCAGTTATAAATCTTGAGTCTTTGACGTAGGTTAGGAAAAAATCTTTCTGTCAGAATCAAAGAGGCGGAGTAAAAGGAAATAATTCTATATTTACCTGCAATTATTTGCATGGTATTCACCAGCACCTATTTTGCCTTCATTCTGTTTTTATTGTTTTATTTTATTATTATTATTATTTTTTATTTAAGGTTAATTATGAGAGTGTAAACAACCAGGTCACAATATTTGGATTTGTTAGGTAAAGTCCATTTTGTAGTTGTGCCCTGCACCCAAAATGTCACTCCCCAATGTTACTTGGCTGAGGCCTCTCAGTTAGGTGTGCCATACACCCCTACATTGTGGGAACCCATTAGTGGGAGCACACTAATCCCCACTCCTTCACACTCTCCCCTCCTTTCCTCCCTCTCCCCCCAACTTGAATTGAATTTTGAATTGAGTTTTACTCTTACGTGGGCATGAATTAGATCATCTACTGGCTTCTTATTAGTATTCAGTACATTGTATATTTGTTTTTCTATTCTTGTGATACTTTACGAAGAAGAATGTTTCAGCTCCATCAAGATTAATACAAAAGATGGAAGGTCATCATCTTTCTATGGCTGAATAGTATTCCATGGTATACATATATCAGAGCTTGTCAGTCTATTCCTGGGTTGATGGGCATTTAGGTTCTTTCCACATCTTGGTGATTGTAAATTGAGCTGTGATAAGCAATCTAATGCAAATGTCCTTAAGATAAAATGATCTTTTTTCTTTTGGGTAGATGCCTGGTAGTGAGATTATGGGGTTAACTGGGAGATCTAATTTGAGTTCTTTAAGGATTCTTCATACTTCCTTCCAAAGAGGCTGTTATGAGTTTGCAGTCCCACCAACAGTGGAAAAGTGTTCCCATCTTTCTACATCCACACCAGCATCTGCAACTTTGGGACTTTGTGATGTGGGCTATTCCTACTGGGGTTAGGTGATATCTCAGGGTGGTTTTGATTTGCATTTCTCTGATAATTAGGGACGATGAACATTTTTCATATGTTTGTTAGCCATTCATCTGTCTTCCTCAGAGAAGTTTCTGTTCATGTCTCTTGCCCAGTGATAGATGGGATTGTTTGCTCATTTTTGTTGTTGATTAATTTGAATTCTTTATATATCCTAGTTAACAAGTCTTTGTTAGATTTGTAACAGGCAAATATCTTTTCCCATTCTGAATGTTGTCTATTTGCTTTGATTGTTGTGTCCTCAGCTGTGCAGAAGTTTTTCAGTTAAAGTCTCATTTGTTTATTTTTGCTGTATCATCATTCTTGAAAGATAATGTCTTTAGATGCACAATTCTGGGTTGACAGATTATTTTCTTTTAATTCTTTAAAAGTGTTCTTTCTCTGTGTGAGCCCCTTTCGTGTATGATGAGAAATCTGCAATATTTGAATTGTTGTTCCTCTGTGTGAAATTTGTCATTTTTATGTAGCTTCTTTCAATATTTCTCTCTTTTTATTGTTTTCAGCAGCTTATTATGACAGATCTAGATATTTGTGCATATAGGTTTTTTGGAGGTGTTCTGCTGTCATTTGCTGAACTTCTTGAATCTGTAAATTTATCTTTTTACAAAACTTGGGAAAATTTTTTCATTATTTATTTCAAACTTTTCCCCTATTCCACTCTATTTTATTTTTGTGGGACTCCAGTGATACCATGTTGTAGCTTTTGATATTAGCCCACAGTCTCTGAGGCTGTTTTTTATTTTTTTCTAATCATTTTTCTGTTTTTCAGTTTGGATTATTTCTATTGGTCTATGATGTTTCTGTCATTTCAATTTTGCTTTTAAGCTCATCCAGTGCATTTAAAAATTTCAAATGTTAATTTTGCACATCTAGAATGTTCACTTTTTTTTTTAGTTTCTATATCTGTGCTGAGATTTTCTATCTTTTTATTTACTGTACACATATTTCTCTTCATGTTTTAGAAAATGGTTATAATGGCTGCTTTAAAATCTTTGTTTTCTTTTGTTCTCCTCCTCTTTTTCTTTCTTCTTCTTTTTTTTCTTTTTTGAGAGATAGGGTCTTATTTTGTTGCCATGGCTGGTCTTAAACTCTTGGCCTCAGAAAGTGGTGTGATTACAGGCATGAGCCATTTTGCTTGACCTTCTAAAATTCTTATTGTCTAATTCCAATCTCTCTATTATTTCCAAGGAGTTCTTGATTGTGTTTATGTAATAAAGTGGGTCATCTTTTCCTAGATTTTATTTGGTATGTCAAGTAGTTTTAGATTGTATTCTCTTCATCATGAATGATAATTATAGAACCTGTAACTTACGTTATGTTTATCTTAAGAACACTGTTTTAGTCAATTTTGTGTTGTTATAAATAGCCAAGGCTCAGTAATTTATAAAAAGAAGAGGCTTATTTGGTTCATGGTTCTGTAGGCTGTATAAGAAACATGGTGTCAGTATCTCCTTCTGGTGAGGACTTCAGGGAGCTTCAGGTTGAAAGTGAAGGGGAACTAGGTATGTCACATGGTGAGAAAAGGAACAAGAAAGAAAGAGGGAAGTTGCCATGTTCTTTAAATGACTAGCTTTCATGTAAACTAATAGAGGGAGAACTCACTCATTACCTTGGGAGACACTAAGCCATTGGCGAGGGATCTACCCCCATGGCCCATACACCTCCCAGACAGCCCCACCTTCAACATTGGAGATGGAATTCCAATGTGAGATTTAGAGGGAACAAACATCCAGACTTTATCAGATACCAGGTTATTATAAACTCTTCCCTGGTGAGCAGCAGCTCAAACTTAACCTCAGTTCTTTTAGTGTTAGCTGGGCTGCTTGCAATCTGTCAGGGGTTTGGGATTCCTTTCTCATTCTCCCCCACTTTCCTGTGGTTTTAACTGTTTCAAAGCTTGTGTTCTGATTTTTTTTTTCAAATCATTGTTTTCTTTCTAAGTTCTAGCCACCCTATGAATACGACCCAAATATGAGCCTACACTCAGGTAAAAAAGCCATTAAGGAAAATGAGAAACACACATCATTCTGTTCCCTTCATCAAAGTATTGAATATTTTTTAGTATCATCCTGCTTTTATCTAAACTCCAGTGTCATCAGATAGCTATAGTTTATGGGGTTTGTTCAGATTTTATAGTTTTATCCATACAAGGGCTTGTTTGATAGGAGCTCATTTGGCCATATTAGAAGATAAAATGTCCACATTAATATTTATTATGCATTTTTCAGACCATGGCAGATAAGAAGTAAAAATAGAGTCATAACCATAGTTATAAAGTAAAATCTTCTAATCACACCCTTATCCACCCAGTGAGAAATGTCCTCCCTCCACAATTTCCACCCCTATTGTTTGGAAATCTCCAGTGGATATTTCATTTATTTTCCATAAATAGTATTGAGAATTTTATTTTCTTCTCTTATTCTTTGTGAGAGGTTTAGACCAAATGCAACATTAGGTAAAAGTCTCCACATGAGACCATCCTCACATCTCATACCAATTGTAAGTTTGGGGGCTTTCCCAAAGGCCACCCTTAAGGAGGACTCACAGATCTCACTGACAGCTCTTGCATTCATGGTTATGGTTCAATATAGGGGACAGATATAGATTAAGGTCAACTTAAGTGAGAAGCATATAACACAAAATCCAGGAGAAGTACAAGACCTTGAGTTTCTGGTGTCTCCCCACCGTGGAGCCAGGACATACTACTCTTCCACCAATGGTGTGGGACAATCTACATAGAATATTGACAACCAGGAAAGCTCCCTGGAGACTTAATGTTCAGAGATTTTACTGAGGGCTCCATTGCATAGGAATGATTGACATTCCATGTGGTTTATCTCAGTCTCCAACCCTCTACTCTACTTTACATTATTGATATTTTTTGTATGATTGGCCCATCCTAAATGCTTTCTGGAATGGCTTTATTCTACCATAAATCACATTGTTGAATGATCTGGAATAACCTAATGGCCAAAGTAAACAAAGACACTCCAATCTGAAAAATTATCCCCTAGAACTTCCCAGCTGAGATTATCTCCAAAAGGCCAGTCCTTCTGGGGCAAGACCAAATTCTCTTTCTTCTCATATACTTTTTAAATTTTTAAAAATTGATACATTAGGGCTGGGGATGGTGGCTTATCTCTGTAATCCTAGCACTCTGAGAGCTGGGGCATCAGGATCACTGGAGCTTAGGAGTTTGAAACTAGGCCGAGCAGGAATAAGACCCTGTCTTTATTAAAAATAGAAAAATGAGCTGTGCATGGTAGCACACACTTACAGTCTAGCTACTTGGGAGGTTGAGACGGGGGGCTCACTGGAGCCCAGGAGTTTGAGGTTGTAGGCTGTTTCAAAAGAATGGGTACATTAGTCCAAATTGTTTAATACCCATATTAATTATCAATGTCAGCTAAGTACATTAAGATTACTGTCAATATTCACCAGTCCCTCAAGAGTATTGATGACACTGTGTTCTTGTCACTGCAGAAACTGTTGGTATTAATGGAGTTAATATTTTATGTGATGGTTACCCCTTACGGATTTTTGAGAAGCAGTTGTGGTTGTTTTTACCTACTTTCTGATTATTAACCTACTGTAGAAATTAATGGCCCCAGGGAAGAAGGCAGTCCCCTTGGAAGAAACTCTCTTCTTAGAAACTGACCTGCTTTTCTAGAATGAACCATTAATTGCTCTGCTGTCTCTTCTTTTTGTTTACTGAGAGGCTTCTTAGTTTCTCAGGCTAGGAAGCAGTTCTTTCAGGTGCTCAGTTACACCCACTAGGTCTTGAATACTACAGTGAGCCCAACTTAACCCAAACCTAGCACATGTTAATTGATCAGAATATATACAAACATTGTACATCAGAAGGTTAGTAATTCCATCTGTGCACTTGAGGGGAAACTTTATTTTCCTCTTAGAAGTAACTGGCCCCTCTGGTTCAAAGATTTTGGAGGATGGTCTCAAAATATAGTCCTGTAAAAAGAAAAAAAAAAGTTCTATACATCTCATGGTGTTCAAAATTATAATAATGTGACTATCATATATAAGTCATATGTTTTGTTTATAGGTGGATGGAGAAATATTACATAAATCACATTTCACTTTACTACTTAGTTACCTCGGAAGTCTGTTACATTTCACCATAAAGCAGTATGCGTGTTTTCATTTCATTCAAAATGAGTAATAGTGGAAATGCTTTTTTGAAGAAAATTATATGTCCTTCCAATCCTAATAGAGTACAATACCCTTTACAGGAGCTGACGATGAGATAATTCCTGAAGTAAGAGAACAAGTGTCTTCAGGTTGTGACAAGGCATCCAGGGTGCAGTTTGAGGTTCCACCCTTACATTGCACTGGCCTCAGAAGGTCTTTTTAAATTTTGTGCCCTATACATCTTGGTAAGCTGACCTTAGTCTTGGATCTTAGTGTGTCCTGGCTGTATTATTTATGATCTACCATGGAAATGTAATAACTTACATTCTAAGCCTTTGTTTCCTCATGTGGAGGTAATAGTAATTTAAGTTTAATTTAATACCACTGTGCAGACTGAAGGGAACATAAATGGGGAACAAATTAATGAGTTTTGAAAGAACCTTAAAACTCATAAAATAATAAAGGTTAAACTAACCTTAGAAATTTAACATAATTCTTTTATTTTCCTGAAGAAGACACTGAACTGAGTCAGGATACAATGACTTATCAAAGGCCATTCATCTATTTGGGTAGAACCAAGATTAAGAGAAGTTTTCAGAGTTCTGTTCAACATTTAACAGATTTTATTCTCAAAATAAACATGTTTTTGAAAAATGATCCAAAATCATTATCTTTGAACCCTTATTTATTTATTTATTTATTTATTTGTTTTGATCAGGCTTCATACTTCACTTGCAACATAGCATAATGAACTAAATAGAGAACTCTGGATATGTAGAGGAAACAAATGAATTCAAGAAAGTTATGAAGGAATCTTTGGTGATCAGTTGAGTGATGGCTTAGAAGTCCTAACGGACAGATGTTTATAATTGGACCATTAATATCTAAAAGAGTGGTGCCATCAATTGAAATAAGCAATGAAAATGTATTGAAGAGATGATGAGATAGCGAAGGATTAGAGTTGAAAAAAGACACTTAAGCTGGGATGTGAAGGATTTAGATAATCTATGAAAGAGGCCTGCTAGGGGTTTGCAGTAGGATAAATAGGCAGACCGGAAAAATCTTTTTGGTCTTTAAAAATAAGACAGTTTTCTGGGGGTGGCTACAGTGTAGGATGCAAGACATTGTCTCATAGTTCACTGAAGACTGTGATTCTTTGAAATTCTTAGATTTAGTGCACTTAGCTTGTTAAATGAATGTTGAATATGGGACACAAAAATATGAAGAATTTGAATCAGCCTTTTAAAGGGTGAGAGGCGCCACTTTGGTGTAACCTTTCCAGATCCTACAGGCTGCAGAGCTTTTAAACATCCAAGGATCTGAAACCCCGTCTGTGCACTAACCATGTGTAGTCGGCATAGGCCAGGGCAGTTACAGAGAAGAAAAACTGCTTGCTGAGACAGATCTGCACCAGAGAACTAGAAGGCCTCTTGAGCTGCGTTTTCATCAGTGAAAATGGCACTGTGATCCTGGCTGGATTGCTGTCTCCAGTTTCCTGTAGAGAACAACTCCATAACCTGAGGAGTACCTTTAACTCCATTTTCATTTTCTGTCTTACCTTGTAAATGGCTCTGCTTTGTCTGTCATTCGTTTTCTTTAGCATAACCAGGGACTCAAAATAATTTTTAAAAAAAGATTTTAAGAGAGATACTACTACATTTCAGCCTTTATCATTGTAGGAGAAATCAGAGTGACCTAATAAATAAAGTTGTTATATTTCAGTGAAGTAGTTTACTTATAGTATGTTAATAACAGCATGGGGGCTGCCTGTTCATTTAATTATAGTGTTGGCCAATATTCACCAAGACAGAATGTGTTCAGTGCTACAGTATTTTTTTGGTGGTGCATGGATTTTATTTCAATGATCATTATAGAGTAGATAGAAGGATAGGGAGGTAGGAATTGTTAACATTATTAATTCAGGAAAATGGGAGAAAAAGCATAGTAATTACAGCGGGATCTCTGTAAGTTGACCACCCAAGGGACTATAACAAACTGATCAATAAGCTGAGGTGATCGAGATAAGGACTCAGCTTACTGTACTGATATGCACATGTGGTACTTGTCCAGTCTATGAAAATTAGGTCAGCTTAAGGAGGTGGTCAATGTAGGGAAGTGGTCAACTATAAAAATTCTGTGTTTTTGTAGACTTATAGCAGTATAATCCTAATAAAGCCTGCACTGAAAGTGACATTTGAGGATGGTGACTGCCCTCAGTATGACCTGTTTGGATGGAATGGAAAGGATCTCAGGGATGATTTGCTATGCATTGGATCTTGGGGATACAGAGGAGGTGATGCTGAAATGATGAAGACATTGTGGGGTGTGTTCCCAGGCCCAGTCTCTCCAGTTCCTCCAGCTTTGAAAGGGTGGAAGAAGAATGCAGAGCCATTTAGAAAGCTTTGCAGCTTTGTGAGCAGCTGGAAGCAAGAGTTTTGGTGTGCATACATCTCTCAGTAAAATAGTTGCATATTACAAAGGCATTAGTCCTCTTACTTTTACTTGTAGCATTAATTAGGTCATATCCTTATTGTATACTCTATGTCCATTTTATGGAGAAATATGAGATCAAACTCTTAATGGAAAGCTATGCAATTTAATTTTTATCACTCCCATGCACTTACCAGTAGGGAAAGAAATGTATTTATTACTTATTCATTCATTATGTATTTTCAGCTGGATTCTAGAGTATCAATTAAAGGAGCAAGAGAAGGAAGAATAGTAAAAGTGAAATAATATAGGCCTGTTAGCTTCTCATTAGACCTGGAGAGTGGTTTAAAATATAATATCCCAGGACAGGAGTGATGCTTGATAGAATGCAAGGTGTTTCACGCCTACTGTGTGCTAACTTGCACTTTGAAAATATCGATGTTTATAGCACATCTGCTGCAGATACTAGTGTTTGCAATCCCTAACCTAGGAATATATCTTCATGCCACATATAAACATATATGTGCTTTGTAATATGCTATATGTTCTACCACTTATTTCTGAATGTATCCAGGAATGTGTCAAATGTGTAAAAAGAAAAATCCACTTATGTCTTTTACCCCATTACCAGCAAGTCTTTTGAGGGGGGTATTACCATAACCACTGCAGCTGACACCCCCCTGGGGAAAGCAGCTATCCTTCAACTCCACTGACCTCAAGGGTGGCTACCACTACTTGGTCATTGTTCTGCAGGCACCACCAGATGTTGCCACCATTTCAGTTGAGAGGTGGGGATGTTCCTGTTAATCTCAGTGTTGTATTAGCCAATAGCATCTTTATCTCGGAATTTAATTCTTCCTCACATGCTGCACAGCCCCTTCTCAGAACTGTTTGGCAGAATAACCCCAGCTCATCCCATTATGCATATTTATAAATTTTTCTTTTATCTTTCCCTAGATTTCTGCAATCCTCAACTCCCACACACCTCTTTTTTCCTCCTTTCAGTAAAGAAGTACAAAAGTTCTAATGTACTTCAACTTATCCAAATGAGCACATTGGAACATGATCCCCATTCCCTCTAATAGATAATGGAACTCGCTTTTGGACTAGCAGAATGCAGGACTGTGTTCATTTTGCCTGTGTAGTTAACAAGCTGCATTTAGTTTCATACCTTTATTCTCTGTGAACCCATATTCACTTCCACATAAATATACCTGTAAGGATAATCTTGGTGAAAAGTTCATTTCAAACATAAGGACTGCTGTTCATCTATTCTACTAAATTCTACCTAAATGTGCCTTTCTTGGCATATTTGGTTTACTGTTAACCAAAGTTAAGCGAATCCATATTCTATTCTTTACATCTTCCTAAATGAGAGTTAAGGAACCTATGTTAGTCTTGCCTTGTCACACCTTCACCCATCTTCTCTAAACACGTCATCTTTCTTCAAAATATAATTCAGGACTCTTACCTATCAGTCTTTTCTTGATTAGTCATTTCTTGTTTTAGCCACTGCCACCCCCTTAGTTCATTTTCTGAAAGTTTTTTTTTAATGGAACATTTACTTTCTTGGAAGAAGTTAATAAGTGTTCCTTTGGAGAGGTAAGGACAGAAATTTGTGGTCAGTTAGTTTTGGGGAATTCTGCATTTGACACTTTTCTCAGGATGCTTAAACATTTTAAAGGTTCTAATTGATTTTTAAATAAAATAATTTAATTTTGTATCCAAAAACAAATATTAGAGTTACAGTATAGGAAAGTGAATGTACGCACCAGTAACCAAGAAAAATTGAAGCAGCAGCAGCACCGGTGGAGCTCAGTAAGACTCATTCCTAAAATAGGAACTCTGACCTTTCTCCTATGGTTCTATGAGTTCATCATGTGTCTACCCCATCAATTTTCAGTTTTCCTAAGGACCTGTTAGTTTATTGAAATCAGATGTCTTTTGAATAATAGTAGTAAATCTGGAAAGATTTGTTGACTATTTTGTGGACTCATAAAGATAGTTTTACATATTTCAACCCAGATATAAGAGACTATGCACATCTATCACTGCAAACACGCAAATATACATAGACATAATGAACTAAAACATTTATTTTATTCACATTTTAAAAGCCAGAGGTCACATTGCTAGTAGAATAAAAAGCACTTTAGCCTTCTCAATTTTTTCTAATTAAAAGTATTTTGTTGATATTCAGAAAATAAAAGATTTAAAAAACTAAATCCAATTTGCTTTTAAATAGCTATGAAATAAAATTGTGTCTGTGTGTGTTTTAAAAATGCCTTGGGTTAGAATTTGCTAATGACAAGATTTCAACTTGTTTTATCTAATGTTTGGTTTTAATATTTAATCTTTCTTTACTTTCTCTTCCTGAGTATTACACAGAGACATAGACAAATGCATTGCTTATTATGGAAATGTCAAATGACTTTCTTTTCTAGCTGAGACTTCTAATTGATTTCTAGAAATCAAAGGTCTTATCTCCAAGTATTCATTTTAAAGGAAATCAGCTAAAAGGGTTGGTCTTTAAACCCAAGATTTATGCATAAAAGATTACTAAATTGAATGTATCCATCCACTAGTGCATATATCATTTAGAAATGGACAGTGAAGTCTGATTCTCTAAAGAGACCATGTTATCAGAGGTATGGGGAAATGATATAATGGTGTCCCAGGATCTGCACAGTGAAGGAAGAGAGCTTAGGGTGGTGGTTTTCAGACTTTGGTGGTAAATCAGTTGGAGATCTTAGTAAAATGCAAATTCTTCTTCAGAAGAGCTGGATAGGGGCTTAGAGTGTGAACTTTTAACAAGCTTTCAAACTTTTAGGGAATCCCTTTGCTCTTGGCCCTCAGACCACACTTTGTAATGAGGCTGAGGTGTTAGAGTAAGTTTCATGATTCCATTTCTTTTTACTCTACCTCCTTCACTTCCAGCAGTTGGGCTACATCAGAGTCAATTGTGATCCTAAAAGGATAATCTTCTGCGTAGTTTCTGTAAGACTTTGCTGAGGTTAAGTCAACTAAAGAGAAATAACATTCTCTTTCACTTACTGGCTTGCCAAGGTTGCTCATGGGCTACAATAGGAATAAAAGATCATTGGTAAAATATATATTACATGAAATCTTTTTTAGCCTAATATGAGTTTGTTGACAGTTCAAGGCAGAAAAGTTTGAAAATTTTTACCAAACTGTGTTTATCATCATTAACTTGTCCCTTAGTAATTTAAAATATGGAAAATTATTTTTACACTGAAAGAAAAAAGTACATAAGATGTAAATAAATTTTTCAACACCATTGTAATGATTTCTTTCTGACTTATCAAATTAAATGTACACATTTCTTCTGGTAATTAGAGAGGTCCTCTTTTCCTACAAATGTGTGAGCTTCTCGATGTCAAGGATTGTGTCTCAGATGGGCACAGTGGCTCACCTGTAATCCTAACACTCTGAGAGGCCAAGGCAGGTGGATCTCCTGAGCTCAAGAGTTCAAGCCTGAGCAAGAGTGAGACCCCATTTCTACTGAAATAGAAAAACTGGCTGGGCGTTGTGGCAGGCACCTGTAATTGCAGCTACTCGGGAGGCTGAGGCAAGATGATTGCTTGACCCCAAGAGTTTGAGATTGCTATGAGCGATGATGCTATGGTGTTTTACTCAGGGAAACACAGTGAGACTCTGTCTCAAAAAAAAAAAAAAAAAGTAGTGTGGCCATTTCTTCTTGGTTGCTGATTTTCCTTTTATTTAAAATAAAGCATTACAATAAGTTGCATATTTTTATTACAATAACAATCCTGAAAAAAATGCACCAAAATTAAGTTGTGTGAGAATGGTGAGATTATGAGTGATTTATTGTCTTTTTATTATAACCCAAATTTTCCATAATGTAATCATATTCTTTCGATTAATATTAATTAAAGACAGAAATTAATTTAAAATAAATTATCTCACATAATGACACATATGCACATTTCAACACTATTACAAGAATAAGCTTACAATTATGTACCTTTTATTTCTAAAGCATAAATCAATGAAACAATATCACCTACGCATTGTACTATACATGAGGAATTAATAAGTTAATGATGACCAACTATGGGTCAGGATGATTGGCAAGAGGAGGAACCTGGCCCCCTTCCTATGGGGAAGAGACTTATTTTTCTAAATAAGTGTTGCATTCATACTAAAACCATGACACACAAGGGGACATTTCATAAACATTTGCTTGAAGTGTCAAGCCATTATCATAATTTTTTTCCCCAAAAGTCAATGGTAAAAGTGGGGTTGTAACATTGCCAGAAATCAATACATTTGTTAGGAAGGGTTCATCATGAAGCTGCCGCTTGTGCTACCTGACAAGTGCACATGCTGGAAAGTTGGGGACTCTGGTTTTAGACCCAGTTCTACCACATAACATATCAGATGGGTCTTTTAGCATGTCACGTAATCTCTCAGGATTAGTTTTATCATTTGTTAAAAAGGAGAAATTAAGAGAAAAATATGCGTCTTCCTTTCCCTTGTGGGTATCTGCAATATTTTTGTCTAAGAAACACCATTCCTCCAATTGGGTGTGTGAGTGGGGGTGGGGAGGGTTATCAGAGAGAGTAGTTGAGAGACAGGGACTGATATTTACTGGATGTCTTCTCCTTGTCAGCGAGGCTAGGCTGCATGCACACGTGACCAGTGCAGTCATATGGGCTCCAGCTCTCAGATGGCGCCTGTGCTTGGTTTATAGCTCTGTAGTCACCATTCTAAATCCTTAGTCATTTTCTTCGATTTTGTGATTTATAAATGAGGTTGAAAATGGCAACAGAACAGGTACTGGGAGTTCCTTCCACCATCCTATGTGGGTTCCTGGCTGCTAGTTCCTCTATCCTCACCCAGATCCTTGACTGGCCTCCCACCTCCTGGAACCTGTTGGGGCCCTCCTCTCTTGGGAAGGGCCAGGGCACAAGTGCAGAGAGGGTGTTACAAACACCCCGGCATCCTGGAGTGGGGCCAAAGTGCACTGTACAGGTTAAGGCAAATCTTTTACCCATTTTGATACAAGTACTTACCCGGCGCATCCCATCTGACTTGGGTTGGAGCTGGGTTGGTAGAAAGGAAAGGTACTTGTCTTAAGAACCTTTCTCCCAGCTGGGGCACAGCATGCTGACAGGCTGATTGGCAAGAGGAGGAACCTGGCTGTTGAGGAGCCGTGTATGCACTCACACCATGTGAAAGGGTAAGGTCTGGGGTGCCTGTGAGGCTCTGCTCTAGCCAGGTGAGTGTTCCGATGCCCATGGGAGTACAGTATTAAATAGCAAATAAGGAATGTCCTTAGCGAGGTCGGGGGGAACCTGTGTCTGTAATGACAATTTTAACTGCTTTTTGAACCATAGATGGCACATTTTCACTTGACATTGAGCTCTGCAAATCATTTAATCCATTCTGTGTGTCAAGATGTGCATTAGGATCCTGAAAAGATTAAATGAGGTAACAGATAGCAAACATCCAGCAAGGCGTCTGGCGCACAGCAGGTCTTCAATAGACAGAGGGATTCTTGGAAGTGAATAAGTGAATTGTGGCCCGTCAAACTAGAAAAGGATAAAGAACCTTCTGGAATGGACGACCCACCCTTCCAGAATCTTATGAAAGGATCTTTTTATTTTGTTCTCCCTTTCCATCAGCATGGGTTGCTATTTCTAGAACATGGTTTGTTTCTTTGATATTTGAGGTTATTTTGAGGCGTTATTCATCAAGTTTTTGTTGTGATCATGTAGGAAGTTGTTTGGAAATGCGAGAGACCATTTCTAAGAGCGGTGTGAAAAGAGCACAGGTTGAGCAGATCGTTTGCAGTGCCTCCTCTTGTCACCTAAGCGGTGGGTGGGGGTGGGGGTTGAAGCTAGAAGGCTGCTTAGAGAACTTCCATTCCAGCCTCTCCTTTCTCAGACACATTCACTGTTTTTTTTTTTTTTTTTTCTTTTTTCTCCTTCTGTTTGAGTTTGAGTTTGAGTTTCAAAGTTAGTGCATGACAAGAGCAGTGTGAACTGTGAATCTGTGAAGGGTTACAGGCTGTCACTAGAAGAAGAAAAAAAAATCTTAGCCTCTGTGAAGGGAAAATGACCTGTTTTTGTGTATTAAGAATATCAGTTTATGCACTAGCCTTCCAGCTTGGGCAACAGAGCAAAACCTATCTCTTACAAACAAAACCAAAAACACCACACACACACACACACACACATACACACACGTTTAATAAAGGCAGTTTACACAGCTTGTTGAGAAGCATTTTCCAGAAAATTAAGCCTCTGTTTTCTCTTATCTCATTTTTAACTTTGCCACTAACCCATGAGCAATAAAACTGGGACATTTTATAAAGTATTATGGCCAATAAAATAACTCATGAATGTAATATGTTTGGTCTGGGGAAATCTATTTTTATCCATTACATGGTATATGGAGTGTGCTGCACTTTCTTCCAAGTAACTTTTGGAAGATATCTGGCAAAATAATTCAATATGACTAGTAGTGATTTTCTGGAGACTGGTATTGTTTTGACATGGAGAGCACTGAAAGCATATGGTCTTTCATGTCTCCTGCCTGTGCTTTGCTTGAAAATGTTTATATTTGCTTGTGATAAAATGCATTAAGTTTCGTAATCCTGAACAACCTTCTGGTACATGATTCACTTTCAAATAGTGCAACTGGGGAAACAGAAGTTTTTACAAAAAAGAGATGAGATTTTTCTTAAGTAGCTATGCATTTTGTACCGCGCAGGTGCCAATTTCGATTTTTTTTCTCCCAAATGTTAAGATTCCAAAGCAACTGCTAGGATAATTTATCTTTATGCTGTGCCCATCCCCTCCCCAAATAACTCATATTCTTCCAAGTCAAGTAAGTTTAGTCAAGACTTACCGGCTTGGTAGTGATGGCAAAGTCTGTGCTCATTTAATCCGACATGGTTTCTGGAGTATCCAATGACCCTGGTGATTGTGATGATAAATGTTTCCTGTATGTATGGTAGAATGGGGTGAGTTGAAAGGTTTTCCTTGACACAAGAAGACTATAGAAAGTACATTTTCTTCATACAGTATTATATGTGTAAATCTATTGGACATTATTGCTAATGCTTACTTTCTTTATGTTCAAAATTAGCAATCTTTTTCCTTAGCATTTCTTCTATTTTAATCAAGGAGGTAAAAGGTGGTTTTGCCTGTGCTCCTCAACAATGGAAATTCAAAGCAAATTTTGGTGACATCTAAATGTACATTTAAAAAATCATTTTCAGGTATACTGAAATCAGATCTCTGATAGAGATTATATGCTAATTGTCAAGCTTTATATTTTTGTTTTGTTATATGAATTATAATTTAATAGAATATATACCATTTTTTTATGCCATAAGCATACTTTTACTTTTCTGCATTTGTTTCAGCTGATTGCAAATTCAGCTTAAAAATATGCTCAGCGCTAAATTTAGAGGAGTCATATCATGCTGTTTGATGACTTTATTCCAAACTAGAATTCTTTATTCCAAACTAGAATTCTAGTTTGGAATAAAACTTAGCATGTTCCATGTTGAAAGTCTACAACTTTTCAAAGCCTCATTATAATATTTATATAATGAAATATTCCTAATGTTTTAATTTCAAATTTTATTGGATTGTGTTTCTTTTAGAGAATATTGGTCTCTCAAGGAAAGATTTAAAAAAACAGTTCCTGCCCCCTCCCAATTTATGGCAACCCCAATTAAAATATTAATGTAATTACAATGCCCAAATGCTCATTTTATGATGAATGTCATTTTCCAAAGCACACAATTTTCCAGTACTTTCAGGCAACCTTCAAAGAAAAATTATTTAATCTTCATTTGAAGTATTAGTTTAAGGAAGGCAGAAACAGCTTGACTGAGCACTTTGGAATTCATTCAACATTCAAATTGTTAAAAGTGATTCAATCTGTTCACTGTCTTGGGTTTTTCAGAGATTATGCACCTGTACTAAATTAAAAACCAGGAACAACTCCATTGTTATAACATTTTCCAGTTGGACCACTAAGTACTTTCTGGAGATTTCTTCTCTGAAAAAAAAGGGCATGACAGGCACTGTTTGTTCTATTTGTTTTGAGAAGAAGATAATAATAGCAACAAAGAAGCTATCATCTTAAAGATGTACAAATATTCCCATATGGAGAGCACATGAATTCTCACTTTGAAAGGGATTTTGACTTTATGAAAGTTACATGGGCACAAGGATGGGAGAATCAGGCCAACAGCGATTAGTATGACGAAACCATTCTTACACAGGTGCTACTAAAGTAGAACCAACTCATCCAGAACTTGTTTGAAGTGGGGAAATGAATATAATGAGCTACAGAAGCAAGAGAAATCAGGTGCTTACAAATGATTGCGTTTGATTTGTGTATTAAATTTAAAGGGCTATAATCTTGAAGAGAGTATTTAGTAGCATAAATATTTTCAGATGCTGCTCCAAAACTTCTGACTAGGACTGTGTGACCCAGGCAAACAGGATGAGAGTAAATCTGATAATCTGATTTCATTATGAACATTTTACTCAAGGAAGATGTATTACAACTTGTGAAAAGTACGTGCCATAAAATTGTCAGCGATAATATGCCTTCTTCTTATAAATTCTGGATATCTTGGATACTTCTTATGATGATCTTAATTGCTTCAAATCAATTTGGCATGCTTTGTAATATCTCCCAGGTGTCTCTGTCCCTCTCAAGTCAATAAAATGTTTTGTGTATTGAATGTATTTCTGCTTTAGAAGTCAGAGACAGCCAGCAAAGCAGATCTCTGAGTCTGACAGTGAATGGTTTTAGTTTAGAGCTTTCTGGGTTGTGAAAAAATTTGTAGTAGAAGCCAAAAAGAATGGCACCCTGCCCTCTGAGTGTATATTTTAAAAGTAGTTAAAATTTAAGTAATATAGGTTAAATATTTTAAAGAAGACTTTCAGTTCCTCAATTTGAAAACTATAAAAAATGTTGAGAGTTATCTATTTTTCTTACAATAAGCCACTTTTCATTATATTAAGATGAACAGAAGTAAATTGAACAAGAGTAATCAATGTATCTTTGGAGGAAAACACAGTTTTGAACATTTATTTTTGTTTTACTCAGATCTGTTCAAGCCAAGTGTGTGTGAAGAGGCTGGAGACTGAGCCCAGAAACGTGTGCTGTCCTCTCTGAAACAACATTTGGCTCAGAAATATAAAGAGCCGTGGAAATAGATTACAGGTGGTCCCCTCGTTACATGCCAGTTAGGTTCTGTAGGTTTGTTCTTAAGTGGAATTCATATGTAAGTTGGAACAGGTACATTTGCCTCTTACCTGTTACCTGCCCCTTACCTAATAGCTTCTGTTTGTAAGTGTGAGTCATGTGTCAGTCAGGTGTTTGTAACTTGGGACTTGTTGAAATAGCCTCCTTTTGTACATGTAAGTTGTACATAAGTTGATGTTTGTAATACAGGAACTGCCTCTATATATCTTAATTTGGGGGACTTTTGGGTTTTGCATCACTGCTTCTTCCTTAAATGAGGAAATTTTGACAAACACAGCAAAATCTACGTAGATGCTGGTTCTGGGCCTAAACTCAACTCTGTGCATGGCCTGTTCTTTACTCAGTAAAGAGGCAACTGGTTTACTCATTCTTCTTCTCATTAGAGTCCTTTTAATTCCTGTTTCAGATTCATCAGAGCTGGTGTTCTGAGCCTGAGCTTTCTTTGCTATATCACCTCACGTTCTGAACTACTGATCAGACAACAGGCAATCAGGCAGGTTGCCACATAGAAATAAATGACCACAGAGCACAATGGAACTTATGCAAGTCTAAAAGTGCCCAGGCTGAACACGTTTTTATTGATGAATGCTAAATGCTTTGAAATACCTATGCCACCATTTTGCTACTTAAATATAAACCTACCACAGTAGTCTCTCAACTTTCAGTTACAAAATAATTGGAAGTTATAATTGGAAGATCGCACTCTTATTCTACTGGCTAACCAACCCGAAGGCTTAAGTTATATTGATAGTTTAAGAAATTTCATTAAACCATAACATTTCCAAAACTATTCTAATGAGCAGAGTTGTGGTTCTGTTTATACCCTGTCCAGCATAATAAACATGCAGGGACTATTAAAAATATTCAGAGGTAAAACAACCATTAAAAGTTTTGGAAGTGGAAGACATTATTCTTAGTAAAGCATCACAAAAATGGAGAAGCATGAATCCTATGTACTCAATCTTGATATGAGGACAATTAATGACAATTAAGGTTATGGGTGGGGAAGCAGAAAGAGGGATGGAGGGAGGAGGGTGGGGGCCTTAGTGTGTGTCACACTTTATGGGGGCAAGACATGATTGCAAGAGGGACTTTACCTAACAATTGCAATCAGTGTAACTGGCATATTGTACCCTCAATGAATCCCCAACAATAAAAAAAAAAAAAGTTTTGAAGACATTAAAAAACAAAACCCACCTAATTCTCGACCACCTAATACATAATCATTAATTTGATTACTTCCTCTCCTTCCAGTTTTATGTCAAATATGCAAACACTTTTTACCTAGTTTTAAATGTACTTTATGTAAACTTTTCCTAAGTTGCTCTTTTTTGTTATATGTTGAGTATTTCCTGATGCTACGCCCTTTATTCCAGTTGATTGTTGCATCTTTTAATGGAAACTAATCTAGAGATATAGGGACCAAATACTTCTATGTACACAGTAGAACGTCCATAGTTACCCACTTCCCTATATTGACCACCTCCTTAAGTTGACCCAATTTTCATAGGTCATACGCACCCCATGTACGTATCAGTATAGTAGGCCCAATTCCTTATGTTCCTCTGTATGTTGACCAGTTGTTACAGTCCCTTGGGTGGTCAACTTACAGAGGTTCTACTATATTTTGAAGTATTTGGTTTATCTAGGAATTGAAAATAAATTATAAAAGCATAAACAATGACTCTAGGTCCCATTATAAATGTAGTCTCTCAGTGCAGGGAAAACCCTTGAAGAAATCGGTCTGGGTGAGTATTTTATGAGGAGGAACCCCCCCACCCCGGGCAATTGAAGCAGCTTCAAAAATACACTACTGGGACCTGATCAACTAAAAAGCTTCTGCACAGCCAAGAACACAGTAAGTAAAGCAAGCAGACAGCCCTCAGAATGGGAGAAGATATTTGCAGGTTATGTCTCTGACAAAGGTTTAATAACCAGAATCCACAGAGAACTCAAACGTATAAGCAAGAAAAGAACAAGTGATCCCATTGCAGGCTGGGCAAGGGACTTGAAGAGAAACTTCTCTGAAGAAGAAAGGCACACGGCCTACAGACATATGAAAAAATGATCATCATCTTTAATCATCAGAGAAATGTAAATCAAAACTACCTTGAGATATCATCTAACTCCAGTAAGATTAGCCCATATCACAAAATCCCAAGACCAGAGATGTTGGTGTGGATGTGGAGAAAAGGGAACACTTCTACACTGCTGGTGGGAATGCAAATTAATACATTCCTTTTGGAAAGATGTTTGGAGAACACTTAGAGATCTAAAAATAGATCTGCCATTCAATCCTATAATTCCTCTACTAGGTATATACCCAGAAGACCAAAAATCACATCATAACAAAGATATTTGTACCAGGATGTTCATTGCAGCCCAATTCACAATTGCTAAGTCATGGAAAAAGCCCAAGTGCCCATCGATCCACAAATGGATTAATAAATTGTGGTATATGTACACCATGGAATATTATGCAGCCTTAAAGAAAGATGGAGACTTTACCTCTTTCATGTTTACATGGATGGAGCTGGAACATATTCTTCTTAGTAAAGTATCTCAAGAATGGAAGAAAAAGTATCCAATGTACTCACCCCTACTATGAAACTAATTTATGGCTTACATATGAAAGCTATAACCCAGTTATAATCTAAGAATATGGGGAAAGGGAGGGGAGGGAGGGGGGAGCATGGGTGGAGGAGGGGTGATTGGTGGGATTACACCTGCAGTGCATCTTATAAGGGTACATGTGAAACTTAGTAAATGTAGAATATAATTGTCTTAATACAATAACTAAGAAAATGCCAGGAAGGCTACGTTAACCAGTGTGATGAAAATGTGTCAAACTGTTTATAAAACCAGCGTATGGTCCCCCATGATCGCATTAATGTACACAGCTATGATTTAATATTAATAAAAAATGTAGTCTCTCACTTCAATTATGTATTATTATTTGCTGATGCTAGAAACCCAGTTCTGAGATAACCATGAAGAATAGAGATTTGTGGAAAGAACTGAATAAATATTGCAAGACAGATGCTGACCAGTATTTATCTTTAAATGGGTTTAATTTGTATTTGTGAAAAATTTGACTACTCTTAGGAATTTACACTGGTGCCCTGTTAGCCAGTCATGAGTCACATATGAACCAAGAGTTTTCCTTAGGAGGGGGAAAATTGCGAATTCACCGAAGTGCAGAGGCTGACGGTACCTTCCTCCTTGCTGTTATTTTTCAAAATATTGCATCATATTGCAGTTTTGTGCATTCAGTTAAGTAAGTTCATGGATTATATTAAATGCAACCTCACAAAATGGACAAGTAGTTTAAAAACATTCCAGGGAAGAAACTAAGGGTTGAAAATAATGCTAATAACACAAACCAAGCACATTTTAACAAATGGAAAAATTTCTTTGCATAATTGGCGGATGTTAAGAAGAATCATAATTTGTATTTTGATGCTATTTAACAGTATTTTTCATTCTCAGTAATTCTTTTCTACAGGCTTTCAAAGCCTACCCCATTCCTTGACTTCAGTGTACAGTGGGAAGGAGCAGAACGTCTGCCTTGTGGCCAGAAGCAACACGGCCATGACTAGCAAGCCTGGGGCCCCCAGATGGGAGAGACAGCTGTCCAGCACCTGGAGAGGCCGTGTGCTGGATTGATACTAGCTGCGAATTAGAGGGAAGCCAGTCCCCACTTCTCGTCTTGGTGGTTTATAACTCCCCTCCCTCCAGTCTCGATAAAGAAACAACAGGGAACGAGGAAGCAAAGCCCCGATGGACCGAGAGCAACGTTTGGCCACCCTATGGAAGAAGGACCTCAAAAGAGATAGTACCATCAGTCATTTATAGAAAAGTAGATGATTCTTACACATCTGTCTGTGCCCTGAAAATCGTACCAGCTTCTATATATAGAGAAAAGTTTCGGTTCTTTTTATTTATCTTCCTGTTCTTGCCCGGTGGTTCATACTGGTGTCACCTGAAGTGCTCAAAAAGCTACAGAAGTCTCCCCAGAGACTTTCATTTTAATTGATCTAGACTAGATCTAGGCTAGAGTGTGGCCTGGACTTTGTAATTTTTAAAAGGTCCCCAGATGCTGTGATTTGAATATGTGCCCTCCAAAATTCAGGTGTTGCTGATGAGGCGGTCTTCAGAGGTGGGCCTGTAAGCGGTGATTAGGCCATGAGGGCGCCCTGAGGGATGGGACTGCATGGGGGCTTGGCGGAGTTCATCCTCTCCTTCCCTGCCACTGGGGGTGATCCCAGCAAGGTCCTATGTGCAGGTGTTTGGAAATACTGCTCGAGAATGTTTCTAGTGGTCTGTCAGTACGCAGACTCATTTCTGTGCCTTTTTGAAGAAGGCACTCACTCATAGGGACCAGTTTTGGACTGAAATATGTCCAAATAACATTTTCGATATTGTAACTTACATGACAGTTATGCTCCAAAACCAAACAAAAGCAAAACAACTCTGTACAATTTTTTTTCTGACAGAATCTTATAACCAAAAGTTGTCTGCAAAATGCAGTCTTATTACCACATAAATTGCATTAATTAGAAATTATTTTATAAATTATATATAATTAGATGTACATCTATTTGTATGTACATACTTGATAGATGGAGAAATATCTGAATACCAGGTTGGTGTTTTAGGCAGGGTCTCTTTTTCCTTTATTCCCTTTAAGTAGGAGCTCAGCAAAGATTAATATACTTCTTCCACATTTTGATTAAAACCTTATTTTATTCTTAAAGTTGTACATACAGGTAAGCAAGAAGCCTTGACTTCTCTTTCTCCCACCCCTCAGCTGGTCCCGTTGGTTCTACTTTGTAAGGTCCTTGAATCTCCTGCTTCTCCCAGTATCCTAGTTCTGATTGCCCTCTCTGACCTGGATCACTGTCATTGTTTTCTAACTGATTTCCCTGCATCCTGACTTATTCTCTTTAATCCATTCTTCACAAAATGGCTAGAGGGATCTTCCTAAAATGTGAACAGGATTGTGGCACATGTTGATCATTCAAACATTCCCGCAGCCCTGGGGGTGAACTCCATTTAGAAGTTTCTTCATGTCCTAACCACTGCTTTTTCAAACCAGCTCTGGTCAGCCCACCTCTCTCCTCCTGAGCTCCAATCTTAGGACTTGCGGTCTCTGAGAAACACCAAGCCATGAGACTTATTCCAGTACGTTTGGCTTCCTCCACAGGGAGACCTAGATTGGGGAATGTATTTGTAGATTCTTAATGTCCAGATGGCTGGAAGTATTGTAGCAGCTAGCATTTCTTGTAACACATCCCATTCTGCAGTCCACCCGCCTGCTTTCCCTACATGGTCGTCAATTGCCTGTATGCAGGGGCCTTGCTATTTTTGCTAGACATTGTTCTCTGGCATTCAGCACAGTACATGGCAAGTAGAGGATAGAGAATACATGTTTATTGCTTAAGTGAAGGAATGACATACAGGTCTTTGCTCCTTTTCCTACTCACTATTACTCACTCCAAGCTCCTCTTAATTCAGCAAGAGAAAGTTCTCTGGCTGAAACAGATGAGTCACAGAGCATGTCTACAGGAGTAACCGTGTGAGGAAACAAATGCACACATGGTTCTCAGCTGAACTAGAGTCACCAGTTTAGAGATGCTGAGTAGATGCCAAGTCTGTCGTCACAGACTGCTTAACCTTCTGGAAGGAACATTTCTGCTCTTTCATTTGTGGATTTACTCATGACCATATCATGTAGAGTGAATAATTAGCTACATATTTATGAACAGTTCTGAGAGGCTGGTTCAAATGTATGGGTTTATGATTCTATAGTCATGATATTTCGTTGACATTTACAGTATCTCTAAATTGAATATTCTTTGTTCGTTTGTCAGGAATTTAGTTGCTCACAATGGCAATCTTTAATTCCAAACTTAAAATTATAAAGGGCAAAACATAACATGCCTAAAAGCTGTGCTTTCTTATGACATTTTAATCTAAATGTAGGTAACGATAATTAGAATATTAATGAACTTCAACCTTTTTATTTTTGAGTCTTTTCTAAAACCATTTGTGCCATATCTTTTCTCTCTGATTGTATCTACAAATAGAAATATGTACTTATATCTTGAAATTTGACAGTAGACCTGAGTTTCCTCCTCCTGATTAGAACTCGTTACTGCGAATGTGGAGCACAGGGCCTCTGCAGCAGTTAATGAGCTACAAAATCAATGTGATTGGTGAGAAGACAAAGGGAGCCAATAGCCTTCTTTAGATTAGATTTTTCTTTTCTTTTTTAAACACACGTTTGTTATTTTTGCCTTCTCATCAAGTTTCCCAATCATTTGGTGAATCTTCAAAGGCCTCAGCAATAGAGTCCATTGTCAACTAAGCAGTGATCACCACAGTAGATTTTGTAAAACATAAAAGGAAATAATTTTCTACCCTGTGAAATTTTATCCTTTTGTTTTAGTATAAAAAGAAGTAATGACATGTGCAGTGACTCTCATAAGATACTAAGTACAACATAAAATGCCATATGCAAAGGCTGTAAAAAAGGCTAATAACCCACTTACTACTAACATTCTTAAAGATAACTGCTGTCTTTTCTAGACTCCTGATATCTGGTTTGGATTAATTATAATTCTTCATCCAGGACACATTATCATTATTTGACTAAGTATGACCATCTTTTGTTTATTTGAATAATATAAAAATTCCCATGAGAATTGGAATACTTTATGTGTGTATGTATATATCTCTCTTAAGTTATCTGTATACTATTTTCTGATCCCTTTCTCTCCCTTCGGAGATAAGCACTATCATTCATTTTGTATCAGTTATTCTTTTCACAAATAGTTTTACCACATACACGTAAATAAAAGGTCATGTATGTACTTAAACAATACATTGCTTAGTCTTCTTTGCTTGCTTTTGCTGTTTTCTGTTTAGCATTGTTATTAAGATCCATCCATGCTATTGTATCTCTAATTCACTCATTTTTTTATTGCTTTGTAAGATATGGTAAACATATACCATAATTTATTTCTCTGTTTTCCTGCCAGTAAGCTTTTGGAATTTCAAAGCTTTTGTTATTCTGAACTGTAATGTAGGAGCTAGATGGGTGTCTCTGGTGCACACATGCAAATATTTCCCTTGCGTTTATATCTTGGAAGGCAATTGCAGGGCCCCAGAATCTAATTCTGAAGATTTACAACTTCAGAAATCATTTTAAAAAATGATGTCGTGTAACTCTGTAACACCTGGTATTGTCAGACTTCTTATTTTTGCCAAATATCTTGACAATGATATTGTATTGAAATCTGATATACATTGTAAGATTTTTCATGAGATTGATTAGCTTCATCTGTTTGTTAGTATTACTTTGGTATAACATACTTATTCCTGCCTTTTCCCCATTTTTCTACTGGGTTTTTGTTTTTGTTATTGATCTATGTGACTTTACACACACACACACACACACACACACACACACATATATTTAGAACTAATCTTTCAGTATCTATATTGCAAATATCTTCTCCCATTTTGTGGCTAGTCCTTTTCTTTACAATATATTTTAATATAGTTAAACGTGTCTGTATCTTCTATGAGAATTAAGCCACTTTACATACAAACATGCATTCACACATAGGAAAAGATGGTATTTGGTTCATGAGGTCAGACGATTAAGTTCATGAACTCATCCTACAAAAAGTGCTACATACCTCATTGCTGAATACCACTAAAGTCACCTTCAAAGTACTCCCCTTGGGAAGCTATGGACCGAGGCCAGCACCTAGTCCATCCTTCAAAGCAATTTTGGAACTCGTTTTCTGGAATGGCCATCAGAGCTGTCATCATGTGAGGTTTGACAGGGAAGTTCACAAACTCAGCCCAGAAAAAGTGCTACATACCTCACTGCTAAATATGACTACGGACACCAGATGGCCAAGGGGAGTACCTTGTAAGTTACTATAGTGATATTTAGCAACGAGATATGTAGCACTTTTTCTAGGGTGAGCTTATGAACTTAATTGTCTGACCTCATACACATGCATGTGAATACATTGAGTATGTGGTGTATGTGTCTTTTTCCCTATATCATTACTTTTATGACTCAAAAAACACATTATTTGTAGTATGGTGGATACTAAAGTATGTGTATACATTGATTAAAAAGTGTTTTCTGAGTTTCATTATTAAAATAAAAATTATACTTTAGTATTGAGTAAATATTGCATCTAGATTTATTTATTACATGCAAAATTCCAATTTTTAGATAAGATAACACTCCAATTTTAAAGAGTCAACTCATAATTTTTTGTTTTTCTTTAGCCAAAAATTTATGCATTATACATAATGAGAATGTGTGTTCTCTCTAGAAATGCATCTCCTCATATTTATTTCGCATATGCTTATAGCCAGATTAGTGATGAATCAAAACTATAAGAAACCACTACATAATACTTTCAAAATCATAAAATAAATGCTATGTCATATAATTATGGACAACTCTTCTTGAGCACTTGCTAAGTACGTGTACCAGGCACTATTTGTAAGCACCTGACGGGCATTAGTGCATACAGTTCTCACAGCAACCCTATGAGGTAGGGGCCACTATTTTTATTTACATGTGATAAGAATGGGTGAGAGGTCAAGTAACTTGTCCCAGTCTCTTAGAAAACAATGGAGCCAGAATCTAAACACAGGATATCAGGACACTTGAAAACAAAAGGCAATGCTCTTCAAAACACTCTGAAATAGCAGATGGAAAGCAGTAGGGAACCAGACAAACTAAGATGTGTGACTGCCTAGCCATGAAATATATAGAAAGCAAAGTCTTCCAGGGTTGTTTTTTTTTTTTTTTATCACTTTGGAACTAGTGGACATAATCTGTTTCTTGTGGGTCTTCACGTCCTTAAATTTGTGGAAAGTCTCTTTCCACTTCACCTCCAACAATCATTCATGCATTTAGTTCGATATCAGAATAGGGTGAGACCCAGCTCCTGGAGCCTTGCCAACGTTGCCTCAGAAAGTCCTTGCTCTGAGTCTTCTGCTGACATCTGGATTTCTGCCAGAGAAACCTTGGTACTACACCTGTTTCTGTCAAAAGAATTAGTTGTCCCTTTTATATAGAAACAAATATTACATATCCAAGCCATTGCTCAATGTAAGATGAAAGAACGAATAAGAGGGTTTTTTAAATTCATAGTTTAAAAGTGAAAGAGCTGTGAATCTGAGACTGTGGGATTTCTGAGTCCTTTTTAAGCTTTTCTAATGACTTATAATCATAAAAATTGCTGTGTAAAAATCTGTGATGGGGAAGAAATCACCATTAGCTTTCTTTTTTTTTTTTTTGTAGAGACAGAGTCTCACTTTACTGCCCTCGGTAGAGTGCTGTGATGTCACAGGACTCACAGCAACCTCCAGCTCTTGGGCTTCCGCGATTCTCCTGCCTCAGCCTCCCAAGCAGCTGGGACTACAGGCACCCGCCACAACGCCCAGCTATTTTTTGGTTGCAGTTCGGCCGGGGCTGGGTTCGAACCCGCACCCTTGGTATATGGGGCCGGTGCCCTACTCACTGAGCCACAGGCGCCACCCACCATTAGCTTTCTTAAAGCATCTTGTGTAAGGTGCCCGTTATTTACTACCATTTTTGTGAAAAGATGAATAGATGAATGCAAGGTTTCTTTTTCTTTTTCTGACTTTTTGGATGGGGTTCATTCTAAGGCCAGAAATTAAAAAATGGAAATATTTTAAAACAAAGTGAAACAGGGAGATCAATGGAGTATTTTGGGATTATGGAGACATTCTCCTAAATATAGCAACAAAACATCCTCCGCAGATGTGCATGTCACACTGTCAGCAGCAGTTACACTTGCCCCTCAACTTGCAACACATTGTCTGCCACGAATGCCGCCTGCTATTGTCTGTGGATGAAGAATGACAACTGTCCACGGTAAAGAGCAAGAATATTACTGTATCAAGTAAAGCATTTCTGTTAGAACTGGCCCTGACTTAATGCTATTCATTTACAGAGAAGCACTACCATTGAAGTAAAGAAGTCATTCTTTACTTGTGTTTAGTAAGTTTCTTCATTGTGTTTTTGATGAAGTACTTTTGTTAATTCAACAGTATTTACCTCGTTGATTAAAGTACGTACACATATGAGAAACAACTGCTCGCTATCTTGTAATGAAACAGAAGACTAATTCTTTGGCTTTCCCTTTTTGGCTTGAAGCAGAAGTCAGGACATTTGGCTTAACACTTGCCTTCTTCTCTCTTAGCCACCCCCCAGAAACAGAAACTCTAGAAACAGAGCCACTGGTATTAATCACAGAGGATCTCAGGCTTTTGAAAATAACAGGTGCTTACTAAGTGTTTGTTGAAGGAACAATAGAGAAAGTCATCAATTATTTTTAGACTCTGATATGTGATCCTTATTTTATTATGAAATTCTTCAGAATATTGGCATACTTGACATTCAAAGGGGGAAAAGAAATGGCTTCTTCATTGTAAAATGACAGTTTTCATTTGAATTTACCTTAAAGCTATTTTTACTTAATGATTGAGTTGTACTAATTGGTAATATATTTTTAATTGTTATCATGACATTAAAGAAATAATTTAGGGCTGGACAAATGGCTCATGCCTATAATCCCAGCACTTTGGGAGGCCAAGGTGGAAAGATTGTTTGTGGCCAGGAGTTTGAGACCAGCCCAGGCAACCCGGTGAGATACCACCTGCCCCTGGCCTGTCTCTACCAAAAAAAAAAAAATTAAAATTAAAATTAGCCAAGAGTGATGGCATGGACCTCTAGGCCCAGCTACTCTGGAGGCTGAGGCAGGAGGACCACCTGAGCCCAGGAGTTTAAGCCTATAACTATGATCACACCAAGGCACTCCAGCCTGAGTAACCCGGTGAGACTTTTTCTCTAAAAAAGAAAGAATTTAGGAATAAGTACACTTAGTCCTATATGTTTATTTCAAGTGGAGTGTTTGCTACCCATCATGGTATTCTAAAACTTCATGTCAGTTGTAAATTATCATCTTATTTGATTATTCAGTTGAGGTTTTCAAGAAAATTTTCAAACTGTATGTTTTTGTTTTTACACTTAATTCAAATAAAAATCTGTTTAACAAAGGCATATTTTAGAACTTTAACAGCTACACAAGTTAGGTAAAAGAAGATAGTTTGTTAGTCCCAGGAGATAAT
This sequence comes from Nycticebus coucang, assembly GCF_027406575.1. NCBI lineage: Eukaryota > Metazoa > Chordata > Mammalia > Primates > Lorisidae > Nycticebus > Nycticebus coucang. Next base: position 78,018,314 of record NC_069786.1, read on the forward strand.
TATGAAACTTAGAGATAAAATTAATTTCTCAAAACATAAGAAAGTGGGCGGCACCTGTGGCTCAAAGGAGTGGGGTGCCAGCCCCATATACTGGACGCGGGTTCAAACCTAGCCCGGCCAAAAACTGCAAAACAAAACAAAAAAACGCCCCACAAGAAAGAGATACAACTCCCTTTAAGTTTATGTCAGCCATCAAAAAAACAAAAACAAACCCACAAAAACAGTGATACATTGTTCTCCACTAAGTCCCTGCAACACCAGCAGGTTTTAGTTAACATTATTAGTATAGGGAATGACCCTGCAGAGGGCTCCCTCCCTTGGTCATTCCAGGCTCCTTCCTAATTATCTACAGCTGTGGGAACACGACCACCTGTGGGAGTTACCACTGGGCACCTGACAAGTGGTGGTATGTCACTCCATTCAGTTCTTAGAGGCTTCCTTTGAAGCCTCATATTCCATCAGTACAGCCAACTCCTCAGCAGAGCTGTCGACTTAAAAACCTACTCACCAGTTTTTCACTGTGTCTCCTTGTTGCTACTAAAAAGCTATGAGCTCTTTGCAGTGGATGAAAAAGTGAAGAGGAGCTCATTTCAAATGCAGCTAAGATTGTGAACAGGACAATCCCTCTAAACTCAGTAAAATTTTCTTTCTGCATACTGAAGTCCACGTGGTTGTGGGGATACAGAGTAATTTGGAGGAGAATTGTTGCTGCTTCCATTGCATGAAAATGTAATCAGGCCCTTGCAAATGCAGCTTTGGGCACAAGTTTAAGAAGTGATCTTACTTTGTTGGCTTGTAATGGAGGTATTTAACTTCCAAACTTGCTCTCTGAAGAAAAACAATGAACACAGAGGTAATGGCAGTTTTACAGTAAAACTTTAACTTGGAAAAAATTGAGATTCACTCTGTCATTTATTTGGGGGAAAACAAAGGCATTATTGAAAAATATCAGAATACTTTAAAACTATACATAAAATAAAATTTAAAGGGAAAAAGAAGTAACTAAAGTTTAGCTCTGTAATGAGGTTAAAGTTTTGTTTTTTAGTCTTTTATATTGGTACTAAATCTTAATTTAGAGCTGGTCTTACAAAGCCTTAGCTTAAATTTATTGCCTCAATTTTCAGAGGAATATAATATGTTGAATTTTATATGTTTCCTTCATTGTTAAATTTTAGATATTTGCCTGTTTTTTAAAATTGGAAAACCTTTTGTTTTAAGACAGTTGGTGGAAAGGAGACAGTTTCTAAGGAAGATGGTTTAGATTAGCCTTTCTTTTTCCTATAAAAATTCAATTAATTTCTCAGTGTTTCTATTTACTTGCTTTAACAGAGGACAGGAAAACAACAAACTAGCCCCAGGATATAAGAAAACTCTCTATAAATACTTATAAATACTATTGGCTACATAATCCTATGGCCCAAAGAAGTGATGCTTGAACAAAATGAATAATTATTTCTATTTCATTAGAAATTAGTGTCTGTGAAATATTTCCAAATTTTCAAAATCGATCAAGGTATATTTTTATAGAATCTCAAAGCTGAAGACACTAAGGAACATTAAAGGAACTTTACCCAAAATTAATGGACCCTGTTCTAGCTGGAATTCCAAAAAAGCTCATCATGTAATCCTCACTTCTTTCATTACACAGCCAATTTGTTTTAATGCTGTCTACACACTTCTGAGGGTTCTATTATATTGTGATGGCCATTTGTTACTTTCTCTTACTATTTAATCCTTCCTCATATTTAAGTCTTCTTTAAGAATTGGAATGATACATAATTTCTTGAGAAAATTTTATATGTTATAATAAATATCACTAATTTGTCCCACAAATTTTTTTTACATAGTTTAAGAAATATTTGGCTTGCTAAGCTGGGCTGGAGCCGAGTATTTCCGAGGCTGCGCTCCTTCCAGAGCCCAAAGACTTGCCACCTCTTCCGCTGCCTTCCCGGGCCAACAACTCCCCAAAAGTGCTTTTCTTTACCCAGTGCTTTGGGGCTATGTTAGATCTCACCCATCTCTGGTTTCAGCACTACAAGGCTAAATGGGTGTTCTCTGATGCCGGGCAGATTGTCTGCGTTGTCGATCCCACTCATAACCTAAAGCTATTGGTACCTAATGAAAAATCAAGTTAAAAATAAAGAAAAAAACATCCAGCATATTAGAACTAGTTTTGGAGCTGCTTCACGACATGCGATCAGCCCCCGCCCGACTCCTGTAAGAGCTGCGCCATGACCCGTGACCTGTGCCGAGACTTCTGTATGAGCGGCTCCATGACCTTCACCCCCTGGGCCTCCGATCGCCCTGACCAGGAACTTTGGGAGCCACGCAACCCGGGGTCCTCCCTCTGGTACCCTCCCTGCCTCCACACCAACCCGCATTTCTCTGGCCAGGGACTCTGGTAGCCAAGTGCCCTCTAGAACCCTCCCTGCCTCTGTGCAGAGCCCTTCTCCTGGCCAGAGACTGCTGGAGCCTTGGGCCCTCTGTGCCACAGTCACCGGGTGCCAGGCACTCCCAGAACCATGCAAACCACCACCCCTGCCTTGTTTCTGGATTCGGGTGTCTCACACTCCGGAGCTGCTCCCACAACCAGAACTCCCTGGCTGGGGCAGCCCCAGAGGAGCTACAGTGCAACTCCCTACAAAGGTCCAGCAACAATAGAGTGACCCTGCTGGGGTATAATCTTGGAGAGACACCTCCACAACTCTGAGGATGGCCAGAGGCAATGGTAAAAAGCAATCGTGAGGCGAAATCAATGGAAATACTCTGGCAATATGAATAATCAGAGTAGATCAACTCCCCCAAGGAACAATGGGGCAGAAACAGCACAAGATCCCATGCACAAACAAATAGCTGAGACGTCAGAAATTGAATTCAGAATTTGGATAGCAAATAAGATCAAATTAGAATTCCAAGCAGTAACTCAAAAGATGTCTCACGAATTCAACGAATTCAAAGACCAAATGACCAAAGATTTTGACACATTGAGACAAGAAGTTGCAGCCCTCAAAGATCTGAGAAACACAGTAGAATCCCTCAGTAACAGAATGGAGCAAGCAGAAGAAAAGATTTCTGACATTGAAGACAAAGCTTTCGAATGCAACCAAACTCTCAGAGAGGAAGAAAAATGGAGATCAAAAACAGATTGCTCTCTCAGAGAGCTCTGGGATAATTTGAAGAAAACCAATATTCATCTTATCAGGATCCCTGAAAGCGATGAAGTGGCTTCACAAGGCACAGAGTCTCTTCTCCATGTGATTATGAAGGAGAACTTTCTAGACATTCGAAGAGATTCTGAAATTCAGATAGCAGACAGTTTCAGAACTCCAGCAGGACTCAACCTGAATAAGACATCCCCCAGACACATCATAATCAATTCACTAAAGTTAATATGAAGGAGAAAATTCTGAAAGCAGCCAGATGAAAGAAAACCATTACATACATGACTTCAGCTCTCTCTGTTAAAACCGTTCAACCTAGAAGAGGATGGTCATCAACTTTTAATCTCCTAAAACAAAATAACTTTCAACCCAGGATCCTGTACTCAGCTAAAATGAGTTTCATTTATGATGGAGAAATTAATTACTTTAATGACATTCACATGTTGAGGAAATTTGCCATAACTGAACCAGCTCTCCAGGGTATTCTCAGACCTATCCTCCATAAAGACCAGCATAATTGTCCAACACAAAAGTAAACCCACCAGAAAATTTTGATCAAATTCCAACTTCCACAGTTGCAAAAAGATTAAAAATGTCCACTGGACTCTTGAAAGGCTTATAAATATTCTCAGTTAATGAGAATGGTTTTCATTGTCCTCTAAAGAGGCACAGGTTGGCTGACTGGATACAAAAACTGAAGCCAGATATCTACTGCATACAAGAATCTCACCTTACATTAAAAGATAAATATAGACTCAAGGTGAAGGGATGGTCATCTATACTCCAGGGAAATGGAAAGCAGAAAAAAGCAGGCATTGCAATCCTATTTGCAGATGCAATGGGCTTTAAACCAACCAAAATAAGGAAGGAAAAGTATGGATACTTCATATTTGTTAAAGGTAATGAGATTTCAATTATTAATATTTATGCACCCAACCAGAATGCACCTCTATTTATAAGAGAAACTCTAACAGACATGAGCAACTTGATTTCCTCCAGTTCCATAGTAGTTGGAGATTTTAACACCCCTTTAGCAGTGCTGGATAGATCCTCCAAAAAGAAGCTAAGCAAAGAAATCTTATTTTTAAACTTAGCCATTCAACATCTGGACTTAACACACATCTACAGAACATTTCATCCCAACAAAACTGAATACATATACTTCTCATCAGCCCATGGAACATACTCCAAAATCGACCACATCCTGGGCCACAAATCTAACCTTAGAAAATTAAAAAAAATAAAAATTATTCCTTGCATCTTCTCAGACCATCATGGAATAAAAGTTGAACTCAATAACAACAGGAATCTTCATACCCATACAAGAACATGGAAGCTAAATAACCTTATGCTGAAGGATAGATGGGTTATAGACAAGATTAAGAAGGAAATCACCAAATTTTTGGAAAAAAACAACAATCAAGACACGAACTATCAGAACCTCTGGGATACTGCAAAGGCAGTCATAAGAGGGAAATTTATAGCACTGCAAGCCTTCCTCAGGAAAACGGAAAGAGAGGAAGTTAATAACTTAATGGGACATCTCAAGCAACAGGAGAAGGAAGAATGTTCCAACCCCAAACCCAGCAAAAGAAAAGAGATAACCAAAATCAGAGCAGAATTAAATGAAATTGAAAACAAAAGAATTGTACAACAAATCAATAAATCCAAAAGTTGTTTTTTTGAAAAGGAAATAGATAAACGTTTGGCCAACCTAACCAGAAAAAAAAGAGTAAAATCTCTAATTTCATCAATCAGAAATGGTAAAGATGAAATAACAATGGACCCCTCAGAAATTCAAAAAATCCTTAACAAATACTACAAGAAACTCTACTCTCAGAAATATGAAAACCTGAAAGAAATCGACCAATACCTGGAAGTACACCACCTACCAAGACTTAGCCAGAACGAAGTGGAAATGTTGAACAGGCCTATATCAAGTTCTGAAATAGCATCAATTATATAAAATCTCCCTAATAAGAAAAGCCTAGGACCAGATGGCTTTATGTCAGAATTCTACCAAACCTTTAAAGAAGAACTAGTACCTATACTACTAAACCTCTTCCAAAATATAGAAAAAGAAAGAGTATTACCCAACACATTCTACGAAGCAAACATCACCTTGATCCCCAAACCAGGGAAAGACCCAACAAGAAAAGAAAATTATAGACCAATATCACTAATGAATATTGATGCTAAAATTTTCAATAAGATCCTAACAAACAGAATCCAACAACACATCAAAAAAATTATACACCATGACCAAGTGGGATTTATCCCAGAGTCTCAAGGCTGGTTCAATATACGTAAATCTATAAATGTAATTCAACACATAAACAAACTAAAAAATAAGGACCATATGATTTTTTCAATTGATGCAGAAAAAGCTTTTGACAACATCCAGCATCTCTTCATGATCAGAACACTTAAGAAAATTGGTATAGAAGGGACACTTCTTAAACTAATAGAGGCCATCTACAGCAAGCCCACAGCCAATATCCTATTGAATGGAGTTAAATTGAAATCATTTCCACTTACATCAGGAAACAGGCAAGGTTGCCCATTGTCTCCATTGCTCTTTAACATTTCAATGGAAGTTTTAGCCATTGCAATTAGGGAAGGAAAGGCGATCAAGGGTATCCACATAGGGTCAGAAGAGATCAAACTTTCACTCTTTGCAGATGACATGATCGTATATCTGAAAAACACTAGGAATTCTACTACAAAACTTTAAGAAGTGATCTAGGAATACAGCCATGTCTCAGGCTACAAAATCAACACACATAAATCTGTAGCCTTTATATATACCAACAATAGCCAAGCCGAAAAATAGCCAAGCCGAAAAACAGTCAAGGACTCTATTCCATTCACAGTAGTGCCAAAGAAGATGAAATATTTGGGAATTTATCTAACAAAGGACGTGAAAGATCTTTATAAAGAGAACTATGAAACGCTAAGAAAAGAAATAGCTGAAGATGTTAACAAATGGAAAAACATACCATGCTCATGGCTGGGAAGAATCAACATTGTTAAAATATCAATACTACCCGAAGCTATATATAATTTTAATGCAATTCCTATTAAAGCTCCATTGTCATACTTTAAAGATCTTGAAAAAATAGTACTTCATTTTATATGGAATCAGAAAAAACCTCCAATAACCAAAACATTACTCAGAAATAAAAACAAAGCAGGAGGGATCACGCTACCAGACCTGAGACTGTACTATAAATCGATAGTGATCAAAACAGCATGGTACTGGCACAAAAACAGAGAGCTAAGATGTATGGAACAGACTAGAGAACCAAGAGATGAACCCAGGTACTTACCATCATTTGATCTTTGACAAGTCAATTAAAAACATTCAGTGGGGAAAAGATTCCCTATTTAACAAATGATGCTGGGTGAACTGGCTGGCCATCTGTAAAAGACTGAAACTGGACCCATACCTTTCACCATTAACTAAGACAGACTATCACTGAATAAAAGATTTAAACTTAAGACATGAAACTATAAAAATACTAGAAGAAAGTGCAAGGAAAACTCTTGAAGGAATCAGCCTGGGTGAATAATTTATGAGGAGGACTCCCCAGGCAATTGAAGCAGTATCAAAAATACATTACTGAGACCTGATCAAACTAAAAAGCTTCTGCACAGCCAAGAACATAGTAAGTAAAGCAAGCAGACTGTCCTCAGAATGGGAGAAAATATTTGCAGGTTATACCTTTGATAAAGGTTTAATAATCAGAATCCATAGAGAACTCAAACGTATTAGCAAGAAAAGAACAAGTGATCCCATCTCAGAGTGGGCAAAGGACTTGAAGAGAAACTTCTCTAAAGAAGACAGATGCACCATCTACAGACACGTGAAAAAAAGCTCATCCTTAATCATCTGAGAAATGTAAATCAAAACTACTTTGAGATATCACCTAACCCCAGTAAGAGTAGCCCACATAACAAAATCCCAAAACCAGAGATGTTGGCATGAATGTGAAGAAAACGGCACACTTCTACACTGCTGGTGGGAATGCACACTAATACGTTCCTTCTGGAAGGATGTTTGGAGAATACTTAGAGATCTAAAAATAGATCTGCCATTCGATCCTATAATTCCTTTACTAGGTTTATACCCAGAAGATCAAAAATCATAATACAACAAATACATCTTTACCAGAATGTTTATTGCAGCCCAATTCATAATTGCTAAGCCATGGAAGAAGCCCAAGTGCCCATCGACCCATGAATGGACTATCAAATTGTGTTACATGTATACCATGGAGTATTATGCAGCCTTAAAGAAAGACGGAGACTTTACCTCTTTCATGTTTACATGGATGGATCTGGAACATATTATTCTTAGTAAAGTATCTCAAGAATGGAAGAAAAAGTATCCAATGTACTCAGCCCTACTATGAAGCTAATTTATAGCTTTCGTATTAAGGCTATAATCCAACTATAGCACAAGAATATGGGGAAAGGGCCAAGGGAAGAGAAAGGAGGAGGGAGGGTAATGGGTGGGGCCACACCTACAGTGCATCTTAGAATGGGTACAGACAAAACCTACTAAATGCAGAATACAAATGTCTACATACAATAACTGAGAAAATGCCATGAAGGCTACGTTGAACAGTTTGATGAGGGTATTTCAGATTGTTTATGAAACCAGCACATTTTACACCTTGATTGCACTAATGTACACAGCTATGATTTAACAATAAAAAAAAGAAACATGGGGGGGGCGAAAAAAAAAAAAAAAGAAACATAATATTTGTTCTTTGAAATGTCCCTTTGAAGTTGCAAAACAGGTGGGAAGATGCTTTTCTGATTTATTAAACTTTTTTATAGTGTGTTGACTTATTTCAAATACATCTCAGAAAAAAATGCTAAGAATTGCCTACCTAAATCAAGATGAAAGAATAAATTTTTGAAATTTAATTATCAAGAGGATTCATTATATATTTATAAACAAGTTTTAAGTGTAAAATATATAGTCTCTATATACATATATATCTCTTACAGTAAGTAATCTCATCTCAATTTCTTTAAACAATTTAGTTATCAAGCTTCTTCATAGTTTTGTTTCACAAAACATGGAAAAAAGAAAAAAGAAAGATGAGAAGGAAATGGCATGAGATATGAGATGAAATGCAGAAAGCTGTCAGGCACAATTTATTAGTATTGGGTTTATGTGAAGTTGGGATAAAATTATGGCAAAGTTCATGACTCCCCATCCCCAGATGGTCACTAACATGTTGGAATGCAGGATAAAGCACATTGCAATAAACTTGGGTATAAAAGTTCCTGAAAATATCAGGACCAGCTTATTGAGATGAACAACAGGAAAACTATTTCACAGTAATAATTAATCAAGAATTTTTGGAGTGTAGGGAAGCTAAAAATTCATTCATTGAACAAATGGCCGAGGATGCTGGAACTACTGGACAGCCACCTGAGGAAAAACGCATCTAGCCAGACTTCCCACCCTTCACGGCTAACTCCGCATGGATCATAGACCTAAATGTAGAAACCTCAAACAATGAAACTCCTAAATAATAATACAGAAGAAAATCTACATGACCTTGTGTATGGCAATGACTTTTTTTAGATACAACATCAAAGGCATTATTCATGAAAGAAATAACTGATAACTGGACTTCATTGAAGTTAAAAACTTGTCTGTGAAAGACAATGTCATGAGAATGAGAAGACAAAACCACATACTGGGAGAAAAACATTTTCAAAAGACACCTGATAAAGACATCTGAAAAAGAACTATTAGTTAAATAAAAATAATAAAAAAAAAACCCTCTTAAAACTTAACAATAAGAACTCAGTAAAAAAAGAACAAAAGACTAAAATAGATCAAAGAACACATACAGACAGCAAATAAACATATGAAAAGTTGTTAACATCACACGCCATTAGAGAATTGCACATTAAGACTGAAATGAGGTATCACAGGACACTTATCAGAATGGCCAACATCCAAAGCACTGACTGTGAAGATGTGGAGCAACAGGAACTCTTATTGCTGGTGGGAATTAAAATGGTCCAACCACTTTGGAAGATAGTTTGGCAGTTTTCTACTAAACTAACCATACTCTTGTCATACAGTCTAGGAACCTTGGTATTTACCCAAATGAACTGAAAACTTATGTCCACACAAAAACCTGCACATGGATGTTGATAGCAGTTTTATTCATAATTGCCCAGACTTGAAAGCAATGAAGATAAATGTCCTTCAGTAAGTCAAGGGATAAACTATGGTACACCCAAACAACAGATTGCTAGGTAGCACTAAAAAGAAAGGAGCTACCCAACCATGAAAGGACATGAAGGAAGCGTTACTAAGTGAAATAAGGCAGTCTGAAAAGGCAACAAACTGTCCTGATTACAACTCTATGATATTCTGGAGAAGACAAAACTATGGAGACAGTAAAAAAAGTTAAGTATTTGTCAGGAGGAAGGGTATATTCAAAGGATTTTTAGGACAGTTAAACTATTCTGTATGGTATTATATGATATTATACCTGTAATGGTGGATATGTGTCATAATACGTTTGTCAAAACCCACAGAATATGCAATGCTGAGTGAACTCAGCTGTAAACTATGGACTTTGAGTGATGATGATGTGTCAATGTGGGTTTATTGGTTGTAACAAATGTGCCACTGGGGAGGGGGAGGATGCTGATAAAAAGGACATTATGCATGAGTGGGGCAGGGAGGTGTATGAAGTCTCTATCTTCTGCTCAGTTTTTCGGTGAACCTAAGTTGCTAATAAAGTTTATTTTAAAAATGGCTGAGGACTTTTAAAAAACAGGATTGATGTTTTCTCTTCAAATAATCTATTAGGCTGTTAACCAAATGCACATCCCTTCCACTGTCTCAGACCTCTGGCAAAGGCTGCTGTGTGTGTCCTTGGGTTAGTGGTAATTTGTGGAGATAAATAACGTGGGGTGGCGGCTGGAAAGAGAAATGTGGAAAAGGCTCCCAGGAAGAACTGCTTGATGAGAGTACCTTTCAGAGAAGCAGCTGGTGGGGGATAGCTCAGGAGTGGTTGGAGACCACCTCCCTTCTCCCCTGAAGGATACAAATGAAGCTGACTGTTGGGCATTGCACCAGGGCACTGGGAAGAGTTGATAGAAAATCTGACATCTGCTTCCAGACGTGAACAAGGGATATGTTTCATTTTTCTTTCTGTAATACTGTATAAATCTGTAAGAAGGGAATGGAAGGAAAATATATATAAGAGGCAAACGTGAGGCCAGATGGATAAAGATAAAAGTAGTAACTGTGACAATTACACAAAAATATTTCATTTCATTTTTTGAAAGCATCATAGTAATTCTATAAGGAAGAAATAAAAATGAACAGATTTTAAGCAAATGCTTATAGATAAATGAAGAAATAGAGATTTTTGAGGGCAATAGAAAGGCTTTTTAAAATTCTAGGCTGTGACATAAGGAAATCTCATAGCTCAGTCAACTAGAAGGGAGATAAAATAATGTCCGGGCATTTCTTAATTAGAAATTTCTTATTCTCTGCCCAAAAAGAAAATTTCCATCTGTTGTTGCATCTGCTTAATGTGGTTCAAGAATTTCTCCAGTTTAACAAGTAGGTGTGTCAATTGTGATATCTGGGAATTTTTTTAAGAATATACATTAAAAAGGTGAGGTAGCTGGTAACTAGTTGCATGAACTTTTCACAGATTCCTTTGGACACATAGAATTAAAATAGCTGATCACATGCCACTTTGAAGTTTTTTTTTTTTTTAAAGAAGTTTGGCTTATTATAATATTGGAATTATATCTTCTTTTCCATAACATATTTATCACAAGAGCATAAAAAGGTTTGCTAAATATGGCCATGATAGGATGTAGGAGATGTAACTTCTAGGTCCGTTTTGGGGCCAAACCCCTTGTAGCTTTAGGAAAGTTGTCTTGTTTCTTTTTGACTCAATTTTTCCACTGATAAAAAAGAAACCTTAAATACTTCTGTCTTCCAAAGTCACTGAAATGTTGAGGAGGAAAATACACTAGAAATATAGTCTACAAATGCAAATGAAGACCATTACATTTGACACTGATACAATCTTTAGTGCTTACTTTGGAGCTTTGGGTCCTGACGCTTTGTAATTTCTTACTTTCATTTGATGAAAAATAAAACCCTCATGATCTTAAAAGTTTAGAGATTCTGAATGTGGATGGAATATGTAAACTTTTCTTTCTACATTTTAAAATATTTTTATAAATTTTTTTTTTAATTGATTGGGATTCATTAAAGTTACAGAGAATTAGGTTACACTGATTGCATTTGTTAGGTTAAGTCCCTCTTTTGTGTCTGCCACCAAGTGGTGGTATGCCATATGCCATAACTCCTGACCCCCTCTGTCCTCCCCACTCCCCACTCCCTCATTCCCTTATCCCCACCTTGTATTAGATCATCTACTGCCTTCATATTAGAATTGAATACATTGGATTCTTGCTTCTCCATTCTTGCAATGCTTTACTAAGGAGAATGTGTTTCAATTCAATCTAGGTTAATACAAAAGATGTAAAGTCTCAATCTTTTTTAATGGCTGAATAGTATTCCATGGTATATAAATACCATAGCTTGTTAATCTATTCCTGGGTTGGTGGGCATTTAGTTTGTTTCCACATTTTGGTGATTGTAAATTGAGCTGCAATAAACAGTGTAGTGCACATGTCCTTATAAAAGGATTTTTTTTTCTTCTGGGTAGATGTCTGGTAATTGAACTGAAGGATCAAATGGGATGTCTAATTTGAGTTCTTTGAGGATTCTCCATACTTTCTTCCAAAAAGTTTGTATTATTTTGCAGTCCCACCAACAGTGTAAAAGTGTTCCCTTCTCTCCATAGCCACGCCAGCAGTTGTAGCTTTGAGATTTTATGGTGTGGGCTATTCTCACTGGGATTAGGTGATATCTCAGAGTGATTTTGATTTGCATTTCTTTGATGATCAGGAACGATGAGCACTTTTTCAAATGTTTGTCAGCTGCTTGTCTGTCTTTGTCAGAGAAGGTTCTGTTCATATCTCTTGCTCAGTGATAGAGGCGATTGTTTACTCTGTTTTTGTTGTTGTTGATTAATTTAAATTCTTTGTAGATTCTAGTTATCAAACCTTTTTCAAACTGGTAACATGCAAATATCTTTTCCCATTCTGAAGGTTGTCTTTTTGCTTTACTTGTTGTGTAATAGCTGTGCAGAAGCTTTTCAGCTTAATTAAGTCCTATTTGTTAATTTTTGCTTTTGTTGCTATGGTCACTGAAGTCTTGGTCATAAAATCTTTCCCCAGTCTAACATCATCAAGAGTTTTCCCCACAATTTCTTCTTAGATTGTTGTCATTTTGTGTCTTAGATTTAAGTCTTTTATCCATGTTGAGTCAATTTTTGTAAGTAGTGAAAGGTGTGGGTCAAGTTTCAGTCTTCCATGTTATTGTCCAGTTCTCCCAATACCATTTGTTGAATAAGGATTCTTTTTCCTGAGTGTACTCTTTTTGTTTGGTTTATCAACAATCAGATGGCAATTATAGGCTGGTTTCATCTCTTGGTTTTTTTATTCAGTTCCATATGTCTATGTCTCTATTTTTGGGCCCAATACCATGCTGTTTTGATTACAGTGGACCTGGATTATAGTCTGAGTTCGGTAGGGTGATGCCTCTGACTTTGTTTTTGTTACTAAGAACAGCCTTAACTATGTGAGTGTTTTTCTGGTTCCACACAAAACAAAGTACTATTTTTTCCAGTTCTTCAAAATATGATGTTGGTGTTTTAATGGGGATTGCATTGAATCCATAGATTGCTTTGGATAGAATAGACATTTTGACAATGTTGATTTTCCCCACCAAGAGTATGGCATGTTCTTCCATTTGTTAGTGTCTTCAGTTTCTTTACTGAAGTTGTCATAATTCTCTTTGAAAAGATCTTTCACCTCTTTTGTTAGGTATTGTCCTAAGTATTTTATTTTCCTTGAAGCTACTGTGAAGGGAATTGTGTCCTTGATTTGCCTCTCAATTTGGCTGTTATTGGCATGTACAAAGGCTACTGATTTGTGGACCTTGATATTATACCCTGAGACTGTATTTCCTGATCACTTCCAGGAGTTTGTGGTTGAGTCTCTGGGTTTTCTAAGTATAGGATCATATCATCAACAAAGACAGAGAGTTTGACCTCCTCTGCCCCCATGTGGATGGCCTTTATATCCTTCTCTTGTCTGATTGAGTTAGCTAGAACTTCCAACACAATATTGAATAATAATGGTGATAGTGGATATCCTTATGTGGTTGCAGTTCTAAGTGGAAAAACTTTCACTTTTCTATTTCTGGTTAATCTGGCTAATAGGTTATGGATTTTATTCATCTTTTCAAAGAACCAACTTTTTGTTTTATAATTTTTTGTATGATTCTTTTATTTTTAATTTTATTTATTTCTGATTTAAATTTGGTTATTTCTTTTCTTCTGCTAGGTTTGGGATTGGATTGCTCTTCCTTTTCCATTTCTTTAAGATGATTAGTAAGATTGTCGATGTACTCTCTTGCCATTTTTCAAATGTAGATATCTAATGCTATAAATTTCCCTCTTAAGACTGCTTTTGCAGTGTCCCATAGGTTTTGGTAGCTTGTGTCTTCATTGTTGCTATGCTCAAGGAAGTTAATTATTTCCTTTTATATCTCTTTTTTGACCCAACTGATTCAGCATAAGGTTGTTTAATTTCCGTGCCTTTGTGTGGAGATGAACGCTTTTGTTGGGGCTGAGTTCTATCTTTATTGCCTTGTGGTCTGGGAAGATGCAAGGTATAATTTCACGTCTTTTCATTTTGTTGAGATTTGATTTGTGTCATAGGACATGATCTATTTTGGAGAATGTCCATGGGCTGATGAGAAGAATGTTTATTCTTTAGCTTTGGGATGAAGTGTTCGATATATGTCTATTAAGCATAGTTGTTGTAGGGTCACATTTAAGTCCCTTGTATCTTTGTTTAGTTTCTCTTTAGGGGATCTGTCCAACTCAGTAAGAGCTGGTTCCCTGCTATTATGGTGTTATAGGATATCATATTGCTCAGACTAATTAAGATCTGTTTTAAAAATCTGGGAGCATCTAAATTGTGTGCATAAGTATTTAGAATTATTGCCTGAATAATTGTTTTCCATCCCTTAACCCTGAGTTTTACTTTGTCCTTCAAGGCTAGGTATATTTCTTGCAGACAACAAATGGATAGCTTGTGCTTTTTTATCTAATCAGCCAAACTATGTCTTTTCAGTGGGGAATTCAAGCCATTAACATTTATTGAGAGAATTGATAAACATGGTGGAGTTCTATTCATTTCATTTTGTGAAAGCCCATTGCTTAGTTTTATCTTTTGTGTCATTGTGGAAACTAGGTTCTGTCCTTTAGCTACTGGGTGTTTACTTTGCTAGTGGTTCATTGTGATGGTCAGCATGTTAAATAGGTCTAAGTATTTCCTGTAGAGCTTGTCTTGTTGTGGAAACCTCCTCAGTGTTTGCATGTCAGTGAATGATTTGATTTCTCCATCAGTTTTAAAGCATAGTTTAGCAAGATATAGAATTCTGGGCTGAAAATTGTTTTGTTCAAGTATGATAAAGGTAGATGACCATTGTCTTCTGGCTTGAAAAGTTTCATTTGAGAAATCCACAGTCACCCTGATGGATTTTCCCCAATAGAGCAATTGGCACCTACTCTTGGCTGCTTGCAGAATCCTTTCTTTCATCCTGACATTGGACAGGTTCATGACAATGTGTCTTAGAGAAGCTCCATTTGAGTTGAGATGGGTTCCAATATCCCTCTGAAAGGAGTGTATCATGATCTTTGGTGATATTTAGGAAATTTTCATTTATTATATCCTCTAGTAGGGCTTCCATTCCTCTATGGTGGTCTTCTTCCCCTTCTAGGATACCTATAACTTGTATGTTTGAATGTTTCATGAAGTCCCATAATTCTGTCAGTGAACGTTCTGCTTTCTCTCTCTTTTGTTCCATCTCTTTAACTGTCTGAATTAGTTAAAAAGCTTTATCCTCTACTTCTGTGATTCTTTATTCTGCACAGTCTAATCTGTTATTGATACTTTATACTGCATCTTTAAGATTCCTGATTGATTGCTTCAGTTCCTTAAGCTCTGCTATATGCTTTTTATATTCTTCATATCATTTGTTTTTTATTTGATTCTGTTTTTGGATTTCCTTTGGTTATTTTCCACTTTCTCAGCAATTTCCTTCATTGTTTTGACCATCTATATTTTAAATTCCCTTTCTGTCATTTCTAATATTTCTTTATAGGTGGAATCCTCTATAGTAGTTACCTCATGATCCCTTGGGTGAGTTGCTCTGTTCTGGTTTTTTGTTTTGCCAAGATTCTTCTGCTGTTTCTTCCTCATGAATGTTTTATTTTTGTCTGTTTTCTTGCCCTACTTTTTCCTTTCACTTCCTCCTGCTCTATGGTGCCTCTGACCTAAGGTGTTGAAGTGTCCTTTTGGTAAAGGACTAAAAGACAGAGAAGAATGAAGAGCAAAAATAGATAAAAGATAAAAAAAGGGAATAGAGAAAGGAAAGTAGGAAAATAAAAAGGAAGACTGACAAAAAGAAGAGAAGAACAGACAGAGAGAGATAGGAGGTACAGTAGGATACTTTGATCCACACCCACAAATCCTAGCATCTGGAAAGGCTGTTTAGGTGAGAGCCGTGGATTCTGAAGCTCTTTGCCAGTTTGAGCAGACACAGGACCCTACCTCTAATAAATGGAGAAGAAAAACAAAATTACTATCAATCAAAACAAAACAAATGAAAAACCTTAAGGGATAAAACCAGGGAGAAAAAGCATAAAAGGGGCAGAAAAACTAGCAAAAATTAAGCCCTTATTTAAAAAAAGGAGCAATGAAAAATTATGATTACATGAGAAAAAGAAGAAAAAAGAAAAAATATAGGGAGGAAAAGTTGAAAAAAAATTTTTAAAGAAAAAACTATATATATATATATACATATATATATATACCTTGACATCATATATATAAATGTGTAATATATAATGTGCATATAATGTATTATTTTTATATATATCTTGCTGCATATTGCTGGGCAACAGGTGATCTTCTGAAGATTATGAGATGCTAATCACAATGTTAATATGGCTGTATAAGATGGAGACCTGAAGCCTCTGCTGACTTCTTTGCCCTCATACCCCACAGGGTTGGGATCCTGAAGCTCTCCTCAACCTGCTATAGACACGCCTTGACTTTTCCAAACTGTTTCTCTTGGTTATGCAGTAGTTTTCCCAGAAAAATGTGTGTCGCTCAAATCTCCCCAGGACTTGTTGCTGGCTTATCAGGTGCACCAAGAACCAGTCTGGGACTAGGACCCCAAGGGCCAAGCCTGAAAGACAGCTTTCCTAAAGTGATTGAGCCCAGCTTGCAGGTGAACAATGAAAGCTCTGCTCCACCAGGTGTCTTAGTCTACACCCCTGGATGCTATTCAAAATCACTTGCTCACTCACCCAAGCTCTCCCAAGGTAACTCAACCAAGTACTCAGGTTAAAAAAAGAAAATCCATGGAGCAGGCTTTCTCTGTCTGCAAACTGCTGCTTTTGCCACTGCAGTCGCACAGGCCCACACTGGCACGGAAGTACTTGTTGCTTCTCTTCTGCTTTCGTCCTCCTCTTGGGGTCCTGAAGTGTCCACTGCCTCCCTGTGCCCCTGAAGAGATGTTTCTGGGCAGAGTCCACAAGCCAGAAGTGCCTGGAGTCTTTTCTCCCCAATCTCACCAGGCTGGACTTCAAAGAAGCTGTCTCTGGTCAGCGATCTTCCTCCATTCTCCCCCACCCCATAAATCTTGTTAATTTATTAAAATATTTTTGGTTTGTCTTTTATAGATATATGCTAACAATAAACATTGCGTGACTCTATTTTTATATGTCTTTATATGTCTTTATGTTTTATAGTTATAAAACAGTTGTCCAATCCTTTATCATGCTTTTCTTTTTTTTTTGGTATTTTTTTTTTTTTATTGTTGGGGATTCATTGAGGGTACAATGAGCCAGTTACACTGATTGCAATTGTTAGGTAAAGTCCCTCTTGCAATCATGTCTTGCCCCCATAAAGTGTGACACACACTAAGGCCCCACTCTCCTCCCTCCTTTATCATGCTTTTCAATTAGCATTAGGCACTAGGTTAAGCAAAACATTTTGTGCCATCATTTTCTTTTCTATCATTCACTTTTGGAAATTGGAAAGGTGAAGGTTATGACTTTCAATTGTATCCTGCCATGTTCCCAAAGCATATTCCTTGCCTCTCTCCCTCTAACATATAGTACAGTTCTACTTTTGCTTAAAGTGGTTTTCTATATCCTCACAATACAGATTATCCTAATGTAATTACCAGGAGCAGCTCCAGAGTGATTGAAATTCCATGTTTCTGACCAATCAACTAGTCTTCAAACCTAGACCAGAACTCTCGAGGTGTCCAGTGTGTTAAAGGTCTGGGTCCAGATAGTTTACTCAGAGTCATTCTATGTAAAAGGGGACTTTCCTCCACATGTCCTCCTCTTTGGTTTGATTGGAATTCTATGAACTTTAAGAATGAGGTAGCAAGGTATAGGAAAGGCTGAGAAATTGAAGAATCTGATGTAAACTTATCCAATGTCATAGAATGTGAATGATAGTTGGAGATTAATACTTCCTTTAATTACTTGGTCAAAGTGCAAGTGTTCTTTCTCATATCCCTCAAGAAAAAAAATACAAGAAGCTGTGACTTCTTAAGTGATCCTCTGTATTGTTAAAATTGTGTATTTGCTATTCTATATTTATTTCTATCTATAGCTATAAAATATTAACAGTCAAAAATTGAGAATTGAAAAATACCTCATCTATTTCTACAAATATATGAAGTGATGCTCAACCTAAATTTAATTAGGTAAACACCATTTTACACAAAATGCACTGGCAAAAATTAAGCAGTCTGGCAATACCAAGTGTTGGTGAGAACATAGATCAACTGGATTTCTCTTAGATAAATAGGAGGAATCTAAATGGGTTTAATTACTTTAGAAAATTTGTATTATGTTATAAATTAGGGCATTTGTATATCATTTGAGTCAGAAATCCATTTCTTTATTTATATACAGTCTTGTGCACTAGGAATCACATGTGTATATTTATAGTAGCCTCAAATTGGAAACAACCCAACTGGGGCCTCTGAATAAGTCAATGGTGTTGTCTCATGAACCAAGGATAATGATTCTGTGCAACTGATGTGTTTCCAAAATATGAGACTAAATAAAACAACAGGGACCAAGAGCATATAAGATACTACCTAACACATAGAATGTATATAATCATTTGTTGAATTGATCAATGATAAAAATCATTTATTTTGAAGTATTATGTGACTCACTCGGTTATTGTTTATTTTTACTTTTTTTATGGAGACGGAGTTTCACTTTATCACCCTTGGTAGAGTGCTGTGGTGTCACACAGCTCACAGCAACCTCCAACTCCTGGGCTTAGGCAATTCTCTTGCCTCAGCCTCCCGAGTAGCTGGGAATACAGGCACCCACCACAAAGCCCATCTATTTTTTGTTGCAGTTTGGCTGGAGCCAGGTTTGAATGCGCCACCCTCAGTATATGGGTCCGGCGCCCTCTCCACTGAGCCATAGGTGCTGTCCTGACTCACTAGGTTTTAAGGAACTCTTCTTAACTAACCTGTTTATCTCTCATGAGCCAAATAAAAAATACTAAAAATCCTTCTATCAATTATTTTCTTATCACTTAATGATTCTGTATTGTGTTCATTTGTATTTTGCAGTATAAATTGCATTACATTTGTTTTTTCACCTTATCTGTTTTATTAACTAGAACAAGCTTTAAACTTCTGGAGGGATATAGATCACATTGTCAAGTTTTCTTTCTTTCTTTTTTTTCTTACAGACCACATAGAGGGGGGCAATCAGTGACTGCTTAGGACTTGAAGGTGAAACCAAAATCCACTTGAATTTTATTATTTTAAAACATCTATTTTGAAAGAATAAAACATGATCAAAATCAGAGTCTTTCAATCAAGTAAAGTGCTCTATGAATTAAAGTAGGAACTTGTAAAAAAAATTAATGTGTAACTTGTCAAGTTGCAATTATTTTTGTATGAAGGAATGCTTGTGACAAAGACAAGGGTGTTCTTTATAGGGTAATTTTACAATGTAATGAAATTCTTAGCACACAAGACTCAATGAGAGAAAAACATTGTATATCTTATATTCATCCAATTAAAAACATGCTAAACAGTGTGCTATGCTCATTATCTTGCTGAGAAAAATGGAACCCAGAAAGCTGTTGATATTTCAGTTCTAAGAGGTTATTTTTGTTATTGTTGTTTAATCAAGTACTAATCAGAGAAATGCACTTTATAATAGGAGAGCCAATTTATCTGACATCAAAAATACTCAGGCAGTTAGCCTTAGATGATTATTCTTAGAACCATGTTAGCTATTTCCAATTAAACTGTACTTCCTGTAGTTATAGTGGTTACAACAGACACAAGTTTTAAGAGAAAAAGAAAACATGCTTCCCCACCCTTTCCCTTCTACACAGTACATCACCAATTTAAATCTAATATATGAATTAGTTCATATGTATCAGATGAGACTCTTTTGATAAAAAGCAACAGAAATTCTTATCCAAAATGATTCAGCCAAAAGAGAATGCTCTTGCTAGTGGAGCACTCTGTATCTGATATGAACAGGATTTATTGCCACTTCTGTTTCCTCTGTGTTGGCTCCATTTCAAATCAGGCTGTTTAGTGTTGTTTATACATCTTACCTAACAGGAAACCAAGCTTGTCTCCTTCAAGAGTAGAGCAAAATCTTGGTTCTCATAGGCTGACATTGAGTCTTGGGCCCATCCCTGATGCAGTCATTGTGTCCCAGGAATTAGGGTTTGTTTAGCCTGAGATACATGCCTCCAAAGAGAAGGAGGTAGGGAGTTAGTTACCTTCAAATACATAGGCTGTATCTAAGAGGGATCAATACTTGGTCAAAATTTAGAGTACCACTACCAGGTATAAATCTGTGCTAAATGGTTTACTGATCTAATGTATTATACCTTTCAGATCAACTCCAAATTTTCTTATAATATCTTTAATAATACAGGATATATATTTTCTTTGTGTACAGATATAGAGGGATACTTGGCAAGACCAAACTTTTTTTTCTCTTTGGTTTGTTTCTTTGTTGGTGAAAGAAGCTGCAAGCTATTTTTCTGCTGCTAGGTGAAGGATAATGAGGAATACATTTGGAGCAGATTTTCTTAATTTAGAGAGAACAGTTGCTTGAAGGTCCATTCTTATTATGCAAATGGAAGAAGTAGGAGCCTATTGACTCAGGGGAAGTATGCATCAGGCTATTTTGTGGCTTGATAAAGTTTTCTTATGTATCTTTGGCTGCGCCAGCTTGGAGAAAGGTCCAATCAAGTAAATTTGCATTGTCAAAGACATCTAGAAGGAAATGAAACCTCCTCCTCATTCCATTTCAGTCTACCTTATCAGAACAGCAGAGAGGTTATGATGATTTCAAATAAATCCACTGGTGTCTTCAAAAGATCCCTTGCCCCAAGGGAAAGCAGATATGTGAATTATAGGAAATCATGAAGGACGATTCATTGTATAACATGACTGGCAGCCTGCCCTGTTATAACAGGCACACTGTGGGAATAATTGCCTAGACTGAAAAGGTAAAAAGAAAGCTGTAATTTTTGAAGCCTAACCATGGTGCTATGACTGTTAGTGGGTGAAACTCGATAGTAGGTGATTTGGTTGTGAGGTCTTACTCTCTTGAATGAATTAATGTTACCTCAGGAGCTGGTTAATTATCATGAATGTGGGTTGTTACAAACCATGTCTGATCCCTCCCTTTGTCATGTGTGCTTGCTTCCACCTTCCACCTTCCACCATGGGATGACCTCACCAGATGCTGGAGCCATGCTCTTGGACATCCCAGTCTCCACAACCAGGAGCTGCATAAGCTGCTTTTCTCTGTAAATGACCCAGTCTGTGGTATTCTGTTAGCTGCAAAAAATGGACTAAGAGACATATAGTACACCTATGCAGCTTGTGCCACATCACTGGGGAGGGTAAACAGCTCAAAGGAATATCCTGAACTGCTCATTTAAATATAGTGAATTTGTATGGTAGTGAAAACAGAAATGGCAGTTGAATGCTGGGGCTAGTATGAAATGAATCCAATAGCTTGAATGGCTTTCTTCCATTCATCCCTCCTTTAGTCTTTCTCATTCCTGCCCTCCCTCCCCCTCGCCTTCCTTCCTTCCCATTTTAATTCTTGTACTAAAGATGAATAACCAAGAAATGGAGATGACCTCTTTGGAACATGTTAAGTTTCTGTGATTCCTGTCAACTTGGTTAAGTGGAAAGTAGGTTTTAAGAAATAGCCACTGGATTCCCTTTTAAATTGGTTCTATGGGGGATTGAATAGTTAGTTTGACTATTAAAAAAGTTTACTGTCTTTTTTTATTATTAAATCATAGCTGTGTACATTAAGGTGATCATGGGGCACTATACACTGGTTTTATGGACCGTTTGACACATTTTCATCACACTGGTTAACATAGTCTTCCTGTTAAGACATTGTGTTAAGACATTTACATTCTACATTTACTAAGTTTCACATATACCCTTGTAAGATGCACCGCAGGTGTAATCTCACCAATCACCCTCCCTCTGCTCCTTTCCCTCCCTTCCCTTTCTCCTTTCCCCCTATTCTTAGGTTATAACTGGGTTATAGCTTTCATATGAAAGCCATAAATTAGTTTCATAGTAGGGATGAGTACCTTGGATACTTTTTCTTCCATTCTTGAGATACTTTACTAAGAAGAATATGTTCTAGCTCCATCCATAGAAACATGAAAGAGGTAAAATCTCCATCTTTCTTTAAGGCTGCATAATATTCCATGGTGTACATATACAATTTATTAATCCATTCGTGGATCGATGGGCACTTGGGCTTTTTCCATGACTTAGCAATTATGAATTGGGCTGCAATGAACATTCTGGCACAAATATCTTTGTTATGATGTGATTTTTGGTCTGCTGGGTATATACCTAGTAGAGGAATTATAGGATTGAATGGCAGATCTATTTTTAGATCTCTGTGTTCTCCAAACATCTTTCCAAAAGGAATGTATTAATTTGCATTCCCACCAGCAGTGTAGAAGTGTTCCCTTTTCTCCACATCCATGCCAACATCTCTGGTCTTGGGATTTTGTGATATGGGCTAATCTTACTGGAGTTAGAAGATATCTCAAAGTAGTTTTGATTTGCATTTCTCTGATGATTAAAGATGATCAGCAGTTTTTCATATGTCTGTAGGCCATGCACCTGTCTTCTTCAGAGAAGTTTCTCTTCAAGTCCCTTGCCCAGCCTGCGATGGGATCACTTATTCTTTTCTTGCTTATACGTTGGAGTTCTCTGTGAATTCTGGTTATTAAACCTTTGTTGGAGACATAAACTGCAAATATCTTCTCCAATTCTGAGGGCTGTCTGCTTGCTTTACTTACTGTGTTCTTGGCTGTGCAGAAGCTTTTTAGTTTAATCAGGTCCCAGTAGTGTATTTTTGAAGCTGCTTCAATTGCCCGGGGGGTCCTCCTCATAGAATACTCACCCAGACCGATTTCTTCAAGGGTTTTCCCTGCATTCTCTTCTAGTATTTTTATACTTTCATGTCTTAAGTTTAAATCTTTGATCCAGTGAGAGTCTCTTAGTTAATGGTGAAAGCTGTGGGTCCAGTTTCAGTCTTCTCCAGGTTGCCAGCCAGTTCACCGAGCACCATTTGTTAAATAGGGAATCTTTTCCCCACTGAATGTTTTTAATTGCCTTGTCAAAGATCAAATAACGGTAAGTAGCTGGATTCATCTCTTGGTTCTCTATTCTGTTCCAGATATCTACATCTCTGTTTTTGTGCCAATACCATGCTGTTTTGATCCCTATCGATTTATGGTATAGTCTGAGGTCTGGTCGCGTGATTCCTCCTGTTTTGTTTTTATTTCTGAGTAAGGTCTTGGCTATTTGATTTTTTTTCTGATTCCATATAAAACGAAGTATTATTTTTTTCAAGATATTTAAAGTATGACAGTGGAACTTTAATAGGGATTGCATTAAAATTGTATATTGCTTTGGGTAGTATGGACATTTTAACAATGTTGATTCTCCCCAGCCACAAGCATGGTATGTTTTTCCATTTGTTAACATTTTCAGCTATTTCTTTTCTTAGAGTTTCATAGTTTTCTTTAAAGAGATCTTTCACGTCCTTTGTTAGATAAACTCCCAAATATTTCATCTTCTTTGGCACTACTGTGAATGGAATAGAGTCCTTAACTGTTTTTCAGCTTGACTATTGTTGGTATATATAAAGGCTACCGATTTATGAATGTTGATTTTGTAATCTGAGACACTGCTGTATTCCTTGATCACTTCTAAGAGTTTTGTAGTAGAATCCCTGGTGTTTTCCAGATATACAATCATATCATCTGCAAAGAATGAAAGTTTGATCTCTTCTGACCTTATATGGATACCCTTGATAGCCTTTCTTCCCTAATTGCAGTGGCTAAAACTTCCATTACAATGTTAAAGACCAGTGGAGACAATGGGCAGCCTTGTCTGGTTTCTGATCTCAGTGGAAATGATTTCAATTTAACTCCATTCAATACGATATTAGCTGTGGGTTTGCTGTAGATGGCCTCTATCAGTATAAAAAATGTCCCTTCTATACCAATTTTCTTAAGTGTATGAAGTGTATCCTTCATCCCGTATCTTGAAGGGATGCTGGATATTATCAAAAGCTTTTTCTGCATCAATTGAGAGAATCATATGGTCATTGTTTTTTAATTTGTTTATGTGCTGAATTATACTTATAGATTTACATATATTAAACCAGCCTTGAGACCCTGGGATAAAACTGACTTGGTCATGATGTATAATTTGTTTGATGTGTTGGCTGGATTCTGTTTGTTAGAATCTTGTTGAATATTTTTGCATCTATATTCATTAGTGATATTGGTCTATAATTTTCTTTTCTTGTTGGGTCTTTTCCTGGTTTGGGGATCAGGGTGATGTTTGCTTCATAGACCGTGTTGGGTAGTCTTCCTTCTTTTTCTGCATTTTGGAATGGGTAGAGTAATATAAGTACAAATTCCTCTGTAAAGTTTTGGTAGAATTTTGACATGAAGCCATGTGGTCCTGGGCTTTTCTTTTTAGGGAGGTTTTGTATGGTTGATGCTATTTCAGAACTTGATATGGGCCTGTTCAACAAGTCCACTTGATTCTGATTAAGTCTGGATGTGCTCCCAAGTATCAGTCAATTTCCTTCAGATTTTCATATTTCTGAGAATAAAGTTTCTTTTAATATTCATTAAGGATTTTTTGAATTTCTGAAGAGTCTGTTGTTATTTCATCTTTGTCGTTTCTGACTGATGACATTAGAGATTTTACTCTTTTTTTCCTGGTTAGGTTAGCCAAAGGCTTATCTATTTTATTGACCTTTTCCAAAAAACCAACTTTTTGATTTATTGTTCTGTTGTATAATTCTTTTGTTTTCAATTTCATTTGATACTACTCTAATTTTGGTTATTTCTTTTCTTGTACTGGGTTTAGGGTTGGAATGTTCTTCATTTTCCAGTTGCTTGAGATGTCCCATTAAGTTGATAACTTCTTTTCTTTCCGTTCTCTTGAGGAAGCTTGCAGTGCTATAAATTTCCCTCTTAGGACTGCCTTTGCGGTATTCCAGAGGTTCTGATAATTCATGTCTTCATTGTTGTTTTGTTCCAAAAATTTGGCAATTTCCTTCTTAATCTCATCTCTGACCCAGCTATCATTCAGCATAAGGTTATTTAACTTCCATGTTTTGATATGAATATGCCGATTCCTGTTGTTACTGAGCTCAGCTTTTAGTCCATGGTGGTCCGAGAAGATGCAAGGAATAATTTCTATTCCTTTAAATTTACTGAGCTTAGACTTGTGACCTTAGACATGATCGATTTTGGAGTATGCTCTGTGGGCTGATGAGAACTATGTATATTCAGTTTTGTTGGGATGAAATGTTCTGTAGATGTCTGCTAAATTCAAATGTTGGATGGTTAGGTTTAAATCTAAAATTTCTTTGCTCAGCTTCTTGTTAGAGGATTGATCCAACACTGCCAAATGAGTGTTGAAATCTCCGACTAGTATGGAGCTGGAGGAAATCAAGTTGCTAATGGTTTCCTTTAGAGTTTCTCTTATAAATTGAAGTGCATTCTGGGGTTGGGTGCACAGCTATTAATAATTGAAATCTCATCATATTGAGTATTACCCTTAACAAATATGAAGTGACCATTCTTATCCTTCCTTACTTTTGTTGGTTTAAAGCCTATTGTATTTGCAAATAACATTGCGACACCTGCTTTTTTCTGATTACCATTTGCCTGAAATATGGATGACCATTCTTTCATCCTGAGTCTATATTTGTCTTTTAAGGTAAGATGTGACTCTTGTATGCAGCAAATATCTGACCTGAGTTTTTGTATCCAGTCAGCTGACCTGTGCCTCATTAAAGGACAGTTTAAGCCATTCACATTAATGGAGAATATTGATAAGTCTGGTAAAATTTTGTGTATCAAGTTTTTCAAAGGTCCAGTGGACATTTTCAATCCTTTCACCACTGTGGAAGTTGGCGTTTGATCAAAAGTATCTGAGTGAGTTTACTTTTGTAGTAGAGGATTGGGCTGGTCATTATGGAGGATAGGTCTGAGAATATTCTGAAGAGCTGGTTTGGTTATGGCAAATTTCTTCAACATATGAATGTCATTAAAGTATTTAATTTCTCCATCATAAATGAAACTCAGTTTAGCTGGATACAGGATCTGGGGTTAAAAGTTATTTTGCTTTAGGAGATTAAAAGTTGATGACCACCCTTTTCTGGCTTGAAAAGTTTTAGCAGAGAGATCTGCAGTCATTCTAATATTCTTCCCTTTGTAGGTAATGGATTTCTTATGTCTGGCTGCTTTCAGAATTTTCTCCTTCATATTAACTTTAGTGAAGTTAATTATGATATGCCTGGGGGATGTCTTATTCGGATTGAGTTGTGCTGGGGTTCTGAAACTGTCTGTTATCTGAATTTCAGAATCTCTTGGCATATCTGGAAAATTCTCTTTCATAATTTCATGGAGAAGGTCCTCTGTGCCTGGCAAGGCCACTTCATCACTTTCAGGGATTCCAATGAGGCAGATATTAACCTTTTTCAAATTATCCCAGAGCTCTCTGAGAGAATGATCCATTTTTGTTCTCCATTTCTCTTCCTCTTTGAGAGTTTGGGAGCATTCAAAGACTTTGTCTTCAATGTCAGAAATCCTTTCTTCTGCTTGCTCAACTTTGTTACTGAGGGATTCTACTGTATTTTTTCAGATCTTTGAGGGCTGCAAATTCTTGCTTCAGTGCATCAAAATATTTGGTGGTTTTTTCTTTAAATTTGTTGAATTCTTGAGACAACTTTTGAATTTCTCCTTGAATTTCTAATTCTGACTTTTGAATTGCTGCTCGAATTTCTAATTCCAAATTTTCCTCTATTTTATTAATCTTGTTTGCAATCCAAATTCTGAATTCAATTTCTGACATCTCAGACAGCTGTTTATGAATGGGATCTTCAGTTACATCTGCCATATCTTTCCTTGCAGGGGTTGATCTATTCTGGTTATTCATGTTATCAGAGTTTTTCCTATTAAAAAGATTTATGATCTTAAGTATACCTCGAGCTGGTGATACAGGTTACTTTGATTTACCTTCCTAATTAAAAAAAAAAAAAAAACAGAAATTTAAAGATTAATTCCTAAAACTTCTGTTGCTGCTTCTCTTGCTTTTCTCACCCTCCAGATCTAATCAGAGATAATATTATCTTGAAAGCAAATTCTTTACAGACCATCAAATGTGGGATTAGATGGTAACAACATAGCAAAGGAAAGAGTGAGACAGTTGGACAAAGGGAAGGATAGCTGGTCTATGGAGTCAAATGAGGGCCACTGAGTCAAGCACTGGAAACTCCCATCCCTGCAGAGGGAGTGCTGGCTCCAGCATCTGGCAGACACCTTGGCAGGAATGTCTCAGTTCTCAGTCAAGCTCCTGTTGCCAGATGCCATTGAATGATCAGATCAAATAATTAACTCCCTTCATTTTCGAATTCTATGTTAATGAAGCAAACTTCTAATTATATTTTGGCTTCACCACAGGGAAAGGATTTACCCAATAAAGGATATATTCAGCTGGAATCTTTGGTGTCAAAAAATGGCTAACAAGAGACTAGCCTTTGAAAACACCAATTTAAATTAATAGAAAAAAATACATTAGTTAATGTAAATCTAAATGAAGACAACAATTCTCAGTTCAAACTAAAATGGATGATTGAGGATGTCAGATCTCTCATAAAGACAGTAAAGACAGCAAAAAAAAAAAAAATTTTTTTTTTTTTTGGTTGTTTGTTTCTGAGACACAGACTCATTCAGTCACCCTGGGCAGAGTGTCATGGCATCACAGCTCACAGTAACATCAAACTCCTGGGCATGAGCAGTCCTCTTGCCTCAGCCTCCCAATTAGCTGAAACTGCAGGCATATGCTATGACAGACACCCAGCTAGTTGTTCTATTTTTAGTAGAGACGGGGCCTTGCTTTTGCTCAGGCTGGAGTCAAACTTCTGAGCTCCAACAACCACCTGCCTCTGTCTCCCAGAGTGTTAGTATTATAGGCATGAGCCTCTGCACCCAGTGGCAAAAAGTTTTTGATTAGCTCTTTTTCTTCTTCATTTTTGGGACGTATGGTGCTGAAGATACAGTGATGAGCAAGATACTCATGTTCTCTGTCTTCATGGAGAAAAATTCTGTGGGAGGAAAACTGATTGCATAATGGTAGTTAGATAATTAATTATAATTTTTAGTAACAGAGGTGACAAGGAGAAATAAAAAGTGCAATTAAAGCATGGTGTCTACTCTGAGTGGTCAGGGAAGGCTTCCCTAAGGGAATAATATGTGCCCTGGCATATGAAGTCTTGAGGGAAGAGAAGGAATTAATTGTGGCCAGTGACAGAGGGGAGGAGTTCTAGAGTATATATCAGTTAAGGTTCTTGGTTGCAAACAATAGAAACCAATGGACTAACCAGCAAATTAAAAACAAATTATTGAAAGAATATTGGACATATCAGAGAATGAATTAGAGAAATAAGATTGGAGAAGGAGAAAGCACTGAAAAATATAAGGCAATGGGAAACACAGTCCAGAACATATCAGGGTAACTTTTTGCTTGGGGTGCTATCTCTGTTGTTGTTCCCACTAGATATGATGCTTGATGTTTTACTACCATGTGCCCTTGTTCTACATGCTCAGGTTTCAAAGTCCCAGTAAGAGTATGTGATTGACCTGTGCAGTAGCTGTTCTCTAAGTGGCTTCCACTGATGCTTGCTGCTTGGTACTCAAGCCCTTGTGTAGTCCCTTCCCACATGGCATTAAGGCTGATCTGTGTGACCAACAGAACACAGCAGAAGTGATTGTATGTAACTTCCGAGGCCAGATCATAAAAGGCATTGTCAGTCACTTCCACCTCACCCTCTCTTGGATCACTTCCTTGGAAGCCAGCCACCGTATCACGAGGGCACTTAAGCAGCCCTCTACAGAGGCCTGCTAGTGAGGAACTGAGGCCCCCTGCCAATTGTTGGCAGCAGCTTGTCAGTCATGTGAATGAGACATTTCAGAAGTGTATTCTCCAGCCCTGGTCAAGCTTTAGAATGATGTCTTAATTACAACCTCATAACAGACTGGACCAGAATGGCCCAGTTATACTCCTCCTGAATTCAAATTAGAATATGAATTTGTCCCATATAACTGTGTGAGATAATAATTCTTTTTTATTTAAGCTGCTAATTTTTAAAGCGATTTGCTATACAGAATAAGTAGTACACATTCCTGATTCCTACTTGCCAGGAAGAGAGACATCCTTTAATTTTATAGCTCACTCAATTAACTCAAAGTATTTAGAAAACAATCTTTATATTTTATTTTTCAAAGTCATTTAACAAACACTTGCATGGCTCTGCTATGTACTAGGCACAGTTCTTATTACTTCACAAATGCTAACTAATTTAATCTTCATAGCAACCTTGTGAAATAGGCACTACTAGTATCTGTTATGGACTGATTTATGTCCCCCAAATTTATCTTTTGAAGACTTAACCCCCTGTATTTGGTAATAGAGCCTTTAAAGAGGTAATTAAAGTTAGATGAGGTCATAAGGATGAGGTCTTAGCCCTATATGACTAATGTCTCTATGAGAAGAAGAAGAGATATCAGGGATATAGATGCACAAAAAAAAGGGCATGTGAAGACACAGCAAGGAGATGGCCACCTGCAAGTCATGCAGAGAGACCTCAAACTAAACCTGCCAATACCTTGATCTTAGACTTCCAGCTTCAGAATTGTGAGAAAAAAATTTCTGTTGTCTAAACCACCCAGTCTCTGGTATTTTGTTATAGCAGCCTTAGCTGACTGATACAAGCCAATGCCATAAGTATGCTTGAGTGAGACTGTTCTGGTTGCTGCTTGGACTCTGTGGTCCATTACAGTAATCATCCTTCCCTTGCCTTTGATGAGGTTATAGGCAAAGAATCTGAGTCACAGAGAAGTTAAGTAAGTTGTCCAAAATCATATAGCTATGAGGGGCAAGTTGAGATTTAAACTCTATAAATGGGTCTACTATGCTGCATTGCAATAAGTTCATAAAAGGAGATTTTTAAAGTTATACTTCCCTTGAGAACTTTGTATTCTTTATACTTTTTTTGTTTGTTTGTTTTTTGAGACAGAGTGCTGTGGCATTGCAGCTCACAACAACCTCAAAGTATTAGGCTTAAGCAATTCTCTTGCCTCAGCCTCCCAAGTAGCTGGGACTACAGGCGCCCACTACAATACCCAGCTTTTTTTTTTTGCAGTTTTGTCCAGGGCTGGGTTTGAACCTGCCACCTCCAGCATATGGGGTCAGTGCCCTACTCCTTTGAGCCACAGGTGCTGCCTGCCCAGATATTTTTTAGAGATTGGGGCTTCACTTTTGCTCAGGCTGGTCTGGAACTCCTGAGCTCAAGCACTCCACCTTCCCTGGCCTCCTAAGTGATGGGATTACAGGTGTGATCTACCGCACCTGGCTTTTTGTTGTTGTTGTTCAGCAGGCTCTGGCTGGGTTCAAACCTGCCAGCCCTGGTGCATGGGGCCAGTTCTCTAACCATTGAGTAATGGGTGATAAACTTTTTGACAAGAATTTTTGGCATAGATTGTAAATGGGCGTCAAAGTTTTCAAAAATTATTTTGGTCTTCAGTGATACAGATTAATAAACTATCCATTCTGAATTTCCTGGACTAACTGAAATTTTTCACTTCAGAAACTTTTGCATTTTTTCCTGGGAAGTGCTGAGCTGTAAGTAATCTCTGACTATCACTGTGTTTTTCTTTTTCATCCTCTCATGTTTCCATCTGATTGGCTGAGCCTTGGTCATGAACCCAATTCTTAACTGCCAACTAAATGCAGTCAACTTTCTTAGCTGTATGGCGGCAACTCTCAACTTGAGTGAAGAAAAAATTCTCCAGTGCAAGGATCTACCTTGTTGTGTTAACACAACCCTAGGTCTAAGATATTCTTAGACCTTGCCTTGTAGGCACTTAGCACTTTGTTGGTTCTCTAGAGCACATCCAATTTTGTAAGTTAGTCATGAGAAATTTAAATTTTACTAAACATATTGTGTACAGAGGGTAGGATTCCTACAGAATACAGCCCAGCACAAACCTGATCAAGTTCTGCTTTAAATAGTTTGGTTTTCATCTTCAAGGTTCCTTTCCCTGCCATACAACCTCTATGGAAAGTAGTACAATGATACCTCAAAGAACTAAAAGTAGATCTATCATTTGATCCAGCAACCCCACTACTGAGCATTTACCTAAAGAAAGAAAATTCTATAAAAAAGACATTTGTATTTAAATGTTTACAGCAGCACAGTTCACCACTGGAAAGATATAGAAACAACCCAAGTGCCCATCAATATGTGAATGGATTAATAAATGTGCTATAGATAGAAAAACAAATGGTGAACTTTTTGTAACAACCTGGGTGGAACTGGAGACCATTCTTTTAAGTGAAGTATCATAAGAATGGAAAACCAAACACCACATGTGCTTGCTATTAAATTGGAACTATTCAATTGACACTTCCATGCAAAAATGGAAATAAAACTCATTAAATTCAAATAGGTAGGAGGGAGATAGAAAGAATGGGTAAATTCACACCTAGCAAATATATCCGGGGATGGACACAATTATAACCTTGATTCTAACTGCATAAAAGTAATGCATGTAACCAAAATTTTTGTACCCTGGTAACATTCTGAAATTAAAAAAATAAATTAAAAAGAATGTACAGGTTATGATAGTGCTGCTTTGGGCCTTATACTACACAACAAAGGAGGGAATAGAGGAAAATGTTGATCAACTCAAGGCTGCCTGCCTTGCCTAGTGAAAAACAAGCACCCAAACAACAAAAAAGGCAGAAAGAATACCTGTAGTAACTAAACAAAGTATTTTCATGGGCTGAATTTAGTTGATTTGCTGCCTATCCTTCACTGTTCCTCATTCCACCCTGGGTGACTTTTCAAAATATTTATTCAAAGCAGAGCAGGAATTCTAGGGCTGAGAAAATAGCGGCACATAATGACGTATAGATATGGTGAAAGAGAGATTGGGTTAAATCTTCATGCATGATCTCAGGGCTCGTAGGTGGGAAAATTGGCTCATCCATACCCAAATCACAGCAGTTTAATTTCAGCCCAAATCTGAAAAACAACTCTCAATTCTATAATTATAATAACAGGTTGCATCCTCATTCTGCATTTATTTTGCCATGCGGTATTAAGGGAGCAATTTAGTTTTCTTTCTTTTCTTTTCCTTTTTTTTTTTTAGAGGCAGAGTCTCACTGTTGCCCTGGATAGAGTGCTGTGGTATCATAGCTCACAGCAACCTCAAACTATTGGGCTCAAGCGACCCTCTTGCCTTAGCCTCTGGGGTAGCTGGGACCCACCATGACACCAGGCTAATTCTTCTATTTTTAGTAGAGATAGGGTCTCACTCTTGCTTAGGCTGATCTCTGAATTGCCTGAGCTTAGACTATCCATCTGCTTCTGCCTCCTAGAGTGTTAGGATTACAGGCATGAGCCACGGAGCCCAGCATGGCTTTTTATTCTAAGGCTATGGATGAAGTTCTGCCCCAGCCCCAGATGATGGAGAAGTGTAAATTAAAATCAGATATATAAGCACAGATTGGCAAGGACCTGGCATTCGGGCAATTTTCTTCACTTATAACATTGCCCTTTTTCGAGTGACTTCAGAGCCAAAGTATGTCTATTTCACAATTATGTGAAACAAAGTGTTAGATGTAGGGGCCAGACATCAAGGTCCTGGTGTTTAAGGTTCTTGGTTCCCAGTATTGAAGAATGGTTACAGGTACCAAGTTGATGGAACAAATGAGCAGAGCAAGCAGGTGCAAGCAGGCAAAGTGCCAAGTTCGTTAAAGCATAGTGCATTCCAGAGAAGGAATGGGCCAGCCCCCTGTCAGTGGAGGAGACTCTGAATTTAACAAGATTTCTTCTTTTATGCAGATTCTCTAATTCTGCGTTAAGTGAGGAGTGAAATATTCATGTTTTCTCTTGAAAAGGGGTGGAATATTCCTGGAATTGAGGACCCTCCCTTTTTCTATCCTTCTAAGGCAATTTCTAGGTGCCATGTAAGATGCATGGCTCTGGTGGGTGTGATTTCGCCATGTTAATGAGGGTAGGTTATTTAGGGACATTGTTACCTCAACTGTGTGCACACGCCAAAGATCCTTTATGAAGACCTTGATCATATCTTCACTTTGTGGTTTTTCTTCCTCTCTCTGATCGGTCAGCCTTAGAGACTCTCAATCAGATCAAACATCTGGTCAGTCCTTGGAGACCCCCTTGACACATCCTCTGTTCCTTCTTGGAAGCCCACTTTTGGTCAGTTTGTTTCTCCTAGTGGATGAAGCATCTCCTAACATCATCTGTTTCTCAATGGAAACTCCTAGACAAAACATCTGTTGCTCTTCCTCCTTATCCCTATCTAACAAAAGCAATGACGTCTTGGTGGGGAAGGGTATACATTATTTTGATCTATTTTTGTTTCATGTATTAGATTTTCAGTCAGGGATTTTGCAGCACATCTCTATGCGTGTGGTATTTTCAGAGAACAATATAACTGAATAGACTACTAATGCATTTAAAGCTAAACATTGATAATATGAAATGAACAATGTGCAAAGTGTTAATACAATTTATCCTTTTAAAAATTTATAAATATGACATATTGCATGCACTTAGTGTTAATCTATTTTAGACATTCATTTGGGTTGACCTATGACCGTAATATATTATGTTCCTTGATATATTTATCTTGTCATTTGGAAACAAGATTATAATTAATGCAGCACACATGACTTTAAATTACTGCTTCAACTAGAGACGTGTGAGTAATGAATTACCTACAGCTTTGAATTATCAGCCTTTAGCTGATGCCTGATCATGATCCATTAAATAAGTCACAGAATCAAAGAACCATATATTGCTTTTGACTCTAGACCTATCAGGAATTTTTTTTCATTTAATTTACCTAACCCTAGACTATTCTTTTCCAAATTAATGAGATGAAAACAAACACAAGAGAGAACATTTATCTATTTATGTTAGTAGTAAAATAAAATCATAGCCATATATGTCCTAACTACATATATAAAAACTTTATCCTTTTTTGCTGAACTTCACTTTTAAGGAGAAAAAACTGCCATGGGAAAAAGGGAGTTCATATCAGGGACTTGGTCCTTAAGGTATCTTTCAAAGGAGGGTGTCTGTTATGGTTTGAATATTTGTCCCCTTGAAAACTTATGTTAAAACTTATTCTCCGATGGGGCACTAAGTGGTAGAGTCTTTAAGAGGTGATGGGATCATGAGGGCTCTGCCCTCATGCATGGATTGCTCATTCATAGATTAATGGATTAATGGGTTATCACGGGAGGAGAGCTGGTGGCTGTATGGGACGAGGGAGAGGGATTTGAGCTGACATGGTAGCATGCTCAGCCCCCAGCCAGGGGACACCCTGCCCTGCCTCAGGACTGCATAGTGTCCACCAGCAAGAAGGCTCTCACCAGATGCAGCCCCTCATCTGTGGCCTGCTCAGCTCCACAACTGTGAGAAATACATTCCTTTTCTTTACAAATCACCCAGTGTCAGATATTCTACTAGAAGCAACAGAAAATAAAGTAATATAGCCCCTTAAGAAAAAGTCCTATTTCAATGCTGACTCTTCCAGACTATACATTCTGGAATGGCATAAAATAGAAACACAATAAATATTATTAAATGATGTCAGTTTAATGGCAGATGAAATAATGCTCAGTAGCCTTGATTTGCTATGACTGAATAGACATTTTATATTTTGTATTGTGTATATTTAAGGTGTACAACATGTTTTGATACACAAATGATTTGAAATGATTATTATTTTCAGGCAAATTAACATGTCTCCTCACATAATTACCTTTTTTGTGTGTTTTGTGGTAAGAGCCTCTGAAATTTATTCTCTTAAAAAATTTTCAGTATACAGTACTATATTACTAACTACAGACATCATGCTATATATCAGATCTCCTGGATAGATATTTTAGTTTATTGAATTACTGTGTGCTAGGCACTGCACTACAGTGCATTTTATGTATACACTCATGTTTTGTATACAAACTCGGGTATACACATAATTTAAATGTAGCTTATATACTTACACGTAATATATACTTGATACTATATATTATTTTTAATTCAATGTGTATGAAACCTCTCTGTAATAAGGCTTTTAGAAGCAGGGATTGTGTTTTAGATTGCTGTAGTTTTTTCCTCCATGTGCTTGGCAAAATATTATTTATATAGTTATCCCTCAATTAACACTTCTTGAACTAAAAATTAGGGTGTTTTTCTGTGACTTCATATTTTATAGTACACTAGGCAGCAAATAGTCCCACAGGGCTACAAATGACCCAAACCAATGGCAAATAGTAATAATCTGGGAAACACAGCTTTTCCTCTGATTTATTAAATTGCTCTATATTTTCTAGATTCAGTCCATCACCAAATTAAATGCCTGGCACAATGCTGCAGTGGGGATAAACTTCTACACATTTATAGTCTAACTGAAAAGGCCAAGTATATTAACGACAGACATATCAAATGCTGAATCATATGCTACCATGAGTTTAGACAAAACAGATACTAGAAGAGGAAGCAAAATAACAGAATAGTGAAGGGCCTTGTGTCAGACAGATGAGGCTTGAATC
Organism: Nycticebus coucang; assembly: GCF_027406575.1. NCBI lineage: Eukaryota > Metazoa > Chordata > Mammalia > Primates > Lorisidae > Nycticebus > Nycticebus coucang. Next base: position 78,053,942 of record NC_069786.1, read on the forward strand.
CGGACTCTGCTGCTATTCAGCTGTGTTATCTTGAGACAAGTTACTTACCTGCTATGAGCTTTTTACATCTTTAAAAAATGCGGTCCCGCCTCCTTCAATGGAATGGTGACAATGAAATAAAATCATATGTGTTAAGCATTCAGAACATTGTCCTGTACAAGGTAAAATGCCAGTTGGATTAGTCAAATAAAGTCTTCAAGGTTAGCGGTATTTTAGCTGGACCTTAGGGGATTAGGCTTTGAGTAAAAGAGTGAAGGATTAAGGCTACTGTAGGCAGAGGAAGAGCATAAGCAGATGATGTGGGAATGACAACAGTGTGCCTGGGCAAGAATGAAAGACTCCCTTGGAACAAAGTAGGAGGCGAAATCTGCTACCATCAGGAAACTAAATTTGTTCCTGAAAACCCGTTTAGATAATTGGGAACCTTGATTGCATGTCAGACGTGTTTCTGATGGAGAGGACACCAGAATGAAGGATCGTCTACCTTTAGCACTCCAAATACATAGGTCTGGGGTGGCATATTACTGCATCTGTCGTATCCCTTCACATTAACTTTGTCAGCACCTGACATTAGTTTTTTACATTCATTTATGAGTTTGCATGGTCACAGTCCTTACTTTGCTGTCTGTTGCAAATGTGTGTGTATAGTATTCAACTATAACAGAGGAAGAGATTATGTTCAATAAAGATGACTAGTAAGTCCTTAGAAATCTTAGAATTAAAGTACCGTAGAATTGTAATGTGTAGGAAATTCTATATAGACTATGTATTTATACATACTATGGTGCTGAATTCTTTGATATCACTTACCTGGTATTTTCTCAAGGAAGTATTTTGAAATATTAGGCTTCATATAACAGAATTAATTATTGATTTAGAATATATACATCAAAACTTGTTTCTAAGTTTCTTTTTTTTTTTTGTAGTTGAGATTTTATTGGTTGTGTTGAGCATCAGTACAGACATTTCAATTTGTATATACAATTCTTAACGTATGTACCCCAAATCTAAAAAGCCATTTATTGTAATTCTTTTTTAAACATTTATTCCAGTGACTTTCCAGATTAAAATTTGGAGGCAAATTTTCCTTAAGAGGATACCAAGTACCAGTATCTTCAAATGCTGATACGCTGTTAGGTAAGTCCCACCAATTCACACTTCATTACCATATGCTACATGCTCAGATTTTCAGTCCTGCACAGCACAGCAACAAAGTTATTAGGAAAACAGGAGCACCATAACCAAAGATGTTAAGGGGTGTACACAGTTCTGACACGGAGAGCCATGATCACGGGAGTGGTTTTCTTTAGGAAACAATTCTAGTACAAAACGACATGGAATAGAAGTAATTTAAAATGTTCACACATTAATGCAGGACTGGGACTCCACACTGCCATTTAGTATGCTTCGTATTACAGGATATAAAACTAACCCCCATCTATGGAATGTTAAGCTCATACCCAAGATAGTCAAAGCCTCCCATTAATTTAACATCCCACACTATTTTCTGGTTGTACCAAAAAATAAACAACCAGCAAATGATTTCACCTCTTAAAAAAAAAAGCAATTTACACTTAAAAAATGGGATGAGGTGGGATTCCCTCCTTCTTAAAAATGTTTCTAGAGCTACTAAAAAACTTGCATTTACAAAATAGTTGATAAAAATATTCCTCTGGATTGTACAAGAAGGGAGACAGGGACCACTGATAAGACGTGGTATATGATATTAATCAGACTTGGCTTCTTTCTCTCCTGCTTCGTCAGCGGCTGGATCCTCCTCAGTTTTAGTTTCTCAGTTTTCTGCTGGTAAATCTTCTTTAGTTTCTTGGTTAGCCACTTCAGCCTGCTTTCCCTTTGCTCCTCTTTTCCCTTTCAGTTGCACTTTTTTGTCTGAAGATTTATCCCTTGCTGCTGCCTTTTTTGGCTTCGTTTCCACTTTTGCAGGAGCAGGTTTAGCTGACAACCGCGCCGACCTCTTCTTGGGCTTTTCCTTCCCTGCTCCTTCGGCAGAGCTGACCTTCCTCTTCGCATCTTGGCGGCGGGCAGGGCGCGTGCCGGGTGCCTGTGGGCCGCGGCGCACCCAGAGCCTTCACGAAGCTGCGCTGCCTGGCCGCTGCCGGTCCTCCTGCCACCCGATCTGCTCTAAGTTTCAAAATAAGAAAATTTACATTTTTTGACAGCTGTCAGTTTATTGAAGTTATCATAAAGTTTAATAAAGGCCATCCATCACTCAGTAACTTTAGCTAGCCAATGACTCAATATGATGTACTGTGAAAAAAAGGACATTTTTTAAAATATCAAATTTAATTTTAAATGAAATTTAGTAACTAATTGCTGGATAGTTTAGTTTTCTCATGCCCAAAGAATTAGGAATAACCTATTTTTATTGTATTTGGCTATTGTTCTCTAAAGAAAATGTCTTTGGAAAAATAAATTATGCTCTATTCTTTAGAAATAGCTATTTAAGGAGTTTATAGGATTTCTCCAGATGTCTGATTGAAACTTGTCTGATTCTTATGTAGATTTTCTCCAACATACATCATTTAGTTTGCAGAACTGTGGCTCACAGGAAAATGGTTGATAACAGAGGCAGAAGTATAATTATGATATCTTTAGAAATATTTAAATATAAATAACATCCTATATTTGTCCTTGTCACTTGTCTGCATTTTGACAGGAGGAGCCAGTTTTGATGGGATTCCTGTGGCCCCATAGATTTTTATCCTGTTATGCAATTTTCCGCTGCACTGCTCTCCTTCTGTCAAACTGACTGCCAGCCAGCCTTACATTTTCCCGAGAGGAGTAGCAAAGCTTTGTATTATAGTGAACAGAAGAAGGAGAACAAAAAAACTGACTTTTTTTTTCTTCCAAGTGCTATCCACTCTCTTTCTAATGGAAAATCCCACTGTCTGAAGGATTGAGAGAACAGGGGAAAAGGGAACAGAGACGATTTTAAGTTTTCATTCAACAGAACAAGATGATGTTGCAAAGCAGACTCAAATCCAAATCCAAAGCTGAGCTGCATACAGATCAGCAATTTTCCAGGATGCTCAGAGTCACAAGAGTTCCTGAGATGCTGCCAACACTGGTTTTTGCTAAGTATTCCCTAACATTTCGAATATTGGCTTGCTGTCACATGAAATGAAAGGATACTTACCGATAATGGTAGGAAAAGAAAAGGAGCATTTTTCTTCCAAGTGAAGATGTCACAGTGGAAGGTATTTTATTTGGGGGTTTTCCACTGCTATCTGCTTGTGTGGCAGGGCTCAGTACAGATACGAGACAGGTAATAAAAATGAATAGGTATTTTTTTTCCATTCTTGAGATACTTTTACTAAGAAGAATGACTAATATATAAGCAATCACACACTCATACGAGTGATAAAACACAAATAGGACAGAGTGAGAAGGAAGGGGGGAGGGTATTCAGGGGAGGAGGAGGGTAACTGGGGGGAGGAGGGAGGGCATTTGGCAGATCTCACCTAATGTGCACGATGATGCGAGGGTGTTCAGCATGCCCCCTGGGTGAGGGACTCTTCTACAATTCGAACTTTACCTTGGAAATGAGAACAATGTACCCTAAAAATTTATACCCCATATTAATTCGAAATAAAAAAGTGAGTGGATTGGATGGGTGTTAAACAGTTGGGAAAAGTTGAGAAGTGGTATGAGGTGGCCAGCTTCGGCCCTGTGTAAATGCCAAATGCCAAATTGCAAAATACCAAACTGCAAAGGTCTTCAAAATACTGTACTGCAAAAACGAACTCAAACCAAAACATACTCTTCAGGCTACATGTATCTTGCAACTGAATGTGGCTCATGGTGTCTTGGATGCAATATCTACATTAGAAAAAGAGTGGTCTGCCGTTGGTACTCTGCCAAGAAACCAATGATACATGAGGCAACCAATCAAATAATTTTAATTTATAATAATTTTGAATATTTGATGGGTTCAATGTGCACAAACTATTATTTTGAAGAGGGTTTTATATCTAGGACCTCACCTAACTTGTTTTTTAAAAAAGATTATATGTATTTAGGGTACACCAGGTGATGTTTTGATATCTGTACACATTCTGAAAAGATTAAATCAAGCTAATTGGCATATTTATCACCTCACTTATATTTTGTGGTTAGAACACATAAGACGGCTTCCAGCCTCAGCCGGAAGACTGATGCTCCACTATTCCCGGCCCAGCTACGCTGAACCCACTCGGGACCCAGTTGAGCAGAGAAATTCTAGATTTGCCCTGCATCTGTGCCAATGGGCCTTGCATTCGGCTTCTCGCAGGGGCTGGAAAAAGAAACAGGCCCAGGACAAGGTTGAGATGGCGGCCGAGTAACAGCTTCCTTGCATCTGGGCACCGTGAGTCTGGGGAGATAGAACTCCAGGCATCTCTGGCTGGTGGGATCTGCCTATCATCACCCTTGTGAGGATACAGGGAGTCAGCGAGAGACTTCTGGACCCCAAGAGGAGGACTAAAACAGTGGAAAACTGGCAAGCGGTCACGTGTGTTCAATCGGTCTAAACCCGCCCGCAACTATAAGTTCAGTAGCAGCGAGACTGCAAACCGGAAAGGCCTTACCTGTGAACTGTTTTGGTGTCTTTAGACTTGGCACTCAGTTGAACTGCCTTGGGGAGAGCCTGAGCGGGAGTGCGGAGAACTTTGGCCGTTGTCTAGGGCCCCAGTCTGAGCCGCTGAGCCAGACAGAGCTAATAGTGTTTGGCTGTGGGCCACGGGGAGCCATTGTGAGCGATCTGCCCCGGCAAGCTCGGCCCCCAGGGTGGCAGAGCTAGAATCAGGTGGGAGCTGGTAACCCAGCAACAGAGTAGCCTAAGGGTGGGGTCTGAGCTGCCTTGCAGCCCTAACCCTCAGGAGCAGAGTGAGACCGGTTTTGGCACACTGAGTAAGTGGATAGCCACTTCAGCACTGATTCCAGATACAAGCACTTTCCTGGGAAGGCTTCTGCTCAGCAAGTTTACAAGTTCAAAGTACCTTTTAAGTGGGCTGAAGGGAGATTTAGGATGTCTACCTGCTGGGGTTTGAGAAATCAGCAGCCTCCAGTCAATCAGAACTGTGATTAACATCTCATACCCCAGAAGACCATGTGTTGCCCAGACAATATTCAACGACATATACATACTGCTTTGTTTTTGGTTGTGTTTTTTTTTTGGTTTGGTTGTTTTTTTGTTTATTTTGATGTTGTTGATGCTGTTTTGTTTTTTAATTTCAACCTTTTCCATACAGATCTTTTTTCTTTCTCAATTTTTCTAGTTTAATTATAATTTCCCATTGCTGCCTTTTTCAATAACTAGAACTTCATTTTTGCTACTGTTTCTACCGCTATTATTTGGTTTTTCACCCAATTTTATACCATAAAGTTTTCTGTTTGCTTGTTTTGGTTTGATTTATAGCATTTTTGTCTTTCCTCTCTAGTTGGTGGAGGTGGGGTACTGTGTTTGATCAGTTTAGCAAAGAGCTACTGACCTCAAGGGAACCACCCAAATGGCACCCCCAGAAGGTGGGTTTTTTTTTTTAAGGTTGTGTCAAAGTACCCTACTGTACACCTATATTGCTCTGTCTCCCTATTTGTGTGCCTCTCTTCTTTTTGTCAATATTCCTTTTACCCATCGCCTCTCCTTTCTCTCTCTTTTTTTTTTTCTTTTCACTCGGTCCTCCTTTCTTTCATCCCTTTCTTGCTCTTCAATCTTCTCACCCTTCTGGTCCTGTACCAAAAGGACTCATCTAACCCTTAGTCCACAGGCACGAGAACTTAAAGAGCAAGAGGAAGTGAAAGGAAAATTAGGGCAAGGAAACAGATAAAAGAAATCACTCATGAGGAAGAATCAGCAGAAAACTCCAGGCAACATGAAGAACCAGTCCAGAACAACCCTGCCAAGGGACCATGAGGTAGCTACTGCAGAGGATTCCACCTATAAAGAAATGTTAGGAATGACAGAAAGGGAATTTAGAGTACACATGATGAAAACAATGAAAGAAATGATGGAAACAATGAAGGAAACTACTAATAAAGTGGAAAATAACCATAAGGAAATCCAAAAACAGAATCAAATAAGAGATGAACGATATGAAGAATATAAAAAGGATATAGCAGAGCTGAAGGAACTGAAACAGTCAATTAGGGAACTTAAAGATATAATGGAAAGTATCAGCAACAGGTTAGACCATGCAGAAGAAAGAATTTCAGAGGTAGAAGACAAAGTTTTTGAGATAACTCAGATAGTAAAAGAGGCAGAAAAGAAGAGAGAGAAAACAGAACGTTCACTGTCAGAATTATGGGACTTTATGAAGTGTTCCAACATACGAGTTATAGGAATTCCAGAAGGGGCAGAAGAATGCCCCAGAGGAATGGAAGCCATACTAGAGAATATTATAAAAGAAAATTTCCCAAATATCACCAAAGATTCTGGCACACTGCTTTCAGAGGGATATCAGACCCCAGGTCACCTCAACTCTAGCCGAGCTTCTCCAAGACACAATTGTGTCTAAAGTCAAGACAAACGAAAAGATTCTGCCAGCTGCCAGGAGTAAGCGCCTGGTAAGTTGACCTACAGGGGCAAATCCATCAGAGTGACCGCAGACTTCTCTAATGAAACTTTCCAAACAAGAAGACAATGGTCATCTACCTTTAATCTACTTAAACAGAACAATTTCCAGCCCAGAATTCTGTACCCTGCTAAGCTAAGCTTAAAAATTGACAGAGAAATCAAATCATTTACGATATACAAACATTGAGGAAATTCGCCAAAACAAGACCAGCTCTACAGGAAATACTTCAACCTGTTCTGCACACTGACCACCATAATGGATCAGCATCAAAGTAAGAACTCAGCCTGTAGTCCCAGCTACTTGGGAGGCTGAGGCAAGAGAATCACTGAAGCCCAGGAGTTGGAGGTTGCTGTGAGCTGTGTGAGGCCACGGCACTCTACCGAGGGCCATAAAGTAAGACTCTGTCTCTACAAAAAAAAAAAAACAAAAACAAAAAAAAACAAGAACTCAGAAATTAAAGGACAGAACCAAACCTCCACACTGATGCAAAAGATAAAACTAAGCAATGGACTCTCACCAAATAAGACGAATAGAATACTACCACACTTATCAACTATCTCAGTAAATGTTAATGGCTTGAATTCCCCACTGAAGAGACATAGATTGGCTGACTGGATTAAAAAACACAAGCCATCCATTTGCTGTCTGCAAGAAACACACCTGGCTTCAAAAGACAAATTCAAGCTCCGAGTCAAGAGTTGGAAGACAATTTTTCAGGCAAATGGAATTCAGAAGAAAAGAGGAGCTGCAATCTTATTTTCAGATACATGTGGATTTAAAGCAACTAAAGTCAAAAAAGACAAAGATGGTCACTTTCTATTGGCCAAGGGAAAAATACAACAAGAAGACATTTCAATCCTAAATATTTATGAACCCAATTTAAATGCTCCCATATTCTTGAAACAGACCTTACTCAGTTTCAGCAATATGATATCTGATAATACCATCATAACAGGGGACTTTAACACTCCTCTTACAGAGCTGGACAGATCCTCTAAACAGAAATTAAACAAGGATATAAGAGATTTAAATGACACCCTAGAACAACTGTGCTTGATAGACGAATATAGAACACTCCATCCCAAAGATAAAGAATATACATTCTTCTCATCACCCCATGGAACATTCTCCAAAATTGATCATATCCTGGAACACAAAACAAATATCAACAGAATCAAAAGAATTGAAATTTTACCTTGTATCTTCTCAGACCATAAGGCACTAAAGGTAGAACTCAACTCTAACAAAAATGCTCGACCCCACCCAAAGGCATGGAAATTAAACAATCTTCTGTTGAATAACAGATGGGTGCAGGAAGAAATAAAACAGGAAGTAATTAACTTTCTTGAGCATAACAACAATGAAGACACAAGCTACCAAAACCTGTGGGATACTGCAAAAGCAGTTTTGAGAGGAAATTCATTGCTTTTAATGCCTACATTCGAAAAACAGAAAGAGAGCGCATCAACTATCTCACAAGAGATCTTATGGAATTGGAAAAAGAAGAACAATCTAAGCCTAAACTCAGTAGAAGAGAACAAATATCCAAAATCAAATCAGAGATCAATGAAATTGAAAACAAAACAATCATTCAGAAAATTAATGAAACAAGGAGTTGGTTTTTTGAAAAAATAAATAAAGAGAAACCATTGGCCAGACTAACGAGGAATAGAAAAGTAAAATCTCTAGTAACCTCAATCAGAAATGATAAAGGGGAAATAACAACTGATCCCACAGAGATACAAGAGATCATCTCTGAATACTACCAGAAACTCTATGCCCAGAAATTTTGACAATGTGAAGGAAATGGATAAGTATTTGGAATCACACCCTCTCCCTGGACTCAGCCAGGAAGAAATAGAGCTCCTGAACAGACCAATTTCAAGCACTGAGATCAAAGAAACAATAAAAAAGCTTCCAACCAAAAAATGCCCTGGTCCAGATGGCTTCACACCAGAATTCTATCAAACCTTTAAGGAAGAGCTTATTCCTGTATTGCAGAAATTATTTCAAAAAATTGAGGAAGAAGGAATCTTCCCCAACACATTCTATGAAGCAAACATCAACCTGATACCAAAAGCAGGAAATGACCCAAATAAAAAGGAGAATTTCAGACCAATCTCACTCATGAATATAGATGCTAAAATCCTCAACAAAATCCTAGCCAATAGATTACAGCTTATCATCAAAAAAGTCATTCATCATGATCAAGTAGGCTTCATCCCAGGGATGCAAGGCTGGTTTAACATACGCAAGTCCAGAAATGTTATCCACCGTATTAACAGAGGCAAAAATAAAGATCACATGATCCTCTCAATAGATGCAGAAAAACATTTGACAAAATCCAGCATCCTTTTCTAATTAGAACACTGAAGAGTATAGGCATAGGTGGCACATTTCTAAAACTGATTGAAGCTATCTATGACAAACCCACAGCCAATATTTTACTGAATGGAGTAAAACTGAAAGCTTTTCCTCTTAGAACTGGAACCAGACAAGGTTGTCCTCTGTCACCTTTACTATTCAACATAGTGCTGGAAGTTCTAGCCAATACAATTAGGCAAGACAAGGAAATAAAGGGAATCCAAATGGGAGCAGAGGAGGTCAAACTCTCCCTCTTTGCTGATGACATGATCTTATACTTAGAGAACCCCAAAGACTCAACCACAAGACTCCTAGAAATCATCAAAAAATACAGTAATATTTCAGGATATAAAATCAATGTCCACAAGTCAGTAGCCTTTGTATACACCAATAACAGTCAAGATGAGAAGCTAATTAAGGACACAACTCCCTTCACCATAGTTTCAAAGAAAATGAAATACCTAGGAATATACCTAACGAAGGAGGTGAAGGACTTCTATAAAGAAAACTATGAAATCCTCAGAAAGGAAATAGCAGAGGATATTAACAAATGGAAGAGCATACCATGCTCATGGATAGGAAGAATCAACATTGTTAAAATGTTTATACTTCCCAAAGCGATCTACCTATTCAATGCCATTCCTATCAAAGTACCTACATCGTACTTTCAAGATTTGGAAAAAATGATTCTGCATTTTGTATGGAACCAGAAAAAACCCCGTATAGCTAAGGAAGTTCTTAGTAATAAAAATAAAGCTGGGGGCATCAGCATACAAGATTTTAGTCTGTACTACAAAGCCATAGTGCTCAAGAGAGCATGGTACTGGCACAAAAACAGAGACATAGATACTTGGAATTGAATTGAAAACCAGGAAATGAAACTAACATCTTACAACCACCTAATCTTCGATAAACCAAACAAGAACATACCTTGGGGGAAAGACTCCCTATTCAATAAATGGTGTTGGGAGAACTGGATGTCTACATGTAAAAGACTGAAACTGGACCCACACCTTTCCCCACTCACAAAAATTGATTCAAGATGGATAAAGGACTTAAATTTAAGGCATGAAACAATAAAAATCCTCCAAGAAAGCATAGGAAAAACACTGGAAGATATTGGCCTGGGGAAAGACTTCATGAAGAAGACTGCCATGGCAATTGCAACAACAACAAAAATAAACAAATGGGACTTCATTAAACTGAAAAGCTTCTGTACAGCTAAGGAGACAATAACCAAAGCAAAGAGACAACCTACACAATGGGAAAGGATATTTGCACATTTTCAATCAGACAAAAGCTTGATAACTAGTATCTATAGAGAATTCAAATTAATCCACATGAAAAAAGCCAACAATCCCATATATCAATGGGCAAGAGACATGAATAGAACTTTCTCTAAAGACGACAGACGAATGGCTAACAAACACATGAAAAAATGTTCATCATCTCTATATATTAGAGAAATGCAAATCAAAACAACCCTGAGATATCATCTAACCCCAGTGAGAATGGCCTGCATCACAAAATCTCAAAACTGCAGATGCTGGTGTGGATGTGGAGAGAAGGGAACACTTGTACACTGCTGGTGGGACTGCAAATTAGTACAACCTTTCTGGAAGGAAGTATGGCGATACCTCAAAGCACTCAAGCTAGACCTCCCATTTGATCCTGCAATCCCTTTACTGGGCATCTACCCAGAAGGAAAAAAATCCTTTTATCATAAGGACACTTGCACTAGACTGTTTATTGCAGCTCAATTTACAATCACCAAAATGTGGAAACAGCCTAAATGCCCACCAACCCAGGAATGGATTAACAGGCTGTGGTATATGTATACCATGGAATACTATTCAGCCATTAAAAAAAATGGAGACTTTACATCCTTCGTATTAACCTGGAAGTGGAAGTGGAAGACATTATTCTTAGTAAAGCATCACAAGAATGGAGAAGCATGAATCCTATGTACTCAATTTTGATATGAGGACAATTAATGACAATTAAGCTTATTGGGGGGAGGAAAAGCAGAAAGAGGGACAGAGGGAGGGGGTTGGGGCTTTGGTGTGTGTCACACTTTATGGGAGCAAGACATGATTGCAAGAGGGACATTGCCTAATAATTGCAATCAATGTAACCTGGCTTATTGTACCCTCAATGAATCCCCAACAATAAAAATAATAATAATAATAAAAATAATAAGAACACATAAGACTATTCTCTTAACAATTTTCAAGTATGCAATATGTTACTATTAGCTATAGTCATCAAGCTGTACTAGTATAATAGCTCCCCAGAATTTATTCATCCTATCCAACTGAAACTTTGTACCTGTCTCCCATACCCCCATCCCCTAGTCCCCTGGAAACCACTGTTCTACTCTTTAACTTTCTTAGATTCTACATATAAATGAGATCATGCAGTATTTCTTTCTGTGTCTGGCTTACTTCACCTAGCACATTGTTCTCCAAGTTCATCCGCATTGTGACAGAGAACAGGATTGCCTTCTTTTTTTTTTTTTAGCTTTTACTTTTCACACACGAAGGCTCCAACCCCCTCGACTGCCTTCTTTTTTAAAGGCTGAATGGTATTTCACCAAATACACAAGGTCTGACAATTAAGTTCAAGAACTCATCCTAGAAAAAAATCACTTCATATTTCATGGCTGAATATTTCTACAGAGGAGTACTTTGAAGTACTCCTCTTGTGAAGTTATGCACTGATGACCACTCCCAGACCAACCTTCAAACCAATGTCGAAACTCTACTTCTAGAATGGCCATGAGAGCTGTCATTGTATTGCCCTTGATGTCCTGAATGTTATCAAAATATTGTCCTTTCTATAGTTCCTTTAACTTTGAATTAAAAAAATATAGGAAGCCAGAACAGGTATGTAAGGAGGGTTTGCCAATATATTTATTTTTTTGCTGGCTAAAAAATTCTTCAAGAGGTAGCACTGTGTGAGCTGGTGCATTGTCATGATGCAAGAGACATGAGTTTCTAGTGAAAAGTTCAGGTCATCTTTGTGTAATATTTCGTGCACTTTTTCAGCATTTCCAAATAGTAACTTGGTTAACTGTTCATTTTAGCACAAATTCATAATGAATCATCCCTTTTATTTCAAAAAAGGTTAGCAACATCATTTTGACTCTTGATTTGGACTGATGGAACTTTTTTGATTGTGGAGAATTGACTGACTTCCTAGAGATAGTGCTGTGTGAGCTGTGCATTGTCATGATGCAAGAGACATGAGTTTCTGGTGAAAAGTTCAGGTCATCTTTGTGTAATATTTCATGCACTTTTTCAGCATTTCCAAATAGTAAACTTGGTTAACTGTCCATTTTAGCACAAATTCATGATGAATAATCCCTCTTATTTCAAAAAAGGTTAGCAACATCATTTGACTCTTGATTTGGACTGATGGAACTTTTTTGATTGTGGAGAATTGACTGACTTCCATCATGCAGTTTGATGCTTTGTTTCAGGGCTGTATTGATACGCCCATGTTTCAGCACCATAATGACATGGCTCTCAAATCGTTTTGTGTCTCCAAAAGGTCTTGGCAAACTTCAACCCTCCTTTACTTTTGCATATCACTAATCCCTTTCAGGACCATTTTTGTTCACACCTTTCTCATATCAAGATTTTTCAGTTAAGATTTTCCTAACTTCTTCTCTATCCACATTTACCTGGTCTGCTGTGCTTCTCACAATCAGCTTAATGATGTTGACACATAATTTTATCACTTTTGGCAATGTTTCATCAGTTCTGCTCATTACTGGCTGCCCTGACCTTTCTTCATCAGCGACACTTTTTCTCCCCTCAGAAAAATGTTTAATCCATTTGTATACTGCCATTTACTTCATGGCATTATCGCCATAAATTTGGACTAACATGTTTCTGATTTCATTTCCATTCTTGCCAAGTTCAACAAGAAATTTAACGTTTTTTCTTTGCTCTAATTCAAGCTCTAACATTCTTGCAACAGCACACAAAAACATGCAGCAACAACAATAATGAATGCCACTCAGTAAGTCATTGTCATAACTCAACAGGAAAACAACTGTGAAATACTGATATACCAAGGTTATGAAACCCTACCAAGTTGTTAAAACAGTGCTGCCAATGTAAGCACATGGTGGCAAGTTCCCGAACTTAATTGTCAGACCCCTTCATATATGGCATATGTTCAACCATATTGGTTCAAGCAATGCTTAGTTTCTGCATGTTGGCTATTATTAATAATTGTGCCATAAACATGGGAGTGCAGATATCTTTTCAACATACTGATTTCATTTCCTTTGGAAGTTGGATTACTAAATTTTATGGTAGTTCTACTATTAATTTTTTGAGGAAACTTCTCCCTGTTTTTCTTAATAGCTACACCAATTTATATTGCCAAACATTGTACAAAGATTCTATTTTCCCTGAAACCTCAATAGAAATTATTATTATTTTTTAACAATACCTATTTTAACAAATGTGATATCTCATTATGGTTTTAATTTGCCTTTCTTTGCAATAAACAAATTAGTGATGTTGAACATTTTTTTCATGTATCTTCTGACAATTTGTATGTATTTTTGTGAGTTATGTTTGTTTAGGCCTTTTTCCCAATTTTTAATTTGGTGTTTTTTTTGCTATTGAGTTGCTTGATTTCCTTATACGAACGCCTGACAATTAAGTATATGAACTTGCCATGGTGTGGTTATGTTGGCAACACTGTACAAACAGCTTGTTAAGATTTCATAACTTTTTTATATCAGAGTGTCCCAGCTGTGTTTGTGTTGACATGTGGCAGTGTCTTGCTGAGTGGTGTTCATTACTATTGTTGCATGTTTTTGTGTGTTGTTGCAAGAATGTTGGAACTTGAATTAGAGCAAAGAACAAACATTAACTTTCTTGTTAAATTTGTCAGTAGTGGAAGTAAAATCAGAGATATGTATATGGAGATAATGCCATGAAGAAATGGTAGTGTGCAAATGAATTAAATGCTCTTCTGAGGAGACAGAAAGTGTCACTGATGAAGAGAGGTCAGGGCAGCCAGTAATGAGAACTGATGAAAACATTGCAAAAAGTCATGAAATTGTGTGTCAAAATCATCAGCTGACTGTGAGAAACATAGAAGAGCAAGTAAACATCAATAGAGAAATAGAAAATCTTAACTGAAAATTGTGGCATGAAAAAGGTGTGACTCTTGTATCAGCTCACAGGGCACTGCCTGTGAAGGAGTTTTTAGCCAGTAAACAAGTAACTATATTGGAACACCCTTCCTACTCACCTAATCTGGCCCCTGATGAATTTTTTCTTTACCCAAAGATAAAGGAAATATTGAAAGGAAGACATTTTGATGACATTCAGGACATCAAGGGTAATAGGATGACAGTTCTGATGGCCAATCTAGAAAAAGTTCCAAAATTGCTTTGAAGGGTAGACCGGGCCCTAGCTTCAGTGCATAACATCCCAAGGACAGTACTTTGAAGGTGACCATTGTGAAATTCAGCAATGAGAACTGTAGCACTTTTTTCTAGGATGACTTCTCAAACTTAATTGTCAGACCTCATGTATTTTGTATATGAACTCTTTTAAAGCTATATAGCTTGCAATATTTTCTCCCATTCTTTAGGTTGATCTTCCCTCTGCTGTTGGTTCCTTTACTGTGAAGAATCTTTTTAATTTGATGCAATCTTATTTATCTCTTTTTGCTTTTATTGCTTGCACTTTGGGGTCATATCCAAAAAGTCATTGCCCAGACCAGTGTCATGAACATTTTCTCCCTATGTTTTTCTCTAGTAATTTTAGTGTTTCACATATTATATTTAAATCATAAAATCTTAAGTCTTTATTTTCATGTGATTTTAATATATGATGTGAGATAAGGGTCTAAGTTCATTCTTCTGCATATGAATGTCCAATTTTCCCAACACCATTTCTTGTATATTCCCAATAACATTGTATATTCTTGATACTCCTGTTAGAAATACATTGGCTGTATAGGTGTTCATTTCTGGGCTCTTCTGTTTCATTACTCTATATGTCTGTTTTATGACAATAACATGCTATTTTGATTGCTGTAGCTTTGCAGTATATTTGGAAATTCTGTGGTATGATGCTTCCAATTGTGTTCTTTTTACTTAAGATTGTTTTGTCTATTCAAGGTCTTTTGTAATTCCATGTAAATGTTAGGACTGTTTTTTCTATTTCTATGCCATTGGAATTTTGTTAGGGAATGTACTGAATCTATACATCGCTTTGGATTGTATAGATATTTTAATCATATTCATTTTTCAAATCCATGAACAGAGAATACTTTTCCATTTATTTATGTCATCTTCAATTTCTTTCATCAATGATTTACAGTTTTGAATGTGCAGAACTTTTACCACTTTCATTAAATTTATACATTATAAAAATTTATATATTAAATTTTATTTAATTTATTTTTTATGGTATGATAAATAGAATTGCTTTCTAGATTTATTTTTTGGATGGCTCATTGTTATTGTTATTGACTTGCATTTGGCTCACATTAATACATATAATGAAACATGTACTATCTTTTTTCCTTGATTTTAGGAGACATGGATATGAGACAAATTAGGCAGAAGGCAGGAGTTGTCAATAACAGTTTTTCACTGGAAATCAGAAATCAAGTAAGTCAACCCATCTGTAGTGGAAATGGCTAAACCTCCAACTGCTGGAAAAGTATGATTTTTGTTGTTGTGAAATCTGTTAACTTTAGAACCAGAAAACCAAAAGGAATTATTTTAGTATGAAATGTAATAAATATACTTCTGTTCAGCTCTTTTTGCTCTGTGAAGTATTCTGCTTGTTGATCATTTATAGTTCATCAAAAAATTTTAAGATATTAACAGTGGGAATAAGATAGATGGAATTATCTGAATATCTGCTTAAGCTCATACAAAAAGCTTGTGGACATTTATAGAGAAAAAAGAAGCTAAGTTTTGACTTGTATTTATTAATTTTTTCATTACCTCTCTTAACAAGCAGAAGAATAATATTCTAATGTTTTCTGACTTTAATCACGGGGCAAACTTACCCTGTGTTTTACCATTTTTTAATAAATGGAGATTGTAATAAATTAGCTCAACTGCATAGTTTCAGAATCTCTTGAGGTGGATTTTCTTGCTCGTCACTAAAATGAATTTAAAACTAGAAATAAAAAAATCATGAGGAAACTACTTCCATGTGTATGTGTGTATTTTTTAAATGAGTCGAGGTCACGGAAGATCTCCCTTAAGATTTGCTGGCTTCCTGTTTATGACCTGCTCCTATCATTACACTCAGAACCTGCCCATTTTTCAATTTATGGTTTCCAATAGCATTTTAATGCTGTCTTTTTTACTGGCCCATATGGAGGACGTTGATTCTGCTGTTCCAATAACAGTATGAAAAATAGTTTGTGGTTGCTTTTTGGACTAAAAGAAACTCATTACAATTTCCTGTTCCTCTGTGTGTTGCCAAAAATGTTATTGTTACTCAGGTCGGTGAGTATTTTTTAGATTTTTACATCAACACATTTTGTAAAGCAGCAAATTTTGTCGTAAAGATTGGACTCCAAATAATAAGGGATCTCCATTACTGTCAAAGACAGACAGGAAAACAGACAAACCAACTACCTGTTGTCAGGAAGCAATTCTCACAAATTTGTATGGAGATTCCATGTGTGTGGTACTTTAACGTACCAGACACTATAAATGGCTAGAGCCCTTAGTTATTTGACAAGTTAAGAGTGTATGTAAGATTGTACGTGAAGTGATCATATGTACATTGCTTTTCAAAATGTGGTCTGATGACCAGCAGCTTCAGCATCAGATGGATATTCAAAATCAGAACCTTAGGCTTTACTCTAGATCTAGTAAATAAAAATCTACAACTTAATAAGATTTCAGATAATTTGTATGCACATTCAAGTCTCAGAAGAACATAGTTTCTATTTAATTAACAGTAATTCCAAGATTATCACCAGACGATGTTTTCATAAAGTTTTGAAGTTTATAGAGGCAAATTGCTTTGTAAATATAACCCAAATTCTTTTTGTTTAAATCTTCTACACAAGTAAATTAACCTTCATCAATATAGTCAATTTAATTTTTAATTGCTATTGAAAGTTTAAGGAGAGATAAGCTTAGAACAGAAAATAAAAATTTAAACATCAAAGGTTATAGTTAAAAAATCAAAACACCTAGTAACATACTACAAAATGTTCATGTGTATTTAAGTATTTTAATCTTCAGAATCATGTACTTTTTTTCTTACTTGGGTTGTTGACAGGACATTTACCTTTGGCTTACATGAGTGTAAAAATGCCAGTGGGGAAGGGAACATATGTTATTCTGTTCTCAAAATTCAAAGCTGGCTGAATGAATTAAACTCAAACTTATGAAAATAATTCACCTTTAGGCTGAGCCTTTCTTATCACAGTGGCAACTCGAGTCAGAGTGACTTGGGTGGTATTTGTGAACACCTGCAATGATAAGTTTTAATAAGGAACATTTTCCCCCTTTAGCCTTCGCAGTTGATTGTTAGGTCTGAGAATGAGGTGCAAGTGATCACTGATGTATGTTTTACTATTTTCTTCCATATTGATCTGATAGTAAAGAAACATGTTTTCTCATCTCTTTTTTCTTCTTTCTTATGTTCTTTGCTTTCTTTATCCTTTACCTCCTCCACCTTCTCTTTTTCTCTAGATATTGATATAGATAGATAATCTCCCATTTAATTATTTGATTACCTATTATGTGCATGACTTTGCTCTAAACTACAAAAATATTCAAAGAAATAAAAGACAAAACTTATCTTCTCAAACCTTCCAAGTTCCCAGAATTTTCCTGAGATAAACCACCTTCTTAATATGTCTTTCTTGATGATTTTTCTTGCTATCATTATATATTGAGGACCAGCTGCTTCTGTTTCTTTGTTTTCCTTTTTTCTTTTTCCTCACCACCCTTGTTTCTTTAAGTAGATCAGTTACTATGGAAACATATCACTTCTGGGTGTGGTGACCACTGCAATATATACATGATTCTTAAAATGAGTACATGAAACTGAGATCACATATCAGTCTTTTGATATTATTCATACTTTGTTTCTAGCTGTACTTTGCTTTGACTGAGATAGCTATCATCTTATGAAAGAACTTTTACTTGGTTTAATGCATTTGAACCTTTATTTCAGACATAATTACCAAAAAATTATGTGAAATATTTTTGTATCAAGCAAAAAATCAGTTTTTAGCATCTTGCATAATTAAAAAAGTATAGTAGAAAGACATGCTGATTTGGTCCTAAAATAGATAAGTTGTATCCAGTTTTATAACACATTTACCAACCCCATAAATCCAGAAAAAGAAAATTAAAAAATATATATAAATCTTAAGAATATAAAGTTTATGTTTTCAGACCTAGGGGTAAGTTGCCTATGCACTGGAAGGGGGGGATTTTTTTTTTTCCTCTCATGTAACAGAATGAACATTTTGTAGGAAAGAATTCTTCCTCTACTGATTTAGGTTGGAGTGGTAGAGTGTGTAGATTAATTGACAAGAGACTAAGTAAGAACTCCTTGAATAGCCCAAGGTCAGAGTTTATGTATCCGTTTAACTAAAAGGAGCTGGGGGTGGAGTTTAGGGTTACAATGGGAAATATGGAAGGTTCTATTGGGCTTATATCCCCATGCTGATAAGTAGTCTGCTTCCTGGCTGGAAGCTGAGATGGGGGCTAATGGCAGCTTATATTTTGGGGAGGCCCTACTTTAGTCAGATAAGGAAAGATCATATAAAATTTCTGCTGATCTCATCAACAGATTTTCCAGTCTTTCTCTGTGCACTTGTTTAAAAAGCTGTTTTGCATCTAAAATACAAGTTGAATAATCCTAATCTGAATATCCAAAATCCAAAATGTTTTGAGTACTGAAGCCATGCCACATGTGGAAAATCCCACAGCTGACATTATGCTATAGGTCAAAAGTTTGTTGTAAGCACAAAATTATTACAAATATTATATATAATTAACTTCAGGCTATGCATTTAAGATATATATGAAACATAAATGAAGTTTGTATTTAGACATGGGTTTCATCCTCATTTTGGAATATGTAAATATTCCAAAATCTGCAAAAATTTGACATCTTTCTCAAATTTGAAAGATTTGAAATACTCTCTGTGTATGTTAATCTTCAATACTGTTAAGGCTTGAACAACATGGGTTTGAAGTGTGTAGGTCCACTTGTATGTGGATCTTTCTCAACCACAGTTGTGCAGAGTTTTCCTGACTCCCTTGCACCTCCTGCAACCCGCCTGCCTCTGCCCCCCGCAGATAGTAAGATGAATCCCTTCTCAGCCTTCTCATCATGAAAACAATGAGGAAGAAGACCTTCATGATGACCCACTTCCACTAATGAAAGGTAAATATATTTTCTCTTCCTTATGAGTTTTTAAATATCATTTTATTTTCTCTAGCTAACTTTATTATAAGAACCCAGTATATTATACACATATAAAATATATGTTAATTGACTATTGATGTTATCACCAAGGCTTCCAGTGAATAGTAGGCTATTGGTAGTTAAGTTCTTGGGAAGTCAATAGATATAAATGTTTGTTATTTTTTTTTTAATTGCACAGGGTAGGAAGAATGCATCTAAACCCTGTGTTGTCCAAGGGTCAACTTTATATTCCAATAAATTTAGGAAATGTATATTAGCATATATTAAGAAATTATATCTCTGCCTTAATAAAGGAATTTGAATATATTTTCTGTGCTTTACTATCAAATGTTAGAATTGATTAAAATGGTGATGGGGTTCAGAACATGCTGTTCAAATATGGCACCTTGACATTTAAGAAAACAGCAGAAGTGGGAAGGCTACTCTCATCTTACCCTCACCCCTCTTTCCTGAAATAGGTCATAGAACTTAGAAACTCTCTGATGACCTCCCATACTTCCCCCCTGAAGCCTATCCTGAGACTCTTAATGAGAGCTGCCCTCCCTGTACTCAGAAGAAAGGAACATCCTGTCTTTGAGAGAGGGACACAGAAAAACATCAGAACAAATGGGTCTTGTTACAGTCTTCACAGTTTGTTATTATTAGATCATACCCGCTTTGTCCATGACTGTTCACTTGTTCATCAAACCTAAACACAAAAAGCAAGTTTACCAGTTTCCTTGGGTCTCCATGTCCTTATAAAGGCTCTTGATGTCACATAAAGTTTATATTAAATAAAGTTTCATGGTCTTCTCTTATTAATCTGCCCTTTATTACACATGCCTCAGGCATAAACCTGGGGATGGGCAAGGAAAGAAATCTTTTCTCCTCTATGGCTAGCGTAACACCTTTGTTAAAATTACGTGGTTATGACACATCACATAACCATTGACCCAATGAAGAATGCTTTAAAAGCATAGTTTAAGGAATGACCAAGGATTCTTATGACACAAATAGAAACAAAGCCAATGAAAGAAGCATTTGTTTGGCTTCAACCTACCCACCCCAAGGTCACCTGGATTTTTGGCTTTAATTTCTGGCCTGTTCCAGTTCTGGCCCCATTCTCTTACTGTTTTATATGCCTGTCTTTCTCCCATAAGAGAAAGGAAAAAGACTGAGCACACCTCCGTTTTTCGCCCTTAAATCTAGTGCATGATACACTACATGTTGGATCAAATATCTGAGTAACAAAATTCTTATTTGTCCTGCCAGAAATCACTAAATGCTGGAAAACTTTAGGGATAGGTATGTACTTTGGATCTTGAAAGTGTGAAATGATTACTCTCTCTGTTTGTACCCGTGACGTGGGGTGTGGGCAGAGGATATTGTCTTTCTTACGTGTTCTTTCCCCACACATGGATGTACAGTGTGTATTACACCAGGAGCACAATCTACAGAATGCAGCTACCTGCCTTTGACACAGGTCCAGGGATTCTAGGAAATCTGAGGCTAGCTGAGAATGTTTCTTTCCCCCCCAGCTGTCTTCTCAATGCTGATCAGCCTCAGGAACAGGGGTGGCACAACTGGGGAACTCTGGACTCCTGGAGGTGCCCTTGGGGGAAAGCACAGATGTGCCTCGTTTTCAGGAGGTTTCCACATGGTACCACAAAGAGCTCCTTTGCAGCTTTCATCCTTTAATAGAAGCACGTAGATCCAAAAAGGTTTTTGTCAACATTTTCTTTGAACAAAATTTCATCTTTAGTCAGGCAACATACAACGATTTTATTAAAACATACACATTTAATGTAACCCATTTTATCTGGGAGTTGTTTAAATCATGGATTTCTACATTAACTTTAATGTAAATAAGTTGATGACAGAATGAAAACGATGCTCAAACAAATGCAGCATTTGAAAAGTAAAAAAAAAATTGGAATGATCTGGAGAAAATTTGTGAAATGTTTATGTTGAAGGGAAACAAATCAAGGTCAGTTTCAAATATGTATTTCTTTTCATTTGCTCCAGTTTTATGACTTGGTCAATATTCATATCTATGATTTGCAACTAATTTTTAAGAATGTGTATAATTGAAATAATGAGTAATTTATTGTAAGATTACAGTCAGATATTTTTATTCTCTTCTCCCTTTTTGATATTTATCACTAATTCTTTATCATGTTTCCTAGTATTAGCTATTACCTGTGTAAATGGCATACTTACATTGTACATAAATTGTCTAATTTTCCAGAATCCTGTATCTACACATTTTCTGAGTTAATAAAAATTAAGATTTCTTGCTTGTTTGTTTTCTCTCTCTACCCCATTCCTCTCTTTGTCTGTAAACAAAGGTACCTTTCTTATATGAGTAAAATTCTGAAAAAGGACCAATTAGTTTCCATTGATCAGAAAGGAAGACCACATTTTTTTTATTTGAAACTGTTAGCAAACACTGGGAGGCAATGCCCACATCTCTCTGTGCTCTTGCCAGAGGAGAAGGATCTAGAAAGAGGGAAAGGGCGCGCCTTCTGTTTCCTCTCACCTCTCCCTTTAACATAGGAAGTCCTTTGTCCCCAAATGTAAGGCATACACCTTTTAATTGCACTATGATTGCTTTGTTTTCTGGGCCTAGAAGGTTTTCTTGGATTCCAAGTGCCTCTTAAGAAAAATGAAATTTCTCTTGAGATGGATGAATTATCGTTACTTCTTTAGTGAAACAAAGATGACAGTTACAGTACAATGGTACTTAGGACAGGCATAACGTGTGGGAGGGCACCTGAGGGTTGGAAATAGAGGCTGATTCTGATAATCCATGTATGTCAGATAACACTTTCTATTTAAAAGATTGATTTCATCCTTAAGATAGCATTTGAAGTATGCTGAAGAGAGAAACCTTTTATATTTGAAAATGTCTTAGAAGTAATCTTACAGAAATCTACCGACATGGCACTGATGCTGTGGGTATGTAATAGGCTATTAATTATAGGGGACCGCCGAGGAGGCACACTGCAGACCCAGAAGGAGATGGTGGTGTAATAGGCCTCCATGTCAGGGGGTTCATGTGCCTGTGGACTACCGACCTGCCCTTACGCCAAAACCAGATGTGACTCTGAATTGCCTGATCAATTCAGCGTGAAGAAAAATTAGGTAGCTACCACCTCTTATTCACAACCCAAGCCCCCACTTTAAAGAACGCTATGCTATGTCTTAAGACTAGTGTTCAAAACATACTATTTGGCACATGTACATGCATGAATTCATAAGACTCCAAAAATTCCTAAACTGGCAATAAAAAAAATTTTTTTTCATTCTTTTTCAAGGCCTTTGAAGTATTGTTACAGCTCAGGTTCCTCAGACACTGGGATGAAAGAGGTTTAATAGGAATTAACTCCTGCGGCGGAGGAGGCGAATGTGGTTGAGAGAATGTGGTCTCGGTGGAGCAGACCCGGGGAAATCCTGGCCAGCCCCGGGGCAGGGGGCGCTTCTCTGGAGAGAATATTGCCCCTCTCAATCCTTAGAGGGTTGGGTTCGGTTACAGGGTGCAGGCCCACCAAAGTAGGATGAAGCCACAAACGAAGTGACTCTGCCACTAACCTGGATCCCGGAGGAGCTGGGCCGCCTGCCGTGCATTGGCGCCAGGGGGGCCTCTCCGCATCCCCCGCGGTCTCCAGTTCACGATTTCTGACCTACCTGATCTCTCTCCAAACGGTTGAATATAACTGTGCATTTCTTTATCACTTTATTATGTTTGCTTATTTCCCAGAAGTGTCGGAGCTTACAACTTCTACTACCTGAGCCTTACTACCCTGTTTCCCCCCAAATAAGACATCCTCCGAAAATAAGACCTACTTACAGGAAAGATAAGACCTAGCGCATCTTTGGGAGCACACCTTAAAATAAGACACTGTCTTATTTTGGGGGAAACAGGGTAGGAAGGTTAGGGGTGGAGTTCTGAGTCTCTGCCTCCGCCTCCGCCTCTGTGAACAGCTGTTTAGCCCAGGGTGGGTTTCTCCACCTTGCTAAAAACTTCCGCCTCCTGGTCTGTGGGCTGTTGGAGGAGTAAATGAGGAATATATGCAAATTCATGGACTTACTACCCGCCCAGCGTTTTTATTCATGGAACTTTTTGTCATCATTCTTGATGACAGAATTTAGTCTGATCCAGAATTTAGTCTGAGAAATTTTCTAAATGCACCGGTCAATATTTGAAGAAGAGACCAACTCCCAAATCTATCTGCCGATTAGGCATCGTGGCAGCGGAACAAAAACAATGTTAAAATAATTAAATAAATGCAAGGCGAGGGGTGAGAGAAAACACCATCTGGCAGCTCTCCGTGAGTCATTTCGGAGTGAGTTGGAGATAATGAAGGCCGCTGCATCCTGGTCATGGACGGGCCCTTCTGCTTGGCTGGTGTTACAACCTTTCTTCGAATAAAAATAGCCCATGCGTCCTTTATGGCAGCTCGGTAAACACGGATCATGTGAATAAAAAGAAAAGGATGCACCACAAAATCTTTGGGGAGATTTGCTACAATTTATTTTATTTCTTAGTGTACCCATGAATTTTAGTACAATTAACAGTTTAATCTGAACAAGAAATTTATATTTTTTGACCGTTTTTGTCAGTTTTATACTATTTTCGTAGCAGGGCTTGACCATATGAAGTACTCATCAGAGCCACGAGGACAATCGTCAGATTTAAATCCATGTAGTGGCTTGAGCATACACAGTCACAGACAAAAGCTCAGATTTGGGTTTGGCCGCCAGCTACCCGGAGGACAGTGGGTATTCCCCAAGCCTTGGCTTCTTTTCAACAAAACAGTGATGCTAATAAATCTTGTGATGCTTAAATGAAATCAGATGAAAGATGAGTAAAATGTCCTTTTTAAAATGCTTTGCAAATATTAGTTTATTATAAGAAAAAGCTACTCTTTCTTTTTTATTTATTTTTTTGAGACAAGAGTCTCACTCTGTCACCCAGACTAAAGGGCAGTGGCATCAGCCTAGCTCACAGCAACCTCCCTCAAACGCCTGGGTTCAAGCCATCTCCCTACCTCAGTTTCCCTCTCAAATAGCTGGGACGACTGGCCCTTGCCAAGACGCCTGACTAATTTTTTTCCACTTTTAGTGTAAACAAGGTCTGGATCTTGCTCAGGCTGGTCTCAAACTCCTGAGCTTAAGGGATCCTTGCACCTTGGCCTCCCGGAATAATAGGATTACAGGATTATGAGATACCATCAGAAAAACAAAAGACAGTTTCATGTTGTGATTTTAAGACTAAACTAATAAATAAATAGAGAGAAAGAGACTGACTACTAGTTCCCAGTCCTGAAAAATTACTTAAATTTGGGGAGTTTATTTGAGGAGATTACTTATATTTGGTACCTGTTTCCTTATATGTAAAATGGAGATAGTAATATACTGGTCACTCTACTCATGTTTGGAAGCAGACATTGACCTTCTCACCTGGGAGGATGTCATGACATGGACTGGGTCCACACTTGGAGCGCAGCATCTGGCACAGAGGCTTATTTTAATACAAGAGTAAATAGGAGTCTTTTCTCTGTGTTTTGCACTATTAAATTAATACTTTGGGGGGACAGTTCTGGAATAGTTTAGTAAAATTATTATTTCACTTCTGAAGTTATATAGTGATACTTACCAACTCATAGCTAGCATTTTGGAAAGATTGCAATGACAGAAAAGTAAAAGGCTGGGACAGATCCTTGAAAAGAGAGAATAGTTCTAGGGCTGTGTCATTTTTAAAGATAGTTCTGTCATCAAATTGATTTTAATTTTCAAAAACATGGACAGGGCAGTGCCGGTAGCTTAGTGGGTAGAGCACTAGCCACATACACCAGAGCTGGCTGGTTCAAACCTGGCCCGGGCCACCTAAACAACAATGACAACTGCAAAAAAAAAAAACAAAAAACAAAACATGGCTGGGCATTGTGGTGGTGTGGTCCCAGCTACTTGGGAGGCTGAGGTCAGAGAATCGCTTATGCACAAGAGTTTGAGGTTGCTGTGAGCTGTGACACCATGGCATCTACCAGGGGCGACATAGTGAGACACTATCTCAAAAAAAAACCAAAAAACCAAACAAACATGGATCAAAGACATATATAATAAAATGAAGAGGAAAATACACAGGCGTGGAGGTTTCGTGCCTGAGGTCATAGTTCTTCTGCCAACTGTCTATGGACATTGAACCAATTAATATCATTGGCCCCCAAAGAGATGGATGGACAAGAATAGTGACTCTGCCACGGCACTGTACCAGGGTGACAAAGTGAGACTCTGTCTCAGAAAACAAACAAACAAACAAAAAAAAAGAGTAATGCTCTCAAGCTTGGCCACACATTAAAATAACTAGGAGTACTTTTGAAAAACAGTTTAGCTCCACCAGGTCTACCTTAGAGCAATCAAATTATAATCACTCTGGAGAAACACCAGTCTCAAAACTCACCAGGTGTTCAGGATACACAGGGTTCTGGACCACCAGACTGTCTCACGAGGTTCTCTTCAGCTCTGAAATCTTGTATATCAGGACACCTTTCTTTTATCTCAGTCACATATGTAAAGAGTACTTAAAATGAGAACAGATATATACAGCAGTATTGAAAGAAGGTAAAGGAATTTGATTTATGCTATTAGTTTTTGAAAAAAAACAAGCAATTTCCTGTAAACCATCAACCTCTCTTGCCTTATGAGAGATGTGATGATTGTACTTCAACTGCACAGGCTACACATCGGACTCTTGGACTCTGCGATCCCCTTTCCAATTTCCCTCTTTTTTTTATCAGAAAAATTCCACCCTTTTAGAGGTGAAGTTCTTAATGCAACATTTAAAAACTTCACACAAAGCCTCATCTCAGCTTATGGACTACAAGAAAATAGATGAGAAAATATTTGCAGAGAGGTGTTTTCTCATCTATTGATCTTAGCATAGAGCATCAACCTGGAAAAAAGTGCCTTTTCTAACTGAAATATTTGGTGAAAAAACAATTATAATTTCCATTTATATCATTAAAAAGATGGAAGGAACATATGGCTTAGATTAGGAGAGTGAAAATTAGCTATGAGGCTGCATTTGCAAGAGGCATTAATTAGGACTGAGGGTACCTTAAGTACTTGACTTGGGAAACAGATTTGTTTAATAAGCTTCCTGCTTTGCAGATGCCCTTTCCTCTTCTTTCTCCACGACTCTAAATAAAGCAGTTTTATCTGTGCGGAGCTCAGCACACATGAGAAATCACGTGGATGTTGTGCTTCACTCCATTCGGGTTTGGAGGGAAGTTGTTGACATGACCCGCAAATGGGTAAAGTATCTCTCATAGGACTACTACACCCAGGTGAGGGCATAGTCATGTTAAATCAGATCAGATTTTAAACTTGATGTCTTTGGGGCTTTGCCTTCAGTGGGGATCTCCATGCATCTGAACATTATGAGGGAGTGCTGATAAGCTGTCTTGATTCCCGGAGCCACTCTGCTCTGGGGTACACTTGCGTGGAGGACACTGTATATGTCCTGTCTTGTGCTGGTATCAGCTTCTGCTGTTTCCTTTGATCAGTAGCTGATAAAATCTCTCTTGAGGTTTGTGGAGCTGATGAAAGCCATGTGTCTGGGATAAGTCTTTGGAATCTGATTTTTGGCATTACCATAATGTTAATATCCATTAGTACGTTTTAAAACATGAGCACAAGGCCTTCGATACACAGAATTCTCTGGTGAATACCAGCTGGGGCCGTAGACATGTGGGCTATGGTGAACCCTCAAAAGCATACACTGTATCACTTTCTTAAGCTAGGAGGGCTGTAATGACTCTCTCGGGACAAATAAACATTTCCAATGAGATATCTACTTGCTTAATTGCTAGCCTTGAGTTTTAGAGTCCCTGCTACCCTAAGTGAACTCATTCTAATAAAAGTAAAATTTCTCAGCTGTTTTTTTTTGGCTCCCAGTGAAGAAGCCAAATGGGAATTGAGGAAGAACTTGATTACTCATTAAGGCTGTATTTGTGGTATAAAATAGGAAGATGCCTCATGTGGCAAAGGAGCCCATGGTGGGAGTGAGGTTTTGAAGCCAGACTTTCTGACTGTAAGTTCTACCTTTGCTGTTTGCTTGCTGTAAATCTCAACCAAGCTACTAAGCTCTCTGTGCATGAGTTTACTCATCTATAAAATAAGCATCGTGGCAGATTGAATGAGTTTGTACTTGTGAAGTGTGTACCATAGTGCTCACACATCAGTAGCACTCAATAAATGCTGCTGCCCACTGGGCAGAGCACTGTGCCACAGTCCGGTTGATATGAGGTGACTATCTTTCTTCAGAACCAGGCTAAGTCTGTGAGCCTAATCTAAGATTCTCCTGTTCCTGAAGCTCATGCCAAATAGTTTTGTGAGGCTGGAGAAGAAGTGTGAACCTCAAATACCTAATGGTGCTTGTTTATGAAGTGTGATTAATTCAGGGCTGCTGATAGGTATGCTGGGAGAAAAAAAAGAAGACCACGCTTGTAAATACTTTCCACTTGTGTACAACAAGGCCAGAAAGTGGTATGTGTAATAATTCAACTATCAGCCAAAACTTAACTTCATGATATATTTTTCAGTAGATAATATTAGCATCTAGATCCCTGAATCATAATGAGAACTGTTAATGAAATATAGCTGATTCCCAGACTATGTGCACACTGGTGTTTGATTTTAGCCATTCACTGATAGAAAAACAAAACACAAACTCGTTTATTTGTTTATTTCTAATATACCCCACCCTAGTTCCAGAAAGCATTTAAGGGGACTGAAAAGCACTTGTTGAAAATATTCAGAAAATAGGAATTAGAAACTTTTATCATCTTGTGGCTTTCAATATCACTTCTTGATGGAAAGAAGTCAATGGTATTTCTCCTCCCAGTTTCATCTAAATGCAGAATAACATGTGCTATTTATTGAAGTCCAGTAGAACACAAGCAAGAAACTGCGAAAGAAAAGCCACTTGTTAGGGAGGTCAGGATTAAATATCCATATCATTTAATTTTATATTACAAATGAACTCCACACTGATAGCAAAGGGATCATGTTATCCTGGCTCGTGACATCTCGTTGGAAGGTTCCTCTCTCTGACCCCACCCAGCCTTCAGTTCTCCCCATGTGTTTGTGGTGATATTTTTCTTAACCTAATTGTGCCCCAAGGTAAGAAATGACTGTGGGGTGGTGAGGGAGTTGTTTTTCTTGATACATACTAAAACTTCAGTAAATGGTGGTGGTGGTCCAAGTGTCTTTCATAGAGCACATAATAAATTTGAAGAAAATTGAAGGGAAACAGGAGGCCTGGGTTATAGCATTACCATGTAACTTACTGTGACCACTTGGGCAAGATGCTTTAGTTCCTTCAAACTCTTCATCTGTACAATGGAGAGGATGAGTAAGTTCCACATTCTCTTTTCCGACATGCGGTTATTAAGATATGAGGAATCGGCATAATTACAGACACTTTAGCAGTTGCATTACAACCTTACAACTTCCAAAAACGATTTCTTAAAATTGTGTTTACTTTGCACCTATAACACAAAACAAGATAATATAATCAGACAGCTGGCACAGACAAATCAAGGCTTTTCATTCTGTCTTGTATCATTTCAATGGCCACACTCTCCTTATTACATGTCCCCGGGGTTGTATTTTAAATATGCTTGGAGATAGGTATGTTTATGTATTTATTTACTGCACAAAAGGGGGCCAAGGAGTATATTCTTATTAGGCAAGTTGCTAACATTAATATGCATTCATTCAAGAAATATTTATTCAGTA
Source organism: Nycticebus coucang (assembly GCF_027406575.1). NCBI lineage: Eukaryota > Metazoa > Chordata > Mammalia > Primates > Lorisidae > Nycticebus > Nycticebus coucang. Next base: position 78,083,121 of record NC_069786.1, read on the forward strand.
ATTTAGTAAATAGAAACAAAACAATAACACATGGGGTTTACCCCAAGAAGCTTATGGTCTGATGAGAATACTGAAAAGTAAATAGATAATTATAAAATGGTGTGACATAGATGCTGATTGTGGAAAGCACAGAGTGCAAGATGAGCAGAAGTGGGGACCGAATCCCACATGGGGAAGTCATTACAGACTTCCCAGAGGCCTGGCGGCTCAGCAGGTGACTGCAGTTAGTCAGGACAGACTTCCCACAAGGATGGCATCTCAGCAGATGACTGCAGCTAGTGAGCATGTGCTATTGTTTCAGGCGGAATGAGCAGCACCTACAAGAACCCAGGGGCAAGAGAGACACAGGTACGGAACAGAAAGAAACTTACAGAAGGTGTTGGGCAGGAGGGGAGAGAACAAGGGCAGCAGAGAGAGATGGGGCTCTAGGAGTAACAAGGAGTTTGTATTTCATCCTGAGGACAGTGAGGGACCACTGGAGGAGTTTCCTGAGAGGAGTGACAGAGAAGATTAACATTTAAGAGAAAACAAACAGAAAACAGTGACTGGAGTATGGCAAATAGTTTGGAATAGAGCAGACCTGGAGACAAGATGATCAGAGTGCTGTGACCATAAGCTAGCTGGAAGATTAAAGTAGGAGCAATAGGGAAATATAAAGATGGTTTCAAGGAATATTAAGGAGATAGAATCAACAGGACTTGATGGAATCATTAAAATATTTGTTGTATTTCTACAAACATACCCTCCTGCTGTCAACAGCTATGAGATCTGGATAAAATAAGTAAAACGGTATTTGTAGGCAGTGGATACCAGCTCAGTGCTGGGCTACTTATCCTTGGGAAAGGGAAAACATGTGAGGTAAGACAGATTCACAGAGTTTCTCTTAAAGAGCATTTTTTAGGCCATGGTATAGGGAGAAAGAATTCAAGTAGAGCACATCAATTTTGCCAGATAAAGGTTGTAGAAATCAAAGTTTGTAGCTGCTAGGTTGGCTGAGATTTGGGGCAAAAGCACCAAAAATGGGGATGCTACAGAAACAAAGAGAGACGGGGTCGGGGGGAAACAGAAATATAGAAATTCCTCTCAGGTCCTTGATGAATTCTTGGACTCTATTAGCACAGGATGAGATTCCAGAAGATTTGGAAGACAGTCTTTTCAGGGAGGCTGAGAGCAAGGTAGACATTTTAGTTTTATTAAACAGAAAGAACCTTTTACAATGTTTATTATAATTTAGCTTAACCACTGAGTCCAAATTATAATAATTGATGTTCTTATTAGTAATTTCATTACCAGAAGACCAAATAGGGTTTTTCTATTAATAGATATTTATGAACAAGGTATATTTTTAAAAGCCCATTATTTTTTCCATTCAAGTTTAAAATAAGTAATATTATGTCTAGATAATCTTGATTAGATTTCTAAAATGAAGTGATAAAAATGTAATTTTTTGAAAACTTGTATCATAATATCTAAGAAATAATAAGGGGAAATTTCAAAGTGCATTTATACTAATGAAAATGAGTTGTGGCAAAAACATTTCACCTGTTGAATGTATTAGAATTAAATCTATGCTTTGACAGGATAGAAAGATATCAAAACTAAGTTATTTTATCGTCTATATTTTGGGTTGAAAAATGAAAAGGAATACATGAAAAATAACTTTTTAAAAGAATCCTCCACTGAAGACCAGGTTTAGTGGCTCGTACCTGCAATCCTGGCACTCTGGAAGACCAAGGCAGGAGGATCTCTTGAGCTCAGGAGTTTAAGACCAGCCTGAACAAGAGCAAGACATCGTCTTTATAGAAAATAGAAAAATTAATTCAGCATTGTGATGGATGCCTGTAGTCCCAGCTACTCAGGAGGGTGAGGCAAGAAAAGCTCTCGAAGACAGACGTTTGAGGTTGCTGTGAGCTAGGTTGAAACATGGCACTCTATGGCACTCTAGCCTGGGCAATAGAGTGAGACTCTGTCTTAAAAAAAATAACAAAAAAAGTTGACCCACTAATATGTGAGATATTTAAATTTCCAGACGAATTTAGTAATTATCCCTGAGTTTTAATGCTTTCCACAGACTCAGTTTGTTACTGAGTCATTATCATATCTTCTCCATTAAAAACATCTAGTTAGCCTAAATTCATGAATGAATGCAAATTATCAAGAAAGATAAGCTATTTCAAGAAGTCATTTTAAAGGACTAATTATTGTTTTATTATACTGCTAATGCTTTAAGTGATCATATGACCCTTAAGCTGTATAGTCTTGATAAACTTGAAAACAACCGAAAGGATTTAGTGAGAATAATGACTGTGCGTAATGTTGCCATAGCTAGTATATTGAACAAGGTGACCTGCTGTGCTCCTCCAACCCGAGGGGAAAGATTATTCTTAACAAGGCATGAAACCAGACACTGATCTATGTTTAATTAGCAGTTCCAAAAGTCTGGAAACATCTTGAAATATAATATCATCTAGTGTGCAATTTATATTTAGTAAAGTTCATGTTTTAAAAATGAATGTGATTTATCATTTGGGTATAACGTGAAGAAGGCCACATTTTTACTACAATAGGCTAAAAAGTCATTTATACAGATGGGCAATTCATATTTTGCACATAGATTCCCTCCCGAAGAAACTTACATAAATTGTCCTGGTGTAATGTAGGCCTTGGGTTTGAGGTTAGAAGCCCAGACTTCACGTGGTTAGAAGCAGAAGAAAAAAATGATACATCTTTTTTACCCTGTTCCCCTGTGTTTGTCCACCATGTGAAGTGGACATCCTCTGCCTCCAGCCTCAGAGGATCTGGAACAATGGTCAGGACAGACAAAGCAACACTACTCAAAGGAGAGCTTTTCCTTGGACTCCCGTCCCTTTCCCTGCTTTCTTATCAAAATCTTGAATACTATTGGATTCATCATTTTAAACTTTCAGGCCCCCTTTTGTAGGGAGCAGAACAGCCATGCTATTACATATTGTGGATGCCTAATTTCCATGCAAAGATCAGCTCTGGCTTGGGGAGTAAGAGTCACTAACGTCCTTTATCTGCCATAGGGACGGTGCTTTATGCAAAGTCTGTGAGGGAAATTTATAGCACTGCAAGCCTTCCTCAAGAGAACGGAAAGAGAGGAAGTTAACAACTTAATGGGACATCTCAAGCAACTGGAAAAGGAAGAACATTCCAACCCCAAACCCAGTAGAAGAAAAGAAATAACCAAAATTAGAGCAGAATTAAATGAAATTGAAAACAAAAGAATAATACAACAGATCAATAAATCAAAAAGCTGGTTTTTTGAAAAGGTCAATAAAATAGATAAACCTTTGGCCAACCTAATCAGGAAAAAGAGTAAAATCTCTAATCTCACCAATCAGAAACCACAAAGACGAAATAACAACAGACTCCTCAGAAATGCAAAAAATCCTTAATGAATATCACGAGAAACTTTATTCTCAGAAATATGAAAATATGAAGGAAATTGACCGATACTTGGAAGCCCATCACCTTCCAAGACTTAGCCAGAATCAAGTGGAAATGTTGAACAGACCCATATCAAGTTCGGAAATAGCATCAACCATACAAAACCTCCCTAAAAAGAAAAGCCCAGGACCAGATGGTTTCACCTCAGAATCCTACCAAACCTTTAAAGAGGAATTAGTACCTATATTATTCAACCTGCTCCAAAAGGTGGAAAAAGAAGGAAGACCACCCAACACGTTCTATGAAGCAAACATCACCCTGATCTCCAAACCAGGAAAAGACCCAACAAGAAAAGAAAATTATAGACCAATATCACTAATGAATATAGATGCAAAAATATTCAACAAGATCCTAACAAACAGAATCCAGCAACACATCAAACAAATTATACATCATGACCAAGTCGGTTTTATCCCAGGGTCTCAAGGCTGGTTCAATATACGTAAATCTATAAATGTAATCCAGCACATAAACAAATTAAAAAACAAAGATCATATGATTTTCTCAATCGATGCAGAAAAAGCTTTTGATAATATCCAGCAACTCTTCATGATCAGAACACTTAAGAAAATTGGTATAGAAGGGACATTTCTTAAACTGATAGAGACCATCTATAGCAAACCCACAGCCAATATCATATTGAATGGAGTTAAATTGAAATCATTTCCACTCAGATCAGGAACCAGACAAGGCTGCCCATTGTCTCCATTGCTTTTCAACATTGTAATGGAAGTTTTAGCCATCACAATTAGGGAAGAAAGGCAATCAAGGGTATCCATATAGGGTCAGAAGAGATCAAACTTTCACTCTTCGCAGATGATATGATAGTATATCTGGAAAACACTAGGGACTCTACTACAAAACTCTTAGAAGTGATCAAGGAATACAGCCGCATCTCAGGTTACAAAATCAACATTCATAAATTGGTAGCCTTTATATATACCAACAATAGTCAAGTTGAAAAAACAGTTAAGGACTCTATCCCATTCACAGTAGTGCCAAAGAAGATGAAATACTTGGGAATTTATCTAACAAAGGACGTGAAAGAGCTCTATAAAGAGAACTATGAAACTCTAAGAAAAGAAATAGCTAAAAATATTAACAAATGGAAAAACATACCATGCGCATGGCTGGGAAGAATCAACATTGTTAAAATGCCCATACTACCCAAAGCAATATATAATTTCAATGCAATCCCTATTAAAGCTCCCCTGTCATACTTTAAAGATCTTGAAAAAACAATACTTCGTTTTATATGGAATCAGAAAAAAACCTCGAATACCCAAGACATTACTCAGAAATAAAAACAAAGCAGGAGGAATTACGCTACCAGACCTCAAACTATACTACAAATCAATAGTGTCAAAACAGCATGGTATTGGCACAAAAACAGAGAAGTAGATGTCTGAAACAGAATAGAGAACCAAGAGATGAATCCAACTACTTACCGTTATTTAATCTTTGACAAGCCAATTAAAAACATTCAGTGGGGAAAAGATTCCCTATTTAACAAATGGTGCTGGGTGAACTGGCTGGCAACCTGTAGAAGACTGAAACTGGACCCACACCTTTCACCATTAACTAAGATATACTCTCACTGGATTAAAGATTTAAACTTAAGACATGAAACTATAAAAATACTAGAGGAGAGTGCAGGGAAAACCCTTGAAGAAATTGATCTGGGTGAGTATTCTATGAGGAGGACCCCCCGGGCAATTGAAGCTGCTTCAAAAATACACTACTGGGACTTGATCAAACTAAAAAGCTTCTGCACAGCCAAGAATACAGTAAGTAAAGCAAGCAAACAGCCCTCAGAATGGGAGAAGATATTTGCAGGTTATGTCTCTGACAAAGGTTTAATAACCAGAATCCACAGAGAACTCAAACGCATTAGCAAGAATAGAACAAGGGATCCCATCACAGGCAGAGCAAGGGATTTGAAGAGAAAATTCTCTGAAGAAGACAGGCGCACGGCCTTCAGACATATGAAAAACTGCTCATCATCTTTAATCATCAGAGAAATGCAAATCAAAACTGCTTTGAGATATCATCTTACTCCAGTGAGACTAGCCTATATCACAAAATCCCAAGACCAGAGATGTTGGCGCAGATGTGGAGAAAAGGGAACACTTTTGCACTGCTGGTGGGAATGCAAATTAATACATTCCTTTTGGAAAGAGATATGGAGAACACTTAGAGATCTAAAAATACATCTGCCATTCAATCCTGTAATCCCTCTACTGGGCATATACCCAGAAGACCAAAAATCACATCATAACAAAGATATTTGTACCAGAATGTTTATTGCAGCCCTATTCATAATTGCTAAGTCATGGGAAAAGCCCAAGTGCCCATCAATCCAGGAATGGATTAATAAATTGTGGTATATGTACACCATGGAATATTATGCAGCCTTAAAGAAAGATGGATACTTAACCTCTTTCATGTTTACATGGATGGAGCTGGAACATATTCTTCTTAGTAAAGTATCTCAAGAATGGAAGAAAAAGTACCCAATGTACTCAGCCCTACTATGAAACTAATTTAGGCTTTTCACATGAAAGCTATAACCCGGTTACAACCTAAGAATAGGGGGAAGGGGGAAAGGGAGGGGAATGAAGGGGAAGGTGGGTAGAGGGAAGGGGATTGATGGTATTACACCTGCGGTGCATCTTACAAGGGTATATGTGAAACTTGGTAAATGTGGAATGTAAGTGTCTTGGCACAGTAACTGAGAGAATGCCAGGAAGGCTATGTTAACCAGTGTGATGAAAGTGTGTCAAAGGTCTGTGAAGCTAGTGAATGATGCTCCATGATCATATCAATGTATACAGCTACGATTTAATAAAAAAAAACAAAAAAAGAATTGTCCCCTGCTACTTAGAATGGGAACCCAAGCACTTACCTCCTATACCCATTTCCACAGGTCTCTATTTTCCTGTCCTCTCTGGCAAGACACATTAAAGAATATTTATAGCTCTTTATGACTCTTTTGTATATGACTTTGTGAATGTGACTACTGGATCCTTATAGGTATTGATGGGCTGAAGCGCGTGAGCCTCCCAACTAGTCATCTAGTCAGGGGTCATCAGTGGTAGAGGAATCGGTGGTGTAAAGCCAAACCTGACTTCAAAGATAGCTCCAGACCTAATCGGTGACCTTGCTGATGGTTAATTTTATATAACTCCTAGTCTGGTCACAATGCCCAGGCATTTGGTCAAACACTATTCTGGATGTTTCTGTAATGGTGTTTTCAAATGAGATTAACAATTAAATCGGTGGATATAGAGTAAAGCAGATTCTTCTCCTTGTAGTGGGTGGGTCTCATCCAATCAGTTGAAGGCCTTATACAAAGACTAAGCTCCTTGAGCAAGAAGGAATTCTACTAGCAGAATACCTGTGGGCTCATATTGCCTTTTCCCTGAGTCTCTAGCCTGCTGTCCTACCCCAGCAGATTTTCAGATTTTGGACTCAGCCCCCACAGTTACACGAGCCAATTAAAAAAAATAAATCCCTCTCTCTTTCCATATGTGCCTGTGTATAGGTGTGTATGTATACATCTGCATCCATAGATAGACACATTCTGTTGGTTCTGTTTTTCAGGAGAACCCTGACTAACACATGGCTTAACCATAAAATGAAAGGAACGCCTGGCACAAGAGAAGAACCACGGTAATGAAGAATCAATGAATAAAAATATGTATCAAGAATTTTGTTTGAAAATAGTTTAATAGTGAAATGTTAGGGGATGAGAATTGGTTCTTAACGTCTTTGAATTCAAAATAACTGAAACGCATTTCAGATGCAATGTTCTTTGGCAAGTTATAATATTTCAAAGTTTTAAAATGATGTACTAGTCTCCGGAAAACAAGGTCTGCTTCTAGGCTTGGCACTGCTTATCAAGGGTTCAGTGCTGGAACCCTTAATCTCCCTGGGTCTTCAGTTGTTTCTTTAAATGCAAAATGACAAATGTGGTTTAGGTGGTGTTTCATAATACTTTGGTTGTAAAATCTCTTAATTCTATAATTCCCTCTGAGGATCCTTCCAGAGTTGTCATTCTGAATGTGTCACTAACCCTAATCGATTCCACTAACTAGCTCCCAATGCAGCGATATTGTAGGATATATTAGGTCCTGATGGTTCCATGGTTAACGGGGAACTAAAAAAGTGTAGGGTTTGGGTACAAGGAGATGTTTGCTTTTCCTGGTAGGCACTGAGAGGAATGTTTAGAGACAACAGAATTCCCTGTATTGACAGTTGATAAGTGAATGTTAAAACTCCCTTCACGCTGTTCTTTGAGAGTAAAGGAAACAAGACCTCATCACTAAATTGTATCATGAATTAAAGGTCTCTCATTTACATGCATTGCTTTGCCTGCACAGGAACTTGGTTTTTGCCAACAACTTAATGTCTTGAGAAAGCTATAGGTCATTTTGCAGCCCAGCATTTAATAGCACCATCTCACAAATATGATTTAATCTTTCTATTTTGTCATTAGTTTGGGGGTACGATACAAGCTCCAAATAATAAACTTTAATGATGTGGATGACATTTTATGCCTCATCTCCAAATGTATGTCTTATATAGAAAATTCTGTAAATTTTATGTCATATTCATTGAAGATATTCTTCTAAGTTCAAAAGTAAAAGATCATTGCCATTATGAATCTTGTCAAAGGACAAAAGAAAATGTGTTCTTTTTGGCTGAGGCGGGAGTCACAGAGTGCTGGCTTTTACTGCATGTCATGGGAAAAAATGAAATTATCAGTAACATCAACATTCACTGGAATTTCAGTTAAGATTATTTTCCTGAAATAAACTTGCTTTTTTAGTTGTTGAAAACCCAATACTTGATATCAGAAAATATAGACAGAAGGACATTCAAGACACCAAGACTCCCAGCCACCCAATAACCATGCATAATGCATTGACATTTATTCTTTCACATGGGATTTTATAGAGCCTCTTTCCCCAACTCCTAGTTTATAAACACAAATAAGCCTGACCAAGCCTGTAGTCCCAGCTGCTTGGGAGGCTGAGGCAAGAGAATTGCCTAAGCCCAAGAGTTAGAGGTTGCTGTGAGCCATGTGACATCATGGCACTCTACCCGAGGGCAGTACAGTGAGACTCTGTATCTACAAAAAAAATGTAGGAGAACCACAAATCTCCTTACTGCTATATATAGAGAAATAAAGTTTAGCTTATTAATTTCCTATATTAGTCTAATTTTTCTCATGATCCCCCATGAGAGGGGATCATGGTGAGTGATGAGGCAGAATGTAAACTTATCAATTATGGTATCTCAGATATTTCTAAGCAGACTTATTTTAGATAAGTCAATCTCAAGTAAATGCCCAGAATTAGGAGGCACTTGCCTTCTTCCTGTTCCTTCAGGTACAGTCTCACCATGTTCTTGTGTTGTAAGGTGAGCACCTATGTGATCCCGTGTGATATGATCTCACATGGGATCCCTTATTTTGATTAAGGATGCAAAGGTATCTGTGTAAGCATCTTCCAAGTTTATCATTTATCTGGTGACTTGGCACTCTGCTGGAATCTTCCACTGAAGCTGACCTGGTGTCTTGGCTTGGTCAGGGCCTGGAGACCCCTTGCTTGCCCTAGTTGCCCCCTAGATAGAACCCTGTCACCTTCCGTTTAGCTCCAGTTTAATCTTTTCATTCTTCAGCCTGGGAAGCATTTCAGCCTCAAGCAAGAGCCAGTGGAAGGTCCTTAAGTCAGGGCTCTTTCCCTTCCTGACCTCTTCAGGTGGCCATCTTTGCTTGCTCATCTATTTTTCACAGTGTCAGATTGGTACAAGCCTCTTCTGCTATGGCTTTTCTCTTAACCTTTCTAAAACCCCATTCCTATCTGGGATTTTAGTCCAGGAGTGAAGAGCAAGGTTACTTTGATCTGATTCTTTACTTCCCCTACTTTTATCATTTGCATACTCTATTAGGCAAGAATTGGCAGGTTTTTATCTTTCTCTCTGGGCTGGCTGGATCTTTCTTTATGTCATATTCTGTTCCTGGAACAGCAAGTTTCAAGGCATGGAAGGAACACCCTGGGCTGACCCCTCTAGTGTGGTGATCCGAATGGAAACCTCAGGGCAATTACAAACCAAAGTTTACACAGGGCAAAGTGCCTGTGTTGATGTTCCTTTGGGGTTATTTGTTTTATGGACATACATGCATGAAAATAGATTCAGACATTCAAATCAGACAGGACTGATATCTGTCATGTATATTTCAAATGTTTATGCCTATTTTTTTTAATTGTTGGGGAATCATTGAGGGTACAATGAGCCAGGTTTGCGTTTGCTAGGTGAAATCCCTCTATTAATAGCGTACTTCCCCAAGAGGTGTGTCACACACTGTGGCCGCACAACCTCCTCCTCTCTCTCCCCTCCCCCACTTCTCCTCCTTCAACCTTGTACTAACATCAATTTCCCTTATATAAGAATAGAGCACATTGGATTCCTGCTTCTCCTTTCTTGTGATGCTTTACTAAGAAGAATGTATTTCAACTCCATCCAAATTAATACAAAATATATAGTCTCCATCCTTTTTAGTGGCTGTATAGTATTCCATGGTATACATATACCACAGCTTGTTAAGCCATTCCTGGATTAGTGGGCCTATTTTTTAATTTTTTAAAAATTATGATGTTCATTGACTTAAAGAAGTTTTACATTTTCATATAGTCAGATCTATCAGAAACATGTTGTATGGTTTCTGAATGTCATAAATCTTTTAAAAAGTATTTCCCTTGTCAGGGAAAATTGTATATTATATTTATATCTATTTTCTCTCAATATTTTTTTTTATCTTCAAGATACTGATTTTAACCAAGACTTTAAATGAAACAATGCATAATGAAACCAATTTTACTGGAGGCTAATTTATATAAATAAGAGTTAAGTTCCTATAGTGTATTTCTGATCACAAAAACATCACCAGTTTCTAAATAAAGATGAAACAAACACTTCTAGTGTTAAACATTGAAACAAACCTGTTTGTATTAATCTTTCTTAAATGTATGTGTAGTTGCTGAATATTTTTATAGTTGTTTTTTTTTAACTTTACCTAGAGGTATTTGCTAACCATCCAAGTGTGTGTATTTAATAAACAACTCTTAATCTCGACATATTTTGTTGAATAACCCGCTTTCTCCCACTAATTTAAAGAGTTACTTTATCATATGTTGAATTCTTATTTGTTTCTTTCTGTTCTTTTTCCCATGTCCTATTGATATTCCTGTTTATTCCTTTACTAGGTAAAAAATATGTTTTAAAAATGTTACTTTGCAATATCGTAATATCTATTCAAACTATTTCTCTCACTGCTTTTGTTTTTAAGCATTTTCTTGAGTCTTTCCATGAATTTCACTCAGATGATTTCTAGAATAATTTTTAGTTTCTACAAAAAAATTTATTGGCATTCTCTTTGTAGTAAATTAAAATTACAGATAAAATAAAGAACACCTTTAAAAATCTCTCAAAATGTAAAATCTATTTTTTATAGAGCTTGTTAAAATTTATTTATCTGGGACATGGCAATAATTACTTCTGTCTTCACCTTCCCCATCATTCTGCTAAAGCCAAAGTTCAATTTAAAAACTGGTAAGTAGCATAAATTGCCAAGGCTTGTTTAGGGAAACAAACAAAAGAATAAGAAAAATATTTGTGACTTAAATATTTGGGAATTAAAAAAAAAAGTGAGACTTTTTGCTGTATATTATCTGGATAACATTAATTTTTAGTTGTACATGTATGAATACTAGGATTTCTTTTCTTCTGATTGCAGAAGGAGTTTTCAATTTTGTTATACTGGTCAAGTTCCAAGTCTTTAATCTGATTTTTTTTTTTCAGCCATTTTAATGACTGAAAAATATATAGGTTGGCTATAAGTTTTATATTTGCTTCTCCTTTTTTCTGTTATTTCTTATGTGTTTATTATATAAAAAATTCTTCATTTGGTCTCTAAGTTGTAGGGTATTCCCCCTCTCCAATTGATATTTATTATTCTTTCATGTCTAAATTTATGAAAATCCTATATTAATCAGCAGATCTATTTTCTCCTATGATTGTGTATGTACCTATTATATGCAGTATATTGTCTTTGATCTTAATCTTTTGTCTCAAGAACTATCTACGATATGTAGCTGACAATGAAGACTTAATATTTGTGGTTACTGAAGGAACCTGGGAGTCTTGGATTTTGCAGTAGTTTCTAGTGACCTACTGTACCATGAAGAGTCAAGGTCATTGGATGGGCCTTTTTTGTCATGCTCAGTCTTCATGCTGTCCAAATATACAGGGTTGAATGAATTAAGGAAACTGGTGCAGGGACTAATGATTTAGGTGAAATGTCATCAAGATACCTGTAAGAACCATAAAAACTAATAATCTTTCAGCTTTGAACTTACAAGCAAAGTCAAGGATCCAGCTACTTGCTACGTATGCTCCTTTTTTCTCTAGATTTTTCTCCTAGTTTAGTATTGGGAAACACAAGAGCAGATCAATTCAAGCTAGAAGGGAGAAAAGTTGATGAATGCCAAGGAATGGTTTCTTTTTTTATTTTTTTATTTTTTTTTATTTTTTGTGGTTTTTGGCCGGGGCTGGGTTTGAACCAGCCACCTCCGGCATATGGGACCGGTGCCCTACTCCTTGAGCCACAGGGGCCGCCCAATGCCAAGGAATGGTTTCATCTGAAGAAAATCAAAATTAACTATGCTAACTTTAGGTGGCATCAGTTACAGGCAAATAATTTCAGGTTTCCACTCATCTATAAAGATGTCTGTGATTTTTTTAAAATCTAAAATGTTTTGTAAATTAATCCTTAGAATACTGAATTTCACCAAAAAAGACCATAATAAAGAAAACATGATAATATTTCTTCCTATAGTTATGTTCTGTGATCTTTAGCACCTTATTTTTAATAAAAGAATGTGTTATAAATTTTAACTCATGGAAATAAATTAGCAAAAACTGAGTTTATTTGGTACTATCATAACAGCCCACATTTAGCACAGATGTTCAGCAAAAGATCTAGGAACTATTTTGGAAGCTCTCCTTGACTGAGATAAATTAGCGGAATATTTATGGGTAATATTAAACTATTCAAGTTCATATTTTATGGAGGTCTCATAAATATCAACAGCTGGCTTACTTGTCCTTCAAAAAATACTTATAGATAATAGTAAGTCTGAAGCCTAATTAGTGGTTTTTAAATGCCAGAGAAGTTGTGTGGCCACAGGGCGATCTAGTCAACCATCCAACGTGCCTCATCTTATGTCTAAGACCATGCTTTTTTTCTTGAAGCAACTTATGTGATCTGTAGAGACCAGAGTGATTTTTCCCAAAGGATCTAATTTGCTATTGTCTATTTATCTCTTGGTCCAAAAAGAATTAGTCTTGGAAACTAATTCATATCTAGAATTCAAAGGATATATGGAGAGTAAATATTTTTGAAGAGAATTAGAAGATACTATTTATTCGTTTTGTATTCCTCTCATTCAAATTCACTCCCCTGTATGCACATGTCCTTTTATGTCAGACCTTACTTATTCTTTTAAAACCCAAAAGATCCAGTATGTGCCAGAACTGGATACTAAGTCTACAGAACACTACAAGTACCTTTAGGACTTGTAAACATGCTATGAATATCTATGGATATATGGACTCAAAAATCGACCTTATGCTTTTTGTCTTGGGGATCATCTTGCAGAGAGGTAAATCATGAGCAGTATAACTTGTGTTATTCCCATGGCTGGAAGAGATGTCTTACATGTTAGAAGGGAGTGGGAACTATGAAGATCTTAAATGCTAAACTAAATTTGAACTGTCCTATGAGCAATATAGGGAAAACAAAGCTATGATCAAGAACTAACTATGCAAATGATGTTAAGGCTGATTGAACTTTACATGGGATTAATGAGAGTTTGGAAAACTTAGCTGCAAACAAATAAATCCAGGTGGTCCTCACAAAATCATCCAGGTGAAGGTGAAATGGGCCTGAAGGGGGCAGTGATGTTGAAAGGGGAAAGAAATGCAGGGACCATTATGAAGATTAACTCTTGGTGGCAATTAATGATTAGGGTGAATTTGAATTCTACTGGAGCATTTTGAGCAAGGATAATTACGACAGCAAAAAGGTGAGAAGGGTTCTTGCTTTGGAGGATGCTGTGGTTTGAATATTTGTTCCCAGAAAAACTTGTATTGAAATGTAATTGCCATTGTAACAGTATTAAGAAGGGATACCTTTACCAAAATAGTATTGAGGTATTACTACTTTAGCAGTTCATGAGGGGAGAGTGGGCCCCACATGTTCCATCATCATGGGTACTAGTGCCATTAGAAAAGGGGGAGCTCAGCCCCATTTTGCTCTCTCTTGCCCTCTATTTTCTGCCAGAGAGTCACACAGCAAGAAGGCCTTCATCAAATGCAGCCCCTTGATCTTGGACTTCCCAGCCTCCGGAACTATAAGGCAATGTATTTCTTGCCTACCGGTACTCTGAGAAGTCACAGAAAAGGAAAGAGAAGGATGAGTCATCAGTGATTCTTCAAAATCTAATGATACTGTGAAGCTCCTGGGACCCTGAAAAGTCCCCACTGAAGTAAGATGTGGATGCAGAATGTTGCAAAATAAAGTAGCTGCTTGACACTTATGGCTAGAAGAACCCTGACCAACAGCCTTCAGATTTGTGGATTATACCATGGATCAGTCGGAGTCCAGGTGGGAAATATCCAATGTGAACATTTTAATCAGAGGGAATTCAATACTGGACACTTCTACAGCAGTGATGTAAGAGCCAAGAAGCCAGACAAGAGGTGGTGAGTAAACCTGGAGATGAACAATGAAACCACTACACACCTGGGGCAGTGCAGTGGGAGCTGGAACCATAGAGTACAGGGATACGGAGAGCTAGAATCATGGGGAAGACCCAGAAGGGCCAAAGAAGTCACTGGAGGCAGAGAGAAGGCAAGAAGCACCCTGGCCTTTCTTCTTAGCCTGCCCTTCCATCATTGCCTCCCATCTCCTGGCCAAACCTGCCTACATGTAGAGAGCAAGGGAGCTGGGACATGTGATTCCCTGTGACGCATAGCAGAGGAAGGGCAGGAATGGAGCAGACCCGAGGAAAAAGTGGTGCATATGGTCAGCCTCTACCAGCATTACCGACAGAAAGTATTTTAAGTTTTAGAAGATTACTTAAAATACTTTAATGTAGATTAAAATGACATTTCTTCTTCTTACATAAGTGTAATATGAATAAAATGGAATTTTCAAATGCTATTGAAAGTGGAGAATTTAATGGTCATTTAATATAGGAGTGCACCTGTTTTCAACTGCTAGAGGAGCCTTCAGTCCCCCCCACCACATTTCTGTACCTTGTCAGTGTCACCACATGCTTCTCATCTAGCTATCATGAAGCTGAGCATCCACAAAAAGAATAGTTCTGCCATTTTAAACAGAACAGATGCAAAGTTTTCTATGATGTAAGAGTGGGTTTTAAAAGATAATTGCATTCCTTCTCTTCTGTAATTAGAACTGCATTCTATTTTGTACTCTGCAAATGATTTATGATCTCCTGAAAAAGACTCATAATTTTAGATGCTTTGCCTTTGAATTTCTATAGGTCTCTTGGAAAGTCACTTGCTCCGTCAGGCACTGACATAGAAATAACGAACACACCTGGTGTGTAATTGGGTCAGCATTTGCACCTTGCAGCCTGTCCCAGAACCCATATTGGGCCCATTATGGCAGGTAGTCAACTGTCTCAGGTAATCTCAGATGTAGGAACATGGAGGAGACTATTAAGATACCCCACAGACTTTTCCAAAATCACACGTGCTGGTCTCAGGAGGAATTGGGTGAGTGAGGCCATTCTAAGGCTCCGTTTGAACAAAGATGCTAGAACAGATGCTATCAACAATGAAAGATGAAGAACTGTCTGGTATCCAAATGGGAGGTGGGAGTGAGCGGTGGCCAGGCATGTGGGGTTTGGTTACTTTGACTTGCCTTCTTAGGTGTTTTACTTATCTGAGAGGTTTCTTCATCTATAAAGCAATGATAAGGGTATTCACTTCACAGGGCAGTTGTAAGAATGAAATGAAATGATGTAAGTATAGCCCTTGTCACGGAGTAAATGTGACAACATATTGTTGTTATTATTATTACTATTATTGTCCAATGGAGGAGGAAATCAGATAGATTTGGAGCCCAGATTATATACTGCATGTTTCACTACAAAAAATCTTGATTAACCACTGATCTTACTTCCCAAATCTATCTTGCCATGTAAGCATCTAATATGAATGACCCCTTGTAAAGACTATAGCTTTAAACTATGGTTTAGTTCTAAATCTTCTGCCTTTAACAGCAAAATAAATGAGAGTCAACTCCCCACTGAAGATGTCTTCAAGATGAATCGAAACAGTAAAAAAAAATCCCTTAGAGCTTTCAAGCTCCTCCCAACATGACCCCTTGAAATATTCTAATAGTGTCTCCCTCTGGTATTCTTTTTAAATAAGTCCCCAAAGTATTGAAACATTACATAGTTAGCGTCTATGTAATAGTTTCACATTTGTCCCTTACCTCTGTCCTCTGGTCAGGTATTGTTCTTGTTTCTCATCTACCTAGGAAATCACCCCCTCTCTCATCCTGTAACAAACTTCTCCTTTCTTAAGTTCATCTTACCTGAATATATTACACAAAGCCTTTTGTCATCTACTTAGATAAATGGGGTCTCTTTCTGATCTCTGAACTCCACAGCACTTGTTTGCATCTCTCTTGCTGCGATCACATCTACCTTATCCGATGTTTGAACTTTCCTTGATAGGATAAAGATGGAGGAACTGGCTTTTTATCTGGACATTCCTTGCAGTAACTGTCATTGTGCTGTATGCAGAGCAGTCACTTAAAAATTATGTGCAGAATTCAATGTAATAACAGAGAAAATTTTGAGGATTACAGTTTTCACTTCAGTCCCCTTAGTGTTTGGCTCTGATTCTCAGCTCAGCTGTATTAGGGCTGATGACTTCATTCCCGGTTTTAGATTACACATTGTCCAAGGAAACGATGCATTGCAAAGGCCTTCTTGAAAGAGATTTTCAGCAGGAAATGTATTCTCGTTTGTTTTGCTGTTAAATAAGAGCAAGACAAATTTGAATTAAAACCCAACCTACTATAAATGTCTTAACACAGTAACTAAGAAAACACCAGGAAGGCTATGCTAACCAGTTTGATGAAAACATTTCAAATTGTATATAAAACCAGCACATTGTACCCCATGATTGCATTAATGTACACAGCTATGATTTAATAAAAATAAATAAATATAAAACCCATAAAACCCAACCTAATGCAGCATTTGCTCATTAATTGATGATTCAGCATATCCATGGACATAAAAACGCTTTTTATTGAATTGAGAAGTACACTACCAAACAAGGCTTGCTTTTCCCAGCTGCTGGAGAAATAAGCATGATTTGAGTGAATCAAAGTCTTCTCCAGTAGCCCCTTCTTTCTGCAGGAAATCCTGTCATTTCAGAGGAGGCAGGGCACTAAATGCTCATAGCTCAAAACGTACACATACACACAAAACAAATTTCACTTTTATTCCCTTATAGTATCCTACGGATACTATAGAAATTGGCAAGTTAAATCCAAGGAGAAAATTTCTGATTTCCTCGTTTTTATGTATACATTATTGTAAAGATGAATGTGAATAGTAATTGAACGCATTTTGAATCAAAAGGCCATGAATGCTTTCTTGGAGCCATCACTTGGCATTGGGTTTTGCTGGAAGTATAAACGCCTATATCAAACAAGGTGGCAAGAATCATCTGAGGGGGCAAAGGTAGTGACATCAAAGCCCCAGCCTTCTTGATTTGTGTCTGCTGAGGGCTTGTGTGACAGTGTGGCAAGACTCCATACTTTACTCACTTGGCCATTGCATTTGGATTTCAAAAGATCCCAAGCCATACATTCTGGTTGCAATTAGAGCTGGTGAAAGGCAAATACCCTAGCAGTTATTAATATGTAAATCCAGTAATCTGGGAAGTTGATCTCAGGTTGGGGTTTCTGAACTTTTGCAATCTAATTTTGATCAAAATGACATCACACTTCAACAGTTCTGTATGAATTGACAGCAGATTGCATAATGTTTCTTTAAAGTTAGCATAGAAAAATAATGCTTAAGAAGAGGATTAGGTAAGAACACACATGGCTACAATACATCACACCAATGATACGTGTAGTCCCAACTCTCATTCCCTAAATACCCAAAGTCATAGGATGTGGTAAAAATCCAATAATAAAGGATTTCATTTCTTTATGAATGGGACCAGATGGTTCCTTTAGAAATGTTTTCTTTTTTCTTTGTCAAACTTAGAATACTTTAATATCAATACCAGAACAAATAGAATGACCAGTTTTTCTTTCTTTCTTTCCAACTATTAAGGAGTTATGAATGTTTTAGTTTACACGATCACTTTTGTAAGGCTTATGTCTCAAGTACATATGTGCTCACCACCCAAATAGTGTTCATAGTACCCATTATGTTGGCTTATTCTTCTCCCCTGTCTCCCCACTGATTTCCGCTGAGTTTTATTTCCCTCTCTGCAATAACCAATTTTTCGTATATCTGCCAATAGTCTTACCATTTAGAAGGATAGTGCTGGTATGTGGAAATGTTTCTTGGAATTGTTCAAGAGCCATGCTTGTAGACACAGCTGGAAGCAATTGTGAAATGGGAAGCATGGCTAATCAGTTTACAGTATGGACCTGAGATTTGACTGCTATTATTCTGCCTACAAGTACTTAAAATAATCTCAAGTAACCTGAAATAATCAATTAGTTTTGAAACCTAGTTGCATAGTTCTTTTGCCTGAGTAAAATAATAAATCATGCTGGAATGTAGTTGAATCAAATATGTTCAGACTCAGATCCACTGAGTCCAATCACCTCTCTGATAGTCACAAGAATAGCAGATATGTGGAAGAGCATGGCTTTCTCAATGGGGATTATTGTTTTTATATTTTTTGCTCTACATAAATGCTGTAATTTGTTGTGAATGTGCAATATACATGAATGTAATTGTTTTTATGAAGCTACTTGTGTTTAAAGCTTATTACAGTTCTTCTTGTCCATAAAGATGCCTGTTGCTCTAAAAAATTCAAGCTAATTAAAGCTTCAAGAGTTTCACTTAGTTTGACTCTTCAAGGCTGTGGCAACCAAGTTCACATGAGTCAGTCTATCTGGGTAATGAGCCTTGGAACAAGAAGACTTGGGTTTGTACCTTAGCTCTCCTACTGGTAAGCTGGCTGAATGTAAGCAAATAATTTAAATTCTGAGCCTCATTTTCTTTTGAAACTTAAGGTCAAGTAGGTCCTATCATATTTTCACTTAATCTTCCATTTATCCAGTATTTATTGAGCACTAAGTGTTAGGAACCTAGAGATACAAAGATTGAGTAGCAATTCACTTGCTACTAGATTATTCAACCATAAGGAAAGGAATATTATAAAAAATAAGGTGCCATTTTGAAGGTATTCACAATTGAAATTTTAGGACCAATGTGCCAGAAAATTAAAGAAGAAAGTTTACTGATTTCTTGGTTTGGGGAGAAGGTTTCAAACATAAAAGGAATGTTTATTTATTTATTTATTTTATTCCTTTTTTAGAGACGGAGTCTCACTTTGCTGCCCTCGGTAGAGTGTCATGGCGTCGTCATAGCTCACAGCAACCTCCAGCTCTTGGGCGTAAGCGATTCTCTTGCCTCAGCCTCCCAAATAGCTGGGACTACAGGCGCCTGCCACAATGCCTGGCTATTTTTTGTTGCAGTTGGGCTGGAGCCGGGTTTGAACCCGCTACCCTTGGTATATGGGGCTGGCACCCTACTCACTGAGCCACAGGCACCACCCAAAAGTAATATTTAATTTGGCCCAAAGAACCAAGCAGAGGTTGAAAAGGCGTATAAGCAGGAAAAGTCATGGCTTATTTAAGAACTGTGAAAAACATTGTGTGGTTGTCATAGAATGTACGAGATGGAGTATGAGGAAGCAGACATTCTTTTGCGTGGAAGGCTAACCATCATATACATTCGTTACCATGCTCACTTATTTTATTATCTATCCTTCCAAAAAATCCAGTACATCATCAGTCCTATATGTTTTTCTTTTTAAAACATATTAACCTATATGTATATATATATATATTTTTTTTTGTGTGTGTGTGTGTGTGTGCTTAAGTGTTCAATAGTACCCCTATTTATTAAGGATTGAATCAAACTTCCGAGTGGGGATGAGCCTCATCAATCTTTATTTTCTAGAATCTTCCTTGGATAGTATCTTAAGGTAGGGAGTGGTATTGGACACCTATCACTTCTTAGGTGGTCTGAGCCACAGACATACACATGTTAGCCAATGATTATATGAGTTCATTAGTCCTCCTAATATTCTTATAGTTGGATGCCTCTCATCTCCCTTCTGTGAACATTCAGGGGTGAAAAGATGTTAGCTGTGTGACCCAAGAAAGTTCTGTGGAGTAACTGAGCATTTCAGGCAGAGGGAACCTCATAGATAAGGTGAGAAGCAAGCACACTCAGGACAGGGAGGATTACGGAGGATGGAGGATGTATGGTGCAATCATTGCATGGGAAGTTATGATTGCCTGCCTGCTGTGGGCTTTATTCAGTAGATAGTCCAAGGTAACCAAAGATTTTAGATCATAGAAATGGCATGATTAGAATTGTTCTGTAGGAAAATGAACCCACAATCAGACTGCAGAGAGAAGAATTGAGGATATGGAATTCAGCTAAGTAATATATATATTTTTTCAACCACTTAATTTTGAGAGAATAAACACACACTAAGAAAGAAAAGTTTGAATTGTGGTTGCAATATTAAAAGCAAAGAGAAGGAGCACTTTAGAGACGTCGTATGTAAGTAGAGTCAAATGACCAGCAACTGATGGGGAAGTGATATTTCAAATGATTCTGAGCTTTTGAACTGAAGGGGTGCTAGTGCCATTAATAGAAGCAAGGAGCACAGAAGGAGGGGGAAGAGAATGTTGCGGGGAAAATATGACTTAATTAGCTACACGTATGTAATGTAAGTTGAGATAATAGACTACTTATAAAATTAGACATGTGGGTCAGAGGAAATAAAGCCTTTGCAAATGTCTGACATCTGTGTCCACTTCTCTTCTCGTTTTAACTATAACAGATTAAAATGCAGGGTGAGCTATGATTATAAACATATCCTCCCAAGTTTATTTTGAATGAAGTACACCACTGTTCTAATTTAACTATACCACACCCTCATCAATGTAGTCTTTATTCATACTAATGTGTTTACGCACCCAGGCCTTTAACTCAGTGGTCTCAATTAGATCCTGAGCAAATAGAGAATCTCTGGCTGTCTACTCCTGTATGACAGCTGGAAAAGGTTATGATTCTGAACCCAGATAGCTTTCTCTTTCTAAACTCCCATAATTAATCTTCTCCAGACTGACAATAATTCTACTGTCCTCATTTCACAGACAAACTCATGGTTTTGCAACACTTCAGATAACTTATGACTAGGTTAAAAAGGAATGGAGATACTCTTTCAGGCTTCTCCAGTTCTGCTGTGTGCTGTCAGGTCAACATTCTCGGCACAGCTAAGCAGGGACAGATGGTGCCCATTCCCTCAGTGACAGAATCATCCAGCAATGTCAAAGGCATTTACGTCCTTGAGAGAGAGATGCTTTATGACTAAAAGTTTCCCACCATGTGCACTCCAGAATATAGACATGAAATCCCAAGAACAATTCATGTCCAATTATGTTAAACTTTAATTACATAAATCATTTAGAAATAAACTCAGTGACTTTGTTCTATTATCAAGTCTCCAAGGACCCTTTCTAGAAGGACATTAGTGTGCTTGACTTGAAGGTGTCTACACTAATGATTATGTAAAATTCAAAATTGGACACATGTTCTAAAATGAAGGGTGTATATTTTAAACCACTCTAGCAAAAATGAAAAAGAAAAATGTTCAGGAAAGTGGGCATTAGTTTGGATAACATAAACCAAATCTTCTGTTTCTTTATCATTTTTATTTTAATATTATGAAATTGAATTTTATCTTTTATGATTATGTATGCATAGCTTTTAAATTTAGTAATAAAAATATTTTAAACTTCTCTCATTCTGTCCATTTTCTTTTCTACTTTAAGGACGGTTAGTGTTAGTTTTTAAAACTATAACTTAAAACTCTTGAAGAAGAGGGTGACCTAATTTTTAGTTTTACTTCTGGCATTAACTATGTACATAATATTTGTTAACTGTTTATTGTTCTGTGATTTCTCATATGTAAAGAACAGGGTTATTTAGCTAAGATCTCTTCCATTACTGAAATTCTATCGTATGATTCGCTCAGATGAAAATATTAAATATATGATGGCACAACCATAAGCTTTGCACAGCAAGGGAAATAATCAACAGAGCAAAGAGACAACCTACAGAATGGGAGAAAGTATTTGAAAGTTATACATCTGATAAGGGCCTGATAAAATCTACAAAGAACTCAAGGAAATCTGCAAGAAAAAAAAAAAACATTAAAAAGTGGGCAAAAGGCATGAACACAACTTTTTCGAAAAAGATAGACAAATGGCCTAAAAACATCAGTCATTTATCATTAGGTAAATGTAAATCAAAACCACAAAAAGATATTACCTTATCCTAGTTAGAATGGCTTTTATTAAAAAGTACAAAATCAATAGATCCTGCCATGGATGGAGACAGAAAGGAACTCTTAAACACTTTTTGTAGAACTGCAAATTAGCACAACTTCTATGGAAAATAGTATGGAGATTCCTCAAGGAATGAAAAGTATACCTGCCATTTTATCCAGCAGTCTCACTACTAGGTATTTACCCAAAGGAAAAGAAGTCATTTTATAGAAAAGATATCTGCACTCAAATGTTTATAGCAGTCCAATTCACAACTGCAATGATGTGGAATCAACTCAAGTGCCATCAATTTATGAGTGGATTAACAAAATATAGTATCTGTATACCATGGAATAGTATTCAGCCATAAGAAAGGATAAAGCAATTGGAACAATTTGGGTGGAACTGGAGACCATTATCCTAAGTGAAGTATCTAAAGAATGATAAAGCAAACACCATATATGCTCGCTATTAAATTGCAACTGCTGAACATACGTCTGCCCAGAAGGAAGTAAAACTCAGTGGAAATCAAGCAGAGGGGAAGGAGGGGATGGGCAAAACCTACCTAACGGGTACAGTGGACACTATCTGGGTGATGGGCACACTTACAGTCCTAACACAAGCATCACAAAAGCAATCCATGTAACCAAAAATATTTGAAACCCTACAATATGTTGAAATAAAAAATATTTACACCATCTTGAGTTCTGTATCTTTATAGTGGGTTTGGGAAGAAGGTAGTGCAAGTACTTTAACTTTGTTCCCTTTTTTCCAAAATACTTTTAGGTATCCTAATCCCTTTGCTTTGTCATATAAATTTCAGAATCAAGTTGTTGAAAAAACAATTTTATTGAGAAATATTTTGCATACCACAGAATTTGCTTACATGAAATGTACAATTCATTAGCTTTTAATATATTCACAGAGTTGGACAATGACCACCACAATTTTAGAACTTTTAATCACACTATCAACTCAGCGCCTCTTAGTCAATACTCCAAACTCCCACTCCCCAGTTCTCTACCAATATACTTTCTATATATTTGCCTTTTTGGAAATTTCATTTTGCTTAACACAGTGTTTTCAAGATTCATTCATGTTGTAAAATGTATGTATCAGTGCTTCATTTTTTATTATCTAACATGTTTTAAGACAGAATATTTTGCTTTTCATCAGTTGGTAGACATGTGGGTTGTTTTCACGTTTTAGTTATTATGAGTAATACTGTCACAAACATCATATACAAATTTCATGTGAACATATGTTTTCATTTCTCTTGGGTATGCATCTAGGAGAAGAATTGCTAAATCCTAGTATAACTCGGTGTTTAACCTTCTAAGGAACCTCCTAACTCTTTTTCAAAGCAGCTGCCTCATTTAAAAATCTCAACAGTGTGTATGAGTGTTCCAATTTCTCCATATCATCACCAACACTTTTCATGATGGGCATCCTAGTAATAGTAAAGTGGCATCTTATTGTCTCATTAGCCTGATGGCTAATGATGTTGGTATTTTAAAATGTGCTTATTGACTATTTATATATTTCCTTTGGAGAAATGTTTACTAATAGCCTTTGCCTATTTTTAGTTGTGTATTTCTGTTATATTCTTGAGTTTTAATCACTGTTTACATATTCCAGATGCAAGCCTGGATATATAATTTATATATAAGTTATAAGAGAGATAATTTGCAAAAGTGTTCCTCCATTATTTGGGTTGTCTTTTTACTTTCTTGCTAGTGTTTTTGAAACACAGATGTTTTTAGTTTTGATAAAGTTCCATTTATCTATTTTTTAATTTTTGAGATGGAGTCTCATTATGTCACCCACGGTAGAGGGCTGTGGTGTCACAGCTCACAGCAACCTCAAACTCTTGGGCTTAAGCCATTCTCTTGCCTCAGCCTCCCGAGTAGTTGGGACTACAGGTGCCCACCACAATGCCCAGCTATTTTTTTGTTGCAGTTGTCATTGTCGTCTTAGCCGCCCTGGGCTGGGTTTGAACCCACCAGCCTTGGTGTATGTGGCTGGTGCCATAAACACTGTGCTACGGGCACTGAGACTATCTATTCTTTGTTTTTGCTTGTATGTTTGGTCTTATATTTAAGAAGACATCAGATGATCCAAGGTTACAAACATGAACACCTATGTTTGTCAATGAGAGTTTGTTAATTTTAGGCCAGGTATGGTGGCCCATGCCTGTAATCCTAGCACTCTGGGAGGCCAAGGCAGGTGGATTGCCTGAGCTCAGGAGTTTGAAACCAGACTGAGCAAGAGCAAGATCCTTTTCTACTAAAAATAGAAAAACTAACTGTGTGTTGTGAGTGCCTGTAGTCCCAGGTACTTGGAAGGCTGACGCAAGAGGATTGCTCAAGCACAAGAGTTTGAGGCTGCTATGAGCTATGATTCTGGACACTCTTCACCTGAGGTGACAGAGTGAGACTCTGTCTCAAAAAAAAAAGTTTGATAATTTTAATTCTCACCCTTAGGTCTTTAATATATATGGTGTGAGGTAGAGATCAAAATTCATTCATATCCAGTTGCTCCCAAACCTTTAGTTAAAAAGACTATTATTTCCCCATTGAATTGTTTTAGGAGTCTTATTAAAAATCAATTGATAATAAAAGCAATGGTTCATTTTTGGACTTTCAACTGTATTACATTAATACATATCCATTTGGTTTTGTCTTTTTTTTTCATTAATAATGTATTGTTACATTAATTGATTTTCAGGTACTGAACTGACCTTGCATTCCTAGGATAAATTTCAGTTTATATATTTATTTTATCTGCTAGTATTTCATTGAGATCTTTTGTGTCTATATTAACAACACATATTGGTCTTCAATTTTCTTATGATTCACTTGTCTGGTTTTGGAACCAAGGTAAACCTGACCTCAGTTACTAAGTTGGGAAAAGTTTCTTGCTGTTTTATTTTGTGGAGAGGCCAAAGGCAGGTGAATTGCCTGAGCTCAGGAGTTTGTGAAGAATTGGTATGAATTCTTTCAGTGTTCGGTAGAATTCAACATTGAAGCCATTTGGTCTGGAGTTTTCTTTTTATGTAGTTTTAAAATTAATCCAATATCTTCACTAGTTATAAGTCTAGTTCAACCCTTTCTGTCTCTTCTTGAGTCCATTTTTATAGTTTGTATTTTTTTTAGTAATTTGTTCTTTCATCTAAATTATCTAATTTGTTAGCCACAGTTGTCTTTAGTATTCCCTTATAAACTTTTTTTTTTTAACAAGGTCAGTAATTATGTCCTGTCTTTCATTCTTCATTTTAGTAATTTGAGTCTTTCTTTTTTTTTTCAGTGATCTAAAATTTTTCTCAATTTCATTAATCTTTTCAAATAACTTACTTTGGGTTTTATTGATTTTTCTCCACTGTTTATATATTCTTTATTTCATTAGTTTTTCCTGTAGTTCTTATAATTTTCTTTCTTCTGCTTGTTCTGGGTTTAAAGTTCTTCTTTTTTCAGTGTCTTAACATGGAAAGTTACAGCATTGATTTAAGATCTTTCTTCCTTGTTAATGTAGGTTTTTAATCTATAATTTTTTTCTAAGTACTTCTTTGGTTGCATCCTGTAAGTATTTATATGTTGTATTTTTATTTACAATTATCTCAAAATATTTTCTATTTTTTGTGATTTTTCTCTTTGACCCATAGATTACTGAGTACTGTGGTGCTTAATTTGCACATATTAATAAAGATCTATGGATAGGGAGTTGTGGGAAAATTGACATCTTAATTAAATTGAACTTTGTAATTCATTAAGATGATATGTTTTGCCACTTATTTAAGTTTCCCTTGATTGCTTTTATCAATGCTTTATAGCCTTAAGAATAGATCTTAGACATATTTTGTAAGATTTATATCAATAGTATTTCCTGTTTTTGGAGCTATTATAAATGGTGCTTTTTACGTTAATTCTGATAGTATGCTATTAATTAAAGATTGATTTTTGGATATTTAGTCTATCTCCTGCAACTTTGCTAAACATGCATAGTCATTAAAATGGATTTTTAATAAGTTCTTGAGATTTTTTTATGTGGACAATCATGTCATT
This sequence comes from Nycticebus coucang, assembly GCF_027406575.1. NCBI lineage: Eukaryota > Metazoa > Chordata > Mammalia > Primates > Lorisidae > Nycticebus > Nycticebus coucang. The sequence goes on from NC_069786.1 coordinate 78,109,365, forward strand.
TGAACAAAGAGATTATTTATTATTTCATACTGGGTGTCTTTTATTACTTTTTATTTCCTTATTGCACTGGACAAGACCACCAGTGTAATTTTGAATAGAGTTGTGTAAGTGTATATCTTTGCTTTGCTGTTGATTTTAGAGAGAAAAAGTCTTTTAATATTAAATATAATGTTACTTATGTGTTTCTTTCTAGATGTCCTTTATCAGGTTGATGGCGCTCTCTATTCTTAATTCTCAAAGGGTTTTTATTAGGAACAGATGGCAAATTTTGTCAAAGATGTTTTCTGCATTTATTGAGATGGTTGTATGGTTTGTTTTTCTCTTTGCTATGTAGATTTGGTGAAATGTAATGATTAATTTTTGAATGCTAAACCAGTCTTGCATTCTGGGGATAACCTTCATTTGGTAACATCTTATCCCTTTTATATGTTCTTGGATTTTGCAGATTTTTGTGTCCCTGTTTATGACAGATATTAATCTGTTGTTTTCTTTTTTAGTGATATCTTTGGTTTTGAGGTCAGGATAATTTTAACTTCATAGAAGGAGTTTCAGTTTTCTGAGGGAATATGCATAGAATTACTGTCATCTCCTTCTTAAATTTTCAATAAAATTCACTGGTGAAACTATCCAGGCCTAGAGTTTTCTTTGTGGAGAGATTTTTAAACTACTAATTCAGATATAGATATGGATAGATATAGATATAGTTATTTAGGTCAGTATTTCTTCCTCAGTGATGATTATTATGTTCTGAAAGAAATTTTTCCATTTCATTTAGATTTTCAAATTTACTGGCATAAAATTTGTATTATTCATATAATCCTTCTGTTAATTCTAGCAGCTGTAGGGATGCCTTTTACTTTATTCCTGGAATTGGTCATTTGTGTCTTCTCTACTTTTTTCCTGACAGTCTGGCTAGTAGTTTATCAACTTGATAGGTCTTCTCAAAAAAATATCTGTTGGGGTCACCGAAAAGTATTCCTGAGATGTTGGGGAGAAAAGAAAATGGCCTTGCTACAAATTTTCATAATTTCATGCTTAGGTTATTAATAATATGCAAGAGGAAGGCCCTGCAAGAGAAGTTTCTGTTCACATTTTACCTTTCTGAAGTCACTGACTTTAGTTTTCAAATTTAATACAAAGAAAAAGTGTATCATCTTATAATCAAAAAGAAAAGAAGGCTCTAGATTCCTTTTTAAGAAAAAACCTACTTCATAATATGATCCTTTTAAGAAGATGATTTGCTGAAAACAACAATAAACAACCCACCTAAGGCCTCTGTAAATCTAACTGCAAATTTTAGCTCCAAGAGGGAAATATTGATTGTGTTATGTTAGAACTCCTCAGAATCAAATATGTTCCTATTGTTCAAGAGACCACAATCTCTTGATAACTCTCTATTCTCTAACAATATTATCATACAAAGTACTTGCTGAACTGTAGATTAGGGAACAGAGCCATAATTTAATATAGGAGAATTTACAATTGAACTGTAACAAAAGGAGAAATATTGCAATTATATTTGTAAAACACATGCAAATTAATTATTTTAGAAGGAGGGTGAATAAAGTCCCTTCTCTCTCAGGAAAGTATAGAATATGCAGCATCTTCTTTGCCCAATCTTGAATTGAAGAAAACGTTTTTTTCTGACTCTTATCTGGAAGGTCGGGACAGATACCACTTTACTTTCCCTCTCTTACAAAGCATTTAAAATCATGTCCAATATAAAATATATGTTCAATATTATTATTGATATCAGTGCAACCCTTCTGCTGGAGGTAAAAAGAGTTGAGTAGAAAGATCTTATGACCTTCTAGTTCCCCAGATTTTGTAGAGACTCTATTACACATAGTTTCTGCAACTCCATGAAGTCCAGCTCAATGTCTGCAATTCTTGCCTCCCTTATAAAAATTTAGTCTTACTCTAAAGGACCATTATTTAGAAGTTTTTAATTTTTAACAAAAGCTGTTATTACTGCCAGCAAGGCTGGAAGTTATTTATAGTAAAATGCATATGTGTGTCTGTTATCTACATAGATAAATGTACAGGTAGACAGACAGATCTTCCTGCTTGTAAGCTTACAATTTCATATTTCTCTTTTGAAAAGTTCTGTGCACTTGAAATTATTTACAATAGCTTTCTAAAAACTAAAAATTTATTGTTTAATGTCTTGCTGATCACTGAACTCTTATATTGTATAAGGGAAACAGCTATCCTTTGTTCACTGCTATGTTTCTAGAAGCTGGCTACAGGAAAAGCTCCCAGGCTGATTGAAGTCTAATCTGCAAGTGTTGGAATGTTCAGGCCCTCTGAGTCACTGAGTCGAACAGGCAATGCTTGGAAATATGGATGAGTGTGTTATATGGGTTATTTGACCTGACTGCAAACAGAAATAAAGCCAGCCTCTCTAGAGCAGTCCTGGGGGCAGGGAGTTTATATAAAAAGGTAAAAGTAAAAAAAAAAAAAAGAAAGCATTTCTAGGGATGGACAGACTCCTGATCCCAGTTGGGTAGTATCTGTGCATCTATGGGGCTCTGATACTTGTCATTCCACTGGGAGGCTGGGACAGCCAGACTCCCACTTTGTCCCCAGGTCTGAGGCCCATTTGTTCACAGATGAGGCCCTGTCTTCTATGTTTTTTTGCTCTTGACTTCTATCCTTAGTCAATATCACCTTGGGATAGTTTTGCACAGGGACAGACCTGGAAGTCATACTCAATATATATTTGTGAACTGACTAACTCCCAAGAAGTTTATTTGCAACCAAAAATTGGGGTCCCCCAGAGATTGTACCTGAGGTTAAGTGAGCTTGTCCATTTTTACACAGTGAGTTACAAAAATCCCTTCTCATGCAGGAGGAAGCATCTTCTGGATTTCCCTAAGTGATTTGCTTTCTTTGGAAGAATAATAACCTTACATACCTATAAAGAAACTGCTAAATTCTTACAAACTACATGTCAGAATTAGCATCACTCATGAAATTTACTTTGAGCCATCATGTCAGGGGATCTAGTGGGGTGCCCTGTGTCTACAGGAGGCAGAGCTCCAGCCTGGCTACCTCAACTGCCCAGGCCTCCCTCATGAAGAGAAAATGAGAAAAATCAGACTCCAGTGTTCTGTTATCACAGTCCCATTACATTTCTTTTATGTTGAAAGATACTGCAGAATAAGAAGTCGAATGGAACTCTGGCCTTTATGATGGGAAAACCTCCAAAGGTGAGAGTTCTGGTTTATCTTACCAGGAGAATGACCCACAGAAAATGAGGAGCAGCTGGTGCTGTGACCCTGGGCAAGTCCCTTTGCTCCACTGGGCCTCAGTTTCCTTTTCTGTTAAACAAGTGGGTTTCATATGGTAGCTTGTTTTTAGACATTTTATTGTTAAAATTTTCAAACACATGGGAAAGTAGAAAAAATGGTTCAATAGACTTCCGTATGCACACTATCCAGGTTCAACAATTGCTAACATTTTGTCATATTTGTTCTTCATTTATCCAAGTACATCTATGTATCATTTGCCAGACCATTTTAAATACTTTAGCTTGAATAGTTGGAAACTGAGAATATTTTCCTACATAACCATAAGCCCATTCACAGGATAATTATAAAGTCTTTCTAGCTCTCTGGCTCCGGGACTGGGTTTTCACCAGAGAAGGCAGATGGTAACAGAGACGGCTATATAATGAAGCATATGCAACTTTAACTTCAGGTCTTGTCACCACTAAACAAAAATATCCTAGCCTTAATTGGCTAAGACCATTGTCTCCTTTCAATTTGGCTTTTCCTCTCCTATGCCTCAACCCCTCATACACATACATCCCCATAACAGATAACATTGGAATGACTGTGAACATTTTGGGGATTCCACTTAAAAAAAGATTGAATAATTAATTTTGTTTGCAATCACTGCTATGTATAGTGAGGTTATGGCTAGCTCTTGACGGGTGAGAATGACTTCTAGGAAGACTGCTACTATCCATGGCTAGAAGTGTTTTAAAAATTATTTTTAATTTTTATTTTTTTGGTGAGACATGCTATGCTTTGCTATGTTGCCTAGGCTGATCTCAAACTCTCGGCCTCAAGTGATTCTCCTACCTCAGCCCCCCAGGGTGCGAGGTTTACAGACACAAGCCACCACACCTGGCTCATGGCTGGAAGTCTTAAGACAACATGAACAAGTCCTACAGTGCCTGGGTCAGAAATATGTGAGGAATGAAGTACATCTATGTATCGTTTGCCAGGCCATTTTAAATACTTTAGCTTGAATAGTTGGAAATTGAGAATATTTTCCTACATAACCATAAGCCCATTCACAGGATAATTATAAAGCCTTTCTAGCTCTCTGGCTTCGGGACTTGGTTTTCACCAGAGAAGGTTGACATGAATGGAAACCACAGTTGCTCTGGGAAAAACCATCCAGTCCATAGTGCAGAAATTGGAAACCTGAGGGTCTGATTGTCGTGTATGACCAAGCTCCATGAAGGTTCCTTCCTGTCAGGAGCTACTGACTAATGTAGTATATACAGTGAAATACACCCTGTATCTACTATTATGGGAATCATGCAAAATAGAACTTACTATAATCATCAGAAAACCTGTTGTATTACACTGTGAATGCTTCTAAGTGAGATGTTGCATGCATCTAAACAGATTTAATCATGTGTTAGAGAATCTCCTTCATCTTTACTTAAGAAAGTTTGGCTGGGTCAGAGAAAGTATCATGCAAAATCGTCAATGGAACTGTGAAATGACCAACACAATATATTAATGAAGTAAATATAGCAAAATGTTAACAATTGTTGAATCCAGGCCGTAGTTATATAAATGCTTATTGTGCTGTTTTTCTACATTTGAAAGTCTTCGTAATAAAAAGTAAAAAACATTACCCTGTAAAATCCATTTACTTGGCAGGAGGAGAAATTAACACGCATATATCAGTAAGCTGACATATGTGGTAAAAGAGGAATGTAATTACACAATTGTGCTGTCCCCTACTGCGGAGTGGCATTTTAAAAATGCATTTGGTTTGCTATAGTTTATAACTTAATTTCAGTTTAATTTTATATATTTTTCATAGCTGTTAATCAGGTTAGCATTGAAATATGATTGGTATGAAATGTCGGTAGAAGCCAAAAAAAAAAAAACCTAGTGAAAAATAGAAGACTGGCAGAAGCTTCAAAATGTCAAAACTCTCTCAGTATATCAAGAGAGTCTGATGCTTTGATGGCAAGATCAATAAAAATTTTTCTACATTACAAACTAAAATTTAACCTTTAAGTCATGAAAAAGAAAAGACTAAATTATCTTTCAGCTTTTCCTGTGACATTGCAAAATCACTGTCATATGGAGAAGTAATCAAAGAGTGTGCAGCCAAAAAAATGAGAAAATAAAGTTGTGCCAGGTGGCAAATTAATAAAATAATATTCTCTTGGATTTTTTTTTTAATTTTTTTATTAAATCATAACTGTATACAATGATTCTCTTGGATTTTTGATATTTGTATTATGTATTGAGTTTTGAGTTGCATAGTTGGTTATGATATTTTCTCATTGAAATTACTGTATATATATTTGAGACAGAGACTCACACCATTGTCCAGGCTAGCATGCCATGCAGTCAGCCTAGCTCACAACCTCTAACTCCTCAAGATCTTCCTGCCTCAGCCTCCCGAGTAGCTGGGATCACACATGCCTGCCACAACACCTGGATAGTTTTTCTATTTTCAGCAGAGATGGGATCTGGATCTTGCTCTCACTCAGGCTGGTTTCATAAATTCCTGAATGCAAATGATCCCCCCACCTTGGCTTCCCAGAGTGCTAAGATTACAGGCACGAGCCACCGGACCTGGCCTAATATTTACTTTCATATCTTGTTTTGAATTTATATTTTTGTAATCTTAAAGAGTGTCACAAAGTTTTATACACTTCAAGTATTAAAATTGGTCATCACTTAGGATTTTATACAATACTTAAATAGAAAATTGTGTTTTTTACTCTTGTCAAACTGATTATTTTCTAGTAGCAAACATATAATATTAAAGTTAATATAATAATAAATTTTAAATATTTCAATGAGAAAACTTGAATGGCAAAAAATTGACAGCTTGTCCTAAGTTGAGTAAGTAGGCAGCAACAACTCAATGGTCAGCATTCTGGGGTCCTGACTCCTGGCCTCCTGTTCTTTTTATCACACAATTATGTGTTATAAAGTTTGAAATATGGCATTGATGAGATGATTCTGTGATGGTCATTCTATTAATTTACTCAGCCACTAAATCATGCTTCCACTGCTCAGTGAACACTGGAGATTCTCTGGTGGCTCCCTGAACTTAAGCAGCTCATAGGCGCATGAGTTTACATAAGTGTTTTTCAATTTTTTTTTATTTCATGGCACCCTGGAACCTATGGTTAAACTTCTGCAACACACTTAAGTTATGTTGATTTAAAAAATAGAGTAACAAAAGAATATACTTACTGTGCTTTGAATTTTTTTCAAAAATAATTTATTTAATGATCTTTAAAAAATTTTGTGGCACACCTAAGAGCCTCTCAAGGCACACCAGTTTGCCACAGCACACTGGTTGAAAATCACTGGTCTAGACTAATAAAGAGAAATGTTGCAAAATGGATAGTAATTATACACATTGGAAATCCAACAGGGAAGGAATGCAAATCTTCTGATCCATATTTTTTTGTGGCCTAAAATATTATGAGGTCTTGTTCTGGCTCCACTAATTGCCATAGAAATACTCTGACTTTCCCCCAAACTCTCCTTTCTTAATGTAATTTGAAGGGAAGTGAAGAATATTAGGAATTCCTTCACCTTTAAATCCTCTACTGTGTGAGTATGTGGGATGCTGACAGAGAGAAGAAGAGAAAGATTCATTATAAGGAACTGGCTCATATGGTTGTGAAGGCAGAGAAGTTCCAAGATCTGCAGTCTGAAGCCTTGAGAATCAGGAGACCCAATAAAGTATGTTCCAGTCTGAAGGCAGGACAAGACCTATGTCCCAGCTCAGAAATGGTCAGGAAGAGAGACTCTCTCTTGTTTAGACTTTAGTTCTATTTTATGCCTCAAGGGATTATATGAGGCCTATATTGGGAGGTAAATGTGCTTTACTCAGTTTACCAGTTCAAAAGTTAATCTCATCCGGATACACCCATGCAGATACACCGAGAAATAATGTATAACAAACAGCTAATTATCCTGTTTAACAAACAGCAATTTGACCTGTGGCCTGGTCAAATTGACACAAGAACTTAAGCATTAAATCCATCTTTCCCCTTTCCTCAAATTCAATCATCATCACTAGATTAGGATTCCTAGAAGCAGACACTCAGACGAAGATTTGTGGGAAAGCAGTCAACTGAAAAATGCCCCCAAGACATAAAGACACACTAGGTGCAGTCAGTGGGACTGGGAAGGAGAAAAGGTGAAGCCCCAGGAAGATAAAGCAGCTCTGGAGCCACACAGGCCACACCTCACCTAGAGCCCTGAAGGCCACACCTGAGTCCCCCTGGCTGGTGCTGAGGACCTGGGCTATTCACACCCACAGAAGGTCAGTCAGTGGTCAAAGATGTAAATCTTTAGGTACTTTCCATTCTCTGTCCAGGCAGAAATAATAGTCTCTGGTGGCCTAAGGGTACACCTGAGAGTACCATAGGTATGGCTTTTGGAAGTGAAAGCACCATATCTAGTCAAATTCAGAAGGGATCTGAGGGGGCTGGGGAAGCACAGACAGCATGTGCCACAATGTCATCTTAGCAGTTATCATAGTCATCTCAATGGCATCAAGGACTCTGCATCAGACAGTGGACTATGTTCTTTCCATACATAATATTGTTATTCAATATCACATTAAATTTATGATAAGCAGTAAAATTTCCATTGTACAGGTGAGACGATTGAGGTTTGGGGTGAGCTAAGTGGCCACAGGAACAGCCAGGGCTGATAACCTTTCTCTCTACCCCCAGATGTGGCCTCTTCCTTGCTCTATGTACTAGTTCATCACCACAAGTTATCTGATGGAAATATTACTTGCCATGCTAGGTAATTGGATAGAATGCCAACTTTCCCATTTGTGGTAGAGAAAATGTCTTGTTATTTATAGTTATCCTCTCATATCTTGTTAACTTTCCGGGTTTAACTCTGCATTTATCCAGAGTAGAACCTCCTGGTATTGATGAAGAGTAAGGTAGGTCTAAGCTGGAAAACAACATCTGCAATGCCCCTGAAAGTTTCCTTTTTAAAGTTTGATAAAAGATGTAAGAGTTGGTTGTCATGGACATTTTTACACCCAGTTTTATGCTCTGGGTTTCAGAAATTTGCTGAATATAAAAGAAGTCTTTAGATTACAGAATGTAATGCTATTTTTCAGTAATAGGACACAGCATTTCCAAATTTAGTCATTCACTACTAAATGTAAGGAACAAGTGGTGGAAAAATTATGCATGTGAGCCGTAAGTGCTAGGAACTTCCCACATTGGTGAGTCATATAACTTCACCTCCGGAAGGCTCTCAAAGGGACAGCTGTGTGTTTTTAGGCAAAAATAAATGGGTTTGTATACTTCACCACTCCACAGTTAGTGATTACTTTGAGTTCTGCATTAAAAATACACATGAGACATAAATCAGGAAGATTTAGGAAGCTTTGTGTTTTCTGTAGTTGGTTACTGTTTTGCAAAAGTAACACTGTCAAAACAATTTACCCTTCTCAATGTTAATTTTGGAAGTGGCTTAGCAGAGGATAAACCACATCACAGCATTGTTTTAAAGTGGATGTCAGGTTGTTTTTCTTTCTGAGTGATTTTTTTCTTAACTATCATGAATTAATATTTCCAATTTCTGGGGGTTTTCAAAGAACTAAACAATTGAAGAATTATTTAAGGGCCCATCTCTCAAATTAGATATTTCCAATTATAAATATAAAGTGAAACCAGAAATTTGACAAATTTGTACAATTGCACAATATTGAGCATGTTTAAAAGACCCTCTCAGAATTCTTATTAATTTTCACCTTGCATGTTAACACGTTTGGCTTCTTTTATTGTAGTGTCTAGCATTTTTTTACACAGAGGATTGCACTTCAAGGAATGCTTTAGCATGTGTGGGTATATTTAAAGTTACCATACAGTGGTGTTGAGATGAATTTATGCAGTAATTACAAGAAAGACAGCTTGAGAAACCTAAATTATGTGGCTCCAACTGGCCCTCTTCTAATCACCCTCTTTTTGTAAAACAGAACTAAATGAGGTTATCAGCTTTGTTTTGGGAATGTTTTTTATTAACAAAGGAAGTAATTCTCAAAAGTTTCAACATTACAGACTACTATAAGATCAAGCCATTTCAATACAAGTCCCCACAATTTTTTTTTTTAAATTGGGGATTCATTGAGGGTACAAAGAACCAGGTTATACTGTTTGCTTTTGTTACATAAAGTCCCTCTTATAATTGTGCCCCACCTCCAAAAGGTGTCCCTACTATTTTATGGCATATTTATTTCTGTTTCTTTCTGGATACTGATAGGTGATATGAAATATCTAGGGCTTCAGCCTCTGAAGGTGACTCATACATACACACAACACCTAACACACACACATACACATATACACACACAACATACACATGCACATACATACACACAACACACACAATACACACACATACAACACACACAATACACACAACACACATATACAACACACACACAATACACACAATACACACACATATACAACACACAATACACATGCATATACAACCCACACATACACACAATACACACACAACACACACAAATACACAATACACACATATACAACACACACAATACACACAACACACACATACACACACAACACACACAGGGAACATGAAGGTATTTAAACACCTGCTTACCAGCTGGAAATTTGAGGACAGAAGAAAGGGAAAATGCAGTCATGTGCTGTGGATTAATGCCTTGGTCACCGGCAGATCACGTACATGTTGGTGGTCTCATAAGATTATAATGGAGCTGTGCCTGTCACCTGGAGACCTTGTGGTGCAACACAGTCTTTGCCTGTTTGTGGTGATGGTAGTGTAAGTATAAAAGTATAGCACATGCGATTATATACAATACATAATACTTGATAGTAATAAATATGGTTCTGGTTTATTTGCTATACTGTACTTTTTATCAACATTTTAGAGTGTACTGCGACTGTATATGAAACCAGCACATTGTACCCCTTGATTGCACTAATGTACATAGCTATGATTTAACAATAAATATAAAAATAATAATTAAAAAAAATAAAAAAATAAAAATTGGGGGGACCTCTGTGAAAAAAAAAAAAAGAAGGGGGAGGAGACAAGATGGCTGACTGAACCCAGCTTTCCACAGAGGCTCCTGTCCAGAAGGAGAGTTAAAGGACAAAAATTCAGCAAGTAACCTGGTGTATTTGAGCTGCACTAAGAGAGAAGGTTGAAGAACGCACGTCAACCACGCTGAGGTGAGCTGCGACCACAAGGATACAAACAAAAGGTACAAAATCCATCACCAAGTGGACGGGATTCCCCCTCTCCCATGAGAACAGCTCGGAGTGCCCCACAAACAATCGGGCAGAGTTCAAAGGTCCTTCCACTACCCTCCACAGGAGAGACCCTCTAAAAACTGGACCTACCTCCCCTACTAGGGTGCCACAGCATCCTCCTGCCAGGCATAAAACTGTAGAAAACTTCTATAGTCTCCACCTGGAATTCTGAGCTCCCAGCACTCCTCTCCACTCACACTGAGGTCTGAAGGCTAGTCCCCCAGAGTCTTGGGTGATTTCTCGAGGGGTGTGGACGTTGCCTGGACTGCAGCTGGTCGGTGCCAGCTCCGGGGCACGCGAGCGAGGAGAGGACAGTCGGCAGAGAGGGGACCGCACTGGAGCGGCAGTTCCCTGAGGCACAGTGCGACAGCCATCTTTTGGCGACAATACGGCCGGGCGTAAAACTGTGTGTGTTCTCTGCCCACAACCCTGGGCTCCCAGCGCTCCCCTCCGCTCTCGCTCCAAGGTCTGGAGGCCTGTCCCCCAGGAGTCCAGACTCTTGGGCGATTGCTCGAGGGGTGTAGACAGTGCCGGGGCTGCAGCCGGTCGGTGCAGACTCTGGGGCATGGGAGCGGAGAGAGGACTGTTGGCCAGAAGGGAGCTGCACCGGAGCAGTTGTTCTCTGAGGCATAAAACAGCAGCCCTCTTTTGCTAGCAATACGGCTCACTACAGAATATTCTGAAGCCACACCTGGGCAACCAAAGACTGTGAGTATAGGATTTGCCTGAGGCAACACCAACTTGCAAACTGGGGAAACTGCCAGGGCGGGGCTGACCCAGAGGTCCGCTTTACTGAACCTAATACGCACTTGGCCCTCAGGATCGTCAGCCTATAGACAATACAAGAGCAAAGACAAGCTGATTTGGAACTCAATTCAGCTTCTCTTCTGCAGGGGAACCACAAAGTTATTCTATTCTGTTCTGTCAGTAACATTAATCAGGGGCGAGACTGGATCTGAGTGAAAACCCCCCCAACCTTCATCAAGCACCCAAGGTTGTCAGGCCTCACCTCCTCCTGCTAGAGAGAGGCAGAGCGCAGCGGCCTGGCAGACTTCCTTGTGATTCAGGCAGGTGCAAACTCCTAGAGTACCGGTTCACTACAGGCAACTGGGTCAGCCAACTGCAGGGCTATCAGTGACTGGGTGTGAAGTGGTGCAAGGTGGGGAAGGAGGCATCAACCTTCCCAGACTGATCTATTGGCTGGGTAGCTCCTGACTCCACGCAGCACTGGAGCTAGCCACACCAGAGTAGTCACCAGACCCCTGTGATCCAGTTCCCAGAGACCTCTTAAACTCTCTCACCCGAGACAGGTGCAGACTGAGACAATTGATTTGGACCCTTTGAACTGAACCAATCACCTGAGGACAAATCAGGTGGTGCCCTGGGTGCACGGTGGTAGGAAGGTTTGATTTTTCTTTTCCAATTGTTTGCCTGTGGGGGTGGGGTGACTTAATTGCGGATATTTCTCCACAGCTGAGACTTCAATCCGGAGTATCTGTTTCACTAGCGTGGAACAGAAACCAGCTGAAAACAAGACAGAATCACTTAGCCCCACTACACCAGACAGGGCCCCAGTTTCTCAGGCCACAACACTGTACAGGCCCTTGACAAAGCCCCAGGGGAAAAAAAATCAGAGGGAGTAAAACAACCATGGGGCGGAATCAGCAGAAAAGCTCTGGTAACATGAATAACCAGAATAGATCACCCCCCCCCCCAGGACAGATATGATAGATGTAATTGAAGATCCCATTCATAAACAACTGGCTGAGATGACAGAAATCGAATTCAGAATTTGGATTGCAGACAACATTAATAAAGTGGAATTAGGAACTCGAGGAGAAATTCAAAAGTTGTCTCAAGAATTTAACGAATTTAAAGACAAAACCACCAAAGACTTAGATACACTGAAGCAAGAATTTGCAGCCCTCAAAGATATGAAAAATACAGTAGAATCCCTCAGCAACAGAATGGAGCAAGCAGAAGAAAGGATTTCTGACATCGAAGATAAAGCCTTTGAATGTTCCCAAACTGTCAAAGAGGAAGAGAAATGGAGAGCAAAAACGGATTATTCTCTCAGAGAGCTCTGGGATAATTGGAAGAAAGCAAATATCAGAATCATTGGAGTTCCTGAAATGGATGAAGTGGCCTCGCTGGGCACAGAGGCCCTTCTGCATGAAATTATGAAAGAGAATTTTCCAGACATGCCTAGAGATTCTTAAATTCAGATAGCGGACAGATTCAGAACCCCAGCACGACTCACCCCAATAAGACATCCCCCAGGCATATCATAATTAACTTCACTAAATTTAATATGAAGGAGAAAATCCTCAAAGCTGCCAGGAGAAAGAAAACCATTCCCTTCAAAGGGAAGAATATTAGAATGACTGCAGATCTCTCTGCTGAAACTTTTCAAGCCAGAAGAGGGTGGTCATCGACTTTTAATCTCCTAAAGCAAAATAACTTTCAACCCAGGATCTTGTATCCAGCTAAACTGAGTTTCATTTATGATGGAGAAATTAAATACTTTAATGACATTCATATGTTGAAGAAATTTGCCATAACCAAACCAGCTCTTCAGGATATTCTCAGATCTATCCTCGATAATGACCAACACAATCCTATACCACAAAAGTAAACTCACTCAGAAACTTTGGATCAAACTCCAATTTCCACACTGGCGAAAGGATTAAAAATGCCCACTGGACTTTTGAAAAACTCGATATCCAAAATTTCACCAGACTTATCAATATTCTCCATTAATGTGAACGGTTTAAACTGTCCTCTAAAGAGGCATAGGTTAGCTGACTGGATACAAAAACTCAGGCCAGATATTTGTTGCATACAAGAGTCACATCTTAACTTAAAAGATAAATACAGACTTAGGGTGAAAGGATGGTCATCCATATTTCAGGCAAATGGTAATCAGAAAAAAGCAGGTGTTGCAATTTTATTTGCAGATACAATAGGCTTTAAACCAACAAAAGTAAGGAAGGACAAGAATGGTCACTTCATATTTGTTAAGGGTAATACTAAATATGATGAGATTTCAATTATTAATATCTATGCACCAACTAGAATGCACCTCAATTTATAAGAGAAACTCTAACAGACATGAGCAACTTGATTTCCTCCAGCTCCATAATAGTCGGAGATTTGAACACTCCTTTGGCAGTGATGGATCCATCCTCCAACAAGAAGCTGAGCAAAGAAATCTTAGATTTAAACCTAACCATCCAACATTTGGATTTAGCAGACATCTACAGAACATTTCATCTTAACAAAACTGAATACACATACTTCTCATCAGCCCATGGAACTTATTCCAAAATCGATCACATCTTAGGGCACAAGTCTAACCTCAGTGAATTTAAAGGAATAGAAATTATTCCATGCATCTTCTCGGACCACCATGGAATAAAACTTGAGCTGAGTAACAGCAGGGATCTACATACTCATATGAAAACATGGAATTTAAATAACCTTATGCTGAATGATAGCTGGGTCAGAGATGAGATTAAGAAAGAAATCACCAATTTTTTGGAACAAAATGACAATGAAGACACTAGGGACTCTATTACAAAACTCTTTAGAAGTGATCAAGGAACACAGCAATGTCTCAGGTTACAAAATCAACATTCATAAATCGGTAGCCTTTATATATACCAACAATAGTCAAGTTGAAAAAACAGTTAAGGATTCTAGCCCATTCACAGTAGTGCCAAAGAAGATGAAATATTTGGGAATTTATCTAACAAAGGATGTGAAAGATCTCTGTAAAGAGAACTATGAAACTCTAAGAAAAGAAATAGCTGAAAATGTTAACAAATGGAAAAACATACCACGCGCATGGCTGGGAAGAATCAACATTGTTAAAATGTCCATACTACCCAAAGCAATATATAATTTCAATGCAATCCCTATTAAAGCTCCACTGTCATATTTTAAAGATCTTGAAAAAACAATATTTCATTTTATATGGAATCAGAAAAAACCTCGAATAGCCAAAACATTACTCAGAAATAAAAACAAAGCAGGAGGAATTACGCTACCAGACCTCAGATTATACTACAAATTGATAGTGATCAAAACAGCATGGTATTGGAACAAAAACAGAGAAGTAGATGTCTGGAACAGAATAGAGAACCAAGAGATGAATCTAGCTACTTACTGTTATTTAATCTTTGACAAGCCAATTAAAAACATTCAGTGGGGAAAAGATTTCCTATTTAACAAATGGTGCTGGGTGAACTGGCTGGCAACCTGCAGAAGACTGAAACTGGACCCACACCTTTCACCATTAACTAAGATAGACTCTCACTGGATTAAAGATTTAAACTTAAGACACAAAACTATAAAAATATTAGAGGACAGTGCAGGGAAAACCCTTGAAGAAATTGGTCTGGGCGAGTATTTTATGAGGAGGACTCCCTGGGCAATTGAAGCAGCTTAAAAAATACACTACTGGGACTTGATCAAACTAAAAAGCTTCTGCACAGCCAAGAATACAGTAAGTAAAGCAAGCAAACAGCCCTCAGAATGGGAGAAGATATTTTCAGGTTATATCTCTGACAAAGGTTTAATAACCAGAATCCACAGAGAACTCAAACACATTAGCAAGAAAAGAACAAGGGATCCCATTGCAGGTTGGGCCAGGGATTTGAAGAGAAACTTCTCTGAAGAAGACAGGCACATGGCCTACATACATATGAAAAAATGCTCATCATCTTTAATCATCAGAGAAATGCAAATCAAAACTCCTTTGTGATATCATCTAACTCCAGTGAGACTAGCCTATATCACAAAATCCCAAGACCAGAGATGTTGGTGCGGATGTGGAGAAAAGGGAACACTTCTACACTGCTGGTGGGAATGCAAATTAATACATTCCTTTTGCAAAGAGATATGGAGAACACTTAGAGATCTAAAAATAGATCTGCCATTCAATCCTGTAATCCCTCTACTGGGCATATACCCAGAAGACCAAAAATCACATCGTAACAAAGATATTTGTATCAGAAAGTTTATTGCAGCCCTATTCATAATTGCTAAGTCATAGAAAAAGCCCAAGTGCCCATTGATCCAGGAATGGATTAATAAATTGTGGTATATGTACACCATGGAATATTATGCAGCCTTAAAGAAAGATGGAGACTTTACCTCTTTCATGTTTACGTGGATGGAGCTGCAACATATTCTTCTCAGTAAAGTATCTCAAGAATGGAAGAAAAGTATCCAGTGTACTCAGCCCTACTATGAAACTAATTTAGGGTTTTCACATGAAAGCTCTAACCCAGTTTCAACCTAAGAATAGGGGGAAGGGGGAAAGGGAGGGGAGGGAGAGGAGTGGTGGGTAGAGGAAAGGGGATTGGTGGGATTACACCAGCAGTGCATTTTACAAGGGTATATGTGAAACTTGGTAAATGTGGAATGTAAGTGTCTTGGCACAGTAACTGAGAGGATGCCAGGAAGGCTATGTTAACAAGTGTGATTAAAGTGTGTCAAACGGTCTGTGAAGCTAGTGAATGATGCCCCATGATCGTATCAATATACACAGCTGTGATTTAATAAAAAAAAAAAAAAAAAAGGAAAAGTTAGCTGTAAAGCAGCCTCAGGAAGGTTCTTTAGGAGGTGTTCTAAACAAAGGCATTGTCACGGGAGATGACAGCTCCAGGCCTGTTACTGCCTGTTAAGACCTCCCCGTGGGACAAAATGTGGAGATGGAAAACATTGGCATTGATCATCCTGACCTTGTGTAGGCCTAAGCTAATGTGTGTGCTCATGTCTTAGCTTTTAGTAAAAAAGTAAAAAAAAAAAAAAAAGGTTTTTAAATACATCAAAGTTTATAGAGCAAGGATATAATGAAACGAAATATTTTCCTACAGTTGTACAATATATGTCTTAAGATAAATGTTATTACAGAAGAGTCAAAAAGTTAACAGAAAATTTTATAAGTCCATAAAGTAAAAATGTCACACTAAGCCAAGGTCAATTTATCCTTGAAGAAAGAAAAATATTTTTTAATAAGTTTAGTGTAGTCTACAGTCCACAGCAGGGTACAGTGATACCCTAGGCCTTGACATTCACTGAACACCCGCCTCCTGCCTCACCCAGAGCAACCACCAGTGCTATAAGCCCCATTATGGTACATGCCCTATACAGGCATACCATTTTTTAATCCATTCTACCCTATTTTTCACTGTACCTTTTCAATGTTTGGATATGTTTTGCTACTTACCTACTTACCACTGTGTTGCTATTGCCTACACAGTACTCAGTATAGTCGCATGCTGTGCAGGTTCGTAGCTTGGAAGTAATAGGCAGTGCCACATAGCCTAGGTGTGTAGTAGGCTGTGGCACCTAGCTTTGTAAGAGTTTGAGGTTCACACGATGGTGAAATCGTGTAATGGCATTTCTTAGAAAGTATCTCCATGGGTAAGCAACACAGACTATATATGGAAAAAAGATCCAATAAATTTTTCAGAATATTCTCCTCTCTTCTGTCCCCACCCACAGTATTACAGTGTGAGGATTTCATCTTCTCTGTCAGAACCAGTCCCTCAACCCCTTCTCCCTGCCTGTTCCTGACTGTTCTGGGAGTGACAGACTTCAGCTGGGTAGAGTTTAGTGGACAGAGTTCTGCCTGATCCCCAAAGTGGTGCCCTTGCAGGGGGGGCATAGTGCCCACATGGCCTGATCCGTACAAGTGCCGTGAGGCAGGACCACAACCATGTGAGGGGGGCCTAGTGATACTTGAGCAGTACTTCACATGTCCCTGCTGCCTTTCTGGGGAGAAGCCAGTTCTAGACCCTCAGTTAGCTGAGCTTTTTTGTCTTATAATCCATGTATTTTCTCACTTTGATAATATAACATTTATACTGAGTTTTAAGCAGAGTTAACGTGTTTTTTGCATGCCTTATCTTTGAGAATAAGGATCAAAATTTCAAAACATTTCCAGTTGGAGATCTTCGGATAGAAAAACTATAGTAATGAGCAGAAGGGATAAAAGGTAAAACATGTGCAAAGCAGATGTTATGCTCAGTCTCATGCCAGAACAAATTAAAAATCAGACCCTCACTTTAGGATTTAGACTCTGGACAACCTATACAGATGTGTGTAGGCTGAAAAAACTTTTCCATGTGAAACTGGACATTTTTTAAATTGTGGGAAGCTACTTTCCAAAAGAAGCTGGTCTCAATTACTAAAACAGAAATCTCCTCCTTGTTGGGAGATTATGTATGGTATTCAAACCTTGACATTAGATCAGCATAACAGAGAATAAAAAAACAACTTTGAGATCCATGCATCAAATGGAAAAATATAGGGTAGAGGAATGAAGGATCAGGGAGAGGAAAGGAGGATGGAGGGTCATGGTGTACGGCACACCTCTTGGGGGCAGGACACAATTATAAGAGGGACTTTACCCAAACAACTGCAATCAGTGTAACCTAATTCTTTGTACCCTCAATGAATCCCAAACAATAAAAAAAAAGAATATTTGAGAACATTTTTTTTTCTTTTTTTTTTTGAGAACATTTTCATAAAGGAAAATAAAATATCCACACAATATGTGGTGATTTAAAATGTTTTAAAACACAAGAGTTGGGCATTGGTTAAGTACAAAGCACTGTGTGAGAACACCAGGCAGGGGTCACACGGCAATGATAATACGTCAAAACTCAGTTTGTATGGAGGGAGGCAGCTTTCAAACTCCAAAACACTGTTAGAAACAGAGTCACTGCCTAACGAGAATGCTTCTAGGTCTTTTAAAAAACTGTGATGTATGTGTTCTCCACCCTCTTCCGGGGATTTTAATGTAATATGATACATGTGAATCAATCTCTTAGAGATTTCAAGTATTCCTCTTCATAATCATCATCATTTAAGCAAGAAAAAGCTTTCTTAATTTGGAGTCTTTTCTATTTCCAGAGGATCTGTATTTGGGCTACAAATACAGATTCTGACTCCTCTAAAATTACATGTTTTTTGGTATTGTTTTTGAAGAGAGGATGCATAGATTTCATACATCCTCGTGAAGGTCAATATCTTCTAACACATTAAAAACCTGTGTTGGAGAAATCAGACCTCCACTAACAGGAGACAAGTGGATTTATCTTATATAAAAATGAACTGAGCCACCCAGAAAATCTTTGCAAATAGCTAAAATTAAGGGCTGTGTTTTTGCTTTTAGAGAAGCGCAGTGCAACATCTCTAGTGGTATAGTTTCCATTTAGATGAATATTTTAGAAGTCCAAGCCATTTGTCATCAGATACTCTGTCTCTATAATTTCAAAAATTTAAAGAGCCATGGGGACTGACCATAGGTTATACTGTGCTGTACATCACTGGCTATTACTCAAGAAAGATCTGGGAAGAGAAAGCAGATGAAAACTAAATACGAGGCTTGACCCAAGGGTCAAGGGACATTGACCCAGAAAACAAAGAGGGATTAGGTCAAGGACCTGGTTGTAGGTTGTAAAGTACCTAATTATATTTAATCTAATTTAATTCAATTTAACTCAGCAATATTAATGTGCCCTGTGGTGTGCAAAGCACTGTAATCCTGGTTAAAAAAAAAAAAAAAGAAACTAAACTTAAAACTTGGTCATGTTATAGTTTTTCTTGTTTTAACCCAAGAATAACTTGTCAAATCAATGAAGAAGTTAAGATTTGGGCTTTCTTGGTTTCTCATGGATCAGAGGATGGTAGCAAGCAAGAACCGTGGGGTGGTGGATTTACAGAGTGTCCAATCTGGAAATACTTTTTCCCCAATTCCCTGACTGCTTCCAGGTTAACATGGGATGCAAGCGGTATATAAAGACATTTGGGAGAATAGGCAGAGGTGGAATGAAGCAAAAGGCATGACCTGTTGTGCTCAGAAGGTCGGGGCACTGCTGTGCTGGCAGCTCTCTCGTGTTGCTGTTTGTCTGTGGGCTCACCTTGTTGGTGTGAGGCAGTGGTGGGCAGGGGTGTCTGCTGCGCCTCCTCTAGTGACAAAGTCTGCAGCTTTAACTTCTGAGCAAGGTGCATGCTGAGCTCTGTCACAAAGGCATCAGCTTCTCTCATGTTAGTTTATTAAAATTTATAGTTCAAAAACCATTTTTAAGTAGCTGCATGCTTTCCTGGGTTTAGGGAGTAATCAGATATAACATAAACTCCTATGAATCACTTGTAGTTTCCATCACTTAAGTTGGAGGTCAAGAGAGGTTGACCTCGGCTGCAGTTTATCCTTCCCTTTCCCTGTTCAGGTCCCTCTTTCCTTACTGACCCCCAACCCTGCCCACCTCAGGCCCAGCTCTAGATGCCGGAGTAACAGACTTACGATGACTAGCTATTTCTCACAATTGGGTGAGGTAAAATGCCTATGATAAACCCTGTTTTCTATGTCAAAAAGGTTTTCCTTTTCTAGTTGATGTCATATGTGGATGTACACCCATATAACCTGACAGATATATATGGAAAAAGGATTTGAAGTAAGGGGATTAATTGTTGATGTCAGAAGCAATATTCTTACACTTTTTCAAAATTGATGTGAGATAAACCATTGCTCATGCCAGTTTATTAAAATGTATAATGCAAAAAACCTTTTTATGTACCCTTTGGGCTTAAGAAATAATCAGAAATAACAAAGATTCACAAATCAATTATAGTTTCCACCACTTTTTCATAGTAGATCCTTTCTAATAACAACAAACAGAGCAAAAGCTTATTTTTACAGAGAAAGTATAGAAAGGGAAAATTCAGGATCTGAGTAAAGATCCTGCCTGGCTTCTTTCATTTCTCAAAGTCGATTAGAAAGGAAATTGATCTTTTATAGCAAAAAAGTTACCTGAAATGTAATTTGTGTCAAGTTATCATCTATGGAAATAAATAACTTTTATGGCCTGTGGAATCCACTTGTCTACATTTGCAAATATTGGTAATACATACTGGATACCACATTGATCCAGAAAAGCAGGTTTAGAGAGAGAATCACGGCCCGAGTGGAGAATCACTGGATCCTGAGTGAAGGATTTGTTACAAGAAATAATAATCAACTCAAAATAAATTGAATTAAGATGAGATTTTATTGAGATAGAGTTTTTTAAATATAACTCAAGGGTAGAGATGTAGTTCTCTTTCCATTTCTCTGTCTCTTCCCCTGCCATCTAGGTTTCTTTGTCTTTCAGCCTCCCCCACTCCCCCCCTTTCTCCCTCTCTCCCCCTCCTCCTCTCTCTCCCTCCCTTCCTCCAACCTTATCTTGATACTTTAAGGTTCATTCAGCACCCAGTCATAGGTCACATGGCCTTCCAGACTGAGGGCTTCTGACCAATGGGCTAGTATCTCTTGATCCAATTGTTGGAAATATTGATTGTTACAATTCAGCCAATGGATAGACCATGAAAGGGGAGAGTTTCAATTTTTGTTCCAAACAGCTGCGGGCAGCTGCCAAGTGCAAAAATGGCTACTAAGAGGCAGCGGATGGACCTTTTCACTGAAGGACGTGAGGACCAGGCAGCATCCTGTGACATTCCCCACCATACTATATCTTCTCTGTTATACAGCAGAAAGGAGTTGGATTCAATTGCTGTTCTTAAGCAGAGAACCAAGTAACTCACTTGGTGTTTTAGCTCTATCATATTTATATGTGAAAGAAGCCTATTTCTACTCTACATGTAAAGATTACTTAGAGTATATATTTCAAAGTACGGAGTCTTTTAGTCATCAATACTATTATTAGATATGGCCATTATAGGTCTTGTAGTATTTTTTGTTGTCTCAAAAGTCCAATTCTTAAAATAAAAACGATCTTCATTTTGGATAACTGTTTGGTTTTCTGGACAATCAGAAATGAAGGGCCCAGATCCCCATTCTCATGGTAGGGTCATCATAAATATGTGACAATAATTGTAAGAGATTTTATGATGTTTCTTGTCCCTTTAGGATTGTGATCTTCCTTCTGAATAACAGGAAACTGTTCTGTTCCCTGAATATTATATAAAGAAAATACTCATTTTTAATCTCAAGCCATAAATAAAATAAATAAGACATTTCTTTACAAGTATAAAAATTACCAAAGTGGGACTGAGAAATTATAATGTACAAAAAGCATAATGAAATTACAAAATGCTGCAAGTAGAAGATGTTTTAGGGAACATTTAGAGATTAAATGTCCAATCTACCCTTTTAATTTTCAGGTTTAGAAACTAAAGTTCATTGGAAATTAGGAGCTAGTTCTGAGCCTCGTTATTCAAATTTAAGCAAAGTAGCAAAATCTGGACTTAAAAAGTATGTTAGGGAAATGAAAATGATTACTTATATTCTGTCTTTCTCTTCATTAAATACTATTGTTTGTTTGTTTGTTTGTTCAGTAATTCATCAATATAACTCATCATTTAAGGATACAAGAGAAAATTGATTGACTTTTCCTTGTCCACTTGACTCAATTATTATTTTATTTATATTAATTTTTTTCTTGCAACAGAGTTTCTCTTTGTTGCCCCAGGTTAAAGCGCTGGGGCATCATAGGTCACAACAACTTCAAACTCTTGGGCTTCAGTGATTCTCTTGTCTCAGCCTCGTGAGTAGCTGGAATTATGGCATATATGGCATGTATGGGGAACATGCCATGGGTAGTTGGCTGGGTAGTTGGCTAGTTTTTGTCTGTTTTTATTAGAGATGGAGTCTCCAACTTGTTCAGGCTGCTCTCCAACTCCTGAGCTCCAAGCATTCCACCCACCTTGGCCTCCTATAGTGCTAGGATTACAGGTGTAATCCAGTGAGCCACTGTGCTTGGCTTATTTATATTAACTTTGTTTTCACCAGTTTCAAAAGTGCTGTGTAGTATATGCTTTTTAATAAAATTAATTGAAAGTGATATTATTAAGGGTATTCATAACATTTACTGACATACTGATCATAATTGATATCCTTGACATGTCTCAAAACAGAATCAGAGATTCAAGAGCTAAGAAAAGATTGAAAGAATACTACAAGACTTAATTTCTATCACATACTCATCCTGAATATCAAGGACAGGGATTATATTTAATTTACAGAACTTGCATAAATGGGTATGCTAGCAAGAACAGAAGAAAAACAACAAGAGCTTTAAGGATTTCAAAAAGAAAAAATCATAATTCACTACTTTGAACATACACTAGCCTGGAATACCATCATTTGATGATGAGCTCTGTCAGAGAGGAACATTAAAAAGTTTGAAAATTCAGAGTGAATGAAACATGAACTTATAAGTCTAAATAGTTGCACTGATATATCAGGGAAATAGGCAGGAATCATTTTAACATTGAACCATATGCAGTTGTTTGTATATTGCTTTTTTCCCCCTTGAGACATTCTGGCTGCCTTCCCATTGGTCAAGTCTCTTGGCTCATTTGTAAACTTAAATTTCATTCAGGGAAAGCCTTTCATGTCTATTTATATCACATTCTACTTTCATTTGGTTTATTTAATGATTTATTAAATGCATTAAGCACAGCACAATTTCCTATGAGAGTTGAAACATATGAATAAAATTATTTTAAAATTATGTTTATGTTGTGATTTATAGAATTGCAAATTGTCAAAGACATAAGGGATGATGGTAAAATAGCACACAGTTGCTTGGAGCCTCGGCATTACTCGGAGACTTCACTTGAAAGCTGGTAATTTCCCTGAAATAGCCCATAGGGGAAGCACATGCAGGGCAAACTCACAGCACATGGTTTGAATAGATGTTCCTACGTAGTGAAGGGCCAAACTGGGGAAGGCATTAATAAAGAATATGAATGCAGGGGCAACTTCATGACTCAGATCCTGACCCCATGTTTATTCAATTTTTATAATCTGCCTTATCGAAAGAAGGAAGATGTTTTATTTAGGACCAAACGTTTGATTCTTTAAGCCTGAGTTAATGACTGTTTTATGCAGAGCCATACAACTGCATACTTCATTTATTATTTGATGGATTTAGAAAGGAGAAAAAATTTTCTAGTGCTTATAGCAGCTTATACTGAGAAAAAACAAGTTACTTAACCTTTCTGTGTATTAGGGTCTTTAAACAATTCAATCATTAATTCAAGAAATACTGAAGTGCAGGCTCGGTATCTGTAGCTCAGCGGCTAGGGTGCCAGTCACATACACCAGAGCTGGTGGGTTTGAATCCAGCCCGGGCTTGCCGAGCAACAATGACAACTGCAACCAAAAAATAGCCAGGCATTGTGGAGGGCGCCTGAAGTCCCAGCTACTTGGGAGACTGAGGCAAGAGAATTGCTTATGCCCAAGAGTTTTAGGTTGCTGTGAGCTGTGACACCATAGCACTGTACCCAGGGCAACATAGTGAGACTCTGTCTCAAAAAAAAAAAAAAAAAAAAAAAAAAAGAAAGAAAGAAAAGAAAAGAAATAATGACGTGCAAAGCATTTTGCTAATTCCTGGGATGGAGTTGGAACGAGTGACAGGATTTGATGCTGGCAGGATATATAGGCCAGATCTAAAAGGGCTCGTATGACATACTAAGCAGTTAAGATTTATTCGTTTTAGTCTTCATTTTAGTCTGGTTAGTCTGTTGGGTGTCGCTAAAGGATTCTAAACAAGGGAGAGATATGATTAGGCCCAGTTCTTAGAAATAACACACTAGTGGTAGTTTGAAGCATGAATTAAAGGAAGATTAATTTAGACCTAGTTAAAAGGCAATGGTAATTAATTGAACCAGAGATGATGGTAGCCTGAAAAAAGGCCATGTCAGTGGTGATGGGGAGAAAAAGATGGGTTTGAGAAATAGTTAGGAAGTTCATTTGTAATTAATTAGATGTGGAAGCTAAGAATCAGCATGCCTTGATAGTGACTGATAAAATGATAGTTACTAGCGCAGAGCGGTTTGGTCGGTCGTTGGGAAAGCATCATTTCTTTGCTCGGCGACTGTGGCTCTTCATTGGGTACCAGAAGCAGCGCGGCGCCCTGAGAAGTGGCCTAAAACTTCGGCGTTGGGTAAAAGAAAATGGCTCGAACCAAGCAGACCGCTCGTAAATCCCCTGGTGGGAAAGCCCCCCCGCAAACAGCTGGCCACCAAAGCTGCCAGGAAAAGCGCTCCCTCTACCGGCGGGGTGAAGAAACCTCATCGCTGCAGGCCCAGGCACCGTGGCGCTCAGAGAGATTCGTCGTTATCAGAAATCGACAGAGCTGCTCATTCGGAAGCTGCCTTTCCAGAGGTTGGTGAGGGAGATCGCCCAGGATTTCAAAACCGACTTGAGGTTTCAGAGTGCGGCCATTGGTGCGCTTCAGGAGGCTAGTGAAGCGTACCTGGTGGGTTTGTTTGAAGATACTAATCTGTGTGCCATCCACGCTAAGAGAGTCACCATCATGCCCAAAGACATCCAGTTGGCTCGCCGGATACGGGGAGAGAGAGCTTAAGTGAAGGCAGTTTTTATGGTGTTTTGTAGTAAATTCTGTAAAATACTTTGGTTTAATTTGTGACTTTTTTTGTAAGAAATTGTTTATAATATGTTGCATTTGTACTTAAGTCATTCCATCTTTCACTCAGGATGAATGCGAAAAGTGACTGTTCACAGACCTCAGTGATGTGAGCATTGTTGTTCAGGAGTGACAAGTTGCTAATATGCAGAAGGGATGGGTGATATTTCTTGCTTCTCATGATGCATGTTTCTGTATGTTAATGACTTGTTGGGTAGCTATTAAGGTACTAGAATTGATAAATGTGTACAGGGTCCTTTTGCAATAAAACTGGTTAAGACTTGATCCAAGTGTTTAACAATTGGGGCTGTTAAGTCTGACCATACATCACTGTGATAGAATGTGGGCTTTTTCAAGGGTGAAGATATACAAGTCTTAACCACAGTGTAAACTTACAGTTTCCTTAAAAAAAAAAAAAAAGTAAACCTGGCAGCTATAGAATACACTATGTACATTTATAATAGCTATTTTATATATTGTAGTGTCAACATTTTTAAATTAAATGTTTTACATTAAAAAAAATGATAGTTACTTTTGGCTCATACAAGTCAGGCATATATAGAAACTTGCACAACTTTAATTCATCTTTACAATAATACAATTGTTAAAGAAGTTGTTGTTTGCCTACCAAGGTATACATGTAAAGCAATAAAGTACATTTTCAGACTACATATGTAATATAAGCAAGGTTAAAAACTAGTTTATGTTGTCTTTTCTTCTGCTAATGAATAGATTGAGAAAACTGGTCTAAATGAACAGTCTTTATGGTTTGACTTTAAAGAACAGCCCTCACTTCCCTATCAAAGTGAGGAAAAGGTCTTATTGCAAATTCTGTATGAAGCTTTGCAGTCTAACATGCCACGACTTGATAGACTGGGGCATCTGAATATCTAGTTCCTGACTCCACAGAGTGAATGTGAAAAGATAGAATTGATGAATACTTGACTGAAACGAATTCCTTGAGTATCTAGCAATGCATTTTATGTCATCTATCATTGTAGTTTCTCAGTACTTAGAAACATGAGCTCTGAATACAAATGTAGAGAACCACCTGTCTACATGGCAGAATTCCAAGAATCCACAGCCCAATTTGTGCTTACCACTAGCAGGCAATGTCGGCAGCCACCATCTACTTGTAGTTCTCAGATCCATTTTTCAAAGGAAGAGTATTGCAGAGAAGCTAACTTTCTGCTGAGTCTGATGTCATGGAGTGCACTCCTGTACACGGCAGTTTGGGACTAGGCGCTAGGATCTGAGGAGGCACGCAGGATCTGAGGGGACTCAGGGGACGTAGACTCACCGTTGATTATTTCTAACATCTCTTCCAGCCATTTGAATTTGATTTTGGAGTTTAACACCGTATGGTCCTGTTGGAGAACAGGGAAAAAGACCGGGAGTACTAAGTGTTTGTCTAGAATAGTTTAATAATATGATAATAATTTCTTTCTTGTTTAATTGATAGGTTTTAATGTGTGTTTGTTTAAGTAGAAATTTTTTGGCAATTTTCTGCCTCACGACTGTAAATTGAGCCTCTGAAATAATACGGTATGGAGTAAAAGATAGAAGGCGGCATGTATTCTAACCAAGAAAGTGGACTATTAAGCTGAGTTTCTAAGATGCAAATATCACTGCAAATAGAGACTGATTCAAAATAGTCATTATTTGTTTATAATTTCTAATCAGTATACTGTTAAAATTAACAGAATTCAATGGTTTCCTTAATATCACGATGTTTGCTATTCACAGCATATTGCAATGATTAAATACATGGCACTAAGTTAAAATCTAGGACCTAGCTTTAAAACTGGAATCTGACCTTTACTGATAGTGACACTGTTAACCAGCTATGGATACTCTAAACTTCAATGTCCTCATATGTAATACAGAAATAATTCTAACTGTCTCACCTGATAATTGAGGTCAAAGTAATTCTTAGTTAATAGTTGCTTGTTAGTACTAATACCAGCAGTACTAGAACAAGTGACTATGGAAGTGGGAAATTCTTTGGCCCACAAAACAATTGAGACAATTTTTTTTTTAAACTAAAAACTAGAAGAAAAGACTCAGATTTTTAGAAAATATATAATTTTGACTAGAGTCAAAATGTGTGTGAGTGTGTGTGTATCTGTGTGGGTTTATATTGGGGTGTGTCTTTGCATATCTGAGCTTTCAATTTGGCTTTAAGATTTGTGAAAGTCAATGTAAAAGAGGAATATCTTTAGTTACATAATTTTTCAGTGTCTAAATGGAAAAGATACACATATACCAAACATTCAGATGAGAAAAGTTTCTCTTAATTTTTAAAGGGATTTCTTAAATTGGTATTTATGGGGAGGGTATTTTAAATAAAGATAGGCTATGTTTTCAACAATCTATTTCAGAAACAAAAATAGTAATGTATTGTTTCTTATTTTATCCTTTGACAAAAGCCAAAGTCTTGTCACTAATGGACAACTCCATGATGCCAACGCTGTGAAGGATAAAGTTCGTGATAACTATCTCTGCTTTTGGTGTGCCAGTTCATTGACCAAATAAGAACTCAGAGCAAATTGGAAGGTGAATGAAATATACTGTCATCTTATTTAAGATAACATTGTCATTGGCCTTCTTATGAGAGACAGTAAGTAGCAGAATGTTTGAGCTCATTCTCTGAGGTAAGGATAGATTTCACATTGGGAGCAAAGAAATAGTTGTGAAATGGAGGGGGATCAACTCAATATAAAATGCTCTTAATAATCATGGACAAAAATTATTTACATGGGGGATTACTTGCCTTTGAAAATTTTTTCTTTTTTTTTCAAAATATTGGGTATATATGTTTTGTTTATAAACTTAGTGTACAGATTGAGTCAACGTATACATGCAGGGTACCCTTCACCCAGATAGTGTGCATTGTACCCAATAGGTATGAATTTATGCATCCCCTCCCCCCCAGCTTGATTTTCATTGAGATTTTCTTCCACATGTGCACTTACATGTTGATCGATCAGTTCTTGCGTGGTACTGAGTACATGTGTTTGTTTCTCCATACTTGTGATGTTCCACTCAGAAGAATGGTGTCTAGTTCCCTCCAGGTTGTCTAAAAAGATACAAGATCACCATATTTTATTTTTTTATGACTGAGTACTTCATAGTGTGCCTATGCCACATTTTATTCCATTCATGTACTGGTAGGCACTTGGATTATCTCCACATCTCATTAAAGTCTCAGGCTACTAAATAAATGTACACAAATCAATAATGTTCATATACACCAAAAGCAGTCAAGCCAAGAAGGAAATAAAAGAAGTAAAATTTTTCTCAGTAGCAATAAAGCAAATAAAGTATCTAGGAATATGCTTAAGAAGGGAGGTAAAGACCTATCTGTTACATCTGAGCTACATTCATGCATTTATTCTTGTAGATAAATGGAATATTTTGAGATCTTTTCTTTATGGTCAAAATGAATGATATGCATGGATTAATTTAGAAGTAACTAGTATCTTGTTAACTTCAAATCTTCCTACCCATAAGGAATGTGGTATGCCTTGTCATGTATCTAAATTTTCTTTTATGTCTTTCTATGTATCTTTCTAATTCTTTGTGTGGTTCTTGAAAATTTTTGAAAAAAATTCTTCCAAAAAAATAAAACAGACATTCCCCACCAAAATCTCTTGGAAAGGTTTGACTTTGGTTACTTTCTTCCCCTCTGAACAAATCGTCACAGTCAAGAGAAAGTAGCATTCTGTTCAGCAAGGCCCACTGAGGCCCTCCAACAAGGCAGGAGAGAGGAGGGTACAGAGGTTGGTGTACAGCAATCCAAATAATGGATGGAGCAGGTACATTGTGGCTGGGGATGGAGCAGAGTTCTGAAACAAGAAATGCTAAGTGCACAAAGTTCCAGAAAGCAAGAGAATTTTATTTATATAAAAGTTTTCTTTCTTTCCCTAAACTATGATTAATCTAAAACACCAGCTTATCCCCATCTATATACTTTAAACCAGACACCACCCTCCCTCCCCTTTGCTATTTATCACTTCTTCCTCCACAATTTCATCACAAATTAGCAAATTGTAATGAAGAAACCTAGATTGTCACAACAAATCAATGTCTTCACAAAGTTTTGTGTCAAACTGAGATTATTTTAGAAAAAAACTATTTTTATCTCTATTTAATGTTGATTTTTGCTTTTCTTTTAAACTTGGCTTGAGAAACATAAGAAAAAGAAAATTGTCAGATTTTTTTTGTCTTTTTCTGATATAAAATCTCTTTCTTGTTTTACTCTAGGCTACATGATACTGTTCTAGAAGTTTTCTCAGGACCACATTTTGATGATAATATTTAAATCTATTAAAATTTGGGGGTAATAAATATATTTCCAGAGACTTAGGATAAGAGGTAAAACTTAAATCAATATTTTCATTTCCATCTTGAGTCAGACATGGCAATGAAGAAAACAAATAATCTAATGGCTATAGTTCCAAACTGGGTTATTATTAACGATTATTTGCTCCTCTATGGAAATCAAAATGATGAATGTTAATCTATAAATTGATCTCTGCAGATCTTTCTTCAGTGATATATTGATTATTCTGAATCATGTGTGAGATGTTTTGCTGTGCTTAACCATAAAAATGGCAATCTAAGACAAGTAGCAGTTTACAGAGAAAACTATTAAATAACCTAGATTGATTTATAAGGCTACCTTTTATATGCATTAAAGGATATGGACTAATGAAAATTTAATCTCTGGTACATTCGCAAACTATAAAAGAATACGTTACTTACCTGGGTGTGAGCTTTAAGTTGTGGTACCTCAAAGCATGAAAGAGAATTCAGGAATCCTGTACCTAAGAAAAATAGTATATTGCAAAATATTGAAAAATTAATAAAGATACTTTCTAAAAAACAATTATTATAGGATGCTAATATGTGGAAGTAGTATCCTGGAGGTAATTATATGTGACAGATTGATTATTTAACAAAGTTAAAAGAGCAAATAATAATAATAATAATAGCAAATAATGCTATAGGTGAATAGACTGGGACATTTTTGTTTAGTTTTGAAAATAGCACATATTTAAAGTTACAGACATTGTATATTGTAAGTAAGTACAAAAAATACTGGTTTTGTTTTTGGAAAAATTCTTGCCACTTTCAATTTTTTTGTTAATTTATGTATTTTTCTTATACTCTCATAAATTTACTCTTTTAGCAAGGCCCTTTTATTATTCTTTCACTATTTATAAAATTTAGCAATCATATTTTCAGATTTCAAGATACAACAGCAGTGGAATTCACCTTTATATA
Source organism: Nycticebus coucang (assembly GCF_027406575.1). Classification (NCBI taxonomy): domain Eukaryota; kingdom Metazoa; phylum Chordata; class Mammalia; order Primates; family Lorisidae; genus Nycticebus; species Nycticebus coucang. The sequence continues at coordinate 78,139,665 of NC_069786.1, forward strand.
CTTACATGTCCAGTTTCTTCTCCTTCTTTTGTAATGTCTGACTCCCTGGTCTTGGCTCCAAATTTATAGCTCTTTCAAGCTCCAAGGGGAAGAATTGTTCACATTTGTACTTTAACCTGCTGACCACATGTTCCAGAATAAAGTTTCTCTGGGGCTTACACATCCGTAAGAAGCCATTTGCTTCCTGTTATCCAGTTAGTTGTAGAAAGCAGCTATGTATTGATGACACACTCATTTTTGTTTTCAGCACTGTTCATGGATGTATTTTTTTTGATATATCTTTACTGTCCTTGAAATGGGATCATGAGAAAGAGGTGATGTACACTTGGGTGTTCAGTTGACCATTTTTAACTTTAAGTTAAAGTTCTAACAATAAGGAATAGAAAAAAACACACTATTTTCAGAAATACTTTTATTTCAATTTATATTATTTTCTGTCATTTATGGAAAGCTTTATAATAACCACAATCAATGATAAGTGCTTTACGTGATTTACTCTTCATGTCATCCTCAAAGGTAGGCATTACCATTTCCCTTTTGTAGAGAAGAAAACTGTTTAAAAAAGCTAAGTAATTTGCCCAAATCATAAAGCTAGTAAATGATGGATTTACTAACGAACCCTATAATTAACTGTTGCTACAAGCATACTCTAGTCACTTTACTTACTGCCTCCTCATTCTCTTTCTAATGTAATGCCATCATTATCCCCTTAGTCTATTATATCTAGTACATTTATCTGCAAACACTTATTACGGCCTATTATGGGCTCAGTACTTTTCTGGATGTTGTGTTTATAAAGATGAATAAGACAGTCTCTGTATACTTCCTTCCTCATGAGCAGCTCTGGATTTAGAGGAAGGTTGACAAGTAAACTGTTAAATCACAGTACAGCAAATGCAATTATCAATAGTCCTGTGGGAACCTAGAGATTGACTATATATGATAGAATAGCTCATCAATATTTGCCATTAATAGAAAATAAATATATTTAAATTTTCACACTATTGTACATATAATAAAGAGAAAACTTTTTTTAAAGTTTGAAATGAATTTAATCTAAGAAAATGCTCAACCATTGGACCTGATAAAGATACTGCCATGATCGCATTAATGTACACAGCTATGATTTAACAAAAAAAAAGATACTGGGACATCAGACCCAATCACAGTTGTCATTATCCATCAAGTCATATATGCAATTTCATTACAGAAAAGTAATGCTAAAGGAAGATAAGCCAGACCGGGTGGAGTATGAAGGGGATAATTATACACTTTTGTCTTATTTTCATTAAGGGAAAAATACTTCTTTTTTTTTTTTTTAAGACAGAGTCTCACTATGTTGCCCTCAGGAGAGTGCTGTGCCATCACAGCTCACAGCAACCTCAAACTCTTGGGCTCAAGCGATTCTCTGGCCTCAGCCTCCCCAGTAGCTGGGATGACAGGCACTTGCCACAATGCCTGGCTATTTTTTGGTTGTTGCAGTTGTTTAGCTGGCCTGGGCTGGGTTCGAACCTGCCACCGTTGGTGTATATGGCTGGCACCGTAACCACTGTGCTACGAGTGCCGAAAAGGAAAAATACTTCTTTTGAGCATGAAGAAAACAATTTAACACCTTTTAGTATCACATTAAGATATTAGTTTCCTTATCATTTTTGTGAGTCTGTATATTTCTATATTTAAAAATGATGGTTCCTGAAAATTTTCTTCTAGTTTCACACTTTATCCTACCTTGATAGTTTCTTAACACAATAGTAGCTTAAGACTCTCAAAGTCTGTTTCTGACTTACACATCCTAAGAGTACATGTCATTTTGGCTTCTTTAAGGACGCAAGGAAACTTCTTTTTAGACCCAGGGATGTTTTTAAAACATCAAATATCACAGACGTATGTTTTCTCCATGTCACTATAGACAGTATTGTGCTCTCATTATAGCTTCCTCTCCAGAAATAATTGATATGACTCTTAACAGGCACATGTGAAGTCAGAGAACTTGATGATATTATAGCCGAGAAGGATCCAATGGCTTTTCATAAGTGAGGATTAATACTTAAATTGAAACATAAGTGAAGATTAATTCTATAGGTGTGCAGCTGACAGAGGATTAAGTTTCTTTTATAAAGTCACTAGGCTTGAGAGGTAACTTAAAAAAAAGAGAAGGAAAACCTGGAGCCCTGGCTTGAATGACAAAGGATACGAATGATTGATAAATTAGGTGGTATGAAACAGCTCAGATCTCTTGAACTTTCTATTCATTTTACCAAAAAAAAGAAAGAAAGAAAGAAAAAGAAAACAAACCAATCTCTTAATGGTATACAATAGCTGTTATGATGCTAATGGCTAAGAACACAGTTTAAGAATTATATCTAATGATATGCATGGCCTGAGATTATTTTGTTTGTGGCAGGTTGGTTTAGTTTAGCACTGAATTCGGAAGACATGCACGGAATCCTGCCTTTTTGGTATAAGTCAATGTAAAGTTTAAAGATAGTAGAATGTCTTTAGTAACTGACAGCGATCAGACAAAGAACAGAGATAAAGATTCTGTGATCAGGGAGCCCTTCAACTCTTTTAGAGGTTTTGATCACCAAATACTAGAAACAAAACAAAAATTGATATCAATTATTTCTTTTCTTGATGACTGATGCAGAAAAACTGGAAAGGAACTTGATAAATGCAGTAGTGTAACATGTATATTATAAATAATTTCTTATTTTCAGATTTTTCTGTGAGAAATTAGATGATTTTAATATTTCCAATTGAATTGCTTGGTTATGCAGGTCTATGTTTGACAAAACATCAGTAACGGTATGTGGTGAGGAGGACTAAACACTTGCCACACGCTTGTTTGCATGGCATAAAGTGAAACCAACTGGCCCCATTCGCTTAAGAAGTTATGTGTGTGGTAAGTTAAGGAAACCACACTGTGTAACAAAAGGATGTTGGAAGGACTTAGAAAGCAAAATTAATTTACAACCTTGCCAGCTTTACATTGTTGATAAAACACCGCCCCTGATGCTATCATGGCACATACTTTCAGTATTTCCACAAAGCAGTATCTCTTAGTGTGCAGTTTATGACATAGAGAACCATTTTCTATGTCTTCCCCCTTTTCACTCTACATTGTCTTCCAGAGTCATTTTTTTTTTTTAACACACTTTTGGCTTCAGTGATGATCTTTGTTCTAATACTTGGAGATATGTACTCCTAGTCTAGCTCCTCACACCTACTACAGGATATTTCTACTTGGATGTCCATGTAACCTCAGATGCATCTCAAACTACCCTCATCTTCACCTTTTCCTTCCTTCTCAGTTCCAAATACACCTTGAAATCCTCTCCTTTCTCTTACAGATCTCAGTATATCAGTATCTTAGATCTCATCACTATCCACCCCCGAGTCAAGCATGAAACTTGATCATCATCCCTAATTCCTTCCTCTTTTCTACATCAAATGGACCATGAAGACCTGTCAATTCTATCACCTATCTCTTGAAACTGTTCGCTTCTCTCCAATCTCAATGCCATTACAGCAATTTGGGCCCTCATCCAGTTTCTCCTGAATCACTGGAGCAGTTTTCCATTTATCAGAAATAATTATGTGTAATTTTTAAGAATGCCAATATGAATAGGCAGTTGTTATTGTTATACTAATTCATTACACAAAAGGAAACTGTATCTTATGCTTTGGTTATAAATGTGGGTTTGGTTTTGGTCTTTATCTGTGCATGAGTAATTCAAGAATTTGAAAAAAAAAACCTTTTTCTGGCATATGGTTAAACCTCTATATGTACAATATATAGCCTATTACCCATCAGTAATCGCACGTTTCAACTGTGGAATGGAGTTTATTACTGTTTCCCAAAACATGCTGTTTGCGTCCATCCAAGGTTAGACTGCTTTGATAGCTAGAGAACCATTTTTAGTTTATGAATGAAGGAGAGCCTAAAAGAGAAATATGAGGGACAATCTTTGTGTGTGTGTTTTAAGGAATAGTGTGTCTACCCAAGTCAATTCCTAAAAGCATTTCTTATTGGAGAAGATAGAAAATAACACCACAAAAATTTAGCATAGAATTTCTATTCCCACATAAGAAAGTGCACCTTTTCGAAGGTGATTATTATTTTCCCATATTGGAAAATAAAGATGTTCAGAATGTGCACCAATATCTCAAATAGCATGATCATCGCTGAAATATAACTACATTGTTCAGTGCCTTCTGTGTGTCTGGCTTCTCAATGTTGCCTTGTTTGATTAATATACTTTTATTTAGTATATAATATATGACAAATACTCTAGGACGATGGAAAGATGAATCAGACATGGCTCCTACTCCAGCTAAAGCAAAAATTGATTAAAGGTAAGAATAAGAAAGCAGCATGCCTTTCTAAGCCACAGGAAAGTTGTCAGGCCATTGGGGTTGATTAATTCATTTAGCACCAAACTGCGAATATAATTATTCAGCATTTTTCACCTCCACAAATCTGACCATAAATCAAAAGAAGAGCTATGTCTTTCAAAACATCAAGCATATAGTTTTATGTATTTTAAAAACCAAGAGTTGGTTTAATCTGTTCAGCCAAACATTTGATAAATTGAATGAATTAAAAATAAATACTCACTCAGGAGGTTATTTGATATAGTATTTAATAAAATAATTAATTTGATTTTTTAATTGCTAAGTTGGTCTTTAGGTTATAATAGTATATTTTTGTCATTCGAAGCATAGTTTAGTTTCAAACATATATTTAAAACACAGATAATAAAATACTCATGATTTTTAAAAATATACTGTTCAAGCAGATGCCAGTAAGTAGGTCCATCAACAGAAACACAATACTCATTTGCACAGAAGAGTTTGATGCCCAATTTGCAGATGAGAAAGTTAAGTCACCTACTTAAGGTCAGAGAGCTACGTGGCAGAGTTGGGATTCAAAATGACTCCAGAGGTCATTTGTCAGTTTGGAAAGGACTAGCAGCCATATCTCAGCAGATTTTGTTTATTAATCAGAAGTTAAGGGCACAAGAAAGATTACTAAGCTCTTGGTGGTTTGATTGAAGGTTGCTTGGGGCCCCAGAGTCTCAGCTCCCAGTTATCCTGGTTGTAGTCACATTTTACCTGCCTCCTCCCCGGGCCCTGTTTGCAGAACACCAAGACAGCTGGTCAGAGGGGAGAAGTCAGTATCAAACAGCACCCTTTACCTGACAAAGAAATGACCCCCTTCTTATTTTTCACTGACTCCTGAGCTGCCCCAGTGTTAGGTTAGCCATGGTTGCAGACTGGTTCTCCTGGTAAGCGTGATTTCTGTAATTCTTTGAAGCCTCTGCCAGACTCTGACTTGACCCCATTAACGATGTAAATTTGTGAATATATTTAGTTACAGATCTTCACAGATTGGAGTTTGAGTTTGCTTCTTCAGCAAGAGATTGAGGACTGCTCTTTATTACTACAGGATGTTTTTCATTGTCTTCTAGAACTCAATTTTCACAAGATCTACTTTCTGTTTGGGTAGTGACAATGAATTTTAGATACTTCTTTGCAATCTCAGGGGAAATACATTAGACCTTTCTGGCTATAAGTGAGGGCTCATTGTGCTATAAGGGAAAACAGAGTTTCACAAGATAATACATATACTTAGTATTTAACTTTTTTTTTTCCATTTGACCACTAAACACTGAATAATAATACTTCACTCATTTGGATTTAAATTACTCCTACCTCTTGAATTATTGTGCAAACACCCTGAGATCACCATTCATTATTGTAGCAAGTAAAGAGCCTTAAAAATTGCCTCTGAAATTTTATTTTCTTACATTAACATTTAAAGTTGGTAATTTTCCTCAATAATAATAGAATATTGTAAGATAAATAAATAAATGAAACTTGTAAAATAAGTATTTTCCCCCACCCTAGAATGCAAGCAGGAGCCAATGTTCACTCAGATTCCAGAGTGTGCCTGACATTTTACTTCCTTCAGCTTTATACCCGATATACATGAGAAATATTAATTGCCTTCCTTTTACTAATGAAGAAATTGAATCTTAGAGACATTGGGTAAACAATGCAAGGCTACACAGGTCCTAAGTAGGATCCAAACTGGGGTAATACTGACCTCATAAATTGTGCTATATTTATTACAATACTACACATGAACTTCTTGTTAGTTCGGTCATTTCCACCTTGAAGTTAATCATCGACATCAACAATGCATTTTAAAAGAGGAGGAGTATTTCTAGAGAGAGAGACAGAAAACCATTCACTCCTTTTGTTGGAAGTACAGAAATCATGATGAATATCATGGATAATTTACCTTGGCAAGTGCAATGATTTAAACTAAGAAAAACCAGAGTGCTTAGTTGAGTGCCTGTTTATTAAATAATTAAAATGAAGATTAAAGACCAGCTGTGAAAGTGAGCCTTTATAACTTGAGCCCATGAAGGTCATCTGCTGCTTATGAACCCAATGTGCAAAGTACAGTTGTGTGCACCTCAGAGCCCTCTTCTAATTGGCTGGGAGGGATTTCGTAGGAATCAGCAGGTGAGAGGCATCAAAGGATACAGCTCACAGTGCCCTTTGCCCTCAGTCCAAGGCAGTGACTCAGAGTAGCTGTCAACAGAAAGCAACCAATGTACCAGAGAATTGCTTAAAATACTCCACTTGCTCCCCAGGCATAGTGGAAGTAATGTTTGTGGTTTGAGACGCTATGGTGACAGTTTGAAGCTGTTCTACCAATTCTGAGTATGTGCATGTGTCTGTACATATATATCTGTAATGTGGTGTGCTTTCTTATCTTCAAGAGCATGTGTTAAAACAGTTAAATGATGTTGAAGAAGTGGACCCTGTAAGGAAAGCAAAAGTTTTCACATTTCCTCATTTTGTGGTTTGTGTTCAGTTGGCACTGTGAGCATTGATAAAAGGCAATGTTAATGACTGTTCATAATGTGAAATTGCCAGATTTAACATGATCAATTGTGGATTTATTAGTTATTTTCTCAATCCCTGGACAGCTATGAGGAAGGCTGTTCCAAATTATTATCAAATGATCGAAAGTTTATTACTTCCCTGGGCAAATAAAATACAAATACAATTATATCCTGCAAAAAGATTATTAGGCTAATGTTGCAAAAGACTTATTATATTAACCTTGTTATAGTTAACAGTGGATAGTATATTCTGAATAGGGAAATTCAAGACTACTTGATTTTTAGAATATAACAGTGTACTGTAAGTCATGTTGTACCCAATAAATATTTATAAAATAATTATACATGAATAAAGTATGAACAGCTTTCCAAAAAGAAACACCCAACCCCTAACTGTTAATATGTTAAGTGCTTCTAATAAGGAGTTGAGAATACCAGTCATTACTGTAGCGAGAGATGGGTTATAATGGGGAGATAGATGCTTTGTAATTTTTACATTCCTGGTGACTGAGAGACAGAGATGTCCCCATGGAGCAAAGATGGTCAAAGGATAGATGGGCAGAGTAGGATGCTAAAGAAGTGAGAGAAGTTAAGAAAGGAAGAGGAAATGTATTATTTTTTAAATTTCCTGTAATGTTTTTACTTAAGATGCATGTTTAAGAGAATTTTGTTCCTAGCTCCCAAAGAAATTCAGAAATGAGTCACAGAAGAAAGAGAAGTAGACAAGGTAATGAATTATGGAAAAGGGAAAAGTTGGAGGGAGAAAAATGATATAAGGCAGGCAGAAGGAAAATGTCTAGGAAAACAAAGTCACTTATAAAATGGTTGTGAATATTCTGCCCTTCAATCTTGAGAAACCTTTGGTTTCATATTTTCTACCTCTTTAGACAGGATGTACATTTATAGACTGTTTACTTAGTAACTGAAACCTTTGCTTTTTTTTCCTCTTTGAACAAGTTATGAAATGTGAAGTTAGAAGGGAGAAGTTTGTTCCTGGCCACTTAAAAATGCAAACCTTAAAAAAAAAATGCAAACCTTATCTGGGGGCAATGTAGAGATTCAAAATATTCTATAATAATCTAAAATGATAAAACTTTAAAACAATTAGGCTATTCTTATGGCTACTGAGATTTCCTAGAACTTACTGCAAAATATTTTGTGATAGCAGTGACATTTGAGGAAGAAACACTTCCAGTAACAGTGTTTTTCATGCAATTGTTTTAAAGTTCTTTTAGTACATCACTGGCCTACATAACTCAATAGGTCTGAGGAAGCCATGAACATATTCCCTGTATTGGAGAATCATCCTACTGCTTGAAAACTGTCTCTTTGGCAGCCCTGGAGCAGAGGGGCAAAATGATGTGCTGAGGTGAGACTCTCTGAGTTCCGGTCTTAGTTCTGTCCTTTACTTTCTAGGTAACCTGGAGTGGAGTCATTTCTCCCCTTAGAAGATACTCTCTGGGAAGGCACTATTTCATAGCTTGGGTTTTGAATAAGTTAATAGATGCAAAGAACTCAGAGGAGTGTTCAACATAGAAGTATTTATGTGTGTTTTTTTTATTTTTTTTTTTGGCCAGGGGCTGGGTTTGAACCTGCCACCTACGGCATATGGGACCGGCGCCCTACTCCTTGAGCCACAGGCACCACCCATTTATGTGTGTTATAAATTATTATGACACACTGTGCAATATAGGAGAGAGTAAAAATCACGTCAAAACATAAGACAGAAAGCTATAAAAGAAGGAAATAACTATGTTTGTAGCCAACAGTGAAGATTATTTTTTAAAACCAATCAAGTTACGTATTAAGTCTATCAAAGAATCTTCCACATTATAGCAGTTTGATAATTATTTGCTAAAAAAACTGGGTGGCTAAAAGAATAAAATACAAAAGTAGAGTTCTTCACCAAAAATTACTTACTGAGGTCTTGTAAGAGCTTACAACTGAATTATGTCTATTTTGATTGAAGAAAAATATGAGATATAATCTATGCTTTCAGGGTGGTTTCAGTAAGTTGTGACAGACACTGAGGTCAGGGTTTGCACGTAATAGGCACTCAATAAGTCCCCAAGTACATATTCAATCACTGAGTGAAAAAAAGAGAAATAATCATAGAAGCTAATAGCAATATAAAGCACCATATGGTAGGGACTCAGGGGATGGTAAGGGCCAAAGGAGTTGATGTAGTTCTGAATATAGGACTTGGGCTGACACTTAGAGAATGTGTAGATTTAAGCCTGTCATTCTCAAGCCTAGTTGCATGTTAGAGTACTGAATACCCAGGACCTACCTCAAGAAAAATCTCATTTACATGGTTTGAGGTGAAGCCCAGGAATTTATATGGTTTAAAAGTTATAGAGGTGATTCTAATATTCAGTTGAGGTGGGAATCTCTATTGAGAATAGAGAAGAAGGTAGGGCTAGGGGGAGAGGGGTGGTGGTGGGGGGTGATTTGTCTATAGGCCCTTAACAAGATGTCTACTGGCTCAGAAAGAGGCTACGCAGAAGCTCGTCCAGCTCAATTTCAAGGTAACAAAGTGCTAGCCTGGAGTGTCCTGGACAGGAATGGAAGTGACAGACATGCACCTGTCTCACATGCATGGGCTGCAAATTCAGAGAGAGCCGTACAAATCCTCTGGACAGTTTGCATCGTCTCTGTATCCCTTAGATCTCTTACTGATAGAATAGATAGTACTTCTACATCATGCATCTCTCTGGAGAAGACTGTGGGCAACGAAAGGACATGGTAAAAGGAAGAGCTGAGTCAAAGGCAAATGAAAAAACGTGGTGTTCCACACAGGCTGGAAGACGGAAGTGCCTGAAAGTCCCAGGCTTCATGAGTTCGTAAGACTATATTCCTAGAAAAATAAACCACTCAAAAATTCCCAGATAAAATACACCATTAGTCAGTGAACTGTTATTTTATAGAACAAAACAAATCCCACTCACCTACTGCTCACGAATTCCCTTCCAAAACAGCCTACCAACTCAGAAAGAAACTAGAGTTGTGTGAGGCAGTTGGAGCAAAATAAGAAATGACCCTTGAAAGTTTACTTAGTCTTTTTTAATGCTCATATTAGAAGCAGAAGTGTGTAAGTCCCGTGAGAAAAAGCTAAATGAAAATAGGAAGTGCTGAAAATGAAAGCCACATTTATTTTGTAAGAATTTGTCCTTCCAAATTTTCTTGACAGACTTTTTTTACATGAAAATAAAATTGTTAGGCCGACTTTTTTTACATGAAAATAAAATTGTTAGGCCAGGTGCAGTGGCTCACATCTGTAAACCTACCACTTTGGAAGGTGGAAGTGGGTGGACTCCTTGAGCTGGAGTTTGAGACTCACCTGAACAAGAGTGAGACACCCCCCACTCTACTAAAATAGAAAAACTGAGTATGGTGTCAGACCCAGCTACTTGAGAATCAGAGGCTAGAGGATCACTCAAACCCAGGAATTTGAGGATGCTGTGAATTATGATGCCATAGCACTCTACCCAGGGTGACTGAGTGAGACTGTCTCAAAAAAAAAAAAATCGTTAGATCTTCAAATGAATATCAACTAGATGATAGCATATATAATTACTGATATTTTTAAATTTAAGAGGCACAATTACTTAGAAAATTAAATGACCATTAGTGCCCTCCTTTCGGCTTAATACAAGCAGAATAAAAACTACTAAGTGAGGCAAAATGATTGAAAGAGAATTGACCTGTGATGATTAAATTACGTTTTTGGATCTGGAGCTATTTCATTAGTTTGCCGGGTCAGCTTTTGAAATGGTTCCCGTGGCCTAACTATTCCTGCTATCTCCACGTGTTATTACGTACTTTCACTCATCTTGTTGACACAGACTCTGAGCAGTTCACAGAGTAGACGTGTTATGCCATGTCCCAGCAGAGACCGAGTGCTGCAGAGGGACTGTCACAAGGAAACATGCCTGGCTAAGCAGTCACAATGACGACACTGGGACACAACTTTCTTGAGTTTCGATCTGATGTTATTTCATTTTAGATTCACTTTAGTGGTCACTGACTTTCTTAAATCACATCCAGTAAAAATAATTACTGCATCTTTCTTCTGCTTGATATAATCCTAGTGAAACCAAATGCATTCTTTTTATGGAATAAATGTTACTTTGTAAAACAAACAATAGTTCACATTTTCAGTATGTGAAGGGCTCTAATTTTAGATAGAGCCAGCTTTGATATCATACACAAGTCGCATAATCCCCACATGCCTCAGACTTCTCATTTATAAACTAGATAATAATTTGTACTTTACATTTGTGAGAATTTTACTAAGAAAGAATGCTGTAATGTTCTTAACACACAATAGGCTCGGTAAACATTATTTATGTAATTTTGATGTTGAAAATAACTATTTTATAATTAGTGTATTTCACTGATTCATTATTCTAAAAATTATATTTCGTCAAGAAAAATAACAATCCATGTTATAACTGAAGATACTCTGAAAAAGATCAAGGTTAATATGGGAAAATATTTCAAACAAAAATATGTAGGAATGCGACAGGTACCATAAAAATATCAATAAGTGTTTTTATGAAACCAGACAAGTTGATTTTAAAGTTCACGTAAAAAAATACATATATATACAAGAATAGTCAAGTAAACACTCAGAAGAAAAGCTGAGTGGGGCTAGCTCTAACAAATGGTAAAACCTACTATAAATCTTTTATAACTGAAACATATGGAACTGGCACATAATAAAGAGACTGACAGGTTGAACTGAATGGAAATTTTAGAAATAGATCCAGGTACAGATAGAACTTTAGCATATATATGCTTATTTGTATATTTACATCTATTTCCAAGTTCCCTGCCAAACCTGAAATGCTGTCATTTCTTGGATGTTTCTTGTGCGTTGACTGATGTTACAGTAAGGACAGGTGAACCTGGATTTCCTGCCAGGCTTCTGGAGTTTGATTTTACTCTGCATCAGAATTATTTGATGCAACGCTCTGCACTGATGAAAATGGTCTAAAATCACCGTTGTCCAGTCTGCCCCGTGCGGAGGCGGAGTAAGATGGCAGCCGAGTAACAGCTTCCTTGCATCTGGGCACCGTGAGTCTGGGGATATAGGACTCCAGGCATCTCTGGCTGGTGGGATATGCCTATCATTACCCCTGAGAGGATACAGGGAGTCAGCGAGAGACATCTGGACCCCAAGAAGAGGACTAAAAGAGTGGAAAACCGTCAAGTGGTCACGTGTGTTCAATCCGTCTAAACCCGCCCGCAACTTCCACAGGCACGAGAACTTAAAGAGCAAGAGGTAGTGAAAGGAAAATTAGGGCAAGGAAACAGATAAAAGAAATCACCCATGAGGAAGAATCAGCAGAAAACTCCAGGCAACATGAAGAACCAGTCCAGAACAACCCCGCCAAGGGACCATGAGGTAGCCACTGCAGAGGATTCCACCTATGCAGAAATGTTAGGAATGACAGAAAGGGAATTTAGAATACACATGTTGAAAACAATGAAAGAAATGATGGAAACAATGAAGGAAACTGCTAATAAAGTGGAAAATAACCAAAGGGAAATCCAAAAACAGAATCAAATCAGAGATGAATGATATGAAGAATATAAAAAGGATATAGAAGAGCTGAAGGAAATGAAACAGTCAATCAGGGAACTTAAAGATGCAATGGAAAGTATCAGCAACAGGTTAGACCATGCAGAAGAAAGAATTTCAGAGGTAGAAGACAAAGTTCTTGAGATAACTCAGATAGTAAAAGAGGCAGAAAAGAAGAGAGAGAAAGCAGAACGTTCACTGTCAGAATTATGGGACTTTATGAAGCGTTCCAACATACGAGTTATAGGAATTCCAGAAGGGGAAGAAGAATGCCCCAGAAGAATGGAAGCCATACTAGAGAATATTATAAAAGAAAATTTCCCAAATATCACCAAAGATTCTGACACACTGCTTTCAGAGGGCTATCGGACCCCAGGTCACCTCAACTCTAACCGAGCTTCTCCAAGACACATTGTGATGAACCTGTCCAAAGTCAAGACAAAAGAAAAGATTCTGCAAGCTGCCAGGAGTAAGCGCCAGTTGACCTACAGGGGCAAATCCATCAGAGTGACCGCAGACTTCTCTAATGAAACTTTCCAAGCAAGAAGACAATGGTCATCTACCTTTAATCTACTTAAACAGAACTATTTCCAGCCCAGAATTCTGTACCCTGCTAAGCTAAGCTTCAAAATTGATGGAGAAATCAAATCATTTACGGATATACAAACATTGAGGAAATTCGCCACAACAAGACCAGCTCTACAGGAAATACTTCAACCTGTTCTGCACACTGACCACCACAATGGATCAGCAGCAAAGTAAGAACTCAGAAATTAAAGGACAGAACCAAACCTCCACACTGATGCAAAAGATAAAACTAAGCAATTGACTCTCACAAAATAAGATGAATAGAATACTACCACACTTATCAATTATCTCAATAAATGTTAATGGCTTGAATTCCCCACTGAAGAGACATAGATTGGTTGACTGGATTAAAAAACACAAGCCATCCATTTGCTGTCTGCAAGAAACACACCTGGCTTCAAAAGACAAATTAAAGCTCCGAGTCAAGGGTTGGAAGACAATTTTTGAGGCAAATGGAATTCAGAAGAAAAGAGGAGTTGCAATCTTATTTTCAGATACATGTGGATTTAAAGCAACTAAAGTCAAAAAAGACAAAGATGGTCACTTTATATTGGTCAAGGGAAAAATACAACAAGAAGACATTTCAATTCTAAATATCTAGGCACCCAATTTAAATGCTCCCAGATTCTTGAAACAGACCTTACTCAGTCTGAGCAATATGATATCTGATAATACCATAATAACAGGGTACCTTAACACTCCTCTTACAGAGCTGGACAGATCCTCTAAACAGAAATTAAACAAGGATATAAGAGACTTAAATGAGACCCTAGAACAACTGTGCTTGATAGACGCATATAGAACAACTCCATCCCAAAGATAAAGAATATACATTCTTCTCATCACCCCATGGAACATTCTCCAAAATTGATCATATCCTGGGACACAAAACAAATATCAACAGAATCAAAAGAATTGAAATTTTACCTTGTATCTTCTCAGACCATAAGGCACTAAAGGTGGAACTCAACTCTAACAAAAATGCTCGACCCCACCCAAAGGCATGGAAACTAAACAATCTTCTGTTGAATAACAGATGGGTGCAGGAAGAAATAAAACAGGAAATCATTAACTTCCTTGAGCATAACAACAATGAAGACACAAGCTACCAAAACCTGTGGGATACTGCAAAAGCAGTTTTGAGAGGAAAATTCATCACTTTAGATGCCTACATTCGAAAAACAGAAAGAGAGCACATCAACAATCTCACAAGAGATCTTATGGAATTGGAAAAAGAAGAACAATCTAAGCCTAAACTCAGTAGAAGAAAAGAAATATCCAAAATCAAATCAGAGATCAATGAAATTGAAAACAAAAGAATCATTCAGAAAATTAATGAAACAAGGAGTTGGTTTTTTGAAAAAATAAATAAAATAGAGAAACCATTGGCCAGACTAACGAGGAATAGAAAAGTAAAATCTCTAGTAACCTCAATCGAAATGATAAAGGGGAAATAACAACTGATCCCACAGAGATACAAGAGATCATCTCTGAATACTACCAGAAACTCTATGCCCAGAAATTTGACAATGTGAAAGAAATGGATCAATATTTGGAATCACACCCTCTCCCTAGACTCAGCCAGGAAGAAATAGAGCTCCTGAACAGACCAATTTCAAGCACTGAGGTCAAAGAAACAATAAAAAAGCTTCCAACCAAAAAATGCCCTGGTCCAGATGGCTTCACTCCAGAATTCTATCAAACCTTCAAGGAAGAGCTTATTCCTGTACTGCAGAAATTATTTCAAAAAATTGAGGAAGAAGGAATCTTCTCCAACACATTCTATGAAGCAAACATCACCCTGATACCAAAACCAGGAAAAGACCCAAACAAAAAGGAGAATTTCAGACAAATCTCACTCATGAACATAGACGCAAAAATTCTCAACAAAATCCTAGCCAATAGATTACAGCTTATCATCAAAAAAGTCATTTATCATGATCAAGTAGGCTTCATCCCAGGGATGCAAGGCTGGTTTAACATACGCAAGTCCATAAACGTTATCCACCATATTAACAGAGGCAAAAATAAAGATCACATGATCCTCTCAATAGATGCAGAAAAAGCATTTGATAAAATCCAGCATCCTTTTCTAATGAGAACACTGAAGAGTATAGGCATAGGTGACACATTTCTAAAACTGATTGAAGCTATCTATGACAAACTCACAGCCAATATTTTACTGAATGGAGTAAAACTGAAAGCTTTTCCTCTTAGAACTGGAACCAGACAAGGTTGTCCTCTGTCACCTTTACTATTCAACGTAGTGCTGGAAGTTCTAGCCAATACAATTAGGCAAAACAAGGAAATAAAGTGAATCCAAATGGGAGCAGAGGAGGTCAAACTCTCCCTCTTTGCTGACGACATGATCTTATACTTAGAGAACCCCAAAGACTCAACCACAAGACTCCTAGAAGTCATCAAAAAATACAGTAATGTTTCAGGATATAAAATCAATGTCCACAAGTCAGTAGCCTTTGTGTACACCAATAACAGTCAAGATGAGAAGCTAATTAAGAACACAACTCCCTTCACCATAGTCTCAAAGAAAATGAAATACCTAGGAATATACCTAACAAAGGAGGTGAAGGACCTCTATAAAGAAAACTATGAAATCCTCAGAAAGGAAATAGCAGAGGATATTAACAAATGGAAGAACATACCATGCTCATGGATGGGAAGAATCAACATTGTTAAAATGTCTATACTTCCCAAAGCAATCTACCTATTCAATGCCATTCCTGTCAAAATACCAACATCGTACTTTCAAGATTTGGAAAAAATGATTCTGCGTTTTGTATGGAACCGGAAAAAGCCCCGTATAGCTAAGGCAGTTCTCTGTAACAAAAATAAAGCTGGGGGCATCAGCATACCAGATTTTAGTCTGTACTACAAAGCCATAGTGCTCAAGACAGCATGGTACTGGCACAAAAACAGAGACATAGACACTTGGAATCGAATTGAACACCAAGAAATGAAGCTAACATTTTACAACCACCTAATCTTTGATAAACCAAACAAGAACATACCTTGGGGGAAAGACTCCCTATTCAATAAATGGTGTTGAGAGAACTGGATGTCTACATGTAAAAGACTGAAAGTGGACCCACACCTTTCCCCACTCACAAAAATTGATTCAAGATGGATACTTAAACTTAAGGCATGAAACAATAAAAATCCTCCAAGAAAGCATAGGAAAAACACTGGAAGATATTGGCCTGGGGGAAGACTTCATGAAGAAGACTGCCATGGCAATTGCAACAACAACAAAAATAAACAAGTGGGACTTCATTAAACTGAAAAGCTTCTGTACAGCTAAGGAGACAATAACCAAAGCAAAGAGACAACCTACACAATGGGAAAGGATATTTGCATATTTTCAATCTGACAAAAGCTTGATAACTAGGATCTATAGAGAACTCAAATTAATCCACATGAAAAAAGCCAACAATCCCTTTTATCAATGGGCAAGAGACATGAATAGAACTTTCTCTAAAGATGACAGACTAATGGCTAACAAACACATGAAAAAATGTTCATCATCTCTATATATTAGAGAAATGCAAATCAAAACAACCCTGAGATATCATCTAACCCCAGTGAGAATGGCCCACAGCACAAAATCTCAAAACTGCAGATGCTGGCGTGGATGTGGAGAGAAGGGAACACTTTTACACTGCTGGTGGGACTGCAAACTAGTACAACCTTTCTGGAAGGAAGTATGGAGAAACCTCAAAGCACTCAACCTAGACCTCCCATTTGATCCTGCAATCCCATTACTGGGCATCTACCCAGAAGGAAAGAAATCCTTTTATCATAAGGACACTTGTACTAGACTGTTTATTGCAGCTCAATTTACAATCGCCAAAATGTGGAAACAGCCTAAATGCCCACTAACCCAGGAATGGATTAACAAGCTGTGGTATATGTATACCATGGAATACTATTCAGCCATTAAAAAAAATGGAGACTTTACATCCTTCGTATTAACCTGGATGGACGTGGAAGACATTATTCTTAGTAAAGCATCACAAGAATGGAGAAGCATGAATCCTATGTACTCAATTTTGATATGAGGACAATTAATGACAATTATGGTTATGGGGGGGGAAACAGAAAGAGGGAAGGAGGGAGGTGGGTGGGGCCTTGGTGTGTGTCACACTTTATGGGGGCAAGACATGATTGCAAGAGGGACTTTACCTAACAATTGCAATCAGTGTAACCTGGCTTATTGTACCCTCCATGAATCCCCAACAATAAAATAAAAATGAAAACCAGTAGATGTGAAAACAACCCAAGTGCCAACCAATGCATGAATGGATTTATAAAATGTGGTATACACATACTATGGAGTACTACTCAGCCATAAAGAAAAATGGTTAACTGGTATCTTTTGTGAGAACCTGGATGGAACTGGAGACCATTCTTCTAAGTGAAACAACAGGAATGGAGAAAGAAACACATGTGCTCAGTACTAGGTTGGAACTGATCAAGCAACAGTTATAAAAGTAAATCAAGCACACATATGGGGGTGAATCTCAATGAAAATCAAGCTGGGGGAAAAAAGAGATGGGGATGGGTAGATTCACACTTACTGGTTACAATGCACACTATCTGGGTGAGGGGCATGCTTGTGACTTTGACTCAATTCTGTCCAAAATACAAAGTATATAAACAAAACATGTGTACCCCTTAATATTCTAAAATTTTAAAAAGGAAAAAAGAAATAATTTTTTTAAAAGCAGACAGGAATAAAGAATTAACAAAATCCATAGATTGAAAGGAGCTAAATTTACTTGCCTTAAACCCCAAGGAAATGTAATGTTGGATTTGCTGAAATATGGGAAAGTCAAAGTTCAATCTTCTGATATTAAATTACTTAAGCAATCAACTCTACCAGACACAGCAGCACCCTCAGTAAAAATGTCTGATGTAGGGAGATTACTCAAGAAGGGCCCCTAAGCCCAACCCTGGGAATGCACTGCTCCCACTGTGCAGCTTTGCTCCTCAGAGGCAGCCCTCATTCCCCTACATCAACAGCATCTGAGCAAACGGGACCAGCTATTCCTGGGAGGTTCAACCAGATATATCGCTGGGTCATAATTTGTTCTCTCTTCAGTCATTTTCTTAATGACTAATTTTTTTCTGGTTTTTTGTTTGTTTTTGTTGTTTTTTGTGTGTGTGTGTGTGTGTTTGTTTTTGTTTTGTTCTGTTTATAAAGGATCTTGCTCTTGTTACCCAGGTTAAAGTGCAGTGGCATCATCACAGCTCATAGCAACTTCAAGCAATCCTCTTAAAGTAGCTGGAAGTACAGGTGAGCACCACCACGCCCAGCTGATTTTTCTTTTCTTTTTTTTTTTTTTTTTTTTTTTGTAGAGAGGGGTCTCTTTCTTGCTCAGGCTAGTCTCAAACTTTTGAGCTCAAGCAATTCTCCCACCTCAGCCTCCCAGAGTGCTAGGACAACTAGCCACTGAGCTGGGCTAGTCATTCAGCTAATGTTTTGTTGTTATTATTGTTGTAGTTGTTTTCAATTTTGGAATATTACAGAGGTACACACATTTTGGTTATATAATTTGCTTTTGTACATTTTGAGTCAAGGATTTAAGTGTGCCCTTCACTCAGGTATGCATTGAACCAGTTAGGTGTGAATTTACCCTATCCCTACTCTCTCCTCCCACCTACTTGATTTCCGTTGAATTTTACTTCCATATACTCATATAGTGTTGATCAACTGTTTTTAATTTAGTATTGAGTGAATGTGATTTTTGTTTTTCTATTCACTTTCTATATTTCACTTGGAAGAATGGTCTCCAGTTCCATCCAGGTTATTACAAAAGATCCTAGATCACCATTGGTTATGGCTGAGTAATACTCCATGGGGTACTCAGACCATAGTTTATTAATATGTTAATATATAGATATTAATTAATAGATGTGTTTCCACATCTTTGCAATTGTGAATTGTGCTACTATAAACATTTGAATGCAAAAAAAAAAAAAAAATCAGTGTTGTCCAGTAGGTCAGCCACTCTCCATATGTGACTATTAAAATGTGGCTAGTGTGATTGAGAAACTTTAAAATGTATTTAATTTTAACTAATTTATATTTAAATAGACACGAGGCTAGTGGGGACCCTCTGGATGATCATGCTGTGGGCTCTAAGCTCTTCCTGGACAGGTCCAAGTCTGTTTAGTCTACACCAGCATCTAGCATGGTTTCCGAGGGACGCCTGGCCTTTGTTTCTTCAATCCATGTTAATTCTATTACAGATGTTTGGCTGGTGGGTTGGTGCACTCTGACGTCCAACTGGAAACCAGAAGATTAAAGGCCCAGTGCTGCACATGGATTCTTAGAAGCACCAGAAGCAGCTGCTGGGGGTGGGTGGGGTGCAATCAGGCAGCAGACCTGCTGTTTCTTCAGGGGTTTCTTGTGGGGCTTTTCCATTGCAAAAATTCACTCTAGTTTACAGGAACCTCAGATAATTGTTTATAGGTAACAGATAATAAAAAAGGTAGGTGTGAACATATTTATCCACCTGCTTCAAGGAAATTACAGCTTTCATAAAGTAATGTTTTCAGCTTTTTTTCATAGAAAAATATGTCTTTGGGAAATAGGCAGTCCATGGTTTAAATAAACACTAGTCTCAGTAAAGCAGAACATCAGATGGAGGGCTCAGCAGCAATAGAGGGAAAGTCAGACTTTTTAAAAGAGTTTCTAAATATTGTTCAAGTCACATATTCACAGACAAGTTTGGGCAAAGTCTAATAAAATGCTAAGCAGCTTGCTGGTGTGGAAAAAGCAAATGCTTGGGGCCACAGATCACTGACTGGACTTTCAGCTCTACCCTGTCCTTCATTTGTGTAAAGAAAAGCTACTCAACTTCTCTGAGACTTAGCTTCTTCACCTGCAAAAGAGGGAAGGATTAGATTGCATAACTGAGGTTGGGGAGGGAGTGGAAAGCTAAGTAAATGGTCAAAAAAGGTGAACTCCCTTTACTAGCACCCCTCTCACGCTGTCACTACCTAAACAGGTTGTTGTATAGAATTAAAGCAAGGAGGGGCTAGAGATTATTCTAGAACGCACCCAGTAAAATGAGGAAATTGAAGAAAGAAAATACAAGATAAAAGTGATACCAGCAGCAGACGCTAAAAAAAAAGGTGTCAAAAGTGACCAGCCTCACACCTGCTCCCTGTTCCATGTCACCACCTTGGAAGTCAGGACTCAGTTTCTGCCCTGAAAATTCAAAGATGCAGATGCTAAGATGCATATTTTGAGTCCAGGTATCTCACACTGGGATTTTAAAAGTTTATTTTATTTATTTATTTATTTATTTGAGATAAAGACACTCTGGCACCCTGAGTAGATAGTTGTGACATCATAGCTCACAGCAACCACAAGCTCTTGGGCTCAAAGAGATTGTCTTGCCTCAGTTTTTCTATTTTTAGTAGAGACAGGGTCTCACTCTTGTTCAGGCTGGTCTTGAACTCCAGAGCTCAGCATTCTACCTGCTCTGGCCTCTCAGAGTGCTAGGATTACAGGCATGATCCACAGTGCCTAGCCTAAAAAAATTTAGTTTATTAAATGTTTCACCAGTGGGGCGAAATTTCTCTATTTGAGCAAAATACTATGATCATGTTAAATAAAAAATCACAACCTTAACCTTATTTTGTGTAGTGGGAGGACAAGTCTTTGTTCAGAACCTTTGCTATTTCTCTCTCTCCCAATGTGGTAGTGGCATGGTCTGTCCTGAATGTCAATGCCATCAACAGTTCTCATTGTTTTTTTCTAACTCTATTTGGGTGACCTCAGTAACTTCATTGTCTTTTTTTTCTTAGTGATTATAAAACACAGCGTGGAGATGTCTGATTGTGATAAAGGCCTGTGAAATCACACACCAGGACACAGAGTATTTCAGAGATGTCAGTGATGAACACTTTTACGTTATAGCACAGCATGGAAGTGTAGTATCAATGCAGAGATCAAATATTTGCCTTGTAAGAAAATCCCTAAAGCCATGTGGTTGAGGGCTCTGTTTTGTTCAAATTTGATAATGCTTTTGATTTACAGAAAGCATAAAGCCCGTTTTCTTTTCTCTTTCTACTTCCCAATTTGGGTACTCAACTTTACACAGATAAACATGTAGAAAACTTTTTTTATGCCAGGATAATTTTCTAACAGAATTTTTGAGCTAATTTATAATTTTACCTACTAGAAAATCATTTTAGATGTGGCGCTCGGATATAATAGGAACTAAGAAAAAGTCAAATTAAAGACTTTTTCTTATAAGAGGCATTAAAACCTAAATATTGTATATGCTATAATAGGACATAGAAAATGATGAATACTAATAAGTTACCAAATTTTGGAATACTGGTCTGTGGTGTTACTGTGGAGATGAACATACAGATTATCCTTAGGAGGCAGATGTCCAGGTAGTTTTGTTATTATCCACTATTAGAGACTCTACACATAGAACTATTACCAATAATATGCTTCCTTTCTTCAGTGAGTCATCTGGTCTCCCACCCTTCCCTTTAGGTAGCCTTTCCACAGTGTTTCTCTTCCTTTCTTTTATTTTTAGGTCTCTTCACCTTTCCTCACCTCCTCATACCTATTGCATATTTTTATTTCTCTACGTATTTATTTATCCTATTGAGGAAGAACTCACAGGATGATAAGTCGGATATTAACCATAAAGGAAGGAAAATTCCCAGCAAAGGCTTTCATTCACAGTGCTGAATTTTGCCTCTATTTTTCCTTTCATAATGCTATTTGGACAAATTCCAAAACTCCCTAAACAATAGCTCCCTAAGTGAAGCTATTTTATAGTTGATTTTCTCCATTTACAATTTCATGCTTTAGTGCAGTATTTCTGGACACTTAACCTCTCTCTCCTTCTCAACAGGAATCTCTTTTTTTATTGAGAGTAACAAAGCCAGGAGGGGAAGCAGGTGTTCAAAGCTTCAGTGGCCACAAGTGGAAAAAAAGAAAGAAAGAAAAAGCCTTCATCCCCAATCCATCCAGAATGTAGTCTTTTAAAAAATATGCCTTCCCTAGGTATTATATTTTCAGGTTTATTCAATTTGCTTAACTGTGAGTGCAAGCTACCTATGGCCTTGTCAAGAACTTCTGGGACATCCTATTTTTTTTTTTTTTATTATTGTTACATCATAGCTGTGTACATTTGTGCAATCAAGGGGTACAATGTGCTGGTTTCATATACAATCTGAAATATTCTCATCTAACTGTTCAACGTAGCCTTCATGGCATTTTCTTAGTTATTGTATGTAGACTTTTGTCCGGGAGGGTGCCGATGGCGGGTCCCGGCTCAGCTCTTCCGGAGGTCCGGGAGGGTGCCGATCAAGTGATCACATCTCAGGGTGGGCAAAGGACTTGAAGAGAAACTTCTCTAAAGAAGACAGATGCACAATCTACAGACACATGAAAAAAAGCTCATCATCCTTAATCACCAGAGAAATGCAAATCAAAACTTCTTTGAGATATCACCTAACCCCAGTAAGACATTTGTATTCTGAATTTAGTAGATTTTGCCTGTACCCATTCTAAGATGCACGGTAGGTGTGGCCCCACCCATTACCCTCCCTCCACCCTAACCTCCAGTAAGAGTAGCCCACATAACAAAATCCCCAAACTGGAGATGTTGGCGTGGATGTGGAGAAAAGGGCACACTTCTACACTGCTGGTGGGAATGCACACTAACACGTTCCTTTTGGAAGGATGTTTGGAGAATACTTAGAGATCTAAAAATAGACCTGCCATTCGATCCTATAATTCCTTTACTAGGTATATACCCAGAAGACCAAAAATCACAATATAACAAAGACTTCTGTACCAGAATGTTTATTGCAGCCCAATTCATAATTGCTAAGTCATGGAAGAAGCCCAAGTACCCATCAACCCATGAATGGACTAGCAAACTGTGGTACATGTATACCATGGAATATTATGCAGCCTTAAAGAAAGATGGAGACTTTACCTCTTTCATATTTACATGGACGGAGCTAGAACATATTCTTCTTAGCAAAGTATCTCAAGAATGGAAGAAAAAGTATCCAATGTAAAGCTAATTTATAGCTTTCATATGAAGGCTATAACCCAACTATAGCACAAGAATATGGGGAAAGAGCCGAGGGAGGGGAAGGGAAGGGGGACGAAAGGTGTAGATCTGTTTATATGATGAGTATGATAAATTAAATGTAACCAATAGCACTTGCTCAAAGAATATACAAGGTCTGTGCAGAAAATACCCAGCCACATAGGCCTCTACTTTTCATACTTGGCTGGATACTTTCTGGACAGCCCTCGTATCTTCACAAGTCACCTAAGTAGATCTTTTTGTTCTTCTAATATTCTCAGTGCCATATGAATGGACTATGTTAAACACAGAACCTTTTGTGTCCTTCTGGATAAGCTCTAGTTTTATAAGATGTCACAAAGTTCTTTCTTACCATATATCATTGTAGTCCATGGAACCAATATTTAGCCTCTCAATTTTTCTATCACTTTTCATAATTTAGTCTCTTTTCTGCTACAATACTCCATACTTTTGATTTCCATTGTTGATTAGATAGTGGTGACAAAATACTACTGATTAAGAAAAGAAGATGAAACAATATAAAATAGCAATTAATAAAACTACTCAGAAAAGAAGAAATTACTCATAGACACTAGGCTTTTTTTTCTGTCTTTCATAACCCAGTTACGTAATTGGGTTCTGTTTGTGAGATGGCAGAAACAAAAACCATAGGGCTTTCAAAGTTCTGTTAACATTTAAGCTGTTAAAAAACTACACTTTATATGATTTAACTTTTTCCAAATTACTGATATTCTCTTATTAGTTGACTGTATTGACAAGATAGAATATAAGTTCCATGAGGACAGCCACCTACCTACTTTGTTTACTCCATCTCTCTATTGTCCAGTAAATTAACTAACACATGCATTCTTTTTAATAAAAGAAAATGCAGCTGGGCGCTGTGGCTCATGCCTGTAATCCTAGCATTCTGGGAGGATGAGGCAGTGGATTGCTTGAGCTGAGGAGTTCAAGATTTGCAAGAGCGAAACCCTGTCTCTTAAAAGTACTATCCAGGTGTTGTGGCAGATGCCCTGTAGTCCCAACTACTGGGGAGGCTCAGGCAAAAGGATCACTTAAGCCAGTGGTTCTTAACCTTCCTAATGCTGCAATCCCTTAATACAGTTTCTCATGTTGTGGTGACCCTCAACCATAAAATTATTTTCGTTGCTACTTCCTATCTGTAATTTTGCTACTGTTATGAATCATAATGGAAATATCTGATAAGCAGATGACCCCCGCGAAAGGATAGTTTCACCCCGCAAAGGGATCACAACCCACAGGTTGAGAACGGCTGACTTAAGCCCAAGAGTTTGAGGTTGCTTTGAGCTATGATGCCAGGACACTCTAACGAGGGTGACAAAATGAGACTGTGTCTCAAAAATAAATAAATAAAAGAAAATACAAATTTACAACAAAATATTCCAAAGTATAATATAGCCCCACCGTGATAAAATTCCTTAATGATGAAGTCGTAATTCACTCATTCTGCTTTTTGCGCTTTTTTATCTGTTTACTCCCAAATAATTCTAAAATTAGATTACTGAATAAATCTAAAATCAAAATGTTAAAATATTTCAAAAAATTTAAAATAAAAAGAATTTCTCTTTAAATTTTGAGAAAAAATTTCAAGTTATGATTTAAACTTGTCCTACCAAGTGGAGCTCTAGCCTTTAACTCTTCTAGCTGAAGATGCTTTAGCAAACCAGACTAGTCTGTCTTTTCTTCTTTGATTTGCTTGTTATTTAATTACCTAGTGACTCTGGTTGACAGACTAATAGTCAAATACAAACCGTAATACCTTTAGTTAACAACAAAGGTTCATAAAAATCTAGTGCTTATGTCATCACAAGGTCAAGATTTAGTAAGAATTTATCATCTTCAAGGTACTATGCATGGATAATTTCATCTAACCTTTACAAACCCTATGATAAAAGTACTATTTTTAATTCCTTCCATGGGTGAAGGAACTGAAATTCAGAAAAGTAATGTAACTTGCTGCATGCCTGTATTTAGTACTACAGGTAACATTCAGTCACAAATGATCTGACTTTAATACCTACATTTTTAAACCATATGCAGTATTTCTAAATGTGTAATAATGAATAAAAATTTAAGATAATTTATATGGCAGATAAACTTTTTGAAAAGGTATTTGTTTATTTAAATGTGTATTTTTTGAAGTTCAGCTTTTAAAACAAGCCCATGATTTCAAAATACTTTTACATGGAATGAAGCTAGTGTAGTTAATCCAGTGGGCAATCTGCCCCAACTAGGCCACGTCAAGTTCATGGTGGTGCTGAGGCATACCTATTAAAATCTTCCATAGTTAAACTATTAGGATGTAAGTATAATATAGACTGTTTGATTGCTAATGTGGATTCTCATATATTAAATTTCTATGTTATGTCATTTTTTTCAGTGATATACTACATACCACTTTAATATATGAAAATATCAGTTATAAGTTGCTATTGAGACTGTATACTATTTAAGTTCCTTTTCTCTTAGGAAAAGGATGAACCTATCATGAACCTTCTCATGAACCTATCATGAATAAGTGCTTGATATACAAGTACTTTACAACATAATACTAAAGGCACTGATAGAAATGGAGGTGGTATGGTGATTGTGATGAAGTCAGTGGAAGACCAAATTGATGAATCACCTAAAACCATCTGTTACTGTTATAAAAGCAAAAGCTGAAAACAAAAATATCATGCAAGTAAAGGGAGAATTATTTGAAATTTGGACTTAGTAGACCGTCAGTAAGCATAAACTTCTTCATTAGGTATAGGGAGTTTGGGGACACTGAACGTTCTGGGAAGAAAGCATCCTATCTCAAAGGTCAGTTTTGAAATATACAAAGACTACCATGGGAGGCACTGCATTTTTTAAAGCAAAGTAAAACGGTATTCAAGTACCTCAGAAACATCAACACAGGATGGCAGGAGATAGAATTGCAAAGTTGCAGAAGCCTTGTTTATAATGTTGGTTTTAATTGCTAAGGTTTAGCGGTGCTACACTGGTGAGACACGCACCAAGTCAGCTGCCAAACACTGCAAGCGATGCTCTGTGGGACAAGGCAAGAGGAAAAACTCTGAGGGGGCAACTGTGTCAAATAAACAACTTATCAGGCAGTGACAGATACGACCCAAATGTAGAGTAGCATTTATTGTTCATGGTAGAATGAGTTTATAATATTCACTGGTAGAATGAAGTTTGTAATATTCAATATTCTGACATGAATTCCTTGACATTAGCAATTTAACTGATCTTATTCTGTTTGTCAGATATAAGTCTAATAAAGGAGCCCAAGAAGACGTGTGGTTTGGCCAGTCTTTGTTAACTGTTACAACTGCAGAAGAGATTTTAAAAGGATAACTTCCAGAAGAATAATAACATGCAGCGAGGTATTGGGTTGTGCACAGATGGTGCTGAGGCAGTGGTATCCAGTAAGAATGACTTGTTCCATGTATTCAAGCTGTTCTACTGGAAACAATATCTACCCACTATTTCATGCAGGGGGGAAGCTTTTACTACCAGAGATGTTTTTTAAAAGGAAGGAATCTGGTAAAGCTATAAAGATTGTCAACCACATTAAGGACAGAAAATTGAATTACCTACTTATTCTCAGCTTTGAGAAAGTTATCAGCATTGACTTCAATTAGCGTTTCCTGCAATAACTCGAAAAAAACACTTCATATCTTGGCTGACAAAACTTAATATATAATAACATATGCATAATTTGGGTTGGCTTTGCAAATCAGCATATTGAGGTTATATATTCTCCTTTGAATAACCTAAAATTATCATTTAAAGGCAAGTATATTTTCATTTTCTATATGAAATTGAAAAATGAGTGTGATGGTGGCAGAATCTCAGGGACACATAATTTGGGTGAGCTATATTATTATATTTGTCTGAATGGCCTTCTAAAAATTTATCAAAGGAGGTAACCAAAAATCTGAAAATTGTGAATCTTTGCTTGATAAACTTTCCATAAATTCTTGGCCAAAGAGAATGAATGACTTTGGTGAATTTTGGTCTACATTACCAAATATCCTTGAAGTGGTCATATTAAAATGAATTATTTGAAAAGTTTGTCCAGCCAAAGTTACTTACAGAATTTTATTACAGCATGATCTATGATTTTATTTAGGATTTTTGTAAAGGTTGTTTGAGGTTATTCCATGTGGTCAATTTTTTGCAAATTTTCCATAGACACTTGAAAAGTGGTAGGGTATATAACTCCTGATAAAGCTATTAAATTTATGCCCTTAACAATATCATTCATGTCCTCTATGTACTGAAGAATTTTTATGGGGTTGTTCTTTCAAAGCCTGAGAGAGGTATGGAAAAGTTTTCTATTACTCTTCTATTTTTTCTTTTTTATTCTCTTTGTCTTTTTTTATAGTTTTGTTTCATAAATGCTTAAGTTATTTAGCATATTACAGCAATTCTATCTTCTTCATAGACTGTAGCCATCTCTGTAACAGGTTTTGTTCCATTAAGAATGTTTACCCTTGAACTCTTCCCTTTAACACTGTTTTGAACTTTATTTTTATTTTCATCATTTAGGCATGTGTTTGTCCAGCCTTTTCCTTTCAACTACTCTGAATTGCTTGTGTTTAATTTATTATGTTGTTTCCTTTTGACTGTAACATATAGATTTTCATTTCTTGACCAAATTTTAGGAATCTCTGTATTTCAAAAATGAATATAACCTACTTATTTTTATTGTCATTTTTAATGGATTGGCCTTTCATTTATTTTATTTTTGACTTTTAGTTAATTGTATCTTGCTGATTCTTTACTTATCTTTAACCATATTTTCTGAGATTTCTTTTATTTTATAGTAATTTTAAAATATAAGGTTTTTATTTAGTTATGTCAGCTGTTGAAACTACTATTAAAAGAAGCCCTAAATGTTTGCTTTCTAAGTTATTAGCTTTGAAATGATCTCATGGCATTTCCACCTTCTCAAGATAGTGATACTATTCCCTTTCCTCTGCCCCTTTCTTTTTCTTATTATCATTCTTCCTTCAAACATAGAGTTCTTAGCATCTTTTAAGTATGTTCAAATTTCAACCATATAAATAACCTTTCCTCCTTTGATCACACATCTCCCCTGCAACTGTTTCATCTCCTCCTCATTGCTAAATTTCTAGGAAAAACCGGTCAATACCAGCTGTACCTATTTATTACCTCCCTGGGCTTCTGCCAAATTACTCCCTGGTGTTTCCTCCTGCCTCTTGGGGGCTGCTTCCAAGTCCTTTTTATAATGCTATCCTTTTCCACCAGACCTACATGTGTGTGATTCCTCAAAGCTTGGACCTATGTTCCTCATCTCCTCTCTCTGGAACACCACATCAAGAATTTCAAATGACCCTGTAAACAGATGACTTGCAAATAAATATACCCAGTCCCAGGCCACTGTCCCAGAGACTCCAGATCTATAGTTGCAAGTGCCATCTTGACGTGTCTATGACCTGTCAAAAGTACTTTAAAATTGATGTGTCCATCACTAAATTCTTTATTGTCCTCCCTGAACCAACTTTTCTTTTTCCTCCCCAAGTGGAGAGAGCTATGAAAAAGCCAAGAGTGAGTATTGGGAGGAGTGGTAGGAAATCAGACGGGAGAGGTGGCCTGGGGCCTATGCATGACTAGCCTTGGAGGTCATGATTAGAACTTTGAATTTTAGTTTGAGATGCAAAGTCTTTTGGAACACTTTTAAATAGGAAAGTAATATTCATATTTTAAAGGATTCCATTGTCGGTGGAGAGGGGAGGCAAGAGTGGAGCCCATCTAGTTAGAAGTCTGTTACGGAGATTTAAGTGAGAAATAATAGAAGCTTATAAGACGGTGGTAGCAGTGAAAGAGATTAGATAAGTTCAAATTTTAATACTTTTTCAAGGTAAATATTTGTGGATAGATTTGATGGAACACATAAGATAAAGAGTCCAGGAAAACTCCTGGGTGGTTGTTGTTATTCTCTGATGAGGGGTACTAGGAGGCAGGATACACGTGGTTGGGAACTGGAATCAACAGTTGAGTTTAAAACCTGATGGATTGTGATGTGCATTAGACATCAGGTGAAGATACTAGGAGGATGCTGGGGGTCACAAATTGAGTTCACAGTGGAGGTCCCAGCAAGCTGCAGATACATATTTGGGAGTCATCAGAATATTGCATGAATCATCAGCATATTGCCACCATGTGCTTATGTTAATAGCCCTGTAGAAACAACTTGGCAAGGTTTCATGACCTTGGTACGTTAGTGTCTCATAGCTGTGTTTGTTTCAAGGAGTGGTGTGCCTGCTGAGTGGCATTCATTATTATTGTTGTGCTTCTTATAACAGCTCTGATGGCCATTCCAGATAAAGAGTTCCAAGATTGCTTTGAAGGGTGGACCAGATGCTGATGCCAGTGCATAGCTTCCCGAGGGGGAGTACTTCAAAAGTGGCCATACTGATATTCAGCAATGAGGTACGTAGCACTTTTTCTAGGAAGAGTTTGTGCACTTAATGGTCAGACCTTGTATAGGTGATAATTAAAACCACCCAGAAGTCAGTGTAGATTGAAGATGAGAAGAGGTCCAAGCACTAAGCAGATGACATTTTAGAAAATCAGGTGGCTTCTTTGTTTGTGGCAGCCACCTCTGATTAGTATTAGTTTGAAACAGAGAAAACATGCCTTCAAGTAGGGGGGGTGGTCAAATTTCTTTTATGGCCTATCTAACTCCTTAGTCTTCACTTGTCCAGGTTGGGAGCTTACTTTGTGATTTAGAAAGAACTCTGTAAGGTAAGCTAAACCCTCAGTGTTGAGAATCCAAGGCAAGAAAACCAAGACAGCACTGGTTTTGAGTTGAGTGGGGTCATGCTTTGTTCCTAGCACCAACACAGAGTTTAGAAGTGCTGTCAATCCACTTCAGAGACGACAATTCTCCAAGGCTGGTGGTCCCCATTTCTCCCATAGCCAGCCCTCTCCTCGGCTCTCACCCCTCCAAATCTAGATGTCAGTGAATTCCTAGTTGGGTTTGCTGAAATGCATTTCATTCCTTTCACCCACATGCCATCATTCTCTAAAGATCCACAATGTTTCATTCCATTTTGTTCCATTTTCACAATATTTACTTTAAGTTTATTGTTTATTAATCCTATTCCTTGTGTCAGGCACTGAGTTTAGCTCCTCCAGATATGCAGTCAACCTGTGGAAAACTGAGGCATATAGATGTTAAATAACTCTCATAAAGATTACAGAGCTGGTAAGTGAGACCTTGTTAGAATTTGCTTTCCCCAGAGTCAAAGACAGTGATGAATTTCTAAAAGGTATAATAGTACTGTTCTTATTTTCAGAGATTTTTTCGCTGCTGTGACACAATTTTTAGTTTTATAGAATAAAGGTGCAAAAGAAAACCAAAGTAACATCACCTTTACTCTTAATAGTGTTGTGTTACCACTCCAGAATAGCCACAACCATGTTTCACCAGATATCAGATTTATGGAGAATGTTTTTTATCACATATATATGTGATTTATGAGTTTTGAATTCTGTAGAAATACAAAATTTTACCTTCATACATA
Organism: Nycticebus coucang; assembly: GCF_027406575.1. Lineage (NCBI taxonomy): Eukaryota > Metazoa > Chordata > Mammalia > Primates > Lorisidae > Nycticebus > Nycticebus coucang. Next base: position 78,170,440 of record NC_069786.1, read on the forward strand.
TTGAGCAAACAGAAGGTTTTTTGCTTTATAAAGTTCTAATTCATAACTATAGTTTATAAGCCCTCCATGAGCTGAATCTGATCTATCTTGACACCATTCCATGTTTGCCCTGCTCTGCACTCATAGTCTCCAGATATACTAAGCTGTTTCTTACCTCTGTGGCTTTACTCATAAGTTCACCACTTCTAAGGCTGAATCTATTCCTTTTCTAAGGCTTTATTCAAGCATCATCCACTTGTGAAATCTTTCCAGTCACTATTGCTACTGTCTGTAAATTTGCAAATGCCCAAGAACAACAATCATTACATTTTATTCCACTCATTTCTTTATATGTGTTTTTCTAGATTTTGAGCTGATTTGGGGCTGGGATACTATGTCTGATTAATATCAATGCCCTCATACAGTTCTAGGTACATAAAACACAATGAATAACATTTTGTTGTATTCATGGGCAATATTCAAAATCTTTAACAATCACAGCAAACAAGAAATGGCCAATCTGAATAGACGTTCAGTCTATCAGAAGGCACAAGCTATGGTACATATTAGCTAAATATCAGCCTTTCAAAGTTTACTTTATTTCCATTACATGCCTTCTTTCTTTATTATTTTGATGTCTATACATCTGGTGAAATACTATGTAACCAATGATTCTATAGTTAAATAGAAAACCTGACTTTTTTAAATAGCTCTGGTTTATACTCTTACCTGTGCTTTATATTGAGCCAAGTTCTAGGACAAAAATCTTACCAGCTATGCATATTAACGTATCTTCCAAATTATTTAAAAGAGCATCACTTTGTAACGTCCTAATGTGAGGGTTTTGACACTCCCTACGTAGTTCTCTATCGTATGAAGGGCTTTTGTCTTGTCTCTGACACACCAGCTGAGATCAGTGAAATTATAAGGCTTTTATTGAAAGATTATTTATGCTGCTGCAGAACCATCTGAACCCTTGACCATATTAAATAAAACACACTAACTGACAGTTTATGTTCCACATTATGCAAGGTGAGAAATCAACCTGCAAGACCAAAGCAACCATGGATACAGGTAAGAAAAGAGCTAAAGTGCTCAAAGAGAAGGCCTCCTTTTTGGTGGATTTAGTGATGTTCTTTTTCTTCTGAAGGTACTTAACTAAATAAGAGTTCCATTAAAACTAAAGTGAGTGTGTGTATGATATTTTCTGTGATTTCCAAAGAAAGATCTATAGACATATGTTTTAGTCATTATGTTCGGAGATAGTGCCTTTTAGAATTTCTTTTCTTTTTATTTCAAACTATTGAGAGGGTACACATGTTTTTTGGTTATATGGATCATCTTTGTAATGCTTGAGCCCCAGGACCACATATCACCTGAAATGCTACTTAATCTGGAAAAAGTATTTACAACAATCCAATCAATGCCACCTAGAATTGAAGAGAGCATTTAATGTGGCAGTCACGATGGAGGGGAGGCAATAAGAGAGAGAGCACAGCTTGGAGTGCAGTGCAACTGGGGGACACACACCTCCCTCCTGAAAGCAGCAGACTCGCAGTTACGGGACTGCTAATCTGTTCTACTGTTTTTTAATCAGATGTTGGCATTATCTGCCACTAATTGCTTTTTCATTTCCACTTGTAATTATTCCATTGCATGTTTGTAGTGAGAAGCTGAAAATGAGGCAGATCACTGAGAAAGAATTAATTGTTAATGAATAATCATCAGTAGGAAGCCAATTTCATTATCTTCAAAGAGGTAGCCAGAGATTAACCACTAGCTGTGGTTCTCCTACTTTCTGTGCATGACTGTAAAATAATCACAAATAATCACGCCCTCCAGCTTCATCAATTATTTTCTATTATGTGGATTGATACCCATTTTTGTCTTTGTTGTTTAATGATAATGGCAGTATTCATGCTGGGGAGTGCTAATTGGAAGGTGTTACATTCAGTGGGCTCTAGGCCTAATTATTAGAGCATCTTCTTCATTAGCAGATGATCCTACAAGGGTTGCATGGTGGGAGTTACTAATTTTTCCAAGTTACAAGAACATCACGTTGGGAAACTTTTGCATGTCCTTATGCCAAGTAACACACAGAAAATCTTATGCCTGGTCAAAGTGGTGTAGCTACCAACAAAGAGTCTCTGTTGAAGCAAACCAAACAGGATGTTTTGAGCTAATCTGAGTCTTGGAACACAAAGCCTGTCTCTGCCCTAGACTCCATATCTGCCCCGGCTGTTGCTGAGATTTTGCTTCTGCTTTGTTTCTGCCATTTACCAACTCACCACTCATTCTTTAGAACGGCTCACACGGCCCCCAGGGATTAATACATAGAGAATTGACAGCTAATAAGGGAGACATGGTGATTTTGAAAGTTAGGACTGAACAGTCCTAATGTTTGCTGCCTTGGTGGTTGGGTTATACCTATCCACACAGACATGGAGAGAAAATAATCATATAGCCCCACTTCACATTTCTGTGGGGCTGAACATCTTCCCAAGGCGTCTTTTGGAACACTGGCTCACGGTGTCCTCAAACAGAGCTGTATAGCTCCTTGCTGAAGGACCTTTTGTGGCCCCAGAAACTCCTACAGCACAAACCTCATGCCCGACATAGCAGAGGGACTTTCACCTGCCTTCCTTCTCCAGAGTGGGCTCATAGTTCTTTAATGAGTGTGAGTGAATAGACTTCCTGTCTCATCTAAAAGACCGTCCTCAGTTCTTACAATGACCCGCAGGCACCAAGGCTCCTTTTCCAACTAAGCTCACAGTTAAAGACAAACATGGCATGCAGCAGTCTCAAGCTCACTGGACTATAGAACATGTTTTTGAAACATCTCCAGGAAGAGAAACTTGCAAAAGAGATAGAAAAATCAGGTAAAATTGAAAGAAAGAGTATGGGGTTTTGATGTTAGTTCTAGCCATTTTGTTGGTTGTGTGAGCTAGTGTACGTTATTTAACTCCCTGGAGACTCAGTTTCTCTCATTATGTTGTTAGAAAATACATGAGATATATGAAATAATATTTGTAATGTGCTAAACTCAGGGCCTGGCATCTAATTGGTGCTTGCCTTGATTAGGAGCAGATTGCATAGAACTTTGAATGTCTAAAGTAATAGGTTGTTTCCTGGAAATGGAAGTTTCTGAGAAGTAAGTAACTTGAAATGCTGCAATAGGCAAACCCTAAAACAATCTTTTACTTACTGCAAGAGATTCGTTTCGTGGGCATGAAGACTCCATTGAGGGGTAATTTCTTTCCTCTATGCAGTGACTTGGGGAGTCAGCCTCCCTCCATCTCATATTGCTGCCATCTGAGGACATGCTCTAAAGATCATCCAGGGAGGAGAAGAGAGAGATGGTGGCAGCATATTGTCTCTCAGGTGCCCTGGACCAGAAGAGATGCCAGTGTCAGCTCATGGTACTATCTGCTGGAATTCAGTCACCTGGTTCCAGTCCAGGGGCTGGGAAATGTGGTCTTTCTGTGTTTGGCGGAAGAAGATGTGATGTGGCGAACACAGTGTGTGTTAGCTGATGTGTGCAAAGAGTGAAATAATCAGGAGATTCAGTGTAGTATGATTCTACTGTGAATGCACAGAGATGGCTGGGAGCAGGGACTAGGCTCAGATGCCCTTTAGAGGAGTATCACCAAAGGAAGATATAATGGAAGGCTGAGAGCAGTTTAAACACTGATTAGAAATGTCAAAGATAGGAGTCAAAAAGAGAACACTTCAACTTAAATGGTGGGTAAGGAAGACTAGATTTGAAAATGAGAAAAGCCTACTAAATTCTATTCTAAATAGACAAGGTTGTAGCTAGCAACCCCTGAGACCATCAAAGGGTGTGTAATCTTAGAGAAGAGGGAACTAAATCTATGAGAGATCTGACCTTCACATGTCCAGGAGAAAGGTTCAGGTGTCTTTTAAGCTTTATTGGTAGAGTAACTGGTGAGAGTTTGCTCGGTAAAAATCCTACTCAGAATTTTTCTCTTGAATAAAGTAATAAGATTGTTCTTTTACACAATTGACCTTTCTCCAGGCACACATAATTTTGTGATTCAAAGACAGTAACACTAGGTTCTTGGTTTACCTATTGTTAAATGAGAAGTTGGGGCGAGATGGTGAGAAGCAGGGTAAAGGTGATGGTATAAACATAGACACTCCCATATTTTCACAGTATCATGTTACATGTGAGAAAGATGATTAGCGTAAGATAAACCTAACAGTCTCTAACTTATTAATAAGGGATGTTATTTTGTTATTTCTACCTTGTGCATTATTTATGGATAGCAAGCTTTAAACTGACACTATGGCATGAAATGCTTTCTATCATATAAGTCATAATAATTAATATCCCTTGTTTAGCCACCTCGTTCATCCGATCTGACCTTATTATGGTGTAGGCATTAGAACTGATTTACTGATGCTTGGTTGTTGTTGAAAAAGTTTTGTTTCTACTTTTCACACCCTTCTCAGCCACTTGAGAGAAGCAGTAAGAGAGCAGAAGGGAGCTTGGACACATTCTTTTATCAGGAACCATTCCCAAGATAACTAATCTACTCCCACAATAACAGCCTTAATCCATTCATTAGGACAAGGTCCTCATGGCCTAATTACTTGTTAAATGTCCCACCTCTCAACACTGTTGCATGAGAGATTAAGTTTCCAACACGTGAACTTTGGGGAACACATTCAAACCATAGCAGTGGGGCATGGGGAACATCCTAGCCCCCAAATGCATGCTCTTCATGACCCAGGGATAGAAATCAATCCAACAGTCACTATTAATCAGTATTTAATGTTTATATATAATAATGTTGCCATAATTTTAATGTTTGGCACTTTATTTATTAATTCACATATCTGATATTATGCTAAGAATATGAACATAAAGATGATATGGTTTTTGCCCTCCAAAGTTAGTCATTGCTCTTACCTCTTAGTGGTAGCTCTACTTCAGAGTGCTTTATGAGTGAGACAGACAGATACAAAATAGACATTTCAGAGGCCTCTGAGTATTTTAGGGGATAAAAGTGGTGAAAAAAAACCTAAATAATATAAAGTTGTGGACTTCAGGTCCTGAATTATAATTATACTGCTGTATAAGAATTATTACAAAAGTAGGTGAGACTACAACATATAAAAATAAATCTTGATACAATTAAGGAAACTCCTGTCATTGGGAGCATTGATTCTGTCTATCAACTCAGCCATCAGCTATTTCCACAAATGAGATCTTTCTAGCATTTAATACATTTTCAGTCCCTTATGTACGAGATAAGAGCTAATTATGTCCTACCAGGCTCACATCCTGTGTTTCCATCTGAAGAACTAGATTCTGAAGCACACACAAAGGTTAGCAGATAGTTTCAGGAATAAAGCCATAACAGAAACTGTCCATGACAGGCAAAAACAATACCCCTCCAAAACTGTTCTCCCATTTTGTCATCTCATATCAATTTTAATACCTTATGACTCATCAGAGAGTGGTTATATTCTGACACATTCCCTCTTGGTGCAAGATGGCAGCTACTAAAATATAAATCACTGCAGAGAATTGCTGGATTTAGAGCCAATTCTTCTAATCGAAAATAACAGCAATGTTAATTTCAGCTTGAGAATGATGGCTTTTGTATGGTGATATAATGGTACAGACTATAATGGTGTCAACTACCACAATAAAATATGCTTCAAATCGGCTACCTTTTTTACTTAGACTAGGGTGACTTCTGTCACATTTCTCTTTTTGACATGAAACTGGCAATCAATTAAATAAATATTAATCCCTAGCAGTCTTCAAAGCAGGCTCAAACATATCAGGATTTTAAATAACTTCATTAATTGCTTAACTACCTTTTCCCTAAATTCCTAAGGGATCCTTTGATGCTAGTCACTCTAATGAGTTACCAAGTGATTCATGACTTCAACCTGTTATCATGCAAAATACATTTCCAGTTGGAAATCTTTGCAGATGGTTTTGCCAGAAAGAAAGTAGCCTTTCTAGATTTCAAAGAGGGCAACTTCCATTTTCACAGCATACAAAGAAAAATGATTTGCCTTCTTTTTTCCACATTAGTATTTTAAAATGGCATAATGTGTCCAAAAATTCAGTTTGGGAAATACTTTACCAAATAAAGGAATTCTATTTGAATGGTGGAAAATGAACCGGATTATTTGTGGGCAATTTATCCCTGATTAATTTTTTATTACACATGGGCTGGTCCTTGCTTCCTTGCAAGCTTTCATAGTACTTCTCTCTTTCCAAAGAATACATAGAAAACACAGAGTTTTTTTTTATTAACCTAGACAAAACATAATTCATAAGATAACTATTTTTAAAAGGATAAAAAGAAATAATTTTTAAAAATCTACTGTTTTTCGAAAGTTGCACCCGTTTCTACTTGGAAGGTAATCAAACACTGAGTATTGTTTATTTATTTTTTATTTTTTGCAGTTTTAGGCCGGGGCTGGGCTTGAACCTGCCACCTCCGGCATATGGGGCTGGCTCCCTACTCCTTCGAGCCACAGGCGCTGCCTGAGTATTGTTTATTTTTAATGAAATACATTTTGACCATGCTAGCACATATGCACAATTTAAAAAATACTGTAAAGCTAATAAAGAGAAGTATTCCTGGAGAAGCCCTTCTGGCAGCCTCATGCTGTTTCCCTCTCTGGGAGGGCGGAAATTTGCCATCTTCAGGTTTCCTTTTGCCTGTGCCCTGTGTTGCTTACCCACTTCCAGTGCAGTGGAAGCTGCATAGGGAAAGAGGGCTGAGAAAGCATGTAGACTTTCTTATCTTCTTTTATAGGAAAATGTCTTTGAATCTAAGGCTTCTCAAGAGAGTAAACCTTCTATTTCCTGGAAAGATAACTGCGGGATAGTTGCTTAGCTGAAATAATCCTCTGTTGTTACCTTCTCTATTCACTCCCACTCTCAGTCTCTGGGGCCTCCACTCTGACCCTGTGGGGCTGTGTGCCATGAATCCACTCACTGTCCTGGAAACTGCTGATTTCCACTCTCCATCTTCCCAACATGTGTAGTCATTGGCACCTTTTATTCTTTCTTTTTGTCCTGGTGGAGGAGCTGGAGAATGGTGTTGACAATTTTATCACCTTCATAGTGGTAAGGAATGGAGCAGGGATACAGAATTGTTCAGTCTGCCATGTTATCTAGATTCTCCTTTTAGTCAGGGATTTGGGAAGCCAGCAAATAGAAGGTGGACTAGGAACAGAAAATATTTCCAATCTATATAATGAAACTCCCAAATTTCTTCTTGAATGTTTCATTTTTAATCCCTACTTCTCAGAGTATAGAAATTCCACAGACCTTCTCTGGAGCTACCACATAAGGAAGGAAGGGGAAAGGGCTGCTAATGGGTAGATTTGGGACACAAACCCCTTCTTTGGGACTCAAATCCCAAGAAAGTCCATTTTTACCTGTTTCAGATATTATATATGAGGTTAATTGAATCAAGTTTCAGAGATACAAAGTGTTTGAACCCAGTTTAAGTCAAAATACAATTCAATGTAAACTAGATCTCTTGACAAATGAGTAGACAAGTTTTATAAGATCTGATGACTCTTTATGTACAGAAATGTTCATTTTAATCATTTTTCTTTGCTATCATTTATGCACAGGCTCTAAACTAGGCTCCTACTTCAGTAGATAATCACATTCAAAGTAGATGCTTTTTAGACCTCAAAGAAATCCTGAATTGGGATACAAGTAATTTGTGCATAGTTGCTCGATTTTGTGATTTTCACTTCTTTTAATCCTTTCTTTCTATGTCTTCCTCATTAGTATAAGAACTTATCCAGAAGTTCATTCTCTTTCCTCAGTAACTACCCAGCAATATTCAGATATCACAAGCAAACCATTCTTTTGTACCATCTGTAAAGTGTCGATTAATCCATGTTTCCTGTAATTGTCAGGTAATCGTTTCCATATATTCAGCACTCCTTTAAATACCAAAGAGTTATTTTCCTGGGCACAGAGCCATTTAAAAAGTCGATACTTCTAGAAACCTGGATTTTTTATTCCTTATCAGAGAATAACTGACATAATGGGGGAAATAATTGATCTAGGTTCTCCATTTCATGTAGAACCTAACATCTAATTCATTTCATAAAGGAGCGTATCCCTCTGTCCTTCTGGTTCTCATTGTGAATGCTGCCCTTGAGGAGAACATAAGTAGTTCCCATTTGTGAGCCAGTTCTTTGTCCATTCCTGGCTTGTGTAACTTCAGAATCCAACTGCATCTGTGAAATTTGGAAGGCAAGCTATTTATTCCTGACTCAATTGTTAGCCAACTCTTATAAACCATATTTTTATAATATGTAATTTCTCAAATACAAAAAAAACATTACTAGACACCTCACATTTTATAAAAGGTCCACTATATGATATGTTAGGGGCCTCTGGAATTTTACAAAAGAAGACTTGTAGGCTTTGGGATAGAACCAAATTTTGAATTATTTGAGGGATGAATGCAGCTTTACTCTGGGGTCCTCTTTAAGCATGGATGTACTCTGTGGGAGAAGCACACAAACCAATCTACCACGTTCATAAATGCTGCAATATAGTCAAATGATGCTTGATATTTCCCTATTCAGAGGCGTATGTGTGATAAGACAAAATTGTATAATACTGAAAAGGGATGCTTCCAACCAACCAGGGTGTTCATTGACATTTTACAACATTTTGCCCGTAGGTTCTTAATTCTTAGAGTATCTATTTCTCTAAAACAAATACATATGGGTAGAAGTTCTGGAATTCATTTTTTTCTAAATACCAGAATGAATTCCTTCATGAGTCAAGCACTATGCCTTTCTGCCAGGTAAGGCTTGCGGAGATAATACTCATGCTGTTGTTACTACTGCAACCATTCCCAGTGCTAGATTAGATTCAGTGATTCGTTTCAGTATCTTTTCTCCTGCTTCTTACATCTTTCATTTAGGATGGACTATATGTTGATTTTTTACGATAGCATGCATATTAATAAACTAAATACTTTGCTAGATCTCAAATCACACAGCATTGTTTTCTTAATCAGATGGCATTCATTTTTAAAAGAAGAATCTTTCAAGTATCATGCAAATATGCAAGTACAGTGAATCTGAAAATTAATCTGTTTGAACTATTCCATAATTTGCATTTATAGCTAATGTCAAAACATAATTCAAATACTGACAACATTCTTGTCCAATTCTTGTAATATCATATTGTAGTTTCACTTAAGCAATTACCTCTTTGAAACTGATTTTTGATGGTTAAAGAATGTTATACATTTTGGTTTTCATCATTTATATATTTCATGGTGCTTTTTCTAATAGGAAAGTATATCATGGCCTTACAACTCAAAAAAGGTACCCAGTGACTCAGACCCTAGACAGCTATAGCTTAAGTTTTTAACATCTGGATGATTAGGTATTTTGAAAGATAAATCGTCTTTTCTCATATATATTTTTTAAAGGATTAAGTAAATGGATAAAAAGAATATGAAGACAATAAGGTCAAACATATGAAATACAAATTAATATTTAGAATAAGAGTTCATCATCTGTTCCAATAATATAGTTTGGTAAGAAAGAATTTGACAAGAAGTATAAAGAAACTGGAATGATTTCTGAAGCCAAATATTAGATGAGGAAGTTCAAGATAAGGACCCTCTTCAATCATTTAGCAAATAATGATTAAATACTCAAATAATAGGATTTTCCAAGGTACTTGGGTACTTTAAAAATAATTATGTATCTCAAGAATAGAAGAAAAAGTATCCAATGTACTCAGCCCTACTATAAAACTATGAGCCCTAGCTTTCATATGAAAGCTATAACCCAATTATAACCTAAGAATATGGGGAAAGGGGAAAGGCAGAGGAGGGGAGAGGGGAGGATGGGTGGATGGAGGGTAATTGGTAAGACCACACCTACAGTGCATCTTACAAGGGTACATGTGAAACTTACTAAATATAGAATATAAATGTCTTAACACAATAACTAAGAAAATGCTAGGAAGGCTATGTTAACCAGTGTGATGAAAATATGTCAAATGGTATATAAAACCAGTGTATGGTGCCCCATGATTGCATTAATGTACACAGCTATGATTTAACACACACACACACACAAAAAAAACTATGCATAGGACCCGGTGTGGTGGCTTACACCTGTATCCTAGCACTCTCAGAGGCCGAGGTGGGTGGATTACCTGAGTTCACAGGCAGCCTAACTAAGAGCTAGACCCCATCTCTAAAAAATAGTTAGACGTTGTGGTGGGCACCTATGGTCTCAGCTACTAGGGAGGCTGAGGCAAGAGAATCTCTTGAACTCAAGAGTTTGAGGTTACTATGAGCTATGATGCCATGGCACTCTACCAAGGGCAACAAAGTAAGACAAAAAATAATGCATAATCTCTGATCTCAAGATAAAAAGACATGGTACTAGATAACAGAACATAATTGATATGAACATATACAAAAATTTAAAATATTCGCAGTAAAATTAGATAAAAGAGAGGGTAATTTGCAAAAGAATAAAATATGGTTCCACCTAAAACTCAGATATATGGCTGATTTTTTTTATGTGCCAAAATGAAAAGGAAGCAATTAAGAGTTTTTACTTCCAATATCTTTTGTCCATTGCCAATAAAAATGTTCTAATAGACTTAGGAAGGCAATAATTTATAAAATAAGAACTTCAAACATTTTAAAAATTATAAAAATTACATTGTAGGCTATAAGAAGCACTTACTTAACAAAAAAGCCTGGATATATGATATGTCTAGCATTTTTTTATGACAAAGAAATATATATCATCTTCCTTTTCAACATGCTCCCTCTCCAATAATTCCTTCTCTAATTGTCATCACCATCCTCCATGTTTCCTAAGGCAGAAATGTGGACATTTTTTCTTGTTTCTTAATCACTCTTCCAGCCTCAATGCTGGAACCAGTCCCTGAATTTTACACTTTTATGAGAGTTGGTATCCTTTCACTTTTTGTAATTCTCAACTGCTTAAGAGGAAATTCCTTCAGTTGGTCCTTCACAAGGTTTGGTTCCCAGCTCCTCAAATACTTCATACTGAAGCCAAAGTAATTTTCCTGATACTCAAATAATAATGGATCATTCCTAGTTTAAAGCCTTTCAATGGTATCTCATTATCCCAATAAGAAAATCCAAAGCCCCTGTGATGTTTACCAAGTCCCCCTTGATCTAGACTCCATGCTTCCTCCTCACCCATGTGCCTCCCTGCTCCACCATCCTCCATCCTCAGGTTGGTGATACCAGAGATGCACCAGGCATCCTTCATTTCTGGGCTTTCAGTCAAACCCAGCTCTTACTTGGGATGTTCTTCCCTCCTTTCTTCCCACAACCCAGTATCACCTGGCTTTCCACTTACTCATAATTATGTGCCAGATCCTCAGTTCATGTGGGATTTCCACACTAAAAACTTCCTTAACTTCTATCCTGGAGTCTCTGGTCGGGGGCCAGTTACTGCAGTAGTGGATGTTCCTTTTATAATCATTGCATGTTTGTTCATGCATTTCACTATGCTACAAGTTCATTGAGAATAAAGATGATATCTTATTTACCATTAGATTATACTGTCAGCAAGCCTGATGTCTGGCACTCAGTGAGTATCTGCTGGAGAAATTCATTAATAATAGACATTTTATATGTTTCCCCACCAAAGTTTTATCTAAAAGGAAGCAAAAACTGTATTAATTTCAAGAGATAAATCAGCTACACTAAACATCCCTAACCTGATACTCTTTCTAGATAAGTCTTCAGGACTATTTACTTTACTAAACACACTTTGATGTCAGCTAACTAAAAATGATGATGACTAGCATTTAATGAATCCACAGTCATGAACCATATTAATTTCTAACCAATATTATCTCAATGTCACTCAGTCCAAAAACATGGCAATCATTCTCAATTTCTCTCTTTCTCTGATTCCATTTCTAGGAAGTACTGTCAACTATCCCCTAAAACGTATTTTGAATCCATCCAGACCTTCTTTCCATTTCTTCCCTTAACTCCCTGGAATAGCCAATCATTGTTTCTTTCTTTCTTTCTTTTTTTTTTTTTAAGATCAGGTTTACCAAGACATACTTTACATACAGTAAAATTTGTGTGTCCCGTCTTGTAGTGGGATGAATTGTGATCACATCGCCATGATTTCCATCACTCCAGAATGCCCCTTTCTAGTCATTTCTCGTATCTCCCAGTCAGCAGCAATGTCTGATCTGTCCTCTGTCCCTGTAGTGTTGAGTTTTCAAGAGTCTCACAGAAATGCAATCTTAAAATGCTAGCTTTTTGTGATTAGCTTGTCGTTGGGCGTAACAATTATGAGATTTATCTCCGTTGGTGCGTGTTACTGTCGTTTGCTCCTACCTATTGCTCGGAAGTATTTTGTTTTCAGTAGATACCACAATCTGTTTATTTCTTCACAAAATAATAGAGACTTGAGTTTTTTCTAGTTTTTGGTTATTAACGAAGAAATGTGCTGCAAACTTTCTCCTATAGGACTTTGTATGGACAAATATTTTCCTCTGAGTAAACACCTAGAAGTAAGATTTCTAGGTCATGTGGTGGATATATATTAAACTCTACAAGAAACTGCTTAACTCTCTGCCATGGTTGCTGTACCATTTTGTATCCCACCAGCAACATATGCATGCTTTAGTTAGTTACTCTGTGTCTTTGTCAATGCTTGGGGTTTTCAGTTTCCTAAATGCGAGCTAATACAGTGGATGTGATGCTACCTCACTGTGCTTTTTTTTTTTGCAGTTTTTGGCCAGGGCCGGGTTTGAACCTGCCACTTCTGGTATGTGGGGTGAGGCCGGCACCCTACTCCTTGAGCCACAGGCAACGCCCACCTCACTGTGTTTTTAACTAGTAACGAATACTGTTGAGAAATTTTTCATGTACTTATTTTTCCCCCTGTAATTCTTCTTTGTGAAGTGTCTGTTCAAATCTTTTGTAAATCTAAAAAAAAGTATGGTCTTCTTTTCACTGATTTGTAATAATTCTTTATGTAGCTGGGTGCAATGCCTCATGCCTGTAATCCTATCACTCTGGGAGGCCGAGATGGGTTGATTGCTTGAGTTCAGGAGTTTGAGACCAGCCTTAGCAAGAGTGAGACCTTATCTCCACTAAAAATAGAAAAACTATCCAGGTATCATGGCACCTGTGGTATCAGCTATTTGAGAGACTAAGGCAAAAGGATCACTTTGAGCCCAAGAGTTTGAGGTTTCTGTGAGCTATGATGGTGCCACAGCACCCTACCACTCTACTCAGGGTAATAGTCTGAGACTCTGTCTCAGGAAAAAAAGCCAAACTATTTATGTAATTCTTTTGATCTGTGACTTGTCATTTTTCCTAATTGTATCATTCAAAGAGTAGTTTTCATTTGTGAAGTTCTATTCATCAGTGGGTTAATGGTTCATGCTTTTTGATGTTGTTCTCATCCTATCTAAAAAAGTCTTTGACTAACCTAAGGTCTGAAAGATATTTTCCTTTTTTTTCCGATAAGTTGCATAATTTTAGGGATTGTACATAAGGTGTGAGATAAAAGATAAAAGATAAAAGATGAAAAAAGAACTAGGAGTTCTTTTTTTTTTTTTTTGCATAAGAATGTGTATGACCATGACTCTGCTACTACACCAGAATCTTCTTTGATTTATAGAAGCTGAAATGTTTTTAATAACCACATTTATTTATATTATCCTAAGCCCATGGTCATTTGCCTTTATATTAGGCCCAGGCTGGGACTTCTGTATTGATTTCTTCTTAGACATAATAATTGACTAATTTTAAATATCAGAAACTAGTCATCATTACTTAGATGAGATGCGGTTGTGTATGGGTAAAGCTAAATTATTATCCCATGACCAATAGACACTAAACCCAGCGTAGTAAGAAATTACATCCAGGTGCTGTGGCCTAGTTCCTTCTCTTCAGTGCTCATGGTAAATGATATTGGAAATGTTTTCACAACCTCTCCTAGAAGGCAGCAACCATAGTCCTAGTACAATAATGTAATATAAATAAATTTCTCTTACACTTCGTGGGGTTTATCAGATCTATAAGATTCTAAGTCACGAAAATTGCATAATGAAGCCAGGCAGGGTGGCTTATATCTATAGTCCCAGATACGTGGGAGTCTGAGGCAGGAGGATTACTTGAGATTAGGAGTTCAAGACCAGCCTGGGCAACATAGTAAGACCTCAGCCTGGGCAACACAGCAAGATCTCATACCTAAATAAAATAAAATACATGATGACTTAGTCTACATATACAGTATCTTCTGTTTAAATTTTTAAGATGCCAGTGCAGATTTTACAATGATATATTTGTATACAGACTTTAGTTTCATTCTTTGAATTTTCAGAAAACTAGAAGTGAATTACTTGTCTGTCTAAAAATGTGTTTGGGTTTCTCTTGCCAACTTCTTCTCTATTTATTCTGCCTTTATTCTGCATATATTCTATGGATTTTATTTAAATTATGCTGACTTGCACAGACCTATCTGCCCTAGAGAAGTCTGACTCTTTTAACATTCTGTTCACCAAAAATGTTTCTTTTTTCATTTGGGCATTTAATTTGGATGAATTCCAAATTACTATTTATTCTGATAGAACACTACTAATTACACAAAGCGTCTTAATAAGAATGGAAAGATGTTACAGAGTATCCTCCTGTGGCATTCTAATACCTAGTAGTTTAAAAATACCATTAAGGCACTTTCCTTCCACGGCTATTTCCTAATGCTATTGAAACTTATTCCTTGGTACTTTTCTAACATTGAGCAAATTTTAGATTCAAGGCCATCAGGAGAGTTCTTGATCTTTCATATAGATCTTAAATCTGACCAACTAGGAAAGTTTGAGAAGACACATTGTCCTGCCAATGATGTTTAAAATAAGGCTAAAGAGTTGTGCTAAAAACAACTTAAAGTTGTACCTTTGCTTATATTACTTCACCCTGTTGCACTGATGGCCCCAAGTCTTCTCCCCCTCTGTCCCATACCCTTTGCTATGAGATTCTATAGATTTTCTATCAAAGTGTAAAGTATTTTCTTTGTCTCTTGATTCTGAGTTCAGGCATGTAACTGGCTTTGGCTGGTGGGATATCAGTAAATGTGACAGAGACAAGGGAGCACTTCTGAGACTGGATTTGTTCCCTTTCACTGGGATTGCCACAAAGCTGCAGGCCCAGCCTTGGCTGCTGGTCCTGGGATGAGGATGAGAGGCAGGGGAAGGTGACCTAAATTGATCTAAAGGGACAGGAAATTCCCCTGGGGAAATGATATTTACGTTTGAAGAAGTTAATTTAGTCCAAACAGTATGGGGAAAATCATTCTGCCAATCTGAAGTAGTTTGTCCAAATGACATCCAGACCCATGAGTGAGCCCAGCTTAGACAAGCTGAACCTCACAGACACATCAGAGATAAGTATACAATGTTGTCTATCACTGAGATGTGAGAGTTGTTACACAACCATCAGCCAAATTAAAAACTTGTAGACAGGGTCTTTGTTTAGCTTATTTTTTTAATCCCTGCAGTCAAGCACCCACTAGGGGCTTCTTTAATGTTTATGGGCAGGTTTCATGAAAAGAGGAGTTATGGAAAATCATTTTTCTCAACTCTGTCATCCTTACATATCATATGAAGAGCCACAACTGAGAGCTTCCACTTGTGATGGGCCCATGCAATGAACTATCCTATAATTACCATCATCCTGGAGTTGCTGGATGATCTTCTCCTCTACCCCCAACCTCTCCTGGGATAATTTCCATAGCTTCTCTCACTCCCCTGACTTGGTTGGTGTTGAACTGTTTTTAACAGTAGGAAGTTCTGCTAATGAAAATGAGCAGCCATCAGTGAATCATCTGAAGACCATGAATGAGCACTAATGGATGTTTTTTTAGACCTTAGCTCAACAAAGGTAGTAATGTCTTACCTTAAGTCGTGTTCTAAAGCAAATTGAGGAGCCATTTGTATTTCCTTTTGAGCTCACCTCCTGCTGTTCCTCTCCCCAAATGAGTATCCCTATCCTCTTCTCAGTCAAACACTATTCTTAAAAATGGGCCTGAAAGGCAGATGAATAAGAATTGCGGATAGTATTGTTTCTTTTCATTAGGAAAATTGCACATTAACATTTCTCAGTTGCTCACCCATTCCCAAATACTGAGTGGCTGCTCTGCCCAGCACCACAGGTGTTAGGGATGCAGAGGAGACAGAGACAAACCTGATGTCTTCCTTCACAGAGCTCATGATTTATAGATGGGGCAGGCAGGAAGAGACAGATATTGAAGAAGAGTGCTACATGTTGAACAGGAGAAGTAAAAGTTCTGGCCTAGATATAGGGAATTCCCCTGGGGAAATGATATTTACATTTGGAGAAGTTGAACTTTGTGCAAAAATGTATGGGGAAAATAATTCCTGGAAGAGAAACCATTGTTCATAAAGGTCTTGAGAAGGGACAGCCCATAGTTTATTCCAGGAACTGAATTCCAGTTCAAATTGGCTGGAGTGGGAAAAAAAAAAAAAGAGGAAAGGATGGTCCTTACAATGATATTTTCAATAGTGTTCAAAAGTTTGTGTTGGCCAAAATACAGTAAACTCCCCATTATGCCTAAAGTGCATTACTTGAAGTTAAAAAAAAATATATGGTAGTAAAGTTGAAAAGTATATTGACTGCTGTTTAACTAAAATTGTACGCTGCATTTACAAAGGTGATTTGCAATAGCAAGTGAAGTTTGTCTTTGTCTTAACTTGCTTTTAATTCATGTATTTCAATATTAATATCATGTCAATACAGAGTTTATGGCATGGTATAGTATAGAGGACAGAATTTGTTAAGCCTGTTTTTAATAGTAACTCTCAAGCAACAACAAACTACATTTATCTGGAACCTACCAATTCCCATGGGTGTGGGATAACAGGGAGATTGCTATAGTGTTTAGAGTAGTGTTGAGATAATCCAGGGTTGCTTGTTAAAGAAGCAGATTTCTGAGCAACCCTCCATATTATACAACCAGAATCTCTGATCTGCATTTTCTAATAACAAGCTCTTTAGACAATTCTTATGCATCCTAAATTTTCATAACCACTGGCTAAAATAAATAAAGCTCCCAAATAGAAGACTCTCAGGTCTCCCATAGGTGAGGAATGTATTTGTTGGAATGCAGAGTAATTCCTAGAGCTCTTAAAAAATAATACCACATAGACCAGACTCTGCTACTTTTTAGCCAGCAATTACTGATTCCCTTTATATGACTAGAGACATCAGATCATACTGAGCAGGGTGAATAGTCATGAGTATTCTGTTTTGAGGCAGTATACTTAATATGAAAATATGAAATAAATTTTAGACACATTTGGTTCTGATTCATAGGTCACAATAACTCTTTTTTTTTTTTTTTTTGGTGTTTTATTTTTTTTATTTTTTGAGGGGGCCCCAAGGGTATACTTTGCATGAATATATGACATTATATGTATACTTGGTAATACTTCGTTTTGTTTTTGTTTAACCCTGAAGAAAATGAAATCTTAACTTTTTTTTTTTTTATTTTTTTATTAAATCATAACTGTATACAATGATATGATTATGGGGCATCATACACTCACTTCATAAACCATTTGACACATTTTTATCACAGTGGTTAACATAGCCTTTCCGGCGTTATCTCAGTTACTGTGCCAAA
Source organism: Nycticebus coucang (assembly GCF_027406575.1). NCBI lineage: Eukaryota > Metazoa > Chordata > Mammalia > Primates > Lorisidae > Nycticebus > Nycticebus coucang. The sequence continues at coordinate 78,188,134 of NC_069786.1, forward strand.
ACATTTACATTCTACATTTTCCAAGTTTCGCAAATACCCCTGTAATATGCACCACAGGTGTGATCCCACCGATTCCCCTCCCTCTACCCACCCCCCCTTTTCCCACTTCCCCCTATTGTTAAGTTGTAGCTGGGTTATAGCTTTCATGTGAGTCCCAAATTAGTTTCATAGTAGGGCTGTGTACATTGGGTATTTTTTCTTCCATTCTTGGGATACTTTACTAAGAAGAATATGTTCCAGCTCCATCCATGTAAACATGAAAGAGGTAAAGTCTCCATCTTTCTTTAAGGCTGCATAGTATTCCATGGTATACATATACCACAATTTATTAATCCATTCGTGGATCGATGGGCACTTGGGCTTTTTCCATGACTTAGCTATTATGAATTGGGCTGCAATAAACATTCTGGTACAAATATCTTTGTTATGTTGTGATTTTTGGTCTTCTGGGTATATGCCCAGCAGAGGAATTACAGGATTGAATGGCAGATCTATTTTTAGATCTCTGAGTGTTCTCCATATATCTTTCCAAAAGGAATGTATTAATTTGCATTCCCACCAGCAGTGCAGAAGTGTTCCCTTTTCTCCGCATCCACGCCAACATCTCTGGTCTTGAGATTTTGTGATATAGGCTAGTCTCATTGGAGTTAGATGATATCTCAAAGTAGTTTTGATTTGCATTGCTCTGATGATTAAAGATGATGAAGAGAAACTTCTCTGAAGAAGACAGGCGCACGGCCTTCACACAATAACTCTTAGGAAGGCACCTGAAATACAATCACCATGGCTGTTCTCTTAAAAGAACCCCACTTGACCAGTATGCGGACTTGCAAACTCTGCCTGGTCCCCAGGCCTCCTGGCACCCAGAGATGCTGGGGAAATAGGCTATTGTTAAGGATGAACACACACTTCTGCTGCCACTTATTGAGTTTTATTCTTAATGTGAATTATTTGTGTTTATTCTCAAAGTTGTTCAAGCTACTTGTTTCTTATTTTGTAATTATAAAACCTAATTAAGTGTTAAATAAATGCCATGTCATTGTTTTAAAAAAAGGTATGATTTTTATGAAAACTAAATTTAATGTTTTGGAAAGTTTTGAAAATTGCTTTAAAATAAAGTGCAGTTGAGAAAATAGAAAAGACTGGGAAAAATCAGAAAAACCTAAATGTATTCTGCTTTGAATAAACTCATTTATGTCGTTAAGTTGTTATTTTACACATATCAAACAAATGAAATCACTGGCAATTATCAAAGATTCATTATGGATTTGTTTGTGTAGAAGGTCAACTCAGCTCTCTAGCCAAGGATCCCCTACCAGTGAAGTAGCCTTGATCCTATATTTGAAGTTTGGCAAACAAGCGGACATATTAATATATCTTAAGTTAATATGTAAAGATGTGTGTATATCTTTTTTATTATTCTGCTTTTAACCTATTTTCTTGATGAAGCAAGTAATTGTTGGTCCCAATCTTATCAGATAAGAAGCCTTTACTCTATAACGTGAGGATTCCTACTCTTAACAAACTTGGAATCTTATTTATTGCCCAAGCATAGGATGGGTATATGACCACCCCTAACCCTCTTAGAATAGGACTGAGATAACATATGGTACTGAAAATCCAAAGCACTATACATATGTGATATATTGGTATAATTGGGGGTGAAAATAGAATGCTATAAGACAGAATTTTTTTCTTTTTCTGAAAGGATACATTATTCATTCCTTTGATTTATTGCTCCCACAATGCAAAGCCAGAATCATATTTATTTCTGTCTGCAGCAACACAGGGATTACAGATGCTTTAGAGAAAGGGCTTCTTGTTTTATTTTCACTCTTTCTGATCATAATGGCAGGTGTAGAAAGAACAGAGAACTTTCAAAACCTTCTGTCCCCTCTATGGTCATCATCCTAGAGACCCTAATTGATACAAAAAGAGTCCCCTTTCAACTAAGGCAGTCTCTCTCCCAAGCCCAGTAGACTGTAAGAGATGCCTATCAGCCAGCTGCCTGCAGTTAGGGACTACCCTTCTAGGGAGCAAGAATATCTGGTCTCTAGCTGGAGGATCACACATGAAAGGCTGGTACAGCCAGCAAAAATAATATATCTAGATTCAGCTTTTCAGCAAATGTATTAATAATTGAAGACATTTTGCTAACATACTATGCAGAGAACAAAAGTAGCCTCCACTTCCAACCAGTGCCTGAGAGGAGCTCAAATCTGGGTTTTGTCAAAAGGACATACCACTATACATCTATTGGAATAGCAAAAATCCAAAACAATGACAAGAACAAATGCCGATGAGGATGTGGAGCAACAGGAACTCCCATTGATTGCTGGTAGAGATGTAAAACAGGATGAAGAAACTTTCAGTTTCTTATAAAACTGAATATATTCTTACCATAGGATCTAGCAATCAGGTTCTTGGTATCACTGAAGGAGTTGAAAATGAATGTTCACACAAAATTCTGCATATAGACATTTACAGCAGGTTTATAATAGATTAAGGTGTCCTTTAGTAAGTGGATGGATAAATAAACTATGATACATTCAAATGAGCTATTAAAGCATGAAAAGACAGGGAAGAATCTTACATGATCATTACTAACTGGAAGAAGCAAAACACGCATTGTCTCATGAGAGTATTACACCATCGCTAGAACATTCTAGAAAAGGAAAACTATGGAGATAAGTGCTATAGAGATCAGTAAGTGCTAAGAGTTAGGGGTGGGAGAATGAAAGGGAGGGCGCGGAGGATGTAAGGCCCTGACGAGACTCTGTGATACTGTATAGCTGGACACATGTCATTCTTCTTATGCATTTGTCTAAACCCAGTGAATGTATGACACCAAGCATGAACCCTAACACAAAGTGTGGACTCTGGATGCTCATGATGTGTCAGTGTAGTTTTATCGGTTGTAAGGGATGTACCACTTTGGTGGGGATGTTGATAATAGAGGAGGCTATGTAAGTGTTGGGACAGGTTGTATGTGAGAAGTCACTACACCTTCCTCTCAACTTTGCTGTAAATCTAAAACTGTTCTCCAAAAAAGATTTTTTTAAAAAATATGGGAGGCCTAATTTGAGTTCTTTGAGGATTCTCCATACTTCTTTCAACTCAAATCAATTCAAGGTGAGAAGCAAGGGAATGAGAGAGCAGGGAGAGGGGAGGAGAGAGGCAGATGGGGGATCACGGTGTGTGGCACACCTCTCGTGGGCAGGACACAATTATAAGAGGGACTGGACCTAACAAATGCAATCAGTGTACCCTCAGTGAACCTGAAACAATAAAAAATAATAATAATAAATACTGTGGGATTTGATTTTAAGGATTAAGTTATTTTCACTCATCTATGTTCACTAACTCCTTCATTTCTCATTAAGTGAGAAATAATATATATAAAATAATTTTTTTTTTTTTTTTTGGCCAGGGCTGGGTTTGAACCCACCACCTCCGGCATATGGGACCGGCGCCCTACTCCTTGAGCCACAGGCACTGCCCTATAAAATAAAATTTACTTCAAGAACCCTTAGAAATGGAGCAGATAAGAAAATAATCAGGGCCTGTTCTTATCATTTTGGTTGTTTGTCTGGTAGTCATCTTTGTATAGCTCTGTGACCATTCACAGGAACTATTCCTAGCTTCTCTCATTGTCAGGGTCTATTCTTAACCACAGCTATTTAAGCAACATATTTATTGATAATTCTAGCTGACAGATGGATGTGTGCTAAGATGATGTGCACATCTGATTTTTCTAAATACCCTACAGTAAGTAGTAAGTTTGCAATGTTATATTTAAGGTTCCCATGAATATTTTGTTTAGCATTACAAATTGACTGTCTAATGGAATTAGGTAGAAAAAATATAGATCAGATCCATGATGATTTGTGAATAATTGACTAGCCACACAGGTGCATAAGACTGCAGATGAGATTTCCTCCATTTTATGGGGAATTTGTGCTGTTAAAAGACTGGAGGAGAAAAATCCCAGGGATTCATTGTCTCTTCATAATAACAAAATTTTGTCCATAGTTTATTAGATAGCCAGCAGTTTTCTAAATTTCTTGCCATTATTGTGATATTATCTGTCTCACATATGCCCTGAAAAAAATAGAATTTTATCATTTATCTGATAGACATTGTCATGCTTTAAACAGAGTTGGCTCTATGGCCTTCTGTTCTAGAGAATAGGATGCGGCCTCAGCACAGCACCTGTCTCCCCTTACAGCACTCAGCATGTTCACCTGCAGCCCTTGCCACAGTTTTAATAGTATAATAGCACATAGACATTAAAAAAATAGCCAGGCATGGTGGCTGTATTTCAAGCTATTACAGAAGCTGAGGAGGGTGGACTGCTTGAGCCAGGAGTTTGAGATTACAGTGGGCTGTGATTTCACCTCTGCACTTCAGCCTGAGCAACACAGTGAGACCCTATCTCAAAAAATAAATTTCACCTCATGTTTTTACCACTACATTATAGTTATATAATAGTTATGTAACCTAGATTATATAGTTATATAACCACTATATTATAACTACATGCAGTTCATGGGAGAAGTTTAAATCATACTAACTCCCCAGCACAAAGTAGATGAACAAGACACATTTTTTTAAAAACTAAAAAGTGTACAGAGTGGGAATCTGACATTTCCTCCATTCTTTGTCTTGCTTTTTCTTAGGCTGTGTGGACAGCAGAGGCCCTAAAAGGAGGCAGGGGGACCCAGGCAGCCAGCTTCTCCCCCTCTCAAACCTCTGCTCACCCCATACTCAGTGCCTCCTCATTTGGCTCTGGGTATCAGATGTCCTGCCACTGTGGACATAATACAGATGAAGACAGGCTATTCTGAGACTAGCAAAAATTTTAGCTCACTACAATAAAACAAAATACAACAAAACAAATTAAAAAACAAAACAAAACATTGCTTTCACACCTGGCCTAGGTCATTGTCATACCACTCACTATTCGTGTGGCGCACACTCAAGCTCTTTTATAGAGAAAGGTTATTGTGAACAATTATACTATTTTGAGAACATCCTTAACCTTTTGAAGTTGACCTAAGGGAGTAGAATCAGAACTTCACACAATTCTTCATGGACGTGGTCAAAGGTAAAACATAGGGTGGCTGGAATATAATTCTGCAGAGCTTTATGCTTTTGTGTTGTTTTATTCTATTTAACATAAATAACTCACCACATACAGTACAGCTGTAAAAATATGTCATATATATATATACTTAGTGTGTATATATATATACACACTAAGCCTGAGTGGATCCAGAGAGGTAGAAGATGCAGGGAATTCAACAAAAAATATGAAAATGGATTAAAATGAACATTACCCACCATTTAGGAAAATGTAGGTCAAAAATCAGGCAGCAATAAGGAAAGTAATATTAGACATTAATGAAGACATTAATCAAGTCTGGAAGGAAAATACACCCCAAAATATCTAAAGATTCAAAAATTAAAGCAAGAAAACTAACAGAATGCAAATTCTAAATTTAAATTAAAGTGTAATATTATATCATTATTTGGTGTTTCAAACATTATAACAAAATAATTTATAGGAGATGATAATTAACCAGGTGTGATGTCATGCACCTGTAGCCCCATCTACTCAGAAAACTGAGGCAGGAGGATGGCTCAAGACTGGGAATTTGAGGTTGCAGTGATGATTCTACTGCACTCCTGCACTCCATCCCCAGAGACAAACCCAGACCCTGTCTCCAAAAAAAAAAAAAAAAAAACTGGTAGAGGAACAGGAAAGTGTATGCAGCCAATTATAGTTTGAAGTAAATCAGTCAATAGTCAATAAATATCTCAGGTCTTATCCCTTACTTTTCTCAACTCCTGTAATATCCTTTGAGATGACTCTCCTTTCCGATCTCTCCCCCTAGTCTACTGGGCTCTTTTCCCGACTCTGCCTTTAAGTCATCTTCTCCTTTTTACACATTCATATCTTGTAAAGCCCAGATGAATGCTACCTGTTCTTCCAGGAGGCCTTGCTCCTCTTAACTGCTGTAGAAATTTATCACCAACTCTTATTTATGACTCTGAGCTTTCTACTTTGTATTTTAGTGTTTGACATACATTTTAAAACTTCCTTACTAGTTCATAAACTTTTGAAGGTGAAATCTCAATTTGTACACTTGGCACATCTCATTGTACATTAATATCTGGTACTCAATAGGTGCTCAACTGATAAATGTAGACAAGTTCTTGTACCTGAGATTTTCTAAAGAACTTCCATCCTTCACTTTCTTCCTCACGTCCCCTTCTGTGCTTTTCTAAATTTGGCTTTGAGGTCCCACTCAAGATGTAACTCCTTCGTGAAGATTGGCATGACCCACAAGTTCAGAGTTATCTCTTCTCTGGCAAAAACCCGTGTATTCAACATCTAAAAGGTTTGTGTCACTGTGTCAGGCATACGGATATGCATCATATGGCACTCGTGTGCCAGATCATCATGCTCATCAACTCTCACCTGCTCCCCCCAGATTGTAAACTGCTTGAGAGCAGAGATCACATTTTACACAGTTGGTATTCACTGCCATTTAGTACTTCTTCTATATTTAGCAGTTATTGTCAGACACAGAACAGTGCTTCACATCTAGTGCTTCTGTTATATTTTGTTTCTGAGGTATCCTAAATGTTTAGAACACCATCTGGTATATAGAAGTCACTCAGTGAATGTTTGTTGAATGCAGATGAATAGATATTCAGTGCAACTTAACCTCTAATAATTCTGAGTGAAAGGTTAACTCATCTGGTAGGACTTTCCAGGAGCTGATGCTTTGGCTATGAAAATGTAGAAAGTAATGCACCTTCCTGGCACACTACACAGCAACAGGGGAGCCTGGCAGTCTGGAAAGGGTATAAGGCAAAATGGCATTAAGGTCAAATCTAGAAGGAGTAAGAAAGGAAAGGGGGCCTCGCAGGAGTGTTTTAGGAAGAAGAAAGTAGCCTTGAGTGGTCACTTTTCTTTTCCTTACTGTATCTATTTATCAGTTAATGAGAATAAAAATTCTTTTTGAACAGATCATTAGATTGGCTTAAAAAGACATTTGACTCATAAAGTAAAAGAAATGGTAATATAGTGATACAAAATGCATATATTTTTTAAAAGCCTGAATTTTCACTGTTGGATTAAAGACAAGTAACAATATGTTGAACCCTGGCCATATGACTCAATTGAAAGTCTCTTTCTTTACTCACACACTTATTTAAAATGGAGAGAAGCCTCATATAAGGTCCTTTTTTTCTATCCTTAAGATTATTTCAAGGTCAAGTTAAATAGAAAGCTAGTCATTCTAGTCATTTGATCTGTTAACTTTGAAAATGTATCCCTCAATAAAATACTCACTATTAATCATTTTCATATTGATGTTTATAATCAACTCTTAAATGGATATTTTCTAAATGTTTTTCATAATTTTTAGTTGATTGAAGTTTTAGTATATAAATCATAGTAATCTAAATATAATCCTTAAAAATCAGACTAAAGGGCATAACAATGTAAAAACCAGCCGGGGAAGGCTTTATTTCAAGTTCATAAAATGAGTGTAATTTAGTTGAAAAGAAACAAAGTGATTGCAAGTTGAAGATTACTATTCTATGGTAATCCTTCCTTAGACGACATTGCATAAGACTGGGTTATTAAGTCTTTATTCATATGATTTGGTTCCTTTCTAGAAAAGTGGAAGTTTTCTGCAACTCTGTTTTATCAAGTCTATTTTGAAATATGTATGTGTGTGCATATATATTTATTATTATTGCAGCTATTTCTAGTGAAAAATGTACTTCAGTCAAAGGAAATGAGACATTTCAATAACTGTTATCTGTGCACCCTTTTTGCCCATAAAACTAAGTAAGTCTAATAGATTAAAATGTATCTAAGTCACAACTGTCCAATTAGTGGCATTTTTCCTGCAATCAGATTTCAAAGCATATATTTTTCGCTTTCAATTCAGCAGTCAGATTAAGCCTCCCTAATGGAAGGCTGTGTTACTTGTTAGTTCTCCCACTTTCAGTGGCATTTATTTTTAACCTCGTTCTCTATAACTAAAAGGGGAGTAGGTTTGCAAATTGATAGGTGCAGAGGATAAATGAGAAAGTTTGGATCTTTGTTCTGAAGGGCAGATTTAACCCTGTGATTTCTTCTTTGGGTATGTGGATAAGAGCGGTTAATTTTAAGGAATCATCATCTAATTGTTACTTCTCTGCTTCAAATGCTGCAGGATTTCTTGTTGCCTATAACAGTTTCTCCAACTTTACTGAGCATCAGAATTACCAGAAGGGCTTTGTAAGTCATGGATTACTAGGCCCTTCCCCAGAGTTTATAACCCAGTATATCTGGAGTGGGCAACATGCTTTGAGAATCCTGATCGTAGGTAACACCAAACTTACTATGTCCTACAGAATTCTTCATAATCTAAAGCTAGTAGGGGTTGCTGGTGGAGGGTGGGAGCTTTGGAATCAAAACTCTTGGGTTCAAATCTCTGCCACTTGCTACCTTGATGTTACCATGACCAAGTTATTTCATGTGAAAAATTAAGATGGTAATTAGGGTTGTTATGAATATTATACAAGATAGTTATTATAAAATAGGTAGGTACCAGGTGAATATCAGCTATTATGATTATTCTTCCACTTTCTTTTCTTAGTTGGTTGTCCTAATTCCATCCATGCTGGACTCTTCCAAACCATAGTTATAGTATCATTTTTCCCCTCTTTGAGACATCAAATGTCCAGTTTTCTCAGTACAGTTTCTCCCTCTCCTATATCACTGTCATCTTCATCTAGCTATTTCCTACTCATTCAGCTTTTGTGTCACTTTTCCAAGGAAACCCAGCCTAGCCATAGTTGTATTTGCTTCACCACTAAAATACTGTTATCCATATGCACATTGTTTGTACCTATCTTCTCCATAAGCTCATGAGGGCAGAAATGATCTGTTCACTGATGCAATGACCATGCCTACCATGCTTAATAAAGATCTGCTGAGTACAGGGATGCATCAGCATTCATGCTGTCCTGGGGGGCTCCAGTCTGGACTCACAAAGAAGACCTTGCAGAGAGATTTTGCCCTTTCACTATTCAAAAATGGAGAATTCCATTTTATTTTTCATTGTTATTTTTCCACATTGAGGAAAAAACTGAGTGTCAGTTGAGTCCTATTACCTTTAGTGAAGTTCTGAACATCAGAGGCATATGCTGGGTCATATCATATGAATACAAGGATTTCAATTTATTTTGTATTTAGATCTGCCATTCTATTATTGCTTAAATCCTTTAAAATGATAATGCTATGAAGGGCTCTGGGAAGCACATAGAGCCACTGTTAGTCTTTTAGAAGATTTCTTTGGCTATTTTGTATAATCAGCAGAGCACAGTGGCTAACAGATGCAGGGATACAGCACTGCTATATGACTGACTTATTGATGACTTTGGCCAACATCCTTACCTTTCTGAGACCAGATTTCTTTACATATAAAAAGGTGTCATGGTAATTACCAAGTAGAATTATTACAATTAAGATAACGAATGCAAAGCGCTTAACTTCCATGCCTTTGTGTGAGGTTGAGCATTTTTGTTGGAGTTGAGTTCCACTTTTAGTGCCTTGTTTTAGTGCCTGAGAAGACACAAGGTAGAATTTCAATTCTTTTGATTCTGTTGAGGTTTGTTTTGTGTCCTGGGATATGATCAATTTTGGAGAAAGTTCCATGGGATGATGAGAAGAATGTATATTCTTTATCTTTGGGATGGAGTTTTCTATATACATCTATTGAGCACAGTTGTTCTAGGGTCTCATTTAAATCTCTAATATCTTTTTTAAATTTCTGTTTAGAAGATCTGTCCAGCTCTGAGAGAGGCGTGTTGAAGTCCCCTGTTATTATGGTGTTATAGGATACCATATTGCTCAAACTAAGCAAGGTCTATTTCAAGAATCTGGGTGCATTTAAATTGGGTGCATAAATATTTAGAATTTAAATGCCTTCTTGTTGTATTTTTCCCTTGACCAATATGAAGTGACCATCATTGTCTTTTTTGACTTTAGTTGTTTTAAGTCCACATGTGTCTGAAAACAAGATTGCAACCCCTCTTTTCTTCTGAATTCCGTTTGCCTGAAAAATTGACTTCCAACCTTTAACTCTGAGTTTAATTTGTCTTTTGATGTGAGATGTGTTTCCTGCAGACAGCAAGTGGATGGCTTGTGTTTTTAATCCAATCAGCCAATCTATGCCATTTCAGTGGGGAATTCAAGCCATTGTCATTTATTGAGATAATTGATAAGTGTGGTAGTGTTCTATTCAACTTATTTTGTGAAAGTCCATTGCTTAGTTTTGTCTTTTGCATCAGTGTGAAACTGGGTTCTGTCCTTTAATTTCTGGGTGTTTACTTTGTTGAAGGTCCATTGTGATGGTCAGTGTGTAGAAGAGGTTGAAATATTTCCTGTAAAACTGGTCTTGTTGTGGCAAATTTCCTCAATGTTTGCATATTAATAAAAGATTTGATTTCTCTGTCAATTTTGAAGCTTAGCTTAGTGGGATATAGAATTCTGGGCTGGAAGTTGTTCTGTTTAAGTAGATTAAAGACAGATGACCATCTGGCTTGAAAAGTTTCATTAGAGAAGTCCACGGTCACCCTGATGGATTTGGCCCTGTAGGTCAATTGGTGCTTACTCCTTGCAGCTTGCAAAATCTTTACTTTTGTCTTGATTTTAGATAGATTCATTGCAATGTGTCTTGGAGAAGCTCTATTTGAATTGAGGCGACCAGGGGACCGATATCCCTCTGAAAGGAGTATGTCAGAATCTTTGGTGATATTTGGGAAATTTTCATTTATAATATTCTCTAGAATGGCTTCCATTCCTCTGGGGCATTCTTCTCCCCCTTCTGGGATACCTATAACTCGTATGTTTGAATGCTTCATAGAGTCCCATAATTCTGTCAGTGAATGTCCTGCTTTCTCTCTCTTCTTTTCTGCCTCTTTAACTATTTGAGTTATTTCAAGAGCTTTATTCTCTACCTCTGAGATTCTTTCTTCTGCATGATCTAATCTGTTGTTGATACTTTCTATTGCATCCTCAAGTTCCCTAATTGACTGCTTCAGTTATGCTGTTATTCCCTTATGCTGAATGACAGTTGGGTATGGGAAGAAATAAAAAAGGAAATCGTTACCTTCCTTGAATATAACAACAATGAAGACACAAGTTACCAAAACCTGTGGATATAGCAAAAGCAGTCCTGACAGGAAAATTTATCTCTTTAGAAGCCTATATTCAAAAAAACAGAAAGAGAGCACATCAAAAAACTCACAAGCTGATAGAACTGGAAAAAGAAGAACAATCTAAGCCTAAACCCAGCAGAAGAAAAGAAATACCCAAAATTAAATCAGAGAATAATGAAACTGAAAACAAAAGAATCATTCAGAAAATTAATGAAACAAGGAGTTGTTTTTTTTAAAAAATAAATAAAATAGATAAGCCTTTGGCTAGACTAACTAGAAATAGAAAAGTAAAATCTCTAGTAACCTCAACCAGAAATGACTAAGGGATTGATCCCTGTGAATTGAATAGTGACTAATTCTCACATAAATTGGATTTAATTTTGACCAAATTACATTATTTAAACATTAATTTTTAATTCAACTTGTTAATATGTTGTTTAGGATATTGCATCCTCATTTATAAGTGACATATGTTTGTAATTTCTCCTTTATAATAATATATTTTCTTCAATTTTAATATCAGGTGTACCCAGAGCAAGTAGAATGATTTTGAAGCATTTCTTCTTTTTCTATTGTCTATAAGATTTGGCATGATCTGTTGTTTGAAATTATTTGTTACTTTCATTTATAAATATTAGTTGTTTATTTTTTGAGACTTAAAAAAAATAATAAGAAGAAGTTAACTGATGACTCCATACTGAATCTCAGAGTCAAAGCATTCTATAATAGACATACTCTTATTTGACAATGTGAATGTTACTTTCTTTACATTATTATTATTATTATTGCTTAATGTTTTGATGTAGCAATTATCTGATTCCTTTTCTGAATGCATTTATGTTTGTTCATTCTTTACGAGGTTTTTCTTTCTAGTCCTTATTTTAAACATTGTTATTAAAAAAAATAAATTATTGTTGAATAATAAAAAAATGCAAAGCACTTATCACTTACTTATAAGAGCTAAAGGAGTATATTTTATTGATGCATTGCATTATGATATGGCAATAATGGTTTCTTTCTCAGTGTCAGTCAAAATCTAACAGCATATATATCTCTGCATTGACTTGTTGTAAAATGAGAAAGAAGTTCAGCAATTAATCACGGTAAAAGTGAAAATGATGGCCAAACAGGGCAAAATCCAAGTCAATGATGTAATCTATCAGAGATCTCCTTACAACTTCCACTCAGAATTATATGGGGATCTCTAAGCATAAAACACGTAGGATCATGTAAGAGTTTCACCAGTGGAGAAGCTGGGTTGAATTTGTCTTTAATGAATTAATATAACCACCTGTTTCCACACTTACCTATGGAGCAGGATTTCGGGCTGTTGCACAGAGCAACCACCAATCTTACACCAGCTTTCTGCTGTTATTCTTTCATGTGGTGTCAGGTGGCAGATGGATCAGATGACTTCCATATATTAATCAGGGCAAATTCCAGTGATGCTTCAACACTTTCCAGGCATTTCCAACCCATTTCTCTCCACACTGTACTAAGATGGGGGCCTTTCCTTCTACACATTGCCATTATTGAACTTCTTCTTTGGATGACAATTGCCATTTCAGTGGTCTGTCTCTCTCACAGCCTGTCAGGTCCTTGAGGACAGCAACTTGTGTAAGTCATCTGGGTAGCCCTGAAGTTTGCACAGTACCTGCCTTGTTCAGAATAGTTCCATCATTGAAACGGACTACAATTGAACTCATTTGAATGCTCCCTCACTTTTTAAGATTTGTAAAGGACAGCCTGTACTTAGGGAAATATCCAAATGGTGTCTTAGACAGACAGACCCTGACAATGAGCCATTTTCACCAGAGGGTGGAAAATCTCAAGACCACCAATTAAGAAAAGTTGAAACACAAGGTTGAGTTTGGAACAGGTTGGGTTGTTGGTTTCTCTTGGGAAAAGTAGTTTGCCATCTATGTCCTCACTCCCTGCCATTTTAGATGATAGAACCAAAGGGAACCAGCTAAAAATCTTTTGACAACCAGAATATATGAATTAATTTCCATTCTCAAATTCATAGATACAGACAATCTTCAAAGTGTAATAGGATAAAATTGTAGAAGTTCTTGATGCTGCTCGATGATTTAAGAGGGCAACAAAAGTGACAAGACGAGTTCTAAATAATCACATATCTAATGTGCCTTTGAGGTAGAAGTAATTCCTTTTCCTTAATAGGAGTCATCTACGTGGTCTCAGCAGAGAAGCCTTAACAAATTCTTTAAATTCCAAGAATTTAGACCTTTTTTTAGAAAGGAACCTGAAATTTCATTACATGGGTCCAACCACCAAGATCCTTCCTTTAGAAGCTTTAGAGTCTCTTCACTGAAACTCAGCAGACGTCTGTGATCCAAAGGATAGTAACTAGTTCAGCTTCTTACCCTCTAAGCCTTGGAGAAAATAAGCCCTTTGTTCATTTTGGGTTACTAAGAGGAGCCAAATCATAAAGGGATTTCAGTTTTCTCTGCAAGTTGTAGTCACTGTGGATCTTTTCTCTACATTACAAAGGAGGCTAACCTTTTCTGCCCTTCAAGTTAAAGGAACTTCTCTGTAAAATAAACTAATTAAAATTCTACCATTTTATATCTCTCTGATAAACAGTCTATACACAAACTCAAATGCATTAATATTTTATCTGTAAAAATCACTGTAAAAAAGTGTGATCTTATGTCAAAGAGGACACATATCAACCATGTATTTCAACTCAAACTCTAGGGAAGAAAGATTTCAAATTATATGCATGAATATTCAATAAGTCTATGAATCTTTCAATCATAGCTAAGGTTCAGAAAGGAGAATAAGTACTCACAAATCAGAAAATAAATAAATAAAATAAAATTTTATGTTATTTTGGAGTGTCAAAATGTCTGCTTTCTTTCTGGCTATGTAGCTACATCGCCTGTCTAATTGAAAATAAAAAATAAAACATACAATTCAATTATTTGCCATGTAATACTGAGAAATATTTAGAAATTTCCCTTTGTTGAAGAGACAAAAGTTTCTAGTTACTCAAATACATGTAATATTGTATAAAGATCCAGTATAGGAGAATCTTTTTTTTTTTTTTTTTTGCAGTATATGGCTGGGGCTGGGTTTGAATCTGCCACCTCCAGCATATGGGGCTGGTGCCCTACTCCTTTGGGCCACAGGTGCCGCCCGGAGAATCTTTTCTGCTATTAGAAATGGCATTTTATTCTAAAACTGTTTCTAAAGAAAATGATTTATTTATGCTTAGTGATAATACATAAACAGCTCTTAGTATTTGCTTTGGGAGAAATGGAAGCTTTCCCAACTTGGAGTTTGAAGTGTATATTCGGTTTACAAATTTGGAGTAGCAAATACTCAGTGCCTAGAAATAACTGAAGAAGAATAAGAAAGAAAGAGATTTTAGAAAATTTAGAACAGATATCACAAGAGACTAACATTTTAGATATTGCAAATCCAAAGATAGTTTGGGTTTACCAAATACCATTAAACCTATTTTTGTTTGGTAGATTCTTTGAAATAAAAGAAAAGTAGGTCTGGGTTTTATGGTTTTGATCTCAATCTAGACGACAATGCTACCTGGAAAAGTCTGCAGCGAAACAAATAGAGTCTTTGTTGGAAGACCTAAAAAAAGCTTCTAAGAGAACTTCAAAGAAAAATTTCACTTGCCTCTCTAAGCCTAGTACATACAATATTCTGTGTAAATTGAATTGACATAGAAACTTAGTATTTGAAATTCTATACTTCACTTAACATGTCTTTTAGGTTCATCCTTGTTGTCACTAATGGCTGGACTTTCTTTTTCATTGTTAAATAGTATGATAGTATGTGTGTGGTATATATATATATATATGCATACACATATGACATATATATATATCAACCGCATTTTCTTTATCCATGATAATTATAATAATACTGTATTGTTTACTTGAAATTTGATAAGAGAGCAGATTTTAAGTGTCCTCACTCTCCCCCCCCCACACACACCAATGCTAACTATGGATGGTGACAAATGAGTTATTTATCTTGATTGTGATTTTATTATAGAATGTATGTGTTTATCAGATCATCAGAGTATACCTTGAATATATATATATATATACGCACACATATAATTTTTGTTTGTCAATTAAAAATTTTAAAATTAGACAAAGGGAATAGAACCTTTCTGGAAGAAAGAAGATGCATAATTATAATAAAGAAAAATTTGCATGTTGATGTATATTATAGTATAACCATCCTGCCCATGTTTCTGGGATTTGTATAATGAAATACAGAAAAGGGTACAATTTAAAATGAGACTGGCCATGAAGATTATGTGAAGCATCGACCAGTGACCCTTGTAAGGCTTCACAAAAGGTTTGCATTCAATCAACAAAATTGTGGCTTTGTTCACTCGTCTCATCAATGTGAAATTGTTCTGAAGATTGGAATGTCTGTAACTGCTTTGCAGACATTGTTTATCAAAGCGTATAAACTGTGAATCACATTCTCTCACATAGAACCCTTCTGTTTTAATTCAATGGGCGTCCTCTCCAAGTAAGTGATATTCATAATGAAAGATCATGCATCTACACAAATTAAGTTATGCTTTCAGCATGTGGTCATTGGTCAGCTAAAAATTTTTATCATGAGGTAGTTTGTCCATGTTGGATGTTTTATTCTCCTATACTTATGAACATAATGCTGTAAAATTTCAGAAAAGAATGTCAAGTTGGAATATTCTAAAGAATTTAAACAAAAGAATATGTACAGGGTAGCCTTAAACAATACTAGTGATTTTTTATTTGATTGGAAAAAAAGTATGTTCCAAGTCTCCGAGTAATTTCTGTGCCAATTGAAACAGGAAATGGCAAAAGGTCAAGTCCATATGTCTGCATAAGCCACTTGGGTTCTTATTCACACACCAGGTATGAAGTAGAAGAAATATTGCCTCTTCTAAAAGGGCGGCTATGCTTATCAGTTTATAGAAAGGGCAATGTGGAGTAGCTCACAGGGGTTTAGAAAGGCAGCTATACACAAGACAGAAAGCAGAAGCAAAATGTTGTATCATTTTACTTAAGGATTATTGTCTAGTTGGTGTCCATTTGCATAGTTGCAGTCACGTTAAACAAAGGCCTTCCCTTGTGGATTTGCATTCCATGGTAAAGAACTGACAAAATAGAATGGAAATTACAGAAAATTGGTTTAATTTAGAGGATTGGAGAAAAGGAGAGGTGAGAAGAGAGGATACTATTTGTTAAAAAAAAAAAGGAACTTCTGTTTGGAAGTGTCAGTGGGTGTCCCACTGTTTGTTGTTCTCATGCTACTAGGCAGGGATTATAGTAATCAGTATATTTTAAAGTTTTGAAAATGTATTTGGTGGACAACCCTAACTCCTGAGAAGTCTTTACCAAATCTATTGTTTTGAATGTCATTGTGGTCAAATCATTTTTTCAGTATAGTGATGTTTCCCATCTAATTTTCTGGGGGATAGAGAGTTCCTGTGGACAGGGGAGTCCAGGACTAAGGATC
This sequence comes from Nycticebus coucang, assembly GCF_027406575.1. Classification (NCBI taxonomy): domain Eukaryota; kingdom Metazoa; phylum Chordata; class Mammalia; order Primates; family Lorisidae; genus Nycticebus; species Nycticebus coucang. The sequence continues at coordinate 78,204,868 of NC_069786.1, forward strand.
AACTATGACCTCTATACAAGAACAGAGAATTTCGATAGTGGGAATAAAGTGCCAAAGAAAGGAAGTTTCCTACTACATTAGTCCCAATAGGCAGAAGGGTCCAAGTTATATGCCTTTAATCATTTCAACTGGCAGCAGTCAAAACTCCAATAAAATAAATGTTAAGAAACTGTTTATATAACAGACTTAAGTGACCTAGAATATTTTTTTTAAACTCCCATTTATCATGAACAAACCCATACTGAGTTTATATGCAATGCATTAATCATAAACCATACAAAATAAGCTACATAATAAAATTAAATTAAATCCCAATTTACCAAAACGTTAACATGCTAACAACTACCAAGTCTGTTAAGTCACAGTGTAAAGATGAAATGAATAAAACACTAGAATCACTATACCGAACAATGTAATTGCAGTTAAAATGCTATTTTCTGTGGTTCTTTTTAGAGAAAATAACAAGTTGTTTACTTTAATGCAGTGACATTTTATTTTGTGATTAATTTTAAAATAACATTGTAAAAACTACAAACTCATTTTAATTTGACAAGCATTTGGTAATTAATTTTCAAACAATGCTATGGGAACCCAGAAAGCACTCCTCCTTTGACATGTATTTTATAATTTATTTTAAAACAATGCTGCACAAATCTGCAAAGGCATAATTCATTTGGGAGTTCATTAATTATGCAAATGAGTTGCAATTAACAAATCTGTTCCAAGGATGGCATTTGCATAATAATGAACTTCATGTTTGTGACATTATTTAATAAGATACCTTTGTGCATTTTTAAACAAAACACTCCTGTGAATATTGTACGATGAGATGGGGTTGAAAATGGACATCTAGTCAATGAGATTCAAAATTGTATGCAGAAAAATGTGTTTAAAATAAACAGAATTATATATCATTCAAATAATAAATATGGATATTCTTTTTTAGAGCACAGGGGTTTTGATTAATCTCAGCTTCCCTAAATAGCATTAGACTTTAATTTACATTTATAAAGAACAATATACAAATGAGGCTAAAGCAAAATCAAGCAAGCAAAACTATAAACTTCAATTTAATATGTCAAGTGAAGATAGGTCATACACTGTACCCATGGGTCCCAAAACATAAACTTTTCATTAGGAACGAAAATACAAGATTGAGTCAAAAGACCCCTCCTTTCTCAAGGTTATGGCTGGATAACCACAACACTTGGTTAATGTCCATTTATTCAATCAATAATCACTTATTTGAGCATCTACAATGAGCCAATTTCTTAACTCAGGGCAAGTAAAGAAAAGAGTAAGATGTGCTTCTGCCTTCAAGTGGCAAGAAATCCAATGAGGGACACAGACATATGAACACTAAAATTTATTGAAAGTTATCTTGCAAGAGAGAGACGTGCAAACTGAGTAGTACAGAGGGTTAGAGTAATTAACTCAGTTTGATGGATTTAGAAAGATGTATAAGAAAGGGACAAATGTTTTAAAGAAGGGGAGGGAGTTCACCAATGATTTAGAAGGTAGAATCGTATTTAAGAATAAGGAAATAGTATACACAAAGTCATGAATTAGTAAAGGGTAGAAATGTATTTGAGAAAAATATAGGGTCACTGAGACTTGAAGCAGAGGGTGTGGGCTGGGGGAACAAAGTTTTTGGAGAAAGACTCAAATCCCATTTGAAATTTTGGATAAGAACAGTATTGTAAGTAATGGCTTGGAAGGGAAATGGTAACGGGTAAATTTCTCTGCAGTCATCACTTGCAGAGGGTTTCGATTGATTGGTGTATGTCTTGAGAATAAGATGAGGTCAGGTAAATTTATGAGCCAAGTAATTGCCATTCCAAATCGATGTGCCTCTGTGATGCCATAAGATCTTACAACTCTATCATGTGGTTTTCCTATTTGCTCTTTACTTGTGTCTTTAGCCTCCTTAATCATATCTCCATTTTGAAACCAAAGATCTCTTAGGCACTACTCTATGCCCTAACTGTACCTGCTTCTCAGTTAGAAGGGGTCTTCCAAACCCAGTCTTATGTATCCTCCACTCACCTGACGTCTACCCAGGCGTCAAAACTATATCACTGTGGTTTTGAAATGAAGGTACAGTGTTCCTCCACGATTCCTTCTCAGAACCTTCAATGGATGCCTGAAACTGCGGTTACTCCTAATTCCTGTATATACTATTTTCTCCTATGCATACATACCTGTGATAAATTTTACTTATAAATTAGGCATAGTAAGAAACTAACAATAATTATAGCAATATGTCGGCATGACTTCTTTTGTGCTTAGGCCATTATTAAATAAGGTAAGGGTTACCCAAATACAAGAATTGCAAGATTTTGACTTTAACAGTCTATCTGATAACTGAGGCAGCTACTAACAGCTTAGATTTCATCATGCTTCTCAGAAAGGTACACAATTTATCACATAATGAATTATTGATTTCTGGAATTTTCCATTTAATATTTTCAAACTATGGTTGATCACAGCTAACTGAAACCATGGAAAGCAAAACCATAGATAAAGTTTCTTTCTGCAAATAAATAACAATGGATGAAACTCCAAAGTAGGCCAACCAGCCAGGAAAACCGGTAGTACCTTTACAGGTATTCCTCACTAAGTTTTTGCCACAGTCACATGGTAGAAGGAAATGATGGGAAGAAATAACAACAAAAATAAATGTTTATGATACTAAAATTAAATAACCTTACTCCAACTAAGGGGCAGTTTTGTTTGTGTTTTGATTTGATTTTGTTTTGTGGGTTTTTGTGTGTGTTTGTTTTTAGAATAAACCCACCACTTTCTACAGCTGCAATTTTTTTCTCACATCTAGAGAGCTGGAGGAAACTGCAATTTTCATAATAGTTTTTTTTTTTCTTCCATGGTATGCTTCTGTTAACAGACAGCAAGTCTTGACATCTCACAAAAGCAAAATATAGAGGTGGCATCTATAGCTCCTATACTACATAGATTGTGATATTTTCACAGTACAAATGGGTAACTTGGGTAGATAATCTATCCAAGTATCCACCAAGCCATCCAGTATTCACTCACCATTCTTATCAGCACCCTATTTTATTTGAGGATTGTCTTTTCCCTGCTGTGTACATTCTGCTGGGTTAATAAAGCTAGGTACTTTCCCTTCCATTCCTCTTGCTGGAGTCCATTAGACCTTGAACTAAATCTAGTCAGTTAGACTCTTTCTCCTCCAGTTTTGATTCTTGATTAGAATGTTGCAATGGCCAAAAAAAAAAAGGCAAAGTTTCATTTCCTTTTGTGGCAGTTGGATATGAGACCTCCTTGTTCTAAACCTGGTTCACCAGTTGTCCCTCAAATCTTTTATGATCCCCCTTTCCCCATACTTCCATGAAAGTCCCCTGTTGATGGCAATATAGAATCACAGTATAGTGTTAACACTTCAAAAATATGTTTTCTTGTGGGTAGAAATAATTAGAATTTCTAAAATGCTATAAAAAAAAAACAGTATAAGGAAAGCATTACTTTGCACAAGTGAAGCATAAACCCAGGACTCCAGGTAAAGTCACTATGCTGTCTATGGTAGTTTTTAATAATAGCATTGGCCCCTGGTCCAGGGTAACTGGAAATAGCTCTTCTGAAGCTTATAGAGATACAAACAATTCAACTATGTCTGCTTCATCCATCTTCATACCTTATGCCATTTTCCCAGTCTAGCCCTAACCACCGCTTTGTAGGCAAATAAGCCTATACTGTGTACATTGTGGTATTTGAAAGTCGAAATGGATAACTTGGACAGACAGCAATGATCTTGATGTTGAAAACAAACATCCTCCCCATCAGCCATGAGAACATGAACTGAGGGGCATTACAGCTTCTCAGGAAAATTAGCTGGCTAAAAATCTGTTCTAGCTATCTCAGATGCGCACCAAATTTAAAAGAGTGAAAAAAAACAAAAATAATTTTTCGAAGTTGATTGTGGTGATGTAGTAGTTACATTGGCTATAGTGATTAAAGTAGCAATTATATTTGTTTTATTAAATTCTGGCAGGAATTATCTGTCTTTATATTCAACAGATTACAGAATGAAAACTTCCATCAAGCACCTGGGTATTTAAAAATATTTGGAAATTAGGCATTGTGATAAAATATTATACAGAGAATTTTTGAGAGAAAAAGTAAACATCATTGAGCAAAGAAAAGTACTCAGGGCAAATACCGTTCCCATACAGTTTATATTAAATAATATATGTGAAAAGAGGAAGGAACACAACGCATGTTTGCCTAATGGTGCTATTTGTAATAAAGGCTTTCAATTTTTCCCCACCATTTATGTTTTCCAAATCCTCATATAGCATTCCCCACATGCTCCGGATGTTGTCAGTGCTGTGCTATTTGTCCCTGACAATAAGGCAGTGACCATCCCTTCTCCAGCCAAGGATGTAGCCACAGTCTATTCTGAAGGACTTCTTTCTCATGTCTCTGCTTTACAATCTAGTCCCCAGAAATAGTCTCTTGGAGTTAAACCAAGCTGCTGTCAGGAAGCAGTTTAAAGTGGATATCTGAAAGCTTCATGGAACAGAGGAATTTTCTCTTGTTTGACTTTATCTGCTTATGGGGCAAAATGAAGTTTAGACTTGCTCGTTAGCAGATACAAGTTTATTTTCTAAAAAGTTGACTAACATACAATGCCTGATTATTTACATTAGCACTTCTCATCTCTACGTAAATATTATACACATCTGGGGAATTTTTTTATAAATATCATCATCCCATCCCCATCTCAAGGTAGAGTTTGCCCATTAGTACTTCCTAAAAGCCTATGAGGTCATTCTTACATAGAACCAGGTTACAGAAACACAGATCAGGTTGTAAGGAGTGTGTCAAAACATCACTGCTGGCATAGACTCTTCTCTCCCATCAGAAAGTCTCTTTCTTTGTTTTGTCCTTCAGTATCTCCTTGACCATCTCCAAAATATTCACATTATATACAAGGCTGTACTGTTCATTATATCTGCCAGTTCCAGTATGAATATGTGTGTATATGTGTATATATTCACACATCTATTTTTTATATACACATATTTTATTTATTTATTATTGTTTGAGATTCATTGAGAGTACAAGACTTAGATTACCCTGATTGCATTTGGTAGGTAAAGTCCCTCTTTTAATTGTGTGCTGCCCTCCAAGAGGTGTGCCATACACCATAACCCCCTCCCCCATCCCTCTTTCCCCTACCCCACCTTGAATTGAGTTTTTCTCTTATGAGGGCATTACGTTACATCTTTTGTATTAACCTGGATTGAGTTAGAACCCATTCTTCTAAGTAAAGGATCACATAAATGGAGAAGCAAGAATCTAATGTACTCAATTCTAATATGAAGACAGTAGATAAGCTAATATGTCTAATAATACATATATTTTAAGTGACACTGCTGTACCTTACTCCAAATAAATCAATGTTTTTATCTATACTGCATTATTTGGCCAAGCACACTGTGTATTAATGGAGAAGAGCTATCAATATGTGCAGAAGAGAAGCCAAAAAAGTAATAATTATAATTTCTCAAGCTATGACCCCAGGAATATTTTTTGTTTTTTTGAGACAGAGTCTCACTTTGTCACCCTGGGTAGAGTGCTGTGGCATCATAGCTCACAGCAACCTCAAACTCTCGGAGCTCAAGCAATCCTCTTGCTTCAGCCTCCCAAGTGTCTGGGACTATTGGTATATTCCACCATGCCCTGATAGTTTTTCTACTTTTTGATAAAGACTGGATCTAACCTTGCTCAGGCTGATCTCAAACTCCTGAGCTCAAACTATCCACCTGCCTTGGCCTTCCAGAGCGCTAGCATTACAAGTGTGAGCCCAGAGAAGCTTCTGTTCATGTCTCTTGCCCACAATGAAATGGAATCACTTGTTCTTTTCTTATTAATACGTTTGAGTTTTCTGTGGATTCTGGTTATCAAACCTTTGTCTGAAGCATAAACTGCAAATATCCTCTCCCATTCTGAGGGCTGTCTGCTTGCTTTACTTTCTGTGTTCTTGGCTGTGCAGAAGCTTTTTAGTTTGATCAGATCCCAGTAGTGTATTTTTGGTGCTGCTTCAATTGCCTGGGGGTGGGGGGGTCCTCCTCATCAAATGTTCTCCCAGGCCAATTACTTGAAGTGTTTCTCCTGCACTTTCTCCAAGAATCTTTATAGTTTCATATGTTAAGTTTAGATCTTTTATCCAGTGAGAGTAAATTTTGTTAATAGTGAAAGGTGTGGATTCAGCTTCAGTCTTCTTTAATCATCAGAGAAATGCAAATCAAAACTACTTGGAGATATCATCTAACTCCAGTAAAAGTGGCTCACATAACAAAATCCAAAAACTACAGATCTTGGCGTGGATGTGGAGAAAAGGGAATACTTCTGCATTGCTGGTGGGAGTGCAAGCTAATATATCCCTTTTAGAAAGAAGTATGGAGAATATTCAGGGATTTAAAAGTAGACCTGCTGTTTGACCCTGCAATTCCTCTACTAGGTGTATATCTAAAAGACCAAAAATCACTTTATAACAAAGATATTTGCACCAGATTGTGCATTGCAGCTCAATTCATAATAGCCAAGTCATGGAAAAAACCCAAGTGCCCATCAACCCATGAATGGATTAATAAATTGTGGCATATGTATACCATGGAATATTATGCAGCCTTTAAAAAGATGGAGATTTTACCTCTTTTATGTTTACGTGGATGGAGCTGGAACATGTCCTACTTAGTAAAGTATCTCAAGAATGGAAGAAAAAACATCCAATGTACTAAGTACTATTATGAAACAAATTTATAATCACTCACACTTTCATATTAAGAATTGATTACATCTATGGCCCAAGATGAAGGAGGGAGGAGGGGGATAAAAGGGAAGGAGGGAGGTCAGATGGAGGGAGAGTGAATGGTGGGATCACACCTACAGTGCATCATGCAAGGGTACATGTGAGATCTATTAGTATAGAGTATAAATGTCTTAACACAATAATTAAGGAAATGAGATGAGGTATATATTAACCAGTGTGATGTAACCACTCCTAATTATATGAAAGCATATTGTACCCCATAAATGCATTAATGTATACGTGATCTATGTGTTTATAATTTAATTTAAAAATAAATAATAATAAACCTCCACTGATTGAGAAAAAAAAGTGTGAGCCCACTTGGAACTTTATTTCATTCTATTTTTTTTGTAGAGACAGAGTCTCACTGTACCGCCCTCGGTAGAGTGCCATGGCATCACACGGCTCACAGCAACCTCTAACTCCTGGGCTTACACGGTTCTCCTACCTCAGCCTCCCGAGCAGCTGGGACTACAGGCGCCCGCCACAACGCCCGGCTATTTTTTTATTGCCGTTTGGCCGGGGCCGGGTTTGAACTCGCCACCCTCGGCATATGGGGCCGACGCCCTACTCACTGAGCCACAGGTGCCGCCCCATTTCATTCTTTTTTTTAACAAAAATCACTGGTTACTTATGTGAAGCATTTTTCAGCCATGTAAAAAGTGATCAATCACACTTCCAAAGGTCTATCAGTAATTCCTGCCCTGATACTCATTAAAATTCTCAGTTGGGAGTTTCTCAGCTGGTGGCAGTCAGATGTCAGGCGAAGCACAAGTCAAATGACATCTCCCCTGGCTGAATATCCAAGATGGCCCACTTACGTGACTGAGAAAGAATTTTTAGTGGTCTTTACTTTTTCACAGCGTATTTCCTTACAACACAACAAAAACTGTGTGAAGCTTCCAAGATAAGGTTCCTTTAACAATAGTAATTGGCGAATCCGGGCCGAGGCGGCCGAGCTGCGTCCTTGCTTTCCCGGTCCTGGTTCGCGCGCTGCTGTCGGAGAGTTCTCTGGTGGAGAGAAGGCGTTTGTGAACAGTGGATGGTTGCTGCGGCAGAGTACTATTTCGAAACGCTGGAAGAAGAATTGGTTTGATCTGTGGTCGGATGGTCGCCTGATCTATTATGATGACCAGCCCCGTCAGAGGATCGAGGACAAGGTCCACATGCCAGTGGACTGCATCAACATCCGCACGGGGCACGAACGTCGGGGTACTCAGCCCCCAGAAGGGAAGTCTAAAGACTGTATGCTGCAGATTGTTTGCCGAGATAGGAAAACTGTCAGTCTTTGTGCAGAAAGTACAGATGATTGTTTGGCGTGGAAATTTACACTCCAGGATTCAGGACCAACACAGCCTATGTGGGCTCTGCAGTCATGACTGATGAGACAGCCGTGGTTTCTTCCTCCTCCATACATGGTGTATGCCACACCGACACCTGAGCAGGCGAACGGCTATGGTCCACACGGTGGTGCACACCCACCAGGAACTCCAGTTGTCTATGCTGCAAATGGGCAAGCGTATGCTGTGCCCTACCAGTACCCATATGCAGGACTTTACGGGCAGCAGCCTACCAACCAAGTCATCATCCGTGAGCGGTATCCAGACAACGACAGTGATTTGGCACTGGGCATGCTGGCTGGGGCGGCCACAGGCATGGCCTTAGGCTCTCTCTTCTGCGTCTTCTAGAGGCCTTGAGATCTGGATGTGCACAGCTTCTGATAACCCCATGTGCAAGGATAGGATCTGCAGGGCGTTTCCGTTTGTGACACACAGTTTTAATCATAGTTGTAATAGTTCCTTTGAAAGTAGTGATGTCTTAATTGTAACTGATCCATATTAAGTATCTCAGAGGAGGGTTTGCACTGTGCTGTTTAGATGGACACAAACTCTTTAGGGGCACAAGTTAATTCCTAATGCAACTCTTGGAATACCTTATTTGAATATACCTATTTTGAAAGGCATTTTCTTTTTAGAGTTGAGTGTAGCAACTTTAGGGATAATTTATTTTTTTGTGTTGTGCTAGTAATATAGTGATGTGTAAGTAAATGAGTGATCATGGCAAGAAAACCTGCAGCTTCTGTTTAACTTCAGTCCTTCAAAGCTCAGGCCGGAGCTGGGCTGGTTGGGTCCTGGGCAGCTTCCCTGAGGCAGTGATGTGAGAGCCCCAGACCCGCCCTCTGGATTCCACAAGCCCCATCCATTCAGGATGACCTGGGACAGCCCCGCTTTGGGAAAGGATGCTTCAGAAACCTGCCTAACCCTAGCTGCTTATTCTCACATTATTTTGGTAGGTCTTGGTAGTAGGATTTAGAAAGCTTCTCAAATTAGGAATGGATTTGCTCCTCAAAGTTTTAGGGCTTTATCCTTTAACACTTGAAGAAGGCAGAAAAATAACAAGTGTATGGAGGTAGATTTGCTTTATTCAGAGACATGGTTTTGTGTCTGCTCTGGGTGTTTTTATTGCTGCCTAAGCCTACATGGGGCCCATTTTTCTATGGATTGTGAGAGTGATAGTAAAAGAATGTGAGGGAAATAGAAAGAGAGCCATAGTTAGAACATTTCCTATTTCTGGCTCTTCTGTTCCTCTGAGGACCTGTCCTGTGCCAGAAAGGGCCTTGTGACGGTCCACTGAGTGCTGGGACAGACCACAGGTGGAAGACTCAGGCTATACAGAAATGGGGCACAGGGATGTGAGAGACCTGGTCAGAGGACCACTCAGCTCAGCCAGGCCCCCAGCTTTGTTCTTGTTCCTGACCCACATGTGATAGAGAACCTTAGAACCTTGAGTTTTGAGCCCCCAAACAGGTGAATCTCTTGAAAACCCATAGTCTTGCCTTTCCATCCAGTTCTCCTATGTCCAGTGTTATAAAGTATGTATTTCACATATTCACACATTTCATGTTTCACAGCTCCTAGTGACTCCGTTTTCTGTCTTGCATTCTGTGAGCAGTCCACATACTGCCTAGTCAGCTCTGTCTCTGAGACACACTTACATACGTCTCCATGTTACACCAGATGCCAAACAAACTGAATAGTGACTGCTGGTTTGTATGGGTCTTGTTGCCAAGGGGGTTTCTGTTTCTACCAGCAGGGAAATGTGTCCTCTCTGGATAGAAGTGGTGTGTTACAACACTGGTGTCAGTGGTTTAAAATGCTGTTATGAGGATTTTATGTCTTGTGTGATATGAGTGGCTTTTGTTCAGATTATAATCGTTGTCAAAGCTGTGTGTTTTACTTTCAAACCATTCACAGTTTTTCCTGTTGCATCAAGTGTAATTTGAACTTGGAGTTACTAGACAGGAATTACAGGAACCACACAGAATTCAGTTATACCTGGGTGCTCTTGAAGGAAAGAGCACCTGTGGGCTTCCCTGGCTCCTTCTGGCTGAAGAGGGAGAGGTGTGGATGGAAGCCTGGGCACCCGTGTGTGTCCCAGTCCCTGTCTCCCATGGGGCCAGCCTCATGAGGCAGCCACAGTGGGGCCTGGGAATTCACTGTCAGTAGACTTGGCCGGGTATGAGATGCATACTGGGGGTGATGGTGAGCTCAGATCCATTGTCTGCCAGAACTTGCGTAGATGCCCACCTTCTCATCACCTCCATTTCTTAGCGATGTCTTTTCTTAAGTGTCTGAGTTGGAAGAATTTTGTTGGAAGTTTGAGTAAGCATTTTCCTTCCATCTGTGCTTTTAAATGATGATCTGTACCTGGGAGAAGTGAGCCATTGATATTGTATACATGCTGATCTGATTGTCCTTTTAATTTCTTGAGTTAACTTCAGGGTCTTGGATATTAAAGAGAAGAGGGAGACCTATTGTTAATGTCTCAGATTGTCATTCATGAACAGGGCTAGACTATATCTATTTTAGTTCATAGGACACAGGGTTGCCATTTGGATCACAAGAAGAAGGCCCTACAATTGGGACAAATGACCCAAGTTTATTTTTCACATCAAGTGTTGGTCCTATGTAATCTTTATTTTTTTTTTCCTTTTTATATAGACATAAGGCATGGACTACAGTTCCACTTCTCTTTCCAGAGTTGGTCTTTTTTGTGATTGCTTCCTGGTCTCTAGTATTGTCTACAGAACCTGTTTTCCCCTGTATATGCAAACTACACATTTATAACTGAAAATGTCAATACATTAAATGATCATTAACCTTAAAAAAACAAAAAAAAACTAGTAATTGGCTGCTTTCTATATGTCAGCTTTTATGTTAGGTAAACTAGATACACTCTTGGTAAAAAAAAAAAATAAAAAAAGAAAGAAAGAAAGAAAGAAAAGGAAAGGAAAGAAGAAAAATGCAAAATAAAGCCAAACCCCAAAATATCTGTAGAGATATAAGAGCTATTTGAGAACTGGGAACTATGGAAATACTCAGGAAAGGCGTAGGATTAAGAAGTCAAGCAAGACTTCCAAGAAGGTGAACCGTCTGGTATGAGCCATAGGAGTCATATATGGGCATGAGTGTTATTGCAGCTCTCTGAAGAAGAAAATGCTGTGGTTCCTTTGTGTGAGAGCATGTTTTTCCACCCTGTTGATATTAGTTTTGGGCAAGTGTCTTGCATTGCATAAAGAAAGAGAAGCAGAAGTGGCATGTATCACTTTGAGTAGAAGTTTTAAAGGCCACTCAGTGGTTCACCATTATCTACTTTCCATAGTTGTAAGACTAACAACGTCCCAAGAGGGCTTCTTCATCAGCCTGGGTCCTGAGGTGAAGAGGACCTGTGTCCACGTATCTTGAGCTGAAGAAGACGTGTTTCCTGACCCGTCATGGACAGGAAGTAAGAAAAATAAACATTTGATGTCACAGACCTTTGATATGTGAATATTTTTTTTAACCTGTATGTAAACTACAATATCCTGACTGATGCATGAGACTTCTGTAATTTAGAAGGCCTATTATTCTGTGTATATTTTGAGGGTGTTCCATATAAATAAATAGCAACAAAAACAAAACACAAAATAAGAGTGGAGGAAGAGCTATCATTTCCCATGACATTATTAATTCTATCTTAAGGAAAATAGTCAGTGTGAACCCTCTTACATTTTACTACTGAAAGATTAAATCGATTTGAAAAGATTTTATCTTTCAAGGCTCTTCACACAGCCTTTCCGGGTTGCTTCATTGCCAGTTTGAGCTGTGCCTTACTCATGCAGACCCTGAATGGAATTCTGCAAGACAAATGCTCAGGTGCAGGTTGGTTTTCCACGGTGACATGACCCTGTATGTCACTGCATGCTGCCCATCTGGCCTACACCCTCTCTTCACCCCACTTAAGGCTAGCACTGTTATGTCTAGAGGTCATTTTTCTAAGCTGGTAGTTCTCCAGGCTTCCGTGACTAAAACTATTAAGACAGGACTAGGATTCGATACATATATATTTTATACACACTCAATACATACACATTGAGTCTACAGACTTCTCATCTTATATAAAAAGAGTGTTGATGGCAAAAGAGTAAAAATGAAAATACACTGTTTTTATGAGAGAAAATCCTTAGGAGATGGCCATTTCCTTCACAGTATGGGCAGATCATAAAGACCACTTTGGACGAGGGTTTAATCCCCAGCTCTGCCAGTTGAAAGTGGCTCCAGTTAACTTATTTATGTAACAGAGATAATGGTGGTACCTATTTCCCAGAGTTGTTTTCACACACACACGTGCTGAATCATGTGCCTCATAATGACATTTCAGTCAAAAGTAGACTATGTTTATGAAAGTGATCCCATAAGATTATAATGGAGTTAAAAATTTCCTATTTCCTAGTGATGACATAGCTGTCATGATGCCTTAGCATGATGAATTACTTGTGTGTTTATGGTGATACTGCTGCAAACAAACCTATTGTGCTGCCATTTATATAAAATATAGCAAATATAATTATTTATAGTCCACAATACTTTATAATAAACTCTGTTACTAGTTTATATATTTTCTTTTTATTGATACTTTAGACTATACTCTTTCTAGTCATTTACAAAAAGAAGTAACTTTAACAGCCTCAGGCAGGTACTTTAAGAGGTATTCTAGAAGAAGACATTGTTATCATGGAAGATGACAGCCCCATGTGTGTTATTGTCCCAAAGACCTCCCATTGGAATGTGATACAGAGATGCAGGCAGAGATATTGATGATCCTGACTCTGTGTCGACCTCGGCTAATGTATATGTCTTAGTTTTTAATAAAAAAGTTCCAAAAAGTACCAAATTTTAAAAAATAGATAAAGTTGGCTCAGTGCCCGTAGCTCAGTGAGTAGGGTGCCAGCCACATACACCGAAGCTGGAGAGTTTGAGCCCAGCCAGGGCCAGCTAAACAACAATGACAACTGCAACCAAAAAATAGCAGGGTGTTGTGGCAGGTGCCTGTAGTCCCAGCTACTTGGGAGGCTGAGGCAAGAGAATCACTTAAGCCCAAGGGTTGGTGATGCCACAGCACTCTACCCAGGATAACATAATGGAACTGTCTCAAAAAAAAAAATGGATAAAGTTCATAGAATAAGGATATGAAGAAAGAAAATATTTTTGTACACTTTTACTATGTGTTTTGAACTAAGTTTTATTACCAAAGAGTCAAAAAAACCTTAAAAATTAAAAAGTTTATAATAAAGTAAAAATGTTATGATAAGCTAAGGTTAATTTATTACTGAGGAAAGAAAGTGTTTTAATAAGGTTAATGTGGCCTAAGTGTGCAGTGTGTATAAACTTCGCAGTAGTGCACAGTAATGTCCTAAGCCTTTACCCTCACTCGCCACCCACTCACTGACTCTCCCAGAGAAACTTCTAGTACAGCAAGCTTTACAAGTGCCCTACACAGGTGTACCTTTTCTTTTTATTTTTTAAACCATATTTTTACTGTACCCTCTATGTTTAGGTATGTTTAGATATATAAATGCTGTTGTGTTACAATTGCCTACAGTAATCAGTATAAAACATGCTGTATGGGTTTTTAGCCTGGGAGCAACAGGCTATACCACGCGGCCTCAGTGTGTGGTAGGCTACACCTCCTGGGCATATGTAAGCAGTCTATGATTTTTACACAACAAAATTGCCTAATGATACATTTCCCAGGACAGATCCCTATTGTTAAGTGATTCACGACTATCTATCTCTATGTAGTTATAGATCTATTATCTTATGTGTAGACAGTTGATAGATAGATGGATAAATAGATACTGGAGGACATCATATAAAGCCTGAAGTAAAAACCCTATGAAAAGAACTTGAATGGTGACTTGCATCAAGATTTCACTAATTAGTAATAATATTGTTATGATTGCATCCTGTCACATGTCATCCAGGCTCACTGAAGTCTACCACTCATATAATTTATAGAGAGAAGCATTGAGGGTCATACAGCTCTTCCCAGTTGTCTTTTTCAATCAAAATTGAAATAAATTCACCTCTCCAATCGCCTCTGATTAGATTCATATAATAGTAAATCCTTAATAATAATGACGTTAAAGTTAAAACTAACTTTTTCTCTCACATGGAAGACATCTGCAGTTACCATGAATCCACACCAACCTTGTCCTTTTTTTTTTGGCTCCCAATCCATCCTCAAATTTACCTCATAATTCCAGATGGCAACCAGAGCTCCACTGATCATATCTGCAGTCCAAACATCAGGAAGAAAGAACAAAATGTTAAATATCCCTGCTTAGTCAACCAACTTTAAGTAGTCTACCCAAAGACTGCTCATATAGAACTTAGCCACTTGGCCACACTCAACTGTGTGGAGGAAGAAAAATGCCATCTTTAGGTTTCTTGCATTTCCACCCCAAATAAAAATTTGCTTCTAAGGAAGAAGGAGAAAATGGATACTGGAAGACCTCCAGCAGTTTCTGGCCCTTCTTCACTACTGGTGGGGAAAATAAGAAGCGAGAAGTGTGCACAGATGTATAACCCTGAACTACTAACATACTGGATCAAATGTGGCTCCAAATGTGGACCTTGGGCCTCCCCTACATGCCAGGCACTTTTACTGGTTTAATCCATCCAGAAATAAAAGGGTTATAGCCGAATGTCCCTTATGTAAAGCAGAGAACCAGAAGATTGTGTGCTTTATAAATCAATGACCCCTTTGTGCCCCTTTGCTATTACATGCTGGTTTTTTCATTTATATTGCTCAGAGCATTTGCCCTTGTTGACCTTTGACAAGTTATAAATTAGACCATTCATCCTAAAGAGAAAAAAGTGATATCCGCTGTCATATAGTATGCTCTCTATTTTTTATTTTAAATATAATAATTTTTCAGAAGAACCAATTTACTCACACAATTATGTTGTCAGCTTATTGAAAATAGAGACCTAAGACTTAAGAAAACATATGAACTAGTTGTAACGTATCTTCCGTGATTTTTTTCTAAATGTTTGTGAATACTGAGAATTAATTGAGTTTAAATTCTTCCTAGCTAAATAAACGTGTAATCTGAAAACAAAGAATTTAATTCTAGATTTTTCTTAAAGAATGTTCAGGATGGAGATGAAGTGGTAAACACTTCTTTTAATTATTGACAGACTTTTAGTTTTTTATTATTTTTATTCGGCTAGTGTAAATATCTGTAAACTACCTTTTGAGTAAGAATTGACACATTTAGAAAGATTGCTATTTCTAATTATCTCAAATTAACAATTATTTGAGATTATGAGTTAAAATGAGATTATTGCGAAGTGATTTGTGAGATGAATAATATACATCTTCATAGTTTCTTCTTGTTATGAACGGGTTAGAAAGTGTTATATTCATTTCATATCAACTTACTTAGAATCAAAGCTGTGAATCTGAGTGAAAAGCAAAAAGAAAACAGCCTATTAGGTTTTTTCCACATAGAATGTGGAGAAGTCAGTATCACTATTGGTATCTGAAGGTCCAAAGACAGGGAGAAGAAAAAAATTATCACTCCACAGTGAAAGTCAGATTGATAGGCAAATATGAACAAAGAACAATTGACATTGAAGTAAACCTTATAAAGAATTAAGAGATCTATGAGTTCAAAAGTCAAAGGCCTTTACTAAAGACAGGGCCCCTTTGCTTCTTCCCAAGGCCCCACCACCCTCTCTCCATGTTCCTAACAAAGGGCTGTTCTTACACTCGCTTACTGCTCTTCTGTGACCCACTTCCTTCCCCTGAAACTTAGTCTTTACTCCCTTTTCAAAGGGAAGACATTTAACTCCCTTGATATTAAGAATCTCTCTCAAATGAGGTATACATACTAGAAATTCTCTAGGAGCCTGTGTGTCGGCTTAGAGAATGCACATGGTCTAGAAAATCCCACTCTGTGCTAAGAGAATCATGTGAAGTCTCAAAATTCAATGACGAGTGACGTCATCAGATGCTTGGAGACAGGTGGAATATTTTCTAGGTTCTGAGGTACATTACTTTCTACCCTTTAGAAACCCCATAGAGTCAATAAAACTTCAATTGCCACTCAAAACATGAAGCTTGATATTTTAAATAAATCTAGCTCAGGATCCTTCAGGCATTGGCTGGACTAAAACGGAACATTTTCTAATGAGGAAAATGTATCCTTCGTGTAACAAAAGCTGTTTTCAAAAGCCAAAAGACCAGCACTATTAAATACACCATCTTGGACAGCTGTTCAACAGGGAAATAATTAGACATTCCACACTGCTGCCATTTGATATGTGATGCCCAGACAAGGTCTCAGAGGCAGAGAAACAGGGGTCAGTGACAGAAGACACAATGAGGAAAAAAAAAGAAAAGAAAAGGTAGTGTGAATGGAATGAGCAATACTGAATGGAGTTAATATTCTGCACTTACTTTACCAGAGATTTATACTCAAAAAATTCCCAAACCTCAGGCCCGGAATGTTGGAAAGCTTTCAGAGATGAGAACGAACGTGTGTGAAGCTGCCAAATGGGTCATTGTTTCTAAAAATGATGTGTCCCAAGATGACAGCAAACTTGTTTTTCAGACAACCGGCATTCATTTATGTGATTACACCAGCACTTCCTTCTTTCTTGATTTGTCTGGAATAGATTCTATCCTGACAAGGCTAGAGAGTAATCCATGTGTGTTGCCAAATTGAAGACTATGACTCTTTGGGGTTTTTTTTGGATTTTATGAATATCATTTTCATTTGGTAAATGCTGCTGTAATATTTAGGGAAGGAAAAAGAAATAGATCGGCTTGGGCATTTCTTTCAGTAGTCATTTCAGAAACGTCAGAACTCTGGGGCTGTAAAGAGCTTCCTGTTAATAAGTTATTTTTATTCAAGTTCACATGACTAATATATTATTTGTATATCTTAGCTATTTTTCCTCATGACTATTGCCTGAAAGGAAGTCTTTCCGGTTGCATTTGCCTTTGATAAGGAGCTGTTAGAGTTTGTTTTGCTTTGGTTTGATTTGTTGGCTTTCTCAGTGATCATCGGACATGTCTAGTGCAGAGCTGCTCGTTGGTCTCCACAGACCACGTGTGGCCCCCTCTGTATGTCCTTGAACTCCCTCCTTCCTGCCGCTGCTCTGGCCAGCTGCCTGTCTGTGCTCCCTTCTTGGTTAAAGGCATTTACACAGAGCTAGGACTCATCCTCTACCATACCTGTTTTGTCCCCACAAACAACCAGGCACCAAATCTTGACAGTTCTGCCTCAGGAATGTCTTCAAAGTCTGTTGCTTCTTATCCTTTCTCATCGTCTCTCTATGAGGCTATTTATGTAACTTTCTCACTGGCCTTGCTATCATGATTCTGCACCCCTTCAATCCCCCCATCACTGCCTCTACCCCACAAATGGCCATCCTAGGCAATGCCAGGAGTTGTTTCTCTACTGAAAGACTTCCATTTAGCCCTGTTTGTCTGCAGGATAAACTTTGTAGTCACTAGTGAGGCATTGAGGCCACTTATCATATCCCAGCTCGTCCAGCACCTTCATCTCCTCCCACGTCTTCCCAGGCCTGCTCCTCCCAGCCAGTGACATCTCACTGGTCTCTCACATTCAGTGTCTCTTTACTACTCATTTTCTCTACACATGCAGACCCTGAGCCTTGAGACCTTTCATTTACTCTCTCTCTCAGGCCCTTTTTTTTATTTTTTAAATCTACAGCCCAAATATCTCTCTGCTATGATACCTTTCTCTATAATACTAGGCAGGGTGTGCTGCTTCCCGAATGTGTTGAGATCTCTATTGTATCATGTGTTAAGTTTTGTTGGAATCACCCCTCCACACAGATGCCTCTCTAAACATTCTGTGAACTCCATGGTAGCAAACACTGTGCTTTACTCATCTTCTTGTCCTCAACTCCAAGGACAGGGCCTGGCACAAAGCAAAAGCTCAGAAAAGTGCTTACCAAATGATCCTGTAAGGCAGGTATTTCAAATTGCTGCAAGCTTTAAGAAAAGCAAGTCTTCTATCAGCATGCTCTACAAAAAACTTATACACACACAATGATTTTTACCAACGAGGAAGTTCTGCATCAAATCCACAAATGCAGCTTCAATATCAAGGTCAAAAATAGGAATATGCTCTTCTAAGATCCATTTACTCATCTACCCACCATCCATTCATTCAACAAACATTTTTTGAGTGGCCACTCAGTGCCAGGCACTATGCTAAGTGCATCAGCTGTAACAGCTGTGAGAAAAGATTGGGTTGTCTGTATAGGCTTATCTGGAAACTCCCTTATCTGGGAAAGTGAGCACTATGCATATTATGTATTTGTATTTTATCCAAAATGTTTTAACTACCAGTAGAACACAGGCACTGAATAATTAGATTGACACACTTATTTTGCCCTGAAGCCCTTACATACACACACAGAGACACACACACGTGCACTGGACTTAGGCAGAAAAAGGTATGAAAAGGCGCAATGCAATAATCCACTGTCAAGTTTTGGATCAACTCTGAGGCTTTGAAGAAAAATTTTAGGGCTTTCCATCTTTATTTCTTCTCAGAGTCAGAAGAAGAGAAATCATAAACGAATTAGAAACCAAAGCATTTTATTTATTTTTATTTGTTTGTTTGTTTGAGTAGCCACACACCATTGGTATCCATTTTCTAAAGACTATAACATGGCATTCTCATTCCTTGAAAAACAGGGGCTTTTTCTGAAAAGCAGAGCAGTGGTCAACCAGGGGAGATGATAAGCCCAACCCTTACTGGCAAAGCTGATAATGAACAGTCAGTTAGTTGCAAGCTATTTCACAGCTGATACCTCTTCCAAAAAAAAAAAAAAAAGGAAAAAACTGGTATTAATTGCAAAAGTTTCACAGATGTCTGCAGCAGTTGACCAGAGCTCTTGGGTTATTGCTTGTCAGACTATTAATGGGTTTGCCTAACCATGACAGTCATTACTTTTCCCCCTCCTGTGAGCTACTTTCTGTGTAATTTATGCATAGGTTTTGCCAAGATTTGACAACTTTCAGGATATTAACATAAAATTACACTGCAGAGCTGAACAATGGGTGGCTTTAAAATTAGCCGTGGTGAAAACCAATCAAACGCAATTGGCTTTTCCATTGCATTGCTCCTAAGTTTATTATTGCTATCTTTCTTTTCCACATCTAAGATTTCATGTTGATAGTTGTACCGATTAGAGGAAGGAGAAAGGGCTGCCAGGGCGTGGCATCCTGTGACCTTGGAGAGGGTCTCTGCAACCCACGCACACTCTCACCAGATGCCACACTGAACAAAGGCTTAAAGGAACCTGTGCAGCAGCCATTCTTGAAATTTACTAACACACCCACATTTTACAGCTCATCCGAGAGGAGAACTTTTCTTTGCCATCTTTCGGCTCCACACAGCTTGCTCAGTGAATGCCATTACAGAATGTGATGTGCGTGTTAATAAGCCAGGACATCTGGTAACCAGCTTTTTTCTGATTCATTAACTACTCTGCTTCTGTGGCCAGGGGGGATGAGAGGAAAAACTGGAAGGTTTTGCTTTTAGCAAATGGGCACTTGATGTATGTCTCACTTCTTTGGTCTAGCCCAACTTTACTCCCAGGTTAGCATTTAAATGTAGCAACCTTTGGTAAGCAGTGCCCTGTCCCATATAGAAAGCCAATAGTACTTAAATCATTCTTTATAGTCTGAGAAGGTAGGATAGGGGAAAGAAATCTTAGGTCTTAATGGCATAAATCCTCTTTTAAAGAATGAAGGAAATGAAGGACTTGCTTAAGATCACACAGTCATAGTTGTGGCACAACAGGGCCAGAATCCAGGGCTCTTGACCCCCCAGCCCCTTCCTCTTTTCTACCTCAATATGTTGTTTTAATTAACTTTTGTTTTTTATTTATTTACTTTACTCTTAATTATTAGGTCAGTAAACACGGTGGGCTTGATTTTTCCTTTTCTACCCTCTGTTCATACAACTTTAGAACATGGGAGTGGACTGCAGGGCTGAATCGGTCCTCCGGCCTCCCCTGGTCAGTGATTAGGAACTCATTCCAGCGTTTATAGGAGGCACTTAGGGATAGTTAATTTAAACTTTTGAAGAACGGGACAACTTCGATTCAGGTTGTGAACAACCCTAGGGAATACAATGAACTAACTAGAATACAATGAAAAAAGTCAAACAGAAAATTGAGGAAGGTTATGAAAACCTTCCAATGGATCAAGATACTCAAAATTAAAAAAAAAATACTATTATCCCATCAAAAAAAATTTTTTTTTTTTTAAAGAAAAACCTTATTGAAGTAAACCAGGTCCAGTAGGTAAGAGAAAGCTGAATTTCTGGTACACGTTGAGGGATGAAATGGACAATGAAGTTTCCATATGTTGCTTTTATGCAGTAATTAGAAACTGTCACACACGGTTTCACTTTTTCATTTCCTTGGGCTTATTTGCATGTTAGAACTTCCCTAGGACAGAAAGAAGAGTATCAAACTGGCACCCATTTGAAACGAGGAGCAGCAGCTTGTGCGCCCCTCCGCACCTCCGAGGCAGGATGGGAGCCAGAGCCGGGTCCAGCGGAGATGCCCAGCGAGGCGCGAGCAGCGCAGCTGCCTCCTGCCTGCCCGCCCTGCTGTGGGTCACCACCGAGCACTTTGGCTACCCTGAGCTGATCTCCCTCTTAAAGTATCTTCATTCCATCCCAATTATCTTTCTTACACTATTTTCATGGTCAGACTTGAAATCGTGTAGCTTATTATCCCTATTGCCAAGCTCAAAGTGCTCCCCACGCGGTCTTAGCAAATGGAAATAACCTTTTTGTGTCTGGAACTTCACACGAGATTTTTTTTTTTCTACTTCTAGAAATCATCAGCATTGTAGAAAGAAATAGAGAGAGAGAGACTAGGTCAAGCAGTTTCCATTGCATTAGGATTGTGGCTAGGGCTAAAAAATCTAGAAGTCTTCTGAGTATCAATTGTGTTCTAATAATATGTTGCTTTCTACTCCTAAACTGTTACTGGCGACCTTACAAATCCCAGGAAGTTGGAGGCTGAAAGAAACTTCATTTGTCTAAAATGGATTATCTATCTGGACAGATATTTAACTAGATACTTAAAATGGATTATCTATCTGGACAGCTATTTAACTAGATACTTAACAGTCCCCAACCTTTTTGGCATCAGGACCAGTTTCATAGTAGACCATTTTCCACAGACCAGCTATGGGGTGGCTTCAAGGTGAATCAAGTCATTACATGTGTACCTCGGCTCATCAGGCATTAGATTCTCATAAAGAGCATGCAACCTGGATCCCTCATGGTGCAGTTTACCACAGGGTTGGTGCTCCTATGAGAATCTAATGCCTCACTGATCTGACAGGAGATGGCGCTCAGACGGTGATATCAGCTAGTGATGGGGAGAGGCTGTAAATACAGACGGAGCTTTACTGGCTGACCCACCGCTCACCTCTTGCTGTGTGGCCCAGTTTCCAACAGGCTACTAACTGGTCTGTGGCCTGGGAGCTGGGGATCCAGACTTAAATAATCTACAGTCATAAAAGGAGTTGAATTATAGTAAAGAACTTCCAAACGCCACATTTTGGTCAGAAAGAAAATTCTTGATAAGTTTAAAATGCCATTTTAATTAAATCCTTTAATTTATTTGATTAAATAAATCCTTTATTTGATTAGAAATACAGATAAACAGAGAAAAAATAAAAGAAATCTAATAATCCTAAGTGGCAAGCATTATTACCATTTTATTATTTGTCATTCAACTTTATTTTTAATATAAGTAGGAATATGTTTTATGTGTAAATTTCTTCACAAAAAATGACTAATAATAAAGCTAGTATTTTACAATACTTTTTCTGCCTAAAAGGCATCAAGCATGTTTGCTCACGACAAATATTTCTACTATATCATTTTAATGGCTGCATAGTATTCCAGAATATAGGTATTCCCTGTTTTACTTAAGAAATCTTTTTTTTAGGCATGTAGGTTGTGTTACAGTTTTTCCTGTTATAATCAATAGGAAATATATTTGGCATGTCTTTATTTCCCTGGGATATATTTTCAGAAGTGGAAGTGCTTAGTGAAAAGGCTGAGGCCGTTTTTAAGGCTTTTGATACATTTTGCCAACTACCTTCCAGAAAAGTTGTATTAATTTAGAATCCCACCAGCAGAGCATGGGGCACTTGTTTCCTTGGTCCCCTGCCAGCACTCAGCATTATGGTTCTTTTTAATCTTTGCTCATCTGAGGAGTGAAAAATGGTGTCTCTTTGTTGTTTTTAATTCATTCATTCTTGAAACCAACATTTCTGAAGATAGACTGGCACCCACTTGCTCCTGTACGCAGTGCACGTGTCAGTAGTTACACCTGGAAGTCATTATTACTTGTATTTTATAGCTGTGTCATTGTTTTACAGCAGGTTTCACTGATCTATGTAGACCACAAAGCTGTTTGATCTGCACAGAAAATACAGATTTATGGAAAGGAAGCATGGAGGCTATCTTATTCTTCATATCTGGGAAAATACAGAAGACAATAAAATTTAAAAACCATACTTTGGTCGGTGCTAAAGGAGAAAGGAGTGAAATGCCTGAAAGTTAACACTTGGTCAGCCCTGTGAAAGGCATTCATTGGCTAAAGCAAAACTGCTGGAGGTGGCTGTGTTGGTATCTGTAACATGTTGATGTGTGAAGTGAAAAAATGAATCCTATTCCTCAGGAGAGTCCTGCATATGTCAAGTATATTGTCTCATTAAGCCAATCCATTTATCAACCCACTGAATGCCAATTAAATTGCACAGGATGGTGCAGGTATATGGTGGGCTGTTGGTGCCAAACTTTATTACAGCTGAGCTTTCCTGGCGCAGTATGTTCCACTCAGCAAAATGGCAGGCATATCAAAGCCAAATTAAATGTTCTTGAAATAATGCCTTTAAAGAGGACGAAATGCCACAGCCTGGCAGAAAAAAACGTGAAATGTAATGTCAGTTCTTAGTGTACTTTTAGTTCCAATGAAGATGTCAAGGCTCGGATCCAGCCAGTGCCAAATGTCTTCACAGCGTGCAAATTAGATCAGTGTAATTTCATCAGGAGAATGATCAGACTCTGCTGTAGTTATGGCTGAATTCTCTGCTTCTGCTGAGGGCTAGGCTGAGGACAGCAGGGCCCAGCTGAGTTCATGCTGCTGTCCTCAGAAAGAGACAACTGGATTTAACAGATTGCTATCTTGATACCACTGCAGAAAGTCAGTTCCACCTCTCAGCAATGTTAGATACTCACTTAAGAGTAGATTGTGACATATTTGTTTGGAATTTTAAAAAATCTAGCTAGTGAAAATTAAACCCCAAGTAAGTTAAATACTAAACCCTTGACAAAAGGCAGTATAAGCAAAAGAGTTTTATGTTTGTGACTAAACATGACATTTGTATAAAACCATACTGATTTTCGTATTAAATACTTAAGGCATTCAAATTCTAGATACGTGTGGAAGTATGCAGGGTGGACATAAAATTCAGGTGCAATTTGAAGTTACAACTATTTTAAATTGCACATGAACTTTATGTCTATCCTGTATCTAATATACTGACATAATAAAAAATACTTTAAGAATGAATAAAAATATAAATTGCTGATACAGAGTAAAATATACTGAAACTGCTACAGAACAGAAGATCAATGATAATGCTATGATTGATTTTTAGTGTTAAGTATAAGAAAAATTGAACAGAGTTAGGGTCTTGAGAAGGAAAACTATAAATGATCTAACTTGTAGGCTGTTTGGAATAAATTGGAAAAAACAATTTTGTAACAAGAGAAGTCACTTACTATCATGAAATTGTTACCCATTTTGAAATGATTTTTTAATGTAGCACTGTTAAAAGAAACTCCTGAAATGATATTTTAGTTTAAAAACAAAGTTTTCACGTATCTTTTTTTTCTACCAGAGCAATAGTATCAGGATTCCTCTTTTTATAAGGATCATAGAAAAAACGTTGTAAAACATTAAGCAAATAAGTATTAAAATAAAGCAGTTTATTATAGCATTAGCAGAATGCATATGGTTTGAAAGGCTAAAAATCAACCACAGCTTCTTTAAACATGAAACACTGAGAATTCTCCACCTGTTCTTGGGAATGCTGGAATTATGCTTTGTTTTTAATAAGGATACAGTAACAAATTCAAAGAGGAATTCTGACATATATTTAAGGCAGAAGACGCATTTTGTAAACAATAGGACTCTAATTTAAAAAAATCAGATATTCACTAAAGACTAGAAAAACATATTACCAGTTGTTATGTCTGGATGGTGAATTACCAGTCCTGGACATTTGTTAACCTTAAAAATAATATGTCATGAGCATTTTTATGCCATTTAACAGTCCTAAAATTATTTTAATGCTACAGAATATTATGTGTAACATTCCTATAATCGAACATTTGCATCAGTATTTATTGAATTACCCTCACAATGAAAATTCTTACAAATAAACCTTTGTCCATATTTAATTAATTTTTTTGGAAAGATTCCTGCAAAGTGGCATTGTTGAATTAAAGGTATGAATTTTTAAAGTTCTTATTACTACTGTTCAGAAACTACCTGAGGACCTATAATTTATAGCTGTAAGATAGACAATACCTTTACAAAATCAGATCTGTAAATGCCTCATTTTTATATTCTAATAGTTATATTATGACTTCTACGTTTCAAACTTTAATTGAATGAAAATGGGGGAAAGAATCATTTGAAACACTAAAACTGTGAAATCTGAGAGTACGACCGAGGCTGCCTTTCTTCTGTTGTTATTCACCACTGAAGGATGTGCTGAGCGCTCTGTTACTAGAAAATGATTTGATTGAGACAGTTGTTTTGAACATGCTTAAAAAACATTATTCTAAAACAGCGGTTCTCAACCTATGGGTCACGACCCACGGGAACTGTATTAAAGGGCTGCGGCAATAGGAAGGTTGAGAACCACTGTTCTAGAACAGTATTCTCCCAAGCCTTGAAGTGATTTTGACATTAACCATGTATTTAATCAATATAGACAAACCAATAATTTACCATAAACTGTGCGTCTTTGAATCACTTTCCATTCCTGTGTATCTCTTTGGAATCATTTAGACCCTCTGCTGTAGAACTTTCTTTCATTTCCTATTTCAGCAATAGGCACAGGACCTAAGGCTATCTCCAGAGCTTGCCAAGACCCCAGATGCCAAGCCTTGGAACATTCTAGCAACAACATCTGGCCTTTTGGTGAGCTCCACAGGCAGTTGTGCACTCAGCTCAGAACTGCCTCTGGGGATGTCACACGGTTAAACAATCTATGGATACTTGGGCTGGCATACTCTCTGAGGAACCATTTGTCTTTCTGCTCACATCGAGTATGTACCAGATAAAATTAGAGCTATTATGTGGGAAAATAATGTTTTCTACACAAAATGATTTGTTTTAAAATCTTAATTCTTTAATTGGTAGAGTTGCATTCCAACTTAGTTTCCAACTGTTTTGTGAATTTTTCTCAGGATTGAGGGCAGACACTGGCTAGTTCAATTTAAGATAAATTTCAGACAAATGCACCAAATTTATGAAAGCTGGCCAGATTTGATCTTGGAAGTAGCTTAAAATACTGATGATAACTGAGGGGATGAGTATTAAAACTTCCGAGACATTTCCTCAGAATAATCTTCCTAGTTTACTGTGTTAAGAACATTGACACAGAACTATTGCTCTACCCCAATATGATAGATAGTTGGCTTTCTAAATCAATAGTCTGGTACAGATTGGTTTTAATGTCTTTTCTAATCAAGTGATTAAAATCTGTGTCCATATATTACTACTTATTTCTTTAAAGTTATTATCAATTTAGCATAAAAGCATTCCCAAATGTTTCCCTTTCTGGTCATGCAAGATTAACCATTCTCAAGAATAAATGCAATTAAATTAACCTATTTCTATTCATCAAGGGGAAAAAAAGTATTTACGAATATGTTGCATAGGATGTGGGGGCAAAAGATCAAATACCACATCAGAACACATAGATTTCTTCAGATAAATATGGAGTCTGACAACTAAGTTCCCAAACT
Source organism: Nycticebus coucang (assembly GCF_027406575.1). Classification (NCBI taxonomy): domain Eukaryota; kingdom Metazoa; phylum Chordata; class Mammalia; order Primates; family Lorisidae; genus Nycticebus; species Nycticebus coucang. The sequence continues at coordinate 78,231,171 of NC_069786.1, forward strand.
CATCCTAGAAAAGGTGCTACATACCTCATTGCTGAATATTATTACGGTTACCTTCGGAGTACTTTCCTTGGAAAGCTGTGCACCAATGACAGTGCCGAGTCTATTCTTCAAAGCAAGTTTAGAACATCAAAGCTGTTGTCAGTTTACCCCTGATGTCCTGAATGTCATCAAAATATATTCCTTTCAATATATATTTTTTATCTTTGAGTAATAAAGAAAAGTCATTTGGGGCCAGATCAGGTGAATAGAGAGGGTGTTCCAACACAGTTATTTGTTTACTGGGTAATGAGTCCCTCCTGGTCAACACTCAGTTCTTCTCATTACTGGTAGCCTTGACCTCTCTTTCTCAGTGATGCTTTTTCTTCCCTTAGAAAAAAATGTTCGATCCATTTGGACACTGCCATTTTCTTCAGCACATTATTCCCATAAACATAAACTAACATGTCCCTGATTTCACTTCCACTCTTGCCAAGGTTAACAAGAAATTTAATGTTTGTTCATTGCTCTACTTCAAGCTCCGACACTTTTATGATGGCACACAAAACACGCAACAATAATAAATGCCACTCAGTAAGATACCGCCACACATAGACATGAACACAGCTGTGAGATACTGATATACCAAAGTTATGAAACCTTATAATGTTGTTTGTATAGTATTGGCATCATAAGTGCACAGTGGAAAGTTCATGAACTTAGTTGTTAGATCTCGTATGCTGTCATTTTTGGAAATTGCTGAATTAGGTTTCTTATTAAATTCTAATTATCATGACATTACTATGCAGTTTATTTTCATTGATAATGAAGTGTTTGAAATTTCACACATCCTTAAAAGTATATTTTTGCATAAAATGTTAAAAGCAGGAATTTGTTTTCATTCATTTTGAATATGTAATTTTTTAGTATTTTTTGTCGGAATTTAATTAATTTAAATGAATTAAATTAATTAAATTTAATTAATTAAATGAATGAATTAAATGAATTAATTTAAATGAATTAAATTTAAATTCAGTTAATTTAATTTTTTTATTTGGGATTCATTGAGGGTACAATGAATTAGGTTACAGTGATTGCAGTTGTTAGGTAAAGTCCCTTATGTAATTGTGTCCTGCCCCCATGAGGTGTACCATACACCATAACCCCTCATTCCCATTCCCCTCTCCCCAATCCCTATTCCCCTACCCACTCCTTTTATTAGATCATCTATTGCCTTCATATTAAGATTAAGAACATTGGATTCTTGCTTCTCCATTCTTGTGATGCTTTACTAAGAAGAATGTGTTCTACCTCCATCCAGATTAATACAAAAGATGTGAAGTCTCCATCTTTTTTAGTGAGTGCATAATATTTCATGGTATACATATACCACAGCTTGTTAACTCATTCCTGGGTTGGTGAACATTTAGGGTGTTTCCACATTTTGACAATTGTAAATTGAGCTGCAATAAATAGTCTAGTTAGTGTAAACGTCCTTGTGATAAAAGGATTTTTTTTCTTCTAGGAAGATGTGTAATAACGAGATTTCAGGATCAAATGGAAGGTCCAATTTGGGTTCTTTGAGGATTCTCCATACTTCCTTCCAAAAAGGTTGTATTACTTTGCAGTCCCACAAGCAATATAAAAGATTGTTCCCTTCTATCCACATCCATGTCAGCATCTGCAGTTTTGAGCCTTTGTAATACAGACTATTCTCACTGGGGTTATGTGATATCTCAGGGTGTTTTTGATTTGTATTTCTCTAATGATCATGGATGATGAGCATTTTTTCAAACATTTGTTAGCCATTCGTCTGTCTTTGTCAGAGCAGGTTCTGTCCATATCTCTTGCTCAGAGGTAGATGGGATTGTTTACTCTTTTTTTTTTATTGATTAATTTGAGTTCTTTGTAGATTCTAGTTATAAACTCTTTGTCAGATTGATACCTTGAAAATATCTTTTCCCATTCAGAAGATTGTCTTTTAACTTTACTTGTTGTGTCCTTAGTTGTGCAGAAGCTTTTCAGCTTAGCTAAGTCCCATTTGTTAATTTTTGTTGTTGTGATGGCCACTGAAGTCTTTGTTTTAAAATCTTTCCCCAGTCCAATATCATCAAGAGTTTTTCCCCCACACATTCTTCTAAGATTTTAATCATTTCATGTCTTAGATTTAAGTCTTTTATTTATCTTGATAATTTTTTAGTATTGTTTTTAAAGAAAACATTATATAATCTGAGCTAAAATATTGAATGAGTGATTAGTATCTTCTGTCATGGATGCAGATGTAAATGTTAAATGTTATATTTCTGCAATGAAATCAGAGGTACTTCCTATCAGATATAAACTGAATCTTTAATTATCTATCAAAATAAATAAGAAAAATTCTTGGTACAAGAACCATTTAGTAAAATGTGGTTAACCTATGATATCTGAGTGATTAAAATTGAGGATCAGTATGAAAATTCACAAGTAAAACCAATACAATGGGAATCATTGATTGGGTACTAAAATTGTAGCAAATTGTCACCAGAAGACATTTAGGTTTTGGTATTTCTTTTTGTTAAAGAGGTAGTAGTTTCTTTTTGGACATGAGACTTTGAATCAAATTTGTCATAAATGGTTTAATATAACCTGCTCTATACGACAATCAACTTGCACAAAACTATGTCTAATCCCTATATGAATCAGACCACCAAGAGGGAGATCTTCTTGTTTGCACTTGGCACCAGGCATGGATTCAACAATGACAAAAAAAACCACTGAACCACATTTAGATTTTTCCCTTTCTGTTCAAACCTATATATATATTTTTTTCATTCAATTCTCCTATTCTCTTTTTAGTCTAAATAAGCTGGGAACACATTTACCTCCTGCCCCTACTGGAAAAAACAAATTTTTGAGCAGAAAATTAGCAACCCAAATGTGGTAGGGTGACAATTTATATTTGCTTTGGCCCTGTCACAGATAACCCCTCAGTCCTGTACTTCTGTTCTGATTTGAGACTGGCAAGGGCAACAGCATGGCAGTCTCCAGCCAGTGTCCCAGACTAAAGCAATAGGCCATGGAATGGGTATTGATGGAAGGTGGAGCAGGGAAGGAAAGACATGGCATAATTGGAACAAAGTTGCAAACAGTCAGGTCTTGAAATTCTACCAGTAGAGTTGGAATTAAGAAATAATGATAGCTTTTTGTACAGAAAAGTGACACTTTTGCAACTTCAAGCTGCTTGGAAGATCCTGGTTTTTGTCTTATCTGTATTACCTCTTCCTATATACTTTTTCCCACCATACCTTTTGTTGTCGTCTCTTAAAAAGCTCTCACAGATGACATTGACAAAAATGGTGGAGTAAGGACCTCCAAAAATTCTCTTCCTTACAAAAGCTATGAGAAAACTGGCAAAAATGGTTAGCATCTACTTTTTCAAAACTCTGGAGATTAACTAAGGGCCTCCAGCAATTTGAGGAGGATATATTCAAGAAAAACAGATGAATCATGGTGGCAACAGTCAGCTTGTGTCATATTTAACCTGCTCTCCTCCTATACCCACTCCTAAGCTCAATGTTAGCCTTGAAAACCAACAATATGGCAGCCACTGGAGGGGCTGTTTCAAAATTCCATTCCTAGAGAACGTCATGAAGTGACCTGTCAGGTGGTTCTCTAGAGGTTGCAAAGTTTTCTTTATTTGACCTGACTCAGAGTTTCACCAATAACAAAAGTATTTTATCTGGAACTTTTATAGAAAACAATTAGAGGCATTGTGATCACCTGAGTCATGGATAATAGTTGGGATGAGCAATAAGCTACCAAAAAAGCTTAAAAGGAAAATTTGGGAGAGAGCTGTCCATAGAGACTTTCATAAGCTCTAACATCAGGAAATCTAAAAATCCAGACTCATAGACTCTCAAAAAAGACCCCCCTAAAGCCCTAAATTCCCCTAACGCTCTAAATTCTTACCTCTGGCTGTCCTTGAGGCTCTGCTCAAACAGGAAGTGAAGGCTTTGTCAGAATTCTTAACTTCCTCACTTAATGATGAAAGCATGCCCAAGCATGCCCCAACATACATACAGAGGCCCTTGGCAAATATTGGAGTCTCCCTGGTTCTCGACATTTAAAGAAATCTGTGTCCAATTATTAACTGACCCTTAACTGAGCAAAGATTTCAATAACTACACATGAAATAGAATATAGACTTGCCAAATTAAACCAGAAAAGTTACTAAGTAAACAACTGGGGAACAAACAAATACTGTGTGAAGGGGAGATTCTGATTTCCAGAGTTCCACATTATATTATTTAAAATGTCAAATTTTGACAGAATCTTACTAGACATTCAAAGGAACAAGAATTTTGGCTCATGAATTCTTTAAAACACCCCAAATGTTGAAATAACTAGACAAATACTTTAGCTATTTTAAATATGCTCAAAGAACTAAAAGCACATTAAAAAAAATTAATGGGAAGTATGGGAAGATATGCCATCTTGAAGGACAGTTTTACTGGATATAGAATTCTTACTAGTCTGTTTTTTCAGCATTTTGAATATCTCATCCCTTTACTTTCTGGCCTCCATGGTTTCTCATGAATCAGTTGTTAATCATATAGAAAATTCCTTGTACGAGATGAGTCATATCTCTCTTGCTGCTTTGCAGAATCCCTCTCTGATTTTGGCTTTTAAAGTTTCATTATAATATATTGAAGTACAGATGTCCTTGCTTTTATTCTACTTGGAGTTTTTTTAAACTCCTTGAATGTGTAAATTAATGCTTTTCATTAGATTTGAATACATTTCAGGCTTTTATTTATTTATTTTTTCTCCCTTTAAATATTCTTTTAGCCCTTTCTCTCTCACTTCTCTGGCTGGGACTTTCTGTAGGCGTACATTGGTATGTTTGATAGCACCTTACAGATTTCTGAGGTTATGTAAATATTTATTCATTCTTTTTTGGTCTGTCCTTCAAATCGGATAATCTTAATTGGCTTATCTTTTAAGTTCCCAGATTCTTATACCTAAATGAATCTGCTATTGAACCCTTAAGTGAATTCTTTATTTCATTAATTATAATTTTCAAGTCCAGAAAATCTATTTAGTTCTTTTTTAAAATATTTTATCTCTTTTTTTTTTTTTTGTAGAGACAGAGTCTCACTGTACCGCCCTCGGGTAGAGTGCCATGGCGTCACACGGCTCACAGCAACCTCTAACTCTTGGGCTTACGCGATTCTCTTGCCTCAGCCTCCTGAGCAGCTGGGACTACAGGCGCCCGCCACAACGCCCGGCTATTTTTTTTTTTGTTGTTGTTGCAGTTTGGCCGGGGCTGGGTTTGAACCCGCCACCCTCGGCATATGGGGCCGGCGCCCCACTCACTGAGCTACAGGCGTCGCCCAAAATATTTTATCTCTTTATTGTAGTCTTTACTTGAAGAAAATAAGTAGAATATATTAATAAATGTATAAACAGCAAAAAGAAATATTCCACAAAGAAAACCTAGGACCTGATTATTTTATTAATAAAATCTACTCAACCTTAAAAAAAAATAAAACTGAGAGAGGCATGATGGCAAACTAGAAGCAGCCTGTACATGCTGCTCACAAAAAGAGGACTGAAAATTGCAGGTGGATGCCCACCTATGGATGGGCATTCTTGGAGAGAGCATTGTGACACATCAGAGAAGCAATGGAAAATGATCTGAGTGAAGAAATGGGTGACAATGTGACCCATTTGGCAAGATTGGAAGGTATCTGAGGGGAAGCAGAAGAGGAGAGAAGCCTGAGGCTCCATACTGCCCCTGCAGACATGGTGGCCTGAGCTGTGAAGGGGACGCCACCACTGCTGCAGTCCTTCAGACTGATCAGGGAGCAGCTTGGAGTCTATGTAGTGGTGTTGCACCAGATAACAGGTACAAAAGGAACTTGTGTTCCTGGGTCGTTGAAGCCTATGTCTTTCTGAGCTCTCAGGTCCAAATTGTCTGGTCTACATAGGGTTTGGCTTTGCTGCAGCTCTCTCTGCATCACCCTGACCAGGGCTGAGAGGGAAGAGAAAGAACAGATGCTTTCACACGGCCCATAACTGGGAGCTGAGCGCCCTTTACCTCCTCAAGGAATTGAGCACAATAGACACCACACATGCCACCTAAGAACCAAATGGCATCTGCCTCAGTGGGTCCTACGCAGGGAAAGATCCCCAGCTCTTCAGTGGTTTGACTGTATGCTTCCATCGCCCAAGGCTCCTGCAAAATACCACTGAGTCCCAAAGCTCCACCCCTGAGGCTCCCATGCCACCAGGCCCTGCCCCACTCATGAATCTCCTGTGCCTTCTAGGGACCTCTTCTTATTCTCACTGAGTAGGTGAGTGCCCATCAAAGGAGAATAAGTATGCTGAAAGTCTATCTGTCTTGAATTAAAGGAAGGCGTTTCAGATAAAAAAAAAAAAAAAAAAAAACAAAAAACAGTGAAAAAATAAGCTAGTTTGATACCCCTAAAAGATCACAATAGATCTACAGCAACAGACCCCAACCAAAATATTGTGAAAATGTCATAAATGGGATTCAGAGAATGAATGGCAGATGAGATGAATGGCATTGAAGAGAATGTTGGAAACCAATGCAGAAAAGCCAAAAAGTATTTCAGAGCATTAGTGGAAAAAGTGAAAAAGTCACTTAATAGCTAGACAATATTAGGAAAGATGTAACAGAAATGAAAGGGTCATTTAGGGAACTTCATAATATAGAAGAAAGCTTCAACAACAGGCTATAACATCAGGAAAAAGAAACTCAGAACTTGAAGAAAAGGCTTTTGAACTAACCTAATTAGTCAAAGATGCAGAAAGAAGAATAAGAAAAAATGAACAAAGAAACATGTGACTGTGTGAAATGAGACAATATACCAATTATAGATATCCCTAAGGTAGAAGAAGAAAAATAAAAAACCATGGGGAATCTATTCAATGGGAATTATTAAGGAGAATTTCCCTGTTATCACCAGAGATTCAGATATCCAGATACAAGATGGCCATCAAACTCTGAGAAGATGCATAACAAATGGGGCCTCTCCAGAAAACATAGTTATTAACCTTGTGACAATCAAAACGAAGGAGAGGATTCTATAAGCAGTAAGACGAAACCAACACCTAACCTATAAAGGAAAAGCTAAAAGCCACTAGGCTAACAGCAGATTTCTCAGCAGAAACCTTACAAGCCAGAAGGGATTAGGGCCCCATTTCAAGTTTTCTTAAATAAACAAAAAATATTGTCAGTGAAGAATTTTATATGCTAAATAACAAAGTTTCATAAATGATGGAGAAATAAAAACTTTTCCAGATAAACAAACACTAAGGGAATTTGTCAATATAAGCTTGCCCTACAGGAAATACTCCAAAGTGTATTATAAATGGAACAATACAATAGATACCAACCAGTGTAAAAACATCTGAAAAATTAATGTTCACAGCTCTTACAAAACAATAACACAAGTGGGAAAACAAAACCAGATATCATTCAACATAATGAGCAGAACAGTATCCCACATATCAATACTAATACTGAACACAAACGTTCTTAATGCACCACTTAAAACACAGAGTTGCTAAATGAATGAAAAAACATCAGGCCCAGTGTGTGTTGTCTCCAAGAAATATATCTAACTCATAAGGATTCTCACTGACTTAAAGTAAAGGGGTGGAGAAAAATATTCTATGCAAATGGAAACCAAAAGCGAGCAGGTGTATCCATTCTTATATCAGAAAAATAGGTTTTAAATCCACAATGGTTTTAAAACAGACAAAAATGGTCATTATATAATGATAAATAGAGCAATTCAACATAAAGGCATACCAATTCTAAATATATATGCACCTAATATAGGCACTCCAGATCCACAAAGCAAATTCTACTAGATCTAAGGAAAGAAATAATAGCATCATAATGGCTGGGAACGTTAACACTGCACTGACAGAACTGGATAGATCATTGAAGCAGGAAACCAAAAAATAAACACTGGGCTTAAAAGATACCCTAGAAAATACAGACCTAACAGACATTTTCAGGGCATTCTACTCCCAAACTAATGAATATGTATTCTTTCATCAGCGTGTGGGACATTTTCCAAGACTGATCATATATTAAGGCACAAAATAAGGCTAAATTCAAAAATATAGAAAACATACCTTGTATCTTCTCAGACCACAGTGCAATAAAACTATAAAACAAATCTGAGAGAAAAACTCAAATCTTCAAAGGGTTGGAAATTAAACAACCTGCTGCTAAATGATCCCTGGGTCAATGATGAAATTAAGATGAAATCAAAAGATTCCTTGACTGAATGACAAAGGAAACACCAGCTTTCATAATCTATGGATATAGCAAAGCAGTCCTAAAAAGAAATTCCAAAGCCTTAAATACCTACATCAAAAAGACAGAAAGATCACAAATTAATAACCTAAGGTCACCCCTCAAAGAACTACAAAAAGATGAAAACGAACCTAACACAAGCAGAAGAAAAAAAATAACTTTCAAAGCAGAAATAAATGAAATGGAAACCAAAACAAGCAATATGAAGAATCAATGAGACAAAAACTTGGTTATTTGAAAAGATAAACAAAATCAGTAGACCACTTGTCAGATTTACTAGAAATAGAAGAGAAAGGACTCAGATAAGCTCAATCAAAAGTGAAAAAGGAGACATTACAACTGACACCACAGAAATACAAAATATCATCTGCAAATACTATAAAAACTCTATACACACCAACTAGAAAATGTAGAGGAAATGGGTAAATTCAATTCTAAACTGAACACAAATGGCGAGTTTGTGTGATTCACCATTTGTAGAATGACCATCAGAGCTGCCATCACACAGCCCACAAAAACACTCAACAAAAATATGAACACCATTCAGCAAGACACCACTACATGGTGACACAAATACAGCTGTGAGACACTGATAATACGGAAGTTAAAAAACCTTAATGAGTTGTTTGTACAGTGCTACCCACATAAGTGCACAGTGGCAAGTTCATGAACTTGTCAGACCATGTGTGAGTGTGTACGTGTGTATGAAGTACTACTTAGCCATAAACGGGAATTAAATAATGTCTTTTGCTGCAACTTGGATGTACCTGGAGACCATTATTCTAAGTGAAATATCTCAGGAATGGAAAATCAAGACCACATATACTCACCAATTATTGGGAGCTAAACTGTGCACACACAGGCACAAAGGGATACAAAGAACAATGGAAAATAAGAAGAGGACTGGGAGAGGAATGAGGGGCAAAAACTGTCAGGTACAAGGAACACTATTATGGTGAGATGCACACTAAAAGTTCTATCATAAGTAAGGTATTCATAACAAAAACATTTGTACTCCCTTATATTTGGAAATTTTAAAAATGGAATGGGAGAAGATATTTGCATATTACAAATATGAGAAAGTCCTAATAACCAGATTTTACAGAGAGCTCAAACTATCAACAAAGAAAGACCAAATAACCCCATTTATCACTGGGGAAGAGACATGAACAGAATAACCCTCTCCCAAGAAGACAGATGAATAACCAACAAACGCATGAAAAAATGCTCATCATTCCTAATTATCAGAGAAATGCAAATTAAAATGACCTTGAGATATTACCTAACCCTAATGAGAATAGCCCACATCACAAAGTCCCAAAGTTGTAGACATTGGCCTGGGCATGGCGAGAAGGGAACACTTATACGCTATTGGTGAGATTGCAAACTAATACAGTCCCTATGGAAAGAAAGAGCTAAAAGTAGACCTTCCATTTGACCCTGCACCTCATTACTAGGTCTCTCCCAGAAGAAAAACAACCATTTTACCATAAGGACATTCACACAAGAATGTTTATTGCAGCTCAATTCACAATCACCAAGATGTGAAAACAACCCAACTGCCCATCAACTCACAAATGGATAAATAAATTATGGTATATGTATACCATGGAATACTATTCAGCCATAGAAAAGATGGAGACTTTACATTTTTTGTATTTACCTGGATGGAGTTATAGAATATCCTTCTAAGTAAAGTATCACAAGAATGTAAAAGCAAGCATCCAATGTTCTCAATACTAATATGAAACTAGCAGATGAACAGCTACACACAAATACACAAGAAAAACACAAATTCAAGTGGGAGGAAGGGAAGGGGGAGGAGAGGGAAAGAGGGAGGGAATTTGGAAACCTCTCATCTAATGAGTACAAAATCACAATTTCAGGGTACAGGGCACACCTCCCAGGTGAAGGACTCAAATACAACTTGGACTTTACCTAACAAATTCAAACAATGTTACCTAACCATTGTACTCATATAGTAATCTGAAATTAAAAAAAGTAAAATCAATCCTTTGCAAATCTTTAAAAAAAAAAAAAAGAGGAAGGATTCTATCCAAATTCATTGCATGAAACCATGTTGCCCTGATACCCAAACCAGGCAAAGACAACACACCAAAAAATACAACTACAGACTAATATTCCTTGTAAATATAGACTAAACAACAACAACAACAACAAAAGATGATCGAACCAAATCCAGCATCATAGAAGAAGTATTTCACACTGTGATGGAGTGGAATTTATCCCAGAATGTGGGTTCAGTTTAGCATATGAAAATCAATCAGTGTTAATATCCTGTATTATTGGAATAAAAGACAAAAACCACATGATCATCTCAATAGACACAGAAAATGCATTTGATAAAACCCAACTTCATTTCTTCATAAAAACATTCAACCAACTAAGCAATGAAAGTGAACTTGCTCAACCTGATAAACCTATCTAATTTAAAAAAAAAAATAGCTAACATCACACTTGAGGATGAAAGACTAAAAGCTTTCCCCCTAAAACCAGAAACAAGATAACAATATCTTTTCTCACCACTTTTATTTAATATTGTACTAGAGATTCTAGCCAGGGCAATTAGGTAAGAATCAGAAATAAGAGTAATCCTTATTGGAAAGGAAAAAGCAAAACACATTTATTTGCAAATGACATGATCTCATATGTATTAAAAGCCAAAGAAGTCGGCTAAAAAAACAAACACATTCGGCTTAGTAAAGCATCACAAGAATGGAAAAGCAAGAATCCAATGTACTCAATTCTAATATGAAGGCAGTAGATGAGTTAATATAAGGTGGGGGATAGGGAAATGAACAAGTGGGGAGAGGAGAGGAGGGAGAGAGATGACAGGTCATGGTGTATGGCATACTTCTTGGGGGCAGGACACAATTATAAAAGGGACTTTATCTGACAAATGCCAATCAATGTAGCCCAATTCTTTGTACCCTCAATGAATCCCAAACAATAAAAAAATTAAATTAAAAAAACTTATAAATGAATTCAGCAAGATTACAAGATACAAGATCAATATATAATAATCAACTATATTTCTACACACTAGCAATAAACAATCTGAAGATGAAATTCATAAAAACAATTTCATTTGATTTCCTCATACCGTATTTAAAAAAAAATACTCAAAATTAGTCATATACCTAAATATAAGACTTAAAACTATAAGACTCTTAGAATTAAATATAGGTATATCTTTATGAACTTGAATTAGGAGCTATTTACTTGCATGTGACAACTAAAGTACAAGCTACCATCGATAGGTAAATTGAACATAAAACTAGTATTCAGAACATAAAACTGTTGCAACTCAACTATTTTTTTAAACCATACAACTTACAAAGGAGGAAAGGAATAGACATTTCTCCAAAAAGTATAAACAAATGGCTAACAAGTGCATTGAAAGATGCTCATTGTCATTAGCCTTCAGGGAACTACAAATCAAAACTAGCATTTGACACCCATTAGCATGGCAATAATCAAAAAGGTGGATGATTATAATGTCAAGGACATCGATAAACTCATACACAGCTGCTGGGAACGTAAAATGGTGCAGCCATTTTGGAAAACAGTTTGCCCATGAAGTTAAACATAGAATCACCATTTGACCCAGATATTCCATTCCAAGAAAATTTAAAACATATATCCCTACAAAAAGCTATACACAAATATTCATAACAACTTTAATCACAATAGTCAAATAGTAGACATAAACCAAATGCTTATCAGCTGATGAATTCATAAACAAATGTGACATAATCACATAATGAAATATTTATCAGCCATAAAAATGAATAAAGTATTGACTTTTTCTACAACATGGATGAATCTTAAAAACATTATGCTAAATGAAAGAAATAAGATGCAAAAGGTCTCATATTATTTCATTTATATAAAATATGTAGAATTGGCAAAACTATAGAGACAAAATTGACTAGCTGGCCAAGGGCTGGAAGAAGGGAAATGAGAAATAACTACTAATTGACTGAAGAAAACATTTTAGAATTAGTGATGATAGATGCATAATCTTATGACTATATGAATAACTGAGTAGTACATGTTAAAACAGTGAATTTTATCATATATGAATTAAATATTAATTAAAGAAAATTCTCTGACCACTGTCATCTACCCGTCCCACAATTAGTGATCATAGTTTTAATTATAGTAAGGAGTAGTATTCACATCGTCAGACAAGAGATGTTTTTAATTTCCTTTTCACCATATCAAGCCTTTAGGTGGCCTATGTGTAGAGGAAGATATCACACCCTCTCCTAGCCCTCAGTGTACCAACATCTTATACAACTAAGACCATGTTATTAATGTCACAGATATAGATAAGCTATAAGAGAAAATAGATTTTTTAAAGACAAGAATGTCACTTCTGATTCGAGAACCCCCATAGGCTCTCTATTACCTTCAGGAAAAATCTACATTTATTATTACAATCTGCAAAGCCTCTACGATTCTACCCTCTCCCCCATTTTCCTGGAGTCGTACATGCACTCTCTAAACTCCAGTCACATTAAATTTCTGTTTTCTAAACCTATTAAGATTTTTCATGTTCTAGATCCTTTAAATATACTTTTACTTTGAGCTGGAAAATAGGATGCCCTCATTTGGTTTTCCTTGGAACGATTTTATAGATTTCTCTTCTTTAAAATCACAGATTAATGGCTCATTGGTTATAATATATAATCAACAGTAATTGTGGGTCTATTTTCTTTATTAAACATGACCTTACAGATTTTGCCAGAAATAGGTATAAAGTCATCATTCTACATATTAAGTTATGGTGCGACCACACCTATAGTGCATCTTAGAAGCGTACAGGTGAAACTTACTAAATGCAGAATAGAAATGTCTGAACACAATAACTAAGAAAATGTCATGAAGACTATGTTAACCAGTTTGATGAAAATATTTCAAACTGTATATAAAACCAGCACATTGTACCCCATGATTGCATTAATGTACACAGCTATGATTTAATAAAAAAAAAAGAGAGAGAGAAAGAAAAATTATCCCAAATTGAGGACTAAGACAAAAGGAAGATTGCATGTTTTTCAGTGTCATACTGGAGCATGAAGCATTGTCTGTGGAACCACTTAAGGATTAGTTGATCACGGAGTGGAAAAGACTTTTGTTTGTTTGGCTATTAACCAATCAGTAAGGCCTAGACGCTGTGAAACATCCTGCTACTTTGTAGATTTTTATTTTGTAGAGCTGCAAATGAGCTCTTCTTGGTAGAATGGTGAAACATGAATGTTATAGTTTCATTGATTACAGAATATTATTCTGTTTTGTATATAACACAGCAATTTTATTGTAATTTTTCTTTCATCATTTCCTATAAACATTCAGGTCCTCAAATACTCTTTGAGCCAATTTTATCATCCTGCATGTTCCTTTATTAGTGAGTTGAATAAATCTTTGATGTATTCTCATTCCATATTTGTATTAGAGTTATGTCATTTCATTTTATGTTATAGTTTTACATTACGCTTTAAACTAAGTTGTCCAGTTTTCAGCAGTCTTTCTAAGAGTTGTGCTATAATTCATTTGTATCAACTCCAAAATATTTTTCAGAAAAAAACCTGTATTTAAATTAAAAAAGAAGGTTGTACATTTGATAACAGTTCACTTTCTGGTGGTCTAATGCATTAAGTATGGGCAATAAGCAAAGAGTCTTCTAGACAGGTACCCCTTTCTGCATCTGTTTCTTCCAAGACTGTAAGTAAAATGGCCCATTTTCACCCACAGACAGGTCCTTGATGAGATATTTATGAAATAGAGAAATAAAGGATTCTAACTGATGTAGTAGCAAATTTGATTAATGGAATATATGCAAAAATCTTAACTTATTCATTGCTCTTAATTGAATATCTAGTTTAAGATTTTTATAAACACGGACATGTAATATGCAACCTTTTATCTATTCCTTCTTGTTTTGAAGACAAATTTATTTTGGGACCCACATAAATTGTATTACCTCCTCAAGCCACTTTTTATCCAACTAATATTAGCAAAAATGCTTTTGAATGAAATTTTCTAATACAGAAAAATGCCAAAGTGGTGGAATAACCAAAAGAAAATGCATTTTGAAGTTTTAGAATATTCATTTATAATGATTACCCAGAAAAAAGTATTAAAGGAAAATAAAATGCAGCAAAAGGAAGAAAAACTCCAAAAAGGTATATTTAAGTTAAAAGATGATGACAGACACAATGTAGAATGTATATGGGTTTCAACAAAAACAAAAGAAAGGAAAGGGAGGCTATCACCAGTTTCATAAAAGCCATGAGGCTTCAGGATAACTCTGGAGCCAAGTAGACTGATACTTAAGATATCCTAGTCCTGCGTGCTCCGAGTGTAGGATAGAGCACAGGGTTAAAAGTGCTAGGCACTAGGAACAGAGTAATCTGGGGAAACAGCTAAGTATCACAGCTGGCCCTGAGTACTAAAAACAATACTCACTAGACACAGCACACTGTTATATTTTTGCAGTGATAAGATCAAAGCAAGACAGAAGAGCAGTAAACAGAACGTGTTAAAAGTTCAACCATGCAGCTAAAAAAAAACTACCTTAACTTTTATTCTCTTCGAAGCTTTCACTGTGCTGCATTTTCTCATGCACCAGACTTCAATAAAAGACAGTGAGTATCATCAGAGGGGCCGCGCCTTTGTCTCTCTGTGTGGAGTGCTTGGGGTGTTGGCCTCCCCAGGTCCTGCAGTTCAATGCAAAGGGACTGAGTAGGAATTCTTCATTTGTGTGGAGTTGCACAGACACTGAATTTTAAGAATTTTATTTTATCATTATGTATAACACACACATTGATAATAATAAACACATGTCGATGTACCCACCATCCAACTGGAAAAAAAAAGATGTTCTGGTCCTTGGATTATTATCTTTAATGCAGTGATGACAGACTTATACATGGTCCTGTGTTTGTTTTTTAAATTCTTCTCTTTTTATAAATTACCTGCATTTTCAACTTTTTATTTCCTATCATATTTCTATAAAACACCAATAATATCCTACCTCTTAAATTTTTGTTTTAGTTTTGCAGGTTGCTTGTTTTTTTTAATATTTTATGTAGGGATAAAAATCATAACTAAATTGATAAACTTAAAATAAAAATTTAAAATTCTTCATGGAAACTAATTGCTATTTTTATAAAAGTTTAAATAATAGTGTCAACAAACAGTTCTATTTAAGTTAACTTGCATCCCTTTGGTGGCATATTAGGAAATTGATCTTTAGTTCTAGTTTTAATTCATACAAGACGTAAAGGATTATATGTACATAACATTTTTCAATATGTTTAATTGCTGTAGTTGGAGCTTCTTCTATTTCCCTAATGAATTACGTCCCTATTATGAAGAAATGACTCTCTCAAAGGACAATCATTTATTACACCTGAGCCTCCCTGGTCCCAATTGTGCCACATGCTGTTTAATAATTTGCAATGATTTAGGAAGATTACCATAACCACTCAATTACTTAAACAGCGGTTCAGGATGCCATCTATATACCAAGAGGCACAGCCTTAGTATACATTTAGAACTGTCTTGTTATGAAATAGGATCCAGCAACCTCTATATCCTGAGTATCGCACAGACAGGAATAAAAGTAGTCCACTCACTTTCTATGACCTGTCCAGGCAAGTACAGCACAACGACACAGTATAATATAGCAGGGGAAAAAGAGGTAGACCAGAATATAGGAAATCTGATTTTTAATTCTGGCTCTATTGCTTTCTGGTTTTTAATCCTTGGGCAATAGTATTCTCTGAACTTCGGTTTTACCTTCTTTATAGAAAGTGAGCTATAGCAGATAATTTCTTAGGCATTTTCTAATCAATGGCATACTTGTATGTAACCTACATTATAAAATATAGAAATGTTTTGCAAAATGGTACCAGGCATTTATAAAAAATGTCAGTGACTTATTTCCATGTAGCATCCCGAAGCAACATGAAGACAAATTAGTCAAACACTATAAGACAGGAGAACTAATTCATCGTAATCACCAAAGAATTTAATTACTTCTAGGACAATGGTAAAGAATTGCTAGGCAATGTACTTTAATATAGCTCCTTTAGCCAGAATCAATATTTCTGTGAGGAAAAGAGAGATATGTTAATATGTGTAGGTAATGAAATTTGAGGGACAAAGGTAATAAAAGTGACTTCTGAAGATAAATGTTATTGAATTCACAATTATACCTTGGACTAGTACTATATTATAAAGGTATAGAAGAAGCCCCAGTTAATTAATACTTTAGGCTGTTGAAAGTAAGTGGAGTGTATTACATAAACAATATATAGTATTCTAAATAAACAAATTGTCTTGGTATGTAAAGAAAATCCTGATTTATAGTGAACACTAATTTTAACTTCATTTATTTACTGTGTTATTTCAGTAATAATCTGTGTTAAATTCTATGTATTATATTCTTATCAAAATTCTTTGCCCTTCTTAAGCACATAAGTATTAATTTACATAGATTATAAAGTCTAGGGCAATATTACCATGTAATCCACTTTCCATAGCACCTAGTATAGTACAATAGACATTTGAAGTGCTTTTGGCTGCTTCCTTGTATAGTGCAAAGATAATAATAAATTTTGGAGTTGGAATTTCTAGTTTTGTTTGCAGATAACATCTACACCAATATTGAGCAAACCATTTAGAGTTTCTGAGATGTTTTTCTTTACATGTAAAAGTAGGTATAGTAATATTACTCAAGACCTTCTTAATGTGTAATAATCATATGACATTCATTTTCAGGCAGTATATATTTATGCACAATCATTCGAATAAATTATTATTCCCATTTTCATATGTATTCCTTAAGAACAACAAGAGTACTTGAAAATTTGCTCATTACAGTTAAAAAATGCATTTTTAATGTCTTGAAACCCCCATTACGAATATGCCTTGTAGTTTAAATAACGGACTTTCTCCCTGGTGATATTTCAGCTCATGGCTTCATGTACCTTCCATAGTAATAACTTCCCTACTGATGTCTCCAGTCCTGGCCTCTCCTGGGAACTCCAAACTCAATTACTCACTTAGATACTGAATAGATCTATTTGTTTCAAATGGTCGAAACTGAACCCTTGAATTTTTTCCCTTCTAAATCTCCTCCCCCTCCAGTGTTCTTCATCCCAGTAAATAACATTGTACCAGCTGCTCACATACTAGAATGAAAGGTGAATAGAGTGGCAGCCAAATCTCTTTATAAGGGTAGAAATGGTTGAATCCTTCTAATACATGAAATAAAATGGAAATGACTTTTTAGATACACAATCAGGGTGCACCTACACACTGACTCTAGGGTGTCAAAATTTGCACCTGGTTTTTCATGTCAATAAGGGGTGCTTTATACAAGTGAGTCAAAACCCCTCAATCTTGTGGAGCATTTCAAGAGTGAGTTTCTGTATTTATAGCCAAGGGCAGAGTGGAGGTATCTTCAGCCTTTTTCTCAATGCTTTTGTGGTTTCCTCCTAGTTTTTCGGACCTAAACAGCAGTAATAAGTTTGCCTATGAGCAAGGGGAGTAATATCACATTCCTCATTTCTCATCAAAAGTATTTAAGTATTTTTCTGGAGAACATTTTATGTATTTTCCCACGTTTTAAATAATTTAAGTAAATACATACTTGTGGCTTGAAAAAATAAAGAAGCAAAATAGTTCTGAAAAACAACATACAAATGGGGCTGAATTATAGACCTCTACAAGAAATGAAGGTTATTATTAATATTCATAATAACAAGATTCATAATCTTGTTAAAACAAGATTAAGATTTATTTATTTATTTATTTATGACAGAGTTTCACTTTGTCACACTTAGTAGAGTGCCATGGCATCATAGCTCAAAGAAACCTCAAACTCTTGGGCTCGAGCAATTCTCTGGCCTCAGCCTCCCAAGTAGGTGGGACAACAGGTGCCAGTCACAATGCCCGGCTATTTTTTTTTTTAGAGACAAGGTCTTGTTCTGGATCATACTGGTCTCAAACCTGTGAGCTCAGGCAATCAACCCGCCTCAGCCTCCCAGAATGCTAAGATTACAGGCATGAGCTACCATGCCTGATCATAAGTTTTATTTTTTTTACTAGTGTTAAATTGATGATTTAAAATATGTACAGAAACTTAATAAAAAATGTAAAATCAATGGAACTATATGAGATGATTTGGGGAAAATTTTTAAAATGCCACAAATGGAAAAAATTATGTAATTGCACAAATTATAATTTGGTGATAGATAATGAAATTATTTTGCATCTGGTTACCACCCTTATATTATTTGACAAAAACAGTCACACATATATAGCAATACTTTTCACAAATAGTAATATCTAAAGAAAACATAAAGGGGTCTTGTGTAGATTACCCTCCATTATTCCTTCCAGATTCAGTCTCTGCTCTTCCACATTGTTCTATGCCAGCAGGGCAGCTTCTATGGATTGTATCATCCCAACTCTCTTGCTTCTGGTCAGTTTTATCCTTAGAGAGGGACCAGGTAGATATCAGAGAGCTGAAAAGGAAAGAGATGGATAGCCAAATAGACATCAGTATGTTTACCTTTTACCTCTAACTCTACTGCCACTGCTTATGAGTACTGACAGTGAGTACATACATTCCTCTACCTAGGACCATAGTTCTGCTAGTTGGTCCATTTCCCACTGTTAGTGCTCTTCTCAGTGTAACATTGCCATGCATTCACCCCTGCAGACCTTGGGGTGGAATAGCACAGTTGCTGCTCCTGGGGTGTTTCAATATTCCTTGTTGGTTTCCTTATCTTAGCCACAACTCTGTAAATATTCCTTTTGTAAAAATATTTATCATCATATTTTTGAGAGAGGCTTCTGCTTCCTGCCTGGACCTTGATTAATAAAGTTACAATTTTTTCAGTTATAATCATAAAAAGAAACCATATGATTTCTTTTTATGAAATCATAAAGCTCTTCATGATTGTTTGCTACTCTTATTATTTTATCATTCAGCCCAAATCAAACTTCCTTTCAGTGGTTTTCAATAAGCCAAGCACTAAGCAATTTCAAGGATGATAAAAACAAGATAAGTTCCCCCCCTTCCAGGATGGCAGACTAGAGGCTTTTCCAATATGCCTCTCTCATTTGGAAGAAATAGAGTGTAGAAATTCACACTGTGAACTTTTATTCATGGAGTGAAAGAAAACTTCCCATACTGAAAAGGAGAAAGTAGGCAGGCAAACTATGTGGCAGCATCCAGCTGAAAAATGTGAGTAAATCACTAATCAAGGAGATGGGGAGTGAGTGTCTCTCTGTGATCCACCTTCACATTGGAGAACCATATAATCCACACCACAGGAGAGAACCTTGATTCTCCATGGCCCTGGATCTAATTTGGGGAACAGGCCCAAGAAACTCCCAGGTACTTTTCCAGACTTGGGTGCAACAAGAGAATGCTATTCTCAATATTAGCTTTTACTAAGCTCCACAGGATCCTACAAGCTAGCACAAGCAACAGGCATTGGCATTAGAGAATCTGGGGTGAGTGACTGGAGAGCTGGGACTCAAGTAGGGATGGGACCCCCACAGCCAGAATCATCAGCATTCTCATGGGAGAAGAAAAAGCAAAGATTTAGAAACACTGTGTAAGAAAATAATTGATGAAAACTTCTCTAATTTGTAAGACATTTATATATTCAGAGACAAGAGGCCTAAAGATCACTAGGAAAATACAATGAAAAGTTAACTTCTCCACTCTACATAGTCATGAGAATATCTAAAGTTAACGTGAGGAAAAAAATCCTAAAATGAACCAGACAAAAGCAACTACTCACCTATAGAGGAAATTCCATCAGACTGACAGTGCACTTCTCAGTAGAAACCTTGTAAGTCAGAAGAGAATAAAATACTAGCTCTTTTCAAAGTGCTAGAAAAGAAGTGCTAGCCAACAATTTTATATCTAGCTAGAATTTGGCCCTACAAGAAATGTTCAAAGCAGCCCTAAACATGGAAAATCAAGGTCAATATTCACCATCATGAAAACACATGAAGGTACAAAACTTACAGTTCACACAAAATAGTCACACTAGGGAAGAAGAGAAAGGAATCAAAAGACAATACGGTGGAACTCTACCAAACCACAAGGACAAACAGGAAAAAAGAAAGAAACAATTCCTAAAACAACTAGATAAGATTTAACTATATGATGGGGGAAAAAAATCTCACATATCAGTATTAACCTTGAACATAAATGGATTAATGGATTAATTCCTCCATGTAAAAGATACAGATTCCCAGAATGGTTTTAAAAAATGATCCAACTATACAGTGCTTACAAGAAACTCACCCTGTCTTTAGGGTGAAAAATGATACTACATGCAAAAGGAAACTAAAAGCAAGTGAGAGTAGCAATACTTACATCAGAAAAAATAAATTTTTAATAAAAAAATAGCAAAAAAGACAAAGAAGATCATTATATAATGATAAAGGGATCAGTGAGAAGATATAATAACCCTACATATATATGCTGCAAACATTGGAGCACCCAGATTCATTAAACAAATATTATTAAGCCTAAAGAAAGATATAGAAAGCTATACAATAATAGTGGGGGACTGCAATGCCCCACTGACAGCATTAGACAGATCTTAGAGACATAAAATCAACAAAGAAACATTGAAGTTAAATTGGACTTTAGAACAAATAGACATTTACAGAATATTCTATAAAACAACTGCAGAATATACATTTGTCTCTTCAGTCCATCAAGTATTCTCAGAAATATACCATATGTAGGCCACAAAACAAATCTTAAAAAAATTTTAAAAATCAAAATCATATTAAGTGCAAGGAAGTAAGCATCTTCTTCCACCACAGAAGAGTAAAAAGAGAAATCAGTACCAAAAGTAACTTTGAAAACTAAACAAAAACATAGAAAATTAAATAACATGGTTCTAAATGATCTTTGGGTCAAAATGAAATTGATATAAGAATTTAAAAAAAATTTTTTGAATAAATGAAAATGAATATACAACCTCTGGGATCCAGGAAAAGCAGTGCAAAGAGAGAAGATTATTGCATTGAAGGCCTCCTATTCAGCATAATAATAGAATCTAATCCAAAGCAATCAGACAAGACAAAGAAATAAAAGACACCCAAATTGGAAAAGAGGAAGTCAAATTATCTCTGCTCACTGATGATATAATTTATATCTAGAAAATCCTAAAGCCTCCACTCAAAACCTTTAGATTTGATAATAGTTAAATAAAGTTTCAGGATACAAAATCAACATACCGCAATTAGTGACATTTCTTTACCCCCATAGCAATCAAGCTGAGATCCAAATCAAGAAGGCAATACTCATTACAATAACTACAAGTAAATAATCTAGGAAGTAAAAGATGTTTGCAGGGAAACCACAAAACACTGATATAAGAAATTATAGATGACACAAACAAATACAAAAGTATCCACATTTATGAATCAGAAGAATCAATATTATTGAAATGCTCATCATAATTTCCAAATAAATCTATAGATTCAATACAATGCCTATCAAAATACCAATGTCACTCTTCACAGAATTAGAGCTATCCTAAAATTCATTCCAAAAAAAGAGCCCAAGTAGCCAAAGCAATCCTAAGCAAAAGGAACAAAGCTGGGAACATTACATTACATAATCTCCAATCATACTACAAGACTACAGTAACCAAAGCCGCTTGGTAGTAGTATAAAAATAGATCCACAGATCAATGAACAGAACAAACCTACAAATAAAGCCACATATCTATATCAAACTGATCTTTGACAAAGGTGGCAAAAACATACACTGGGTAAAGGGCATTCTTTTCAATAGATAGTGCTGGGAAAATTGGATTGCCACAGGTAGAAGAATAAAATTGGATCCCCATCTCTTATCATATATAAAAATTAATTCAAGACAGATTAAAGACTTAATTCTAAGATTGGAAATTTTGAAAATAGTGGAGAAAACCTACGGAAAACTCTTTGGGATATTAGTCTATGAAACAAAATTCATGACTAATTCCTCAAAAGTACAAGCAAAAAAACCACAAGTAGACAAATGGGACTTCACTCAATAAAAAAGCTTTTGCACAGTAAAAGAAATAAACCACTGAGTGAACGAAGGAATGGGAGAAAATATTTGCAAATGATGTTTCTGAGAGGGAACTAATATCTAGAATTTACAAGGAACTCAACAAAAACTGAATTCTCCATTAAAAAGTGGGCAAAGAACTTGAATAGACATATTTCACAAGAATACATATCTCAATAAGCATATGAAAAAAATTTCCATTACTAATCATAGAGAAATGCAAACTAAAACCACAATGAAGTATTATATTGTACCAGTCAGAATGGATATTGTTATAAAGTAAAACAAAGCGAAGCACAAGATATGCTGGTGAAAATTCAGAGAAAATGAAACACTTATTCACTCTTGGTGGGAATGTAAAATAGTGCAACGTCTACAGAAACAGTATGAAGACTTCTCAAAGAGGTAGAAATAGGACTGCCATTTGATCTAGCAATCCCACTATAGGATGTCCACCCAAAGGGGGGAAAAAATCATTATATCAAAAAGATACCTGCAATCGCATGTTTATTGCTGCATTATTCACAATAGCAAAGATATGGAATCAACCTAAGTATTCATCAGGGGTGAATGAATAAAGAAAATGTGGCAAATATACACAATAGAATTCTTTTTTTTTTTTTTTTTTTTTTGTAGAGACAGAGTCTCACTGTACCACCCTCGGTAGAGTGCCATGGCGTCACACGGCTCACAGCAACCTCTAACTCTTGGGCTTACGTGATTCTCTTGCCTCAGCCTCCCGAGCAGCTGGGACTACAGGTGCCCGCCACAACGCCCGGCTATTTTTTTTTGTTGTTGTTGCAGTTTGGCCGGGGCTGGGTTTGAACCCACCACCCTCGGCATATGGGGCCGGCGCCCTACTCACTGAGCCACAGGCGCCGCCCCACAATAGAATTCTTACCATCCATAAATAGAATATGTCTTTTTCAGTGACATGGATGGCACTGCAAGCTACTGTCTTAATTGAAACAACTCAGAAACAAAATCAAATACTACATGTTCTCACTTATAAGTGAGAACTAAATAATGTGCACACATGGACATAGAGTGTGGAATGATAGACCTTGGGGACTTGGAAGGGTGGGAAGCGGGTGGGTAATGAGAAATTACTTAATGGGTACAATGTACGCTATTTGGATGATGAATACACTAAAAGCATAGACTTTACCACTACACAATATATCCATGTAACAAAATTACACTTGTACCCCTTAAATGTATAGCAGTCAATTCATAAGCCTTTGAAAAATTTAGCAAGACTATGTATGGCAAAATCTAAAAAAAGAACACTAACAGACAGCAAATGTAATTTGAAATGAGAAAAGAAAACAATGATGTAGGCTAACAAAAAAGCCTTTCTTGAGGACCTTTGAAGATAATAGATAACATTTGGTGTGATTCCACCGTTAAATATTTCCTATTTATTTATATTCCTTTGCTCATCTATTTGAAGCACATTGTGCCACACCGTGTCAGACACTCAGAAAGGTTTACGTGAGGAGCGGTTTTGGTAAGTTCTAGATGATTACATAGGGAGGATTTGCCAAAGTGACCTCAAAAGAATCCATGGGGCAAACTATGACCAGGTTTAATTAAATGCAGATCTAGACACCACCAGAATTGTAATTCCCAGCTCCTCCAATTGTTAGTCAGATGATCTTAAATAAACTATCTAATCTTTTGGTGTCTCAGTTTCCTCTTCTGTAAAACTGTAGTTTTCATATCTTCTTAGTTTATAGTGTCAAGAACATTTCCTAAGCATATGTAATAGCAGCATCATGGTTTGTGACTTATATTTTCAGGTCATCAAATATCAATAGCCAATCTCAAAACAATTTCACTTTACCATATTAATTAAGTACCTCAGGATAATTCTTTTTTATATAGAAAAGCAAAATTTCACTGAAAAATAATCTTTCATTGAGTCATACCTTTAAATTTTAGGTTTATATAAAAGGAGTCCTTTCAATCTTTTAAATTTATATTCCTTGAAGTACTTTTTTCATTAATAAATAAGCAAGGCAGTTTCAAAATGCCAGTCAAATATGGAGAGGTAATTTAATTACTGAAATTGGAAAGTCTATTTTTTCCTTTAAAACAAATTACAAAGTAGAGCTACCCTTGAAGTCATACATTTTAATTTTTTTTAATTTAATTTGTATTATCTCCTTTGTATTTAATCTTTCTCCTCAAGAAAATCTTCAACTTAAAAAAAAAATCAATTTGAGATACAGAAAGGCTGTATTTCTGGAACTCCAATTAATGAGGAATATCCACAGCCTAAGATTGCATGGTCATTAAGGACAGAGCTCCTAAAATTTTTACCTTCCATCTGACCACAGAGAGAGATGTAAAGTACAATTATAGCCAGAAGAATTCTCCAACCCAAATGTGCTTGTTAGGTTTGTTTATCCAGTTGCGCCACATGTCCCACAGCTGTAAACTATTTAAAGGCTTACTAGACACTCCTGTCTAGGAATTTTTTTCTTTCTTTCTGATTTTCTGCCTCATATTACACTGGGGACAATTTAATGTGACTACATTAAGTGTTTTCTGAACTGAACTTCTAAATCGTTTTGATGTCTTGGGGCATACTTTCTTCAAAAGCAAAGTTCTCTTAAGACTTTGGTTCAGTTAATTTAGCACATTGAGTATGTGAGTTGATACAAACAACCACAATTATTATTTTGTCCAACAAAGGCCTAGCATGCTGGAGCTGAAGCAAAGAGTGAGGCTCACAGATGGCTGTTTTCATAGAGTGGGGGGAGACATAAAAGCAATAAATAATCAACTATATTAGAGAGAACATCCAAGAAAGAAAAGATATGCAAATAAAGACGACTGGGTAACTAAATAGTCATTGCAATAGAACTTTCCTGGAAGTTCTTTTTCAGGTCTGTTTTCTAAGGAAGTTAGATGAGCTTGATTCACATCAAGAGGCAGCAAATCTCTGTCATTCCCCCCTTCCTTTGCCGAGACTGTAAGAGAGAAAGGACAGGAGATCTGAAAAAGGGAAAGAGCAAAGAGAAAGAGCAGGCATAATGGAGGAAAGTAAATAAAATAACCAGCAGGAAGGAATGTGTTATCAAACGTGCCAGGAAGAACACGTGCCCTTGGGAATATGAGGGTGTCCTGAGCAGCCACTGGTGTTACAGAAGCCCTAGGCCTGTAGAGCTAAGAAGTCCTATACCCCATCCCTCCAATTTACCGACAGAATGACTGGCACCTGGGGAGTGTAGAGACAGACTCAAGTCATGTTTGGAGATTTAGAACCAGAGCTAGAAGTTAGACCTCCTAGTATATTTCATTTACATCTCTGCTTTCCTCTGGCTTACTTGCAATGTATGCGTTAATAAATATGACTACTGAGCAAGAATCACGAAGTGTTGGTATGGGATTTCAGGTATCTGCTAAATTTACTAGGTGGCAAATCATAGGTCAGGGAGTCAGGACATCTTGCAAACTATTGGTAAGTCTGGCACATGGAGCCTCTTTTAATAAGGCTATGAAGAAATGCCAGTTCCTTTTCTCTTTCCCCGGAACCAGAGCAGCCTGAAAAATAAAAGTAAACCAGTTTTTATTCTGTTGAAACACAGGCACTTGAAAAGGCCCAGCTAGAAACAGAAAACATAGAGCTAGGTTAATTAGTTCTTTAATTATTGGGAAGGAATTCAAGAGAAGATTAAAAAACACTGTGGTCTGGTCTGTAGTTAAGGTCCATGATATATAATTTTAGCCATCATCTGGGAGACCGCTAATGGTGGTGACAATTATGGGGATGCTGACACAGCAAAACAGCCAAGGCTACATTAATTATCAACATGTAGACCAAGACCTAATAAGAAACTTCCATTGATGATGTGAAAGTATTGGGAAATAATAATAAAAAGGACACACTGAGTAGGTGAGTAAATTCAGAAACTGAACTGAATTCTGCTTACACTTTCGCCATGCTCTTTTACACTACCTTCCTGATAATCTGAGAGCCTAACAGCAGTAAGAGACCTTCTGAGTGAAGTAAGAAGCTAGACGGCTGTTACCAAGGAACTTTTCAAAGCAAACTGCTGATAGGAGGAGATAGTTAATTAAGAAAATACTTTACATGTATTTTGAAGTTGTTAAAAGAAAGATATTAAAGAGTGACTATAACAATTACTCTAAATTTACTGTAGACCCAGGAAAAGTACAAAGTCTCACGTGAGGACAGAGCTGGGAGATGGCTGCTGCTTTGAGATCTTTTTAAAAACAGAAAGGAAACAGAGAAATAGCAAGTTGATTAAAAGTTGAAATTCAGAACTTTAGATCCCCTCTTTAGGACCGACCTTCTCTTGGCATACACTAGATTCCTCTTGGCCACAGTATTTGCTTTCTTCAAAAGCCTGTAACCCTCTGATTGTCAGAAGGAATAAACCCTGGGCCGAATGGGAGCTATCACGTAAGGCTCAGCAAAGGTAGAATCAAGAGGTACACTTTTTGCTAGTTTTTGGTTCAACCCTATATAATGGAAGTTTTAGGAAAGGGCAGGAGTAGAAAAAAAAGCTCCGTGAGCCATGGTAAATGGTATTCTCTGTCCTTATTTCCAAATTTTGGTGATGGTATTACTTATCTGTTGTTAGTTATCAACTGCTCCCTATCAAATTACTTCCAGATTTAGATGCTTAAAACGACAGTAAGAACATATTATCTTATAGTTTCTGGTGACCTAGAAATTTGGGAGTGACTTAGCTGAGTGGCTGTGGCTTGAGGTGCTTTATGTGGTTGCAGTCAAGGAGTTGGCTAACTCACATGGAGATAGACAAGAGGACCCAGTTCCTTGCTGGCTGTTGGCAGGAGGCCTCAGTTCCTCACCACATGGACTGCTCCTGTTTTTCATGGCATGGCTGCTGACTCGTCTCAGAACAAATGATCAAAGTCAGAAAAAAGGAAGCCACAGCAACTTTCACCTTAGCCTTCCTTGGGTATCACACCCTTGTTTCCACAGTACCTTATTTGTTACATGTCAGACCAATTCAGTGAGGGAGGGGACTGTGCAGAGGCAGGAATACCTGGAATGTGGGGCCTCCGGAACCATCACAAAGACGGTCTACCAGCATTTACACAGCAGCATGAAATGTTTTTCCTTTTCTACCACCTACCACTTACACTTTTATTTATTTAATATTTTTCCTAATATGGGCCTTAAAAAACCTCATTTAAGCAATAATATCCATGAAATTGTGGATTTTATGTGATCTTTATATTTATTTTAATATATTAAGTTCCAAATAAAAATAAAACTATTAAAATACCTTTTCTTGGGGAGCCTTCTGCGGTCACGTCATGTATTGTTCTGGTAGTTGGCTCCATCTTAGGCAAGTGGTCAGTGGTTTCTTGAGGAGGTTTCCAACTGGGAGCCCTGAGATATCTGTGACCTTCATCCCAGACTAGCTGAGGGGCAGGGCAGAGTCAGTTAGAGACTGTCCAGGGGCTCCTGGAGGAGAATGACCTGCTGACCCACTGTACTGTGTGGCATCAGAACCAGGGCTGGGCAGATGGGTACATCCAGTACCAGCATGTGTTACAGAGAAATCTCACTTAGCTGGCTACCATTGCAGGTACCAGGCCAGTCGGCACTTTGAAAGCAATGGAATGATCTTCCAATTGGCTGTTGTGATGAGTAATTGAATGTAATCCATCATCTCCTAGGAAATGGAGACAGAATCATTACCACCTTGACTGCTTCAATCATGAATGAAACCGCTGTAGCTCTTTTAAAAATGTGAAAAAGTGAAGAAAGCTACCAACTTAACTGCATTCTCAATGTAAATATTTATTTTAATAATTAGGAAGATCCCTTAAGAATTTGACTCCAGGTCCTCTTTCCTGAACTTGGAGCATATCTGGATAGCAGTTATCACTGGCATCTTCAAGCCTACTGTTTAGTTTCAACCTGAAGAGGAAGCCGAATAGGCACTGGGCAGGAACTGGTGAGACTCCTGAATGAGACCTTGCCGCATGGACATGAAAGTTTGTGTTCTCTCCTATCTGCTTGTAGATCTGGTCCCCCAGCTGCTCTTTACAGGGTGCTTTGAAATAAAGCTTACGTTTTCATACACACACAACAAATATATTTTCTCTTCTAATAGTAACGCTACCATCACCAGTATATGTGCTACTATTTGCGAAGCATCATTAACCACAAGCCAAGCCATTCTTACTTGAGGAAGATCGTTACAAGCTCACTGTAAGTCAGGAGGCATTCGTTTCATGTGACATTCTCACACTAAATTCCCTGGAAGTCCAAGGTAATAGTGCTTGAGGGAAGACCACAACCCTACAACAAAGCCATTTGCTGCAGTGGTTATAACTGTCACTTACCAGCTATCGTTTGTAATTACTTAACATAGAAGCAGTTTAAAGAATTAAACCATAAGGATAAAGCAGATTGTTCCGAGGACATAAAATGAAACTCACCTTATTATGTATTGTTACACTGCTGTCCACTTTCATTACCAAAGGCCATAAAGCAATTTTAACTGCTCCCTGGAAATGTCAGTAAGCATTTTTGCTGTACTATTCTGTTCAGCTGGATATAATAGTTATATTTTAGAACTCTTGCAGGTGGGAAATCTAGAAATGCTTTCTGATCTTTGTGAATTCATTAAAATATTTGATTTGGATAACCTTGGTGTTATTTTAACTGTGGTTGGGGAAATCATGTCACTCTCATGGAATTTTATTAGCAACTGGCCCTTTTTAATTATAAAATCCAATGTTCTAAAGCCTGTTGCCCATTCTGTGATGTGTTGCTGACTTTATCTTTTCACTTGGTACATCCATGAGCCCTCATTGTGCTTTCCTGAAGGTGCTGTATTTACTTGTACCCTTCGTGGCCAAAGGTGACAATGCAATGAAATAATACAGTGACTGGGAAGAAGAATATCTGTACAGCAGTGTTTTCCAACCTTTTAAAAATCTCATGACACACTTGAACCTATAGTTAAACTTCTGCATCACACTTAAATTATATTCATCCAAAAAAAAAAAAGAGTAAAATAAGAATATACTACTGTACTTTGAACTTCTTTTGAAAATAATTTAATCTTTAGACATTTTCACAGCGTACCTAATATTCTCTCATGATACATCAAGGTGCCACAGCACCTGGATTGAAAATTGCTGCTCTGCAGAATACCCAGAGCATCTCCTGTACTTTAGCCCACATAGTCTGTGACCATTTGCAGTGTCAAGATTCTGTGATTTTACCGTATAACGGTTAGCTTTATTTTTTTCTTCATTTGAGAAGAATGATACTTTAAATTCATAGCTGAATTAATATAACCATTATATTGTTAAGTAGGTTTTCTTTACCATTATGTTTTAAAAACTAAGGAGCGTATACAGAGCTGAAAGCAGTACATACTTCTGTCACACCAATGCCGTTGTTTTCCAGAATACTTCCTTCTCCTTCACCCAATTTCTTTGCTCAGAAATTTAACTTCCAAGAATAAATGGTTTGCAACTTAAACCTGTATGTGCTTCATAAAGACTAGGGAAAGAAAGATCAGCCTGGCTTATTCTGGAGATTTAGTACCTGTTCTTTGTTATATTACTTGTGATTACTTACATTTGAAGGCAATTTATAACAGTTGATATTTTCCTCTTCTTTTACATCCAAATAAGAAGCACAGAGGATTTCATGATCAGAAACTCATCTCAGCTAAATAAAATAAAAACAAACGTATTTTTGAGCTATAAAAGGCCATTGTGTAAGTATGAAAGAAAAAGGGTCCAAGTTGAGCTGGAGCTAAAAGCTAACCTGAAGTCATGGTCAGGTTGTGCTTTACAGCTGTCAGTCACCACGCGTTGTCTATCATCCTGTATCTCTCTTTGCTCCTCCATTCTCAAATGGCTTCCTTTGCTGGCCACTGGGCACCCACCCTCATGCAACATAACTAATGCCAACCATCACCTAACAAATATCTCTGCATGTCTGCGTTCAAATTAGAGAAATAAAGAGAAAGATATCTAAATATAATTTATCCTTTCTCCATATAGATTCTAAGAAAGATAATATTAATGATAGTTCCTTGTTTACTGAATGGGATGAGAAATATGGAAAGACAAGGTAAAAACAAGATATAGGTAAAGATATTTTAAATTGTTCTGATGGAAGGAAAAGTTAAGAAAGGAATGATTGACCTTGATATTCATTGAAAATATGAATTATTGGGAAGAACACTAATGTTTAATGAGAACTTTCGTTACGTGTTCTTGTCCATTGTGATGCAATGTTCTGTTTTGTCTTCCTATCAAATCTTCTATATCTCTTTTTGTTGATCTTTTATAGTCAACTTAAAATCTACATAGGCCCTAGTGTGAAGGGCCTATTGCTTCTGTGAACTGGGTTAATTTAAGGTGAGCACAGGTTAAGAGAGCAGAGTGACTCCACTCACCAATGAGGTCATACCTATGACACAGAAAAAGCACCCAGACTCTTTACCTTCCTTACTAAGCTCTTCCATGATTTAGCACATATCCAGTTTTCCAACGT
Source organism: Nycticebus coucang (assembly GCF_027406575.1). Taxonomy (NCBI): domain Eukaryota; kingdom Metazoa; phylum Chordata; class Mammalia; order Primates; family Lorisidae; genus Nycticebus; species Nycticebus coucang. Next base: position 78,262,155 of record NC_069786.1, read on the forward strand.
TATTTCCAAGAAACCATCCTCACCTCACATACCTCAGATTCAGCCAGGATGAACCGATCTGAGTCATCCCCTTATTTTTTCGTACTTCCATAGCTTTGCTCCTGTTATTCTATGCCTCTTCAAAAATTTATTTCAGCAGTTCTGGAAGCTACTTTACAACAAGGCACAACCCAAATGCTACTCTCAGCAGCTAAAATTAACCTCTACTTTTCAACCCTTACGGCACTTTGTTTGGTAGTCAAATAATACTCCTATTACCCTGTGCCTTGCACTACTAGTGGGAGTGGTTACATGCTTCATCTACCCTCTCAGAGTATAAGCAAATTTTTATTTGCCTCTCAGATTTCCACAGAGGCCAAGCTTAGTGCATGATACATATGAGCACTCAACAAATGCTCCTTAAATTAAATATAGAGGTCAGTAACTCAGTTTGCTGTGGTTTTCCTAAGGTGTGCTCTTAAATGTGTTTCAGTGTATGCATATTGGCATACTATTCCAAAACATATGCACTTAAAGAAACACATTTTTATGATGAAGCTATTTTGGTGTCTTGCTGGTAAAATAATGAGCTTTCATTTACCTGCCATGTAATCAATTTGGATGATAAATTGGAGCATGAACAAACACTTTTTTAGAAGTAAAAACATACCATATGAAGGTCAGAGATTGTTGCTGTAGCTACCATATGCAGTCAATCCTTGTAATTCAGTATCTCTTTATACTGTAGGGAATCCTGAGAGTGTAATTGGAACCCTCCAAGTCAATACTAGTCCAGTTGTGAACTGCAGAACTGCTGCCAACCCAAGAACTCTTGATAGTCTAAAATGAGGTAAGTATCATAGCAACACTGGGAGTAAGAGTCAACATTTAAAAAATTTTAGAGCAATTTGACAGAATGACTATTGAATTCAATAATACAAATGTGATTTTTGTCTATATGTCTTCTTATTAATTTTCATTTTGCCAGTAATAGATTTTTATTGCATTGTATAATAGAGTCAATCTACAGACCCTGTAGAAAAAAAAAAAAAAAACCCAAAACATCAAAAAAAAGCTGGTTCTTCAGTCTAGGTAGTTTGAGAAGAACAGTTCTAAACACTTCTCTCCAGAATGGAAGATACTCACATTATGTACACAAGAGTGCTAGGAAAAAGAGAGAATATAAATTTATAGATGTCGTGGATTATAAAATGCTATTATCAACAAACATTAACAAAAAACAATAGAGTAAATGGTAAGGAGAAGGAAACATCTGAAACATGACAATTCTGATTCATAGCATTCAGTTTGAGCGAGTTTTTTTTGACATCCTTTGTGCATCTTTTACCAGCCTCTTATGGTTAAGTGAATTTCGGGGTTTTGTCACTTTGAAGGAAATACCTATGCACCCATTTAGCTAGCATTAATTCCCCAGTCATCTGCAAATTTCTGTATGAAATAGTCCTCAATAAATCAATGTTTTTAAAATGTATTTGAGCTTTGGTAATCCTTTTCATTTTTGCCAATTTAACATTGACTTTTTATACAGGTTTTCTTAATGTGGGTCAGGATGTCATTTTGAGCCTTTGAGCCCGGTCATCTTATTGTCAGAGTGTTTTGTTTTTCTAGATCACCAAGATAAGACATTTCACAGGGGGAGGGGTTTAGAATATGTTCTCAAACTACTGAAAATAATAATGTGCTGGTGTTTTAAAATTGAACATTCATGAATCATGTTGCAAATTTGACATGAGGAATCTTGGATTCTTTTTATAGCAAACAAAATCACAGGGTAGGTACTGGATTACAGGTCAAGCTTTGTGTTATCCCTTCTGTGGTGGTATAGCTTAGAAAACATTCTTTAATAGGTAGGAGGCAGAGTCCTGAACTCCGCACCAATCTGAACTAAGCAGGAGGGGCTATTGATCCATTTGTAATGTACTTTTAACTTTGCTATATTTCATTTCAGTTTTTCTTCCTTTTGCCTCCAGGTAAAACTGACCTCATGCTGCTCAGGTCCCATACGAACTGAAATTGGGAACATTGACAAGCCCTGTGTTATGGTCCTCTGGGGTTCACACTTCATCTCCACTTTTCTCCTCCTACTTTTCAGATTCTGATTATCTTGACTCATTTTGCAAAGTAGCCAGTATTTCTTCCAGTCTTCTTTAGAAAGGGAAATTGGAGTGTTTTATAAAGCTGATAGTGCTTCAATAAAGAGAAAATCAGTTATCTGCTAACCATATTGCTTCTCATAATTCATTAATATCCAAATCTGTTCTGAATGATGTCAATTTAACATAACATTACTTCTTATATAAATGTTTGAGGTCAGGTGTAAAGAAAGCCTGAATTATACCCACTAGAAGTTCTGAAAACTTGATTAACTCTAAAAAATTTTAGTTCAATAACCTCAGAGAGAAATTCAAGAACACAATTATTTTGAAAAGTATGAGTTTATAAGATGGGTTTTTGATTTTTTTTCACATTATATTTTCCTTATGACTTTTACCTTGCTGTCTTAGAAATTCTTCAACCTTTTTTTCCCCCTAGAGAAGGATTCTTCATATTGCCCAAACTAGAGTGCAGTGATGTGATCGTAGTTCACTGCAACTTCTAACTCCTGGGCTCAAGGGATCCTTGATAACGCTTTCTTGAATGCCTTTCCAGTCCGACTTGGTTCAAGACTCTGATCCAAACTGTGCTGTACCCAGAACACATTTTCTTCAGTGATGAGTTTAGCGGCAGTTGCTCCAGAACTCTCTCAACCTACATATTCTCAGCTCCCCAATCCATCAGGCCATCCCTCAACAGCACACCCCCCCCCCCATTCTCCTTCCTCTAATTCCTTCTCAATGACAGATCCATCACATCTGATCTGAGGTCTTTTTTTTTTCCTCCTGCTGCTTTATATACATTGTTTTGCTCTTCTCTTATCTTCTTCTCTGTTCTTGTTGAGAATTTTCCTTCATAAACACATAGTAGCTAGCTCCATCTCCACTATCACTTAGTTGCCCACGTCCTTTTAAATTCACCTCCATTCACAAACACAGTTTCAGCTCGAAGGGCTTAGGAGGAAAATTCAGACACCTTGAAGTAAGATCAGCCATCTGGATCCTGAAACTGGGAGGGAGAATAGGATGATTTCAACACTGGTCCCCCTTTCTCTGGCCCCTTCCCAGCGTTCTTTCTTGTACTGTTTTGCTGAATGTGCCCGTATTGATCACATTACTTTACCTATCCCTGCCCACTTAACAAGGACCTAAATAACCCAGGTAATCCATGCCTCAAAGGAAACAGGAAGAGAGTCAGATGAGCCTGATGTGTCTTACTGCTTGCTGACAAAGTCCTCGACAGTATATGTCAATCGCCTGTGCTGACCTACTTTTGACTCTTAAAAAACTCTACCAATTCAGAAACATAAAATAGCATTTTCCATTGTGCTTGCTACTTTCTACCCTCTGAGCCTGCACCCTGCCCTGAATGACACCCTGCCTGTTGGCATCCTATGTGAATATTTCACTTGGCACCAGAAGCAGATGCTTCTAAGGCAAAGCAGCTGTGAGCACTCATCAGCCAAGATTTTTCACTTGAATCAGTTTAAACTTGAGGGCACAAAAGACGTGGCAGACATAACTAGACATATTTTCTAGACATCTTTCAAATTTACCATCATAGCCTTATGCTTGGAGCAGCATATTTGGTCTGTGCCTTAGGTACTAGGAAGAACACCCAGAGCCTCTTGTCACTAATAACACCCTTTCCCACATTAACCCTTTGAATCCCAATAAGTTTCTTGAGAACAAATAGAACTGACTTCCCCATGGTCTGGCTTCTCCCTCAGTGGGTGACACTATAACAAATTTCATCTTTTTGAAGTGAGCAATCTGTCAGTTTCAACACATTGTTTCCCTTTTTCTCCCAAATTTACAACTGGAGCCAAAACTGATTCTTTTCACTTACCAGCAGCTCTCCAAAGAATTAACTTTCTTTGTCTGCATGTATGTATTTATGCATGTATCTCCCCATCTACCTATCTATGTATTTATTTAATATGCTCATTGCCTTAGTCCCTTGTCATTGGTGTTTTGAATTATCTCAGACCCTTTCTCTTCTACTCATCTGTGCATTTAATTTTCTTTCTTTCAACTTTGGGGCTCCTCTTCTGCAGGCTTTTACCAGACTACCGAAGACTGCTTTGCTTTGCAGGTCCCTCCCTGTTGTGTCTGTCCCTGTGCTCCTAAGTGAACACAATCCTATTTGATCCTTTAGTTTATTACACTACCATGTGTGAGCCTCATTTCTGGTTGAACACCATCTCAGAGATGCTAGTCCTCCAACCTATACAGATCACTATTGTCAAATAAAATGGAACCTGGATCCTGTCCACTGCCCTAATCCTGGCAGAATTGTATGGGGAAGCCACTATTGTGCAAGCCCAAGAATCCTTGATATCCATCTTTACAGTGCTCATACCTGGCACGGTCCATGTTCTGAGTGCCCCATACATATACACTCACTGGGTCCTCAATAATACTAGGAGGTTTGGAGCATCATTAGCCATTTTCATGGGTAAGAAATTGAGGCACATAGGCCTAAGTACCTTGCAGGTCACACAGTTTGTCAGTGAGGAACCCAGTTTGACCCAGAAAGCTTGGCTCCAGAGCTCATGCTATTACCTACTTTGCTCCAAATAATGTTTCAACATCTAGTATTTCTGCTTTCTGTTCCTTTTTTGATCCCATGAGTTTCTGCAGACCTAGGGTCCTTTTCAGCTACACTATGACAAATGAGGAGAACATAAAGGTGCCATTTTAAAAGCCTTGAAATCTCACAACTTCCTTTCTACTTGCTATGCTTTCATTTCTTTGTTCAAATTGGACTCAGTTCCTTTATCTTAATGGGCTTGCCTGTGACTCACTTTACCAAATATAAATCAACATTTGGCCTATCAGGAGGTGCAGCTGCAGAGACAGTATGGCCTCTCTGATGATGCTCACGGCCCTCCTCTGAGCTCCCAACCCTTGAGTTTCTAGAATGAAAGTCCTTATTTCCCACTTTGAACCACTTTGGGACCAGTATGTAGTTTAAGTCATTTTAAAGCACAGAAGACTATTCATAGTTAATTCCCTTCTTTATCGGGTCTGAAAACGAAGCACATAAGGAGGCAGATTCTTAATCAGAACAGTGGTATGGTAGTAAAAACAAGGGAGGCGGGAGGGCCATGAGAAATAGCCTGAATTTAAATATTCTGAATGGCTGAATAAAATGTTTAATTTTCCAAAAGTGAATATTTGGACTTAATAATACACTAGTCATGTACTATATACATCTGTGTAGTGGCATGAGCTTAAAAGTCTCTTCTTGGCCTGATTGTCAGGCTACATAACTCCTCCCCATGGAAAGACAGGACCTCTCTTTCCTACTTTTCTTCATTTTCATAATGGCTAGCATGGAATCAGTTGTTGATTGAGTTATTAGCTTTGATTCTTCTTTTTCTTTACCTCTCCCTTCTAATCCATGAGCTTAGAAAAAAAACTTCTTTCTCTGGTTTACAAAGCCCAAGAAGACCAAGCCCATGACTTATTCTCTAATTTCATCTCTTTTCCTCATCCACACACTCTCCCCACACTGGCCTGTTTTCTATTCCATGACTATTCTATAGCCTCATATGTTTTGTTTTGTTTGTTTGTTTGTTTGTTTGTTGTTGATGTTGTTTTTGGCATTAGGCCCTCCTCCCTAATTAGGCTAGCTCTTTCCTCCCTTCAGTAAACTCTCTCAGATGATCTTCTCATGACTCATTATATCTTGTCAATGAAACCTTCCTGGAGATTCCAGTCTGAGGGACCTGTTCAGTGACTCATCGTCATGTTGACTTCATCATTTTTTAATTTTCTGCATTCTACTTGTAATAGTTATAAGGCCTTAAATTGGCAATTATCACCCAATTTTTAGCTGATTTCACAAAACAAGATGTGAGCATTCCTAGGTGAGGTACCAGACTTCCTGTGCAAGATTTTTAAGTAGGTGGACAGTCTGGCTTTGTAACTTTTGGTTAACCACTAACCTACATTCTATTAAAAGAATTAGATTAAGAGAAGTGTTGAAAATTAGAAATTATTTTTTCAGAAGGAATTAATGGTGTATTATGAGCTCCTCCCCCCAGACATACACACTAAGAAGAAAGGATGAAGAATGGTGCATTACCCTCTTTACTGCCTGTCAGAGAGGCTTTAATAAGACTCCTAAGTGATCTTATCTACATCCTCTGGAATCATAGGAAACAGACTAACCCCTAGAAATACCTAAGGCAAAAGACAAGCTGCTCTGACAGAGTAACAGGGACAGAACACTGAAATGAAATTGTCTGGATTCCAGAATTTATTACAACAAAGGATACATTAGTATTCCCTCATGACCAGATGCTGGTCACAGGAGAGAGTGCCAGCCTAGAGCCCTTTTAAATGCCACAAGAGGGAAAAGTGTTCCATAGAGGAGTTGGGCTTCTAGATGTCCAGTAATTGAGAGAGAAAATTTATGTGGCCACTTAGTAGACACATCAGGAACAGAGTAACAGAATTTATTTATTTATTCACCCAGTCAGTCATTCAGTAGCTTGAGCAATACCTGACATACTGTTGGTATATTTGTTGAATGGATAATTAATAAATATTGATTAATTGATTGATAATCAATATTTGTTGATTAATAAATTAGCAATTTATTAAAACTAGGAAGTTATAATTTCACTTTCTTCTCCTAATGGCATGCCCCTAGTTCTTAGCACAAGTATTAACTAATCTAACCCAGCTGTAACTATAATTGGTAAAGAGTAGAAGGCAAGAGCTCATAAAAATACTTGAATTAACAGCCTAACAAGCAGTCATTTCATCACTTTCTCTCAATTAATTTTTTAATGGAGTTTCTTATGACAAACCATATGTTATAATCATTAACTTAGGATATTGTGTAGTTTCAATCTACTTACACAGGCCAAATAATTTTATTTTAATAGTCAATGACCTTTTCCTGTTTACTTTTAAATAAAGCTTGACATATAAAAAATAATATGTGTAACTTATGTAAATTGAAGCATAATGTTATGGAAAAATAGCATTTTAGTGTATTATAAATAATTATAGAAAATTATCCAAAATGTTGTGAAATTTGAGAGATAAAATACAATGTTGAACATTAAGCCTAAATAAATTTCAGTTCTAATAAACATAAGGCAAACATTTCCTTGACACACACATGCATAGAACTGTCTTCTGCTGGGTATAAACACACACATATACATATATGTATACATAACCTTTAAATATGTTTTATATACATATATATGCACATGTACATAATATTTAAAGCCAGTATGCATATTATATGTACTTGTGTATATCTAACTTATGTAAAGTACACACTGCCTTTCCAAAATGAAGATGAAGAATTCATAGAATTTTTAAATTAATGAAATCATAGCACCAATTTAAGATAGCAAGAAGAGAAATAGGAACAAAGGAGCTACAAGACAGAAAATGACAATAATATTTTCCTATCAATAATTACTTTAAATGTAAATGGATTAAACTCCCTAGTCAAAAGATATAGACTGCCTGAATGGAGAAAAAAAAACAAGGTTCAACTATGTAAGGGCTGTCCAGAGAGTATTCAGCCATGTAATATGGGAAAAAGAGACATATGCGGGGGATACTTTCTCTGGTTTCTTTCTCTGGTTTACAAAGCCCAACAAGACCCTAATCTGTCTAAAAGAGACTCACTCTAGATTTAGGGCAGTACACATAAGCTGAAAGTGAAAGGATGGAAAACAATATTCCATATAAGTTGTAACCAAAAGAGAGCAAGGGTGGCTCTATCAGACAAAATAGATTCAAAAATTTTTACAAGAGACAAGGACATTACATAATGGTAAAAGAGGCAATTCATCAGGAAAATATAAAATTATAAATATTTATGCAGTCAATAATAGAGCACCCAAATATATAAAGCAAACATTGACAGAACTGAAGAGAGAAATAGGTAGCAATATAATAACAATAAAAGACATCAATACCTCACTTTCAATAATGGATATTAATAAAACATCCTGAGAGAAAGTTAATAAGAAAACAGTGGACTTGAACATTATAGACCATATGAACCTAACTGGTATATACAGAACATTACACCAAACATCAGCACAAGTGCATAAGGAAAATTCCCCAGGGAAGAGCACATGTTATGTCACAAAACAAGTCCTAACAAATTTGAGGAGCTTGAAGTCATATTAAGTACAAATGTTCTTTGATTTACAATGGGGTTACATCCCATACCTATTGTAAGTTAAAAATATCATGTTGAAAATGCATTTAATACACCTAACCTACCGAACATCACAGCTTAGCCCAGCCTATCTCAGACATGCTCAGAACATTTACATTAACATTTGCCTATGGCTGGGCAAAATCATCTTGCACAAAGATTAATTTTATCATAAAATATTGAATATCTCATCTAATTATTGAATACTGTACTAAAAGTGGAAAACAGAATAATTGTCTGGGTCCTCAAAGTATGTCTTCTACTAAATGTATACTACTTTTTACCATCATACAGTCAAAAAATCCTAAGTCAAACCATGGTAAGTCAACATTGTTCACGTTTTTTCCTACTACCAAAAATTATCGCAGATTCAATGGAATACTTATCAAAATCCCAATAGTATTTTTTACAAAAATAGGAAAACAAATTCTAAAATTCATATGGAACCCCAAAGGACTTGAATAGCCAAAACAATCTTCAGAAAGAACAAGTTAAAGGCATCATACTTGCTGATTTCTTTTTTCTTTTCTTTTCTTTCTTTTTTTTTTGGAGATAGATCCTCAAGCTGTCACCCTGGGTAGAGTGCCATGGCATCACAGCTCATAGCAACCTCCAACTCCTGGGCTCAAGCGATTCTCCTGCCTCTGCCTCCCAAGTAGCTGGGACTACTGGCACCCGCCACAATGCCCTGCTATTTTTTGGTTGCAGATGTCATTGTTGTTTGGTGGGCCCCAGGCTGGATTTGAACCCGCCAACTCAGGTGTATGTGGCTGGCGCCTTAGCCTCTTGAGCCACAGGCGCTGAGCCACACACTTGCTGATTTCAAAACATGTTACAATGCTGTAGGAATTAAAACAACACAGTGCTGGCACAAAGATAGGCATATAGACAATGGAATAAAATAGAGAGTCAAGAAATAGGTCCATGTACATATCATTATCTAATTTTTGGCATGGCATAGTCAGTTCAACAAATGCTGTGAAAACTAGCTATCCATGCAAAAGTACAGCATTGTAACTTTGTCTTACACTATGCCCCCAAATCAACTCAAAATAAATTAAGAATTAAACACCTGAAACTACAACACTCCTAAGAGAAAACAGAGAAGGAAATCTTCATGACATTAATTTTGGCAATTCTTTCTTGAATATGATATTAAAAGCACAGACAACAAAAACAAAAATAGACAATTGGGACTGCATTAAACTAAAAGCCGCCTTCTGCACAACAAAGGAAACAATCAGTGGAGAAAGAAGATACCCTATGTAATGGGAAAAAAAAATTATGAACAATTTAACTGATAAAAGGTTAATGTCCAAAGTGTATACGATTCTCTAACTCAACAGGAAAACAAAACAACAAAAATAACCTGATGTTAAAATGGACTAAGGACTTGATAGACATTTCTCTAAAAAGGATACAAATGGCCAACAGGTATATGAAAAGATGTGCAGCATTAGGGAAATACAATTCAAAACCACAATGAGATAATACTGCAAACCTGTTAAAATGGCTATTACTAAGAAAAAAAAAAAAGATATGTGTTGGCAAGTAAATTCATGCATTTGGTTGGAATGTAAATAATTTAGCCATTATGGTAAACAGTATGAAGGTTCCTCAAAATGTTTAAAATATAATTACCATAGATGGCTTCAATCAATTAAGAAATGTGCCACCTATACCTATATTCTTAAGTGTTCTTTTTAGAAAAGGATGCTGACTTTTGTCAGATGGTTTTTCTGCATCTATTGAGAGGATCATATGGTCTTTGTTGTTGCATCTATTGATATGGTGAATTGTGTTTATGGACTTGCGTATGTTAAACCAGCCTTGCATCCCTGGGATGAAGCCTACTTCATCATGATGTGTAATTTTTTAATGGGTAGCTGTAATCTATTGGCTAAGATTTTATTAAGTATTTTTCCATCAATATCTATAAGTGAAATTTATAGTTTACCTTTTTAGTTGAGTCCTTTTCTGGGTTTGGTATCAGGGTGATGTTTGCTTCATAGAATGTGTGGGGGAAGATTCCTTCCTTCTCAGTATTTTGGTGTAGGTTCTGCAGTATAGCACATCTTTGAAGGCTTGATAGAATTCTGACTATCTAATACATGCCCACATAAGAGAAAAACTCAATTCAATTCAAATTAGGGGGAGGGGGCAAGGAGGGATGAGAGGGAAGGGGCAGAGGGGATTCATGTGCTCCCATGAATGGACACAGCATAAGAGTATATGGCACACCTTTTGCGTGAAGGACACAACTACAAGAGGGATTCTACTTAACAGATACAAATATTTTAACCTAGTTGTTTGTATCCTCACCTGAAATTAAAAAATATATATAGATACACATACATATATATAACTACCATATTATCCAGCAATCCCAATTCTGTGTATTTATCCAACAGACTTAATATCAGGAGCTGAATGAGATATTTACAATCCCATCTTCATTGCAGCATTCTTCACAATAGCCAAAATAGAGATGAAAACAACCTAAATATCTCTCAGTGGATGAATGGTATATATACATGATTGAATATTATTCAGTCTTAAAAAAGAAAGGAATCCTACCACATGTAACAACATGAATGTTCCTGAAGGACATTATATTAAATGAAATTATTCAAGCCCAGAAGGACAAATATTACATGATGTATCAAATCCTGAAGTTCGCATTGTGTGTTTTAAAGATGAATGGTCTGCCTGAAATGGTCTGCAGGCAGCTGCAGTTACAGACCTCAGCCTATAGTATATATCTAGCAATTCGACTTTTCCTTGTAATGTCATGACTTTCTTTCTTTGCTTCTTGGCAGCACTTGGCTTCACTAGTAGCACTTCGTATGGGTCCCATGGTGTCATTCAAGGTTCATAGTATCACATTAACAATAATGAAAAATACCTAAGAACCATGAGAGAGCACCTTTTCCTGTGATATGCAATTTATCATATATCGAGATGAGCTGCTCACATGGTAATTTTATGCAGCTATGACTTAATACTGTATCTTTACATTTATTTATCTATCTCTTGACAGCGAATAGTGCCATGTACCATCTTTAAGAGCCTGTGTAAGTTTTAATAAAACCTAACTTTCTATAATATTCTTTTATTTTATGGTAGTGAATGATAAAATAGACTAGTATCTACACATATTTTATGCATTTATGGTATGTTTAACTTTTTCTATTTTTTTTTATATTTCTAGACTATGCAGTTCATCTGCAAGTTTTTTCTAATTGTTGCAAATGCCAAAAAAATTTCAACACATTTTCTGAAAAAAAATCTGCTTATTAGTGGGCCCACACAATTCACACCCATGTTGTTTGAGGGGCAACTCTATTAAACATAATGCCTATAGTTAACATTACTGTAGTGTGCACTTAAAAAGTTTAAGAGGGTAAATCTCATGTTACATGTTCTTATCATGTACACACACAAGAAAATGCAGATTCCTGGGCTCCTTTCCTAGAATTATGAGTTGACCTAGAAATCTATATATCTTATGTATGGCCCAGTTTTGTCTTTTCCATGGGCAATTGCAGGGTACAAAAATATAGGTCAATAGTTAGATAAAATGAACAATATTTGAAAGCACAACAAAATAACTATATTCAACGATAAGTTGGGATACACTTTAAAATAACTAAAAGAGTGAAATTGGAATGTTTCTAATTCTAAGAAATGTTAAATGCCTGAAGTGAAGGATACCCGATTACCCTGATTTGATTAATTCACATTGTATAACTTATCAAAACATCATGGGTAACCTGTAAATACATGCAACTATTATGTCCCTGTAATAATTACAAATAAAATAAAAGAGAAAAATAGGTAATCATTAGAAGCATTTGCTAGAGAATGCCAAGATAAGGTAGTCTGAAAAAGCTTCCAAGGAAGTGGTGTTTGAGATGAGAAAATATGCGGGAAGATTCCAAGCAGAGGGAATAGCAGGAACAAAGCTCTGTCTGAGCAGAGGATGAAGTTTCCAAGTATTAGAAACAGTCAGAGTCAGGAGAAGCTTGGCTGAAAGAGATTAGAACAATCTCAGGAACAATGCTAAGGAGTTTGCAAATTCTCTAAATTCAGCATGTAAGCCATTTGGATAGATGGTTTTAAGGAAGGAATGGTGATCTGATAAATACATATATGTCAAGAGATCACTTGACTATTAAAATAAGATAGGAGAATCCGTTTCAAAATTGCTTGGGATAATTTCTTTCAAATTCAGTTTTCTAGTCCACATCCCAGATCTTCTAAACCAAGGCCCAGAAATCTGCACTTCTGATAAGCAACCCAAGGGATTTCTTTCTGCTCTGACGGCTGAGTAATATAGCCTCGGGCTAATAGTCTCGTGAGGGTCCGAACTCTATTTAATTTATCACTTTACTCAGTGACTAGAGGTGAGTTAGTGTCTTTAATAAACATTTTATAACTATATAAATGACTAACCAAATCTGTTTGAAATAATAGAATAAAAACAAATGACCCATTAAAAAGTGGGCAAAAGACATGAATAGACATTTCTCAAAAGAAGGTGTGTAGTGGCCCATAGATATATAAAAAAATGCTTAACATCACTAATCATGGTAATTGAAATTAAAATCACAACAAGATATCATCTTCAGTTAGAATGGCTATTTCTAAAACTATGAGAAATAACAGATGCTGGTGAGGATGCAGAGAATAGGATACCTTCATGCTGTTGGCAGGAATGTAAATTTGTATAACCATTATGGAAAACTGGGTAAAGAATCCTCATAAAACTAAAAATAGAATTACCATACAATTGAGCAATCCCACTTCTGACTATGTATCCTAAGAATTTGAAATCAGTATGAAGAAGAGGGGTCTGCGCTGGATGTTCATTGCAGCATTATTCAAAATAGCCAAGATAAGGAATCAACCTAAGTGTTTATCAACAGATGAATAGATAAAGACAAGTGGTATATATACATAATGGAATAATACTGAGCCTTTAAAAAGAGAGAAAATTCTGTCATTTGCAACAACATGCATGAAACCAGAGGACATTATACTAAGTGAAGTAAGCTAAGGAAGAGAGAAAAATGCTGTGTCTCATTCATATGTGGAATGCAAAACAACCAAACTCAGAATTAGACAGCAGAACCATGATTACCGAGGTTGAAGGTTGAGGAAATAAGCAGCTGTGTGTCGAAGGATACAAAGTTACAGTTAGACAGGCAGAACAAATGTTAAGTGCTTAAAATGATACATATGGTAATTAGCTTGAATTGATCATTCCACACTGGGCATATTTCATAACAACACCATGTACCACTTAATTATATATAATCATATTATATATAACTATTATAATATATAATCATAATTTCTCAACAAATAAGTAAATACAATTTTGAAATATAAAAATCAAATCAATGTGATAATTAGCCATTTTATAAATGTATTAGAATAAAAAGTAAAATCACTAAAATGAATCAGCATGAGTAGTCCTTACATATTTCAAATATTCCTTAAATAAACCATAATTTAAATTACAGTTTTAATCAATTTTATTAAAATATGAATATTATATTCTGGGTTTTCTAACGGTATCTATGCACAGGCAGAAAATCTATCATCACAAAAGATTAACGAAAAGTACATAGATGACTGTAATAGATTATAAAAGTTAAGAAAGCAAATAATCATTGTTTTAGATGCTTATCGCAAAGAGGAAACATTCCATAGCATCTATAATACATAATGGTTGGGAGAAAAAATATATAAGAATCAATTTAAAACACCATTATTGGAGTATCAGCATTTTCCTTCTAATTTTTCTAACAGTCAACTTATATACATATAAACATAGAGAAATGATAGTTTTTATACTGTAGCTTTTATTGTTAATTGCAAATATTTTTTCCTGGGATGAAAAGAAATGCCATGAAATTCAATAGCAATCTGTAAAACTTTGAAGAAAATGCAAATAATCGCATAAATATTAAAATATGTTCTAGGTCAAAAAGGCCAATATATAAATATTTTACTTTTTATAAAGTGAACAGGAGTGATTTATGATAATCAGTGTAAATTATAAATAAAAACTATAGAGACTTTCGAAAATCCTTGAATAACATAAATTAGTTTATGAAAAAAATTCTAATACGAATATTATTATCACCATAGGTAATATGGAGAACAGTAAATGTAACTAGATCAGTTGCAAATTCCATCCATACTGGGCAAAACCCATTGCTTACTCGCTTGTTTTGAGTGATTGGCACATGGTATACCAGCAATGAATGTTTCATGAATGACTGAATGGTTGTCACAGTTGATTTATATCATGAAGTTCATGAGACCAAGTTCATGTTCATCTGACTGAACACATTTGTGCTGTTGGCACCAAAACATACTATATCTTTATTTCCAGCCAGAATCCCACTGCATACTGTATCCTTATGTCCATCATCCAAGTTATTCATTTGCTTCCAATTTAATATAAACCGAACAACTTTTTGACAAATGTTGATAGCGCCACTTTCATATACCAAGACCAGGATGAGTATGGAAGTATAGGTATCCAGATTTAGCTAGATAGATACACACATGCACACACACATAGACAATGTGCACATATATAAATACTATGTATGTCTATGAATTGGAAAGATCTGTGAATCAATGCTATTATTTGTATAATAAATTATTGTGATTGCAAGGGGGGGAAATCTAGAGTCTATTATTATAGGCCTAATTTATATTACTGGCGTTTGAGTGTGTGTTCCAAAAGAATTCCAGTGAAGAGCTAAATACATTTAAAGCTAATAAAAAGGTTTTAAAAAAAAAAAAAAAAAATTATGTTGGGGCGGCACCTGTGGCTCAACGGGTAGGGCGCCGGTCCCATATGCCGGAGGTGGCAGGTTCAAGCCCAGCCCCGGCCAAAAAATTAAAAAAAAAAAAAAAAAAAAAAAAAAAAATTATGTTGAAGCTCTTTACACAACCACTTTTATTCCACTTTCTGTCAAAGCCTATGTGCTTTCAGGGGAGTATGGTAATTCGTGCATTTTCTATTTTTAAATCATTCATTGTTCTAGTTAAATATTATGAGTGTATGCCAATTCCTGAAAGAGCCATGCAGAGATAGTAGGTGTAATTGTGTTGTACTCAAAATAAATTCACGGTTAAAGCAAATATTTAACAACTGCCAAATACTGGATTGCATGTATAAAATGAATCCTGTATAGCTCTGGTAAATTAAAACTTCAATCCAAACCTTCCTTCTGTGTTTTATAATTAGAAAAACAAATGAGAAATTTGTCTGGGCAGAATGGCTAGTGCAAGAAACCCACTCATCCTCAGTTTTTGAAAATGCTATATAATACCCCCTCATATTTAAGTATTACTATGTATATTTGTGATATACTGCAATTTGATAACTGGCTTATGAGGCATTCATTATATATATGTATTAAAATGGGCTCCAGGTATGGGAAGATGTTGCCATTGAGGAATGACAACACTCTTGGGTTGCTTATCAAGCCTCAGGTCCAATGGACTTTGCGTTTTCCCATATCATTGTCACATCTTCATCCTGGGCCTTGTGAGTAGTCAGAAGAGCTATGTTGAAATATGAAACTCAGGCGTTCAATTCTCTGATCATCAACTCTCCCTCGATTAGTACCATGACATGTGCCTGCAGCCTTTCAGGGACATTTTGTCCCTTAAATGTAGTCTTCTCTCCCACACTACCTTCCTTATGCATATTAAGTTCCACGTGCCATCATTTCAAATACTTTCCAGTTCCTTGATGCTCTTCTGCTATTGTCCTTTAGTATAAATGCCTGGAAAATCTCAGCCTGAGTTCAATCTAATTCTTCACCTCTTCTGAAATATTACCCATACTAGTGCTGCACCTCTGGAGAAATTTCATACAAACTTGCAAATTGGTGCCAGCCGATAGGCATGATTTTCACACTCAGCTAATTTCTCACAGTTCTAATAATCTTATTATTTTTTTCAAAACACCTTGTTTAGAAACTTATCCTTTATTCCTAAATTTCCATCACTCGTTCTCACTTTTACCAGTACGCTCCTTTTAGACTCACAAGTTAAAAGGAAACAATCAAAGTAGAGTAGCCTCCCTTTCCCTTTCCCATCACAGATTTCCCTGCACACCAACCATACTTGCCTCCTGTCACTATGGTCTCTTCTGTCTACTAGCCCTTTCTTAGGGGTTCCCATCTCTTTATCTTCCTGGGGACCACACACACATTGCTGGCCTCCGTTTCTGCTGTGTCTTCAAACTCTCCTTCTTCACTGAGTGATTCTTGCAAATAATAAAATGATCAAGTCTTCCTAACATAAAAAGAAAAATAATATACATCTAGGTGTTTCCTTGTTGATGTTACCCCTTCTCTCTGCACCCTTGACTAGCTAAATTTTCTTTTTTTTTGTAGAGACAGAGTCTTACTTTATGGCCCTCGGTAGAGTGCCATGGCCTCACACAGCTCACAGCAACCTCCAACTCCTGGGCTTAAGCGATTCTCTTGCCTCAGCCTCCCGAGCAGCTGGGACTACAGGCGCCCGCCACAACGCCCGGCTATTTTTTGGTTGCAGTTTGGCCGGGGCTGGGTTTGAACCCACCACCCTCGGTATATGGGGCCGGCGCCTTACTGACTGAGCCACAGGCGCCGCCCAACTAGCTAAATTTTCAAAAGAATTACCTACTTGCCATTTCTTTTTCCTCACCTCCCACTTACACCTTGATCCATCTATGATCTGGCTTCTTCCTCCATCATATCACAGAAAGGACTCTCGCCAAAATCATAAATGGCTATTGTGCCAGTCAAGTTTCTGGTAGGGAAGAGATGGGACACCCAAGTTGAAATAATTTGAGAAGAATTTATCAAAGAAATTATCAACAATCATAGGTGGACTATAGGGAACTCTCAAGGGATAGCACAGTACTCCAGAGCTAATCACTTCCGGGAGCTATTTCTCACCCTAGCCCAAACGGGGTGACAGGAACTGTGACTCTGAGTGCAGGAATGCACAGCCCCAGACAGTCATATAGAGAAGCTCCTTCCTCCCTCACTGCCTCTTATCTGTTAGTGCTCACTGTTAGTTTAATCAACTAGCAGACAGACTGCAATAGAGCTCGCTGAGGCGGTTCCTGCTGGTCACGGAGCCAGGTGAAGAAGAATGGGGACAAACAGCAGATCACCAACACCACCCTGTTGCTAGAACTATTGTGCAACCCTGTTGTTAGCAACCCTGGTCTTTATCTTACTTGGGTTCTTGGTAGTGTTTAACAATGCTGGCCACCTCTTGATGCTGTCCTTTTGGTGACCCTTCTATGACCCTGAGATCTACCTCTTTTATCTCATGCTGGTGCTTTCCTAGGGCTTCTTTTCCTCAGCAGGTTTCACCTGCTCCCATTACTCCAGTCACCAGTAACACTTCATGATTCCCAAGAATAGGTTTTGAACCCACATATTTCTGCTGAGCTTCATGCCCATTTCCACGTCCAAGTGTATCTTCACTTAGAGTCTCATGACAAAAGATCACCACCAATGAACTATCATATTTTAGCTTAAATCCTTCCATTCATATTTCCTATTTTAGTAAATGACATCATCATTCTAGCAGCTGCCCAAAATAGAAACTCAGGATTCATCCTTAACTTGCCACATTTACAATTAGTTAGAATTCTCACCATTTTTATCTCAAATGTCTCTCAATATCCTTGATTTACATTCATCCCCACTGCCACAGCACACATCTAGATCACCCTAAAGTCACATCTGGATTCCAGAATCAGTCTCCTACATGGTTTCTGCCTCTCTTCTTGGCCCATTCTATACCCAGCAACCAGAATATACTTTTTGTGCCCAATTTTCTCACTTGACTTCCCTTCTTTAAGAATTTATAATAGCTCAAATTTTCTTAGACTGAGGTCCAAATTTCTTATCCTGAGTTGGAAGATTTATTCTCTCTCTCCTTTCTTAGGAACCAGTAAACTACATTTCAGCAGAGCAAAATTTCTTTCAGTTGACATAAACCAGCCATGCTCAGTCTCACCTCTGGAACTTCCTACGTTCTTTTTCTTGTACTTGGTACGCTGTTTGGTCACTCTTAACCTGGAAAATTCCTTCTTTGCCTTCAGGGCTCAGTGTAAGTGTCACTTTCTTTGAGAAGCCTTCTCTGATAAACCGAGCCCGCACACTACAGGCCTCTCCTCTCCTGCCGTAATTTGTACTTGACTCCACCTCTTGGTTCCAAGTGACGTTGCTCAAGGAGTTCATCTTTGACATTCACTGTGGTATCCCCAGCATCTAGCAGAGTTGCAGGCAGTTTCTAATGAATGAATGAAATTACTTTGGAGAAGATAAAGGCATTTTATAGAGTCGGAGAACGGTACATGGCAGGCGAGGTTCAGAGAGGCTGCATCATGTGTGGATGGAGCCATAATTCCATCAAAGCTTTTTTTTTTTTTTATTAAATCATAGCTGTGTACATTGATATGATCATGGGGCATCATTCACTAGCTTCACAGACTGTTTACCAAGTTTCATATATACCCTTGTAAGATGCACCGCTGGTGTAATCCCACCAATTCCCTTCCCTCTACCCACCTCCTCCTTCCTCCCCTCCCCTTCCCCCTTCCCCCTATTCTTAGGTTGTAACTGGGTTATAGCTTTCATGTGAAAACCCTAAATTAGTCTCACAGTAGGGCTGAGTACTTTCTCTTCCACTCTTGAGATACTTTACTAAGAAGAATATGTTCCAGCTCCATCCGTGTAAACATGAAAGAGGTAAAGTCCCCATCTTTCTCTAAGGCTGCATAATATTCCATGGTGTACATATACCACAATTTATTAATCCATTCGTGGATCGATGGGCACCTGGGCTTCTTCCATGACTTAGCAATTATGAATTGAGCTGCAATAAACATTCTGGTACAAATATCTTTGTTATGACGTGATTTTTGGTCTTCTGGGTATATGCCCAGTAGAGGAATTATAGGATTGAATGGCAGATCTATTTTTAGATCTCTAAGTGTTCTCCATATCTGTTTCCAAAAGGAATGTATTAATTTGCATTCCCACCAGCAGTGCAAAAGTGTTCCCTTTTCTCCACATCCGCGCCAACATCTCTGGTCTTGGGATTTTGTGATATAGGCTAGTCTCACTGGAGTTAGAGGGTATCTCAAAGTAGTTTTGATTTGCATTTCTCTGATGATTAAAGATGATGAGCATTTTTTCATATGTCTGAAGGCCGCACGCCTGTCTTCTTCAGAGAAGTTTCTCTTCAAATCCCTTGCCCAGCCTGTGATAGGATCCCTTGTTCTATTCTTGCTAATGCGTTTGAGTTCTCTGTGGATTCTGGTTATTAAACCTTTGTTGGAG
The DNA here is from genome assembly GCF_027406575.1 of Nycticebus coucang. Classification (NCBI taxonomy): domain Eukaryota; kingdom Metazoa; phylum Chordata; class Mammalia; order Primates; family Lorisidae; genus Nycticebus; species Nycticebus coucang. The sequence goes on from NC_069786.1 coordinate 78,281,837, forward strand.
ACATAACCTGCAAATATCTTCTCCCATTCTGAGGGCTGTTTGCTTGCTTGACTTACTGTGTTCTTGGCTGTGCAGAAGCTTTTTAGTTTGATCAGGTCCCAGTAGTGTATTTTTGAAGCTGCTTCAATTGCCCGGGGGGTCCTCCTCATAAAATACTCGCCCAGACCGATTTCTTCAAGGGTTTTCCCTGCACTCTCCTCTAGTATTTTTATAGTTTCATGTCTTAAGTTTAAATCTTTGATCCAGTGAGAGTCTATCTTAGTTAATGGTGAAAGGTGTGGGTCCACTTTCAGTCTTCTACAGGTTGCCAGCCAGTTCACCCAGCACCAATTGTTAAATAGGGAATCTTTTCCCCACTGAATGTTTTTAATTGGCTTGTCAAAGATTAAATAACGGTAAGTAACTGGATTCATCTCTTGATTCTCTATTCTATTCCAGACATCTACCTCTCTGTTTTTGTGCCAATACCATGCTGTTTTGATCACTATTGATTTGTAGTATAGACTGAGGTCTGGTAGCGTAATTCCTCCTGCTTTGTTTTTATTTCAAGTAATGTCTTGGCTATTCAAGGTTTTTTCTGACTCCATATAAAACGAAGTATTGTTTTTTCCAGATCTTTAAAGTATGATAGTGTAGCTTTAATAGGGATTGCATTGAAATTATATATTGCTTTGGGTAGTATAGACATTTTAACAATGTTGATTCTTCCCAGCCATGAGCATGGTATGTTTTTCCATTTGTTAATATTTTCAGCTATTTCTTTTCTTAGAGTTTCATAGTTCTCTTTATAGAGATCTTTCACGTCCTTTGTTAGATAAATTCCCAAATATTTCATCTTCTTTGGCACTACTGTGAATGGGATAGAGTCCTTAACTGTTTTTTCAACTTGACTATTGTTGGTATACATAAAGACTACCAATTTATGAATGTTGATTTTGTAACCTGAGACGCTGCTGTATTCCTTGATCACTTCTAAGAGTTTTGTAGTAGAGTCCCTAGTGTTTTCCAGATATAGTATCATATCATCCGTGAAGAGTGAAAGTTTGGTCTCTTCTGACCCTATATGGATACACTTGATCACCTTTTCTTCCCTAATCGCAGTGGCTAAAACTTCCATTACAATGTTAAAAAGCAATGGAGACAATGGGCAGCCTTGTCTGGTTCCTGATCTGAGTGGAAATGATTCCAATTTAACTCCATTCAATATGGTATTGGTTGTGGGTTTGCTGTAGATGGTCTCTGTCAGTTTAAGAAATGGCCCTTCTATACCAATTTTCTTAAGTGTTCTGATCATGAAGGGATGCTGGATATTATCAAAAGCTTTTTCTGCATGGATTGAGAGAATCATATGGTCTTTGTTTTTTAATTTGTTTATGTGCTGGATTACATTTATAGATTTACGTATATTGAACCAGCCTTGAGATCCTGGGATAAAACCGACTTGGTCATGATGTATAATTTGTTTGATGTGTTGCTGGATTCTGTTTGTTAGGATCTTGTTGAATATTTTTGCATCTATATTCATTAGTGATATCGCTCTATAATTTTCTTTTCTTGTTGGGTCTTTCCCTGGTTTGGGGATCAGGGTGATGTTTGCTTCATAGAACGTGTTGGGTAGTCTTCCTTCTTTTTCTACCTTTTGGAACAGGTTAAGTAATATAGGTACTAATTCCTCTTTAAAGGTTTGGTAGAATTCAGACATGAAACCATCTGGTCCCGGGCTTTTCTTTTTAGGGAGGTTTTGTATGGTTGATACTATTTCCGAACTTGATATGGGCCTGTTCAACATTTCCACTTGATTCTGGCTAAGTCTTGGAAGGTGAAGTGCTTCCAAGTATTGGTCCATTTCCTTCAGATTTTCATATTTCTGAGAATAAAGTTTCTTCTAATATTCATTAAGGATTTTTTGGATTTCTGAGGAGTCTGTTGTTATTTTGTCTTTGTTGTTTCTGATTGATGAGATTAGAGATTCTACTCTTTTTTTCCTGATTAGGTTGGCCAAAGGTTTATCTATTTTATTGAGCTTTTCGAAAAACCAGTTTTTTGATTTATTGATCTGTTGTATTATTCTTTTGTTTTCAATTTCATTTAATTCTGCTCTAATTTTGGTTATTTCTTTTCTTCTACTGGGTTTGGGGTTGGAATATTCTTCCTTTTCCAGTTGCTTTAAGATGTAAGATGTCCCTTTAAGTTGTTAACTTCCTCTCTTTCCGTTCTCTTGAGGAAGGCTTGCAGTGCTATAAATTTCCCTCTTAGAACTGCCTTTGCTGTGTCTCAGAGGTTCTGATAGTTCGTGTCTTCATTGTTGTTTTGTTCCAAAAATTGGCGATTTCTTTCTTAATCTCATCTCTGACCCAACTATCATTCAGCATAGGGTTATTTAACTTCCATGTTTTTGTATGAGTATGCAGATTCCTGTTGTTACTCAGCTCATGTTTTATTCCATGGTTTTCCGAGAAGATGTATGGAATAATTTCTATTCCTTTAAATTTACTGAGGTTAGACTTGTGCCCTAAGATGTGATCGATTTTGGAGTAAGTTCCATGGGCTGATGAGAAGTATGTGTATTCAGTTTTGTTGGGATGAAATGTTCTGTAGATGTCTGCTAAATCCAAATGTTGGATGGTTAGGTTTAAATCTAAGATTTCTTTGCTCAGCTTCTCGTTGGAAGATCGATCCAACACTGCCAAAGGAGTGTTGAAATCTCCGACGATTATGGAGCTGGAGGAAATCAAGTTGCTCATGTCTGTTAGAGTTTCTCTTATAAATTGAGGTGCATTCTGGTTGGGTGCATAGTTATTAATAATTGAGATCTCATCATAGTGAGTATTACCCTTAACAAATATGAAGTGACCATTCTTGTCCTTCCTTGCTTTTGTTGGTTTAAAGCCTATTGTATCTGCAAATAAATTGCAACACCTGCTTTTTTCTGATTACATTTGCCTGAAATATGGACGACCATCCTTTCACCCTGAGTCTGTATTTGTCTTTTAGGTTAAGATGTGACTTATATGCAACAGATATCTGGCCTGAGTTTTTGTATCCAGTCAGCTAACCTATGCCTCCTTAGAGGACAGTTTAAGCCATTCACATTAATGGAGAATATTGATAAGTCTGGTGAAGTTTTGGGTATCGAGTTTTTCAAAAGTCCAGTGGCCATTTTTAATCCTATGGCAGTGTGGAAATTGGAGTTTGATCCAAAGTTTCTGATTGAGTTTACTTTTGTGGTATAGGATTCGGTTGGTCCTTATGGAGGATAGGTCTGAGAATATCCTGAAGAGCTGGTTTGGTTATGGCAAATTTCTTCAACATATGAATGTCATTAAAGTATTTAATTTCTCCATCATAAATGAAACTCAGTTTAGCTGCATAGAAGATCTGGGGTTGAAAGTTATTTTGCTTTAGGAGATTAAAAGTTGGGGACCACCCTCTTCTGGCTTGAAACGTTTCAGCAGAGAGATCTGCAGTCATTCTAATATTCTTCCCTTTGAAGGTAATGGTTTTCTTTCTCCTGGCAGCTTTGAGGATTTTCTCCTTCATATTAAATTTAGTGAAGTTAATTATGATATGCCTTGGGGATGTCTTTTTGGGGTTGAATCGTGCTGGGGTTCTGAAGCTGTCCACTATCTGAATTTCAGAATCTCTAGGCATGTCTGGAAAATTCTCTTTCATAATTTCATGCAGAAGGGCCTCTGTGCCCAGCGAGGCCACTTCATCTGTTTCTGGAACTCCTATGATTTGGATATTCGCCTTCTTCGAATTATCCCAGAGCTCTCTGAGTGAGTGATCTGTTTTTGCTCTCCATTTCTCTTCCTCTTTGAGAGTTTGGGAGCATTCAAAGGCTTTATCTTTGATGTCAGAAATCCTTTCTTCTGCTTGCTCCATTCTGTTACTGAGGGATTCTACTGTATTTTTCATATCTTTGAGGGCTGCAAATTCTTGCTTCAGTGTGTCTAAGTCTTTGGTGGTTTTGTCTTTAAATTCGTTAAATTCTTGAGACAACTTTTGAATTTCTCCTCGAATTCCTAATTCCACTTTGTTAATCTTGTCTGCAATCCAAATTCTGAATTCGATTTCTGACATCTCAGCCAGTTGTTTATGAATGGGATCTTCAATTGCATCTGCCATATCTTTCCTTGGGGGGGTTGATCTATTCTGGTTATTCATGTTACCAGAGTTTTTCCACTGATTCCGCCCCATGGTTGTTTTACTCCCTCTGATTTTTTCCCCTGGGGCTTTGTTGCGGGCCCGTACAGTGTTGTGGCCTAAGAAACTGGGGCCCTGTCTGGTGTGGCAGGGCTAGCCTTGTTTTCATCTGGTTTCTGTTCCACCCTACTGAAACAGATACTTTGGATTGAAGTCTCAGCTGTGGAGAAATATCAGCAATTAAGTCACCCCGCCCCCCACCGGGAAACAATTGGAAAAGAAAAATCAAACCTTCCTACCACTGTCAACCTAGGGCACCACCTGATTTGTCCTCAGGTGATTGGTTCAGTTCAAAAATGTCCAAATCAATTGTCTCAGTCTGCACCTGTCTCGGGTGAGAGTGTTTAAGAGGTCTCTGGGAACTGGATCACAGGGGTCTGGTGACTACTCTGGTGTGGCTTGCTCCAATGCTGCGTGGAGTCAGGAGAAGCCACCCAGCCTATAAATCAGTCTGGGAAGGTTGCTGCCTCCTTCCCCACCTTGCACCACTTCACACCCAGTCACTGATAGCCCTGCAGTTGCACGGCTGACTGACCCAGTTGCCTGTAGTGAATCGGTACTCTAGGAGTTTTTACCTGCCTGAATCACAAGGAAGTCTGCCAGGCCACTGCACTCTGCCTCTCTCCAGCAGGAGGAGGTGTGGCCTGACAACCTCGGGCGCTAGATGAAGGTTGAGGGGTTTTCACTCAGGTCCAGTCTCGCCCCTGATTAATGTTACTGACAAAACAGAACAGAACAACTCTGCGTTTCCCCTGCAGAAGAGAAGCTGAATTGAGTTCCAAATCAGCTTGTCTTTGCTCTTGTATTGTCTATAGGCTGACAATCCCCTGAGGGCCAGGTGCATCTTAGGTTTAGTAAAGCGGGCCTCTGGGTCAGCCCCGCCCTGGGAGTTTCTCTGGTTTGCAAGTTGGAGTTGCCTCAGGCAAACTCAGAGTCTCTGGTTGCCCAGGGAGACAGGGGGTGTGGCTTCAGAATATTCTGTAGTGAGCCGTATTGCTAGCAAAAGAGGGCTGCTGCCTTATGGCTCAGGCAACCGTTGCTCCCGGTGTAGCTCCCCTCCGGCCAACCGTCCTCTCTCCGCTCCCGTATCCCAGAGTCTGCACTGACTGGCTGCAGCCCAGCACTGTCTACACCCCTCAAGCAATTGCCCAAGAGTCTGGACCCCTGGGGGACAGGCCTCCAGACCTTGGAGCGACAGCAGAGGGGAGCGCAGGGGAGTGCTGGAAGCCTGGGGTTGCGGGCAGAGAACACACACAGCTTTACACAGTTTTATGCCTGGCCGTATTGTCACTAAAAGACGGCTGTCGCACTGTGCCTCAGGGAACTGCCACTCAGGTGCAGTCCCCTCTCTGCCGACCGACCAGGACTGGCCTCCAGACCCCAGTGTGAGCGAAGGGGAGTGCTGGGAGCTCAGAATTCCAGGTAGAGACTATATACAGTTTATACAGTTTTATGCCTGGCAGGAGGACGCAGTGGCACCCTAGTAGGGGAGGTAGGTCCAGTTTTTAGAGGGTCTCTCCCGTGGAGTGTAGTGGGAGGACCTTTGAACTCTGCCTGGTTGTTTGTGGGGCACTCTGAGCCATTCTCATGGGGGAGGGGACTCCCATCCGCTTGGTAATGGATTTTGTACCTTTTGTTTGTATCCTTGTGGTCGCAGCTCACCTCAGCGGGGTTGACGTGCATTCTTCAACCTTCTCTCTTAGTGCAGCTCAAATCCACCAGGTTACTTGCTGAATTTTTGTCCTTTAACTCTCCTTCTGAACGGGAGCCTCTGTGGAAAGCTGGCTTCAGTCAGCCATCTTGTCTCCTCCCCACCCCCTCTAAGCTTTATGTTTATTCTGAGGGAAGTGCTAAGCCACAAAATATTTCTAAACAACAGAGTAGTAAGCAGTAGTTGTGCTTTAGAGAGAGCAATTTGCCTGCTGTGTGTGGGTAAGCCAAAAGCTAGAAGAACTTGGAAAAATAATTTTGCAGACTGAATACATTCAGGCAGCAAGTGAAACTTTGTAAGACTGCTAAAAAAGAAACAGCTGTGGGAACTGTCTGGCAAATAAAAAGGGCAGAACTTGCATCTTAAAGGCATAGGATAAGGAGAAGTGAAAAATGACTAGGAGTTTTTACCCTTAGTGACTAAGGAAAACCGTGCTGTCATTTACCAAAATAAGGAACTTGGAAAGGGGAATTTATTTAAGGAGAGAAAGAGAATTAGAGGCTGCAGTGAGGTCATCATGTGTAAGTAGGTGTGTTCTACTAAGTAAGAGATGTAATTCAGGGTGGAACTGGAGTTTCTCCATGGTTTCTGAAGGGAAAACAACCTTTTCTGACCCCAAATTTCTGGAAGCAGGAGAGGCGCTTTAGGACTTGAGGTCTCTTTGTAAGCTGCTACTTAAATTCTGAATCCTAGAAAGGACTAAGGATGGTGGTAGACAGATGACAGAGAGTTATAAACTGCATCAGATAGCTACGTTATCTGATATACCCATCTATGACAGGAGAGGCATAGCTGAAGAATGGGCAAGGATAATCTCAGATTTTTGCCTTTTCTATTGTAAATTACTATGTAACTGAAACACAGGTTTCTAATTATAGCCATAGTGTTAGTATGCTACCGTTAATTGATGTTTATTAACTGAGAGAATGCTTAAAATGTGCCCAGATGTTTTTGATATTTAAATGTTGAGATTCTTTGTACCTGTACATGATAATTGTGACACATTTTGGTAACTGACCTCCATAGGTACTCTCTACATGACAAGAATTCACTTTTCACCTAACAAAAAAATGCCCATTACACTTTAGGAAGGCTATGTGGAACATTTTTAAAAATAATGCAAAATGTATTTAGAAATGAACTTTATTATGTCCCCCTCACAGCCATTCAACACTGTCTTATGGGCCAAGCTCCTTTTCTTTCCCTTAAAAGGTTCATGGCTTTTTAATTCTCTGGGTTTGGCAGGTGTTAAAAGAGACTCTCATGGGGCTGGGTGCCTGTGGCTCAGTGGCTAGGGCACCAGCCACATGCACTGGAGGTGGCAGGTTTGAATCTGACCCAAGCCTGCCTAACAGTGATGAAAAACTACAATCCAAAAGTGGCTGGGCATTGTGGTGGGCGCCTGTGGTATCAGCTCGTTGGGAGGCTGAGGCAGGAGAATTGCTTGCGCCCAGAAGTTCAAGGTTGCTGTGAGCTGTGAGACCATGGCACTCTGCTGAGGACAACATAGTGAGACTCTGTCTCAGAAAAAAAAAAACATGAGCCTCTCATGGGTATTGTGGGGGGCTCCTGGAGATCCCCCATTGCTAGCAATGTCTCACCTACAATTCTCAACTTCTCTGGCTGGTTCCCTGTATTTCTCCCCCTCGGCCCTGGGTTGTCTAGCAAGTCAACTACAGACTTTCTGCTGAGGCTTCCTGGATCACCCAGCAGCCTTCCTGGACAGAAGTCAAGGAAATCCAAGATGGTTCTGGAACGTGGTCCTGATCACCTGATCCTGCAGGTCATGTCATTATTTCCGAGAGCAGCACTCTCCTCCATCACCACAGTCATTTCAGCCAGCACCTGACCTTCTGGGACTCAGACAAGAGCACGGTTCACTGTGCTCCACGGTTCCAGGAAACTTAAGAAACTTCTGCGTGGTCTCCACAAAGGCCTGCACACTTGACTTGCATTGATAAGGATATACCTCTGAACCCTGTCCTCATCAGAACGGATCATTATCCAATGACACGTCTCTAAAGAATCCTTCTCTAAACATTTTCTATTCTTTTGAGCTTTCCAAACTCCTTTATAAGCTAGGATTGTGTAGCTAGGTAAGTTTAGGAAAATCTCCCTCCTGTACCAGTCCAGCTAAAGTTGGTCAACACTTCACTTTGAAGACAGGAGTATACCTGCCTCCTATTGTTTGGGCCTCAGCTGAAATCTAAGCAGGAAGAGCCCTATTTAATATTCTGTTACCATCAAGATAGGTGCTTAAAATTAATACTGGACTGTGAGACAAGTCTGAATAAAAAATGCCCAGAGAAGCTAGCAAAGAAGATGCTGACCAGTGGGCTGACAGATGAAGTCCAAATACAGACGAGATGTGTAGAACTCATCTAACCCTATCTATGGTGCTTGTTTCTATAGAACCTGTAGGTTCAAACTCATGTTGACCTTCACAGGCAGAAAGACACTGATTAGGAAACTGCTCTCTATATCTATGAAGCATAATTTTAAGAGAAAGAAATGTTATCATTTCATCTCAGAATATTTGCATGTGTGTTTTGTGTAAAAAACTAAAGAGCAAATGAGGGTTATTTATTACCAATAAACACAAAGTACTTTCCCCAAATTACTCAGATATTGGAAGAATGAAAAAGATGACGAATTTTACTTTCAGTGCGTTCTGTTTTTCAGATTTGTTATATTCAGGGGGACCTACATGATGTGCCTCTCCTAAAACTTCATTTCTACTTAACACAAGACCTCAGAGAGACTTCATCACTCTTCAGAATGTCTTTAAATTTTACAGCAGAGGCACATGCATGGAATTAATGATTCCAAAAGATCCACATGGTTGTGTGTTAAATTGTGTTCCCCCAAAACATGTTGAAATCCTATCTCCTAGTGTCTGGGAATATATCTTTACTTAGAAAAAAAGGATTTTGCAGATGCAATCAAGTTAAGATGATGCCATAAACACTCATGGAAAATGACAGAGGTAGAAATTTGAGTGGTGCAGTTTTAAGCCAAGAAATGCCAAAGATAGGCAACCACCAGCAGGAACTGTAAGGAGCAGGAAGGCTCTGTCCAGAGTCCTACAGGGTGCGTGGCCTTGCCGACCCCTGGATTTCACATTTCCAGTTTCCAGAACTATTAGGGAATACATTTCTGTTGCTATCCGACAGTCAGTTTGTGGTACTGTCGTTAGGGCAACACTTTGAAACTAAGACATACAGAAAAGAAAAATTTAATTGCAAAACAAGACTCAGGCCTCTACTAGGTAACTACCTGATTTGAGAAAGTTGCTTGGATTGAGTATCTTTTCCTTAAGGATTGGCATTTCCAATTTTGGTGCTGATGTATAGAGTGTTGTTGGAAATAACACTCAGTTCAGCAGCTGGTCTTGTCCTCTCTGACTATTGATCCAAATAGATGCTGAGCTCATAGCTCTTCAGCAGTTATAAAAGGAAATGCTCTCGTCTCTCAGAATGGTTAAAGATCCTCTTTTAAAATTATCTGGAGAGATATGAATTTCAAAATATTTTCTCTTTCCTGTTGTAGAATATATTCTTCAGCTTGAGCAAATCATGATGCAACATAAAAGTAATTCAGTTAAAATTTCAATCATCTTCGTGGTTTAACAGTATACTCACAGCAACCACATTTTACCCCCAAACCTTGTCAACTCAGCGATAACCCAGATTTCTGGGTATTACTCTGATAACAAAAAGCTGCAAGTTAAGTAGTAACTTCTTATTAGAACATTTGTAACCATATTTTTACACTGAATTCTTAAACAAGAGTCATTTATTTGTGATTGCTTCACAAATTTAACTAAGGAGTCTTTATGAGCTCATAGAATTGTTCTAGTATCAGATTTTAAGGATGGTCATGTAACTTTGTAAATTAACAAAAATCATTATGCTGAAAACTTAAAATTAGTAAATCTTAAGGCATGAAAATTATATCTTAATCAAATGGCTTAAAAAGCAAAGATTCTACTCTTTTAGCAGCAAATAGCAGTTCTGGAGAGAACTCCCTGCAGACTCAGAGCTTAGTAAATGATAATTGATAAAGGTGTTTACATCACTCTGGAAATAGTTCAAGCAAAACAAGGATGCCGTCTAGATATGTTGCAATTTTGTCTTGCCCAAGGTGAATGTAGATAACCAAGGCCCTGTCGGATGAAAGAAATTCCAGAGACAATGACCCGCCAGAGGATAAATAAATGTCTTTCCTATTTTCACTCTAGAGACTAAGATTATTCCTTTGAATACCTTGCAATCACTATCTTCACCAGAATTTGTAGGAGGGAAACATCTCTAAGAAAGCTGTTTATGTCAAATATATCAATCTATATGATACTTAATTTAAAACAAGTTACAAATGCCACCAGAAAATACAAGCAGAATTCCACTCAAATGGTACCTAGTATTTGAAAATGATTTTTGCTTTCTAATAGAAATATACAAGCAGGCAGATATTAGCCTAAATGCAGAAGTTTCTATTTTGAGATTTTAAAAAAGCATGCTAGTCTTTTTCAATTGTTTAAATTATGGCAATCTTTAACATGACAAATACTATGAACTTGTAAGCAAAAGGAGAATTTGTGCAGCACAGGGGTCAGCACACAGGAGGATTATCTTCATGACTAAATCCATTATTGAATATCTTGTCCAACTCTCACATGGAGTTGGAAAATAGAACTGGAGTATTAACTTACCCCCAATAAAGTTTTAAAGAGTTCTAGTTTAAAAATCTTCAGAAATTATACTTCTATGTGAAGTACTAAATGTATAACAGCCATAATTTAAATTTTGTTTCATACCACATTTCATTTTGCTTTAATAGTTAAGTTCTATGTTTTCATTTTTATCTTTATTATTTTTTCTAGCAATGGTATTCTCAGGGACTCTTTTTCACAATAATATCATTTTTATTAGCATAAAACTAAACCACTTCTCTAGTAAATTATAGTATTTGTGTTAACCATTTTCTTTTTATTAAACAAGTAATATACAGTATAATTTAACTCAGCTTTTAATATATATATATATATTTTTGCTTCTAGCAACAAATAACCTTTGTAACCTGAAATATAATTGCAGCACATTTTTATCTTACACATTTTGCAACTAAAAAAATTTCCTGCAAGGGACAAATATATTACTTGTAAGTAATTGGATTTTGATTATTTTCTAATGTTGATAGACATTAATAAAAAGAAAAAAATCTTTTTTGCCATTTAAAGTCACTTTATTTTAAGCAGTTAATTCACTGTTATTATTAAATATGTTTGACTCAAAAAATAGGAATATCTGACAACGAAAAAGATAATATTAAAATAAAAAATAACTACAGTATACTTTCTATCCACCTGTTTCAATAGGACACCGTATTTAGAATTAGAAAGCCTGAGTTCAATCTAACTCCATGGCTAATTATTTATGAGTCATGGATGTCATTAAAGCTCTACATGATTCAATTTTTATTTGTAAAACTACAGTAGATAGAATGTGGCAAATCCACTCACAAATTTTTATAAATGTCAAATGAAAAGTTGCATGCAAGAGCAAATCCCCCAAGAAAGAATTACCGCAAGAAATGTTATCAAGGATGACGTTACTCTGTTGATATGTGCTTTTATTTATTTATTTGTTTGTTTGATTTGTTTATTTATTTTTTAGATATGTGCTTGTATTTTTTCAGTAACTAAAGATGATTTTGCCTTGGTAAATGCTGACTGTCAATCCCCTCCTCAGACACTTCCCAGCTACACCTCTCCCAGCCTCCCTCCTAGTCCCGCCAAAGCACGTGGTCATGCAGAAGGGTTCAGTCAAGGAAACTCTTTAGTCCCCAGGAGTCAAATCTATGACTTTGACCTCTAATCAATTGGCCTGTTCCATGACAAATCCTCTCATCAATGCTGTGATTCACTGAGCAAGTGGGAAGAAGGAGAAGCAGGGAGTGAGGAGGCTGATTTTTTAAGAATTAAAAAGCATCCCATGTATTCAAGAAGGAGGTGCCCTGCTTTCTTCCTTAAGGATGTTAGCTGATGAACAAAACAAAATGCTCCCTCAGAAACATTGGCACCGCCTCCCCCAGCTTTCATTCAGTGAGTTTCTTTCATAAACAGCTCTCCAGCTTAAATGTTAGGAAGTCTGAGTGTGTTGGCAGACTTGCTCCTCTGCACTCATTCTATATACATCTCCGTTCTGTGCTGGGTGTCAGGAGGTCACACTCCACATGTTAACTATATCCTCATCCTCTGCTTTCTCGCTGACCTTAGCCATCGGGAGACTCTGGCAGGAGACTAGACAATGACAGAGGAAGGAGTTGGGGCAGACTGTGAGCTGTCAGAACCATGTTTCTTCAAAAGCCATGGTTCCAGTGGGGTATACAGTAAGCACTCCAGGAGCAAAGTCTATAGTTGTCTCTGGGAGCCAGTGATGGGCTCTTCACCACCCATCACTTTCAAGACTAACGGTGATAACAGTGCTTCACCACCCATCCCTTTTTGGCTACTCATGATCCTGACCTCACACTTTTAAATAGTCCCTTGATTAAATTCACTTCAATTACTTTCTATCAGATGCTTCCCCTTCCCTGACAGAATTTCTATTAATACACCAAGACCAGATTTTCCCTAAAAAATTTGTTTGCCAAATTCTTCCTTGGGCTGGTCATTGGTGTTTCTTGAGCCTTTAAAGAAATACTTGGGACTCAGTTCAATGTCAGATCATTGAGGCTAATATATTCAATAAGGTAAATTGACTTTATGAGCATTTATTAGGAATCCACAAAACATTTTCTACAAAATTATTATGTACAGGCTGAACATGGCTCATGCCTATAATCCTAGCACTATGGGAGGCTGAGATGGATGGATTCCCCGAACTTAGGAGTTCAATACCAGCCTGAGCCAGAGCGAGACCTCGTCTCTAAAAAAAATAGCTGGGTGTTGTGGCAGGAGCCTGTAGTCCCGGCTACTTGTGAGATGGAGGCAAGAAAATCGCTTAAGCCCAAGAGTTTGAGATTGCAGTGAGCTGTGACACAACAGCACTTACCAAGGACAAGAAAGTGAGACTCTGTCTCAAAAAAAAAAAAAAATTATTATGTACAAGTAAGCTTGCAGCGAACGGATGTGCCACTGCCCCCATTCACATCTTGCAAATAACAAGAAAATGCTATATGAAAATTTATCTTTCAAAGTTTAAAGGCAAACTTTAGAGATTTTTTTTTAGGAAAATAAAAATAAATCTGCATTTTAGGGAAATTTAAAAAAATCTGCATTGGAAAATACTCTCCAATATCATCCACCTAAACTGCACTGATTTAATAATTTGCCAGGTGGGACAGGCCAGTGCACTAAAACCTCCTTGGTGCATGGCAAAAATAAGGCAGAGCACTAAAAAACACCTGTGATACAAATCTGGTAGAAGGACAGTGTTGTGTAAACCAGCAAGACCCAAGTGTTGCCTTCTAGAGAGTCTGCTTTAGTAAAAGAAGCGACCTGTAGTTTTCATATCAAAAGGAGAGCTGGGCTGAGCATAGTGGCTTTTGTTTGTGTGGCAATCACAGTGTTTGCACACTTCTTAGCACTGGAAAATAGGCCTTCTCCAGGGCAAGGGGGGCACTATTTATTTGCATAATAAGCTGTTGCTCCCCCTCTTCTTTTCCCTTCTCTTTAAAGCGAATGCAAAAAGAGAAACTGCATCTAGGTCCAATTTTAATTTTTAAATTTAAATTTTACATTAAAGAAGCATGAAAAATGTACTTTATTTGCTTCACCCTTTTTATTTTTTGCACATACTTCTCTGCTCTCAGATACTGAGTGTCTTAACACAAAGAGATTCATTTTGCGACGAAGTTTTGGTGAATATGTAAAGCCTGTAGATTATTTGAACAGCAATAATATGACAAAGGACAAGGGTAAAAGTGGTTTCATAATTGCTTTCAATATGTAATAAATAATGAGCTCTCGGTTGTAGTACTAAGAGAATGATCTTAGAATAACCAAAATAACAAATCTTAAGACATGAGTTTTGATATTTTATTTGTTTAACATATTTAATGTTGGTACTTTTGAATAAATCAATGAGTTCATAGATTGTTTTCAAAGGTTAATTTCTGAAAAGAAGAATATTTTCGAGTTTAAAAGTTAAACCATTTTCAGGACAATATAAATATTTTCATCTGCTCATTGCTTCATATTTGTGCTCAGATTTTTCTCTTCCTTGTAGAAATGGTGGAGGTTATTAGTTAAGCGACTGAATAGGATCATTCGTAAGATAAACTAACGTGTCTGTATTTCCAACTAAGGCAATCAGTTAGGAGTTTCTTCTTCCCTTTCATTTATGTTTTCAAGTGTGTTGCTGAATGTTTTATACATTTTAATATACTCAATAATTAAACAACTGCATTTATAGCTATAAATAATTTCATCTGGAATAGAAACAATACTCTATAAGAAAATCTAAAATCTGGTGGTACCCGTAGCTCAGTGAGTAGGGTACAGGCCACATACACTGAAGCTGGTGGCTTCCAACCCAGCCTGGGGCAGCTTAAACAACAATGACAATTGCAACCAAAAAAATAGCTGGGCCTTGTGGTGGGCACTTGTAGTCCCAGCTACTTGGGAAGCTGAGACAAGAGAATCACTTAAGCCCAAGAGTTTGAGATTGCTGTGAGCTGTGACACCACTCTACCCAGGGTGACAGCTTGAGACACTGTCTCAAAAAAAAAAAAAAAGAAAAGAAAATCTAAATGTATACATAGAAAATTATTTTACACTAAGATATTTGAGTTCAACCAAGTAAAATCTATTTCTTTGCATTTAGGATAAATAATTATTTTTTACCCTCCTATCCACCAAAGGTAATGTACAGCAGAAGCTATAAATGGACTTGAGCTTGAAGTGAGCAAGTTCCTTTTATTGCAATAAATTGTCATGTAAGCTATTAAATTAAATATTGGTGCTTTACCAGAAAGGATCTGTAAGTTCCTTTGAGAAAATACAGCATGGTTTATCCATGATTAAGAAAACGAAATTAGAAAGCTATATGTCTAAATTTAGTTAGTGACCAGAGACAAACTGAGATGCTGGCATGGATATGGAGAGAAGGGAATACTTTTACATGGATGGTAGGATTGCAAACTAATACCGCTTTTATGTAAAGAAGTGTGGGGAATCATCAGAGAGCTAATTGTAAACTTTCCATTTGATCCCGCAATCCCATTACCAGGTATCTACTGAGAAGAAAAAAAAAATTATTTTACTATAGGACATTTGCACTAGAATGTTTATTGCAGCTTAATTCACAATTGCCAAGAAAAAGAATCAACACAAGTGCCCACCAACACATGAATGGATTAATAAAGTGTGGTGTGTGTGTATATATATATGGTATATATACCATAGAATACTACTTGGCTCTAAAAAAAGATGGAGACTTTACATCTTTTGTATTTACCTGGATGGAGTTGAAGTACTTTCTTCTTAGTGAAATATCACAAAAATGGAAAAGCAAGTATCCAATGTACTCAATACTAATATGAAACCAATAGGCAAACAATGATACACTCATACAAAATAAAAGAAACACAATGGATTAGTTCTTACCTGATGGGCCAAATGGAAAGGTGTATAGCACAATCCCTGAGTGAAGGGCTCAATTACAACTTGAACTTTGCCTAAAAATGCAAATGCTGGAACCTAATCATTTATACCCTCATATTAATCTAAAATTAAAAATAAAATTATATTGTGAGGGCATTATTTTCTTTTTAATGGAATTGTTTTTACATAAAGTGAAACAGTACTAAAATTTGGGAATTGATTTTTACAGAGTCAGAAAGAATTCATAATTTTGTAAAAGAATGGCCCCAGGCCCAACTCCTTAGTACAGGAACGTATGGTTTAGAATTTCATGGCACTGACACACTTTAAAAATTAGGTCAAGAGACTCTGTTGAAGAACATGAGGGCAGTAGGCAGGCACAATGAAGAAACTGTCTCCTAAATGAGCTGATGGGCTGAAGAAAGGCTTTTTAAAAGTTTGTTTTTAATAGTCTGTAATACATTTTATATTACAACCCAATACAGAGTCACACACACACAAGCATACACACGCATACACACACACACTCATCTCACATTTATATAAAATTGAAGCTATAACTCAACTGGAATTATAGTGAAAACCCTATTCTATTTTATTCTATTTATCCTTTCATATCTAAAGACCATGACCCAGTAAGTTATTTCATGTTCTACTAGGAGTAGCACTCAGTGGTGTGAAAAGCATTACAAAATGTATTATAAAGAATGATGTGTAAAATTGTTGCTGCCCAGCCAGGTTGATCTACCCTCTGCCCGAGAGGAAGCCAATATCCAGAGACAGCAAGATTTACTGCAGAGAAAAAGGTCATTCCACACAGTGCTAAGTGGGAGACAGGAGAAATTTCTCAAATCCACCTCCCCAAGAATTGGAGGGACAGGGTTTTTAAAGACAGTTTGGTGGACATTGGATTAGGCGATCAGGGCCTGCTAATTGGCTGGTTTCAGTATGGAATCAGCAGGCCTTTGGCATGGACCAGTGTTTCGGAAGTCAGTTACTGGAATGCAGGGCCTTGGGTGAAAGATCCTAAGACTAGTTGAGTCAGTTCCTTGGCCTGGTTCAGTCAATCCACTGGAATTCAAGACCCGGAAGATATCTCAAAAATTACCCCCAGGCTCCAAACAGGTGATGTTATTTATGGAGAAGTGTTAAGAGTCTTTACAAAAACCAGCTGTGTCCTCTAAAGTAGCAATTATAGAAAAGCAAATAAGGGGACAGGGACTATTATCAAGCAGACCAGGGGGCAGTGGCTGATTACCGTCATTATTTTAGCTAGGCTGTTCCTTCACAGAGTTTTGAGACCCTTATTTTACTTCTTGCTTTCTGCCCTTCATCAGTTTGTAAGGGTGGTTTCAAAATGAGAACCTGTGACTCTCTGATTTAAAAGTGGATGTGACCAAGGGAACATGAAATTTCTTTGATCAATGTCATTTACAAATCTTTCACTTTTATCCTCACAAATGTAGGAAAGATGAAGGCAGTAGTCAGAAATTAAACTTCTGATTCATTGAAATAAGTAAATGGAAACCACTGAGTGATGCAATCTCATTAGTTAAATTTGCTTACAGATAGTAGATAGTAATTCATATTTGTTTAGTTAATGACTGTTTGAAATGATAAATTCATCCATGCTTTTAATTCTAGTCACATAGGAAACGAGTGGCAAACAGATGAGAGATGAAGAGACGCGTCTCAAATTTTACTTTAATTCTGTCTTGGAAGGGAGGCTGAGCTCTGCTCTAGCCTGAGAATCTAAAAGGAAAAAATGTTCTTTCTTTTTCATAAGCCAGGAAGAGTCAAGCGTTATAGAATACAACTGGGCAGATACTGAAATTATGTGTGGGCTTCTGTCTGAACTTATCCCAACACAAAAATCTATTCTCTCAAGTAAAATAAGTGCCTGTAGGAAAGTGATGGTCGATATTTGTCTTTACAAAATTGACTGAGTTGGGTGGCGCCTGTGGCTCAGTGAGTAGGGCGCCGGCCCCATATACCAAAGGTGGCGGGTTCAAACCCAGCCCCGGCCAAACTGCAACAAGAAAATAGCTGGGCATTGTGGCGGGCGCCTGTAGTCCCAGCTGCTCGGGAGGCTGAGGCAAGAGAATCGTGTAAGCCCAAGAGTTAGAGGTTGCTGTGAGCCATGTGGCACCACGGCACTCTACCAAGGGCGGTACAGTGAGACTCTGTCTCTACAAAAAAAAATTGACTGAGTTAACAAGAATCCTTTCAGATGTTATGGTGGGCACCTGTAGTCCCAGCTAGTTGGGAGGCTGGGGCAAGAGAATACTTAAACTTGGGAGTTTGAGGTTGCTGAGAGTTAGGCTGATAGCACAGCCCTCTAGTCTGGAGCAACAGAGTGAAACTCTGAAATAAATAAATAAATAAATAAATAAATAAATGTCCTTTGAAAGAACTAGCTAGCTAAAAATAAATGCAACAAGCTGAGAGCATGAAGAAAATAATCCAATATACACCACACTCTCAGGTAGCTTCCCAAAGGTTCTGGTGAATGAGGAGAAACCATGAAGTCAGAGCAGAAAATCAGAGGGGAATAGGAGAGCATAAGGACTTTAACGCTTGCAGTATTCAGTACAAAAGGCTTAGCTGCTCTAATGCTATCACAGTGAGTCTTAATGGTGGAGTGGCCTTGAAAACAGCTTTTATATCAACTTCAGGCCAGAGCAAATAGCAGCCCGCTGTGCTCCACACAGTCATTCAGGGATCCAGGTCTTTCCTTCATCTTTCTTAGTTATCATCTGGAGGGCTACCCTTATCCTTATGAAGCACATGTTCTAAGGAAACTTCTTCTAAGTAGAATTTCTTCTAATTTAGGGGAGGAAGAAAGAGCACCAAGTAACATATGCCCAGTTCTGCTACTGGAAAAGGCAAATGTCATTATCTTCTATTTTCTCCTATTGAAATGAAGTCATGTAGTCATGTTGAGCTGTGAAGATTGGTGAAGGTGGCAGTGCTAGAAATTGTAGTCCCTGGCTTGGTGGTTGCATCCTCAGCCCAACTGCATTACTAGGGGATATGGGGGAGATTCATCTTTGGTGAACAGACAGCAGTCTCTCCCGTAGCTACCTGTTAGTCAACCCTGGCTAATAAAACATTTCTATGTCTACTGTCCAAATGGAGACCGTGATGTGTATGGGATGCAGTGACAGTGTGTAAAGAATTCTTAATGGTGCGAATTTTCTTGGAACATTTATCATCAGGTCACTGACATAACTATAAAGCCTTTTGAAAATGTTACCTCTCCCATTAATTTTAAATCCAATTTTTCTATTAACTTGGAATGTTTTAGATTGCTAATAAAAAAAACTTCTGGGACTAAGGCCATAGATTCAAAGTGAATATCTTTAATCAGTTCTAGATTTTTAACATCTAACTTGTATTATAAATTTTGCTTCTTGAATTTAACATATAGAATAAGAGACAAGGTATGATAGGCAAATAATAAACTTTAAAAACAAATCAAAAATCAGGCTAAGTGTTAAGGTCTGAGAATATCATCTAAACTCAAAATATTTCTGCATATAAGAAAAATTAGTCTGCACATGTAAAGTAGTGTGCAGCCTAGAGAAAATTGGTAAATTTACGAATACTCTAGAAGTGAATTTTAATGTCTTAGAAGATATTTCTTAAGGAAGGTTTCTATAAATAGAAGTTGAATGTATGGAAAGAATCAGTTTCTGTACATGGGAAAAACTGGAATTTAAACCCTAATAGAAAATACCTTAGATTATATCTAATTTAGACAGTTGTTTTAGCCCTTTTTTTTTTTTATTGCTGGGGATTCATTGAGGGTACAAGAAACCAGGTTACACTGATTGCTTTTGTTAGGTAAAGTCCCTCTTACAATCATGTCATGCCCCCAAAAGGGATAGCACATACAAGACCTCACCCCCTCCCTCCTTCCCTCTCTCTGCTCCTCCTTTCCCCACCCCTCCCTCCTTCTTTCTCTCTCTGTTCTCCCCTTTCCTCACCCCCACCGCGTCCTTAATTGTCATTAATTTTTCAATCTATGATAGTCCCTAAAAAATCAGTCCCCCGTTTCTAAGTCTTTATTGGTTTCTCTCTTTTACATTAATGTGAAAAAGTTTCTACATCCAACATCTAATACAATAGTGTTGTAGATGCTAGAAGTATCAGCAGACACATAAGACTGAAGGCATAGAACTTCAAAATCAAGCTTAGCAAATACAGTTTTTTTTATCTTTGACAATATCCAATAAATTCATTCTCATCTCTGGGTTTAAATGAAACCAAAGATGTCAACAATGCCTGTGCTATTTAAGGTTTTCGTTATGATGGTCACCAAATGTTTCCCTCTATTCTTTTGTGTGTGTGTGTGTGTGTGTGTGTTTTGGCCGGGAATGGGTTTGAACCCGCCACCTCCGGCATATGGGACTGGCGCCCTACTCCTTGAGCCACAGGTGTCGCCGGTTTCCCTCTATTCTATAACTCATTTTACAAATGACTCATCATCTTATCTTTTAACTGGCTGTGATGGATGCCTCTTTTAACTTTATAGATTTCATTCATTTATTCCACAAATAACTTGCAAGTCTACAGTGTGAGACTCTTTTTAAGTGTTGAGCATTTAAAGAGAAACAAGTTTTAAACAAATAGTAAAACTCATGTTTTATTATTTTAGTGGAGGGGACAGCAAACAGACAATTAATAAAAGTATATGACAAAAAAGTAGATAAAAAAATAAAAGTATATGAGAAAAAAGCAATGAATGAATACATTTTATCCTAGCTTGATCAGGGAGGTTGTCCCTATAGAAGTAACATATGAGCAGGGAATAAAGGGAATAAAGTCATGTGAAAGTCTGAAGAAACTTTCAGGCAAAAAATAGAAAGGGCACAGGTTAAAAAACAATAGACTGTCATTTTGAAGGAAAATCAAAAAGCAAAGACTAGAATAAAGTGAACAAAGGTTGAGGTGAGGTTGTAAAAACTCCCAGGGTCTTCTGCCATGACCAAAGGGATGAGATTTATACTAAATGAAATGGAAAGCCACTGGGAAGTTTGGAACAGGGAAGTAACATGACTTGATTTATACTTTTAAATGATCATTTGGCAGCTGTGTGGAGAATGGTAGGTAGCAAGGGTATAAAAAGGAAGCACCAGTGAAAAGGCTTCTGCAGAAATGAGGAAAGATGGTGATTTGACCAGTATGAAAGCAATGAACGTGATACTTATTTTTTCTTAAAAATGTCCTTTTGACACTGTTAGTTGCCTACCCAGAAGCCCACCGCACATTTATTTCTCACTAATAGTGCTCCAATGTATCTGACACATCAGCCCCAGGTGATGAGTCTAGACTTGTACAAGTGTATCTTGACCTTCCCATTCCCCTTTGCTGGACTTTGTCTTGTCTAACATCCCACTCAGCTTGGCGTGTCCTGAGTGTCCAGAAAGACTTCAGAGAAAGTCATGTGGAGACACTTGGGCAAAGGTTTTCTCTTTGCTGATGATAGACAAGGAGGCAAAAACTTGACCAATATGAGAAAAGGCAGAAAAGGGAAAAAGGCAAACATTTCCAAAAGTATGCTCTCTGAATAAATACATTTGAGAAACAATGTGATAAACAGCATGCTGCTGGTTTACTCTCAAAATTTTTCAAGTATTAACATGCTCTCTAGCTACCCAAAAGAGAACTAAGCTACCTAGATTTTTCCAAATTTGTGTGGCCATTGAACTCCTATTTGGTGAGTAATCTGTTTCACAGAATGACTCTTTTTCAGGACACCATTAGGGTAATACCAGATAAAAGTGGATTTTATAGAATCAAATAATGTTCTTCAAAATAACAATACCTCAGTAAGAAGCTCTGAGAGCCCATAACAAGCTGCAGACATCTAATGATTTAAGTGTTAAAGAGTTCTGTGATGAAAATAGATCCCCTGCGTGGGAGAACCTACCAAAGTAAACATCTGATGTTAGGATTGGAATTCTTAGAAATATTATTCATTTTCAAGAATTAGAAGACTTGTTTAAATCAAAGTTCCAGTAAAGGTACGGCTAGAAAAATGCTTCCTGGTTATTTCCCCATTTTACTAATGATTAAACTCGTGATGAACTTGAGTTATTACGGAAGCTGCTACTTTGCCCCTTTTCTTGCTCCTCCTCTTCCAAAGGCAGGCAGAGAGGGAAAGAGGGAAGAAAGGAGGAAGGAAGGAAGGAAGGAAGGAAGGAAGGAAGGAAGGAGGGAGGGAGGGAGGGAGGGAGGGAGGGAGGGAGGGAGGGAGGAAGGAAGGAAGGAAGGAAGGAAGGAAGGAAGGAAGGAAGGAAGGAAGGAAGGAAGGAAGGAAGGTCTTCTTTACAAATAGTTCAATTTGGTAGTATAAAAAAGACATTTAATTTAAATAAAATATCTGGCACTACACTAGAAATTTTACCGTGACAATATTCAGACAGGAAGAGACAAGAGTTCTAGCTACAATTCATTGAATCCAGTAGTAAAAATAGCATGCTGCAAAATTTTATCTCATCATAAAAAAGGATTAATATGGCTTATAACTAAATGCCAAAATAGATTTTCATTACATAGTCTAATTTAATTTTCCAACCACAAGATGTTGGCTGAAAAGATTGATTTATACTTAGCTTCTCAGTTCAGATTTTCTTTGCCAGCATTTCTGACAATAGACTTTATATTCTACTGGCATAACTGTGAAATGAAACTTAACTAAGAATATTTTCATAAAACCTTACTATCCAAAGTGTGATTCATAGCCTAGCAGCTTTGTCATCACCTGGGAACTTGTTAAAAACGCAGATTAACTGATTCAGAATTTGCACTTTAACCAGATCTCTAAATGATACACGCACACATTCAAGTTTGAGAAGCACTGTCCTAGAGGACATTCTCCAGGTGTTCCGCTGTCACGAAGATTGTTCTGTTACCACCTGGGGATGACAAACTGGCTTTTCTAAGATCCTGACACTGGGATTTCTGCTGAGCTCCTACACTGTGCACTAGCTTAAAATTTATGTTCTATAGCTGATTGAAAATACTGCTTATGGTAAAATATATAAAAAACATTTTGTGCAGATCTTACATGTTAATATTGAGTAGATAATTAGTTCTGCCACTTGTTTTTCTTGTCTCAATTTCGTAGGTAGGGTATATGTTTACAAAGCATTGTGTGGTGTGTGTGTGTGTGTTACAGTCATTCTACATCCCTAGTTGACATCAGAGCTGCCTTGGTTTCAAATTTCTCATATTAGTAAAATTGCAAACAGTCTTCAGCCACTGAGTTCCCCAGAAGCAGGTCTTTACCTTTGGGGAAGTATTTGGTCATTTGGAAAGAGTTTAAATTCTCTTGTATTCTGAACCCAAATCCCTGACTTTATTCAAAACTCAGCCTTTTCTTCAACACATCACTACACTACCTGTGTGTCATTAGCTCACTTTAAATTTTAATACATTCTGGTCTTCTCAGAGCATGACCTTCTCTGTCTTTGATCTAAAATGCAACAACATAAGTGCATGCCAATCACTCAGCCCAGCACATGCCATGGGGGATGGAGAGAGCAATGAGACCAGGCAGGTTTGTCATTTGAGAGGAGAATCTGGTATATCACATTCAAGTTCAGCTGCCTCTTTGGCTGCCCCCACTGTTTCCCTGCTAAGCCTTCTCATGCCTTGCAGACCTCGTTGCTTCTCCACCTTACCAGTATTTCCAAGTACTAGAATTCATATTCCCATCATCTCCATTGGAAGACTATTTCCTCCTAAATTTGATGAGACTAAAGTAGCTAGACGTTGAAAGCGAAGGTTTGTAGTCAATTGTTATCCTTAGGGCTATCTTTAGACGAGGCAAGAGTGAAGGGAACTGTAAGTTAGGACCAAACCTGGGAGAAAAAGCGAGGGTAGCAGTAAGTGAAAATCAGCTATAGGGAACGAACAACCTTCAGCGGGAGCAGACTTCCTTTCCTGAGCCTGACTTCGGGTCTTAAAGCTGGTCCTGAGAATAATTGTGTGATATTTAAAAAGCCCTCGCTCAGGAATCCTTCCCAGACAGAGCAAACAGCAGCAGCAGGGGCAGTGCCCACTTCGGTGTCTCCCCTTTGATAAAGATTTCCCTGACTCTCAGAATTGACCATTTCTTTTCATTGTTCCCACATGGAATATTATACTTTTTAAAAAGAGTAGTATTTTATTTACTTGTTTTTATGTCAATCTCATACATATACTGTAATTTCTTTCAATGTACGAGCCTTTTTTATTTATGTTTTTATCTGTAGCACCAAACATACTGCTTGTTATAGGGTATGAATCATCAAATATTCTATGAGAGAGAAAATGAATATATAGGCATGGAATGAATTTAAAGAAAACAAGGAACTTGCCTGCAGTTTACTTGCTGATGTCTAAATTTGTTCATCAGGACAAAAGCAGTTGTCTCAGTGCCTGTAGCTCAGTGAGCAGGGCGCCAGCCACATTCACCAAGGGTGTCAGGTTCGAGCCTGGCCCGGGCTTGCTAGACAATGGCAACTGCAACCAAAAAATAGCTGGGCGTTGTGGTGGGCACCTGTAGTCCCAGCTACTTAGGAGGCTGAGGCAAGAGAATCACTTAAGCCTAAGAGTTTGAGGTTGCTATGAGTTGTGATGCTATAGCACTCTACCTAGGGTGACACAGTGAGTAATTGTAAGAGGGACTTTGTCTAAGAAATACAATCATTGTAACCTGGTTTCTTGTACCTTCAATGAATCCCCAACAATAAAAAAAAAAAAAAGAATCAGTATCTGAAAAAAAAAATGCAATACTTGCAAAAGGCTGGACTGACAGGATGATATCAGAGTCATCATACTGTGATGAGGACCCTGAAGACAGCAGATCAAAGTCCCAAGTATATGGGCACTCACAGTGGTCAGGAAGGTTCCAAAGGCAGTGGGGACAGACTTTATATGTCAGCAGACATCTAAATTACAAATATAGAGGCTATAGAAGAGCAAGAAGGCTATCCTCAGATAAATGTTTGCCTCTTCAGCTCAGTTCCCACATAGGAGATCTTTTGATGTTGTTTACAAATCAGACTACCATCTCCCTTCAAACAACACCCTTAGTCTGTGTATCCCTCCTGTCTCTTTTAACTGAGTTCTTGCTTGTGAAAAATAATGAATCCCTCTACTTTGGAGTCAAAGGCCATTTGACTCCAAAGTGGAGGGATTTGAAATTCCTGCCTGTGAAAGATTATCAAATGAGGTTATGGAATCTGGGGTTTTTTTTGTTTGTTTGTTTGCTTTTGTTTTTGTTACAGACAGTTCTCCTGGCTTAAAAAGTAGTCTGGTGCTACTGATGGTCTGGTTTAGAAAAGGAATCTGTTAAGAAGACAGTGAAAAAGGTTTCATTTTGCTCCCATCTTTGTTCTGCTCTGTAGTTTTTATTTTATGCACAACCTAAGGGGCTCAAAGTTGCAAAAATGCCCATTGGCGTATCTATTGTCAGTATCAACGTTAATCCCATAACGAAGATTCAGTCAAGCCACTAAAATTTTATTTGATTCAATGAAATTTTTTTTTCAGTGGTGCTATGAAAGCATTTTTGCTCATTCCCTAAAAACTATGGCTTGTTGGAAACTGAATTGGGTTTCATAAAGATTTATGGGCACTTCCAAAATCACTTAATATCCAGAAGCCAGGCAGACTTTTCCTGTGTTTGAATAAAATGTGAAGCTTGTCCAAGTGACAGTTGTAAAAGAGGGGTAAGATGAAATTTTCTCATTCCACAAGGTCTCATTTCCACTCAGACCTTGTGTTTTCCACCGCAGGGCCCATAGCTTTGATGCCAGCCCATGTCTGCTAGCCCTAAAGAAGTATGTAAGATTGCTGAAGACTTGGAATATGGACTTTATGGTACTACTTGCTAAATTTCAGTGTTCTGATGAACAAATTTAGGCACACTTCTTACAGGCAGAAGTATAGAAGGGATATTTATGTCTTGTGTGAATAACCTGATAATTATTACAAATCAAGTTGAAAAAATTATTTTTTATATTTATAACTGCATACGATAGGTCAGGTGGTGTAGAGATAGTTTCTAAAAAAAGCCTCATTATGAAAACTTGACATACACAAATCCAGAAATCTTCTTCTCAATTTCATTCCTTCAGCTTCATCTTTCAATGCTGATTCTTACACACGTGAAAAGCACTAAGCTAGGTAGAATGGTTTCTCAAAACTTCATCGACAGGGAAGGTCATGAGGAAGGTCATGAGTCTGAATTTCTGACACTTCCTTAATTTACAAAGAAAACAAGAAAAAGTATGTGAATCTGAAACCAACTGGCTAAGATTTAGAGAAGTAGATTCTATTAACATTTAAGGGAAAGATTTTTTTCATTAATCATTAAAGATTACTCAGAGTAGACTCTTTTTCTGATGCCTTTAGATATTGAGCTTGTCTTCTTCATACACAGATAGCATAAAGTTAGTATATATAAATCTGTGATCTGAGGTTTGTTTTATTTATTTATTTATTTATGCAGGGTTTTTTGTTTGTTTGTTTGTTTTTTGGCCAGGGATGGGTTTGAACCTGCCACCTCCAGTATATGGGGCCGGCGTCCTACTCCTTTGAGCCACAGGTGCCACCCTAATCTGAGGTTTATTTAAGATGCTAAGAATAAGCCTCAGTAATACAACATTATCTACTGCTTAACTGATAACTATTCTGGGTAGCTGAGTATTAACTATAATTTTTTGTTGAGATGATTCCAGGCCAGAACTCTAGATATAATTAAAGCTGGTATCTCAGTACTTCATACTAGCAATAAGAGCATCAAGTGGAATTAGCCAAAGTCATAGAGAACTGTGAACTACATGTAACCTATAATACTATTACCATATTTTCCATGCATAATGCACAGTATTTTGCCCAAATTTTTGAGGGAAAAATAAGGACTCACATCATACGTGAGTTGTACTAATTACAGGTCTACATAAATGTTTTTAATTGTTTTATTTATGTTTGTGCATTAAAAGTGTAACTCTAGAAAGCAATAATGGCATCTATATGAAAAATAATACCCTGAAATGTGGTAGTTGGTTTAGTTGAACTTTACAATGAACTTACAGTGAGACTATCTTTAGCCAACAAAACCAACATATTTTTCTTTGTACACATTAGGTGGGAGCTAGCAATCTACAATTTCACAAAATTCCTTTATAATACCAAAAAAAAGTATATAAAAATAAACAAATGCTTCAATTGAAAATTAAAAGATTTTTTTCTGTAAATTTGGGCCAAAAATGTGAGCGTGCATTATACATGGGAGTATATTATACCCGGCAAAATACAATAACTTTAAAAGGGAACCAACTAGACTGCAGACTTCCAACACCAATTTTTAATATTTTCTGCTTGTAGAAATCAGTGATAATCTTTACTCAGCTGTAGCAAAAAAATTATTGCTAAAATGGCCAGTGATGCTTCTCATTTACTCTCTTGACCTGTACACCTTTCTCTAAATGGCCCACTTTATGTGGTACCACATTAATAGAACCTGATGTAGCACTCTCTTCCATTAGAACAGTTAATCATAAATACAGAGGCTTCTCAATTTTTTCATGTGAAATTTTTCAAAACTCAAACTTCGTTAATAAGCTTCTAGTTTCCTCTAATTTTGCTATAAAATTTAATTTTAATCTAGTCCATATTTCCCCAGGAACATTTTCTCTGAGGATCTCCCTGTCCCTCAGATCTAATTGTCTGTGATCTGTCTACATCTCTTTTGACATTTTTCTCTCTGAGTTGTGCAGAACTGATCTTACTTACCAATGAGAAGAATAACTTCCAGATTAAACCTAAGATAAATACTGTGTCCCCACTTTTTTTTATTTTAATGTAATCTTGGCTATCATGGTGCCTTTTATATATATTAACTTCCTATCATACAATTTCCCTTAGATCGCAAGCTTGACTGTTAATAATGTCATATACACTTTGGTGCAGGTTTAGAAAAATCATACTTTATAAATTGGAAAGACGGAAACCAATGCAATGCATTTATTCAGGTTATTTACCAGAAGCCTACATACGTAAGAAAGAGTACAAACAAAGCAAAAGTATTATTCGATAGTTCTAGAAAGAAAAGTTAACATTTTCTAATCTGCTTATGCTTAACTAAGGCAGAATGTGACAAGATACGTGATAGATAGATAGACAATTACATGTATTCATAGAGAGACATATAGATGTTGATGTTGGGCAGCGCCTGTGGCTCAGGGAGTAGGGCGCCGGTCCCATATGCCAGAGGTGGTGGGTTCAAACCCAGCCCCGGCCAAAAAACCACAAAAAAAAAAAAAAAAAAATAGCAAGATGTTGATGTTTACTCAGAATTACATCATCTCACTTTTCTGAATAGAGTTTCTCAGCTGTGCAGAATGCTCTTTACTCTCACAGTGTATCTGCTATGTGTGGTTTCCTGAGTCTTGTTGGATGCTCTGAAAAAATTGGGTTCTCCCACCCGCTATCTAAGAGAACTAAAAAACAATAACATTTTGGAAATGAATATAATTTTACTAACAATATAATTGAAACTTTTTATTTTAATTACAAAGAAGTTATAAAAATAGGGTGGCGCCTGTGGCTCAAGGAGTAGGGCGCTGGTCCCATATGCCAGAGGTGGCGGGTTCAAACCCAGCCCTGGCCAAAAACTGCAAAAAAAAAAAAAAAGAAGTTATAAAAATAGTATAAGGGCAGCTTTATAATCAGGAACTTTAGGTCTTTCAAATTCCTATTTAGTTTTTTAAATAGGTTTTAGACATGCCAGCAGATTTTCATGTGAACCATGAAAAGATTAAGATACATCTAAAAATGTCTACAATCTACAAAGGAAATTCTTTTTTTTTTTTTTTTGTGGTTTTTTTTTTTTTTTTTTGGCCGGGGCTGGGTTTGAACCCGCCACCTCCGGCATATGGGACCGGCGCCCTACCCGCTGAGCCACAGGAGCCGCCCAGAAATTCTTATATTATTATTAGGTTCAATTAATATTACTAACTTTTTTGAAATAAGTAAAAAAATAGGTCTTATTAGATCAATTAAAGTCCCTTAAAATTTTTAAATTTCCACTTTTATCCATAATTCTAACATGGAAATTTTTAAATTTCCACTTTTATCCATAATACTAACATGTAAATTTTTTAATGAACAACACAAAATTTTAAAATAAAAATAGTAGTTCTATTTTCTGTAAACAGAGGAAATTTACTTTACTGGGTTAATGCACCATACAGCTGTTATAAACAAAGCTGATTTTCAGAGTATACCAAAAATAGAAATACGAGCTGTCTGCTGGCCTTCCAATGCATAGAAATGAGATAAAATTGACATTTTAAAAATAAAATCCATATTTTACAAATCCAAATTATAATTATTTTCTCAAGAATTCTGCATGTTTCTAAACAGTTCAGGAAACTGAAATACATTCTCTCATCACTCTTATTTCCCACTATTGTTCTTACAAAGTGGGATAGCCTCATTCCATGGTTTATATTCTTCTTATCTTCTGATAATATTTTAGTCTTTCATGTTCTCTTCTCTCTTTTATCTGGTCTACAAAGATTAATCTCCATGTTCCCCAATTTGGCCCAGTGGGGGAAAAAATAAAGAGAAAGAAAGAGAGAGAAAGAAAAAGTAAGATTAAGTTTAAAGAACAAGGTTAAATTCATTTCTTTTAATCCCCCCATAAAACTTCTGCTACTTTCAAAACTTCACTATTGCATTACATCATTTGTTCTGTCATTTGCAACATGTTTTGTAATTTACTTTGAAATTGTTTTCTAGTTTCAAGTTCATATGTGTTGCGTCTCTACTTAGATTGGCAGTTATTGAATAATAAGAACGTATCTTTAACTTTTGTGTCTTCCAAGTGTTTGGGACATAGGTACAGATGCTTGTTGTATGATTTTATTTTATCCACAATTGACCAATTTTACACTTTTTTCAGCATGCTACTTTCTAAAATGCCTGAGGACTCAGTTTTTTCAGATGAGACCAGGCACATGAGAGGGTTGAGATAAGACGTTCTGGCCTGGCCCTTTTACATAGATTCTAACCTCTGATTATAGGAGTGATGCTGCAACCTATCTGTGTGTCTGGTGAACCTTTGAGATCGAGCTTGGGCCTGTTGCTAAATCGTTAGAGGGCATAAATTCAATCTTCCAGGTCAGATTACCTATGAGATAAAATATTGTCACATAATCACCATCTGCCCTGAGAGAATGGTTTTATATCAGGTCCTTTATACACTGTAACAAGAGGAGCAATTGTTTCTTCTTCTGAACTGAAGCATGAAATAAAGACTTGGTTTAAAAAGTTACAAAATATCAGTAGTTTCAGGAGTTTTGAGGAAACTGGTGAAAAGTAAAATTTATCAAAATTACTCTTCTACTACAGAAAAATTGCCCTAAACACCCCAGCCAAAAGAGCCTCTTCATCTGTTGAATTTCTCTGTTATCTTGTATGGCATTTGACATGTACTGAATTGAATAGTAGTTATTTCTTGATCTGTTAATTTACCACACTAAAAGGAACATTCTGAGAAGGAAGGAAAAATAGCCTGTGTTTGGGGTGTATAGAAATAAAGTTATTTTGAGGCCAAGAGTGGAGGACTAATAGCTGCAGGCAGGAAATTCTACTTTAATTGGGTTAGGTAGAGAAAGAACCATTAGCGATCTCTAAAGTGAGAAATGACATATTGACGGCTATGCTGTAGAAAAATTCACCTGCTTGTACCTGTCAACGTACTGAAAAGTGACAAAATTTAAAATAGGAAATATTTATTACTTATTGTTGGGTTAACCTTTTGGAATCCACATCTAAAAAAGAATCCCAAGTCTTTATACCATGTCATACGGAGCATCTCTTGCTAATTCATAATAGGTGTTCAGTAAATTTGTTGAAGGAGTGAATAAATAAATATAAACAAATAAAGACATAAAATGCCTCTTTATTAACTAAACTTTCCACATAGGGCTCATTACCCTTTATTTCAGATTATTCTACATAGTTCATTTCTGTAGGTAGTTTATTTCTATATACATTATGTCATTAGTGATGATGTTGATGAAAGAAAAGAGGGATCAAGGAGAGAGTGCTATTTATTCAGCTTTTTTATGTGCCAAAGACTATAAAGTGTTTTATCTGCACTCAATTTTCCCCATCCAATCAGAGAAAACCAATGATGAACGTAAAAACTTGGTTTTAGCAATACAAACAAATCACCCAAGGTTCTGACTGGCAGCTGTAGTAGACACTGTTGTTGCCCCACCTCTTGGGCTGAATCCACCTATTGCTAGAGAGTCTCAGAGCATTAGCAGCTTCCCAGCAGCCATGCCTTTGTCTCTCATCACCACCCAGGGATTCCTCCTGCACCTGGAAGTTTGCTTACTCACAAACAGGAGCAACCTGCAAGTGTGTGGAGGTTAACCCTGCTCTAGTGGCAGGAAAAGATCCTTGAATCAATGCTCCAGCTTCTAGATCTTCTGGGGGTGGAGGATTCTGAGGCATGTTTTACACAATTTCTCTTCTAATTGAGAATAAGTCTTTGTTTCATGTTTCTTTTGAAGCAGTCTTATCACTGGTGTTTATATTAAAGTATCAGGAAATTTGCTGTAACAGTATACATTAGGATAAAAGAATTGCATCTTTTTGTTTCTTGTTGGGAATATTATTATGATATTTTATGAGATAAAAATCATCTGCTACTGTCTTAGTTTGGATCCCCTAAAAACAGATCTTGAGACAAGACTGGGTGAGATAGTTGGGGGTACAGTGGGAGGAGGGAGGTTACAGGATTGGATTAGAAGGAGGCAGAAAGATTGTAAAAAAAAAAAAAAAACATTTTTATGTATCTCTAATTGTTTTATATGCTACATGCTTCAATCTGGTAATTTTTAAAGCCTAATTTTAAAAGTTAAGAAAAAAGCTACTTGCCAAGTATATCTACAGGAATGTTCCACCAACGTCTCTGACTTATCTCTAGCACCCAGCTGGCATTATCCAAACACTCTCCACCTCCCCTCCTACCCCATTTCAGCTCTTCCTTCTGGCTGCTTTGTGTTTTTTTTTTTTTTTAATTATTATTTTTCACCATACACTGGTTTTATATACCATTTGACAAATTTTAATCATACTGGTTAACATAGCCTTCCTGGCATTTTCTTAGTTATTGTGTTAGGACATTTATATTCTACATTTAGTAAGTTTCACATGTACCCTTGTAAGATGCACCATAGGTGTGGTCCCACCAATTACCCTTCCTCTGCCAATCCTTCCCCCTCCCCTCCCTTTCCCCTTTCCCCATATTCTTAGGTTATAACTGGGTTATAGCTTTCATATGAAAGCCATAAATTAGTTTCATAGTAGGGCCGAGTACATTGGATACTTTTTCTTCCATTCTTGAGATACTTTACAAAGAAGAATATGTTCCAGCTCCATCCATGGAAATACGAAAGAGGTAAAGTCTCCATCTTTCTTTAAGGCTGCATAGTATTCCATGGTGTACATACACTACAATTTATTAATCCAGTCATGGATCAGTGGGCACTTGGGCTTTTTCCATGACTTAGCAAGTATGAATTAGGCTGCAATAAACATTCTGGTACAAATATTTTTGTTATAATGTGATTTTTGGTCTTCTGGGTATATACCTAGTAGAGGAATTGCAGGATCAAATGGCAGGTATATTTTTAGATCTCAAAGTAGTCTCCAAAAATCTTTCCAAAAGGAATGTATTAGTTTCCATTTCCACCAGCAGTGTGGAAGTATTCCCCTTTCTCCACATCCATGCCAACATCTCTGGTCTTGGGATTTTGTGATGTGGGATAATCTTACTGGAGTTAGATGATATCTCAAAGTAGTTTTGATTTGCATTTCTCTGATGATTAAGACAGGTGCATGGCCTACAGACATATGTTTTGTTTTTTTATAGTGCTACTATTGTTTTAGTCACCTGCTCTAAAAATACCAGTCGTGTTTTACTTCTCTGAATTAGTACAACCAACAATTTATGTCAGTTTTTTTCTCAGTGTATTATATGAATTTATCTATTTTCCCTATATTCCATTTAAGTTAGGTTTCTTTATGCAGCACCCTTTGTTAGCAACCAGCAGCATCTTCTCTCCCCATTGTATATAACACTGACATTTGATTTTTTTATATTGTTCTCCAAGGGGTATCATATTTTCCTTTGTAAATTATAAACTTCTTATGATTAGGACCCATTTTTTTTATACGTATCTGCACCTGCCAGGGATCTGATGCATTGTTTTGCATGTTATAATGAATGAACATAAACCTACAAGTGTCTATCTTATAAGATTAATGATTTAAGAAGTCAAAATCATGTTATGGCCATTCAAAAACTACTGAGCACCTGCTATTTGCCAGAAAGCATATTAGGTGCTAGAGATATAGTGGGGAATAGCAATCCCCACAAAGTACATTTTCTGCTTTCATATTTTAGTGAGGAAGATATGATAAAAAAGTAAATGTATGATTTGAAACTAAAGATTATGAAAAGAATGAACAGGATTATCTGTGACACAGTGGCATGGAAACCTATTCAAAGTTGGATAGGCAGAGGAGAACTTTAAGCTGAGGCAAAAGGAAGAGAGGGAGGAATCTTGTGAAGAGTTAGAAGCTGTGTGTCCAGGAAGAGGGAAAGAATATGGGGAAACACCTTGAAAATGAAAAAAGCATCGATGCTCTTAAGGAAATCAAGAAAGGCCAATGTAGCAAAATCAAAGTGATGCAGGGGGTGTGGCCAATGGCAAGGCTGAAGAAGCAGTCAGAGCCAGATCCTAGGGTTTTGAAACAGAGTCTCACTATGTCACCCTGAGTGTAGAGTGCTGTAGCGTCACAGCTCACAGCAGCCTCTAACTCTTGGGCTTACGCTATTCTCCTGCCTCAGCCTCCCAAGCAGCTGGGACTACAGGCGCCCGCCACAACACTTCGACTATTTTTTTGTTGCAGTTTGGCCGGGGCTGGGTTTCAATCCACCACCCTTGGCATATGGGGCCGGTGCCCTACTCACTGAGCCACAGGCACCACCTAATACTGATGCATATTTTATACTTATGTACAAAAATTTTATTTTCAAATGATACATTTTTACTGCTGAGTAAAAGAAATTTATGCAAAGCAAGTCAAGGATTCCTCAAGATCTAGAAGTCAATTGTTAGAAGTGGTAGAATATAATACAAGAGGAGAATTTAACTTGTACTTTCTGTCTTCCCTCTTAGGTTGTCTGTCATGAAAAAATATGACTTTTGTTTTGCTGAGTTGATACCTAGTAATGGAATTGCAGGATCAAATGGAAGGACAACTTTTAGTTCTTTAAGAATTCTCCATTCTTCTTTCCATAAAGGCTGTATTAGTTTGCAATCCCACCAGCAGTGTAGAAGTGTTCCCCTCTCTCCACATCCACCCAGAGGCTGCAGATTTGGGACTTTACGATGTGGGCTAATCTCACTAGAGTTAGGTGATATCTCAGAGTGGTTTTGATCTGCATTTCTCTGATGATTAGAAACAATGAGAATTTTTTCATGTGTTTGTTGTTCAGCACACCCCCTCAGTGAAGGACTCAACTACAATTTGAACCTTATCTTAGAATTGAAAACAAGGTAACCTAAAAATTGATACCCTCATATTAATTTTTTTTTTTTTTTGAGACAGAGTCATTCAGTTGTCCTGGGGTTGATGCTGTGGTGTCATAGCTCATAGCAACCTCAAACTCATGAGCTCAAGAGATTCTCCTGCCTCAGCCTCCCAGGTAGCTGGGACTATAGGTGCAGGCCACAACATCCTGGCTAGTTTTTAGAGACAGGGTCTTGCTCTTGCTCAAACTGGTCTTGAACTCCTGAGTTCAGGGAATCCACCTGCCTCAGCCTCCCAGAGTACTACGATTACAGGCGTGAGCCACTGCACCACCCCTGTACCCTCATATTAATTTGAAATTAAAAATAAATAAATAATAACTTAAATAGTAAATTAAATAAATAGTAAATATCTTTTTTTTTTTTTTTTTTTTGTAGTGACAGAGTCTCACTTTATGGCCCTGTCATAGCATCACACAGCTCACAGCAACCTCCAACTCCTGGGCTTAAGCGATTCTCTTGCCTCAGCCTCCCGAGTAGCTGGGACTACAGGTGCCCGCCACAACGCCCAGCTATTTTTTGGTTGCGGTTCAGCCGGGGCCGGGTTTGAACCCACCACCCTCGGTATATGGGGCCGGCGTCCTACCAACTGAGCCACAGGCGCCGTCCAATAGTAAATATCTTAAGTGAGCAGTGGAAGGTACACTTAAAATACATGCAGAAACTATCATCTAAAAGTATCAGTGCTTGTCATATTTTTAATAATTTATTATTTAATAATTATTTTTAATAATTTATTGTTTAATAATCATTTCTTTAAAATATGCAAGCACAGATACTTTTAGATGATAGTTTCCTCACAAAGTTTAAGTGTACCTTCTGCTGCTCACCCAAGACATTTACTTGATATTAGTTGTGAATATATTTTTGCTTTTTTATTGGAGTAAAATACACATACAAAATTTACCATCTTTAACATTTTATGTGTATAGTTCTATAATAATAACTATATAGCTATATATATATATATATATACATACACATACACACAGAGTGGCAAAAAGTATATATACATTTTAGGAAAGGAAAAAACTTTATTAAAATTTTAATACTCTATATAACCTTAACAAAATATAAATACAAGTCACACAGAGCACCTCTTGTAATTGCAGAAGTCAAACATGACGAATATTATAGATTTAATACAGTTTTTTTTTCCTCTCTTGAAATGTGTATACATTTTCTGGCACCCTCTGCCTACGTCCCTCTTCTTTTCTGTCCCTTACCCCTTACTTGGCCTTTGGTACAGCCATTCCACTGTCTTCTTGACATATATCTTTTAGCTCCCATGCATAAGTGAGATGATGCAATATTGTCTCTCTAAGCTTGGCTTATTTCACTTAATATAATGGTACCTGTAGTACCATTCACATTGCTGCAAATGACAGGATTTCATTCTTTTGATGGCTGAATAGAATTCCATTGTGTACATAAATCACATTTTCTCTATCCATTCATTTATTGATGGGTATTGAGGTTGATTCTATATTTTGGGCATTGTGAATAGTGCTGTAATAAACATGGGCAGACACGTATCCCTCCAACATACTGATTTTCTTTCTTTTGGATGTATGTCCAGTAACAAAATTGCTGGCTCATATGGTAGTTCTATTTTTAGTTCTTTTTTAGGACATCCCATACTGTTCTGTCTAGTGGCTATACTAATTTGCATTCCCACCAACAGTGCACAAGGATTAGCCTTTTTTTCACATCCTCACCAGCATTTCTTATTGCCTATCTTTTCTATATAAGCCATTTTAACTAAAGTAAGATATCTCATTGCGGTTTCAATTTGCATTTCTCTGATTAGTGATATTGAACAGTGTTTCATTACCCGTTGGACATTTGTGTGTCTTCTTTTGCAAAATGTCCATTCTTTTGCACATTTTAAAATCACCTTATTTGAGTTTTAGATATTGAGTTGTTTGAGCTCCTTATATATTCTGGTTATTAATCCCTTATCAGGTGAATAGTTTACAAAGATTCAATCCTTTATCAGATGGATAGCTGGCAAACATTTTCTCCTATTTTGTGGGCTATTTCTTCACTTTCTTGATATGTTTTGCTGTACAGAGGTTTTTTATCTTGATGTAACCCTATTTGTCTATTTTTGCTTGGACTGCCAATGATTTTGAGGTCTTATACAAAAAAATCTGTGCCCAAAACAATGTCTTGGAGCATTTCCCCCATGGTTTTATTTCCTAATAGTTTCAAGTGTTAGATTTAAGTCTTTAGTCCATTTTGATTTTATTTTTGTATACAATGAAAGATAGAGGCCTAGTTTTATTCTGCATATAGTTATCTAGTATTCCCAGCCCCATTTATTAAAGAGACTATCCTTTTTCCATTGTATGCTCTTGCTGTCTTTGTCAAAGATAAATTGGCTGTAAATGAATAGATGTACATAACATATGGATTTACAGTCTGTTCCTTTGGTCTATGTGTTTGTTTTTATGAAGTACCATGCACTTTTTAAAAATTTTCAGAATATTATAGGGATATAACATTTTGGTTACATAGTTTGTTTTGCACACTTCAGGTCAAAGTTATAAGCTCAGCTAGAATATGTGCGTTATACCCATTAGGTTTGAATTAACCCAATCCTGCCTCCCTCATTGCCCTACTTGATTCCCGTTGAGTTTTATTTCCATATGTGCACATAAGTGTTGGTCGGCTAATTCCAATTTAGAATTGAGTATATGTGGTGTTTGTTTTTCCATTCTTGTGACACTTTACTTAGAAGAATGGTCTCTAGGTCCATCAGGTTGTTACAGAAGATACTAGATCACCATTTTTTTCTATAGCTGAGTAGTACTTGGTATGTGTATTGAAAGGCATTTAGGATATTTCTACATCCTTGTAGTGTGATTTGTGCTGTTATAAAGATTCAAATGCAAGTGTCTTTATAATATAATGTTTTTTCTTTTGGATAAATGCCTAGTAGTGG
Source organism: Nycticebus coucang (assembly GCF_027406575.1). NCBI lineage: Eukaryota > Metazoa > Chordata > Mammalia > Primates > Lorisidae > Nycticebus > Nycticebus coucang. The sequence continues at coordinate 78,318,985 of NC_069786.1, forward strand.
AATTGTTGGATTGAATGGTAGGTCAACTTTTACTTCTTTGAGTTCTCTACATAATACTTTCCATAGAGGTGTACTAGTTAGTACCATGCCCTTTTGGTTACTATAACTTTGTAGTACATTTTGAAGTCAGGTAATGTGAGTCTTCCAGTTTTGTTTTTTTTTTAAATTAAATCATAGCTATGTAGATTAATGCAATCATGGGGCACCATATACCAGTTTCATAGACCGTTTGACTCATTTTCATCACTCTGGTTAACATAGCCTTCTGGGCATTTTCTTAGTTATTGTGTTAAGACATTTATATTCTACATTTACTAAGTTTCACATGTACCCTTGTAAGATGCACCACAGGTGTAATCCCACCAATCCCCCTCCCTCCGCCCACCTCCCCCCCTTTACCTCCCTCACCTCCCTTTCCCCCTTCCCCCTATTTTTAGGTTGTAACTGGGTTATAGCTTTCATGTGAAAGCCATAAATTAGTTTCATAGTAGGGCTGAGTACATTGGATACTTTTTCTTCCATTCTTGAGATACTTTACTAAGAAGAATATGTTCCAGCTCCATCCACGTAAACATTAAAGAGGTAAAGTCTCCATCTTTATTTAAGGCTGCATAATATTCCATGGTGTACATATACCACAATTTATTAATCCATTCATGGATTGATGGGCACTTGGGCTTTTTCCATGACTTAGCAATTATGAATTGGACTGCAATAAACATTCTGGTACAAATATCTTTATTATAATGTGATTTTTGGTCTTCTGGGTATATACCTAGTAGAGGAATTATAGGATTGAATGGCAGATCTATTTTTAGATCTCTAAGTGTTCTTCTTACATCTTTCCAAAAGCAATGTATTAATTTGCATTCCCAAGAGCAGTGTAGAAGTGTTCCCTTTTCTCCATATCCATGCCAACATCTCCGGTCTTGGGATTCTGTGATATGGGCTAATCTTACTGGAGTTAGATACTATCTCAACATAGTTTTGATTTACATTTCTCTGATGATTAAAGATGATGATCATTTTTTCATATGTCTGTAGGCCGTGTGCCTGTCTTCTTCAGAGAAGTTTCTCCTCAAATCCCTTGCCCAGCCTGTGATGGGATCACTTGTTCTTTTTTTGCTTATACGTTTGAGTTCTCTGTGGATTCTGGTTATTAAACCTTTGTCGGAGACATAACCAGCAAATATCTTCTCCCATTCTGAGGGCTGTCTGCTTGCTTTACTTACTATGTTCTTGGCTGTGCAGAAGCTTTTTAGTTTGATCAGGTCACAATAGTGTATTTTTGAAGCTGCTTCAATTGCCCGGGGGGTCCTCATCATAAAATACTCGCCCAGACCGATTTCTTTCCCTGCACTCTCCTCTAGTATTTTTATAGTTTCATGTCTTAAGTTTAAATCTTTAATACAGTGAGAATCTATCTTAGTTAATGGCGAAAGGTGTGGGTCCAGTTTCAGTCTTCTACAGGTTGCCAGCCAGTTCAACCAGCACCATTTGTTAAATAGGGAATCATTTCCCCACTGAATGTTTTTAATTGGCTTGTCAAAGATCAATAACGGTAAGTAGCTGGATTCATCTCTTGGTTCTCTATTCTGTTCCAGACATCTACTTCTCTGCTTTTGTGCCAGTACCATGCTGTTTTGATCACTATCGATTTATAGTATAGTCTGAGGTCTGGTAGCTTGAGTCCTCCTGCTTTGTTTTTATTTCTGAGTAATGTCTTGGCTATTCGAGGTTTTTTCTGATTCCATATAAAACGAAGTATTATTTTTTCAAGATCTTTAAAGTATGACAGTGGAGCTTTAATACAGATTGCATTAAAATTTTATATTGCTTTGGGTAGTATGGACATTTTAACAATGTTGATTCTTCCCAGCCATGAGCATGGTATGTTTTCCCATTTGTTAACATTTTCAGGTATTTCTTTTCTTAGAGTTTCATAGTTCTCTTTATAGGGATCTTTCAGGTCCTTTGTTAGATAAACTCCTAATTATTTCATCTTCTTTGGCACTACTGTGAATGAAATAGAGTCCTTAACTGTTTTTTCAGCTTGATTATTGTTGGTATATATAAAGGCTACAGATTTATGAATGTTGATTTTGTAACCTGAGATGCTGCTGTATTCCTTGATCACTTCTAAGAGTTTAGTAGTAGAATCCCTGGTGTTTTCCAGATATACAATCATATCATCTGTGAAGAGCAAAAATTTGATCTCTTCTGACCCTATGTGGATACCCTTGATCGCCTTTTCTTCCCTACTTGCAGTGGCTAAAACTTCCATTACAATGTTGAAAAGCAATGGAGACAATGGGCAGCCTTGTCTGCTTCCTGATCTGAGTGGAAATGATTTTGATTTAACTCCATTCAATATGATATTGGCTGTGGGTTTGCTGTAGATGACCTCTATTAGTTTGAGAAATGTCCCTTCTATACCGATTTTCTTAAGTATTCTGATCATGAAGCGATACTGGATATTATCAAAAGCTTTTTCTGCATCGATTGAGAGAATCATGTGGTCTTTGTTTTTTAATTTGTTTATGTGCTGAATTATACTTATAGATTTATGGATGTTGAACTAGCCTTGAGATCCTGGGATAAAACCGACTTGGTCATGATGTATAATTTGTTTGATGTGTTGCTGGATTGTTTGTTAGGATCTTGTTGAATATTTCTGCATCTATATTCATTAGTGATATTGGTCTATATTTTCTTTTCTTGTTGGGTCTTTTCCTGATTTGGGGATCAGGGTGATGTTTGCTTCATAGAACGTGTTGGGTAGTCTTCCTTCTTTTTCTACATTTTGGAACAGGTTGAGTAATATAGGTACTAATTCCTCTTTAAAGGTTTGGTAGAATTCTGACGTGAAACCTTCTGGTCCCAGGCTTTTCTTTTTAGGGAGGTTTTGTATGGTTGATGCTATTTCAGAACTTGATATGGGCCTGTTCAATATTTCCACTTGATTCTGGCTAAGTCTTGGAAGGTGAAGTGCTTCCAAGTATTGGTCAATTTCCCTCAGATTTTCATATTTCTGAGAATAAAGTTTCTTGTAGTGTTCATTGAGGATTTTTTGAATTTCTGAGGGGTCTGTTGTTATTTCGTCTTTGTCGTTTTTGATGAGATTAGAGATTTTACTCTTTTTTTCCTGATTAGGTTGGCAAAAGGTTATCTATTTTGTTGACCTTTTCAAAAAAACCAACTTTTTGATTTATTGATCTATTGTTTTTTTGTTTTTGTTTTGCTCAAGATTTCTCAGGCTATTCAAAGTCTTTTGTAATCCCATATCAATTTTAGAATTTTTTTATTGATTTGAAGAATGTCATTAGTATTTTAATACATATATAGTATTATCTTGATAGTATTATCTTGAGTCCGTAAGTTGATTTGGGTAGTATTGACATTTTAACAATATTAATTCTTCTGATCCATGATCATGGAATATCTTTCAATTTTTGTGTGTCCTTCTCAATTTTTTGCATCAGAGTTTTATTTTATAGTTTTTCTCACATAGATCTTTCACTTCTTTGATTAAATTGATTCCTAGGTGTTTTATAATTTTTATAGTTATTATAAATGAGATTGCTTTCTTGATTTTTTTTTCCAGATCATTCATTGTTAGGATATATAAATGCTACTGATTTTCGTATGTTGGTTTTGTGTCCTGTAACTTTAATGGATTCATTTATTAGTCCTAATGGGATTTTTGTATGAATCTTAAGGTTTTTCTAGGTATAAGATAATGCCATCTACAAACAAGGTTAATTTAACTTCTTCCTTTCCAATTTGGATGCCATTTAATTCTTTTTCTTGCCTTATTGTTCTGGCCAGGACTTCAAGTATTATGTTGAACAAAAGTGGTGAGAGTAGGCACCTTTGTTTTGTTTTAGTCCTCAAAGGAAAGGCCTTCATTTTTTTCCCATTCAATATGATGCTGGCTGTGGGTTTATCACATGTGGCCTTCATTCTTTTGAGGTATGTTCTTCTCTACCCATTTTGAGGATTTTTTTTATCATAAAAAGGTGTTGAATTTTATGAAATGCTTTTTCAGCATTTATTAAAATACAGTATGGTTTTGGTTTTGATTCTGTTAATGACTTATAATACATAGATGCTTTTTAAAGATACAGGAAATGTGATGGATGTTCTAATAGGGAAGGTTAGAAGGAGAAGGAAATTGGGACTAGAATATCAGTCTGGGCCTTTCCAACACTAACAGACAAGGGAAGAGAGCCAGCAAAGGGGACTCAGAGTGGACAGATAGAAAGGGTGGGGGGAGTCAAAAAAATGACGAATACCTGCTCTTGATAATTGAAAAATTTGGGCATCCATACTTGAATCCTTCCTGCTGGGGAGGACTTCTTACACAGGTTAGAGGCAACTTACACTTGTATTTTTTCTAACTCTCTTATTTGAGTCTTTAATACAATTTCTAGCACACAGTAGGCATTTGATACATATTAATTGAGTATTTATCCATTGAATGAATATTTAAGTCCAGCTGAGAGTGAGGGGGTAGATTTAAGTCCTTTTACAAAGTTCTCCTTTTATCCTCCCTCCACCTCCTCTCCCCTGCCTGACTCTCACACTCATCTATAAAAGCATTAATTAGAGAGACAGAACAGTATCTTCAGGTTTTGTCAAAGCAACTTTAAACATGTTTTATTCCTGTTGACAGTAGGACAAGTGAGCTGTTTTCTAAGCCCTCGAGTAAGGAAACTCGGGCTAACTTAGCCTAAGAGGTAAATTATTCATCCCTGTGCCCATTTTATGCACGCATGTGTGCATACGCTTATGTACAACCTCACTTCTAAGTGTATTTTTTCACCGTGAATGAAGCATTGTACACCCAGATTCCAAACTTTGCCAAACCTTGGACATCATCCTAACTCCTTTATTCCTGCCCTACTTTCATATTCATCAATACTTTTACCAAGTTCTATTAGGTTTTACCACTTAGATAGCTCTTCAAACTATTTTTTCCTTTATCTTTCATTCTACTTCCAAGTTCAGCCACCATCCTGATTATTGCAGGAGTCTCCAAAATTAGATTTGCTGTATCCAGTCTTGCCTCCACACTTTAGAGTTTAAAATTCTTAGCCTGGCTTATGTGGCTTATGACACCTGCTTCCCTAGTTAGCCTCATATCACACCAACCTGTGCATAGGCAGCCAAGGGCTCCAGTTCCTCTACCTGGCCCTCCTAAAGTCTTCCTGGTTTCTCCTCTCAAACTTCTTAGCCTGACTCAACCATGTTATCTTCAAATCTCTCCCTAAGTGTTCCTAAAGGGTCAGAACTTCCTTTAGTTATTAAAAGTTTTTCTGTCTTCCATTTGAGTGAAATTTCTCCCGAAGGCTTGGATCAGTCCTGCCATGTTCACAGTGTATCCTGTCGGCCTAGTCTAAAGCCTGTTCAATGAATATGCTGAATAAAAGAACAAGGATTTTACTTGTGTGTCTGCTGTTTCAACTTAAGATGTGCTATTTGGTGAAGTCTTTTCATTTCTTCTTGTTTTTCCATATAGCAACAATAAATAATTAGACCTGCATCCCTTGTGAGTATCAGTCAAATAATTATCCATGGTTGTCTCTCTGGTTGCTGACTCAAACACAAAACACATCTGAATTGTATTAGGTTGAGAGCCACTACCCCAGTTCAGGTGTGTTGTGGGTCTGTCCTGTAGAGCATTTTCAGGGGCTCACTATGTCAGTCTACACAACTGACGACGGGTGCGCCCCATAGCAATTGAGGGACTGCTTGAAAAGGAAATCCCCCAAATTGATTCAGACAGTGCTCCTTAACCTAACCATTTTGGGGTCAGCAGTAGCCTAACCTGCGGCTGCTCGCCTGCTCACGCGTGCCTCTTCACCCCGGGCGTAAGAGGAAGTGTGGGGAGCAAGGAAGTGGGTATAGAAGGTTGCAGGGCTGGGAGCTTGAAGAGAATCGCCATAACGTCCTTGCCACCAAAATGTTCCCCAGGCGCCCTCAGGGCGTGCGGTTTTTGTTTGTTCATTTTGTTTTGTTTTCAATTTGTAGTCCTCTGAATTTCTCCAGTGGCTGCTTATGCCCCCGCCCCCCAAAAAGAGAGAGTGGTTAATTATCAATTAAAGAACTGGATGGTTCCCCTCCGCAGCCCCAGTCCCCGAGTTTGTGGCTGGCCTTTGGGCTACTCTGGGCATCGCATCCAGTTCCCCACATCGGTTGAAAGACGAAGCCTCGTTCCCCCACCAGGTCCACTCTTGCTGAGCCGGGACAGCCCCCAGCCACCCCGCGCTCCGCAGGCGGAGAGGCCAGGGCCAGGCCGCGCGTCCTGCGCAGCCGAGGTCCCCCAGCGCCCCCTACAGCTACGCGCGGGGGCAGATGGAGCCCGACCCTGCACCTCCGCACCACGCCGGGGACCCCACCCAGCGGCCAGCGCCCCGGGACTGCGCGGACACCCGCAGCTCCTGGCAGCAGTATCGGGGCGTGGGACACGGCGGGCGCGCGGCATCCCAGGCCGCCCGGATCGCCCCGCCCGCGGCTGGCGACTTCCCCTCCCCCTCCCTCCCTCCTTTCCTCTCTCCTGCCGGGGCCGGACACACTGCGCCTCTTCTCTTGGGGCGCTCTTTCCCCTGGGCCAACCGTCGCATGTCGCGCAACTTCGGGGCAGCGGCCGTTGGTGTTGAATGATCCCGGCCGAGAGCTCATGGCTGGAGAAGCGAGGCGCGGCCTCAGCCCCGGAGGGGCCGCTGTCTGGAAGGTGGCGATGCTGTGGCCGTTGCTGGTCCGGACAGGGAGCCCCTACAACGTGGACACCGGGAGCGCGCTGCTTTTCCAGGGTCCTCCCGACACGCTGTTCGGCTACTCAGTGGTGCTGCACAGCCACGGGGGGAACCGATGGTGAGTGGAGTCGGACTCGGGAGTTCTGGGCGTCTGAGGGGCGCACGAGGACCGCGTCCCAGGGATTCCATGCCGGTTTCAAACTTCCCTCTCTCCGGAGAATGCAGGAGGAAAACGCTGAGGCAGCCAGCTAGCTGGAGGTCTCCCCGGGACACTCATTTATCTTGGGGGTGGCAGCCCCTGGTGCGTTTGGGGGAGAGGCCCGGGCGCTGCGAGACAGAGGTGGGCGGCTGGGTGCCTGGGGTGCCGGGGGTAGAAGGAGGTGGGGGAGTTGCCAACTGCGCCGTGGTCAAGAAGGGGAGCGGGGTGGGCAGTGCAGCTCCCGTCTGAGCGCACGTGCACGCTTGTCGCTTCAGGCTTGTAGTGGGGGCACCCACTGCCAACTGGCTCGCCAACACTTCAGTGGTCAATCCCGGGGCGATTTACAGATGCAGGATTGGAAGGAACCCAGGTCGGACGTGCGAACAGCTCCAGCTGGGTGAGTTGGGCCTGGGATCAAGAATTACCTACCACCCCTCCCTGGCTCACCACAGTAGGACAGTCATGGAAAACTCGTGTGGGCTGTTACTTCTAGTTAAAAGCGTGTAGACTTTCAATTTCAACTCCACACCCTTTTTTTTGTCTTCATATAGAAGGATATCTTTCTTTCTATCGTATTTCTCTCCCTTTAGCTTAGGGTAATGATTGCAGTCCTCTGACAAAACCGTGCAGAGGAAAGTTTCCCGGGACGCCTTCTCTTCAGCTCTCTCTCCACCGGCCCCGCCATGTGTAAAGCACATTGCCCAGTCTCTCAGCATATTAAGGGCAGGATCTTACTAAACCAAGATTTAAGAATTTTATTTCCATCTCTGACCTATCACCCTAGCTAAAGAATCAGCAAAGGGGCATCTCAGGAATAGCATTTGGAATTGATCCCATACCCTGCCAGTTACCCTAAGGGCCTTACAAAGACGTGATACAGTTTTACTTCGAATGTACAACGTAAAAGAAAAGCACGGGGAAAATCGGCATCCCCATGGTTAATCCAGTTAACATAAAGCTTCACGTGATAATTTTTCATTCCCTAAACTCTCAGGTTAAATGGGTCAATCTTTTTTGCAGTCGTTTTTTAATGTCTGTTCTTAAATTCGTGAGGACTTGAAAAATGTGTACTGATGGGGGAGGGAGAAGCTTCATGTTTCAAAGTCAAAAGCAAAGTTTTTTGCACACAGACAAGTGAAGGAAGAAAGGGGAACTACTGTTAATCCAGACCCATCTTGTTCCAGTGTTGGACACAGCTATACATATTGCTTAATTTTTTTCTCTCAAAGCAACCCTGGGTTATAGTTGACATTGTTCATATACATATATGTGTGTGTGTGTGTGTGTGTGTGTGTGTATTGCAACTCTGTTAATGTCTGGGGAGTTGCAAGTACCTTTTCTTTTCTTTTTTTTTTTTTTCTTTTTTACAGTTTTGGTTGGGGCCAGGCTTGAACCCACCACCCCCGGTATATAGGGCCAGTGCCCTACTCCATGAGTCACAGGCACTGCCTGCAAGTGCCTTTTCTATAGTTTCTTAGCTAGTGAGAGGTAGGTGAGAGCTCTAGACAAAGTCGAGTCAATTTGGGGGTCTAAAATCTAAGGCCTTTCTTTCCATGTTGACATCTTCAGTACAAATACAATTAAGTGAAGGGTCCAAATGTGTTGTCTGCTGAACTGATGGATCCTCTGTAAATGGTGAATAAAAAATTACAATTGGCACTTTTTACATTTATTTTTGCTATAAATAAACTGAGATTCACTAGTTATTGCATCTTTAACTACTTGCTCTTTTTATAGAAGTCTGCTTTTTTTTTTTTAACTGTGGAGCTGTTTCCCTTTATTTGCATGAATTCAAACAAAATATAAGCCTAATGAAATTTGTACTTTTAACTCAGAGAGCACCCATAAAACTCCAGGAGTTTTCTGGAGAAGGTAGAATATGCCCCAACCTCTTATTAAGCATCCTTTATCCTTGCAGGCAAATTGGAATGCATAAATTATTCATAAATCTGTACATTTGGAATAATTTTGCAAAGCATAGTTTTCATTGCATGACAGAGGTGAGGGGTGAAGGCTAGGGAGTGAAGCAGACAACCTCGATCTGCCTAAGAATCTTGGCAAAGTCTCAGGAGGGAACAATTTCATTTCTGTTGTCATAGTTTCCTGATCCGTGACATTATAGCTACTAGTATTTAGCACCTACTTCCTGTCTGGATGGGGACTGATTCTATTTTGGGATGTCTGTGTTTAACTGGATAGATCATGTCATAATATTACATACAGTTTAAGATAGTGATGCCTGTCAATTGAAGGAAAACCTAAATGCTTTGGATGTGTGGAGCATAGGAGTTGACTAAAGAAATATTCTCAAAAAATATGATATGTGCACATAATGGATCTGTAACAAATATTAAATGAAGATTTGTTGGCTAAATGAAAGGATAAAAGCAAAGTGTAATAAAGTAAAGGGAAAGTTTTATTGGTTAATAAAATTAATTAGAAACGAGAAGCCAAAGTGATAGTTTTAACCTTCAAAGTTTGGTCAATATACAAAGGACCTGCAGAGATGAAAGACAAAAAAGAAGACGATATTTCTGTTCAATTAACTGGTTAAAACAGTGGTAGCTGTCATAACAGTTTGGAGCACCTGCCAAAGAATTGACTGAAGTTATTTGTCATGTAACAGCCTCAAAAAAAAAAGTGTATATTTTCTTCCTTAAATGAAGAAACAGTGCATCTCTTTATTCGGAACAAATTCAGAAGTGACTTAAAGCTATAAAATAAAATTGAGGCTAAAGTTTACAAAGAAAACACCATGAAACAAATTGGTAACAAAGATATTTTAGGATTCTCAGGTTTGTGGGCTATGTACTACTTCATATGGAGAAGTTTCAAAGATGTGTGTACTAGAAAATTGTGTGTGTGAGAGAGAGAAGCTGTTATAAAATAGCTTCAATTGTCCTGGCTCAAATATGAATGATTCTCATGTTTGAGAAATGCTAGCTCAGGCTCGGCACCTGTTGCTCAGTGACTAGGGCATCAGCACATACACCAGAGCTGGTGAGTTGGAATCTAGCCCGGGCCTGCCAAACAACAATGACAACTCCAACCAAAAAATAGCCGGGCGTTGTGGCAGGCTCCTGTAGTCCCAGCTACTTGGGAGGCTGAGACAAAAGAATTGCTTAAGCCCAAGAGCTAGAGGTTGCTGTGAGCTGTGATGCCATGGTACTCTACCCAGGGTGCCATAGTAAGACTCTGCCTCAAAAAACAAACAAACAAAAATGCTAGCTCAGTACCTAACACATAATAGACATTCACAAAATAGTAGTTTATTTCTTCTTATCCCTGTTTTCTACTTCAATCTATTATCTATATGTTATCTGTAAGAAGCAGGTTGAAGTTAATAATAAGGATGACTAATAAATTACATGAAAATTTAAAACATTAAATATATTAAAATGTACCAGATGAAGTGAAACACATGAAAAATGTTTTCTTGTTTACTCATCAAAAATACATATAGTAACTAAAGAGTGAGCTATGACTGCCAGGTTCATAAAGGGTCTTCTTTGATGCGGATTAACTTTACTTGCTGTCAAGAAGAAGAAGGTGCAGAAATGGTGTGCATCTCCTACACAGTTCAAAATAGTAAGTCTGTAGAATTTCAGATCAACAGTTGGTTCAGATAGACTCAAAAGAGGATGTCAATACTTCCTCCAACCTACCCTGCCCCTGGGGATGATGTCACATACTGTGCCGTACTCACATAGCTGCTGTAATCACAGGAGAGCAGCAAAGGCCCATTTATCCAGAATTCCCAGGATGAGAGAAGGTGGGGCAAGGATACCTTTTAGTGAAGTGAATTGACTGCAGAGGCCACATCAAGAAAGCTACTTGGAAAAGGACGCCACCACAGGTCCTTTTCTTTCCATATGCAATTAATTCTCTTCCGTAGCCTTCCCTGGTGAGAGTTGTATCTTCTTTTTTCCCTTCCTGGATACCAGAGAAAGGTAGTCTCCCTGGAGGGCTCGGGAGGACTCTGTCTGAGACCACGGCACGCGACTTGCATGTAGCCACTTGATCTTCTGCTTAGGCTCTCTGTGTCCTCACTGTGCTTTGTTTAAAGCAAACATTGTCCACTTATGGTTCTTGAACCAAGATGTCACAAATAATGACTCCATTAACACAGTTAAACATTTAAGGGGTTTCCAATATTCAAACAATTAGAACAAAATAATAAATATAAATGATTATCAAATTATACTAAAAAGATAGTCTATATTTGGTTACTCAAAGGGCATTTCAGATGACTTTGGAATTACCACATGTGCTTACACACTGACATTCATCTGGATGATAGTCTAACATTACATATTTACACCGTCCAATGTGGCAGTCACTGGCCGCGTGCGACTGCTAGGCCCTTGAAATGTGGCTGGTGTGCAGTGAGAGGTGTTGTCATGTAAGCTACATACCAGATTGCCAAGACTTCGTACAAAAAGAACTAATTAATGTTTAAAATATTGATTACATACTGATATAAATATTTTAAAATATTGATTACATAATTAATATTTTGGATTTATTAGGTCCAATAAAATGTTAAAATTAATTTTACTTTCATGTGAGCATATAGGCATTGATCTGCTAGTTCCAATTTAGTATTGAGCATATGTAGTGTTTGTTTTTCTATGCTTGCCACACTTCATTTAGGAGAATGGTCTCCAGTTCCATTCAGGTTGTTACAAAAGATACGAGGTATCTATCTTATTTTATGGCTGAATAATATGCAAGCAGTGGGGTAGGAGAAAGGATGGGTAAGTTCCTACCCAACACGTACATTCATGGATCTATTATACATTTTCTGGGTGAAGGACACACCTATAATTCTGACTTGAATCATACAAAAGCAAATTACATGACAGAATCGGACTTTCACTTTCCTTCCCCAGATCAAATGTTCTCTAGTTTTGGGACCTTCAACCTCCCTGCCTGAGCCACTCTTTTTCTTACTTGAAAAACCAATGGCCATCTCAAATTAGTCACCATAAGCCTTCTTTTACTCTCTTTCTGAAAATTATGTTATCCTAGCCAACTTCCTGGTTCATGATAACATATTTAAAAGAAGTTGAGTTAATCAGCATTATATAGTTAAACTGATGATAAATTAACCCTAATTTTTCTAATAAGAATTTTTTTTAAGAGATTGGGTTTTGCTAGGTTGCCCCGGCTGGTCTCCAACTCTTGGCCTCAAGTCATCCTCCTGCCTTACCTCTTGAAGTGCTAGGATTCCAGGCCTGAGCCAGCCTTTAACCCTCACTTCTACTTGACTCACAGGAATTATAGCTTACCATTAAATGGCAACAGCCTCATTGTTGAAATTTTAAATATCTTTTTCTTAATAACATTGTTTTTCCTTTGCAACATGCTTTATATTGTAGCTTATGAAGCTTAATTGGTACAGATTGATCATTTTGAAAAATCATCCCTAAACATAGGCTATTATGTGACTTATGTAGACAATCAAGACAGAGAGCCTCATTAATAATCTATCAGGTTAACAAAAAGAAGATCCTTGATTTCCAGCAGTTTCCCAAACTTCATCTTCAGATTAGATGAATGAGTTTTCTAATTCATTTCAAATTTGAGAGACGAGGCCTTCTAAATGTACTTTATTTTTCTCTCAACATTTTTTGGTCGCTGGGCAATATACTTCGGGATCAAATATATCTCTACTTAGCAATAGTTCTGGGGCCAGAAATGGTAATCCATCATACATGCACATGTATTCGTTTAGCCATTTATTGAGGGATGCCTATGGGCCAGGAATTGGGCATAGAAACTCAAGGGGTTTACAATCTGTAGGTTAGGTTAGTATAGGAAAGGATGGCGAGAAGAGCTAATCTACTTAAAAAAAATAAGGTCATGTCTTCCTGAAGAATTGATAGTGAGGCAAGGAACTGAATAATAATTAAGAGTTAGCCAGAGAAGGAGGTTGTGGGAAAGTGTACCAGACAGACCAGGACATGGAAAGGCCCTGAGGCTTTGAGGACCTGAAGGATGCAGGCAGGTGAACTGTAAAATGTAAAGTGACAGCAGGTTGGAGATGCAGGCGGGGACGGTTTGGGTACAACTTTGTAAGTATGAACTTACCATAAGGTGTTTGAAACTGGGGTGTGACATGATCAGATTTGTGTGTTTGACAGATTCTTCTGATGAAGGGTAGTGAATGCTTTGGAGTGAATAGTTTAAAACTGAAGATAATGAGTCAGTGGTAGAAAGATTTTGTTATAATTTAGGCTACAGATTATAAATACCTGTACTAGAACAGTGGGAATAGGGGGAATTGTACAGATCTTTAGAAGACAGAGTCAACAACCGTGGACTGAGAGAGATGAGGGAGAAGAAGCTTTAAAAATTATCCAGTGTTTGGACTTAGGCTGTTGTGTGGATGGTGGTGCACTGTATTGAAAGAAGAAAGAGAAAGTTTTCTGGCAAAAATGAAGAGTTTCATGGGCATGAGAATCCTGTGAGATGTAAAAGTAAATTTCTAGTAATCTGTTGGATGCCTGGGTCTGGTGGGCAGGAGAGAGGCTGTCCTGGCATTCAGAGGTGAGAATGTAATTGACATAATCAAAGCCATGGAGGTGAATGAGTTTAACCTGGTAACTCTGTAGGGTGACTAGATCAAAAGAAGGGCAGGTTCCTGAGGATTCCTACCATCTGAGAGGTGGCTAGCAGAGCTCTGCTCAACTCTGGCTGGAACTTAAATCATCCTGGAGAGCTTCAAGAATACCAGTTCTGGTGCCACCATCCCAAACAGATAAAATCTCTGGGTGGGCCTAGGTAGAGCATCAAGGTGTTGCCCGAGGTCCCCACATGGTTCCAATATTCAACTATGGCTGAGAACCACTGTAGAAGAAAAGAGGAGCCCGAGGAAGAGACAGAGAAGGAGAGCCGAGTGAGGAAGCAAAAAAATCAGGTCGATGCAGCATTGTGGAGCCAAAGGAAGTCAGTGTTTTGAGAAGAGGTGGGTGGTTGGCGATGTTAAAAGTTGCCAAGACATTAAACAACAATTTATGAGGTTTCATTTGGTTTAGAAATAATCCATTTACTAGTGAGCTTGGTAAGACAAATGTTAATGGTGAAGCCAGACCGCAGAGGGACAACTCTTTTAACTGGATTGTTCCTTCATTAATTCAATATGTTTAATAATAATGAGATGATGTGATGAGAATGCAACAGAGATGACCCAGTGGTGAGCAGAAAGGAATGATGAGGCAAGGCTTCTGCAGGAATGAAACTGGAGTAGTGGAGCCAGCTCTGAGTGGCTTTGAAGAGCACATGTAAGGGCCCAATAAATATGAAACGAGTGGATACACTTTCCAGATTTGGGTGACATCCTATGGGATTTGCTGCACATTTCAGACTCATTCCAAGGGGTCGAGATCAGCCTTTGGTTACAAAGACTCCATTTACTCATACCAGACAATCCAAATGATAATACCTACTCCTGAATGGGGAACTTGAAATTTACTGAATTTTAAAGCAGGGATTTTTAATTTTTTTTTTTTTTTTGAGACAGAGTCTCACTCCATTGCCCTGGGTAGAGTTCTGTGGCATCATTGAGCTCACAGCTGAAACTCTTGAGTTCAAGATAGCCTCTTGCCTCAGCCTCCCAAATAGCTGGGACTATAGGTGTGCACCACAATTCCTGGCTAGTTTTTCTATTTTTAGTACAGATGGGGGTCTCACTCTTGCTCAGGCTGGTCTCCAATTCCTGATGTGAATCAATTCACCTGCCTCAGCCTCCCAGAGTGCTAGGATTATAGGCCTGAGCCATGGCACCCAGCTAGGGATTTTTAAGAATGTCTGGAAACCTCAAACTAAAACATGAGGATGTGGACTTAACTATAGACAGGACTGGGCCCAAGGATGCAGTTTGTTTTTCTCAGTTTACCCACATGAAATTTAATAAATGATGAGAAATCATTTTATAGAAATTACATAAAGAACTGTAATTCACAGCAAATATGTTTAAAAACAGACTGTAGACTTAATTTTTAAATTTCTTAAAGCGTTTATGTGGAGCAGAGTAGATGTGCCCTTTTTTTTTTTTTTTAATTGTTGGGGATTCATTGAGGGTACAATAAGCCAGGTTACACTGATTGCAATTGTTAGGTAAAGTCCCTCTTGCAATCATGTCTTGCCCCCATAAAGTGTGACACACACCAAGGCCCCACCCACCTCCCTCCTTCCCTCTTTCTGTTCCCCCCCCATAACCATAATTATCATTAATTGTTCTCATATCAATATTGAGTACATAGGATTCATGCTTCTCCATTCTTGTGATGCTTTACTAAGAATAATGTCTTCCACGTCCATCCAGGTTAATACGACGGATGTAAAGTCTCCATTTTTTTAATGGCTGAATAGTATTCCATGGTATACATGTACCACAGCTTGTTAATCCATTCCTGGGTTGGTGGGCATTTAGGCTCTTTCCACATTTTGGCGATTGTAAATTGAGCTGCAATAAACAGTCTAGTACAAGTGTCCTTATGATAAAAGGATTTTTTTCCTTCTGGGTAGATGCCCAGTAATGGGATTGCAGGATCAAATGGGAGGTCTAGCTTGACTGCTTTGAGGTTTCTCCATACTTCCTTCCAGAAATGTTGTACTAGTTTGCAGTCCCACCAGCAGTGTAAAAGTGTTCCCTTCTCTCCACATCCACGCCAGCATCTGCAGTTTTGAGATTTTGTGATGTGGGCCATTCTCACTGGGGTTAGATGATATCTCAGGGTTGTTTTGATTTGCATTTCTCTAATATATAGAGATGATGAACATTTTTTCATGTGTTTGTTAGCCATTCGTCTGTCGTCTTTAGAGAAAGTTCTATTCATGTCTCTTGCCCATTGATATAAGGGATTGTTGGCTTTTTTCATGTGGATTAATTTGAGTTCTCTATAGATCCTAGTTATCAAGCTTTTGTCTGATTGAAAATATGCAAATATCCTTTCCCATTGTGTAGGTTGTCTCTTTGCTTTGGTTATTGTCTCCTTAGCTGTACAGAAGCTTTTCAGTTTAATGAAGTCCCATTTGTTTATTTTTGTTGTTGTTGCAATTGCCATGGCAGTCTTCTTCATGAAGTCTTTCCCCAGGCCAATATCTTCCAGTGTTTTTCCTATGCTTTCTTGGAGGATTTTTATTGTTTCATGCCTTAAGTTTAAGTCCTTTATCCATCTTGAATCAATTTTTGTGAGTGGGGAAAGGTGTGGGTCCAGTTTGAGTCTTTTACATGTAGACATCCAGTTCTCCCAACACCATTTATTGAATAGGGAGTCTTTCCCCCAAGGTATGTTCTTGTTTGGTTTATCAAAGATTAGGTGGTTGTAAAATGTTAGTTTCATTTCTTGGTTTTCAATTCGATTCCAAGTGTCTATGTCTCTGTTTTTGTGCCAGTACCATGCTGTCTTGAGCACTATGGCTTTGTAGTACAGACTAAAATCTGTATGATGATGCCCCCAGCTTTATTTTTGTTACAGAGAACTGCCTTAGCTATACGGGGTATTTTCCGGTTCCATACAAAACACAGAATCATTTTTTCCAAATCTTGAAAGTACGATGTTGGTATTTTGAAAGGAATGGCATTGAATAGGTAGATTGCTTTGGGAAGTATAGACATTTTAACAATGTTGATTCTTCCCATCCATGAGCATGGTATGTTCTTCCATTTGTTAATATCCTCTGCTATTTCCTTTCTGAGGATTTCATAGTTTTCTTTATAGAGGTCCTTCACCTCCTTTGTTAGGTATATTCCTAGGTATTTCATTTTCTTTGAGACTATGGTGAAGGGAGTTGTGTCCTTAATTAGCTTCTCATCTTGACTGTTATTGGTGTACACAAAGGCTACTGACTTGTGGACATTGATTTTTTTTTTTTTTATTGTTGGGGATTCATTGAGGGTACAATAAGCCAGGTTACACTGATTGCAATTGTTAGGTAAAGTCCCTCTTGCAATCATGACATTGATTTTATATCCTGAAACATTACTATATTTTTTGATGACTTCTAGGAGTCTTGTGGTTGAGTCTTTAGGGTTCTCTAAATATAAGATCATGTCGTCAGCAAAGAGGGAGAGTTTGACCTCCTCTGCTCCCATTTGGATTCCCTTTATTTCCTTGTCTTGCCTAATTGTATTGGCTAGAACTTCCAGCACTATGTTGAATAGTAAAGGTGACAGAGGACAACCTAATCTGGTTCCAGTTCTAAGAGGAAAAGCTTTCAGTTTTACTACATTCAGTAAAATATTGGCTGTGGGTTTGTCATAGATAGCTTCAATCAGTTTTAGAAATGTGCCACCTAGGCCTATACTCTTCAGTGTTCTCATTAGAAAAGGATGCTGGATTTTATCAAATGCTTTTTCTGCATCTATTGAGAGGATCATGTGATCTTTATTTTTGCCTCTGTTAATATGGTGGATAACGTTTATAGACTTGCGTATGTTAAACCAGCCTTGCATCCCTGGGATGAAGCCTACTCGATCATGATGAATGACTTTTTTGATGATAAGCTGTAATCTATTGGCTAGGATTTTGTTGAGAATTTTTGCGTCTATGTTCATTAGTGAGATTGGTCTGAAATTCTCCTTTTTGTTTGGGTCTTTTCCTGGTTTTGGTATCAGGGTGATGTTTGCTTCATAGAATGTGTTGGGGAAGATTCCTTCTTCCTCAATTTTTTGGAATAATTTCTGCAGTACAGGAATAAGCTCTTCCTTGAAGGTTTGATAGAATTCTGGAGTGAAGCCATCTGGACCAGGGCATTTTTTAGTTGGAAGCTTTTTTATTGTTTCTTTGATCTCAGTGCTTGAAATTGGTCTGTTCAGGAGGTCTATTTCATCCTGGCTAAGTCTAGGGAGAGGGTGTGATTCCAAATATTGATCCATTTCCTTCACATTGTCAAATTTCTGGGCATAGAGTTTCTGGTAGTATTCAGAGATGATCTCTTGTATCTCTGTGGGATCAGTTGTTATTTCCCCTTTATCATTTCTGATTGAGGTTACTAGAGATTTTACTTTTCTATTCCTCGTTAGTCTGGCCAATGTTTTCTCTATTTTATTTATTTTTTCAAAAAACCAACTCCTTGTTTCATTAATTTTCTGAATGATTCTTTTGTTTTCAATTTCATTGATCTCTGATTTGATTTTGGATATTTCTTTTCTTCTACTGAGTTTAGGCTTAGATTGTTCTTCTTTTTCCAATTCCATAAGATCTCTTGTGAGATTGTTGATGTGCTCTCTTTCTGTTTTTCGAATGTAGGCATCTAAAGCGATGAATTTTCCTCTCAAAACTGCTTTTGCAGTATCCCAGAGGTTTTGGTAGCTTGTGTCTTCATTGTTGTTATGCTCAAGGAAATTAGTGATTTCCTGTTTTATTTCTTCCTGCACCCATCTGTTGTTCAACAGAAGATTGTTTAGTTTCCATGCCTTTGGGTGGGGTCGAGCATTTTTGTTAGAGTTGAGTTCCACCTTTAGTGCCTATGGTCTGAGAAGATACAAGGTAAAATTTCAATTCTTTTGATTCTGTTGATATTTGTTTCGTGTCCCAGGATATGATCAATTTTGGAGAATGTTCCATGGGGTGATGAGAAGAATGTATATTCTTTATCTTTGGGATGGAGTGTTCTATATGCGTCTATGAAGCACAGTTGTTCTAGGGTCTCATTTAAATCTCTTATATCCTTGTTTAATTTCTGTTTAGAGGATCTGTCCAGCTCTGTAAGAGGAGTGTTAAGGTCCCCTGTTATTATGGTATTATCAGATATCATATTGCTCAGACTGAGTAAGGTCTGTTTCAAGAATCTGGGAGCATTTAAATTGGGTGCCTAGATATTTAGAATTGAAATGTCTTCTTGTTGTATTTTTCCCTTGACCAATATAAAGTGACCATCTCTGTCTTTTTTGACTTTAGTTGCTTTAAATCCACATGTATCTGAAAATAAGATTGCAACTCCTCTTTTCTTCTGAATTCCATTTGCCTGAAAAATTGTCTTCCAACCCTTGACTCGGAGCTTTAATTTGTCTTTTGAAGCCAGGTGTGTTTCTTGCAGACAGCAAATAGATGGCTTGTGTTTTTTAATCCAGTCAACCAATCTATGTCTCTTCAGTGAGGAATTCAAGCCATTAACATTGATTGAGATAATTGATAAGTGTGGTAGTATTCTATTCGTCTTATTTTGTGAGAGTCCATTGCTTAGTTTTATCTTTTGCATCAGTGTGGAGGTTTGGTTCTGTCCTTTGATTTCTGAGTTCTTACTTTGCTGCTGATCCATTGTGGTGGTCAGTGTGCAGAACAGGTTGAAGTATTTCCTGTAGAGCTGGTCTTGTTGTGGCGAATTTCCTCAATGTTTGTATATCCGTAAATGATTTGATTTCTCTGTCAATTTTGAAGCTTAGCTTAGCAGGGTACAGAATTCTGGGCTGGAAATTGTTCTGTTTAAGTAGATTAAAGGTAGATGACCATTGTCTTCTTGCTTGAAAAATTTCATTAGAGAAGTCTGCAGTCAATCTGATGGATTTGCCCCTGTAGGTCAACTGGCGTTTACTCCTGGCAGCTTGCAGAATCTTTTCTTTTGTCTTGACTTTGGACAGGTTCATTACAATGTGTCTTGGAGAAGCTCCGTTAGAGTTGAGGCGACCTGGGGTCCGATAGCCCTCTGAAAGCAGTGTGTCATAATCTTTGGTGATATTTGGGAAATTTTCTTTTATAATATTCTCTAGTATGGCTTCCATTCCTCTGGGGCATTCTTCTTCCCCTTCTGGAATTCCTATAACTCGTATGTTGGAACGCTTCATAAAGTCCCATAATTCTGACAGTGAACGTTCTGCTTTATCTCTCTTCTTTTCTGCCTCTTTTACTATCTGAGTTATCTCAAGAACTTTGTCTTCTACCTCTGAAATTCTTTCTTCTGCATGGTCTAACCTGTTGCTGATACTTTCCATTGCATCTTTAAGTTCCCTGATTGACTGTTTCATTTCCTTCAGCTCTGCTATATCCTTTTTATATTCTTCATATAGTTCATCTCTGATTTGATTCTGTTTTTGGATTTCCCTTTGGTTATTTTCCACTTTATTAGCAGTTTCCTTCATTGTTTCCATCATTTCTTTCATTGTTTTCAACATGTGTATTCTAAATTCCCTTTCTGTCATTCCTAACATTTCTGTATAGGTGGAATCCTCTGCAGTAGCTACCTCATGGTCCCTTGGCGGGATTGTTCTGGACTGGTTCTTCATGTTGCCTGGAGTTTTCTGCTGGTTCTTCCTAATGGGTGATTTCTTTTATCTGTTTCCTTGCCCTAATTTTCCTTTCACTTCCTCTTGCTCTTTAAGTTCTTGTGCCTGTGGACTTCTGGAGGTGCCCAGTTGGGTGGTTCCCTTGAGGTAAGCAGCTCTTTGCTAACCTGATCAGACACAGTACCCCACAGTTGCGGGCGGGTTTAGACAGATTGAACACATGCGACCACTTGTTGGTTTTCCACTGTTTTAGTCCTCCTCTTGGGGTCCAGAAGTCTCTCGCTGACTCCCTGTATCCTCTCAGGGGTGATGATAGGCAGATCCCACCAGCCAGAGATGCCTGGAGTCCTATATCCCCAGACTCACGGTGCCCAGATGCAAGGAAGCTGTTACTCGGCTGCCATGTTGCTCTGCCTCGTGACTCAGATCGATGTGCCCTTTTAAAATCACACCTTATGTAGAAAAAGACCCTGGTAAATGTTGACCCTCTGTTTGTGAGACCTGCCTAGCTTATCCTGATACCAATTTTTGTTTTCTTGCAAAAGTTTGTAGTCTTTAGAATATTATCATTTGGTCTGACAATTATTGTCTCCACAACATCTAATTCCACCCTGTACATTCTGCCTGGAGACTTGTCCTTTGTCTTAGACACATTTCTAAACTTTGCTGTCTTCCTGTTATATCTTAATTTTTTTACATCCATTCTCCCCTAAGATTTTTTACAACCTCTCTCCAAAAGCCAAGCACAGAACTTTGGTTCTGATCACCAAGCACATTCCCCTGGGACTTTGTCTTTTTCTTTTTTTTTTTTTTTTTGTAGAGACAGAGTCTCACTGTTCTGCCCTCCGGTGGAGTGCCATGATGTCACACAGTTCACAGCAACCTCTAACCCTTGGGCTTACGTGATTCTCTTGCCTCAGCCTCCCAAGCAACTGGGACTACAGGCGCCCGCCACAACGCCTGGCTATTTTTTTTTTGCAGTTTGGCAGGGGCTAGGTTTGAACTTATATTTTTGTTTTGGTCTTATGTCAAAGATATGCAAAATAGTATCTACACATTAGTGGTGGTTTTCAAATGAATTTTTAAATCCAAGTTATTAATTGAAAACCACGGAAGTACAGAAATGTTTCTGTTATTTTCTAATGTTGGAAGCTAATATGTAATATTTGAGTAGTAGATTATTTTAGAAATACAGGGGTATAGTATTTAATAATCCTAGAATTAGGATTATTAAAAATGTCAATATCTGAAATTAACATGGGCAAGTGCTAGTCATAAATCACTGTACAGAAGCATATGGTGGGAGTTGATAGTGTGGTTTGAATCCTTTCCCATCGTGTTCCTTAGGAAAGATGCTTAGTCTGCCCTTGTTTCAGCTTCCTAATTCATAAATTTGGGATTATGATAATAATATCCTTAGGGATGTTATAAAAATTAAATGAGTTAATAAGTGTGTTTGCATGATTTAAAACTGCTTGGTATATAGTAAAATATAATATATATTAATTATTAGACAGTAGCATTCTTTAAGTTATGCTCACTAAATATATCCATTGGGGTGCATTTTTTTTTCTTTTTTTGTAGTAGTTATTAAAAAAGACTCCTGTAGATGTTCTGCAAGCTTTTGAAGAAGACTGATTTCCTAGAATCAAATTCACAAATGGTTGTCTAGAGTTCTCAGGCCTAATAATGACTCAGGATCAGCCTAGGTTTTTATAAAATTGCAACCCTAAACATTAGCACTACTCTCTGGTGACATTTACTTCTTTTCATTTATTTTTTTGATTTTTATTTATTTATTTATTTTCGAGACAGAGTCTCACTATATCACCCTGGGTGAAGTGTGGTGGTGTCACAGCTCACAGCAACCTCCAACTCTTGGGCTTAAGCGATTCTCTTCCCTCAGCCTCCCAAGTAGCTAGGACTACAGGCGCCTGCCACATGCCTGGCTATTCTTTTTTGTTGCAGTTGTTTAGCTGGCCCAGGCCAGGTTTGAACCCACCACCCTCCGTGTATATGGCTGGCACTGTAATCACTGTGCTACAGGGGCCGAACTGAGAGATTTACTTCTATGTTGAATTCTCTTTCCAAACAGACTAGAATAGAATCAAATAAAATCCGAGTAACGGGGGCTGAAATAGCTGGTTTTTTCAGGCCTATAATTATATGAACTCTTTCTCTCATTAATTGTGCGTGATTGCTGCCTGTTATCAGATTTCAATGAGTCAGTCTGGGAATATGACATTTAAATACACGTGATACATGTGTTTCCAAAAAGAACTACCTTGAGAATGGTTTCTAATGCCGATGTTTTGATATTTTGATTCGTTTGTTACTAGACTAGCTAGAGGAACAAATCTGGGAAGTTTAGTACTTTGGTGTCCTGCATCACCTCTAAAACTTGAGTATTTTGCTTTTTATTACCCCAAATTATTTGTATTACTCTGGAATTAATAAACCTAAGTGTTATCTTTTGGAAACATCACCGCCATGTTTAATTAGATATGTGAGAAACATAGTTGAATGTAGTCAATATAATATAATGAATTTAGGAGTAATAGGGTTTGATAGGAAAAAAAACTACTTGAAGGGACCATTTGGATTAAAGAGCTAAGGGCTGCTTATCAAATCTCACAGCTCCGTGTGCGCCCTCTGCTGGCTCAGTCTAAACCAGTGTCACGTAGTCGCCCTGGGAAACAGAAACATCGGCCATTTATTGAACATCTACTAAGTGCCAGGCAATTGTGTGTGCACAGGCATAAGTTTTCGTTAATCCTCATAGCCCTGCAATTGTAGGTTTTATAATATTGTCTTATTTGAATTTTTTTCTTCACTGAAAAAAAAAATTTCCATGTGTGTTTTTCTTATGTTTTCAATTTATGTGGGTGAAGACATTGGGTAATTATATTCACTCAGTAATTATTGCTTCTATTAACAGGATGAATAAGTATTTATAAAACATGTACTAAAACAAGACTCCTTCATTTTTCAGGATTATCGTATTTAAAAAAAAATAGAGAGGAAGAGTTTGGAATGTATAGGACCCAACTTTCAACATAATAGAACGTCAACTTCAGGGTTGGAAAAAGTCAGTTGGTGGAAGTAAAGGGTTTCACTGGTTTTCTAAAACTTGAAATCATATCATGAGTTTGAAAGATCAGTTAAGGGTGTATATTGTCTTGGCTGACTGAGGGCCCCAGTCAAATGTCTCAGTTGATGGGGAAGCCACAGAGCAGTGACGCAGGCAGATAAGCCAAATGTTTCATTGCATTCAAAACTCCTGGGCTTCCCCACCCATAAAACATGTCACTCAAAGTGTCAACAAGTGACAGAAAGAAGAACTTGGAGTCTGGTCTTTTCTCTTTGTCCTTTTTACTTCAGTGGAAATGCCAAAATACTGAGAACTGATCTAACTAGACGAAAAGACAGGTAGGGACCTTTTCTTTAACAATCGAAAGTTGACTGTACTGTCTGTGGGCAGACTTGATATTTTACACATTCTCAGCTGAAAAAAATCAGAAAGTGAAATCGATTTCAGTTAATTTATATTTTTGAAATGTTTGTAGAGTCCTATTGTGTTTGCTATGGAGCAGCACAAAGTAACTTAGAGATAAAATTTTTTTTTATTCTAATCTTTTCCATTTACCAGTCTCACGTATTTGGGTAAGTTGCTTGATTTTTTTAAGACTCAATTTTCTCATCATCTGCTATTATTGTATTAAATGAGTTAATGTACAGGCTCAGGCTCCCCAACAATGACATGTCAGGTCTATTTTGCAGAGGCGGTTGTATGCCGTGATGTATGTGTAGCTTAATAATATGTTTCACTTTATCCTTATAATCATAATAATGATGTCAACAGAAACTAACATTTGCATGTTTTCTCTGCTAGGCTCTTGTCCAAGCACTTCACACATATCTCATTTACTCCACAATCCTTGCAGAAACCCTCTGAGATAGGCATCTCCTGTGAGTTCCAGCTAATTCTCAGTCTTAAATCATCCCATTCACAGTCTTCAAGCATCATACTCACAGATCACATGCTATGTAAAGGTCTTCAAACTTGCAAAGTCTGTTTTCCTTCAGACCATCTGTTACTATCTTAAAACCTAAGGAAATATTTTGGAAGAGAAGTAGGGAAGAATCATAGTGAAAGGAAAAGATCGGCTTGGCGCCCGTAGCACTATGGTTATGGCGCCCGTAGCACAATGGTTATGGCGGTTTGAACCCGGCCTGGGCCAGCTAAACAACAATGGCAACTGCAACAAAAAAATAGCCAGACGTGTGGCAGGCGCCTGTAGTCCCAGCTACTTGGGAGGCTGAGGAAAGAGAATCGCTTAAGCCCAAGATTTGGAGTTGCTGTGAGCTGTGATGCCATGGCACCCTACGAAGGGCGACATAGTGAGACTCTGTCTCAAAAAAATAAAAAAAAAAAAAAGGAAAAGATCTCTCCAAAGCTTACAAAGCTTAGATCCCTGAGAGTTCGGTGAAAACTATGAAGTAGCACACTCTAGTAAAG
Organism: Nycticebus coucang; assembly: GCF_027406575.1. Classification (NCBI taxonomy): domain Eukaryota; kingdom Metazoa; phylum Chordata; class Mammalia; order Primates; family Lorisidae; genus Nycticebus; species Nycticebus coucang. Next base: position 78,343,692 of record NC_069786.1, read on the forward strand.
GATTTTTGTAGTCATATCATGTATTTCAAAATTCCTTCCCTTTAGCAAATATGTATTCAGTTTCTGCCTACTGCATGGAGGGTTCTGAGCTGTGAAAATGCCATTGCCAAAAAAAGTCAATTTGTTGTCCTGCAGGTGACGAGGACAAATATCTAGTCTTTCGTAGTGGCTGTCACATTTTTGGCACTTAGACCAATAACTCTAAAATTAGCGATATGAATAAAAACAAAAGGAGATGAAGTAAAGAGTGCGCCTCTCTCTGGGGCTCAGTCCTTACAGTCTTTGTTTTCATTCATCAAAATTACTGTCTACTAATATTTACATACACATTTTTATATACTGATAAAAGGTGGAAATAAAAAACTGAAGTAGTAAGCATGTACAGGTACTTTTATATTTTCTTTCCCAAATGAAAATAAAAAGATGGACTTAATGTTTAGAACAAAGGAGATGGTTTTTATGTGGCTTTTTATCTTTTGATATCTACTGGGAAAATGCATTCAAATGTGTTAAGAATTGGTCATTCTAGTTGTACAAAAACATGGGAAATTATCACATGTTAATTTCTGCTGACCTCTTTTATTTTCAGTCGTGTAGATTTTTAATTATGGAGCTGATTTGATTTACTAAGAATTTATATTAGTAATGTATGAGCTGAATTGAAAACCTGATTCTAAATCATTTCAGCATGACATTTGGATGAGATATAAAGATAATCTGAGTTTCTTTATGGTGTTCTGTCAGGGAAAATCATGAGAATTATCTTTCTCATGACAGTTCTCATAATTGTCATTTTAAACCAAATTAGAAATACTCTATTTCTACATGAAGAAAATTTGCTTAACATTTGCTATTCTATTTCAATATCTAGGCAAAATCAAGGGGTACAAAAAGACATTACTGTTCTTTTAAAACAGCAGGGTTTTTTAAAAAATACAATATAGGAAAAGACCTAACAACCTACATTGTGGAGCAGCTATTCACAAGCTCAGTTGTAAACTACAACGTACCTGGGAACTTTTTAAAAATTCTCCTCTCTGAGTCTCAGTCCAGCCAGCCAAGTCTGAGTCCCTGGCAGTGGGACCGAGATGTTGGTATTTGTTTAAAACTCTCTTTGGTTGATCATAATGTCCAGTCAAGGCTGAGCACTCCACGGTAAAGGGGTGGACTCAGTAGCATGCAAGATTACGAGAGGAAAGCCTTGGAGAAATCCCTGAACACAGCTGACAAGGTGAAGGTCTTCTGTCCGATCTGCCAAGATTCTGCAGACAGTACAAAAGAAAATGAAAAAAAACAAAATCTGGAAATTAAAAAAAACAAAACAAAACAAAAAGACCTATCAGAGTAGTGGAAACTGAGAGGATGTTCTTTGAACTGACCCTAGCTTGTCAATAATACTTGAAAGTACCACAGCCTGATTGTCGCCATTGAAGGCTGCCTCTGTGGCAGAAGCAGTGTTAAGACGTGAAAAGGAGAAACATCTCAACGCGAGTCTATGTATTTACTCCCTTACTAGGCTGACTCTTCGTTTTGTGGAAGAGTTATCATTTCATGAGTGTATGTTTGAGTATTCTTTTTGGTTATGCCCTCATCCTTTTGAACACACATTTTGAATTAGAATATATAATATACATAGAAGGTGCGCAGTCAAACCCCAGTTGCAGTTTGAATTGGATTTTATTTATTGACCTTCCATTTTCAGCACACATTTCTGGGATGGACGTTGAGGGTGGGACGATGACAAGTATGGCACAGTCCTGGCCAGGATGAATGAGGTCACTGTTTACTTATCTTTGGACGTAGGCCAGGATGGTTGTAAATAAACATATGTGGTTAACCCAACAGAAATGAAAATCCTTCTTCCTGCAGGAAATTAATTGATTCCGCCATAATTTCCTTTAGTGACCACATCCTGTGTGTCTGAGGACCCTTGACTGCTGATGCCAACCATCTTCTCTCAGTCATCCGAGAGTGGAGTAACTAACAATAAATACAATAGGATACCTTTGAAAATTAATTGCCATGAATCAGAAATTGTAGCTATACATCAGAAGGCCACTTTTGTTTGGAACCACACAAACGGTAACAAATCGGGGCATGACTGTGTCTAGGCATTTAATAACCCCACGCCCCCACTCCCAACTCTCACTCTCTGCCCTGCGTCTCTGTTTGAAATCTCTTCTGCTGCAGGGTGAGTAGGTCACACCACTGCATTCCTGGGAAACCTTTTACTGCATTTATTCTTAGGTAAAATCCCATTCTTATAGCTTCTGGAGTTCTATTTGTTCTCCTGTTCCCAAGACTCATTATTTTTAACCTAGAATAAGGAGAACAAGAAGGGCGTGAGCCCTTCTGGAAATAAAATCCCAGGACTTTGGTGTGACAACATGGGACACAGAAGGGTATAGTGGCTCTGTTCTCAGAGGTCTGAGAGACACTCAGGCAGGGAGAAAAGGATGTTTAAGTGTGAGTTGGTAAAGTGAGTAATTTGTGGTGCGTGTGAACCTCAGTGCGAGACTGAGCAGTGAGGATATTGTGATATACGCTCATGGAGCTAAAACTAACACAGGAGGTGGGGACAGGCAACACAGTATTAATCAGAGAACAGCTTAACCCAAGAGTTTCTCTAGTCTTCATTTTAAAATTTATAAAACAGATCAGGTAAGAAACATACAATAGCAATATGCTATTTTTGTACCCAGGATCTTTCTAGCTATTTTCATCAAGTCATTTTCTTGGTTATTTTGTGGTTCCAAACTAGTGGTCATTACTTTTGAACTTCTCATGGCTATCTCTACAAGAGTACATTCGTTTCTAAGTATTGGACGTAATCTTAATGTAAGTACCCGTTACATGTACCATATTTTAAGGGAGAGAGCGTGTGGTATTTGTGACCTCTACCCTCTTCTGGCCTGCATTTACCTCCTGCTCAGTTGTCTTAGTTAACTAAATGTTGGCTATAATTTTAGAAAACTTTTAGTGTTTCCAGAGGTATTTTGCTGGTTTTTGTGCTAGTAACAGGAACGTCACCGTCAGGTAGGTTAAACCTACCATTTATCATGAATTTTTGACAGTGAAGACTAACTGGTGATTTTAGTGAAAAGTAAAACTGGAAACTAAAATTTATCATTTACCATTCTATTTCACTTCAGTTATGTTGGTTTGGCATTCCGTAGTCACAGTAAGCTTCCCTGCCTTAGCCCTTCCCCCCGCCTCCCACAGGCTCTTTTCTGCCCCTCTTTCCTTCTGTGTACCCCATTTCCTTCCTCTTTATGCCTTCCCCTCTCCTTCCTTCCTTCATTTCAACACAAAGATCTTATGTGTCTGGCTGAACTACCCTTTATCAAGAATGGGACTGAAGCAAGATTTCCCTTTCCATTTCAATAGTAAACGTTGCCCAGCAACCCCAGCGGTCTTCCTCCAGACCTTTCAGTCCAGCCCTCCAGAAAGCCATTGCCAATTCGTGGGAGTCATTATCATTCCACATGAAGGCTGGCCAGGGAAACATGATCCACATTCCACGGTCACAGTGTTCCTGACCATAAGTCAGGGCCCCACATGGATCTACTGAATGAATTTCCAAAGGAGGGGCTAGAAGATTTTCTTTAGTTCAGCTTTGAGTAAGAGTTTGGTCCTACCTAAATGGCGCTTTGGAGCACAAACTAATGTGTACGCAAACATCTTCCCAAACTCCTTAATCAAAATCTCTCCTACCTACAATATTTACTGCACATGGCCATGCCTTTTCTATGAAAACATTTTGAGTTTGCCCAGGAATCTGTATCTTCAAGTCAAGTCCTGGGAGGAGACAAAGCACCTAACGGAACAGAGAATGGCCACCATAAAAGTATGAAACAGGGCACCTAGTGACCAAAGTTTGAAATTAAGTGAACAAACTCGAGTTCCCATTCTTATTTAATCAACTTGATGCTATTATACTTCTCTGCCATTGGAATTAAGCACAAATGGAGTAGCATTATCAAGTGCCAATTGAAGAGGGTGAAAATAAAGACAGAAAAAAATAACCTTATGATACTGCATCTTATTCTCCTCCAAATTTACTTGTTTGAAATCACTTACATATAGGATTTTAATCTGATCCCAGCTATAAAACAAAGAATTTATGACAACAAAAAAATATTATCCCTGTAATACTTTTTATTGTACAAAGTACAATATTGCACATGAATATTCTATTTATGTTTGACTGTCGCTATTTTTGCATTTGCCAAAGTGCTTATTGAAGTTTTTTATTTACTACTGAAATAATCTGGTTTTCCAAATCATTTTATCTTTGCTGAAAACATAAGTCACGTTCTAGTAAATGTAGAACATAGGGCGGTTTGTTGTAAATGCTATACGTTGTTACCGTGCTAACTTAATGTTCTGCTTTCTGTGTGCCTAATCATCTTCCAGCTCCACTAAACTGTGCCTTCATTGCTGAAGACCGTATTGTAGTTGTTCTATTCTTAGTATCTCAGTACAAGAACATTTTAAAAAGTACTCTAATAATGTTGCCTTCACTGCTAGATAAATGGAAAGTTATTTCCCAAGCATTAGATCCTGCGGGTGTATTTGTACAGACTATGCTGGTTTTAACCGGTCTTCATCACTCTGGGCATGTTGGTTAGCCATCTCCTGTGTCACTGAGTCTCTCTCTTCATGGTGCCATCAGTCAAAGATCATTTCTACAAATGAAAATCACCTTGTACGAGAGAATAAGCATTTTTTCACAGAGTAACTCACATTTACCCTTACATTATATGCTGAATATATGAAGGTAGAGAAGTGGTTGAAGGAAAAGCACTGGGGATAAGCACACATGTTTATTTTCTCTGCTCTTGTAGAATAATAGTGTTTTCAAGACAATTGATGATACAATTTTTTTTTTCAAATGCTATAGGTAGCCCAACTGGAGACCCTTGTGGGAAGACTTGTTTGGAAGAGAGAGACAATCAGTGGTTGGGGGTCACGCTTGCCAGACAGCCAGGCGAAAATGGATCCATCGTGGTAGGTATAGGAATTGGTCCACTGATTCATCATGAAATTAGATATACTGGATGGAATGTTGACATAATTTGGTCTACTTTTATTTTGTTCAGACTTGTGGGCATAGATGGAAAAATATATTTTACATAAAAACCGAAAAGCTCCCTACTGGTGTCTGCTATGGCATGCCCCCTGATTTACGAACAGAACTGAGTAAAAGATTAGCTCCATGTTATCAAGGTAAGGCATGGTTTTGATATTAACCAAATCTAAAGAAATAAGTGAATACATTTTAGTTTTGTTTCTGTTGTTAATTTTTAAGTTTAGATGGTCAGAGAGGGGAAGCTTCAAAGTAGCTATATTCTTCTTAATTGCTCAAATCATTCCTTCCTTTTCTTTCTTTACCCAATTGCAGTAGCATTAATTTTCATAAATGTACTTTGTGGTATAAAAATTCTACAATTTAATTTGAATAATTCTGGAATCGAGTTGGTAATTATTCACTTTTGCATTAAATTTATTTTTGATTTGGTAGATGTGGGTGTAATGCCCAATAATTATAGGACATTTGCAATCATGAAATTACATTGGAAGTCTAATTAAAAAGAAAAAGACTATTGAGGTTTCTTGCTTTATTTTTAGCTTCTGAGAGTACTTAGAAGAAATCAAAGTATAAGCATAGGCAAATCTTTCCCACTCATATTTCTTTCTAATTCACATGTATTCCTTAAAATAGGAAGAGTCGGGTGTCTGAAGTTTCAAAGGTCTTTCCCATGGGAATTCTGTGTTGTAGGTAGCATCAAAATGTATAAAGCAAAAACATAAATAATTGAAGTCATCAAAATTAGGGGTAAATATGTCAAAAGAGCATTTTAAGTGATAGCTTTAACAAATCTAAAATTCTAAAAAAGTCTCTTTAGAGAACTAAGAAACATAAATAAAGGCCAATTTCCAATTTTTCAACACCTCCCTCAAAGGAACCCCACATCTTTTGGGGGTGGGACACAATTTTAAGAGGGAATTTACCTAACAAATGCAATCAATGTAACCTGGTTCTTTGTACCCTCAATGAATCCCCAACAATTAAAAAACAATTCTTACTAGCTATAAAAACTTTAGTCAAATGTTTGAATTCAATTATTGTTTCTAATAATATTGGGGTCTTTTCTCCCTGGCATTTGTTGTTGCAGAGAAACTTATATCAAATGTATTTCCATTTTGCCTTTTTATACCAGGAAGATAAAAGGTAAATATTAAAATGTCAACTGCAATAAATCTCAGTCTAGGTATCTGTAAATTTATCATCCTCTTTCCTAATAGTAATAGTTTATGGTTTATATTTTAAAACAGAGAATTTAAAGTAGAGATTTCATTTTTGCCAAGATATACTTTGCCACATTTTGTAGAGTTCAAGAGGACACGAACCTAACGTGCCTAAAATTGCAAATTATAGAATCAAGTAAGATATAAAAAGGAGTGAAAACTCATGACTGGAAATGGTAATTATAACCAGCAATTTAAGTTTTCTGATTAGCAAAGCCAAAAAGATTTCCTTATTCTTGTTTTTATAGAGGTTTACTCACGTCAGTTTTTCATAAGATGTAAAGGTATATCTCCTTAGTAAGTATCAAAAACATTCATTGTGGGACTTTATAATAAAAGACCCTCCATCTACATGCAAATCTTGATTCAGTCAATATTTTAAGCTGGAAATATTCAGGAAAGGATGTTTTCTATAGGAAATGGTGTTGGGAATTGGATATCCACTTACAAATGAATGAAACTGGAATTTACCCCATACACAAAACCAATTCAATGTGTTAAAAACAAACATAAGACCTAAAAATCACAAAACTCCTAGAAGAAAACCTAGGGGAAGAACTCCTTGGCATTGGTCCGGCAATGGCAATGATTTTTTTGGATATCACACCAAAATCTTGGTCAACAAAAGCAAAAATAAATAAATGGGACTCATTAAACTAAAGAGTTTCCACACAGCAAAGAAAACAACAGAGTGAAGTGAACAACCTATGGAGTGGGAGAAAATATTTGAAAACCATGTATGTCATAAATGGTTATGATCTAAAATATATAAAGAACTCAGTCAATAGTGAAAAACTCCCAAATAACATGATTTTAAAATAGGCAAAAGCCCAGAATATTTTTCTTTCCAAAGAAGGCCTCAAAATGGCCAATAGGTATATGAAAAGTTTCTCAATATCACTAATTATCAAGCAAATGAAAATCATACCACAATGAAATATCGCTTCATACTCTTCAGAATGGTTATTATCAAAAATACAAAAGATAGTAAGTGTTGTTAAAGATTTGGAGAAATTGGAGGCCTTTCACAGTATTAGACTGTAATGGATACAGCTATTATGGAAAAAGTATGGCGATGTCTCAAAAAATTAAAAATTGAAAAAAACAGAACTACCATATAATCAAACAATCCCTCTTCCTAGTATGTAAAAAGGAAATGAAATCAGTACCCCATAGAGATAATCTGGGTTTCCATGTTCATTGCAGCATCGTTCACAATAGCCAAGGTGTGGAAATAACCTGTGTCTAGAGACAGATGAATGAATATGGAATTGTGGGGAGGGTTAGTGTACACACATACACATACAAAATGGAATGTTATTTGGCCTTAAAAAAAATCCTGTCACTTGTGACAATGTGGATGAACCTGAAGGTGAAATAAGCCAGACACAGAAAGAGAAATAAATAGTACATAATCTCATTTATATATGGAATGTAAGAAAAGTCAAATGCATAGAGTACAAAGGTGGTTGGGGGGGTTAGGAAGAAGTTGGGAAGGGGGAGATATTTGTCAAAAGATCCAAAGTTGCAGCAATGTAGGATGAATAATCTTAGAGGTCTAAGGTGCAGCATGAAGACTATAGTTAAAGCGTCATATTGTGTCCTAGATAATTCCCAAGAGAGTGTTTCAGGTAGCCTTATCACACACGAAGGTCACCATGAAGAGATGGGTGTGTTAATGTCCTCACCTCACTGTGAGTAATCACCTCACTGTGCATGTATATATCTCTCAAAATGATAGCGTGCACCTTAATACATGCAATAGAAAGAAGGTAGGAGCTCAAACTCACAGGTCCTACCTCTGTCTTACAACTTATTTGAGAAACTTTAATGTAAGTTGCATATTCTTCTTATGAAGAAGAGATAGAAGAAAATATTTTATTGAAACTTCATAGAAAAAAAAAGAAACTTCATAGGGATATTTAGAAGATTAACATAGAAAAGATTTTGTGATCTTAAATTGTATCAAAGTTACTATTTTTTTAAAATATGATAGTACAAAATAGAGACCTTAAAAGACTTATTTGTAAGGATCTGTATGAAAAGCAAGTTATTAAGATTATACCTTTATTTCAAAATGAAATTCTAAATTGTTTTTATATTCCATTTTAGATTTTGTGAGAAAATTTGGAGAAAATTTTGCATCATGTCAAGCTGGAATATCTAGTTTTTATACAGAGGTAATAGTTCACAAAGTACCTAGGAAGGTTACAGAAAAGAATCTAAAACATTTTAAAGGTTTTAAGACTGATGTTATGCTTTAAAGTAAAAATTGTGTAACTTCTGCATAATGTTTTTTATATTTCTGAGTATTATAATTTGTTTTTCCACTCAGTATTCCGCATATATTTTGAGAAAATATCATCGTGTAGACGGCTGTGCAACACGAGACCAACTAAACTCTATACTAAAGAATATTGCTTTCATTAAGAATTTAGTGAAAATCAAAAGTATCTATTGCTAATTGTTAGCTTAGGTATAACAGTTTAAGTGTTTATTGAAAATGTTGATCCACGTATATTATTTATAATTTCTAATTATAGGAGGAAGCACATGAAACCACATTTTCCATAAATATTATGTTAATTGAGATATTTAAGAAGTTAATATCTTTCTAAATCAGATTCACAGCATTCTCAAGCTTTCTTTTCTAACACTCTATGACACACATACTATGGACGGTAACAGTTATACTCAATCCCTAAATCTCCCATTTTCTCTTAAAAGCTCACTATGGATTCATGGGGTTTTTTTTGATGGAAATCAAGCTGTATTGAGTTTTAGGTTAACAATTTCTGTATATATTAACTATTATATTAAAAAGTGATTACAATAAAGCTTTCTTTAGTTTCTCTATAAATTGACCTTTTTTTTTTTTTTTTAAGTTTAGGATTGTTCAGGAAAGATGGAAATATGTTAAATAGATTTGATTGCTCAAAGTGTTCAGACTATACCCGAGAAGGACATGTTCATTCTAACATTTTTTCTGTTTCCTTTTATGCAATTGCTATTTGTAATAAAAAATGACCCAAATTCCACTGGGTTTTTTGTTTGTTTTTTTCTAAGCTAGCATTGTTAGATAAACTGGTCAGTTTTTTTTGCAAATTGAAATAAATTAAGTCTACTTTTTATTCCTTGGCAACACATAATTATCTCTGTTATGAGCATTAATGAATTACCCACATATGACTTTCTTTAATAGAAACCACATTGCCTTTCTCCTACAAGCTTACTCTAGTGTTTGACTATTCAGTCTCCAACTTTTAAAATTCACTGATATGTATGTGAATGTGAAATGGTGTTTCAGAGTTTCTTCTCTGAAATTGTACTTTTAAGTAGAAATCCATTTTCTACCTAAAAAGTCAGCTTCTCTGACTTTTTTATTTCCTGATAAGTTTTTAACTTCATAAAATGCTCATAACTTTTAAATGATAGTTCATTTAAATAAACTTTTAAATGATAATATTTTTTTTTCTTACAGGATTCGATTGTGATGGGAGCCCCAGGGTCAGCTTATTGGACTGGTTCTGTTTTTGTCTACAATATAACCACAAATAAATACAAGGCTTTTTCAAACAGACACAATGAAGTGAAATTTGGAAGTTATCTAGGTACTATAAAAATAGACAAACTCAAATTATCTCTGCTTTACAGACACTGTGATTATAAATAAGGGGAAGTGTATTTTTTAAAGATCTAAGTGGCCAGTGGTAATTAAACAAAAAGTTCAGAAACTATCGCTTCAGGGTAGAACTTATAAAACTTCTGTGAATATTTCACATTTCATATGTGACTATAATGAGCAATATGTAATCCTTAGACGAGAGATTCTAGTATAGTTTATTCTTAGCAGACCGCTTTAGGAAATGTTGATGAGCTTGTATCTTTATGTAGACAACGTATTGTTACATATTATTATATATGAAGGCTTACTGTTATCCCTAGAACTTTTTAAAGGAACTATGCGGGAATTAACTCATTTGGACGTGTGTCAGTGTAGTATCGTTAAGGACAGACTGAAAGTCAGTGAGGACAGCCAATGAGGACATCTTTCTAGAAGGAGGAGCAACTTTAGGAAGCACGCGGGTCTAAAAACGGCTCACTGACCTTCACCTCCTAAGTTCTTAGAATTTTTCTCAGAGCTTAACTATTTTTGTCCTCTTCCTCCTCGTTATTATCATCTCCTAAGTCAGCAGTAGGCTACTTTATCATCTATATTTCTACAGAAATGCAAAATATTCTGGCATCAGGTCCCATTACAAGAAAATGAATGCTTTTCCTATTGTCCCTGAAGAACTACAGGTTTGTTCACATTGTATATACTTCATTTTTTTTTTTTTTTTTTTGCAGTTTTTGGCCGGGGCTGGGTTTGAACCCACCACCTCCGGCATATGGGGCCAGCACCCTACTCCTTTGAGCCACAGGCACTGCCCTGGTTCACATTGTATATACTTCAGCTGTGAGCATCTTATACTCAGAAACAATTTATAAAACAGTATTTTTTTCTATTCCAACAGAAGGGATTCATTTTCAGACAGATAAATTCATTTACAATTTAACATTTTCCTATTTATGGTTGACAGATATCATAAAGTACTATAAGAAATATAATTTGACATCATAAAGTCATGACAACCCATAGAAGGATTTTATGGCAAAAAGTTGAACTTTAGGATGATTTTTATTTGAAGTTTAGAATTTATATTTTGTATACTCTAAAACATTTCTGTTGTTATCCTAGAAGCTGATTACTGATACTACACAGGGAATAAATAGATGTAAAGGTATTATTTTCAATTCCTAGGTCATGGAAATAATTAACCACATAATGACCATCTCATAACACACACATCAAAATTGCTTAAAACGTGTAGCGAATGAATAATTTTGAGCATCACTATGCTAAATATTATAACTGTGCTTAATGCAGTCATTTTGAATTTGGTCTCATTTAATGCTATGAGTAGATTTATGATATATTTTACCCCTTGTAAATAATGAGCCTCATACTTCTCTCCTTTTTCTTGAAGGATATTCGGTTGGAGCGGGTCACTTTCGGAGTCAGCACACCACCGAAGTGGTTGGGGGGGCTCCCCAGCATGAACAGATCGGCAAAGTAAGAATTACACTTTTATAGTTATTTCTTCACAAAGATTCAGTGAAGTTGCATCAGTAAGATATTAAAGGAAAAACTGCAGATTTTCTAAGGATGGAGAGATTAGAAATGATTAACAAGCATATTACATTTAGTGGAATTGGTAAAAGATTTATGATTGTAGAAGAAAGGTAGCACAAAATCATTCAGGATAATTACAGAGATCAAATAAAACCTTGCTTATAAGTAAATTGTTTGTAAAATGGAATTATCTAAAGAGGTCCAGGAAATACATTTACTGTGTGTAACAGTTTTATAGCTGAAAAGAAATTGATGCGGCTAGGTATTTTGTGGTAAGACTAGAAAGAAGGAAATATTATTTCTGGTTCTAATTATTGTCACATTGCGCCCAATGTGAACATTGGTCATTGGATTTTTCCTGAACCTTACTTTTGAAAAGTGAAGCAAGCACTACTTTCTGTGCCCTCCTTGTAGGGTCAGTAAGATAATTTCTGAGAAGATAGATCTGCAAGTAAGGTCTATTAATGTAGCGGTGGGTCCCTAAACTCTTTATAACACCTTAAAAAGATCGTTTTGCGTTAGATAATTATAAATTATAAGAATTGATGTTTTGATCACATGAAAATAATTTTTTTAATCTGATAGCAATCTACCCTTTTCTGATTCTTTCCTCCGTTCCAGGCATACATATTCAGCATTGAAGAAAGAGAACTAATTGTCTTACATGAAATGAAAGGTAAAAAGGTAATATGTCTCACCTTTGGTATTGCTGAGGACTTTATGAGCAACGCTGCTTTTTTCTCAATGATTAGATCTGGTTTGCTTTGAGACAGCTTGGCTCATATTTCGGAGCTTCTGTGTGTGCCATGGACCTCAATGCAGACGGCTTCTCGGATCTGCTTGTGGGAGCTCCCATGCAGAGCACCGTCAGAGAGGAAGGAAGAGTGTTCGTGTATATTAACTCCGGCTCGGTATGTCCAGTTGCCTGCACCCTGCAGGGCATGTATGAAATTATCAAAACTGACACTGTTATCACTCCAGAACTCTGAGACTGTAGATTTTTAGGTGTGTTTTACTGGCAAAACTAAAACTTCCGGCATTGTGCTGATGCTCTAAAAGTGAAATGGGAGGTGATAATAAAAACTCACTCTCATTTTGATACTATGAATTCCAGAAGTGTGAGACAAGGGCTTATGAAGTTTCTCTATTCATAGCCTGCATGTGTTCACTCTAGTAGTTGAAATTTCTTTTAGTTTTATTTTGATGAAAATTAATTTGAAAGAATTTTTATACATCTTTCAAAATATAGATTTCTTTCTTTTTTTCTTTTTTTTTTAATTAAATCATAGCTGTGTACATTGATATAATCATGGAGCATCATTCACTAGCTTCACAGGCCATTTACCAAGTTTCACATATACCCTTGTAAGATGCACCACCAATCCCCTTCACTCTACCCACCTCCCCCCTCCCTCCCCTCCCTTTCCCCCTTCCCCCTATTCTTAGGTTGTAACTGGGTTATAGCTTTCATGTGAAAACCCTAAATTAGTTTCATAGTAGGGCTGAGTACATTGGGTACTTTTCCTTCCATTCTTGAGATACTTTTCTAAGAAGAATATGTTCCAGCTCCATCCATGTAAACATGAAAGAGGTAAAGTCTCCATCTTTATTTAAGGCTGCATAATATTCCATGGTGTACATGTACCACAATTTATTAATCCATTCGTGGATCAATGGGTACTTGGGCTTCTTTCATGACTTAGCAATTATGAATTGGGCTGCAATAAACATTCTGGTACAAATATCTTTATTATGATGTGATTTTTGGTCTTCTGGGTATATGCCCAGTAGAGGGATTACAGGATTGAATGGCAGATCTATTTTTAGATCTCTAAGTGTTCTCCATATCTCTTTCCAAAAGGAATGTATTAATTTGCATTCCCACCAGCAGTGCAAAAGTGTTCCTTTTCTCCACATCCTCGCCAACATCTCTAGTCTTGGGATTTTGTGATACAGGCTAGTCTCACTGGAGTTAGATGGTATCTCAAAGTAGTTTTGATTTGCATCTCTCTGATGATTAAAGATGATGAGCATTTTTTCATATGTCTGAAGGCCACACACCTGTCTTCTTCAGAGAAGTTTCTCTTCAAATCCCTTGCCCAGCCTGCAATGGGACCCCTTGTTCTATTCTTGCTAATGTGTTTGAGTTCTCTGTGGATTCTGGTTATTAAACCTTTGTCGGAGATATAACCTGCAAATATCTTCTCCCATTCTGAGGGCTGTTTGCTTGCTTTACTTACTGTGTTCTTGGCTATGCAGAAGCTTTTTAGTTTGATCAAGTCCCAGTAGTGTATTTTTGAAGCTGCTTCAATTGCCCGGGGCGTCCTCCTCATAAAATACTCGCCCAGACCGATTTCTTCAAGGGTTTTCCCTGCACTCTCCTCTAGTATTTTTATAGTTTCATGTCTTAAGTTTAAATCTTTGATCCAGTGAGAGTCTATCTTAGTTAATGGTGAAAGGTGTGGGTCCAGTTTCAGTCTTCTCCAGGTTGCCAGCCAGTTCACCGAGCACCATTTGTTAAATAGGGAATCTTTTCCCCACTGAATGTTTTTAATTGGCTTGTCAAAGATTAAATAACAGTAAGTAGCTGGATTCATCTCTTGGTTTTCTTTTCTGTTCCAGACATCTACTTCTCTGTTTTTGTGCCAATACCATGCTGTTTTGATCACTATCGATTTGTAATATAGTCTGAGGTCTGGTAGCGTAATTTCTCCTGCTTTGTTTTTATTTCTGAGTAATGTCTTGGCTATTCGAGGTTTTTTCTGATTCCATATAAAACGAAGTATTGTTTTTTCAAGATCTTTAAAGTATGACAGTAGAGCTTTAATAGGGATTTCATTGAAATTATATATTGCTTTGGGTAATATGGACATTTTAACAATGTTGTTTCTTCCCAGCCATGAGCATGGTATGTTTTTCCATTTGTTAATATTTTCAGCTATTCCACAGCCAATATCATATTGAATGGAGTTAAATTGGAATCATTTCCACTCAGATCAGGAACCAGACAAGGCTGCCCATTGTCTCCATTGCTTTTTAACATTGTAATGGAAGTTTTAGCCACCACAATTAGGGAAGAAAAGGCGACTAAGGGTTTCCATATAGGGTCAGAAGAGATCAAACTTTTGCTCTTCGCAGATGATATGATAGCATATCTGGAAAACACTAGGGACTCTACTAAAAAACTCTTAGAAGTGATCAAGGAATACAGCAGCATCTCAGGTTACAAAATCAACATTCGTAAATCGGTAGCCTTTATATATACCAACAAAATAGAGATTTCTTAACAGTTCTGTAGGTGAGGTCCTTATATATTTTAATAAATTACAAAATTTATTAGAAGGTAAAGAATTAACTGTCTTTAATTTCTGATCTGAAAACAGAAATAAGATATGTTTCAATACAATATTAGTTTTCGTGATTTACATATTTTATATTCTTGATATAAATATAAAATTGACTGATGACTTGATCCAATTTAAAGAGTGCTACTGGCCATATCTTGTCATCCTAGCTTCTTGATGTTAAATCAAAACAAAAAGATGACAGAGTCTGAATGGGGTGTTTGCCTAGTCCTTTGATTTGAAAATAAGAGCAGAATTGTGAGATAACCGATCTATTTTTTATGGCACAGCATTTTTTTGGTCAGGAGTCAACAAAGTAAAATGCCTTTCAAGAAGGGATTTATACCTATGTTTAATGGTTTCAGAACATGTGATAAGTTCTTACACTAAGCAGCAGCCTGAACTGTACACAGTGTAAAGAGGAAAGAACACTCTACTCTCATAAAGCTGGAAGAATCTCAGAGTACAAAATACGAAGCAGCTTTTTCTTTTTTATATTTTGTGATTTCCTAGCCTATGTTTAAATCTAAATTTAATAGTAAAGTTGCATCATCCACGTGTTGATCATTAGAATCTCATTACTCGTGGTATCAGACAATTGTAGTGGACCATATAGCAGGTGGAAAGGAGAAGTGAGAGCTAAGCTAGGAACATTCAGTAATCATAAAAAACACCTTGATGATAAGGGCATGGGGAGGGATTGAGAACCAGTGATTAGCAGTCTCTACGCCTGTGGTGCTAAGAGCTGCTGGATCATGTTTATAAGAAGCTGCAGAAGGCAGTCAGGGAGCCTATGTACCTTCTTTCACGGACCGCTCACTTTGACTCTGTCGCTTCTGCTGCCCGCAGAACGCCTGAACTGTGTCTCTCTATGAAAGACTACGAAGGTTCATTCTCTTAGTAAGACTGCCTCACTCCCTCAAATACTGTCTTTCTCTCTCTCTCCTTTCTGCTAAAGCAAATAGCCCTCAGACAGCTAAGGATAATTGTTCCCAAGCTAAATAGCACAGCAGTCGCATCCAGAACATAGCTAGATAAGCTGGGCCCAGAGACCTGGCCAGTCCCAAGCCCAACAGATAATAATAATTTTCCTTCCATAGAGATTTCACATTTCCCTTTCCATAAATGGTCTTCCTTCTACTTGCTACATCTTGCTATAAATTGATCTTTTTCATTACAACTAAACTTTTTTTGAGAATACTTTAAACAGTAGCATGTATTTACACCTAAAATACAGCAATATTGCATTTTTTCCCCACTGGAATCTTAATCTCACTATGAAAAACATCTAAAAGTAGGGTGGCGCCTATGGCTCAGAAAAGTAGGGCGCCAGCCCCATACTACAGAGGTAGCAGGTTCAAACCCAGCCCTGGCCAAAAACTACAAAAAAAAAAAAAAAAAAAAATCTAAAAGTAGAGCTTCTCTGTTTCAGGGCAAGGAAGGAGCTCTATCTACCAGGCTACCCTCCCATTCTTCTCTCACACACTGTTGATCACTGGAGTTAATTCAACAATTGATTTCAGCTTTTGAATCACCTGGTGTAGATTAGTCTTAGTTCCCATCTAACCTCCTATTTCCTAACTCTCTGAAATGGCCCTATGTGACCTTATATATTTTTACATGTATTTGGTTTGCTATTGTCTGTCTGTCTGCTGGAGCACGGACAGCACGTGGAAAGGGATTGCCTGTCTTGTTTAGTGCTATTTCCTCAAGGCTTGCAAGAGTGCTGGACACATAGGTGCTGTGCCCCGATACCGTTGTTGAATGAAATCAAGAAACAATGGTACTTGCATGACTCTGGCTTCTACTTGCTTCTCCTAAAATAGTTATATAGGGTCACAGCAAACTCTTGTTCAGCTTTCTCTGTGACTGGGGATCATGAGAGTGACAATTTCTTATGTCCTCTGTGCTCTAATCATACTATTATGTGTTGACAGACTCAATAAATATTGAATTGAACTGAGATGCTTAGTCTAAAGCTTAGTCTCAGAATACAGTAGAAGAGTAACTTCCTCTTAAAACTCTCCTTCCAGAACTTCAGGCCCATTACATTGACAAGTCTGTGCCTTCTCTGCCCCTCTCCTCACCCAGAGCATCTTCTTTCCTCTGCTCTTTCGTTTGGGCATTTTCTCAGGAGCCAAGCTGTTTTCCAGAATCATCCACTGTCTTGGTCTCAGTGATTACATCTGTAAAGATGATTTTAGTTATCTTAGTTCATATAAAATAAATGACATTAAGTGAGTATATGAAGCAGAACTATGAAAAAATAGTCTTAGTCCTTACCTCCAAGGATCTGTGATATATGCTACATAGATTGTTTTGTTTTTTTTAATGCAAGGGACTCACATGATCAAAGTTTGCGAAGAGAACTGGTAGCTGTGATTTTAACAGCTCATTATTGCTATGTTATTGAATGTCTCATTTTAATAACTCATCTTCCTATATCCTACAAAGTTGGAAGTTGACATTGCCCCTAGGATAAGGTTCCAAGGCCAGCTTCAGTCATGTCATTCCCCAACTCAGAAACCTTCGGTGGTTTCCTGTTGTCCACTAAATTAGGAAAAAATTTTCCTCTGCAATCAAAATGCTGTACCATAAGACTACAATCTGACTTTTTAATCTCATTTATTATACATACCATTCATTATAGCCAGATTCTTTGGAATTTTTTTTTTGCTGATAGTTTTCTCTGTATTTCAAAGTCACATTTGCCCTTTAATAGCCACCTCACATGCCATCTCCTTTATGAAATCTGTTATCACAATTAGATATATATATATATTTTTTTTTTTTGCCTCTTGGTATTGTAGTTTGGACTTCTAAGTAATTCCGATTTTTGTACTCAGCCCTCCCTGGAACCGTGGGCTTCTTGAGGGAAGGGAGTGTTTTATACACGTGCTACCTTGTCACCGTTCACCTGTTCACTCTTTACACAGAGCATTGTCTTTAGTGGAAGCTCAATAAATATTTGCTAAATTGAATTATCGAAATGATTTATTGGATTTTCAAAGCTAGGGATCATGAGAGTGACAATTTCTTATGTCCTCTGTGCTCTAATCATACTATTATGTGTTGACAGACTCAATAAATATTTATTGAATTGAACTGAGATGTGTGTACTAAAGCTCAGTCTGTAGTTTGTCCAACTTGTTTGACACATTAGAAAAAAATCCATATCCAATTACAACAGTAAATCATGTGTAAAGTTGTTAGTGAGGGTTATAATGACACCTTTTCTCTCCCTTGCTATCCAGGGAGCAGTAATGAATGAAATGGAAACAGAACTCATTGGAAGTGATAAATACGCTGCAAGATTTGGGGAATCTATAGTTAATCTCGGTGACATTGACAATGATGGCTTTGAAGGTAATTAAAAGTATTTAATTTGGTATGTGATTTCTGCTTTAGGGATGGCTCGTGGAAGAGAATCTGATTGGAGTTTGTGTTGTTTGCCTTTCTATAGAAAATGGAGCCAAAATGGATGCTAAGTTTTCTTTTTTATGTTATGCCTGATTTGTCAGCTATTGCTCCTATCATTGCTAACAAAGGATGATGTTCAAAATGTTTATAATGTTCCACTGATTGTAAGGCACCACTGATCAGACGTTGCTTTATTATTTATGTAACCCTAAAAAATGCTGCCTGTTAAATAGTGACACCCACCATTTTTCTGTTTTAGGGAGAATCCTGAGTTCAGAAATAATAAAATGTGGAGGGTACGGGAAATGCATATCATAGATTCATTGAACTCGTGGAACTATAAGTATAGTAAATACTAACCAGACCCAACAGATGTTGGCTGCAGAGCTGGAACAGGGTTCTGGTAGCCCCCTTGTGTCAGGCATTCACTGTAGTGATAATCCCTGAACAGAATCCTGAACAAGGTGAAGGGAGGCAACTGGGAAACTGAGCTACAGTAGCTATTTACCCACTGATAGGGAAGTACTTCTATAATTGAATAGCTGGCACTAATATACTGTACCTGCTGCCCTGTATATCATCACTGTTGTTAAAATACTTTTGCTTTTTGATCTACTACTGTGTGACAACCAAGTCTGTTAAGATGCATAAAATGATGAATAGGTTTTGAGAGGAGAGTGTGAGATTTTTTAGAGTCTGGTGAATGAATATTTGATACCTACTTTTAGAGCTCAGAATTGTGTTTTCTTGATAAGGTCTTTGGCAATTAGTATATGGTAATATTAGGCTAAAACTTTTTGGGATACTAAAAATAAGTGAGGAAGTGCTATGAATTTTCACCTCCTTAATTCCTTCTAGTACCTAAATGCTTTATTCTACTTTAAATGTATAAAATGCATTACTCTACAATAGCAGTTCTCAACCTGTGGGTCATGACCCCTTTGGATTATATTAAAGGTTCGCAGCATTAGGAAGGTTGAGAACCACTGTTCTACAAGAAGAGAATTAGTTATTTGAATACATGCTTTCAATGAATCTTCTACAATATAAGATGGTATAATTTGGTATATAAATATTACTATTCCTGGATTTTTTTTTACTTTTTTAAAAATGAAAGGAGGAAGAATATATGCAGATAATTTTTTGTTATTATGATTACATATAACAATAAAAGATATATGAAATTTTATTATAATTGGTGTTACATTTCACAAGTAGTCAGCAATTCTGTGATATTTATTGAACATTTATTTTTGGTGAGATATACCAAACCAGGTATAGAATATGTGCCATAATGAAGATGAAGAAAGTAATGGCATCGTTTTATGTGTTTTATAACCAAACGGAAAATAAAGTTAAGACATGAAAAAATAAGCTTTAGTTAGTGACAATTTAAGGATCCTATCTATTACAAATCTATGGGTAAAACAATGTTTTTATACCTTGATGTTTCATGTATCATATCAGATAATATGACTCTTTTGAGAACACAAAATCATTTAGTAAGATACCCTGTTTATTTAAAACTATGCTTGTTTTAATTGACACATTCAGGAAAGATTACTCACTACTTTCACTGTTCTGAATGTACTAAAAGACACGTGTGCATATATGAGAAATGGTTTTTGTAATGTTAAAATGTCAGTTACAAACCTGAATTATAAATCAGATAGTTATAAAATTATTATAGATAATGGGCACATTCTTTTTTCAAAACCACTCTCGCACCTGAGAAAATTCCAGACAATTTTCCAATGGTATGAAGACAGACATAAGGTGTTCTGTCCATGAGACTTAGGACTTCTGAGGGGACCTTCAGGGGACAATGTCATCTTTTGGTTTCTGTATGAGATCCTGGGTTTCAGGTAGGACTTGTTTTTCTGAGAGTCCTCAGCAGTCCACTCCTTTATGTCTGGAAGGTACTATTCAAATGATTGTTTATATTTCTACATATTTCGGGCTATTTATAGTTTCATTCATAATCCCATTTATAATTCGCAACATATTTACATTCATTGGCTACATCGGCACATCAGAGAATGTTTATAATACTATGTATCTTTTTCTACTTGGTCTAGTTTTAATTTTATCTCCAATTTCATCCATGAGTAGGCATTTTCTACATTTTAGATGTTAGCAAGAAAATTGCTGATTTGAAAGAAGGGTCAGTGTGTTTTAGTTCTTTTCTGATGTTTTAATCCCATTCCATTCTATCTGCCTGAGTAAAATAGCAAGGCATACGTGTTATTTCTCTCTCTCTCTCTCTCTCTCTCTGTGTGTGTGTGTGTGTATGTGTTTTCATTCCTTTGCCTCACTTTCTACCTTACCCTTTCCCGGGGTGATGGATGAAGATACTTTGTGTTTGTGACAGCCAGTGTAGGCTAGGAAGAGAATGAAAACCCCACCTGTTCTTTTTTCTTCCATCCCTAGTATTAGATGCAAATCATGCTTAAGGTCTTTTTATTATGCAAAACTCTATGGTGCTTTGCATAGCAAACCTAGGTTAGCTTGGCATTTGTCATTTTTTTTTTTTTTTACTCTTCAAAAGGAAAAAAATCACTCTATTTTCTATATCCTTAGGAAAACAAAGCAAACCATCTTCTAAGAGATGACTAATCAATTTGCCAAAAGACCAGTGTAAAATTCTCCTCAAAAATTTAGAAAGTTGTGGAATCACTGGTAAATACACAGACTGACTAACCCAATTGTTGTGGCCCCCAGATAGATAGATATCTTTTTGGATTTCCTACATGAAATAGATTTGGCCAGACTACTTATTATTGGTTTAGTTTTTGTTCACCTTGAGCTGTAGTATCTGACTTTTAGACTGTATGTTTGAATATTTTTAGAGCAGAACCATAATAAGGCTCTACAGTTATAAATTATAAGCTACATTATTATTTTATGTACTCCTGAAATAAACATTGATATAAAATCATTAAATGAGCACTTCTCTGACACCGAAGAGGAGGAGGTACTAAGAGGAGCACTTTGGGTATAGCCTCTGTTAATGATTTTATAAAATGTGGTGACAGCATGGGCTCTGGAGCCAACCTGCAGGGTTCGGATCCCAGCTGTCACCTTGAGCAAGAAGTTACACTCTGTGCTTCAGTTTCCTCATCTGTAAAATGTGGATGAAAAAGTATTTATTTGCTATGGTTGTTAGAATTATACAGATGAATATGCATGTAGTCCCTAGCGCAGTGCCTGCATTATAAATATTATTTAAGTGTTGGCTGATGTTAAGATTACGATTATGCTAATGATAATTATTATGATTCAGACTAACAGAATGAAACAAGTTCAGGCAAAAAGTAAAAACAGTTGTCAAATATGTGTTTGTTGTATATATTGTGTCCCAAATTGGGTTGCATAGGTTTCATTATTATATATATTATACTTCAAATATATTGTCCTCATTTGTATAACGTGGGCTGCCTATGTATAATCCTACGAAGTAAGAGTTTGGCTTGATATGTACGATACCCAGACATCTACCATATGGAAAAAAATTGGTCTAGATTTGCTTTACGCAAAGGCTCTGTATTGTTTCAAGATGCGTACCTTAATTTAGACCACTAGTGCTATCAACACTAGTAAGAATTTGTGCCTATCAACCACTTCGTCACCCAAGTATGTTATTCTTTTCATGTGTTACTATCAATAATCCAGGTATAGAATTCTAGTGACTAGGGACTCAGCCACAATAGTGGAGGTAGAAACCCCTTTGATTATGGAAACTGCTCACTGTCTTTCTGCAGGGGCTCTGAGACACTTCTCTCGTACCCTCCCTTCACCTCCTTCTCCTCTCTTTCCCTTTCTTCACGCTCTTCCTCCTCTATTCTACACAAATCTGCCCTCTGTCATCCCTCACTACTGCCATTCTTGGTGTGGGCCATGCTGCCCTCCCCCCACCCCCAGTTTTGCACAGGCTTTTCCCTCTGTCTAAACTGCATTCCCCCTTTTCTTCACCTGCCTATGAGCTTTTAACACTACAGTCTCCTTTGGGGCATCATCGTCTATGAGTGACTTTCACCAATCTCTACCACTTCCTCCTTGCATTCTGTGTTGCTCTATTTTTAATGCTCTTCCTCCCCTACTAGACTATGAGTTCCTTTTTGTGGTTCTCCCCTGATTGCCAGCTTCTGAAAAATGCCCGGGAGATGATTAGTGCTCAATATTTTCCCAATGAATGACTGGGTGAATTTGTATATGGAAGTATAAAATAGTTTGCACAAGTCAAGAGAAGCTAGACTTAGTATGTCTAAACAAAGTAAGTATAGGCATTTACCATTTCTTTTTAAATGAAAATAGAAAGGCTTTTGGATTTTTCAAATTGTATGGCCTTCAGTATAGTTATATATCAAAGATATTTATATTGCCACCGAAATGGCAGTCAAATATTACCCCTATAGTTGTTAAAAAGAATTTAGATTTGGTAGTAACAGGTAATATTAAAACAAACCTTCTGTACTTTAGGTTTCCATTATAGTATAAAGAGCATTGCATATAAATAAATATATAAATATACCTAAGTAACAGAAATAGTTGGTGACATAGTGACATGCTCTTGTAGCCATGGAATATTATTTTTCTTCTTCATGCTGTATATTGATAGCACTTAAGCCACCATGTCTTTCATAGGTTCTGTTTACTCAGGTTTTCTCATATCAGTTGATCAAGTATTTTTTTCCTCTTGATATCATCTGATGTGCATCCCAAATCATAAAAGTGGTACAATCACTATTGTATAGAGCAAATCTCATTTCTAAAATCATGCGTGTGGGATATATACAGATATCCTTAACAGACACCTTAATCACTTTCACTGGAATGGTAATCAATTTAGAAATCATTTTGCAAATAAAGCCTGTATCTTAAAATAATAAAAAGAATAAAAAGATTCTTGTGATTATGATATTCATAAATTATATATTTTTTTTTTTTTTTTTTTTTTTTTTTGTAGAGACAGAGTCTCACCGTACCACCCTCGGTAGAGTGCCGTGGCGTCACACGGCTCACAGCAACCTCTAACTCTTGGGCTTACGCGATTCTCTTGCCTCAGCCTCCCGAGTAGCTGGGACTACAGGCGCCCGCCACAACGCCCGGCTATTTTTTTGTTGCAGTTTTGGCCGGGGCCGGGTTTGAACCCGTCACCCTCGGCATATGGGGCTGGCGCCCTACCCGCTGAGCCACATAAATTTATTACATGCCAGGTACTACTCTAAGCACTTTACATGAGTCGTGTCTTTTAATGCTGAGGGTAGATTGAGTTACGATTCCAGTGTAGAGGTAAGGAACCAAAACAGAGATTAAGAAATGGGCTTGGAGTCTCATAGCTGTGCACAGCAGCAGAGCAGGGGCAGAGCCCAGCAGCCTGGCTAAGAGCCCACACGGTCACATTCTGTCAGAGTGCCTCCCAGACCCAGTCACTCTGCCTTCCTCCGTGTACACTCTTGTACATGATGATGATGGTATTTTTTTCTGTCTGGTAACAGTTTTCTTTTTTAGTAAGAGGGTTTCGTATACAGTATTAGGTAATATGAATTGAGGATCATGAAATTTGTTGTATCAACAATTTTTATTTTTTCACTATTTAAATCCTTAAATAGATGTTGCAATTGGAGCTCCACAAGAAGACAACTTGCAAGGTGCTATTTATATCTACAATGGCCGTGTAGATGGAATCTCATCAACTTTCTCACAGGTAAAAGAGCATTCTGTTTCCAAAAGAAGCATTGATGATAAAGCATCCTTAAAATTTCTAGGATAGTATGTGGTCTTCCTCTTATGGAATTCTTTCTGTCTTTCTTTCTTTCTTTTCTTTTCTTTCTTTTTTTTTTTATTTAATTAAGACAGAATCTTGCTCTGTTGCCCAGGATAGAAAGCAGTGGAAGGATCATAGCGTATTGCAGCCTTGAACTCCTGGGCTCAAACCATCTTTCTGCCTCACCATCACAAGCAGCTGAAGCTGAAACTATAGGCATGTGCCATTGCCCCTAGCTATTTGTTTGCTTTTGTTTTTATTTTGAGATAGTCTGGTCTGTTGCTGAGCTAGAAAACCATGGCCTCATCCCAGCTCAAAGAAATCTCAAAATCTTTTCTTTTTCTTTTTTTTTTTGAGACAGTCTAACTCAGTTGTTCTCAGTGGAGTGCCATGGCATCAGAGCTCACAGCAATCTCAAACTCTTGCACTCAAGTACTCTTACCTCCACCTCCTGGCTAGCTAGGACTATAGGTGCCTGCCACAACACCCACCTATTTTTAAAGATAGGGTCTCACTTTTGCTCAGGCTGGTCTGGAACTTCTGAGCCCAAGCAATCCACCCGTCTTGGCCTCCCAGAGTGTTGGAATTATGGATGTGAGCCACCACACCTGGCCAACATTTTTACTTCTTTTTTTCTTTTTCTTGAATCCAAGTCTCACTCTGTTGCCCTTGGTAGAGTACCATGGCATCACTGTAGCTCACAGCAACCTCAAACTCCTGGGTCCAAGGGATCCTCTTGCCTCAACCTCCTGAGTATCTGAGACTACAGGCATGCACCACCATGCCTAGCTAGTTTTTCTGTTTTTAGTAGAGTTAGGGTCTCAGTCTTTCTCAGGCTGGTCTCACACTCCAATTTTTTAAAACTTTTTATAAAGATGGGGTCTCTCTTTATTGCCCAGGCCAGTCTCAAACTCCAGACCTGAAGCAATCCCTCCCCCTATCTTGGCCTCCCAAAGCGCGATGATTACAGACATTATGCCCAGCTGGATTTATTTTTCTTAATGTTCTGTTTCACATATTTAACGTTTTCTTCATTTGCTGTTTTACCATTTTCTTATAAGAGTAGTATATGGTGTTATTTTTAACAGTTAAATAACTCTTAAAACCACTTTTTTCCTCATAAACAAGGGTCTTAGTTATTCTCATTGCAGCTTGTCTTTAGCTAATTAAAGATTTCTTTTTGTATTTTGTTGAATTTGTGTTCTGAGGTAATATCCACGCTATACCAAATCTGCCCATTCAGATTCAATTAACTGCATCTTGCCTTGTGGCTAAAGCCCCATATTTCATAAAGATTACACAGATTCAACACACATATGAAATCTGTGTGTAAATATTAAGGGTGTTGTAGTAAGATGATAGCACTTTAATAAGGTTTTCCATGACTTACTTCTCACTTCACTTTTATATGTTGAAAACTCAGGACATTTCAGTGCATAGAGAAACTACATTCATATGCCGAGGAGAAAGTTTTTCCAGTAATATTTTAATGGATATATTAGTTAATACTATTATTTTTGATTAAGCAAGAATGGCAAGTGGTTATCTGTATTTGACATGAAGTATATGTACTTGTCTAATAAAAAATACTGATTTTCTATATAGATAGCCACCTGATATTAATATATCAATACTGAATATGAAATTGGGCACAGAGAATGGGAAGCACATAACTAACTCAAGTTGTTCTTGTTAAAAAAAAACTGGCTTTCAGCTGGAAGGGGTGGCTCATGCTTATAATTCTAGCACTCTGGGAGGCTCAGTGGAGGTTAGAAGTTCAAAACCACCCTGAGCAAGAGCAAGATCTTGTCTCTACAAAAATTAGCTGGGTGTGGTCGTCCACATCTGAAGTTCCAGCTACTTGGGAGGCTGAAGCAGGAGGATCACCTAAACCCAGGAGTTGGAGGTTGCAGTTGAGCTATGATGATG
The DNA here is from genome assembly GCF_027406575.1 of Nycticebus coucang. NCBI lineage: Eukaryota > Metazoa > Chordata > Mammalia > Primates > Lorisidae > Nycticebus > Nycticebus coucang. The sequence continues at coordinate 78,369,640 of NC_069786.1, forward strand.
TTACTGTACTCTAGCCTTATAGCCCAAGTGACAGAGGGAGATTCTGAAAAAAAAAAAAAAAAGTTGTCTTTTATCATAAACCTGAGTAGCAGGTTCCCTAAGTGGTCATAGATTCCTTACTTTCCAATTTTCTTGTTTAGTTATGTTATTATGAAAAATGACTCAAGCAGAGGGATCCAAGACTGTTTTAGAAAATCTGTACTTCGTAATTTTCCCTTTGCCCACAAAGTCAAGAAAGTAATTTTTGTAAGTCACAAAATAGCTGTCAACTGCCCATTTAAAACTGAAACATTTTGTCTCCCTTAGAAGTATAAGACCCAACTAAAATACATTTTGTTAGTTAATGTTTTAGGACATGATCATTACTGAGCTCTAACCCATTGCTTTTCTGGGATATCAGGTACTCAAAATCTGCTTCCCACTTAACTTACCTATTTTTCAGAGAATCGAAGGACTTCAAATTAGCAAATCATTAAGTATGTTTGGACAGTCGATATCAGGACATATTGATGCAGATAACAATGGATATATAGGTGAGTATGAAATTTATCATATTTAATAAATTGAAGTAAGGTCTGCTGCAATGCTGCTTCATGGTGGTGTGTGCGGCTATGGAAGACTTCGATTTACTGAGAATCATCTTCCCTGCAGTTTTGAAGCTCTCTTGAATTCAAGGATAGGCCAAAAATTATCAAGTAATTCCTCAGCTTTCCACCGCCATTTAACGTTATATTCTTTATTCTTAAAAAACTGAGAGGTACTCACAAAAATTGATCAAACATATGATAATGAAAAGAAAGAAAAATCTTTTTTTATTTCAAAGGTAAATCTCTGGTTAAATGTTTTCAGCCCAAAAATCAAAAAATTTTGTTTTAGTACATCTGTCATTATGTCATAAACTTACATCATAAAGTTTACAAAGGGATAAATTGTTCTTGTAAATGAGTAGATTCAGACAAACGTGGAATGAATTTAAAAATGTTAGCATGTATTTTCCAATTAATTTTCTATAAGTTACATTTTGATATAGTCAAAAGGTGATATGTAGTTAAGTATTTACAGCTGAAAAGTAATTCTCTTTAGTGATGATCATTAATCTGTGTTTTTGTTTTTCATCCTCCAGATGTAGCCGTTGGAGCTTTTCGGTCTAATTCTGCTGTGTTGCTAAGGTAAGCTTAATACATCTCACTACCTAATGACAATTGGGCTTAAATGTAAGTGATGCGAGGCAGTGTTGAAAATTAGCGGTAGTGAGCTTGTAACATCGTTTTGGTATTCTGCAGTTTAATTATTGGACTGTAGAGCATTTTCCTCACCTTACAATGATATTATTAAACAAATCATCAAAGTCAATGTTTTTAGACATCTAAATTAAAATTTATTTTGCTTTGTGTAATTGAATATGTGCACACCTACTATTAATAAGGAAGATTGCTGAAATTATGGGGTTAATGTGAACTGACAAAACACATACATATGTCTAAGGAAAAATAATTCTGCAATGAATATTGCTAATTTTATTTCCTTCTTAGGACAAGACCAGTAGTGATTGTTGAAGCCTCTTTAAACCACACTGAGTCAGTAAATAGAACAAAATTTGACTGTGTTGAGAATGGATTGCCTTCTGTGTGCATGGATCTAACCCTTTGTTTCTCATATAAGGGCAAAGAAGTTCCAGGTTACATTGGTAAGTGTGCCCCACAGAATGAAAACCTGTTAGAACGTGCACCTCACTGTCTTCTTTTGACTTCTCACTGTGGGGGTCGTCTTTGGAGGGGGTGGAGTAGCCACCTGACATGTACTTTTCTTCCCCATCTTCCCAATTCTTGAGTTGTTCTAATCAAGGAGAAGGGCATATCAGAAGCCTGTAGTTGTTCAGATACTATGGCGAGAAGCTGAGGAAAGACTATTACATGCTACATTAGTTGAAGGTGAAATAACTAAACTTGATCTGTGAAATATCTTTAGAATAGAAAGAACATCAGCTCAGCTCCTCTGTTTTACTGAGCTTTTCAAAGACTGGAGCTGGCTGAAGTCACAAGGCCTAGGAGGGAGATCTTTTTCTTTACATTCTGTCCTTTATCAACAATTATATAAACATATCTGGCATCTAGACCTGATTCTAATTTCTTTCTTTCTTTTTTTTTTTTTTTTTTTTTTTGAGACAGAGTCTCAAGCTGTTGCCCTGGGTAGAGTGCCATGGCATCACAGCTCACAGCAACCTCCAACTCTGGTTTTTTTTTGCAGTTTTTGGCCAGGGCTGGATTTGAACCCACCACTCTGGTTTGGGGGGCTGGTGCCCTACTCCTTTTAGTTATAGGCACCACCCACAACATCCAACTCTTGGGCTTAAGTGATTCTCCTGCCTCAGCCTCCCAAGTAGCTGGGACTACAGGCACCCACCACGATGCCCAGCTATTTTTTTGGTTGGAGTTGTCATTGTTGTTTGGCGGGGCTGGGCTGGATTCGAACCCACCAGCTCTGGTGTATGTGGCTGTTGCCTTAGCCACTTGAGCTACAAGCGCCGAGCCCTGATTCTAATTTCTATACATATATATATATATATATATATATATATATATATATATATATCTCTTAATAATTTCCTGTGATGATTAGTTCCTGAGAACCATGCCCACCTATTTCCCTATATGTAGACAATTCTCAATTATCTTCTCTGGAGATAGAAGCATGGATACAGCTCTTTCCAAATTGTCATTTCCAAATCACATATTTGTGAATTTATAAGTATTACATTTTTGCTAGTAGATTAATCTTCCTAAGTATGTTATATTTGAGCCAATATTAGAGTGAAACCAACCCATAGTCATAGAAAAGCATACCTGGGGTTATCATTTGAACATTAATAATTCACAATCTTTATTATCTCCCCAAGACCTATCAAGAGTTGATTATACTCACGACCTTGAGGCACCTGTCATCTAAACATCATGAAGGGAGGCAAATATGTATTGAATCAATCCATGAGTATGTAATAGAGTTATAAATCTGAATTAGCTTATAATGAAATGTACAGAATGAGGCTGGTAGCTGTACTCTAGAAAAGACTCATTTTTAATAGTGGGAAAGTCCTGGCTCAGCTGCAGTCATAAGGGAGTGGGCAAGCTTTCATCTGGTTACTGATTGGAGAAGGGACAGTTTAAAAAGTCTAATCTGACAGTGAATTATACGTTAACACAGACAAGCTGATGGATTATCTGAAAGATACATGTTGAATACAGGGGGCTCTTTCCCTTTATGTAAAATCAGGGTTTCCTATACTAACAATTTTATTGTGATGAGTTAGTTTTTTAGATGGTTGGAGACAAATATATGAAACTCATAAATAACCACAGTGTTGTTACAGAAACACACTTTATAATTGTCATAAAATGACTCCTTGGGAGAAATAATTCTCATGGTAAGCATGTTTAATAAAAACAGGACATTTTGCCTCTTCCTGTGAATGGATTTTTATTCACCCCTTTTTCATTTACTTTTTGTCTGAACTCAGGGTGATGAATTTGTAGACGGCTATTTCAATTGTAGCTTTCTCTCTCTCTCAGTTATTATAATTTTAAAGTCAATTGGATTGGGCTTTTTTGTTTTCTAAACAAAGGATGATTGAAAGATGTATTTGAAATGTGTAATAGTAACATAGGTTTTATACTTACATTTTCTTGAAATAAGTAGGTCACATTCTTCTAGAAGTATAAGTTACTCCTAAAATATAAATGAACACTTCGGGAATTGTATAAATGCTTTCTTTAAACTATAACTAATGAATTGTTATTCCTAAACAATGAGTGATACCTCAGCAGAGTATTAGATTTAGCTTGCTTTGCAACAAATTCATCAAACTCATTTAGATTGGTATAAACTGGCTTGGAATTTTTTTGATTGCTTTTTACATTTTCCTTTTTTTTTTTTAACTTGAAAATCATCTGTAGCAGGTAAACATCTATTATGTCAGATTTGAAATAAACCACGTCAAACTGCCAGGATAGTTATTGAGAGATTGTCTATATATATTTTTTTATTGTTGTACAAATTAACAGTTGGAAGATAGAATTAGAAGCCAATAAAAAGTGAGAGGAAGGAAAATAATCAGAGGATAGGACTGCAAAGAAGACATTCTTTTTTTTTTTTTTTTTTTTTTTTTTTTGCAGTTTTGGCCAGGGTTGGGCTTGAACCCACCTATCCTGGACATGGGGCCGGCACCGCCCTACTCCTTGAGCCACAGGTACCACCCAGAAGACATTCTTGAGTAAAATACACACACTGTATCTATATATCTATATATTTGACTTCTGAACCTTATGGTCACTTTATACAAAAGAAAATTAAAAGAAAAATAGCAAGCCCTTAAATCAGAAATAAATAAACCTAACTACATATAAACTTAGTCAGGTAACAACACAAGATAGAATTATTTGAAGTGATATTTGAGCACAGTACTCTGCCTCTGCTTCCTCAGTCACGTGTTCTAAGGACAAAAAAGACTCCAAAGAAATCTGAAATGTAAGGTTTTTATTAGTAGTAACAATTTTTATATGGTAGTTTATATATAGGAAATAAAGATGATAATAATGTTAATAAGAAACCCAGAGAGATGTTTATAAACCTTCTATATTTGAAAATTTTTCATTTATATATATTTATATATATTATTTAATTATGTTATTGTTATGTTTAATAATTTGGAACAATTTTTGAACAATTTTCAAAATGTTTTATAGCCCTGCACTTCATCCTGTTTTTTTCCTTCCTTAATACCAGGGATATTTGTGTAGAACATTTATTTTTTTTTTAATTTTAATATATAAGGGGGTACAAATGTTTTTGTTCCATGAACACCTTGCATAATACTTAAACTGGGGCTGTAGTGTGCACATCACCCAAATAGTAGTCAAGTCACTGCACCTGATAAGTAAGTTTGACCCCTCTGCACTTTCTAAGTTCCAATGACCTTTATATCTTTTTGTGTTACTGATTAGCTCCCAATTATTAGAGTGTATGTGTTTTTGTTTTTTTCCATTCCTCAGATACTAATGATCTCCAGTTCTTGCTGCAAAAGACATTATTTCTTCTTATGGCTGAGTAGTACTCCATAGTAGATGTATGCACCTCGTTTTCCTATGTTTTCTTCTGGAATCCTATGGTTTCATGCCTTACATTTAAATATTTTATCCATTTTGAATTAATTTTCACATATGGCAAGAGAGAAGTCCTGTTTCATTCTTCTGCCTGTGGATATGCAGCTTCCCAGCATTTGTTGAATAGGGCTTCCTTTCCTCAGTGTAGGTTGTTGTCTGCTTTATTGAAGATCAGTTAGTTAGAAGTGGATGGTTCTGTTTCTGGATTTTCTAGTCTGTTCCATTGGTTCATATCTCTACCTGTACCATACCGTGCTAATTTGGGTACTATAGCCTTGTAGTATAATTTGAAGTCTGGTAATGTAATGCTTCTAAGTTTTTTCTTTTTGCTTTAGGTTGTATTGGCTATCTGGGCCCTTATTTGGTTCCAAATAAACCTTGCAATTATTTTTTCTAGATCTGTGAAATATGTCATTGGTATTTTAATGAGTATTGCATTGAATCTTTAAATTCCTTACGACAGTGTGGACATCTTAACAATGTTGATTCTACCAATCCATGCACATAGGATGTTTTTCTATTTGTTTTTGTCATCTGTGATTTCTTTCATTAGTGTTTTGTAGTTCTCCTTGTCGAGATCTTTTACCACCTTGGTTAAGTATGTTTCCCAAGTATTTTATTTTCTTTGTAGCTATTGTGAATGGTATTGAATCCTTGACTTGACTCTCAGCTTAACTGTTAATAATATAAAGAAGTGCTACTGATTTATACACGTTGATTTTGTAAGCTAAAACTTTGCTGAATTTATTTATTGATTTCAGTAGTCTTTTGCTGGAGTCTCTACCATTTCCTAGATACAAGATCATATCATTAGTGAAAAGAAAAGTTTGACCTCTTCCTTCCCAATTTGGATACCCTTTATTTATTTCTTTCTCATACCTGATTGCTCTGCTAGGACTTCTAGCACTATTCTGAATAAAATTAGTGACAGTGGCACTGTTGTCTTCTTGCAGATCTTAGGAGCAATACTTTCAATTTTATCCCATTCAGTATGATGTTGGCTATGGGTTTGTCATATATGAGTTGTAATATTTTGAGGTATGCACCCTCTTTTCCTACTCTGTTGAGTGGCATGAGTTTTTATCATGAAAATGTGCCGGATTCTATTGAATGTTTTTTCTGTAGCTATTGAGACGATTATAGGATCTTTCTTTTTACTTCTGCTTATGTGGTGAACCATGTTTATTGATTTGCATAAGTTGAACCATTCTTGTATCCCTGAGATAAAACCCACTTGATCATGGTGAATTATCTTTTTGATGTGCTGTTGAATTTAGTTTGTTAGTATTTTGTTGAGGATTTTTGCATGTATATTTATAATGGATATTGGTCTGTAGTTTTCTTTTTTTGTTTTTGTGTCCTTTCCTGACTTTGTTATCAAGGTGGTGCTAGCTTCACAGAATGAGCTAGGAAGGATTTCCCTTATTTCAATGTTACAGAAGAATCTTTGTAGGATAGGTACAAGTTCTTTGTAGGTCTGGTAGAATTTGGAGTGGGCGAATTATTTATTATTGCTTCTAACTCACTGCTCATCATTGGTCTCTTCCTGATTCAGGCTTGGGGGTTTGTGTATTTCCAGGAATTTATCTATTCATTAACATTTTCTATTTTGTGAATGTAGAGATTTTCATAGTATTCATGGATTATCTTTTGTATTTCTATGGTATTAGTTGTAATGTCTCTTTTCTTATTTCCGATTGAGGTATTTGAATCCTTTCTCTTTTATTTCTGTTAAAGCTGACTAGTAGTCTATCACTTTTGTTTATCTTTTCGAAGAATTGACTTTTTGTTTCATTGATTCCTTTGATTTTTTTTTGTTTGTTTTCATTTCATTTAGTTCTGGTTTGAGCTTTATTATTTCTTTTCCTCTGCTGACTTTGACATTTTTATTTTTAATTCTTTCCTCTTTTATATTTCAGGTTGGTTTTTATAAAGTCATTTAATAGAGAGAAGTTAAGATATTTTCAGTACTCTATATAACCTTGACTGTTGCCACTTGAAAAATAATAAAATAAATGCATTTAGATAATTACTTACATTATTACAAATCTCTCTACATTTTTACAGTTTTGTTTTATAACATGAGTTTGGATGTGAGCAGAAAAGCAGAGTCTCCATCAAGATTTTATTTTTCTTCTAATGGAACTTCTGACATAATTACTGGAAGAATAAAAGTATCAAGCAGAGTAACTAAATGTACAACACATCAAGCATTTATGCGGGTAATGTCAACTAATTGTTATTAATGAATATGTAAACTTCAATATTGTCAATATAGTAATACCTATTGGATTGGCATCTTTTTATAAAAGGTAGTTAAAAACAAGTGTTATCCCCTCCTAAACTATGCCCTGGTTGGTCCAGCATTAGATATTCCCAGCCTAAATAGTTTAAAGTTCACTTTTTATGTCTTTTTTTTACATTTGACCTCATTATTGGTTTTAAAGATTTGCCTTTTTCCTTTCTACACTTGCTATTTCTTATGCACTTTCCCAGAAATAAGCATCCTGAGTAGTTCTGCTGAACCTCGGATTTATTCCATGATCGTTTTAGGGGCCAAGTGGAGGGGAGCGGGGAAGTTGGTTTGTTTTTCATACGACTCCAGTGAAGCAGAATTCAACATGACTGCTTTTGGATTGTGTCTTTGTCTCCACGCCAGCTTTGTCAGTGATGTCAGTGGGAACTTGCACAGTTGTAGCATGGTGGGGATCATCTGTGGGCCAGGACGACAGCTCTCGTGATGGTTTGGGGTATGTCCTGCCAAAGCACAGCCGATTTCATGTTTCTTTTATTAAAACACTCATTCCCAAACTGATCATCATGCCTCTTGCATTGGTCAAATTTATCATATGAAGCGGTGCCAGGTCTTTTTCATTAGGGAATGGTGTACTTCATCAGAAAATCTGTTGTCAAAAAAAGCCAAACTATTCCCAGGAGCCCTTTCTGGGATTTCAAATAATAGCCTCAGCTTAGAACTTAATTTTCCCTTAGATACTTATTCCAAGTGAATGCAAGCAAGCATCAAGACTCCAATACACTGTTCAATGCTAAGAGCAATAATCCCCATGCTATTTCCTCATTTCCCTTAACAGTTTTTTATTGTTGTACTAGAATAAAGCTGTTAGTTGGTTCAGAGCCAGAAGGATAGAATATTAATGTAACCATCATTTATATAGTAGGAATTAAAGAGGTTCTTTTTTTTATCCTTTATAGATGTGGTTTTACTTACATTAATTTTAGAGACAAATATTGAGACCACTCACAATTTTAAAGGCAATAAAAGGGCCAGTATTAGACATTCACAAAGAAGCACAATGTGTTAAATTTGTAAAAGTGGCAGCAAATTGATCTGGTTTATTTAGTCCTATGTTTTTGGCACTGTTTCTATGAATAAGAGATCACCAAAATTACACACCATTTTTGGAAAAAGTTTGTAGCAGAAATTACGGTTTAGCTGAGGTTTCTGTGTTTTGTTGCATATATGCTTCTAGCATTACCATGGTTCAGGTGGTATCAGGAGGCAGCCATTGACTTTGGGCCATATTGACAATGTTAAATAATAATACTTTGTGGTGAGATTAGTGTAGAGCCAGGACCTAGAAAAATGATTGCTTCCTCTAATATCTGTTTCCCCTTCCTAAGTTACCTTGCTTTCGTTTGAAACTCATATAGAAAGGCAAAAGGTTATTCCAACCCTCTCATTTGCAACAAACCCAGGAAGGATGAAAGAAAGGCAGATGCAGCTGCCCCAACCTTAGATTCTGTTATTCATGGAGCTCGAGCTTAAGCAGTTACTTAGGAAAGCCTGGGGCCACTTCCATCTAGATGGGAGCCCAAAGCATCTGGAAACGTTAACACTGCTATCCTTCTATAGTTGGAAAGCATGGGGCAGTGGTCCGAAGTCTTCCATCTTCCTAATAATTGTAGAAAAGAAGTAGCACAGTGATCAGGATGCCTGGATGGTTCCCACATTCCATAAAACATGGTCAGTAGCAGGAGTGTTAATACACGTATGTGTCATATCTCTCCACCTCTTACAGTGAAGTAGGTGGCACCTGTTAATTACGTCCTCAGGCCCATAACCTCCAACTGTCAGACAACTCCCTGCCTGCCAGCTGGGCATGCTTCACTTGTGTCCTTGTCCACAACTACCATACCAGTTAAGCTCCACTTATCCATTCACTCAGTTAATTCAACAGATTCTTATTGAGTACCTATATTGTGTCACATTCTGTTTGAGACACTTTCGTACACCAGTGTATAAGAGATGGTGCTTATAATCTAGTAGAGGGAGACAATAATATGATATGAATCTGAATTTTAGAATTTTAAAAAATACAGGCGATGGAAAAAGGAGAACAGTGTACAGAATAGTGTGGAATGCCAGGGAAAGAGTGGGGCTGTGATTTTAAATAGGGTTCTCAGAGAAGGCTTTGTTCAGAAAGTAATATGGAAGCAAAGACTTGAAGGGCGAAGAAGAGATCCATGTAGGTATCTAGGATGGTGGTTCTCACCTTAGTGTGTAATAGTAACACCTGTAGGGGTTCTTAAAACGTAAATTACTGGGCCACATTCACAATTCCTGATTCAGTAGGTCTGCAGTGAGCCCTATGAAGTTCTCAGGAGTTGCTGATGCTCCTGGCCTAGGAATCATATTTTGAAAGCCTATGGTCTATAAGAAGAGAGTTCTTATAGAAAAGATAGGTCAAAAGCCCTCAAGACAAGAATGTACCTGATTCTGTTAAGGAACAATGGGAAGGCAAGGATGGCTAAAAGGGTTGGCAAAGGTGAGAATAGCAGGAAAGGAACCAGATCATATAGGACCTGTGGCTTTATCTTTGACAGAATAGGGGATGTGTTGTACAGTTTTGTCTAAGAAGTAAAATGATGTGATTTGTATCTAACGAGGAATATGCTAGCTGCTATGTTATGAATAAACAGTAGAGCAGCAGTGTTTGACACACAGAGAAGGGTCTACTGTAGTAACCCACATGAGAGATGCTTCCAACAAAGGTGGTGACAGTAGACCTGATGAAAAGTAGTTGGAGATGGATCCTCTACAATTTGCTGACAGATGTTATATCTGGCATTTGAAAAAGAGAGGCTCCAAGGTGACTCTAAGGTCTTTAGAGTCATCAGAAGAATGTGGTTTTCCTCAATTGAGACAATATTACAAGAGAAACAACTTATGAGCAGAAAAGGGTTCATCTTTCTCTAGGATTTGTGGTCCTGCTAAACTGGTGAGACCTATTTTACCTTCAAGTGAAAACATCAACTAAACATTGGCATATACACATCTGAGTTGAGGGGAGGCATAAAACTGGAAATATAACTTAATGTATCTTTGGGATATGGGTGGTTTTTAAAGCCATGTGAGATGGCTGGGGTCAGAAGGAGAAGAGAGCCAATGTCTACACTCTGGAGCATTATGACATGAAGAGGTTGGAGAGCAGAGGAGGCCCTCTGAGAAGGTGGGAAGGACCAATCGGAAGGAAATACAGCAGGGTGTGGCATCTGGAAGTGAAGTGAGTAAAGCAGAGAAGGGAGGTACATGACTGTGTTTTCAGTGCTACTGCTGGGTCAGAGAAGATGAGGGCTGACAACTGACCATCAGATTTAGCCATGTGGAGCCTATTGTGATCATAAGAAAGTATTCTGGAGGAATAGTAGAGGAAAAGAAGAGGAACTAAAGATAGAGCTTAGGTTATTCTTTCACAAGTTTTTCTCCAAAGGTCAACAAAGAAATAGGGTTGGGAGTCAGTAGCCAAAAAGGGTAGAGCAGAGATTGATTTTTTTCTGATTTTTCTTTTTCTACAATAGGATAAACATCACTATGTTTTTCTGCTTATAGACATGCTCTAATAGAGTGAAAAACTTGTGGTGTAGGTGAAGGGAGAATAGCTGGAACATAATCCCTGAGAAGGCAAGAGGGGTGGGATTAACCGTACAAGTGAAAGGGTTGGTTCTAGGTAGTCAGGTGTATAGTTAATCTGTCTATGTGCTTGTTGATGCTGGGTGGAAGTGATGGTGAAGACCATAGATGTCCTTTTCTGATTGCTTTAATATTCTCACTGAAGTAAGGGACAAAGCTGTCAGCTTTGGTAGGGATTGTGAAAGGGGTATTTGGAGGTGACAAGAAGATGTGAGTTAGTCTTCCAGGATAATTGAAGAGTAAGGAAGTACAGTGTGGTTTACAGACAGTGTCAGGGTCTAGACTTGCACTGGTGGCCATAAAGTGAGTTTGGATGTAAAACATTCAGTTTTACAGGTGGGAATGGGTGGAGAGTTACAATTAACCAGGGCTGTGGCTTTATTGAGAGTCAAGCAAGCAAGGTGCAGGAGTATGCAAGGGAATGGTTACATTTTTGGCTGTGAATTTGAAGTGTGGTAAAGAGGGGGGGAAGAACATCAGGAAAATCAGGGACAGGGAAAAAAGTTGAATGGGAGCTCTCAGTGGGATCAGCAGATTATTGGAATTAATAATTAAAGGGAATGAGCTAGAATGATCTCATAGATGTTATGAGACGGGTAAGCCCTTAGGCAGGGGTCCTCAAACTTTTTAAACAGGGGGCCAGTTCACTGTCCCTCAGACCATTGGAGGGATGGACTATAGTTAAAAAGAAAAAAAAAAACAAACTATGAACAAATTCCTATGCACACTACACATATCTTATTTTGAAGTAAAAAAACAAAACGGGAACAAATACAATCACACTGCCTCATGTGGCCCGAGGGCCATAGTTTGAGGACCCCTGCCTGGACTGATCCTTATATGCAGAATTTCTGCTGAAAATCTAAGTACAAGCAAATTATGTAGCCATATTGATAATGTGATATTCTAGAGGTAGATTAATTATTATAACACGTGTTAATTCTTTGTTAGGTTGTGAGGTCTTTGAGCTAGGATGTTTTCTTTTGCATATTTGTCTTCTTGTATTCTTCCTGGGGCAAACACAACTCATTATGTAAGGCAACAACTGAATAAATATTTAACAAATTTGTGGATACTGTATTCTCAGTGCTATGTAAAGAATTCAATAGGAGAAATAGACCAAAAACCAACAGACCAGAGTTCTATTAGTCTAAAGGTTAGGGCCTCTGTTGTGGAGCTATTGTCTTTTCTCAGAAGTCGTAGGGCAGGTGTTTGATGGTTCTCTGCCACCTGGATGAAGCTTACTAGGTACACATGATGATGTACTAGGTGTACCTGGTGATGGTTCAGATACCAGTCTTTGGTGTGGTCTCATCTTCTCTTTCTCAGCATTGGTACCAGAGGAGTATTTCAAAACCACAAATATGGTCATGTTTCTTGCTTTGAGTATTTCTATGCAAGAGCCTCCCACCTCCTTTTATGTGTAAGTTTAGGTAGCCCTACTTCCTTTGTCCTGGTGTGTTCATATATCAGAATATTCATGCCTCACACTCTCAGTGTGGATTCATGGGATATAGATTGTGACAAGTATTAATCTTTAGTTTTATATCCTCAGAGTCTTCTTAAACACCGTAGACCCATGAATAGTTATCTTTAAATGTTTATGTACAATATCACTTTTTATGTAAGATTTACTTTATAAATATTTTGGCCCTATCCTTTAAATAAATTCCTTTAGTACACAAACACATTAGAAGGATTTGAGCCTATAGCTCTCAACTCTCAAATTGTCCAGAAATCTAGATTGCCATGAAAGTCCAGCAAGAAGGCAGATTTTGTGTAAATTCTGGATTGTACTAATTTACATGCTTATGGGCATCCTGTTTTATGTAATTGTCCATAAAAATGTGGCATGGAATCTTCATTATTTATAATATAAATAGCACATGCCTATCCAAATTAAAAATTTTAAGCAAATCTAATTTTTTTCCTCCCCAATACTTAATTAGTCACTTTAAGACATTTTTGATATTACAGCTTTTGTCCTTAGGTGGAGCTGTTAAAGTTAAATAAGTGTGAATATCTGTCAAATACAGTTCTTGCAAGAGTGCATGTACATTTTATATATTGCGGGAAAAGCATAATTAATAGCTAATTAGGATAATGAAAGTAATATACACCAGATGTAGAGAAGACCTCATGGAAAATTAGTATGAATTAGATAACATGTGATTTGGTCAAAGCAAGCTTGTTGAGAAGAATTAAAACAGTGGACATGTGGAGGGCCAATCAGTGGCTGTCTAGCTTCTACACCTAGGGAATAATTTAATCAAGTTTGCTATTGTAATACTCAGGGCTTCAAGCTGTTCCGTTTTCACAAGTTGGTAACTTGGGATTTGGGCCTTGATTTGAAACATTCCTATATAGTCAAGATTTCATGTTAGAGATGATCACTTATCAAGTAATTTAATAAAAAGCCTGTCTGTGTATTAGAATGGGAAAGTAATCAGACCTTGAGCACTCTGACTCATGTAGCACATTTTCTAAATATCATTTAATAGATAGAAGTCTAATGCTTTCTACATAATCCATTTTCTATTTAATGTTGATTGGTTAGCAATAGTCCAAATTTCTTATTTCTTCCAAATCTTCACCAGAATTTCTTATTCTAAGGAAGTCAGCTTCAGCAATTCCTTGGTCAGCTTGTATAGCAGCATGTCAAAACAACATGCATCTATGATGATGTCTAAGTATTATATATGCATTATGCTATGTAATAATCACAATAAGGTATAGGTATCATCACCATCATCTTCAATATTCTTTTTTTTTTTTTTGAGAGTGAGTCTCACTCTATTATGCTGGGCTGCAGTATCATCAGCCTATCTCACAGCAACCTCAAACTCCTGCATTCTGTTGCCTCAGCCTTCTGAGCAGCTGGGACTACAGGCACCTGCCCACAATGCCCGCCTAATTTTTCTATTTTTAGTAGAGACGGGGTCTCTCTCTTGCTCAGGCTTGTCTCGAACTCCTGTGCTCAAGAAATCAGCCCCCCTCAGCCTCCTGGAATGCTAGGATTACAGCATTCCACCGCACCCGGCCCAATATTCTTATTTTTAGACACAATAACTGAGCAATAGACGTATTGACTTAACCAAAGTTACATGGATCAGTGATGGACCCAAGATTTGAGCCCCAGTTCTCCACTTTCAGACCACTTGCTTTTAACCATTATATGCAAAAATCAATAATTTTGTAAAAGAAGAAAAAATTACATCCTTTTGTTTATAATTACATAGAGACATAGAAGTAGTTTATTAATTCTTGTTTATTAATTTACTTCATTGATTTTTTTAATCAAAAGTTACCTTAGATTTAAGTAGCCCAGTAATCACCTACACGATAGATATTTTTCCCTTATCCATTAGGGATTATTGATTGATGAGCTTTGAAAATAATCTGTTCTTTATTTGCTTTTAAGCAGTAAGGTTTAAGCCATATTCCAATCCTGAAAAGTCTCTAGGTCAGCAGTTCTCAACCTGTCGGTTGCGATCCCTTTTTAAAAATGAAAATACATTGCGGCTTTAGGAGAGAATCACTGCTCTAGGTGAATAGAAACCTGGCCTGCTGACATTATTCCGCAGGATGTCTGCCAATTACAATGTCATGGTTCTACCCCAAGGAGCTCATTGAGCATAAATGGAAACCTCAATTATGGTTTAAGTTAATATATCTATCTGGGGTGAAAACAATTGACTCTCTTTAACATCAAGAGTGATTTTTTTAAATCTTTTTTTTTTAATTTTTAAGTAAGATTGAATCTTACTTAAAAATCTGCAGATTGAAACGAGCGTATTAGAAGTGGAGTCAAAGTGAGCATTGAATTTAAACTATTAGTATGAAAGAAGTCTGTGACCAATTCTTCAAATTATCTTCTGAATATAGTAACAATTCTAATACCAAGAAAAATTAAAATTGCATAGATTATCTACACTAGTTTCTGTGCAGGTGGACTGTGTCTGCTCGTGGTGAACCGCCTTCTCAAGTTGTGAGATTATTTCCATGTTTAGTTTTGTTGTGCCTAAAGTACTTGTTTTGTAGACTTGCCATTGACATGTCTTATTACATGTAATTTAATTATCTATTGAATTGTTATAAATCTTCTTGGATTAATCTGTTTGTAAAATCTTATTAGCCTACCCCCTTAGACAAAGAGGAAAAGAAGTCTATTTTGTTCGGTACACTTTGGAAATTACATTTCTGTCTAGGGAGAGGCCAAAAAAGGTGCTTTCTCGGAGATGCTCTGTTGCATATCTTAACTGACTTCATATAGAGCCATTCCTCAGTATCCGTTGGGGGTTGGTTCCAGGATGCCTTGAGGACACCAAAATCTAAGCTGTTCAAGTCCCTCATATAAAATGGTAGAGTATTTACATATAACCCATGTACATCCTCCTGTATACTGTAAATCACCGTGCTGATTTTGTGAGGACCTTTTTTTGCTTATCTGTGGTGTTGCATATCAGAAAAAGTATTCATGAACACTATTTTTTTTTCTTTGCTAATCATCTTTCATTAGTGTTTGTGGTTTTCACTGTATGAACCAAGGCAGCTCCATTCTTCCAATGTGTGGCAGAGAAAAAAGCATTGAGCATCTGTAGATTACTTATAAAACTAATAAAATGTAAATGCTATGTAAGTGTTTGTAATGCTGTAGTGTTTTTAGGGAATAATAATGAAAAAAACTGTACATGTCCAGTGCAGATGTTACTATTTGCTTTTTATTGCCAAATATTTTTAATTCACACTTGGTTGAATCCACAGATGCAAAACATACAGAAAGGACTGATGGAGATTTGAGAGTCAGGAACACTTACTATCTAGTGAAGTGCTTGCTTAGTAGAATGCCGGATGTTTTCAGAGTCATTTCGTGTTGATAATTTTATTGTTTGTGTATACGATAAATAATTTTGATAATATATAATCTATTTTAATAGAAGGCTATCAAATAATAAAATGAAAAGATAAATTCATTTTTAAGTCCATAGAAAATACTTTTTAAAGAGAAAATTAATGTCTGAATGTAGAAATAAAGGTTGGAAATTCATTGTAATAAATTCCAGAGCTGTTATTTTGAAACAGAGGATAATAAATCTCAAAAATCTGATTATTCAGACTTTTTTGGACCACATATAACAAGAATAAGAGAAAATGATATTAAGTTTAAAAAAATATGTCATACAGACCAGACTAGACTCTACATGGGTAATGATTCCTGTGTAGTTGATAAATAAATCTGAGAGTTCTTTCTGTGTGAGTTATAAAAGTATAATAAACCTAAAAAGCTGTAACAACTAATAAGAAAATATTACATTGCTAGGATATAAAATTAAATATGTAAAACAAGTAACTTTCCCATATTATCATTCATAATTTGTGAGGAAATACAGTAGAACCTCTGTAAGTTGACCACCGAGGGGCTGTAACAAAGTGGTCAACATACAGAAGTGGTTAACATAAGGAACTAGGTCTGATGTACTGACACATACATGTGGTGTGTGTCCTGTCTATGAAAATTAGGTCAACTTAAGGAAATGGTCAACTATGGAGGGCCTACTGTATAATGGCCAAAGGTCTATGAGGAGTAACAAAGAATAAAAAAGGACGTTTCACAATAAAGATGGAGTCAAATGAATCAAATTAAACCAAAATATTACGGAGAGATATAAAAAGAAAACTTCATTAAATTGACAGAAACAGGTGATTTTTATATAAATTTATTATAATGCTAAATGAAATATTTATGAGCACTTTGTCATGATTTATAAAAAGGTTATAATGAAAAATGCTTATGTTATAATGTCAAGTTATTAAAAAAATGTGTAGAAAATAGCATGGAAGGAAGTATGCCCAAATGTAGATCCTTGAAACTATAATTGGATGGCGATAGCTTTTCATTTTTTATACTCCTTTTGTTGTTTTTCATAAGAAATATAAATGCTTTTGTAATGTGAAAATAATCTTCACATTTCAATTTTTTAACGGTTTAGATTAAAGGTAAGTATTTGCTTTGGATTCCATGTGTTACATTCACATTCCTGCTATTATTTTTACATTCACATTCCTGCTTTTATTATTAATTCATATGGTTTTTAATTTCCATAGAAAGATGTGCGAGACATCCTCACTCCAATTGAGATTGAAGCCGCTTACCACCTTGGGCATCACGTCATCAGTAAACGCAGCACAGAGGAATTCCCACCACTTCAGCCAATTCTTCAGCAGAAGAAAGAAAAAGACATAATTAAGAAAACAGTAGGAATATTTTCCTTTATACAAAATATTATATGACATATAACTAAACCATTTTTTAGAAATATAGAATACTTCTGAAGAAATGAAATATATCTGAATTCTCTTGACATTTTTTATGAATAGGTTATTTTTTAACATGCATGTTTATTTATGCATGTCTTGTTTCCCATTTTCTATGTTTTACATTCTCTTTAGCACATTGGGCTGAATATTTTAAAATATATATTTAGTTGCAATTTAGTTTTTATGTATATAAATACCAAATCAGGGCTCTAAATTTTACCTGTTGAAATAATTTAGTTCCTTTAATCCTACGGTTATTTATCATTTGAACTCTGATGACTAATTCTCAAATTAAACATGTTAAAGGGATAAAATAGGTTATCAAGTTGATGTATGAATTTCATTTTTGTCATGTACTAGAGGTATGTTATTCTTTAAAATATATAGAAGTATAGCTACTGATTGAACTAAAGGAAAAATATTGTCATATTTTATTTCCAGATAAAATTTGCAAGGTTTTGTGCCCATGAAAATTGTTCTGCTGATTTACAGGTTTCTGCAAAGATTGGATTTTTGAAGTAAGTATAGTATATTCTGTGTGATTCATTTAAGAGGGGTAATGCCTGTGTACATATGGGTTACAAAGAGAAAAGAACTAAGAACTGGGCCCTGAGAATCAGCAGCATTTAAAAAACTGAAAAGGAATAATACTCTGCTGAGAGATTAAATGATCTAGCCATCCTTCACAGTAAGTACACATTCC
This sequence comes from Nycticebus coucang, assembly GCF_027406575.1. Lineage (NCBI taxonomy): Eukaryota > Metazoa > Chordata > Mammalia > Primates > Lorisidae > Nycticebus > Nycticebus coucang. Next base: position 78,387,749 of record NC_069786.1, read on the forward strand.
CGGATTACCACTTTTCATGGAATAAGAGTATGTGAATACCAAGGCTTTATGAAGCATGTTTTGATCTTTTATTGATAACTCAGAAGATATTTCAGGGTTTAATTATGCCTTGGGTAATCATTATTGTAATTGTAGTTATGTTTTAGACATTTGTAAGTGCTTGTTAATAGAGTTTTGGTGGCAAAATGAGCTTTCACGTCACAATGCTTAGTTTTTTATTGCAGAAAACTGGTTAAATCCTTCAGACTGATATATAAAACAATCCACATATGACAGATTTGAAAGGGGAATAAACTATCTTGCTCTTCTAAATTCTTAGAAGGGGAAACAGAGTAAAAGGAAGATATATCTGATGTGCTTAGAATAGCAGCTCGCATAGTGAGAGCGAGACACGTGTTTTACTGTTGTCATTTTATGATGGGAATAAACCATTGCAATTTTGTATCATGTCTAGATCACTATATGAAATTTTTTTTTTTGGCATATTGGAAAGAAGATAGGAAAAATGAGGGCCAGAGAGAAAGAGAGTCCACAGTGCAGGGTGAGGGATGATTGTGATATACGGGAAGTGAAGGAGGGGAAAAACGGACAGGGAAATGGGAAACTGCTTAGAGGGAATTGAGATATAAAGGAAGCAAGGTTAATTGGGGGCATGTTGCAAATTGAGTGCAGGGTTACATTCGAAGTTCTTCCAGCATTCGTGACTTGTGAGATTGCCCAGGGGGCTGGAAGTACAAATTTCAAAGGCAGAAATGCCAACGATCAAATCTTAAGGGACTGTTTAATTTATAAGCTTAAAAGAAATAGGGAATCCCTGTAAGAGACTGAAAAAGTATCTACAGAGAACAAAAATGAGAACTAAGTCCATGGGAAAATGGCCAGAGGAGAATATTAAAAGGGAGTATTTAGTATTGTAAAATTTATAGAGAGATTAGACAGTGTCATGGCAAAAGGAAGATCATCGGAGCTGGTGGGTAAAACGTGGCTGGTGGGAGAAGTAAAGGGCGTCATTGGCAAACGTCAGACGGAACTCCCCGTGCAAGAGCAGGCAAGTGACAGGGCCAGTGACTAAGGAAAGGAGAGCACTGGGAACAAGTGGGTTCAACTGAAGAATTTTTGTGTATTTATCAAATTTAATCATGAAGAGACATTAATTGCCAGGGTCAGAAGCAGGGAAAAGAATAAATTGGAGAGATAAACCTTCAATTTAATTCCCAGGCTGTGCTTTCTGTCCCTGCTTGAAATCTCCTCAGAACGTTTGACAGCTGTTCCCTTTCCCTTCTGCGCGTCTTTAATTTCCACAGTGCCATCCTACTCCCATTCTTCTACTTCTTTAGTCCTTCCTCCTTAGTCGTCTTTGGTGGACCATGAATTCTGGCATCCCTGAGCCCTTTCTGTGTTTTCGCCTTCGTCTGGCATGCCCCCACAGCTGATCCTACCCATGTATCCAGTTTCTATTAGACATGTCCTCCTGGGTGCCCCATACATTCAATCCGCCTAAGTCACTATCCAGGAATGTCACAACCATTAGTAGGTTACCAAGGCCAGAAACCTGGGGCTCGACCTGCAATCTTCTCTCTCAGTCTCTCTCTCTCCCCTAACATTCAGATTTAAGTTCTCTAGTACTATCACCTAAATATATTTCTTATCCATAGCACTTCTCTATCACTATGGCTCGAAACCAGACACTCAGAATCTCTTGTCTCCAGCCGCGTAACTTGAGTCCTGCTGGTCTCACGGCGCTGTGCTCTCTATTCTGTCCCGTCTGCCTTCACACTGTCCCAGACGCTGCTGCAGGGCAGGTTCCTGCCTTTTCATCCTTGTGTTCCCAGAACCTAACAGAGCGCCTGGAATGCTGTAGTCGACAAACAGAGGTTTGCTGAGAGTGGAACAAGGTCCCACATGGGATCAGACCTACGGATGGAGGAGTTAGCCTTAGAAAGAAGTTAAGATTCTCCTTAGACTAAAAAGCTGTGAAAAAGATGCTTGACATTATTAAGAAATGTCAGTGTGGACAGAAGGAAAATGTACAGAATTCATGGATGGCTATGATGGAAATCAAGTTCATTTCTGGTAAATGAGGGTTTTGAAGATGGGTTTGGGAGCTTGAAAGGAATGAGAAAAGATTCAGAATAGCTATTGTGATAAAAGGAACAGGGAGTCAACTAGAAATAAGTAAAAAGGTTGATAAACAGGGTTGAGTACTCTACTGGAGTTTAATCATGTATAGCAGAGAATAAATTATTTTTACTTAACGTAATGCCAGGACAGCCTTGAGATTTCATAGTCAAGAGCCAACAAGCCCTAACATTTGATTGATAAGTGGACTTTGTACTTAAATTATTCAGACTGACTGCTCAGATAATCTAAACACAGTGACTGCAAACTGTGCCCCAGCATGTTGCAAGGTGCTTTGTTGATTTGTTAGTTGAATAACTTATAATCTTCCCATTTATGTACTTATTTTCTTCCTAAAATGCTTGGTCTTCTTGGTGCTTTGGCCCTCATGTAAATCTTCAATAAAAAGAATTGTGTGAGGCACAGCTTTTCTAAGCCACAAATAAGTCATGTTTCCATTTTCTTAAATCAGGCATTCCTGCCGTTACCTTTGTCATCTCTAATTACAATCCCCTGAGTATATGAGAAGATGGGTCATTGAAATTTATAGGGGAAATATAACTGAGAGGGCTTTTTTCCTGAAGGATAAAGATGTATCTTATTGAATTAAGATATGAAATTATTAATTTGAATTAGTCATTTGTCTCCACTATATATCACAAAAAATTATCTACATTGTATTTTTACTTTTAAATGGTAATATTTCTCATAGTGATCAAGCTCATTATGATTTTAAATGGCAGTCACCGGAGTGTAAGGAGGTGTTTCTCAAAGCGTGCTCTTCCAGCCAACACCATGAGAATCACTTGGAAAGCTTGAAAGAGACACAAGGTCCTAAGATCCGGACCATACAAATCAGAATTGATGTGGAGCAGGCCAGAAATCTTCACAATTAATAGGGTTCAAATTCTGATCACACTGAAACCTAAGAACCAATGTCAGGGTGCAGATCTGAAGTCAAATTTGCCTGCATCCAGTCCCGTATATACTATTTTGTTAGCTGGCTAACCTTTTCAGAAAAGCTTTTTAGCCTCTCCAAACCTCTTTTCTCATTTTTAGGTGGATATGAATTGTACACACTCTTTTAGTTCATTTTAAAGATAAGATGCAATAAAGCAAGTGCATGGTTCAAAGCCTGATTCACAGGGAGCTTCAATAAAAGCTAATATTATTTTTGATATATTATGTCTGGAATATTTATAGAGCTTGATAAATTTTTAAATGAAATATTTTTAAAATGAAACGAAATATTGCAAATTCTAAACATTCTGCGTATGTACTTTATGTTCTGAGAACACAGCTGGCTGTGACTGGCTCAGTAATTTGCAGCCTTACGAGGTTTGCAGGGACATGAATGCCGTGTTAAGTAGTGGGCCCCGTACCTTTCGTATCAATTAGGAAAGTTACAGGCTATGTATCTCTATTAAGCAAATGATGACTTGGGAAACTTTTAAATGAAAACTCTTCTAATGAATTTCTTAGATCCACAGTGAATGCTTCTGAAAAAGTGCTTTGCATTTTTAATAAATTATATTCTATCAGACAAAAATATGCCTCTCCTGCAGAGGTGTCCTTTCTCCCTTCTCAGAAACAGTAGGCAAATTGTAACCATATGTTCCTTGCATTCTCCCAGCTATAACTCTGCTGGCACTAATGGTATTTATGTGCCCCAGAGCTATAAACCTGTTTTAGGTAAATGTATTTACTCAGCAAAGAACATGAGTTTCTGAAGACCACAATAATAAACTGCCAACAGCATGCTAAACGGTGCTTATGTACTTCGTCTCTTCTTTTCATTAAGTTGAGGCTTCCTCCTGTAAGTTTCAATTCTCATGACCGTAAACTACATACAAATGGATTTCCAGGGCAAGATAACGATGAACAAACATTACTTCCTCGAAATTACTAATGTAATTATTACCCATCAAATAGGCAGTTAGAAGTCAAATCCATCACAGGGATTACTGACGTAAACAATACTACACTACTTCTCTTATACGGCTCAGTCATGCTTCCCAGGATTGTAAAACAGGCTTTCCCTGAGTCACTGTTTTTGTATCTAACTGCAAGTTATAGGATACTAATATAAAGATGTAAACAATCATAAAGTCATCTAATTATTTTGCATAACAAGCTATCTGGAGGTAGGAGATATTCTATTCACAGGTTTGGTGAGAAGCTCCCCAAGATTGGACCCTGATTGTTATCTTCCTAGTTCTCTTGGTGTTTTTCTCATGCTTACAATATGGCTGCAGCAGCACCGAAGTTGTAAGTAAGATAAAAGGGAAAAGAGCAAAAGTGCTTTGTTTTCTTGAGGGTGCCTTTTTGGGAAAGGGAGTACCTTACCAGATTTATTCTGATTAACCAGATTTGTGTCCCATGCTTTCTCCCAAATCTGTCTTGGCTAAAGGAGAATGGAGTCATCATGATCATGATTAGATCAATCATGAGCCATTCCCTGAAGCTGAACTAGAGACAATATCAAGGCAATGCTGCCTCCTACCTTAATAGTCTGGGGTTCTGTCAGCAACTAAAAAGGGAAATCACAGTTGGGGTAGGCAGTGAGCAATGAGCAACACCTGCCACTCTGCCGTTAACCACAGAAAGAGCTAGTTTAATGAAATCATCCATTTTTAAAATGGAGATGGTAGGAATGTTATGCCTTAATGACTTCATTAAGTTTGAGGAGGGTGAATTATATGCTTCATATTCTAAAACATGCTAGTTCAATCTTGTAGTTCAAGTTTTTCTGCTGTTCTCCCCTTGACCTCAATGAATTGGCCTTTATTCAATAAAAATCTACTTAAATGTCAGGTAACCTATCTATTCCAATAGGCAATAATTTTTCAGTATTTTCTCTTTCTTGAAGTCAGTCGTGAAGAAAAAGGAAGGATACGATTTTATTTGGGCCTGTAAGCTGCTTGCTACAGGCTATTCTTTTGTCAAATAAATGAGTTGTGTATCTTGACACAACACAGTATGGTATCAGTTTACATTATATTTTGTCCTAGCATCTTGATTAAAAAGAAGTTAGCTGCAAAGTCCTAATTCATTTTATCGAGGCAAAGTGCATTCTTTATGCTAAGATTTGGAAAACATTTTTTGCAAAATAAAATTCTATCATTCACTCAGAAAGAACACAGAGCCTGGTGCTATAATACATCATTATTCTCTTTTTCCTCTTCAACTTACTATGTTGATTCCTTATGCACACAGTACATTGATTTGTTGAAGTTACATGAATTCTAGGCTGCTTTGTAAATTTCAAGTCTGCATTATGCATGTTTTAATGAAAATGAACTGTGGGTCCAGGGGAAAGCTCTGGTTCCGTCTTGTCGCCCTTCCAGATGTGCACCTGGTCCTTTATTACATAGGAAATCTTTCCTATGGCACCTTGTTAATGAATCAAGGTACAGCAAGATGTATGTGTGTATATATATATATATATTTTTTTTTTAAAGAGTAGCATTGTAATTATGGTAATGTAGCAAAATAGCTTAAAAATGGAAAATAAACCAGGAGTCTAGCTGCTGTAATGTGAACACTGTCTCCCTGTAATTTGCTGTTGTCTTGGAACCTAGCTGTTTATGCTCTGCTTTCACCTTCTGTCGCTTGTCCAAGTGCCAACTTCTTTCCCAAAGGTGTTCAGTGACTAATGCTTTGGTTATGAGCCAGAATATTTTATAAACGTCTATTTCTAGGCAGCTCTTCTACAAGTCTTAATTAAACTTTAATGTCACACTGAAGTTTACTTTTAGAACCTCTTAGGTTCCTTCAGTTGTAACGTGATTGCAGAACGGTGGGGGGATGTAGGACAGCCACATTGCCACACGGCTCCTCATTTCCACTTCACACAGTGCTACCAACCATATGTGTAGTTACTTACCCCAAAGGTTTACAGCACAGGGATGAGTAACTCACAGCCATTCCCCAAATTCTGGGATAGCATGCTGTCACTCAGTCAAATTCTTGCACCCTGAAATGATAGCCAGGGATTTGAATTATTGCTTTGTTATTTATTATACATTCTCCCAGCAAGGTCCAACTTCTCAAATCAATGATCAGAACCTAGAGATGGTAGGAGTTGTTTTTTTATTCCTTTCATCCTCATGTCTGGAATACTACCAAGGAGTTTTGAGGACCAGGGGACCATTGGCTCTAAATCTGTGTGGTTTCTGGGGTGGGGGGAATACTTGCATTCTTTGAAGCCTCTATCATAGTCAGAATATTACAGGGGAGATTTTAATTAAATATAGTAATATGTGTTTCTTTTGAAATTAATTATACTCATCAATCAGATTGCTCTATAGCAGAAGCCCATCCTTTTTCTGTGAAGGGAAAGATAGTAGAAATATTTGAGCCTTTACAGGACAGAGATTCTCTCAACCTACTCAATTCTATCACTGTGATGCAAAAGCGTTACTCTGTGCTCCAATAAACCTTTACTTATAGAAGCAGGCAGACACAAATTCAACCTACAGGCATTACCTTTGCTGTGTGATATGTTTGCTTTTTGTATGTCAACTTTGCAGGTGTTTTTTTGTTATTTTAAAATTGTTGCTTATAGTCTATTTTGTTATTTCAATATAGTTTGTCAGTACACCTTAAGCTGGTTGCCAAAATAAGTCAAGATTCAAAGATTTTAAAGAATTAATTATGGGTTAAAATTATATATATGTATATATGCTTATATATAAAGAAGAATCTGCTCCTAGGGTAAAAATAGATATGGACAGTTATGTATAACTAGAGAATCCCATGTATGTGTTCACCAAAAGACTATAATCGTTCCAAACTGGAAAGTGCCAAAATTCTCATGGATAAATGTGGCATATTGAAACAATACAATGTATACACAGTGAGAATAAACATTTTACAATTAAAATTATAAATATATTAATCTCAAAAACAAAACTTTGAGTACATGAAGCCACATGAAAGAATAGATACTCAAAGAATATACTCTAAGATCCCATGTCTATAAAATACAAAACAGGGCAAAATTATTTCCTACTATCAGAAATACAGTGGTTAGAGGCAATCACTGCAAGGAGGAGGGCCTAATGGGTTTTTCTACCATAATGGTAATCTTTTCTTTCTTGATCTGAGTGCTGGTTTCATGTGCATATTCATTTGTATTGAACTGTACATTTAAGATATATACACTTTTCTTTAAGTGGATTATACTTTGATAAGTTTAAAATTTAAAAACAATCAGACTAAGAGGGGAATAACTTACAAGCATAGTAAATTAACTAGTTTCTTAAATCTATATTGAGTTTTCAAAGTGGGAGAAAGCGTCTATGATTGAAATCTTGTTTGCACATGGAAGTTGACACACGTTATTTCACATTTCTCAAAAGCCATACCACCTTCCTAGTATTGGTTTTGCCAAGGTCATGGGATGATGCTATTAATTTATAGGTCATTAGCTTGTGTGGGTGGGATACAGATCAGAATAACGTTATGCTGATAGATATTTACTTTAATGAAACATTTGGAATTTATATACGATCATAGAACAGATAAACATGACTATACGGTTATAATTTGAGAGAATTTATATTGATGAATCCGTAAGCTATTAACAGTTGATAACTTATGTAATAATTTCCCTAGTTTTTCTGACATGTTCCTAGGGTGTTTGATACAGCCCCTCCCACATATTTTTTTGAACACTGTATTTTTAGGCTCTGAGAAAACAGACAATCATGATCCAACATCTTCCCTCCAAGAGCATTTAGTCTAGGCATGAGAGAAACCAGACAGTGATTTCACATCATGAAACCATGGAGTTATAGAGGTGCCCAGTGTGCATTGGAATAGGAAGAAGCCACCACATTATTCTCATTAGGAAGAAAACCGTGTGGGGTGAAGGTGGTTAGCAATGAGTTTCAGCTAGAAGGATATGCAATAATTATTCATGTTTAAGCTGAATCTTGAAAAGAAGTGTGATTGTCCCTTAGTATCAGTATGAGATTGAATCCAGGACCTCTCACATACACCAAAATCCGTGCAGACTCAAGTGGCACAGTCAGTTCTGCAGTACCTGCAAGTATGAAAAGTCAGCCCTTCATATAGAGAGGCTGGTCATCCTTCAATCTATATTTTGTTGAAAAAAATCCACATGAGAGTGGACCCACAGTTCAAATGTGTGTTGTTCAAAGATCAGCTTTACAAGTTATCCATTTACATGAGAGATATTATAGGCAGAGGGAGAGCTTGAAGGGGTACAAAAATATCTTGTGTGTTTGGACACCCATTTGTAGGTGAATATGGCTAAATAAAAAATAATAGCAATTGTGTGGTGGAAAGTGAGGCAGGGTGCAGCTCTTGGAGTCCTCTAAACAGACATGTAACATTATCTTCTCATTTGCTTTCTTGAAAATGACCCTCTGGTTTTGTGATGATTAGATTGGAGGAAAGGACTGAGACAGAGAAATCAATTAAGGGTATAAACCAAATTAACTCAGGTTTAATCATGACATTTTTTAGACCTTCTTTAAAATCTTCCTTGAAGCAGCCAACCAAAATGAACACAAAAAGAACAGAAAAATAGAAAAGCAAAGAGTGCATTCCTTTACTGCCTTCAGACAACAGTGCTTCCCTTCCCTTATCTTCCAGAAACCTTTATTCATAACTCTTTTCCATGTATTTGTTTATAATATGTTTTTAACATTTATTTATACATCTGTCTTTTAGGCCTGCCATCCACAACCCCCAGGCCATGAGCAGGTTCCAGTCTGTGGCCTGTTAGGTGAGCAGCCAGGAAATGAGTGTAGCTTCCTCTGTATTGATGCTGCTCCCCATCACCTGCATCCCTGCCTGAGCTCCACCTCTTGTCAGATCAGCAGGAGGATTTGATTCTCATAGGAGGATGGACCCTACTGTAAACTGCACATGTGAGGGACCCAGGCTGTATACTTCCTATGAGAATCTAATGTCTGATGATCTGAGGTGGTGAGGCTTAGCCCTGGGGAGCAGCTGTAGACATAGATTATCATTAGCAGAGAGGTTTGACTGCACAGAGACCATAATCAATTGCCTACAGATGCATCAAAACCATCCCCCACACCCCAGAAGGTGGAAAAATTATTTTCCATGAAACAAGTCCCTGTGCCAAAAAGGCTGGGGAATGCTGCTTTCACTGTTGGTTGTAGGAGAGAATAAAGTGTGTTTTAACTATTTTGGTTATTGGGAACAGTGAACATAGTACCTTATTTATTGCACAGAAACATTCATTTGTTGTCAATCATTTATATGTCTTAATGCTTAAAAGCAGAAATTTGGAAATATGTTCTTAAACTCTGTCCTTTGAAGAGTTTAAAGACATGTTCTTTGTCTTTAATCAATTCCCAAGTAACTATTCAATGTTCACCGTATGTTTATTTAAACACTGATCTTCTATATAAATGATGTCTATTTGAATGATGTAATTTAAACTTTACTGAAGAAGTTTTCCAAATTCTACAGTGCTAGGTGAATATTTACCTTTTTGTTGTTATGACTGTCTTTTCATTTGCTATGCTTTGGGTTACATCCTCTTCTAGTTTGAACTAATTTTTCTAAATTTTAAGTTACTAGATATCTATGAACTGTATTTGGGGAAAGTTTATAAAATTATGACATGCTGTAACTGAAAGTTTTCCTTAGTATTTAGCTATTCTAACCCTCTCAGTGGGAAGGAGAATGAATTCTATAGAAATTTGCAATTACCTTGATGTTTCAGAACATACCAGCTGTGGGCTTTGAATATTTCCATAAGCCTCAAATTCTTCCTATCTAAAATATTCTAAAGATTTCATAGAGTGTGCATGACCTGAATCTTCACTAAATAGTAACTATGCTATTAGAATAGATAGGGTAACCAAGGTTTAGAAACACTAAGTGATTAGCCAGGCATTGTGGTGGGCGCCTATAGTCCCAGGTACATGGGAGGCTGAAGCAAGAGAATCATTTAAGCCCAACAGTTTGAGGTTGCTGTGAACTATGATGCCACAGCACTCTACCAAGAGTGACATAGTAAGACTCTGTCTCAAAAAAAAAAAAAAAAAAAAAAAAAAGAAAAAGAAAAAGAAAGAAAAGAAAAGAAAAACAAAACAAAAGATTGACACATCCACTCCATGGCCAGTGCCAAGACTTGAACTCATACACACGTCTGGATTTGCAGCAATCTGTACTTGGTAGTATACAGGAGGGGGAAGCATTTCTACAAATCTGGTTTTAATTTGCCCTTGCTATTGGTGGGGGTAACCAGCTGCCTCAGAAATTAATTCTAGTCTGATAGGTTTTCATGCCACCCACTTGCTGGTGGGCATAGGACTAGTTCCCTGCTCCTCAATCACGTTGACCTCACAGTCCCTCTATTTGCTCATTCTTCTTTTCTCCTAGTTCCTCAATTTTTTCCCTTTAGTTTGGGCAGAAGGTAGTTCACTGTCTTGAAAGAAAAAGAAGAAGAAAAAAATTATTTGCCTTTCAAAAACATTGTGAAATAATGAGGAAAATGTTAAAATTACAGAACCAAGAATTTAGGCAGCAAAGAAATAAAATAGAAGGAAGGCTAGTTTAGTTATAGCTATGTAAAAATCAAACTTTTCTTGGGTGATAGGTGATGAATTTACCTAAAACATCAGGAATTAAGAGTCTTTTTTAATATGTGTTTACTTCTGCATGCATGGGGGCTATCCCAGGATTATTTTTCCAAATTAATATCTCATGTTCAGCAAAAATTATATACATATATTTTTGTATACATGGAAAGAGGAAGAGAAATGGAATTTTTATTCTCTAAACAAGAACCAATGTTACTTAATTTTTAGGCCACATGAAAATAAAACCTACCTTGCTGTTGGGAGTATGAAGACATTAATGTTAAATGTATCCTTGTTCAACGCTGGAGATGACGCATATGACACGACTCTGCACATCACACTACCCACAGGTCTTTACTTCATTAAAATTTTAGACCTGGTAAGTACTGTGAGCTACAATAGCATGATACTGTTTCGTATTTTACTTAGTTTTTGTTTTTGTTTTTTTAAAGTAAGTGTTTTAATTCACTTCGTCAGTTTGGAACATAATTTGTACACTCGGCACACAGTCTTGTAGTTATTTTGATCCTTCCTCCACACTGCTGCTCAGAATGGCAAGTACCTTGGATTGTAAGTGCAAAGGGCATCAGCCTGCTGCTTTCCAACATGAGGAGTTAGGAGCGGCCTGGGCACCATCACCCCCTGAGCTACACCAAGCATGTCTGGTGTTGTAAGGATGCATCTCTTAATTATGGTTTAGACCCCAGTAACATTGGTCATCCATGCTGGGCTCCCAGAGTTACTGCCCTTCACTTCAAGTTCACACCCTCAGCCTTATTCCCAAAGGATCCCCAACAATAGCCTTCGATAAATTCCAAAATCCTGGTATTACACTTAGGCACATTTCTCTTTTTCCACAAAAGTCCAGAGCGTTCTTCTCACCACTGTGCCTGTCATACACACTTAAATCTGGCCACAAGATAGTGACAAGGTTGTGATTCAAAGAGAAAAGCCTCAGTCACTTTCTCCTTTTATATTCCTTTATCTTTAGGAAATTTACCTGTCTTTTATCCAGAGGTCATCCCTTCATACCAAGAGTATTTGAGAGAGGCTTTGATCTCTCTCAATTTTCTGTTACCCCAAAGCACTATGAGCCTGTTTGCAAAAGTAAGATGGGAAACTCAGCTATTTGGGGATATACTTTGTACATCTGTAATAGGTGTAATTACAATTGAAGCTATTATTATAAACTACTTTAAACACATTCTAACATACCAAAGAGGACCATCGAAAGGTGGACTTTACAGATCCCTTGACTCATGATATTTCAAGACAGTAGACCTCAAATTAAATAGGAAGTATACCAAGAGTAATGAAAACTACAAGTCCAGGAATTCTGTGGATGGTCACTTTATATTGGTCAAGGGAAAAATGCAACAAGAAGACGTTTCAATTCTAAGTATTTATGCACCCAATTTAAATGCTCCCAGATTCTTGAAGCAGACCTCAGTCTGAGCAATATGATATCCGATAATACTATAATAACAGGGGACTTTAATACTCCTCTTACAGAGCTGGACAGATCCTCTAAACAGAAATTAAACAAAGATATAAGAGATTTACATGAGACCCTAGAACAACTGCCCTCGATAGATACATATCGAATGCTCCATCCCAAAGATAAAGAATATACATTCTTCTCATCACCCCATGAAACGTTCTCCAAAATTGATCATATCCTGGGACACAAATATCAACAGAATCAAAAGAATTGAAATGTTACCTTGTATCTTCTCAGACCATAAGGCACCAAAGGTGGAACTCAACTCTAACAAAAACGTTCACACAAAGGCATGGAAATTAAACAACCTTCTGTTGAATAAAGATGGGTGCAGGAAGAAATAAAACATGAAATCATTAACTTCCTTGAGCATAACAACAATGAAGACACAAGCTACCAAAACCTGTGGGATAATGCAAAAGCAGTTTTAAGAGGAAAATTTATCGCTTTAGATGCCTACATTCGAAAAACAGAAAGAGAACGCATCAACAAACTCACAAGCCATCTTATGGAATTAGAAAAAGAAGAACAATCTAAGCCTTAACCCAGTAGAAGAAAAGAAATTTCCAAAATCAAATCAGAGATCAATGAAATTGAAAACAAAAGAATCGTTCAGAAAATTAATGATACGAGGAGTTGGTTTTTTGAAAAAAATGAATAAAATAGATAAACCATTGACCAGACTAATGAGGAATAGAAAAGTAAAATCTCTAGTAACCTCAATCAGAAATGATAAAGGAGAAATAACAACTGATCCCATAGAGATACAAGAGATCATCTCTGAATACTACCAGAAACTCTATGCACATAAATTTGACAATGTGAAGGAAATGGATCAATATTTGGAATCACACCCTCTCCCTAGACTTAGCCAGGAAGAAATAGAGCTCCTGAACAGACCAATTTCAAGCACTGAGATCAAAGAAACAATAAAAAATCTTCCAACCAAAAAATGCCCTGGTCCAGATGGCTTCACATCCGAATTCTATCAAACCTTCAAGGAAGAGCTTATTCTTGTACTGCAGAAATTATTCCAAAAAATCAAGGAAGAAGGACTCTTCCCCAACACGTTCTATGAAACAAACATCACCCTGATACCAAAACCAGGAAAAGACCCAAACAAAAAGGAGAATTTCAGACCAATTTCACTCATGAATATAGATGCAAAAATTCTCAACAAAATCCTAGCCAATAGATTACAGCTTATCATCAAAAAAGTCATTCATCATGATCAAGTAGGTTTCATCCCAGAGATGCAAGGCTGGTTTAACATATGCAAGTCCATAAACATTATCCACCATATTAACAGAGGCAAAAATAAAGATCATATGATCCTCTCAATAGATGCAGAGAAAGCATTTGATAAAATCCAGCATCCTTTTCTAATTAGAACACTGAAGAGTATAGGCGTAGGTGGCACATTTCTAAAACTGATTGAAGCTATCTATGACAAACCCACAGCTAATATTTTACTGAATGGAGTAAAACTGAAAGCTTTTCCTCTTAGAACTGGAACCAGACAAGGTTGTCCTCTGTCACCTTTACTATTCAACATGGTTCTGGAAGTTCTAGCCAATACAATTCAGCAAGACAAGGAAATAAAGGGAATGCAAATGGGAGCAGAGGAGGTCAAACTCTCCCTCTTTGCTGACGACATGATCTCATACTTAGAGAATCCCGAAGACTCAACCGCAAGACTCCTTAGAAGTCATCAAAAAATACAGTAATGTTTTAGGATATAAAATCAATGCCCACAAGTCAGTAGCCTTTGTATATGCCAATAACAGTGAAGATGAGAAGCTAATTAAGGACACAACTCCCTTCACCATAGTTTCAAAGAAAATGAAATACCTAGGAATATACCTAATGAAGGAAGTGAAGGACCTCTATAAAGAAAATTATGAAATCCTCAGAAAGGAATTAGCAGAGGATATGAACAAATGGAAGAAAATATCATGCTTGTGGATTGGAAGAATCAACATTGTTAAAATGTCTATACTTCCCAAAGCAATCTACCTATTCAATGCCATTCCTATTAAAATACCAACATCATAGTTTCAAGACTTGGAAAAAATATTTCTGCGTTTTGTATGGAACAAGAAAAAACCCATATAGCTAAGGCAATTCTTAGTAATAAAAATAAAGCCGGGGGCATCACCATACCAGATCTTAGGCTGTACTACAAAGCCATAGTGGTCAAGATAGCATGATACTGGCACAAAAATAAGAGACTTAGACACTTGGAATTGAATAGAAAACCAGGAAATGAAACTAACATCTTACAACCACCTAATCTTTGATAAACCAAATAAGAATATACCTGGGGGAAAGACTGTCTATTGAATAAATGATGTTGGGAGAACTGGATATCCACATGTAAAAGACTGACACTGGACCCACCTTTCCCCTCTCACAAAAATTGATTCAATATGGATAAAGGACTTAAGTTTAAGGCATGAAACAATAAAAATCCTCAAAGAAATCATAAGAAAAACATTGGAACATATTGGCCTAGGGAAAGACTTCATGAAGAAGACTGCCATGGCAATTGCAACAATAACAAAAATAAACAAATGGGACTTCATTAAACTGAAAAGCTTCTGTACAGCCAGGGAGACAACAACCAAAGCAAAGAGACAACCTACACAGTGGGAAAGGATATTTGCATATTTTCAATCAGACAAAAGCTTGATAACTAGGATCTATTGAGAACTCAAATTAATCCACATAAAAACAGCCAACAATCCCATATATCAATGGGCAAGAGACATGAATAGAACCTTCTCTAAAGAAAACAGACGAATGGCTAACAAACATATTAAAAAATGTTCATCATCCCTATATATAAGAGAAATGCAAATCAAAACCACCCTGAGATACCATCTAACCCCTGCGAGAATGGCCCACATCACAAAATCTCAAAACTGCAGATGCTGGCGTGGATGTGGAGAGAAGGGAACACTTTTACACTGCTGGTGGGACTGTAAACTAGTACAACCTTTCTGGAAGGAAGTATGGAGAAACCTCAAAGCACTCAAGCTAGACCTCCCATTTGATCCTGCAATCCCATTACTGGGCATCTACCCAGAAGGAAAAAAATCCTTTTATCATAAGGACACTTGTACTAGACTGTTTATTGCAGCTCAATTTACAATCGCCAAAATGTGGAAACAGCCTAAATGTGCACCAACCCAGGAATGGATTAACAAGCTGTGGTATATGTACACCATGGAATACTATTTGTACTAACCTGGATGGAAGTGGAAGACATTATTCTTAGTAAAGCATCACAAGAATGGAGAAGCATGAATCCTATGTACTCAATTTTGATGTGAGGACAATTAATGACAATTAAGGTCATGGTGGGGGTGGGGGAAAGGGAGAGTACAGAGAGAAAGAAGGAGGGAGGGATAAGGAAAGGAAGAGCAGAGAGAGGGAAGGAGAGAGGGGGTGGGGCCTTGGTGTGTGTCACACCTTCTAGGGGCAAGACAGGATTGCAAGAGGGACTTTACCTAACAAATGAAATTAGTGTAACCTGGCTTATTGTACCCTCAATGAATCCCCAACAATAATAAATAAATAAATAAATAAATAAATAAAAAATGAAAGCCAAAGCCCGTCTCCAGGCTTTCAGCATATACGTGTATATTGTAATACTCAATATATACCTATGACAAAAGATGAATACAAGTCATAGTGAGAACCTCTTGTAAATGGAGAAGTCAAATGTGACTTGAGTATTACAAATAAAGACATTTTTTTCTTTTCTTTAAAAAAAGGATATACTTTTATATATACACATATTTTTATCATTTGTTTCTTATTTATCTCCCCTCAAAACATATCCAAAATAATTTTCTAGGAAAGCCAATACTTCTGAGATATTATTTTCAAAACTGTCCTTAAATATATGTTATATACCTTTTATTCCCTTCTTACCCAAACCAGTTATCATATTTTTCCCTTTAGGAAGAGAAACAAATAAACTGTGAAGTCTCAGACCACTCTGGCATAGTAAAACTTGACTGCAGCATTGGTTATATATATGTAGATCACCTCTCAAGGGTAAGCTCATAGAATTTTCGGGTTTTGTTTATTAACATGGATTATTTTTCATTTTCCCCTCTCCTTATGCTGCATACAAATAAATAATATTTTTAACATAAAGTGGGTAGCTACATAAGGAAATAAGACTTGGCTTAGAATCTTTGAGGTTTATGTTTATATCCTTGGCAATGTTCTCTGTTGAAATCCAAGGGGGGCATGTTTTCATTGAGATGGGCGCATGAATGTGTCAATCAGAATTCTGCTTCCCTCCTCACCCTACCCCAGGAGGGCCTGTCTGCCAGGCATGTTACCTCTGCTATACAAAAAGGTGTTTTTTGGCAAGAGTGCTCCCTCGAGTTGTTAAAGCATTTCTAATTTTGTCAGTCCTGACCTGCCTGTCTTCACATTCAGAATAGGCTTTGTCTCTGAACGTTCTTGTGGAAATGCTTATACTTTAAAATTGGCACAAACCCAACAATGTCCCTGGGTCTCACGGCCAATCAGAGTAGCCTATGCCTTTAGAATAGTTTTAAGTCCATATACCATAGAACATATAGCTATTAACAACAATTAAAATTCAGATTGTAAAAATGTGTTTTAGGGTGTTTTTGTCATAGGCTCTTCTTCTCTGTTTTACAGATAGATATTAGCTTTCTCCTAGATGTGAGCTCACTCAGCAGAGCAGAAGAGGACCTCAACATCACAGTGCTTGCCAACTGGTATGTTTTATTGTGAAAAAATAATTGTACTGGAGGAGATATTTTGAGAGAGGACCTTGGGAGAACCATGAAGCTGCATTCTATTAATTGTAGGAGAAACCTTCTCTTCCATGATCTTTTAAAAAATCAAAGACCAACCAAACAAAACCCTCTATCTAGCATTAGAAGTGAATGACCACTGTTTAAATAATGAGGGCAAACTTCTGCCAACCTTGTCCTAAAAACTTCTTACCACATCTTCTTTTATCACTACTCCCTCCAAAGTGTTAGCATATTAGGTACACACCTAATATGCAATTAGTTATTTTTGAAGATGATTTTTGTGCTTGATTGATTCTAATAGGGTGTTTCTATTTGTGTTTATAGTATAAATGAAGGGGAAATGGACAATCTGAAACATAACAAAGTGACTGTAGCAATACCTCTGAAGTATGAGGTAATCCTTAATGTTCATGGGTAAGTAGACACAGAGGCCTGCCTGGAAAGTTTAGAGCTAATTTTCAATTCCACTGCTTCTGATATTAGTGACAAAACCATATTTAAAAATTCTACACTGTTTCTATTTCTTAACAGTCAATTCAGTGTTGCAGTCCCTGCTTACCTATTCATTATTTTAATCTACCCTATCATCATTACTGACACTACATCGAGTTAGTGCCCAGCTGGAGGTTTTTTACTGGAAGGGCATCAACAATCTCCTAGCAGGTCATGCTCAGCCTTTCATTTGTATGTTATGCAATCTGCATGCATCAGAATTTAGGCAGTGTGTAGTTCTCATTATCATACACAATCTCCATGGCAAGTGTGAAGTTCAAAGAAACATGAGCTTAACCAAATCACCACCCTCCAGAAGCCACAAATAGATTGCATGAGGGAGCTGGCTTCACAGAGTCCATTTAACCAAATCACCACCCTCCAGAAGCCACAAATGGGTTGTGTGAGGGAGCTGGCTTCACAGAGTACGTTGTCCGTTCTTTTTATTTATGAGATGACTGAGTTCCTGAACCACTGCTCTGGGGCCAGCATTCATTGCTTCTCCATGACTTAGTGATTGAGTGGACCCTCCTCTAACAAAAGGAGGGCATGTGTGGAGAAAGAATAAAAGGGGGCTTAAGTAAACCTACCGTGAATTCACTGGAAGTGGTTCACATTAGTCTTTGTTTAAAGCAACATTTTTAAAAGCAACAGAAGATATGAGATACAAAACAAATACAAATGAGCTTTTGTTGCTCTAAATAGAAGCCATCTCCCATTTTCATCACCCATATAGGTGGTATACAGTTATATAAACATCAAATGTTAGTATCTGAAACTAATGGAACTGAGTGGTCAAGTTTGTGATAAAACAAATGGTTGGGGGGGGGCGCTGGGAGCCATTCACAGGGGATTAGGGCCAAGAGAACCATAGTTAAGTGAATAAAAGTTGACTGTACGTTTCCTGGTTTTGAGTGTTTATCTTGCCTCCCCTCCTTGATTTTCTCATGATAAGTTTGGACAAGGAATTCTTTGTAACTGTTAAATTACTTAAATTTATACCATTTGACTATTTGTAATTTTTTATTACCAAATACTAATTATACAGTATGAGCAACTTCTGTCATACGGATATCCCTAGGAACATATTTCTTAAAGTTTATTGTGGGTAAAATATGTCTAATTTACAGGTTATAAAAAAGGTGACAGCCTTTTATTCTAACAAAAAATTTATCGTATCAGTGTTTGAATTATTCCTCAAACTTGGGATTTATTACAAATAGGCAGCAGGAATTGTGGGATGTGAATAACTCAAAAGCAGGTAACACAGATTGAGTTATAAGGGCCCTAGGGAAAAGCTAAGGATTTATCTCATAATTGCCAAATTTGTATGAATCATTTAAGGGCTGAAGGAGAAGGCATGTCAGTGAATGAACCAGGTACAGCAAGGCAAGGAAAGGCTACTGCTGAGAACAGGTGTTGTCACCGAGGTCAGAACACACAGACTACTAATTTCATTACTTTTTCAATAAAACTCACATCTGATCCCAATACCAAAAGTATTTCTTCATGCCTTGCGAATGTACTATAATCCAATCTACAGAGAAAGACCATTTATAATACCTTGTTGAAAAAGATAGCTAATTACATTTGAATTTGTTTCTATCAGGTTTGTAAGCCCAACTTCATTTGTGTATGGATCAAATGATGAAAATGAGCCTGAAACGTGCATGGCAGAGAAAATTAACCTCACTTTCCATGTAAGAAAACATAGTTGTGTTGATATTTGTCAAAACCTGAAAAGATGTTACTGATATATTGCTCCGGGGGAGAGCATATACCACAGCTGGCTGTAAGGGGCTGCAGCCCTGACACTCCTGCCTCTCCAGGCCTTGTCCCTGGTATGCAAGCCTGTATCTCCTTACAGCACAGTTGGGAAAGAGCACGCTGAAATAGAGTTTATACTTGAAATAGACAAAGATAAAAGATGAACTGAATTTGCCAAAAATGCATGCAGAAAATAGGATAGGCAAGGAGAAGGAGTCTTTGGGTACAAATCAGTGAAGTCTCTTCTTGGTTCAAACTTTATAGAAGCTCTCACATTACCAAGTAAAATAAGCTTTTATCTCCACTTTCTCCATTTAAGGTTGAATTGGTCAGCCTTTCAAGGTCATTGACCTGTGGCATGTGCTTTATCAATTACAAGAAAACCTTTTTTAAAAAGTAAAGAGTATTAACATCCAGAAGCATTAGTAGACTGCTAAAGCTAAATTTAAGACTTTTTTTATGTAAATCTAAGACATTTGTTGTGTCACAGATGTTGATGATGAGAAAATAGAGATAATTTCCACAAAAATATTTTTGACCCCAAAGCACTGTCCAAACATTTAGTTCTATAACAATCTATAGACTGTGATTAGGTATTATTATATTTTCTAAGACAGTGCTTTTCAAAATGTGTATTAGAATTACTTGGGGTACCTATCTAAAATCCAAATTTCTGGACCCTGCCTCAGATTTGTGGAGAAAAAAAAAATGTCCTAATGATTGTATATAAACACGAGTCTTTGTTACACTAGTATATAACATGTTAGAAAAATATACTCTTGCATTTTTAAGTCACAAGAATGTTCTAATCAGAACTCAATGTGGATTTGATAAAATAAAAATAGATAATTTGATAAGGTAAAATAGAAGCCAGGCTGGACTCTGTAAGGACTATTTATTAATTTATGAAGTATTTTTTAAATAATTTACAAAAGAGTGGCTGAGACTGTAAAAACTTGTAGTATATAGGCTTGCAGAATCTGTCCAAGTATGTGGGTGTTTTTGGAGGTCTAAGTGTTGAAGTGAAGAGATAGGAAGCATAACTGTAATTTAGATGGATTGTTCACTGGTATTAGGAAGGTCTTCCCTGTAGTACTGGGCACTGCTGGATACCTATTGCTGACATTTTGTTCTGCAACTTCCCTGTGCTTTTACAATTTTGTTTTAAGCAATGGGCTTAAAAGAGAGGGCTAGGAATGACTAGCCTAGCAATTACCCAAAGAGAGGGCTAGGAATGACTAGCCTAGCAATTACCACCTGCCCCCAAATCTAGGTATACTCTCTTCACCTGTTATAGGCATTCAAAAGATGACTGCAGGTCTGCAATTCACCCTTTTTCATTTAGGTACTGTGGCATGTCTCTTTTGTGACTAATTGTATTGATTTTATAGATAGGCTCTCAGTAGGCGATACATGTATTTTGACCCAATCTCCTTTTTCAAGGATCTGCAGTCCTCAAATCTGTCAACAATAATGAAATATTATTCCCTTATGCATTTTTGAAAAGTATTATTAAAGACCTTTGTGTTTTCTTTAAAACCTCATAACATATTCTTTTGGTTTTCTGAATGCATTAACATTATAATTACCCTGAATACAAATATATTTTTATTCACTTACTGCTCATGATTATCCCCTCAGGGAGCATTTTTTTTTTAAATCATAGTATTTTAAATACCTGAAAGTTTTAAATAACTTTTATATTTGGAATACTATTAATACCTCTTAGCATTTTCCTTAGCTGTTCGATAGTAAAATGTTGGGACAGTTATGAGGACCAGCTGACTGTTTTTAAAATAAATAATGTAGCATAACATGTATATTGGTTATGTCTCTTCTTTAGGATTGTTTCTCCAATGAACTATTCATCTAAATGTTTTATTTTAAACAATCCCAAAGAGAGGGCTAGGAATGACTAGAGTTTGAAATTAATAACAAACTTTTAAAATTCTGACTATGAATATTGTCTCCCTCTGCAATACACCTGCCAACTCCAAACCTCCACCCTAATAAATGTGTGGAATATATGAGGTCACCTAAAAGCTCATTGAAATCTGTACTTACATTTATGAAAAGCATACACATTTTTCCTTATTTTCAGGTTATCAACACTGGCAATAGCATGGCTCCAAATGTTAGTGTGGAAATAATGATACCAAATACTTTTCTACCCCAAACTGATAAGCTGTTCAATATTTTGGATGTCCAGGTAAAAGTGTGTGTGTTTCTATCTGAGCTTTATTAGGTGTGTCTTAAGTATTAAAATAAATGCAAGCCAATCTCTTATTCAAGTAATATTGCTAGACTGGAGATTTGTTCACTTATTTTAGTGATACTTTCTCTAAGTTGTGAATACACCATGGATTTCTTGAGTTAAATGAATGTTATATATTTCTATTGGAACTGCAGAATTACAGTAGAACCTCTGTATTTAACTTATGCAATAACAGAGCTAAGCTCTATCATCTCCACTGAATAATTACTTTATCATATATTCTGTGATGTAAACCTGTGGAAATGGGTAGAATTTAATGGGTAGAATTCTCCATAAAACTTGAAGCCACTGTGGATAGATTAGGATTATAGCTTTTTTGTTTTAAAGGAAGCAATATTCAAATCCCTAAAGAACTGATACTCCTATGTTGATTCCATCAGAATTGTTTTTATATTCCAGGCTCTAGACAAGCAATCAACAAGTAAATATACTAAATAGGTTTCAGATCTGATTGTTAAAAATCTTACTTGAATTTCAGATTTAGATGGAAAAAACATGCTGTTATAACATTGTTCTGTATATAAACCCAAAGAAATGTTTAATTTCATGCCTATGTTCAAGTGTACTTTTCACAATTCTGTAAGATTAAGGCTATTTTATCAGCTTGGAACCTGTATACCATCTTCTATAATTTTGCTGGGGGTTTGTGCTTTTGACAAAGAAACTTAATTTCTCCTGAATAAATCTATCAAATGTTTTTTTCACAGTTTCAGAGGTATTGTTATCGTTCAGAAAAGATAAGCAACTGGAACTTTTAAACGATGTTGTTTTTGTTGTTCTTTCCCACGTGGAAAGATTTTCTTGCTTTGTATCTTTATAGACTACTGCCGGAGAATGCTATTTTAAAAATTATCAAAGAGAGTGTATGTTGGAACAGCAAAAGGGTGCAATGCAGTCATTGAAAGACATATTTCAATTTTTGTCCAAGACTGATAAGAGGCTATTGGTAAGATTCCATTGTTTAGTTTGTATTTCTTGCTTTCTAACAGAGAAGTGAAAAACTAAAAACCAAAAGTCAGTGGATTTAAACTGTTAGTTGAGTGATAAAAGTGAAGTCAAATTTAAGTAATATCCTTGCCTGTAAGGAACAAGCATGATTAGAGGGTTTACACAGGCCCACAGTTTCATTATTCATCTAACAAATGCCCATTCCTTACCAGGCAGACATTGTTCCAGACTCGATGGGCATCAACATGGGCAGCCTTTGTGCCATGAGATTAATTTTCATCTTAGTGAATTTATGAAAAGATACAGAGAGAAAATCATCACCTTAAAATGCTCCCAATTTGATAACAAACAGAACATGTAACTTAGAAAGCCCCTGATTAGGAGTCTTTCTTTTATTTTATCCCAGAAGGTTAAGTTAATAAGATTAATGAGAAAACATGCTCCACTCTGAATAATTTGTTTCTGTTATCATTTACAAAACAAACATTTGTGCCTTGTTTAAAGCAAGATAATTTTTTTAAACGTCACTAAGGAAAGCATATATTTAATTCCATGTTTACAGAAAGGTAATCTTTAAATTCTGTTCAATAGAGCGGAGTTATAATTCTATGTAAAAATTTTAAAAATATTTTTAGTGCCAAAATTTTTAATACTGCACTTTTGTATTCTTTTCAAGTACTGCATGAAAGCTGATCTACATTGTTTAAATTTCCTATGCAATTTGGGGAAAATGGAAAGTGGAAAAGAAGCCAGTGTTCACATTCAGTTGGAAGGTCGGCCATCCCTGTTAGAAATGGTAAGCCATGGCTCGGTGCCCATAGCACAGTGTATGCCAGCCACATACACTGAGGCTGGAGGGTTCGGGCCCAGCCCAGTCCAGCTAAACAATGACAACTGCAACAAAAAATAGCTGGGCATTGTGGTGGGCGCCTGTAGTCCCAGCTACTTGGGAGGCTGAGGCAAGAGAATCACGTAAGCCCAAGAGTTTGAGGTTGCTGTGAGCTGTAATGCCACGGCATTCTACCAAGGGTGACATGGTGAAACTCTGTGAAAGAAAGAAGGAAAGGAAAGGTGAAAGTGGAAAGGGGAAAGAGGAAAGGAAAGGAAGAGCCAAAAACTGTTGACAACTTTGTGGATAAGTTCATATACAATCTATAAATTCAATAATCTTATATAGACAAGATGGGATAGAGGCATTCAACACATTAAGAAGGTATTAAAACATTTTTGGAGTAAAATAATTATATTTCTATTTGTCACTTCAGCTGTCTATTGACTAAGTGACAATACTTTAGCACTGAAACAGATAATTAAGATTAAGACGTTCATTTTAGAAAGCATGTCCAACTGCCTATGTACCTTAAGTCAAAGAAATTGACTATTTGATATAGCCATAACATTCTTTCCAAACTGATTTAAATTATGTTTATAAATCTAGTACTTTAAAAATAAAACTAAGAAGACAGACTAAAGCATTCATAAAATCAAACTGAACCATCAAAATGTACCAACAATAGTAAGACACAATATTCTAAAATAACGAACTTTAAAAGGCTGAATTAAAAAAAATAAATAGGTCTTGGACTTCTTCCTAGCAAGGAACATGTATATTCATGGGAATTACTTCGAGATAAAACTAGTTTTATCTGCAGTTCTGTGTTTCAGCTGCCTCATATGTTCAACATGGATAATATCTCTATCTTGGGGGTACTGCAGATTAAATGATTTTTTTTATAAGCACCTGGGAATAACGCACAGCACACAGTAAGCCAAAGTAAATGGCCGCTGTTATATCTTCAGTGGAATTTTTGAGATTACCACACAGTTGGCAAGAGGAAGATACACAGACAGGCAAAGAAGAAATGTCTGTTTTTGTTTTTTGTTTGTTTGTTTTTAGTTTTAACTAAAAACGAAGTCATAGAACCATGAGCAAGTCAATTAACTTTTTGAAGTTTGCCTTCTCAGATTTTCTAGATCCAGGTTTCTCCCCCAACTCCCGGGCACTATGGGCATTTTGAACCAGATAACTCCTTGCCATCAGGGGCTGTCATGTGCTAGGAGCTGGTAGTACCACCTTCCACGCTCTGACACTTAAGAATGCCTTGGCATTGCTCATTGTCTTCTGGGCCACAAGATCCTCCCCGTTGAGAACCACTGTTAGATCTAAGTAAAGCTTGTCATTTACCTTTACCTTGAGCTCTAAAACATTAAATAACCTTTACACATTAGTTTTTAACTTTTAAAGGTCACATCCCTGTTTAAGAATCTGACTGAAGAATATATTCTCATTTCCCTCAATAAATGGACACATAAAAATATCTCCTAAAGATGCTAACAATCCATAAAGCCTGTCCACAGATCCCCAAGCTTCATGGGTTCTGGGTTATAAAGCCCCCATTTAAGTAAAAGTTCCGAGTTCATCCACTGATTTTATATTCAAATTATATAAATATTTGCACCAGATTTTTTTCCATGAAGCTGTTAAGTAGACTAAATGTATTTAGTTTAGAAAGGAAAAGAAGCCCAAATAAAATGGATTTGCAGAAATGTTTATCAGGCGAAAAAATTCTTCTTTGGGGATAAAAATTCAATATTCAGGGGAAAAAATAACCAGTAATTAGTAACTTTTACTGTGGTCTAACAAATATTTACATCAAGTTATCTGCAAAGTGGCGTGTTTAATACAAGAGTTTCAGTGAAATGACACCACATAAATTAATACCAAGCCCAGGCCTCTGTGACTGAAGGATGCATTGCCTTGTAGTTGATGACAAATGATGAAATAAATTGAGAAAGACAAATTATGAAAACTTCTGTAGTTAGTAAAAATCAGGAAAAATTACTTCTGTTAATCTTTCTTTTATTGAACAGGATGAGACTTCAGCACTCAAATTTGAAATAAGAGCTACAGCATTTCCAGAGCCAAATCCAAAAGTTTTTGAACTAAACAAGGATGAGAATGTTGCACATGTAAGATTGCCCTTTCAGCAAATCGCTGGGAGAAATATCGCAAGGACGTTTATAATTACCTGCTTTTGAGTACCTGAGTCAGGAAAGTAGAGTGTGACCACCTCGTGGAGGGCCTTAAATTCCTTACTGAGAGTTGACGTTTTCCACATCTGGCAGGAGGGAACAACTCTTTAACGGGGTGAATTTGGTAGCAGTAAATAGAATTGGTTGGAGGAACTCTATCCCACTCTGTTTCTCCTAAACACTTACCAGAGATTCCTATGGTTATGTGAGAAAGAGCAAGAAAACAGTGTGGATAGTTCTAATTATTATGAAAGGACATCAAAGGAAATGTAAAGAAGTTTCTAACCTGATGAATTGGTTTTCTTTTAATTTCTATTTAATTCATGTAGGTTCTGCTGGAAGGATTACATCATCAAAGACCCAAACGTCATTTCACTATAGCAATCATCTCAAGTAGCTTGCTACTTGGACTTATTGTACTTTTATTGATTTCATATGTTATGTGGAAGGTAAGCCTTTAATAATTATCAACGTTAAAGCACTCAAAATGCCACTGTTTATTTTCTCAAAGTTAATTGGTGGTTCCCAAGGTATTAGATTTAAACATTTTAATATTTTAATGTTAAGTTTTTAAATTTTAGAAAACTTTTTAAATTGTGGGGTGAGCATATAATACAGATCTCATTTCTTCTAACTTCAATACCAAAGTCTTTCTAAAACAGCGGTTTTCAACCTATGGGTCACTACCCACAGGAACTGTGTATTAAAGGGCCGCAGCATTAGGAAGGTTGAGAACCACTATTCTAGAAGAATATTCCTTCTTAAAGATAACTTGCTTTGAAATATGTTCTTTTTAGTAAAGCATTTGGAAAATATTGCAAATTATATTGAATGTCAATTTTGGAAAGAGTGTGGTATTACCGATAAGCCATGCATTAACAAAAACAAAAATACTTCTTTAACCTTATATATCCCAAACTAATTTTTACTAATTACATCGTTAAAAGCCTTCATGATTAGTGTTACATGGGACATAGTTTAAGAAATATTTATTAGATGTGAGTTTAGTAAATAGATGTGACTGTTCATAACGTATATACAAGTAGTGATTATGTAATGCTGTTTTCAGGCTGGCTTCTTTAAAAGACAATACAAATCTATTTTACAAGAAGAAAACAGAAGAGACAGTTGGAGTTATATCAACAGTAAAAGTGAGAGTGATGACTAAAGACTTCTTTCAAATGGAAAGAACAGAAAACAGACTCAGGATTTATGAAAAAAATAAGGCACTGTTTACAAGAAAACATGAATTTTGCTCACACTTATTCCATGGACAACTTTTGCTCATGACCTTGCAACACACTGTATTAAAATACAGAGAACTGATTACTCTTTGAGAGAGAAGAACTGCAAAGATAAGACTTACCATAGCCAAAGAACTGCAACGATAAGACTTAACATAACCAAAGAAGCTTTCAGTGTTTAAATGGATAGAAAAACACTAACACATTTGATTTATTCAAGAAAAACAAACTCTTGAAGATATCTTAAACTGAAATCACATCCGAATTAAATCATATTAAAGAATTAAACAACCTGATTAGAGAAGTCCTGGACTTAAAAAATATCTTTCCTTTCTGGAAAATATTATTTACCAAATGTACTCATCTAGGTAAAATAAATCCCACTGAATGGGTACTGATTTACATTTGAAACGCATCTTTGAGGCATAGTTTTAAAGAGCATATTTGAAACATTTAGTAGAATTTAGTAAAGGGCTGTTTTCCAGATTTTCTAATGGATGAAAGCGGATCATTACCATTCTAAAGTAAAGTTTCATCTTTAAAGACCTTTACTTGTAATACATGTCCTGTGGGCTTTACACCAACGCTCAGTTTATTCAATAGAGTAAAAGCCTAATGAGCAAACTTCAGATGGAATTTATACACTGGTTTGTCCTTATGGAACTGACTTCTCGGTAATTATTCTTTATACAGCTATTAGCTTTATCCCCCTTATTGTCATAAGTTTTTAAAAGAATCTGTGTTTATATAGGTATAAATCCATTATCCTCATTAATACAACTTTATCAAGAGTACCCGGGAGTAATTTTTTTAAAACCATCTTTAAATGTTTTATTTACAAAAACCAGCAATTAAGTATTTTAATGTATACTCTGAAACAACAGATTGTGAATATTGCACTTTAGCTGTTATACACTGATCTAAAAAAATACAAAGACTTTTTACCTCACTAATGATTTTTTTTTTTTTAAATCAGAGCCAGGAAAAGAATAATTAGAGGGGCAATACCCTCTATATATTGGCTACTATATAAAATATTGACTATCCATAATTAAGCAAATACAAATATGTGCTTTATGTTTTTCTTTGTTGCTCTTCAAATATAAATGTTAAAAGTATTTTTAATCAGGTTTACAAAAGTGTTCTATGCATGGAGATAGAGGAACAGAATTCATAAACTTAACTGAAAAATACTGATTTAACATGTATATGGTGAATATAAATGAGATGCCAAAATTTCCAAGAAATGTTAAGTGCTAGCTAAAATATATTTTTAAAGTTTGTTCATACACATATGAGGTTCTTTTTAAAATAAAATAGCTTCTTTCTGGATTTAAATAATTTAAATACTTTTCTTTTGCTAATAGTCATTTTTGTAATATTTATTTCATACATATGATCTTCTAGATGCTGGTAATTATAGACTATAATTTTATCTGGACTTTATAAGAAAGCCTGTGTCTGAATTTTGAAATCTGTTATAGGAAATAAATAATCCTAAACATCATGTACCAAAAGAAATACATTTCATTAAATTTATACAATATTTTTAAAGAATATTCTTTTGTGCAAAGATATAGATTTATTCTTTTATCATTCTTTTATGATGATATTATTTTATTATTCTTTTTTTTATTCATCATCCAATATATAAATTGGGCTAAGTTTCGCACATTTAGGGGGATATTTTATATAGTTCAAAATAAAATTTGGTATAAGCTTTATTACCTATGTGATTAATTTTTAAAATGACAAACTTAGAACCATTATCACCAATAATGATAATAATAGGTTATCTTTGTTGATAAGTAATCTAGGTATTGGACAGATTTTGAAAAAGTGGTACTATTTCTGGTTTTATCCCTAACTGTGTGATTTTGAAATTTAACCTCTCTGAATCAAGCAAAATTAGGGCAATCTTATGAGGTCTCTGTGGTCTGTTTGTACCAGGCTATAGGAAACTTAGCATTACAATTAATTGATGGGCTCAATAACTAAAAAAGAATCCAGACTATTTCACTCTGGAATTATATAAGTTAAATATTGGTATACCATGATGATGCCTAAGTTTATTTTCAGTTCCAAGTGACACATCCTAAAAACCAGAATTTGAATTTATATATTGCACACTTTTCACCCAAAATTTTGAGGGAAAAATAAAGATGTGCATTATGCATGGATAGTATGACTCAGGAGTGGGGAACCCCAGTGGGCCTCCCGGGGCTGCTGCACCTGGGCTCACCGGGCTCATGGGGTCTAATTCGGGAGGATCCAGAATCAGGCGGAAGCAGGCTGGAGCAGCCTCTGTCAAGCAGGGCAATCAGGGGAGGAGGCAGTAGCAGGACTGGCAAGGTGAGCCCAGCTGTGCAGGGAGCGAGCGAGAGACCCAGCTGCATGGAGGGCTGACTGCCCAGCATGGGCCCCTGGATCTGCCTAACTGCCCATGGGCCAAGTGGCCTTGGAAGCTCTTGCCCCACTAGCCACACAGCATGTGGCTATCTCAGTGATAGCCTCCAACGTAGTGAGAAGAGAAGGTATCAGGAAGAGAGAAAAGGGGTAGCTTTCACAGAGCAGGAGGTTGCAGGAGACGGGGGCAATCTACACCGTTACCAGGAGAGCGTTAGCCCTCCCCAGATGTGTCTCTGCTGCCAAGAGCCAACCATTGTCTGGAGGGGCATTTTTCCAAAAGTTTGGGCCCAAAACACGGGTGCACATTATACACAGCAAAATACAGTATTTCAGATTTTTCATCTTGATTTTTAAAGCCCTAGAGAGGCTAATTTTAGGTAACATCAAAAATAGTAATTTCTTTAAAAAAATAAATGGAAAACTTTTTTCTATTGTTGTATCTGTTGAAAACATGGCCCTATTCCTTCATATTAAAGTTCTGATTTGCCTATTTCTTTTATATACAATTACATGTTACTTTGGAATCATACATTTCTTCCATGCTTTCTCCATAAAGACTGATAAGCCTTGGATGTAATCTGTAAAGAAAAGAATATGTACAATTTATTATTTCATCAACCTATCATTGTTATTTTTTCACACCTATATGCACACACACAGCTAATGAGTATGGTATCTAATGCCACCTACAAATTGATAACCAATAAACATTCAGAACTACAATCTAGAAAACTAAACCAACACTGGTAATTACTAACGCGTTCTCAGCCGTCTTCCCTAATTGATGTTCTCTATTGCCTTTGTGAGACACTGTCAATTGTGCCTACAGAGCCTTCGTGTCTAGTGGGCGCCTTGAACACTTCTACCCATTGAGTCACAATGCCTACCAGGAATGAGTCTGCAGGTTCCTAAACCTATTGATACCAGTTATTTGTGTTACATAATTAAATAATATGAAAATTGTTCTTATGTTAAAGTAAGTTGAACGCTTTGTAAAGACTTAATAAAAGAAAATTGTTGAATACAAAGTATTATAATATCAGTAATGGGTGAGAGAAACCTCTAATAGAGTGGAGGATTAAATTTTAACAACTTCCTACCCAGATGGCTTCACTAAAGGTTTAAGATCTTAATCACAGGTTTTAAAATTCTAAAATGGAAAATGTAACATGCATTATCTATAAAGTTTATGCAGCACAATAATTTAGAATATCAATGTGGAGATATATAACCAATGAGAAAGCCTTAGCTCTATATAACAGTTGGTGAATAAAGGTAAGACTATACCATTTTATTAATTGAAAGTTGTACATGTATCTTTTTATTCTTCCCTGATATACTGATTTTTTTTTAAGTTGCCCCCTGCCTGCTTTGATAGTTCAGAGAAGAGGGCTTTCATTGTGCTATTAGTTTTGGGTCTACTGATGGACACATGAAGCAGTGAAATAACTGGACTTACCTAACATGGACCTCGGATGCAACTTGCATTAAATCGCCATCTACATTCCAAGGGAAACTGTTTTCTGAAGCAGTTTCATGAGGTGCATCTCCCTTCTCTGGGTTGTATCTGCTAGAATTACTCCTTGGATGAACTTTCACTTCTTCAACAGTGTAAGTCTCAACAAATGGAAAACTGAACTAAATAAAACAAATGCAAATAATCATGGTGGTCGCTTTATCTCTAAGTGTTAATACAAATCAAGAAAGTCCACCGTACCCTCTCTTACAAGGAAATATTAACATGCATGCTGATGTTCTCAGAGCTTGGAAACTATGAACAGGGATCCCATTCTTTTGTAAGAAGGAACATCTTTTCTGAACATCTGTGTGACAAATAGTACACATCTATGAGAAATTGCATACAATAATAATGCAGTTTATAGATAGACTGAATCTTTAAAACTGATCTGTTGGTACAGAAGATTCAATCCACTGACTTGATTATTAACTTGTCAATAGATTAGTGGATATAAAGAAAACTCCAGTGTAAGTTTCATACTTGGAATTTACTTTGGAAAAACATAGATCTAAACCTAAAAGAGAAAGGCAATCATATATGCTATCACAGTGTGTGCCTGCTTCACCCCCAACTTAAGAATGGATATAAGTTGCACTGTGTGTGCTTAATGTCCACTCTAGAATGGTAAAAGATATCCTTCAAACTAAAATTTTCCTTGCTTACCTAGGGAAACTCTAGTGAAAAAGCATTATATATTCTCTAAAATAAATAAGAAAAGATAGACAAATAACTTTATAGTGGAAATATACAATAACTACTCACTTCAGTTTTCAGATTAATGGCATGACATTTATTTCTAATTTCCCCCTTACACTTATAAACTTTGATGAAGCATGGTGTTTTGAAAGTGTACAGAAAACTAATATTTTTCCTAATACTCTTAAATATGTAGAAACCAAGGTTTGGCAGCTTTTACAGTGGATCCTGTACGATATGCAGTTACACAGTGGATTATGGTGGCATAAGCTATTCTGGTTGAGGCACCGAGCTAGAGGGCCTCAAGCAGTTCTCTGTAAAACTGTTCGACAGTAACTGCAGTAGACTTCCCACTCCAGATGTGAAGGCTTGGGCATACATCTTATACTTACAGAAATTTCTAGGTAATCATTCATTTTATAGATTGTGTTGTGAGTATTTAATAACAGACTTTTCTGGCTTAAACTGTGTCCTCTCCAAAAATAAAATGTTATTTTATGTTAGAGGTCCTACCCTTTAATACCTGTGAATGTCACCTTTTTTGGAAGTAGCGTCTTTGCAGATGTAATCAAGTTAAAATGAGGTTACGAAGGTGGGGCCTACTCCAGTATGACTGATGCCTTAATAAGAGTTAAAGATTGCAATGATGCAGCTGCCAGCCAAGAATGCCAAGAACTGCAGCTACCACAGATCTATTCTCTTAAATCATCCATTTTCTTGTGCATATTTCACAAAATGAAGCTCTATCCATCCACTCAACCATATTAACTCTGAAGCCACAGACATTGTTAAATGGGACTTCAGGGAGCTGACAGCTTAGTATCATGTGTGAAGGTTTGTTTGGAGCCTGGGAAGATAAGTAAATGGTTACAGTTGTGATACAGAGTGGTGCCACTCGGGAGGCAGAGGCAGGAAGATCACTTGAACCCAGGAGTTTGTGGCTGCTATGATGATGCCATTAAACTCCAGCTTAGCAACAGAGCAAGACCCTGCCACACACAAGAAAAAGTCTACTATTTAAGCCATCCATTCTTTGGTATTTGTTATGGCCGTGCTAAGGTAACTAATACAAGGACCAAAATACAGGGAATCTGTTTGGGGTGGTAGGAAGTAAGGCTGTTGCACAACCCAGCCAGGGGCCAAAATGCAAAGGCCATGTGTTCCATATGGGAGGAATACTGAAAAATTCAGCAGGAAAGAAATCCCTCTTCAAAAAATAAGATAGGGAAGACAAGACTAGAGGTCCTGGAGGCCAGGAGGAAGCTACTATTGGCAAGAAGGGATTGAGGTTTGAATTGAAGTGAGGGAGAAATTTCAGAAGCAGTTACAAGGAGAACTAGTTAACAGGAGAACCAACAGAGCTGGTTGGTAGACAGGTTATGTGGAATAAGGGGGCAGGGAAAGTCCACGGTAGAAAGTGGTGCCATTGACCTGCGTAGACAAACATATAAGGAGCAATTTGAAGGAGAAAGATGATAAGGTCAGCTGCGGGACATGCTGGAGTCAAGGTACCTGTAGGTTTTCTAGCTGCTGTGGCACACAGAAAGACAGAGTGGTCCTTACAGACTAGAAGAGAAGATAGAACCCCTGGAGTATATGATGCTCAGATGCTGCAAACAGTGGATGGCAAGATCACTCAGGAGAGGGCATCCTGAGAAGACAGGGGGCTGAGAACAAGCCCTGAGGTTTCAAACTCTCTACCCCAAATGGTCAAAGTGAAGGAGAAAGGGGGCCTAGTGATAGGGTGGAGTTGCCATAACTGTGAAGAAAGTTTTATCCTCTATTTTATAAGCGTTGGGGAGGGCAACAGGAGCTACCCCACAAATGGTGATTTTTAATCTGTTCCACAACTCTGTGTATATACCCTGTTTCCCCGAAAATAAGACAGTGTCTTATTTTAAGGTGTGCTCCCAAAGATGCGCTAGGTCTTATTTTCAGGGGATATATTTATCTTTCCTGTAAGTAGGTCTTATTTTCAGAGGATGTCTTATTTTCGGGGAAACAGGGTAGTAACAATCGCCTGTTCACCCTTGTTCATAGAATGAGGTGTTGCCGTCCTTAAAGTGCCACGTTTTCCCTCCCAAATAGAATACCAGCACTACTATACCACTTACCCAGTGGATAGAGAATCTTACATTCATCTGATACACATAATCCATTATTTTTTTTTGGCCGGGGCTGGGTTTGAACCCGCCACCTCTGGCATATGGGACCGGTGCCCTACTCCTTGAGCCACAGGCGCCGCCCAACATAATCCATTTTTTAAAGTCACCACGAAGGAAAGAGACTTAACAAACATAGACACATGTATGCGTGTGTGTCAATAAATTTTAATAAGTCACATTAACATTGCTTAAAAATAGTCACCGTGGGAATCTATCTAATTAGTCTTACATATTCCAGTATGTAAAAACATTTCAGATTCTTTTGCAAAAGATTACAGAGCAACAGCATGGACTTTAACTGTTGAAAATAAATCAGTCGCTCAGAACTAAGTCTAGTGAAACACACAGGCCATAATTACCTGCAGTAAAAAGAAGATACTGGCAGAAAACAGGTGAAAACAGACCTTCCATAGCCAGGTCTCACTCAGAAAACATTCTCCCGCAGAAACAGAATTATTTTATTATATTCTGTATGTTATTATAGTCAAGGAGAACATTGCTTTTGAAATCAGAAGAAAGATATTTTTATCTAAAAAATAAAAGAACATCTACAAAAACATGACCCTTAGGCAAGAGATCTTTCAAAAACAATTTGTGCAATAGATGTCTTCCTAAAATAAATATAGAACAGCTCAGGGGTACATTAATAGTTTAATAATCATTTAAGTTTTCAAATAGGATTTAATCAAAAAGGATTAGGAAACATTTTTATCAAGGTAATGATACTGGTTATCTCCAGGAATGTGAAATTTTGAGTGCTTTAAATGCTATTTTCTTGATTCTACTTTCTGATTTAAATAAGACCAATGAACATGTACTGCTTTTAGATTAAGAAACATTAAAAAGTGAGTTTTAATGTTTAAAAATTTAGTAAAATCTGAAAAGGCATACAATCCTTTGGGGAAAAAAATCAATATTTATTTAGATTTCCCCCAAATCCACATGCATGAAGTTGTTACTCAAGCTTACAACCTGCCTTATATACGCTCATCTACTCTGTCTCCTTAGAGGTTTATATTTAAGGAAAATAGGACTATATTTAATTTTTATTATTTAATTTCCTAAACAGTCCTGTTAGTTGCTCAATAAACGTTGATCAAATAAATGTACTAGGCAGAAGAGAAGTCAAGCTTCATGAGGATGGCCTGAGAAAATTTGGCAAAGAAAGAAAAGACAAAGAAAAGCAAATAAAAAAAAAAGAGAGAGAGAGCGCCTTGCACCAAGGTATCGTAATGTAAGCAGGATTCAACTGCTAGTCACTGGCTGGGTTTGCTTTCTTCCTTCTCCCATCTGTTCTCTCCCAACTTCATCCAAGCACCATTTCATACCTTTAAGAACTAAAGAGTTTTACAAGCACACCTATTTACTTCAAAGGTTCACAATTTTAGAAATTCAAGTAAAGCCAGGATCAGTTTCCTAATCACTGGGTCAAAGTATCTGCCAAGATAATATTGTCACTGCTTCTTTTTAAAGCAAATCACTTAAGTGGAAATACTTGGCTCCACACACTCTAGTTTTGAATAAAATGTCTGTATAAAAGAGGTATGTTTTAAATATATATTTGCAAATCTATTTCAATCAGTTGAGCACAGGCATATCTGCAAACAAATGTCAGGAAAATCTAAAGATCATAACTTAGTCTGCTGCCATAATATGAAGAAGGCTAAAATCTCAGATTTCACTACTTTTCATTCTGATGAACAGCCTGAGTATGTAATTTTATCCTTAATTTACTTCGCTTTGCAATATAACAATACATTTTCATCTTCATGCAAAAGAAAAAAAAAAGATACATGTACACATAGGACTAGTAACCCCATAGCTCAAAAATGGCCAAATTACATTAATGTTGATGGATGCTTTTCAAAATTTAAATGAAAAAGATAGAAGATTAATGTATTCAGAAGAAAATAAAGCCTTCTTAGGGAGGATTCGATGTCAACTCCTGCAGCAACTTTCCTCCATGATTAATAGTGTTGCAAATAAGTAACAAAAAGTTTACCATACCTGATTTTTCAAACTGGCATATCTTTTCAGGTGTTTTATAAATTCCGGCCGAGAAGTGTCTCGTGCAATTATAAGAGCCATGCTTCCATTATTTAATCTGAAATTAAATATTTATGTTGGACATTAAAAAGATTACTAAGAGATTGCATCAAAAATATTTCCACAGGGTTCCTTATTAACAAATATACTTCTATACTAGAAATATTGTCCAAGAAACATGAATTATCACCACATTAAGTTTACCTAAAATTTTTAAATCATATCTTGCTGTTATTTTTCAAATTAGTCTTATTAAATTATTAGCTTCCTTTTCTACACACTCGTACATTAGAGCTATTTACAAAACAAACCACCACGCATCCTGCTCACAATACCAAGATATAATTCAAAATCCAGTGTAATTAGGAAGTTTAAATGAGACACGATGTATGTTTTTTAAAGGTGTATTATAAAAGAGTATGTACAAGCATTATAACAAATAGATCAACATTTTCTAAAATATAATGTGTGGTTTAAATATCTATCTATGGGCAGGTCTTTATTGTCATCTGAAACAAATGAAAGTGGCCCCTGGATGGATGAAATGGAGTGAACGAATGCTGCCACAGACATGCAGCTAGAAAACTGAGCATTTTAAACATATATAACCGTCCCACCCAATATAAGAGACTGAAAATTCAGAGATGCCAAAACAGCCGCTCATAAATGCATCATTGCAGAAATACAGGTAAATGACTTCTAGGTTGATTTCAACGCAAACCTGAAGTTAATCCAAGAATAACAATGACATATAATATGTCTCTTCAAATCTTACGGAAGGTCAGGATAGAACCTTTAGGGACCTTAGAGATTATTTTATCATTCATTCATTTTACATAGAAGGAAAGGACAACTCCAAGTGCAACTGATTTGTTCAAAGGTACACAGGGAAAAACAAAGTGGTCATCAGCACCAGCGCGCTTAACTTCCAGGACCTAGACCTCCTTCCCATCCATCATGCCTCCTCTTTACAATGGAAAATTAACAGCTCCAAAAGTTCAGCACAGTGTTATCACACGCCTTTTATTTTTTTTAATTGCATAATTTTGTAAATAGGAAAAGCATGACCCCAGGCCCAGTTTCTGATATTTATGAATAATTAAAACACGCCCTATGTCCCTGGTGCTGCTCTCAATGTTTCACAGATATTAAGATACTTAATCTTAGATACTTAGAATATAAGAATATTAGTCCATAGCAGCAATTTGCACTAAGGTATTTTATAAGCAACTTATTTTTTATTGTGGGGAAAAAAGCTAAAAATGGAATCTCCTATTCCATTATCCTGAATCATTCAGAAAGTATATCTCTGAAAATCCTCTGTTCAACTGAGCTTGGATCTAAAGGCCTTTGAAAAGATGTTATATTTGATTATAATCCACAGAAGACATCTCTAATTAGTCTTAAAAATTCATCAATACTGATTAAACCTGGAGAATCAGCAGTGGAATTGCAGGCAAGCTGAACACTGACGGAACAGAGTTAAAGGAACTAAGGCTCAATTGCTCCCAGAGGAGCAGGACTACCTCCCATCAAGACTCTTGAACAGGTAGAACGGTTAGACAAACATTGCCTCAAGTCCTGCCCAACAGCTCCCAGGTCAGCTAGCCACAGCTTCTGTCCCTTCTGTAGGGGAACCTACAGCCACCTGTAGTTTCTGAGGTTGTGGGGAGAAAACAACCAGGCTCAATTTCTACATCACATGAGCTGCCAAATATTCCTTTTAAGTCTCAGCACTAGACATAATCAATGAGGATCTTGCCATCTGGGCTTTTAATATCAAAGTTTGTAGTTTCTCTTTTTCCCTCTAACTTTGGATATTCCTGTTTATTACCATCATATCTGTTGCCAAGGAAGAAATTTAAAATCAGTTCTTTTTTCTGATTGTTAATCATTCTGACTAAATATTTGCAAGGCAATTGAAATTCATCATTAAAATGCTATAAATTGCCAAACCACATAAGTCATTCTTTTATTCTACTTCCAGTGAAAATCTAGAGTTGACTGTGTTTTACAATATTCATGATTCTTTCTTCACTGCTCTACAGGATTGGATTTAGGAGAGAAATATTTTCAGACCCATAATGGACAGCTGCTTAAAAAGAATGTGCAAGAGAAGGAATATGGATAACATGACATATAAAATGCCTCATGACTTAATCAACTGAAAATGTGGGCAGTAGATTCATAAGCACCACTATTTATATCTGATAAAAATAAAATATTTTCTTTAACTAAAGATATCAAATATACACACATACTTCCTTTTAATGCTAGGGACATTTATGTTTGCATTAAAATTGA
The DNA here is from genome assembly GCF_027406575.1 of Nycticebus coucang. Taxonomy (NCBI): domain Eukaryota; kingdom Metazoa; phylum Chordata; class Mammalia; order Primates; family Lorisidae; genus Nycticebus; species Nycticebus coucang. The sequence continues at coordinate 78,425,665 of NC_069786.1, forward strand.
AAAGCAGAGAATTTCCTAAGAAATATCAGAATGTAACATAATGTTCTCAAATAAATAAATAAAACAAACATAAAATAATAAAATTATGTCAATACAACTCAGGGAATATCACTTCAGTGATATTAAAAAGTTACTGATCGACAGTTTTTCTAGTTCAGTTGCTGTCAACCTACTGTGATGACAAAACGTGTAGAATCTCTCATATTATAGAATGAGGCACTATCTCCTAATTAGTTTTTAGCTATCCAAGAGTTATTTGGGTATTTGGGGGAAAATTGGTTATTAAGAAATGTATCAATGATTCAATAAAAATGCTTACTAACCTGGTATTAGGTGCCAAGCCTCTAGGTGCCACTGAACACAGGCAAGGAATTGCCATAATGCTGACATTCAGGAACTGACCCTGGATCATCTGCCAGGGATCATCACAGTCTGAGGGTAACAAGTGATTGGTTACCTTCCCTCACTAGAGCAAAAGGTCAACAGAGCCTAACTTAATTCTCAAGGAGATATATTTGGACTTACCACATTTGGGAGATCCTTGTGCCTTCCTAAAAGTAAGAAACCAAAGAAACGAAAAAGGTCACATAAAAAAGTAGTATCTATTAAATATGAGAAAATTAGACAACTCATCATTACATATATTAAATATTTTCATTAATTAGATAGTAAGTAAAAATATGGAAACAATTTTGTTACTAACCACAGTATAATGCTTTAATTATTTAAAGGTAAAACAGAAGCTGGATGAGACGGCATGCACCTGTGGCCCCAGCTTCTTGGAAAGCAGAGGTACGAGGATACCCCGATTTCTGGATTTTTAAGCTCTGCCTGAAAAATACAGCAAGACTCTGTCTCTTAAATAGTAAAAAAAGGAAAAGTAGTATTATAAGGAACAATGATTCTCTATATTTTTAAAAAACTAGCACTCTTCCTTAATGTGCCTTGCTTAACATTTATATTCCATATGACTAAAATTCTCCTGAGGCCTAACTATGGGATTTCTTTTTTTTTTTTTTTTTTTTTTTTGGCTTACTGTTGTATCTAAAATGGCTGGCATATAGTAGGCACTCAATAAATGGCTATTGAATGAATAAATGAATGAATGGTTCTTTCTAAAGACAAAAACAAATGCCTACTAGGACCTGTAGGAGTTCATAATTCTATATCCTTCACCAGTATATATATAATAAAATAAACTACTGGTTATAGTACATACATATATACAGGTTATTTTTGTGTTGTGTGTATATATATATGTTTGTGTTGTATATATATATATACACACACACAAAAGAAATATATATATACACACACACAACACAAAAATCACAAATCTGGTAAATTGTTTATGTCAAAATGTTTGATACTTTAAAGAAAGGTAACAGGTATCTATATCACCTTGAACTTTCGAATCTTTTTTTTTTTTTTTTGGCCGGGGCTGGGTTTGAACCCGCCACCTCTGGCATATGGGACCGGCGCCCTACTCCTTGAGCCACAGGCGCCGCCCATCACCTTGAACTTTCTACCCACCTTTCTTGTATATCCGTAGAGCTGTTAAATGGTAAAAATGATATTTCACAGTCTTCTGGCCTGAAATATAATGAAACTGGTTATTAATAGTCATTGATCCTACAATACAAATTTTTTTGTTTAAGAAAGACTTACTTAAGTTTGGCCAGTGCCTTAATCACAGCAAAGTCTCTCCGATGGTTGGGGGACATCCACCGATACTTTTCTGCTAGAGCCAAAGTTCTTCCACCAAAGCCAAACATGGCAGAGAACCCAAAGCGAAGAAGCTTGCCAGCAGTGCTAAAGGTGCAGACATCGACTGGTTGTATGTGCCCTTGAATATTATATTAATGATCAGTTAGCTAGTGAGCACAGCAGCGCTAGTTGTCAAAACAGCAAATGTAAGAGAGCTTCTTTATTTTCAGAAGAATATCTCAAGGTCCATAGACCATATGAATGTCCTTGCTTGCTTTTCAGCTTTCTTATAACTACTGCAATTGACACAACTTGTTCAGGTAACAGATAAAAGAAACATAAAACAGTTAATTTTACAGCTCATTACTATTTCATATAAAATATGGTAAAGGATGTGAAGTTGAAGGAAACTCAGATTAACAATAGGTTTGTATTGTAATTATCTGAGCTTATCTGCTTTCTATCAACAGGGATAATAAAAGGGATATGTACTTGCTGAGATTTTTTTCTCATACATTTTTTTCATTTAATAACATGCTTTTAGTCCTAGAGTCTTGATACAATCAAGCATCAGTGTTGGATATAATTAAGTAGCATGCATGTATTTTCTTCATATGTTTATAAAATTATGATTTCCAACATCATCACAATATTTTTTCTATCAAAATGATATTAGCAGTAAAACTTCATTCACATCTTAAAATACTCACATCAAGTATTTTAAGATAAGCAGTCCAAATATTAAAGACTTGCCTAATTGACTTTTGTTTTTTGTCGAACATTTCTCTGCTTTGAGAGACAAAGAACCTGCCTTTCCATAAAAATGCTAATGGAAATAAAATAGCCTTCTCTCCTTTTTTGGGGGGGAGGGGAACAGAGTCTCATTATGTCACCCTTTGTAGAGTACTGTGGTATCACAGATCACAGCAACCTCAAACTCTTGGGCTTAAGTGATTCTCTTGCCTTAGCCTCCCAAGTAGCTGGGACTACAGTTGCCTGCCACAATGTCCAGCTATTTTTGTTGTTGTCATTGTTGTTTAGCAGGCCCAGGCTGGGTTCGAACCCACCAGCCCCAGTGCATGTGGCCAGCACCCTAATTGTTGAGCTATGGGTACCAAGCCTAAAATAGCCTTCTTTACATATTAAAAACTTCCTTATAAAACAAACTTCTTTGGAAGAATACTTACCCATTATAATGTGCAAAGTTGCAGTTACCACATGAGAAATTCCATGAAGAGAATGTGCCAATACATTGGTAGATCCTGGCAAAATAATTTTAAAACACGCATTATCAGTACATTATATAATTTAAATTAACATTTGTTCTTACTTTTATATAGGTGTCACCATGTATGTGCAGATGAAAAATAAATGGAAGTTTAATAAAGTCAGAAAAGTCAATGAAAATATTAGTGGAAGTTAAAGTTTTTATTCACAGCATAGATGCAATGTTTGCAGAATTACTTGTTAATATTTAAATGACTTAAAAATTAAAAAATAGTTTATAATATCTGCTTAAAGATTTTTTTGTTCATAAATGTTTATTTTCTACACCCAAATTACTAGCTATGTCAAAGCCTACTCCATCCAACTTTAATGAATGGACTTTTCACTTCTTTCTTTTTTTAGAGACAGAGTCTCGCTTTATTGCCCTCAGTAGACTGGGATGGCATCACAGCTCACAACAATCCCCAGGTCTTGGCTTAGGTGATTCTCTTGCCTCAGCCTCCCCAGTAGCTGGGACTACAGGCACCCACCACAATGCCCAGCTATTTTTTTGTTGCAGTTTGGCCGGGGCCGGGTTCCAACCCACCATATGAGCACCAACAGGAGAATGATGGCTCTAGCAAAAAAGACAAATGCATAATTAAATAAAGGAAAAATCTAAATAACTATGAAAAATAGAAAATCACTATAAAGCCCAAGCATACTCTAAATACACTTAATGACTGTGAGAGATAAGCTGTCACTCAAATGGGAATCCTCTCTATTCATCTGACAAATGGTCTCCTAGAAGAAGAAAATGTTTAATGCTATGGTATTTTCCATGTATGAAGATTTATATGTGAGACACTATAATTTCTTATTTTCATAATCATTAGGATAATTTAGTACTCACATAGATTTTTGTCCCTCCAGCATTCAGAGGGAAGGAGCTTCCCAAGTCAGGCTCCTATAATGTTCATGTGTGACTGAAATGTAGGATATGGACCTGCTTCAGAAGGGAAAATACCAGCTTGCTCCTCTTAGGAGAGAGTTTAAAACTATTAAACAGAAAATGAATAAAGCTACAATTTGTCTTGAATTAAAAGAATATGGATAGAAATCCAATAATAGCTGAGAGCTGCATTCCCATGTGGTCATGAATAATAACTTTGATTTGCATTACTTTGAACTCATATGTGCTGGGTTTGCTCAGTTGGAAAAGCTGAGGTAGCTTAGCCACTATCAACCAAGATGTCATTAAAATCATAACTATTAGTTACCTAGTAAGTATTAAATAATTATTTTAAACTATGTTTAATTATTATTAATAAATTGGAATACCTAAGCCAGGTGGGGGGTAGAGGAATGAGGAATTGGGGAGAGGGGAGGAGGAAGAGGGTTAGGAAGGTCATTGTGTATGGCACATCTCTTGACAGCAGGACACAATACAATAGAGACTGCACCTAACAAATGCCATCAGTGTAACCTAATTCTTTGCACCCTCAATAAATCCCAAACGATTAAAAAAAAAAAGTAGGTTGATGCCCCTAGCTTTGTTTTTTTGCTAAGAATAACCTTAGCTATATGGGTTTTTTTCTTGTTCCATACAAAATGAAGACTTTTTTTTTGGCCGTGGCTGGATTTGAACCCGCCACCTCCGGCATATGAGGCCAGAGCCCTACTCCTTTCAGCCACAGGCACTGCCCAAGACTTATTTTTTCTAAGTCTTGAAAGTACGATTGGTATTTTAATAAGGATGGCATTGAATCTGTAGATTGCTTTGGGAAGTATAGACATTTTAACAATGTTGATTCTTCCCAGCCATGAGCATGGTATGTATGTTCATTTGTTAGTATGTTCTGCTATTTCTTTTTTTAGGGTTTTGTAATTTTCTTTATAGAAGTCCTTCTCCTTGTTTGTTAGGTATATTCCTAGGTATTTCATTTTCTTTGATGCTACTGTGAAGGGGATTGTGCCCTTAATTAGGTTCTCATCTTAGCTGTTATTGGCATATACAAAGGCTACTGAATTGTGGACATTGATTTTATATCCTGAGACATTACTGTGAAAAAAAATCTTTTTATCATAAGGACAATTGCACTAGGCTGTTCATCACAATTCAATTTATAATTGCCAAAACATGGAAATGGCCGAAATGCCCACCAACCCAGGAATGGATTTACCATCTGTGGCATATGTATACCATGGAATAATATTCAACCATTAAAAAAGATGGAGACTTTACATCTTTTGTATTAAACTGGATGAAAATGGAACACATTATTCTTAGTAAAGCATCACAAGAATGGACAAGCAAGAATACTATGTACTCAGTTCTGATATGAGGACAATTAATGACCTAGTGCATGATGGACAGTGGGGTAAGGATGTACAGGGAGAGGGAAGGAGGAAGGGGTGGGGTGGGATCACAGAGTGTGATACACATCTTGGGGACAGGACACAATTATAAGAGGGACTTTACCTAACAAATGTAATCAGTGTAATCTGGTTTTTTATACCCTCAATGAATCCTCAACAATAAAAAAACTAAAAATAAAAATAAAATAAAGTGCAGCCAGGACTGTGGGGAAAAAGAAGTAACAGGGTAAAAAAATGCAAAGAAAAGTTCACTTTAACCAGTTTGGAACCAATTGGTAAAGTTGTTCCAACTGATCTACCACCAAAAGGCAAGTTATGCTCTAATACTTGTTGCTCAGAACATGGCCTGCAGTCAAGCAAGAGGTGGCAACACTTGCTTATTAAAATGATGACTTATTCCTTAAACAAGAAAAGAGTGCCCACTATCACCACTGCCATTTGAAAGAGTACTGGAAGTTCTAACCAAAGAAATTAGGCAAGAAAAAGAAACAAAAGGCATCTAAACTGTGTAGGAGAAAGTTAAATTGTTCTGGTTTGCAGACAACAGATTTTTTTTTTTTTTTTGAGACAGGGTCTCACTTTGTCACCCTTGGTAGCATGCCATGGCATCATAGCTCACAGCAACCTCAAACTCGTGGGTTCAAGCGATTCTCTTGCTTCAGTCTCCTAGGTGGCTAGGACTACAGATTCCAGACATAACACCTGGCTATTTTTAGAGGTGAGGTCTCACCCTGGCTCAGGCTGGTCTTGAAACTGTGAGCTCAGGCAATCCACCCACCTCAGCCTCCCAAGTGCTGGGATTACAGGCATGAGCCTCCATGCCCGGTGACATGACTCTTATTTATGATATATGAAGCACTCTAAAAACTCCACCAAAACCCTGTTGCAACTAAAAAATAAATTCAGTAAAGTTTTTGGATACAAAATCAGCATTTATATTCACTTATAGTAAATAATCTGAAAAAGAAACCAAGAAAGTAACTTTATTTATCCTATCAATCAAAAAATACTTAGAAATAAATTTAACCAGGAATGTGAAAGACCTATGCACTAAAAACTATAAAACATTGATAAAAGATATAAAAGAAATAAATGGAAAGATATACCATGTTCATGAATTAGGAGAATGAATATTAAAATGCCCAGGCAATCCCTAACAAAACTCCAATTCCTTTTTTCACAGAAATAGAAAAAAAATCAAAAGAATTTCTATGGAACTACAAGACCCCAAGTAGCCAAAACAATCTTGAGCAAAATAAGCAAAGCTTTCAGCATCACAATACCTGATCTCAAGATATACCTCATACTGAAAAGTGATAGCAATCAAAACAGCATGATACTGGCATAAAAACACATAGACCACTAGAATATAATACAGAACCTAGAAATAAACCCAAGTATTTATAGTCATCTGATTTTCAACAAAAGTGCCCACCCCCCAAAAAAACACAATGGGGAAAGGACATTCTCTTCAATAAATATTATTGTGAGAACAAGATATCTACATGCAAAAGAATGAAATTAGACCCTCATCTCATACCATACACAAAAATCAACTCAAAATGAATTAAAGACTTAAACGTGAGACCTAAAACAATAAATCTGCTACAAGAAACCATACTGGAAAATCTTTGTGCCATTAGTCTAAGTAATGAATTTTTAGATTTGACCCTAAAAGTACAGGCAATAAAAGCAAAGTAGACACTTGAGATTATATCAGACTGAAAGCATCTACACAGAAAAGAAAATAATGAACAGAGTATAGAGGCAACCTGTGCAATGGGAAAAAATATTTGCAAACCACATATCTGATAAAAAGTTAAAATCTAAAATATATAAGGAGATCAAATAACTCAATAGCAAGAAAAATAACTTGATATAAAAATGGGCAAAGGACCTGAAAAGATATTTCTCCAGGGAAGACCCACAATGGCCAACAAGCAAATAAAAAAATGCTCATTGGTAATCGCTAGGGAAATGCAAATGAGATCAGGGAAATCCCAGTGAGACATCACCTACACCTGTTAGAATGACTACCATCAAAAAATGAAAGCTAGGAAGAGTAGAAAGAAGGAAGAAGGGAGAGGGATAGGGTCTCAGTGTGTGACACATCTTGTACCCACAATGAATCTCCAATAATTAAAAAAAAAGAAAGAAAGAAAGCTAAGCATTAGTGAGGATGTGGGGGAAACAAAGAACCTTTGCATAGTTGTAGTAAATTAGTATAGCCATTATAGAAAACAGCAGTATGGCAGTTTCTCAAAGAATCAGAAATAGAACTTCTATATGCTCCAGCCATCCCACTACTTGGTATGTATCCAAAGGAAATGAAATCAGTATATTGACATGATATCTGCATTCTTACGTTCATTGAAGCACTGTGCACAATAGCCAAGATACAGAAACAATCTAAGCGTTCTCATCAACAGATGAATGGATAAAGAAACTGCAGTTCAACCTCTGTAAGGTGAAGACCCAAGGGACTATAACAAACAGGTCAACATGTGGAACTGGTCAACATGAGGAACTAGGCCTACCATACTTATATGTGTACACATCTGGTCTATGAAAATTAGGTCAACTTAAAGACGTGATCAATGTAGAAAGGTGATCAACTATAGAGGTTCTACTGTATGCTATTTATTGAATATTCTTATCTAAAATGCTTGGAACCAAAAATCTCTTAGACTTCAAATATTCTCAGATTTTGGAATATTTCCATGTACATAATGAGACATATTAGGGATGGCACCCAAGTCTAAACATAAAATTTGTTTGATATACATCTTATGTGCATAGCCTAAAGATAATTTCATACAATTTTTTTCTCTTTCTTTTTTTATTGTTGGGGATTCATTGAGGGTACAATAAGCCAGGTTATACTGATTGCAATTGTTAGGTAAAGTCCCTCTTGCAATCATATCTTGCCCCCATAAAGTGTGACACACACCAAGGCCCCACACCCCTCCCTCCGTCCCTCTTTCTGCTTCCCCCCCATAACCTTAATTGTCATTAATTGTCCTCATATCAAAATTGAGTACATAGGATTCATGCTTCTCCATTCTTGTGATGCTTTACTAAGAATAATGTCTTCCACTTCCATCCAGATTAATACGAAGGATATAAAGTCTCCATTTTTTTTTAATGGCTGAATAGTATTCCATGGTATACATATACCACAGCTTGTTAATCCATTCCTGGGTTGGTGGGCATTTAGGCTGTTTCCACATTTTGGTGATTGTAAATTGAGCTGCAATAAACAGTCCAGTACAAGTGTCCTTATGATAAAAGGATTTTTTTCCTTCTGGGTAGATGCCCAGTAATGGGATTGCAGAATCAAATGGGAGGTCTAGCTTGAGTGCTTTGAGGTTTCTCCATACTTCCTTCCAGAAAGGTTGTACTAGTTTGCAGTCCCACCAGCAGTGTCAAAGTGTTCCCTTCTCTCCACATCCACGCCAGCATCTGCAGTTTTGAGATTTTGTGATGTGGGCCATTCTCACTGGGGTTAGATGATATCTCAGGGTTGTTTTGATTTGCATTTCTCTAATATATAGAGATGATGAACATTTTTTCATGTGTTTGTTAGCCATTCGTCTGTCATCTTTAGAGAAAGTTCTATTCATGTCTCTTGCCCATTGATATACGGGATTGTTGGCTTTTTTCATGTGGATTAATTTGAGTTCTCTATAGATCCTAGTTATCAAGCTTTTGTCTGATTGAAAATATGCAAATATCCTTTCCCATTGTGTAGGTTGTCTCTTTGCTTTGGTTATTGTCTCCTTAGCTGTACAGAAGCTTTTCAGTTTAATGAAGTCCCATTTGTTTATTTTTGTTGTTGTTGCAATTGCCATGGCAGTCTTTTTCATGAAGTCTTTCCCCAGGCGAATATCTTCCAGTGTTTTTCCTATGCTTTCTTGGAGGATTTTTATTGTTTCATGCTTTAAATTTAAGTCCTTTATCCATCTTGAATCAATTTTTGTGAGTGGGGAAAGGTGTGGGTCCAGTTTGAGTCTTTTACATGTAGACATCCAGTTCTCCCAACACCATTTATTGAATAGGGAGTCTTTCCCCCAAGGTATGTTCTTGTTTGGTTTATCAAAGATTAGGTGGTTATAAGATGTTAGTTTCATTTCTTAGTTTTCAATTCGATTCCAAGTGTCTATGTCTCTGTTTTTGTGCCAGTACCATGCTGTCTTGAGCACTATGGCTTTGTAGTACAGACTAAAATCTGGTATGCTGATGCCCCCAGCTTTATTTTTGTTACAGAGAACTGCCTTAGCTATATGGGGTTTTTTCCGGTTCCATACAAAACGCAGAATCATTTTTTCCAAATCTTGAAAGTACAATGTTGGTATTTTGATAGGAATGGCATTGAATAGGTAGATTGCTTTGGGAAGTATAGACATTTTAACAATGTTGATTCTTCCCATCCATGAGCATGGTATGTTCTTCCATTTGTTAATATCCTCTGCTAATTCCTTTCTGAGGATTTCATAGTTTCCTTTATAGAGGTCCTTCACCTCCTTCGTTAGGTATATTCCTAGGTATTTCATTTTCTTTGAAACTATGGTGAAGGGAGTTGTGTCCTTAGTTAGCTTCTCATCTTGACTGTTACTGGTGTATACAAAGGCTACTGACTTGTGGACATTGGCTTTTTGCATAAAACAAAGTTTGACTGAATTTTGACTGTGACCCATCACATGAGGTCAGATGTGAAATTTTCCAGTCAAAGCATCATGTCAGTACTTAAAAATGTTTCAGATTTTACAGCATTTCAGATTTCAGATTTTCAGAGTAGGGATGTTCAGCCCATGTGTGCTATTCAGCTTTAAAAAAGAAATCCTGACATTGCAACAACATGGATGAACCTGGGCGACATCATGCTAAGTGAAATAAGCCAGGCACAGAGAGACAGATGCCACAGGATCTTACTCACATGCAGAATCCAAAAAAGTTAAACTCCCAGAAACAGAGCGTGAAATGATGGTTGTCAGGGTATGGAATGGAGAGGGTTAGCGAGAACTTGGGCAAAGAATGAAAATTTTCACTTAGGAAGAATAAGTTCAGGAACTCTTATTATTCAACATGGTGACTATGTATAATATTTGTGTTTGAAAATTGGTAACAGAGTAGATTTTGTGTAGTTTTCTTACCATAAACTATGATATGTGATCATTATGTCAATTATGTACATATGTTAAGTAGTTTAACTTAGCCACTTCCTGACGTGTACGTGCTTCACATTATATTGTACACCCTTATATATAATTTTTGTCAACTTTAAAACAAATAAGAGTAAGGGACATTAAAACAGTAATTAATGGAAGTAAATACATTTTAGAAAACATTGGTTCTCAGGAAGCATTGTGGACGTAGTGAATCAGAGTCTGCAGTTTATAAGGTCCTCAAGTGACGTGGTGTGCACTGTGACTTGTTGAGGTCCTATTCTGGAATGCATGGTCCACGGATTGACAGCATCCTCATTACCTGGCGCTTCTTACAAATGCAAATTCCTTGGTTCCACCTCTATGTCATAGAATCAGAATGCATATGGGTGGCAGAGGGAATATGGGTATCTGTTTTAGCAAGTTCTGTAGGTGAGTCCTATGGGCCCCTATTATTTGAGAACAAGCAGCATAATGTAGAAACCTGTCACTTGGTGGGTCTTCACCCAGGCCTTTCCAGTGATCTCTTGCCCCTCTACAGACTGCACTTTGGCCATCTAATTGCTAATTAATCTGGGATGGGTACAGGACAAAAGAAGAAGCAAATCAATCCATTTTCCTTCCCAATCAGATTTATGGTAAAGGTTTTGGAAAAGGCCACATAATTAGAATGAGATAGTTAGGATCATCCATGGATTACAGTACTCCATGAAACACATTTCCTCCATTACCATGGTTATTTAGGAAGAGACCATAAGAGCATTCCTCTAGAAAGGCTATTAAAACACATAATGTCACGTTGTCATGTGCAATAGAGAAGGACACATATTATGACTCAGGAAAACACAGTGTATTCCTTGTGAGCTAAAGTGTGCTGAGGTTGTCCAAACACAAATTCTTTTAGGATGCTAGACATGGCTCTTTTTATTATTGTGTCCTCTCCACCTTTGTAACTTTTATTCAATTCTGTAGAGCTTGCCGATGTGAACAGGCATGACTCCAAGTCAGAAAATCATTTTAGTCATCATGCAACCAACGTACATCTCAGTCTTTAAATGTTTTTACACTGTAAATAAAAAAAGAAAAGTTAATTAAAAAGTGTATGTAAGATCATAAATAGATTGCTCTGTCTTTTGTGTGAATAATCTGGAAGATGGATCATATTTTGTTTCAGGAAATTGTGCTCTATTTGAAAAGAAGGCTACACGCCAAAAGAACATGCTGCTCACATAAATAACAACGGTGTACTGTTAACGTTCTCACAAAAGCTATAAATGTTCTACCTCAAGGTAAACATTTTAATTAGCCGGAAAAGTTATTTTTCTTTTTTTTTTTAAAGTTATTTTTCTTAACACAACCAGCAACTTTGCCCACCAACCCCTCCACAGAGCTGCTGAAATGTTCCAAGTACAAGAAAGTAGGGCCAGGAGTAGCAGCTCACGCAAAGCATCACTGATGAAATACCAGGCAGGGAAAAGAAGAAGAAAGAAAAAAAAAAATTGTCCTTAGAAGTAAGTGCAAGCACTTCTGCCAAACAATTGACTTAATTAACCAGACACCATGAATATTCATAAGGCTGTTAATGTCTCCCACATCCAAACAGATAAATGTGATGTAATGACTTCCTAGTCAAGCATATCTAAAATTCTCATGAAAACGGTACCTACACTTTGGTTCTTTGCCTGAAATATCATAGAAATTAACAGTCCCTCAGCAATATTTTATTCTCCTCAAATTAATTGGAAAGCATGAATTTATTTATGCAAACTCTATAGGAATATATGGTTCACAGCCATCAGTATGAGGATCGAGCCTTGTTGTACAACAACTGGATTGCTTTTTTATTTTTATGTCCTCTCAGGCATTTTCTCTCTCCATCCTCCCCCCCCCCCACTTTAATCAGAATCTCTTCTGTATAGTTCCTTAGCACCAGTTCCCATAGCAACCAACACCATTCCTAATGGCCAGCAGTTCAAATACAGGCTTCCCCACATCTGATCCATTTGAGTCTGACCATAATTCAGCGGCTTCATCTGTTGGCTCAGTGGAGTAATTTCCTGAACACTCTCCCTCTGGATGTCTCTCTCCAGGAGGCAAATGGCTTCAAAGGCAGTCTGTCTCATGTTCAGCTTGGAAACTTCCTGCCTAGCTCTTGTTCCCATTCTCTATTAAAAACCCTGACTAGGCATAGAGTCCTCACATTAAACACCTCCCACACAGGACTTTCTCCTCCTATTAAATGGAATTAGAAAAGCTGAAACTCCTATACAATGAGCAGCTTTGGTGGCATACTGTGTCTTCAAAACAAAAAGTGTTAAAATGACATTTCTACAAATATCCACAGCATACACAGAATGCTTCGAAAATCCTAAGTATGCTTAATAATTATAGCAGTGATACAATTCATTGCTATTCCTTTATAAACCCTGAGTGACAGATTAAAACCATAAGCATAACCACCAGCTTTTTAGCCAACTACCCACTTTATGTCAAGTACATATCTGTGGGGACACCCATCTTTCCACTTCTGATGCACTGCCTGTAATGAATGACCTCAGGAATTTAAGTCCTAATGAAGAGAAACAGTTACCTGAGCACGTACACTGGTCATGAAGGGAAATCTTGGAAATGTTCCACCATCCTAGTAGAAACTACTAAAATGACATGTAAAGATGGCCCCCAATGCATCTTATTTTTCTCTTTGAGTCAAGGTTATTTTGTTGCCTTCTACTTAAAAATTTTTTGTAATATATATACTTTACAAGTATAAGGATATATCCAAACACCTATCTCTTTTTAAATTCTTGCTTTTCTGAAAGACTGTACACTATAAAAGAGCATTTGGATGGCTTTTGTCTTTAGTCAACTTAGTAACAATACTAAATATACTCAAATCCATACTAAGTCACTGTTGTTATCAAAGAGATGTTGAATTTTTTCAACCATGTACATTATTTTCTATTTTCATAGGGAAAAAGTTTTCTGTTTTAGGCCCTAATGTAATGTTTCTAAAATGAATAAAAAAAAATCAATCTCCTTTGCTATCATTTATTGAAATGCCATGGGATAAGTGATTGTATAACACAATTGACTGGTGAAAGATGTTCATGTCTATTCAAAGTGTTGCTCTCACTGTTCCCCTGGCTCTGACCTCTGTTTTCTCTTGCCCCCTTCACCTAATCCTTCTGCGTCATGCTGCAAATGAATCCTCTTAGAACAAACTCTGATCAGGTTGTTCCCTTCCCCTGAAACATTCCATTATTCCCTACTGCTTCTCAAATACAATTCAGTCCCCACCCCTTCCTGTGGCCTGCAGGGCCTTCATGGTAGGGCCTATTTTGACACCATTATCTCCCAAAGAATGCCCTGTTTTCTACTCCTCAAACGCTTCTGGGTTTTACCTTTGCTTTTATTATTTTTGCTGCCAACAAAATAACTCATTCGCATCTTTTCAGGTCAGATCCTATCCATTTTAATTCATAATCCAAGTGCATTTACTATATGAAGTCTTCTTTCTATTTATTCATTCAATAAGCTCATCTGAACATTCACTGTGTCAAATTTTAATCTAGGTGCTGAAGGAATGTCAGTGGATTAAAAAAATAAAAAGCTGGGCAGCACCTATGGCTCAGTGAGTAGGATGCTGGCTCAAACCTGGCCTCCACCAAACAGCAACAAAAAAAGATAGCCAGGCACTGTGGTGGGTGCCTGTAGTCCCAGCTACTCGGGAGGCTGAGGCAAGAGAATTGCCTAAGCCCAAAAGCTAGAGGTTGCTGTGAGCTGTGATGCCACAGCACTCTACCAAAGTAAGACTCTGTCTCTAAAATAACTAACTAACTAACTAACTAACTAACTAACTAACTAACTAACTAAATAAATAAATAAATAAGCCTTGCCCTTAAGGAGCTTGCTCTCCAGCACCGTAATCCTCCTTCTAGTCAGAAGAAATTCTTTTGACCTTCTTGAGATTATCTGTTTATACTTTAGTTATGCGAGTTATATTTTACCTCATAGGGAATTGTAAGCAGTTGAAGTAAATTGGCCTTGGTTTGAAACTTCCTATCTGGTAAGCATACTATGTGACCATTAGACCTTCTTATGAGAAGGCAGAATATTAATCATTCCATCTGTTGATTGTTTACATATTAAACCCTTTGCACACACCATCTAACTTAATGCTACAATAACTTCGTGATGAAGTGAATACTACATATGTTATCCCTACTGATATAAGAAGAAGAAGGCTCAGCAAGATTAAATGACTTATCTAAAGTCTCGTTTGCTAGTAGGATGCCAGAAGTCTGGATCTTTTAGGGTCTGTACGTTTAACTCTGTCTAGGTTAGAAAGTAAACAAGGAAAAGATGTGGGAGGATCAAATTAAGAAATCCATGGCCACTCCCTTGCCTGCTGGTATCAAGCCGAGTGGAAGCTGTGCTCTGACAGGAGTTAGGATTCCATCTGTTTCCATCCCTGCATTCTTCTGGGCTCTAAGAAGCAAAGCATGGGCTACTTCACTAGCAGATCCATCTCCACCAACACAGACAACACTGGAAAAAAAATTAAGGAAAAGAGTCACAACTTGAGAATGATTAGTAAGACTTTGTGAAATTTAGACTTCAAACCATTTTACTAATTTCATATAGTCTAAGTGCATGACCAGTTACATGCACCTTCAAAAATGCCAGTATGGGTCCATGGGCAAACAACACAAACAAACACTGCATGGGCAATGGTTACTTTACAAATTTAATACTTAGAGACTTCCCAACAGACAATATATAGAGTTAAGAGGCATTAAAACACTCAAACATGTTAACTTGCATCAGACCTGCACTTTGTTCTGTTAACTTCCAAAAGCATATCCTTCTCATTTCAATTATGTTAATAATACTGTCAGATGCAATTCATTTAACTAACCCCAACCAAAGCCATAAAACTCTGCTAATTTTCAATAAAGCCCTGAAAAGACAGACAGCAATAAACATCATGTAAAATACGAAGCTTTAATCTAAGAAACCGCTAATCATCATTAGTATATGAATGCAGTAATTGCAAACACGATCTGGTTTTCATCTCCTTGACATTGCTGCTACATGGCACATCTAAATTTAGTTTTACTACCTTTTAATCCTAGATAGTACTGCTAATATTTTTTTAAGACTTCATGATAAGTAGACTACCAGGAGATGGGGGTAATCCATCAAAGTAATACATAAGATATCAGAAATTTGTTTCATACTCACTTGTATTTAAAAAATGCAAAATAATCTTAAAATGCAAAATGTCATCAAAGAAAAACTGCTTTACTGAAAGTGTCAATGACTCAAATCCTACAAGGGCCCAGCAGGAATGGAAGAGCACGTTAAATTTAAAGAGACAGCAACATCTTAGCTACAGCCCACTCACATCATGTGGGAGGCCTAGCAGCTCCAGATCTGATTTTTCAAGGGAAGTTTCTGATTTTAGGACGAGTCTCCTAATTTGCAAATACTAACAACTAGCATTTGGTACACTTAAATCCTCTCTGTGCAAAAAAAAAAAAAAAAAAAAAGGTCTGTGATCAGCAGGAGTTCCTGGTTCCCTAAAGGTAAGGAAGCTCAGAGGGTGGTAACCAGAGAGGACCAAGTGTCTTTTCCATCAGTTCCCTCCACCTGCCTCTAATCTTCCTAGTCCCTTCACCTAGCTGAGGTTAGGACCTATGGCTCCACAAAACCTAGGCAAGCCAAGTCCACTCTGGTTAGAAGAGACTCAGGATATGATCCCGGCCATTTTTGATTATCATTATTTTTGTGTCTGAACTGATTCTAGGGGTTCGCAGTGTGGCCACTAATTCAGAGAAAAGAGATAATATCTACTGAGGACAAACTATACATTAGAGGCTATGTTTATTCTTTTCTATTAAATCCTTAGAATTCTGAAAAATAGGCAATATCCCCATCTTTGTAAATGGGGAAAGCAAAGTTTGATTTGAACCTTACTGGTTAGATTTCAAAAATCTCCATGAAACTTCTAAACACTCCACAAACGTAAGCATAACTCCCTATGCATGCTTACCTACGTACTGACATATGGGTGTGACCTAACAGAACCAATAAAGCCATCAAAAAATCTAATTTAACACCAAAGACCTAATATATAAACTAATAATAATTACATAGGATGACAATCCTTCACTCCTCGAATCCTGCATACAATTATACTATGTACATATCATTTATATGTTATTTCATTGCTGGAGTTAACAGAGATAGTCTTCCCATTTTTATCTTCTGCTACAAAAATCTTTGAAAAAAAAATTTTTTTTTTTTCTGAGACAGTCTCACTATATTGCCCTCGGTAATATGCATCACAGCTCACAGCAACCTCAAACTCTTGGGCTTAAGCGATTCTCTTGCCTCAGCCTCCCGAGTAGCTGGGACTTCAGGCACCCACCACAATGCCTGGCTATTTTGTGGTTGCAGTTGTCATTGCTGTTTAGCAGGCCCGGGCTGGGCTCGAACCCTCCAGCCTTGATGCATATGGCTGGCGCCTTAGTCACTGAGCTACAGGTGCTGAGCCAAATCTTTGAAATTTGCTAGAACACATTCTATATTAAATCTTTTGAAACTAATACAAATATAATAATTATAACAATAAGGACACATTTTAGTGACTAATTACTATGTATATGAAGCACTGTTCTTAGCACTCTCCATGTACTAACTCATTTAATTTGAACAATAACCGCATACAATAGATACTATTACCTTTAATTTACAGATAAAAGATAAGGAGACTAAGGCATAGAAAGACTAAGTAACTTTTCCAAGGTCATACGACTAGTGAGTGATAGAACATGGATCTGAAATAAGACAACGTGGCCATAGAGACTGCACCGGCACTATTATTCTTTATATTTCTTTTCTATATGTGAAACCAAATAAAAATAGCCCTATAAGAATTTTATAATTTTGCCAATTAGTTTATCAGTACTAACATGAAATTGAATGAATGAGAAGAAATCTACACTAGAACGTCCATAGTTGACCACCTCCCTACATTGACCACCTCTTTAATTGACCTAATTTTCTTTTTCCTTTTCTTTTTTTTTTTTATTAAATCATAGCTGTGCACGTTAATGCAGTCATGGGGCACAATGTGCTGGTTCCATATACAACTTGAAATACTTCCATCAAACTGAATTGACCTAATTTTCATAGACTAGACATGCACCACAGGAATGTATCAATACAGTCGTAGGCCTAGTTCCTTTTGTTGATCACCTCCATACATTGACTAGTTTGTTATAGCCCTTGGGTGTTCAACTTACACAGGTTCTACTGTATTTATTGTGTTAACAACTATGAGATCATTAAGATCATACTCAGATATAGTAACATCATCTAGGAAATATGCTTAATACATAAACATCACAAAAGTCTGAATACTATGGGAAAAGGCAAAAAAATCACCAAATATTCGATCTTTTATAATGAGTTCATTTAACAATATCTAAGAGTTACTCTATATAAACCTTAGAAGAACTAATTTTTTGCATGTGACAAATCTTGTTTTCAGAAGCAAACTCGTTGCCATGGCTCCAAACAGAATAATTCTGTGTAGAAAAGGTAAAAAACAAAACAAAATTGGGTGCTAATGTCTTATTTCCCTTTTTAAAGAGTGATAATAAAGACTTTTTAAATGGGTGTTTATATATTGATCAACCAATATTATCTGTGAAATGGTTCTTCATTCAGAGTTTTATTCTTTTTTTTAAACTTTATTAAATAATATAAATATTATAGTCAATCTGATAAAGTGTTAATATTAGTCAAATAATAGCTCCACTAGTATAGGTCTAGTTAATGATGAAATGAACAAAAAACCCTGTAAGTCAACATTTTTAAAAATTGTGAAAAAAAGAATTAGTGTTTACAACTGCATAAAAGCTACAGATTTTTAAAACTATAATCATAAACACAACTGGGATTGCTTCAATTCTACGTGGCTGATTATTGTACTTTTTTACCCTTTATAAAACTTCCTATCTATGCTCAGCATAAGTAGGAAGCAATATTGTATCGGAAGTTCCTGTAAGTTTTCTCAGTGGATCACTAGAACACACTAGAGTGGGGCTTCAGCTGTCCTAAGCACTGATGCACTGTTTTTGTTGGCTTTAGAAATATATCATAATGTGTCTCCATAGAAACATAGATAGCTCATTTTTTTAACTCAGAATCTTAGCAAATAATATGTCTTAAACATTGTTTACTAAATTGCAAACATTATTTATCAAATCACTTTGCTGTACTGCATATTATATATAGAACCTTTCTCTGAGGCTGGGCATGGTGGTAGCTTATGCCTATAATCTTAGCACTCTGGAAGGCTGAAGTGGGTAGACTGCTTGAGCTCAGGAGTTTGCGACCAGCCTGGGCAAGAGCAAGGCCTGGTCTCTAAAAAAACAGCCAGGTGTTGTGGCAGGTGCCTATAGTCCCAGCTGTTTAGGAAGCTGAGGCAAGAGGATTGCTCAAGCCCAAGAGTTGCTGGTTGAGGTTGCTGGGAGCTATGATGACACCACAGCACTCTACCAAGGGCAACAGAGTAAGACTCTGTCTCAATAAAAACAAACAAACACCTTTCTTGAATCAATCTCTCCAGCTTGTGTCTAGAAACCAAAGCATTAGGTGATTTCCTATCAATAGTTCCCCTAGAGTCAGGGAGGGATGCTTTAGTCTGTAAAGGAATGTGATCTTACGGCATCTTGGGGTTATCTTAGTCTTTGAATCTTTTCTATAAATTTCAAATAAAGTGCTCCTCTAGGCACTTTTTGAATAGGTTCAAGTGTAAGAAACCCACCAATGCACAACATTCCCTTTTCAAACAGTTTTACTTGTGCATGAAATTGTTCTTCTGCAGTGCCTAAAGAAACTGTATTTCCATTGCTCTCCTCATACACCCCTGTATGTAATTCTAAGTATAATGACTTAAAATTTCCATCTTATTGAGATAATTATCACAACTACTATATCAGCTTCTACTGAAAAAAAAAAATAAACACACAAAAATAAGTGAGCTATTTGAAAGTTCTTGGAACACAGAGGACTTTAAACAGAAAATTTAAATTATTGTGAATATGAAATAAATCAGCATTCAGTAGCATTTGGAAGCAGTTAAATGACAGAACTCAATTCAGACAATGGTGAGGCCAAACTATTTTGTTTAAAAAACAATTGTGAATTAATAACTGAAGATCTATATACATTTTAGCACCACACTACAAAATGACAATGTTTGCCAGGACAAATAAATAAGAATTAAATATATTCAAATAAAGAGAAAAAATATTACTATACTTGTACTACACTTGAGCAATACTCTTCATTCAGCAAAGATCTTCTTAAACTTTGCCAGAATATAATTACCGGTGGAACATTGTAAATAACCCATTCAGCTGAACATTTCTTAATGTTGATGCATAAGACTAGGTATAAATAATCAAGTAATCTGTGGTATTTGTCATTATTATCATTTATATATCAAGTTTTGAAGCAAGGACTCCTGTGCAATGCAACCACCCTCATACTCATAAGCTCTGGTTTGAGACTGTTAAACAGTAGATAGTTGGTGGCCAGGACTCCAATTACTTTGCATAAATTGTATAACTGCAAGATAATTTCCTAAATGTAGCATACTATTCCTTTTGTTACCTTTAAGTATAAAGTTCTAAAGTAACCTCCCACTCATATTGTTGATTCTCAGTATTTGTGCAATATTGCTATCTAGATTTACTTCCCTCAATTAAATTCTTTCCTGAAAACGTATACCTTACTTACCAAACATTTCCCCTTACCAGCTACTATTTTCTCTTCATCAAAAATAAATAAATAAATAAATAAAATAAAATAAAAGAAAGAAAGAAAAGAAAAACAATTTCAATCATTTCTGAAAAGGAGCCCTGTCAATGCTCCATGTTAATTGCATCACTTCCCTCCCTAACACCTCATAGTTCTTTGAAAAGGTTGCAGCCTTTGACTTTGGTGAAAGTGCATTTCCACTTGCCTTGCTATCTTTTGTTGCCCCTTCTCATCTCCACATGACACAAATAATTCATATACCCACCAACTTTCTGAACTCAAGCTTCTATCCTTCGGGGAAAAAAAAAAAAAAACTTTCCTAAGGAATATAATCTGCATATCAATCTACTTATCGAATTTGCACTTTGATTGAGTCATCTAATTTTTTAAATGGTTGTTCAATTTGTGTCACTTGCCGTGGTTCTAACATTCGCCTGCTAATGAACTATGTCTGCACGCTCCATTGTATTGCAAATAATGGTTCCCAGTGCCTCTTTTGAACAAAACACTTATATTGTAGTCACTAAATTATGAGATATTAAAATTAGTATCTTTTGTTCATTCTAAAAATAATACATGTTTTTATAAACTATTCCAATTATGGATAAATTAGCCAATGAGTAACTATTAAAATTTTCAGTGAATTTGTAAAAGAGGATCATAGGGTAGCTATGCTGCAGGACCAAATAATAGCTTCCATTAATGCTTTTCTAGACATACAGTAAAATCTAAGAATTAAGAATTACAGGTACAAATCTATGCATATTACGTAAGTATAAGGTTGTAGACTATGATTTCCCTACTATAACTAGAGTCCTCTGTTTGTTTTCTTATGCCAGATCCTAAGAGCTGGATAATCATGTTATATTAGCATTAGTTATTTTTCCATAGACATGGACTAAAAAGAGTCTAATTATTAAACATACACATGACAAACATTTAAAAAATTTTAGTTTAGTTCCCAAATATGTGGCTAAAAACTAACAAGAACATTTACTAACAAAAACGATAAGATACATCTAGATTAATGATGTGACCTACCCGTCAAATCCCTGGAGCTCACATTCCTTAATCAGTGATACAGCATGTCCTTCATATTCTGTTACTATTAAAAAAAAAAAAAAAAAACGCACAAAGTCAAAGTTTTAAACAATAATCTATACTTTTTAACTTGGTTTGGCAAAATAACACGATAAACATATGGTCAAGTCATAAAACAACATTTATTCTAGAATATTTATATTTTAATCATGGGAAAGAGATTAAATTTAGTCGCCTGATGTATTTTATAGCTTTATGTAAAACAGGTCCATCTATTTGCTCCAACTCCATAAGTCATTTGGGGATATCCCACACAGAGTGGTTGGAGAATTTATCTTGGTGCCTGTCTGTTTAGCATTCCCTCAATAAGACATATTTCCTTTAAATCAGAGGCTCAGGAGCAGTAGTATTTTGAAAATAAGTCATATTAGCTGGCATCAAATAGTCGATGGTAAATCGCTTTGGCAACCTTACGTGAATAAATTCATCAAAAGGTTAGTGTAAGATTTGCAAACCAGAAGAATGTGTATCTGGAACTGCTAGACTAAAAAGAGGAGGAGTTGGCCGGGAAAGTACCAAGTCAAGCCAACACCAATGATGAGACCAGACCTGAGGAGAAGGGTGGCACGGAGGCCCCGGAGCCCAGATCCTCTGAGGAAATGAATCTGTCATTCCGTATCTCTGTCTCCACAGTCGCTGATGCCCTATGCAGTATTGTAAATGCCAGTGAAGACAGGATAAATGGGCACACTGCAGATGGCACCAAGCGTCACAACCGCATTTAGCATTTTCCAGGGCGGCTCTGCCAGAAGAGACGGCCCAGCTGTATCCACCCATCAAAGATTTCTGCTGACTGACACGACACTGCAGATGGACTTTTTGTGTAAGAATGTGCATCATTATATGCAAGATTACATTAATCTTTCATGCCTGTCTGTCCCTGGTGCCAGTGGGGTTCAAGCTTTTCCCACAATGTTTTTAGATATTGTTAAAAATTATTAGTCTCGGTGTCTAAAAGCGTCATTCTGTATCCAGTGGTGTTACATTGTAATTCTCCCGTAGCTTATTCAAAAGGCTGTTAACAGTCACATGAATAAAACCTCTCTACATTAAATTGTAATCAGAAAAAAGCTATAATAAAACTAAATATAAAATATTAATATTAATAAAGTCAAAAGTTAAGTTATAAAAGATTTGTGCTGATCACTCATAACTGTAGCAAGTAGTTACAAAATGCAAAATAATATAATAAAATGGCTAACACAGACACAGTAAAAATAATTAAGGATATTAGGAAGAAATATTTATGCCGATAATCAGTTTTCCATGTCCCGCTTTTATACCAAAGCTTAATTTAGTAAAGTTTTTCAAATATAATACAAAACGGGCTTAAAAATTATGGTCTAGCTGAATGCCATTTTTGTTCAAAAAATTTTAAATTGTCTATTTTTTCCCTTGATTTTGTGGGTAAAATTTGACAATACACTGATGAAAACTGTCTAAGAATAGTAATTTTTTAAGGAACATTGTAAAAGTTAAATAAAAGAATGAATGAAGTGAATGAAGTCTTTGGTCTTAGAGAGTTGACACTCTGCAGATAGACTATATACAGTAATTTAAAAATGGATATGTAATATGAAATAGTAACAAGTGATTATAAAGATGGACAAAAGATAAAGATAGGTAGCCCAAAAGATAAAGAGGGATGCAGACTACTACATTTAGATATAGTTGAAAGAATAAAATCTGTATTTAGATAGGTTCCTACGTATTATGGACCCTGGAATCAGAGAAGGATTTAACCATCGCATTCCAAATAAACAAACAGAAAGAATGGCAAGACGAATGCAATTTCAAAAAATGTAACCTAGTCTTTTCTTTCGCCTACTTTCTTTTTCCTACAAAATTACCACCATGTGCTCTTTCTATATATTTGTGGATTTGAAATCTCCACAGTTTACACATCTTTGAACACTGTTTCCACCGCTGGCAGCCCCTGCCCCTTTAGTGCTAATGCTACATAAAACTTCCTCAGGAAGACAAGGCTAGAGGTGAGAAATGTCGTGAAGTTGATATTGAATGTCTATGAGGAAAGAGGCTGAAATAAAATCAGACAAGATTTGATTGGACATGAAGCATTTCTTGGTCTACTGTTAAAATTCATTCAGAATAGGATGCTGATAGATGCTGCAATATCATTTTCTTTCCTATAGGTACTTCAAACTTAATAAGTTCAAAACAGAATCCATCATGTCCACCTTCAAATATATTGTCTCTCAAATATATTGCTCTTTTTGTGTTCCATCATCTACTCCAAGACAGGAAAATGCCTTCTTAGATTATCCTCTCGTCCATTTGCCATAACAACGCCATGGTCAAGATCAGTTGTTCTTGTCTTTAAATTATACTGCGGCATCCTTCAATTTCCTACAGCCAATTCCCTAGGTCTGGTCACTAACTATCTTTCTACACACAGACTGAATATCCCTAATCTGAAAATCCAAAATCTGAAATGCCCCATAACATCAAACTTTCTGAGCACCAACACGATACTCAAAGGAATGCTCATTAGAACATTTTAGATTTCAGAGTTTTGGACTAGGGTGAGTCAACTAGTAAGTAAAATGCAAATATTCTAAAACCCAATGACATCTGAAAAGCACGTGCTGGTATCGAGCATTTTAGATTAGAGATACTCAACCTGCACTAACACAGCCTTCTTTCTCGTCTACCGTCAACCTCTCTCCTGCTCCAGCCAGAATGACCTTTTACAAATACGTAATCATATCACCTTCCTGCATAAACCCCACTGATGACTCTACCTTGTCCCCATGTGTAAAGTCCCAACTTCCTAAATCACAGCTGAGTGTTGGACCCAAGATTGGCCATATACGCTCATTATTTAAGAGGTAATAAAAAGAACATTTCACCCAGAATTATCTTGCTTTTCTGTCTGGATATGATGCATGAACATTTTCTATGCAGCATTTTATTAAAATGCAGGAAGAAGTAATGCCTCTGGCTACCAGCAGCTTTTGTGACACAGTTTTATCAGATTGTCTAGCTTTCTTCTGAGTGAAATCTGGAATGGTAAGAAGTATTTCCAAGAAATGGAAGGCTCCAAGTAGAGCCCAAAATAGACAAAGAGAAACAATAGAAAGACTTGGTAAAGGGTCAAAAGTGAGAAGCATGATCCTAAGAGAAAGAAGAGGAAAGTGATAACAAACCTCACTTTCTTGTCAATACTTCCCAGGAGGTAAATTATCTGGTGTCCAGGCCCCGAGCCGGCAGAGATCAAGGTTGCATGCAGATAAAACTCTCTGATCATGATAATGATAATGACCATGTAAAGGTCTAAAGTGTCTAAAGCAAGGGATGTGCCTATCAGGAACAGTAGAGATCAAGGGCAGGCAGGGTAACTGCCTCCACATATCTCAGTAAAAAAATATTTTGTATTACTACAAAGGAAACATTAACTCTGATGGATAAAAATGACAAGGAATTGTCAACTCATAAGTTCTCTGTATTGTGCAGTTTATGTCTAGCACAAAGGCACTCGGCCAGAGAGCTGGGTAGATCTGTCATCTAGCCAGTGCTCCTAATGGACAAATTAGGTGTCCTTGAGCTGAATTAGTCAAGAAAGATCGCCTTTCTGTAAGTCAGCACAAAGGAGGTGGCTTTTCTAACTTGCATAAAGGCACAGTGGCTTTGAACTCAGGATAGAAAGGTTGAACAGTACAGTTCAGAAACAATATATTCAGTAGGTGGCCAAGCCAAGGCTGAGAGGTTACCATAGAGAGTGCTGCACACCTGCAGTCCACTCATATGGAAGAATTCAGACTATAGGGCCTCTAATTTCTCTGTTACCTTGATTTCTTCATTTTAGTGTTCTAAGAATTTTCCTATGAACCTTTATTTCTCAAAATATCTTTCATGTCTTTAATGGTACCATCTCTAAAGTTCATTTTATTTTAGGAGCAAGAGAAAAAAATAATATCATATGCCAGCAGGGACTTACCAATCATGCTCTTCTTTGATTTGTGCTCCAATACGTTATTAGGAAAAATAACTCAGTTTTCTTAGTTTCTTCCAGAAGGTTACTAGTGCTTTTAGTAAATAAGATATTACATTGGTGATAGGAGCAGAAGAAGAATACAACTTTAGCTCAAATGTTTCAAAAGATGTTGAACTATATTCCACAGTATTCAGGATTTCAACACAAGCCAGAATGAAAGAAGTATATTTTTATTGATGTGATAAGATCCATTTTTAAAATAAATTTGTTTTAAAAAATTATAGCTCTTTAGAAAGTATATCAAGCTATAATTTTTCAAATCATTCCTCATATCTGCACAGCACCATTTCCTAATAAATTCATCACCACATAGTATTTTGTAATTTGTATTCCTTTTGAACATACCAGCACATACAAGAAAACATTAAAACAATAGTCACACTGGATATGCAGAAGATACATATGCTTTCTGCTTTAGTCTTTCATGTAAGATAGCTTTCCTTTCAAATGAAGTGTGAATTGAATGTTATTGCAAAATTTTATTAAACCAAAATGGCATTATGATCATATTTCTATAGCACTTTATGATATATAAAGTAGTTTTAAATACGTTATCTTTTTTGATCCCCTAAACAACCCAGTAAGGTCAGCAAGAATATTAAAACTTTTCAAATACCTATTTGTATGAAGGGCATGTTTATCTAGCCCTTCATACAAAATAGGAAATATTTTTATGTAAGTAGTTAGCCAATATACACACAGGCGGTCCTGGGTTATGAACAGGATAAGTTCTGCACGTTTGTTAAGTTGAGTCTGTACATAAGTCGGAACAGGTACATTTACCTATTGCCTGTAATAGCCTCCACTTATAAGTGTGAGTTGTACATCAGACAGATGTTTGTCACTCGGGGACTGCCTATACTAAAATGGTTTTATAAACAAAGGATATAATTTTATAATTTTCCCTGTAAGAAGAGTGTTAGGCAGCTAATAATTAACCACTCTGCGCAAATATGTAAGCAAATTCTACTGTTGCTTTATTAATATTCTATTGTTTTTAAATTAAGCTGAATATAATACTTAATACTTACAAATTTAGGGGAAAAAAAACTCTAGAACATATTTTTTCCAATACAGTTGCTTTAAAAAGGAAAGCACATTTTGATGATTTTTCTCTGTCCCTGTGCCTCTCTCTCTTCTAATTCTTATTCTGCTGGTGGAGTCATCTCTGGCAAACCAGACTACAACACTCTGCCAAATAAACTTCCACCACGTGTGGATCAGTGCACGATGAGTCAACTGCTGAGCACAGACAGCACAAAGACTCGCCCACAGGATGGACCAAACTTCCTGAGTACCTGTTGGGATCCTTCCCCGAAGCTATTTTGCCTTCATTCCTCCTAACCTATCCACATTCAGTTCCAGCATCTTCAGCCTTCAGGAAAACGGGGTTTACCCCTGGAAGGGTCCTGTCCTGCCACTAGACACAAATAAGAAAGAATCCGATTCACTGGAAGATGTTTCATGATGATAGAATAAGATTCCAGATGAAGTCCACACTAAGGAAGGTAGAGAAATGATACAGACCAAACTTTCCAAGATGTTACAGGTGTAATATTCCCTCTCTCTCCCCCTGCTACCCACTCATGTCCTCTGGCCTGCCTTCCTTTCCTCATTTTTTGCCTTCTCTGCCTCTTAAAAACTATCTAGTCCAAATGTTTTCTTTGAGCCTCATGATCAAAATTAATTATTGCCCTCTGAGACATCAGAGTTCTTTTATGTATATCATAATTATAACCTATAAGTCTCTCTCTCAAAAGCAGGTGTGATAACTTATTCATCTTGGATTCTGATCAATGTTTAACACAGAGCCAGCATTCCACGTAAGATTTTAAAATAAATGACAGATAGGAATATCCATTGCAAACTGTTTTTTAGTATTCACATGGTAAATCCATGATTATTGTATAATCAAAGTAATTATTGAGTTTGCTCATAACTTCTTTCTTTTTTTAACTTTTTATTTATTTATTATGTCATATATACATAGATCATGAATACATTTATGCCTTTGTGGGATTCGCTGTGTTGATTTTTTGTACAATGGTGGGACCCACCTATGAAGTATATTGCAAGGGTACTTTATTCAATTTTTCATCGTCTCACCCTAATACAAATCTCAAACTTTTCCTTCAACCACTCTTCGAAAATCTATAGAAGAAACAAACAACACAGCTGAATTTTCTCTTTTCCTTATAAATTACCTCTAAAGAAACCAAATGTCACCAAAATGAAAGGTTAATTTCCTTACTACTACTACTACTAATGTGTTTTTAATTCAGAAATTCCTCTTGAGTTTTTTGTGGTAGTTTTTCTTGAATCTCCATTGTAGTAGATGCTTTTAGGGCTGACCTTCCCATCAAGCTTGCCCTTGGTTTGTTTGTTGTTGTTTTTTTTTTTCCAGTAAATTTTTTCTACCCCAAGCCTTCAAGTCACATGTACATTGTAAGACCCAGTTCCCTTCATTACAGCTGAGCAAAGCGAGGTCACTCTAAGTCTCTTCCCTAGGAATCTAAAAGATTCCAAATGCACTCTGAGTTTGTCTCCCGAGTAGGTTTATTTTTATAATATTCTTCATTGATCATAATGTATTGAACATTTTCTCTGTGTGTAAGTGAGACTACATAGACCTAAAGTTTGTAAACTTGGGATTCCTGATAGCTTCTACTCCTCTCAGGTCCCTGTCACAGTAAAATACAAGTCTCAAAGAAACAAAATAATTTGGTCACCAAATTAAAAAAAAAAAATCAAAGAGAGTATTATTAACCTTCTATTAATTTTAGCATTAGCAAATTTCTACTTGGCACAAATCTACGCACATTTCCTTGTTTAGACAATAAATTTAATTTAAGCTTCTGCCTTTTCTAAATTCATTTATAACCAGCAGCTAATTGCTTAGTTTTGACCTAACCAGCAGGGGTCAGAGTCAGAACAAAAACAACCTAAGGAAGGATTCTATGGAAAGAAATCAACAATGTAAGTGAGCAAAAATCAACTGCTTACCAAACCTCAGAAATTATGTGTAGACAGCAAACATCCTAAAGAAGATATCAAAAAGCATACAGCTCCCTTTAAAATCATACCTACTGTGTTTGAAAAAAAGTCCAAGAAAGATCTAAAGAGAAAATATTTATATTCTAGTAAAAATAACACAATAAAAAAGAAAATAAAATTATGAAATTATTACCCTGGGGCTGGCTACAGTGGGTTATAGAAGACATACAAAATATTTGGACATTTTAAGTGGCTTCCCAAGTTTCAACTGACAATAAATTCAGGTTTTATCTTGCTTCCATGAGTGTAATTTTTAAATAGTGAGATTATATTATGAAAATGACTCACTCGTTACATCAGTTTTTATTTCTGCAAGCTTCAGCAGTGGTTCAACCTTCTCATGGTAGACCTGTATCGCTTCTTTTTTGTGACTTTGAGGGTTAAGGAGTATTTTTAATGACTTTGGTCTGTTTGAAAAACCTAAGAAGAAAACAAAGACAAGTTATAAAGTCTCTGTTAGCATTTTTTCTTTCGCTTTAAAATGACATGCAAGTTTGTTAGAATGTCATACACATTTAAACAGTACCTGTGATTTTTATTTCAGGTTTTTTGGAAGAGCATTCTGAATATGAGATCATTTTTAAGACATTTATGTTTTCCTAGCAGTTAAATAACTATAGCCCTCTTAAAATAACTCATGAATTATACAAAAAAAAAATTCATGAAGGAAGATGTTATAAAATGCAACTTTGTAAATATTAGGCAATGCTTATGTATATTTACCAAATCACAGATAATACATCAAATGTTCCTTTAGCATTTTTTTCCTGCAAAAAAGCAATGGACTGTAACAAATAGAAGGGTACGTTTCCTCTCCTTAGCTAAATGTGCTCATTATTGGAATTGGGCACCACAGTGACCCCAAGGCTACCAACGCCTGACCTACTGATGAGTCCAGGGCAGAACAGAGTGATCAGGGATAGGTCAGTGTCAGCACCAAAAGCAATGCATGCTGGTAGATAAAAAGAGGGCTTGGGTCAGAGTTCAAGCCTGAAAAGGGGCCAGGGAGAAAGGACTCCAGTGGGAATTGGGAAAGCAATGCCTCTCTGCAGGGATTCGATGATAGTGCTGCCTCACAGTTGGGGCTGAGATTTGATACTACAATTTTCTGGGTTTGCAAGATGCTTATCACTTAGAACCCAGTTGGAGCAGGTGCAAAGTAAATTTTCTGTTGTTTGAAAGGGACAGGAGGGACAGAGGAGCCAAAAGAAAGCTGACAACCATGTCTTTTATGGTAAGCTGCTCTCGGAGGGCCACGTTTCATGGCCTAAAAAGCAGTTATTAACATCCATTTTTAATAAAACCATTACTAAAAACAAATGAAAATTGGGCTGTGCCTGGGGCTCAAAGGAGTAGGGCGCCAGCCCCATATGCCAGAGGTGGCGGGTTCAAACCCAGCCCCGGCCAAAAAATACAAAAACAACAACAACAACAAAAAGTGAAAATTGTCCACTACATAAGAGTGTTTCATCTGTCAAGGAAAGACATTATTTCAAGTCTTATCATGTTTGATACAACATATTATTTTGAATTCAGGGAGAGTTTTGGATAAGGAAGAGATGGGGCCGTGCTGAACTCCTTAAACATTTCCAGTTACCATGTTTAATGTCTTCCTTTTTTCCAATTCCCACATTAAAAAGAGTGCCCAGATTAATGAGACAGCAGCTACTCCCTTCCATGCCTTCTACCCTCTCTTACCATCATCCTCTGACTCAAGGGCCACCTCCTGGGCACCCTTTCTGTCCCCTTCCACAGCATCCTCTGGAGTTATAGCTCTAATCAATGTAGCGCTGCCCAAAAGCAGTCATGGCTAATTGGTGTCTGCAGAACAAGCATGAACCCCTTAAGATGACATTCAGAGCCTCCCTCTCCCAAACTGATTTCCTCTCCCCTCTCTGTCATATTCAACAAACATTTGTTGAGCATTTGTGCTAGACACTGGGAGGAAGGGCAAAATGATTAAGATGTAGTTCATACTTTAAAAGAGAAAAACATATCCACATATTTGCATACCAACAGCACAAGACTAGAGACTTGTTAATGGAGATGTGCAAAGTGCAGGAGGATTGTCTGAGAAGGGTGATTCATTCTTATTAGGGATCTGGAAAAGGCTGCGAGAAGAGAGTATTGGAGTGGAGCTTTCGTTTATGCTGCTTCACCATCTGAAATGGTTTCCTCTGTTACCTGTCATCACACTCCCCAGCAAAACAGCAAGGGTGGAAATTTTAGCCCTAGTCCTTTGAGTCATCATGGTCCAAACCCATTGTATGATTGCCAAATACCATGTTTGACAGGCCTTCCTTTGTTGGGGCAGTTTTTCCTTTCATTCCACCTCACCCCCATTTTTTTATCAAAATGTTACCACTTTTTCAAAGCTCACGTCAAATACTGCTTCTTCACTGAAGCCTTTCCAAGTCACCAACAAAATTCACCCTCTGTACCTCTATTACCTATTTTTATAACCATTTATACAAAAAGCCTCTGATGAAATTCCCTATGTCTTGGGATTTCCACTGGCCAAACCTAGGACAATACAAAATGGAATCGAACAGTAATGAGCATACAATATTGCATTCTCTATACATCCAACTCCACGAACAATACTGACACTAAACAAAGGATAGGTAAAAACATTCTGTCCTATAATAGAATAAAAATTAATAAATAGGGAAGAATTATAGAATAAGAAAATCCCTACTTTCAGTTATTATAATAATTTCTGATTCAGGCAAGAATCATCGATGTATGCCAAAACCATTGGTGATGGTCAGTTGGAAAGAAAATATCTATACATTCTTACACCTTGTCCCTTATCATTAACTACAAAGGGTAACATCCTTTCATGGGAACTAAAACAATGACAACGAACTGCAATATGTGATTCTAGATCAGATTTTTTTTTAAAAGCCCACCACAAAGGACAGTACTGCTGTCCTTTAACCAAGAAGAGGTAAGCAGTAAACCCAGGGCTTACTTCTACTAAAACCTGACAGCAACAAGAAACTTGTTTAACCCTAAAGGTCAGAAGTCAGATTAAATATGCAGATTAAGTTTACTTTCCCTGATAAATTTATCAGAATACCCTGTTTCATTTCTCAAACAGAGGCAGTCCCAGTAAAGATATTATCATAAAAACCAAGTAGTATTTCTCTTCCTTTTGATATTCATTTATTTATGCACAAATAGTTGCCTGCTTGCCATGTGCCAGGCAGGTTCCAGAACCTGAGGCTCTCTCAGTGCAAAAGAACATTCCCTGCCCTTACGAAGCTTCCATTCTAATGGCAGGAGACAGAAAAAGTGTGCCAAGCAGTGAGAAAAATGAAAATTAGTAGTGGGAGAGTAGCAGGGCAAAGGTAGGAGTGACCCCTGGCCAGGGAAGGTCAGATTGTCCACAGCCTTGATAACATATACAAGGACTTTGGGTTTTGTTGAGTTAGGAAGACAAGCGTAGTGGATTCAGAACACCAGTCACATAACCTTAGGGGTTAAAAGGAACACTCTGGGGCGGCGCCTGTGGCTCAAGGAGTAGGGCGCCGGTCCCATATGCCGGAGGTGGCGGGTTCAAACACAGACCCGGCCAAAAACCACAAAAAAAAAAAAAAAAAAAAGGAACACTCTGGCCTCTATGTGGAAAGTATGCACAGTGAGGCCAACAGCTGACAAACTTAAGAACTAATGTCATATTCCAGATTGGAAATGATGGTTCTTAGACTATCATGATTGCAGAGGAGGTTATAAGAAAACTTAGGCTGGGTGCAACGGCTCACGACTATAATCCTACTACTTTGGGAGGCCAAGGTTGGAGAAATGCTTGAGCTCAGGAGTTTAAGACTGTCCTGAGTAACATAGAAAGATCCCATCTGCACAACTAAATAGAAAAATTAGTTAGGTGTGGTGATGTGTGCCTATAGTCCTAGCCACTTGGGAGGCTAAGGTAGGTGAATTGCTTGAGCCCAGACATTTGAAGTTTCAGTGAACTGTGACGATGCTACTGCACTGTAGCCTGGGTGACATAGTGAGATCCTGTATCATGTATATATATCTATATCTATATATATATATATATATATATATATATATAGAGAGAGAGAGAGAGAGAGAGAGAAGAAAAGTTAGATTTTATAAGGATTTTGAAGATAGGGCTGGCAGGATTTGTTGAGTATTTGGATAAAGTATGTCAAAGAAGTTTTAAAGAGTACTCAAATGTGTAGCTGGATAAGGGGAAAGTGAGTACGTACATTGGGTAAGAAATAGTGAAAAAGTGGTAGAATCAATAAATGATGGTCTCAGTGGGGGTGATGGATTTTAGGAGTTGAAGGAAAACTCCTTCAACTCCTAAAAGAGATCAGGTGAGTTAGGAAGACACGAGGCAACAGATGGAAGGTAGGATGCATAAAACTGAGATTGAGAAAGTTATTAGGAATAATCAAACAAAATCTAATGAACTGGTTTATTCATTAGAATAACCTGAAATGCTTTTAAAATTGCAGATTCTGGGCCCCAGCCCCAGAGTTTGGGGCTCAGTAGTCTGAAGTAGGGTCTGAGAATTCATATTTATTTATAAATGCTGCTGATGTTGATCTGGAGACCATATTCTGAAAACCACTGCTCTGGAAGTATGATGCTAGAGGATGTGAGCAAAATAAAGTATAGGTTAAGATCCCCGGAGGACAGGAGACCAGAGAGAAAAACACATAAAACTATAACGAGAGGAGTGTCCAGAGACAGTTACATGGGAGCTTGTCTTCAAGAGTAAAGAAATAAATTGAGCTTCAAAGTGGAGGATGTTTAAAATAGGAAGAAGAGAAACTGGTCTCAAAATAGCCATGAGATGGAAGGAAGATAACAATGCCTTCGGGACAGTGGTATTTAGGGCAGAGAAAAGTCACACAGAGGCCAGCAGGGGAAGCTGTGAGCCGGGAGAGAGCTTAGACTTTACTAACACAGGAAAGTGAGCAGAACACTTGAAAGAGGTGGAAAATACAGGAGGCTTTGCTAATGATAAACCATTCATTCCAAAAGGCAGAGAAAAGGGTATCTGGAGTTGATGCAGGTGAGGAAGGGTCTCAGGCAGTGATGAGGTGTGGAAGGATAAGGTTTACAGATGTTAGGGCTAGAGAACAGGGCACAGAGTGTGGAGAGTGGGCATCTCCCCAGTCACACAGACTGCTAAGGACTTCTCTTTCCTCCAGCCGTGTAAAAGCTAGGGAAGGAGCAATGTTGCCTGGAGCTGAAGAGGCTCCCAAGCTCCTTTCTCTCTCACTCTAAGGCCCCAGGTGATCCTCTTCACCAAGCAGCCTCAGAGCCAACATTCTATATTTGAGAACCACATGCTTGATTGTTTTCTGCACAGGTTAAAACATACACTAGGTACAGAATTCATAATCATTTGATTCAGTCCATTCTCTAATATCAAGTGTCCATCTTGGCAAACAACCCCTGATACCACTATACGAATCCTTCTAGAAATATCCATATTCTGCATGCAGGATGCAAGCCTATTCTGTAGCTTTTCCGATCAACAGCAGCATTCCTATGGACACTACTTCTGTATCTTGTTTTGTGAAACTTTTTCCTTTTATTCTATTTTAAAGATGACTCCGTATCACTCTACATAAAAGTACCTAGTATTTTTTGGTTGAGTGAACCATAATTTAATTAACCAGCCCCTGGGATGGATATTTAGGTTGTTTCCGATCATTGTTACCTTCTAGGTTCTAGACACAGTCCCTCCACTGAGTAGTAGCAATACTATTTCCCCTGACAATCAGAATTAATCATCTTCGCCAGCACAACATCTTAGTTTTTTCATTTGATGAGCCACTTGCATAGTTCAGTAATATGGCCAGGTTATTCTAAGTGTCCAGTTCAACTGAACAGGTGTCATGTTCCCATGTGAAAGTATTCTTCCCTCATCCTAAACCTCTATATCAGCACAGTAATAACTTACAGAGACAGGAAGCAAAAATATTTTTAATGGGTCACTGGATGTGAAGGTAAAAGATGATACCTCAATTTCCACTTGATTCAGAGATCTCTGTATTCTGCTTGTGATATTAAAAACTACTTTAATATCACAAGGTTTATTTTCTAAACTAGAATACAGTATTCCACAATAGAAACATGGGATAAGTAAGACCAGTGAATCTCATAGGTGTCAGCCTATTTCCTTACCCTCAAAAACAATATCGTACAGGATGTCAATTTGTTGGACAAGGAAACAAGTGGTAGCCCTGATAAGGCAGGCAGAGGATGAAAATTCGTACCTAGAGTAAGCATTCATAGCAGCAAGGACAAACCCCCAGCATTCCTCAATGGAGAGGGTCCAATGTAATCAACCTGCCACCAGGTGGTTGGCTGACTGCTCTGGGACGGTGCCATATTCAAAGCTCAAGGTTGATATGTTTGTAGGTAGAACACTTGGCAATGGTGTCAATTCATTCAGCCTTGGTCAGAAATGATTGTTAAATCTACATGTTCCTCCCAACCCTACACCAGTGCCACTGTATTTACGTGTCACTTGCGAAGCCATGGTATTACTTTGCAACAATGCTGACAACATGGGTAGAAGGGGGCATCTTGCCTATCTGATTATTTTCAGGTGTGATGAATTCTCCTCCGTGAACATTCACATGAAACATAAAAATCCTCATTTCCTGCTCTTCTGGGAAAGTATACTTTCTGCTTTATACATCCTTGTCATCAATCATTTTCCTTCAAGTTCCTGACTATTTAGCCAAGCTCTTAACCACTGTCCATGCATTGATATACAGCAATCCCGTGGCCATCACTCTCTGACTACTAGCATCAACTGCCTAACATTCTGTCCCCCAGATAGACTCCACTTCCCTGCTATCTTTTAGGAACCCTTTTGAGTGGGACTGTAATGCTTTGGTAGCTCATTTAAGTTGCATCATGCAGAACTATCTGTAAATTAGTTTTATTTACCCTTTTAGTACTACCCTTCAGGGCTAGTACCCTGAAGGAAATAAAAGGGTATAAAAATACCCTTTTATTTCCTTCAGGGTACTAGCCATAGAAAATGTGTCATGAAGCTACTTATATGGAATGAAGAAGAAAAATTGCACTGCAGAAATTATTGTCGGTCACCAGTAGGTTCAATGTACTCAATTCTTCTCTTCTTGCCTGTTAATAACATTTTCAGTAAAAAAAAAAAAAAATCTTTCTATCTAAAATAGCAATTTTGTTTTATTCAACTGAAATCTGATCAACTTATAGTTCTAATACACATCTTAAACTTAACATTCAAAACCAAAATTCTGATTTTCCCATCATAACTGGTCTATCTACCCACCATCTTCCTTATCTTACTGAACAACAACTTCATGCTTCCACTTGCTCAGATCAGAAATGTTAGCACCTTATTCTGAAACTTGGTAATTAAAAATAACCAATAAAGCATTTATCCTGCCTTTCTAATATGGACTACACATCTGGATAACCAAATAGCCCCAGTTGCAGAGGTAACATTCTTCTGTGTTTTTCGTAGTACAAGAATGACATTGATTTAAACAAAATGAATTATGAATTAGAAAATCTCCATGTGGCTACTCCTAATTAAATAATTAGTTCAGAGAAGGATAATCAATACATGTTATAACCGTTAGGTGAAATAGTCTTTGAGAACTAGATATGTCCCTGATCCCTAGGTACCATTCAACAAATTATCTAGTAGTTCCAGATGGAAAAATTTCAAGAGGGATCAGCCTGCCACCTTATCACTTCTCCGATAATTGATGGTAAAAGACAATGTGGGAAATATGGGGAAATTAAGTAGCGACAAGCAATTTTTATTCATCCATTTGGTAGGATAATGATACTTGGTTACATCTGTAAAATCTCTGTTTTTGGGGAGACTTACTAAAGTGTTTCTAGGAGAAATATAATGCCTATAATTTACTTTAGAACACACTGACAGAATAAAATGTTTGAAGAAAATATGGAAAAATGTTAAGACCTGCAGAAACAACATGATAACAATATGGGTTCCCATTGGAATTTTTTCTGTTATTTTTTTATAACAGTAAAAAACAAATCATAATGTTATCCTTGACTTATTCTCTCTTAACATCCCCATGATCCACTATGTTGGTAAATCCTGCCAGCTCTCCTCCTCACCACCTCTCCTGCCCTAACCCTGCTTGTTATTCCAGTTTCCACTTTAACTATTCTCATGTTTCAGCCCTTTCATCCACCCACATAGTCTACTTCATCTAGTACCCAGAATACCCATTTTAAAAAAACATGTCATTCTGCTTAAGACCCCAAGGAATCCCTGTTTTTATCAGAATGAAAGTCAAAAACCACATAAAGCTTGCAAGCCCCTTTAGGACTGACTTTAGTAACTTACTCTACCCTCTGCTGACTCCACTGTGAACATGACCTTCTTACTCATATATCTATATACATAATTATAATATAATAATTATTCATATATAATTATAATTAATTATTCCTCTGCTTCTTTCTTCTCATTACTTTCAGCTTTATTCTAAAATTCCACAGTCAATGAATGAATCCTTCCTTGACCACTCTACATATAATAGCAAATATTTTCATTCATTGCCTGGTATACCTATCATCCCTTGACGTAATAAAAATATACTTGATATTTTTTTCCAATTCCTCCTGTGCTATAAGGACATAAGAGCCCTGAGGTCAAAAACTGTGATTCTGCTCTCTGTTATGTTTACTAGCTCCTGGAATAATGTCTTGCACAGAGATGCCCAATACATATAATGAATAAGTAGTCTTTCCTTTAAAAACCAAAATTAAACAAAAAAGTTCTAAAACTGCAATTCCAACTGCACTGATGATAACAAAAGCTCAATATTGCAAAACAATCATTTAAGCAAAAAGCTTTTCTCTTTAAATTGCTGTGACAAAACCAGT
Source organism: Nycticebus coucang (assembly GCF_027406575.1). NCBI lineage: Eukaryota > Metazoa > Chordata > Mammalia > Primates > Lorisidae > Nycticebus > Nycticebus coucang. The sequence goes on from NC_069786.1 coordinate 78,463,042, forward strand.
CCAAAATTATGACAATTACTAAAATAAAATAAAGAATCAAAGATTTCTCAAAAGTAGGTCTAGTGATAGAGATCTAAATCCTTTGGCAGGGGGGAAATACTTAGCATGAAAAAACTAACAATCTCTTATATATATTACTGCCAAGTTAAGCTTTAAAAAAAAAGAAAAAGTAACACAATCTCTATGTCATACCTACTCCCTTCATCCACAAATGAATAGTTAATTAAAAAAAATATATTTAAAAGCTGGTAAAGTCTTTTCTAAATTAAGTATCTGAATTAAATTTACATCAACACTGAAAAAAATACTGACCCCTTTGCTCAGAACTTAATAAATCAATTTGCCTTCGAAAAGCAAATCAGTTATAATAAAAATCAGAGAGTGAACCTGAAAAAAAAAGTCTTTGGTCGACGTGACACTAGTGTGTTTTGAAAAGCAACCTCATTGCCTTCTTCTAGGCCTAAATTTAGAATGTCCCTTTAGCTTCATCATCTCACAAAAGAAAGGAAAGTACAAAGAAGCAGGTGGCTCAGGAAATGTAACTGGTGAGGAAAGATGAAGCCAGGACAAAACTCACCAGCTGAAACTGCCAAGCGCTTTAGTAAAACTATCTTTCATGAAATGAACCATAACCATAAGAGAAGCATTTGGCTTTCAAAAGTAGATTAAGAAGGGGGGGAAGTTCTTTAGGTTTTAAGAAAATTAATTGATGAGAAAATAGGTCCAGCCCAGCCCTATTGACCAAATAATAAACATTTCCATGTAATATACAAATGCATATAGCACATAAGGGCTTATGTAAAATCACTAGCTACAAAGAACTCTGTGAAAAACATTTTTAAAATGAGACAACACAAGGCATCAGCTAGTCCTGACCTTCTCTCCTAGCACCCAATTATGATAAACTATAGGAAATGAAAGCTATTTTAAGACACCTAAATCCCAACTCCTTGGAAAAAAAATTTCAAACTGGTATATATCATTTATTCATGACTTTACAATAATGTAAGTGTCCCCGAATAGACAACCCAAGATTAAAATATAGATATGATTCAGTATTAATTTGCAAATGGCTTGGTACTAAGTCTTTTGGTAACTTCCCAATTCATACTCTAGAGTATAGACCTTTTCAGCACCCCAGTTTGCAATGAACCAGCGATGTAAAACAGAATGGCCAACTGTTCCTCTGTTAGTAACAAATGTGCTAATACATACTAGTTTAAACTTGATCTATCAGCGAGGCAATGAACCATGAAGGGTGGGGGTTAATCAGGGTGTTCTCCAAACAAAGGCTCATGAGAGCAGCAGGGACGCCACTCCCAGACTCACATCTGTGCTGTTTTAAGTGCAGCACTATGGAAATGGCATGGTGTTCATCAAAGTTAAGAGCCCAGAACCTTGTCGTAATCTTGTTTACGCGCACAACTCTTTCACACAGAAAAGCAACCAAATTGCTGCAAAGATAAAAGCCAAATATAGGGAATAAAAACTTCAGTAAACCACAACCCTCCGGAGCTATTAATATTAAACTATGCCCAGTTAATGTGTAACAATGATGGTAAAAGCCTTTCCTACATAAGATTTGACAACTTCCCAGTAGAGCTCAGAGTTAGAGATATTTTATATCAGTCAATTTATATTAAAATACATCAATTCCACTTTATTATCAACGCAAGCTTATTGATGCAGATCTTTACACATCAGATAAAAATAATTTTAATGCATAGTCTATGTAAAGTAAAAACAAAGCTATATAAAACTTCGGAGTTTACATACAGCCTGCCAATGTAAACATATCTCTATTTCTAATAGCTGAAACTGACTTAACAGCAATTAGTAGAAAATATCACCTGCTGCCAGAATAATCACCTCAATACTTCAGGATTTAAATAATAAAGGAACTGAGATTATTTAGATAGACTGAGAGTGAATGAGCACAGGAGAGCAAAGATAAAGAAAATTCAGCTGATAAATTCATCATTTATCTTTAGAAATTTTTATCCTGATATAATAAATTCTTATTCATTTTGGAAAATGCTATAGATCTATTAACTATCTCACTTTTCCCAATTAAATCCTGACTGAAAAGAGATATATGTAATTAGCTGAAGGAAATTTTCCTACTCAGAAGTCAAGCACAGAATTAGTTACCAGTCTGATGAAATAATTGTATATTTAACCCTTCACAAACCATGAAATTATAAAACATTAGGGAGCAATTTCATGAATATGCTTTAATTTAGTGATTTTATCAGTTAGAAAGCTTTTTCAAAGTATTTTTTCTGAATCATACATACATAAGCAGTGAAGTGTGACTTTTAAGAGAAGTTATCTTCAGCACCTCAAAAAACAAAAAAAAGCATTGATTTTAGCATTCCAAGAACATATGTTCCATTACAAAAATAGTCTTTAAAAGAGTTGTGCACTGTAATACATATTAAAGCCAATTACAGAGAATTTTTATTTCTTAATTTACAAAAAGAATCGTACATGTTTGCCATGTACAAGATGTTGTTTGGAACTATATACATGTATACATTGAAGAATGACTAAATTGAGCTGATTAACATATATACTACCTCACATACTTGTCATTTTGTGCTGCGAACACATAAATCTACTCATCAATTTTCAAGTATGTTGTTATTAATTATAGTAATGATGTTGTATAGTCAACCTATTAAACTTATCCTCCCAACTGAAATTTGGTATCCTTTGATGAACATCTCTCCAAGCCTCCCCCCCTTACAATATCACCAGCTTCTTATCATCACTTAAAATGTAGAAAATCCTGTCATTTTCAGGTTCATGGATAAACTTGGAGCAAGTTATGCTGAGTGAAATATGCCAGGGATTGAAAGACAAATACCACATGGTCTCACTTATATGTACAATGTAAAAATGTTGAACTCATAGAAGCACTGCTTTTCAGGGCTGAATAGTATTCTGCTGAGTATGTATGTCCTACATTTTATCATTCATCCAGTGATAGACACTTAGGTTGATTCCCTACCTTGGCTCCTGCTATAATGCTATAATAGACCTGGTGCTGCAGACATCTCTTCAATGCACTGATTTCATTTCTTTTGGGTATATACCCAGCACTGAGATTGCTGGATCCTATGGTAGTTCTATTTTAAAGTGAGAAACTTCCATACTGTTTTCCATAATGATTGCAGTAATTTAAATTCCCCCAACAACGAGCAAGGGTTCCTCTTTGTCCACATCTCTGCCAGATCTTGTTATCTTTCACCTTTTAGGTAACAGCCATTATAAAAGGTGTTGAGTGATAGCTCATTGTGGTTTTAATCTGTACTTTTCCGATGATTAGTAATGTGGAGCATTTTTTTCATATGTCTGTTATCATTAGTATGTATTATCTGGAGAAATGTTTGTTCACGTCCTTTGACCATTTTTTTTTAATTTTCATTTATTTTTTTTTTTTTGTGGAGACAGAGTTTCACTTTATTGCCCTCGGTAGAGTGCCATGGCATCACACAGCTCACAGCAACCTCCAACTCCTGGGCTTAGGAGATTCTCCTGCTTCAGCCTCCCGAGTAGCTGGGACTACAGGCGCCCGCCACAACGCCCAGCTATTTTTTTGTTGCAGTTTGGCCGGGGCTGGGCTTGAACCCGCCAACCTCGGTATATGGGGCTGGCGCCCTACTCACTGAGACACAGGCGCCGCCCCCTTTGACCATTTTTTAATCAGGTTGTTTTCTTGCTACTCAATTACTGAATTCCGTACATTAATTATATTTTGTTTTTTTATTAGTATTTTTTTATTATTAAATCGTAGCTATGTACATTAATACAATCATGGGGCACCATACACTGTTTTTATAGACCGTTTGACACATTTTCATCACACTAGTTAACATCGTCTTCCTGGCATTTTCTTAGTTATTGTGTTAAGACATTTATATTCTACATTTATTAAGTTTCACATGTACCCTTGTAAGATGCACGGCAGGTGTAATCCCACCAATCACCCTCCATCCACCTATCCTCTCTTCTCCCTCCCTTCCCTCTCCCCTTTCGCCATATTCTTAGGTTATAACTGGGTTATAGCTTTCATATGAAAGCCATAAATTAGTTTCATAGTAGGGCTGAGTACATTAGATACTTTTTCTTCAATTCTTGAGATTCTTTGCTAAGAAGAATATGTTCTGGGTCCATCCATGTAAACATGAAAGAGGTAAAGTCTCCATCTTTCTTTAAGGCTGCATAATATTCCATGGTGTACATATACCACGATTTATTAATCCATTCATGGATCGATGGGCACTTGGGCTTTTTCCATGACTTAGCAATTATGAATTGGGCTGCAATAAACATTCTGGTACAAATATCTTTGTTATGATGTGATTTTTGGTCTTCTGAGTATATACTTAGAGGAATTATAGGATTGAATGGCAGATCTATTTTTAGAACACTAAGTGTTCTCCAAACATCTTTCCAAAAGGAATGTATTAATTTTGCATTCCCAAGAGCAGTGTAGAAGTTTTCCCTTTTCTCCACATCCACGCCAACATCTCTAGTCTTGGGATTTTGTGATATAGACTAATCTTCCTAGAGTTAGATGGTATCTCAAAGTAGTATTGATTTGCATTTCTCTGATGATTAAAGATGATGAGCATTTTTTCATATGTCTGTAGGCCGTGTACCTGTCTTCTTCAGAGAAGTTTCTCTTCAAATCCCTTGCCCAGCCTGCGATGGGATCACTTGTTCTTTTCTTGCTTATACGTTTGAGTTCTCTGTGGATTCTGGTTATTAAACCTTTGTCGGAGACATAACCTGCTAATATCTTCTCCCATTCTAAGGGGTGTTTGCTTGCTTTTCTTACAGTGTTCTTGGCTTGCAGAAGCTTTTTAGTTTGATCAGGTCCCAGTAGTGTATTTTTGAAGCTGCTTCAATTGCCCGGGGGGTCCTCCTCATAAAATACTCGCCCAGACCATTTTCTTCAAGGGTTTTCCCTGCACTCTCCTCTAGTATTTTTATAGTTTCATGTCTTAAGTTTAAATCTTTAATCCAGTGAGAGTCTATCTTAGTTAATGGTGAAAAGTGTGGGTCCAGTTTCAGTCTTCTACAGGTTGCCAGCCAGTTCACCTAGCACCATTTGTTAAATAGGGAATCATTTCCCCACTGAATGTTTTTAATTGGCTTGTCAAAGATCAAATAATGATAAGTAGCTGGGTTCATCTCTTGGTTCTCTATTCTGTTTCAGACATATACTTTTCTATTTTTGTGCCAGTACCATTCTGTATTGATCACTATCAATTTGTAGTATAGTCTGAGGTCTGGTACTGTGATTCTTCCTGCTTTATTTTTATTTCTTAGTAATGTCTTGGCTATTCGAGGTTTTTTCTGATTCCATATAAAACAAAGTATTATTTTTTCAAGATCTTTACTTTAATAGGGATTGCACTAAAATTGTATATTGCTTTGGGTAGTATGGACATTTTAACAATGTTGATTCTTCCCAGCAATGAGCATGGTATGTTTTTCTATTTGTTAACATTTTCAGCTATTTCTTTTCTTAGAGTTTCATAGTTCTCTTTATAGGGATCTTTCACATCCTTGGTAGATAAACTTCCAAACATTTCATCTTCTTTGGCACTACTGTGAATGGAATAGAGTCCTTAACTGTTTTTTCAGCTTGACTATTGCTGGTATATATAAAGGCTACCAATTTATGAATGTTTATTTTGTAACCTGAGATGCTGCTGTATTCCTTGATAACTTCTAAGAGTTTTGTAGTAGAATCCCTGGTGTTTTCCAGATATACAATTATATCATCTGCGAAGAGCAAAAGTTTGATCTCTTCTGACCCTATATGGATACCCTTGATCGCCTTTTCTTCCCTAATTGCGATGGCTAAAACTTCCATTACAATTTTGAAGAGCAGTGGTGACAATGGGCAGCCTTGTTCCTGATCTGAGTGGAAATTATTTCAATTTAACTCCATTCAATACAATATTGGCTGTGGGTTTGATGTAGATGGCCTCTAAGAGTTTAAGAAATGTCCCTTCTATACCAATTTTCTTAAGTGTTCTGATCATGAAGGGATGCTAGATATTATCCAAAGCTTTTTCTGCATCAATTGAGAGAATCATATGGTCTTTGTTTTTTAATTTGTTTATGTGCTGCATTACACTTATAGATTTTTGTATATTGAACCTGCCTTGAGACCCTGGGATAAAACCTACTTGGTCATGATGTATAATTTGTTTGATGTGTTGCTGGATTCTGTTCGTTAGGATCTTGTTGAATATTTTTAAATCTATATTCATTAGTGACATTGGTCTATAATTTTCTTTTCTTTTTGGGTCTTTTCCTGGTTTGGGGATCAGGGTGATGTTTGCTTCATAGAACGTGTTGGATAGTCTTCCTTCTTTTTCTACATTTTGGGTTGAGTAATATAGGTACTAATTCCTCTTTAAAGGTTTGGTAGAATTCTGACATGAAGCCATCTGGTCCCGGGCTTTTCTTTTTAGGGAGATTTCATATGTTTGATGCTATTTCAGAACTTGATATTGGCCTCTTCCACATTTCCACTTGATTCTGGCTAAGTCTTGGAAGGTGACGTGCTTCCAAGTATTGGTCAATTTCCTTCAGATTTTCATATTTCTGAGAATAAAGTTTCTTGTAATATTAAGGATTTTTTTGAATTTCCGAGGAGTCTGTTGTTATTTCGTCTTTGTCGTTTCTGATTGATGAGATTAGAGATTTTACTCTTTTTTTTAACTGGTTAGGTTAGCCAAAGGTTTATCTATTTTATTGACTTCTTCAAAACCAACTGTTTGATTTATTGATCTGTTGTATAATTCTTTTGTTTTCAATTTCATTTAATTCTGCTCTAATTTTGGTTATTTCTTTTCTTCTACTGGGTTTAGGGTTGGAATGTTCTTCCTTTTCCAGTTGCTTGAGATGTCCCTTTAAGTTGTTAACTTCCTCTCTTTCTGTTCTCTTGAGGAAGGCTTGCAGTGCTATAAATTTCCCTCTTAGGGCTGCCTTTGTGGTATCCCAGAGGTTCTGATAATTTGTGTCCTGATTGTCATTTTGTTCCAAAAATTTGGCAAATTCCTTCCTAATCTCATCTTTGACCCAGCTATCATTCAGCATAAGGTTATTTAACTTGCATGTTTTTGTATGAGTATGCAGATTCCTGTTGTTACTGAGTTCAACTTTTATTCCCTGGTGGTCCAAGAAGATGCAAGAAATAATTTCTATTCCTTTAAATTTACTGAGGTTAGACTTGTGACCTAAGATGTGATCGATTTTGGAGTGTGTTCCGTGGGCTGATGAGAAGTATATGTATTCAGATTTGTTGGGATGAAATGTTCTGTAGATGTCTGCTAAATCTAAATGTTGGATGGTTAGGTTTAAATCTAAAATTTCTTTGCTCAGCTTCTTATTGAAGAATCTATCCAACACTGCCAAAGGAGTGTTGAAATCTCTAACTATTATGGAGCTGAAGGAAATCAAGTTGCTCATGTCTGTTAGAGTTTCTCTTATACATTGAGGTGCATCTGGTTGGGTGCATAGATATTAATAATTTAAATCTCATCATATTGAGTATTACCCTTAACAAATATGAAGTGACCATTCTTATCCTTCCTTACTTTTGTTGGTTTAAAGCCTATTGTGTCTGCAAATAGAATTGCAACACCTGCTTTTTTCTGATTACCATTTGCCTAAAATATGGATGACCATCCTTTCACCCTGAGTCTATATTTATCTTTTAAGGTAAGATGTGATTCTTCTATACAGCAAATATCTGTCTTGAGTTTTTGTATCCAGTCAGCTAATCTGTGCCACTTTAGAGGACAGTTTAAGCCATTCACATTAATGGAGAATATTGATAAGTCTGGTAAAATTTTGGGTATTGAGTTTTTCGAAAGTCCAATGGACATTTTTAATCCTTTCACCACTGTGGAAGTTGGAGTTTGAGCAACAGTTTCTCAGTGAGTTTACATTTGTGGTAGAGGATTGGGCTGGTCATTATGGAGGATAGGTCTGAGAATATCCTGAAGAGCTGGTTTGGTTATGGCAAATTTCTTCAACATATGAATGTCATTAAAATTTTTATTTTCTCCATCATAAATGAAACTCAGTTTAGCTGGATACAGGATCCGGAGTTGAAAGTTGTTTTGCATTAGGAGATTAAAAGTTGATGACCACCATCTACTGGCTTGAAAAGTTTCAGCATAGAGATCTGCAGTCATTCTAATATTCTTCTCTTTGTAGGTAATGAATTTCTTACATCTGGCTGCTTTTAGAATTTTGTCCTTCACATTAACTTTAGTGAAGTTAATTATGATATGCCTGGGGGATGTCTTATTTGGTTTGAGTCGTGCTGGGGTTCTGAAACTGTCTGCTATCTGAATTTCAGAATCTCTTGGCATGTCTGGAAAATTCTCTTTCATAATTTCATAGAGAAGGGCCTCTGTGCCTTGCAAGGCCACTTCATGACTTTCAGGGATTCCAATGAGGCAAATATTAGCCTTCTTCAAATTATCTCAGAGCTCTCTGAGAGAATGATCCATTTTTGCTCTCCATTTCTCTTCCTCTTTGAGAGTTTGGGAGCGTTCAAAGGTTTTGTCTTCAATGTCAGAAATCCTTTCTTCTGCTTGCTCCACTCTGTTTCTGAAGGATTCTACTGTATTTTTGAGATTTTTGAGGGCTGCAAATTCTTACTTCAGTGCGTCAACATCTTTGGTGGTTTTGTCTTTAAATTCGTTAAATTCTTGAGACAACTTTTGAATTTCTCTTCTAATTTCTAGTTCCGACTTTTGAATTGTTTCTTGAATTTCTAGTTCCAACTTTTCCTCCATTCTATTAATCTTGTTTGTAATCCAAATTCTGAATTCAATTTCTGACATCTGGGCCAGCTGTTTATGAATGGGATCTTCAGTTCCATATGCCATATCTTTCCTTTTGGGGGTAATCTATTCTGGTTATTCATGTTACCAGAGTAACATGGTACTGATTCTGCCCCATGATTATTTTACACCCTTTGATTTTTTTCCCTGGAGCTTTGTTGAGGACCCGTACAGTGCTATGTTCTGAGAAACTGGGGACCTGTTTGGTGTGGTGGGGCTAAGTGGTTCTGTCTTGTTTTCAGCTGGTCTCTGTCCAACCCTAGTGAAACAGTTACTCTGGGTTGAAGTCTCAGCTGTGGAGAATTACCAGCAATTAAGTCACCCCGCCCCCAACAGGCAACAATTGGAAAAGGAAAATCAAACCTTCCTACAACCACACACCTAGGGCATCACTTGAATAGTCCTTGGGCAATTGGCTCAGTTCAAAGGGTCAAAATCAATTGTCTCAGTCAACACCTGTCTTAGGTGGGAGAGTTTAAAAGGTCTCTGGGGCAACTGGATCGCAGGGGTCTGGTGACTACTCAGATATGACTTGCTCCAGTGCTCCGTGAAGTCAGGAGGACCCACCCAGCAAATAGATTAGTCTGGGAAGGTTGATGCCTCCTTCCCCAACTTGCACCTCTGTCACACCCAGTCACTGATAGCCCTGCAGGGCTGTGACCCAGTTGCCTGTAGTGAACAGATACTCCAGGGGTTTGCACCTGCCTGAATCACAATGAAATCTATATCTGCTCAGCCAGGCCACTGCACTCGGCCTCTATCTAGCAGGGGGAGGTGAGGCCTGACAACTTCGGGTGCTTGATGGAGGCTGGGGGGTGTTCACTCAGTTCCAGCACTGTCCTGATTGATGGTACTGACAGAACAGAACAACTTTCAAATTCCCAACAACTTGTGGGAATTTTTTTCTGCCCCTGCTAAATTACCCTGCAGAAGAGAAGCTGTTCTGAGTTCTCAGAGCCTGCGCCTCAGGCCCTGTCTTTGCTCCTGCAGGTTTGTATTCAATTAGCTGTCAGTTCTAGCCTTCTGCCTTCCTTTGTCTATAGGCTGACAATCCCTTGAGGGCTGGGTGCATCTTAGGCTCAGTAAAGCGGTCCTCTGGGTCAGCGCCGCCCTGGGAACTTCCCGGCTCTGCGCGTGCGTTTCTAGTCCCTGCGCTCCACCCAGGCCAGTACCGCCTCAGGCAAACCCTTTACTCACGGGGCCTGCATTTCCATTCCAGATCTGTTCCCCAGTGGTTGCCACCTGAGAGGATACCCGGCCTCCTCTGGTTGCCTAGGGAGACAGGGTGTGTGGCTTCAGAATGTCTGGGATCCCTATTGTTGCCAAAAACGGCTGCTGCTCTATACCTCGGGGCACTGCAGCTCTGGTGTGGTTCCCTCTCAGCCGACCATCCTCTCCTCACTCCCGTGCCACAGAATTAGCACTGACTAGCTTCAGTCTAGGCCCTATCCACACTCCTCGAGAAATCACCCACAAATCTGGACTCCTGGGGGACAGTTCTCCAGACCTCAGAGTGAGAGTGGAGGGGAATCCTGGAAACTCAGAATTGCAGGTAGAGAATAAATACAGTTTTATACAGTTTTATGCCTGGCAGGAGAATGCCGTGGCAACCTAGTAGAGGAGGTAGGTCCAGTTTTTAGAGGGTCTCTCCCGTGGAGTGTAGTGGGAATACTTTTGAACTCTGCTCGTTTGTTTGTGGGGCACTCTAAGCTGTTCTCATGGGGGAGGGGACTCCCATCTGCTTTGTGATGGATTTTGTACCTTTTGTTTTTATCCCTGGGGTCGCAGCTCACCTCAGAAGATTGATGTGTGCTCTTCAACCTTCTCTCTTAGTGCAGCTCTAATCTACCAAGTTATTTGCTAAATTTCTGTCCTTTAACTCTCCTTCTGGATGGGAGCCTCTGTGGAAAGCTGGCTTCAGTCAGCCATCTTGTCTCTGACCCTCCATTAATTATATTTTGAATACTAACTCTTTCTCTGTTTGTCTGGTTTGCAAATATTTTCTCGTATTTCCTGGGTTATCTCTTCTTTCTTTGCCGCACAGAAGCTTTTTGGTGCCATAATCCCACGTATCCATTTTCACTTTTGTTACCTATGCTTTGAGTTCATATACAAAAATCATTACCCAGGCCAATGGTATAACCTTTCCAATTGTGTTCTCTACTAGTAGTTTTACAGTTTCAGCCTTGCATTTTATTATTAATCCATTTAGCCTCAGTCTGTCTGAAACTAAGATAGACTTCTTAATAAATTGTTTTGGGACAACTGTATTACTGTTTGGGAAAAAATAGAGCCAATACCTTATGCTACCCCACAAATAAACCTCAAATACACTAAAATTAAACTATACAAGTACGAGAAGAAAACAAAAGTGAATTTCTCTGTAACTTGGATATAAAGAGAGGCTTCCTACTGTGACTCAAAAATGATATGCAATAAAGAATAAGAGTAAATTTAACTGCATAAGACTTTTAAATTAAAACTGCATGAATAATTTGCAAAGAAAAGTCAAGAGAAATTACATATTGGGGGATGACTGTTTGTAATATGTATCACAGAAAAAGACTGACAGACTATAAGATATAAAGAACTTCTAAAAATTAAGGGGAAAAAAGACTAAAAGCATAGAAAATAGGCAAATGATAAGAAGGCAATTCACAATGAAAGATTTTAAAAATTACCTTTAGACACATGAAAATATGTTTAATTTTAGTCATTTTTAAAAATGTAAATTAAAGCAATACTGACATCCATTTCCCATCCATTGCATTGGAAAAATTCTAAAACATGAAAGTTTATCTCTTATTGAGGTTCTTTAGGAACAGATAAAAAATGGTATAAATCCCATGGGAGGTAATTTTACAATATTTAACAAACTGCACATACACTTAATCTTTATATCAGAAATCTACTTCTAAAAATTTACCTTCCAGATACAATATGCATGAAATTATTGATGTGCTATTTGTAACTATGAGAAATTATTAGAATATCAGAAACTATCAAAATATCCACACATGGGAGAGTGTTAAATAAAATATGGCATGGACACCATAATAGAGTCTTTTACAGCTGTAAAAAAAAAAAGGAAGAAAGAAAGAAAGAAAAGAAAAGCTCTCTATGAATTGTTGTGGAGTTGTTTCCAGTATTTGTTGGTAAGTATAAAAGCAAAATGGCAAAAATTTTATATTGATTGTTACTTTTAGTGTAAGAATAAAGGAAATTTTTAAAAATACATATATCTGGTAATTTTTCAAAGAGGAATATAAGTAACCAATTAAGGAGTAAAATGGAGGAAATGGAAATAATACAGGAAGAAGTGTTTTATCTTTTAGAAACATGTTAATGTCGTATATATTCACATATACATATATATGCCGATATATGTATATCAACAAAGATGATGGAGGGAAAAAATGAAAGCTGAATACAAATAGAAACACAGCCAACTGTATTTCAAACACAAAATAAACACTAATCTGAATATCATTTGAACACCATACTTGAAATATATACTTTCATTCTAGCGGGCCAAAAAAAGACCTGCCAATAATTCTTAAGCTCATTTTAGTAGGTTTACTTTTCACAGTGCTATAGACACCACTATTCTGAAACTACTGTGCCTGTGTCATGTGACTGAGCAAATGGGTAGCTGTGTCGTTGCTGGAAGTCATAGTTCTCACCATGGGAGAGTTGACATATAATAGGAAGAACCCTGTAGGATTGTATAGAAATTAGAGAAATCAATGTAAACTCAGGTTTTACAATAAATTTTTCCTAACTCTGTCTGCTAGAGGAGCCTTCAAGTTACAACGTTTTAACAGCAACAAGCAAACCTAGTTCCAGGCCTTGGTTTCCACCGTCCACCAGAAGAAACCTTACTTTCTTAAAGAAGTGACAGATTCCAGGGCTGGTCCAGGGAAGGGACGAGATAACCCTAGACTATTCTATCATGTCAAAAAGTGAACAAAATGCTCCTAAATTGATGGAAACAGGTTGAAAAAACTCAGAAGCCAACTTTAAAGGAACTTCTCAAAATTTCTTCACCTCTTTACCTCAAAGGAGACTTAAATTTTCTCTGACCTTACGGCAGAGGAAATTGTCCCGTCGCAGGCACTCAGATCCACCAGTATAAGAAATGTGAGTCATCTTTCTCTTTCTCTTGATTTAGCTGATTTTATGAGATAAACATTTTAATTTTTTCTCTCATGTCCTAAGTTTGATAGCTCTAAAATTATCAGATTAATTTCAATTATTACTTACAGACACGTCAATCAACAAGAGAATGGTATCCAGTGCATAACATTGATATGAACAAAGCTTAGAGTTGCTGTTTTAACTAGAAGTCAAATAGTATAGGACAATATTGTAGAACCAACCTGCTCTCAAACATGTAGAACACAGATTACATGTACATTAACTATAAGTTATGTTATTGGCACACCTCACTTTCTGAGTGTTTATGTATTTGATGCTCAGCTACATAAGCAACCAAGGTAGAAGTTGTAAATATAGCACAATCTGACTGATATACCACCAAAGACAGCAGCTAATGGATTTCAGCAGGTTTAAAATTAGATTCTTTTTGCAGCAACATTATTGACTATGGAATATGCCTCCTAATTTTTAAGGTGTCAGGACAGAATGGTGGGTTAAGAACATGGCCTGTAGGATCAGATTGCCTGAGTTTGAATCTCAGTTCCATAACTTTCTAGCTGCATGAACTTATACAAATTCTTTACCCCAATGCTGTCTCCTTTCCCCCATAGGTAGGATAGTTATAATAATACCTATCTCCAAGGTGAAAATTAACATCTGTTGATATATGTGACACTTAGTACACTGCCTGCCACCAAGAAATCATGACAATGATGGTGAAAATGATTAATTTTATCAGTATAATGACACCTTCTCACCCTCTCCTCTGCAAAGATGATGCATAAACTTAGTCTTGACGGGCTAAAGGGTTGGAGATTGTGAGTTCCATCAAAGCTCAACACAAACAGCTATGCAATAATAGTAAGAGTAAACCTTTATTGTGTGCCTGCTATTTCACATACATTATATATTTACGTATCCCAATGATTTACCAAGATTGGCCTTATCAACTCCATTTTACAGATAGAAGGTTAAAGGCTCATGGAAGAAATAAAAATAAGGTACACAGCCAAGTAGGTAGCAAAGCTAGGAACCAAACTCCAGTTATCCAAATAAAAATCCCATCAGTCACAATGACTCATTCATAAACCAAACAATATAATTTCCATTTGCTTAGGTAAAAAGAGATAAATAGAGAGGCTAGCCATGTTATTGAGGGTGATCATCCTTCCCAGACCGTATGGTGAGCCAGAGCTAAGTCAGTCAACCCACTGCTGACAGATTTACTAATATCTAAGATGAAAAGTTTAAAAAGTCTCGAAACAAAAATTTGTGGAGTTTGAACTTGAAAGTTTTTTAATTCTTTATGTATTACGAAATTGGACATCTTTATTTTTGATAAGACATTCAGACAATCTAGAAGTGTCTAAAGAATGACACTGTTCTTTAAAAGAAAATACACGTGCTGGCAAAATTCAGACCGTGTGGAGGCTACCACTCTGGCTCTGCCCCTTTAGATTTCCAAAGACCCTCTCCTTGGCCAATATCAAGGGCTCACCACTAGCTGGTTACAGTGATACCATCTTTTTAAATATACTTGACAACACACATATATTTAATCCCAAATATATAGCACAGTCCATTATACCCTGCCTTTCAAGAAAGCAATACTACTCTTAAAAAAACAAAACAAAACAAAAAAAGATTAAATATTTTTAAAAGGCAGTGCAGTATAGTAAAAAAAAAAAAAAAAAAAAAAAAAGTGAATCTTGCTCCAGTACTTAATAATCAACTGACCCACCTCAACCAATCTCTCAGAGTTCAGTTTTCCTAGCCAGAAATCTGTAGAGATTAATACATATATATCTTGACCACAGTAAAAGTGTTGTGATAAAGATTAAATGAGTTGGTTTAAATACAAAGCAACTAGGACAATGCCTAAAATATAATATACACAAGCAAATGCTCAGTTCACCTCACCAGTATTTACTGAACCAGGCACCATGCCAGGTGTTACAGAAAATAATAACATTTATTGAAAATTTGCTATAGATGAACCCCTATTCCAAGTGCTATGTCAAAAAGAGTCACAGTCTGGTAAAACATTAGCCATGCGCGCTCACGATTTTAATGTAAACAACAGTGTGTTCTGTTAGAGCACGAGCAGTGCCAGGAAGTGGCCTGACTATGCGATGTGGTACAGTCAGCTTCACACAGGAGTCTCTGGTTTGTACCAGACCCTGAACTTCAAACGGGATTCACTGGGCAAATGAGAGATGAGGGGCCCTCGAGGTTAAAGGAAGTCCCCAGCTTTGACACATCACTGGCACATGAAGCAAAGCCTGGCACTGGAGGCTGCAAAGGGCCCCAGAACCTGCCCTACAAACCAGCTTCACCTTTGCCCATTTCTTCTCTTTTTATTGGAAAAAGAACTAAGGTATGTAACTTGGCAAAACAGAAAATGTAGTTTTTCAAAATACATAATTTTCCATTTAAGTTATTTTTAAAAATAAAAAATAGATGTTTTTGCTTTAATGATAAATAAGGAGACAAAAATGGTTGATTTGAAAACTGTTACCACAATGCTAAAGCCATTTGCAAATATCTAACTACCTGCCTCAAACAGCAATAAATATATTCATACAAGATGATAATAAAATTCCTAGAGTTACATATAGTATCTATATAAATATCACAATTTCATTACCATTAATGGTAGTCTAATGAATGCCAGGGGCTTAATAATGATTTGTTGCTTAGCATGAAATATGCATTTCCTACTTATGCATACTGTGAGAGTGTAGCTTTATTACTTTTGTCTGCATTTCTTTTCAGCGATAAAAGTTGTTAAGTGAAAATCCATTACACTCTTATCTGAGAATGGATTCAACTTTTTATCTCTCCTGTAGGCTTACAGACATTTGTATTTTGCTTAAGACATTCTGCTAAATATAAATGCTGGTGATTTATAATTTACAATCAAACCAGTAGGTTTATATGTGTTTTTAAAATTCTTTCAGATTAACAAAAAGAAACACACAACACACATCATCTTTTCCATAATGGACAACCAACTGATCTCAAGGCTCGGAGAAAACACTACTAGTGAATTCCTCATAAATTTTTTTTTTTTTTTTTTTGGTGAGAAATGCATTATAACATTACTGCTCACCCTAAATATTGCCTGCCCCAGAGTCTAGAGCAGGGGTCCTCAAACTATAGCCCGCGGGCCACATGCAGCCCAGCGAGGACATTGATCCAGCCCTCCGGGTGTTTTTGCCACCGCTGCCTGTCCTGCTACAGTGCACATGTGTGGATTGTGTGCGACACTCTCTGACTCCCCTCCTCTCTGTCTCTCGACTCCTCCTCTCAGTCTCGGGACTAACTGATGCACACTTGCATCACTTGTTACGACCAGCAGTGACAAATATGGAACCAGACACTGACCATCTCATTAGCCAAAAGTAGGCTCATAGTTCCCATTGAAATACTGGTAAGTTTGTTGATTTAACTTTAGTTGTTCTTCATTTTAAATATTGTATTTGTTCCCATTTTTCTTTTTTTAATTCAAAATAAGATATGTGCAATGTGCATAGGAATTTGTTCATAGTTTGTTTTTAAACTATAGTCCAGCCCTCCAATGGTCTGAGGGACAGTGAACTGAACCCCTGTTCAAAAAGTTTGAGGACCCCTGGTCTAGAGTTCTGAATCATAATATTGGGAAAAGAAGACTAGAACTCCCAAAGAAGATGATACAGATACCTCCTACGAGTGTCTGAAGTCTTTTTTTTCAGAGTAAAATCTGAATTGCCTAATAAATATCATACATTTAAGTAGTGTAGAGAATACTTATACCTGGTAAGAAAAGTTAAGGGCTCATGTTCTGGATCCAGACTCATGCGGATTTGTTCCCACTTCCTCTACCATTTGCTAGTTGCTAACCTCAGATTAACAAAATTTTTAACTATTTAAGCCTTAATTTTCTTATTGATAAGCTGAGAAATGATGATGGTTATAATAATAGTAATTAATTTTACAACGTGCTAAGTCATGTGTGGTCTTCACTTCTCAAACCTTACAACAAAACTCATAAAATAATTTTATTCTCCCTTTTACATGAAAACATATTGGTAGTTGTTGATGCTATCATTATGAGGATTTAATGAGATAATTTATAAAATTTGCTTAAATAGTGGCACACAGTAAATGCTTAATAAATGTCAGCTATTATCATTAAGATTTAAATTTTTAAAATAATGACTGCTCTATAATTTGATAAAGGAAGAAACTGTTAACTAATTTATTTAACAGCATGAAAACTTAATTCAATATTTTATTGGAAACATTTAGAGAATCTTCAGTAGCACTTTGACTATAACCACATAGTAAGGTCTGTCAATGCTTACCTAAATGGTTTCGTCAAAGAAGTTTTGTTATACAGTCAAAAGGGCATCTTTGCAGCAGAAGGATTTCAAGTATATAACAACTTGACAGTGAATATACATCTTAACTCCTATTATCAAGATACTAAGTCAATGCTTGAGGCAGAAATATAATTTTCATGTACAAGACATTGTTTTTAGATATAAAAGTAACAACATAGAAAAATATATCCCTTCCTTAGAACAAAAATGCTACACAAGTGAGAAGCCCTTGGGAAGATTGCCTGGTATTATTCTTCCCAAGGATAAACAGAACAAATTTTTTTCTAGAGAGATAATTCTAGCTTGTTCTCTACTGAAAGGGTAATGGCTGTAAGTTGGAACTGATGCTAGATGAAAAGGAATTTGGATGGAAACCTTTGGCAGACCCCCATCAACATTTACCAGGATCTTCTGAATCAGTTGTATGGAAAACAAGTGGTTTTCACTCGTGGAAAATAAGTGAACCCTTCGTATGACATAGGAACAGGTACTGATTAGCCTTTAAGAATATTTAAAATAGGCTCGGCGCCTGTGGCTCAAGAGGCTAAGGTGCCAGCCACATACACCTGAGTTGGCGGGTTAGAATACAGCCGGGGCCCGCTAACCACCAATGACAGCTGCAACAACAACAGCAACAAAAAAAATAGCTGGGCTTTGTGGCGGGGACCTGTAGTCCCAGCTACTTGGGAGGCAGAGACAGGAGAATCGCTTAAGCCCAGGAATTGGAGGTTGCTGTGAGCCGCTATGCCATAGCACTCTACCCAGGGCGACAGCTTGAGGCTCTGTCTCAAAGAAAGAAAGAAAGAATATTTAAAATAACAAGAGCACAGAATGTTCCGTCACCTATAATTAATCCCTGCAAAGGTATCTTTGGTAGTGTGGCATGTGGTGTATGTTCCTTAAATCAATCTGCATCGCTTAAATACTGTCCATGCTTCTTGGCCCTAGCAACACATTAGAATCCGTAAGGGAACTTCTTAAGGAAACCCACACCTGGGGCCCACCCCGATCTATTTAATACATATAATAGAACCTCTCACTTCTCAGACTCCAGGAACAATTCCTAAGAAGAATGAACTTTTAAAAAATAAAATCTACATATATATATGTCATAACAGTGCTGTCTTTTTTTTAATAACACTCTATTCTTTTACAGTTTCAATTTCTCTTTTTTGTTTAATAATTTCATATTTTCTGCTCGTTCTATTATGTGAAGTTCAAGGGGGTCCAATGCTATGGCTTGTTTTGTCTGCAGACACTCCTGGTAAATATTTCATAAATCCTTGCTAGAAAGGAAATGGCTCAAAATGTCAAACTAGCATGCTCTAACTTTAAGATAAGTAATTTTTCCTATTCCTTTATTAAGCAAATTTTACATGATAACTATGTTTCTGTATACTTATATCTTTAGTTGTAAGTTTAATAAAATTGGAGGTTTACTTTAAAAAATTAAAATTTCCCAAAAAAGGAATTTAATAGAACCTAGTTTAATTTCACTGTTTTCCTTTGACTGCCTAGCTCAGAAAGCAATAGAAAACTTAAGGAAGAGACAAAAAAAAATCATAACTTTGAAGTAAATGTATTTTTATTACTAAATTTCAATACTTGGCTTAGTAAAATGCATGTTTCTTATTTGAAAATTGGTTTGTAAACAGTATCTGATAAAATGATACAGAGGAAAAATACATTTAAATATACATTTGCTAAATAACTTTTACTGAAAAGAATACAATTACATGGACATTGTCCAGTAGTTTAGAATGTATAGTTGCCATAATGAGTGTATATTTGGGTAGCTAAAAGACATTCTGAGGTTTTTGTGTGCCAGGAGTTAAGCAAAAATGCATTAGTAGGTTGTAAAATGCTAGCAGGTTACCATCCTAATTAAATTGGAGATTTTCAAATGCTTTAGTTTTGGAAGCCTTGTTCAGACAAAACCTTACTCAGAACCACTAAATGTAAGACATATCAATTGGGAGCTACATTAGCTCAAGAATAAGTGGCAGGTATCAAACCCAGAGAGTGGCAAGTCCTTCCTGAGGGATGAAGACACTCCAGTCAGGCTATTACACGTGGTAACATCACATGATCCTTGTTGACAGAGTACCTTAAACGGGACTAGACTTTGATAAACAGATAAATGAGGTAATACATATTTAATCAGTTGCCACGTTATTTGAATGCATATTTATCATAAAATTATATTAGAAAGTGGCAGGCATGGTTTTAATATCCAACTAAACTCAACATAAACCAAAACTTTAAAATGTTGTCTCACTGCTTCTAAAGAAACTACTCAAATTTCAAGCATAATGCCTTTGCAGAAAATAATCTGTCCTTAAAAGATTAAGTGTTGCTAGTTCCAACAGCGCACAATCAAATGTCTGAAACTTATCATTCTTTTGACATACAACTGCTCATTTTTAATTTTTTATTTTTAATTATTATGGGTATATAATATTTATATACATTTATAGGGTGGATGTGAGGTATTGACATGGGCCTACAATATATGATAATCAAATCCATATAATCGGGGTGCCCATCATCTCAAGGAGTTGTCATTTGTGTTAGGAACATTCCAACTATACTGTAGTATAACTATAGTATTAACTATAGTTATCATTAACTATACTGTAACTTCTAGCGACTGTAGTTGCTGTGCTGCGATATTAAATATTGTTCATTCTAACTACTGAACTATATTTTTGTATTCACTAACCACTTCCTTTCCCCACCCTTCCATCCTCCACAGCCTCTGGTGACCATCACTCAGTCTATGCTTTGTTTCCAACCAATTATGTTAATATTTATCTCCCACATGTGAATGAGAAAAGCCAAGATTTATCTTTCCCTGCTGGGCTTATTTCATTTAATATGATGTTCTCTAGTTTTACCATGTTGTTGCAAATGACAGGACTTCATTCCACTTCACAGCTGAACAATATCCCACTGTGTATATTACCACATTTTCTTCATCCTTTCACTCACTGATGGGTACACAGGTTGATTACAAATTTTGGCTATTGTGAATAGAGTTGCAGTAAATATGGGAGTACAGATATCTTTTTAATATACTGATTTCCTTTGTTTGGGATATATACCTCGCAATGGGATTGCTTGATCATATGATAGCTCTGGTTTTACTTTTTTGACTAAAAACTATCCTTCATAGCAATAACAATAATTTACATTGCCACCAACACTGTACGAGCATCCCCATTTCTCCATATCCTCTCCAGCATTTGTTATCTTTTTGATGAACCCCGTTTTAACTGGGATGAGATGATACCTCATGATAGTTTTGATTCACACTTCTCTGACCAATGCTGTTGAACATTTTTTTCATTTACCTGTTAACGATTTGTATATCTTCTTTTCAGAAATGTCTAGTCAGATCTTTTGCCCATTGCTAATCAGATTTGTGTTGTTTCCTATTGAGTTGTTGGAGCTCCTTACAAGTGTATTCCAGCTATAAATCCCTTGTCAGATGGGTAGTTTGCAAATATTTCCTCCCATTCTGTGGGTTGTCTCTTCACTTTGTTGACTGTTTCCTTTGCTGTGCCGAGGCTTTTTTGGTTGCTGTGATCTCCTTTGTCCAATTTTGCTTTGTTGTCAATCCTTTTAGGCGTATTACTTAAATCATTGCCCAGAACGATGTCCTGGAGCACACCCCAGTGTTTTCTTTTAGCAGTTTCATAGTTTCAGGTCTTAGATTTAAATCTTTAATTCATTCTGATTTGATTTTTTATATGCTGAGATGTAGGATCTAGTTTCATACTTCTGTGAATGGATATCCAGCAGTCCTAACACCACTGGTTAAAGAGACTGTCCTTTCCCCAATGTGTGTGTGTATATGTGTGTGTGTGTGTGTGTGTGTGTGTATATTTTTTTTTTTAACAAAGCCTCATGCTATCACCCTGGGTAGAGTGCTGTGGCATCACAGCTCACAGCAACCTCCAACTCCTGGACTCAAGCGATCCTCCTGCCTCTGCCTCCCAAGTAGCTGGGACTACAGGCGCCCACCACAATGCCCAGCTATTTTGTGGTTACAGCCATTGTTTGGCAGGCCCAGGCTGGATTCAAACCCACCAGCTCAGGTTTATGTAGCTGGCGCCTTAGCCGCTTGAGCCACAGGCATGGAGCTGCCCAATGTAATTCTTGGCACCTTTATTGAAAATAAGTTCACTATGGATCTGTAGATTTATTTCTGGATTCTCCATTCTGTTCCATTGCTCTATTGTTTTTATGCCAGAATTTTGTCATTTGGGTTACCACAACTCTGTAGTTTAATTTGAAGTCAGATATTATTATTCCAGTTTTGTTCTTCTTCTGAGGATGCTTTGGCTATTCTGGGTCTTTTGTCATTCCATATAAATTTCAGGATTATTTTTTCTATTCCTGTGATGAATATCATTAGTATTTTGATGTGGATTGCACTGAATCCTTAGATCGCTTTAGGTATTATGTACAACATAAAAATATTAATTCTTCCAATCCACAGGCATGCAATATCTTTCCATTTTTTGTGTCCTCTTCAATTTCTTTCAATATTTTATTGTTTTCATTATAGAGATCTTCATTTCTGTGAAGTTTGTTCCTAGGTATTTTATTTTATTTGTAGCAATTGTAAGTAAGTTTACTTTCTTGGTTTCTTTTTACAGATTGTTTGCTGTTGGCATATAGAAATGTTGCTAAACTTTTTATGCTTATTTTGTATCCTGCAACTTTAATGAATTTATTTATCAGTTCTAATAGTTTTTTTGTGGAGTCTTAGGATTATCTAGATATAAGATCATATTGTCTGCAAACAAGGATAATTTTACTTCTTTATTTCCAGTTTGGATGCCCTTTACTTATTTCTCTTCTCTGATTGCTCCAGTTAGAACATACAGTACTAATGTTGAATAACAATAGTGAAAGAGAGAATCCTTGTCTTGTTCAAAATCTTAGAGCAGGCATCCTCAAACTTTTAACAGGGGGCTAATTCACTGTCCCTCAGACCATTGGAGGGCTGGAATACAGTTTAAAAAAAAAACTATGAACAAATTCCTATGCACATTGCACGTCTTATTTTGAAGTAAAAAAACAAAATGGAAACAAATACAATTCACACCACTTCATGTGGCCCACAGGCTGCAGTTTGAGGACGCCTGTCTTAGAGGAAAAGCTTTCAGTTTTTCTGCATTGAACATGATACATGCTATAAGTCTGTCCTATCTGGGTTTTATCATGTTGTGGTAATTTCCTTCTATATTCAGTTTTTTTTTAGTTATTATCATGAAGGATGTTGAATTTTATCAAATGCTCTCTCAGCATCAATTCAAATAATCATATGGTTTTGTCCTTTGTCCTGCTGATATTATGCATCATGTTCACTGATTTGTGTATGTTAAACCATCCTTACATTTCTGGAATAAATCCCACTTGATCATGATGTATAATCTCTATAATATATTGTTGAATTTGCTTTGTTAGTATTTTGTTGAGAATTTTTGTATTTATGCTTAGAGATATTAGCCTATAGCTTTCCTTTTTTATTGTGTCTTTGTCTGATTTTGGTATCAGGATGATACAAGCTGTATAGAATGAGTTTAGAAGTATTCACTCCTTGATTTTTTGGAATATGCAGTAATTTATTGTATTTTGCTGTGCGCTTTGTATCATATTGTGCCTTTTCTTGCCCAATTTTTCAGGGGAAAATAAGCATACACGTTATACATGAGTAATCTGGCTTGGGAGCTGGGAAGCCCAGAGGACCTCGTGGGACTGCTGTGCCCAACCACTTGGACCTGCCAGGTGCACGGCGCTCCAGTCTGGGAGGATCTGAGATCTGGTAGGAGTGGGCAGAGTGGCCTCTGTGGAGCACCACAATCAGGAAGGGGGTGGTGAAGAGCCTGACATGGTGAGCCACAGATAGGTGGGGCAAACGTGGCTCAAGGCCCAAGGCCCAGCCACTTGGAGGACAGTGAGAGCCCCACACAAGCCCCAGGGACTCACCTGGCTGCCTACACACCTAGTGGCTTCAGAAGCTTCTGTCCCAGTGGCCACACAAGTGGCATTGGAGGCCACACAGCCTCCAATGTGGAAGAGAGGGAAGGGCTCCTAGGAGAAAGGAGAAGGGCAGCCTTCACAGAGGAGGCAGTTGTGGAATGTCAGTGCAATCTGCACGTTTACCAGGGGTGTGTGAGCCCTTCCCAGATGTGTCTCTCCACTCCAGAGCCAGCCACTTTCTCAAGGGATTTCCTGAAAATTTAAGCCCAAAACATGGGTATACATTATACATGGGAGTGTACTTTACACAGAAAAATACAGCAAATAGAATTGATATTCGTTGTTCCTTTAATGTTTGGTAGAAGTCAAATGTGAAGCCATCAGGTTCCGGGCTTTTCTTTGATGAGAGACTTTTTACTACTGCTTCTATCTCATTACTTTTTACTAGTTTATTCAGATTTTGGATTTCTTCCTGATTTAATCTTGGTCGGTTGTATATGTCTAGAAATTGATCCATTTCTTCTAGCTTTCCAATTTATTGGCATATATTAATAGTTACTGTTAGTAGTCTCTAAAGATCATTTGGACTTCTGCAGTATCAGTTATAATATCTTTTTCATCTGATTTTATGTATTTAGATCTTCTTACCTCTTTTCCAAGTTAGTTTGGCTACAAATATGTCAATTTTTGAAAAACAAATCTTTCTTTTAATTGATCTTTTGTATTTTTTTGTTTTCAATTTCATTTATTTCTTCTCTGATTTTTATTATTTCTTTTCTTCTAACTTTGGGTTGGTTTGCTCTTGTTTTTCTAGTTCTTTACGATACATTATTAGGTTGTTTATTTGAAGCTTTTCTACTTTTTGATGTAAGCATGCATTGCTATAAACTTTCCTCTTATTACTGCTTTTGGTGTACCTTAGATGCTTCCATATTTTGTTTTCATTTTCATTTATTTCAAGAAAATTTTTAATTTCCTTCTAATTTCTTCATTGGCCTACTGGTCATTTGGAAGCATATTGTTTAATTTCCAAGTGTTGTGTATTTCCCAATGTTTCTCTTGTTATTGATTTCTAGTTTTATGCCACTGTGGTCAAAGAAAATACATGATTTCAAATTTTAATTTTTTTTAAGACTTGTTTTGTTTTTTAACATATGGCTTTTCCTTGACAATGATCCATGAGCAGAGTTGAATATGCATTCTGTGGCTGTTGGATGACATGTTCTGTAAATATCTATCAGGTGCATTTGATCTATAGTGCACTTTAAGTTCAAGATTTCTTTGTTGATTTTTCCACCTGTCCAGTGGTCATGCTCGGGCATCAAGGGCTCTAGCAATTATTGCATTTGTGTGTCTCTCTCTCTTTAGCTTTGATTCTATTTGCTTTACATATCTGCGTGCTCCAGTGTGAGGTGCATATATATTTAGAATTATTATATCCCCTTGTTGCATTGACCCTTTTATCATTAGTATAATGAACTTGCCTCTTTGTATTATTTTTGTCTTAAAAATCTATCTTGTCTGGTAGGAGCATAGCTATTCTTGTATTTTTTTTGGTTCCCATTTGCATAGAATATCTTTTTCCTTCCCTTTATCTTCAGTCTATATGTGACTTATAGGGGAAGTGTCAACAAGTATAGGACCTTTTTGTAGACAATGTATAAATGGGACTGATTGTTTTCATCCATTCAGCCATTCTATATCTTTTGATTGGAGAATTTAGTCCATTTACATTTGATACTATTATTGACAGGTAAGAATTTACTATGGCCATGTTGTTATTTGATTTCTTGTTGCTTTGTTGCCTTCTCTTTTTTCCTTCTTCCCTATCTTCTTTTGTATAAAAGCAGTAGCATGTTTTAATTTCTCACTTTTCATTTTTTGTGTAAAATGTAAGTCTTTCAATTACAGGTTACCATGAAGCTTGCAAAAAACAATTTATAAGCTATTATTTTAAATAGATAACAACTCTTTTTACAAAATATGAATCTAAACTCTACTATAACTCTAATCCCCCTGCTTTTGACTTTGTTGTTTTCATTTCTTTTTACACTATCAACATCTTTAAAAGTTGTTGTAGTTATTTTTGATAGATTTATCTTTTAGTCTTTCTACTGAAGATAAAGTAGTTTATACACCACAAATGCAACAATAGAGCACTCTATATTTGTGTCCTCACTATTATTGGTAAGTCATATGCCTTCAAATGATTTCTTATTATTCATTAACACCCTTTTCTTTCAGATTGAAGTCTTAGCTTTTCTTGTAGGACAAGTCTTGTGTTGTTAAAATACCTCAGTTTTTATTTCTTCTTCATATTTTAAGGATATTTTTGTAGCATATAATATTCAACAGTTAAGGCATTTTTCTTCCATCTTGGCCTGCAAGGTTTCCACTGGTAAGTTTGCTTCCAGACATATCAGAGTTCCTTTATTTATTTATTTTTTTCTTGTTTCCCTTTGGTGTGTGACCTTTGGGAGCCTGATTATTAAATGCCTCGAGGTAGTCTTGTTTGGGTTAAATCCATCTGGTGTTTTATGTCCTTCTTGTACTTGAACATTAATATCATTCTCTAGGTTTAGAAAATCCTTTGTTGTTGTTTCTTTAAATAAACTTTCTTCCCCCATATCTCTCTCTCTCTCTACTTCCTCTATAAGGTCCATAACTCTTAGATTTGCCCTTTTGAGGTTATTTTCTAAATCTTGCATTATTTTTTTTCATTCTTTTTTTTATCTTCAGACTGAGTTTTCAAACACCCTGTCTCTAAGCTTACTAATATTTTATTCTGCTTTATCAATTCTACTGTTGAGCCTGTGAGTCATTTCTCATTTTTTCAATTACATTTTTCAGCTTTAGAATTTCTGTTTGATTTTATTTTATTATTTCAATCTCTTTGTTAAATTTATCTGTTAGGCTTCTGAACTCCTTTTATGTATTGCCTTGAAGTTCAATGAACTTCTTCAGAACACCTATTTTGAATTCTTTGTCTGAAAGGTGACCTATCTCCATCATTTCAGGATTGGTCACTGGTACCTTATTTAGTTTATCTGGTGAGGTTAAGTTTATTTAGTTTATTTGGTTTCATTTGGGTAAAGCAAAGGGAAGAATATGAAGGACTTATCTTGCAACTTGGGTACCAGCTCAGTCACAGTAAATAAAGTACCAACCAGACTCCTGAGAGCCCTGATTCCAGGCCTCATGAATATTCTTGATGCTTATGGATGAACAATGTCTGGATATTAAAGAGCTAGGTATTTATTCTAATTTCACATTCTGGGCATATTTGAACCTGTCCTTCTTGAGAAGGTTTTCCAGGTATCAAAATGGAATTGAACTTAGTTGTGAACTAAGTCTTTGGTCAGTGTAGTCATATCCCCACTGGGGGTGCCCCAAGACCAGTAATGCTGAGAATAGTGGAGACTCCTGGTGGTAATGCCTTGGAAGACCTGGGTAAAATGTAGGAGAATTCCCTGGATTACTAGGCAAAGTCTCTCACTTTTTTTCCCCCTTACTCTTCCTCCTGGGCTATTGGAGTTGAGGGAGGAGTGATGTGGGCATTCCTTCATGCCACCCCAACTGAGACTGCACCAGTGACACCTGAAGCCAGCTTAGTCTTGCTCAAAGCCTGTGGCAACTGACACCTGGCTACTTCTGATGTTTATTTAAAGCCCAAGGCCTCTTTATTAAGCAGGTGGTGAATTTTACCAGGACTGGAACCTTCCTATTGGGAAGGTGAGTTCCCTTCTGGCCCAGGGTGGCTCTAAAAATGCCATTCACCTGGAATCAGGGCTTTCGGGATTCGGGCTTGGTACTTTATTCACTGTGACTGAGCTGGTAACCAAGTTGTAAGACAAGTCCTTCATATTCTTCCCTTTCCTTTACCCACATGGAAGAAGATTCTCCCTAAGATGCACTGCCTGGAGTTTAGGGAGGGTGACACAGACACTTGCTTGGTCACTGCTGCTGGGGTCTCACTGAGTCACATATACTCCAAGGCCACTGGCTCTGAGGCAGCACAGATACAGGATTTGTCTCTGTGGCCTGACTGCCTTTCCAATTTATTCTGGGCCCCAGACAGCTTTCATCAGTTGGTGGTGGAGCTAGCTAGAACCCAGCTTTCTACCACTGGCACTGAGGATTTCCCTCTGGCCAGCCCAGTCTAAATGGTCCCTTCATGAGTACTGGCAGAATTCAGCCCTGTGCTATATTACCTTGTGACAGAGAGGCCGTGAGTTCCAAGAGTTGGCACCTCCTTTAGGACTCTGAGTCCACTTGAGCACAGTCATTTATTCAGTCTTACTTAGGTTCCTTCATTTTCATTAGAGGAGTTCAACCCTGTTCTGTTTGTTCAAATTGGTTGATTGTAAAAGTCAATCTATTAGCTTTTATCAACAAATTAACTCTGTATTCCAAGACCATGCCAGACAATATGACCCACATATTTTACTGCCTTCAACTCTCAACAGAAGGTAAGCTCAGACCTCATAGCACAAGGTAAGGGTAGCACATCTCTTGATGAAGGGCTCAACTACAACTTGGACTTTAACTAACAAACAATGCAACCTAATTGTTTGTACCTATATATTAATCTGAAATTTAAAAACAAAGTTCAGGCTGATACAAAGGCAGTGAGTTATCGCAGTTGACTGTTCTCTGAGTTACAGATGAAGCTATTTGTTTTTCTCTTTTCCCCCTTCTCATTACTGCACTTGACCAGTCTTGAAAAAAAGAAACAAAAAAAAAAAACAGGCTCAAAAAGGTTCAAAAACATCCTCAGAGGATGATAGCCTAAAAGATGTGTACTTTATTCATCTCTGTAATTTGTCTAGATTTTAACCCTAGAGCAAACAAAAACATTATTCATTAAGGTAAATAAATACTTAGACAGTTTTTTGTTGTTGTTGTTGTTTTTTGTTTTTGACAAGGCCCTTTACTCCTATAAAACTGCTTTTATTGAAATGAGATTTGTTGTGATGCCGCCTGCTTACTTGCTATTAGATTTATGGGTGAGCTGTATTGAGGAAAATGCCTCAGCCTAGCCCTTCATAAGCCCTATGGGAGAAGATTTCCTCAATCTTAACTGCGAAGAAGAGCTTTGGCTCTCTAACCAAATGATACATTCTTATTTTACAGACCACCTAAGCCTTATGAATACCTGGCCATGTTCATAAATTCAATTCAATTGAAATTAATTTTTCATTTTTAACTTTTTAAAATCTCTTGACATAAATTCAAAATACTATTATAAAAAATCCAATGCTAAAGTGGAATGTTTTTAGTTAATTATACATATTCTCTGTTTTCAGAGAAATGAACTAAACTATGGCCTGTGTGAATTCTTGCCTCTTGACAGAATCAGGTTTCCTTGGAGGTCCCAAAAAGGCTAACAGGGAAACACGGGACCACTTAGTAACAGGGTCTCCCAATTTCAATATGATGTCACTTCAGCACATCTCTTGTGAGCACAATTTCATCATCTAGCTGCCTTTGACCAACGTGGGACCTAATGATCTTCTTGATCAATGATGTCAGACCTGGAAATTTCTAACATCACCATGTGCTTGTTCTATGTCTGGCACCCATCTCTATTCTGTACCATCTAACCCCAAACTATGCCTTCGGCCACACCAGCTGTCTCTACCCTGATCAATCTGGCAAGCAGAAGAAATGGGCTAAAAGGAAAAATGAGCCAGATTCACAAACCTATGAAGAGAAAAATAATCAGCCCTAAAACTCGAATTATATTTTAAATGTTTACTTTTTAACTTTTTTTGAGAGATGGAGTCTCACCATGTGGGCCAGGCTAGATATGAACTCCTGGGCACAAGTAATCCTCCCACTCAGACTCCCAAGCAGCCAGTACTAAAGTCATGTTCCACTGGTCCTGGCTGAGACTGAATTTCTAGAATTTATCTAGTTGAAATATAAACTGTATGACTTCTGTCTGAAAAGTATCCTCATGTAATATGAAAAACAGTATTAACAATGGCTGGATAGTTTCTGTATATACCTTATATTACATTTGCACTTACAGATTTTATTTTCATGCAAAATATAAACATGCCATTTATAAATTTCACATATACTGAATTTATTAGGAGATATATACTAGTAAACATCTTCTCTTTTCTCTAGATATTAACACTTAGAAAAATCTATGCTAAAGTAGACAATTCTCAATTGGCAGCATATAAAAATGACCACTTATAGATTATTGCTAAAGAAAAATTCTTCTAAGAAAATTCCAGGAAGGCTATGTTAACCAGTGTGATGAAAATACGACAAATGGTATATAAAACCAGTGTATGGTGCCCCATGATTGCATTAATGTACACAGCTATGATTTAATAATAAATAAATTTTTTAAAAAAGAAAGAAAAATTCTTATTTTTAAGCTATCCAGTACATAGATGCATTTATCATCAATGTATGAGTGGAAGGAAAACAAATTCTAATATAAGCTCAGGAGATGGATTAATAGAAAAATAAATGTTTCCATAAACTCTTAAGTAAACTAAATTATTTAAGAACTGTGTTATTTTAGATCATTAAAGCTTCTTCAATGACTTCATGAAAGAAGTCATTCAAGGGTTACTTCCTAACTCATTCTATGAGGCCAGCATTAACCTGATCCAAAGCCAGACAAAGGCAATACAAAAACAAACAAAAAGAAAAACTATAGGCCAATCAGCTTTATGAATATTGATGCAAAAATCCTTAAAATACTAGCATTCAAAATTTAATAGCATATTAAAAGGAGTGCTCACCATGACTAAATAGGATTTATTCCTAGCATGCAAGGATGGTTGAAAAAGGAAACAAATCAAATCTCCTCATTAACAGAATGAAGGAGAAAACAAAATGATTATCTCAAATTAAGTACAAAACATTTGAAAAATTCAATAGCCACTCATGATAAAAAAAAAAAAAACAACAACACACAAAGAATAGAAGGAAACCACCTCAATACAATCAAAGGTTGTTTGTACTCAAATATAACATACTTCAGTTATATAAGAATCTGTATCAAGGAAACCAGGCTCATTTTAAATTCCCATAAAGAATTCTTACCTGCCAAAATTTTCCTGAATTGTCGAAACCATATGTCACAGTGATCTTCACTTAAATTAATAAGATCAACCGTAGAATCCTTCAATTTATTTTGTTCCCTTTTTAAGCAGATGAAAAGTGTGATACCTAATAGGGTGCCACTTCCTTGCTGTTTAACAGAACAACGCCGTTTCAGTTTCACAGAGAAAATATCTTTGAGTTCAATCATTTCTTCTTTACATAGCATGTCATAATTGGAATCACCTGAAAAGAAATTAAATATGCCAATCAAAACCATTGTGTCCATATCTTCAATGTGTGAGTAAAGGAAAACAAATTCTAATATATGAATTGAAGTCCAATTCACTGGTAATTTAAAGTCCAAATCACTGGTAATTTTATGGATTATCCCTTATGGCAGCCCCTAGTTGAGATGGGAAGGGGGAAAATGGGTCTATTTTCTCCAAGCATGAGGAGAGTATAAAATAAATTGAAGAGAGTCCCTGTCATACAGGACTAAAATACTTAGGATCTGAGGATATTCAGTGCATAAAAAGTTCCAAAAATGGGGCAAGAGGGGCTCCTTAATACTAATAGGAAGAGAGTAAAGTAATGGGAAAATATGCTAGTTCTCATTAATAGAGGTTTAAACAAATTGGGCAGCCTGAAAGGAAAGGAAATGTACATTCCTGGTAAAGTAACACATGTGCAAAAAGAAAACACAAGCACAATTATCGTGATTAGAAAATATAAACTCCTGTCAATCTAGAAAGAAATATCTCCTTGAATCTTACATTTCAACTTTTTAAAAAATAGTGGTAATATTTTTATCTATTCTCTAAACACAGGTCAAAAAATAATTGTTGTGGTAAAAGACTATTTCAACTTTGACTTTCAGAGTTTTAAACTTAAAAAAAAATTTTTCCAAAACTTCCGCTTCCAGCCTTTATCTTCTGCCTTAACCACAAAAGCCCATATGATACACAAAATGGCTGTTTCCAGGCATTGAACGTCAGGTAGCCTAGGATAGTGATCCCAAAGAGAGACGCATCTAACAAAGGGAACCACAAGATTGCCCCTGCCTACTGCCTAGAGAGAGTTTCCAGGCCACAGTACAGGTAGGAGATCCTTGGTGTTCTCCCTGAATTAGAGAGGAACTAGGGTCTAGGAAGGCCAAGGTAACCAGGGTTCAGTATGCATTTACTGCAGATAAGAAGGCTACACAAAGTCAACCCTGCAGATTGACAGAGGTTGGACAGAGGTTGAACAGAGGTTGAGTCTTCAGTTGAGCCTTCATCAGCATGTGTGTGGGGCCAGGATAAGAACTACTCCACAGATGAACTGAGCAATTCTCAGAGATCACCCAATGCTCCTACTAGCCAAAATGGACAAACATTAAAATTCCTAGAACTTTATGGAGAATATTTAGAGAAGTATTGTCTCATTAATGAACTGACTAAAGGTTGCTGTGATCACATTTAACAAGACTTAAAAGCAAACTTTACAAAAAAAAAAAAAATTACACTGTTTCCAAGTAACTTAACTGTATCCTAGAACACAGCTCAAAAACATTTGTCGGAAGCCAGGGACAGTGGCTCACACCTGTAATTCTAGCACTTTGGGAGGCCAAGGTAGGAACATTGCTTAAGGTCAGAAATTTTACTTTTTAGCATTTAGAGAAGTAGTTTAGTTGTAAAGATTTGTGAGGACCAGTTTTAGGACCAACTCACTAAATAAAAAACAAACAGGTATTTAAAAGTAAAAAAAACCCCACAATATTACTAAATGCCCTAAATTTACAGTAAGCCTCTTTCTGGTAGAAAAGCAGCCATTTTTATCACATTAATTGCATCTGCCAGGTTTGTCACATTTCTTCAGTCATCACTGCCAGAGATAGGGATGAAATAAATTAGTTTGGGGACTAGATCCACACAGGAATATTCACCACCTTTTTTGGGTAGGAGGGGAGGGGGAGAAGGATTCATTGAGGGTACAAGAAACCAGATTATACTTATTACATTTGTTAGGTACAGTCATAAGGTCAGAAGTTTAAGACTAGCCTGAGTAAGACCAAGACTTTGTCTGTACAAAAAATAAAATAAAATAAAAACAGAAAAATTCCCTGGATGTGGTGGCACATACTGTAGTCCCAGCTACCTGGGCTACTGAGGCAGGAGAATCACTTGAGCCCAGATATTTGAGGTTTTGCTGAGTTATGATGATGCCTACTGTACTCTATCCAGGGAACAAAGCAAAACCCTGTCTCAAAAAAAAAAAATTTTTTTTTACAGAAATACAAAAGTATCCATGAACTCTACATGGCAAGGTCCACAACATCTCTCATTCAATCCAAAGTCACTAGATATGCAAAGAAGCAGAAAAATACAGTCGGGGGTGGGGGGAGGAGAGGAAGAGAGAAAAAGAATATGAATGTATTTATTGCCACTGATCTGTACACTTAAAAAGGTAAAGAGGGTAAATTATATATGCATATTTTACCTCAATAAAAATGGTTCTTTCTTTTATTGAGATGCAGTCTCACTTTGTCACCTTCCGTAGAGTGCCATGGCATCACAACTCATAGCAAAATCTTGGGCTCAAGTAATACTCGTCTCAGTCTCCTGAGTAGCTAGGACTACAGGCACCCGCCACAACACTTGGCTATTTTGTAGAGACAAGATCTCGCACTTGCTCAGTCTGGTCACAAACCTATGAGCTCAGGCAATCCATCCACCTTGGCCTCCCAGAGTGCTGGGATTACAGGCATGAGCCACCATACCCAGCCTATAAAAAAAAACGAAAATGCTTCTTTGAAAAAATATGACCCATGAGAGAAAGAAAAAAAATCAATAGAATGAGATGCAGAGAGACCTTCTCTCAGCTTTTTAATCTTAAAGGTATGCACAATGGTATCCTCAGGTGGGAGCAAAGACTTTCAGGCGCTTTAAGACAGTGGTCCCCAACCTTTTTGTACCAGGAATCAATTTTATAAAAAAACAATTTCTCCACAGAGGGCAGTCTGGGGGGAGGGAGGCCTGACTGAAGGCAGAGCGGGGCAGTGACGTGAGTGACGAGAGCAGCTGTAAATACAGGGGACGCTTCCCTCAGCCACTGCTCACCTCCTGCTCTGTGGCCCAGTTCCTTACAAGCCCCAGGCTGCTACTGGTCCACAGTCAGGGAGTTGAAGACCACATCTTTAAGACATTCCTTGTCTACATTCTCAGGGAGTTTTCTGGCCTCTCCTAACCATTCAGCAAACCATAGCCTGATTGATGGTAAAGTAAATAGACCACTAAAAAAGAAATTGTAAAAAAGCCCTTTGCTCAATGATAATGGTAGTGGGATAGAGTAAACCCAAAGTCCCTTTTTCAGGCCAGTCATTTCTTAGAAAGCTCCGGTTCCAAGTCTTCCTGGAGTCTACTTCTAGAGTCGCCAGTGTCCCATAAGAATCAATAGTCTCAAAGTATCAATTCAACAGGATTAATTTTTCCTTTGAGTACCAATCCTCACATTACTGATACAGGAATCCACCACTCAGGGCTAGACAGGGCGCCCCCCATTCTCTAGGCCCAGGTGAGCTCAGAGGTCAGACCCCCATTTCCAGGCACAAGCAGACTGCCTTTCAGAACACCCTCTGGGCTCTGATAAGATCATGAACAAAGCAGCCTGTGATGGTTTTGTGGGTGGTTCCACCTTGGGTAGGAGTATACACCCTAATCCTTTCTCAGGGACAAAGACTATAAAATCCTCTAGACTTAAGACCCCTAGATAAAAGAGCCCACCTGGAGACTTCAGAGAGTTCTTCAGTTCTTTCCCCCTTCCAGAAGCTCTGGTGCTTTTCTGTACTCCTCTCTAACTTCTAATAAACGTCCTATCTTACCACTGATCTGTGGTCCATGGGTTCATTCTTCCAAACCCTGAGACCAAGGACCTACTGAAATTCTGGTATCATATTTGGGGGATCGTCTGGGATTGAAGATCTGTGGTAAGCAATGGGACCACTTTCCTCTATCCTGCTTTTCTCTATAGCTATAATAATGCAGACTAATTATTTTGATGCCTGTCGGCCAGTAAATGTCCATAGTGTGACTGCTGACCTCCAGGTCACAGGCGAGAGGCTGTTGGGGAACAAACTCATTCCCCTGGGCTCCAAAAGAAAGGAGTAGAAGGGAATGTTAGGAAGCTTGAGAGCCAAACAAATAGAAGTAGCTCCCAGAGGTCCTAGGGAACCTAGCAATGGTTCCTACCCCATGGCATGGGAGGGCTTTTGGAAAATTGTGCTCTCCCAGCTCTATCTCCTCTCCTCTTCCATGGTCCCAAACTTTTCCTATTTATCTCTATAGATCTCTTCTGCTTCTCTTTCTCTCCTGGTAGTTTACATGCTTGGTTTGAATGTTGGTAAAGGATTACTTTATATATTAAGTTTGTACAGGCTCATTCTGGTATTTTTCAAATGTTATAAGTGTGCTTCGGATGTGTCATAAGGTCTTTCTTACTGCCTTTCATTGCAGAATTAAATTCAATTGGCTCTCCGTATATTTGAGAAAAAAATTAATTATGTTAACAGTTAAAGGCCAAGAAGCTAGCTCCATTTTTCACTTACAAGAAGAAAAGTGGTCTGAAGTGCCATATGTGCAAGCTTTCTTCTTCCTCAGGGACAACTCTCCACTGTGTAAGACCTGTCAGATTCAGCTCTCTTGCTATTGTAACTTCCCCAAATGGTCAGGAATTCCCAAGAGGGATGCTGTCACCACTTAGTTCAAACCCATCATCTACTTCTCCCACACCTTCCATGTGTTCAGAAAACTCCAGGAGGAAGGCTGTCCCGAGAGTTTTTTTCTGGTCCAGTAGGGACACCCAGAAGGCAGTCATATCCATCTTTGTGTCCCTTAGTGGAAACTGCTGGTGGTGAAAGGGGAAGTGCGCAAATATGCACTCCATTTTCTCTGGCAGATTTGAAGCAAATTAAGATTGATATGGGAAAATTTACTGATGACCCTGATAAGTACATAGATGTTCCCCAGGGGTTAGGACAAAGCTTTGACCTCTCTTGGAGAGATGTAATGCTACTACTAGATCAAACTAACTTTTAATGAGAAAAATAAAGTCTTGGAGGAAGTTAGACAGTGGGGTGATTTTTGGTCCATGTCCAATACTGATGGCAGTATGTCTCCTGAGGAAAGGGACAGATACCCCACAAGAAGACAGGCAGTTCCCTTTGAGGATCCTGATTGGGACCCTAAGAAACAAGGTGATTAGTGGCATAAACATTTTCTACATGTATCCTAGAAGGTTTATGTCGATCTAAGAAAAAACCTATGAACTATTCTAACTCTTTACCAGGAACAAAATGAGAGTCCCTCAGCCTTTCTTGAGCAGGTTAGGAAGGTGATGAGAACACACCCAGTTAACACCCCTGCCTTAGAGGGCCAAATTATTTTAAAAGATAAATTTATCACTTAGGTGGCCCCAGACATTTGAAGAAAACTCCAGAAATTGGCTCTAGGCAATCTCATAACCTGGAGAATCTTCTTAAAACGGCCACCTTGGTTTTTTATAATAGAGATCAGGAGGAAGAGAAGGAAAAAGAGAGAATGGCAGCTCTAGTAATGGCACTCCAATAAACAGGCACCATTCAGGGGGCAGAGGGAAGCCAGAGGAGCTAAGAACAAGTGCTTCCAATGTGGTCAGACTGGCCACTTCAGGAAAGACTGCTTCTGGCAGAATCGCCTGTCGGGCAAGCCACCAGGCCCCTGTCCAGAGTGTAAGGGTGATAACTGGAGGGTAGCCTGTCCCCAGAGGTGAAGGCCTCCTGGGACAGTGATCCCATCAGCACACAAACTGGAGTGAGGGTGCCCGGGGCAAATTCTCATGGCTCCAGCTTGTGTCATCACCCCTCAAGACCCCCGGGTTTGCCTCACAGTGAAAGGCCATAGATAGAATTTCTTCTGGACACTGGAGCAACCTTTTCTGTACTCCTCTCTAACTCTGGTCTTTTATCCCCCAAATCTGTAACTATACAGGGGATGTCTGGAAAGCCGGTTACCAAATTTTTCTCTCAGCCTTTAAGCTGCAATTGGGGTGACTGGCTGTTCTCTCACACCTTCCTAATCATGCCTGAAAGTCCTGATCCCCTTTTGGGAAGAGACATATTAAAGTGGGAATAAACATTTATATGGATATGGGACAAGAACCTATACTATGCCTTCCCTTATTAGAGACAGAAATTAACCCAGAAGTGTGGGCTACCAAGGGACAGGTGAGAAGACCAAAACCCCAGGGATTTAGGGACAATCCTCACTTGTTTAGACAAGCCCTAGCCAAAGATTTGAGTCATTTTTTATATCCTACAGTGACTCTTATTCAGTATGTAGATGACATTCTTTTAGGAGTGCCAGATGCAGAGGAATGTCACAAAGCTACCCAAGCATTATTAAACTTTCTAGCTGATGGTGGGTACAAAGTTTCCAAAGCTAAAGCACAATTATGTGTACCTGAAGTTCACTATTCAGGTCTTCACTTTTCACAGAGGAAGAGAGCCTTAGGCAAAGAAAGAATAAGACCAACATTGGTTCACCCTAAACTTCAAACTCTCAAATAGCTTCAAGGCATCTTAGGAATTATAGGCTTTTACAGACTCTGGAAAGCTGCCGTGGCACAATGAAGGTGAAGGACGATGCTCTTGCCACCTGAGTGGGGATCCTGAGGCCTCTCCAGTCTGCTGAGGGCACACCACTGGCCTGTCTTACCCATCATGCAGGGGAGGTGGAGCACGAGCTCATGTGTTAGAAGTCTAACACGTGCGCAGGTCTGGGGCTCTTAAGACTCTTCCCTCTAATTCACCTTCCCTAACCCCAATTTGGGAAGGTCCCGTTTCTGTTACCTTGTCTTCTACAGCTGTTAAAGTTATGGGAATGGTTTCCTGGATACATCATTCACAAGTAAAATCCTGGAACCCACCACCTTCTACAGAAGCAGACCAAGAAGAGAATCAACTATACTCCACCTACACTTGTGAGCCTAAAGAAAATTTGACAGCAAGAAAAGTGTTAATATAGTTTTCTCTCAAAATCAACCCACTCCTCTCACTGTTCTAACCTTACCTTTTAATGTACTAATCAGATTTATGTCTTTCAGAGATATTATCATCAAACCACAAACAGTGAAAAGGGTTCCATCCCAGACCTGATTCTTTTGCAGACTCCTGAATCACTGCTCATCTGAAGAGACCCTAACTATCCCCTTCTGTTGATACAGTGTTCCCTCATTCTGGCCTGAACAAGGGACCCCAATTTTCTGGGCCTAAGCAATTTCATTAACATTTTACCTCAAGCTAGAAGAATCAACCTAAATTTCCATTTACTATGAATCCTGGATCAACCTCCTCTGAGGAACCTCTAACTGCTTCCCCATATTACCATCCATCTTCAGCAGGGATAGGGATAAGTTGTATCACTTCCTCATCCAAAGAAAATTATAGTTTTGGTTATATTTGTGGGTGTTTTTTAAAAATCAGTTAGTAAAACAATTAGTAAAATTTAGCATTTTGTTTTTAATTTTGTTTTGTTTTTAATTTGTTTTTTACTGGTACTTTTAAAGAGACAGGGTCTTACTATGTTTTCGCAGGTGTAATTATAGATCACTATAACCCTGAACTCCAGGGCTCACGGAATCCTCCCGCCTCAGCCTCCAGAGCAGCTGGGACTACAGGTGTGCCCCACTACCCACAGCTCGTTTGTATTTTTTTTTTTTTGAGAGTTGCCTCTACAGATGATTTCCCCCTATTTCTATTGGTTGCTTGTTTATTTTTTATTAATTTCTAGAGTCCTTCAAATTATCTTGAAATTAGTTTCTTTTACATATGTTACAAATAACTTCTTTGAGGCTAATCATATAATGTTGATTATGACCTTATGTCACATGAATTTTTATGTAGCCAAATATATAAAGACCAAGAAAGAAGAGGGAATTAAAAACAGCCACTGAGGGAAAGAAAAAAATAGAAGTGATGAAAAAAATTTCATTGTTGGGCGGCGCCTGTGGCTCAAAGGAGTAGGGCGCCGGTCCCATATACCGGAGGTGGCAGGTTCAAATCCACCCCCAGCCAAAAACTGCAAAATAAATAAATAAATAGTTTATTTGAATTCTTGTACTACATTCTGAAATCTTTAATACATGTGTCCTTTGCTTAACAAATAATTCAATGAGTGTTTCAATATAAAATATTCTATAAGTTCATAATCTGAAGATACTAAGCCAATAGCCAACATCATTCTTAATAGTGAAAACCAGAAGAATCACCAGAAACAGTGCAAGAATACCTATTATCTTTCTTACTACTGCCAATTATTCTAGACATTCTTTGGTGGAAATAAGAGGAATGGAGGAGCTGAAACTACAACTACTTATAGATCATACCACAATTTATTTGTGAAATCCAAAATAAACTTAAAATAATTCAACCTAAAAAATAT
This sequence comes from Nycticebus coucang, assembly GCF_027406575.1. Classification (NCBI taxonomy): domain Eukaryota; kingdom Metazoa; phylum Chordata; class Mammalia; order Primates; family Lorisidae; genus Nycticebus; species Nycticebus coucang. Next base: position 78,501,967 of record NC_069786.1, read on the forward strand.
GTGCAGCAAGGAAGGTGGTTACAAATATGTCTATATCCAAGAAGGGGTAACAGGAACGAGAGATCCCGTACCAATTGGCATACACATATTATACCAAGGAATAAACTTAGAAATATGATGCTGGACTTTTAGGAGGAGAAAGCCATTGAAAATTTTCCCTGAAACAAAGAATTGAATAAACGGAGATATACCAAGCTCCAAGATTACATATTTTCCATCCTAGCACTCTTATATTAATAACTACTTATAACTTCAAATCTAAATCTCAATGCTATTTTCTTTGATGAAAGGGCAAGGAACCTGATCAAATTATTTCTGATTTCTCTTGGAATAATAAATATATTAACTAAGTAAATGTTTTAAAAGTAATGAGGGCAAGTATATGCCCAATAAGATATATTTGGTAAAGCTACAATAGCTAAAATATCTAGGAATAGAGAAATGAATGGACCACAGAAACATTTATATACATTTAAAAATTCACTAATGTCATAATGGTGACATTAGTGGGAAATAGGAAAAGGTGATTTGTAACTGGCTAATCTCTTGAAAAGGAGAGCACTTTTTCATAATCAGTACATCTAGATTAGAAAGAAATGATATAATCACAAATTAGAAAAGCCCTAAGCATGATACTCAAGGCTAACATAGAGACATCAAGATGTTTAACATAAAAATTATTAAATGCCTATAAAGTTCTAAAGACCCATAAAGAGAAGTCATAAGCCCGGATTAAGTGGAGGGAAAATTTGCAACTTATGACAGTTATATAATCTATTTAATCAAAAAAAGAAACACTTTTTGAAAAAGTACATAAAAGACCCAAGCAGGCATTTCACAAAGGAAATGCAAATTGACCAATGAACACACGAAAAAGTTCAACCTAATTAGTAATCAAAGAAATGCAAATTAAAACAACAAGATACCATTTTTTGCCTTTTAGATTGGCATGAGATCAAAATAATGCTCAATGATGGCGCAGCTAAGGGGATGCCGCCCCAGTGCTGGTGGGAAATGCAAAGTGGTAGCTGCTGGAGAATGAGTCAGGAGTATCAAAAGATTTCAAAATGTTAATTGCAGTAATATTTATAATAGCAAAAACATTTGAAGCAATATTCATGTTCTTCGGTAGGGGGATACCTGAATTAATCATAGTCATCTTTTGCAACTCATGAATACAAGTAAATCAGATCTCAGTTCTGGTCTGGAAAGATATTCATGCTAAGAGGTATGAGTAAATGTATTAAGAATAAGTTACAAAGTAATCTCAGGAATTTGACCCAGTTTTATTAAAAGAATTAAAAAGAGACCCTGGTGGCAAACACAACAAATTTAATGTTGATTACCTATTAATGAGATATGAAGTAGGGAATATTAGATTAATTTTTTCTTATAAACCTCCATAACTTTCCGTTCCTAAAGTCATAATTACATGTTATAATTTTTTTTAAATAGAGAAAAGGAAAATGCTTTAAAATATTCATGGTTTTGATCCAGAAATTTACTTCCAAGAATTTACTCCAAGAGAATAAACAATATGCACAATTTAGCTAAAAGAATGCTTACCCACATTATTTTAGTGAAACTTGGAAACAACCTAAATGTGCAATAATAGAATATTCGTTATATAAAATAAAGTATAGCATTAGTTTTGTATACACTTATTAAATACATAAAATATGTGTAATATTTTATATGCATGTCATTTTTAATATACATATAAAAACTTAGAAGGATGAGATTGTACTTTACTTTGTTTATATCAAGTTCCAGTTTTGCCACCACAAAAATATTTCTGTGATTAACTGACAAAAAGTTCTTTCCTTTACTTGTCCTAAAAGAGTTTACCTGTTTTAATTTTAAAAATCTTATTCTCTGGCTAGGCGTGGTAGCTCATGCCTATAATCCCAGCATTCTGGGAAGCTGAGACAGGTGAGCTCACAAGTTCAATACCAGCCTGAGCAAGAGTGAGACCCTGCCTCTAAAAATAGCCAGGCATTGTGGTAGTTGCCTGCAGTCCCAGATATTTGGGAGGCTGAGGCAAGAAAATCACTTGAGCCCAAGAGTTTGAGGTTGCTGTGAGCTACGATGCCATATCACTCTACCGAGGGTGACAAAGTAAGAGAGACTCTGTTTCAAAAAAATAAATAAATTCCACTCCCTAAAAAGTAAGGGTAGTTAATATCTAATGCTATATTCCAGATACTACCCTATACACTTCACTTGTATTATCTAATTTAATCCTCACAAAAATTCTTACAAAAAGTAGATTCTTTTTTCTAAAAGAAAAGAAACACAAGAAAGAATTTAAGTAACTAGTCCCTGGGTCATATATCTGGTAGAGGACAGATTCAAGATTTGAATCCAAGCGAAAAAGACCTTCTTTAAGAAAATATATTCACTCTTGGAGGGAGAGGTGGGTGGATTGCCTGAGCTCACACATTCAAGACCAGCCTGAGCAAAAGCGACACCTTGTCTCTAGTAGCCTCACATTGTGGCGGGTGTCTGCAATCCCAGTTACTCAGGAGGCTGAGGCAAGAGAATCACTTGTGCCCAAGAGTTTGAGGTTGCTGTGAGCTATGATGCCACAGCACTGTACCCAAGAAGACAAAGTGAGATTCTGCCTCAAAAAAAAAAAAAAAAGAAAGAAAATATATTAATTAACCTGCTAATCTATTTTGTTTTTTATTAAGGTATAACTACTTACAATAAAACATTCAGATTTTTAAAGGCACAATTCTATGAGTTTTGTCAATTGTATCCTGTTAAAGATACAGAATTTTTCCATTATACCAGAAAGTTCCCTCACGCCACTTTCCAGGTAATCTCCACAGCAATGATTTTAATTATCACTATAGCTTGTTGCACTTTCTGAAACTTCATATAACTGTAACCATGAAGTGTATGCTCTTTTGTGTCTGGTTTATTTTATTCAACCCTAAGGATTTTTAGATTTATCCATATTATTTTCAGATTTTTAACTGGATTAGTAGGAGTCAAGAAATTGCCTATATTCATTAATAAGATTAATAAAGGATAGTGGTGTTTTTTTTTAAAAACTACTGTATGCCTTTTCTTGAAGGATTTCCTGGTCCCACTTTCCCCAACTTTCAATGATTCGCTTTTTTTTCTGGAAGTTTGTTTAAATTACGGGTTTATTTTTTTCCCCCGTTTTATCGTGATATAATTGACAAAAATTATACATATTTATGATGTACAATATGATGTTCTGATATGTGTATATACTGTGAAATCATTAAATCAAGGTAATTAGCCCATGCTTTACCTCACACACTTTTTGCTGTGGTAAGAACATTTAAAATTTAATCTCAGATAAAAAATTCTATTAAGACATTTACAGTCTACATTTACTAAGTTTCACATATACCCTTGTAAGATGCACCGCAGGTGTAATCCCACCAATCACACTCCCTCCGCCCACCTCCCCCTCCCTCCCTCTCCCTCTTCCCCCTATTCTTGGGTTATAACTGGGTTATAGCTTTCATGTGAAAGCCATAAATTAGTTTCATAGTAGGGCTGAGTACAGTGGATACTTTTTCTTCCATTCTTGAGATACTTTACTAAGAAGAATATGTTCCAGCTCCAACCACCATGAAAGAAGTAAAGTCTCCATCTTTCTTTAAGGCCCCATGATCGCGTTAATGTACACAGCTATGATTTAACAAAAAAAATTGTATGTATTTATGATGTATAGCATGATGTTTTATGTATATACTGTGAAATCATTAAATCATGGTAATTAACACATCCATTATCTCCAATACTTTTTTGTATGTTAACAACATTTAAAATCTAATCTTAGCAATTTTCACCTCTATACTATAGTCACCATGATGTACAATAGAGCCAGAACGTCGTCCTCCTGTTTAACTGAAACATTGTACCCTTTAACCAACATCTCCCCACTTCCTCCTTTTTTCCCCCTACCCTCCATCAACCCCCGGCAACCCCCATTTATACTGTCTGCTTTTGTGAGTTCCCCTCTTTTTAAATTTCACATACACATGAGATTACCTGCTTTTAAATATAGTCAAATGTGGTGCATATTACAGGGGTATTTGCGAAACTTGGTAAATGTAGAATGTAAATGTTTTGGCACAGTAACTGAGATAACGCCGGAAAGGCTATGTTAACCACTGTGATAAAAATGTGTCAAATGGTTTATGAAGTGAGTGTATGATGCCCCATAATCATATCATTGTATACAGTTATGATTTAATAAAAAAATTAAAAAAAAAAAAAGTCAGTGAATCATCCTTCTGCCTGTAGTCCTTAGGAAAGCAGCAAGACAGCAAATGTACTGAGTACTGTGTCATCAGAAACTGAGGTGACTTTCAAGAAGATGGGAGTTATGGTCAGAGCAACCAGGAACACCCAGACATGAAAATTCTGAAAGTCCCTGCAATAATCCGAATAACAATAATCCGTGCTTCTGCCTCCCTGCATAGGCTTCTAGTCTCTTCCCTGCATTTGCTCACAAACTAAAACCTGGGATTTTCACACGATTGGTCCTTTGCCACTGTGACAAGAACCAACTAGGAGGAAGAACTAGACTCTGAATATTTAGCTTTTATTTGAAATGAAAATAAGGATAATTGACTTATAAAAAAGCAATTTTCACAAATTTCTTATAATAAGCCAATGTTCCTCAGCACTCCATTTCTTTCAGGAGAGATATACCGTAAATCTCTCAGGTGCCAATATCCTGCATAGAAATTCTGATTTACTCCTCATCTCAGCAATATTAATCATTTATGTTACGTGAGTGCATCTGTCCAGTTCTAATAATAGGATTCACTTGATTTTGAATATAATTAGTTCCTAATGCATGTAAAGACATGTAGAATAAGAGCTTTAAGGAAAATCGTTTTTTCATTCCGGTTGCGGTCTTCAGGTATAAAACGTGTTAGAATTCTGTGAACTTAACATGTTTGTAGTTAGTTAAGGCTTAGACCCATCTAAATATCATTTACTCACTCATCAGATTAGATGGTTCTTCTCTGTGCCTTTGTTTTGTTTTTGAAGTTCTTAAGATGTGAGCAGTGGAGCAACTAGTTCTGTGGGGCAGCAGAACCCTAACTTCCTGGACTTGGAGGAGAGCTAAGGTCCTCAGGTGTCTGGTACAAAGCCCCAGGGTTTAACCTCAGTGAAGGCTGAAGATTCTGGAGATCACCTGATAGGCTAAGCTGAACATCTAAGGTCACTTCTCCTCAACCCCCATGCCCACTGCAAAACACTCTTTGGACAGTCTTAGGATACACAGATATTTATAAGTAATATGATTAAAGAGAAAAATTAAACCATTTTGAGATTAGACTATTGTTTGGGGTTAATCAAAATAGACTACCTGTATATACCCCTTTGTGGAATTACCTTAAGAATGACTCAGACTCATTTTATTCTCCACGTGAATCACAAAATATTGCTTTTTATAAAATGTTTGTAAATTAATAAGTGCTACAAAAACTGGGTCTTATACCTCTGTTTAAATTTTCATCTACAAGATCGCTGCTCTGATTTCCATGCTAGCCACCCCTCCTATAGGACAAGTTTCTTCCACAAATAAAACAATTGTTTTCATAATTGTATGCAAAAGCTACATTTTCATATGCAAACCTAACACATGTATATAATATATTGAAAGAGGAGTAATAAAAAAAAAATAAACACTGTCACCACAAACTTTGGGGCATTTATTTTAAAATGTAACTTTAATTTCACCTTAAATTGTACTTTTATTTATGAAAAATATGAAGTAAAACTTTATGCATAAATTGATAAATATTTGATGTCAGTAGATAAAAATATGCACAGCTATAGAACCATTTGCAGGTTACGAAAATTAGATCCCTACGAATAATATGTAATTTTGCTTTGCGGCATGTGGTTTATTATTTGAAGTCTATGAGTTCATTAGTATCATACTGGTTATAGCTAGTTGTTTCAGAACATTAACTGTCCTCTCACATTACTTACAGAGATACTGGGACCATCTGTTCTTGCAAGGGATTTAAGTATACGTCTATTGGATATCATGCTATTTATTTAATTCAGCACCCACTTCCTATTGTTGTATTTTCTTGGGGGAAAAAGTCAATTTAATTACAGGGAATAAAGATAACCTCTCCTGGCAGGTTACCCTGTCACCATGAGAGCAAAGCAGGACCTGCCTGAAGTAGGTTACAGTGGTTAACAAGAAGAGCAAAACCAACAACACTTAAGAATATTTAGCAAAGGTTTAACAAAAATAGAACAGGGAATGTCACTTTAAAAAATATTACTGTAAGCCTGGGGCTTGTCTAAATCAATCTTGGCACATCTGTCTGACACAGACCGTAAACAGGATTAGAGCTGGATTTATCTGCTTGGCGTTAATTGTGCTCACAGTTTCAGCACATGGCCACTTTTTAAAATACAGCCTGAAAAACAGGCCTGCCTGGTAGATGGCTCCCACAACGTAGTATGGACACACACTTACAGTATATTAGATGGTTAAGCAATGTGATGTTTAACCTTTTTTTTTTTTTTTGGCTCTTCAGAATTAGTTATCTAATCCCCTAATTAAAAATACAAAATTCTGTTTGAATATACCACATACTGAGATAAATCTGTGAGGCAAGAGACCAATAAATTTGAATACACTTTAATTGTAAGAAGAAAACACAATTTAATTGTTAATAATCAAGTTAAACTAGGGTTTAAACAAACAGGGCTGCTCCTGTAGTTAACTGAAAACACATCACGATGTATTAACTGTCCTCAAGAATTATGACATAACATTTGTTAGCAGAAAAGCTTACGTTCCTACGTACGTGTATATATCAAGAGTGGCAATGAAGAATCAAATAGTCTTCTCATCCAGTAAAAGAATTAGAAAAATTTCAACTTATTTTCAGAAAGGGATGGAAACTGCAAATCCAATACCCAAATGTCACATTTTGGTCAAATAAAAATTAATATTCAATTTCTGTCTGCAATTTTTTTTCATTTAGTTATTTCTGCAGTGTATAAACAGCTCAGAGGCTTCATAAGAATGTAGGCACTTGAAGGTATACAGGTATTTTTGCACAAGGTCCAAAATTAACTAAAACAGTCGAGAAAACTTAAATCTTGTTCTTTAGTTTGGGTTTTAAAATATAAATATACTAATTCTTTATTCAAAACATGTAATTTCTACAATGCACAAAGTGATGTTAACAATTTTAAATTATGCAGTCTATGTTTAATCATAAATATACAGAAATCGGTTTAATTGAGAAGAGCAGCGTATGGGGCGGCGCCTGTGGCTCAGTCGGTAAGGCGCCGGCCCCATATACCGAGGGTGGCGGGTTCAAACCCGGCCCCGGCCAAATTGCAACCAAAAAATAGCCGGGCGTTGTGGCGGGCGCCTGTAGTCCCAGCTGCTCGGGAGGCTGAGGCAAGAGAATCGCTTAAGCCCAGGAATTGGAGGTTGCTGTGAGCTGTGTGAGGCCACGGCACTCTACCGAGGGCCATAAAGTGAGACTCTGTCTCTACAAAAAAAAAAAAAAAGAAAGAAAAGAGCAGCGTAATAGAAAAATTTAAGCAGTTTGACTTCCAGTCATAGGCAATCTTCTGTTTAAAATCATTTTTCTTGATATATAACTTATTCATGTTCCAAACTTAGTAGTCCATTTTTTCCCTAAATCTTTACCATTACTAAAAGGTAGATCTATACCTATACACTGTTTCACTCAGACAAATATTCAGGAGAAATTGGTAAATTACATAAATGTTCAGATAAACCAAAACACCTTCATCAGCAGTTGTAAATGTGTCATCTCAGGGTGCACAGGCAGAGTAAAAACAATTTTTATAATACTAAAGATATTACTTACCTTTTCTATCACACTGATGTCTGTACTGATGATACAAAAGCAGTCGTTGTTGAAACTCCTCGGGTCAGTATGAATCAAGGCAAGGGCACTAAATTTTACTGAACTGCTGCATTCTTCTCCACTTCAAACTCTTGGTTTACAAAAAAAAAGCAGTTACCTGTCTTTGATGAAGTGTTCAGACTATGTTTTAAAATCACTGTCCTTGAGGACATTTCTTGGTATAAAGTGTAAAGAATGACGTGGGGACCACAGTAAAGGAGTGCTGCTGTAAATAGTAGGGGTAGACCTCCCCAGAAAGGGCATTTAGACCATTTGGTTTGCAGGTGAACAAGCTGTTTTTCATAGAACACCATGTTTTACTTGAAAGATCAACTGACAATACAGACTATGGTATTTAGACATGAATATCTGGCAAGTAATTTCTAGAAAATGAGCAAAGTCAGCCACTCAAGGAAAGCCATCAAGAGTACTGATAAAATACAAGGCTTTGAGTATATAGTAAAATTGAAATTTTGTGAAACTTGTAAGTACCACGATGAGTTTGACAGCTTCCCAATCTGAATGAATTTTCTAATGTGATTGGCAATGATATTACTATCTGACTTTTAAAAATAATATAATAAAATATGTCAACATTTAGAAACTCTGTAAAAATCTTAAACCAAATTTTCCAAATGGCCAACATAGAATGTTATAAAATCATGTATGTTGTTAAAACTTTGATTCAAGGTACAGTATCAGACTACAAAAAACTGATGTTTTTAGATTCCACTTATAAGTAGCCTTTAAGAAAGCAGGCCTTAATAAGTTTTGTTGTTAAAGGAGAATATTATAATTATATGAAAACATTATTAAAAAACTTTTCCAACTAATCCACAACTGTATTAAACTAGATTCTCCTTACATACCATATACTTCAACTAAAACAATATATTCACAATATACTAAATGCAGAAGCAATCTGAAAATTCAGCAGTCTTCTATTAAGCCAGATACTCAAGAGAAGAGTAGCATTACTTTTTAATTATTTTGGAAAGTTTTTTTAATAAAAATATTTATAATAACATGCATTGGACTTATTACTTTTTTAATAGTAAATATTTATAACTGTCTAATTTCTCATACAATAAATATCATGAGTATTAAATAAATTATTGAAAATCTCAAAGGGCTTTTAAGAGTATAAAGGGCTCCCAGGACCAAAAAGTTTGAGAATACCTGGTACATAAATGTAAAGACAGATGTAAACATAAGAAAATGCAGCCAAAAGATGGCCAGGTTTATGCATTATATCTTTCATTACCTTGCATCAAATAACTGTAACACTGTTGTTAAATTATCATTTGAGACTATCTAGGCAACAAGTCCCTATTACATATGAAACATAATGAAATAAAAAGGCAACTCAAAGTATTTCAATAGTCTATTCCATGGCTTTATTGGGTTTTATCATTTTCACTTCAGGAAGAGCACTCGTGCTACTTCTGTTGAGACCATTTATTCCTTGACTTTGCTATCCACTAATAGCCCTACACATCCACTTCCATCTCAAACACTTAGGGAAAATTTCTGGGGGTGGGTATTTTCTGTTAATGATAATGACACTAACAGAAAATATGACCTCAGTGGATCCATCTTCACCTTAACATCTCGACATTTCTTTGGCATTATCAGTTCTAATATGCCTATTAGTTCATATATGAAGTTCATATGTATCACACCAGATGATCTTTGTAAGGATTCCTCAGGAGCCTCAGAAGCATGGCAACTAGTTCTCCATTCTCTAGTTTCTCAGTAACTCATTTTAATAGTGTCTTCATCATTATCTTCATCTCTAATCTCTGTTTCCAAGAACTTCACTCAATGCTTCAAACACAGGCTAGGCTTTCAATATAAGTTAGTTATTGACTGTATTTACTATCAATCAGATGATACCTTAATCCTGCTATGAGCATTTCTATCTCAGAACATTTGCTCCTTTATTTGCCAGAGTGAAAAGCCACCTTGACTCCAATCTTTTCAAATATATATATGTGTGTGCGTTTGTGTACGCATATATATATATTTTTTTTTTTTTGAGACAAAGTCTCACTATGTCGCCCTTGGTAGAGTGCCGTGGCGTCACAGCTCACAGAAACCTCAAACTCTTGGGCTTAAAGGATTCTCTTGCTTCCACCTCCCAAGTAGCAAGGACTACAGGCGTCCGCCACAACACCCAGATATTTTTTCTTTTTTTTTTTTGTAGCTGTAGTTGTCATTGTTGTTTAGCAGGCCCAGCCCAGGTTCAAACCCACTACCCCTGGTGCATGTGGCTGGCAGACTAGCTCCTGAGCTACAGGTGCCAAGCCAGTCTTTCAAATATTAACCAATTGTCAAGCCACATAGAACCACTTTCCCAAGAGATCCCGTATGTTTCTCAGTCCATCTGAACTCGCAAGGCCCATTACTACTCGGTTGACATTTTGTCACATATCAGAAGTTTCTAACTTACCAGAAGATGAGGGCACAAAGCTCTTTGAAACCTTTTACTAACTTGTTATATATTTCTTCATACTAGTTAAACTGTGATTTGATAATGGTGGTGGTGAGGAAAGGGTAAAGAAAGGAGACCACGGTAGTTAAATGTAAACCCAAAGGATCACCTCATTTGTTTAACAACTGTGAACACCTACTACATTCCAGATACTTCTGGTGGGAATATTAAATGCTAAAATTAATATAGAATTTTTAATTTTAGTGTTTAATATGGCCAACTGTTTTATGAGAAAAAAAAGAAAAAATAAATCTTGGCCAGTGTGGTGGCTCACACCTGTAATCCTAGCACACTAGGAGCTTGAGCTCAGGAGTTCGAGACCAGCTTAAGCAAGAGGGAGACTTGCTTAGATAGAAAAACTATCTGGGTTCTAGCAGCAGCTATATTCCCAGCCATAAGGGAGGCAGAATCAAGAGGATCTCTTTAACGAAGAGACTGAGGTTGCTGTGAACTATGAGGACACCATGGCACTCTACACAGGGTGACAGAGTGAGACTCTGCCTCAAAACAAAAAAAAAAAACAAAAAAAGGAGTTTTTTATATTTTGTGGCCTGGAACTTGCTGAACCATGGGAATTGAACTCTATTTAAGTCACAATAACACCTTCTATCGTGAGAATCTAACGATCAGGTCTGAGCATGTTACAATCCAGAACAACTCCCTGATCGTCTTTTCTTCTCAGGACCACAAGGATGGTCTCACCACTCTGCTCTCACCTCTACCATGACTGTCAGCCCAATTCTGCAGGTCAGATGCCCCATCACTTCCCACGAGTCACAATGAGGACATCACACAGCTCTGCAGATTATCCAAAGAGTTTTGTTACTTAGAGATAAAGATACTAAAAGGTTTCCTTTGATACCACTCCCATTCAATTCTCCCCTCAAGGCTCTCATCATTTGATCCTGAGAAGAGAGTATTCAGAGTAACTATGAAGTCTAGAGTTCATGAACTCAGCACAGGCTGATGTGTGTTGTTGGAAGGCAGCAGAACAACCACCTGAGAGATTTTTACTTGACGAGGACTGGACCAGAAAGTGGAGAAGCAAAAATCACTAGAAATAGAATGGAACAATCTTGACCATCCAGAAAAAGTCTGGAAGAGATTCATTTAATCAGCCTCGAGGACACTTGAACTCACCAGTTCACCTTTCTGATGCCAGATTTGTCATTATCGTGCTCAAGGGGTCATTGTGGGATAGGGGGTTGCAAGAAGGAGGGCTGGATAAAGAAGAAATTGTGAGAAGCCACATGCACCGAGCATCCAGAAGCAAATTTCAACCACATACATATATGTGTTTATATATAAAAGTGTTTATATCTCTTTATTCATTTCATAAGTATTTATGGGCCTGAGAATACCAGAGACAAAGGCAAAATAATAAGCAATTTTAATATAGCTTATCATAATTTTATTTGAAAAATCCAACTTAATAACATTCAAGACAAAGTTCATGTTTATTTTTAATATGCTAGACAAGCGGGAGATATAAGCCGTTATTTCATTTCCATCATAAAAAGCATACAGTTGACAGGTATGTTTGGTTTTTGTTTTGTTTTTGGCCTTGAAAAAAGCTAGTTAAGTAAACCCAGTGAGAAGTGATTCAATAAGAAAGAGAAATTGCAAGGAAGTTACCTATAAAAGGCAGTTACATTTCCTACTTTGTAAATTATTTTCAATTAGATTTTTTTCCTCACATATTTGCCTAAGTCCAAGTCCTAATAAAATAAACATTTAGGTCCTAATAAAAACATAAATCTTGATAATAAACACACACACACTTCATGACTAATGCTAGTCAGCTGAAAGAATGTAGAATCCTAGTCACAAAAATTATGATACCCTGTGATACTCTGTACTGGAAGAAAAAGAAAATTTAAGAAGCCATTTGAAGTCAAATTATTCTTGAAAAAGTCTTAAATGGATTTAAAGGGTATTATACTAAAATAAGCTCAATAGTTTTACCTTTTTGTTGTTCCTATCAGGTAGAATCAGGTACAAGTATGTTCCTAATTTAAAGGAGCTTTAAAATAATTTTTTGTCCATGCCTCTCATAACTATTTTTACCATGTAGTACTATAAGAGCCAAATTAAAGGTGAACGTAAGAAAGTATTACATGATAATATGAAAATTTTAAGGAAAACAGACAGTCTGGATCAAGTTATTTTTTGTATTTAGCTACACTAGGTAGCATCGGTGTAAACTAGGGATTACAGCAAGCCATCTTCTCTGTGCCGTAATACCACTGTCAGGTTTTTTTTAGAAAGATAAATTTGATATCAATACGATGTGACACAACTGCATCAAACCTTAATTTCACTCACAGTAAGAAGTCACAGGATTAAATAACACTGTGCAGTCTTTTAGAAAAGTTTATTGCTTCCAGATGGATTCAAGTTTCCTTTCAGCCCTGATTACATCTAATATGCACAGGGTGCCAACATTATAAAGGAAAGAGTCAAAAATATCATTTATATAGATAGCAAGGGATGGGGTGGAGGAACTTTGGCTTCTAAAAAGATTCTGCTAATCGGGTCTTGACTATTTAAGAAATTATAATAAACATTTACTTTTAAAAAACCAAACACCGTACTATGTAAATGTCTCCAATAATGGCTGTTACACAGAAAAACACAAATCTAAAGTAAAGTGGCCATAAAATGACTCCTAGCACAAGCTGCACGCTCTTTGCCCCCATGTTGGGCTGTGCCATGTGTCACACCACATGGGGTTTGCTACCAAGATGTCCACCTGTGCCTCCGTGGCAGAAGAGACATTCATTTTTATTTCATTTAATAGTAGTGCTGTTGAATGTAAACCATTACAATCAGAGATAAATAAAGACCTTAAAAAATACTCACTATTTAAAGGCATGTTTCCTAACTTTAAGGCTGCAAACAAATTACCACTTGTATTTAAAAGAGCATTTTCTTAGCAACTGAAATATTACTCCCATAATAAATAAAATCCTTTCCATGAAAATCAAAAACAAAATTCTTTCCATAGTGTGAATTTAAAAAATAAAATCACATCTGTTCTATCTAGTCTTGGAGTGAAAAACAATAAAAATTTATGACTGAAGGATTTCAGTCAGCAAATTAAGTGCCAATTTTTAAAAATACAGTAAAACTAGAATAATTTTCTCTTATTTTTCTCATTTCCTGCAATTTTAAATGTTCGGAAAAAATTACATAAATTACAAAGTTGATTGAATATAAATGTTCAATAATTTATTATGTATTCTTAAAATTAATGAGCAATTTAAATACAATTATGGTGTCAAACCTCAAAAGAAGAAAAAAATGATTAATTTCTGAAAGTACATAAATCCTTAAAGGAGAAGTATTTAAGAGAGCATTACTACAACAATTACTACTCACATCTAACTTTCTCCTGTGGATACTCAACCAAAACTAAGACAAATGTCATTATAATATATTACAGTTCAAAGTATCTTTAGAGAGAAATATAAATGAATGTTAAAATTTCAGGTGATCTTTACAAAAGTTTTTCAATATCCTTTATTTTCAATTAATTTGATACCTAAAATGGATATAACTATGAAAATTTTTAATTTTAAGTAGATTAAAAGTGATAATATCTTTGATCAACAGATTGAAAATGCTTAAAGGCACAGGGCAATCAGAAAAGAAGCAAATTACACACCAAAATGAGATTAAAAGTTATATGACAAATCAATAACGAATCAGTGAAACAGGGTCCACCCAGTAGGGCTATGGAGCACTAAAATAGATAATGGGTTTGTGGCAGTAGATGACTCATCCATTAAGGGTTTTTGATATTCCTAACACTATGTGTCTGAGTTAACTTACTGATAATCAAATAGTACTTTGTTTCCAGTAATGGTTAACTATTGTTAAACTGGCCACTGTCTTCTAAATAACACATGTGAGCGAAAAATGATTTATGCTCCATTCCTCTTTCAATAATTGTTAACTGTATACGCTCCACATGCCAGACTTGATCTGCAGAGAAGCCTTTTCAGTTGGATCTTCCCTGAGTACCTAATGTATAATGGTTGGACAAAGATCAGGAAAAAAATAAGGATGCAAGCCACATAGGTACGGGATCAGAATCTCTCATTTTCAATTCCAAACTCCCTAACACTCTGGAAACTTTAAGTTTTTTCTTAAATCATTGAACTGACTTTGTTCTTCGGCCAACTGGGACATGAACTGACAAGGAGTTTTTCAAACCTTTACTTAAACTTCGCTTACCCATGGGTATTTTTAATGTTGCGTTAAAAAATATTAATGTTTGATTACGAGATTGTATCATAGGCTGATTGTGGGTATTATACATAGCCCATATTAACTTTCTAAAATCAGCCTGGGCCAAGTGCAGTGGCTCATGCCTATAATCTTAGCACCCTGGGAGGCCGAGGCAGGTGGATTGCTTGAGCTCACATGTTCAAGATCAGCCTGAGCAAGAGCAAGACCCCGTCTCTACTTAAAAAAATAGAAAAACTGAGGCAAGAGAAAAACTGAGGCAAGAGGATTGCTTAAACCCAAGAGCTGGAGGTTGCTGTGAGTTGGAGGTTGCTATGATGATGCCATGGCACTCTACCCAGGATAACAGCTTGAGACTCTGTCTCAAAAATAAATAAATAAATAAAATAAAATAAGTCGGGTTTCCAGGCAGAAAAAATTGTAAGTATAGAAGTCTTAGGGCAAGAGATACTTGGTGTGTCTATGAAACAGTGATGCGGCTGGTGCTGATGAGAAAGGGGGAAGGGGCAAAACATGAGAAAAGAAAGGTTGGGAGCAGGTAGACCATGTGGGGGTAAACAGACTATAGTATGAACTTGGATTTTACCCTGAATCAGGAGAAGAATGATGCAATCTGATACACAGTTTAAAAGTAACGTCTAGAAAAACTAGAGAAAAACACAAATTCAAGGAGTGGGACGTGGGAGGAGACGGAAGGGTAAACTCCCACCTAACAGGCACAATGTCAGGGTACATGGTACATCTCCTGGGTGAAGGACTCAAATACAACTCGGACTTTACCTAACAAATGTCAACAATGTCATCTCATCTTATGTACCCTTATATCAATCCAATACTCATGTATTAATGAGCATTAAGAGAAAATCTATAATACTTGTTAACTGGGAAAAAAAAAAGAATGAAAGTAATTTATCTAGTTGTACATGGAAATGGAGCACGTCCTTGGAAAGAGGCTAGTAGGAGGTAATGCAATATTCCAGGTGAGAAAGTACAGTGTGTGATACCCAGATGGCAGTCGTGATGCTGTTCGATGTTGGATATATTTCATAGGAAAAGGAAACAAGATTTCCTGATGGATTGGATGTGGAATGATAGAGAAATCCAGTAGGTCTCTGAGTGTTTTTAGCTTGAACGATTAGAAGAATGAAATCTCCACTGACCGAGATGGGAAATTCCACAGAGGTTCACATTTGGTAGGTTCTAGAGAGAATGTGGACTTTGTTGTGAAACATAAGTTTGAAAAATGTATTAGACTTCTAAGTTAATAGTGAAGTAGGCATTTAGCTTTATAAATCTGGAATTCAGAGGGGAAGTATGGACTAGAAATATAAATTTGAAAGTCATTAGCATTTAGACATTTAATTTCAGAGACTGGAAGAGGTCCAGTGAGAGCGAGAACAGAAACACAGACCATAAGAGGTCAAGGGCAGACTTGGGAAAATGATAATTGCTACTAAAGGAGGTTGGGAAGGCCCAGCTTAGTGGAGTAGGAGGAAAACCAGAGGAGAGCAGTGTGGTTACCTGTCAGATAGGTCAAGGCAGATGAAGACTGACCTTGACAAGTGAGATGTGGAGTGATGGAAGTCAGAAGCCTGATCATAGATGATTCAAGAAAGAACAGGCAACAAAGTGAATGTATAATTAAGTTTAGCTAGAAAGTTGGAGGTGGGGTGGACAAAGAAATGGGACCAAGTGCTCTATGAAGATTATTTCAATCCTTTAGCATTAATACTTCTATAAGGTGGAAATTATCTCACTTCACAGATGAGGATATAGAAATTAAGATAAAGGTTGTGCCAATGATTTTAACAATAGTAATTCCAAGTGTATCTTATTATTAAAGTGTACTCTTGTATACTACCACACAGCTTCCTATGAACTTACTATATAAACTACACAAATACTGAAAATATAACAGTGTTCCCAGAAAGGATACTGGGAGGATTAGAAGGCCACAGATTTAACCCCTCACTCTATCCCCAATGTTTGAGAAAATACTTTAACTTTTGAGCCTCATAGTTCATCCCTAAAATAAGGGGATTAGAATAAATTCATTCAACAAATTATTTTCTGGGTCACTATTTGCTGGACAATGTTCTGGAGGTTGGAGAGACAGTGGTAAGCAAAACAGAAATATACCCACTAGCAAGAGAAATGACAAATATTTTAATTTAATCCAAAGATTTTTCAGGTCTAAAATGCTGTTATAATAATTATGTTTATTTTTGGAGACAGGGTCTTTCTCTGTTACCCAGGCTGGAGTGCAGTGGCACAATCATAGCTTACTGCAGCCCTGAACTCATGGGCTCAGGCTATTTTCCTGCCTCAGCCTCCTGAGTAGCTAGGACTACAAGCACATGCACCATGCCTGGTTAATTTTTTTTAAAGTATTTTTTTGTAGAGATGAGGTCTCACCATGTTGCCCAGCTTGTCTCAAATTCTGGCTTCATGTGTTCCTCCTTCCTTAGCCTCCCAAATTGCTGAGATTACAGGGTTGGGTCATTGTGCCCGGCCTCAAAAATGTTATAATTGCTTATAAATAATAGACAAAAATACTTCTCAATGTAGTGCAAGGAGTTTTAAACCTATTATGGCCCTGAATGCTCACTCTACCATAAACTGGGTACTATTATTACCAATATATCCCATTTATAGATTGAAGGGAGAGTCAGAGAAGCTTAGAGTTTAAACAGCTTGCCCCACAGTTGCACAGGGAATGGCAAAGCCCCAATTCTCATAAATAGCTTTGATTCCAAAATCCTATCTTTCAACCACTCTCAAGAGTATAGCAATGTGCTGAAACAATGCCTCATTTCACTGGTGTTTACATCTCTCCTGTTATTCTGCTTTCCTTGATGGATTTCTAAATGTTCAAAATGGGAAACAAGGCAGACGGAGAGCAGAGTGAACAATGAAAGAGACTACAGTAGGAGCGAACAGCAATAGAAAGAAAAAGCCAGGACAGATCAATATGGTAGAGTGATGTGGATAAGATCTAAGAAGGCATGGGGTAGTGGGGGGGGGGGGGGCAAAAGAACAGCAGCCCTTGAGACAGTGGCTGTGGTCAGAGTGACAGCAGGTGCCATGTGTCTAACTGCACAGGACAGGTGACAGGCCTGATCAGCTATGGCTCCCCAGGGTTGTTCTATCAGATGGGCCTTGCTTCTCCTGCTCTTTCATGAACCACCCAAAAATGTTTTCCATTTAACAACCCTACTGAGAAGCAGAACTTTTAATGGGCCTACCGACATAAATATGCTCCCTGAATATTTTAGAAAAGAGATCTAGTCTCTGAGAAGGTACTGGGGAAAGGTAAGAAATCCTTACAGAAGTAAGACGAGAAGAAAGAGACGAGTCACCTGGCCTTCCTGCCACTGAGGGGGCCCTCAGGTAGTCAGCAGATGACTAGGGTCTGGCTCTTCCCTTCTGGGAACTAGTTTATCTTCCTGAACATTCAACAGAATGGTGAAAATAGCAATTGGATTTTTCATTTTGAAAAATAGTCTTATAACAATTATTCTCATACTATTTCCCCCTACTATTCTGAAGATTTGAAGATCATATTGCCTTATAAATTATAAATGTATCTTCCATCGATAATCCATTTAGTTTCAAAATTTAAGTGTTTACTCTATACTAGTTATTTTCTGTCGTAAATATTGAGGATTTAAGGATGATTAGATATGGCTCTCTCCCTGTAGCAGTTCAGTGCATTGGGGAAGGAAAGCAGGGTAAGGAGCGAACCATCATGTGGAACTTCACCATATTCTCCTTTCTTCATCACTGCCTTATGAAAGGGGCCCTCCTAAAGATCTCCCTACAGCAGACTAGGAACCCACCCCCTTGGTAAAAAGGTCCCACTAAGAAATGTATGGAATAGATTAGGAGGAGAAAAACAGGAATTGAGAGATACAGACAATAATGGGAAGATACCTTTGAAATAAGAGTAAGAGGAAACAGCTACCGGAAGTTGATGCATGTGCTACTGCTGCTCACCATTCCTAGGTAGACACAAACCTCCTCAGATATTTTTGGGAAAAGTATCAAATTTAGTTTGCATTCACTGCAGAAGTGGGTATGTGCCCTACCCACAGTGCAAAGTTATTTATCAATTCCATTCCAGGATGAAATGCCTATTTTTTTTTTTTGACAAAAACTAATGATCATGTCCTGTGGAACAGAAATTTGATCATAATCACCTGGTTTCATCATGGAGTGGTTTTTTCCTTTGGGTTTTGCTGTGAAAACACACAGACTTTGTTGAGGAGGAAAACATTCTCCCACTCTGTGACTGGAAGGGACACTGCATACCTCCCTGACATGAGTATAAAATAGGTCACGATGGCTCACCACTTCCAAAGCGTGCCACTCTGTCTTCACCATTTTAGCTTCTCAACACGTGTAAAAACCATGGCATAGCAACAGTGTACAGGTGACAGAGTTGCTAAAAATTTGAAACTAGGTGATGGTATATCTGTAAGATCATCATCAACAACAAACAATAAAATGAATTTTTCCCCCCAATCACAAAGATGCAGAAGCAACCAACATGCTCATCATCGGAGGAATGAATTAATAAAATGTGGCATTTGCACACCATGGAGTACTACTCAGCCATTTAACAAAATGATGACCTAGTATCTTTTGTAACAACCTGGATGAAATTGGAGACCATTCTCCACAAGAAGGAAAAAATACCACCACATGTACTTATTACTATATTGGAATTAGTTGATCAATACTTACTGCACATAGAAAAGTAAAACTCAGTGGAATTCAAGTAGGTGGGCAGGGGAAGATAAGGGAATAGAAAAGCTCACACCTAACTTGGGTATAATGCATACTTTCTGGGTGAAGGGCTCACTTAAAACTTTGATTTAAAATATACAAAAGCAAACCATGTAACCAAAATGGTTATATCCCTATCATATTCTGAAATCTTAAAAAATGTTTCAAACAACAAAAAATACATGCTGATCATCTAAGATATTCTGAAATAATTATGTATCTGTTTTATATATATTCTTAAAATACAAATAAGGACTTGTCCTGAGGTTGCTTTTGTACTCCACATCTTTTGAGACAAACAAGACTCTACATTTAAATGACCTTGGTGCTAACCAGCTATTTTGAACATTACCACTGACAAACTTTATTTCAATTTCAGACTCCAAAACCAATGCCATCAACTTCAGAAATTTACAGAAGGGCCTTCACAACTTTGCAGCTACCTATTTAAGAAATGATTTATATGATGGTGCTCAAACTGACCTCTTGATAACTTTTCCTTGGCACAGACCTAAGTAGCTCTGCTTTGATTTTCCTGTTGGAAGAGAAGAAAAAGGGTGTTTAAGATGGCATTGGAACAAAAAGATCAAAATTACACAAACCACTGCTTTAGCATAGCCCTTGGTACAAATAATGGTGGATTTATTTCAAAGAGTTACAGGGATGAGTAAAGATCAGGGATTGGTTCATTTGTTTGAAATGCTGTTTTCAGTGGGCATATTTAAAAAAAAAAAAAAAAGGCAGAACCTATGGAGGATATGGTCAAAAGCCTCAGTATCAACATATATATTAGGATTTGGAATCCTAGAAATTTCTTCCCAAATTCTGTTGAAAGAACTTCCAAAAAATGAAATTGAGGATTTTTTTGTTTGCTCTTTAAGGGGCAAAATTAACTGAAGTTTACACAAGTTGGTTTTCCTTTTGATGTACATATTTTAGAATTATATTTTTCCAATATATGCATACAGTTACCACCCACACAAGATTATTATAATCTAACCCGAGTAATTACTGCTGAGATCAGCAAGTTAATGCTCTTTGTTTGCCAAATTTTTGTTTTCCCAAGAACAAATTCCACTCAATAAAGATATGTTTCCAGGATACATATAATTATGCTGGGTCTAACATCTGTTGCTTTGCATTTTCAGAGCCTTCCCAAAGCGAGATAAGAACACGCTTCCATGTCTATGTTAGGGGGAATGGCTATAGTAAAAGCATAAATACCCAGAATATTTTTTAAAGGGGGTTTCATTAAAAGTAGAAGTTAATTCTAACTATTTCCAAATGAAATCAACTCATTTTAGTCCTTATTTAGATCATTTCTGATAATTTTCAGCAACCTGACTCAATAATCCTGAAAATGGTCTTTCATATGATTTTACATGAGAATCTTAGTGAATTTTATTTGTTATCTTTTAGATATAAATCTTTTAGTACACCCCTTAACAAAAAGCGATCACATATGATCAAGGACAGCAGAGAAGTCATATTGATGGTCTCTCTTCTGTATTTTATCCTTCAGAAGCACAGTGGATTTAGATAACAGATAGGACAATGTTGCACTTTTAAATGTAGGTCAATATTCTGATTGCATTGAAAAAGTAAACGGCTCAGACTGGAATAAAGCAGAACAGTAATGATCTAAGTCACTTTCCGCGTGGCCTTTTCAGGTTGCCCCCAACAACCTGAGAGTCCTGAGAGTTTCCCAATTTACAGGGTATTTATTGGCAAGACTTACCAGGGAGGTGGGGAGATAACACTGATTTCAGTGCAAAAAATATGATATAAACATCTAATAAATAAAAGGGATCAAACAGTACTCTCGCCCCAAACATTAGTAATCCAGACAAAAAAACAAATGTAGTTTTCTGAACTCTTTATACTTATAGAAAACTTCAGGAGAAAAACAGCAAGTTTGTGACAATGTTAGTGATATTCGGATGTATTTTACTACTTTGAGAGCCACTACTGCTATTTCTCCTGTCTGTAGAAAGCAGCATTTCGACTGATAAGACTGATCCACGTCCACAGAGATGTAAAGAAACCTAGATAAACCTTTCTAAAACGTCAGAAATCACTCATCTCTCCAAGCAACTTCACTATCCTAACAGTTCTTATTTCTTGGTGTTTTATATCATTTTTAAGTAAGCAACCAAACATTAACCATTGTATTAAAAATTAAAACAAAAGATCCTTATATAACTGTTAACAGGAATTTGAGGGGAGGAATACAATCCGCCTTCAAGGTTGGAAAAACTGTAGGTACAGGAGCATAATAGCAAATTTGTCTGTTATGGACTGAATCGCATCCCCCTCAGATTTATATGTTAAGGAACTCACCACCCCCCCCCCCATGAGTATCTATCTGTAAATAGGACCTTTAAGGAGCGGTGATTAAAGTGGGGCCCTACTCTGATAGGACTGGTGTTCTTATAAGAATGAAAAGAGACATCAGAGAGTTCTCTCAGTACAGGCAGGAAAAAAGGGCACTTCAGGACACTGCGTGAAGGCAGCCATCTGCAAGCCAGCAAGGGAGTTGTCACCAAAAGCCAACCTTGACGGCAGCTTGATCCTGGACCTCTCCAGAACTGGGAGGAAAATAAATTTCTGTTGCTTAAGCCACCAACATTTGTGGCATTTTGGTATGGCAGCCCTAGCAGACTAGTACACCATCTGCACTCAACTTATCTTCAGTGCTAATATCTTCTTTAGAATCTCTGAATTTTCTTCACTGAGTGAACTATATTTTTATTACCATCTCAAGGGACACAGGGCAAACAGAGAAACTGATCATTTCTCTTTTTTCTCTCTATGTTCCAACATTTCCAAATGTGAACACTGAAGAAAATTTAATGCCACAGGGAAAAACAAAAACTAAATAATTGCTGAAACTATTAGTTAGGATAATAGAGTTATATTTGGGAGGTCATTAAATTAGGTAAGAAAGGGCAGCGCCCATAGCTCAGTAGGTAGGGCGCCGGCCACATATACCCAGGCTGGCAGTTTCATACCCGGCCGGGGCCAGCTAAACAACGACAACTGCAACACCAACAACAAAAAATAGCCGGGCGTTGTGGCGGGTGCCTATAGTCCCAGCTACTTGGAAGGCTGAGGCAAGAGAATCGTTTAAGCCCAAAAGTTTGAGGTTGCTGTGAACTGAGATGCCACAGCACTCTACCAAGGGTGACATAGTTATAATAAATAAATAAATAAATAAATAAATAAATAAATAAATAAATAAGGAAGGTAAGAATTAGTCAAGAAACAATATGGTCTAGGGGATACAGATAAAGACGAAGGTAACAGAGAAGCAGCGTAAGATCTCAAAGTGCCTAAAGAGTCAAATTGAAAATTTCTCCAAAGTCCTTGATATTTTTGCTCCCAGATTTCTGCCAGTTCTTTAAAAGACTTGTGCTAGGATAGCTGGTGTTTCCTGGAGCTTCCACACCCAGGAGAATACGGCATAGCTAGCCCTGGAAAGCGGTCAAGACCCTGACTAGTGGAGAAACAGGTCAGATTGAAAAGGCTCGTCAAAGCTCAGAAATGACCAACTAGAAAACGGCCCACCTGCACAGCTAATTCCCTCCTTTCCTGCTACCACTATTTCACACAGTCTCTTCCCTGGGAGCTTGTGCCCTGATTTAAGGGGCCAGGGAGATTTAAGAAGGTCCCAGATGGAGAAAGATTTTTGCCTCAAGCAAAGCACTCCCCCTTCTTACCACCCACCCTGACGTTTATCCTCTCCGGGGCTCACACATGACATAGACTGGGGAAAGGGCTCCATAGTATGGAAAAACAAAAGAGAAAAAGAGGGTAACAGAATTTCTTGAGAGTGTTTATGTAAAAGTAACATAAACTGAACCTTCACACTTTCCTTTTCCCTATTCATTTTAACTCTAATCATTTTTGAAACTAACCCATCTTCAAATATTAAAATACCACTTCAGGAAAGCATTTATGTGAAATAAGAAACACAGAGCACTAAATTTAGTATTTTGAGGATAGGACTAAATTATGTAAATAATGAGTTTATATTTTTAAATAACTTATTGCAAAGAAAAATGTGTCACCGCTTAAAAAGTGTTTCCATAGCTTCTACTGTTCTTAACCAGTTTCTACATCTTTGTCTTTCCCAAATATAAATTCTTGACTTTATATTACCTTCTATATCATTCATAAACTTTGAGAAGCATTATTAAATTAAATTTCAGTAGTTGAGAACTTTTTAATCCGAAAATATTTATTATTCTAGGACACCGTTAGATGTACTCTTCATATATGGGGATCAGAGAAACAAATGAAAGAAATCCAATTATTTAAAACAGTAATCCCTTAACACTGGGATTTTGTTTTAATTATAAAGAGTGTGTCTTATTAAAAACAAAACAAAGCCTTGTCCTTTAAAGGACAAGCCCAGTGTTTCTCTAGTGAACAAGCATGTAAGATTTCTTAAAGAATGCTGAAACAACTTTGCTATTCTTCAACTCCCTATGTTGTAATTGATTGATTTATTTTTTGTTTTAACTTTGTAGGTCATTTTTATTTACTGATTTTTTTTTTTTTTTTTTGCAGTTTTTGGCTGGAGCTGGGTCTGAACTCGTCACCTCTGGCATATGGGGCCAGCACCCCACTCCTTTGAGCCACAGGTGCCACCTGAAGTAATTGATTTATTAAAAAGAGCATCAAGTAAATAATTATAGGCCCACCTGTTCTGGGTATCATACTAGGCAACATACAAGGTTAATGTAAATATATTCCTTTCTATTTTCTTCACCCCATGATAGTTTTTAGTACAATGAATTGTATCTGTACTAATGACAAAAGGTATAGGCAATAATACATATCAAATGAAAGTTGCTGATTTGTCTCTCATACTTAAAATCTGACTCCAGACATGCCCAGCACCCAAAGACCCTGCTCATGAATATTGTCCCCTATCCTACGGCTCCTCCAGCACCTGGTATGGGTAGTGGGAACAGAGGGGTGGGTGCTACGACTGAAAGTAAATGCCTGCTTTGCAGAAGGCAAGAAAAGTCCCCAGGGATGTCCCCTACTTGGTCCTACTCCAGTCATACACAGAGGAAAATAAAACCACAATTTAGGGGAATTGCATTTCCTTTTGATTCCAGCCCACCAACCCACTTAAATGCTTGAGTGTTGGACTCAGGGCTGAGGGAAATCCCTCTTTCTCGAAGGACATAGAGGCCCATGCCTCTCCTGTTTCAGGCCTAAATGAAAAGCTCCTTAGGCGCTCAGCTCAGCCATGGTCGGGTTTATCACTGAAACTGAAGCTTTCAGTAATCCTGCCACCCTCAGCAGAATTGAATTTTGGAGTAGAAGGCTCACAGATATCAAAGCAGCTGAAGCTGAGCCACAGAGGTGCAGCACCTAGGGTAACTGGCAAGGGGCTCTGCTCAATTTCAGCCAAGCGGTGGCAAACAGGGGGACAGAAGGTTATCCTAATGACATAAGTCACCCCAGGGACAGAGGGGGACTCAGAGCAGTAAAGCGAGTGAATGAGCATGGAGATATAAATGATGACACGCTCAGAGGCCGGGAGGACAGCAGCTGATGCACAGAAAGCGCACGAGGAGGAACTAACAGTGAACCATCCTGTCCTCACCATAACAGAGGTGTGTGCAGTGACCATGGACTCAACCTCTATGCACACGACTGCATTAGGTTCGGGTTTGGTGTCCAGTGTGTAAGTGAAACAAACTTTATTATAAACATACTCTGATAAATGTTGGAAAGAATCTATACATGTGTCTCCGGAAAACACAGACATATACTGCTATCCAAAGAAAGTTTTGCTTTTTTATTTTATTGAGGTTCCAGGTTGAAGTATTATATCTCCCCCTCTTTTTTTTAGATAAACAGTAATGTGTTTTAAAGTGTAGGAGAAATGAAGAGGGAAGAAGAGAAAGCATCAGATAATGGAAATCCTTGACTGTAGTTTCTCAGTCAAGACCAATCCCAGGAGAGTCAAACAGGGATCCCAACTATTATATAATACACATAGAATCAACAGCATCTGAGAGCTAGAAATTTCTCTAGTCCCCACAGAACAAAGACTTCACTCTTCTATAGAAACTTCACTTCTTTCCTGTGCCCACCCTTCAAAGATACTAAGAAAAACTAGCAATTATAACAGGACATAAAACCAAACAATAGCGTAACACATTTACCACACACTTTGTCAAATTAAAACAGTCATTTGAGGACCAACAGAAAGCAATTTTGGACTCAAATTTGAATGCTAAAAGATCCGTCAAATGGACAATTTTTTGTTTTAAAGTGTCAGTCAATGACAAACAGTTAAAAGCACAATTATGAAAAGGTATTTTTAAAATTACACAGACATTTGGTTTCTCTGAATTATGCCATAAAACTTCTGACTCGATTTTGTTAATTAATATCAATAGCATAAAAACCAGAAACGCAGCCTCCTCTAATGAAATATTATCGATTCAAATTCACATTAAAAAGTGACTGACAGGTCAAATTCTAAAAAGGAAACAGTAGATACCACCACAAAACTAGCAGATGTTTCTTAGGGTCATTTATACAAAAACATAGGCATATGTTAAAGAAATTTGACACTATCATGGAATCAGTTGGTACCTAAAATAATAGCAGCTCCTTATGGCAATATGATAATATCTGTATCAAATGCACAACACATTATGTTGCAACAGTATGAGCAGACAAAAGAGCATCAGTATCAGCAGTAATGACCAGTATTTGAATCAAGGTGAAAAAAAAATTTTTTTCCAGTGTGTAGTATTGTTTATCAGCATGTTACAGTATGTGACAGGATGTTGAATTTTCAGAGTTTGCATTTAACTGACTTTATTGAGACTCCTACAAAAGCAGAACACTTACCAAATAAGAACACTGCAGTTTTTATAGAGACCTCCAACATGGGAGTCTAACC
Organism: Nycticebus coucang; assembly: GCF_027406575.1. NCBI lineage: Eukaryota > Metazoa > Chordata > Mammalia > Primates > Lorisidae > Nycticebus > Nycticebus coucang. Next base: position 78,528,353 of record NC_069786.1, read on the forward strand.
AGTCTAGCCAAAAATAATGGAAAAGATAGCTGTTATTCCCAAAGCTAATGCTAATAAACTGGTTCACTTAGAAAATGAACAGGAATTCTTCACTTCAAAAATTAATGGTTTCAACCTGGGATCCTATACTTAGTAAACAGTAAGTAACAGCTGAATCATTTTAATGTAAAGCAGCACATAAGTTTCTAAGGATATGATCACCTTCAGTCTTCAGAAGGATAAGTTCTAGAATATTCCTTTGGAATTAATCATATCACCCCAAAGTGTACAATGTACACAATGGAATCTAATTAAATGTCATTGACTGAAGGTTTTTGAAAAGTCAAAGCCAAAAGGCATTCCATATGAGTAGTTGGGACTCATGTCATACTCAAAGAATATGAAATTGGAAAACCACTTGGCATTTCTGCTCTGAGTCCCCCTCTGTCCCTGGGGTCACTTATGTCATTTACATATTTTCCATGCAGAAGAACTGGATACAAGATGAGTCTGTCATATACCTAAGCAAGTATTCAAGTACCAAGAAAGATTCAGAAAAATAAAGTTCACACATGAGTTATTTTCATCAATAGGTTTGATACCAAGGTAAAACTTTCAAGCAACCTAGAAAATGATAGGTGTGTCTTTGGTTTAGAAGCAAGGGTACTAAGATGTATTTTTTCCTCAAACATGGAAAATGCTTAATTTAAGAAAAATTATCTCTGGAGAAAAATTTATTGCTTCTTTTAAAAAAGAGAGATAATAAATAAAATCCTAAAAATGTATCTATAGTATTTAGTTATCTATAAGTGCATACAGGTGGTGCCTGTGGCTCAAGGAGTAGAGCGCCGGTCCCATATGCTGGAGGTGGCGGGTTCAAACCCAGCCCCGGCCAAAAACCAAAAAAAAAAAAAGGAAGTTGTAGTTATCTATAAGTACATGCATTTAAAAAAAAAAAAAACATTATCGAAGTGAGTTTTAATGTAACTTTAACAAACACGCAAAATCCACCAAGATTTTAACTGGAATAAGTTTTTATCTGTATAATGGAAATGACAACCAAACATATACTATCATCCCTTCACACTTTGAAAACATGAAAACATACTTAAAATATAAGGAAATCAATACACACTAACAGCTGCTCAACTTTATTGATCTTATTCTTCCCACACAGATGGACACTAAGCAGCACATTATGTGTCACATTTAGCAATGTGAAAGCTTACTTTGAGGTAAATATTACTTTTATTAGACTAACAAAATACCAACATGAAGATTTTAAGATGTAAAAAAATTGTTTTAATTTTAAAATGGTACAGTTATTTTCCACATATAATGGAAAATAAATGGATGTCTTTGCAATTTACTGTTTCACTAACCTTTAAAATTTCAATTTTATTTCACCTAAATATTGTGAACATACATAGATTATAAACTTGCCATCATTTAATGAATAATATTTGTCTGAAAATAGAAAGCTTTAAAATGTGATATTTTAGTAGCCTCTAAGAAGAAACAGATATGGAAGAAGAGAACCTCAGGCTCATAGAAAGCGCACATGTTAGGGTTCAACTTATGGTCCTTCAGTAGTGATTTCTCCAGTTTGTGCATTTTTTAAGCTATTTGCCTCCTGTTTAGACATTTTGCTAATCACTGGCAAATTGACGGTAAGACTTTAATACATTTCAAACAAGATGCTCCTCATTCTGATTTTAAAAAAATGTTTTTAGCAGTATCCACTAACCATGCGTTGACCAAACTAGAAATCTCAAGACCACATCTTCGTAGCTGATATCGTAGCTGATATCCCCTCTATCCAGGCTCACCTCTCCATCCTCCTTACTTGTATGTGGGTCATTACAAAAGTTTTGAGATTCACAAAAATCAAGGAATGTGGAATCTGTGCAGATGGAAACAAATGAAGGCCTCTCAGCAATACCAATGAGCAAAGCAAGTTGAAACTTGCACAGGTGAATCAGAAAGGCTCAGGCCTGTAATCCTAGCAGTCTTGGAGGCCAACACGGGTGGATTGCCTGAGTTCACAGGTTCGAGACCAGCCTGAGGAAGAGCAAGACCCTGTCACTAAAAATAGCTGGCATTATGGTGGGCACTTGTAGTCCCAGCTATTCAGGAGGCTGAGACAGGAGAACTGCTTGAGCCCAAGAGTTTGAGGTTGCTGTGAGACACCATGGCACTCTACTGAGGGTACAAAGTGAGACTCTGTGCCAAAAAAAAAAAAAAAAAAAGAAAGAAATAGAAAGGATACAGTCAACTATATTTTTTGGAAGTGAAATAATGGACCATAACACAATGTCTCAAAACTTTCATAGTGACCCACATACACACTGCCTCCTGATCTGCTAGAAACCTCCAACATGGGGGTCTATCCAGTCTATCTAAAAATAATTGAGAAGATAGTTGTTATTCCCAAAGCTAATGCTAATAAACTGGTTCATTTATTAGCATGGCCATTACCCTGGGCTCCTCAATGTAGAGCCCATTTAAAATCTACTCTGCCACCATGATTGCCTTTCTACACCCCACTCACCTAAAACACACACACACTTGATCTCTGCGAACACCAGCCTTTGTCGCCCCTTACTCAACCTTTAGGATAAGACACCAACGTCCTGGCATGCTATTCAAGGCCCTGTACAAACTATTGACTAATCACAAAGCACTTTCATCTCCCCTCATAAATATATGCTTTACCCAAACACTGTATTCTTATTTTCCAAATAGACTAACATTCTTTTCTGAGATTTTTTTTTCAAATATTCTTCTTTTAGAATGGTTTCCTTACTCTTTTGTGTGTGTTGCTAACTCCTAATCATGCTTTAAAGCCCACATTCAAATTTACCTTCAAACCTCTCTGTAGTTTCTTCTGATCTCCCCCGCTGCCCACTCAACAGAATGATTTCCTCCTTTACCTACTTTGCCATGATCATTTCAGGGCATTCCCTATAAGTAATACTTTAGTTTTACAAAACAGAACCCATAGTTATATTTTGGCTGATGTGTCTTCCTATAGACGGTTAATATCTTGAGGCAGAAATCATGTCAAATTGATTGTAGTATGCTACAACCTACCAGACACCCCCAAATGTTAGGAGGAAAAATCTAAAAACAGAAATGATGTAATAAGAAAAATACATTTTTTCTTATTACATCTGCTAAGATAGCATTTCTCATCTACTAGGTTCATTAGAAAGAACGTTTTACAGGGCGGCGCCTGTGGCTCAGTCGGTAAGGTGCTGGCCCCATATACCAAGGGTGGCGGGTTCAAACCCGACCCCGGCCAAACTGCAACCAAAAAAATAGCCGGGCGTTGTGGCGGGCGCCTGTATTCCCAGCTGCTCGGGAGACTGAGGCAAGAGAATCGCGTAAGCCCAGGAGTTGGAGGTTGCTGTGAGCTGTGTGAGGCCACGGCACTCTACCGAGGGCCATAAAGTGAGACTCTGTCTCTACAAAAAAAAAAAAAAAAAGAACGTTTTACAATATACTCTTTTGGAGGGAAGCAAAACATAGCAGCATTTCTGAAGGAATTTGGTAATATGGAGTAAAATTATGAAGGCAATTATCCTTTGACTCAATGATCTCACTTCTAGGAATCTATCCCCAAAACACACTATGAAAAAATACAAAACGACAAATGAGGTTTTGATCAAACATTATAATTATCAAAAATGATAAGAAACTATCTAAATTCTTTGACAGAAAGTTCAGTAAATGACACCATTGATTATTGGACTGATATAAAGGGAAATGAGGATTCTTTCTATAAACACAGTATAGCGCTGTTAAGCACTCTGCTGAGTATATTGTTAATTGAAAAGAAATAAAGGTGGAAAAGTACATACATGGCATGCTACCATGCATTTAGAAGGTGGGAGGGGTGGAGTTAGAAAAATATATGTATATGTTTTCTCATATTTTAAAAATAAAACAATAAACCAAACTTGAAACAATGAATAAGCTTTCCCATAAGAGGAAGGAAAAGGTAATATAGAAAAGACACAGACAAAAGCTCTACTTCAGGGCGGCACCTATGGCTCAAAGGAGTAGGGCACCAGCCCAATATGCTGGAGGTGTTGGCTTCAAACCCAGCCCTGGCCAAAAACTGCAAAACAAAAAGAAACAAAAAGCTCTACTACACAGAATGTAGCTTAGTTAGTAGACTGACTTGGGAACCATACTTTTACATAACCATAAAATAAAATAGAATTTTTAAAAAAGCAATGGCTAAAAATGAAAAACACAATGAAACCATTCAGAAAATAAATAAGTTGGAGGTATAACTTCACAGATAGGAATTATTCCAAGTATATTTAAAACTCAATAATTTTGCTACATATCCATTGTAATGTATACTCTATGAAAAAAAAACTGTACAGACCTATCTTAAATGGCTTTCAGTAGTTATATTTTTGATAGTAGCATTGGTGGTGTTATTTTATTATTTACCTGTAATGCAAGATAAAGCAAATGAGTAATGATGTGGTAGTTAGAAATTAGGATTTTAAGGGAAGGAGAAGAGAAACAACATAATAAATACTTAGTTTCTGAATTTGAATTGAAAGTATTAGCATAATCCCATAATACAATTTTATTTAAAAACAAAAACAAAAAACCCAACATAGGAAAGCTCTGTTCTCTGAAAAACACTGGCAACAAGAGTCACATAAGGACAGTTTTAGCAATGAGCATGCTTTGTGCTCAAATTGTGGTCTCTAGCAAATTCTGCTACCCAATAACAGGAACCGGGCCTCTCTGGTAACAGAGTTGGCTTAATGTCTGAGGCAGGAAGTGTTTAAGATGAGCCTAGAATGTGTTGTCATTCCAGAAGGCAAGGAAGCTATCAGAGACAGTGGCAGGAGTGTCAAAAGGACTCAAGTCCAGTTGGAGGGGCTGCCATGAGTCCAAACATTCGGTATTGTGACAATTTGAAAATCAGTAAGCATAGTTATTGCTGTGAATTGAAATATATTTAATGTTTAAATCCTGAATTCATAATGATAGTAATAATTTTAAAAACCTCATTGGTCACTTTGAGGACGAATTTGCCATTCTGCTGTAGTGACTAGCCGGCATTCTAGCATCCCTGGTTACTGGCACCCTCAAGAGCTACCTCAACTTTGGAGCTGAGGTAGGTCCTAGGCACAGCTGAGACTTGGCCATTTCTGCCCAGGACGGACCCGTAATAGGTAGTCTTTTCTCCCAAGCACTGACCATAGGTAAGAAAAGACTTTGTCAAATGTACATCATGGTCTGAGGCGCTCCCCTCCCCAGCCTACTTCAACCCCTTTGACAGATATCAGACTAACACCCCTGGTTGAAGGTTACCCCTGCCCCATCTCCCTCCTCCCACTTTTCTCTTTCACAGACATTCCCCTAATAAATATTTCATATACTGTGGGAAACAACAGGCCAGACAAATCAGTTTGTTCAAAAAATAAATTGCAAGGAAGAAAGAAAAAGAGAGAGAAATCTCTCTTTATTTAGATTAAAATATTTAAAAGACAGAGCCAAGAGAGGAACCATCAGGGGACGCTGAACATTCACCAGATATTTAAGGATATAAAGGATTATATTAAATTGGAAGAGTAATATTGTTATTATATTGTATTAAATCTTCATCTCCTAGAGAGATCCATGCTGAGATGCTTATAGATCAAATTATAGATGCCTAGGAATTTCTTTCAAGTATGCCAGGAAAAGAAGGGAGGTGGGTAGGACGTAGAAGAAACAAGACTGGCCATAAATTGAGAACTCAGGGTGTACATAGAGGTTTATTATTCTTCCCATACTTGTAGGGTGGGTGATTTCACAACAAAATACTGGGTTTTAAAAAATCTTGTTAGAACTCCCATTTATGGGTCCCATTTTCTTCATTCAGAAATTGGAAGTGGCCAAAGAAATGAATAAACTATCTCTGATAGTTTTAAAGCCTGAAAGAAGCCAGATAACATGGTTTCAAGGTTTTGATTCAGACCACGATGCTTAACTATCTCTAACTCAGAGGTCAGACAGTCCCCTGAGGACATCGGGAGAAGTTCTTGCTTGGGACAGCCTCATAATGTAATGGGTACAGGGCAGGCTCTGGAGTCAGCCTGCCTGGCTTTGAATTCCGGCAACTCCATTGCTAGCATGACCTTGGACTAGTTATTTAACTCCTCTGTGCCCTAGGGATAAAATCTTATCTTGACTAGTCTTGCTGCAAAGGTTAAGTAATACTTAGCACAGAATCTGGTGAACACCAATTTAATTGTACTTGATTTTCACTCAAGCACTGGCACTGTTGTGTAGCAGCAGTGCTAGTTTCCAGAATTCTGTTTCTGATGAAAATCTTGGAATGTACATAGGAAATCCCTGATGCCAGCTGGTATGTTATTTTAGACTTATCTGTAGGTTTGCCATCAGTTTACAGCACAATAACAAAAAAAGTCTTACCTAGTGTAATCTTTTTTTTTTTTTTGCACATACCCCTTCCTGCTAACATGCCTACCTCTGAACTATCATGCTTCACACTAAGATCCTCAACTTCTGGTTCTCATGCCAAAAGTTGGCAAAAGGTGTGATTTCCTTCAATTCCATCCCTTTCCCCTTTTCTCTTTGACTTCCTCAACACTCTCTGATTTTGGAAAACACAAAAGCATATTAAAAGCTATAGCCACTGGAAGTTTCTTCCTTTGGTGCGTTCTCTCTCTCTCTCTCTCTCTCACACACACACACACACACACACACACGCACACACACACACAGAGCTCATTTGTTCAGCATACATTATCCCCATCATTGGCACATTACTTCTAAAACTTGGGCAGCAATATAGTCATATAGAATACTGTAGACAGGTTTGTGTTTAGGACTTTAATGAGATGCTCCTAGACTTGTTATTGTCTAATATGAAATCTAACAACTCAGTCAAGTAACAGGGTGGGTCGGTAACAGGCAACAAGGTTCTGATGAATGTTCCAGTGCTGAGATCACACAATGGCAATGAGTTACATCTACTGTATCCCTGGCTCTTTAAACAAGGGTGGCTAGTTCTCCAAATTTCAGAGGGGACAAAAGTGTCCACTCTAGGCAATAATGTCTTCCTGCAGACCAACGGCTCTGTTGTTCCCTCTATCCATTACCCAGGCTCTGTAATCCTTAAGCTTCATCGCGTTTAAATTCTGCAATTCACCTGGGGACCTCTTGCTTTTCACGATCCCATCTGGGTCACCCTCTCTGGCTTACTGACCTTGGCTCAGCCCCTCTGACTCTCAATTTGGGTGTCCCTTGATTTCAAGGAGAGTACTGTTTCCCACTCCTAAGGGACTATTTCTGTGCCAGTTCCAACCCAAGGGGCCCTACAAGTGGAAGAGGGAGGAGGAGGGGGAGGGGACACAAAAGTAGATCAGTTTTAAAAGTACTTACCTTCAGAAGGTGCCATAGGCTTGTGGCATATTTAGAAACAACTTTCATGAGGTCGGATTACACAAGCTAGGATAGTTACCATTTCAAATATATTATTTTTATAGAAAAAACAGATTAAGTTTGCCAAATTTTGCTTCAAATAATGTCATAATGAGCATGAGGATACAATGATTTTTTTTTTTTTTTTTTTGTAGAGACAGAGTCTCACTTTATGGCCCTCAGTAGAGTGCCATGGCATCACACAGCTCACAGCAACCTCCAACTCCTGGGCTTAAGCGATTCTCTTGCCTCAGCCTCCCGAGTAGCTGGGACTACAGGCGTCCACCACAATGCCCGGCTATTTTTTGGTTGCAGTTTGGCCGGGGCCGGGTTTGAACCCGCCACCCTCGGTATATGGGGCCGGCACCTTACCAACTGAGCCACAGGCACCGCCCCTGGGGATACAATGATTTTTATGGATAAGACTTTAACGGTGCTACTAGGTAATTAATTCATGAATAAAAACATTTTTTCTGCATGTAGAAATAGGGCTCTGCCACTTTGGTATCTCTGGACTTAGTTGCTTTATCTTAAATACGTATCTTAAATTACATGATGATATCAATTCTATATTAGGATTGATTTTTAAATAAGCTATACTTTCTATATAGAAATAAAAATTAAAACTCTGAGAATAAAGAAAATAAACTTTTTCAACTCTCCATGTATTAGAGCTCTGTTGCCTAATGCAGTTGCCACTAGCCACATGTGGGTATTAAAATTAAAAGTAGGCTCAGGGCCTGTAGCTCAGAGAATAAAGTAGGGTGCCAGCCACATACACCGAGGCTAGTGGGTTCAAGCCCGGCCCAGGCCTGTTAAACAACAATGACAACCAAAAAAAATAGCTGGATGTTGTGGCAGGTGCCTATAGTCCCAGCTGCTTGGGAGGCTGAGGCAAGAGAATTGCTTAAGCCTAAGAGTTTGAGGTTGCTGTGAACTTTGATGCCATGGCACTCTACCCAGGGCAATATAGTAAGACTCTGTCTAAATAAATAAATACATACATACATAAAATTTGAAAGTAAGAATAATGAAACATTTAGCTCCTCAGTCACATAGTCATATCTGTGGTTCTCAATGGCCCCATGTAGCTGGCCACAGCTGGACAACCCAGTTCAGACATGGGGCCTTCCCTCTATCTCAGAAAGTCTCACATGACAGTCCTGCTTTCAAGAATTTGCTCTATATTTGTTTTTCTGTGAGGACCAACTTACCTTAACAAAAATCTAAAACCTTTGAAAATAGTTTTATGCTAGATTAATGGACTTACCCAAACCCTTTAAATTTTCCAAGCAGATAGTATGCAGTTACTAGGTAAACATAAGTCTTTGTGCCCATCTCCTTCAAATTTGACAGTGTAGAAACATACTAAATCTTCTTAACATACAGACTGATGACTCAAAGCATCATATTTTACTGAGTAATTAGCCTTTCAATAATTCACATAAGTCGGAGGTCATTCTGGGGTTTAACCTCAGCTTCCATTATTTCTGACCACACAGTCCACCAACAGATGTCTGACTGTGGATGTACACAACAGAACACAGGGTATCTGTTTCACATACATCTGTTCCCAAACAGCTTAGGCAGATTAATACTTAGAATATACCCTGTTCTGCTAAGTCCCACATAATCACCAGCTCCACTCGTTTTAAATTTTTGGTCTTCATTTTCACATTTTTCCACATTCCTTTTCATGTTGCTAAGTTTCCATCAAGTAAATGTTTATATAAACTTAAGACTCAAGAAAATAATTTTGACTCTTTTATAACAGCAAGAAACACTTTCAAGATCTTATATTGAAGTCCAGCTTTCTCAGACTAGTCACTGCTCTAAGGCAGCTGAGTTCAGCTTGTGGCAGAAATACCTTTTTGAAAGAAGCATAACATAAAACTGGTAACCTGAGATAGTAAGTATATAAAAAAGAAAATAGAGCCCCATAAAACAGGACTGAGATTTGAAACTCTCATCTTTAGAAATATTTGGAGTAGTCAAATGCTAATCAAATCTTTCCTCAGAAATTTGACAGAAGATACACGTAGGTGAAATATAAGAACAAGTCAGTTCTTTTGTTCATAATCAAAAATCTGCTTACAACAAGGCTTCACAAATTCTTTTCTCCCAGGGAGAGGTTTCTTCTTTGCCTAAGATGAGACCTGTGCCAAAGCGACTGCCCACCTCCCATCCCTGTGCCCTGCAGCTGAGGAACGGAAGCCAGGGGCTTGGGCCTCTGTTTCCCAAGTGGTTCTTCTAATTAGAAATTCATTAGGACTGTGAAGTTCCTGCTGTAAAATACTACACCCCTATGCACACACCAAAAGGCAAGGCCATTCAAACCTTACTCAGAACTATTTGACAAAAGGCCCTAGTACATGAAGTCCGTAAAAATAGATATTTTAAGATGAAATTTCACAAGTGATCAGAGTTGATAGTACGTAAAGACCACGTAACATAACCCCCTCATTTTGCAGGCAAATACACCTATAAGGCAGAGGTTAAATGACTTCCCCAAAGTCAGCTACCCATCTTGCTGTTTTCTGAGACAGGATCTCAGGACATAAGGTCCTGAGATCCTGAAGCCTGTCCTACGACACTAGTGAGAGCAGATCATAGCAGATGGAGAAAAGCTGCCCTGACTACCCTGTAGTCGTTTTTCCTACTTCAAGGTTCTGTCCATTTGGAAATTATGAAGTTAATTTAGCGAATTACAATCAGTAATACAGTCATACAGTGACTCTCATATAGCAATGCTAAGAATTGTTTTGTTAAATTTTGTTTTAGAAAAGTCATGCATCACACAGATGTTTATAGTATTTATCAATTCCTAAGGTCCACCACTTCAGAGAGCTGAGGAAGAGTGGAGGAAACTCATGTTCGAAGTGTGAAATAGCATTGTGGACATTTGGTATTTCTTGTACAGAGATCTCTAAATTGATCATTCTTTAACATCGTAAAATATGAGCTTAATATAGTCTCATCCTACCCACTAGTTACTCTCCCCATCAGTAGTATTTCTTGTAAGGGAGCCATGTTAATATATTTAGTTACATAGGACACTAAAATCCTGCTCTGAAGATGCACAAGAATGCTTGTATTTTCTGCCTCAATCTAATATTTCAAATAAAAGCTTATCTCTTGGTAAGTATACTTTCTAGAATAGTGATCAGTGATGCTTTTGCAAATACTGAACTCTGAAAATATCTGATCCACTAACAGCACAAGCTAAGGGTTAAATTACAAAATTGTCCAAATTAGTCTGTGGCATCTGCCATGTCCCCTTTCTAAGCTTTCTTCTTGCTTTTTGGAACCTCATTCCCAGTTCATGGTACCACAGGAGGTGCTGGTTCCACTGGGGCACTGCACTGCCTTGGCAGGGTCTTATGACCAGACTTGTCTGACCTTTGCATTTGGCCTCAAAAACCACTCACCTGGTCACTCTTTCATTTCTTCAGGACTTCACACTGTTCCAGGTCATAGACAGCTAGCTTAACAATCACTTTATATTAACATGAATAAACTCATGTATGATTCCACAAGTAAAATGGCCATAATTTGAGATTCTAACACAAAGATCAAGTACCATTATAGGCAATGAAAAAGATACTTACTGAATCGATGATGTCTTTTTGTACATACAGTTTATATTATAATTGTAGTCCCCTCATCTGAGCCCTGCTCAGTGCTTCCCGCCCTGCAGCTGAGCAAGATGGAAACTTCCTGCCATGACCCACACAACGGAGCCGTGAGCCGCTGACATTAGCTCCTAAATGAGAACTCCAGGAGTAATGTAAAGCTGAAAAGAACCTCAAGGAGCTTCACATCTAATGGGGAAAAAAAGCTGTATTCATTGTCTCAGTATAGGAAACCAAATTATGACCAAACAGGAAAAAAATAATGAATTTCCATTAATTTTAATGAAAATAAAGATGTAATCATTAAAAATATGAAGAAAATAAACACAGAGGAAGCACATTCCCCTTAGCTGGAGCAGCAAAGAAAAGATACTATAGAGAGAGAATATTGTTATAATTCCTTCTACCACAGGGTGGTAAAATATTAGAAAAGTACTGGAGAATAAGGTTGCAAAAATAGGCAAGAGCTGAGATGGGACTCTCATGCCATGTTAAGGAGCATGTCTCTCGTCTCAGTCTCTACCTCAGTGGGTTGAAGAGGGCTGTCATAGTCCTTCATCCTAAGCAAAGGGAGACCCAAGCAGAATGACTCAAGGTCTTTCAGCTACTATTCTAACTAAGACACCTCTGCTTTTACCTGTCATACATTTGGGATCCACTTAAAAATGTTTTTCCTGGGGCAGGGGAATAGGGGTAGGGGAGGGGAATGGGGGTTTACAGTGTAGGGCACACCTCTTGGGGGCAGGACACAAGTATAAGAGGGACTTTACCTAACAAATGTAATCAGTGTAACCTAATTGTTTGTACCCTTAATGAATCTCAAACAATTAAAAAAAAAAAAAGAGTTCTGATGCTTCCAAAGTTGGGAAGGAGACTGTTTTTGTAGATAGTGAGAGGTTGGTATTAAATAGTTAGAAGTATAGTAATCAAGTTACAAAGAAATATGCAAAACTAAAGTTTATGAGACCAGTAAACCAGTAACAAATTCATGTATTCAAATAATCTTGATTAGTTACTCTGCTAAGATATTTACATTCCACATTTATCAAGCCTAAGAAAATGCCAGGAGGGCTATGTCAACTAATGTGATGAAAATGTGTCAAATGGTCTATGAACCAAGTGTATGGTGCCCCATGATCATATTGATGTACACAGCTATGATTTAATAAAAAAAATAATAATAATCTTGATTGTTTACATGCCAGGCACTCTTCCAGTTGCTGATAGTAAACAAGAAAGAAGTTCTGAATATCTTCCCTTTTCCCCACCTAGATCCAGTCTCTGTCATCCTCCACCTGCTCTGTGCCCAGGAAGCTGTACTGTTTGGGTATAATTAAGTGGTCCCCTTGTTCTTGGGCTTACAGTTGGCTTCAGGCCATGATGTGAGCCAGAAAAGAGGGAGCCTAACTTTGTCCCTGTCTCAATCTATGCAGGATTGGTTGAGGAAATCTGCCAAGCAAAGACAAAGGCTACAGTTTCTGCCTAGTGACCTCCTCCACTTATGTGTCTTTATGAACCCAGGCTCCAGTGTCTGCACCCTTCGCTTTGCCCTTTGGGGGCTTAAGAATGATATCACCTAATCCATCTATTATGACTCTCAAGAGTACTTCATTATCCCTACTCCTGCCTACATTTTCATAAATACTGCCTTTAAAAACTCTTCAAGTTACCCATAGTATAAACACTATACACATTTGCTTCCAGTAATATGATGGACAAAACCTGCTACCATCCTGAAGGGGAGGGAAGGTAGGGCATACAGACAGTAGAAATTACATAGTACATGAGAAGATAAATGACATTAAAGAATATGAGTCAGTAAAGGTAGTCAAAAAGTGTGCAAAAGAAGGAAAATTTAGGCAGGTGGACAGACAAAGCCTTAAAGGAGAAGGTTAAATGAGAGATAATAAAGGCCAGAGCTAGGGAGATGATTGGCTGGACAGAGAAGAAAGGTATATTTCAGAAATACTTACAAATTGGGTGGGTAGGATTAAAAGTAGTAAGAGACAATAAAGCTGGGGTTCCCTGCAGAATTGTGGCTTAATCATATTCCAGATAGCTTCCTAAATACTCTTTCACATGTTAAGTCAAAATATTTACTACTTATATGTGCAATGTTATGATCCATCCAACATAAGCTACAAAGAATTCTAGTTTTCCATCCTAATTATTGTGTCATAACCTTTATATACCTAAAAAACTAAGTTAAATATTCTGACAACTGACACTGAATTTTTGGTGGGTTCCATGACTGTGATAAGAAACACAAAACCAAGGATTACTCTAAGGAGCAAGAAAAGTTGCTTTTCTGATAGACATACCAAATTTGTGGCAGTCTTGAAGGTAGATAATGATAGATAAGAATAATGGATGATACAGTCCAGCAAGCATATCATGAGTAATAATAGATTAGACTCCTTGGGAACACCAGAATTTGACAGGCAGATAGAATGAAGTCCCTATAAGAAATTGATAAACTAGATGCTGTTGGTGTCACATGAAGGAGACTTCCAGAAAGATAAGTGATGAAATTTCCCATTTGCTTGAGCAATTAGTATGTTGCTGGTAACTTTTGTACAAGCAGTTTCAGCAGAGAGAAGGAACAAAGCCAGGTCTCAGATTGTTAAGAAACAATTGAGAGGTGAACTAATGGAGGCAGTGAGAGTAAATTGATTTTCCTAGGACCTTATCAGAGCAAGTAAGGAAAAAAATCAGGATAGCAGCTAGAGAGAGCAGCTTGCAGGAACTAGGCAGGGAATAATTAGGATGGAGGAATTTAGAATATATCATATGCATAAGTGAAAAAGTTGAGAGAGAGAGAAGACTGAGAACCTAAGAAAGAAGGTATAACAGATGAGACAAATTCCTACATGAGGCTGAAGAGATGGATAGGTTGACCTTGAAGAGAGATGACAAATATCTATGCTGTGACCATGAATGGCAGCAAGTGAAGTGAAAGTCACTAAAATGGAAGGGTCAAGAAAGGCAGAAGCTTCCATATTGATTATGATATGATTATCACCGATGGTAGGACTTGGAATACAAAGCACACTGTGAGCCAGATAGAGTTTTAAATAAATACAGAAGACAATCTAGAAAAGACAGAAAAAAATCTACATACATTCTCATCCCTGGAGAGTTCAATAAACAACCTCTACACCTGCAAGTGCCTGGCCCAACAACCTCGCACCCCATTCCCAGGAAACCACACTACTGCCATCACAAATGCCTACAGTGTAGGCCACTGATTAATTGCAGCATTGACAACAAGGACTGCAGCTGAAGAAACTTTACAGATACCATGTTTAGTGAGTCTACCCATAACCAAAGTCAGCTCACCATATCCAACCAATACCCTAGGACCCATCTGTGGGAAAAAGTATCTCACTACAAAGACACTACATAAAATTGGGAAAGGTAACTATTCCACTAGATGTGCAGTTATCAACACAGGTACATAAGAAAAAAACATGAAAAAAAGCAAGGAGACATGACACATCTTAAAAACATAGTAAGTCTCCAGTAACAGACACCAAACAAAAGGACATTTGTGAAATGCCTGAAAAAATTCAAAATAATAATTTTTTTTTAATTTTTTTGAGACAGAGTCCCACTATGTTGCCCTGGGTAGGGTGATAGAGTACCATGGCATTATAACTCACAGCAATCTCAAACTCCTAGGCTCAGGTGATCCTCTTCCCTCAGCCTTCTGAGTAGATGGGACCACAAACACCTGCCACAACCCCTGATTAATTTTTCTACTTTTAGTAGAGTTTCTGTCTCACTCTTTCTTAGGCTGGTTTGAAATCCTGAGCTCAAGCAATCCACCTGCCTTGGTCTCCCCAAGTGCTAGGATTACAGGTATGAGTCACTACACCCAGCCCAAAATAATAATCTTAAGGAAACTTGAAGTAGAAGTGAATACAGAAAGCAATGCAATTATATCAGTAGAAGAGTTCATGATCTGAATGAGAAAGTCAACAAAGGTTAGAACCATAAAAAAGAAAGAGAACTGCAGATCTGAAAATTTTGATCAATGATACCTAAAAAAAATATTTCTTGGCAATAAACTTGCATGCCTAAAGAGAATGAGGTGATATATTCAAAGTGCTAAAAGAAAAAGGAAAAAGGCTATCAGTTAAGTTTACTACATCCAGGAACTATCTTTCAGAAGTGAAGAAAAAATAAAGACCTTCTCAGACAAGCAAAAGCTGAGGAAAGTAATCACTACTAGAATAGCCTTATAAGAAATACTTAAGGGATTGCTAAAGCTGTAAATTAAAGGATAATAATTACTATCATGAAAATATGTGAAAGTACAAAAACTCACCAAATGAGGTAAATTTATAAATCAAACTTAGAATACCCCAATGATATAAAGGTACTATATAAATCAACTACAGTTAGTAGCTAAGGGACATATAATATATTTGTTACAAAGAAATTAAGTCAACAAAAATATAAATGGGGGAGGAGAGAAAAGAGTCTAGAGTTTTTTAAGCTACCCACTTAAAAATTGTCGATTATAACTATAATACTCTTTATGTTAATCCAATGGTAACTACAAAGAAAAAATATATACAACAGATACCCAAATAAGAGAAAGTAACCAAAATTTAGCACCAAAGAAAATCACAAAACCACAGAGGTAAAGAAGAGAGGAGAATGAAAAAAAAAAAAAAAAAAAAGTGGGAGGATCTACTAAATGGCTAGAAAGCAATGAATAAAATGACAGGAATAAGTTCTTACCAATAATAACCCTGTATGTAAACGTATTAAATTCTCCAATTAGAAGATATAGAGTGGCTGGATGTTAAAAAAAAAAAGACCCAAGACCCAACTATCTGATGCCTACAAGAGACTCATCTCACCATTAAAGAAACAGAGAGTGAAGAAATGGAATAAGATATTCCTGTCAATGGAAACTAAAAGCCAGCAGGAGTAGCCATATTTATATCAGGTAAAACAGGCTAAGTTAAAAGCTGTAAAAAGAGACAAAGAAGGTAATAATATAATGATAAAAGGATCATTTTAACAAAAGTATATAACGATTATAAACATATGTGTCCAACAACAGAGTTACTCAGATATATAAACCAAATACTTGTCCTAAGGGGAGGGACAGACTGCAATACAATAGTAGGGTACTTTAACATCTAACTTTCAAGAATGGACAGATCACCTAGAAAAAGAAAGAAAAGAAAGAAAGAAACATTAGACGTAAGCTGTACCATAGACCAAATGAACCAAACAGATGTTTTTTTCAGAACATTCCATTTAACAGCTGCAGAATACATATTCTTCTCGAACACACATGGAGCATTTGAGGACAGATCATACATTATCTTCTTAAATTTAAGACAGAGATCATATCAAGTATCTTTTTTGACAATAATGGTATAAAGTTAGAAATCAATAAGAAAAACTTCAAAAAATTTAAAAACAGATGAAAATCGAACAACATGCTCCTAAACAACCAATTGGTTAGTGAAGAAATTAAAAGAGAAATTAAAAACTTCCTTGAGACAAATGAGAATGAAAATATATCATACCACAACCTATGGGACAAACAAAAAACTGCTCTAAGATGAAAGCTTATGGCAATAAATGCCTACACCGAAAAAGAAGAAAGATTTCTGATAACCTAATGATACACTCCAAGTAACTAGGACAACAAGAACTACAATGAACCCAAAATTGGTAGGAGAGAAATAAATAAATAAATTTCACAGCAGAAATTGAGACTAAAAAAGTAATTCAAAAGAACAAAATAATGAGTTGGCGGGTTTTTTGGAAAGAAAAAAATGGACAAATTTTTAACTATACTAAGAAAAAAACAAAAATCAGCAATTAAAAAGATAACATTACAACTAATAATACATAAATACAAAGGATCAAAAGAAACTATTGTGAACAACTATATGCCAACAAATTTGATAACATAAAATGATAAATTCCAGACATTTACAGAAGATTCCATCCAACAGCTGCAGAATACACATTCTTCTCAATTACACATGGAGCATTTGAGAACAGATCACACATTATCTTCTTAAATTACAGTTTTCAACGTGCAATCTACCAATATTAAATTATGAAGAAATAGAAAATCTGAACAGTCTAATAGCAAGTAAGAAAATTTAATCAGTCATAAAGTCTTCCAACAAAGAAAAGCCCAGGACATGATGGCTTCATTGCTAAATTATACCAAACATTTAAGGACCTTACAATTCTTTTCAAAGTATTCCAGAGAATTAAAAGGAGAGAGTACTTCCAAACTCATTTTGCAAGGCCAGCATTATACTAATTCCAAAACCACAAAGAACATAACAAATGAAAACTATAAGACAGGATCCCTGATGAACACAGATGCAAAAATTCTCAACAAGACATTAGCAAAACAAATCCAACAATACACAAATCGTTTACTATGATCAAGTAGGATTTATCCCAGAGATGTAAAGATAGCTCAGTATATGCACATCAATGCAATATGCCACTTTAACAGAAAACAAAAACCATATTATTGGGTCAATTGATGCCAAAAAACTTGACAAAATTCAACATTCCTTTATGATTAAAAAAAAAAAACTTATAACAAATTAGGTACAGAAGGCATGTATCTCAACACAATAAAGCCCATAAATGACAACTCCACAGTTAACATCATATTGAATGGGGGAAAGCTGAAAGTTTTTCCTTTAAGATTAGGAATAAGACAATGATATCTACTTTTGTCACTTTTATTCAACATAATACTGAAAATTCTAGCTACAGCATTGAGACTAGAGAAAGAAATAAAGGGAATCCAAATTGGAAAGGAAGAAATCAAATTGTCTCTATTTAGAGGACATGATCTCAAATGTAGAAAACTCTGGAGACATCACCCAAAACAATATCATTTGAAATAATAAATTCAATAAAGTTGTAGAATACAAAATTCAGCATACAAAAATCAGTAGAATTTTTACAGTTCTTTTCAGATAGTTTGCCAATAGGGAACTACCTGAAAAATAAAATAAAGAAAACAATTCCATTAGCAATAGCTAGAAAAAAAAAAATAAGATACCTATAGTTTCAGTGAAACTGAAAACTATAAAACTTTGATGAAAAAAATAGAGGACACAAATAAATGAGGAAATATCCCATATTCATGCATCAAATATTGTTAATAGGGCAATGTCCAAATTAGTCTACAGATTTAATGCAATCACTATCAAAACAAGTCTTCACAGAAATAGAGGAAATAATCCTAAAATTCATACAAATCCACAAAAGACCCCAAATAGCCAAAGCTGTCCTGAGCAGAATAAACCAGGCTACAAACATCATACTATCTGACTTCAAAATACACTGCAAGCTATAGTAACTAAAACAGCATGTTACCGGCATTAAGAACAGATAAATAGACCAATAGACTATAATAGAGATCCCAGAAATAAATCCACACTTTTATGGCCAATGGATTTTCAACAAAGGTGCCAAGAACACACATTGCAGAAAAGACAATGTCTTCAATAAATGGTGCTAGGATTGGAAAATTAGATATCCACATGTACAAGGAAGAGACTTGACTCCTACCTCTTACCATATAGGAAAATCAACTCAAACTGGAATAAAGACTCAAATGTAAAACTTGAAAGTATAAAAACACAGGGGAGATGCCTCATGACACTGAACTGGGTAACGATTTTTAAAAACACAGGCAACATAAGCAGAACAAATAAATAGATCACATCAAACTTAGAAAGGATTTTGCCCAACAAAGGAATCTACTAACAGTAAAGAGACCTGTAGAATGGGAAAAAAAATAATCCCTGATAAAGGATTTATATCCAGAATATATAAGAAAGTTACCTCAATGGCAAAAAATAAAACCTGATTTTTAAAATGGGTAAAAGACTTTAATAAACACAGTTCATTCATGTAATACTTTACTAAGAAGAATGTTATTCAACTCCATGGGGGGAGGGGGGTTGTTTGTTTGCTTTTGTTTTTGTTTTGGTGACAGAGTCTCACTTTGTTGCTCCTGACAGAGTGCCAGGGTGTCATAGCTCACAGCAAAATCAAGACTCTTGGGCTCAAGTGACTGTCTTGCTTCAGCATCCCTAGTAGCTGGGACTACAGGTGCCCACCATAACGCTGAGCTATTTTTAGACATGGGGTCTTGCTCCAGCTCAGGCTGGCCTCACTCCTGAGCTTCAGGGGATCACCTGCCTCAGCCTCCCAGAGAGCTGGGATTACAGGTATGTGCTTCCATCCAGGTTAATTCAAAAACTATAAAGTATCACAAGAATGGAAAAGTAAGTATCCAATGTATTCAATACTAATATGAAATCAATAGATAAACAAGTACCTGCCCACATGAGAGAAAAATACAATTAAATTCAAGTGGGGAATGGGGAGGAGGCAGGAAGAGAGGGGAGGGGGGAGAGGGATTGGTAAACTCTCACCTCATGGGCACAAAGTAACTGTATACAGCATACTCCCCCCACCAAGGGCTCAACTATAACTTCAACTTTATCTAACAAACACAAACAATGTAGCAAAATCATTTGTGCCCTCATATCAATCAAAATAAATTTAAAAAATAAAAAACAAAAATAAGTCTCCCCCAAAATAGACACATCTCAAAAGACATGTAAATGACCAATAAGTATGTTTTAAAAAATATGGTAAATATCTCTAATCATCAAGGAAGTGCAAATCAAAACCACTATGGTATAATATCTTACTCCAGTTACAATCACTATTATAAAAAAGATAACTATCATATAAAAGTATATATAAGGATAAGGAGAAAAGGGACCAGTTACACACTGTTGGTATTATAAGCTAGCACAGCCATTATGGAAAACAGTATAGAATTTTCTCAGAAAAGTAAAAATAAAAATACACATATGATCCATGAATCCCACTACTGGGTATATATCCACACACACACAAAAAAGTAGTATGTTGAAGACATATCCATACTCCTATGTTTATGCACTTAGCCATTATATAGAAACAATCTAAGTGTCCAACATACAGATGAATAGATAAAGGAAATGTGGTATATATACACAGTAGAATATAATTCAGTTATAACAAAAAGAATAAAATCCTTTTATTTGTGAAAACATGATGAACTCAGAGAGCACTAAATGAAATAAGCCAGACACAGAAAGAAAATGCCTGGTCTCACTCATGTGTGGAATTTTTTTAAATAAGTGATTATAACTGGATATCATAAAGTACAACGTCGTTATAGAGACTAGAAAGAGAAGTGGAGGGAGAATAAAGAGATTTTGGTGAATGGAGAAATCAGATAGGAGGAATAAATTCTAGTGTTCTATTAAAGCACAGCAGGTGACTATGATTATGCCTCACAAAATAGCCAAAAGAGAAGATACTGAATGTTCTTGCCACAAAGAAATGGTAAATGCATGAAGTGATGGATATCCTACACTAATTGGATCATCATGCAACATAAATAAGCATTGAGACATCAGTTTGTATCTGCAAAATATGTACAATGACCATGTGTCAAAACATTTTGAAAAAGTTATTAGACCAGGGAGTATGCTGTATACACTTACTTTGTGCCCATGAGGTGAGAGTTTACCAATTTTGGTAGTGATAGCCCTCATAAAATACATTAGAGTCTTTGCTCATTATTCAGGATGGAAAATTACAGAAAGATCACATGGTATTTTATTTCATCAGTGAAAACAAGTAAGGCACTATGAGGCAAACATCTCATATATGATAGAAGAACGAATGCCCAGTGACTTCACCCATCCTTTGCTGAGACAGCCAGTCACCTGCTGACCAACAAAGGGCCAGGCCCTCCGATATATGATACCACACCATATCCTCCTAGGCATGGTAACTCTGATGTAGTTTTTCCTTTGTTTCATTCATCTTTCACCACTCACATCTAAGTTAATTCAACAACAAGGAGTATTTATCACATTTAACCATCTCATTTCTGAATACTTCCTTCTCTGCCCCCACTCTCATTGTTTTATCTAACATCTCTTGGTTAGTTTTACAAATAGAATTACTTACTAGTGTGCCCCAATTGTAGAGACCCAAAGTGGTTTGAATACCAGTTGTTAATTACAAAGAAAAAGTGGTACACCTATACGAAGGAAAAGAAAACCAAAGGGTTTGAAGGCAAAATTATAGAATCAGCACTTGCAGCCTTTACAGTTGTGAAACTGTCAAGGTAACTTAAAATCATATTGTTGGGATTGTTACTTAACCCTATCTTTCTTCAATCACCACTTAATATAAAAAAATTTTTTTTTCCATGTCGTTGTTTGATTCTTCATGTAACAGCATTGCAACATTGACTTGTATGACCATTGTACAATGTCTCATTTTAATTTTACACTATTTTAGTTTTATTGTAAGTTATATTGTCTCTTTGGATTAATCTAAACTCTAATTATAAACTTCCATTGGCCATAACTCAAACTGACTTAAAGACTAACAGACTAATTCTATATCCAAATCTAGCTCTTAATTTCACAGGTTCAAGAAAATACTTCACCTTCAGTTTAAAAAGCATCTAACATTTTAATCAAGGTCAAAAATAGTTTTTGTCTTCGTTAAGTGTGCAAGCATGGCCTGTACAGCACAAGAAGTTCACTATCATAACCAGTTGGTTTCAGTTTGCTAGACTTTTGAACAAGAAAATTTAACACAGTGACTTTTCCTCTTCTATCACCCAAAAATCACACTGTCTTGTTTTCCGATGGGGAAAACACATTTTTAAATTTCATAAATTTGTATATAGCTGAAGGAGGGTGTGTGCTCCATTCTAAGGTGTCCTCCTAAATCATCTCCTCCCAAGTACCATAAGCTCCATGTAGTATCTCTTCCATGTCATCTGCCGTTCACCACTCGCATTGAAGCTAATTCAGCAAGTGTATTTCTCATATTTGGACTAGAAAGTTAGACTATTATAAGCCCATCTTTACAAGATATTTATGTCTATTTCTAAGACTATTTGAATAAGACCTGCAAATAGACCAAGACTTGAAATATTTATATTGTAAACTACAGCACCGTAACAAGATTTGGGTAACTAAAATTTTAGGTCAATTCGAGAGGTAAACGCAAGTAAACCACTGATAGAACTAACCACCGCAAAATCGTGATTCTGACACAGGATCCGCCCACTCAGGGATGGTCAGGGACACCCCTCCGACCCCATTCTGAGCCCCAGGCGAGCTCAGAAATCAGACCCCCATTTCCAGGCACAAACAGGCTGCCTTTTCCAGGCCACACCCTCTGGGCTCTCCAAGGTCATTAACAAAGCAGCCTAAGTCCTTCTGAGGTTGTTCCACCTTGCTTTACCACTGTTGGCGCGCCATAAACCGTTGATCTTTCCACTGCTCCTCCCACTACCTTGCGGGGGGAGCAAACCGTAGGGACCGGATAACCTTGCCCTAGTGGAGGAGGGACTGCATTCATTCATTTGTTAATGCACTCATTAACTTTGAAAGGATGATTTTCCACCTACCAAGTCCTGGTCAAAACGTAATACAGACCCCTAGACACAGGACAAGTGAGAGATTTCCCACTTCGGTCTTCCCCTCTGCCAGAGGCTCTGGTGCTTTTTTACTGCTTCCGTATTCCTTTCTAATAAAATCCTATCTTCATACCGATATTAACCCACTGTGCGTGGGTTTATTCTTCGAATCCCCAGACCAAAGACCTACTAAGGAAGAAATTCTGGTATCAATTCAATATTCTACAGTCATCATAGAAACCCAAAAGTTTCTAGATCGAACCTGAAGAAGCCTTGATTCTAGACAACGGTAAGGCATGTGAAAGTTGGGGAAAAAAACCAAAACAAAACAGAAAGATCCCAAAGCTGTGGGGCTAACTTTTCAGAGGTCCGCAAAGTGACTACTGGATTCAGAGCTCAGGTGTAGGCATCGTCTGTAAAAGGCTTATACTTTCGGCGTATGGTCAAAAGTTGATGGGTTAAGACTTCAACTTGGAGAGGCGGAGTAGGTGACCTTCCCGCCTCTGTAAATCACCTCCACTTTGCGGCCCAAGTTTTCCTGTTGAGACGCAGAGCAGAGGTGGTGGCATCTGTCTGGGGAATGCACCAGGAGGCGGGAAGCCGGGCTGGAGGAGGCGGGTCACAGGAGGGACCCCTGGGGGATCTAGGGGAGGTCCCAGTTGAGGAGGAGACGGCAGTGGCTTCCGGGCTGGGGGAGAAGAGGAGCTGAGGTTGGGGCGGGAGCGCAAGAGTGAGCGGCGAGGAGCCGGGAACCCGGAGGAAGCGCGGTGGCACCCGACGTTCGGGCGCTGGGACCCGGCACTCACCGGTCAGGCGCTCCGGCTGAATGGGCCGCCACCTCAAGGCCCGCTCGCTCAGCACCACGTCGCAGCTACCCCTTCCAATCTCGAAGATGCCTCGGAGCAAAGTCTGCTCCGCTGCCTCGGTCTGCCGTGGCGAAGTTACCCGCGACGAGGGCACAACCGCCGCCTCCCGGGACGCCTCTTGCTCCCGGCCGCCCTCCAGGGCACTCACCCGGCTCCCGCGCCTCCTGCGAGGCATGGCGCACTTGCAGGCTGGGCGCAAGCCTGGGGTCCGGGAAGGCCTTCAGAGGAGGAGGCAGAGGCCGCTGCAGCCACTGCTCTAGCTGCGTCCGGCGCTGCCACAGCAACGGCGCGCGGGGCAGAGACCCAGAAGGGAGGCGGAGCGCGCGGGCGGGGCCGTCCCGAGCCTAATCTAGCGCCTCCGCCCGCCAGCCTCGCGTGCCCGCCACCCACCACAAAGACCCAGGTCCAAGTGGGAGAATAAGTGACTCCCTCTGCCTGGTCCCTACTGTTCAGTAGGATTTGGTGCATTGCAAGACCCTGAAGTTGTATAAAATAAACCAGCCGTCCTGAGACTTTTACTTGTACACACATCCCCTGGACACCTTGTTAAAATGCAGATTCCTATTGAATAGGTGTGGGATGGGGATGGGGGTGTGGGATTATCCTAAGAAGCTACTAGGTAACTGATGCCCCTGGCTGCACACTTAAGACTTGCAAGGATGGAAGCCAGTTCCCCCCACCCTTCCTCCTCCCTCCTTTCAGTGGCTTCCCCTGGAGAGTAGAGATGGTGCTTTCGCACTGTTGACTTGCCATAAACAGCCCTTTACGCTGCAGGATAGAGTGGGAGCTTACCTCCCAAAACCCTCGAGGGGAAGTGAAAGGTAAGCCCCCTAGTTTGCAAACACGGATTTGCATCTGACAAATGTAGTATTAAAGGAAGTGCCTCTGTGCTGTAAGTATTTAGGCGCCTAAATACTTCCCCATGTGGAAGGAAATGAAGCCATACTCAGTAAAAAAAAAAAAAAAACACATTAAGGAGGTTTATTCTGAGCCACATTTAAAGACCATGACGCAGAGCCACACCTGGGACTCAGGGTGGTGGGGTTACAGTTTGATTTTATACATATTAGGGAGACAAGAATTACAGGTCATAAGTCAACACGTGGAAAACATACACTGAGTTGGTCCCAAAAGTTAGGACATCTGGAAGCTGGGGCTTATTGGGTGGTAGGCGGGCTTCATTCTTTAGCTGACAACTGCTGAGTGTGGCTTGTCTAAAAACCAAGAGGTGAAAAGGAATGCTTAAAATAAAGGGTCTGTTAATTAGGGACACCAGTACCAGACTGACTCAAGTAGTTCATGTATATCGAGGACCTGCAGGTAGGTCCTCTACAGCCTTAGGTGTGTTAGTAAGTCACATCAGACTTCTCTAAGAAGGGAAGGGGGCCTGATGAAGCATGTCTGACTAGCAACTCAGTTTTAGGGATCCTCTTGGCCAAGAGGGTGTCCAGTCAGCTTACGGAGAGCCTTAAGATTTCATTTTCTTTCACATCCAAGACAGCGCCTCTGCAATCTTGTCTTTGCCTGGATTTGAACTCCTTTGAGGAAGATTACAAGTAGCAGGGCTTGCACTGTAAAGCCCCGGGGAGGGGGGGGAGCAGGAGTTACTCTTAACTTTCACTTTATAGCTGGAATTCCTAAAATTAGTGGCTTGTTATTTGGAAAGCACAGGAAAGTCTGGAAGCCAGCGATTCTCAATTGTGACTGCACCTTAGAGTTACCTGGGGAGCTTTTAAAATCCAGACATCCAGGCCATACTAGAAAATAATTAAGTTGGAATCTCAGGTGGGATCCAGACTTCTGGATTTTTAAAAGTTCCCTAGGTAAGTCAATGTCTAGCCAAGGCTATTTAGCAAGGTTCCTGAAAGCAGAGTAATCACCCAGGGAGCTGACTACTAGCAATGGGGAAGCACTCAGGGAGAAAGTGAGTCTGCAGGAAGACTGGGAGGTAAAGCAGGTTTTGTATAAGGTCTTTCTCTTTATATTGAGAAAAAGTTAGGAGTGGTGGAGGTAATGAGGAAATTCATAGAGTTGTTCATCTAGTTCCAGTGGGTTAGTGCCTAAACAACTCCGTCACATAGACAGCTACTTCTCATTTTATCTTCACGTCTGGTCACCCTGTAAAATCAAAGGAGCTAACTATAGCAGGAGTTTTTCAAGGTTCTTTTCTCAGATTGTGTGTAGGCCCAACCAAATCCCTTTCCAACATAAAGCACCTGTGTGCTACTTAAGCTAGGCCTCTTACTGTTTAAGGCTGTGACAGCAAATACCCAAGCAAGCCTCCAGAAAAAGGGAGGAAGAGCTTCAGTTTGGTATGATTGCATTACCCTGTTTCTCAGAGCAGAAGTATAGCTGCCGCTAAACCCCAGGCATGCTTCAGGTGGCTCTGTTCAGTAGTCAGGAGCAGCAAAGAGATGAAAGTTGCCGCTCTGGATTCAGGTGCAGACAATCAACACAATTAGAGCTCATTGACATGTTAAAAACTCACTGAGAGCAAAGGCAAACAGGCCAAGACAATGGCTACTTCTTAGGGCCTTTGCAAAAGGGCAAGTTGATATTTTTCAAGCTTTAGTCAAGTCAGGCAGTCAAAAGCATTAGCTTTGAATTGTCTTAAAGATGGGAATAATAAGGGTTATGTTTTATTCTTTCCTTCTGATGAGCTCTCTTCTGGGGCTCTGTCCTTAAGCCCCATCCACACACACTAGACATACTAACTTATGCTTTACATACTGTCCAGGGCTCTGCGAATGATATCACCTCCCCAATCACTTTCCTGAACTTCAGATTACAACCAACTGCCTAACCGATGTCTTTACTAGGTATCTGAATAAGCTTCTGAAACAGATCTAAAACTAAACTGCCGATTTCCCTTCATGAACCTGTTATTCCCAAAATGTTTCAAATCAGCAAATAGTATCATCAAAATCCCTGATATCAAACTTGTCTCCTTCTTTGTCTTATACCTCACAGCAAATCCTGTTTATTCCCTCTGCAAAATGTATTTATTCCAGCCTGCTCTCATCCTAGTCAGCACCTGTCAGCTGGACAACTTTAATCTCTTTGCTTTCCCTTTCTCCTGTCATGGTACTTCCAGCTCAGAGCCTATTTTCTACTTTGTAGTTACATTGCTCCTTTAAGAAGTAACAACAGCATATCACTCCCTGCTCCAAACCTTCCAATGACTTCCTCACTTCTGAAATAAAATCAAAAAGCCTAGCAGGGTAGAGGCCTTAACATAATCAGGCCTCTCATTACCTCTCCGAGATCACCTGCTAACATTTTTCTTCTTGCTCATTCACACAGCCTTTTTGCTAGTCCTCAAACACACTGAGAAACTCCCTTCCCAGAGCATTGCTTCTCCCTGTGACTGGAATATTTTTGGCCTTGGCTAACTCCTTCACTTTGCTCACTTTTCACTTAAAAGCCACCTCCTCAAAGAAGCCATTCCTATGCACCTTCTGTGAGTCACCATTCTGTCACTCTGAGGATCAGTTTCCTACTCATGCTGTAACCAATTACCACAAACTTAGTGGCTGAAAATAAAACAAATGTATTATACGTTTCTGGAGTTCAGTAATCCAAAATCAGTTTCATGGGACTAAAGTCAAGGTGTTAGCAGGCCTGCATTCCTTTTATAGGCTCTAAAGGAAAATTCCTTACCTTGCCTTTTCTAACTTCTAGAGGTCATCGGTATTTCTTGGCTTGTGACCCCTTCTTCTATCTTCTAAGCCAGGAATGTAAGCTCTGCTCTGCTCTTTTCCTCCATCCTTAACATCTCTTTTTCTCTGACTTTGACTTTTGTCCCTCCTTCTTATAATGATCCTTGAAATTATGTTGGGCCTGTCCAGATAACTCATAACTCAGTTACATTTGCAAGTCCCCTTTGCTATGTAAGATTACAAAGCCACAGGTTCTGGACAACTTCAGACAGCCATTAACCTCTCAACCATGTTATGCTTCATTTTTCTTTACATCACTTGTTTTATTCCTTATTGTATGTTTACTTCTTTCTTACTGTCCGTGTTCCCTATTAAATAAAGTTAGTATACTCAGTAACACTAGAGTATAAGAAGTATCAAGGGTTAAGTCATGTTGGTAGCAGAGAATTTATCTCATTCACCATTGAATTCTCAGCTTTGCATAGTTCCTAATACATAGTAAATATTCAATAAGTATCTGGAAGGAGGAATGAACTTGTTAAACATTTATCAGTAACAATGATGCCAAAGTACTTCTATTTTCCCTCTTAGTTTTTGAATATCAATGGTCTCGTTAGTGATTTATTTATATATATAATACGAATGAAAATTGCTTTCAAAAGACATTCAGTAAGCTTCCTAAACATTGCTTTTTCTACTTTGCCTAAAGCTTTGGTACTTTTTTCCAGAGCATTAAACAATGAGAGTACAAACTTAATAGGCGCGTAGTCGTTTGTATTTGGAAGGGATTTGGCTAGGACTAGAACCACAGTCCTCATTGCTGGTTCTTAAAAATCCAAATCTGAGCAAAGGACCATGAAAAACAGTCTGCTATTGTTAACGTTGTTTTTAAGAGGCCATTAAGTATGCTCTGAAAACAAATACCCAAGCTTCTAACAGAAGCAAGGCCAATCCCAGGGGTGAAAGCTGATGGACAGCCTTCTCAAGTCTGGGCCACCTTCCCCATGCTACAGATGGAGCCAGATGACTCCACAACCAATAGAGATACTCAGATCCATTCCACTGGGGCAAGAATGTCTAATGCCAGTTAGGACCAACTGCTATAGATCAGACTTTTGGTCAGTGGATAATTCTATGTCATTTCATTTGCTCTCCCATAGTCTCTGCTGGCTTCAGAATTTGGAGTTTATGTGATTGAATGCTTATATTATAAAAAAATATAATTAGCATAGTTATTTTTCAAGCTGCTGAATATATTTTTTCAGGACTGCTCATTGAAGGTCCCACTATGACCTCACATGACCTCACATGACCCAATTCCTGCCGGCCTGCTCAGACCTTACTTTTCTTTTTTCATTTTTCTCCCATTCTTACTAGTGTCCCATCACACTGGCTTTCATTCTGAACAAATAAGATAAGCCATGTTCATTCTCTTCCAGGGTCTCTGCTGTTGCTACTTACTCTGCCTGAAACACCTATCACCACAGCATAGTTTTGCCAGGTGCCTGGGTCAGCTTCCTGCCACCTCCGAAGACCTTCCCTGTGCAGCCAATCCAGAGTTGACCCTTACTCGATGTTGTTTTCTGCACGGCACTTTACACTATGTAAAAGTATGTATTTGATTTATTAGTTTACTTATTTCTGTCTATTCTCTGCCATCAGGTTAGTACCTCAAAGAGAATGATGGCCTGTCTCTTCTGCCTGCAACAGTTCTTTTAACATAATAGGTGCTTAATAAATGTGCTGAATGCATGAGTGAGCAAATTTACTTTTTAAATTGAATTCCTTTATTAATTTCTGATATTACTTATCATTATCTCTCATGGGTGGAAAATAAAAGATTGGTGATGGAAGGCCATGTGTATTTTTCCACATCAGCATATATTTTGAGTAAAGTGACTTTTCGTGTGTCCACCTAGTAGTCATTTTGGAGGCAAAATGGGCACATTGTCAGTGTATCAATAAGATTACTTCCTTCTCATGGTGAGGAGATTTTGCTAGAATGTTCCTGCTACTCTGGCTCCTGCTTCCTAAGAGGTAGAGGGCCATATGTTTCTACAACAATTACAGAAAAACAGAACAAATCCTAGAATCCCACCAGATCAGAATATCAAATTTTCTGCATGTGCCTGTTTTTAATACTCAGATTGAAACTTGGTTGAAAATGAATTGTTCAGTCATATTATAGGACACATCTCACCCACTGTGATCTATAGAATCTCATTCAGCAGTGAGAAGAAGTAACAGGAAAGAAAAGCAGGCGTCTCTTTCCCTTTCCTCACATTTTTTGAAGCTCCTTTTACATTTTTTGAAGCTCCTTTTTAGGTAGATCCTTATATTCACAAACATTGGGGCCAAAAATTTGAAATATATTTCTACTAAATAAGAGAGCTTGAAAGATTCCCCCTGCAATTGCTAGCAATACTACACAAATGAAACGTGGCAGTTCAAATCAGAAGTCTATCCTTATTCTCTACATAATATGTATGTTCAGTTTCTATTTTAGCTATGAAAAAGGAATTATGCTGAGGAGGCAATGTCCCTTCTCACTGTTAAAAATAGCTCAGCATTTTCAGACCTACCTGCAGCATAAAAGAATTTGGTACTAGACTCTTTGTCTTTGACTTTTGTTCATTATCTGTCAGCATTTTAAGGTACTTCAGTGCCTATGTCAACAACTTATACAATTAACATTTTTTTGGAAATAAGATTTTATTTTTCATACAGAAAGAGGTCCAAGCCTGGTGCTACTTGGGAAGCTGAAGCAAGAGGATCGCTTGAGCCCAAGAGTTTGAACTATGATGCTGTGAGCTATGATGCCAGAGGACTCTACCAAGAGAAACAAAGTGAGACTCTAGCTCAAAAAAAAAAAAAAAGAAAAGAAAAAAAGAAAGAAAAAAGAAAAAAGAAACAGACTCAAGCTGTTCCCGGGTTTGCCCATCCCATGTGATGTCATTAAGAACTCAAAGCCATAGCAATTTTCTACTTTATTTATATCCAGGTAGTGATAAGGACTCTACTGGTGGCTCCCAGATGGTGACAAGTGTGCTATGTGACATATCCTTTCCCCCAAAAGGTCAAAAAGCTAGAATGGAAGGCAGCTTTTGCTAAGGTGTTTATTTCTCTCTCTCTTTCCCCAATTTTATTGACTTGAAGCAATAACATTTTTTTATTTCTTACTATCTTGTGTGGTAGCGGAATGCACCTGGGTAGTTCTGCTCCGTGGAATATCAACTGGATGCGCAGCATTTAAATGGCCCCTCACTCAGCTGAGGCTGAGAATCCAAGATGGCTTCGTGCACATGTCTGGCATCTCAGCTGTCATAGCTGCAAAGGGTGGAGACTAAGTGGGCCTATCTCTCTTCACACGGTCCTTCATCATTCAGTAGTCTAGTCTCAGCTTTGTTTTTTTCTTGTCTATTTCAAAATATTAAGAGGGTACGAATTTGTTTCTGCTGTATGAATGCACTGTATAATGCTTAAGTCAGGGTTTTAGTGTTCCCATCACCAGAATCGTGTTTGTTGTACTCAGTAAGCAAATTTTTACCCTTCACCCCCTCATCCTTTCTCCCTTCTTGTTTTCCAGTGTTCTTTGCTTCTCTTTGTGCTCATGCGTGCCCATGATTTAGATCCCAATTATTATAGAGAGTACATGTGGTGTTTGCTTTTTCACTCCTGAGATACTTCATTTAAGATAATGGCCTCAGTTCCATCCAAGTTGCTACAAAATACATTATTCAGTCCATTTTATGGCTGAGTAGTACTCCATGGCATATGTACACGTTTTATTAACCCACCCATGAATCGATGGGCACTTAGGTTGAT
Organism: Nycticebus coucang; assembly: GCF_027406575.1. Taxonomy (NCBI): domain Eukaryota; kingdom Metazoa; phylum Chordata; class Mammalia; order Primates; family Lorisidae; genus Nycticebus; species Nycticebus coucang. The sequence goes on from NC_069786.1 coordinate 78,559,302, forward strand.
ACCACATCTTTGTAATTGTGAATTGTGTTGTGACAATCATTTAAGTACAGGTGTCTTTCAAATAAAATGACTTTATTTCATTTGAGTAGATCCCTAGCAATGGATTGCGGCACCAAATGACAGTTTACATTTGTTTCTTTGAGGACTCTCCATACTGTTTTCCTTAGACGTTGTACTAATTGCAGTTCCACCTACAGTGTGTAAGCATTCCTTTCCCTCTGCATCCATGCCAGCATCTGTTCATTTATTTTTGGCTTCTTATTAATGGCCATTCTAACAGGGGTAAGGTGGTTTTAATTTAGCCTGAGCTCTTTAAAAATGATACTGAGTTTCAAGAGAGCAAAAGCAGAAGCTGCCAGGCCTTTTAAGTCCTAGACTTGGAACTGGAATAGTACCACTTTCTCCTCTCATAATTAGTCAAAGCAATCACAGTGGGAAAGAGAAATAAAGCCCACTCCTAAAGGAGAGGTAAAGGAGTCACACGGGAAGGGGGTGTGTATATAAGGACAGAAAGAATTGTGAGCAGCTGTCTTTGCAGATAGGCTAACATAGTGCACCCTTTGGGTATGGTTATCAGTGGTTAACATCCTCCATAAGCAAAATGCACTCACATCCTTTCAATGATCCCCCAGGTCTCTCCTAATTATGGTATCATGGATGTGGTTCCCCTTATTCTGCGAACCTGTCAAGTAACCAAGGTTAAAGCCTTAGCCTCTGGATTTTAAGCTCAAAAGAGAGTATTGTCTTAAGGTTCCTTTACAACCTAAGGAGGAGGTAGAGCTTTTACAAGTCACATAACTTAAATTCATTTGTACTATAATTTTTTTTTAATATTGCATAACTTTACATGTAAATTTGTACGTTAAATGAATGTTTGTGAAATCAGGGAAATGCTATATTTGTTTCTTCCGAACCTCTATTCGTTAGTATATGTGGTTCCCATGAAGCTAATAAATGTGACAGATTTTCATATGATGATAAATAATAGTTGATAATTTGATACTTTTTATGAATTCAAGAATAAGACTTTTAGAATATCATCCTTATTTGATTGGTTGGATCTACTCATGCTTCACTACATTTAGATGTCAGTTTAAATTCATTAACACGACTAAAAAATACAACTTTTATCTAAGTCAAATGCTTATTAAATAGCTATTATTTGTCAGCTAGTTCAAATATCAAATTGATAATAACTAAATATACCAGTAGTTATATGTCAATAAAAGTTCATGCTGACATTTTTAGGAGAATTTAAATAAAGTCTCCTATATTTATATACATTTTATATAAATTAATTGTAGATTTTAGTATATGCATTAGTTTTCTAGGGCTGCCATAACATGTTGCTACAAATTGGGAAGCTTAAAACAGTGTCACAATTCTGGAGACCAGAAGTCTGGAATCAAGGTGTCAGAGAGTCCCTTCTTAAGGACTCAGAGGGAGAATCTGAGAAATCTTTCCTCCGTCCTGGCTTCTGACAGTTGCCTGAAATCCTTGGGGTCCCCTGGCTTACAAATGCATCCCTCCAGTCTGCCTTTGTGCTGTGTCTCTGCTTGGTCCTCTCCTTATAAGGACTTCAGTGATTAGATTTAGGGCCCACTCTAATCCATGATGAACTCCTCTTAATTTACATCTTCTTAATTACATCTGAAAAAAAGCTATTCTAAATGAGATCACATTCTGAGGTTCTGAATGCCCATAAATGGAGGGGAGCAGATAAACGGGATATTATTCAACCAAGTGCAGCATATCTGTAAGTAAATGAAGTTCCTCGACAATACATCTTAAGTAAGATAAATACACTACTAGTTCTTTAGGCAAAAAAAAACTTTGGAAAGTAAAATATCTCTTTGCTTAACATTTTAATATTCCATCTGAGTCAAGGAAACATTAAAATAGTTTTTCTTTATCTAAAAAGCTCAAATTATTATTACAAAATGTGTAAACAAGTAGCCTTGCCTTTATTAACTAAGAAATTATTTTAGTAAAAAAAGTTTGTAATAAATCTCACTACTTAGATTTAATCATAACTTATATGCATTTTTTTGCTATTCTTTACTTTTTGTTTACTGTACAGTTAGCCATTGGCTAGAATAAAGATTATTAAGTTATCTGTTAACAATGACAAATCTTCTTTTTTAGAACACTCTATTATCCTCTTTATTCCTTGAGATGAACATTGTTTAGTCTTGTACCTGCAGCCTACCACAGATTATAAATGCATAATTCCATGTTATGAGTAGACAAGTACTACAGTTGTCAGTGACACCATTGGGAAAGAATTAACACTTCTCTTAAGCATTGTAATACCCCATCGTTGTCATCATCAAAGTGGTGGTGATCCCTTCAATGACATCGTTGAGAGAGAACACTAAAGAAATGGTATTTATATGCTAAATTTATACACTGAACATTTTAAAAATATATATTATGAGCTTGGGTAATTTTATGGAACACTGAAAATAGAATAAGAATACTTGCTGAAAGAATAATGAACAGAAAGGGGAAAGCATGCGTTCAAGAGAGTTCTTAATGAATGTAAAAAAAAAAAGATGCATGATCTGTGAAGAGCCTATAATATTTTTAGTTTTCCTTTTATTCTAATTACAGATTATATTTAACCAGGTCATATCAATAGAAAGAACATATGACCGATAACTCATCATTACTGTTCCTCAAGAATGATGGGGGGTGGGCTAGTTTGGTTCCATACAATAGCATAAGAAATTAGTTTCAATTGTTCTCTTTTTGTACAATTAATGTTTATAACATTCAGCAGGCTGAGAATAATGTCTTATTCTCTTCATTCTCTCATTGGATTTATGGCCTAATGGTTAAAGCAACAGGCATTAGCATTATATTAGTGTGGTTGGATTCCCTTGGAAAGTTAATGTCTATTGATGATATTCTAGGTCTTCCAAGCACCAGAGAAACAGCAACAAATAAGAGATGAGGTTCATGTTCTTGAAACGTCCACATTCTACTAAGTAGAATGGATCAATGGACAGATGGATAGATAAAAAATGAACTAAATAAATGAATGTGCAAGATACTATTTGATAGATAAATGTTCCCCCCAAAGGGGGGGTGTAATAAAATAGCCATTTGTGTGGCAGTGAAGGAAGTTACCATTTCAGATGAGGATCAGGAAAGGCTTATTTGAGGAAGTAGCATTGGAAAAAGAACAAGAATGAAGAAAGTGAAAGAATGAAAATATCTAGGTACCCCAGCTCCTGCAGTTTCCCCAGCACACTGCTTTGATGATGCAATGTGTAAGAGAATGAACAGCACTTAGCACTGGCTTAGTAAGTGTGTAAGGCCAAGTTTCCATCCATCTGTCCTCAGACAGGAAAACTAAAGCAGGGTAGCTTTTAATCTTATTAACAGCAAAATTAGTTACCAAATCACCTCATATCCTAGATCAAATTTACTCTTTTATCTCTCGGTGTCATTTTTCAATCAGATCCATCTCTTTGGATTGCTCCATATCTGGATATCTGTAAAGATGGTTATTGTCAGTATCCATCTACCTCAAAATTAGCTGCTAGGCAAATATTAGTAACACTGTAAAGTTTAGATGGCCAAATCCCCATTTAATGTATCTGAAGATTATGTCCAGCATTAACATACTACTTTGCATTTTGAGGCATTTTAAAATTAGCAACTTAACCAGAAGTCTCCAGAGACTGTGGCCCTGTCGGTGCCACTAGTTTGGCTGTCCAGTTAATTCCATCAGAGCCACTGAACCAAGTGTGAGTGTGTGTGATGAGTGTCCATGAGTCAATTGCCAGCACAGAATTCTTCCTGACATAGGAAGGCAGATGATATCAACTTTTGAGTGTGTACAGTGCAGATTTCTAGTTGAATGGTTCTTGACAATAGTGTCCTCTGAAACATAATGCCTGGCCAGGAGCCAATGATTATGCCACTGTACAAATCACTGTGCATCTGACGCCAGAACGCCTCTTTGCAATGATAACAAGAGTTCTCAGTCCTAGTGTTCCACAAGATGTTGACTTGGCTCTTTTATTCTTTATCAGCCCCTGGAGTTAAAGATTTTACTTCTGTGGTTTTCAGGAAAAAAGTGGTGGTAGATGGAGAGAAAAAGAAAAGTGAAGAGGTTTTAGGGTAATTTAAGTAACAGATTTGCCGTCTTGCATTTCCCATTAGGACAAAATTACCCTATATTTTGAAACCTAGTTTTATTAATTGCTTAATAGATATTTTCGCTTTAAATTTCTTGTATAATTATAGAAAGAAAACAGCTTGATTCAAACTGTTAACTAATGATCCATATATCATTTTAGTAATTGCTAGCTTCTTCAGAAAATACATTAATTTTGTGAGAACATATAGACTTTCAAATGTGAAAACATAGGGAGATTTTAAGATTAAGGTATTATAATACACAAAATTTGTTTCAACTGTTATTTTCCTGAAATATATCGTGATTTAAAATTGGTACACATAATCTTTTTTTTTTTTTTTTTTTGTAGAGACAGAGTCTCATGTACCGCCCTTGGGTAGAGTGCCGTGGCGTCACACGGCTCACAGCAACCTTGAACTCTTGGGCTTAGGCGATTCTCTTGCCTCAGCCTCCCGAGCAGCTGGGACTACAGGCGCCCGCCACAACGCCCGGCTATTTTTTTGTTGCAGTTTGGCCGGGGCTGGATCCGAACCCGCCACCCTTGGCATATGGGGCCGGTGCCCTACTCACTGAGCCATAGGCATCGCCCAGTACACATAATCTTTTATTTTAATTTGTATATAATTGACTTTTTAAGAATTAGCAGTAGATAGATCATACTGTATAACTGCAAGTGGTGACATAAAGGAACTCTAAGTTATGCAAAGTGTTCTTATTCACAGGATCAGTTAAAATATTTAGCCAAATTTCATTTCCAACTATGAAACCGATGATTTTAAATATGAGCTTTCTCTGCAAATCACACTTTAGAGAATTTTCACATTAAATAAGTAGACCTAAGCATTGATAGGAATAGTAATTGCCTGAGATGAGGGCACATATACAACCCTAAATGTTACTTACAAGCATTATACAAAACCAAAAGAAGTATTTTCCCCAGTGAAGGCAAAGTGGTCAGCATTTCTTCCTTTTGATTGATTTTCACTTGGAAAACATATTCTAGTTTTACAAGATAGAAATTATCTTGTAAATTATAAAAGGCCAATTATAAAAGCTATAGTAATCGCTTTAAAATATGGGTAGCAATTCATAAAAAAGAAGAAAAAGATAATCTAAAAGGTTTCTTGTCCTTTGAAAATGGCTTCCAAATATTCATTAAACATTTAAGTGAGTAAATTTGTAGAATATGTTTCTGACATTGGCACTAGTTCTGTGGTATTTCTCTGATCAGATGGAAGTGCTATGTGTTATGCAGAGTGCATGCAGTTCATTCATGCATAAACAATATCATTTTCATAAATTAAAACCTCCCCTGCAGAAGGAACATCTGTGCCTGCCTTTGAATAAAAGATGGTGGCATGTGAATTACTCCTTGACTGACTGAAAGAATCCCTATGTTTTAGAATGAAGTTGTGCAGGCAAAATGGAAACAAAAAAGAAATCAAACTTAACTTCTAGTCTTTATTTCTTACAGAAGAATCCATGCTAGATTTCCTTGCTTGCTGTTTTAAAAGCTGAAATTCTTGAAATGTCATTCTCTTATTTCTTCTGTTTACTGCAGCAACAGTTTTTAGTTTGTAAGAAGATGTTTAATTTTAATTGCAGGTGAAATTGAGCTGAATAGATCAGATCAGATAGATCTGAATGTTCATTTCATGGTCTCCTATGCCCGAAAGCTGGTAGTATTCAAATATCGTATCAGTATTATGTCTCTTAAAGTAAAAACAGTGAGAAGGAAGCAACAGCTTGATTCAAAATAACAACTTGGATTCATTTGGAATGAGATCGCTGCATTTTGGATAAAGTTGGGACTCACTTAAAAGTATTCCTGTCATGTGGAAAAGCCTGATAGAAAATATGTTAAAACGATATATTTTAAATTGCACACAAACTTTTTTTAACATTGAAATATTCCTTACTGCTATTGTCACAGCTTGACACAGCACCACTGGCAATGTTATTAGTCTGGCTAATTGTTCCTGTCCATTACATTACTCACATTTTTCTGGAGCAGCTTGCTAAATGAGGTCAGCTTTCTGGAACCCCTAAATCACCAATGAGAAGGAGATTAAAGGAACAAGCTTGGGAAGGGGGGTAGTCATCCAATGTGGCATCAGAGTCAGAGTAGAAACAATGGAGTTACTAATGACAGTAATCAGAGCACCACAGTAGAGCCAGGACACAAGTGCCAAAATTATATTCCCTAGGAATTATGGACTGTCAGTCAATACATCCAGAGGAAGAGAAACACCAAACTCTTTTTTTTTTTAAGTGAACTTAACGATAGGTAGAATCATCTATAAGTTTTTCCAGGGATTTGTATTTTTGAAGCAACAGAATAGTACCCCAAAGGGGAAGGGAAAAAGTTATATCTTCCTAAAATATTTTATATTACACATAGCATCTTCTTTAGTACACATAATTCATTGTGTTTTCTCCTAGAAAATTTATTGAAGTTGCCACAGATGTTTATAGAATGATTATAAAATGACATTTGCTTGGATTCTTAAAATTAATTCCTTTTCCTCTGTTGTTTTTAAAAGGTCTGTAACTTCCTCTTGGAGACAATACTAGCTTGCAAGAGAAACCCGTTTAGTTTAGGAAAATGTACAGGTATCAGAACACCAAGAAAATGGTAAAGGTTTTATATTTTAAATGTGTACACAAACTAAGCCAGGGTACTTATTTATGCTTTGCTTGTTAATAATTAACAAAATTCACATTGAAAATAGAAAAAAAACCCATTTGACACAATCATTTAAAAGAATGTGAACAAAAAACCTAAAGGCAAAGCCACTTAAAACAAAGAAAAATAAAAATGCAACTGTTTGTTCCATCCCCTATCCCCTTATTCCAAACAATGAAATATCAGTCAGGTTTTCTCATTAGCTGCAAGAGCTGGTAACTTTCCAAACAAGATAAAGGGACTAGAGCATATGCCATGGTAAACTTTTTTTTCTTTTCTTTTCTTTTGCAAATATTGTTTAGTATTGTTTAATTTAGCAAATAAATATTTTCACCAGGGATAATTTATACTTTAACAATCACTTTAAGAAGAAATACAACAATTGCTCTGATTTTCAATACTATTTTATTGCAACTGGATGAATGTTTTCTAAATTGTGCATTACACCATAATATACAGGATTACAAACAAGATTACAGTACAGATTGATTCCAGTGGTACCAGGATCACATCTCAAACAGCACTTATTCTGAACTGCATTTTACATGCAATAGCTATTGTTCTAATTATGAATTAAATGTTTTGAATTTATTTAAGCTACTGTACTAATTGACTACAATAGATATAAATCCCAACATTAACAACCTGATTAGATTTAGGCTCAGATTTATTACATGAATATATGACAAACCACCATTTGTGTGACTATGTATAAAATCATGCATTTATCTTTTCTGGAAACATCAATAGCTTCAGATTCTTTGTAAAATCATGGAATGCAAAGGAGTAAAAGACTAAAAATAAACAGTGCAAATTGCATGTGATAGTCAAGCAGCTTTTGATTTAAAGAAGTGTATGTTGGCATTTATTTATAATATGTATATACATGCTTGTGCAAGTAATGAATTGATATGTTTTGATAGGGAAAGCATCTCTTGATATTTTTTTCATTTTCTTGAAAGTTATGGATCTGGTTTTTATTTTAGGGAGAAGGAAAGACTTTAAAGTGAAATGAATTGCTCAAATTGTGCAATTTTCTTTATTTTTTTCTTTTTTACAATTAGAGAGGAAAGAAGTGCTAAGGCAACACAATAACTTTCTAAGCACTTTTCTGCTGGTTTAAATTAGTTAAATTATTTTGTATAAATTAGATATAATTCTACTTTTCTGATATGTATAAAAATTGATGAAGCTGCATGGTTTTAAAATAGGAAATCCACATTATAAAAAGTCATTAAAAATTCTGTACAAAATCACAACAAAATAATTCAGCATGGGAAAGGTAACAAGTAGTAAAATGCTGGTTGAAAAATATATATTTATATATATTTTAATTGGCCCATTACTAGTTTAAAAATTGCATAGATCCTAATTATTGCTTGTGATTTTGTTATCCCGATCAGATAATTAATATGATCTGAATACAGCTACACCAAATTCGTGGTGCATTTTTTTTTAACCTCACTGTATTTTTTTTTTTTAATAGAAGAGCTATAGAAAGTAATACATAAGGTGAACAGGAACTTTGATCCCCTGTTTCTTCCAAAGGCAGTAACGACAATAAATACATATATCACTTGAAGCTTGGAGTATTTGCACTTTGCAGCAATCGTACCCGAAGGGCTGCCTTTTGTAAACACCACAGTCACTGTAAGTACAGTGGATTTGTTTCCTGGGAATGGTGGAACTGATATGCCTCTAATCGTGAAAGATGGCATTGAGCTGGGCACTCATGACTCGCTCATGATGTGAATGGCTATCGAAGGACATAATATTGTCTATGGGGATCTCGCAGCGTGGGGCAGCGGCACCCGAGAAGATTGATCCGTGGCTTTGGGCCCCTGCCAGGGTCGCTGCCGGATAGTGCATGGTAAAGGCATAATTTTTCTCGAACTCGGAGGACGGTTCGTGTTTGAAAGAGAAGTTGCCATTGATGCTGAGCGGCGGGCTGAGGGGTCCGTCAAAGGAAGGACTGGCGCAATCAGTCAGGGGGCTCTCAAAGAAGGGCTCCAGCGCGGAGCTGTAGGCGTGCGGCGGAGGCTTGACGTGGAAGACGTGGGAGCTGTCCATGGTACCATAGGGCGGGCTGGGCAGCCCTGGCGACTGGTAGGAGTAGGGATGCGCAGGGAAGGAAGCGCTGGCTGTCGGCAGGTGAGGGGGCATGTCCTGATTCTGTTCAGGCAGGAAAGTCCGGGGATTGAGCTGCAGGCAGCCCGCAACCAGGTTGGTGGTGGGCTGGGATAAGCCTTTGCAAAGCGTCTGAACGAAGGAGACCAAGTCAGGGCTTTTGCCTGAGCGCAGGATCTCCGACAGGGCCCAGATGTAGTTCTTGGCCAAGCGCAGCGTCTCGATCTTGGACAGCTTCTGAGTTTTGGAGTAGCAGGGCACCACCTTGCGCAGGTTATCCAGCGCCGCGTTCAGCCCGTGCATGCGGTTGCGCTCGCGGGCGTTCGCCTTCATGCGCCTCAGTTTAAAACGCTCCAGGCGCGCCTTGGTCATCTTCTTCTTTTTGGGGCCGCGTCTCTTGGGCTTCTGGTCGTCGTCCTCCTCTTCCTCGTCCTCTTCCTCCTCCAGGTCCTCGTCTTCGTCCTCTTCCTCGCCCCCATTCCTCAGCGAGTCCTCCTCGGCGTTCATGGCTTCCAGGTCGTCCTCCTTCTTGTCTGCCTCGTGCTCCTCGTCCTGAGAACTGAGACACTCGTCTGTCCAGCTGGGAGGACCTTGGGGCTGAGGCTCGCTCATCAGCCCGCTCTCACTGTACGATTTGGTCATGTTTCTGTTCCTGCATTCAACAGGGGACAGAAGTAAACAGAAAGAAAAGGAGGAAACTCTATAATCACAAGCCAGATACACTTTCAGCCCCCACTCCCGGAAACTACACAAAAGCATGGGAAGAGAAGAACCAGTTCACTACACAATGAATGCCTCTGAGAAAAAGTTAAAATGCAGAATTTCATAACCCTTGTCTGTGCCTGGGTGGTACGCAGGAGAGAGGACGGGGTGGGGGAGGGCAGTGAGCGCGTGTGTGTTTGTGTGTGTGTGTGCGCACACCACTCCTGCGTGTGTGTTTGTTTCCTAGTGATTAACTTAAACGTATTCATGGAGGTTGCCGGGCAGGGTAAAGCGTATGGAAGGGAGTGTCCATTTCAGCGACTTCGTGTTTATCAAACTCACTCACAACTCAAAAAAATGCATTCTGTTCTCATTTCTGCCCTGGCTTCTGGGTACTTAGCGATTTAAACTGAAGAGCTATTACGTAATTTACTAATACTGGCAGTGATTTTTAAGAAGATTATACCGACGAGAGATTGCAAAGCAAATACAGGAAGAAGGAAAAGTGGTTTCCACCAAATTATTTCACCACCAACCTAACATTTGGCAATAAAAAATGAGCAGAGGTCGTCCATCCTTCCTTCGCTTTTTTTTTTTTTCTCGCCTTCCACCCCGCTGAATTTCCACCTTGTACAAAAGCGCTAGCTACACACAGGGCTGGGGGCGCGGCGCAAAGCGCTCTCCCACGCGCCTGGGATCAGGTGCGGAAGGCTCCTCTCTAATAAACAGCCCATTGAAAGGGCTGCCCGCTCTTTATTGGGGCTTTTCAAAGTTCGCCTCAAACCTCCCTTTAAAAATCGAGTAATTATAATGGTCAGCGATTGGCAATGGCGAAGTTGCCGCTTCTAATACGGAAAATAAAAAGCCTTTAGTAAAACAACAGAATTTCTGGCTCTCGCCGTGGCTGTTGAGGACTTGGCCGCCTCTGGAGCGGTAACAGGTAGCAGAAGTACCAGGAGCGGAGCGGGTCCTTCTCCCTTTCGGCAGTTTTCCGCTCCTATCAGCTATCTCTAAAGCTGATTTATTTTCCAGATTGTGTATACTCAAGTATCCACTTTCATTCACTGAAAACACAACACCATCAATATGCATAAAATACACGCGCACAAATTACATCTTGGGCTTTCTTTTTATTGGAAGAAGTGAGAGACTGTAGTAGTTAGTTGCTTTTAGAACTTTAAAATTACCAACCACTAGCAAATAATCAAAGTTACTGTGTATTAAAAAAATCCAAGAAGCTCTTAGACTAGCAAAAACAAGAAAACCCAATTTTTAAAAATTAAATTAAAAAGCCTGCGGAGGTTCTTGAGTGACTCAACTCATTTTGTGTGAGTACTTGTGGGCGACTACGGGGAGGGATGTTGTTCTCAACACACATTCACACGCTCACAGACACGCACATACACATTATGTAGGTACATCGGGTTGGGTCTTCAATTATTGCTTTTATCCCAAAACAAAAATATAAAAGGATTACAATTACCTTTATGGTTAGCAAGTCCTGAGCAGCTGTGGTCTCATAACCCTGGGGCTTCGAGACGCCTGGCCTTCTGCGTGGGCGAATTCCTGGTGCCCGGGCCGCGAGGGCGCTCAGGTTATATAGCCGAGTTAGTGATGCTGAGCGCGGGCGGGGCCGCGAGCGAGCAGAGAGACCAGCAGGTCTCCTCGCCCTGCGCCTGCGCAGGCGTCCGGGATGAGCGCTCCCTGCTTTCCCCTCCTCCCCACTTCCCCTCAACCTCGCTTTTCTCCCGCCCTCTTCAGACAACCGCTCCCCTCACCCCCCACCCCTACCCCCACCCCTTCTCCTTCCTCCCCGGCATGCGCCATATGGTCTTCCCGGTCCAGCCAAGAGCCGGGAACCACGTGACCTGCCCATTTGTATGCCGGGGGGTGCTCCATTCCGGCCCCTTTGTGGCCAGAAGAAAGTGGCCCATCTGTCGCCAGTTAGAGACTCTGCGGACCTGTTTTTACCCGCAGGAGAGATTAACCCTTTCAGGCGGTGGAAGGCAGAGGGGATGGTGGGAGTGGTGAGGGGAGGAGATTTGAAGGAAGGGAATGAAAAGCTAACGAAGCCTAGGTGTAGGTCAGAGCAAGTGACCTGCACTCAGGAGGGAAGTAGCGCAGGGCTGAAAGAAGCGGGGAGACCGAGGCACGCAGCGTAGAGGCCTCGCTCCTTTGGATTCCTCTCCTTGGCACGCACGGGACAGCGCCACTCCCAACCCTCTCTGAAACGCTCATCCTTTGGCTTCTTCCCTTTGGCAGATGCTTTGCTTATTGGCGCCAAAGGGTGCCTTCTCTTAATCTCCATCAACCTCTTTAAGCAAACGTGTAGCCATATAAAAATGGCTTCATCTATAACAGGTTTGAGACTGGTTGCCTAGCCTCTGTGACTGTATCACCGGGTCCTAGTTCCTCCAGCATAGAAATATTGTACCTCCACTGATTTTGCGACCCCAGTGTCCTCATCTTAGCTGTCACTGTCCCTGGAGACCTCTCAGGATGTCAGTCTCCGCCTGCATTACCAGGATCTTGACCGCAAGGTGAGCTAGTTCTTGCACCTAGGCCTTCACTCCACTGGCCTTCTACCTTCCTGCGTGGGAGCTGGGGGTTTCTCTGATGCTTGGATTCTGCCTATTAACCAAGGCCATTGGGTTGTTTCAAAGGGAGCCTTCACATTTCTGGCTCCCTGGACAGCGTGACCCCTCAACCTCAGCTCTCCAGCCCAGACTGTTAACCACTTGCTACAGCTGGTATCGCACCCTTGGCCCCCCTCAATCTTGGACTTGTGCAATAGATATTTGATTCAGACAAACTTTCTGAAAGAGAAGGTGCAATGGGCCTGTGTTGAATGGGTCTTTTCACTCTCTTACTCCAGCTGCCATCAGCACAACTCCAGAAGGGACTGATGGCTGTAGCGCCTCAGAGTTCAAAGCCTCTGATTTGACCTCACCTCTACCTTGCAGGTTGAGCAAAGACCACGGTGCTTCCTAACCAATTCTGGAGGAGTCACGTGGTCACATAAATAGCAATTCTTTATTTACTTTTCCTAGATGTTTTCCCGAATGACACATCTAAAAAAGAAAGACAAGAAAAGCTGGAGCCCTCTTTCACACCTCACCCCTATTCCCTTCCCTGTCCACTCTCGCTCCTTGAGCTTTTCTAATCCTCCATTAACAAACTCCTTACCCCCTCTCAGCACTGAAGCCCTTCACAATGAATGCCTCTTACTTGAATTGTTTATTTAAAGGCAATTGTCCTAAACATGCCTCTAGTTTGCAAACTGTGGCAGGGCTGAGCGGTTGGAGTGGAGTGCACTGGGAGAGAGTGAAAGTGGAGAGGAGGGTCCTAAGGAGGTCGCGAGTGTCTGGAAGGTGGTGGGTGCACCCACTCGCATCCAGTACAAATCCAAAGGGGCAAGAAAGATGTTCCAGGTGACCCGTGTGGCCCAAAGCGTGGAGTGAATCTTTTTGAGTCCTGCAGCATAATTGTCTGGAGTTTTGCTTTTCTTCATTTACTCGTTGGCTGACAAAAAACATGGAGGAGGAGGATGAAAGGATTCACCCAGGATCCAGCGCCCAGTATTTACTCTGTACCATCTGTGTCTTCAGTGCTGGGTTAAAACTCCAGCGGAGTCCGAGTGCAGTCTGCAGAGGCCAGGCCAGACCTGACGGGAGGTCATCCGTGTGCAGCCTGTGGAGGCCAGGCCAGACCTGATGGAGGTTGTCCGAGTGCCAGCCTGCAGAGGCCGGGTCAGACCTGACCGAGGTCGTGGGAGTGCAGCCCGCAGAGGCCAGGCCAGACCTGATGGAGGTGGACTGAGTGCCAGCCTGCAGAGGCCGGCCATAGCACGGAGGTTTGAGGACATTTGCTGGAGGGCCAAGCGAAGTGCTGCCACTCTCCAGGCAGCTGCTCTGACGGACTAACACTCTATGTCACAACTCGTGCCTTAGCTCTCATTTCTCCATCTTTGGGGAACTCCAGAGGAGATACTAGGGGTTAGGGGTGAAAGAGGGCTCCAGCTGCCCTCAAGGCCAGGGGGTAGCCTAGAGGTCGCTGTGCTAATCCCTCACCCTCCAGAGGGAAAACTCCCCCAGTTTGCAACGTCCTGCAGAATACAGGAGAATCTTGCTGACGCCACATGTTCCACACAAGAAGGAAGCCTGGACTTCTTGTTTTGTCAGATAAGACTCAAAAGCGTGAAGTGAGGGGATTATTAGACACGTTTCCTCCCTCTCCCGATGATAAATTCATCCCTAATCCTACTATGCAGGTGTTCGTTCAGAGCTAGACATTGTACAAAGGAAAGGCCACTCCGGGGTGTTTCAGAGACCCTTAGTGCCTCAACCCGGACTTGCCTCCTGGTCAAGTCCGTCCTCCCCGGCACCAACTTCGCCACATTCAGCGGTTGCCAGGGAGCCCCAGCTGCTGCCAGGTGGTAAGGTCCGCAAGAGAGGAGTCCAGAACCTGGACTGAGGTGTCTTTCGTTTGGAGTTGGGGGATCGAGAAAGTGGGACGCGAGAGCAGAATCGGCCAGGACTCCAGGAGAGCACCGAGCTGGAGGCGCGGTGGCGTTTAGCAAAGAGAATGGTCTCTGCCGCCCCTCCCACCTCCTAATTTTCTTCTCTTAAGGCTCGTTTGAAGGGTTGCACACTCCCCCCCCTCCAGATTCTCTAAATTTTCTCCCTTTCCTCCCCTCCCCACGCTGCATCTAGCCCAGCTCCCCCAGCTCGGGTCCCCACTGGGCGCTGCAGGCTGCAGAGCGGCACGCGAACCGCACGCGCAGGCAACAAAAGCCGCTTTCATGACTCACTGCCCTCGAGCAATGCCCCAAATCTGCCGCCTCCCGGGTCCCAGCTCTGAGAGCGCGGCGCTGGCCCAGCGTCCAGGCCGTTACAGCGGCAGCCGGAGTGCCCGCGGGAAGCGGGGTGGGAGGAGGCGTGTGGCCCGGGTGCAGAGAGGAGTGTGGCCTGGGCCGGCTGGATGGGAAGCCTCTCACCTTGGGAGGGGTGAAGGTGGGAGTGGGGAAGCGGGTGGAGGCTTGTGGCCCGGAGGTAGGGGGTGGGAAGCGTGTGGCTGGCGGCGAAGGATTGGGCTGGGGTAGGGGGGAGAAGGGAGAAGCTTTCACCCGTAGGAGATAAAGAGCTGGGGCCGGGCGGCGTCCCGGGCAGTGACCTGTTTCTCAGGGAAACAGATGCTCGCTCTTGCAGAGGGAGGTTTGAGTTCAATGAAAGGATCAAGTGTGGCCAGAGTGGCCCCGCCGACCTCCAGAAGCTCCCGCGTCCTCTCCCCGCCTGGCCCAGGAGGGGGTTGTCTAGGATGGGGCGCGTTCCAGGGGCAGGGGTGGTGAGGGGGCCTTCGAGAACGTGGGGCGCAGGGCTCCGGATCTGTTCGGTCTGTTAGTTACGCAGACCTGAAGAGGCTGGGCGAGTGGGGGCGATGAGACGCTTCAGGGAGGCAGTTGGGCCCACGGTCCCGGCCAGAGGCTGGAGTTGACCCTGCTCCACAGGCAGGCGGTGGGGAAGAGCCAGGAGCAAGTGGGACGCTATTAAAATGCCTCGCTGTCGCCCGGAGCTCAAAACCCGTCTTCCCCAAATCTCCTGGGCTTGCGGCATAATCTTAATTAAGATAATTGATTCATATTGCACCTGCGAGAACAGAAAAAAATTGATTTCAACCCCCCAGCCCCACAAATCGCTTAGAGCTATTGGATGGAGCAGGACGCGGCTGTGATTTGGGAAGTGATTTAGTGCCCAGCTTCCCCTGCCCGGCCTGCCTGGACCCTTTTATTTATTATTTACGTCCTCCGGGTCCTGCTGGGCGTTAGTGGCCTTCTCGCCCTGGTGCCCACAGTCCTTGGAGGGACTTCGTCTCTGTTCCTCGTCAGGATAGGGGGCTTCCCTTAAGCCTTCTAACACACAGAATCGGCGATGTAAAATCAAAGAGGTCCAAGTATCTTGACAGACGCGGGTCACACGCACAGTTGCTCGAGGCCTGTGCTATAGACAGGCTACGTGCAAATGTGCGTTAGTGTGTGATTGTGCTTGGTTTACATGTGTACGTGAATCTGTGTGAGTGTATGAGCATGTGTGAGAGAGTGTGTAAAGTGTAGTGTATGTGAACCTGACTATGTGAAGGTGTGTAGGGGTATGTATTGAGTACGGGTAAGTGTGAGAGGGTGCTTGAGTTAGTGTATGTGCACGCGTGCACCTGCTCTCAGTAAGGCGGAGCATAAGCAGAGGCTGCACACCTGTTTCGCTGGGATTAAGGAACAGCTTGCGGTCCAAAGGGGACCGCAGGGCCAGGGGTAAATGACAAAGGCGGTATTTGCCAGTAACCTTTGTCTTAATAGAGAGAAACAAGCAAATAAACATCCCTGGTAGCTGGGTATAGCTTTGAGAGTGAAAAGCCAAGACGTATCCATGGAGCCTGAGCGTCCCCTGAACAATGGCTGCTGGGGTGGGTTAGGGAGAAGACCTCGGCGGATTCCTCTGCAGGCATAGGAAGAAGACTGGCAAGCCAAGTTTAAGAGCCTCAGGCTGCTTTTACTACTTAGAAGAAATGGCCTCCTCAACGTATCAGCACCGTGGACAATTCCCACCTCGCTGGGCCAGAAACTTGTCCTGTTAAGATGAAACTCCCTTCCAGCAGTCTGCCTTCCGCCTCACCTCCTCTTTCCCTCCTGCGGTCCTTCCAGTCTTCCTCCTTCCCTTCATTTCATTCTCTTATTCCTGTTATCTCTCTCTTTTTCAAAACAAACAAACAAAAAAACCATTGGCCATGGTGCCTGAACTTCTAGTCAGAGATCCTATAAATGGGGATCGAATTAGCCACCTTTTCAGAATAAGTTTCCTGGAAAACTAGACATCCAGTTCAGTGGTAGGGGAAGGGCTTAAACTACAATTTGAGCTGGCCCATCTGCAACAAACAGAAGTCATATATTGAGTAACTTTCAAAAAGATGTTAATTATTCTAACAATTACTCTTATTTGCCTTACAGCTTCAAAACCAAAATAAATCATTTATTTGCTGTCCACAGCAATGATAAAATTTCTCCAAAAATACTTTTGCTTTTGCTTTTGCTTTATGGAGCACAAATTCTACGGGAAATACAAATCTCCATCACTATAATTTCATCAACTATCCAGTTAATTTGTAGGATAACAATTTCTATTAAATTAATGAAAAAATAAACCAACAGACAGTAAATAGCATTATTTGCTCAGATTTGGTGAGCCACACAATTATCTAAACATACCAAATTTAAAATATTATATATTAGGACATATAACTTATACAACATACACTGGAAAAAATCGAAGAGGCATGACTGGAGAAAGAAGGCACCTTTGGCAAATTAAACATCTTAGAAATATATACTATAACCCCCCCACCCATACATTAGTATGTATTACCAAATATATACTTATTGATATAATTTTCATTATTAGCAAACACAATCTTTATCAGACTTTATTACTCAGACTTCACTGTAATGGAAAATATAATTATTTATGATTCAAGAATTCACTCCTAGGGTCTCACCTTCTTTACATAAAATGTTTTCTTTTCTTTTAAACAAACACATTTCATTCAAATTAAATATTGATAATTTGACCTTTTATGTCTTTAACTAATCAAAGGGGAAAATTCCAAATGTAGATCTCTGAGTTTGGCCCTAGTGGGTCTTTCCGCTTGAATAGGCACTGAGATTAAAGGAGTCAAACTTCCTCTTTCACTGCTCTCTCTTTGCACTAATTGCTTATGCAAAAAATGCAGATTTGTATTAATTAGTAACTCCACTGATTAGTTCTGTGGTATTTTCACATAATAAATCATGCTGCAGACATGAATTTTGGCACATCACCCAGTGGTGGCTCGGCTGCAATGTGGATTTCTTATTAAAATAAAATCTCTGACTAAATCTACCTTTCGGATGCAGGTACCGTGAGCAGCCACCTGCTGGGAGCACCTGCCATGGGAAATTACTTTCACTTAGTGACAAGCCACTTTGGGGGCCCAAGTGGAACAATCTGATTATAAGGTTAGGCTTTACTCTAATATACAAACAAATAAATAAACGCATGCATACCCACATGACACAAATGTGCCTAAGCTTTGGGCATTTTACAGTGATGTTGTAACAGAGGATTTATTTGTAATATGACTAGACATTTAAAAATAACTTCCTAAATTACCAAGAAGTACCTCATTCTATTTTCCTCCTATGAGATCTTTGCTCCTTTGGGAGGTGGTGTGATAGTCCAGGACTCTCCCATCACTCATACTCATTCACTTATCTACTCCCAAGGCAGGCAACCTAGTTCTGGAAGAAAAAGGACCACAGAAGCATCAGTGGAAGAACATGAATGCCAAGAGCCATCTCGGAGGGAATTGGCCACCCCTGCTATCCTAGCATAGGACGAGAAGTTGGGAGTCCAGACACACACAGTTGCCTAACGTGAGGCAAATTCCTCTTTTCCCATGTGTACAAGCTTCTATACAATTACTGCCTTTCCTTTGAAGAATGTTTAATTTGACATTAAACATTAAAAATGTAACCTGTAGGCAGGCTACAACCAATATTGACAAGATCATGAATTAGGCCCAGGGGTTTTCTGTAGCCTCCCAGCCCTTTACATGCTCTTGTATTTTTGCCACTGGTAACGCTACTCCAAGACCCCTCATTTCTCAGCACCTTAAGCTCCTTCTGTTCACTGCCTACCTAGACTACTGTTGAAAGAAACCCACAAATTCATCTATATTAAGAGATTAAAATAAGAGAGAAGATGCTTAGTCTGATGCCCCTACCTGCAGTAATTGCAGAGTCACAAAGCCCAAGACAAAGGAATGAATACTTAATATAAATATTAAGAGATTAATAAAGACTAAGGTGGATGGAATCTGGGTGTAATACTGTGTTTCCAGTCAAGTGTACTATACAGGCTGCAGCCTCTGTCTACCTTCAAGACTTGTCCTGGGACAGTTGGGTATGTGGCTGGACAGTGTGGGTGAGGATGGTACAATCTCTAGGCAGGTTCTGAGGGGGGAAAAGAGGGACCATGGGAGGAATATGGATGCCAAGAGCCATCTTGGAGAGAATTGGCCACCCCTGACAGCCTAGCATAGGATATGAAGCTGTTAGGCCAGACACCCACATCATTATTTAGGCATCATTTACTGAACCTTTCGAATGCTTTGATGGTAAAAGGAAAAATTCATGCATTCTCTGGTCTTTTAATTTATTTATCTTAGACTTTTAGAATTAGAACTTTTTTCAAGGAATTAGACCTTATGTTCAGAGAAAAGATGTAATTTAAAGAAACTCTGCAAATCAAATTTGCCTTTTCCCTACTTTGAATTCACTCCTGGTTCCCACTTCTTAAAGCTTCACAAGGACAAAATTGAGTAGCCTTTTATGAGAAAAATAAGCTAGACTTCCATGTTTGTCCACAATGCTGGAGTGCACAGGCTATCTAGAGAGCCATGGATGGGTAAAACAAAGGCTCTAGAACTGCTTCAGATTTTTTTAGATAGCTTGTGCTCTCATCCCCTTCCATTCAGAAATTGCTGATTGACTGGGTAGTAAACTTACCCAGCAAATCGTTATTGAGTGCCACTGTGTGTCAGACACTGTGCTTCTAGGTGCTAGGGGCACAAGGGTAAACGGAAACAGACATCAGATTCTACTTCCCTGAAGCTTTTTATCTAGTGGGAGAGACAGGCTTTAGTAAGGGTCACTCACAAGCAAATGTGCACCTACCCGACTAAAAAATTCAGGAGCACTGTATACCCAGTCTAACTCCCTTCTTGCATGCTTTTGGGAGTAAAAAGGCTGGAAAGCTGAAACAAAGAAACAAATGGAAATGGTTTCTCCTGTCCCTACAAATGGTATATGTTTTGAATGTATTAGGCTTTGATTCAGAACTAAATTAGATGGAGAAGTCAGGGAGCAGGAGATTTATTTGACTAGCATAAATTCTGGTACAAGGCACTAAACCCAGCAAGTGTGGCATTGCCTTTATGATTTCTCAACTTATTTCCAGCAAAGGTAGAAGCTTTCTTAGCAGCCTAGTTTTGTGAAATGCTTTTAGATACCATTCCTGGAATTAGGCTAGAGTGTGTTTAGGCTGGAGTGTGTTTCTTCAAGCCTCCTAACGTATTTCTGTGAACTATCTATACCTATCATGAAATCCAATTGTAGAAATTCCAAGCAGAGTTGATTACGTTGTTTGCAATTAAACACTTCCTTGCTTAGTAATTGGTATCAGAAGTGTTTATGGGCAACAAAACTATGAGAAAATGGTAATATATATATAATGTTTGATTAAAATATTGTTATTGAGTTTGAAGGTATTAAGGGAGGAGATGAGACTAAGCCATACTACCCAGGATGAATTAGTTAACTAACTTATAAACCTGTGATCCCTTGGAGTGAAGTGGAATTTTTAAACCAAGTGGCTACTTCAGTGGACCATTATGGGAATGCAAGGAATATAAGGAATGTTGAGGTGGGTTATCTGCTTTTACCTATGCTGAGTTACTTCAAGAAGGTACATGACTTACTCATGACACAGTAAAAAGAAAAAAAAATACCATAGAATTTCCACCATTTCCCTAAAAGGAACTCTAATTACTTTACCTACAGAGCTGATATAGTTATCAAACAAAGGTTGTTGAACAAATGTAGTTCAGTGGCACTCAAATTATGATCCCTGAATCAGCACATCAGTAACAACCTGGAACTTGGTGGAAAAGTAAAGTTTTGGACTTCGTCTCAAAGCTACAGAAGCAAAAACTCTAGGACAGGTAGCTAGCAATTTATGATTCAAAAATCCCTCCAGATGATTTTGATGTACACTAAAGTTTGAGAATACCCCACTACAATCCCCTTTTGACCTGAGAATGACAACGCTGGGAAGGATTTCGAAGGAAGGCTTCAGCTACTCTGAATACCCCAGTAGAACTGAGAGCTTCTTTTCCAACATAAGTGTGCTCTCCTGCCATATCTAATGAAGCTGGTCTAAGCCATCTTGAATGCTCCTCTGAAGTACTCAACTTGCGAGAGGACATCCTTTCTCTTCATATCCCATTCCTTTTCTTTCTCACTGACTCCAATCTATGACTAGTGTCAGATCCTAAAAGGACTCAGGTCAGACAAGAACTATTTCATACCCAGGAGAATGATAATAAGTAATTTCAAGGTTTTGTTCATTTTTATTGCAGTAAATGTGGGGCAAATGTGTGGGAATAGATTTTGAAGATACTCACCTAGGGAAGATGGAACATTACTTTTAGATCAGGCTGAATTTATGAATACAATTATAATTATTAGGAATTTTAGATTTAAAGTGCTGTTGTAAGCCCTAGGTAGAATTCTAATTGTTTGTTCAAAACATTAATTAAAATGTACATTCAAAACTGACCTATGTTATGTGAGACTGAAATACCAAAAATTTCTTGATGTGGTATAGGAAAAGCAATCCAAAGCTTAAGCAGAAAAGGTAACAATGAATTCATTATATGCAAACTCCTCACCTACCTCTTAACTATGCCTAACATTCAGGTATTGCTTTAAAAAAATCTCCTGGAAGCTCAGGCCTATAATTCTAGCCCTTTGGGAGGCTAAGGTGGAAGGATTCCTTGAGACCAGGAGTTTAAAACCAGTCTGGGAAAAAAGCAAGATCTCCTGAGACCTAGTTTCTACAAAAATATATACAGATAAATAAATTAACTGGGCATGGTAGTGTGTGCCTGTAGTCCCAGCTACTCAGGAGACACGGGTAAGAGGATCATGAGCTCAGGAGTTCAAGGTTACGGTCAGGAGTCAAGGGCTCTAGCCTGGGCAACAAAGCAAGACCATGCCTTTAGAAAAAAGAATAAAAATCTCCTTCAGGCTGTCCTTCAGGTGGACAATGTTACTACTGAATGGTGATACCTGTTAGTATTTTTGGTAATAGCTTTCTGTGATAACAGGTCAGGGAGTGCATGGAAGAGTCAGAGGGATTTTTACCATAAAGCACCGCAGAAATGGAGTGGTGATTGGAGAGATTCAACACAGGGGAATCCTGTGGCAGAGCCTTCACCTTTGAAGGGATTCCTATAATTGAATCAGGTCTGAAATGCCTACATACAGTAACTAAGAAATGCCACGAAGGCTACGTTGAACAGTTTGATGAGAATATTTCAGATTGTATATGAAACCAGCACATTGTACCCCTTGATTGCACTAATGTACACAGCTATGATTTAACAATAAAAATAAAAATCATAAAATAAAATAAAAAAATAAAAATATACAAATGCTAAAACCTGGTTGAGCCCTGGCATAAAGTACTATGATGTCCTGATGGCTGCTCACCAATTCCCAAACTTGAGTGTATTTCGAAAACTTGCAAACAGAGGAAGCCAGGTAAATCTGAAGAAGAACCTTGTCATATCATCACAAGTACATCCCATAAAACTTTCTCCTAGCTTTCTATGTAAGAATCTTGGTCATTTACCAGGGTAGCTGTGTAGTGGGAAGGGGGAAATAGCCAGATTTTTCAGGGAGTATGGTGTGGAATGTCACTGTGATCTATCTGACAGAATCTTGGACACATGAAAGTTGGGTGACAATTGAATTGGTGGGTTAATTTGGTTACAATGGCACCTGTAGGTCTGAAAATCCACAGTGTGATTGTTTCCACATTTTCTGTATATTGACATAATGGAAGGCAAGTCTGAAGCATTCAACAGGAAGGAAGACACAAATTCTCCTCATAACCCATTGCTTCCCCTTCTTATAGCCTTCAACCTATGATTGCATATCTCACCCTCAAAATGAGGGTTCTCATGCAACAAAAGGCCAATATGGAGCTTCTGTTCTTATCTGCACTGGGGAAACTGCAGAGATTAGTTCACTATCAAAGGTTTGAAAGGTATGAGGAAATGTGACAGCAGCTATCAGTTGTCCCCCAATAGTTTTACTTCCCCCTTCTCTCATACAAATCATATCTCCAAATTTAAGCTTGGATAATAGGCATTCAGAAAAAAGACTAAATGTTTCTGCCACATTGCAACTGTGTATTTCCATGTGATTGAGTTGTGGCCAATGGGATGTGAATGATAGTAATCAGAGCCATAGATCTTGTCATTTAAATGATGTGTCTATTCCCTTTCCTCCTCTTCATTCTGGCTAAAGTGCAGACCAAGGCACCACTATATACATGGCGTGGCCGTAAGATAAAAGGAATTGAGGCATTGATAGCAACATGATACTAGCTCTAGTCTGCTTATAATAAAGATGTTCATTTGAGTGAGAAATAAACTTTTATTTTATATATGCCCTTACCATTTTGGATCTCTCTCCAGCAACCGAATTCATGTGCTAACAAATATAATTAGTGATTCCTGTAATATGTCGGTTATAGAACACTTTTCCTTACCTTTTGCAGATGACAGAGGGGTTTTGGAGAATGTCAGCAGATTTCTGTAAACTTAATCAAGTGTGGTGATTTTAAATGTGGTTGCTAGTCCACATAATCTCTTTTAGTTGAGTAAATCAACACAGTTCTGACACCCGGTATTCAGCTATTCTAACAAATATATATATTCTTTATCCCAATAAACAGAGAGGACCAGAAGCAGCTTACTTTGACACATACTGTTTCAAGTATCTTAACTCTTCCACTCTATGTAATAATTTAGTTTTCAGGAGCTTTGGTCATCTCACCATCCCACAGAACATCAAACTGCTCTGCTACATCAGTGACATTATGCTGATAGATAGGGATGTAGAAGTGACCAACTTGCTACATGCATCATAAAGAGGATGGGATTAGTAAACCCAAGAAAAATTTATAGTCCTGTCACCTCAGTGAAAGTTCTAGGGGGTCTAATGAATTGGGACACACAGATTATTTCTTCCAAAGTTACAAAGTTAGTGGTTTCTAGGGGTTGGAAAGTGGGGGGTGGGGGGTCTTGAAGAGCAAACAGCTAACAAGTAAGGGTTTTCATTTCAGGGTGATGACAATATTCTGAAAGTAGATAATGGTGATGGTTATACAACTTTGTGAATACACTTATTAAAAGCTACTGAATTGCACACTTTAAAATGGTGAACTTTCTGGAATGTTAATTATATCTCAATGTAAAACATGAGTAGAAAATGCAGTATTTCCTCTCTTGCCTGGTGTGACACCATGTGTTCTTGGCTTTTCCTCTGCCTCTTTGACCATTCTTCACGAGTTACTGGGCAGTTACTCTGGTGCTCATCCCTTAAACCTTAATTTTCTTCAGGACTTTCCCCTAGGCTTCCTTCTATTTTCTTCTTAAAAATAATCTCTGCATTAGGTAGAAAAGCAGTCACTGTTTTGAACAGTTCCAATACTATTGAATTTCATATACTACTGTTTAGGTAAATGACATTATCCCTGGTAACATGGTTCCAATGTCAGTTACACAGTATGTTAACTGTGAGTAATTGCATAAATTATAAAATTCACTGCTAGTTCTTCAGTTTGCAAATCTCTACATAAATAACAGATGTGTATCATGATCAGGACCATCAGCTCCTTCAAAGTCTATTAGCGATCAGTTATACATGTCTGTTATTCTGTTCATGCACAGACAACAAAGCCTGTAGTGGTGTTGCCTCTTTGTCTCCTAATGTTAAACGCATACAGCAGTTTACAAAAATGCGTAACAAAGAAAATTGGCCCATAAAAATTAAAATGCGGGATGGCACCTGTGACTCAGTGAATGGGGTGCCGGCCCCATATGCTGAGGGTGGTGGGTTTGAACCCGGCCCCAGCCAAGCTGCAACAAAAAATAGCCTGGCGTTGTGGTGGGCGCCTGTAGTGCCAGCTACTCGGGAGGCTGAGGCAAGAGAATCGCCTAAGCCCAAGAGCTGGAGGTTGCTGTAGGCTGTGACGCCACAGCACTCTACCGAGGGTGATAAAGTGAGACTTTGTCTCTAAGGGAAAAACAAAATTAAAATGCAGTAAAGAAATTAAAAATGCTAATACCGGAAGTGAAATTAAATGTGATTAGGAGATTCCAACATGGAGACAATAAAGCAAAGATAGGACGAGACCTAGGCCAGCATGAACGGGAGAATGGTGTTGGAAAAGTCAGATGAGTGGACAACAGGGTAGTGAAGCTTCAACACTGTTTGGTTTAAGCTGTACTCAGAACAGAGAACCACTTCTTGTGGACATGGAGCATTCACTTCTACTTTGAACTGAGGACTGTAATGAAAACAAAAATCTAATCAGCTTGACTGCACGTAGGCCAAACACTGAAGTGAGGTGCTGTGATGAAGGAAAACAGTCATTACAAGCGGACTGAAGAGGAACATTTCACTGCCAGGGAAGGCCAATTTCAGTGTTTCAGAAATTGGCATGACTTTGCAGAATTCCAATTGAATGTACATGGAGTTATAGAAGAAATAGCTGAGCAGGAAATGTCACACTACTACCATTCAGTGACTCTAGACATACATGCAGCCATTGGAACTTCGTGAAGGCAAATGTATCAATAACATGAGGAAAGTAGTTGTGACAAGAAGGATGAAGATGTCTCAGAGGAAGTAACACCAGCAAAACAAAACAAAACAAAACAAAACTCCAAGTTAAAGGAAGTTTTAGAGACATTTCAGAGCATTGACAGTACAAAATGATAAACTAGTGGAAGCTGAGTCAGTCTTATAAAGGTGTAGGATAATTCATCAAGACAGAAAAGATGCTTGCTCTGTATCTTAAGTTGCAGAAGAGATGAAGGCCAAAAGTGTTCAAACTATTTTTGATAAGTCTTTACAAAGAAATAAAATACTTTAATTCTCAATGTTTCCAATGTTCGAAATTTTAGTGCACTAAATAAGTACATTAGCTTTATAATCTTTTAACTTCCTCAACAATAAGAGGGTTTTTAATATTTGGCAAGAAAACTTTAAAGGTCTCAGATGAATGGTAAGTTTGCCCCTTGATTATTAAGATCACTTTTCAGAGTTTCAGGTTGCAAAGTCATATTTATGGTCCTGCATTACTACACAAAGCTAGAACTGCCTATATTTATTGTGATGCAAATACAGAAATCTAAATTGAAGCTCATGTAAGAAAAAAAGGTACTTCATCGGCTTATATCATTGAAATGTTCAGCATTTGGTCCTTCTTCAAGCATGGCTGGATTCAGTGCTGAAATAACATAAAAAGATCTCACTTCTTCTTCATCTTCCTGTACTGGATTCCTTTCCAGGCTGTGGCCTCCAGTGGCTCTAACCATCATGGTAGCAAGATGGCTTCAACAACTCTAGCTTCATATTTTTGCAGGTTCTAGTCCAATGGGATTGAGTTGGGTAGGCTTTTCTTTTTAAATCAGTAACTTCAGTACCTGTCCTTAGATTCACACATACCCTTACTAGCTTAGACTGCCACCTCTTACGCTCTAATTGCCGTGGCCACAAATAGTTGATCTTCTGCTTGATATAGTTTTGGGTCTCATAATCTATCCTTGGGGCCAGATTTGAGTCTAGTGAAGAAGTACAAAATACTCAAAAGAAAATCAAGAGAAATGTACTGGCAAATAATAAATGTCCTTTTGATCACCCATCCATACACCTTTAATTATCCTCCACAGGAGAACGGCTCCAAGATCTACCCAGAAATTATAACCTATATTCCCCATTCCTTGCTAGACAATCCCCCTTAGATTTCTTGTAAGCACCTTAAAATCAATGTGTCTGAAGGTGAACTCTTTTTTTTCTGTCCCCCAGCCCCAGCCAAGTCTGTGTCTCATTTTTGTTCCCTGTCACAATGAAAGCTATCACTGTGCACCCTGGTTGCTCACACTAGAAATATGCAAAATAATTTAAATTCTGATTCTCCCTCACCCAAGACTAAAATCAATTGTTGATAAACTCTCCTTAATTGCAGCCCTGCCATCCCTGAAATCAACCTGTTTCTCTCCATCCATGGTTCTCTTACCTCATTTCAGTCCCCATCTTTATCATTCCCTGCATCACAGCAATAACAGCTTTCAACTTGATGCCAAGTTATCATTTTGGGAAATCACATGACATAAAATTTACCATCTTAACCATTTTAAAGTTCAGTTCACTTATATTACATACATTCATATTGTCGCGCAACTGTCACCACCATCCATCTCCAGAACTCTTTTTTCTTGTAAAATTGAAACTCTGTGTAATAATTACCCACTTCTTCTCCCCCAGCCCCTGAATATCACCATTCTACTTCTTGTCTCTATGAATTTGACTATTATAAATGGAATCAAACAGTATTTGTCTTGTTGTGATTGGCTGATTTCACTTACCGTACGTTAGGATTTCTTTCCTCTTTAAGGCTGAATAGCATTGCATTGTATGTAGGTACCATATTTTGCTTATCCATTCATCTGTCTGTGGATAGTTGGGTAGTTCCCGCATTTTAGCGGTTGGAAACAAATGCTATAAATATGGTTGTACAAATATCCCTTTGGGATCCTGCTTTCAATTCTTTTAGGTATATACACAGAACTACACTTGGTGATTATATGATAATTCTATTGTCAATCTTTTGAGGAACTCTCATACTCCTTTGCATAGTGGCTGCTCACCATTTTACATTACCACCTGCAGTGCATAAGGATTCCAATTTCTCCACATCCTCACCAGCTTTTGTTATTTTTCTGGGGGGTCATTTGTTTGCTTTAATACTAGCCATCCTAATGGATATGAGATGCCAGATACTAGTTTTTTATATTCTAAACTCTTTTCATTATTGTAGCCAGAATGATTTATATAAACACATTATGACCATGTAACCACCCTGTTTAAACCCTTCAGAGCTCCTCATTGCCTTCAGGATAGTCTGGCCACCCTCACGTGTCTTAGGAACCATCCATGATTTCCTCCCAGCCTTACTTTTCTAGTCTTACCTCTCAGCTGCTCCCTTTTCCACCTCTGCCTCTAAAACTCATCCCCCTGATACAGACCCGCACACTCTGCATCAGTTACTCTGAAATTTGTTCAGGTCTGTGAAAATGCTGTCTTTTTCCTCGTCTCCAATATGATTCCTTCTGATAGATGCTCTTGCTTTTTTCATCACTTGACTAGCCACTATTTATCCTTGAGGTGTCAAGATAGACAGCATTTTCTCCAGAAAAATCTCTTGATAAATTCCTCTGCCAAGCAGCATCAGCACCCCCCAGTGAGTGCTTTCAGGGCACTCCATCCTTGCCCTAATGTAGTACTTAATCACACACTCTAATTGTCTGATTATTTACCACATTTCCTCTATTCCTGTGCTGCCCAATATGTGGCTTTTGAATACAAAAATGTTACTTTCGTGACTGAGGAACTGAATTCTTAATTTTATATAACTGCAATAAATTTTAAGTTAAAAATGTTATCTGAATTAATTATTGTAAAAACTTAAAGTATGTTTGGAACAACATGAGTATGTGAGTCTAGGTTTTCAATGGTAAGTTTATGAAATCTAAATAAAGATGGAAATTAGGCATCTGAATTGAGTTGCCTATAAGTATAAAATATGAAGGCTTAGTACAAATAATGTAAAATTTCTCATTAGGCATCTGAATTGAGTTGCCTATAAGTATAAAATATGAAGGCTTAGTACAAATAATGTAAAATTTCTCATTAATCACTTTTTAAGTCAAGTTTTTGTTGAATAATATTTTGATATATCAGCTTAAATGATGAAAATTATTTTTACTTGCAATTCAGTTACATTTTAATATAGGTGCTAGAAACTTTCAATTACATATGTAGTTTACCTCATATTTTTGTTCAACAGGACTGACTTAGACTATAAGTTCTGCAGAGACATGACTCCTATCTACTTATTTAAAAAACTTTTATAACATTCACCATATGTCATATATTAATCTATGCATTAACTTATAATTGCAAGCATGGACTCTGTTAATCCTTATAAATTTTTGAGTTAAGTACTATCATTATCCAGATATACCTATGGGGAAATTTGTACAAACAGATTAATTTAAGGTGCTTAAAGTCCCACAGATGACTTTGTGGAGTTACCCTGTGGAAGGGATACAGAGACATAGTCTCAACAACTTGGTTATACCATTTCTTTTTTTTTTTTTTTATTACTAATGTCTAGAGGAATAATTACTACCCAACTTTTCCAATAACAATAATAATTGATCAATTAACCTTTTAAAATTAATCACTATTTATTCCATAAGTATTAATTGACCTGTTAGCATGAGGAACTTTGCTCAGTGATAAAGACCCAATTGAACAAAACAAATGCTTTACACTTAAAGAAATTGTTTCTGATGGTGGTGACAACTATATACTGCAGTAATGTAACACAATATTGTATTACGTAATACAACGTATGAAATTCAAATGCACCATTTGAGAACATATAGGGAGCACCTATCTCAACCTACAGATGAGGAACATGAGGGAAAGAGTGAGTGTACATCCTCAACGGAGAGCGGGAGTAAGCTAAAAGTGGGCAAATGGACGTGGAGAGGTTGGTGAAGCAGACACTGAACCAGGGTGAAGATGAGCAGAGGTTAGGAATAGCTTGGTGTCGGTCAGGGAAGAGATTTAAGGCAACGAATAACAAGTTCAGATTTACCTACATAGAAAATTACTTTGGATGAAATTAAAGAAGAGATTGGAGGGAAGTGATTACGACTTAAAGCAGAGAAACAAGTAATAACAGGCTGTTGCTGCAGTCCTGAGCACAGATGATAGCCATTTACACTGCAGTGGGGGGAAGTGGTAAAGAAATAAATACACTCTAGAGATATTTAAGGAACTGAAGAGACCCAACTTGAAACTTGGTTGAAAGAAGGATGAGGTTTATTGCAGATGCTGCAAGTTACTTAATCAATATTTATTTTCACTTTTATTTTTTCTGCTAAAGAAACCCTCAATTTTGAGGTGCCAAATGGCCTATCTTGAGCCAATGGATCTTATTTGGAATGATCTAGTCATAACACTCTAACCCCTTGTAGCTGGGGTGATCATCTGGCTTATTCTGACAAATGAGTTGCAGAGAGAAGTTTACGGGGAGGTTCTTCAGGGAAAACCGTTTCCTGTTAAAAGAGACTCACACAGCCTTCCTGGCATTATCTCCCCATGATCATATCAATGTATACAGTTATGATTTAATACAATAAAATAAAAAAAAAAGAGACTCACACAACTGCGACTGCTGCTGCCTTCTTGTTTTCCTTGGAAAGTGATGCAACTCTGACTCAATTCCATCAGAGAACAGCACGTGAATTGTGGAAATATTGCTGGATATTTTTAAGTTGTTGAATCAACCCCAAAGCCACCTACCTTGAAACTGTGATGTTAGAGAAAGAAAATAATATCATTTAAACTACTGTAAATTGAGTCGTCTTTAACTTTTAGCTAGACATATGCCTATTAGATATTGGGTATAATGAGAGTTGTCAAGAGTTTTCTCTAGTTTCTGACTTAAGTAACTGGGTGAATGGTGTAGGGAAGCCTGAGAATGCAGATTACAGATTGTTTATGATAAGATTGAGAGCATGCATACATCCAGGGGACAGGAGATCATTTGATATTTATGTTCAACATCTAAGAGAGACGACTGGACTGAAGACACAGATCTGGGAATCATTTACACATTTAGTATTGATTTGTGTAGAGAGCTAAAGACACAATGAAAGAAAAATACACTGCACAAGAAATCATGCCCTCTGAGTACAAATACACATGTAATTACCAGCCTCACCTCAAGATAAGTGGAGCTGGGAAGTTACCTGGCTGCCTAACTTAAATATAGAATATGACATCATTTGAATGTAAGCTGAAAGCAGGTAAGAAGGAAATCCAGTGCCAGTGTCTGAGTTTGGGTTCCCTAAAAGTAGACCCTGATACAAAAATTCAAGTAGTTATTTGGGAAGTTATCCCAGGAAATGTAGGTAGGGGGTTGGAGAAGTGATAAAGGAAAATGAAGGAAGTTAATTAAGGATGTGTTATCGGGCAATTACTGCTGAGTAACTGGAACTTCATACTGCTGGAGAAATCATGGAGTCATTAGGACATTCGGAGTTATCCTACCAAGTGGGAGAGAGCTGGGGTGTATACAGACTGATTTCGGTCAGTTATTGCTGAAGGCTGCTCCTTTCCACGTGGGCAGAACAGGCTCCACAGGCAGATGCCAGTGCTAGCAGTTGAAAGTCTGCCTCATGTGCACTGTGATGGGAAGGTCTAAGAGGCCGTGGATGAGGCATCAACGGCATCTAAGAAGGAGCATAATCAAAGCCAAGAGGGCTACATGCTAAAAATGATGGGCTCCCCAGAGCAGGGTAAGAAGTGGAAGAGGAGAGGAGACAGAATCTGATGAGAGAGTTTTCTGAGCTAAATAGTGTTTGCAGTGATGTAGGAGAATTACAGTAGCCTTGGGCACTAGCTGGAAGGGATTGTTGGAAGAGCTAGCTTGCCCTTCCCATAAGGAACATTATGTTATATAGGGAACCATAACTTTAGTGGCATTGGAAGAGCAATGCCAACACTTTCACTATTAACTCCTAATTCTGAGAATATTAAAAATGCATTTGACTGGTGTATTAGGAATCTTAAAAAAAAATTCTTGAGATAAAAATGAAACAAAGCAGCAAAAATATCTATCTACTGCTAAACTATTTTTCTTCACTTGTTTCAGTGGAAGGAAGATTCTCAATGAAAATTCTTTTGAGACTTTGGAAACATAAAAGAAAAGTACTGGAGGCGGAGCAAGATGGCAGCCAAGTAACAGCTTCCTTGCATCTGGGCACCGTGAGTCTGGGGATATAGGACTCCAGGCATCTCTGGCTGGGGGGATCTCCCTATCATCACCCCTGAGAGGATACAGGGAGTCAGTGAGAGACTTCTGGACCCCAAGAGGAGGACTAAAACAGTGGAAAACCGGCAAGTGGTCGCGTGTGTTCAATCCGTCTAAACCCGCCCGCAATGGTAAGTTCAGTAGCAGCAAGACTGCAAACCAGAAAGGCCTTACCTGTGAACTGTTTTGGTGTCTTTGGACTTGGCACTCAGCTGAACTGCCTTGAGGAGAGCCTGAGTGAGTGCGGAGAACTTTGGCCTTTGTCTAGGGCCCCAGTCTGAGCCGCTGAGCCAGACGGAGCTAATAGTGTTTGGCTCTGGGACACAGGCAGCCATTGTGAGTGATCTGCCCCAGCAAGCTCCGCCCTCAGGGTCGCAGAGCTGGAATTGGGTGGGAGCTGGTAACCCAGCGACCAAGTAGCCTAAGGGCGGGGTCTGAGCCGCCTTGCAGCCCTAACACTCGGGGGCAGAGGGAGACCAGTTTTGGCACACAGGGTAAGTGGATAGCCACTTCAGCAGTGATTCCAGCGACAAGCACTTCCCTGGGAAAGCTTCTGCTCAGCAAGTGAACAAGTTCAAAGTGCCTTTTAAGTGGGCTGAAGAGAGATTTAGGGTGTCTACCTGCTGGGGTTTGAGAAACTAGCAGCCTCCAGTCATATCAGAACTGTGATTAACATCTCATACCCCAAAAGACCACGTGTTGCCCAGACAATATCCAATAACATATACATACTGCTTTGTTTTTGGTTGTGTTTTTTTTTTTTTTCTTTTTTTTGGTTTGGTTGTTTTTTTTTTTTTGTTTATTTTGATGTTGTGGATTGCTGTTTTGTTTTTTAAGTTCAACCTTTTCCATACAGATCCTTTTTCTTTCTCAATTTTTCTAGTTTAATTATATTTTCCCATTGCTGCCTATTTCAATAATTAGAACTTCATTTTTGTTAGTGTTTCTACCGCTATTATTTGTTTTTTTCCAGCCAATTTTATCCGTAAAGTTTTCTGTTTGCTTGTTTTGGTTTGATTTATAGCATTTTTGTCTTTCCTCTCTACTTGGTGGAGGTGGGGTACTGTGTCTGATCAGGTTAGCAAAGAGCTGCTGACCTCAAGGGAACCACCCAACTGGGCACCCCCAGAAGGTGGTTTTTTTTTTAAGGCTGTATCAAAGTACCCTATTGTACACCTATATTGCTCTGTCTCCCTCTTTCTGTGCCTCTCTTCTTTTTGTCAATATTCCTTTTACCCACCCCCTATCCTTTCTCTATTTTTCTTTTCTTTTTTCTTATCAATCGGTCCTCCTTTCTTTCATCCCTTTCTTGCTCTTCAACCTTCTCACCCTCTGGTCTTGTAACCCGTAGTCCACAGGCACGAGAACTTAAAGAGCAAGAGGAAGTGAAAAGAAAATTAGGTCAAGGAAACAGATAAAACAAATCACTCATGAGGAAGAATCAGCAGAAAACTCCAAGCAACATGAAGAACCAGTCCAGAACAACCCCACCAAGGGACCATGAGGTAGCAACTGCAGAGGATTCCACCTATACAGAAATGTTAGGAATGACAGAAAGGGAATTTAGAATACACATGTTGAAAACAATGAAAGAAATGATGGAAACAATGAAGGAAACTGCTAATAAAGTGGAAAATAACCAAAAGGAAATTCAAAAACAGAATCAAATAAGAGATGAACGATATGAAGAATATAAAAAGGATATAGCAGAGCTGAAGGAACTGAAACAGTCAATTAGGGAACTTAAAGATGCAATGGAAAGCATCAGCAACAGGTTAGACCATGCAGAAGAAAGAATTTCAGAGGTAGAAGACAAAGTTTTTGAGATAACTCAGATAGTAAAAGAGGCAGAAAAGAAGAGAGAGAAAGCAGAACGTTCACTGTCAGAATTATGGGACTTTATGAAGCGTTCCAACACACGAGTTATAGGAATTCTAGAAGGGGAAGAAGAATGTCCCAGAGGAATGGAAGCCATACTAGAGAATATTATAAAAGAAAATTTCCCAAATATCACCAAAGATTCTGACACACTGCTTTCAGAGGGATATCGGACCCCAGGTCGCCTCAACTCTAACCAAGCTTCTCCAAGACACATTGTGATGAACCTGTCCAAAGTCAAGACAAAAGAAAAGATTCTGCAAGTTGCCAGGAGTAAGCGCCAGTTGACCTACAGGGGCAAATCCATCAGAGTGACCTCAGACTTCTCTAATGAAACTTTCCAAGCAAGAAGACAATGGTCATCTACCTTTAATCAACTTAAACAGAACAATTTCCAGCCCAGAATTCTGTACCCTGCTAAGCTTCAAAATTGACGGAGAAATCAAATCATTTATGGATATACAAACATTGAGGAAATTCGCCACAACAAGATCAGCTCTACAGGAAATACTTCAACCTGTTCTACACACTGACCACCACAATGGATCAGCATCAAAGTAAGAACTCAGAAATTAAAGGACAGAACCTAACCTCCACACTGATGCAAAAGATAAAACTAAGCAATGGACTCTCACAAAATAAGACGAATAGAATACTACCACACTTATCAATTATCTCAATAAATGTTAATGGCTTGAATTCCCCACCGAAGAGACATAGACTGGTTGACTGGATTAAAAAACACAAGCCATCCATTTGCTGCCTGCAAGAAACACACCTGGCTTCAAAAGACAAATTAAAGCTCCGAGTCAAGGGTTGGAAGACAATTTTTCAGGCAAATGGAATTCAGAAGAAAAGAGGACTTGCAATCTTATTTTCAGATACATGTGGATTGAAAGCAACTAAAGTAAAAAAAGACAAAGATGGTCACTTTATATTGGTCAAGGGAAAAATACAACAAGAAGACATTTCAATTCTAAATATTTATGCACCCAATTTAAATGCTCTCAGATTCTTGAAACAGACCTTACTCAGTCTGAGCAATATGATATCTGATAATACCATAATAACAGGGGACCTTAACACTCCTCTTACAGAGCTGGACAGATCCTCTAAACAGAAATTAAACAAGGATATAAGAGAATTAAATGAGACCCTAGAACAACAGTGCTTGATAGACGCATATAGAACACTCCATCCCAAAGATAAGGAATATACATTCTTCTCATCACCCTGTGGAACATTCTCCAAAGTTGATCATATCCTGGGACACAAAACAAATATCAACAGAATCAAAAGAATTGAAATTTTACCTTGTATCTTCTCAGACCATAAGGCACTAAAGATGGAACTCAACTCTAAGAAAAATGCTCGACCCCACCCAAAGGCATGGAAATTAAACAATCTTCTGTTGAATAACAGACGGGTGAAGGAAGAAATAAAACAGGAAATCATTAACTTCCTTGAGCATAACAACAATGAAGACACAAGCTACCAAAACCTGTGGGATACTACAAAAGCAGTTTTGAGAGGAAAATTCATCGCTTTAGATGCCTACATTCGAAAAACAGAAAAAGAGCACATCAACAATCTCACAAGAGATCTTATGGAATTGGAAAAAGAAGAACAATCTAAGCCTAAAATCAGTAGAAGAAAAGAAATATCCAAAATCAAATCAGAGATCAATGAAATTGAAAACAAAAGAATCATTCAGAAAATTAATGAAACAAGGAGTTGGTTTTTTGAAAAAATAAATAAAATAGATAAACCATTGGCCACACTAACGAGCAATAGAAAAGTAAAATCTCTAGTAACCTCAATCAGAAATGATAAAGGGGAAATAACAACTGATCCCACAGAGATACAGGAGATCATCTCTGAATACTACCAGAAACTCTATGCCCAGAAATTTGACAATGTGAAAGAAATGGATCAATATTTGGAATCACACCCTCTCCCTAGACTCAGCCAGGAAGAAATAGAGCTCCTGAACAGACCAATTTCAAGCACTGAGATCAAAGAAACAATAAAAAATCTTCCAACCAAAAAATGCCCTGGTCCAGATGGCTTCACTCCAGAATTCTATCAAACCTTCAAGGAAGAGCTTATTCCTGTACTGCAGAAATTATTCCAAAAAATTGAGGAAGAAGGAATCTTCCCCAACACATTCTATGAAGCAAACATCACCCTGATACCCAAACCAGGAAAAGACCCAAACAAAAAGGAGAATTTCAGGCCAATCTCACTCATGAATATAGACTCAAAAATTCTCAACAAAATCCTAGCCAATAGATTACAGCTTATCATCAAAAAAGTCATTCATCATGATCAAGTAGGCTTCATCCCAGGGATGCAAGGCTGGTTTAACATACGCAAGTCCATAAACGTTATTGACCATATTAACAGAGGCAAAAATAAAGATCACATGATCCTCTCAATAGATGCAGAAAAAGCATTTGATAAAATCCAGCATTCTTTTCTAATGAGAACACTGAAGAGTATAGGCATAGGTGGCACATTTCTAAAACTGATTGTAGCTATTTATGACAAACCCACAGCCAATATTTTACTGAATGGAGTAAAACTGAAAGCTTTTCCTCTTAGAACTGGAACCAGACAAGGTTGTCCTCTGCCACCTTTACTATTCAACGTAGTGCTGGAAGTTCTAGCCAATACAATTAGGCAAGACAAGGAAATCAAGGGAATCCAAATGGGAGCAGAGAAGGTCAAACTCTCCCTCTTTGCTGACGACATGCTCTTATACTTAGAGAACCCCAAAGACTCAACCACAAGACTCCTAGAAGTCATCAAAAAATACAGTAATGTTTCAGGATATAAAATCAATGTCCACAAGTCAGTAGCCTTTGTGTACACCAATAACAGTCAAGATGAGAAGCTAATTAAGGACACAACTCCCTTCACTATACTTTCAAAGAAAATGAAATACCTAGGAATATACCTAACGAATGAGGTGAAGGACCTCTATAAAGAAAACTATGAAATCCTCAGAAAGGAAATAGCAGAGGATATTAACAAATGGAATAACATACCATGCTCATGGATGGGAAGAATCAACATTGTTAAAATGTCTATACTTCCCAAAGCAATCTACCTGTTCAATGCCATTCCTATCAAAATACCAACATCGTTCTTTCAAGATTTGAAAAAAATGATTCTGCGTTTTGTATGGAACCGGAAAAAACCCCGTATAGCTAAGGCAGTTCTCTGTAACAAAAATAAAGCTGGGGGCATCAGCATACCAGATTTTAGTCTGTACTACAAAGCCATAGTGCTCAAGAGAGCATGGTACTGGCACAAAAACAGAGACATAGACACTTGGAATCGAATTGAAAACCAAGAAATGAAACTAACATTTTACAACCACCTAATCTTTGATAAACTAAACAAGAACATACCTTGGGGGAAAGACTCCCTATTCAATAAATGGTGTTGGGAGAACTGGATGTCTACATGTAAAAGACTGAAGCTGGACCCACACCTTTCCCCACTCACAAAAATTGATTCAAGATGGATAAAGGACTTAAACTTAAGGCATGAAACAATAAAAATCCTCAAAGAAAGCATAGGAAAAACACTGGAAGATATTGGCCTGGGGAACGACTTCATGAAGAAGACTGCCGTGGCAATTGCAACAACAACAAAAATAAACATATGGGACTTCATTAAACTAAAAAGCTTCTGTACAGCTAAGGAGACAATAACCAAAGCAAAGAGACAACCTACACAATGGGAAAGGATATTTGCATATTTTCAATCAGACAAAAGCTTGATAACTAGGATCTATAGAGAACTCAAATTAATCCTCATGAAAAAAGCCAACAATCCCTTATATCAATGGGCAAGAGACATGAATAGAACTTTCTCTAAAGACAACAGACGAATGGCTAACAAACACATGAAAAAATGTTCATCTCTATATATTAGAGAAATGCAAATCAAAACAACCCTGAGATATCATCTAACCCCAGTGAGAATGGCCCACATCACAAAATCTCAAAACTGCAGATGCTGGCGTGGATGTGGAGAGAAGGGAACACTTTTACACTGCTGGTGGGACTGCAAACTAGTACAACCTTTCTGGAAGGAAGTATGGAGAAACCTCAAAGCACTCAAGATAGACCTCCCATTGGATCCTGCAATCCCATTACTGGGCATCTACCCAGAAGGAAAGAAATCCTTTTATCATAAGGACACTTGTACTAGACTGTTTATTGCAGCTCAATTTACAATTGCCAAAATGTGGAAACAGCCTAAATGCCCACCAACCCAGGAATGGATTAACAAGCTGTGGTATATGTATACCATGGAATACTATTCAGCCATTAAAAAAAATGGAGACTTTACATCCTTCGTATTAACCTGGATGGACGTGGAAGACATTATTCTTAGTAAAGCATCACAAGAATGGAGAAGCATGAATCCTATGTACTCAATTTTGATATGAGGACAATTAATGACAATTATGGTTATGGGGGGGAACTGAAAGAGGGAAAGAGGGAGGGGGGTGGGGCCTTGGTGTGTGTCACACTTTATGGGGGCAAGACATGATTGCAAGAGGGACTTTACCTAACAATTGCAATCAGTGTAACCTGGCTTATTGTACCCTCAATGAATCCCCAACAATAAAAAAAAAAAAAGAAAGAAAGAAAAGTACTCATTTTTATGATAATTCGTCAGTAGGTGGCAATACATTCAATTACAATACATTAATGATCTTGAATATTTTGTATGATATTCCTATCCCAGAAAATGCTGTTAAATTCCTGGAAGGACTACTACATTGCTATATGAACTATATGGAACCAAGGAGCACTTTGTATGTAAATAGAGAGGAAAATGTCCTACAGAATTCTTGTTTTCTACAGTCTGCTTGTGAAGTTTGTTTTTGATCACCTGATAG
This sequence comes from Nycticebus coucang, assembly GCF_027406575.1. NCBI lineage: Eukaryota > Metazoa > Chordata > Mammalia > Primates > Lorisidae > Nycticebus > Nycticebus coucang. The sequence continues at coordinate 78,597,599 of NC_069786.1, forward strand.
CCTATCAGCAGTTATATTTTCTCCTCATTGAGTTTGAGTTTTGCCAGGTAAGAATCCAAAGGAGGCTTATGTTCAAGGTTGGCTGGTGCATCCTAATGAGTTAGGATACATCCGAATTGAATGACCTACCTTTTGATGCACTATCTATCCCTAGGGTCAAGCTTTCCTACAGAGTTTTTGGAGGGAAATGATCTTGAACATGAAAGAAGAACTGGCTGGTCCAGAAATGCTTTCTTTGAAAGAGATTATATTATGTTAGATCTGGCTGAAAAACACCAAGAAATTGACTTGGCTATTCTGAAACATCTTACATATTTCGTGTGGTAGCCCATCTGGCATGGTGATGTTTGACATGCCATTGTAGGGTAACATGGTGGTTGTCCTGGCTCTGATGTGTGTATAATGCATGGTAAACATCTCAGAGAATGAGATGTTTTTTCTATGGAAAATCTCACTCAGTTCCTTGTAGCACAATGCTCAGAATGCTGAATACACATAACAGTTTTTTCCTTTTAAAGAAAGCAAATACAAAATTTCTTCGTGTGTTCTCTCTGAATAACTTTTCCCAAATGGTGATAAGAACTTAGCAAAATCATGTTCAAGTTAAGTGAATGTGATAAACAGCTTCTTGAAAGTTGTGATTCAAGTAAGAACCTTAAAATATGCATTGTTTTCAGACAGAAATTGTCATAATTTGAAGAACTATTGAACCATACATACTGGAAATCTTCTAGTTTCCTGCTTTAAAAAAAATCAAAAATCAATAAAATAAACAAAACAAATGTAAATTAAAAGCCAGTAGTAAAACCAGACCAGTAAGGCTCATATTAGGCAGAGCCAGAAAATATAAAAGGCTAAAGTTCAACACCCTAATTGTCCTATTTTGCTACTTTCCGAAGGGTCCTCAAGGAAGTTTGTTTTGAAAGTATCTTCCTCACAGCCTATCATTTCCTCCCTCTGCTCACAAAAATGATGCTGACTCAAGCTTCTTAAAAAACAGAAACAAAAACAAAACCCAACTGAATACTCAAATGTGAACCTACTCACTGGGTGTGAATGACAAATTTATATTCCAGTTCAAACAGAAAATTAATGAAGAGATAAAAGGGGACATGATTAGCATTTTGCAACTCATTTTAAATATAAATCTTAGCCCAGTCTCTTGGGGAAGAGATGGAAGGAAAAAGAGGACCCGTTTCTTTCTTTCTTTTTTTTTTTTTTTTTTTAAGAGATAGAGTTTTACTCTATCACCCTCGGCAGAGTGCCAGAGCCTCACACAGCTCACAGCAACCTCCAACTCCTGGGCTTAGGTGATTCTCTTGCCTCAGCCTCCCAAGTAGCTGTGACTACAGGCGCCGGCCACAATGCCCAGCTATTTTTTTTTTTTTTTTTTTTTTTTTTGGTTGCAGTTAGGCTGGGGCTGAGTTTGAACCTGCCACCCTCAGTATATGGGGCCGCACCCTGCCCACTGAGCCACAGGTGCCACCCCAGAGGACCCATTTCTGCCGTGCTTCTATTTTGCCTTTTCTACACAGACACAAATTTAATCCCAGACCTTTCCTAACCTAAAGCCAACCTTCCTCATTCTGTCAGAGCTAAACTTTCTCTCTCTCTGGATCTCCTCTTTTGCAATCTGTGTTAAGGAATTAATATATTACTGTACTACACCTCCACGTAACATATTTGAATTTTAATGGGGACCTTCTGGAAATACAGCACTTACCAAATGAATCATTCAAATGGTGGGAATTGTGGGAGGCATAGCAGGCCCTAGAAAGATGCATTTGGAAAAGCTGGTCTTTTTGAATTCTGTACATGTTCTACTCAGACCTGCATTAGTGTTCTTAGAGTAGGGGTTCCCAAGGTATGTATTGCAAAATCTTAATTCTTTTAACTGTTATATAGGAGAATGAATTTGCATGATTAAATAAATTTGGGAAATGGTTTGTACTATGCCAGCCCTTTGGAGGATCACAGTGATTTTAACAGAGTAAAGGTCCTAAAAAATTCTGTAGTAATTGTCAGGGTCAGGGATATTACCTCACTTCCAAGCTAACAAGATATCCTATCACCTTGTCATGGATGCTGGCAGAAGAAGGTGACAAGCAGCAGTATTACAGCGCTGCAAGTAGCATGAACATCATGCTTGCCTTGGTTCCACTTGCCTCCCAAGACGTAAGGACCAGGAGAGGGGACCCAGTGAGTGCTGCATATGCAACAGGTTTGTATTGCAGCCAGGTAATTCAACTTTGAGCTTGGGAAAATCCAACATTTTTTTCTAGCAAGACTGTTCTTATCTCAGAGCAAGAATTATCCCCCTCTCTTAAGATTGCCTGTTGGAGCTGTGTGCTGCTGTAGCTCATGCCTGTAATCCTAGCACTCCGAGAGGCTGAGGCTAGTGGATTGCCTTAGCTCACAGGTTTGAGACCAGCCTGAGCAAGAGCAAGACCTCATCTCTAAAAAATAGCCAGGCATTGTGGTAGGCATCTGTAGTCCCAGTTACTTGGGATGCTGAAGCAAGAAGATTGCTTAAGCCCAAATGTTTGAGGTTGCTGTGAGCTATGATGCCACAGCACTCTACCCAGGGGGACAAAGTGAGACTCTGTCAAAAAAACAAAAACAACAACAAAAAATAATTGACTGTTGGAAGATGTCTCACTGCAAACACAATCATAAGAAACGTCCCAGGAAGAGTTATCAGGGTCTTTTAATGTTGATATACCCAGGAAGGATGCATAGGTATGCTCAGGGACCACAAAAGACCAAGTCTCCTGACAATAACAAAACTTGTTTTCTTTTATTTAATACAGAAATCCTAATGTACAGGGTGGACATAAAGTTTGTGTGCAATTTAAAGTAGTTTAACATAGTAAATTTGTACACAAACTTTATATACACATATATATAAACAATTTTTTTTTTAACCAAAGAACAGTGTTCAGTGGCACATATTTTAAGAAAACCAATTTCTATTTGTTCACACTTTTTGGACTCCACAGGGTGAGACTGGGTCAGGCAGTCTTATGGTTTTTATTTGTAACCTTATATCAATCTAAAATCTAAAAGTTATATAATATAAAGAAAATTTATCCCAAAATGGGACCAGGCAGGCAATTCTTTTTCCTAGAATTTACTCCTTCCTCCAATCAGTTTATCTTTGAACCAAGTCTAGAACTCATTAATGCTATTTTTCTGATCAAGATGCAGGGTAATCACCTCCAAGGCCAAGTAGAAATGACTGTAGATTTCCCTATCATTAGTTAAAAACTTTTACTATGTAGGCTTTTGTTAAGTGGACTCTCTGCAGGAATTTTAAGAAACATCTCCTCTATTCCAGTCTGCTTGGTCTGAATCTTTCTCTTAATATGAAGAAATTGTTAAACATATAATCCCTTTACCCAATTTCAGAGAGTAATGCTTTGGAACAAAGAAGAAAATTGCATAGCTTTGTTTTTATAATCTCATTCATTCCTCGGCCATCTTTTTTTATCTTTCTCTTGAACCTTGCCCACACCTCTGCCCTTTCCACCTGATCTCTCTCAGTCATGGAGAATTCTTTCGCAGGAAGTCATCCTTTCTCGTCCCATGTCTCTCTCTATTTTCTGCAGGGCGGGAGACCTATTTTAATTAAATTACCAAGCTTTTCATTACTTATCTATTGAACTTCACTGCAGGAATTCCTAATTGATGACACCTGTTTTCTTCTTCCTTTCCTCAAACTTTTTTTTATATATAATATTTGTACATATTTTCAAGGTTCCTGAGTTTTTTTGAGGCACGCACATTTTGTGTAATGATCAAATAAGGGTAACTGGGATATCTATCACCTCAAACATTTATCTTTTCTTTATGTTGGGAACATTTCAATTCTTCTAGCAATATTTTGAATCATATAATAAATACTGGTCAAACATGATCTTGATCATTTATAGCCTAATTGTTACCCATATCCTCACCATTGTTAAAGTCTCTAAAATAGTATCCTCTTTAACTCCTTTTCATTGTAAGCTTTGTATTATTTTGTAACAATGAATGACATGCGTGGTCTTTCAAATATAGCAATAGATTTTCACCTTTCCTTTTGGCTTTAATTGACTGGGATATTTATGTTCTATCAAACATTCAAGTTTTAGTATAGTAAGATATTTACACATACTTTTACTTCTATTTTTCACCAGAAATGATTGTTTTTAGTTTTCTCTGCAAAAATATTTTACATATTCATATAGAACTGTGCTTAATTGCAGTGCAATATGATATTCTCTTGAAATTAAGGGTGGTGAGCATCTGTTTACTCATCTTACAACTCGAAAAATGGAGGCTGAATCAAACATCTATGGTAAATCATTCGCTATGAATCATTCTTACACATTGTGAGACTGAATGTTGTTTTCCCCTGGAGTTGTTGATCATTGCAGGATGCTGGAATTCTACAAAATGTCAGCATACTCACATTGCTGTCATTCAACCTGATTCTTCTTTGTCATTTCCTGGGTAGGAAATTGGGCTCCATCTAAATGCACAGCTGGCTTGGCTTTAGAAACCTCACATTTCTACCCAGTGATCAAGCAGTCATAAAGCCAGGCAACTATGTTCATTTCTGTATAAAAGGTGCCTCAGTGACTTGAGGGAACCAGAGTTTATCTGAGTGTTTCACCAAATAACAGAAAGATAAGGGATCTCAGGAGCTGGCCAAGTGGCATCCTTTTTTAGTAAGACTGGCAGCTCTGGCCTCACACCAAGTGTTCTTTTCGTTTTCAATACTTTTTTTTTAATTTGGAAGCAACTAAAACTTAAAAGACCTCAGTATTTCTGCTTTTATAATTTCATGGGAAGATTTATTTTTAGTTCTGATTTCTCTACCTCTTCATCTCCTAAAAGATACTTATTCTAGAAATAGGAAACAAAAGTAATCTGAGAGAGAGAGAGAGAAGAATTTCCAGGTGAAGATAAAATTCTCTCTGCTTACAAATTAGAATAATTTAGTACCAAGATAGAGGAGAAGAATCAGTCTATGAAATCACTAGGGCAGGGCTAGGATGAACGATTCCACTGACAACTTTGTGCACAAAAATCCCTGCCCTTATGAAGTTTACATTCTGGTAGAGACAGACAATAAACTATGAAAAGTATTTCATAGTGCTTAAGACCTCAGGAGGGATAGGATAGAAACATTGATAGTGAGTGGAGAAGGAATAGATTGGCTGGTCACACAAGACTCTACTGAGAATGAAGCACTGGAATAAAAAATTGAAGCAGGTAAGGGAGAAAAGCACACAGAAAGATGGGAGAAGTGCATTCTAGGTAGAAGAAATAGCAGGTGCAAAGGCTATAGGAAACAGGTTAGAGGAACAAGTAAGGAGGTTGAAGCAAAGAAATGAAAGACAGTTGCAGGTGATAAAGTCAGAAAGGTGAGGAGACAGAGGCAGGTGACACAGGCCTTATAAATCATTGTAAGAATGTTATATAAGAACATTGCCCTTGCTTTCATAAAGTTTATAATCTAGTGTGTGTGGGGGAAATAAGTGAGTAATTATGATAACATGAGCTAACTATTAAAATTAGGAAAGTGTACTCTATAGAATTATAGAGTGGTGCATCCTAATGTACACTAGGGATCTTCCTTCCACGAGGAAATAATGCTTGTGCTGAGAGCTGAAGGGTGAACATGAGTTACACAGGTAGGAGGCACTAGGGAGCCATAGAAAATTGTCTGCCTTTGTGAAATCTCACAGGAGCAAGCTATGATAAAGGGGAAATGTTAGCATGCTCCTGAAGCAGTGCAAAGAGGAGGTGATGGTGCTTCTGGACTTTACTGGTAGAAGTGGGAATGGAGAGGCATGGATATACTTGAGGACATTAGGGATTAGGATAGATAGAATGTGTGGTTGGTTGGATACAGGGTTGCTGATGCAGCAGGTTAAAATAGAGAGAACCATCAAGGACGTTATTCAAATTTCTCCCTCCAGCAACTTGATGGATGGTTGGTGCCATTGACTACAAATAGGGAAAAAAGGAGAATGAACAAGATTAGAGATGGACGTTGCCTTTCAGAACATGACATGATCTCATTCAGAATAGCATTAACTGTACTTTTTTTCTGCAATCCTTTCTCCTAACAGAAAATTTAGAGACAATCAAATAATATTATTCTTCGGGTGACTTAGTGTCATCGTCACATTTAATACACTAATACCATTTCAAGGTAGCAATTACGGATCTTTCTGTAAGTCTGTGCAGCCGTTAGGAGTTAGTGGTTTCAGAAAGAATTCCAAAGTGATGTAGCTTGTAACATAGCTAGGCACGCGGCGCCATCTTCAGGACAGTTTGTTAAAAGTTTATAAACAAACCAAGGAGAAAGGCAGGCTTCTTACAGCAGAATGTTTTTCTGTCCAGTGAGTCTGACTCCATCTTGTTTGATAATAAGAAGCTTCTGCACAGCTAAAGATACAACAATAAAAACATACAGACAACCTTGAGAATGGGAAAAGATATTTTCAGAGTATGAATCTGACAAAAGGCTGATAACTAAAATCTGTGGAGAACTCAAACTAATCCGTAAGAAAAGAGCAAACAATCCCATTTATAAGTAGGCAAAAAACATAAACAGAATCCTCTCTGAAGAAGAAAGGCAAATGGCCAAACACATCCAAAAATGCTTATAATTCCTAATAATCAGAGAAATGCAAATCAAAACCACCTAACCCCAGTGAGAATAACCCACATTATATAGTTGCAAAGCTACAGATGCTGGATGGATATGGAGAGAAGGAAACACTTTTACACTCTGGTGGGACTGTGAACTAATACAACCTCCATGAAAAGAAGTATAGAGAATCCTCAAAAATCTAAAAGTAGACCTTCCCTTTGATCTCACAATCCCATTACTATGTATTTACCCAGAAGAAAAAACAATCATTTTACCATAAGGACATTTGCAGCTCAATTCACAGTCACCAAGACATGCAATCAACCCAAGTGTTCATCAACACACGAATGGATTAATAAATTGTAGTGTATGTATCCTATAGAATACTATTCAGCCATAAAAAGGAGACTTTACTTTTTTTTTTTGTATTTACCTGGACGGAGTTGAAGAACGTTCTTCTTAGTAAAATATCATGAGAATGGAAAAGCAAGTATCCAATATATGCTATACTAATATGAAACCATTAGATAAATAACTACACACCCACATGAGAGAAAAACTAAATTCAAGTGGGGGAGGTAGGAGAGAAGAGGGAGGGGGTGAGGGGAGGAGGGAGGAAAATTAGTAAATTCTCACCTAATGGGCACAATGTAAAGGTATACAGCATTCTCCCTGGGCAAGGGTTCAACTACAACTTGAACTTTACCTGACAAATGCAAACAGTGTAACCTAACTTCATATTGATCTGAAATTTAAAAAAAAAGAAGCTGAGAAAAATATTTCTGCCAACTGCAATTGTGTGACCAAATCCTTTGTCTTCATGAGAACTGTAGTTTAACACAGGTTATAGGAAAGATGGTAGCAGATTTTCTTTCAAAATCCTTTCAGTTTTAAAGTGTCCATGAGCTTGAAAATGAGTTTTTGCTGTGGAAGAGGCTGGAACAAGAAATTAAGGCAGCATTACTTCAAGTTTTATGCCTTAGTGCTCATATTATCTGAGTATTTTCCTGTTTTATATATTTATGTTCTTTGTGAGGTGCTTTATTAAATGTATAGTCAAGTGGAATTTAACTTTTATGCATTGAAAATGGTTTACAAATTAGCAGATTTTGTACCCAAATGTTTGCTGCAGTAAATGTAATCTAATAGACTTATACAATCTCCACTCTAAAAATAAGGTGGTTACGGAGAAAAAACTATAAGAAATGAACAGTATACACATAGTTAACCACATAAAACGTACAGATAGACCTCACGAGAAGACTTGTATTTAAAACATTCTCTCAGCTTTTAATTATAAAAACACGTGCATACATGTGCTTACCATCATATGTCTGGCCTTTGTGAGCAGGGTGCAGTGGTTAACCCACACTGAACATTCATCCCAGCCTTGGGAATAACTGGCGGATAAACTGCTTGTCTTTTACAGGGAGGCAAACAGTTTCTATCACCTTGCAGTACCCACATACAAAAGGCCTTTCTTCCTAGACTTGTTAGAAATGCATGCTTTCAACCTAAGAATCTTAAATCTCAGAGCTCCTTTTAATCTTGAAAGAGTTAATCCAGTAATCTAATTCCATTTCTAGATAAATGAGGAACCAGGTCATCCCATAAGTACTTAGGTTTCTTCAAGTCAAAACTGGGCTTTAGAGGGGTGGGGGAAGGAGCAAACACACAGCATGTGCAGCCAATGATGGTATCCAACCATAAACAGGTGGTCACAATGGGCAAGGTGCTTTACATAGGTTGTTTCACTTACTACTCATAACAACCTGTGGGTACATTTTAAATGGGTGGGTACTAACTTTAATTACTTTTTTTTGCAGATTAGGAAACTAAAATAGAGAACTTAAAATAAATTGCCCAAGGTCTCACACCCTCTTTCTAGTAAAGCTATAAAAAAAAATTCTAACTTAGGCATTGTCTCTCTAGAGCCAACAGGCTTGATGAAAAACTCATCCTACCTCTTAAACAGAAAACATTTTTAGGGCACAGACCTGAGATAAAACTCCAGGTAAGAATAAGCTAATAGTCGAAGCAGAAGATTCAGAGAACAGGAAGTTTGGAACTGAGAACAGCATGCATAACTGGGGAATAGCTCCCCTGAAATGCAGAAGTCCTTGGGAGTTCCAGAGTCGTGGCATTGCCTTGGACATATACGGTAATGTAGGCTCTTGAGACTTTCCAGAGTGAGTCTGAAGAAGCTGGGACTCTGGTAATGAGCCCGTGGGCAACCAAGGAACTCACTGTTGTACCATCTTCTTCTTCTTTTTTGGGGATCAAGCCTAAAGAGCCATGTTTTCTGAAAACGAGGTTGAAAACACATACTTAGAACAATGAGCAGAAACACAAATAAATAACATTCTTCGCCCTGTTCAATTAGGCAGAGGTGGGGGCAAGCATGGCATTGCCTGCTCAAGTGAGCCAAGGCACCAGCTGCAGAGCTGAGCATAGGGCTTCGAGTCTGAAGCCCTGTTTCCAGGCTGAACACCATTGCTAACTGTGTGACTTTGGGCAATTCATTTCAAGTATTTGATCTTTAATTTACTCAGCTGTAAAATGGCTATAATAGCTACCAATTATTGATAGGATTAATAGGATATCAAAGAAGTAATGTCTGTGAAATGCTATAAGATTTAATACTTGCTGAGGGCCTTGTGTGCACTAGCCATCAGGTATAGAAAATGAAAGCACAATTCTTGTCCCCATGGAGTTCACAATCTAATATTTACTACAAATGTTAGTTATCTTTATTTTTGCAAGCCCCTCTTCCTTTCCACTTCTCCCTCTCACTCCTCAATTTGGATTTTGTCTTAGTTTAGGTTTCCTCAAAAGCAAAGCCTATGGTAAGAATTTGCATGCAAGGGGTTGATTTGCAGGTGCAAATAAACATAAGACGGGTTTGGAAAAGTTATGTGGAAAAGGCAATAGCGACAATATAGGGCACATTATCAATTCATGATAATGAATTGGCCACTCTGGAAAATGCAGCAGAACACATGGGGGAACTAGAGTATTCTCGCATTTACTGGAAGTTACTAGAACATTTCTTTTGGTGTTAATCTTCGAGCATTTTCAGACTTTCAGATGTACAGGCAGAGTGCTTCACAGAAGTTTTTGAAAAAATGAGGCAAAGAAATGGAGATACTGACAGTTGGAAGATGGCTGGTGCATATTGAAATCAGAAGAGCCACGGATGTGTTGATATTGTTTGTCTGCAGAAGTTGGCCCAGGTGTCCAGGGGTGCCTGGGTGGGCTCATTCTCTCCCTAGCATACAAAGCCAAACCAAGAGAGAAGAATATTTCTCTACTTCCAACTTTAGAGGAAAAGAATAAGGAGGCGTGTTGATTGGAGGAATTCCTGAAGGAATTCTCCTATTTTCTAATAGCAGCATTGACCCATGCATGAATCATTGTGCTTTTTCAGAAATTTGACAGAGCTACAGGTCAAAAGAATGATTACTTAACTGTTGAATTTTCTGCAATTATGGGTATATTCTATACTTTCACTGTCTAATGCAGTAGCCACTTGTCACATGTGACTATTGAGCACCTGAATTCTGGCAGGTATGATTGAGAAACTGCATTTTTACCTTTATTTAATTTTAATTAATTTAAATAATAATATGTGGTGACTGGTTATCATATTAGACAACACAAATTTATAGTATTTGAAATTATGTTCTATTATTTATAAGAAATCATCTTAATAATTTTCTTCATTAAAGAATAAAGTAAAACAGAACCAACCACATACACTGAAGGTGGTGGGTTCGAACCTGGCCCATGCCAGCTAAACAAAAGCAACAAAAAATAGCCGGGCATTGTGGCAGGCGCCTGTAGTCCCAGCTACTTGGGTGGCTGAGGCAAGAGAATTGCTTAAGCCCAAGAATTGGAGGTTGCTGTGAGCTGTAATGCCACGGCACTCTACTGAGGGTGACATAGTGAGACTCTGTCTCAAAATAAAATAAAATAAAATAAAATAATAGAGTAAAACAAATAAGTGATATGACTGAGTATTAAAATCAATATTAAGCTTTTTTCCCTTTTATTAAGTCATATACACATACATCAAGGATACATCTATGCTTCTGTGGGGTACAATGTCTTGATTTTTTTTAATACAATTTGGAATGATTACATCAAACTAATTAATATAGCTTTCACCTCAATTACTTATTGTGTTAAGATATTTATGTTCGATACTTGGTAGATCTGACTTGTACCCTTACAATATGCTCCATAGGGGTGGTTCCCTGTATAATTTGTTTGATGTGTTGCTGGATTCTGTTTGCTAGGATCTTATCGAATATTTTTCCATCAAAATTAATTAGAGATATTGGTCTATAATTTTCTTTTCTTGTTGGGTCTTTTCCTGGTTTGGGGATCAGGGTGATTACTTGCTTCATAGAATGTTTTGGGAAGTATTCCCTCTTTTTCTATGTTTTGGAAAAGGTTAAGTAATGTAGGTGCTAGTTCCACTTTGAAGGTTTGGTAGAATTCTGATGTGAAGCCATCTGGTCCCCGACTTTTCTCTGGGGGGAGATTTTGTATAGCTGACACTATTTCAGAACTTGATATAGGCCTGTTCAACATTTCTACTTCATTCTGGCTAAGTCTAAGAAGGTGGTGTGCTTCCAAGTATTGTTCCATTTCCTCCAGATTTTCGTATTTCTAAGAACAGAGTTTTTTGTAATATTCATTAAGGCTTCTTTGAATTTCTGAGGAGTCTGTTGTTATTTCGTCTTTGTCATGTCTGATTGATGAAATTAGGGATTTTACTCTTTTATTTCTTGTTAGGTTAGCCAAAGGTTTATCTATTTTATTGACCTTTTCAAAAAACCAACTTTTTGATTTATTGATCTGTTGTATAGTTCTTCTTTTTCAATTTCATTTAATTCTGCTCTAATTTTGGTTATTTCTTTTCTTCTGCTGGGTTTGAGGTTGGAATGTTCTTCCTTTTCCAGTTGCTTGAGATATCCCATTAAGTTGTTGAATTACTCTCTTTCTGTTCTCTTGAGGAAGGCTCACAACACTATAAATTTCCCTCTTAGGACTGCCTTTGCAGTATCTCACAGGTTCTGATAATCCATGTCTTCACTATCGTTTTGTTCCAGAAATTTGGTAATTTCCTTCTTAATCTCATCTATGACCCAGCTATCATTCAGCCTAAGGTTATTTAGTTTTCATGTTTTTGTGTGAGTATGCAGGGAATAATTTCTATTCTTTTAAATTTGCTGAGGTTAGACTAATGACCTAAGATGTGATCAATTTTGGAGAATGTTCCATGGGCTGATGAGAAGAATGTATATTCAGTTTTGTTAGGATGAAATGTTCTGTAGATGTCTGTTAAATCCAATTGTTGAATGGTTAATTTAAAGTCTAAAACTTCTTTGCTTAGTTTCTTATTGGAGGATCTATCCAACACTGCCAAAGGGGTGTTAAAATCTCTGACTATATGGTGCTGGAGGAAATCAAGTTGCTCATGTCTGTTAGGGTCTCTTTTATAAATTGAGGCACATTCTGGTTGGGTGCATAAAGGTTAATAATTGAAATCTCATCATATTGAGTGGTTTCCTTTAACAAATATGAAGTGACCATCCTTATTTTTGTCAGTTTAAAGCCTATTGTATCTGCAAATAAAATTGCAACACCCGCTTTTTTTCTAATTTCCATTTGCCTGAATTATAGATGACCATCCCCTTCACCCTGAGTCTATATTTATCCATTAAGGTAAGATGAGATTCTTGTATGAAGCAGATATATGACCTGAGTTGTTGTACCCAGTCAGCCAACCGGTGCCTCTTTAGAGGACAATTTAAGTCATTCACATTAATTGAGAGTATTCATAACCCTGGTAGTATTTTGGCTGTCGAGTTTTTTGAAAGTCTGGGGACATTTTTAATCCTTTAGCCAAGGTGGAAGTTGGGATTTGATCAAAAGTTTCTGAGAGAGTTTACTTTAGTGGTAGAGCATTGTGCTTGTCATTGTGGAGGATGGGTCTGAGAATATCCTGGAGAGCTGGTTTAGTTATGGCAAATTTCTTCAACATGTGAATGTCATTAAAGTATTTAATTTTTCCATCATAAATGAAACTCAGTTTAGCTGGATACAGGACCCTGGGTTGAAAAATGTTTTGTATTAGGACCTTAAAGGTCGGTGACCATCATCTTCTCACTTAAAAAGTCTCTGCAGAGAGATTTACAGTCATTCTAATATTCTTCTCATTGTAGGTTATACCTGGATGCTTGGAGAATTTTCTCCTTTGTATTAACTTTGGCAAAATTAATTCCAATGTGTCTGAGAGATGCTTTGTTTGGGTTGAGTTGTACTGGGGTTCTGAAACTGTCTGCTATCTGAATTTCGGAATCTCTTGCCATGTTTGGGAAGTTCTCCTTGATTATCTCTTAGAGTAGAGCATCTGGACCTTTCAAAAAACCTCATTGCCTTTAGGAATTCCTGTAAGGTGAATGTTTGCTTTCTTGGAATTGTCCCACAGCTCTCTGAGAGAATGATCCATTTTTGCTCTCCACTTCTCTACCTCTCTGAGCATTTGGGATCATTCAAAAGCTTTGTCTTCCATGTCAGAAATCCTTTCTTTTGGCTGCTCCATTCTGTTACTGAGGGACTCTACTGTATTTCTCATATCTTGGAGGGCCACAACTTCTTTTCTCAAGGTGTCAAAATCTTTGGTGATTTTTGTCTTAAAATTCATTGAATTCTTGAGACAACTTTTGAATTGCTCCTTGAATTTCTAATTCCATCTTTATCTCCATTCTGGTAATCTTATTTACAATCCAAATTCTGAATTTGATTTCTGACATCTCAGCCATTTGTTTATGAATGGGATCTTCTGTTGTGTCTCCTTTGTCATTCCTTTCGGGGAGTTGATCTACTCTAATTATTCATGTTGCCAGAGTTTTTCCACTGATTACTCCCCATGATTACTTTCCACCATTTGGCTATATGAGCATGTAAGGTGAAATTGGATTGGAGGCTCCTGGAGTAGTGATTAACCAGCTCTTTGCCCAAGAGCTGGGACTGTGACTGCAGCTTTTCCCCTACACTTTACAAATGACCTGTACAGTACTACCTACAGCCTGAGACACTGGGGCACTGCTTGGTGTGGTGGGGCTAGGTGACTCTGTCTTATATTCAGCTTGTCTCTGTATAATCATAATGAATCAGTGACTCTGGGTTGAAGTCTCAGTTATTGTTCATTTCCTTAGGGTAACAGCTCGCCTCAGCAGGGGTGATGTGCACTCTTCAATCTTATCTCTTGGCTCAGCTCCAAACCATCAACTTACTTGATAAGCTTCTGTCCATTAACTCTTTGTGGATCGTAGCCTCTGTGGAAAGTTGGCTCCAGTCAGCCATCTTGCCTCTCCCTTCTGCAACCAAATATTTAAATGACAGGTGAATCAGAAAGGGAGTCGTCGACTGTGTTTTTTGTAAGTGAAATAATGGACCATAAGACAGTCTGTCTCAAAACTTTTGTAGTGACCCATAGTACCCTCATATCAATCTTTTACAACCAAGCATAGACCTGCTGGAGGTGGGACATATTAAGCTCATTTTTAACAAAATTAAATCAAAATTGAGCTGAGGTCACACCCAAATATTACCACCTCTTGGGATATAGGAATAAATGTGAAATATCATTGACATGTATTATAAAAATTGATTATAAAAATTTTAGCAGTCAGTCTTCTAAAGTTTGATATAATCAAATTTTAACAGAAACAGTAATAGCAGCTCCATTGAACATTGATGATTCTAAATAAGTGATCACTACTTTGGACTCCCATCACTGTTGATGGAGAAGCAACATATTGGGGGTAAATAATTTTTATTATTTAAATTTCTGTAAGTATTTGTTGTAGCACAAGTGACATAGCATACTTTATATAGTTTACTAGCTAATGTGTTCTCTCTTGAAAATTGTATTAATTGTAATCTAGCTTCCAGTGTAACTATAAGAAAGATTTTAATAATGGTTTTTATACATAACTTTCAGAATCATAGCTTTCAGAATCATATAATTATTGCCAAACTCTTACAGTTTGTTCTACTGTAATATTGTATTTCTGCGATGTGAGTTAGCTCATAGGCAAGTGGCATCAGAGAATAATGTTGTCTTGGAGGTCATGTTGGTTTATGTGATTTGTCCTGGCATATGAATGTTTTGTGCCATATCTAAATGTAGCAGCATCTCAATGCATAATGCACTAACCCAGAGAACAGCTTGGATGGGGCTACACTGTGTCTTTCATTCATGGCCCTCCTCCTGCTTCCCCTGGCAACCTGCTCTCTCCCAGAGGTGCTCATGGTGGGGTTCTTTCTGCTCCGTGTGTACTGTGTCCTCATCTCCATAAGGCAGAAGACTCAGATCCTTCTCCACACACCTTTCCACAAACTAGTTTTCAGATTTATTGTTGTTGTCATTTGCAAACTCCTATTTATACAGTAGTATTTATTTATTAGTAACTTAACTATTTTTTTAATTTTGAGACAAAGCATTACTGTTACTGTTGCACCCAGGCTAGAGTGCGATGGCACAATCATAACTCACGGCAACCTCAAACTCCTAGGCTGGAGCAATTCTTCTGGCTCACCCTCCTGAGTAGCTATGATGACAGGTGCTCACCACCACATCCAGCACATTTTAAAAAATATTTTTATAGAAATAAGGGCTTTGTTATGTTGCCCAGGCTGGTCTCCATCTCCCAGCCTGAAGTGATCCTCTTACCTGGGCCTCAGCTTCCCAAAGGGCTAAGATTATAGATGTGAGCCATGTGTTAGAAGCCAGGGAGGGTATAATTAAGAGAAGAGTCTCTGGCTTCAGATTTCTAGCTCTTCCATGAACCGGAAAATTGTGACTTTGGCAAATTGCCGAACACTCCGCATCTTTGTTGTCCCATCTTCACAACAGAGACAATAATACTTATTGCATAAGTTCAGTATGAGGACTGTAAAATTTAATCAACATAAAATATTCAGTGCCTTGTGCATAATTAAGTAGTCAATGAAAATAGCTATTAATAGTTACAAATTATCATTTATTTTTAAATATTTAAAAATAATCCACCATTTTATAGAAACTTATTATTCACCTATATCCAGAGACCTTGCTATGAATGTTAGGTCACATGTTTGAAAATAAATGGAAATGGCTGTTAAGAAAAAGGGAAGGGCCAACATTCTATTTCCATTTACTTAGAGGGAACTCATTAGAGAAGAATGTATACAGCTCTTGAGAGAAGATACATAACTTAGTGGCCATAGTAGAGACAAAATTTTAAAAAGATAATTCATGGAAGTGAGGAGGGCATAATGAAATGAAAGATAACTCATGTTTATTTTTGTGAAAAAGAATGGATAATGGAGGTAGAAAAATAATAATGTAAAGGATTGTGCACTATCATAAGAATGCCATTAAAATTGCATAGTTTTGACAATGCTAGCTGCTATAATACCTAAATGCTGAAATATGAGTGGCTTAATGTAAAACTATTTCCTACTCAGGACATAGCCCAGCAGAGTGGTTCCTGGTAGGGCAGCTCTCTTCTGAGTTGCTTTTAAGGACCTCCATCCATCTTGAAGATCCACCACCTTCTACATGTAGATTCCATGGGTGACCCAACAGGGACTTCTGTTCCAACCAGTTTAAGGGGACATTACATAGATATTGAAGGTGGCAAGTTTTTATAGAGCAGTCCTAGGAATGCTGTTTATCATGTTGCCCCACATTCCAAGAGCCAGAACTCAGTCTCCTGGCCTTGCTACATCTAATTGTGCGTGCAGAGGAAAGGACATGAGATTGAAAATACACCATAGACTCTGCCACAGAGACTTTTTTGAAAATGATTTTAATTGCCTATCCTAATACAAACGAGTACAAGTTCATAATCTAACTAGGAAGAAGAGAAAACTGAATTATATTTGGGGACTCAGGGACATTTGAACTCAAATCTGTATCATTAATATAGATTTAAGTTCTTTAGATTATTTTTTAAGCAAATCAAAATTCATCTTCTTCAGAAAGCTGTTTCATGATTCTTTTTAGAACAATAACTAGCACTTAGTTCTTACTCTGAATGATGCACTATGGTAAGAACTTTACATATATTATCTAATTTGCTTACCTTTATTATACTTCTGTGAAGTAGGAATTATTATTTCCATTGTATAGACTAAGAAACTGAATCCCAGGGAATGTCTTAACTAGCCCAAGGTCATAGAGGTAATAGGTGGTGGAGTAGAGATTCAAACATAGGTTTGACTCCGAAGCCATCAGATGGAACTGCCTCCTGTGACTTCTGATCACCCCTCTATTTGGAATTCCTTGGATATACTCATTTAATATTCCTATATGTTTCTCTGCAAATTTTGTTAGGTATATTTACTTAAAAGCTGTATCAGTTAAATTTTGCTGTGTAACAAACACTCCGAAAGTGCAGAGGTTTAAAACAAGAATAAATTTGTTATTTCTCAAGGCTCTGTAGGTTCTCTGCTCTACTTGATATTGGCTGAAGGCACAAGCAGGCCTCTCTCACATGCCTGGGGCCCTGTGTATTTCAGTTCTCCTTCATGTAGCCCCTTTTGCATGGATTTTCCTGTTCCAAGATCTCTCTACATGGCCTCTTTTTAAGGGCTAGTCTGGGCTTCCTTACAGTCTGGGGATGTCTTTTAAAAAGGAGAAAATGGAAGCTCCCAATCCTCTTAAGAACCAGGCCCGAAACTGCTTCAACATTATTTCTGCTACATTCTATTGGCTAAAGGTGTCATGAGGTCAGCTCAGATTAAAGGGGTGAGGAAAGAGAATTCATTGTTGGATGGAAAAAGCAAAAAGGAATTTATGGCCATCCTTGAATCCACCACATAGAAATTTTTGTACAAGCTATGAGAGTGAAGGCAAGCTCTGGGTCTTCTTGGTATTACAACTGGTTCTTAGCATCTAGAACTATACTGTGCTTATAATAGGTCTCAAAAACTTTAATCAACTGATAGTAGAAAAACCATAATCTGTTAAATCTTGGTGGGAGAAAAGCCAAGCTGGAATGCTAACAACAGAACACAGACCCTCAGGGTGTCTCGGGCTGACCACCTGTGAAATTTGGTGAATAACTTTTCCCAACCATTTTCTTTCCAGAGAAACCGTAGGGATGCATTTATATCTTTTAATGAGTTCTCTGCTTCTGCGCTCACCGAATTTCAGATGGTACCAACCTTGTTTGAGCTCATTATAAGTTTGCATCTGAAAGCCATAAAAAGTGGTACATTTGGAAATGAGGGCAAATGACGATTTAACATTGTATGATGAATAAACAATTTTCATGAGAAGATACCGCTAAAATAAGAATTCTGTCTATTTTTGTTGGTTGTCTCTTAGAAGAAAACAAAATTGCCAAGAAAACAAAATGTAACTTGTCTCTCACGTGATCTATTTTGAAGCATAGGTGGCTACAGATCTCACCTTAGGCATAATAATATTGGCTATACAGTACAGCATCAGCATTTAACTGATCACTACTTTATAAGGGCTTTTTGCTAGGCAAGGCATTCACATACATTAGTATGAGACAATAAATAAGTTGAAAAATAAAATGTGATAAAACCATACAAACATAAAAGAATGAGACTGGGTAGAAATCAGTAATTGCGTGACCTTACTAGTTTATATAAGCATGGCTCTTAGAAAAGTGAAATAGCTTAGTTAAATATATGCTGGCTTTCTTTAGGTATTTGAAAACCTGCACTCACATGGGGTTCCTTGTGGCAGAAAGTAACTCCTTTTTCTTCCATTCAAGTCTCTTTGTTTGCCAAGATCCCTGTAAGTAGATAATGACAAAAATTTATAAGGGTTAGATCCAAAAGCAAAGGCCTGGGGCATATTGTTGGGAAGATAAAGACTGTTCTTTTGGGAGTTCTCTATTTCTTTATTACCTGAGAAAAGATGGAGTGGTAATCGACATGTGGTTCTTGACAGATGTTGACAAGGGAAAAACATGTAACTAAGCCCTGTGGAGTTTTTGCACAGGATGATTATGGTGCTTATCTCCATGTTCATAACCCCAAGAGTACAATGAAATATCTCCCTTTACTCTAAGTGCCAAACAGACATTCATGCAGATGCTATAGGACTATATCAGCATCTGGCCAAAGAATGCAATTCTCTCCTCTCACATAAAGGGTATACACAACAGACACTGCCGAATGTGAACTGAGTGCTTTGGTATATTCTACTGTTAATCTCGCTTGAAATAGATTAATTGCAATGTAGAAAGAATTCACCAAAAATCTTTCCTTTTAACTGTCAGAACTTGAGCATGCACTATAAATTAAACAATTGGCTGTTTTGCTCCAAAATAGTATTCATATTTTACTTGATAAAACAGTAGGATGATAGGAATATTAAATATGCTATTAGAATATAACATGCTGATAAGAATAAGAATTAGACTTAGAAAGAAAACATGATCTCCATGTTTACCAAACATCCAGATGAAAAGTTGAAAGATTGTCAGCTATGCAGATGTTCTAAATATCCAGATGTTATTGACAGAAGATATTTGGCAACCAATGAAACTTTCTTTATTCCTTCATATGTTTCATTTTGCAGAAAATTGTGGAAAGATGGAAATTACAAGCAGATTTTAGTTTTTAAAAATAACAGCCAAACATGCTTGAGTGTCCTCAGGGTCTGAAAAAGAAGAAAAGTTAAAAAAAATTCAAGCAAAATGTAGTAATACTATTTTTACATTTCCTTTCAGTACATTTGTAGTAGTAAACTAAGAATTCCTAGGGCTTTAATAAAAGAAGAGTTATGACAAATAAAATATGCTGAGCTGACTTCAGTACACTTTATAGTCTTTTCTCACTTTCCATTGCTCCATACTTTAACAGTGTAGCTAAATAATGATTTGAAATTTGAGTTTGTTTTCCCCTTATTGTTTTCTAGCTTCTCCCTCCTCTCTGTATTAACCTCAGTGGCTGACTCTGTGCTTCCTTGTCAGAGAAGGGGTGCATACCACAGTGAAAACCATAAATTATCCTAAATTTGGTTTCCAAAAGTTTAAGCTTCAAAGAAAGGAGTTCAGTTGAAATCAGGGAAATAAAGATTTGCACTGTTTCAATAACCCGAGTTTGTGAACGGATACACACACTGAAATGGAACAGTGCCTGCAAACATGACACTGTCGTGACTGTATCAGCTAAGGTGGTATCTTCGTCTATTGTGTTCTGATAAAGGAATACCTGAGGCTGGCTAATTTATAGACACTAGAGCTTCATTTGGCTCCCAGTTCTGCAGACTGTCCTTGAAGCGTGGCACCAAGATCTGCTTTCGAGGAGGACTTCAGGAAGTTTCTAGTCACAGCAGAAGGTGAAAGGGAGGCGGCTACCTGGCAGGAGGTGGAGGAGAGAGAATGAGAAGGAGATGTCTGGCTCTTGGAACTTATAGAGAAAGAACTAACTAACTCATCACCATGGGGACAGCACCGAGCCTTTCCTGAGTCATCTACCCCCGTGACCCAAATACCTCCTACCTAACCCCATCTCCAACACTGGGCATCAAATTTCGACATGAGATTTAGAGGGGACAAATATCCAACTATACCAGGTGGATTTTGGTATGTTTTAGGAATAATAACTCCAAAATCCCTTTGTAACAAAGGGTTATTTCTCATTCTACATGACTGCCATGGATCCTTTGCACTGAATCTTTGAGTGGAAGGAGCAATTCTTATTTATTTATTTATTTTGTAGAGACAGAGTCTTACTTTGTCACCCTCGGTAGAGTGCTGTGGTGTTACAGCTCACAGCAACCTCCAATTCCTGGGCTTACGCGAGTCTTTTGCCTCAGCCTCATGAGTAGCTGGGACTACAGGTGCCTGCCACAATGCCTGGCTATTTTTTTGTTGCAGTTTGGCTGGGGCTGGGTTTGAACTCTCCACCCTTGGTTTATGGGGCCGGCACCCTAGCCACTGAGCCACAGGTGCCGCCCAGAGCAACCCTTATTTGAAACACTGGCTTTCTTATGACAAAAGGGGAAAAGGGTAGATCTCACGATGGTGCTTAAAGCTTCTGTTCAGAAGAGGCCTATATCACTTCTATTCACAGATAATTGGGCAAATCAAATCACATGGCCAATGCTGATATCTTCTGGTAGAAAGTATTATACAGCTCTCTAGGAGGAGCTCTATAGGGAAGGATCTGGCAGGGAGGGGCAACAAATTTTTTTTTTTACTTCAATACGACTTCCACAATTATCATTTTATGCATGCATTATGTGCTTAATTATGTAGGTCACTGGGTTAGATATGTCCAGATAGCTATTCATTTATGGTCTTTTCCCTATGGGAGAATGTGAATTATGAAAGAAAACACTACCTGAGATAGACAGAAAACAGAATGTGGGTAGCAAAGCAGTTTGGGATGCTTCTACTCCTTGGTTCCTATAGCACAGCACCATGTGAAAGTGTCGGAATCAACACACACACTGCATCCTGAAGTTTGGCGTCCTATCTTTTCAGAGCTTTTCCCCTGAGGGGAAGCTTAAGTATGCCTTCAGAAGGTTGTTTCAGCACTCTCTGAGGTTAGCTGCTTCTGCATGGTGTGATACAGAAGGTCAGGGAATTCCATGGTCCAGTCAAGGGTCCAGTCCTCAGGGTGGTGTGGTACATGATATGATCAGTGGATCCTGCAGTCATGGTGGTTCACACCTGTAATCCTAGCACTCTAGAAGGCTGTAGCAGGAGGATCACTTGATGGAGTCTCAAACCATCCTGAGTAAGAGCAAGACTCTGTGTCCAAAAAAGAAAGAAAGAAAGAAAAAAAAAGAAAGAGAAAGAAAGAAAGGAAAGAAAAGAAAAGAAAGAGAAAAATTAGCCAGGTGTGGTGGCACATACCTCTAGTCCCAGCTACCCAGGAGGCTGAGGTAGGAGGATTGCTTGAGCCCAGGAGTTTAAGGTTGCAGTGAGCTATCATGATGCTGCTGCACTCTACCCAAGTGACAGAGAAAAACCCTGTGTTGAAAAAAAAAAAAAAAATCAGTGGGTCTTCTGGTCATGGATCCGGCCCTGTACCTCTTTCATTTTGAAGTGATTCCCATTGTTGGACACAAGATAGCACAGCTGGCTGAGGCAGAAAAGGCAAATATATACTTAAAGTAGGTATCTATCCCTGTGATGACTCCACCCTTTCTAGAGTGGAAGGGGCCCAGTGTAGCCAATTTGCCATGAAGTAACAGGTTGGTCTCATCAAGTAGAATACCAGGCCAGGGGCTCAGTGTTGAAATTCAGAAGTAGAAATAGTCACATTGGCCTTGTGATATGGGAGTCCACACTTATGGACTAAAATTACATTAATATATTCTAATCAATAAACAGAACAGATGCATATCCTGTTCCAAGGTGCTAAACAGCCTCTCCCTGCCTCTGTGGCTGCTCCGAGAGCATGTGGTCACATGCTAGTTTTGGGGTGGCCAATGACAATTCCTAACACCAACCAGGTGAGTCATTTTGTGGACTTGTTTGTTCAATACCTCTTCAATGGCAGAGGCTTTTGGTGCCCATTAACATGCAATATGAAAACTTCATCCTTGGTGCCACCCCCACATGTCCCACATGCCTCCCCCACACCTCCTTGCATCTAATTTTCTAGTCTTTCCACTGAAGCCCCTAACAGTTGGCCACTCCCCAGAATCTCTACATATTCTCACCTTGGGCCGCTTCTTGCACGTTAAAAAGGAAAATCAGGTGCACCAGTCCGAGTTCCCATTAGGAAGCTTTGTCCTCTCCCTTTTCCTTCAGGTCTCCCCCTGAATGTGTCTGTAATGAACCTACTGTCCATTTTCAACCCATGTGGTTCCCTCAGTCCAGGGCCCGCCTATACCATATGCCCCAACTAGGAATAAACCTTAAAAAGCCTTTCCAAATTGATATTGCTTATGGTACAGCATATCGGCTATGCATTTTCTTTTCTTATCTTCTTCCTTTACACTTAGTGATGCCTTAACAACTAGAATTATATATTCTAATCAATAAATGGAACAAATATATTTCTTATTCCAAGGTGCCAACTTGGCAGCATTCAGGAATATATCTTATTTGCACAAGCATTTGCATTTACTCAAAATTAAAAGAAAATAAATGCATACAAGCCCAATCCTTGCTTGCATGAATATCTTTTTCCCCAAATGTTTTCTTATTGTGTTTTCACCCAGAAAAGCAGGTAGCTTAAATCATATTCTACAGTTAATAAACAGACAGGATTGCCACTTTTTATTACATAACAGACCATAATTGCATTATTAACAATTTCTGTGATACAGGAATGTTTTTAAGAATTAGGGACATCGAAGCGTTGTGGCAATACACAGTTACTGTTGTGAATTTGAAATGCTGCTTTGTACATGAGAAATCAGGCTTGTTCTAGATTGTCTAGCGTGTGCAGAAACAGTAAGAAGAAAAAATTATAGGGAGGGAGATTTTATTTCAATAGAAATAAGTTTTATGACAAAGTATACAAAATTAGAATGGGTTTTATCTACAGATAATGAGTGTTCAATGGAAGCGTAAACATTAGTATGTCTAACAGGTTGCTTGTCTAAATCTTAGCTATGTTTTAAGAAGAATTCATGAACTAGGTATGGGGAAGTGGAGAGATCACCTCTGAACTCATCTGAGAAAGCAGCATTGTACAGTGAAAAGGGCACAGTTCTAAACCAGAACCTAATAACAAATCACACCATTTTCTCCTCCATGAATGGGAATAAAATACCAACTTTGCAAGGTTTTGTAAAAATCTAATATAATAAGAATATGTGGCTAAAAGAACGGTCTAGCCTATAGCCACGTTTAATAAAATTGCTTATTATACTCTATGTAATGTAGTATATTAGTATACTATATAATATATACTATATAAGTATATAGTATATAATATACATTATATTATATACTCATCTATGTTTTAGGGCTTCCTAGCATACCCTACCCAGTACATGAATTTTTGCTAAAACATAGCTAAGTATATAATACATATTATGTTTTATATAGTATACTAATATGCTATATATTATTTTACATAGTTAAGCCTTATGAAGCTGCCAACATTTGACCTTTTTAACCTATAAAAATGGTGATTTCAATGAAGGAGGAAGGGTAGCATTGCCCTCAACAAAAAGGGAAGAGGCCCTGAGGCTTGAAAACTTGCACAATTCAGGCATTGCCATCTACCCATCATTTTTACCAAGGTTCAGTCAGACTGGAGAAATAAAGTTTAGTGATCTATTGCAGGGCATGATAACCACAGTTAATAAAGGTATTACAAAACTGCTGAAAGAGTAAATTTTTAATGTCTTCAACACAAAAAAAATGTTAAGTTAGTGAGGTGATGCATCTGTTAATTAGCTTGATTGAATCCTTCTTTCCTTATGCAGATCAAGCCATCACATGGTTCCCCATAAAGATACATGATTATTATTTATTAATTAAATAGTAATTCATGTGATTTAACATGATATTCATTAACAAAACTAGGTATAATTAAATCACAAACTCGAAGATATTAAGATTCAGATTTAGGATCTAAGGGTGAGAGTAAATTGACATTTTGGTAAATGAGAAAATCTTTGCGATTTGTGGCATAGTTCTAACAATTGTTGGAGCTTTAGTATTGCTACTCCACCATAGGCTAGAATTGCAATTTTCCATTGTAATTACTTTCAGCTGCTGAAGTCGTGTGGGGCCATCTGAAGCGTATGCATAGGTGTATTTTAATGCAATCTATTTTCTAACACAGGTAAGCATTTGGCACTTTAATTATAACTCATTATGAAAGGCTATCTATTTACCTGTCTGTTGATCAAAATTTCTAAATTATGGATGAAGAAAAAAATGTGAATGCCAGCTTTACTTAAAAGAAATAATAATAATTTACTCGTGCAAGAAAATTATAGAGCACACATAATAAGCTGTGGTGGGTAATGCTTTGGTACACCAATTGGATATATCAGTTATATGATTATCCCAGAAGCTGTATTTCTATCTACTCATATTAAAACAGACAAAACAAAAAAATCCCATTACTTTCATTCTTTGCACACACACATAAAAAGACAAAAGTATTAAAAAGTAAAATAAAATAAATACCTTTACCTGTAAAAGTGACTGCTAACAACTAATAACTTATGGTTTAAATCAGGGGTGTCTAACATTTTTTTCTTTTCTGATGCACATCAGAAGAATTGTCTTGGGAGGGCGGAGCATGATGGCGGACAGGACGGACGTGTAGCCCACCTCTCCCAAGCCACCAGGTGGGAGGAAAGGCGGTCTGGACCTTCCCTGTGTGTGGATTATTGGAGTGGACAGACAGCTGGAGATGCCCAGTGAACTGGCAGTTTGCTATATATGAGGGGTAATTTAAAATCACAGACTCTGTTGTAGAGATTCTTCCCTGCTCGGCCGTGCCGGTCAGCAGGCCCCTCCCCTACGGAGATCAGCAGCTTGTAAATGCTGACAAAATCCAATTGACAAATAATTAATCCTGAACTGAAGGAGGCATCCGAAAGGAGAGCCACTCCCCAAGGGGAGCTGGGCAAACTGTTGGACAATTGAAGGGAAGGGATCCTGCCCGGGAAACAGACATTTTGAACCACCCAAAAGGGCGGGCACCTTTCCCCCAGGTGTTGGAGGGGGCTGGCAGTTCAGGCTGCGTGGCAAACTGGCGGGCACCCATCCAAAAGGGAAACTCTAAACCATAAAACTCAGAATAAGTCCCCCTAGCGCTCCAACCATGGGAACCGGCTTGAAGCCTAGGACCCGGCTTTGGCTTCTGGAGCTGCGAAGCTACTGAAGCCGCAGACCGGCTTTGGCTGCTGAAGCCGTGGGAACCAGCTACAGGAGATAGAGCTGCAAGCCCTCCAAGACAGCACGAACTCAGCACCGCTCCCCTTATGGCCGATCGCAGTTGCCAGTTTGCAGGGAACCTGGGAACAGAGTGGAGGGACTTAGGAAGCGTGGACACCTGCACTGAGTGGGAAGGTTGGTCGCAAGGGCTGTCTGGAAAAGAACAGCCGAGATTGAACAATTCTTAGGCGACAAACTTTTACGGAAACTCCAAAATGGCAATTGGCCATGAAAGGTGGTTACCATGGTAACGGTATAAACTGTAAATCAGGTATAAGTCCCGGCTCCACTCACAGCGCCACCTGGTGTCCAGAAAGTATATTGCAGTATGAATATATTCCTACGAAAGTTGATCCCTACAGCAGACATATAGATAAATAAAGGTATATTTCTACACACAAGAATATTTTTGTAGTTGGTGTCTTTTTTTATTTTGTTTTGTTTTGTTTTGTTTTGGGTTTCATGTTTTTTGTTGTTGTTTTTGTTTTGTTTTTGTCTGTTTTTTCCTCACCATTTTCTTAGAGGAGATTTCGATAATTTTTTATTATTACTTTTTATATAGATATATTTTTTATTTCTATGTCTTCTAATTTTAATTTCTTCTTTCTTCTCATTTAACATTCCTTCTAACACCACTTTTCTCTCTCTTTTTTTTCCTTTCTTTCAATTATTTTACGATTATCACTATTTTTATTGCAGTTGTTCTTATATTGCTGTTGTCGTGGCTGTTGCCTGTATGTCTATGTGTTTCCGTCTGTCTCTGTATCTATGGGCCCATGTGCCTGGTAACCTTTGTATCTGTTTATTTGTTCATTTGGTCTCAATGAGCTTGGTGTTACAACCTGCAACTCTGAGCTCCTAACACTCCACTCCACTCTCACTCCGTGATCTGGAGACCTGCCCCCCCAGGAATCCAGATTCTTGGGTGAACTCTCGAGAGGTGCAGACAGGACCTGGACTGCAGCTGGCCAGTGCTGACTCTGTAGCAAAGGAGCGAGAAGACGACGGTTGGCTGAGAGGGAATTACACTGGAGCAGTGGTGCCCCAAGGTGCAGAGCAACAGCCGTCTTCAGCAATAACAAGGCCCACCCCCAGATATCCCATAGCCTCTCCTCCTGTCTTCCTGGGCAACCAGATGAGGCCGAGCATCTTCTCAGATGGCAACCACCATGAACAGACCTGGGACTGAAACACAGGCCCCGTGAGTAAAGGGTTTTCCTGATATGGTACCGACCTGGGTGGAACACGGGGACTAGAAAACACACCCGCAGAGCCGGGAAACTCCCAGGATGGGGCTGATCCAGAGGACCACTCTACTGAGCCTAAGACACACCTGGCCCTTAGTGGATCACCAGCCTATAGACAAAGGAGGCCAAGAGGCTACAGCCAACAAATGATTGTGCTGCAAATACAAACCCGCAGGACTAAAGACAGGGCCTGAGGCACAGGTTCTGGGAACTCAAATCAGCCTCTCCTCTGCAGAGGAATCTGGCAAGGTCAGAAACAAACTCCCACAGGGTTGTTTGCTTCACCCAGTAACATAAACTAAGGGTGGGGCTGGAAATGAGTGAATAGCTCCAGCCTCCATCAAGTGCCCGAGGTTGACACCACCCCCTGCTGGATAAAGACAGAGAATAGCGGCCTAGTCGAGCAGACACAGACTACCCTGTGACTTAGGCAGGTGCAAACCCCTGGAGTATCTGCTTACTGCAGACAACTGACTGGGTCACAGCCCTGTGGGGCTAGCAGTGACTGGGTGTGACAGAACTGCAAGGTGGGGAAGGAGGCATCAATCTTCCCAGACTGATCGATTTACTGGTGGCTCTTCCTGACTCCATGCAGCACTGGAGCAAGCCATTTTAGAGCAGTCACCAGACCACTGTGATCTAGTTCCCAGGGACCTCTTGAACTCTCCCACCCGAGGCAGCTGCTGACTGAGACAATTGACTTAGACCTTTTGAACTGAGTCACTCACCTGGGGACTATCCAGGTGGTGCCCTGGGTGTGTGGTTGTAGGAAGGTTTGATTTTCCTTTTCCATTTGTTGCCTCTGGTGGGTGGGGTGACTTAATTGCTGGTATTTCTGCATAGCTGAGACTTCAACCCAGGGTAACTGTTTCACTAGGGTCACATAGAAACCAGCTGAAAACAAGACAGAACCATTTAGCCCCTCTACACCAAACAGGGCCCCAGTTTCTCAGGCCACAGCACTGTACGGGTCCTTGACAAAACACCAGAGGAAAATCAAAGGGAGTAAAACAATCATGTGGGGGGGAATCAGCAGAAAAACTATGGTAACATGAATAACCAGAATAGATCAACCCCCCCCCCCAAGGAAAGATACGGCAGATGTAATTGAAGATCCCATTCATAAACAACTGGCTGAGATGTCAGAAATCGAATTCAGAATTTGGATGGCAAACAAGATTAACAAAATGGAATTAGGAATTCATGGAGAAATTCAAAAGCTGTCTCAAGAATTTAATGAATTTAAAGACAAAACCACCAAAGACTTAAACACACTGAAACAAGAATTTGCAGCCCTCAAAGATATGAAAAATACAGTAGAATCCCTTAGCAACAGAATGGACCAAGCAGAAGAAAGGATCTCCAACATCAAAGATAAAGCCTTTGAACTCTCCCAAACTCTCAAAGAGGAAGAGAAATGGAGAGCAAAAATGGATCGCTCACTCAGAGAGCTCTGGGATAACTCCAAGAAGGCAAATATCCAACTCATAGGAATTCCTGAAACAGATGAAGTGGCCTCACTGGGCGCAGAGGCCCTTCTGCATGAAATTATGAAAGAGAATTTTCCAGACGTGCCTAGAGAACCTGAAATTCAGATAGCAGATAGTTTCAGAACCCTAGCATGACTCAACCCCAATAAGACATCCCCCAGGCATATCATAATTAACTTCACTAAAGTTAATATGAAGGAGAAAATTCTCAAAGTGGCCAGGCGAAAGAAATCTATTAACTTCAAAGGGAAGAACATTAGAATGACTGCAGATCTCTATGCTGAAACTTTTCAAGCCAGAAGAGGGTGGTCATCAACGTTTAATCTCCTCAAGCAAAATAACTTTCAACCCCAGATCTTGTAACCAGCTAAACTGAGTTTCATTTATGACGGAAAAATTAAATACTTTAATGACATACATATGCTAAAGAAATTTGCCATAACCAAACCAGCTCTTCAGGATATTCTCAGACCTATCCTCCATAACAACCAACCCAATCCTCTACTACAAAAGTAAACTCACTCAGAAACTTCTGATCAAACTCCAACTTCCACAATGGCAAAAGGATTAAAAATGCCCACTGGACTTTCAAAAAACTCAATACCCCAAATTTCACCAAACTTATCAATACTCTCCATTAATGTGAATGGCTTAAATTGCCCTCTAAAGAGACATAGGTTAGCTGACTGGATACAAAAACTTAGGCCAGACATTTGTTGCATACGAGAGTCACATCTTAACTTAAAAGACAAATACAGACTCAGGGTGAAAGGATGGTAATCCATATTTCAGGCAAATGGTAACCAGAAAAAAGCAGGAGTTGCAATTTTATTTGCGGATATAATAGGCTTTAAACCAACAAAAGTAAGGAAGGACAAAAATGGTCACTTCATATTTGTTAAGGGTAAAACTCAATATGATGAGATTTCAATTATTAATATCTATGCACCCAACCAGAATGCACCTCAATTTATAAGAGAAACTCTAACAGACATGAGCAAATTGATTTCCTCCAACTCTATAATAGTCAGAGATTTTAACACCCCTTTGGCAGTGATGGATCGATCCTCAAACAAAAAGCTGAGTAAAGAAATTCTAGATTTAAATCTAACCTTCCAGCATTTAGATTTAGCAGACATCTATAGAACATTTCATCCCAACAAAACTGAATACACATACTTCTCATCAGCCCATGGAACTTACTCCAGAATCAATCACATCATAGGTTACAAGTCTAACCTCAGTAAATTTAAAGGAATAGAAATTATTCCATGCATCTTCTCGGACCGTCATGGAATAAAACTTGAGATGAGTAACAACAGGAATCTGATACACATACAAAAACATGGAAGTTAATAACCTTATGCTGAATGATAGCTGGGTCAGAGATGAGATCAAGAAGGAAATTGCCAAATTTCTGGAACAAAATGATAATGAAGACATGAACTATAGAACCTCTGGGACACCGCAAATGCAGTTCTAAGAGGGAAATTTATAGCACTGCAAGCCTTCCTCAGGAGAATGGAAAGAGAGGAAGTAAGCAACTTAATGGGACATCTCAAGAGACTGAAAATGGAAGAACACTCCAACCCCAAATTCAGTAGAAGAAAAGACATAACCAAAAGCAGAGCAGAACTAAATGAAATTGAAAACAAAAGAATAATACAACAGATCAATAAATCAAAAAGCTGGTTTTTTGAAAAGGTCAACAAAATAGATAAACCTCTGGCCAACCTAATCAGGAAAAAAAGAGTAAAATCGCTAATCTCATCAATCAGAAATAACAAAGACGAAATAACAACAGACTCCTCAGAAATCCAAAAAATCCTTAATGAATATTACAAGAAACTTTACTCTCAGAAATACGAAAATCTGAAGGAAATTGACAGTTACTTGGAAGCACATCACCTTCCAAGACTTAGCGAGAATCAAGTGGAAATGTTGAACAGGCCCATATCAAGTTCGGAAATAACATCAACCATACAAAATCTCCCCAAAAAGAAAAGCCCGGGACCAGATGGTTTTACGTCAGAATTCTACTAAACCTTTAAAGAGGAATTAGTACCTATATTACTCAACCTGTTCCAAAAGGTAGAAAAAGAAGGAAAACTACCCAACATGTTCTATGAAGCAAACATCATCCTGATCCCAAAACCAGGAAAAGACCCAACAAGAAAAGAAAATTATAGACCAATATCGCTAATGAATATAGACGCAAAAATATTCAACAAGATCCTAACAAACAGAATCCAGTAACATATCAAACAAATCATACATCGTGATCAAGTTGGCTTTATCCCAGGGTCTCAAGGCTGGTTCAATATACATAAATCTATAAATGTAATTCATCACATAAACAAATTAAAAAACAAAGACCATATGATCCTCTCAATCGATGCAGAAAAAGCTTTTGATAACATCCAACATCCCTTCATGATCAGAACACTTAAGAAAATTGGTATAGAAGGGACATTTCTTAAACTGATAGAGACCATCTACAGCAAACCCACAGCCAATATCATATTGAATGGAGTTAAATTGGAATCATTTCCACTCAGATCAGGAACCAGACAAGGCTGCCCATTGTCTCCATTGCTCTTTAACATTGTAATGGAAGTTTTAGCCACTGCAATTAGGGAAGAAAAGGCGATCAAGAGTATCCACATAGGGTCAGAAGAGATCAAACTTTCGCTCTTTGCAGATGATATGATTATATATCTGGAAAATACTAGGGACTCTACTACAAAACTCTTAGAAGTGTATTTTTGAAGCAGCAGTGTATTTTTGAACCTGAACTTTTTTCAGGTTACAAAATCAACATTCATAAATCGGTAGCCTCTATATATACCAAAAATAGTCAAGTTGAAAAAGCAGTTAAGGACTCTATCCCATTCACAGCAGTGCCAAAGAAGATGAAATACTTGGGAGTTTATCTAACAAAGAACGTGAAAGATCTATATAAAGAGAACTATGAAACTCTAAGAAAAGAGATAGCTGAGAATGTTAACAAATGGAAAACTATACCATGCTCATGGTTGGGAGGAATCAACATTGTTAAAATGTCCATACTACCCAAAGCGATATATAATTTCAACGCAATCCCCATTAAAGCTCCACTGTCATACTTTAAAGATCTTGAAACAATACTTTGTTTTATATGGAATCAGAAAAAACCTCAAATAGGCAAGACATTACTCAAAA
The DNA here is from genome assembly GCF_027406575.1 of Nycticebus coucang. NCBI lineage: Eukaryota > Metazoa > Chordata > Mammalia > Primates > Lorisidae > Nycticebus > Nycticebus coucang. Next base: position 78,629,097 of record NC_069786.1, read on the forward strand.
ATAAAAACAAAGCAGAAGGAATCACACTACCAGACCTCAGACTATACTTCAAATCGATAGTGATCAAAACAGCATGGTACTGGCACAAAAACAGAGAAGTAGATGTCTGGAACAGAAAAGAAAACCAAGAGATGAATCCAGCTACTTACTGTTATTTAATCTTTGACAAGCCAATTAAAAACATTCAGTGGGGAAAAGATTCCCTATTTAACAAATGGTGCTGGGTGAACTGGCTGGCAACCTGTAGAAGACTGAAACTGGACCCACACCTCTCACCATTAACCAAGATAGACTCTCACTGGATTAAAGATTTAAATTTAATTAAGACATGAAACTCTCACTGGATTAAAGATTTAAATTTAATTAAGACATGAAACTATAAAAATACTAGAAGAGAGTGCAGGGAAAACCCTTGAAGAAATTGCGTTCAGTGAGTTTTTTATGAGAAGGACACCCCGGGCAATTGAAGCTGCTTCAAAAATACACTACTGGGACTTGATCAAACTAAAAAGCTTCTGCACAGCAGAACACAGTAAGTAAAGCAAGCAAACAGCCTCAGAGTGGGAGAAGATATTTGCAGGTTATGTCTCCAACAAAGGTTTAATAACCAGAATCCACAGAGAACTCAAATGCATTAGTAAGAAAAGAACAAGGGATCCCATCGCAGGCTGGGCAAGGGACTTGAAGGAAAACTTCTCTGAAGAAGACAGGCGCATGGCCTTCAGACATATGAAAAAATGCTCATCATCTTTAATCATCAGAGAAATGCAAATCAAAACTACTTTGAGATACCATCTCACTCCAGTGAGACTAGCCTATATCACAAAATCTCAAGACCAGAGATGTTGGCGTGGATGTGGAGAAAAGGGAACACTTTTGAACTGCTGGTGGGAATGCAAATTAATACATTCCTTTTGGAAAGAGATATGGAGAACACTTAGAGATCTAAAAATAGATATGCCATTCAATCCTGTAATCCCTCTACTGGGCATATACCCAGAAGACCAAAAATCACACCATAACAAAGACATTTGTATCAGAATATTTATTGCAGCCCTATTCATAATTGCTAAGTCATGGAAAAAGCCCAAGTGCCCATCGATCCACGAATGGATTGATAAATTATGGTATATGTACACCATGGAATATTATGCAGCCTTAAAAAAAGATGGAGACTTTATCTCTTTCATGTTTACATGGATGGAGCTGGAACATATTCTTCTTAGTAAAGTGTCTCAAGAATGGAAGAAAAAGTACCCAATGTACTCATCCTTATTATGAAACTAATGTAGGACCTTCACATGAAAGCTACAACCCAGTTACAACCTAAGAATAGGGAGAAGGGGGAAAGGGAGGGGAGGGAGGGGGGAGGTAGGTGAAGGGAGGGAGATTAATGGGATTACACCTGCTGTGCATCTTACAAGGGTATATGTGAATCCTAGCAAATGTGGAATGTAAAGGTCTTAGCAAAATAACTAAGAAAATGCTACGAAAGCTATGTTAACTAGTGTGATGAAAATGTGTCAAACGATCTATGAACCAAGTGTATGGTGCCCCATGATCATACTAATGTACACAGCTATGATTTAATAAAAATAAATAAATAAACAAATAAAAAATAAATAAATTAAAAAAAAAAAGAAGAATTGTCTTGGGCCACACAGTAAATACACAAACACTGTGGAAGCCAATTAGCAAAACATGTCTGTGCATACTTTTCAGAATATCCGACACCACAGATAAGCAAAAAAGCCCTCACAAAGTCAGAATGTATCACAGGGTAGACCCCCTCCCACCCCGTAAATGGTAATTTAAACTCTACTATAATACTACTCTAGCAGATATATCACTGTTATTATTAGGGTTCATTTGTGCCTCAACTGTCAAAAGAAAAATGGATTTGTTTTCATGTGATAAGTAGGCACAGATCTAAAAACTAAAAAGTTTCTGTTCTGCAAATCTGAGCAGATAAAGCCTGAACCATTTAGTCAGTTTTTTAAAAATTTCCCCATAGATCAAACAAAGATTACTGCAAAGTTCTATGAATCAACATTAAGGTCATAGCTGAAGTCTAGAACAGAAGAAAAAAAAAATCAGGAATCCCAACACAAAAAACAGTGCAGCCAGTCACCAGTCTAGAAACATGGCAGATGATTAAAGTCAGAAGTCACGTAATTAACTAAAAAAACTAAGGCCTAAACCACTAGGTAGAAGTTATGAGAATAACACAACTTGGCTCCAGCTCCCAAACTGGAGACCGAAGCCAAACAGAGGTGCCTAATCACAAAACTCAAAAGGCAGTTGTTGCAACAGCAGAGCTTTTTGATCCCTGCCCTTTAAAAAATGCAACATAAGATGATTAATGGCTGGGCTCTCTGGCATGGTCAGACTAGAGACGAGTATGAGCTGACTGAAAGTTGCACCTGTCCAAAACATCAGGAGACATTCTGATACCCTAGAGGTCATTTCAATGGAACAATGCATATAGACAAATAAGCAGAAATCAGACAGACTCAACACCCTTGGACTAACTCACCTTGGCCTGGGGACATTTTTGGATGTTTTCCTTATTTCAGGACAGGAGTAAGAGAACCAGAAATTTGAGTGGTTACGCATGACAAGCGTTGACATTCTCCTTCTTTTAAATAACATCTCTGCACTATTTTTAGTTAGTGGCTTTAAGGGCCAACTCTAATTCTCTCCTCTGGGAAGTAGGGTGTTCGGCCTGCTTATTTCCTTGAATTCAAACCAATGTTAGAGAAGCAACAAGTGAAAGGGAGAAATGATTTAATTGCACAGTTTGTAATTTTGAAACATACCGTCATCCATTTCCACGTTCTACAGAGAAGAAAACATTCATTTTTCCTTGGCCTCTCCCTCTTGATGGTTCCTATTCTTAGCATCTGCACAGTGTAAATGAGAGACTGAGGGGCACTTCCAGCCCATTCTCCTCCTCCGGGATACCAGTAACATATGCCCCAGAGCTTCAGTTAGGGACTGTCTCACTTATCAAGTGGAACTTCTAACGTTTCTGCCTAGGGATTATATTGATCTAATGATTTTCTCTGGCAGGAAGTTTTTCTTCTGATATTATCTAAAGTTTCCTCTTCCTAACTCCATCTCGAGGCTCAGTCCCATGGTTACCTGGAAAACAATAACCCACCCCATCAGTTTTCTATTTTTAGACCTGGTTGGTCAGTCTGTATAGTCAAATGATTTATATTTAGCTCTTCTTAAGTTTCTCCCATTAGTCGCTCAAGCTCATTACTCCCTTCATTTTTGTTGGATGGTTGGTTGGTTTTCAGTTTCTTGACATTTTCCCTAAGAACAAACACAGGATTTCCAGGGATAAGCTCATAGGGTGGGGTGAGATATGTTAGTCTATAGGTTGAGATAATTCTATGTATTCCTGGGAAACAAATCTAATTTTTCATCCTTTTTCAACCCATTATCTCCTTTGGCCTCATGGCATTAGTTTTTGAGTTCTTCCTATTAAAAATGCCTTCCTGGGTGGTGCCTGTGGCTCAAAAGAGTAGGGCGCCAGCCCCATATGCCGGAGGTGGCGGGTTCAAACCTAGCCCCGGCCAAAAACTGCAAAAAAAAAAAAAAAATGCCTTCCTACTTTGGAAAATAGTTTCTATGATATGTTGTCATCCCTCGAACTTAGTGCTATGCCTGACACCTAGTTTGATCTCAAATTACATATGATAAATAAATGAATGGGTGAATTATTTAATATGACTGATAAGGACCATTTCTAAGTCTTTTTCTAGATTTTTAAGATTTTAAAAAATTTCTTTCTATTTTTCTTTGATACTTTTTAGTGTTTTACTTTAATTTAGATATGTTATCAATTAGACTGTCAGAGTATAATTTCATCCCATCCAGGCACTGATGTTTATGTTTTTCCTTAGAATTTGTGGAGCCATAGATCTTGAAGTGATTCTTGCCATAGGATTTCTGGCCTGGGAGGTGACTTTAGAAATCATCTAGTCTGATTCCAACATTTTACAGACGTTAAACCTGACACCTAGCAAGGGTTTTAAGAGATATGATTTAAAAGTTTTCTATTATAATTTTCTCTTTTGTCCATACTTTATTCCTTGTGCTTGAAGATACTACCATATCATGTGTAATGGTCAACTCGTTCAAATAACTCAATCATACCTTTTCTCTTACATTTGAAAATGTTGCTGCTGTTTCAAAGGGCTTATCTCCACCTGTGGTTCAAACTCTGCTATTGCTAGCTCTCTGGCAACCCACTTATTATTGTTGAGGTTCCCCAGATGAACATTGTAATTCAAGAGAATTAGATGTTGGCCTTTCAGAGTTTTGAGACTCATTATAGGTCCATACCCAGGAACCAACCAAGGTTCTTCCTTGGTCTCTGTTCTGCACATAACTCTTTTTCCCTGGTGTCTTTACAGTTTCGATTACACATGAAATTCTGAAGTTGGTCACTTGGTGGCACCGTAGTTAATAGCTTGATTTTCTTGTGTATTTTTCCACTGCCTTTGCTTTTGTTTTTAAATTGCAGTTACGTGAAATATGGGCATCGTTTAAATGCTGCTGCAGGTGAAATGATTTAATGGCTCTTGACTTCTGGATTAATTTTAAGCATTAGGAACATTGTAAAAACAGACTCTTGCTAATAGTGATCATTATCATAATGGCTTGAGGCATAATCATTTACCAACATTAGCTAAGTGATTAAAATCCATCATGAGTTTAATTTGAAAAGATTTAGTTCCTTTGCAATAAATGGCTAATGATATTAGCTAAATCTTTGTGAGGCTCAAATTTATCATTTATGACTTTGTACTTCCACGACTTGATAGAAATCTACTCTTGTTAACCTAGGCCATATTATCCCTATTGTTTATCAAGTTTGTGGTGTTCCCTGTGATAGGACTGAATTGGGCCATATGGTGTCCAACATACCAGTAATTGTCACATTTTTTATGGCCCTTCTATTTGATGATTTATTATTTCACAAAGCAAATGACCTCAACAGATGTTATGATTAATTACCACAGTTAGTCAAAACTGTAAAGAAAGGGAAATGTTCCAGTTCTTATGAACTTATTTCTATCAAAATTAGATATGATATTTACAATGATCAGGGGTTTTATTTATTTTCATATCTTTGTAACAATGCATTTAAAAAGTGTCCAATCTTAAAAGTTAGCAATAATTCTCCTATTCTCTTTCAACTGACACACACACACACACAAATGGAGAAGAAATTCAGCACTAAACTTTTTTCCCCACAAAGAACCTGCATCTGGACTTGAAACTGAGTCAGCTCTTCCTTATTTTCTTTGATGAATCATGAAAATATTTTGACCTTGAAGGTACTCCACCCAGCAGATACCCACAAGGATAAAGATCTTACTTCCAAAAAGTTAGAAGGGAAACTTTTTATGACAAACAATCCCCAAAACAAACGAAGTTTTTCTGGAAGGGAAAAACCTGTATTTCTTAGTGGGTACTATTTCATTTCCAGAAGTTTTCCCCAAAGGAAGCAACCAAGTAAATATATCACCCTGACAGGTATCGTAGATTAGCTTCCCATAGTCACACTGAGAAACTGTAATCTGTATGGCTATGTTAGCTGTGTCCTTCTCAAAACAAGTCAATGTTGTTATTCTCATTTTTTAAAGAGACAGGGACCTGCAATAGGGGAACAACATGCCCGAGATTGTTTGGTGTGTAGAAGGCATGTCAATTAGCCAATAAACGCTAAGGTGAAAAGTATACACTTGAGCTCTAATCAGTTTCTTTAAACTGGTTCAGAACTCCAGTTCTCTAGATGCTAGTCTGTGAGTAAGCCAGAGGTTTGGATAAGTAAGAGTTTAAAAAAAGAGTTCCCCAAGGGAAATGAGAAAATTTAAGACAGACAAAATCTACTATGATACTTTAATGAAGTAAAAATCACAACATTTCAGTCAAATTGCATTAGTAGTTCCACTTAGCTAAAGCTACTCATTCATTCATCCTTTCTCTCCTTTATTTTCAACATAGTGTGAGCACCTACTCTATAACTAGGTATTAGGAATACTAGAAAGTTAGTATAGCCAAGGTGATCCCTCTAATAGTTCATAGTACTGCAATTCCTACCTCAGATACTTATGTACATGTTTCATAGTATGTCTTATAGTTAAGAGTAGAATCAAAATACAGAATTTGGCCTCAAACATTAGAATATAATTAACCATAAGATAGAATCTAGATGAAGAAACTGAGTCCCAGAAAAGTAAAATTATTCAAATTCTCACAGGTAGGCGGCACCCGTAGCTCAGTGGTTACAGCACGGGCCACATACACCAAGGCTGGTGGGTTCCAACCAGCCCAGGACAGCTAAATAACAATGACAACTGCAACGAAAAAATAGCCCGGCCTTGTGGCGGGCGCCCGCAGTCCCAGCTATTTGGGAGGCTGAGGCAAGAGAATCGCTTAAGACCAAGAGTTTGAGGTTGCTGTGAGCAGTGAAGCCATAGCTCTCTACTGAGGGCAGCATAGTGAGACTGTGTCTCAGAAAAACAAAACAAAACAAAACAAAAATAAACAAAACAAAAAATTTCACAGCTAGATAGTGGCAAAAAGAAGGTGAATGTAACTTTTTAAAACAGTTTATTCCATCATAAAAACCTTTTAAAAGTTTCCTGTGTACTTTCAAAATAAGAATTTTAACTCCCCAAACCTATATATAATAAGCGTATACTAAGACAGATTTTTTTTTTTTGCATCAGAAAGATGACACAGTAGGATGATAGTGATTTATGTTTGCGGTAATGTCCATCTCAATATGAACTACCTGGTGAAATTTTATATGACTTAAAAATAAGAAAATTGTACTATCTGAGTTTTATGGAGCTTCGATCATGACTCTAATGCTTTTATAGATTGAGCATTTCCCCTTTTCAAATAAAGAGAAAAAATACATCCTTCTACAGGAATTAATGGCTATAAATTTGTTCTGTGGTTACAGATTTATTATGTCTAATAAAATTTTTTTAAGTGCTTTTGTGGCTGCTGTTATTTGAAAGTTCCTTGCTCTAGTTATTTAGCACCTGTTAGCCAATAAAATTTGACAAATTCACACTTCCAACTTTTATAAAATTTTTCTTGCTGAGAGGTTTTTAATAATTATTTTAACATTATAAATATTAAAAAATAATTAAAATAATATGTTATGACAATATTAAAATGATACTAAAACAAAATATAGTCTGATACTAAGACTAGGTATTATATCTCTAAAGAAGTTTGCCTGGATTTGAACTTTATATAAATAAATTCACAGTATGTAGAGCAAGATGGAGGATGAGGACACAGGGAAACAGATAGGGAGCTGCTGGTCCAGTAAGGCCTGTGTGTAATGGTCTGACCACTTATCTGCTTAATTTCCTGCTAGACAGACATGATCACATCAATTTCCTCTATAAGCAATTGTTACACAATTACAACTTTGAGGGGGAGCAAAGTCATTTTAGACTCTGAACAACAAGGATTTGAAGGTTAATTGAGCCCCTCCATGAGAAAGGAAAAATAACTTCTACCTTGTCTGGAAAATTTAATTGTGAAGAATATGGTGCATGTCAGATTGTGAAACAGATGTTACAAAAATGTCAGAAATTAAAATGCGTATTTTTAAATTCTTTTGTTGTTTGCTTGTTTATTATTTCACGGAGAGAAATTTTGCCATGGAAGAGAATTTAAGAATTTTTTCCCATTTCTTTTCAAAAAATCTCCCCCCCCAAAAAAAAATCCACTTTTGGCAAAATATATCTGTAAAAGTTTGTCTTTATGGCCCTATTACTCTCAGCAAGGAGGAGGAACAACCATGCTAAATATTGTGTTTGTTTACTCCTTTTGCTTTTAACAGTTCATGGTTTTTCTTAATACTTTATTATATCCTTTAAGAAAATTTGCCTGGATTTGAACTTTATATTAATAAATTCATGTGTTCCTTTTTGTAATCTGCCTCCTTCAGGCAGCATTATGTTTCTAGGTCCCCCACATTGACACGTGCAGGATGAATCATCCCTTTGCACTGTCATATAGTTTTCCATTGCATGACTAGTAACATTCATTTATTCATCCTATGATTAATGTATATTTGAGTTGTTTCCAGCATTTTGTTGTTGTGGGCAAAACTTCTTAAGCATTCTTCTACGTGCCTCCAGATGCTCACGGATAACCATTTTTTTAAGTTGTAAACCTAAGAAAAAATTACTAAACCAGAGAGTATTTTTCCAACTAAGCCAAGACTTGATGCATGCATTTTACAACTTCTAAAATTTTTTTACTCTTCCAAACTGAAGAGTAAAGAGTGATATTTCATTGTGGTTTTAATTTGCATGTCTTTGAATTCTGGCAAAGTTACTCATTTGTGGTTTTCACCTACTTTCCTTCTGCAGTATTCATCTTTATCTGTTGAGTTGTAGATTTTCTTTAAATATTCTAGGTTCAAATTCTCTGTTGGTTGTGTATTTATAAATATCTTTTGTTGGTTTTTAACTTGTATTTTTCTCCTTTTTACATGGTTTGCCTTATGAATAGATGCTCTTAATTTTAATGAAGTCAAAATAATCGATCAGTTCCTTTATAATTTTTACTTTTTATGTCTTGTTTAAGAAATTTTTCCATATCTAGAAATTTGAAATAAATTTTTTAGCTCTAAAATTTTTATTTTTACCTCTAAGTCTTTAACCTATTTGGAATTGATTTCTAAGTATGATGTAAGGAAGGGATCTTTAAAAAAAAATCTATGTGGATGACTAATTCTCCCCCTTTGTTCTGCAACTTTGTGTCTTTTGGATATTAAGGGAAAAATCTATAAGGTGAGAGACTAAAAAGAATCTTATTTGTAGGAATTCAGCTCTTTTAATGCTAGGCAAGTTTAGAAATAAGTGAAGCTGGGTAAAGAAAAAAAAAGCCTTTATTGAATAATTCATTCTTTCCCCACTGACTTGTAATGCAACCTTGGTTATATATTGGTAATCCTCATACATGTGGCTCTCTTTTCAAGCATTCTAATCTCTCACATTCGTGTACTCAAAAAAAGAAAAATTAATATTTACTATTTACCAGGTAATGTTATATACCCCGAGGACACTGCAATGAACAGCAAAAGAAGAAATCTCTGCCTTTGTTTACTTCACACTGTAGTGAGGAGACATGAAAAAAAGATATACGAGTGAAATATATAGTACAGTAAAGGGTTTAAAATTGCCATGGAGAATCTAAAATGGAGAGGGGAATAGGGACTCCAGTGCACAGTGGTGGGGAGAGCAGACATTGCTGCTTTACAGGACTCCTCACTACTAAGACGGCCCTTGAGAGGAGTTCCGAAGGCTGAAGGCAGGGAGGCAGAAGTGAATTTTGTTGATCACCATTACACCGCTGATTCCCCATCAGCTGCTGGCCTGATGGCTGTCCTCGTGTAAATGCCACCGTCTGCATTTCTACAGCTTGTAACACACCCTAACATCTAGCCCAAGTCTTCATCAGTTGCACTTTCACTGCTCTTGGCCATTTACTCTCTCATGTAACTTTCAGAATCAACTTGTCAAGTTTCACAGGAAAAACCAACCAAACAAACAAACAAACAAAAAAAAAATAAAAAGGCCTGTTTGAGTTTTAATTGTATTTTCATTAAATCTGAAGATTAATTTGGTAATAAAACTGATGTATTAATACAAGTAAATCTCCTTTATCATGAATATAATTATCTTTCTATTTATTTACCTTTTCTTTAATGATTTTTTTTTCTTTCTTTCTTTTTTTTTTTTTGAGACAGAGTCTCAGTATGTCACCTTTGGTAGAGTGCCGTGGCATCACGGCTCACAGGAACCTTAAGCGAGGTTGGGCATAATGGATTCTCTTGCCTCAGTCTCCCAAGTACCTGGGACTACAGGCGCCTGCCATAATGTCTGGCTATTTTTGTTGTTGTTTTTGTTGCTGTTGTAATTATTGTTTAGCAGGCCCAGGGCCAGATTCAAACCTACCAGCCCTGGTGCATACAATAATTAAAAATAAGGCTCCATTGTCCCATCCCCTGATAGCCTTTTAAATTTGCTTATTCTTGGCTCCTCGTGTAAATGGAATATAGCATTTGTCCTATTACATCTGTATTATTTCACTTAGCATGTTTTCAAGGTTCATCCAAGTTGTAGCATGTATGAAAATTTCATTCTTTTTTAAGGCTGAATACCAGTCCATTGTATGCACATACTACTTTTCATTTATCCATTCACCAGTGGATGGATGGTAGTTTATTTTATCTTCTGGTTATTGTAAATAATGCTGCTGTGAACATTGGTCTTCAAGTACCTGTTTGAGTTCTTGCTTTCAATTCTTTTGGATTTATAAATAGAAGTAGAATATAAGTAATCACATGTTCAACTTAAAAAAATACTTTGTATTTATTTATTTATTTATTTGACACAGAGTCTCATGTTGTCACCCTTGGTAAAGTGCTGTGGTATCACAGCTCATAGCAACCTCAAACTCTTGGGCTCAAGTGATTCTCTTGCCTCAGCCTCCTGAGTAGCTGGGAGTACAGATGTCTGCCACCACTCCCAGCTATTTTTAGTGACAGGGATCTTGCTCTTACTCAGGCTGGTCTCAAACTCCTGAGCTCAGGTAATCCACCTGCCTCAGCCTCTCAGAGTGCTAGGATTATAGGCATGAACCACCACACCTGGCCTATATCCAACATTTTAAAGAACCACCATACTTTTTCCATAGCACCTGAACTATTTTACATTCCCACCAGCAATACACAAGTGTCCCAATTTCCCCAACTTTTCATATGTGCATTGGCCATTTGAATATCTTATTTGAAGACAGGAATATTTAAGTTGTTTGCCTATTTTTCCAATTGGGTTGCTAGGGTTTTTCTTTTGTTGCCTAGGCTTTTGGTACTATATTCAAGAAATTACTGCCAAATTCAATGTCATTGCTTTCTCCTGTTTTCTTCTAAGTGTTTTATAGTTTTATCTCTTGCGTTTAGGTATTTGATACATTTGATACTTTGCATATATGATATAAGGTGTAAGTGGTATTTTATTTATTTATTTATTTATTTTTAGAGGCAGAGTTTCATTCTGTTGTCCTCCGTAGGTGCCGTGGAATCACAGCTCACAGCAACCTCCAGCTCTTGGGCTTGGGTGATTCTCTTGCCTCAGCCTCCCAGTAGCTAGGACTACAGGCACCCACCACAATGCCTGGCTATTTTTTGTTGCAGTTTGGCCAGGGCCGGATTTGAACCCGCCACCCTCAGTATATGGGGCTAGCACCCTACTTACTGAGCCACAGGCGCTGCCTGGTATATTTTTTAAAAGAAAGCATTTTCTAATGGTATATGTAAGTCGAATTAAGCATTTTCACTTTTTTAACATATACAAACAAAGAAAGTACAGAATCATAATCATAGAAACTCCCCTGTGCTCCGTCCCAGCCACTACCCACCCCATGAGGAATCAGTATCCTGACTTCTAATACCACACATTACTTTTTTTTATTCTTGAACCTTGCAAAAATGAAATCACTTTGTGTATACTATTGTTACCTGACTTCTTTTTGGCTTAAAACTACATTTTAAGATTCACCCAAATTGCTGCTTGCAGTTATGGTTCATTCCTCGTTCCTCTACAGTATTTCTTTTTGTGGATACACCACATTTAACTTAACTATTCTATTATTGAATATCTCTAGTTTGGGACTATCACAAATGGTGCTGTTATGAATATGTATTTCCCTTAGTGAACATGTATACTCTTTTCTGTAGGTGTAGACCTAGAAGTGGAATGACTGGGTCATAAGGTAGATATATATATATATATATGGTCAGCATTAGTATGCATTGCACAGAATTTTCCAAAGGGTTTGCCAGGCACACCATAATTTAACTCCTTCTTAGAAGAATAAAAGGAGTCAATCTCTAAGGACAATTTCAGGTTTTATAACAGGTAATCGGAGAGATAGCAGAGATGTGGCATATTTATGAACAAATACCCTATGTAACCCAGCCTCAATCATAACGGCTCACAGAGTCAGCCATAATTAAAACTCTGTTTGGGGGTCTTAGCGGGTGAATTATTGAAAAATAGGTAAACTAGAGAGAAATAAAATTTTGATGAAAAATCACAATTAGATCTAGAACTCTGGCTCCTTTTGACATTTATGAAAGAACACTGTGCATGCCCAGAAAGAAAGTGTGCTTTTTAAGACCATCAGTTCTTTCAAGGTCAGGCACCCATGTACGGGAATGACAGGGTGTGGAAAAGAAGGCTCCACGGGCTGGCTTCTGTCTGTAGCCCTGGCTTCATTTCTCTCACTTTCCCAAATTGTCCCATCTCCTTTGCTTTTATATCTTTGTTCAGAAGGTTCCACCTCTGCCTGAAATGCGCTTCTGTTCTCTTTCTCCCTCACCTGACTAACCTAAACTCATCATTTAGCACTCAGTTGAGCTTCATCTTTTTAAGATGCCACTACTAAGGGAAGTGTTCATTCTCTGTGTCAATTGTTCTAATCTATGCTTTACCGGCCTTTCAACTTTTATGTCTCCCCAGCTATACATTAGCATCTTCAGAGCAAAGATGTGGTATGTGCCCATGTAATTAACATTTGTTAGATAAATAAGTGTTAAAATATGCTGATTTGTTATACATACCGTGATGGCTGCCCCAGCAGAGTTAAGAAGAGGTATCCTAGAGCCTGTGGTCCTGAGGACTCTGTGTTCTTGGGAGTTGCCGTGCTGGTCTCACTGGAACCTCCTTTAACGTTTAGTACTAGTCTGTCGTCTTGTGTTCTAACTACCATAGACGGTCCCACCCTACACTCAGGAATTTAAGGGTTAAAGTAAGACATTCTTGTATTCAGAAATGACTGTGCTTTTAGAATGTTTAGCATAGCTCAGTTTATAATTGCCAAGATGTGGAATCAACCTTAGTGCCTGTGAACACATGAATGGATTAACAAACTGGTATATGTATACCATGGAGTACTATTCAGAAGGAAAAATGATGGAGACTTCACATCTTTTTTATTTATCTGGATGGAGTTGACGAACTTCTCCTTAGTAAAGTGATCACAAGAATGGAGAAGCAAATATCCAATGTACTCCATACTGATATGAAAAGAGTAGACGAACAGCTCCACATTCACACAAGAGAAAAACACAATTAAATTCAAGTGGGGCAGGAGAGGGAAGATTGGCATGCTCTTGCCAAATGGGCCCAATGTAAGGTCATATGTCACACCTTCTGGGTGAAGATCTCAACTACAATTTGGACTTTACCCAACAAATACAAACAATGTAACCTAATCATTTACCCCCTCATATCAATCTGAAATTTTAAAAAATGAAATGACTATGCTTCTGGAAATCTCTGTACCTGTCAGAATCTGAAACCTATTTCAGACAGCCTGTATAGAATGGAAAGTTTTTCCTCCTTAACTAGGGAAACTTTCCCAGGGTATGTCCAGTTTTATAACTTATTGTTGATAAAGAGGAGAATATTCCAAGTTCAAATAATAGGCATTATAGGATGAATATAATATAACAGCTTCCCTTTCTTCTGCTAAGTCTCATGGGAAAACTTGAAGCTTTCCTCCTTGGCGAGTCTGCCTTATAGAAGAGCAGCCCTTCCATCTCCAAGAGATGCAGCCACATTGTTTCTCTTTGTAGGCTGCTGGCATAGTTTGCATAGTTTTCTCTCTCTTCCTGATCAGAAGCTGGCATCTAACTGGTTTCTTTGATCTTATCATTGTTGCAATGTTTTCTTGCACCAGAGTGTTGCAACTTTCATTTCTTTCGCCTGGCTGAGCATGTGATTTGGTGGCACTGTGTCAGGAATGACATCACCACCACATTTCACCACCACATTTGCTTTGGCGGTTGCTGTCTTAGCTTGTCAATGGGAGCATTGTAAGAAACCATACAGGGTCAAGACCCATTTCTTCAGAGAGTTTGTACTGTATGTGGGTGGAGAATTCTTGAAGACCATGCTTCATGGATTATAAAGAGAATCTCAAAAATGATGTTCTTAAGTTCAGTAGTGCTATGAGACACATCATCTTATTTCTCCTTGGGGGCGAGGGTTAAGAAGGAATTGATACAAAGACAAAAATAAATGACTGAATACATTCTATTTAATGATGTGTTACAGCAGATAAAGTTATCTGAGAACTAACTGTTCTCAATCTTAGCAGACCACTAAGTTTCAGATGTACCTAATGGTATGACAGGAATGAAACATCTCTAGAAGAATTGGTAGCTGCTTTTGGTGTAGGGCATGGATTTGCTTCTTATGCAACTCTGCAAGCATAAGATGCACATAAAAACTGCAGATGAGCTGCAATAAATAGCCTAAATGCCCACCAACCCAGGAATGGATTAACAAGCTGTGGTATATGTATACCATGGAATACTATTCAGCCATTAAAAAAAATGGAGACTTTACATCCTTCGTATTAACCTGGATGGACGTGGAAGACATTATTCTTAGTAAAGCATCACAAGAATGGAGAAGCATGAATCCTATGTACTCAATTTTGGTATGAGGACAATTAATGACAATTATGGTTATGGGGGGGAAACAGAAAGAGGGAAGGAGGGAGGTGGGTGGGGCCTTGGTGTGTGTCACACTTTATGGGGGCAAGACATGATTGCAAGAGGGACTTCACCTAACAATTGCAATCAGTGTAACCTGGCTTATTGTACCCTCAATGAATCCCCAACAATAAAAAAAAAAACTGCAGATGAGGCTATCTTTAAAAAATGAAGAGGGAATAACAATCCTATGAAATTTCAGGGGTACCTTCTAGTACCTCTAAAAAACTGGTCATGCGTCTCTTTATCAAACCCTTTCCCAAAGATTTTTTCCCATGGTTCACATTGCTTTTGTACACCAGAAGTTGGTTTTAATTGTGGGAGGATATGCGCTACCTAAATGCTTACATTTATTATGACACAAAATCCACCTGCTCCGAAATGCTTCCCTCAAGGACCTAAAATTCCTATCCTTGGAGACTGTTTTATTTTATTTTATTTTTTTGAGATAGAGTCTCAAGCTGTTGCTCTGGATAGAGTGCTATGGCATCATAGCTCACAGCAACCTCAAAATCTTGCACATAAGCAATTCTTTTGCCTCAGCCTCCCAAGTAGCTGGGACTACAGTCACCTGCCACAACACTTGACTACTTTTATTGTTATTTGGCAGGCCAGGGCTGGTTTCGAACCTGCCAGCTCCAGTGTATGTGGTTGGCGCCCTAGCTGCTAAGCTACAGGCACCGAGCCTGAGACATTTCTTTGGAGTAAGACCTAGTTCCCAAAGGCTTCCCGAAGAGATTCCCAGTAAAAAAAAAATTCTCTTTTTGCTAGAAAAGAGAAAGAATCAAGATGAGCCCTCTTATACCAAACCTATTAATAATTAGCACATGTAGGGCGGCGCCTGTGGCTCAGTGAGTAGGGCGCCGGCCCCATATGCCGAGGGTGGCGGGTTCAAACTCAGCCCCGGCCAAATTGCAACAACAACAACAAAAAAAAAATAGCTGGGTGTTGTGGCGGGCGCCTGTAGTCCCAGCTGCTCGGGAGGCTGAGGCAAGAGAATCGCTTAAGCCCCGGAGTTGGAGGTTGCTGTGAGCTGTGTGACGCCATGGCACTCTACCCAAGAGCGGTACAGTGAGACTCTGTCTCTAAAAAAAAATAAATAATAATTAGCACATATAATTACATTGTATTTGTTTTTGTTCTTATTTTTGTTTGTTTTGGTTTGGCTAGGTTTCACTTTTGTGTATAATTTATTGGAACCAGTAGCTAGCATCTTGGAAACCAGGAAAAAAATACGTGAAACAGATGAGGCAAGATTTAGTTTTTCCAGTGTTTAGAAACTTGTAGTCAGAGCATCTCTAACACTGAAAAGGCAATCTGGAAGCAGAAAGAAAAGTGGCACCCACAGAATAGAACCCTAGATGTGTCTAGAAACAGTGGAGGACACAGTTGCTGGGAAGGAAACCCAGAAAACAACTGGAAGCAATTAAGATCAACCTCATAATCAGAGTAACTTGGAACAATCCTCAGACTAGATGATGAGACCTCAGACCAGGTGCTAACATTGGCTTCTTGGTGTTGTTGCTGGAGTGGCTTCTATGTCTCCCCAATTTTAAGGGGAATCTCTACAAGCTCCTTACTTTGCTTTAGGGTGCATAATTATGAAAATGATGACAAACCTCTTCACCACTATCATGTTTTTCTGAAGATGACTTTTATTAGTGCCATTGCCCAAAGCATCTAGAAAAAAAAAAAAAATCCAAGTTCAGAATTTAGGCTCTGATCAAACTTTTGGAAACCCAACCATAATTACAGCTATCCTGAAAACACTATCTTTCCCTCTCTCTCTCCTTTTACTCAGAAAGATTGGCCTAGGTGTGCTGTACACAATGACCCTGAATTCAAACGCTGAATTTAATTTAAAAGTCTGTCAACCCAATTGATAGAGCTCTCCAAAGCCTTACCATGTTTCTGGGTGGGTTTACACTGTTGCATAGGCCTCCTGGGCAGGACCTGTGAGGAAGCAGGAATGGGGTGTTGCCACACAGAGCCATTATCTTGCTAGATACAGCCCTAATCTGCTGACCGTGGCATGGCTCATGTTTCAATTGAAGGGACTACTTTTTCCTGAGAGGGAGGAACAATTTTTTTTCTGGGCACAAGTCACAAATCTTGATTTTTTTTTTTTTCTGTTGCATTCTGCAATTTTCTTGAAAACTTTACACAAAGGAATTTTTATAGTAGTCTCCATCAAATACCTGCAAGGAGAAAAGAAAGCACATCTAATTCTATGACTTTAAAAAGACAAAGAATATGTTATTTAACTCACAATTTTATTTATTTCAAATAAACATAGTCACAACTTTTTCTTCTGGGAAAAAAGTCACTAAATAAATATAATAAAGCTTAGGGCCAGGCGTGATGGCTCATGCCTGTAATCCTAGCACTCTGGGAAGGCCAAGGTGGGTAGAATGCTTGAGCTCAGGAGTTACAGACCAGCCTGAGAAAGAATGAGACCGCACTCTAATAAAAATAAATAGAAAACCTAGCCTGTGTCATGGTGGGTGCCTGTATTCCCAGCTACTTAGAAGGCTGAGATAAGAGGATCCCTTGAGCCCAAGAGTTTGAGGTTGCTGTGAGCTATGACACCACGCGACTCTGGCGTGGACAACAAAGTGAGACTGTCTCAAAAAAAAAAAAAAATACAATGAAGCTTGAAGTTCTTTACCATGGTCACATTTTATCTTTTACAAAGGAGTTTTTAGCATTTCTGATTGTTTGTTTGTTCTATGCTAAAAAATAAAGCCCCTTCACCTCTCCCCACCAAAGAATAATAAATTTATTCTTGCTTATTCTTGGGAGAAAAAACGGAAACCCAAATAACACATTTGTGGTTGAAAAAAATACATGTCAAAAGCAACACTTTTAAAGGGGGAAATTACAATTGATGCATGGAAATTTCTGAAGTCTTATGTAGATATCATTTAAAATGGCAACCAATTTTTATAATCTGAGCCTAACTTTGCCTTTCTGTGTGCTCATGGACATATTTGTCTAGTTTAAGCGGCCATGGAGAAGAAAATATAAGCAAAAATTCTGGGATTCACCTAACTTCCCAAATACTGACCCACATGTTTTTCTTTAAGCCTATGTAAGAAGAGCTTATTTAAAAAGTTATGATTAAAAAACACAAGCTTTGAGACAGCCTGGGCAATATAGAAATACCCCAAGAGCTACAAAAAAAAAAACCTTGAAAATTACAAGTTTGAGAAAAAACTTGTGATGGTCCACACCTGTACTCCTAAGAACTCAGGAGGCTGAAGCAGCATTTAGCCCAAGAGTTCCAGGTTGCAGTGAGCTATGATTGTACTACTCTATACCTGCCTGGGCAACAGGACAAGACTCTGTTTTTTTTAAATAAATAAATAAATACATAAATAAAACAAGGCACTGTGTGATCCTCCTCTGGACCGTGGTGTCTGAATGTACGTGTATATAAGACAAAAAATTCACCACAGACTGCTTGTGAAGATATAGTTACCGGTGGGTATGCCAGCTATGAAGCTGCTGTCCCTGGTGATTCCTGGCAGGCCAGGGTTTTTTACGTTGGTGAGCACTGTCATTTAGCAGTTGTCACTGTATTACAGAGTGAAGACTTTTCTTGAGAGAATGTGGCCAAATGACACATCAGTCATGGCTTCCAGAGGTGGAAAGTGAAGCGTGACGAGGCAGATGGAATGACTTTTACAGAGCTGTGATGACACAAGATGAGACCCCGGACCTCAGCCTTGATTCCCCATCCTTCCACTCTTCCACGGGAAGGAACATTTCTGCTTAACTTTGGACTCACGATGTTTAAATTTCCAAAGAGATAGCATGAAATGAAAACTTTAGGGCCCCCTGTATTCTCACAGTTAATACTGCAGCTCTGAAGGAAAGGTAATTTATAACTTGACCCTGAGAACATCCTAGGCATCTGTCAAAGAAGGTTAACCTAATACGATCCACAAGTCACGGCATATCCAATCCATTCTTAAATGATTTTCATTTCTAGTCTGTAAAAGCCTGTAGGGGAATTTTTTGCATAAGTATACAATGTCATGCCTCTTTTAGTTTTATTAAGACTACCCCCCTTAGGATCCAAGGAAGACTCATTAATTTTCAAATCCCCATATTCATTCAGGATAGAACGAATATGTCTTTTCAAGTGAACAAGTCTATTTTCAATCTGTTGTTATCGCTTATTATTTCAGAGACTTCAACAATCTCACCTTGAAGTTCCTATTTCTATTCTACACAGTGCTTCTGAAGCCCCCTATTCTACCAAGAGATGGGGTGCCCCCTCGTCAGCGCCTCTTTTGCTCTACATCAACTCAGAGCACTGCACCGATGACAGCTTCATTGGCCAGATTAGCTCATTGTATTCAAAACACAAAATATATGTAACTCATCTTTCTTCTAAGATTTTAAGGCATAGTCACTTGGGGGGGGGTGCTCACAGTGGAATGAGAAGGAAATAGGAAGTAAAACATACAAAGGAGAGAGGAACGGGGAACTTGCAAAGCTGGGTGGGAGAAGAAGAACCCAGATATGGAGAGAGTGTGGCCAGCGGAGAAAGAAAGAGGCAGGAAGTCAAAAGTAAGGAGAATGAGGAGATACGGGACCAGGGTATGCCCTTAAGGGCCGTCAAAGAGAAAAAGCACAAAGTTTGAGTCATTCCCCTCTCAAGGGCAGAATGTGTTTCAGAGAGTATTAAATGCTGCTCCATCTCAGCTAAGTTCAGATGTATTTGTCTCTAGGACGTTAAGGAACTTTCTGGATAAAAAGAACCACAGCCAAGTACACATCACAGCACCCTCTTTCTCTGCACTTCTACGGGAGTTTTCATAAGGACAGCTGAGGATCTGTGCACCTGTGTATTCATGTTTTCTCCACCACGTGAGGGCCATCAGGGGGATGGGAGTAACCAGGCCTTCCTCAGAACATCCTCCCATGATAGGTTGGGTTCACTGGCTTTGGGTCACAATAGCTAAGGATTATGAGGCCCTGTGAGCCAGGTACTATGCTCCCCTTTTCACAGAGAGCACCCCCCACTTAATTCACAGATCTGAAGTACGACATAAAGGTCAGAAAACTGAGGCGTAGACAGGTGAAGTAACATCTCCTAGCTAGAAAGAGTTGGAGCCAGATTTTTCTATCATAAAATGTAAACTTAATAAAGAGTACACATCTGACTGATTTTCACTGAAGCCCTACAATAGCATAAAAAATGAAGATATAGTCAACAAATGTTTGGCAATTTTGTAATCAAATTGGCCATCTGTTCATTATGTAAAAGAATTTTGGATTCTTTTTAATTACCTAGTGATCATGTTTCCACTGACCTATTAATGTCTTATAAAAGCTAGTAGATTTCCTGACCCTTTCTGAGCAGAGTACAAACTATCTTTTAGAAGTCACTGAAGAATAAGAAAAGAAGAATGTCATCTTTAGCAAAGGCCTCCTTATAAAAGGGCCAATTGAATGCCACACTTATAGAGCTAGTTCACTGAGTCCCTCCTTTTTATAACATGCCTAACATAGTAATCTAAAGACAACTGAAAATTCAACTCTGCTCTTCTTTGTAGGACTGCCTCTTTTATCACTCTGCTTTGTAAAATCTGGCTTGGTGGAGTACCATCATTGAATTCAAGGGAAGTTTCTTGCTTAGATCATTCCAAAGGGTGCAGAGAAATATTAAGAGCTCACCACACATTAAACCAACAGGAAACATTTGTATCGAAATTGGAAATGCCTGTCATATTCTCCCACATTTGAATCTGTTCATAGCAGTTGTACACTAAAGAGTCTGTTCAGTTTTAAATTTACTTGAATTCAACCTGAGTACATTGATGGGAGAGGATGACATTAATGTGCATTTTTTACTTTTGTGTATGACTGGCCGCTGCTGCAACTGGTCACTACGTTACTCAATATCTCATTAGGCTATATTTTTGTTCACTTTTTATTTTCCATTGTGTTAAGTGCTTTTGATAGATCACCTTTCTTTAGTCCTCACACCAGTGCTGTGAACTAAGAGACTCTTTGATCTGTATTTTGTAGACAGAACTGAGGCTTGTACGTCACAGTATGCTGGGTTAGGGACGAGACTCGAACCATCGGTCTGAGACCAGAGTCCACATTATCACCCAACTGTGTGAAGTGACCTTTTCATTTCAGGAGCCTGATTTAACCACCTACTAGCTCCACCTACAGCTGGCATCTAGCCCAGATCTGAGGAATCCTGTACCACACAGCCAATACGTGGGACACGTATGCTAACAGCAGGGGGAGGTGATAACAAAATAGAATGTCACTCTAGTCACTCTGTCCTTGTACAGGGTGGTCACCTTTCCCGGAGACCTCATCACAAAATCAGAATCAGGTTGGTAAATTATTATAAATTATACTACCAAGGGACTCATTTATTGATTTTTTTCAACATGGACTTATTAATTGCGTATTGTAAACCAAGTCCTATGCTAGATGTTGGGATATCAAGACTATGTAAGACATGAAGTTACTCCCATCTAGAAACATATAGTTTAGTAGAGGGAAAATAGACAAGTAAGAGATTGTAATTCTGAGTGGTGAGTGCAACAAGGGAAATATACAAAGGGTTCTAGAAAAGGAACCTGGCCTAGGTGTGAGTGGAGGTGTTCAGGCAAAGCTTCCTGAAGCAGAGGAGTGAGAATGGATCACATCCTGGAAGGAGGAAAACTAGTTATGCAGATGAAGAGAGGGGAGAAGGAGTGGGTGGGAAGGAAGGGGACAGGGCATTTCTGAAGGAGGGAACAATAAGCAGAGCCTAGGGATGACAGGGAGACGGCAACATATCTGTAGAACTTCAAGGAGCTCAGAACGAGTCACTAGAGCAGTGGTTCTCAACCTTGCTAATGCTGTGGGTGGTGACAGTAGTTGAGAACCACTGCACTCGAGCCTGGTGGAGGTGCAAGTTGTGACTGTATGCACCTGTGCATGGAGGGGGGCTGGTTGCAGAGTTAATCAGGAACCAGTGGATGATGAGTTTGGGATACCATGAACATTCTGACCCAACGGCAATGGGGAACTTCAAGAGTTTTAAGGATAGGGATGATGGCATAATTAAATCAGTATTTTTAAAAGGCATTCTGGGGACAGCATGGAGAATAATTTGTGCATGAAACCTGAAGGCAAATAGGTTACAAAGTAGAGTGTGGCACTGATCTAAGCCACTGGTTTCCAAATCGAGTGGGCAACAGAATCATCTAAAGGGCTTGTGAAAACACACATCGCAAGGCTCCAGCCTCTGAGGTTTTGAATTAATAAGTCTCAAGTGTGGCCTAAGATGTGCCTTTCTATCAAGTTCTCGAGTGATGCTGAAGCTTCGCATCTAGGACTACACTCTGAGAAACCACTGTTTGAAGTGAGGTTGATCACTAATTGTAAAATTCTGGGATTCTTCCTTAGGGACATTCAGGCCTTGCCTGAAAGCCAATTTTGCTGTCATGGGTCTACGATTTTGTGAAACACATTGTTTCTAAAGACCTTTTCATAAAATGAATATAGGCCTATTAAAAAGTGGAATTAATTATTGTTGTCTTAGATCATTGCTATTCGTTTCAATTTTGTTTTCTATTTCCCAAGTTGAATTTTATTTGATATGCCAGAGAAAAATCTCATGGTACATTCAGTAATTCACAACAGAATTAAAAGCTGAAATGCCACTGTAGTTGACTAAATCCTTTGTCTACCTGAAATACAATAGACCAATTCAAGACTGTAATATTTGGGCTCAGAATTTAGAAATGAAACCTTGTGGTGGGTGGAGTCTTATCTGCTTTAAATGCATTAAAAAACCCTCTCCTCCTATTTTGCGGCTGGAAAAAAAGAGGCCAAACCGAAAACGGTGTACAAACCCAGTAATCGCAAATTCCTTTTCTTATCAACTACCTAAGAAAGAACATTATATCAAAGAGAAACAATGCCTCTTTAGAAAAAAAAAAAAAGGAACTCTGTTATGTTAGTACAAGCTCTACATGTCTGTCCCTAGGTCTAACTAAAATTGAAACAAAAAAGGTCTGTGTTAATTTTTTTCATCTAAAGGACTGTGAATTTGTGAAATCATCAGACTACTCCCTCTTAATGGTGTACTACTCATACTGCTGAATTATTTTAGCAACATGAAGTTAGTGTTAGTGTTGAAACATATGCCCACCTCAGAAGAAAGTTGTGGTAAAAATAGCATGTAATAATTTACTGAGACTGACCTCTTAGGAGTTTACTTACAGCCATGCTATATGGACTCTCTTTCCTTTGTCTTTGAGATGTGACTTTACCAATTCTTTGATCTCTTGGGATCAACTGTCTTTTTCAGAAATGCTTAATTCATCATGCTTGCCCAGAGTGTCCCAGTTACAGTTTATTAATGTCACAGTTCCCTTGAAAATGTGAGGATGCTTCTAGACTACTGAAAAATATTAACCATCTACATCTTAATGGAAGGTTAACTGCAAATAGAATAACTAATGAAAGAGACTAATGAAGCTGATTCCATCAACTGAGGCATTCTGTCTTTGCTAAGTAACTCAGTTTGTGAACTCATAATTAGTTTCACTAGAAAGGATTACAGCATCCCAAGCAGTGGGCCGTAATTATAATTATAGGTGTGGCACAGACTGCAGGAGCAGACGAGCTCATAATAAACAGAGATTTGCTCTGCTGGATCATCTGCCTTCACTAAAGAACAAAGAACAGCAGCATAAATGAGTTACCATGTAAACAAATTGAGCAATCTCCACCATACAGCAGAGTAGTGTTCCTCAGCCAACATATACACCTCTCTGTTACCAGGAACCACTTTCAACCACCTCTGTCCTTCCCCTGGTGGAGGTGAGTTTTGCCTCTCTGCACTCTCCTGACCTTCAGCTGGTGAGCAGGGGCTGAATGGATAACAGAAATGAACCTTTATTCCCTTCATCTTTCACCACCTCCTTCACTCCAGTACCATGTTACAACTATTCCCAGAGCACAACATAGACAAAGAAAGTACTCTTTTAGTCCAACAGCCAATTAGGTTGGTTTTAGGATCGATGTAGCAACATACTTGACTTCCTGACTGCTAGATTTTTACACAGCAGTTTGCAAGGCTAGGAACAAAATCCCCACTGGCAAAGTGAATTAGAAGAGTACTGCAATTATGGAAAGAGAAAAGAAAGAGAGAGAGAGAGAGAAGAAAGGAAAGAGGAAAGGACAGGAAAGGAAAAGGAAAAGGAAAGGAGACCCAAATACCTTCTTTGCTTACATTTAAGTTCGGCAATTGTACTCCCCAAATTGTTTTGTTCCCTGTTTTGTTGGTAAGGTTGTTCCATTCCTACTGGGCTGGATGATGGATAGTGCTGTGTGCCCAACAGGGATTCTGGTTCCAGTATCATCCTTCGAGGACAATGGGGAAGTGGATTAGAAGTCTCTTCAGGCCAGCAGGTCTTTAACCTGATACAGTACGGGCTTGCACTGTCTTCTCAGTGCAGATGTGCAATACTAGGCTAGGGTACCCAGCCAGTAAAAAGGAAGTACAAAGATGCAAAAGATTAAAAATAACCAACCACCCGCCCCCCAAATCCCTAGAAAAGGTACAGATTAATTTGTGGCCTCAAGCAATTTCAGAAGTAGGAGGGCCCTCAATGACCAGAAAACTGTCTCCTCCCTCCCTCAACCCTGATGCTTGACAGCGTCTTCTTCCAACCTGGAGACAGTGAAGACGAGAGAGGTGGGGCTTCAACTCTCACGTGGCTGTGCTTCTACAACCATCCTTTTGGGCATGCACACATCTGGAGAAGTAGCAAGATTCTCATTGATGTGAGCCTTGTATTGTGCACAGTCAATAAAGCACTTGGAAGGGAACATAGGCTATGAAATCACCGTTACTGGGGCCTCCGTGCTGATGATTAAATTAAGAAACCCTTCCTTTCTGTGTACTTTTTGCTTTTACAATATTTTCCACGGGGCAATGTTACATTATAATCTTTTCAGAAACATTTCCTCTTAATTACTGTTAATTCATTTCCAATTATTGTGCGCTAGATGAAAATCCCATCCAGACCTCGATGTCTGGAGTATTTCGATGAACCATTTGCTGCCACGTCTGAATGTTAGACTTCCTATCTGATTTCCTACCCCACATCAAAACGCCATCTGCCAAGGCACCTACTGTATCTGACATTGAGAGGCTGAGAAAGCTCATCGCCCCTGGTGGGAGGCAGCATGCGCCTCCTGCGGCAGCTCACCAGGCTTCCTCCCCGGCTGCAGCACCTCCGCTCCGCAGGAACCAAACCCTTTTCTCTGCTGTCCCAAATGAGATGACCGCTTTTCACAGCGTTTGGGGCCAAGTAAAAAACTAATAAAAATAAAGGTTTCTGAGAGGCCTGTCTGGGGTTCCCCTCCCACGCGGAGGGTTGAAACCCTCCGGTTCCAGCCTGGCTATTCCCGGCAGGCACCCCCCGCGTGTTGCTCGGTCACATGGGCGCACAGCGGTCCCCCCAGACGCTCCTCAGACCTGGCTTGTATGGATCCCCAAGCAGCGCCCTCTGCCTCCGCACCTTTTTGGTGTGGCTGGAGCAAAGTATTGGAAAGCAGGCGGTGTGTCCAGGAAACAACAGAAGTCACTATTGCGAGGAGCCTGCTGTCATCTTTAACAGCTTTCAAAGGCCCTGGCTTTGTCTTTGGGCTTTGTCCCACCGGCTTGAGGGGTAAGGATGCTGCCGCCATTCTTCTCCTTAGAACTCCAAGGCCTTGCTTTGGATAACCCAGACTTGGTCCACACTGAGCCTTCCCCGGTGCCTTCCAGCCCCCAGTTGCCAAACCAATGTTTGTGAGTAGTACAGGGCATGCACTTTTCTATGCATTAGAAAACATAAAAATAAAATTATCATATATCCATTTCTATGCATATTTTCAGCCGCCACCCCCCCCCAGTTCCTAAGAGCTGCTCATCATTTTTTAAGGCTCTTCATTACTTTACCAAATGACACCCCCCAAACCCTTTTATCAGCTGTCACCCTCCACTTAAAAGCTCTGTATATGAAACTAAATTTCTGATATGAAGGAAGTTTCTTTGATTTACGACTTTGATTCCCATACAACAATAATTGAAGAAAGATGAAAGGCTCTTAGTTTGCCATTCTTTAAAAGTCTCTTTTGTACTTTGCTCCCCCAGTCTTACTCCATGTGAGCTTGTAAATATCTATTTCTACACTTCAAACTTGCCCTCTTGGTTCTGCAATTACCAACAGACCATTATATACATAAAATGAAGTTCCCTTCATTTCTGCCTTTATTTATTTATTTTTATTAAAATCATAGCTGTGTACATTAATGCGATCATGGGGCACCATACACTGGTTTTATAGGCCGTTTGACACATTTTCATCACACTGGTTAACATGGCCTTCCTGGCATTTTCTTAGTTATTATGTTAAGACATTTATATTCTACATTTACTAAGTTTCACATGAACCCTTGTAAGATGCACTGCAGGTGTAATCGCACCAATCACCCTCCCTCCGCCCATCTCCCCCTCTCCCTCCTTTCCCTCTCCACCTTCCCCATATTCTTAGGTTATAACTGGGTTATAGCTTTCATATGAAAGCCATAAATTAGTTTCATAGCAGGGCCGAGTACATTGGATACTTTTTCTTCCATTCTTGAGATACTTTACTAAGAAGAATATGTTCCAGCTCCATCCATGTAAACATGAAAGAGGTAAAGTCTCCATCTTTCTTTAAGGCTGCATAATATTCCATGGTGTACATATACCACAATTTATTAATCCATTCATAGATCGATGGGCAGTTGGGCTTTTTCCATGACTTAGCAATTATGAATTGGGCTGTAATAAACATTCTGGCACAAATATCTTTGTTATAATGTAATTTTTGGTGTTCTGGATATATACCTAGCAGAGGAATTATAGGATTGAACGGCAGATCTATTTTTAGATCTCTAAGTGTTCTCCAAACATCTTTCCAAAAGGAATGTATTAATTTGCATTCCCAAGAGCAATATAGAAGTGTTCCCTTTTCTCCACATCCATGCCAACATCTCTGGTCTTGGGATTTTGTGATATGGGCTAATCTTACTGGAATTAGATGATATCTCAAAGCAGTTTTGATTTTCATTTCTCTGATGATTAAGGATGATGAGCATTTTTTCATATGTCCGTAGGCCATGCGCCTGTCTTCTTCAGAGAAGTTTCTCTTCAAGTCCCTTGCCCAGCCTGCAATGGGATCACTTGTTCTTTTCTTGCTTATACGTTTGAGTTCTCTGTGGATTCTGGTTATTAAACCTTTGTCAGAGACGTAACCTGCAAATATCTTCTCCCATTCTGAAGGCTGTCTCCTTGCTTTACTTACTGTGTTCTTGGCTGTGCAGAAGTTTGATCTTTTTTAGTTTGATCAGGTCTCAGTAGTGTATTTTTGAAGCTGCTTCAATTGCCCGGGGGGTCCTCATCATAAAATACTCGCCCAGGCTGATTTCTTCAAGGGTTTTCCCTGAACTCTCTTCTAGTATTTTTATAGTTTCATGTTTTAAGTTTAAATCTGTAATCCAGTGAGAGTCTATCTTAGTTAATGGTGAAAGGTGTGGGTCCAGTTTCAGTCTTCTACAGGTTGCCAGCCAGTTCAACCAGCACCATTTGTTAAATAGGGAATCTTTTCCCCACTGAATGTTTTTAATTGGCTTGTCAAAGATCAAATAACGGTAAGTAGCTGGGTTCATCTCTTGGTTCTCTATTCTGTTCCAGACATCTACCCTCTGTTTTTGTGCCAGTACCATGCTGTTTTGATCACTATGGATTTATAGTATAGTCTGAGGTCTGGTAGCATGATTCCTCCTGCTTTGTTTTTATTTCTGAGTAATGTCTTGGCTATTCGAGGTTTTTTATGATTCCATATAAAACAATATTATTTTTTCAAGATCTTTAAAGTATGACAGTAGAGCTTTAGTACGGATTGCATTAAAATTGTATATTGCTTTGGGTAGTACGGACATTTTAACAATGTTGATTCTTCCCAGCCATGAGCATGGTATATTTTCCCATTTGTTACTGTTTTCAGGTATTTTTTTTCTTAGAGTTTCATAGTTCTCTTTATAGAGTGCCGCACCCTCGGCACCAAGCCGCAGCGAGGTGGCGCTGTCCGCGTTGTAAAACGACGGAAAGGAGGTCTGTGCTCCCTGGAGCGAAGCCCCCAGCACCCCCAGTGTGCGCAGCGACAGAGATGTTGCCCAGCATGCTGTTTTTTGTCGCATTAACCTAAGGGTATGGCTTTCTGTTACAGTGTAAGTGTATGTTAAGCTGAATGTCTGTTTGTCCTGATAAGTAAGCAATACGGTTTTAAAGAATGAACACAATGATAGTTAATCCAGAAACAGCACTAGAAGTATGACTGTGCCAGACTCAGTGGCTCCAAGTAAGCCTGCACAAAAGCAAGTCCCCACCATAAACGCCAGTGGGCTAAGACAATGCAGGCACAACAAACAAGATGTTTAAACAAGATGTTCCAACACGACATGCACCATCACCACCCACAGTAAAACTTTCCTTAAAAAACATCTTACTTCACTACATTTCTAATCAATCAAATCACAATAGAATAAGCACATATGATTAATAATAAGCACATAATAAAAGTATATATAACCAACATTAACTTAAAATTTATATATCTAATAAGAGCCTTAAAACAAATTATGCCTTTACTATTACTTAAACACAAATGTAAAGAATTACACTATACTAACATTCCTCAGATAAGAGGAAGAAAGAGGAAGCAAGAGGAAGCAAATAGTTTTCGCTGATAACCACTAACCTTTGTTCTCCTTAAGGGCAGGATATTGAAAAATAGTAATGGATAACTACCCACGTTTGCAAACTTAAAATATAACTTGTAAAGGTCAGCAAGTTGTAAAAATACTTTGTGTAACCTGTAATGCTTTGTGTAAATTGTATAAAAACCGTACTTAAAACTCAGTAAAGTACAGCTGCATACTTCACCCATAGTGTGCCAGACTGTCATTTTCCTGCGTCGACCTTTCAACCAACCTGACTCCGTTTCCCTGCTTTCCCTCGGACTGAAGCCCACCGACAGGGTGGTCCGCGGCAATAGAGATCTTTCACGTCCTTTGTTAGATAAACTCCTAATTATTTCATCATCTTTGGCACTACTGTGAATGGAATAGAGTCCTTAACTGTTTTTTCAGCTTGATTATTGTTGCTATATATAAAGGCTACCGATTTATTAATGTTGATTTTGTTAACCTGAGATGCTGCTGTATTCCTTGATGACTTCTAAGAGTTTTGTAGTAGAATCCCTGGTGTTTTCAAGATATACAATCATATCATCTGCAAAGAGCGAAAATTTGATCTCTTCTGACCCTATATGGATATCCTTGAGTGCCGTTTCTTCCCTAATTGTGACAGCTAAAACTTCCATTACAATGTTAAAAAGCAGTGCAGATGATGGGCAGCCTTGTTTGGTTCCTGATCTGAGTGGAAATGATTTCAATTTAACTCCATTCAATATGATATTGGCTGTGGGTTTGCTGTAGATGGCCTCTATCAGTTTAAGAAATGTCCCTTCTATACCAATTTTCTTAGGTGTTCTGATCATGAAGGGATGCTGGATATAATCCAAAGCTTTTTGTGCAACAATTGAGAGAATCATATGGTCTTTGTTTTTTAATTTGTTTATGTGCTGAATTATACTTATAGATTTACGTATATTGAGCCAGCCTTGAGACCCTGGGATAAAACCGACTTGGTCATGATGTATAATTTATTTGATGTGTTGCTGGATTCTGTTTGTTAGGATCTTGTTGAATATTTTTCATCTATATTCATTAGTGATATAGGTCTATAATTTTCTTTTCTTGTTGGGTCTTTTCCTGGCCTGGGGTTCAGGGTCATGTTTGCTTCATAGAACATGTTGTGTAGTCTTCCTTCTTTTTCTATACTTTGGAACAGGTAGAGTAATATAGGTACTAGTTCCTCTTTAAAGGTTTGGTAGAATTCTGATGTGAAGCCATCTGGTCCCGGGCTTTTCTTTTTAAGGAGATTTCATGTGGTTGATGCTATTTCAGAACTTGATATGGGCCTGTTCAACATTTCCACTTGATTCTGGTTAAGTCTTGGAAAGTGACGTGCTTCCAAGTATTGGACAATTTCCTTCATATTTTCATCTTTCTGAGAATAAAATTTCTTGTAATATTTATTAAGGATTTTTTGAATTTCTGAGGAGTCTGTTGTTATTTCATCTTTGTCGTTTCTGATTGATGAAATTAGAGATTTTACTGTTTTTTTTCCTGGTTAGGTTAACCAGAGGTTTATCTATTTTACTGACTTTTTCAAAAACCCAACTTTTTGATTTATTGATCTGTTGTATAATTCTTTTGTTTTCAATTTCACTTAATTCTGCTCTAATTTTGGTTATTTATTTTTTATGCTGGGTTTGGGGTTGGAATGTTCTTCCTTTTCCAGTTGCTTGAGATGTCCCATTAAGTTGTTAACTTCCTCTTTTTCTGTTCTCTTGAGGAAAGCTTGCAGTGCTATAAATTTCCCTCTTAGGACTGCCTTTGCGGTATCCCACAGGTTCTGATAATTCGTGTCTTCATTGTCATTTTGTTCCAAAAATTTGACAATTTCTTTCTTAATCTCATCTCTGACCCAGCTATCATTCAGCATAAGGTTATTTAATTTCCATGTTTTTGTATGAGTATGCAAATTCCTATTGTTACTGAGTTCAACTTTTATTCCATGGTGGTCCGAGAAGATGCAAGGAATAATTTCTATTCCTTTAAATTTACTGAGGTTTGACTTGCGACCTAAGATGTGATCAACTTTGGAGTATGCTCCTTGGGCTGATGAGAAGTAGGTGTATTCAGTTTTGTTAGGATGAAATGTTCTATAGATGTCTGCTAAATCCAAATGTCGGATGGTTAGGTTTAAATCTAAAATTTCTTTGCTCAGCTTCTTATTGGAGGATCTATCCAACACTGCCAAAGGGGTGTTGAAATCTCCAACTATCATGGACTGGAGGAAATCAAGTTTCCCATGTCTGTTAGAGTTTCTCTTATAAATTGAGGCACATTCTGGCTGGGTGCATAAATATTAATAATTAAAATCTCATCATATTGAGTATTTCCCTTAACAAATATGAAGTGACCATTCTTATCCTTCCTTACTTTTGTTGGTTTAATGCCTATGCTGTCTGCAAATAAAATCACAACACCTGCTTTTTTCTGATTACCTTTTGCCTGAAATATGGATGACCATCCTTTCACCCTGAGTCTATATTTATCTTTTAAGGTAAGATGTGACTCCTGTATGCAGCAAATATCTGGCATGAGTTTTGTATCCAGTCAGCTACCTGTGCCTCTTTAGAGGACAGTTTAAGCCATTCAAGTTAATGGAGAATATTGATGAATCTGGTAAATTTGGAGTATCGAGTTTTTTGAAAGTCAATGGACATTTTTAATCCTTTCTCCACTGTGGAAGCTGGAGTTTCATCAATAGTTTCTGAGTGAGTTTCCTTTTGTTGTAGAGGATTGGGCTGGTCATTATGGAGGATAGGTCTGAGAATATCTTGAAGAGCTGGTTTGGTTATTGCAAATTTCTTCAACATATGAATGTCATTAAAGTATTTAACTTCTCTACCATAAATGAAACTCAGTTTAGTTGGATACAGGATCCAGGGTTGAAAGTTATTTTGTTATAGGAGATTAAACGTTGATGACCACCCCCTTCTGGCTTGAAAAGTTTCAGCAGAGAGATCTGCAGTCATTCTAATATTCTTCCTTTTGTAGGTAATGGATTTCTTGCATCTGGCTGCTTTCAGAATTTTGTCCTTCATATTAACTTTAGTGAAGTTAATTATGATATGCCTGGGGATGTCTTATTCAGGTTGAGTTGTGCTGGAGTTCTGAAACTGTCTGCTATCTGAATTTTAGAATCTCTTGGCATGTCTGGAAAATTCTCTTTTATAATTTCATGAAGAAGTGCCTCTGTGCCTTGCAAGGCCACTTCATGAATTTCAGGGATTCCAATGAGGCGTATATCAGCCTTCTTCGAATTACCCCAGAGCTCTTTGAGAGAATGATCCATTTTTGCTCTCCATTTCTCTTCCTCTTTGAGAGTTTGGAAGTTTTCAAAAGCTTTGTCTTCAATGTCAGAAAACCTTTCTTCTGCTTGTTCCACTCTGTTACTGAGGGATTCTACTGTATTTTTCAGATCTTTGAGGACTGCAAATTCTTGCTTCAGTGCATCTAAATCTTTGGTGGTTTTGTCTTTAAATTTGTTAAATTCTTGAGACAACTTTTGAATTTCTCCTTGAATTTCTAATTCTGACTTTTGAATTGCTCCTCAAATTTCTAATTCCAAATTTTCCTCAATTCTATTAATCTTGTTTGCAACCCAAATTCTGAATTCGATTTTGGACATCTCAGTTGGGTTATGAATCCCAGCTATTTATGAATGGGATCTTCAGTTACATCTGCCATATCTTTCCTTAGGGAGGTTGATCTATTCTGGTTATTCATGTTACTAGAGTTTTTCTGCTGATTCCGCCCCATAATTATTTTACACCATTTGACTTTTCCCCTGGAGCTTTGTCGAAGACCCGTACAGTGCTACAGCCTGAGAAACTGGGAACCTGTTTGGTGTGATGGGGATAAGTGGTTCTGTCTTGTTTTCAGCTCGTCTCTGTCTGACCCTAGTGAAACAGTTACTCTGGGTTGAAGTCTCAGCTGTGGAAAAATACCAGCAATTAAGTCAACCCGCCCCCCCATAGGCAACAACTGGAAAAGGAAAATCAAACCTTACTACAACCACACACCCAGGGCCACACTTGAATAGTCCTCGAGTGATTGGCTGAGTTCAAAATGTCCAAATCAATTGTCTCAGTCAGCACCTGACTCAGGTGTGAGGGTTTAAAAGGTCTCTGGCAACTGGATCGCAGGGGCCTGCCGTCAACTCAAATATGACTTGCTCTGGTGCTCCGTGAAATCAGGAGAACCCACCTAGCAAATAGATTAGTCTGGGAAGGTTGATGCCTCCTTCCCCACCTTGCAACTGTGTCACACCCAGTCACTGATTGCCCTGAAGGGCTGTGACACCAGTTGCCTCCAATGAGCAGATACTCCAGGGGGTTGCACCTGCCTGAATCACAAGGAATTCTATACCTGCTGAGTCAGGCTGCTGCTCTCTGCCTCTATCCAGCAGGGAAAGGTGAGGCCTGACAACCTCAGGCACTTGATGGAGGCTGGGGGTGTTCACTTAGTTCCAGCCCTGCCCCTGATTGATGTTACTGACAGAACAGAACAACTTTGTGGGAATTTGTTTCTGTCCCTGCTAAATTCCCCTGCAGAAGAGAAGCTGTTTTGAGTTCTCAGAACCTGCGCCTCAGGCCCTGTCTTTGTTCCTGCAGGTTAGTATTCACAGCATGATTAGCTGTCAGTTCTAGCCTCCTGCCTTCCTTTGTCTATAGGCTGATGATCGCATGAGGGCCAGGTGCATCTTAGGTTCAGTAAAGTGGTCCTCTGGGTCAGCACCGCCCTGGGAATCTCCAGGCTCTGCGTGTGCACTTTCTAGTTCCTGCACTCTACCCAGGCCGGTACTGGCTCAGGCAAACCCTTTATTCATGGGGCCTGCATCCATCCCAGGTCTGCTCCACAGTGGTTGCCACCTGAGAAGATGCCCAGCCACCTCTGGTTGCCCAGAGAGACAGGAGGTGTGACTTTGGAATATCCGGGGGTGAGACCTATTGTTTCCCAAAACGGCTGCTGTTTTGTGCCTTGGGGCACCACCACTCTGGCATGGTTCCCTTTCAGCCATGGTTCCCTCTCAGCCGACCATCCTGTCCCCACTCGCGTGCCGCAGAATCAGCACTGATCAGTTGCAGTCCAGGCCCTGTCCACACCCCTTGAGAAATCACCCAAGAATCTGGACTCCTGGGGGACATGCCTCCAGACCTCAGAGTGAGAGTGGAGGGGAGTGCTGGGAGCTAAGAGTTGCAGGTAGAGAATATATACAGTTTTATACAGTTTTATGCCTGGCAGGAGAACACTGTGGTACCCAAGTAGGGGAGGTAGGTCCAGTTTTTAGAGGGTCTCTCCCATGGACTGTAGTGGGAGGACCTTTGAACTCTGTTCATCTGTTTGTGGGGCACTCCAAGCCATTCTTATAGGGGAGGAGACTCCTGTCTGCTTGGTGATGGATTTTGTACCTTTTCTTTGTATCCTTGGGGTCGCAATTCACCTCAGCATTGAGGTGTGTTCTTCAACCTTCTCTCTTGGTGCAGCTCTAATCCACCAGGTCACTTGCTAAATTTCTGTCCTTTAACTCTCCTTCTGGATGGGAGCCTCTGTGGAAAGTTGGCTTCAGTCTGCCATCTTGTCTCCGTCCCCATTTCTGCCTTTAGTACTGCTAATAGTTTATGTGCCAAATTGTTAATTCTCTTGTTTCTCACGGCAGCAACTCTGAGGTTGGGTGCTGCTGTTACAATTCTACCTTAAAGTAGAGGAAATCAAGGCAAGGACAGAGCCACAAAGCTGAAAGAGGCATGGAGAGGGGGCTGTCAAAGTTTGAACCCAGCCAGCGCTATCTATTTAAGTGTGATGATTGAAGGAAATTTTTCCCTTTCCAAAGGATGTCACAAGTGAGAACTTTGTCAGCTTTCTCCTCAAAGTCAACTTTCTCCATTCTCTCTCCCTACCCACGACCCACAAAAGGCTTGGATTTACATGGAAATGATATTCCAAATCAGTTTTACTATCCCAATCATAGCTAATTATAGCAGACTTCATGTCTAATGCTTTCCGGCACCTTTTGGTTCACACAAAGAATGTTTTAATTATAATATTGATACATTCATGTTGTCTAAGAGATTGGATCTTCTACCCAAGGGAATAATCTGCATGTGACATTGAACTTCCAGAGGAAGCTATTATATTACTCTTGGCTAGTATATGAGTCATAGCTTAATGGGGGAGGCAGGGACAAAGGTGCTTCCACATTTCCTTCAGCATTCAATCAATTCCTCTCTTGATGTTTTCAAGGAATCTGGGCCCACCTAGAAGGAGGAAGAGGGCCTCTTAGAAATAGGTATAATTCTTCTACTAGGTATATACCCAGAAGACCAAAAATCACATTATAACAAATATATTTGTACCAGAATGTTTATTACAGCCCAATTCATAATTGCTAAGTCATGGAAAAAGCCCAAGTGCCCATCGATCCACGAATGGATTAATAAATTGTGGTATATGTACACCATGGAATATTATGCAGCCATCAAGAAAGATGGAGACTTTACCTCTTTCATGTTTACATGGATGGAGCTGGAACATATTCTTCTTAGTAAAGTATCTCAAGAATGGAAGAAAAAGTATCCAATGTACTCAGCCCTACTATGAAACTAATTTATGGCTTTCATATGAAAGCTATAACCCAGTTATAACCTAAGAATATGGGGAAGGTTGAGAGTTAGGGGCGGAGGGTGGGTGATTGGTGGGATTACACTTGCAGTGCATCTTAAAAGGGTACATGTGAAACTTAGTAAATGTAGAATATAAATTTCTTAACATAATAACTAAGAAAATGCCAGGAAGGCTATGTTAACCAGTGTGATGAAAATGTGTCGAACGGTCTATAAAACCAGTGTATGGTGCCCCATGATTGCATTAATGTACACAGCTATGAATTAATAATAATAATAAATAAACAAATAAAAGAAATGGGTGACAGGTTTTATGTCTGTAAAAGATATATCCTCACATCTTTCATTTGGTTCTTTAATTGATCTGGAAGTTGTATAGCAGAAGGAGAGGATATAAACATTTCTATTTAGGGGATGAGATAATTAAGGACTAATGACCTTAAATAATTTTATGAGAAGGCAAAATCCAAAATGTTATTATCTATGGTCTAAAGCTTCCCTCTGTCAGTGGTCTTCAAGCAACATCATAAAGTATCTTTCCATGTGTTTGAAACAACCAGGTTGTCTTTCAGATGTTAATGGAAGAAATATCCAAAGCCTGTTAAAGAATTCAAGAAGGTTTATTCTGAGCCAAATGTGTATGACTGACTTAGAGCAGATGGCCTCAAGAGGTCCAGAGAAACTATGCCCATGGGAGCTGAGTTACAGTTTAATCTTAGACATTCATGGTGGCAGGAACTATGCAGCAGACCCTAAGCTAATACATGGAGGATGTACATTTGTTCCTGAAAGTTTGGTATCTGTCCCAGCAGCTGAACAAAGAACAAGGAAAAGCAGCTTGAGGAAAAGAAAATAGAAGTTTATTAATTCACCAGCAAACGAGGAGGCTGACAGATTCCTGCCTTAAAGTACCAATGTTGTCACTATAAACAGAAATATGGAGCTTTTAGAGAGGGGAGTTTCAGCTTCAGGCTATCAAAATTTAACTACAGTCAATAGTCCTGATTGACCCCATCTCTGGGCAAAAATGATCCTGTGACTTCTGTTCATCTCCGGTGGCACAAAAAAACAAAGAACACTTCTCTGCCCCTCTGATTACTGGCCTTGGGCAGGAGTACAGTTTTCATTCCCAAAAAGAGTGTGTGTGAGGTTAAAGAGACATCTCATGAGACATTTTACCAGGAAGTATCCTGTTACCTATTCCCCACGGTCAATTTTACCTTCCCATATCTATGTGAGAAAAGACAATATAGTCATCAAGGTACTTCCTGATAGAGTGGGCTGATGTTTTAAATGGAAGGTTTATGCTTACTTGTACTATTGCAAAGCTATGGTAGTAAATTTACAAAAATAAAGAATGCAACAGATTACCTGGTGAAGAGGGACATAAGTAATGACTATAGCCGTGAGGCAAAATGGAGGAGGATACCTGATGAGAGAGATTTTCCCCTGGTACCTAAGACACCAGTGGGACTATGGGTCCTCACTCTCACCTCGTCTGATACAGGGCTGGGAAACATGGGACTTCTGAGTACATAGAGCTATTAGTCAGCTATTAATCAAGCCCTGTAGATGATTTGAGAGCCTTGCCCCTGCAGATTTAGAAAACACAGACAGGAATATTTGCACTGAACAAGGTTTAGAATGACAAACTCAGCAGTGAGACAGATCAGCAGAAGAGGTGATAGTCTAGGAAATCTTTATTAAGAAATTTTCTCTGCATCCTGTACATAGAACAAATAACCCAAGAAAGACTAGTGAAATATCAACATTTTCATTTTCCTTCTTCTTAAACAAAACACTATTTTTTTTAAATAGACACTTTAGATCACATAAAGCCTGGACCATTCACTGCAACTTGGGTCCTCTTCTTTCTTGGGACACCTCTTTAGTCTAGTACAATTAACCTAAGGCTTTTACTCTCAAAAATTTCAACAAATTTTTGAAATTTCTGAGTTCTTAGAAGCACTTCATAAGGTCCCTTCCGCTCTGTGCTTCCAATAGAGGCAGGGACCTGAAAGAGGCAGCCTCATGCACAGTGGTTATCCTTTAATACACTGCTTTACTCTGTTCCTTCTCTTTTGATTATTTTATCCTTGATTAGACCCTTCTAGAAAGGGTCTCCCACAAATTAGTTCCTAGGGGCTACACTTATCCAGAGGGAGGCAAATGGCAACACCTCAACCCCCTTCCACTGGGTTTTCTGCATCAGTTCCAGGATGCATGCAATTTCCACTCTAGATGCAAGGTTTTGTTTAGCTGTGGTGTTACCTCTGGTAAATGGAGGTTCTATTATCACTCTGTATGGGGTAAAGGAGCCTGTCAACATCTTGATAATGGATCATCTGCAGGAACATTGAGTCCACCATGTCCAGCTCCTCAGAGAAATGGTTCACCAGGTTCCCACTGGGGATCCATGAGAAGAAACTCCTGGGTGACCACAGGACATTGTGCAGCAGATCCAGGTGCAGACAGTGAGAAGCCAAGTTTCCCCCAAGTTTTCCCCACCTTGGAGAAGTCAAACACAGTGATACCTTGCAAAGTGCTCAGGACTCTGTAGATGCTCAGATGGACTTAGGTGTGCTCCTGCGTGCTGTTGACAGTGGGGCCATTGTTCCAGACCCACTGACATCCCCACTGTAGGAGGAGCAGCTGCTGAGCTGTCTCTATAGCTGCCTTCCTGTGGTGTCCATCACCAACATGCCACTCTCCATCTGCTTGGCTTCTTTCCCTGGACTGCTGATGCCTGTTGTTCTGTCATCCTCCGAGGCCTGTTCCTGCTCCATGCAGGTGTATGCACCAGGAACTCAGCAAAGGCCCTGGTCCCAAGCCAGCAGCTCTTGATCAGAGCTCATCTTAGAAGGATTCTGGTGACTTCAGATACTCTCTTCATTTGGATACCTAAAAAGGGATCTACTAATACAAATTTAGGTATCTATGTGAAATTATCCTTGGGCTTCTAGGGTTGGCAAACCCAAACATGTTGGGTTCCCAGTGTAGCAGGTCACATATAGTTTCTCAGAAATGGGGTCCTCTTAAATGAGGTTTCACCAAATCCATTAAGGCATCATGCCCGTAAACTGGGCACTCACATAGGTGCCTCAGAAGAGGCTGAATCAAGGCTTTGGTAGGAGAATGTGTTCATAAAGTGGCTCCCATCAGTGAAATCATCCTGACTTTTCAGGAATCTACACAGTTGCTGTGGTTCCTTTGCTAATTTGGAATCCCCAACAAGTAACCTGTTATTTGAAAATCTGTCCATGTGCAGGTTCCACAAGTGCCCTGCTAAACCCTTATCAGACAGAGCAGGAGAACCTTTTTAACCACCTGAGGCAACACAATCCAGCGGCCTGTGAGCCCACCCTAGTCTCAGGATCCTGCCATTCACATGGGACTGAGGAATCATAATCACTTGTATAATGTATCATTAATGGCATGCAGATTTCATTTTACTTGACACAGACATAGTGAAGTTTTTGTGTAAAGTTGCAAACGGACAATTACAAGACTTTTACAGACATCCTGTTTCTTTAAGGTACCCACAGACTTTCTTGTATTAAAAATTGCTTTATACAAATATTACACAATCGAAGTGTTAAGGAGAGCCACTGAAGGTCTTGGTTTTTATTCTTGCAGCTCCTTCCACTTTTCAATGTGGAATTATATAGTATTTTTCAAATAAAAAGAAGCTCTTTAAAGACATAAAAAGACTTCCTTTAATGTTGTGAGTGTCTGTGTTGGTCTGTAATAACAGGAATAGGCGATTTGATGGCAAGAGGCCTTAGGCACACACCTAACAAGGCCTTCAGGTTTCCTTGTTCCTAATCCCACAGATCTGTCATGTTTTATTGGCTTCTCTGTTCAGTCATTGTATGGTTCGGCACCACAGTAAAAGTTCACATTTATGGAAACAATACTGTAACAAAGATCGGTTTTTCTTCCGGGTATGTGTTATTCAATTTGCTTTGAGTGCTTTTTTAAAAAAAAACAAACAAACATATTCAGCCAATTAAATAGACTCTCCTATATTAATCCAGTCTTTTGATCAAAGGCATTTTATTCATGATTTGGATATGATGATTTTGTGCGTAGGGAGAGCTGTGACTAAACACAGGGAAGAATAGTTTGTGCTGGTAGCTTAGAAGAGAAGGAACAGGGTATTCATTAGAATGGAGCAGATAATTGATTAGGATGATCTGGCAAGTCTATAAGATGTTGTAGTGCGTTTGTGTGTGTGTGTGTGTGTGTGAGAGAGAGAGACTGTGTGTATGTGTACTGTGTTACATGGCCTATTACTTCCATAAGATGTAGGCTGTAGGCATTGGTACATTGGTACAAGCATTGCATTTAGCATACTATAGGCCCTTAATAAATTTCTGGAATCCAAACTTAGATTTTTTTTAAATATAAAGTTTTCTCTTCCGGGAAGTCAATCAAAGATAATTTTCTTTGCAAAGAAAATTTCTCAGAATAATGTTGCTGTTTTTTTTTTTCCTAGTTCTGTCTGATTTTAGACAAGAACATTTCAACTCCAATTTTGCAATTTAAAAAATGTTTTAACTTAATGCCTATTATGTACCAATCATTGTATAATTAGGCTTTGGAAGCACAGAAAAAAAGTTTCCAATTTCAAAAATTTTTTTCAGCTTAATACAGGAAAAGATAGTTTGTTTTTAATATTCTAGATCATATTTAAACTTTAAGCTTAAGTGTCATAAATTTTATATTCAAATCTTTTGTTATTTGGACATATTTTATAGGTTTCTAGGAAGGAGGTAATTGAGGTCTGAGGCATCCAGTGCTCCTGCTTATTTTTACAATAAACAACTATGCTTTTGTATCTAATTATCTCTTTTTAGCTATTATTTATTGATTAGTTTTACCTGGGCTATGAGCAAAAATGAATGTGGTTTTATTGTGAAATTAGTGTTTTATTTCCTGTGGTGTTTAACAAAGTAACTTCAAGACTAAACACAGAAGCTGCAGTGTCCTGCCAGAACTTGGAAACAATGAACTTGTTTAAATTCCTAGGAATGAGCATTTGACAACTCTTACCAGTGTCCGATAATTCTCAGAGCTATTTTGGAGCTCAGCTGCCATTGTCAGAGATGAAACCTGCAGCTCAGAGACCCAAGAGAGATGTTTCATACATTTTAGCTATTATCCCCCAGAGTCCAGGAAGCAACTCGTGTTTTTTTGGCAGGTTAACCTGGGGTGTTTCTCTCAGTTCACTTAAGGGCTCTGAGTAAAGAGATCTTTCTTTAATCAGAATTCACAATTTCCTAGAAATTATGGCTGCTTTCAAGGTTTATTAGAGGGTTTGAATAGTAGTTGAGTAGTATTCTATCAGGGGTACTAGGAAGGAGACTAGGACGCTGAATGAAATTTCACATCGTAGCTGGATGGAAGTTTGGTGAGATGAGGGGAGTACATGGAGGTTAGCTGTGGGTGTGTGACTGCTCATAGCTGTGCATTAAGTGTGGGTCTTCACTCAGTCTAAATTCAGCCGTCTGTCTGGGATTTTTCTTTGGTAGGTCTAGCTTTCGAAGACAAAGGAGAGATTTGAGCACTGCTGCTTATTTCTAGAACGCACCAAGAAGATAGAACATCTCCAGCCTTTCATAGTCTTTCAGTTTGCTAATTCAATCTGATTTGTCATGAAATTTGTCAGGAATTGACTTCAATATCTCCATGTTTTTCTAAAAGAATTTAAGGGAGCTTATAAAAGTATACCCAATAAAGTTTACTTCAAGACCTATGTCCCAAATTCACAAAGTCCTTAGACTTGACTTTTAAATAATTATGCAAAACTTCTGAAATAAACAGAAGTAACAGATATGCAGCAGGAATAAATCTTACTTTGTCTGCTGCCTTTGCCCTGGTGTTACCCTCACAGTGAGAATGGGGAGGAGTGTGCTGCCTGGAAGCAGGCAGAGCTGCTGGGCTAGCCAAGGTCAGTACATCACGCCCTGGAGTGTTGTCAGAATGCTCTTGATTATTTCGCCACTCTTGGGTGTTCACACGGGAGGGATGACACCGAAAGGTATGCAGCCAAACAGTCATTGTTAGGTGTCACCTTCTGCTGGGAAATAAGAGAATTAAGTAATTGCTTTTATGCCACCAATGACAGATACCTTGACCTCTCTTTGGGAAATAGTATCCTTTAAATTGGACCAAGCCCATACTTTATAAAATATAACTTTTTATAATTCTGCCTTGTTTAGCATTTGAGAATGCGGTTTGGAAACATTTCAAAGGAACACAGCCAACTTGGCTTTACTCGAAATCTGCCCAGCCAGCCTGGACCCCATCAGAAAGTGAT
This sequence comes from Nycticebus coucang, assembly GCF_027406575.1. NCBI lineage: Eukaryota > Metazoa > Chordata > Mammalia > Primates > Lorisidae > Nycticebus > Nycticebus coucang. Next base: position 78,670,486 of record NC_069786.1, read on the forward strand.
TATCCCATCTGAATTTTTCAGGGCCTCGTCTCCCCCTCCTCTTTCCTTCCCCCATTATGTTGTTTGTGTTTATAGCTTATTAGTGGTGCCAGAAGATATGTTGGCTGAAACGGTCAGGAAAAGCACAATTAGTTCAAATTGAAGGTTGCTAGGCATATAGATGAAAGATTTGGTGGAGAAGGAATTATGGCCTAAAGTGAATTCTTAAAAAACTCGGATTTTGTTAGTCCATGTTATCGTTGTCTAATTAAGCAAAAGAATAAAATGTGTCTTTCTGTTCCTCTCAGCTATGAATGTGCTCAAGTGAATCCCATTGTTTATAATCAGTAAGCAAATACTCTAAACTGAGGCATATGTCTGCTGAGAATACTATTCATCCCCAAAGAAAGATGGAAGTTTTGCATCCTTTGTAGCAGCCTGGATGGATTTAGAGAACATTCTCCTAAGTATCACAAGATTGGAAAAACAAGCATCTCATGTACTCAATACCAATTTGAAACTAGGAGACAACAACCACAGACCTACATGAGAGAAAAATCTCAGTTAAATTAGAGAAAGGGGGAAGGGAGAAGGGGGCTCAGTAGCTTTCCACCCAATGGGTACAATGCACGGGTACATGGCACGCTCCCTGGGTGTGGAACACAGCCACAACGCTGAATTTTACCTGTCATGTGTAAATCATTTAACCTAATGTTTCATACCCTCATATTAATCTGAAATTTAAAGAGATGAAAAAATAAGCAAATGCTCTCATTTCCCTCGGTTTCCTTATGGTACTTTCACAGATGGGCACTTCTCCAAAGACGTCTCTCTACCTGCGTCCTTCCGGCTTGCTCCCCTCCTTTGCATCTGACCTTCACCGCTGCAGCGCTGACACCGGACTTCTCCAGGGTCACTGCTGACGCCGGAGGATGCTGTCAGCCTTTTACTGCTGTGTTGCATTTGGTGCTCTGGAGCCCTCTTTACTATTTGGAACTTGCTTCTCTCTTAAAAGTTACAAAACTAAATCCCTCTAGCTATTCTTATATCATCCTGACCATACTCTCCCAGAAACCTCCTCGTCCATGGACAACATAACTGTCACCAGGCCCTTGGGTTATTCCTCCACAAGCTGTTCTCTTCTCTCTAGATGCTTTGCTGAGTAAAACTGTGATGGACTGAATGTTTGCGTTCCCCTAAAATTCATGTATTGAAACGTAATCATCAATGGGATGATATTAACAGTGGGGCTCTGAGGGTTGATTAGGACATGAGGGCCACCCTCATGAATGAAATTGTACCCTTATCAAAGAAGCCCCCAAGAGCTACTTCTCCCCTCTCACATGAGAACTCAGTACGAAGACACCATTTGTGAGAAACAGGCCCTCACCAGACACTGAACCTGCCAGGGCTTTGATCTTGGACATTCCAGCTCAGAATCACGGGAAATACATGCTTGTTATTTACAAGTCACCCCAGTGGTATTTTTGTTATAGCTACTGAAACAGATTAACACAAACATATCTTTTGATTTAACTAATGCCATTTGCTAACTGTGTATGTGTCTTTAACTCTCCAAGTTTTAAATTTCCACATCTATTTCCTATTGGTAATTGTCACTTAGCAGTTCACTGGCCTCTCAAATGGAACTGTGTTGAATTTTGTCTTTCCTCATAGAGTACAATAGGGCCCCTTTAAGTAGGGGACCCTAGTAGATGCCTGAAATCTCAAATAGTACCAAACACAATTGCCCTTTGTTGGGACACATTTTTGTTCCTGTCTTCTACTCACAAATTTAATGCCTTTTTAAAATCTTAACTAAGTACTTAACCATGCACTTTGGCTATAGCTTTTATAGTATGAGATTCAACAATAAAACTAGCACAAATTTCTTTCCCTACTTCCCAATTTTTTTGCTCTTATTTGAGATAGACTCTTGCTCTGTCACCCCTGGTAGAGTGTGGTGGCATCATCATAGCTCACTGCAACCTCAAACTCTCCTGGCTCAAGTGATCCTCCTGCTTCAGCCTCTCTAATAGCTGGGACAACAGGCTCACCAGCTAATTTTCTATTTTTTATAGAAACAGGTTCTTGCTCTTGCTCAGGCTTGTTTTGAACTCCTGACCTCAAGTGATCCTTCTGTCTTGGCTTCCCAGAGTTCTGGGTTGACAGGCATGAGCCTTTTCACTAAAAGGAAGCACTTCATGGCTTCCCTTTGGCATATCCTCATTGCTATCATCACTACTCTTGAACTTTGGGGCCATCATTAAGTAAAATAAATGTGATTTGAACCCATGTGCGGCAATACTACTATAGTCACTCAGATAACCAAGATGGCTAGCAGGGCAGGTATCATCTAAACATGGATACCCTGGACAAAGGGATGATTCGTGTTCTGACTGGGATGGGATGGGATGACATTTCATCAGGCTACTTAGAATGGCATGCAATTTAAAACTTGTCAGTTGTTTATTTCTGGAATTTTCCATTTACTATTTTCAGACTATGGTTGACTATAGACACCAGAAATGATGAAAAATGAAATTGCAGATAAGGGGGTACTATGGTATTCTCTTTTCTTTACTAAACTCCCAATTACCCAAACTAGAATTCTCTAAGTTCACTTTGCATCAGTTATCTAGACTGCCAAGATTCATCTCCAAATACTTCTTGAATAAATCCCTTTTCTCCTTTCCTACTACTATCACCTTAGTTCTGGTCTTTATTATTCCTGCTTGGAGTTTTCTTTTCTTTTTTTTTTTTTTTCCTGCTTGGAGTTTTCAACTGTTCTTTCCCCCTCTAGCCTTTCCTCTCAAATCTATCCTACATAATACTGTCTGAAATATCTAACAAAATTAAAACGTGACCTGCTTTGCTCCATAGCTCTTCATCATCTGTACTACCCATAGACATTACAGTACAGCATTTTAGATGCTTAATATGAAAATGTGATTCTCCCCAATCACATCCCATCATTCTTCTCCACCACTCCATGCTGTACCCTACGCATCCACATCAACTTGCTTTTTGTTCTCTGTACATGCTGTTTCTCACCTGGAAGGCTTTTATTCATGGAATGGCCTTTCCTCCCTAATTTACAGTGCCTAACTTATCCTTTAAGGCTGAGATCTAGTGTTATACCTGCTAAAAACTCTTCTCCAGAATCTTCCAGGTAATCTTCCAAATATGAGTACACTTCCTTAGTGATACTATGACACTATGTTCACAAACATTATAGTGCTTTACTGCATTAAATGGTTATAAACTTTTAAATTGTTTTCACCAATGAACTATGGACACAAAGTTCAGACTATTTCACACTAGTGTATTCCCCATGGCTTCCATAGTGCACATAATAACTATTCATCAAATGTTGGTTGACTGTACGATGGCCAAGAGTTGATCAGATATTGACATGTACCTTACTCAAGATCTTGAGTACCAGTATCTATTGGTTTACGATTTCTAGATCTTTCTATTCTTAGGATCTTTTATCAAGTGCTATATATTTAAGATGCCTGAGCAATGACAGTTGTTTTAAAGAAACTTTAATAATAGGTTTTGAAAGTTTAAACTTTTCCTTCTCAGATAGCTAGGTTCTTCAAGAGCTTTAAGTAATATACATATGTATTTTGTGTGTGTGTGAAAAGAAAACAACTTTTATTGATTGATTGATTGATTGATTGAGACAGGCTCTCACTTTGTTGCCCTCAGTTGACTGCCGTGACATCATAGCTAGCAGCAACCTCAAACACTTGGGCTTAAGTGATTCTCTTGCCTCAGCCTCCCAAGTAGCTGGGACTACAGAAGCCTGCCACAAAGCCCGGCTATTTTTTTTTTTTTTCTTTTTGGAGAGACAGAGTCTCACTGTACCGCCCTCAGGTAGAGTGCCATGACTTCACACGGCTCACAGCAACCTCTAACTCTTGGGCTTACGCGATTCTCTTGCCTCAGCCTCCCAAGCAGCTGGGACTACAGGCGCCCGCCACAACACCCGGCTATTGTTTTGTTGCAGTTTGGCCGGGGCTGGGTATGAACCCGCCACCTTCGGCATATGGGGCCGGCGCCCTACTCACTGAGCCATAGGCACCGCCAAAGCCCGGCTATTTTTTAGAGACAGAGTTTAGTTCTTGCTCAGACTGGTCTCCAACTCCTGAGCTCAGCCAATCCACCCGCCTCAGCCTCCCAGAGTGCTAGGATTATAGGTGTGAGCCACTGTGCCTGGCAAGAAAACAACTTTTACATGAGGAATACAAGTCCTTTAAAATTATCAGGCTCAGAGAGAATTAAAATGAGATGACAATCATGTCCTATTCTCCACTTCAGGCTATGTATTCATCTCTTGAAATTGCTTACATTGGCTACAAGTAGCTGTCCATTAACCTAACAATGCTGCACTGGACATTCTATAGTTTAGCAATGTACAGCCAATCACCAATTAATGTTATTTCTATAAACCAGTGAGAATTCTTGACAAAAAGCTTGGCTTCACTCCACTCTCTACTCCCCTTTTTTTGCCTTTAAAAGTCTGCTTGTAACAAAGGTCAAATAGAGATCATAACCAAAGTTACTGGGGTCTGAGCCTTTCAAGCAGCTGTCCTTTCTTTGCCTTGAATAAACTATTTTTAATTTATTAATTAATTTATTTATTTTTTATTGTTAAATCATAGCTGTGTACATTAGTGCAATCACCTGTACCCATTCTAAGATGCACCATAGATGTGGCCCCACCCATTACCCTCCCTCCACCCTAACCTCCCCCCTCCCTTCCCCTTCCTTGGCCCTTTCCCCATAGTCTTGTGCTATAGTTGGGTTATAGTCTTCATGTGAAAGCTATAATTTAGCTTCAGAGTAGGGCTGAGTACATTGGATACTTTTTCTTCCATGCCTGAGATACTTTGCTAAGAAGAATATGTTCCAGCTCCATCTATGTAAACATGAAAGAGGTAGAGTCTCCATCTTTCTTTAAGGCTGCATAGTATTCCATGGTATACATGGACCACAATTTGCTAGTCCATTCGTGGGTCAATGGGCACTTGGGCTTCTTCCATGACTTAGCAATTATGAATTGGGCTGCAATAAACATTCTGGTACAGATGTCTTTGTTATATTGTGACTTTTGGTCTTCTGGGTATAAACCTAGTAAAGGAATTATAGGATCGAATGGCAGGTCTATTTTTAGGTCTCTAAGTATTCTCCAAACATCCTTCCAGAAGGAACGTATTAGTGGGCATTCCCACCAGCAGTGTAGAAGTGTGCCCTTTCCTCCACATCCACGCCAACATTTCTGGTAAGTAATATATTTTTAAAAAGTTATATGTCCTCTGCCAACACCCTGGAAACACCTGTTTTAAAAAAAGGAAAGAAACCTCAACATACACCTCTACTAACTCATTGACCTGCCAAGTTCCTTCTAGGATAAGTTTCCAAGCACCAGGCACTATAACTTGTCATCCCCAGTGAATGAGAGGAAGAGGTGGTGTGGAAAGAGCATCCTGTTGTGCAGAACCTCAGTAACTGAAGTGTTGTCATTTCACGTTGTTATCTTTTTTCCTCATTAGTGCATCTGTTCAATATTACAGTGCCCTGGATTCTATAGGGTTAACTTAGATCAGTAAAATGCAGCTGACACAAAAAAGTTGGAGTATAAGAAAGGCATGATAGTTAAAGTGAATTCCTTATTTCACAGTCCTGAGTGGTAATAACTGCACAGGAAGCCCCTGTGGGTCTCACCAACACCATCTTCTGGTTCCTGAAAATCTTTGAATGTTAGAATGCCAATCCCAATGTCTTTGACTTATTCTATCCATCTAAATCCTGCCATTGCCCGAAATAATGTATTTCTATTTTTGGAAAGTACATTTGAAAATACCAACCAGTACAGATGCAAATTTTCATTGATAACAATACTTGCATTCTCCAGAAATAGAGTTCTGCTAGCTACCTAGACACCTACGATATATCAAGCATGCAGTCCCTGCTTTACATATATTCTACCACTTCATTTGGACAATAAGATTCCGAAATAATATCCCATTTTTAGTATGTGGAAATCAAGGCTCAGAAGGGATAAGTAATTTGCTTGAGGTTCTCCAGGTGGTAAGTACCTGAACTAAGATGAAAATGTAAGTCAGTTTTGTCTCAGATTAAGTACTCTAAAAGTCCTAGTTCTTTTTGTTAAAATATAGTTTATTTAATGTGGATCTTATAGTACTTTTGGATATTTTTAGCTTTAATAAACTATACATTGAACGTGTTGATGTGCCCTTTTAAATTCTTGAACACAGGGTGCATTTATTACTCTCAGAGTCTCAAATGCAGGAACTTAACAGATATCAGCAGTAGTTAAGTGTTAATATTTGTTATTTATTTTAAGATATCAACGACAGTGGTAAACATTTTTATTCACAAGGAAGGAAGAGAAATATCTTTTGATTTCATGGGGTATATAACCTGCTTGAGTCAGTTAGTCCTTGTGCTTGTAACAACAGCCTAGCGAGTTGATAATTCTCATCTTTCTGACTCTTCAGTTGGACTTGACTTTGATCTATGAAACGAAAGGATTGGAGGAGTACTAACTTCACATTACCCACATGCTCATGAAACATGATTTTATCTAAAACATGGGGGAAATTATTTAAAGACAAGATGACATTGACTTTTAACACCGTTTGAAAATTCTGTATTAATTCAAAGTCTGAAGGAGACCTACTGCTTCATAAATTCACGAGCGGAGCAAGTCTTGAATTAAGAGACAAATAATTGGTAGTAGGAACTCCAATGTGAAGTTTCCAAATCCATGATTCCTCATGAAAGGAGATGGACACCCTTAACATGAAAGTGAGGCACCTGTGGCTCAGTGAGTAGGGCTCCAGCCCCATATACCGAGGGTAGGGGTTCAAACCCGGCCTCAGCCAAACTGCAACAAAAAATAGTTGGGCGTTGTGGCAGGTGCCTGTAGTCCTAGCTACTCGAGAGGCTGAGGCAAGAGAATCACCTAAGCCCAGAAGTTGGAGGTTGCTGTGAGCTGTGACACCATAGCACTCTACCAAGGGTGTCATAGTGAGACTCTGTCTCTTAAAAAAAAAGAAAGTTAACCTTTTTTTTTTCCCCTTTCCGAATAAGGGTTATTTTATGTTGTTTGAGAAAAATGTTTTTTATTTTATTCAAATTATTTTAATAAAAAATCTAGGTAAATCCCTTCTTTGCTGTTGAGTTCCTCTTGGGTATATGAAATTCTCTTCTAAAGTACTAAATTAAAATGTGGTTAATTTCACTTTCCTGAATATTATTATCTTTAAAAAAATTAAGTTGGAGAAGATGACAAATGAACTTACATCTTTTTCTTTTTCTTTTTTTTTGTGTGTGTGTGTTTATTTATTTATTTATTTATTTTTTTTTTTGGCCAGGGCTGGTTTTGAACCCGCCACCTCCAGCATATGGGACTGGCACCCTACCCGTTTGAGCCACAGGCACCACCCATCTTTTACTTACTTTTAAAAATAAAACAGATATTGTTTATTATAGAGACATACAAGATTTTACTGTAGAGTCATAACTTGTTAGAATTATGTCAAGATTATATTTTAGATTGTAAAGAAAATATTGTATCAGCATAATAGTTAGATCCAATCAACTAGGCAGATAAAATTTTATGGGCTAGCTAATAAGAAGTTGTGCAGTTTAAATACAACTTTTGAGTTCACTTAAACCTAGCTGTGCTATGTAAGAAGACAAAGAGGGCAGTGAGAGCCTAGCTGGGTTTCAAACCCATAAAGCTAGCTCTCAATAGCATGAGTCACTCATAGATAAAGGCATCCAGTGATTTATTTGAATCCGTTCAGTACCAGCCTGGAAAAGATTGGGGAAATTAGCAGTGTCCTCACTTTTTTGATGGCCTGGTGAAAGAAAGGCTAATTCATGAAAAGGAGAAACCCTTTTCATTTGACATTGGATTTTCTCTTCCCTCAAACACAAACAGCATTACTAATAACAACGCAACGTGCTGAGAGACTGGAAGGATATTGTGTGCCTTTAAGAATAGGCTACCATCTTGAGCATAATAACTAAAGGATGACCTGGGTAATTTTGCATTCATAAACAAGTTCATTTGGCAGATTATCTCTTCTTGCTTGAGAGAGAGAGAGAGAACATCAATAGGAATTCATTAATTTCCCAAGCAGCTGTGCTTTGTAAAGAACTTGACAGTTTCCATTTTTCCTCTGTGAATGATTTCTTGGCCTGGTTAGAATGTATGATTCAGGTACATGTAGATTCTTTGTGGAACATTAGAATGATGAAGTACACTTAGAATTATGAATTTTATCCACCAGCTTTCCTCTTTGAAAATGTTGATAGTCACTATAATTTGACAAGAAGCATAATTGAGAAATTAGGTTGTGTGAAGTTAACCATGCGTTCACACTCCTGGCAGTGGATGGTGCTCACATCTCCTCCCCAGTGACAGGATTGCATTTTCTAAATTCAGGAAAGGGGTCAGGGTTCATCCCTGATTCATCCAGGCCCGCACAGGAATGATGCAGAATGTATGCTGAGACCTTCCTAGAGATGGAATGAAAGAAACAGGAAACGGTTTCACAATGCCAAGAAATTGTTGACCCCAGACTTCAGGAAAGACCGGAAGGTGATCAGTCATTTACTCTGAACCAAATGCATGTTTTGTTTGGTTATTAAACTGCATGTAGGTCGAGAGCTGCAGCCATGCTTTGTGTCTTCTTTGTCTGGCTCCTTATTCAGAAAGGCCCAACCTAGGATTGATGGCCACTCTTGCCCGTCAAGCTCACTTGAAGCTTGAAACTTGAATGTATGTGTTTCATTGTGTCCCTAAGAGTAGCTCTTTGCTCTGGGTAACTAGAAGCTTTACAACTGGGCAGAGTTTTTTACTTCTCTTTAATGCCCTTTGCCCAAGCAGATGATTTGCAGGGAGTATGACTCCAATTCTGGCTTCGGTTTCCTTCCCATCAAAAATGTGTCTCTCTGTGTGTCTTTTGCTCTCTCTCTCTCTAATTGGCATAGTCTATCCTGATGGTAGATTGGAGTTAAACTAATTTTACAACCTGGTTTCTGCTAGTGTGCTCCAATCATTCCTAGGTTAATAATAAACCTTTTTGTTCTTGTTCTTAGCATAATTTGCAAATTACTTCCCAAAAGCCTTCCTTAGTAAATGTCGGTGACCTTATTGTCAAGAAAGGCTTGACAAGCAGAAGCTGCTGCCTAGGGGCTGGAATGTTCCACTTCCTGTTCTTTCTCTCCAAGTTGAAGTATTCTATCCAAACAAAAACTGAACTCTTAGCACACGTAATCCAGAGTTAGCTTCAAACGAAACTCTCTGAAGATGAAAAACTTTACACATTAACTCCTGGTTCCACTCCATCTACTCACAGTGCCTAAGATCACAAAGAAGCCCTTTTAAAAGGAACCAAAATAAACAAATGGATAGCTCAAGCTGTGGACTAAGCAAAACAAGCAAACAGCAGCTGCATATAGCATCAGATTAATTGCAGCTAAGCTCTGACAAAACAGTAAGAAACTAAGACAATGGAAGTAGTACTGTGGAAGTAAATGACCCCACATCCTTGCTAGACACTACTCTATCCTTATAGGGTATTTTAGGTAAGGGAAATCATCTATTGGCCCCCAACCCATGGTTTTCCTGACCAGAAGAAGATGAATCCCACGCCTTCACTACAAAAATACCATTGTGACAGAATGACCCCTCTGTTATAAAAACCTGGGCTTCATCTTGATGTTTTTCTTGTACACATGGTTCCAGTTTTTCTATCAATCATTTACTTACATTTCTGTAGCCACCACAGGGGCCAAGGTAGCTCATACTCTGTGGAATTCTGAGTGGGAAATGGGAAGTTTTTCTTACCTACAATGGTATTTGGGGAAGATCCTGGTGGATTCCTCCTGCGGTGGCCAGGCCTTGTAAGCTAAACTCTCCGAAGATGAAAAACTTCTTCTTCAGAGAAGAAGTCTCGGATACATATAACTCAAGTCAAAACTGTCTTTGGTTTTAAAATAGCATCTCTAATACAAATTACCTTACCAAACGGGCACAAAACCAAATGTCATACTGAAGGCTGACTGGCTTGCTTTCTTTTCTTTAGGAGATGAATTAACACTAAGTCACAATAGGAATGGAGACGGGAAATCACCAACCAATCAGCAAGGTGGCTTCCCTTAAAATGACAGGTGCAAGGGGACAGACTTCAGGTTTTAAAGGGGAGATGCCACTCAGAAGAGGGAGAAGTTGGGAAGGGGGAAGGAGTTAGAAAGATGGTGATCCTGGGGCCATGAAGGGGTAGTGATCGCCTACCAGCTGGCTGAGGGTGAGAGATGCAGAGGTTGAGTGTCAGAGCTGAACATTCCGTGGGCCTTGGCCAGGGCAGGGCATGAGAACTCAGGACTCAGGGTGACACCAGTGGAGGTGCCCCTGTCCACTAGAAACCTCCTTTACAGCCTCTGCTCTGGCTCTGGTGGGAGCCATTGAACAATGAGCCTCGACTCTGCAGTACTCTGGGACAGCCTTTAGGGCATAACCTCCCTTCTTAAGCCCATGTCTGTTGGGTGAGATCCCTAGAACCTGGTATTCACAAGGCATCTCACGGCTAGTAAGCAGCAAAGCAGTGCCCAGCAGGATCAGTGCAATATGATCTTAATTTGTACCACCTAACACTTGTGAGGTGGCCAAGACTTGAAAGAGCTGTAGCTCACAAGGCCTGGCCACTGCAGGAGGAATCCACCAGGATCTTCCCCAAATACCATTGTAGGTAAGAAAAACTTCCCATTTCCCACTCTGAATTCCACAGAGTATGAGCTACCTTGGCCCCTGTGGTGGCTACAGAAGCTGGGGCTTGCTATCAGCTTCTATCACAACTCTCTAAATATAAATTCTTAAGCCAGTAGCATCACTCACCATTGTCAGGGCTTTGACAGATCAAGCCAGGTAACATTTCCCCTGCCCCTAACCCCAACATTTCCATAAGCATTAAGAAGCCTCTGTATATACAGTTAGCAAGGGATGAGAGCCTTAAATGGGGGATAGAAACGTTTTCTCTTGCAGGTGGACATCTTGAGCCATTGCATGTTGAGGTAAATTAGTTGCATACTGGAGTGATTAACTGAGAGCATCCTCAGGATATGGAACTTCTAGTACTAAAACTGAAAATCCTGGGAAAACCAAGATGAATGGGTCTCCGTGTTGCATACCAAACTATATAGGGGAAGCATTTAATTTTCTATTTTTGCAATAAAACTTTAATTTGGATTATTGGTGATTCCAATTCAATAGTAAGCACATGTGCTGAGTGTTTCCCCCATTTTTCAGATATAATAGCATACTTCTGTTTTATGATTATGCCCCACATTGAGTAAATATTGGAATGTGGATTCCACACAGTACAGAGCAGGCAGTGATAGATAGATACCTGGGTGAGGAGGGGAGTGCACAGGCAGGGAAACTCCCATTTTACTGCCCCTGTCTCCAGGCACATGACAAGCGGAATCAGTAGCTGGCTATTGATTTAACCTTTGAGTTTTCTGGCTCCTGGCATCTGAGAATTCTAGTATAAGCCTGAGCAACATTGAATAATAAGCCAGATACTGCTTTGAAAATGTGTGTGGTCCCACATATATACTTGGTTTTTTAGTTTTTTTTGTTTGTTTGTTTGTTTTTGATGAGCTGTTCTTTTTTTTCTTTTTAACTTAATCCATTTATTCCCTTATTAAATTTCACATAGCATATTCACTCTCAGAAACAGCAAGAAATATAAAGTATTTCCTCCCCCGCCCCTGACCCCAGCCTATTTTCTTTAACATAGTAATTATTGTCTGATAATTAAGATTAAACTACTAACGAATGTTTATTACTATTTGAATCTAGTACTTTCGTTTTGCTCACGCGCATGTTAATAAGCTGTTCTATTTGAGTGTATTGCTATTAAAGGTAGGGGAATGGGCATTGTATCATTGAATTTAGATAAATTTTGCCACACTTTATCTCTTGCTTTACAAATCACAGCAGGTAACATAATTCATTTAGGTAAATTTATTCATAGGGTAATCGTATGGCTATTAATGTCATAGTAATAAAGATTTTCTTTTAAAACTTTAGTACTGTTATTCCTAATTCCCAGTAACACAGGTGACAACAGTCTGGGCTTAATTCAGCCTTCCTGAAGACCTGAAAAACACAGGAGTCTGATAGAGTAACCAACAACTGTTGTCAGTGGTGATTACTTTGGGGACCCACAGATCCAGCTGGACACAGAGGGCCTGACTTGCTCCTATAGCTTCTGATATTGTGGAGACCAGCCCAGCCCCACAAATGGGAGTCTCTAGATAGCTCCAAACTCTAGTTTAGGCCCAACTCTTCATTGTTGTTCCTGTTTTAAACAAAGTCATACTTGTTTCATTAATGCCAAACTGAGTGACAGTGGTATTATCTGTCTCCTTTAGATGATATTCCACTTCCCCGTTGCCCCCACTTGTGTGTAATACGACCACAGTGTTCTGAAAGAGAGGATCACACTGGTTCTCCCTGTTTCTCAAAATCCTGATTGCTCTATCTGAAATGCACATGTTGGGGTCACTAACAGTTTAGTCCAGGCAGTAGAGCACAAACCCCAGCCAATTCCCTGTCACGGCCTCACCTGCAGTGAGGGAGGATGAGACTGCTTGAGCCCTCCTGTCATGGCCTGGCCTCAGCTCCCAGAATCCTGTGAACAACTAACTGAACAAAAAAAAAAAAAAAAAAAGGCAACCCTTCGAAAAGCAAGGTGTTCTTGACCATAACGCAGTCCAAATCAAGACTGGGGCTGAGGGGAATTCTCTAAATCCCCAGGGAAAAGTCCAATTAATATTCCCCACTATAGAATTAAACATAACTCAATACATGAGCCTGAAGTAACAGCAGTTGTCTTACATTTTTATAACCCAGAGATTTCTGAAATTATAGTCTCTACCCATGTCCTTATCTACAAGGTTTAAAAAGCTCACAAAAGGCACTTCCCCCAGAACAAAGTGAGGTACAAACTATCCACTACTCCTCCCTGCTTGGCAGTTTTCGATCTTCAAAATTATTGGAATCAAATCTTACCACATGTAATTAAATGTGTGCGCTACTAGAGACAACAATGTTTCTCACTAACTCCAGTACTGTCTATCTTATCTATATGATGAACTGTTGTGACTACTGAAAGAAAAAGGTATGCTGTGCAAAAGCAGCTTAGTAGCCCCAGTAACCGCCCTGGAGCTGAGCAGAGCAGAGCAGCTCGGCAGCATTACAGGCATACTACATGTAGGTTTCACAAGCGGGCTGCAAACCATAAAATGATAACCCAAAGGTTAAGTAATTCTGTTACCTTTCCCTTTCTTAGTGTGGCTAGCTGTTAGGGTGAGTATACTTGGGTCCGATGCAATAACGTTTTATTGTCTGCTAAGTACAAATCAGTATGATGGGTGTTCCAAATCAAACTGCCTTCCCCTGGCTCAAAAGAACACTGCCAACTTGATGGCTCAGCTGCACTTATACTCACCCTAGAAAATCTGTAAGAACTCTGCTGCCACTGTGCACCCAGGATTTCTTTTGTCTTTCTCCATCTTCCTTCTTAATCCTTTTATATGACCAGAGAAAAAGAATGTTAAGATCTCCCCTCATCTAACAAATGAACCATTTTGTTTTGTTGGCCTGAATGCTATGTTGAAGATCCAGCTTTAATGGTAAAGACCAGATTCTAGAATCACCACACATGTTTTCAAACTCTTAATGGTCATTTACATCATCAATTCAGACTTTGATCATATGTCAAACTAGATTAAGGACATTACCTATGTGATGGGAGGATTAAGTGGGATATAAAGCACTTAGCATCATAAGGACTCAAATAGTAATCATTTTTAAATAGCAATTATATTATTTCTGAACCTAGGTACTAAAGGAGATACACAGAGTATAAACCGAGACCCCCTCTTATCAAGTGTAGAATCCGTCTAAATGAAATAATTTATACACATTAATGCCTTTTACCATAAGAGACATGGAAAAACTCTTTGAATCCCATCTATGCAAAATGCATCTGAGAGACAGGAAGTGAAAAATGAGCCAGTGCAGCTCAATCAGGTACCACAAAGTATGTAAGTACCTGTAAAGTAATGGGTGCAAAACAGGAGCTCATAAATAACTGATGATAGTAAATGTTTTTGCAGTACTCTGCAACAGTAATTACGATCCTTCCTACATAGCACTATTATTGATCTTTCACAGAGAGCTTCATACTATCTATGCTCATGTGCAATGGGCAGTGCTTTTCCAACGTGGTCCTATTCTGGATGCTATATTTCAGAAGTTCACTCCTGCAGTCAGCAAGTAGGACACACAGGTTTCAGGCCCACACGGACAGAGCAATCTTCCCCAGATAATCACTGACTCCCCACCCACATTCAGTAGAGAACACTGGAGGAAAGCAACTCCTTCCTGATAAGACAGCTTTTAAAATGTAACACTGAGCAGTTATGGACTCAGAGAATGCCTTCAGAAATATCAATAAGGGCTGTGATAGAAGGAAATAATGTGAGTTAATACACATGAAGAGTTTAGGAGAATACTGCAAATGTGCCAACCCTTTACAAAAAGTTAGCTTTTATTATTATCTTTCCAGGAAAAGAACAACTTGGACACACAAAGGAGTAACAGTGTAACCTGGACAGCCCAAGATTAGTAGAACAATGCGAAACTTAGAAATCTGGGCACAAAAGCACCAAAGAATGTTTTATTTGTTCAAAAGAATTAATTCCTTAGAAGATATGGGAGCTCATAATCCTCTTGAAGGCTTTTTGTAGTTGGTTTGACGTTCAGGTTAACTCCTGAATGTGAGTTATTCGTACATAGTTATTCCTTAGCTTTAAATTCGTCATCAAAATAAAGTTCCAACCTGAAACCTGCCAGGTATTATTACACCTGATGGTATCGGGATCTCCTGTAGCTGTTACAGTTCTAGAGCCCACCCAGAGTGGGCTGATCGGATAAGCATGTGACCTCACAGAAGCTGCCTGTGACGTTTGTTGGGGCATGTCCTGGTATCAGTCATACATTTCACTCAAAGGTGGGACCTTCTTAGCCCTTATACAAAGTTCATTTACTCTTCCTTTTTCCAATTCGACAACAAACATATAATGAATTTAAGATACTGACAAGGCTAACAATATGTGTCTGGCCTGTCAGAATTACAAACATTGCACTCTTAAACTAAATGGCAAATGTGGTCAGGGGAAGAGTGAGCCCATGAGCTAAGACTTGTGGTTCAAGTTCTATGAGAGACTGAAAAAAGAAAAACTTGCCCAAATTTCAAGTTGCATCGACAGTTTTATTTTTAGTGTTTTCAATTATATAATCCTTAGGTTTGTAAATTACTTTGTGTCAGGCGGAGATGCTGTTTTCCAGTTGTCTGTCATTTGACTGACTCGAACTTTCTAAAGCACCCTCCTAGACATTCTCTGCTAGTGCATTGACTTTGAAGACTTTTTATAAAAAGTCCGTGACTCATAGGGCAATCTGTGCAACTTAAACACAATGGCGACCTATGCAGGTGGCTGTTATGTGTCACATACTGTGCCTGCTGTGTATATTTTTTCTAATTAGTCATACATCCTGAAGCAGTTAAGGATGTCTGTGGTGAGAAATATGAATTATACTTGGACTGTTTTTAGCCTGACCTATGGTGAACTTGAGTGAGTAAAACACTCCCTGGAGAGAAAATTGCTCACTGTATAAAGTAGGCGGCCTCGCTTTTTTCAAGGCAACAGGATACATTTAACAGCAAGGAAAAGGGAGTTTATCAAATATATCCTTTGGTGATTTGTTGTTTTTCAGGCTTAATTCCTTGCCTTCTCAGATCTGTCTCTTAGAAAAAGAGAGTAGTTCAAAAGCTGCAGCTGGTCAAGAAGGATATTCTATTCATAAAATCTCCCTGGTGTAGGGATGAAAAGAAATTTAATTTAGGTTAGCAGTCTGAGATGATTTTTTTAGATGAACTATAAAGCCATCAGCTTGTCTTTAATTTGCCCCGATAAAATTTAATTACTCTCAAAGAAAGAAAATTCTTTCTAATTAGACCGATATGAAAAAATTGAAATACAGCAAATTAACAAGGACAACTGATCTCTAGATAATAAAAGTGAGAGAAAGTACATGCTGAACTTAAGGAGTGTTCTGGAACGGGTACAAACAACTGAAAGAGAAATTCAGCTTGGTCATGGTGGGAGGGAAGGTAGCCAAACAAAAGAATACTGTGTTAATGAGCCTCTTGTCAGTATTTGAGACTGGAGCAGCGGTTCTCAACCTGTGGGTTGTGACCCCCTTGGGGGTCTCCTGCATATCAGATATCTATATTAAGATTTATAACAGTAGCAAAATTACAGTTATGAAGTACCAGCAAAAATAATTTTATGGTTGGGGGTCACCACAGCATGAGGAACCGTATTAAAGGGTCACGGCATTAGGAAGGTTGAGAGCCACTGCTCTAGAGGAAAGGAGAGAATGAAAGGAAAGTGTTCGAAGGAACTCTAAATTATCTGCAGTCACCCCATTATACAGCAGAGGAGGAAAAGTGACTTAACCAAGGACACAAAGCAAGATAATGTTATTACAAAGGCATATGTCAGGTAATGTGTAGTATAGCATGATATAGTGACTATAGTGCAGTCTATATACTATAGAATAGTTTAATTTAATGGGAATTGTCTTTTTACTTGGATATGGAAGGAGAAAGTTGATAGCATATTTGTGATTACAGGTAGAGCACCAATAAAATAATTTGCTAAATACTGTTACATAACGCTCACCTAAAATAGATTCTTTCTACCAGTAATGTCAGAATTGATAGGGCATGGGGGGTTTTGTTCATGTAATCCAAAGCCACAGATTTTAGAAATTTATTTTGGGGAAGAATATCTAATATTTAAATTAAAAGTAATATAATAGGTTATCTGAGTATTTTAAAATGTGCTGAAAGACCAAAGAAGATGTACCAATGGCCAACAAACAAGCATATGAACAGATGTTCAGGCTGGGCGTGGTGGATCACCCCTGTAATCCTAGCACTCTGGGGGGCCAAGGTGGGCAGATTGCTTGAGCTGAGGAGTTTAAGACCAGCCCAAGCAAGAGCAAGATCCCATCTCTAAAAATAGGCATTGTGGCAGGTGCCTATAGTCCCAGATACTTGGGGTGCAGAGGCAGAGGATTGCTTGAGCCTAAGAGTTTGAGGTTGCTGTGAGCTATGACGCCATAGAACTCTACCAAGGGTGACACAGTAAGACCCTGTCTCAAAAAAAAAGTTCAGCATCATTTGACATTGGAAAATTAAAAATTAAAATAATGAGAGTATACTACACACCTATTAGAATGGCTAAATTCCATAATACATGTAACATTGCTGGCAAATATGTAGTACATAGTTAAAAGAATCCCTGTTGATTGCTGATGGGAATGAAAAATAGTTCAGCCAGTTCTGGAAATCAGTTTGGCAGTTTCTTACAAAACTGCACGTACTCTTGCCATGTGGTCTGGCTATTGTGCTCCTAGTTATTCACCCAACTGATTTGAAGAGTTATGTCTACCCAAAAGTCTACATGAAAATGTTTAGAGCAGCTTTATGCATAATTGCCCCAAAGTGGAAGCAACCAAAATATTCTTCAATAAGTAAATGGACAAAAACAAGAACAAAAAAAAGACCCACAAAAAACCCATAGTACACCTGTCCAATGGAACAGTATTCAGTAATAGAAATAAATAACTATCAAGCATTGAAAAGACATGGATGAATATTTAAAAAAAATTTTGTTGACAAGTGACAGGCAACCTACTTCGAATGGTTAAGTCCCCAAAGGAAAAATGAATCAGAAGGGTTAAGGGTTTTAAGTGTAGCTTTACTCAAACATAACTGTCTGCAGGGCACAAGACACATCTCTTCTTATCTCTGAAGAGATATCATTTATCTTGACTGCATTTTGGTAATTGTAGCAATTCCAGTATTTACTTTATGCAGGGTTTACATCTTGTAAATAAAAGTGAAATAAGCCTATTATTTTCATTCAGATATTCATGTATATTTAAAATCATTACATTGAGCAAATATTATTTTAAACATTAGGAATAATGTGTAGAAATATAAAAATTAAATATATTAAAATAAACGAATGAGCCAGGCTAGAACGGATACTCAATCCAGAGTGCCTCTCGCATTGACTTAATATAAGTCCAAATAGTGTTAAGTGAAGAAAATCAAAATGTTTGTCATTAAGAAGTTCTGACAACCAGTGTTAAGATTTCATCCATGGGGCACTTAGGTACAGTGGGAAAAAATACAGTCCATTAGGTCAACAAGGGGCACTTTCCAATAATCCTAAGGTAGCCAGAAGGTTTCCATGGAATTGGTGCCTTCCCTTTTTTCTGTAGTTAAGTTTGTCTTCATGTGGTTGTATTAACATATTTGAATCGCTCTTGTCAACTACTTCATAGTTTAAATCATGTAAAAGTTAGGAAATACAGCTGCAATTAGAATTAAAAAGGGTTATTGCCAAGTTATAGAAACTGGACACATTCACTATTTTATATAGAGTAGAAATCCTGTGGTTGGGTAGCTTGTTACTGATTAAGAGGAGAGTTTATTTAATTCAGAATGGGTCTGACTCTTGCCTAGTCATGGAGCTTCTACCAGCTTCAGTTTCCTCATCCAGGAAGAGGAGGTTTCAGTTATCAATTCATTTCCTCTCACTTCTAAATCCACACTTCTTTGCTCAACTTCAGGAACTGGACCCTGTAAACGTTTCTCTTTCCCAGGTGGAGAACTGTCAGGCTTTGCCAGGAGAAAGTGCTGAAAGGACACCAGGAGACATAAACAGAGAAAAGGCTCCTGCTGCTGGTGTGGATGTACTTGGCTTTCTGCTCGTGTGTGTCAGAAGCCTGTGCTGTGTGGAAGACCCAGTGACTCTCACCTTCTTATGAGTCATCCAAAACCACGGGGAGTAGCTTTCTGCTTACCATCCCAGCTCCCCAGAAATCCAGTGCTCTACTTTCTGGTGACTAGTCCTGGCCTGTCTGTGGCAGAGAAGATTGGATCCTGTCACTCCAGGGAACTTCTTTGCTATCCGAGGGTCCGCAGCCACAGCCACACCCTCTTTGAAGACTTCTACATTTCAGCCTTGGGGTAGTACTTTCTACTCATGCCCTTTCAAAGCCTATTGACAGTAGGTGCCCCCTGAAAGGACAGGACCTGGATAAATCTCCAATGCATATTGCTATGTCACAGAAATATGTCTGAAAGGCTACATACTGTAGGATTCTAATTATTTGGCATTCTGTAAAAGGCAGAACTACAGAAATGATAAAGCATTCATGATTTCCAGAGGTTCAGTAGAGAAGGGGAAGATAGAGAAAAGAAAGTAAAGGGAAATTTTAAGATGAAGAAACCTTTCTCTATTATACTATAATCATGGACACATGTCACAATATGTATTTGTCAAAATCCACAGAAATTCGTGGTTCAAAGAGTGAATCATAACATATATAAATTGATGAAAAGTTATTTAGGAAGCGAGATCTCAGGGTTAAATGTACAATGTGACAAACATATGTGTTACAAATACGTGAAACACCCCACTGAAGGCAGTGAGGGAGAAAGTGACTGATCTAAGTAACTGGAAATGAGCAAGGCCTGTAAGACTGAAAAAAAGGCCTGTACAGAAGCATCGTACAATAGTTGATGAACTTGTTTCCCATGGAAGTACAAGTTTCAGTATTATTATATGTGTATACTAGAACTGAACAAGTAAGCAAATGGATGGTGAGTGATGGAGCTGGTTTCTCAATGTTGGCATGAGAGGTTGTAGATGAGTGAGGGGAAGAAGCCAGAATTACCTGTGTGGTCAGGAATTAGAGTTGGAGACCTAACATAAAGACAGTACGTATGGAAATATTTAGCATGGGCTAGTATCACACGGGTATCTCCCTGCTTTGTCGGCTAAGAGCCTGAGAAGGAATGACACTGTGGTAGCATGCACACTGAAGCACGCAGAGCTTGGTGTCTCATAGCATTCTTCAATAAGAGGAATGAGGGGTTCTTTGAGACCTTTCTGATTCTGGGACTGGAGGAAAAAATATGCAAGAAAATGTGAGAGCATCTTAGAGTGCTAGAAAATAAGGTGGTACTCAAAACAGTAAGCAAAAACAACCAAATAAAACACAGTGACAGGAGCACCTCAAAGGAACACGAGTGCCAACTGAAGGGGCTTCTGATGGTGAAAACTGGAACAATTTGAACAAGCAAAATAAATAAAATAGTACTGGACTATAATCCAAAGTATAAAATAAATATTCATGAATCCACACCGACACGAAAACGATTGAACATAAACAAATGGGAGAGAAGAGACCATCTCTTGCAAAGAAATACTCCATATGGTTTAGGCAGATACCTTGTCCTCACATTTAAGCTCCCCATCCTTAAATGTGAACTCTGCATGGCGACTTCCTTCCAAAGAGTTCATGGGAGAAGAACTTCATAGGGCAGACACCTGACAAGCATCTCAACCAGGTAATCAGGGTTAACATCAGTGGTGATATTAATATACTATCGTATCCACAGCATATACCTTCGATAGATGTGATTAAAATGGCATTCTACCTCTGTGATCTTCCTCCCAGAAACACATAACATCAATCTAATCTCGAGAAAAACATGAGACAAATCTCAGTTGACAGGTATTCTATAAACTATCTATCTGACTAGTACTTCTCAATGCTGTGTCATCAAAAACAAGGTAAGCCTGAGAAATTGTCACAGCCAAGAGGCGTCTAAGGAGACCCGATGACTAACAGCAAGGTACCACAGAATTCAATAAGAGGAATGAGGGGTTCTTTGAGAACAATAAAAATGTGTATTGCTGCCTTGGATGAGGCCCTGAAACAGAGAAGGGACATTAGGTTAAAACTAAGGAAATTTGAACAAAATGTGGTTTAAATTAATGATAATGTGTCAATATTGGTTTATTGATTATTGAAGATGTATCACACTAATATAAGGTGTTAATAAAAGGGGAAACTGGGCATGGGGTATCTGCAAACACTTTGTACTATCTCCCTGACTTTTTTTTAATACTGTTCTAAAACAAATAAAAGTTCCCCCAAAAAATGTGTTCGTGGAAGAGTTTCAGATTGTAGACTCTGTGTTTCACACGTGTTTTCAGAGAAAATAATGAGATAGGTGTTTCACAATGCCCAGAATCACAGGACTGACCATCTTGATCTTGGCAAAAGTTTTGAAGTAATTTCCTAGAGGTGGAGAGATAGGAGTTATTTCAATAGGCATGGACCCTTTTTTTCCTAAATGAAATGAAATAAGAAACACCATTTTAATTTAATCTTGAAAGATATTAATATTACACAAGTAATACATTTTTAATACTCACTTTACATTTCTTCAGATTTCCATTTCCACTGATGACTATTTTATAATCAGGGAGCAGTAAATTTTAGAAAATCTTCATGCTTTCTAAATAGCCATGCATCACTTAATGACAGGGATATGGTCTGAGAAATGTGTCCTTAGGGGGGTTTGTCTTTGCATGAACATCACAGAGGGACTTACACAAAGGTAGAGTGCATTGCTTACTACACATCTAGGCATAGCCTAATGCTCCTAGGCTGCAAACTGAGCAATGTGTTCCTGTACTGAATATGGAAGGCAATTGTAACACAATGGCAAGAATTTGAATGTCTAACCATATCTAAACATACAGAATATGGACAGCAAAAATAAGATATTATAATCTTATGGGACCACTGTTGAATATGCAATTCATTTATTAACCAAAAACAATATTATGGGGCACATGACTATACCAAATACGGAGCCTCTTTTACACTAAAACTTTCTGAAATGCACACATCCTAAACATATTCAATTGTTCAGGGACAGACCATACAGTTTGTAAATTCTTCATTCCTTCTGCTTTTATCCTCCTGAACTTCTCTGCCAATCTCTCATAAGATGGGAAAAGATTATTTTTATACAGTGGAAAGAAAAAGCCCAGACCATCAGAAGTACGATCCAAAATGGGCATTTTGAATTATCTGTAGATTTAATCTCCATGTGCTACTTTTTTCCACATAATGTAGTATATTACTCAGCCATATTCTGTGTATCTGGATGCCTAGAATTGAGAAGAATAGAGATTGTTGATAGAAAGTATTCCTGGCTGGTTGACTGTGCATGGTCAAGAGCCTCTTGTCCCTTATTTCATTCTGACTGAGAATTGCTCATGTTTCTAGGTTTACAGGAATTTCCAAGTATCCACCCTAACTGTGTGATCAGAACTGATGCCAACCTCAAGTGTGACCTGGTCTTCGGGTTGCAGTATCCAGGATACTTAATCCACTTAGAGAAGCGTGAATCATCAGTACCATATCCTCCTGATACAAGACAAGGCAGCACCACGACCTGCTGCCTTAGCCCTGAAGGTGTTGACATCTCCTGTGGATGGAGGAACTAGCTTGCTGGAAGGACCGGACACCTGCGGGAGAGATGCTGGCGCCTTGCTGTCTCTTCCACGGTGCACTTCTGACTGGTGGATTTACTGTCAGTTTCCATAGCCTGAGAGTTCATTGGACAGCTGGCTGTAACTGACAAGACTCACGCCCTAGCAGAACAACCCCCCTGCCACTATATAAACCCCTGAGCAGAGAGCTGGAAAACAGACCTCTCAGAAGGAGCAGGAGAGCTTGTTCCCCTCCTGTTCTCTCTCTGCCAGGAGGTTTGGTTTTGTTGTTGTAATTTTTGTTCTTCTGAATAAATCCTGACTTACCACTGATCCTGGGGTCCGTCGATTCATTCCTCCTATCGAGGAGACCAAGAACCTGACATTCCGGTATCACTCCCACACCTGAGTCCTGCTTGGAGATGTTGGCCCCAAATATTCCTTTTATAAACTCTTACAAGAATACAAAAATCAGTGGCAAAATCTTGGTCAATTTAATGAATTAACAAAATGCCTGAGAGCAAAAGAAACAAAGAAGACTTTACAAAAGTTGAGCCAATCTCTAACCTCAGTACTGGTCAAATTCCAGCAAACCGAAACTAAATACCACACGTACTAATGATCCTGTAGTTTCAATTTTCTCAGTCAACAAGCTGAGTACATAATACAATGAAATTCTCTTTTATTTTTGTCCTTTTCTGTTTTATTTACATACATACTGTATGTCAGTCTTTCAAATACACTGTTCTTCAAAAACGTGTGCTGGGCTGCTCACATATCTCTTTCTCAATGTCTTACCAGACCACAGAGTCCCCTCCCGTGCCACTGCTATAGTGTGTGTGGCAGGGGAGACGGGTGCTGGGAGGGATCAATTTCTTTCTTAAGTCACTAGAACAAAAAAGGCTCTTACATTTGTTGAGAGAATTTTAGCCCTTTTGGTTAAAGGCGGGGGAAGTGGCTAAAGTAATGGCCCCATTCCTATCTAAAATGACATACTAACTTCTAAGTGACAAGAAAAGTTACAAGAAAGAGTGGGCTCATTACAGTCAGGTAGCCAGTGAGGCTCATATGAAAGGGTGGCTACACTTTCCCTCTGCAGAGAGGACTAAGAAGGCAGCAAGTAGGTCCCCTTGTGAAATCACCTGCACGGTGGCCTGGAGTCTGGGTACCTGGTGGGGATGGGAGGGGAGGGGAGGAGGAGTGAATGGGAAGTGTGCACAGTCACGTCTCTGCTGCATGATTCTTTCTATGCTTTGGTATCTTTGTGTCATGTAACGGTGGCAGTAACATTTGGAAAGTGTAAAAAAACAAGTTTCATTGCTCTTAGTTTGCTAGGGCTGCCTTAACACAGTACCACAAACTGGATGACTTAGAACAACAGAACTTTATTGCCTCACAGTTCTGGAGGCCAAAAGTCTGAAATCGAGGTATTGGCAAGGCCGTGCTCCCCTGGAAGGCTTTAAGGTCTCTCTCCTTGCTCCTGATAGCTCCTTGGCTTATGGCAGGAGCTTATTCACATGACGTTCCCCTGGGTGCTATTTCTGTCCACGTTCCCCTTTTATGGTGCCAGTCCCACTGGATCAGCGGCCACACTCCTCAAGTAGAACTTTATCTTTAACTGTCGATAGCAACACTATTTCCAAATAAGGCACATTCTAGGTACAGGAGGTTTAAACTGCAGCATATGCATTTTTGGAGGACACAATTCAACTCATAAGAACATCAAACTATGATATATACCGAGACCTTACAACTGCAATTGTCCTGAAAAGAGCAGTTCTTTTATTTTCTTTCTTTTGTTAGTTTGTGTTTTGTTTGGTGGTTGGTTTTGAGACAGTGACCTGTTCTGTCACCCTTGCTAGGAGTGATAACTCCCTGCAACCTCAAACTCCTGAGCTCAAGTGATTCTCAACTTCCCAACCAGCTGGGAATATAGCACATGTCACCACACCCAGCTAATATTTCTATTTTTCTGTAGAGACAGGGTCTCTCTCTTCCTTGGGCTGATCTGGAATTTCTGGCCTCAAGCAATCCTCCTTCTAAAGTGCTGGGATTACAGTATGACCCATTGTGTCTAACCAGAAAAAAAGCAGTTCTCCTAGTTGGTGGGTCTCTGTGCTGAAAGCTTTTCCTCTTTAACCTGTGAAATAATTAAACCCGTGTTCTGGCCCAGAGCATGTTGAAATCATAACAATGGCATAGATTTAGACTGCATTAATTATAAATATTTTCACAAGTTAAATTGTCTTTTTAGAAATAACCCATTTGTTCATCAAAATGTCCATCTGCTTTCTTCAGTGTGCCCACCATTTCCTTCAGTGTGCTTTCAAAATACTTCCTAAATTAATTCTTCATCCTGATTTTCCCTCTAACCTAATGAAAATTTTGAGGAGGAGTCAATTGGAAGCAACTAGGTATATGGTAATTTTGTAATCAGTAAGAGTAGAATTCTCGTATTTCCCCCGATGCTTTGATCCTTGCTGAATCTTTGTATTTCTTAAAACTCAAATAAAAATAATAATTATAGTTGTTTGATGTAAGACAGAAAATATTTCAGAATTAATCCTGCAGTGAATTAGAAGTTTAAGAGATGTTAATGCATCTCTTTGACTTCAGATTTCCAATTCCATACTAGGTTTTAACTGCATCATGTTAACTTCATTCTAAAAATGAATCTGTCAAAGGTTTCCCCTTGTGAACATTCTCATTGTTAATTAACAATGGAATGTAACACACGATAAAAAAAAGACCTGGGAAAAAGGATTCAACTGTTACTTTGGTAAGAAAATGGAACCTGAAGAGGAAGTGAATACTACTTCTTATTTTTTTAAACTTTACAACAAACCACGAATTCCATATTTTTCATCACTGACAGAAAGAATATGAGAAACTTTCTCAGGTTTGATATTTTCCAGAGCACATAACAGATACAGGGATAATTCTAAGCCATAGACATTTAGCATAGTTGAGGTTTTGTTACAATGTATTCTGGCAGAAGAGAGAAGAGCCTAATGAGCAAAGTACCCTTGTTAACCTTTAAAGTATTGTCTTTTCAGATCTCACCAGCTTTTTAAATAGACACATCATTTGTTTAGATTATTTCAGTTCCATGACTTGATATATTTCCAAACCTAGCTTCAAGGCCTTACTTATTTTATTCTTCAAATGAGCCTAGCAGAGAAGAAACATAACCGCCTTGTTCCAAGTCATCTGCTGTTTGCAAACGTCCTCCCTTTCCATAAGACATTGTTTATTATCTAAGCTTTTTTTTTTTCAATAATTTACACTATAGCATGGTCCATCATGGCCACATTTCCTCTGGAGGTTATGAATATTTGTGGCTGTGTGAAATAAGATAGCACCTGACAATGTGGCTTGGACTGCTCCTTTCCGAGTTTTTGCACAGTTGAAAGGCTGAAGGTTCAACCAAGGGAACTGGAACAATGAAGGACAGGAAGACCTGGAGATGGCATATCAGATCTGATTGGACCCTAGCTGCTCGAAGTTTGAAGAGACCTCACAAGACCTAATCCTAGATTTCATTCTAGGCCCAAGGGAGATTGGCTTCTACCTGTTTTAGGTGTAGACTTCAGGGATGGAGTAAAGAAGGGCCGAAGTCTGCAGGGAAAGGCAAAGGTTTTGTTGGGAGCTTTGTTATTACCATCAGGGAGCGGCCATGCCCAGCGCCCTTTTACCTGGCAATTATTCTTAGTACTCTTGCCCCCGTAGCCAGCTTGCCAAGCACCCGGCCACTAAGTAACAGCTATTCATATATTAATTTTGTTTCAGCTATTTGTTCTCTAGGAGCCCAGCATTTCTAAAAATCACTAGAAAGTGCATATGTATGGAGGTTTTGCCTCTGTGGTATTTGCTGCTATACCCCATTATGTAGTAATAGCAGAGTGTAGACAGAGGCAAGCCAAGAGTTAGCAAACAAAAACATCATTAGAGATTAGCCTTTTCTGGTGGTTCCTCTGCACCAGACACTGAATTAAGAATTGTATGTGTATTTATTTAGTTAGTGCTTATAGCATCTTGAGCATGTAAGTGTGAGCGGGTAGGGGCCTGTTAGGCTTTGGGTGTACAACCTGTCAAGCTTACCTTTATCCCATTCTTTAGAATAGGATTCAAACCTACGCCTGCTGGATTACGGCATCAAACTCTTAACAACTGTGCTATACCGGCCATCACACTCCCCCCTTCCATTTACTTTGGCATGGGGATAGAAGCATAGGGGAGAAATGAGTAGCTATAAATCAATGCAGTAAATAAAGAGTAATTAGATTGTGTGTACCACCTAGTCATTGACTGTAAATTGCTATTTGCTACAGTTCTAAATTGTGATTGCTAACTACCACGGTTCATGAGTACACAATAGCTAACAATGGTAAATCTAGCCAGAAGACTCTGACCTTTGATGACTCCAAGTGCATGTGAGAGAGGGAGATCTTAGGCTGGTTTCTAGACTAAGACTCTCCCTGAGATTAACCTCAAACATTTGGTCAGCTTCTGTACTTGCTCTCCCAGCCAGAAGCCTGCAGGATTCTTAGGCGGAATGAACTGGTTCATTCGGCATCTGCCCACCAACTGTAGGTTTGGGTGCTTATGTTTGGCCCTATAAAACCTCTACAACTGACTGCTACTCATGATGGCTGGTGGGTAAACAAGAGTGGGTGCTGACCTCAGGCAGTGAACTCTGATTTGTATATGGCTGTAGGAACAAAAAGGAGCCTAGAAATTAGAAACTGGATGCTGTGCAAGACAGGATTGCTCGGCTACTAAATCACATAGAAAATGACACTCGGTTGCCCTGAGATTATTTGGACCTCTGTGTTCCTTCAAAGAAAAATAATCTTTTATTTGCTTTTTAGATGTGCACTTTCATTAAATTATAGCATAAAGATATTTTTAAAATATAGAATGAAATATGAAAAGTAAATACAGTGTCACTGCTCAAAGACAAATGCTCTAAAAATTAGGCCTATTAACCGCCAGTCTTTTTTCTCGTGTGTGTATGTTTACATTAAAAAATTCACTATTTTCACCTTATACTTAGGCCCTTACTAAATATTTATTGAGTAAATAAAAATTAATATTTAATTAAATTCTGAGAGCTATTTTTGAAAGGAATTTTTTAATGAACAATGATAGTGTTATTCTAATACTGAGATATAAATTTCATAACAAAATTATTTACTTTGAATCCAAATGCCATTGTCAGAGTAATTTGACACCAATTAACTCCACATTATTAAAAGAATATTAACCTGGCCAGTTTCGTCAGGAGTGGTTTGTTCCTTCGGATTCCTCTGATGTGGTGAATTGATGGTAATATTAATAAAAATGGTTGCCAACATTTACTGCGTGCCTAGTATACATCAGAAAAAAGTTCCAATTCTTCTCTATTCATTAACTCATTCAGAACTTAAAACAGCACTAAGATTACCTACATGTTACCAAGGAAGAAACTAAATGTTTTTCTTTGAGTCACATTAATACGCAGTGGAGCTGAGCTGTGAGCTCTGGCAGTCTGAAGTCCAAAGCCTTTGAGTACAATTACTGTATAGGTATATCATCCAATCCTATTGTGATATGATTCCTACAATTTCTCTTTCTTGAATTTTTCATTTTAATTAATCCTTAGTCAACCTGAGTATATTTTCGAGTGATCTTTTTCCATAAGTATTTTACTGCTATGTATGGGTATCTGTGTTACATCTAATACTGGGTGGAGGAGATGCAGACACAATTTAAGAGATGTTATTTATGTATTAATTTTCAAAGTTGAAAGGTAATGTGTAGCATGACGTTTACTCAAAACATGGCATTAATCAAATGAATGCTAGTCACCATGTAACAGGTATGTATAGGATAGCTTTTTTCTCTTAAAATACGTATACTTTTTTTGCACCATATTTCTCTTACAATATGTGTAATTTTTTGGTATATTTTAGACAGTAAGTGGCAGAAAATATGATGCAAACTGGCTTACACCAGTGGTTCTCAAACTTCAGTTGGTATCAGAATCACCTGAAGGCATCTGAAAGCACAGATTACTGAGCCCCATCCTGAACTTCTGATTCTACAGGTCCAGGATGGGTCTCTAGAATCTGCATTCCGACAAATTCCCAGATAAGACTGATGCTGGCAGTCTAGGATTACACTTTGAGAAAGCTCATTAACCTTAGAAGTTGAGATTCAGGCCGTAGGTCGGCAACTCGGTCTGCATTTCTCCCAGCTGCGGTGCCTTCTGTGGGTTCGCCTAGTCCTCAAACAGTAATAAGGTGACAGCAGCAGTTTAAGCTTTGAATCTATGCACAAAAAAACTCCAAGAAAGGAGAACTCAGCTCTTTTAGCAACTTTCTTAAGAACATTTATCTATCCAAACCTTCAAAAATGTCTTTCAGTTTTTTCTACATTTTTTCATGTTCATTCATATTTATTTTTTTGAATGACAGATAAAATTGTTTGTATTTGTTATACACAGCATAATGTTTTGAAGTATATATATATATTGTAAATGAATACATCTAGCAAGTGTAACATACACATTAACTCGCATAGGTGTTATTTTTGTGGTACAAGCATTTTTACCTCTATGCTCAGCATTTTTCAAGAATCCAATATATTGGTAAGTACAGTGACCATGCTTTACAATAAAACAGATCTTCAAAGTAGATGAAACAGCTTTCTGTTGGAAGAAGAGGCCACCTACGACTTTCACAGGTAGAAAAAAGAAATCATAACAACAGAACAGAGAACCCAAATATAAAACCATTCGCTACAGCCAACCGATCTTTGACAAATCAGACAACAATACACACAGGGAAAAAGACACAAGGGAACTTGGATAGCCATGTGCAAAAGAATGAAACAGAATTCCTATCTCTCACCACTCATAAAAATTAATTCACGACTTAATGAGACTTAATTTTATAATGAGATTGCAGCAATTTGGTCCTATCTTCAGGCTTCATTTTTAATTCCAGTTCTCTTGCTATTTCTACCAATCTGCAGTGACTTCCTCCTCTGAAGTCTTGAACTCTTCCATATCATCCATGAGAGTTGGAACCACCTTCATCCAAACTTCTGTCAATGCTGATATTTTGACCTCCTCTAATGAATCACATGTGGGATTTAAAGGGGAGAATTTTTTCAGAAGGTTTACAGTTTACTTTGTTCAGATCTGTCAGAAGAGTCACCATGTATGGCAGTTATAGCCTTAAGAAATGTATTTTTTAATATAGAGACTTGAAAGTCAAACGACTCTTTGATCTATAGGGTATAGAGCGAATGCTTTGTTAGGTGTGGACACAACACTAATCCCCTCGTAGATCTCATCAGAGATCCTGGGTGACCTTGATTAGAGGTATTGTCTTTGAACATTAGTATTTGGGAAGGAATCTATTCTTCTGAGTAATAGGTTCCAATAGTAGGCTGAAAATATTTAGTAAACCATGATATGCTGTCATCTATTCTTTGTTGTTCTGTGTACAGAGCACAGTTACTGACTGATTTAGCATAATTCTTAAGTGCCCTAGATTTTCATAATGGTAAATTAACATTGCCTTCGACTTAAAGTCACCAGCTGCATTGGCCTTTATCAAGAGAGTTGAGCTTGTCCTTTGAAGCCTTGAAACCAGGCATTGATTTCTTCTTTTTTTAATATTTTATTTTATTTATATAAAGTCTTCCAAAAATACAATGAATGTTTATTTTTCATTTCGAAATATTATGGAGGTAAAAATGTTTTGGTTACATACATCCATTTTTCTATGTTTAAGTCAGGGTTATAAGTGTGCCCATCACCCAGATTTATTTCCCTTTGGGTAGATACATAGTAGTGGGATTGCTGGATCAAATGGTGGATCTATTTTTAGTTCATTGAGGAATCTTCCATACTGTCTTTCATAGAGGTTGCACTAATTTGTAGTCTGACCAACAATGCTGTTCTGGTTCCATTCTCTCTGCATCCACACCACCATCTATTGTTTTGGGCTTTTTTTTTTTTTTTTTTTTTTGTAGAGACAGAGTCTCACTGTACCGCCCTCGGGTAGAGTGCCGTGGCGTCACATGGCTCACAGCAACCTCTAACTCTTGGGCTTACGCGATTCTCTTGCCTCAGCCTCCCGAGCAGCTGGGACTACAGGCGCCCGCCACAACGCCCGGCTATTTTTCTGTTGCAGTTTGACCGGGGCTGGGTTTGAACCCACCACCCTCGGCACATGGGGCCGGCGCCCTACTCACTGAGCCACAGGCGCCGCCCTGTTTTGGGCTTTTTAATAAAAGCCATTTTAACTGGTGTAAGGTGATAGTTCATTGCAGTTTTAATTTTCATTTCCCTGATGATTAATGATGTTGAGCATTTTTTCATATGTTTATTAGCCATTTTTCTATCTTCTTTTGAAAAGCTTCTTTTCATGACTTTTCCCACTTTCTGATGGGATTGTTTGTTCTTGGCTGATTTGCATGTCTTTTAATTTTGACCTACCTTAGATCACCTTTCTATTCTTGAACAAATCCTAATGGGCAGGAGAACCCTGATCCCTGATTGGCTTAGTCCTATGTTTTCAAGCCAATCCTAGTCAAGAAGCAGGGCAGGACTCTAAGATTAACCAAGGACTACTCTGGAAATGCAAGAATTGAAATTTTTAGATGAAGAAAGAGAATGTTGCTATTGTTTTGGATCAAAGCATATTTTTTTACAGTATTATTTTTTCTTTTAGGAAGAAGCTTCAGAATCAGTGGAAAACTATAGACTATAATTTACCTTCCCAAGTCAACTTTGAAGCTAATATGTAAGTTTACATATTAATGATATTATAACAGTATTACAATGATAGAACAAGTGCCCATACTTTTAAACGTTTTTTTTTTCTTTCTTTTTTTTTCTTGGAGACAGAGTCTCATTCTGTTGCCGCTGGCTAGAGTGCCATAACATCATAGCTCACAACAACTTCAAATTATTCAAATTCCAGTAATCCTCTTGCCTCAGCCTTCCCAGTAGCTGGAATCACAGGTGCCCACCTGGCTAGTTTTTCTTTTTTTTTTTCTTTCTCTCTTTCTTTCTCTCTTTCTTTCTCTCTCTCTCTTTCTTTCTTTCTTTCTTTCTTTCTTTCTTTCTTTCTTTCTTTCTTTCTTTCTTTCTTTCTTTCTTTCTTTTCTTTTCTTTTCTTTTCTTTTCTTTTCTTTTCTTTCTTGAGACAGGGTCTTGCTCTTGCTCAGGCTGGTCTTGAACTCCTGAGGTTAAGCAATCCAACCACCTCCACATCTCAGATTTCTAAGATTACAGAAGTGAGCCACCATGCCTGGTCTAAACAGTGATTTTAACACATGATACAGAACAGGATTTTTTTCACAACTAAAATAGATATCTTTCTATATCCAAAATTTCACTGTAGTTTCAAAAGAAGGTATCACTAATTAAAAGGTGTCTTTCAAATGCTAGGAGCTATATTTTACATGCATTATCTAAGTTTATCCACTTACTAATCCTAATAATTAGGCTATATTATTATCTATTTTTTTAGATAAGGGTTATACAGGGTCTATACTACAATATCACATAACAATACATCTAATCTAGTTCTTGACAACTAAATAATACTCACCCTAATATAAAACATACTCATTTGTTTCAGAAATTACCTCTCTGAAGCACATAACATAAATAATAACTAAGGGAACAACTGTTAAGGGAACAACTCTATGTATGTGGTTTCTTTGTTTAATTAAATTTAAATGTCTTACTTAGATATTTATTATATATAAGTGTTACGTATTACATGTAAAACTGTACATACTATTTTTTTACACATGTATTACAATATGGAGAGAGAAAGAGGAAAAGAACAAATAAACTCCATGAAGCTCTTAATATAATTCCTGACTCATAGTAAGTACCCTATAGTGGTATTAACTTTTATTGATATTTTTATTAAATTCAATATAACAGGCATTTATTATGGAACTATTAGCTGTGAAGCATTGTTCAAGGAAATAACTAAATATTTATATATACTGACATTAAACACTATATATTAAACACCAGCTCCTTTAACATAGGCTGTTTGTTCTTAATATACTCATTACAGAGGCAATTTCTCAAGCAAATTAGTCATGTAACTTGTTTTCTGATAACAGCCCAGGGAGTTAAGACTGCCAGAATCAACACTGTATTTCAAAGTCTTCCAGGTTCTCTGTAACAAAGGCTGAGTAAGGCATGACTCACAATTGGGAAACTTCTATTTGAGGTCTGATTATCTCTTTCATATCTGGGTGTGGGAAAGGCTGGGAGCAGTGGGCAGTGGGCAGGGGAGGAGTTCCGTTCTGTTTCCAGCACTACAAAGGGAGTGAGAAGCACATAGTGAAAGTTCTCCTGAAATAGTTTTTTCCTTATTCAAGGGAGCCCCAGAGACACATCTACTGTTTTCAGTGATCTGAAAACACATTCAGGACAATGGAACTGTGTTAAGTTAATGATCTATTCCAGTGTCTGGTTAAGTTAGTCATGCCTCCTTACCCGGGAGTAAACTAGCCTGTGTCTTGCATCTAGCCAGTCTAGATTGTTTGACGTTTCAGTCTGTGTGTCTTATGTATTTATTTTGGGAGGAGGTTGGGGAAGGCTCTGCTTCGAACTTACACATAATGTAATTGAAAGAAAATGGTTTTCCAGCTGCTCAGAGGGATTTACGTTGTGGCTGTCATGTACTTGCTGTGTGACCTTGGGCAAAGCCTTAACATTTATGAGCCACAATTTCCTGTTGTTTAAAAGAGTGATATTATCTACCTAATGAATTTCTTGTAAAAAAAAATTAAATTTCAAATAAAAAAGGGCCATCACAGTGCCTGGCACATAGTAGGCTCTCAAAAAGAAAATGAAGAATAAAAAACAAAACAACACCTAATGAGGGGATGTTATGCTAAAACCCATTAGATTTAAGATGACCATATAATTCATATTCCAAAGACCTTTTTGAGAGTAGAAGAGTTTGTATTAATAATTCACCTAGGACAATAGGCCAAACAAGGACTTTCCTGAGAAAATCTGAAGGTGTGGTCACTCCAACTGTATATAATCGGTTGCTTTACTGATGGGACTGAAGGATGGAGGTAGAATTCCTGATTTCTTGAGAATCCCAATTTTGCAATCATTTAACTTTTCTATTGTTGTTGGCATGAAAGCTCCGAGGTTCCTCCCAGATACTTCACGGTCTATTATCACTGGATCACACATAACAACATAGTTTGTGCTAAGCGGTTGAGTGGAAGAAAAGTGGATGGTTTTCTCTTTCCCCATTTCTTCCTGATTTTCCCCCTAAGCTTAAGAAAACCTGAATCTAACTCTTGCCAAAACAGCAACTGCAATGCTTAGATCACCCCCCACCCCCTGCCCCAAAATACCACCTATCTCAGATAGCACAGGCATGGCCCTGGAATTAACAGGCTGAAGGAAAGGAGGATATTTTTAATAAAAATTTGCTTTAGAATCCTGTAATTAAGCTCATAATTTGGAAAGCATTTCTTCCTTCCTGTTGTTATTCAATCCAAAATATGCTCTTATGATATACTTAATGGCATTCAAGACAATGACTAAATTGGGAGGCAGTGGAATGTGGTTATATATCCCAATTTAAATCCATGTTTGATGTGAAACAAATAGACTTGCCATTCACCTGAAGAAACTTTTTAAAAATGGAGAAATTATATAAAGGAGTAATGTGACAGTCTTAAATTCCTTTTATAGTTTATAAAATTCTACTTTTTAAACATAGAAAAGAAATCGGTGCGTAAGACAGATACATGAAAAGTCCAACATTATCTTATTTTTGTATTATGAAGATTGATCCTGAATGGTCTTAAATTTGCTGTTATATCATGACTTTTCTAAGAAATCAAGAGCAGTCACTTTGAGCCCGGATCTTAGAAATTGTCTAGGCCTTACCATGAACATACTAGGAAAGAGACCTAAGAGGAGTTAACTCCAGACCATCAATCCAAAAGTTCTGGATGCTGCTTCCCTGATATCTGACAAGTCTCCTACTCACAAAAGGGCACCTGGACAGATCCTCATTGGGTCATTCATTCAACAGGAATTTATCATGCTCTTAGGCAGTCCCTTGTTCTATGTAGGACAAATGCTGAGATTCCACCGTGGTCACTGCCATTCCAGGTTTAAAGTCCTGTGAGGCAGGTAGCATTGTTATAAACAATTACCATTAAAGAGACCAGGAATAATGATAAAGGAAGCTTAAAGCACCATACGAACCCATAGTGGTCTAGGGGTCAGAAAAGGTTCTTTGAATGTCTAATTTTTTTTTTAAGCTGAGTAGGGTGAGTAGGAATTGGTCATTTCATAATAGAAATGATGTCCAAGTGACAAAGGACAATTTTTAAGGAATGGGGAAGGCAGCAGTTTTTTGAAGACACACGAGGATGATGAGAATAAGGACACTCAGCCAACGTGAGGCTGCAGAGCTGAGTAAGGCCAAATTATGGAGGCTCTGAGTCATATTAGGACTTTAGATGCTATCCTGTTCAGACATTATCCTGTGGGAAGCCATTGAGAAGTTTTAGATTGAAGCCTATGTGATCAAATGTGCATTTTATAGAAAAAAATCTAACTGCAGGAGGCCAATTAGAAAATGACATAGTGGTTAAGATCAAAATCAATAGTAATTTCTACAAAGATGTTTTTAGTAGAAACGCAGACATTTTGGAAGGAGTATTAACAGGACTTGGTGATTCCTGAGTAGGTGGCAATGTCCCTAAATGATGTGGAGATTACTTAAGGAGAAGAAGTGGGTTTGGAGAACGTTGTTTACTGAACTCCATTTTGGACAGTATAATTTGAAAATTCTTTGGTATATTCAGGGAAGACTTCAGAGTGCCAGTTGTATGGGCCAGGAACTCAAGAGGGCATGGTTAATCGTATTTAGAGATTTGAGAGTCATTAGCAGTATAAGTGGCCTTGAAGTCCTGGGAGTAGATGAGGCACCCAGAAGAGAATGGGCAAAAGGGAAGAGGAGACTCGAGTCTGGACTCCTCAGGAGCATCTATATGGAAAGGTGGCTTTTTTTTTTTTTTTTTCAATTTTTAGATTAATATGAAGGTACAAGTGTTTGGGTTGCATTGTTTTCATATCTAAGGTAAAGTTCAAATTGTAGTTGAGCCCTGTGGGGAACTCTTGACAAAACTGGCCTGGGAAAAGATTTTATGAAGAAGACCCTGAGGTTTTTAAAGGCTTTCTGAAAAACAGGCAGCATGTGACTACAGTCTAACTGGTGATAAGATAAAGTGTTTGATATCAGGCATGGGGTTGGAGTGTCCTCAATGACTAGTGATAGTTCTCAAGCTAGATTCCACTGCAAGAAAAACATCTCTCGAGGCCCCCAGGATATGAAGAGGACTCAGTCTGATTATCTCACTGATGTTTTTGCAGTTTCCTTGCTTTTCTTTACCTTCTTTGGTAATGCTCTAAGACATGCTGGCCTGGTAGCCCGCCAGGCATAAGAAACTTGAAGACTGCCTTCACTTTATTCCTAGATAATATTCTCACTCATATTATAGAAAAAGGAAGTTTTATGATAGGAGTAGTTGGAAAATAAAGTATCTGCTTACCCCAGCCATGAGCTATAATTAGAAAGGCCAGAAAAATATCCTAAGTAGTAACTCAAGACTCATTTTCTTCAAGAATCTCATAAAAGTTAAGGAATGCAAAGGTCCTGATAAAAATTTTTAAATGTACATTGACAATGAAATAGATGTGCTTACTTTCCTCTCTGTTCCTGGTCTGCATTGCATGCACTTATACACGCTGTCCCTTCATTCTAATGGGAAAAATCGTAGAATCATGGCACATTGAATCTTAAAAGATCTCAAGGAGAGGGCAGCGCCTGTGGCTCAAGGAGTAGGGTGCCGGTCCCATATGCCGGAGGTGGCGGGTTCAAACCCAGCCCCGGCCAAAAACCACACAAAAAAAAAGATCTCAAGGAGAGCCTCTAACCTAGTCCCTTGCCCACTTTCTAGATGAGAAATGTGAGGCCCCAGCATTATAGCTCTTGGAACTTACATTCGCATGTTGCATGATCACACTGGTTAAGATCACTAGTGTTTAGAATTGATTATCTAGCTTTGAATCCAGTTCCAGACAAGCCGTTGACCTCAGGGAAATTACTTAACCTCTCTGGTCCTTCGTTTCTGCATCTATAAAGTCAGTTAATGATAGTATTTATAGATGTTGGTAGATGATTCTATATATGTTTGTTGCTTGTATTTCTGCTTGTCTTAAGAGGAAAGAAACAGACCACTTTTGTTTCAGACTAGCTTTTCAAATATGTTTGTATAGTAAACTACCTTGAAAGGTAGTGTTTTCTTCCAGGGCAAAGGACAATTGTGCTTTCTGTCCAGCATAATGAAGACAATATCTCCCTCTGAGGCAAAGGTGCAGTGTGTTTACTACCTTTTATAACATGTTTGGGTTCCCTAATGTCAGGATTCTGCTCCTGGGACATGATCAAGTACACGCGTAGGCATCACCCAGCCCTCAGAGAACTGGTACAGAGACTGATGCTCTGGCTGTTACTACTGATGTGGGTATGGGTTGAGCATCTCTAAGTCAAAAAATCCGAAGTCTGAAATGCTACAAAATTTTAAAGTTTTTGAGCACTGGAAAATCCCACATCTGACCTCATGTGACAGGTCACAGTCAAAACTTTGTTTTGTGCACAAAATTTTAAGAAATATTGTATAAAATTATCTTTATGCTACATGAACAGAATTTGGGTTTAGAATTGGGTCCCTTTCTCAAGATACCTCATTGCATATACGCAAATATTCCAAAATCTAAAAAATATTCTAAGTCTAAAGCACCTCTGGTCCCACGCATTTTGGATAGGAGATACTCACCCTGTAATAAAATCCTCTGCACTGACTCTGGAGTCTCACTCATGCCACTGTGACAAGCTAGCATGTTATTTTACAAATATAGTAAAATCCCAGACCCTTCACAGTTTGTGATAATGAATCTCTGTAAATAAACATAAAGAGCTTCGCAGAGTGCCTGGCACATAACAACTAAAGATAATAAATCACTCTTACTCCTTCAGTAACCTACTCATCAACAGAATGGCTCTGTCTGCTTATAGATGAAATATGAAATTTTTAAAGAAAGTTAATTTAATTACTTAATTCAATCTTAAATATAATTTCTTAATAAATCAGTCTTCTTTCAGAGATCCTTGAAAGATTATACTTTTGCTGTAAATACAAATATTGCATGAAGATATAAACTTTTACAAATTTCCCTATTTCCTTCACTCTAACACCCCTGCCTCACTGCTCACACATCTGAATATCATGTTTCAGTTGTGGGAAGGTGACCATAATGTGAAGTGTGACTTATGTTTGAGTTACCATGGTTTTTTTTTTTAATCAAAGTTTTTAAAATTATTCTCAACCCATTTTGTTATTTCTATTTCTAATCCATTTCATTAGCTCTTAAATCACTGGGGTCTTTTTTCCTGATGAGTCTTCTTTGCTATTTCCAGAGTTCTGTTTTCTGTCTTTACATCTGTCAAACATAGCAGTTCCGTCTTTTAAAAATAATCTCTCACCTGTTCTTTTTCTTTTCTACACTGCACTTGATACTTTTGAAAATCAGCATGACCTTTTTCATTCTTGATCAACACAACAGTTGATAACAACCTTCTCTTCAGCAGAACAGAGTAACTAGAATTGGGCATGTGCTGAATGGTCAGGGTGTGGGAACTAAATCCAGGCTTGTACCTAGCTGGAGTACTTGGCTACCCACCTTATGTAATTTTAGGGATTTCAAATCCCCACACGTTTCCAAATCTCTTGAATATTGATTTTTCATAATCCTCAGTCATTATCTTAACATTTAGACAGACTGGGGCCTTGTCTTTAGCTGGCTGTGGGCAAAGCTATTATTAGAAGAAATACTTAGCAAGTTGAGCTCTGAGGAGGAGGGCATTTTATTGCATAGGAGAAAATAGGACTAAGGGAACTTTAAGGACTAAGGCATTTTATTGCACAGGGAAAATAGGACTAAGCATGTCAGGAGTGAAATCTCTACATCAGCAGAATGCAGAAGGGCCCCGTGCTAGGAGGTCTCGAGTCTGGAAGTGGATGGGCACTTGGAAAGCATTATTTGTCTCCCAAAGTTCACGCTGATGGGACAAACACTGAGAGGATAATAAAGATTATAAGACCTAGACTCTGCCTGTAAGACACTTTCAGTCTATCTGGGGAAAGTAAGCCTGACTCACAACCTACGCAGAGCCCTGTACACTGTTATCACGGTACACAGTATAGACACACCTACAGCTATAGACAAGAGCCCAGACTCCACTGTAGACTAGACTGTCAGGAGTTCTAGAAGGGAGACATTAAATACCTCAGGATTAATAGCATTCTTTGGAAACACCAATGAAAACTTAGAAAGAAGAAGGGAGAGTTGTCAAAGAAGGGAACAGCATTGTGCTGACAGAACAACTCACCAACACCACTCACCAAAGATTGTACGGAAGCTGTCACCAAAAGATGAGACTAAAACCATTTTCAGCATAATGTGGCTTTGAGCTGAGGACATCTTAGAAGGTAGACTTGGAGTTTGTGTCGGGCCAAGGCTCACACGAAGCTCTGTAATTCAATTTCTATACTTGTAAAAACAAGTTAAGCGAAATCTACTTTTTTTCTCCACATTCCTTATGTGTGTGGCTCCATTAGGGTATAGCCAAGGATCCTCTGAAAGCATCTCCTGTGTGCTGACTTCAGCATGGCATGAGGACTGAATTATTAGAACCCCGTAAACCCTACTCTTGTCCTGTGGTGGATCATCTTAATATTGTAACCTAAGCCAACCCTGATCCTGGGACTATCGTTCAGACATGCTTTGTGAGATGTCTGGGACGGAGCGGCCTGCACTGAAACAGTTCTCAGTTACTTGGTCCTTGTTCCTCTGCCTTCTCTTCTCAAAGTTCTTATTTCTTCTCAAACTTTCTGAGTGAACCTCGGCAGAAAGGTTAGCAAGCTATAGCTCAAGGGTGGTAAAAGAATGACATCTACGGGTGTGAGAAATGCTGAGTCTGGCCTTTCTGAATTTTAAAGGAGTGAAGGCCAGCTCTGCTCTCGGAAATATTTCACAGATAATTGCCAGTGGTATTTATGTTACAACAAAACCAGAATTTTTCAAGTAAAATAACTGGTTAGAAGAAATGTTTCCAAAAAATAAAAAGTAAAGAATTAGGAAGTTAGAATCATTCCTTACACCTTAGATAGCAGGCTTATTTCTCAGAGAAGTCATTGCTAACATTGTCATATAGAAAAACCTGCTACTACTTAATTAAAAAAAAAAAAATGAGCTTGGGCACATGGA
Organism: Nycticebus coucang; assembly: GCF_027406575.1. Taxonomy (NCBI): domain Eukaryota; kingdom Metazoa; phylum Chordata; class Mammalia; order Primates; family Lorisidae; genus Nycticebus; species Nycticebus coucang. The sequence continues at coordinate 78,710,420 of NC_069786.1, forward strand.
GTGAAAAAATTACAAAAAACGGAGCTGCCTCCTCTCAATCCTGCCTTCTTAACTTGCCGTTGAATGTGGAATTTTGGATCGCCCCTGGATTCAGTGCAATGAAATGAAGTCTATAACAAGAACAGGCTTGAGTTGGAAATAACTTACTGTCTTATAGAGAATCACCTGCAATTTCTTAACCTTGGAGGTAATGAGGCGTGATGCTATTGCTCTGTCTAATTTGTTATCTGGGTTTTTTCCTAGTGAAAGCAGATGTTGAATAAGAATTTCTTTGTTATGAAAGCTTTGGTGTTATTAACATAATTGACTTGGACTTGGAATTCTATGAAAACAAATACCCTTTCACCAGTTCTTGCTTTGAATATGTGTATTCATTGAATGCTAACTTGAGAATTTAGAATCTTGTTCACCATTGTTCTTCAGGATAACTTTGAAGACAATATTGTTCTATGAAATCATGGAAGGTATTATCGTAGCTAATATCCTGGCTGTTTTATAAATACTTTTATGAATACTTATATTTTATGAATACACAAGCCTGTTTGAAAGATTTTTTTTTTCCATTTTATTTTCTTAAGTAGAATTTCCAGTAGTGAAAACTATAAGACTAACAACACCAGCACAGCATATCAAGACAGAAGGATGTCTGTATGAAGTGTGGGAAAAGTTTCCGTAGATATTTTCTCTAGACATTAAAGAGATGATGTGTTAGACAGTTCCTGGAACATGGTTAGAGCTTTGATGTATTGTTTTGGTTGATTGATATACCAAGGAAATGGTTGCCCTTCGCAGTCAGAAGTGAGCACAGGATGCGGAAAGTAAATAAAGACTGAAAGGGCAGCTTGTACTGTAACATTTAAAATTCTTTCTCTCTGTCAGTACCCACCTCTCCCCACCTTGTTTCATAATAAAGGCTTAGAACAGTGGTTCTCAACCTTCCTAATGCTGCGGCCCTTTAATACAATTCCTGTGGGTCGCGACCCACAGGTTGAGAACCACTGGCTTAGAATGTGGTGAAGCATCAGGTGGAAAGAATAGTATAGTGGTATTCAAACAGGGAAAAGAGAAAATAAAGATGAGATCTGAAAAGAAGCTGGGGCTCAGAGTTAGAGGCAAAAGTGTACAGTTGGGGAAAGTGGTATATTAGGTTTATGAAATCTGTGGGACTACAAAAAAAAAAAAGATATGGGAAAAGTAGAACTGGAATCTGAGGCTTTGAATCCAAACTGTATACACAATTGGCTTCTTGGATATCAGCTCTGTGTTCTCAGCCCACGGCAGGGAAGAGGGCCATGAGGGATTCTGCTGATCACTTCCCAGCTTTGGGGTAGCTGGAATGCTGAGGGTATGAAGCACTGACTGTTTCCTGACACTGTACATCTGTAAACTCTTTGATGACTGTTTTTTCAGTTGCCTGGTGGGATGGAGAGGCCATTTCTGCAGTGAGGGTAGCTGTTCTAAGATAAAGAGGATTTACCAATTACTAATATAAACTATCTATAAAGCCTAATTCCTTTGGAAAGACCTTTTAGAAAACAAGATTCTAATGCCAGCCTCATAACTAATGGGATATTTGAAATGATGGATAACAGCATTTATATTTCATTTCTCCTTTTAATAAACTACTGTTGTCTCATATTACAATTAAATGAGACCAAATATATACAACACTTTGAGGGGAATAATGCATGAGATTTGTATCTGTGTTAGTACAATTTATTTTATTTTTAGCACAGAAAGAGCCCCAGAAAGATACCTGTGTGTAAATTCTGCTGCTTATGCCATCAGAAAAGTAAATCTTCAGGCTTCATACCTGTATTTATCTGTGGGAGGTGGGAGGAGAAAAGAGAGAGCACGAAATGGGAAAGGGATCAAATGAAATAAAATGGCCATGAAGACGACCATGTGATTCTCTTGAACATCATCTAAGACGGCACTTCTGTTTTCTACATTGAGATAAAAATAGATGTTTAAGGGGACCATTCATCCATATAACACAGTAACTTGTCTCTTGTATTTACTTACAAACTCCTTGAGGATAAAAGCCACGTCTCACATGTTCTACTCCTATAAGATACATCACAGAGAGTTTAACACAGAGTGTCAATAAACATCAGGTAAGTGAATATTATCTGTTGATCTTGCCAATGGTTGTATGGATGTAAATCTCCAATCACATGTCATTAATGATAGTGGTGCTCACAGATAATAAAAGGGGACTAGACCCTTTTTAGGGTCAGAGGACAATGGCTTCCATTTCCAAAGAAATACTTCAAAAGGTAAAATTGTAAGAACCACTAAAACCACATCATTTACATCTGGCCATCATTCAAGTTTCTGTGCATTTTTTAAAAAGTAGGTTCACATCATTTACAGAATACATGTTTCTCTACAACTGAGCCTATGTTTCATCACCTTTAGGACAAGGAATGCCAGCTCTCTTTAAAACTGTGCTTTGAAATAGTCTGTGATGTAATTATAGAGGTAAAATTGTTTTTCTTTGGTCAAAGAGAATTGCTGAAAGAAAAGCAGATGCTTTGTTTTGTCTAGTGTCATTATTTTTACAGTGTCCTTTTAAGACACACTCATTTGTGAAAGAAAAGTATCTCAGAAGGAAAATTCGATGATTTAAATTCTCATACCTAAAGAGTTCTAAAGATAATAATTAATTGGGAAATAATGAAGTGCTGAATACAGCTTTGTGAAACTTCTTCCCAGGGCCAGCGAAGTCAATCTGAATTAAACTTTCAAAAGCTGAAAGAAGAAAATGTACGATGGTTTAAACAGGAAACCATAGGGTGATCAGAAAATTAGGAGATACAGAACAGGCACAGGGGCTCATGCCTGTGATCCCAGCACTCTGGGAGGCAGAGGAGGGGAGATTGTTTGAGCTCAGGAGCTTGAGACCAGCCTGAGAAAATTGAAACTTCTGGTCTCTACTGAAAATAGAAAAATTAGCCAGATGCTCTGGTGGGTGTCTATAGTCCCAGCTACTCAGAAGGCTGAGGCCGGAGGATTGCTTGAATCCAGGAGCCTGAGGTTGCTGTGAGCTAGTCTGGGCAACAGAGTGAGACTCTATCAGAAAAAGAAGAGAGGAAGAGGGGCAGGGAGAGGGAGGGAGCAGGGGTGGGGGGGAGAGAGAGAGAAAGTGAAAAGAGAAAGAGAAAGAAAGAAAGAGAGAAAGTGAAAAGAGAAAGAGAAAGAAAGAGAGAAAGTGAAAAGAGAAAGAGAAAGAAAGAAAGAGAGAAAGTGAAAAGAGAAAGAGAAAGAAAGAAAGTGAAAAGAGAAAGAGAAAGAAAGAGAGAAAGTGAAAAGAGAAAGAGAAAGAGAGAAAGAGAAAAGAGAAAGAGAAAGAAAGAGAGAAAGTGAAAAGAGAAAGAGAGAGAGAAAGAAAGAGAGAAAGTGAAAAGAGAAAGAGAGAGAAAGAGAAAGCAAGAAAGAAAAAAAAGAGAAAGAAAATCAGAAGATGCAGATGGGCATCCTAACAGCATTCTATTGGAGTTTCAGGGGGTCTGAAACTCCCACATTGATAAACACACTTCCAGATGGCTTTCCACTTTTTGAGGCAGATTTAAATAGCATGTTAGTTTATTATTGTCTGGAAAGTGATGCCAGTGAAAAAAACTTGCCAATTTGCCCCCCTTAAAGAAATCAAAAACCTAAATTTGTCTTCAGGTCAATCACTTTTTGGTAGTTTTCATAACTAAACCATTTTGTGAGGCAAACCTTAAAACATGGAAACTGTCATCTGCACTATGGAGACATTTTGAGAAAAAAAGAAATGCAGCTATGGTTAAAATAAAGAAAGAATCGTGAACTTCAGGACCCATATATACTTATACTACATATACATAACTTACCTTGGGGGGGGCTCTTTGGGGGCGGGGGAACTTGGGGTTTTATCTTTCTTTTATTATATCATTGGCTCTCAACGCCTCACCCATTGCTGCCAGTAAAATAATACGGTGGTCACATTATATTAACCATAGGGGTGCACAGCTTCCTGTGAGGAAAAATTGAGGTTGGGTTATTTTATGTGAATCAAGATGAGGATGAGAAAGTTGGTAGCAGTGCAAACATTGCTGGTAGGGAACAAGGTGGGGAGACCAGTGTGAATCTGAGAAACATCCCTGGGAAGAGGCCTTGCCCAAGCCACAGAACTATTTCCAGGCGCAGGAGGTAGGAGGTCTACATGGCTGCTGACAGCTTAGCGGGTGGACACTGGGAGGCTGTCTTGGCCTCACACTTAGAGCTTCTGTGGGAGAAGATTCCATAACTCTGATATTTTCCTGAAGAAAATCACCACGAATACATATGTAATACCTGGCAAAGCAAAGGTACTGAGGCATTATTAGTTCAGAGATTCTTTTTCCCATGAGAATTAAGTTCTAGTAAGATAGTCAATCCTGGTGTAGAATGTAATTTATACTGGCTTTCTCCATGCTGTGTCATATAGTCCAGGAATGGATAACCCCCAAAAGGAAACTATTGTGACTTTTAAACAACTGATTTAAAAACAGGATTTTATAACTATTAAGGACAGCAATAATTCCCATTTGAATGCTTACCAAGTCAATACTCTGCTAAGTTTTGTACAAGTATCATCTCCTTTCGTGATCACAAGAAGAACTGATAAGGTCAGGATTAGCATCCCCCTGTACATGTATATGGAAAACAGGCCCAGATGGTTAAATCATACGCTGAAAACTTCACAGTCAGTAAGGGAGCAAGAGGTTCCACTTAGAGCTGATTCCAAGGCCCACATTCTTAAACTTTAAACTGTCTCATGAACATAGTCAAGGAATGTTTTAAAATTTTTGAGATACAGACCCATTCCGGAATATGCGATACAATTGAAATATTAGCCTTAGCCAATGCCACAGAGATCCTCTAATGCTGAGATGGTCCTACAAAGATGTCCCCACATTAAGGAAAGTATCCCACATCCACTGATTATTGGATATGGACTGCCTTCAAGAATTGGGGCATAAGCTTGGCGCTCATAGCTCAGTGGTTAGGGCGCCAACCATACACACCTAGGTTGGTGGGTTCAAACCCGGCCCAGGCCTGCTAACAACAATGACAACTACAAAAAAAAAACAGCCAGGTGTTGTGGTAGGTGCCTGTAGTCCCAGCTACTTGGGAAGCTGAGGCAAAAGAATTGCTTAAGCCCAAGAGTTGGAGGTTGCTGTGAGCTGGGACACCACAGCACTCTACCAAGGGCAACATAGTGAGACTCTCTCTCTCAAAGGAGGAAAAAAAAAAAAAGGAATTGGGGCATAGATTTGTGTAAGGAAACTTCTTCCTTCAGCCAAGAGCATGTCCAGAGTTGGACACAGCTGTGACTTGTCAGAGCCAATATGGCAGGCATCAGGAATGTACCCTGATCATTTAAAAGAATCTGGGGTATCTTCTTGATGCACCCATTACAATCCACCTCTGTACTACACAATTCCACTGGCCTTATAGTATATTCTTTATACAAGGAAAAACTTCTCCGGGATTGTAATGGGTCTCCTGTCCTGGGAAAACTTTAAGAGGAAGTTTAGAGAGATGAGCTACATCAGCTTCAGCCCCTTTCCCCATCCCCCACCCCACTCCAAGGCTATTCTCCCTCTTGCACCTGGTATTTATAATCTACGTGTCTACTAACCCCATCTATTGGCTTCCCCTCACCCTGACCACCGGAACAGCTCATCCTGGTTGGTGACCTGGTAGGATGACCAGACCTTTCTTCCTGAGGAGGTATGAGCCTGTAGCTGTTGAGCACTTCTCAGGAAGTGGTTTCTCCACGTATCTGCTTACATCCAAATTGGTTAGGGGACTACCAAGAGCCTTCCTCTCCTTTCCCAGATCATCCGATCAATAGATCATCTAGGTCAGGGGTCCTCAAACTACGGCCCGCCGAGGACATTTATCTGGCCCACCAGGTGTTTTTGTCACAGCTGCCTGTCCTGCTTAGCAGCCGACTTGTCCCAAACCGCGGTGCACATGTGTGGAATGTTTGCCAACTCTCTGACTCCACTCCTTCTCTCTGTCTCTCCCCACCCCTCCTTCTCTCTGTCTCTCCCCATTGAGTGTTTTGCCCTCCTGCTTAGCAGCCCACTTGTCCTGCCCACAGTGCACATGTGTGGAATGTGCCCCCCACTCTCCGACTCCCCTCCTTCTCTCTGTCTCTCGACTCCTCCTCTCAGTCTCTGGTGTAATCGGAGGAGTCACCAGGTTGCCTGTGCAGAGCCTGCTGCTGCCTAACGACCGAGGTAAGAACAAGTTAGGATCTATTTATTTTTTTTCGGAAGTTAGGAGGTCTATTTTTTTTTTTTGCAGTTACTAGGGCCTTTTTTTTTTTTTTTTTTTTTTTTTTTTTTGCAGTTAAGGGGGACCTTTTTTTTCTGAAGTTAGGAGGTCTTTTTTTTTTGCAGATACGGGCCGCCTTTTTGAAGTTAGAGGAGCCTTTTTCTTTTGAAGTTAGGAGAGCCTTTTTTTTTAAGTTGGTTAGTTGGTTGTGGGTGGTTTCTAGAGGGGTTGCATCACAGTGATAACACAAATAGTCAGGGCTCAGTGCTAATGCAAATTGTTAGCACTCAGTATTAATGCAAATTGTCAGCAGTCAGTGTTATCGCAAATGGTCAGTGCTCAGTGTTAATGCAAATGGTCAGTGCTCAGTGTTATCGCATGGGGGTCCCAAACTGGTAATCTGCCTAGGGCCCCATGGGAACTTAATCTGGCTCTGCAGACAGCTGAGGAGTAGGAAACCCAATTTAACTGACAGTAAGTGCATTTATATTGTGATTGCTATTCAGTTGTGTATGATGTTGTTTGTTGTGTGCTGTGTAAGCCCTCGTTCACACTGTTGCGATCTCTGAGCATATGGCTGAACTCGCATTAAATTCAGAAGAAAAAAGGCATATGTGCCTTCTTTTTTCCTGCAGTGGAATCTGATCACATGGGTCTTCTCACCCATGCAATCAGATTCCTGTGTGAGTTCACGGATCGCAGTGCGGTTCGCAGAGGGTAGTATGAACTGGGAAGGTGCTAGAGGAACCGGCTCTGTAATCATGCCTGTTCCTGCACCACAGCAGTGTGAGCCTGAGGTAAAAGCAGAGTTCCACCATATGGGCACTGGCAAGGCTGAAATGATGTGGACTGGCAAGGCTGCATTGATGGACACTGATCAGACTGCCTTGATGGGCAGTGCAGTCTATATGTCTCTGTGTGGGCAAAGTTATTGTTGGCATATTGTTTTTGGAGCACTGTATATATATATATGTGTGTGTGTGTATTTTACTAATAGCAATTTGGAATCCCTAGGAAACAATGATATCAAGAAAGAGAAAAATTGACTCGGAGTGTAGGATATTCAAAGAACAGTGGACTTATGATTACTTTTGCATACAGTACAAGAAAACAGCTGTGTGTTTGATATGCCAGAATATAGTGTCTGTGTTCAAAGAATATAATTTGCATTGACTCTATCAAACTCAACATAAAAATAAATATGATTGCTTGGTGGGAGAAGTGAGAAAAGATAAAATATTAAAACTGAAATATACATTGACAACTCAGCAAAATACTTTTGTGAAGCAGAAACAGCTAAATACTTCATCACTGCGAGCAAGGTTTTCAAGTTGTCAAGCTGATAGCATGCATTAGCAGACCATTCGTGGAGGGAGAATTTGTTAAAGAATGCCTTCTTTTTGTTGCCAAAGAGATGTGTCCAGAGAAGGCTGGACTCACTGTATTTAGTACGATGAGTCTTTCAGGACCCTCAATTACACGAAGGATTGAAGAAATAGGAGGCAATTTGCATCAGCATTTGCAAAACTCCACAAGAAAACTTTCCTATTTTTCCTTGGCACTCGATGAAAGTAATGATGTTCGTGATTCTGCACAACTTCTAATTTTAATTCATGGGACGAATGACTATTTTGAAGTCACAGAAGAGCTTGCTGTACTCCAAAGCATCAAAGGAACAACTACAGGAGAGGATATTTATGAAAAGGTTTGCCAAACTGAATGGTTTGGACCTGGACTGGGCAAAACTAGCCAGTGTGACAACTGGTGCTCCTAGCATGGTGGGGTCTAAGAAAGGAGTAATTGCTTGCATTAACCAAGAGATGGACAAACATAACTATTCTCATCCAATAGTCATACACTGCCTCATCCACCAACAAGCGCTGTGTAGTAAATCACTGAAGTGAGACTGTTATGAAAACTGTGGTACCTTGTGTTAATTTCATTAGAGGTAACGCACTAAACCACACACAATTTCAGGAATTTCTGTCTGAGCTAAATGTTGCCTGTGAAGATGTTCCATACCACACAGAAGTCCATTGGCTGAGTCAAGGGAGAGTTTTGAAACATTTCTATGAGTTACTTCCACAGATTACAGTTTTTCTGCTTTCAAAAAACAAAGAAGTACTAGAGCTCAGTGATACAGAATGGAAATGGCACCTTGCCTTTCTGACAGATGTAACAGAGCTACTCAACAGTTTCGATGTGCAACTTCAAGGAGAGGGGAAGCTCATCTGTGATATGCAATCACATGTGAAAGCATTTGAAGTAAAATTAGGCCTCCTCATCAAACAAATGAAGGAGGAAAATTTCTGCTATCTCCCCACAACTCAAGATCTGTTAGCAGAAAATCCATTGGTTGCATTCCCAAATAAAACATGTGTGGATTCACTGGAAAAGTTGCGAAAGGAGTTCCAATTTAGAATTAAAGAGCTTCATCTCCATGAACAGGACATACAACTTTTCTGTAACCCATTTTCTATTGACATTGGAAATGTGGATATGATTTGCTAAATGGAACTGGCTGAACTGCAGAATTGTGACTTTCTGAAAGACGCATTCAAGTCAAGCAGCCTTCCTAATTTCTATGCATCTCTCCCCTCTGAGACATATCCTAATCTCAGGAACCATGCACTCAAAATGGCAACCATCTTTGGCAGCACTTATGTCTGTGAACAGACGTTTTCCAGAATGAAACATCTGAAATCTCCAACCAGATCTAGACTAACTGATGCACACTTGCATCACTTGTTATGACTAGCAGTGACAAATATGGAACCGGACATTGACCATCTCCTTAGTCAAAAGCAGGCCCATAGTTCCCATTGAAATACTGGTAAGTTTGTTGAATTAACTTTACTTGTTCTTCATTTTAAATATTGTATTTGTTCCCGTTTTTTTTTTTTTTTTTTTTTACTTCAAAATAAGATATGTGCAGTGTGCATAGGAATATGTTCATAGTTTTTTTTCTAAACTATAGTCCAGCCCTCCCATGGTCTGAGGGACAGTGAACTGGCCCCCTGTTTAAAAAGTTTGAGGACCCCTGATCTAGGTGCCCAATATACTTTCCTGCTCCTATTATGTAACAAGAGCCCAATATTTTTAATTGTCCCTGGCAGGATAGCATATCTTTTCTTAGCCTTCTAGATGCCTGGTGCAAAGAGCCTAAAGTAACCACATGGTACTATAGCTAAAGGTTAGTGGAACTCTTGCTGGACACATCCTCCCTCTGAGAATCATGACTGTTAGACCTCCAGAACCTAGAGTAATGGTGACTGGAAGGACAAATTTCCCAAACAGGCCCCTGAGAGTGATAATAAGCAGAATCGTATCTCCTTGCAACCCTTAGTTCTCAGATTATTCTCTCTATTGGGAAACACAGAATCATATAATGGTTAATGATTAGGATACACTCTTCATCCTGGAGGATGATTCCATATCCTCCTAGGGTATAATTTCTAAGTTGCTATTTTAGTTTTTTTAGACAGAGTCTCACTCAGTCCCCCTGGGGTTGAGTGCCATGGTGTTATAGCTCACAGCAACCTTAAACTCTTGGGCTCTGCCTCCTAAATAGCTGGGGCTATAGGCATGCACTACAATGCCTGGCTAATTGTCCTATTTGTCATGGAGATGGGGTCTCACTTTGTTCAGGCTGATTTAGAACTCCTGAGCTCAGGCACCTATCCACCTTGGCCTCCAAGACTGCTAGGAATACAGGTGTCAGCCACCACAGCTGGCCTACGTTACCATTTTAGATGTGCCTTCAAAAAGCCATCCCATCACTCTATCAGACTGAAAGCTTGTGGATGATAGCAGGATATACGACATGACTCTCATGGTCTGGTCCCTATTGTCACACCCCATTTGCTGTTGCTATATCTTGCATGCTATGTTCCCTCCAAATTGAATCTGAATCTGCAATGCTATGGTATTTGGAGATGGGGCCTTTAGGAGATGTTTAGGTCAAGAAGACAGATCCATCATGACTGAGATTAGTGCCCTTATAAAAGAGACTCCAAAGAACTTCCTCACTCTATCAGGTGAGAACACAGCAAGAAGCCATCTATAATCCAGAAATGGGCCCTTATCAGACACCAAATCTGTTAACACTTGTATCTTGGACCTATCAGCCTCCAAACCAGTGACAAATCTCTCTTGTTTATAAGTCTTTCTTGTTTATAAGCCATCCAGTCTTAGCAGCTTGGATGGACTAAGACAGCTAGTATATTGCTTGGTCCAGTGTAATTTATAGGATAGCGAGTTGGTAGATCCAACATCTTGTTTGTCCTTGGATGATGGTGCTGTCTATGAGTATACTGGGCAGCAAAAGTGATCATATAAAGGAAATACCTGACAATCACATTCAAAACAATCGCTACTTTTTAAGATGGAATGGATGCAATGTAATCAGCTTTGACTAGTTGTTTCCCTTCAGGGATAATGACATATTAGAGGATCAGCATTAGTCTTGTTCCTGGTAGGTTAGGGGCTTGGCAAGAGCCATAACTATGTCTGCCTTGACGAGAAGAAGTCCCTGCCATTGAGCCCACACTTGACCTCCATACCCACCTCCATAGTTTCTTCTGTATAAACCCTTTAGAAATATTGAGGTGGCTTTTGACAAAGGATGTCTATTGCCAACAGGCTAAGTTATTCTATATGGTTGTTTAGAGCCCCTTCAATAATAGATTCTCTCCAGAGGGGATTAAGATTTAAATCAAAGATATTCATTCCTTATTCCCATGCTTGTAGGTAAATGTACATGCCTCTTCCCCAAACCTCCTGGTCCTATTTTTCTAACTCTCCCTTCTAGGCCCCTGACCAAAAAGCCAAACCATTTGTCACTTCTAATGAGTCTGCATATATTCTTATATCAGAGATATTTTGACACAAAACAGAGAGCCATGCACACTGCCCAAACCTTTGCCTGCAGAGAGGACTGAGCCCCCCTCCCCCCCACTATCTACAAGGACACCCCTCAGTGGGCTAGTAGTGCAACAGTCCAAACTCCAGATCAGGTTGTCTACTGCTATGTAATGAGCCACCCTACAACCTGGTCAATTTAAAAGAACAGTTATTCTTTCTCACTCTTTCCCTCCCCCTTCTTCCCTCCCTCCTTCCCTTCTTCTCTATTTATTTCTTCCCTTCCTTCCTTCTTTCTTTTTTGAGACAAGGTCTCACTCTGTTTCCCAGGCTGGAGTACCAAAGCATCATAGCTTGCTGCAACCTCAAACTCCTGGGCTCAAGTGATCCTCTTGCCTCAGCTCTTAAGTAGCAGAAACTATAGGTATATGCCATCGTATCTGGCTAATTTTTCTGGTTTCTTTCCTTTTTTTAAATTTTTTATAAAGACAGAGTCTTGCTATTGCCCAGGCTGGTCCCTAACTCACTCAGCTTCCCAAAATGCCAGGATCACAGGTGTGAGCCACCATGCCTAGCCAAAGCAACAGTTAATATTTTGTAAAGAGAGATGACAGACATGGCCAAGGGAGGAGGAAATGGAAATGGAAATTGCAAAATGCAGATGTCTAGAACAACAATTGAAATATCACTATCAACAATACTAGGAGCTGAGAAAAAGAGATTGTGAACTAGACAATAACATCTTCAGTAAATATAATGTTCAAAATGGAACACATCTGTATTATTTCTACTAGACAAAACCAGAATTCCTCACGTTCCTTTTCTGCCTCCATTTGTCAAATGTTCCCCGCCTGCTATACTTCAAAAGACCATCAACAACTATTGTGAGAAAGTGGTCTTTTCCTTACAGCCTTCATGTTATTACTTCAACCTGGAATCTTTCTCCTCCACCATCACACCCCACATCCCAATCCTCTATGAAATACTTAATTACTTTCTATGACCCAACTCAATTCTTTCAGGAAGTGAGAGTTTAAGTAAATAAACAAATTGAGTCTCATGAAGACACTCCTGTCAGAAATAGTACCTTCCCTCCTCCAAACACCCTGAAACCCTTAGGGAAGGGCTCACATCTGGCTGGTTTTTAAATTGCCACACGAAGCACGGAGTAGATGCATAACTTTGGGTGCATGAATGCCTTAGCGCCTTATACTTGGGACACATAGTCTTGTACTGTATTTTTGAATCATTTATTGTTCCAATAAGTTAAAACTTGCTTCAAGCCAGAGATCAAGTCACAATTCTGATGTTCATAACATCTAGAAAAACTTGAACTTAACATCAAGTCAGAACCAAAATACTTAAATTAATTAGTTAAGGGAATTACTACTACTCCAGAACAAGTGAGAAGGGATGCTGGCCAATGCTGTATTATAATTACAAGAACAGTTTCTGCTGATCGTGGAGTGGCCCTTCAGAGATGTTCCGACTCAAGGCTGGGAGACAAACTTGTTCCCTGCATTACTCAGGCACTGGATGTGTTCTGCACCCCAGGAGGAGAGGGAACAGCGTTGGGAGAAGCAGCTTCCTACAGATAAGGGTAATTGCTGAAGTAGAACACCACTGTTAGCTCTCAGCATCCCAAATTCCAGTCATCTAGGAGAGTGACAACCTTAATTTTAAAAGGGGATCTGGGTGGCATACGACAGCATTAAATACAGCATACTTGAGGGGGGAAAACACAGATGCTTGCTCGGGTTCCAAACAAATCCTGTCCCAGAAGTATGGGTGAAAAGACATCACAGAATTCACCTATAGTACCCAAGCTTGGGTTTCCTCTGAGCCCAAATAGCTCCTTTTTCTCCCTGGGGACTTGGATTAGGCCCGAGGTATTTATTTCTGGCTCTTCCTTATCACTTGGGTGCTGGGTACAGGGTGCTGGTCACCCAGGCCAATACTCACACTACCCCAGTATAATCAGGCAGGGTCTCCCCGTCAAAATGATGTCTCTTGTGATATGTGGGTTTCTGGACGTTATACAGTTGTCCCTAGATTAACGATCACAGCGTTTGAGAATATGGGGACGGAATAAGTAAATTCTCACTAGTATCTTCTAGCATCTTTTCCCTTCTCAGAATGAAGGCTTACTTCTGCGTCAGCCTGCACTCAAGGAAAAGAGCATCAGCTTCTGTTCTTTTCAGCCCTTATCTGCATGATCTCTGCCTCCTGCAAGGAGACAGAATGTCTATGGAACAGAATGTCTATGGGGCATTTTGCTCACAGGAATGACGTGTCTCCTTCGTTCCTTCTTGCTTTTTTTAATCTTAATTTCCAGATAGCTAATGAAATATTCCCATGCATATGGCATTTGCTAGAAAATACCCATATTTTTTGTAACTAGATTTGAAGAGGGAGGAGGAGATACTTTTACTATCTCGCCTGGCAATCCTCTGCATTTTTTTGAATGTGCATCGTACTAATAGGTACCTGATAAGTTAAGGGTGGTTTGTATTTAAATGGTCACAGCTGTTCCCTCTGTGGTCAGGTCTCATAAACTAAAAGCAAATTAATGGACATAGGTTCTCACTAAGGCTCCCCACTTTTTCTGGGTTTCAGGCCAGAGCTGAAGCTGGAGACCCTTCCTTGGGACCTTACCTTAGGGAAGGTGATTTACCAGGAAGGCTGTTATACCAGCATCATCAACTTCAATTCACCGAATCTCAACTGAAACTCTACCATTTGGTTTGGTTCCATAAAGGCATCTGTCACCCTTCTCTCTTTTCTTCTTGTTTAAAGCTTTGCTAACAAGGAGAATTTAGATGTCCCATGAGTTCTAAAGCTTCTCTAATAAAGCCTTACTGTAAGTTGCTCTTGTAATAACATGCTTCAACTGAGCCTGACTTTCCAAACTGTTCAATAGCACCTTGTCATATGGCTTATTGCAAAAGACTCTGGTATTAACACATTTACAGAGAATTTTCTCCTTCCTGTTGGTGCATGGTGGGCAAGTGAATTGACAAGTTCCAGCAACTCTCTGATGTTGTCAAGGATTTCTTCACAGAAGCGGAGCCCTGGTGGAACTGAGAACCTCCTAGTGCCAGGCCCTGTAAACTCTGTTAATTTTCACACCCCTGCCCATTAAACTTGTCACTACCGCCACACAGCATGCTGTCTTCAAACTAAAAATCCTCATGTCTACTTGCTGAACTGGACTGCCCAAAAATGTGCCTTGCTACTGTTCACCAGGTGAACAGCTTCTACTAGGGATCATGTGCTTGCCTGATAACTGATTTAGCAAATGTTCAGTGGCCAGAGGACTGTGTCTCAATAAAAGGAGCTTAGTCGGGAACTTTGATCATGCAAACTGTACTTCTCCTTCTAAAAGGAATGCTATATTTTAGAGTCTATTGAGGTAATCTTCTTTAAAAAAAGAACCCCTCATCAGAAGTTTGGGGTGTCTTGGGGTCATGTAATAGTATGACACCCTGATTTCTGTTTAAAATATTTGATCTCAAACAGTGCACCCCAATGCAAAAATAGAACAGTTGATGTTAGAGTAGACCTCTACCTTGAGGTCCTTATGAGGCTGCTATAAGAACTATTCCTTTAAGACTCTTAGAGGAGCTATTATTTAAAATTGGGGGTCTTTGTAAATCCACAAAAGGGTTTTTGAAAGAGTGTATGAGAAGTAACCTTACATTTTTCTAATATCTTAATAAAGGGATTTGTAGTCACTCAGGAAAATTCTTATTTATCCTGACACCATATTTTCTGATAGCATTCTGGATTTGATCTTTGCCCTAAGACTCTCTCTTATTTTTGAGAATCTTGTCTTATAAGAGACTAGGGATGGGGAACAGTTTTATTCCCAAACACAGCAAATTTTGTTCCATTTTTATTTGTTTTCATTCTGCTTGAAATATTGAATAATTTCATCTTTAGCTTATATCCCTTTACCTTCATTTTATGACATGTGGCTAAAAGAAATTAGTTGTCACTTTTAACGTGTAGACTAGAAGTATCCTTGCCTAGATCAGTTAGATACATTTCTAATTCATTACATACATTTCTATTTTTACAGGTGACAGATTTTCTAAACTTTCCACCACTGTACATTCAAGATCTCTTATCTTCCAACCTCCAATAACATCTCACTCTTCTTTAAGCCTTTACTGATAGCCTCTCTGAAGCTCTCTGATTCTGGAAATACCCTAATTCCAAGCACTAAGAAAATTTGTTACTATCACTACATAGTAAATCCACCCAAAACCTACTTGCGTAGAACAACATTCATTTTGTTTTCCTCGTGATTTTGTTTAACAAATTTTGGGAAGAGCTCAGCTGGGCAGATCCTACCGACAGTCTTTCTTCAGTTGTAGTCAAATGCTAGCTAGGGTTGCTGTCATCTGGAGGCTCGAGTAGGCTGGGTGTTTAAGGCTCACTCTTGCAGCTGGCAGTTGACATTAGCTATTAGCTGGTAGCTCAGCCCGGCTGTCAACCAGAGTGTCTATAGGCGATCTCAACATACGGCCTCACTTCCTCACACCATGGCAGCTTCTAGCCATTGGCGTTTTTACATGACAACTCAGAACCACTGTGTGAATGTTCTCATGAATAAGGTAGCAGTTGTATCACCTCTCGTGGCCTAGTTTTGGAAATCCCATGGCATCATTTGTCCCATATTTTATTAGTTAACACAGTTACAGACTCACCCAGATTCAGAGGGAATGCATATTCACTTCTCAAAGGAAGAAATGTCTAAGAATTTTATACCCATTAAAAAAAAAAACTCTACAAGAGGCCTTGCTTCATGCTTTCTTGTGCATTACCAGTGCCATGCACACAGGGGATGATCTATTAGCATTCACTGAAATAATGGATTGTGGTAAGGAAAGAAAAGAGATTCTGCAGGTGATGCTAAGGTGAGTGAGACACCCCGTGATGTCTCAAGAAGAGAAGAGATCCTAGTGTTGACTGTCCTGAGTGAAGTAAGCATTTGCCTTTACTTACTAAAGGCAAAGGGCTGACCCTAGTGTTCTTTTCTTGGTCTTTTCCATACTTTGAGTGTTCCAGGCTCAAGACTCTGACATTTCCAGATCCTTCATGTGAATTTCTGAAAAACAGTCAAGTTCCTCTGGGAATACTGGAGTTATAATCACCAGGTAGCAGCCTCAAGTAACACATGGCAAGCAAGTGATCTGGGAGACCCACGGACACTGTTCAGGTACTCTGTCCAGGGAGCAGCTTTGCCACAGGCGCACAGCTGACTGTCTCTCTCTGCTCCACATTAGTCTGAGTACAATAAAGCATTTTAATTTTCTTGCATTGCTGGATACAGAGACATTTCTCACATGGAACAGAACAGCTATAGGAATATTATATGCCAGGACTTTTGGTAAATGCCCTTTTTATTCATCATACAAAGTTATAAACAGAACAAAAGCCTTAAAAACCTTTGTTATTGTCCCTTAACACGCCCCACCCAATAAGTTACCATGTTTATAAATGGAAATATCTACTGGGAAATGTCAGGCATCTTGTTTGAATCCTCTGAAACAAAACAATTTTTGTGATGCATGTACAGTGATGCCAAGAAGTCCATCTGCCAGACAGAATTACATCCTTTAAATACCTTGTTATGGCAGCACAGAAGAATACAATGAGATTTGTTTGGAGTGTCAGTTTTCCATCTCTGGGCTGAAAGGATTAGGCTGAAGTTGCACATCATTACATAAGACTGCATGAAAATATTTGCTACTTTTGTCCTTAAAAGGACTTGATGTTGTTTTATAAATAGCCTAAAGTATTAATTCAATAAAAGAAATTCATTCATAGGGTCATAAGCGGTAGGTTTCTCAGGCATTCTAACTTATGTTATTATTCATTTAACAAACAAAAGTTGTGGGAAGTTTCAAGTACAATTATTTTTGGACATGCAGTAGGTTGTGGAGAGACCATCTAGTATGATGGTTAAAAGCATAGATTTTAGAGTTACTAAGACCTAACCAGAGAGGGTTTACTCTCTCTGATAAATAACTGCGACTTCAGGAAATTTACTTGACCTCTCTCATGGCTCATTTTCCTATTTGTAACATGGGATGAAAGTTTTCACCTTCTAGAGTTGTTTTAAGAATTAACTGAGATAACGATGTAATTCACTTATCAGTGCTTGGTACAAAGCAGGTGCATAGTTGAGAAGTTAGAGATGAGAGTACACCCTTTCTTTCTTTCTTTCTTTTTTTTTTTTATTAAATCATAGCTATGTACATTAATGCGATCATGGGGTACCAAACACTAGTTTCACAGACTGTTTGGCACATTTTCATCACTCTGGTTAACATAGCCTTCTTGGCATTTTCTTAGTTATTGTGCTAAGACATTTACATTCCACATTTACTAAGTTTCACATATACCCTTGTAAGATGCACCACAGGTGTAATCCCACCAATCACCCTCCCTCTGTCCACCTCCCCCCTCCCTCCCCTCCATTTCCCCCTTCCCCCTATTCTTAGGTTGTAACTGGGTTATAGCTTTCACGTGAAAGCCATAAATTACTTTCATAGTAGGGCTGAGTACATTGGGTACTTTTTCTTCCATTCTTGAGATACTTTACTAAGAAAAATATGTTCCAGCTCCATCTATGTAAATATGAAAGAGGTAAAATCTACATCTTTCTTTAAGGCTGCATAATATTCCATGGTGTACATATACCACAATTTATTAATCCATTAGTGGAACGATGGGCACTTGGGTTTTTTTACATGATTTAGCAATTATGAATAGGGCTGCAATAAACATTCTGGTACAAGTATCTTTGTTATGGTGTGATTTTTGGTCTTCTGGGTATATGCCTAGTAGAGGAATTATAGGAAGTTTTAGCCACTGCAATTAGGGAAGAAAAGGCTATCAAGGGTATCCATATAGGGTCAGAAGAGATCAAACTTTCGCTCTTCGTAGATGATATGATTGTATATCTGGCAAATACTAGAGATTCTACTGCAAAACTTTTAGAAGTGATCAAGGAATACAGCAGTGTCTCAGGTTACAAAATCAACATTCATAAATCGGTAGCCTTTATATATACCAACAATAGTCAAGTTGAAAAAACAGTTAAGGACTCTATTCCATTCACAGTAGTGCCAAAGAAGATGAAATAATTAGGAGTTTATCTAACAAAGGACGTGAAAGATCTCTATAAAGAGAACTATGAAACTCTAAGAAAAGAAATAGCTGAAAATGTTAACAACTGGAAAAACATACCATGCTGATGGCTGGGAAGAATCAACATTGTTAAAATGTCCATATTACCCAAAATAATTTATAATTTTAACGCAATCCCTATTAAAGCTCCACTGTTGTACTTTAAAGAGCTTGAAAAAACAATACTTCATTTTATATGGAATCAGAAAAAACCTCTAATAGCCAAGACATTACTCAGAAATAAAAACAAAGCCGGAGGAAGCACACCCTTTCTATAGGTGGTGTGTGTGTGTGTGTGTGTTAAAGAGAGGAGAAGAAGGGAGGGAGAGGCATGTGAGAAAGAATATTTTGCAAGAAATATTGTTGGAAACAGCACGGATGTAACTGTAGTTGTTAACTTATCGATAATGAGATTTTGAATTTCAAAGATGTTGGAATGGGATGTCTGGAGACATCTGGAGATATACGTCACTTTGAGAGTCCCTTACCTCTTGTACATGGTATAAAACGGAAAGTCAGAAGCATTTCTCATGTCCTTCTACTCATTCTATTTCCAATTTCAATCCTATTTTTCCTCACCTTCACTCCTGCCTCTCACCGGAAGTCCATGCACCCATGGTCAGAAGTCTGTCCTTTGAACAAGGCTCCCCTAACCTCAGCTCTCTACTCTGAGAGACACCTGGAGAGCAGCCAGCCATTACTTGTCACTGCAATAGATTTAGAAGTATTTTCATTTTATTTGGGGAAGAAAGTTCAGCATGATACCCAAATCAAAAGAAACTTTGCTGAGGAAGAAGAATTGAACAGGAGTAGAAAAAAGATTTTGAGTTGGGCAAGGCCTTTCTTCCTCCTGGAAATGAACTGGTGAGGCCATCCTTGCTTCTGATTCTTACAGGTCAGGCCACTTGGAAGAAAGGCATTCTGCATGATGTGGGAATCTTGCCATTGTTAATCAGAGGAATTATTTTCATTGCTTAAGGCTTATCATTACTTCTATAATGATTTTTTTCAAAAACCAATAATGAAGTCTAGACACGTAGATAAAGAAATAGTGTAGAGCAGCAGTTACAGCACCAGCCACGTATACTGAGGCTGGCAGGTTCGAACCCGGCCTGGGCCAGCTAAATAACAATGACAACACAACAAAAAGTAGCTGGGCATTGTGGTAGGTGCCTGTAGTCCCAGCTACTTGGGAGGCTGAGGCAAGAGAATTGCTTAAGCCCCAAAGTTGGAGGTTGCTGTGAGCTGTGATGCCATGTCACTCTACCAAGGGCAATATAGTGAGACCCTGACTCAAAAAAAAAAAAAAAAAAAGAAAAGAAATAGTGTACCCACAACAAATTTCTAGTTTTTGTAGTGCTTTCACTAAATAATAGATTTTTCTTTCACCTTAGCACCATTCTGTTTTAAAACAATTCTCCTAACACCCTTCATACAACCTTTTAAAATATTACTTATGAATCCATGCACCTTGATAAAATGTTTCCTGTTTTTTAGTTCCCAAGGTTAACATAACATAATTATTAGCTTTTGGTAGGGTTAAACAATAACTACCCATGCTTATCCTTGTGAAAGAATAGAAAATAAATAAACAGTTGAAAAAGTTCCCACACTTTGGCTCTTCTTTTTTTTTTCTAGAAGAGCACAGAGGAATTAAAAAAAATTTTTTTAAACAAAATTTTCTTTACTTCTAGTCCTTTCCATCCCTAAATTTTCACCATGTCCTATTTTTTATATTTATTTATTTATTTTTTATTAATGTTAAATCATAGCTGTGTACATTAATGTGACCATGTCCTATTTTTGAAGGTGTGGTGGCCGTTACCATGAGCGAGGTCACATTGTACAGGGGCTACACCAGCAAACTAGACAGATCAAAATCCTTGCCACCTGGATCTCACGGTCTAATGGGAGGATAAGGGAAACGAACAATGTAAGTAAGAACAGAAGGTCGCAACACATGATGAAGAGAAAAATAAAGCAGGAAGAGGATGGGAGTGTCAGGGGGCTGGGCAGGGGTTGTGGTTTTAGACAGGGTGGTCAGGGAAGGGCTTTTGAGAAGATGAAAGGTAAGGAGTGAGGGAAGTGGAGAGGCTGCTGTGTCTCAAGCACCAGTTAGCAAGGGAGTCAGCTGGGGAAGAGTCTGAGAAGTGAGAGGGAAGAGGGCTGGCCTCGTAGTCCACTGTGAGGACTTTGGCTGCCATGCGGTACATTCACAGGCATCACGGGTACAAGATGGGAGACCCTTACAAGTCTGTCTACATCTTGTGTTTGCCTCTCAGGATTCATTCTCCACCCTTCTCCATTCTATTCTCTGGCCCATAGAAGCAGAGGGAACTATTTTTCCCCTTGTCCAATCACAGTTCCTCCTTTTGGCTATTTTCCTCCTCTTTCAATTATACCAACATTCCCTCTGTGAGAGCAGAAGAGACACTTAGCTACCTGTGTTTACCTGGAAACGTGGTTCTCAACAGTGGCCTCGTTAAAATGCAGCTTCCTGGGCCTAACTCAAGACAGATTCAATTAGCATCTCTGCAACGTGGGCTTGAGAACCTACATATTTTTCATGTTTCTCACGTCATTTCTTTCTTGCAAAGTTTGAAAATTGGAATCCAAGATTATAGAAATAGCACCCTTCTGGTGGGTATCTAGGAAGTTTCTTAAACCCCATTTTTTTCTTATCTCTAGAAAGGAGAACATAGAAATATTTGATTTGGCTCTGCTCTATTTCGAGAGCTCTATTTTGACTATAATCTGCTAAACTTTTATTTCTATTTCATTCAATGCTTACATTTAATACAATATTTTGTTTCATTAAGTATTTCATCACTAATTATATAAAAATCACTTTGAAAGTTTCTCATAAATTTGTATGAGACTTGTTTCATTTTCAAATTTATAAATTATGAAAGGATCATCTATGCCTTCCATATATTTTTGTATAGAGGCACTGATTTGTATTTATATGTGCATACTGATGTCTCTATGATAAATCATTTTTCAACATTTTACTTGAGTTACAAATAAAGATAACCAAAAGTTGCTAATAATGCAATCATGCTATGCTTTCATGCTGTTCAAGTTGAGCTTTGAGGGTTTTCTCAGAGGTTTAGAAGGGAAATGACTCTGTGACTTAGATTGTTATAGAACTTCTGATGAGGGATTTACATTTCCTGATAGCTTATGCAGCTATTTCACATTACTCCCAATCTTCTGGAAGAGTGACAAGAGATTGATGTTTTCCAGAGTATTTCTCTTACAATTTCCAGAGTGTAGCACTTTCAAACAAATACTGTTCTCCCAGGTTTTTTTTTTTGTTTTTTTTTTTTTCATATTTCACAGGTTGATTTCTCTTGTACAAGATTTGCTATTTCAAGACAATAGAGCAAATCAAGAGTGTTACAGATAAAGAGCAAGGGAGACACTGTCACATGCCAAGCAGATGATGAATATTTAGCTGAGTAGTTAAAGTCCCTCCAAAGAAGTTCGGTTCATTTGGTCTTTTACTAAAAATTTTGAATTATTTTAGAGCAGACAGATGAACTTGTATTTTGACTGAGAGAGCTGCATAATATTGTAGGCTGAGACCTAAGATTAAACCTGCCTTTTGAGCTGGGGAGGATCAGATGATGGAGTCTTTATGTCCCACTTTGGCTGGACTGTGTTTATAGCAAATACACAAAGGCATGCATTTCCTCTCAAATATTAGGATTTGCAGATGCTGGTTAAAAATACTTCAGAATGGGTGCCAAAATCTGAAACAAATGGCCCATACATTTTAAGAACATAAGGAGAAAGTCTGGTGGATCTTTTAATAATTGCATTCCATAAAATAAAAAGTCTTACAGGGGAAGACATGCAGAATTTCTGCTTTTCTATACCTTTGGTTAAATTGTTTTAATGAATGTGTTTAACATGAATGCATTTTTCAAAAGGTTAAAGAAATTTTCACTTTTCAAAATATTGTATAGTTTGTTTTATTAATAAGGGGTCTAATAAAAGCTGTAGGTTTTAGAAATATTAAATGATAAATAAGTTGTTCATAAAAGGGAGAAAAAATAATTTTATGTTACATAGCTCAAAAGCCTTAAATTATATTACTTTAGATCATTACATAGGGATTATATTGGATTTTGGAAATTCTAAATTTGAAAATAACCTGGAAATTTATGAAGTTCAGGAATGCCAATAACAACACTGTTATTAATAATATAGCTACTTACCATTTGCTGAGAATTTTTTAAAGAAGCTTTATGTATGTAATCTTAGTCAATCCTTATAAAACCCCTGTGATGTAAATATTGTTAACTTCATTTGACAGAGATGGGAGCTGAGACACAAAATGTTTAACAAATCTGCCTGAGGCAATAGAGCGAGCTAGTGGAAGAGTCAGTACTAAGACTGAAGAAACACTGGTAAAATGTCCCAGCCAGTCCTGTCCAGGGAAAGTGTACATAGCTGTGGAGAGTGTGATTTGAAGGTGCCAGCAGGTCTATGCAAACATATCCCCTTCAGCATTTGACCACACTGTCTCAAATTCCCACCAGTAACAAAGTGCTTCATGCTAAAATGTTGCCTCCAAAAGGCTATATTCTAAAAATATTACCCAAGGAGAGTTGCTAATTAATGACAACAAGACAAGATGGATACATTTCAGGAAGACCTGCTGATAAATGGAGAAGAAAGAAAACAAAAAGAGCTGATGGAGGTAAAGCATTTGTTTAAGTGGAGGAGTAGTGAAAACAAAAATTCATCCAATTTGGCTTTGGTTGGATGTGGAAATTATCCATCTTGAATCTTCTTATCTGGGAGACATAACCATACCAGATAGTGAAAACTTCACCCTCTGCACTGGTTAAGTTAGATTAACAGCAAAAATGATCTGTGATGCCTTTTCCACAGACGAGTCCTTTCAAGCAGAGATTCTTAAACAGGCGCTCACATATGAAATTCTATTGATACATGAAATTTCAAATATGTATGTGAGAATATACAGTACCCTAAGATTGTCTAAATCAATTAAATCTCATAAGTGTATGCAAACTCACCCAAACTGTCAAGTTAGCACAAAATTAACCCAGCACAGCTCCACTTCTTACATATTACCTAAAATTAGTGCCTGCTGGAGGTGATAACATACAACTGTTCTGAATTTTTATCCTAATGAGCAGCTAGAGCTACATTTAAGCTAATACTTTAGAAAGCAAAATATAATATTGAAAATGCTCAAGTCATGGATGACATTACAGATCATTGATTTGCTAGAATTATCTTTTACCTTTTCACTGGCTTTCGGCAACAACAGATGCAACTATTTAAGACTGGGGTTTTAAATGTATGTACAAGAAGGAAGTGAGACAGGTATGTTAAGGAGTTGGACAACTGGAATCGGCAATCTATTAATGAAAAATGCTTTCCAAAAGGAACAAACTAATCTGACTTTCTTGGTGAGTTATTACCAGGTTCTTTTCAGTTCTTAAAACATTTTCTTTACTCTGTGTTTAACAACAAATGTGGGCCAATTGCTGTGAGTTAATTGAAAAGGATTGTTTTCTAGTTGCCAAGAAACAGCTCTTACATTATGCAGGCCATTATGTGCACAGATCAAGTTTCCTGATTTTTCTTTTCGGGTTTAAGAATATAGGCTGCTGGGATTCAGCTGTCCCTTGAGGAGAAGAGAACAAATCAAGAAGGCTTTCAGGAGTGTTGTTTTATTTCAACTTACCAGGTAAGATTTGGATTTCAAAGTGCTGCTTTCTTGCCTGTGCTTAAATGTTCCTAAATCACTTAAATGCTTTTATGTTTAGTGAATGAGTAGATCTAAAATAATTCTTTTGATTGAGATAGTTTCATGTAAAATCATGCTAAGCTGATTTACTTCCAGTTGAAGATTCTGAGAAAAGAAAAAAAGAAGTAGAGATACTAACAGATGTCTGTGAGGCTGGAGTTTGCCTCTTCTTGGTTTCAGAGTAGTCAGTACATGTAAACCAAGAGGTTGTAAAGGTGTTTAGTGTTGAAACACTGGTGTTATTGCTATGGAAGCAAATATCATTTCTATTGGAGGAAAGATTTCAAACCTTGTTTGACTGGTTCCAACAGGAAAATGGACTTTAGATTTTAATTTCAAAAATATTAGTTGATCTTATACCTAAGTATACATTGTCGCTCTTAAGAAAAGCACGCCTGCATATATTTTCATTATCTGTATATATTTTCCTTATCTTTAATCCTCTTTCCTGTTGGCTGTTTTCTCTTAATAATAAAATCAAGGTCCTTGCATTTAATGAAGTGCACTAATAGGTATGATATAAACAAAGAAAAAAAAGTCATCCTTCATCCTCAGGAAGAAAAACAGCATTTCTTGATTCAAGATTATTAGCTCTCAGGCTCACAAATGAATGCTCACTATAGGTAATAATGTGGGGCAAAGTTTGAAAAGGACTTTGTTAGATGAGTTTGTTGAGTCCAGTCATCCTCTCACACCTAAGGAGTTCATACTTTCAAAGGCTTATGTTGCACTCTGTAACCTTGCGAATGTATGCTCAGCATCACAGACTTTATATGGGCTATATGAGGAAAACACGTGTTGCCAACTTTGCAGATGAACCTAGCTGAATGCGGTTATTGGTCCTATCCTTCAAAGATTTTACCTCCTGTCTTTCAAGCACCTGGGTTTCCTTACAAAGGTATTTTCTTAAAAACGAATATCACCAAGATGGATACAAGTCAGGTCAAATATTTGTTGTCTCATTAGGTTAAGTTTCCATATGACCTGTGTAATGTAAACCCTGGTTAATGCTGGAAAAAAATTATTGCAGCACACTTTTACCTGATATGAGTTGGCTTTTTTTCAACACCTTTACATTTGAAGTGGTGGTTGAATATGAACATGCAATCCATTGATTTATTTTTAACTCATCAAACTGAGTCTCCTGAATTCCTATACATTTTTAAAGAACCACAACACCATCTGCTATGACAAATCATTACACTGTATTTTTTATTTATGTAACAGTAAAATTGAAGCAGCTCATTTAAATAGATATATGATTGTGGTTATGTATATTTGATGAGACTGTTACCATTTTCAGTTTTATTGGAACTGTGTATTTCTTTCCAGGTAAGATGTAATTACGCAGTTCTGTTCTAGTTTACATTCTTTTTTTCACCTTGTCAAAAGTGCTCTTTGCCCTAAAAATATACTCTTGATATTATTGGTACTACGGTGCTTTAAATATCTATACTGGTAATTTATTTTGCTGAGTCATTTTTTGCAATGGCTAGAAGTAAGGTGATATATGAACATGAGATGGTTGGAGTGGAGCAAAAGTCAGCTTGAAATATTATCTTGTACGTGGACTTCTTCCCATATCTAGCTCATTTTTTCTTCTTTGTTAGTATAGAAGAGTGATTGTGACATTAATAAAATAACTGTATAGGAAATATTAAATTGTGCAGCAAAAGAAATTTTGATTTCATTCTGAATGGTACTGTTTTGTTAAATAAATATTAATTGATACCGATTTGCTTCTCGGTGGATTAAGAATTTTGAAAAAAGAATAAAGTTCATCTAGGTTGGGAGGGAAATTAGTCTATAAAATTTTTGTTCAACCTTCATTAAGAAGAGACTGAATTGCATTGTTTCTAGACCACGGTCACTGATTTTTCATTAAATGATAAGGTCATTAACTGATCATAGAATGTAATGGCTTTGAAATTTTATTTTGAGAAGTTGTAGGGATTTCTAAAATCATTATAACAAAGATGGGTGTGTGTATGTGTGGAAAGAATGGTTAGCTGTTGGTATAAAGGAAAGAAACCTTATTTTCAGCGAGCCTGCGCTTACAGACCTGCCATGGAAATCAGAGATATAATGGACTTACTGTATAGCATTACTCCGACCTGCCATTCAAACATCCGGTCAAGTATAACATTCACTTAACATAGCTCATCTCTCAAGATGATTTTCGAAGGTCAATTCAGTATTTCTTTCTTTCTTCTAGAATTATTTCAGTGATCTTTGTTGAGTAGTTTATCATTTTTTTAAACTCACCTATATTTTTATGTTTTAAAAATTGAGGTATTTATCTTATACACCTTTTAAGCATCGCTTCAAGGATTTTTTAAAATACTAGTATGCCTTTGATTGCCAATTTTCCCGTATTAATATGAAGTTTACCTAACTTTAGAAATTCAGAATATGTAGTAACAAAGTGTGTTCTTAATCTCTGCTTTCCTAAAAATATTCTTTTTATAATGTTAAATGAAGGAAATAGATACATACAAAACATTTTAGTAATATACAGAAAATTTTAAGTGTTTTGTTGTTTATCTATAGACAATCAGTACCAACCTTCCGTCTTACTCTGATAAGCCATGAGGGAAATTACTTTTTATTTTCCCTAAAATTATTGTTTAACTGAAATTTTAATTCTTTCCTCAAGTGCAACAATACAATTTCTGAACCACTCTTCTATGTTCCCTTTTCCATGTGTGCTATAAGCATTTCTGAAAACAGAGAGTGCTTTCTCTCTCCCCTCTTCCTTTTGAGTGTTCTCAGTTGGGCAATATTTGGAGGTTTTTTTTTTTTGGTTGTTACAAAAGAAAGGGTGGAGTACTCCTGGTGTCTAGTGGGTAGAGACCAGGCAGGCTGCTAGATATCCTAAAATGCACAGGACACTCCCATACAGCAGAGAAGAGTTTGATTCCAACTGATAAGAAGAAATCCTGCTTTACAGGTCTCAAGTATCTTACCATGGCCAAGAACATGAATATAGGTCAGAATTTTTGTTCTCAGAACATCTTGAAATTTTGTATGACTTTATTCCTTTTATTTATTCCATTAGCCTATAGAATCACACCTTTTTTTTTTTTATTGAACTTGCTGGAATCTTCCTGTTTAAAGTCTAGGAATCATGATCTGACTGGATTGTCTAGTTTTCCCTTCCTCGATTATTACCGGTACCAAATGACAATGGCTACATTATCTTTAAGCTGGTGTCATGTCCATATTACTAAATAGTTCTTTGTTTGAATGACTTGTGGATTGGTTCCCTTGTTGCTTCTACTTGTGGATAAAGAAGAACTCATTAAGGCAAGACAATAATCATCTGTTTGATCACTGCTCTAAGGATACATGGCTCTAAGGATACCTCCAGGATGAGGGGCCCAACTACAACAGGAACTTTAACTAACAAATGCAAACAATGTAACCCAATCATTTGTACCCTCATATTAATCTGGGAAAAAATACAATGTACCTTAAAAATAATCACTGCTTTCCTGGATTTCATGTCCAAAGTCATTCTTCAATAGTCATTTGTTCATCCTATAGATATTTACTGTGCACCTGTCAGGTTCCAGGAAATGTTTTATGTTGGAAATTCAGTCGTGTATAAGATAAAATCTCTTCTTTTGTAGTGATTACATTCCAGTGGGAAATCACAAGGTCCAAAAATTCCTTTTCCTTCAACCATTTTTGATCCTGGTCTATTATATTTTATGAACAAAACATCATCAACAACAAAAAACTAGTACATTATAAAAGTTGCAAAGTTTTGCTAACCATTTTTTTTCTATCACCTGTTTCTTGGGAACTACCACAACTTTCATTATTTTTTGAACTTCATTTTCTGCAGATGTCATTATTTTTGTTACAACTTACTTGATATTCATTCTAGAAAAGACTGACTTTGACTTTAATTTTGAATGAAGGGAAATAGAATATCTGATGAGTTCAAAGTAAAGATGAAAAATTGAGGGACGAAAGAAGCCAGTCATGCCTGAAATTTATTTTATTTGTTATGCCAAAAGAAGGGAGAAAAAGAAAATGAATCAAAATGGAAATAAAAGAGAAGAAAAAAAAAGCAGTAATGTATCTTTCCAATGCAACCATAACTTAGAGTAATTCTTTTCCTCTGGTGGACATCTCCGTGATGAATTCATTCTTTTTAATTTCTTACTTATGTTATTTCTTAATAGTTGATCCCTTTTCTGGAGTCAGACTGTCTGCATTCAAATGCCAATGCTGCTACTTCTTGGCTGTGTGATTTAGTCAAGTTACTTAACTTTTCTGAGCCTTACTTTCTACATTTTAAAATAGGCATAATAATAATACCGAATTGTAACAGCCTGATTCATCACAAGTACTCTATAAATGTTTAGTGTAATTACTTATATTTTTCTGGGGCATCATTGTAAATGATTTCAAAAAAACCTATAGAAGCTAAAGAACTCAGATGAGCTAAAATTCTTGCATCACCATGTTACTTATGATACGAAGTCTAATAGTCATCAGCATTCTGTGGACTTAACAGTAAAATGTAACCACGCGCTCACATAAATGATTTTAATATTTACATCTCATACCAAATGGATCATTTCAAGTTAAAAATATTTAAGCTTCTAAATTTGCAAATGCTAGGCTGCAAAGTAGGGACTATTTTCTCTGTGCGACAATGAACAGCGGCTAAAATAATTTGTCCAACAGAACACTTGTTTCTGCAGGCCTTTTCCTTTCTTTTTTTTTCCTTTCTATATTTTAAGAAATGGAAAAAGGATCATTGTTTAATTTCATCTTTCTACTCTTCTAAATCAAGAAACACTTTCTCTTGGGACTAGATGTTTCTAGGATTTGCGGGGGAAAGTAAAGGGGCCTCAACTTACTTATTTTTTCCTATGTTCAAGTAAGTGTTAGTGGAGTTTTACTTAAAGTGCCATATTCTTTTTCCTTTCTTATTTTAAAATTGTTTTGGGGGGCTGGGGAGTCGTGGTAATTGACACACCTCTTAGGGGCAGTATATAATTATAAGAGGGACTTTACCTAACAAATGCAACCAGTGTAACTTTGTTCTTTGTACTTTCAATGAATTCCCAACAATTAAAAAAGAAAAAGAAAATTGCTTGGTAGGTTCTTTAACTTACTACCAGATGAACAGCATTGAAAATAGCAATTTGGTTATTTTATTGGTCTATGTTTATTATATTAATATCATGGTATTGATGCAGATTATTGTATACTTAATGGTAAAACAACTGGTGAAGATTTTCAAAATGGTGTATAAATTTTAAAGAGATCAAGGTATTGCTTGGAAAAAAAAAAGGTAAGGTTATGTGTATAGAAGAAGCCAAACCTACAAAAGGATAAACTCTGAAAAGGATGATTCTTCAAGACCATTTTTTGTTTTTGAATATATAACTGTATAACTTTTGTTTAACTATGATACAAAATCACCAAGAGTAGCTTATGTCAGGGTTTAGCTTATGTCAAGGTTCACCCTGGGTGAAGGGCTCAACTACAACTTGAACTTGACCTTAGAAATAAACAATGTATATTGTATACACTTATGATTTAATAAAAAAATTAAAAAAAAAAAAAGAAATAAACAATGTAACCTAAATATGCGTACCTTCATATCAATCTGAAATACATTTTTTTCTGTAAAAAAAAAAAGAAAATTATTAGAAAGACCAAAGGCCTTTATAGATAATTTTAAGATTTCTTTATTGAATTGAGCTCCACAACACTTTCTAAATCTGAGAGAGACTGAGTGTAGAGTAGTCATTACCAAACAGAAGAGTCGGGTTTTAAATGGACTGAGCTTTTGAGAAATAGCTCAGATCGACTACTTTCTGTTTGCCAAGTTAGAGAGATCTAGAGGGAAGATGACCCTAAACCTAGAAAATAAAATAAAATCCTCACAAAGCTAAAACCCAATAGCGTCCTAGAGGTATGGATGGTGAAGTTGAACTGCTGATAAACTTCAAGTCTAGAACTTATCAGTCAGGTCAGTTCTCCAGCTTCTCTACATTGGTTTCCCCAGGGGAAGTTGAAGAAAGGACTCTTCAAGACCTCATTTTATAATTCATACTGAAGAATAACTACTAGAGTTCTGTGGGTAAAGTAGTTTGAATTAAAAGTGCTTCTTCTTTTGTTTCCTTGCTTTAAAGTAGAGCTTCTGGTCCTAGGGGATTACATGATGAGCAATGAGTCATATCTGAAATGAGGAAGGGAAAGTTGTCAAATGTCATATTGATTTATAAGAATAAATATGAAGGTTGTTTATAGCATTTCAGGGGGGCCTGAGAATCAATTTTTTGAGCATTCAAGAGTTTCTATTTGCTATAACAGATTGAAGAGCCTTGCTGCATTCAAATAGAATAGATTCTGCTGTATATGAATTCTTCCTGATTTTTTTGTATTCTACTTATTATTTTTACTTATAGAATGGTCAAGTATGTAAATAAAAATTCCAGCTAATGAGTCAAAAATATTTTTCCACCTGCTCAGTATTTTGCCAGCCAGTTAAACTCTTTAGCATTCTTTGGTACAAAGGTTTAAGATGCTTATGAGGGGGAGGGAAATTTTCCTCTGAGTGAAGTGTCAGAATCTTTTGGATGACAGTCAAACACTTCTGTAATTTCCTTCACCATTTTTAGTTCCCTTTGGCATCACTTATTTCAAGTATGTCCCTGGAATGTCAGTAAGATGTCAGATATTATGTTGAATGGTGTGTTTAAATATACTGTCAAGCTAAATTTATTCCTAGAGAATGCAGAAATAAAGGCAGTGTTTTTTTTTTTTTTTCTTATCTTTTAGAAAAAGGAAAACTCTAATTAAGAACCAGTGAAATTTTTGGTCAGTCTCCTACCTGTGAAAGTAGATTAGAAAGGAATTTTTATCCTCTGGCTACAGGCTGTGTGTGGTGAGGGAAAGAATTGAGGAGAAAGGAGACCAGAGTTCAACTTGTCACTTACCAGTGTCCACATGTTCGGTCCAAAGTCAGTGGAGTTGTTTTGACCTGATATTTGCACCTGAGTCCCCCTCATTTAAGCCTTGCAGAATAATGATTTTGGTAAAACTTTAGAATAAACTTTCTATGGTTATTTCTTAAATATAAATCTGCGATTCAAAATTCAATCACTGTCACCTCCTCTAATACACTTAAGCACACATCCGAAGTTTGTTGTGCTGGCACCAACAGGCAGAAGGAAAGAAACAGCGGACAGAGACATCCTGAGATCCTTCTAGTCCATACTAACTTCTGGTCCATACTAAAATCACTCAGAATTGATGGTCAAAAGTCGCCAGGGGATCTGTTACACCTGAAATTTCAGTGTGAGTAGGTCTATAACAATAACAAAGACTTGCTTGCCTTTCGGATGGAGAATCATTGCAATATCAAACAAAGGATGAATTCTTTCCTAAGAAGCTTATGACTAATTCAGGTCCCTACAAGCATTCCAGGAACAAGATTCTTTTTGGTTACCAAGATCATAATAGCTGTGATTTTGGCCCAGAGGCTGAAAAAGGAAAGCACATACGCTGTGTCTCACTTGTTCTGTGGGCCATTTCTCTCCTATTCCTGTGCTCTGTTTTTTCTATCCTTGTTATATTGAGAAACACCAAGTACAAGGATTTTTAGCTGGCTTACCAGAATTAATTCAACACTTTGCAAGGCTAACATATTTGAACTAACAACAAAAATATATTTAGCACTGAAAACTCTCCCTGGTCTTTATTTTCTAGCCCTTGTCCCATTCTTTTCAGTTTTGTGACCTTGGGCAAGTCATTTAAATTCTCTGGACCTCAGTTTATTCTTCTGTATAAAATAAGAGAATGAATCTAAATGACTGGAAAAGTTTCTTTTAGTTCCAACAGTCTTATACCCCGACTGATCATAAAGCAAAGTTGAAACAATTCTGTGACCTTTATCTAGAAGAAAGGACAGTGGGAGAGAAACATGTTAGGAATTTTTTTCTCATTTCTCCCACTCCTACAACTGCTGCAAATGGCTCAACTCAGTGCCCCAAAGTGTTATTAGTTATGTTAATTGCTTGGGTAAAGTTTCATGCAAAGCTTATGTATTTGAAGCTGAAGGGGAGAGAGTGTAGTCTTTAATTTTTCTCAAATTTTTACTTTTGACCAGCTTCAAAGCTTGAAAACTGTTGTTTTTAAATAGAATGCTGGCTCGGCGCCTGTGGCTCAAGCAGCTAAGGTGCCAGACACATACACCTGAGCTAGCGGGTTCGAATCTAGCCTCGGCCTGCCAAACAATGACAGCTGCATCCAGAAAGTAGCTGGGCATTGTGGCAGGCACCTGTAGTCCCAGCTACTTGGGAGGCAAAGGCAGGAGAATCGCTTGAGCCCAGGAGTTGGAGGTTGCTGTGAGCTGTGATGCTATGGCACTCTACCCAGGGTGACAGCTTGAGGCTCTGTCTCAAAAAAAATAAATAAATAAAATAGAATGCTGAATAACATCTCATGTATTAGCTTCTCAGGAAATAACAGCTAACTGAAGTTAATAGTTAATACTGACGTCTTCCTTCTAATTAATAAATGATAGCTTTTCATCTTTTTCCCAAATTTTTGTTATAAATGTACTTTATGTCTGTAAGTACCTTATATTTCTCTTTAGTCCAAAATACTCATATACTAGTGACAAAATATTGCTAATGATTTACTTTTAAAAATTCATTCCATGAACACAAATAGAATACAGAATTTTTTTCTAGTGAAGTTTGACTCTTTATTGATGGCTTTGAGGATGGGGAGATGAGGAGAACATTGTGTTGATAAACACCCTATTTTTCTTGAAATTTCCTGAAATGGCAGATATATCTAGAAAGATCTATGGCTATCAGAAAACTATAGGAGAGGTCTGATCATTGTAACATACTTTGTATTGGTCAGACATTATAATTAACAGATTCAGATAGAAAAAGGAGTTATGTTTCATTTCCTGAATTTTTATGTCTAAAAACAGAACTGTTTTGTCCACTTCTCATTTTGTGGAACTGTTGCAAAAAATTTCCTGCCATCACAAATGTTAGAGATAATGGGTTTTAAAGTTGTATGTGGAAAGCTTACTAAAGTTGTGCTAAAGTGCCATTATAGACTTGGCTTAACGTGAAAGATCTAGGGGAGTATCTTTTTGGCTAGATGATGTTAGGAACCAGCCTTTTGTGACAAGTTAAATAGTCTTTTTCAAAGACAGAAAAAAAAAAAACAACTTCATTTTAACCTTCACCTGCTAAGTGTGTCAGGTTGACGAAGGTTAGGCTGACTCAATGACATCATTGGGTATCATTTGTTATCCATTGCAAATAATTGTGCCTGCCAGTGAAGGGATGCAAGAAAAACCAGTGACCAATTAAAATACTCATCTTTATATTCTTCTGTCACCCTAAAAAAAAAAAGCATAATTAAAAATTCCCCACAGAATCTATAACACCTAATTTATACAGAGTTAAAAATGTGCCTATATTATAGAATCAAAATAATGTAAATAGTTTCATACCTTTTCTTAGCAGACTGTACAAATTCAGAGTAGACTCCAAGCCAAGCTTGGAAAGTCTATGACTTTCAACTTAAAAATCCCTCATCTTCCAGTGTGTTTCCAAATTACATTCTATTAGCTCTTATTTGAAAATTAAGACTGTACTTGGACTACAGATTTAATCTCAACAGGGGGGGAAAAACAATCTAATTTTTCATTAGAGTTCCTGTAGTAACCACAGAGAGAGACAGCAGCTTGGTAAATACAGTAATGTCCCCACAGGCCTGTGAAAATGAAGGACATGTTTGTATAAAAGATTAACCCAGGAGGATAATTTCTAAGTACAACATTTATTTTCTAAACTGCCCTGCTTCAAGGAGGCCTTCTTAGAGAATAATTCAAAAAAAAAAAGAAAACAAACTTTAAAAAATGAGATAAAACATGTTAATTTTTTTTCTTCAAAAATATAGGCTTAGTACATATTGCAAGTAGAAAAGACTAGTTTTAGACTGGAATTTAGACATTTTCATTAACCCTGAAGCCTTAAGAAAAACCAATATATTGGTGAAGTGCTACAAAAGGGATCCATGAGATGAAGAAGTGCCCAATATTATTTCTACACCAGATAAATATTTCCTTGTCCCAACATTCACCTGTTCCACCATTTAATGGGTGCATTTCATAGATGATACAGATAATAGCCCTTTTATTCTTTGAACTATTAAAGAAGATAATGGAAAAGATTCTCACTGAAGTGTGCACCCGTGTATCAGCTGTCTTGGTAGCCCTAAGGAGTCAGCTTGCTCAAGGTTTTGTAGCCCTACAACCATCGAATAAAAATGCCCCACCTTTCCCCCCTACCTGGGTCTCAAAAACACACTATTTTTTGTTCCCCTGCTACCATCCCCACCTCCCACTCAACTCCTTTCCCCTTCCGTCCATTCTGCAGGGACCCAATGAAGCACACATGTTCTCACTTCTTCCCATAAAACACAGGCAGCTGGGTTGAAGATCTGGCGTCTGTCTTGAGATAGGAGGGCATTACGTCACAGCACGGTGTGGCCCATAGCATTACTCTCAACATCAGCTATTCCTGCTCGTCAGCCAAACCCAAGCCCTTGCTGCTTTCTACAGTACTTGAAACACCTCTTTCTTCCCTCTGCTACCCTAGTCCAAACCATCATTATCTTTTCACCAGGATAAGTGCAACAGCCTCCTAATCTCTTGTTGGGAGAAAAAAACTTTTCCTTTACCAATTTTGTTGGCAGGTAGGGAGAGGCTACAAATTAAATAACACAGACAAATTAACAGGAGAAAAGTTTATTTTCACATGCATGAAGGAACACCCCATAAGGAGTGACTCCCTAAAGAGCTAGAGGTGACGGTTGATATACCAACTTAATAAAAGGGGAGTTTGGGGCTTCAAATCATAGAAGGTTCTAATTGAGATTGTTTACACCGTTTTTTGGAATGCCCCAGTGCCCAAAGCTAGTAGCCTCCCTAACTAGAGACGGACGTCCCGAATGGGTGATTTATGGCAGCTGATTGCTGCAGTCAGATAAGGGAAGTACAGATAAGAATTTTTTCTGCATCTGTTGTAGCTGATGTGTTTTCACTTTGAAGAAATCTTTACACCATTTTGGTGGTTTGTGGATCCCCATACCATCTCTCTACATCCAGTCTCTCCACATCCATCCACAAATCTGTTCTCCACACAACAACCACAATGATATTTCTCAAACACCCGACTATGGCACTCCCCTTCTTAAAAACACTTCAGTGGCTTTTCACTGCCAAGGATTATTATTTATAATCCTAGATTTACCAACTTGCCTAGTAAAGCTCAAAGAACAAAAGATTAAAATTGTATAAATCTAGCCTAATTGGCTTGAGTTAATTTACATGGCAGGAGAGGGAAGACAACGTGGGTAAATTATTAAGTACAAGGAAGTTAGTCTTTAGAGCTTCCCATGTTGATGTACGTTTTTCAGATTTTACTTCTAAAAATCACTGCTTTGGGTGGTGAGCCAGGTGCCGTAGATTTTTTTTTTCCCCTGAAATTTTAATTAACAACATTTCATGCCTTCAGGGCCTGACTGAAATACCTAGCTAAGTTCATAAGCTTTATCTGATGAACATTCATAAGTTAATAAACTATGAATTTCCACATATAATGTTTCTATTTTACTAAGTTATTTCATGACTTATTCCACAGGGTGACCTGTAAAAGGCATTTCAGATCCCAAAGCAACACACCAAGGAGAAAATTTGAGCAAGGGGCTTTGCACTGCTTATAGGAACAGAACTTGCCTTGGAAGGAAGAATTCTATTGCCTTTGGATAATCTGAGCCCCTCAGGATAAGGGTTCATGCTCGCCTCCATCTCCCTATTATGGGACACTCCTAGGTGTGCCAACAAGTGATGTTTTTATATCCAGCTAGGATTCCTCCTTGAATGGACCACGTTTTTTAAAAAATAGTTTTATTTTAATAAAATTTACATGCCATAAAGTGTACTCATTTTAAATGCCTATTTCAGTAATTTATTGTATATTTAAAGACTTGTGAAACCATCATCAGCATCTTTCTTTGCAAATATTGTTAGCATCCCATAAAGAAACTGAGTACTCATTAGCAGTCATTTACCTATTCCTGCTTCCACTACCCCAACCCAGAACTAGGTAAGAAATAGTCTATTTATTCTAGCTCCATCAATTTCCCTATTCTAGATTTTTCATATAAAAAAATCATAAGTGATCTTTTCTGATTGGCCTCTTTTCTAGCTCAGTGTTTTTAAGGTTCATTCATGTTATAGCGTGTATTAATACTTCATTTCTTTTTATTGCCAAATAATGTTTCATCAAATGGAGGTACTACAGTTGCTTATCCATTCATCCCTTGTTTGTGTTGTTTCCATCGTTTTTGACATTATGAACAATGTTGCCAGGAACGTTCATGTATACTTTTTACATAAATACATGTTTTTGATTCTTTTATGTATATATTTAACTGTGAAATTTCTGGGTCATATGGTAATTCTACATTTAACAATTTGAGGAACTGCCAAACTATTTCCAATGTGGCTATACCGGTTTACATTTTCAGCAGCAAATCCGGAAGTTTCCAGTTCCTTTGCTTCCTCTCTGACACTTATTGCCATCCTAGTGGATGTAAAGTTTTATATCGTCATAGTTTTTGAACTTTCCTGGTAACTAATAATGTCAATTATATTTCCATGTACTCATTGAACATCAATATATCTTCTCTGAAGAAATGTCTGTTTAAATTCCTTCTCCATTTTTTTTTTTTTTTTTTTTTTACTATTCAGTCATAGAATAATGTATTTTATTATTCAGACATATATGTTCTAAATGTAAGTTCTTTATCAAATACATGACTTGCAAATATTTTCTCCCATTCTGTGAGCTGTCTATTTTTTTGCCTTTGGAAGCACAGAAATTTTTGATTTTGAGGCTGTCCAATTTATCTGTTTTATATAGGCTGATTCTTTGGGAGTCATATCTAAGAAGCCATTGATTAATCTAAAGTTATAATGATTTACTCTTGTTTTTTTCTAAGAGCTTTACGCTTTTAGCTTTTATCTTGAGATCTATTATACATTTTAAACCAATTTTTATATAAGGTATGAGGTAGGGCTCTAACAATTCTTTTGCATGGAGATATCTAATTGTTCTGGTATCATTTGTTGAAATTATCTATGATTTTTTTTTTCTTTTTTTTTTTTTTTTTATTGTTGGGGATTCATTGAGGGTACAATAAGCCAGGTTACACTGATTGCAATTGTTAGGTAAAGTCCCTCTTGCAATCATGTCTTGCATGTGTGCACACACCAAGGCCCCACCCCCCTCCCTCCATCCCTCTTTCTGCTTTCCCTCCCCCCATAATCATAATTGTCATTAATTGTCCTCATATCAAAATTGAGTACATAGGATTCATGCTTCTCCATTCTTGTGATGCTTTACTAAGAATAATGTCTTCCACGTCCATCCAGGTTAATACGAAGGATGTAAAGTCTCCATTTTTTTTAATGGCTGAATAGTATTCCATGGTATACATATACCACAGCTTGTTAATCCATTGCTGGGCTGAAATTATCTATGATTTTTAAATCACAAACAAGGAATCTATTAAGTATCTTTTTATTTAGTATCCAAGTAGGCAAATTCAATCCTGAAGGGCTTAGTATGTCACTACTAAGTTCTGCAAATTTGTATATACTGTACATCTATTCTTGCTTCTGAATATTTTATAGGTATTGTTTTTTACCCACAAAACATCTCAAATGTTTGTATGCATTACTATTTCTCATCTACAAAGGGAGTCATTTATTATAATTAAGGTAAATATGAGAGAGAACATTCAAAAGTAATTAATCCTTTTTTCTTTTGTCTTTTTTTTTTTAGACAGAGTCTCTCTCTAGAGTGCCTGTGGTTGACAGCAACCTCAGACTCCTGGCCTCAAGTGATCCTCTTGCCTCAGCCTTCCAAGTAGAAAATAATTAATCTTGACCTACAGAGGGCTTAGTAATTCATCCATTTATTCCCTCATTCCCTCTACTAATGTTTATTGAAGACCTACCATGTGCTGTGCATATAAGACTGAGAACATGCTAATGAACAAACACAGTCCCTGTCCTCAAGGAACATATTCTAGAGAGAAGAGGTGAAAAAAAAGGGTATGGAAATAGGCATATAATAGATCAGGTGTTGATATGTGCTATGTGCTATGAAAAAAATAAAAGCGGAGTAAGGGATTAGAAAGTGATGCAGAAAGGGATGGCTAGTTTACATAGAATGGTCAGGGATGGAAGGTCTGTTTGATGAAGGTAACATTTAGACAAAAACCCGAAAATTTCAGTCAACTATTTATGCAGAAATAGTAAACAGGGTGTTTCATATAATGGGAGCAGCATGTGTAGAGACCTGAGATGTGCTTGGCTCAGCTCTATTTTTTTTCTCTCCTCTGTTTCTACCACAAAGGCATAATCTCTATATTCCTTTTATGAGTTTTCTTTTCAAAGGATTTTATCATAATGGATTATGTACCTTATTACACCCAAGAAGGTTCAGTTCAGATGATATTTAAAAATTTAATAAATTTGTAAGCTAAGATAGTGAACAAAACAAAACGTTTTCCTGCATTACATTTTGCATCCTTGAAGGAGGATGCTTATTTCTGATGCTGCAACTTCAGTCCAATTCAGCATACTTAATTCAATGTCTATGGTGATATTTCCCAAGTCACAATCAGTGGACTATATTTGTGGTTCTGAACTTTCACTAGGGACTTGGCAATGCTTTGGGTAATTAAGGACATTTAGTCAGGTCTTAGAAATTTATGTTAACTGGGTTTCTATTCTGACAATACAGAATGTAGTAAACTTTGCCACTGGGATGACTTAATTCTAAGAAAGTGTATGTTGAGGAAGTTGGATGGTTTATCCATAGCCTACTTCGGGTGTCATCCATTATGACACACTGGGTGTGTGCAGTGTAGTCACATCAGTACTTATGCCAAATATGGCTCTGGTGAGTCAATGACTCACTTGAGTCAAGGCTAGAAAACCACACATGGATGCCTATGTACTGTGTTCCATGCATATTAGCAGCCAAGGAGAAGATGTACTTGCTGTGAAAATTCAGTGCATTTTATAGCCACTACTTTTCTTAAACAGTCACTGCTTTTGAGGAGCATATCCCAAAAACCAGTGCCCAGCCTTTCTCTATCCATCTTTGCCCATGTCTTCAAGCTCCATTTCAGATTACTTTAAATCTTCGGTGGGCTGGATACATGAAAGCAAGATGATATAGCTTCCATATTTAGACTTGAAATATTCCAGAATTCCCCCAAATCTTTACAATGATTAAGATAATCCTAAGTGCATTCAGACTTGCTCTCTATATTTTGGCAGATAAAGCAAATATCGCTTAGTTTCAGTATTTCCGAGTGGTACTGCTGGCAAGTTGGTCTGTGGTTGAGACATATACACAGAAAAGGAAATTTAAATTAAGAAAATTCAAATGCAGTAATGGAATGCTTTTTTTCCTTTTCACCAAATCTATATTTAATTTCTATCCAATGTTGACTGAAGGTAAAATAATCCTTGTCTTATTTTACACATTGAGTTTTTTTTTTTTTAGAGACAGAGTCTCACCTTATCGCCCTCAGTAGAGTGCCGTGGCATCACACAGCTCACAGCAACCTCCAAATCCTTGGGCTTAGGCAATTCTCTTGACTCAGCCTCCCAAGTAGCTGGGACTACAGGCGCCCGCCACAACGCCCACTATTTTTTTGTTGTTGCAGTTTGGCCGGGGCTGGGTTTGAACCCACCACCCTCGGCATATGGGGCCGGCGCCCTACCCGCTGAGCCACAGGTGCCGCCCTACACATTGAATTTTACAGGTGCCCCTTCACTGCCATGACTTAGGAGCACATCCTGCCTGTAGAGGGTTTTCAAAACGTAGTTATTAATTTATTATTACTGTGGCTTGGATGTGTCAGGTAGATAAATGATCCCATGGGGTTCAACTTTGTTTCTGTTTGTTTGTTTTCTTTCTTTAATTTAGTTAAGACTTTGGTTTTAAAAAAAGTAGGAGAAGATAGATGGGACAACAAATTTAAAGTGTGTTATATTCCTTTAGGAATAATATTTTCTTCAGTTTTACCTGCCCTGTGGTCCGAAATAGAATTCAAGTTGTTAAAAAACCATTGTGTTAAGTCCTAATGGCTATTTCCTTTAAATGTGACTGAAAGGACAGTGTTTAAAGGGTGTTACCAAATTTAAGCTTTGCCAAATAAAAAAGGTGGAGCTGTATGAGAACGAGGCTTTGTTTAGTCAGGTTGTATGATATTTTGCTGAGACATGTTGGGAAAAGCAATCTGATATAATTCGAACTTAATAGAAATTCAAATAGAAATAATATACAGTGTGAAGTATACTTTATAAAATTTAGAGATCTTTTTTCATCCCGTTGGAAATTTATATAGCAGCAACATTTGGGAAAATTAACTTTATGTAATGTATACAGAAATGCCTTTCCCTAATCTTTACAGAACTAGAAAAAGAGTACAAATAAAGACTACAAATAGAGACCCACTTCCAATATATCAAGTTATGAATCATGCTAAATATCTTTAAAAATATACCTTGGCAAGGTTCAGATTTAGAATTCTTTGATTCCTTGTAGCTGACATTTAGAAAGTGGAGCTGTTGAGAGAGCTTGCCAGATCTCATAGCCCAGTCCCACTTTTCTTCCTGCCCCAGGCTGCTCTGTGCAAGATGAGAGGTCTCAGGAGCCTGCATGTGGCCACGCCTGCCCTCAAGTCCAAGCTCTATCATACCCCTGCTAACAGCTACCACTGTGCATCCTCAGGCATAGCAGTTTTTCACATAAATGAGACAATCTATGTCTGAAAACAGATTTGGAGAAGAAACGGAAGCAGGCTTCATTTGGTGTGTATGGAGGGAGAGTCTAGGACAGGGGTCCTCAAACGACGGCCCGCGGGCCACATGAGGCGGTGTGATTGTATTTGTGCCCATTTTGTTTTTACTTCAAAATAAGATATATGCTGTGCGCATAGGAATTTGTTCATAGTTTTTTTTTTTAATATAGTCCAGCCCTCCAACGGTCTGAGGGACAGTAAATTGGCCCCCTGTTTAAAAGTTTGAGGACGCCTGGTCTAGGATTCCAAGTAACTAGAGCAAAGAAGAAAGCATGACTCAGGCTCTGGGTAGGCACAGTCCTTTGGTGCTAGGATTCTTTGTTCTGTTCAAAGGGCTGTAAACGGAGAAAGGACAGAGAGATTCTCTGAAGCAGAAGCCCCAGAGCGGAGGCTGTCTTTCCTGTGTGCATTGTGTGGGCGTGTGTGTGTGCAGTGTATGTGTATGTGTGAGTGTAGGCACACATGTACGTGTCAACTATGCCAAGTCCTTTACGTATCTTTTACGTATGTTTACGTATCTTTTAAAGATACAGAAAATTTAGTGTGTAATCATGTACTGACTACCTTATCTAAGGGAGAGTTACAGTGGCATGGATAGGCTTAAAAGAATGGGCAATAAGACACATGTGTGGTCAGGTGTACCATGGAGATTACTTGACCGTGAATACTTCAACATTCATTTTACATATATATTAAAAATAAAAGACTAGACACCCCTTTTGGAAAGTCCTGGAAAGCTGTCAAGTCTCCCTCATCTGTGCACTGAGGGATCACCACCGCACCGTGGGAACGTGGTGTGTCACTGCTGCTGAGCAGAGTCCACGGAAGGCTGACGCGAGGACACCCACTGCAGCCAGGTTTCTTCTCTCACTGGCGGCTTCACATCCTCTTCCCTGGAGTGGCCTTGCTCTTTTTGTATATGTGTTAGAAGAGGTTTTCTTAAAACTTCTGAACCCTTTAATCTCGTTACCAGCCAGCATTGGCAATGGAGAGGGTTTGGGCTCCATCTTTAGTCTTTTGTGGTGTTTGTTTGTTCTCACCCTGGGTAGAGTGCCATAGAGTCACAGCTCACAGCAACCTCAAACCCTTTGACTTAAGCATCCCTAGTAGCTGGGACTACAGGCACCCACCACAATGCCTTTTTATTTTTTTCTTTTTGTTAGTAAAATGGCATGGGGGTCAGGCTGGGTCTCGAACTCATGAGCTTAGGCAATACACCCACCTTGGCCTCTGAAGTGTTGGGATTATAGGCATGAGCCATCACACCCTTCAATCTTTAGTCTTTTGGACAAAATATTGAAGTCCTAACAATAACATATTTATGTTTGTGAGAGGGTGATATTGAGATAAGGTAATTAGAAAAAAATGGGGCATGTGAATAAGAAACAATTACTTTCCTTGTACGAATGTGAATTTTTTAAAGAGGTAATGTTTTAGCTAGTGTCTGTACGTCATGAACAGAGAAGTAAAAAACTGGAGTGCAGGTAATAGGAGAAGCATATTAAGATATATGCATATCAAGGCATATAAGAGTCAATAAAGTGATTCATTGTTAGTAAAATGGGCTCAGCGCCCATAGCTCAGTGGTTATGGTGCCAGCCACATACACCGGGAGCTGGCAGGTTCAAACCCAGTCCAGGTCTGCTAAACAACAATAACAATCATAATAGAAAAAAAAATAGCTGGGCATTGTTACGGGTGCCTGCAGTCCCATCTACTTGGGAGGCTGAGGCAAGAGAATGGCTTAAGCCCAAGAATTTGAGGTTGCTGTGAGCTGTGATGCCAGGGCACTCTAGGGCAACATAGTGAGACTCTGTCTCAAAAAAAAAATTTGTTAGTAAAATGGCATCAGATTTTTGAGCAAATATTATAGATACATGCATGTGAACTATACATTTATAATGCTGTATTTAATAGTCTCACTTGAAGTGGTGACTGTAATCTGTTGTGATCTAATTTGCCGGAATTTTCAGTGAGACAAGGTGTCTGGCTGATATTTTAAGTGAACCAAATTCTAGATTGTGATCATTATAACATTTGTTATAATGTTATAATATAACATGGTTTCCTTGTCACCATGCTCTGAAATGTTTTATTGCTCTCTGATGAAGAAAGCGGTTAATTGATGTATATAAGTAAGCAGAGAAAATAAGTAAGAGCGTAAGCTCCCTGAGGACAAGGATGTCCTGTTTGCTCCCCACCCTATTTCCAGAACCTAGAACCAGAATGTCCCACAGTAGGGTCATCAGTAAATATCTGTTAGGTAACAAATGAATAAAACAACTAATGTCAGCAGTTTATATCAAGTCCCAACTCTGGTCGAAGGATTAGTGTTTTAGTAGGATGGTGTTTGGTTTGCTTAGTTTGATTAGCTTTATGTACTATATGGCATTGCATTTTCTGTTATAATTGAAGAAAGTGAGATTCAATGAAGTTATATTTAATATTACCCACGATGCCACAGTTTATGAAATGATGGACTGATCTATCAATTGCTGTCATTTTAATTACTGTCCCTCATAACGTTTATGCATCTTACAAATTTAGGTCTTGTTAGCTGTAATGGGCACATCAAGAGTATAATAGCTATACGTTGTCAGTAACTTTCTCCCAAAGCTAGCAGCATGGTTTGAAATAGGAAATTCAGTACCTGGGATCTGAAATTACTCTCTGTCTTAAGTGGCCTTGATTCCTCTGTCTCAGTGAGAGGAAGAATTCCTCTCATCATATTTGGTGGCGGTCAGTGATCAAAGGCCTGTGATGCCTTCATCTAGCAGGAAGGACAAAGGACAGAAATCAAATGGCTTCTGTCCTTCACTGTCACCTGCTCTACTGAGCCCTTCTTTCCAACTCGCTGCCCTCCTAGACTCTGGGCTTTGGTTACTTGTAACAATGGGCCTTGCCAGCTTGTGCTTGGCCTTACCTGACTTCCCAGGACTCCAGACTGAAATATAACAACATTGTGCCCCTCCCAGCCTTGTCTCTACGGCCCATAGCCTTCCTGGGGCTTTCTAAGTTGGTATCTGCCAGAACCTACCTGGCTAGTTAGACTCCTAAGTGTGTTGTCTTAGTCTGGGCATCTTCATAACCACCTAAGCAATAAATTGTACCAAACCCTAAAAGGTATTTAAAAAACTGGAAAATAAATTATCTCTTACTCTAAATTACAATCTCTTCTACTATATTATAAGACTTCTGTGGGTCTGCCTTCTGTTCACACAGAAGAGAGATGAACCTTTAAGAATGTAATGAGTACCTAGGGACCATTTTCTTTTTTCTGCAGGTCAGTTGCAAAAAGACTGGGAGGACTGTGGGATGTGTGGGTTGTATCACTTTGGGTTGTTTTGCTAAAGTGTTAATATTGGTTTGTGCTGAAGTGAAATGGTCTTAAAAAAAACAAAAAGCCTACATAACATCTGCACTGTAAACACTGATTAAACCAAACAGATCTACTATATCAGATACTGTTTCTACTATAAGCAACAAATATCTTTACATGGGATGGCATAGTGACTGCCAAGACTTAAAGAGAACAGTCTAAAATATTGTCACATATTTCTGATATGTTTAAGGAATCGTTTTACTTGTCAAGGACAGAGACTAAGATGGGAGAAAGACAATGTTAACCAGCCTTACCTAGACTGTTTCACTATAAAATTACTTGTATTCAAAAAAAATTTCTGTTCTTAAATGTGAATTTTATTTTCATAAAAACCATTTCA
Organism: Nycticebus coucang; assembly: GCF_027406575.1. Taxonomy (NCBI): domain Eukaryota; kingdom Metazoa; phylum Chordata; class Mammalia; order Primates; family Lorisidae; genus Nycticebus; species Nycticebus coucang. The sequence continues at coordinate 78,755,240 of NC_069786.1, forward strand.
AAGTCCCAATGAGAAAGGTAAACAAAGGAAGTCTTCAACTGAACTAATTTGCTTAACATCTGATATTAAATATTTGATTAGAATTTTGCTTCCCAAGACTCAGTTTGAAATAATAGCTAATGTTAATTTCAGAATGTCTCAGACACTAAAGGTACTTTTATGTTGTCTCTGAATTGGTCTGTATAGAAAAGAATATATATTTTTAGGGTAAGTCAGAACTAAAACTTGGCATCTGGAAATTTTGTGAATTCACCAGAAGGTAGTATGAAGGCGGCGTATGAAATGGGCCATGGAGGGGAGTAAAAATTTCATTCTGTTGTGGTTTTAGCTTTGCCAATAACTAGTTTGGTGAGGTTGGGCAGGTCACTTGACCTCTTCTGGCCTTAATTTTTTTCTTTATAAATCAGGGGCTGGGCTCTGATTTCTAAGGTCAGTTACAGCTTTGAGATCATGTGACTTTTCTGGAAGTTTCTTTCAAAATATTGCTTGCTTATTTATGTCTGTGCCTATCTTAAAGGTATTATTGGACCTTATCCAATCATAGCTTCAGCAAACAATACAGCCACAGAAAGGCTACTTGCGTCATTTGATTTTATTTTTTCACACTCAAACAATACCTGGCAAACAAAGAAAGGTTTCTAAATTATGACTGGCACAATGATACATGCTCAGCTGCACTGAAAATTTAAGCACTATGTATGTGATCAGGGTGCAGAATGAAGGTGAGGGCTGATCTGCATTCACCTGCATTTGTCAACGAAACCAATGTTGTGAATTGTTGGTTATGGGACAAGTGCCCAAACCCAACCTTTTCAGTTCTCTCCTAATTATTTGGCTTTTACAGTAGAATGAACACATCCACAGCAACTATTTCTGGCTCTCTCCCTCCTGTATCTATTTAATTTATCGCTAGAGTCAATTCTTTTTAATCAATTAATTTATAAATGTCAGATTAATATGAGGGCATAGATGATTAGATTACATTGTTTGCATTTCTTAGGTAAAGTTCAAGTTGCAGTTGAGCTCCTCACCCAGGGGTGTGCTGCATACCCTTACATTGTGCACTTAGGTGGGAGCTTACCATCCCCCTTCTGCCTCCCCTTTTCCTTTTACCTCCTCCCCCTCTCCCCTTTTGAATTTAATTGGGTTTTTCTTTCATGTAGGCATGAAGTTGTTTATCTACATGGTTTCGTGTTAGTAATTAGTACATTGGATACTTGCTTTTCCATTCTTGTGGTGCTTTACTAAGAAGGCTGTGCATTAACTCCATCCAGTTAAATACAAAAGATGTAGTAAATTCTCCATCTTCTTTAAAGCTGAATAGTAAGTATTCCATGGTATACATATGCCACAGTTTAGTAATCCATTCATGTGTTAATGGCCATTTGGGTTGATTCCACATCTTGGTGGTTGTGAATTGTGCTGCAATAAACATTGTAGTGCAAATGCCCTTATGATAAAATTATTTCTTTTTCTTCTGGGTAGTTACCTAGTAATGGGATTGCAGGATCAAATGGAAGGTTTACTTCTATCACTTTGAGGATTCTCCATACTTCTTTCCATAGAGTCCACTCTTTATTCTTTGCACTCCCTTATTTCTGTGACATCACTCAACCTTTTATCTTGACTCTCACTCTCCTCTCTATACCTTCAATTTAGTCCTGATATAAGACATAGTCCTAAACTGTTTGTTCTACTGTATTAGATATCACTCCCTTAGAGTTTTCTCAACTTTAATTGCCATCAACCTGTGGACAGTTCTATAATTGACATCTTCATCTTTGATCACATTAGGAAAGTTTAAAACTAGCTGTCCACAGGGTAGATTCTTCTTTATTCATTCATTATTCAACAGAAAGAGCCCATAGCACGAAAGGATTCTTTTAGGCACTATGAGGCATTTGAAAAATCATTTTTTAATATGTTATTTCTAGAAAAAACAATTGGGATGTGATGTGTCTCAATACTTGCTGGATGTTTAGGAAGCTTTTTCAGTTTTATGTATGACTAAATTAGATGCCTTTTTTAATAAAAACTCAATGACTTATGATTTTTTTATTATTTAGAAATTATTTAGGGGATAGAGTTTAAGAATAAATCTTGTCTGTTTTGGAGTGTATTAATTTTTATTTCAAAGAAATATTGTTCTTATACACAAAATACAAGAGGCTGATGTGCTGCCGACACATGAAATGTGTCTGTTGTTGAATTATTCATCCATTTTTCTTCACTACCAGCACCACTTTCCATGCTTGCTGCCCAACCAGATCTCCCTCTCTATTTGTGATATCATCATTTCTCCCATCACCCATCCTTAAAATATTAGTGAAATTTCCTCTTCCATATTCCTCTGTCTTGTTAGGCATTGGATTCTGTGGATTCCTGGGTCATGTTATTTCGTCCCCATCCTAGTCAATGTCCTCACACTCTGCATCTTGCAATACTGCAGCAGTTAATTAGCTGCAATCTCAATTCCATAACTCCCTTGGAAGTCCCTACTGAACCCCGCAAGCTGACTTTTTGCAAAGTGCTTTACATGACACTTGTGTCATCAGTAGCTCTCCAATGAGTACACAATGAAGTTCTAAATCCTTCACTTATTGTAAGACCTTACAGTAGATTTTCTCTTCAAGAAAAGTTAAATTCTATGTTGGAAAAAAGGATTGTTTCTGACTGAGCATTTAATATAAGAAGAGTTTTGGTTCTCATCATAGTTGTGTGTTTAATCTTCTGTCTGCAGGTTTGTTCAGAGATAATCTTTCTCTGGAGTCAAAAAGAAATAAGAATGCAACAACTGTGGAAATATATTTTTAAAGAAAGGGAAGAAGGATAGCAGAAAGAATTGGGATCCAGATTCCTATCTGAGGGAGCCTGGTGACCTCCTTGATGGGAACCAGAAAGCTTTCATGGGCCTAAGGAGGTAATATCTTGAAAGAGAGCATTTAGTGTCAAAGTCAGACTAGAAGTGAAGTAAAAATTTAATGTCTTTATATATTAAAGCCTTTGAAAAAGACTTAGAAATTAGGGTAATAAAACAGTAATTATTCTAGATATTTGATATTGCCTCTTAATTTAGAATAAAGTACTTTATAAACACATTTTAAGGAGAAATTGTCCTTTGTGTAATTCTTTTTGAATATACATAATTTAAATCTACACAAAATAGAAAACAAAAGTACTGTCTCATAAGACTTTCTGAAAGCAAGGCCAGGTGTAATGACTCATGCCTATAATCCTAGCATTCTGGGAGGCTGAGGCAGATGGATTACCTGACTCATAGGTAATGGATTCCAGACAGCCTGAGCCGGAGAGAGACCTTGTCTCTAAAAATAGCTAGGCATAGTAGGCACCTGTAGTCCCATCTACTTGGGAGGCTAAAGCAAGAGAATCACTTAAGTTCAAGAGTCTGAAGTTGCTGTGAGCTGTGATGTTACAGCACTCTACTGAGGGTGACAAAGTGAGATTCTGTCTCCAAAAAATAAAAGACCTTCTGAAAGCTGAAAATACAGGACAATGAAGATTCTCAAATATAACGTCCTTATGTTTTCCAATAGAACTGGCAACTCAATCTAATTATGTGAACCACACTCTGTAAGTTATAAAACAAAGCGAAATGTGGTACAGAACTTCCGAGTGTTCTGAAAGTTAGACTGCTCAAGTTCAAATCCTATTTATGCCCTATTACCTGCATAACCCTGAGCAACATTAATACTTAATCTTTCTATGTTTCAGTTTCCTTAACTGTAAAATGGGATACCTATGTACTTCAAAAGTTGTGCTGAGCAATACATGAGATCATGCATGCAAAGTGCTTAGAAAAGGCACTAAGCACCTATTTGAGTACTTATTACTAACCCTACAAAGTAAGCAGTGTTGTATGTACTTTATAGATGATGAATCAAGACATAGACAGATTAACACTTGCCCAAGGTAACATGGCACTAAACGCTACAGCCTCCCAAACTCCAAACCTCATTGTGTTTGTATTGCTGGAGATATGACAGTGGATAAGACGCAGGCCCTGCCTTCAAGGATAACACTTTAAAGAGAAAGAAAAATAAGGAGCGAATGGACAAATCTGCATAGGTGCTCTGGGAGCACTGGCAATGGGGAATTTAGCTCAGCTTTGAAGGGCTGTAGATAGCTTACCTAGAAGTTTGCCGCTACACCAGTTCTTGAAGTGTGGGTAGAAATTAGGTCATGGGCTTGAGTGGGGTAGGAACTGTGTGAAGCAGAGGAAACATCAGGCAAAGGAGTAGAGAGATTGTTATACAATGACAGTGCAAAGACTATGAGAGAACACAGAAAATTAGTTTTTATAATCAGTCAGGGAGGCTGGAATATGGAATTTGGGGTAGAGGCGAGGCCTCCTTTTAAAGGGTTGAAGTCTAAGCAGTTCTCTTTCACCAGCTATGGAAATAACCAGTGACAGAGAAGAGATGTTACAAATGCATGGATACAGTGATATATATACATAATAAATGATAGGTGTATAAGTGCGTATATACATACATATATATCAGTATACATTATGTATACTGCCACCAAACAGTGTTCCTAGATGTACTGGCTGGTGCTGATATACGTAGAACATGTGCCTGAGATTTGAAGGGGTCAGACATAGGTAGTGTATACCTCGCAAAGAAAATAACCTCAGTAACAATTGAGAAAAATATCCTCTCCTTCCTGTTTCCAGGTATTCTTACAAAATGTATCTACATTAAGAGTGTATGTTCTAATTCCTTTGTTTCTAATAGGAAAGCATCTTCCTGACTTGTGTGAAAAATATTATTTTTAGTGTTTAACTATTTTCACAGCCCTGGATCACCTATATGCCCAGTTATGCTCAGTGCTTCCAGAGTATTAGTTTAAGAGTCATTTTAAGTATACTCCTAAAAAGAGATGATCTTAGGATAGATTATCAGTGGGTTTCAATAGTTAGTGCAAGTTAACTGCTACAATTATCAAGAAGGAATTAAAATATAAACCTAGTTGGAACTAGGAAATTTCAGCATAGGAACCTCTTAGTTATGAAAGACAACCTCGTACATAGAAAAGGTAATCTATTGAACATCTCTCTGTATAGTTTGTGGAAAATTTATTTGTATGGTATCAGGATGTTCAGAAACCATATACGTGAGTATTTTAACAAAGTTATTATTAGAGACAGCACAACTCCTTGAGATGTCATTTTTAATGGAACCAATAAGCACCAGGTGCTTTGTTAAGCACTAGGGATTCTAGAGAGGATGATAAAGTTGTTGCCACAAAGAACACACTTTATATGAGTATAGTCAGAAAATACTCATGCTGGAATTAAGTAGTAAAATAGGAGTATATGTCAAATCTGTGTAAGTCCTGAGACTCAAGAAGGGATATCTCCAAACCTGGAGGAAAAATAGTTAAGTAAGCACTTGGTATAATTTTATTTCTCTAGTAGCTAGCTGTAGGAGGGTGGAATCATGTTATATAGGTCAGAAAAACATCTGATTAGCACTAACTTGTCTAGTGTTTGATCCTAATTCAAATAAGCGATAGTATTACTAGAATTGTTAGTTTTCTTATCTTTTAAACACCCTTGTCTCCCTTGTAGGGATTTTAAAAATGCAAAGTTTATAATGTATACTGCTGAATTAGGAAGTTTCCTTAGATTATATAATGAATCATAAAATATTTCTGAAGTCAAGCCCCTAGCTAATGTGTGATAGTGTTCCTGAGAACACTTAATGGGAATATTCTGATTTATAAATTGAGGTTCCTCTGAGTCTCTGAAAGCTACAATACATATTCTTCTAAAACTGTGGAGCAATTTTTTGTTGCCCTTTAAGCAGAACATTTAAATGTGAATCTGTGAGACTTTTGTCCTGTAATCTGAATTCTTTAATTTGTAATGAATAAAACACAACTTTTAATACGCAGTCTATACACATTAACATATTTTAAAGGAGTCTCTTTTGGCTAGTCTGAATCAGAGCTTATATTTTCCAATTTACAAGGAGAATTTCATCTTTCAGGTCTCCTTGACTTTTCCATGTAAAGATGACATGAGCTTCCATTGTCAACAGAGCTGATAATTCTTTTGGCTGTTCTAAACAAAGCATCACTTCAACTCCTTTCTTTCCCATTTCCTCATTCCCAATAATGATATGACAGTGACACTGACTTTATAATAAATCAGAGGGATTACTGGAGGTGGGATATGTATTTCATTTGAAAAACAAATACTTTTCTGTTTTACAAGTTGGGAGAAGAGAAAATGGTTCTGATTCCATAACATGCAATGTTAAAATGCACCAAATTAATTAATTAAAAGAAAAATTTCCTATGTTGTTCATGGTGGCTCACTCCTATAATCCCAGCACTCTGGGAGGCAGAGGAGGGTGGATTGCTTGAGCTCAGGAGTTAGAGATCAGCCTAAGCAAGAGTAAGACCCCATCTCTACTAAAAATAGAAAGAACTAGCAGGGGCATTGTGGTGGTGGCTGTAGTCCCAGCTACTTGGGAGGCTGAGGCAGGAGGATTGTTTGAGCCAAGGAGTCTGAGGTAGCTTCAAGCTATGACACCACAGCACACTACCCAGGTTTATAGAGTGAGACTCTGTTTCAAAAAAAGTTTTTTCTTATTTCTGATATAGAATTAACCATAATAGAGGGTCAGAGATATTTTCAAGTCTCCCCACATATTAAAAACCTAAAATAATTTTCATCTATTAAAAAGGCATCCTGATATACTTGAAAGAGTAATATCCATTTTACATATTATATCTGAATATTTCAAGTTTATATTCATACCACTTTTCACTTACAGATAGGCATGGTTTTAGTTTTTAAAGTCTTTGTATCTACGTGATCCTTACATTCCTCACAATAACCCTAATGAATGGAAGTATGGTCCAACCATCTTCGTTAACCAGAGGAAAGGGGAAAAAGTATATATTCCACAATAGTGATCAAAAAACTATGATCTGAAGTTCGAATCTGATCCACTACCTATTTTTGAAAACAAAGTTTCACTGGAAGACAGCCCGGCTCATTCATTTACATATTGCTTCTGGCTGCTTTTGTGCTTCCAGTCTAATGGCCAAACTGAGCAGTTGGCACTGTAACTACTTGGCCTCTTGTGGAAAAGAAATTTCTGACAATTTGCTCTTAAGAATTATATTTAAGAAACCAACTTAAAACTGCTTTTATCACTTTATGATGTCAAAATTAGTAACGTGTGCTACATTCTGAGTACATTTCCTATGAGAAATCTATATGCTGTATCAGGTGAAATACAGAATTTTGGAACAGTTAATGTTGATATTCTATTTCACAATAGAAGAATCAGCACTTACAGAAGATGTTTACTGACAATAAAATAATGAGAAGAATTGTGGTTTGTTGACAATGATGTGACTAGCATGAATTCAGGAGTACGCAAATTTAGTATGTCATGCAATTTCATTCCTATCAATTTTTCAGGTTAACTTGCCCTAAGCTAGTTCTTAATAGAAGCAATTACCAAATAGTTCTTGTAGTTTTAGAATCTGTGCTAAGATGAATTTAGCCTTCCTTTTGGACATCTTTCCCTTTTTGGGGTTTTACACTTGAACACAAATGTCCTTTTTACATGAGATGTGTGAGGCAACATTTTTATGATGTGTCATATGAGACTGAACCATTGATAAATTCTCACCAGTTAAACATACAGTGATCTAAAGGTGTATTTCCTGGAAAGGATACATAACTTTAAATTATTGTCTGTCCATTGCTTTTCTGCTTTTAAAATATTTAACTTTGAATAAATTGGAAAAACAAGACCTTCTTCTATTATTGCTAGAAGTTTGAGGGAAATCTGATTTGGAGCTAATATAGATAAATAAAACATAAATGTATTATAAAATTAGAGATTATTTAAAATGAAACTACAATGTTTAAACTGTCAGAATGCTTTGCTTTGGTTTTTATTTTCATGTATTTGAGTTATTTAAAAATAGTAAGATCTTTTCCTTAGAGTCACAAACAAACATCTTTCTTTTTTTTAATGACTTAATTAATTTATTTATTATTAAATCATAGCTGTGTACATTAATGCAATAATGGGGCACCATACACTGGTTTTATATAGCATTTGACATATTTTCATCACACTGGTTAACATAGCCTTCCTGGCATTTTCTTAGTTATTGTGTTGAGACATTTACACTCTACATCCAATAAGTTTCACATGTATCTTGTAAGATGCACCGTAGGTGTGATCACACCAATCACCCTCCCTCCGTCCATCTTCCCCCCTCCCCTCCCCTTCCTCTCCCCCTTCTCCATATTCTTAGGTTATAACTAGGTTATAGCTTTCATGTGAAAGCTATAAATTAGTTTCATAGTAGGGCTGAGTACATTGGATACTTTTTCTTCCATTCTTGAGATACTTTACTAAGAAGAATATGTTCCAGCTCCATCCATGTAAACATGAAAGAGGTAAAGTCTCCATCTTTCTTTAAGGCTGCATAATATTCCATGGTGTACATATACCACAATTTATTAATCCATTCGTGGATCAATGGGCCCGTGGGCTTTTTCCATGACTTAGCAATTATGAATTGGGCAGCAATAAACATTCTGGTACAAATATCTTTGTTCTAATGTGATTTTTGGTCTTCTGGGTATATACCTGTGGAGGAATTGTAGGACTGAATGGCAGATCTATTTTTAGATCTCTACGTGTTCTCCAAACATCTTTCCAAAAGGAATGTATTAATTTGCATGCCCACCAGCAGTGTAGAAGTGTTCCCTTTTCTCCACATCCACACCAACATCTCTGGTCTTAGAATTTTGTGATATGGGCTAATCTTAATGGAGTTAGATGATATCTCAAAGTAGTTTTTATTTGCATTTCTCTGATGATTAAGGATGATGAGCATTTTTTCATATGTCTGTAGGCCGTGCGCCTGTCCTCTTCAGAGAAGTTTCTTTTCAAGTCTCTTGCCCACCCTGCGATGGGATCACTTGTTCTTTTCTTGCTTATACGTTTGAGTTCTCTGTGGATTCTGGTTATTAAACCTTTGTGGGAGACATAACCTGCAAATATCTTCTCCCATTCTGAGGGATGTCTGCTCTGCTTGCTTTACTTACTGAGTTCTTGGCTGCGCAGAAGCTTTTTAGTTTGATCAGGTCCCAGTAGTGTATTTTTGATGCTGCTTCAATTGCCCGGGGGTCCTCCTCATAAAATATTTGCCCAGACCGATTTCTTCAAGAGTTTTACCTGCACTTTCTTCTAGTATTTTTATAGTTTCATGTCTTAAGTTTAAATCTTTAATCCAGTGAGAGTCTATCTTAGTTAATGGTGAAAGGTGTGGGTCCAGTTTCAGTTTTCTACAGGTCTCCAGCCAGTTCACCCAACACCATTTGTTAAATAGGGAATCTTTTCCCCACTGAATTTTTTTAATTGGTTTGTCAAAGATCAAATAATGGTAAGTAGCTGGATTCATCTCTTGGTTCTCTATTCTGTTGCATACATCAACCTCTCTGTTTTTGTGCCAGTACCATGCTATTTTGATCACTATCAATTTACAGTATAATCTGAGGTCTGGTAGCATGATTTTTCCTGCTTTGTTTTTACTTCTGAGTAATGTCTTGGCTATTTGAGTTTTTTTTTTCTGATTACCCTTTCAACTTTCTTTCTGTGGCCTTTGTATTCTTGTGGGCCTTGTCAGTAGCAAGTATATTCAGGTGCTTATGGATAACATCTGTTGCGAAAACTACATCAGTAATATGTCTTCTGAGCATTACTTTTATTTACATATTTTTTTCTTGTAACTTATAGCTGAAAACATTGGTGACCTAATAAATTAAATTCACTAATACAGTTTGGGAGAAAATCTTATTTGACATTCTTCATTAGTTTGGTGCTAAGTACTTATCTCTCAAGGATAATGGTAAATATGGACAAAGTTGAATACAGTCAAGACTTTAAAAAATCATGTCCTGTTTGTCCAATTTCCATTCCAGCTTACAGCTCAATGGGTTCAGTAGCTTACTAGCAGGTTCCCTTTAAGAATAAGCATAATGTCATAATAAACACAAAAAGCTCAATTGCTCTTTCTTTATTAACTTCTTTTTAAAAAAAATTTAATGTACCTTTTTTGATTGTTTGGGATTTGTTGAGGGTACAAAGAATTAGGTTACACTGATTTCAGTGATTTCATTTGTTAGCTAAAATCCCTCTGATTGTGTCCCGCCCCCAGAGGTATGCCACACACCCTGACCCCCTTCCCCCTCTCTCATCCCCTTTCCCTCATCCCCTTTCCCTCATCCCCCTACCCCCCACCTTCAGACTTGGCTTAGTCTAAGTTCTTCTCCTTCCTGCCAAATGTTTTGTTTTGTTTTTACTTTTTGATTACAGACCTTTAAAACCAGTTGATGTTGGTTCCGCAGGAAGAAGGATAGAGAATATGACCAGGAGTTCTTTTCTTTAGGCAAAAAAAGTTCCCCTTTGATTTATTTCAGTTCTCATTTGCTTTTTGACTTTTTTTTAAAAGTAATATTAAAGGACTTCCCTGTTTCATTAAAATGATAATTACTGTACATTGCTATTCCTCATTCTGGTCCTTATTATAATGTTTGCAAGCTTCTGGTGTATCAAATCTTAGTACTCAATTCCTATCTGGGCTGAGTAAAGCATCAGATACAAAAAAATACAGCACAACTATTTATCAAATGAATAAAAATGACATGGACTTAATATTCTTTTATCATTATTTTTAATTTACACATACTCGTTCATACTAATGGGGAACAGTGTGACATTTTGATACATGCATACAATGTGTAATGATTAAATCAGGGTAATTAGCATATCCCTCACTTCAAACATTTATTGCTTCTTTGTGTTGAAGACATTCAAAAAATAAGGAAAATCTGAATATTCTTAATTTAAGTATAGTTAATTATTTTATGTAATATTTTAGTAATAAGGGCACGATGGTGAAAAAAGTACACTAAACTGTCTACGTTTTATTTATAACGTATAAGTTTAATTCACTAGAAATAATTTTAACAATAAACATTGTTGGTTTAGTTTAATAGCTATTCCTTTAGTTGAACAATCTCTACACAAAATCAAAATGTATAGAATGTATAGTTTAAGATTTTTTTTCTTGTATGAGTAGAAAACAATTTAGGTCTTAGATCTCAAGTTTTATGAGCCTGCTATGAATATTTTCTGGAAATCAATTAACTAAACCTTTTGAAACCCCGAGAGAAAACAGGAGAAAAGTTATTTTAAAGAAACCAACTGAATTTTGAAATCAAACTACCTATTAAGTCAGCAAACAGAATTTGGAAGAAATGGAGTATTTCCTTCTGTATTTCCTTTACACTCAAATATACCCTGGGAAACATTAGCCTAGACCACTGGAAGACAGGAAGCATAAATGGGCCATAACGTGGTAGGATGATTAAAGTGACGATGAAAGACAATTAATGGCCCAACTTCGTGAGATGCCATGGATTTGTAGGGTATGATCAGGGATGAGAAAAATAACTGCAGGTAAGTAAGGTTAGATTGAAGACCATTAACTTATATTGACATCGACCAGGGCTTTTCCCCAGAATGGATTAATCCAAGGTGATTCATTAGACTCATTGGTCTGAGAATGATGTACATCCTTTTAAACAGCCAACTATACCTTTCTTGCTAATGTGGCTAAAGGGTTTATAATGGTCACAAGTTAATGTTACAGACAAGTATTTAAAAATCTTGATTAAAGGGGACTTTAATTTTCTAACTTCACATTTGAAAGATATTTTTCTAATGGCCACTGGCTTACTAGCTTCTCACAGTAGCATTGATTATTAGCTTACTACTAGCTTAAGGTTAATAATTCTTATTTGTCTAACATTCAATTTCCATCAGTTTCAAAATGCAGGGTAAATACCAATACCACTACCACTATGCACAGAAATCAGGACTCTAGATTTCAAGGAGCTGTGGGATTGAATTGGGAGCAGCTTTCATTTCTTCCGTTAACTGAAATGGTACAGTGGAGACCGAGGCAATTTTGTTTAGGTTAACCCAGACATGTTTCATTTGCTAAGAAAATCCTCTTGTAACAAGTTTATTCAGTTCTGAAAAATGGTGGCATTTTGGGAACTTTTCTTGGTGAAAACAGCAGCTACACAAATAGAACAGTAGAGTAAGTCTAAAGGTGTGGGCACCACCTGAGCTCATACTTTTGTGTGTTTGATCATGATACAGAGTTAGGATATCCTCCTCCCGCCCTACAAATTTCCAAGAAAAATCTAATTTAAAAAATTAATTTGCCAAACTCAAAAATCCCCGAGCCAGTTGAAAGTAAACCAGCAGAGCATCACCATCACCCTAGGAAAGCTCTAGTTTCACCACCACATGCACTGAACAAGTCTAGAGGTAGTTTCAGCATTCCTCTTTTAAAGAATTTATTTTACACCTATTATGTCATACATCATGTTTTAAACACTGACATATCACTCCCTAATAAGACAAACCAAAGACAAAATAGCTTACCTTATTAGAAACAAGATATACCATCACCTATTGCCTTCAAACATTATTGCACTTCATAATTTGAGAAAGCATTCGTGAAACAATCTGCAGACAAGTTTTAAGAAACACTACCTTTAAGCAGATATGCCCATCCTACTGTGGGTAAGGTGTGAATTTACAAACATTACTCATGTTAGTGGTAAAGGTGGAGCTGGAAAGTACTGTGCCTTCTCCACGCTGCACAGCAGGAACCACCGGTAGTATGGTGGAACTGAGGGCCCTTTCCAAGGCCATGGCTCTTACAGCTTGCGGATGTCAGCCATATGTCTCCCTGTGCTTGCGGATTGGTATGGTGATCCACTGGGTGTCAGGATTTTTTCTGACAGCTTTATGGAATGGGTCACTGAGGATAACCTTGAAAAATGTGTACGTCGAATCTTCATCAACCCAGTAAAGAATTCAGGACACTTAGAGCCCCACAGTGATGTCCAGATTGCCCCTTGGCCACAGACAAAAGCCTTAGCGTTATCACCATGGCAGACAGGCTCACCATCCTTAGGAACCAGGCGTTTATGGCCACTTTGACACACACAAATCCCACGTGTGACACAACCTTGCTTGGACTTACATCCTAGTCTGCAGCTTTATCCAGCCTGGTGGAGTAGGGAGCACTGTGGAGCATAGAGAGCTGGCCAACAGCTGACCCTCAAAAGAAAGAGCATTGCATTAGACTGTTTCTTCCTTCATAGCTCCTGGATGTACTTGTATGCACCCATCTTGGCTTACCTGATGACAGCCACCAAATAGAAAGGAAAGAGTTTAACAAAGGAAATTTTATGTATATGTGTGTGTATGTGTGAGACAGAGTGCCGTGGCATCCCAGCTCACAGTGACCTCTTGCCTCAGCCTCCCAAGTAGCTGGGACTATAGGCACCCGCCACAATGCCCGGCTATTTTTTTGTTGCAGTTATCATTGTTGTTTAGCTGGCCCAGGCTGTGTTCAAACCTGCCAGCCTCAGTGCATGTGGCTGGCGCCATAACTACTGGGCTACGGGGGTGAGCCAAAATATTCTCAACAATGAATATTTATAAAACCATACCTATGTACATGTACAAACATACAGATAGACAAATTGGCTTTTCCATTAAGATTTCATGTTATAAATGTATTTTGTTACACGAAAAATTTTGCTAAAAAGACTAACAGCATTAATAGTTGTTTTGATCAAGGAGAATTGACAGCTAAAGCACTTTTTTTATTGACAATGGAGTCAACTTGATTTGATGGGAAAACCAGATCAAATGCTAAAAAATTCATAGACATTGGCAGTTCCATTAAAGTACTCTGCAGTTAAAAGCAGCAACAGTTTATTTAACAGGTTGCCTGAGTCAACTGGAACTTACTGTTTTGGTATTTTGCCTACCTTTTTTTTTCTTCATGTACAAATGAACCAGTGCCCCATAGAAATTGTTTTTAAAATATAGCCAAGCTGAAATTGCCCTAATTTCATGAGTATATTTTATTAACTGGAATGCTAGTAATTTTTAGTGGTATTTGCTTGACACTGGGTTTGTGTATTTCTTCACACATTCTATTAAGAGCTTAAAAACCTGCCAAAGCAAATGTCTGAATGATATTTATACCAGATTGTTTCTATGTAGGAACACTATGTTGCCCTACTTACTTCCTTGAAGTAATAGAGAAGATTAGACTTTGTGAATGTTGAATACAAACTTTGGATACTTTTTAAAAATGCTATCATATAGTAGAATTTTCAAAACTGAAATTTACTGATGACAAGGTCATCACAAACCAGAATCCAAATAAACCACAATAATTGTTTAAATTGCTCATCAGTCTTAGATACTAATCTTGATCAAACATTATAAACCAATTTTTTTCTAAAGAAATATCTGAAAATATCGATCCAGTACAAAAATAAAACATAAAATTATCTAGGTGTGAATCTTTTTTTTTTTCCATTTGTTTTGAGTGCTGTTTGTGTATTATGCAGCTAATATGTATGGCTTCTGAAGATCAAGTTTATTTTCAAGGTTGAGGAAAAGATTTACTCAATCCTGAACAGAGGGAGGTAGGCAGAGCCAGGGCCAGGGTTTTGTATTTCTACAAAGTACCTCCAAAATTGTCTGGAGGATCCTCAGGAGCGACCTGCAGAAGTGCCATCAGAGTCTTCACCTCTCCCCCCAGACGCTGCCCTCTCTTTAACAAAAGTCTCTCCACTGGCATCTCTTGCATAGGTTTGAAACTCTGAGTAAGAAGTTGAAAAAAAAAAACATGTTTCTAAAAAGGAAACTTATATACCACTAAATTCCCATATGGGGGAAAAATGTGAAACTATCCTGGGAACACAAATCTGAAATGATGTTACAGTTGGTAGCTGGCATGAGAAAAGCCTAAAACCTGCACCCCCAAATTAAAAAAAAATAGGGGTCTGAATGGACTTTTTGTCAAACAAGTAAAATCTTGGTTTTTCATTTTTATTTTTTAATTTTTCTACTACTTTAGTTTTTAACTTTCATGTTCCAGGAAATGTGAATTGTACAGAGATGAACAATGAATAAAAAGTTTTGGTTGAGAAACTTCTAATGCATTTCAGAATGCGAGGGCAGTGGCAGCTATAGAAAAGCATAGGAATAAACTAGTTAGAAATCAGAACCTTGGAATGCCAGACTAACATACCGACAGTGAGAACACCATATGGACTAAATAACTCAGAAAGAGCTTCCTGGAAAAGGCAGAGCTTGAGGGGCTCAAGTAAGAGCCGCAGAGGAGGCAGACGACATTCTTGGTTGGAGAAACAAACGGCAGGAATGGGGGCAGCGGGGAAGAACGTTTGCTGAAGAGAAAGATGTGCAGAGAGAAGAGTGTGTCAATGGATAGAAACTTGAATTGGTAAAACAGGGTCCTACTGAAGAAGGACCTTGAAGTCAAATAGAGAACAGTGAATTTATCGTGAATAGGGGAAATACGGCCCCTCTGTTGATACTCAGCAAGAGTGGCTTAAGGCCAGCAGGCTGGCAGTGTGTTCTGAATTTTCAAGGGGCTTTGTTCTGACTTATATTGCTGATGGTGGGACAAATTTAATGATACATTAAAAAATGCTAGATTGTTTTCAGAGATTTAAAATTATATATGCAACAGTAGACACACATGGACATTCTGTACAATTGTGTTGGAGGGATAAAACGCTTAGGAAGCATACACCAGGGACCTAATCTATCCTTTTATGTCAGATTTATATAATACATATAACTTTTTATCACTTCTTTTTAAAGAAGAATTTGGAAAAATACATTAAGAAACTTTGTATATGGTAAGCTCTAATAGTTTGGGAAATGGTATTTGAAGCAAAATAGTCTTTCTTAGGGTAGCATAGAAATAGTATTCAAGTATATTGGAAAAATAATGGATATTACTAAAGAATAAAAATTGGGTAAACAACATACCTGTTTACCAAACAAATAACCAAACCAAACTGGGGTTTGGTCACATGATGCTGTAAAGCCTGATGCTGAAGATGAGAGTTGCAGTGGGAGAATGAGGCATTTTTATTGCAAAGAGGAAAGAGTGCCTAAGGCATATGACCTAAACTCCCCTACGGCTTAAGGTCAGGGCTTTTTAAAGGAAAGGGTACATTTCAGGCAGCAAAATTATACACCCATGTATAGAAATTATGCACTGGCCTGTCCTCAAGAGGTGGGATAACCTGAAGTTGGGAGAGGAGGGACTGTAGGTCATAGGGGGATTCAGAGATTCTTCCATTCCTGGAAAGGTGTTGACATGGGTGTGATTCTGTCCAGGCCCCTCAGGAAAAAAACTAAGGACAAACAAGAGTGGTCAGAGTTCAGTCCTCAGATCCCCCTTATCTGCATTTTGTATCTGATGGTATTTCTGAAAAACAACTCAAGAATATATGTTGCAATACTATCTTTTAATTTCCGCAGGGAAAGCTCACTCTGGCTTCCTTGGAAGGCCCATTAGTTTGCTCATTCACTTTTTAAGGCTAACCAGGTTTTTGGAATTTCCCATTAAGGGACCCAAGATTTTCTTTTATTTCCATGGAGGCGGGGCACATGTGACTCAGAAGGCCCCTAAGAAGGGTCCTTGCTCTATTTCATCTTTGAAAGAGTTAACTTAAATGGCCCTTGAGAGGTGTTCTTTTCTACTTGTGGTGTAGAGGTGAGAGGAAACTTGCCCTTCCCCCAAAAGTTCACTGAAAGATCAACTCACAATTAAGGCAGATTAATCAAAGAAAGGATTTATTTACCATGTGCCTGG
Organism: Nycticebus coucang; assembly: GCF_027406575.1. NCBI lineage: Eukaryota > Metazoa > Chordata > Mammalia > Primates > Lorisidae > Nycticebus > Nycticebus coucang. Next base: position 78,772,043 of record NC_069786.1, read on the forward strand.
GGAGGAATCACAGTGCTAACCCCATTTTCCCATGGAGTTCAGATATCTTTATACAGGCCTTTTAGAGGGGAGAGGAGAAATTGAGAAGCATAGGGTGATAAGTAGTTGCTAGGGAGGTTGCTAGGGAGGATAAACAAATGGGGAAGATGTAGATTGACTTGTTGAGTGACCTGGGAGATAGGTATTTATGACCCAAATGTTTGGGCCAGGTCTGTCCATATTCCCAACCCTCATTCCTGAAAAATGTGGGGATAACAGGAGGGGGGAAGGGGAGTCAATTGTCTCCTGTGATCCTCTGATCAGGCCAGTCTAGTTTATGCAGATGGAGGGACACGTCCTCCAGTGTTTCTTGACCTCGAATGGGCTTCAGTTAAAAATAGTCTTTATACAAGGACTCATATTTTGGGGTGAAATTTACTTAATTCCTTTGGTAGCTTTTATTTCTGTTTCTTCTTTATGCAAGACCTAAACACAAAATTTTACCTAGTATAAATCAGTAAATAATAATATGGAGGAATCCGTAGATGCAATATCTTTCCCAGGTTAATTCCATAATGGTCCTTAGAGTTTATTGTATGATCATTAATTTTTAAGAGGAAGTCAATGAAAACTAGCGTTTTCAAAGTAACAGAGCCTGGTATAGTCTTACCTGGAAATTATCCTACAAAAAGACGTTTTAACTCCTAAATATATTTTTCCAATCTCCAATGTTTTTAGGCCACCTAATTAAAGTGTTGAATGTTTCTTTTCCTCCTTCATTTTTCTTCTCTCATGTTCATTGTCTTTATTTGGGGGTATGTGTGGTTTGGTAAGCATGTGTTGTGCTAAGCGTTTTGTGTTGTTGTTTGTTTCTCCTTATACAAAAAAAAATTATTTTTTCTAAGGAGAAAAGTTTTTCTCCTTCTTGGGACTGATTTTATTTTTCTGGATGAATACTATGATACACTTGTTGGGGGTGTACATGAGAAGTCTGTGAAGAAAATAGAGGTAATTGGACAGTATTTCAATGTGAATGACTTCCATAAATGCAAGGTTTTTTGTTTTGTTTGTTTGGGTTTTTTTTTTTGGGTATGTAAACTAAAGAGAAAGTTGGATGAAGAGAAAGAAGAACGATGAGCTGACTAGAGATCGTAGCATAACTTGAGGGCATAATGTAGATTGTAAACTTGTTGGCGTCCCCTCCCTTTCCCTCCCCTGGAAATCTTTACTGACGTTACTTGCTCTGGTTTGGGCGTCTGGATCTGCATTGATGTTGGGCGCAGGGGAAAGAGCAGAGACTTCCTGGGTGAGTGTCCACCTCTGGATCACTCTCTAGCGAGAGTACATGTACAACACTTGCACACATGCACAGGTGCACCACCATGTGAAAAGGCTCCTAGCTGTCAGGAGGACAGCAAACGTGGGAGGTGGTAAAACGTACTCCATTCCTGAATCACTGTGGTTATACCCAGGATAGAAAACAGAACTTAGTAAGGGTGTTCATAAAGTGTTTTATGCTTCCAGTAATACTTGGGAGATGGGCTGGCATTCTTCTTTTCTTCAGGATGCCAGGCCTTTCTCTCCCTCCTTCCCTTCTCTCACTCCCTGCTCTCTGCTTTCTTCTTTCTTTCTCATCTTTTCCCCTCCCTCTCTTTCCTCTCTCTAATATGAAATAAACTTATACTTTTATATTCTGAAAGAAAAAAATACTTTGGAAATGGATAGGAAATGCCAACTTTTATTGCTTCCAGGGCCACATAGACAATATAGTCATTTAAAACATTTCCAGTATTTATCTTGTTTTCTGTTGTCTGAGATTACTTCATTCTTTTGGGATATTAAAAGGCAAAACTACTTTTATGGATGAAGAACCACATTTTAATTTTTATTTATAACTCAAGAAATGTTACATTGAAGTTACTGAATTAATGCTTTTCATGATAGTAGTGATATGAATATAGCTCTATAAATTCTCAAAATGAAAGGCTACTATCAAAAGAAGCCCTTTATTACACGATTAATTTTAATACTAGATAATCTGGCCTAGATAACATATGGCCTAACTGTTAGGGGCTTTGCTAAGTAAGAAAATATCTATACTACCCTTACATCTTTTCTATCCCTCCTTCATTTGTTCCATAACAATTTATTTTCTAAACTAAAATAGAGCTTAGCAATCATCCAGTCCAACCAAACTATGCAAATGAAAATATAAATATGTTATGTACTTTGCAAAAATATCTTGTGTGGAGTATTACGCAAAGACAAAAACTACAAATTTTTTTTTTTTTTATTGTCGGGGATTCATTGAAGGTACAAGAAACCACGTAAAACCACAAATTTTTAAAACATAGATATATTTCATATGGAAGAACTTTCACATGGAGACTGGAAATATTGATTAGAATTTCTAAGTTGATACTTATAAGATGAACAATATGTGTTCCTGTCTTGCTCAAGGAAAACTTTACTACTTAGTGTGCTTTTGTCTATGACTAAAGGAAAATAGAGAGTAAAGAAAATTTACCCAATATTAAAATGTTTTGAGTTAGAGTGGTTCCAGAGTTGGCTTACTGAGGAGCTTAATTACTTCTTCACTGAGCTAGAATCTAGCAAGTAGAGTTGCCAGATTAAATACATGCACTTAAATTTGAATTTCAGATTAATGCAAATTTTTAAGTACCTCTAATGCAATATTATTTGCTATCTAAAATTCACTTTTAACCAGGTGCTGTGACTTTCTGTTTTCTAAATCTAGGAACTTTATTAGCATGTTGGCTTATCTTCTTAGGCTAGGTTTCCTTGTGGTCACAAGATGGCTGCCATAGCTCTCAGTGTCATATGCAGATGCCAATATCCAGTGGCATAAAAAAGATTCTATTAGTGAGGAAGAAGGTGGAGGAGTGTTAGTTTGGTATGTATGTAAGTCACCAAGGCAAATCTGAATTTTTTATTTCCTAAAACGTAGTTTCCTGTAATAATTATTTAGTTACATATGTAGAGGTAATTTAACCTGCCTATTGATTCAGGGACAGAAGTTGATTCTCTTTTTCTGTCTCCTTCTCTCTCTTTCCTTCCTTCTCTTTTTCTTTCTTTCTTTTTCTTTTTTTTTTTTTTTTTTGAGACAGAGTCTCTCTGCTATCCAGGCTAGAGTGCCATGATATCATCCTACCTCACTTTAACCTCAAACTTCTAGGTTCAAGTGATCTTCCTACCTCAGCCTCCTGAGTAGCTGGGACTACAGGTACCTGCCATGACTGTTTAATTTTTCTACTTTTAGTAGAGACAGGATCTCACTCTTGCTCAGGCTGGTCTTGAACTCCTGAGATCAGGTGATTCTCCCACTTCTGCCTCCCAGAGTACTAGGATTACAAGTGTGAACTTTTGAGCCTGCCCTGACTGTACATTTATACACAAATTTTTGTCTTTTGTTTCTTCTTCTGTGGAAAAGTATATTATGTTTTTGAGACTCTTAGCTTTGTTAGAGGTAGGAAAGCCCATATCTGAAATAATTTGGATAATTTTTATCAATTATTCCCAAATAAGGGAAGGAAATGGGTCATCTGCACGTTCCCCTTTTCTGCGCTATCTTTGGGGCACATATTAAGTAGTTTGTGTGTTCATGGTTATGGTCCTTTCTTCTCCCTTATGGTTACATTCACATTACCTATGGCTAAATCCCATCTGAATTTTCTGGTCTCCTCCCTGCTTCCACTTTGCCCCATTTATAGAACGCGTCCCTCTCTTGCAGGGCCCTATTTGTACTTAAATGATAATGGTTTCAAATGGGCTAGATAAACTAGTTTGTCTTAATATTACTTTATTAATACTACTGTGTTAATATTTACTTTGCTAATGTGTTGGACCTCTGAGGTAATTGAAGGCTTTAATCATTTCTAAAGTTCAACCCCTTTAAAAAGCTGGTCAGGAAAGCCCCCCATCCAGGTACCTCATTGGCCCTTTGGGCTTCCCTATCTCTCTCACAGAGGTAGGTGGCTTCATGGAAAGGCATCCTTACAAGACTACTGTCTGGAGTCTGCTTATCTTGACAGTCCGGTCTCTTAACACACCCCATCTTTCATTCTCTCATCAGACTCACACTGTGATCCCCTGGTCTCTGCAGCTTTCTTCTCCACCCCGTTTCCTGTCTCATCCTGAGTGAGTCATACGCAACTTCAGTATTTAAAGGGATGCCCCACCCAACACCCTAGACTCATAATTTCATGACCTCCTTGCTCCACAGGACTTTAACTCTGTTGGACTTCAGTGTTCTGCTACCAGTGCCATACCCACAGCCACCTAATCATCCCCAGAAACTCCTCACCTCCCACAATTACACTTCAAAATCATGTTGTCTTAATCAGAGCTGCTGCTGCTTTCAAATATCCTTCCTGCTTGCTTCTATCAGAGAAGCTCCTTAACTTCATGAGGAATCTTAAGAAAATAGCAAAGAATTAAGCTCTGAGACCCTCTGCAAGCCAACTCCTTCCTTCTGCCCTACCACATCTAGCCTGCATCCAGTGGCTTAACTCAACAGCTCAGCCCTTAACTTTCTCCATATCTCAAACTTCTATCACACCCAACCTCTGAACTCTTATACTGGATGAGTCTGAAACTTAGTCTTTTGAAATACAGCACCTATGTACCTGAGCCTGTCAAATTAAAGCCATAGCATTGCCAGGTAGAGCCTCTAGGACTCAACAATAGGAGGCAGAACTGGGAGTGTCTAAGAGCACGAAGCTTGGTTGTTGGCTCCTCCCGCATCAGCCGATGTCTCTGGGAAACTTCCATGCAGCATGTCCACTCTGTGCCTCATTGTCTTCACTAGCGAATGGGACAGCAAGTGAACACACCTCTCAGGGACCCTTATTGTGAATAAATGAGCTCATATTTATAAAATGCTTAACTGTTAAATGATAGTTTCCTTACTCTTTTGTAGTTTTGTTTCTCTTTTTAGTAATAGCTATTCCAGATCTTCTCCCTCTGTAATTCTGCAAACAGCTGAGGCACCATTGCTTCAGCAGATGATCTGGCCTAATTCTCAGTGTAGCTCATTAGTAAATTTATCTCCCCCTGAAAATTTAACTACATTGGTGCATTTGTATCTCCTTCCCATCCAAGAGAAAGAAATAACCTTCGAAAAGTTAATATTCCACCTCTTCTCAAGATCTTATTCTTTCAAATATCTAACTATTTCTGTGTATATTTAACCTTTATGCTTGTTCCTATTTTTGTCAATATGTTTCATTCCCATGTGTTCTCACCAAAATTCAATTAAAAAATCCTTTGTCAGCCATACATTTCCTTTAGCTATAGTCCTATCTTCATCCTTCCCTTTAATTTTCTCTCTTTAATTTTCTCTCTCTCTCTCTCTCTCTCGTCTTTGGTTTTGCTTCTGTTAATATGGTGGATAACGTTTATGGACTTGCATATATTAAACCAGCCTTGCATCCCTGGGATGAAACCTACCTGATCATGATGTATGACTTTTTTGATGATAATCTGTAATCTATTGGCTAAGATTTTATTGAGAATTTTTGCATCTATATTCATTAGTGAAATTTGTCTGAAATTCTTCTTTTTAGTTGGGTCTTTTCCTAGATATATATATATATATATATATATATAGAGAGAGAGAGAGAGAGAGAGAGAGAGAGAGAGAAAGAGAGAGAGAGAGAGAGAGAGAAAGAGAGAGAGAAGGAGAGAGAAAGTCAGACACTAAAATTCATTGGAAGTAAATTCAGAGGGGTCAAAACTTCAGAACTTGGCTTTTTCCCAGCTTTCACTAGCCATAGACCTTTGTGATTTTTAATGGCCATATATTTGTATAATGGCTTTCCTGCTCATTGTTCTACGTTAGCCAATTAATTGTTTTATTTTTAATACTCCTGCTATTTCCTACCTCTTTTCTAAAAGGAACTAGTCTCCAAGTTCCCACTCTAATCAAGGCTTCATGCTGAATGATGCTTTGTGATTTCACCACAGTTACTGTCAAGGTTGGCAGTAACATCAACCCTGCCAAATCCAAAGGTCAGTTCTCAGTGTTCATCCCAGTCAGATTCTCAGGAAGTTGGGAGAGTCGATCATTTCCTGCTCTCTAAACCTTTTTTTTTTTCTTTTTAAACAGTTACCTCCTAGATACTACTTTTGCTTTGTTCTCTTCCTACCTTAGTAGTTGATTTTTCTCAGCCTCCTTTGCTGAAATATTCCCGCTTATCTGCCTGTAAAATATGAAATACTCTAAAACACTGTCCTTGGACATTGCCTCTTTTCATTGTTCACCAACTCCCCTCCTAGTACCTTGACTACTTTCTTTTAGCTTTATATATTAAAGCTTATGAATTCTTAATTTGTATTCTGTTTAAAATTTTCCCCTGAACTCTATCCTCATACCCAAGTGTCTATTTAGATATCCACTTGGACATCTAAAAGGCTGTTCAAACTTAACATATTTGAAAAAGCTTTCAACTCCCCCCCGCCCCCCCCCCAAAACTAGTCCTTTGGAAATCTCCATCTTCTGGTTGCTGAACTCAAAAAACAGTGTCATTCTGGATTCCTTTCTTCCTTTATAAAATGAAAGTGTTTATTTTATAAAACACTTCTACTCCATTAGCAAGTCCTATTAGCTTCTTCTAAACATATCCATAATCTCTACCGACTGTCATCATTTTCATAGCTCCTACTCTAATGTATTCTGGTACATTAGATTATTTCATAAGCCTCTTGTTTTTTCTCCCTACTTCTATCTCTATCTCATTAGTTTGTTTTATACAAAAGAGCCAGAGTTAGTCTTCAAAACCGAAGTCAGATCATGGAATCCCTCTGCTAAACATCCCAAATGACCATTTTTCTCATGGAGGAAAAGCTAAACTTATTATCCAGGGACTTAAAGACACAATGTGATATGATCCTCTCCTCTCTTACTTTTTGCCCACCTCTTCTCATCCAGGGAGACTATATGAAATCACAGAAACACAATAATTAATAAATCTGGTAAAGAATAAAAGCCAATGAAGGAGACTGAGAAATGGGAGAATTAGAAAATACATGATCAACAGAAAAATGAAAGGAACAATCCCACCAAAAGTTATAAGGGGGACTTGAGTCTTTATCAACCTTCCTTCTCCCCCCATAATGATAAACTTCCCAACTTGTCCCTTTGCCTAAGGATTTCCCATGCTGTACTCTTTCAACTATACCAGTGCTAGTTATCTTAGGATAGACCACTTTAGTTTAAACATTGAGAGTTGCTTCCTACTTCCCACTGGCAATAATAAAATCCCTCAGAATAGTGGACCAAAACCTGGGAAACTGGCTTTCACCTACCATTCCAATTAATTTATGACAGTTCCCCATTTGTCTTAATACAATCAGATTCAAATACATTGCATGAGACCATGCATATACTTCATATATTCTTTATACTTCTGGAAAAGTACCACTTTTAAAGTTCAAGGAATTTCCCCCCCCCCAAATTGTGAAAATGCAGTTTTTGAAGTCTGTAAAACAAGAAAGTTAGTCATAATGTTGTCACTTTAACAGAAAATATTTCTTCCTTTCCCTCCAACATTTCTCTATGAATGCAAATATTTATATACCAAACATATATTAAAAAAACAAAAAAACCATATATAATAATAACGTAATTTTCTCACACATTAATTTTATTTAGCTATTCCTTACCATGTTGCAGGAAAAGAACTTCAGAAATATCAAAATACCTTTTTGAGAAAAAGAAAATATAAAAGGAGAAGAAAAGTAAAACACGGGTGGGGAAAAAATAGAGTAATTAATAAAGGTTAGGAGGCATACCATGAAGATCTACTCATAGGCCATAGGCGAGACACACAGTTGGCTGGCAATTTTTCTAGCAGTCATTGTAAAAACAAACTTTGTCAAGTTAGCCAATTTCTAGTGCCCATGAGATTTTTAAAAAATGTCCTAGTAATTACAGCTGTCCTTGGAACCAATACTGTAAAAAGACACTTCTGAGATCCTCCTGAAGAGAACACAAAGTGACGTACTGTCAATGTTTGGGAAGGTCCCTTGTTGGAGATGGTGCATATTCATCATGTCTTTGCTCATATGGAGAATTGACCTGGGTAGGCAGCCTTGCACAAATCACAGAGATTTTGTAAAAACCATCTTTTTGGAAACTATTTGATAGTTGGTCTGCTTGAAATCATGGGTAAAGGTCAAATACTGAAATACTCACATACAATATATATTAAATCATCATAGTAGTAGCTGAATTTTAATCTTTCAGAAAAACTTTCTCAATATTGTTTCTCTACAAGTCAGAGTTTTAAATAGTTATTTGGTGAAATCTTAAAATTTCAGGTCCTATATGAGGCAGTTAAGGCTTGCTTGGAAGGCCACATTTTAGGTTGAGAAGCAAAATTCCTCACTTTCTGATCATGAACATGGCTCCCTCTGGGGAAGTCCTCTGCGTACAGAATGTGGCTGGGTAGCCATGTTACAGTCTTGGACTTTTGTCTCTGGTGGACAATAGGATGTTATTCTAGGAGGACTCAAACACAAGTTGAACATACTTAGGTGTGCAGAGACTCTGTCTACAATCTTGAGTCCTCTCCAGAAATATGTCTAGATACCTGTTGGACCTGAAGTCTCAACTTTCCTGAGGAATTTACTGTTGCATGATAGTAATAAACCTGGATACTAAAATACCTATTTTCCCATTTACTGAGTTTGAAAATATTAGATAAAAGCAGTTTTTTAAAATATTTGCCTTTATTTATGTCTATAGGGCTATTGAGATACCTGGTTTATATGAAAGAAACATTCCTCTGACCACCACCTGATATAGTTTATCTTACATATACTCTTCCTCTGCTAAAATAATAACATAAGTTATTTAGATACACGGTTGTGATTTTAAGATATTTAAAATGACAATATACATATCTCAAGGCAGATCAAATCATTTGGCAGGAACAGTGCAAGTCCAAGACAACCCTTCTTAAAGATGGAGGGAAACAGGACAACTGTGTGGCGGTTAAATGGATCTATCTCTATGTGAGCTGGAAGGTTTACCAAAGAACCAACTTCTGATTAGAGGCTTGTGCTACTGCATAGTACTGAATGGGAAATCTGTGGTGAATTTTGCCCTTGTCTTCACTGTAGGCACCAGCATAACAAGCTGCATCAGAGTTGGTACACTCCTCCCTTAACCACCACCACACCATGCCCCTGGTTACCTCTACAGTGCTTAAAATAGCTTTAGGAGGTCTACCAGAAAATGATGTTGGCCCTCTGCTTTAACTCTAACATAGCTGCTTCTAAATCTGTCAGTACATGTGACTGGACTAGTGAGGTCAGAGACCTGGAGCAAGTATGATACCCTGTTTCCCCAGTGTCTTATTTTAAGGTGTGCTCCCAAAGACGCGCTAGGTCTTATTTTCAGGGGACGTCTTATCTTTCCTGTAAGTAGGTCTTATTTTCGGAGGATGTCTTATTTTCGGGGAAACAGGGTAGAATTGAAGCTTTCTAATAATATTGAAAGTTTAGCATATCATACCATATTGCTAGTCCATCTGCAAAATTATTTTTCTAGTGGCTACATATTATAGAGAAGCTACATCCAAATGTAACTAAGCCTTCTCTTTGATTTTTCTATATAAATAAGACTAGAATGAACATTTTTACTCATAAAGTTTTTTCCTTCTCTATGAGGCACACAGTAAAGGGTGTAGCAAAATTGACGGTGACACAAAAAGAAAGAACTAGCCGTATCATATTAGGAGAGGAATAGCTAAGAAACACCCACAGAAAAAGGAGGAGTGAAAGGAACAGGAGGAGGAGGAATGAGACAAACACTCAGAAAGGCCTTCACTGTGGGACGGGACTGCAACCCTGGCCTGTGGGGGTCATTACTGCAGCACAGAGGGTTTGTAGTAACTGGTGTAGTGTAAGTATTCGATAAATGTTTGTTAAATAAATAAGTGAAAAATGAAAAAATAAATTATGTACTGAGCAAAAACTAGGTTCATGCTGCTATTCTATGCATTCATAAATTATATTTGGACTCATGAGGATGGGACTACATGGGTCATTACAAAAGTTTTGAAATGCACAAAAATCAAAAAACTTAAAATCCACACTTATGCAAACAAATGAAGCCCTTCCATTTTTTTATTGCAAAAACTCTGAAAGTATGTGCTTCGTATAAATGATTTTAGTCATTTGTTATTTTTTATTAATGCTTTAAAACGTATTCATTTTGTCTGTGATGCCCTTGATTACATCGGGTTTCTCTAAAATATGCATGAGGAATGTTTGATGACGGGGATATGTGGTTAGGTGACCTGGTCACCGTCCAGCATCGCGGAGTGTATTTACACAAACCTGGGTGGTAGTGCCTGCTGCATGCGGAGACTCTACGGGGTAGTCCATTGCTCTGAGGCTACAAACCTGTGCGGTATGTGACCGCACTGAATACTGTGGGCAGTCGTAACACAGTGGAAAGTATTTGTGTCTCTAAACGCACGCAAATACGGTATTATAATCTCATGAGACCACCATCCTATATGTGGTCCATCACTGACTGGACATCTTGACTGTAGTTGCCACCAAAGCTTCCTGATAAAAGTATGATAATGTGTATTCTTGTCCCTAATTCTGTCACTAACTAGTTGGCTGCCCTGAGATGCTACTTAAAAGTTTCAGAGCTCAGTTTTCCTTCCTTATATAGCAAGGGAATTGTAGGAGGTAATTCCCTCCCCCAAGATTCCATCCACTTATGGGTCACAGGGATCTTCTGCCTGTCAGCTATACATGAAGAATCCCCTCAGTATGATGACACCAAGTGACTGCTAATGTGTCTCTAATGGTGGGCCTAGAGTATTACGAGACAGTCGCACATGTGGGCTCTGTGACGGGAAGAGGTCCTGGTTCAGCAGTGACACTTTCTAGTTAGTATGTATCCTGGGGCAAATATTAACCTCTTAATGTCCCTGTCTATAAACTCGAAATAGTACGTGTACAAGCTCTTGATGTTTTTATAATAAATGAGACAGTATAAACACAGCCCTGAATATAGTGTCTGGCACAAAGCAAGCGCTCACTCAAAAGCATCCATTTTTAACATTGTTATTTCTGTGGCTCCACTGAAATAACTGTTTTTCTAGTAGCCCTTCCCCACACTGATTATTGGCAGTATTGCAATTATAGCATTTAAAGGGTTTTAAGGTGCCAACTTTAAACAACTGACTTGTTTAAAAAAATTGGAAAGACATGGTCTCAAGGGATCTGTAAAAATTAAGCAAAACAGCCTGTGTGCTGACCCTTACCCCGAGCTTCTTTTATTTAATAACAGGCTATTAATAAATACAATTTTAGTTGTTTAATTACTACTAATGCAATTCAGGTCAAATACACTACCTAACAGTATTAGGCTTTTTTGCCCCAAAGCCAAAGAAATTTTAAAATTTGCTTCACTTTTGTTTGTTTTGAAATAAGATGATGGGGAAGTTCTTAGTTTGGGGTTTCTATAAAAAGACATTAAGTCTCTTTAACGTCTGATCAAATGTAGATTACAGTAAATAAAACTAAATGAGATGAAATCTTTTCAGGATAAAAAAGAACATAATCAAAAAATAATAAGATCAAAAGGATATAAAAATCATTTCTAGAGGGGTGAAATAATTTTGAAGGTTGTCTAAGTGGTTATTTTATAATTTAGGAACAATTAATTAATCATAATTGAAAGGGAAGAAAAAAATATTCCCTGAAATGTGGGAAACCAGAGTACTTTGCTTTGCTCTTAACTACAGCAGGAAATATCTGTTTGTTTATTATGACCCTACTACTTCCATAGCCAGATTAACTTTCAAACAGAGTTTTCATTCCTTTTACTAACAATTGTCACCCTGCCTTGTGGACACTGATAATTTGCAAGGAGTTCAAGAAGAATGTTTGTGTAATTACTAGTGCCTGGCTTGTTCCCACAACATAGGGATGGACTCTTTGTGAACAAGCAACACTTTTAACCTCAGAATCCTCATGCAGCATGTGTTAACCGGTCAACCGGTTAACAGGTGTTTTTTTTTTAACACCTGTTAAAATCACAGGTGTTAAAGGTGATTTGAGGGACTATAAAATTTTATAGAAAGCGTTTCGTGTTACCATTAAATATTTAAGAATGTCTCCTTATTGATCCTAGGTTTCTTTTCATTCATGAGATGTGAACCTCTGTTGATCTGTAGCACACTGTAGGAAAATAATTACTAGTTTTTCTGCTAGAAAGTATTCTACAGGATGTGGGATAAGTAATATGTTTTATAGACAAGATGAATACGATTCATAACATCATCAATGTGGATTCATAAATCTCAAATACCTGCATGTTAAAAATCCAAAATTCATCAAACCATCGTGTAGACTTTATCATAATAATTCCGTTTTAAAATTTTGTAGAAAGTAGTCTATTTTTTCTATCTTTATAGCTCTATTTCTTTTAGTAGAGCTCATGGACCTTTTTCTTTCTTTCTTTTTTTTTTTAGTTTTCTAGTTTTACTTATGTATTTTTTTATTGAAAATTAATAGAAGGGTACATACAATTGGGTTATATCATTTGCATTTGTGAGGTAGCATCCAAGTTGTGAGACTTATTTTAAAAGCACTTGTAAGGATTATATACTGACTTTATATGCAATTTTTAATAATTACATATAACTGCTGTCAAATGTTTATTTAATCAAAAGAATAGGTTTAGTAAATGTACCTATTTTATAGCTTCTGAATTAAAGACAGACAAAAAGGGGCATTTGAAGCTCTTGCTCAACTGCTGTGGCTCTACTGGCTGTGCTCATCATCATAAAGGTGGTTAAAATGGAGTGTCCTTTTTGTAACGTCTGTCCTACCCGCTCAACCTGGTACACTGTAGTCAGTGACGGTAATTGGTAGAGTTGAATGTAAAGAAATACCCAAAAATGGTTTACCAGAATCCTGTCTGAGTCTGGCAGAAGCCCTGTTCTCTCTCCATTTTGTCCACCCTCAAACTTGCCAAGCCTTGTTCGCTTTGGCTTTATTTTAAAAATGCATTTCTGGTGAGTGAGGAAAGGTTTTGTACTGTGTTTTCAATGACTCACCCAAAATAACTCCATTCAACTTGTAAATGGTCCTATTCTGAATGCAGATTGTGTTTGTTCTGAGATGGGCATGAAGGAGCTGCAGAAGGGAGATTAGAGAAGGGAAATGTGGTGGGAGAGGCTGGTATAATTTATATTTATTCAGGTTCAGGCACATACCAAGAAATTAATTTTTTAAAAAAGACGTTGTGGGTGAGTGCGTGCATGTGTGTGTTTTAAAGAATCGTTATGAGGTCCATACTATTTAAAGTTTTCTTCAAGCTATATCAGTAATAGATACACAGTTCATCCAGTCATGAACTTTCCTTTTCCTGCTCTTCATAAAATGTAGAAGGGGAGATTTACATGCAAATATATAGTTCCAAATATACACAGAGTGAACTAATAATTTTTTGAAAGTTCTGCATGGCTCCAAAGAGAAAGTAATCATACAGGTAATATAACAGTTACAAGATAATCTTAAATATGGAAGATAAAATGTATCAATAAATTGATTACATAATAAGACAGTGTTAACACTGGACAATGCACTAATGACATTTTCCTGTTTTGTTGTATAGTACAGAAATATCCTTAATATCATCTGGCACAGGTATACACTGAACATTGGCTATGGATAGATAAACCTCTTTAAAAGCTTTTATGATTCAACATCAGAGAACTTTAAAAGCAACATTTTAGGGCAGGACTCAGAAGAAAAAGACAAAGGACTGATCCAAACTTGAGAATTAAGGCTTCCCACATGAAAGCCAAAATGTTTGTAATTCATGTGTAACTACGTCCAGTAAAGAGGATTTCAAAACCTCCTCTGAGTTGTTTTGTAAATTCACAAAATAGACCAAATGAAGTTTATTCTGTTACATAATCTTGCTCCATTCTATTGTTGATGAAGAATAGATGAGCCATTCTTACCTGTTGCTCAGAAACACCAGAGAATGGAGCCAACAAAAAGAAAACAAACTGGCCAAGGTTTCACTGCAGAAAGGGCACATTTAGCATTATGTGGCAAACCGAAGAAATTGTGATCCGGGCGTAAGTGATAAAACTGACAGGACTTTAACAGGCAGTCAGAAAGTACAACAACTGACAACTTAGTTTGTGGAACTAATTTGCAAGGAAAATTTCTAGTGGTATTAACATCTGCTTCTTTTTCTGGTGTATACTTGGGGAAATTAGAAAAATAAAAATAATAGATTGTATAGTAATGCTTTCTTATGAGGAAAAGCAACTAATTTTTGGTAATGATATAAAATGCTAATCTACTTACTTAGCCTGAAATTTTACTTGCCTTAACCTTCCCGGTTCCCTTTTGTCTTAATAACTCAAGTAATTAAACCAAGAATAATGTTTCAATCATGATTTAAGTTTTTCCATTTCAAACTGCCTGATTTAACCAGGGTATGTTTTCCATTCTAACCAGAACTTGTATCAATTTTAATGTACAGCTGCATAAGTGTGAAGATAGATGCCATTTACCAGTATCAGAATAACCCCCACCTAATGAAATTGATTATTTTTGCCTTCTGAAATACCAATCTAATAGCTACACTGAGCATCTACATTATTTCATGACATCTTCAGATTAGCTTGGGAAGGTAGTTATTACAACTGCTATTTCAAAAATAAGAAAAGTCATAGTTCTGAGAGATGAGCTACCTTCCCTAGTAAGGCCAAACACACCCTGGGCCATACAGCTGAGGAAAGAGGGGAGAAGATTCAACCAGACACCATCCACTAGATCCACTAGATCCACTAGATCATGCTGGATGGAATTCTCCATTTAGTATAAATCTCTTTCTTCTTTCACCTTATAAGCATTAGGACTCAGACAATATCCTTTTTGTTGAGCTTTGCAATATAGACTTGCAGTTGGTCCACAACACAGTATATTTTTGGAAGAAAAAAATCCTTGAAGAAACAAACATGTAGATTCTCCTCATGTGTAGCATTCATTACTGAATAAATAAAACACTTTGGGCATTTAAAAAATCTCAGAGTTGAAAATACGATGGAAATTCCTTACTTCCCAAGGCAATAAATGCTATTTCAAGAATGTCCTTCTCTATTATTTCTGTATCCTCAACAGTTTGCTTTAAAAATTGCCAGGCAGCAGAAAACATACATTTGTGCTAACTGGAGATCCAATAATTCCTGCACTCTATTATAATGTAACCTGCTGGCATTTCTTCTTCTTTTTTTATTATTTGAATCTGGCAGTTTGATTTTAAAATATAAACTATGGCGCACTGTTGCCTTTCTCAAGAACTCTTTGTTGCTGTTGTCTAAAAGTGCATTTAAACAACTTCAAAACTAAATACCTATAATAATCATCATACAAATAACATGAAACAATATTTTATCCATTTAGGTGTTTATTCTGAAGACATAAAAATAGAAAATTTACATAAAGAGGACTTATTTTCCCTTTTGGGTTCAGCACTGTACTTAAAACTGTAATGGGTACAAGAAGAATATTAAGGAATGTTCCTGGATCTCTCACAGTTTACAATTTGGCTAGTAAGCCAAACATACCCTCCAGGGCCAGTCATATTATTTACTGTACAGTTCAGTCTGGAAATAAATGATATGTAGACATTCTGTTATATTCAGAAAACTGTGGGAGAGATGTGATCAGGAGTAGTGGAACCATGAAGGCAAAAAGTTTTGGGTCATGTGGATTCTGAAAGTAATGAAGATATTGGACAGAAACAACAGGAATGAATTTAGAGGCAAGAACAGAGACTTAGCAACAGCATGTGGATAATATAGAACTGAAGTTAGAAGCTGCAGAGGGACAGGGTGGGATCCTTAAAGGCCCTGCATGAAGCTGTGAAGACAGCATATTTTCTGGCATTTGACCAGCCCTTTCAATGCCTTTTGTCTAAGTACCTCCTTCCCTCCCTCCCTCTCTTTAATTACCTTCTGCACAGGCAGCTGGCCTATTTGGGGGGACCACTAACCTGTTACCTGTATTCTACTATAGGACTCCTGAAGCCTGAAAGTCTTATAAGTTCAAAGAAATGTTCTCCAATAGTAAAACTTTAAGCCAGAGATATTAGTTATCACTGTTCTAGTTACACTTACCTTTCTTAGTAAATATATAAGGCCCTAGGGAATATTATGATGGTTCTAAAAAGGTAGTCTTGATTTGGGATTTGATTTTGAGGATATTAGTAAACCATTAGAAGTTGATGATTTTAATAAGAAATAAAGATAAACATTCTGAGAATTATAAACTGGGAGCAATGTGCTAGAAAGGAGATAGGAAAGAATGAAGGCAGGAAAATCAGTGTGCTTATGTGTAAATGCCTGGACAAAAACGAGGCACCATTTCATTCTCAGAACATTTTATATGCTAAATTCTACACAAACTACGGTTTCCTTTAGCTATCAATAACAATACATTTAGTCACTTTGTAACTTGAATGTTTCCATTAGGAATTTTACCATGCTCTTGATTTTAATTTCAAATGAAATAAACTTCTTCCTTAAACACTATGTTTATGCAAAAATATTCTTTCCAATTAAGATCAAAAAGTGTTCTAACTTGTTTTTCAGAGTATAGCCAACAGGAAGGCTTCCTTCTATGTGTAGATAGTTTAGATGTAACATTTAAGGGACTTTGTTGCTTGATGTCACACTGTGTCTGACTTTGGATAGAATTTGAGTCTTTTTGCTAATGAATTTTTAAAATAACAAAAGGGAATGCTGAAGCTCTTTTTAAAAATAGCTGTGAACCCCGTCATCATTTCTTTCTTGTAGCATCTTGTCTCACCCAAATCCAAGCAATTATTTTCTACACTGTCCCATCATCCTTTGCTCTATGCTCCTACACTTCTCTATGTCTAACTTCAACGTGAAACTTTGAGATCAAATATTCTTTCACAGTTCATTTCCGTACTGAACACACCACGATAAATAACTTTAAGTAGAAAAGCATTCCACGAAGCTTGGTCTTTTCCAGTTTTGACATTTTGGCAATACCAATCACGCCTCTCCCTTTCATCCTTACCCCAATTCCTCGGACACTAAATATCCTACGTTCAGGAGGCTCTTCAATGAATACCTTTCAGGGAGCCCAGTCACACACTTTTCAAGCTGGGGCGTTCTGTAAGACTCCCAACTTTACTACTATTTCTGGACAAGGGTGGAACAGTTGAGAGAAGAAAAGATGATTAACAAACAAATCTTGCCTGCTCCACGGGCAGTGGCGGGGGGCGGGCCCACTGGGCCCCGTCCCTCCCCTCCGCTCCCCAAGGCCCCGCCCCGCCCGCCCCGCCCCGCGCGTCCCCGGCCGGAAGGGGGCGTGGCGCGCCGCCGCGGGAATGGCGGGCGGACTCCGCGCCGCGCCGGCCCCAGGCGCGTTGGGCTGGGGGCGGGGGACGGGGCGGAGGCCGGGCGGCGCTCGGCTCCTAGCTCCCAGCCGCGCTCCCTCTGGCCACTCGCGCTCCCGCGCCGCGCCCGGCCGGCTTCATGTGAAGCGCCGGCCCTCCGCCCCCTCCCTCCCCTTCCTACCCTCCCTCCCTCCCTGTCCCCTCCTCCTCCTATCCTCCTCCTCCTCCTCCTCCGGCGCCCGCTTCAGCTCCCCGGGGCCCCCTGCCCGGCCGGGCGCTGACAGCAAGGGCGGGGGTCCCCGCCGCCGCTGTATCTCGCTCAGATTCCAGCTGGGGCAGCGGAGCCCCCGGTGCGGCCATGGACCGGCCGTCGTCGGCGGAGGCGGAGGAGGAACTGGAGTGGCAAGTGGCGAGTCGCAGGAGGAAGGCCTGGGCCAAGTGCCGAAGCTCCTGGCAAGCGTCGGAGACGGAGGATCTGTCCACAGAGGCGACGACGCAGGACGAGGACGAGGACGACGAGGAGGACCTCCCGGGCGCGAAGCTGCCGGCGGCCCCGGGGAGAGGTCAGTGCGCCCAGCGAGCTGCGCAGGCCGGGGAGGTCTCGTGCGCCCTGGGCGTCTGCGGAGAGCGACTCGGGGCTGGATAGGCCGAGGGGAGAGGGGACGCTTCCGACCTTTAAACGCGCGCGCTTGGCAAGGCGTCTCCAGAGTCAACATAGGCACCTGGATGCCATCTGATTTCCTTTTTGACGGACTCTAAGACGTGTTAGGCTGCATTTTGCCCCCGGGAGACTTTCCCACTTGGCATTGCCCAGGTGACCCTGCCTTCGGCCTCCCTCTGGGGTCGGTAACGAGCTTGTCCCCTTGCTTCTCCCCGCAGGAAACGTGCCCAACGAGAAGATCGCCATATGGCTCAAGGACTGCCGGTGAGTCCTCACTCGCGCTGCCTGGGTCCTGGAGGGAGATCCGTATAGATGGCACAGCCAAGCGGAGTGACTCGGGCCTCGTCGCTGTGGGTCCCGTGGTCGTCTTAAGCTATAAACCGGAAAGAGAGTCGGCGGATAGCTTCCTCCTTTAAAGGATTAGAAATGGAAGTACTGTGACTGCTGATTATTTGGTGACAGTTGTTAAGACTTAGGTTGTCCGTGCATGATGTTGGCATCAAAGATCAGAAACCTGAAACATAATAATGCTGAATTATGTTTGTTCTCTTTTTATGTGAAAGAATCCTCATATTTCACAGGGCATTTTATTTTGCTTTTGTTTGGCATGTGTATAACTGGCATCGAATCGTTGCCCTTTTGGATGAGTTTTAGGTGAACTTAATTTACTTAACTACATTAAATGGGTTCTAATTTTATTTCTCGTCCTACATTTTGTTGAGGGAGCTATTAAAACCATCTAAGTTTGTTTTTGTAGTTTACTTCTTGGACTTGGATTTGTCAAATGGCACTGGAGTTCACAGAAGGGAAATAAAGCTTTACAGGCATTCAGACTGCCTAAGTCTGTTTAATTACATGCTTTGGCAACTGGTAAGAAAAATGTTTGACAAGTAAATTTGACTGCAGTAAAAGGTGCTTGTTTCATATTTTTAATTATTTTTTCCAATTTATTTGCTACGTGTAAAATCTTATATGAACGATGTAGATTTTTACTTTTGTTGGTGTTGGCTTCTGAGGGTATTTTTGTTTTCTCAACATAGGCTTCTCTTTTTCAGCTTCTACAGTTAGGGAAGTTACTTTGTTTTCTTTTTTTTGAAAGTGATTCTCATTTATGCCAGTTTATTTTTCTCCCCTAAAGGCAGGTGTAATAAAACCCTGGCTACCACTATGTTAATGCCTGATTTTGATGAATTGACTGGAACCTTTACTGAATACTCTTCACTACAGAAATCTTTACCCTTTTTGGGGTGGGGGGTGTTAAAGACCCTTCTGATGTACCATGAAATGTTTGCAACATGTCTTTAAAGATGCACAGACAAACATACTACTTCAAGTCCTTGGACCCCAGAGTAACCCTCTGATTTTCAAATTACAAGAATAATAGCTTTGATATTAGGTGGTTCCACTCAGAGCACAGATCAAGAAATTATATGGGGCCAGGCACCATGGCTCACACCTGTAATCCCAGCACTTGGGAGGCTGAGGTGGGTGGATTGTCTGAGCTCACAGGTTCGAGACCAGCCTAAGGCAGAGCAAGACCTCATCTCTAAAAAGTATCCGGGCATTGTGGCAGGCACCTGTCATCCCAGCTATTTGGGAGGTTGAGGCAGGAGAATTGCTTGAGCCCAAAAGTTTGAGGTTGCTGTGACTTATGACGCCACAGCACTGTACCAAAGGTGACAAAGTGAAACTCTGTCTCAAAAAAAAAAGAGAGGAATTATATGTGCCACTGGTTCATTTCATTATACAGTACTGAAATAGTGTAAAACCCAGAAGATTGAGGTTTTTAAATAACCATCTTCAGGACCTTTAAATCTGGCGATACCAGTATCTTTCAAGTTTCTCATTAGAAATATGCCTAAAGAAGATATTTTGTTACTTTTACTGAGATCTTCTAAAACCTTCCATCTTATCCTTTATTTGAACTCATTCCTAAGTACAGTATTGGCTTACTCTTACTCTTGGTGTTTTAAAATAGGTTTGGCATTCAGAATAAATTTATAGTGTTTTATTGTTTAAATAGAAGTGTACGTTCAAAAGAGTAAAAAAAATTGAAAGCAAGAAAAGAATCACTTTATGATACATAAAAATTAAGATTGTGTAAGAGATCATATCAAATGGACAGTAAATAAGTTCATCTTTTAAGATAAATAGAATAGGCAAATGTTGATATTTACCAGGACATAATCATCCCTGAAGATTCCAGAAGTTTGGTTCTTAATACTGATTTATGTGAGCAGATTCTGTAGTCTGCTGTTCCTTCTCTCATAGGTTTCCTTTTTGTTTCCCATAATTGCACTTATTCCATACAAAAGCATCATTCATTTGTAACCAGGAAAGCTAGAACAAGTAGTCTTTTAATGTCGACTATAACATGGATTCAACTGCTAGGATATGTTGCAACTGTATTTTTTTTTTTTTTTAACATAGCAATTTAAGTTCCTTGCCAGAATTGGGCATCTGTATATTTTGTACATTATGTACAAATGACCTTAGGATACCATTTTCTCCCTTGATGAGTCCTTAAATATTTTCTGTTTTTTTTATTGCTATCCGTATTCTGAATAAAGATACCATATTTTCTTTCTTTGAAAGGAAACCTTATTTTTATGTTCTTTTTTTTTTTTAACTAAGTGGAAACAAATTGCTTGCGTTACCATCTAGGAAAGGGTAGTGATTTTGATGGAATTTGGAAAGGAGCAACTATAAGAAAGAGTGCGATTTGTTGTTGAAGGGGAATGCCATTTATATTCTGCTTATTTGCCATTTTCTGTTAGCATGTAGACTAGTAGAAACATCTGCTGATGGAATAATATAGTATTTTGATCTAAGAAAATAACCACCAGGAAAGAAGAATGACCTTTTAACGGCATAAATTAGAATATTATTAAAATATACACAAAAACTTAAAGGTTTTATTAATTGCTTGTGATTCTTTGACATTTCAAAAGCACCAGTTTTCAAAGAACTGCCATTGCTTGTGTATTTGCTTGCAGAAAGTTGTAACTTTTAATTGGCATTTTAGTAACATTTCTTTGAAATATATTTTCATGATTTATCCCAGGTCTGATGTGAATTTTTAACGAGAATAAGGAAGAAACGTTTGTATCACAAAATAGAATTTTCAAAATAAAACAATGTGTTCTTTACTATAAGTTTTGAGAGAATTCAGAGTACTTTTGTATTTGAAAAAAGAAATTTCTAAGTCATTTCTATTTGCCCTAGAAGAATGTGAAAAAATTTTAGTAGTGGCTATCAAGCCAATTTTTTAGTACTTTTCGAAGTTAAGTGAAGACTATATATATTTTTCATTTTAAAATCAGAAAAGTGAATCTCAAGCTTCTTTATTTATGTAGAAAAGACCGTTGTTGGGCAAGGGAGGCAGTAGGTGGTGCTCTGAGATGCTAACGTGAGGTTTAAGGAAACTGTTGAGCCTTCTGGCTAATTAGTCTGAACTTTTAAATTTGATGAAGTTACTACTGAAGATTCATTTTTCGTAATTCTGTTTTCTGTTTCTATGGAAGGGATTGAGAGGAGCAGACGTTTTCTTAATACCTAGTGTCCTTCTGTTCTTTTTTTTGTTTTGTTTTTGCAAAGAAATTGTCAAATCATGTAATTTGTAATTGACATTCCTGTTCTTAAGTGCTCTTAATTGCTGGCAGATCAAACATGTGATTAAATCATTCCCAGTGAACTGACTTGACGATGGGTATTTGCTTAGTTAGTAGAATATTACTTATGCAATCCACTTGCATTCCTTGTGTGTTTTGGGAGGAGAGTTAAACTGTGATTAGAAGTGTGCATAGCTGTAATCCTTTAAGTAAGGCTGTATAGTGACAACTCTCCAGGCAACTTTTTCTGAGACTAAGGTTTATATGTTTATGTGGTTTCAGTACACCTTTGGGAGCCTCACTGGATGAGCAAAGCAGTAGTACACTCAAGGGTAAGAGAAAGTTGCTTGTCTTAATCTATTCTGTATAAGGGTCTTATGTTATTTGCTGTCTGGGCGAAAGTATACATATATGAATTATAAAAACTGATGTTCATGTTTACAAAATTTGTTGTTTAGAGCTAAAAGCCAAAAGGGAGAAACCTTGTTATAAACCATAAAGTGGTGCATTTAAGCAAATTACTAAACCTTTCCACAATGTGAAACTTAACATTTTTATTGCCCAGTTAGATATTATAAAGACTAATTAAATATGTGATATGTAAATATAAGGAAAATACGTATTGAATGAAGTAAAGCTGAGTCAACTTTAGTGCAGTGTTTCTTTGCTTACATTAACTGAAATTGCCACACCTGAAATTTTACCACCTGTGCAAGACAGAATTCTAAAGTTCAAAGTACAACAAGAATGTGCAGGTAGCGGCAAGGCATATAAAAAACATTTACAGTGTCAGGAAAATCTAGCTTTTGTGCTTCTGAGGTAGGTGAGAAAAATGATTGCTTCAGGATCTGGTTTTCTGTGAAACTTTTGGGGAATATGTATTATCTAATTGAACATCTTCAGAGGTATGCTGAGTATAAATTAGGTTACAGATTGACTTCTGAGAACTTTACATGGCTGCACAAGAGTCTTACAATAAAGGAAAAAGGTATACTTCTTGAAATTATATAATCAGAATAATTTTAAACTACATTCACGTCTGAAACATTTTACTGCATATTATAAAATATTTTCCTTGGTCAATTTGTTTTAGCTACATGGGAATTGGGAAGAACAAAACAACAAAATGAATGTTCTGAATTTTTAAATGTTTCTTTCAGGTGTGCTTCTGAGAAATGGAGGAAGTTTTGAAGATGATTTGTCTTTGGGAGCTGAAGGTATGTTTGAAAGAGTTATATTTTTGTATACTTTCCAAATTAACAAAAAATGAAAAAGTTGAGAGCTTTCAGGTTATGATCCTCAGAGCATAGTACCTTTTTTAATAGCTAATCATCTAGCCATTGCCTTAGATACATGTAGGAATGGCTCTGAAAAAACCACTGTGAAATGTCTGTCTTCCTTGGACTTACATGCTTAAAGGAACTGTGACTGACTGTGGTAATATAACTGAGGGAAGAGTCATCCTAAAGAAGGAAGGAAGCTTAAATATTTATACATGAGAAAACGAAATGGAAGCTTATTTTTAGTGTGAAGTAGACTCACGTCATACAGCTGTAGCTTGTCTTTCCGTATTGCATTTAGTATCTCTTTTTCCCCTTTCCTCTTTTTACTGATTTTTAGAAGATTAAAGGGCAAAGGTGAAATAGCAGAATTAGTAGCATTTAATTAGAAACCATTGTGCTGGCACCAATTCCAGAGTGCATTAGTATTTTAAAAGTTGTGCTATTTTTAAATTTTTACAGGTTATATAATGTTTTCTTGCGGATTTATAAGACAGGTTTCCACTGTGTGAAACTAAGAGTTTTTAATTGTTTTACTGGTATTTTTGAAAGCTAATTTATAGCTTATTGGTTGTAGTTCAGTTTTATCAGTTTGAATAGGTAATAGAGCTGGGTTATTAATGTATATATTTTTTTAATTAAGAATTTTATTAAATCTTTAAAATTTGTAAGTTGATGAATGAATTTATCCACTTCGATAAATATCCTTGATCTTTTGTTGTTTTAAATATCTCTGTAAAATAGAATACTTATTTAAAATCTAACATTGAAAATTTTAGAATATGTGAATATATTGGTTTTTATTATTTCTGTCAATATGTTTTCAAGGAACAAACTTTGGGGTGAGCTTATTCTTACCGCTTCCTAATTAGTACAGTTGGAACATGTTGTCAATCCCTTATTAAAATGCACTTCAGTATTTCTATAAATAGTACTTTTGATATCTGCTTTGGTAGTTTCATAGTATTAAATAATTTTATTGGAAACCAGGACCTAAAAGGAATTTCCTAATAGAATGGAGCTATTGGGTTGTTTTACTGAAAATTACATGTATTTCAAGGCTATTTTCATTCATTAAATAAATATTTCCTGTGGGCTGTGTGTTAGGCATCTTTGTGGTGGATATACAAAGCAAAAAAATTGCCATGACTTTGCAGTTTGGAAACGAAAAAAACGATCAAGTGTGCTGAAAGAGATATGTCTGTAATTAATCCCATTCAAGTGTGCTGAAATAGATATGCCTATAATTCCTTTCTCAACATTTGTCTATAAAGGTTCAATGCAATAAATGTAACTCACTCTAGACATTAGCAGTGCCTTTTTTTTTAATTTAGGGTAAAGTTGAAAGGCAATTCTTATTTATTTATTTTGAAAGGCAATTTTTAAAAGAAAATGTATATTGAAATGAGTAGAAGTTTTCAAGTTATATGCATGAAAAATAGTTGTATTAAAAAAAAATCCACATTATAGCTGGGCGTTGTGGCGGGCACCTGTAGTCCCAGCTGCTCGGGAGGCTGAGGCAAGAGAATGGCATAAGCCCAAGAGTTAGAGGTTGCTGTGAGCCGTGTGATGCCACGGCACTCTACCCGAGGGCGGTACAGTGAGACTCTGTCTCTACAAAAAAAAAAAAAAAATCCACATTAGAAATTAATGTATACTGTTGCTGCATTTAGTGTTAAATCGTGTTTTGCTCTTGAAGTATTCTCCATAAAAAGCTTTTCAATTTAATAATTAGCACCCCCTATAACATATGTATGCTACATGTCTTCTTCATTACTTATTTTTAACCTGTTAAAGGAATTTAATTGGTTATTTACAGATCATTTTACTTTCAGCACTCAAGTGGAAGTAGTTTTACTTTGCCAAGAAATAAAACCACCCTTGAAAAGCTCTGGGATGGTTCTTATCTATCTGTATATTACTTTTAATAGTGCAGATTTAATGAGCTAAGACAAGAGTTTGACGTATGGGCATTTAACTATAACATTGTAGGTAATTTGCTTTCTTGCTATTTTATCAGAATATTTATGGTCCTACTAACAGTTGTGCTCTATGTTCACTGTTTTTATCTATAGCCAACCACCTCCATGAAAGTGATGCTCAAATTGAAAACTGGTATGTAGCTGTCCTGTTGTATTCATTTTTAAAAATGAAAATCATTAATGAGAATACAGTTTTATATAATCTGATTGTGTTTATAGCAGTAATATCTTGGCCAAAGAGAGAAGACTGCTGTTTCATCAGAAGGGGAGAAGTATGAATTCCACTGGATCTGGGAAGAGTAGTGGGACAGTCTCCAGGTAAAATTCTGAAATTATGGTGGAATCACATATCACATTGTGTTACAGACGACCCACTCTTACTACTTTTTTTGTTTGTTTGTTTTAGATTTAATACTGATAGTATGAATCAAAAGTAACCCAAAGTGTTTCCTGGACCAGCACAACTGATAGGAACTATTTCTTTTTTGTTTCTTTTTTTTTTTTTTTAACTTGACATTAAATAAAAAGAAGTAGGTAGGTTTATAATGCTGTTGGATCCATAAATGAGTATTTTGAGCC
Source organism: Nycticebus coucang (assembly GCF_027406575.1). Taxonomy (NCBI): domain Eukaryota; kingdom Metazoa; phylum Chordata; class Mammalia; order Primates; family Lorisidae; genus Nycticebus; species Nycticebus coucang. Next base: position 78,797,578 of record NC_069786.1, read on the forward strand.
CTATTTACAACCTGAGGGAGGAACTCCAGAGTGGAATAACTTCTAACTATAGAGAACCAAGTTCTCCATTCTGTTAGGGGCTAAGTTAATGCTGACATAAAAATCAGAATAAAACTTTCTAAGTTAAAGCTTGATATTTAAGAATATTTTTTTCAACATGTTAAGCCAAAGGTCTTTAAAATATATGGTGTATTAAAATAAGCCAATACAGGTGCCCGTGGAAGCAGTCTCAACTGTCCAAATTGCTGCATTGGAATCTGAGCAATTTCTCTGAAGTAAATTGAAATGTCTTGTTCAAGTTTCATGTTTAATTTTTTACTTTTCTTCAGCTTGGGTTGTGACTGGTATGCGAGGGAAGGGATAATAGATGTTTAATTCCTAATAGAATTAGGGCTTTGTGTATTCTCCATACCTTATTCTTCCTACTTCCTGAGTTGTTAACAAAAGTTGAAAGTAAGCTCCTCCCTTATTTTTCTGAAATCAGGTTGTTACCTTTATTGTCCCTCCTAATTCAGTTGCCTCTCATAGGACAAAGAGAGAGAAAAGCTCAAGTTGCCCAGAGTGTCGCTCAGTACCAACGTTCACCAGCTTCCTAGTGCGTTTCCCTTTTCATTTCTTCTTTAATCTGTTCATTCCTTTTTCCTCATCTGTACTCCGTTTTAGGTGCTTTACTGGGAATCTCTTAAAATGACAAAAAAAATAAGGTAAAGAATCACATTTTAGAGCATCTCTGAGTGATCTTCAGGGTGAGCTTGCTTTTCCAACACTGGCAGCTTAGAATGGACACTTTCTAAGGGGTCTATCTCCCTAGTCTCAAGATGGTGAAGTAAGTAATAGTTTAAAGAACAGAAGCTGTGGAAAAAAGCTTTGATCACAGGAAAGCAAGAATATATATTTATCATAATGTGATGTGGACTCTAAATTTATTTGATATTTTCATGTTTCTTTTCTTTTTCTCTTTTTGTAGTGTTTCAGAATTGTTAGAACTTTATGAGGAAGATCCTGAAGAAATTCTTTATAATCTTGGATTTGGACGTGATGAACCAGATATTGCTTCTAAAATTCCTTCCAGATTTTTTAATTCATCATCATTTGCCAGAGGGATAGACATTAAAGTATTTCTGAGTGCTCAAATGCAACGGATGGAAGTAGAAAACCCAAATTATGCCTTAACAAGTAAGGTCTTTAAGTGTTAGGATATTATTTTTAAATTATAACATATACAGCAAGATGGTTTTATTTGTAAAGCTGTACTCATTTTCAGGAATAGCATTAGAAAGTTAACTAATGAGGTTAATTAATGCAATAATTATTTTACTTATTCTGGATGTATTCTGTGTATAGTGGCTAACTTACCTATTCTTTCCCTCCTCTCCAATTCTTGACTCATTTAATTGTTACCATAACTTACTTGCAGAACTTTATCCTTATCTCCAGACTGCTCTTGTTCAGGAAGAAAAGAATAGGGGAGGGGCCTTGTTGACTCTAAATGAAGTCAGTCATTATCAAGTGCTTTTCTGTAAATCTAAAATCAATTTTACTCATATCTTTACTGTTTCTTTTTTCTGTTGACCAAAAGTTCCAAAAATAGGATTCCCTATGTTGTTCATGGATCAATTTTAAGAGGTCTATATATCCACCCCTCCACCCCAGTTAAGTATAAAATATATACTTATGTGGATTTTCTTAGGAAAACATTTGGAAGAGTGTTAATGGAGTCTACGACTCAAAAACAGAATCACAGCTATAGATCAATAGCTAGTTCTTTCTGTTGTATTCAATGTTACACATACCATCAGGATCTGTACTTATTTCTGCTTTTAAAAATATATGTAATAAATTCGGGTATACAGAGTAAAAATCTCCCTTATTCCCACCCAATAAATGTAGAGAAGGTTCAAGTGTTAGATGAGGCAAAAATAGGGTTTTAAAATCTTTGTGGCCCAAATATACTTACTGAAATTTTTAACATAGTGTATGTTTAGTAGATGTGTGTACATATATATAAACATATATGTATAACTAATGCTTTTTTTTTCCTTTTGGTAGGCCGTTTTCGCCAAATTGAAGTGCTTACTACTGTGGCCAATGCATTTTCTTCTTTATATTCCCAAGTCTCTGGGACTCCCCTGCAGAGAATTGGAAGCATGTCCTCAGTAACTTCTAACAAGGAGACAGACTCACCTCCACCTTTAACTCGAAGTAACACTGCAAATCGTTTAATGAAAACACTATCAAAACTAAATTTATGTGTCGATAAAACAGAGAAAGGAGAGGGTAGTAGTCTTTCCCCAACAATTGAAAAAGGAAAGATTCTAAATGTTTCAGTTATTGAAGAAAGTGCCAATAAAAATGATCAAAAATCTCAGAAAATTGTAAAGAAGAAAGACTCATCTTTTATGTTGGCTACAGTTAAAGAAGAAAGCTCAGGTAGTTCAGCAACTGTTACGGAGAGTGCTGATATTGATGGACTTTCTGATGAAGCAAATAGTAATTTTAACCAAGAAACTGAAACTGAACAAAGTCAAACTCAAAGTCACGAGAGTAAACTGGGTGAGGAATCTGGTATTGTAGAATCTCGTTTAGTTAATGATTTCAACATTTCCGGTGAGCTGGAAGACAGCAGTGAGCTAAAAAATGTTCATATGTCCACACCTGAAAAAGAGCCATGTGCACTGCCAACAATCTCATTTATAAGACATGTAATGACCCAGCAGAAGGACTCCTTCGAAATGGAAGAGGTAAGTAAAAAAATGACTGAGACTGTTCCAGATAATAAACTAGGGAAAAACAAGCACTAAAAATGTTCATAAAATGAGAGGTAGCTAATAGGTTTATATTCTAGAAAAATTCATTTCACTTTCCAGGCTTATGTTTTATAAACCACGAGTTGGTCCCAGGACTATGTGATGTCAAAGTAATGGGACAGTTCATCAGCTCCTCCAGATCTTCTGTCATCTACTAGCTGATACTTGAACTTTGGCCCCTCCTTTTTTCCCCTAGGATAAGATTTTGATGTTCAAGAAAGCCCTGAGGATATCCCCTGAGAGAGTATATTTAAATTCAAGTCAGTATTGCAAAATAGTTAAAACTCAGGCTTTGGTTCTGCCCAGGCCACAGGTTGCTGTGTGCCTCCGGAGATCTTAATGATATCAGTGGTAAGGAGTGGGCAGCACCTGTGGCTCAGTCGGTAGGGTGCCAGGCCCATATACCGAGGGTGGCGGGTTCAAACCCGGCCCCGGCCGAACTGCAAAAACAAAAAAAAAAAAAAAAAATAGCCGGGTGTTGTGGCGGGCACCTATAGTCCCAGCTACTTGGGAGGCTGAGGCAAGAGAATCACTCGAGCCTAAGAGTTGGAGGTTGCTGTGAGCTATGTGATGCCATGGCACTCTACCTAGGGTCATAAAGTGAAACTCTTGTCTCTACAAAAAAAAAAAAAGCATCAGTGGTAAGGAGTGTGATGAAGGCTTTCAGGATGAGTGTTGGTCCGTGACTGGAAAGAACAAGAAGATGATACACACTGGAAAGGGAGGGTAGGGAACCTTCAAGGAAATTTGAGAGGCCACCGAATAGGGTGTTTGCAAGCCCAGAAGACCAATGTTTGGTTAATTCTGGTATCCCAGAGAGGTTCCTGCTCTATACTATAAATTTTCAAATGGACAGTATAAAAATATTTTGGTGAGGCTCAACTAAAACTGCTTTTGAATAGTATTTGCTAATACTTTGGAGTTGGAGCTATATAACCTGGGACAGGAAGCAGGTTTATCAAGCAGCTGCTCTATGGTAGTCACTGTTCTTGGCCCTGGAAATACTTTATCTCAGTCTGTGAGGCACAAAGTCGTGATCTTACTGTACATGTGAGGAAACAGAGTCACGTGTGTGCTGGTGAAGAGTTGTGACTATACATTATATAATGTTTAATTTTTCTGTTTAAAATTTAATTACAAAAAATGAATTCTAGTAATAGTTCACAGTAGTTTTAGCTTCACATGCTATTTAATTTAGGGAATTGGAAACAAGATAATTGATTCTTCCCATAAGGATCCTCTTAGGTGAGTGTGTCTCTTTCACACTAGTGGGAATTTTTTATTTATTACAGAATTTCAATTGCTGAAATAGCTGTTTGCTGTTTTGTAGTCTTTTAGTACTTCAGTTACTAAAAATGAAATAAAAAGAACAGGAGCAGTCTTTTGGAATATTTTAGATTTCTTGTGAGCTTATTTTTCTTTTGTTTCTTTATATATTTCTGTATTTCTCCTATTTCTATAATTTTCAGCATAATTTATTTCTCCTAGTGTGAAAGTACTATATAATGTTTACATTAAAACTTCTCTTTGTTCTGCTTCACTCTTTGATTTCTTTTTGATTTTGTTTTGGCCTAAACATATCCCAGCACTCAGAATTAAAACACAAATTCTTGATTTCATTTAAGGCCCCTTTTTTATGACAGTTACATATGAAAATCACTTTCCTTGTTTTAATACAGTAGTGTAGTATTAAAATCCAATGAAAGTATGTTAGGTAATTGCAAATCTGAATCTGATATTGGTGACTCCAGTTGAACAGCCCTCTTACTGTGTATTTTCACAGAAGTCAGAGTTCTTTTTTAATATTTAGAATTCTGAATTCTAAGCTATAGAGTTGTATGTGTGTGTGTGTTTTAATGTCTAAGATACCATACAAGATCTTTTAAACATTAACAAAGTGCTAGGTACTCTTTGATGGCAAGTTAACTTTAATGATTAGGTTTTATATATTTTTTGCTCCCTCTGCTGGCAAAAACACTTAATGAAGAAAGTAATGCGTTATTTTTTGTGAAAAATTTTTTAAAGTGCAACATTGATGACTGACTAATGGAAGATTTTTGTCTTTAATAAAAAATACATGGTCAACCATAGCTACATTGTAAATGTAAGGTATTTTAAGGATAAAAAGTCCTTGTTCTTCAGATATATTTAAAACATGGATTTAAAACCTTCTAGAATTGTGTTTTTATCCCTTTGGGAATGTTAAAGAGAGCTTGTAGAACAATGGATAAAGAAGGGAAATAATGTGTTGCTTTAATTTCCTCTTCTCCCAAGCATTTGAATCATATTGACAAATGAAGAGAACAATCTTACTGAAGCAGACTTTTAGATCCCATTCAAAGTAGTTTTACTGTTTTTCTTTTGAACCCCTTTTGGTTGAGATTTGATTCCTGTTGGGAACTTTCTTCCTGTGAAAACAGTGAGTAACTATAAGTTAGTGCTCTTTTTCTCTCAGTGAACCAGTTCTCAGACTGATTATGTGAATACCAGATGCTTTGGGAGGATAGGTAGGAAAAAGCATTGCAGACTTGGCTGTGCTCCTGAAGTCAGCTAATCAGTCTAAGACTGAAGGTAAGGTCTGACAGTCACTAGATGCAAGGAGAAGTATTTCAGTGTAAAGAGAGCTAAATAAATGAGAAAAGTGATTGAGGTCTAGGAGAATGAAAGTGGCCATTTCATGTGTTAAAAAAAGGAAAAACATAAAGGCCAGCGATTATTTTCAATTAAAAGTCAATTTGCCTTATAAAAAGTATTTTATAGTTTATTTAAAAGCATAGTATGTTTAAAAGTTATAAAACCCCACATTTGAATTTTCTAATCCTTAATAACTTGGTTTGGTAACTCTTGTGTTCTTATTGAATGGTTGATTTTGAATACACCATGGTAACTCTGAAGTCATAGATTAGTAGTATGAATGATTAACAAACAAAATGATCCTGCTCAACCAATTGTTCACCTTTTAGGTGTAGAGAAAAACTTCTTCAGTGTTATGGGAAGGAGACTTCTGTCTTTGTATTTCTGTGAACAATTTGTTGTGTGGTCCGCTCACTGTATAAATGAATTTATTTTTAAATGTAACTATTATTGGATGTATACATAATCATCTTTTGTAAGCTACTGAAGTTTAGTAACTATTTCTAATCCTGTCTTTATATTACCATTGATTTAATTAATAGCCTTTTTTAATGTTATTTTTGTGACATAATCTTGGGATTATCCCAAATCTATCAGATATTTAACAAATAATTTGTACCTTTGGGCTTCCAAATTTAACTGTATGTTTTTTTGAATGTAAGTGTGCACTGGAGTATGAACTTTAACACATGACATATGCATAGATGTGTGTTACTTCAAAACCCAACCAATCACTGCATTTTGTTATTTGCTATATATCTAAAATACCTCTTACCTTTTTTTTTGGAAAAAAAAGGATTTATGGACTGTAAAAATAAACTCTGTTATGTATGTTTGCATAAAAATTTGAGAAATTTTTTAAGAAAAAAATTTGCAAGTAATTATAGAATCATAAACTAGCATAGTAAGGAATCTCTCTCTCTTTCTCTCTCTCTTTTTTTATTAAAGAAATGGAGTCTTGCTCTGTTACCCAGGCTGGAGTAGGAGTGCAGTAGTGTAATCAGTGCTCACTCCAGCCTTGAACTCCTGGGCTCAAATGATCCTCCTTCCTCAGCTTCCCAAGTAGTGGAGATTATCAGCATGTGCCACTGTGTATTATTTTTTAATCATTAGAGACAGGGTCTTGCACTATTGCTCAGGCTGGGATGCGGTAGCATGATTATAGCTCACTTTAGCCTCAAACTCCTACGCTAAAGTGATCCTTCCACCCTAGCCTCCTTAGTAGCCGGGACTGCAGACACATACCACCACTCCCAGCTAATTTTTAAATTTTTTGCGGAGATGGTGTGTCATTATGTTGCCCTGGCTGGTCTTGAGCTTCTGGCCTCATATGATCCTCTGGTCTTGGCCTCCCCAAATGCTAGGATTTACAGACATGAGCCACCATCCACAGTAGAATCTTTTAATTTGTTTTCTAATTTTCTCCCTTTTCAAATGAAAAAGCATTTCCCCTCACATTTGATACTGCTTTATAGTAGTGGTTCTCCACTCTCTTTCTGAAGGCTATAATGTCTTTGATATCAGTGCCTCTCAGTGGGGTGAGGTTGGGGTTGTCGTTAGAAGATTATAGAGAGGAATCTCCTGTTATACATCTTTACTATTGTACTGTTTCAGAGTACTTTGATTTGTAGTCACATTTGATCTTCCTAAGGAACTGGGAGGTAGAAGTTTTAATCTTTATTTTGCAGTTAAGAGAACTGAGATAATTATCATAGATAATTGTCAGAAGGCATTATCCCATAAGTAGTATGGTTAAGACTTGAATCAGCTCTTTCTATAGACTGGCTACTTTTAACTATACCTTATTTGCTAGAGGTCGGATTGGCTGATATTATAAGAACTCATCATCTGTTTTGCAGTCCCATAGTACTACTTTGGAAAAATAATGTTCCCTTTTGAATTTTTTTGAGGTCTCATTAAAAATTAGACAGAATTATAATTTCTAAAGCTCTAGTTTTGATTTTTTTTGAAAATTACTTTTAATATATAATCCTTGTATGAGAGCTATACAGTATCTCTGTGAACTTTAGAGGAAGGGCTGCATCAGAGCATCTACAAACTGCTGTTCAGTAGAGCAGTGGTATTGTGCTGAGAAGATGCATCTTAGTCAAAATAAACGTTACCTGTTAAAAAAACGAAGTCGCTGGGCGGTGTCTGTGGCTCAATGGAGTAGGGCGCCAGCCCCATATGCTGGAGGTGGTGGGTTCAAACCCAGCCTTGGCCAAAAACTGCAAAATAAATAAATAAACAAACTTAAAAAAGAAACCTAAGTGGCTGCCTGTCATGTTAACAGGACATAGGTTTGAAAGATACAATATTTGTTTTATCAAAACATGTTTTTTAATGAAAAAACCCAAAATGTGGGTTACTCTAAAGCTGCTTTCATACATCTTTACATCCCCAAACACTTGAGATCAACAGAATTTAACATTTTGGTTCAGTGGAGTTGTTTTTCCCCCATTTTTATTATGAAAAGTTTAAAACTTAAAGATTAGAGAAAATAATGTAATGAACACCTATTACTAATCAATTTTATTTGGCTATTCTTCTTAATTTAATAAAACTTATAACAAATGACCAGAGTTGTACTGAGAATTCGAAACCATTGAATAGGGAAAATTGTGCTACAGAAATCTAAGGTCTGTATTTGTTTTATAATTTTCTGTGAGGTATCCTGTCTTGAATTTGACTGCTTTCTTTTGTGCAGTTGTGATCAATAATAAAGTAGGAAATTCCTCCATTATCAGTGGCATGTCTGATTCTCTCTTCAGCAAATGGGTACTATGATTTTGCTGAGTGACAAGAATGATTTTAGTAGCTTTATTAGTAAAATGTAATTCTCTGCTTTTTTTAAGTTCTCATTTCTTACAATTAATTACGGAATTTGTAGTGAAAAGGGGTTGAGGGAGAGATGGAGGGAATGGATTTTTTGTTTGTTTTTGCTATAAAGGATGGTACACCGAGGATACACATCTATTAAATTTGTTATTTTGTAATGAGTTTTTTAAGTCTGAAGAGCTAAAATATATGATAATTCTATCTTTAAGAGAGAGATTATAATTTGGTGTATCATAATACTTTGCATAAGCTGAGATTGCTAGAATAGAAATAAAGAGTTTGGATTCTGTTAACAGTTTTTTGATTTGGTTGATATTTAGTTTGTAGAAAGCTCTTTGAAGAAGGTTGGGCTTGAATAGAGGCTAATAATAGACCTTTTGTTGAATATAAAAAGAAAACGCATTTTGTTCCCTTGCACACAAACAATGGCTTTCCTGTTGAACTTGGTGTCTGCTGCTTTGAAGAATATATTACAATTTTTAAATAATGACAAAGAATAGTAGAACGTATTTTATGTATCTGATTTATAGGTGTGGTTTTAAAACTTACAGTGTGCTTTGAGTTTTCAAAAGATTTGTAAACTTGGGTTCATGGAACTATATAGAACAAAGATACTAAAAATTAGAACAGTTTTTAAGTTGGCTAATGATATCTTTAACCTTTCAGCTTTTGGTTTTTCGTGATGGTTATTTCACTCTCACATTTCATGGTGGTTATTTCTTATTCTTGAATAGATTCATAGCAAAAACCACCAGAGTTTTACCTAAAACCTAGTTGCTCTTTGCTCTCTGATTTGTTCAACATTGGAAACTCATGCATTTGACTGACTGACGTAGCTAGCTTGCCTACTTCACAGGATGTAATTAACTATTTAAGTACTAATCATTATAAGACAAATGAGGGAAATTGGTGCACCTTTCTACCCACCCCTGAAAATGTTTAATCATGTAGGAGTTACTTAGTTAGAATCAAGTATTTGCAGGGTGGAAATGGTGATTAGGAATCTGAAAATTTCTAATTATCTGTTATCTGTGCAGGTAGAAAAGAAAGCAGAAAAAGACAACTTCTGTAGGTTTCATACCTTCTTTGAACAGACTTTTCAGGAAGGATTTATGGCTGATTTTAGTTCTGCAGTGAAACCTGCTTTTCCACTTACATTCCCAAGTTATGTCTTGAAAGAACATTTGTGTCAGGACAAAGCTGTCTTATCCATGAGCAGTTTTTGATACTTAAAAATTGGGGGGGCGGCGTCTGTGGCTCACTCGGTAAGGCACCGGCCCCATATACCAAGGGTGGCAGGTTCAAACCCGGCCCTGGCTGAACTGCAACCAAAAAATAGCCGGGCATTATGGCAGGTGCCTGTAGTCCCAGCTACTCGGGAGGCTGAGGCAAGAGAATCGCTTAAGCCCAGGAGTTGGAGGTTGCTGTGAGCTGTATGATGCCATGGCACTCTACCAAGGGCCATAAAGTGAAACTGTGTCTCTACAAAAAAAAAAAAAAATTGGGGGGATTTTAGAAAATTTTGCAGTGGGAGCACAATGTTCCATTTTCAAACATCACGTGTAATTGCCTCAATGGTGTGTGAGTCCTGGTGTGCTGCAGCGAGCATTTAGCATTTCTCCTGGGATTGACCCTACTTTTAGTGCTTAGAGAAGAACTTTATCTTATAGATTTAATTTTCGTCTAATAGCAACCTTTTTTAATGAAATGACTTGTATATGCAGTTATTTTTCTTCCTAAGCTGCAAATGAGTGCTATTGTTAACTGGAAAGTAGATCAGAAAATTGAATTGTGAAACATTCTATAATATGATTTTGAGACAGGAGTCTTTAAGTTTAAATTAGACACACACACACACACACATAATGCTTTGGTGGACTTTTTTGTTAGGCTGATTTGTTTAATAGATGGTTATCAAGAGGATTCTTCCTTGATTCTTTTAGTTTTAACTACTTTAAACTCTTCTTTTAGGTTCAAAGTACAGAGGGAGAAGCTCCTCATGTTCCAGCCACGTACCAGCTAGGTCTTACCAAGTCAAAAAGAGGTAAGTATAACAATATCCACTAATTCCCAAGCACACTTACAAAGTGTTATGAGTTTATTTGGAAAAGGGCCTTTACGTATCTGTATTTGCAGCACCTGTAAGTATAAAAAGATTGAGAACACAGGTAGATATGCTTCATTATCGTTTGGTTGTAGAATTTTTTGTATGTTCTTAAAGAATTTTGTGCTCGTGAACTAATTATTTAGCTTATTCTGTAATGACCTTATTATACAACTTGGCGTGCTCTCTATATTTTTCACTTCTGCATAAGGATTATATAGGAAGTAGGGCTACCTTTTATATTGTTGTGATTGAAACATATACCTGAATTGTCCATCTTTGGGCATTTATTATTTAAATATAACTCGTAGGCTTTTTATACAAATATGCCTGTAGCAAAAAAACACCAATTTTTCAGCAATAGGTAAACCTAGTTAAATTAAATTCAAACTGTGGATCAAAGGTGAGTGCTGTAGTTAACATTCCTCTCTTGAATTATTAATTATTGACCAAAGAACCTTTAAATCCATTCTTGCACTTTTAACTTGCAACAAGAGAGAAAAAGTCATATCCTCAAATTTGCAAAGCTTTTGAGGTAGACAAAAGGAGAGAGGAAGAAGTTAAAATTACCACTGAAGGTAGGACTGTTTATTTTTAAAACTTTACACACGCTGAACCATTCTGGTTTTTTTTTTTTTTTTAAACACAGATTCACATGTATGTTCCTAAAATGGGAATTACATGTTTGTTCTCTGAAATTACTTCATAAGAGAGAATTTGCATATAATTTTTCTTTCTTTGTAATATGGATTAAGAAACAAGAGCTCCACTATCACTAGGTCACTGTAATTCTGGCTAGACACAGACAAGCTTTCCTATTTAATTTTCTTCCCCTTGTAAGTTCATAAATGTATGTAAGTGTTTCTGACCTGAGTTCGGGGTCATCAAGGAGTCCTTGCTTTAGATGAGAAGACAAGGGATACATTGGATAAAGCAGCTTGCTATGTGTCAAAAGGAGATAAAAAAGAGTAAAATTACTTTTAAGGTATTTCATGAGCTATTTTAGTCACTTGGAAAGGTAGCCTAGCAAATTTTGATAATGAGCTACATAAATATCTTAGGTTGATCCTAACTGCAGAGTTAGAATCATGAGTAACATATTTACTTCAGAAGTTTAGTGTATATGTATATAGTACTTTTGTAGTAGGACTTTTGATGAAAGTTGCCTAATCTCAAATCCAGTCTAATATTTACATACTGGAGCCCAGAGAGGTTTAGCGAACTCAGTCTGTTTTACCTGCTAACCTTTGACAGATCTGTCAAAAGAAGTCCAACATTTTTTCTTATTATAGAAGACATACAATATATTCTTTAGTAGAGTATATAGAGTTCTTTTTTTTTATTTGTTGGAGAAATAAAATTTCCGTATTATTTTCTAACTTTAACGTTTCCTTTACCTTCCTAGTTTTTAGTTAGAAATCACATTTTACATGTTCAGGACAGAGATATAATCATTTTTATTTCCACTCTTTCCTATTAAGAACTGTGTTTTTCTGAAAACAGAAATATAATTTATAAAATAGTTTCATCTACATTCTTCTTAGTTCCAGAGGTAACCATGTGAGATAGAAGCATTTTTCCATTTTGCAGAGGAGAGAAGCTACTGCTTATGATGATGAAACCCAGCAGGAGCATGAACTCAGGCCTCCTTCTTTCCTTTGCCCAACACCTGTTCTGAAACCTCAGCAGTCTAAATACGACCTAACCTGTGTAAACCCAGACAGGGCTCAACAACTGTGAGATGAACTCAGCAGACTGTACTCTGTTGCAGGTACAACAGATCTTAGCAGAGAACCCAAGTCAGAGCTGCTCCCTCTGGTTGCCCTGGGCTTTCAGACAACTGCCCTTTGTCCAACTAGATAAATGACTTCACTTATAAATCTTCTAAGTGAGTGCTTACTTCTATTGATGCTTTAAGGAAGTAAGAAGTAGTAACCATTGATTCATTCAGCAAACCTTATTTATTACCAGCTTATTTTAGCTTTTGGGATACAAACAAGACTACATAAAGTTGTTGGCTTCAGAAGGCTCACAACTTAGTTTTTTTAAAAAGGCATGCAAATACATAATTATAGTGATGACTGCTATGCCTTAAGATGTTAATTTCAGTTAATATAATGCTAATTAGTACTGATGGTAATAGCTTATTGCCATTCAGTTCCACAATTTTTCCAGTTTACCTAGACTAATCAAGGATAGGGACTAAATCCTTACTTTTGGTTATGTAGTTTTTTAAGTATCAAAACAATATTATAGAATTATTCTAAATTTTTAATGGTAAAAATTTTTTTATTCCATGGAAACTGAGTCTTCAAGTGGAATATTTTTCAAAACCAGGTGAACTTTAACAGATTACGGATTTTATTGAATTATATTATCTGGTTCCTTATATGGTTTAAATCTGTAATGAAATGGTTCTGGTAAATATTTTATTTAGCATGTTGCTTTTGAACTTCTGGATACTTTTTTCTGTCTGATGAAGTGTTGCCCTTGATAAATGTGATAACTGTGAAGTCTCTCCCAAAATGGTAGTTGTCTTATGTATGGAATGTGGTCGTGCTTGCTGTGCTTAGCTGTCCTGTTTCCTTAAGTAAAACATTTTTTGAGGTTATGCTAACCAGGAATTGAGTTTTGAGGCAGAAAAATAAAACAGAAGGGTTTTATAAAGTTAGCAGTATCAATGTATTAGTTGCACCTGTTTGCTGGAGTTTCATGTAATTGTTATGAAAGAATTATTTCATAACTTACAAATATTTATCATTTGAAACATGAAACAGCAGAGACATTTAAATATCCTTGTATTTCAAATTATTCAATTTATTGGCCTTAGTTATATTTTTATTTTCTTATTAGGAAGATGATAGAAATTTTTACACACTATGATGTACTTCTAAAGTTTGCTTCCCAAATATCTTTACATAATGGAAATGGTTTACTTTGGGACTTCTGATTTAATTTAGAGCCATATTTTATTTCAGCCAGCTGTCTGCCAAGGATAAGACATTAATTGAATTTTCCAAAATAGTTTTACTAAAGTTTAATTAACAATTGAATACTGAGAGTTTCTGATGGAAAATCTGATTTACTTTTGTTGAATTTGAGTGACCTCTTGTGCTTTGAAGCCACAATTTTGCATAAGTAATACATGCTTTTCTAAGAAGGGATCTATGTTGTGTATCTTAATATCTGTTGAGAATCATATGTCTGTGACAATATTGCTCTTATTAGAGTCTTATTTAGTGATTTTTGTATAACTGCATTTTTTTATTGATAGATCATCTATTACGTACTGCAAGTCAGCATTCCGATAGCAGTGGTTTTGCTGAAGATTCAGCAGATTGCCTATCCCTTAATCATCTTCAGGTAAAATTTTCTATTGTAATGTCACTATGATTAACTTCTTCATTTTAAGGTGATTTTTCAGTAACTGTATATTTTAAGATTGAATTTGTATAATCTTAAATTTTCACATGACAGTAAGAATAAAACTCCTTTTGGGATATTGATGTCATCTAAGCATTTGCCTACAAATTTTAGGTTTCACTAATGCTTTTCCGACTATTAAAGAAAAACATCTCTTTCTTAATTTTTGGACCACCAGTAAACAGATTATTTTGATTATTAACCTTTTTGGTCTGTTGTTTTTCTAATTTCTACTGTCATTTGTGTTTCAGTATTTTATAGTAATTGTTTTCCTTATGTAATAATTAAAATGGGCAAAGATCTATATAACTTGCTGAATGTTGTACTGACTTTTATGCTAAAGTGTGTTAGATTACTTAAAAAACTTGTAGTCTATAGGCGGAGTACACAGAATGTACACAGAAAGTGTTTAAAACACCTGTAAGCAAATTTTAAAGAAAATTGGGATGAGAAAAATTCCACCCCAAATGCATTTTAAAGGGCAAACAGACCAGAGACACATCTAAGGAGGCTCAGAAGGAATAATCTAGTGGACAGAAAACTGGGAGATGGAGGAGAGACCTTGAGAAGGGCTGTGGCTGTGGAGGGAGATGGGCTGGCGGCTTCTGGGAGAGTCCTGGTGGGGTCCGTGATGAAAAGTTGTTATTGGAGAGTGAAGCGATGGTGAGGACGAGAACATGAGGACGTTGCCTATTCATCACACAAGGGTGGGACCTTAGGGCCATAAGCTTTTTGTCTTCCTCACGTGGGAATGACTTAGGGAAGTTGTTCAGCTAAGAACGGAAACAATATGAGAAAAAGAGTTTGATCTAGAAAAATCTGGAAATAGCTTGGTCCTGGAGAGGATGTGGTTGGACACACAGATGGGGGGATAAGCTGTGACAAAGGCTCATAATTTCCTTTCAGAGTGGAGGGAAGGAGGGAATGGTGGGGACAGATATAGGGAAGTTTACAGGTGTTGGGGGAGAACATTAAGAAATTCTTGTCTATTTGTTTTCTGGTTTTTTTTTTGAAACAGAGTCTCATTGTGTCAGTGCTGTGGCATCACAGCTCACAGCAACCTCAAACTTTTGGGCTTAAGCGATTCTCTTACCTCAGCCTCCCAAGTAGCTGGAACTACAGGCGCCTACCACAACGCCCCACTATTTTTGGTTGTAGATGTCATTGTCATTTGACATCCCTGAGCTGGGTTCTAACCCGCCAGCTCTGGTGTATGTGGCTGGTGCCCTAGCTGCTGAGCTACAGATGCCAAGCCTATTTTTTTTTAATTTGAGACAGAGTCTCACTTTGTCACCCTTCTTAGAGTGCTGTACCATTATAGCTCACAGCTTGAGCTCTTGGGCTCAAGTGATTCTCTTGCCTCTTGCTGGGACTACAGGCGCTTGTCACAATGCCTGGCTATTTTTAGAGATGGAGTCTTGCTTTTACTCAAGCTGGTCTTGAACCTGTGAGCTCACGGCAATCCACCCGCCTCAGCCTCCCATGTCTGTTTTCTTTATGAGTCAGTGTCATGTGTTAAAAGGAAAGAAGGAGGGTGTTGGAAAGAGAACATAAGGAAAAGGGTGAAAATCTGAAATAATCTTTGTGAGAAAGTAAGGGGGAAGAGGATTGCATACTAGGAGCAGTAAAAACAATTTTTGAGTGGAACTGGGGCCAGAGCCGAGATGGGAAATGGTAAAAGTACAGAGGGATCAGATCAGTGGGGTTTTTTAAATGATGTTTCTTGTTTTCTTCCCCTCTCCACCTTCATAGGTTCACGAGTCCTTGCAAGCCATGGGGAGTAGTGCTGATAGCTGTGATAGTGAGACAACAGTCACATCATTTGGTGAAGACCTTGTCACACCAACAGTACAAGACCAGCCCTATTTTAATGAATCAGAGGAGGAGTCTCTCGTCCCCCTCCAGAAGGAAAGAGAGAAGGCAGAAACAGTTGCTGACAAAAGAAAGTCAGATAGCCAGGATTTCCCTCAGTGTGAGACCATTGAAAATACAGAAAATAAACAGTCCACCTGTGGTACAGGAGATCACATTACTGAAATTACTCAAATGAAGGAGGATTTGTCTCCAGCACAAACAGTAGAGCTACTGAGGGAAGCAAGTGCTGAAAGTGATGTGGATAAAAGCAGTGAATGTGAATTTCCTCAATATACCACACATCATATTCTGAAATCTTTGGCTTCCATTGAAGCTAAATGCAGTGATAAGAGCTCTGAAAATGCAACTGGGCCTCACTCTTCTGTGGACATAGTTAATACAGCTTTGCAAAGAGCTCAAATGAAGGTTTGCAGTCTGTCTAATCAAAGAATAGGGCGTAGCCTGATCAAATCAAAAGATCTGTTAAAACATAGGTACTTACTTGCAAAAGCTGGATATCCTCTGAGAAGGTCTCAGTCTTTACCAACCACCTTACTGAGCCCAGTGAGGGTTGTGTCCTCTGTCAATGTTCGGTTGTCTCCAGGAAAAGAGACCAGATGCAGCCCACCTTCCTTCACCTATAAGTACACACCTGAGGAGGAGCAGGAATTAGAAAAGGGGGCGACAGAGCGTGATGGTCAGTCCTTAGTTAAATCCACCATTTTCATCTCTCCACCATCTGTGAAGAAAGAAACAGCCTCGCAGAGCCAGGCGACCCAGTTGGAGGAGTGCCATCATAGGACTCCTGCCTGTTCACTGTTTGTCCCGGCACCCATATCTCAGTCCACCTGCTCCCTTCATTCCGTCCACTCGGAGTGGCAGGAAAGGCCCCTGTGTGAGCACGCAAGGACTCTGAGCACTCATAGTGTTCCCAACATCTCCGGGGCCACCTGCAGTGCCTTTGGGTCCCCTTTCGGGTGTCCTTACTCACACAGACATGCTGCCTACCCTTACCGAGGATGCTCTGGGAATCCTCCTTCCACCATTGAAATGCAGCTGCGAAAAGTCTTGCATGATATTAGGAACTCCCTGCAGAATCTTTCACAGGTATGAGGAAAAGCATGTCTTTATTAAGTATGTCCTTTTTTCTTTTATTCTGAGCACCCCTTAGTTCTCTAAGAAGCTGAGACTCAATCAGGTGTGAACCCCTGAACTTATTTTCTTACATGTCTAAACTTAACCTATATCTGCCCTCCTTTTATACTCTTCCCTCCTGTTTCAAGGGAAAAGCTATAACTACTCCTGAACAAAGTTAATTTCTCTCCTGGTAATCTCCCTCCCTTCCCAGGGGAGAGATTTTGCTCATAAGGTGCTCTCCTTTTTTTAACCTGTCCTCCATTGTCTTTGTCAAGGTGTGCTTCTTATTAAAAACCTTCCAAGTCCTTTGTCCCCTCATCTCTGCCACTGAATGCACATTGACTGCCTTTTCCTTCCCTAAGTTTCTCCCTGTGGGCTTCTGTGGCACCGTGTTCTCCTGGTTCTGCTCGTTCTCTCTCTGGCTAAGCCGTCCCCTTCACCTACTGACCCCTGGTGCTGCTCTCCTGGCACAGGATTAGTCCACTTCACTGAGTTCAAATACTGGGACTACTCCAGGACAGGAAAAAAACCCAGGTAAAATGTGAATTTGATTCATAGTGCTAGGTGTGTCTTGTTGTTTTTAAAGTCGTCACCCTGATTGGTTAGTAGACTGGAAATAATTTTCAGAAACAACCTTTGAAAATAAGTAAGTTGTCTTCAGGTTTGCTTTTCACCTTTTCTTTCTGAATCTGTGTCTGAACTTACTTATATTTAGACACTTGAGGAATTGAAGAAAACATCAGTGTAGTGTCGACAGTGTTCAGCGCAAAGCATGGAGGCCTAGAATGAATGTAATACATCTGTAATCATCATGAAATAGTAGGCAGAAAGCTGCTTTAAAAGTAAAAAGCAAAGTTGTAAGTTTTCAGTTACAGTAAGATATATACCTTCTTTTAATATATGTAGGTTTTATCCTCATGACAGTTCTCTCCTGATGGTGTTTAGTCTAACCAAAATGTGGGTGTTTCCACGAAATGTAGTTCTAGCTGTGACTGAGATACGTGCTTTTTCAGCTCTAATTATGGGAAGGTGAGGATTTCAGGGCCCTGTCCATCTGCACCCTCATGGTATACTTTTCTTTCTAAACCAGCTTGTTCTGCTCTGTGGTCTCTACTTTTGGGATGTCCTGTCAATAACTCAGCTAATGAATCTCCCCACGCCCACCCCACCCTACATCAGTGTACATAAGGCCTCTGCCTGGTCTCTGTAGTCTCATTCTCGGTAGGTGTGTGCTCCAGCCATACTGGACTTGCGTGCAGGTCTCTAAATAGCTGTGTATTCTTAGGTGTTTGCACATGCCTTTTTTTTTTTTTTTTTTTAATCTGGAAGGCCCTCCCATACCTTTCTTTGAATAGCCAAGTCCTGTTTGCTATTAAGGTTCATCTCACATGTCATCACTTTGGGAAAAGTTCACCTAATTTAAACTTGAATTTTTATTTGTTTCCACAGAGCACTTCCCGCTCCCTGTATTTTAATTTTTTTAAAAAAACTTCTCTTTTCTTCTTCCTTACACTGCGAGAACATCTTTTTATCCCACTACCTGAAGTAGTGGCACATAGGAGAAGCTCAAATGCTGAGGAAAGACTGGCGATTGGTACTCTATCCTGTCTAGTCAGTAATTACTGTAATCTCATGATGACAGTTATGGCAACTTCTACATTTTTGTTTTTTGTTTCCCTGCTTTCTTAAGGCAAGAGGGTAGTCCTATAAGACACAGGTGTGAACTATTCACATTCCTTTATCTCTTCCTCCTGCTAAGTAAATTGACTTACATCGGGAACAGGTAGCAGTAATAGGTATCATTGGGGAGTAGTTTTTTGTTTTTATTCCTGTTTATAATGAAAGGTTTTTGTTGTAGCTATTGCTTAGCCTCAAAGGGGAAAATACATAGGCCCCAAATTCTGCCTTTTTAATATATTGAATAATTTGGAAGGAGCCACTTTAACATTGACTTTTAATCCTAATTTTACTCTTTTGAAGTACCCTATGACGAGAGGACCAGATCTTGCTGCTGCTCCATATAATAATCAGAAATCATCTGTTCTACCTCTTTATGAAGTAAGTTCTTACTTCTGTCTTTGTATTACAGAATAATCTGTATGATTTAGAAGAATAATTTTGGTATGTTGCCTTTTAGAATACTTTTCAGGAGCTCCAAGTCATGAGGCGGAGCCTAAACTTGTTTAGAACACAAATGATGGACTTAGAGTTGGCAATGCTGCGTCAGCAAACCATGGTTTATCATCACATGACGGAGGAGGAGAGGTAAAAGTTCATTTTCATTCAACTTTTATATATATATATATATATATATATATGTATGTATTTTTTTTTTTTTGGCTGGGGCTGGATTTTAACCCGCCATCTCTGGCGTATGGGACCAGCACCCTACTCCGTTGAGCCACAGGAGCCGCCCTCAACTTATATATTTTCAAGCCAAGTTTCATTTCTACTGCTGTGTACCCTATATCTGTTTTGTGAACCGGTTTAGATAATGTTAGGCACACATAGTGTATTGCTCAGTGAACTTCCCTACCTTCAGCGTATTAAGGAAGTTGGTGTTTATAACCTGTTCTTCAGCATTTGGGATATTTGTGAGAAAGTACAGAGGAAAAAAGACTGATGTCCAGCTGGATTCACCTATTGTAGTTACATTGCGCTAATTTATACAACTTGGGATTTCAGTACCTTCTGTTAGTTTATAATTGCCAAAACCGTTGTGAATAGGAATCAAACTGCATTTTTCAAGCTGCATGCCTGTCACCCTACCCACAGGTTTGAAGTTGATCAGCTCCAGGCTTTGAGAAATTCAGTGCGGATGGAGCTTCAGGACCTGGAACTGCAGCTGGAGGAGCGCCTGCTGGGGCTGGAGGAGCAGCTGCGTTCTGTGTGTGTGCCCGCGCCCTTCCGCTCCTCTGCACTCCTGGTACGCTGCCCTGAGCCTGCTTGGGAGTTTCCACATAAGTTAAGACATGTGCCTTCATTTGAAGTCAACTATTTTAATGGTATTGAAAGCATGCAGACTGTTTAAGGAGCTTTCCCACAAATCGGTTGAATATGCAGTTGTGGTAATTGTCTTAAATATTTAGTATGTTTAGAAATATGTTGAAAAGTTTTAATGATAAATTTTAATAGGAAAGAATAAGGGTCAATTCAAAAGTTTAGTTTTTTTCAAAGAAAAATGGGAGTGAGTTATCTCATGACTAATTTAAACTTTGATCACTGCATGTAACTGCAAAAACACAAATGTGTATTTTTTCCTGCTTTCTTGCCTTTACATAACTGGTTAAACTTTTCCTTTATTTTGGATTCTTTTCCATTCTTTATGATGTTTTAAGGAATCAAGTGAGATGTTTAGATAAGAAACATATACAACAAAGAGAATAAAAGAAAACCCTGCCTTTATTTTGTACCACTTTTCATACTTCTAATGTTCTTTTCCATGAAATTTGAATGTCAGTGGTTGTATTCTTATTTTTGCCAGTGTTTTTGAAGTTGGAGAATATATTGCTTCAGAATGTTGAAGTAATGAATTTTTTTCTCTATTGTTTCAGCAACACATTTGATTTTGTTAAAAATAATCGAATGAATACACGTACACCTGCATATCTATAAGCACATACGAAGTAGAATAGAGTAACGTGTGTACACACACGTAGCATAGACTAAGAATATCCTGTTACATCCTGTTAGTGAATGTATTTTTACATGGTTTTGATCTGTTATTCTGAGCAAGATGTGGGGGTGACAGCAGAGATCTAGAACCTTGTATCAGTTTTCAGTTGGAATAATACATTTTATAGGATACATGACAGTTGAAGGTGACTTTGGTGACATAAAGGGATGCTTCATTGCACTAATTAGCCAATTAATTTTATTATAAAACTCTTGCAATTTGAAAACACACACACACATATATATATATATAATATATAACATATTGTTCTTAACATTTCAGGGAATGTGTGGCAGTAGAAGTGCTGATAACTTATCGTGCCCTTCTCCGCTGAATGTGATGGAACCAGTAAGCCTCTCGCCTTTTAAATCACCAGCAAGGGGAATGATATATAACATTTCATAAACACACAGTTTTCCTAGTGGAGATGAAATGTATATTTATTTGCTTTAAATTCAGAATCTGGTAAGTTACAATTAAATTGATTGGGAGTGAGTTTGGCATCTCTGAAAGTCCATTGCCATCTAAATCATTAGAAAACCACCTTATTGCAATCATGATTTATCCTCTTTATGACCTAAAGAAATAAACATATTTAGCTTACACTCAAGAGAAATGTGGTTTCATAGCCTGATCCCAAATCCTTTAGGTAGTTCTATAAGATGACTGGTTTTTGAACAACAATTCAATTTTTATGTATCTTTGACAAATTGGTTTATTTGGGGGCAAAAGCACTATCAGTTATTATTTTGTTTTTCATTAGACTCTTCCTTCCAAGTAATTTGGACACTAGTGTAATAAGTAAAATTTCATCCCACTGTGTATTCTAGTTACCAGTTGTATTGCTAGATGTCACTAGGAATCTAAATTTTACTTTGCTGTTTCTGCAAGTGAAATTGAGTAGTTACTAAATTAATAAAACATTAACTTTACAAGTTATGCGATTTTTCTCAATAATCACAATTGGATTTAAGCTTTCTTTTTAAATACCAATCTTAATTTAAGAGAGAAAAATAACAATTTTTCTGATCTCCAGGTCACTGAACTGATGCAGGAACAGTCATACCTGAAGTCTGAATTAGGCCTGGGCCTTGGAGAAATGGGATTTGAGGTTCCTCCTGGAGAAAGCTCAGAATCTGTTTTTTCCCAGGCAACATCAGAGTCATCTTCTGTATGTTCTGGTCCCTCTCACGCTCACAGAAGAACTGGAGTACCTTTTACTGCCTCCGTGAGCAAACCCAAAACCCAGTCAGTGGCGAGTAAGAAAGTGTTCCGAGCATCAGTGGCCCTCACGCCCACCGCCCCTTCTAGAACAGGCTCTGTGCAGACACCTCCAGATGTGGAAAGTTCTGAGGAAGGTGAAGCAGCTGAAGAAGTCCCAGAGGCTACAGGACCTAAATCTGAAGTGGAAGAAGGGCATGGAAAACTCCCGGGAACGGCAGCTGCTGAGGAAGTGCACAAAAACGTGGAGCAAGATGAGTTGCAGCAGGTCATACGGGAGGTGGGTGCAGTCTCAGAGATGTGTGTCTGAGGAAATTTTTTATTGTAATTATTATGGGTATGTAATAGTTGTATATCTTTATGGGGTACCTGTGATGTTTTGATACAGGCATACAATGGAATTAATCAAGTTGGGGTAATTGGGGTACCCATCACCTCAGACATTTAACATTTCTTTGTGCTAGGAACATTCCAGTTCTACTCTTAGTTATTTTAAAGTATGCCCTACATAGTGCTGATTATAGTTACTTTGTTGTTCTATCACATATTTTCATTCTACCTAACTAT
Source organism: Nycticebus coucang (assembly GCF_027406575.1). Taxonomy (NCBI): domain Eukaryota; kingdom Metazoa; phylum Chordata; class Mammalia; order Primates; family Lorisidae; genus Nycticebus; species Nycticebus coucang. The sequence continues at coordinate 78,819,839 of NC_069786.1, forward strand.
ATTTTTGTACCCATTAACTATCCAGCCCTTATCCCCTTCTCCCCACCACCTTTCCCAGCCTCTAGTAACTTTCGTTCTGTAAAAGAGATTTTATTTGAATGTTTCTTGTTTATAAGATATTCTTTTGACTCACAGTATTTAGTAATTTTCATAGAGCTTTTAAATTCTTTCCCACCAATCTAATTAGTGTCTACTAAGGTATGTTTGTGATGGCGTTTCTGCAGATTCCTTACTCCAGTGTGAAATAGTTGCAGTTTTCTATTCACTATAGTGAAAAAAGTACTTGCAAGGCTTGAAATAGATAAACATGTAATAAATTCTTTGGACCTCTTGTTTCCAAGAGGTCCAGGATTAAAAGCTGCATTTTACGATTTCAGTTGACATGAGAAAATAGTGTTGTGATTTTAATAAGTATAAAGAATTTGATCTGTTTGGTTTGCTGGGTGCAGAAGTGTGGAAATTATGTGAGTTGTTCAAAAGTTGAACTATAGTAAGAACAGAAGGCTTTATGAGAACCTGAAGCATTACCATAGTTGTAGATTACCAGAAGAACTACAAAACTTCAGAGAAGTTAGTAGTGAAAGGTCAAAGGGTGATAAAAATTACTGAAATTGACCTTTTTAGCACTAAGATCAGAAAGTTAGAAGAACTGCAGTAGAACATCTGTTAAGTTGACCACCCAAGGGACTGTAACTAACTGGTCAACACTTGGAGGTGGTCAACATAAGGAACTCAGCCTACTGTACGGATAATGTAGATGTGGTGCATGTCTGGTCTGTGAAAATTCGGTCAACTTGAGGTGGTCAGTGTAGAGAAGTGGTCACCTATGGAGGTTCTACTATGATATGTATCAGTTATAGCTCCACGATGGTAGCTTGAGAAGTTCTCCTATAACAGGATACGTGTGTTTCTGACCATTTCTGTGCTGTACAGACTCATGCAATAAAAATCAGGGTTTGGGGGGAAAATAGAAGTAACAGACATAACACAACTTTGTCAGTGACGTATTAAAAAGACAAACAATAGAAACCTAATAAACACAGTATAATGGTGTACATTTGACTCTTGGTATTTGAGGGGGATGGGGTTCAGGACCCCATCACAGTTGCGGGATGCTCAGGTCCCTTGTATGAAATGGCATAGTACTTGCATGTAATCTGCACATCCTCCATATACTTTAAATCATCTCTAGATTACTTATGATACAATATAAATGCTACGTAAATTAGCTTTTATATTTTTAAAATTGTATAATTTTTTTATTTCAAATATTTTTGATCTGCTGCTGATTGAACCATAGGTAGGGAATCTGAGGATACAGAGGGCTGATTGTACATGTTAAATGCTTAAGAAATACATAAATACTACAATAAATATGGTGCTTTACCATTAAAAAAGCCCTCAGGTTTTTGGAGTTGGGCTTTGGAATTTGCAGCTTGTGAGTTACTGTGAAGAAGTAAGTGAAAGGAGAGTGAACTGAAAACGGACACAGTTTGAATGTTTAGCAAACTCTGTGCATCGCTCTGTCTAGTCAGGTGTGCCTGGGATTAGTAATCCACTCCTGTTTATGTGTTTTATAGCAAAGATCAGTTTTTGAGTAAAATGTTCTTTTCCACGCTATGTTTGCTGATTGAGGAAATAGGTTTTAAGATAGCTTTTTTTGTTGTTTGTTTTTAGAAATGTGATGTTTTTGTTCTCCTTAGCTTGCTTTGGTTTGAAAGTTTTGCTTGAAAACTTCGTTGCTTGTTTGGCACAAATTCTCCCTTTAATGCACACTTTGAATCCTCATTTTTAAAGCTGTAATGGCATGATATGTGCCTGAAGTAACATCCTGGGAATAAAGCATTTGTTTTAGACCAGAATGTTGATTCTCGGCCATTAGGACATAGTACGGAGAAATGTCGGTTGTTCTCATTTGGCTTCCTTGACTTTAGAGAACTACTTAATCATTTAGAAGAACCTCCCATTAAATGTGGTAGATTTTATTATTTGCAGACATTTAAACTGACATGCAAGGCATATATTTGCAGAATTTTTCAGAATTTGTTAGTGAACCCATTAATTACAAGCTGTTTAGTTCAGAGTTGGGCTTAGTTTGGAGGAAGTTGGGTTTAACATGTACTCTTTTACCGTGTACGTAGATGGGCTTTCCAAGCAAATGTAGAGAGATCAGACAAGGCATAAAAGGAATATTGTTGTACTTCAGAAAACAAATTCTTTTGAAGTAATTTAAAAGCACATATTAATAGATAAATTAATTCAATGCCAGTTGTAATTTAAAAAAAAATTGTGTTAGTATCAGCTCAGTTGAAGTGGTTTTCTGTTAGTTTGTTTACAAAGTATTTAAAATTCAGGATAGTCTTTATGCCATTCATTTCAAATTGCTAATCTTTTTACTTAAATATACATGGTACTAAATTCCAGTCTCTTTTTAAAGCTTAGTATATCAGCTACCAAGAAAATTAAATTAGATTTTTTTTCTCCCAGTAAATTCTGAGCCATTAACTCCATTAACAAAGCCACCATTTAGGAAGGCAAGATTTAATCTTGGGTTGAACAGTTTTGCAGGTGAGGATTAAATATATGTTTGCCCGGCGCTTTTAGGAAAGTTTTCTCATTGCATGCCTGGGTGCATGAAACCATTACATCTGTCAGGACTTTGTTCTTCATTGCACCATGAGTGAGGTTTTTAAAAAGAGTGTTTTCATCATTTATAATGTGTTAATATTATAGAAAGTCCTTCCAGTTAAACATTTAATATACTCATTCAGTAACTAAACTTTTTTTTTTTTTTCTTTTTTGCAGTTTTTGGCCGGAGCTGGGTTTGAACCCGCCACCTCCGGTATATGGGGCCGCGCGCCCTACTCCTGTGAGCCACAGGTGCCACTCCAGTAATTAAACTTTTATCAGATTAAAAGTGGCACACCAATGGGGAGGGGCAGGGATAGTTGTTTCACATGTTCGTGACCCACCACCTTTGGTGTTTTAAAGATACCCCTTGTCTGTGTACATTGTGAAAACTGTGGTCAGAAAAAAAATCACACTCTCTTAAAGGTTGCCCAGTCATCTGTGATGCATGTGATCAGTGGCCTGAAATTGTTTACAAGTACTTTAAAAATGTATGTATGTATGTAAATAAAAAATACTTAAAAGGCTCAGAGCCTGTAGCTCAGTGGCTAGGGTACCTGCCACACACTCCTAAGCTGGCAGGTTTAAACCCAGCCCGGGCCTGCCAAACAATAATGACAACTACAACCAAAAAATGGCCGGGCATTGTGGTGGACGCCTGTAGTCCCAGCTACTTGGGAGGCTGATGCAAGGGAATCGGTTGGGCCCAGGACTTTGAGGTTGCTGTGAGCTGTGACACCAGGGTACTCTACCAAGGGTGACATAGGAGACTTGGCCTCAAAAAAAAACTAATTAATTAAAAAAATAAATAAATAAAAAATACTTAATAGAATAAATATTTGCCCATATTTATTTTGCCCAGAATTAAATGTCAAAGAGTAAACATAGATTGCTTTATGTTTATAGAGTTCTTTGTGTATTCATTTACCTAGACTTGGTTCTTACCTTTCAGAAACTTTAAATATATTTGACATGTCTTAAACATGTATTTTGGTAAAATACACAGCTTGCCCATGTGTGCTATTGCAACATTGTTTTTAGTGATCCCTCGACATAGTGGTGGCCACACAGTAGGCTCTCAGTAGGTACATTTTAAGTGGAGTCTTTTTGTATTGTCAAGAGCATTCCTTTCTTAATTTCACTCAGGTAGTGTTATTTTCAGCGTACATTGTTGTTTGGAAATTCTGTTCATAAAAGTAATTTTACCAGCAGTCCCAGTAGAACTTTCTCATAATCCTTCCAACCTCTCGGTAGCACGGGAGACTTGAGAACTGATTCCTTTGATAAATTATTTAAAGGCATTTCATCATTTTTAGTGCTAGTCTGTAGTTCTTTGTTCTTCTACTTTCTCTTCCTTTTTGTAGCTGGTATTGTCTCTCCTTAGGCCTCACTCTCATTGATTCATCCATTCAGATATTTATTGAGTGCTTACTGTATGCAGTTTATCAAATTGGTAAATGTTACCTGAGCCCCTACCTGAAGGTGCTCACAATATACTGTCCCTCTGACCTCACCCTGCTTTTCCTAAATTCCTTCTGCTTCCCAGAAGGAACTGTTTGTCAGTAAGCCTCCATTATACTTTGCCCTCTCATCTAAGACTCTCACGCTTTAAAGTTTTCTTTCTCCACTATCATCTGAGACAGTTCTAACTTTTTGTGACCTACTGTGTAAAATTGTAAGATGTTTGACCATAGAGATCCTTGTATGTTTTACTCTAGTCATGTCTGCACTCCAGAAAAAGGCTGGCACACGGCACACATTTTTGGTTTGTAAAGAATAATTTTTGGCTAGTTTTGCATTTTTTTATTTGTTTGTTTTTTTTTTAAGGATGAAGAATGATGGCATGTAATAAAATTGCCATATTTCATTGGCAGCAGGACTGGAAAGACTATACTATTCATTGCCTCCTGAATATAAATTTTCAGTGGTTTGGTTTCATTCAGCATACTGTATATTTGTGTTTTATATACTATGGCTAAGAGGGTCTATAGTTTCTAGAATATTTGTATCCAATATATAACTTGTTTAAAAAAGTAAATCTGAAGTGTTATGAGCTTCAAAAACTTTTAGTGCTGTTTAACATTTAGAAATCTCGATAGGAAGTAAAATGAAAAACTTATATTTAAATATATTTTCGTGCAGATGGTTGGTGGCTGAGGAGCATTTTGTTTCATGAATAACTATGTAAATCTGTATTGTGTACCAATTTTGCATGACAGATTAATGCAGAGCCATTTTTTGAAAGACTTCAGTTAATATGTGTTCAAAGTGTACTTTGGAACATTTTAGGAAATAGATCATTCTGGCTGGAAGGATAGAAATGTAGAATTTTTAAAAGCTGATTGAGAGTGTCTCAAGTGCTAATGTGGAGGGCTTTATTAGTTTATTTCAGGAAATAGACATTTTAAGCTTTCAAAAAGTGTTGATTAAAGGTGATGCTTTAGAGAGAAAAGGTGGCAATGGGCATGGCTATCTGGAGAAGATGATCCTGATGGAACTGTCATCGCCCCAGGTCTGTTTGACTTTCCCAGCAAGGAGAGGAGGTGAATATCCTTATCTGAAGCAGAGGCTTTGCACTGGTGACGACTGTATCATACAGCTAACTAAAGGAAAAGTTATTTCTTTAGAGTTTATGACTGTTTTGACGATGTTTTCCTTAGTTCAAAATAAATTTGTACAAAAGATAATGTACAAGTTAGTACATTATATAATTTCTTAAACTTCTTTAGGTATTTTGCTTTCAGTTGGTATAAACGGGCATCATATTTGTATATTATTTTATCAAAGTATTTTTAAGCAATCAGAGCCCTTGGGTGTCCTGCTGATTACTTTACAAAGGTAGGTAGTAATAAAAACATGTAATCAGTCCTTCCATGGTATTTTGTGTCATGAAGTATAGTGTTTACTAGAAATTTTCGAATCTATGAAATAACACTTCTAACATTTTCAATTGAAGAATTGTGATATTTTATAATTGTGTTAGCTGAGTTATGCTAGATCATGACTAGAGAGATCTGAGACTGATTTTGTGTAGAGGACAGATGGCCTTGATTCCCTGCTCCCTCTCTTGTGTGGCATCAGGTTCACATGAAGATGGAATGCAGTTTTCTCTATGGTTTAGCCGATTACAGGAGTTAAATGCTATTTGTTTTTTCTAAGCACAGAAAAAAAAAAAAATTACGTTGTTCTGATTTTTCTCTTTTTTCATTCTAGATTAAAGAGTCTATTGTTGGGGAAATCAGACGGGAAATTGTAAGTGGACTTTTGGCAGCGGTATCTTCAAGTAAAGCATCTAATTCTAAGCAAGATAGTCATTAAATGGAAATTATAGGTAAATTTTTCTGAATTTTTGTGTTTAACCAAAAATAAGTTAGTACTTGGCATTTAATTCTTTGTTTTCTTAGTATACAAGTTTGGTTCTCTCGCTCAATTTTGATTTTTAGAAGATATATGTAATTATGATGTCCTACAGTGTAAAAACCTCACATAGCCCTATTTGAAGTGTAAGCAAGAAAAATCTCATCATACTAATCTCCAGGGAATTATCTACATTAGGCCATTTTAGTAGAATTCTAGTGTAGTAAATAAATCCTGGAATTGGACTGTCAAACTTGAAATCTTTGAAAGCACTTTGATTATAACAAAGGTATTTCAAATGCAAAATTTATGGAACAAGATTTTAAAAATCAAAATTTCTTAGTATTTTTCTTAATTAGTTTTTAAAGAATTACTTATTAAAACGAATGACTTTTATTTTCTCATAGGTCTAATTACATTTTATAAAATACATCTTAATAGTAATGCTTGGTGATTGCCAAAAGGAATAGCACACTTTGGTAGAATAATACCTTTAATGGAATTAAGGTAAAAATATCCATTGTATAGCAAGAGAAATAAAATGTAATTTGAAAAATATATAATTATATAAAATGGGAAAAATATTTTGATTAAAGTGTGTCATAGGGCAGTGCCTGTGGCTCAGTGAGTAGGGCACCGGCCCCATATGCCGAGGGTGGCGGGTTCAAACCCAGCCCCGGCCAAACTGCAACAAAAAAATAGCCGGGCTTTGTGGCGGGCGCCTGTAGTCCCAGCTGCTCGGGAGGCTGAGGCAAGGGAATCGCGTAAGCCCAAGAGTTAGAGGTTGCTGTGAGCCGTGTGACGCCATGGCACTACCCGAGGGCAGTACAGTGAGACTCTGTCTCTACAAAAAATAAATAAATAAATAAAATAAAATAAAATAAAAACTGTGTCATAAAGCAACGCATGATATTTTTTTCCCCCAAACTCAGTGATAAAAGTATTACTTCCCAGAAATGTGTCTAGAGATCACAGGAAGATTATGTTTATATGTATATATATCTGAATAAAATTCTCATCCCTACCTTTTAAAGAATCTTTTAATAACAGCCTTTGAAAAATGTTTAAAGTGAACTTCTCTGTCTTTTGTAGGTTGGGATGAATCCTATTAGCTGTCATTGGAGGTATCAATACTATACACTGGTGGAGGTGTCACTTGGGCTTTGGAAGATCCTTGCTGCTGAGCTGGGCTACTGAACACAGTGTATAGTGTGTATTTCTTCTATGCATATCTTTTTAAGGAACATATGTAGAAACTTAGGCACTTTGCCGTTTCTTTTATGAACTATCAAAATTGTAACAGTTTGAAAAACCTAATATTTATTTGTATGTCAATATTTTTCATTTGATTCTCTATTAGAATTAATTATAAAACTTGAAGACTTCCAGACTTATCCAACTTATACATAACATAACATACTTCTTCAAACCAGCTTCTTAAAACACTGACCTCTATGAGGTATTTACTGTGCAATAACTGATTCATTTTTGGAGAGCTTGAAGCAACCAATGATTTTCCCTCCACTGCTATTAATTAGTGTTACTTCCAAGAAGAAAAACTATTCTGTTGTAAAAATTGCTCTTAATTCTTGAGGAGGTTACTAATAGCAGTGGGATAGAATTATATGAGGTTACCTACAACTACTTAATGTTCTTACACTGTAAGCCTTGTTACTTTATCCAAGACAAATATAATTTTGTGGTAGCTTATGTAGTATTTTTCTTTTGGTAGTATGCCCTATGTAAAACACTATGTACTTTTTGCATTGTCCAGACTTTTTTATTATATTTCTTCTTCTGTCTTTTCAACTAAATAATAGAGTATCATCCAAATGATGGGGCCTATGACTTGAATGAATAGAAATGAATAAGCTTCTTTTTGTTTTTTCAAAGTAGAAGTAATCTACATTTGTTCTCATTATGTAAATGGTTTTAATTCATTTTTAACCAATGAAAACTTTGTTATTATGAAAAAAAGGAAAGTGGTTTCCTATTTGGTTTTATATGTGTTAATAAATGTGTAAAGTAACCAAATGCTATTGAAATTATTCTCTTAGCATTTATAATTTTCTTACTATGTTTCTTTGTGTGTGATATTTTAATCAAAGTGGTTGAGATGTTAACAGTGTTCTTTGAAAGAGTATCTGTAAGGTTTATAAATGTTTGAAATATCACACAAAAGCTGATTCTAAAAAAAAAAAATTAAAATAATAAAGTATTTATTTTGCCTAAAATGTTGTTAGTGGTTTCTTGAACTGCAGGATGAAGAATTTGGATTAGATCTGATGAGTAACAAAGAAGTTCTGAAAGAACTGCAGCTTACAACCTAATAGTTGTTATGCTGTTTTCCTAGAGATGTGTCTATGCTGCTTTAGAAAATGCAGTTGAGATAGACCACGCAGGAGAGAGGGCATGGGCTGACGCCTCTCGGACTCATCCAGTTCTGTGGTCGTAATGATTACCATCTGAAGCCAAAGGAAACTTCTCTTTAAAGTGTTCTCTCTTTTAAAAAAAATAAAATAAAGTGCTCTCTCTTTAAATGTAAACTACAAAGAGCAGATTTTAAAGTATTATTTTACTCTTTGTACAAATTATTCAGCAATTTTTAGCTAGGTGATTCTAACAGCAGTAATAATACATACAAACCAAGCACTCCGTTTACTAGTTAATACCGGCAATCAAATATTTTAACTAAGTTTGTAACCACGTTTAGTTCATTCTTGACAATACAAGATATCCAGAATTTGATAATCAAAGTTAGAGATATAACAGTTGGAATAATAGGCTGACCCAATGGGCAAATAATATAGTAAAGGAATGAGGTAAACTGATCCTCAACCTGATGAGAGTTTTATCTTCCCTTTCCCCATTTTAAACTTTGTGTACTTAATAAACACTTGAAAGCTATTATGTTTGACCCACCATGCTAGCTGCTATGCAGAAATGAAAAATCAAAGAGGATCTAAAAACAAGATGGAGAAACAGGCATCTTTTAATTTAAGGATTGGTTTTGAAGTATCAAAGAATGACAAAAATAATTTGAGAGACTAACCTGAGAAGTCAGAGAAGTCTTTACCAAGATATAGTTTGAGTAAAATCTTAAAAGAATGGCCAGTGAAAAGGCTAGGATTCAAATAGTCGGGAACATTAACAAAGTTTATCCAGAATTCGTGAATTGAGTGTGAATTACCTTTGTAATTTGGGTTGAGTTACCCTTTGTACGTGATGAAAGCAATGTTCTTAAAAATGCCAAAATTGGGCATGGTGGTTCATGCCTATAATCCTAGCACTTTGGGAGACGTGGGCAGGAAGAATAGCTTGAGGCCAGGATTTGAGATTAGGCTGCGCAACATAGCAAGACCCCTTAAGATCTGCAAAAATTAGACGGTGTGTGGTAGCATGTGCCTAGAGTCCCAGCTACTTGGGAGGCTAAGGCAGGAGGATCTCTTGAGCCCCCCAGGAGTTTTGAGGTTGCTGTAAGCTATGATTGTACCACTATGTTCTAGCCCAGGCAATAGAGTGAGACCCTATCTATCTCTGAAAGTAAAAACACCAAGTGGTTTGTAGTTAGCACGTATACGAAGAGCCTGCACAAAGAAGAGCACAGAAGAAAAAGAATCTTTAAATGGTGATTTTGAGGTTTGGAGTTGGCTGTGAGTGATATGCCAGTGTCAAAAATCAGCAGTTTCAGAAAAAAAATCAGACTGGGAATATATATTGTTTCTCTAAGAATATTTAGTTGAATTTCAGTAACACTTAAGATGTGTATTTCCTTAGTTAAAAATATTTGCTCAGCTGGCTATCTTCATCGTTTTTAAAGGAAAATAAGAATGCAGTAAAGTGCACGTAAAAGATGTAAACAGAAATTAAGTTCAGGGGTTTCCTGGAAAAGCTACATTGCCCACATTCCTGTCCAAATGAGTATGGTGGTAGGGAAAGAATCAAGCAAAACAGAAGCATAGTTTGTTTTTTCTTCTTCCTTTCCTGGAAAGGAGAAGCAGAAAGAGAAAAACCTTTTATCTCCTCCATAATTGAAGTTTTATAGTATGACTATTAGTATTATTTATGATTATTGAAAAACACTTCAATCAATTCAATTAATTTAATTGGATTCTAAATGCAGTAAAGATGTCATATCTAATTAATGCTTCCTTTTCTATGCAGTTTTGTATTTTTATTTATTAAATCAGGCTGTTTACTTTGTTGTCTTCTCACTTCCACAACTGATATTCTAATGCTCATATTGAATAAGGACTAGTTTACCTACAGAATATCAGTATAATAAGTAATACTGTCAGAAGTAATAACTCTCAAGTCATAAGTGTAACTCACAGAATCTCATTGTACTCAGCAATAAACTAGGGATGTACTCAAAGATAAGCATGCGTGTCAAATATTATGGTCCGTTTTCTTCATGTGGCTCTTTTTGGATACCCCAAAGGAAACAAAATCTTATTTGAACAAATAGCTTACTTGCTTATCAACATCTATGATGATGATTATAGGCCTTCTTAGCACAATGTTTTTCACAACTCAAAGATCATTAGCTGTTTTGCTTGTGATGTTGATGGGTAGAAATTGGATAACAGGTAGATGAGGTTTGGCAAAAAAAGCATTAAATAGAAGGGACAGGATTTTTCATCTTAATATTATGTTCTCTCAAGCAATAAAACCAAGGACTGGCAAAGGATCCCCTGGTTTTTGGTACCATATGAAAGGAGGGTGAGCATTATTGGGTTGGAATTTTTCAATTAAATGCTGTTCTTTGGAACAAAAAAAAAATTACTCATGGAATAAATACCACGTAGAGCAACGCTTCTCAAGTTTTAACATCCATACAAATCAAATCACCTGAGAATTTATAGAAAAGGATCTGAGTAGGTCTGAGTTCTGCTTTATGGGGTCCAAATTTCTGCATTTCTAGAGGCTTCCAGGTGAGGTTGATGGTACTGGTTCATGAACTGCATTTTAGTAGCAAGGATTTAGAATAGTATGTCTTACTACCTATCTGCTGGGTGCTTCAAAGGAAGGAATTTGTTAAGCAGGAAGGGGCTTTAATCGCCAAAGGGATGTCACTGTAGAGGCCCCTTCAAGAAACTTTTTGTTAAGAACAAATGTAAGCGCAGCACATAGGAAGGAGACCATAGAAGGACCCACCTTGAAAATGTATAATGTTGTAGCAAGGGCTGTGTGGCAGGCACAAAGAGCTATTTTGCTTTTGGTGGTGGTGGTTGACAGATGGGATGCTGAGAAAATGCAAAGACAGTCCGAGTACCTCTAGAGCCAACCAGTCAAGAAGCAAAATGAGGCCCCCAAAGGAAAGAATTAGTCCAGAGATTCTGCAGAAAGAGAACATCAGCTGTAGGATGGACATGTACTCGCTTCACAGTCATTGGTGTGTGAAAGAGCGTTATCATTCCTTTTGGAAAGAGATTAGTGATTAAAAACAATTAAACTTGTGTCAAGCACATTATAATTTGTGTTCCAGAGTTCACTGTTTAGTAAATCCATGTAGAGATGATTCATGGTTTTGTTTCAGTACCTGTCAAATAATTTTTTATTATTTGTGCAGTTCTAAGATTAAAAAAGAAAAAAACCACCCTTGAAGTACTGTAGAGCAGGTACAATTCACAGACTTCTATCACAATTCTGTGTCTGTGCCTGGGCAAAGACTGTTCTTAATAGAATCACTGGCATCATCAGTCATTGGTGTGTGAATCACTGGCATCATCAGTTACATGCCAGTTCTGAATATCTTCACCTATGTTTGGTCAAAAGTACTTCTCTTGTTATTAACCTATTGATATATGTAAACTATTGAAGCTTGAATAAAATAATATGCTTACCCAGTAATGACAAATGGGATTGCATTAGTGAGAGACATATTTCTGACTTTTCCTATCTGGTGCTAGGCATGATCCTCTCCTACATCTTGTCCACTAATTTTGGAGGGTCTCCGAGAGTTATTCATACATCTTCAGTCCTTATCGTCAGTGCCAAGTGCTTTCCTCTTCTCTTGTTCTCTCTGTTGAGGGCCCTGGTGCACCCCTGGCTTTCCCCTGGGGTCCACAGTGGGCCATAGTGGTGATGGCTCACACCGTATGGAAGTGGAGATAGTACTCCCCTTGCTCTATCACCCCTCACCAAGTAGGCAGCAAAGCATCGGTACTTACAACCCAACTCTCTCACAGAATAAGCTTGTAAAAGTATCTTTGGTTGTTTTCTGCTTGTGCGAAAGCACTTGGGACAGATATTTTGCTGTTTTTCCCACAACCTGTCATCCTTGAGTGCTAGCAAGCTTGCTTGCTTTCTGACAAAACACCCTTATTTAAATCAACTAATTCAAATCTGCCTTGTCATTGTTGTTTGGCAGGCCCGGGCAAGATTCAAACTCGCCAGCTCCAGTGTATGTGGCTGGCACCCTAGCCGCTGAGCTACAGGCCGAGCCTCAAATCTACCTTGGCTAAATCTTAATGTGAACACAGAGTAGGTACAAACTCATCCCCTCCTACTTTTAGAAACAGACAAGCATTTTAATGACAAATATTAGGCATGCATATTTTATTTTACTTTTCTGAAATCACAGGTAAACTCCCTCAACATTTCATGAGCAACTGTTGAGTACAAGGAACAACTAAAGACAAAGTTAATTTTGTATAACCTTACTTTACCATTTACTAATTTCTTAATTTTATTTTTTATTTGTTTACATGGGATGGGAAGAGAAATCACCTTTAAATGATAAACATGGCTGCCATCAGCCCTTAAAAGTAGAGATTTTGGGTACACCTGTTATTAAAATTGGAGAAAATATATTATCATAAAGGAGAAATCAAGAATCAGTCACTACTACCAAGATCAAGTAGTATGATTTTGAAGTATTTCTTCGTTTTCTATTGTCTATAAGATTTGGCATGATCTGTTTTTCGAAATTATTTTTTATTTTTATTTATAAATATTAGTTGTCTATTTTTTGATGCTTAAAAAAATAACAAGAAGTTAACTGATGACTCCATACTGAATCTCAGAGTCAAAGCATTCTATAATAGACTTACTCTTATTTGATAATGTGAACATTACTTTCTTTGCATTATTATTATTATTATTTCTTAATATTTCAATGTAGCAATTGTCTGATTCCTTTTCTGAATGTATTTATGTTTGTTTGTTCTTTACCAGGTTTTTGTTTCCAGTCTTTATCTTAAACATTGTTATTGTTATTAAATTTTAAGCCTTTTTAGTTTTGTGAAGGCAATAAAATGAAAACCTAATAAACACATGTATATGTAAAAATAAAAAAAGTAGAGATTTTTTACAGTGATATTCATCATATTTATGCTAGCAAAATTTGGAAACTGCCTACTTTTCCAACAAGAAAAAAAAATTGGATACCTAATGGTATAATATGTATGTGTCAATATAATATAACCGAATAAATATTTTGGAAAACTTTTAATGACAAGGGACGATATGACATATATTTTTGTTTTTGTTTTTAATTTCAAAATATTGAAGGGGTACAAATGTTTTTTGGTTGCCTGAATTACTTTTGTGATACTTGACTCATGGCTATAAGTGTGCCTATCACCCAAATAGTGTCCATTGTACCTATTAAGGTGAGTTTTCTTCCCCTCCCTTCCTGCACCCTCCTCCGTGCTTGATTTCCAGAGTTTTACTTTCACAGGTGTATTCATCAGTTAGTTCCAATTTAATAGCAAGTGCCTGTGTTTGTTTTCCATTCTTAAGGTACTTTACCCAGGGGAATGGTCTACCATTGCAGCCACACTGTTGCAAAAGGCATCCATTCATCCTTTCTTAGAGATGAATAGTATTCTGTAGTATACATATACCACATTTTTTCAATCTACTCATGAAAAGATGAACACTTTTACTGAATACATATCTTTGCAATTGTGAATTGTGCTGCTATTAACATTTGGGTGCAGAAGTCCTTTTTAATAAAAGGACTTCTTTTCCTTTGGGTAGGTACCTAGGAGTAGGAAAGCTAAATCAAATGTTAGGTCTACTTTCAGTTCTTTGAGGTATCGCCACCCTGTTTTCTATGAGGATGTACTTATTTGAGATTCCAGCAACAGTATTTAAGCCCTCCTTTCTCTCCGTGTCCCAAACTAAGCATCTATTAGCTTGGATTTTTAAATAAAATATTCACAAGCTATGCATCTGATAAAGGGCTCATATCCAGAACAAAAACTCAAGCAAATAAGCAAGAAAAAAACAAATGACCTCATTAAAAATTGGGCAAAAGACATGAACAGAAGCTTTTCAAAAGAAAATAGACAAATGGCCAATAAATGTTATGAAAAATGTTCAACATTACTAATCATGAGGGAAAGGTAAATTAAAACAAGATATCACTTTACCCGTTAGAATGGCTTTCATTAATTTATTAATTTTATTAGCATTTAAGTCTTTTAAAATTCACAAAAGTGAATTTTTATTTTAGTATAACTTCTGATGATTGTTATTATTGTTTTTCAATTGTATATGATGCTGAAAGTAAAAAGCAAACAACATTACATTTCATCAGGTATAATGCCAAACCATTTTTTTATAGTAAGTATTAATTCCCTAGAGTCTTTGGTTAGTCCATTCTGCTTATAATGCCCACAATGGGAAAGATAAATGAAGGAAATGACCCATAGCTCCCTAGATTCTGTATATATAATACATTTTGACAGAAATTAATTTTAGAGGGTTAATAGCATGGAAGGAAATTTAATGCATTATCAGAAATTTATGTCAGATATAATACACAGTTGTAACTATCACCCATGATTTGGGGAAAATTTTTCCCAAACTGGCTTAACTTTTCACAGGTTTTAGATTTATGTTCATGTACATTATTTCTTGGTTAATAGAATAGCTGCATCATAGGAAAGCTGGCTGCAGAGAAACTTTCTCTGAAACATTTTATACTTTTCAATTAATAACAAAAATCAGGGGAACAGAGCAGAATGCAGACGTCAGGAATAAATAATAGCCTGAATTTAGATCTTTTGGTGAGAAAATACTTCCGTGATGGAAAAATCCCAACCACATATACTCACAGAGCAAAATGTATTTTTTATAGTGTATTTTCAATTCCAGCATTACCTTTCTGCTCTTTTATTCTTTCCCTTCAAGATATTCCCTTGTGACATCAGGTTATATAAAACAAGCTAGTGCTTTATGTGATCTGGCCTATGCATTTGAGTCTGTGTCCTGAGCTTGCTAAACACTAAAGGCATCTATGTTCATGTCTTTGTACAATAAAATATTGCTACAATTATATATAATCGAAAGAAAAATATGAGCATCAAGGTAGGTCTCAACTCCAGACCTCACCGAAGCCTCACTTTGCTGTAAAATGGTAACAATAGCTACCTACCTCTGGTTTCCTGGGGAGATTAACAAGGTGTAATAACGTAAGAATACTTAGTTATCTGCTTAGAGTTATGGTAAGAGCTTAACAAATATCAGCTATTAGCAAGAGATAATAATAGTAGAAGTGAAATTTAAAAATATAGCAGTGTATTAAAACATCAAGAAAATGTATTGATTACCTAAGGGTAACATAAGTGAAAATGCAGTTGATTTTATTCTAACTTTATGTTAAATAAACCCTTAAATGTGAAAATTGCATGATTTGTCCTGCTGAAGCTTTATATAATTTAAGAAAATTTCAGTGGCAGGTACTTTTTCAGAAGTTCCTGTCTTCCACTATCTTTAAGCATACACTTAATTGGCACCACAATAAATCACTAATTGGAATAGTTGCCACTGATGAAATCCATTACCTCGTATCATTTATTTAAAGGATTTAGGGCTTCAGAAAACTGGCATCCTTAATGGTGGCTATTTATAACTCTTTTTGTTTTTAATAAGAATGCCTTGAGACAAACATTCTTTTAGCACTATCCTCCTGTTTCTTTTCTTTGTGTATCATTAAAAAAATAAATTAGTGAACAACGGAGCTGAGCTTTTACAAACCCTCTGGCATAATGATTCTCAGCTGGCAACAACAGTTATCAGAATATGTGTTGTATGTGTGTGTGCATGAATTTATACATATGTGCATGGGCATATTTTTATACAGTTTTTTATAATTTTATATTTGGAAAATGTTCTTTGAAAATATGAACTATAGAAAAAGGCCTTTAAAAATTTAAGTTGTTAAAATATGAGTTAACAAAAAGCTGAGATTAACTGTTTAACAAATTAAGTTTCCTTATTCTTACTATAAACTTGGAATTAAATGGTTTGATTTGTTATCAACATAGAAACACTACAATAAAATACACTCCAGACTGCACTGCAAATATTTACTTTTCAAAGCGTCTTCTATTCAGAATATTAGAATTCTAATTGATGTGTGCTAGCCAAGTAATTTTCAACTTGATATGATTCTGAAAAACACACATCTAAAATTGAGTAAATATGCAATGGCTAAATGTTGCAAATACTTTGAACAACATTTTTTTATGGCACCACTATGGAACAGGCAGCGCCCTCTCACTGGAGGAAGAATGTATAGTTCTGGCTGGGGAGGTGGTGAGAGAGGAACACTTATTTGACCATGACTGTGTATCTTAGATACTAAGGATGAGGAAGTGTGGACATCGGTATTTCACAACTTCAACATCTTACTATGAGCCTGAAAAAGAAGAGGTACTTTCAAGAACCAATGGCCACATCAACTTCCTGGTTTCTTTAGTCAAACACTGAACATTTAGGCATCTCAAAAAAATTATGGTACAATGGTAGAAAAACATTTCATACAGGGAAGGTACTTTCTCCCAGCCCGTCTATTTTTATAGTTGGTAGTGCAAAACATCGTAGTTATTTCCCTAAAAATTAAGAGGATTCTAATTGATTATGCTCATCTATGAACATAGCTATAAAAAGAATGTTAGCATATCCATAAAAAGCACCTGGTTTGGTGGTTATTTTATTATTAAATATTTTGGCTTCTCCTTGAGAAGAAATGTTTGAGTGGTTTTACAAACTTGAGCCTATTTCCATAGATTTGAAGTATGTAAAAATACATTTATAGATTATACCATATATAATTTCTTTCCCTTCAAGGGGACATTGTATACAAAGATGATATCATTTGAAGCATTGACTATTTTAGATTACTTTTTACATTTTTGCCATGTTGAAATAGCTAAGTAAAAGTTCTCTCAAGATCCATTTCCACTTCGTAAATATTCATTGTCCATTACGTACCAGGTACTATGCTGTTTTTCACCAAGTCATGAGGCTTTAGCTCTTTCATATCCAATTATCTCTACTGCTAAGATCTTAGCTCCCTCCTTCTTATTTTCAGCCAGAATTATGACACCATTTTCCACCTAGACACCTACTACAGTTTGCCTGCAGTTCCCATTTCTCCATTTTGTTAGAGTGATCATTTTAAATGCAAATATGATCCTGTCACCTCCTCCTTAGACTACCAAAGATGCCACATGATTTTTGAGTTAAAGTTCAAATGCATCCCTTTCTTGCTCTCCAAGTTCATTTTTTGAAGCCTTCAATATGCGGCTGGGCTTCAGCTACACTCAACCAGGCTGCTCTGTGCTTCCCCATGGGTGCATGTTCCCTTCTCTCTGCTTGAAAACCCTTTCCCTTTTCTCCAGTGCCATCCATACTTCCAACATCTCTTTGTTATGAAGCCCTCTGTGACCCATCAAGCAGAAAAAAACTACTTTATCTACGTCTCCACTTCACCTAGTACATACATTGAAGTGTATATACTATGCGCATGTGTGTATCAGCTTTATCGAAACATAGTTCACATACTCCACGCTTCACCCATTTATTTAATATGCACAATTTTGTAGTTTTCAGTATCTTCATAGAATTATGAAACCATCACCACAATTAATCTTAGAACATTTTCATTGCCCACTAAAACCTTCAGTACCCACCAGCAGTCCCTCCCATTTCTCCCTGACCCACCCTCACCATAGCCATATGCAGCCACTAATCTACTTTCTATCTCTATAGATTTGCCAATTCTGGACATTTCATACATTGTGGACTCTTGTGATATGTGACTTTTTCTGATCAGTGTCTTCACTTAGCACACTGTTTACAAGATTTATTCATGTTGTATCATGCATCTGTACATTTTTCTTTTTATTGCCAAATAATATTCCATTATATGGATATGCACACACTCTTTTAATCTGATCATCTGATAGACATTGTATTTCCATTTTTGTCTATTATAAATAATTCTGCTATGAAATTTCACATGCAAGTTTTTGTATGGACATGTTTTCATTCTTTTGTGTAGATAGCTAGAAGTGAACTAGCTGGATCATATGGTAACTCTATGTTTAACATTTTGAGGAAGTGCTGGACTATTTTCCAAACTGGATAAACAATTTTACATCTCCATGAGCAGTGTATGAAGGCTGTAATTTTTCCATGTTCTTGATAAGCTTGAAATTTTCCATCTATTTTTTATTCTAGCCATCCTAGTAGGTGTGAAGGGGTATCTCACTGGGGTTTTGATATGTATTTCCCTAAACGTTATTGAGCATGTTTTTATGCATTGTTGGTATTTGTATAATTTCTCTGGAGAAATGTCTATTTATATCCATTAGTCATTTTTCTAAAACAAATTGTCTTTCAATTGTTGAGTTAGGAGAAATCTTTGTTCTAGGTATAAGTCCCTTAGATATATGATTTGCAAAACTTTTTCTCCTATTCTTTGGACCATCTTTTCACTTCCCTTTTTTTTTGCTGTGTTTTGGTCAGGCCCGGGTTTGAACCCACCATCTCTGGTATATGGGGCCGGCATCCTACTCCTTTGAGCCACAGGCACTGCCCTTTTTACTTTCTTGATAGTGTGCTTTGAAGCACAAAAGTTTTTATTTTTTATTTTTTTGTTGCTGCTGCTTGTGCCTTTTTATGTCATATCCAAGGAAACATCATCTATTCCAGGTCATGAAAATTTCCTCTTACATTATCTCCTAAGAATTTCATAATTTTAGCTCTTATGTTTATACCTTTTATCCATTTGGACTAAGTTTTTGTTATGATTTGGGATCTATTTCTTTTCATTTAGGAATAGTGCATATATTTTAATATTTTCATTTGTCATACTATATTGCCCTTAACCATACAGTGTATGACTTCCCAACTACAATGAAAGAAACATGCCTTGCTTACCATTGTATACCTGGCACAGGGTTGGGCATGTAGGAAGTCGTCTATAAGTATTTGTTAAATGGAATTGAACTACATGGAAAATATTGAAATTTTTCCAATTTATTAAAAACGATATATTATTTTACAATAGATATGTAAAATTACTGAAATTTTAGGAGAATAATTTACAAGAATATGTCTACTTTTGGAGCCTAACGAATTCCAAACTAGAGCAGATTTATAATCCATACAGACAGATCATATTCATTGTCAGAGGACCAAGAGCTATATTATGGAGTGTTTAATTCCTCTCTGTAGTTTTGACATCAGTGATAAAAAATATATCCTCCAAAATATTAAATTCCCTATGCAATCCTTTTTTTACTCAGTGTAGCAGATTGTATTTTCCAAAGATAAATCCAATTTCCAAAGATGAATCAAACAATAGTTCTTGCCTCACATAGTTTTTTAAAACTTTGTCATTCTCTCATTAAGAGATGGAATCTATATCCCTTTCCCTTGCAACTATCTTGTTGCAGCTATTGTGACTGCCTTGAACAACAGAATATGGTGAAAGTGATGACCTGTGACTTTAAACATTAGAACTCAAAAAATTCCAATGAACTTTTATCTGATTCTCTTGGATTACTTGGTTTTAGTATATAGCCACCATGATGTACGGATGACCAAAAAGTCTGGGAAGAGGCCTATGTAGAGAAGACAGAAGACAGAAGGCCCCAGTCAACAGACAGCACCAATTGCCAACCATTCTCCAACTCCTAGTCAAGCTATCCCAGTTGATACTGTCTAGAGGTGAGACAAGTTGTCCCTCTTAAGCCCTGCTTGAATTACAGATTCCTGAACAAAATGAATAATTTCTCTTGCTGTAAGCCATAAGTTTTGGGGATAGTTTATATATCCATAGATAACTGTTGCAAATTTTGGTATGTAGAACGGGATAACCAAAGCCTATATGTGGCATTGAAAGCAGGAAGAAGCTGCTTTGAATGACTTTGAAAAGACTGTTAGTGGAAGTCTTAAGGATCTCAAATAGAGTGTTAGTGGAGACCTAAAAGGCCTTGAGGAGGCTCTCAGAAAAGATTTGAAGGAAGCTGAAGAGATTTTATTGGAAAGTGAAGCATTCCCGGTATCATCATCTGTGATGATATGGCAAAAAGAAAATACACTTGTTAAACTCAATAATCTAGTTAAGATTTCCAGGGAGGATATTCAAAATGCCACCTTATTTTTTCCTTATTGCCTATGGTAAAATGTGAGGCAAGAGAGATGAGCTAAAAATAAGCTTTAAAAATCAAAGACCCAAAGCTTGCTAGGTTTTCAATAAAATTGTTTCTCACACCTAGAGTCTCTAAAAAGAATTACTAAATGAAAAATGGCTCTGGGAAAGGGAAAATCTAGAGTGGATCTGTATGACCTTTTGTTCATACTTAGAAGGATTAAACAGAGTGGCGCTTAAAACATTTTGAACAGGCGGTGCCTGTGGCTCAAGGAGTAGGGTGCCGGCCCCATATGCCAGAGGTGGCCAAGAAACCCAGCCCTGGCCAAGAACCAAAAAAAAAAAAAAAAAAAGAAAATATGGAAATAAAAGCAAAATAAAGGAATTTCTTAAAAAAAAAAAAAAAAACATTTCGAACAGAGCAAAGTTCTTGTTATGGATCTTAACATCTGTCTGGCCATGTATTTTCTGGTACATGACAGGGTATTAAGACGTATAAGGTTTTTCTCCCACAGTGCTCTCAAGAGAAGCCCAAGTAGAAAAGGGATTGTCTGGGGGACGTTTGCAGATTTGCTTTTTGTCTAATGGAGTTGATTATCAGTTGACACATAAGAAACCCACAAAAATTTTCAAAGAATTTATGAACTTGAACTGAAGGCAAGAGAAACAACATACAATAAAGAGGTCTTTGGATTTGGAAACAGGCCTACTCACTTTGTGCTGTATCAAGTGATTTGTTGCCTTGCTGGGGCAAAGTCTTCTGGTTTGTGTGTCTTAAACCTGTGTGTTTCATTCTTCAAAGGGCATTTCATATTTCTAATATTACTAAGATCAGAAGGACAAGATGTTTCCAATCTGTTTCTTCAGTAGGCTTCAAAGGCTTCAAAAAAACTGTCACTGACTTTCAGACTAGAAACACGAGACTTTTTTTCTCTCATAGTGTAGTTTCTTCCTGCCCACTACCTGTCATCCTCATCCTCCAGCAGTTTACGATGCCCTCATAGCTTTATTCTGTGCTTCTTAAAACGCATCAGACAGAACTACATCGAATGTTACAGAGCGGATGTGTGCTACTTTGTCAAATATCAGGACAATGTTGGACATTTTATTTACCACAGTGCTCTTTTCATCATCCTTAGAGAGTGTATTGTCTTACTCAATATGGTATAATTGAAAGATTACTTAAATATCTCCAGCCATAAAATTTCCGAACAAGGAAGTTAAAGTGTTAACTGCCTACAGTGGGAACAGTATCATGGGAAATAAAGTAGGAAGCAAATATCTTACCAAATGTAGTCAGTAGAAACAGTAAACATTGGAAAAACCCTGTTTGGACAGTGATGGAGGATTATCAGATGTGTTTTCCATTTTTCACGTCAATGTTGTTGAATTTGAGGAGGTGACTCGGAGGCTAAACATATCTGGAACACTTCCTTTGGCATTTGGCATTTGGGGACTGGAGGCTGGTATGGCAGCAGGTGCATATTTGGGATTGTCACAGACCCTGTGTCTTTCCCCACACAGGGTGCATTCGCAGTGTCAACAGTAACTAAGTAGGTACCGTGGAGCTGCATTCCTTGCAAAACAATCTTAATATGGCAAACTCAAAGACCTTAGCCCTGGTGATAATTTCCAGAGTGAAATGTTCTCAGGATGAAATGGAAAAACATCAGCAGCTCATCTTTTTTTTCTGTCATCCTTGTTTATGAAAAATGAAAAATTGGAATGAGCCTTTTCTTGTTTGTATTTCCTACGCTTCACAAGGAGACATATGGAATTCCTCACTGTGAGTTAGCAATTCTATGCATGGTCTATATAAGTGCCTTTCCACTGTTTGAAAACTGATTATTTTTGCTGGATTGGGAGCTATTTCCTCCAAAGGAACAAATCCAATTTGCTCAAATTGTTAACTCAGGACTCAATGTTGAGCGATGCTTGAATCTCATTATTTTTAGTTCCTTGTTTTTTAATTAGTCCAGTTTCACACAGTTTAAAATAGTGGATATGAGTCAGATATTTATTTCTGATTTACTGTGGCAGGATGACTTTTTCATATTAGCTTACATTTATTTGCCTAGTTTTTTTCTCATTCCAATTAGAAGACAAGAGCCAAGCCTTACAATCCCTCACTCCACGATTGTGATGTAGGATTGATTCTCCAACACCAGAGAAAGGTAAGTGGTTGTCCTCGACTCAGCTTTCCTCAGGACTCCACTCCAGACCTCATCTTTTGGCTGTTATGTGAGAAAAACCACCACTATCGCCACCAGAACCACCAGCACCAGATAGCAATAGCAACCTTTGTATGGCAGTGTCCCTGGAGAAGCAGGTATAGTACAGGTTGGGTATTCTTAGACGAGACACTTGTTGTTACTTTTATAGAACATAGGCTAAGAAGAAGGACTTCCTGTAGAAAGAAGACCATATGCCCTTTGTCTAATATAGTTTTCCGGGAAGGGGGGGAACAACCATTGTGACCTTTAAAGTTTACATGAAAGGGGTGGTGCCTGTGGCTCAAGGAGTAGGGCACCTGTCCCATACACCTGTGGTGGTGGATTCGAACCCGGCCCCAGCCAAAAAGTGCAAAAAGAAAAAGAGAAAAGTCTACATAAAAGGAAACAATCTAATAGAACTTCCTGTCACTGGGCCAGAAGAAAGTTAGGAATGCTAGATAAAGGACAAGAGGCAAAAAAATTGGGGGAATTTCTCAAGTTTGTAGTTTTTCCATGCTTCTTTGTTTTTAATGTCCATCTATTTTCCTACAATGAACATCAGTGATATGTGCAAGTTGAAAAAGATCTGTATACAGCAGTCCTCCTATCCACAGAGGATACCTTTCCAAAGTTCTGAAAATGCACAAAACTCTGAAACCACGGATAGTACCAGACCCAAATACACTATGTTTTTTCCATGTATGCCCATGATAAAGTTTATCCTTAGAATGATAACTACTGATAAGATGAAACGCTTGCAACAATGTACAGTAATAAAAGTTGTGTGAATGTGCTGGCTCTCTCGTCCTCTCTCCAATGTCTTACTGTACTGCGCTCCTTCACTGTGATGATGTGAAATGATGAAATGCCCATGAGATGAAGAACAGAAAACTGTGACGCAGAGTTAGGCTCCATTTGCATCGTCTACTTTGGGTAATCCTAGGTCATCCAGGATTGTCCACAGTTGAACGTAGGAGTGGACAATGCCGATGACTGATGGGCAGGAGTGTACAGAGTGGAGATGCTGGACAAAAGGAGGATTCACATCCCGCACAGGACAGAACAAGACAGCGCAAGATTTCATCATGCTACTCAGACTGGCATGCAACTTAACATTTATAAATTGTTTATTTCTGGAATTTTCCATCTAATATTATCAGACCACTGTTGACTTCAGGTAACTAAAGCTGCCAAAAGCAAAATCTCAGACGAGTGAGGGATGACTGTACTTGTCTTGGGGGTCAGCTGGTGAGTCTGTGCTTAGTGTGTAGACATTCTGGGAGGGGAAACCCAGGAAAAGTATGGAAAAAAAACTGATCTTGTGAAAAGGCAGTTGCTCCCCTGGAGGTTGACCAGTCCTACAGCACAAATGCCGTGGGTTTTTAATTCATTTGTTGTTGAGTTAAATGTGTAGAAATGAAGTTTCTTAATGCTCTAAGACTAAGCTTGCTCATCATGTCCATTTGCATGTAATACTTATGAAAATACAATTTTCAAAAAAGATTTAAAACATGAATCTACAAATATAAAATTCTACAAATATAAAATTAACAAAGATACAATTAATTACTGAGGAAATTAGAAGAATAGTAAAGGTAATTAAAAACGTGCAGGAAAAACAGGAATATTATAGTAACTGGGGAAAAAGTCTGGCAAAAGACCATTAAATTGAAATTTAAAACCTTGAGTTTTAATCTTTTATCCCAAAAAGCAACTGTGTAAGTCTTTATAGGGAAAATGCATTTGAAAAGCTATTGGACAAAAATCATTTGATTTACTATCAGTTTTCTACAAATTGACATTTACTTTTTTAAAACTGTAATACGCACTAATTAATAGAAAATGGCAGGTTGAAACAAACCTAAGTACCTTTGGTCTCTATATCCACCTTTGTTATTTTTCCTTTCAGTGTGCTCAGAATT
The DNA here is from genome assembly GCF_027406575.1 of Nycticebus coucang. Classification (NCBI taxonomy): domain Eukaryota; kingdom Metazoa; phylum Chordata; class Mammalia; order Primates; family Lorisidae; genus Nycticebus; species Nycticebus coucang. The sequence goes on from NC_069786.1 coordinate 78,844,357, forward strand.
AATTATATTTTCTATCAAAATGAGAAGTACAGGGTAATTCTTCTGAGTTATAATAACTCTGAGTTCCAATAACTCAATTAGATATCAAGAATTCAGGATTTATTTCATGTAAGACTATGAACCATTATTGATTTTTTTTAAATTTTAAAAATGTGTTCATAAGCCTTAGAGTACTTAATGAAACTAAATACTTAGTGTGAATTTCAAATACAAACCTTATGAATCCATCATAAAATACAATTTAAATTATAAATTGATAAAAATATAGATATCCCTTTATCATTCTATTATAAATTAACAAAGAAAAAATTAGAAAAGCAAGTATTAAATCAAAGACTCATAAAATGCTAGAAGTTTAATTAATCATAAGAAATTATATTATTCAATTTTAAATTATAATTAAAGAAAATAATATCTTTGAATGATGATACAGTTAAGTGACAAGTTCATTTTTTTGGGTAAATTGTTCCAGATGCTGGAAAAGTTTTTTTTTTCCCACTTTAGATTAGCCAGGATAATGTAAAGGTCTAAAAAGAGATGCTTTGTAATTGAGGGCAGCATTGTTTAATGTGGGGTTTTAAAGGGGGGTGATGACTCTCTAGGAATATCTCAAGATGAAATATGTAAGATGTAAAATGTAAAATTATTTTCATTCCCTACCCCTCGATTCTGGCTACTTTTAAGATGTTCTCCTTAACACAGGAATCACTTGTTATCCTCAGGGGGTATGTTCCAAGACCACTAGTAGCTGCCTAAAATTGCGAATCGTACCAAATGCAATTGCTGCCAATCAGAACGTATTTCTATTTGTGTCTTCAACACACAAACTTAATGTCACACACTGTGGTTGTAACTTGTGCAGTATGAGGTGTGACAGCAAAACTAGCACAAATTTCTTCTTCCTTCTCTTCCGATTTCATAGATAGATTTGTTTTTACTATAAATCATAGCAACCTCAGCATGCAATTTCTTTTTCTTTCCTTACTAAGTCAGGAACCTTCACTTCTTCACCCAAAGAAGGAAATTACCAGCATCACTACTCTTAAGTTTGGGGGCCATTATTAGATAAAATAAGGGAGCCTTGACCACAAGCACTGTGACACCGCCGCAGTCCATCTGATAACTGAGACAGTGACAGGGGTGGTTGGTGCATACAGCATGGGTACACTAGAGAAAGGGATTGCAAGACACAGCAGGATGGCATGAAATTTCATTATGCTACCCAGAAGGATGTGCAATTTAAAACTTATGAATTGTGTACTTCTGGAGTTTTCCATTAATAATTTCAGACCACAGTTGCCCATGGGTAAATTAAACTACTAAATATGAAACCACACCTGGGGAGGCTACTGCGCAGGTTTTCAATAATTTGATTATGCCCTGCCTTGGTGTGGTTTCAGCTTCTTGGATGAAATTTATATTTTCATAAATTTGGAAATTTTTCAGTCATTATTTCTTCAGATTTTTTTCTATCCTTGGTGAATTCTTATTCCCAGTGTTGCATTTTTCACCACTAGAAGTTCCATTTGGTTCTTTTTATATCTTCTATTTCTCACCTCATTATGTTCATATTTTCCTTCAAACTTCTGAACAGATTTATGATTTTTTTTTTTTTTGTAGTTTTTGGCCAGGGCTGGGTTCGAACCCGCCACCTCCAGCATATGGGGCCAGCGCCCTACTCCTTTGAGCCACAGGCGCTGCCCAACATATTTATAATTTTTATAATACTTGTTTTAAAATCCTTTTCTGCTAATTCCATCATGTCTGTCATTTTGGGTTCTGTTTCTATTGACTAATTCATCTCCTGGTTATGGGACATATTTCCCAGCTTCTTCCCATTGTGACTGTTTTCATTATTGAGCGCTGGGTTTTGTTGTACTCCTTGAAAGGGCATTGGGCACTGTTCTATCAGAGCATTAAGCTGCTTATGGAAAAGCCTGGACCTCTTGCTTGTTTTTCAGGGGGTTTTTTGTGTGTGTGTGTATTCATTTTTTAGTAGCCTAAGCTAAAGATGGTTTAACTAACCCTGACCCTTCTATTTTCTCTATGGAATGCCCTGTATATTCAACATTTTTTTCCACTCACACAGGTGGGAACTCAAATGAATCTGAGGTATATTTTAGTTCTGGGAATGGTTTGGTTTACAGCTCACTCATAGCTATCCTTTCCCTGGCAGTTCTTAGTCAGGTTTTACCATTTCACTCAGCCTTCCACAGATTGCTATTCCACCAAAGACTCAATGCTATCTCGTGTAGATGTGTAGAGCTCATTCATTCTCTGTACAGCCCTCATCTGTCTGGTAGTCTGCCCTGCAAATTCTAGCTGCCTCCGTCTCTCTTAGCTCTGATTTCTGTCTCCTCAGTGCAACTTCCAGGATCTCTTTGACTTTCCCCTCTTTGTGCAGCACTCCAGAAACTACTGGGGAAATCACAGGATTCATCTTATTTGGTTCCTTTTTCTAAGGGAACACAATTCGTTTGCAGGAGGAAGGCAATTGTGTGAGCAGTTATGCCTTCATAGGAAAATACATCATTAGGAAACAGAACAAAATAACAATACAATGGCAACAAACATACTGTTTTCTCTTGCTTAAGAATAGCCTGATATATTGTATTGGGAGAGTAGAATGCCAACAAATGGTACACCAGTCACCATGTCTAAGGAAAGGAGACCAACTTCTATTGATTACAGCCCCCCTCGGCTCGTGCTAATACTTCAGATCCTAGGGGAATTTTTATGATTCTTATTCATCATCTGGTTTGGGGGGTGGGGGGTTCCTTCTCAGAGCCCCCTACTAAAAGGTGCAATGACTCCTAGTTGGGCATGTAGAAACTTCTGCAGATGGGAGCGAGGCAGCTCCACACATGGTGCTCTTTTAGGCCTTCTTGTTTAAATAAGCCCCGTTGCCACTTCTATACAGCACCCACTCCAGTCTGGTATAGCGTGCTCGTTGAGGCTGACTCTAATTAGTATCACAGGCCCAGATTAAGGATAAAGTGTTTCTACTTATCAATTAGAGTTCTTTGGGAGTTTTCTCTCATCCAGTTTACTGTCCAGCCCACCCCTAATCCCTGCCTGGGCTGGAGGCAGGGCAAGAGTCCCTTTGAAAACTCACTGGTGACTCACTTCCTCCACTCACTTGCCCAATCCTTCCCACACCTAAGAAAGCTTTCATTATTTTTTGTTTCCCTTCTTTGGGCTAAAAGATGGCTCTCTCTCATGTCATGTCCTATATCTTTTATATTTAAAAGTTTTTAGTAAGAACTATTTTCTCATTCTTCCGGGCTTTGTTTCTAGACATTTAAAGAAAAGATATGGAATTAAAACAAACAAACATAATAAGAATTATCTCTAATTTTATCTTTTGCCTGGCTCTTTAAATTAAAAACTAAATTTAAGACTGTTCTTACTGAAACTGATTTTAGGAGCCTATTTTTTGGAAGCCAAAAGCCAAACTCTAAATACTTTCCTTTTTTATTCTAACTATAATAGTCTTAATCTTCCTAGAGGTAATAAATATCTCAAGTTGAATGTGGGTAAGATTTATTAAAATTCAAGGAAGTGTCTAAAAAGAATAGTAATGTTTTTAAAAATATGATTTTACAACGCAAATATAATATGTGATTTTTCTACCCATACCTAAAAACTAAATAAGAAAAGCTAGATAAAAACAAATAATGGTTTAGTAGCATCCAGTTCTAGGCCTTCCCCTCCTCCTCTGTCTCACAGGACTTGCTCGAACTCCTGGAACTACTGAAATCCTTGTTCCCCATGGTAGGGTTTCTGGCCTGGATTATTCCTTATGGCTCATACATGTTTACTCCCCTAGCCCTACAGTTTCAGGACTTTGCCTGTCTTCGTTTTCCACGTCCCACCTTGGAGTGTAATGGTGAGGTTTGTGAGAGCGCTCCCTCTCTTCTCAGTCTTGGGAATGAAAGAGCTTCTTTAACAAAAGGGGACAGATTATAACTGGATTATAGCTTTCATATGAAAGCCAAAAATTAGTTTCATAAAATGTGTCAAACTGTTTATAAAACCAATGTATGTTGCCCCATGATTGCATTAATGTACACAGCTATGATTTAAAATTAATTTAAAAAAATAAAAATAAAATAAATAAAAAAAGGGGGGGACAGAGAGCCTCCTCCCCCGCAGTATTATTAGTTTATGTGGTTTCTATGTAAAGGAATCCTTTTAAATTTTCTCAGATCCTGTTAGTAACCCCAGGTTTTATAAACTTTTTTTCCCCATCTTCTTTAATTTCTTGAGAGATTAGAACAATATCCCTCATAGGTAAAATCAGAGGACAATTCTCAAGGCATTTGACTGGATCATCTCAAAGTATTGCTTCTTACTATAAAATCAGCCAGATTCCTGTGATTGATTTAAAACATCTTGATATTCCTTCTTTGGAGTTTTCTACATATCTGGTATATATTCTCAGAGAGGTTTTTATATTGCCTTTTCTCTATAATTTTTGGACTTTTAATTATTGATTTCTTCCCACCCCCCCACCCTTCCCACCCCCTACCCCACTCCACCCCCAGCATCCATTTACAGCTTCCTCCCAGGGACCATCAAAATCCTTTTGCAAATATACTCACTGACATTTTATTCTGGCATGTTAGAATTTTGAGTGAGTATACCAATTAAGTCTTTCTGGAATCCAACTCAAACTGGTTGAAATGAAAGATAGGAATTACTGGCTCCTGTAACTGGAAGTTGACCTGTAAGCCGGCTCCAGGGTGGGTTCAGTCAGCCGCTCAACAGTTTCCTTTCATCTCCTCGCCGCCTCTTGCAGGGCTGGCTTCTTCTGAAGCTGTTTCTACTTTGAAGTTACATTTGGTCCTGTCAACTTCCATGACTATGTCCTTTTCCAGGCACATCTGTGGAAGAAAAGAAGATCATTTCCAGTAGGGTTTTGAGAAGAATGAGTATTTGCCCCCCGGAAAACCCTCCCTTGATCTTATCAGCCTGAATCAGTCACATTGATACAGGTGACTGTGAACAGGGAGAGGGATAAGGTCACTTGTTTGGGTTTCAGCCACTTGTCCTATTGCCAGTGTGAGACGCCTAAGGATGGTGAAGCTATCTGAATGAAAATCTGGATAGTGACTAAGAAAACAAGGAGTAACTCTTAGAGAGCTAACCCCATTGTCCAGAATATCTAACTATTCAGAGAAGAATAGATGTCTTGAAAGCAAAGCAAAAAAACAGTCTTTCTGCTGGGCTTGGTGCCAGGCACTGTCACATGTGCTGTGCTTCTGTCTGCGTTTCTGACACTGTCGTGGTGTCTGTTCCCAGGTTTTTGAGTTTCCCTACCCAGAGGGATGAGCTCTTAATAGCATGTTTGTTGGACCAAGTTGAGTGAATCATGGGTCATTACCTCTCTAGGAATTTAAAGTGGGATTCAAACTAATCAGCTTCTGCTGGTCTGTAGGTTGTGGCCATTTTTTGTATGTGCAATGGAAAAAAAAAAAAAAAAAAAGCCAGTTTGGGGAGAAAGCAAAATAGATTGTGGCAGAAATCCAGTAGGAATTGTTTCCAGAGGGGAAAATAGAGAAAAGTCCCTTTGGCTTTTGATGACTTTAATAATCATGGTTCAGCTGCTCCTTGAGCCTATTATTTGTGCAACAGGTTTTAAAAATGGAGCCCAAAGACAAAGAACAACATAATAGATTATAAAGAACAATTTCCCCCGTGCCCATGCAATGCCCCAGACACTAAAATGGGATGCTAGACCCTATGTGTGTGATTTGCTAAGGCTTAACACGGTGGTTCTGTAGCATGGCCATGTACCCCAGCTAGCACACAAGGGAAAAGATGGAGAGTAGAGAGAGTTTTTAATGATATTTGTCTAATTTTCTCTGCCCTCTCCTCATGGAAATAGCAGGATGCTTTTTCTTTTAGCTCAAGCCAATGAGAGGGATGTCACGAGAACTATGAGGTGATTGTGATGACAGTGTCCTGGAGATTGAGGGATATAGTGGTGTTTGACATAAGTCTGAGAAATCTAAAGTCAAGAAGTATAAAGAGAATTCACTGGGGGTAGGCTTCACTTCCACTCAAATTGTCTGCTGGTGACAAAATGGCACCCTTTCCATCCCCACTCCTGCGAAAGTGAGGTGACCTGGAATTATCTTAAAAGGCAACAAAAAAGGAGGGGAGAAGAGCAGAGGGGGTCCAGTAAGCTCCACCTGACAGGTACAACCTAGGGGTCTATGGCATACTTCCTGGGTGAAGGATTCAAATGCCACTTTGACTTTACCTAACAAACACCAACAACGTAACCTAATCATATGTACCATTATATTAATCCGAAATTAAAAGAAAAAAAGGAAATTCTTCCAGAAGGACTATCTCAGGAGCATACTAGAATGATACAAGAAGAATAGTGGGTTGATGGATGTTCAGAATAGAGTTACTCAGAGGAAGGCATGTTTAGTGTCAGGGGAACTGTGTTGCAGATCTTTTTTTTTTTTTAGTTGAGCACCTATTTATTTATTTTTTATTTTCACATATGCATGTGTTCATTAGGCTTCCACTTTTTGCCTTTCCAAAATTAAAAAGGCTTAAAATTTAACAATAATAACAATGTTTAAGATAGGGGCCAGAAACAAAAACCTCACAAAGAACAAACAAAGACAAATACATTCAGAAAAGAAATCAGATGATTGCTACAACACAGTATTAAGTAATAATAATAATAGTAATGCAAAGAAAGTAACATTCACATCATCAAATAAGAGTATGTCTATTATAGAATGCTTTGACTCTGAGGTTCAGTATGGAGTCATCAATTAACTACTTCTTATAATTTTTTTCCCCAAAGTATCAAAGAATAGACAACTAATATTTATAAATAGAGATAAAAGATAATTTCAAATAATAGATCATGCCAAATCTTATAGACAATAGAAAAAGAGGAAATATTTCAAAATTATTCTACTTAATCTGGATATACCTGATCTTAAAATTATAAAAAATATATTATTATAAGGGGAAACTATAAACATAATTCACTTATAAATGAGGATTCAGTATCCTGTATCCTAAACAACATATTAACACGTTGAAGTAAAAATTAATGTTTAAGTAATATACTTTTGTCTCAAAATTAAATCCAATTTATGTGAGAATTAGTAACTATTTTCTTCCTTCTTCTTTTTTTTTTCTTTTCTTCTGTTGCAGATCTTTCGTGAGAAGCTCCAGAGAACCAACGCAAGTGTCCCATCAAGGAACAATCTGCACTCCAGAGAGCACTGAAACTCTGTTATGCCAGCCGCAGTCAGATGGCCCCTTTCTCTAGTTGCTTCAGTGCAGAAAGGTCAGACCATGGTTCACACAATGCGGGAAGAGGCACAGTTGGTGACTGCTTAAGATACCCAGCCATGCTTCCAGCCCCACCCGGGGCATCAATGCCAAGAATAGAAGAAGCTTGACCCTGAATATGAGTTTAGATTTTTTGTGATCTAAACTCTAGTTTTGCAATTATTAGACTAGACTGGAAAGTTTGATGCTAAAACATTAGCATTAAAGAGTAATGTTTTAGCATTCCTAAACAAGGAGTAAATTAAAGAGTAATGTTTTAGCATTACTAAACAACACAAAAGATATGTACTTACAAAAGTTTTATCTTTAACAGTGAGAAATAATACATTTACTTTTTGCATTTTATCAACTGACTGAGGTATCATATAATTATTTTAACAACTCTGCAGGGTAGATATTATCATAGTAGAATTCTTTCCTGTCTATAATTGAAGAAACTGAGACCTGCAGTGGTTAAGTTTTCCAAGGTCCCATAACCAACAATCAGAAGAACAAGAATATGAAACATGTATGTCTAACTCAAACCTTCATTTCCTTCTTCCATACTGCACTGTGCCTCGGGGATCAACAAAGAACTTAAGAATTTGCAGTAGGTAAATATTTTGTCAAATTTGGGAAAATAAGTTTTCGTGCGAGGGGAGTAGCTCGTGAAATGGAAAGGGTGAATAGGTTTTTAGCAAACAGAGATGAGAGAAAAAGAATTGCAGGTGAGAAGTGTCTAAGAGTCTGAGCCTGGACAGAATGTAGTCCAGGAACTCTGATAATCTAATTTGGGTACATACAAGGTCTGGGAAAGTTTAAGGGGAAGAAAAGTCTGAAGAAAGGAGGGCAATAGAATGGTAGTTCTTAAACATCACTTTTTACCTCCATTCCTCTCTACAATTACCTCCTTCTTATTCTTTGAAAAAAATGAAGATATACTTTTTGTATAATTTGGAAATTAGACATTATGCACTAGAAGATCACATGGTATAAGGGAAATGTGCAAGAACATTTGAGATAAGTATACTTGGTTTCAAATCCATTATTACTGTAAGAACATACTATTTCTGGAACTCAATTTCCTTCCCTGTATAGTAGGGAAATTATCTGCAGAGTACTACAGTGAGGGATAAATAAAATAAGATCAATATGAGACAGACATATAAGCTAATTGTGACCTTCATCAAATCACATCTGTTATGTCCCTGTCCCCCAGGTGCCCACCCCATTCTGTTGTCAATGACATGCTTTATCAATGTCTGAAGTACTTCACCATGAAGATTATGGGGGGAAAGGGAAAAGCAAAATATTGTGTTTCTTATAAATGCTCAGTAGATTTCTAGCTTAGCTTTGTGTGTGTCCAAATTTAAACCTTTCATGATAGTTACATAAGAAAAGTCCTTTGGGTAAGGATAAGAGGATATTTGAACTAAAAATTATGGATATTAGGCATGAACAATTTTAATGGCCTTATTTCAAATGAGGAGAAAGGTACTTAAGGAAGGTTGCAGTTGTAGACTTTCTTTTCTTAGGAAATCAATACTCATAAAACTCAAGGTTGAAAATGAGAATTAAAAACCACAGTCAGTTTATTTTAAAACATGTAGTCTGTCATCTTTATTTTCCCTTTGGATAATATAGTGTTTATGCCCTGAAGTCTATTTATGTTGCTGCAGCTCTTTCGCTGACTTTGAAGTGAACTTTGTATGGTGCTAGAATCAGAACACTGGGGCTTAGAGATCATGTCGTCCACACTCCTTCATTTAAAGAGTAGCTTTACATCAGAGAGGAAGGCAAATTGCCCTGACTGCTCCTTTGTTTCCTCTGAATTGTAAAATCTCTGTTCTTTTTTTTTTTTTTATTAAATCATAACTGTATACATTGATATGATCATGGGGTATCATACACTTGCTTCATAAACCATTTGACACATTTTTATCACAGTGGTTAACATAGCCTTTCCGGCGTTATCTCAGTTACTGTGCCAAAACATTTACATTCTACATTTACCAAGTTTCGCAAATACCCCTGTAATATGCACCACAGGTGTGATCCCACCGATCCCCCTCCCTCTACCCACCCCACCCCTTTTCCCACTTCCCCCTATTGTTAAGTTGTAGCTGGGTTATAGCTTTCATGTGAGAGTCCCAAATTAGTTTCATAGTAGGGCTATGTACATTGGGTACTTTTTCTTCCATTCTTGAGATACTTTACTAAGAAGAATATGTTCCAGCTCCATCCATGTAAACATGAAAGATGTAAAGTCTCCATCTTTCTTTAAGGCTGCATAGTATTCCATGGTATACATATACCACAATTTATTAATCCATTTGTGGATCGATGGGCACTTGGGCTTTTTCCATGACTTAGCAATTATGAATTGGGCTGCAATAAACATTCTGGTACAAATATCTTTGTTATGTTGTGATTTTTGGTCTTCTGGGTATATGCCCAGCAGAGTATTTATTTATTTACTTCCAATGACTAGTAATTCTTCTAAACCACATCAAGAATTCCATAGAGTTTCTAATCAGGCTTTGGTGAGGGTAAAATACTCTGTTCAGGGATAAAGTACTTCTTTTTTTGAGAGATATATATGGAGGGCCTGTTTAGGTTGAGAGGAAGAATAAAGGGCAGGGGCTGGACACAGAAGACCCTTGCCCTCAGCAGCCTGGGAAGTAAATAAATAAATAAAAATGAATGAATCAATGAATCAATCAATCCTGATTCTTTCCTCCCAAATACATGCCTCACGGAGTTGCCTGTGTGCGAAACAACTTCATGGTGAATCAGTGCATGCGATTGGAAGGCATTCTACTCTTGTAACTTCTCATATGCACATTTGCTCAAAACCACTATTTCCTCTACCCAGGGCATCTTAAATAGGCTGCAGCTTTTATACAACTAGCAAGCACACAGATTCATTATCAAAGTTTAGTATCAGTTGGCCAGAAGGCTGCCTATTTCTTCCCTGTGTCACGTCGAGGTCCCAGAAAATAAAATTTATTTATGCTTATATGTCTGACTGCCCCCCCCAAAGTTATAGTATTTACAAAATCTGTGTATTTCTTTCATATTGTTATGTCTAAGGCTATATGGATTAGAGTCTGATCCTTGGACAACGAAAAAGAAAACCATTAAATATAACAAACCCACTTAGAGGTTTTATAATTTTGGAGGTTTTTATTATTTTTTTTTTTTTTGGTCTGAAGGGGAGATAGCTAACCCTTGACAGAGGCTTCCTGTGTGTGACACAGAGGAGAGCTCAGCTGTTTCCCCTCTTTACTGGAGCGAGCTAAATAATGATTAGACTTTTAGACTTACAGGACACCAAGATGCCCTTTTATGGGAACCAAATAACTGTCTGGAGTTTCTATAATGAAGGACAGACACCTCCATGGACCCCCTTTATCTGTGTTCAAATTCCATCTAGAAAGACGAGTTATGCTGCAAACGCCATTTAGTTCAGGTGTGATCTCGAGCCGTGTGGTTTCAGAGCCCCATCCAGGTGCCCAGGTGTCTGCTGCCTTGCCCGCCTTGCCTGCCCTCCAGTGAAGCTCAGGGGAACCTGAGGATAATTTAAATTTTCCAGAGAAAGCACAGCACCATCTATCGGACATCATGCTGCCAATTACTGTGATGAAGTTGGAATCAATATTCAATTATTTAATGCTTGGAATGGTTAGGTCTTTCTTTTGGCCTAGGGACATGATGAAATATTTACTGAAGTGTTGGGCGCCACAAACCAAGAAAGCTGGAAACCTCTGACTTCTTCTCAAAAGTTAATGAACTGTCAGGAGCATCACAAATAACAAAGGGTTACAAATATTTTTTTCCAAACATTCTACCTTTCTGTTTATTGGCCACAGACATCCCCTTTATGTTCTCAGCTCTGTAAACAAAGGCAGACGTCCAAGGTCAGGAGCCAGGCTCCAACTTCTCTGCTATTTATCAATTTATTGTCACTTCGCTAACCTTTTCTATGATACCTTCATATTTTTATCTATTGATAGATGATACTTTTCTGTACATATGTATATAAAGGAAGATTTTTTCCCCTAAATGTACCTCCGTAAAATTTTCCTTTAAGAGTTAAAGACATAGGTTTCATGTTATAGAATGTACTAGGATGGAAACTGTGGAGTTCTCAAATCCTATTTCGGGCTGTCATGGGAGAGGTGCTGATGCAGAGTCAATCTCATCCCGGTCACCTCTGTTAACTTTACAAGCTCTTTGATGACTTACTATTCAATTTATAAAACAAAGAAAATAATACAGATGTCATTGAGGTTTTGTGTTTAGAAAATATTCTAAGATGTTCAGATGAAAAGTGTGACTCATAGGAAATGCAAACATGAGATAAACGATCTTGCAGAGTCACAACTAATAACTTTCTATGTGATGGAAACTTGATATTTGAAAACTCCCTTGGTAAGAATCCTGTTTTAATTAGTTGTACCTTTCATCTGAAATTTGTTCCACATTTCTATTCTCTTTACCATACTTCAAATTGGTTGACATTTATAACCTGAAAGAGGGTCATGGAGCAATTACTTACAGGAGACCTGCACAAATATAGTCCTTTCCACCAGGTAAAGGTCATGTGTGTGTTTAAATGTGCTTATCCTCCCCTTCCAGGCTTTGTCAGTCAAAGAAATAGATGTCATGGAAAACGCCTGATCGTTTAATCTTAACACCTTCAAAAACACAGGTCTGTTAGCATCTGTGAAGTTCTCTATTTTAGAATGTTTTCTAGGGAATATAAAGTAATTTAAAGAGATCAAAGTAAATCTATCCACATAAATTCATGCAAGCCTTCATAACAACGTCTTTCAAAACATGTCCATGCTCAAGTGACATTTGAGAAAAAATTGATTATCTTTTGCATTATCTTTTTGCATTATCTTTTTCATAAATAACATTTTTCTTGATTATTAAGAAGAAAATAAAATGTCTTTAATTCTAGCATGCAGAGATCAACACCATTGAAATGCTAATGTGCTCCAGTCTTTTGCCTCTGCGTATTTTTATGTTCTATGCATTTTTTGGTTTTATTTATAGTTCTTTATGGTAAGCTTAATTCACTTTAAATTAAATCAATTATGTAATGTGTAACATCTTTTTCACATGTCTTTAAAAATTCTACTTAAGGATTACCTTAGATACCACAAGTAAATTGAAATCGTGAGGTTATAGATCTAAAGTACAGATTTTTGAAATTTCTACCTGAAATGTTATATAATTTTATATTTATTGACTCACTCTGTACTAATTCTAAAGCTCATACCACCAGCTGTTCGTATTGTTAAACCTTAAAATAAATTTTGGGCCAAAACAATTTTTCATCAGCTGTTAAAATTGGAATACGTAGTATTAATGTGCTTTTCCACTGGCCACTCAATTCATGAAGCCATCTGGGTTTTATCTGGGACAGGTAGTAATTTCTCTGTCCTGAACCACTTAACAATATTGAAATCCCTTTAACTTATTGAATCATAATATACATTCATTTCTTTGTTTATACATACAATTAATAAACATTAATCAATTCAGGGCTAGTCCTAGATAAAATTTGTGAAACTAGATTGTCTTGCTCAAAATTATTCCTGTTTTGAGGGTCTTTCATCTCTTCCTATGCGATGTGATCAAATCTGATAATGTCCCTGGTATATCTGAGGAGCCTGTCTCTCTTGCCTCAATCAGCTCCCCTTTCCAAGCAATAGGAGTACTTGTTCCTTTCCTGAATACAACAATCCCTTGCCCCCACGATCACCAGCCAGCGTTGAGTCTTCTAGTGGCTGAGGTTCTTGTCAAATGTCTGCATTTCTTATCTTACCATTACATTTTGTTAAAGTGCAAATAAATGATAAATGCTTCTTGAGTCATGCCTCCCAGATTGGATATCCTTTTAATTGACAGAAGCCTTTCAAGGCTTAAGTCGTAGGGGAAAGGAAAATATTTTGAAGGGTACTGGGGGAAAGAAAGCTACATCCATGTGCTAACTGGGTTTCCAATATGCCTGTTTTCAGTCTCATTCTTTGAGGTTGACTTTGATATGAGAACATGTCAGGTCCTTAGCAAGAGATCTGTTAAGGAAATGCTCCAAGAAGAAACCAGTAGTGGTTTATAGGAAGCAGAATAGGAAAGAAGAAGTTAAGAAACGGAACAATTTTAGGTCAAGTCCCAGCCTCAGCCAGATCCCATCAGGAGAATGGGAAATTACATTTCAGAGTTTGTCCCTCCTAGAGGGAAAGGAGCTAAGCTTTCACTGTTTCAAACCATCACACATTGGCCACAGGTCTCCCTGTTGGAGACAGGAAGCTCCCTGGCACTTCCTGATCTGTGTAAGCCTGGGCAAAGGGACTGCCGTAAACCAAGGACAGGCTCCCGAAGATTCCAGCTGTGAGCTGTTGAGGCTAAGACATACAGAAACCGGGGATGGGCATAGGAATCTTATTAACGAGGACCCAAGAGACGCAGCTGGAGCACCATCTGTGTACAATGCAATGGCATGGCTTTACAAGGGAACAAAGTGAATAAACAGTGTCCCTACAGCCAGTACTTGGGCAGTGGGGCCTTCTTCCTGAAGGTAATTGCAGCAAGATATAGCATAATATAAGCACCCAAGAAGTCTTCCTTGTGCCCTCTCCCAGTTGTTAGCCCCTTTGAAAAGGTAGCCAATACTCTATAATTAGTTTTGCTTGCTTTTTATCCTTTTATAAATGAATCATGCAGTAGTACTCTTTTATATTTGGCATTCATGTCCAACTTGCTGGGAGATGCATCCATGTTGTAGCATCCAGCACTTGTTCATTCTTTTTCACTGCTCTTTCATTGCTTTTTCCACTATTTTACTGTTGATGTCCATTTGCGCTGTTTCCAGTTTGGGGCTATTATGAGAGATGCTGTTATAAATCTCTTTTAAGTGTATTTTGAGGCACAAATGTCTACATTTCTGAGATATGTTGGGTAAGTACCTGAGAATAGACTATGCATGTGTTAGGCTTTAGTATATGTTGCCATATAGTTTCCCACCGTGATTACGGCATTGTAACTCCTGCTAGAAGTGTATGAGAATTTCAGTTGCTTCACATTCTCAACACTTGTAGTTTCAGTCTATAAATTTCAGCTATTCTGGGTGTGTGGCTTGTTTTATAAACAATCAGTAAATTGAATACTCACAATTAAAAATTTTGTAGAACTTCCTTTGAATCTAGCAATGTCATTTTCAGAAAAGCTGATATTGGTGAATAAATATTCTCCCTGCACATAAAACGGATATCAAATATTGTTATTTATCTATTCAACTGATAAATTTGTTTTGTATTTTTAAGTCATTTGTTCTGAATCAACAACTTCTCTCTTCTGTTGTGTATTCCTAGAAATTAAGAGCTATGTTTGTTTGAATTTGCTCTATATAGAGCAAGATTTAATGCCAACATAACCTACCATCGACCTAACACATGCCTTAAAAAAAAAAAATATAGGTTGGCTAGTCTTAAGCCTAGAATTTTCTAGCTCCAATTTAAGATTGAGGCACCCCAGCAAAAGTATGTGTGACATCTATGGGAATGTAAAGAATAGGAAATGAGTCATTTCAGCATCAACTACACAAAAATCCCTCATATTTAGGTGAGAAGTATAAACTATTAAAACTATTAATAACCACTAAGCATGTCGTTATTGTCTGTAGATTGAAACCTGACAGCAGGTGGAAGAGAGGGGAGGACTGACTACTGTCAGGTCCCTTGTGCCAAATGTCAGGGGCCTGTTCCCTGGCTCTTTGCTCCCAGTGATACCGGAATTTGAGGTTCTTGGTCTCAGCGATTTGAAGACTAAATCCACAGACCACAGGATCAGTGGTAAGTCAGGATTTATTTACAGAAATAAAAATTACAACACCTACAAAAACCAAACCTCCTGGCAGAGAGAACTCAAGAGGGGAACAAACTCTCCTGCTCCCTCTTCAAGGTCTGTCTTCACACTCTCTGCTCAGGGATTTATATAGTGGCAGGGGGATTGCTCTGCTAGGCTGTGGGTCCTGTCAGTTACAGCTGGCTATCCAATGAACTCTCAGGCCTTGGAAATTGACAGGAAATCCACCAGTCAGAAGTGCACAGTGGAGGAGACAGTAGGCTCCACCCATGAAACTGACCAGACAGAAGTCCAGGTGGAGGAGACAGCAAGGCGTCAGTGTCTCCCCCGCAGGTATCCGCCCTTCCAGCCAGCTGGTTCCTCCATCCACAGGGGTATCAACACCTGCAGGGCTAAGGCAACAGGTCATGGTGCTGCCTTGTCCTGCATCACCAGAACTGAAGAATGGTTACTAGTAGCAAGGTGATGGAACAAATGGTCAAGCCAAAAAAAATATACAAGTAAGCCAAGCACCAAGTTTTACTAAGAAAGCACAGGACATTCCAGGGAGAGAATGGGTGGATCTCCATGAGTGGAGAAGACCCTTGGTTTAAGATTTCTCCCCTTTATGCTGATTCCCTAATTTTGTATGAAGTGGGGGCAGAATATTTATGGGTTCTCTGTGGAAAGTGGTGGAAATTCCTAGAATTGAGGGTTTTCCTCTTTTCTACATTGTGAAGTATTTTCTGGGGGTTGCCATGGCATTTGTAAACTGTCATGGCACAGATAGGTGTGATGTTTACTGGTAGGTCACTTGCTTATACACATTCAAAGACCCGTCTCTGTGGCCTTGGTCACATCTCCACTTTGTGTCCTCTCTGCCTCTTTCTGCTTGGTCAGTCCTTGGGGACTCCCCTGTTGTAGACCAGATGTCATTTCAGTCCTTGGAACCCCCTTGTACAAGGCCTCTGTTCCTCCTGCTCCTTATCCTTACCTGCCACCATGGACTATGATTTGAAAGAGTGGTATTCTTTTCCTCCAGCATCACTTGCCCTAATGTACAAGTCACTGTATGTCATTTTACTAGTTTGGCTATCTTTTTAACAGTCTTAGGACTCTGTGGTAGCCAATTAATCATGTTTTTAACTGAGATACTCATGCTGTACAATTATAGGACACTGTAGGAGGGTCCAATGATTAAAAATAAAACTTACCCTTGTGATGGAATATTTGTTCAATCACAATTTTTGTGTTAATTTTTCTCTTTATAACTAAAAAATTTCTTGAAAAATAACAAATAAGTATTGCCTCAAAGCACTGTTATAACTATATAAAGTATCTACCTTCAGCCCTTATAATCTCAGACCTACCTAATTAGTTAATGTCTTATCAGCGATTTGTAGAATTAACTATAAAGTAAATCATAAGGAAAAGGAAAACAAACAAACAAGAATTATAATGGGGACTTGTTTGAAAGGAAATAAGAGCTGCTCATAAATCACAGAAAAGAATAAAAATAATAAGTTTTTCACAGTTTTACCAAAGCCTGATCCTACACATTTTAAAATAAGCATAAACCATATGTCTTATATGTGGAGGAGCTATGAGATCAATGCTCTGGTAAGATCTATTGATTTCCAACAGGTAATTCATAAAATCATACAGTGACTAAAAGGAAATAATCCTGGCAATCTGGCAGTCCATGCTCTTTCACCCAAAGGGAAGAACTGTAACTCAGCAAAGTGTCAAGAGCATCCCTGATGTCACTTGGAAAGTTTGCTATCATCCATGTCCATCATTTCCTCTAACCACACTCTCTTCTCTCTCTCACTCTCTCTTTCTTTTTGTACTCTCAACAGTTTCTTTTGGTATTTCACACTAACAGAAAAATCAGTACTCTCTCCTTAATGAGCCATGTCTTCTGATTTTTCTACCCTTTCTTATGTAGTCTCTCCCCTTACAGATGACTGGACCAGGCAGTGTGGATAACTAAGACATTGTGCTCCCAGCTGGGTATTACTGTCTAGTGGAGGAGACTCATGTCAACAGAAATCACTTGCCCTAATGTACAGTGCAACAAATTCATGAAATTTATGAAATGGAATGCTCTAGCTCCCCTCTGTCCCATTGGAATTGGAGAAATTCGGTTAAAATACATTGAAATGACAGAAAACATTTTAATAGATAATAAATTCATAATACACAGTTTGAAAAGATTAATGAATGGAGACAAGAAATTTTAAGGAATTCTTGGAAGGTTCAAAATACCTTGTACCTTGGCAGATACAATCATCCTGCCAGAGTAATCAGAAGACAGACAACTGTAGTATGAAGGCAGTTGTAAAAGGTGTTGCAGTGTCATCGCGGCGTTTCCTAAGGAAGCCACAGAGAAAAGGCTCAGATTGAACAAAGAGAGTGGGAAAGGCCTCATAGAGTGAGAGGGGCCCCACAGAGTAGGAGGGGCCCCTGGGCCAGGTAACAGGGCAAGTAATTGAAGGTTTGGTTTCAATAATCTGGGTGTCACACTCTGCTCATTTAGGGACAGCTGGCACCAGTGATGCTGGCTCCAGGATAATCCTAGAGGACTGTTTAGTGCACAGTGAGTTTCCCTTGGAAAGTCCCTTTTATGAAGACTTAGGGTGGAGATGAAGGGAAGCAGAGCCTGAGCTAACTTGGAACTTTCACATACACAGCAAGGAGGGGAAAGGAAGGAGAACCACTGTTGGCTTTGTCCACAGGGGTACTCTCAAGTAGGCGTTCTGACACAGGATCTTCCCAGCTAACATTCAAAACGCGCGGGCGGGGAGCTCCCAGTTAAACTTATTTGTATGCCCTATAAGTTTTCCAAGCATTGTCCTCTTGTCAAACATCCAAGGCAACCATCTATATGCAGAGCTTACATTTGCCTGTAGAGAAAGAGGTTCTCATTTTATCTGATGAAATACAGTCTTACAATACTGTTTGCTAAAGACGCTCAATCAGAAATGTAAATAGCAACTCCAAACCACAAACTTGCTGAAGATTTTTAGCATGAAAATGAGTCATTCAAAATATTGGAAAGGTCCAAAGGGTTTCTGCATAGCAAGAATAGAGAAACATTACCCACATTTAGACCTACCCCAAAGTAATTTCAGAATGCCAAGCCTAAGCATAAAATTTTGGAAGTTTCATACGAGAATAAAACCAGATTCCTGATGATACAGTCCTCAATTTGACAGTGCAGAAATAGTATCAATGTTCTGAAAGAAAAAAAAAATCATCATTAGCCTGGAGTTCTTTAGCTAATCAAACTCACTTATGTGGGAGGGTGAGAAAAAGTCATTTCTAGATAGGCAAAGATTTAGAAGATTTATCACCTATGAGTCATTTCTAAAAAGCTTAATAAAGAATACACTTTAATAAAACAGAATGAATCCAAAAAATACAAGAATAATGATGGGCAAATAACAGGTGATTTCACCACAATAGGTGACTGAAGGCTGGGGAAAGGGTCCTGCTAATCATCTTGTTTGTTTGGGAGTAGATATAGATAATAAATGAGTGTTCATCTACTACATTAATTATTAGTATAATTAATTTTTAACAAGACAAAAAAATATATGAACAAAGTCTTGAAAGCATATAACATGGTGCAAAAAACCACTTGGAAAATTCTGGGAGAACATTTCAGTGGAGGAGGCATTTGAACTTGGTCCCAAAGGAAGAGGTGTTTGCTAAGTATCAAAGGTAGGGTAGAAGGATGCTCCAAGCAAAGTGACTACATGGACAAAGAGTTTGGCATTATGAAAGAGGTGGCTTACTCAGACAGAGTAACTTTAGTGTTAACAGTAGGGTTCATTGCCTGAGATGTGTCTACATAATAAGATTTTTAAATTTTATTTTCTATAAAGCACCAGATGATGAGCTAAATTGATTTCCTTATCTTACTTTCTTAATTACCTTCTCCTATCATCCATTTTGTTCTGTGACTCATTATTTGTACTGGAAAATAAGACTCAGTACATTACAATCTGCTAGAAAATTAGTGTTCTTTCGAAATTAAGTATGACTCTTTGCTTCCAAACTCATTACGCATATATTATACAAGTGGTATGAGTCATATGCTAATTACACTTTTTAAAACTAAGTGGTCAGGAAATCATCAATAAAGGTATATAATATTTCAAATTCTCAAGAAGCAGAGACTATGCCATAGGACAGGTGATTCCTAAAACAGGTTGCTGTGACGCAAATATGATCAATAAACAACTTTGACTTATAAGCCAGACTGGACTCACTCTAAACTAACATGACTAAGAAACAGTGGCAGACGCCCTCAGGCATTCAGTACAGGTTATGTGTTCTTATTAAGACATTTGCTTTTGCCGGAAGTGACTCATCCTAATCAGTAAATTATTTTATTTTTTAATGTTCCATTACTTAAGATTATGTGTGGATGTGAAAAAGACTACATTATACATGGAAACATAAGCAAACACTCAAGAACAATCCTTTCTCAGAGTTTCTGAGCCAGAAGATCGCTAAATTGCAAGAACATGAAGCTAAAAGTTGCAATCATTTTATACGTAACTTTTTTTTTTTTTTAAACAGTCTTACGCTGTCACCATAGGTAGAGTACAATGGCATCATAGCTCACAGCAGCCTCCACTCTTGGGCTCAACAGATCCTCTTACCTCAGCGTCCCAAGTAGCTGGGACTACAGGAGCCTACCACAATGCCTGGCTATCATTTAATAAAGAACTTCTGTTTAAATGAAAGAATGAAAGTCAGAACTGAGAGAACATATACAAAGTGCTAAATACATGTGTATCATTTACATAGCAGATAGGGAGAAAAAACAAGAAGATGGCTGTTCATCATGTTTTATAATAATGATAAAAAGGGCAAAATGATGAGTGCTCCTGTGTCAACTGAGAACTAATCATTTGTTGATATTAAAAGTCAGAGGAAGGGCGGCGCCTGTGGCTCAGTCGGAAGGGCGCCGGCCCCATATACCGAGGGTGGCGGGTTCAAACCCGGCCCCGGCCAAACTGCAACCAAAAAATAGCCGGGCGTTGTGGCGGGCGCCTGTAGTCCCAGCTACTCGGGAGGCTGAGGCAAGAGAATCGCTTAAGCCCAGGAGTTGGAGGTTGCTGTGAGCTGTGTGACGCCACGGCACTCTACCGAGGGCCATAAAGTGAGACTCTGTCTCTACAAAAAAAAAAAAAAAAAAAAGTCAGAGGAAAAGGAATTTTGGCAAAATAGATCTTTCTCTGACATTGATATTAGAGAAAACAACAATACTAGGCTGCCTTTCACAGAGATGTCCAAATCAAATACAATTCTTGAAATAGTAAAAACATAAAAACATACTCAGGATAAACACAGCCTTCATATGACATATGGCCTCACCAACCAACATCTATTTTCTGTGAGACTTTCAAATCACATGTATGTTGAATTCAACTTTACAATTTGTTTTCTTTTTTAAAGAAGATTTTGAACAGATTGCCTGATCAATTACTATTAGCACCAAATTTCTATTTCTGGGGATTGATTCAGAAGTTTGACTCCTGTTTTTCTCTTCCCTATGTGTTGCCTTTTAAATATTTTTCTCCCTATATCTTGCCTTTTAAACATAAGCATTTTGCTCAAGGCAAGAAGACTTAAAGATAAGAGGTAAAACTTAAATCAGTCAAATATGTCAGGTTGGAGTATTTTTATTAGTAAGAATTTTTTATATAATTGTGTGTATGTTTGTGTAGAGATTTTTTTAATTAAAAAATCATTATATAAGGAAAGCAAAGTGTAATCAATATCCAGAATAGATGTAAGTCATGTATGTGCGTTGTCACTCTTTCCCACAGAAATCCAAGAGATAGTCATAAATATTAAAACAACATACAGAAGATTACACTCTGAAAGTATTTCTCAGCTGACATTTTGTCTTTGTTATATAAAATCCAGTTTGGATTCCATTGAGTATTTTTGCAAGTGGAAATGAGTTGAAGACAAGAGCAACCAAAAATTCAATGAAAAATCTTATCTGCTTTTTTACATTATTGCAGAACTCAGATTCTATTCTTGCTACCAATTGTAATTATAAAAGTCTGTGGTCGTACCCCTTGCATAAAGATTTTATATGCACTGTGAGGTTGGATTATTCCAAAATTAAGGTAAGTCTGAAGCATCTTGATGTTAGCCTAGTCTACAAGTGGGCCCTCCCTGGAATTTCTCTGGGGAACTCAGATTTTTTCAGCTGTGCTCTGAGGTTTTGAGAAACTATTTGAGAATGTTCAGGCATGAAGGCTAAAATTGGAGATGGACCAAAACACCAGTAGAAGGTCACTTTGCCATTGGTAGAAGCCTTTTAGTCTGAGAACTATAAATCAGAAATCTTGGGGGCCCCCAGAGAAGGTGATAATAGGCTGGCAGCTGCAACATAGTGGATCCCCTGACCTTCCACAAGCTATAAGCAAGCAACCTTTGAAAGGTTATGCATATTTTAAAGTGCTTCACCATTTTTTGGTCTTCAGTCATAAAATTGTGTCTAATAAAGGAAGTAAGAAATGCTTTTTTTGATACCTGAAAAATAAATGAGATGATTTAAGACTCCACTTAGATTTCAATGATTATAAAGATTGTATCAAACATCAACTATATGGGGCTACCAGGCACTGACTTTAAGTGACTCTTCAAATCATGCTTTGACAAATTATGAATCTAAAATCTTGGGGGTAATGGAGGTCAATTGCTCTCTATCTGGGATTTGATGAAATGTTTTGAAGATCTAAACCAGAGATGGTATATTATCTGGGAAGTTATTTGTTTCTATTTTTTTGTTTTATTTTTTTTATTAAATCATAACTGTATACATTGATATGATCATGGGGCATAATACACTCACTTCATAGACCATTTGACACATTTTCATCACAATGGTTAACATAGCCTTCCTGGCATTTTCTCAGTTACTGTGCCAAAACATTTACAATCTACATTTACCAAGTTTCACAAATACCCCTGTAAGATGCACCACAGGTATGATCCCACTGATCCCCCTCCCTCTACCCACCAATCCCCTCCCCCCACTCCCTTTCCCACTTCCCCCTATTGTTAGGTTGTAACTGGGTTATAGCTTTCATGTGAGAGCCCCAAATTAGTTTCATAGTAGGGCTGAGTACATTGGGTACTTTTTCTTCCATTCTTGAGATACTTTACTAAGAAGAATATGTTCCAGCTCCATCCATGTAAACATGAAAGAGGTAAAGTCTCCATCTTTCTTTAAGGCTGCATAATATTCCATGGTGTACATCTACCACAGTTTATTAATCCATTCGTGGATCGATGGGCACTTGGGCTTTTTCCATGACTTAGAAATTATGAATTGTATACATAAACAATGTATACAATTGCAGTAAACATTCTGGTACAAATATCTTTGTTATGTTGTGATTTTTGGTCTTCTGGGTATATGCCCAGCAGAGGAATTACAGGATTGAATGGCAGATCTATTTTTAGATCTCTAAGTATTCTCATATATCTTTCCAAAAGGAATGTATTAATTTGCATTCCCACCAGCAGTGCAGAAGTGTTCCCTTTTCTCCACATCCACGCCAGCATCTCTGGTCTTGAGATTTTGTGATATAGGCTAGTCTCACCGGAGTTAGATGATATCTCAAAGTAGTTTTGATTTGCATTTCTCTGTTGATTAAAGATGATGAGCATTTTTTTAAATGTCTGAAGGCCGTGCGCCTGTCTTCTTCAGAGAAGTTTCTCTTCAAATCCCTTGCCCAGCCTGCGATGGGATCCCTTGTTTTATTCTTGCTGATGCGTTTGAGTTCTCTGTGGATTCTGGTTATTAAACCTTTGTCAGAGATTTACCCTGCAAATAACTTCTCCCATTCTGAGGGCTGTTTGCTTGCTTTACTTACCTCGTTCTTGGCTGTGCAGAAGCTTTTTAGTTTGATCAAGTCCCAGTAGTGTATTTTTGAAGCTGCTTCAATTGCCCGGGGGGTCCTCCTCATAAAATACTCGCCCAGACCAATTTCTTCAAGGGTTTTCCCTACACTCTCCTATGGTATTTTTATAGTTTCATGTCTTAAGTTTAAATCTTTAATCCAATGAGAGTCTATCTTAGTTAATGGTGAAAGGTGTGGGTCCAATTTCAGTCTTCTGCAGGTTGCTAGCCAGTTCACCCAGCACCATTTGTTAAATAGGGAATCATTTCCCCACTGAATGTTTTTAATTGGCTTGTCAAAGATCAAATAGCGGTAAGTAGCTGGATTCATCTCTTGGTTCTCTATTCCGTTCCAGATATCTACTTCTCTGTTTTTGTGCCAATACCATGCTGTTTTGATCACTATCGATTTGTAGTAAAGTCTGAGGTCTGGTAGTGTGATTCCTTCTGTTTTATTTTTATTTCTGAGTAATGTCTTGGCTATTCGAGGTTTTTTCTGATTCCATATAAAATGAAGTATTGTTTTTTCAAGATCTTTAAAATATGACAGTGGAGCTTTAATAGGGAGTGCGTTGAAATTATATATTGCTTTGGGTAGTATGGACATTTTAATAATGTTGATTCTTCCCAGCCATGAGCATGGTATGTTTTTCAATTTGTTAACATTTTCAGCTATGTCTTTTCTTAGAGTTTCATAGTTCTCTTTATAGAGATCTTTCACGTCTTTTGTTAGGTAAATTCCCAAATATTTCATCTTCTTTGGCACTACTGTGAATGGGATAGAGTCCTTAACTGCTTTTTCAACTTGACTTGTTGGTGTATATAAAGGCTACCAATTTATGAATGTTGATTTTGTAACCTGAGACGCTGCTGTATTCCTTGATCACTTCTAGGAGTTTTGTAGTAGAGTCCCTAGTGTTTTCCAGATACACAATCATATCATCTGCGAAGAGCGAAAGTTTGATCTCCTCTGACCCTATATGGATACCCTTGATCACCTTTTCTTCCCTAATTATGGTGGCTAAAACTTCCATTACAATATTGAAAAGCAATGGAGACAATGGGCAGCCTTGTCTGGTTCCTGATCTGAGTGGAAATGATTCCAATTTAACTCCATTCAATATGATATTGGCTGTGGGTTTGCTGTAGATGGCCTCTATCAGTTTAAGAAAAGTCCCTTCTAGACCAATTTTCTTGAGTGTTCTGATCATGACGGGATGCTGGATATTATCAAAAGCTTTTTCTGCATCAATTGAGAGAATCATATGGTCTTTGTTTTTTAATTTGTTTATATGCTGAATTCCATTTATAGATTTACGTATATTGAACCAGCCTTGAGACCCTGGGATAAAACCGACTTGGTCATGATGTATAATTTGTTTGATGTGTTGCTGGATTCTGTTTGTTAGGATCTTGTTGAATATTTTTGCATCTATATTCATTAGTGATATTGGTCTATAATTTTCTTTTCTTGTTGGGTCTTTTCCTGGTTTGGGGATCAGGGTGATGTTTGCTTCATAGAACGTGTTGGGTAGTCTTCCTTCTTTTTCTACCTTTTGGAACAGGTTGAGTAATATAGGTACTAATTCCTCTTTAAAGGTTTGGTAGAATTCTCACGTGAAACCATCTGGTCCCGGGCTTTTCTTTTTAGGGAGGTTTTGTATAGTTGATGCTATTTCTGAACTTGATATGGGTCTGTTCAACATTTCCACTTGATTCTGGCTACGTCTTGGAAGGTAGCGTGCTTCCAAGTATCAGTCAATTTCCTTGAGATTTTCATATTTCTGAGAATAAAGTTTCTTGTAATATTCATTAAGGATTTTTTGGATTTCTGATGAGTCTGTTGTTATTGTTATTTCGTCTTTGTTGTTTCTGATTGATGAGATTAGAGATTTTACTCTTTTTTTTCTGATTAGGTTGGCCAGAGGTTTATCTATTTTATTGACCTTTTCAAAAAACCAGCTTTTTGATTTATTGATCTGTTGTATTATTCTTTTGTTTTCAATTTCATTTAATTCTGCTCTAATTTTGGTTATTTCTTTTCTTCTACTGGGTTTGGGGTTGGAATGTTCTTCCTTTTCCATTTGCTTGAGATGTCCCATTAAGTTGTTAACTTCCTCTCTTTCCGTTCTCTTGAGGAAGGCTTGCAGTGCTATAAATTTCCCTCTTAGAACTGCCTTTGTGGTGTCCCAGAGGTTCTGATAGTTTGTGTCTTCATTGTCATTTTGTTCCAAAAAATTGGTGATTTCTTTCTTAATCTCATCTCTGACCCAGCTATCATTCAGCATAAGGTTATTTAACTTCCATGTTTTTGTATGAGTATGCAGATTCCTATTGTTACTCAATTCAAGTTTTATTCCATGGTAGTCCAAGAAGATGCAAGGAATAATTTCTATTCCTTTAAATTTACGGAGGAAACCCACAGCCAATATGACTTGTAACGAAAAATGTGGTCAATTTTGGAGTAAGTTCCGTGGGCTGATGAGAAGTATGTGTATTCAGTTTTGTTGGGATGAAATGTTCTGTAGATGTCTGCTAAATCTAAATATTGGATGGTTAGGTTTAAATCTAAGATTTCTTTGCTCAGCTTCTTGCTGGAGGATTGATCCAACACTGCCAAAGGAGTGTTGAAATCTCCGACAATTATGGAGCTGGAGGAAATCAAGTTACTCATGTCTGTTAGAGTTTCTCTTATAAATTGAGGTGCATTCTGGTTGGGTGCATAAATATTAATAATTGAGATCTCATCATATTGAGTATTACCCTTAACAAATATGAAGTGACCATTCTTGTCCTTCCTTACTTTTGATGGTTTAAAGCCTACTATATCTGCAAATAAAATTGCAACACCTGCTTTTTTCTAATTACCATTTGCCCGAAATATGGATGACCATCCTTTCACCCTGAGTCTGCATTTGTCTTTTAAGTTAAGATGTGACTCTTGAATGCAACAAATATCTGGCTTGAGTTTTTGTATCCAGTCAGCTAACCTATGCCTCTTTAGAGGACAGTTTACGCCATTCACATTAATGGAGAGTATTGATAAGTCTGGTGGAATTTTGGGTATCAAGTTTTTCAAAGGTCCAGTAGACATTTTTGATCCTTTCGCCATTGTGGAAGTTGGAGTTTGATCCGAAGTTTCTGAGTGAGTTTACTTTTGTGGTATAGGATTGAGTTGGTCATTGTGGAGGATAGGTCTGAGAATATCCTGAAGAGCTAGTTTACTTCTGGCAAATTTTTTCAACATATGAATGTCATTGAAGTATTTAATTTCTCCATCATAAATGAAACTCAGTTTAGCTGGATACAAGATCCTGTGTTGAAAGTTATTTTGCTTTAGGAGATTAAAAATCGATGACCACCCTCTTCTGGCTTGAAAAGTTTCAGCAGAGAGATCTGCAGTTATTCTAATACTCTTTCCTTTGTACGTAATGGTTTTCTTTCGCTGGGCTGCTTTGAGAATCTTCTCTTTCATATTAACTTTAGTGAAGCTAATTATGATATGCCTGGAGGATGACTTATTGGGGTTGAATCGTGCTGGGGTTCTGAAGCTGTCTGCTAGCTGAATTTCAGATTCTCTAGGCATGTCTGGAAAATTTTCTTTCATAATTTCATGCAGAAGGGCCTCTGTGCCCTTCGAGGCCACTTCATCATTCTCCGAAATCCCAATTGTTGGTATATTGCTTTTTTTTGAATTATCCGAGAGTTCTCTGAGTCAATGATTTGTTTTTGCTCTCCATTTCTCTTCCTCTTTGAGAGATTGGGAGCATTTGAAGACTTTATCTTCAATGTCAGAAATCCTTTCTTCTGCTTGCTCCATTCTGTTGATGAGGGATTGTACTGTATTTGTCATATCTTTGAGGGCTGTAAATTCTTGCTTCAGTGTGTCTAAGTCTTTGGTGGTTTTGTCTTTAAATTCATTAAATTCTTGAGACAACTTTTGAATTTCTCCTCGAATTCCTAATTCCACTTTGTTTATCTTGTCTGCAATCCAAATTCTGAATTCAATTTCTGACATCTCAGCCAGTTGTTTATGAATGGGGTCTTCAATCACATCTGCTGTATCTTTTCTTGGGGGGGTTGATCTATTCTGGTTATTCATGTTACCAGAGTTTTTCCGCTGATTCCGCTCCATAGTTATTTTACTCCCTTTGATTTTTCCTCTGGGGCTTTATTGAGGGCCTGTACAGTGTTGTGGCCTGAGAAACTGGGGCCCTGTCTTGTGTGGTGGGACGAAGTGGTTCTGTCTTGTTTTCAGTTGGTTTCTGTTCGATCCTATTATAACATTTACTCTGGCTTGAAGTCTCAGCTGTGTGGAAAAACCGGTAATTAAGTCACCCCACCTGCCCACCTCTGGCACCAGTTTGAAAAGGAAAAGGAAAATCAAACCTTCCTACAACCGCATACCCAGGGCACCACCTGTAAAGTCCTCAGTCTATTAGTTCAGTTCAAAAGGTCCGAATTGATTGTCTCAATTGGCACCTGTCTCAGGTGGGAGAGTTCAAGAGGTCTCTGGGAACTGTATCACAGGGGTCTGGTGACTCCTCTGATATGGCTTACTCCAGTGTTGCGTGGAGTCAGGAGGAGCCACCTAGCAAATAGATCAGTCGGGGAAGGTTGATGTCTCCTTCCCCACTTTGCCCCTCCATCGGACCCAGTCACTGGTATCTCTGCAGATGGCTAACCCAGTTGCCTGTAGTGAACAGATACTCCAGGGGTTTGCACCTGCCTGAATTGTAAGGAAGTCTGCCAGGCCCCTGCAGTCTGCCGCTATCTAGCAGGAGGAGATGGGGCCTGACATCTTTGAGTGCTTGATGCAGGTAGTGGGAGGGAGGTGTTCACTCAGGCTTAGCCCCATCCCTGATTGATGTTGCTAACGGAACAGAACAGAACAGACAACTTTGTGGGGTTCTGTCTCTGTTTCTGCTAAAATCGCCTATAGAAGACGGGCTGTTCTGAGTTCAAACATCTTTGCTGCTGGAGGTTTGTGTCCGATTACCTCTTTGAGTCGGCCCTGCCCTGGAAGCTTCCCGGGTTTGTGAGCAGTGTCAGGCAAATCCAATGCTCACTGGTGGCCTCCTCTGGTTGCCCAGGGAGACAGGGAGTGTGGCTTCAGAATATCCAGAAGTGAGCCATTTTACTGTTAAAGAAAAAAGGGCTGTTGATTTGCCTCCAGGAACTGCCGCTCTGGTGTGGGCACCCAGCCGACCCTTTTCTCCTCTGTCTTGTGCCCCAGAGTCAGCACTGAGCGGCCGCAGTTTATGCTCTGTCCACACCCCTCGAGAGATCTCCCAAGAATCCAGCCTCTGGGGGGCAGGTCCCCAGACCCCTGAGTGAGAGTTGGGAGAAGCTAGAGTTTCATTCAGTTTTATGCCTGGCCGTATTGTTTCCCGGGGAGGGCTGCTGCACCGCACCGCAGGGAAGTGCCACCAAGGCGTGACTCCCCCTCAGCCGAGTGCCCTCTCCTCACTCGCATGTCTCAAAGTCAGTGCTGACCAGTCGCGGCTTGGACACTGTGCACTCCCCTCGAGAAATCACCCAAGGATCTGAACTCCTGAGGGACAGGCCCCCAGACCCCGAGTGAGAGTGGGGGGAAGCTAGAGTTTCATTCAGTTTTATGCCTGGCCATATTGATGCACGGGGAGGGCTGCTGCACCATACTGCAGGGAAGTGCCGCCCAGGCGTGACTCCCCCTTAGCCGGGTGCCCTCTCCACACTCGCGTGCCTCAGAGTCAGCGCTGACCAGTTGCATCTCGGGGACCGTCCACTCCCCTTGAGAAATCACCCAAGAATCTGAACTCCTGGGGCACAGGCCTCCAGACCTCAGTGAGTGGGAGGGCACTGTTGGGGGTTCAGTGTTGCCGGCAAAGGATTTTTAAAGTTTTATACAGTTTTATGCCTGGCAGGAGAACGCCATGGTTCTCCTCCTAGGTGGGGAGGTAGGTCCAGTTTTTAGGTCTCTCCCGTGGAGTGTAGTGGGAGGGCCTTTAATTTCTGCCCGTTTGTTTAATTGTGGGGCTCTTGAGCCAGTCTCATGGGGGAGGAGGACTCCCATCCACTTGGCGGTAGATTTTGTACCTTTTGTTTACATCCTTGTGATCACAGCTTGCCTCAGCGGTGTTGATGTGCGTTCTTCAACCTTCTCTCTTGGTGCAGCTCAAATCCACCAGGATACTTACTAAATTCCTGTCCCTTAACTCTCCTTCTGGATGGGAACCTCTGTTGAAAGCTGGCTTCAGTCTGCCATCTTGTCTCTCCCCTCCGTTTCTATTTTTTTCTAATTTTTTTTCTTTTTTTTTAGGATGTCTGGTCTATTCATGACTCTCTTTTGAAGGACCTGTAAAAAAGTGAAATTGGGCAGAATTTTGAGAGTTTGTTCTTTTAAGTCTTGTTGATTGATAAGTAATGCTAGAATGTATTTCACACTTTGTGTACATTATTTATAGTATGTAAAACCGTTTACATTTTCCTCTGAATAGAAAGAAAACTTAGAGTTTCTTGAAGTTTGAGGAGCTCCATCATCACCCTCGTTTGTTTCCTCTATGTCATTAGTTTTTTAAATTCTGTTTCTCTTTTAACTATATAACAATAAAAGAATGTTACAATTTTTATCCATAACTTAGACAAAGCGTCAACAAAACTAAACCACGAAAACAATAGCTATTTAATAGGAAATGACAATTAAACAAAGACTCTCCTAATTCTTCCCAAATTATTATTGTAGTTTATGTGCGTTATATTGTATATGTCAGCAAGTGCAATGTGTATTCAAAGGTCTTCTGTGTATCTGTAATGTTGCTTTGATAGGTAAGTTTAAGAATGTTAAGAACAGTGATCTTTTGCATTAAGGGAGGTAAATTCAATGGTTTTGGAAGTAACGATCTCATCCAAAGAAGATTATCCTTAATTAGAAGATAAAGCATGTTTTTTGGAAAATTATTCAATTTTAATAACTCTGACTTAAAAGAAGTTGTAAAAAATTTCTATTTTCATGAAAATTAAGGCCTTTTAAAGAATTATTTTAAAATTTTTCTTTGCTATTCTGAAAGTTAATTTTTTATTATAAAATTAATATGTGCCCATTGTGTAAGATGGAAAATCCTAAAAATATATGACCTATAAACTTACCATCCAGAGATAACTCATCTTAACATCTCCAGATATGTTCTTTTACACTTTTTTTGACATGGGGTTGCTATATTTTCTAGGCTGGTCTCAAACTCTCGGCCTTAAGCCATCCTATCCCTCTGCCTCCTGACTAGCTGATATTATAAGCATAGGCCACCACACCTGGCCAAACACTTTTCACACATTACATACAAACATATAAATACATATATGTATGTATCAGTATGTGTTTAATGCATGTACAGAAATACACATATAAATACCATGAGATTATATTAAATACAGGTATACTATTAAATAACCTGACCTTTAACTTAACTGTACTTAACAATACATGGCACACAATTTTTGGAAATTGTTTCAAAACCATACTGACAACAAGGGTAAGATTTTAGAAGTTATTCCAAATCCAAACTAAATAAAATCACATCATAACATTATTTTATCACATTATATCATCAGAAATTTTTAATATGTGAAGGATTTTACAAATAGATTATTTATTAATTAATTAATTTATGTTATTAAGAAAGACAACCACATCTATGGCCACCTATAAAGAATACTGGGCCTACTTTTTAGGAATCCTGAGTAGTAATTCCCACACAGAAAATAGGTGTATAATCTGAAATAAGTTGCCTACAGTTTATTCTCTTCAACTTTATATATATATACATACATATATATACCTATATCTATATCTACATATATAGGTATGTATATATCTGTACTTCAAAGGTGACCATAGTGATATTTAGCAATGAGATATGTAGCACTTTTTTAGGATGAGTTCACAAACTTAATTGTCAGAACTTGTTTGTGTGTGTATATCCATATACAAATCTTCCCTCTCTCCTCTCTGTCTCTTGTATGTTCTTTTTTTTTTTATTATTATTGTTTGGGATTCATTGAGGGCAAAAAGAATTAGGTTACACTGATTGCATTTGTTAGTGCAATTATAATTATAATTGTGTCCAGCCTCCAAGAGGTGTGCCATGCACCGTGACCCCACAACCCCCTCTGTCCTCCCCTCTCCTCTTGTATATTCTTAACTTCTTTCTCCACTGGCTCCTCCTTGCAGTCCAGGACATATTCAAGCCTGGTTCATCTATAAAACAAACCTACAAGTCTTCACTCCACTCCTGCTGTTACTCTCTACAGTAAGAACCTATGTTTCAAAGCTTTCTTTTAACTGCCAAGGTCTTTTTTTCAAGAGCTAGTCAAAATTTTTTTCTTTACTCACCCATCTCCCACACTTTGCTTTATCTAATTAGTAAAATTTGGTGGATACTTTTTAACTTTCTTAATTATATTCTCTGCAGTTTTGACAGTGCTCATCACAAGCTTCCTAAAGAAATTCTCTTCCACCTCCATTTCCCTATTAATATTCTTTCCTAGTCTTCCTACTCCCTAGGTAATTTTTTTGTTGTTGTTTCCCCATTTTGAACTCTCTTTTCCCCCTTAACTTTGGGTGTCTCAGAATTCTGTACTTTCTTCTCTTTGCACATTACATACATCTTGGATTAATTTATCTATTCCTATGTTGTCAAGGGCTTATTTAACAATGGTTCATTTATTTATGGGTATATCTTCAAGCCAAGCCTCACTTCCAAGTTATAAACTCATATATAAAATAGAAAACTGAAAAAATAATACTCATAATTTAAAAAATATCCAACACTTCCTGATTGTTGACTATCTACCCATGTTCCAAACTTAATGGTATAAACAGCAACCATTTTTCATGCTCATAGTTTCTGTAGGTTAAGAATTCAGATAAGGTAAAGTGGGGATTTTTTGTTCTCTGCTCCACTACTTCTCAGGCTGCAGCTGGAACACTCAACGGCTGGAGGTGACTCATACGACCAGGGGCTGGAATTATATGGAGGCTTCTTCACTTACATGTCTCACAGGGTGGCCATGATGACTCAAAGTGTTGGCTGAGTTGGGGCTGTTGACTGTAGTCAGTACGTGACCTCTGCACGTGACTTGGGCTTTCCATTGCTTGCCACCTGGGTTTTGAAAGAAAGTGTCCTATGACGAGAGTATCCACAGAGTAAGCAGTGAGAGAAGAGCAGGGGTGCTTTTCTTTACACCCTAAGGAAGATTCAGCAGCTGGGAGTGACTTGAATGGTGAGGGATTAGAATACTTGGGAGGCTTCCAACATATCTCCGGCACCTGGGCAAGAAAGCATCTAAGGCTAGGCTCAGCTGGGAGTGATCACCAGAGTCTTTACCTGTGTCTTCCCCCGGCTTTAGCTTCTTCACAGTGCGGTGGTGGTTTCTGAGAGGGAGCATTATGACCCAGCCTTAATAGTCAGGACATTCACTTTCTTTGTAGTCTCCTGTTTATGATGAGTCGCTAAGTCCTGCCTAGATTCAAGGGGAAGGGAATTAGACTACACCTCCTTGTGGGGGAGTAGTAAGGTCCATATCAGAAGAACAAGTGGAATACAAGGTATTGTTACAACTTTCTTTGTAAAATTCTGTCTGTCACATTTGGATAGTGAACAATTTTCCATGAATTATTTATTTCTCTGAAACTTTTATCAATTCTATAAAATAGGTAAAAATCATATCCTTATTTTTTTATTTATTTACTTTTTTTTATTGTTAGGAATTCATTGAGGGTACAATAAGCCAGGTTACACGGATTGCAATTGTTAGGTAAAGTCCCTCTTGCAATCATGTCTTGCCCCCATAAAGTGTGACACACACCAAGGCCCCACCCCCCTCCTTCCGTCTCTCTTTCTGCTTTTCCTCCCCCCCCCCATAAACTTAATTGTCATTAATTGTGCTCATATCAAAATTGAGGACATGGGATTCATGCTTCTCCATTCTTGTGATGCTTTACTAAGAATAATGTCTTCCACGTCCATCCAGGTTAATACGAAGGATGTAAAGTCTCCATTTTTTTAATGGCTGAATAGTATTCCATGGTATACATATACCACAGCTTGTTAATCCATTCCTGGGTTGGTGGGCATTTAGGCTGTTTCCACATTTTGGCGATTGTAAATTGAGCTGCAATAAACAGTCTAATACAAGTGTCCTTATGATAAAAGGATTTTTTTCCTTCTGGGTAGATGCCCAGTAATGGGATTGCAGGATCAAATGGGAGGTCTAGCTTGAGTGCTTTGAGGTTTCTCCATACTTCCTTCCAGAAAGGTTGTACTAGTTTGCAGTCCCACCAGCAGTGTAAAAGTGTTCCCTTCTCTCCACATCCACGCCGGCATCTGCAGTTTTGAGATTTTGTGATGTGGGCCATTCTCACTGGGGTTAGATGATATCTCAGGGTTGTTTTGATTTGCATTTCTCTAACATATAGAGATGATGAACATTTCTTCATGTGTTTGTTAGCCATTCGTCTGTCATCTTTAGGGAAGGTTCTATTCATGTCTCTTGCCCATTGATATATGGGATTGTTGGCTTTTTTCATGTGGATTAATTTGAGTTCTCTACAGATCCTAGTTATCAAGCTTTTGTCTGATTGAAAATATGCAAATCTCCTTTCCCATTGTGTACGTTGTCTCTTTGCTTTGGTTATTGTCTCCTTAGCTGTACAGAAGCTTTTCAGTTTAATGAAGTCCCATTTGTTTATTTTTGTTGTTGTTGTAATTGCCATGGCAGTCTTCTTCATGAAGTCTTTCCCCAGGCCAATATCTTCCAGTGTTTTTCCTATGCTTTCTTGGAGGATTTTTATTGTTTCATGCCTTAAATTTAAGTCCTTTACCCATTTTGAATCAATTTTTCTGAGTGGGGAAAGGTGTGGGTCCAGTTTCAGTCTTTTACATGTAGACATCCAGTTCTCCCAACACCATTTATTGAATAGGGAGTCTTCCCCCCAAGGTATGCTCTTGTTTGGTTTATCGAAGATTACATGGTTGTAAGATGTTAGTTTCATTTCTTGGTTTTCAATTTGATTCCAAGTGTCTATGTCTCTGTTTTTGTGCCAGTACCATGCTGTCTTGACCACTTGGCTTTGTAGTACAGACTAAAATCTGGTATGCTGATGCCCCCAGCTTTATTTTTATTACTAAGAACTGCCTTAGCTATTCGGGGTGTTTTCTGGATCCATATAAAATGCAGAATCATTTTCTCCAAATCTTGAAAGTACGATGTTGGTATTTTGATAGCAATGGCATTGAATAAGTAGATTGCTTTGCTTTGGGAAGTATAGACATTTTAACAATGTTGATTCTTCCCGTCCATGAGCATGTTATGTCCTTCCATTTGCTAATATCCTCTGCTATTTCCTTTCTGAGGATTTCATAATTTTCTTTATAGAGGTCCTTCACTTCCTTCGTTAGGTATATTCCTAGGTATTTCATTTTCTTTGAAACTATGGTGAAGGGAGTTGTGTCCTTAAATAGCTTCTCGTCGTGACTGTTATTGGTGTATACAAAGGCTACTGACTTGTAGACATTGATTTTATATCCTGAAACATTACTGTATTTTTTGATGACTTCTAGGAGTCTTGTGGATGAGTCTTTGGGGTTCTCTAAGTGTAAGATCATGTCATCAGCAAAGAGGGAGAGTTTGACCTCCTCTGCTCCCATTTGGATTCCCTTTATTTTCTTGTCTTGTCTAATTGTATTGGCTAGAACTTCCAGCACTATGTTGAATAGTAAAGGTGACAGAGGACAACCTGGTCTGGTTCCAGTTCTAAGAGGAAAAGCTTTCAGTTTTACTCCATTCAGTAAAATACTAGCTGTGGGTTTGTCATAGATAGCTTCGATCAGTTTTAGAAATGTGTCACGTATGCCTATACTCTTAAGTATTCTAATTAGAAAAGGATGCTGGATTTTTTCAAATGCTTTTTCTGCATCTATTGAGAGGATCATGTGATCTTTATTTTTGCCTCTGTTAATATGGTGGATAACGTTTATGGACTTGCGTATGTTAAACCAGCCTTGCATCCCTGGGGTGAAGCCTACTTGATCATGATGAATGACTTTTTTGATGATAAGCTATAATCTATTGGCTAGGATTTTGTTGAGAATTTTTGCATCTATATTCATGAGTGAGATTGGTCTGAAATTCTCCTTTTTGTTTGGGTCTTTTCCTGGTTTTGGTATCAGGGTGATGTTTGCTTCATAGAATGTGTTGGGGAAGATTCCTTCTTCCTCAATTTTTTGGAATAATTTCTGCAGTACAGGAATAAGCTCTTCCTTGAAAGTTTGATAGAATTCTGGTGTGAAGTCATCTGGACCAGGGCATTTTTTGGTTGGAAGCTTTTTTATTGTTTCTTTGATCTCAGAGCTTGAAATTGGTCTGTTCAGGAGCTCTATTTCTTCCTGGCTGAGTCTAGGGAGAGGGTGATTCCAAATATTGATCCATTTCTTTCACATTGTCAAATTTCTGGGCATAGAGTTTCTGGTAGTATTCAGAGATGATCTCTTGTATCGCTGTGGGATCAGTTGTTATTTCCCCTTTATCATTTCTGATTGAGGTTACTAGAGATTTTACTTTTCTTTTCCTCATTAGTCTGGCCAATGGTTTATCTATTTTATTTATTTTTTCAAAAAACCAACTTCTTGTTTCATTTTATGAATGATTCTTTTGTTTTCAATTTCATTGATCTCTGATTTGATTTTGGATATTTCTTTTCTTCTACTGAGTTTAGGCTTAGATTGTTCTTCATTTTCCAATTCCATAAGATGGCTTGTGAGATTATTGATGCGCTCTCTTTCTGTTTTTCGAATGTAGGCATCTAAAGTGATGAATTTTCCTCTCAAAACTGCTTGTGCAGTATCCCACAGGTTTTGGTAGCTTGTGTCTTCATTGTTGTTATGCTCAAGGAAGTTAATGATTTCCTGTTTTATTTCTTCCTGCATGCATCTGTTATTCAACAGAAGATTGTGTAATTTCCATGCTTTGTGTGGGGTCGAGCGTTTTTGTTAGAGTTGAGTTCCACCTTTAGTGCCTTATGGTCTGAGAAGATACAAGGTAAAATTCCAATTCTTTGGATTCTGTTGATATTTGTTTTGTGTCCTAGGATATGATCAATTTTGGAGAATGTTCCATGGGGTGATGAGAAGAATGTATATTGTTTATCTTTGGGATGGAGTCTTCTACATGCATCTATCAAGCACAGTTGTTCTAGGGTCTCATTTAAATCTCTTATATCTTTGTTTAATTTCTGTTTAGAGGATCTGTCCAGCTCTGTAAGAGAAGTGTCAAAGTCCCCCGTTATTATGGTATTATCAGATATCATATTGCTCAGACTGAGTAAGGTCTGTTTCAAGAATCTGGGAGCTTTTAAATTGGGTGCATAAATATTTAGAATTGAAACATCTTCTTCTTGTATTTTTCCCTTGACTGATGTAAAGTGACCATCTTTGTCTTTTTTAAATTTAGTTGCTTTAAATCCACATGAATCTGAAAATAAGATTGCAACTCCTCTTTTCTTCTGAATTCCATTTGCCTGAAAAATTGTCTTCCAACCCTTGACTCGGAGCTTTAATTTGTCTTTTGAAGCCAGGTGTGTTTCTTGTAGACAGCAAATGGATGGCTTGTGTT
Source organism: Nycticebus coucang (assembly GCF_027406575.1). Lineage (NCBI taxonomy): Eukaryota > Metazoa > Chordata > Mammalia > Primates > Lorisidae > Nycticebus > Nycticebus coucang. Next base: position 78,881,114 of record NC_069786.1, read on the forward strand.
TTTTAATCCAGTCAGCCAATCTATATCTCTTCAGTGGGGAATTCAAGCCATTAACATTTATTGAGACAATTGATAAGTGTGGTAGTGTTCTATTCATCTTATTTTGTGAGCGTCCATTGCTTAGTTTTATCTTTTGCATCAGTGTGTAGTTTAGGTTCTGTCCTTTTATTTCTGAGTTCTTACTTTGCTGCTGATCCATTGTGGTGGTCAGTGTGCAGAACAGGTTGAAGTATTTCCTGTAGAGCGGGTCTTGTTGTGGCGAATTTCCTCAATGTTTGTATATCCGTAAATGATTTGATTTCTCCGTCAATTTTTAAGCTTAGCTTAGCAGGGTACAGCATTATGGGCTGGAAATTGTTCTGTTTAAGTAGATTAAAGGTAGATGACCATTGTCTTCTTGCTTGGAAAGTTTCATTAGAGAAGTCTGCGGTCACTCTGATGGATTTGCCCCTGTAGGTCAACTGGCGCTTACTCCTGGCAACTTGTAGAATCTTTTCTTTTGTCTTGACTTTGGACAGGTTCACCACAATGTGTCTTGGAGAAGCTTGGTTAGAGTTGAGGCGACCTGGGGTCCAATATCCCTCTGAAAGCAGTGTGTCAGAATCTTTGGTGATATTTGGGAAATTTTCTTTTATAATATTCTCTAGTATGGCTTCCATTCCTCTGGGGCATTCTTCTTCCCCTTCTGGGATTCCTATAACTCGTATGTTGGAACGCTTCATAAAGTCCCATAATTCTGACAGTGAATGTTCTGCTTTCTCTCTCTTCTCTTCTGCCTCTTTTACTATCTGAGTTATCTCAAGAATTTGTCTTCTACCTCTGAAATTCTTTCTTCTGCATGTTCTAACCTGTTGCTGATACTTTCAATTGCATCTTTAAGTTCCCTAATCGACTGTTTTAGTTCCTTCAGCTCTGCTATATCCTTTTCATATTCTTCCTATAGTTCATCTCTTATTTGATTCTGTTTTTGGATTTCCTTTTCGTTATTTTCCACTTTATTAGCAGTTTCCTTCATTGTTTCCATCATTTCTTTCATTGTTTTCATCATGTGTATTATAAATTCCCTTTCTGTCATTCCTAACATTTCTGTATAGGTGGAATCCTCTGTAGTAGCTACCTCATGGTCCCTTGGCAGGGTTATTCTGGGCTGGTTTTTCATGTTGCCTGGAGTTTTCTGCTGATTCTTCCTCATGAGTGATTTCTTCTATATGTTTCCTTGCCCTAATTTTCCTTTCACTTCCTCTTGTTCTTTAAGTTCTCGTGCCTGTGGACTAAGGGTTCGATGAGTCCTTTTGGTACAGGACCAGAACGGTGAGATGGTTGAAGAGCAAGAAAGGGATGAAAGAAAGGAGGACCAAGTGAAAAGAAAAAAAAATAGAGAAAGGAGAGGGGGTGGGTAAAAGGAATATTGACAAAAAGAAGAGAGGCACAGAAAGAGGGAGACAGAGCAATATAGGTGTACAGTAGGGTACTTTGACACAACCTTAAAAAAACCCCACCTTCTGGGGGTGCCCATTTGGGTGGTTCCCTTGAGGTCAGCAGCTTTTTGCTAACCTGATCAGACACAGTACCCCACCTCCACCAAGTAGAGAAGAAAGACAAAAATGGTATTAATCAAACCAAAACAAGCAAACAGAAAACTTTATGGGATACAATTGGATGAAAACCCAAATAATAACAGTAGAAACACTAGCAAAAATGAAGTTCTAGTTATTGAAAAAGGCAGCAATGGGAAATTATAATTAAACTAGAAAAATTGAGAAAGAAAAAAGATCTGTATGGAAAAGGTTGAAATTAATAAACAAAACAACATCAACAACATCAAAATAAACAAAAAAACAACCCAACAAACAACAAACAACAAACAAACAAAGAAACAAAAAACACAACCAAAAACAAAGCAGTATGTATATGTTATTGAATATTGTTTGGGCAACACGTGGTCTTCTGGGGAATGAGATGTTAATCACAGTTCTGATACGACTGGAGGCTGCTGATTTCTCAAATCCCAGCAGGAAGACACCCTAAATCTCTCTTTAGCCCACTTAAAAGTCACTTTGAACTTGCAAACTTGATGAGCAGAAGCTTTCCCAGGAAAGTGCTTGTCTCTGGAATCTGTGCTGAAGTGGCTATCCACTTACCCAGTATGCCAAAACTCGTCTCACTCTGCCCCTGAGGGTTAGGGCTGCAAGGCGGCTCAGACCCCACCCTTAGGCTACTCAGTTGCTAGGTTACCAGCTCCCACCCAATTCTAGCTCTGCGACCCTGAGGGCGGAGCTTGCCGGGGCAGATCACTCACAATGGCTCCCTGTGGCCCACAGCCAAACACTATTAGCTCCGTCTGGCTCAGCGGCTCAGACTGGGGCCCTAAACAATGGCCAAAGTTCTCCACACTCCCACTCAGGATCTCCCCAAGGCAGTTCAACTGAGTGCCAAGTCCTAAGACACCAAAACAGTTCACAGGTAAGGCCTTTCTGGTTTGCAGTCTCGCTACTCCCTAAAGTGAAAAGGAATTAAGCTATGGAAATCAATAAAGTTGAAAGTTGCCAAAGGAGGCTCGATGCCTGTGGCTCAAGCGGCTAAGGCGCCAGCCACATACACCTGAGCTGACGGGTTTGAATCCAGCCCGGGCCCGCCAAACAACAATGCTAGCTGCAACCAAAAAATAGCCAGCTGTTGTGGCAGGCACCTGTAGTCCCAGCTACTTGGGAGGTGGAGGCAGGAAAATCACTTGAGCCCAAGAGTTAGAGGTTGCTATGAGCTGTGATGTCATGGCACTCTACCCAGGGCGAAAGCTTGAGGCTCTGTCTCAAAAAAAAAAAAAAAAAATAGGAATGTTACCAAAGCAAATGAAAAAGGGGGATGGGTAGAGAAGAAGTGAGAATAGGTCTCAATTTTTCTTCATATTATTCTTGTGCCTTTGCCAGACCTGAGCTAAAAATTTAACAGTCCACATGGTTACTCTAACATCTCTAAGGCCCACTGGACCACACCAGGTTGTGACTGGCTATGTCCCTGTGACTCTCCTTCTCCCTGGACTACTCAATGAACTGCTTCCCCTAGGGTGGCATCAACAAAGCTTCCTTCAAAATAGGTTTCAGTCCTATAAGTTCCTGGAGTTTCTTCTCTCTAATGTAAACACACTGCTATAGCATCATGGCTGATATGGACTTGCTCTTCTTCATGCGTTTCTGTTTTTTTTTTTTTTAAGTAAAACTACCTCAACAGAAAATAAAGATATGTACCACATATACAATAGGTCTAGTTCCTCATGTTGACAAACTCCATACGTTGACCAGTTTGTTGTAGTGTCTTGGGTGGTCCACTTACAGAGGGTCTACTGTAATTGCATGATGACCCAGGAAAATATTATATATTAAATAAAATAGTGTTGCCATAGTTAGGAGAAAAAAATCTTGAGTATTTCTATAACCCAGTAGGAATTCTTCAATTCAACAAATTATATATATGTCTCTAATATGGGCATTCTAGAGTAAGTAAAAATTGTTAGTTACTGAACATGAGAACATATAATCATAGAATTAAGGATGGATTTTAAATACTGTGGTAGATACTAAGTAAATGTTGAATGAATCATTCAATGATGTTTGCCTTTCAGTGTGAGAGAGATTGAAAGTACATTTTTTATACTTAAGAGTTATGGGATTCGGATATTAATATAAGATTGCAAAGTATTGAGCTTAGTCTGGGAAGGCTTCTTCTAGGTATAGATTTGAAAAAAATATAAAATTAAAAGTAGATAAACTTAAAAAACATTCTGAAAGTGTTAATATGGCTACTAGTTTCCCTGGGATAAATTTAATTTAAATACATTCTGAGAAAAAGTGGTGCATTTCATTTAGATTAGAGTGACTCAGCCACATTTTATAGATAGACCTATTTGTTTCCATTAATTATTTGTGGTCACTAGTAATTTGTTAATATTAAGAATAAAAATTTTGGGCACTTGGGCTTTTTCCATGACTTAGCCATTATGAATTGGGCTACAATAAACATTCTGGTATAAATATCTTTGTTATAATGTGATTTTTGGTCTTCTGGGTATATATCTAGTAGAGGAATTATGGGATTGAATGGCAGCCATCGATCCGTGAATGGATTTATAAATTATGGTATATGTGCACCATGGAATATTATGCAGCCTTAAAAAAGATGGAGACTTTACCTCTTTCATGTTTACCTGGATGGAGCTGGAACATATTCTTCTTAGTAAAGTATCTGAAGAATGGAAGAAAAAGTATCCAATGTACTCAGCCCTACTATGACACTAAGTTATGGCTTTCATATGAAAGCTATAATCCAGTTATAAACTAAGAATATGGGGAAGGGGGAGAGGCAGGGGAGGGAGGAGGGAGGATGGGTGGAGGGAGGGGGATTGGTGGGATTACAACTATGGTGCATCTTACAAGGGTACATATGAAACTTAGTAAATGTAGAGTGTAAATGTCTTAACACAATAACTAAGAAAATGCCAGGAAGGCTATTTTAACATTAAGCTATGGAAATCAATAAAGTTGAAAGTTGCCAAAGGAGGCTCGGTGCCTGTGGCTCAAGCGGCTAAGGCTCCACCTAAACTGTGTCTCCTGTCTGATCAGTGGTGGCATTAGACTGTCATAGGACCATGAGAATCTATCTACTGTTAATGACTCATGCGGGGGATCTAGATTCCATGCTCTTTATGAGACTCTAATGCCTGCTGATCTGAAGTGGAGTGGATACTGGCACTGGGAAGTGGCTGCAAACACAGGTTATCATTAGCAGAGAGGTGTGACTGCACAGAGATCATAATAAATCAATTGCTTGCAGACTCATATCAAACCATCCCCTCCCCTCCACCGGTATGTGGAAAAATTGTCTTCTATGAAACCTGTCCCTGGTGAAGACTGCTCAGCTGAAAGACATTGGGTATCTCCCTTAACTTTGCTCATTTTAAATTGGGGATAGAGATGGCAATAGGATCTGCTTCAAAGGATTGTTGTGAGTACTAAATAAAGACAAATAAAGCACTTAGAATAGTGCCTCGCACAGAGTACCATCTAGCAACAGTTCTCAACCTGTGGGTCGTGACCCACAGGAACTGTATTAAAGAGCCGTGGCATTAGGAAGGCTCAGAACCACTGATCTAAGGGTTATTATCTTTAACTGGGAGAAAAACATGCACCTAATATTTAGCATAATTACATACTGCATATTAAATACCATTTTAATTTTTTTTACTTTTTAGAATTTAAGTTGGGTTATATGTGCCTAAATAGTCCTTTAGCTTTAAAAAGACGTATGACACCTTTTAACACAATTATGTCCTCTAGTGCCACAGTATAAGGCCTGGAAGAGAACATAGTATCCACTAACAAATATTTGCTGTGTGTATATACTTAGTAAAGCTGCAGAATACTAATCAATAAAAAGTATACAGGTCGTTATTTAAACCCACTGTGGAAGTAAATCTACAAAAGCTTCCTAGAGGCAGTGACACTCGGCTGGGTCTTAAAGGATGACGGGGGTTGGCCTTGTGAAGAACAAGAATCTTAAAGGGTCTAGAGCAGTGGTTCTCAACCTTCCTAATGCCGCGGCCCTTTAATACAGTTCCTGTGGGTCGCAACCCACAGGTTGAGAGTTGCTGGTCTAGAGTCTGTTTAAGATATTGTCTCTAGTAAAGTACTCAAAAAAGGGCAATTAGTTAATGAGAATCATTTTACCTCATTTATCCCAAAATACATACTTGGAGTTTCACTTTATCACATTTTGTAGTCCTAACAGGAATTAAATTATTCCTAGTGATTCATGTCGAAAAAAATAGGTCTTTAAACTTTTTGAAAAATCTAGTTAAAAGAAAAGTAATAGCTATCTTTTACTGAGTGATTATGTGTTGGCCATGTAATAAGCTCTTTTCAGAAGTGACTCATGTAGACCCCCCCCCCCCACGAAGAAAGCTCTCTAACTGCCCAAGGTGATAAACCTGGTAAGTAGCAGAGCCAGGGCTTGAACTCAAGGCTGCCAAATGCATGCTCTTAATTACTATCCCACGTGAAGTTGTGGAGTAACTCCTCTCTAAAAATATTGTCTTGTTCTCCTTTTATGTAACTTGAACATATATTAAGAGAAATAACTTCACAAATATTATTAATTCTGATTATTTTGCAGGGTTTTTTTTTATAAAAACCTGTTAATAAAAAGTTGTAATTTGTGTTTCAGTCTGACACTAGAGAGATTAAGGGATTAACCTGTCATGAGAGTTCTTGCGTGGTCAGCACTGTTCTCCAACTAAAAGTGCTTTCACATCCACATCTTTGCTTTTCCCCTGGTGGATATAGGAAACTACTTGAATAATGCATATTACTTTCTGTATTCTTTCAGCAGAATGTTGCCTTCTTAAATCAACAAGATGGATTCCTGGTACAGACTCAGAATTTTTTTAAAAAATAAAGAAAATTGCATTTGTAAATACCTGGAATAGTAGTCAATGTCTAAATATATTAAATAAATCCAAAAACATGTTATATTCTAGTATTCATCAAATAGTACCTCTCAAATAAGTAGAGAACTTAATTTCTGTTAAGTTCAACTTCATTTTCAGGCTTCCTTCAAACAAAATAGTCGAATGACTGGGAGGGTGAGATGGGTAGATTGCCTGAACTCACAGGTTCAAGACCAGCCTGAGCAAGTGCAAGACCCTATCTCTAAAAAAAAAATAGCACCTCTAGTCCCAGCTACAAGAGAGCGTGAGAAAAGAGAATCACTAGAGCCCAAGAGTTTGAGGTTGCTGTGAGCTATGATGCCACTGCACTCTAATATGGGTGACAAAGTGAGACTCGGCCTCAAGAAAAAATAAAAAAGTCGAATGACTAAAGGCCACATGGATATGCTACTGTCCTCTCTTTGACATTTGTGGCCATGAGGCCAGAATTCTCTTATTCCCTCGCTGTTTAGATGAAGTCTATTCTTCTGAAGATTGCCCTTTTATTCCCTTTTAAAAAATTCTTATGTTTATTTGTTTGCTTTTTTTTAATTTGGCTTTTTTTCTTTTATTTTGTAGATCAAGCCCTTATCTTTTCATACATCCCCACTATTGACAGCAAGCCACAGTGTTGAATACCATTAGGTTTCCACTAATGTTTTCCAGTCATTTCTGTAATCTTCCAAGTCAGATGTAACTGGCTCCACCGGGAAATGAGATAGAGGTCATTTCAGTAGCAGTGACTTCCAAGCTGTTTGCTAAATTTAGCTGTCCAATACTTTCCATTCTACTGAAAACTGTGAACTACAATTATAGAACTTTGGAACAGGGTGGGAATTTAAAGGTCATCAGTCCAACCCCGTTGTTTTTCTGATTGGTATGGGGGCCTTGACAGAGCCTGCAGCCGTATAGATTGTTAATGGTGGAGATGGAGCTTAAACAAAGATCTTCTCAGCTCCAGAGCAATACTGTCCTCAGTTCACCACAGATGCTCTGCCTCCAATGATCAGTCTAAACTAACAAGATGTCACAGCATAAATACAGCTGATATTATTGGTTGCGGCTTGCTCTCTATGGCCATTTATCTATTTGGTGACTAAGTGTGAAATTGTGAAGGTGTCTGACTTATAAGTTGCTACAAGAGAAATGAAATGATTCCAGACCCAAACCCAGCCCCCAACTCTAAAAACTTCCTGTTTGATGTTCATCAATAATGAATGGCCCATCCCTGCAATACTCAGAGGGAGCTTACATTGCACTTTGGAGCAGCCGTTGGTAATGTACAGTGGATAGAGCCTCTTTTTCAAATCCCAGGGCAGCGGGTCCTTCAAGGCTAGCATTGCATTTTCAATTAGCTGCTGAGCGAATGCTTGGCATGTGTATTAGTAAAGAGGATCACAATTAGCTTATAGTTCCTTTCTGTATTGTGCTGAGAGTATCCCAGGGATTGGTAGGGGAACAGACCAGCCAGGCTTCACTGTGGATGTTGAAGAAGGGAGTTCCTCAACCCTCACATCTTCACTTGCTCGCTCTGGAATTACAGCTATTTATTACAAAGCACTCTGTGTAGCTTAGTGGAGTGTGTGTGAGGAAACACATCCCGGACACCGCTGGGGGTTAGTCTTTCTGAGCTCTTCATCTCTCTGACCAATTCTCATCATCATCATGGAGCCCAACAGTCCCAAAAAGATACAGTTTGCTGTGCCTTTATTCCAGAGTCAGATTGCACCTGAAGCAGCAGAGCAGGTGAGTGAAATAGGGTGGGGAACAACTCCTGTCCTAAGGTAATATTGCCAGGCATTCTTGTTATGAATTGAAAAGATTTTACTTCTTGGATTCACCTAACTTTGTGACATCTAGGTTATGTGAATCAGAAATAAATTGATTTCTACAGATACTTATATTTGAGTTGCATTGGGGAAATTACTGGCTAAAATGCAGCACTTCCTTTGATACAGAATTAGCACCCATTAGGGAAAAATGGGTATATTAGCAATTCATAACTCTGTATTCATAAATCTGTTTGGTTTTGCTCATTCAAATGGCAGGTTCAACATTGAAAGCACCTTTAAAGAAAGCTCTCCAAATTAGCAACATTTTATTTCATTATTTATAAAATAAAATGATTGTTTTAATAATAAAAACATTAATCTTAGAATAATTTCAGATTATAGGCCTAATATTTTATTTGAATATGTTTTTCATTGTGGATCTGAACTAGTAATTATATGTAATATGTGATTTGTAGATATATGTATGATTTAGCTTTATTCAGACATTACAAATAGTATTTTAACATTTCTTGGCTTTTTCTCATATCTAACACAGGTTCACATCTGCACATTTCATATATAGATTTATTTAAACACCTGATGCAATGGCATCTCTTAAAAAAATCTCTTGTGATAAAACTACACTGGAGGCAAAATGAAGAAATTTATGGGAACATCATTTAATTTATTAATTTCCTAAAACCTAAATTATTTCTGAATTCTTCTCCAAATATTTCATAAAGGTCTTAGAAATAATTATTGAACCTGAGACTCATAACCTTTTAGACTGTTTTGGCAAGCTGAGGTAGATCCACCCTCAGGCCACATAACCGTAACCTTGAACATGTATCTAGGCTGAATGGGGCATTGCTTCTAGCTTGTATGTCATCAGAGAGGATGTCATTGGTAAATTTTATTCTCCATTCTGATGATACATAGTTTAGAAATTTACCTATGAATGAATATAGGGAAATACAAGAAATAAGGGATATCATAATCAAGAAATTATAATAATATTTCTATATATAAGCAAACAAACCCAAACTTTTTAGTTTTTAATGAATTATGTATTCTCATAAGATCCATATTCACTATTTGCTGTTTTGCTCTAAATATTGTACTAGAAAATTTTTAAAAGCTAATAATATTAACGGAAATTTAGAAATCCAAGCTCTTCTTATCCTGTTTATGAATAAGGATGATGGATCTTGAAAGCACCAATATCATGAGGCTCCAAGGAAACCATTAGCATTAACGAATCATCCTCATGCCGTCCCTAGATGTCCATTTTCCGCGACATCGTTTGAGTATATACAATTATTTCTTTTTTGTGGAAATGTAGCTTTTAGGTCAAAGAATGTGATACTTATACCTGACAATTCTACTGTCTAGTTTTCTATTATTCCAAAATAAAATCAGCGAGCACCTACTGTGTGCTCTCCAGAGGATCATTTTTGTATGTTGGGAAAAAATGAGGATGAGATACTTGCAAGCTGTAGGTACCCCGGGCAACGTTGGATTCTCACTGACACCAGCTGGTCCTTTCTTGTCCACAGATCAGGAAAAGAAGACCTACACCAGCGTCCCTTGTGATTCTCAATGAACAAAACCCCCCAGGTAAGGAAGCATGGTGTCTTTCACACTGACAGAACGGCATATAACTGTTTTAAGAACATTAAAGAGCATGTCATTACCAAAAGGTTTCAATTCAGGGTTTCATTAAACAAGGCTGTAACAGATCATTTATAAAATGGATCATAAACAACCAAAAAATATGCATTATATACACTGTCTCAACCATCAGCCTGCTTTTCTTGTAGAATGATTATATGCTCTGGAATGTTTTGTTAGCATCGGCAGTCATGTGTACAGGTGTTTGTGTGGAATCTGGTTCAAGGTTTATTACCGAGGCTGGCAGAAAGTTGTGTAATTAGGTTTCAATTCAAATTACAGCCCTAAAAATGCTTATGTCTTTAAGGAATAGGTTTTGTATTTCTGAAAGGTTTTTACAGGGTGGGAATGACCCAGTGTTGGCTATAGCTTTGTTACTGATGTCATCTCTGAATAATGCAATTGACGAGTAACCAGATCAATTTTTTGCACTTCCCATTTGAGAGCCATTCTGAATAGTTGCATCCATTTGTTGAGGTTTTGTTTTCCATTTCCTGTAAAAAGTAAAACAGCATTATTATTCCTGATAAAGGACCATGATCTGTAATGCAGAAACATTATTTACTTACTGAGTGGATTGATTTTAGTCTCACATTAAGCATTCCCTCTAAAAACACAGGTAGGATAGCAAAGTTCATGACATTAATTTTTAACCAGGCAGAACTTGGTGTTGGGTTTTTTTTTCAGGTATAAACACAATGGGTGGACAAAAAGTGTTTAAATAGTAGAAACATAAGATGTCTAATAATAGGTTATAATGAATGATTTATTTTAAGAATACCAGGGTGAAATAGTCCTTGACTTTTTAAGATTCCTTTCTAATTAGAGTAACTCATTAAAAGGAAGTAAAATTCCAACAGAATATTCATCATTGAGCCCAAATGCAGGGACATTTTCAGCTGATAGGGAAAAAGTAACCTAATTTGTTCCTGTTGAAAACAAAGAACTACAATTTGATCCTGTATCTTTAAAGGGATATAGCATTTAAAAATCATTTCAAACATACTGCCTCAATAAATGTTAACTTATATCTGTTCGAAAAAGAGGCACAAGTGTATGTACTTACATTAAAGTTTACTCATAAATATAAGTAAACGAACATAATGGGGCAGTCTTCTCAGTTTGGAGGTGATCATATATCAATTTTCCAGCACTGCCTGGCTCACAGCACAGGCGTTCCTACAATGCACTAAAATTTTCTCCCCTCTGCCAACCTTGAACAGTGCTGCCCATCTTGACATCTAGATGTCCTTTCTGCCTTCTAGAGAGCAGCTGTCAGCATTCTGCAGGCATCACTGTGCGAACGTGGTGAAGTCACATCAGTGACCTTTGTGGCTCTCACTTGAACCCTCAAAATAGTAACTATTGTTTTTGAAGTGCCAAATGTGTGCCATTTTACAGATGAGTAAAGGGTGTATCAAAGAAGTAAAAATTTTTTGTGTGTGTGAATTTATTCCACTAGAAGTGACAGAGTTCAAAGGCAAACTCAGTAGTTGTGCTAACACTGTCCCTGAAAATTTCTGTTTGTGAAGGTTTCATAAATGTGACCAGATATTCAGGCCCTATAAACAAACAACCCAAACTTTCAATAAATCCTTTCTCTAGACCACTTAGCTTAGTAGTTTAGGCGTTTTAAATTATCTCTGGGATCCAGATTTAGTTTTTCTCTAGAAACATTTTTTCTTACTTCCCAATTACCAGAAGGCACTGCCTTATTTCCCTGATTAGCCACGTCCTTCTCTTTGTGTGTTTAGCACCATTGAAAACAAATCACACGCAGGTGGCATCTCCCAGAAGTCAGTCATCTTAGTAACGTCATCTTCCTTTTTTGTGGAAGCGAGTATAGCTTACAGAGGACTGGCCAGCCTTACATCAGAGTCTGTGGCAACCCAAGGTTTGGACTAGTCCTGAGTTCTTGCATCAAAAACCCTAAGAACTTGCAGTTTTTCAGAAAAATAATCTAGTGTCATGGTAACCCTTTCTATCTCACAGAGTGGTTGTCACGATCAAAAGAGTTAACATGAACACACTGTAAAAATTGCAAAGTGCAACAAACATTAGTGTCATTAACTGGTGTGTTCTGGAATGCAATCTTTAAATATGATGTTTAAGAATGAAGGTATAACAAAAGTGAAAGAATCTTCATAGTTTCAGCTGCAGTGAATGTTTATTCTAAACATTATCTGAATACTATCACACAACAAAATAAATAACAACAACAAAAGAACTCATAAGTGTTAAATAACCTTTTTTAAAGCAACTGCTTCTTCTGACCCTCAAAGGCAATGTGTTCGTTGATAAGCAAAAATTGGGTAAAACTTTAAATTCTGGTAAAACTAAACAACTCTTTTCAATTCACTGAAATTACCAAGAAAATAATTGTGTGTTCTAAGAATTACCTGTCATTGATGTTTAAAATTCAAATCTTTGCACATCTTTCTTTATTGTCAATTAATAAAGCAAAAATATTAAATTCTCCATTATAGAAACATAATAGACCCTTTCAATTTATACAACGAGATAGGTATATTGCAATTATTGTTAAGCAAATTAGACACAGCTTACTTTTTGTTAACATTTTCAGGAGTTTCCAGAAATAGTCAATTATAAAAGAGCATTTAAAAATGATTTAATTTTAGATTACATACATATGCATTCTGTTTTTAATTGGTAGAGAAGAAATAGAATAGAAAGATAATTCAGCACGTAACTGCAGATGTTTTTGTTTGTTTGCTAGGTTAAAAACACAGAGATGAGGTAGGCACCTAATTGGCTGGATTCCAGGGGTGACAAAATGTCCTCCCAGTCTCTTTATAACAAAAGATCTACCCTGTTTCCCTGAAAATAAGACAGTGTCTTATTTTAAGGTATGCTCCCAAAGATGCGCTAGGTCTTATTTTCAGGGGACGTCTTATCTTTCCTGTAAGTGGGTCTTATTTTCGGAGGATGTCTTATTTTTGGGGAAACAGGGTAGAATTCTCAGCAGTAGAAGCATCGTGGAAACTAAAGTTATATCACCATGAGGCATGAATTAGTATATCAATTTAACTCAAATTAATGGGAAATGGAACTAAAAATTTTTAATTGAGGGCCTCAGCTCAGGGACAATTTAATAGCAAAGGGTATGTCTTTACCATAGAAAAGGCAAAAACAATGCATTTGCTTCCAGGAACAACTCTGAACAGCCAGGTGGCAGTGAAAAGATATTGGAAGCCAAAAATAAGGGTGTAAGAAATCACCAGGGACAAATTTCACCTTTTTCTAATGTTTTCTGGGGCTACTGGTGAGCAACCTTTTTAGCAAATTGCTTTTCTTTCTTTTTTTTTTTTTTGGCTGGGACTGGGTTTGAACCCACCACCTCCGGTATATGGGGCCGTGCCCTACTCCTTTAAGCCACAGGCGCCACCCACAAATTGCTTTTCTTTCTGCATTTTCTGTGTTCCTCTTCTGAGATTAAGGAATTACTTATGATAAGCTCTAGAAAGTTGTGCAGTAGAGCATCATTGTCTGTTCCTGTACTGTGTGCTGTTTGCTTTTATTCTTATATAATCTATAGTTAACTAGTTTGATTCCTGTATTTTTATCTGGAGAGATACCTATTTATAAATCCGCTCTATCTAAAAATAAATGCCAAAGTCACTTTCTGTAATTTGTGCTGTTACATTTATAGATTTACTTTAACATCACTTGTCTTTGAGTAGATGTATGAGAAGACTGCGTATTTGGCTGAAGTCTAGTGTTAGAAAAGAGTTGTAGAAAATATCTAATCTAAACTATACGTTGGTAATATATGAAAAGCGTACGTAAACCAACCCACGTCCCTGAAACTTACTGCATTTTACATACCTTAGAAAAGAGGCATAGAAATCATAATTACTCCTGGTTTTCAATTCCAGATCTGATCATTTTAGGTTTTAGAAAATACAGCTTCTTGTACCAAACTTGATAATATTGATACATTCTCAACTTTATTTTAAAATAACTCTTCATTTATAGTCTCTTCTATAAAAGTACATTTTCTCACCTTTTAAAATACATAAAAGAATTATTTATTATCTTCTTTTCTGAATTGAATGCTCTAATATACCTATGGGCCTTCATGAACTCTATCCAAACCTTCCCTATGTCTCTGTCTTTAGAGCCCAAGGCTGGACACAGTCTTCCGGCAAAAAGCCCTCCTACACCAGGCCTTCTGAATATTAAAGTATGTGGCATCCATTCTTTTCCATTTACTGTTAAGTAGAGACAATATACTTACAATTATATTTAATGGACTTGATGCCTATTAAACATGAGTGCACTGTAGGAGACCCGGAACTAAGTGAAGATTTAGTGTCGTGTAAGAGCTTGTTACACATAAAAAAAAGTGGGACTGGAGACATGATGTTAAATAGGATGTTTTTGGAATAGCTGTTGAACTTCTTATCAGCCAAATTTTGTGGCTATCTACTTTCATTTTGATTCTTTTCACTCGAAATATTCTTAGAAATTAGAAATAAAAACAAAGGTTATTCTCATGTGTCTTAGGATCCTAAAAAATAGCTAATATGAGACACACAGCATATATGAATTACATGTTACTGTCTACTTTTCAAACTTGATAGAAAGTCTAGTCACTAGAGGGAACTTAGATTTCTAATTGCTTGGGCTATTTGGCTTCAGGAACTGGAAAAAAAGCCACAGTCCATTCTTTCTATAGCATATGACTTTCTAAAGACGGGCTGCATTTCAGGACTCTCAAATGAAGTTAAATAATGAGATTTTTTTTTTTTTTTTTTTTTTGAGACATAGTCTTACTATGTCACCCTCGGTAGAGTGCTGTGGCGTCACAGCTCGTAGCAATCTCAAACTCCTGGGCTTAAGCGAGTCTCCTGCCTCAGCCTCTCAAGTAGCTGCGACTACAGGTGTCTGCACAATGCCTGGCTATTTTTTTGTTGCAGTTGTCATCGTTATTTAGCTGGCCTCATCTGGGCTCAAACTATCAGCCTTGGGGCATGTGGCTGGCGCGTAACCACTGTGCTATGGGCACCAAGCCAACTAATGAGATTTTTAAGTGTCTGGATTTAGAATCCTGACCCATTGAATGACAGCTAGAAAATAATGCTAGACTTAGCCTGAGTTGCTCAAAAGACAAAGGGCCTCCAGAAATTTCTGATGATGTTCTACTTATCCAAATAAGGGGAGGTTTTGCAGGATCAACAAAATGAAAGTGGGAATTTATTTTCAGCATCAGAGTGTTCATGTGCACAAAATCTCTTTTCATGGAAATCTTTTGTTCTAAAATGAATGATTGTGTGGACAAAAATCAGTCTGGCACCTTGCATGGAACCTCCAGGGATCATAATGAGAATTTTTCTAGACCTTTTAATGATGGATAAGACATTGTCAGGCACAGAGTTGGAGGTGCCTGTCATCCCTCCCCAGAGACCTCCAATCAAATATATCCAAAGAAAAGCTATACTGGGCCATCGTCCCTATAGTTATGTTGCATTTTAAGTTTTCTCATCTTCTTTAGGAACATAGTAGTAATTTGTTCTAATCCCAAATCCTAGATGTTAAACAAGATTGTTTAACATTTATTTTGCTTTATCAGTATTAGTGACAGTATAAAGCAAAGAACATTCCAATGTTTGAAGGCCATTCAAATGTTACCTAGGATTAATTTCTACGTAATTGTCAGAAAACTCTATTTTTCTCAGCACTTTATAAATTATTGAATGCCAAACCATGTTGAATGATTCAAAGGCAAATGGTACACATGGCTTTCAGTGATACATATACTGTACGATCAATTGACTTTTTTTTCAAACTATTCAGTCCGTGCATCCAAATAGCCCAATCAACTGGAATAATTGCGAGCCAAAGATGAAGTTCTAATTCCTCATAATGACAAGGTTTACTATATTGTAAGTGTTGAAAGCCACTAGTATAATCTTCAAATTAAGTGAAAGACAAATGAGATGGCAAATTATGAAATTGTAAAATATTTCCACTTTATTTTGGCAAGATGATGATTTTTATTCAGTTTGCATGATAGCATATTCCATTCATATTGTACAAAATTAAAAAAATTTGAAGTAGCTTACAAAATATGACAGAATGATGGTGGGGTCAATTCATTTTATTTTTCTTCGTCTCTGTTTCCCTACTTGTGAGAGATACAGCACATGAAATATTTGAGCAGTACTTCGACGTGATGTACTGACTTTGGAAGGAGACCTGGCCTTGAATTCTATCTCTGTCAATTAGTGGTGGTGACACTCTGGGCGTGAACCTAAACTCTTTGGGCTCTGTTTCTCTCTTTCTTAAGTAGGCAATTGAAGTATGAGAAAATGCCTAACACCGTGCCTGCTACCAAGTAGTCACAGAAGACACTTCATTACCTCGCCTCAATACTCTTAATGCTGAAAAAATCTTAAATTCTCCTAAAACCTGCATTTCTTATTAAATGATGGCCCAGCCCTTTTCTAATCCTGTGTTAGGCTGTGGTAAACAGTGTCCCAGAGAAAGAACTACTTGTTAAGATAAAAGATCTATAATACCTCCTAATACAACAGCAGAATACAATTGTGAAACTGTTATGTAACCTATACTGTGGTACTGGTTCAACAGAACATGTCCTGTTTGCAAATATAATTTTCACAGAATATGAGTTCGT
Organism: Nycticebus coucang; assembly: GCF_027406575.1. Classification (NCBI taxonomy): domain Eukaryota; kingdom Metazoa; phylum Chordata; class Mammalia; order Primates; family Lorisidae; genus Nycticebus; species Nycticebus coucang. Next base: position 78,897,693 of record NC_069786.1, read on the forward strand.
TAGAATTCTCTTAATGTAAGCAATGTACTGATGCTGAGGCTTTTTATATGGTTATGAAAAAAACTATTATAAACAATAGACGTATGTGTGGCAGACTTACGCTTTACCAAAAATGAAATTCATATTTTAACAGCTTGTGAGACTTTCTTCTGACAGGTTGAATATTGAGTATAATTATCTTTTAGAGATTTCTGTCAAACTCTGTGATTGCTCACTTTTGATTCTACTTCATTTGTTCTTGCTTCTTTTCATGTGTTATCCCGATGCTATATTCTGGGTAACTTTTCTTTCTTTGGTTCTCTTATGTCAGCTCTGAAGAGTTTGTCTAGACTGGTCCATTTGCATAAATTACTCTCCATCTTTCCCACCAATTTCTCTTTTTTAAATAATTGTAGCACAACACTCACTTAAATCTCTAAAGCTTTCCCTGATGGATCTGACCCATGACTGGCTATGTTATCCTGAGTCTCTTCTCTTACCTTCTACCTCTAAAGCTACTTATTGGTTTAATACATTCCATTCGATTCAGTAAATATTTATTGAGTCCTTATTCTAAATCCTCTATGAACATATGATATATCTGGATGTACCATGTACAGATGTAATAAAAATCCAGGCTGCTGAAACCATAGTAAAATTAATTCTAGCCAAAGTCCAGAGGTAGTTGTTCATTATACTCACTATTCTATAAAGCATTTGTGTGACTAATTTTGATCTTTTGGCTTTAAGCTTTTAAGGATTAGGGTCAGAGATAAAATTTTACTTCATATCCCAGACTGTTAGTAGAATGGATGTTAAATGCCCGTGAGCTATTAAATTTAAATGAATAAAAAAATTCCTCAAATCCAAAGTTTATCTGTCAAACTTGGAGCACTTACTCTGATTAAGGCACAGTGTTACTATTCTAGGGAATAAAGCAGATAAGTCACCATCCCTATCATCATGAAAAAATTTACCTGGGACATACTTATCATTCAATGTGTATTTTGATAGTAATACTATTAGTATATGGAAAAATACCACAAAATATACTTCTGTTCAGTACAGAAATGTCTGTCACAAGACTTTTTAAGAATTGATTGTAGTGTTGTAAATTCCAGCACAGAGACTAGGTTCTTGACAAACAGCAATTATTTTTGGAGAGGTGGACATGTCGTACTTAGTGGTAGAGCTCTGGAATCACTCAGGCCTGGATATGAATCTTGCCTGGCTGCTTACTGCCTGAGTTGCCCCAGGAAATTGGCTCATCCTCCTAACACCCAGTCAGTGAGGAAACTGAACTCAGGTGGCTCCAAAATGCTTCTTCTACCCCCCACCCCCTCCATAGCTTCACATTTCACTAAAAATAGGATATTCATTTGAAAGAAGGCCAGTCTGAGTTCACTGACTAAATAGATCCCCATTTTTGTGTCTGCATTGTCATAGACACAGATGACATTGTCACTTGTCCTGGGAAGCTTAACTGGACATTCAGTTTCAAATTTTAAGTTTAAAAAGTTACTAACAGCTCTTTCTAATTGCTTCTAGTTGATAGTAATAGTCCAGACAACTGTAAATTAGTGGACCTCTAACAGAAAATCGAACCAAGCTGTGGAATTGATGGAAAGGAATTATTTTCAAATTTCTTTCTTTTGGAATTGCTTAGGAACAAGCCTTCAAGCCTTGGGATTTTCCGTCCTTTCTCCCACCATTTTTTAGACATAACTTCTTCTGAGCAGTAATCTGATCCTGTTCCAGCAGTCCAGACACAATTTAGTAGCAGAATTTACCCAGGGCTTAAACTGAAATGCTGCCGGAGCCCCGGGAGGTTACATGAATGGGAGCCTAGGCTGTGAGTAGGACAGCAGGTTGTGAAGGGACTGTAGTTGCTTGGAGAATGCAATCTTTATTAAAGGCCTTCACAAATGGATAAAACTACAAAGGAAATTTTAAAAACACTGTAGAAGGCGGGGGGGGACTACATGGTAAGATTTTAGAGATGCTGGAATATACCTCCCTAAATCAGTTTCCATGCTACCTGAAATCTTCCCATTTTTAAGTTGTGGCTATTAATTTTAAAATACAAGGACAAACAACACATTGTCCTTGACAGCTTAGAAAAGTAGTCCAGCTGGGGTTCAGAAAGGATCTGTGAAACCAGAGATGTGGGAGAGGCAGCTCCTGAAGCTTGTCCCAGCTGCGGAGAAGAGGGAGCTGAGTTCACCGCCTCCCACCCGGGCTGTGTGCTGTCCTGGCCTTGTCTGTGTTCTGTCTGGAAATGTGACATCTACATCTCTGTGTCTTCTCTGTGGTATGGGTGAAATGTTATCTTTGAATTGAACTCAATGACTTTATGTCATTTAGAGTAATTTGATACAGTGACAGTTAGAGCGCTTCACAAAGCTACTTGTGGAAAAAATTGCCCAAATCTGCATCATCCCGGAGATAGATGGACAGTCTGGTTAGAGGACAATGACCATTCAACCTTTGCAATGACGCTATGAAAAAAGTACCAAGTGCATTGAAAAAGACGTAGGGAATTTATAATCTTTCCTTTTTAAAATCTTCTGAGAATAATTTTTCAACATTATGGGAAACAATTTTCAGAATAACACTCTATAAGTATATATTGGCCTGCTTATAAAAACAGAACTGAATGTACAAAATAAAAGAATGAGAACAGTTAGTTTGTAATCCAGTTTTTAGATAATTTGCCTCATTGATACCTCACTTTATTTTTTCCGTGTCTGACGATAAAGAACAGATTATTAGAAAACACATACACAGATAGGTATGCCCATGAACACAAGCACACATGCATACACAAGTTGAAATCCAACTATTTGTAAAACCGTATAGGCCAGTGGTTCTCAACCTTCCTAATGCCATGGTCCTTTAATACAGTTCCTGTGGGCCGTGACCCATAGGTTGAGAACCGCTGATATAGGCTATTTCACCATGTAATAAAATCCATACCCACTCAGTGATTTGACTTACAAGAGAGCCTGGACCTGCCAAAGAATCTAGAAAAACTTTGAAAACTGAAGTTTTAGATGGACTACATTAATAAAAACGTTTTTGATTCTAATCCTTTGAAAACAAAAATCAATAGATTAAGAACTAATCATTTTTTTAAAAAACCTTAGACATAAACATGGAAATCACTGGCATAGAGTCAAATAGTGAGATTTATTAAATTATTTTTAAAAGGTAAGAAGTGTTTTTCAAAAAATGAGGCGCATTTATTCTTAGCACTGCTTTACGATTATCTTCTCATTTGAGGTTTCGATATAGCTATTTTCATGATTCGTGGACACGGAAGTGTGACAATTGGTTACACAAAGTGGGCTCTTCCTGCCATCTCCAAGGCAATGTCTGACTTCCCTCTTTGGAAAGAATTTTTCAAGTCTTGACTTCAGCATTTCTGTGAATTTTATACCCATTCTTCTAATTGCTAAACCGCGCAGCCTTGAAATCACCTCTCACTCCTGGCTCTCTTCCTAGCCTCTCACGTTTAATCAGTGTCTTTTAGGTTGATTCTGTTCTTCTAGTTGAACCTGTCTCCATATCCGTGTGACTGTGGCTGTGTCTGTCTATGACACTTCCTGCTTTATTCCAAGACTGCACAGTAACTTCCCAAACTGGTTTTCTGTGACTTTAAAACTGGGACATGGTTTTGTGTAGTGCTACGTGGATTTAAATCATGGCCTGACTGTAAATCTCTGAGTCTTTATTTCCCCCTCTATGAAGTCGAGAGCACGGTAACACCAACATCGGTTATGTTGCCATGACCGTATGAGGTAACACATGCAGCAACAGCGTTGATGCTAGGCTTGTTCTTGCCCCCGCCTGGTTTGTGTGCGGACAGGCTTCTGGCAGACGTAATTGTATAATGCGTGGTAAACTGTGGCTCGAATTTATCTTATAATTTACCTGTCCTAGCTTTTAATTAGTTAAGGCACATGGGGTCATCTCATGAAGAGCTCATATATTTCATCATAATCTACACATGATTCTCATTTCTTCCTGTAAATAAGTCATTTCCTCCACAGTCTATAGGATCTTTATTACACAATTTGTTGACAATTGCACTACGGATGAGACTTAGTTGACAGGAAATAAATGAACAGAGGAAAGGAAAATCATTACGTTGGATTACGGTTAATATTACCACTTTATTTCCTCCTTTACTGTTGGCTGAGGGCTCAGAACGCAGAATATGAGAAACTTGTTTATTTGCAGTAGGAAACTTTCTGTTCAAAATAATTTTTCAAAATGTATAAGGATTTCAGGTCAACCAGGTATAGGCTGGACAAAGTAGATGTGCTCCCTGAATCACAGTAAGGAGAATCCACTCTTTCTTCATAGAGCCAAAGTGTTTTTCACCTGCTTCTGATGACTGAAAGGTTTTCAAGTAACCATGCCAGAGACCCCTCACCATCACATTTCAGTAAACTAAAGTGGCCTCAGCAACGAACCTAAAATGGCTCATCTCAAATCCTACCACACAGGTGAACAGCTCAGAGTTCCTGCTTCACTTAGCCAATGAAGGATACTTTTTTAATTTAAGGGCCTGGGTCTGGCTGCAAATAGTTTCACACTGTAGTTCTACAGTACACAACCATCAAGGCAGACATCGGCTATACTTTTTTCTTCTTCCTTTTTTTTTTTTTTTAGCGCATCAACATTTTTTTGTTTGTTTTCATCACACTCTCTTATACCTATACTTTCCCCTCAGTTGTTCCGAAGTGTCTGATAACCTTTTGTTCACTTTCTTTCCTTTCCTTTTCTTTCTTTCTCTTTCTTCCCTCCCTCCCTCCGTTCCTTTCTCCCTTCTGTCCTTCCTTCTTTTCTTTTCTCTCTTTTCCTTTATTTTTTATTTGTATAAATTTATGGAGCAGCTGTACTCTTTATATAGAATAGCTACAGAATAAGGAACATATTCAAAATCCATTTTGAAATATATTTAGGACGTAAAAAAAATAACACCTCTGAACTACAAGTAAAATCATTTTTAAAGTGTATTAGCTGAAAGACAAATATAAAGGAAATAATACTAATACCTGTATTATAGTTTACAAACCCATCTGTACTATAATGTCTCTTCACCAACTGTGAGAGATTTTAAGCTGCATTTTACAGAGGGAGGGTGATCGGTGAGATGCTTAAGCTGGAAAGCTACTATGTTTGTAGGTTTGAAATGGAAACAGGTTGTCAAGCCCAGGCCAAGGTACTCCTCACTATATTAATGACATTTTTATTTTTGTAATAAGCAACATCATATGCTTGTTATTTTGTTTTCTTCATTGTAGCTTGGCCATGTGGGATTCTGTTTGATATGATATCCTAACATGCCCTTCTATCTTTATTGCAAGGTGAGTACTTGCAAATGCTGATGCATAACCCACTGGATTATCATGAACCCCCTACATCAAATATTTATGGGCTTTGAAAATAGCCCATAAATATTAAATTAAAGTAGGCTTTGAAAATAGCCGGGCATTGTGGCGGCTGCCTGTAGTCCCAGCTACTCAGAAGGCTGAGGCAAGAGAATCACTTAAGCCCAGGAGTTGGAGTTTGCTGTGAGCTGTGATGTGACAGCACTCTACCAAGGGGGATAAAGTGAGGCTCTGTCTCTAAAAAAATACATAAATAAAGAGCCTTTGAAGAATGGCACACAGCATGAACAAAGTTCTTAGAATCATGCCAGCAAGAATGAATTTTAGTAGTAAAGGACTTGAGCTGGTTCCTTCATTGTTTTAGCATAGACATGCCTCAGGTTAGGTATTACAGGGGATCAGTGACTGCAAAGGCACAGATTATTTTGCATAATTATGATTTGGGGACTCCTTGAGTTATACAGGACAATTTAAAGCCTGGACATTTTTTGTTTAATGACCAATTTTTGTTCTTGCTGTCTTTAAATTATTCACGTCTGATTTTAAAGTGTTAATAAAATGGTAATGCTGGAAAACTGAATTTATAATCAATCTGACCGCTTTTTTACAAGAATATAGGAGCTCAAGAATTCAATTCAATAGCATCAGATAGTAACAATCTCTCTTTCTCCCGCTGGTCATCCACTTTCCTTCTGTGTTAACTAGGCATGTGCCCAGATAAATAGGGGCTAGGTTTTCTTTTCATTTCCTTTGAATTATAAAATAAACATTTTATCCAGTAATTCTCCTTAAGCTATTAACTGTTAGCAATAAACTGTCAGAGAATAGTTAGCCACTTTGCATTCAAGACTGAAAATCAAACAGTTCATTACATATCAAATGCATTTAAAATTACACAACTTCAGCCAAAAATCCATTTGATTCGTTTGCTGGTAAGATTTCTATGCAAGCAGAACTTAATGATTGTAATAGAAAAATCATTTTAGAATGGACCTTATACTGTATCCCTCCTTTATCTCACTTTTTACCCTAGGAAACCATGGAAACAACTTACTCTGAGCCCAGTGAATTATTTGCCAGCATACATGTATATAGCTTCCCATTACCACATTTCAACTGCCGTATTATTTTCCTGACTGAGTCAGTTGTGACTGTCTTCTATTTATTTCTCTTATCTGGGTACTTACTAACATGCCCATCATTGCGCACACACTGCTCCTATCTTGCATAACAGTGAGCTTACAGCAGCCATCAGCTCTGTTCCCCTCATTTCCAACTTAGAATCTTGACATTTTTTTCCCCTGCCATACAATAACCCACTTTCTGTACACATAATTTTTTTCGCTGTTAGTATTAAAATTTTCCATGTAGCAGCTTGAGTTAGGAATTGTCTGACTGTTTTTAGAGCTATAGGTCTACATTTCACTTCTAGTGAAAAATCTGAAAGACAGCATCAAACTCCTTGTGAGAAAATAACTTTTCTAGATATGAAATTTGAAACTGTAACATAAAATCAATTGACAACAAATAAAATATGATTTACTACTCCAAATTTTATGCTAGTCTAAGGGATATAAGCAAAGTGAAACAGAAACAGAACAAGACAAAAGCTTGAAATATCATGTCTACATAAGTTATTAGGTTTATATTGTGACTAATAATAATTATGTAATGGGCAAGGTTACATATTCTTAAGGTACAATATTGGAATTTTGGCTTTTTATTAATAATCTTGGTTCAATGTTTAATGAAGAAAAAAGAAAATGACTAAGAAAAATGCACCAAAATGATATCGCAAAGAACTGAAAAACAGAATATTAGTGGCATTTAATGGATATTTTTTATTAAGATACTTCATGATCGGGGCAGTGCCTATGGCTCAAAGGAGAAGGGCGCCAGCCCCAGATGCCAGAAATGGCAGATTCAAACCCAGCCCTGGCCAAAAACTGCCAAAAAAAAAAAATAATAAATAAAAATAAATAAATGTTTATAAAAAAAAAGCTATTTCATGATCTAGACTGACTTACATGCTCTAAAGTCTCCACACTTAAATGAAAAATACTATACTATCCTTACTAAACACCACCAAACCTTTAGTAGCAGAAAAAAATATGTAAAATCAGTGTTTATACAATCACCCGTAAGTAGCTGTACATTGCAATTTTCACATTCCCCTCCTATAACTTGTAGAACTATCCTACCTACAGTGATGGCAAAAAAGAAAAAAAGAAAAAAAACCCACAAAAACCCATAACCCATAACCCCCCCAAATTGCCATCAACTTTCATATTGGGATGGGATTGATTTGTCTTCTCTCCCATAGCCAAGCAAACAGCAGAGAACTTCCTTTGGCAAGGCAGGTTAATAAGAAAACTACCAATAATGTATCAGGGAAATGGGTTCATGGAATTATAAAGGAGTCAAATAAATTGTCAGTATTTTTAATTTGCGTGATAAAGACATTTGCAATTTATGCTTCCATCCTAGGTCTGTACTACATATTCTTATCCTTTCCAAATAGTACTCTTGTGTTTCATTGCCTTTTTTCACTCTTTTGCTCCTGTAGTGCTTAGGTTACAGCCTAAAAAAATCCCAGATCTGCAGCCTTACTTTACTTTATTTTAGGCCTGGGCCTGCATCTCTGGCCAGGCTGGCTACTTGTTCTCTAACCATTCCCACCTTAAATCTTTGAATAGATTTTTTTTTTTTCTACTTTACATGCCTTCACCACTGTTCTACTTTACTAGATATTTTCATTTTATCTACTCAGATTCCATTTTATTTCATTCATTTTTACACATGGACATACACAGAAATATGTTTTCTAGTAACTCAGAGTTGAAAAAATATCACTACATACATTACGTAGGAGTTTAAATTCCCATGTTTTCAACCTTCTACCCCAAGTGGACATAAATCAGTCTTGTGGCATTTCTACCTAATAAACTCAATGCACAACCTCTATGATTTTTCTTGAATTTTTTAAATTGTGAAACTGAACCTTACCATTTGGGCTTTATACAAGTTTAATTAGTTATTTAAAAAAGAATTCTTATTAGCCATTCTAACACTCCCTAAAATTATTCCTTTTTCATTGATTTTGTTTGAAAAGGATTGTTTTGTTACAAACAAAGCAAGCACATAGTAAATTGTTACTAACCATAGTATGGGCCCTGCTTTGATCTTAACTCTATGCAGGACTACTTTCTCCAGAAATTTCAATTGATGATTAGTCAGATTTCACTTGCCCTTTTCAAGTGATGAAGATGTTGTTCTTTTTGAAGCAACCTGGTTGTGATTAGACAGTTTTGATTATTAGAAAGTTATGCCTTCTATCTAGTTAAAATATCCTTTCTGAATCTTTCAACTGATGGTCTTGGTTTTTTCTTGTAAAATATCTCAATTTGCATCTTTTGTATTAACCTGGATGGAGTTGAAACACATTCTTCTTAGTAAAGTATCACAAGAATGGAAAAGGAAATATCCAATGTACTCAATACTAATGTGAAGTCAGTAGATCAGCGGTTCTCAACCTGTGGGTCGCAACCCCTTTGTAACAACGAAAATACATCCTGCATATCAGATATTTACATTACGATTCATAACAGTAGCAAAATTACAGTTATGAAGTAGCAATGAAAATAATTCTATGATTGGGGGTCACCACAACATGAGGAACCATATTAAAGGGTCACAGCCTTAGGAGGCATTAGGAAGGTTGAGAACTGCTGCAGTAGATGATCTAATACACAGCCACGTAAGAGAAAAACTCAATTCAATTCAAGTTGGGAGGAGTGGGCCCGAGGGAGGAAGAGGATTGGTGTTCTCTAACCTAATGGACTCAGTGTAAGGATATATGGTGCACCACTTGGGAGCAGGACACAACTGCAAGAGAGTTCATCCTAACAAATGCAAACATTGTAACCTAGTTGTAACCTCACATTAATCTGAAATAAAACAAGTCATTTAAAAAAAAAAAAAAAAAACTTAGAAAAAGTATAATACCTCTGTCAGCTGAGAGCCCTTCTTGTATTTAGGAACAGGAATCTTATTTACTCTAAGTCCTCTCTTATCTAAATTTTCAAATATGTTTAACTTTACAATGATATGGTTTTATATAGCTCATTATTCTGCTCCCTAGGGATGCTCACAGTTTGGCGTAGCACCCAAATTTCATTCATTTACCAGATAATACCAAGCATTTACTATAGGCCAGGTGGTGTGCTAATTGTGAGAATCCACAAGGAAAGATGATGAGGAAATACGGGATACTTTAGAAGCTCACAGTAGGGACATATAACCCAGTCAGTGATGACTTACGGGGAGAAGGAAGTTTATACAGAAAGAGAAGGCAAAGAAGACTAAGTCAAGGGGAAGCGTGGAGGCAAAGTTCCCAGAAGCATGACAAGCCATTAGAGATTCTAGCAACTGATGGGAATCCAAGATGATGTAACATGCTATGGCATCACATGGGGGAGGAGATTAGGCAGGTGCCATGTTAGGGGAGCTTTGTAAACATTTTTAAGGAATTGGAATTAGGAACCCCAAGATGGTTTTAAGCAGGAGGGCTCACATGCTCAGATTTTATTCTAAAAATATCCCTATGTTGCAGATAAAACATGAAAAGAGGGCGAAAGTGTGAATGTGTGGGGAGTCCGCAGATTTGATGCTTTATTGGATGGCAGAGGAGGAAGGTAGTCATAAGAAAGAGTATTGAATTAAGGCTATAGATGCTGAGGCCTTTCCTTACAAACTAGAGCACATTTTGAGGTGAGTGGGGTGGTGGTGAGAAATTCCAAATGTAACACATTATTCTAGACATGGTGGATAAAACAGCTCACATTCAAATTTCATATGAAATATTCATAATGTTCGTGTAAGTAATGCTAGAATAATGGAGCCCTGGCATTAAAACCCAATTTACTAGATCTGTCTTAGAGTAAGCATAATGCGCATATTAAAAAACCCAGAAATGTTTACTTAGTAATTCTTACTTTGATAATGTTGGCAATATATCTACTATAGGAGCAATATAACTACCTGAAAGACAATGACTGCTCTTAATCATTATACGAAATCCAATTAGATACATACATTATTAGCTCAGCAATTGAGATTAGCTACTCCCATCTGATGATCTGCTGAGTCAATAACATGTTGCCAGACAGCCTGGGTGGGGTGTTACCCCTCCTCTGACAGCTGTTCCACACAGAGGAGCTCTGTGGATGAGCTAATCTTCAATCGTATAACTTAAGTTCAATATATCCATTCATATTCAGAGTCCAATGGGAACGATTTTTTTTATTTTTCTTTGATGAGTTTCATAACTTTTTCATTTTCAGTTTGTTTGTTTTTTTTTCAAAGTAAGCATGTATAGCTAAACAAATTTGCTAAGAAGTTTTGAAGATTTGTACATCATAAGTAGCAAATTGTTTCAATCTATAACTCAGGGCATTTTTTTACATACCACACAAATACAAATATTTTGTATCATTAGTGTTATTTTTTATCATCATTTTCATGTCTCTAATATATGCCTTCTGACTACACTAGTCTTTTTGTCATTCTCTTGTTCCTGAGTCTCTTCAATCCCCATCTTAGAAAAATGATATGGCCAGCAAAATAATGTGGCATAAACAGAAGATGTAACCTTTGGAACTAGAAAGACCTAGGGTTGAATATTGTTGACTAGTTCTGTCACTCTAAGTAAGTCATTAGTCCTCACGCCCTTCAGATTGCTCACATGTAAAATATAATTAATAATAGCTACTGCATAAGGTGGTTTTGAAGATGATAAGAAACAAAAATGATTGGCATTATAGCACCACAGTATTAGAGCCAAGAGTCCGAATAGTAAATAAAACATTAATGTTTTGGAAATTGTTGAAACAAAGAAAATGTTTTCTGTCCTCAGCTGGAAGTCCTGCTCATCTCATCATTGTACTTGTGAGTTGTATTTGATGGTGATGTTTATGAATTAGAGGATGAAATGTCCCCAGAGACCACTGTTTGAAATTAAGGAACTAGCGACTTAAAAAATCAATAAAAGAAATGTGGACTAATTTCTTATTATTACCTGTGATTTTACTAAATAAAATAAAGATGATATATGAAAATGAGGCTGTGGTTATAAAAGATCAAAGACATACACTTTGGTCTTCACTAGAATCCTTGAAGATGCTTTAAAAAATACTGCCTTCTTATTTTAGTCAGAAAATAAGGATTAGATGCTAGAGATTAAAAGTGGGTGTAAAGTTAATCAGATCTATACCAATGGTGTGCAACATTGATGAAACAAGATTTCTTTTTAAAAAGTGATACTGAGTCAGTCTGTCTATTACTAGCTGGCATCACCCATTGTTTCTCAGGACTGAGGGATCTGTTTTGCTGTTCAATGTGCTTATGATTTTGAACAAATTCCCATGGATCAACTGAAAACTTGCCTTTAACATTTCTAGACATCTTTTCTGACTAATTTGTTCCTTTGTCAACAGTGGCCCTAGGTTGTAAGCAGTTTCCTCTTGTCTGACAGATGTGTGGAAACATGTGCGTAGGCCTTGTGCCATTACCAGTGTAACATAATGAAGTGGAAACTCCATGCTACACATGAGCCATTGTTGAAATATTTGAGGTATTTAAAAAAGTTAAAGAGCTTAAGTTTTTGAGTAGTGATCAAAGTGCAAACTGTAAACATTGTGATATCAGGATTTGGGCTGGTTAACCTGCCTTCATACTGTTGCTTTTTTTTTTTATACTTACTGAGAATTTTTTTTTTTTTTAATTGTGTGGGATTCATTGAAGGTGAATTCATTTTTTTATTGTGTGGGATTCAAAGAATTAGGTTACACTGATCACATTTGTTAGACAAAGTCCCTCTTTTTGTGTCTTGCCCCCAAGAGATGTGCCATATACCATGACCCCCATCTCCCTCCCTCCTCCCCTCTCCCCAGTCCTGTGTTCCCCTACCCATCATCTTATATTAGATCATCTACTGCCTTTATATTAGACTTGAGTACATTGAATTCTTTATTCCCCATTCTTGTGATGCTTTACTAAGAAGAATGTGTTCCATTAATACAGGTTAATACAAAGATGTAAAGTCTCCATCTTTTTCATGGCTGACTAGTATTCTATGGTATACATATACCTCAACTTGTTAATCCATTACTGGGATGGTGGGCATTTAGGTTGTTTCCACATTTTGACCATTGTAAATTGAGCTGTGGTAAACAATCTAGTGCAAATGTCCTTATGGTAAAAGTATTTTTTTTCTTCTGGGTAGATGCCTAGTAATGGGATTGCATGATCAAATGGAGTTCTCTGAGGATTCTCCATACTTCCTTCGAAAAAGGTTGTATCAGAATGGGAAAAGATATTTTCAGAGTATAAATCTGACAAAGAGTTGATAACTAGTATCTATAGAGAATTCAAGTTAATCAACAAAAAAAGAATAAACAATCCCATCTACCACCGGGCAAGAGATATGAACAGAACCTTCTCTGATGAAGACAGACAAATGGCTAACAAAGATTTGAAAAAAAGGTCATAGTCCCTTATCGTCATAGAAATGCAAATCACAACCACCCTGAGATTTCACCTGTACACAGTGAGAACTGCCCACATCACGATGTCTCAAAGCTGCAGATGCTGTCGTGGATGTGGAGAGAAGGAACCCTTTTACACTGCTGGTGGGACGGCCTTCATCCTGTTTGTTCTAAGCTTTCCAAGTACTGTTGGTCTTCACAGTGAGATGTAGGATAGATATTTTCTGGTTTAAATGTTTAGGTTATGGTATATCTGCTCAAGTTTCAGCTCTAAAAATTGTTTCCTTTTGGTTACTTTATGCAGAAGCAATGAAGAAATAATTTAAATAGCAAAAAGCAAACAAACAACCCCCTTCCAAACATCAATAACCTGAGTGTGGGAAGTCAGGAAACCGGAATTATAACTTCAAGTCTGCCATGAGTTAGCTATATAAAGGGGATAATCACCTCATGCTTTGAGTTTCATTTTCTGAATCTATGAAGATATTTGATGAGGAGAAACTCTTGATGGCCCTCTGTGTGGAAACTTAACAATTTTAAAGTTATTGATGGACACAGGCACACACAGACCTATCTACATAAACACATCCTGACACACCACATGACTGGACATGGTGTGCCTTCATTCTGTGAGTGTATGTTATGGCTTATTTCTTTTAGACAAAATATCCGTAATAATAGTAACTAATGCTCCTAATTCCATAGTTACATTTTCTTCTACATTTAAGTGTCATTTAACATCCAGGTGAAACTCCACTCTAAGCAAAGCAGAAACCACTTGAATTCCAATCCCCAAATCTGCCTTATACATAACACCTTATTTGGGACTCTATGATTTTGAGAATAATGCCATATTGAGGCATATGGTAGTGAAATAAAAGAAAACTAGATGATAGAGGATTTTGTCCTGACTTCTACTAATCAAGCAACCTTAGTAAGGAAGGCAATTTACCCCTTTTTCCAATGGCCAATTTTTCCCTATTATATAATAGAAGCAAAGTGCCTGGAGACTATGAGTTTTATCTGGAACTATCAAAAAATGTAAGTCCTGAAATTTTTAAGTGGAGTTATGATATGTAAACATATTTCAAAATAGAAATCAAAGTCTGTGCCCAAATATCTATATAATGTTAATATAATGTCAGCTAATTATTAGCAACTCAAATAATGTAGTTATAAACAAATCATGTTTAGTGTGAGGTATGAATGTATTATAATATGCATGATATGATATGAGATAAGCAAAGTTACTACCAGTACCTATGGCTTTGTATGTTGGTATAGAGAGACAGCTTCAATACTTTCAAAAGACACTCCCATCTCTAACATTTTATGATTATATTAAAAAATATGATATTGCACTAATTTTACTTTTTTAAAATTAAATCATAGCTGTGTACATTAATGCAACCATGGGGTACAATGTGCTGGCTGTATATACAATTTGAAATATTTTCATCAAACTGGTTAACATAGCCTTCACGGCATTTACTTAGTTATTGTGTTAAGACATGTATATTCTACACTTAGTAAATTTCGCATGCACCATAGACTAACTTTACTTTAAAGGTGGTTGTGCAAAATTTTTGTGTAAGACAGATATTTAGCTCACCTTACCATGGAGCTATTGAAGGATCTTACAAAAGTGACATACAGTTTCCTTGACATGCAATTTCTTCATTTGGAAAGTAGCACAGTATTATTTATCTTATGTGAATATTAAATAAGGATTAATGAAATAATGCAATTATTGGCACATGGTAGTTTAATAAAACAGTTTCCTTTTTCTTTTCATTTCAAACAAAAGTCAATTGAACATTTTTATACAAATATGTATATATTTGAAAGAGAAATTGATTTGTAGTCTTTTGTAGCTGAAACGTGGTAATATTACACTATCTACAAACCACAGACATCATTTAATCGGACTACATATCTAATTTAGTCTTTGTTTCTGATAACTAGTGCTAAGAGTTTAAGTTCCCAATTATGTGGTCAGTTGTAAATAATTATCCCTCTATTAGCTGCTTAAAAGTGGTTAGACATTTAAGTTTTGCATTATTTTTATAGACTAAGTTCTAAAATATCAAGTTTGTGTGATTCATAGATGAATTTACAATTAAAGAACTAAAAACTCAACCTTACTTTTATCCACAATCCAAAAGAAATCTTTCCTTATCATCACAAATACATGATAGCATATGGTTTACCCATCTTTGAGGAGTTTGCGTCATCTTTGAAGTCTTTGCCAAATTCTTGGTATGTTAGCAGGTTTTATAAGTTTCCCCTAAAGGTAGGCATTTTAAGTGAATCAACTACATCTTTAGGACATTTGTCTATTTATGCATGTATTTAGTATAAATTTAGCAATAAATTAATAAGTGATTAAAACTACATTTCTGGAAACATACATAAATATTACATATGTCTATATATATAAAATCAAACTATATTGATATATGATAGAGTTAATAATGTATATTTTGTGAGCTAGTCTAAGCCCATATTTTAACTCTTGATTCATTGTTCATCTCTTACATACCTTATTATAAAATTTATACAATTTCTTCTTACAGTTTTTGCTTATACAGGTTTAGGTTTGCATATAATCAAAAAGTGAGTGATTTTATTTTTATTATTTATTTATTTATTTATTTATTTTATTAAATCATAGCTGTGTACATTGATATAATCATGGGGCATCATTCACTAGCTTCACAGACCGTTTACCAAGTTTCACATATACCCTTGTAAGATGCACTGTGAGTGATTTTAGAATGAAGTAGAGTAAGAGTCTGTTCAACCCTGAAATTCTATGACTCTAGAATAAACTTTGACCTTTAATTCAATTTGATGATAAACTTTCCTGAACAGCTGTTCTGTCTTATTTATCTTTGCATCTGCTCTTCACAGAGGCTAACATTGCATTTTCACATTAGAATGTTAACATTTAAAGAATTTAGAACTGGACTGAAATAAGTTTTTTCATTTAGTTACTCATTAATTAATAAACACTTTGAGCACTGATTACATATTCTAGGCCCTGGAGATACAGTGATGAAGAAAATTTCTTCTGTGAGTTTGTGTTTTGACAATAAGAGAAATAAGTTAAAATGTAGAGTGTTGTATTCGACAAAACACATTCATTCACCTCCATATATATAACAGGTGTTTACTACAGGAAACATTATTTTCATAGAAACTATCATGCTGCAACCTTCTTTTATTCTCTAAAGAGATGTGTGACAGACATTAGAACTCTAGATTTGGGGGGAAGTCAACAAAGGGAGAAACATTATACTTCTTTTGTGCAATGTAAATTGACAAATGGTCATTATTCTAAATGAATGCCAGTTAAAAGGACATGATTATAGTTTATGGAGTTCAAGTTTTTTAAGACTTTAGGTCCATTCGGATGAATCAATAATAGCTATTTCCATTGATTTCCTGCAATTTTATCTTTTTGATCCTATCTTCTTAGGAGACTAATGTGAGCAAATGACTTTGTACCATAAAGCTCTTAGCTGTAATGATCTAAGCCAATGGCTCTCAACCTTCCTAACTGCTGTGTTGTTACAAATGGAAAAAAATGGTCGCGACCCACAGGTTGAGAACCGCTGATCTAAGCTAAGCCAGAGTAAGAATGTTGAGATCGTAATTTCTATGTCTATTTTGTGCTTGATATGTTGGGATAAAATAGATGTCAAGGAGCTTATTAGTGAGCTTACTAACTAGTTTAAGGAAGCAAGATAAGTAAATTAGAATATTTAATACAAATGAGAAACAATATAAAGGATTTGTGACCAGACAGAAGATGATTCATTTAGTGAGTGATGTCAGCAGTAAATGCTATAAGAGTTCAGAGGAGCAAGAACTCTCAGAAAGTTGTTGTTTTCACAACTGACTTTATAGGAGAATTGAAGTTTCATTACAGGCATAGCTTATTTAGAAAATCCTGGAAGGAGAGCCTGTAAAGTTTAGACTGGAACAGATGGTTAACACAGTTCAATAAGAATTTAGGTATGGGGTAGGGGGCAACGTTCAGAGGTGGCTAGGATGAGTAATTCTGGACTTGTCCTAAAGCAGAAACATTGGCAGTGTATGAGCTCCAGCATGATGTGATTAAATGAAGCTCAGTCAAGCAGCCTGAGATGTGGAATAAGGTGTGGCATGAAGGTCAGTTAGGAGACCAATGGAACAGTGCAGGAATGAGTGAGGAGAATCCAACCGGAAGATGGCAAAGCAATGGGGTATAAAGATTAATTTGGGAGACACTGAGAAAAATGAATCAGTTGATTGCTTCAATCACTGATTGCCCGATAAGTATGGCATGAAGAAGTTTGTAGAATAAAGCAAGAGTCCAAGTAAGGATAATTAGGGAATTAGAACCCTGGAGGAGGAAAAAAAAATTATGATGTAAATGAAGTTAATCATTTATATAAATATAATACAAGAAAATCTCTGTAAGTTGACCACCCAAGGGACTGTAACAAACTGGTCAGCACACAGTGGTGGTCGCCATAAGAAACTTTTATTGAGTATGTTTGGTGCATATCTGGTCTTTGAAAATTAGGTCAACATAAGGAGGTGGTCAACTGTAGAAGTTCTACAGTAGTTATACAGCTCCATCATGACACATTAACCAAATACATATAGTGAATGCAACATACACATTACTGAGATATTATGACAGCTATATCTATGCCATTAAAAAATGCTTATATATAACAACTCAACTTCAAAATTAAAGCCAGATAGCTATTCCTTAAAAGAATAAAGATTTATATCCTCACAGATGTGGCACAAAGTTTCCTGAGTCTTGCCAACCTGTGGCTATCAGGTTGGATATCATTTATCACAACTCTTCACGTTCCCTTGCGTCGTAGCCACATCTGCCAGTGTGGGTCCTCCAGCCCATGCAAATTGCTCTCTTTCATCAAATATCTTCGGGATCATGTGGGTGCAGTGCCACATGGGTACCACTTCCCATGATTTTTATTGCTCCATTGGGCACAGCTGCTACCACTTCAAGCCTTTTCAACCAGCAGCCACACGTTTTCTCAGCTGGCAGCCACCCTCAGCCATGAGCCTCCTGGTGAGACAATGGCATCTTGCTGTTTGGACAAAAAGAATTCTCTTTGTTATTAACCCTTAAGAAAGGCCCCTACATACTTAGGGAAAATTTATTACACAGCGTGGTTAAGTGTCTCTTTTTGTTTCTTCCTTATAGCTATTTTCCTTATTTTAGGATAAGAAAATGAGTTTGGAGAGGTTAAGTAATGAGCTTGATACCACATAATGAATCAGTGACAGCACTTGGACGCAGTTTTGTCTGATCAGAAGCCTTGTGCTTTTAAACACAGAATTTTGACATTTGGTTGCATAAAACAGCATTGAAATAAACTCCTAGGATCAGATCTGGAGGTTTATCAAATCAACAAAACATATTAAACAGAAATCCCTGAACTGAAGTCAAGTTTAGTTACTAATTTGGTAAAGTGTTCTTCAAAGTAAACTGTGGCAGATGGAGCCATCTCTGTCTCAGCTCCCTGAGTGATTCAGATATATTAATGAAATGATTAGGAAATCAATTTCCTGAAAATATGACCAGTTGAAACTGGTGTGAACAAGTTAGCTTTTTTATATTTAATATTGAAGCCTCGTTAGAAAAATAATTACTTTTCAGATTAGAGCATAAGATTACAAACAACTGAAGGAAAGATTTAAAGTACTGCAATCCCTATATGTATTTAAATTAAGGTATCATTATTTTGATTTTGGTTTTGATAAACTGTTTTAATACACTTATAAATAATTGATACTGTAATTCCTAAGAATGATCTGTGGTGAATAGATTATATGTTTTAATTCTCACATTATCACTGCATACAATTAGAAGGAAAAAATAATAATATCTCAGGTAAAAGTGAGCTATCAGACTCATATTCATGAGTTTACGGACTTAGCAGGTAAAGAATGAGAGAGACCATGCAACCTGTGTTTTTCTATCCCTTTTTCTTTCTGAGAACCATATAAGGATTCTTCCTGACCATCAGGAACCCATGGGTAAAGGTAAATGTTTGCGGAAATCTAAAGTAAAATAGTCCCTGGAAGCCCCACACCCTCAACATTATTTTGCATCTTTTTCCCTAACAGCCTCAGAAGATACCACAACTCTTCTGGAGATGGAATTTCTTCTTTTGTTCTCAGATTCTTTTCTCTTCTCCACCCATCAGGGAGTTTCATCCCGAGCCTCTCTTGTATCTTTATCCCCTCCCTTTCCTATCTTTCTTTCTGCTGTCCATATCATACAAGGAAGAGAAAAAAGTCTCTTGCTCTGACCTTGGCCAGTACCTTCCATATGCTATTTGATTTCTTTCTGGCTGTTTATGACTCAACTTTTCAAAAGCTAGACTGACCTCGTTTTTAGATTCTCTTTGGTCACTCAATCCACTTCCGTCTGGCTTTCACTAAATCTCCTCTCACTAAGGTCACTTTGTTCAAATATGCTTATGCGTTTTCTGTATGTATCTGTCTGATCTTTGTTCAACTGCTTTTGAAAATGTTGACAGTTCTCTCTTTGAAATTCTTTCTACCTTTAGCTTTTATGTCCTCTTTATCTCTGGCAGCCTGGGTGACTTCTCTTTCTCAAAATAGCTCGCTCCGAGTTCCTCTTTCCCCTCACCCTCAATAAGTGGTGGTTTCCCAGGGCTCAAATGTTTACTCCTTAATCTGCTACAGATTCACTGTCAAAAATCACCTGCATCTCAGCTATGTTTTTACAGTTTTCCCACTCTGTTTGGCATTGCTTTAGTATTTACACATTTAAGTAGTAATCATTAGCTTTTATATTGTAAAAGCAACAACTCTAAGATCAAATAGTTTTAGTTTTAGCTCTTTGAGGATTCTCCATACTTCTTTCCATAGACGCTGTATTAATTTGCAATCTCACCAGCAGTGTAAAAGTGTACCCTTCTCTCCACATCCACACCAGCATTTACAGCTTTGGATTTTGCAAGGTGGACTATTCTCACTGGGGTTAGGTGGTATCTCAGAATGGTTTTGATTTGCATTTCTCTGATAATTAGGAATAATGGGCATTTTTTTGATATTTTTTTTGGCCTTTTGTCTGTCGTCTGCAGAGAAGATTCTGTTCCTATCTCTTACCCACTTATAAATGGGGTTGTTTGCTCGTTTCTTGTCACTTAGTTTGAGTTCTCTTTAGATTCTAGCTATCAGCTCTTTGTCAAATTCCTAACAGGCATGTATCTTCACCCATTCTGAAGGCTGTCTATTTGTTTTAGTTGTTGTACCCTTAGATGTGCCAAAGCTTTTTAGCTTGATTATGTCCTATTTATTTATTTTTGGTGTTGCTACAATTGCCAAGGGGGTGTTTTTCATAATCTTTTCCAAGACTGATATCATCAAGAGTTTTTCCCACACTGTCTTCTATAATTTTGATCATTTCATGACTTAAATTCAAATGTTTTATCCAATGACAGTCAATTTCTGTAAATGGTGAGAGGTGCGGGTCCAGTTTCAGTCTTCTACAAGTGTTTAACCAGTTCTCCCAACACCGTTTATTAAATAGGGATTGTTTCCCCCAGTTTATGCTTTTGTTTGGTTTATCAAGGATCAGATGGCAATTTGTGGCTAGTTTCATCTCTAGGTTCTCTATTCTATTTCATAGACCTCTGTCTCTACGTTTGCCCCACACCATGCTGTTTCGATCACTGCAGACTTGTAGTATAACCTGAAGTCTGGTAAGGTGATGCCTCCAGATTTGTTTTTATTTCTTAGAATTGCATTGGCTATTTGGACTGTTTTCTATTTCTATATGAAACAAATGATTTGTTTTTAATGAACCCACTCTTGTTTCTAGGAATCAATGTTTTAGATGAGTCAGATGTTTAATAGATTTTTGCTTTAAATTAAAATCAACTTAACAATTTGCAGCTTCTAAAAGCCTCTGATGTCTTGGCCATAAAAATCAGGACTCCCCAGTGCTGTCTGGAAGCTCATGGATTTTACTTGTATCTGTATATATTGACATCAATAGCTTTTTGATCATAATTGGTCTTCTTTTATTACTTTGTGTTATACTTTTTTTCTGAGCCTGGAAACCTGAACTTAAAGTAACAACAAACTCTTCTTTTATTACTGAACTTAGCTTCAGGCTTTCTTTAATAATATTCACAGTTCATTCTCACTTGGAAGATAACTTTTTTTTTGTAGAAAAATATAAGAGAAACATAAAACTTTCAGACCTCTACGTTTTTGTTTCCTTTTGTTTTTAAGCTAAGATTACAGCATATTAACAAAGCAACTGAGAATACCCTTATTTTTTTTGTTCCTAAATGACCTAAAATCTATTTTATGTCTATGTTTGTAGTGTTTTATTCTCAAGCCCCAGTTTCTTCTAGCCTTTAGCCTTTCTAATACGATTCTTACAAATCCACATTCTCTTTGAAATTGATGTATTATTATATGTTCCTTTTTTCATCTTTGTGTTGTTTACTGAAAACTGAACACTTATGACTTTACTTTTTATTGACACATGTTAACATAACAGAAGGACAAGATAAAAATTCAGTCCTCTAGGGAGTTTCCCTTGAAAGTACAACTTATAAGTGCATATACTTATGAATGGGTCATTTGTATATATAGTATATATGTGTGGGTATATTTATCCGTATATATATACGTATATACATACATACATGTACATATGAGAGAATATTTTTATACAGTGTTTTAATAAAATACCTTAGGAATCAATTATAAATACTTTCTTGGGTATTATCACTTATAATTATTATATTGACTTTGTTCTCTATAAATTAATAATTATGAAATGTTGATAGCAGAATACTTAGAGATAGATTAGAAATCATCTTCTAAATAAATATATTTTAGTTGATTATTTCAACAGTCCAAATACTAAAAATTATATTCATACAGAGAGGCAGAATTAAGTACAAGTATGCCTGTATTGCAATTTTATTTAAAAATGTATAAATTTTAGTTACGTACATGAGAATGAGAAGCAAACAATAATAGTAAAAATCCAGTAACTACTATTTAATAAATAGTTACTTTGTATCAGGACTGTGCCAAGCATTTTAACATACATTACCCTATTTAGTAATTTCAGCAATGAAATTGCATAGGTATCATTATCCTCAATTGACAGGCAATAAATAAATGAGGCAAATCATATAGAGAATGGTGAAACCAAGATCTCAAACCAAATCAGAGCTGATCAACGGAGGGCTCAAGAGAAGAAACTATCTATTCTCTGTGCAAAGTTACAGAGTCTATAAGAGGGGAAATTAAAATAGATTTAAAGCCAATTTAGATCAGATATGCAACTCTAGTTTCTAATTCTATTTCTTGAAAGAATTTGGAGAGTTTTCTTTCTCTGCTACCTCTTAGTAACAATCCTTGTGTGTGCAAAATAACTAAAAAAAAAAAAGGTAGGTTAAAAAACAATGAAAAACTATACACAGAAAAAAATATGCATAATACTTCAAGGCAGATTTTTTAATTTTTTGTAGCCAAGGAACCCACATGACTAATTAGAGGCATATTCTTCAAAAATTAAGAATAAATTTAACAGCTATTGAAGAGTTATTTAGCAGACGTATACACGGGCCTACAGACACTTCTCATTTCCTGGTGAGGTATTTATGGAACAACAACGAGGTGCTCCGCACTGGGCTAGCTACTGGGAATACAAAGTGAAACCAGATAGTCTTTTCTCTCAAGGACAAAAAAATTACAGCGTTGTGTAAAAATTAATATGTTAAAGGTGTGTAAGGAGCTGTGGGAGTATAGTTCAATCCAACAGACCTTCATTGGCTTTCTAATACGTGCCAAAGACCATGACAAATGGTATGAACATTTGTTGGTTTTGGTAACCTAGCTTCTCATTTTCTTTCCCAATGGCAATCTGATAACTTTTGAGCAATTACATTTTTCCTCTCTGGATAAGTCTGAGGAGACTGCAATCTGTCTTTTAGGTTGCTGAATCTAGTTAAATCCTGCCCGTTCATTGACATTCTCACATCCGTGTCTCCTTATAGCCTGCCAATTTAAACCTTTCATTTAAATTGGCCAGAGTTGTTTTTACTGTTTACAACTTAAGTATTCTAATAGGTATGAATTTTTAAATGATAAATCAGACTAGTCCTTCTCTCAGAAGTTCACATGATATGGTCAATGCTTCATCTCACGGCACTCTTTCTGTTTCATCTCTCCTCCAGTTTCAATGGTCTTTTAGTTTCTCAAAAACATTATTCTTTTCCCACCTCAGGGCTTTTGTATGTGTTCTTCCTTCTACTTAAAAATCTTTACACTCTATCTCTCCCCTATTTTGCATTTCAAATATTAATTTCATGAAGAACCCTCTTTCACTAGGCTTCATCTATGTTGTTCTATACTCTGATGGAAACTTTCATCCTCTGTTATTACATTTATCATGATCATTATAAATTAATTTTTCGTGTACTGATTTATTTAATGTGCCATTCCGAAATAGCACAGTGTATAAGGGAAGGGATTTTGCCACTACCGCAGGTAGCGCAATTTCCTAGACATAATAGGCACTCAAATATGTGTCAATGAATGAATACATCGGTGAATACGTGTATTATTGCATGCACATGGAGTCAAATAACACCCAGGGACACACATTCTAGACTAGAGTTTTTTTAAAAAGCTTCCTGATTCCAAATGTAAATCTGGACAAGGGGAGAGTTAGCTTCTGGAAGATCAGAAGAACCTTGCCGAGAAAAAAGAACATCATGACTAAGAGAACACATTCATAAAATAGTATGCTGTGTTCTGGTACCCAGAATAAGTTCAAAGTGATTGGAGTAGGGATGAGATTGAAAAGGTAAGTGGGAGACTTGTCATAGGGAGCTTTTAATGTTGCACAGATGAGCTTAGACATTTTTCTGTACTTCTTGGGAGAATCGTGGAAGGGATTTAAGTGGGGAATTGATGTGGTCAGATGTGTGTTTTAGAACTATTACTCTGCTGGAGAAGAGAAGGATACAATCAAGGTTGGTACAATAAGTCAGACAAGATTATTGTAAATGAATGGAGAGGATAAGGATCTCAGTGAAGAAATGGTGGTACTGATGGAGATGTGGCCTCCGTTTAAGGGATGTTTAGGAGATTGGCAGCATGTGGAGACTGGTTGGATATTAAAGAATACATGACAGGAGCAGGATTGGGATGTCAAAGGAGAAGATATATAAACTCACTTTAGACATGTCAAGTTTAATAAGACTCTGGGGCACTCAGAATGTCCAGTTGAGTATAGGCATCTAACGATTAGGAATTTATTTATTTATTTGCTCAAGACACTGATTTGGAAATCATCAGTATATGATCGAGAGAACATTAGATGTTATGAGCCCTGGAAAGGTAAGTGTGTATGTGGAAGGAAACTTAGAAGTCAAGCAAAAAGATCTGGCAAAGGAAAGAGCATCACAAAAATCAAGGAAGGAAAGAATTGAAAGAAAGTGGATATGACTAATGATGTTAAATACACAGGAATCAAGGACTTAAAATGGTCACTGGATTTGGCAATTACGGAATAAGTGATAACTTTTTAAAAATAATCGAAGTGGAGTAAATTTGGGAGTGATATCAGATTGTAACAGCTTAAGAACAATTCACACCTCTCCTAAGAACTTTGTTTCTGAAGGGCAGAAGATGAGGTAATGCCTAGAGAGTTCCAGGGAACTTTTTCTTTTTTTCTTAATAAGAGGTTCAATATATCGATAACTTTAAGGAAAGAGCATTAATATTTATTGAGCACTTAGTATGTTGGGTATTATTCATCTCATCATGCCATTCTAACCCTCATAGGAGGTTGTAGCATTATCAACATTTCTTCAGATGAGAAAATTGAAGCAAAGATGTTATGTGCTGCTTGGACAATTAAGTTCAAAAACTCATCATAGAAAAAGTGCTATATACTTCACTGCTGAATATTACTATGGTCACCTTCAAAGTACTGCATTTGGGAAGCTAAGAATTGATGCCAGTGCCTAATCCATCCTTCAAAACAATTTTGGAACTCTTTTTCTAGAATGGCCATTAAACCTGTCATTGTATAAGGTCTGAAAATTAAGTTTATGAACTTATTCTAGAGAAATTGATATTCAGCAATGAGGCATGTAGCACTTTTACAGGATGAGTTTGCAAACTTAATTGTCACATCTTGTATGTAGGCATTGAATGACAGAATCAAAGCCAAAGAGATCATGGCAGGCTGCTTAGATAGTGTGATAACATTCAAGATTAAATATACCAGGGAAGAATATAACGGCCTGTATTTAACTATTAGTTGACTGCACAAAGAAAAAGAGTTTGTGTGCATCGATGCCATGGATTTAAATGGACAATAGGCTGTGCAAGCCTAATGTGTAAGAAGCTGACAGTCTTTTGTGACCTTAAGAGAGACGTGTGAGTTACCCTCATCTGGAATGTAGTGCTCAGTTCTGAGAATCAACTTCAATTGCCAAAAGTAACAAGGATGTGGGAAGAGCGACAGGCAGATAGATTTTAGCTTAGAATAGAAAATTTTCTGATCGTTAAATTTTAAAGTGGATTGTTTTAAAAGTCCTTAGTTTAGTTCACTCCCTTGTATTG
Organism: Nycticebus coucang; assembly: GCF_027406575.1. Classification (NCBI taxonomy): domain Eukaryota; kingdom Metazoa; phylum Chordata; class Mammalia; order Primates; family Lorisidae; genus Nycticebus; species Nycticebus coucang. The sequence continues at coordinate 78,923,281 of NC_069786.1, forward strand.
AACAGGTGTAAGCTGATATTGAAGGGCTGTTAAGACTCCCTGAAAGGATCCTTGCTTTGAGTAGGAGATTGCAGTCAAAGTTCTTTAAATTCTCCCACACAATTCTAAATTTGCATATTCTTTATTTGTTCATAATATTGAAATTTTACTGTTTTTTTAACAATACAAGTATTGTTCTCCTTTTCTTTTGTTCTTATTAAGCAGAATAAATATATCCACTGGGACTAGAAATATGAACTAGTTGCCAGCCTATTTTGAATTATTTCTGATGTTGACATCTTGGATTATTTTATCATAATTTTGGTTGAAAGTGTCATAGAAGTTATCTGAAAATGGCACTGCTCAAACTGGCTCCCTGTTAATGATTTCTCGTTTTGTCTAGATGGTCTATGTCACTTTTATTCCAGATCTGAAGCTTTAGTCAAATTTTGAAACTTTTACATCACATGTGTAGTATTTAGATAGTGGTACAGTGAGACAGTAAAGATTCTTAAGGAAAGTAGGAAATAACTACTTTTTAATCCAAGATTTTTCAAAATATCTAAAATCAGAAGGTCGATCATCAACATTAGATAAAAAAAACTCTATAGGAACTTCTTTCCTTATTAAAAATTATCCAAAATGTAGTCAGAAATTGCACTCATAAATTGTATGAGCTAAGAAAATTGAATAAAAGGAGGTTAAAAATAAACAAAAAAGAGAAAAATCATCATAGTAGACCAACTGAATGATATATCATGCATTCTTTCATAGGTCAGTACATTTTCTCTTCACCCTGCTCAGCAACAAGATGTCTTGATATTTGCTGTGTCCTCCAGATTGATAATGTCTGTTTGGGGCAGTTTCATAGTGCTTCGTTTAATTTACACTGTATTTATCTGTGTTTCTTTGTAAAATGTGTGGTTATTTCATGTGTGCTTGTACACCATTTCTCCAATTATTTTGTGAACTGAGAGTAGGTGACATATTTTTCTATTCTAGGTATGTGATGCCTCTTCCATTGACCTGTTAGCATACATTATATTAACACATCGTACTCATGTTCTACTGAGATAGTCAAACTTTGTTCTCATTCACTGAAAAAGATTTGCTAGACTACAATAAAAGGTATAACTCCTTTTTTCTATAAATTTGATGAAATTCAATGCAAAAAGGAATAAATAGTTCTTGACCTTTGTTCAATTAAGTGCAAGTATGTATTATTCTATGTCTCAGGTGAAATGTGAAATATAAGTGATTTACTTTAGAGTCTCCAAAATGCAGAGCCTGAGGAAAGGATTTGGATGAAAGTAGCTTACCTGGGATATAATTCCAGAAAGCAAGAATGAATGAGACAGGGGAAAAAAGGAACAGACTCATTAAAAAGATCATTGCTGTGTAACGGAGGCTTGATTGCATTGGGACCGCCTGAGAAACATACAGAATGCCTTACTGGATTTGTCCACCTGAAGAAACAGGAGGTTGAAGTTTTCACCCAGTTGGCTTCAGCCCTCTACTGGTTGCAAATTGTCTCTTCAGAGCATTAACTCCACTTGCAACAGGTTCTTCTAGTCAAAGAATGGCCTAGGAAGAAAGATGAAAAATGCATGTAGCATGAAGTTGAGGTGGGTTACTGTGAAAAAGAGCATAGAATCCTTTGCTATAGTAACAGAATTACAACGTCTGTACTCTGATCTTGGATGTTGTGCTCAGTTCTGTGCTCAGCTTTTAAGCGGGGGGCACGCACAATGAGACTAACAGAACAGCAAGGTTTGGAAACTACGTCACATAAAAAAAGTACTGAGGAAGCTGAAGGTATCAGCTTTACCTCCAGAAGGTAGAAAAATGAGACAGTTTCAGTTAACCAGAGGTGAATCTGAGGTTTTCTGGAACTGTTTGCTGCAGCTGTGACTGACATTGGGGCAGGCTGTCAGGATGGGATCAGTGCACCGGAAGCATCTGCTGCAATAAGCAATTTTTAAAAACACTTTTAACGGGCGGCACCTGTGGCTCAAAGAGGTAGGGCACGGGCCCCATATGCCAGAGGTGGCAGGTTCAAACCCAGCCCTGGCCAAAAAAAAAAGAAAAAAACTGCAAAAAAAAAAAAAAAAAAAACAAAAAACACTTTTAACAAGAATATGTACTTTAAAACTTACTCTTTAATATTAAAAATATGTATGCAACTTCAAACAACAAGCCACTGGAGAAATTTAAATAAAAAAAAATTGACTATTAAAGGGTAATGACCCAATATTAGAAAAGCAAAGGAAGATACAAATCAGCATTTTTCCCTGATTCGGTGTTCGTGGAGTTATATTTAGATGAATGCAAGATGCATTTGGTCAACCACTTCATATTCAAATTTATGTGTGTGGAAATAAATTTGATCCATCTGTTCCTGAATTATTTCGTTAAACCACCAACATTTTATTTTATAAGCACTGATTTCCAAAGAGTCTTGTGATATACTCAACCTCTTGCCAAACCCCTTAAAATGTCTAAAATATGACTATTATTCCATGAACCTTCTCAAATACACTTAAAAATACACACACACACATATATACAGTAAACAAGAAAATAGAAAAAGAAAATAAATCTGAATTGTCTGCTGTAATGCTATTTATGTTGAAATCATGCACTGCAAGTGGAAAAACCTAAGAAAGAGCTATAAAAAAATGAGAAAGTATTATACGACATACATGCCCAGATATAGTATGGTTCAAGCAGTCTACCTAGACAGCAAGCCACAGTGAAGCAGTTCACAGGTGTGCCACTTGTGTAAATATGGAGTGGCCAATCCAGGACAAAGTCGTGCACACTCAGAAGAATGACCTAAGTCAGAGAGGTTATGGGTGACACTTCCCCACTACCCCTGGGCTGCTCCTTTGTCTCCTGACGACCTCTTCTCTGCAGTCTATCACTTAACTGCCACTACTGCACTGCCACCTGGGCCCTCCACCCTCTTCCTAGGCACTCTCATCCTCTCCCATGGTCTGATTGGCCACCTGATGAGACGGACTCCCAGATGTCTCTGTACCTTCAGCTCTGCTTTCACTCCTGAGCATGACTTTTTCAGAACTCTCCCTTTGACAATCAATAAGTACCTCAAAGTCAACAACTCTGTGAATACTCAAAATCTGAACCAGAGACTAAATACAATCTTTGAATTCTTTCTCCTTTGTCAGCTGTTTTCCCAACCTCACCCACATCCAGTCAGAGTCCAAGTCCAGTCCATTCTTTCTCTTAAGCCTCTCTGCAATCCAGTTCAAACCGTCACCATCCATCCCTGGAATAATGGCAATGCCTTCCTCACTGAGCTACCTGTATCCAGGAAGGACTTTCCAATCTGTCCTCCATGTAATTGTCAGAATGATCTTTCTAAGAGAGAAATCTGATGATGCTTCTTCCTGCTTAAAACCTTTCAGTGGTTTCCCATTACTTTTATTTTTTTATGTTATTTCTTTTTCCCCCCCTTTCATTGTTTGGAATTCATTAAGGTTACAAAGAATGAGGTTACACTGGCTGAATTTGTTAGGTAAAGTCCCTCTTATTGTGTCCTGTCTCCAAGAGATGTTCTGTACACCATGACCCTCCATCCTCCTCCCTCCTCCCCTTTCCCCCGTCCCGCATTTCCCTACCCCCCACCTTGTATTAGATCATCTACTACCTTCATATTAGACTTGAGTACATTAGATTCTTACTTCTCCATTATTGTGATGCTTTACTAAGAGGAATGTGTTCCACTTCAATCCAAGTTAATACAAAAGATGTAAAGTCTCCGCCTTTTTAATGACTACATAGTATTCCATAGTATACATATACCATAGCTTGTTAATCCATTCCTGGGTTGCTGGGTATTTAGGTTGTTTCCACAATTTGGCAATTGTAAACTGAGCTACAATAAACAGTCCAGTATAAATGTTCTTATGATAAAATGACTTTTTTTTTCTTCTGGGTAGATTCCTAGTAATGGGATTGCAGGATCAAATGGGAGGTCTAATTTCAGTTCTTTGAGGATTCTCCATACCTCCTTCCAAAAAGTTTGTGTAAGTTTGCAGTCCCACAGCAGTGTAAAAGTGTTTCTTTCTCTCCACATCCACACTAGCATCTGCAGCTTTGAGACTTCGTGATGTGGGCAGTTCTCACTGGGTAAAGGTAATGTATCAAGGTGGTTTTGATTTGTATTTCTCTGACGATCAGGGACAAAGAGCATTTTTTTCTTTTTCTTTCTTTCTTTTTTTTGAGACAGAGTCTCACTATGTAGCCCTCAATAGAGTACTGTGGTATCACAGCTCACAGCAACCTCCAACTCTTGGGCTTAAGCAATTCTCTTGCCTCAGCCTCCCAAGTAGCTGGAACTACAGGCGCCAGCCACAACACCTGGCTATTTTTTGGTTGTAGTTGTTATTGGTGTTTAGCAGGCCCGGGCTGGATTTGAACCCGCCAGCCCCAGTGTATGCGGCCAGTGCCCTAACCACTGAGCTACGGGTGCTGAGCTGAAGAGCATCTTTTCAAATGTTTGTTAGCCATTCTCTGTCTTCATCAGAGAAGATTCTGTTCATATCTCTTGCCCAGTGTAGATGAGGTTGTTTACTCTTTTTTGTTGATTAATTTGAATTCTCTATAGATTCTAGTTATCAACCATTTGCCAGATTCATAACCTGCAAATATCTTTTCCCATTCTGATACAATCTTTTTGGAAGGATATACAGAGAATGTTGCACACCATTGGTATGGATCTGATTAACTTTACACCCACTTTTAATCTCTAGCATCTAACCCTTATTTTCTGACTAAGAAATAAGAAGGCAGTATTTTTTAAAGAGTCTTCAAGGATTCTAGTGAAGACCAAAGTATATGTCTTTGATCTTTTATAACTACAGCCTCATTTTCATATATCATCTTTATTTTATTTAGTAAAATCACAGGTAATAATAACAAATTAGTCCACATTTCCTTTATTGATTTTTAAGTTGCTAGTTCCTTAATTTTAAACAATGGTCTCTGGGGACATTTCATCCTCTAATTCATAAACATCACCATCAAATACAACTCACAAGTACAATGATGAGATGAGCAGGACTTCCAGCTGAGGACAGAAAACATTTTCTTTGTTTCAACAATTTCCAAAACATTAATGTTTTATTTACTATTCGGACTCTTGGCTCTAATACTGTGGTGCTATAATGCCAATCATTTTTGTTTCTTATCATCTTCAAAACCACCTTATGCAGTAGCTATTATTAATTATATTTTACATGTGAGCAATCTGAAGGGCGTGAGGACTAATGACTTACTTAGAGTGACAGCACTAGTCAACAACATTCAACCCTCGGTCTTTCTAGTTCCAAAGGTTACATCTTCTGTTTACACCACATTATTTTAGTGACCATATCATTTTTCTAAGATGGGGATCGAAGAGACTCAGGAACAAGAGAATGACAAAATGACTAGTGTAGTCAGAAAGCCATTTACTTGAGACCTGAAATTATGGTAAAATAACACAAATCATATAAAATATTTGTATTTGTATGGCGTGTAAAAAAATGCCCTGAGTTATAGACTGAAACAATTTGCTACTTCTGATTTACAAATCTTCAAAACTTGTAAGACCATACTTAGAGAATTTGTTCAGCTATACATGCTTACTTTGAAAAAAACTGAAAATGAAAAGGTTATGCAACTCATCAAAGAAAAATAAAAATAAATCCTTCCCATTGGACTCTGAAAATGAATGGATATATTGAACTTAGGTTATACGATTTAAGATTAGCTCTTCCTCAGAGCTCCTCTGTGTAGAACAGCTGTCAGAGGAGGGGTAACACCCCACCCCAGGCTGTCTGGCAACATGTTATTGACTCAGCAGATCATCAGATGGGAGTAGCTAATCTCAATTGCTGAGCTAATGATGTATGTGTCTAATTGGATTTCTTTGAATGATTAAAAGCAGTCATTGTTTTTCAGGTAGTTATATTGCTCCTATAGTAGATATATTGCCAACATTATCAAAGTAAGAATTACTAAGTAAATATTTCTGTTTTTTTTTTATATGTGCATTGTGCTTACTCCAAGAGAGATCTAGTAATCTGGGTTTTAGTGCCAGGGGTCCATTATTGAAGCATTACTTACAGGAACATTATGAATATTTCATACGAAATTTGAATGCGAGCTATTCTATTCACCATGTCTAGAGTAATGTGTTACATTTGCTCTTTTTTAGTTGATTTTTTTGTGAGTTGCCCTGAGATTTTGGTTATCAACCTTTTGTCAGATTCATACCCTGCAAATAATAAAATCTAGATTTCTTAATACAAAGCCCTAATTTATCCAATTTTTAAAAGTCTTCCTTCTCTGTCAATTCACTCTTGACATTCTACAGCCTGAATATTTGAGTTTTTGTCAATTTCTAAATAAGCTGTCATGCTCTCTCATACCATGATGAGAGCACAAGCTCTCATGCCCAGGAGCTGTTGTTTCTACTGATGAAAATCTTTTCTCATTCCCAGGCTTATCCCACCCAGCTTCCTTGCCCATCAACATTCACTATACCACACATTTGCTGGCCATCTTAGCAGCAATCTCATAAAGATTTCTTTTTGTTGAGAGTGTTTCTGTCTCTGCCATGGCAAAGTTAGATGCTACCACCTCACTCTGCTTGCTCTGTGTCAGCGCTTATTAATCACACTGCATCATGGTTGCTCCTTTAATCATCTTTTTCAACAGAGTTTAAACTGTATAGGAGGTTTGGGCCCCTAACAGGGGCATTTCTAACAGGATGCATAGCCTATGGCATACATGCAATAAATTATTGTTAAAATATTGGGCAAATTTTAGATCCATGGTGATAGCCTTACATATACAAAACATACTAGGTGTTAATTTATAAACCACATTGTAATGTGTGTTTTCATTCAACATTTTCCTTTATCACTATTTATAAGGAAAAATGTTTTAGTTTTAAGCCCAATAAAAATATAAAGCTATTTTCCCTATGTATAATACATACATATACATATAATTTTTTTTTCCATTTTCTTATCTGAACTTGGTTTCAAGCATATTGAATGGGTGTCTAATTACAGAAATTTGTCCTGTCACAATTCTTCCTTATAACTGCTATGAATAATCATTGCTTTTTAGAACACACAGTGAAATCCTCAAGTAAATTATATTTGGGACAAGAAAATTGAGAAATTGCATGAAGTGTAAGATTTCTAGGATAGATAAAAATATAGAGTTGGAAATATAATCCAATCACACAGACATTTAATACTTCAATGTTTAAAACTAAATAAGGAAAGCATCGTTTTTACTTATTTTTTATTTCATATGCTCATATGGAAGCATCACTTTTTTGAGACATGTTAGGATGTGAAGTGAATGCTTATTTCAGATCATCAAGTGACAAAAGCTAACTTCTCTCTTTTCTATGTCTACAAAGAGTTATGTGAAGTGGAATCAGATTTTGAAGTTATAATTCCATTGTCCTTTCCTTCTATTAATAACAGAAATGTATTTGGCATTGATTATAGAATGCCCTCAGCTGATTAAACCATGAAAATATTACCACTTTACTTTTAAGCACCCAATTATGCTGAATGTATAGATTGATACTTTGTGGTTGTAAAAATATTATCTTACATCTATAACTTAAAAAGAGAAGTTTTCTTCTTGTTATGTCATTTTACAATCATTGACTTACTCATAACAGAGATACTCAGATAAAGTTATTCTGAAATTTACAATAATTATGTCTATACAGTTCAAAACACACAAGGATCTGGAGAAAATATTTTGTCCATGGTAGATATAAAATGGCATGATTATAAAATACAAATACTACTTAAATAAGCAGTTCATTAGGGCAGAAGCCCCCCAATCGTCGACAGTCTACTTATATTGGGCTTCATAAGAATACTTTGAAACTTTATTTTATTTTTTACCATGTATATGTTTAAATGTATATTTTTATATACCTATCTTGATATACATGTACCTAGAGATGTGATTACTAAAATCAAGCCAGTAACATACCCATAATCTCATGTAGTTACTTTTCTTTTTTAATCTACTCTCTTGGCAAATTATCAGTATAAAATGCAATGTTATTGACTATGAGGGCCATAGTTTACATTAGTCCTCTAGACTTACTCATCCTACATAAATGCAACTTCATACCTTTCACGTACATTTTCCCATTCCCTGTCCCTACGCAGCCCCTGGTAACCACCTTTTCTCTATGAAATCTACTATTACATTTCTTTGATTCACATTTTATGTGTGTAAATGATAGCCCTTATGTTCATCATCAAAGATTACTAACTAGCAATTCAAGACAGACAGTAATGGCAAATAGTTAAGTTTATGATATATAAAGAAATAGTTTAGAAATTTGCCTTTTTATCTATTATCTTCTCTAGAAATGAAAAAGTATTCCATGTATTCTGGTTGACTAACACCAGTCACAAAGAAGATTTATTAAGTCATTCTCAGTGTTAGAAACCAATGTAAAAAAAGAGAAAACAAAAAACAAACAAACAAAAAGAAAACAGATCATGCCAAATCTCATAGAAATAGAAAAAAGAAGAAATAGTTTTCTTTCTGATCTGTTTTTTGAAATTATCTTTTACTTTTATTTATAAATATTAGTTGTCTAATTTTTGAGACTTTGGAAAAAAAAATAAGAAGGGGAAGTTAACTGATGACTCCATACTGAACCTCAGCGTTAAAGCATTCTATAACAGACATTCTCTTATCTGACAATGTGAATGTTACTTTCTTTGTATTATTTTTATTATTGCTCAATATTTTGATGCAGCAATCATCTGATTTCTTTTCTGAATGTATTTATTGTCATTCATTCTTTATGAGGATTTTGTTTCTAGTTCTTATCGTAAACATTGTTATTGTTATTAAATTTTAAGCCTTTTTAATTTTGCGAAGGCATAAGTGAAACCTAATAAACAAATGTGTATGTAAAAAAAAGAGAGAGAGAAAACATAGTTATAAAGCAGAAAAAGAAAGAAATATTCTAAATATTTGTAGACAGTTAATTCTATTCTGAATCCAGCGCCTCTCAGACCTATCTCTAATGTGAGCGTTCTCAAATTTTCATGTCATCATGATTAAAATTGTCAACCTTTGTTTTATTTATTTATTTTATTTATTAAATCATAGCTGTGTACATTAATGTATTTGTGGGGTACAATGTGCTGGTTTTATGTACAATTTGAAATATTTTCATCAAACTGGTTAACATAGCCTTCATCACATTTTCTTAGTTATCGTATTAAGACGTTTATATTCTACACTTAGTAGATTTAACATGTACCCTTGTAAAATGCACCAATTTTCTTGTGTTCACCTTAATTATTTTCCCTACTATTACTTTAAGGGAACTGGCCTTGGAACTTCATACGAGGACTCTGTTAAGAATACTTTTATGATGTCTCAGGTAGAAAAGTGGAACTTTAGTATTTTAAAATGGCTAAAACATGAATTATTCAAATCATAACTATTAAAAAACCTATAAATAGAAATGGCATAAAATAAATTATCAGCAAGAAAGGAAGTACACATTAAATAAATAACTTCACTGATTTTCTATCATCGCCTAAAACATTTGATAATTATTTTTAAATTAATCTATAAAATTTAGATAAAAAATACGTTTTATAATTAGTTCTCTAGGTAATTCTACCAAAAGGAGATGCATTTTTCTTTTTTAACTAGAATTACTGGAAATTGGTGTGGCTGTTTAAAATGATGGCTTCCTAAAAGAAAACCCATCCATCAAATGAATCAACTTATTTTCTTGGAGCAAATGTGGCGAATTCAAACTCCAAATAGGCAGAAAAAAATTTACCAATGATTGAAAATCCCAACTGATAAGATGATGCAATAGTTCTTTGACTTTCATATGAAATGGTTGTGTGGTTGGATAAAATATGTTTTTTAGAGAAACTACGTTCATAAAAATAGAGAATACTAATGAAAAACAGACTCCTGAGGTTTCAAATGATCTGCTTTTTCTTCTCCTTCTACTGTGCTTGGAAGTGGCACCAGAAATATGAAATATTAGTAGAAAGGTAGCTGGGAAGCTTTCTAAGCTGAAACATGAGACAACCCTGGTTGGGAGTGCTTTATTAATAAACCAGCGTAATCCATCGTGTGTTTTCTTTGTTATTTCCTTCACTATTTCTTCAGAGAAAACCTCACACCAGGTTCTTCTTGGTACCTCTGAAACAAGGTTCAGAGAGATCAAAATCTATTAGGTAATGAAGATATGTTCCTCTTTCACCAATGAAAAATGGAAAGCTATAAATAATATTGAAAGAAAAATACAGCTGTGTGAATCTTGGCAGCACAGGGTGAAACTGTTCTTACTGTTTTCTCCTTTTCCCCACACCCCCCCTTCTCTGTGCATATAAATTCATTGCTGTGGTGGTTTCAGTTTGGGCCCCAGTCTTGACTAAATCTAAAAGCTGAAAGAAAAACACAGCTGAAACCACTGCAGGGTGGCTTAACTTGAAATGATAGACCATCAGCAGAACCTAGCAAGCGTTCAGCAAAAGGGCTTACAGGAGCGTCCAATCTTTTTTTTTTTTTTCCTCTCTGCTGCACATTCGAAGAGTTAAGAGTTGTTTTGCATCACACATTAAATACACAAACACTAATGGAAACCGACTGGTGAAAAAGAAAAAAGGCTCATACTTTTCATGATATCCGACACTGCAGATAAGCCAAAAAAGTCCTCACCAAATTCTCCTGTGGCCTGTAGGCCACAGACTGGACACCTCCGGTTAGGACCAGAGCTCATTTTGGAAAGCAGGAACATTTGAAAGTCAGGGAGAGAAGTTTCACTAGCTGACTTAGGCAATTTTGCATGCGTCTGCTGCAGTTAGCCTTACTAAGAAAACATGAGCGTTCTAGTCCTCCATTGTATGTAACAAATACATGACAAATTTCTCTAGCACTTTCAATGGATTGATTCTACACTAGAATGTTAGAACCACAAGGAAATGATACATTTACATACAAAATGAAGGGCTGAGCTGTACACTGTAATTTCTTTCATTTGTATTTTGATTTATGCCTGTTCAGTTCCGAAGGCTTATGGGTCTGTGATTGTTCTTGAATTAATAGACATGAAGCCTTGTATGAAATTTTTGTCTTTGTCTCCTCCATGTATTGTTCAACAGTAAATGATCCTGTCAATAGCTATAATCCAAAGGCCTCTGGAAAGAACGAGGTTCTACCTTCAAATATGTTAGATACAAAAATGGAGAAGCTGCTGAATTGTGATAGTTTAGATTTCACTGCTGATTTCAGAGACCAAATGGTAAATTCCTTCTGAGACTGTCAAAGAAGACACCAATATGCGTGTGATTTAATCTGTATAGCACCTCCTAAAGAGGACTACATCGTTTTTCTCCTCTCCTGCTACTCCTCTACGGAACAGCATTAATTTTTTCCCACTAAGTAGTGGCAGAAAAGATTAAAAAGAGAAGTTAGTGTATATATTCTGAGAACTTACATAACATCCTAGTTTTCAGCCAAGATAGATAATGCCAGTTAGACAAAATAATGCAGCATAAAACTGAAAAATATACTAAGCATTCTTCATAGTGTTATGCAAATAAAGTTACAGCAAACTTTTCTTATCAGAAATTCTTTTTTTTTTTTTTTTTTTTTTTTATTGTTGGGGATTCATTGAGGGTACAATAAGCCAGGTTACACTGATTGCAATTGTTAGGTAAAGTCCCTCTTGCAATCATGTCTTGCCCCCAGAAGGTGTACTATATTGCCATAATCAACAGAAATTAGAGTTATAGGAAATGCACTGTGGTCCAGATAATACACAAGGCTGGCTTCTACTTGTGTTTTTACTGTGATCTCTGGAAATAGGCTTTCTCCCCGTTCTTGAGAAATAAATGTTATTGGTCTATCCACCTCGAGCCCTTGTGAATGGGTCAAGTGAAGATGTATGTTAATGAAGAGAAAAGACTAGCAACAGTATTTTTAAATGAGAAACTAGATAAGAAGTTTTACAAATTCAGTTTTAATACAAAGAAAAAAGTATATTTCAAAAAACCTGCCTTAGATTTTAAAGAAGGCATGAATTGATATTTTAGCTGCACTTTAAAAGGATCATTTCACTGAATAAAGAATTTGGGGTTGATAGATATTTTCTTTCCTTATTTTACATTTTATCTCATTGTTTTGGTCCATTTCATTGTTATTATTGGAAAATAATGCTTTTAATTGTTGTTGCTTTATTTTAATTGACTGCTTTTAACTTTCCGTCTTTGGTCTTCAGAAGTTTTGATACGATATACCTACGTGCAATTTTCTTTTTTCCCTATCCTCCCTCCCTCCCATCTTATTTGGGGTTTGTTAACCTTCTTCTTGCATGAGTCATCTAGTGTTTTTTTTTTCTCTCTTTTTTTTAATTCTTGGCTGTTATTTCCCTATTCTCTCTCTCTCGTCTCTTTCTAGCACTCCAGTTGCCCTTATTTTATACCTTTTGACTATGTCTCAAACATCTTTTATTCAGTGTTTTTTTTTTTATTTTCATTTTTTTTTCTCTGTATTCTTCAGTTTGGATAATTCTGTCTTCCAATATAATTACTTTTCTGCTAGATACAACATGCCTTTAAAAAAATCCATTGAATTCTTACATTCAGATCTTGAAGTTCATGAAGTTGTTTGTTTTCATGGATTCTATTTCTCTGTTCATATTATTTATCTTTTAATCCATTTTGCTTATGATTCTGTTTTTATCAACATATTAATCCTAATATTTGACTGTTAACTTCAATATCTGAATCATGTGTGACTCTGCTTATATTTTCTCTGAGTAATTAGCATGTCTTTATGTGTCTAGTAATTTTTTATTGAGTGCTGAACATTTGTGTTTAAGAAATTTTAGAGATCCCATACTGTTTAAGTTTTTAAAAAAGCATTGAAACATTTTAAAATTTCACTCTTTCCTCTGTTAGGCAAATAGGCTAGGAAACTGATCACTTAATACAATGATAAATTATGCTAGAATGAGTCCAAATTTCAGTTTTAATAGGATTTGATTTACCTATTTTTTGTAATTATTCCAACTAATGGTCTGCAGGTCTTTGTAATTCTAGAATTTACATCCTGTTTTTAAGAGATTTTCATGATGGTTATTCGCCTACACTGTATAGCTTCAGAAACTCTCAAATGTGTCTAGGAGGAGACAAGTTGCTTGTTTGAAGCCCTGAAGTGCTCAGTTTTATCACACTACTATTATCCCATTGCCAAAATCACTTCTGGATTCTCTCTTCTGTAGCTTTACTCTGCTAGGAGCCGAATAGGAATTCTTCACCTCTCATTCTGAAGTTTCTTTGCTCTGTTTAGTTTTCTCTGCTTCTCCAGGTCCTGATGCCTTTTTCAGCTTACCTTACTCCTCCAGTTCTGATAAAGTGCTGTCACTGGACTTCTAGGAACTCATCTGTACTACCCCAAGCAAAATCTCAAAATTTAATTTGAAGGCGAGTGTTTTTGTTTTCTTACTTTCCTAGTTCTGTCACTATAGTTTCTAGTCAGTCTTTTAGTAACTATTCTCATCCTCCTCTCAAAGCTCAGATTCTCAGTGGCTGTGTCCCTGATCTTAATGCTTGATTTCATGAAAGTTGATCTTCACCATCCGTTTATACCACCCTACTAGCGTGTACCCTCTTTTAAAATACTAATTCTGGTCTTTAGGACTGAAATACCTCTTAGAACCTCAGTCCACCTGCTGACTTTGTTTCAGTTTGGACTTTTAGATACAAAATTGCTCTCTCTGCTGCCCACTTGCTACCCTGCAAGCCTATGCCTAAGCGTTCTGTTCATGTGTCAACTGTGAACAGTGTTTCAGGGCTATCTGCTCAGATGCCACCCTTATCTGCCTCTCTGATCATCATGTCACACTCCAGTAATAAGTCATATACTATACTAGTCTTGCCTCAAGCCTATCTGTCCACTTGTCATCCATAAACCAATATTTACACTTCAGCAATCAGACTATAAAACCCCTGCAAAGCTGAGGAAATCTTTGAAAAGAAAAACATTTTAATGAAGAATATTTTTCCACTTCATTTGTTGATTTTGGTGTACTTTGCATACATACATTTATTAGAGTGTGAGTCCCAGAACAAATTGGACTACAACTTCAAACAGATTGCATTATAGCCGCCAAACATTTTCTCTTGATTAGTTTTAAAAAGAAAAAGAGAGAGAGAGAGAATCAAGAACATTCCATCTGAATGCTTCAAAGAAGCTTCCCACAGAGAAGGAAGTATTTTCTACTTTCAAGCAAACAAAACCAAATGAAGCAGCTAAACCTTTTATATATAATCCAGCAACACAGACACACAAGCTGGATGTAAAAAATAATCTATCCTTGCCTGAATACTTTGAATTTCACTGAGGAAACTGATGAAGAAAGATGCAGCAATTGTTTCAAGCACTAACTCAATAGGGGAGAAAAAGAAATGGAGAAAGAATCTATGCGTAATTAACACTTGTGTTCCACAATGTTATTAGTATTTTCTGGGTAAAATGTGTTATTAGTGCCTCCTGAAAGAAGGAATAAAACTTAAATGCTGACTGTTTAAAGTCTGTGAAATTGTAGTGTTTACAATCTTGTTAGTAGCAGATTAAAGAAGGTGAACAGGTAAAGAATCAGCCTCTAGTCATACTCATTGTGGCAGCTACAATATTATAATTAGATGAGGAACTTTTTCAGTGTAGAGCTATACAGGAGGAAGTAGTGATATTCCTAAGGCTTAGCGATGATTTTTGTTGGTGACTAACATCGCTTGTAGTGTTTCCATTGATAAACATTAAAAAAAAACTGTCAAGGAATTACTTTACCACCACACTTTATAAACTTAGATGACTTCTATTTTTTAATTCAAACTTCAGTGTGAAAGCATACACAATTTTTACATCTGTATTGGTAGAATATCACTACCTTAGATAATATTTTTTACTCTTAAATTTTATTAGCATATAGGAATCAATTGTGGTAGCTACACAGTGATGGATCGCTCCTTATTTATTCTTACTCTTTGAATACATTCACATCAACAATTTGGGGATATTAAGATGTATATGATGGAGGGATGGGGGTGGGGCCTTGGTGTGTGCCACACCTTCTGGGGGCAAGACATGATTGGAAGAGGGACTTTACCTAACAAATGCAATCAGTGTAACCTGGCTTATTGTACCCTCGATGAATCCCCAACATTAAAAAAAAAAAAGATGTATGTGATCTTTTTGGTGGAGATTGATGGTGAATATTTTAGAAAATTCTTTTAAAGCTGTGATAATATAATGAAGATTAATAAGTATTTTCCTTATATTTTTGAGAAAATTTTAAATCATTAATCATAGATTGCTGGTTTTTTAAATGATAAATTTGGTAGAAGTTATCATAAAAGTATCAAATGGCAGTGTATCTAAAAAAAGTGTTGGTAGTATTAATAAAAAATTTAGCTTCTATTTTTTCCTTCTAGATGTCTATAGTTATAAATAGTTCAGGAAATTCATCTGATCTCTTTCCCGGGATTAGTTTTAAGGGATGGAATCAAGGGAAATGGTCAGATAAAAAAAGTATTAATAGGATGGTCAGGTCTTAGAATGGGTACAGGCGATTGCACTAATGTACACAGCTATGATTTAACAATTAAAAAATAAAAAAATAAAATCCTCATCTAAAACAAACAAACAAGTATTGTTGAGAAGAAATCTTTAGCTTGGCATGGAAAGAAAAGAAAAGGGTATTGGGAAATCTTGATTTCCTTCTCCAGTGAAATCAGGTATACTTGGCTTTACCAGCTAATAGTTATTTTCAGGCAATGGCAAAGGAATGCCTTGACAAGTGAAAGAATCAAGCGGATTTCTTTTGTGCTGTCCTGTGACCACACACAGTGGTGGTGATTTTGTGGACTGTTGTAGTGAGTTCTCCCTAACTGGTTTGCGCTGGCCATGCAGCTTCCTTCTCTGAAACTTTGCTTGCTTATGTCTTTCACATCAACAGGACAAATGTGAGACCATTACCTCAACTAGCGGGCTATCATGTCACTGCTCCAACCTATCATTTCGTAAATTGGGGAAAGAAAATTATTCATTGCATTTTAGAATTAGTTCTGTTTTGATCTTTTGGTGTAACATTAACCTAAATGACAATATCTATGGTTTTGACAGTAAAATAGATTTACTTACACATTGTACCCCCTAAATGCATTAATGTACACAGTTATGATTTAATAAAAAAAATTAAGAGAAAAAAGAATAGCTTCTCAATAAGTGAAATGGAAAAATATATGTTTTAATTGTAAACAAAATATCCATAATACATTTATTTACCTATGTTTGATACACCCCAAAATTCAGAGTAGGGAGCAAATGGAAGTTATTCTGGAACTAAGAAAAATAGGCATATAACACAAAACAAAGTTGTATGTTTTTAACAGAAAACTTTTATGTAGATAATTTAATCAGTTCAAGAAAGATATTAATAAAACAACTAACCAATTCTCCTCTTAGAGTAGGGTAAAAATGAAAGCGTTGGAAATAATTGAATACAGTTTTCTCAAACTTCCACTTTGTATTTGTGATATATGATCTAACTTGCAGTGAAATACATTTCAGCTAAAATCTTTATAAAATTTAAGGATGTTTGTTTTAATTCACTTTGTATAAATACTCTACCTTTACTTTTATTTTTAAACACTTAAGAATGTAAAAACAGGCTGGGTGCCTGTAACTCTGTGGTTAGGGTGCTGGTCACATGCACAGAGGCTGGTGAGTTTGAACCTGGCCTGGGCCTGCTAAAACAACAAGGACGACAATAACAAAAAAAAAAATAGCCAGGCGTTGTGGCAGGTGCTTGTAGTCCCAGCTACTTGGGAGGCTGCGGCAAGAGAATCGCTTGAGCCCAAGAGTTTGAGGTTGCTGTGAGCTATGATGCTACAGCACTCTACCAAGGGTGATATAGTGAGACTCTGTCTCAAAAAAAAAAAATGTAAAAACATAAGTTCACTTTATTCATCAATAAAATCAAGGTCAATTTAATTATCAATCTTTTTCACATGTCTAAAAATGTCTATATTTTGTCCTTTTTTGAAAAACACTTAGTAGGTAGAAAAATAGTTTTATTTATCTCAGTGCTTTTGTCTCCTGCCATTTGTTATTTCAAATGAGATGTTTTCCCACAATAGATAATTGTTCTATCTTGTTACCCTGAAGTTTTCTCTTTAAATTTAGTGTTCTGAACTCTTACTTTTATGATCTGGATGTCAAGTTATTTTTATTAACTTTCTTGGCACCTAGTTTTAATTATGAGATTTATGTATCACTTTAATTTTGGAAAGTTTTCTACCACTTCTTTTATACCTTCATTCTTCTCTGCTCTTTTACGTATTTTTGCAGACTCTCAGTCTCTTCTTTGTGTCTGTTAATCTTTCTTTCTTGTATTTTATGTCTTTATCTTTGATATTAGATTCAGGTAAATGTCTCAGTAACATTTTTAATTTCCTTTTAAATTATGTCCAATCTGGAATTTTTGTTGCTATTGTTTGTTTCTTTTAGCTTTTAATTTTGAACTAATTAAAGATCACAGAAGGTAGCAAAGATAGTGCAAAGAGGTCTTGGTGTTCCTCTCACCCAGTTTTCTCCAAATTGAAGAGAGAGCACAATTGAGTCCCAATCTCCCCTCCTCTCACATAGTCTTGTTATTGTTAACATCCTACATTTGTCTTTAAAGTGTTACGTTGTCATTATTAATGACCCAATGTTTATATATTATTATTAACTGAAATCATAGTTTATTCAGATACTTTAAATTTTTATCTAATGACCTTTTTCTGCCCAACATGTCTCTTCTAGTATATCCTATTATACGTAATTATCATGTCTCCTTAGGTTCCTCATGGCTATGACATTTCTTAGATTTTCCTTGTTTTTCATGTTCTTGACAGTTTTGAGGGGTACTGATCAGGTATCTTGTACAATGTCCTTGTACTGGAATTTGTCTGATGTTTTCCTCAAGAATAGACAGGTCTTAAGGGTTTGGGGGAGGAAAATCACTGGGGTAAGTGCCATCTTCATCATATCGGACCAAGGGCTCACGTTAGCAACATGATTAATGGCTGTTGATGTTGACCTTGGTCACATGGCTGAGATGATGTTTGCCAAGTTTTCCCACTATAAAAGTATTTATTTCTGCCTCTCTTTTTACCATACTGTACTCTTCAGAAGGAAGTCAGTTTGTGTACATGGAGTTTACACTTAGGAATGGAGAATTATGTTTCCTTTTTATTTTTTGAATTCTTCAAAATGAGATTATGAGAAAATGAGGAAAGCAGAGTGAGAATTATGCTTCCTTGTTCCCATTTCACACATAAAAGAATCTTGACGTTTAGGAGGATTAAATGACTTGCGTGGGGTCATGTCAGAGAGAAAGTATGTGTATAGAAAGTATGTGTGCTTTTTAGGCCTTGTTTAGTTTTCTGTCTCTTTACATTCTACCCATCTTAGTTTTTATCGTTTTCACTCTGTTATCATTCAGACTTCCTGTTTCTTCCTGTTTGACTATCATCTTCCAGTTTTCCTCACCTTTTTTTTTTTATTAATGAAAGTCCATATTTTATTGAGATTTCCTTGTTTTTTTTTTTTTTTTTTTTTTTTTTAAGAGACAGGGTTTCATTGTATAGCCCAGGTTGGACTTGGACTCCTGGGCTCAGGTGATCCTCATGACTCAGCCTCCCAAGTATCTGGGACTACAGTGCATGCCACTGAGCCTGGCTAGAGATTTCGTCAGTTTTTTTTTTTTTTGTAGAGACAGAGTCTCTACAGTTTTTATCTAATGTTCCAGGATCCTATCCAGGATACCACATTATATTTAGCTGTCATGTCTCCTTAGGTACCTCTTGGCTGTGAACGTTTCTCGGATTTTTCTTTTCCCTGACAGTCTTTTTTTTTTTAATTTATTTTTTTATTATTAAATCATAGCTGTGTACATTAATGTGACCATGGGGCACCATACACTGGTTTTAGAGACCGTTTGACACATTTTCATCACACTGGTTAACATAGCCTTCCTGGCATTTTCTTAGTTATGGTGTTAAGACATTTATATTCTACATTTACTACCTTTCACATGTACCCTTGTAAGATGCACCGCAGGTGTAATCCCACCAATCACCCTCCCTCCGCCCACCTCCTCTCTCCTCCCCTCCCTTTTCCCCTTTCCCCCATGGTTAGATTATAACTGGGTTATAGCTTTCATGTGAAAGCCATAAATTAGTTTCATAGTAGGGCTGAGTACATTGGATACTTTTACTTCCATTCTTGAGATACTTTACTAAGAAGAATATGTTCCAGCTCCATCCATGTAAACATGAAAGAGGTAAAGTCTCCATCTTTCTTTAAGGCTGCATAATATTCCATGGTGTACATATACCACAATTTATTAATCCATTCGTGGATCAATGGGCAGTTGGGCTTTTTCCATGACTTAGCAATTATGAATTGGGCTGCAATAAACATTATGGTACAAATATCTTTGTTATGATGTGCTTTTTGGTCTTCTGGGTATATACCTAGTAGAGGAATTATAGGATTGAATGGTAGATCTATTTATAGATCTCTAAGTGTTCTCCAAACACCTTTCCAAAAGAAATGTATTAATTTGCATTCCCACCAGCAGTGTAGAAGTGTTCCATTTTCTCCAAATACACACCAACATCTCTGGTCTTGGGATTATGTGATATAGGCTAATCTTACTGGAGTTAGATGATATCTCAAAGAAGTTTTGATTTGCATTACTCTGATGATTAAAGATGATGAGCATTTTTTCATATGCCTGTAGGCCATGTGCCTGTCTTCTTCAGAGAAGTTTCTCTTCAAGTCCCTTGCCCAGCCTGCGATGGGATCCCTTGTTCTTTTCTTGCTTATATGTTTGAGTTCTCTGTGGATTCTGGTTATTAAACCTTTGTCGGAGACATAACCTGCAAATATCTTCTCCCATTCTGAGAATATTTGCTTGCTTTACTTACTGTGTTCTTGTCTGTACAAAAGCTTTTTGGTTTGATCAGGTCCCAGTAGTGCATTTTTGAAGCTGCTTCAATTGCTTGGGGGGTCCTCCTCATAAAATACTCACCCAGCCCAATTTCTTCAAGGGTTTTCCCTGAACTCTCTTCTAGTATTTTTATAGTTTCATGTCTTAAGTTTAAATCTTTAATCCAGTGAGAGTCTATCTTAGTTAATGGTGAAAGGTGTGGGTCCAGTTTCAGTCTTCTACAGGTTGCTAGCCAGTTCACCCAGCACCATTTGTTAAATAGGGAATCTTTTCCCCACTGAATGTTTTTAATTGGCTTGTCAAAGATCAAATAATGGTAAGTAGCTGGATTCATCTCTTCGTTCTCTATTCTGCTCCAGACATCTACTTCTCTGTTTTTGTGCCAGTACCATGCTCTTTTGATCAGTATTGATTCATAGTATAGTCTGAGGTCTGGTAGCATAATTCTTCCTGCTTTGTTTTTATTTCTGAGTAGTGTCTTGGCTATTCAAGGTTTTTTTTTCTGATTCCATATAAAATGAAGTATTATTTTTTCAAGATCTTTAAAGTAGGACAGTGGAGCTTTAATAGGGATTGTATTAAAATTGTATATTGCTTTGGGTAGTATGGACATTTTAACAATGTTGATTGTTAAAATGTCCCAGCCATGAGCATGGTATGTTTTTCCACTTGAATAGTCCTTGGGTGACTGGCTCAGTTCAAAAGGTCCAAATCAATTGTCTCAGTTAGCACCTGTCTCAGGTGGGAGAGTTTAAAAGATCTCTGGCAATTAGATTGCAGGGGTCTGCTGACATCTCAAATATGACTTGTCCAGTGCTCTGTGAAGTCAGGAGGACCCACCCAGAAAATAGATTAGTCTCAGAAGGTTGATGCCTCCTTTCCCACCTTGCACCTCTGTCACATCCAGTCACTGATAGCCCTGCAGTCCTGTGACCCAGTTGCCACCAGTGAGCCGATACTTCAGGGGTTTGCACCTGCCTGAATCACAAGGAAATCTATTTCTGCTCAGCCAGGCCACTGCACTCTGCCTTTATGTAGCAGGGGGAGGTGTGGCCTTACAACCTCGGGCACTTGATGGAGGGTGGGGGTGTTCACTCAGTTCCAGCCCCGCCCCTGTTTGATGTTACTGACAGAACAGAACAACTTTGCAGGAATTTGTTTCTGTCCCTGCTAAATTCCCCTGTGGAAGAGAAGCTATTTTGAGTTCCCAGAACCTGTGCCTCAGGCCCTGTCTTTGCTCCTGCAGGTTTGTATTCGGTTAGCTGTCAGTTCTAGCCTCCTGCCTTCCTTTGTCTATAGGCCAACAATCCCCTGAGGGCCAGGTGCGTCTTAGGCTCAGTGAAGTGATACTCTGGGTCAGCCCCACCCTGGGAATTTCCCGGCTCTGTGTGTGCGTTTTCTAGTCCCCGCCCTCCACCCAGGCTGATACAACCTCAGGCAAACCCTTTACTCACGGGGCCTGCATTTCTGTCCCAGATCTGTTCCAGGTTGGTTGCCACCTGAGAAGATGCCCAGCCTCCTCTGTTTGCCCAGGGAGACAGGGGGTGTGGCTTTGGAATATCCAGGAGTGAGCCCTATTGTTGCCAAAAATGCCTGCTGCTCTGTGCCTTGGGGCACCGCCGCTCTGGCGGCATGGTTCCCTCTCAGCTGACTATCCTCTCCTCACTCCCGTGCCACAGAATCAGCACTGACTAGCTGCAGTCTAGGCCCTGTCTACACCCCTTGAGAAATCACCCAAGAATCTGGACTCCTGGGGGACAGGACTACAGACCTCAGAGTGAGAATGGAGGGGAGCGCTTGGAGTTCAGAACTGCAGGTAGAGAATATATACAGTCTTATGCCTAGCAGGAGAACGCCGTGGCACCCTAGTAGGGGAGGTAGGTCCAGTTTTTAGAGGGTCTCTACTGTGGGAGTGTAGTGGGAGGACCTTTGAACTCTGCTCATTTGTTTGTGGGGCACTCTGAGCCATTCTTAGGGGGGAGGGGACTCCCATCTGCTTGGTGATGGATTTTGTACCTTTTGTTTGTATCCTTGGTTCGCACCTTGCTTCAGCGTGGTTGATGTGCATTCTTCAACCTTCTCTCTTGGTGCAGCTCTAATCCACCAGGTTACTTGCTGAATTTCTGTCCTTTAACTCTCCTTCTGGACAGAGCCTCTGTGGAAAGCTGGCTTCAGTTAGCCATCCTGTCTCCCCTGTTTTCCTCACTCTTAAACTTTATTTTTATAGGCACTTTCTTTCTTTTTGGCTTTAATGTAAAATATTTATTAAGATACAGATAATTGCACACATTATCCTGCTGAGCTCACTTATCATGCCATTTAGAATCCCTGGTGCCTGGTGCTGAATAAAAGGAATGATAATGAACATGGCTATGTAACCAGCTCCCAGGCCAAAAATTGGAACCTTACTAGTCACTCCAAAAAGCATCCTGTCGGCGCCTGTGGCTCAGCGGGTAGGGCGCCGGTCCCATATGCTGGAGGTGGCAGGTTCAAACCCAGCCCCGGCCAAAAAAAAAAAAACAAAACAAAACAAAAAGCATCCTGTCGCCTCTTCTAGGCACTGTCTCCCTTCCAAGGCTCACTGCTCTCTTTGACTCCCAATCCTATAGATTGGTTGTGACTGTTTTTGAACTCAATAGTAATATGAAGCCAGGAGGCATTTTATTTTTTATTACAACTAGTTTTCCTAAGTCTAATGAGATTCCATTGTCTGAGACAGTAAAAGGATGTGTGTATCCACATGAATCCTGAGTTTATCCTGTTCCTTTGATGAATTTAAATGTCTCAAGAACATTTTAACTAATTAATACTCAAAACTTCCTTGAACATTTCTGTTCCTATCTCCATCTTTAATGATGGCACTATTCCTTCAAATGTTATGCTTATATGACTCTTAAATTTTTCTTCTAAATCAAGAAATTTCTTCTTTCAGATAAATGGTCCTTGAGAGATGGAAAATAAAGATAAAATATAGCTAGCACAGGTATTGCAGCCTGTCTCAGAATTTTTGTTCTGTTCATTATGGAGAATCAGCTAACAAACCTCTCATCAGTTAACAAACTGATTTTGTTCAACCCTATTCCAGAATAGTTTTTCTTTTTCTGGTTTAATGAGAAAACAAAACAGTATTTGAAGACAGGAATTTATTCTTGATGAGTCATCTGGCCTTCTTGAATACTTCTGAGACTGGCCTTTGGGTCACAATTAGAGACCCTGACAAAAACATGGAGAACTGCAAACATCATTTTGATGGTTTTGTGTGACGAGCTGGTGAGGTTTGCGTTTTTATTTTTTTAGTGTCCATCTTTGGTTACAACTTCCTTGGTATGAGTTAGAGAGAACATTGTATTTGTGTCTGTATATTGTCCCACTGTGTGTGCCCGTGAGCACGGTGTGTGTGTGTGTGTGAGAGAGAGAGAGAGAGAGACATGCTTGGGAAGCAGAAAAGATTAATCATCCCAATTTAGTCACAATCTATTAAGGGAAATAGAAATGTATTTAAACCAGTGAACCTCAAGAAAACTATGACCTCTTCTTGGCTTGCTTCATACTTGGTCTGAGTCACTTTGACTTGAATGTCATTTAATTTTCACTCTTCAATTTTAAGAGAAGAATACAGGGCTGAATTTTCTCAGTACTTGTCTTCATGACATAAACCTCAACAACAAAAATGTTTCTGACTGAATCATGATGTACCAAGTGAAGTCCTCACAATTGCCTAAGAAAGACACTGCTTTAGGGAATGATAGAGTTGGATAGTACGAAACGTGTACAGCTGAATGATTAAATCCCACTGTGTTTCTAAAACATGAAGTTACAAGTCATGGGTTGAATTTTGAAAACCCTGAAAGCATGAAGAAAATACAAAGAACCCTTATCAGTATTTAACAATCCTATGGATCACAATACATGCACTGGTACAGTGGCTCCTGGTTGATATTTAATTGAAATGTTTCATATAAGTAGAACTGTCCAATTTAGTGTAAGCACAGCTGCCTGATAATGCTACCCTTACTACCAGTGATTGCATCAATCATAATTGAGATCTTAAACCAATAGTTCTGTGCTTTCCCCTACATAAAGGAGGTAAAAGTTATACAAAGTTTCCTTAACTTTTAAAAATCTAGTCATCAAAATGTTACATTAGAATAAATGATGGTTCCATATACTTTCACTCTAGCTCTTCGGTCATGTTAGTCTCTTACTATATGAAATAACAAATTCCTGCATGGTTGATGCATATTACCACAGGTGTATATATATGTGTGTTTCCATGTATATACATATACACTGCTTTTTTGTTTTTCCTGTAAAAGTAATGCATGCTCATTATAAAACTAAAAACAAACAGTACAGATAGGGTTAAAACAGAACATGCCATCCAATGACCCAGAGATAACTTCAATGAACATGTTGGTATCTTCCTATGCATATATACACATATACAGTGTAGCCACAAAGTTCATGTGCAATTTAAAATAGTCTGCAATTTTAAATTGCACACAGACTTTATGGCCACCCTGTATAGCTACATTTATCTGTCCTTTATAAAGTAAACATACCACTCATAGAGTTTTGAAATATTTTTCACTTGTATAGCATATGTTTACATGCCAATACAGGTCTATACCATTGCCTTAAAGCAGAATATTCTTTGTTGAACTCCTCATTCAGTTCTTGGACGAAGAGATCAGCATTTTAGCCCTGAAGCTAACATACAGATTAACTAAGGGTAACTGAGTCAGACCCATGCAGTGTAGGTGTGGAAGTCAAGAAGAATCCCAACTCAGAATGTCCTCCTCCTGTGCAAGGGGCCTGTGCAGGCACCTTCCCCCCACCCCGCCCTCTGTCACAACATTGCAAACACAGAAATATTTGGTAGGGTGACAAGAGGATGCTGCCTTCCTTGGGGTCATGGCAATTGGGCTGAGTGGGGCAGGAAATTGCTCTGGTTAGTAACAGACCTGAGGACACTTGGCAGAGGCTGTGTTCCATGGACAGCGGCAGCAGCAGGCCAAAAAGGAGAGGAGGCTGCTGCTCCCCACACTGTAGGGCCGAGGACACTGACCGCTGTTCCAAAAGTCATTTCCCTGGTCCTCTTTTTGCATTGCTGGAAGGTGGGAAGTCTGGGATGTCCAGAGGAATGCATTCTTTATTGGCTTTTTCAGACTTTGGAAGAAGGTTATCCCAGAATGAAATCGCCCGACTCTGTCCCCCTTCTCAGCTCTAAGCCACAGTGTTTCTATAACCATAGGCAATTATTAAATCATTCTGATTTGTGTTGTTGTAAATGTTAACATGTAGAATGGATACCACATTTCTAATAATTTATACCTGCTTCTCTTACAGAAATAGATGACAAGAGGGTGCCCAACACACAAGTGGAAGTAAGTTTTTAAAAATATTTTTGTATAAATACTTGTTCAGATCAATTAAAAACACATAATTAGCTTGATTCTATGAGATACAGTAATAAAATATGGCATAACTATAACTGTGATAGAAAAACTGTTTCTGTTGATTTTCCTGGCTGAACAAATGCTAAAAGTTCTGTCAGCTACCTTGATTCTTTACCTACGCAACACTAACTCCTTAAAATCAGTTTTAATGGCAAGATATGGAATTGAAATTTCCACTGACTAAGTGATTGTATATGCACCCCACAGGCTGGGGCCGGACAATGGTTGGCATCTCAGAGCAAGGAGGTTGGGGTAAGGGGCTTACACCTCTTAAATGAGTTTCTGGTGTGTGGAACCGAAGCCAAATCCCAGGCCAGAGTCTGGGGGTTTTAAAGCCTGGGTAACCAGATCCAGGGGGGTCCCCAAGAAATATATTTAGATTCAAATTTAACAGGTTACCTAAACATTGTCACTCCTCATTCCCTCCACAAATGCATTCAGGAGTTCAGATACAAAATAGAAACTGGAAAAGTCTAGGGCAGCTGATAGCATACAATGCATAGAACATTAGTGAGTCAGCTTGGCCCAGCAATGAATCACATAACCAGTAGGATGCTGTGTGAACTTAACAATCAGTTCCCATGGTCACTGAATACCAAACATAATCTCACTAGACTTTTCTAAAAATTTAATGAGATAGTAAGTGTAAAAATGCTCTGAAAGCTAAACTCCTACATACGTATAATATGGTTTTTTATAAAACTCCCGAAACAGTTGCTTCTCGAAAGCAATCAGATGTGACTGGAACAACAGAGGTGCCCCAGAACTGCCAATCACCACACATTTGACATTAATGTAAAGCTGCCCTGTGTACACCTGTGCACAGTGGATTGGGACCAAAACAGTTGCTACAGAGAATTTTGCTCATACTTGGTTGAGCGAATACTTTGCTCATACTTTGCTTGGTTGACAGGGATTTGGCAACTGTTTAGGTGAATTTTTTACTTTTTAATACATTGCTTTTGCATCAGGTAAAGATCAACGTCTTGATGATACCTCTGAGGTAATTAAGCTTTAGTATGCACAAGGACCAATGCCTCAGATTCTATTTACAACTTTGTAAAACTGCTTTCTAGTTTCTTTCAAACTCTGTATAGTCTATTCTTTCTGAGATGCATGGAGAAACTAGAATAATCCTCAGAAAGTATCTTGTAATTATTTCCATTGGAGCTTTTCGAAGAAACAAAAATTGCTCCCAACACTAAAACTCATTGATTCAGATCCCTACTCTTGCCACATTAAAACATAAATTAACATGCTGTTACAAAGGAGTCTTTGACATTATAAGATTGGCGTAAAATCACATGTGTATAATTTAGTAGAATAATATTTACATCCATTATTACATATAGTTCCATACCATCTGTATTTTTGGCCCTGATATGTGTTTCTGCTTTTATCATTTTTAAATGCAGAAGCTCTTATTCAATAAATTACTTCTTAACCAGTGTACTTAGGTAAGAATGTTAATAGCTGTTTTGTTAGGAAATGACTTACCATTTGAACATACAAAAGAATGTTACCTCCACATTGTAATTCCCGGTAACTGGAGATAATAGATTGAACATGTCAAGTCATGAAGACCATATGTAGATTTTTATTACTTACAAATGGCCCTCATTATCCCTCCTGAAACAGCCACTAATCCTGTTAACTATGGGACAACATTTCACGGACTATGTCCCATGGACACAGCTTTTGTAGTTTACTTTGTCATAGAACTCATGTTTTCTCTAAATGGAAAGGATTGCTACCTCTTTTTCTTTTAAAAATAAACTAATGTCAGAGGGGAGAAAGTCAAATGCATGCTTTCAAGACTGCAGTGGATGAAAAATCTTATGAAAAAATAGACCTTAAAGTTTCATCCATCTCTTAAGCCTATGCCCTCACTGAACTTGACAGAGGGAAATCAGAAAGCTCTTGAAACTAGGCACAGTGTTCGTTTCCCTCATAGATTGGGTAGTGTCCTTCTTAGCCAAGTCTAAGGTTTTTACTTTTTTCTTTCTCCACAGTCACAGAATGCCTCCCCTAAGCAAAGGAAGCAGAGTGTGTACACACCACCCACCATGAAAGGTACAGTTCAGGTACTGTTCTGGGTTGTCCCGAGCGCTGAGTCAAGGCCGGCTGGCTGGCTGTTCCCAAGGACCATCTGTTTGATCATAAGCTAGATCTACTCTCAACTCCACAACCAGTAGTGTGACATTCAGTAAGATGCTTTATTTAAAACCGACCTTCATTGAGAGTAAAATAGGTGGTTGAAGAACCAATAACTCTGGACATTCAGAGTTTCCAAAATAATGACAAAGTTGTTTTTTGTTTTTGTTTTTTTGTGTCCTCCTTACCTATTTTCTTCAAGGGGATTTTTACCAGAAACCCTAATTACTCTCGCCAGTGTCAGCAGACGATTGTCCTCTTTTCTTGGTGGAAGGAAAGCAGAAATAACTTGAATTTGGGGGAGATCAAATGTAAAGTTACCACCTCATTGCCCTGTATCAGGAGCAGCTCTAAGAACCCAGTCAGACAGCCTTTGCTTTGGGTATACCAGCCGTCACAATAACAACTGAGCATGCCAGCTCAGATTCCAGCATTTTCCAAGAACTTTTGCCCCAAACTGGAACTGCTAAATGTGAGTGCATTAGTATTTTGAATATCAGTTCCAGACAAGACTTCTTTTATTTCTCAGACTGAAATATTCCTGACACGGGGTGGAGTCCCTCCATTCCAGTTGCTCCCATCTGGTGCATGGGCACTGGCCCAGGGGCTCATCGTGCTCTGTCCATCCTGGTCACTGCCTGCCAGGGCAGCTGAGCAGCTTCCTCTGGGGTTCAGAGAGTCTAAATTGGGAGTGAAATTTCCCACTCTGTGTTTTCTCTCATTTTGGGTCCTTTTTGTAGGAGGTGAGACATAAATGGACACATCAATAGCTGCTTTCAATGAACTTCCTTCCTGTGCTGCTCGTAAAAGCCCATGTTCACTTGTTTATAAGACTGTGGTAGATAATGCAATCATCAGCATTGTAGTTTATTCCGAATTAATTACTGAGACTTTCAGGCATCTCTGTTTGAAGATAAATGTAACCATTTTAAAGATATTTTCCTCCTTGTAAACAATTTTGTACTTTCAAGAGACATCCATTTGGGCATGAATGGGTAACAAGAAAGGATATATGTTCATTCATTTCGTTATTTCCTCTGTTCCATTTTTGGTTATCTCAAGCCAAAAAAAGTAAGACTGTTTTCATGTCCTCAGAGAATATTATTTGTAAGGGAAAATGTTAAACTCAAAGCCCGCAGGGCCCATGGTATTTATATTTAGCTCTCATTATACCATAAGAATGTGGGATCCTAACATTTAGAGAAGTCAGTCCTGTTACACATTTGTACATACAACCTTACACCATCGAGCCCCCAAAGAGGGACATTCAATGATAAACATTTGCCGTCATGAGTTAAAGCCTTGAGAAGACACAGTCATTCTTTCAAAAAGATGTCAGGAGAGTATTATGTCATGTAGATTCTTATTTACTGGTTAGTACATAATATAATCAAACCTCTTTATAATATAATAAAATCTCTGGCATTTACTGGTTATTATATAATATATTATGATTATATCATTATAATCATAAGCCTCCTGCTTGTGATTCAAAGAAGAGAGAGAGAGAATGTACTAAATCCACATTTCATTTGGTCTACCTGTCTCTAAGAGCTAGAAATAAATATTGCCAGACAAAATGAAATCATGGTAGCATATGTGCATTGTGAGCACATTAAGAAACTTCACCTTTAACATTAAAGATGAATTAACAAATGAAAATACTATTGAGACACTAAACACAGTAATACAATTGCTCTGAAATGTATACTTTTTCCAATTGCATTGGAACATTGAGTATAAAAAAGTTTGCTGAGGGCAGGTGGCACGATGCATGCACTCAGGAGCAGGCATTGCTTGAGCCTTGTGCTACCGACTGCCCTACTTGGGGTTCTACTTCTGTTTTGCTTCTCTTTCTGCCTGAGTCTTCCTCTACTTTTGTGTTCTCTCTTATCCATTTGCTTCTGTTTTTCTAGTCTTAATTTCTCCCTACTGCCCTCTACCCTGATCAAAGAGACAATCTGATTTGGCAAACTTATCACCACCCAGAATGGCGTATCAGTTGGGCTGGATTCTTATGGAAGGTCACCTCATAGGCCACTGGACCCATTAGGTTGCTGCCTTTAGCTAGAGCCGGGTTCCTGGCTCGATTTCACTGTGGCCACAGATACAACATCATAGAACACAAACATGGCAATGTAAGTAGAAGGATCTGGATACGGCTTTCTTTCTACCTTCTCATGGATTATCCTGCAAAGTAATAAAGGAAAAACACTTTGGCCCTCTTTGTGTTCTTAACATAGGCACCCAAAGTGGTACAGGAGCCCCAAGGATAACGGGTGAAACTCTGCAGGGATGACTGAGTTTTAAAATGGCTTCTTTTGAGGATCTAATGATAATCCTGGGGTAGAGCCAGATAATCAAAAGCTCTAGGTGATTTTGCTCCCACAGATCTGAAGATCGATCAGATTCACATATCTAATCACTAAGTTAACATGTCTTTCTCATGTCGTAGTGAACTTTTTAAAATATAGACGTAATTATACCACTGCCTTGGCTAAAATCCTTCAATGGCTCTCCATTGTCTTTGGATAAATTTCTATTCCACCGGAAGGTTTTGGAGGCTTACTGCCTATGGCTTCAATGGACCTCTGCTGGTCTTGCTCACAAAGTCCCAGCCACACTACCATTTTTTTCAGCTTCTGAAGGCACCAGATGGTGCTATTTCCTGAATTAGGAAAGGACTTGAGCAATTCTTCCTCTGCTTCTCTCCTGCCTTCTCTTTTCTTCATGCTTCCTCTGGCCAGTTCAGATTCATCATTCATGTCTTCTCTTAAAAGGTGAAGATCCTGAGGGAGTTTCTCTAACCCTCCACTCTAAACTCTCTATTGACTCTCCCTGTAGTTATAAATTCTCCATAGTTCTTTCATTACAAGTTATCACCATGTCCAATTATTAAGTGTCTGTCTCTCTACCTAGACTGGAAATGATCTTTATCACCACAATGACAATATCAATTTTGTTACTACTGTATTATATTAATACACATATAATGCTTTGGATGTAAGTACTGCTCATAAATGTAATTTTAAATAATTTTTAACAATAAACCCCAAACTCTGTTGTTGGCAAAAGAACTATTTTTTTTGTGTGTGTGTGTGTGTGTGTGGTTTTTGGCCGGGGCTGGGTTTGAACCTGCCACCTCCGGCATATGGGACCAGCGCCCTACTCCTTGAGCCACAGGTGCCACCCCGGCAAAAGAATTATTTTCTGAGGCTATCTACTATAAGAAAGTTCTTTTTCCATTGAGGCATCCAGAAATTTGTACTCATTGAACCATGAAGTGGTGCACACACCCATAGTCCCAGCTATTTGGGATACTGAGGCAGGTGGATTACTTGAGCCTGGGAGTTTGAGGCTTCAGTGAGCTATGACCATGCCTGTGAATAGCCACTGCACTCAAGTCTGGACAACATAGGGAGACCATATCTCGGTGGTGGGGGGGTGAGGGGTGGTGGTGGAAAGAAATTTGTATTCATTGATTCTTGTTCTGCATCTTATTGCTGTTTGTAAATTTTTAACTGAAACATATCTAAATATTTCAAAGCATCTATTAGGTTCTAGTCTTATGCTAAGTTCTCTTTTTTCAGGTTAAAATATCTTAATATTAACTATGCCTGTCATGTGGTCCTTCTGCATTCATTCTTGTTCTAATAAGCTCCACTTTGCCTATACCATTCAGGAAGAACGTCATTCAAAATCAGCCTAACATTCCAGGTGTGGTCTGACTAGAACAGAACAGAGACTTCAATTATGCCTAATACCGCCTTCAACCGAGATGCTTTAATTCTCGTAACAACCTAAAATTCTGTTCACTCCTCCTGGCAGCCATATACATTGATACATTGCTTACAAACAGTGAGCTGATTACAGATTCAAAACTTCTAAGCTTTTTTCCTTGCAACCTTCCATATTATTCACTATGTACTCCTCAATTTATAGTTATGTCTAGAAAAACAATTTACCAAAAAGCAAGATGGCACTGTCATTCCAGTGGAATTCCCTATTCTTAGAGTCTGGTGTTAGTTACATCAGCCTGTCACATTTGTATCCTGATTCTATCATCCATTCTATTTTAAATTTATCTCATCCACAAATAAGAGAAACCTATAATTAGTATTTTCATCCAAGTCTATAACAAAAATATCAAATAGAACAGAGCTAAGAAAAGAGGTCATCTATTTCACTCTAGTTGGGTTGATCTTCTTGAATTCCCCCATTGAACTATTATCAGATAGACTTATTGTATCAGGATCCCATCCCTTCAAACCAGAGGTTATCATAAGCATTCTTGTTAGAAACATTGTTGTATTTTACATACCTTGTGCTGATCAGATGTCATAAATTTATGATATATATTATGTTTAAAAATGACAGAAGTTGAAGTTTACATAGAAAGCAGACTTACTTTTCCATTACCCTGTGCTTTGTGATTATATAAGTAGGAAAGTTCTGAAGATTATCAGAAAAAAAATGACAACTGATGACTAATGTCCATGTGCACTTCTCTGCTGTTTATATGGTCAGCCCTGTAATTTACAGAGCAGCCAATTAAATTATTGTTGGGTAGCTTAAATCATGCTTTCAGAAAAGCAAAATAGATTTGAATCTTGGGACAGGAAATGGCTGACTCATTTCCATTCCCACTCTGTGTGTGTGTGTGTTACTGGAATGCAAATGCTTCTACTGAAGAGAATAGAGTAAGTGCTATCGATTTAAATAGAAATCCGAACATTAAACAAAGCAGCGGACTGTATATAGCATGACCTATTACTGTTGCATTACCATTCCTAATGCATAGCAAGTCAGGGTTTTCATTTACCTCTGGAAAACGTCGTCTTCCTCCTATTCTTTGTAATTTCTTGTAAAAGAAAATTTTAGCTACTTCAGTATCTGGTGATTATACTTCTAATATGTGAAATAGGCTCTTGAATGCTTGCAGCATTTTAACACCTAACTTTTTTTTTCCTCAAAGGATGGCTGTAATCTTGATATTTTATTTTATTTCAACCTCTTCTCATAATAAAGCAATAAATACAAATATGGAATAACAAAGGGAGGGAATCAACTTTGCCTAATAACGAGACTAATATATTTTCAGAGAGCAGAAAATGAGTAGGAAGAGTAAGACATGTACTGCTAATTGAAGGATAATCTTCAATTATGTAAAGCTGGTAATCACGGTCATTTTGTGAGACCCAACATGGAAGGACATGAATTTTGAGAGACAGGCTCTCAGGTTCCAAACACCAGTGGCATCACTTACAGCTGTGCAGGCTTCAGAAAATCAATGGGTTATGTGAACTAAAATAAAATCTTAAGGCTCCCCCAAGTAATGGACTGACTGCACCCCCTCTTGGCCAAGCTGAGCTGTTGGCCATGAGAAAGGAGATCAGACAGGCCTCATCGTGCCCCTCCACTTCTTACAGATGCCCTTTGTGAGTCACTAACAGGCCTAAGGCTGTGTCAGCCAAACCACTTGAGTCTTTGAGGTATTTTGTCTCTGATTAACAGACCCTTTGTCTTAAGCATTCCTTTCTACTGACTGCTGGTCTTTTAGACAAAGCCTACCTCTTTCAGCCAATTGTCAGCTAAAGAATCTTTAACTATCACCTGTAAGCCCACACCCCCACCCCCACACCTTTCCAGATGTCCCACTCTTTATTGATTTATGACCTTTCCTATAATTCCTGACTCCCTAAAATGTATTAACCAAACTGTTCCCCCCCCCCCCCCACAAGGGTTCATTTGCTCAAGACTTCTTGGGTGTGACTCCGGGTCATGGTCCTCAAATTTGCCTCAGAATAAACCTCCTTAAATTATTTTACTGATTACGGCTTCTTTTCTGTTGACAGTTGTCAACCCCTCCTCCCCCTCAATCTCCAAATATGTTGAATTTATTTGGGAATTAGAAATGAAGATTATAACCTGAGATACACAGCTATAGCAAGCCACATATGCACCTGAAGAAAGAAGGGGGAAGAAGTTCACCTAAACTGCTTGGAAACAGGGATCATTGGTTTGGACACTCAAAGACAGAGTTGGCATCAGTTCATTGTGGAGATGGCGTTCTTTTGTGTACATATTATCTGAATTGCTGCAGTCATAAAGAAAGAATTTCTTGAGGGATTATTTCAGAAAATCATTGAGATGGTCTTTGTCTCAGCAAGCATGAATCATCCCCCATTAATGCCCTCCCAGCTTTAGTTTGAGTCTAACCAAAAGCTGATTTCATCCTGGTATCTACAACTTTCTCAAGGTTAACAGGGTTTCTCTCCTCTCATCAATATAATGGAGATAAGGCCTACCAAGCAGGATTCCTGTAGGACACAATGGAACAAAGATGTTGGGAGTTGGAAGTCCTAGTTCCCTGAACCCAGTGAGCTGATTACATTACTCGGCTGAGCTAGAATGTTCAACTGAGGCATGGTGGCAATCAAAAACAAATGTGAGTGGAAACTGGAAATAAAACTGGAACAGCACTGGCAGTTCCAGTGTTTCAGTGTAACATAAAGAAATTTTATTTAGGAATAACAAAGAAAAAGTTGAGAGCACTTTCAAAGAGCTGGAAGTGGGTCCCTCTCATGAAGGAGAAAAGGTAAGAGACTCAAAGGCCTGCAGGGATATAAATACTCTCTCCATTTGAAATTGGTTGCAAGGCTATCAATAGCCTCTCTGTGCCTCCAGGCAGAATTGCCCCTTTCCATTAGTCATTGATAGTCTCTTTATATTGGCCATTGGTTATCTAGTTACTTCATACCAACTATCTTGGGGGCTCTCCAGACTTCTTGATTCAGCAGCCTAGGTTTGCATTGCACCTCTCTTGAAGCCCCCTTTCTTAGTGTTGCTTCTTAAAAAACACATGAAAGAAATGCTCAGATAGGCATGTAACATGGAACTATAATAGAACCTTTATAAGTTGACCATCCAAGGGAACACACCAAACTGGTCAACATACAAAGGCGGTCAACATGAGGAACCAGGTCTACTGTACTGATTTATACCTGTGGTGCATGTCTGGTCTATGAAAATTAGGTCAACTTAAGGCAGTGGTCAATGTATGGAGGTGGTCAACTATGGAGGAATAGTTTGAATGATTATTTGATCCCTGGGTTGAGAGTAAAGAGCACTCTTCCTCCATTTCCTCTTAGCTCTGCAGAGTGAAAAAATGAGATGTGGGGACAAACAAAGGGGAGATGAAAGGACTTCCAGCAGAAGGAAATCTCACACAGAACTTTACTCTCAACCCAATGGGAGTTGAGGAGTCAGGTTTAGAAGCACCTGGCTCCAAGGACAAAGGAGAATGACTAACCCTTGCCACATTCACTCAACTTTTATTTAGCATCAGTGAAATAAATCTTGGAGTAAAACTCAGATTTATGAATCTTATCTTTGACATTTTACTTCCTTTTAAAGAAATCCAGTATTTCCTTCATTCCATCTAGCTCCTGTCCCCAGACACTGTTGATAGGTTAGGTGGAGGAACTCACAAAAGCAAGCATAGGCCACTCCATTTTGAACAAAAAATACTCCATTGTGGCTGTTCACTGACCTTCGCTGAAACCACTCCCTTCTGGGACCCAGTGGGAAGAAATGAGGAACTAAAAAACATAATGGCTCCGGAGTGGGGTGGGGAGCTAAACCTTAAAGGAACAGAAGGGTCTCATCAGAAAGCCACTGGATCAAACCTGGCAAACTCACTAGTGTACCAAAGTAATCCTCTTCCTCTCGTACCCCAGCTAAAACCATTAAAAGATCAGCACTCTTGCTCTTCCGGATGCCTACTAAGCCTCAGTGCAGCTTCCCGGAGGTGCCAAATAAACTTCGGTTATTGTGTACATCCAGATTTGTGACTTAAGATTGAATCCACCAACAACTAGCTTGCACCTATGTCCCTCCTTTCCCATTTAACTAATATTCCTTTCAGAGGTATTGATATTCACACTGATGTCTAGTATTTCAAAAAAGCTGAAGAACAAAATGATAGTTAATTGTGAATTTGGGGGATGCTAACATAGATCATGCAATAAATATCTCTTGCTGTTAACAGATGAAGGTCTGGCTGCCTGTACTATCAACCAATATGCAAAAATAGCCTCTCCAAAACTGTTCTGCTCTTTCATTTCCAAAATCAGTTTTCTACATAAAGGTTCAAAGCAAAGACCACATTAATCCTTATTTTAAATAATAATCAGTATAACTCAATTGAAAAATGAACTTCCAAAGTCAATCTTCCTAAACTGTTCAAGATGGTATCTTCCCTAGTGGGAGCTAAATTTACAAAATAGTAAGAATGGGAAACAGGAGGTGAAGGTCACATAGGACCTAAAACAACCAGCCTAGCTGTGTCCTGTGGGTGGACCCTGATCAGACCAACTCCATCTTACTCTCAGATATGTGCTTGCATTGCCAGAGGGATGAACAGGAAATCACACTATATAAATGCAGCCAATAACTAGGCAACTGGGATTATATTGAATTGTGACCAATCACTCTTCCTGATTTTAAACCTTTTATAATTGTGATTCAAAATATCTGAAAAAGGTTAGAGGAGACTTGGCGCTCACATCTTATCACCTCCACCCTCACAGAGAGAATCCCTGGCCAGCTGGGACTGGAGGCAGCCAGATCGTGGAGATTCTGGCCAGGCCTGCTCCTTCACACTGCCTGCCTTTGTTAAACATTTCTGTCCCTCTGTGGGCCTTCTCCAGGTATTCATCACGTTTGCCTTTCTAAATCTTGGCTTTTTTGTTTGTGCTAGCTCAGTTTATTTACCATGTAGGGTGGGGTTTATTTATGCAACTCAAGAAACATTTTAACAGATTTCTAGATAACAAGGAACTTTCTAAATATAACAAACCTTGCTTCTTCTTCTTTTTTTTAAAAACCCAAGTACACTTCTATTTCCAGACTCCACTTCCTTTGCTTCTCTTTAATTTCTCCCACTGAGTTTTGTGTTCATCTTTCCTCTTATCTTTCCATGTGCAGGATGGAGTCAGGTTGGAGAACTGATCTAAGGTGCCTTTCTTGAAAGTCACTAAGATGATAGCCGGGCGTTGAGGTGGGCACCTGTAGTCCCAGCTACTTGGGAGGCTGAGGCAAGAGAATCCCTTAAGCCCAGGAGTTGGAGGTTGCTGTGAGCTGTGTGAGGCCACGGCACTCTACCGAGGGCAATAAAGTGAGACTGTCTCTACAAAAAAAAAAAAAAAAAGAAAGTCACCAAGATGACTCTTTTTCTGAGATCAACATTGAAAGAATGAAGTAAAAGGAAAATGCCAGCAAGTATGAGTGAACTTCATATTTATGAGTGTCATGAATGTTTAGAAGTAAATTACAAATTTGAAATGTAGGGCCAGTAACTTTATTAATTTCATGTGATGCCACTTTCTCCATTTGAAAAGGAGAGGACCTTTTGCAAATAAGTTTCCATCTGTCTCTATAAATTTACCTAGTCTTAAAATTAATCTTTTAAATTTACATTTCCTTTGTATAAATAACATAATTTTTAAAGTTGTTTTCTATCTTAGAAACAGGTGAAAACGTGTTTTTTTTGAGACAGAATCTCACTCCTTTTCCCAAGGCTAGAGTGCCATAAAGTCAGAGAAGGGGTCTTCCTCTTGCCAACGCTGGTCTTCAACTCCTGAGCTCAGGAGACCCACCTGCCTCAGACTCCCAGAGGGCTGAGATTGTTACTGGATGAAGAGGGACCAGCCTGTCACTGTTAGCAGAGAAAGGATTAGATCCACTAAGCTTCATTATCAGAAGGCCGGCAATTCTGGAAAACAAGGAGAGTAGCCTCTCATAGACTGTTCTGCCTCAGTTGTATTTCTAATAGTTTTTATAACGAGAATACAAGGAAACAAACCTAGAAAATATTAACCTTACCTGATGAGAAGTAACATCATAGTAGTCTTCACTCCAACAAAGCAAAATCTTTAAACAACAGAAAGGCAATTTTCACTTTAACAAAGTATCTAAGAGAATCAATAAAGAATACATCATATCATCAAAGTGACCTTTACTCCATCAATATCACAACACCGATTGTCTATGTGTGACTTACCCCCCCAGAGTGTCCTGAGGTAAACACCCTCACACTCATGGAGAAATCTGAGCTTCATGATCTCAGGTGTACCGGGAAGGCCAAGCAGACGAGGTCAGCTGTACTGCTTCAGCTTAGCTTCCCAGACTCCATCTTACAGGCCACTTTTCTGGCTTCAGGATTACAGGCATGAGCCACAACATCTGGCCAGAAAAGTTGAATTTATTCTTTTGGTTTGAGCAGCTGAATCAAGACCTAGTGCTGTTTCCCAAATAGGCTAATGGCAACATTCGACTGTGTAAGTATTAATGCTGCCATCACATATGGGCTCTGTAGGGAACTGACTCTGCTGAACATGGTGTAGGCACAGAGGTGAAAAGAGAAGTCCTGGCCCTCTGGGAGACTAGTCTGAAGGAAGCAACATGCAAATGATGGAGCATCCCATGATAAGTCCCTGGACAAAGTTATTAGGGGATGTGAGAAGACTCACAATAGGCCTAGTGGACAAGAGGATAAGGCCACTTCCAGATCACAGGTGGGGCAGTCATATTTACACATCTGTCTGGAGAGTAAAATGGACTAGTTCATGGAATAGTGAAGTACATGGCTTACATCATTTTTATCCCTTCTTCTCCTACAAACTTGCAAAGCATTAAAGATGATGCCATAATGTAGACAGTTAAATCTGGCATGGACATCACAAAGACCTCAAAGCCATGTAAACTCTAAACAGGTCCCACTAATGGCACTGTATAGATGTCACTTTCCAAAGCATTTGGAAATCCTTATGCATTTGATCCCATTTTAAAAGTTCTGGTTCACATTTTTGTCTTTCCACTTGATAACATTACTTTTAAAATAAAAGAAATTTCAGCTCAAATTACAAGTCTTAAAAATAAATTATATATTTTACAACAGTTTTATATTTACAGAAAAAAAATTGCAAAGATAGTACAGAAAGCTCCCATGTATCCTGTATTCAGTTTTTCCTGTTATTTGTGTTTTATATTTTAATGTGGTACATTTATTATAATTAGTAAACCAATACTGACACCATTTTATTAACTAAAGCTACATCTTATTTATTGAAGTTTTTACCTAATTTCCTTTGTTCTGTCCCAGGAACCCTTTCAAAACACCACATTATGTGTAGTGTCTCCTTAGGTTCTTCTTGGCTATGACTGTTTTTTGGACTTTGTTTTTTTTTTTTTTTGTAGAGACAGAGTCTCACTGTACCGCCCTCAGGTAGAGTGCCGTGGCGTCACACGGCTCACAGCAACCTCTAACTCTTGGGCTTACGCGATTCTCTTGCCTCAGCCTCCCGAGCAGCTGGGACTACAGGCGCCCGCCACAACGCCCGGCTATCTTTTTGTTGCAGTTTGGCCGGGGCTGGGTTTGAACCCGCCACCCTCGGCATATGGGGCCGGCGCCCTACTCACTGAGCCACAGGCGCCGCCCTTGGACTTTGTTTTTAATGACCTGAAAAGTTTCAAGACATACGGGTCAGGTATTTTTGAGAATGTTCCTGTTTCAGGATTTGTGTGATGTTTTTCTCATGATTATATTGGGGTAATGAGTTTTTGGAAGGAAGAGCGAAGAGATATAGTTGCACTTCATCACATGATGCCAAGGGCACTTACTGTCAGAGAAACTCACTACTGTTGTCTTTGACCATCACCTCCTACCTGGCTATGGTAGTATTTTTCTGGATTTTCCACTGTAGAGTTGCTCCTCTTTCCTCCCTTTCTATACTTACTCTTTGGAAGGAAGTTACTATGGGTGGCACACATTTAAGGAGTGGGGAGTGACAGCCTACCTCCCCAAGTGAAATATACTATATCTATATGAATTATTTGCAATTCTTCTGCTCAGGAGATTGCTTCTCCTCCCCCTTTTTTATTCATTCAATCATTTGTTTTTTAACATTGTGGACACATAGATATTTATTTTATACTTTGGTTATAACTCAATACTACTCTATTTTGGTGCTCAAATATTTTCAGATTTGGTCATTGGGAGCCTTTTCACTCGACTCCAGGGTCCCATTGACGTACCCCATTAACATACGGCTATGTGTTTCTTTTAGCTTATCCTTATTTTCTGGGGCTACAAGATACTCCAGGTTCGTTTTATGTATGTTTTGCCCTACTCCTAGAGTTAGCCATTTCTCCAAGAAGCACACAAATGCAACTTTAATTCCAATGGGAGTCAGTATACTCTAAAATAATGTTTGCATCAGCATATAGTTAATAAAAAGGAGATATCTATTTTTGACTTTGCAAAAATGTATACGTCCATGAGTGTGGAAGGTGTAGTGCTATGCTATCAGCATGCTAAGAGGTATGCCTCTTCTACAATGAGGTGTGTAGCAATTTTTATAGGATGAGTTTTCAAACTAAATTATCTGACCTCATATGTGGAATGCTTTTATAATTTATTTGGCTCTTACGAAAACCATGCAAGGTAATAAAGATTGCTTAGTTTAGAATAAAAATCACTTATTTCGGAAGAACGTGAGGCTCACAGAAGAGCAAGGTTCTCATGCTAAATATCCTTCCCCTTTACAAGGTTAAATTGTTACATGAGCCTTTTTTTAGGGTATCCCAGGAAATTCTGTTTGAATAGCAAGAAACCTCATTTTTTCCATTTGTCCGTCTATCCTGTTTGCCCTAATTAGAATCCAAAAATCATGCAGCCTTTTAACTTAATGGAAAATTTTTACAAGATCTTTTTCATACCAAAGTTTCTACAAAATGCTTAGTTACTTTTATTTTTAGTAATTTTTTTCTATTTTAAGCTGATGTTATGGATCCATATGTAATAACAACTTTGTACTCAAACTAAGCTTGCCTTCAAACTTGGCTCTCTCCAATTCACCTCCCTCCCCGAGACAGCTGAGCATACAAATCTGACTCTTTTGTTTTATATCCCTTCAAGTGCTCACCAATTCCTTTACAGTAAAACCCTGGAAATGAGATTTATGATCTGGCTTCCTCACGCCTGTCTGGCCTCACCTGCGGCTGCAGCCTCTTCTTCTTCTTCTTTTTTTTTTTTCCCTATGCCACAGCAATGCTAAGCTGCATTTAGTTTTTCTGAAAATAATGCCTGGTTTCTGGCCTTTGTGATGTTCTGCAACGACCGTCATTTGCATGTAAGGTGTTTTTCTGCCTGTCCCCCAATTCTCTAAATCCTTTGAGCTATGCTTCTCTGAGATTCAGAATGCATTATACATATGTGATTTCTAATTCCCTCTATCTATCCTGCGATTCCTTGAGGACAGGGCTCATGTCTCATTTGTCTTCCAGGATTATTCTTATTTGTCTTCTATTTGTATTTTAGAAGGCTCCTAATAAATGTTACATCAGTGATCAAATAATCTTTCTGATTTAAAAATGAGTTTAACTTGGCTTAATTTTAACTACGTTAAAAATTTATAAATTTCTGGTGTATACTTTATTCATTCACTGACTCATTCACGTACTCATTAAGTCTACAGACATTTCTAAACTGTTTACTATCAGCTAGTTTATGTAGTAGGCTCTTTTAGTTCAGGAGGAACTGCAGTCTCTGTCCACAGAAAAAATATAGTCCAATGAAAAAAAAGTTGTGTAAAAAATGATTATAAGTTCCCTGAGATTGGAATAGACAATGGTATTAGAACATAGAGGAGGAAATATCTAGCTCTCCCTGTCACAGATGAAATGAACTTCTTTCATTTGAGGGATAGGTAAGGTTTTGATAGAGAAGCTTGAAGGTGGATTCCGGACAGAGGGTTGGGCAGACGCAGAGCCACAGAACCTGCACAAGAGTGAACATAGCACTATGGATAGCGCTAGGGATGACTTGTCCCAGGGTGTCTGCATTCTGGACTCAGGACGTGGGATTTCATCTAGATACAATGGGACACTTTGGGTTAATTTTTTTCATTTTACTTTTTTTAAAAAATAGTCCTGATCATTACAAAAGAGTGACTGTATTTTTTTAATGTATTATTTTTGTACAGAAATGGTCTCACTCTGATGCCCAGGTTGGTCTTGAACTCCTGGCCTCAAGTGATCCTCTCATCTCAGCTTCCCAAAGGGCTGGGATTACAGGTTTGAACTACTGAGGCTGGCTGACTACTTTGGGATAATTTTGAAGACTATTCAATAATGTTACCATATTCTCTGAGTGCTTTGAAGATGTTGAAGAAGGGGTGAGGGACAAAGAAGTTGAATCACAGAGTTAATTTTTGAAAATACTATCAAATACTTAGGTTGTTTTTGCCACAGTTCATCTGCCTGTTCCCAATGTTCCTATTTATATAAGAATAGCTAACAGCTAGCACCAACCTTGCTTTTCTTTTTCTTTCATGCATTTAGACTTTCTAAATATCTGTGACTTTGAGATGTTGAAATACTTATCACATTTCTTCCAAAATAGATTAATGGAAATACAAATAAAAATGTGTTGTAATATAAAAATGTCAAGATATACTGAGAAATTGGCTTTTAGGGGGACAAATTTAAAATAGGATTACATTCTTCACAAACTTGGGCTGGTCTACAAAACTTGTCTAAACAGTTTCACTCTCCAAACCTTATATTCTTGTCTGAACTTCAAAGAAAAGTCTGATCTTCAAGATAATTTTAAAAATAGTTGTATTAATTTCTCTCTTAATAGGTTAACATGACAAAATACCCCACATCTCAGCTTAGCAGAACTAGCGGTTCTCTTCATGTGGCTTGTTTTCTGTAGGACAGCAAAGGATACCAGCAAGCTGTCAATCAAAATACAAATACGTGTTACATTCAAACTCTGTGCAAAGTTCTGAGCTATGTGTTATGTTGAACAAATGAACTACCAAATACTAAACACCTTAGGTCAAATTTTGAGGCAGGTTTATAATTTTGTTTCTTTCATTAAGAGAGCAAATATTCACATACCAGGTAGGATAAGAATGTCCAAAGGTTACACTTTCAGGAAATTACTAGACCAACAATATAGAAATTACGATAAGCATTGAATTTATGATCTATATTCAACACTTTATCTTTTCTGTTATAATTACCCATGGGAGACACATCATATATTTTCTTCGTATTGGAACAGTATGCTGAAGCTATCTTTTTATTTTATCAACAATTTATGCACTGCAGTCTTGAGTAATCATGTTATATTTTATAACTTAAAATTATTTCATTGGCTTCCAACAAGCTATCTTAGTACAAGGTTGTCCCATGTTTATATCAATATAACCCCCACAAGATAACTCTATGTACAGCTGGAGATAGAATTGACAGAGGCCTTTGAGAACTTGAAATGGTTATTGTCTTGTTCCTTCTGAATCTGGGGCTGTCACTTAGTCTATTATTGAATATTTAATTCTTTAAAGTTTATTGGTCCTCCTAGACCCTGGCAGGCTAAGAGTAAATGAAAAATAAGCAGTAGAAGTGATAAGCGAAAAGGCCACAGGAGATGTGAGAGTTGGCTGTCTGCTGAGTGAACAAGCAGAAACACACAACAACCTCAGTGTGTAGGACAAAAGATGATTAAAGCAATGATTTGAGTCAAAAATTCACTAATTGTATTCTAATGTGTATTTTAAAAGGCAAAAAAAAAAAATGGTTTTATTTATTTATCTCCTTACTTATTTAGGGGTGGGTCTCACTCTGTGGTCCAGTCTGGATTGCGACCACTCCCGGACTCAAGAGCCATTCTTCAGCCTCAGTCTCCCAAGCAGCTGGAATTACAGGTGTACAACACCATGCCTAGATAATTAATAAAAATTTTTTTAGAGAAGGGGCATCTTACTTTGTTGTCCAGGGTAGTCTTGAAGTTCTAGCCTACCTCTGCTTCTCAAAGTGGTGTGACTATAGGTGTGAGCCACTACACACACCTGGCCTGGAAAGTGGTTTAAAATGCCACCCGTTTTTAGATTTTTACTCAATGTCGTGTGTGTTCCAGATGACATGAAAGTATAAGTGCTCATGCCCTCCAATTCTTTCTTTTTGTGCAGCCTGAGGCCCACTTTTATGCTCTTCAACAATAGCCACTGGGTTGGTTAATCAGGATGTAAAATGTTAGAAAGCAGGGAGAAGTCAGAGCTCAGTGGCTCATAAATTAGTGTTCTTGTCAGTCAAAGACACTATTAGGGAGGGT
Organism: Nycticebus coucang; assembly: GCF_027406575.1. Classification (NCBI taxonomy): domain Eukaryota; kingdom Metazoa; phylum Chordata; class Mammalia; order Primates; family Lorisidae; genus Nycticebus; species Nycticebus coucang. Next base: position 78,967,163 of record NC_069786.1, read on the forward strand.
GTGGAAACAAACTTGGCCTACTTAGAAATTTTGTGTAAGTCAACACCCCATCTCTTATACGAAGCAGAAATTTCCTTCAAAATAATTCTCAGAAATCTAAAGATAAAGACCTAAGATTTCTTCCATTACCCAAAAAGTATTTCAACTGGTTTCAAAAGTTGGTAGGTCTCTTTGAAACAAGAGGTATTCCTCTTTTTTCTTTTAGAGTGGCGAACTCTTATGACAAATTACCAATGCAATAGCTATTCATTGCCCTAAGTAAGCATATGGAGAGGCTTTGGTTATGGATTATTTTAGAAAAGAATTAATAATTACAGTAACAGATATTTAATGCAATCCCTATTCAAAATATAAATGTCATACTTTGAAGATCTTGAAAAATAGTTCTACATTTCATATGGAACTAGAAAAAACCTTGAATAGTCCACACAATTCTACAAAATAAGAGCAAATCTGGTGGCATCATTTTAACAGACTTCGGGTTATATTACAAGTTTATAAGGATCAGCACAGTGCCTGTGGCTCAAAGGAGTAAGGTGCCGGCCCCATATGCTGGAGGTGATGAGTTCAAACCCAGCCTTGACCAAAAAAAAAAAAAAAAAAAAAGCATAATATAGGCATTAAAAATAGAGACGTAGATCTATGGGACAGAACAGAGAATCTGGAGGTAAAACCATCCTTGTATGGACATCTGATCTTTGACAAAGCAAATAAAAGCATACCCTGGGGAAAAGAATCTCTAGTCAATAAATTGTTCTGGGAGAACTGGTTAGCCACAGGTAAGAAACTGAAGCTGGACTTTCACTTACAAATTTAACCCACAGTGTTTAAAATGTTAAGTCTAAGACACGAAACTATAAAAACCCTAGAAGAAATTATTGGAAAAACTCTTAATCTTATCAACCTAAAGAAAGAATTCACGAAGAAGACCCCACTGGCAATTTCAGCAACAACTAAAATAAATAAATGTCAAGTTAAAAGTTTTCCTCTCAGCTGAGCACCAACAATGCTGATCAACAAAGCAAAGAAAGACACAGCCATCATTATGGGAGAAGATTTTTGCCTGCTGTGAATCAGACAAAGGGCTAACAACCAGAATCTACAAACAACTTCAGAATATCAAGAAGAAAAGAGCAAACAACCCCACTAAAAACTGGACAAGAGACATGAACAAGAACGTTTCTCATGAGACAAATGGCCAACAAACACATGAAAAGATCCTCATTGTCCCTACTCAGCAGAGAAAATGCAAATCAAAACCACTTTGAGATATCACCTAACCACACTGAGCATGGCCCACATCACAAGCTCTCAGAGCAACAGATGCAGAGAAGAGAACATTTATCCACTGTTGGTGGGACTACTAACGAGTACAGGCTCTATGTAAAGAGATTGGAGAGTCCTCAGAGAATGAAAAGCAGACCTACCATTTGATCCTGCAATCCCATTACTAGGTATGTACCCCAAAGACAAAAAAAGACAGTGTACTATAAGGACATTTGCACTCAAATGTTTATATCAGCACAATATACAATTGCAAAGATGTAGAAACAACCCAAATGCCCTTCGACACATGAATGGAGTAATAAATTGCGGTATAGGTATACAATGGAATACTATTCAGCTATTAAAAATGGAGTTTTGCATCTTCTGTAATAGCCAGGACAGTTTTGGAGAATATTCTTAGTAAAGTATCACAAGACTGGAAAAATGAGAATCACATGTACTCAGTTCCAATTTGAAACTATAAGATTAACAAATACAAGTTAAATTCAAATGATGGGAAGGGAATGGGCAAGTTTTGACCAAACAGATACATTGCACAGATACAAGCTACAGTGTCTGGGTGAAGAATACAACTATAATGTGGAATTCAACCTCAACAAAGCAATTTATGTAACCTAGTTGTGTGTACCCTCATATCAACCTGAAAAACAAAAGTTTTTAAACTAAGCAAATTTTACCCTAGCGAAAAAAAGGAAATGATTATAGTAATAGTAAATTATTTTTCTATACTATGATACTTAAAGAAATATTTCCCCTAATTTAAAATTCTTGTTAACAAGAATCTATGTTCACTTCATGTAAAACCAGGAAATCTGAGCATCCTACTTCTAATTTTGAAGAGTTTTCTTTTGGGTTCATTTGATGATCTAGAGATGATAAGTTTTGCCTCAACTTACAGTAGTTCTGTAAAAAATGAACATTTTATGTATTGGAAATTACTACTGGATGATAATGCATCATGTAAAAATAGGCCTCAGAATAGAGTTTTACATGGCAAAATCTCAAAACTTTTATAAAGTTGTTAAAAATGTGTTTTATTTTTAGTATTTATAATGAATTATTTTTATTTTTAGATTTTACATTTAGTTCTACTGTTTATTATGTTGATATTTGCCTTGAAAAAATTTACTATATTATTGTGGGAATTAGTCTGGCTATTGTGGGACAGTTTTTATTGTCTATAAAATTATCTGTAAATCAAGGATGTCAAACTTTTGTAAGAATGAGATGAGGAGAGAACTCTTATCTTTCCACTTGTTCATTTTTTTAAAACTAACAAAATGTACCCATCCCTGCTTTTGATGTTATTGAAAGAATAATGAAAGTAAAAGATGTGTCGGGGAATGCAGAGAAGAAGCATTGGGTCTGGGATTTCCTACACTGCTCTCCTTTCATGCTTGAAACCCTGATGGTCAATGAAGTCAGTCAGAACTCCCCCAAATATTGTAACCAAGGGGTGTACAACCTGTGGGCTACAGGCAGTATGCTAATTTTTTGAGGACTTCTATTGCTTATCCATGGTGTTGGATATTACAAAAAGTATGCACAGACCTTTTCTTTTCTTTGCTAATCAGCCCTTGTCAGTGTTTATGTATTTACTAAGCAACTCTTATTTTTCCAATGTGTGTCAGAGAAAAAACCAGGTTGAACACCCCTGTAACCCTACTACCCTCTTCGATGTAATCCCCCCCGTACAATACATTAATTAGCACTTGTGCAATAATTTCTCTCAAATTATTTTTCATTGATCTTTCTCAATTAAGTATGCTTGTAGTCTCTTCCTGAGGCTCTTTAACTTTCCATTTTTTTTTCTATTACTGAGTAACTCAAATGGATTTTAATAACACACTTGTAAATCCTACCATGAATAAGTATCTTTGGGGAAATTCTGTGCCTGTTTAGTAATGTTGATCCCTATATACTTCTTTGTATCAATCATACTTATCCTAAACATTATGAAAATAATAATGGCATTAGTTTGGGGTGGCTTTCTTAGAAGATGGTAGGCAAAGTGTCATTTGACTATCATTGTTTAATTAACTTTCTATGATTACTTGGGCAAGCAGATGTAGCCATAACGAAAACTTTAAGAAAAATTCTAATCTACCTTCATATTTAAACAGAAGTACAGCATGAATACTCATTTTTATAAATGAAAACTAAAACTCTGTAAGACTTCAAAGAACCCCAAAGTAGGCAAAATATATGTCAAGTTGTGAATAATTTAAGCATTGCTATATTAAAGTACTTGTTTTTGAGTAGCATGAAATATCATAAACTTAAATGATTTTTTGGATTGAGACATTTTCTGAGCTAAACCATGATAAGAAAAAAAGCTTGGTGATTGGTTTTATATTTAATGTGAATCAATTTTAATTAACATATCAATATATTGGAATTAACTATGAAAGAACATTCCAAAAGTAAATATCACAGGATATCCTTGTCAGTGCCAAAGCTTTATTTCATCTTATTAAGATTAATTAATTGTTGAATCACCACAGGTCCCATGTTTTGCTTGTAAGGCAAAATCAAAGAATTCTTTGCATTTATATCAGCACCCCTGTTTTCCAGGCAAGCATTTTAATCCCTTCTGATCTCTGAGATAAATGTATTTTTTCACATAATTATATAATTACTCAATAGACCAAAACAGATCCGCTGGAGCCACTCCAGCGTGTGCTATATAAATAATATTCTGTTCTACCTCGGTAATTGGCCAGTAGATTCCCCCCCCCAGGAGTGTTTTGATCCCTAAATAAACACTACATGGACAAGGGGGATTGACTCAGTATTTTCTTCTTTGCCAATGAAACTAGAAGAGCTTCACATTCAGTGCATATAGCTCCCTCTGCTGGTTCACAAAGTTTTAAAAAAACAAGTAAAAAATAATGTTTATGAATTAGAACCCCTGAGGAGAAAAATGTGTCTTTTCTGGTATGAAACAGGTTAAACTAAAGAGCCAAGCAACAGAAAGGCTCATCATTTTAATGGTTCTTGAATCGTGAGCCACCCCTTCACCGTCTGTTTTTAACCACTCAACCATTCTGTATCATCTCTGAGGTACTTGGCTTTTTGCAGTAAAAAGAAGGCTGTAGAAATAGCAGGCAGGTATTTTTTTCCTCAACAATCTTAACCAAAGTAAGCTCCGTGAGGCTATCAACCCCACTTTAACAGCTCTATTCCTTCATGAGGCAGAAGAGCACTCCTCAGGGGTCTTAAGGTACCTTTACTCCATATAAAGGTATGGCAAACAAAAAATGTAAAGAAATAGACGCCTTTTCCAAAGTGACCAATTAATATCCTTTGAATTTCATTTTTTATGGCATTGGTAACTGTTGTCATTTGGTTCAGGCCAAAAATAGCAGGAAAAGCGAGGACTGGAGTAGGCGAAACCTGGGCTCGAATCCCAACTCTGATGATTCAAATTCGTGTAGGTTCTTCAAATGATGTTTCTATCCTCTCTGCTCTTTCTTGCTCACATCTAACTAGGAGACAATTTTCTCAGAGAGTCATTGTGAAAGCTAAATAAGGTAATGCATGTGTAGTGCCTGGCACGCCGCAGGTGCAGTTTAATTATAATTTCTATTTCTAAGAAATCTGGGTTTCTGACCTCACCAGCCAAACAATCCAGAGAGTTTCAAAGAAAAAAATACATTTTTCAAACATTCTGAAAGTATGCCACGTACTACTTATATGTGGTAAATCACATGAACAATGTAGCTTTTATTTAAAGAAGTTATTATAATGTGACTTTTACCATAGTTAAACAATCTACAATCAAAGTCTATTTATTTTTTGATATGAAGAAAAGATTAGACATATTATTGACCCTACAGAATTGCAGATCCAGAAACCATTAAATCACACTATGAAAGAAGCCAGGTAATATACTTTGATGACAACGATTTAGGTAATGAGTTGTAGATGTTATCCTAGATTAATATCAATAAAGGTATGTCTGTTTTAGCTCTCTTTTGCTACTTGTATGACAAATGTGTTTATTTTAGCATATTAGGTTTTGACAAGAGAGTAAACAATGGTTTCATGATCAAATAGCTAGGTAGGGAAAAGTACCTTGAGCCTAACATATTATATATTTTGAATGACAGTTTGCCTCTAGATAAGACTGGACTGTCTCTAATTCCTTACCCACAGGTTAGTTTACTCTTTATTTTCAGGTGATAAAAATATAATAGAGACAGTACAGGGAGTGGCTGAGTGCAAAAATTGGAAGCCAGAGAATGTGGATTTAAATTCTAAGTCCATTGAGCTGTTTGGCTTTGAGAGAATATTGTGGTGTCTCAGCTGGGTTTCATTTTCTTCACTTATAAATTGGAGGTAATAAACCAGTACGCTTTGTATTAGTTTCCTAGGGATGCCTCGATAAATTACCACAAACTTCATGATTAAAACAAAAGAAATTTATTCCCCCCCACCCCCACCCCAGTTTGGGAAGCTAGAAGTCTGGAATCCAGGTGTTGTCAGGGCCGTGTTTCCTTTTAAGGCTCCAGGGAAGAATCCTTCCTTGCCCCTTCCAGCTGCTGGTGGCCCCAGGTGTTCCTTGGCATGTTTGCAGCTGTCCCTGGGAGCGCAACTCTGGTCTCTGCCTCTGTATGGCCTGCCCATCGGATGGACTGTGTCTGTGTGTCCTCTCCTCTTCTTATGAGGACACTGCATACCTAATGCACTATGAACTCATCTTAATTACACCTGGAAAGAACTTACTTTCAAATCCAGTTACATTTTGAGGGTCTAAGTGCACATGAAATTTTTTTTTTTTTTTTTGCAGTTTTTGGCCGGGGCTGGGTTTGAACCTGCCGCCTCCGGCATATGGGGCCGGCGCCCTACTCTGTTGAGCCACAGGTGCCGCCCTGGACATGAATTTTTGAACAGCACTATTTAACTCATTACATATCTAGCAGAGGTCCTCAAACTATGGCCCGCAGGCCACATGAGGCAGTGTGATTGTATTTGTTCCCGTTTTGTTTTTTTACTTCAAAATAGGATATGTGCAGTGTGCATAGGAATTTGTTCATAGTTGTTTTTTTTTTTAAACTATAGTCCGGCCCTCCAACAGTCTGAGGGACAGTGTACTGGCACCCTGTTTAAAAAGTTTGAGGACGCCTGCATAGGGTTGTTTGGAGGATTAAATGAGTTACAGTATATGAAGCATTGCCATATAAGTTTTAGGATAGTTAAGGCAACTTCTAAAATTCTATCTATTGTTCAACCAGTTTATTGTTCTAGCAGTTTCCCCCAAGTTACAGATGTCTAATAGTGTCCCCTGGTAGCTGCTATATTCTAAGCTCAAGCTATCTCAAACTGCCTTCATTTTCATTCCCAAACCAGAACCACCAGACTCTCCAGTTCTTATAAATGGTATTGCCAACTTCCATTTGCTCAGATTCAAAAACCTCAACATCATATGTAACTTCTCCTTCTCTGTCACCATGTCAAATCAAAACTTGGCCCCACAGAGTGTATCTCAAGAAAAATTCACTTGTTATTAGTATATTCTACTTCTTGTCCAGGTCAGGCTCTTTTTAAAAACTAGTATTCTACAGTAAATCACAGTGAACACACACGTACACACATAGCTCACATAGCAGAAATATGAGGACGGGAAAGTATTTAGCCAAGTATGACTCTATTTTTCTTAGTATGTGGCTGAATCCTTGGTAGACAGCCCTCATATAACAAAATTTCCTTTAATTCAGAAAAAAGGTTTGTTTAACGACTTAATTTAAAAATATGGAATACAATATGCAATAATATGGCTTTAGTTAGTGGCTGTACATGTTAACTGACTCTATAGTAGAAAAAAGAGCACCTTTGAACAAGGAATAAAAAAAAATTAGCATGTTTCTAATCTATAAAATGTAAATATATTTTAATATACATTGATTCTGATCAGACATTTTGTAACTCTGGCCTCAGTTTTCTCATCGGTGAAATACGATTTCAAGAAAGTTATTAAATGCTTTGATCTTTATAGATGATAGTCTATTATCTGTAAATCAAAGTTATACCTAACCATGAGGTTTTCATAAAAGTTAAATGAGAAAACTATATGTAAATTGCTTCAGCACTGTATTATTGCTCTTAATACATGGTCATTAAATGTTAATTCTTACATATAATTTTAGGATCATACTGACATAAACCTTTCTGAAATTCTTGCACCTATTGTGTTGCTGCTTCACTTGATGGTTCGTTTCATTTAAAGTATGTTTCGAGATCCTGTTGAATTTCAGCAAGGCAATGTGATCGGCACAGGGTGTGTAATTGTCGCGAAGAGTTTGGTTTTTTCAGTCTCTAGCTGCCATTGGACAAATGGAAAGCCAAGCTGTGAACTCCTGAGTGTGGCGTGTCCCCCTTGTGTTCATATTTATAAAAAGGGGTGGAATGGAATGTGAGAACTAAAGATCAGCGCTAACCACTCAGTAAATGGTGGCTCTCATGTTCTCTACACTTTTTGCAAGTTTCTAAGTGAATGTAAATGAGTTCCCCTAACCTCTCTGTATTCTTCTTTCAAAGAAAAAAATGCAATCCATGATGGTTCAGATGTCATCTGAAGTATCTGGACAGAAGCCTTAGGACATTTGATAGAAATGCTTAAAATCTTTCTATTTCTATTGCTAAAATAATCACAATTTACTACATTCAGCACCTGTTGAGTGCTGAGATTCTGAATTTCTCATTCAGGGAAGTGAATGAGAAAGCCTTAATTATGTGGTACCAGGGTTGACATAGAAGTGAGCTTTGATAAGGCATTCTGATGCCTTAAAAAAGTGCCATGTTAAAATATGCCATAATAAAAACTCCCTCACTGAGCAGGAATTACATTAATTGTGTCTAATGTGTGTATGTGAAAAGCCACTCAGACTGGTCTTCACCTATCCCTTAGATTGTGGATGAAGGCATGCCTATTTCACTATGGCTGTGTATTTGTTTATTCTGCGTAGTACCAATTCTGTATGCCACATATTAAGTCACAGAGAGAAGCCTCATGTAAAAAAAAATCTTTGTAGTTAATGGAAAAATAACAATAATTGCTGACTACACACACCCCTTTACCCTATCTCTTTTTTTTTTTTTAAGACAGTGTCTCACTCTGTCGCCCTACATAGAGTGCCATGGTGCATAGCTCACAGCAATATGAATAAACAAAGGACATTTAAAAAAAAAACACGTCTTTTTAAATTCTTACTGCTTAAAGAAATGAACGAAAGCTATTACTTTGACAAAACTAATACAAACGTATTAAGAATTGAGCAGGATTATATATTTTTCTTTACCTTCATTCTGTTTCCCATAGGACACATGGAGACTGTTTCACTCATAAGAATCTTACAAGCTAGAAATTCTCACTTCACCCATGCAAAGAATAGAAACACACTCATAAAGCAACAGATGTGAAACATACATGTGAAATTGGTAGTCATTTGCATCGAAAGAGATAGAATTCAAAGAGGTTCTTGGAGGGGATGCAGTGAAGTTGATACTTTATAGCCTGAGTCTCACCTGGTTTTCAAGTAGGTTTCAGATGGATTGACAAAAATCATGGGGTATGATCTCTAAAGCATACGTGCATGGCTCGGCACCTGTGGCTCAAGCAGCTAAGGCTCCAGCCATATACACCTGAGCTGGCGGGTTCAAATCCAGCCCGGCCAGGCCCACCAAACAACAATGATGGCTGCAACCAAAATATAGCTGGACATTGTGGCGGGTACCTGTAGTCCCAGCTACTTGGGAGGCGGAGGCAGGAGAATCTCTTGAGCCCAGGAGTTGGAGGTTGCTGTGAGCTGTGATGCCACAGCACTCTACCCAGGGTGACAGCTTGAGGCTCTGTCTCAAAAAAAAAAAAAAGGAAAAAAAGCAAATGTGTACGTTTTGTCATAAAATCATGGTTGGAAAGCTACCCCAAAGATGAAAGTGACCAGGCTTACTGAGTTTCACCTTGACTTGGTAGGACAGCCTTAGTCAGTGGGTGGTGGTAAAGGTTGGGGGCCGGGGCAGGAGTACAAAGGACTTGTCACTCACACTTGTTTACTGCCCTGCCTCTGCTGGCTCTGTGTCTGAGTCCCAGAAGTTCATAGACTCAGTCATTATGTGCTGAATGTATATTGATGATTCCAGCAATAAAAAAATCAGTATTTCAAGATTAAGAGTTATTTCAATCAAAGCACCATCAGACATTGAAGGCCTAAATAATTTTATTCAAGAACCCCAATAACCAACTGTACCAGAAGGGTAGAAAGGGGATTCTTCCCTGCATTGCCCCATACCGCCCTCTGTGTTGGTGACAAGAGAACTTCCGTTGACAATGCTTTATGAAGCAAACATGCCCCTCAGAGTAAGCCACAGCACGCAGTGGAGTCTGGTGACACCCAGTGGGAGACCATGGTACGTAGTGGGATAGAATTAATGCAGCCCAATTGGAATATGCTTACTTGTGAACACAGTTACACCCTCACACCCTGAAAAGTATGGGAGCCTTGGGACAGACCCAGGGGATAATAGATTTTTCAAGGGGTCTTAGGTGGGTCCTGAAGTCAAAAAAGAGGATTGAGGTATTTGTGCTGCTAGGATCTTATGAATTCTTCAGGCTGCTAAAGTTGAGAAACACTCAAATTATAAAAGAAATATTAGATTTTCATTTATTTAGAGGTTTTTTGATTCGAGTCTTCCAAACAAGAGTTAAATAATTAAATTAAAGGTAAAAATTTGTTTTTCTTATCTATTTTATTTGGACTTTTCTCTTCTGTGTAGCCATACTCATAGACATACACATACACTGCTCTCCAGAAAAGTACAAGGTACTGAATTGAAGGATATGAAGCTATTAATTTATCTTTTCTTAAAGATTGAACCATAGTGTATGTAGATTTATCCCTTGGCCCTGTTGGAGTGTTGGCGTACAAATGTGAATATGGGTGCCAAAGATGGTACTTCTAAGAGATAATTAAATTCTGGTTAAATTTACTTTGGAAAATATGGGAAATGTCTTGTCTCTTACTGCCTCTAGCTTCTCACATTAAAATCAATCCCTAAAGTATTTAATGTGTGTGTTTTTGCTGCCTAAGGCAACTCTCTGCTCTGACTGTATGACAGAATCGACCCCATTATATTTGTTGAAGTTCAAATATTTGTAATTTATTTCCAATGAATATACTACACTGTAACATGCCACGAGGGAAACCGTTTCAAAACAGAAAAGAACAACTGATTTCATAACACACATGTTTGGTTCTACTTTGCCCTCCCGTATTGTTTAGTTTTCTGATCAAATAAAAGTGTATTCATAAGTTCACAAAAACATAAACTCCAGGAGGATTTTAGAATATTTTTTTAAATATGCTATAAAATAACCTAGAAAACATAGATAAGCATAATATATTTTGTCTGGAAATATAAGTATACATGTAAAATATACTTAAAACATAAATGCAAAGTTGAAGAAAACATGAGAGAGAGGGCTATGGAAAGTAATAGCAAAAAAATTCCTAAAGCCAAAACATTATTATTAATTATTATTATTACTATTTGAAGAGACAAGGTCTTGATCTGTCATCCAGACTGCAATGCAGTGACCTAATTGTACTTTACTGTAACCTTGAACTCCTGAGCTCAAGCAATCCTCCCCTCTCAGACTCTTGAGTAGCTGGGACTGTAGACGTACACCATTAGCTCATTTTTTAGATTTTTTAGAGACAAGAGTCTCTCTGCATTATCCAGGATAGTTTTGAACTCCTGGTCTCAAGGGATGCTCTCACTTGAGTCTCCCAAAATGCTTGGGTTACAGGTATGAGCCACAAATGTTGGCCCCAAGACATTATTGAATGACAAATTGCAGACTGTAAAACGAGAAAATGTTGTCATCATTATATGAAAAGCTCTCATAAATTAAGGGAAAAAATACAAAAGCTTTAAAGAAAGATGAATAAAAGTTCTGAACAGACACTGCATAGTAAAATATTGGTGTCTCAAAATAAAATTAAAACATTTAAAATATATTTTATAGTTGACTCATAATTAAAAATTGAAAATAAAGCAATGTACCAATTTAGAATTTTTCTTTAAAAGAATCATACCCAAACTTTGTGAGTGTGCGGGAAAAGAGACACTCATACATTGTTTTTGGAATATAAATTGGCACCACTTTTTTCAAGCAAATAAAAAATGTACAACCTCTTGTTACAAAATCTTGCATTTATGAATCTCTTATAAACATGATGTGGGGGGAAAATGAATACCATAAAACATTAAGTGAAGTGTGGGTATATATTAGATCATCTACTAGTTTCGTACTAGAATTCTTTTCCTGCTAAAAATGAACTCTACGGAGTCATGAATTTTGGTCTTTTTTGCTTACTTGCATGATCCTATACACAGAAGAATGCCTGGTACACAGTAAATGCTCTGAGTGACCATAAACTCCATGAAACAGAGGCTGTGCCTATTTTTGTCATTACTGGACCCCCAGGATGTAGCACACTGTTGAGCCCTTTGCGGGTTCTAAATGGGCAAATAAGAATGATTGGGCTTATCAATCATGACGCAATCTTTTGCTACAAGTCCGTAATTCACATCATACATTTTGGTTTCTTATCCAAAATCCTTACAAAACCTTATAAGCTACACAACAATAATAAGGGCCTGTGTCCCTATAGGGCATAACCACAACGTAGAAAATGAAGCACTGGTTAATGACTGTGCTAATGTTGCAAATGATGTGACTGAATTGACCTGATCCAAATGCTATAACCATCCTCTGGAATCAGAGTGATCTCTTGTTGGTTTTCTTTGAAGTATGATTTTTTTTTTTTTTTTGGTAGCTCTCAGTAGTTATTTTTTAAACTTTTGCAGGATTTTCCCTCTAACTTTTAAAAATTAAAACCTACATGAATTCCCCAATTGCAAACAGATATGGTATGATAGAGTTAAAGCTTTACAGGTAGATTTCTCGGGCAGTTTCCTTGAGTCTTTTTCCTCTGTAAGTTTGCTGGGATAATCAGTCAAGAGGCAAGGAAATCTCATAACAACTCCCCATTTCCTACTCAGAGATTTTACTAGTAGTAATATTCTGACTTCCATGCTTTGGGCTGCTAAAACCAAATACTTTGAACAAGTTTTCAGGAACTCTTGCTGTGAAAATCTTCTAGTTCACAATTAAATCTTCAAAAGACAAAACTGGGAACCACTGATGAATTTTGGAAGGTTCGTTGATGTTTATCCACAGCAACCCCCATATGAAGTTTATTTTTCTGTTTAGTCATCAGAGTTTGTGGGCAGAAATCAAGGTGATGAGAACATAAAATAACACTCTAACCAAGGAATATGTCTGTGATTTCCGTAGCTAGTCAGAGATTGGCAATTAGGCAGAATCGACTAGGGGACTAGCGGTTTTCTTATCACTTGATTCCTTTTGCCCTGGAGAGGTGCATGGGTATTCTAGCTATGTTGACTATTTCCTTTTCTCTACTCCTTAGTAATGTGTTCTTTCCTTAGACCTATGTGTTTGGTTTAATGTCATTAAGCCTAAGGCAAACAAATTTGCTAATGGGATTACTAGTAGCAAGCGTGCTATAAACACGCTTGGTCAAAATGAATCACCACCATACCTTGCTGCACGCAACATTTCTTCTTCAAATTCATTTATACTGTCTTAGCAAAATCCTGGTAGGGACTTGACCTCTAGGCCTTTTGGATAGAGTGAGGCACTCTTAAATGCTAAAAGTAAGAATGAATAAGAAGTTGGATTGTCTTCTATCTAGGCAACCAGGTCAAGCTGGCCCTGTGAAAGACCACCATGTATGTCTTGGTTGTATAAACTAAATCCTGTGATTTCAGTGGAATTTCAGCTCTGAACAAGAATTTTTTTAAAGGCCTATCCAGCTTGTGCCAATAATTTTGTAATAGATTCCAGCTGTTTGGATTATCTCAACCTAAGAACAACTAAACACTGCCACTGAAAACACTAGCGGTAGTAAATTCTGGTTTGAAGTTGTAGGTAATTGGAAAGCCAAATCCTTAAAGACCACCCCCACTCAGCAGTAGCTTGGAAAGGGTAGTAGTAATAGGAAGAGATTAATTCTTACTTGTGGTTTTAACTGGCCCAACTACCACAATTCATTTGGTCTCCCAAATTATTCCAAGCATGAGCATATTTTGTTAGATGTGTATATTTCCAAGTTGGAAAAACTAGCCGGCCTTTTTCCAGGAAACCTTTAAATTTTGCAAACTTTAAAATAAACATTTCATGTATTTCTTTAAAAATCATAATTGTGGATTGTGGATTTTTTTCTCATATTTAGTTTTTTCATCTTTTTATAAATGCAAGCAGGTATAGGTATTTCTATAGCTAAATTCTCATTTTCAATACAAAATACAAAGAAAGTATTGTTTAAAGCTTACAAAAATACTCAAAGAATCATGCAGTAAATAACTAGAGCACAGTTTCCACTATTCAAAATAATCATCACTATATTGTTAATTAAGCTGGTTGTATTCTTAGTCATATGCTTTGTTACTAATAAAATCAATAATAGAACATAGCAATTTTTTATTTTTCAGGTTCATTGAGGGTACAAAGAATTAGGTTACACTGTTTGCATTTGTTAGATAAAGTCCCTCTTATAATTGTGTCCTGCCCCCAAGAGGTGTGCCATGCACCATAACCTCCCATTCTCCCTCCTCCCCTCTCCCCACTTGCTCATTCCCCTACCCAGCCCCCTTGTATTAGCTCATCTACCGACTCATATTAGAATTGAGTACGCTGGATTCTTGCTTCTCCATTCTTGTGATACTTTACATAGCAATTTTTGAAAATTAAATCTAATAATTTTATTCTCTAGATAAATGTGCCTTAAGTTTTACTCTATACCTAATAATACAAATATTAAAGCAATTTATAGTTATTTAAATATATTCTACTTTTTACATGCTTATGTATTTTGTCTTTATACTCATACATTCATAAATTATTTATTTAAATTTGATTTTTATCTAAAAGCCTAACCAAAAACAAATCATTTCAAATATAAATTTATAGTCTCTTAGGTAGAAATGGATTCATTTTCCTTTAGTATATGTACTGTACATTTCATTGGGACATTCTTATCTTCGTAGATTAACAAACATTTCCTATAAAAATATTTTGTATAAAATTGAATGTTAACTCTGATTGGCTAGCAGTTTGGAACCAAAGCCAAAATTAAACCTGCCATCTAATGTTATGTGAAATTACTGTTAAACAATTGTCAAACTATAAATTGTGTGAGAGAGAACAAGTGTGAGAGAGAGAGAAGCTTTGTAGTTCAATTTGCTTCCTTAAAATAAAGCTGTGAGAAGTTAATTGGTAAAGAATGTTTTTCCAGCCTTAAACAAGTAGTAAATTAGGTGACATTTTCTATTTCTAACAGATGAAAACCAGATGAGAATTTTTTTCTAACTTTCTAAGCAGAGCATTTAAAAGCTCTGATGATTAGATAAGTTCAGTTTCCTTAGATGCTGTGCTTAAAATTTACGCTGAATCTAATTTGAAAAGTTACTCTAAGATGAATAAATAAAACATTCCAGATGTAATCTTTCAGCAATAATGATATAATCTTAACATCCCTAGGAATAAATTTAGACAATATGCCAGGTTGTGAAAGTTTTAAATGCTTTCAGATGATAACTAGTAAATTTCCCAGAATATCTGAAGTTTTAAACCAAAAATTTAAACTCCAGAGTCTCCATTCACACATTTACAGTCTTCACAACTGAATGGGGGATATAAGCCATTACTTTGGAAATAAAAACTTTAAAGTTTGAAAGTAGAAATGAACAACCTGCTTCCTAGGGCAGGTGGGGTTGCCCAAAAGTTCTACCTTCATCTCCCTGAAACAAACACTTAACACATTTTGAATTTAGGTGCTTATATTGCTGAAGGATTTTCTTTTCCAACCTTAAAGAAATAATAAATTATCCTGGGAGAATATTTACATTTAAAAGCCAAGTAAGAAAAGCAGAGAACAGAGCACAAAGGGGACTGAGAAGGAGGATTAATTAAATTCAGCAAGGGAGCACCAAGTGAGTTGTATCTTAGACACCAAGGAAAGTGGAGTCCTCGGGAAAGAGTGAGCGTTCAACAATGTAAAGACTGAGGTAGGATAAAATCGGAAAAAAAGATAAGAAATGCTAGTTGCATTAGGTCAATCAGTGGCCATCTATAAATAGTTTAAGTGAAGGGATTCAGAAATCACTTTGGAACAGGTGGATGAGTGAACAGCAGGGGAGAAAGTGGAGCCACCAGCAGAGACAGCTCTTTTCTTGACAATAGGTGCTACCAAGAGGCATATGTGGGGGTTCAAAGAAATTTTGTTTTCTTGTTTTTAGGATGGAAGCTACTTAAGTGGGTTTTATAAACTGAGGGGAATAATGGAGTAGGGGGAATAGAACGAAGTTCTGGATAGAGAGCAGAGGCAGAGCCTGGAGGACACTTGGGACCTAAGTATGGATGTCTCCCAGGGACTATCAGTACTCCCTGTACCCCCATTGTTTGCCTCTGTTTTCTCTTCTCTCTATAGCACTGTTGACCTTCTCTAGTCCTATAAAACTCACCTATTTGTTATATTTATTATCTCTCTCTCCCTCCTCTGTCCACTCTCAATTTCCTTTAGGATCTCCTCATTTCTATTATTTCTACTTCTTAAATGTGTCATCCAAGCCTTTGTAAAGTTCAAAGAGGCAGAGATATTTGCCTTTTGTTCATTCATGTATTTTGAGCACCTAAAACATAATGGCATAAAAGAAATACTTGTTGAATGAAAAGATGTTGGATTATAGAATGAAAGAAAATGTTGTGATCAGTCTGAAAGTCCTTCATTTTACCTACAAAGTAGAAATAATAAAACATTGCGGAAGAGCCAGTAAAGAGAGATTTCCAATATTCTGAAAGTTGAACATTCAGTGAATAGACAAGAGGTCATTCATGGCAGCCCAGAAGCCCCATTTAAGAAGTGGCGTGACCTTTTCATCTCATATATTACTTTATTTTTAATTAGCTGCCACCTTTGAACATTAAACTTAAAACAGATATCCGACTTGTCTTGGAAAGCAAGAAGATGTGACAATACTTTACTTACATCTCTGCGTGACAACAATCACTGGATCAGAGTTGACACCATCCACTCACCATCACTCCCAACACATATACACACAAGGTAAAGTACGTGATCTTCATTTGCAAAGTTCTACCATTCATTTTAAGTGAATAGTCACTTAAGCTTTAAGCTCATTGTGTCAATGGAAAAGAACCTGAACTCTGTGAAATAACTTAAGGAAGTTAATGCTGAGCCACGTATGAGTTACCATGCCCTAGACCCATGCCCAAGAAGCCTTGAGCAAGTGGTCTCACTGTGCTTTGGTTATAGTTTGGTTTTATGCATTTCTGGGAGACTGAAACTACATGTAGTCATAAATTAATATATAGAAGGCCTCGAGTGGTCTGGCCCCAAAAGCAGAATAACTTGAAGTGGGTATTTATGAGGTATAGGTGGGTTTAAGGATTCTTCGATTTGTAATTGGTTAAAAAAATAAACTTTTTTTAAAGGCTTGGAATGTTTAAATCAAGATAAGGAAGTCTAGAAGTGTTTAAGTTGGGTGCATAAATATTTATCCTTGAAATGAATGTCTTCTTGTTGAATTGTTCCCTTGAATATAGTGTCCATCTTTGTCTGTCTTTACTTATGTTGCTTTAAAGTAAATTGTATTTGAAATAAGAATTACAACTCTCCTGTGGCTCAGTGAGTAGGGCGCCGGCCCCATATACCGAGGGCGGTGGGTTCAAACCCAAGCCCCGGCCGAACTGCAACAAAAAAATAGCCGGGCGTTGTGGCGGGCGCCTGTAGTCCCAGCTGCTCAGGAGGCTGAGGCAAAAGAATCGCGGAAGCCCAAGAGCTGGAGGTTGCTGTGAGTCCTGTGACATAATGGCACTCTACCGAGGGCGGTAAAGTGAAACTCTGTCTCTACAAAAAAAAAAAAAAAAAAGAAAAGAAAAAAAAAGAATTGCAAGTCTCTGTTTATTTTAGTTTCCATTTACAGGAAATATTGTTTTCCAGACTTTCACCCTGAGTCTTGATTTGTCCTGAAGACACATGTACTTGCCTTGTATTTTTTTTTTTTTAATCTAGTCATCCAGCCTATGTCTTTTCAGTGGGGGAATTTAAGCAATTCATATTTGTAGAGAGAATTGATATGTAGGGTAGATTTCTGTTCATTTTGTGTGGGGCTCTGTTGCCTTCTTTTATCACGTGGGCCACTGTGGTGGCTAGGCTTTATCCTTTAGTTT
Organism: Nycticebus coucang; assembly: GCF_027406575.1. NCBI lineage: Eukaryota > Metazoa > Chordata > Mammalia > Primates > Lorisidae > Nycticebus > Nycticebus coucang. Next base: position 78,984,789 of record NC_069786.1, read on the forward strand.
CTAGGAGCCTTTACTTTGCTGGGGGTCCATTGTGTTGGTCTGTGTATACTACCGGTTTGAATATTTCTTGAAGAACAGATCTTCCAATGGCAAATTTCTACAATGTTTGCTTGTGAGTAAAAGATTTAATTTCTCCACAGAATATGAAGTTTAGTTTTGGAGGATGCAGAATTCTAGAAGTCTTTCCCTCTTGAGAATTTGTTTATTAGCAACCTAGGGGAATAAAACAAAATCACCCACATTGTTATGTTTATACTTATAGAAATACAGATTGAGTCCCAAACTCTGTACATATTTTTGGAATACAAGCTCTTTTAAATTTGGAGATTTGTTGAATAATAGAAATGGAAAAGAAAAAAAAGCTCATTAACTTTGGATTTCCTTCAAACGTGATGGATGTGGTTTCCTGTGATGATACTTGGTTTGTAAAAAAAAAGGTACATGCTGTTCTGTCTCTGTACAGACTAATCTACAGTTATTTAAATAAAGAGTATTAACTTAAGAACAGATATCTAAAAATAATTTGGAAATCATAAAAAGCTCTTTAAAATAACTTTGCTGAATAAAAGAAAACATGAACAACTTTATTCTAGTAGTTGTTTTCAACAGATGTAATCTGTCTCCCTACATTCTTTAGGTGATTATATTTTCGAGAAGAAAAAAAATCAGGATGAAGACATTTGCCATTTTGTAATAATATTGGTACAGGAAATAGTTCAGGAGATGTTGGAATTCTTGGGACATTTCCATAGTTTATGGGAAAAGTGTTTCAGGCTATTGAAATTCATACTGTCCTAGAAAAACATATCTGTCTTATTCCAAATAACATCAGCCCTACAAATTTTATACAGAGAATGGAGAACTATTCTAACTATTATGATGTAAGAGGCAGTACAAAGTCTTAATATCCAAAAATATCTCCACCTATCATGGTCTTTCTTGATGCCTAGACTAGAATTGCCAGCCATTACTTAAAACTTTGTTCTGAGATATGAGAAAGAAATCCATATTCTTAGGAAAAAAATAATTAAAATGTTTATCCTATTACATGTATTGCAAGAGGATGGAGAAGATCATCAGATAAGGAATAGCTTGTGGCTAAGAGAATAAGATTCTGGCCAATTGAGAAATTGGGCGCCATAGGAAAGAACTAGGCTGGAATTCAGGAACTTCGAGTTCTAGTGTTCTGACACTGACTTGTCAAGGGATTTTTGGAAACTCATTTAATCATTGGCAGTCACAATTTTTCCCGAATTGGGAAATGAGGTTAATAGTGGCAGCCCTTTCTAGTTTCCACTGTTATGCTAAAGATAGATGACAGTATATTTTTGTCTTGAAAAATTGAAAAGTGATATAATAATATGTGCATATAAGCTGTTAGTATAAATAAACAGGAAGGTAGAATTAGGATCAAGAAATGAATAGAGGCAGCAGAAAGGAACCGGACTTTGAGTTGACTAATGCTAACCGTAAATATTGATGATAGAGAACGAAGGTGCAAAAAAAGGAAAGATGATGAAATTTCTAAACTAATCCTCCCTGCCCCTCCAAGATAGGTTGTCTGCCCCATAGGAAAGAGGTAAGTCATGACCACACCTAACTTTTATCCAGAATTGGTTGTGATCATAATGCAAGGATAATTTAGGTGAGTGGGAAAATATAGATTAAATTTTTAAAGAGTATGGTATGAAAAACTATATAATTATGTGTCATGGTTACTTGTATTTTCCATGCCAAACTGGAAGAATGAGTTAGATAATGAAAAAGCTCAAGGACTAATCATTTGGGGAATTTTATAAAGGTTTTCTTTGCTAGTTTTTTTCGCTAGAGTCTTCAGTAGATTGCTTTTAATGTCTTGTGATATAGGTATCTGTATCTGATATGGTCTTTTCCATATTTTACTCCAGTAGTTTCTCTGACATAATGAGAGCTGACCATAAATGCGTCAGGCTTTCTAGTAGTAAAATTATTACCTCAGGAACCAAGGGAAGCATGGAACCAGCTGTGATGATCTTTACCTCCGACCTGCAAGCCTATGGGTTTTGCCCATAGGGAGACAATTATTATGTAACTTGAAGGATACTTCTGAGACAATGAAACATTTCTCACCTTTGTCTGGTTCTCAGCTCAGCATCAGTTTCATTCAGAGTTGGAGTCACAGAAGAAAACACTCCAGTTGCCTTTCATTTTCCCTTCACATCTTCTCTTCCATCTCAAAAGGGGATTCCAGGAAAGAAACGAGACGGGAACAATGGATTTGTCAAGACACCTTAGGCTTCACATGTCAAAAACCAGACACAATTAGCTTAGGCAAAGGGAAATTTATTGAATTATTACATGGTTACTTTTCTTACTAAGGGAAAACAAACTACTCAGAAAGGAAAGAAGCAGCTATGCCTCAACAAGCAAAGAGCGTCAAGGCAGCCTCTCTCCCATTTCTTTTGTTTGCCTGTCAACTTCATCTTCTCCACTGCAGCTGAGCTGTCTCCTGCAGTGGGAAACAGGGTTACCACGAGAAAACATGTTTACTATCTTGCATCACCTGTAATTCAAAACCTCTGTTGTGATGACTTGGCTGGAGACAGCAAGATCATGAGCAAGGATTGTGATGGACCTGAGGGCCAGAGGGCGAGGTAACACAGGGGGCAGGCAGGGCTGATTGTTGTCCAATGTTGGGTTGGAGTGGGGAGAATAATGTTTTCTGGAGCAAGGGGAGTAGTAAGAAGAGTAATTCCCTGTAAGAAGAGGAAGGTATTGAATACTGCTAAAAAGACAAAACAATAGATGTCCTCCATAAAGAACAAATTAGGACCATCGGGGGATGATGTTATTTGTTAAGAAGGAAACAAATCTTTTTTTTTTTTTTTGTAGAGACAGAGTCTCACTGTATCACCCTCGGTAGAGTGCTGTGGGGTCACACGGCTCACAGCAACCTCTAACTCTTGGGCTTAAGCGATTCTCTTGCCTCAGCCTCCCGAGCAGCTGGGACTACAGGCGCCCGCCACAACGCCCGGCTATTTTTTTGTTGCAGTTTGGCCGGGGCTGGGTTTGAACCCGCCACCCTCGGCATATGGGGCCGGCGCCCTACTCACCGAGCCACAGGCGCCGCCCGGGAAACAAATCTTCTAAACATGGAAAATAATACCACTTATTTTCGCCTACTCCAAAATACATTCTGGTAATACCATTGTGAACTTCTAGAATAGGAAGCCTCCAATTATAGAAATATAGATTGTGTCCCAAAAATTGACTTGTAAGAAATTTGGATCAGAAAATACACAGAAACAATGTTACCAATAGTGTTTTGTTTGGGGGAAGTTTATGGGAGCATAGCCATAATATGTCTAAATTATAATACTAACAGTCCATTGCAATGTCTCCAAACATTCTTTAAAAAGTCTCTCTGTTGCACTGCCATCAGGCATCCAGGCACTGATTCAGTGAGGCAGGGCAGGAAAGGGACCTCTGCTGGAACTCCCAGGCACCAGCAGTCTATCGGCTTTCTGTATCTGGTGCAGGGTGATGCAGAGAATTCGGAGTAAAAGTCTGATCGTGTGTTCCTGATTGAGTAACTGCCTTCTCTGTGACTTCAGAAAACAGGCCTTGGTTTTCATCTCTGTAGTATGGTGCTGGTGTGTGTATGGGCATGTGTTGGAGGCAGTTGGATTGCCTTTACAATTCGATACTACCTTTTAAAATTCTTTCAACCCTTAACGGTCATGCTTCCATGATTAAGGAAAGCAAAATTACCACTCTGGGGCATCTTTCTCTCTGGGTGGGAAGGAGAGAAGGCACAGAGTTAAGAACAGGCTGTTCTCCACCAGTGTCTCTTGGTAGGTATGGAGCCTTCCTTCGCAAAGCCTTCTGGAGGTCAAGGGGAATCTGGCTACTCTCCGATGTTAGGGTTTCCTGTATTAATAAATGAAAGATGCCAAAACGGAATGGCAAACATTATGGAATTGTGAATATTTTCATTTCACAAATTCACACAACAGAAATAATAATATTATACATATAATTGAACTACTAATAATTATGATATTTACTAAAAAATCATTTATGGTGTAATCTAGGTAGTATGGTCCAGTAATTGGATGTATATATGAAGTTTTATGAGACACTTAAAAATATATCGTCAATAAATATGTATGTTATTATGTATATGAACTCATTTGCCATTAACAGTCTAATCCACAGTCACTTCAACATAAGATACTCTGGCTAATGGCCCTTCTGGCATCTTCTTTGAGAGGTTCTGTTCCCCTGTGTTAGTAAATTAGAGACTTCCTAGTTAGAATATCAAACTGGAAACATGAATGCTGCTTATCCTCAATGATTTCATTTTAACCCTAAACTTGCGATTAGTTACCTTATCAATTTTATTTTTTCCCAGAGCAGCTTTTATTATTTGAAGAAAAAATAAAAAGAATAAATGTCCAAATAAAAGTGACTTCACTAGGTCTACAGTAAGTCTAGAGAATAAATTGAAATGATTTCAAATCATTAGAGCTCTGATAAATCATAAACATATTTCAGAAGAATGACCCCTTTTGCTTTTCAATTTTTTGGTAGAAATGGGGTCTTGTAATGTTGCTTAGGCTGATCTCAAACTCCTGGCCTGAAGCACTCTTCTTGCTTAGGCTTCTTAGAGGGTTTAAATGAAATTTCACATTTAAAACTATAGAGGTGCCAAAAAAGTATACAAATTTTAAGAAAGGAATACACTGAATTAAAATTGTAATATTTAGTATATACCAGTAATGTTTTTTACCTTGTATATTTTATCTGCTATCTCTTGTAATTCTAGATGTCAAACGTATCTTGAGTGGCAAAATTTTAATACAGTTTTGTTATTTCCTAAACTATGAATATAATTTTTTGGTACCCTCTGTACATTGACTTTATCAATATATTTTAGAAAATTTTAATACAAAGGTAGCTGTAAATTTTTGTAAATTTAATTCAACATAACAGTATATAATGAAAGTAAGATTGTTTTCCCTTTTAAGAGAAGTATGTGGAAATTCAAAAGCTATGATTTTAAAGCAATTTATAATATCTGAGGACTGGGGTGAAGTGCTTCTAATTTTACTGCTAAAAAAATTTTTCAAATTAAAATGATACTCATGTTGAACTAAGTAAATTAAGTATACAAATGCTTCTCCCACCCACTTAGTGTATAATTGGCGGAATATAATAGGGGGAAATAATAGGAAATATCAATTTCAGCAAAAAAATTGATAAATGTTTTTTTCTTCTCCTGATAATTACAGTACAGACTCCATAGGTGACCATCTCCCTACACTGACCACCTCCTTAAATTGACCTAATTTTCATAGAGCAGACATGCACCACATGTACCACATGTATCAGTATATTAGGCCTAGTTCCTTATGTTGACCACCTCGGTATGTGGACCACTTTGTTACAGTTCATTTTCTACTGTATATAAAATAGTCATCCTTATAAAATATGACCAGTGTATTGCTCCTTTGTATCAAGAACTTTTATTGAAAAAACATTTTTAAACAGGATGAATTAAGAAAATGGTATTAGCTTATTCATGGAGAGTTAAAGATTTATGTAAACAGAAGAGAGGCTGTGATTTCACATGTGGAAGATGAGTAAGACAGACCAACTCTTAAGGCAGCAAATCAAAGGAGAAAGTAGGTCAGCCAACCCCAGGGTGACACAATGAATTGCTATTATTTAAAAGGATGATCGGAGAATCAAACTGCAGGCGAACAAGATTGCTTAAGTGAATAAGAATACTTAAGTGAACAGTGGTAAATCTGATAGAAAAGCAGAGTCAGAGAAAAACAGTTGTAAGGTTCATAGTGTAAACTGCCTGTCCTTAGGTCAAGCACAGGATGGAAAGCAGAACAATCTCTTCATTCAAGACCCCTCCTGGTGGCCAGCAAGCTCAGTACTGGAAAACAAACTGAGCAGAGCACCTTCACAGAGTAGAGGGAAATGGCCTGGGGATATGGTGGGTCCTGAGCAGATTTTGAGACTATGAACTTATCAGGATTTGCACTTTCCAGTAAAAGCAAATTTAAAGTAATGGCAAAATCACTGAAGGGACCAAAATACTTAATGAAATCCATTTACCTTACTTACATGTGAAAGGCATATACTCAGTGGGACTAATTATGCTTAGTCATCAGACAAACATTGTACCCTGGAAAGTACCATTCCTTCTTTCCATCTTTAAGATTTGGTGCCCATTTTCTTGCCACAAAGTAAGACATTTCAGAATCATATTTGCTGAGTGAGTGTAGATTAATAAATTAAACTAGTATAGTAGGCCAGCTATGGTGGTTCCCAGCACTTTGGGAGGCTTAAGCAAGAAGATTGCTTGAGGCAAGGAGTTCAAGACAAGCCTGGTCAACTTAATAAAACTTTGCCTCTACAAAAAATTTAAAAATTAGCAGGGTGTGTTGGTGCACACCTATAGTCTTATCTACTTGGAAGGCTAAGATGGGACAATTGCCTGGTCCCAGGAGTTTGACATTTGCAGTGAGCTGTGTTTGCAAATGTATTGTACTTCAGCCTGGGCAACATAATGAGACCCTGTCTTGAAACATGAATGAATGAATGAATGAATGAACTTCAAAGTAGTATAGGAACTTGAGCTGAGCCAACTAACTCCAGACCAAAACCCCTACTTTTTCCTATAATAGAAGATATGACCTAAATTGAGCAGAAGTTCTCTGATCTGAAAAAAAAAATTCACTAGATTGAAAATTATTCACACTTTGAGTAAAAAATATGTTTTATGAACATGAGATTAAAGTTAGTCCTTTCTTCAATTAAAATGTGGGTAGGCACAGTGGTTCAGGCCTATAATCCCAGCACTTTGAGAGGGCCAAATGTTTAAGACCAGCCTAGGAAATGCAACAAAATTCTTTCTGTACAAAAATGAAAATTATCCAGGCATAGTGGTGTGCACCAGTAAGCTGAGGTGGGGGTTCAAGGAAGCTGAGGTGGGGTTCAAGGGTTTGAATGCAGAACCTTCAAATTTTGGTCATGAATTAGAAGATGAGTATTCAATGGAAAAGAAAAGGCAAGGAATACATTTACCTGAGAAAATTTGGATAACAGTAGATTAGTGGTGGGCAGGTGCTCGCTTTTGTTTGTTTTTTAAGGAGAGGGAAAATCAAGACCATGTTTTGGATATAGCTGCCAAGATTCTGTAAAAAATGCTGTGAAACTGACCACTGGATTTCCTCCAATGGAGTTTGTGGGAAACTTGACAAGAACTGAATTAATGGAGTGATGAGTGTAAAAGTCTGATGGGCATAGGTTAAGAAGAGATTTCAAAGTGACAGTATGTTTAGTACACTATAGGGAGTTTTGCTATTGAATCGGGAGGGGGCAGTATCTGTAGTGGGAGGAGGGATTCAAGAGAGGGTTTGCTGGGCCCAGTGTGGTGGCTCACACCTGTAATCCTACCACTTCAGGAAGCCCAGGTGGGTGGATTGCTTGATCTCAGGAATTCAACACTAGCCTGAGCAAGAGCAAGAGCAAGACCTTGTCTCTCAAAATAGCCCAGCATTGCTGCCTGTGCCTGTCGTCCCAGCTATTAGGAAGGCTGAGTCAAGAGAATCTCTCAAGCCCAAGAGTTTGAGGTTGCTGTGTGCTGTGATGTCAAGGCACTCTACCCAAGGCAGACTGTCGAAAGAAAGAGAGAGAGAGAGAGAAAAATGGTTTCCTAAAATGGGAGATATTAAAACCTGTTTCATGGCTATGGAAACATTTTAGCACAATGAAAGAAATTGACAATGCAAGATAGAGAGGCTAAGATTTTGGAAGCATTCCTTGAAAGTGGAAGTAAGATTGTAAAAAATGACAGATGAACAAAATAAGGTTAATTCTTGTGAGAGAAGTCAGAGATTTGGGTATAGATCCAGCTATGTTGGTAGATTTAGCCATACTGATTCCAATTCTTTAATGACTGCTTCCGTTTATTCCGTATAACCAGCCGAGTTTAGGACAGTATGGGGATAGTGGAGATTGTAAGAGTGAATAGTATTCTGAGAAAATTTAAGAATAATTTAAGTAGGGAAATAGAGTATATCTTTCAGGCAATGTTGAAGCCCAGTTAAAAATTGTGGTCAAAAATTTTATGGGAATTCGGTCATCATGGTTGTAGGCTTTTGTCAGGTATTTTCTCCATCTGGATTTAAGCATTATAATCATAGAGAGTTAGATTTCATCACAATGGTCATTTTGCCAGATGGATACAACAGCAGAGAGAAGGGCAAAGATTTGGGGACTACATACAGATAAGGAATCTTTATAGTGAGGGACCATGGCCGTTAGCTTGAGTAAAGAGGAAAGTGAGGGGATGGAAGATGGATCATCTAGGGGGAAACTAAAGAGCTTATTTAAGGATGATTTTAGGAGTAGTGATATGGAGAAAGGCAAGAAGGTGCTAGAATCTCCAGAGAATTGCATGTCATCACGAGGTTAGAAGATGACTGCAAAAGGAAAGGCAGAGCTATGTAGCCTGGTGGCAGGTGCTTCCAATCAACTGGCTGTGCTGTGGGCAGCAGGACGTAAACTCTGCAACTACAGTGTGAGAATGGAAGGGATTCCCCACACGTAATTCAGTTTTATGGGTATATTAGTTTGCTAGGGCTGTCATAAGAATGTACTGGATAGGTGAAACAACAGAAATTTACTGTGTCATGGTTTTGGAGGCCAGGCGTCTGAGATAAAGGTGTTCCGAGGGTTGGTTCCTTCTGTGGGTTGAAGGAGATTCCATGCCTCTCTAGTTTCTTAGAGCTTCAGATGTTCTTTTGCTGACAGTGCAGATTTTTCTCCGTGTGTCTTCCTGTCACTTTCCTTCTGTACATGTCTGGCTCTGGGTCTGCATTTCCCCTGTTAATAGGGACTGGGTCATATTGGATCACAGCCCATACTAATGACATCATTTTAACTTGATGACCTTCTAAGACTCTGTTTCTAAATCAAGTCACATTCACAGGCACTGAGGTTAGGAATTTAGCATTTTTGAGGGGATACAATTCAACTTATAACCGGGGGCTCCTCTTAAATTCTGCCAATGGTAATTCATTTTTATGGGAGGATAGAGTTACCATGAACTTTGGTAATTGTTAAAATTTTTAATTTTTGAGTGTGCCATGGTCTGAGGAAAAATGGACTCATCAATAAAGAGATGACAGAATTTAAATGATTCTTAAGAAGTATTTTTGCCAAGGATTATTCCAACCTAGGTTTTCGCATACTTAAAATGTATCAGTTATTTCAGATTAAATATTGTCCAGTCCTTGCCATTGTTCAAAATATGAATATTTGTGTTGGAAATAATTTATGCTTTATTTTCCTGGAGATGTCCTAAGGGAACATTGCAGAGATGGAACGAAAAACAAAGCACATTGACATGGTTTTTAAGTTATGAGATCTAGTGCTGGATACCCCACACTTGCTCACTGGTAACTGGACACAACCTCATCATTAATTTAAAATAAGAAAATAACAATTTTTATTTTCTTATTTTAAATTAATGAACCTATAAAACCTCCAGTGGGCACTTACTGCTTCCTGGCAGGCACAATACATTTCCCTACTAAATTCTTTCTTCCACTCTCTTAGATAATGATTTCTCCTTTCCCTTCTCACTCTTTTCTACTGAATGTACTTCTTTCTTTGAGAAAACTAAAAACATTAGATGAGAATTTCCCCAGACTCCCACAACAACGTCTCCCCACCCAACAGCGTCTGGCCCCTTTATAGCCAACCTTTCCGCCTGTTCTTACAGGTGATCTTTTCATGCTACTCTACCAGCAATCGCTCCAATTGTGCAATATCTCTGTCCCCTTGACTATTCAAAGATATTGCTCTAGAAATTCCTCTTTCTGTTTTCTCCATCATTGTCTCCCTCCCTCACTAAATCATACTCATCTGCATATAAACATACTCTACCTCTTCTGATGTCAATGCTTATTATCTTGAGTGTGGTAATGGTTTCACAGGTGAAAATATCTGTCAAAATTGACTAAATTATACTCTTTGAGTTTGGGGATTTTAATTATACCTTAACAATTATACCTTAAAGGTACTTTGTTAAGTTAAGGTAAGTTAACAATAACAATTGTACCTTAAAGGTACTTTGTTAAGGTATAATTAAAATATCTTAACAAAGTAAAAACTAAAACTATATGACCCATTGTTCATATCAGCTAGAACAGAATTTCTTTGCCCCTTTTGCAGCAAAACTCCTTGGAAAGGGAGGCTACATTCACTGTCTTCATCTCTTTTTTTCTTATTCTTTCTTACCCCCTCCAGCTGGGCTTCCACCCTCTTTCACTCCCACCAACACTGTTTTTGTCTGGGTAATGAAGACTTGCTTATTGCTAAATCCATGGGTCAGTTTTTAGTCATCATTTATTTGACTTCTCAGCAGCTCTTGACACAGAAAGATCTCACCATCTCTAATCGCTTGTATTCACTTGATGCACATGCTCCCACACCCTGCATTTTTCTTCTACTTTATAAAATGCTCCTGGACAGTCTCCTGTTCTGTGTCATCCTTACCTCTGAATGGAGTATTCAGGGGCTCAGCTTTTGAACATTTTTTTCTTCTTTACTCACTTCCTTGTGTGGTGATCTCTAACAGTGTAAAGGTTTTAAATATTGCATAAACAAACAATAACTTCCACATTTGTACCCGAGCTGAGAACATTCCCCTGAATTTCAGATGCAAATGTCTACATATATATATATATTTGAAACACCTTGGGAAATCTGATATTTAACATTCTAAACAGAACTCCAGATGTTCTATTAAATGCTTTCTTCATCAAACTCTTCCTCATCTTAGTTAATGATTCTTTCAGTTACCTGGGGGACAAAACTTTGGGGCCATATGCTTAACTCCTTTCTTTTTCTTATACTCCACATGCAATTTTTTACTAAATAGGATTGATTCTGCCTTTCATTATGCAGTATATGAACACTTCTTTACATCTTATCTATTGTTAATTTGATCTGAGCCCTTATCATGTCTCACTTAGAATAGCGCAAGAGATTTTTATCTTGTTGTTGATATGTATTTTTTCTTTTTTTTTTATTGTTGGGGATTCATTGAGGGTACAATAAGCCAGGTTACACTGATTGCAATTGTTAGGTAAAGTCCCTCTTGCAATCATGTCTTGCCCCCATAAAGTGTGACACCAAGGCCCCACCCCCCTCCCTCCGTCCCTCTTTCTGCTTTCCCCCCTGATAACCTTAATTGTCATTAATTGTCCTCATATCAAAATTGAGTACATAGGATTCATGCTTCTCCATTCTTGTGATGCTTTACTAAGAATAATGTCTTCCACTTCCATCCAGGTTAATACGAAGGATGTAAAGTCTCCATTTTTTTTAATGGCTGAATAGTGTTCCATGGTATACATATACCACAGCTTGTTAATCCATTCCTGGGTTGGTGGGCATTTAGGCTGTTTCCACATTTTGGCGATTGTAAATTGAGCTGCAATAAACAGTCTAGTACAAGTGTCCTTATGATAAAAGGATTTCTTTCCTTCTGGGTAGATGCCCAGTAATGGGATTGCAGGATCAAATGGGAGGTCTAGCTTGCGTGCTTTGAGGTTTCTCCATACTTCCTTCCAGAAAGGTTGTACTAGTTTGCAGTCCCACCAGCAGTGTAAAAGTGTTCCCTTCTCTCCACATCCACGCCAGCATCTGCAGTTTTGAGATTTTGTGATGTGGGCCATTCTCACTGGGGTTAGATGATATCTCAGGGTTGTTTTGATTTGCATTTCTCTAATATATAGAGATGATGAACATTTTTTCATGTGTTTGTTAGCCATTCGTCTGTCATCTTTAGAGAAAGTTCTATTCATGTCTCTTGCCCATTGATCTATGGGATTGTTGGCTTTTTTCATGTGGGTTAATTTGAGTTCTCTATAGATCCTAGTTATCAAGCTTTTGTCTGATTGAAAATATGCAAATATCCTTTCCCATTGTGTAGGTTGTCTCTTTGCTTTGGTTATTGTCTCCTTAGCTGTACAGAAGCTTTTCAGTTTAATGAAGTCCCATTTGTTTATTTTTGTTGTTGTTGCAATTGCCATGGCAGTCTTCTTCATGAAGTCTTTCCCCAGGCCAATATCTTCCAGTGTTTTTCCTGTGCTTTCTTTGAACATCTTGTCATCTGCTTACCTGCCATCAGTTATTTTTTCTGTTGAGTGTCTTTTCACGTCTTTTTCTCATTTTTAGTTGGGATGCCTGTTTTCTTATGGTTACCTTTTAAGAATCCTTTGGGTAACAATCCTTTACCCGATTTGAAAATATTTTCTTCCCATCTGTGGCTTGACTTTTCATCTTTGAAATTGTCTTTCACAGAGGTGAATTTTTTTAATTTTAATGAAGGCCAGCTTATCATTTTTTTTTCTTTCAAGTATCACGCTTTTGGTGCTATATCTAAAAAGTCATTGCCATTCCGGGGGCCATCTAGGTTTTTTCCTATACGACTTTTTAGGAGTTTTATAATATAGTGTTTTACAGTTAGATCTGGATCCATACTTTGTGAAGTGTTTAGGTTCTGTATCTAAATTCATTTTTCTGTATGTGGATGTCCCGGTTGTTCCAGCACCATTGGGAAGACCCTCTGTCCTCCCTTGCTCTGCCTTTACTCCTTTGCCAAAGGATAGGTGACTGTACTTACGTGGGTAAATTTCTAAACTCTCTATTCTGTTCTACTGTTACATTTGTCTATTCTTTCTCTAGTGCCAGGCTGTTTTGATGGCAATAGCTTTATAGTAAGTATTAAAGTCAGGTGGTGGCTGTTCTCCCCCACCTCCTTAGATCTCTGTAGATTGCCAAATTCAGCCTCTCCACTTGGCAGCCTTCCAAACTCCATCTCCTTGACCATGACCTAGAGTCAGTTGACTTGGGGACATTTGTATTTAATATAAAGCACACTGAGACTTATATAAAACTAGAATGTAAATTCGATAATTCAAAATAAGAAATATGTCTGTCATGTAAAAACAATATTAGTCTTTTCAGTGCTTCATCTCTCATGAGCAAGCTCTGTTGTTAATAGAGGGATCCCTTGGGGAGCTGAGAATCAGAGCGGGGCAATTTCGTTATGTGACTGCAGCACACATTGGCATCCGGCTCCTGCTTCCACAGGGAAGTGCCCTGACCAGAGGACAGAGCCTTCTAAACTGCCAGAACAAGATGTCCTTCCCTGGATGTGCTTAAATAACACAGACATTTGCTTCCTTGGCTGTAAATTCAACTGTTCCTTTGTTATTGTATTCTTAGTGCTTTGAAGACTAACCACTGACTCTTACTGATCAATACATTCTTTTTTTAAGACATGTGTTGTGTTCAATCAATTTCGGTCAAGTCTTGCAGGCTAGGGAGCCATTCTGTCTCTTTCTAAAGTGAAATTGCCTAATACTCTTTAGCTCCATTATGTGTAGGCATAAAAATTTAACTCTACTTTTATATTCATGGGAAATGCATTAGCTTCAGAAGACAAAGGGGATATTAGAAGGCGATTGAGTGTAGAGGGCAAAAGAGACATTCAGCCTATCAAAGTCATTCTCATCCTAGGCTGAGCAGCAACAGATTCCTTATACAATTGTGTGTGTGTGCATGTGTGCGTACATTATATTATTTGCTCATTTTTGCCTGGTGCCAACCTCAGATCTACTGATAAAGATGTGAGCTTTTTACGTTTTGTAAGTGATACCAGATTATTTGCCAGAGATACTGTTTGAATTCATACTTCTAATGATGCAGCAGTAATAATGCCTTCTCCCCTAACTTAATACTTATTACTAAACCTCTCATTCATCTCAACTTCACTCTTGGGCAATAGCTTTGGTGAAAAACATAAATAGGTAAAATATAAATATAAAGCATACAATACTTATGAATATCACATCGCATGTTATCCCTATTCCCACATGTGATAAAGACAGAAGCATATTACACCTTTGCTGTTCTGCAGAGGAATGCTTCCCCAAGCAACAGAGAGGTGAGGGAAATGATTATACATGGATCACAGTTTATATTAACTGGCCGTTCACTGGATTAGACTAGACATTAACTGTGCTGTCTACATATAATTTACTTCAAATAAAGTAGAAAGGGGCAGAGTTATGGTGACTATAGGACATATGTTTTTATATTCAGAATGAAAGCACGATGTCCCTTGATCTCTGTGACCCACATACAGCTGCTCATTAAAAATGAATGACAAGAAGACAAAAAAATACAATAAATACAAAAGCATTTTGAAAAATGTGAAATCTGAGAAATGAGGTGCTTTTACTGAGAGCCCTTTTTGTTTCACCTTATAGGTTAACTTAGGTTCCTTGAGTATATCTGGCATAATTATTTTGATAACATTTAGGGAGTTAATATTCTAGGAATCATTAAAAAGCCACTTTTTTTTAGGGCCATTGAAATCACTCCTTTGTGCACATGTATAATAGGTTTTCAGAACATTGATGGCTGTTCAACGTATTTTGCACATAGTTTTTGCATGGATATCAGGTTTGTGGTTTCCCTTAATCTAATAAGCATATTACTCAATAAATGGCTGTCCAAATTACTATTGTCTGAGTTAGAGCTCTTTTTCTCTTATTGGAACTTTCCCAATGCACCATTCGTTCTACTGGTCTATAGCACTTTTCATTTATATGCATGCTGTTACCTTTTAGCCTATGTCCTCACCTGCAGTTGCATCTCTCTCATGCTTAGCACACAGTAGGGGCTTTACTATCTGCAACTCATATGGCTTGATGACTATGCCGTAACCTCTACAGAGACCGTGAAATCTTTGCCTTGTCTCCCAGAGTCTAGTCCTAGGGATGGGCATAACAGAGAGAAAGGCTGCCTCTACTAATGATGTGAATGTTATTTATAACTTGGTTTTATTAGGAGAGCGTCCCTGGGAAAGGCTAAACTCTTATTTCCTTACTCAAAATTCTATTAAAAACAATAATAACCCCAGCACAAAGAGGTAATAGAGTGAATAAAAGTGTTCAAAGAAGCAAAACAAAACAAAACAAACAAAAACAATAACAACAACAAAAAGATTAAAAAGTCACACCTAAATCTGTTAACTATGTAAAGTTCTTTGATAATTAAAAGGGTCCCTGATCCCAACTCACTGTATTTTCCATTTGGTTTTAACTTGGGCAAAAAAATCAATGACAGTAGAATATTAATTACGGTGACAGACAAAGAGCCCCCCAAAGCACGTAGGGGACAAAGTTTGTGTCCCAGCTCACCCAATTACTATTGTGTGAATTTAAGCAAGTCACTTCACCATCTGCAACAGTTTCTTCATCTTTAAAGAGAATCTCATGTCCCTCTGAGATTCTACTGAAAACCATGGACTTTATTCTCTGAAAAAGCACAAATACACCTAAAATAGAATTTTAAGAGGGTTGGACTTTCTCTAAAATCTACCCACAGATTCCCTAGAGGACTTTGAAATGCTTTCTAAGGTCTAAAGTATGTGTTTGAAAAAAAAAAAGTGAATCCATTAACACTTGCTACTCCTAAAATGAATTAGTTTTAAAATGCAGATTTGGGCCATTATGCCACTTGAAGTCATGATTACTTTTTTGGTAACACAGAGCTGGCAAAACAAAGAACATTTTTCATCAGTATAGAATATTTCATCTGTGGATTAATAGCATCTCAGGGTCAGGGAGATTATTAATTTTTCCTATCAATGAAGGGACCACCCATATCTCACCTCCGAGGTGGACATTTAGCTTTGACTTGAACACATATGGTGAAGGGAGCTCACTTACATATGTATAGCCGAGCAAACATAACGAATTTAGAATTGTTTTCCTTACATTGAGCTATATCTGCCCCCACCCAGAAATTTCAGCCATTGACACTACTCCCACTTTCAGGAGCTCATAGATTAAGATTTTATTTCTTTTCCAGTATTTGAGGAATTCAAAGCAGCCTCTATTGTCCTCTATTACTTTTCTCTATCGGTCATATCCATTTCATAAAACTTCTTTTAAACCCAATTACCCCCTTCAGTGGTCCTCTTGAAACACAGATTTGAGAACTAGGCAGCATGTTGTGAAAGAGTTCTGAGCGACACCGGGTTAGAGAGCAATTCCCTTTCCTAGCCTGAGGACTTTGCTGTTGGGAATACCACTACACTAACCTGCCAGGAACTCCGGGCCTAGAAATAGTTAACTTAACTTCTCTTGGGTCCTGTGAAATTGGTTAGCGGTGGTCACCTAAAACCTTGATTAATTACACTTGATTAATTACAATCTTGATTAATTACCTTGATTAATTACAATCAATCAAGTTTGCCCTCACAGTCTCTTTTTTGGAACCAAAATAACCTGTCTAAATCCCCAAATCCTGCTGAGCTCTACCTTAATTGTTTAGACCATCATTCTAATTCTTGAAGACATTTTGGAATTCTAGTTTTTCACGTCACCCTTTCTTCCAAATTTTGTGTCATCTACAGATGTAATAAACTTGCTGTCTTTGGTTCCAAATTAAGTGATTAAAATATTGACCTTTGTTTGCAAATATAAGCCTCCTTCTATAGATTCGCTGTTACTAATGCTTCATTCAGTCACTCCCCATGTTCATCTAATCACATTTAACCTTCTGATTGACAGACTAGAAAAGCACATAGTGCTATATATTTTTTTTCCTTTTTGTTTTTATTCAGTCTACTTTCTTTCCCTCCAACTCTATTTTCTTCGTTCCTTCACATTTTTATATTACATAGCGTGGTCTTATACATGGTACCTTTTCTGTTGTGTTCATTTTGCTACAAAGAAAATAAACTCTATTGGGGGATTCCTTTGACTTGTGTCAGCATGCAGCCCCTCGCTGAGTCTGTGCTTGTCCCAGGAAGCTCTTTGTCACTTGCCAAGCCATGGCCCCTGTGCAGGTGAAGATTTCCTCATGCTCATAGCATTTGGCAAAGGAGCAATTTCTGAGAAATTCATCAATACCCCAGGACCAATTTATTTTCCTCCACCTCCAGAATTACATCAACTATAATCTCTATTACACATCAAATGAGGATATAAAGAAAATTAAAACACAAATTATATATGTGCTTGGGGATGCAAGAGAGGTGGGGGAGAAAGAAATTATTAGATAGTCTTCAGCAGACTTCACAATTTAATCTCAGCATTATTGAATCTATGACTGAATAAATATTACTGGTAGGAAAAAAGAAAGATTGCTCTAAAGCCTATTTGAAAGCATGGATTAAGCAACCATCCATTATTTTGTTGAAAAATGGCATTAAAGTAAACTGCATTGGGAACCAAAGCATTTGTGGTAGATGTTCCATAGAACACCTATGTTGTAACAGGTGACCAGCTCCTGCCTGGTCAAGATTTTTCATGGACATAGTTAATATCACAATTAATAAGGTTAGGGAAACTTCTAAGGTTAGCTCAAGTAAGTAATTTTACTTTTAAAAAATTTGACTTTATCAAATAACTGTATGATCATTATTATTATAAAATAAATTAAATGTAGCTCAGGGTAAGCAAGTAGACATAACAAAAGTGTGGGAAGTGGTTGATTATGGTTTCATCGGTTGGACATTTTACTTACTTAAAAAGAAAAGTTTTTTCCTTTACATTAGATGCCCTCGTTTAGGCAAATCAATGTGGGCCTTAGGTCATTAACTCTCATTTAAAGAATATTGTCTTGAACACAACTTTATTACTTTGAAGTTACCTGGGGATGAGAGGGATGAGCTCTGGGGTTAATAGAACCTTTGCAAACCTGAGGAGTGTAGGCAAACTTAGATCAGGTGACTTGAATAATTGCTGTGCTTTACTATTTCTGAGGGCACCCCATGATCTTTGAACCAGGTTAACCTATGATAAATCCTGGAGAATAAGAAAATCTTGGCCAGCATCCAAAAAGCTCCAGGTAAAATGAGTTAATGTGCCCTGACAATGGAACTTTATGACTTAATCATTCATCCATTTATTCATTCAGTATACATTGACAGCCTACTATGTGTAAGAGTTCTCTTAGCTCCATTCCACCCCTTTAAGCTTGAACAAATCACTTACCTTCTCTAAGCCTAAATTTTACTATCCAGGTATTTACCTGAAGAAGTTGTTAGGTTTAATCTCACACACACACACACACACACACACGCACACACACACACACACACACACACACATACATTTAAGACTTTAGCAGAACAACTGGTTGGATGCTTAAACTCCCGTCCCTTTTCCTTAGCATTAAGACTTCTTTCAATGTAATTTATAATAATATGAAATAAGTTGCGTTACTTAGCAGCAAACTTCTCTGTACAGTCTTGGCTCAACAGGAATTGTGAGTGATCTGTGTTTGATGATGAAATTAAACTACTTAAATATTATTATAACTGATAAAATATTTTGTCAAGGTAATCCACCAAGCCCAAGGATATCACTCTTTGTCAAATAGCCTTCTTTCTGACTGTGGTACACACATATTCACACATTTCTTGATTCCGTTTTATAGCAAACATGAGCAATGATTTCCCTTCATTTATTAATTATTACTTGAGCATTTCCAATAATACCATAAAAAAATCATACACCAATTGTCTAAAATATTTAAAAAGTATAAAATTTTCCACATTATGCATAGAGTTCCAGCTTAGAATGATGCCTTTACAGACTCCAGGGAAATGAAAGATAATTTTGCAGATTGAATATGGGTTTAGTAGTTGCTTCCTGGTTTATATTCCATATTTGAATTAATTTTGGAAAAAAGTGAAGATAGATTGTTGTGGAACTGCCAAGGGCATATGCCAAATTGTTACTTTATTAAATCTGATCATTTAGGTGATAGATATTAATGAACACCTAGTGTTTGCTAGGCACTGAATTGTGGCAGCCATTAGAGAGGAAACAAGCTGATGAGTGACAGGTGAGTGGGAGACTATGAGATGCGTGAGCAGGATGAAGACGACTGGCAGTGAGAACAAAGGAGAGAAGCATGGATGCCTGAGGAGCCTGGAGTGGTCAGAGAACGGAGAGAGTAAATTAGCAGGGTTAAATCATGAATGACCATGGGAGCAGGAGCAGGCAGGGCTGGTGAGAAACGAGGCCCCCCAGGTAGTAAGAAGCCAGATCAACCAAACCTTGTATAGCGGGTAACTATGTGCCAATGTCTCCCCACTCTGTACGCTGGGGGGATGTTATTGAAGAATTTTGAATAGTGTTCTGTATTCAAATGGGTATGTCCAGGTTCCTAAAGAAGCCTAACAATATTGTGATTGTTTTGTTGTTTATAAGTTACAGAAATGGCACACACATACCCTTTTGTTCTTAGGGGCTTCAATGGTTCCCCTTGTAACAGAATTCAGAAATATTGCCAAAAGCAATATTAGAACTAAATGATACATCAGAATTATAATAAGAGCCTGTGAGCATATTTTTAGTGAATGGGTTTTTAATAGGCTGTGATGCAATCCTTAATGGAAATGATTTAATTATAAAGATAGCTTGACTCTAATGGAAATTTGGCTGGGTGTGTTTTTGTTGTTCAGTGAATTAAACGGTTTATATAGGATTAAATATAGGATTACATTGTTAAGATTCTTGGAGAAAAACACATAAACAACCGTGAAAACTCCTCGATTCTTTTCTTTATCTTTTCCAGCAAAGCAGTGTATCTACCAGAAATAAAATTTGCTTAAATTTTGTACAATTTTTATAATTTCAGGGGTTAAGCATCTGAAAGGCCAGAATGAGCCAGCGTTCCCTGAAGAAGAAGAAGGCGTCCATGAGAGAGAGGAGCAGTTGGACCATTAATTGCCCGGCTGCAGCAAGAAGGCTTCTTGGGGATAATGGAACTATTAACTTTTTGGGATATCCCGTGGAACCCCACTGCTTGACTTGCAGAAGCATCCTCCATCTCTGCACTCCACACTCTCACAGTATTACCCACCTCCTGGAAGCCTCCTTGACTGAACTTTAGAACTAAGTACAAATAGTTCCACAGCAGTTACAATTAAAGAATAAGCATTCATTGTACAGCAATTCTTTTCTTTTTAACTAGGTAGAAATTTGCAGAAATGTGACTGTTCTCACTTTAATACTGCCAGAGCTTAATCCCCGATGTCCTACTGAAGAGGTTTGCATTCTAAGGTCAAATGTAAATAGTATCACTTTAAGAGTAAAAAATAAATATTAAGTACATTTAGATGATGGTGTTTGTGTGGGTTTAAATTAAAGAGAAATGTGTAATGAAATTTTTAGATTAAGATCTACATTTATCATCTTTCTTATAAAGAACAGACCATGGGGTTCAAAATGATGAAGAAATGTCAGGTTTTATGATTCAGAACACCACAATATTGCATATTAAACACTTCTTTCCCTCCAATAATACATAGTAATGATTACTTATAGAATGACAGAATTCTCTTCATTTTTAAAGCTGTGAAATACTTACTTCCCAGAATTTATTTTAGTTATTAAGAAAGAAAAATGCTAAATCTTAAAACAAAAAGCCAAATTCCTCCATTTCCCCCATTTTTTCCCCTGGTTATTATTTGAAATTTAGGCTACTTCCTATAGCATTTTAATAAATAATTAACATTTTATAAACTGTCTAAATAATCAGGAATTCTATTATCGGCCATATAGACATCTATTCATTAACTCATAATTACTTTTCATGATCTTACCCCTAGGAAGGTACTCTGCTGGAAATTATGAAAATAAAGGAAGGATAATTCTTCTTCTATAGAACTGGCAGAGAAAATAAAGCATCAATATAAAGCAAGATTTTACAACACAGTATATATTTATTGAATATGACCTTTTGATAATTTGAAGTTCTTGCCTTATGAACAATTTTAATTGTTCATGACATTTGAATGCAAAGTAGATAAAACACAAAATTTAGTGAGGACAGAGGTATGCCCATTTTGATTTCTACATTGATGATATTCGTAAAGTCCAAAAGCATCATAGAACAAACAAAATGAAAACATATCTCAAAAGTCAGTCAAGGAAAAATTAGGACAGGAAGAAAAAAATCAAAAATGAAATCTACTGTGGGATCTTAAAATGATTGTTTCTAATTCTGGATGTGAGTATTATAGGGATCAGGATTAAGAGAGAGTTTTATTAAGTTATAAGAGAATGAAGTAGAAGTGACAATCGTATTCTTTGGTATATTTTCCTCAAGAAAATAAATGCAAAACTCTTTGATGAGGAGTGTCATGTGTACGAATGAGTTTTCTGGCTCTTCCTCTCTTCCTTCCCTTTTCTTTTTTCTTTCTCACTCTGTTTTACTTCCTCCTCCTTTTCTTCCTTTCTCCCTTTTTTTCCTCTTTCTTTTTCTGTCTCTCACTTCCCCCTTTTTTCTTTAGTAAGTCAAATTTTTCTGAAGTTTGTAGACCACCTGCTATGACTGACAAGGGCAGGTGGTCTGAAGTTTGGTAAAATAAACTTAGAGGGTTTGCAGAGCACATTACTATGACTTTTTATTTCCCAGAGGTGAGATAAGCCTAGAGGCACTCGTGTTTTTTCTGAGCTGGAAAACAAGAACAGAGTTCTGGTCTATGCTCTTTATTTTAAAGGTGTGAAAATTGAGGCCTGGAGAAGTTTTCCTGAGAACACCAAGAAAATTCAAAATTGTGACAGGCAGGCGAGCATTTGGAAGCAAATAATAGAAAAATCAAAAACAACGGCATGCTGGTTTGTTTATGTCATACAATAAAACTCCCAATCAAGGCACCAAAGAGCAACAGGTACTTTTCATATTCCTTACCTTCTCAGAATTGTAACATCACAGCCTCAAGAGAGCTGCTGCTCCAGGCATCTGGTCTGTTCTAAGCAGAAGGAACAGTGGGGAGAGAAAATGAAAAAATCTGTTGCAAAGAAGAAACCCTCAGCTAATGTCTCAATGTCCAGAACCATGTCATGGGCTGTTCCTTGATGCAAGGGTATTTGAGAAAGTAAATATTTTTAACCAGATCCCCAGTCACACACCAACTAAATTAGGATTTTTATCACAAAAGTGAGCAGAGATATTGGTTTTAGAGTCAGCAGTATCTAATTCCCAAATGAACAGAATTTAGAGATTTTCCTCTTCCTTAAGCATTTAAAGGACGCACTGGCTGCTTGTATCAGGAAGTTAAGAACATTAACTTATTTAATATTTTTGCTAATTAAAAATACATAAATTCAGTCATTTTTATGATAGACCTGTAGTTAGATAGAACTAGATATTAATTATTCTGTCCTAGTTTTCATGGCATTGCTTGGTGATGTTTAAAAACGTGTGCTTCCTAAGCAAGAGACCCAACCTCTAGTTCATCAGTCAATAAATACATATGAATACCTGTGACATGCTGGATGTTGATTAACCACTGGGCATACAGGTATTAGTAAGATAAGATAGTTAAGGTCCTTAAATCCATGCTTATAGATGCTATTGTTTGAAGACAGTCAGTGTATGTGTAAATTAATAAATTAATGAGATCATTTCAGATAATGATATATTTTTGGAAGGCAATCTAGCAGAGACAGTGACTCCTCTTTATTACAGTAATGTATGTCTTTGGCAAGTCCTTTCATCACTCTGGGACCCAGTTTTCTGATGAGTAAAATGCTGAGAACAAAATAAGTGATGACCAGATGATGTTGTGAGGGATCCTCTGACTCTAAGATTTAGGTTTCTTTTCGCTACTTCTCTTCTGGAAACTGAGGACAAGTAGCAAAGGAGGAAAGAAGTGATGGGAATAGACAGAAAGCAGAAGTCCTATGAGAAGATGGGATCAGAAGAGAAAAAGGAATATCCTTGGGTGCTTGTATGACAGCCAAGAAAATACAATTGAATTAGAAACACACACACAAGCACATGCATGTCTATAATAGAATTAGCGATTTTCTGTCTCTTCAAACTTCCTTTTAAAAATGAATTTAAAACGGGTGTTTTTTTTGTTGGTTGTTCTTTTAAGATTTAGAAGTCCTTCTAGGAAAAATTTCCTCCTACAAATCACTAATTGGATCATTTACTCTATCGTGGCACACAAGTTTTATTGCTACTAAATGCTGCACACCAGATTTTCCCCTTTACAGAGATTTACAGGATGTGGTATTAAATTCTCTGGAAAGTTTCCACTATGTTCTGGATTGTTTTCTTTTTCTCCTCCAGGTGCAAAATGAGTTGATAACAACCAGAAGTTGACTTGTTAGTGCTGTGCTGCTACTTGAGTTTGGAAGAATGCCAACACAAAACAAACACCGCCGCCACTTCCAACCCCGTCACATGTTATCTGCTGCCTACCAGCTTACCTTCTGAAGCACTTTAGATATTTTTTACAGAAGTATTAACATTTTTCAGAAATTGTCACTTCATTTTGTACTTTTTCTAATTATCTGCATTACACTATCTACCAAATTTTCTCCTTTGATTTTAATTTATTTCTCTCTACTGCTAACAGGGAAATCTTGAGTTTGGGTACATTTTTACTGGTTCATTTTTACTTTTTATGATTCTGGAGCCTTCTTTTACAATGGGGAAGATTTCAAACACATACCCTTTGTTTGTTTTTTCAAATTCCACTGTGTTTATTTATTCCTTTGTTTCTTTTTCAGATTCCATTGGTCTTGATTTGACTTAGTTCCACAAATCTTTATTGACAGTTTACCTGCCAACTATTGAGTTAAGCATCAGAGATGCACAAATAAAAAGGCTACTATTATCATTGCCACCTGCGAGTAAATCCTTGTTCAGCTCTTTACAATATATAAAGAGGTTTCACCTATATGTCCCATTTAACCATCACACTAAATATGTATAGCAGAAAAGATTTATTTTATAGATAAGAGAACGGGAATACAAAGAATGTAAGTGGCTCCAAACGAACCAGTAATCCAACAAACTAGCTAAAAACCAGTTTCAGAAGTTGTGATAGTTTTTAGGATAGTAAAGCCTGCCCTCCTTGGAATCATAGACTTCCCATGTTTTCATTTATACTGTCTTTTAATTGAGTTAGACCTGAGCTTGCACAGTAACAGGTAAGAATGTTATTTCAAACATAAAGCGTAGGTGGGTAATTTTGCTATTGATAAGTTTGTGAGGGATGGGAAAAGAAATGGAGTTTTCTTTTACCTCTTTAGCATTGGCTTCAAACTAAGATGACTTACAACAACAAAAAAGAAGGAAGTATGAAATTCTTTTAAAAGTATTTGCTTCATTGTAGAATATTTTCTATATTTAAATATGTACTTTAAAAAATAACCATTAGTATTCCCCTTCCATGATGTACTGCTAAAAAAGAAAAAAAAAAAACCTTTAACATCTAAAAAGGGAAAGAATTTGAGTTTGTGACAATCTTATGAATAATATTTTCTTAACAAACAAAACATCAATTTTTAAAATTTGTTTCTTTTTCTTGATTCCTAAGAAGTTGCAAAATAAAAATGAAAATAATTTCATAAATTGCTGTTTTCCTTATTACCCCCTTCACCCATCTCAGGATGTTAATTTTTACTTACTACTCCCAGACTTGTACTGCCAAAGAAATAAAAATGGTAGAAACAAGAATAATGATCCCAGATCTACACGTGCAAGTGTGGGATATGCTATAGATAGTATGACATTGAAAGAAAGAATTTGCTACTTAATGAGGAACTAAAGAGAATATTCTCTAGGCTGCTCTCCTCAAGCTGAGGAATGAATTGGATTTCAAAATGTCATTCTTCTCAAAAATAACAAATGTATAGTAATATGGCTATAATCGAAGCCATGGAACATTAAGAACTTCAAAAAACAAACGGCTTGCAGATGGCGGAACATCTCTTTAATAATGAGGAGAATATCTTTTCTTTCTTCTTTGAAAAGATTAGCGTTTTTCAAGGCATTGCAGTCGATGAGTGGGTTTCCTATTACATTTCCCCTGCAGCGTAAACTCTGTGGTTATGTTTCCCTAATTAGACTAATTATATCGCCATATGTTGGTTTCTTCTTTCTTCTTTTGCCCTAATGGGACAAAGATTTTCTATTTTGAATTTGTCACTTGTTAGTTACATTTGCCAAGTGTTTTGAATATTACAGGGTCCTTTCTTAGGTTTTGAGAACACTCAATTAAGTCTAAAAACTGAAAACTTAACATGAAGGTCAGTTATGACTAAAATAGAAATTATACTATTAAATTCTGGACTTGTATATGATACATCCTTGAGTTACCCATTTTTATTGTCAGTGTAAATGGAGTTTACATGGGAAGTAGTTCATTGGAACTGGTTGACATCAAAATGAAAAGTTTTAAAATAATTTTTGTAATATGCTCAAAAAAGTTTTAAAAGTCAGCCATTGTTAACATCAACTACCCCAAACTATATCTGTATAAAATAATTTAATGCAATATTTAAGGAAAATACAGTTACTGAAATCAATCTCCTTGTTTCCCTACGTTGTGCAATGTGGAGTTAAAACATTTTAGTATTGAACAATATATGTGTATATGTGTGTCTAGAATTTATTTATGCATACGTGTATGTATATACATGTATATACACATGAATATGTATATAAAATGTATTCTAAAGATGGATATATGGATTTATATGTTTTAGCTTACTGAAATGCAAAGAAAAAAACCTTTTTTAGAAAGAGAAGAAACTTAACCTGTTTGCTATTAAATTAAGCACAGAGAATGAAAGCTTTATTAAATAAATGTATCCAGAGTTACATTTCTCTGTTCTCTTCCACTAAGGAGAAGCCAGGTGAAAGTGGAGGGGAATATCTGGAGTAGATGGGACCGAGGGACAGGAGGTGAGGCTGTCCTGATAAAAGGTGAGCAGAGGACAGACCCTTCCCTCTCCAAGTCTCTGGCCACACCACTGGCTCTCAGTAGCTCTCCGCTCACCGCTGCTCTGTTACCTGCACGTGAACGTGTCCTTTGCACCATGGGTAGGTCTCTTGTAGCTCAGGTGCGTTTGAAGATCATGATTCCAATGTTGACCCACTTGGCTTCTAGATTGTATCTGACTCACCACACTTGGGAGCTATATCTGTTCCTCTCACATCAACAGCTTCCACATGAAGAAAGACTCCTTATTTGTTGCCTCCAAAGAAAGATTTTTTATTTTGCTGATATTGCTGATAAAGAGTCGGTAAAAATCTGAGGAGTTTGCTGGTGTGTGTATGTGAATGGTTTCTGTTTTTTTTTTATTTTCAGGGTTTTTTTTTTTTGTTTGTTTGTTTTTTTAGAAACTGCAATTTTTGCTTCTCAGTGCCCCTGGATGTCTGAGACTGTGTTTTACTTAATAAGGTTTCCAGAAAGTCTAAAAGTTACCATTATGTTATCTTTATGCTGATATTTTTCTCTTTAATATGTGCATTAATTTTTTTCCTAAAATAGACTACATGATATTGCAACCAACAAATTTATTGGTGTGTTTTCCTAGCCATTTTCTATACATGTACATCAGTCAATATCTCAGTTTATCTGTATCTATTTAATCTATATCTACATATGTGATTTTGCCTTTCTGCAAGCAAAGTTAAAGTTAATGCTAACAGGCTGTGGCTGCCCTACTCTTTGCATGGAGCACCCTCTCCATCATGTGGACTTTTGGGATATTGCTACCGAATTTAAAACCAGAATATGTTCTTGAATCTATAAACATCAATTAATTTTAAAGGAAGGGGATGGAACTCCTGGTTCTTATTTTTATAGTTCATATTATTTCTAATTTTTTCTATGTGTCAGGCAATATTCTCAGCACCTAACATAGGGCATTTCATCCCAATAACCCTATAAGACAGGTACGCTTACTATCTCCATTTTATAGATTAGAAAATTGGGGTTTGTCTAAGACCACGGTGCTGGAAAATGACTACATCCAAAATTGAACAGAGGGCCAAATTTTATGGGATACTTTGGGTGAGATATTTCATGCTTCACATCTTTCACATAAAATTCAACTAGGAAGAATGACTTCTGAATAAATAATAAAAATAAATTAAATATAATAAATTAAAATAAATTAAAAATAATAAATAAATTTAAATTCCTATTTCTTAAGGGCCAACAGTGTTTTGAGTACTATCTAGGCCCTTTAAATATTCTTCATCATTATTTTGCTATTCTATCAATATCTTCATGGTTAGAGAGTAGATTATGTTGAGGTTAATAGCTACAAATGCCTAAGAATTAGAATCATCCTGGTCCTAAATCCTGTGTAGTTCCCACTATTAATTATCAAGGCTATGGGAAATCACCTGGGAAATGTGAACTTTTCTCCTTAGCAAAGGTGGTAAGATTTGCTATAACAAACACACCTCTGTAACAGCAGCAGACCCATATCCCCACAGGTAGAGACAAGAGACAGACAGAGGGATCTTAACATTTCTCCCATATAATTCACATTTGCTCTTAGTGTGCTATTAAAAATTAATGCATTCTCCATGTGTTTGCTCTGAGAAAAAAACACAAATGGCTTTTTGGGATTCTGGACATCTAAAGTGCTTGAAAAATGAGGTTTATTTTGATTGAATTAACTAAAGATGTTATCTGAAAAGGATTAACTCTGCCATATACTAAGCAGGACAGACACAAATATTTCTTTCCTGCCTTCATTTCTTCATTCACATTCATTTATTCAACAAATATTTACTGAACACTTACTATGCATAAGGGGTAGTGTTTCTTTGCCTTAAAATCTAGCAGCAAGCACCTGATGCAGAGAGCTACAATTCTGTACAGATGGGTGAGAGATCTTTGCTCATTCAGAGAAGAGTGATTTCAAGTTCTAGCCAGAGATATGAGAAGAGGCTTTGCGAGGGAGCTGACATATGCAGAGATCCTTAGGGGAAGGAGGACTGTGACAGGGAAAGATGCAAGGGACCCACCAAGACCGGGCAGGAGAGGCACTCAGTGCAAAGGCATTGCAGACGTCCCGGAGCAGTGAATAACATAAGGAAACCTATGACTTAAAAAGCAGGCTATGGTTAGACTGTGAGGGGATGTGAATGTTGTGCCAAGGAGTGTAAGCTTTACCTCCAGGCTCATGGCTCTGAAAATAGGTCTGCAGCTCAATAGCATCAGCCTGACCTGGGCCCCCTCCCATCTGATGAATCAGAATCTCTGGAAATGGGGTTCAGTCATCTGTTGGTTAATGAACCCTCCAGGTGGTGCTGATGCAGCCCACCGGCTGAGAAGCAGTCCTGTGGCCAGCCTGTCTAGACCAGTGTGTGTGCTGGAGGGACTGACACTCCCAGTCCTCAGGGTAGCTGGCAGGCCTGGGGAAGCTGGAGGTCTTGGGATGTCTGTCGCTGGCACAAGCAGCCTCATTCTTTTTCCAGGACTTTGAGCTCCTTGACCTGAAATAGAAGCCCTGCAAGAGAGTAGGCTGTGAGTCAAATGTACCTTGTGGC
The DNA here is from genome assembly GCF_027406575.1 of Nycticebus coucang. NCBI lineage: Eukaryota > Metazoa > Chordata > Mammalia > Primates > Lorisidae > Nycticebus > Nycticebus coucang. The sequence continues at coordinate 79,013,211 of NC_069786.1, forward strand.
TCTCCCCATCAGCTAAGAATGGGTTACATTTTAAGGTATTGAGAAGGAGGAAACAGAGACAGAAGAAGGAGAAGAAGAAACTGAAGGAGGAGCAGTAGGAAGGGAAAGTGATGAAGGAGGAGGAAAAAGAGAAGAGAAAGAGGGAGGAGCAGGAAGGGCGATGTAATGGGATGCGGTCTGTGCAGCCGAAAGTATTCACTTTCTGAGCCTTTACAAAAAAGTCTGCTGCCCCCTCACATAGACAAGGGGAAACGTTTCATTTCTTCCTTTTTTGAGACAGAGTCTCACTTTGTTCCCTCCGTCGAGTGCTAGGGTGTCATAGCTCACAGCAACCTCAAACTCCTGGGCTTGAGCAAGCCTCTTACCTCGGCCTCCTGAGTAGCTGGGACTACAGGCACCTGCCACGATGCCCAGCTATTTTTAGACGGGGTCTCGCTCTTGCTCAGGCTGGTCTTGATCCTGTGAGCTCAAGCATTTCACTCACCTCGGCCTCGCAGAGTGCTAGGATTACAGGCGTGAGTGAGGCACCAGGCCCGGCTGGGAAACTGTTTTTGAAAAGAGGAGTAATAAGTCTTAAGCATTCGTAGAGATTTATCATAATAGTGTAGAGAAACAAAGAAAAAGAAAGAATAGCTTGAAGCAGAGAAGCCAAATATTCACCAGGAGTAAGGTGGTAAAGGCCTAAGGTCAAGGACTTGGGGGTGGCGGGGGAGATTCTCTATGAGGGGATAGGGCTCTTCCTATCTTCTCCAAAAGATAATTTATAGGACAGCATTGACAAGAAGAAAGCTTGACATGGAAAAAAATAGATTCTGGCTCTTTGTACACAGTTTCACGGGCTTTTTCACTTTTCTTCCTGATGTGTCTACTTAATCTGTGTTTATTTTAAGAAACAGTATCATTTAGTGGCTATTGTTATTTATCTCCCGTTTATTGAATAGGCCTTTGGTGTCTCTATATTATTTTAAAATTCAAAATTATAACACATGGGTTAACCCTAAGGCCCTTCAGCTTGATATAACCTCTCAGGCTTGGTTCTCATTACCCTTGGATCATCTGACTTCCAAATACGTTGGTCCAGTTCTGTGCTCTGAAAAGCAAGAAACAATGAAAGGGGCAATGTTGTCATGAGGACAGTAGGGCTTTCCGTGCCTGCTTTGCTTGGAGAAAAGCTCAACATTGCATGTTTTGTTGAGAGTAATTTAAAAGTAAGTTCTTTAGGTCAGGGGAGGGTAAAGAGAATCCCATGCATGCGTCATCCAGCCTTTTCAACATGGAAATTCTAAATGGAAAAAGACACCCATGTAAGAAGCAATTATTGGCTGGCCTAGGATGGGGCATAAACCAAGACTTAAAAAGACATATGTAAAGACAAGAAAGGTGGTTCCCATGCTGATGAATCTGCCTAACCTAACCTAGTCCCCCAAAGCTATTATTTCTTTGGCAAACCAAAGAACTAGAGTCATCTCCACACCGCCCATTTATACGGATCGTTTTGCCCTGTCCTGCCTCCCTGGAACCTGCTGCCTTTTACTGCTCTTTTTCTTACTTGGTGCCTCACCCCACAGTCTCACCACAGTGCGGAACGAGGCCTCCCTGCTGCCCATTCTGCACATTCTCTGTGCTCGACCTCTGTGAAAAGGCACCCAGCTCCCCCTTCCTTCCATAAACTAATCTTGGCTTCTTGTTTTCTACTTTTTCCCCTTATGTCTCTGAACTCAAATGGCTCGCTGCTTCCAAAGCTGGACACAAACCCTCTTCCTTTCCCCCTGGGTGAGGCAATCAGTTCTAGAGCTCAAGGCCTTTCCTTCATCTTGCTTCACATATTCCAAGCATGTTTTCCATCATGTCTTCTATATTTTAAAATTTACAAAAAAGCTGACAAATATGAGTTAAAGACATCAAACTGTGCTTTGAGAATAGTTGCTTTGAGAATAGCAGTTATGAAATAATTTCTCCATTTGCAAGTTAAAGTGTGGCCTTTGTATACTGTTTAATTCAGACTGGACAGTTGATGCCTTTCACAAAGGCTTTTGCTGTCTAAGATTTTTTGCTCTGAAAGCTGAATGATCAACTCACATGTGTAATGTGTAACATCTTTTCCCAATGTTTCACGGGTCCTCCTCTGTTTGTTCATCTGATTAACCACATTGCATGAATACAGCCATTTATACCTCATTAAAAGACACAGTAGCTTGACCTTGACTTTGGTTCCTTGATGTAAATATCTAAAACAATCAGAGCTTACCTAAACACAAAACTGCAACCGTAAGGAAAAAATTTGTAACTTTCCCAGTAATTCAGAATGACCCTTGTGTAACCCATGACGCCCCTGCCTGTGAGCAGAAGTGTATAAGTACTTGCATAAGTTTCACAATGAATTTGCAGCTGCATACTTTAACCCGTAGTGTGTCAGACTGTCTTTCCTGCGCCGACCTCTCAACTTTCCTCGTTCCTTCTCCCTGCTCCCCCTCGGACTGAAGCCCACCGACAGGGTGGTCCGCGGCATTTGTTGACAGATCTGAGGGAGGGCTCTGTGTGGAGCCTGCCAATGGAGAACTCTGTCTCTGAGATTCATTTTGCTTTATTCATATTGATACCACTTTGCTGGGTTAGAGGTAATCTTTGTTTTGTTTTTGTTTTTTGAGGCAGAGTCTCAGTCTGTTGCCCTGGGTAGAATGTTGTGGTAGCATAACTCACAGCAGCCTCAAACTCTTGGGCTCAAGTGATCCTTCTTGCCTTAACCTCTATCATTTTTTTTTAGTAGGGATGGAGTCTCACTTTCGCTCAGGCTGTCAATCCACCTGCTTCAGCCTCCCAGAGTGGTAGATTACAGGTGTGAGCTACTGTGCTCGGCTCGAAATATTATTTGTTAAGTATTACATGGATGCTGCATGTGGATAGTAGGCAGTGATTATAAACTTGTTATTATTTATTATTTAGGTATCAGCTCATGCTAAGTCTTCTTGGAATTTCTAAAAATGGGAGCAGTTTTTACCTCTTCTAATATGTACAGATAGGTGTCACGTGCATCTGGTTACTTTCTCCTTTTTTCTTTTTCATATAGACGAGGTCTTGCTGGTAGACTGGGATTGCAGTGGTTATTCACAGGTGCCATCATAATGCACTGCAGCCTCAAACTCCCACCTCTGCACCCCAAGTAGTTAGGACTACAGGTTACCCCCAGCTTGCATCTTATTACTTTTAGATATGGAATTCGAGTTACTATGTATATATTACAATGTGCATAGATTATCTCCTCAATAATACTTGATATTTCTAGCGAAAACATTTAGGTTTCCATACTCATATATGCACCATGCTTCTAGTCAGGAGCTTTCAAATAGTAGGTGTTCAATGTATATTTCTCTAGTTGAGCAAAAATTCCTTTCTGACAAAGCTGTATTGGTTTTTGAATTGGTGTATTTCAGGTTTTCCTCAATTTAGCCAACATTTCAAGCCCCACCAAACAGGATTACATTAAACACCAAGTGTTTCACAATATTGTCTCTCAAATATGATTTATTTAGCAACTATATATATAGGAAATACAGAGAATTATAGCATAATAAAAACACAAGAATTGTAGATTTCATGTTAAAAATTAAATAAAAGAAGTTAAATGAAAGGCATATGAACTTGCAAGATGTCTATTTTAGGCAGCTGAGGATACAGACGCAAAGCAGGACATTCAAAGTGTAGCAGCCTAACGCATCGACCCCCCTCTTCAGAATGGGCTCAGTGATGACGATTCCAGAAGAGATAGGTGCAGATAAACTCCACTCTGACTTCCGACTAATTAGTGCTAAGTAGCAGCATCTCAGAGAGAGAGAGAGAAGAAATATAAAAGATTAAAGGAAAAAAAAGGAGAGGAGTAGGAAATGCAGGGGATAGAGAGAGAGGGAAGGAGGAAGACTGGGAATGTAGTAAGTACAGCAAGCAGCGTGACAAAGCTTCAGAGGAAATTAAGCGTCTTTCTCCACTCCCTCTGGGAGTTTGGTCACAGTGCGTTGTAAGTCACATAACCTGTAAAATTAGGTTAAAGCTGCTATACAGAAACTGATGAATTCTTTGTATTCGCCTATTTCTTAATAACAGAGTGTACAAATCTTAAAAGTGTTAATAGAAACCAAGTGGCTATGTTTCCTATGACATTGAAGAAGCAGCGTTTCAGCTCACCTCTCTCTTGAGAGAGTCTATAGCTTTACTGAAAGACAATTGGCTCAAATAGGAACAACAATAATTAGACTTCCCAGATAGTCAGACTCTATTTTAAATGCAGAGTATCTTCTAGATGGTAAATAGTTCATTTTATAAAGACATTTAAAGCAGTACTTATAGTTTCTCCATAAATAGAAATGAGAAGAACATTTTTAAGGAACCAATAGTCACCATGATGTACATATCTATAAATGTTTTCCCCAGCACATTATTATAGATCAATCTTTACTGCTTACATTTAAAATATTAATTGCATTGTAATGCCTATGATACAATTCAATTATTTAGCTGTGTTCTGTGCAAGATTCAGGTAAAAGTAAAGCTGAGGACCTCATTCACAAAACATTTAAAAGCATTGTATACAGTCTGCACATCTTCAATTACAATGATGCATACTAAATATGCATACAGAATATGGCTTACACATGAAAAGAGATCTAAGTTGTGAGTGGCAAAATCTCACTACTTAGGCTTAACAGCGTCAGATCCATTACTAAAATATTGCTTAGCATTGTGAAACCCAAGAAGATAAGCAGGTGCCACAGAAAACCTGATAGGATGGGCGCATCTTCCTTCACGTCATTTAATTGACGGCAACTCTTGATTTTTTTCCATTCTGCCTTTCACAAAGACAAATTCACTGATGCTCATCATCACTGAAATGTTTGTACAGTGAAAAGTCACAACATCTAATTGTGTTTGACCTTTCTTGTCAACTAACAACAAATAAAGGTAGTTCGGTTTGGAGCCAAAAAAAAGGCTTTGCACATGCTCAGGCAAAACATGACAAGGAAGCGGGGCCTCCGAGGTTGCAGTTTGTTTCTGGGTAGTAAAATTTAAAATTCACTTCAAATAGCATTATCTGTACAGAAAAGTATGGGATTCCATATTCATAGACATTTTTGAACACACATACATACATATACACCTACTTCCTGTCTCTTATCTCTTGGCTTATAATGTATTTTGTTACATCTTGATGGGATAACCATCCCAGAAGGCAAATTCCACTTTCCATTCTTGTGTCTGTCTCTACCAATGATTGACAATCTCATTTTCTTGTTCTCGTGGACTGTAGATGCTGTGCGGCCTGTGTTGTGACCAAACCCAGCCCATGGAAGTGTCCATTAGTGTCTTAAACCCAGGATAGATAGAGGCAGGTTGGTCTATTGGAGAGGTTTCACTGCTGTTTCCCAGCATGAGAGTTACAATGAGGGGTTCATCAGGTCACTGCGCTGGGGCTGTGTTGTTCTATTGTTGCCACAGGACTTCAACTAGATCTCCTGAGCAGTCCCACTTCTCATTCTATTTGCATGCATTTAAAATAAGGACAATCTAGATAGCCTCTTTCCCAGCACTACAGAAAATATATTTCCCATAATTTTGATTTTGCTTTCCTTTTATTTAAGACCTTGAAAAATGTGTAGTTATAGCACTCTGTTTAAGACAGTTCAAGAAAGTAAATGTAAAAAAGGCTTTCTCTTCTGTACACGTACTGCACAGTAACTGTGATTGGCTCAAAGAGAGAAAAATTTAAAATTGTCTGACTTTTGTCCTAAAAATTTTTCTAGCTTGATTGAAGAAGGCCAAATTGTAGACGAGAAACAATGGCAGAAGCACTGGCCAAAAGTCTTCACAGCAACTTAGTTGTATTTTTTTGGCCTGAGTTACTAACTCAAAATTTGTGTTCTTCCTAATTTCTTATGTAGACGTCCATAAAAATGGCCTGATACAACTGTATGTCCAAAAAGGACATATAGCTTGATGGAAAGTTTTAGATTTAGGATGTTTCTGTGCTGTCTTCATTATCCTGAAAAACATCCAAATGAAAATGAAGATCAGAGAAGAAGGGGCAGAGGGGATAGGGAGTGGGTAGGGGGGTCAGAGGGCTTGGGCAGATGCTGATCAAATGATACAAAACTTCAATGACATAGGAGAAATAAGTCCAAGAGATCTATTGTACAGCATGGTGACTTATTCCTAATAACAATGTGTTATATTCTTGCTCCTAAGACAGTAGATTTTAAATGTTCTCATCACGCACAAAAAAGATAAGTGTATGAGGTAATGCACATGTTAATTAGCTTGGTTAGTAATTTCAGTGCATAGTACCGGATAATATGCAAATAAAACAGAAAAGGGAAAAAAATGGAGGTCATGATTTAGCTATATATGGGCATCAATTAGTATGTGGCAATTTCACATCAGCCTTGACATACCTGGTCAAGAATGAGGGATTGATCAGTTTATAATAGATAGTGATTTTACACCAGTTGGAATTCCTCTTCCCACTTCTACTCTGTGTATGTGTGTTTGTGTGCATGTGGTTTAATCCCAGTGAAAACTTTAATTTTTTAGATCAGAAATCATGAACTCAAAGAGCCATGTGGAGCTGGCAGGCAGTATAAATGAGTTCCCTGGGGCTGGTGTGTGTAAAACAACTAGAATCACAGGGGCTGTGGTGAAGCAAAGTTATGTTCTTTAGTCCTGCCTAAAGATATTCAAAAAGATATTTTAAATCAGCATGAAAGTCAAACAAATCTTCAGTCTAAATGCAGCCCCCAAATCATCAGTTGTCGGCCTCTTGGTGGACAGTACACGCAGAATTAAAGAGGTGGCATTGGTACGAAGAGGGAACACTTTCTTCCCAGTGAGGAACAGATCTGATACTGGTTTGCTTTTGAAATGCCAAAAATCTCTAATGTATCTTTTGAAGAAGACAGTGTGGTAAATGACACGCCATTACCTTTTTAAATCATGAAGCAGGATGGCATTGTACTTCTAACCCAATCTCATTTACTTTAACAAAAAGATAATAAAAAAATGTAAGGACAGCAGAAGACTTTTGTTCACTAGAACTTCTTAGAAATGACAAAATTATACAACAATGTGAAAAGTAGATTTCAAAGGCCCTTTTCTGTTACATATAATTTACAAGGCCTCAACGTGGCACATATTTAATTAGAGCTCAATATTTCCTGAAAAAGCACCTCACGGTGGGGCCTACACATTGAGAAAAGAGCATGCAATGGCTTTCAGAGATATGTAAGGCTGCCCAAAGATCTACAATTTCTGTGATTGTAGCAAAAGAATCTGCTATCAGTTACAAAGAAGGTGAGGCGAATTTACAAACAGGGAGCCTGCTAGCCAAATTCAACCCATGGACATATTTTAACTGGTCCAAACAGTTTTTCAAACAAAATATCTTCTCTTGGGGAGTTATGGCGTCTGGTACAACTCTGTGGGGTGGGGCACAATTATTAGAGGGACTTTACCTGACAAGTACAATCAGTGTAACCTAATTCTTTGTACCTTTAATGAACCTGAAACAATAATGAAAAGAGAAAAAATCCTCCCTTAATCACTACAAACACCTGGAAACAGTGGGCCCTCATTTCTTTCATGGTGCAAATCTGCCAGAGCCAAATAGAATGGCTGGCTGCAGCCTGCAGGTTGTTGGGTGTCTCTGTTTCAGAGACTGATGGCTGCTCTTGTCTCTCACATACCACACTTGAATCACAGTTGACAATTGTCACAGTCCTATTGTTTTCAGATCCTGCCCACTTCCCTCCTTTAAAGCACCTTCCTGTTCCGTGAAGGCATGTGAACTTCACCTACGGAAGGCCATGTTTCCTGCAACATTGCGCACCATGGGCAGGGCTTTCTCAAACTAAGAAGGAAGCTAAAGGGTTGACTTGGTCTTGATAGAATGTGTCAAGCCATCTACTAGGGTTTGAATATCATGTTTAGTTTGAGTGGGTCACAAACTTTTCCAGCGTTAGGGTCTTTTTAGTTGAAAAAAGAAAAAGATACTTCATTAATGGCCTTATCTATCTATCTATCCTTAGATATTTTCACATAATGAACAGTAGTTTTTTAAATCTATTAATGATATGTGTTGCCTACACAAAAGTTTTGAAAAAGATTCATACATATTCCAGATCTACATCATGAATGTTTAGGAAATGCTGATCCTAAAGTTTTTTTTTTTTTTCTTTTGAAACTATATAGTTTATACTGCCTTGGAGTATAGGAGAAAGCTGTATAGAATACTGCCTATGTCCTACAGGAAAGAATCTTGCTTAATTTTGTCTTCTCCATTTTTTAATGATGCTTATTTGCCAAAGAAACTTTTGTTACTTAAAACACATTTATAAATATTCTACTGAATTAGTTTTCTCTAAAATATATTTCAGGGGCTCTGTCATATATTATCATATATCACCCAAACTCTTTTCTAGAATGACTATAGGCTCTACAGGTAATAAATCGATACTTTGGATGCAGAGTAGAGAGAGAAATTTCTGTAGTTAATATGACACAACATACTACGTAGTGGAAATGTTAAATATAGACATGGGTTTCAGTTGCTGAACAGCCATTTTGTGTCTTGATTTCTTTCCAAGCTTTATATATAAAATAGGAACCACACTCATTAACTCTGGAATTGCTGAGAGGCCTAGGTTACATGCAAGATGTTCAACATCATCTTTGACACTTTATAGTTGCAATTAACAAAACTATTATTATGAATAAAAGATAGTCTTAGAACAAACTGTTCTTGTAATTCAAAAGCAGTGAGGAAGGAATTATCTTAAAAGCTAATCACAGTCTAACTCTCTTAAAGCAACATTTATGGAGCTGGGGATGACATCACAAAGGCTTCATATGGTACCCAAAGCATTACCCCCACTACCACCTCAACACCAAGACTCATGATAATGCTTACTTTTGTTCTTTACATGTATGTAGGAAACATTAAGACACCTCCACTATAAACACACCTTTCCTTTCTATAACTCCCTATACTCCTTTGTACATGCAAGACAGAGGTTCTCAATTCTAGTGGGCAGAACTGGCAACAGACAGGGTTATCAAAAATTCACATTTCCGAGGCAGCGCTCCCAGAGTTGTAATAATTTCATAGACTGGAGACAAATCTTCACAGCTGAATTTTTAAAAGAGAACCACTAATACTCATGTCCACAGATTTTAGGGAACATGGTATTTGCTTCTTAATATGCACTTGCTTTGTTTTTTATTCCTGGTATTTCTTACATGAAATAAAAGAAGAAATCAGTCTAAAATATTCATATTTCCTATAAGAAGTAGAAAAAGAAATGAGAATTAAACCTCCTCCCTGCATCATAGCTTATTAATTCTAAAGAACTAAAACTTTAGTCTCAGTGAGTATATTTTTATTGATGAGGACATTAAGAGTGCTTTGAAGGTTAACTATTTAAAGTTTACCTGTTAAGGTTTTACCTCAAAAGATGGAAGATATTTTTTAAAAGTATCCAGGAGAGCATTTAAATAAGATGACTTTGTTTCTAATAGCGTGCTGCAAACTATTTATTTTAGAAATTACGTTTCTTTTCTAGAAAATAAATTACCTCTCATGTTTAAAATGACAGAAGCCATTAAGGTCTTTCTGACCTATGGATGTGTATCAGCATGTTTTTCTTCAGCATTTACTAAGTCTTCTGAGTTCTTAAGAAGATCTGGTTCACCTAAAACAAAAAAAAGAAAACAAAAAACCAAGGAATCAAACACACAAAAACCAAAATAAGCCTTTGAAAAAAACCCAGTAAGGTTAGGAGACTTGAAGCGATTTGTAAAATGTGGAAGACTGGATTTTACAATAGATTTGTAGAATGTTTTTCCAAAAATAACGTTTTCTTTTCAGCCTGTGGATCAATAGAATATAACAAGTTGTCTTCTGGTGGTAATATACATTTTGGAAATTGCAATTTAATCTGTGAATACAAAAAGAAACAAATATGCTTAATATGCTTAAATATGCTTAAATATCTGTTAAATCACATCTAAAAATTATGCATGTTTTCCCCGAATGGTTTTAATTGAAACAAATTCCCTAATGAATTTAAAACAAATGAGTTTTAAATTCATTGGTTAGTTGCAATGAATTTAAAACAAATGAGTATAAGAAAATAGTAATGTTTAAGAAAAGACATAACCTATCAAAACCAATGAAATTTATAATCTTTGAATCATTTAGCTTCTGTATAAACTTTGAAGAAAAATAAAATAGTAGCATGAAAAATGTTATAATCTATGAAAATAGAAATATAAAGCTAAATGTACAGCAAGAATCTTATTACATAAGAAACAAAGTAAACAAAATGGAAATTAATTTGGGGGGTTAGTTACTCAAAATACCTTGAAATTTTAGAAAATTTGATGGAATGTTCTTTCTGTGTGAAGTTTTATTAAAGATATTCTAACAAACTTTGCACTAATTGACTCTGAGATGATTCCTTTATTGTAGGTCTGTGTTAACTCAGTTGCAGTAGGTTTTTATGGAGGTTATATAATCCAAGAACATACAGAATTAACTGATAGGGTGTTATTACAAAGCAAATTTATGTTGCCTCCTACTGTCTCTTTAAAATATATTCAATGGGGGAAAATGTATCTTCTTTGCCAGGATCAAAATGTCACTTGATTTACATGAAAACATTCGTGAGGCATTTGTTCTCATAAACTACTTGAAGAAAACCTACACAGCCTTCTCGCCTTTGGACCATCTGTCACCATCTAACTCTTCAGCTCTCTCCATTCTCAATATCCCCTTAACTTTGATCTCTCTAAGAGTCCTTGTGAAGCTCTTTTTCCCTGATTTGAGGTAAAGAAGGGAGTATCTATGTACCTTTCGCAACTACAGAGATCTCTAAAGATATTAAAGAGATCCCTTTTCAGCCTCAGCAATCTGACCCTTTCATTTGTTTGTGTTAGCTGTGAGTGTTAAGCATCCTATAACTGGCTTTGAATCCACTTTGAAATTCCTGTCTCATAAATCAGTTTGTTTTTTGACATTGTCATGTTAGAATCTTGGCTTAAACTTCCAATTTACTATCCTGTTACTTAAGACTAGATTAGAATAGAACAGTCTAGAATAGAGCAGAATAGAGTAAAAAATTAGACAAAATTAAAAGAAATGACTATACAAACTATGATACACGTATACCATGAAATACTATTCAGCTATAAAAAGGTGGTGACTTTACATCTTTTGTATTAACCTGGATGGAGTTGAAGACCATTCTCCTTAGTAAAGTATCACAAGAATTGAAAAGTAAGTATCCAATGTACTCAATACTAATATGAAAACAATATATAAACAATTACATGCTGTTATGAGAGAAAAATATAGTTAAATTCAAGCGGGGGGAGGAGGGAGGAGAGAGAGGAAAGGGGGAGGAGGAATGGGGATTACTAATCTCTCACCTCATGGGCATGATGTAAGAATATACATCACACCCCCTGGGTGAATGGCTCAACTACAACTTGGATTTTACTTAACCAAAGCAAACAATGTCAATCTAATCATTTGTACCCTTATATTAATCTGAAATGAGAAAATAAAGGACTATAAATAATTAACTAATTTCCCAGGTCTCAAAATTTGGGGGAGAAGTTCTTACAATGAGTAAAGAATGCTAAGGTTTACCTACCGCTGAGTGCTTTTATTTCTAGTGGGAAAAGAACTAACTAATAATACCAGGATAAAAGAAGAACAAAATAATCAAATGGTAACAGTTTAACAATTGATAAAAAAATTCCCAAATGATACTCAAATTACATCCATGAATAATTCTGTACGTGTAGAAAAGCAACAATTAAAAACCATGACCAACTCAAGATAAGAGTTTTGCAGCACTGAAAATGTGTCTTCTTTGGAAACTCAAATTTCGCTGTTTTCAGGGACATCCAAACACTGCCAGGCAATTTCATGGCAACCAGATACTAGCATCTTCAGCAAATCCAAATTACATTACTTTTAGTTAAGAAGTTTCTTTAGTTGTAGAAATTTTTACTATGAACTTGTAAAAGGTTGTTATTAATCCTTAGTCTTTTATTAAAAAGTCATATTATTCTGACATATCATTCTGCCATACCAAAGAAATAATTTCCATTATTCAATCTATTAGTGATCATCTTAGATAACCTTCATGACCCAAGAGCGGTCTATGTAAAAGATTTTGAGAAACATCAATATAGTCCAAGGTCCCAAACATCTTTGTATCACTGGCATCTCTTGTAGCCTGATGAAATCTATAGCCTTCTTTTCAAAATAAAATTCATAAGTAAAATAAAATAAATATGATTACAAAGGAATCTACTTATATTAAAATATCATTCTCAACATATTTAAGTAAACTTACGCGAAAGTAATTCATATGCTTCTTTAGTAATACATTATATAACAAGTCTTACTATATTTCTATATGTATGCAATTTTAAAATCATAATGATATCAAAAGATACATAAATATCTCTCCACTAATAAATTGTTAATATGAAAATTTCTATTATTTCTGCTGGTGGAAAAAGAAATATCACAAATTTTAAGTTGTATTTTTGCCTACAAATGAAAGAAATGCTAAATTTCAGTTAAAGTCTAGGAAAAAAACTCCCTCTCCATGTATGCAGACCCTATCTGTATAACCTTGAGTTAAAAACTTTTGATCTAGTCTAACTTCATTTTCCAGGTAACAGGCCCAGAATAATCAAATGATTTCCTTTATTGCAGACCATAAATAGATAACCTGAAGTCAAAACAGTTGGCTTTTAATTCACTGGTACTTCAACAAGACCAAAAAATAGACCTTGGTATTTTATTTTACTGAAGAGATTTGCAAGCTCTCATATATCAGAAGTTGCACCTTTGGAATGATACAAGGGGCCTGTTCAAAGCCAGTGCATATAAACTTGTCTGTGAGCCAAGAAAAAGGTAGTGAAAGTAAGAAACCTACAAACCTCATCTCAGAGAGCTTTACGTGTTCATCTCAACCAATTTCAAAAGTACAAAATTAAAAATGGTAATTTGTAAAATAGTGGCAATGCTGTGGTTTTGCTTTATAAATAGAGTTTACATTCTGCAGGGGCCACAGAGGGGATAGCAGTTACAGGAGGGACAGACTTACCAAAGCAAACAGAAATTCTCTAACTTGCATTAATCCATGATTTTTATACTGCACTTTGAGCTCACTTTGACTGTATTGGAATCACAATGTTAAACTCGTTACGTTCTAAGTAACACTTGCAGGAAATAATATAGGGAATGCTATGGAGTGGATATTAGAGATTCCAGTTCTTCAGTCCTGGTCTTTTTGACTAATTATTTGAAAACTAATCTGTTAGGATGAATGGCCATTAAACGCAAATCCCCATCATTATTGATGATGAAAGAAATGCAAATCAAAACACCTAACTCCAGTAAGATTAGCCCACATCACAAAGCCCCACAGCTGGATTCTGGCATGGATGTGGAGAGAAGGGAACATTTTTGCACTTCTGGTAGGATTGCGAACTAATACAACCTTTTTGGAAAGAAGTATGGAGAATTCTAAAAGTCACTTTCCATTTGGTCTCACAATTCCATTACTAGGTATATACCCAGAAGAACAAAAATCACTTTACCACAAAGACATTTGCACCAGAATATTTATTGCAGCTCAATTCATAATTTCCAAGTTGTAGGAGTAACCCAAATGCCCATCATTTCTTGAATGGATCAACAAACTGTGGCATATGTATACCATGGAGTACTATTCAGTCATAAGAAAAGTTGAAGACTCTACATCTTTATGTTTACCTGGATGGAGTTGAAACACATCCTTCTTAGTAAAGTATCTCAAGAATAGGAAAAAAATATCCAATTAGTACTCAATACTAATATGAAACCAATATGTAAACAATTGCACATCCATACGAACAATAAAACACAAATATAGTCTAGTGAGGGGGAGGGAAGAGGAGAGGGAGAGGTGGCGGAGGTGGGAGGGTGACCAGTGGGAGAGGTGAGTGGGTAACTGGAAGGAAGAGGGAGGGCAGTTGGTGGGATCTTACCGAATGTGCACAATGTGAGGGTGTTCAGCACGCTCCCAGCATGAACGGTGGAGCTCAGGGTGAAACGCTCAACTACAACTTGAACTTTACCATGGAAGTAAGAACAATGTAACCTAAAAATTTGTACCCTCATATTAATTTAAAATAAAAAAATAAAAATTACACCTTCATATCCATTAAAAAAGAAAAATAATCTGTTAGGATAAGTTACTATATAATTGAATACTCAATGCTTTGTAAAGACTGACTAGAGGGCTGGCACTATTCTACATGCTTCATTCTTCTTCCCTGAATCTTCACTAAAATCCTATAAAAAGGGGTTTAACAATCATGGAAACCGAGGCATAGCTTGAGCGTTGTCTGACCAATGTCTTAAAGCTAATAGTTGACTAGATGCCCTGGACAAAGTACATCTTGAGTCATGCCAATCATTCCTGCCATGTCATCACGCTGTCACCATCTTCTACTCCTAATGTTTTTCTTTAAATAACTTAAAATCTGCTCCCTTAACAAAATTAATTTTGTCCTAAAGAGTATTTAGAAGTTTGATGTGCTTTTTTGAATTTCCCTAATGCATAAAATCCATAATTAATAATTTCTTTTGTACATATAAAAACACAATAATTGATTTAATTTAATAGTTTATATTGCACTCAACATTTTTGACTTGCCTAACTATGCATGTGCGTAGGAAAATCTTCACCATGATTTCCATCTTAGAGATCAGGAAACCACGATCACAGGGATAACTAACTATTCCAAAGCAGCACAGCCTAGGTGAATCTGGGAGGACGAACCCCAAGATACCTCAGAAAAATATTCCACTTAATTTTAGTTAGTAGCAACAGCAAATAATGTTTGAAAAATACTCACCAGAAAATGTGTTGTTTTTTTTTTTTTTTTCAGTCTTTTCAACAGGAATACTAGTTCTGAGGAACACTGCATTTTTATTTCTTCATGAAAAAGCATTACCTTTGTTATATATAGTAGCATTTCCCAAAGCAGGCACATCTGTAGGTAGCTTCAGTTTGATTTTTGGACCATTTATGGAGATTATGTTGCAAATAACTAGAATGAACTGATGATCAAAAATTAAAGTTATAGTCAATGGAGAAATGTAGAAGAAAGTGTTTTTGATTTTAACTGGTGTTTTGGTATCTGTATAATACAATTTGCCTTGCGGGATAGGAATAGGAAATCTTTAAACACCAGGGAAATACTCTTCCTCTTTTTTATTCTTAATTTAAATGCACTGTGGGAAAAAAGAGTTGTAAGCGTGTTTTCTGTCTTTTACTTTGCAGTGTGCATGAAGGGAGGACTGCACACGAGGCAGAAGAAATACAAAACTCCACCTAATTCCCAAATGTGCTAGTTCTGATCCTGTAAGGTTAGCGGAAGTAATAAAGTGTTATGTGAAACACAAATCAAGAAATAGCTAAATTATGCCTTGGTCTTCCTCCAATTTTGAGGAAAGTACTTCAATTTGAAATACCAAACATGCATGAGTTAGGCTGTAATAAATGGGGAGTTTTACAGGTAATCTAAGGAAAATGGAAGATTTTCACTCATGGATTGGATTCATCTTCCAATCAGTGAAATTACATTGAATATGATGGAGAGAGCACCATGGCATACAGCCAGACACTTTAGTGTTTTACATTTCGTTGAAACTAAAGAGTTTAACAATGTGGGAAGTTGAACTGGCTCCTTGAAAGAATTCAGTCTAAAATCGGGCCTATGGGATGAAAATGTTTTGATGGCAGACAAGTAGGAATATGCTCTAAAAAGGGGGTTAAAGAGGTAAGGTGGAAGGGTCTGAAGAAAGGCAATAAATCGGGAAGAAAAAGATGTGCCAGGGAAGAAGAGAAGCTCAATTGAGAAAACTCTACTGGAGCCCATACCCAGTCATGGAAGGAATAATTTCTCCATCATCATTCTTTTATTTTTACTTTTTTATTTTGATAAGTTGAAGGGGTACAAGTGGTTTTTTGATATACGGATGAATTGTATAGTGGTGAAGTCAGAGCTTTTAGTGTCCCCATCACCCAAATAGTATGCATTGTACCCATCAGGTAATTTTTGAACCCTCACCATCCTCCCACCCTCCTCTTTTGTCTGTATGACATTACACCACTCTATATGACCATGTGTACTTCGTTCTGCTTCTAATTATAAGTGAGTACATGTGGTATATGTTTGTTTGTTCCTGAGATACTTTAGTTAGGATAATGGCTTTCCAGTTCCATCCAAATCGTTGCAAAAGATATATGTCTTTTTTATGGTTGAGTAGTACTTCATGGCGTATGCATGTGTGTGTGTGTTAGAGTATGTCTCACGTTATCTTTATCCACTCATCAACTGATGAGTACTTAGGCCCCCCCTTCTTAGTTTCCAGGGTCTATTACAGCATTTTACCTTTTATTATCTCCCACTTATAAGTGAGACCATGTGGTGTTTTTTCCATTCCTAAGATATTTCACATAGGATAATTTTTTCCAATTCCATCCAAGTTGCTACAAAAGACATTATTTCATTCTTTTCTCTGGATGAGTAGTACTCCATGGTATATACACATTATATTTTCTTTATTACTTAGGTTGATTCCATATCTTGACATATGTGAACTATATCCAAGTGCATATCTTTTGATGTAATGACTTCCTTTTGTTTGGATAGATCCAGATTGCTGGATTCAATGGTCTACTTTTAGCTTTTTATGGAATTTCCTCTATTTCCTCTATTAGTATATAGAGGATATACTAATCCATAGTGCCACCAACAGTAAATAAGTTCCCTTTTCACTGAATCCACACTAACTTTCTATTTTTTTTAACTTTTTAATAATAGTTATTCTGATGGAATGAGGTGATATCTCACTGTGGTTTTAATTTGCGATTCTCTGATGATCAGTGATGTTGAGCATTTTTCATATGTTTATCGGCCAATTGTACCTCTTCACTGGAAAAATGTCTGTTCATGTCTTTTATCTACTTTGTAACTGGAGTTATTTGTTCTTTTCTTGCTAATTTGTTTGAGTAGATTCTGAGTATTAGTCCTTTGTTAGATGTGCTGTTTGTGATTATTTTTCCCATTCAGTAGGCTGTGTGCACTAAAATTGACATTGATATTTTATTGTTTCTCTTTCTGGGCAGAAACTTTCTAGTTTAAGTAAGTTCCATTTATTTAGTTTTATTTTTATTGTATTTGCTTTTTTGATCTTACATTTAAGTGTTTAATCCATATTGAGTTAATTTTTGTATATGATAAGAGATAGAGATTCAGTATCATTTTTCTGTATGTGGCCCTCCAATTTTCCCAGCATCATTTATTGAATAGGGGGTTCTTTCCTCCATGTATGTCTTGGTCTGGTTTGTTGAAGATCACCTGGTTTTATTTCTCATTCTGATCTATGTATCTATACCAAGTACTATCCTGTTTTGGTTACTATCACCTTGCAGTATAATTTTTACTTAGGTAATGTGATGTCTCTAAATTTATTCTTTTTGTTTGGGATTATTTTGGATATTCAGGCTCTTTTACTGCATATGAAAATTAGGTTTGCTTCTCCTAATTCTGTGAAAATTGACATTGATATTTTAATGTAAATTACATTGAATCTGCATATCCATTTGAGAAGTATAGACATTTTCACAATATTTATTCACCCAATCCAGGAGCATGGGATGTCTTTCCATTTGTTTGTGTCATCAATGATTTCTTTCATCAGTGTTTTATACTTCTCCTTGCAGAGATTTTTCATCTCCTTGGTTAAGAATTATTCTCAGATATATTTTTCACAGTTATTACAAGGGGTATTGCATTACTGATTTGATTTATCAGCTTGACTATTGTTAGTGTATAGAAATGATATTGATTTGTAACATGAAACTTAATTAAATTTATTTATGAATTCTAGGAGTTTGTCTGATGAGTCTTTAGGGTTTTCTGGATATAGAATCATATCACCAGCAAACAAGGATAGTTTGACCTCTTCTTTTTTTATTTGGATGCCCTTTATTTTTTTCTCTTGCCTTATTGCTCTGGCTAAGTCTTCCAGTGCTGTATTTAACAGAAGTGATGACAGTGGGCATCCTTGTCTTGTTCCAGTTCTTAAGGTTAATGCTTTCAGTTTTATACCATTTAGTATGATGTCAGCTGTGGGTTTGTCATATATGACTTTTATTACTTCAAGGTGTATTCCTTCTATGCCTAGTTTGGTAAGAATTTTTTATCATGAAGTGGTGCTAGATTTTAGTGAACAATTTTTCTGCATCCGTTAAGATGATTATATAGTTTTTATTTTAATTCTGTTTATGTAGTGAATCACATTTTTTGATTTATGTATGTTGAACCATCTTAAATTTTTTTTTATATATTGTTGAATTTGGTTTGTTAGCATTTTTGGTGAGGATTTTTGCTTCTTATGTTCAGGAGGGATATTGTCTACAGCTCTCTTTTTTGTTATGTCCTTTTCTGGCTTTGGTATAATGTGATTCTTGCTTTGTAGAATGAGTCAGGGGGAATTCCCACCTACTCAATATTATGAAACAATGTCAGTAGAATATGTACCAGTTCTTCTTTTAGGTCAAGTAGAATTTGGCTATGAATCCATCTGGTCCTTTGTTGTTGTTGTTGTTGTTGGAAGTTTTTTAAATTGCTAATTCAATTTTGCTGTTTGATATTGGTCCATTCAGGATTTCTCTTTCTTCCTGATTCAAACTTGAGAAGTTGTGTGTTTCCAAAAATTACTCATTTCCTCTAGATTTTCTGGCTTGTATGTTTAGAAGTGCTCATAGTAGTCTCATGTGATGTTTTGTATTTCTATGCTATCAGTGGTAATGTCTCCTTTCTCATTTCCAATTGAGTTTATTTGAATCTTCTCTCTTCTTTTATTGGTTCATCTAGCTAATGGCCTATAGATTTTGTTTATCTTTTCAAGGAACCAATTTTCACTTCCTTATCCTTTGCATTATATTTCTGGTTTCAATTTCAGTTAGTTCTGCTCTGATCTTTGTTATTTCTTTTCTTTTCTGGCTTTGAGTTTGGTTTGTTCTTATTTTTCTAGTTCCCTGAAATGTGATATGAGGTTATTAATTTGTGATCTTTCTTTCCTGATGTAGGCATTTAATCCATGAACTTTCCTCTTAAACACTGCTATTCTGTATCCCAGAGATACTAGTAGCATGTGTTGCCGTGGTCACACAATTCAAAACCAATTTTTTTTAAATTTCAATCTTGATATCTTTGTTGACCCAAAGATTGTTCAGCAGCAGGTTGTTTGTGTCATTTTTTAGAGGGAATCTCTAACACTTATTAAAATGGTATTATTCCTGAAAGGGATATGTGTGAGTGAATCAAAGATTTCTTTTTTTTTTTTTTTTTTTGTGGTTTTTGGCCGGAGCTGGGTTTGAACCCGCCACCTCTGGCATATGGGACCAGCGCCCTACTCCTTGAGCCACAGGCGCCACCCCAAAGATTTCTTTAAAAGAAAGTAGGCTCTGAAGCAGGGAAATTCTGAGAAGATAAGGGCATTGATTATCTCTGAAGGTAGAGAAGTGGGGTAATAGAGAAGATCTGGAGTACTACAGATTCAATGCAATTCCTATCAAAATATTAATCAAATCACATTTTGTTTTCCGTAAGAAGTGGCAGGAACTGTTGTAGAAAGTATAATATTTGGCTCTCAGAGCCAATTTTATGTGAAAGTCAATATGGTCCTCCTCTAATTTCTCAATCAGGATGAAAAGGTAGAATGAAATTGAATCTGAGTCAAAAATTTACATTTTCTTTATCTTTTATAAGTAGAAAAACCACTTATAGAATATTGACTTTTAAATGCCCATCTAATCCAGTTTGAAATTTAAAACTTATAAAAACTAATTTGTAAAATGATGGAAACATATTTTGCCTTTAAGTATTCTGAATACTTACAAATATTATGATTAATTGGGTTTTCTATTTAAAGCTTGATTAAGAAAAAAGTCAACTTTTTTTCAAGTTGTTCAACTGTTTTTAACAAAAGTGTTTAAGTATGTCAATATGTAGATCCACTCCTATGTCTGAATGGAGAGCATTGAATATGACTGAGCTTGTTAGAGGGTGTGGAGGGGTGAGTATGTGGATCAGGCCCAAGAATTAGTCAAGACAGGAGTCAATCTCTACTTGGGATGAGAAAGACTCTCAGGTTCTTACAAAATTCCATCTTATTTAATATATCTTTCTCTCCTTTGTCCATGCTGCTATTTAACTTTGGCTACTATGGTAAGGAGTTATTTGAAAAGGTATGTGTAAGAGTCTCTTCTACTTATAGGTTTTGAAAGCAGTGGTAGAAGACGCTGCTTCTTGTGGATGTATATGCAAGTTGTTCATATTGAAGTAAACTTGTAAATTCATGCTTTAAAACAAAAGCACTTTAAACAATTAGTCACAAAGTACTTTACTGATCTATAACTTTCCACCAGGATTATAACTGTGGTAGAATCTCTAATCTCTAAAGACTCATACTCTCCTGATTGAGATGAACTTACTTAAAATAAGTTTTGGTGCCATTATCTCTATATTTAGCTAACATCGAAACTATTATTTTATTCCTGTTGTTCTGCCTTGCTTGAAGAGATTTTAATTTCTTACTGATGAATTTAGGTTTTCCTTAATCAGTAGACTTATTCATTGTATTTTACAAGAGCCTAACCTAAAATGAAATGGTGATGTGGGAACACAGGACACTTCTGAATATACTCCATGTCCAGAGCGATTAGTTCATATCTTTAAGTGTGTCTTTGAACTGAATTTCTCTCATTATCGCCACAAAATTTTCCTGATGTGAATTAAAATTACCACGAGGCTTCCAAGCCACTCAATACCAGTTGTTGTGCTAAAGAATGAGCCTAAATTGTGTTTTGAAGATGATATTGTAATGAAGTATGAGCACCGAATTCTTGAAGGTTTTTACTCATCCTTTTGAAGATTTACATACTAAATCCCACCTGAAGACACCGTTAGGTCACTTTTTCTTCCCCCTTTACTTTTTATATTTTCTTCTTTGAAGAAGGAACAAAATGTGAAAATTGAATATATACGAGAGAGATCAAAGATTTCAGCTGCAATTTTCTTTTTGCATGATCACTGAGAATTTCCTATATTTCTGTAGTTAATAAGGGAAAATTATATTAGCCAAAAGTACAAGCAGTAATCCTAGAAGTATTAAAGTTAGCAGACCTGAAGAGTTTGGGGGTACTTATAAAGTAGGTATATTTTATGGTATAAAGACCAAGGTGACAAAAATTCTTTCAGAAAAAAACCGAATTGTCATAAACCAAGTTTACTGGATTAGCTAAATTGTCATCTTCTTGAAAGGATTTACTTCTATAGTAAAGAACAATCTTTTAAAGAATCTTTTCCTTTTTTTGAAGGGTTCTGTGCTGAGAGAAAATAAAGACAAATATCTGAAGTGGCACAATCCATAACAGACAGTATACGTTAAAGATAAAGATTGTTGATTTACAGCTTTATAAAATGAGCAGGTGTACCGACCATTCAGAATGAGCCAGTTCCCTTGCTTCAGTGGAGAAAACTGGATGGATTTGAAAGATATTGGGAAATACACTCTTTAGACTATCTTGATGGATTGATTAAGAACAAAAAGTGATAGAAATCACCTTCTTATCAAGATCAAGCAATTCACTCAACTAATCCACGGAAGTGCCCCATTGCATGTTAAGCATAATGAGTTAAGCATAATGTTATGACCAAGTAATTTTTCCTAAATTAAACCTTTTTTTAGGATGTTTTTCTATAACAGTGTCCCCTGTCTATAACATTTTTGGCACTATGGACTGGTTTCATAGAGGACAATTTTTCCATAGACTGAAAAAAGGGGATGGTTTCGGGATGATTCAAGCACATTACATTAATTTGCATTTCATTTCTATTATTGTTACATTGTAACATGTAATGGAACCATTATACAACTCACCATAATGCAGAATTGGTGGGAGCCCTGAGTTTGTTTTCCTGACTTGACAGTCAGATTCTTACTTGAAGCTTGACACTAGACGCAGCTTAATCATTGCTTGCCACTGACTGATGGGGTTTTGGTGTGCGTCTGCAAGCAATTGGCTTATTATGGTCTCTGTGCAGACAAACCTCTCTGCTAATAATAATCTGTATTTTAAACTTCTGCCCAGCACTAGCAGCATCAACACCTCAGCTCCATCACAGATCATTGAACATTGGAGTCTAATAAGGAGCACACAACTAGATCCCTCAAACACACAGTTTAGAAGAGGGTTTGAGGTCCTGTGAGAATCAAATGCCACTGCTGATCTGACAGGAGGCAGAGCTCCGGCAGAGACATGAGCAAGCGGAGCAGATGCAAATACAGAAGAAGGTTCTCCTGCTACTCACCCCTGCTATGTGGCCAGTTCCTTCCAGACCATTCACCAGCACTGATTCTCAGCCCTAGGGCTGGGGACCAAAGCTCTATAAGATCTCCTTTTAGTCTGGAGGTGCATATATGAGGCAGGGAGAATAAAAATTATTCCAGAAAACCTCAAGTTCTAAACACTTCATATATATAGTAACTCATTTAATCTTCATAAGAACTCTTGAAATAGATGCTATTATCCTCACTTTACAAATGAGCAAACTAAAACACAAATAGATTATATAAATTGTTCAAGATTACATAACTAATAAGTAATGGTACCAGAACTGAACAAGACAGTCTAGTTGAAGAGTCCTAAGTCCTAACTCTTCATTGTGCTGCTTCCCTGGATGCAATTTAATATCTGCTATGTGTTTGTCTTCCCTTAGTGTGATGGTGAATTTTAGGTTCAATTTCACCACGTTGAAAGATGCCTAGATGGCTGGCAAGGCATTGTTTTGGGGGGTGCATCTGTAAAGGTGTTTCTAGAGGAGACTGACATGTGAGTTAGTGGACTGAGGGAAGACACTCAGTGACAGCAGGCACCATCTAGTTGGCTGGGGGTACAGCTGGGACAGAGTGGGCAAAAGGGGATTGCTAAGCTTTTTATGGCTTTCTCTTTTTCTTCCACAGTAGGATGCCTTTTTTCTTCTTCTACTCTCGCACATCAGACTCTAGGTTCATCAGCCTTTAAATTCTGGGACTTGCAGTGGTGGCCTCCGAGAGGCGTCTGGGTCCTTGGCCTCAGACTGTAGGCTGCACTGCTGGTTTCTTTGGTTTTGAGGTTTTGGCTTATATACTTAGAGTGAGCCACAATACCTGCTTCTTCTGGCTTGCAGAAGGTCTATTGTGGGACTTTGCTTTTGTAATTGTGTGAGTCAGTTCTCCCTTATAAATTCCCTTTCCTGTGTTTGTGTGTGTGTCCTATTTGTTCTCTCCCTCTGGAGAATCCTAGTACAGATTTTAGTACCTGAAGTTGTTCTAGAGAAATGGAATTTTTTTAAGAGGAACAGAATTGTAAGGATGAATTTCCTTCATTGGTTTTGGGGTTGCTGGAATTGGCTCGTTAGTCTGATTATACCTAAAATGCTGAGGACTCCCCTTCTAATAGTACTAATAGCACTGAGTGTCCTTGGTATGAATCGTTTATAGAGATGCACAAAACAAGTGAATTTGATACTCCTAATTCCCTGCTTACAAGAGGCAAGGAGTTTAGTGACTGTCACTATTCATGATACTTTTGAACATTTATGGGAAACCAAGGAATATAATGAAATTGGTTGGTTGTTCCTAATACTGCTGAATATAAAGTGGTGAAAGAAAAAGGATGAACTCAGGGATTGGAACTCCCAGCCAGTTACAAATGCACAAAAAATAGACCAAAAGTTTCTAAGTGTGTTCTGAAAGAGAATCTTTTTTTCTGCAGTCATAGAATTTAAGTTGCTGTAAATCAAATGCAAACCCTCTTCATGCAATTGGCTGCCACACAGACAAAGGTGAAAACATAGCCTGCTAGGGTGTCTACTGGTAACGAGAGGGCATCAGTTAGGAAAGAATGGGGTCCTGTAAGTTGGGAGGTGAAATGGCTGAACACATTAATTTCCTCAATTCTGATCAGTCTGTCTGATAGCAGAAACCCCCAGTGGTGGCAGCAGCAGCAGGGGCAGCATCACTCCCACCCATAACAGTGTCAGCCCTTCCACGTCTATCAGAGGAGACTAACTCTGCATTGCCTAAAGAAAGGGTAATGGCTCCCTCTGAGGCAGGTGCCAGACAAGATAATTTTCCTCAGGACCCATCTTTGCTTCTAGATTATAACTAGACTCAAGTGCCTGCAGGTCCCTAAAGATGAGGGACAAAGTGTGACCCATTAGCAGATGTATTACACTTGAAATGAACTACTTGAATTTCCTAATTTATACAGGGAGAAATCTGGGGGACTTATGTAGGAATGGATATTATGGGTATAGGTTAATGGGGGAAGAAACATGAAGTTTTATTAGGCAAAATTTATTGATGTGAGCCCACTAAGCAGAGATTGTGCATTTAATGTTTTAACTGAGGTAGTTACAAAAGGCACACATAGTTTATTTGGTTGGTTGACAGAAACATGGATCAAAAGATGGTCCACCATGAGCGAGATGGGAATGCCTGATCTTCAAAACCTACTCATTCATACCGTAAGGGTCCACAAGTTATACCTTCTACTAATACTTTAAGAAATAAATTTATGAGCAGGAAACCCAGCATCCTTAAAGATCTCTGTGGTTGCCCTTCTCTGCATTATAGATCTTAAAGGCAATAGAAATAATTAGATCCTGGTGTGTCAGGGATTAAGTAGTGGTATTCAATAGGCAAAGGTAAAGTGGGTATCGTTAGCAGAATACACCACAGAGGCAAAACAGTGATCAGAATAGACTAAAAGATGCAGATATGTGTCATTGGCTACATAATCATGGTGTTCCCAGATGGAAAGCCTACCACATTCTTTTTTTTTTTAATTGTTGGGATTCATTGAGGGAACAAAGATACATAATTGTATCTTATTTGACCTTTATAAGCAGAAAACCTCTGAGTTAAGTGAACAAAAGCCTAACTCAAATTATGAAAACACAGAATCAGAGCCCTTCAATCAATTTTCAGACTTGACCCAGTGAATAGATCCAGAATCCCTTGAATCAAGTGGAGGATAAGACCCCTCCGAGAAGAACAACGGTACACTGCTAAAAATGTAAACTGTTAATCGTTGTCCCATCCTTCCCCACAGGGCTTCCAGACCTTTACCAGGGAAACGATCAGAACTTTGGGGGACCACTGGACATGAGCTCTGAAAACTGACATTGATTCGAGGAGTCCAACATCACTTGGAGCAGGAACTTCTAGGGGCTCAGGTAATTAATGGACCTTTAGCTCAGGCACCGTACCGTGGGTTCTCAAACCCATCCTGTGGTTATTTCCCCATTTCCAAAATGCATAATTGGAGCAGACATACTCAGCAGCTGGCAGAATCCTCACATTGTATCCTTAACTTGTGTGGGGAGGCTTTTATGGTAGGAAAAGGCCAAATGGAAGCTAAGTGGCATCTACTCAGGAAAATAGTAAATAAAAACAGTATTACATCTCCAGAGGTATTGCATGGATTAGTGCCACCGTTAAAGACTTGAAAGATGCAGGGGTGGCAATTCGCATGTCCCACCACATCCTCACTCCATTCTCTATTTGGCCAGTGAGAAGACAGATGGATGTTAGAGAATAACCGTGAAGTATCATAAGCTTAACCAAGTGGTAACTCTAATTGAAGCTGCTGTACTAGATGTACTTTCATTGCTTGATCAAACTAACACATCTCCTGGTACCTGGCATGCAGCTATTGATCTGGCAAATGCCTTTATCTTCATACCTGTCCATAAGCAGTTTGCTTTCGTGAGCAAGGCTCTATTACTTTACTGTCCTGTCTCAGGGATATATTAAGTCTCCAATTCCATCTGATAATCTAGTTGGTAAGGATCTTCATTGCTTTTCCCTTTCACAAAATATTGCACTACTCCATTACATTGCTGACATTATGCTGATTGGACCTAATGAGTAAGAAGTAGGAAACACTCTGGATTTAGTAGTTAGATATTCACATGAGTGTGGGAAATAAATCTGACTAAAATTCAGAGGCCTCCTCAGCCACCCTTGCCATTGCCAGTGGGTTCACAAACACGGTGACCATGGTGACAGGATTGAACTTAGCAACATGGATTCACTCTCTAGGACTGACCTGGCTATGGATACTACTGAATGTCCAATTCTTCTGGCAACAGAGACCAACACTGAGCCCCCAATATGGCATCATTCTTTGGAGCGATTATCTAGCTACCTGCTGGCAAATTGACAAAACTGAACTGCTTCCATCATGGAGAGGAGCAGCATTTTGTCTTTATGGGATATGGATTTTCCTTCCATACACACAACAATTTTGTCAAAACTACCATCTGTAGACTTAATAGGATATTTTACCCACCACCATTGTATTCCACACAGCATTATTTCTGACCAAGGAACTCACTTCACAGTAAAAGAAGTGCAGCAGTGAGCTAATGCTCATGGAATTCACTGGCCTTACCATGTTCCTCGCCATTCTGAAGCAGCTGGCTTGATAGAACTATGAAACAGAGTTACAGTTACACATATAAAGCCAGCTAGGTGACAGTACTTCACAGGCTAAGGTGAGGTTCTCCAGAAGGATATATATAGGGTATTCTTTCTCCCAGAGCCAGGAGTCATAGGTCTAACCAAGAACAAAGGGGTAGAAATGGGAGTGGCATCATTCACCTTCACCTCTAGTAACCCACTACCAAAAGTCTTACTCACTATTCCTGTGATGTTACGTTCTGCTCCCTGTCCAGAGGGAGAAATGCTTCTACCAAGAGACACAAAAATAATTTCACAGAACTGGAAATGAAGACTATTACCCAACCACTTTAGGCTCCTCATGCCTCTGAGTCAACAGGCTAAAATGCAGTTACAGAGCTGGCTGGGGTGACTGATCTGGACTACTAAGGGGAGACTGGATACTACTCCTCAGTGGAGGTAAAAAAAGAGTATGTCTGGATATAGAAGATTCCTTAGAGCACCTCTAAGCATTATTCTGCCTTGTGAGTAAGGTCAATGAGAAACTACAATGACCCAATCCAGGCAGAACTAAGAATGGCCCAGAATTTTCAGGAATGAAGGTTTGGGTCACCATCATAAGAAAATAACTATGGTCAACTGAGGTTCTTGTTAAAAGCAAGAAAATTCAGAATGGGTAGTATAAATAGAAGGTAGTTATAAATACAACCAAATGGCTAGTTACACAGAGGAGGACTGTAATTGTCATGAGTATTTCCTTCCTATTTTGCTAAGAATATGTTTATACATTTATAAACATGTATTAAGCAAGTATCTTTTTTATTTCCTCTCTTATTCCTTTATAATGTAATGTAAGATTTATTGACTTTATATTATCATTTAAGTATTATTAAATTTATATCATGGTATTTAAACTATGGAATATTAAAAGAGTAAACATCACTCAAGAACTTTATCTTCTTTTCTGATGATGGGATTAGTGTGTTTTGAGTTGCTCACAAGATAGTTTAATTACATTGGGCAGAATTATGACTTGTCTTCATTTGGATATTAAGCATGGTTAAAATGATGCATATGAGTGCCAAGTTGACAAGGGTGAACTTGTGATGGTTCATTTTAGATGTCAATTTGACCAGATTGAATGATGTTTAAATGGGTGGTGAAGCACTGTTTTGGAGTGTGTCTATGAGGAGACTGACTTTTAAGTCAGCAGATTGAGAAATGAAGACCCACCCTCTGTGTGGGCAGGCACTATCAAATTATCTGGGGGTGTTGCTACAACAAAGCAGGTAGAAGAAGGGGGATACTCAGAGTGCTCTGGCTCCCTCTCTTTCTCTTCGAGATAGAACTCCTTTTTCTCTTCCTGCCACTGAAATCAGATTCCAGGTTCTTCCACTTTTAGACTCTGGGACTTGCATCAGTTGCCTTCACCAAAGGCCTTAGATCGAGGGCTGCGCTGTCAGTCTTCTTGGTCTGGAGGCTTTCAGACTTGGGTGCTGGCTTTTCTGGGAGCCATGTTACCAGGTTCTCTCACTCTCCAGATTGCAGATGGACTCTTACGGGACTCTGCCTTTGTAATTGTGTGAGCCAGTCCTCCCTAATAAATTCCTTTCACGTATACATCATAAGCATGTATTGATTATGTCCCTCTGAAGAACAGTGACTTATCTGATGGCATCTTAAAGCTAACTTTTATTATTATTATTATTATTATTATTATTCTGGAGGTGGACAGAGACAGACAGTAGAACATATTTTTCCATGTGCTCTTACAACAGCCATTCTTACATCAGCCCTTCCTAGCTAATTAATTATTGAAGCACTCCTACCAGTCTAGTACAATGAAGTATTCAGTTAACCAATTACAGTCAAAGAAGATATAGAAGAGCAGCTCTTAAAAAACAGGCTTTTCCAGAAGGAAAATGACTTGGCTAACCTGAAACTGAATTATGTAGTGGACAAGTCATTTTCAAATCCAATAAAAAACAGATAACTAAACCATATTCCCTTTGCCATTTGTTCCCACTATAATGTACACATTTTTGCTATCCCCTAAAATTCTTGTAATAGCAGAGAACCACTGTTCAGAAGGACAAAGGATGGAATTAATATAAAATATAAATTATATTTATAAAATTTATACAACCTTTCTAATGTCTTAGAAAAGGGATATATCTAAAGTGAAAACAGTTCGGCTTTATTGCACAAATGACAAAATTAATGATTAGCTGCTCAAAGAAAATTTATTGGCACTCATCATATTATCTCAGTAAAGAGAAATGCCACAACATGCCATTTAAACAGATTAAAAGCATAAAGATGTTGATTTAGCCCCCAGATGAATCTGTTTCATAGCAGCTGAACCAGGTCAACCAAGGAATTTGTAGCTGTTATTTATGTGCTTCATGATGCCAATTGATCAATCTGCAAAAATGGATTCTCTTTCTCACGTAAAGCAATGTAGATTTCTGGCAAGTATATGAAAATCTCCAAGTCTTTTGGTTAAATTAGAGTTGCCATCATATATAAGATTTTACTTAAAGGTGTTTTACTGATGGATTCACTTACGCTTCTTTGAACTGGTGTCTGAAAAAAAGGTACTTATTTTAACAATCTAGGAAAATATGTTTAGAGAAGGTATAAAAAAAATTGAAATTAGCATTTACAATCAGCCATATTTGTAGAAGTTATTATGTTAACATTATGAAATAAATATGTTGACGTATTTTTAAAATTTTTCAATATATTTTGTTTTTGCTACTGAAATCTTTTGTGATTCTTGCATCTTTTTATGGTGATCTTAAGGTGATTAATTTTTCTTTATAAATCAACTTTTTTTTGTACAGACAGAGTCTCACTTTATAGCCCTCAGTAGAGTGCCGCGGTGTCACACAGCTCACAGCAACCTCCAACTCCTGGGCTTAGGCGATTCTTCTGCCTCAGCCTCCCGAGTAGCTGGGACTACAGGCGCCCACCACAATGCCCGGCTATTTTTTTTTTGTTGCAGGTTGGCCGGGGCCGGGTTTGAACCCGCCACCCTCGGTATATGGGGCTGGCACCCTGCTCACTGAGCCACAGGCGCCGCCCTAAATCAACTTATTTTTTACTCTACTTGAATTGCTGCCTGGATTCCTCAAGGGGCTTAATTTTAGTTGATTTAAACTGGAGCAGATACTCTCAGAATCTGATGAGAGGTTATTTTGAAAGTTAGAAAGTACAACTTCTGTTCTACAGGAAAGTTTTGGAAATGTAACTAAACCAACTTGTCATGATTAACTTCTAGAACATGATCTAGAAGGTATTACCTTTGACTTTAGGCAAAACAGATGCAAAGTCTAGTCTTTTCAAAGACTAATTATGTGAATTTAGACAAATAATTTAGGTTCTCTGAGTTTGAGTTTCATCAGTTCTGATTATTTACTCTAGAAGTGTATAATCAGAACTGTACCTTTTTTTATGTATTTACTGTAAAAATATACTGTATCAATTTTTATATAAAACGATCAATGGATAAATAAATGAAATGACAAAATTTCAGTATCAAATTCATAATTATTAATATTTTAAAATAAAAATGTCTATGAAACATATAACTGATCTGATAAGCACATTTGTAAGCTCATGTTAAGATTAGACAGAAGTAGATTTGAGGAAACAATTATGCTAGTCTTCTGTAGTAAAGTTTCACAAGAAATTTTTTCCTTTTTTGTATGTTTATTCTACCATATTGCTAAACTACATTATTTTCTGTGCATTGTATGAAACTGTGGAAAGGAATGAAAAAGTTAGACTCATTTAAACCTGTGATGTTGGCTAACTTATTTGTTTCCCTTAGACCTCAAGATTTCCTTTGGTAAACTGGTGAAAATACCCAAATCATAGGGTATTCTCCTTACTAAATGAAATAATATGTGTTGTAGAACTCAGTATATTTGCTGGCATATAAATATGTACTTTGAATATGATACTACATTCTATTTGGCATGAATACCAGCATAATTACAAAAATCATTTACCCTACATAGTAGTATACATAGTATACAATATTGAATTTTAAGATATTTTAAATATAAATAATATGCAAGATTTAATTAATTTACTACCACAGTCTAATAAAATATCATGCCAATCATAATTTAAACTTGATCTTTCAAAAATGTCAGTATTTTCCCACCAATTTAAAATGTTTCTCTTACTTTTAGCAGAATAGACTTCTAATTTTGTTTAATTTTTCAAGCAATGATACAAGACCTATTAAATTATTTTTTGTTTACTACTAAGAAAATTTATAAACCTTTCTAGCAATAAACATTATTTTAAATCAACCTGTTTCATTACAATATTGGTACATATTCAATGTCATTTCAAATAAATCATAAAGTGTTAAAAATAAGAAAACATCTAGCTTAATAACTCACATGGTAATTTTCTGATTATGAAGTAGATCATAGATATAGTGAATAAGTTTTCAAAAAAATGTCATGAAGGTAATGAGGACATTAAACTTTTTATAAGAATTTTAATGAAGGGGAAAATACCCTAACCACAATCAACCCAGACACTCCCAAGCCAGGCCTAAAGAAGGATGATGTGTCAGGGCAACTGTCAAGCTTCTGTTTTGTTGAATGGATTAAGTCTGAGCCCAGAATGAAATTGTTCTGAGTAGCTGAGAGATTTTAGAAGGAGAGTGGGAAAAGAGATAAAAAGAGCTCTGTAATCAAGAGGAATGTAGACCTGAAAGTTTTAGAAAGAGAACAGAGATGAGTGGTGAAAAATGAATACATTTATTCTTCTCTGACATGTAATGTAAGACAAGAAAGCTTCCAATGTACTTGGAATTTGGGTTCATTGTTGGGGATATATGACAAAGTCTTCAATGTAGTCTCAATATGAGCAGTGTGAAGGGACCCAGTCAAATTCTGGTTACATATCAAACTCCTCCTACTAGATCACTGAAAGGGCTCTAAGAGTTGATCTCTACCTTCTACCCCAAGTCTTTAGCTTACCCTGCCCTCATCTCTGACACTGCAAAATCCAACCCCATACTCTCTTCCCCATCACCATCTTGTCTATTTCATAAATTTCCACTGTCACAATTCTTATCTCATTGTTTATAGAGGCCATGAAACTCCTGTGAACTCTTGCAGTTAGTAATCACATTACAAAGTAAAATTAGAATACATGATTAGGTTTTGAGCGTCAGAAAACATAAGTGTAATGGATACACAAAACAAGAAAAGGAACTTTGGGGTGGCGCCTATGGCTCAGTGAGTAGGGCACCGGCCCCATATGCCGAGGGTGGCGGGTTCAAACCCAGCCCTGGCCAAACTGCAACAAAAAAATAGCCGGGCGTTGCGGCAAGCGCCTGTAGTCCCAGCTGCTCGGGAGGCTGAGGCAAGAGAATCGCGTAAGCCCAAGAGTTAGAGGTTGCTGTGAGCCGTGTGACACCACGGCACTCTACCCGAGGGCGGTACAGTGAGACTCTGTCTCTACAAAAAAAAAAAAGAAAAGGAACTTTGGGGACAGAGCCTCTACATTTAGTTTAACTTTTTGCCATTTATCCATAGATTTTTTAGGTCTTTTAGGCTAACAAAGAAAAACATGGTACAGAATAGTAGGTAATACCATTCATTTATATGAACTTGCCATTGAAATGAGACTTCCAAGAGTGGTGTCAACTCTCTCTACTGTCTGAGCTCTTATCTGGTCTTATGCAGGATCTCAGACAGAGACCTAAAGCTGAACTCCTCATGAGTTCTACTTTCAAAAAACAAACAAACAACAACAAAAAACAATATATAGGTATTTATTCTGCACTGGTACATCGGTTTCCTCTCTACATATTTTTGTAGTGATATCATTAGTGTTTTTCAGTCTTTTGTAAACACCCATAGTCTTTATTTACATTTGCAACACCCCATGCAGTAGTTCTTATGGGGTGGAGAAATAGGGAACACTCCCAAAAGGGAAGGACACAATCTCCATAAGATATGTGTCATTGAACCACCTCTCAATCCCTACTCTTATTAAAACTCTGCAAAAGAATGTCTCACTTCCAATTTTAAAAATGAAAAACACTATGATAAGTACTCAAGGTAGAATATAAATAAGACAGCTATGCTTATAAAACTAAGTGATAGACTTCTTGGAGAAAATGGTATTTTAATTGAGTTTTGGAAGAAAGATAGGAAGAGTATTCTGTGAAAAAGGAAGGACAAGGATAAAACTAGAAAAAAGGGAAAATATGAAGCATGGGGGCCTTCAGGTTGTGTGATAAGAATAACCTTATGTTCCAGGATGTAGTCATGGTCTTGTCCACTGACTTTCCCAGGAGTAGAGTGAGAGAAAACAATCTAGAATAGACAAGTGGGAACCAAGATATAAATATGAGGGATATTACGGCCAAGGTATTCACAGCCATTTCCTGAGTACAGCACACCTGGGTGAGGCTGGTTAAGACTCTGATCTGTACTCGGTTGTCTTGTTTGTGAACTGATGAAATTTTCCACTCTTCCCCCACATGTCCTACTGCATTCATTTAAGTGCATAAAAGTATTGTACCTGGGTCTATTTCTGTGAACTGCAGCAGGCCAAGTTGAATGTTTAAAAAATAAAGTATCCCAGATGATGCTGATATGCTTCCAGGGTTGAAAGCATATGGAGTTACCCTTTCCAATAAATGAATGAGTGAATAATACATAGTGCAAAATCACAGTCTGAACTGTTATTTAAGCTCTTCTAGGGTCAAGTGACTTTGGTGAATAGCTCCTCTTAAAACTTTATAATTCTGATCTTCCAAATGTTCTTTTCCTTTAAATCCCTACTCCTGTACAATTATACAGATAATATAATGTAAAAAAATTGCTGAAAATTAAATTGGAAGCAGAAACAATAAAATAAATGTATATTTATATTACATATAATAAATGTATATTTAAATTCATATAATATGTATAACATAATTTAACTTACTTAAGATATAAAATTTTAAAATTACTAGTAAGATCTTATTTGAACTTTTATTTGTAGTTTGAACCATACTTAGAGAGGGAGAGAGAGACAGAGAGAGAGATAGGGAGCTCGAGTTTTTATTTCTGAAAGATATTTTCCCTTCTGAAATCTAAAATGTATGTATATGTTTCATAGGATTCACAGTGCTAGATGCTTAGGAGTAACAACATAAAGTGCATTATGCTTAACATGAAGGGCTTTTATTGATTAAAAAGCTAATGGAAAAGAATAACAAATATTTTATGAACACATTTTATAAACACAACCTATTAATGTAATTCAATACAAAGTTTTTGTTCTTTTCAAAAAATCTATTTTCATTTTCTCTAAACAAATGTAAAAGAGAGGAATGCTGGTGGGAACTAATAGGGATTGCTAGCAAATAAGAAAAAAAATGTTCCCAGAGATTAACTAACAGAGAGCTGTAAGATTAAACTGCGGAGAAATGCTAGTAATTACAGGATAATTCTGGTAATTAGGATCAGTAATGGGTTTGGGTATGACAGCTAAGCTAACAATCCTGTTTATTTGCCCTAAGCATCTTGTTATCTAGTAGTCCTAAAGGTGATTTGAAAATATTCACTATGAAGCCTCTCCAAGAGCTCATGGGTCAGAGGTTAGGAGCAGAGCAGCGTGAAGCTACTCAGTCTTATTTCCTAATGATGCCCAGAGACCTAGATCTTGGTTTTCCATAGAGAAGCAAAAAAGGAAGATAAAGGTAGCATTTCAATTATTACTTCTTTTTGTTCCAGTAGTAACTTTTTCCACATGTTGTGAAAACTAAACCAGCCTGATTCCAGTTGCAGAACTTTTCAAAAGGGGCCAAAGAAACTGAGAGAGTCAGCTGGGCAAGTGTGAGACAATGGTTTCTTGCATTTATTCCTAAAGCTCTCTACATTTGGTACTAAGCAGAAAGAAGAGCAAATTGATTATTTACACTCTGTTACAGTATTTAATTTTTAAAACTAACCTTTTTAAACCTGTAAATATTTTCTAGGGGAAAGTAGTTTAAATAACTCAATTCATGCCGTAAGATTATCCTAGACTTAGAACAGTTTATCTTATTTTTTTTTTTATAAAAGCACCCCCCACCGCCTTTTCTTTTTTTTTTCTTTCTTTTTTTTTTTTGGTGGGGGTGGGGGGATGGGGGAGACAGTGTCTCACTATGTCACAGCTCACAGCAACCTCAAACTTTTGGGCTTAAGCAATTATCTTGCCTCAGCCTCACAAGTAGCTGGGAGCCTCCCCCCTTTTTATAGGAGAAAAGCATACAAAATTTATTTGATGCTAACTTTTATGTGATATGGGATGCTTCCTAGAAAAGAAGTAAAGATCCCAAAGAAATGGATAGGCCTGACAGCTTACATGCCATTTTAAACAAAGAGTGATAAATTGCAGAGATTGCAAGACAAAGGGTTTTTAGGCTTCTGGGAACTACAGTGGGAAGGTACATATAAGTACATATATACTTGTATATATGCAATAAACTAATAGAAGATAAAGACTATCTTAGCAAGGTTTGTATAGGCCCATCTTGGTCCTCACTTTTTGTCTTCTTTTCACAAATCCCAGCTAACCATGGAATTGTACAAATATGAAATAGATCTTTGAAAGCTTAGTAAAAAGTAAAAGGCAAGAAATATTTGAGAACTGATTACAAGTTCTACAAGTTTTAATGCATTTCTACTACCACCCAAAGCTCAACTGACAGAGCTTAAGGCTGTGTGCTTCTGGTATTTGAACACAATGTCAATATTGGCTAATAACTACTTAAACTACATATATAGAGAGGCAATTTCAAAGGGAGGGTGACTAAAAAAACAAACAAAACCAAAGACTACACATTGCAAGGGAGATGGCTTCTGTAGTTTAAATTCAGGCAAGGAAGTATACAGCTTGGTCCACTCAGAGGAAAATAAAATAAGTAGAAAATGGCTCTGAGTAGACCATAATGTTGGACTGAGCAGATAGAGACTTTAAGACAAGTTTTATTAAAATGTTTAAAATTTAAAGAATTGAAGGAAAAGATGCTAACAATGAGTGAAAGTAAATATCAAATATGAACAGAGAAACAATTTAAAAGAACCACATGGATATTATCAAACTAAAAAGAAGAATAACTGAGATGAAGAACTGTCTCAGCAGATTTGACAATAGATTTGAGGTGACAAAGAATCAGCAAACTTGAAGGTAAATCATTATAAAATAGCCAATCCCCAAACAAAAGACAAACAAGCAAATCAGCAAACCAAAAAAGCAAGCAAACAAACAAACGAAAAGAAACAGAGAAACAATTATAGAGATGAAACAGAGATCTAGAGCTTGTGGGACAATTTTCAGAATCCTAAATTATGAATAATATAAATAGGCTCTTCAGAAGAGAACAGAGAGGAGCAGAAAAAATATGGGACAAAATTACAGGTAACTTTCCAAATTTGATATAAAACATTAAGTTATGAATTTAAGAAACTCAGTGAACACCTAAAAGTAGGATAAATATAAAGAAAACCAGACATATATACCTCATTATCAAATTTCTGAAAGTCAAAAATAAAGAGAAAATCTGGAAAGCAGCAAGAAAATAAAAGACTCAGTACATTCAAGGTAGTGATAATACATTTCTAGGTGATTCTTTATCAGAAACTATGGGAAGCCAGAAGGCAAAACAATAACAGATTTAAAGTTCAAAATGGAAAAAAAAAAAATCACTCAAGAATTAAAAATTTAGCAAAACCATCCAAAAATGAAGGTAAAATAAAGATACTCCCAGATCAAAGAAATCCAAGTTAATTGTTTGCCATCAGACCTGTGTTACTAAATACCAAAGGCAGTATTTCAGTATGAGGGGAGATGACACCACATAGTATCTCAGATCCTCAGGACAGTATTATGAACACCAAAGCGATAAATATGGGGGAACATATAAAAGACTGTGTATGTGAACATGTGTCTCTGTCACCTCTCCAGTTTCTGCAGTAATTAATGCATTGTTTCTGGCTCTCTGCTCTGTTCTTGTGGTTCATTTGACTATATCTACATCAGAGCCACACTGACTTAATTACCACAGTGTAATGTTAAATTTTGATTTCTGATATGGAAAGTACCCATACCTTATTCTTTGGAAATGTCTTAGCTAGTCTTAGCACTTTGCAATACCATGTAAAATTTAAGCATCAATTTGTCAAACTCCATAAAAAAAAAAAAATTGGAATTTTTGTAGGAAACACAGTATATTTATCACCTACTCAATACTGAGTCCTTCTGAACATAAATGTGGTTTAACACTCCATTTATTTTAATCCCATATAATATCTTTCAATAAAAAGTTAATTTCTGGGTATATTAAGGTTGTAAACTGAAAAGGAGAATTCCTGGTTGAAAGAACAGTAATTGCAAAGGCTCTAGGGTATTTTAGAAATCTTCTAGGAGTCCACTGGGCAAAGAGTTTAGGACATGAGGGAGACCGGGCTGTCGGAAGAAGTATGAGAAGAGGCAGAAGGCCAGATCTGGAATTTCTTACATGAAAGATTACGACTATTCTGATACTGACTCACATGCCTCCTAAACCAAATGATCTAATTAATTTGAATAAGTAAATTATAGGGAATAACTATAGCTAGTTTTCTATTTGATTTTTTTGTGTGTGTGACTGATTACAAATTATTTCTCCAATTCTTTTTTTTTCTTCCATTTATTAAGTCATATATACATAGATCATGAATACATGTGTGGGATTCCATGTGATTTTTTTTGTACAAATTGGAGTGGTTACATCCAACTAATTATCATAGCTTTTACCTCATTTGCTTAATCACTGTGTTAAGACATTTGTGTTCTATACTTAGTAGATTCTCCAATTCTTGAGTGATGCTCTTAGTCAAAGAAGTTAACTCAAATTCCCAAGTGAAACTAATTCAAAGAACTAAAAAGAAGTAAAATTTTTCTTAGTAAAATTGGGGGGAAAAGCCCAAATCTCAGACATTATTACATTCTTAATGCAACATTAAAAGCTACTTCCAAAGTAAAATGTAAGCTGGGAAGCACTCCCAGAAAAGCACGAGAGTTTACTATAACACAGTTTGACACCATCTTATTGTCTCATCTCTTAATATCAATTTGCTCACCGCCATACAAGGCAGCAGCTCATGTGGCATAAACAGAGAAGAATCCAACTTTTTCATAAATAGCCAAAGGGTAGCCAAACTCCAAACACCACCAAGGACTTACATATTTTGTAGAAAATAAAATCTAGAGAAAAATTCAAAATATTTGAGTAGGAGTTAGGACAGAGAGAAATGGCAGTAAGCCTTCCTAAACAATCATACCTTGTGCAGCCAACTCTTTCCACCTCTCTTTGTTCTGTTGAATGATGTCCACCAGGTTGTTTTTGAAGCTCTTCAGGTCCACTGCTGTCAGGGAGTAGTCTGGGAAATAGGACGGATCACCCAGGTAGCCTCTTGTGTTTGCTCGTCTTATCGGATCAGTGCTTTGCAACCCCACAATGGTAGATGAGCAGCTACCAGTAACAGCCAAAGAAACCAAAAAATACCAACATCAGGATAGGAGATGAGGGAGGACAACCTGAGAAAAACTTCACAAAAGTGACTGGAGAATCAAGACAGCAGATATGCAGGCCCAATCTTTAACATATGGCAGTTGCTCACCTCCCTTCTCTCCCCTCCCACTGGGAAAGAGGGCAGGAGACTCTCCTTAGTGCTAGGGTATTTTTTTGTACTGGTCTTCAGTTCTCAAATTCAAAGGCAGATACAATATAATGCATAAGCCACTAGGTGGCAATACTTCCTAATAATTCTTGTAAGAATGCACAGCCTAAATATTAAATATAATAAGAATAATCATTAAGTAAAAGATTGTTAAATATCACAATGATGACAAATGATGCAAAAAAAGAAAACATCAAACCTGCTTGTCACATAGGAAGAACTGTCGGATTTTGAAGCTTCCTCTATAAGAGGATTAACAATTTTCTCTGTTGAGTCTGTCAGAAGAGAAAATGTTGGCTCTACTATGAAATCAATGAAACCTACAAAAACAAACAAAACAAAACTAACTAAACAAACAAAAGTCCCATAAATTCAATTCAAGAATTTCCTAAATTCCAAAATCAGTAATAATAGAGAGCTTCTCTGAGACTTCTGGAATAGCAAGTATCGACTAAAATATTGGGTTTGCTTACTTGTTGATATTATTTTAGCCTAGCAACACTCTTTAGAGATAGTTTAACAGCTCCAAAAATAATATCCAAAGCAGTGGGAGCGATATAATTCAAGTATATTGGCATTCCCATTTAATATTCAGCCTTACATACTCAGCCTCATATATAATCACTGACAATATGAATGAGAGTGACTATATTTTCCTCTTGCAATAAGAGGGATCATTAACCTTTCTGAAAGGTCTTCATGTGTGTTTTGGATTTTATTATTGACCAACAAGAAATAATATCTAAGCTCCAAAAAAACTAAACAATTAAAGTTTTTCTAAGTGGTTCTCAAGATGTCAACCAGTTTTTCTTTTTTCTTACTGCATCAGTCAGAGCTTTCTGCCAGTGTGTTAATACTTCAAAGTGCTGTTTATTATTCTTAGGATGTAAAGTGTTAGTTCACAGAGTGTAGGCGTGTTCTGTCAAATCAGAGAAAAGAACAGTAACATCTCTGGGAGACAGCAGTAATCTCAAGCACTTTGAGATGTCAGAATTGAATGAAGACTTTAACATTTATAGCACTCATCAAGATAGAAACTGACACAGAGAGAATGGGCAATAGTCCTCTGGGAGCATTAACCACCCAGTGTTTAGGCAGAGAAGGAAACAGCAACCTATTCTAAGCTCTGTGTGTGCATCGACAGTCCAAGGTTCTGCAGAAGGTGTGGTGTTTCAAGTCAAGTGCTTGTTGGAAACACCTCTGGGAGCCATGGAATATGCTCCGAATGTAAGAGAGAGGCTTGTTTAGGTGCAGTGTCCTGGGAAATACTCACATTTGAAGATTATCCTCCCTACGCTTTGATAAAGGTGATTCACCTTTGAAATAACTAGATTGATTACTTATGGTACATAATGAGACACATTCTTAATTCAACAAAACTTCAGTGGTTTTTAAGTTGATATTTTCAAGTCAAAACTATGGTAACTGTCCATCCAGGGTGTTAGTTTAAATTCTCTTTAAATGACTGGGATATTTAGAGTATCAGCTGAGGCAGTACCCCTTCTAACTTGGCAGCAATTTTATATTATAGCCGCAAACCTTAGAAATGTCCACCCCTCTCAGCTTGCCATGGCAGGTCCTTAGACTGCCACATTTACACTTGCTAAACAGTGACAGCACCTGCATATGGTCACTAGAAAAACAGCTGTTGAACTTGGATGAAAAGAGGGAAAGGTCAGAACAGCAGCTTTGTGGTAGTAGGTGGTACCTGAGGACAATTACAGATAGTGGCTTGGGGAATAACTATTACAAATATTTGAATCATGCAACACAGCACTAAGAGGTTTTAATAATGGATTGCACTTGAAGTTCTCAACACTAATACAGATGGTAACAATAAATGTAGTTAGGACCAATATCATTTTTCCAACTTCCTGTTGTTGACTTATCTATTCATATTATGAGAATTTTTTCCCAAATGAATATGAGGTAGTCTATGAAGCATACTTTGGAAACTTTGTGGTAACAGAACAGGTACATCAATATTTTTGTGAAATTCTCCTATATCTAAAGGATTAAGTTACAGAAAAGAATGATCAGCACAAAATAGGAACAAATACACTCATGCACAAGAAAAAAGTCTCCTATTGTATAAAAGATACAAAAGATTACAACCAGAATAATAATTGCATTTTCTAATGTTGCTTTATTGAATCCATTTTGTGAAAATGTTCCAATAATTTTTATCATTCAATACCATATAGATCAGCCTAAAACTAAAATTTATGAGTGATGTTTTCGTGGAAGTTTAAACAGGATGATGTACACATTTGAAAACTGATATGTACACACCCATTTTTCATCACCATTAATCTTTGGTATTACCTATTTGTGACTGGGCCACCATGGTTGACTTCCGATCACAAAGTGGGGAAAATGGAAGCCCCAATTCAGCTTCTTTATCTCCCTGAAGAAACAAAAGCATATTAGTAGAGACCTGAGTTGGAAAAGCTAAGATAATAAGCAGCTTGGATACAACCTAAAAAAACCACATCTTTTGTTTTGTAGTTAAAACATTTTTTAATAAAACCAAAAGATATATTCCAAGTTTATATAATTTTTCTTGGATTGTCTCCTTTTACAGACATTTTTTCAAGGAGAAGAAACATGAACATTTTCAGCACCTGGAGACGTTGCTGTAGAATTACAACCTCTTTGTTATAAGGATATATACCTTTGCTCTTTGGAATTTGCTCAAGTCACTATAAAACATCATCATCTCAGTGTGTTAGGTAGCATTTAATTAATAATCCAGTTCATGGAGTTTTATGCTCATTATTTTTATGCCAAGTACATCAGATCTTTAGTATCAAGAGTTTGTGACTGAACTGCTTGTTAAAATAAAAATTATATGAGCATTTTTGAAATCTCTCTCTTCTCATTGACCAAGCTTTATTAAATCTCTCTTAACAAGTAATACAGAATATTTTCAAAGTTCTTATAGTTAGCTTTCATAATTTCATTTTAATGCATTTTTCTAGGAGAAAATTGAAATATCATTTTTTTTTATTATTTGATCTTATCTAAAGTAGATTGAGCCCATATATTAAAGAATTTCATGGAGTAACAGCTTCCTTGCATCTGGGCACTGTGAGTCCGGGGAGATAGGACTCCAGGCATCTCAGGCTGGTGGGATCTGCCTATCATCACCCATGTGAGGATACAGAGAGTCAGCGAGAAACTTCTGGACCCCAAGAGGAGGACTAAAACAGTGGAAAACCGGCAAGTAGTCGTGTGTGTTCCATCGGTCTAAACTCGCCCGCAACTGTAAGTTCAGTAGCAGCAAGACTGCAAACTGGAAAGGCCTTACCTGTGAATTTTTTTGCTTTCTTTGGACTTGGCACTCAGTTGAACTGCCTTGGGGAGAGCCTGAGCAGGAATGCGGAGAAATTTGGCCGTTGTCTAGGGCCCCAGTCTGAACCGCTGAGCCAGATGGAGCTAATAGTGTTTGGCTGTGGGCCACAGTGAGCCATTGTGAGCGATCTGCCCTGGCAAGCTCCGCCCTCAGAGTCGCAGAGCTAGAATCGGGTGGGAGCTGGTAACCCAGCGACCTAGGAGCCTAAGGGTGGGGTCTGAGCCACCTTGCAGCCCTAACCCTCAGGGGCAGAGTGAGACCGGTTTTGGCACACTGGGTAAGTGGATAGCCACTTCAGCAGTGATTACAGCGACAAGCACTTTCCTGGGAAAGCTTCTGCTCAGCAAGTTTACAAGTTCAATGTGCCTTTTAAGTGGGCTGAAGAGAGATTTAGGGTGTCTACCTGC
Source organism: Nycticebus coucang (assembly GCF_027406575.1). Classification (NCBI taxonomy): domain Eukaryota; kingdom Metazoa; phylum Chordata; class Mammalia; order Primates; family Lorisidae; genus Nycticebus; species Nycticebus coucang. The sequence goes on from NC_069786.1 coordinate 79,055,346, forward strand.
TGGGGTTTGAGAAATCAGCAGCCTCCAGTTGTATCAGAACTGTGATTAACATCTCATACCCCAGAAGACCACGTTTTGCCCAAACAATATTCAACAACGTATACATACTGCTTTGTTTTTGGTTGTGTGTTGTTTTTTCTTGTTTTTTTTTTTTTTTTTTTTTGGGGGGGTTTAGTTGTTTTTTTGTCTACTTTGATGTTGTTGATGTTGTTTTGTATTTTAATTTCAACCTTTTCCGTACAGATCTTTTTTCTCAATTTTTCTAGTTTAATTATAATTTCCCATTGCTGCCTTTTTTAATAACTAGAACTTCATTTTTGCTACCGTTTCTACTGCTATAATTGGTTTTTCATGCAATATTATCCCGTAAAGTTTTCTGTTTGCTTGTTTTGGTTTGATTTATAGCATTTTTGTCTTTCCTCTCTACTTGGTGGAGGTGGGGTACTGTGTCTGATCAGGTTAGAAAAGAATGGCTGACCTCAAGGGAACCACCCAACTGGGCACCCCCAGAAGGTGGTTTTTTTTTTTTAAGATTGTGTCAAAGTACCCTACTGTACACCTATATTGCTCTGTCTCCCTCTTTCTGTGCCTCTCTTCTTTTTGTCAATATTCCTTTTACCCACCCCCTCTCCTTTCTCTATTTTTTCTTTCTTTCACTCGGTCCTCCTTTCTTTCATCCCTTTCTTGCTCTTCAACCTTCTCACCCTTCTGGTCCTGTACCAAAAGGACTCATCCAACCCTTAGTCCACAGGCACAAGAACTTAAAAAGCAAGAGAAAGTGAAAGGAAAATTAGGGCAAGGAAACAGATAAAAGAAATCACTCATGAGGAAGAATCAGCAGAAAACTCTGGGCAACATGAAGAACCAGTCCAGAACAACCCTGCCAAGGGACCATGAGGTAGCTACTGCAGAGGATTCCACCTATAAAGAAATATTAGGAATGATAGAAAGGGAATTTAGAATACACATGTTGAAAACAATGACAGAAATGATGGAAACAATGAAGGAAACTGCTAATAAAGTGGAAAATAGCCAAAAGGAAATCCAAAAACAGAATCAAATAAGAGATGAACGATATGAAGAATATAAAAAGGATATAGCAGAGCTGAAGGAACTGAAACAGTCAATTAGGGAACTTAAAGATGCAATGGAAAGTATTAACAACAGGTTAGACCATGCAGAAGAAAGAATTTCAGAGGTAGAAGACAAAGTTCTTGAGATAACTCAGATAGTAAAAGAGGCAGAAAAGAAAAGAGAGAAAGCATAATGTTCACTGTCAGAATCATGGGACTTTATCGAGCGTTCCAACATATGAGTTATAAGAATTGCAGAAGGGGAAGAAGAATGCCCCAGAGTAATGGAAGCCATACTAGAGAACATTATAAAAGAAAATTTCCCAAATATCACCAAAGATTCTGACACACTGCTTTCAGAGGGATATCGGACCCCAGGTTACCTCAACTCTAACCGAGCTTCTCCAAGACACATTGTGATGAACCTGTCCAAAGTCAAGACAAAAGAAAAGATTCTGCAAGCTGCCAGAAGTAAGCGCCAGTTGACCTACAGGGGCAAATCCATCAGAGTGACCACAGACTTCTCTAATGAAACTTTCCAAGCAAGAAGACAATGGTCGTCTACCTTTAATCTACTTAAACAGAACAATTTCCAGCCTAGAATTCTGTACCCTGCTAAGCTAAGCTTCAAAATTGACGGAGAAATCAAATCATTTACGGATATACAAACATTGAGGAAATTCGCAACAACAAGACCAGCTCTACAGGAAATACTTCAACCTGTTCTGCACACTGACCACCACAATGGATCAACAGCAAAGTAAGAACTCAGAAATTAAAGGACAGAACCTAACCTCCACACTGATGCAAAAGATAAAACTAAGCAATGGACTCTCACAAAATAAGATGAATAGAATACTACCACACTTATCACTTATCTCAATAAATGTTAATGGCTTCAATTCCCCACTGAAGAGACATAGATTGGCTGACTGTATTAAAAAACACAAGCCATCCATTTGCTGCCTGCAAGAAACACACCTGGCTTCAAAAGACAAATTAAAACTCCGAGTCACGGGTTGGAAGACAATTTTTCAGGCAAATGGAATTCAGAAGAAAAGAGGAGTTGCAATCTTATTTTCAGATACATGTGGATTTAAAGCAACTAAAGTCAAAAAAGACAAAGATGGTCACTTTATATTGGTCAAGGGAAAAATACAAGAAGACATTTCAATTATAAATATTTATGCACCCAATTTAAATGCTCCCAGATTCTTGAAACAGACTTTACTCAGTCTGAGCAATATGATTTCTGATAATACCATCATAACAGGGGACTTTAACACTCCTCTTACAGAGCTGGACAGATCCTCTAAACAGAAATTAAACAAAGATATGAGAGACTTAAATGAGACCCTAGAACAACTGTGCTTGATAGATGCATATAGAACACTCCATCCCAAAGATAAAGAATATACATTCTTCTCATCACCCCATGGAACATTCTCCAAAATTGATTATATCCTGGGACACAAAACAAATATCAACAGAATCAAAAGAATTGAAATTTTACCTTGTATCTTCTCAGACCATAAGGCACTAAAGGTGGAACTCCACTCTAACAAAAATGCTTGACCCCACCCAAAGGCATGGAAATTAAACAATCTTCTGTTGAATAACAGATGGGTGCAGGAAGAAATAAAACAGGAAATCATTAACTTCCTTGAGCGTAACAACAATGAAGACACAAGCTACCAAAACCTGTGGAATACTGCAAAAGCAGTTTTGAGAGGAAAATTCATCGCTTTAGATGCCCACATTCGAAAAACAGAAAGAGAGCGCATCAACAATCTCACAAGCCATTTTATGGAATTGGAAAAAGAAGAACAATCTAAGCCTAAACTCAGTAGAAGAAAAGAAATATCCAAAATCAAATCAGAGATCAATGAAATTGAAAACAAAAGAATCATGCAGAAAGTTAATGAAACAAGAAATTGGTTTTTTGAAAAAATAAATAAAATAGATAAACCATTGGCCAGAATAAAGAGAAAAAGAAAAGTAAAATCTCTAGAAATGATAAAGGAGAAATGACAACTGATCCCACAGAGATACAAGAGATCATCTCTGAATACTACCAGAAACTCTATGCCCAGAAATTGACAATGTGAAGGAAATGGATCAATACTTGGAATGACACCCTCTCCTTAGACTTAGCCAGGAAGAAACAGACCTCCTGAACAGACCAATTTCAAGCACTGAGATCAAAGAAACAATAAAAAAGCTTCCAACCAAAAAATGCCCTGGTCCAGATGGCTTCACACCAGAATTCTACCAAACCCTCAAGGAAGAGCTGATTCCTGTACTGCAGAAATTATTCCAAAAAATTGAGGAAGAAGGAATCCTCCCCAACACATTCTATGAAGCAAACATCACCCTGATACCAAAACCAGGAAAAGACCCAAACAAAAAGGAGAATTTCAGACCAATCTCACTCATGAATATAGATGCAAAAATTCTCAACAAAATCCTAGCCAATAGATTACAGCTTATCATCAAAAAAGTCATTCATCATGATCAAGTAGGCTTCATCCCAGGGATGGAAGGCTGGTTTAACCATACGCAATTCCATAAACGTCATCCACCATATTAACAGAGGCAAAAATAAAGATCACATGATCCTCTCAATAGATGCAGAAAAAGCATTTGATAAAATCCAGCATCCTTTTCTAATTAGAACACTGAAGAGTATAGGTATAGGTGACACATTTCTAAAACTGATTGAAGCTATCTATGACAAACCCACAGCCAATATTTTACTGAATGGAGTAAAACTGAAAGCTTTTCCTCTTAGAACTGGAACCAGACAAGGTTGTCCTCTGTCACCTTTACTATTCAACATAGTGCTGGAAGTTCTACCCAATACAATTAGGCAAGACAAGGAAATCAAGGGAATCCAAATGGGAGCAGAAGAGGTTAAACTCTCCCTCTTTGCTGACGACATGAACTTATACTTAGAGAACCCCAAAGACTCAACCACAAGACTCCTAGAAGTCATCAAAAAATACAGTAATGTTTCAGGATATAAAATCAATGTCCACAAGTCAGTAGCCTTTGTGTACACCAATAACAGTCAAGAGGAGAAGCTAATTAAGGACACAACTCCCTTCACCATAGTTTCAAAGAAAATGAAATACCTAGGAATATACCTAACGAAGGAGGTGAAGGACCTGTATAAAGAAAACTATAAAATCCTCAGAAAGGAAATAGCAGAGGATATTAACAAATGGAAGAACATACCATGCTCATGGATGGGAAGAATCAACATTGTTAAAATGTCTATACTTCCCAAAGCAATCTACCTATTCAATGCCATTCCTATCAAAATACCTACATCGTACTTTCAAGATTTGGAGAAAATGATTCTGCGTTTTGTATGGAACCGGAAAAAGCCCCGTACAGCTAAGGCAGTTCTTAGTAATAAAAATAAAGCTGGGGGCATCAGCATGCCAGATTTTAGTCTGTACTACAAAGCCATAGTGCTCAAGACAGCATGGTACTGGCACAAAAACAGAGACATAGACACTTGGAATCGAATTGAAAACCAAGAAATGAATCTAACACTTTACAACCACCTAATCTTCGATAAACCAAACAAGAACATACCTTGGGGGAAAGACTCCCTATTCAATAAATGGTGTTGGGAGAATTGGATGTCTACATGTAAAAGACTGAAACTGGACCCACACCTTTCCCCACCCACAAAAATTGATTCAAAATGGTTAAAGGACTTAAATTTAAAGCATGAAACAATAAAAATCCTCCAAGAAAGCATAGGAAAAACACTGGAAGATATTGGCCTGGGGAAAGACTTCATGAAGAAGACTGCCATGGCAATTGCAACAACAACAAAAATAAACAAATGGGACTTCATTAAACTGAAAAGCTTCTGTACAGCTAAGGAGACAATAACCAAAGCAAAGAGACAACCTACACAATGGGAAAGGATATTTGCATATTTTCAATCAGACAAAAGCTTGATAACTAGGATCTATAGAGAACTTAAATTAATCCACATGAAAAAAGCCAACAATCCCATATATCAATGGGCAAGAGACATGAATAGAACTTTCTCTAAAGATGACAGACGAATGGCTAAGAAACACATGAAAAAGTGTTCATCATCTCTATATATTAGAGAAATGCAAATCAAAACAACCCTGAGATATCATCTAACCTCAGTGAGAATGACCCACATCACAAAATCTCAAAACTGCAGATGTTGGCGTGGATGTGGAGAGAAGGCAACACTTTTACACTGCTGGTGGGACTGCAAACTAGTACAACCTTTCTGGAAGGAAGTATGGAGAAACCTCAAAGCACTCAAGCTAGACCTCCCATTTGATCCTGCAATCCCATTACTGGGCATCTACCCAGAAGGAAAAAAATCCTTTTATCATAAGGACACTGGTACTAGACTGTTTATTGCAGCTCAATTTACAATCGCCAAAATGTGGAAACAGCCTAAATGCCCACCAACCCAGGAATGGATTAACAAGCTGTGGTATATGTATACCATGGAATGCTATTCAGTTATTAAAAAAAATGGAGACTTTACATCCTTCGTATTAACCTGGATGGACGTGGAAGACATTATTCTTAGTAAAGCATCACAAGAATGGAGAAGCATGAATCCTATGTACTCAATTTTGATATGAGGACAATTAATGACAATTAAGGTTATGGGGGGGAGGAAAAGCAGAAAGAGGGATGTAGGGAGGGGGGTGGGTCCTTGGTGTGTGTCACACTTTCTGGGGGCAAGACATGATTGCAAGAGGGACTTTACATAACAATTGCAATCAGTGTAACCTGGCTTATTGTACCCTCAATGAATCCCCAACAATAAAAAAAAAAAAAAGAAAAATTTCATTTATGTTTGGGTTCAATGTCATGAGAAGCAATTAGATTTTCATATTCTAAAATAATGGTTGTTGCTTTGGGAAAACCTTTATTATCACAAGGTTTATCAACATTGGTTCTTCTGCATTCAAGAGGGCGTGTCTATGAAATAAAGAGGAGAGAGGACACTCCTTTCAATTGTATGGCCATTTGAAAGAATGCTGTGGGCTTTATTTTATCCTATTTTCTTGGCTGTATGCCTTCATGAGGTACACCAGCCTTGTATATGGCCACAACTTAGGATACAATGCCTGTTATAGTTTGATTCCACTCTTTTTGCTCTAACATCTTTTTATCCTGAGTGTTATATTATGTCAATATGTGACTTCAAAGTTTTTTGAGAATGTTTTCTGGAGCCATCCCTAAGCCATGCCTCTGATCTTGAGGGTTATAGACAGTAAATTTGAAAATTTTGGAGGAAATCTAGCTATAATGACCAAAGAAAGGTAAAGTAGCTACAATGAGAACATTTTTACTCTGTGATGACTTAGAGAAAATAGGGATTAAGAATTTCTGTGACCTCTGCCAGTAACTCCTCTAATTCCCTAGAGAATAACATCAGTTCCATTCGAAATTAATAGTTATACTCAGCTTAAGGGACAGAAGGTAGGGAATTATGAATACCATTAGCCTTGGAGTTAGAAGATAATACAGTCAGCTCTATCACTGCTGTTTAAGGGGCTATCACTGTTACTTTCAGACATATCACAGCTCAGCTGAAATGAACTGTCCTCATCTGTTACTCAACTTTGCGATCGCAGTTTACTTATTTTAGGAATAAGATATAATGGATATGATTGTATCTACCGACTAGAATTATCCTGAGGTTCTCTAAGATAATTTATATGAAGCCCAAGGACAGTGCCTAACATCTAGTAAATAGTCATTATGTTTAGCTAATAACAATCATAATCCATAATTGCAACAATATGGAGCTATACAAACTAAAGGTGTGGATGATACCTAATGGGCATTGCAGATGGTTTTAAACCACAAGAAAAAAGAGTTACTACTTAGATTAGCATGTAATGGAGAGGCATTGGCTTTTTCTTCCTCTCTTTTTCTAGCAAGGAATTGGCATGACAAGAATTCCACTATTAAAAGATGAGTTTGTCAGCAGTAGGAGGGATGCTATTGGGTGAGTTAAGGATGACTCCTGGGCTTCCAACTCGAATGAAAAGGAGTCTGTAGGTTCCACTAATGGCAGTAAGATGATCTGGATGGAGGGTATGTTTGAAGACTAGTATAGACTTTATCTTTAACATGTTGAGAATAAGATATAATATCCTTAGTAGTTTATTACTGGATAATATGAATATTAAGTTTCTATTAAAATATAAATATTATTACTGCTAAAATAATAGAAGTTACGGATAGACTTCATGGGAAATGAGATACTAGAGATACTTATTTGATATGTGGAGATGTGATTGCATTTTATTGGTTTTATTTATTTACTAAAGGATTTTATTTATTAAATTCAGTTTAGCTGCATTCAACTGGTTTTTGAGGGGATGGGGGGATTCAAGGGGCTAATATCTGATATTTTAAGAAAGAAAATTTAATAGCTATATTTTTGTACTATATGATTCAAGTTCTTTGGTTGACCTCAAAGTAATCATTTAGACCTGAATAAGGCATTATCATGATTTACATCCCATGAAATAAATTATATAGGAAGTTAGATGACAACATTTTCTTGTAGGATTTAGGCAGTTGACAGATACATGCAGGGCTGACCTTCCTATAGATGGAATAAAGGATTTTATATTCTATTTGTTTTCTGCACCCTACAATTATTTTAGAACATTATATTTCCACTGCTAAAGCACATTGAATGCTAAAATGCATTAATTATTTAACTTTATAAATATTTCAAAATGTTACTTATTCTTATCATGGATAAAGGCCATGAGTGCAAAATTAGTAGGGGACACTGCAGATAAATTATGAAGGAAATATTAATAGAGACCTATATAAAGGGAAAGTTAAGGTCTCTGAGAACAAATTTGACCAACTTTACAATTTTCCTTATCCTATCCCTGAACAGGGAATATTTCCTTTCCATCAAGATAAAATCAGTGATCAAAACAATAGGCATTGTGTAAGACAACTAGTTTACGTTTTCTTGGAGGTTGTACTTTCATTTGAGGGTGGTGCTTTCAGGAGGCCAAAAATACACTTTTAAAAAAATCAATTAACTTGATATACACATGTTCTTGTATTTAAGTTTACTTGTACAAATGAGAGAAAGAACTAATCTAGTTAATTAAACCATGCCACTCACTGATGCCCCTGAGGCTCAGCCTGCCTGAGGAGGAAGAAAAAGTGGCTCCATTGAAATGGAAACACAGGCCAGCCTGATGTACTCAGCCTGACAGCTTACACCTGTCTTAGCAATTCTCTTGGAGATTGTTGAGGTTTCTTCTTTGAAAGCCCATGATAAAAGCCTAATAATTGTTCTTATGCTTTCTTAATAGTGTAAAATGCTCTGACAGCTATCAACAGTGTCAAATCCAGTGACTTAACAGCATTTTTTCATTTCTCTAACGTCAAAATAATTTCTATAGTTTTAAAGAAATAAAGATGATAACAGATGGTAAGGTACAGAAATCTTGAGAAAAACTGTTGCATTGAAATGTAAGTTTTAGGCATAAGAAGCAACATTAATAGCAAACATGTAGGAAGCCCCTGACCACAGGCTTAGTGGCCACTGAACGGCTGAGGATAGAATTTGAAAGACCACTAGTTCTGTAGGAGAATTTAATGTAGGAAAGGGGAAGACACAGTAGCATAGCTTGCCGTGGACAAGGAATTTATGCTATCTAATTACTTTACTTCTAAAAGTGAACTCTTCTAAATTCTAACAAAGCCACCATATTTTATTTGAGTAAAATATATATAATTATATTTTTGTGAGTGTTATAAATACTTTATAGAACATTAGAACTTCCTAGGTAATTGATGTTTATAGCACTTATATGCCCCTTGAAACCAGAAACTTTGGTTTTTACATTTAAAGTTATTAACTTGGCTCATAGCTACAGTTCTTTACACTTAACGTAATTTTAGAAATTTTATCTATAATTGTTTTGATGCCAGATCCTCAGCTGAGAATGGACTAAATATATATTTTACTACTATGGGAAATAAAATTTACTTTCAAATAATATACTCTATACTTTCAGTAATGTTAAAGAAAATAGAGGGGTCTGACTATGTGCAATAGAAGGTAAAATAACTATTTGGATCTCTCCTCCCAAAAAAACTTTCATTTGCAATTATTTGTTTCCCCTTGGATAACAAGGTAATATTTATTGATTTACATATTTATTAGATAAAATGAACTTAGCAGACAAATCAATAAGAAAGTTATTTAGAAGTCAAAACATCTGAAAATTCCTCTTTATTTTCTGAAATATTAATTCAAACATGGACATAATACACACTTTTCTTCTTGCTCTTGAAAGTTCTAAAAACCAGCTCTTTCATTTGGGTACTTTTTTATGATTTTTTTTGCATTTATATCTGTTCTCTAATTTTGGTGAAAATCAGTTGAAAACATTCTATATCTAGTGTTATATTATGTAGAGTAAATTAAAGAATACTTCTCTTAATTGGATACTTTTAAAACTTGATGATTTTGTCAGAAATGCATTTTGAATCTTGTGCCCAGATCCTTTGAAGTTCAGCTTTAAGTAATTATCAAATAATAAAATATTTTATAATCAGTAGTCTAGTACACCATGGCTCTTTGATACTTGGCCTTTGAAAAGCATAAAGCTTAATTAAAACACACTAGAGAATATCAAATACCAACAATTCCTCACATCTGTATCATGGCTTATAGTATCTAAAGCCTCCTCACATTCCTTCTATCTTTTTGTTCTTCACAACTATCCTGAGATGGAGGCAGAATAGATACAGCTAAGAAGATGAAAACTCACATCCACCACAGCTGGAAAGATGAAAATTGAGGGCTTATATTTGGGTTTTCTGAAGCCAAGTTCAATTATTTCTCTACATTATGAGGTTTATTATGTTTGACCAATGTACATAAAATATGTTCTTTAAGAAGAAACACAATATGTTTACATTTAAACTTCAGCTGAGGGTGGTATTGAGTTGTAAATCACAAGACACAGTGTTTAGATTCTTAGTGCATTCCAATGAAAGGAAAGAACAGATTCGCAAATTGCTTTATTAAAATGCTGTTTGCCATGGAGATGAAACTTTCCAGTTACTCTGGCTAGATGCATAGCAAGAAGTTATTTATTAGTACTGTGGGTTCAACAAAGTTTGATAGCTTTATAGGTGGTTATACAAGAATGAGCAAAAATCAGATAAAACACACAAAAACCACTGTGGTCTTGCCATGCTTAGGACATCTAAATAGACGCACAGATACAGATTAACAGCTTACATCAATACATTCAGAGCAATGCACACAGCAAGGAATTTCAGATTCATTACTGTATATACCTTGAAAGGGCTAAAATATGTGCTATGACTAAGATTAAGTAAAAGGTTTTATAATATTTATTTAGTAAGTTGAATGCAAAAAATTACTTATTAGAGCAAATATCACATTTTAGGGTAAATCTTTATAGAAGCTTGTTTTGCTTGAAAACCATGTTTGTTGGCAGTATAAACTTCCTTGTTTTGACTCTTAATTCTGTATTTTGTTTTGCTGCATATGTATCTGAAGAGATTTAAAAGTCATTTACTTTTAAAAATTAATTTACAATTCTTTGATAAGTAAAGACACGAGCACAGTTGCATCCACTTGTGCATGTTCTTGTTCAAATAAACCTGATTTTCTTTTTATTATTAATTTGTAGGAGTTCTTTATACAAACTGGCACAAGTTTCCAGACAGATATTTGTAGTACAAATATTTTCTCTAGTCTATGGTTGCCTTTTCTTTTTTTACTTGTATTTTAATTTGTTTAAACTTCAAAGTCTTATGGGGGTACAAATGTTTTTGGTTACCCGGAATGCTCTTGTTACGTCTGAGTCATGGTTGTAAGTGTGCCTGTCACCCAGATAGTGTTCACTGTGCCCTGTAGGTAAGTTTTCACTCATCTCCTCCTCTACCCTCATACCTGCTTGATTTCCACTGAGTTTTACTTCCTTCTCTGCACATATATGCTCACCAGTTATTTCCAGTTTAATAATGAGCACATGCGATATTTGTTTTTACATTCTTTAGGTACTTCACTTAGGATAATGGTCCCCAGTTCCATCCAAATTGTTGCAAAAAGCATTAACTCATCCTTCCTCATGGCTGAGTCGTATTCCACGTTATAGCTGCACCACATTTTGTTAAGCCAATCATGAATTGATGGACATTTGGGTTGCTTACTCAGCTTGGCAATTGTGAATTGTACTGCAATAAACATTTGAGTGTGTGTGTCCTTTGAAAAAATAATTTCCTTTCCTTTGGGTAAATACCCAGTAATGGGATTGCAGGATCAAATAGTAGTTCTATTTTTAGCTCTTTGAGGAATCGCATACTGTTTTCCATAGAGGTTGTACTAATTTGCAGTCCCGCCAATAGTGTGTAAGTACTCTTTTCTCTCTGCATTCAGACCAGCTTGTATTGTTCTTGGATTTTTTAATAAAAGTCATTTTAACTGGGGTAAGGTGATTTTCTTTTATTATTTTTTAATCCATTCATCTGCAAACTGAACTTTGCTTTTCTTAATAATGTCTTTTAAAGAACAGAAGTTTTGAATTTGTTTTTGAGTACTTCATCATTTTTTTTTCTTTCATAGGTAATACTTTGTGTTTGAAAAATATTTGTCTATTTCTCCCACCCCAGGATTAGAGAGAGAGTCTTTTGTGTTTTTATTTGTTTTGTTTTGAGATAGGTTGGAGTGCACTGGTACAATCATAGCTCACTGCATCCTTGAACTCCTGGACTCAGTGATTCTCCTTTCTCAGCCTCCTGAGTAGCTGGAACTACAGGTGCATACCACTATACCCAGCTAATTTTTAATTTTTTTTTTTAATAGAAATGAGGTATTGCTTTGTTCCCTAGCTGGTCTCCAGCTCCTGGTCTCAAGCAATTCTCCCAGCCCCAGCTTCCCAAAATGCTGGAATTACAGGTATGAGCCATCCAGGCTGTCTTGTATTTTTCTCTAAGAGTTTTATAGTTTTATGTTTTGTGGTAAGCTGATGGTCCATCTTGAATTTTTATGTAAAGAGCAGTAGACAAGTTTTATTTTCTCCCCATATATTTAATAATTGTTCCATTTCCGTATGTAGAAAGACTTTCCTTTTTTTTTTGGTTGAGACAGAGTCCCACCCTATTCCCTGAGTAGAGTGCAATAATGTCATATCTCACTGCAACCTCAGACTCGGGCTGTGGGCATCCTGCTGCCTCAGCCTCTGGAAGCCACTGAGATTACAGTTGCTGGCCGCCGTGCCCGACTGGGTTTTTGCATTTTTTAAGGAGTTGGGGTCTCACTCTCACTCAGGCAAGTCTCAAACTCCTGAGCTCAAGCAATTCTCCTCCTCAGCCTCCAGCAGTGCTGGGATTACAGGCGTGAACGTCCACACCTGGCAAGACTTTCTTTTTTCCCACTTTGTTGTTTTGGTTCCTTTGTAGAAGATCAAATGACTATAAATTCATTAGTCTGATTCTAAAATTGCCACTCTATTTTACTAATCTATTTGCCTCTTCCTATGCCAATAACACATTGTCTTAGTTACTATAACTTTATATTAAATGATGTAATAAGAAAGTGTAAATGCTCTGAATTTCTTAGACTTCATCAAAATTATTTGGCTATTTTAGACTCTTAAATTTACTCACAGATTTTAGAATCAGCTTTTCAATTTCTACAAGGAATCTTGTTAATTTTTGATGAGTATTATGGTACATACATTAATCAATTTGGAAGAATTTACACCTTAGCAACACTGAGTCATTCAATCCATTAGCATGGCATATATCTGCATTCACATAGGTCTTTAAACATTTTCTCTCAACCATATTTTATGGTTTACAGGATAGAGGTTTTGTATGTATTAAATTAAGTATTTCCTATTTTAGGCTGTTACAAATAATATTGTTTTTTAAATTTTATTTTCAATTTGTTCATTGTTTGCATACAGAAATACAATTGACCCTACAATTCTGAAATAACTCATTAAATTAGCTCTAAGATTTTTGTACATCCCTTATGGTTTTCTATGTAGATGCTCATGTCTCTGCATATGGAGACAGTTTTATTTATTTTTATCCAATTTGGTATTTGCTTATCACCTTACTACTCTAGATAGAACTTCAAATTCAATCCTAGTAGAAGTAATAAGAGTAGATTTCCTGATCTTACCAGGAAAGTGTGTAATATTTCTCCATGAAGTAGTACATTAACTATAGCAGATTGAGTATATAACTTTAGCAGATTGAGTGAGGTCTCCTATTTCCTATTTCTAGTTCTCTGAGAGTTTTTATGATTAATGTCTGTTTAACTTTGTCGAATGCATTTTGTACAGCTATTGAGTTGATAATATGATTATTTTTAATGTGGTGAATAACCTTAATTGATTTTCAAATATTAAACTGACTCAAGTCATGATATGTACTCTTCTACATATTTTTACATACTGCTGATTTAATTTGCTAACATTTTAAAGATTTTTCCATCTAGTTTTGTGACAGAGATGAGCATGTAATTTTCTTTACTTGAAAAGTGTTTGTCAGGTGTTGTCAAGAATTATGCTGTCAATTTCTCTTTTCCTTTGTGTCACGAAAGAATTTTTATAAAACTGGTATTATTTCTTCCTGAAATGCCTGAGAGAATTCACCATCTCTCAAATGAATTAAGTATTAGAAACCGATATCGGAATTAAGAACTGAAGCCATCCAAGCCTGAAGTTTTTTCATAGGAAGAGTTAAATTAGAAATTCATTTTTAAAAACATATATAAATATTCACATTATAAATATTTCTTGTGTCAGTTTTGATAACATACCTTTCAAAAATTTGAAAATTTCATCTAAATTGTCAGTTTTATTGGCATAAGTTTTGCATAAGATATCTATAATGATATCTTTCACTTATAATTGTTCCCATTTTTTGATGCTGAAAGTAATTTTATTATTTTTTTCTGAGAGTCAACTGTAATCTTTATTAATTTTTACAATTATTTGTCTTTGTTCCATTTCCACTGATTTCTGTTATATTTATTACCTTCTTCCATCAACTTATTGTGATTCAATTTTCTTAACTTCTGCTAGCTTCTTAAGGTGAAACATAGGTAACTGGAGATATTCTGTCTGACACTTTCCATGTTCCCCCTCTTTGGTTCTGATGTCTGATAAGTCATTTTAACTACTTTTTCCTGAGTTCCTCAGTCCCTGACACAGACTTTGTGTCAAGCTTCTTCACTCCTTATGCCAAGACCCCCTCATCTGGTGACCCCAAATCTTTTCACTTCTCTGAATGGGACTATGATATAACCAAGAATATATTTGGTCTTCATTCAAGGATCCTCGCACAGGCACAGAGCTTCAAAAACCCATGCAATTTCCTGCTTGGAGATTCTTTGATATATTAATGAGGTGATTCTTGGTTGGCACCTAGATAGCTTCAGGATGGGAGCTTGTCACCAGAAAGACCAACCCCATGATTAGAAACCCAGAACTTTGAGCTAGCTTGATCCTCCTAAGAGGAGAAGGAGGCTGGAGATGGAGTTGAAACAGTAGCCAATTATGCCTATGTAAGGAAACCCTGATAAATACTCTGGACATCAAAGCTCAGTAGTTTCCTTGCTGATAAGCCAAGAAGGGAACTCACCATAACTCCATGTGGAGGGGGCAGGGAATCTCTGAGCCTGGACCCTTGCAGACCTTTCCATATGCACCTCTACACTTGGCTGTTTCTGGTTTGTATCTTTTACCACAAAACTATAATTGCGAGCATAGCACTTCCTTGAGTTTTATGAGTCATTCTAGCAAATTAGCAAACCTAGGGAGGGTTGTGTTACCCCTTCAATTTATATTGAACTGGTCAGATAGGTGGGTGTTCTGTTGCCCCACTTGGTGTTTGAAGTGCAGCCAATCTTGCACAAAACTGAGCCCTTAATTTGTGGGATTTAGTACTAACTCTGAGTGCTAGCGTTACAAATATATTGTAGTACCTCAACTTGGTGAAGTGGGGAGCAGATAGGAACACTATGGAGCAAAAACGTATATACTTGTTGCAAAAAACACTGGTCATTCCTCCTATCCAGGCTGGTTTCCTCACATAATAAATCATTTTTTTCTTTAGTTATGCAGGTGTCTACCCAGCTGAAGTCCTTATTTCTCAGCTTGAAAATAAAGCTGTGTACATATAATTTATGCAGATGTGTTATTGTATCTTCTCCTTCTCCTATTTATTATGAAAGGTATTGTCTCTGCTCTAGAGCTTACCTCTCAGCAGAGAGCAATTATATGTTTGTTTACTTCTTTCTTTTCTGGGAGTGGTATCTGAGATTCAAGATTTGACTCTCTTTAGAACATGTATTACATTACATAGGGTTATTTAATACATTTATCTGAAAGATTAATGAGTTCTGCTAAAATCTCCTTGAATGTATTGTGGCCAGTTGACAATATTACAGCCCTGGACTCTGTACAGAAAAGGTGTGTGTTAATATATACAGTCATTATTTCCAAAAACATTTGCAGAAAGAGGCACCTGTAAGAAAAACTCCTCCATCAGGGCCATGGTCCACCGGTAGTGCAGATTCCAGGGTTTGGCCGGGTGGCTGATGTCTGCCGCATGGAGAATTAGGGACATGGTTTTGGCTCGGTCAACCCTGTCAAACCAAGGACATGTTGAAATTATCAGACCAAAGTAACCAATTTACAGTACTCTCTGAGTCCATGCCGAGACCTTTAACACAACAAAAGAAAATCACTTACCCTTCATGCTGCTGCAAACTGTTTCTTATATTTTTAATTTGCTGGAAGTGACCCGACATGTCTGTAGATAAAACCATTTCAATCACTAGGTTCCGAAGGTCCCTATAGAGTAATCAAAAGGAGAAAGGTTCACTTGGCTGTTTATTGTTCTGAAATGGAACATTTTCTTAAATACACTAATCACATTTTATTGTTCTTAGTGGGCATGAACACCAAAGATGCTACTTTTTATTATTTATTTATTTATTTATTTTTTATTGTTAAATCATAGCTGTGTACATTAGTGCAATCAAGGGGTACAATGTGCTGGTTTCATATATAATTTCAAATATTCTCATCAAACTGTTCAATGTAGCCTTCATGGCATTTTCTTAGTTATTGTATATAGGAGGGAGGGTAATGGGTGGGGCTACACCTATGGTGCATCTTAGAATGGGTACAGGCGAAACTTACTAAAGGCTGAATACAGATGCTACTTTTTAAATGCACAAGTGCTCACAAAAGTTGACATTAGTTTACTCTGGAATTCTCATGGATTTAAGAAGTTACCTGCAGAGTGTGAACCGTGAATGATGTTAATATCTACCATAAGAACCAGTACTTTTCTTGTCCTACCTATAACCCCTCCCCAATCATAATTCCTAAATACTGATTTTCTATATGATGGCATCTTCAGCCATTTTAAAGGAAACTAATTCTATTCTAATTATAGCATTTGAATATTTTAGAAGAAAAATGTTACCCAGTGGAGTTTGAGACTATTCTAAATACATATGGTCAATAAAACTAAAAGGGTTAATGTCTCAGGGAGGAGAGAGGAATGAAAGGGCCATGGATTCTCAAGACCTTCTCTGCTCCTTCCCCACTCTTTAAATTTTCTTTTAAAACTTAACTCTACATATCAAAAATGATACAGAAAAAAATGAATATAGTGCTAACATTTTGAATTTATATAAGAGTACATATTGGTACAAATTGACCAGAGAACCATTCCAGAGACTGCATAATATATTTTAAAGTATTGTTGTGTTGTGTGTAATCTTATCCATGCAATCGACCTGGAAATATTTCAGCTTTGCCTAACAGAGCCTGGTTCTTGAACAACATCTTCTAAGTACTAATCTTTCTCAGAGTTGTCCCGTCAACATTGAGTTTGTACTATGGGGAAGGTACTGACTTTCATCTGTTTTTTTGACTTTAAAATAATTATTATATTATCTCTCTCCCTCCCTCCCTCTCTCCCTTCCTCCCTTCCTCTCTCCCTTCCTCCCTTCCTCTCTCTCTTTCATTCATTTTTTTTTTTTTTTTTTGACAGCGTCTCACTCTGTCACCCTGGGTAGAGTGCCTGGCACCACAGCTCCCAGCAACCTCAAACTCTTAGGTTCAAGTGATCCTCTTGTCTCAGCCTCCTGAGTAACTGGGACTCTAGGAGCCTACCACAATGCCCAGCTAGTTTTTCTATTTTTATTAGAGGTGGGGTCTCACTTTTGTTTAGGCTGCTCTCAAACTTCTGAGTTCAAGTAATCCACCTGCCTCAGCCTTCCAGAGTGCTGGGATTACAGATGAGAGCCACAATTCCTGGCCAATTAATCCTTTTTTTGAAATTAAGTCTCTTCCAGGTTTCCTAAGAAACTTACCTCCAGTCATCTTTGGATAAATTTATCAAGATATTCATTTCTTCTTCTTGCATAAGTCTATAAGCTGCACTCACATGGTGATTCTCAAGGACAGAGCGATCATTATACAAAATGGCAACATCTGACCTAAGAATTAAAACAAAAGGCCCAATAGAGGATGTTTTTAGACTTCATGATTGTCTAATAAAAAATACCCAAGTTTCAAGTCATATCATCAGGAAAAATCCCATAATTATACACTTACAACTATGGAGAGACAATTTCTTTTTTTACTGTGTATCATGGTTATTGAATATGTGAATAATTGCCCTAATTTCGGGAGTTATTTGTTGATGATTTCATGTTTTCTATATTTATAATCAGATCATTTGCAAGCAAAGTTCATTTTATTTTTTTCTCTCTCAATCTGTATACCTTTCCCCACCCTTTTCTTGTCTGACTGTATCAGCTAGGACGCACAGTACGATGTTGAAAATCAGTGGTGGGGTGTATCCTTTGCCCAACATTTCCTCACCCTCTGCCTCCACCCAGTCCCTGGTAACCACTATTCTGCTCTTGTTGATATTCTTTACAAAGCTGAGAAAGTTCCCCTCTGCTATTGAGAGTTGTTACCATGAGCATGTGTTGGATTTTTTTCAAATACTTTTTCTATATTTATTGATAAGACCCATGCAGTTTATCTTCTGTAGCTTTCTGTGATAAATGATGGCATTAACTGAATATTGAATGATAAGCTGGGCTTGCCTACCTGGGATAAATCACACTTCGGTGTGGTGCTTAATTGTCTTTTAATTAACATTATCATAATTTAAATGTGGTTATGCCTTTTACTTCAATTTGTTATCCAGGTATGTGTACCAGTTACATATTCTGGATACACCAGGGAGAAAAAAAATTACCTAATATCTTTATTCAATCAGAGAATGAATTTCACTAATTCCAGAGACTTGATAGCCACCCCTATTCCTTTAAGCTAAAATTGCTTTTGGTAGGATATGATGAAACTCATTTAGTCTACACGCGATTCTAGCTTTTGCTCCTTTACAATGTTGTGATTAAATTTGAATATTATAGATTCTTTTACTTTAAAATGGAGAAAATTATTTTTAAAGAAAAATTAAAATAATGTTTCACCACCAATTTGAAACAGATATTTTATTTTGAAAACAGAAACATCTAAAGAATGTTTTATTTCTTGTCTGTATTTTCTTTTTTTGCAGTTTTTTGGCCAGGGCCGGGTTTGAACCTGCCACCTCCAGTGTATGGGCCAGCACCTTGCTCCTTAAGCCATAGGTGCTGCCATTTGTCTGTATTTTCACATAATTTGATCATAAATCAGCTACTTCAAGTTGCATTAATTAATTAAACATTGTAGCATAAATTCTGAAGTACTGCAAGCCTTCTCAGATTTGTAAAATGTAGACTGCTTCTCCATCCTTTAGGTTGCCAGACCATTATGGAAGTGTGTAATATGGAGAACAACTATGCTCAATGTCTTCAAATGGTGCACATTTATATAAGTTGGCAAGGTGAACATAGTCAGCAAAAGCAGCAAAAACAAGTCAAATAAAAACCTGAAACCCAAGCTTCTCTCAATTTCCTTCCTCCTGATAGATACAGATATAGTCAGGTATAAAACTGCCTCACTCCTTACTATTTCAGAGGATGAAGCCCTCGTTATGATCAAGCACAGACAATGACAAAATAAAGAACTAAAGTTGCCACACAAACAGTATAAATGGATAGCTATGTGAGTAGATAGATATATTAATTTGCCTCACTATAATAATTATTTTACTATTTGCATCCTATAATACCATAATGTATTTTTTTAAAAATAGAAAGAACCAAAGAAATAGGTGTCCGCTGCAAGCAACCTATTCAAGATATGTACCTGATAGCCTGCTACAGAAACCAAGCTTTGTTATTAATCCAATGTAAGAGAAATGACTTATCAGGCACTAGAATACTTACTTTCTCTTTTGTTTCTAGTGCTATAATAAAGAGGAAATAACATGTATTTAGCTAATAGCACATATCTCAAAATAGACTGTTAAAACTTATCTCAGTTAAGACCAAAAAAATCACTTAATCAATAATTATAGCTCTATACACAGAATTCAGCAGTAGAAAACTTCTGAATTCTGTGTATAGACATATGATGGAATACATGTAGAAGAGATAATTAAATAGATTTTTTTGTTGTTGAGCAAAACACCATGTGCATTTCCAGAAGTTTTCTGAAATCACAGGAAAAACTGTGATTTTTCCAATAATCAATTTGTATCATATGGCCTGAAGTCTGTTTATAGCAGTTTTGTCAGGGTTATTACATGACAGGGAACCAAGTATCACCATCTCTTCCTTTCAGAAACAAGCAAAATGTTTTTGAGCCAGATTTAATTGTGTTAAAGTGTGCATGGCTTTATCTCATAAATCTAACAAGGATGCTGAGAATACAGCATGGTCTTAATGTTTGAGTGGTCTTTGCTAAGAACAGAACAGACTCCAAGCAACATTCAGTATCCATGGTAACATGTAGCTTGACATTTTCTTTGCACAAAGAGGAAATTATTTCCATTTATTTACACTTTCAGGGATTTAATGCATTATAATATCTGCATTAAACTCAAATCTAGCCTTGCTCTATGCTCTAAATTATATTCTGGTTGTTTTGCATTGTACAGTAAATGGGTTTTCATGTTTAACAAGCCCTCTAAATCCAAGTAACAATGAATATGAAATAAAATAGAATTATTGATATCAATGATATATAATCTTATTTTTTCATGGATAAAATTTTCAAGTTCATGTAAAATTAATCCATTAAATATGACCCTGTTAGAAAATTTTTCCTTTTTATACTGAGTTTGTTTGTTTTTGAGATAGAGGCTTGCTCTGTTCCCTGGGGTAAAGTATACCGAGTTTTTATTTATTTTTATTTATTTATTTTTTGAGACAGAGTCTCACTTTGTTGCCATTGGTAGAGTGCCATGGTGTCATAGCTCACAGCAACCTCAAATTCCTGGGCTCAAAAGATCCTCTTGCCTCAGCCTCCCAAGTAGCTGGGACTATAGGTGGCTGCCACAATGCCCGGCTATTTTTAGAGATGGGGTCTCACTCTTGCTTAGGTTGGTCTCAAACTCCTGAGCTCAGGCAATTCACCTGCCTCAACCTCCCAGAGTGCTGGTATGCCGAGTTTTTAAATATAAAAGTGTAAAGGATGGATTCTTCTTTTTCCCCTCCTCGTCTTCATTCTTCTTCCTCTGGTCCTTCTTTTTCATACTCTTCCTCTTCCTTATCCTTATCTCCTTCATCCTTGTCATTCTCCTTTTCTCTTCTTCTCCTTCCCGACAGCCCAAAGCATAAAAAATTACAAATCCTTATCCAGTTGTAGATGAATAGTAAACGGAGAAAGCTAGTAATGATGATTTTCACTGTCAGGGGAAAAGCCCAGTCCATGACTTTTCAAAGGAGAAAGGGCAAAACGTACTCACTGATAACAAATCTCATGCTCCCTTCTTGAACTCCTAACACCATTGTCTTGTACAGAGCCCAGCTCAGTAATGTGCTATCTTTAATTGAAATCCTCCTTACTATGGGTTCAGTGGATATAAAGAGCCTTTGATAAACAAAAATAATCTGTATAGTTTTCTTTTCTTTTCATGCTTACTAGAAATAAAAGAAAAACAACTCCCTAGACTCTGCAAGTAGCGTAGGTTAATAACTTTCCTCCCACACAATCACACTCCTATGTTTTCCTTTTCCTTCCATATTATCTGAAGGACTCTGGGTTTCCTCTAATCCAGGGATTGACAGGATGCCTCCCTAACATTTCACTGGATGAATTTCAACTCTTCCTCTCTCTCCATCAAGAGACTGTGATGTGTAAGCCCTCTCCATTTCAGGCTATAAAAAGTGTCTCTGATTTGTGGAAGCAGAATTATATGAGGTATAAGTAAATGGATTGAGAGTTATTGTCCCTTTTCTCAGTTTTTTAATCCTGCCACTGCCACCAACAGACTGTGCATATCAGAGGTCACATCACCTCTTCAAACCTGTGTTTTCTGTTCCAAGACTGTGAAGCTTAGACCTATAATCTTTAATCTATAATGTGGATCTCAGTCATCTAAGGGCTGTTTAAGCTCTAACATGTCTGCTATTTTAGTAAATTGTTTCTATACTTCCCACATCACAGTAACTCCTTATACATGGAAAATCTGTTGTTAAAAATATTTCTATTAAAAAAATGAACTGACCACAAAAATCCCTGCACATGTATGGTATGGCAGCATTATTCATAAGTGCTAAAATTTGGAAACAACTAAGATTTCCTTCAATAGGTGAAGAGATAAATGGTAGTATGTCTATACAATGGAATTAATCAATAAAAAGAAATTAACTAACTATAAATCATGAAAGTAATAAAGGGATCTTAAATATCTATTACTAGTGAAAGAAACATGTCTGAAAAGCTACGTACTATAAGATTTCAACTATGTAACATTTTAGAAAAGGCAAAACCAAAGAAACATTAAAAAGACTAGTGGTTGTCAGGGGTAAAAAGAGAGAAAGGGAAGGATGAATAGGTAAAGCAGACAGGTATTCAGGGCAATGAACTGCTGTGTTGGATACTATAATGGTAGACACGTGGCGTTATACATTTGTCAAAGTTCACCAAAAGTGAAGTCTAATGTAAACTTCGTCAATAATGATGTATCAAAATTGGTTAACCAATTGTGCAAATGTTCTGTATCAGTGTAAGAAGTTAATAACAGAGGAGTCTTCAAGGTAGCAGGTAGGAAGAACATGGGAACTCTGTGCATTTCTATTCTGCTTTTCTATAAAGGTAAAGCAAGTATAAGAAAAAAAATCTATTCTTTTAAAAGAACAAAAACAAATTAACAAATAAAAAGCAACTAGGTTTAGTTTCCCCTCAACAACAATAGGGGTTTTTATAATGGTTTTAGAGCAGCGGTTCTCAACCTGTGGGTCACAACCCCTTTGTAACAGTGAAAATACATCCTGCATATCAGATATTTACATTATGATTCAGAACAGTAGCAAAATTAAAGTTATGAAGTAGCAATGAAAATAATTTTATGGTTGGGGGTCACCACAATATGAGGAACTATATTAAAGGGTTGCGGCATTAGGAGGCATTAGGAAGGCTGAGAACCACTGTTCTAGAGAGACATGTGTCTTTTAACTTACATTTCTTTGTTAAGCATTCTGACTAGAGAAAGACTTGGAGAAATTTCAGTATCCCACATATATAAAGTGAATTCAATCCCAACGGATCCTAGACCAAATTCTGCCTCTCAGGAACTGACTTCTCTGTCTGACTAAAAAGAAAACAGGGTGCGTTCCTGTAATGGAGTGACTTGTGTCTCCCCTAAAGTTCATACGTTAAAGCCCTAACCACAAATGTGACTATATTTGGAGATGGAACTTTTAAACATGTAATTAATGTTAAATGAGCCTATAAAGGCAGGCCTGAATCTAACATGACTAGGTGTCCTTGGAAGAAGAGGAAGAGATACCAAGGGTGCTTGCAGACCACGTGAGGACACAGCAAGAGGTGTGTCTGTAAGTCAAGGAGAAAGGTCTGAGAAGAATCTGAACCTGATGACACATTGATCTCAGACTCTCAGCCTCCATAATTATAAAAAAAATAAATCCGTGTTAAGTCACCCATGTTGTTACGGCAGCTTTAGCAGATAAATACACTTCCACTCTTTTATGTTGATTCAAATAACTGCCACACTAACCATTACTAAATAACCCCATTTTCCAATTATTTTAAATTTAATATTTTATGTTAGCCTAAAAATGAGATTTCTTTAAATTTTTAATTTTTTTAGAAGTGCAATTTTATAGCTTTCAAATACATAATGACACAAAACCAATACCTTAAATATTATGTTGCAAGATTTGTCTCAATGAGTAGACAGCATACAAAATTCTTAAAAAAAAATAATTGATGGATTTAAGCATTTTCAGCTTGAGCAATTTTGTTAAAAGTCCCTTAAATCTATTCTTTTTTTTAACTTAATTTTTATTAAATCATAACTGTATATAATTCTGTGGTACACTGTAATGATTTGATATACAAAGTGGAATGCTTAACTCAAACTAATAAATATAACCATCACCTTCCTTACTTACTTTTGGGGGGTAAGACTTTTTAATGTACTCTTAGTTGCTTTGAAATGTACCCTTGCTGGTTCCACACAAACGCAGAATCATTTTTTCCAAATCTTGAAAGTACAATGTTGGTATTTTAATAGGAATGGCATTGAATAGGCATGAAACAATAAAAATCCTCAAAGAAAGCATAGGAAAAACACTGGAAGATATTGGCCTGGGGAAAGACTTCATGAAGAAGACTGCCATGGCAATTACAACAACAACAAAAATAAACAAATGGGACTTCATCAAACTGAAAAGCTCTCTACAGCTAAGGAGACAACAACCAAAGCAAAAAGACAACCTACACAATGGGAAAAAAAAAATTTGCATAGTTTGAATCAGACAAGAGCTTGACAACTAGGATCTATAGAGAACTCAAATTAATCTACATGAAAAAAGCCAATAATCCCATATATCAATGGGCAAGAGACATGAATAGAACCTTCTCTAAAGAAGACAAATGGCTAAACAACTTATGAAAAAATGCTCATCGTCCCTATTTATTAGAGAAATGCAAATCAAAACCACCCTGAGATACCATCTAACCCCAGCAAGAATGGCCCACATCACAAAATCTCAAAACTGTAGATGCTGGGGTGGATGTGGAGAGAAGGGAACACTTTTACACTGCTGGTGGGACTGCAAACTAATACAACCTTTTTGGAAGGAAGAATGGAGAAACCTCAAAGAACTCAGGCTAGATCTCCCATTTGATCCTGCAATCCCATTACTGGGCATCTACCCAGAAGGAAAAATTCCTTTTATCATAAGGACACTTATGCTAAACTGTTTATTGAAGCTCAATTTACAATCGCCAAAATGTGGAAACAGCCTAAATGCCCACCAACCCAGGAATGGATTAACAAGCTATGGTATATGTACATCATGGAATACTATTCAGCCATTAAAAAAAATGGAGACTTTACATCCTTTGTATTAACCTGGATGGAAGGAAAACACATTATTCTTAGTAAAGCATCACAAGAATGGAGAAGCATGAATCCTATGTACTCAATTTTGATATGAGGACAATTAAGGACACGGTGGGGGTGGGGGAAGGGGAGAGCAGAGAGAGAAAAGAGGAGGGAGGGGTGGGGAAAGGAAGAGCTGAGAGAGGGAAGGAGGGAGGGGGTTGGGCCTTGGTGTGGCCCCGCCCCATCCTAAAAAAAAAAAAAAAAAAAGGAAATATACCCTTGCATCGTGCATCATACACATTAGGTGAAATCCTGCCAAATATCCTCCCTCCCACTCGCACTCCACCTCCCCTCCCCTCTCTCTCCTCTCCTCTCTTTCTTTCTGGACTATCTTTGTGTTTCATCATTGATGTGAATGTGTAAGTGTTTATATATTGGTTTCATAGTAGTATTGAGTACATGCGATACTTTTTTTTCAATTCTTGAGATACCATTATACCTATTCTTATGAAAATTTTTATGGTTTTTAAAAATCCTCTTAAAATAGGTAGTATGCAGTAAAATAAATTTCAGACTTTAACTCATGCAAGTTAACACTTTTTCTAACTTACCTTGTCTGAATATGAAAGTTGTTTGTGGTCCCTGTGTGCTCGTAGTCATGAATGGCAGCGGCAAAGACCATTGCTAAAATTTCCAGTTCAGTGAGCCAGTGCTGTGAATCAAAGAAAGAATCCATGACACCTAGAAGGCAGAAGCCATGCCTGCTTTCTATGAAAAGGATTGTTAGTGCATTAAGTGTTTGTAAGGATATGACATTATTTATTTCTTTAAAATATTTTCCTTCCTCTTTTGCTTCCATTAATCGTGCATAATGTATGTTTCATGAGGTCAATAATTGTTTTGTGGCCTTGTAAGCTCAAACTTCAAAATATAATCCTTACTAATTGAAAAAGGAGCCATTGTCAAGGTTTTAAAAGATAAAACCTGCTTTCGTTTTGAATTCTTAGCCCTACCAATTTCAGTTCTTATGAAATCAATTATAGTTCAGTAATTTGTAATATACAGGTTACACGTCATTAAAATGCCTTTTAACTCAACTCAACTTTTGTAGAAGACATTGCTACGAGAACATGCTCCATCTTGAAAATATTTACTTTCACTTATTAGAGAAACTGAACTTCATTTTTATATTTAAATATTTAAAAGAGTCTCCGAGAATTTACCAAACTTTCTGTTCATAATGCATATGTGATTATGCAATTAAATAAAGGAAAGAATAAATGCTTTCAGATAAAATACAGGACTATCCATTTCATTTACATTGATCTTTCTGTAACTAACTGAATGATTTAACAGAATTTCTCTATTATTATGAATTCATTTATAAATAATTAAATAGTTTCTTCATCCTTCACACTTTGCAAAACACTTTTACTACATACACTGGCCAAATGTTAACCTATGTGACTATTTAAAAGTAAATAAAATCAAGTAAAATTAAATTCACTTTCCCAGTTACACTAGCTTTATTTCACTACTAACTAGTCACCTAGTACAGATACCAAGTTTTTTTTATCATGACAGAAAGTTCTACTAGATAGCACTGCAAATAGATGGTATTTGATGACAGGTATGGAGAATCCAAAATAACATGGAGTTCACTGTTAGTGATCTATAACTTAAGACAATTAAAGACCGTGCACACAAAACAACAGAAAAATATCATACAAACTGTATGCATACTTGATAAAATTTTGTTAAATAAAGATGCAATCTGAGGGCAGCTAGAGAGGCCATTTGAAGAAGGAAGGACAAAGACTGATAGTTCAGTGCAAAGTTGGAGGCAGAGGGATTTCAAATAGAAAGAGACATGTGGAATGATTATATTAAAATGCATTGAACTAGAATCACCAACAGTACAACTGTGTTGGAGAGTCAAGGGAAGTGATATTTAAAGGAGGGTGGAGAGCATGGGAAGAGTTGATGGACTACCTTGATTAAAGCTGGTGAATTTGAATTCTGTATAAAAGGCTAGAGGAAACCCATTGTAGGTCCATGAATCAAAAATGAAGGAGATGGAAACTATTACATCTTATAGTTGCCAGAGGCATGGTCTTATTAATCTTTGCTCCCTTTATAGAACCCATCATGATATTTAGCCGATAACAGGAACTTAACATATTTTCATTGAATTGTATTTTGTAATTGAATTTTGCATTAGGTAAAGGTAGTAGGGTGTAGTAAAGAAGACTGTGGAATTGGACAATCCTGGTTTTAAATTTCTTGGAACCTCAGGAAAATAAATTAGTTATGCTATCAGTGATAGTTACCATGAAAATGGGATTAGTGATCACCCCCCTGAGGGATCTTGAAAAGGTTTTAATGTCTACATTGTGCCTAACACAAGTCTTGGCATATAGTAAGATACAAAATAAATGTTTTTTCACTTAATTTGCTACTTTACATATATCATATAAGACATGAAGTCTAGAAAATAATAGCTAATGTACCTTTAATGATTGTGATTCAAGTACAATTGCCTCAGAGCTGGATGACTAAAGCAGAAATGATTTTCAGAACCAAAGGGAGTCAATATAATGAACTATTCTGTGTTTATAGACGCATTTAATTGTGGGTCATTAAAAGGAAAAAAGTGACCTTATTAATAGCCTGCATTGTAGGCTGAACTGGAACTGAGCCGCCAATGCTCCCAATGAAACTATGAAATTAAACACCACGAAATGAATAGCAATTGAAGTTAAACCAGTTTCTATACCCCAAGAAACCCATTGTTTTAATAACTAAAATTCTTTCTTAAAAAATTACCTATTTTCTTAAAGTAATTTCTTATAGGTTTTATTTATGGGTTTACAGATTTAACTGGGATTTTTGAAAACCAATACTCAATATCCACTATGATAACATAAAATAGAAAGCTGCAACAGTAAAGCAAAATAAGTTAGGAAATCAGAGATAAAACTTAATTAGAGATTAGCTTATAAATATTTAAAACTATTATCTTGCTAGCTGTCAAAATTGACCATAAATGTATCTCCTGTTTTTATTCTAATTTATCTCCACATCCCATAAACAGTACTTTCTTCATGAATCCTTCTTATTTATTGTTACAGTAGGACCTTAATGATTAAATTTGCATTACAAGATAGCTTAGGAAAAGAGAAACACTGAATTTTCACACTTAATTTAAAAATACACCCATTTTGTATTAGTGAAAGTGGAATTTTAAACTGATTGTTAGCTCCGTAGCTGCTGATTCATTTTGTGCTGGTATCAAATGACAATTGTAACTCAGAAAATGGATGCTTAAGTTCATAGGTTTTGTAAATGATTCGTGAGGACATGCCAAGACAATGAACCCAAATCACATCACTCTTTCCAACTAGAGTAGAGGTCAACACCAAACCAAAGCTCTTCTGATTCGCAGTGGGCAGAAATGAAGGGTTAAAATGACTGTCGTGAGCAATGGAGACATTGCGTTTCACACGATGTTTCGCACCTGCAAGTTGTATTTTATATGAAGAAATGCTTAGGCTAAACTTACTGTAAAATGAGCAGTCATCAGATTACTGCATATCATAAGGAGCTATTGACTGCCACTAACAGCATGTGTAATAACAACAGGAAAAGAAAAAAAAGGAAGAGAACTAACATGAATAGAGCATTTCGGTTACCCTTCATTATATAAATATCTGTATCCTTACGTTGCAGATAACAAAGCTGAGTCCTAAAGAACTGGACTAACAAGCCAAAGGTCACATAGCTATCTAGTGGCAGAGTAAGAAATCAAACCAAAATCTGTTAGATTTCAAAGTTTCTGTTTCTTCTGTGGATCACAATAGCATGATCACTCAAGGGAGACAAAGCAGAATTTTCAGCCAATTTAACTAGATACACGAGTAGGATGAAGTTAATAAAGCTTGAAGACTTATGTCTTTTCCACATCTGAATTACCCAGTGTGTGTGCATGTGTGTGTGCGCGTACACACCTTTATGATGGAGTATATGTGTACACAGTACTATGTTTATGAGGTGGGGAGATTTTCAAGTCAGAAAAATTACATTTTTGGCTTCTAGTATATCTACAAGTACATAGTTAACACCTGTGTTAGCTGAAAGTTACAGGACTGGAAATGTTTTCTCTCTATCCCTTTGGATAGGCTGAAGTAGTCTTGTTATGCTACTAGTATAGGAAACTTGTATACTGTAATACATTTATTTTTTATATTAAGGTATGTGTTAATAAATACTATGTATTAGGCTGTACAAATTGATTTTATTGATTCCTCATTGCCATTCTAAATTTGATTGGTATCATTAACAACATTTTTGCGGAAAAGGCACCACGGTACAAAGCAAGTGAATTAGGAAGAGGTGGGATAGCCTAACTGCTTTCCCCTCACCCAGAGTTGCCTGGGAAGCCACTTACTGTGCGGAACAGAATCTCTACATAGTTTATAGAATAGAGAAATAGTTCCACAGTTTCTGTGTACTCATCAGAGAAAAACTGAGTCATTCCAGAGTATGGAAGACTATTTTTGGATATTATCAGTGAGCTACAAGTTCCAAAAGAAATAAGATTTCATGTCACCTCTCTCTCTTTTACACTTACTGTTAGAGAGAACACAGTGCCAGGAGTCTCCTAGTACAAGTGTTCTCTGGCCAAGGCCCTTGGGTGATTTCATATTCAAAGAGACATGTGAAGGCGGCTTGGCTGCCCTCAGTAAGGCATATGCTCTTTAGCAAAAGGACCGAGTTACTGCACATCACTGTCACTGTGGCACAGGCTACAAGTTAATCAAGTGACAAAGGAAGGGAGACTAGCAGCCACTCTCTTCTCCAGGGTCTATTTCCAGGCTTCAGGGCATCCCTTATGACATGAAGAAACAGAGGGACAACGGTTTCATTGCAATCCCTTTCAGGCAATGGTCCTTAAAACATCTTGCAAGTGACAGGATGCAATGGCCTGACAATGTTGGGCTGCAACTGAAGTGCTCCATAAATGTCACACTGATAAGGCCATCCTGACATAGTGGGGCATCAACCAAACACCACCCTAGGTGACCCAGCCTTTTCTGTGTCAAATATCAGGGAGAACAAAGGGCTGGGGAGTTTTAGCTAAATGAATATTTCTACAATGCCTTTATTTCAAAAAACCAACACGTTGTTATGCATGAAAGTTAATATTCACCAACCACCACTTTCTAATGTAAAGAAAGTTTGTTAAAATAACTATTCCAACCCTGTCAAAACTAGCCTTGTTTTGCCAAAATAGTCTATACGCTTGTAAACTCATATTGCCTTTCCTTTCACCATTTATTGTAAAAATTTTTATTGTTCTTTTTAATTTCAATATATTTTTCTGACAATGTTAATGGTCTACCGCCAGAAAATGTTTGTAATGAGAAAACTAGTGGATGATTAAAGAACTGCTGACAGATTTTTGCTAAAGGATGAATAAAATCAGAAACATATTTCTAAGCCCAAACTGGTAAAGTAGAGGGAAGTCCTATTTTGGTGAGTCATGGACTCCTCATAAAGTGACTATATGATCTTTATTAATAGTAACTTTAACTTTCTAGGAGTCATGCTGGGCTGGGCCTGATCTCCTGATCTTTCAGAAAAGCTAGAATGATTGTTAGGTCCTGCAATAAGTATTCCTTATAAGTCTGAGGGTAAAGTCACAGTGTGGATTTGAATTTCTCTATTTATGTACTAATATGACTTCCCCTAGCTCTTCAATGTTACCTTCAGGCTGGAGGTTCCAAAGCTGAAATAGTAGACTTTCATTTGGCTCCATTTATACTTGTGACAAGTTAAAAAAAATGTAGTTAAGCCGAAACATATTTTAAAAGTATGCAATTCTGGTTACCTCCCAGCCTAAAATGGTTTATAGTTTCCTCACTGCCCTTCATTCTGAAAGCAAGTCCTAGGCTGAGGAGATGTCATGTGGCCCACACCTTTTTGAATCCACCTCAGTTTGGCACCTTCAGAAGGAAGGGCTGCTCCTCACTTCTCACCTGCTGAGTCATCCTGATTTCCTGATCTCTATGTTACAGACCTTCCAAGCTGTCTCGGAGTTCCTGTCATCTCCTTGCTATAATCCCAGGATTTGCATTGCTGAATCGCACTCATTCACCCACCCACTCCATTCATTCATATTCAAAGAAGAGAAAGAAAAAATTGACATGAATAATTTCCCAAATCCCTTTAGGATTTGATTATGATTGACAATGCAAGGTCAATTTAGGAGAACATAATAAATGAGGGGCGAGTACTCTAACTTTTCTATTGACGACTATTTCTCTAGGTTCCCTTTGTAAAATTTGGTTGATTCCTACGGGAAAAGAAATTTATAAACAAAAGATATTCTATCGTCCAAATTTCAGAAAAGTAATATGTTTCTATTTGCCTCTGAGTATTCTGAGTATCTTTTTCCACTGAATTAAAATATGTTTTAGAAATGTATATTACAAATAACTCATTTATCCTCCAAAACCAAAACTATTGTAACTTACAATACTTATTACTTGTAATAATTTTATGGGCATTAAAGAAACAATGGGAACTTTAGGGCAATGGACATTGATGTTTCCAAACCGACAGACTTCAGCTACAAAGCCTTTCTTACCATGATACCTGTATGAAGCATAATGTAATGCACAGTTTGACTGACGTCAGCTGCGTGAACCAAATTGTGGTATGGATTTTTGTACTTGCTGTAACCAACTTCTAAAGCTTCTGCAAAAGCAATTAGGCAAGAAACAGGAATCTGTGGAAAGTAATAATTATGAGTATATTTTGACCCAAAGCATCATACTAAACATGAGCACAGTGTTTGGCATGGGACATATTAGTGACTCAGCAGTTCCTTTAAATCAAATGTGGATTGTTCTGACATACCCCTTCACTAACATATCAGCTTTCAATCCCCACTATTTAACTAAGATAGATGAAATAACAGTCTCATCCATCCTATAATCTTCAAATTTTTATATCCTCCAGCGTCAAGTAAGAAGGCTAATTCTTAAAAGGGTAAACACTTCCGATATAATTCATGAAGTCTAGTTTTTCTATTTGTAATGCAAGGTGGTTAAAATAGATGACTTCCTGTACTTTCCAGCTCTAAAAACATCATGGTTCTATATGAAATGATAAAAGTTACAAGCTGCAGACAACTCAGAAGTCTAGATCAAATCTTTTGCTTGGCTCAATGAAGTTAGTTAGAAGCTCATTCATTTCAATTTAAGAAAAACTGCCAATAACGGTTTATTCTGTGTTTTACGAACATTGGAGTTTAAATCATAACTCTTTAAGACATAGCTTTGAATCTCTGCTTGAATATTCTGTGAACAAATCAGGGGATGTTGGTATCTTGTTGGCCTCGTGACTGGATATATAGATACGCCAGTGAGTTCTGCAGAATGATTCTATCCTGTGGTGAACTTGTTCCCCTAGTTCTATGACCTGCCGACCAGAAGCATTCTAAAATGAATTGATTAATGACTCAATCAATTGAAAATTCACTCAAATGAAAATGCTACATTTTCATTCTTATTCAAGTAACCAATACTAAGAGCATTTCACTTTTGTCTTCTGTTTCTTACCTTGAAACGGTTGATAAGATCATATCTGGTAAACAGTTCATAAATTATAAACTTCAGACTATGCTCTCCACTTGCTTCATTGAGGGCAAATACATCAAAAGACCATTTATCAACATCCTGCAGAAAAAAAGAGTAAATAATTTAGGTGGAAATATCCATAGTTCTGTTTCTTTCTATGAAGAATATTTAATAGCTCAAGCATGTACATCCAGCAGGTCATGTTTTGATTTAGCCAAAACTGCACTTTTAACAGAGTCTGATATCACAGGGCCACTTAGTATCCACGAGTCCACAACCAGAAAAACAAGGACATAATGCTTAATATAGCCCCTGTATCTTCCCCTTAATCCCAAGGTCATTAAACTGATGTAATAAACTTGATAACACTAAAACATTTCCCTTATCTTCTATCTCTCTCTTACCTCCTATCATAAATTATTTTCCCAGCATGGACTTTCTTTTAAGGCAGAATTGTTGGTAATACAGGTGATGGCAGTTGAAGGATGGAAGGAAGATAGCCCCAATTTCTCTTCCTCACTCACTCACACAGGAGTTTGTAATTGGCTTAAAGATTTGGTATCTATGTTCTCTTTTAAGATGCAAATATCAGAGAGAGGTAGAGTGTAAATTACTTTTTTATATTAAAAGGTATTTTATTATACACTACTTTTCACTTGTTACTTACACTCTACCCTTGGCTGACTCATTTATACTTTCTTCCAAAAAGGGAGAGGTGGCAAGAGAGAGGAAATGGGCCTTTTGATTAAGGAAGAGGATAGTTATTTTGGTATTTCATGCAATTCTCTAGGGAAGCAGGCCTGTTGGGAAATAGAAAGGTACCCCCTACCAGGGAGAGGGCACACTGAGCAGGGCTATCACACCACTCCAGCAACCTCATGATTTTGCTTAAAGAGACCTAAAGAAGCACGGTAGTCAGTTCCGTCTACTGTTTACACACACACACATGCAGCAGGTTTAGTATTGAACAGGAAGTGGGCAATTGTAAAGCATTGATTTTGAACGCGAGTAAGTTCTTTTTAAGATTTTAATCAGCTAGTACATTTTTATGGAAGCCAATGCTATGTGCGATAACAATGCTAAAACTAAACTGAAAATCTGATAAAAAAGTTTTCAGTCTCTTTAAAAAAAAAATACTTCCCTTGAAAAGTAATAGTAACAGCTTCCAATGCTATTTTTAATCTCTTGGAAACAAACACCAATGAGATTTTTGTTTGTTTGTATGTATGCCATTATTAAATTCCTTGTATTTGGCCCTAATTTGATCCCCAAACACTTGCTTTATCTCTTCGCAATCATAAATCTTTAGAAGTTCTGCTAGAAGACATTTTACCACCAGGAAATCTCAAAGGAGGCCAACAAATCTTTTATCAAATTCCAAAGCTAATACAGAAGAGTTAGTTCAGAATCTTAGCAGGCTGCTATTTATATTTATAGTTCCAACTAGGGCGCTCTCACTGAGTAAAAGGTTAATTCTCCATTTCTTGGGAATTTTGATAAACAATGATGATTTACATTCATAAACCACTGCAGATGCTTGGATTTTATGTCATCAGAGGGAGAACAAACAATACAAGGAGGTTTCTCAGGGAATGGGAATTATTGAACTAAAATTTTCCACTTGGTGGTATTTCTACCCCCAACATGTTAGTTCATATGTTTTTACTATGCTACATGTTAGAAAAAGTTTTGAATTCTCTCATGCTACAATATGTTGTCATTTGGTTGTTTTTAAGCAAAGATTCTCAAAATACATAAAATAAAAATAAGTAATTTTCTTGCCCATGGTTGAGAAAAGAATAGAGGAGGCAAAATCTCTCAAGAACCAAGTACCCTTGGAATGTGCCATTCTAGCTATCTATTCTTCTTTATTACGAGTTGAGTATCCCTGAAGTGCATGGGACTAGAAGTGTTTTGGATTTTAGATTTTTTTTTCAGATTTTGGAATATTTGTATTATGTACTTACTGGTTGGACCTCCCTAATCTAAAAATCTGAAATTCAATATTCTCCAAAGAACATTTTCCTAGAGTGTCATGTTAGCAATGCTCCAAAAGTTTTGGATTTTAGATCACTGTAGATTTTGGATTTTCAGATTAGGGATATTCAACACATATGCTTCAGGAAAATAAATATGAAGAAGTACTACCACCCCGCCCCCCACAAAAATGAACTTTTTTTTTTTTTTTTTTGAGACAAAGTCTCACTATGTCACCCTTGGTAGAGTGCTGTGGCATCACAGCTCACAACAACCTCAAACTCTTGAGCTTAAGCAATTCTCTTGCTTCGGCCTCCCAAGTAGCTGGGACTACAGGTGCCCGCCACAACGCCTGGCTATTTTTTTGCTTGCAGTTGTCATTGTTGTTTAGCAGACTGGGGCTGGGCCGAACCTGTTTTTTTTTTTTTTTGGTGCAGTTTTTGGCTGGGGCTGGGTTTGAACCTGCCATCTCTGGTATATGGGGCCAGTGCCCTATTCCTTTGAGCCACAGGCGCCACCCAAGCCTACCTCTTTAAATTAAAAAAAAAATTAAATTTAATATGCAGCAGAGAAGCAACAAATATAAAGAATATGCTTAAAATAATTTTTTTTAATGCAATACAAATTTAAAATAGGAATGGAATATAATAAATCAGAAATAAGCAACCCAAATCTTCTGTTGCCATTATCCTTTAAATTCTTGGTTAATTCAAGAAAACCACCATGGTGATTTTTTTGGGAGACAAAATTAAATTTCCCCAACCACATTAGGTGATACAAAGAAATAAGGCATTTAAAAGGATGCTGTTCGTGCTTCCTTCGGCAGCACACATATTAAAAGGATGCTGCTATCAAAATAACATTTAGGAACAATACCCCTCCCCTCCCCGTACACACACACTAGATGCAGACAACTGAGCTGGTGACATTTCTCATTTCAGAGTTTCAACTTCAGTTATTTCTAACATAGTACAGCAATCGAACCTTAAAATATGACAGCCACTGGAGATGCTAAAGACAAGAGAGATACACTTTTTCTTAATTTTATCTTATAATTTGCATTTTTTCAGACCTAAAATTCTAAACATTTTCTTATATATGTTTTGTTTTTTAAAAAACTTTTATATGTGCTGACTAAAACATCTTTTTTTATAATGCATTTAACTCTTCCATAATATATTTATAACAAAACATATACATTTTGACAAGTACACATACTAGTGCCTGCTCAAAGTGAAATTCAAGATCCACCTAAATACAGCATGAAATAAAAGTCACATATGCCTGTGTGTACACACATGCATTTATAGGCATTGATGTTGTTAGTGTACACCAGTCATCGTTTAAGTCTACAATGAGTCATGATTTGGACCCAGCATGTTTTGTAAATGGTTAGAATATTTTTTACATTCTAACATGCAGACATGTTCTCCTTTTCTCCTAGCCATTTTAAGGAGATTGTTTAAAATGACTATTTTATAAATGAAAATAATTAAAATTATTTCACCTTTAATGTTACTATGACAGCTGCAGGATATGCCAGACCCACCATATGATATGATTTTCTGTACATTCTGAAAAAGACAAAAATAAGTGTATGTATAAAAACAATGTACTCAAAGTTCTTAGCTATTTATTAAATATAAGGGAAAACATTACTTTTGGCTTGTTCATCTTTTACCATTAGTTACATACTCTCTTTGTAGCAACAATGATAACTATAGCCACCATGTACTAAGCATTTATAATATGATAGATGTTAATAGCATTTTGTCTACTCACAACCACACTACGAAGTTAATGTAATTTTAGTTTCCATATCAAGATATCCTTCCCTGAACTTATCTTATTAAAACACAGACTGTACTTTGCATATGCAGCAATACTTTCTAATACGCCACCAAATCCATGACAATAGGATATCCTTGTTTTGTATCCATTCATGTGCTGAATGTCATTAAAATATTTCTGTTATGGCTTTTTGTAAAAATGGAAATTATAGGAGGGAATATGCAGTATCATCATCATTTACACAACTTTTTTTTAGTTAATAAGATTGGGAGAATCATATGGGCAAAAATTGCTTAAGTTTGTTCAAACTGTAATTCAATATTATTTATGAAAGATTATTTTTTGAAAGAAAACCAAGTATTTTTCTATTTCCACAACAGCATCAATAAAAAAGTATTTTTATAAATCAATAATTTCATTTTTTTCATTTTATAGTGGGCAATTAAAATGACATAAACCAAATATAGGAACTTCCATTACTGGTTCATGCAAGAATAGAATCAATACGGCATTCTAATACATAAAAAATAGCAGTAGGCTTCTATTTGGTACTCTGAAAGATACATGTTTCCTCCGTAAAGTCCTGGGAAGAAAGAATCCATGTCTCTTAATTCTTATATCAAGGTAGTCCAGCACACACTGCATTCCTTGGACTTATTCATATAACTTCTTCCTACTACCTGCCAAATGCATAGATAACACCAAATTTTAATTAAATATAATGATAAATATGGTGAATATAAGAAATAATTAGGTAGAAAATATTCTGTATCTTTCATAAAGCCATTATGAAAGATACCAACTTTTTTGATTCTATATACCTTATATTAAGAATTCATGGGACATAGTACTTTGTTTTTATGAAAAGGGCATCATTTTCTTAATGATAATGAAAGCCAAGTAATTAATCATGTTTTCCTTTTTAATCTTGACTTCTTGGAAGCTTAGAATTAAAATAATGGTATCTAATTATCTAGGCTAGGCTTTCTTGATAACGTATCTTCGTATTTTATTCCAGAGGTCTTATTACTTTATTTTCATGCTTCTATTTCATGTTTATTTTAAAAGACCACAAATCAGTAATATTAAAAAAGTTATCCTCATACTCTATTTCTATTAAAAGATTTCAGAAGAGTCTATAAATAAAAACACTGATGTTAATTGAGATAGTAATAATTATTGTAATCTTGCAGGGCAAGGAAACTACTAATAGTACTACAAACGATTTAGAAAATAATTACTGTTGATGATACTTAGTTTTTTAAAACAAATGTTTTTTTCTATTTTTATATCATTATTACTAAAAAATAGAGGTGCAGGGGAAATGAAAGGGTGATAAATAGGGAAAAGGGTCAATATAAAAATCAAGTAGGAATAAGAAATATTAAAATGTGAAATAAATTAAGCCAGTATGACTTCACGGACAGAAAAGCAGTATAATGTAGCAAAGAAAACACATGTTCTGAACCACAAGTTAGACACTCATTAGCTGTCTGACTTTCAGAAAGCTATTTAATGTCACTCATTTATAAAATAAGAATAATTATAAGCTTTTGTTAAGGCTACATGATATTAATGCCTAGGATAATACAATAAATATTCAATATAACTATTATTAGTAGTAAAATGATTTCCATTATTCTGCAGCCAATACTATTGGTTCCAACTATTAACATTGCTTAGAGCTCCCTGGGCTCAGTGGTAACTCTGGTGCCATTGAGTTTCTTACACTTGGAATAAACTGAGAAATGAATACTGATGCACTTTGTCATTATATGAAATATAAAGAAAGAAAAAGAGGTTTATCCCTCCAAAGTGAGAGAGAAACTTTCTGATTATTACACTTTTCTAATCCTATGATCAGGAATAGAATTCTAGGATAAAAAATTAGAAATAGAAAATTAACTGTCAAGCTGAGAATCAAATCAAAGATGCATAACAGTAGTAAGAAAGAAAATAAAATACCTGGCAGTATACTTTAAAGGAGGTGCAAAACTTCTATAGGGAGAATTATGAAATACTGAAGAAAGAAACTACAGAGGATGTAAATGGATGGAAAAATATGCCATGATCATGGATCAGAATCAACATTGTTAAAATGGCTATCCTACCCAAAATGATTTTAATTCCAATTAAAATACCAATGACACTTTTTTGCATAACTAGAAAAAATAGTTTAACATTTTGTTTATAACCAGAAAAACCCTGAATATTCAATTCAACCTTACATAATAAAAACAAAGTGAGAGATTATCACTTTACCATACTTTAAGGTATACTACAAGGCTATAATAACCAAAACAGAATGATACTAGCACAAAAACAGAAGCATAGACCCTATAGTTCAGACCAGAGAACCCAGAGATGAAATCATCCGCATATTCTCATCTGATTTTTGACAAAACAGGTAAATACATACACTGGAGAAAAGAAGCCCTGTTCAATAAATGGTGCTGGGAAAACTGGATAGCCAGATATAAAAGACTGAAATGCACCCTTCACCACTCATAAAAATTAACTTACAATGGATAAAAGACTTAAACTTAAGACAGGAAACTATAAGATTCCTTAAAGAAAATGATGAATAAACTCATATTAATATTGGTCTAGGGCAAAGATTCACGAAGAAGACCCCCCAAACAATGATAGTAACAATAAAAATAAATAAATGGGGCCTGATCAAATTAAAAAGCTTCTGCACAGCCAAGGACACAATCAAAAGAGCAAATAGACAACCCACAGGATGGAAGAAAATATTTGCATACTATCCATCTGATAAAGGACCTAGAACTAGAATCTACAAAGAACTCGAGCAGATGAAGAAATAACCAAACTGAGACCAAACCACTTCTACACTAGCAGAAGTACTAGTGGCCAGCAAACTTATCAAACAATGCTCAACATCTCTAATCATTAGGGAAATAAAAATCAAAACTACAATGAGATATCACGTAACTCCAAAAAGAATGGCTCATATTAGAAAGTCCCAAAACAACAGACGCTGGTGTGAATGTGGAGAGAAAAGCACTCTTCTATACTATCGGTGAGACAGCAAACTAGTACAACCTCTATGGAAACTTGTATGGAGATATCTCAAAGAACTTAAAGTAGACCTACCATTTGACCCCACAATTCCACTGCTGGGTATATACGCAAAGGGAAAATGTCATTTTATTAAAAAACACACCTGTACATGAATGTTCATGGCAGCAAAATTAGTAATGGCAAAGACGTGGAAACCCCCAAGTGCCACCAATACATGAATGGATTAATAAAACGTGTTATATGCATACTGTGGAGTACTATTCAGCCATAAAGGAAAATGGTGCTCTAGTAGCTTTTGTGACAACCTAGATGGAACTGGAGATCCTTCTTCTAAGTGAAATTTCACAGGAATGGAGAAACAAATGAAAGTAAACATCAAGGAAAATCAAACTGAGAAAAAGGGGAGGCAGAAGAGGGAAAATTCCTACACTGTCTGGGTGGGAGGCATACTTATAACCTATACTCAATTTGTGCAAAACACAAAGTACGTAAATAAAACACGTGTACCCACCAAATTCTGAAATTACAAAAAAAAAAAAGAAAATTAAAATGGAAAATCAAAATACATCATCCTGGAATCAGAATGAGCATGGGAGAAACCTTAATATGGTTGTCTGACACTTTAGTAAATGGGTGATATATTACAAGTTGCTGAAAAAGAATAATGAATTTCCTGGGCTCTTAGTGGTAGTGAAAGTCCAATTGGAAATGTGGCAGCTTACTTAACAAAGGTTTTATAATAATTACAAAATATAATTCAAAAATTAAAAGAAGATATACTTTGCGCCAAGCACTGGGTAAGGCAACAGGTTATCTAGTGGAGGGCAAGGAAAATACAGGGCTTATTCCAATAGTAAAAAGACATAAGAAAAAATAAGAAACAATACGGGATTATAGACTGGGATAAGAGCTCTGAGGTAAACCACAGGCTGGGGAGCAGTGCTAAGAATCCATACAGAGTGATCAAAGAAGGCCTGTGGAGAGCAAAAAGGACCAGGCACGTTGGAGAGTGAAGAGAATAATTTCTGACAGAGAGCACAGTAGGATTAATAGCTCCAAGACAGAAAGAGTTTAGAAATGTTCTTAGAATTGAAATCACATTGGAATGGTATATTCAGTCAAGGATGAAGGAAAAATCAAATGACATTACAAAGAAAAAGGAGACCTGACCAAACAAGACCTGATAAACAGGTGAAATCAGAAACTGTCAGATGGTTTTCAGATTAAGAGGAACAGGAAAAAATTTATATTTTAACACATCACCATGGAATGTCTCATGTGGAAAGAGTACATGAGGAAGAGAGAAGCCAGACAGAAATCCATTGACATAGTTCTGATAGCAGAGAATGGAGCCTTAGACTAGGGTTACAGGAGGAGATGGGGAAGAGGTATATTCAGGATATTTTGGAGGAAGTAATCACCAGGATTTGTTATGGTATCGAATCTCAAGAGGGGAATTTTTGAGAGAGGAAGCAACAAGAAAGCACTCTAAAAATACTTGCAACTTTTAAGATTGAAGATGATTACTTTTGAAAATTCAAAATAAACCTATCCCACTATTTTTAAGCATTTATCATGAAGTATTCAGTAGTGATAAAAAAATTATTTCATTTTCATGTGTCCATAGCACTTTGATTTCTTCAAAACTGCTTTTTGATTTGGTTACCTTAAGTACAATTTTGCTATTTCTATAGGATATTAAAGTTTTTTTATGTAGCATATGAAAAAATAGAAATTTAGTGTGTCAATATATTTAATAGAATTCTTCTTAACTTTATCTTGAATGGAAATAGAAATTCAGTTGCTTTGCATTCACAGTTTACTTTTTTATTCAGTTTGCCAAGTTCTGCAATTTCTTTGAAATGAAAAAAGCAAAATACATATTCCTTTAGCAAATCAAACATACTTTGATGTTTTATCTGTGATTCTATCACTTCCTGAAATAATACTTAGATATTTTTACTGTGATGCTATAGAAAAATCAGTAAGTGTCACAGTTGCCTAAGTTGATTTTTAAAATGCTAATATGGTTATAGAAATTCCTTCTCTTCGGCCTCCCTGCCTCAGACTTTTGGTCCCAGCTAGTGAAGTT
This sequence comes from Nycticebus coucang, assembly GCF_027406575.1. NCBI lineage: Eukaryota > Metazoa > Chordata > Mammalia > Primates > Lorisidae > Nycticebus > Nycticebus coucang. The sequence goes on from NC_069786.1 coordinate 79,096,526, forward strand.
GGCACAAGTTTTTGTACTTAAGGGGATGGTGTCATATTACCAAATTAATCAGACCATTTATTATTAGGATTTAAAAAAAAAAAACTAAGCCAATTAGATGCGGTTAAGAAATAACACAAAAGAAGCTGAAAAACACTCAGTGGATGCTATTTTGGGTGAAAAAGGCACATGCCAAAATATTAAAAGCTTTTATATACTGTGTTTATAATACATCTTTAACATGCACAGTATATTTCTTACAATGCATTCTCACTTTTAGAAACCCAAGTGTGCTTGCCATTGGTCCTTTAGTAGAGGGAAACTGAAGTTTGTAATATTTATGAGAGGTCAGGCCTAAAGATATCAGAAGAAGAAAAATAATGTGTTCTCTCTCAAATTTAAAGAATATCGACATAAGGTTTCTCTGTTCCTCATTTTATTATTATTTTCAAAATATTAAATATTTTATATATAATTTAATATCATTATTTTTAATCTAAAGGACTTCTGAGAATTACTTTTCAATTCTGTCAGATATAACATGCTTATTTTGAGTCTTTTTGTGGTTTTAGTTCTGAAACATCTTATTTCTTAGACATATAAATAAGCTGTGTTCTTAAAGGATAAAAGAATATAAAATTGGGTCATATCAACACGTGTTTCATGTAGGAAACTCTGGTGATTTGACTCAGTGTTTCTAGGGACCATCAAATACCCCTTGTTTCAGTGATAGAAATGTTAAGAAAAAAAATTCCCACGATGGAAAGATGACGAGAGTATGGTCATTTGTATTTAGGGAACAGAAAGGCCTGCTTCATTTTTATATGTAGAATGCTACCCCATGCATAATTTATTTGATGAGATGTTACATTTTATTCAGGTACAATTAGTTGTATAACACACAAACGTATTAGAATTGATTTTAAACAGTTATTCACAAAGGTTCATTTGAGGAGAATGACCATTCAAAAGTCTTTGCTTTTAATATTTATGCCAATTGAAAATAAATAAAAAAAGTAGAACCAGGCCAAGGTATTTTTGTTATAGGTAAGATTGTCATAATGTCCTAAATATGTCCATACTGGTTAAGACTGTCAGTTTTCCCAATATGTAAAATTTGAGGTAGTGAACTTTGAGGTAGCGAATACATGTGCTGCCATTCAAATTTTACTGTCCTGAACCACCAAAGATCTCACTTACCTTTCCACAAAAATTCCAGCTTGAACAGCATGTACAATGCTCCGAAATTTTGGTTTCTCCTCAGGTTTCTTTTTTGTCATCCCCATTTTCCGTGTAAAGGTAGAAGCCAACCAGTCGCGAACTTCTGATGGTACTGCATCAGTCTGAATGTCACCAAGCTCATCGTCTGTATCCAGCAGTCGCCTACAAAATTTATGCAGATCAAACATTAGAAAAGAGAGTAGAAAACTAATAATAAAAAATAAGCATTGCAGTGGGACTTAAAATATAGCAAATTACTCCCTTATTATCCCTTAATAAGAACTATTAAAAGAAATTGCGCTAACATTTGAAAAGCTCTTAATTTCTCAAATTGATCATCTTTTGAAATCAAAACCTAAAAGACTTGAGCATTTTCAGCTTTTTGTACAATGAAGCCAGTCTGGAAGTATCAATTACTAATATGTAGAAACATTCATATGCTACTCTAATTGTAAGATAGAGAAAAGAATCCATAAACACGTGCCTGCTGTCAGAAGCAGCAAGTGGCATAGAAGCACAAAAGGGAAATTGAATCTATAATAGTTGTCACATGTGTAAGAATCTTATATACATAGTACAGATAGTACATGCTATTTGAATACGGCTTAGGAATTTACAAAAGTCATTCATTGGTGCTATTTTATTGGGTAAGTATTTCTAAATTTTAGGAAAATAATAAGAGATCATTCTCATATTATCATTGGAAATTTCAAAAGTTAAAAGATGAAAACACGTGAAAATAAATGAAGTATTTTGAAAGCTTATTTCAGGTGACCAAGCCTATTTAAGTGGAAGAAACATCTTCAGTTCAGAGAAAATGCTCTCACGGAAGAGAAACTGGTGGGTTTAGAATTGCTGGACAAGGAAATCTAGGAGGGAGGCAGTGAACAGGAACTGGAACCTCTCCCATGCTGAAAACCTCAGGGAGACTGGACTGACCAGTAATAACAGCTGCCATTAAAGCAGAAAAGAAAACACCCATATTATAAGGCCACTCAGCTTCAGTAATCAAGAACTTCCTAATGGTCTCAAGTGGCAAGATCCTGTGAAAGGCTCCCTACCAAATACAAAAGCAGCTGTACTGAGCTGTCAGGCTTTGCCTCCAGGCCAAGTCTGCCTGTCATTTGAGTTGTTCTGTCCTTGCCAGTGCACCAAATTAAGAACTCAGAGCTCCTTTGGCACACTTCAACTTTGACCTGTGTGTTTCATTTGCTTTGGTAAATCTCTTTGCACAGACTAAGGCCTAAGGATTATGAGCCAATGAGGGGAATGTAGCCAGAGGCGGCCGTACATCTTAAAGACTCAGGGATAAGTCACACATCCTCAAGAAGGAAGGAACAAAACAAAATGGCAAAAAAAAGGAGGTCCACCCAAAGTACCCAGTGAGACCGAAGATAGGCTCAAAAGATAATATCCATAAGAGTACATCTTCATGTTCCTTTAAATGTTTTCCTATATGTTCTGCTGTTTTTTATAGACATGCAAAGACAGTTATTTACAAATATTTATTTTTCATGGTATTAAACATGAATTTACGAGATAACTTATGAAAAATAAACAGAACTGAAGTGCTGCAGTTACAAAGCTAAATGTATACAACTGAAGATAAAAAAGATTTATAGAGTTGGATGTTAATTCTCATTAATACTTACTCTATCCTATTTTTTACTTTCGTGTGGATCTTACGTTTGGATGATTTTGATTTTGATTTACCCTTACAACACAGAAATGGACAAGCAAAGCAAAAATTTCTTTTCCTCTTTTTGTCCATTTTAAATTAGATTCCTTAGCCCATCTCAGCAAGTCACTGAACTGTACAGCTTAAAAAATTCACTTTAAATCTTTAAAGATTATGCCATTTCTATTGCTCTTATGCAGTGATCAAATCAAACAACAGAGCAGGACAGGTGGAATAGGAATCCTTGTGGTGTAATCCTGTGATGTCACTGTGCTCCAAGCATTCCACTGCTGCCTTGTTTTATCAGCAAATCTAAGACACACTGTAATGGTTGCCACATCCTCTACAGCAGATGTTGATGACTTAAGGGTTTATGTCCTACACTCATGAATTACCCAAGACAGATCATCAAAAATGATAAAATCAACACACGGAAATGATAGTTCACTCAGAAGACTGGCGATCCTTAGTCATGATGTATGAGGTCACTTATTGAGAAGGAGACAGCATATAATCCCAGAGAGAAAGAAGGGTATGGATTAACTCATGGGCAAGGATAAAGGAAGAGGGTATGTAAAGAAAAAGCATGGAATAGGATATTGTACACATATAACTTAAAAAGGGGATCTTGAAAAAGTAACAAATAGCTCTGTAATGTTTATATGTCAACTTGGCTAGGCTACAGTGTCCAGTTTGGTCAATCGCCAGTCTACCTTCTTTTCTGTCAAAGTATTTTTTAGAAGTGATTAAGAGTAAAGCAAAATGTGGGTGGGCTTCCTCCAATCAATTGAAGACCTTAAGAAAGAAGAGGTCTCCCAAAGAGGAAGGAATTCTGTTTCCAGATTGCATTTGTACTCAAGACAGAGACATTGATTCCTGCCAGATTTTTTAGCCTGCCAGTCTGCCTTGCAGATTTCAGACTTGCCAGCCCCAATATTCACATAAGCCAATTTCTTAAAATAAATCTCTGTTAATGTCTCTCTTTCTCTCTGTGTGCATGCGTGTGCCCTATTGGTTTGAACAAGAAAGAATATTTCCATCACTTATGAACACTGTGTGGAAACTACTAATATGGGTTATAAATAGGATAAAAGATAAAGACTCAGCTTTCTATTAATATTCATTCAATGGAACATAACAATTTTATTTCTGGTACAAAAATCCTATTTACAATTGACTAAACACCATACTGTGCAGACAATGCAAAATTATTGTCAACCTATGAAGTGATAACAAATCGAAAAATGTAGAATGATTCCCCCTCATATAGAACTTGTATTCTAAAAGAAAGAGAATTTAAAGAAAATAGGGAGAATGATATAACAAGATTAATTAAGACTAGAAACACTACATTAGGTAAGATGGCCAAGGAGTTAGACCTGGGGAATAAGAAAGAATTAGACCTGGAAAAGGCTGGGGGAAGGACATTCATTCCAGACAGACAGCAGAGCAAGTGCAAAGGCCCTGAGGATGGATCAGCATCTATGTGTCTGAAGAACAGAAAGGAGGCCAAATGTGGGTGCAGGGTACTGAGTGAGAGGGACAGTGAATCAAGACAGGAGATAAATATAGGTAGAAGTCAGCTACTATCAGGCCTTGGAAAGATTCTGTCATTTTTACAATGAAAAGTCATTGAAGTGTTTCTAAGCAAGATGTGGTAAGATGTGCATTTCTAAAAGCCCGCTCTGTGTGCTGTGGGAAGAACAGAATAAGATGTAAGAATGATGTGAGCTTAGTTAAGAAGCTTCTGATAACTCAGCACAATTGGAAAAACGATCTTTTACTTTAAAAGTTCAATTTTTTCTAGGCCTTCATTGGTATTGAGCTGCACATCATTTTTCTTGTATGGTTCAAAACATTATTGCTGTTTTACTAATGTTTTCTTAGATTATAACTACTACTTTTTTTTTTTTTTTTGTAGAGACAGAGTCTCACTTTATGGCCCTCGGTAGAGTGCCATGGCCTCACACAGCTCACAGCAACCTCCAACTCCTGGGCTTAAGTGATTCTCTTGCCTCAGCCTCCCGAGTAGCTGGGACTACAGGCGCCCGCCACAACGCCCGGCTATTTTTTGGTTGCAGTTCGTCCGGGCCGGGTTTGAACCCGCCACCCTCAGTATATGGGGCCGGCGCCTTACCGACTGAGCCACAGGCGCCGCCCACTACAACTTTTTTTCTGTTCCATTTGCTTGATTCTCTTCTTCAGGGAAACACATTAGTGCCTCCAGAGATCTCTTTTATCCAGTTTACATATTTACCATTTTCCAATAAACATATTTTTTAAAGATGTCTTTTTCCTCATCCTCTTTTGTTTACCTTTTTCTTGTTTTACGTGTATGTCTTCAGTAATGTCTTAAAATCTGCAGCTTTCTTCCCTGGAGAGGCTTGTCTCCCCTCCACTTTGGCTTACTGAGTGATGTGCACCTATTTTTCACCTCCTTGTGTTATATCATTTATTTCTTAAGCCCATGTCTTTGTATTAAACTTATTCATTTATTTCTACAGAAGCGATGATTTTAATAAATGAGTTTATAGGACAAGCTCAAAGATTTGCACATTCCTCTGGCATGGGTTTTGTGTCACTTATTTTTCCCTAATTCTTTCTACCTTTATTCTTATTGTATTTTTGCATGGACTCTATGTGGGGGTTTTCTGAGAGTTGTTCATCCTTATAGAAGTGAACTTATTTCTGGATAGGACAGTTGAAGGGAAGGACCAGGACAGTATGATAAGTCTGGATGTGTGTCTGTGTGTCTAAGACTTGGTTTAAATTTCCTGTCTCTTTAGCAGACAGAAATAAGCAGCTACAGGTATCTTCTTTGCTCTATAGCACAATGGCAGAGATGGCCTGAGAGCATCTTCGTCTCCCTATGTTTACATCTCTGCTACTCCAGCGTGTGAGACCGGGAAGCCTCCAGTTAGCCAGCACTTGACTGTTTTGTTTGGGTGAAGAGGTTCTATTTTTTCTTTTAGAATGATTGTCATTCTCTAGAGGACTCTGCATTCTGCTCTCTCTGCCTGAGGTCCACAATCTTGGGCACCTGCTTCATTAAAAGAAAAAACAAAAACAAAAACAATAGCCTTTCTTTTGTTCTGAGACAGAGTCTCACTATGTCACCCTTGGTAGAGCACTACAGTGTCCCAGCTCACAGCAACTTCAAACTTTTGGGCTTAAGTGATTCTTTTGCCTCACCCTCTGAAGTAGCTGGGACTACAGGCACCCACCACAATGCCTGGCTATTTTTTTGTTGCAGTTGTCATTGTTGTTTAGCTGGCCTGGGCCAGGTCCAAATCCAGCATCCTTGGTGTATGTGGCTGGCTCCATAACCACTGTGCTGTGGGTGCTGAGCCAATTTTTTTTTGAGCAATTTTATGCTTACAGAAAAATTAAGTGGGTAGTACAGAAGAGTTCAAAAACATCTCATCTCCACTCCTCCATCTACAATTTACCCCACTATTGACAATTTGTGACACTGTGTTATATTTATTTCAATCGGTGAGCCAATATTGGTGATTATTGAAGTCCATGGTTTGCATTAGGGATCATTTGTTGTGTTGGACATTCTGTGGACTGCGGCAAATGTACAATGACATGTTATCTACCACTACGGTTATCATGCAGAGTAGTTTTATTGCCCTAAAAACCCTCGGTGCTCCACCTATTCCTCCCTTTCTCCTCCTTAACCCCTGGCAACTGATACTTTTACTGTCTCTATAGTCTTGCCCTTTCCTTTTTTTTTTTTTTGCAGTTTTTGACCAAGGCTGGGATTGAACCTGCCACCTTTGGTATATGGGGCTGGTGTCCTACTCCTTGAGCCACAGGTGCCGCCCATCTTGCCCTTTCAAAACTGCCCCACAGTTGGAATCACACAGTGAAAGCTGTTTAGATGGGCATATTTCCTTTAGCACTTTGCATTTAAGATTTCTCCATGTTCTTCCATAGCTTAATAGCTCACTTCTTTTCACTGTCTATGCATTCTACTGTTGAAGGACACCTTGGTTGCTTCCAAGGTTTGCAATTATGAACAAAGCACATCTGTGTGCAGGTTTTTCAAACACATTTGAGTAAGTGCCAAGGAATGCAATGGCTGGACGGTAATAATAACAGTGTGTATAGTTTTGTAAAACACTGCCAGACTGTCATCTGAAGTGGCCGTACCATTTTGCAACACACCAGCAATTTATGAGCAGGAGGCCAGGCCCCCAACATTTCCTGCCTAGCCGACTGCAGTGCCTCCCTTATGGTCTCTCAGCCCATCAGTCCGTTGCTCCTGAGCCATCGGTCTTTCTTCCCTCCATAGCCACGATGTCTGTGTTAAAGTGTAAGCCAGACAGTGTCGGTGCCTAATTCATAAAGCCCTTCATAAGTCACCCCAAGCTAAATCTCTAACTTATTTTTTAACCAGGATCCTTTATTCATTTTGCTCTAGTGACACTGCTATTCTTGCTTGTATGGCACAGAGCAGGAGGTCAGTATATATCCCCTGGATGACTAGGACCAGTCTAGAAGTATTTACACTTAACTATTATAACTGATTACCTCTGGGGCGTGGGGTGAGGATGGAAATGCTAGAAGAAGTTTTAGTCTAGGATCCGTATTATTTGAGAGGTAAATTCACTATTGCCAATCATCTCCCCCCTTCATTGCTTTTAGGTTAATTTTCCCTTGAATAATTACTTTACATTTTGAAACAAATTGTGAAAAACATGTATTTTTGGCATAGAAAAGACTTTAAACATTTTTCATAGCTTTTTTTAATAAAGTCACAGGAAAGGAAATTAAAAATGTATGTAGTGTTTACATGCCTGTAGCCAAGAAACTCAGCATTTCGGTTAAATACTAATTCTTTTGTGTTCGTTTATCAAGTAGAGAATGGCAAAAAAAATTCCTAATGAAGACATAAACAAGTTGTAGCAGGTTCATTAGGTTAACCTGTCTTTACTAAAAATAGATAACTAGACAGGTGTGATGGCACCTGCCTGTAGTCCCAGCTACTCAGGAGGCCAAGGCAATATAATTGTTTGAGCCCAAGAGTTTGAGGTTGTTGTAAGCTGTGATGATGCCACGGTCCTCTACACGGGGTGACAGAGGGAGACACTCATTCTCAACAGAAACAACAAAAACCTTTAGTGTAGAGAGAAGACACAAGGATGAAACCTAAATTTAAACAATTTTAAAAATAAACTAAAAACCTGATGGCACATCCTTCTCCCTGCTCCCTTCCACCTCTTCCGTCCTATCCATTTTCCCTTTTCTGAGCAGCTGCTTCGTACTCTGTGTCCTCCTTGCTCTGAGCACCAGTGGCTTCTTTAGTCCATCTGCCCGTGCTGTTTAGGACAGAATGAAATCTATAATATAAAGTAGGATGAAAATCCTGAACTTTCCAGGGATAGAGAATTATCATCAACAATTTTCTTATGCATGTATCTAAGATATGAAAGTAACTGAATACTTACACAAGAGTATGTCACATGTAAAATATATGACCAATTATTTCATTTTTGAAAGAAATTTGGGCAAGAAGGATGACAAAATGAGATCCCAAATATTGTAATTCATTTTGCTTTACAAACATTCAATATCTTGATTACTCTTTACCCTCATGTAAGGAGGCAGATGGGCATAATTGTTTATACCATTAATGCTCTTAAGAAATGAAGACTTTGTGTTTAAGAAATTTAAAACATGATTCAGCACCTGTAGCTCAGCGGCTAGGGTGCCAGCCACATACAGTGGAGCTAGTGTTTGAACCCAGCCTGGGCCTGCCAAACAACAATAACAACTACAACTACAACCAAAAAAAAAAAAAAAAAAACATAGCTGGGCAGTGTGGCAGACACCTGTAGTCCCAGCTACTTGGGAGGCTGAGGCAAGAGAATCACTTAAGCCCAAGAGTTGGAGGTTGCTGTGAGCTGTGACGCCATAGCACTCTATCAAGGGCAACAAGGGAGACTCTGTCTCAAAAAAAAGAAAGAAACAAAGAAAAATTTAAAACATGAGAGAATAATTATTGGTGCATTTTTCTTAAGATTCTTAAAATGCACTATACAGCAAAAAATTAGCCAGGCGTTGTGGTGGGCGACTGTAGTCCCAGCTACTTGGGAGGCTGAGGCAAGAGAACTGCTTAACCCCAAGTGTGTGAGGTTGCTGTGAGCTGTGATGTCACAGCACTCTATGGAGGGTAAAAATAAAAAAAAAATAAGGAATAAATATGTTAAATGTTATTACTCTTTACCTCTGAACATAATTCCTTTCGTGTTTACTATAACTGTTTTTTAGTCCCACTGGAGTCATTAACCATAAAGTGAGGGGGTCCTAAACACAGATGGGTGTTCATAGGGGCTGGAGAGCTGTGAAAACTGACCCTGTGTCCAATCCATGATCACTGATCCTTGAAAGCTATTTATACTCCAAATTTTCTCTTGAAATTAGATGACAAAACTCCCAAAGGGCTTATATTTTGAATTAGAAAGTTTGTAGGGAAGGGAAGTAAAAAGGCGACGGCCACGGAAGAAGAGGTCATGGGATTCTGACTCTTACAATTACATGTCAGTGAAATTATTTTTATCCATGGTAGACTCCTGGAAAATGGTTATACCCAAGTACCCACATGGTTCTTTCCAGACAAATGGTGTCCACATTACGTCCCATAAGCATTAAAAATCAAGTGCTGGATACAATTAGGAGAAATTGTTTTCTCAAGTTTGAAATTTCCTTTTCCTGATTTATTATTCTTATAAAGGGCACTTTCACCAAGCAAGTAACTCATTTAGTTTTGCCCCTAATATTTGATGGGCCCAAGGCAGGAGCACATTTCTTCCAAATACCATATACCTAAATATTTTAAAGTTGTATATCAGGTGAACAAACTGTTATATGCTCTATCCTGCTCTTAATAAGTTTCATAAAAGGCTGACAAGTCAGGTTTGAATTAAGAATTCTCAACCCTTTGTGTGACAGAGCCAGGCCAGCTGGCTGCAGCTTCCCCTCTATTCGCACCTCCTGCTCACTCAGGCCCTCACTGTATAGGCCTCACACAAAAGCAGGTGGACACCATAGCCCCCAGTATCGCCATCAACCAGTCTGGCCTTGAAAGCAGCTGCTCCCTGGTCATTCACTGGTGGGAAGGTGAACACCAATGGTGTTTGGGCCCCCTTGGGGGCAAGGACCTAAGAATGATGCTCATTCAGACTTAGGAGACAGGTTTGCAGACCTTGGATAGAGAATTCTGATGTCTCAGTGCTCAAACGATGGTAAAGGAGAATACTGGGCATCAGGGCAGGAAATTCCAGAGTTGTAGCACCTAGAAGAGGAAGAAGGCCAGGGGATCCAAGTTCTTCATGTCTTGGACACCTATATCCCACGGGGAAGGGCGTAGTAAAGAGGGCCATTGTTTGGTACCTTGAGTGGGACATCATGTCCATAGAAGCTGTTTTGGCTTCACTGACCTGGAGCTACTGACCCACTAAACTCATATGTTCCAACTGAAGCCCTTCCAAGACAGCTAGGGGAATTAGGAGAGGTTGATTTTTCTGCAATATGGATATTTCTTTGATTAACACATGTCTGTGTTCTGAGCTGCCTAGACTTTTCCCCAAGCCCAATTCACACCACAAATAGCAAAAAACAAAACAAAACCCTAAAGGTGATACCAATCCTTCACTCAGGATTCAGACTATTTGAAGACAGATATAGACCAGTGGTTCTCAACCTTTCTAAGGCCACAACCCTTTAATACATTTCCTCACGTTGTGGTGACCCCCAACAATAAAATTATTTTCCTTGCTACTTCATAACTGTAATTTTGCTATTATTATGAATTGTAATATAAATATCTGATATGCAGGATGTATTCAGGTGACCCCTGTGAATGGGTTGTTTGACCCCCAAATGGATCCCGACCCACAGGTTGAGAACCGTTGATATAGATGATAACACCAGCTAACTTCATTGCTTTCTTGCTATGAACCAGCAAGGAGGCAAACTTCAGCTCACTTAATCCTCAATAATACATGTACACCACGAAGAAGATCTAATATTATTATTACCTCTATTTTACTAATAAATAAATTGAGGCACAGACATCTTGAGTGATTTGCTCAGGGGCACAGAACCAGGAGGGGCCATGCCACAGTTGGACTCATGTATGATGGTTTCAGAGTAAGTTCTTAACTACCGAGTCATCCTCCATACCAGCTGCATGGATTTTAAAAGTACCCAGATTACCTTCACATTTGGTGCATAATGTCAGTAATCATTATTCTTGATCTCATCTCTGCCTTGAAATTTAGAATTAAAAATAATTAATCTTAAAAACTCTCAAAGCTGGGTGCAGTGGTGCATGCTGGTAAATCCCAGTGACTCCGGATCCACAGACAAGAGGATGGCTTGAGCCCAGGAGTTCAAGACCAGCCAGGCAACAGAGTAAGACCCTGTTTCTTAAAAAAAAAAAAAAAAAAAGTGGGGGGGAAGTCTTAAAGGAGTTTGGACCACCAAGGAATTTTGGGTTGGAAGAAGCTTAAATTCGTTTTCCAAACACAGAATATCGAATTATATTTCTCGTAGAGAAATATGTCTGGATGGCAAAATTCAGGCTACTTTGAAGTACAAAGAATTAAATGTCAGGCGGAAAAATGGTAATATATTTGAAATGCCATGGCTCCTTGTCAGTAACCTACTTCCTGAGTACTAAATACATTTAAATTATTTCTTTCAGGTCACCACCAAGAAGCATGTTTATATGTTTATTTATTTATTATTTAGTCCCTGTCTTTTTCCAAAAAGGATTTAAAATGGCAGGTTTGCAGATATTTATCTGAATTTTTTTTTTTTCAGCAGTTTCATTTTTTTTTTTATCAACCTGATAGCTTTGTTCAAGGTTCCCTCTAGTTTTGTTAGTTTCTTTTTTAAACTGTGAGAAAATAACCATTGACTATGAGTGACTATGGAGACTGAATGAGTGGTGGAGTCAGGTACACTGACCCGAGCACAATTCCCCAGAGGCCGGCAAATCTTGGCTGAAATGAGGTCAAGTATGAGGGGGGCGTGAGGCCTCTACCATGCCCACCTGAGGAAGCAGAGGCTGGGGCCTAGGAGGGCCTGTGCCTACTCCTAGCAGGAAAGGCCTGAGGAATGTTCAGGAGGAAGTTCTCAGGAGTCAAGTCGCCTGGAGAGCTGGGATCAAGATTTATATTTTTGGAGTCAGTTGGGGACGGGAAGGGGAATAATGGGCGCAGCATAAAACCGCCCTAGGCTTCCAGCAGAACACTCGGCTCCCCGCCAGGAAGTTCTCTCGGCTCAAAAACATCTTCAGAGATATTCCATTAAGCACAAAGCCTAATATTCCACTAATTACAGAATTTTTGATTAATAAGCATCCTCCATTGTTAGGAAAATTGCCTCTAGAGTCAGACTCCTGACTTCATCACCTATCAGCTATGTAAGTAGTGAAAAAATGTTTCATCTGTGTGGGTCTTACTTCCTTTGTCAGCACAATAGAGATGGTAACAATACTCTCCCCAGCCGTGGGGCTGTGAGGATGAAATGGATAAATGCGCAGGAAGCTCTTAGAACAGCCTCCGCCACGAAGCAAGGCCTCCTAAACTTCCAGCTATTGACACATCAGCATAAATTAGTCCAAGCAGATGTCCTTTTTTCTAACCTGCAGAAAAAGGGGGGCCTCATGGGGATGGAAGTGGTTGAGGCATTATGGGAAGATGTTGGACTTTAACATAGACTTTGGAGAGTCAAAAATAAATTCAATGAGAGACATCTCTAAAAATAATCTTTACTAACTTAAAAGATTTACCTAGAAGAATAGGCAAATTCATGGAGGTGCAAAGTAGGATAGAGGTTATCACAGTCTGATGGGATAGGTGATGGGAATTATGGATTAAGTGGTACAGAGATTCTGTCTGGGACAATGAAAAACTTTCAAAGATAGAAGGTGATGAAGGTTGTACAACACTGTAAATGTATTTAATTACACTAAATTGTATGCTTATCATTGGTTTAAAAGGCAACTTTTATATTATGTTTATCATCCCACAGTAAAACAATATTTATCAAGTATTGATCTTCTTCCTACCCTACTTTTCCAGAGAACAGATATGGTGCCTGTTCTAATCAGGGAAACGAGACATCCGAGAAAGACACTCCAGGAGGCTCCATCTAACTGTGTCCTTATAAGGACTACTAGGTGCGGGGAGGACGGGAGGAGAAAAAGGATGGGGCTGCCAGTCCACAGACGAACCTATGGTTTCCCTGACTTGGGACAGGTGACCAATGGGCCAGTGGACAGGCCTTGCCTCCCCTGAGCCTAACCCGTGTCACTGTGAGACACTGCTAATCTCCAATTCAGCACCCCTTGCTTCTTGTCCTGATTCTGTAGTAACATTTCCTGGAGGTTATCTCACATGTAACTTAGGGCAATACTTGGGCCATATGCTTTTGATAAGACTTTCAATGTTCAGCCATGAGATTTCTAATGTTCTCTGTTGTATCTCCCTGTTGTTGTAGCCTCATTGTGACATCCGCTAGTGGTTTTCAAAATGTGGGCTGGGAACCAGCAGCAGCAGCATCACCTATAGGCCTTTTAGAAACCAAACTTCAGGGCTCTCACCAAAACCTGTAGAATCAGAAACTCTGGGGTCGAGCATAGCACTCTGTTCTCATAAGCCCCAAGTGATTGTGATGAACACTGAGCTTTAAGAACAGGGTTGTCCTCCACTCCCAGCTTGCCAATGAAGCTCTCTACCAAGAAAATAAGATTTACTTTTCTCCAATAACATGGACTTTGTGGCATTGCTTGTTACCGCATGCCTATTATTTCACCGTCTGTGATGGTGAGTTTTATGGGACAGGACAGGCAGAATCATACCTGTGAAATCATCTGAATTAATTAATCTTTTATACACACGATGCTACAAATGGAAATTACCTATATGTGACTTGATTGCAAAACAGAACTCAGTTTCTCAACCAAGCAGAAGTGGAAAATGGGTCCTAAGGAAAGCTGGGGTATATTCAAAAAATAAGAGTATAAGGAGAGCTGGGTATATTCAGAAAATAAGAGTGTAAGGGAAGATAAGGAATATATTTCTTTCTAAAGCCATGAGGACAAAATAGTGGGAATGATACCAAGGGGCGCTAACAGTAGCCAAATAGAACAGCAAGATGATTATGAGCATGCATAATACAGAATGTCTTTCATACATATTTGTAGAATAAATGAACAAAAGTATAAAACAGAGTCTCTGGCCTTAGATACTTAAAAAAATATTCAGGTATTTTCCATAGTTAGGTACTAAACCAGATGAGGAATAAGTCATTTTTGTTTGTATTGATGTATGTTACAAATCTTGACGTTTTCAGTCATATCTTGCCTCAAGTATAAAAAGATAATTTTCAATTTTCTGAAATTTTGAAGCCATTTTTAATGCTTCAAACAAAGCATTAGAGAATTTATTAGATGCTTGATTTTTATATATAAAGTGTTCCAGATTTTAATGAGACCATTATTTCATATATATAAAGCACCTATGACATTTTTTTCTTTGGGGACCATGTATGGCCAAATTTGGGGGAGAAAATAGTTGCTCCCTGTGTAAAATATTTTTTAAATTACAATTAAAAATATGTCCCATTATCTTGTGACTCTTTGTTTATACAATCTGCCATGAATTCATTCAGTAATTCAAGTTGTGTATGACACACAACCAGAGGGAGGAAAAAAGCCTTTCCTTCGCTTTTGAGTTTCAAACTCTGGACCTCTTGAGAGATGAAACGGGCCAAAAAAAGATAACAGAAGACTATGTGACAAGTCAGAGTGAAGTCCCCATTCCTGAGATTGTCCAAAGATGCCCTAGGTTAATAAAGAGGAGTCAGAAAGAAGGCAGATGGTTGAGACAGGACCCTGAGTCCTACCTGAACTCCAACCCTAGGCAAGCCACAAGAAGTGTGGCAGCCTGCTCCAAGGAAGTCTCCAGGATCCCGGAGCAGAAGTGAGCTGAATGCCCCACCCTATCCCCAACTTCTGCACAGAACTTGGAGGCCAGCAAGGTCCCAGTGCAAAACTGACTGATGAGTGTTAGACAGCTAGTCCTGAGACGGTCTCACGGATAAAGGTGACTCCTAGACTGACCGAGATGGAAACAAGAGAGAAGAGATGGAGGATAGACAGAGGAGAAATAGAAGTGGGCTTCCTGATTAAATAGAGCAAAGAATGAGGAAGTAGGACAGTGCCTGTGGCTCAAAGGAGTAGGGTGTCGGCCCCATATACCAGAGGTGGTGGGTTCAAAACCCGCCCTGGACAAAAAAAAAGAAAAGAATGAGGAAGTATCTTTACACTTAGAAAACACTTAGTCTCTGATTTCCTGTACTTGATACTTGCTCAAGAAATATCTGTGTTGTTTTACTGAACTACAAGATCAATATGTTAGGTGAGCCACCTTAGAAACTTGGGCTGGGTGCTGTAGCTAAATGGTTAGAGCACTAGCCCCATGCACTGGGGATAGCAGGTTCAAACCCAGCCAGGGCCTGCTAAACAAACAAAAAATTTGGCTGGGTACAGTGTCTCATGCCTGTAATCCCAGCACTCTGGGAGTCTGAGGCAGGTGGATTGCCTGAGCTCACGGATTTGCGACTAGCCTGAGCCACTGCTAGACCCCATCTCAAAAAATAGCTGGGTGTTGTGGCAGGTGCCTACAGTCCCAGCTACTTGGGAGGCTGAGACAAGAGAATTACTTGAGACAAGAGAATCGCTTGAGCACAGGAGTTTGAGGTTGCTGTGAGCTATGATGGTACAGCACTCTATCAAGACCGACAAAGTGAGACTCTGCCTCAAAAAAAAAAAAAAAAAAAAGGAAGAAAGAGAGAGAGAAGAGATGGAGGATAGACAGAGGAGAAATATGTTTTAGAAGGAGGCTTGCTGATTAAATATAGCAAAGAATGACGAAGTATCTTTATACTTAGAAAACATTTAAGTCCCTGATTTCCTGTTCTTGATACTTGCTCAAGAAACATCTGTATTGTTCTGCTGTATTACAGGATCGATATGTTTTGTGGGCTGGGCTCTCTGGGAAACTTAATCAACCTATTATTTGGTTTTATGGGAAATAGATGACTTCTAAGTAGCTAACTTGGAAATCACACTTTTCTGTTAGAATTTATTGTTGGGATAGAGTGACTCCTTGGAAGGATTGGAGATGAAGCACATGGATCTGGAGCAAGTCCTACCTGGCTGTAAGGATGCTCCCAATGACAAGTGACATCAAACCTAAACCAAGGTGTCCCAGATAATAGAAAAATTTATTATTTTTCTTAAGAAAACAGTTTAAGGTAGGCTGACTCCAGTAAAGAATTCTAAAAATTAGTAACAATATCAGGTTTCCTTCTTTCTATATGTGTATCATCAACTTTAGGATTACATTCATTTAGCTTTATGCTTGAAGCAAGATGCCTGTATCTATTTCAAGCATCATACACAGAAATGACACCACCGAAAGGCACAGAACTCCTGTTCTATAGAGAGGAAAGCTTTCTGCCAACACCCTTGTCAGTTTACCTTTTGACCGGAATTGCAATACATGGCTGACCAGTGAATCTTAACTCGCTGGCTAGGAAATTAGGGCGTAAGAACTTAATTTAATCAGTCAGGATTCACCCGCCCTGAGCCTGGGGCTGAGGTTGGTCTGAAACATTTGGCTTTAAAGGGTAAGTAAATACTGGGAGGGAAAGTGGGTTCTGCTACCAAGGACAAGGAGAAGAGTGGATGTTGGGTATGTGCCATTTTAGTCTGAACTTGTCTCTTATGCTTAATAATTACACAGCCCAAGGCAAGTAAATTATTTCCTTTATGCCTCAAGTTTCTGTATAAATAATATAAGTACCTAATACACAGGATTTTTGAGAATTATACACTGTTGTATATGCGAATTGCACATGTTGCCCTAGATATGGTTAATTTTCATTATTATTAATAATTAGAAAAATAAGTTTTTAAACATATATAAGAACATAAGGAAATATTCCTTTACGTTCTATTGATATTCACAAATAGTGAAATTTTATTCAATATGTAAAACTTTTTGTCCGTCATTTTCTTAATAGATCTGGTCAAGATGTTCTTTCCCCTTCTTAAATAGTGAGGCTGTTTTTGAAAGTTTGTAGAAAGTAACACACCACAGATGGGCAGAAAATAGGAAAAGCAACCAAAAATTCTTGCAACTTTTTCTAAGTAGTTTTCTCACACCACCTCCGGTGTGAGAACAGCTTATAAACACAGCCCTCCAAACAGCCACCCCTCCCTACAACTCACACCATAAAAATGGAATTCATAAATCATAATTTTATTTTTAATGATTAGCACATTTCCCTCAAATTGATGTTCTCAGAGACTTTTCTAATTGGAAACAATACACAATATATAGCAGCCCACATTCATCAATGTTCTCTCCATAGAGCAAGTGATAAGCAGCTCCCTTTTGGTGGCCACGGGAGCTCAGTCATGAGTCAGTCTTTACAAAGGTATACGGGTAAAACTACAGAATTCCAGAATAAAGAGGGAATGGAGACTTCATCTTCTATGTGAGAAAAGCAATAATTAGTGAGGGAAAAAAAGATCTTTTTCCCAGAGGCTACCACCAGTGAAAAGCTTTCCTCTGCATCTCAGCAAACCTTGACCAAGTCTCCCTGCTTTTGGGGCTATCACAAAAATTTTTGTTTTGCTCATAGAACATAGCTGTTTTCTGAGAAAGCACTCTTCTCCAGTCTGGGTTCTTAAGCATGTAATCTAAGCAGGTTTGATATCACACCTGTCTCATAGGAAGCCTGACCGCTGGACTTGTATATACAATCCCCACAGACACAATGCCCGGTTAAGGGATGAGTGTATCACCAAACCAGAGCCAGTGAAACATGAGCATACATTGATTGGATCCTCTGGGAAAGAACACCTTGCTCATTTCTAGTTGATTTGTGTATGTGAACACATAAAGCTGGGAAATACTACCACTGTCTAGTTAACCACTTCAAGCATCAGAAGAGCCATTCCATGGCAAGCAAAACAGAGGCTGATGTGCTGACATCATTGGTGGCTGGAACCAACCTAAGCTTGCAGTCAGCACTAGCCATCAATGTGTTGGGAGTGGCAGCCAACGAATTAACCTTTTGTTTTAAGCTGGCTTGGTTGGGTTTTCTACCACTTTCTATTGAGATGCTAATGAAGCTGTTCATTTGTCTCACCTTTTTCTCTTTTCCCTCATTTGACTCTAAAGGTCAAAGGAGCACAGATGGGTTAATGCCATCGTGATGTGCAGGTTGCAGTGATTAACCACCAAGAGTTTGCTCTCCACATCACACTGATCCCCAAATTCTACAGCCTGTTATTCATACTTTGGCCATAATTATTGCAGCACCCTTGCCCATGCTGAGTAGCTGAGTCTGAAAGGGACTGCTAATCAATCTTTCTGATTTTTCAATGCTACTCATGTTTTGTTTATTTGAAGACCTTTGGCTCTGTATTAGTTCCATCTCCATCTAGATTTGTAACCAATTCTTGGATATCTCTCTCTTTTCCTAGGTAACTTCCCAAAGATAACCTTTGACCTAGTCTTTCCATGTCATATTTTTTTTTTAACTTTTGTCTCCAGGCTAAAGTTACCATATCAGCTTTCCATCAGAAAAATAATACGAACAAAACAAAATAAAGAAAAAAGGGACTTCCTCAAGTACATGTTCCCATTAATAGATTATTCCATCTCTCCTCTTTTTAGCAAATATTTGAAAAACAGTCCATACAAATTTCTTCACAAAGCCATTTCACAGTAATTCCTTTTGCTACGATAATTTGGCTGGTAGCTTTTTCTCTTCACTGAAACTCCAGAGACTTCAGGAATCTTTCATCTCATCCAGCAGTTCTTCCCGCAGCATTCAATTTACTTTAGTAAGCCTACTCTGTCTGCTAAGTAGGCACTCCCTATTTTTCAGACATGCCTCAGGCTGCTATATCTATTCTTTCTATATCTCTTTTTTGGTATGCCCATGTCCAAATACTTGTGCTCTCCTTAGCTGCCTGCCTGTCCTTAACTACCCTAGCATTCTACATCTTCTTTGGCATTTTCATAGTCACCCTTGATTTCAATTCCTAAGGTTAACATTTAATCCATTTGGATATGAAATTCTAAGAGTATTTTAAACCTTAGTGTTTGGAAGAGAAAAAAAAAACCCGACATTTGAAATGTCAAAAAATTATTTTATTCTACAAGGTCTTTATTTCACCTTGAGTATAGACTGTTCTTTCATTTTATGAAAAATATTTTAAATAGGTCTTTTAGTTACACTAAAATAAAGGCTCTCTTCTGGCATATAGAAGATTGAAACAATGTGATTCTAAGAGACCTAACATCTCTGAACAGGAATGTACAAGGTTGTCTTCATTCTAAGCACAGCTTCCTCACTGCAGATTCTATATCCTTTAGAAAACTGTTTTGTTTTGTTTTTTACCTGAATATAGATTTAGTCTTTCAGCATAGATGTTGATCCTGAAAGATGAACACACAACTTGACATTAGTTTTGATCACCCCCTTTATCTTGACCATGGAGCTTGAAATCCTGAAGTCAGGATAGGAAGACAGGTGGAAAGGACTTCTATAGGGGATGGTAAATTGATCTTTGTGAGATGGGCATCCGACCTGAGAAGACCAGACAGAGATCTGCTTATTAGGGAGGACTTCTATGAAAGAACTTGAGTTTGTGGATTCTGAAAACATTGATCAATAAGGCCTTACTGCAATTACAACTGATTTTGCCTTCAGTTTGGAGAACTAAAAGAAGGAACTGAGCTCACGCACGGGAGCTGCCTATAGATAGATGGAGCTGAAGAAAAATAGGTGACCTGTACAAGAGCAATCTGGAGCCAGAAAGCTGGCTACAGAGGGAAGTGGCAACCAGGAAGGACTATGAGATAAGTAAACATTTGCTGGGCATTCTCAAAAAGTTTAGGGTGGGGAGCATATTCAAATAGAAAAGGAGCCTCAACTGTTGAAGATTAGCATCAAAGTAAAGGCATCAAAAAACCCCTCAGACCCCTGAGTCATAATTCCCCAATTGCATCTCTAATTGGCACTGTATTTCTGTACTTTGGTGCCCCAAAATGTTCCAGACATTTTTACCTAAAATCCTCTGGTTAGAAGCCATGTCTTTAAGAATGGTCAGGGAGGACTTTGCTAGAGAACAAACTCAGTAACACCAAGAAATACCTGCAAGTCTCATCCTATCTGGTTTGGAATGCTGCTCTGCAAACATCTGTTAACTCCTGTTACTCAAAGTTTCCTCATATAATTTGTTACTGTGTCACTGTGGGTCTCTCTCTCTCTCCAACTGTCCACTTCCCTGTTTCTTGTTCGCAGGATTTGTCCTTGTGCCTAGGTTTGTCTTCACAATTACTGACCCATTTCTAGCTACTGGGTATCTGCACAGTTGTACATCTGATTTGAATGACCAGTGTGCCTGGAATTCATTTCAGGTACTCAATAAATATTTGTTAAATGAGTGAAAATTCTTTGGTAAGTCCCTCTATTCAATGATTTCAAGGGCCTCAGCCTCCAAAGTACTTCGAATGTCATTCAATTTCTACCCGACTAACATCTTGAAGTACAGACTAACATCAGTAAATTCTCTTCCAATATAATGTATCCTAAAATTATGGACCCCCTAGACTTAGAAAGACACAGAAGTCAACTGCGAGTGTTTTACAGAGGGTTGTATCTCTGCATTAAGGTCTTTCCCATCACTGTATGCTTTGCTTTCATTTCCTGGTAACTACAGCCTACCTGTTTTTATCTTCTTAGGATTCAAAACTATCCTCAGGAAATCATTTGATATCTTCACCAGGAGGTATAAATTATAAATCTTAATATTATTAGTATTTAATGAATGGAAATGTATTTAAAATTGTGATTATTACTTAAGTTTTAGTCTATCGGGCATTGTACTACATTTACTCGTCACACCAACCCTATGAGGTGAGGAGTTGCTTATTCTTATTTTATAGAAAAATACGGATTGTAGATGTCAAGGAACTTAGTTAAAGAAATAGAGCCCTGCGCAGAGGCTTTGAACAACCCACTCTTTCTGAAGCCAGAGTTTATGCGCTAACCATAGTAATGATAAGACAGATTGCTTCATATTAACCAAATGAAGTTATAAATGGCATTTTTAGGCAATGTTAGTAGAAGCACAATATCCATCTCTGAAAGCGTACCTCTCCAACAGCTGCCTATCCTGCTGTTCCTGGGGCTAAGGATGCTACTTTGCTTGGCAATATCCCAGTCCAAATAAGAACAATCAAACGGAATTTTTGTTTTCTAGGCCACATGTTTTTGGGTTACAACTGTGCAACTTTGAAAAACAGTAATCTCTAGAGACATATCTGAAACCAAGACTCATAAAATATTGGCATTTGCATTAGAAATGTCTTTTAGAAAAACCAACAGTCATTTCCCATTGGGAATTGTGCTATCATCTCCAGAAAGAAAGTCAAAATTCAATTTATATCAGAAACTCTGTTTTTATTTTTCTCACCAAAAGCATCTTTAGAAAAATAATTTTTTGTTTTATTATTTTTTTCTTAACTGAAATATTACAGTCATCAAGGCTTAGTAGGAAGAGGGGTATATGGGGGGGGGGTGCTTTAAACCAGTTAATAGTTTCTGTTTTATCCTGCTTTATCATGCGTTAACCTTTTTCAGTATGGTTCAGCTTTTAAACAACATCTCTCTGGAAGACTTACTGAACAATTTTTTCTAGAAAGAGAAATTTCCATTTAAAAACATCTCAAAAGTCAGATTTTTAATTTAAAGTTTAAAAGCAATAAATTCTCTTGAGCACTACTTCTAAGGCGATGACACATGAATAATCGTACATACATCTCAGCAGAAACATCCTCCTTTTACTGCTGGATGCCGAAGTACAGTGTGTCCATAAAGTTTGTGTACAATTTAAAATAGACAACTATTTTATTTTGTTTTTGTTTACTGTTTCTAGTTCATTCAGGCTACAAAGAATTAGGTTACACTATTTGCATTTGTTAGGTAAAATCCCTCTTATAATTGTGTCCCACCCCAAGAGGTGCATCATACACTGTAAGCCCCCATTTTCATATCACCTAACCCCAGTGAGGATGGCCCACATCACAGCCTCAAAGCTGCAGATGCTGGCATGGATGTGGAGGGAAGGGAACACTTTTATGCTTCTGGTGGGACTGCAAACTAATACAACCTTTTTGGAAGGAAGTATGGAGAATCCTTAAGAACTCAAATTAGACCTCCTATTTGATTCTGCAATCCCATTACGAGGGGATTAGGCATCTGCCCAGAAGATAAAAAAATATTTTTTCATAAGGACATCTGCTCTAGACAAGTATTTTAAATTGCACATGAACTTTACGGACACCGTATACACAGGAAATCAAACTACATTAACATTATTGCTCTAAAATTTCTTACACTGATATTTTGGACATAAAATCAGAGCTCTAGATTCAGAGGGTTCATCACCAGTGGAGTGATGGTAAATGTTTAACAATTGGCTCTCCAGGAGAAAAAAATTCTGATGTATAATATAAATACTGTCACTGTGGCCAAGTTCAAGCTACCGATGTGACATCCGCGAAGGCAGAATTGGGAAGAGATGCAACACAATGTGTACACCCCCGAGTCTGATGACTGAGACAGCATGTGAGCTTTCACCAAACTTTCAGCAAGTTTCTGAAGTCACTTTTCAGTAAAATGCTATAAATAGGATGAGGATGAGAATGGTGCTCAGTAGCCTAAGCCCTAGAATCAGTTTGCCAGACGCCTCATCTACTCTTCAGTGAATTCTCTGTGTTCCCTTGGGTACACCATGTATCTATTTTGTGACTCAATTTCCTTATATACAAAATGGTAATAGAAGAATTTCTATTTCATGGGGTTGTTGTCACATTTAAAGAAATAGCACATATAAAGTGATTAGAAGAGTTCTTGGCATATAGCAGGTGCTTAATACATGTTGGCGCTAGCTACAGTATTTATAATTACTGCTATAGGAATGTTTTATATATTGTCATTTAAATCTTTCAGATGTCCTTAAAAACTATCCTGTTTTACAACAATAATCCGAGAAGAGCCAGCTATAGAGGAAGGAGTACTAAGCAAGAAGTCAAAGGTTAGTTTTTAGTTCCAGTTTTGCCAATACTTTGCTCTCTGACCTTTGGCGAACCATTTTAGTTCTGAGAACTTTAATTCTCTCATTAGTAAAATGCAGAAAGTAATAATCATCTTGCCAAGTGCACAGGATTGTGATGAGATTAATGTGAGATAATGAAACCAAGAGCCCTTTGAAGACGATACAAATTCTAGATGTTATTATTAATCTAATTTAAAAATCACGACTCCATGGGAGCGTTACACAAAAGAATGAAAAGTTTTGTGTCATATAAGTAAAAGTTAGAAATGATGCGGTATTAAGAGCCGAGATGTTTCATTATAAGAAGCAAAAATGAAAAAAAAATTTCTACCATGAAGCAGTTAAGTGCTGTGCTTGACCCTTTTTCCTAACAAAAGAGCAATTTTCACGTGAAAAAGAGCTATGGTTTAAATGTAACATATGTTTGAATGAGTTAGGGAAATAAGTAAACTAACTACAGAGTCATAACTTTTAGGGAAATGAAACAGAATGGAAAAATGAATAAATATGACATATAATCACGTATCAAATGAAAGGCAAACCAGACAGCTAGCACCAGGACATTGTAAGATCCGTAATGTAAATCCACAAAGAATTCTTTGGCAAAAGTTCTTGAGTGTTACAGATAAATATAAAATGAAATGTCTGCTCCAGGACATATGGAAGAAATCTTAAATCTGTTAAGTTCAGTCAACTTGTGAACGCTAAGAACACACATGAAAATGAAGGAGCAAGAAAATTATAGGAACAAAAAATTTTTTAAATTTACACTGTGGATCTTTGCTCACTTAACAGAATCATATACATTTACATAAATTCAGTGAAAGTTAACCAGAAAAACAATTTAGACAGAATTAATGATCTAAAACAGTGCCTGTTTTTCCCTTTAATTCGTGTTTCCAAACCATGCTCTAGTAGAGGAGTTCTGGTCCTGGGATGAAGAAAGAATCACCAGTGCAGCACAGCCCTCACTATGGCTTCTTCTGTTGGTTATTAGAGAACATTCTCGTTGGCAGATACCAAAAAGTTCAGAACCTGATTTTGGAAGACTTCCAAGTTTCCTCGTTTAGTGAATAAAAAGGCAGAATGAGAGACCATGTATATAATGTACTTACTACCTCTCATGAAAGGAGAGAGAAAAACATATGAAATAAAAATTAAGAAGAAATTAAATTAGTAAGAAATTTCTGTGCAAGAAATTTATGGGGGAATGAAGGTGAATGGGACTGGGGGACATAAGACTTTCATTAAGCACTGCTTACATTATTTTCATTTTTGAACCATGTGAATTTATTACATATTAAGCAAAATTGTGTGTGTGTGCACGCGTGTGTGAAGGCCACACAGATAAATAAAACTTTGGTTGATTGAACTGGATGCAGTGGCTCATGCCTGCAATCCTATCGCTTTCAGAGGCTGAGGCAGGTGGATTGCATGAGCTCAGGAGTTCAAGACCCACCTGAGCAACAGTGAAATCTGTCTTTTCTAAAAACAGAAAAAATAGCCAGGAATGGCCTAGGACACCTGTATTCCTAGCTACTTGGGAGGCTGAAATAAGAGGATTGCCTAAGTCCAAAAGTGAGCTATGACATCATAGCACTGTATCCAGGATAACAGAGTGAGGGAAAAAAAAAACCTTTGATCTCTCATCCATCTTAACGTTTATCACCTTCCCCAAGCTCCACCTGACTCAGGCAAGGAGACCTATAGAAGGGAAGGGGCTGGTAGGTGTCTGCCTTCTCCATGTTCCCCTTCTGATTGTTCAGCAATGTGAAGGCAAAGGCAGGAAATTATATTGGCGGTTTTGCTGTCATCTATGTGACATGTCCAAGCAATGGCTATTTTTTTCTCCTGGATTGTTTGTGAATCCTTCAGAGATGACTTGCCACACCCAGAGAGTTCCTTGAGCATTATAGGTCTCTGATACTTTAGATGAAATTTTACAATTCCCACCTTACACCATCAATCATCCCATTCAGCCTCTTTTCACCACCTGGCTTAAGTACACTTTGGTACTTCAGGAGACCTCTACTCTGTGCTTTATGGCTTTGAAAAACCTCATCACTTTTCCCATGTCAAACTCTGGAAATGCACATCTGTCCTTAACAGTATCCCTCTTATCTCTAAATCCACAGGTAAACTTAATCAGCCTGGTTCTTTGTGCATTTTTTTGTTGTTATTTTTTGAGATGGAATCAGGCCTAGAGCTTGCTCTTCTAACACTAAGAGACAATTGGTCAAATTTCATTGATTTTCCAAATATCCTAGTGGGGGGGACAAGAGTAAATGACTTGGCTGAGAGTTACAGCGCTAGGCTAACAATGCTTTTCAAATAAATACCCCTTTCCTAATCTCTTTACTACTCTGCCAAGTATGAAGCTAGATTTGGCTGATGGTCAAAAACACATCTGGGGGCTGGGCACAGTGGCTAATGCTTATAACGCTAGGACTTTGGGAGGCCTAAGCAGAAAGATTGCTTGAGGTCAGGAGTTCAAGACCAGTTTGGGAAACAAAGACTCCATCTTTGAAAAAATAAAAAATAAGAATTGAATGTGGTGGTGGGTCCTATAGTCTCAGCTATTGAAGAGGCTACGGATCACTCGACCCCACGAGTTTAAGTCTGCAGTGAGCTATCATGAGGCCACAGGACTCTGGCACTGGCAATACAGCAAGATTCTGTCCCCACAGAACAAAACAACACAGGGCTAGCCCTCAGCAGCCTTCACAAGCTCTGCATGGAGAGACTGATGGATGTCTCTCCTGGGAATGCGTGGAAAACCCTTACATCAGTGAAAACTAATACAAACCTACACACGTCTCTGACATTTAAAAGTCAGGGCCTAAGGACAGTGAGGGTGGAGGGAGAGAAGATTTTAATTTTTTTAAATGTTATATTTTATAACTTTAGTGTTTGACTATTTTATGACATTAACGCATTTGGATCAAGAAGTATATTTTTTACCCCAGAGAATCATCATCCAGTTAATTTGCTCCATGACGAAGAACCTTTTACATTTTAATAAGATTTTGATCTTGGTTTCATACAAAGATATGCTAAATTCATGTTTGAGATAAAGGAGAGTCAAGAATGAGGAATCAAGAGGAGAGGGAGGCAAAGAAGTTAAAAGGGAGAGGAAGTTAAAACTTACCTGGTTTCATCGATATAAACTGCTTCCAGCACAGATGCTGCATATTCAATATTTTTCTTTAAGTCAACGACATTAACGTCACCTTTTTCCAGCTGCTTCACTAAGCATCTTAGTCTATTTCAAAAAATAGCCAGAGAGAGAAAGAGATGTAACTATACGAAAAATAGTACAATATTAAATGCACACATTGAATAAGCCCTTTAACATAGCTGTTTCTAGGTCATCAAATAGAAATATTTTCAGAGATTATTTCTTAGTATAAATAAGGCCAGTTTGTATCACATAAGCAATTATTAGAAACTATATTTGCCTCCCAGTAACATTAGGGGTGTAGCTACTTAGGTTGAGTGCCATATTTCAAGGATGGTCTTCTTGAAAATTCAAGACAATACAGACATTTTCATAACAGTTTAGTCTATTAGTAGAATTTATTCTGTGGCCATTCAGCTTATTCAGATTTGGCACTAAGGAAATACTTAAAGGAGGCTCTTCTAACTGCTGCAGTAGCTATTGTTTATTGCATACAACAATAAAAACAAAAATGGAAAGCAAAAAATCCCCTCCAAAGTTAATCAAGATGAGAAAAAATATACATGCATATATCCTTAGTGCTTTTATTGCAATGATTTTTCACCTGAGGCAAATCTGAAAATATTTTTTCTTATTTTCATCCATAAAATCATGTTTCCTAAGTCTCTGAGGAATTTAAAAGCACAGGACTCAGCTAGACTCCTGACTTACAGAAAGTTAGATAAGTAATGTTATCTAACTTCAAGTAGATAAGCAGGTACCTTTAGTTAAGATAGATAGAAGTTAGATAACTTGAGTTAAGTAAGGTTAATAAGTAAAACTTAGTGTTAAGCCACTAAGTTTTGGAATAACTGTAATACAACAATAGATATCTAATGTAGTGAGGCGATACAAAAACTCAATAAATTTATAACACTTTTGCAAACATCTATGCATTACATGGTAAGCCAGGTATTTCTGAAGTATGTATACTAGGCTATGCAGAAAAGGAACAAATATTCCTTACTCTCAACATACTATAGATAAGCAATATGAAGACAATTCACCTCTTTTCCTAAGTCATGAGACAGAATTTAATTCCATTTCTGTTCAAATGTACTTTAAAAGAAAGAATAGCATGCATGTATTTTTAGGCATATCTCAGAGAGATTTGCAGATTTTCTGACAATTTGCTTTAGATGATTTCCAGTGCCAAATCTTAGGATATAAAGGCTGATTAAGATTTCAGCAAAGGTATTAGACATTACCCACAAAAATCACTTTATTTCTCATGAAATAAATCCACTTAGATTAAAAGTGACAGTTACTTATTCAGGAAACTGTCAACAATTGCTTTTATATACCATTTACTTTTGTATAGCAAATAATATATGCAGACAATAATGAAAAATAAATTCTATGTACTTATGTTATAAGTACAAACTCAGCAAAGCAAAGCACAATAAAAATAACAAGTAAAACAAATTACTTACAAAAATTAAAACACTGAATATAGTGATAATGGATCAATGCATTGAGATTTTTGTCATGGTTATGACTCAAGATCATATCTTGCTAAATTGCCTTTTATTTATGAAAGTAAATGAGTTTTTCTTTCCCAGAGCTCTCCATTGGCTTAGAAATACATGCGTATAACATATAACAGTCATGTGTCCTTCCTGTGAGAATTGAGTATAACTCAGTTGCACTTAGTTGTATAATGTGGTTTAAAAATAGTGAGTACTTAAGATGGTAGCCTTGCCTTCTTTTTTGAATAACTGCACTCTATTTTTATTCATTAGCAATTTTCCTACCAAAAAATTACATTTTCCAGACTCTCTTAAAGCTAGGTAGGGTCACATGACAAACTTCTGGTCGATGAGATGTGAATGGAGGTTGCTGAGTGAGACTTTCAGAGCAATTATTTGAAGAGGGCTGACTCAGCTGCAAGGAGTTCTCTTGTATCCTTGCTCTCTTCTTACTGCCCAGAATGCAGTGAACTGCCCGAAGGTCCAGCCACCACTGAGGGTCATGAAATCACTTGGCAGAAGGAAACCACACAGTAAAAACAGCAGAGTAGAAGGATGGACATGGTCTGAAATCATGTTACGAATCCACCTGAATGAAATTGCCCACCTTGGACTCGTTTCAGAGGAGAGAACAACAAACGTACGCAAGCCACTATTATTTTGTGTCCTTTTGCATAAAACTGAACTCAATCCTAACTGATAAATGAACAAGAAATAAATCAAAATAAAGATCTCAAGAATGGAGAATCTTCATATTAAATGAGAGAAGGACTACCCTGGGAGACTATCCACAGGGACACTCCCTAACTTAGAACAGCCTGCAGTTGTTACAGGGGAATACTCCTATCAGGAACCATGACTGGTGACGCTTGTGATATGAAGAACCTTAGGAATTTACTTAGGAAAATTTAAGCGCTCAAATATAATGATATTCAATTCAATTCAAGCGGAGAATGGATCAGCTTGCACAATGAACACATGAACATGCTTTGTTACATAGCCATCTCAATGTGAGTTAAGAACAAAATATTATGAATATAATGCATTAATGGGGGTTAGACCATAATCAGATACAAAAAATGGCTCAGAAAAGGTACACTTCAGAGAGTTGTTACCACTCAACTAGAAAATATAATTTGATAAGGTTATAACTCTCTAAAACCATATGTCCTCCCACCCCCTCACATACTCAAACCCACTGTGCAAATCCAAAAAATATGGATAGAAATATTTTGGGGTTACCGGGACTCCTTTTTTCTCCTTTACTTGTATGCACTAAATTTTCTTTAGTGAATACATATTTCTTTTACATAAAGGGAAACCCTTTGAATTGTAAAAAGCTTATTTATAACTAGAATACCAGGTTAATGGAATAATTTATTTCATTATTATTCCAAATTGAATTTGCTTTTGTAATCAAATTATACATAGTAAAATCACCATCAATCTCATTTAGACTATTATTTTACTTTCTTTGTAGATAATAAAAGGCCAAACACATCTTCATTAATCATTTTCAAATGATTATACATTCTATACTGGTGTTTTCCAAAGTGGTTAGGCTTTACTATCTGTATATATCTGTACAAAGTTTTTGTTTATTTTTTTAAGAAGATAGATAACCATACACTGTTAACCTAATTCCTAAGCCATAATATGGGCAAATTCTCAGACATGAAGATGAAATCATGAAATCATATGCATAAAATTAAAAAGTCCCCTTAATTTAGCAAATCTCTTTTAATGATTTGGTTCCTTTCGTCAGAGTATGAAAGCCAAGCAGAAAACAGTGTCCTTGACATCTGGTTTAGGTATGTTCTAGGTTCCTAAAGCTTAGGGTAAGTAGATGGATTTGACATTCTAACCTGAGAAGTTTCTGACCCAGCAGAGTTGTGAAGACTCCACTGGCTACTGTGCTTGGTAGCAAAACAAGTTAACAGCTATTCTACTACACAGTGTAGATCAGTTATTTTAAGTAGATAATATTGGCAAAAACAAAATGTTAAAAACCCAATTTAGTTAAATAAATAATTATTTGGCATCTGTGACTGTACCTGAAGCTGTATAAAAGATATAACTATATATATATATGAATGCGTATATGTGAAAACATAAGAAGGACATCTGTGAACATATATAAATGCATATTTAAAGATAAACACGCAATTATAGTCTATATGTAAATATGCACATTTATAACGCATGGCACCTGGTGGTGTACCTGTTTTCAAGGTATTTACAAACTCTGAGGGTAGCATGACATGTGCAAACAATGTGATCAAATGTTGAAATGCATGTATTTCCCATTCCTTCTTTTATACACATCCTAATTTCCAAGCAAACTTGTTTAGTCAGTGTTCCTCAAAACATCATCCTAGATCCAAGCTCTTCTTTCTTTCTGAAATTCCTTTCTCCAATACTCCTACCAACTTTGTTTAAATCCTGTTTGATTACAACGTATATCTTGGATGCTATCTATGTCATAAGTCCTTTGAAGATTCCTGTTTATTGTGGTCTCTCCCTACATAGAAACTAACCCACACTTTGTCCATCATTAACCACATTAATGATGAAAGCTAATTTCTCTGGTTTTCATTATCATTGATTGGTTTCCCATATGTGATATTTTTCCTCATTGTTCTCTCATTAAATAAAAAACTACCAGGCATACAAAGGAGGAGAATTCACCATAAAAATGTTAAAAATAAATCAATTGAAATTGACCCAAACATGACAAAGACAATAGAATTAGTAGACAAGAATGTTAAAAGTTTTATGAAAACAAAATAATATAAACAACATTATGCCAATAAATTCAACATGTTAGACAGAATGAATAATTTTCTTACAAGGCACAAATCACCACATTCAAGAAGAAATAGAAAAACTGAATTTGTAGATAAAAATCTTCACATAAAGAAAACTCCAGGCTTAGATGACTTCTATTCTGTAAATATTTATTCAAAATTGATCAGCTGATTCCAGGAAGCCAAATTACTTTAATAACAAAAACAGATGAAATAAGAGAAAGAAGAGGAGGAGGAGAAGAAAAAATCCATTTACATAAAATTTTAGAAAATTCGAAGTACTCTTACAGTGACAGAAAGCAGACTAGTGATTATTTGGGAATGGAGGATGAAGGAAGGGGTCAAGGGAATTTTTTTTTTTTTGAGACAGAGTCTCACTGTCTCCTGGGCTAGAGTGCAGTGGTGTCAGATAGTTCACTACAACCCCAAACTCCTGGGTTCAAGGGATCCTCCTGCCTCAGCCTCCTGAGTAGCTTGGTCTATAGATGTATGCCACCACATCTGGATAAATTTTTATTTATTATGGAGATAGGCTCTAACTCCTGGCCCCAAGCAATCCTCCCACCTCGGTCTCCCAAACTGCTAGAATTAAAGGTGTGAACCACCATGCCCAGCCTCAAGGACATTTTTGAGAGTAATGGATAATATTAATTTGCGTGTTGTGGTAATGGTTTACCAAGTATATACCTATGTCTATACTTATCAAATTTCAAATTATAAAATAAAACATATAATCAGTAATTTAAGAAAGAAAAAAGCTCCATGCTAAACAGACATACTGTTATCTACCTTAATTTTTCTCATCAATTTTATGAAAACACTTAAATTCTAAATTATACTATTAAAGACAGGAAAAAAATCTAAAGCAGCATTAACTCCTAATGATTTTCTCCCAAAGAGAAAGACACAAATCTTTGATAATTCAAAACTACTTTTAAAATCATCCTGAACACATGTGCAGAGCACACTTTGATCCACTTCGCCTTTTAAAGGGACTTGCTTACCTTCTAACAACCAGGACATTTAAAGGAAGACAGAAATGAAAATAACAACACTATCTTTCAAAACAGTTGATTGGTTGTGTGATCAAATTAAGCAATTGCAGAAGAGAAACAATTTCTACTATTAAACAAAGAGTACTGAATTATAGAAAAGGAATGAGTTTTTTTATTAAGATATAGAACTATAATATTCCAAGTGAAAAAATACTCATTGTAAAATGATACACTGCTCATAATCAAGTACTTCAAATACTCTTAAGTCTACCTTCTAAGATACTGTTACATGACCCAATCTTTTTTTTAAAGAGACAGAGTTTCGCTTTGTGGCCCCCCCAGTAGAGTGCTGTGGCATCACAGCTCACAGCAACCTCCAGCTCTTGGGCTTAGGTGATTCTCTTGCCTCTGCCTCCTGAGTAGCTGGAACTACAGGTGCCCGCCACAATGCTGGGTTATTTTTTGTTGCTGTTTGTCCAGGGCTGGATTTGAACTCGCCACCCTCGGTATATGGGGCTGGCGCCCTACTCACTGAGCCACAGGTGCCGCCCACATGACCCAATCTTGCAAAAGCACCACCAATATCATTAACAATGTTCTCATATGGAAAAATCCCATGTGTTTCTACATGTTTTTATTAATTCTAGGATATAAAATACACAGGCTATCCCTAATGCAACAGAACATGTATAATATATAAAGGAATAAGTGAAATTTATACAAAGAATTGATAATTATTATATTACTATCAATGTGTTCCCATGTGTGATCTGATTCAAATTAAAAAGTGAGAAGGATATTGTAAGAAACCCATACTAAGAATCAGAAGGAGTAAATTTGATTTATTAATATCTCTAAAGATATCAACATAAAAATCTAGCAGGACAGAAAAAGCAGAAACATGGAATTGAACCTAAATTGTGTTAATAGAGTTGACAAACTCCCTTCAGCTGCAAAGGTCCTGGCACCATCCTAAATCCAGTCTGCCTCAGTTTCTCACCAGCTCCAGCCCTATGACAGCTTCTATTGTCATATTTCCATGACAGGGTCATTATTATAGCATTAGGGTTTTGAGTGGGCTAGCTAGAGTGAACCTCTGATCCATAACATCAAAACATTCAAGGCTCTTTGCAATACAGCCCTGCTTAGAATCTTGGCTGTAACAGAAACCATCTCACACTAATATCCATGTGGCTTTTATTACAATGATACAAGGAATTTCATGGAAAAGGATTAATTAGAATGCAGGAGGCCACCAGGAATCAGTTAGTCCTTTCTCTTTGCCCCTCTGCAGTACACTTGGTAACTGGGTAGAACCTGCCCAACTCCAAGCTTCCCAATAAGAGATGTAATCATTCACAGAGATAAACCTTGACCCCTCTGAGTCCAAGCTCTAGATTTCCAGAAAAGAGAACCTGATTGATCCCATTTGGACCAGGTATCAAATTAGCCATGGATCAGGAAACTAGCTCATCAGGAAGACCCATGGCCCCCGAGCTTTTGGAACCTTCCTCTAGGTTAATTATTACCCCATCCCAATTCACCACTAGCCATGGTTGTGTCCTCAGTGAGGTTCTGGGATGGGAACCAGAAGCAGTGGGCCCTGCCTTTCCTAAACTTGCAGTCTAGTTTGCTCAGGTCTGGCACCGGTAGAAGAAGGCTAGGTCATACCAAGGCCCAGGGCAGGAGACAGCTGTCTGGAGAGGGATAAAAAACCCTGCTCCTACCAGACAACCCTGAGCTTGACCATGACATGCACACACCCACAGAAAAGTGACTTGTGTGCAGTTCCACAAAGTTGGAGACATCTCATACTCCCCCAAATAATCATGATTTTCAGTTAAAAAAAAAAAATCTGTCCATAAGCAGGAGTATATGAAATCACATAAATAAGAACTGGCAGAATAAGAAGCTACTATGTCATGTTCAATAAGACTTGCTTGCCTTGAGCCTAAAACAATAAAAAATGATAACAGAAATCCTTTAGAAGTGAAGCTGTCTACTCTGAAAGTCAATGCTCAAGGAATTAAATCATAACCTTAGTCTGAGAAGCAGGCTTATAAATTTAAAGTTGACATTGTTCTTTCACTTAGGCAAATATAATTATAAAGCTCCATGCTATCTTTATTTTATGAAATAAATAATTCCTGAATTTATGTAATAGAACAAAATGGAAAAAAATGGAACCAATGTATAGTAGTTTGAGAATTAAAGTTAATAATATTTTATTGCATACTGAATATTTGCTGAGAGAATAAATTTTGGGGTATTTTTACCACCATAAAAGCTAACTGTGTGAGATGATCACTATGTAAATTTGCTTGATCAGACAAATAATTTCAATATATGTATATATGTATACACACACATACATATATATCATATATATATCAAAATATGCTGTGTACCTTAAATATATACAATAAAAATAGTATGGTAAATAGTACTAGTCTTAAAAATGTATTTACTGTAGTGTACATATAAAGGAACGAAATTATCCAGGCAGAGAATATTTTGTTTATTTTTACATACAAAAAAAACCATAATAATTCTCCTTTTTCTCCAGAAATCACAGGTTAGGTAAACTATGACTTTACTTCTAGAAGTATTTTTTTACAGAAATGTATATTGCATAATTGCATCTTATTAAAAATTTTTATAAGGAAAGAGATACAAACTTTCAGAGAGATAGAACTGATTTCAAGATTTATTTATTTCCCCCCAGAAGGAAGAAGACCTTATTAAGACCATATTGAGTCTAAGGATGGAAACTGTTATTTGTAACTGATGACTGCTACCCCTATAAAACACCATAGGTTATGTAAACTCAGGATGGCTTTTTAAAAAATTCAGATACATGTATTTAAATAAATGTATATTAAATTTGATATTTGTATTTAAATCTATGTGTTCTGATGAAGAAATTTAGTGATTTTCACCTGCTAGTAAGATATTTACGTAAACAGAGAAGACAGGTTAGGAATAGGATCTGCACATAGCAGACCCACTTGAGAACAGTTTAACATCTATGTCAGTCTCCTGGACCTTAGAAAACTCATATTTAGCACTCAGCTAAGGGACCACCTCTGTGCTAAAAACCTTTCCTTTGTCCTTCCAGATCTGCTCTACTGTTCTCTACTCCACTCCCTGACCTCAGAGCTGACCCGTAGAGACTCTATCAGGTGTTCGGTTAGAATTCACAATATGTGAGGAGAAAAGTGAAGTCAACTTAATATTCTTTGGTTCTCCCTGCAGGGTAATCCTCTACAGCAGGTTACTTTAGGCAGCCCTGTCCACTGAGTTCTCTCTCTTCCTCTCTGGATTCTGTAAGATTCTGTAACCATCGCACTCATTGACACTTCAGGTCTAATGATGATAACACATCCTCAGAGACCTAAGTTACTGGCCGAGAGGTACCACATTATTCTGGTAGTTCCTTACATTCTTTCCATGATTGTAAATGCTCCCTTTTTTAATTCCTTCTTAAATTACCCATTTTGACTGTGCCCTCTTTTTTGTGTAACTTCTTCCATACTTCCTACAAGGTTATCCTCTCATATAAGGGATCTGTAGCACAGACCTTTGGGTGTTGAAAAGATTGTAGAAACAGGGCTTTAGAATCAATGGGGGCTCATCCTACTTATGTTCACCCTTTCTCTGTGTCCATGGAGAAGAGTGACCTGATGACTAGAGAGCTACTTCTAGGCATGATCAGTGTCAGAGTGAGTCCTGGTCCATAGCAGAGCCAAAAGGGATGGGAAACCACCTAAAAGCTGAGAGTCAGCTACTACTTAGGAGATTCAAGAGAGCCATAGGACAAAATTCACACACTGGAGGAGCCTGACTCCTGAAAGGGATGTTCATTGAGAGATGTGAATGCTAGCTAAATCAGTGAATCTGTGAAATAATTTTAAAATTTAATAAAGGAAATAGACAAAAGGAGACTTATGGTTTGCATTTAAGCCTGGTAGATTAAAAACATCTTTATTGAGGCTCACAATTGAAGCTTCATTAATATCACAGGAAAAGATTGAAAAAGTAAAACAGCTACAAGAAGAAAGAGAACAGGAAAAATGCAACAGACAGAAAAGTTGATAAAACCTTTTTGGAAAAATGAAATAGTGAGATATGGTAACTGACTTAGAGATATTAAGGAAAAGAAACTAAAATGCTTCCAAAGAATGATTACTGAGGGAATCAGACAACCCCCACAGAATTTCAGAATAACTCAGGCAGTGGTGATACCCAAAATCTTAAAATTCAGGAATGGATCAAAACAGGAAGATTGTGTAGATGTTCTAGAGCTTTCAGTTTTCTTTCTAGACCTCACATAGCTGAAAACTATCCTAACTTATCCCCACAGGAAACCCAGAAATGAGACAGACTTTACAGCTATTTGCAAACAGAATTAAATGAAAGTCAGCATGTTGAGTGATGAAAACACAGGATCCTTTCTCTCACCTACTTACAGGATGAGGATTGAGGGATTCACTCCTAGAGATGCTGAGAAACCCCAAAGAAATAAGATTTTGAAAACAAAAACTCCACTGCTTGATCATCCTTTAGTGAAGCCCAGCAGGTGAAAAGTACCATCTGTACACAGAGAAACGTTAATAATTTTTCAGAGCCTGTCAATGATCAACAGGTATTGAAGGAAAACATTTGCTATGAAAATCATAGACAAATACAAACAAAATAAGGAAACATGGAGGGAACAGAAACAATATAGAGACCAAAGAGAACCATTAAATAACAAAACAAAACAAAAAACTCTGAGAAAAGAGACACATCCATACAGCAAGAACATAATGCTACTTTTAAAAAGAATACATCATGATGAAAGAACTTTTGAAAATTAACACTAATAATTTACATGAAAAGTCTAATTAGCATCCCAAGAAGTGGCCAAAAAGAAAGCAAGATAAATATACTAGAATAATAAAGATCAAATTTTTAGGGGGCAAGTTTAGGAAATCTAATATCTATCTACAGACAGGAAATAGGAAGGAGATATGGAGGAAATTATGAAAGACAAAGCCAACTTCCCCAGACTCAATCTCCGTGTTGAAAGTGTCCACCAGGGCCAGTTTAATGTGCATGGTCCTGTGCAGTCATACAGGACCTTGCACTGGGAGATGCATTTGACCAAAACAAAGACATAACAGGAAACCTAAGATAGGTAAGTGGTGAAGAAAAATCCTACAACAGGAAATATGCTCCCTTCCTAAGAAATGACGAGTACAAATGGAAGATGAAGTACAGAGGAAAGGAATAGGAGAGAAGTCTGTAAAGGAAAAAAGTATAACTGGTGAACAATGGAACTGACAGAATGTTTGGAACTTTGTTTTGACAGATCAGTTGATCATTCATAAAATTATAAAATTATATATGAAAAACAATAATTATAAAGTATAAAAGAAAGAAAAAATTACAAATGATAAGAAACAGCCAAGTTCATTACTTGATTGACAGGTAAATAATATTTGCAAAGTCACAATATTAATAAGCATTAGTAACTTAAAAACGAAATAAAGTGAAATTTAACCTTTTCTGAGAGGAATAAAATGAGGAAGATGACGGAATTGATGTACAAGGGTTATTTGTTTTGTTAGTATAGATGTCCATAAGGTCTGAAAGTGATATATGAAGAAATTGTAAAAGGTGGGGGACAGAGCACAATGGCGAACTACAAACATTTCCTTACTAGCCACTTGCAGTGAAGCAGTGGAAAGAAAACTCTAACCACCTCTGGCTAGGGAAGCCCACCTAGAGACATCACTCCAGAGACACAGTGAAGCAGTAGTGGACTTTCAGAGCCAGCAAGGAAGTCTGGAGCTGAGGAAAACCAGCACAGAAGGTAAATGCTTGGGAATAGGCAGGGACCAGCCTGGCTGTGGATGATGGGGAGCAGGAAAGGTCTGTCCTGCAGGTTTTTGATTTGGGGCTAAACCTGCTAACTGGAGAAGCCTTAAATGAGTGAGTGTGGACTGGAACAATGTCCAGCAGCCGACATTGAATACTGGGTGGGGTGGATCTCTCATTGGCTTGTTTGGGCACCAACCCTGTGGGAAGGCCATGTGAAAGAAACTGCAGGGTCCTAGTACACAGCCAGCTATGGTGCACCTGCTGATCTCGAGCATCCATCTTTGGGGTGAACTGAGCAGCTAGGGCATTATTGTCAGAGAAAACTGTGTGATGTGCTTCCTAAGGAATCTGGCAAGAGCTTTAGATCCCAATCCAAGAGGGACTGAATGCTGACAAAGCAAGAATGCCCTGAATGAGGGCAATTAAGGCAGGAAGATAGGACCCGATCTCCTGTGCAAATAAGAGTGGCATCTAGCCCTACTTTTTCACAGTGAAACAGTATGTGTTCAGGCACTTAACACCACAG
The DNA here is from genome assembly GCF_027406575.1 of Nycticebus coucang. Lineage (NCBI taxonomy): Eukaryota > Metazoa > Chordata > Mammalia > Primates > Lorisidae > Nycticebus > Nycticebus coucang. The sequence goes on from NC_069786.1 coordinate 79,134,510, forward strand.
TGCCACCTGGCCTCCAAGCAACATATTGCAATATATATCTATACAAACACACACACACACACACAGTTATATACACATATTTCTTTGATTTTTGTTTATATTTTTCCATTTTTACTTTCTTCAATAGCAAGGGATCCTCCATTTTTGTTATTGTTTTTCAGCTCTTTTTATTCTGTCTTTATTATTTCTCCCCCTTTTCTCTCTTTTGGTGAAGATTTTTCTGCATTTCTCATCTTTCACACACAAATTTCTCATACAACAGCTAAAAATATCTTGTGTTTCCCTTTTATATAATTGTATTTTTAATTTTCTTGATCTATTCTTACCTTTTTTTCTTTTGTCTGAGTGCTGGGGCATACAGTATTGATCTGGCGGGGGGTTACAGCATTGGTCTAGCTCAAGGAGGTCAAGAGCTCATAGTCTAGGGTATCTTTATAGCTTTGTCCTTTGGGAATACAGCATTGGTACGTCCCCACTGTGACATACTGCTGAATTTTTAATTTTTAAAATGTTTTTATCTTTCCATATTTGGTACAAGTGGTGTCTTGCTTTTTCCCAGGCAGGTAAGGAGCTCATGACTTCAAATGGCCAGCCCAACCCAGCTCCCCAAGGACCTATGTGTTGCCATATCACCCTGCTGAACAACAATATTTCTCCTATCACTTTCTCTTCTTCCACTTCCCATTCTTTTTCCTTTATTTTTCTCTTCTTTATCCCTTCTTGCTCTTTACCCTTCTCTACCTTTTGGCCTTATACCAAAAGGCCACTTCAACACCTAGGTTATAAGACAAGGCAATTTAAAGCCATGGAGGTAGTGAGAAGGACAAAGTAGGGGAAGGAAGTGAACAAGACTAAAATACACATGATGAAGAACCAATGGAAAAATTCCAGCTACATGAAAAACCAAAACAGAGCAACCTCATCAAGGGACCAAAAGGTAGATAACATAGAGGATGTCACCTAAAAATAATTAATGGAAATAACAGAAATGGAATTAAAAATATGGATGGTGGGCGGAGCCTGTGGCTCAGGGAGTAGGGCGCCGGTCCCATATGCCAGAGGTGGCGGGTTCAAACCCAGCCCTGGCCAAAAAACCACAAAAAAAAAATAAAATAAAATAAAAAAAATATATATATATATATGGATGGCAAAGGCAATGAAGGGAATTAACAAGAAAGTGGAAAAACAAAACCAAAAAATGGATGAAATATACGAAGAATATACAAAGGATATGGTGGTGCTTAAGGAATCGACAGAATCAATCAGGGAACCTAAAGATACAGTAGAAAGTATCAATAAAAGTTTAGACCATGGAGAAGAAAGAATCTCATAGCTAGAAGAAAAAACTGTAGAGATAACACAGGCAGTTGACAAGGCAGAAAAGGAAATAGAGAAAGCAGAAAATTTGCTCAGAAAATTATAAGACTTCACAATGCATTCAAATATATGATTTTAGGTATCTCAGAAGGGGAAGAATAACTCCCCAGAGGAATGGAAGCCCTACTGGAGGATACCATAAATGAAAACTTTACAAGTATCACTAAAGATTGTGAAACATTCCTTTCAGAGGGATATCAAACCCTAGGCCATATCCACACAGACAGACCATCTCCAAGATGCATTGTCATGAACACATTCAAACTCAAGACAAAAAAGAAAATTCTGCAAGCAACCAGGAATAAGTGCCAATTGACCTGCAGGGGCAGATCCATCAGGGTGACAGAAAACTTTTCAGCTGAAACATTCTAAGTCAGAAGAGAATGGTTATCTACCTTTAACCTCCTTAAACAAAATAATTTTCATCCCAGAATTCTGTATTATGCTAAACTAAGCTTCAAAACTGAAAAATGGAGAAATCAAATCTTTTACTGATATGCAAATATTGAGGAAATTCACCACAACAAGACATGCTCTAGAGGAAATACTTAGACCTACTCTCCAGGTTTACCATCACGATGGACCATGAGCAAAGTAAACATTCAGAAACTAAAGGACAAAAATCTATCTTAACAATGGCACAAAAGCTACAACTACGCAACAGGATTTCACAAAATAATATGAATAGAACTCCACTACAATTACAAATTCTTTTAATAAAAGTTAATGGCTTGAATTCCCCCACTGAAGAGGCATGGGCTGACTGATTGGATTAGAAAAGCACAAGCCACCTATATGCTATCTCCAGGAAATTCAGCTAGCCTTGAAGGAAGAAGCAAGACTCAAAGTGAAAGATTTGAAAACAGTATTTCAGGCAAATAGAAATTGGAAGAAAGAAGGGGTCACAGTCTTATTTTCAGGTACCAGTAGATTTAAAACAACTAAAGTCAAAAAAGACAAAAATGGTCACTTTATTCTGGTGAAGGAAACAATACATCAAGAGGACATTTCAGGCTTGGTGCTTGTGCTCAGTGGTTAGGGCGCTGGTCACCAAGGCAGGCAGGTTCGAATTTGGCCTGGGCCTGCTAAACTACAATGACAACTGCAACAAAAAAGTAGCCAGGCATTGTGGTGGATGCCTGTAGTCCCAGCTACTTGGGAGGCTGAGGCAAGAGAAATGCTTAAGTCCAAGAGTTGGAGGTTGCTGTGAGCTGTGATGCCAAGGCATTCTACTGAGGATGATATAGTAAGAATCTGTCTCAAAAAAAGAAAAAAAGGACATTTCAATTCTAAATATTTATGCACCCAACTTAAATGCTCCCAGAGCTATGAAAAAGACCTTAATTGGTCTGAGAAATATGAAACCACATAAAATCATAATATCTTGGGACTTTAATACCCCTCTCACAGAATTGGATGACAGACCCTCTAAAGATAAACTAAACAAAGATACAAGGAACATAAATGTAATCCTAAAAACAAATGGGCTTAATAGATATATACAGAACATACCATCCCCAAGCTAAAAAACTTACATTCTTCTCAACAGCCCATGGAACATACTCCAAAATAGATCAGTCTTAGGATACAAATCAAACCTGAACAAAATTTAAAAAATTGAAATTATTGAAATAAAAGTGGAACTCAAATCCAACAAAAACATACATCCCTACACAAAGGCATGGAAATTAAACAACCTTATTTTGAAGGACAGCTGGGTTAAGGAAGAGATAAAGAAGAAAAATTTTAAATTACTCAAACATAACAAAAATGAAGCTAAAAGTTACCGAAACCTGTGAGATAATGCAAAAACAGTCTTAAGAGGAATTTTTATCACATCAGATGCCTACATCTGAAAAACAGAAAGAGAGCACATCAACAACATAATGAATCATCTTCAGGAAACAGAAAAGAAAGAACAACCTAATTCCAATCCTAGTAGAGAAAAGAAATAACCAAAATTAAAGAGCCATGTTCATGGCTGGGAAGAATCAACACTGTTAAAATGTCTATACTACCCAAAGCAATCTACAGATTCATTGCAATCCCCACTAAAATGCCAATAACATACTTTTAAGATTTGGAAAAACCAATTCTTTATTTTGTATGGAACCAGAAACAAACTCATACAGCCAAGGCAATTCTTAGTAATAAAAACAAAGGTTATACTACAAGGCCATAGTTATTAAAATGGCATGGTATTGCCATAAAAACAGAGACATAGCCATTTGGAACCAAGTAGGAAAACATGAGATGAAACTAACATCTTACAGTCACCTGATCTTCAATAAAACAAACAAGAACACACAGGGGAAAAGAATCTCTATCCAATAAGTGGTGCTAGCAGAACTATATATCCACATGTAAAAAGCTAAAGCTGAGCTCACACCTTTCACCACTCACAAATACTGATTCAAGATGGATAAAAGATTTAAATCTAAGGCATGAAACGATAAAAGTCATCAAAGAAAGGGTGGGGGAAAGTACTTGAAGATACCGGCCTGGGGAATGATTTTATAAAGGAGACTTAATTCCAACAACAACAACAACAACAACAACAACAACAACAGCAGCAAAAATAAATGGTACTTAATTAAACTACAAAGCTTCTGGAAGCTAAGAAGTCAACAACCAAAACAAATAGCCTTCAGAATGGAAAAATATATTTGCATATTATGAATCACACAAAGGCTTGTTAACTAGGATCTATAGAGAACTCAAATTAATCAACCAAAAAAAGCCAACAATCCCATCTATCCCTGGGCAAGAGACATGAACAGAACCTTCTCTAAGGAAGACAGACAAATAGCTAACAAACATTTGAAAAATGCTCATTGCTCCCAATTATCAGAGAAATGCAAATCAAAACCACACTGAGATATCACCTAACCCCAGCAAGATGAGCCCGTATCACAAAGTCCCAAACCTAGAGATGATGGAGTGGATGTGGAGAGAGGGGACCACTTTTACACTGTTGGTGGTACCACAAACTCATATAGCCTGTTGGAAAGAACTATGGAGAATCCTCCAAGAACTCAAATTAGATCTCCCATTTGACCCTGCAACCCTACTACCAGGCATCTACTCAGAGGGAAAAACATCATTTGTCATAAAGACATTTGCACTAGATTGTTTACTGTGGCTCAATTTATAATTGCCAAGATGTGGAAACAACCTAAATGCCCATCAACTCAGGAATGGATTAACAAGCTGTGGTATATGTATACTATGGTATGCTACTCTGCCATAGAGAAAGATGGTGACTTTACATCTTTTGTATTAACCCGGATGAAGGTGAAACACATTCTTCTAAGTAAAGTATCACAAGTATAGAAAAGCAAGTATCTAATGTACTCAATTTTATTACGAAGGCAGTAGACAATCTAATTCATGCCCACAGAGGAGAAAAACTCATTTCTCAAGGGAAGGGGAAACAAGGGAAGTGGGAGAGGAAGGAGTATTTAGGGTACTCCCGCTTAATGGACACAATGTAGGGGTGCATTGCACATCTTTTGGGTGCAGGACACAACTATAAGAGGGACTCTACCTAATAAATTCAAATATTGTGACCTGTTTATTTCCTCATATTAACCAGAATTTAAATAATAACTAAAAGTAAAAAACAAAGCAATAATAAAAGCATACTATTTAGAAATATAGTTCTTCCTCCAAAGAACTAAAAGAATGAAATGATTAAGATTATTTACTTCTGTGGAATTGACCGATATCTTTTGACAATAATAAATAAAATTCAGTGATGTAGTCCCCTCTTAAAGTAAAATATCTAATATATCACTTCAAAAGAGAAGTGACTTAACTTAGAAGTCATATTCTTGGTAGTTTTAAAATTCCTGACCATGACAAATTTAAATGACTGAATAACAAGATGTAAAAATTCATCTTGAATTAGAAATAAAGATTTTGAAATAGTACAAAGTATTCCAAGCCACGAGTTGATGGTGATGTTGAAATCCAGTTGTTCAAAGTTTCTTTTAGGCACATGGTGAAGTCAATGGAAAAAAATCAGACTTAACATTATAATCAAATATAGACTTGTCCATCATGTATTTCATGCACATGTACTAAACTAACTGAATAGGCACATAGTTTAGGCTTGAAGTAGACATAAAAAAGGAAATATAGATTACATATTAAGTGAAAAAGAGAAAGAAAAATATTGAAAATACAGTATAAAATATGAGAGTTGAATTAACTATGATGGCTAATTTGTCATACTTTGCACAATGAAATAAAGTAGCAAGTATGTAAAATAGTTTTTATAAAAGTCAGATTACAATGCACTCAAGAAAGAATTTGAGTGAGTAGATAGGTTGGGTGGGCAAAAAACACTGAGACTGGGCTGCCTCTGAGGCAACAACAAGGGGGTGAAGAAGAGTAAAATCTACTATGTCAGCTGAGCAAGGTAACCTCAGTATTAGTTCCACAAAAAAATAAAAAGGAATGTTAAAAGTGGTATGTTAATCCACTTAGGCTGCTAAACAATATACCATACACTGGATGGCTTACAAACAACAGAAATATCTTCCAGACAATTCTGGAGGCTGGGAAACCCATGTTCAAGGTGCTGGCAGATTCGGTGTTCAGTGGCAGCCTTTATCCCTATTCACAGTCATCTTCTCATTGTAAACACACCTGGCAGAAGGAGCTAATGAACTCTCTGGGGACTTTTTCATAAGGCATTCCCTTACATGAGGGCTCTGCCCTCATGATTCAATCACCTCCCCAAAGTGATTGGAAGAGTTAAAATTTCAATGTATGAATTTTGAGGAGACAAAAACATATCAAGTAGTTTGGGACGCATACTCTTAATTAATGCAGTACCATGTACCAACAAAAGTATACTAGCAGAGAAGGAAAATCATATAAAAATAGATTTTTAAAGAAATGTGCATACAAAAATATAAAACTGTAGAAAGAAAAGTCAACATGATATTTTTCCAATTATAATAGATTACACAGTGCAAGAAAACCTAAAAACAGAACTATTTCCGTGGCAGATATTATCAGAGAATAGAGAAATCCTTCTTTTGCTCTTGACATGCAGTGATAGGAAAATTGAATCATTTAAATAAGAGTCTCTTGAAGACCAATCCTTCTTGGGGGATGCAATTTGTGGCATAATAAGCAACTAAATTGAGTTCAGATGAATTGATTGAAAAGATATCTGTTACTGTGAAGGTTGTTATATGTATTAGGAAAAGATTTCAGCCATCTAATTCCAATGATTCTCATATTCTCTCTCTCTCTCTATATATATATATGCATATATAGATATACATATATGTATCTGTATACATATATAGATGTGTGTGTGTGTGTGTGTGTGCACGCGCATCTCCATTCTCCCTTCCCTCCTCCTTATAACATGTATACATACCTGGTTTTTAAGATACGACTAAAATTAAATGACAAAAAAACTTGTTTGATTTTGTAGACTTCCATGCATCTGTAGAAATGTTGCTTTTATATCAATAATCTCTCAGGATCACTGTAAATAATTCTTTGCTAATGAGATTTTAGGAGTGTTATATTAACATTCATAGAAGCAGTTTTGAGAATGTATCATTCCTGGGAAAACCACTGAGTCACAAATTTAGTATGGCTTAATAATGGAATAAAAAATAAATAAAATACTCCTAAATGAATTAGTTAAAGTACAACTAGCAAAACAACTCTGAACATTTAAAATTAAGAATTTAACTCTTGCAGTTGATTACTCAGATCATGGGAGATAAGACAACTAGGGAAATAGTGTGGCTCCCCAAATAAGCAACTGCAAGAAGCTCTGGGAGGGTCAAATTCCAGGAACTTTGGGACTCTTACAAAAGAGAGACACACCAGAGGGCCTGTCCAGGGGCATCCTGAACCACAGAAGTGACACAACTGATGTAAAGGAGGCTCCCTGAGAACAGAGAAAGAGAGAGAGAAGTATTCTGGCTTTTCCCTTCCTCCTCACTTCTCCTGCAATCTCCTGCCATTAGCCAAATCTAACTAGATGCCAGCTGACACAGAAGCCTGGGAAATTCAGCCATGATCATGCAGAGCACGGTAGAACAGGAACAGGGCAAGGAACAGAGAGGTGCTAGAGCATACAGGCCCATAACTAGAATACACAGCACCCAGAAGTGTCAGAAAATTTTTCTGAGGTTTGGAAAGTAGTAAGAAAGATGCGTGGCCTGGCCTATCATATAAGGTCGAAAGGAGTCAAAGATTATCTAGAGGAATATATTTAGTTCACCTTACTGGTGCTATTGATTAAAGGACCCATATTTAGGGAGGCTACCTTGTTAACTTAAAGAGATTTTTGTAAGGTAGTAAAAATATAATAATAATAACAATAATTTCTATCTGGTAGAATAGACTACCTCACAAGTTCGTGACATTAGACATTAGTCAGTTTCGTATCTAACCCAGCAATTTTATTAAAATATTACTTATATATACCTACTTTCCTAAATGCTCTTCGAATCAGTCATAATTTTACTGGTTTCCTCACAGGTAAGGATTTAAATAAAAACTCTGACACATGTTCAGTTTACATTTGCATAAGAGTCATGCTTTTACCTTTTGAAACTATATTTTATCAAAGTACTACATATTCAGTACAATTAATCTCAACACTCTCAGCACGTACAATAATAAACAATGCTTCTAACTCAAGAGAGGAAGAAAGAGTCCAAGAGACATAAATTTGATGGCCAGAAAAATATTTCCTTCTCTTCCTCTTTTTCTTCCTTCTCTCTCCTTTGCTTTGTAAAAGGAAAAAACATTTATATGATCTGAAGAGAAACCAGAGTATCTCTCTCTCCTCTTTGTTTCTTCTTTCTTTCAAAGAACTAGTGAGAACCTGGCTTTCATGAGTTCTTAGAATATATATGAAAAATCCATGAAAATTAATTTTGTAAGTTATGTTCCAAATAACAGCTCATTTGGGAAAAAGCACTTTACTACAGATCCAATAGTAGTGCCATACCTATTGGAATTTTTAATTTTTTTTTTTTTTTTTGTAGAGACAGAGTCTCACTTTACCGCTCTCAGTAGAGTGCCATGACATCACAGGACTCATAGCAACTTCCAGCTCTTGGGCTTCCGCGATTCTCCTGCCTCAGCCTCCCGAGCAGCTGGGACTACAGGCGCCCGCCACAAAGCCTGGCTATTTTTTGGTTGCAGTTCAGCCAGGGCTGGGTTTGAACCCGCCACCCTCGATATATGGGGCTGGAGCCCTACTCACTGAGCCACAGGCGCCACCCAGAATTTTTAATTTTTAAACATAGATTAAGCCTATCCCAGGAGCCCACCATAAAAAAGTATAGACAGAATACTCAACGTATTTTTGCATCTCTTAGAAATCTGCATCTGCCCATAAATGAGGCAAACAAAGCAAGATGGCCTTCTAATTTTAAACATGAAATGGCATGCTAGACAATAAGAAAATATCCCTAGGCCAATTTTTCCTATGACTTGTCTTTAAGGAATTCTTAATGGTCTATATAATATTTGCCAGAGGGTTGTGGGATACAAGAGTGACATTACATTTAAGGCGTTTCTCTGTAAGTTCCTCCAATGCAACTTAGGTAAGTGCAGTCCCATCTTATACTAAGGTGCACAGCTACAGAGTTTTATCAGATGTTTCAGATGAAATTAAACTGTCCTGTGAAAAAATAATGTGTTGTGTAACAATATCAGAAAGTGCTTTACCTAGAAAGGCTCATAAAATAAACAAGGGTTCATATGGAACTTTTTGTGGTCTCTATCATGACTAGGTCACAGTGAATGACTGGCAAATAACTAAATATAACCTTTAGTTATAGTCTATTCAATGTCAAACAATTCACAGTACTAGACAGATGTCCACATCCATTTATCATAGGTGATCCACCCAAGAGTTCTTGATGACTTCTTGGAAGATCGGGATTTCTTCATAAAATATCATTAATGTGTTAATTAATCAGGACAATTTCATGGCAAAGTCCTCAATTATTAACACTTTCCTTCATCCCCACACAGATTCCAACATTAAGACAAGGACTAATCTGGAAACATGCAATGTGATTTAATAAGCTTTAAAAAACTGAGTGGAGACTTCTATTAGTAATGCCAAAGTTTTTAGTGGTTATGACAAAAACATTCATCAATTTAGTAGGGAAGGTGATCCATGGCATAAACTTATTATATTATTATTTCTCTAGGTCTTTAATCATAAACATTGAATAAAGGTCTTCAATTCCATGTTTTGGTAGTTTAAGATACAGAATAGGCATAACATTAAAATAGTCTTTAAAAAAGCATTATCAGTAAAATGCACATTTATATTATATCTGAGGGGTTAATGAATCACTTTGATTGTTTAGCAGCCTATTAGAATTTTCTTTAGGGGACACTGGTAAATAGGGATAATGTTTATGTATTATAGACCACACTTCAAAATTATATACATACTTAATGCTGAAAATGAAAATGAAACAGTGATTTTCCGAATGTAAGAGCAGGGTTGGAAGTCAATACCTGTTTGATATTCCAGAAAGAGCCCTCACCCTGGTAAATCCAATCTTATTCTCTATAGTAGCTCAATGGTTGTTAACTGGGGTGAATGGGTGGAGAAAAGCCTAGTAGAATTGACCAACCCTCAAAGGACTGAAACTTGTTTTTCTTATTTTTAACTTTTTAAAGTAAGTAAAACACAGTTTGAACATATTTGTGCAGAGTACAAGAATACGAGCATTACTGTAAAAGTTTAAAGTTGAAATTCCAAGGTTTAGCTTCCTGCTTTTTTCCACCTCAAATTCCTTATTTTGGTAAATAACAAAGGCTTTTATGGTTTCTAAGAGATGATCTATGAATTATTTTCTTTTAAATAATAACCAAAGAATACTGAAAATAGGGTACAGAGGCAGGATTACTGACAAATAACCTTTTTCACTTTTTAGCTTAGTTTTTAATCTTATGTAGGCAGTAAATGTTCACGTATTTAGTCAAAGGATGAGCAGATTTTCAATAATAGCCTGTAGTAGGACAAAAATTACCATTCTGTAATTCTTAGGCAAGCACAACTTAAATCATTATAATAAACAGGAACTCACAAAGCATGCAACACCATACAAACAGCAGGGTCCCTAAGACACATAATTAGGTGAAATTGTTGTTTTATATTTGTTTGTTTATTGAAGATCCATGTCCCTTTGGGATAAAAATTTGAGTAAATTTTGTCACTATGCCTGTTTTTCAATTCCCAGAATAATCTCATAGTATAGAAATTGCAACTGTCTTTCATGTTCTCAGAGTTAGAAAGCAATGAGCCAGATAACAAAGATCAAAAACCCATTTGCTACAAGTCTTTCTACTCTAGGAGAAGGGGGGCAAAGACCATCAAAACAGAGTGGTTTTGAGCCACCTGTGGCTCAAAGGAGTAGGGCACTGGCTGGGAAGAGTAACCTTCCTTGTAGAATGTACGTTCACAAATCCAGACTTTTGCAATCCCGCCTTCCAGGTGGCACCCGTAGCTCAGTGCGTACAGTGCTGGCCCATATACACTGAGGCTAGCAGGTTTGAATCCGGTCCAGGCCAGGACAACAATGACAACTGCAACAAAAAAAAAAATAGCTGGGGGGCGGCACCTGTGGCTCAGTGAGTAGGGCGCCGGCCCCATATACCGAGGGTGGCGGGTTCAAACCCGGCCCCGGCTAAACTGCAATCAAAAAATAGCCGGGCGTTGTGGCGGGTGCCTGTAGTCCCAGCTACTCGGGAGGCTGAGGCAGGAGAATCGCTTAAGCCCAGGAGTTGGAGGTTGCTGTGAGCTGTGTGAGGCCACGGCACTCACTGAGGGCAATAAAGTGAAACTCTGTCTCTACAAAAAAAAAAAGAAAAAAAAAATAGCCAGGCATTGTGGCAGGCACCTGTAGTCCCAGCTACTTGGGAGGCTGAGGCAATAGAATCACTTAAGCCCAAGCATCTGAGGTTGCTGTGAGCTGTAATGCCCTGGGGCACTCTATCCAGGGTGACAGCTTGAGACTCTGTCTCAAAAAAAAAAAAGAAATCATGCCTTTCACTTCTTTCCACACTCAGTACATTTGGAAAGATATCAATCCTGATTTTCTACCCTATAGCCTTTGGTGCTTCAAGTATATAGGAAAAAAGATGTTTTTAAGATCTAAGATGTGAAGATTTTTTTTTCTTTTTTGTTCTTTAGCCTTCAGTTTGAAAATATCTTTGCAGGGTAAATTTACAAAAAATTAAATATATATACTTAATTTACAAACAAATAGTTTTATCCCATATAATTATAATTTTTTTCTCTCTCTCTTTCCTTATCTATCTTTAAAATGCCATAATGAAAATTAGCAGTTTTTGTTTGTTTCTTACCTACTCAGTCCCATCCTATGTTCTGAGCACAGGCGGCATCTACTTTAAAAATATTTAGATTGGGGGGGGTGGGGCGGAGACAAGATGGCTGACTGAAGCCAGCTTTCCACAGAGGCTCCCATCCAGAAGAAGAGTTAAAGGACAGAAATTTAGGAAGCAACCTGGTGGATTTGAGCTGCACCAAGAGAGAAGGTTGAAGAACGCACATCAACCCTGCTGAGGTGAGCTGCGACCACAAGGATACAAACAAAAGGTACAAAATCCATCACCAAGTGGACGGGAGTCCCCTCCCCCATGAGAATGGCTCGGAGTACTCCATAAACAAACAAACAGAGTTCACAAGTCCTCCCATTATACTGCACAGAGGGACCCTCTAAAAACTAGACCTACTTCCCCTACTAGGGTCCCATGGCACTCTCCTGCCAGGCATAAAACTGTGTAAAACTGTATATATTCTTTATCTGCAATTCTGAGCTCCCAACACTACCCTCCATTCTCACTCTGAGGTCTGGAGGCCTGTCCCCCAGAAGTCCAGATTCTTGGGTGTTTTCTCGAGAGGTGTGGACAGGGCATGGACTACTGCTGGCCAGTGCTGATTCTGTGGCATGGGAGTGAGGAGAAAATGGTTGGCTGAGAGAGAACCACGCTGGAGCGGCAGTGCCCTGAGGCACAGAGCAACAGCCATTTTTGGCAACAATAGGGCTCACCCCAGATATTCTGGAGTCACACCCCCTTCTCTCTGGGCAACCAGAGGAGGCCGGGCATCTTCTCAGGTGGCAACCAGCAGTGGAACAGATCTGGGATGGAAACACAAGACCCGTGAGCAAAGGGTTTGCCGACGCAGTACTGGCCTGGGTGGAGCACGGGGACTAAAAAACACACAGGCAGTGCCAGCAGACTTCCAGGGCAGGGCTGACCCAGAGGACTGCTGTACTGAGCCTAAGATGCACCCGGCCCTCAGGCAATCATCAGCCTAAACAAACGAGGGCAGGAGACTAGAACTGACAGCTAACCGTGCTGCGAATACAAACCTGCAGCAGCCAACACATGGCCTGTGGTGCAGGTTCTGTGAACTCAAAACAGCTTCTCTTCTGCAGGGGAATTTAGCCAGGACAGAAACAGATTCCACAAAGTTGTTCTGCTCTATCAGTAATATCAATCAGGGGCAGGGCTGGAACTGAGTGAACAGCCCAGCCTCCATCAAGCACCCAAGCTTGTCAGGCCTAACTACCCCCTGCCAGATAGTGACAGAGAGCAATGGCCTGGCTGAGGAGACATAGATTTCCTTGTGATTCAGGCAGGTGCAAACCCCTGGAATATCTGCTCATTGGAGGTAACTGGGTCACAGCCCTGCAGGGTTATCAGTGACTAGGTGTGACAGAGGTGCAAGGTGGGGAAGGAGGCATCAACCTTCCCAGACTGAGTGTATCTACTTGCTGAGTGTATCCTCCTGACCTCAAAGGGCACTGGAGCAAGTCATATTTGAGTTGTCAACAGATCCCTGTGATCTAGTTGCCAGAGACCTTTTAAACTCTTCAACCTGAGATAGTGCTGACTGAGAGAATTGATTTGGACCTTTTGAACTGAGCCAATCACCTGAGGACTATCCAAGTGGTGCCCTGGGTGTGTGGTTGTAGGAAGGATTGATTTTCCTTTTCCAATTGTTGCATGTGGGGGGCAGGGTGACTTAACTGCTGGTATATCTCCATAGCGGAGACTTCAACCTAGAGTAACTGTTTCACTAGGGTTGGACAGAGACCAGCTGAAAACAAGACAGAGCCATTTAGCCCCACCACACCAAGCAGGTCTCCAGTTTCTCAGGCCATAGCACTGTACAGGTCCTCAGCAAAGCTCCAGAGGAAATGGTATAGACACCAGTCCCAGCTATGGGGCAAAGGGCTGGTGAATCACTACTCCTGGAGGCCCAAACCCAACTTTTCTTTATCCACTCATTTAGTCAAATGGTGTAAAATAATCATGGGGTAGAATCAGGAGAAAAACTCTAGTAACATGAATAAACAGAGTAGATCAACACCCCCAAGGAAAGATATGGTACATGTAACTGAAGATCCCAGTCATACACAGATGGCTGAGACGTCAGAAATCGAATTCAGAATTTGGATTGCAAACAAAATTAATAGAATGGAGGAAAATTTGGAATTAGAAATTCGAGGAGCAATTCAAAAGTTGGAATTAGAAATTTGAGGAGCAATTCAAAAGTTGTCTCAAGAATTCAATGAATTTAAAGATAAAACCACCAAAGATTTTGACACATTGAAGCAAGAATTTGCAGCCCTCAAAGATCTGAAAAATATAGTAGAATCCCTCAGTAACAGAGTGGACCAAGCAGAAGAAAGGATTTCTGACATTGAAGACAAAGCTTTTGAATGCTATCAAACACTCAAAGAGGAAGAGAAATAGAGAGCAAAAATGGATCATTCTCTCAGAAAGCTCTGGGATAATTTGAAGAAGGCTTATATCCAACTCATTGGAATCCCTGAAAGCGATGAAATGGCTTCACAAGCACAGAGGCTCTTCTCCATGAAATTATGAAAGAGAATTTTCCAGACATGCCAAGAGATTCTGAAATTCAGATAGCAGACAGTTTCAGAACCCCAGCACGACTCAACCATAATAAGACACCATCAGGCACATCATAATTAACTTCACTAAAGTTACTATGAAGGAGAAAATTCTGAAAGCAGCCAGATATAAGAAATGCATAACCTACAAAGGGAAGAATATTAGAACTATCCTCCATAATGACCAGCCCAATCCTCTACCACAAAAGTAAACTCACTCAGAAACTTTTGATCAAACTCCAAATTCCACAGTGGCAAAAGGACTAAAAATGTCCACTGGACTTTCGAAAAACTCGATACCCAAAATTTTACCAGACTTACCAATATTCTCAATTAATGGGAATGGCTTAAACTGTCCCCTAAAGAGGCACAGGTTGGCTGACTGGATACAAAAACTCAGACCAGAAATTTGTTGCACACAAGAATCTCATCTTACCTTAAAAGATAAATATAAACTGAGGGTGAAAGGATGGTTGTCCATATTTCAGGCAAATGGAAATCAGAAAAAAGCAGGTGTTGCAATTCTATTTGCAGACATAATAGGCTTTAAATCAACGAAAGTAATAAGGGTACAAATGGTCACTTCATATTTGTTAAGGTTAGTACTCAATACAATAAGATTTCAATAATAAATATTTATGCACCCAACCAGAATGTGCCTCAATTTATAAGAGAAATTTTAACAGACATGAGCAACTTGACTTCCTCCAGCTCCATAATAGACAGAGATTTTAACACTCATTTGGCAGTGTTGGAAAGATCCTCCAAGAAGAAGCTGAGCAAAGAAATTTTATATTTAAATGTAACCATACAATATTTGGATTTAATAGACATCTACAGAACATTTCATTCCAACAAAACTGAATACACATACTTCTCATCAGCCCCTGAAACATACTCAAAAATCAATCACATCTTAGGTCACAAGTCTAACCTCAGTAAATTTAAAGGAATAGCAATTATTCCTTGCATGTTCTCGGACCACTATGGAATAAAAGTTGAGCTGAGTAACAACAGGAATCTGCATACTCATACAAAAACATGGAAGTTAAATAACCTTATGCTGAATGATAGCTGGGTCATAGATGAGATTAAGAAGGAAATTGCCAAATTTTTGAAACAAAATGGCAATGAAGACATGAATTATCAGAACCTCTGGGATACCGCAAAGGCAGTCCTAAGAAGTAAATTTATAGCACTGCAAGCCTTCCTCAAGAGAATGGAAAGAGAGGAAGTTAACAACTTAATGGACCATCTCAAGCAACTGGAAAAGGAAGAACATTTCAACCCCAAACCTAGTAGAAGAAAAGAAATAACCAAAGTTAGAGCAGAATTAAATGAAATTGAAAACAAAAGAAGTATACAACAGATCAATAGATCAATAAGTTGGTTTTTCAAAAAGGTCAATAAAATAGAGAAACCATTGGCCACCCTAACAAGGAAAAAAGAGTAAAATCTCTAATTTCATCAATCAGAAATGATAAATGTGAAATAACAACAGACTCCTCAGAAGTTCAAAAAATATTACAAGAAACTTTATTGTCAGAAGTATGAAAATCTGAAGGAAAATGACCAATACTTGGAAATACGTCACCTTCCAAGACTTAGCCAGGATCAAGTGGAAACGTTGAATGGACCTATATCAAATTCTGAAATAGCATCAACCATACAAAATCTCCCTAAAAAGAAAAGCCCGGGACCAGATGGCTTCACGTCAGAATACTACCAAACCTTTAAAGAGGAATTAGTACCTATATTACTCAACCTGTTCCAAAAGGTAGAAAAGAAGGAAAACTACCCAACACGTTCTATGAAGCAAACATCACCCTGATCCCCAAACCAGTAAAGACCCAACGAGAAAAGAAAATTATAGGCCAATATCACTAATGAATATAGATGCAAAAAGATTCAACAAGATCCTAACAAACAGAATCAAGCAACACATCAAACAAATTATACATCATGACCAAGTTGGTTTTATCCCAGGGTCTCAAGGCTGGTTCAATATACATAAATCTATAAATATAATTCAGGACATAAACAAATTAAAAACCAAAGACCATATGATTCTCTCAATTGATGAAGAAAAAGTTTTTGATAACATCCAGCATCCCTTCATGATCGGAACACTTAAGAAAATTGGTATAGAAGGGACATTTCTTAAACTGATAGAGGCCATCTACAGCAAACCCACAGGCAATATTGTATTGAATGGAATTATATTGAAATCATTTCCACTCAGATCAGGAACCAGACAAGGTTGCCCATTGCCTCTACTGCTCTTTAACATTTTAAGGAAAGTTTTAGCCATCGCAATTAGTGAAGAAAAGGCAATCAAGGGTATCCATATAGGGTCAGAAGATATCAAACATTCGCTCTTCGCAGATGATATGATTGTATATCAGGAAAACACCAGGGATTCTACTGCAAAACTCTTAGAAGTGATCAAGGAATACAGCAGCGTCTCAGATTACAAAATCAATATTCATAAATTGGTAGCTTTTATATATACCAATAATAGTCAAGCTGAAAAAACAGTTAAGGACTCTATTCCATTCACAGTAGTGCCAAAGAAGAGGAAATACTTGGGAGTTTATCTAACAAAGGACGTGAAAGATCTCTATAAAGAGAATTATGAAAATGTAAGAAAAGAAATGCTGAAAATGTTAACAAATGGAAAAACATACCATGCTCATGTCTGGGAAGAATCAACATTGTTAAAATGTCCATACTACCCAAAGCAATATACAATTTTAATGCAATCCCTATTAAAGCTCCACTGTCATACTTTAAAGATCTTGAAAAAATCATACTTCATTTTATATGGAATCAGAGAAAACCTCGAATAGCCAAGACATTACTCAGAAATAAAAACCAAGTAGGAGGAATCACTCTACTGGACCTGAGAGTATACTGTAAATCAATAGTGATCAAAACAGCATGACACTGGCACAGAAACAGATAGGTAGATGTATAGAACAGAATAGAGAACTAAGAGATGAACCCAGCTACTTACCATTACTTGATCTTTGACAAGCCAATTAAAAACATTCAGTGAGGAAAAGATTCCCTATTTAACAAATGGTGGTGGGTGAACTGGCTGGCAACCTGTAGAAGACTGAAACTGGACCTACACCTGTGGAAGGCTGACACCACAGCATCTATTTTGTAGGCCAAGTGCTATTTCCAGTACTAACAGACCTAAGTTTCCATTTCCCTGCTAACGCCAGGCCTCTTCTCATAAATCACGTGAGCGAAACTTTGAAGCTTGCCGTTGGAACTTATCTCCACCAAGGCCAGGAACTTATCTATACCAAGGCCAGGTTGCTTGGATACCTGGTGACATAAACCTCCTCCTTCACCTACCCTTATATACCCTGGAAGAACTTTGCAATAAACGAGACTTGATCAGACTCCTGTCTTGTCTCCATTCTTCGCGCCCCTTGCCCCTTTTTCATTCTCACCCCCTCCTCCAGGTATCCCTGTCGACTGACCCGTGGGCCGGGTCATACACCTTTCACCATTCACCATTAACTAAGGTAGACTCTCACTGGATTAAAGATTTAAAAATACGACATGAAACTATAAAAATACTAGAAGAGAGTGCAGGGAAAACTCTTGAAGAAATTGGTCTGGGCGAATATTTTATGAGGAGGACGCCTGGAGCAATTGAAGCAGCTTAAAAAATACACTACTGGAACCTGATCAAACTAAAAAGCTTCTGCACAGCCAAGAACACAGTAAGTAAACTAAGCAGAGAGCCCTCAGAATGGGAGAAGATATTTGCAGGTTATGACTCTGACAAAGGTTTAATAACCAGAATCCACAGAGAACTCAAACGTATAAGCAAGAAAAGAACAAGTGATCCCATCACAGGCTGGGCAAGGGACTTGAAGAGAATCTTCTCTGAAGAAGACAGGTGCACGGCCTACAGACATATGAAAAAATGCTCATAATCCTTAATCATCAGAGAAATGCAAATCAAAACTACTTTGAGATATCATCTAACTCCCGTAAGATTAGCCCATATCATAAAATCTGAAGACCAGAGATGTTGGCGTGGATGTGAAGAAAAGGGAACACTTCTGCACTGCTGGTGGGAATGTAAATTAATACATTCCTTTTGGAAAGATGTTTGGAGAATACTTAGAGATCTAAAAATAGACCTGTCATTCAATCCTATAATTCCTCTACTAGGTATATACCCAGAAGACCAAAAATCACATTATAACAAAGATATCTGTACCAGAATGTTTATTGCAGCCCAATTCATAATTGCTAAGTCATGGAAAAAGCCTAAGTGCCCATTTATCCATAAATGGATTAATAAACTGTGGTATATGTACACCATGGAATATTATGCAGTTTTAAAGAAAGATGGAGACTTTACCTTTTTCATGTTCACATGGATGGAGCTGGAACATATTTTTCTTAGTAAAGTATCTCAAGAATGGAAGAAAATGTATCCAATGTACTCAGCCCTACTATGAAACTAATTTATGGCTTTCATATAAAAGCCATAACCCAGTTATAACCTAAGAATATGGGGAAGGGGGAGAGGGAGGGAAGTGAGGGGGGAGGATGGGCACCGGGAGGGTGATTGGTGGGATTACACCTACGGTGCATCTTACAAGGATACATGTGAAACTTAGTAAATGTAGAATATATATGTCTTAACACAATAACTAAGAAAATGCCAGGAAGGCTATGTTAACCAGTGTGATGAAAATATGCCAAATGCTCTATAAAACCAGTGTATGGTGCCCCATGATTGCATTAATGTACACAGCTATCATTTAATTGAAAAAAAATTAGATTTTTTTCTTCTGAGATTTTGATTCAAATTTTTAAATGGTATGCTTATTCTGCTATTACTTGGTTTATTGATTTTCCATATTATCTACTGGCTACCTGTTAGGTGTTTTACATATCTGCCCATTTTACCTAGCCCTGCATTTCCAATACTGTTCTATAAACTCTTATAATAATTGATGTTTCTATTTTTATGGCCAGGCACATAATGTTCATTACATAGTTGAATAGTGTGTGACAATTACATTTCAATGCCTGGATTTTTTTTTTAATTACCTGAAGATACTAATTACTACTTCTTCTTCTTCTTTTTTTTTTTGCTAGCATAATTTTCTCCATGTCAATCCAAAAATTGCACCCCCCCAATCCCATTTACATCTTCCAAATATTAATCAGTAATTCCCACTTTTATGCTGGTGATCCCTGTCTGAAGCTCTATCTTCTGGCTCAAATCTAGATAAAACACACCACTGTCATCTTGAGGCACTGTTTGACTCCTTTATGGATAGTCTGTTTCTGGTTTTAAATTCTCCCATTTTGCTGAAAAGAGCACATTCTCTAGTAATTTCCAAGAAAGGATGTGTGTAACATAATACCAAAACCTTTGTCCTATTTTGCTATTTGATTGAAAGTTTGGCAGTGTATTTTAGATTAAAGAGCATTTTCTCTCAGAATTTGAGTGTTTTGCTTCATTTCTTCTGCTATGGGAACAAGTTACCACTCGTCCTCCTATTTATGTTTCAAAAATTTGTTAAAATATCTTATTCTCCAACTTCTTTTTATTTTCCTCTTTGATTTTGTAAGTTTAAAAATTTTTATTCTTTCATAAATTATAAAATTTATAATTTGGGGGGCTTTCAAGTTGGTAAAGAAATAGATGTGACGATCACCATCTTTGTTCCAAAATAATAATTTATTTCTTATTGCCTAACTAAATTAGCAAAACTATAATAATAAGGTGGCTGAAAAGTAAAAACTTCTTTTTAATAAGGTACCTACATAACTGAACAAACTAACAACAATGAAACAAGAAATTCACAGGGTGGGTGGAAATGGACATAGTCATTTAGCATTGAAAAAAACTATAGAAGATAATCTCTTTGTTTTTCTGGGGCAGAAATAATGACTGGAGAAATAAGAAATAGAAAATTTTAGCTGAATGTCCATTTAGGTAATAGGAAGAATCAAGTTTGATCTAGAAAGTCAAGGGAGTCTGTGTACTCCAAAATGCATGAGTCATTTTCATTTTTTAATTTTAGCATTAATCTTTTGTTTTCATCACTTCAGCATTTTCATTTGAAGGTGTGATACTCTCTCAAGTTCTGTAACACAGATGCTGATTTTCTACTGCAATTTGGTTTTAAAATGTCCTATTAAAAAAATCATGCACAGAATGTTATAACGAGTGCCTTGCCTTAGTGTTTAAAAGAACATTGCTTTTCAAAGAAACAACTTAAAACAAGGCTGTGAAACAAATGGTTGTGCAACTTTAAATGACACCAATAAAATAACCAAGTAATCTTAAGAAACCTATCAGAATGCTAACGACATGGACTAGAAGCCTTGATCTGAACTCCAATAACCAACTGTTCCATGAAGGAGCCAGATAAGAAGCAGTTGCTGTCAAGGGCGGCGCCTGTGGCTCAGTGAGTAGGGTGCCAGCCCCATATGCTGAGGGTGGCAGGTTCAAACCCAGCCCCGGCCAAACTGCAACAAAAAATAGCCAGCCATTATGGCGGGCGCCTGTAGTCCCAGCTGCTTGGGAGGCTGAGGCAAAAGAATCGCATAAGCCCAAGAGTTAGAGGTTGCTGTGAGCCGTGTGACCTCATGGCACTCTACCGAGGGCGGTACAGTGAGACTCTGTCTCTGCCAAAAAAAAAAAAAAAAAAAAAAAAAAGCAGCAGCAGCAGTCACTGCAGCTACTCCTAAGAAAGAAAACATAACCGTGCATACTCAATGTACATTAAATTCACCGTGTGCTTTTATCACCGGAAGAAAACTGAAGAAATCAGTGAAGTGTGATAAATGTCAGTGTCTAAAGAAATGAATTTGTGAAAATATTAATATTTTTAAAACTACCTCTCTTCAAGACTGCTTAGACTATTGTACATTCCCTCTGATTTAGCAAATGAGTATTGACTGAAGGGGGAAAATATATTTTAGTGCCATGAATAAACAATTGGTCAGCTTAGCTTCTAACACTACTGCCAAATTAATTTTGAATACTGAATATAGTCAAGAAATATTTGAGAAATAAACCTGAGATGAAAATGTTGAAGAAAAGAAATCAATATAGTATTGGTACAATTTTGTATGCTTATTATTGACCGCCCTGATCATTCCCCCAATACCTGTGTCTTTCTGTCATCTGGAACAATGTCGCTCTCAATGCAGTGATGATATAATTGCAGATCGGATGTTATGCCACTTAATTTAATGCTGAAATGGGAGTAGGCCCATTCAGTTAACTCTGGTGGCTCAAATTACTTAAATAGTTAACCATAATCTTAATCTTCTACCACTTGACCTTTCTACTTCCTTGCTCTTGAACCCTTTCCTGTAATTATCTCCTGTAATGCAAGGCTTCCTCCAGCACACGTGCTCAGGTAGGGCTTGGCTTCTCTCTGCTGTAAGAGGAGACAGTCATTATCAAGAGAAGTCGTGAATCTTAGTAAATGTGGAATATAAAGGTCTTAGCAAAATAACTAAGAAAATGCCAGGAAGGCTATGTTAACTAGTGTGATGAAAATGTGTCAAACGGTCTATGAATCAAGTGTATGGAGCCCCATGATCATACTAACGTACACAGCTATGATTTAATTAAAAAAAAAAAAAAAAGAGAAGTCACTGCAGTGTTCTTAAAAACACGTGTTTTTTAAGTTGACAACCTTTCCTCTGATCCCCTGTGCTGATTTTAGCTATCTGGTATCTTCCCTAAGTAAAACTTTCTTTATGAATGAAATTTACCCCTTTGAAATAATTAGGTTAATAGATTTTTAGTTCTTACTTAACTCAAGATCACAAAAACCTCAGCACAAGAGCATACATTCTCACCAAATTTCAGCTCTCAGTTCTACTGCATACAACATACTAGTTACTAATATTCCTAATATTGAAGATATGTTAGTTATGTGTATATACGTGTAAGTATGTATATGAAACGGTACAACCTCAAAAATCGGCATTATTTCCTTACATATACCAAGAATTTGATTATTTGTAATTTATAAATGATTGACCTAGTATATGAACATATAATCTATGTGTATGTCTTTGTTTGTTTGTTTGTTTTTAGAGACAGAGTCTCACTTTCTTGCCCTTGGTAGAGTGCCGCAGCATTACAGCTCACAGCAGCCCCCAACTCCTGGGCTTAGGTGATTCTCTTGTCTCAGCCTCCTGAGTAGCTGGGACTATAGGCACCTGCCACAACGCCCGGTTATTTTTTTGTTGCAGTTTGGCTGGGGCCGGGTTCGAACCTGCCACATTCGGTATATGGGGCTGGTGCCCTGCTCACTGAGCCATAGGCGCCACTCCTACATGCCTTAAGACATAATAACTCTGTTAGTCCTAAATTTTTATTTGTAGTCTAGAATACTATTAAAACTTATTTAATCTTCGCAAAAACCTTAGTGAAAAAGTCTCAGTTTCAAAATGTGAACACTGAACCTTAAAGTTTTAACTAACCTGAAGATATCTATACCCAGAATCCTAGAAGAGGTAAATCTAAAACAAGTAGGATTCTCGGCATTCCATGCGGATTTTATCTGTATTAAGCTGGAAACAACACTAAGGTTATGTTTAGTAAATACCTTCAATATTGATCTATGTCAGTAAGGAAGAGGAGAGAAATGTTTTCTTTCCAAATCCTTAAAGTTCAAACCATTGACTCAATATAATCATTCCTAAGGATTAGGAAATGTAATAGCAAAATAAAATCACTGGAGATCTGTTGAGAGTCCCTGGTGTACAGCCAGATAAGTCTTTCACTTAGTAGTCAATGGACACCTGTATGGTATGATCAAGTGATTCTAATGCAAATCTTTGCAAGTTACTTAAATCTTTATCCCTTTGAGGGATATAAGTACTCTTACCAATATGAGAACATAGTCTTGGGGTGAAGGGTACCTGAATTTTATACACACACACATGCTTTGTAACTCAGTGACAGCCTTTGTTAAATGCTAATACAAAACAAACTTTAGATTTGAAAAAATTATAAAAACATCATTGGGCTTTCGATACTATTCATTTATAAAATCTTTTCAACTGTTAGCTCTGAAAAAAAAAAAAAAACTGTGTTTTTAAAATCTTTTCAACAGTTAGCTCCGGGGGTGGGGTGGGGGGGAAGAGCTACATCATTAGTTTAACAAAGAAAGAAAATCCTGAAGTTTTTCTGAAAGAAAACAAAAGACATGTACATCAGAAGAAAATAAATCATGCTTAAGAGCAGTGTTCTTGACCCCAAAACAAAAGACACAAGGACCATCACTATAACTTGACATTTTTGACAAAAATATGAAGATTATAAAATGTAAGAACAAACAGGGGAGAATGCTGTTGATGAAATTAGTGGTTAGCTAGGACTCCATGACAACACACCTACGTTTGTGAAAAGCATCATGGGTCTTAAAAGCTTATATAATATCAAACCCATTTTAATATCTTGTTCTAAGGATGGTACAAAACTTGTAGGACACCTAACACCTATTGCCACTTAAGATTACTGGGGTGGTAAAAGTTTAAGGAGGTGGTTCTTTAATAGTAAAAGCTACTATAATCAATTACATGCCCCCTTTTGGTCCTAGATACAACTGAATTAAGTCCCCACTTTCAAGCAGCTTGTGACCTGATAGCCCTTATCTGGTCTATTGCAGAAATGAGTTTGGGAGGACAGAGGCAGTAGGATGGTTTATGTGAATGAACAAAAGAATATAATACTGGCAAGAAGGATTGAAACCTACTGTCTGCAATTTTAAATTCTAGTTTGATATATGAAAAAATGTTCAACATTACTAATCATCATAGAAACGCAAATTAAAACCGCCTTACTCATATAAGAATGGCCATTAATAAAAAAATCAAAAAACAATAGACATTGGTATGGATGTGGTGAAAGGGAACACCTATATACTATTGGTGGTACTACAAATAGAACAATTTCTATGGAAAGCAGTATGGAGATTCCTCAAAGAACTAAAAATAGGTCTCCTATTAGATCCAGAAATCCCACTACTGGTTATCCACTCAAGGGAAAAGAAGTCATACTACATATCGATATACCCGAATGTTTATCACAGCACAATTCGCAACTGCAAAGATATAAAATTAACCTAAGTGCCCATTAATTCATGAATGGATAAAGAAAATGCAGTAGATATGTACTAAGCATTACTCAGCCACAAAAAATAAAATAAAATAAAAGTCTCTTGCAGCAATTTCTATGGAACTAGAGACCATTAGCCTAAGTCAGCGGTTCTCAACCTGTGGGTAGCGACCCATAGGAACTGTATTAAAGGGCCACGGATGGCAGTAGGACTGGCCTAAGTGAAGCACATAGCAGAGAAAAACAGATACCACTTGTTCTTACTAATATGTGGGAGGTAAATGATTCATACAAAGACTCATGAAGTGTTGTAAGGGATATTGGAAATAAGGATGGGGAGGGAGGAGGAGGTAAGGGATAAAAATTTACCTATTGGAATCAAGGTACAACATTTTGGTGATTGGCACACTAAAAACCTTGACTTTACCGTTATACAATTCATTCATGCAACAAGAACACTTGTATCCCCTTTATATTTTACAGTTAAATACATATTTTATAGTTAAATAAATAGATTAATTAATTAATTCTAGCTTGAGGAGTATAAGCCTTAGAGAATATGAAAGATTTTAGGAAATGGTCATGATGAAAGCAGTTTTTGGTAGACTGATTTGGCTTAATTCTTAGCTAGAGAGAATCTTAAATGCAAAATGACAATTATACTAAAAAATAAATAGTGGCATTGGAATGTTTTACTGACTGATGCATCATCAAGAGTTTAATTAGAAGACAGGAAGTTAAATATAAAATCAGCAGATAAAATCAAGCAAACTCACAAATCTTGAGAAACTTGTCTCATTTAATATTTTCACTACCTTTGCTATAATGCACATAAAATATATTTTGGAGCTAAATGAAGATAAATTGAAATCCATTATAATGTTACCAAATTAAATATCAGATACACAACAAATTGATCTTATTTAAAGGGAACATGATGGCTCAAATGATTCAGAATAAAAAATAAGGTTTCTCTCACCTACTTAAATCGATAGAGATAGAGATGGGTGATATTTTTTTTTAAATAAATTAAGATAATTATTTAACATAAAATCCCTTCTTTCTTGAATTTTTAATCTTTCCTTTTTATACCCCTGTCATTGATACATAAACATGTTGAATATTTTCCCATCATGGAAATAAAATAATAGTTAACATTTATCATATACTTCACATATAATAACTCCTTTAATCTTATATAGATCAAATGAATTACATAGATTTATCTCAAATTTATGATGATAAATTGGAGACACTAAGACCTTAAGTAACTTGCCCAAGGTCACATAATTAGTTATTTTCTTAGGTGGGTAGCCATGCATGTTTAACTACTCCATTAGTTACCAAGCTGTCCTCACTCCCCTCTAGGGATGACTCTTGTACTCTTTTGCCATCTCTTCATAGTCAACTTCCCCAAATACTTCTGTTCTCACCTCCAATTCCCTCCCAGGGCGCTGTGGCTGCTGGTACTTCTGTCTTCGTGACTTCCCCACGGCCACATTGAAGGATACACTTTGGTCCTTACGCTTTTTGAAGCTCTGTGGTGTTGTCCACTGCTGAGCAGCCATCAGGCACATCTTCAACCTCTGAGGCGAGGTCCACTGCTGAGCACCAGTTAGACGCTTCTAGAAGCTCTGCAGAGCAGTTCACTGCTGAGCACCCATCAGGGGCCTCTCCAAGCTCTGAGGTGCAGTTCACCTCTGAGCAGCCGTCAGGCGCCTCTTGAAGTTCTGCAATGCCGTTCCCTTCTGAGCACTCATCAGGTTTTCTCCTCTCTTGTTTTCTCTGGCATCATCTTACTTTTGCTTGTTCTGGTGAAGGTTTTTCCCCCCTCAATTTTCTCTCCTTCCCTTTCCTAAGTGTCCTTGCTATGCAATTGAGTGAGTCAAACATAACCCTTCCCTCCTAACCATGTCCCATATGGACGGTGATCTTGACCATGTGAATTGCTCTGACCAATGTAAAGGTATTGTCTTGAAACAAGCAGCAATCTTAAATGTATTTATGCAGTTTGTGTGGGCCTTTTGGGCTCTTTTGACCCACCATGAATTCATGTCCCAAGCAGCAGCTGGTCAAAGAGCATGAGGAGACCCATGGAGCAGAATCAAATCTAACCTATATCCCAGAGCCAGGCCCAGCTGATCTCAGCTGAGTTCAGGTGAGAAACAGCAAACCTTCAAACTAATGGACAAGAAATCAGATGTTTACTGTTAAAAACTACTGGGATATTACAGGCGGGACTCCATTGCTTATTGGGGGACTTCAATATGGGCAAGTCATTTATTCTAAGCAAGTCTTATGTTTTCATCTGCAAAGCTGGCAAAGTAACAGTCTGCTTTACTTGAGTTGTTGAGAAAATTAAATGAAGTAATGTATGTGCAGTGCTTACACAATAGCATAGTACACATATGAGCCCAATCAAGGTGTATTTAAGCAAAGAATGTTGTCTTTGTCTCCAGACACAAATCAAATATACTGCTAATAAACTGGGAAGGCACTTTGAGACCTCAAAATCAACAGGTGTCATACTGAGCTCATCTTTCCTCCTCCTGTGATACTTAACAGCATAAATGACAACTTGTTTTATGTAGCTCACAAATGAGCAACTTAGGGGTCTTCTCTGACTTAACCCCTTTGTCCAATTTGTAATCAAACATTTTCTATTTTGTCTCCTCTATGTGTCATCCTTCTTTCACCTTTTCTTTACAGTTACCACCACCACCACCACCACGTAAATGACTTACTGCATCAATCCCTATTTTAGTTATGGTAACACTAACCACTCTAAGAGATAAAACCCAGAATCTAGTACTAAACACAATCAATTTATATCTAACTCATAAGACCTCACAGTTGTGAGTTCCAGATTAGTGAATAATTCATGATGAAAGCTCCTTTCTCCATAAGTTGGCATGATTTTTAAGACATGGCTTCCATAGGTCCAGTACTCATTCACATTAAGCCAGTGAAGTGGGAAAGAACATG
Source organism: Nycticebus coucang (assembly GCF_027406575.1). Taxonomy (NCBI): domain Eukaryota; kingdom Metazoa; phylum Chordata; class Mammalia; order Primates; family Lorisidae; genus Nycticebus; species Nycticebus coucang. Next base: position 79,161,969 of record NC_069786.1, read on the forward strand.
GATGATTATCTATGGAAAGCTTTGTGGTTAAGAGCAGGAAGTGGTGCTCACGGCCTCCATTCATATCACGTGGAGAAGCAATCAATCATATGGGCACACCCAACTTTAAGGGGAGTTGGCAAAGGTAATCCAACTGGGTGCCAAAGAAAGAGGTTAATAGGTATAATGAACAACTGGCCAGTTGCTCTGGTTCCCTGACTGGACTTTACCCCACTGTCCAATTCCTGGAAGGAGATTGAAGTTGAATGCAAATTGGATTATCTCACTCTTTTGTTTAAATTTTCCAACATTTCCATAGCATATTGATTAAAACTCTCTACCTTGACTTCATAACCTTACCCCTGCTTTGCCTTTCTGGACATACCTTTCATTCCGATCTCGTCATGTACTATAGTTTGCTTTCTGTTTCTTGACCATCTGAAACAAATTTCTCCCTTAGTGTCTTTGTATCAGTCTTTCTTTTCTCCTAGAATAAATACTCTTCTGTAATCTTTACATGGCTGGTATCTTCCTCCTCCTCAGACTTCATTTTAAATGATACCTCTTCAGAAAAGACCTCCCTGACAATCCGATGTAATATAGTCACCCAGTTTCTACCACATAAATACATTCTAATGTTCTGCATAGTATTTGCAATGATTTGATATCTTTCTATTTATTGTCTATCATCTCTTTCTATCCATGTATCTATTAACTCTTCCACAAGCAGAGAGAAATAAATGAATGTTTTGTTCACCACTGACTTCTATTATCTAGACCACTAGCAGTGCTTGGCACACGGTTGTTGTTCAGTAAAATTTGACTCATTAAAAATGTTTGTTGAGCTTTCTATGCATTAAGTGAGGCATCCTTTCTCTCTCCAACCACTCTACCACGCTGAAAAAGACAATGTTTCTTGCGTTAGCATTTTAAGAGTTATCTATGGCTGTAAGCCAGATTTACTAAGAAACAAACTGGTCAAATTATGACTAAAGAATTGTTTAGCTGACAAATTCCTCTTTGCTTTCCACTGAGCAAAAAAAAAAAAAAAAAAAACCTGAATGGAATATCTGACTGTAGAAAATATAGTATGTTTTTATCCACTAGAAACTTGTCCCCCAACCCCAAATTACATTTTTATGTGTAGTAAAACCACTTAATTTCTCCATTTGGAGCAAGATATCCTCTGTAATTTAATACATTGACTTATTATTATTTACATTGAAGAATCTTAGTTCAAAGGAAGAACAAATTTATTACATGATATTTCAAAGAAAAAAGTTAAAAACCCAGCATTATAAAAAAGGCCAAATTCTTGGTACTTAAAATGATAAAGAACATTTATTATTGGTTTTTGTTTGATTGATTGTTTCCAAGATAAAGTCATGCTCTATTGCCTAAGTTAGAGTGTAGTTGGTTATCATAGCTCACTTCAATCTCAAATTCCTAGGCTCAAGCAATACTCCCACATAGGTGAGACTACAGGCATGTCCCACCATACCACACCTGATTAATTCTTCTACTTTTTTTGTAAAGAAAAGGTCTTGCTCTTGCTTAGACTTGTCTCAAACTCCTGGCATCAAGCAATCCCCTGCCTTGGCCTCCCAGAATTAAAATATGAGCTACTGCACCCAGTCAAATAAGTGTTTTAATAGCATAATTTTAGTTTGATGTCTGCAAATGTGGAATGAAGGTTTTTATTTTCCTCTGTCCCAACAGATTATTTTTTATTATTTTATTTATTTAATCATAGCTGTGTACATTAATGCATTTATGGGGTACAAGGTGCTGGTTTTATATACAATTTGAAATATAACTAACTGGTTAACATAGAATATTTTTGTGATAAAATCATAAAATTTAATAGTTGCTGAGAACTTTTGATGTGCCATATACAAGCTTACTTTATAACAACTGAGTGAGGTTGGGCAACTGAAGCCTGAAGAGGTCAAGTCCGTTTCTTGAAATGAGAAGGCTATCCAGGGTAGCCACCATACACAGTACAAATGCAATTTGAAAACCGCAATGTAATCTCCATATCCTGGTCCACTGAGAAACTGCAGCCAACGTGCTTTGTCTATTAACAGTCATTCTATCTTAAGTTTGAATATGATTCTTTTAGTAAGGTAATCTTTTATATTTGGTTTATAAAGATCAACCAGTCTTCCCGGATGACATGAGGAACAGTAGATTCTGACTAATCTACCCATAATTGCTTTCCTGGCCAATTAAATACATGCCCCCAGTGCTACCTATAGTGTTGGTTAAACACAGTTAGCTTGCAGGAAATTTGAACACTTACACACGGTACCGATGTAATGTTAGTGCTTGGCCTATTATCCTCAAGAAGCTGCTAAACTTGGCTTTTGGCATTTCCACGGACCATTATGCACACTTTCCTCTCTGACTTTGCTACTTCATCACTCCTCAACCCCCCTTTTCTGCTTACATGCAAGTAAAATATTAGAACTGATGCTACATTAAAAGTTATGAAATCAATAGTTTTCAAATCTCAGATTTTGAAGGATTTTTATAGTAATCTGGTTTAAGATCATTCTTTTAATAAAATCAGATCAGTACAGAAAGATTTGCCATTAAAGAGAGAGAGATGAGAACTTCAGCCTCCTGCTTCTGGATTCCTATTCTTTTGGCTAAGCCATAGTTCCATGGACCTTTAGAATCTATGTAATTCCCACAGGTAGCAGTCTCTCCCAATTCAAAACTGATATTTATCTTATTACCATTATTCTCATTACTCTCCTTCTGTTTGCTTAGATATTAGAAAATTTCATAAATAAATCCTAACATCTACCTTAATGGAGGCTAAAGACTTAAATACTTCTTTCCTTTTTTGAAATAAAATTTTGTTTTTTAGAAAACATACCTTCAGTATTACTGGGATTTCAGAGACTATAACAGACCAAAGAAGAAAGATGTTTTGGGTAAGTTCTTTCAAATCACTTGGGGGATAGAGCCAGCTTCACACAGATGGACACAAAGACAGAGAAGCAGTGAAAACAACAGCTAAAACAAGTTAAATAACATGTGTATAAATATTTAAACTAGGACCAGACATCACTCCTTGTGTTTTAATATTATATCTCTTCTTTAATCACAAACTCTTCTTTGTTTAGTTTTCTCTTCTGTTTTCAAGAAAAAGAACATTTCAAGAGGAGTCATTTTAACATTTAATAGTAAGGGCATTTTCTACAATAATTTTTTCCAGCGTAGCAGTTTGTTCAACATCTTTACTGAATTACCAGATGTGAAAACTTATTATTGCTTTTTGTCTACTAATACCAAATGTACATATTTAACGTTATCATTATCATTTATCCTTTGCTTGTATTATTCTTAATCTACAAATTAATCTTTTGGTGCTTAAAATCAATGCAAATAAAATCAGTAATTATTTTCAGATATTATAAAACATATTCAAAAATAATTAGAAATCTGATCTCTTATTAGAGAGATTCAATTATGTATGCACCAAAATTATCCTATATTGATATAAACAGATTTTCCAAATAACTCTGTGAAAAATATATTTCATTATCTTGATAGAAAAAAATTGTTCAATTTTGCTAGAAAAAAATGCATGCCATAAGCAGCACACAAGATATAAACAGTAAAGAACTCTCATGTGTAATTAAATATCAAATTAAAGACGGCCTCTTAATTTGCTTAGTAATTAAGACTGTCAGTAAATTAGCTATAAAGAAAATTTCACATATTCTATTGCCTTTTTTATCCATAAAGGTCAGGAATTACCAAAATTTATTAATGATAAAACTTGAGAAAGGAAAGTATAGTACATAAAATCTGTACACAGTAGTAAGTTGTACCTTATAGGTAAGCTTTTTAAAAAATAAAATAAATGTTTAATAATCTCCACATCCCTTGGCGGATATACTAAAGAGTTCAAGTGTTTATAAATTGGCTAACCTTGAGATTATTGTCTAGCAACGTTATTTTATCCCAACTAAGTAGGGGTAAAAAGAAAGAAACACAGGTAGGATTTGTGATAATCTTGGTTAATCTTAAAACGTGGAAAAACTATAATAATGAGTCTGTACCCTAGATATAGAGAATAAAAAAATTTGGCCTCCCTTTGCTTGCCTGGAGAGCCTCTCAATGTTCTCTCGTAAACTGTGGATTCTGTGTCTTCAGCAACACTGACCTATTTTGTTCCAATCTGGTTCTTCCTTCCTAGAGCCCTTCACTGTTTTCTGTCTCATCCTTTTGCTTGGATGTTAGTTCTGCCCAGGCTTCTATCCTTCCTTCTCTTCTTATTTTAGTCTACATACCCCCAAAACCCCAGTCCTTGACTGTCTATCAGCACTTCCTACTTACTGAGCTTTCTATTTAGAACTTCAGTAACTCCACCCTCCATAACCCAGCTGGAGCTCATTAACTTTCTCCGAAACCTGCTCTTTCCCTTCCACACTTTTATATAATGGCATCACTGCTTACCCAATCTTGCAAGCTAGAAATGTGATAATTAGTCTTACCTCAGACTTCACACTTGCACTAACCCATTAAACTCAGTCATTAAATGTCACCGATTCGCCACCATATCTCATGTATTTAACCTTTCAGCCTCTTTCCACAGCTACAACGTTAGCTCAAATCTCTTGCTTGGGCTATTAATTTAGACTACTAACTGGCTTCCCTCCTTTTAGACCCTCCTGCCTAGCCTTAACTATACATCATTTACATCATCAGTAATGTGATCCCAATAAACCACACATTAAATCAGGGCGAAACTCTAGAGCCCCCTATTGCCATCAGTCTTTACGAATTAGACCAAATGTTTTCTCTTTTGCCAGATTCTTCTTGACCTACTGATGCAGAGTGAATCACCTCATTCTGATGACAGTATTGCACACACTGCATATCTCTGCTTATGTATTTACCACACTGGAATGATTATGTGTTTACATGATTCTACTGCATCTGGATTGAGAACTCTTCAAGGCCTTGGATTGTTACTGTTTACCTTATGGCTAGTAAACTTAAGTTTTCAGTGAAAAAATACACCAGTTCCCTCTGGGAAATAGTTGGCTGATAGAATTTGTTCGATATGGATATAATTGGAAACAGTTTAGAGCATAAATTGGAATGGATAGAAAATGGTGACCAGGAAACAAGTAGGAAACGGTTTGCAATAGTACAGGCACAATGGATAACAAAGTCCTAAATAAAGACTGTGCTGGGGTCTACAGAAAAGGCATTGCTGAATTTTGAGGGAAAAAAACAACTATTATTTGCCAATTCTTAGGATTTAAATTCTGACACTCAAAATATTTTTCTTAAAATCTTCTGATTACATTTTTTTGTGTAATTTGAAGTACAAATATATTCATTGTATCTCCCTTTCCCCAAATATTCTTTTGAATTATTGCAGGCTAAAATGGATGCTCAGGAAACATGACTGTTACTTAACGTTTCCAAAAGGACATTTTTTTTTTTTTATTGAATCATAGCTGTGTACATTGATATGATCATGGGGCATCATTCACTAGACCGTTTACCAAGTTTCACATATACCCTTCTAAGATGCACCACTGGTGTAATCCCGCCAATCCCCTTCCCTCTACCCCCTACCCCCTCCCTCCCCTCCCTTTCCCCCTTCCCCCTATTCTTAGGTTGTAACTGGGTTATAGCTTTCATGTGAAAACCCTAAATTAGTCTCATAGTAGGGCTGAGTACATTGGGTACTTTTTCTTCCATTCTTGAGATACTTTACTAAGAAGAATATGTTCCAGCTCCATCCATGTAAACATGAAAGAGGTAAAGTCTCCATCTTTCTTGAAGGCTGCATAATATTCCATGGTGTACATATACCACAATTTATTAATCCATTCGTGGATCGATGGGCACCTGGGCTTCTTCCATGACTTAGCAATTATGAATAGGGCTGCAATAAACATTCTGGTACAAATATCTTTGTTATGACGTGATTTTTGGTCTTCTGGGTATATGCCCAGTAGAGGAATTACAGGATTGAATGGCAGATATATTTTTAGATCTCTAAGTGTTCTCCATATCTCTTTCCAAAAGGAATGTATTAATTTGCATTCCCACCAGCAGTGCAAAAGTGTTCCCTTTTCTCCACATCCGCGCCAACATCTCTGGTCTTGGGATTTTGTGATATAGCCTAGTCTCACTGGAGTTAGATGGTATCTCAAAGTAGTTTTGATTTGCACAAAATGACATATTTTTTATTTTTAAAAATAAGATTAATAGTACAGTATGCTGTATAATAATATATCACTAATTTGGAAATACATATCTGTATAAGAGATATTTTTTTGAAACACTCAAATTAATGAATATGCTTTGTGTGTGTAAGTGGCTACACAAGTATTATCCTTACATACTTCTGAGAGATCAGACGTTCTCAAATAATACCATCATCAAATAAGGCTGTAGATTGCAGATATTTTGAAAAGGTTTTTATGTTGTTGTGTTAAACTATATTTTATGCCAAAGTTTTCAACAATTAAACATCTAGTCTATAGATATAATCATTTTTATGTTTACAAATAAAAATATTTTATTAATTTTTCCTTTTTTCATGAGTTTTCATATTTTTATTAATTTGTAATTAAAGTAACATTTTTAGCCAAGATTTCTGCTCAAATCCTTGTGCCACAGGATTTGATATTGATTTGTTTTTAAAATACCTATTCTGTTCCCAAGAGTAACACTATTTGAGATTCAAAGTATATTCTCAGAGTCTTCAGAGTCTATTCTCATAAACAATTATTTATTACTGAATGATGGTATACAATGTAGTACTTTATTTTTTATAATTTATAATGTAGAAAACACAAACAAGAAAGTAGAAACCATACATACAATCACTACATCTTTTAGAAGAACACAAAGAGGCAAAACTGCCTCTCCCCAGCTCAGCCCCTTCAGTGAGTAGGGCGCCAGTCACATACACCAAGGTTGGCGGGTTAAAGTCCAGCCTAGGCCTGCTAAACAACAATGACAACTGCAACCAAAAAATAGCTGGGTGTTGTGGTGGGCACCTGTAGTTCCAGCTTCTTGGGAGACTGAGGCAAGAGAATCACTTAAGCCCAAGAGTTGGAGATTGCCGTGGCATCACAGCACTCTACCAAGGGTGACATAGTCAGACTCTGTCTCAAAAAAAAAAAAACTGTCTCTCCCCAATCAAATTAAAACCTTGTGGTTTATCATTTCAAAGGTTTTCCAATGGTTATAATAATATGCATAAATACAGATATACAATATATAACACAGCTTTTTATTATAAAACTTAGAGCACATTATATACACTATTTTGAAAACTTAAAAAAAAAAAAACCTGTCAATATATAAGTGCCAGGTTTTCAATTCAATGCATCATACATATAACTATTTTACATATTTTTTGAGGTAAAATTTACTTACAATAAAATACATAGATTTAAAGTGTACAATTCAATGTCAATTTCCACAAATACATAGGCTATTAAACACATACCCTTTCAAGATTCGGAACATTTATATTAGTCAGCTGATATCTTAAACATAGACCATAATACTGACAGTCATCAGCTACTCTCTTTATGAAGTATTTAAGAATGACTCAAGAATTAAGATGCAAAATACTTTGAATTATTAAAAATATTAAAAGAGTTAAGAACACTGGATCCTCTATGAAAAAAGTTGCACTAAATTCTTCTTAAAGATTTAAAGATAAAAGGATAGAATTTGCAGACAACAAATAAAAGCTAAAGTTCATGTATTATTAAAAATGCCTTCAACAAATCTTTAGAATTTAGACTAAATATTATAAAATCAATTAGAAGGAAATGATAGCACTTAAAAATTTTAAAAATATCTTCAGAGAATAGTAATTCAGCACCATTATTACTTTAAGAATTCAGTTACTTAAGTATTTCCTCTTACCTAGTACTGAAATTATTTATTTGCTAAAATTTTTTTTTTTTTTTTTTTGTAGAGACAGAGTCTCACTCTATGGCCCTTGGTAGAGTGCCATGGCCTCACACAGCTAACAGCAACCTCCAACTCCTGGCCTCAAGCGATTCTCTTGCCTCAGCCTCCCGAGTAGCTGGGACTACAGGCGCCCGCCACAACGCCCGGCTATTTTTTGGTTGCAGTTTGGCCGGGGCTGGGTTTGAACCCACCACCCTCGGTATATGGGGCTGGCGCCTTACCGACTGAGCCACAGGCGCCGCCCTATTTGCTAAAATTTTAAAAGGAAAAAACATAACCTTTTAATGAATGAATTATCACACGTAACTTCCAAGTAAATGTGATGGAGTAATCCTCCCCTTTGCCATTGGGATACATTCCCAAGAACCCCAATGGATGCCTGAAAGCTTGGATGGTACCAAACCTTCTATGTACTATGTTTTTCTTATTTACGATGAAAGTTTAACTTATAAATTAGGCATAGTAAGAAATTAACAGCAACAACTAAAAATAAAATGAATAATATAAATGCAATAAAAGTGACATGAATGGAGTTGCTCCCTCTCTCTCAAAATACCTCATTGTGCTGTATTCACCCTCTTTCTTATGATGATGGGAGATGCTAAAATGTCTCTGTGATAAGATGAAGGGAAGTGAATGATGTAGGCATCGTGACATGTCATTGGGCCACTACTGACCTTCTGGTGATATATCAGAAGAAGGATCATCTTATTGGGGTGATCCTGTAGCATCATGTCATGACAATGTTGATGGCTGAATATCAGGAACAGACAGTGTTGGCGACTAACGGTGTGAACACACTGGATAAAGGGGGACACAGCAGGACGGTGCAGCATTTCATTACACTACTCAGAAGGGTACCTGACTTAGAACTTAGGAATTCCTTATTTCTAGAATTTTTAATTTCATACTTTTGAACTGCTGTTAACCTCAGGTAACTGAAACCTTAAAAGTGAAATCTTGAATAAAAGGGGGATGGATTACTGCACAACAAATAAATAGGTGACAGATAAATGTGGCCTAGAGAGCAATTCATCCGGGCTCATCAATGAAAAGTTTTCAAAACAACTTCAATTTATTGAAAATATGTCTTTCATTTTTAATTTTGTCTCTTAAATGGAATAATAATGTTTCTATGGAATGGTTATGCTTTTAATGATTCATACATGAATAGAATTTAGTGATTCATATATGAATAGAATTTTATAATGCAGAAAGTAGTTTCATATACATAATCTCAATTGAGCATGAACACACCCATGTGTGGTGAGTGTGTTAGATAGACATTGATAATGTGGTTCACACATTCTGTTTTAAAGTCCAAGGTCTTAGTTCCAGGATCCCTACAGGTGTCTGTGAATAATACCACATTACTCTGTGCCTTTTAGTACCAACTAATTGAGCAAAAGTGGGTGCTGATGTAAGAGTGGGCAATTTATAGAGTAACAAGCACTGTACAATGTAGCCCGGTACACAGAATTAACCTGTCATCAATTCTCCCTCTTTAAAAAAATGTGAATTGGGAAAGAGAAAGAACAAAGCAGTTAATGGTAGCAAGTAAAGATGAAAGGATGCTTAGAGAGAAGAGCCATCAGATAAAAGCCCAGTCAGAAGGAATCATGGAAAACCTAAGTTATGAGGGAGCAGAAAAAATCCCCATGAAAAAGAGCTTTGGCTCAGGAAAGAGAGAAGGGTATATATAGGTGGTGTCGAGAGCTGCCCCAGTTTTCTTCACGTAATCTCAGGTAACTTGATTAAACTCCATTTAATCCATTTATTATAACCCAAAGAGACCAATTAAAATAATAGTTAATCTCATCCTTACTTTATAAATCAAGTAACAGAAGTTCAAAAGAATTTAAGTTACTCATGTAACTATAATCACAATAGTATAAAGAGTTCTATTTTTTATTTTTTTTTAGAGACAGAGTCTCACTTTGTCACTCTCAGTAGAGTGCAGTAGTGTCACAGCTCACAGCAACCTCCAGCTCTCCAGCTTAGGCGATTCTCCTACCTCAGCCCCCTGAGTAGCTGGGACTACAGGCGCCCGCCACAATGCCCAGCTATTTTTTTGTTGCAGTTTGGCTGGGGCCGGGTTGGAACCCACTGTCCTTGGTATATGGGTTGGCTCCCTACTCACTGAGCCACAGATGCTGCCAGATGAAGAGTTTTAGTTGTTAGTGAAACATAAACCCTTTAAAGCCAAATAGGATGCTTTCCTGATTATTGTTTCCTTAAATCTAGAAGGTTTATCAGAATCATTAGGAGAGTTTTACAAAATGAAGATTTCCAGGGCCTGAGAATCACTGAATCATAATCTCTAGGGATAAAAACTATTGTTTAGTTTCATAATTTTAAATAAGTTTCCCAATATTATTCTTATGGTCATCTAGATTGAGGAAAAAATTACCTATTTTTAAAGGAACTTATACTTTCCAAATTTGTCTCTTTATAAAATCAACTAACGACTTGTTTCTGAATGAAATATATTATAAAGGCAGAAAGAAAATGTTTGATATAACATTATTGAACAAGTACTATAAAAATGCAGACTCCTGAATGGGGCTAACTAATGATTCAGTTATGAGAAAAAGAAACTTAAATTTTGTGGTCACTCATCAATAGCATGAAATCCACCACAGTCTAGTCATACAGATTTGTCTTACTAGTTACTAGTATCTTACTCATTAAATAACTTAAATCTGGGAAATCTGGCAAAACATAAACCTGAGTTCACAATTGGTTATCTTAAGCAAGGTAATGCTTTCAAGGTATCAACTTTAATACCTTGAAGTTACAGAAACTAAAAACATCTCTGTGGTAAACTGAAATAAAGGCTTTAGAGTCCATAGGACGAGGTCAAAACCACTAACTAAAAGTGCACTGCCTTGAATTGAGGTTTGGAGGTCTTTTTTGAGCTCACTACATGCTTTCTGGGCTACTGTGCCCTCATCCCCTACTGGAGATTTCTATCATCTTTTTCTTACTTTCTACATCCTCCACTACCAACCATGTAGGGCTGTGGAGGTGAGGTCAAGGCACACGTGTGTCTACCTACAACTAGGTACACTGAGGAAAGAAAGTGCTGGTTTTGCAAATATGTGGATGCCTCAGTGTATGTGGCTACTCCTGGGGGAATCTTAGATACAGATGAAGATACAGACAGAGACTTAGATATAGCTCTCCTTTTCCCAAGGGCACAGCACTGAATGGCCAGAGAAGTGAAACCAACTAATAAAGAAGGCAAAGAACACCTAGAAAAGCTGCCTCTGGAAACTATAAAATCATTCCCGCAAGCCAATGAGTGTACGTAACTATTAATTTATTCATTTTATGTGTCACCTTGACATAGAGCACCCAGGTTAAACATTATTTCTGGGTACAGGAGAGTGTTTCATGATGAAATTAGTATTTAAGTTGGTTTATAAAGCGGATTGTCCTCACCACCGCTGGGTTGGCATTATCTAACCCAGGGAGGGCCTGACTACAACAGACGGGCAGTACCCTTTTTTATTTCTGGCTGCCTGTTTGAGTACGAGATCAGTCTTTTCTTGCCCTTGGACTGAAATTTACACCATAAGCTCCTCTGGTTCTGAGGCATTTGGACTAAGACTGAAATTACGCCACCCGCTTCCCTGGGTGTCCGGCTTACAGATTATTATCATTACCTCCACAATCACGTGAGCCAATTCCTGATAATAAGTCTCAATATATCCTATTGGTTCTGTTTTCCTGAAGAACTCTGACTAATACAATGTGTTATGATTTACATTCTGCCACTGCTTTGGTTAACTGTAAAGTAACTTTGGGCAGTCTCCAGGGTTACAAAAACTCTTACTACACAAAGCGTTGTGTAAGCTGTCTTTTCTTTGTTTTGATCTTTTCCATTAGTGAAAAAAATATCCTCCCTCCCCTTCTTTCCCCTCCCCTTCTCCTGCGCACATAAAAGCATTGTTTTTGCATATTAAACCCCATTTCCTGAGCTCGAAAGACAAAAGACAAGTTTTTGTTTGTTAGTTTGTTTTAATCTTTGTCCTTGGACTGGCAACAAATGGGCTTTTCTCACTAAGTGGATCGGGACCTATTTTTATATATGCCACTCCTAAGTGAAAATCAGACAACATCCTCTAAGCACAAATGTGAAAATAATAGTCTAGTATAGGATGACTAAAATGGGTTAGAATACCTGTGCTCTTGTTTTCATTCTACCATGTATAGACCCTGCAATGTTAGTCCAGTCATTTACAAACAATGCTGCCAGTGCACTACCCAGACCTATTCATCCCTTTACCATTTTCGTCCATGTCTCCCCTCCTTCCAACATCCAGCACCTAAATCTCTTTACCTGAGGACTTTCCCTGAATACGAGAGCTTACTCAGCCTGAGCAAACATCACGCTTATTCTGGAAACAGCTTTAACCAATAACTGACAACAGTAGTGGTTGACATAAAAATACCCCCGCTCCCTCACTGCTTGGTACAACTGCATGGTGCAGGCTGTTTCCTCGAGTTGCCCATTAAGCTCCAGCTGCCCAGTGGTAATGTTCTTGATAACGATTTTCTTTCCTGTATCATTTCCCCCTTCCTGACCAGTGTCTCTAGGGATCAGCTAGTCTGCTTTGGGGGATCATATACAGAGACAGTGTTTTCTTATGTTAAAAATCGGATACTCAGGAATGGCTAACTGTCTAATCTAACGGATATCAGAACTGGATAACTTGCCAGCCATCTGACAACAAGAACCTCATTGCTGGTTGTAGCGGCAGTGGTGATAATTCCAGGTTGCTACAGCATCACGATTGCTATCTCACCTGTGAAGAACTGGGATAAAATACAGATGGAAGGAGACACTTATGCACAGCATCAGAGAATCATGGAGGCAATGGTCATTATAGCACCTATGGAGTTGGGTGGTCACTGTTCAGTGCCACTGCAGTGCTTAAAGCAAGGCAATGACAGTATTAGTTGAGCTCACTCTCAACTCAGGGAAAGGTATGAAGGCCAGAAAGTCTTTGTGGCAGCATTTAAATAAATAGCTTTCTCCTATAGCTGGAGGACTATCTTGAGAAGGCTAAAACACAGAACCAGTAAGTCCTTTCTGCTAAAGAAAGGACCACGGTAAGGTGCATAAAATGTGGGATGATGCCATCTGGATAGATGCACTTGGCACACTAAGCCCTCCAATTTCCCGGAACCCTGACAAAAGTGTCTCACTTTCATTGTTAGAAGTTAGCAGCCTTTACCCGGTTATAACCTAAGAATAGTAGGAAAGGGGAGAGAGAGGAGTGGGAGGGGAGGGAGGGGGGAGTATGGGTGCAGGGAGGGTGATTGGTGGGATTACAATTGCGGTGCATCTTACAAGGGTACATGTGAAACTTAGTAAATGTAGAATGTAAATGTCTTAACACAATAGCTAAGAAAATACCAGGAAGGCTATGTTAACCAGTGTGATGAAAATGTGTCAAACGGTCTATAAAACCAGTGTATGGTGCCCCATGACTGCATTAATGTACACAGCTATGATTTAATAATAAAAAGAAGAAGAAGTTAGCAGCCATTCTTTCCCTGGAGAATATGCAAAGACCTCACGAGAGGCAGACAGCTCACAAGCTGATCTTCCCCAACTTGGCCTTATTACTTCCAGACTAATAACTAGGGTTCAGCCTCAGCACGACCTGGCTGGAGATGCCATCCTTCTATAAGAGGAAAGGGATTATTCACAAACCAAGCTCTACAAGGCCACTACAAAAAGCTGACACAGACCACGTTATGGTCCATTGTTTCACTTCCAAGAAACACAGTGGACAGCATCCTTTCTGATCGACTCATTCAAGTTTCAACTTGCTCACCTTATCATAGTTGTTGGGAGGGTTTCATTTTTTTCCACATGGATTTTACAATTCTTGATTTTTGTTTATCTCAAACGTTCATAATGACTCACATATTTACTTTGATGTCCTGAATATCATCAAAGTGTCTTTTCAATATTTTCTTTTACCTTTGGTAAAGAAAAAAGTCATTGGGGACCAGATTAGGTGAGTAGGGAGGGTATTCCAACACAATTATTTGTTTACTGCCTAAAAACTCTCACACTGACAGTGTCCTGTGAGCTGGTGTATTGTTATGATGTAAGAGCCATAAATTGTTCGTGAAAAGTTTAGGTGTTTTTTGTCTAATCTTTTCATGTAGCCTTTTCAGCACTTCCAAATAAATACTGAACTTGGTTAACTATTTGTTCAGTTGGTTCAAATTCATAATGAACAATTCCTCTGATAGCAAAAAGGTGACCAACATTGTTTTGGATCTTGATTTGGACTGACAGAACATTGTGCATTTCAACACTTTGTTTCAGGGTCCTATTGGTACATCCATGTTTCATTGCCAGTGATAACATGGCCCCAAACATCATCTTGACTCTCAAAAAGGTTTTGGAAAACTTCAATTCTCTTTTGCTTTTGTTCTTCGGTGAGCTCCTTCTGGACCATTTTTGCACACACCTTTCTCATGCCAAGATTGTCAGTTAAGGTTTTCCTAACTGTTTATCAATGTTTACTTGGTCTGCTATGTTTCTCATAGTCGGCCAATGATTTTGACACATAATTTGATGAATTTTTGCCATGTTTTCATCAGTTCTGCTCATTTCAGGCTGCCATGACCTCTCTTCATCAGTGACACTTCTCTCCCTTCAGAAAAATGTTTATCTACTTATACATCTCTGTTTTATTCATGGCATTATCCCCATAAACTTGGACTAACATATCTCTGATTTCACTTCCACTCTTGCCAGGTTTAATAAAAAATTTAATGTATGTTCATGCTCTAATTCAAGCTCCAAAACTCTCACAAATGTACACAAAACCACACAACAACATAATGAAAGCCACTCAGCAGTACATTGCCACACATCAACATGAACACAGCTGTGAGACACTGATATGACAAGGTTATGAAACCTTACCGTGTTTGTACAGTGCTAATAACAATGTAAGTGTACAGTGGCAAGTTCACAGACTTAGTAGATTAAAGACTTACATGTATAACATAAAACTATTAATGAATTAGGTGAAAATTTATGGGAAACTTTTGGTATTGATCTAGGCAAAGAATTCATTAACTAAGAGCTCAAAAGCAGAGGCAACAAAAATATACAAATGGGACTAATAAGTTAAACACTTCTGCATAGCAAAAGAAATAATCAACAAGATGAGGTGGCACCTGTGGCTCAAGGAGTAGGGTGCTGGCTTCATGTACTGGGGGTGGTGGGGTGGTGGTTCAAACCTGGCCCTGGCCAAAAACAAACAAACAAAATTTTAAAAGAAAGAAAGAAAGAATTAACAATGTGAAAAGACAACCCGCAGAATGAGAGAAAATATTTGCAAACTCTGCATTCACAGCAGGGGACTTATATTCAGAATTCATGAAGATCTCAAGCAGCTCAACAACAACAACAATAAGAAAACAAATAATCCCATTAAAAAGTGGACTAAGGACATAAACATTTTTCAAAATAGGACATAGAAATGATCGATAAGCATACAGAAAATTGTTCAACATCACTAATCAGAATTAGAGAAGGACAATTAAAATCATGACACAATGCCATGTTACACTAATCATAATGGCTATTACTAAAACGTCAATATATAGCAGATTTTGGCAAGGATGCAGACTCTTGCACACTGTTAGTGAGAATGTAAAGTAGTAGAACCTCTATGTAAAACAGTGTGGATATTTCTCAATGAATTTAGAATAGAACTACCATTCTATCCAGTAATCCTGCTACTGGTTATCTACCCAAAGGAAAGGAAATCATATATGAAAATGATACCTGCATTTATATTTTCATGGAAGCACTATAAATAATTGCAAAAATATGGGCTCACACTAAGTGCCAGAAGATTGGATTAAGAAAATATGCGTGTGTTTGTGTGTATATATATATAAAATGAAACACTAATCATAAAAAAGAATAAAATCTTATCTTTTGTGGTAAAATTAAATATAATTGTTTTCTTTTGTTGTAAATTGACAAAATATTATTGTATGTATTTATTTGGTATACAGTGATGTTATACAAAGGGTAAGGATTAAATCAAGCTAATTAACATACCTATTGCCTCAAATATTTACCATGTTTTGTGAGGAGAAAATTTGAAATTTACTGTTTTAGCAATTTTGAAATATATAACACATTAACTATAGTCACCATGCTATACAATAGATCACAAAATACTTTATTATTTATTCTTCTTATTTAACTGAAACTTTGTCCTATTGACCATCTCCCTATTTCTCCCAACTCCTAGCCTCTGGTCACCATCATTCTACTCTCTTTTTTTATGAATTAAATTGTTTTAGATTTCAAATATAAGTGAGAATGTGGTATTTTTCTTTCTTTGCCTGTCTTATCTCCCTTAGCATAATGTTTTCCACTTTCATTTGTGTTACAAAAAATGACAGAATTTGCTTCTTTTTTAAGGCTGAGTAGTGTTTCATCATGTATATACACCACATTTTCAATATCTGTTCATTTGTTAATGTACACTTAGGTTGATTTCATAACTTGGTTTTGTGAATAATGCTGCAGTGATCATGGGTGTGCAGATTCTTTGAATACCGGTTTCAAATTCTTTTGATATACACATAAAAATGTGATTCCTGGATTATATAGTAAATCTGTTTTTACTTTTTTGAGGAATCTCAAAAACTACAGTTTTTGTAACTCCAATGTTAATTTTTCACAAAGACAGAAAAAACATTCTTAAAATTTATATGGAACCACAAAAATCCCCAAAGAGACAGGGTAATTTTGAGCAATAAGAACAAAGTTGATTTAAAACTATAGCACAAAGTACTGAGAACATACAAAGCCATTTCAATTTACAGTGTCCACCAAACATGAAGAAGAATGAAATTGGACCCTTACCACAACCATTATATAAGAATCAAACCAAAATGTATTAAAGACTTAAATATAAGAATATAAGACATGAAACTGTCAAACAACTCTGAAAACACCAGGGTAAAACTATACAACATTGGTCTGGGCAATGATTTTTTGTTTGTTTGTTTGTTTGTTTGTTTTTTTGCATATGACCCCATAAGCTCAGGCAACAAAAGCAAAAATAAATTGACAAATAGGGTTATGCCAAACTAAAAAAACATCTGTATAGGAAAGGATACAATTAGCAGAGTGAAGAGAGAACCTACGGGTTAAGAAAACCTATTTACATCTCAAGACCAGAGATGTTGGCGTGGATGCGGAGAAAAGGGAACACTTCTGCACTGCTGGTGGGAATGCAAACTAATACATTCCTTTTGGAAAGATATATGGAGAACACTCAGAGATCTAAAAATAGATCTGCCATTCAATCCTGTAATTCCTCTGCTGGGCATATACCCAGAAGACCAAAAATCACAACATAACAAAGATATTTGTACCAGAATGTTTATTGCAGCCCAATTCATAATTGCTAAGTCATGGAAAAAGCCCAAGTGCCCATCGATCCACGAATGGATTAATAAATTGTGGTATATGTATACCATGGAATACTATGCAGCCTTAAAGAAAGATGGAGACTTTACCTCTTTCATGTTTACATGGATGGAGCTGGAACATATTCTTCTTAGTAAAGTATCTCAAGAATGGAAGAAAAAGTACCCAATGTACTCAGCCCTACTATGAAACTAATTTGGGGCTTTCACATGAAAGCTATAACCCAGTTACAACTTAACAATAGGGGGAAGTGGGAAAGGGGGGGATGGGTAGAAGGAGGGGGATCGGTGGGATCACACCTGTGGTGCATCTTACAGGGGTATTTGCGAAACTTGGTAGATGTAGAATGTAAAGGTTTTGGCACAGTAACTGAGATAATGCCGGAAAGGCTATGTTAACCACTGTGATAAAAATGTGTCAAATGTTCTATGAAGCGAGTGTATGATGCCCCATGATCATATCAATGTATACAGTTATGATTTAATAAAAAAAAAAAATAGAAAACCTATTTACAAGCCATATATCTGTTAACTGGTTAACACAATATATTAGGGACTCAATGGCAGGAAATGGCAGGGACTCTATGGCTTGATTAAAAAATGGGCAAAGCAACTGAATAGGCACTTCTCAAAAGAGGACATACAAATGACCAAAAGATATATCAAAAAACATTTAACTATAACATTTAACTAATTACTACTATAATTTGAGTATCTCCTCTCAAACCCATTTTAAAATTTAATTGCTGTTGTAAGAGTATTATGAGGTGAAATCTTCAAAAGGTGAGTAGGCTAGAAGAACTCTGAATAAGTTCACTAACTCATGAATGGGTTAACACTGTTATTCTGGGGGATGAGTTCCTTATACAAGGACAAATTCATTCCCTCTGTGCTCTCAACTCTTTCATCTCTCCTGCCTTTCCACCATGGGCTTATGCAGTAAGATTCTTATCAGTGCCTCCTCTTGAGTTTGGATTTTTCAGCCTCCGTAACTATAAACTCCCACTCACTATCAATTATGCAGTCTGTGGTATTCTGTTATAGCAGCACCAAACAGACCAAGATAATCAGTAATAACTAGGAAAAGGAAAATTAAAACCAAGATAAGATATTACTCACACCTATCAGAATAGCTACTATCAAAAAGATAAAACCAAGTATTGTTAAGGGTGTTGAGAAAAGGGAAGCCTTATACACTGTTGGTAGGAATGTAAATTAGAAAACTGCATGCAAGTTTCTCAAGAAGCTAAATACAATTATTATTGAACATTTAGCATTATGGCATGGACAATTATATGGAAATTAAATTTGGAAAATAATGTCCAATGTGGAAATTATTCTTTTTTAATAAGGCAGGCCTATTGACAATGTTTTTCTGTACAAAGCTAATAATTATAGCCTAAATCAGAGCAAAATCACATCCAGCTTAGAGCACTCAGGCAGAAATATCACCTGTAACATATATAACTTAGAAGCATGAAAAGGTTTTTCCTTAAAGCCTAACACTATAATTAAATCAATTATGTAAGTAACGTAAGAGCAATTACTTTTCTTTAACTCCAGTAAAGATGGATGTGGTTTATGCAAATCATCACTTTAAAACTGCTAAAAATACACTAAATATTGTAGTGTCAAATAAAATACATCACTATAAATCTTTAAGAAAGGACCTAAAATATGATTTCAAGTAATTGAGACATTTACAAAGCAAGCAAATTTTGGCATACTACATAATAAGCAACTTTAACTAAATATCTATCATCTGTTCCTCCCTTTTTAAAATGTTTCTTTTATATTTTATCTTTTTGATCCACCACTAAGAGTCATAGCCTTTCTTCATTTTTAACCAGGCAGAATATTGACATGGATGAAATAAAATGGAGCAATCTAGAAATGGACACAAATAGCTACAGAACAAATGAATAAATTGTAATCAAAACTGAGAATTGGCCTAGCACAGTTTTCAAAAAGTTGAACAATAATTATGATGTAAATGTGGCTCATTGATGTGGAACATGTTGTTTAGAATTACTGCCTTCTTCCTCCTTACATGTGTAGGTCATTCAGCAGACAATGTCCACTTTCATCCAGTTGTGTATCTACCCATCTTTATTTCAGATAAAGCATGACTTATATTATAAAGCATAAAAGTATGAAACAATGTAAATGCTCTCTTATATTTAGTTGTAGGAAAAATACCTGTCTTTTCCCAATAAAGTGCAGTGTGAATCCTACAAAACTCTAGTAGAATTGATTAAAATTCAGCTTAATAGTATGACTCATCCACAAAGCACATAAGCCTAAGAGCAATCTTCCAGGTTTAGTTGTCCTTTTTAAATTGAAATAGTATTTCTCATGTCTTTAACTTATCTATGTCCTTATTCCTACAATTTATCATAAATTATATTTGTTTATAAAATAGTCTTGCTTAAAAAAAAAAAAAGAAAAGTGACAAAGTGGTTCACATAGAGTGTGAACCAGGAGCTTGTAAAGTCTCCTAGTGAGATCTTTATGAACCCCAGGGTTTTCTTTCATGTAAAATGCTAACTATGTTTCTGTGTGTATTTTAGAGACTTGATTGCCATTAATTCTACTAATTCTGAAAAGAGAAAAGACCTATTAACTATTCTTCTTCTTTTTTTTTACTAGACAAGGTCTGGTTCTATTGCCCAGGCTAGATGGCAGTGGCATCATGATAGTTCACTACAACCTGAAATTCCTGGTCTCAAGTAATCCTCTTCCTCAGCCTCCCATACACCTAACTGGAACTGAATGCATCTTCATTTCTAGTAATGAAACGTGAGGTTTAGAAAAGGAAAAGAACAAATGCTGTAAGTACCCAAGGTGCTAGGAGAAAGAGGGCAAGCTTCTCAGTGATGTAATCACAATTCTCTGTCCTCTAAGAAGATAAAGCATTTTACTGTATCCATGTTTAACTCTGATCAGAAAATAGCAAAGACAAGAAAGGGGAAGTCTATTCAATTTGAATATCACCTTAGTCGTTTCAGTCAAAATCTCACTGGAAAAATGAGCAGCTTGGGGGTTGAGAAGAGTGAATTGATGTAAAAAAACTTACTGTGCAGACATATGTAGAAAGGCAAAAATAGGGATGAAAATACAATTGTAGGAAAATAGCAAAGGGATAATTTTTAGAGTGTTTCTGAAAGAAAGATATGGAGAAGTGAAATAACTGCATGTGATTAATGTGAATAGCTCGAGAATGGTGGGAAAGCTGCCTTAGAACTCAATAAAATAGTTAAAATTGGATTCAAAGGCACTGAGAAGGCACTTTACAAAGAGAGAGGAAGAAAGCCACAGCAAATTGGTTTTAAAAGTAACTAGTTGGCAGACAACCCTAAGGTAAGAAGCAGAGTTATTAGAGTAGGCAGAATATGATGAACATATTAACATAAGAGGAAAATATAGATAAGGCAAAAATGAAATCTATGAAGAGGCAAAGAAAGACAGGACTTAATTCCATTGTTTGATCTAACAAGGCAATATTTCAACATGATTGTGCACATTATTTTTATTAGCACAGATGCTAATAGTTGCAACACAACAAGATTGCAAAGAAGTATTCTAAGAAATTCTGTGGTTTCTTTTCCTTTATAATTAATGATTTATTAATACCTTCGTGGAAGGAAATAAGATAGGCAAAGAAAGTAACTATTTTTCAGTGGGGGTATGAAAGAAATAATTAACACAGTTCAAAAGTTGTGGAAAATTTTTGAACTTTTCAAGAAAATCATTGGAACAGAATTAATAGCTGTGCAACTACAGAAAACATTTTTTTGATTAACCCAAAATGTGTTATATACTTATTTAGTGCTTTATAAACCTTGAAAGACAGCTTAAATATATTAATATCCTATTCTGTCCTCAGTACGTCTTTAAGCAATAAGCAAGTGTCATCCTATTTTACAAAGACATCTTTAGAGCCAATTTATTCCCCTGAATACAATATAACCCCCTGAAACTTGTCATTCAATGTCCTCCTTTATTCACTCCCACATTCCCTTACAAATTTTACCATCTTCTCATGGCCAAAATCAACTCTTCAGTGCTCTGTGTTTGCATATCTCATTTGCACACCTCCAAACTCATTTCCTTTTTCTCCTGGGAACCTAGTTTAAATTTATTTATACACACACACACACAGGGATATATATATTTATTGCAGATAAATAAGGCCATGCCCCCAGAAATGAGATACACAACCTCTACGCTTGGCCTCCAAAACCTTACACAAGACTCTTTCACACAAGTGCACACTGCTTCTCTGTGTTTTTTCCTTTATTTCCAGGTCAGTTACAGAAGAGGCAGTGGAAGAATCCAAGGACTTATAGTGTCTAGGACTTGGGATCCTGCCTCTTTCCTGGGAAGACTGCCTCCTGGAGTCTCAAGGACTTGGGATCCTGCTGCCTCCCTTGGAATTCTGCCTTTTGAATATTGAAGTGGACTGCCATGCGAGCAGGAAACATACCATTACTATGTTAAGCCACCATGACTCCAGGCTACTGTACAGTAGCTAGTCTTCCCTAAATAATACTATGACTTCGTTCTTCTCCTCTTCACCTATTTACATAGGAACTCTACTTTCTGAGAAAGTTTAAGTGAACCTGCTCTGGGAAATCTTTCCTGATCACTTCAGCACTTTCTGGCTTTCCCTACCATTCATCACTTCGGTTTACTGTTCAGTGTGTGTAATTCTATCCTTTAAAAGAAAGGTTCACTGATATGATATTTATGTAATAAAAATAATCATTCTTAGGTATACAGATCAAGTAATTTTAACAGGTACACACAGTCATATACCTGTCACTATAATAAAGATGCAGAACATTTCCATTACCCCTAAAAGTTGCATCATTGATCTTTTTCATCATTTCCCTCATTACTTCTGGTCCCTGGAAACCATTGATGTGTTTTTTGTCACTACAGTTTTGCTTTATTAAAACATCATAGAAGTGGAAATGTATAATCTATAACCTTTTGCGACTGTCTTCCTTCACTGAGCATAATATGTTTAAGGCTCACTCACGTCACTGCCTCTATCAGGAGTTTATCTATTTCCTAGCTGATGGACATTTTTCCTAGCTGATGGACATTCATGTATAAGCCTAAGTATCTTATGATTTTCTTTCTGTTGGATAAAAACCTAAGAATGGAAGGATTGGATTACATATGAGGTGTAAGGTTAGTTTAAGGAACTGCTAAACATTACCCCAAATTGATTGTACTAATTTGTATCTCCACAGAAGTATATGAATTCTAGTACCTTACATCATCACCAACATTTAATATGGTCATATCAAAAAAATGTGTCATTCTAATCGATGTGTAATGGTATCTCACTGTGGTTTTAATTTGCATTTTCCTAGTGACTTACACTTCTACTGTCATGAGTTATCGTTTCATGTGGTTATTTGCCATTCATCCATGTTCCTTGGTGAAATGTCTTTTCAATTTTTTCTCTATTTTTAATTGAATTTTTAAAATTTCAATGATGCATTTTTAAATATGTTTTGTGTAATATATAAATAATATTTGCCTCATTCAAAATCATAAACATTTTATGCTATGATTTCTTGTGGATGTTTCATAATTTTAGATTTAACATTTTGGTCTATGATTCATTTTGAGTTAATTTTTTACATACATGTATGATGTGAGATGCTGATAGGAATATATTTTATTTTTGTGTATAGATATCCAATTATTGAGAGCACCAGGGAGAAAGATTATTTCTCCATGGAAATGTCTTTTTAACTTTGTGTAAAAGTAGATTTTCTATGTATGTTTGGGTCAGTTTATGGACTAATTTATCATATTGTGTTGTCTCCATTATACCAATACCACACTGTTTTGATTAGTATAGCTTTTAATAATTCCTGAAATCAGCTGGTGTCAATCTTCCAACTGTGTTCTTCTCTTTCAAAGTTATTTGGGTTGTTGGAGGCCGTTGGAATTGCCATGTAAGTTTTAGAATGAACATTTTATGTTTTTCCCAAAATCCCTGCCAGGATTATGAATAAGATTATATTTTATCTACAGAACAATTTGGTGTGAATTGACATTTTAATGGTATACCTATTTATTTACTTAATTTTTGTCTGCAATGTTTCATAATTTTTAGTGTAGAGATCTTACACGTTGGTTTTCAGATTTGCTTTAAGTACTGTTATAATTTTTATTGTTATTATAAATATTAATTATTCTATCATCTTGTAAACTTGCTTTTAGGAGTTTTTACAAGTAAATTACATCAGATTTTTACATAGGTGATCGTATGTTCTGTAAATAACAGTTTTAATTACTTTTTTTGTGATCTAGATATCGTTTTTCTTTTTCTCGTCTTATTGAATTTTCTAGAATTTCCAGCATGACATCGAATAGAAGCAGAGAGAGCAGAGATCCTTAACTTGTTCTAGTTGGCAGTTTCATATTTTGCTTCTTTTTATATACTTTTATATTTTACCTGATTTGATTTTATTGATGAGCACATTGAGAAATGGTAAGAACTGTATGGCTTCTACCCTTCAACACTATTTTTTGTTGATTGATTATGAATATTTTTTACATATGCAACGAAAAGTTGGTAGTTATGAAGGAAAGATGCTATGAAAAAGTCCACTTAAGAAATCACTTCATTAATTGTGTAAATATTAAGCTATTCAAAAAGTAAAGGGTAACATTTAAAAAGACAGAGAATATCTAGTGCTAGAAATGAGATGGAGCAACTTGAAACTCTTAAACTGTAGGAAAACAAAATAGTATAGTCATTGTAGAAAACACAGTATTTTATCATAAAGTTAAATACATTTTTCTTATACTCACCAGTAATTTCCATTTTTAAGTATTTACCCAAGAGAAATGAACACAATATTTTCATGCACAGATTTATATATGAACGTTCAAAGGGCTTTATTTATAATAACCAAAGAGACCAAAAGAAATTCAAATGTCTATCAATAGATGAAAACATAAACAAATTGTGATATATCAACACAATGGAACTCTCCATTGAATAAAAATAAATAATTGATGTACATAGTATCATTGATGAATCTAAAAATAATCACACAGAGTAAAAGAAGCCAGACAAAAAGAGTGTCATGTATGTAAGATTCTACAATATAAGCTAATTTATAGTGACCAAAGCAGATCAATGGCTGCCTGGGCCCCTGGGGCCAGAAGACATGAAGAGAGACATTTCTCAGGATAATGTGAATCTTTAAGGGGTTTTGTCTCTGTGCATTATCTTGATTTCAGTGAAAGTTTTTGGAGTATACATCAAAATGTATCAAATTGTAGTCTTTCCTACATACAATCAATTATTTGTCAACCTCAATTAAGCCATTTTTAAAAAAAGGAACCATAGGAAGAATTGTCATTTTTATCCAGTTAATTTTTCTTAGAACTAAATTTCTTCTGAGACCATCACAATTACAAACATATAAAAATACAACAGTGTGTAAGGATGAGGACTCAAGAGTCTGGAAGGAATGTTTTCTTATCTAGGCCCTGGATTTTGTAAAAGTTTATTCTATAAACACTTTAATATCTTCAAAAATCATCATTGAATTGCTTAGCCAAATATCCTGGTTAATATTCCTTGTAATTCTAAAAGTGACAACATTCTACTCATTATGAAACTATTAAAACTATTAAAAATATAGAGTGACATCAAAGCTTATAAGGCCAAAATTAAAGTGCCTTCCTCTACATTTATAAGTCTCTCCAACAATTTACATTAATAATTTTTAAAATACTCTTGCTTTGAGTACATTTTTCCTTGTATTTATTTTTCCACTCATTCTTGAAGAATTATTTTTTAGCTACCTACTACACACCACGTACTGGAGCTGCAGTTGTGGCAAAATTGGCACAGACCTCCTCCCTTGGAATTTACTTCCTAGGATATAGAGGCCAATGAATTAAAAGAAAAATGTTCATAAAATATTAAAAGATAAATTCTGTAGCAAAAAAGGAAAGAAAGCGAGGTCTGATCATTTATTCAAGGAAGTAACAGCCGGAGTTTATTTTCCAAGGCATTTTGGTCAAGAAAATAAATGAAGGGTATCTTCTAGGTCCCTTGGGAAGAGCAGTTGGGGTCCTGGAGTAAAAAAGGGCAAGCTGTGTTTGTCTCAGATAATGATCTCCAAATCCACCCTCAAGGATTGATTGTTCAGAGATCACATAGCTGGGATATCTATTTTCATGAGGGACTTTATGTGACACTAGGGCACAAGTACAATGCTTTGGAGACTGGGCAATTAACCATGGCACACAGCAGAGTAGAAAAGTATTTTTCTCACAGTTTTAAGGCCTGCTGTGTGGTTTCAGCAGAGGGAATCTGGGAAATTCGGTGTACATTTTGCACATCAAGGGTTTGCAATGTTAGGAACACTGGGAGAGAGCACTCTCCAGCAAACACAACACCATGTCCACTGGAGACACCAGTGATAGGAGATTGGCAAAGCTTTGCCTGCAAGTGACTTCACAGGTAGTAAAATTGAAGAAGCAGTTGAGAACCAGAAAAACCTGTGGGTTGTTTGTATGCTCAGAGGAAAAAAATCTAGTGTTTCCCAGGAATAATGGAGTGAGTCTTTGAATGTAATTGGAGGACCTTATTAGGCAGGTGCATTTCTAAAGTTTGAGACATTTGGCACAGGTTCTCAAAGAGTAACATGCACTGTGCAGCACCTGTGGTTCAAAGGAATAGGGCACCGGCCTCATATGCCAGAGGTGGCAGGTTCAAACCCAGCCCCAGCCCAAAAAAACTGCAAAAAAGAAACATGCACCATCAGATTGTCCTAACTCATCCATACAGTCAGTATGGTAAAATAGAACTTTTACATAAAAAGGAAGCAATTTATGGGTCATACTTTGAAAAAGTACCATGTGTTTTATAAAGTTGCACTGCATTACTTATACATTTAAAGTTTTACTGATGAGAAGTTACTTGGTGGGTACAATGTGTGTTGTTCCAGGGATGGATGCACTAAAGGCTCAGACTTCACCAAAATGCAATGTAGCAAAGTTCCACTTGTACCCCGATAATAAACACAAATAAGAAAAAATGAAAAAACTTTCACAAAGAACTTTCATTTTTTGCAGTTCTAGAAAAAATATCTCTATGCTTCATTTGGAACCAGAAAAGATCCCAAATAACCAAGGCAATGTTAGACCATAAGAACAAAGTGGGAGGCATCACTTTACCAAACTTCAAGCTATACTACAAGGCTATTGTAACCAAAACAGCATTATACTGGCACAAAAACAGAGACACAGATGTATGGATTAGAACAGAGAACCCACAGATGAAACCATCCTCATATTCCCATCAGATGTTTAACAAATCTAATTTAAAAAACACGGGAGAAAAGAAACCCTGTTCAATAAGCTGGGGAAACTGGATAGTCAGCAATAAAAGACTGAAGCAGTAGCTACACCTCTTATCACTCACAAAAATTAATTCCCAAAGGAAAAAATACTTAAACCTACAGCATGAAACTCTAAGAATTCTTGGAGAAAATGCTAGACAAACTCTTTACACATATTGGCCTAGGGAAAGAAGTTGTGGAGAAGACCACAAAAGCAATCACAGCAACAGCAAAAACAAAGAGATATGATCAAATTTAAAAGCTTCGACCTCGGGGGAGAGACAACATGGCGGACTGAAGCCAGCTTTCCACAGAGGCTCCCGTTCAGAAGAAGAGTTAAGGGACAGGAATTTAGTAAGTATCCTGGTGGATTTGAGCTGCACCAAGAGAGAAGGTTGAAGAACGCACATCAACACCGCTGAGGCAAGCTGTGATCACAAGGACGCAAACAAAAGCAAAACGGCTCACTTCTGGATATTCTGAAGCCACACCCCCTGTCTCCCTGGGCAACCAGAGGAGGCCACCAGTGAGCAAAGGATTTGCCTGACGCTGCTCACAAACCCGGGAAGATTCCAGGGCAGGGCCGACTCAGAGAGGTAATTGGACACAAACCTCCAGCAGCAAAGACATCTGAACTCAGAAAAGCCCGTCTTCCGTAGGCAATTTTAACATAAACAGAGACAGAACCCCGCAAAGTTGTCTGTTCTGTTCTGTTAGCAACATCAATCAGGGATGGGGCTAAGCCTGAGTGAACACCTCCCTCCCACCACCTGCATCAAGCACTCAAAGATGTCAGGCCCCATCTCCTCCTGCTAGATAGCGGCAGACTGCAGGGGCCTGGCAGACTTCCTTGCAATTCAGGCAGGTGCAAACCCCTGAAGTATCTGTTAACTACAGGCAACTGGGTTAGCCATCTGCAGAGATACCAGTGACTGGGTCCGACTGAGGGGCAAAGTGGGGAAGGAGACATCAACCTTCCCAGACTGATCTATTTGCTAGGTGGCTCCTCCTGACTCCACGCAGCACTGGAGTAAGCCATATCAGAGGAGTCACCAGACCCCTGTGATCCAGTTCCCAGAGACCTCTTGAACTCTCCCACCCGAGAAAGGTGCCGATTGAGACAATCGATTTGGACCTTTTGAACTGAACTAATAGACTAAGGACTTTTCAGGCGGTACCCTGGGTATGCGGTTGTAGGAAGGTTTGATTTTCCTTTTCAAATTGGTGCCAGAGGTGGGCGGGCGGGGTGACTTAATTGCTGTTTTTTCCACACAGCTGAGACTTCAAGCCAGAGTAAATGTTACAATAGGATCAAACAGAAACCCGCTGAAAACAAGGCAGAACCACTTTGCCACACCACAGAAGACAGGGCCCCAGTATCTTAAGCCACAACACTGTATGGGCCCTCGATAAAGCCCAAGGGGAAAAATCAAAGGGAGTAAAATAACCATGGGGCAGAATCAGCGGAAAGACTCTGGTAACATGAATAACCAGAATAGATCAACCCCCCCAAGGAAAGATACGGCAGATGTAATTGAAGATCCCATTCATAAACAATTGGCTGAGATGTCACAAATCGAATTCAGAATTTGGATTGCAGACAAGATTAATAAAATGGAATTAGGAATTCGAGGAGAAATTCAAAAATTGTCTCAAGAATTTAATGAATTTAAAGACAAAACCACCAAAGACTTAGACACACTGAACCAAGAATTTACAGCCCTCAAAGATATGAAAAATACAGTAGAATCCCTCAGCAACAGAATGGAGCAAGCAGAAGAAAGGATTTCTGACATTGAAGATAAAGTCTTCAAATGCTCCCAATCTCTCAAAGAGGAAGAGAAATGGAGAGCAAAAACGGATCATTCACTCAGAGACCTCTAGGATAATTTGAAGAAAACCAATATATGAAAAATTGGGATTTCTGAGAATGATGAAGTGGCCTCGATGGGCACAGAGGCCCTTCTGCATGAAATTATGAAAGAAAATTTTCCAGACATGCCTAGAGAATCTGAAATTCAGATAGCAGACAGCTTCAGAACCCCAGCACAATTCAACCACAATAAGTCATCCCCCAGGCATATCATAATTAGCTTCACTAAAGTTAATATGAAAGAGAAGATTCTCAAAGCAGCCCGGTGAAAGAATACCATTACATACAAAGGAAAGAATATTAGAATAACTGCAGATCTCTCTGCTGAAACTTTTCAAGCCAGAAGAAGGTGGTCATCGACTTTTAATCTCCTAAAGCAAAATAACTTTCAACCCAGGATCTTATATCCAGCTAAACTGAGTTTCATTTATGATGGAGAAATTAAATACTTCAATAACATTCATATGTTGAAAAAATTTGCCATAAGTAAACCAGCTCTTCAAGATATTCTCAGACCTATCCTCCACAATGACCAACCCAATCCTATACCACAAAAGTAAACTCACTCAGAAACTTCAGATCAAACTCCAACTTCCACACTGGCAAAAGGATTAAAAATGTCCACTGGACCTTTGAAAAACTCGATACCCAAAATTCCACCAGACTTATCAATACTCTGCATCAATGTGAACAGCTTAAACTGTCCTCTGAAGAGGCATAGGTTAGCTGACTGGATACAAAAACTCAAGCCAGATCTTTGTTGCATACAAGAGTCACATCTTAACTTAAAAGACAAATACAGACTCAGGGTGAAAGGATGATCATCCATATTTAAGGCAAATGGTAATCAGAAAAAAGCAGGTGTTGCAATTTTATTTGCAGATACAGTAGGCTTTAAACCATCAAAAGTAAGGAAGGACAAGAACGGTCACTTCATATTTGTAAAGGGTAATACTCAATATGATGAGATCTCAATTATTAATATCTATGTACCCAACCAGAATGCATCTCAATTTATAAGAGAAACTCTAACAGACATGAGTAACGTGATTTCCTCCAGCTCCATACTCGTTGGAGATTTCAACACTCCTTTGGCAGTGTTGGATCGATCCTCCAGAAAGAAGCTGAGCAAAGAAATCTTAGATTTAAACCTAACCATCCAATATTTAGATTTAGCAGACATCTACAGAACATTTCATCCCAACAAAACTGAATACACATACTTCTCATCAGCCCACGGAACTTACTCCAAAATTGACCACAATTTAGGTCACAAGTCTAACCTCAGTAAATTTAAAGGAATAGAAATTATTCCTTGCATCTTCTCGGACCACCATGCAATAAAACTTGAATTCAGTAACAACAGGAATCTGCATACTCATACAAAAACATGGAAGTTAAATAACCTTATGCTGAATGATAGCTGGGTCAGAGATGAGATTAAGAAAGAAATTGCCAATTTTTTGGAACAAAACGACAATGAAGACACAAACTATCAGAACCTCTGGGACACCGCAAAGGCAGTTCTAAGAGGGAAATTTATAGCACTGCAAGCCTTCCTCAAGAGAATGGAAAGAGAGGAAGTTAACAACTTAATGGGACATCTCAAGCAACTGGAAAAGGAAGAACATTCCAACCCCAAACCCAGTAGAAGAAAAGAAAATACCAAAATTAGAGCAGAATTAAATGAAATTGAAAACAAAAGAATAATACAACAGATCAATAAATCAAAAAGCTGGTTTTTTGAAAAGGTCAACAAAATAGATAAAACTTTGGCCAACCTAATCAGGAAAAAAAGAGCAAAATCTCTAATATCATCAATCAGAAACAGCAAAGATGAAATAACAACAGAGTCCTCAGAAATCCAAAAAATCCTTAATGAATATTACAAGAAACTTTATTCTCAGAAATATGAAAATCTGAAGGAAATTGACCAATACTTGGAAGCACGTCACCTTCCAAGACTTAGCCAGAATCAAGTGGAAATGTTGAACAGGCCCATATCAAGTTCGGAAATAGCATCAACCATACAAAACCTCCCTAAAAAGAAAAGCCCAGGACCAGATGGTTTCACGTCTGAATTCTACCAAACCTTTAAAGAGGAAGTAGTACCTATATTACTCAACCTGTTTCAAAAGGTAGAAAAAGAAGGAAGACTACCCAACACGTTCTATGAAGCAAACATCACACTGATCCCCAAACCAGGAAAAGACCCAAGAAAAGAAAATTATAGACCAATATCACTAATGAATATAGATGCAAAAATATTCAATAAGATCCTAACAAACAGAATCCAGCAACACATCAAACAAATTATACATCATGACCAAGTTGGTTTTATCCCAGGATCTCAAGGCTGGTTCAATATACGTAAATCTATAAATGTAATCCAGCACATAAACAAATTAAAAAACAAAGACCATATGATTCTCTCAATCGACGCAGAAAAAGCTTTTGATAATATCCAGCATCCCTTCATGATCAGAACACTTAAGAAAATCGGTATACAAGGGACATTTCTTAAACTGATAGAGGCCATCTACAGCAAACCCACAGCCAATATCATATTGAATGGAGTTAAATTGGAATCATTTCCACTCAGATCAGGAACCAGACAAGGCTGCCCATTGTCTCCATTGCTTTTTAACATTGTAATGGAAGTTTTAGCCACTGCAATTGGGGAAGAAAAGGCGATCAAGGGTATCCATATAGGGTCAGAAGAGATCAAACTTTCGCTCTTCGCAGATGATATGATAGTATATCTGGAAAACACCAGGGACTCTACTACAAAACATTTAGAAGTGATCAAGGAATACAGCAACGTCTCAGGTTACAAAATCAACATTCATAAATCAGTAGCCTTTATATATACCAACAACAGTCAAGTTGAAAAAAACAGTTAAGGACTCTATCCCATTCACAGTAGTGCCAAAGAAGATGAAATATTTGGGAATTTATCTAACAAAGGACATGAAAGATCTCTATAAAGAGAACTATGAAACTCTAAGAAAAGAAATAGCTGAAAATATTAACAAATGGAAAAACATACCATGCTCATGGCTGGGAAGAATCAATATTGTTGAAATGTCTATACTACCCAAAGCAATATATAATTTCAATGCAATCCCTATTAAAGCTCCACTGTCATACTTTAAAGATCTTGAAAAAACAATACTTTGTTTTATATGGAATCAGAAAAAACCTTGAATAGCCAAGACATTACTCAGAAATAAAAACAAAGCAGGAGTAATTACGCTACCAGACCTCAGACTATACTACAAATCAATAGTGATCAAAACAGCATGGTATTGGCACAAAAACAGAGAAGTAGGTGTCTGGAACAGAATAGAGAACCAAGAGATGAATCCAGCTAATTACCGTTATTTAATCTTTGACAAGCCAATTTAAAACATTCAGTCAGGAAAAGATTCCCTATTTAACAAATGGTGCTGGGTGAACTGGCTGGCAACCTGCAGAAGACTGAAACTGGACCCACACCTTTCACCATTAACTAAGATAGACTCTCACTGGATCAAAGATTTAAACTTAAGATATGAAACTATAAAAATACTAGAGGAGAGTGCAGGGAAAACCCTTGAAGAAATCGGGCTGGGTGAGTATTTTATGAGGAGGACCCCCCCGGGCAATTGAAGCAGCTTCAAAAATACACTACTGGGACTTGATCAAACTAAAAAGCTTCTGCACAGCCAAGAACACAGTAAGTAAAGCAAGCAAACAGCCCTCAGAATGGGAGAAGATATTTGCAGGTTATATCTCCGACAAAGGTTTAATAACCAGAATCCATAGAGAACTCAAACACATTAGCAAGAATAGAACAAGGGATCCCATCGCAGGCTGGGCAAGGGATTTGAAGAGAAACTTCTCTGGAGAATACAGGCACGCGGCCTTCAGACATATGAAAAAATGCTCATCATCTTTAATCATCAGAGAAATGCAAATCAAAACTACTTTGAGATACTATCTAACTCCAGTGAGACTAGCCTATATCACAAAATCCCAAGACCAGAGATGTTGGCACGGATGTGGAGAAAAGGGAACACTTTTGCACTGCTGGTGGGAATGCAAATTAATGCATTCCTTTTGGAAAGAGATATGGAGAACCCTTAGAGATCTAAAAATAGATCTGCCATTCAATCCTGTAATCCCTCTACTGGGCATATACCCAGAAGACCAAAAAGCACATCATAACAAAGATATTTGTACCAGAATGTTTATTGCAGCCCACTTCATAATTGCTAAGTCATGGAAGAAGCCCAAGTGCCCATCGATCCACGAATGGATTAATAAATTGTGGTACATGTACACCATGGAATATTGTGCAGCCTTAAAGAAAGATGGAGACTTTACCTCTTTCATGTTTACATGGATGGAGCTGGAACATATTCTTCTTAGTAAAGTATCTCAAGAATGGAAGAAAAAGTACCCAATGTTCAGCCCTACTATGAAAGTAATTTAGGGTTTTCACATGAAAGCTATAACCCAGTTACAACCCAGTGAAAACTACCCAAGTGCCTGTCAGTACATTAGTAGATTAATAAAATGCGGTACTATTCAGCCATTAAAAAACAAACAAACAAACAAACAAAAAAAAAAAGTGATCTGGCATCTTTTGTAATAACCGGGATGGAACTGGAGAACAGGTGAACTACTACAACAATGGAAAAACAAATACTGCGTGTACTCAATATTAAATGGAACTAGTTGATCAACATTTAGGTGCACATATGGAAGTAAAATTCAACAGAACTCGAGTAGGTTGGAAGAGGGAGGAGGGGCTGGATAACTTCACACCTAACTTGTACAATGCACACACTCTGGGTGAAGGCCACCCTTGTAACTTGGATGTAAAATGTACAATAGCAAATTATGTAACCAAAAATATGGATACCCCTATATTATGAAAAAAATGTTTTTAATGAAGGAACTTACTATAGCTCTGAAGCAGTGAACTTACAGGTCACTAACAAATTGACAAAATAGGGGAAAAAAGTAGTTCCTACAAAAATCTGTCTCTATGTTCATGTTAAAGTCAGTGGTTTCTATGGAAAAAGAACTTTCATATATTTTTATGATTTGATTAAGTAATATTAAGTAAGCAAATGAGAATTATTATCTCTATTTTATGGAAGTGTGAACTGAGATTCAAAGAGGATAAATTATTTGGCCAAGACCACGTCTTGGATAAGTGCCCCAGACAAGACTGAGTCTTATGAATTCTAATCTAAATTTCTTCCCATTCTATCAAACATATCAAATTAAGAAAAGATTTGCAATAAAAACAAAGTTGGAGGCATCACCCTACCAGACTTCAGGCTAAATTACAAGTCCATAGTAATCAAAACAGCATGGTATTGAAACAAAAATAGAGATACAGACATATGGAAAAGAATAGAAAAGCAAGAGATGAAACCAGTCTCTATTTGCCATCTGATCCTTGATAAACCCATCAAAAGCATACAGTGAGGAAAAGAATCCCTATTCAACAAATGGTGCTGGGAGAACCGGATAACCATATGTAAATGACTGCAAATCGACCCACACCTTTCACTCCTTACAAAAACTGACTCAAGATGGATAAGAGACTTAAACCCGGAGGGAGACAAGATGGCGGACTGAAGCCAGCTTTCAACAAAGGCTCCCGTCCAGAAGGAGAGTTAAGGGACAGGAATTTAGTAAGTATCCTGGTGGACTTGAGCCTCACCAAGAGAGAAGGCTGAAGAACGCACATCAACACCGCTGAGGCAA
This sequence comes from Nycticebus coucang, assembly GCF_027406575.1. Lineage (NCBI taxonomy): Eukaryota > Metazoa > Chordata > Mammalia > Primates > Lorisidae > Nycticebus > Nycticebus coucang. The sequence continues at coordinate 79,196,445 of NC_069786.1, forward strand.
GTTGTGATCACAAGGACGCAAACAAAAGGTACAAAATCCACCACCAAGCGGACGGGAGTCCCCCTCCCCCATGAGACCGGCTCTGGAGCCCCACAATTTAACAAGCGGGCAGAAATTAAAGGCCCTCCCACTACACTCCACGGGAGAGACCTTCTAAAAACTGGACCTACCTCCCCTACTGGGGTGCCGTGGCGTTCTCCTGCCGGACATAGGGCTGAATAAAACTTTGGGAATCCTTTGCCGGCAACCCTGAATCCCCGGCGCTCCCCTCCCGCCCACTGAGGTCTGGAGGCCTGTCCCCCAGGACTTCGGATCCTTGGGTGATTTCTCAAGGGGAGTGGACAGTCCCCGAGTTGCGACTGGTAGCATTGACTCTGAGGCCCGCGAGTGAGGAGAGGGCAACGGGCTGAGGGGGAGTCACGCCTCGCGGCACTTCCCTGCGGTGCAGTGCACCAACTCTCCCCGGGCATACGGGGCCCAAGACTGAATAAGACTCTGGCCTCCCCGCTGAGAGCTGAGAACCCCTACTCTCACTCGGGGTCTGAGGGCCTATCCCCCAGGAGTTCGGCTCCTTGGGTGATTTCTCGAGGGGAGTGCACAGTGCCTGAGCTGCGTCAGGTCAGCGCTGACTCTGGGATACGTGAGCGAGGAGAGGGCACTCCGCTGAGGGGAAATCAAGCCTTGGCGGCACTTCCCTGCGGTGCAGTGCAGGAGCCCTCCCCGGGCACAAGACTGAATAAGACTCTGGCCTCCCCGCTGAGAGCTGAGAGCCCCTACTCTCACTCGGGGTCTGAGGGCCTATCCCTCCGGAGTTCGGCTCCTTGGGTGATTTCTCGAGGGGAGTGCACAGTGCCTGAGCTGCGTCAGGTCAGCGCTGACTCTGGGACACGTGAGCAAGGAGAGGGCACTCCGCTGAGGGGAAATCAAGCCTTGGCGGCACTTCCCTGCGGTGCAGTGCAAGAGCCCTCCCCGGACCGTAGTATTGCGTGAAACTGAATGAAACTCTAGCTTCCCCCCGCCCCACTCCCAATCCGGGTCTGGGGGCCCATCCCCCAAGAGTTCTGATTCTTGGGGGATCTCTTAAGGGGTGTGGACCCAGCACAAACTGCAGCCGCTCAGTGCTGACTCTGGGGCGCGGGACAGAGGAGAAAAGGGTCGCCTGAGTGCCCACACCAGAGCAGCAGTTCCCTGGAGGTAGATCAACAGCCGTTTTTTCTTTAACGGCAGAACGCTCACTTCTGGATATTCTGAGGCCACACCCCCTGTCTCCCTGGGCAACCAGAGGAGGCCACCGGTGGCTCACAAACCCAGAAGCCTCCAGGGCGGGGCCGACCCAGAAAGGTGTTCAGACGCAATTCTCCAGCAGCAAAGACGTTTGAACTCAAAACAGCCCGTCTCCTGTAGGCGATGACAGGAACAGAGACAGAACCTCACAAAGTTGTCTGTTCTGTTCTGTTCTGTTAGCAGCATCCATCAGGGACGGGGCTAAGCCTGAGTGAACACCTCCTTCCCATCACCTGCATCAAACACTCAAAGATGTCAGGCCCCATCTCCTCCTGCTAGATAGCGGCAGTCTGCGGGGGCCTGGCAGACTTCCTCGCGATTCAGGCAGGTGCAAACCCCTGGAGTGTCTGTTCACTGCAGGCAACTGGGTTAGCCATCTGCAGAGATACCAGTGACTGGGTCCGACGGAGGGGCAAAGTGGGGAAGGAGACGTCAACCTTCCCAGACTGCTCTGTTTGCGGGGTGGCTCCTCCTGATTCCACGCTGCACTGGGGTGAGCTGTCTCAGAGGAGTCACCAGGCCCCTGTGATCCAGTTCCCAGAGACCTCTTGAACCCTTCCACCTGAGACAAGTGCCGATTGAGACAGTTGATTCGGACCTTTTGAACTGGGCTAATAGACTGAGGACTTTTCAGGTGGTGCCCTGGGTGTGCGATTGTAGGAAGGTTTGATTCTCCTTTTCCAACTGGGGCCAGAGGTGGGCAGGCGGGGTGACTTAATTGCTGATTTTTTCACACAGCTGAGACTTCAAGCCAGAGTAGAAGTTGCAATAGGATCGAACAGAAACCAGCTGAAAACAAGACAGAACCACTTTGCTCCACCACACCAGACAGGGCCCCAGTTTCTCAGGCCACAACACTGTACGGGCCCTCGATAAAACCCCAGGGGAAAAACCAAAGGGAGTAAACCATGGGGCGGAATCAGCGGAAAAACTCTGGTAACATGAATAACCAGAATAGATCAACCCCCCCAAGAAAAGATACGGCAGATGTGATTGAAGATCCCATTCATAAACAACTGGCTGAGATGTCAGAAGTCGAATTCAGAATTTGGTTTGTAGACAAGATTAATAAAATGGAATTAGGAATTCGAGGAGAAATTCAAAAGTTGTCTCAAGAATTTAACGAATTTAAAGACAAAACCACCAAAGACTTAGACACACTGAAACAAGAACTTACAGCCCTCAAAGATATGAAAAATACAGTAGAATCCCTCAGTAACAGAATGGAGCAAGCAGAAGAAAGGATTTCTGACATTGAAGATAAAGTCTTCGAACGCTCCCAATCTCTCAAAGAGGAAGAGAAATGGAGAGCAAAAACGGATCACTCACTCAGAGAGCTCTCAGATAATTCGAAAAAACATAACATAAGGGTTATAGGAATTTCGGAGGCTGATGATGTGGCAGCCAAGGGCACAGAGGCCCTTCTACATGAAATTATGAAAGAAAATTTTCCAGACATGCCTAGAGAATCTGAAATTCAGATAGCAGACAGCTTCAGAACCCCAGCACGATTCAACCCCAAAAAGCCATCTCCCAGACATATCATAATTAGCTTCACTAAAGTTAACATGAAAGAGAAGATTCTCAAAGCAGCCCGGCGAAAGAAAACTATAACGTACAAAGGTAAGAATATTAGAATAACTGCAGATCTCTCTGCTGAAACTTTTCAAGCAAGAAGAGGCTGGTCATCAACTTTTAATCTCCTAAAGCAAAAAAACTTTCAACCCAGGATCTTGTATCCAGCTAAACTGAGTTTCATCTATGATGGAGAAATTAAATACTTCAATGACATTCATATGTTGAAAAAATTTGCCATAAGTAAACCAGCTCTTCAGGATGTTCTCAGACCTATCCTCCACAATGACCAACCCAATCCTATACCACAAAAGTAAACTCACTCAGAAACTTCGGATCAAACTCCAACTTCCACACTGGCAAAAGGATTAAAAATGTCCACTGGACCTTTGAAAAACTCGATACCCAAAATTCCACCAGACTTATCCTTACTCTCCATCAATGTGAATGGCTTAAACTGTCCTCTAAAGAGGCATAGGTTAGCTGACTGGATACAAAAACTTAAGCCAGATATTTGTTGCATACAAGAGTCACATCTCAACTTAAAAGACAAATACAGACTCAGGGTGAAAGGATGGTCATCCATATTTCAGGCAAATGGTAATCAGAAAAAAGCAGGTGTTGCAATTTTATTTGCAGATACAGTAGGCTTTAAACCATCAAAAGTAAGGAAGGACAAGAATGGTCACTTCATATTTGTTAAGGGTAATACTCAATATGACGAGATCTCAATTATTAATATCTATGCACCCAACCAGAATGCACCTCAATTTATAAGAGAAACTCTAACAGACATGAGTAACTTGATTTCCTCCAGCTCCATAATCGTTGGAGATTTCAACACTCCCTTGGCAGTGTTGGATCGATCCTCCAGAAAGAAGCTGAGCAAAGAAATCTTAGATTTAAACCTAACCATCCAGTATTTAGATTTAGCAGACATCTACAGAACATTTCATCCCAACAAAACTGAATACACATACTTCTCATCAGCCCACGGAACTTACTCCAAAATTGATCACATTTTAGGTCACAAGTCTAACCTCAGTAAATTTAAAGGAATAGAAATTATTCCATGCATCTTCTCGGACCATCATGGAATAAAACTTGAATTGAGTAACAACAGGAATCTGCATACCCATACAAAAACATGGAAGTTAAATAACCTTATGCTGAATGATAGCTGGGTCAGAGATGAGATTAAGAAAGAAATCGCCAATTTTTTGGAACAAAATGACAATGAAGACACAAGCTATCAGAACCTCTGGGACACTGCAAAGGCAGTTCTAAGAGGGAAATTTATAGCACTGCAAGCCTTCCTCAAGAGAACGGAAAGAGAGGAAGTTAACAACTTAATGGGACATCTCACGCAACTGGAAAAGGAAGAACATTCCAACCCCAAACCCAGTAGAAGAAAAGAAATAACCAAAATTAGAGCAGAATTAAATGAAATTGAAAACAAAAGAATAATACAACAGATCAATAAATCAAAAAGCTGGTTTTTTGAAAAGGTCAATAAAATAGATAAACCTCTGGCCAACCTAATCAGGAAAAAAAGAGTAAAATCTCTAATATCATCAATCAGAAACAACAAAGACAAAATAACCACAGACTCATCAGAAATCCAAAAAATCCTTAATGAATATTACAAGAAACTTTATTCTCAGAAATATGAAAATCTGAAGGAAATAGACCGGTACTTGGAAGCACGCCACCTTCCAAGACTTAACCAGAATCAAGTGGAAATGTTGAACAGACCCATAACAAGTTCAGAAATAGCATCAACTATACAAAACCTCCCTAAAAAGAAAAGCCCGGGACCAGATGGTTTCACGTCAGAATTCTACCAAACCTTTAAAGAGGAATTAGTACCTATATTACTCAACCTGTTCCAAAATGTAGAAAAAGAAGGAAGACTACCCAACACGTTCTATGAAGCAAATATCACCCTGATCCCCAAACCAGGAAAAGACCCAACAAGAAAAGAAAATTATAGACCAATATCACTAATGAATATAGATGCAAAAATATTCAACAAGATCCTAACAAACAGAATCCAGCAACACATCAAACAAATTATACATCATGACCAAGTTGGTTTTATCCCAGGGTCTCAAGGCTGGTTCAATATACGTAAATCTATAAATGTAATTCAGCACATAAACAAATTAAAAAACAAAGACCATATGATTCTCTCAATTGATGCAGAAAAAGCTTTTGATAATATCCAGCATCCCTTCATGATCAGAACACTCAAGAAAATTGGTCTAGAAGGGACTTTTCTTAAACTGATAGAGGCTATCTACAGCAAACCCACAGCCAATATCATATTGAATGGAGTTAAATTGGAATCATTTCCACTCAGATCAGGAACCAGACAAGGCTGCCCATTGTCTCCATTGCTTTTCAACATTGTAATGGAAGTTTTAGCCACCGCAATTAGGGAAGAAAAGGCGATCAAGGGTATCCATATAGGGTCAGAAGAGATCAAACTCTCGCTCTTCGCAGATGATATGATTGTGTATCTGGAAAACACTAGGGACTCTACTACAAAACTCCTAGAAGTGATCAAGGAATACAGCAGCGTCTCAGGTTACAAAATCAACATTCATAAATCGGTAGCCTTTATATACACCAACAACAGTCAAATTGAAAAAGCAGTTAAGGACTCTATCCCATTCACAGTAGTGCCAAAGAAGATGAAATATTTGGGAATTTACCTAACAAAAGACGTGAAAGATCTCTATAAAGAGAACTATGAAACTCTAAGAAAAGAAATAGCTGAAAATGTTAACAAATGGAAAAACATACCATGCTCATGGCTAGGAAGAATCAACATTATCAAAATGTCCATACTACCCAAAGCAATATATACTTTCAACGCACTCCCTATTAAAGCTCCACTGTCATATTTTAAAGATCTTGAAAAAACATTACTTCGTTTTATATGGAATCAGAAAAAACCTCGAATAGCCAAGACATTACTCAGAAATAAAAACAAAACAGGAGGAATCACACTACCAGACCTCAGACTTTACTACAAATCGATAGTGATCAAAACAGCATGGTATTGGCACAAAAACAGAGAAGTAGATATCTGGAATAGAATAGAGAACCAAGAGATGAATCCAGCTACTTACCGCTATTTGATTTTTGACAAGCCAATTAAAAACATTCAGTGGGGAAAAGATTCCCTATTTAACAAATGGTGCTGGGTGAACTGGCTGGCAACCTGCAGAAGACTGAAATTAGACCCACACCTTTCACCATTAACTAAGATAGACTCTCATTGGATTAAAGATTTAAACTTAAGACATGAAACTATAAAAATACTAGAGGAGAATGCAGGGAAAACCCTTGAAGAAATTGGTCTGGGTGAGTATTTCATGAGGAGAACCCCCCGGGCAATTGAAGCAGCTTCAAAAATACACTACTGGGACTTGATCAAACTAAAAAGCTTCTGCACAGCTAAGAACACAGTAAGCAGAGCAAGCAGACAGCCCTCAGAATGGGAGAAAATATTTGCAGGGTATAACTCTGACAAAGGTTTAATAACCAGAATCCACAGAGAACTCAAACGCATCAGCAAGAAAAAAACAAGGGATCCCATCGCAGGCTGGGCAAGGGATTTGAAGAGAAACTTCTCTGAAGAAGACAGGCGCACGGCCTTCAGACATATGAAAAAATGCTCATCATCTTTAATCATCAGAGAAATGCAAATCAAAACTACTTTGAGATATCATCTAACTCCAATGAGACTAGCCTATATCACAAAATCTCAAGACCAGAGATGTTGGCGTGGATGCGGAGAAAAGGGAACACTTCTGCACTGCTGGTGGGAATGCAAATTAATACATTCCTTTTGGAGGGATATATGGAGAACACTCAGAGATCTAAAAATAGATCTGCCATTCAATCCTGTAATTCCTCTGCTGGGCATATACCCAGAAGACCAAAAATCACAACATAACAAAGATATTTGTACCAGAATGTTTATTGCAGCCCAATTCATAATTGCTAAGTCATGGAAAAAGCCGAAGTGCCCATCGATCCACGAATGGATTAATAAATTGTGGTATATGTATACCATGGAATACTATGCAGCCTTAAAGAAAGATGGAGACTTTACCTCTTTCATGTTTACATGGATGGAGCTGGAACATATTCTTCTTAGTAAAGTATCCCAAGAATGGAAGAAAAAATATCCAATGTACACAGCCCTACTATGAAACTAATTTGGGACTCTCACATGAAAGCTATAACCCAACTACAACTTAACAATAGGGGGAAGTGGGAAAGGGGGGGGTGGGTGGAGGGAGGGGAATCGGTGGGATCACACCTGTGGTGCATATTACAGGGGTATTTGCGAAACTTGGTAAATGTAGAATATAAATGTTTTGGCACAGTAACTGAGATAACGCCGGAAAGGCTATGTTAACCACTGGGATAAAAATGTGTCAAATGGTTTATGAAGTGAGTGTATGATGCCCCATAATCATATCATTGTATACACTTATGATTTAATAAAAAAATTAAAAAAAAAAAAAAAAAAAAGAGACTTAAACCCAAGACATGAAATGATAAGTATCTTAGAAGAAAGTTTGGGGAAAACTCTTGATGATGTTGAACTAGGGCAAGATTTCATGACAGACTTCAGCAGCCATTGCAACAGCAAAAATTAACAAATAAGCTGAAAAGCTTCTGCACAGCTAAGGACACAAGTAAATCAAAAAGACAACCTTCAGAATGGAAAAATATATTTACAGGGTATCAATCTGACAAAGGGTTGATAACTAGAATCCACAAAGAATTCAAAATAATCAACAGCAAAAAAAAGTAAACAATCCCATCTTCCCCTGGTCAAGAGATATGAACAGAACCTTCTGTTGAAGGTGAAGACAAATGAATGGCTAGCATACATTTGAAAACATGTTCATTGTCCCTCATCATCAGAGAAACGCAAATCAAAACCACCCTATCACCTATCCCCAGTGAGAATGGCCCACATCACAAACTCTCAAAGCTGCAGATGGTGGCGTGGATGTGGAGAGAATGGAACACTTTTACACTGCTGGTGGAACTGCAAACTAATACAACTTTTTTGGGAAGGAAATAGAGAGAATCCTCAAAGAACTCAAACTAGACCTGATCCTGCAATCCTATTACTGGGTGTCCTGTACTGGCTTGAGAGAGAGACCTCTTGTGACCTACTGTGAGTGAGGAAAGCTGACCTCAGTGGACATGGTGGGAAATTGAGAAATGAAGCCAGAAAGACGGGGAGAGGTGAAGAGAGATGGGGAGACACTAGATAGGATGGTGTTGGGAGGGCTGACGCAGATGATGACTGCAGCCAGCCACTGAACTGTGGAAACAGCTTTATTTAAAGTATCTTAACAAGATTGCATAAATCTTAGCAGATGGGGTAGAGATCAACCTTAAAGAGGAAAAACCATGTGCCTGTCAATAATAAAGTATGCACGGGCTACGTGACTTCTCACAGGTGAAAATAATATTGTTAAAAGGAGGAAAGTGGTTGCAGTTCGCTCCCTGAGCATTACCCAGGATGTGGGGGGCCTGCTGGCCACCGCCTGCTCCCTACAACTGGGCATCTAGCCAGAAGAAAAAAAAAATCATTTTATCACAAGGACAGTTGCAGTAGACTGTTTATCACAGCTCAGTTTGCAATTTTCAAAATGTGGAAATGGCCTAAATGCCCACCAACCCAGGAATGGATTAATAAGCTATGGTATATGTATACCATGGAATACTATTCAATTATTAAAACAGATGGAGACTTTACTTTAATACTTTTGTATTAACCTGAATGGAAATGGAACACATTCTTCTTAGTAAAGTGTCACAAGAATGGAGAAGCAAGAATCCAATGTACTCAATTCTAATATGAAGGCAGTAGATGAGCTAACATAAGATGGGAGGTAGGGGAATGAGGGATTAGGGAGAGGGGAGGAGGGGGTTAGGGGGTCACAGTGTATGGCACACCTCTTGGGGGCAGAACAAAATTACAAGAGGGACTTTACCTAACAACCGCAGTTAGTGTAACCTAATTCTTTGTACCCTCAATGAATCCCAAACCTAATTCTTTGTACCCTCAATGAATCCCAAACAATAAAAAAAAATAAAAATAAAATAAGAATGGATTTGCAAAGCTAGTTTTGTTAATAGCTAACAATATTATAAAAAATTTACTGGAGACGGGCGGCGCCTGTGGCTCAGTCAGTAAGGCGCCAGCCCCATATACCGAGGGTGGCGGGTTCAAGCCCGGCCCCGGCCAAACTGCAACCAAAAAATAGCCGGGTGTTGTGGCGGGCGCCTGTAGTCCCAGCTATTTGGGAGGCTGAGGCAAGAGAATCGCTTAAGCCCAGGAGTTGGAGGTTGCTGTGAGCTGTGTGAGGCCACGGCACTCTACCGAGGGCCATAAAGTGAGACTCTGTCTCTACAAAAAAAAAAAAAAAAAAATTTACTGGAGTCTTTATTTTTGGTTGGGAAACTGACAAGGGAATATTCAGAGAATTGGAAATGAGTTTATTTTTAACTTTTATTCCTTTTTACACTGTTTTTAAACAATAGATTATATATTATAGTTTTGCTTTCAATAGGTATTATATAGGCTGCATGCTGAATATTTTAAAGCATTTAAAAATTGAACTGGGTGGGGTGCCTCATGCCTATATCCTAACATTCTGGGAGGCCATGGTGGGAGGATCCACTGAGAACAGGAGTTTGATACCAGCCTCAACAAGAAGAACCTGTCTCTATTAAAAATAAAAATATTAGCCTGGCATGGTGGTGCATGCCAGTAGTCCCAGCTACCAGGGAAGCTAAGGCAAGAGAATCACTTGAGCCTAGGAGTTTGATGTTGCTGTGAGCTATGGCACCATAGCACTCTACCCAGGCCAACAGAGTGAAACCCTGTCTCAAAAAAAAAAAATTAAAATTGACAGATTTGGGTAATTTTAACAATTAAAGGTAAAAACATGGATATTTGGCATATTTCTGAAACATGTTGGCTTAGCAATAAGTGAAAAAATCTGCAAATTGCTGTTGGATTGACATACTCATTAAAAAGCATGAAAAATTACTTACATACTTTTGTAAGACTTTAAGGATGAACATATTTTCATTGTTCTTCCTCTGACTAGCCTGTGTTTATGTTTAAAAGCCTTGTGTTTTGGTTCCATCTTGCTTCCAAATAATAAATTTCTGGTTTGGAGTTTAGACAAGTTGAGTTATGCAATGCATCTTAATATACACTTCAACATATTTCCATGCTAACCAGATGTTCCCACTCTCACGCATTTATACCTTCTGACACTTGTAGTGATATGTAGCTCCAGCGTTGTTTTAAATATTTATGTTTAATTTTTTTTAAAAAAAGATGCTCTTTGAACACTTCTCATGCACTTTTTTTTTGAAGAATAAAAGCATATTTGATAAAACCATGATTCACTGAGCTAAGTAAGACACACTGCATAGAACCGTTCTCTCCACTCATCTACTCACTTTGCTTCCGTCATCTTCCTTAAAAGACTCGTAAGTTCAAGAACCATTATGTTAATAAATGTCTATTGAGCACCTGCTAGGCAGCAGGTACTGTGCATGTGTGGCAGACTCCAAAATGAAAGGTGCAGACAGAAATGTAGGCAGGCCCGTTCTCTGACAATCACCATTTAGGATGATGAGTGCTGTGACAAAGGAAAGCACAGGCATATAGAACCAGAAGTCTGGAGGCTTGCAGGCAAGCAAGAGCAGGAAGCCTCCCAAGAGCAGGAAGCCTCCAGTAACTGCAAATCATTAGAGACAAGAGATTTATGGCCCTTGTCAGAGGTGTGGCAGTGGAGAATCCTGGAGGGCAACCAAGGGCCACACACACCATTAAGAAGTTTGAAATGTATGCAGAGGTCTCCAGGGAAGCCATGACTGATTTAAAGCAGGCAGCGACTCTCCTGAAGTATTGTAATCTTGTGGAGGATAAATATAAGTGGAGTGGGACTATGACAGGGAACCTCTGAGGCTATTTGTTACCCAAGCGAGGAACGTGAGAAGGCAGTGAGAAAGGAGGGTGAGGTTTGATGACTAATGGGACGTGTAGAAAAAGAGAGGGGAACGCTTGGGTTTCGGAAACTGGGGGGCCAGTGAGCATCACCGTGAGAGTGGCCAATGTTGGAGGAGAGGCATGATGGTTCAATTCTGGGCACCCCCAAATTGTGGTGCTTATGGAACACCCAAGGGAACTTGCCCATCAGGATGTAGGATGCTTGGTTCTGGTACCAAGCAGAGAGATTTGCGATAGTGACACAGACTTAAAAACCGTCACAACTCCTCACAGAGGAGGGTCTGGAGTCCAGCCTCACATTTGCATGTCTGTTAAGTGTTCCTGAGTGAGTCCACATCAGGTTGTTCACAGACCACACGTGCAGTAATGAAGAGTAGTTGAAGCAAGTGATGTGAATAGGCTTCCCGAGGAGACTATAAAGACAGGAGGAGAGGCATAAGGATGCAATCCTGAAAGTGCTAACATGTAAAAGGCGGGCAGATGAACTGGATGAGAGAGAGCATAAGAAGGAACAGGCCGAGAGGAAGCAAAGGAGAAAGATCAAGGAAGGGTGCACTGGGCTGCTTACTGTGCCGGTGGCCCTGAAGATCAGGTCTAGAGAGAAAATCCTGAAAACTACTGATTACATTTGGCAACCAAGAGAACTGGGAATCTTAATGAGAACAGTTATAGTGGGACAAATGGGGACTGAAGCCAGTTATAGAAGGTGGAGGTTTGACTGGAACGTGGAAGTGGAGATAGTGAATGCAGACTGAGAAGTTTACTGTGAAGAGACCCTGTGTGGTGACGTGATGGGGACCTCTATGGAGGCCGTTCCCACTGTAGTTTTTAACTAGTCTTGAGTCTACTTCTATGCCAAGTGGGGAAAAAAATAGAGATGGGGAAGCTGGAAAGAGAACAAGAGAAGAGGGAGAAAGAGAAAGTAGGTGGTGGGGGGAGAGAATAAATCCCTATTTAGAAGTCCATGTACCTAGCATGTTAATACTGTCACATTTGTATGCTTTATTTTAATGTACAGATATAATTATCTGTGTGCATATGATTCTTCCCAATTTATTGATCAATATAATATGATGCAGAAAGTATAATTCAGATGCCCCAGCCTATATAGCAAGCCAGCCTGGGATTCAAATAGGATTTTTTAGCACTAATACCCATTTTCTTTTAATTAAACCAGTTTCTCAAACTTTTAAAACTTTTCTATGGCTTTTACAGACATTAAAATTTCATCCCTACACTCCAAGATGATCTAACATAACCCCTCAGTATAGATCACTATAATCAGTGTATTCTCACTAGCCAAGAATTTCAATCTGTATAGTTTGTAACATACATCAAATCATTTTTTATTCCAAATATGAAATTACAGTGGAATTTTTCAGCCTACAGTCACCCCTCGATCCCAGTTCTCCCCTACTGAAAATCTCTTTACCTCACCATGTTACTCTGCAGCATAACCTATTCTCATGATACTTCTTATGGAGAGATGATCACCATATGCCATTTTCAATATTCTTCATTTCAGAAGATTGCTATTATATATGTAATACATGATTGCATATAATTACAAGTCAGTTTTCAGAGAAAGCACGGACACACAGTGGTAAGTCTCCTTTCCAGAAAATTAAATCCTGCAATAGTAGCGTTCTGGCTTCACCCTCTCCCGGGAGCCCTTCATCTTTATGGCCAAGAGACAACCATGTGAATGAAAAGAACTTCACCCGCAGGACTGAGGCTGCTGCCAAATGGTCACTACAGTGCCTTAGAGGCTCCATGTCCAGGAGAAAATACTATTTCTGGGTCACGTGATCATTCTCCATGGCTTCTAAAATTATGTAGAATGTCAGCGGTCCTAATTTTTGATCTGTACAATATGGGTTCTTTGTATTCTCTTCCTTTTTAACAACCTTTCAGAAGACTGTTCAGCCTACATTTATATGTCTTAGCATTCTCAGATGAATTACTCATTTTCCTGTTAGTCACTCTTTGTATGTTTATACAAATGCATTGAGAACTGCCTTTACGAATGAGTGTTTTCCTTTCACACCATCGCCCCCTCTCTCTTTTTACCCTTCATGCCTTCATGTCTTGAAAGTGCAAGATGATTCCTCATCGTATCTTTGTTGTCCTATTTTGGTAATTTTTGGTTTTGAAAAAAAAAATTTATGTATTACGCATCCTTCTCCAAAAAAAAAAAAAAGATTCTTTTTGATTTATGTAAGGGGATCTACTAGATCAAAATCTCAACAGAATTATATGGAGTTAGGAGAAAAATTCACATCTTATTTTTTCATTACTAAACTTATTCAACCAGGCCTTTACTGATAATACTAAACACACACTATGACATTGTCAATAAAAATTCTAATGATCAAAGGAAACTTTTTTTAAAAGGTCTACAATAAATGAATCTGAAATCCTAGCTTAACCTTTTCTATTTTGGGCTTACAAATTTTAAAATATTTATTGTGGTTCTACTGTTAACTTTACATGTTATATCTATTTGTAATTAGCAGTAGTTGTATCTTTACTGACTCCTATATTTATATAAGTTACTTTGCTGTTGAACAGTGTGCAGTGGGATAGTTATTAAAGAGACTTGTGATAAACACAAATTTACACATATGTGGCAGAAGATCTTGATGATTTATAATTGCAGGTTTTCTGTTACTTATTTTGTCACTCCTTTGTTTCCATGTGATTGAATTCTAAGATCTACTCTAAACTAGAAATAGCCCACATGTAAAACATTACATATCTACAAACTGTTTTGTCTTTTTTTAAATTGTGAATTCTTATTATTTTTTTTAATTGTTGGGAATTCATTGAAGGTACAAGAAACTGGGTTATACTGATTTGTTAGGTAAAGTCCCTCTTACAATTGTGTCTTGCCCCCCAAACTGTTTTGTCTTATTTCACTAGTAGGCATATAATCTGTAATTATTATTTATCTTAGTATGTTATTTATCTTAATACTTACACATTCAATCATATCCAATAGGTTCTAACAAAGTATTTGAAGAAAATAAATATGGTTCCAATTAAAAGCATCAAGTAGCATTTGGGGTAAATAACTTCTAGGTTTTATGTAAAGGAGATAGATGTTTTTTGTGTTGAGTGAGATATAAAACCAAGATGATCATTCAAAACAGGAGTAATGGCATTTTCCAGAAAAACACATTTCTTGGTGCCCTGTGATTAGTTTCCAATTCGTGAGATCACAGCCAGAATTTCCGAGCTCTCCTGTAGTTCCAGTTGGCACATTCCTCCACTTCATGCTTATTTCTCTGCAAAGGGACATGGTGTCCCATTTTTAATAGCTCATAAGCTCTCCCCAAGTCAATATGTTAGAACAAGCCTGAAGATCTTAGTTACACATCAACATGGAGTTTTAAAAATTACATTTACTTCCCAAATTTTAGCAAAATTTGTTGGCTTCTATTTCATGCCAGGCACTGTGATAATAGTACGTTTCAATAGTTAATGAAGAGGGAAAAAAATGTGGTCAGCAATTTGCCATAGCAATGAAAGATGAAAGAGAAAAGCCCTAAAGGAAGGCAGTCTCTAGGACCTTGACAAAGAATAAAATGACTAAAAATCTAGGTTTATTTACCATTTATGGAGTGAAGATCTTGAACTTTACAATGGTTTTTCAAATCATTCCCCTAGTTCTGATCCTGGAACAATTCTCTGGAACTCCTCCAGAAACACCTCACCCTGAGAGTTGTGCTTGCTCTGTCTCTTTGGTACAGCTCTCCCAACCTATAGGTTTCATATATTTGTGTTTCCAGGTAAGATTTTATTTGAAAGAAGAGTTTCATGGCTAAAAAACTATTTATAAGCCACCAGGCTAGATATTTTAAGTTCTTTTCTAGTTTCACTATTCCAGGGTTCTAGAAAATAATGGCTTACTCTGGTTATAATTTCAAGATAATTATCTTTTCAAGATTAGCCTGCTGTTCTGTCACTAATCACTGGAACTCCAAAGCCACACTGCACTTTGATTCCTCCTCTGCCACTTGCAAGCTGTGTGAGCTCATGAAAATTAGGTTATCTTCCTAAACCTTTGTCTTATCTTTTGTAAAGGGCAGTAAGAATATTATCTATATTACTGGGATTAAATTCAATACTGTTTTGAAAATGCTTAGTATGGTGCTGGGCATATAGGAAGCCACAGAATCAATTCCAGACTTCACAGATGCCTGTATATTAGAAGTAGAATTCATTTCTCATGAGGCAGACTTTGTGCTACACAATTAAAATGCCATGTGATTCACCACAGTTTTCATTTTTATCTTGAAAGACTTCTTTACCTAAGATATTCAGAATACAAAGTTTAGTAAAAAGCTTCTGTAGAGGGGCGGCGCCTGTGGCTCAGTGAGTAGGGCGCCGGCCCCATATACCAAGGGTGGTGGGTTTGAACCTGGCCCCAGCCAAACTGCAACAAAAAAAAGCTGGGTGTTGTGGCAGGCACCTATTGTCTCAGCTACTCGGGAGGCTGAGGCAAGAGAATCGCTTAAGTCCAAGAGCTGGAGGTTGCTGTTAGCTGTGATGCCACAGCACTCTAACCAAGGGTGACAAAATGAGACTCTGTCTCTAAAAAAAAAGCTTCCATAGAATACTCTAGTGAAGAATATAGGTGAAACTATATTCTTTTTAGTTTAAAACAAATAATAAAGTAGATAAATAAAATGGCTTCTCAGAAATCAATAAGTAGCTAGGCTGTAAGCACAGAAATCAAATCAGAGACTACGTTCGAGGAAAATAATATCATAACCTCATGAGTTAGCAGATTTTTTAAATAACACTTATTTTCCTATCTGAAATCCTAAATACACTCAATATTCTTAGTGTGATAGAGTTATTCTACATTTTGTAAGACTCATGAAAACTTGCCTTTGCTAATTTATTCAAAAATAAAACAAATGCTATTTTAAATATTATGAATTTCAATAAATCTAAAATAGGGTGGCACCTGTGGCTCAGAGGATAGAGTGCTAGCCCCACATACCGAGGGTGGTGGGTTCAAACCTGGCCCTGGCCAAATTGCAACCAAAAAATAGCTGGGCACTGTGGCGGGCACCTGTGGTTCCAGCTACTCAGGAGGCTGAGGCAAAAGAATCACCTAAGCCCAGGAGTTGGAGATTGCTGTGAGCTGTGTGATGCCACGGCACTCTACTGAGGGTTGTAAAGTAAGACTCTGTCTCTACAAAAAAATAAAAAATAAATAAACCAATCTAAAATAAATAGCTTTAAAAGCCTTTGGACATGTAAACAAAGCTGCAGAAAACAAGGACATTCCAGGAATACACACACACACACATATGTAGAGGACAGGAAAACATACACAGTTTCCCCCTTCTTTGTGAATAATTAAAAATATTCATTTATTGTCAATGCTGGCTAATATAGAAATAAAACAATAAAACCCTCCTATTTCTCCTCTCTCAATAAAGACATTAGCTTTATGGAAACAAAAACAATAAAACCCTCCTATTTCTCCTCTCTAAATAAAGACATTAGCTATTTATCTCAATAGGAAAGACAGAGTCACAAAAACTATGAAAAGAGTTTTTACTAGAGAAGTAATAGCTAGAGTAATGACTATTTTCTAGAAGAAGAAAGATAAGAGACCATTAGGAGGTGGAATACAAGCTGGAGCCAAGCTAAAAAAAATCCAGAGGAATTTTGGGGAATCATCTCTACCTCTACCTTAATGTCTAGCACTTAGAGCTAAACATTTCTTTCAGCTACATGGAGGAAGAGGGAATTCTTCAGATTTAAGTGCATGGTCAGAAGGGCCGGGGAAAATCCATCTTCACCATGAGTGCTGCTTGCAGCATGCTTGTCTGGAGAGGTAGGACCAGCTATCACCAACAAATGGGGCAGGAAGCCCCACGGATCACAAGGAGGATGTTATCACATGAACAGTGTCTTGGGACTCTGAGGGAGCCCTCTGAGCTGTATCAGCTTCCAGGGGCTTCCACCAGGAGCCCCATACCCTGGCAGAGTTCAGTGTGGAGCAGCACCACCCTGGGCAAGATACAGGGCCTGAATGGCAGTGATACCGTGCAGGATTCTGGAGAAGCAAACAGGTTTGGGAGGTAACAGCATAGATTTTCCTGGTGGGAAAGGGATTGATCAGAGACTCAGCACAACTACTCATGAGGACATTCCTGTTTTATGATACTGTAGGAGGGTGGATGACAGACCCATGAATACTGGTGGTGCTATTAATTTTTATTGCCTATTTCCTAGGTGGATGCCTAACAAAAAAACTACTCATTACAATTTTATCTGCTTCATTTCATTTAAAGCTCAATGTATTACTGAGAGGGAGATAGAAAAGAAATATTATTTCAGTTTTACAGAGAAAAGGATAACACAGAAGTTCCTTTGTATCAGTGTTTAGAGAACAGGGAACAGAACCTATCCAACCACAATTCCCACACCAGGTCTTGATTCTAACACATTAATTTACTAAAACTCCCATTTTGATATCACACATATATGCAAATTAATGTGTACAATGTTAGGCATATTTTAAAATTCTAATTATGTTAAACATGAAAATGATATATGTAAAATAATTTTAATACGTAAATTTGGGGAAATTCTGAACCATACTAACTTATTTGTCATAATTATCTGCTTATGAGAAAATAAAAAACAGATAGAAATCAAAAGCCTTCTGTGTAATCTTAATAATTTACACATCCTACCCAAGGCCAAGCCTACTCATTTTTAGAGGTCAAATCTGTTACTGCCATTACTTTTTTGCTAAAGGGTTTATATTTTGCCCTAAATCCACAAGAAAAAAACATCACTGTTCTCTGAGCACCTTTTCCAGCAACACATCCACATTCCTCCATCATTCTTCTTGGCATTTATTCTTTTGTTTCCCCTCCAGCATGGGTGGTTTGCCCTCTCCATCCTCTACCTACTGTTTGGCTGACTGCCCTTGATGTAACCAAGTCAGCTGAGATTAGTCATTTAGAAAAATTCAGTCTTGGGCAATAGGTTCAGGAAAAAATTTAGGTGTTTATTATGTGTCAGCTGTTTCACAAAGGTTATCACAACAAACTATGAGGTAGGTATGATTACTCCTGCAGCTCAGAAAGTTTCAATGACGTGTTCAGGGTCATGGGACTATTCGTTAGCTTTTGTTGGGATTCAATCCAAGACTTTGACTTTGAATTTATTGCTTTTTTTTCCCTGACACCAGTTACACATCATGGCTAACGTCTCAGGGTGCAAATGAACATTTGATAAGCCAACAGGAAAAAAAAAACAGTAATAAATGAAGACTATGCTGAACAATTAGAAACAGGAAGATATAAGTCCCAAGTATGACAGTAACTGGCTAATATAGATTCTTCAGTTAGTAGTTAATTTAGTTTTATATAGATATTGTGCCAATTCATAACATCAAATGTGACTGAAAAGTACATATGGCCCTTTATCATTCAGCATATGAAAAATTAACTTAAAATGGATCTAAGACCTAATATAAAAGCCAAAAGTATAAAAATCTTATAAGAAAACATAGAGGAAAGGTTTTATAATATCAGATTTAGCAATAATTTTTTTGGATATGACACCAAAACCACAAGTAATAAAAGAAAAACTTAAAAAATTGACTTCGTTATTAAAAATTTATACATCAAAGGTTACCATTAACAGAGTGAAAAGACAACTCACAGATGGGGAAAAAACATTTCATATTATGTATCTGGTAAAAGATTAATATCCAGAATACAACTCCAGAATATCCTACAACTCAACAACAACACAAAAACCAAAACATCCTCAACGACCTAGTTTAAAAATAGCCAAACAAGTTGAATGATATCTTTGCCAAGAAGACGCACAAATAAACACATGAAAGTATGTTCAACATCACTAACCTTTAAGCAAATACAAATCAGCATAACAAAACAATAACAATGAAAGCCAGAAAATAAGTGTTGGCAAAGTTGTGCATTACTAGTAGGAATATAAAATGATATAGCAATATTTATCCATAAAAACTGAAATCAGGCACTTACCAGATGCAGTAGAACCTCGATAGTTGACCACCTCCCTACATTGATGACCTTCTTCAGTGGACCTAAGTTTCATAGACCAGACATGCACCACATGTATGTATCAGCACAGTAACGTAGTTCTTTATGTTGACCACCTCCAAACGATGGCCATTTTGTCATAGTCCCTTGGGTGGCCAACTTACAGAGGTTCTACTGTATTTGTATACTAATGTTCATAGCCTCATTACTCACACAGACCATTGTAGAAACAATTCACATGTGCATTGATGAATTCGTGCTTAAACAAGATGTGATATATGTATACAATAAAACATTACTTGCTCTTAAAAGCAAAGGAATTCTGGTATATGCTGCAACATGGATAAAATATTGAAAATACTATGCTAAGTAAAATAAGACAGATGCAAAAAGATAAATATTATAATAATTCTCAGGATTATACATAAGAATATCTAGAATTTTTAAATGAATATGTGTGAGATACTTAGTCAAATTCATAAAAACAAAAAGTAGAATTGTGGTTACCAGAAAATGGTGAGTTATTGTTTAGTGAGGGCAGAGTTTCAGTTTGGGATGAAGAAAATGTTCTGGACATGGATGGGGTGACGATAGCACAGCAATGTGTATCCAATCAATGCCATGGAACTATACAATTAAAACTGTTTAAAGCTGTAAATTTTATGTTATACGTATTTTATAGTAATTAAAGAAATAATATCCCAGGTCGATGCCCATAGCACAGTGGTTATGGTGCCAGCCACATGCACCAAGGCTGGTGGGTTCGAACCTGGCCCCAGGCCAGTCAACAACAACTACAACAAAAAAATAGCCAAACATTATGGCAGGCACCTGTAGTCCCACTATTGGGAGGCTGAGGCAAGAGAATCCCTTAAGCCCCAGAGTTGGAGATTGCTGTGAGCTGTGATGCCACAGGGCAACAAAGTGAGACTCTGTCTAAAAAATAAATAAATAAATAAAATAAAATAAAATAATATCCCTGCAGTTACTTGACAAGGGTAAGCTAAGAGCCATTTTTAAAAATGAGTATCTTTCTCTGGGTATTGGCAATGAAGTTTTTTCATTTACTCAGTGTTTAAAAGCACTATTAAGTCTTCTATTCATTTATTCATAGCATAAGCAGGGTATGACTCCTGTGCTCAAAATGTTCACAGACTATTTTGAGTAAACCTTACCTTGCCCCATACCTACCTGGGAGGCTAAGTTAGTTCATCATCTCTCATTCGTTCAACAAATAATTATTGAATGTCTAGCACATGCTAGGAAGTATTCTAGGCCTTGGGGACACTACGGTAGATAAAACAAAAGTTCCTGTCCTAAAGGGGCTGACATTTCTTTGACGGAAGAGAGACAATAAGCAAATATCTACATATGTGATGTTGGATGGGGATCCGTGCCCAAGCCAAGCTGAGCAGTGTGAGGTGGAGAGGGGGTGACGGGTTGGGACGAGCAGGATGGGGTATTGAAAAAGGATACTGTGGTATTGGAGCAGAAAACTGACAGGAAAAGGAAGCAATGCGACTATCTGCAGGAAGAGCGTTCCAGGCAAAGAACAACTTAATTGCAGAAGCCAATTAAATCCCTGAGATAGGCATACGATCAGATGCTCAAGGAAGAGCAAGGAGGTCTGCATGGCTGGAGCAGAGGGCTTTTAAAAAACTCTTGAGTTTTAAAGGTAAGGACATGTGGAAGAAGCAACAGAAGTCATTGGAATGGAGGGGCCAGCAAATGATGATAGAACCAACTGAAGAAATTACTTTAGCAAGAGGGAGCAGTTAGACATCTCTAGTGCTGCCAATAGTTTCCATAAGCAGACGGAGATACGACCACTGAGTTTAGCAACACAAGTCTCTGGAGACTGGTAAGAGCTGTTTTAGAGGAGACGTGGGGGCAAAGCCTGATCCAAGTATGGAACAAGATGAAGTAAAGAATACAGATGCAGATAACGCGCTAGGCTTTTGCAGTAAATGATAAAGAAGAGTATAGAGAAAGCTGGAGAAATGTTAAGAAAGGCTTTGTCGAAATGGAAAAAATAAAAACATGTTTTTATGCTAGAAGCACTAACCCAATTGGACACTCCAATTTGAAGAATAAGGGGAGAAATCATTGTCTGCAATAAAGGGACAAGGAGAGAACCAATGTGACTTGGTGCATGAGTGGAAGTGATGGCTTTAACAGGCAGGCCCTTTTGTTTATTTAACATTTAAAAGCACATGTTAAGGCCCTTATTCAGCTATGCCTTTTTTATTATGGGGTGAAGGTAGAATATTGAACAGGTGCAGTTAGGTGTGTAGATGTGCTAACGACGCCCCAAGTTCCCCAGTGATTGCCCCAAGTTCCCCAGTGATTGCTTTTATTGTCTCGGTGAAATAGGAAACAAAGTCACAAAACTGCATCTGAAAGTGACAAGGCAGGTGATACAGAAGCAGAGACCAAGAAGGTGTGAAGTAATTTTCAAGAGTGTTGGAGCCGAAGCAGTAGGGAAACATATGATTGCCAGAAAACATTAAGGGATTGAGGTTGGCTGTCATGAATTTAAACACAGAATGTTAAGCACAGTTCTGTTTTTATTCAACCACATTGCCCATGTGCTGGTGCAAACAGTCTGAAAGTTCAATGTAACGGTGTTTGGATTTTGCCAGATTAATAATATAGAAAGTAATGGAATAAGGGCCATTAACAGTGTATGGAAAGTTGTTATTGCAATGACAGATCACTGAGTATGAGTCGTGTGGGGAGAGACATAAGGAACATAGTACATGTTAGGACTAATGGCCTGTAGGTTCTACTGGGATTAAGAATTTTTGGAGTTGGGATACTAGAGGGAGTGAACTGGAAAGGAGGGAGGGATGGATCTGTAGGAAAAATTGTTCCCTGACCCTTAACATAGGCTTGCTATTTGCTTGAGAGCCCTGAAGAGTCATGAGAATGACATGTGAGTTGTGTACATGCAGGAGGTCAGGAAACTGGCCTCCAAGGGAGAATGTGTATGTGAGGTGTGGGAATAAAGGTTCTCTAGATTCCAAAAGTCTCTTGACACTGGAGGCAAAGGTCTTGCTGAAGGTCAGAGGTTTTACAAAAACAAGGGGGGGACATTCTATCTGATCTCCTCGTCCTCCCTATCCATACTGATGTCTGACACGCAGCTTTGATTTACTTCTTCCTATTTTGTGATGATAAACACTGACCCAAGGTTTTCTTGCAAGGACTTCTCCCTGAGCTCCTTGGTCCCCCAGCACAGACTCTGTGTGAAGCCTCTTCAATCCTCGTGCCAAAACCCCGTCAGTGGTTGGAGACTAAAATGTTAGAATCTGAGCTTGTGGACAAGGTCACATGTATTAGTTCTAAAGATAACTTTGGGGAGCAAGTAGTTGAGGGAATAGGGAGAATACCTGGAATGAGAAAATCAAGGAACTGGGGTTTTATGTGGAACCACCAAGAAATACGATGGAGAGAGTGACAGGGAACCCAATGCTTAACTCTTAAAGGATGGCTGAGTAAAGGTCACTGCATCTTTTGACATCAAAATAACATTGAAGAGTGGTTTGGGAAAGTCCTTCATCCTTCATGGCAAAACTTTTCACCTGGGGTCTATGAACGGGATTCTGGACTTTCAAGAACACTATGAAAGCAACTTCTCTTCTTTGCAAAAATTTGTGCTTTTTTCTAAAAAAATAATCCAGAGGTTTCATCAGGTTTTCAAAATGGTCTAAATCTCCACATACAAAAATTACCTTTCAAGCATAAAAAAAACTATATGTAATGAAAATAAAACAATAATTAAAATGCAATCCATTCCTAGAGCTCTCTTTACTTGTACACATAGCAGACAACTGCATATTGTGTATAATTTAAATTGCCAAGCTCCTATTACTCTCAAATTCCGCTCCATCCAGTCTTGTCTTGGCTGTTCCTTGAATCTTGCACCTGTGGGCTCTTTCGCCCTTACTGTCATTCCATCTGAAACCTTTTTTGGCCACATAGCCATAAAACTCAGTCTCTCGCTACCTTTAGATTTCTGCTCAAATGTCTCCTTATCAAATAGAACTTTCTATCTCCTATCTATAAAAGCCCTTCCCCCAGGCCCACCCTCACCTCCTTATCCAATTCATACTACTTATCTCCACTGGACATATTTTCTACCCCTTCATTTGCATGTTTACTGCCTATTCTAAACAGACTCTACAATGAAAGTTCCACAAAAGCTGGGCTTGCCTATTTCGTTTTTGCTGTATTATTAGCACTTAAAATGGTGTCTGACAGATAGTACCTAATTAATAAACAGTAGTGGTCTGACTCCCAAATTATTATCAATTATTTCTTGGGTAATAGCACTGAAGAATCTATTAAAATGCAAATGTTTCCAGAAGGGCTATAAGCCTGCTTATTTCTCCTCTCTCTTATTCTACCACTCTCCAGCCTTCTCCATCTCCCCGCCACTCCTCTGATCCTCAAATGTTACAAAGAAACACATCTAAGTGACCCCTCCATGTGGGCCTTTTCCAATGTGTCCAGACTGCTTGGGCAGTTACTCCCCTCTGAGTAACTCCTCCTGCCCTCCCTGCCTTTGAACCCCCTGCAATCCCAATTTCATTGCTAGACAGGGGTCTCTCAAAAGGTCAGTAATGACCTCATTTCCAAGCATAGTGATCTGATTTTAGTACCCAAACTATAAAAAGTTATGTTTGGCCTTGCTGGCTAGTTTCTTGGCTTCTCCAGCATCAGTCTCTTGGTTCTGCTCCAGCTTCTTGAACCTGTCTCCCACATTCTCCTTTACATTCTCCTGTGCATTCCTTAATTCCAAGGCAGGTTCCCTCCTGTCCCCTTCTCTCTCCATGTGTACTTCCTGGAGGTCTCGTTTACTCTGAAGTTCTGGGTTCCAGACATTGTGTTTCATCTTGCCTCTTGAATTCCAGAGTTACATTTTTACCTGCTTACTGAACATCTCCACCAAAGAGACTGTAAACTCTTTGAAGCTTATCTATTTGTTTTGTATCCCCACTTCCCTCCTTTACAGATGAGGAAATGGAGGAATGGAGAGGCCTAGTGACTTAGCTGAGATCACACAGTCAGGGAGTGGCTGGCCAGAGCATTTTTGTGTGTATGCCTTATTTCACTATATGCAACAAGGGATTAAAAAAATGGTCCCTATATCATAAGATGGCTGCAAGAATTTACATGAATATAAATTACATAGAAGAGTCCATTGTAAGTGGTAAATACAAGTAAAGTTTTATTTTCCTTACTTGGAGATTGAATCTGTGTTCTTTGCATAATGTTCTATATGCAGTATAAAGTGTAAGGTTTCAAATGCAGGGAAAAGACTCAGGCAAAAAAGAGAGAAAAACTGTGAACTTTCACATGAAAGAAATACATAAGAATATAGAACAGTAGAACACCAAGTGAAAATAAAGAAAATATCCTACATGTGAAGAGCTTCATAGTTAATTTCATATAAATAGTATCTGAAACATATTTAGTTTATCACATTATGATCCTAAGTTATATTCTCTTTACCAACTAAATGGGAAAGTATGTGTAGAATCTTTGACAGAATAGTGAACAAGTATGTCATTTCTAAAGTATTAAAATTATTAATTACCTAAAACTTTTGGTAAACAATATGTCATTTTGCCTAATCAACTGTAAAATTTAGGCCCTGGAATGTACAAATTAGCTTTTCACCAGAATTTCCACACATTTTAGAGAATGGCCTTGTCATATACTTTCGGATGCCAAGGCACTTGGGAGCGAACAGAAGTTCATCAGAAAGAGCTACTTGATTTCCTTTCCCTGCACATGGTCAATAGGTTTTCATTGCCAATCTATAAAAGTCACTTATTCTAATAATTATCACAGGGTAGAGTTCTGTCAAATTGCATTCAATATATGTTGTTGCCTTTTGGACAAAAAGCAGAATGATCCATTTCAGAGTGATACAGGTAAATTTAGGATTTTTTTTCCTCAAAGAAAAGAAAGCGTGATATCCCACTATCACTGGTAATAATCTATGTCAAGGAATCTCTAACCAAAACTTTCCTTGCCAATTGTGATTCTCAATGACCTACCTGTCATTGATGCTCTAGAGAGCCTTAGGGTTCATATTATATGTGACTTTTAGTTAATATTTCTACCTGATCCTCCATTTCTTAAATGTCTTCCAGCAATACCTATAGATAGCACAGTTCAGGCCGATTAAAATATTCTAATACCAGCATTTCAGAGGTAACTCTACAGAAAAGAGACAGTCATTCAGAGATGCATAACATTTTGGATCCACTGAGTTCATTCTCTTCTTTCCTTGAGTAGACCAGGGGAGATGTGGGAATGCTGCAGCCAGCAACTTCTATCTTTGAACCCTGATTCTCCCATTAACTATTGAATGTGGAGTTACTTATGTCACCTATTGGCCCCCATTTCTTATCTGTAAAATAGGGATACCATTTCCCTCACAGGAATTCATGAAATGGTCATGTAAAATATTTTCAATGTATGATAATTAGTTCACTTGGACCAACATGAAAGTTCCTTCCTAACGTTATCACTCAGAACGTTAACTTGTATAAGTACCTACACAATCAAAATCACTTTCCTTATCGCAACATTAGCTGTCTCTGACTCTCTTAAGCTCATGGTGTTATTTGTAACCAGGACAAACCAAGAGCCTGAGAGGACAGCAAGTCAGTCATGATTTCTCTTACATGACTGCATCAATGGCAGTGATACTGCAGAGGCAACCAGCCCGCTCTTAATGACCTTTTGAAACTTTTAACCTTGTTTTCACTTGATGATTATTAGTATGTTTCTGAAGAACATGTATTTCAATTAAAGTCTTCCTCATGTACTTGTGCTAAAGATATGTTTGTGATAAGATAAGCTTGTACCAATCTCAAAGCATCTGTCCTTTTCTACCATTACCCAGAAGATAATTTTATGGTATATGTGATGATGCTTTATTTGATAGAACCAAAAGAGATACAATAAACCTTTCCACTTGCTTCACATAGATTGTGAAGTCTTTCAATGAAATTCATAATCCTTAAAGATGAATTTATTTACCCTGTTTCATTTCATATTACTTTTTTGATTTCTCAAGTTACTGAAAATGTTTTGTACAAATTAGATGCTTTTTTTTTTTGAGACAGGGTCTTGCTAGAGTATAGTGACATGATCATAGCTCACTGCAGCCCTGAACTCCTAGGCTCAAGTCATCCTTCTGCCTCAAACCCCAGTCCCTCATACTCCTAAGTAGCTGGATTAACATGTTTTGTTTTTATATCATTTTGTTTTTGTAGAGAGAAGTATCAATATATTGCTTATGCTGGTCTTGAACTCCTGGCCTCAAGCAATCCTTCTGCCCTGGCCCCCCAAAATTCTGGAATTACAGGAGTGAGCTGCATCCTTCCCAAGAACATTTATTTTATAAATGAAAGAGTGACATTATGACAATAAAAATATGGTCCTTAAAAATTACTTTTTAAAGAGCTACAAAAGTCAAAAATAATCTAGATTCAATAAAAATTAAGTTTATTTATCTTGAATAAGATGTTTTCATTGCTGTAAAAATATGTAATCTTGAATATAATCAGATTGTAATTGCTTTGAAAAGTGACTCAATCCAACTTTCTGGGTCAAAAAGCTCACATAACTGGTCTCAGTTCTGTGTGTTCTGTTCAGTCCAGGAGAACCTACTGTACTCCTAAATCTTGAACAACTGGGAGTCAGAAGGCATTTTTCTTTTCAGAGAAATGTAAATACTCTACTCCCATTTGTAGCAGTGGTTTCCATAATAGACTAATCACAATCACTTGCGAAATCTTTTTAAAAGATTAAAATTCCATGAAATTTTGATTGAGTAGATCTCCTTTGTGTGGCTTTCATAAACCTTTTGCTATAATTGCTTATGTTTGGTGAAAAAAGGAAAAGATATTTCATACTCTAAAGTTCTTAACCCAATTTCCTTGGAGTAAAGGGGTGATAGTCAATATTTAATATCCTACTTCATTCCAGAGATATAAACACACCTCCAGATAATCCTAATAAGGCAAGTCCCTTTGCGTAGTCTGGGCACAGGTCGCTGAGATTGTACTATAAAATGCAACTTTTATTAAAGAATGATTTACGAGGATCATTGAATTACGACAAGGGCAAGGTAAACAGTGAAATGAAGTATATGCAGTCTGTAGATTTATAGAATTGCCAAAAGACTTTCAAAATAAGCAAATGGCTGCTTTTAATAAGGCCATTTATAATATAAGCAAACTGTATTTTGGTTTGCTTTCAGAAAAATTACATCAAATTTAAATGTTACTCTTCAGAAAGCATGCCTAACAAAATATACCACCGTAACTTCTGCATGGCTAACGCCTGCTCTCACCACTGAAGACCAAAGAGAGCCTCCGATTGGAATGAATACTGAAGAACAAAACTTCTAAAGCTATTTTCTCTCCATATTCCTTTCTTTCTTAGGCAGTACACTAAGCTAAATGCACTTATCTCAACACTAACTTTATGAGATACTTTTTATCTTATTAAAAGCAAGAGCAGAAAATGAAAAGTTTGAAATTAGAAACAATGCCAAAAAAAATGTCCTTTAAATGAATCTAGCATCTTCGTATTTTCAAGAAAAATGTATACGATAAAGATTTTCCTAAAAATTGTACGATTATTTTACATGTAACTAAAATAGCTAGAATGTCGGAGACAATAGCTAGTTTTTCTGTAGCCCTGAGGTTAAAAACAGAAGGACATCAGCTAAAATCTGGGAATTGAAAATAATAATAAATATTTAAACATGTCAAACAGGTTAATTATAGAGAATTTTTTTTTACTTCTACTTTAGAAACCTTTCAGAATAGAATAAAGATTATACTTCCTTGATGAAGAGATAGCACTTGGCAGAAAGTAGATTTCTACTTAAGGAGCAGAGCAAAAGCATATTCATGTTCCCTCAGCCGCTTTTGTAGGAAACACATGAGAAAGTGATTTTTAAAACTGAAATTTTTGAGAGATAAAGCTCTCTTTATTGATAGCCGAAGTTGATGGAGGGCAAAGGTTTGCAAGGTAAAAGGTTTGCAAGTTTCCAAAATAACTCCCTTTTCAACGAGAGCAGGCTTGTCTCACAGTACTCAGCATACAAATTATTAATTTTCTGAAATAGAAACATATACACTACATGTGAAAAATGAATGGAACTTTTTTTGTAATTGTACTGTGGGGTTAAAACATTATTTTATGCACAATTAGGTCCATAATGCTCATTGGTTGACCACCAGTGTGTTCTGTGTGAATTGGCTCATCCTCTTGTACATTTCCAATATCACTACTTGCAGTGACACAGCCAATTCAGGTATAGTCACAGCTAAAGGCTGTTTTGCTTTGGACTTTTGGTGGATGTTTAACATTGAATAGGCAACTCTAACTCTTGCCCATTCACTATAAATTGGAGCTAGCAGTTACTGTATTTTTTCTTAGCTATCGTCTCATCCTGACTGATACAATTTATTTAAATAATAATCCCTTTTACCCTTAATTATCAATCTCTCATCAAATACAATTCAATAATTACAACCAACCCTACTCTTTCCTTTGGCACTCAAACTTGTGTTGGACTATCATGTGGCCATTTAGTGCTCATGACATGAATTGTATGTTTGAATATCGTTTATAAGTGTGTTTTGAAGTGTCAAGTAGAGCTTGAACCTCAAGGATAAGGACTATAACATTTGAGTTTCTATTTTCTATAGAACCTATGAAAATGCTTTGCCCATTAATGACACCAAATTTATTTGTGAATGAATGATCATATATGTTGAGTGAATGGAAAGACAATGGGGAAGGAATTCAAAAATGAGCTGGTGAAGGTGTGGGGAGGACAGAAAGGAAAGGAAGACACGGAGCTCGAGCTTCCTGGGCCTAAGATTTTGCTTTAAACAATGAACTAAATGTAAACATTATAACAGAGAATAAGGTTCTGTCTAAATTCTTCTTCAGTATAGCAGCAAGGGAAGTTGTAACTGTGAACATAACAGCTGCTATTCATCACTTCTGCTTCTTACAAAGGAGGACTGGTAATTCACATTAATACTCCTTTTGAAGATAATTTTAAAAGTTGAACAAAAGAATGTAAAATAGTCTTTAAATCATCATAGATATAATAAGATATTCAAAATTAAAGGATCAAGATCTTGGGGAAGATGGGAATTCAGAGAAGGGGGGTCATTCTCAGAAAAGAATGCTTTTGCTCTAGAGGCATTTGCTAATATGAAAAAGGTTAAGAATGGAAGAAAAAGTATCCAGTGTATTCAGCCCTACTATGAAACTAATTTAGGGCTTTCACATGAAAGCTATAACCCAGTTATAACCTAAGAATAGGGGGAAGGGGGAAAGGGAAGGGAGATAGAGGGGAGGTGGGCAGAAGGAGGGTGATTGGTGAGATTACACCTGTGGTGCATCTTACAAAGGTATACGTGAAACTTAGTAAATGTAGAATATAAATGTCTTAGCACAATAACTAAGAAAATGCCAGGAAGGCTATGTTAACCAGTGTGATAAAAATGTGTCAAACGGTCTATGAAACCAGGGTATGGTGCCCCATGATCACATTAATGTACACAGCTACGATTTAATTAAAAAAAAAAAAAAAGTTTGACCTCACACGCATACAGAAACAAAGTTTGAACACAGGGTCTACAATAGCTAGTAACCTAGTAATCCACCACGGCAACCTTCACCAGCTTTGTGCTGGAATTTTGAAGCACTTCATTCTATAAGTAATAATAACTGGATTGTACTCATCTTTGAGTCATCTATGTGGCCTGGTTAATCCCAAGCCATGGACTTGGTTAAGGCACTGCTAGAGATTCAGAAGCTTAGCCAAAAAAAAAAAAAAATGCTTTTGGGGAAAAGTTAAAGTCACCTTAACTCTCAAATTATTTATAAAAATAATTGATTTAATTCAATGTGCAGCAGATAGTTAAACCAATACACAAGGAACCAAGAACTCATGAATGAAAAGTAACACAATAAACAACAGAAACAGTCACAGAGACTCCAGGTGCTGGAATTAGCAAACACACACACACACACACACACACACAATGTAGATAAACACCAAATAGAAAATAACATTAAGAAACTGAAAATTATAAGTGACAAAGGAGACTTTAAAAGTTTTGAAATGAAAATTCTAGAGCTGAAAAAAATACAATAACTATGTATGATTAAGAATTCAATAGATTTCTTTAACAGCAGATTGGATACTGTCAAAGATAGAATGAAGAAATTGGAAGCCTGGTCAAAAGGCTTTTAAACAGAGACAAAAAGAGAGGAGAAGAGACAGAGGATACAGTTTGAGTATCTAATGTATGTATTGTGTTTAAAGGACCAGAGGAGAAAAGATAGAAAGAGAATGGGATTAAGGGAAATGTGTGGAAAGATTATGTCAAAGACGCAAGATTTTCATAAAAAGCAGCAAAATGGCAAATACAGGGATGAACCTAAGTGAACAGTGAGTGTGCAAAATAGTCATAATTTTTGTCTGTTTTAAAATGTATACTAAATTAAAATACATAAACAAACAAATTACAAGGGGGAGCAAGCGGAGTTCAAGAAGCCCAATATTTTCCCTTTCTCAAATGATAAAACTACAAATTGACATTATTTATTTATTTTATTAAATCATAGCTATTTATAAGCCAAACGTATATGCTATAATTTCTAAGGAATTACTAAAAAGACCAGAAAAGTACTGTATATTTTTCAAACTAACACAAGGATTAAAAAAATGAAATTATAGAAAGTACTTTATAGAAAATAAAGGAGAGAAACATAATAGGTAAAATAAGTGACAGAAAATTATAGGTTGATTTATTTAAACCATCATACATTATTTATTCTCATTACAATAACTGTAACAACACCGGTCCCTGCTGCCGAAAAGGTTTGGGATCACTGCCATAGTTAAAGCTGGAAACTGCGGCACTCTCGTTTCCCTTAACCTGACTTTCTTTGTCTTATTTTCACAGCATACTACAGCTACTAACACACTAAATAGTTCAGATATTCAGCATGCTTATTTTTATTGTCTGTTTCCTATAGTGGAATCACTGCAAGGATAAGGAAATTTGTCAGCCTCATTCAAATGAAGTCACTCAAGAATTTAGAAGATTGATGGACATATACGTAGTAGACAACACAAATATTTCTTGAAGGAAGGAATACCTTACCTGTTACCCTTACAAGCTTTTAGACCTACATGTCTTACCAAAAAAGGATAAAAGCTAAGCACCAAAGTTTGAATTTTCTAAAAATATCTATATCTTTAACATTTTTCTATTTTAGTAGCTAATAATATAAAAGATTTCACTTTCTAAAATATATTAACCCTACCACTGAGAAGGAAAAACAAAACCAAAAAAAAAAAAATTACTTTTGAATTTCAACTTCTTTTCTGGTCAGTAACAATTATATAAGTAAAACCCTCAAATTTCCTTAATAAAAACACAAGGATAGATTGAGATAGAACAAAATAGAACTAAGATTCCAAGAGTGGCATGTTTTCTTGTGCATAAGTTGGAGGTAAAATAGAGATGGCGAAGGCAGCAGTATTTATTATCATGTCAGGGACTGTGTTGTAAATTTTATTTCATATTGCCTTATTTTTTTAATTAAGCAGTTTAATTTAGAAGAGTAATACATGTAATGTACAATGTTCTGAGGTTATAAAAGAATATACCATAAGTAATAAATTTCTCTCCTATCCTTTGCACCAGCAGTTATCCTTGTAACCAGCACCCAGTTACTCTCCTGAAACCTGTTTTTTCTAGAACCGTCTAGAAATGATCTATGTACATACAAATAAAGGCACGTGCATATTGACATATTGGAATCACTGCTAATCTTTACATAAATGATAGTTGATTCCTGCATCAAAAATGAGAAAATAAATTCAGAGCACTTAAATGACAATCTCATGGATCACTCAGAGACTTAATGGCAGAACTTAGGATTTGACCTCATACTTGTGTAAATTCAAATCCCACATCAAAAAAAAAAAAAAAAAAATTCAAGTGTTTCACCCAAGACTGGAAATTCACTTGACCTCCATAGAAATTCTTTCCTTTCATTTGGCAGCTACTTAAGAAGCAGCCTATTACTACTAAGACCCTGTATTCTGGCTTGGCACCTGTAGCTCAAGCAGCTAAGGCACCAGCCATACACACCAGAGCTGGTGGGTTCAAATCCATCCCGGGCCTGCCAAACAACAACGACAACTACAACTAAAAAATAGCTGGGCACTGTGGTGGGCGCCTGTAGTCCCAGCTACTTAGGAGGCTGAGGCAAGAGAATCACTTAAGCCCAAGAATTTGAGGTTGCTATGAGCTGTGACATACTCACGGAGGCAACATAATAGACTCTGTCTCAAAAAAAATAAATAAATAATTAAAATAAATTTTAAATCTGTTTAAAGCTCTAAATCTTTCTTTGGTATGTCCTTGGACCGATCTCATGCTAATAACCTAAGTAGAAGGAAGAATATAGACTCCACTACAGAGAAAGCAATTTGCCCAACTCCAACTATAAATCTAATCTAAAATTGTAAACTCAGAAATTAATACTAATATTTTCACCCGATCTTGGCCAAGAAGTGATAGTGTCTTCGGTTTAATAGCTAATTTGTGCTATACTTCTGTATAACATAAATATTTCATTTCAATATCAAGCACATGAATATCCATTACATTTTGTTATGATGGTGTTTTTCTCATAACCTCCAGTAATAACATTCCTTTCTGTGCCTTTGATACAGTCATAAATTGAAATCTTTGTTAACATAGCATGAATTCAGTACTTGGAAAAAACTTTTAATTCATATATTGCATCTCTTTCTCCAATGCATGTCAAGTGCTTAATTTAAGACAGGTGCCATGCTTGCTATTGTTCAATAAGAATGAATAAGATATATTCTATCTATATACTTTTCATATAAATAATTCTAATGCAAAGCCATAGAAGAAATATAAACTAGCACAAAGTATTGAGTATTCACAGAAAGCATCACAAATAACTTCATGAACAAGGGCATTAAAGCTGAAAAGCAAAAGATATTTATGCTAGATGAAAGGATATAGTGTAAGTACAAGGTAAAAACATGGTTATATGTTTATAGCTATGAGTTATGGTGATGAATAGTCATCTTTAAAGGTAGCAACAAGTATCTTTATGGAGAAACAATAAAGATTTGTAATGTCAGCCACAAATGAAATAAAACATGAAAGTTGATTACCACTCCTGGAGATTTGAGAACATCATGGAACTCAAACTCACCCGTGCTATAACTAACCCATATGGCTGTCATTTGTTTGGGATCTACTAGTTACCTGTGATCACAAATATTGACAAAAAAATAATAATAATTTATTTGTTAAGATAAAGGCTGGCTTTATGTTAATTGCCTTAGAGAAGTCAATATGGGCAAAGGAAAATAAGAAGTAGAAGAAAGATATCACTGCTTCGTTCTGAGTATGCCTGGAGGAAAGGTCAGTAACTCAGACCAATTGTTAGACTCTTCCTTTAAGAAGAAGCAATGATCTGTCTTGAGAGGAGCAGACAGGAATGGTACATGAAGATGATGAGCATGTAGAGAACACATCAGTATTTTGTGATCTAACTTTCAGACTACGTATTATCATATTGTGTGAATCAGCTGAGCTCAAATAACGGACAGCCATAGAGTCCCTAGAAATAGTTTCCTCTTGTGTTTTTTCATGGTTCAGAGAATTTCCCTGGGTGTACTCTCATGTTCCAGCTATTTTTCCTCTTTGGTGCATCTTCCTAAGGTGCATAGATCACATTTATCCAACTGCCTCTTTGAACTCCACTCCACTTTTTAAATTTCTTGCATTCCATTCCATTTCTTTAATCCAGAAAGTGTCCTCAGTTCATCTTAGCTCCATGTTTAGCTACAACCTCAGTTGTAGCCCTAGTTCTAAAGATCTTAGCTTGTGTCAGAACTTTGGGCTACTCCACGTCTGGGAGGGAACTGAATCTTATTCTAAATTTTGAGTTCAAATTGCACTGTACCTCTCTCTATTAAAACAAATTGAGCTAAGTGGTTTCGTCTGTAGATAGACGACAAAACTCCAGACAGAAAAGACTGTGCAAAGGAGGTAGGAGAGTTTGAATTTCTATAAAAACTGTTATTGTAACGCTAAAATAAACCAATCTGTTCCGATAAATGTTATATTAATAGACATCCCCAATAACGATCTAGGTAGAATAAAAGGTCATTGCTATGGAGATTTCAATCTCAGGAGAATTGAAAATAACCAAAGTGAATGTACAGACCAGACCTTTGACTGCTAAGTTTACGTAGTCAGAAAGCTTTTTGCTATGGATGCCAGGAGAGGTATTTCAATATACTGAGGATTACAAAATAGAGCTCACTGAAAAAAAGTGAAGCCTTTGTGGGTGAACAATTTAATTCTTGAAAATTTCATAAATAAACAGGATAAACATAGAATCTGTCTGAAAAAGACACTCTTTCCATTTCTCTTTGCCAAAATCAAATATGATCTCCAACTGAGCCAACAGAGCCAACATAGGTCAGCAAAGTAATATGGCTATTGAGTCCCTGGGATCTTAAGTATAATGGCAAATTGAATAGACAAGCTTTTCAGCAACAGGACTTTGTGTTTAGATTTTCTGTCATGTTTTTTGTTTTTCTTGGTCAGAGACCAGGTTGGTAGAATTTTTAGTGGAGTTTATGGCATTGAAAAGCACTTGAAATTTCTATAAACCATCAATCTTCTGATTAAGAAGATTAAGATTTGTCAAACTACATTCCTTTCCAAAGCCATGGACTTCTAGACATGGTACTTGATCTGAAAATAAATACACAAATACAAACACACATGTACACACAGAGTTAAAAGGACAGAAATCTAATATCTCTAGAGTGGGGGGAGGATGTTTTATTATGCTGTGGTTATATAACTAAAGTAGGCTGGAATTGTCAAGCAATTACTTGCCCTATCCAGGCAATGCCACCTCAACTATCCAAAATGCTGCATAAATGCTCAAACTAATATTCATGGTTAACTACAAAACATCTTTAATTACCAGATAAGGATGAAAGGTATTTTTCCTAAAAGCAGGCTATAGTAGAAATTCATCAGATTCAAGCTGGTTTCAGTTTTTTATAACAATCATTCATTCATGTAGCATAATGGAGCACCAGCCATGAGCCAGGCACATACCTAAACTCCTCAGATATAGGGATGAATTCACTTTGTTTCCTCATAGTTTAGTGACATGAAATCAGAAATAGGATGATATTTTGAGCTAAGAACTGTTAGAGAGGTATACATGAAATTCCACAAAAAGATCAAGGGAGGGGATGAAAGAAAAAGGAAATAAAGAATTCTAGAAAATAAAATAGCAGGCACATGAGAGGTCATGACATAATTCTGAAGCCATAATATGTCCAGCCCTAAAGTAAAATGGAGAAAAATGGCAAAAGATAAGGTAAGAGAAAGAGGTGGGCCAAGGTTAGGATCAGATTATGAATGACATTATACACCCAAAGTAAACTTGTTCAGGATCTTGTTCAGCGGGGCATAATTGAAGTAAACTGAAGATGTTAAATACAGAATTGATATGATCAAGTTTGGTTTTGAAGAATTAGCTCTTATGATAGGAAGAAAGTTGAACTGGTCTTAAGAGACTTTCCTAAAAAAAAT
Organism: Nycticebus coucang; assembly: GCF_027406575.1. NCBI lineage: Eukaryota > Metazoa > Chordata > Mammalia > Primates > Lorisidae > Nycticebus > Nycticebus coucang. The sequence continues at coordinate 79,232,183 of NC_069786.1, forward strand.
CATGTAGTAAGATACTGGATATAGTAGGAAAAGATAGTAATAAATCTCTATCATTGAACATTTATTTTTTTCACTATTTTTTTATCCTTTCTGGATTTGAAATTAGCTAACAAAAGATGAGACTGTAGAGAATTTTAGTTATTTTAAATTCTATAAGAAATTGCATTTGCCTGGCCGTTTCCAATTTAACAAAGTTTATACTAAGCTTTTACTGCTCCTATGAGGAAAACTTGTATGCAGATATTTGAAAACCATCTCAATTGATTTCCCTTAAGTCAATATTGACAACCAAGAAAAATGAAAAAATATACATATAGCTGGACTAAATTGATAGGATTAATTCCTCATGCACAATAAAGAGAAGCTTAATTACAAAGACATATTGCTTTAACCTCACTAAGGATAATACCTGACCTGAACTCCATGGGACATTTTTTAAACTGTCACCCCATCCAAGTCACTGCCAATCACTGTCTGGGGAACTTTTGTAATAGCAGAATATTTTGCTGCTTGTTACTTTTTCTACTTTTATAAACTTTAGGTCAAAAACAATAATTTCTTCTACCTCTTTGTCTACAAACCTATATAATATGTTAAGGATAAAAAAGATTTCTTTTGTAATATTTCATCCACTAAACCTTCAATGAACAGAATTTCAAATTAACACAGTCAGGTCTTATACTATAGTAGCAATGAATAGAAAAACGAAGGATTTGTCGGGCTATTGTATTTTGTTTCAGCACTTTGGTGAAGTATGACCATCAACTCCAAGAACAAGAAATATATTATCAGTACCCCCAAAGTTTCATTTATGCCCTTTTGCTGTACTTACTTTACTCCCCTGCTGTACAACCATTATCCTGATGTCTACGCACCATAGATTAGTTTTGCCTATTTTTTTGAATTTATATAAATAAAATTATACTATATTGACTCATTTGTGCTTGGTTTCTTTCATTCAGTATTACCTTAGTGAGATGCATTTGTTTTGCTACTTGTAGACACAATCTGCTCCCACAATTTACTGAGAATTAGGATAGTTCTCAATTTAGGGGTATGAGAGGTCATCCTATGAACATTCTTGTACATGACTTTAGATGAGGGAGTTTCTCATAAAGAATGGCTACAACCCAGGCCAGTTACATAATTTGCAGGACACAGTGCAAAATAAAAATGTGAGGCCTCTCTACTAAAAAGCAGAAACAAAGGGCAGGTAGAGAGATAAAGTTTGTTTTTCCTTTCCTCAGTGTTCCCCTTACTTGTCATAGTGATATTTGGTATATAACTACATTCTAAGTACAGAAAAATTAAAGATTTTAAGTTCTTAACATAAATTTTAATGTTTATGTTGTACAATGTTAGTTTCAAATGCAAATATAAAAGCATTCAACTCATGTGAATTTACCAAAACTGCATAATTATTATTTCAAAGGATGTCTGTGCTGGCCAAAACTGAACCAAGCCAAACTCAGGAAGAATGAAAAATCCTCCAGACACGAAGTTGGCCAAGGAAGTGCATCTGAGGGCAGGGGTTCTCACAGTTGAGTGCAGACCCTCACAGGCAACCAGGAGCCTCCCCACAGCTCAGTTAGGTCCAAACTCAGTTCTCTCTGCTGCTGGGTCGCTCCTTTAACCTGGGGCTGGAGCAACATACCAGATGCCAGCTGGGGCAGGCTCTGGGGAAATACAGGGAGGCATGTCCCCTTTCTATGAGTCCACACCAATCTGCTGTGAACAGGTGAACACTAAATATATTTAAAAATAGGCTGTTAAAATATTCAGCTAGATGAGCAGTTTTCAACCTGTGGGTCATGACCCACAGGAACTGTATTAAAGGTCCGCGGCATTAGGAAGGTTGAGACCACTGAGCTAGATGGAGTTGAAGCACATTCTTCTTAGTAAAGTATCACAAGAATGGAAAAGCAAGTATCCAATGTACTCAATTACTCAATGCTAGCATGAAACCAGTAGAAAAACAGCTACATGCCCACAGGAGAGAAAAATACAACTGAATTCACATTGGGGCAGGGAGAAAAGGAGAGGAGGGAAGAGGATTGGTAAGCTCTCATCTAAGGTGCAGTGTAAGGGTGTACAGCACACGCCCCGGGTGAAGGACTCAACTTCAATTTGAACTTTACCTAAGAAATGCAAACCATGTAACCTAATCATTAATACCCTCATATTAATCTGAAATTTAAAAAAAAAAAAAAAGCTGTGTTGCTGCTAGCCCTTGGCAAGGACAGCCCTCCAACCCCACCCTGAGACTCCTGGTGCTGGGCCTTATTCTTCCCCACCCCTCTGCCCGTGCTGGAGGCAAGCAGTGAATGCAGATTTCCCTTCTTCCTACCTTCTCCATCCTCTTCACACATAATGTGTTGTTTTCCCCATCTCCTGGAGGGTGGAAGTGGTCAGTAGTCAGGGCAGAGAGAGGAAGGGATATTTTCCTCAGAAAAGGGAAGAATGTTATTAAAAGGGTGATACTGGGCATTCCCAGGAATAGGCCTAGGCTCTAAGCCTTCTCATAGGTGCCATTGTCTTATTGAGCTTTGCCTACAAAACTTACAAAATGGAAGATAAAGGATAAATTTTGTAGTAATGTTAACATGGCAACAAGCCATGGTTTCAAATCAAGTGTGAAGCCCTTCTGAGACCAGGGCCCCATGAGACCACACAGGTTACAAAAAATGAAGTCAGCCCTCAGGACACAGAAAATAGTTCACTGACAATAACGAAGGTTTATTGTAGAGTCCTACCACCAATATCATCATGTACTTTTCATCAATATTTGTAATTACATTTAAAATACTAAAATGAACAACAAAAGTATCCTTGAGGTGAAATAGAAAAGATGTTGTAAAAGACAACATCCAGAAAGGATTGAATGACAACAGAAGGGGAGAGAAAATACCCTGGCTTGACCCAGAAGAGACCAGAATAGGAACCTCACTAAAAAGGAGAGAGCTGAAAAAACAGCAAAAGCAAGCAAGCTTGGGATCAAGTTCAGGGAAGTCAGCTAGGGAAAAAGGAGGCAGGAAAGTTCCAGAGCTCTTGAAAGGTAGGCATGTCCTTAGAGAAAAAACACACAAAACTCAGTTCTGTAAGTCAGAGATTGAGTGCAATAAACATCTGAAAGCAAGATTGGGGAGCTCTCAATTGAGGAAAGAGGCCATTTGCAATCTGACTTTTTACACTGTTTGATGAATATAGGAAGATGAAGTTAAACCTACAGAAAATTACAGAGTATGACAGAGGAAGAACTACAGAATTATGTCTGAGGAAGAAGTTGTGAGATCACATAAATATCAAGCGAAATAAAGTACATGTGGAAGAAAACTGTCATGGCTGGGAAATCAAATGGAAGGACCATCACCACCAAGGCCTCCCACCCCAAGGAAGCCAAACCTGGGAAGCAGACTCTGATTCCCTCGGGCATAGAATTCTGGGGCTCCAGGTTTCTCAAACACAGTCAAGAAGAGAGGTTGTGTGCAGACTCAAAAAGGCCATTTCCAGTTGTCTCCCTAGAACCCTCAGTAAGTGGGGTGGGGCATGGCCAGAGAAGGGCCAGGGTAGGGAACGGGGTGGAGGATCTCAACACCCAGCTGTAAGGTCAGTACTGACTCCCCCCCCCCCACACACACACACCTACCACCAATATCCCCCTCACAAACTGACTTGCCCATCTGTCTTTATTCTCTGCTCTATAAAGTTTTGATTCCTGATTTTATCCTAGGAATGGCTCTGGTTGTTACCACTCTGTAACTAATATAGCTTCTTTTATTTTTATGAACTACAACAAATTCAAGGTTGGCTTATGGTGAAAGATGGCCCTTTTGCTTGTTCTTGTTTCAGCAGTATTAATAGAAAGCACACTGAGCAACAGAACATGTTCTTCTTGGGATAATTTGAAAAGAAAAAAAATACATTTGAAATAAGCAGACCCTGTCTCTTAAGGACTCTAGACATAATTCCATCAAACTCCAACATCTCACAGCAGATAATTTTACCCTCTTTGTTCACTGTTTCTACACTGTTTCCCCAAGTAGTCATCAAAATTCCCATTTTTAATAGATATAAATGCTGAAAAATGATTAAGCCTTCTCATACATTGACAGTGGCCATGGTAAGGGGAAGTTTCTGTTCATTTGTTTTTATCCATTTCCAATGATGAAATCCAATTTCTTAGAGAGTAACTTTGAAAGTCATAGGGTAATTGGTCACATTTGGCAGATGTCTTTAGGATCTGATTATCAAGCTAGAAGTGGAAGGAAATCAGTACCAATTTAAACTATAAACAGTGAAGAAAACCTGAATGGGAGATGAAAATATTCTAAAAGGTAGATATCAGAGAATGCCATTTTTCACCAAAAATTTATAATGTGCTTCCATTCATATCACAAATGAAACATTCCATTTGAGTTGTCTCAAGTATTAGCTTTGGGCACCCTACTTTGACATTTCTGATCAATCACAGCAGTCTATACTGGCTTCCAAAAGTGAAATCACAGCCAGGACGATGGCATCCCTGTTTCATTGTGCAAATAAACTTACTCCACCAGATAGGATTACTTTTTAAAGAAAACGAATCTGAACCATAATTAGTTAATAATTCATTTGATGCAAATATTTTAGGAAAAATCTGGATTAAGAAGGTGAACCATATTTATATATAGTTCATAATATATATATTCAGTTAGTCATATGCCAAAAATATATAAGAAATATGCACACATGCCCACCTAAGAGTCATTTGTGTCAAAACATTTGTAATTTTCACACATAAGGACGTTATAAGATAGAGTCCTTCATGAGTCTCCAATGCACCTATCTGTCCCACTGTGTATGCCAAGACTGCAGGGCCATGCCCACCTTTTACTTAGGCCATTTCTCAGGTTGTATTTGCTGCAAGCAACCTTAAAGGATGAGATAATGTCTCCCTTCAGGACAAAGAACAGGTTTGCCTACTGTTTGCTATAAAAAATGGATTTCCAAGCTCAGTGTTCTGCAATGGTGATGCACATCGGCTACGTGAGCAGGGGCCACCTAAGCCCATGTCAGGTTGCCGGGAGTCAGGGGCAAATGGAATAAATGTGCACGTTGATGCTCATGCTGCTTGCTGGGCTGTGTCTAAAGTTCTGTGCTTCTGACCCAAGAGTCTCATGAAAGCTTACTAGGCCAATTTCTTGGCTTGTAAGTAAAGTCTATTCTTAGAAAAAGGGGCTCAAACATAAAATCCTGAAAAAAAAAATAAAATTGGAGATCTGCAAGGAAAATGGAACTAAAAAATAAAGAGGAAATAACTAAGGAAAAAAGTAAAAAATGTAAACTATTTTGTAGACATTGACACAAAGACATTTAATTTACTGGAAAGTGATACTCTGTTTTTCTTTGAGAAAGTTAGATTTCTTTTTAATTGTGTGGGTGTTCTGCTCAATTGCCAGCTGGACTAAAAGAGTTGCATACAGGAGCTGACTTGAGATGTGGCAGAAAGCATTTAATTTAGATAAGATTTTGTAAATAAAACACAGCTGCTACATTCAGTTAAGCAGTGAATACATTTCATCCTGAGTTAAAGAAACCATCAGCCAATTCTACTTCTAAAGTGTGAACTTTAAAATCATTTTTCAAAACCATTCAGCAATGTAACCTGAAATATCTCAAATAAATGAGTCATAAATAAAAATTCAATACTTTAACAGCATAACTATAAAGTAGAGCTAGTCAAATATGAGTATCCAGATAGGCCAAAATGTACCTTGATAACAGTCATCCCAGTTACATATAGAAAAGTCCCATTTGAATGTTACAGCTGCAACTAAAAACTGACATTTGCTAATAACCACAGCAGATACACAGAGTAAGTAAAATTATGCTTATATTTCACCTATTTTCTAAAATTAACCAGTTAATTATTCACACTGTCAGCATTTATCCATGGTAGCAGCCTAATTACATTTGTTAAATCCAGAATTTTGGGGTGTAAAAAGCATATTATAAAAGTCAAATATACTTACGAAATGCAAATGTAAACTCATTTCCTAATTGCTCTATGTCTGAATATATATAACTCTTGCCTTTCTATTCTGAAGTATAAGTAAAAGATATAGTTCACTAACTTGCTAGGAATTCTTCTTTGCTTGCTATTTTAATACATTTTGGTATTTTGCTATGGCCTGATCTATAGAAGAGAGATGGAAAAATAAGATAAGTTCATCAATTTCCTTCTAGTTCCAAGACACAGTTTTATAAATCCACATGCGCATCTACAGCATGGACATATACACGTCAGAAGAGAATAATGGCAATTATTTTTATGTAATTAGAATGGCATTAAAATCGAAGTACATGTTTATAATACACAAAACCATCTGTTTCACTTCGGTTAGACTGAGTAGAATATAGATAACGTACTCACTACACCAAGATGTCAACTAATCAGCAAGGTTGAAAATCAGAATTTTGAGTATTTAAATTCTCTGGTTAAATAATAAATCTAATTTTAATTGATTTCATTTAATCTAATTTCAATGAATTTGATTATATGAGGCTTCCAAGAAGTAGTATGTAGAAACTGGTAACTATTCTTGGGGGGATGTGATTGTATCATTTATCTCTGTTCTATATGTGTACTTTTAAAACATACCACTTTGCAATCAAAGTCAACCATATTTTCATGAAAGAGAGCTCCTTAATACACAAACTTAACACTGTCTTAGTTGAACTAAGCAGAATAAACCAGCAGGAGGAAAAATAAAACTTACTGAGTATTTAAAGAGCATATGTGTTCTCTTTGATAGTAGAGAAGATAATATTTATGTTTTTCTCTTTTCAGGCACACAGACTGGCCTTTCCTTTGGAGGTCGTGCGCAGTTATGTGGCTTACTTTGGTCAATGAAATACGTGTTTCATTTTGGTGCAGATGCATTTAATTGCCAGTGGTACAATGCACATCTCCAGTCTTACCATTGCAGTGACACCCCCAGTGGAGAGCCCATAGTCAGTCTGGATCCCTGAGGAAGAATGACATAAAGCAGAAACTCCTGCCAATCCCTAATTGATAATTGACGTGCAGAGTAAGCAAGAAATAAATTTTGCTATTTCATCTACTGAGATCTGGAGGTTATGTGATATGGCAGCATCATCTATAGAAGTAAACACGCAGCCATTTGGTACTACACACACCACCACAGTAGTAGACATTCCACAACAAGGTCACGTACTATAAAACATGCCGTTTCCCCTCACACTAGATGGATAACAAGCCTATTTGATTCACAGAAAAATCACATTTTTTAATGTACACTTTTTGCATACCAAGCCAGACTTTTTTGTAACCATCTGGATGACATAGTCATCAGAAGTTAATCACAGCCTTTTGGTGATTTTTCAGAGTAGGTGTCAGAACAGTTTGGCAACTAAGGCCACTATCTCCATTTTAAGAGACATTCCAGAGTGAAAAACATCTGTGTAACTGGCATTTGAGAAAAAAAAAAAAAAAAAACATTTTCATGAACAATGTGTTGGGGTATTTGAGGAAAACAGAACATATTCATGAACAAATAATATATTAGGGTTTTTAAAGAAAAAACATTTATTCATGAACAAATAATGTTTGTTAGAACTCAAATATTTGTAGCTAATATTACCTTGAAAACTATTTTTGAATGAAAACTGTACCAGAGTCTCCTAACTACAATTGTGTAAATTAGCTGTATCAGTATGACTTTATGGTAAATTAGGTTCTTAATAATACAGATTCATGGATCCTACCCCCAACCTACTAAAATGAACCAAAGTGGATTCTGTATTTTTAATAAGTTCCTCAGAGTATTTTCATCCATAATTAGTGACAAGTAACATAGCCAACACACATTTGAAATGTTAATACATTTCACTTAATGATTTATTTGTTTGCAAATCCCTTGGTAATATAAATATGCAAACCAAATTTGGAGAACAGGGGGACTAAATTGAGAACTTGAAGTTTAACTCACATCAATCTTTAATATCAGCCAATATTTTTCTTACACACAAGGAACATAATGAAATACAAAATGAAATGTATATATGTGAATATTCTATTACCAGTTAGGTCAATTGTTGAGTTATTCTAAAATAAATAAAGCTATTCCTACCTTTAAGATTTAGCAACATATTCCCATTAACAGTTAAAAATAAATCAATTTCTGAATTTGTCTTGGTACCCATACTACAGAGAAGACAATAAGTATATAAAGGTATTTTCAATGGACATATGAGTGTAAAACTTTAGTCTAAATGATTGTCTTTTAGCCATTTGAATTGTTTAAATATTTAAATTCTATTTTGATATTTTTGTTCTTGTAAATCAAACTTTGAAAATAAAATTGTAAAACCAAGAAACATTCAGAAGAATATTCCCATCTTATTCCTAGATGACCAGCTTTCGTCTCTACATGTTTTATGGGGCCATTATAAAAAGGCAGAGCTGATCATATCTTATCAAACATCTGAATTTTACATGTATACATGAATATAAAAATTATTGTATCAAATTCAAATTTTCTAGGGATTTTTTTTTCTTAAAAATAATTTCTTGGTAAAAATTTTTAAAAAGCTTTTAATTAAGGTAGAGTTGTGGCATTAATGCTGCTTCTAAGGCAACTCAAAATTTCAAGTGGTTCCTTCAATGTAACCTTCCAAGAATTCTAATTGAGAACACATTTAACGAAATTTCAGGCTTGTGATTTCAAATGACTCTTCCCCTTAAAATGATTTGTTTGAAATAGTTTCAAGTTGCATTGAGTTATAAGGACTTGGAGAGAAACTACGTTTACCAACCATTTTCTGAGTTGTTCCTATTCCAGGATAGGAAAGTCTAAGTTGGAATATAATATCTAATGTGTAAGAATTACACAATTTTCAAACAGTTAAGATCAGTTTGGTTGTAACAAGAGCTTTTATACTACCCTACCATGAGTGTTGATATTAAGAAACAAGCCATCCAAAAATGAAAAGATATTTTGTAACATTAGCAAAATTTCAAAGAAAGAAGTTTTTTAACTAGAGAATACCTGGGTGGCACAATGGTCTAGAAAGTGAAAAGAATCAGGTGATAACATAGCTTTGGGTATTTGTACTACGTTACATGGCTTTTTACATCTAGATTTAAAAATGTAAAATTATATTTTAAGAATTTTTATTAATAATAATAAAATAAATATTTCTCATTGATATCTTATGACCTAATAATTTTAATAATACATGGTTCTTTAAAAATGATTATTCAATGAGCAACTGGGAGAAAAAGAGAGATGAAGAGAGTGTGCACTCAAGAAAGAAAAAAGAAAGAAAAAAATGAGTAAACGGAAATCAGGGAAGAAAAGAGAACCAGCAGTGTGACACTTAGATGACATCAATATTTTTAATCATCTCTAAAATCAGTTCTTTACTTTAAATCATAAATATATATATACACACACACATCATATATACACATATATAAAAATAAATGCGTATAAAAGTATTATGTGTATAGGGCGGTGCCTGTGGCTCAAAGGAGTGGGGCACTGGCCCCATATACCAGAGGTGGTAGGTTCAAACCTGGGCCTGGCCAAAAACTGAAAAAAAAAAAAAAAAAAAAAAAAAAAGTGTGTATGTGTGTGTGTGTATGAAAAAGCTTAAAAAACAATATTATATGAATCATCACAAATTCACTGGCCTTTCATTAGACTAGGAAGTCATCCCTATTGTAAAATTGAACTGTACTAAGTTATTATATATACTATAACAGATTTTGAGGGTTGTAGGAAATATGTTTATTTCTTTGGCTGATTTAATGAGATTTAAATAAGAATATCACTACATATATATCAGATCCCAACAGAAACAATTAACATTAATAATCTCCTGGAGAAAATATTTATGAGAAATTTGAACATTTGTACAAAATCCCCTTAGTGTTTCTTAAAATTAAAACGGTTCAAATTAAAAGAAGAAAAGCACAAAATAATATGAAAAATAAATTCTAATTCATATTATAATCCCAGTAACTACTGAAAACACTTTTTAGTTCTCTCAAGAAAGGCTGCAACAATCTTTAACATGTTTCAATAAGATCTATGAGATGTTCAAAACACTAGGTATCTGAAGGGATAATAAATGCTTAAATAGACCAAGTAGGTTATTCCTGTATTCCGTAGAACCTCATGGTAACACTTTATTCAAAATCGAAGCAATGAGTAATCCCTAACAGTAAGAACACCTTATTATAATGTCTGTCCTTTTTGTACATCAGTTACTAATTTGTCTTGGATGGAAAAATTTTATACCTAACACTTTTATATTCTGAGTAATATTAGGATCAAGACTTAATTTAATTTAAATTGTTTCATCATCCATTTCAAAGACAGCTCCATTGACTTAAGACACATGCCTCAAAGAATGGAATCACCTGCTACCAGAGGTGATGAAATACATAAAAACTAGATTTACAAGAAGTTTGTCCCTAGGTGACACATGGCTCCACAGATGCCTGGCTCTAGAACCCTGATCAAGGGAGCGGGAGATGAAAGGGGCAGTCGTCCCCTCTCCTTGTGAAGGGCAGTGCTATAGTTCTTGTCTGGAATGGATGGACATTTGCTGGTTGCTCCTCAGCCATCTCTCAGCCACATTCCCTTTCTTCGCAAGTGCCTGAAATACCTAGATTTGCGTTTTGGGTGTATATAACTGTACCCTCTCATGCTCAGAATTATCATTTCAAGAAAAAAATCCAATGATGTCCCATCTTCTTGTGACATCTTCAAGGGCTTCCTGGCATTCATATGTTAAAGTTCCTGGAAAGCCACAGAGAGCCTGACTGTAACTTTCCTCTCCAAACCAACCTCTCTATACTCAGCCCTGGTCTCACTCATGCATCACCTAACTAATCACCATTTCTTAAACCTACTTTATATTTTCATGCTCCTAGTTCTTTGCTGATGGCTTTTCATCTGCGTGCTTTTTAAAATTTTAAGATGCTTCAGATAACCTCTATAAGCTTGGACTACTATCAACCCAATGTTAAAGATGAGGAAATTGTGAGAAAGAAAAGTTGAGTAATTTCCTCAGGTTTTGTTTCTTGTTATTAGAAGAGATGATATTCACAATCAAGCCTTCTGACTCCATAACACTTGTTCTTAACCAATGAACTACACTGCTTGTCCTTTAACCCTCCCTTCCTTCCTTCCCTCTCCCCCTCCTGCCTTCTTTTCCCTCTCTCCCTCTCCCCTCCCTCTCCCTCTTTCCTGCCTCCCTTCTTTCCTTCATTTTCTTCCTTCTCTCCTTTTCTGACTTTTCGGTATCTATTTACTTACAACATGTAGATGTGCATGTTTCCTGAACAAATTAATTAACATTACTTAAACATGTATGAGTAGGTCTTTGGGAAAGGTAGGTACAGCTTCTTCCCAAGAAAACTCTTTAAAAATTAATCTAAGTTAAACTTTACATAAGCAGTTCTGTTTCCTTAGTTTGAAACTGATGATAGCCAGAATCCATTTGAAACAGAATTTATGCTATCATCAGTTTCAAACTAAGGAAACAGAACTGCTTATGTAAAGTTTAACTTAGATTAATTAAATTTTTAATTAATTTTTCGGAGCATACTAACTCACTCAATAGATTATTTTATAATAGATTATTTTAAAGCAATCCCACAATGATCATGTTAAAACTTATAATAAATAATGGTAATAAACCTCTCTGTCCTATACTTGAAGGATTTTACTAGGTGACTTTATAACATAAAACTGCTTTTAGAGATGAAAACATTATAAGCTTTCAGCTGATCCATGATTAATGTAAATGACTTTGCAGTTTGAAATCAGTTTCTGGGTCTAAGGATTTAAATGTGTAAGTCTATATCTGTACTAATACATTTCCCTCAGTTTTGAAATACCCTTTTTATGAATCAGAAAGGCTACTGATGTCATTTTAATAAAGTATTTTTTCTGTTTGACATTCATGTCAGTATAGTAATATGGTAGTTAAAATATGCATGGGATTGTATGCCATAGACAAACTTTATGCTGCTGAGAATAAGCTTTCAGCAGTTAAGAAAAGGAACAGGGAAAACGTTACTGAAGGCATTTTCCCATGAGCTTCTATTCCCCGCATTCATAAACCTTCCTGTCTGAGAAAACTCAGATGGTCACAGCACCCCAAAAATTACCCAGGAAATAAGGGTAGGCTTATACTAAGATTGCCAAGCAATGACATGTTTATTTAGCTTGATTTCTTGAAGATGATCCATTGATTTTACACAATTCAAGCCCTGAATTCCTAAAGTCTATAGAGCCCTCAAAATGAAACTCACAGACCATGAAGGAAATTCTACAGACAGATCAGTTTAGCTTGCTTCTGTCTCATAAGAATTATGCAATGAAACCTGCACACTTCAAATACGTGACTCTGGGCTCTTTTTCTTTTCTGATTATACCAACTCCAGACGTGCACTTTGACACTGTTTGGGAACACTTAACGTAGATGCCACTTTGGGGGGAGATGTGATGAATTGCTGCTACATCTTCTAGCACGCATCTGTTTGTGACTGATGTGAGGTTTCATTATCTGACATAGAAGAATTGTTGTGTTTAACGTGTTTTAAAATATTCACTTCTTTATCGTGGACTTTTAAATTTGTATAGCCCGATCCATCACTCACAGAGAGTGAGGCAGTCAGATTTGGCAAGCATTCCCATTTGATCTGACTTGGCTGGGAAGCTAACTCTAGCACACTTAGTGAGGCACTGTGGGGACGGCTGTGCAAGACCAAACATAGGGATAGAAAGATCCTTTATTTCATTAAGTTTGTCTCTACATGAAAGCGGGGGAGGGGGGGTTGTTTGTTTTTCTTTTTTCTAACTTAAGATTTAACCATTAGGCACAGTGAGCATAGTGCCCAGGGCCTACAATACATTTAGAGATCCATGAACATGTCTTAATTTTAATTTCCTTTAAAATATGAAGACAAAATGAGCGCACTGTTAATGGCTACGTCCTGATCAACCTCATTTGGATTTATGTTCATTTGTTTTCCTGTGGTAGAATGAGTCCTTGAAGACCAAAATGCCTATAGCCCAAGAAAATTATAATTCATTCCTATTCTCAGTTGATCTTCTGTTTTGTGGATACTTGACGAGCTTCAAATTAATGCTGTGCTTGTCAGAGAAAGAGCTCTGGACTTGTAACCAACTCCTGGATCCTCGAGTTATGAGTTTTGTCTATTGGACAAATCACTTAACCTCCCTGCACTCGGTTTCTATATATGTAAACTGGGACAATAGCAATAATAGCTTATCTGTCTGGCATTCTCCTAAGTACATTATTAACATTACTCCTTTAGGCCTACAACAAGTAGGGACTGAGATTCAGGGCTGACGTGAGCCTCCTCCAGGACCTACCGTTAGTGAGCAGGAGACCAAAAATCTGAATCCAACTAGGTTTGAACACTTGTACTCTTTCTCAAGTCACTCTGAGGCTCAATAGACAAAGGAAGTGATTTCTGAACATCTAAGTATCATTTAAAGTATTGAACTGAAAATCATATTTTTGCTTTTATTAACATTTTTTCACAAAAGCATTTTTTGGATCCAAGTTTGAGAGCTGTTTAGACGAAACTACATGTTTGTCTCCTACGTTTTACTTGAACTCATGAAAGAATACCAAAACCCAAAATAGTTAGGAGATAATTAAAAAAATACAAACTGTCCTTTATACACACGATTCATCTCATATCCACGTGTATTTATATTATTTTAGGCATACCCGCGTATATATCATTAGGAAATTGCTAGTACTATTAAGTTCAAATTAGGGTTTAAGTTGTTCAAAAGACAAGTTGGATCCCTTAAAAAAGCTAAATTTAGTAGGGAATACAGCCAGTTTGTAGGAAAATGCTTAAGAGCTACATTATACTTTTTATAACATGGCAATCTTAATTAGGAAAGAGAAATAAGGCAGTGACAGAAAAGATAGGGAACAAAAGTTCTTTTGACTTTCTGTAGTCCAGAAAGGTTCCTTTTTTTCGCCAGTGCCAAATTCTCAGCATAGGGAAGCAGTGTTTAGACCAAACAAAAAGAAATTCAACTGCAATTCGGAAGAAACCCCTAGAAAAGTAAGGTAGAATGTTACTGGTGGAAAGGATTCATCACATCATTTCAATATCTCTTTGCATTTTATGAAAGAAAAACTAAAGTCAAGCTTGTGATGTGATTTGAGCAGATTAGTGGCATAATTTGCACTAGAATTTGGATCTGTGTACTAGTCTAGTACTTTCTTCATAATAATAAGAGGAGTGTTAACAAGAACATATATTCATTCTGTAAATCAAGCCAGAGACCAAAGAAATGACACCATTTAGAGGCTTATCAGTTAAAGAAGAAAGCTTCCCAGGCCTTTTCTTCAGGATAAATATTTGCAATCTTATTAAGAATTATTAGAAACCACAGTGGTAGCAGCAGCAGCATATAAAATAAACATAAGAAAATGTAGAGTATCCATCTTACACCAAGGCAGAGACAGAGTAGCAACTTTAAGATGAATATAGACTTGAGGGAAGTAAAAGGAGCCCTGAGAAGATCTGGGGGGGAATCACACAAGTGAAGACAGTAAGAAGAAAGGAAACTTTGTATGTTTGAGGAAAGGGAAAATCCAGTGTGGCTGGAGACGGAGTAGGAAGAAATAAGGCTAGAAAGGAAGTTTGAGTAGGCAAATAGTTGGCCCGCTAAACACATGGAACAACAACAGCATTGAATATGGAGTGGTTTTAGGAGGAGGGATTAGAGATTAATGCCGTGACTTTCCAGAATTAAGTTTCTAGAATGAGAAACTAACAAGACGATGGTCTCACTAAAAGATATTTAGCATAAACTTCACATAGAATATGCCAGAGATTTAGAGTTCTGATAAGCGTGTACAATAATTATATAATACACACATCTTACGTGTTTGTAGATAGAAAGGAGAGAGAGAGCATCCATCACATTGAAAAATGAGCATAGAGCTACTGTTATAGAAAATAACTGTTCTACATAACATGAATAACATCATTTTATACTAGCTGATAATTTACTTTATATCTTAGTAAGAGGCAATAGTGATATTCATTACACTAATATTAATTAAACGTACTAGTTGCATTTTGTAAATATGTGTGAATTTCATCAGTCTTACATTTTATGATAGGGACCTAAGATTGGGGGAAATAGTTTTGACGCAACAAGTGAAATAACCATAAAGTCAACACACACTTCGCAGCATTGAAACGTAAGTGAAAAATAAACAGATATGATACAGGATTCAGGTAATGTGATCCTTCTACCCCTCTTAAACTCTATCCTGGGTATGTTACTGTAACTCCAGCTCTTTCTTTTTGCTTTTTGATGGGTGTTTTGTTTGGCTCAATAAAACATGTGATTCAAGCACCTTATTCTGAGTCTATCAGTCTTTACATCCCTTGATTCCAGAGAATTTCTACTTCTTAATACTCCTGGAAATGTCTCAATGTAATTTCTCATATGACAGGCATTCCTGAGACTGTTAGCTGATTGAAAAAAACATTCTAGGATGCGATCTTACAAATCAATAATGTAAACTTTTCACTGACTTAAATGTTATCAATTATGGTTTAATATGTCGTGACTTTTATACCATTCTCAGATAATATTAGAACGCTTTTTTAAATTTTAATCTTAATCTGAATTCTTATCTAAGAACACCCATTATACAAGTGGCTGCTACACAGCTCTGGCACTTCAGGACAGCTCAGCATTAAAATAGTCTCAACTTCTCTCTCAGTTTTTAATGCTGTCCTTGTGACTTCAACACCCCATTAAATCTGTAACAAAGTTATATTTTAATTTTTATTCTTCCTAATAGAGAACTTTTCAGATTTTGAAATAAAAAAATCATAGATTACTTTTCAAACATAGGACATGTTTTTACAACAATGTAAATATAAAATAGACTCTCAGAGTGTTGACAGACATTAGGTTGCACCACATGAAAATGACATTTTTGTGAGTCTCAAACAGTCAGATATTGACATTTTTATATAATTCAAATGAATTTTCATTGGCTCTTAAAGCAATTTCATCCATTATTGGACAATTTGAACTTGTGGAATATTCTTCATCACTATAATTTCAATTTGTAAGTAGAATGTTTATATTTCCTATTATACAAACCAGAATACTTTTAAGCATAAAATAGGACACTCTTAATAATTATGCCAAGTAATACACAGGTACAATCTTCCTACATGTGGGTCACAGTGACATATATTCTTCTTTTGCAAGATCATTTTAAAATAATGATTATTTTTACTATAGCTGTTTTCTCCTGTCTTCATGAGCTTTCTGTAGATCATTCCTCTGCTGATAGAATTTTGAATGCTGTATATTGAATTTAGCTTAGTATAAACATACTAAACATGTATTATGAAGCAAGTGGAAACAAATTAAGCCAACTTCCCAATAACAAAGTGAATAATAAAAAAAAAAATACAAAAAAAAAAAACAAAGTGAATAAATTATAAAACTAGTGGTAATGCGTGTCCCTAATTCTTAACTGCATACTGGCTCATCACGGGCTCTTTCTTTCAATGTATTCCCACCCTCATCTTCCCATTGTCTGTGGGCTACCATGAAAGAATACTGTTTAGATTTGACTTTGTTTCTCATCATTAAAAATGTTCAGACCCATCCTAGAGTCCTTTTGACTTAATATATGCTAAAAATAACCACGTGTTAGCAAGCTTGGTTAGAATTTTGTATTGTCCTCCATGGAACTGAAATCAAACCAAAGATTTTAAAAATGCATAAAATCTATCAGAGGGCTTTGTACCCAGGAGCACCCAACAAATCAATGGGTCACACATCTGCTTTTAACAAGCCCTTCCCAGGTGTACTGCCAACTGCTGAAAGATGTTAAAGCAAGTGTAATGTGCAGGAATCTGCCTCCTACGTGCTAAGAGATGTTCCTCTGGCAATAAACAGTTACATTCAGAGACACACTGTGGAAAGATGATGATGTAAATTGTGAGAAACTGTGATTAATAGGAGTAGCTACAAAGTTCCTCTACTAGGGTAGTTTTGAAAATTTAATTATTCCTTATGTGTTTTGTGCTATCTTGAACTTTTTTATCTTTTCAAGGATGATTCAAAAAGTTCAAGTGTTTCATATGTACCCTTATAAGATGCACCGTAGGTGTAATCCCACCAATCACCCTCCCTTAATTAAAAAAAAAAAAAGTTCAAGTGTTAAAGAGGTTTCCTTAAATATGACAAGTATGGAATCCACTATAATAAATGTTTACTCGTAGACAGGTAATTGACCAATATAAGTAAAAAGATGAGAAAAAGAGATAGCCTGAAGGATGTGTTTACCAAGTATCCTCATGGGTAAGGTGACATTTCTGTTAGAGCTGAACTTAAAAATCACATTGCTCTAATAACTGTAATTTGCCTATTACTTGCTATAAAATTTATCACATAATCTTAAACACCCTATATTACCTCTATATAAAATGATTTTATCTTCTCCCCTCATTAATTTAATAATCTATATTTCTTACCTTTTTTAAAATTAATTATTAACAGAATCTAAAAAGTACTGTGATTATAGTGAGGAATATGGACAACATGAAATTGGAAATTTCACATGAAGCAACATTTTAAGTATGAGAAGCCAGACTGTTTATGTTGAGCTTTATTTTGGGGCATTATCCTTCCCTTTCATAGGGCATCATTTCCTCAGACTACCTGGGTTACTATGGTTTCCTGCTTATATTTGCTTCTGCTAATGTCTTGAGTCCATTAATGCTCAATTGTGAAATTGTTTTGACTAGTGAACTTGGCAGCCGTACCTAATGTGGAAGGAAGACAGCGGGTCCTTGAGCAATCAGAGTGGTACAGAAATAAACAGAGTGAGGCAGCATCGTCACAAGCACAGACTGAATCATTGTGGGCCTTTTTACTGTGGTAAGATAACCACTAATCTAACAAAACATCACAAACAATGAAAGCAAGCAAGTTTCTCGCACTGTTGATTATCTTTCTTCAAGTTATCTTGGGTCACTGTGGCATAACATAGCATGCTTCTTTTGGGTCAAAAATATTTAACAGCTTATACAATATTAATAAACATAAAAATTAAGCAAACTTGTTTTATTGATTCCTTTGATTTAGAAATCACGTGGAAGAGACGAAAATGTATATGCCAGCTGACTATAAATACTAAGATTTTTTTAAGGCAAATTTCCTCTAATTGATTTATTAATTCTTGTAGCTAGTCTCTTTTTACTAGAATCAGGTGTCAAGTAATTTGCTCTGTTATTTACAAGAGCCTGATTTGCATCCAATGTGATACAGTAAGCAAATTTGTGTCTGCTTAACGTGGTTTCTGTAATCCTTTTCATCATCAGATATTTCAAGTTCAAATAAATATTAAAACTTAAAACCTACATTAAACATTCGAAAAAACACTCTAATAAATCTTAAATTTTGGTCATGAGAAATTATTTTCCTAACAAAAACAAGGAAGTGGAACTAAAGAACTCCCCAGCCTCTTGGGTATTTAACTTCTTAATAGAAGAGTCTTGACAAATTAATGTAGCGAAGTAAATTCAGGTATGAAAATACGTGTAATGAGAAGAGGAGGATTTATGGATTAATAAGGGTATGTTGTTAAAAATCCGATTATTTAATACTTTAAAACATATCACTGAAAAAATAAAATTATGTTTTACCATGCACAAATGTTATAATACATAATTTTTTTAAGTTACATGGAGAGGATGTTAATGAGTAAATAGAATACAGTTAAACAGAAGGAAGAAGATCTAGGGCAGGCGTTCTCAAACGTTTTAAACAGGGGGCCAGTTCACTGTCCCTCAGACCGTTGGAAGGCTGGACTATAGTTTTTTAGAAAAAAACTATGAACAAGTTCCTATGCACACTGCATATATCTTATTTTGAAGTAAAAAAACAAAACGGGAACAAATACAATCTCACTGCCTCGTGTGGCCTGTGGGCCGTAGTTTGAGGACTCCTGATCTAGGGTTTAGTAACACAATAGGGTGAATATACTCAACAATAATTCATTGCATACCTCAAAATAACTTAAAGAGTAGAACTGGAATGTTCCTAACACAAAGAAATGGTAAACACTTGAGGTAATGGATATCTCAGTTAGCCCCGATTTGATCATAAAACATTGCATGCTTTTACCAAAATATCACATGTACTTCATAAATATGTACAACTATTCCGTATCTACAATAATTACATATTAAACAAAGAGTCACATGTGAACAAAAACTTGGTAATATCTGTCTCACCATTTTTATTTTTTCTCTTTTCCTAAAAAATACTTTATTGTGGTATAATTGACATACAAAAAGCTGTGCATATTTAATGTACATAACTTGGTGATGATCTTGTATCTAAGTATACACCTGAAAACTGCCACCATTTCCTGTCTTTCTTTCACTTTTTATTATGGTATAGAAAATTTACAAACATACAAAAGTAGAGAAGTTAATATTAGAAGTTAATAGAAGAAGTTAAGAAGTTAATATTAGAAGTTAATAGAAGAAGTTAAGAAGTTAATATTAGAAGTTAATAGAAGAAGTTAAGAAGTTAATTTCCATGCACCCACCACACTGCTTCAACAATTACCAATAATTTATCAATCTTCTCATCTATCTCCGCACAACTATATTTGTAAGAGTATTTTAAAGCAAATCTCATGCCTAATGTCACTTCATCAGCTAACCCTTCAGTAAGTGTTATTAACAGGTGATACTTTTTTCATAAAAGTTCCTAACCCATTATCTCATTTTACAATATTACCAATAGTTCCTTATCATTACCAAGTAATACCCAGTTCATATCCAAATTTTGATTTTCTCACACAAATTTTTTCAGTTTGTTTAAATCAGGAACACCCCCAGCCCTTCTCTTCCCACCCCCATCAGAAAAGGCTGTATAGTATATTTCACTGACATTTCTTTTTTTTTTTTCTTCTTTTTTATTGTTGGGGATTCATTGAGGGTACAATAAGCCAGGTTACACTGATTGCAATTGTTAGGTAAAGTCCCTCTTGCAATCATGTCTTGCCCCCATAAAGTGTGACACACACCAAGGCCCCACCCAGCTCCCTCCGTCCCTCTTTCTGCTTCCCCCCCATAACCTTAATTGTCATTAATTGTCCTCATATCAAAATTGAGTACATAGGATTCATGCTTCTCCATTCTTGTGATGCTTTACTAAGAATAATGTCTTCCACGTCCATCCAGGTTAATATGAAGGATGTAAAGTCTCCATTTTTTTTAATGGCTGAATAGTATTCCATGGTATACATATACCACAGCTTGTTAATCCATTCCTGGGTTGGTGGGCATTTAGGCTGTTTCCACATTTTGGTGATTGTAAATTGAGCTGCAATAAACAGTCTAGTACAAGTGTCCTTATGATAAAAGGATTTTTTTCATTCTGGGTAGATGCCCAGTAATGGGATTGCAGGATCAAATGGGAGGTCTAGCCTGAGTGCTTTGAGGACAAAAGCTTGATAACTAGGATCTATAGAGAACTCAAATTAATCCATGAAAAAAGCCAACAATCCCATATATCAATGGGCAAGAGACATGAATAGAACTTTCTCTAAAGATGACAGATGAATGGCTAACAAACACATGAAAAAATGTTCATCATCTCTATATATTAGAGAAATGCAAATCAAAACAACCCTGAGATATCATCTAACCCCAGTGAGAATGGCCCACATCACAAAATCTCAAAACTGCAGATGCTGGCGTGGATGTGGAGAGAAGGGAACACTTTTACACTGCTGGTGGGACTGCAAACTAGTACAACCTTTCTGGAAGGAAGTATGGAGAAACTTCACTGACATTTCTATTAAGGCTTTTTTGTTTGTTTTGTTTTTTTGATTAAAAAAAAAAAAACAGAGTCTCACTCTGTTCCCCTAGGCTAGCTAGAGTGCTGTGGCATCAGCCTCAAACGCAGCTCACAGCAGCTTCAAACTCCTGCATTTAAGGGATCATTCTGCCTCTGCCTTCCAAGTAGCTAGGACTAGAGGCGCCCACCACAACACCCAGTTAATTTTTTTTTTTTTTTTGGCCGGGGCTGGGTTTGAACCCACCACCTCCGGCATATGGGACCGGCGCCCTACTCCTTGAGCCACAGGTGCCGCCCCCCAGTTAATTTTTTTTTTTTATTTTTAGTAGAAATGGGTCTCACTCTTGATCAGGGTGGTCTCTAACTCGTAAGCTGAAGTGATCCTCCTGCCCCCGCCTCCCAGAGTGCTAACATGGCAGGCATGAGACACATTGCCTGGCCTTTATTAAGATGCTTTGCTTAATCTCTCATGGTTCTCTCTCCCCTTTCCTTTTTATTTATGTCATTTATTTGCTGAAAAAACCATGTCATTTGTCCTGCAGGATGCCTGTATATAAGGCTTGGCTGATTTTCTCTTTTTTATCCTTCTTAACACTCTGTTTTACAGAAGACTATACAGGGACTAAGATACAGGGACTAAGAGAGCTTCATTGATTCCTCTGCCCTGCACAGCTAAATAACAGAAACACAGGGCTGGGACTCTGATTCTCTGCTGTGGAACCCAGAGCCTTACACAGAACAGTGTGAAGGAAGAGCATGAAGTCTGAAGATCCTCAACTTGGCCTGGGAGCCCATTCTGTTTTCCAGCTGAGTGACCTTGTTATCTAAGCTCTCTGAGACTTACTTTCCACATCTGAAAAATAAGGATCAGAAAACTTTCCTCATAGAGTTAAGGGTAGTGATGAAGAGGTAAAGTATATGAAATTCCATTCTTAACCACAGTGGACACTCTACTTTATTATTTCAAGGTTTATTCTTTGTCTTTCTGGAAAAGACCATTTTGGTTTTGATCTAAAGTAGTAGCACATTTTTGTTTCTCAGCTGGCCTCTGGGAGGGAGTTAGACTTGGGTAAGGGTCTTTTTGATGTTAAGTCAAGAAGGAATCTTGATCTATCCCCTTTGAAACTTTCCCCATCTTCGTATCTCACATTTGATCTGTCTCAGCGAGGCTGATTCAGCAGGAAACTTAGCATCCCTGTCCACTCCGCCTTCTGTCTCTGCCTTAACTATATCCCCAAAGTGTGCCTAACTCAGTGACTCAACTGTCTCCCTTCACAAGCTGCTCCAGTGCACACCCTTATTACTCTAAACTTCTTGACACACTATTTTTATATAATAGCTTATCTCATATGTTTAGTAATTGTTTCATTTTGTTAAAATCCATTTTAATTTGGAGGACATAAAATACAATTGTTTCCCCTATTTAAAAAACAATTATTTTATTGCTCAAAAGGCAGCTAAAATAAAAATAGAAGGAAATTGATCCCTTTCCAGTTTGATAAAGAATTTATTGGAAATGGTGGGCACCTCTGGTAGCTTGGTGTAGACAAGATTAACTAAGGTAAATTTAGGTCTCCGGGATGTTATCAAAATGAAGGAAGCAGCAAATTTGATGTAGAAGTGGTCAGCAGTGATAAATCCAGCAACAAAATCAAGGAAAATGAGAAGAAAAGACGACTCAGAAAACAGGCTCAATGCCTGTAGCTCAGTGGCCAGGGTGCCAGCCACATACACCGGAGGTGGGTTCAAACCCAGCCCAAGCCTGCCAAATAACAATCACAACTACAACCAAAAATAGCCAGGTGTTCTGGTGGGCGCCTGTGGTCCCAGCTCCTTGGGAGGCTGAGGCAAGAGAACCGCTTAAGCCCAAGAGTTTGAGGTTGCTGTGAGCTGTGATGCCACAGCACTCTACCAAGGACAACAAAGTGAGACTCTATCTCAAAAAAAAAAAAAAAGATGACTCAGAAAACAAACTTTGGTAATGCTTTAAAACCTTGGAGGAGTTCTACTGATATGCTAAGGACTAAAGCTAAATTGCAGTACCATAAAGAATAAACTAGAAATGAGGAATTAGAAACAATGTATTAAAATGAAGTTTGGTGGTAAAAGGTAAAAGAAAAATAAATGTGAAGGAAGCCTTGGAAAAAGAGGTTCAGCTTTTCCTATGAGATAGGAAAAGAGCAAGAAAGAGTGATTGATTAATTAGATACTCTTTCAGGCAGAGATGGATTAAATTACTAGGTCCCATGCCGGATTAAATTACTAGGTCCCATGCCTGATGGACTTTAGTTTCTTGAAAGTATGATAATGGACGGTTTGTTTAGTGTTGGGTTGAACATTTGAGAAAAGCTTAAGGATTTCAAGTAGTTGGTGAGAGAATGAAACAGATTAGGAATCAGGAAGAGCTGACAGTGACTGCAAAGTTTATTTAAGGATGACTGACAACAGTGTCAGGAAATCTTCCTTGAGCACCACTCAGGCAAGGACCAGGCATATAGGAAGCAGATGACTGAACTTGGCTCAGACAAGGCAGGACCCAAAGAAGGTGACAAGGCTGCTGTCAGATTTAAAATGAGCTCCAGTCTAAGGAGGAAGTGGGAAAAGCCAGGAGAGGGACAGATAGTGAGGAAAGAATTAGGATGAGCTCATGGGCATCAGGGAAGGGTAAGACACAAGACTGGGGTCAGAAAGAGGATTTTCACAGTTCAAGGTCTTAAAAACGAGACCATATAAGTGTGCTGCTGAAATGAAGAAGTTATTGGATTAGAGGAGATTATGAGTTTTTAAAATAAATTGTTAACGATACTGAACTTTTAACTTTTCCAAGAGCCTTCAGAAACCTTCTAACAAAGACCCAGAAAAGAAGAAAAGAAAAAAAACTGCAAAAAGAGGTCCTATAAAGCTTATCATCAGAAAGAGAAAAAGAAAGGGATAATGACTCAAATAGGATGAATTAACAAGTCCGAAAAATGCAAGAGGAAACGTTTTCCCAGAAGTACTGGCTGGGCAGAAAATCTTAGCCTATCCAAAGCAGCAGCTGGGTGGAATCACAACTTAATGTCACTGGAGTCTAAAGTCTTCAAAAAACTTTAGAACAACAGTTCCAAAAAAAGATGATGGAAAAAGTAGTTATAAAATATGCATTATAAACATTTCTTAAATATAGATTTCTTCCATATTAAATTATTCTTTTAATACTTACAGGCATCAGTTCCTATTTAAGATCAAGGTCCTGCTGGATTTTGTTTTGTTAAGAGGAGAAAACCAGAAGAAACTTCTCAAAGCCATATTTTATTTGAAATGTTATTTTTAAAAATGACTATCAGGTCTCCTGAGATGAAAACTTATCCTGATAAAAGTTTATTATTAACAGGACTGTGGGAGCTAAGCAAAAGGAGAGGTTTGCACAGAGATAAGAGACAGAAAGCTTCAAATAGAGGTATAAATCTCCCCTAGAGTGTCTCAGCAGGTAGGCAGAGGAACATTCATAGTTTCCCTCTAATAGACACATTTGCATTTCGTCCCTACACATTCCTACTTTATCTTTAAACCATTTGCATTGTAGACCTTCAGAAGCCATAGATACTCTTTAGGATAACAATGACCCCTCCCAAAGGAGACAGTAATGACTATTTATTTAAATATACCTGACTCTTAGTCACATCTTGCTAAGGTACTTTTATTACATACTACTATATACATATACTACTATTATCGTAAGTGTTAAAATGACCTACATCAGTTAATTCTGAAGTATTTATATTACCATTAATTGGCCTATCTTGACTTGCCGTATAGATACGAGTTTTTTGAGGATGCAGTAAAAACTATTTTACCTTTGTTATACCACCATGTACCACATAACCGCTATGGGGAAGGCACTGTGGTTGGCATTAAGGGGGGAAGAAGGTATTGGTAAAAATGGGGAATTCATCTTAGCTTGGTGTGTATCACACATACCTCATGCTAGGTGTGTATCATAAATTCAACAAACGCTTGTTTAATAAGAGAAATACTACAATGATCATTTCATCTCTATTTGAGCAAGAATGGGGATCAGTGTGTTTCTGTTGTTTTTTAAGTCAACTCTTTCCAATTTTTCCCCCATCTGCCTACTCTCCAGCTCCTATTTATTTTGAGCAGGAAAGAGATTGTTGAATTACTTGTAATTATCCTACAGTTTTAAAAGAGAAAAGCATAAATATGAACTCACCTGATGATTTTATTATCTGGTTTAGGTTACCTACAGTAACCAAAGTAAATGTTTTGTTTGTTTACAATTTTTTTGAGTGTGATACTTTTGAAGCCATCCCAGGATGAAGTCCTGGCTTCCTGTTGCACATCTCACGGTAGAAAACGGTCTCTCTCCTTCCACCTTTCTCATTTCTTCTGCTGCAAATCATGCAACCCTTGGTTGATTAGCCTTTCCTAAGTGCATCTTTCCCTAGCCTTTCCTCGGTGTCATAATAATCTTCCCTTCTTTGTTGAATTTTTCTACCTCACACTGCTCACAAGCTTCTGTAAGAAAGGGATATCTGCACTTTTTCCACACTCTCATCTCATGAGTAAAGGATGTAGCTGTTTACAATTGCAACTTCCATCAGCCAGAAGAAGAATTTTTTCCGCCATTTGTAAAACCTCCTCCTTGTAAATCCATAACATCCACAATACTGACCAGCACTGTCCACTCCTCCAATAAGTTTTGTATATTCTAAAATAACTGTCAGTTTTTCACACTGAACAGGTTGTTTCTTCCTTTGAGGCCCAAAGATTGTATTCACGTTGTCACTAACCTCATCATAGAATGAGAGGTACATCATTTTCATGTCATGTTGATAGGCACATCATTCATATTTCCAAAGTTTCTTCTTTTTCAGATCACTTGGAAAATCCTTCCCAGAAGCCATGTTCCTGTTATGCACATTTTCATTTCAAACAATTTCCAAGTAGTTGAGGTTTGTGTAGAACCTGTCAGCATAGATACGATAGCCGGAACCACTTGCGTGTGCTTGAAAAACTTGTGCCAAATGAATCACTTTTCAAGACGTAAATGGCAAATCAGGATGAATAAGACTTTCTGTTCTTATCTTGCCATAACAGGGAATGTGAGAAAACACATAACCATTTTCTGAATCACACAGGCAAAAAATTTTAGGCCCTACTTTGTGAACAAGCGCACCAAAAAAAAAAAAAAAAAAAGTGTTGGATGTCTTCTGACATCAGCGCAGAACAGTAAAATTATTATGTCGACCTTCGTCCAACATACAATTGGAAACTAAGAAAAACTTTGAGTGGATTGTAGACCAAGTGTGAAAATAGAGATGACAAAGAATTAAACAGGGAAGGAACACTGTTACCTGCTGAATCCTCTCAGTTCCTTAAGTACAAAGGATGCACAATTTTCTGAATTAGTGAGAGACTAAGGCCATGTAGAATGGGGACTAAAGAAACACTCTGCATCCTATGGGCTGGGTCTGGACCCTGATGGTACTATGCCACAATCTCAGGTCCAAATTCTGAAGACGTTCATGCTGGAGGTCCTATCTGAGAGGCAGTGCAGAGCACAAGGAAAGTCAGGAACTGGCTGAAGGCTTCAGAGTGAGGCAGACCAATGGCTGGCACATGGGGAATGTTTTCATGAGATGAAAATGCTCAAACACCAAGCTGAGCCTTAAGGCAAGACTCCATTTCCTGGACAGAGATGTAGGCTGGTACAAAGCAGCATAGTAAACAGGGCTGTCACAAGGATAGGCCTGAGGGTGGGGATGGTGCACAGGCCAGTGATCTACTCATGATGAAGAAACAGGGATGAAGACAAAAGTCCAGGCCTGTGGAGCGTAACACCATGCAGGGTTGAGGGGGAACTGTGGAGGCTCAGCAGTTTCATGACTTCACGGAATGTCAGTTCTCACTGTGGTTGTCCGGGAAGAAGACGAGGAGGAAGCGGCCTCGCCGGGGCCTCTATGACGTCGCTGGATCATGCATGCTGAATTTGGGGCTTAGTACAAACACTGCACGGTAACAGTAAGGGAAGAGGAGCCGGTTAGTATCCAACCCGACCCTTTCGGAATGGGCCTAAGGGAGGGCCCGTGCTACACGCGGCACTGTCAAAAGGACAGTGGAAAGATATGACAAGGGACTGAGAAGGAAAGAAGGGGACGAGAGGGAAAGAAACAGTCTAAATGACTTCCGCATCTATTAGCAAAGGCCCTTGTCTGAAGTTTGAGAACTTGAACAAATCATCATCAGGTTATCATCTGATCGTGATGGACTTGTAAAATCCGAAGGGCAGATCAAAAAAGACTTTAAAGTAGTCATACAGATGAACCAGAATAGAGCAATTTCATAGATTTTCTTCTTTAAAGTAAAAACTTTAATGTTTCCTAGAAATAACACAGACCACTAGAAATAAAACACTTTGAGAAACATAGAAGTAAGGAAGAAAAATGATAAAGGGTGACATTTAGTGAGAAGCAAAGTTGAAAACTGGGCAACTCGGCTGGGCACCCATAGCACAGTGGTTATGGCGCCAGCCACATGCACAGAGGGTGGCGGGTTCAAACCTGGACTGGGCCAGCAAACAACAATGACAACTGCAACAAAAAAATAGCCAAATGTTGCAGTGGCGCCTGTAGTCCGAGCGCCTGTAGTCCCAGCTACTTGGGAGGCCAAAGCAAGAGAATCACTTAAGCCCAGGAGTTTGAGGTTGCTGTGAGCTGTGATGCCACAGAACTCTACCAAGGGCTACATAGTGAGACTCCATCTCAAAAAAAAAAAAAAAAAAGAAAAAAGAAAGAAAGAAAGAAAAGAAAGAAAACCAGGCAACTTTTTTACACTTGAGCTTGTAACGGCAGTGAAGGGATTATGGCACAGTTTAAAAAATACATGTAAGAAGGAACACTTTGGGGAGACATATGACAAGAAAGTAAGAGGAAACGTCATTAATAGTACAGGAAAAGAAATGACATTTTCACTGAATGACTTCATTTAGTTATCAAACCATGTACAACCTTTGTAAAGGGACTATAAATATATGTGGTAAACAGAAATGAACAACAAACAATAAATATTAATGGGAGCTCCACCTTAACCATTCAATCATTCAACCAATAAATATTTACTATTTGGTGAATGGTGAAGGAGAAATATTAGACAGAAAACTAGTATTCAAAAATGTTAAATGGGAGTATTAGATAAATCCACCTATAAGATTAATAAAGAATGAATTAAAGCATATATTATTTGTTACATGTATCATTTAAAATTTATATGTACATTTATTCATGGATCAAATTGGAATAGACAGCTCTCAAAGGTTGATATATATACTCTAATAAATATCATTATGAACATGTGAATATTCATATGGAAGAAATAAACACCTTTAAAATATTTATCATAATATACGTATCTCTAAGAATAGTAAAGAATTTATTAAAGCATATACTTTTTTTATATGTGAGGTTTAAAATTTATATGTATATATACGTATAGTGCTGAGGTCACAAAGATATTTTTCTATTTTTCCTTCTGTGAGCTTTATGATTTTATCCCTATGTGAAGCTCTTCGATTTATTTTTAATTAATTCTCATCTATGGTATTTTTGTGTCTTTAGCATAGGCATCAATTTCTTGAGACACAAAAGCAATAACCATAAAAGAAAAACTGATAAAGTTAACTTCATCAAAATTAACTATCCACTTTTATTTTTTTAATTTATTTTATTCATTTTATTTTTGAGACGTCTCCCTTTGTTCACCCTTGGTGAAGTGTCATGGCATCATAGATCACAGCAACCTCAAATATTTTAAAAATATCCATTGAGAAAATGAAAGGGTAAGTCACAGGCTTCGAGACAAAATTCATTATCAGACATGAATGTGACAAAAGACTTAACAGAATATATAAAGAACTCTTACGAATCTACAATCAATAGAAAACAGATTGATAAAAATGAACAAAATACTAGAATAAACAGTTCACAAAAGAAGACATGCAATGGTTAATAAGCCATAAAAAGATGTGACTGCCACTATAGTCATCAGGGTGGTACAAATTTAATCTAATGATGTTCAACTTTGAATGCACTAGAATGGGGGGAAAAGTATGAAAATGACATTGTCAAGTACTGACAACAAAATGAACCAGGTAGAATGCTCCTAAATTGCTATTGGGAATGAAAAATTTTATAACCATTTTGGAAATTAGTTTGGCAGTTTCTCATAAAGTTAAATATATAACCTCTTTACAACCTAGCAATTCCACTTCTTGGTATTTATTCAAGAGAAATGAAAACAAAAAGACTTGCATAAGAATGTTCATAGTAACTTTATTCCTAATAGTCCCCAAATGGAAATAAACCACATGTCCACAGCTAGACATTTGGTGAACAATGTCGTATTTATATAATAAAGTAGTACTCAGAAATTTTTTGAAAAAAATCAAATACTCATACACAAAACAACATGAACGAATCTCAAAATATGTTGACCTTAAGAAGACAGAGACAAACATGTACATAAGGAATCATTCATTTATGTGAAGTTCTAGGTCAGACAAGACTATGACAAGAGAATAGAAATTAGAATAAATATTGCCTCTGAGAAAGAGGGTGTATCAACATCGATGGGCCATGAGACAACTCTGTAAAGAGATGAAAATATACAATTTTCTTTTTTTAAATTGAGACAGGGTCTCACTATGTTGCCCAGTCTGACTTTGAACCTTTGAGCTTAAACCATCTTTCTGCCTTACCCTTTTAAGTAGTTGGGAATACAGGCATGTGCCACCATACCTAATACATTAATAGGAGTTATATTTGCATATTGTGTCAATAACTGTCTATTTTTATTGAACTAAATACTTACGATTTATGTTTTACTGTATATCCTGTTTCAATTAATATAAAAAACTGCATTTAGACCATATGATTGCTAAGAGTCCCTTCCAACTCTCATACTTTTGTCAAGCCTATAATAATTTTCTAATTATTACCTGTAATAAAAATAATTTTTGACAGAACTTTGTAAATTATACTTAGAGCATGTTATTATTTTAAAGCCTACTATTATATAACTGTTTATGAAGGGTTTCAATTTGCAAGTAATGAGATGTCCAAATAAAATGCTATCATAGTGACTCAGATGTCATGTTATTATATTATTAAGGCTTTCAATCTTCAAATCTTCTGACCTTACTTCCAGTCAGAGCTACCTTGAAAGCCTATGAAAATCCTACTCTCTAGAAAATCTTATCATACGGTATTTTTGGATTTTTAAGGGTCTTCTTATTTTAACATAGTTTTCTTTGCATCAGATAGTCCTAAGAACCCTAATCTGAGCATAAAAAACATTTTTTTGGACTTTCAATATGCCCCACAAGAGCAACATGGAACAATTTGAATTTATTTTTGGCAAAACTTTTAAAGTTAGTTTTAATGAACACTATGTTAAATGATTAAAAAATGACAGTAGGGAAGGAATAGTTTAAATCTCGCTGATACCCACTTTCAGAATCTAAAATAACAACTTCCGTTCTTTTTTTAGTACTGTAAAAAACAGCTTAAAATTTTTTAAAACTATTTTATCCTGGAGATAAATCTCACATGCTTTCCTCACACCAGCTTGTCATAATTATCTTCCACTTAGCAATCTAAGTTAAACTTGGTGAATCTTAACCCCGTCCAAAAAAAATTCCATCCCAAAACTACTTAAATCTGTGTTTCATGCCAAATACTTCACAAGATGGAGTAATGACATAATTACAATTTTCTAAAATGGATTTAGTAAAGCAGTCACAAATGTCCTGCAAGGTTAAATGCCAGATATTCTATGCAATTCCTTCTCACTCTGTCTTGCACCCTGGCACAAACTGCAGATGTTAGTGTTTTGTCAAATGCAACTGTGTGAATATAAAGCTACTAAGAGAGACCGTGAAAGCACATGGCCCCTGCTGACAGGAGCTCTGCAGATCCTTTGCTTCAAACTTAGAAACCACAGAATCCCAGCTGTTCAAATGTCTGATAGAAATAAGGGCTTGGATGAGTTCCATCTGGCTGAACTTTAACGGCACAAACAGGAATAAAGCAGAACTCAAAAGCAAGAATTTTACATGACGAAATAATTCTGCCAATGGAGGAAATAAAAATGCATCATTCTGTACAGGTGAAGTGGAACACAACGTATAGTAATATAAATATAAGAATTTACACACAGAGTGTTAGCAGGATTGTCCTTACTTCAAGATTCCTTCCAAAATAGTCATGTACTTATTTATGATTTATTTTTCCCAAAGCAGGTATTTGTCAAGATCATCTGGTTTAGTTTAAAGCAACAGGAGTGGATCCTGTCAGGCAGGAGATCTTTGCCATGGTTCAACTTAACCTTGGTGGTCCAGAGACTTAAAAGAGCATCTTATTTGCAGCAATTCACAGACAAACCTGGAGATTTTGGACCTCCAGATCGTTATGACACACTCCTAAGAATGGCAGACAAGATCCACCAAAATCTTTTCTTTTGCTATGCCCTCTCCTTTGTGCTCACTATAGTCCCTTTTGAAAATATTTCTCAGAAGAAGTACAACGATTGGAGTTCTAAAAGACTTTGAACAAAGACTTAGTTGTTTTGCAACTGGCATACTGGAAGGAACAAAGGATTTCTCTCAGCTCCCATTCCACCATCATGCTCCATCCAGCCAAGTCACAAAATTTCTGAATTCATTATTAAGACACCTGATCAAGCCAAAATAGTTTTCAGAGATGTCAATGAAGAGTTTCTTTATACACATACGGTTTATGGGATGGTGGCAAACTCCATTCCTAAAGGGCTTTTAAAGAATGTGCCAGTGTAAGGGCTTGTGTTGTACATAAAGTAGGAGTCTCTCATAAGAGTTGTATAAGCTAAGTTCAATTTTACTCCCAAAGAATAACTATTTAGTAATTTTAATTTTATTTGATTCTTGTGGAAAGATAGTCATTGTTTCTGTATCACAAAATTGTTAATAGTCCCTAATCATTAGCAATCACTGTCACAATTATTTGCACTACTTACATTATGTGTAAATTTCGAGGATGAACAAATACACATCTGTGGCAGGTAGACGTCTAAGAATGATCTACCATGACCTTTGTCTTTTTCTAATCTCTCCTTTGAGTAGGGGTTGTCACTGTGAATATGAAAGAATATCATACTATTATGGTTATGTTACATTATATGATAAAGTGAACCTTAAAACAGAGAATCCAAGTGTTCCAATCTAATCATAAAAGTCCCATAAAAGCAGAGTTGTCTTTGGATGGTGACACCAGAGGAAGACAGAAGAAAAGCAAGAAGTGGGCGGCGCCTGTGGCTCAGTGAGTAGGGCGCCGGCCCCATATGCCGAGGGTGGCGGGTTCAAACACAGCCCTGGCCAAACTGCAACAAAAAAATAGCCGGGCGTTGTGGCGGGCGCCTGTAGTCCCAGCTGCTCGGGAGGCTGAGGCAGGAGAATCGCGTAAGCCCAAGAGTTAGAGGTTGCTGTGAGCTGTGAGATGCCACGGCACTCTACCCGAGGGCAGTACAGTGAGACTCTGTCTCTACAAAAAAAAAAAAAAAAAGAAAAGAAAAGCAAGAAGTACTAGAAGAGGAAAAAGATTCAACAATTGATTTGATGATGGAGAGGGTCAAGTGCAAGGAAAAAGAGTAACCCTAGAAACTGAAGACTGGAGATGGCTAACAACCAACAAGAAAACAGGACGCTCAGCCTCACAGCTGTGAGAGAAAAGAACTCCACCAACACAGGAATATGTGTGGAAGCATAGCTCTTTCCAGACCCTCCAGATAAGAGCCTAGCCTGGCTCACTCCTCGATTTCATTCCCATGACACTCTGCACACAAAAGCCACCACAGAATGCCAAATTTCTGACTATAGAACTTTGAGCTAATAATGAATGGGTCTTATCAAAAGTCACTGTTGGTGATAACTCGTTACTTAACAAGAGAAACTAAGAAAGCAACCCGAAACCAAGAGACACACAGCTTAATTTACTATGTAGAAAACAGAGCTGGGTTTGGGGGATATCTTATTTATTCCCCCAAACACATTACTATTTATTTAATATCTAATTGTCCTATCCTGACACTCTTGGATAGTCCCAGAAGATTTAAATAATCTTCCAAAATATAGATTATAATATTTTGCCAAAGTTACTGATTAAAAGTCTAAAAATGACCACTATTTTGTGAAAAACATTTATGAAAAACATATTTAATAGTAAGGGATGGTGTTTGATAAATTTAAGGTTTCCGTAGCTAAATTAGTGAAAATTATTTTAAAGATAATCATTAAGTACTCTACACCATCAATATGTTAAACCCTAAAATAAAGATCTCCCTTATTCCAGCTCCAAATTTTCTCTCTACCTCTTCTACAATTAAAATACTTCCCCAAACCTCCCCATACTCTGAAAATAGCTCAAGCTGTTCTCATAATGTCTTTTTTTTTTAACTTCAAATTAATATGAAGGTATAAATGTTTAGGTTACATTGTTTTCATTTCTTTTTTTTCCTTTTATTAAGTCATATACACAATAGATCATGAATACATTTATGCATTTGTGGGGTATAATGTATTGATTTTTTATACAATTTGGAGTGCTTACAACAAACTGATTAATACAGCTTTCATCTCATTTACTTAAGTATTATGTTAAGACATTTATGTTCTATACTTGATAGATTCGACTTGTACCCTTGTTTTAAGTTGTAGTTGAGCCCTTCACCCAGGGGAAGTGCTGAACACCCTCACATTGTGCATGTTAGGTGAGATCCCACCAATTGCCCTCA
The DNA here is from genome assembly GCF_027406575.1 of Nycticebus coucang. Taxonomy (NCBI): domain Eukaryota; kingdom Metazoa; phylum Chordata; class Mammalia; order Primates; family Lorisidae; genus Nycticebus; species Nycticebus coucang. Next base: position 79,265,938 of record NC_069786.1, read on the forward strand.
CTCCCTCCCCTTTTTCTTCTACTCTCCTCCACCTTGCTAGACTATAATCCATTTCTGAATTCCCAAGTAAAAAGATCATAAACAATCAAGGAAGAATGACACCTCCAAACAGACAAAGTAAGGTGCCAGGGACTGGCCCTAAAAATTGAAACATACGAACTAATGAACAAAGAATTCAAAATAACCATTTTAAGGAGATTCAATAAAATTCAAAAAAATATAGTAAAATTATTCCAACCAAATGAGGAAAAAAATGCGTGACCAGAATAAGAAAATAGATTAAATTTTTAAAAAGTCAAACACAGACTTTGGAGCTAAAAATCCATAATAACCAAAAATTTAAAAAAAGATGCAATGGGGAGCACCACCAGCAGAACTGATAAAGAGAAGAAAGAATTCATGAACTAAAAGATAGGTTATTTGAAAATAGGGAGGGGACAATGAATCCCCAACAATAAAAAGAAAAGAAAAGAAAATATGAAGGGGAGTAGAAAGAAAAAAGAAGAGAAAGAAATTTAAAAAGCTTACAGGTTTTATGGAATTGATGAACAAATATTATAGCCTTAGGAATTCAAAAATGGAAAGAGAAAGATAAAGAGGTAGAAAGTTTAAAAAAACTAGTAGCAGAAAACTTTCTAAACCTAGAAAAAGAAGTAAATATTTAGGTACAGAAAAGTCTAGTACCTCCAATTGAATTCAGTACAAACCACAATGAGGTATCACCTCATATATGTTACAATGGCTATTAGCAAAAGAGGAAAGGTAGTATGTGTTGGCAAGGATGTGAATAAAGGGAATCTCTGCACACTGTTGGGGGATGTAAGTTTTAATACAGCCATTACAGAAAACAAGAGGGAGGCCCTCAAAACATATATGAAAAGAACTACAATGCAGGAGAAAACCATGTAAATCAAAATAAAAATTGTTATTTTTCAATAAACCATTTCCTAGAAAAATTACATATAACTTAAAGAATTATTAGCATTAATGAAAAAAAAAATCTAGGATAAAAAACTAGATAAAGGCTGGGTGCCCATAGCCCAGAGCCACATGCACTGGAGTTGGTTGGTCAGAACCCAGCCCAGGCCTGCTAAAACAAATAAACAAACAAACAAAATAGCTGGGTTTTATGGCAGGTTCCTATAGTCCCAGCCACTAGGGAGGCTGAGGCAAGAGAACTGCTTGAACCCAAGAGTTTGACGTTTCTGTGAGCTATGAGGCCACGGCACTCTAACGAGGGCAACAAAATGAGACTCTGTCTCAATAAAAAAAGAAAGAAAGAAAGAAACTAGATAAGGAGAATAATTTGATTGACTATTCCAAAGATCAGCTACAAGAAATGTTCTCTACCTGTTGCAGTAGCATTGCAGTATCTTTTTGTCTTTTTTCCCATCACTCTACACGACATAATGTTCAGTATTATGTTCACATATATATTGTCTTTATCTGTTTTATTGGATGGTAAATTCTTTAAGATAAGGGACCAGCTTTAAGTCATATGGGTGTCTCCCTCCTTGTATTAAAGGTAGCGTAGTGCCTTGAATAGAAAAAGTGATATATAGACTTGATTGAATGAATGGATACTAGGGAAATGCAAAAAGAAACATAATAAAGGGTACATGTGAAACTTAGTAAATGTAGAATATAAATGTCTTAACACAATAACTAAGAAAATGCCAGGGAAATCAGTCTGCTGTTGAGTGTGTGCTCAAAGATACCCAGATGAGTTGGAGACAGCTGCATTTGTTTATGTGTGTAGTTGTATATGTGTGAGTGTTGTTCCATTCCCAGAGTCCCAGCTAACTGCTTTACATATTTCTGGTGTGCTCTGAGACAACCCGCGCTTCAAATTCCCACTTAACTGGCCCTACTCTACTTTGTTCTAAGCTATGTGTATGTGGTGTGTGTGAATAAGACACACCCATCTCTCCTCTTTTCTTCAGGAACAATAGTGATCTTCCTTAGGTAGCAATGAGGACCTGGGCATAAATTCTTGCTTTATTCATCTATCCATCAAGCAAATACTTACTATATAGCCAACTTTGCCTTTGGCCTGTAGTTCTGAATTTTATCAAAACCAAGGCCTTTAAAACAAATATTTTGTAATGTTTCCTTTATTATCCCAAAATTTAATTCATGAATAATACTATGTATTTGTACATTAGTAAAAATTAAATATAGCACCCTAGCTACAATATAAAGAACAAATAAGAGAATAGCTATTTAAAAAAAAATAGCATGTATTACAACTCCCGAATGGTCAGTCAGGCACGCCAGAAACAATAGAGGTGCCTGTGCTGAACTTAATATGAATGCATTAAAGATAAATAAGAACGGTCAGATGCCATTACACACAAAAGGTATATAGGAAAATGATCATGCAAAAATAGACACGATTATGAAAACAAATAATGGGAACGGACCAGACTTATTTGCATTTAATAAAAGAAAGAAGAAAATAACTTTAATTAAGGTATAACATGCCAAGACAAGTACAGACTTCACCACAGAGAAAATATCTGAGAATCCCACAAGTGAGACAGCGAACAATGTCCATACACCACACCAAACTCGCCAAGCCTTCAAAAGTACCTCAAAAGACATTTTTTTGTGATTGATAATATTAGCTTCTACTCCATGGAACACAGTGGGGCGCCTACCATAAATTGTTGATAATAACGAATAAAGCATCAAATTAGAAAAAAAAAAAAAAAAAGAAAGAAAATGCCAGGAAGGCTATGATAACCGGTGTGACGAAAATGTGTCAGTCTATAAAACCAGTGTTTGGTGCCCTATGATCACATTAATATACACAGCTATGATTTAATAAAAAATAATAATAATATCCATTATGCTACACTTAAAAAAAAGAAACATAATGTAGTCTTGGCACTTAATATTTATTTGGAGAGATGAAATTAACTCCTTCAGAACTATACTTAGTAAGATTTCACAAAATAAAGAACATTATTTCTAAAGAAGTTTACATGAAAGACACAACAGATTTCCAAAGATGTTCATATGAAAGACACAAGATTTCAACTAAGCTGAGAAAGGACAGGCAAGATTTAAATGAGGCAAGAAATGAAAACTGGCATTTGACACTAAAGTAACAAAAACAGATAAAATGTAAATACCACACCACAACAAAAAACAACCCAAAACTTGAGTTGGATGAAGTCAGTAGGGAATTACTATTCTACTCTTGTAAAACAGTGTCTGTTTAAAATCTTCTGTCTTGAATCATGATCACTTAAAAGGCAGACAGACAGATATTTAATATTCATACTGGAAATAGCCATGTCCATGAATTACAATGCTCTGTCAGTTTTAAATACACATCTCTGATCTCTTCTGCCACTTAACTCCTATTGACACGAAAACACAGAGTTCAACATTGTCATCATTTATGAATATGGTGCTATCAGATTTCAAATTTGTTTAACTTTTTTTTTATTATGAGGATCTCGTGTTAAATCGTTTACCATTGACCCTTTGTCCCCTGCTTTCATTAATAGCTCCTTTGCAAGAGTGTAGTTCAAGTCATTTTGCAGAGTTGAATTAAGAATCTTTGTAAAAATATATTATCTTCAGCATTCTAGAATGAACAATACACTGGGAGGATTATGGGAATATTGGATCACTAAACTCACTGAGCCTCCCAGGGGTGCCTGGATAGGTGCAGGCCACAAGCATTATATTTAAAGTCTGCTTTATTTTTATTACTGTATAAGAACATATTTCTACCTCAAAGCTTGCTAGCTTTTTTTTTTTTTTTTTTACCATTGCTATCTTATAGTGAATTTAAAGAAATGGTGCGTATATCTTGTCTATATCTTACTTTTAGAAATCTTAACTTTCTTTCAACATTTGGATTTCAAGGTGAAGTCCTCTTAGCTGTGTAGTTCTGGGCAAACTACTAAATTCTATATTTTAGTTTTGTTAATTATATACAGGATGAATAATATCATTGACTTAGCCTATTAACTTATGTTGATCACCAATGACTAAATAGGCTCAAATTGGAAAATAACCCTAAAGTCTTAAAAATTATGGCCAATTTTCTTTTAAAAAATTTTGTCTCAGGTTAGCCTATAATAGATTTTATAGGACTTTTTATTACCCATTTTTCAGTATTTTTTAAAATTCACAGTTTTTCTTTAGTAATATTTATAACTCATTAAAATATGACAAAAAATTGTTTGGGGGGTAAAATTCTATGAATTTTGACATATGCATAAATTTACATGTCTTCATTCAGCCTCACAATCAGGATATAGACCAGTTGCATCAACTAAAAAATTCCCTAATGTTGTCCCTTTTAATCAAATCCCCTCCAATCCCTGGAAACTACTAACATGCTCTCTGTCTCCATTTTCTATTTTTAATCATGAAATTAATGTATGCTTATTTTAAAAAGTTTAAAAATATACTTTAGTATATACATTTAAAATATATTAATAGTATATTCCCATTCCTTCTACCAATCTCATCCCTCTCATTAATCAACATTAATAGTATGGTACCTATCTTTCTATAACTTTGCCAATGCTCAATTTATGTAAATATATAAAAGTATTTAGAAATATATATGTAAGCGTATAGAGTCACATTCCTATTTTTTAAATAAAACTGTTCTAGTATAGATTTTACAGCTTACTTTCTAAATACTCACATATTTTTGGAATATTTCCAGATTGATATAGGACTTTATTGCATTCTTTTTAATAACTACCTAATGTAGCATAGTTTGCTAACATCAATCATAATATGATCAATGTAATATAATGTAATATGATAATGATTGATGTAAGCAATCCTCTTTAATAGTAGACATTAATATTGCTTGTAGTTTAAGAAACCATAAACAGGGTGTTGCCTGTGGCTCAAGGAGTAGGGCGCTGGTCCCATATGCCGTAGGTGGCGGGTTCAAACCCAGGCCCTGCCAAAAACCACAAAAAGAAAAAAAAAGAAGAAATCATAAATAATGCTGAAATTAATATACAGTCTGTACACTGATTTTTTTATTATGCATGCAAGATTTCTAAAACAAGATTGCTTAGTCTAATGGAATGTATTTTTATTTCTAATAGATACTCTCAGATTATTTCTGAGAGGGTGGTAAAAATTCATGCCCTTTCATTTTCCCACAATAGACACTACAAAGCTTTTTAATTTTACTTAGTTTGCTAGGTAAACTACTAAATTGTGTTACAATTTTCCTCCCACTGACTACTACTGAAGAGTGGCATTTTTACAAATGTACTAGTCATTTGATTTTTTTTTTTATTCCTCAAATTCCTTGTCAACATCATCGAACACATTTCTATGGGGCTACTTGCGTTTTCCCATGATTAAATGAAAGTTACATGTCCTTGACAAGCATATTTTGAGCAAACTAAATAAATTTTCTTTTTCCTTTTCCCAAGCATCATCTCAAGTTAGTAACCTTTCTTAGATGGTGGCAATATATTTTCACAGATTAGAATATAGTTCTGAAACATTTGCTCCATTAACATTGTAATAAGTTCAAGACAAACCTTTTATAGACGATGCTCCAAGATGATGTGCCTTTGTGTGTCACTGTCACCGCACAAAGCACTATCAGTACGTGTGTGCATTTGTTGGTTCCCACCTCCTTATAGCTTTTCCCAAAGGATCCTCTCAATAAGTCGCTAGATGCTGCAGCCCTAATTCACCTTCTGGAATTCTCAGGAGCCACTCCCAGGGGAGACCTCCAGTCACACTACTGAGGGATCAAACACAACAATGTTTGCATTCAAAGAAGTCCCTCTCTTATGGTCAGAGGTAAAAGTCAAATTATTTTGGGAGTAGGGGGTTTAATGCAGCAGGAAGAAGGACAGGTTGGGGAAAATATTAGGAAAGGGAAGCAAAAGGGGGTTAGGGATGAGCAGAACCACTTGCTGGTGTGAATAATCCCACTATCCCACCCGCTATCTTGGGTGATGTGCTCTGACCCTGCTGCGGAGCTTTCTTGCATAAAGTTTAGTACAGAATATACCACCTCTCCAAAATATCAGAGCAGTTTTTATCTTCAAGTCCAATTGTAAAACATTAATGAGCCCTACCAGACAAGAGTCTTTATTATTCTTTTGGTGCTCACTTTTTGTTGTAAGTCCCAACTCCTGATTCATAAACATACTTGGAAAAGCCTACATATCCTCCAAGGCTTTTCTCTCCACAAGAAAATAAAAGGCTAGTTTTAACTTCGGGTATTTTTATGTCAATAGGCATAAATTTGTTTAAAGCTATATTCTATAAGAACAAAACTATTCTTTGAAAATGCTTCCAGTAAATAATGAAATAAGCCAAGAAGAAGTTCAATGCTACAGATAGGCTGAAAATTCTTCCAAGCCCTGAACCTGACAACCCTACTTTTTCTCTCTTGGATGTCCTTTGCCTGTCGTTCCAGGAATAAAGCCTAGAGGAAATCACTAGGAAAATGTAGGAAATTCTTTATATTCCATAGGCCAACTTCCAAGAGGGATGCTCTTTCTTTGGCTCTCAAAATGACATGCCAGGAAGACCTTCCTACATCAAAAAGAAAGCTGACAATTTTTCTCTCATCCCACGACTACAATCTAACTTATTCCTACCAATTCACTGTATAGCCAATTTTTCAAGCCCCTCATATCCAGAAAACAAAAATTCAAATATAGACTAATCATGTCCCTATGCTACGAAATCTAATCTTTTTTCTCCAAATATCTACCTCTCATCCTTCTTTAGGGATCAAATTATTTTCCCCCTCTTTTGCAAAGTCTTCCTTCATTCCTATACTTTGATCACATTGATCCTTCATCTCAGTATATTCACAGTATTTCTTTAGTACTGCAGTCCCCTGGGTGGGACCTGTACTTGTCAGTGGCCTATTAGGAAATAGTCTACATAGCCCAGGTAAACGGTGGCTGGGCAAGCAAAGTGCCATCTGTATTTACAGCCGCTCTGCATTGTTCACATCACCGCCTGAGCTCCAGCTCCTGTCATAGCAGCAGCATTTGATTGTCTCAAGAGTACAAACCCTACTGTAAACTGTGCATGGGAGAGATCTAGGTTGCACACCCCTTATAAGAATCTGATGCCTGATGATCTGAGGTGGAGCTGAGGCAGTGATGCCAGCACTGGGGAGTCACTGCAAGCACAGATTATCATTAGCAGAGGTTTGACTGCACAGAGACATAGTAAATCAATTGCTTGCAGGTGCATAACAAAGCCCTATCAGAGAGTGGCAAATGACACTGCAGCTGGAGGCTGGCTTATCACAGCAAAATCCTTCAGGTGCCACTGTCTCCCATTACTGCCAGATGGGACCTTCTAGTTGCAGTAACACAAGCTCAGGGTTCCCATTGATTCTGCATTATGGTGAGTTGTATAATTATTTCATTATATATTATGATGTAATATTAATAGAAATAAAGTGCACAATAACTGTAACACAGTTGAATCATTCTGAAACTATCCTCCTACCCCATCCCTAGTCTGATGAAAAATCGTCTTTCATGAAACTGGTCCCCAGTGCCAAAAAGGTTGGGGACCACCACCCTAGTATTACTCATGGGCAAAGGGCCACCTCCTAATTTGTGACTACCTACCTTGCCATCTTGTGCCATTGTGTGAGGGTTCAGGTATATTTTAAGCTGACTTTAGGAGACAGCATGTTCGTGCTGCTTGAGAAAGGTTTCTTCATACAGCGTCCGGATTCCACGTACAGTCACGCATCTCATAACAATGTTTTGGGCAACAATGGACCACATACATAGTGTACGGTCATGGTCCTATCAAAATACCGTATTTTTACTGTACCTTCTCTGTGTGTCAGTATATTTAGAGAAACAAGTACTTATCATTGTGTACAAGTGACTACACTATTGAGTACAGTAACGAGCTGTCCAGGTTTGCAGACTGGGAGCAATAGGCTGGATCACACAGCTTAGCTGTACGGTAGGCTATGCCATCTAGGTTTGTGACAGTACACCCTGATAGCCACACAATCATAAGATCGCCTAATAATGCATTTCCCAGAATGATCCTCATCATTAAGTCATGACTGTAACTCACTTATTAAACTAATCAAAGAAATATAATAAAACTCAAGCCTTTCTAAAGCCTGTAAATCGGTCTCAGAACACAAAGCCTGCAGTACAACCTATGAAATCATGCACAGTGTAATCTACTCTGGCTGCAACCTGATTTCTTGCCAGCTTCAATTCATTATGTAGATTGTGTTGATTTGCTTTACTTCTTATAACACTAAGAATAAAATCTGTCCTTTTCATTTTCTAAAGATACGGGGGAGGCAAGGTTGGGATAAATTAGAGGATCTTAACGGCCAGAATGGATGGACACCGCACGTTTCAGTTTCCACATGTCTCTAGCTACAAATCAATTGCACAGAGAACATTAACCATTTTTGATTTTATATCCAGAGACAGGTTTTTCTCTATTGACTACTTTCCACGTAGGAGTTACGCCATCTGGTTGTGAACGGTGCAGATTTCATTGTTTGTACTACATGCTTCTAGTGAGGTCCCCTCTTCTCATAAAAAGCATTAAATTAAGACTAATATAGTTAAGGGTTTGAATAGTATTTGGACTACTGTTTAAATATCTAATATGTTTATAAATATAAAAGATTACAAATCTGATTATATACTACAATTTCAAATACAATTTGGGTTTTCAACTACTCGTTCTTTTGTTATACATATTTCACTATTTTCACTTTTCGTGTCAAAATATGTTGTTGACATATGTCAAGGAAAACACTTGACATCTACAATGCTAATCTAATTAATTTAGGGGATTTAAATTTAGAAGACAGAAGTCAGCAACTGTTTTTAAATTCAAATCCTGAAAAAGTCATTACTATAATTTAGAGAATATCTAAATTACATGATTAAATTTGAAAAGATAAAGAGCGAATACAGAGGCAACCATTCCTGAAGACACTCTCCCTCATACGTTTTGTATCCTAAGACAGTGAATTTCAGAACCAGAAGCTTTTGGACTAGCAGCTACGTGGGCCAGGATGAGAAAGTAACACTCTGACTTTCCAATGAAGGAAAACAACAACAAAAACAAACAATAAAAAATTGAATTGTCAGAGACTTCTAGAAGCTACAGATATCTTTCCCATCCTAAACACAATGATTTCTACATTGGTTATTGATAAAAGTCAGTCTACACTGTTTTGGTTTCAGAGTAGTATCTACAAGGTGACGTGGCATTTCTTTTGTCACTGATCTGTTTTGAGCCCTGAGCATCAGCATGGCAGCTTTACCTCATCTCCCATAGACACGACACAGCGACTTCTGCCTCCTTTTTCTGATTAGCTATTGCATTTCAAGCCCTCAGGTAGTGAACAGTAAATTACTAAATTAATTACACATAGATGGAGGGGAAGGACGTGTGTGTACTAGCTTGTGCACTGGCCCCAGTGTCCTCCTCTGTGACCAGAGGGGTCATGGCACAGTGACCTCCAGTGACCTCCCCACTGGTGAGCTGCAGCTCCTGCTTGTTAGTGCTTGAGAGTTTATTGTGCTCATTTCTTCCCAACTCCAACTCCTGTGACAGGGGATACCACATAATACTTTGGAATTGACCATGATGGAAATATTTGCATGATGGATATTGGCAAAGGCTATAAATCAAGGATTTAAAATTTTTTTTTCGTAGAGCCAGTTTACCAGCATACCAGCTTCTAGTTCTACTTATCAAAATTAACTAAGTCCCATGAGTGGCAAGCAGTGCGGAAGTTTAGGTTACAGGCAGAGACTGACGCATTTCAAGAGAAAAATGAGTTGATTTGTTGGTCACATAAAGTTTATAAATGGAATGATAGAAGACAGCTTGTCGAGATATAGATTTGGGCACTGGTCTGCTAAATGCTGCTTTTCTGGTAGCCAACCTTTGCTCTGCTGCCAAAATTACAGAAACACAACAGTGCTGAAAAATGTATACCACAAAATTGTTCTTTCCAAATTGCTTACTAATCATTCTTGGAACCAGGATTGCAATAACAGTAAAAGCTCTCTCCCTTAACTTATTTATTCAATAGGAGTTTTGAAAAAGCAAACAGAGTATTCTAGGCTTGGTTTCAAAATAAAATACTGTAACAATAATAAAACACTCCAAATTCTTGGTTAAATTGTATCAACTGAAAATAACAACTACTTAATCTGATGCTTTTTAGCCATAGACAGCATGTTTACCACAAACTCCGATCATGAAGTAGAAGGGGATCCGGATTATAAGGAGGAGATGAGGCCTCACTGTTTAATCGCCATGTAACCTGTAACTCTGCCGTGCCTCCAAACCAGAGAAATTTAATTTGTAATCTGTGTAAAGAATGGTAAAATGCTACCCTCTACCCCCACACAAATTTGTGTTAGAGTTAAAATTAAAACAATAGGAGAGGAGTTTTTATGAACTTTAGAGATGCCCTAGGTAGGTTGGTTTTATTATTTTGGAGTGGCTCGAAGGAAAATTGGAGAGGGAATGATTGTTTTTATCAAAAGAAGCAATAAAAAGAAGGTCTATTGTGGGTGAACAATATCCAAATGACAACAGAATGGGTTGCACGAAACTGATGCATGACTTACTTAGGGACATTTGATGCACATCGTAACTATGCTGGTAATGACATCAGCATGGCCAAGAAGAGCCAGGAGGGGTTTGAATATACAGCCATGCATGGCTTAACTGTGGAAATGTGTTCTGAGAAATGCATCAGTAGGTGATTTCATCTTCCTGTGAATATCAGAGTGCACCTGTACAAACCTAGTGCTATCTAGGCCACTAAGTGCCTAGGCTGTATGCTATGGCTTACTGCTCCTAGGCTATACACCTGCACAGCATGTGACTGACTATAGGCCTATAGTATTGTAGGCCTATAGTATTGTAGGCAACTATAACATGGTGATAAGTACCTACGTATCAGACATATCTAAACACAGAAAAGGCATGGTAGAAATATGGTATAAAAGACAAAAACTGGTACAGCCATATAGAGCTCTTACTATGAATAGAACTTGCAGGACTGGAAGTTGCTTTGGGTGAGTGTGTGGGGGGTGGGGGAGGGAATGTGAAGGCCTAGGACTTTCCTGTACACTACATAGACTTTACACATACTATTCACTTAGGCCACACTAAATTTATAAAAGGTATTTTATTCTTCAATAATAAATAACATTTGCTTACCATAACATTTTTACTTTATAAACTTTTAAATGTTTAAAAACTTTTGACTCTTGTAATAACACATAGCTTAAAACTATTTATAGTTTATATAGCTATATATAGCTATAGTTTATAGCTACATTAAAATATTTTTTCCTTTATATCCTTGTTCTAGAAGTCTTTTTCTAGTTTTAAAATTTATTTTTTACTTTTTAAAATGCTTTGTTAAAAACCAAGATACAAACACATATATTATCTTAGGCCCACACAGTGGACGATCTTCCACGTCCACATCTTATCCTAGTAGAAGGTCTTCCTGGACAGTACCACGCATGGAGCTAGCATCTCCTATGACAACAGTGCCTCCTAGGTAACTTCCTGAAGGACCTGCCTGAGGCTGTCTTACAATAAGCTTATTTTATATATAAATAAAAGGAGTATTGTTTGAAAGAATGATAAAAATATAGTAAATACATAGTCATTTATTATCATTATCAAGTATTACATATCTTAACATATGTGGGATTTTTTATATGACTGCCAATGTACTAGGTTTGTTTACACTGGCATCACCATATTGGTCTAGGACATTATGACAAGTACAATGTCACTAAATAATATGACATTTTCAGCTCCATTTTCTAATATAATCTTAGGGGACCACTGTTGTTGTATGTATGGTCAGTTATTGACTGAAATATCATTACATGGCACATGAATGTCTGTGTGTGTGTGTATGTGTGTGAGTGTGACTAATTTGGCAATAAAGCCTTTCTCTGAGATAACCTAATGAATTTACAGGAAATGAAAATTCCAAATGAATTTTTACTCTTCTACTTCCAGAAGTATCATTTATGTAAGGAAAACAAAAGGACACCGCTGGTCCTTTTGTTGAAAGGAAGCTTATTGCTGCCTAATGCTGTGTGTCAGTCAATGAAACCTTGTATTCCATGAGACTAAGTTCTGGACAGAATTTTGTCCAGTGGTCTTGACATAGCTTTGTTTGCAGGAAACTGAATAGCCATCTAATAGAACACTCAATTTCTTACGGTTTCAGAGGTTTTATTCCTTTTTAGTTTTCATAATTTTCTGGTTTTCCCTTAATTTCCAAAACTACACTCACCAAATACTTATGCCCTGAAAATGTTTAAAGAATAAAATATTTGGAGGGGGGATGGGAAGATGTTGGTCAAAGCGTACAAAGTTTCAGACAGGAGGAATAAAGCTTTTTCTAAATTTTTATTGATGTGTTTGGTACACGTGTCTATTTATTACATGGGTATATTGCATAGTGGTGAAATCTGAACGTTTTGTGTAACCTTCACCCAGATAGTGCACATAGTATCCATTAGGTAATTTCTCTTCCACCACCTCTCTCCTAGCCTTTTAGGTCTCTAATATCTATCATTCCACTCTCTGTGTCTGTATGTGCTTATTATTTAACTCCCACTTATAAGTGAGAATATGGTGTTTGACTTTCAGTTTCTAAGTTATTTCAGTTAAGATAATAGCCTTCAGTTCCATCCAAGGTGCTGCAAAAGACATGAATTCATTCCATTTTTATGGATAAGCAGTATTCCGTGGTATATATTTACTACCTTTTCTTCATCCAGCCACCAGTTGATGGACACTGAGGTTGGTTCCATGTTTTTGCCATGGTGAGTACAGCTGCAATAAACACATGAATGTAGATATCTTTTTGATACAGTGATTTATTTTCCTTTGGGCAGATACCCAGTAGTGGAATTGCTAGATCAAATTGTAGATCTATTTTTAATTCTTTAGTGAATCTATATACTGTTTTTCACAGACGTTGCCCTAATTTACATTCCCACAGTGTATAGCAGTTGTTCCCAACATTCTTGGCACCAGAGAATGGTTTTGTGAACTACATTTTTGCCATGGACCAAGGTGGGGGATGCAGGAGATTAGATTCTCATAAGGAGCATGCAACCTAGATCCTTCGCACATGCAGTTTATAGGATGTGCTCCTAAAAGAATGTAAGGCTACTGCTGATGTGACAGGAGCCGGAGCTCAGGCAGTGACGTGAGTGTTGGGGAACAGCTGTAAACACAGATGAAGCTTCACTTGCTCACCTGTGGCTCACCTCATGCTACGCAGCCTAGTTCTTAATAGGCCATGAACTAGCACCAGGTCAGCGGCCCAGGAGTTGGGGACTGCAGGTGTCTATGTACACAGCATCCCCTTTTCTCTGCATCCTTGCCAACATGTGTTGTTTTTGAATTTTTTTCAACTTATCTTCCAAAGAATCTTTATCCCAATCCCTCTCAGCATCAGGAACATATTGATATTTTCCAGAATTTTTTTCAAAGAGTTCAGAAAGAATTTATATTTTCTTTTGTAACAATCACCCAAAGTACCAAAGGTTCTATGATTTTGAGCAAGGTCCAGAATAGCCCATGGAAACTTATGTTCTGGTATCAGAGATGGGTTCATACGTGGCTCAGCCACTTGCTGGCTATGTGATCTTGACCAAGACATTTAACTCCCTTGGTCCTCAGTTTCATCATCTGTGAAACAAGAGTAGTATATAGCTTGCAGCATGTTGTGGGAGTAAATAAAATAAACTCTACCATTATAGCACTGATTAAGGAATAAATAAGTAATAGCTGCTGCTGCTATTGCCTGCTATTTGTATTTCTCCCTAGATTGAAGGCATCTGCATCTAACCCCTAATCCCATCACAGATGTGCACATGATACCCATGTGATAAGCCAATATTTTTTTCAGTTAACAGACTAAACTGAAAATATTGCCACTTTAGTATCATTACTACACACTTTCAGATTTTTAAGGGGGTACATACCATTTGGTTACATGGTTTGCTTTGTGTGGATAAAATCAGAATTATAGGTGTGTTCTTGTCTCAGAAAGTATGTAATATATCCATGCAAAGTACCCACTGGATGGGAGGTTACACGTCCCCTTCTACCTTTCTAACTGGAATAAAATAATATCTCATTATGGTTTTTATTTGTATTTCTCTAATGATTACCAATGTTGAATATTTTTTCATGATTTTTGGACATCTGTGTGTCTTCTTTTAAAAAATGCCTGTGCATTGCCCACTTTTTAAATGGCATAGCTTTTCTCTCATTTGGTTATTTAAGTTTCTTGTAGATTCTGGATGTTAATTCTATTTTGGATACCTAGTCTGTCAATAATTTCTCCAGTTCTGTAGATTGCCTATTTATTATGGTCGTATGTTGATTGTTCATTTTACGATGTATCAGCTTTTTGGTTTAAACCTAATTTTTGTTTTAGTTGCACTTGTCTGTGGGATTTAGTCATAAATTTTTTGCCCAGGCCAGTGTCCACCAGACTTTTTCTTAGATTTTCTTTTAGACTTTGCATAGTTTCAGGACTAATATTGAAGGTTTTAATCTATCTTGTGTAAATTTTTGTATATGGTGAGAGATAAGGATCCAATGTCATTCCTAAGTACATATCCATCCACCAGATAAAGTAGGAAAAGTAATTACAATTACATGTGATAAAAAGGTCAGCTGAGAAAGTTCCCCACCCCCAAGACCATTTAAAATTAATGTTCATTACTTTCCATGTTACTAATTTAGTTTCTCACAAATTGCTTAAATGAAAGATCTATTCCTACTGCTCTCTCGTTATCGCTGCCTAGTGCTCAAGAACTGCTCACTTTCTTCCATTCACGTCAACATAGCACTTAAATGTTACAACAAAGAGCTTCAACTCTGTGGCTTTTGTTCATTTGCACAGAAAGTTTTTATAAAATTCAAAGACTACAAAATCCACTAGATGAGAACTTGGGTTCCACTAGAAGCCAATTCACTCACATTACAGAGAGAAAATTGAAGCTCAGGTGGTGAAGTCGTTTGTTCCACTAGCAAGAGACTGAGCAGAGGTCCTCTGCCTCCAGAGTAACTCTTTGCTCTGGCCTCATCACTGACCAGTTGTTGCTCTGAAACTGTTCATTCCGCCTTCACTCTTCTCTCATTCTCCTCTCTCTTCCCAGGGCTGGACTCTTCCCTTGTTTCTTTTTTCAACCCTCTTCCCTTCTCCTTTTACACCTTCTTCCTTGAAATCTACTGTCCTCTTCTTTAGCAGCTTTCTTCAAGTCTCTCCAAATCTCACTCCAACTCTACTCCTGGGTTGTAAATAACTTGCTAGAAATTTGCACCCAAATGGAATAATGCTGCAATGATTAATCTCAAATATTGACTAGAAACTTAGATAGACGGTTAAGTATGACTGGAGCCTCTGACATACTTAAAAATGCAGTGAAAATTTCACTGATGGTATGCATTCATTTAATAAATATTTATCTAGCATCTGTTCTGTAGGAGATACTGTGCAAGGCAGTGGAGATGCAATGTGACAAGCTCAATCCCCACTCTGTGAACACAGACACTAAGAAAATTATAAAAGTAAATGAATAGGGTGGCGCCTGTGGCTCAAGGAGTAGGGCGCTGGTCCCATATGCCAGAGGTGGTGGGTTCAAACCCAGCCCCAGCTAAAAACCAAAAAAAAAGTAAATGAATAACTACAAACCACGAAAAATACTTCAGAAGTTAAAGGGAATGTGAAATAACCATGTGCTCACTTCCTGACAGGCCTGTGGGTGCCTCTTGGCTCACTCTTTCAGTTATGTCAGTGGAGAAGAAAGGAGGGGCACTGGGTCTAACATAGGGGAAAGGGAAGTCAAAAGCTCTCTCTGTTGAGGAACCTCTGGGCTTGTTGATATCATTCAACTACAGTGATCAGAAACATAATTACACTTACCCTTTGGCCAATTGGTAAAAATATTAAAATAAATTTAATTATGACATTTATTCCCTAACAATAGACACATTTAAATCACATCATTTTATAGCCCAATAATAATAGCAAAAAAAAAGAATTTTCATTATAAATATGAGCTCAAGAATAACAAATGTACCTTTCAGTTTCTTGTATCTTCAGAGAAGATCTCTCATAAGATGTCTTGTAATGAATGGATTCTAAATGTATATTTTATAAGAATAAATTTATGGAAAACAATCTAGGGGGCGGAGACAAGACAGTGGACTAAAGCCAGCTTTCCACAGAGGCTCCCATCCAGAAGGAGAGTTAAAGGACAGAAATTTAGCAAGTAACCTGGTGGTTTAGAGCTGTACCAAGAGAGAAGATTGAAGAACACACATCAACCCCACTGAGGCAAGCTGTGACCCGAAGGATACAAACAAAAGGTGCAAAATCCATCACAAAGCGGATGGGAGTCCCCTTCCCCATGAGAACGGCTCGGAGTGCCCCACAAACAAATGAGCAGAGTTCAAAGGTCCTCCCACTACACTCCATGGGAGAGACCCTCTAAAAACTGGAACTACCTCCCTTAATAGGGTGCCATGGCATTCTCCTGGCAGGCATAAATCTGTACAAAACTGTATATATTCTCTACCTGCAACTCTGAGCTCCCGGCACTCCCCTTCACTCTCACTCTGAGGTCTACAGACCTGTCCCCCAGGAGTCCAGATTCTTGGGTGATTTCTTGAGGGGTATGGACAGGGCCTAAACTGCAGCTGGTCAGTGCTAACTCTGCAGCATGGGAGTGAGGAGAGGACAGTTGTCTGAGAGGGAACCACACTGGACCAGCGGTGCCCCGAAGCGCAGAGCAACAACTATCTTTTGGCAACAATAGGGCTCACTCTTGGATATTTTGAAGCCACAACCCCTGTCTCCCTGGGCAAATAGAGGAGGCTGGGCATCTACTTAGGTGGCAACCACCATGGAACAGATCTGGGACAGAAATGCAGGCCCCTTGAGTAAAGAGTTTGCCTGAGGCGCTAGCGGCCTAGGTGGAGTGCAGGGACTAGAAACACACGCACAGAGCCAGGAAGTTCCCAGGGCAGGGCTGACCAAGAGAACTGCTTTACTGAGCCTAAGACACACCTGGCCCTCAGGAGAGCATCAGCTTTTAGAGAAAGGAAGACAGGAAGCTAGAACTGACAGGTAACCTAATACAAACCTGCAGGAGCAAAGACAGGGCCTGATGTACAGGCTCTGGGAACTCAAAACACCTTCTCTTCTGCAGGGAAATTTAGCAGGGACAAAAACAAATTCCCACAAAGTTATTCTGTTCTGTTCTGTCAGTAACATCGATCAGGGGCACAGCTGGAACTGAGTGAACACCCCCCAGCCTCCATCAAGCACCCGAGGTTGTCAGGCCTCACCTATGCCTGCTAGATAGAGGCAGAGTGCAACAGCCTGGCTGAGCAGACATAGATTTCGTTGTGATTCAGGCAGGTACAAAGTACTAGAGTATCTGTTCACTACAGGCAACTGTGTCACAGCCCTGCGGGGCTTTAAGTGACTGGGTGTGACAGAGGTACAAGATGGGGAAGGAGGCATCAACCTTCCCAGACTGATCTATTTGCTGGGTGGGTCCTCCTGACTCCATGCAGCACCAGAGCAAGCCATATCTGAGTACTCACCAGACCCCTGCGATCCAGTTGCCAGAGACCTTTTAAACTCTCCCACCTGAGACAGGTGCTGACTGCGACAATTGATTTGGAACTTTTGCACTGAGCCAATCGCCTGAGGACTATTCAGGTGGTGCCCTGGGTGTGTGGTTGTAGAAAGGTTTGATTTTCCTTTTCAAATTGTTGCCTGTGGGGGGCAGGGTGACTTAATTGCTGGTATTTCTCCACAGCTGAGACTTCAACCCAGAGTAACTGTATCACTAGGGTTGAACAGAGACCAGCTAAAAACAAGATGGAACCACTTTGCCTCACCACACCAAACAGGTCCCCAGTTTCTCAGGCCATAGCACTGTACAGGTCCTCGACAAAGCTTTAGGGGAAAAATCAAATGGTGTTAAACAATCATGGAGCAGAATCAGCAGAAAAACTCTGGTAACATGAATAACCAGAATAGATCAACCCCCACAAAGGAAAGATATGGCAGATGTAACTGAAGATCCTATTCATAAACAGCTGGCTGAGATGTCAGAAATCGAATTCAGAATTTGGATTGCAAACAAGATTAATAGAATGGAGGAAAATTTGGAATTGGAAATTCAAGCAGCAATTCAAAAGTCAGAATTAGAAATTTGAGGAGAAATTCAAAAGTTGTCTCAAGAATGTAACAAATTTAAAGACAAAACCACCAAAGATTTTGATGCACTGAGGCAAGAATTTGCAGCCCTCAAAGATTTGAAAAATACAGTAGAGGGCAGTGCCTGTGGCTCAGTCGGTAGGGCGCTGGCCCCATATACCGAGGGTGACGGGTTCAAGCCTGGCCCCAGACAAACTGCAACCAAAAAATAGCCAGGCGTTGTGGCAGGTGCCTGTAGTCCCAGCTACTTGGGAGGCTGAGGCAAGAGAATCGCTTAAGCACAGGAGCTGGAGGTTGCTGTGAGCTGTGTGAGGCCACGGCACTCTACTGACAGCCATAAAGTGAGATTCTGTCTCTACAAAAAAAAAAAAAGAAAAAGAAAAAGAAAAATACAGTAGAATCCCTCAGTAACAGAATGGAGCAAGCAGAAGAAAAGATTTCTGACACTGAAGACAAAGCCTTTGAACGCTCCCAAACTCTCAAAGAGGAAGAGAAATGGAGAGCAAAAAATGGATCATTCTCTCAGAGGGCTCTGGGATAATTCAAAAAAGGCTAATATCTACCTCATTGGAATCCCTGAAACTGATGAAGTGGTCTCGCAAGGCACAGAGGCCCTTCTCCATGAAATTATGAAAGAGAATTTTCCAGACATGCCAAGAGATTCTGAAATTCAGGTAGCAGACAGTTTCAGAAGCCCAGCATGACTCAATCCCAATAAGACATCCCCCAGGCATATCATAATTAACTTCACTAAAGTTAATATGAAGGAAAAAAGTCTGAAAGCAGCCAGACGTAAAAAATCCATTACAACAAAGGGAAGAATGTTAGAATGACTGTAGGTCTCTCTGCTGAAACTTTTCAAGCCAGAAGAGGGTTGTCATCGACTTTTAATCTCCTAAAGCGAAATAACTTTCAATCCCAGATCCTGTATCCAGCTAAACTGAGTTTCATTTATGATGGAGAAATTAAGTACTTTGATGACATTCATATGTTGAAGAAATTTGCCATAACCAAACCAGCTCTTCAGGATATTCTCAGACCTATCCTCCGTAATGACCAGCCCAATCCTCTAGCACAAAAGTAAACTCACTCAGAAACTTTTGATCAAACTCCAACTTCCACAGTGGCAAAAGGATTAAAAACGTCCACAGGACTTTTGAAAAACGATACCCAAAATTTTACCAGACTTATCAATATTCTTCATTAATGTGAATGGCTTAAACTGTCCTTTAAAGAGGCACAGGTTAGCTGGCTGGATACAACAACTCAGGCCAGATATTTGTTGCATACAAGAGTCACATCTTAACTTAAAAGATAAATATAGACTCAGGGTGAAAGCATGGTCATCCATATTTCAGGCAAATGGCAATCAGAAAAAAGCAGGTGTTGCAATTCTATTTGCAGACACAATAGGCTTTAAACCAACAAAAGTAAGGAAGGATAACAATGGTCACTTCATATTTGTTAAGGGTAATACTATGCACCCAACCAGAATGCACCTCAATTTATAAGAGAAACTCTAACAGACATGAGCAACTTGATTTCCTCCACCTCCATAATAGTTGGAGATTTCAACACTCCTTTGGCAGTGTTGGATCGATCCTCCAATAAGAAGCTGAGCAAAGAAATTTTAGATTTAAACCTAACCATCCAACATTTGGATTTAGCAGACATCTACAGAACATTTCATCCCAACAAAACTGAATACACATACTTATCATCAGCCCCACGGAACACACTTTAATATCGATTAAATCTTAGGTCACAAGTCTAACCTCAGTTAAATTTAAAGGAATAGAAATTATTTCTTGCATCTTCTCGGACCACCATAGAATAAAAGTTGAACTCAGTAACAACAGGAATCTGCATACGCATACAAAAACATGGAAGTTAACCTTATGCTGAAAGCTGGGTCAGGGATGAAATTAAGAAGGAAATTGCCAAATTTTTGGAACAAAACAACAATGAAGACATGAATTATCAGAACCTCTGGGATACTGCAAAGGTAGTCCTAAGAGGGAAATTTATAGCACTGCAAACTTCCTCAAAAGAACGGAAAGAGAGGAAGTTATCAACTTAATGGGACATCTCGAGCAATTGGAAAAGGAAGAACATTCCAACCCCAAACCCAGTAGAAGAAAAGAAATAACCAAAATTAGAGCAGAATCAATTGAAATTGAAAACAAAAGAATAATACAACAGATCAATAAATCAAAAAGTTGGTTTTTTGAAAAGGTCAATAAAATAGATAAACCTTTGGCTGACCTAACCAGGAAAAAAAAAAGAGTAACATCTCTAATCTCATCAATCAGAAAAAACAAAGACAAAATAACAACAGATTCCTCAGAAATTCAAAAAATCCTTAATGAATATTACAGGAAACTTTATTCTCAGAAAGATGAAAATCTGAAGGAAACTGAGCAATACTTAGTAGCACATCACCTTCCAAGGCTTAGCCAGAATCAAGTGGAAATATTGAACAGGCCCATATCAAGTTCTGAAATAGCATCAACCATACAAAATCTCCCTAAAAGGAAAACCCTGGGACCAGATGGCTTCATGTCAGAATAATACCTAACCTTTAAAGAGGAACTAGTACCTATATTACTCAACCTGTTCCAAAATATAGGAAAAAAAGAAAGACTATCCAACACTTTCTATGAAACAAACATCATCCTGATCCCCAAACCAGGAAAAGACCCAACAAGAAAAGAAAATTATAGACCAATATCACTAATGAATATAGATGCAAAAATATTCAACAAGATCCTAACAAACAGAATCCAGCAACACATCAAACAAATTATACATCATGACCAAGTTGGTTTTATCCCAGGGTCTCAAGGCTGGTTCAATATACGTAAATCTATAAGTATAATTCAGCACATAAACAAATTAAAAAACAAAGACCATATGATTATCTCAATTGATGCAGAAAAAGCTTTTGATAATATCCAGATCCCTTCATAATCAGAACACTTAAGAAAATTGGTATAGAAGGGACATTTCTTAAACTGATAAAGACCATCTACAGCAAACCCACAGCCAATATTGTACTGAATGAAGTTAAATTGAAATCATTTCCACTCAGATCAGGAACCAGACAAGGCTGCCCATTGTCTCCACTGCTCTTTAACATTGTAATGGAAGTTTTAGCCACTGCAATTAGGGAAGAAAAGGCAATCAAGGGTATCCATATAGGGTCAGAAGAGATCAAACTTTCACTCTTCGCAGATGACATGATTGTGTATCTGGAAAACACCAGGGATTCTACTACAAAACTCTTAGAAGTGATCAAGGAATACAGCAGCATCTCAGGTTTCAAAATCAACATTCATAAATTGGCAGCCTTTATATATACCAACAATAGTCAAGCTGAAAAAGCAGTTAAGGACTCTATTCCATTCGCAGCAGTGCCAAAGAAGATGAAATATTTGGGTGTTTATCTAACAAAGGACATGAAAGATCTCTATAAAGAAAACTATGAAACTCTAAGAAAAGAAATAGCTGAAAATGTTAACAAATGGAAAAACATACCATGCTCATGGCTGGGAAGATTCAACATTGTTAAAATGTCCATACTACCCAAAGCAATATACAATTTTAATGCAATCCCTATTAAAGCTCCACTGTCATACTTTAAAGATCTTGAAAAAATAATACTTCCTTTTATATGGAATCAGAAAAAACCTCAAATACCCAAGACATTACTCAGAAATAAAAGCAAAGCAGGAGGAATCACACTACCAGACCTCAGACTATACTATAAATAGATAGTGATCAAAACAGCATGGTACTGGCACAAAAACAGAGAAGTAGATGTCTGGAACAGAATAGAGAACCAAGAGATGAATCTGGCTACTTACCGTTATTTGATCTTTGACCAGCTAATTAAAAACATTCAGTGGGGAAAAGATTCCCTATTTAACAAATGGTGCTGGGTGAACTGGCTAGCAACCTGTAGAAGACTGAAACTGGACCCACACCTTTCACCATTAATTAAGATAGACTCTCAGTAGATTAAAAATTTAAACATAAGACATGAAACTGTAAAAATACTAGAAGAGGGTGCAGGGAAAACCCTTGAAGAAATCGGTCTGGGAGAGTATTTTATGAGGAGGACCCCCCAGGCTTTTGAAGCAGCTTCAAAAATATATTACTGGGACCTGATCAAACTAAAAAGCCAAGAACACAGTAAGTAAAGCAAGCAAACAGCCCTCAGAATTGGAGAAGATATTTGCAGGTTATGTCTCTGACAAAGGTTTAATAACCAGAATCCACAGAGAACTCAAACTTATAAGCAAGAAAAGAGCAAGTGATCCCATCACAGGCTGGGTAAGGGACTTGAAGAGAAACTTCTCTGAAGAAGACAGGTGCACGGCCTTCAGACATATGAAAAAATGCTCATCATCCTTAATCATCAGAGAAATGCAAATCAAAAGTATTTTGAGCTATCATCTAACTCCAGTAAAATTAGCCCATATCACAAAATCCCAAGACCAGAGATGATGGCATGGATGTGGAGAAAAGGGAACACTTCTACACTGCTGTTGGGAATGCAAATTAATACATTCTTTTTGGAAAGAGGTTTGGAGAACACTTAGAGGTCTAAAAATAGATCTGCCATTCAATCCTATAATTCATCTACTAGGGATATACAGAAGACCAAAAATCACATTGTAACAAAGATATTTATACCAGAATGTTTATTGTAGCCTAATTCATAATTGCTAAGTCATGGAAAATGCCCAAGTGCCCATCAATCCACGAATGGATTAATAAATTGTGGTAGACGTACACCACGGAACATTATGCAGCCTTGAAGAAAGATGGAGACTTTACCTCTTTCATGTTTACATGGATGGAGCTGGAACATATTCTTCTTAGTAAAGTATCTCAAAAATGGAAGAAAAAGTATCCAATGTATTCAGCCCTAGTATGAAACTAATTTATGGCTTTCATATGAAAGCTATAACCCAGTTATAACCGAAGAATAGGGGGGAAGGAGGGGGGAGGGGGGCGGAAGGAGGGTGACTGGTAGGATTACAAGGGTATATGTGAAACTTAGTAAATGTAGAATGTAATGTCTTAACACAATAACTAAGAAAATGCCAGGAAGGCTGTTAACCAGTGTGATGAAATGTGTCAAACAGTCTATAAAACCAGTGTATGGTGCCCCATGATCACATTAATGTACACAGCTATGATTTAATAATAAAAAAAGAATAAATTTATGAAAAAAATTCAAACATTTTATAATGGATAGTTCAGCTAATTTACCATTTTAAATGCATCCACAGTTTGTATGAATATTTATTGCCATACAATTTATTACAAAATAACTATGTTTATTTATGAATTGTTCCCATCCATAGCAATAATAAGCAATCCTAATATAAATGTGGGGTTATGCACATGATTAACATATCAGAATTGTAACACAGTTAATAAATATTAACTATGTATTAATGTTATACATATGTATACATGTATAACATGTATACAACCAGGTTCATATGACCAGTGTCACTGCTATAAGCCAGAGTTGTCCTACTTTTTCTTTTTCTCTGCCACACACTGGATGAGTAAGAGTTGCCTTGGGGCATACATTAAATATACAAACACTAATGAAAGCTAATTAGCAAAAAAAAAAAAAAGTCTGTCCATACTTTTCAGGATAACCACATCACAGATAAGAAAAACATCACTCACAAAATCAGCATGTGGCCCGCAGCCTGAAGTTTGTACACCTCCAGATGATCTTCATTTCTCAAACTATACCTCGTGAAGATTGTATAATCACTTTCAGTAATAATGTATAGTAACAAAGCTTGTAAGATCAGTGGGTAAACAGAGGATTTAAAAATTAAATGTAGCTCATCAACTTCTAATCATCCTACACATTTACTATTTCTTTGACAAGTTTCTATTGACAGGGTAAGGCAAAGAACTACTCCATTTTCTTCATGTATCTCTACGCCACACCAGGACCATTTACAAAGTACGCCCTTCCTCACAGTCACACTGCCACCATTAGGTTTTCCCTGAAGCTTCACCTGGAGAGCTTAGTTTGGAAAGTTTGTGTCCTCCTGTAAACACAAGCTGCTCTAGTTTTTTTTCCCTAACTTTTTACTAAAGTATAATATTAATACCGAAAATTACAGAAATCATAATTATCATAAATTAAACACATCCACATAAGGAGAAGCCAGATCAAAGACACAGAATGCTGCCAAAACCCTGGAAATCACTCTCAGGCTCACTTCAAGTGGTTCCAAGAAAAATCACTGTCTTACATGAGTGTTCTCGAATCCCAAAGAAATGGAATAATATAGTATGTACTCCTTTGCATATCTAAGCTTCCACCTTAAAATATATAGGCCTTTTTTTATTCAACCTTTGACCCTAGATCACAGGTTCTGAAGTTAAGTGGCCACAACTTTGTTTCCAAACTCTTCTACCTAAAACTTTTATTTAATCTCACTGAAGTTGAGTTTCTTTATCTGTAGGAGGGGGATACCAATTCCCACACTCTATTTTACTCTTATAATTAGACATGGTACAGGTCAGATCCCGGGTACATAGAGAATGCTTGACAATCATTACTGCCATGGGCAAGAAGAACAAGAGACAAATAAATTAGACTTGAAAGAGCACTGAATTAAGAGTTCTTACTTGTGTGCTAGTCCCGACTCTACCACTGACAAGCTACGAGGACTTGGTCAAAACATTTAATGTCTTGGAGTTTTTTCCTTTATCTGTGAAATAAGAGAGTTGCATTAGATATAAGGTCTTTCCAACTCGATCATCCTATAGTTCTGTGAATATGACGAGTTCTCAGCCATCATTAAATTCAATACATAAGAAGAGTAAAAAGAACATGCATTAAATAAGGCGGCAAATTTCTGAGAAATGTACTCAGAAATACAGAGCCACAAACAAAGTGTACCACCATTAAAGTCCAAGGGAGCAAGAGCTTATTCTGGCTGGAAGAATCAGGAATCACTTCCTACAGACAATGGCATTAGAACAAGGACTTGAATTATGAACAAGGATGAAAATTAATTCAGACAGGGCATGGAGAAGCAATGAAACGGAGAAGGCAGAGTGGATCCAGGGGTCAGGAAGAGAAGCATAAAAGAGGTGCTGGGGTAGAAAGAGTCATCCAGAACAAGTTCAGCATGTACGTAGTGAAATGAGGAAAAGATGAGGTAGTTATTGGTATGACGTGTTTGGAATGTCAGGAGCATAATGGTTTCACTTGGTGGAAAACGAAGGGCTGTTGCAAATTATAAAGGAAAGAAGCAGCATAATAATGACACAGCTCTAAGGATTAATCTACTAACTCTGGAACCACAGAACTATGGAAGGCGGGCTGAAGACTGGAAGTCCAGCTTGAAAAATATCAAACATTTAAATGAGAGAGGGAATAAAAGGCTTTGAAGTGAAGAAGCAAGAAGACAAGAGTAGAGAAATAAGACATTTTTAAGGACAGAATTAAAAGAACTTGACAGTTATTGTGTTATAGAACATAAGAAGTAGAGAGGCATCAAAAATAACTGAGATTTTAAGTCTAAAGAGAAGAGGATTAAAAGTACAGGGAAATATCTTATGCTTTTCTTAATAGTTATCAACAAAGAGGTTCAGAGCAGCTAGGCTAAGCTGTTCCTCTAAGAAGTTATTTCTCATAAACAACAATTTACTGAGTTGTAACCTAAGAATAGGGGGAAGGGGGAAAGAGAGGGGAGGGAGGGAAGAGGTGGGCGGAGGGAGGGAGATTGGTGGGATTACACCTGTGGTGCATCTTACAAGGGTATATGTGAAACTTAGTAAATGTAGAATATAAATGTCTTAGCACAATAACTAAGAAAATGCCAGGAAGGCTATGTTAACCAGTGTGATGAAAATGTGTCAAACGGTCTATAAAACCAGTGTATGGTGCCCCACGATCGCATTAATGTACACAGCTATGATTTAATAAAAAAAAAAATTTACTGGAGGCTCTGATATGTTTATAGATATTCAACACAAAGGAGATTCCACTGTCAATTTAGGAAAACACTGAATATCATATCTTTGTTTTAAATATTTACATTTAACATAAATATGATAAAGTTCTAGAAAATCTTGTTGTAAAACTATGTATGTGTGTATGTGTGAAACTATCAAATCTCATGCAACATGAGTGTCACAAGGGACAAAGTTTGGAGAGACATTAATATACTTAAAGAATATGTATAATAATAAATCTCTGTTGGATGGATTAGTACCAGATCTCAAGAGGTCTTCGGGTGCACATGTCTAAGAGTTATAAAGAAATGTAGATTGCCCCTTGGGATAGAGATGAAATCTTTAAATGTAAATTTATTAAATGTAAAATTAATTGAGATTATGAAAAGAGGTGTTTTTGCAGGGGACTGGAGAAGTTAATAGGACAATGTGGAAGCAGAAGACAAATCTTGGTCTATGTTTTTAAGACAAATGAATGAAAGGAAGAGAGAGTGAATTGTAAATTGGTAGATCAGAAAACATAAGAGAAAATTGTTTTAGAGTGGACATCTCCAGTAACTCAATTATAAAGATAAATATTCTAGTCTAAGATGAGTCCTAAACGTGGCGTTCCAGACAGTTCCCCAGGTATCCCATTCTTTAAAGGAAAATTCAGAAACACTCAAGTCCCAAGGCCACTGTCTGCTCGGATTTGAACACATAGCTCTAAGTGGCCTTAAACATCCTGATGTTTGTTTACCAATGTGTTGGTGGAGCTCCTCCTCAGGACAACACACTAATTGGTATAGTTTTCTATAGTGTACAGCAAGTTGTTTTTGCATAGGCATTCTGGTGTCTGGCAAGGCAGCACGGAAAGAAAGAAACGAGCAGGGAGTGGGAAGAAGCAACCTCATCTCATTTAGACATCTAAATGAGAAAAAAAGAAAATTAGGTGCAAGCTAAAGTCCTTTACCAGCACAGTGTTGGCATAGGTTTCATTAAACCCATGAGTGAGGTTAATTGCAACTGAGCTAACAGAGAGAGCGTGAAACAATGTGTTGGCAGGAAGAAGGATAAAACAGAACAAATTGTCCAGATTGTCCACACTTATTCAACTTGAGCAGCTCAACTTCCACATCAGTTTATCTAAACGCCAATACAGGAGAATTGAGAATTTGTATATAATATTTAACTCCGTGGTTATTTAGTATAGCTGTTCACATACTCAGAATGTAGTCAGAAACTGTTTTCCAGTTTTTAAATTAGCACCGATTTTGGCTAAATATTATTAAAGCAAATGTCATGAAATAATGGTTCCAAACTAGAAATGAAATACATTTTAAACAAATTTTGTCTTTAGCACTCTGTACAATTTAAAATACACTGCCTTTAGTAAAGACTTTCTAAATATTAGATTCTTAAGAAAGAGAAAATTAACCTTCCTGGGAAGTTATAGCATTTGTCTAACAGAATACAGGGTCTGTTTTCTCTTTATAAAATAAATTCTTAGTGTAATATTTAAGAACAACCTACGATGAAGTAAAATATTTTAAAATAAAACATGGAAGTTTTCTGGCACCCAAGGGTAGTCTCAAATACATTAAAAAAAAAAACATTAAAATGTGAATTTTTAGCACTTTGAATATGAGGAAAACAATGCATAAAATATAGATTAATAGGATGGCTGCTCTCAAATCACATTTTAATCATGTATATTAATGAAATGACAATGAAATCTAGTTCTAGTCTTATTCAGCCCAGAAGCCACATCCTTCAGCATCTACGGGGTCTTTCTGCTACCTAGGAAAATGTTGTTTATGTTATGGTAACAACAAATCTCTTCTATTTAGAAAAACTTTTCAAAACAATTATCTGAACTTTGTCTTTCTTTTCCCTCTTCTCTTTTTAATTCTTATGGAGATAGTACTTTTTGTCCTAAAATTTGTAGTAAGCACATTATGTGTGACATGCCAGATCTGTACAGTCCTCACAGTAAATCGGATGACACAGATAACAAATGACAATTCACTTTTGCTCAGTTTTTTCTCTTTCCACCTCTAGTAGAAAAAATTTTCGTGAAAGTTATGAATATTAAATAATTCTAAGTAGCAAAAAAAATTTAAAGGGAATTAAAAATGATTTCATTGTCTCGAGATAATAGGCTATACCTCAAAGAAGAATCACATGGCTGGCCTGTCGGATACATGACAGTCCCCCAGCATTACCTATCATGAAGATGAAACTGTAATGGTAAGCCATACTTAATACACTTGTTGCTAGTGTCAGCACCCTTAAATATCTCTTTCTTGAACTTCTGTGTCTATTTAAGCTTAAATGTCTTCACCTCTGAAATGGGGACCTATATGGTTTCCCTTCTATTTCACAGGGATAGTGTGTGAACAAATGCAAAACTATAAACACATTATGGGATTCTGTATGATAATCTGTCATTATTTGAATATTTTGATCTACTTTTTACTAAGTGTGAATTTAAAACCAATGACTTTTTAACAACAACAAAAGAAAAATATCTTCAGGATGAAGCAAAGAAAAAGGCACCAGAGCTAGGTAAAAGGCTGCCAATTCTGTGTACACAGTGGCACCTGGGTGTGATAATCCACACATAACTTCCATCTGTTATTTCTTAATTTACCCTCAGCTGTTTCAATAATGTGACATTGTTCATCTTCTCTAAGTCTTTTCAAAACATTTCTTCTTCCTTTTTAAAAATGTACACTACCACAGTTATATAATGAAACATTAACTATTCCCTCAACTAGGCAACTTTGTTTCATCTCTAAGAGGAGATAAAAGAAAAATACGGAGTATCTTCCCTATAACATAAATAGGAAACACATCACCCGAAACACGGATGCATAGCTCTGTGCTGGCCAGTCAGGAATTCTCCCTGCTCCCAAAACTCTCCCACTTTGTGTACTTTTCTATTCCCATGCCTTTGCTCATGCTATTCCAGCATCTAGTGTCCTTTCCTTCTTCCAATTGCCTGTCAAAATCCAAGTCACTCCGCAATGTTCATCCTCAACTGTTTTGCCTTCTTCTGTCACTGTACATCAAGTGTGCTTCTCTTTAGGGCTGTGGCTGTCAGGCTTGGCTATACATTAGAAAACTAGGCAGTTTAAGGAAAACAGTGATCCCTGGCTCCCAGGCAGTGACTTTCATATGATAGGTCTGAAATGCCTCCTGGGCACTGAGGTTTCAAAAAATTCCCCAGTGACTGAAAGACACATCCAATATTGAGAACTGTTGCTTAGAAGTTTATAGTGATTTGTCTCTTTATGGAAGATTTTTTTAGGAAAGAAATTTAACCTTTTTCATATTCAGACATCTCCTGTACATAACAGATTTATGAGGGAAAAGAAAAGAAAAATTCCAGCTTATGCTTTCATGATGACACTGATCTTATCAAAACATTTTCCAAAGTACTCCACTTTTTCATTCCTAATGTATATAAATTATATTAGTAAGGAATGTGGGTCCCAAATCATGCTATGAATCAGCACAGACTGGGGAGTTTGTAGAAATACATCAATCCTTTCTACACCCAGACCTACTGAATCAAAATCTCTGGGGTTAGGAATGTAGAAGCTTGCTCTGTTTTGTTTTTGTTTTGTAAACTGCAATTCTAATGTCAATAAGAAACAGATTCACTTTGGGAATCACTTATTCAAAGAAAGGTTATATAATGTGTGAGTTTTACAAAAAGATTTACTCCTTCTAGGGGTGTTTTAGGAGAGTTCAGTAATACGAAAAA
The DNA here is from genome assembly GCF_027406575.1 of Nycticebus coucang. Lineage (NCBI taxonomy): Eukaryota > Metazoa > Chordata > Mammalia > Primates > Lorisidae > Nycticebus > Nycticebus coucang. The sequence continues at coordinate 79,295,988 of NC_069786.1, forward strand.
CACTGAATTAGATGTTTTCTCATTCAATCTATCCTATAAAGAATAAATAATTTTTAAAACATAATAAACCTAAATACCAAAGGAATACACACTATGGATGTAACTCAAATATGATTCAAATGCATGTAAAATTTTATTTTATTATTACTATTCCTAACCTTTCCTTCCATATTATAGTTTTAGCAGAATTGAAATTGAATTGTCCAAAGTTGTCTAATTATGTTCAGCTTGTATTAAAATGACTGATTTCCTCATGTCCGCTAACATAACATTTGGTAAAAATGAATTATCCAAAAGGAACTGGGGAAATGTAGATAGTCATTATGGGTGTAATAGCTCATGTTTTAGACAATTAGTGAACTGTTCTTAACCTTTAAAAACTTTTTTAACCAGGAATATCAGGCATGCTATAACCTTGGAGTCAGGTGAGCCATGTTTGACCCCTGGGCCACATGAGTGTTATCTGGACCCTATTGCATTGTTAATGTATATACTTTTTCAATCCTCATTGGTTACTCAGACCACTTAACAACATGAAATGAAGATTCAAGTCATGCACTGTTACTTCGATGGCTGAAGGAACTATCGATGGACTAATGAAAAGAAGAATCGGGACGAGTTAAGAGATTTCGGAGTGGATTAATTGCATTAATTGGTCCAATTATACATGCTTCCCTCTTCTGTGTACCCTTTGGTTATGCCCTCCAACACCAACTCTCGGCTCGGCCATGTGGTTTTTTTCTGGAACCTTTTCTTCCAGTGGAACAGTAACAACTTGACACAATCAGATTCAATTAGAACCTTGAAAAAGTTTCCAGGACAGCCTGCTGGCGAGCTATGAGACACAGGGGAGGAAACCTAAGGCATGTAACTAAGCCCCCTGCCCCAGCTGGTTCACAGAAAATCTCCCCTCTGGCCACAGATGCATATGAAAGCCCCTGTAAGATCAACCCAGCCCAGCACAGATCAGCAGAACCACTCAGCTGACCCACAGACTCATGTCATTTCAAGGCATTGTTTTGAGAGGATTTCTACACCTCAATAGCTGACACAATAGTCTTCAATGTTTGAACAGCTATCCTGTGAGAGTTTTTTCATCTATTCCTTTAATGCTACAAAATCATATACAAGTTATCAGCACAGTCATGCTGTAGAGAATATTGGTTTTCCCATTCTTTAATTAGCATGGAAATAAATGCACATCCCCACAGTAATTTCCTTGGATGTAACTGCCAGAATTGTCAGCCAAGCTTTACTGGCCATCCCTGATCCTGAAAATGGAAAGAAAACTCCTATGTGCACCTAACAAAACTAACTACCCATTCTATCACTCATTCATATCAAGGGTCACCAGCTAGCAATGTGGAGCTAGATTTTGTTTAGTCTTTCAATGTTTTCAAAAATGTAAAACTAAATGCCTTTGGTTTAACATATACCACAATTCCCACTATATACTGCCTCACGCATTTACAATAACAGTGTGGTTCCTTTAGGTATTTAAATTTAAAGACTTGCATAAGTGCTTACTTAAGAAATACATTTTACCAACTTTTGAGAAATGTAAAGATGAATGCAATATTTATTCTAGCTGTGGGCATCTTACAACCTTGTAGGAGACCTGATCCTGCATTGAAGTAATTACAATAGAATGAAGGGAGGTGTGTAGTAAATGAGATGCACGTTCAGGGCCATTGGACTGCAGCATTAGCAACAATTGGATGCAGCTGGAGTGAAGAGCCAACTCCTAATTAGTGGGCCTAGAAATTAGCAAGAGTCTCTTTTTCTATTTTATGTTGTTTCACAGAGACATCACTACTGGAATAGATATAAGCATTTGGAATCTCTAACAGGTGGCCCCAGATTGTCACATTCTTTCTTTAATCATCCCAACTTAATGATATAATTTTAAAATGACTTGACCTTGTAGAATATTCTTTTCCTTCCGCAATTAGAACACACAAAATTGCCACTTTGTATGTTAAAGACATAGTCCTTCTGTTTTTCGTTACGATGGGTTGCTAATTAATTTGTTCCCAGCTTTTTGACACTTAAAATTTTAAATATTAACATTTTTAAAGTTTAAGTGATGGTTTTCATAAGAAAAGCCCATAACTTTCCAAGCCTATAAGCAATTGTTTAATAAATATATAATTAATCTTTAAATGTCTGTTTTTGTTTGATTTAATTAAAAAACTATTCTAAAGATAACATCCCAAGACCCCAAAGACTGCAGCCACCAAAACACTCATAAGGAACAGTGATTTAGGTTAAAACTAAGGCTTCTACATAGCCAAAAGGCTGACATTAGTGGAGCAGGCTTCGATGTTACAAAGATAACAAATCTGCGAGTATTATTGTCCGTTCTGCAAACATACTATGACTTGCCCCACATGCTTCCAGCAGCTCCAACTCAGGAAATGTTGGATTCTCCTCAATTAGAGCTCATGGCCAACTGGCTGTAATCAAATACATAAATAAACTGAAGCTTTCCCATGAGAACTGACTGTCAAAACTATGTTATCTGCAGTCACAGAACTAAAGAGACTAGTTTTACAAATATTGCAGAGTTCTTTAACTTTATTCCATCTCTACCGACCTGCAGGTCATCTTTTAAACAAGCATCCACCAGAATGACTTTTTTATTCATTGCTTTCTGCCTAAACACTGTGTATAACAGGCTGATTACTCTAAATATAAAATCGTCTTGATGGTATCAAACCAGTAATATTATTCCCAGTAGATCATTTTTCCTGCATAATCTTGATTTTCTTCATTTCAAACACTCTAAATCTTTAAAAAGCCATTTCTTAATCATACTGATGTCTAAGATATATGCACCTAGCATCAAGCTGCTCTATCTTAGAAAACAAGATCTGTGTAGCTCCTGAGAAAAATTTTCCCATGTTTCAGTCTCTGAGCTGTTCCTGACTGCACACCCCCAATCATCAATTGTAGATTTAACACTTCCTCACAGAGATGCCTAAAGATTACATGCAAATAATTTGCCTAAAAATACATTAAGTGTTCAATGGTGATGATTTAAATTGTGTTGACTAGGGGTGAAATAATATCAGTGGGAGTAAATTACCTACTGCCTGACATTAAAATTTATAGCAAATTATAGTTTATCTATTGGTGATGACCCACTTAAAGATTAAAGCTACTTTTATCATGCCTGGAAAAGTAACAAGGCATGCTGATATCTGATAATTTTGTCATAATAAACATTACTTGCCATTCAAGTGTGTTTATTATCCTGCTTTGATCTTTGTAATCTATTTCAAAAATTAAGTTTTGTCTGTTTCTTGGTCTATAAATTCTACAGCCTTTGACTACCAGCATTACCATCCTGAGTTAGACAACAAAACATTAATTTTTATTAAACGTATTTATCATATAAATGATCTATTAATATATGTTTGGGCCCTGGTTGCCTTATACTGAAGGGTCATAAAGTTTACATTCATTGACTGTGTCTGTTTTCCAGAAGTATTTTTCCCTTTCATGGCCAGGGGGAATAATGAAAATATAATTGTTTTATTCTATCAAATAATATTACTAACATAAAATCACCAAACATGTTTTTTTCACAAATCCTGTAACTAAATTTCCAGTTGCTTTGTCACCCTTTCAGGTAAATTCATATTCTTTCCTTTTCTATATTTTCTCACTAGGCAAATTCCCAAGCACTTTCCTCTGATAACCAGAAAGCAATATTTTTATAAATATGTACTTTCATCATATTTCAGATTAGATTAACATAGAGCATTTTCCTATGAAAGTCACTGCATAAAAAAGAAGAAATAGTTAATCTACCACTTCATCCCCTAACCAGCCCCATTAGATCCAAAAGCCAAATTAGGATCTGCTTTTCTTTTTCTAGGCTTTCTTATTTCATCCTTCTACTTTCTACATCTTTATGTGAAGAAATAATGCCTGCCAAATACATACTCAGAATTCCTCCAACATACTTAGAAAAATAAAACTTTTGAGAAGACATAAAGAGAAGAAACAGCATGTTCTCAACACTGTCAAGATCCCAATATTTTCATTTATCTTGGGCCCTGGCTGCCTTGCACTTCACTGTCTCTGATCCTGGATACATAGACCAGTTCTCAATTCTAGGGCTAATAAAAAACTATTTGCATGATTTCGTGTGTGGCTTTTTAGTGTTACTTCTCATGGAAAATCACCACAAAAATAACGTTGAAAGAAGTTCAAAAGCTTGTTGGTTTCAAAGAACCTTAAAGTTTAACACGTAAGAATATTTTTAATTTTATTTCTTAAATTCATTGTTCACTACCCACTTCTAGAAAGAATTTGAAGAAACAGAAAAGATCAATAGATTATAAAACTTGGTAAAATGAAATATCAAGTAAAAGGAGATAATTATAACAAAATCCCAGTCTTAAACCCTAATGAATGGTAGTAAAATTCAAATAAGAAATAGTTTCAGTTGTGCAATTTTATTAGGAGAATTAGATTTTTTTTTGCTATTATACTACATAGGTGATTTATCACATGGAAATACAGAAAGTTTGTTAAGCAATATGGCAATGCAATAAAGTGGAAATGTCTCCAGAAACTGTTTTACTGAAGTTACTAATAATCCTTCATTCGAATGTGTTATATCCTATAATATTAAAATAAATTGATGAATCTATTTATATAAAGAAATGAATTATTATAACTACCAGAGATAAAGCTACCTGGTAATGTAGAAAAGAGGTTTTTATTAAAAACCTATAGGAGCATATCTAGGTGAAGTCTCTTCTATCAAGTGTTGATTCACATCTTGGATTTTTAAAAACCTATGTATTTTGCAAGTGTTAGGGGACAGAACTCAGTGTTATTGACTGAAAACATGTTGATGTATTTTTTGTGATGGTGTTTCCTTCCTAGAAAATTCTAAATCCAAAGTGTTTTTCTGGAATAAAAGGAGCATCCTCTTCTCTCTAGGCAAGTCTGAGCTGTAAGTGTCTATGCAGGAAGAGCCATAGTGTGTTCAAAGGGCACCAAGCTTGGGGCTAAATAGTCTCATTGATCCCCAAGTTTCACATGATATTCATAAAAGAAGTAATATAAACTCCTGCTTTGCCAGAGGAATTTTGCCTTTATTCCTCACCTCAAGGACATGGTGTGAAACTATTAAATATGTCTAAAATTCCCAAGAAAAACTTTTAAAAAATAGATATGATAACCCAATATGGGAAATGATTTGGGAATCTTTATTGTAGAAGGCCCAGATACTCTTAGAGATGGAATCTAAATAATGCGTGAGATTCCTCCCAGGCCTCCCAGTATCTTTTCCAGCCATGTAATTTCAATTTCTACCATCTACTCCCAAACTTCTCAGCTCACTTTTTCTAATTGATAAATTAATGTACTTTCTGAAATTTAAGGAGATTGTGCTGATGAAAAATTGGTTTTACTTCCATCTTGAAAATTAAATAAAAAAAAATAAGAGTTACTGTCTTCTCTCTCAGCTCATGTGGGTAACAGAATTAGTCACTACTGAGTTCTATTTCTTCTATTTCAATCTCACCATTGTCTGCCTGTACTACAGTCAGATAGGTATATTCTAGATGATATGATTTATGAGGGCAGATAACGTTTTTTGGTCTTCTTTCCTATCTGAACTCCCAATCACAATGGACTACAGGTAGACACTTATAGTCAATCAGTGAAATTCAGGTGAGTTGAATTAAAGCTGTAGGTTGACTTATGGAGGAAACTAGCCTGTATATAGAAATTGGAAATGGTGTCTGTAACTCAGATAATTTTGTTTTAATTTCTGGACTTAATCTGAAATGGAAAATGAATATTCACAAACAGTCAAGATATTTTCACAAAATTTCTGTTAAACTTTTAACTAGCCCCACTACATCTGACCAGCACAGATTTATCTATCAAGCAGATAGATAAATTTTAACTAGTCCTACTACATCAGACCAGCACAGATTTATCTATCAAGCAGATTGAGAACCAGCATGCAAGGCCCTTAGGTGAGCGCAGGAAAGTAGATATTGTGAAAAAAAGGTCTGGCACACGGCTCTCTGAAAAGTCAGACCTAAGCAAGATGTCTCAGTGTGAGACACTGGACAGCCTCAGGGTAGCCTAAGAAAAGAAGGTACCTTGGAAAGGAGGCTGAGAAAGAAAATGAAGAGGGGCCAAGAAAAAGGCCAAAGCTCCAAAAGCAAGCTTACCCATCCCAACTTCCCTGAAAGCATGACTAGCTATAAAGAAGTCCATGCTGTATTTTATTGAAAATTAACTTTCTCTGCAGAATTAAGCTTAGCTTTTAGTATCTTTTAAGATACTCTCCACCTACCTTTTCCTTCATCACAATTTAACCTGGTAATATGAAAGCAATGCCAGTTGTCAATCTACCAGATGATGCAGAAATCCTTCTCCCACATGTAGCCTTAACCTGTCTTCAGTCAGGGTCCCATTGCTCCACTGGCCTGAAACAACTGCCTGGGCGAAAGTCTGATCTCTTTGGCAGCTACATTGTCTCCTACAAATGACTGGATTCAAGACACAATCAACTGAATTTACCAAATTTTATTCTAATTTTATGGGCAGAGAACCTCAACTTCCACAAAGGTTTGTTTTTTTCACATAAAGAAGTATAGTTAAGTTGCAATTCACCTGCAAGTAACACCTCAGCATGTAATTCATCAGGAAGAAATGAAGATTGGACATAAATTAGTGGTGAAGATTACCTGCCTCAGTCTCAACAGCTCCCTGATGAGGGGAATCTGATTTTATCTGGCACAACCTTGCCTTCCCAAACTGCTGGGTCACCCTCCGTGAGGGATGCCTAGTTAGGGTCGAGTTTAGAATCACGTGTGTAACTACCATGCCTTTTTGAAGTCACACCTGACTTGGGAGAGTACAGATATTAATTACATATGATTAGGAGAACTTTTCAGGAAATATGGTAGGGATTTTTGGATCATTTTAGACTTCGGGTTATTTACTCACATTGCCACCTAAGACTAATAAATGTGTATTTAAGCACATGTGTATTATGATATCAAATCCTTATGGGTAGATTGAAATATAATTTATGTTCAGAGGAAGGTTTTAAAACAGATTCAAGTTAGCATTTTCTTTTAAGCATTACAAAAGGATAATGTTGTTATTAATACCATTGTAGCAATGCTTAATCCATACATTAAAATGGCAAAATGGCCATATTTCAAATAATTATATTCCTTGAGGTCTACTGTTACAATGTAACAACCGTAGAGTACCAGGAATTCCATCCATACATTTTCATTTTCCTGTAATTAATTCCAGATTGACAACCAGTGGCTTCAGCTTGACTTTAACATTTATTATGGTTAATATGTAGTATCTCTGCTGTTCTCAGAAAATTATTTTGGGGAAAGCACAAAAGGGACAAATAATTAACGTTTTTAAAAATCTATTTTAAGAGGCAAAAATTGTTTATTTTCTAGCTACTTTGAAATTAGCTAGACTTCAGAATTCTAAATTCTGAAGTATATAATAGGTAACAAAAGAATCAAGAATTAAAGAGACAGGTCGGCGCCTATGGCTCAAAGGAGTAGGGCGCCAGCCCCATATGCCGGAGGTGGTGGGTTCGAACCCAGCCCCAGCCAAAAAAACAAAAACAAAAAGAATTAAAGAGACAATGAAGAAATTGCTGCTCCCTTAGAGCCAGGGTATCCCTCACTCCAAAATAAAGCCTTAGCGCAATCCATTGTACTGTTATCTACATGTTGCCTGGTCATAAATTCCACCACAATGTGAAATTTTTTCTGTTGCCTTATTATTTCTTTAACTACTGGTCTCACACTCCTGACTGAGCTATAAAATACACACTCTAGTACAGTAGCTTATCAAGTTCAAATTTATCCCCAGATACATTACTCCAGAAAGGTGTAGCATTTAGAGCATGAATTGCCCTTGAGTCTGATCAGTTGAAAGAACATACATTGCCCTTGAGTCTGATCAGTTGAAAGAACTAAGCAGAAAGTTTCCCATTTAGAGGGCTGTGTAACAGTTCTCAGAAACAAGCAAGGGATTGCATAATGTTTCAAAAGTTCTTCCAGGGCTATGTCATTCGTGTTCTTCAATAGTTAAGATTTTTTGAAAATATTTTTTCAAGAGTGGATAAGAGCTTGTTTACAGACTTTCAAAAGAAAATAGAAAATAAAAAAACTCCTGTGTACCTGAAGTTAACTTTCAGGCGCATTCTTTATGGTTCTGCTGTAGCTTCGTGCCAGAATGCCCAAGTTAAGGATGAAAAAGAGAAGCTATTGTTCCTGACAACCCCAGAGCCACCTGGGATGTAGCATTACTTACCTAAAGATGGGTCTTTGGAGATGTTTCCTCCTGATTGTGACATGGTCATCCATTTAAAGGTGAAGGTTTAACGTCTTCTTGGAAACCACGCCAGAAAATCCAGGGAGGGAATGTACAAGCTTATTCTGATCTATTGTGCTGCAAGGTACCCAGAAAGAAAAAGTACTTTCCTCTTTCTTTTTTTTGGGTGCTGGGAGAAAACTTCCCTGCTCTCTGCCAGCTGAGCAGTGTGTCCATAGAGGCCACATAAGCCAGGCACGTCGGGGCACTCCCCCACAGAGCAGGGTGTGCAAAACCCAGCAAGAGTCACGTTGATCCGGGCAAGAGAAGTGCAGGGGACACTCCAGAACAGAACAAAACAAACAGAAAACTTCCTGCCCCAAGTGTCACCCAGGTAGGAGCTCCCTAAGTTATTGCAGCCAGGGGAGCTCTCCTTCCTCATGCTGGTCAAGCTGCGAAAGGCTAAGTCCCTCCCTGTCTTTAAAACAGCCTGTTCTGAGGCTCAACTTTTTTCTTCAAAATAAAAGTTGTACAGCTGGTTCAGCAGTCCCACGTGAGTACCCTCTGAAAGTTTGTTCTATTAAAATAAGAAACGTATACAAATTAATTAAGAGGGACGGTGTTCGGGTTGCATGGCTGGCACTGCTTCAGGAGATTACAATTATTTTACAAACTTGCTTTTATTCCTGCTGGATCAAGTGTGGAGAGGACTCATCATTTTGAGCAATTGTAACCTAATAACCTACACTTGGCTGAAGCTGAAGAGACCATTGCAACTGATAGAAGCCCATGTGAAACTGGCCAGAGCTACAGAAGTTAGAAAAACAAAAAATTGCTCAATTCTATCAGTGACATTAAGCCCAGATGTCTGTTCCCAAATGTAGCTTTCCAACTAAGGGGGGGGCACTGAAAAAAGAGATGGGAACACACACACATTCACACATATATGTACCCTGTTATTTAGAAAAGCCCCCCAACACTGTCTAGGAACCTACCATTTGTGTACTTTACAAAGTAAATTGAATTTATAAAAATAAAAGGAAAGAAAAGCAAGGAGAAAAGAGAATTTGTGAAAATAAATGACATTAAAATTGCTTTATTTAGAAGACAGACTTAAACTGCAGGAACTCTCTCTCATTCTAGTTGCAGATAAAGTGCATACTCATATTTTAATATAATTTATTTTGGCTTTTTTCCTGTATCTGGGTTGCTGACCAAGTTTCTATTCAATCAACAATGTCATAAGATTCTAGGCCAGAGGTTTGATATAGAATAAGATAAACCATATGAAAGCATGATTGAATCATTTTTAAAAGATACATAGATAAAAGGTGGAAAAAATGAGTAACACACGTGCCTTAAGTTGAAGGCCTTTAGTACATGTAGGTAACAAAAGAATCGAGAATTAAAGAGACAATAAAGAAATCGCGGCTTAAAAATAAGGGTCAATGTCACAAAGAAGGATATGATTTATAGTCATCAGCACTCCCCAAATACTTCCACGGAGCAAGATCACCTTTTTATTTTTCTCCCAGAGGACAGATTACAAAGGTGAAGAAAATTATAAAGAAATCGCTGATTTATGGAATAGTTCTAATACACCCTAGGAAATGTAATCAGCCTAAGAGAGCATTGAACTAAAACTAAAACAAATGAGTTCTAGGCCTGTTCTAGTCCCTCTTCTACAAACACATCATGAATATGCTGGGCCACTGCAAGAAAATCCTGGACCTGACTGAAGCCCAGTCTTGTTTATAAAATGAAGTTATAGTATTTAGTGAATTCTATGCTCTTTTCCAGCTTTAATTGTATGATTAATCTCTCTTTTGCAAAGAAACTGTCATAGAAGTTATGAGGCCTGATACTTCAAAACTGCATACTTACTCTGTACATTTGTAAATAAAAAGATAATTTTATATGACATTATATATGCTGGTAGATATTCTATATTAATATAGTGACATCTAAATCAATGTTCCCTTCATTTTCAATAAGCCTTGAATGAAAGTATCACATGTGTGTGATACATGTGATATATATATCACATGTATATAAGGGAGCCATCTATATCCCAAGTGATGTACAGACCTTGGGGGTGGGCACTTTGTGAGAACCATATGCTTTGGTTCTCTTTGTATATACATTTCTTCATGTGATGTAACACATTATACAGGTCTTCTGGGAGGTTTATTGCTTTTGTGGGTGATATTCAGTCTCTGTAGTCATGGATTATCTATTTAATAATAGTTTAGCAAAAATATTCCTCTTGAATATTGAGGGACAATCTAGGCTCATCAACTTTTAAAAATTGACTTTCATTTTTCCACTTTGAATTACAGTTGTGAGGGGATTACAACTTAAACACAAATGCCAATAAACATCTAGCCAATGGGCGATGTAAAGGACAAGCAAGTGTACAATCTAGGCTGAGGGTCGAAGGCTGGATTATCAAGTGAAGAAACTGAAAGCCACAATGTCTTTCCCTCTGTTAGGCTCATATTCTTTTTTCTCTTAAATGATTCAGGTAGAAAGCTTAGATTTACGTTTACGTTAAGCTCTATATTAAAGCCCAGTCTTAGAACCTAAAAAGCAGTAAGAAGATACTAGTAAATTAAATATTCACTTGGCAAAGAGAAAAAATATGTATTTCTTAAATGTTTTCATTAACTTTTTCTCAAAGAGAATTTAACGTAACTTTGGGAAGAAAAGTTGACTTTATTAAGGTAAAATAATTTCATTATTGTTTGCATTACAAAAATATATTCCTTACATTAACACAACTGTACTGTGCAAAATATTAAAGTTTATGATATAAATAACTATGCCAACTCTTCTTATAAAATGGACTATGATTTGTTATGAATAGTTTTATTTCCCCAGAGGGCACAGGTCAGAAATGGTCTTTGTATTTTTCCTGGTGTGGAAAAACAAAGTCAAGCTGATTTTTTTTCTAACATTTGTACAAATACATACACATACACACTCAAAATATGCCTATTCATACATATAACAACACATACATGCATAGCCTGCCCTACCCAGTGCTGCTAGAGACTAACATAAGAGATGCTCAGTAAATACACATCTGTGAAGTTAATTTGTTAAAAGACGCCACTGAAACACACCAACCAATTTATCCTTTCTAGCTTATTTTTTATTATTTTTTTAAATCATAGCTGTGTACCTTAATGTAATTGTGGAGTACAATGTGCTGGGTTTATATACAATTTGAAATATTTTCATCAAACAAGTTAACATAGTCTTCATGGCATTTCCTTAGTTATTATGTTAAGACATTTGTATTCTGCATTTAGTAAATTTCACATGCACCCTTGTAAGATGCACCGTAGGTGTGGTCCCACCAATTACCCTCCCACCTACCCTGCCCTCCCTATCCCCTTTCCCCATATTCTTGGGCTATAGTTGGTTTCATAGTAGGGCTGAGTACACTGGACACTTTTTCTTCCATTCTTGAGGTTCTTTGCTAAGAAGAATATGTTCCAGCTCCATCCATGTAAAATGAAAAAGGTAAAGTCTCTGTCTTTTTTAAGGTTGCATAATATTCCATGGTGTACATATGCCACAATTTATTTTGTGTGGTGAAATACATGGACTGACTTGACATTAAGAGTGTCATGGTATTTTTTTTGTTAAGCATCATGGAAAACAGGTAAGCTTTGCTTTTTCTTGTTTCTTTCATTGTTCTAGTCTGGTCTCTGGCTCTAATTATAATATCCAAGTATCCAAAGCATGCAATGGCAGGAGAATCCCTTGGTATTATGCCAGCCCAAGCACTGAAAAATGAATATCTTCACGTTATCACTTTAACCACATAAGTCTAGTCAAATGTTAGTGTTAGACCAAGTGAGGGTTCTTTTTTTAATCACAATTTAATTAAATACAATGCCACAATTATATTTAAGTGAATTTTAAAGTAAGTGGAGGAGGGCAAAGGAAATGCAAGAAGAGAGCATTAGATGGCATTTTAGGTTTTATCACTATATATAACATATTATCTTAATTTTTTTTTTAAATCCTGCTCCTTTCACTCTTGCCTCTCCATCTCCACCAAGGTTAAAGCTAGTTCATATAAGACTGGAGTACCTCCCACAACTAAACTTGGTTGTGATCAGAGTACATCATACACCTCAACTTAGTTGTTCCTTTTATTTTTTGACATATCATACATGAAAGATGAAACATACATGTAATACTCCCCCAGAAAAGAAACATCTAGATCTTAATAAAGCCAAGAAAAGTAAAATATGTACATTAAATGCAAACACTACCATAATTTTCATTTGTCATATCTATAACTATTATATCAGTAAAGTGGAACACCACTTGGTCAACTATAACACAAGATAAATAGAATGGTATGAATTATTCCCAATAAACTGACCATAACTCTGCCACTTTACTTCACAGAGAAAAATTATTGCATGTAAATGAGCGAGAGTGGTATCATTTTTGAGATAAGTTAATTTTGAGATAACTTAAATCTGGTTTATCTTTTCCAAATAAGCCATCCCAACTTTCAGCATTTTATTCATTTTTTATAACACTTTTTTTTTTCTACAAGTTTCACAACTGGTTAAGAAACTAGTTGATAGGCACAGAGCTAGAATTTGAACTCAGATGTCTCATGCCTGAGCCCAAGCTTTTACTCCCTACTATGTAAGTTGTCACATTGGTGGGCACTCTGCCCCTGAAATTTCATAGGCTCTTTTTGAGCTATATATTTAGCATTATATGCAGGAAGAACTAACCACTCCAGTGAGGGTCTATTTTCTCCTAATTATCCATGGACTGAAATATCATAACATTTCCCATGATGTTCCCAATACTTATGAGAAACGACCCTAGAAACTCTTGCAAAGGACCTTTTGATAGTAAGGTGAGCCGAACAGGCAACTCAATGGGTATTTCCTAAGATCCAATGGAAGTTCCATTCTGTTATAAAGAACCCTGTACTAACATCAAAGAACATATATTTAAACCCCAGATTTAGCAGCATATTTTTCTTCAACTCAGTGTATATCAATTTCCTCACTAGTCAACCTAAGAGGTTGAGTCAGATGACCTCTAAGAGGCTTTCCAGCTCTACAATCCTGTGACTCTCTGACTGACCCTATGATAAAATGTCAAGTTATTTAAATTTAGTGTCCAGCCAAGAATAAATTCTGTAGTCATTTTTAGCTTTCCTTCACCACAACAGTCATCATACCACCAGAATAATTTTCATCCACATTGTTGTAAGATTGAAAATACAGTACAATTCTCAAATGTGAAAAAAGTTGTGGCATCTTTATTTTTTCTAATTGAGCTATAATTGTGTTTCTTTTTTCCTTATAGCTTTAACTTAGAACTACCTACACTAGACTGTAAACTCTAGGAAGTCAGGGATTCAGATACTCTAGTATTTGAAGTCAGGAAGTCAGATACTCTAGTATCTGTTGTATTCCTCAGGCATTGTAGGGACAAAGAGACATTCAATGATTATTTATGAAATAAATGAATCCATGAACAAAGTAATCATACATGCTACTTATCATCATCAATAAATATTCATTTTCTAAAAACTAAGTCATACCTAGTAAATATGCAATCTTTCACATTTTTTCCAATCCATTGTTTTCCTTCAAGGACCTATCTGAGTTTATAAGGAGATGGCTTTCTATGACATTGAAGTGACAGGAAATAGTCTCAGATGCAAATGCACAGGTCCTCTGGTCTCTGCAATAATGCCATTTGTCTGTCTCACTTGGTTCACTGTAGACACTTACAGCTAAAATCCATGGCTGCTCTGATCAATTGCCTCAATCTGGGAACTATGGTCATTTGCAGTTGATGGAGTCAACCACTGCCTTTGCTGTTGCTTCAAGATCCTCTGAGTCTCACCCACATCATCCATCTGGATTGTTATTGAAGTTGTTAATCTTTAGGCATCTGTATAGGCTCCCCTGGCCTTCTGCCATGGGCATGGCAGGCTAATGATTGATACACCACCCCACCTCAGCTGACTTATAAAATCCCTACAGAGCTGACAGTTCCTAAGCCCTCCATCTCACACAGGCAGGCACTGAGGAGGGCTTGGGATTGGCCACGCTATACAGCCATTTTTACCCCATCACTGCTAACTCACTAAATCATCTTCAACCAAATATGCTCTCCATCCTGGGGCTTTTTTACCTTGCAGGGAACAGGTCAAAATGACCTCTTTGACCATTTGCATTTAATGCCTTCTATTTGGGTCCCCTCCTCAGGGAAGAAGACTTACGCTTTCCCCATCTTACATGACAGAAAATCTTTTCATCTCCCTTCATCTACGCTTTATAATAAACTGTATGTTCAAGTCTATGGCCCTTGATCACAATCTTGATCATGTAGAGCTTCAGGAATTCAGGAAATACTTTTTGGTATAAACAAAGTTCTTACAGGGAGCCCAAAAGTTCCATTAGAGTATTCAAAGGCTTCTGATTTGCCTTTGCTTTCTTTCATCCGTGATAACATTAATCCTATTCCCCATCCCTGCAGGAGGCAGATGGCTATCTCTGGCTGACAGGGAAAAGGTCATACGCATCAAAATTGAAGAGAGAAAAGCACATCATTCTCATTACATCATGAAGTTTTCTTACTCAGACCTTTCAGGGGGTGTATAATGAGGGGTACCCCAAACAGCATTAACATTCTGCCCGATCTGGCCCTCACCTACTTGTACTCTCAATCTCAAAACTATGACTTCTTGGTTCATTCACCAATTGGCAGCATTTTGTTCCTCAAACACTCCATACTCTTTCCTGCCTATATGTACATACTGTTCTCTCTTTCTAAAATGCTCTTCAGCCTTCTCCTTGATTAGATTTTACTACAGCTCACCTCTTCAGAGGGATGACTCTCTCACAGCTCCATCTGAATTCTGATACCTGCACCTACATCACAGCATTGTCTTTGCTTGTCTTGCAGTGGGTGTTGTATCATAATGTGTGTATGTTATCATCTTGTAATTTTCTGTTCACAAATCTGTTCAACTCATGAATAAATCCATTTTACAGAATGCAGTCACTGAGAAAAATATCTGAGCATATAATTCTTTCTAACTATAAATCAAGAAAAATTATACCAAAAATACATTTCCTTCGGATTTGAATATCCGACTGTAAGAACCTAAAAATAGACTCCTACTGATCTCTTGCAATGCTTCAACATCATCTAATACTTAGATAAGTGATTCATCTTAAAATGTTTGTCATTACTCTTGTTCAAATCAGGAACTTTACATACATGAGAACAAATATAATTGTATCTTAGTCCATTTTGTACCACTTTAACAGAATACCAAAGAACAGAAATTTACTTCCTCACAGTTTTGGAAACTGAGAAGTTCAAGATCGAGGTGATGGCAACTAGTCTGATGAGGGCCTTCTTGCTGTGTCCTCACATGGCAGAGGAACTAACCAAATGAGAACACCTTTATTACAAGTGTCTTAATTCCATTAAGGATGAAGCAGCCCTCCTGGCCTAATCACCTCTTAAAAGGCCCCATCTCTTAACAGTAAATTTTGGAGTGGCCCCATTCAAACCACAGCAAATGAGAATATTAATATTGACATTACAACTGAGTGTCACTTTGGAAACGGTTCTCAATTTCACCAAATATGTTTTCTACCTAAGAGGAAAAAAGAAGATTCTATCCATTAAATAGTTTTATAGTCGGTTCTCTTGACTTATGTGTCAGAATTAAAGTTTATTAGCCATTAATTCAATAACAAAATATACCATATTGTTATTTTCTTAAATAAATTAATGTTAAATTCCAGATTTATAGCTTCCAGTAAGAAAGAAAATATGTTCCCTACGTTGGCTCACTCCCCAGTTATTTAAATCCATCAGAAATGAGCCTTTCTACTTCACAAAGTAGGAGAAATTCCTCATTGTCACTGAAGTGTACAAGCAGGTCAGTTAATAGTTGATTGGCTCCAATTAGCACTCCCACAAGTTCTGACAGCCTTTAGAGCTGGCAGTCAAACAACTTCCTTTGAATAGTGTGACATCCTGTGAAAACATCATCATCAACAACAAAGGAAATCATGTAAAACAGATTCCCATAGCCAAACGCCCACTGCTCAGTGTGTAATCAAGCAATATATAAATCTACTATAAAAGGAAATGACTTTTGCATGGGGGTAGCTAAAGGAATATGGCAAAAAGCAGTTGCCTTTCTGTAAAATTCTCTGGAGTTAAAAGGAAGTCCTTGAACAAGGGCTTGAAGGATGAATAGATATTCAAAAAGCAGAATAGGAAGAAGGGCATGCCCTAACTACCATCCATATAGCAACATAGGATTTAGAAAGCACATTGTGGACTAGGTGTGGTGGCTCACACCTGTAATCCTAGCACTCTAGGAGGCCAAGGGTGGTGGATTGCTTGAGCTCAGGAGTCCAGCCTGAGCAAGAACGAGACTCAGTCTCTAAAAAATAGGAAAACAACTAGCTGGGTGTTATGTGGGCACCTGGGGTCGCAGCTACTTGGGAGGCTGAGGCAAAAGGATCTCTTGAGCCCAAGCATTTGAGGTTGCTGTGTAGCTATGATGACGCCACAGCACTCTACCCAGAGCTACAGAATAAGACTCTGTCTCAAAAAAAGAAAAAAAAAAAACAAAAGGCAAACATTGTGGATGAAATGGTATGCTATGGTTCATGGCTCATTAGCCTTCAGAATTAGAAAAGTTCAGGCCTTTAAGTGTTATAATTAGAAAAATGATCCATGTGACATCAAAGTTTAAGAGCATGTGACTCAGAGGTTTCCAATCCTCCCCAAACGTGCCAACAATATTCTTATCTGCAATTCTTCAGTCAGTGAAAAGTTGTTTAAAGATGTGTAGTTTAGTTGTAGTGTAGTTAGCTGTGTAGTTTAGCTGACTTGTTTAGTTTCTCTGCAGCTCTGAAGTCCATCACTAAGTCCTCACCTTAACTTCAATACCGAGCCATTCTCACTAGCTTCCCTCCATATTTTGTTTGGTTTCAACATGACTCTAAATTCAATCAGTAATTTCCTTCAGATCTGATTTAAGTTTCCAGTAATGCCTATGAATAAAATGTGCAGAACTACCACCAAGAAATGAGCTGAATCAATGTCAGTAAATGGAAAATTCCTAAATGCTAACCTACTGACTTCTCCAAGCTTTGGGAAACGGACAGCAATAGAGATAATCATGACTCACTCTGACTTTGAGTAGAAGCAGCCACTGAGTTTGCCAAACTTTCAATAGCATGTATGGTAGGTTCTGTGTAAATAACACAAATTTATAGAAATAGTTTACTACTCCTATTAACTTTATAAAACAAAAATGAGCTATTAGCAGAGAGAATAAATATAGACCACATAAATTTGTACCCTCATTCCTCAAAAAATTCATTCTAGTTCCAGCTTTTCTCTTTGCTTCCACTGACTATCACCCGACTCCCAAGTCCATTGTAATGATCTATCCTAGCCAATCTCCTATTTGGAAACACCACTTTGTTTTTCATACATCATTACTATTGATTATTACTATTGCATCATTACTATTGATTATTCTATGACATGTTTATTTTTTATACAATGCATCATTACTATTAATTGTTCTATGACATATTTGCTGCAATTTACTTATACATTCATTTTGTTAAACTCTAAATTCAAAGTCAAATTATCCTATATTAATATAGGATTTAAACTGGCCAGTGACTTTTTCCCAAGCCCAATCCTTGACACATTATTTACTGCATTATCTGATATACAGCCTAATAGAATAGAATATTGGAAATCAAGTCTATCTTAGAAAGTCTGCATCCATTTCAACAGTATGAGGCTTAATCTTGCTCAATGGTCCTAGACAATAACAATCTTTACTCATTTGCACTTTTCTCCACCTAACCCCATGAAAAATGTGGAAGCAGGAAAGTTGACATGTGTTTGTCAGTCACTTATGTGTCAGGTACCATACTTAGCATGCATGTTGCAGTTAACTCTACACAACACACCTAAAAGATATATCTTCATACCTTCATTTCACACTCCAGAAAACTAGAGTTCAGAAAAGTTACAGAATTTGCCAAAGGCTGTTGTTAGCTGGTGTGTTGCAGTAATAGGATTTGAATCCAGTTCTAACTAGCATATTGCACTACCTTGCCATGATCATAATCTTAGTTTTAACAGCATCCCTAAAGAAAACAGCATCTTGGTTGACCAAATTTTTAGGTAGAACACTCACAACAATTCAGACTGGATTCCGGAGACACATCTGTCTGGTTTCGGTCATTCATACAATAAAAGCGTCACACGTGGATAGATCACTGAACCAAGTAGAAGAATAAACATTTGGAGGTTTTAAAGTTCAAATTTTATCAGTTGCTTGCTGTATAATTTTCACTGAACAGAAATGGACAAAAAAACTTTTTTTTTTTTTTGTAGAGACAGAGTCTCACTTTATGGCCCTCGGTAGAGTGCCGTGGCCTCACACAGCTCACAGCAACCTCCAACTCCTGGGCTTAAGCAATTCTCTTCCCTCAGCCTCCCGAGTAGCTGGGACTACAGGCGCCCGCCACAACGCCCGGCTATTTTTTGGTTGCAGTTTGGCTGGGGCCGGGCCTGAACCCGCCACCCTCGGCATATGGGGCCGGCGCCTTACGGACTGAGCCACAGGCACCGCCCCAAAAAAACTTTTGATTGAAACTCTAGGGGAAAAAACCTGGCCAGAGTAAATATACAAATGAAGTTGTACTTGTATCCCTAACACACGAAAGGGCTCTCCCATTCAGAGGTGTGTATGTAATGCACTTCTCTCTTTAAAATCATGCCCACAGCAACCCAATCATAAAAAGTTAATTGATTAATAAACCCTCTTACCTTTTTTTTCTAAATCACATAGTGTTTCCTCTTCAATAGAAAGGCTAGATAGACTAAAAAGTTCATTGACAGGTTTGTCAAGCTCAGAGCTACCTACGAGATTACATATAATCCCCTATAATTTCACTAAAATAACTACTGCCATTTATTGAGCACACCTGTATCAGACACTGCCGAGTGCTCTTATAGACCCCATTATATTAATTTCTCCCAACAACAATATGGGATGGGACTAGTCTCCCTGTTTTAGAGATAGATAATATTATACAGCTAAGACTGGCCAGGCAAAGACTTGAATCTAGGACTGCTTCCCTTCACAGCCCATACATTTAATTACTACTGCCTTCCAGGGTTGGGGCCATCGAGTATAATTCACTTTGATTCTTTCTCATTGTGCTTTATAATGATTTTGTACTTTTATCTTCACTTCTTTTGCACCTGTTTGATAACTAATTTTATTTTTCACTGATGGGCTATTATTAACTAATTATTATTTAGTCAATATTATTAACTAAATATTATTAACTAATGCTTACCTTACATTTGTGGAGTTTCTGAACTAACTTTCCACAGTTGTCCTGCAAATACAGAGCATTACTACTGTTTTGAATATACACATTGCTTCAGTATAGGAATTCATGGCCACCTATTTTTTGACCTTGAGGTAATGAATTATTTGTTATAAATAGAACCACACACTCCTCGAATCTGAAGGGACCTTCACGGTCAAGTTGTTCACCCTTCCAAACACTGCAGAATTCCTCTTGCTTTTCCTCTCAGAGCAGGCTTTCCCCCAGTTATTCCTGAGCTCTGGGGGAAGTGAATCTGCTGTTCCCTTGATCTCCAATCTCAAGACCTCTCATAATATAAGAAGTTAATCTTCTTGAATGCTGCTTGTATTTAAATACAGAGACTTTTCTTATAACAGCTTCTTCACCCAATATAAAATCAAAGAAATAATAGTCTGCCCAAGCAATGGAGAAAAAACTGGCAGTATTGGTCTTACTAAGGAGTCCTATGTTGTCTTCAATGGGCCCATTCCTAAGGCATATTGGAAGGTAAATTTTGAGTTTAGGTAAATTTTTGCCTTATATAATATTTTTAAAGTAATATGGTTTAATTCAGCTGCCAGTGTGCCAAAGGATCTTCTAAGTGTCAAGAGAATGATGATTATTAAAACACTCTCCTTATGAAGCTTAAGAGAAAAAATGATTCTAATTTTTAAAGCAATTTCAATACAATTCAGTAAGTGTACTCATAAGTAAAAGGGACAAAAAAGCACAGAAGGGAGAAAAGGGAAGACTCAGAGAGGGAATTATGATGTTTTGCAGGGCTTAGCCAGTGATTAGAACTTCACCAAGGGTGAACTGCTTACCTGAAAGACAAAGTCGGAAGGAAATCGGTTCTAGAGAGAAAATGTTTGGGGGTAGGATGCAGGTGGAAGTATGAAATGTGAGGGAGGGGCACTACATAAAATGAAACGATGAGTGTGGATAGTCTTGCTCATAGAGAACATGCAGATTAGTTCCAAGAACAAACCCGGATAACTGAGACGATGGGCAGGGAAGAGTGTCCAGCAAAGACGTCAGAAAGGCTGGGAAGTCAGGAGGAGAAATTTGTCCTACAACAAAAGTGAACGGGTGCCCTATGTACTCAATTTTGATATGAGGACAATTAATGACAATTATGGTTATGGGGGGGGACAGAAAGAGGGAAGGAGGGAGTGGGGTGGGGCCTTGGTGTGTGTCACACTTTATGGGGGCAAGACATGATTGCAAGAGGGACTTTACCTAACAATTGCAATCAGTGTAACCTGGCTTATTGTACCCTCAATGAATCCCCAACAATAAAAAAAAAAAGATGGTTCATTAAAAAAAAAAAAGTGAACGGGTGCCAAGTAAAAGAAAGTTGTCACTAGTACCAAAGCTGTGGAGCAATTAAAGATGAAGAACAGGCTCGGTGTCTGTGGCTCAAGCAGCTAAGGCACCAGCCACTTACACCTGAGCTGGTGAGTTTGAATCCAGCCCAGGCCTGCCAAACAACAACAATGATGGCTGCAACAACAACAAAAATAGCCGGGCATTGTGGCGTGTGCCTGTAGTCCCGGCTACTTGGGAGGCAGAGACAGGAGAATCGCTTGAGACTAGGAGTTGGAGGTTGCTGTGAGCTGTATGGCACTCTACCCAGGGCAACAGCTTGAGGCTCTGTCTCAAAAAAAAAAAAAAAAAAAAAGAAGAAGAAAAGAAGCATTTCCATTAATGGTGATAAACATGAAGCCACTGTAGCCTTCATGAAAGCAATTTCTGTGCTAGAACAACCACATGTTCAGTAAGACATAAAGTTCTGAGTCCAAGAAAACCAGGGAGATTGAGGCAATTTTCCTGTTTAGGTGTACTAAAGAAACACTTCAGTCAATTTTCCCTATGGAAGAAAATATAAAAGGAAGTTATGGGCTAACTGTTCAAATATTTGAGATCACAGAAAGGAGAAATATGACCATCTGTTTACCTGACAATATTTTGCTTCAAAGAAATTATTGCTGCTGGTGTTTGTTTGTTTGTTTTCAATTTTAATGCCTGATTTAAAGTTTCTAAGGAATATTTTCATTGGGGAGGACATGTACATGAACTCAACAGAGGTATAAACCAAGAAGAAATTAGGACAAAGTTGTTCAGTATCTACCAAGCTTGAATAACCTTCTTTTGTGGTATACACACACACACACACACACACACACACAAAGACTGACACTCTGTAGGTCCTGGACATATACCTTAACTAGGCACAAGTTGTCTTTTATGTATCTTTCTTTTGAGATTCACTTCCAGAATCCCAGTGCTCCCATTTTGATTTCTGGAAGTTCAAGCCCAAAACTGCAGCAACTATCTGGATTTGATATTCTACATATTTTCTTCTGACTTTGATTTTCATAGAAACTTAACTGTTCTGTGTTTCACTGGTGCTAAATGGTATTGTGACTCAGCTAATCTGACCAAAAAAAAAAAAAAAAAAACTGCTAACATATTAGCAGATGATAAATACCTGCTATTACATTTCAGAACATGGTTATCAAGAACTCTAACAATAAGTAATTATGGCAGATTGATGTGATGCTGTTTAGTCATAGGTGCCTTTAAATTATAGACCACATAGTCAGTTGTCTATTTTTCCTATTTTCAGGCACTGTATATTTCCATTCAACTGTAGAAATTGCCACTTGTGTTTCTATTCATGAAAGAAAAATAATAAATACTTGACATATTTTTGCATCATTAAACAAAGATCTATTCCAAATAACAATACTGCTCTTTGGGGGAATGAATTAATAGTACATAGAATTTAAAGCATACTCTCAACATTATCACGTAATTCTATTTTTCCAAATTACCCAAATACCTACTATTCCAATACTATTTATTTTAAATATTCTTTATTTTCCCTTCTAGTTTACAATGTTATTTTTATCATACATTTAACTTGCATGTTTATTTGGCTCTATCTCTCTTCTGTTGATTTCTCTATACCAGTACCGCAGTGTTTTACTGTAGCTCTTAGAATGCTAAACATTGAAAATACCAGCTTTCTCTCAGTCTTCCCCCTTCATAAAATTTGTCTTGCATACTAATGCATGTTTATTCTTCTCCATATTCTTACTTTTATACATAATCATTTTACATACAAAAATATATTATTTATTTATTTTATTTGAATAAAATTCAAATTTATTTGGGCAAAGAATATTGAGGAATATGAGAGCCGGGCAGCTCATGATTGGGTAGGGAATTCTACATATGGAAAGGGGAGGACTAGACTAGATCCTATGGCACTAGATAGAAGTTGGAGGTAATGGCATAAACTGTACACTTTTTATATATAATATATGCTACCTGTACAATTTTAGCTATGTCCAGTGAGAAGACCAAGAAGCAATGGCATACCAATAGTAATCAGGACACCTACCACCCAAATTTTTGTTGTTATACACCATTCACTACTAAACGTAATCAAGATTCTTCATAAAAATAGCATAAATCAAGGACTGGGTAGACAAAGTACTAGATGAATTTGAAATATATTGTACTAGAAAGCAACAATGCATTCAGAGAATAATAGGGACATATCAAAAGAATGTGGGGGAAAGCTTGAAAAAGCTCCATTGATCAAATCTGGGAAAAATTGAGCATCAGAATAGGAAATGATAGCAATGTATTATTACCCATTGAACAAAATCAGAACCCAGGAGTCATTATTGACATAAATAAATGAATGAGTACCTGGGGAAAAAAGATCCTCCTTATCAGGAAGCACCAAGTAATAAATATCAAAGGACTGACAGAGTTAGAAAATTCATTAATATTAAAACCAGTGTGTAAAATTTGATAAGGAGGTAGTAGGGTATTTATATAGTCTAGTTTTAAAATTCAAAGAATTCAAAAATGTGGATATTACTGTTACTGCATCATTATAGGACAACAGTACTATGTACCTCCTGACCCAAAGTCATAAAAATCATCTCATTTTAGTAGAAATAAAAATTTTTAATTTCTTATGTCTGGAAACACCAAATATAACCAAGGTGGGATTGGCCTGTACTTTAATAAAATTGTCAAGGTGAAAAACACAAGGAAAAGTTGAAGATGTGCTGCAGATCAAAAGACTGAAGAAATATAACAACTAAATGCTATATATTATCTTAAATTTGATCCTTGATTAAGAATAACATAGATATAAAAGATATTATTAGGACAAAGACAAAACTAGAATAAGAACTTCAGATCAAATAATAATAATCAGTGTTAAATTTCTTATTTTTAATAATTGTGCTACAGACATACAAATGATGGATAAAATAGTATGTATTATATAATGCATGTTTAATTTTATCATATCCATATAATAAAAATTCATGTTTATATGCATGTTTAATTATGTATGCAAAGCATGAGAGAGAATGGTAAATGGGGAAAAATATAAATAATTATTCCTGGACTTCCTTGTACTATGCTTGCAACTTTGACTTTGAAATTATATTCAATTTAAAAGTTTTCTAAAAACTTGTTGCAACTGCAATTTTTTTTGTTTGTTTGTTTTTTTGGCCAGGGCTGGGTTTGAACTCACCACCTCTGGCATATGGGACCGGCGCCCTACTCCTTGAGCCACAGGCGCCGCCCGCAACTGCAATTTTTAAATCATATTGAAACCTTAAACAGAAAAGTCAAAGAAAATGTATAATTCAGCATTATCTTGAAATTTTAATAATAAATTTTGCCACATCAAAACACAACAATACCATTTTTCAGAAGCAAGATTTACAACATCGGGAGAATGATAGCTGTGTATTATTTATATTTGCAGTGATTTACAAACAAAATAATCAGTAATAAATAAAAGGGATAATCTAGAACCCTAATGAATATTAATCCCAACCAAAATGTCCTCCCTTCACCAAGATTTACTTGAGCTATTTAAGTAGAAATAAACTTCAACCCTTAACTCATATACTGCTGTTTCTCTAATTTCCCCAGAGTACATAAAACTTTCTACCTTGGATAGTAATTATGTATCCACACATTATCTCTGATAATCAACTAAGTAAAGCTTCTTAAGTGTAGAAACCCCACGTGCTTAAAATCATTGAGTGGCTTCAGGGTGCCCTCAAGATGGTCAATCATTTTAATGTCATAGTATATAAAATGAAATATATTATATGTAACCTTTATAAATTATATACATATATAAAATATAGTTCAGCTATATCTCTCAAAATCCCCCACCCACTCACTCACTACCTAAACACACATTCAGGCTTCAGCCTCATTGAACCACTTTCAGTTCACCCAAATCACCATGTTCTCCCTCCAGGAATCTGCAAATTCTAAAATTCCTTTAGTTACAATAGGTTGCCTTTAGACTCTTCCCCCAAGTACTTCTTGCTTAACATCAACCCTTAGAATGAATATCTCCTGCTTCTAGATGCTTTTTCTGATAATCAAACCTGAGAGAGATGTCTCTTCTTTGTGGCTGCTGACCAACTTTACTTCCACTATACCAAGACAAACGTAATTGCAGTAGTTCTTTTTTTTTTCTTAATTTTACAATAGCTCTTTTACTTCTTTTTGTTCACCATTGACTAACTTTCCGCTCTCATTATGTTCAATATTGAGGGAATAACTCATCATTGTATTCCATACATTTCTTTAACAGTGCCTTGCATGACGTAGCTTGTCAATTAATAAATTTCATATATGTATGTATAATATCAAAATGCTAGCTACGAATTTTGAGTTTGGGGACAAATCTATCTGTTTATCTATTTCTTTCTTTTCTTTTTTTTTTTTTGCTCTTTTGTATTTATAATAGAGTGTCTTTTTTATTAAATCATAGCTGTGTACATTAATGCAATCATGGGCACCATACACTGGTTTTATATACAATTTGAAATATTTTTGTCAAACTGGTTAACATAGCCTTCCTAGCATTTTTGTAATTATTGTGTTAATACATTTACATGTGAAACTTACTAAATGTAGAATATAACTGTTTATCTATTTCTTGCTCAGTCCTCTGAGAAGGCTAGAAGCAATGACAGCTCAGTAGAAATGAGCTCTCCTAGCACGAAGACATCTCTAGTACCAAGACCTTAGCTTCTATATACTGTTATCTACTAAGAGAAATTTCCATCTATCCATACAAACATGTATACATATGTAACAATATACCTATTTTTCCCAAAAGAATGTTTTTAGAACTTAATTTAGTACTCTCATTCTCCTTTTTGAATGGAACAAGGAAAAAGGGCGGAAAAGATTGCTAATCCTTTGGGGTTTGTTATGCTAAAACAGTCCTGAGATATGCAAGTTAAACTTGGCATACTTTGGATCTGGGCCAAAAAATTATTTTTATTGGCTGTAGAGAATGGAATTTTAGATCATGTTGAGCCATACTAAAATTATGTTTGGAAATATATAATGTGATGGTTGAGCATTCAGTGCAATTAAATGAGTTTATGTCTGCTGGAAAGTGATTGATTGCATTTTTCTCAGCACTTAAGGCTAATGCAGGCAAAAAGCAAAGGAGTTTAACTTCTTAACATTTACTGAAGATATAGAAATATAAGTATTTCTAAAAGACAATAAGAAAACATAAAGGAACTTCCTTCTAAATATAAATATTAAGATCTCAACAGTATTAATACAATCGACTAAAGTCAGCTTTTTATTGATATAAAAACAACAGTAAAACAAATTACTTAAATAGTTTATGCCTTGAGCTATCTCCTCAAAATAAACATTCCATTTTCCCATTTGACACAGAATCAAATGAGATTGTTTTTCTTCTCAACTGGATTATTTTTTCTAGGTTCCATGGATGTTGGTGATTTCCTTCAGGAGAGTTGAAACTGATAAATATTATTTTAGAGAGCTGATCTGGGAGTTGAAAGAAAAATATTTTATGCCAGTAAAAGCCAGATTAGCTTCAATGTGAAAACCATGTAAAAGAGAAAAATACATAAGAATATAATTCAACCATTTATGCAATAGTAAGAGCCAAAATATGATACAATTTTTAATACCATAACTTGAAGCAGTTTCTGCCTAAGGCAATAACAATTTAAACATTTCCTGTTTCATTCCGCCCAATGTTGTTGTTTTTTCCATTATTGAAGCTTAAAAATACTTGCGCTGTTTTAAAGACTAATGTGTTGGCTAAAATTGCACATGCCTCCTAAAAGTATTTCTTTAACCCCTCAATTATGACTTTATATTTTTTAAATATGTTCAAGGGCTTTTAGCATCAAAAGAGAATTTCACCAAGCCTCATTAGACAATTAGTTATAATAGAAATGAGGTAACATGCTGAGCCATGAATATTTAGTATTTATCACTGCTTAAGATGCTAATATGCAAGATAAAAGTACAAGTTTTTCAATTTATTTAAATTTAAATCATAGTGATGGCATTGTGTTTACATTATCTTAGCTTTTATCATTATATTAATATTTCAAATACAAAAGTCAGAATAAATTAATTAAAATGATAAGTGGTTAGCACAGGTTTCCCAGGGATATTTTGTGGTATCTTAAATTGCTTACTAGATAAAAGGCAGGCCCGGTAACCAAGTCTCCTGCCTAGAGAGATTATGTACCATTCAAGGCATACCCAGTAACCAAGTCTCCTGCCTAGAGAGATTATGTACCACTCAAAACCAGCGAAGTCAAAACTCCCACAAAGGTCAGTGAACACAAAACAAAGATAAATTTATCTTAGTTTACCACGGGAAAATATCAGGTCAGAGGGTAGAGAAAAATCTTATTGCCATTTTTAAACATTTATTAAATTAAATGTAGTCTCCTATTTTGATCAGGAGTGATTACTGTAATACACCTTGACTGAGGCTAAGAATTCTCTGTCTGAAATGTCAGATTCAGGAACTGGGGACAGATAACATTTACTTTGAAAGCAAAGAATGATTATTCAGATTGGCATTTGCTTTGTAAATGGAAACGTAAGTGGAAAAAGTTGACAATTTTTTCTACATTTGTTACTTGGTTAATTAATTGACCTATATCACACATGTGGGATATCTAGTTCAAGTTATTAAGTATTAATTTTAAGCAACCTTTCCTATGCATATATTCTGGAATGGCCTGCTTTGGACAGAGTAACAGTTTCTCCTGTAAGGAGATGTATAATCTCTGGAAAATTATTTAAAATAGTTAAGCCTCCATTTCTTCATCTCCAAAAAAAGGAAAATAATCATGGTTACTTGGGATTTCTATATTTTTAAAATGAGAAAATATCTGTCAATCACTTAGACAAATGCCTGATATACCATAAACTTGAACAAAAGGTTTCATCCTTGTCTTTTCATTTTAATCTCTATATTAAACTCTAAAATTAGACTTACAAATTGGGTAGGTTCGAAAGTACAACTACTAAGAAAATGTTTACTTTGAGGATTTTTTTTCATTATATAGCTACACATATATGCATATTCTTTATTAATTTTTTACATATCATTTTTATTATACGATATTTCCCCTCATGAATTTTCATGTTCTTCATGATCCTGGGATAATGTTGCCCTTAGTTTTGATGTTCTACTATCTCGAATAATCTATGAGCAATGACTTCCAAGTAGATGAATGAGGGGCATGGCTGTGTAAGAAGAATCAGCTGGCAGAATTTCCCAGACTAAGCATACACCTGACCCCTATTTCTTCCCATTTCCACCAAATTTTGACACTTGCCACCAACCCTCTCCACTACCAGTTCAGTTCATAAAGAGCATTTTGCTGATGGCAGCATGTGTCCAGGTAGAGAGAAACAGAAGAAACGTGTTGCGGGCTACCACGGAATAAAGGCCCTTGCATATTGATGGATGGTGCAGTGCAGGCCTGAAGAACAAGGAATCTCTTCTAGCAGGCAGGCACAACTGCCCTGTAAAGCCCAGCTCAAGGCCATTTTTTCAATCATGTGATGCTCCCTGCTCTCACAATCTGAACAACCGCAAACCTTACCTGTACTTTCCTATAACATGACTCACTTTCTATCATGTATTACAGTTTCTTATATCTGAGATATGTTTCCCTACTAGGCTTTTGTGCATTGTAGATAATAAGTGGTTGATGAATGACTGCGTGAAGGAATAAATGAATGAATATCATCAAATGTCTCTCTTTAAACTGTGTCTGGATTGTTCGACAACCTCGTGCTTCAGAGTTCCATCCATAGTCTGCCTTATGAATATTTGCTGCTGAGCATGAACGTTGATCAGTTTTTTGACATTATGAAGCTAGAACACAAGCTTTTCTGCGAACTCTAGCTTTATCTCCTTGTGATCTTATTTTCCCAGATCCCAGTCAAACTGCATGATGACCACAGGCTGCTACAGAATGAGTTGAGTGAACCTTCTAGTTTGCAAATCTTTGGCTTTCCTGACAATTCAAGATTCTAACACTCGTGCTTGACACATTGGATATGCACAATGACTTTCAATTTTCTTCCTCCCTTCTTTCCTTCCCTCATCCCTTTATTCTTTATTTTAAACCATGACAGAGCATGTGATTCAAATAAATAACACCATACTATTCGCTTAGTCATATCATTTAGATTTTTTTTCTGTTTCCTGTGTTTCAAAGAGATTTTAAAGATAGGTAATTTAGAGTCACTTTAGAATTATTCTCTTCAATTTATTACTTTCTCTTATTGTAGGCTAATTTACAAGTACCCTGGAATTCCGTAATTGTAAAGCATATGTGCCCTTTTAGGACCCAGCAGAAATTATAGATCATTCTGTTATGAAAATTGTAAAGAATCTCAGGTATTTAGAACTGAAAGAAAAAAAACTTCAAAGGCATTCCAAAACAGCTCTCTGTTCTTTCCACATCCAGAAAAACTGTCACCCACTGCTAACGACTGCACGCCAGCCAGTTTTCATCTACCCACAAATGTGTTCACTTGCAATTCCTTTCTGCAGAGTTCTAAGTTGGTTTGACTTAGTGTGATTTAATGTCTGAGGTCTAAAGGATGTTTCCTTTAAAGAGTGCATGCACAGAGTTGCCATAACCTACTCTGATTCCATTTTGTAGTAGGTATAAACGTGAATTATGTTGTAGTGTGAAAAGGTATTATAGAGATTACTTGGTTCAGGCTTTGCATTTTCCTCTGAGGAAACTGAGGCCACAAAACATTCAAATGCAGTGTCTTCTTTTCCTGTATTCCATAAATTTAAAGCCAATTTCTTCTTTATATTTTCAAATACCAGTTTAAATTTAAAATAATAACTATTACAGGTTGGCAGGATTGTACTCTCTCCAGGAGTACACAACATATACCTACTGCCCACAACCCCAGGAAATCCTGCTAGATCTCTTTAGGTTACTAGCCTTGTCAAACCTTGGAATAAACCTTTAAATGAATGACATCCCAATATGAAAACATATTCAAAATTTGGAAGCATCCCTGCCAAAGATACAGATGAGCCAAGAAAAAAATGTATCAAAGAAGAAAAGGCAAATGAAAAGATAATCAACTAAGCTTTTTAACAAACAAACAAAAACAACCCCCCCTCCCCCCACACACACACAAAACCCCCCGCCATTATAGAAAATTCATTCTATAGCATTAATAGTGAAAAGATCTGGGATGAGGGTGGGAGAAGAATAAGCTTCCTCCTCTCCTTACCTCTACCCTACTTCTTCAGCAAAGAGGGTGTGTATGGTTCAAATGTCAACAGCATTTGAAGTTGAAAGGAGAAAGTGCACCTGTCCCTTTTGATTTCACACACGTTTGTTTTCCATATTCTCTGAGAAGCACTCAACACTCACTCTTTGGCATTTTTACCTTTATATCTGTAATTGGGCAAATCATAAAATCTTAATACTCATATAATCAGATATTTAAAAGACTTAGGTTTAAATATTGGTTCTTCCACTTTCTTGCTATCTGCATGAGATAATTTTCTTAATATCTCTATGCCTCAGTTTCCATATTTGTAAAAGAAACTTGAGAATAATAACTATTTCCTAAGGTTGCCCTAATAACTAAATGGAATCAGAATAGATTTTGACAATTCTGTCAAGCATATAGCACTTAGATTTTTAAAAAATGTTTAAACTTCAGCTATTATGCTAAACTAAACCATCTTAGCTAATCCATGTAAAGCATTTATAATAATACAACATAAAAATATGTTAGTTGAAATTATTTTTAACTCAGAGGGTTGTTGTCAAGGTTTAAGAAAAGAATATAAATATATTAATTTCTGAGCACAGTACCTGGTACATAGTAAAAGTTCAATAAATACTGACTTTTCAATTATCATCATTATTACCATTGGCATTATCTTTTATTACTCCTACTAATAACTGCCTTCTCCCCACCCCCACCAAAAGGAAAAAGCATCCTTAACCACATTCTTTTTTTTTTTTTTTTTGCAGTTTCTGGCCGGGGCTGGGTTTGAACCCGCCACCTCCGGCATATGGGGCTGGCTCTCTACTCCTTTGAGCCACAGGCACCACCCGACCACAGCAACCTCTAACTCTCGGGCTTACGCGATTCTCTTGCCTCAGCCTCCCAAGCAGCTAGGACTACATTCATATTTTTAAAAGACTGTGGCATCCACAAATTTACTGAACAGAGAGAATGAGGGAATGAACAAAGAAAACAAAGAAAAAAAAGAGAGATAATGTTTCAAATTGATCCAGAAAATTTCCATTTGGAAAAATAAGCTATAAAATTTTCCATGAGTGGAATTCAGGGCTGGCCAATTTATAATGTCACCTTAGTTCATGTTAAGCATTTGCCCATGAAAGTGAATGTGTTAGCTCATGCCTAAAAACAATATACCAGTGACATCAAGCTAGTCCTCAAAATAATTTTTTTAAATAAAATAAACAACATTTACTAGAAACATGAAAATCCCCCATATTTTGATTAGATCAAGAGCTAGTTAAGATCAAGTTAGGCTCATTCCTTTTAATGCTATTATTATGTTTTTCAAATTTCTGAGAAGCCATGCCTTTGAAGTTGTAATTTCTTCATCAAAGAGATCTTTCATCAATATTACAGTGAGTAAAACACTACCTTTCTACTATATACATAAAAGACATAAAACACAAAAAAATAACAATTGCTGGGCGGAGCCCATGCCTATGGGTAGGGCGCCGGCCCCCTCTACTGATGGTGGCGGGGTCAAACCCAGCCCGGGCCAAACTGCAACAAAAAAATAGCCAGACATTGTGGTGGGCACATGTAGTCCCAGCTACTGGGAGGCTGACAAGAGAATCGCCTAAGCCCAGGAGTTGGAGGTTGCTGGGAGCTGTGTGACGCCACAGCACTCGACTCAGGGCGATAAAGTGAAACTCTGTCTCTACAAAAAAAAAAAAAGAAGAAGAAGAAGAATTGCTTATATTTGCAAAAATGTAGGCATTTCAAATATCTTCAGCTGGCACTGTTTGATCAGTTTCTGAAAACAACGAAGAACAGCAAAAATGCATAATCACCACAAGCAAACCCTTTCCTTCTAAAAATTTAATTTACAAATAACTTCAGCCTGTATTCTGTAATTCCCATTGAAGTTAATGATGGTTAGGCTCTGAATCTCATTTAAAGGACTAATGCTATAGAAATAAGTGTTTGAAAGATGTTTTTCTCTTTATAAACAATATTTTAAATATATAAGTACATAATAATATACATAGTGTTAGTGTACATATAGCAATGTGAAAGGACATATAAATATACTCTCCCCCAAATTTATTTCAGTTAAAACTGACACCATCAGAGAATTCTGTACCTTATTTAATTGTTTAAGTAACTGAGGTTTGACTCTATAACATTTTTTAAACATCTTAATAACTTATTACAAAAATTGTTTTTAAATGTATTATATACTCCTGGGCACCTTATATATGAAGAATCATCATCAATCAGTGAGGATGTGCTGTCTTTTTTTTAAGAGCACATGTCAGGGCGAACTTGCACAGTGCAAAACCTAACCTTTAGTTGCTTAACTCTTTTTTTTTTTTTTATTGTTGGGGATTCATTGAGGGTACAATAAGCCAGGTTACACTGATTGCAATTGTTAGGTAAAGTCCCTCTTGCAATCATGTCTTGCCCCAATAAAGTGTAACACACACCAAGGCCCCACCCACCTCCCTCCTTCCCTCTTTCTGTTTCCCCCCGCCATAACCATAATTGTCATTAATTGTCCTCATATCAAAATTGAGTACATAGGATTCATGCTTCTCCATTCTTGTGATGCTTTACTAAGAATAATGTCTTCCACGTCCATCCAGGTTAATACGAAGGATGTAAAGTCACCATTTTTTTTAATGGCTGAATAGTATTCCATGGTATACATATGCCACAGCTTGTTAATCCATTCCTGGGTTGGTGGGCATTTAGGCTGTTTCCACATTTTGGCGATTGTAAATTGAGCTGCAATAAACAGTCTAGTACAAGTGTCCTTATGATAAAAGGATTTCTTTCCCTCTGGGTAGATGCCCAGTAATGGGATTGCAGAATCAAATGGGAGGTCTAGCTTGAGTGCTTTGAGGTTTCTCCATACTTCCTTCCAGAAAGGTTGTACTAGTTTGCAGTCCCACCAGCAGTGTAAAAGTGTTGCCTTCTCTCCACATCCACGCCAACTTCTGCAGTTTTGAGATTTTGTGATGTGGGCCATTCTCACTGGGGTTAGATGATATCTCAGGGTTGTTTTGATTTGCATTTCTCTAATATATAGAGATGATGAACATTTTTTCATGTGTTTGTTAGCCATTCGTCTGTCATCTTTAGAGAAACTTCTATTCATGTCTCTTGCCCATTGATATAAGGGATTGTTGGCTTTTTTCATGTGGATTAATTTGAGTTCTCTATATATCCTAGTTATCAAGCTTTTGTCTGGTTGAAAATATGCAAATATCCTTTCCCATTGTGTAGGTTGTCTCTTTGCTTTGGTTATTGTCTCCTTAGCTGTACAGAAGCTTTTCAGTTTAATGAAGTCCCATTTGTTTATTTTTGTTGTTGTTGCAATTGCCATGGCAGTCTTCTTCATGAAGTCTTTCCCCAGGCCAATATCTTCCAGTGTTTTTCCTATGCTTTCTTGGAGGATTTTTATTGTTTCATGCCTTAAATTGAAGTCCTTTATCCATCTTGAATCAATTTTTGTGAGTGGGGAAAGGTGTGGGTCCAGTTTCAGTCTTTTACATGTAGACATCCAGTTCTCCCAACACCATTTATTGAATAGGGAGTCTTTCCCCCAAGGTATGGTCTTGTTTGGTTTATCGAAGATTAGGTGCTTGTAAAATGTTAGTTTCATTTCTTGGTTTTCAATTCGATTCCAAGTGTCTATGTCTCTGTTTTTGTGCCAGTACCATGCTGTCTTGACCACTATGGCTTTGTAGTACAGACAAAAATCTGTATGCTGATGCCCCCAGCTTTATTTTTGTTACAGAGAACTGCCTTAGCTATACGGGGTTTTTTCCGGGTCCATAGAAAATGCAGAATCGTTTTTTCCAAATCTTGAAAGTACGATGTTGGTATTTTGATAGGAATGGCATTGAATAGGTAGATTGCTTTGGGAAGTATAGACATTTTAACAATGTTGATTCTTCCCATCCATGAGCATGGTATGTTCTTCCATTTGTTAATATCCTCTGCTATTTCCTTTCTGAGGATTTCATAGTTTTCTTTATAAAGGTCCTTCACCTCCTTCGTTAGGTATACTCCTAGGTATTTCATTTTCTTTTAGACTATGGTCAAGGGAGTTGTGTCCTTAATTAGCTTCTCATCTTGACTGTTATTGGTGTACACAAAGGCTACTGACTTGTGGACATTGATTTTATATCCTGAAACATTACTGTATTTTTTGATGACTTCTAGGAGTCTTGTGGTTGAGTCTTTGGCGTTCTCTAAGTATAAGATCATGTCGTCAGCAAAGAGGGAGAGTTTGACCTCCTCTGCTCCCATTTGGATTCCCTTTATTTCCTTGTCTTGCCTAATAGTATTGGCTAGAACTTCCAGCACTACGTTGAATAGTAAAGGTGACAGAGGACAACCTTGTCTGGTTCCAGATCTAAGAGGAAAAGCTTTCAGTTTTACTCCATTCAGTAAAATATTGGCTGTGGGTTTGTCATAGATAGCTTCAATCAGTTTTAGAAATGTGCCACCTATGCCTATACTCTTCAGGGTTCTAATTTGAAAAGGATGCTGGATTTTATCAAATGCTTTTTCTGCATCTATTGAGAGGATCATGTGATCTTTATTTTTGCCTCTGTTTATATGGTGGATAACGTTTATAGACTTGTGTATGTTAAACCAGCCTTGAATCCCTGGGATGAAGCCTACTTGATCATGATGAATGACTTTTTTGATGATAAGCTGTAATCTATTGGCTAGGATTTTGTTGAGAATTTTTGCATCTATATTCATGAGTGAGATTGGTCTGAAATTCTCCTTTTTGTTTGGGTCTTTTCCTGGTTTTGGTATCAGGTTGATGTTTGCTTCATAGAATGTGTTGGGGAAGATTCCTTCTTCCTCAATTTTTTGGAATAATTTCTGCAGTAAAGGAATAAGCTCTTCCTTGAAGGTTTGATAGAATTCTGGAGTGAAGCCATCTGGACCAGGGCATTTTTTGGTTGGAAGATTTTTTATTGTTTCTTTGATCTCAGTGCTTGAAATTGGTCTGTTCAGAAGCTCTATTTCTTCCTGGCTGAGTCTAGGGAAAGGGTGTGATTCCAAATATTGATCCATTTCTATCACATTGTCAAATTTCTGGGCATAGAGTTTCTGGTAGTATTCAGAGATGATCTCTTGTATCTCTGTGGGATCAGTTGTTATTTCCCCTTTATCATTTCTGATTGAGGTTACTAGAGATTTTACTTTTCTATTCCTCGTTAGTCTGACCAATGGTTTATCTATTTTATTTATGTTTTCAAAAAACCAACTCCTTGTTTCATTAATTTTCTGAATGATTCTTTTGTTTTTAATTTCATTGATCTCTGATTTGATTTTGGATATTTCTTTTCTTCTACTGAGTTTAGGCTTAGATTGTTCTTCTTTTTCCAATTCCATAAGATCTCTTGTGAGATTGTTGATGCGCTCTCTTTCTGTTTTTCGAATGTAGGCATCTAAAGCAATGAATTTTCCTCTCAAAACTGCTTTTGCAGTATCCCACAGGTTTTGGTAGCTTGTGTCTTCATTGTTGTTATGCTCCAGGAAGTTAATGATTTCCTGTTTTATTTCTTCCTGCATCCATCTGTTATTCAACAGAAGATTGTTTAATTTCCATGTCTTAGGGTGGGATAGAGCATTTTTGTTAGCGTTGAGTTCCACCTTTAGTGCCTTATGGTCTGAGAAGATACAAGGTAAAATTTCAATTCTTTTGACTCTGTTGATACTTGTTTTGTGTCCCAGGATATGATCAATTTTGGAGAATGTTCCATGGGGTGATGAGAAGAATGTGTATTCTTTATCTTGGGGATGGAGTGTTCTATATGCGTCTATCAAGCACAGTTGTTCTATGTCTCATTTAAATCTCTTATATCCTTGTTTAATTTCTGTTTAGAGGATCTGTCCAGCCCTGTAAGAGGAGTGTTAAGGTCCCCTGTTATTATGGTATTATCAGATATCATATTGCTCAGACTGAGTAAGGTCTGTTTCAAGAATCTGGGAGCATTTAAATTGGGTGCATAAATATTTAGAATTGAAATATCTTCTTGTTGTATTTTTCCCTTGACCAATATAAAGTGACCATCTTTGTCTTTTTTGACTTTAGTTGCTTTAAATCCACATGTGTCTGAAAATAAGATTGCAACTCCTCTTTTCTTCTGAATTCCATTTGCCTGAAAAATTGTCTTCCAACCCTTGACTGGGAGCTTTAATTTGTCTTTTGAAGCCAGGTGTGTTTCTTGCAGACAGCAAATGGATGGCTTGTGTTTTTTAATCCAGTCAGCCAATCTATGTCTCTTCAGTGGGGAATTCAAGCCATTAACATTTATGGAGATAATTGATAAGTGTGGTAGTATTCTATTCGTCTTATTTTGTGAGAGTCCATTGCTTAGTTTTATCTTTTGCATCAGTGTGGAGGTTAGGTTCTGTCCTTTAATTTCTGAGTTCTTACTTTGCTGCTGATCCATTGTGGTGGTCAGTGTGCAGAACAGGTTGAAGTATTTCCTGTAGAGCTGGTCTTGTTGCGAATCTCCTCAATGTTTGTATATCCGTAAATGATTTGATTTCTCCGTCAATTTTGAAGCTTAGCTTAGCAGGGTACAGAATTCTGGGCTGGAAATTGTTCTGTTTAAGTAGATTAAAGGTAGATGACCATTGTCTTCTTGCTTGGAAAGTTTCATTGGAGAAGTCTGCGGTCACTCTGATGGATTTGCCCCTGTAGGTCAACTGGCGCTTACTCCTGGCAGCTTGCAGAATCGTTTCTTTTGTCTTGACTTTGGACAGTTTCATCACAATGTGTCTTGGAGAAGCTTGGTTAGAGTTGAGGCGACCTGGCGTCCGATAGCCCTCTGAAAGCAGTGTGTCAGAATCTTTGGTGATATTTGGGAAATTTTCTTTTATAATATTCTCTAGTATGGCTTCCATTCCTCTGGGGCATTCTTCTTCCCCTTCTGGAATTCCTATAACTCGTATGTTGGAACGCTTCATAAAGTCCCATAATTCTGACAGTGAACGTTCTGCTTTCTCTCTCTTCTTTTCTGCCTCTTTTACTATCTGAGTTATCTCAAAAACTTTGTCTTCTACCTCTGAAAGTCTTTCTTCTGCATGGTCTAACCTGTTGCTGATACTTTCCATTGCATCTTTAAGTTCCCTGATTGACTGTTTCATTTCCTTCAGCTCTGCTCTATCCTTTTTATATTCTTCATATCGTTCATCTCTTATTTGATTCTGTTTTTCAATTTCCTTTTGGTTAATTTCCACTTTATTAGCAGTTTCCTTCATTGTTTCCATCATTTCTTTCATTGTTTTCAACATGTGTATTCTAAATTCCCTTTCTGTCATTCCTAACATTTCTGTATAGGTGGAATCCTCTGCAGTAGCTACCTCATGGTCCCTTGGCGGGGTAGTTCTGGACTGGTTCTTCATGTTGCCTGGAGTTTTCTGCTGATTCTTCCTCATGAGTGATTTCTTTTATCTGGTTCCTTGCCCTAATTTTCCTTTCATTTCCTCTTGCTCTTTAAGTTCTCATGCCTGTGGAAGTTGCGGGCGGGTTTAGACGGATTGAACACACGCGACCACTTGCCGGTTTTCCACTGTTTTAGTCTTCTTGGGGTCCAGAAGTCTCTCGCTGACTCCCTGTATCCTCTCAGGGGTGATGATAGGCAGATCCCACCAGCCAGAGATGCCTGGAGTCCTATATCCCCAGACTCACGGTGCCCAGATGCAAGGAAGCTGTTACTCGGCTGCCATCTTGCTCCGCCTCCTGCTGCAGTTCTTCTCACATTAATTTTCTACTTACAGAACCATGTTTAAGAAAATCTTCTCCACTGCAGATGGAGGCACTTTGCTCCTCCTCTGGGCGCTTCTGTTTCTCATTCCTATTTCTTGCCTTTCTGCATTAACAGGGACCTTTAGTCATTTGTACAACAGCAAGCAGTGCTGACGTGCCATATTCTTGTTTTATTTCTAATTTGTGGTGGTCCGTGAATTCATTCTTCAATTTCCTGAGACCAAGGACTCTGCAGAGAAATTCAGCTCATGGTCCCGAACCTGAGCCTGCCGCCGAGGTCCTCAGCCGCAAGTCGGTCCTCTGGGATCCTAGTTGCTTAACTCTTGATAGTGCTGAGAACACTGGCAGGGAAGAAGCTGAGCCTGAGGATGCTCAGAGTGGTGCAGTGTCCCCTCCCCTCTGACAGCTCCTAGCTGTCCCTCTCTTCTGTTCCTTTTATCTCTTTGTCTTTCTTACTACTTATACTCTGTACTTTTTTTTTGTTGTTGTTTTTTTTTCCATTTTCTTTCATTCAACACTCATTTGGAGCTAACTGTGAGCTGAAACTTCTGCTGGGCACTGGCTATACAGGCATGAACAAGACAGACATGTTCTGCCCTGACAAAGATTAGACTCCTGGCTCTTTTGCATGTATCCTTGAAGTTTTTGTGTTTTCTTTATGTTCATTACTCTTAACTTTTAGCAACTTGATTCCATGATTAGCACCAATCAAAAAAATCTTTCTTCTGCTGAAATGAACCAATCCACACTGTTTTACTGGAATAGAGTGTTACAATGAGACATTCTCTTTTTTTTAAGATTTCTTTTATTATTCTTTTTTTCAAATTTCTTTTTATCATGGGGGCACATAGACTAGTAAATTGTGGCAAATGTATATGATGAGACATTTTCCATTACAATTTCTAATGAACTCCAACCAAAAAAAGTGACAATTTGTCTCATGATTGTAAATAAGTTGTAGGCCCAAGTAGGATTTGCAAAGGAAGAGTCTGGGAGCCAGTTTGTGACCCCAGGGCAATTATCTACTACCAAGTAACAGAGATTCAGAGGCCAGAAGGAATGTAAGGAACTGGAACAGATTCTGATGAGCCCTGAGTCCCCCAAACCCATGTCCCTCCCAGTGGGGACAACCTAGCTTTGTCTTTCCCTCTCCTATGATGTAGGGAAAGGGGTTTTAGTGGCACCACTTGGAAAGATTGATAGATGTCTCCTAGAGTGTAGAGGACACCACAGCCTTAGGTGTGACTAAGGGCAAAATTGTGACTAGGGCAAAATACTAACATTTAAGAAAAAAGAAATTGCTGCCCTGGGGGAAGCCTGTACTTCCGGGTTAGTAGGGAGTTTTACTCAGGTTTCTCACAGACTGGAAAAGAATGGAGTGCTCTGGGATTGCCTTACATCCTGCTAAAGAGCGCCTCCAGGAAATTTGCAAAGACCTCAGAAGAAGGAAAGTAGACCTACTGTTCCCTCTGGGCCTCCAGATGACTATGAGTGACTGGCCAGAGAGACTCACTCAATTCCCTCCACCAAGGGAAGGCATGAATAACCCTCAAATGTGTTCCATCAGAGTTTGCCAAAGCCCTTCAGGGCCAGTATTTCACCACCATGGAAAAACCCAGGACATTCGAGTTATGCCTTCCTGCTTAAGATCTCCTCCCTCCCACCCAGCCTTCAACCAAGTAAACATGAAGAAGCCTTGTGAACGAGGGGGAAGTACTGGGCAAGAAAAAAGGACAGAAGGTGACTGCACCCCCACCTCTTTCCGTACCACGGCCAGTCCACAGAAATAGATTCAAGCTGAGAGATTAGAAATCCTTAAATGAAGATGGATGCTTTATTATAATAAACCATTTATATCATTACTGAGATTATTTTTTTGTGACCAGAAGTGACTAGATTGATGTCTATTTATGGCCTTAGAATAGACAGTTAGATCATAGTTTCTGCTCAAGTTTTCATGGTCCAGTTAGCTTGATAGTGGCCAGACTCTTCATGGAGGTAATTCATTTTGGCACTACAATTATTTGGCATGCACTAAAAAGCTCATAAGATGATAAAAGAAAGAAGATGCTTTGGGGATACCTCTTGATGCAGGCCATTTTTTCTCCATCCTAGAAAAGATCACACTTCATAGCCAACTACAAGGACAGTGCCCACATTTGGTCTGTTTATTTTTAAAAAGATTTGTGAATTTTTCTTTTTTACTTTGAAGACAAAGTCTCACTCTGTTGCCTAAGCTACAGTGCTATGACATCAGACTAGCTTACAGCATCCTCAAACTCCTGGGTTCAAGCACTCCTCTTGCATCAGCCTCCTCTCAGTAGCTAGGACGATAGACACCTGCCACAATACCGGGCTAATTTTTTTCTGTGTTTAGTAAAGATGGGGTCTTGCTCTTGCTCAGGTTTGTTTTAAACTCCTGTGTTCAGGAGATTTACATGCCTTGGCCTCCCAGCGCACTTATATTACAAGTATGAGCCACTGAGCCCAGCTGAACTTGTTCAGTTTTTAGAAAAATATTTCTTTGTTCAAGGCATTGCTTTAATGGACAAATTTGCTAACAAGTATGTGATGTGTGTGTGCTGACTATTCAACATAAATTCTATTTGTATTATTTTTGATATATCATGAACATGCTTTTATTCAAATTAACTCTGGAAAGTTCAGATCTAATTAATATCTTTGAAACCAGATAGCTGTGAACTCAATATAGAAGCAAAATGTTACCTCCATTGAGCCCCAGCCTAAACCTATTAGACTGGTTGAATTCAAAGGGAGGTCCTTGGATTAGCAGCATCAGAATTAAAAGAGAACTTGTCAGCAAAACTAATGGCCAGACCCCCACCCAGACCTGCAAGGCTGGGGCCCAGCAATTTGTATTTTGACAAGATTTGTAGAAGATTCTGATACGCACTAAAGTTTCAAAATCACTGCACTGAAAAGATATTTTTAATAACAAATGTTTTGTAGCACTCCCTTTGTCAGCCTAAATGCTATAAATAAGTTACCCATATAAATTTTTAAATCAATATAACTGTACTATAATGCTTAAATAAAAATAATACAATAAAATAATATTAATTTCCCTATGTTAGCACTCAGGCGTGATGACACTCAAAGACATTGTGAAGTATTCAAACAACTGCACCAATTGCTTTGAGCGTAACAGCTACACATGGAGAAAGAGGTCTCTGAGGGACTCTTGACTCAAATATCATGATCACATCAGTGACATGATATAACTAAACAACTGTGGAAAATTCCAAACAGAAAAAAAAATCTTCAATCTTCTACCAATGTGTACAATAGTAACATTCCTAGAAAATTCAGTATACACTAAAACTATCCCAAAGTGTGTGTGTGTGTTTATATGTAAAGTAGAGTTAGTCTCTAGACTGTGATAATTATAAGTTTTCTCCTACACAAATATCTGGTGAGAAACTTGAAATTCTTGTGGGGTGAGAGAGTACTAGCTGGTGGCCTCTGCTAATCTTATTTTATTGATTTTGTGAACCTGAAAGACCCGGTCTCTAAAGAAGAATCCCCAGTGCCTAACTAGGGCTAATTTGAAAAGGAGCCAAACAGCCATTTGCTGACTAGTGGTTACACACCTTTTCTAAGGTGTGGAAAACCAAAATATGTGCTTAACTTTAAGATTTTCATAGCTGACTGTCCCTCTCCGGTTCAGGTCTCCTAAGCCAACCAATAGGCTGTGGCCTGCATCACCTACTCAGAATTTTAATTGCATTAATTGGCGCTCAGCTCATCACAAATCAGAACTCAAGTGCCTTGGCCAATCAGAACTAAGCAAGTTTGAATCTTTCATTTGAATAAATGGTCCTGATGTCCCCATCAGGACAAAAACTGGTCATTAAAACTGAATCCTCTCTTTGTTCTCTGAATGGTACCTTCATTTTACACTGAAGGCCACATCTACTCTGTTAACAACCTATTCACTGGAATAGTCTCTTTCTCCAAAATTCCCTTTCAGAGAACTTTCGTTCACAACCTTGTTATGAAGTTACCTACATATAATACAATAAGCCATTTTTCTCAATTATACATATATTTATATTAAGCACCTAATTTAATGGGCAGAAATAAGTAAGTAAGACTTTCTTCAACTATTTTCCTACAGACAATTTAAATCTGACTGCATGTGAACAAAAAAGACTAGATAAAAATCTCAGGTAAAACTGGCCTGGCATGGTGGCTCACACACGTAATCCCAACATTCTGGGAGACTGAGTCAAGGGGATTGCTTGAGCTCAGGAGTTGGAGACCAGCTTGAAAAATTACCTGGGTGTTATGGCAGTCACCTGTTGTCCCAGCTTCTTGGGAGGCTGAGACAAGAGGATCGCTTGAGCCTAAGAGTTTTGGGCACTGTAGCCTGAGAGACAGAGCAAAACTCTGTGTCAAAAAAAAAAAACCCAAAAAATAAAACCTGAGGAAATAATTAAAGTTTATGGGTGGTAAGTAAGCATGTCATTAAAAATCCTAGATTTTTTAAATTCTTCTAGAGTCTTCTTTTATTTATTTATTTATTTATTTATTATTATTATTTTTTTTATTGTTGGGGATTCATTGAGGGTACAATAAGCCAGTTACACTGATTGCAATTGTTAGGTAAAGTCCCTCTTGCAATCATGTCTTGCCCCCATAAAGTGTGACACACACTAAGGCCCCACCCTCCTCCCTCCATCCCTCTTTCTGCTTCCCCCCCCCATAAACTTGATTGTCATTAATTGTCCTCATATCAAGATTGAGTACATAGGATTTATGCTTCTCCATTCTTGTGATGCTTTACTAAGAATAATGTCTTCCACTTCCATCCAGGTTAATACGAAGGATGTAAAGTCTCCATTTTTTTTAATAGCTGAATAGTATTCCATGGTATACATATACCACAGCTTGTTAATCCATTCCTGGGTTGGTGGGCATTTAGGCTGTTTCCACATTTTGGCAATGGTAAATTGAGCTGCAATAAACAGTCTAGTACAAGTGTCCTTATGATAAAAGGATTTTTTTCCTTCTGGGTAGATGCCCAGTAATGGGATTGCAGGATCACAAACATATGAAAAAATGTTCATCATCTCTATATATTAGAGAAATGCAAATC
Source organism: Nycticebus coucang (assembly GCF_027406575.1). NCBI lineage: Eukaryota > Metazoa > Chordata > Mammalia > Primates > Lorisidae > Nycticebus > Nycticebus coucang. The sequence goes on from NC_069786.1 coordinate 79,339,294, forward strand.
AAAACAACCCTGAGATATCATCTAACCCCAGTGAGAATGGCCCACATCACAAAACCTCAAAACTGCAGATGCTGGCGTGGATGTGGAGAGAAGGGAACACTTTTACACTGCTGGTGGGACTGCAAACTAGTACAACCTTTCTGGAAGGAAGTATGGAGAAACCTCAAAGCACTCAATCTTCTAGAGTCTTCTAACTCTAGAAGTCTATTATTCTAGATTTAAAAAATCCTATTGGACAGTGTAACACCTAAGTAAATTCATGCAGATGAATGATATTGGTAGTGGTGATGAAAATAATGTGATGACTGGCAAACTTCAAAACAGAAAATCCTCATTCTTATATAAGTAAATTATCTTAAATGAAAGCATGTACTGACAATACTGACAAGAAGTACTCAACAGAAATAACTCGAGAAAGTACTTTGGAGATTATAGTTATATAATACAATATATAATTTATATAATATAATATATAATTTATATAATATATACACAATCTATGTGTATATACATATAGTGTGTGTGTGTGAAGGATCTTTCCTTCACATAAAATTGGGTAAATAAACAATTATGAGATGTGGAAAAATCTAAAATAGTTACAATAAGAAGAGGTTTGATTTAATGAGGGGCTAAAACACTGAGCATTAAAATGTAATAGATTCTATTAAAGAAATAGTTTACTTATGACTATTGTTGACCAAAATTAACATTAGGATCTGTTAGGTTCAAGCCAAAATTCTGTATTTCTCTATTGATAAAGGAAACATTCACCTCTAAGATATCAATATTGTTTTAGTAAATGTATATGTAGCACAACTCAGGAAAACATGATATTGAGATACATGTTTAAAATGGTGGTTATAGCAAATAGCTTGTATAAAACTTTCAGAAGGATGCAACCGATCTTGTCTTGAGATAATGTGGAGTACCCAACAGAAATAGACAAAAACCAATCAAATATAAAATGGGCCTCCTTGAATCCAACACCTGGGGCCTGATCCCCAATCTGAGATAAGCTTTCAGAGAAAAATACTCATGGTTTTTAAAAAGTAACATCTTTATTTACTTGCTGAGTTAAAGAAATTCTATTCAGTGCTTACTCTCTGTCAGGAATTACTCTGTGCTCTTGAAATGAAGCAATTAACAAAATGGGTAAAGTCCCTGTGTTAATGGAGCTTCCATCCACTAGCTCAGAGAGCGAATAATCCAGGAAGTTATACAGCAGGTACAATAAGGATTATAAGAACAATCAGGCTATCGAAGGGGGAAAGAGACTAATAGGAGTAGTATTTTATATCTGGTGTTCATTTAATCTTCACAGCAACATGATGAGGCAAATAAAGAGTGTTCATTTAAGCCTAATCTTAAAATGAGAAAAGTAAAGCTCAGAGGTGACACAGGAACAGCAGATCCAGGACTAATCTCCAATTCAGTCTTACACTCACCTGTTGTACCTCCCTGCCTCTGCTCAGAGGAAATTAGCTTGTTTGAAGAACTTTCCCTAACAAAGTAAAATGAGGGGGAAACCAGAACTAGTATGTAGACAATTTCTTAAAAAAACATTTGACAGCAAAAACAATTTAAAAACCATCATAAATTCTCACTAATTAAGATGATTCTAAGTGCTCTCATAATTGCACATATAACTGTGCCAATCCACTTTTCTATCCATTAACAGTCCAACCTTTCTTCTATAATATTCTAAAGATCACTCTTTAAGCTTAACAATACCTTCTCTTCCCATTTTTAGTGTTATACAATACAGTAAAAACATTTTAAATTAACAAAATAAACACATTTGCAATCTGTTCCCTAAACTCATGAAATTTTTTTATGGTTTTAACACATTTTATTTCTCACGACTTTTATTCATTCCTAAAATAAACAATACATCTATCTATCACTTGCTATTAAATTGATCCCAACAAACAGGATTCCTATGTAAATTGTCAATATATCGTTAATGAAAATTTGAAGCACCAACATCAAAGACAGTGGCCTAATACAAAGTACTAAATCCGTAACATCTTTAGAGTTCAGAGAGCGTATATAAACTAAATTCTCAGAGGAGGGAATGTTACAATCCTCCCCCTTAAGGCTCTCTCCAACATTTTGAAAGGAAGTTGGTCCATGAGAATTTCTTTCATTGCTAACAGCATGCTCCCTCTTTTTTATTCTACTAAATCATGTATTGTGTTCTGTCTTGTATGCATTAGTCTCTTTTTTTATAGCTGTCAGGTCACTTGGTCAGAAAAAGGAATTTACTAGAAGGATACTAGCTGGCTGCACTCTCACCCACAACTGATCTCTACTCAATGACTTCACATCAATAATTCCAAATTTTGTATCTGGTCAAGAGCATCAGTTGACTAACCCTGGGTCCCTAAGGAAATTCTTGCTGCTAGAAAGTGAAAAAAGTGAGAAGAAATATCTGGCCACCTTTGGCTTCCATAATAGGACGTAGAACTCTAACTACCAACACTCAATGGGGAATTTTACAAAGGAGGTTCAATATGAGCAAATAAAATAAAAAATAAATAAAACCTAACAAACGTCCACACTCTCACACATAGTATTTCAGTATTTTTTACTCAAAACCTTTCCCCATTGTGCTCAGCACCATACCTGCCACAAATAGGGGTTCCATAAATATTCAGGTGGTCTCATCAAATTACTCAACTTTAAACTTGTAAGGTCACAGAGCCTACATCTTAGACACTTCAGTCTCCATTCACTGTCTACTACCAAGTCTTCTTTTGTTTCTTCTTCCTCATGCCTGTTATTCAGGTGGTGACCACAAATGATACTATCTCCTTTACATCTTGCACATTCATTCCAATTCATCTTCCAACCTACCATAACAGTGGTTTTTTAAAGAATATAAATCCACATAAATTCAATAATGAACTATTGACTACTGTATAAAATTTATCTGTGTCCCTCAAGGGCAATAGAAATGTCTCAGACCTTGAGGCCTTACCTCAAAGCTTCTACTTTTCGTAATCTTAGCAGCCAAATTAAAGCTAAAGTATCATGTTATTATTAGTTGAGTCAGCATCCAATAACTACCCCTCACCAGTCATCTCCTACCCATGATGTAATACATGGTCTAAACCTCCTACCTGCCCTCCCGTAACAGAGTCCTGTTTTTACCAGTGACAGAAACTGAGCTCAACCTGACTTAAACAAAAATAGGAAATCTGTGGGACCTACAAACGGAGATTCTAGTGATAATGCTTTCTTCAGTTGTGGTTTCTCAGACTTTCAAACAATATCATCAAGATTTGTTTTCTCTGTGTGTCCCAGCTGTGCTTTCCCCCATGAGTGAGCTTCATTCTCACAGTGGATCTTCTTGGTAGCAAAAGGCTGCACAGCTATAATTCTCAGATCTTCACACTTTCACATCCAGTAGAAGAAAGACCCATGACAATTCTTTCCAGAACATTCCCTTGTATCTCACAGGGGTACATGTCCTCTGTGAACCAGTCCCATGACCAGAAAGATAACCTGTGTTTGCTGGATTAAGCCAACTGGGGCTCCCTCTGGTGCTGGAAATGAACTCAACCTGATCAATCAATGATAATGGAAGTAGCTTTCTAAGAAATTTGAGTCTGTTATTTAAAAGGGCAGAACTACATTCTCATCAACAACCTCAAATCCAAATTCCTGGTATTTAATGTTCTATTAGGCTTAGGCTTGATTGTAGAGAGCGTAAATTGGCAGGGGACAGCCCTCATCCAGGATTAACCTACTCACACTGCGTGTGAAGAAGGGAAGAGAAGTCGCAAAACATGGAACACTGCCTTTTAGTATGCAGTGTTCTCACTAATTTTACTAGACACTGACTAGTCAGATCAGCCAGTCTCTACCTTTGAAAGAAGGAGATGGAAGAAAAGATAAGCAGGGAGCATGAACGTAGTGCTAGAGTGGGAAGGGAGGAGGCACATGTTTTATTCTGAATTTTTTAAAATTCAGAATAAAAATATTAATATCTTGAAACATTTTTTTCTCTTAGCTTTTTAAATTTTAAAGTAAAACAAGGGATTATATTTTTTACAATTTTTTTTTTGAGTTTGAAAATCAAATGTGAACCATATTTTTCCTGTGACTAATTTTGGGCATCACATTAATCAAATGACTCAAAAGACAAGGGTCTCAATATGTCGAAAAGTATTTTTTTCATTAAAAAAACAAATGCCTATTATGAAGCTAATCCATCTCTCATCTTCATGAATGCTATGCACCTCTCGGCCTTCAACTCTTAGACAGAGGCAGCAAACCCACTCTGATTTAAATGCTTTATGTGAAAAGAGAGAATAGTTATGCTGCATTGTACTTCAGTAGAAAAGAAATCACCTGCTGGCATTTTGATAGCCTCAAATAAAACTGGTTACCATAAGAAAAGAATTGTGGAAGGCATACTTTTATTTTCTACTGTCAAGATCTTCCCACTCACACACTGCTCTATAAAAGAAAGTACAAGTGCTTTTTACAAGGCAAAAATCTTATAGTTTGTTGATATTGATTAGCATATACATAAAAGATAGTTAATGCCCAAGTCCCTGTAAAGTGAAAATAATATCCAAAGTGTAGGCCATTTATTAAAATTTACAGTTAATTTTCAAAAATCACAGACAAGTATGAGCTGCAGAAAAAAATAAGCATGAAATCACACTCTAGATTCAGGCAAGGCTGCCAAAGAACACTTTTAGGAGCCCACGGTAACTAAGTTATCTCCTGGCAAGGAGACTAAGCCAGCGATGACAAGGGAAGAACAGCTTCTCTGCCAGGCCAACCTCTCACTTTATCTGTTTGATAAGTGAAAAGGAATTCAGAGCCATGGTGATGGCAGGGTTGACTCTACTAAAGCTCTCTTCCCCATCCTGACCCGGCCACCCGTATCAGTCAATGTTGAGGATCTGGAACAACCAAAACTTTCTGTGTTTTCATTAGGCTACTGGTATCATGGACCTTCTAGGAATGTTCACCTTCTGAAATTCTGAATACTGTTAATGAAAAAACGATTATATGACACTTGTAAAAGCATGGTAAAGAAGACTTCATTCAGGATCACTATAGCAGGTACAGGGATTACTGCCAACTGAGTCCGGCCATGAGTTAGAAAGACTGGGTTAACTCCAAACACAGGATGGGCAAGTGGGAATTTATAGCCAGAGAGCAGGGTACCGATCAGTGAATAGAAAATAACTAAGAGGAAATAAAAGGGATAAGGGGGATTCTGACTGAGGTGACCTAATACCTCTCAGTAGGGTCTTTCTGGCCACCCTGCCTAAAATAGACTACCCATCAACTTATTTCCTATTGCATGTCTTACTTATTTTCTTTATCAAAGAAAAACCAGAGCTGAACAATAGCTAAAGTGATTAGGAAAAAAGACTGTATTTATGATTATTGCAAATGGAAGAAAAGAAACCTTAATATAGAACCAGGCTCAATTCTGAATACAGCAAGGGTAGGTGGGAGCTCACACCAAGGAGCAGGATAGGAGTGAGCGGACAGAAAATTGCCAAAAGGCAGTATCGGGGTTAGGAGGGATTTGGGCTAAACTAACGTAACAGTATTGCTGCAGAAAGTAGGCCAGGGTGATCAGACCTCTGGAAAGAAAGCACTTTCACACGGGGCCCTTCTGCTTTGTTCCTCTCTGTAGGCCTCCTCTCCTACTGGGCACAAGGACTGATACATGGGGAGGCACTCGGTCAGGGAGCTGAGCAGATATCTCATTAAAGTGTGAGACTTACAGCCTAGCAAAAAGGATTGGAAATGTGTTGAAACTATTGAAAGTGTGTTTTTGAACCTCTTATTTTGGTTAATTTTTCATACCACTCAGTTTGTGTTTTCATTGCCCTTAATTCTCAGACAATGATAAAGAATAAATGGTAATGACGAGAGAAAGGGCCCTGCCTTTGGTTCATAAGGATTCTAGTAATAATGATTTAAAAGGAGGTGACACTTTTGAATTGTCAAATATTTCAAACCTAACCTAGGGGTTTACTTGTCAAATCCTAGTAAAGGAACTCTTTTGCATTTATATAGTAATATTTTGAATGTCTATGACGAATAATTTTTACAACTTTCTTTTTTTTTTTTTATTGTTGGGGATTCATTGAGGGTACAATAAGCCAGGTTACACTGATTGCAATTGTTAGGTAAAGTCCCACTTGCAATCATGTCTTGCCCCCATAAAGTGTGACACACACCAAGGCCCCACCCTCCTCCCTCCGTCACTCTTTCTGCTTCCCCCCCATAACCTTAATTGTCATTAATTGTCCTCATATCAAAATTGAGTACATAGGATTCATGCTTCTCCATTCTTGTGATGCTTTACTAAGAATAATGTCTTCCACTTCCATCCAGGTTAATACGAAGAATGTAAAGTCTCCATTTTTTTTAATAACTGAATAGTATTCCATGGTATACATATACCACAGCTTGTTAATCCATTCCTGGGTTGGTGGGCATTTAGGCTGTTTCCACATTTTGGCGATTGTAAATTGAGCTGCAATAAACAGTCTAGTACAAGTGTCCTTATGATAAAAGGATTTCTTTCCTTCTGGGTAGATGCCCAGTAATGGGATTGCAGGATCAAATGGGAGGTCTAGCTTGAGTGCTTTGAGGTTTCTCCATACTTCCTTCCAGAAAGGTTGTACTAGTTTGCAGTCCCACCAGCAGTGTAAAAGTGTTCCCTTCCCTCCACATCCACACCAGCATCTGCAGTTTTGAGATTTTGTGATGTGAGCCATTCTCACTGGGGTTAGATGATATCTCAAGGGTGTTTTGATTTGCATTTCTCTAATATATAGAGATGATGAACATTTTTTCATGTGTTTGTTAGCCATTCATCTGTCATCTTTAGAGAAACTTCTATTCATGTCTCTTGCCCATTGATATAAGGGATTATTGGTTTTTTCATGTGGATTAATTTGAGTTCTCTATAGATCCTAGTTATCAAGCTTTTGTCTGATTGAAAATATGCAAATATCCTTTCCCATTGTGTAGGTTGTCTCTTTGCTTTGGTTATTGTCTCCTTTGGTTCTGTCTCCTGTACAGAAGCTTTTCAGTTTAATGAAGTCCCATTTGTTTATTTTTGTTGTTGTTGCAATTGCCATGGCAGTCTTCTTCATGAAGTCTTTCCCCAGGCCAGTATCTTCCAGTGTTTTTCCTATGCTTTGAGGATTTTTATTGTTTCATGCCTTAAATTGAAGTCTTTATCCATCTTGAATCAATTTTTGTGAGTGGGGAAAGGTGTGGGTCCAGTTTCAGTCTTTTACATGTAGACATCCAGTTCTCCCAACACCATTTATTGAATAGGGAGTCTTTCCCCCAAGGCATGTTCTTGTTTGGTTTATCGAAGATTAGGTGGTTGTAAGATGTTAGTTTCATTTCTTGGTTTTCAATTCGATTCCAAGTGTCTATGTCTCTGTTTTTGTGCCAGTACCATGCTGTCTTGACCACTATGGCTTTGTAGTACAGACTAAAATCTGGTATGCTGATGCCCCCAGCTTTATTTTTGTTACAGAGAACTGCCTTAGCAATACGGGGTGTTTTCCGGTTCCATACAAAACGCAGAATCATTTTCTCCAAATCTTGAAAGTATGATGTTGGTATTTTGATAGGAATGGCATTGAATAGGTAGATTGCTTTGGGAAGTATAGACATTTTAACAATGTTGATTCTTCCCATCCATGAGCATGGTATGTTCTTCCATTTGTTAATATCCTCTGCTATTCCCATTCTGAGGATTTCATAGTTTTCTTTTTTTTTTTAATTTTTTATTAAATCATAAGTGTATACAATGATATGATTATGGGGCATCATACACTCACTTCATAAACCATTTGACACATTTTTATCCCAGTGGTTAACATAGCCTTTCCGGCGTTATCTCAGTTACTGTGCCAAAACATTTATATTCTACATTTACCAAGTTTCGCAAATACCCCTGTAATATGCACCACAGGTGTGATCCCACCGATTCCCCTCCCTCTACCCACACCCCCCTTTCCCACTTCCCCCTATTGTTAAGTTGTAGTTGGGTTATAGCTTTCATGTGAGAGTCCCAAATTAGTTTCATAGTAGGGCTGTGTACATTGGATATTTTTTCTTCCATTCTTGGGATACTTTACTCCTTCATTAGGTATATTCCTAGGTATTTCATTTTCTTTGAAATTATGGTGAAGGGAGTTGTGTCCTTAATTAGCTCCTCATCTTGACTGTTATTGGTGTATACAAAGGCTACTGACTTGTGGACATTGATTTTATATCCTGAAACATTACTGTATTTTTTGATGACTTCTAGGAGTCTTGTGGTTGAGTCTTTGGGGTTCTCTAAGTATAAGATCATGTCATCAGCAAAGAGGGAGGGTTTGACCTCCTCTCCTCCCATTTGGATTCCCTTGATTTCCTTGTCTTGCCTAATTGTATTGGCTAGAACTTCCAGCACCATGTTGAATAGTAAAGGTGACAGAGGACAACCTTGTCTCGTTCCAGTTCTAAGAGGAAAAGCTTTCAGTTTTACTCCATTCAGTAAAATATTGGCTGTGGGTTTGTCATAGATAGCTTCAATCAGTTTTAGAAATGTGCCACCTATGCCTATACTCTTCAGTGTTCTAATTAGGAAAGGATGCTGGATTTTATCAAATGCTTTTTCTGCATCTATTGAGAGGATCATGTGATCTTTATTTTTGCCTCTGTTAATATGGTGGATAACGTTTATGGACTTGCGTATGTTAAACCAGCCTTGCATCCCTGGGATGAAGCCTACTTGATCATGATGAATGACTTTTTTGATGATAAGCTGTAATCTATAGGCTAGGATTTTGTTGAGAATTTTTGCATCTATATTCATGAGTGAGATTGGTCTGAAATTCTCCTTTTTGTTTGGGTCTTTTCCTGGTTTTGGTATCAGGGTGATGTTTGCTTCATAGAATGTGTTGGGGAAGATTCCTTCTTCCTCAATTTGTTGGAATAATTTCTGCAGTACAGGAATAAGCTCTTCCTTGAAGGTTTGATAGAATTCTGGAGTGAAGCCATCTGGACCAGGGCATTTTTGGTTGGAAGATTTTTTATTGTTTCTTTGATCTCAGTGCTTGAAATTGGTCTGTTCAGGACCTCTATTTCATCCTGGCTGAGTCTAGGGAGAGGATGTGATTCCAAATATTTATCCATTTCCTTCACATTGTCAAATTTCTGGGCATAGAGTTTCTGGTAGTATTCAGAGATGATCTCTTGTATCTCTGTGGGATCAGTTGTTGTTTCCTCTATATCATTTCTGATTGAGGTTACTAGAGATTTTACTTTTCTTTTCCTCATTAGTCTGGCCAATGGTTTATCTATTTTATTTATTTTTTCAAAAAACCAACTCCTTGTTTCATTAATTTTCTGAATGATTCTTTTGTTTTCAATTTCATTGATCTCTGATTTGATTTTGGATATTTCTTTTCTTCTACTGAGTTTAGGCTTAGATTGTTCTTCTTTTTCCAATTCCATAAGATCTCTTGTAAGATTGTTGATGCGCTCTCTTTCTGGTTTTCGAATGTAGGCATCTAAAGCGATGAATTTTCCTCTCAAAACTGCTTTTGCAGTATCCCACAGGTTTTGGTAGCTTGTGTCTTCATTGTTGTTATGCTCAAGGAAGTTAATGATTTCCTGTTTTATTTCTTTCTGCACCCATCTGTTATTCAACAGAAGATTGTTTAATTTCCATGCCTTTGGGTGGGGTCGAGCATTTTTGTTAGAGTTGAGTTCCACCTTTAATGCCTTATGGTCTGAGATGATACAAGGTGCCGCACCCCCGGCATCAAGCCGTGGCGGGATGGCTCTGTCCGCGTTGTAAAAACTGTGGTAAGGCGGTGAGTGCTCCCCGGAGCGTTGCCCCCAGTCCCCCTGGCTTGCGACAGCAGCGCATAAGTTGCCTAGCATGCCTTTTAGTGAACGTAAAAACTCACGAGGTACGGCATAAAAGCCTAAAGGACTTTTACCCTGAAACTTGTTTGAAACCTGCTTGGTGAGCTGAATGCCTGATTGTTGCCTGTTTGCTCTGAGGAACCGGAACTAAGAATAAACACAGTGACTTACTGATCCACAATTAAACACAGCAAGTATGGCTGTGCCGGACTCAGTGGCTCCAAGAGAGCCTGTACAACAGCACGTCCCCACCATAAATGTCAGTGAATTGAAATAGTACATCGAGAGAATGCAGGCACGGCAAACAAGATGTTCCAACATGACACCTCCTGCAGTAAAACTTTACTTAGAAAAACATCTGACTTCACTAATTAGTAAAACTTTACTTAGAAAAATGTTTTACTTCACTAATTTTCATATGTAACACAAATCAATAGAGTAGTTTAATGTTTAATAAACAATTAACTATGAATCAAAATATAGTTACTAATTAGAGTAAAAATATATAGTAGTAGTCAAGTATTATACATAAAAGAATATGTTCAGCTGTTTTTAAAAGAGATCATAAGAAACTGAAAACAATTACAGAACTAAGAGAAGTTACAAGCCTTGACATTCCTAGATAAGGGGAAGCAACCAGGTGTTACTAATGAAACCACTTTCTTAGAACAAAAACCTTGAAAAAATAAACCACCTCCCTCCAAAGAGCAAAACCTTGAAAATATACAGTGCATCAAAAGAATGTATATACCACAAACAAGATGTTTCCAACCTGATATCCACCCACCCTTTCCCCCTATCTCTAACCTTGTCTTTCCTAACCTCACTTTCAATATAGTTTAGTTTTCATACAATATCCTTTTATTTCTCATGTTTCCTTCACACTCTAATCACTTATATGATTCATAATACACCTCTAATCATAACAACTATATATAATCATGAAAATAAAACTATGAAAGAAAGTAATGTGGTATGTTAAAAAACACATTCAACTTTAGATAAAAGAAGCTGAAAAGTAACTGCTGCTTATCAGCTACCTCACAGCTGCCTTTGTTCCCCCTTACGGGCAAAACACTGTGTAAGATAGATGGTTGAATGCTTACATTTGTAAGACAAGATAAGAACTTGTGACCATCTGCAAGTCATAAAAATGTCTTTTGTGATTTGTAATGCTTTGTCAAAAATGTATAAAAGACACTCTTAAAATTCAGTAAAGTTGCAGCTACTTTCCTCATCACTTGTGGTGTCTAGTAGTCTGTCAAATCACCCTGCGTCGACCTTCCAATCAACCTGAGCCGTTCGCCCTGAAAGCCCTCGGACTGAGACTCATTCGACTGGCGGTCCGTGGCAGCTGGCGCCCGAACAGGGACCTGAAGGACAGGTGATCTTTCTTTTTCTTTCTTTCCTCTCTTTTCAGATTGAAGGCGACTCTCACCAGGGAGCTCGAGTCCCGCCGGTAAAGGCTGACCGGTTAAGTGTGAGTAATCCGCAGGACAACATGGGGCATACATTAGGAAAAGAGGAACACATGCTCAGTGTCATGATACAGCGTTTGTTAGAGAAAAATGGTTTTCATGTGTCTCTCAAACGGTTGGAGGAGCTTATGCATTTCATAAAGTTGGTTAGTCCTTGGTTTCTGGAGGAAGGCTCTCTTTCTCTCTCCGACTGGAAGAGAGTGGGACGCGAGATGCGGAATTACATGCAGGAGCATGGGGAGCAGGTTTTGCCCCCACAAGCTTTTCCTTTATGGTTACAGGTTAGAGAACTTTTGGCTGACAATACCTTCTTAGAAGCATTTATAAGAGAAACTGATTCGGAGGCTGAAAGCCCTGAAACTAAGGTGGCACCCATTTACGATAAGGTTTCCCCAGAGGCTCTTAAAGATCCTGAGCCGGCATTAAATGCTGAGAGCGTAATTCCCTCGGCACCAACGCTTAAGGACATTCTACCGCCACTCCCGCCGGTTGATAATTCTTCTGACAGTGACGAGTGGGATGTGGTCGATGAATTTACTAAACCAGATGAGAGGGACAGAATGGATGATTGTATTCACCCTCGCCGAGCCTATCCGGTGGCTCGTATTCCCATGACTACACCCAGGCCAACTTTGCGGGCTCCACTTCCCCGTGTGCCTCCTTGTCTCCCCCCGCCGCCCGCAGGCTTTCAAGCGGCGGTGCGAGAAGCCCGTCAGCAGGGAGATTTTACTTTCGCTTTCCCGGTGCGCTTTCCTACTGAGGAAAGGGCACCACCCACCTGGGAACCTCTGTCGTTAAAGACACTTAAAGAATTGCAACAAGCTGTCCGTACATCGGGAGCTTCTGCCCCCTATACTTTACAAATTGTAGAATCAATTGGTAGTTTATGGCTTACTCCGTATGATTGGCAACAGACAGCCAAAGCCACACTTTCTCCAGGTGATTATATCTTATGGAGAACGGAGTATGAAGATAGATCCAGAGAAACCATTAACCAACGTGTAGGCAAGAAGGCACAGCCAACTTTATCCATGCTCCTAGGCACAGATGAATTTGCCACCACAGAAAGCCAAATTACATTACCCCGACAATTTCTAGAATTGGTCAGCCATAATGCAGTCTCTGCTTGGCGCAAACTGCCTCCTCCGGGAACCAAGGGTACCACTTTAGCAGGCATAAAGCAGGGTATGGAGGAATCATATCCTGACTTTATTTCTCGCCTGGAAGAAGCTATTAATAGAATGCTCCCACCGTCTGAGGGCACAGCATTACTACTCAAGCAGTTAGCTTGGGAAAATGCAAATACGCTGTGTCAGGACTTAATACGTCCACTCAGGAAAACGGGTACAATACAAGATTATATTAAAGCATGCATGGATGCCTCACCAGCAATCGTACAAGGAATGGCGTTTGCTGCAGCTATGCGGGGTCAAAAATTCAGTTCATATGTTAAAAGTGCTTTTGATAGAGACCCCAGTAATACATGTTTTGGGTGTAACCCCCCACATGATTTACCCACTTGTTATAACTGTGGGAAGCCAGGTCATATGCAAAAGGATTGTAAGAAATCCACTGGTGCTAATAATAATAATAGTAAGTCCCGTGGGCTTCCCCCGGGACCATGCCCTCGTTGTAAGAAGGGCAGGCACTGGAGAAATGAATGTAAATCTAAGTTTCATAAAGATGGAACCCCCTTGTCTGACAAGGGTGCAAATGCTAATAATGACAATAGGTCAAAAAACTAGGTAAGGGGCATTCTCCCAGCCCCGACCCCAAGGGAGAAATAACTGTGCCTACTACGGTACAACCTATTTTAAAACCTACATCTACCACTAATTGTATACCGCCAGAATGGACAATTCATGATCTCCCACGTGGAACTCCTGGCAGTGCAGGTCTAGATCTTGCCAGCTCTAAGGATATGATTATATCTAAACATGATGGTATTGCTCTAGTTCCTACTGGAATTAAAGGAAAGTTGTTGCCAGGCACAGTTGGTGTTATATTAGGTCGTAGTTCTAATCATACCAAACATTTTGAAGTTATTCCAGGAGTAATTGATTCTGATACTGAAAATACAATTAAAGTCATGGTAAAATCTTTAGTAGAAACTACACAAATTCATAAGGGACAAAGAATTGCTCAGTTATTGTTGTTACCATATATACCACTTCCCACCTATCACTTACATGATGCCAGGGGAGAGGGTCAATTTGGATTCACTGATCAGGACTGTGTAGCTCTCATACATGATTTATATGATAGACCAATATTAAAAATGAAAATTGAGGGCAGACCCATTAAGGGGCTAATGGACACAGGAGCTGATGTAACTTGCATTGCAGCTTCTGACTGGCCAAAATCTTGGCCGGTCCATCGGACTGGGTCTTCTTTAGTTGGCCTCGGTTCTGTCTCTGGTGTTATGCGAAGTACATCCCATTTGTTATGTGAATATAAAGACAAGAAAATTTACTTTCAACCTTATGTGTTACCCTCTCTACCCTATACTTTGTGGGGACGAGATCTTTTACATGTTCTAGACATGAAACTAGTTACAGGTGATCAGCTGAACGATCAGTGTTTTTCATAGGGGCCACTGCAGAAAATTATGCCTGTAAAATAAAATGGTTAACAGATGTTCCTGTGTGGGTTAGTCAGTGGCCCCTAACAACAGAAAAGTTACAGGCATTACAAATTTTGGTACAAGAACAATTAGATAAAGGACATTTAGAGGAATCCACTAGTCCATGGAACACTCCTGTGTTTGTTATTAAGAAAAAATCTGGCAAATGGAGACTTTTACAAGATTTAAGAGCAGTAAATGCCATTATGGAAGACATGGGTTCCCTTCAACCTGGGCTCCCATCTCCTGTAGCAGTACCTGAACAATGGTCGCTTATAATTATTGATTTACAAGACTGCTTTTTTACTATTAACCTACATCCTGAGGATTGTCCTCGTTTTGCTTTCAGCGTTCCTTCTTTAAATTTACAGGAACCATTTAAAAGATATCAGTGGAAAACTTTACCACAGGGCATGAAAAACAGCCCTACCTTATGTCAAAAATTTGTGGCGGCTGCATTGGCAGCACTGAGAAAACAATTCCCTAGCGCCTACATAATTCATTATATGGATGATATCTTACTAGCTCATCCTGAGCTGCCACAAGTACAGCTAATGCTAGAAAAGGCTATAGAACAATTAACTAAATTTGGCTTAGTCATTGCCCCAGAGAAAATTCAAAGAGATAAACCACTAAGTTATCTGGGACAATGGATTCATTCTGACTACATCACACCCCAAAAAGTGCAGATTCGGAGAGATAAATTACAAACTCTTAATGATTATCAAAAATTACTGGGAGAAATAAATTGGATTCGGCCTTTTTTAAAAATTACTACGGGAACCCTTAGTCCTTTGTTTACTATCTTACAGGGGGACTCTAATCCCCGTTCCCCTAGACATTTAACTCCAGAAGCCTTACAGGCTTTAGAAGTTGTTGAACAGGCTTTAACCCAAGCTAGGGTTAAACAAATTAATTATCAAAATCCATGGTCTCTACTTATTTTTTCTACTGAGTATACTCCTACAGCTTGCTTGTGGCAGGAAGGTATTTTAGAATGGATTCATTTACCACATGTTCAAACAAAAATTGTTGCTGATTATCCATACCTAGTGTCTTTATTAATTGACAAAGGAAGAAAAAGATCACGAGAGTTATTTGGCAAAGATCCTCATGTAATTGTAACTGCTTATAATAAAACTCAAGTAGAACAACTATTCCAGAATAATGATGATTGGGTATTAGCCTTACAAGGCTACGCGGGTCAAATTTTATATCATTATCCCAAACATCCTTTAATTGAATTTACAAAAACAATTTCTCTTATATTTCCTCTTATGTGTTCCAAACAGCCTCTGTCTGATGCAATAACCTTGTTCACAGATGGCTCCTCTACAGGACGGGCTGTAGTTTTTAGTCCAGGTCTGTCTCCTCTTATTAAGGAGGTTACACAAGCCTCTGCCCAACAAACAGAATTATGGGCTCTAATCTCAGCTTTTAATAATTTCAAACAAAAATTTAACTTGTACACAGACTCAAAGTATATTGCTTCCCTTTTTCCAGCCCTTGAAACTGCTCTTTTAACAGGAACCTCAAATATTTTACCTTTATTAAAAAAATTACAAACTTTAATTCAACAAAGAAATAATCAATTTTATATTGGTCACATAAGAGGACATACTAATTTACCTGGCCCTTTGGCCCAAGGAAACGCCACTGCAGATTTGTTAACACGTACCGTGGTGGCATCAGTGACTGAGGCTGAAGAAAGCCATGCCTTACATCATCAAAATGCTAACGCATTAAGAAAAATGTTTCAAATTACTAGAGAACAGGCAAGACAAATAGTCTTAAAGTGTAAAGCCTGTCCTATTACTCATCATCCTTTAAAATTCGGTGTCAATCCACGGGGTTTACGCCCCAATGTATTATGGCAAATGGATGTAACACATGTGTCTAATTTTGGAAAACTACAATATGTACATGTTACTGTCGATACCTTTTCTCATTATATCTGTGCCTCTGCAAGATCTGGCGAGGCTTACAAAGATGTTGTACAGCACCTATTTTACTGCTTTCAGCAGCTAGGTGTTCCTCATCAATTAAAAACAGACAATGCTCCAGCTTATACCTCTCGAGCATTTGAACAATTTTGTATACAGTGGAAGATTTCTCATTCTACGGGGATTCCTTATAATCCTCAGGGTCAAGCGATTGTTGAAAGAACTAATCAAATATTAAAATTACAGATTGAACGTCTACAAAAGGCTCATAAATATTTTTCTCCTCATCATATATTAACTCATGCTTTATTTGTTTTAAACCATCTCAATGTAAATTCTAATAATTTAACTCCTGCTTTATCTCATTGGCAACCGCAATCGGCTGCCACCCTTCCAAAAGTACTCTGGAAAGATTTATTATCGGGCCAATGGAAGGGCCCTGATATATTGTTAACCTCGGGACGAGGCTATGCTTGTGTCTTTCCTCAGGATGCCGACTCCCCTATCTGGATCCCGGACCGGCTCATCAAACCGGCTCCTCCGGAGACCCCGACGCAGACGACAACGCCTGCGGCGAATGAAAATTCTATCTGCACAGATGAGGACGACTGTGGAAGTGTCACCGAAACCCTCCAAGATCACATGGACACAGATCCGCGGCCTGGTGAAACAAGCTAACCGACTTCTCATGTCTCAAAATAATCCTTTAACCCCTACAATGTACTTTGTTGCATTTTTATCATTAATCTCTACTCCTAAAGTAGAAAGTGCTGCTTATTGGTCTTATGTTCCTAACCCTCCACTACTACACCCAGTGGGCTGGCTAGATCCAGACCCCATAAAAATTCTCTCTAATGATTCTATCCGCTTAGGAGGTTTAACTGACTCAGAATCCAGACATCATGCTGCGGCTTTAATTAATTTCACTGGCAAAGCCGATTCATTACCTATTTGCTTTACCTTAAAGGACAATACACCTCCTTTTTGTTTGTCTACCAGTTATAGAGTATTCTTAACTGATGCTCCAGATCCCCATGATGCAAATAGACGTTATGTTTGGGAATATGAATTACAAACTATTGGAAGTCCTAATTATAATGAAACCTGTTTGTCTGTGGACTGGTTACCTCTCCCTAACTGTAAAGAAAAATATAGAGATAAAAATCAATTCTGGGAATCATCATTAACTAAAACACCTACTTGGCTTTCCTGTGGATTCCCAGATGCCGCCAACAAGCATTCTCCTATAAATTCAAACATAATCATCTGGGACTATTCTCCTACTTCCTGTTATGATCATAATAAATACCTATCAAACCAATTAGATAAATATCATCAATATCAGTGGTCTAGTACCCCTCAACCAATACGCAGATGGTTTACACCTGGTTTAGTTGAACCCATATGGGTCGCTCAAGACAAAGATAAAACTCAAATACATTATGACTTATTTAGACTTGTTGCTGCATCCAACTTAATTTTAGAAAAAAAACCTAATATGCCAAAACCAAATGCAATGTCAGTAAGAACTTGTGTTGGATATCCGTATGCTCTACTTTTAGCTTCAAATAAGTACTTAACTATTACACAATCTAAAAACTCTTATCATATTTCTTGTACCGCTTGTAAAGTTACAAATTGTCTTACTTCTACTGATTTGTTTAATGAACGCTTGTTTAATTCTGTTTTAATTGTAAAAAGACCCTCTTATGTACTATTACCTGTTGATTTACAAGATAATCCTTGGTATGATAATTCTGCTTTACAAGTTTTACATACTGTTAATCAATTAATTCGACCTAAGAGGTTTGTAGCTGCTTTAATTCTCGGTATTTTAGCTTTAATTTCTATAGTTACAACATTTGCGGTAGCCACTACTGCTTTGGTTCAAGAAGTTCACACAGCTCACTTTGTTAATTCTCTCAGCAGCAACATCACTCTAGCTTTAATGACTCAAGCCAGCATAGATAATAAACTTGAAGCAAAACTTAACATCTTAGAAGAAGTAGTCTTAGCCCTAGGACAAGATATAAAGTTTATACAACATAAACTTCAAACTAGATGTCACTCTGCTTTTCCAGCTATCTGTGTCACTCCTCTACCTTATAACCTCTCCACCTCTTGGAACAAAACAAAGGCACATTTACAAGGTGTGTGGAAGGATAATGATATTACACATGACTTACATACCCTTCAAAAGGATATCACTGCCATCAGTGAAGCTCATCTACCTAGTACATCTCTCGATGCTCTGGCTCAATCACTCTCTGACAATCTTAAGTCTTTAAATCCTATATCTTGGATTCAGTACATTGTGTTTATTGTTATTATTGGATGCCTGATATTCTGTGTTGTCTTATTGTTACCATGTCTTCTTCGTTGTGTCTTTTCCTCCTTAAAGGCTGTTCGCCAAGACCTCTTTGAACTACGTTTCATTAACAAAAAGGGGGGAAATGCCACACCCCCGGCATCAAGCCGTGGCGGGATGGCTCTGTCCGCGTTGTAAAAACTGTGGTAAGGCGGTGAGTGCTCCCCGGAGCGTTGCCCCCAGTCCCCCTGGCTTGCGACAGCAGCGCATAAGTTGCCTAGCATGCCTTTTAGTGAACGTAAAAACTCACGAGGTACGGCATAAAAGCCTAAAGGACTTTTACCCTGAAACTTGTTTAAAACCTGCTTGGTGAGCTGAATGCCTGATTGTTGCCTGTTTGCTCTGAGGAACCGGAACTAAGAATAAACACAGTGACTTACTGATCCACAATTAAACACAGCAAGTATGGCTGTGCCGGACTCAGTGGCTCCAAGAGAGCCTGTACAACAGCACGTCCCCACCATAAATGTCAGTGAATTGAAATAGTACATCGAGAGAATGCAGGCACGGCAAACAAGATGTTCCAACATGACACCTCCTGCAGTAAAACTTTACTTAGAAAAACATCTGACTTCACTAATTAGTAAAACTTTACTTAGAAAAATGTTTTACTTCACTAATTTTCATATGTAACACAAATCAATAGAGTAGTTTAATGTTTAATAAACAATTAACTATGAATCAAAATATAGTTACTAATTAGAGTAAAAATATATAGTAGTAGTCAAGTATTATACATAAAAGAATATGTTCAGCTGTTTTTAAAAGAGATCATAAGAAACTGAAAACAATTACAGAACTAAGAGAAGTTACAAGCCTTGACATTCCTAGATAAGGGGAAGCAACCAGGTGTTACTAATGAAACCACTTTCTTAGAACAAAAACCTTGAAAAAATAAACCACCTCCCTCCAAAGAGCAAAACCTTGAAAATATACAGTGCATCAAAAGAATGTATATACCACAAACAAGATGTTTCCAACCTGATATCCACCCACCCTTTCCCCCTATCTCTAACCTTGTCTTTCCTAACCTCACTTTCAATATAGTTTAGTTTTCATACAATATCCTTTTATTTCTCATGTTTCCTTCACACTCTAATCACTTATATGATTCATAATACACCTCTAATCATAACAACTATATATAATCATGAAAATAAAACTATGAAAGAAAGTAATGTGGTATGTTAAAAAACACATTCAACTTTAGATAAAAGAAGCTGAAAAGTAACTGCTGCTTATCAGCTACCTCACAGCTGCCTTTGTTCCCCCTTACGGGCAAAACACTGTGTAAGATAGATGGTTGAATGCTTACATTTGTAAGACAAGATAAGAACTTGTGACCATCTGCAAGTCATAAAAATGTCTTTTGTGATTTGTAATGCTTTGTCAAAAATGTATAAAAGACACTCTTAAAATTCAGTAAAGTTGCAGCTACTTTCCTCATCACTTGTGGTGTCTAGTAGTCTGTCAAATCACCCTGCGTCGACCTTCCAATCAACCTGAGCCGTTCGCCCTGAAAGCCCTCGGACTGAGACTCATTCGACTGGCGGTCCGCGGCACAAGGTAAATTTTCAATTCTTTTGATTCTGTTGATATTTGTTTTGTGTCCCAGGATATGATCAATTTTGGAGAATGTTCCATGGGGTGATGAGAAGAATGTATATTCTTTATCTTTGGGGTGGAGTGTTCTATATGCGTCTCTCAAGCACAGTTGTTCTATGGTCTCATTTAAATCTCTTATATCTTTGTTTAATTTCTGTTTAGAGGATCTGTCCAGCTCTGTAAGAGGAGTGTTAAAGTCCCCTGTCATTATGGTATTATCAGATATCATATTGCTCAGACTGAGTAAGGTCTGTTTCAAGAATCTAGGAGCATTTAAATTGGGTGCATAAATATTTAGAATTGAAACATCTTCTTGTTGTATTTTTCCCTTGACCAGTATAAAGTGACCATTTTTGTCTTTTTTGACTTTAGTTGCTTTAAATCCACATGTATCTGAAAATAAGATTGCAACTCCTCTTTTCTTCTGAATTCCATTTGCCTGAAAAATTGTCTTCCAACCCTTGACTCGGAGCTTTAATTTGTCTTTTGAAGCCAGGTGTGTTTCTTGAGGATGGCTTGTGTTTTTTAATCCAGTCAGCCAATAGATGTCTCTTCAGTGGGGAATTGAAGCCATTAACATTTATTGAGATAATTGATAAGTGTGGTAGTATTCTATTCGTCTTATTTTGTGAGAGTCCATTGCTTAGTTTTATCTTTTGCATCAGTGTGGAGGTTAGGTTCTGTCCTTTAATTTCTGAGTTCTTACTTTGCTGCTGATCCATTGTGGTGGTCAGTGTGCAGAACAGGTTGAAGTATTTCCTGTAGAGCTGGTCTTGTTTGGCGAATTTCATCAATGTTTGAATATCCGTAAATGATTTGATTTCTCCGTCAATTTTTAAGCTTAGCTTAGCAGGGTACAGAATTCTGGGCTGGAAATTGTTCTGTTTAAGTAGATTAAAGGTAGATGACCATTGTCTTCTTGCTTGGAAAGTTTCATTAGAGAAGTCTGCGGTCACTCTGATGGATTTGCCCCTGTAGGTCAACTGGCGCTTACTGCTGGCAGCTTGCAGAATCTTTTCTTTTGTCTTGACTTTGGACAGTTTCATCACAATGTGTCTTGGAGAAGCTCGGTTAGAGTTGGGGCGACCTGGGGTCCAATATCCCTATGAAAGCAGTGTGTCAGAATCTTTGGTGATATTTGGGAAATTTTCTTTTATAATATTCTCTAATATGGCTTCCATTCCTCTGGGGCATTCTTCCTCCCCTTCTGCGATTCCTATAACTCGTATGTTGGAACGCTTCATAAAGTCCCATAATTCTGACAGGGAACGTTCTGCTTTCTCTCTCTTCTTTTCTGCCTCTTTTACTATCTGAGTTATCTCAAAAACTTTGTCTTCTACCTCTGAAATTCTTTCTTCTGCATGGTCTAACCTGTTGCTGATACTTTCCATTGCATCTTTAAGTTCCCTGATTGACTGTTTCAGTTCCTTCAGCTCTGCTATATCCTTTTTATATTCTTCATATCATTCATCTCTTATTTGATTCTGTTTTTGGATTTCCTTTTGGTTATTTTCCACTTTATTAGCAGTTTCCTTCATTGTTTCCATCTTTTCTTTCATTGTTTTCAACATGTGTATTCTAAATTCCCTTTCTGTCATCCCTAACTTTTCTTTATAGGTGGAATCCTCTGCAATAGCTACCTCATGGTCCCTTGGCGGGGTTGTTCTGGACTGGTTCTTCATGTTGCCTGGAGTTTTCTGCTGATTCTTCCTCACGAGTGATTTCTTTTATCTGTTTCCTTGCCCTAATTTTCCTTTCACTTCCTCTTGCTCTTTAAGTTCTCGTGCCTGTGGACCAAGGGTTACATGACCAGAAGGGTGAGAAGGTTGAAGAGCAAAAAAGGGATGAAAGAAAGGAGGACCAAGTGATAAGAAAAAAAAAGAAAAATAGAGAAAAGAGAGGGGGTGGGTAAAAGGAATATTGACAAAAAGAAGAGAGGCACAGAAAGAGGGAGACAGAGCAATATAGGTGTACAGTAGGGTACTTTGACACAATCTTAAGAAAACCCCACCTTCTGGGGGTGCCCAGTTGGGTGGTTCCCTTGAGGTCAGCAGCTCTTTGCTAACCTGATCAGACACAGTACCCCACCTCCACCAAGTAGAGAGGAAAGACAAAAATGCTATAAATCAAACCAAAACAAGCAAACAGAAAACTTTATGGGATAAAATTGGGTGAAAAACCAAATAATAGCAGTAGAAACACTAGCAAAAATGAAGTTCTAGTTATTGAAAAAGGCAGCAATGGGAAATTATAATTAAACTAGAAAAATTGAGAAAGAAAAAGGATCTGTATGGAAAAGGTTAAAATTAAAAAACAAAACAACATCAACAACATCAAAATAAACAAAAGAAACAACCAAACCCCCCCCCCCAAAAAAAAAAAACACAAGCAAAAACAACGCAGTATGTATATGTTATTGAATATTGTCTGGGCAACACGTGGTCTTCTGGGGTATGAGATGTTAATCACAGTTCTGATACGACTGGAGGCTGCTGATTTCTCAAACCCCAGCAGGTAGACACCCTAAATCTCTCTTCAGCTCACTTAAAAGGCACTTTGAACTTGTAAACTTGCTGAGCAGAAGCTTTCCCAGGAAAGTGCTTGTCGCTGGAATCACTGCTGAAGTGCCTATCCACATACCCAGTGTGCCAAAACCGGAAAACCGGTCTCACTCTGCCCTGAGGGCTAGGGCTGCAAGGCGGCTCAGACCCCACCCTTCGGCTACTCGGTCACTAGGTTACCAGCTCCCACCCGATTCTAGCTCTGCAACCCTGAGGGCGGAGCTTGCCAGGGCAGATCACTCACAATGGGTCCCTGTGACCCACAGCCAAACACTATTAGCTCCGTCTGGCTCAGCGGCTCCGACTGGGGCCCTAGACAACGGCCAAAGTTCTCCGCAGTCCTGCTCAGGCTCTCCCCAAGGCAGTTCAACTGAGTGCCAAGTCCAAAGACACCAAAACAGTTCACAGGTAAGGCCTTTCCAGTTCGCTGCTACTGAACTTACAGTTGCCGGCAGGTTTAGACGGATTGAACACACACGACCACTTGCCGTTTTTCCACTGTTTTAGTCCTCCTCTTGGGGTCCAGAAGTCTCTCGCTGACTCCCTGTATCCTCACAGGGGTGATGATAGGCAGATCCCACCAGCCAGAGATGCCTGGAGTCCTATCTCCCCAGACTCACGGTGCCCAGATGCAAGGAAGCTGTTACTCGGCCGCCATCTTGCTCCGCCTCCCTACAACTTTCTTTTCTAAACATATATATAAGAAAAACTATAATTTGAGAACCTAAATATATTTTGGAAAAAAAATTCATAGCAATGTCTCAAAAACTTTTAAATGCTTGTTTTGATATATTCCATTAGGAGTTGTATAATTTCTAACAAACCCCATAAATTGCAAGTGTTTTTTTTTTTTTTTTAAGTGGAAAACGAGATATTCTTCAGTTTACAATGCCTTTTCTTTATTTTATCCTTTGGCAAGTATAATGTGCCATAAAACATTAATCTTAAACCAGTTTGATGCAGTTTATTTTATTTTTTATTTTTCATTTTTTTGAGACAGTCTCAAGGTGTCATCCTGGGTAGAGTGCCATGGCATTATAGCTTATCGCAACCTAAAACCCTTGGGCTCAAGCGATCCTCTTGCCTCAGTTTTTCTATTTTTAGTAGAGACAGGATCTCGCTTTTGCTCAGGCTGGTCTCAAACTTATGAACTCAAGCAATCCACCCACCTTGGCCTCCCAGAGTGCTAGGATTACAGGCATAAGCCTCTGTACCCGGCTGTTTGATGCAGTTTAAAATAATAATTTTTGTTCCTTAGCCACAAACACATATATACTGACTTCATGCCTGCTGAATGGAGTTATCCATGGGCAAACTTGGAATATATTCCTAAATAATCCCCAAATCAGAATTGTTACTTCATCTTTTCAAGAAACAAACCATGTAGAATCATTTTTTCCCAAAGCCTTAACAAGATTTGGGGCATATGCACTTTGATGGCGAGATTATGTTCATTCATTAAATAAATGACACACTCTTGTTTCCCCAGTGTCTAGAATGATGCCTGAAAGGAGGAGAGGGCTAAACAATATATTTTCACAAATAAAAGCAGGCCATATTTATTATAGCAAACACAATATAGGAATAAGGAAGCTGTTATATTAAATTATTAATATGTTAAATTTTAGGGCAAACAAAAAAACTTTTTCAAGTGTTGCACAAACTTTATTTTTTTTTATAATCTGCCAGTTCTTCATTTGTAAAGCCTTGAATGTGCCGTCAGTTGTTTACTTCATAATGTCTTTAAATCCACATTTTTCTGTTCATCCTATCAGCTCTGACCTAGTCTGTATCCTCCGCTATACCTCAGCCTCTGGGCTCATATATCTGTTACAAGTTTCATATTCTCTTCTTCTTTTTAAAAATAGGTTTGTCATTCACAGACCCTAAAAGGCACCCTGTTTCTCACACCAGATAAAAGTCGAACCCTTCAGGCTAGGAAATAAAAACTCGAAATTAAGTTCTGGTTCCCTTTCCCTCTAGTAAAGTGTGTGGGGTTGATTGATTTGTGCTCTGGGCTTCAGTTCTTCAACTCAAAGAAACTGGAGAACTTGGAGAAACTAAGGGGTGGGATAGTCTTAGAAATGTGAAGGCACAGAAGCATAAACCCACTGGATATGTTAGTAAAATAGTCAGTAAACCATCTCCACTGGAGAGAGAGGTGATGATGGAAACAAGGAAATAGAAAGTTAGAAAGTTTAGAAGACTAGAGAGAAAGAGACTCTGAATACTGAACAGAGAGCTATGTCCTTTGTTCTATAACAATAGGATGTCACTGAAGATTTTTAAAGAAAGGGTGTTACTCATATTCATCACTCAATTTCCAGGAAGGGGCTCTTAACTAAAGCATCCCCAGGTGCACACAAACAGATCGTGGTAGAGGAGGTAAGTACTTTTGGTTAGAGTGGTGAAGTAAATCAAAATTCTATTCTTCCTCCTAACTAGCACATTCCCTCTGCTCGTGAGAACCCATATTCCTAAAAAGCAAACCAGGCATGGACAGAGTTTTGACAAATAGAAGCCTAGAGAAAGACCCACTCTGCTCTGGCCATAGAGCAAAAATAAATGAGAACTTAGGATTTGTCTGTTGAGCTAGTAGGCTTACCAGGCTGAAAGAGCAGCTAGACATTAAAAGGGGTGCATAGCTCGTATCTAGGGAAGTAGAAACAAAGGGGGAAAATGGGGAAGTAGAAAGGAAAAGGAAAGAAAGAAGGGAAAAGAGAAAGGAATGAAGGATGTGTGGGAGGATGAAAGGGAAGAAGCAGAGAGAAAAGGAAGAAAATTACCAACACCAGGAAGAAAAGAGATTCCTTACTCAGATTCTACGGTTCTTAAAAGAGTAATAAGGGAATTGCAGGATTATAAAAAGATACTGTAAATAAATTTGTGCCAATAAATTTGGCAACCTAAATGAAATGAGAAAATCTATAAATCACACATGAAAAATGTTTTAAAAATTGAAGAGCTCTATAGGAATTTAAAATTTTTAATTTGTAACTAGAACCTTTACAGAAAGAAAATGTTGGACCTAGATGCCTTCAATGGTGAATTTTTTCAAATATTTTAGGAAAAAATAATAGTCATCATTTACAAACTCTTTCAGAGAAGAGAGGACTAGGAAAAACTTTCCAACCTTATTTTATAAATCCAGAATTACTCTGATTCCAAAACCAAGCAAAAATAACATGTGAACTAGAAATCAATATTATTTGTGAATATAAACATAAATAAGGCTTTAAAATATTAGCAAATCAAATTTAGCATTATATAAAAAGGATTATATATCATAACCAAAGAAGTATTTATTCTAGGAATACAAAGCTGATTTAATATCTGAAAACTAATCAATGTAATTAACCATGTTACTTGAATAAAGAGAGAAAACCAAATCCAGGCATACTTCAGAGATACTGCAGCTTAGTTCCAGACCATCACAATAAAGCAAATACCAGAAAAAAGCAAATCACTATGTTTTGTGTTTGCTATACATATAAAAGTTATGTTCACACTATCCTATGTTCTATTAAGTGAAATAACATTACATCTAGAAAAAGTAGATATCTTAATTAAAAAGTACTTCTTGCTAAAATATGCTAACAATAATTTGAACCTTCAAGGAGTCTCAATTATTTTGCTGGTGGAAGGTCTTGGAGGTTCAGTCTTGATGGCTGCTGATTAATCAGGGTGGTAGTTGCTGAAGGTTGGGGTGGCTCAGGTAATTTCTTAAAATAAGACAATGATAAGTTTTGCTGCATTGACTGACTTTTCCTTTCATAAAAGTTTCTCTGTAGCATGTGGTGTTGTTTGATGGCATTTGACCCACAGTAGAACTTCAGACTTGAAGTCAATCTATTCAAATCCTGTTGCTGCTTTATCAATTAAGTGTATGTGATATTCTATATCCTTGTTGTTATTTAAACAGTGTTCACAGCATCTTCACCAGGAGTACATTCCATCTCAAGAAGCCACTTCTTTGCTTATCTACAGGAAGTTGTATCATGAGATTACAGCAACTCAGCCACATCTTCAAACTCCACTTCCAATTCTAGTTCTCTTGCTATTTCCATCACATCTGCTGTCACTTCCTCCACTGAAATCTTAAACTCCTTAAAGTCATCCATGAGGGCTGGAATGTCTTTCAAACTCCTATTAATGTTGATATTTTAACCTCCTCTCATAAGTCACAACTGCTCTTAGTGGCTTCTAGGAAAGTGAATCCTATCCAGAAGGTTTTCAATTTACTTTCCCCAGATCCATCAGAGGAATCACTATCTATGGCAACAACAGCTTTATGAAAGGTAGTTCTTTAATACTTCTAGTTACTCCTTGATCCACGGGCTGCAGAATGGATATTGTGTTAATAGGCATGTAAACAACATGAGTCTCCTTGTACATGTCCATCAAGAGTACTTGGGTAACAAGGTGCACTGTCAGAGAGCAGGAATTTTTTGAAAGGAATCTTTTTTCTCAATAGCTTCTCAACAGGGAGCTTAAAATATTCTGTAAACCTTGCTGCAAACAGATGTGCTCCAAATACAGAACACAGGCAAAATAGATCTAGCAATATTGCTAAGGGCCCTGGGATTTTCAGAATGTTAAGTCTTCAATGGCTTCAATTGAAAGTCACCAGCTGCATTGCAACTCCTAACAAGGGAGTTATCCTGGCCTTGGGAGATTTGAAGCCGGTTTATGACTTCTTCTCTGTAGTTATGAAAGTCCTAAATGGAGTCTTCTTCCAATATAAGGCTTTTCTATCTACCTTGAAAGTCTGTTGTTCAGCATAGCCACCTTCATCAATGATCTCAGCTAGATATTCCGAGTAACTTCTTGTAGCTTCTACATCAGCACTTGCAGCCTCAATTTGTGCTTTGATGTTATAAAGATGACTTCTTTCCTTAAACCTCACCAGCCAACTTCTGCTAGCTTGAAACTCCTCTTCACAGCTGCTCACATCTCTCAGCCTTCATAGAACTGAGAAGAGTTGGGGTCTTCCTCTAGCTTTGACTCACGAGTATGCTGTGGCAGATTGATCTTCTGCACAGAACACCAAAGCTTCCTCCATGTCAGCAATAAGGTGGGCTTACTTTCTTATCATTCTTGTGTGCTCTGGAGTAGCAATTCTAATTTTTGTCAAGAATGTTCCTTTGCATTTACAACTTCGCTGTTTGGTACAAGAGACCTGACCTTCAGCCTGTCTTGGTTTTTGACATGCCTTCCTCACTAAGCTTGATCATTTCCAGATTTTGATTTAAAGTGAGAGACATGTGACTCTTCCTTTCACTTGAACACTTAGAGAATATTGTAGGGTTATTAATTGGCCTAATTTCAATATTGTTACATCTCAGGGAATAGATCTAAAGAGAGGGAGAGGTCTAAAGAGAGGGAGAGAGACAGGAAATGGCCGATCAGTGAAGTGGTCAGAACATACACAAAATTTATAGTTTGAGTTCATTGTCTAATGCAGGCATGTTACGTGTTGCCTCAAAACAATTACAATAATGATGGAATTACTGTACCAAATGGTAAGTCTAAAAGCCCTGACTTCAGCATTCACTTGTGCCTCCTCAATCTATGGAAATTTAAAAAAAAAAAAAAAAAAACTTTTGTTTAAGTTTTACTCAAGAGAGAATTAAAAAAATTTAAAAAATGTATAATAACATCAAAGATCATTGATCACTAAAACAGCTATAATAATAGTGAAAAGCTTTGAAATACTTCAAGATTGCCAAAATGTGGCACAGAGACATAAAGTGAGCACATGCTATGGAGAAACGGCCCTGATAGACTTAATGGAGGCAGGGTTACTGCAAACTTTCAATCTGTTTTTTTTAAAAAGCAACATATGTGAAGCACAATAAGCAACATATAATAAAACAAGGTACGTGCACAATCATTTCAGCAGGTTCAGTGAAAGAATTCAGCAAAATGTTCTGCCATTTCATAATAAAAACTCTCAAGACAACGAGAACGTAAAAGAAATGCTCTAAACCTGATCAAGTGCTAACTAACTCAAGGACGCAAAGCCCAAGGCTTTCTAGCATTCTAAACGTTTAGTTTAATTCAATTCTCCAAATATTAATTGAGCAGCTATTCTCTTCCAGAGGTAATTATAGAAATAGCTATGAAACACTTACCAAAAAGATAGTCCCTGCTCTCCAGTTACTTAGAGTTTACTGAGAGAAAGAAATAAGAGATTTCAATAAAGACATGATAAACGCTACGAGATTAGTAAAACAGGGTGCTGTAAAGTCATCATGGCAGCACTCCTAATCCACTCTCACATCCAGGAAGGCTTCAAAAAATGGGTCTCTGTAAAGTCAAACCTTAAGGATGGGAGGAGTCACCCTGTGAAGTGAGGGTAGATGGAGGGACAGTATGCACTGTCATGGAAGGGCAAGTAGGTAATACGAACGGATACATTCACAGAAGGAAGAGAATCTCTATTGTGTTACAGAACACTTAGAATAAAAGGTTTTGCCTATGGCATGTTAGGCTTAGTTCAGTGGGAGATGACATTTGACTTCACAGTTTTACAGAGCTACTATGACTATTTTGATATAGCAATTTGTTTTTTAAGAATTACATTGTCTCTGTTCTAAGTGATTTTTGTACTTGAGTGCTGCATGTAGGTGGAATAACATTTCAAATAGTTAAAATGGTACCAAAAAACTGAGAGTAAGCAAATGACAATCTTCACAGTTTAGAGAACTAAATTTTCCGGGTGGTAACACGATGCCAACTTGTTCTACAGACCAATACCTTTACATCTAGTGCAAAAGTATTGTCTAAAACTACCAGCTATGATCCACAGTTATGTGGCTCTAAGACAGTTAAAAAAAATCATAAAGAAGATACCCATTCCCATAATTATTCATTTAAGAAAAGGGATAACATCACACAGGTGACAGATATATGTCAGGCAGATTAAAAATATGAACAGGAAGCTTTTCCTATGCCTATAACAGATTTGACTTACCCTAGTTCCACAATCATCAGAAGTCCTGAGAACTCTTTTATATATAGTGTGATTACTGAGCATTAAATCCCAACTGAAATAAAGCAAAACAAAAATCTCTCTTTAATCTAAATTATAACTTCTCGAGTTTGGACTAAAATGAGTGTAGGATGCGAGGTAAGGTGAAAGTCTCCTCGGCATTCCTTCTCCGAGTTAGGCCAGCCCAGTTCCTTTCGCACATTAAGAAGCTATGCACTATTCACAACTTTATTATACTGCACTCTGGGAAGAAATTTTTTAGGTTGTCATTTGCTTCTTTTTAAATAATTTTTTGGTTGAAAGTTTTTTTTTCAACAGGAAAGAAATTATCATACTGTGCAGTATTCTAACTCTTTGGTGAATGTCAACAAGAACGTCAACGGCTCAGCCCTCTGCTGGCAAGAAGAGTTTCATCAAACACTCTTCCTCTAAAACATTTCAATTTTAAAATAAATTTGGAACCAAAAACCAAACTTCAGTATCTGGACTAATAAGCTTAATACTAAAATGCTACCATAAAAAAGTTAATTCTCTATAAACAGATGTTTAATGTGCATGTTTGATGCGTCCATTTTTTTGTAAAGTCATAAATAAGCACATAGAGTAAATATTTACTTGGATCTAGAGACTTTACTATAATCAAAGTTTAACTCTTTCTCTTCAGTTAAAAAAAAACAAAACTCTTTCTGAATGAGGAAAATGTCTTTGTAAACATGTTTATGGAAGGAAAGGACAAGTAGGTACACCTCAGGCATACCGTGCAGCAGCAAGGCAACCTACTCTGTTCTCTAAGTGGGGCAGCCGTTCAGTGCATGGACTTTGCGGTACAATCAAATATGTTAGAATTAAACCTTGCCTCCATTAATAATCAGTCATGTGATCTTGAAGCAACAAGCTACTTAACCTCCCTGAACCTCGGGTGTTTGGTTTGGCTTTGTTTTTTACCTATATAATACCATTCCTAATTTTTAAGGATCTTGTGAGAATTAAATGAGATTATTGTGAAACACATAGTAGGTGCTTACTTTAGTTCTCCTGATGATATAGAAAGGCTCTATAAAGTTGCTGCTTT
Source organism: Nycticebus coucang (assembly GCF_027406575.1). Taxonomy (NCBI): domain Eukaryota; kingdom Metazoa; phylum Chordata; class Mammalia; order Primates; family Lorisidae; genus Nycticebus; species Nycticebus coucang. Next base: position 79,369,862 of record NC_069786.1, read on the forward strand.
TCCTTAATAAAATAGAAAAATAAATTATGGACTATGAACAACTGTGTTTTTTGTTTGGTTTGGCTTTTTTCAGACAGAGCCTCACTCTGTTGCCCACACTACAGTGCCATAGCCTCAGTCCGGTTCACAGTAACCTCAAACTCCTGGACTCAGGCAAAGCCATGCCTCAGCCTCCTGAGTAGCTGGGACTATAGGCACCTGCCACAACACCCAGCTATGGACTATAAACGTGAAGGGTCAAGGAAAGTGCCTTGAGTCACATACTAAACAGAGCAATGAACCTCCCTAAGTTTGGCTACAAAGACAAGGGCCTTAGTTCCCATGCAGGCCTGCCTCCACATGTGGTAAATGCCACATTCTAGAAAACTGAGTATGCAGGACTGCAAGGTGAAACATCACAAGAATTTTCACACATTTGATTGCATGTCACAAACAAATCCTAGAAGTCGAGAGCATCATTGCAGCAATCTGCATTTTGCAGATCAAAAAATTTCTAAGGCAAGCCCCAAATTTCATAGCTAAACTGAGCAAAGATCCATTCAAAGCTTGAAAATCCAAAGCCTTTTCATGCTTTTGACAGAAGCTATAAGGCACAGTTCAGATTCCAAACACAAAATCCTATCAGATGATATACAATGTACAGGGTCTCACAATTAAGTTTGCAAACTCATGCTAGAAAAAGTGCTACATAGCTCAATGCTGAATGTCACGACTGTCACCTTCAAAATACTCCCCTTGGGAAGCTACACATGAGTGCCAGCACCTACTCCATCCTTCAAAGCAATTTTGGAAATCTTTTTCTGGAATGGCCATCAAGGCTGTTATCATATTACCCTTGATTCTTAAATGTCATCAAAATGTCTTCCTTTCAATATTTCCTTTGTCTTCAGGTTAAAAAAAAGTCACTGGAGGCCAGATCAGGTAAGCAGGGAGGCTATTCTAATACAGTTATTTGTTTCCTGTCTAAACAGGCAGTGCCACAGAGCTTGTGTACTGGTGTGATGCAGGAGCCATGTTTTGGCAAAACATTCAGGTTGTCCAACTTTTTGATGCAGACTTTTCAGCACTTCCAAATAGTAAACCTGCCACAACACCCAGCTATGGACTATAAATGTGAAGGGTCAAGGAAAGTCCATAGCTGGGTGCTAACTAGGTTAACTGTTTAGTTGGTACAGATTCATATTAAATAATCCCCCCTGATATCACAAAAGGATTAAAACACTGTTAATTTGGACTGACAGAGCATTTTTGGTCATAATTGGTTGACTTTCATTGTGCACATCAACACACTGTTTTGAGGTACACCCACATTTTATCACCAGTGATAACATGGCCCAAAACATAGTTTTGCCGCTCCAAGAGGTCTCGGCAAACTTCAACTCTCCTTTGCTGTTGCTCAGGGAGCTCCTTTAGGACTGTTTTTGCACACACCATTCTCACGGCAAGATTTACAGTGAAAGTATCCCTCACTATTTCTCTATCAAAGTTTAGTATGATTACCGTGCTTCTCATAGTCACCCTACTATCTTCTCACAGTCTGCTGTGCTTCTCATAGTCACCCTACTATCTTCTCATAGTCACCCTACTATCTTCTCACAGTCACCCTACTATCTTCTCACAGTCTGCTGTGCTTCTCATAGTCATCCTACTATCTTCTCATAGTCACCCTACTATCTTCTCATAGTCACCCTACTATCTTCTCACAGTCACCCTACTATCTTCTCACAGTCTGCTGTGCTTCTCATAGTCACCCTACTATCTTCTCACAGTCTGCTGTGCTTCTCATAGTCACCCTACTATCTTCTCACAGTCTGCTGTGCTTCTCATAGTCACCCTACTATCTTCTCATAGTCACCCTACTATCTTCTCACAGTCTGCTGTGCTTCTCATAGTCACCCTACTATCTTCTCATAGTCACCCTACTATCTTCTCACAGTCACCCTACTATCTTCTCATAGTCACCCTACTATCTTCTCACAGTCTGCTGTGCTTCTCATAGTCACCCTACTATCTTCTCATAGTCACCCTACTATCTTCTCACAGTCACCCTACTATCTTCTCATAGTCACCCTACTATCTTCTCACAGTCTGCTGTGCTTCTCATAGTCACCCTACTATCTTCTCATAGTCACCCTACTATCTTCTCACAGTCACCCTACTATCTTCTCACAGTCTGCTGTGCTTCTCATAGTCACCCTACTATTTGACACACAATTCAGTGAATTTTTGCTATGTTTTTATCAGTTCATGTTACTGGCTGCCAGGACGTCTCTTCATCAGTGACGCTTTCTCTCCCCTCAGAAAAAACTTCAACCATTTGTACACTGCTGTTTTCTTCATGGCATCATCCCCATACACTTGCACTAACATATCCCTGATTTCACTTCCACTCCTGCCAAGTTCATCTAGAAATGTAAGGTATGTTCATTGCTCTAATTCAAGCCCCCACATTCTCGCAATGGCACACAAAAACGTACAACACAATAATGAACGCCACTCAGCAAGACACTGCCACACACTGAAAGGAACACAGCTGGGAGAAACTGATGTACCACGGTTTTGAAACCTTACCACGCTGTATGCACAGTGCTGCCAAAGTAAGCACTCTGTGGGAAGTTTGCAAACTTCATTGTCAGCCCTTGTATGTCTCCTTTGTAAAGGACTGGGGCATCTTTGTTCTCTAGATACCAGGTGTTTAGGAAGAATAGGTGAGGTTTTGTTGCAGAAGCTATGGAGCCCAACTCATACGACTGCTTCACTTCAACCTGAAGGGGAGATGAAAGAGCACCTGCAGAAGCTGCTCGGACCCGTATGAGCTGAAACTTAAGAATGATCCATTGCAAAAATCTTTCCTCTAAAGAAATTTTCTTTGTGTCTCTACACTTGCTATAATTCACAAAACACTAAGGGGCTTTTATAAATTCTGGACCTTCTTATTCAATTCATTTATGAAAAAGCTTTCATCAGGTATTTTTTATTTTTTTTATTATTATTTTTTTTTGTAGAGACAGAGTCTCACTGTACTGTCCTCGGGTAGAGTGCCATGACTTCACACGGCTCACAGCAACCTCTAACTCTTGGGCTTATGTGATTCTCTTGCCTCAGCCTCCCACCATCAGGTATTTCTATGAGTCAAGCACTGAGATGGTTTTTCCTGTTACAAACACAATTCTAGCAGACTGGCAATGAATTCCTGGAGCACTGTGCAAGGATCGTGTCCAGTCTCAGTGGGACAGGGTGCTGTGATGGATTAACAATGTTGGACCTGGGCAGAGAAGACAGCATCTACATGTACATGGCAAACATATCCCACTCGTATTTCAGGGCCCCCCTTACTCCTCCTTTATTTCTTCATATCATTTATCCCTGCAAATACCCATTGGTCCAAGCCAGGTTAGGACTGGAAAAATCACAACCTAAGAGTCAAATGTGGTACCTCGGCTGATTGTGTCTTGATGTCATTGCCAATGCATTTGAAAATGTTGCCTGCTGCCTGAAAATGTTTATGGAGTTCCTTACCACAAACTCTTTCCTTAGTTTAGAAAAGTCAGCATTTTCCATGTAACTTCTCGTGCCCCAATTCCCACATGGAGGCTAATATAGTGAACACTTCACATTTCTTATCATGCAAGAAACAAAGGGGTTATAAATGTGGCTTATCACTTTTAAAAGGTTATTGACTCCCCTAATCTGGCCTTTGGTCACTTGACTATCACAATATTCTCTTCTCTAAAGTAAAATTATTTAGTCAAATTATCTGACAAATGACTCATCCTATATTATTTACAACAGAAGATATACATACCATATTGCTTCAAAACACAATAAATATGATAGATGATGTTTCTTTTGAAGTTACTAAAACTATATATATATAGTTTTATAGTTTTTCTACTATTAATCCCATTTAGTCAGAAATGATAAAAGCCTTAAGTACCCCAAATGCAAAAAGGCATCAGTGTCAATTCTAGCAGTGGTTCACCTTTCCAGATCATGTTCATAGGACGGTCTATATGGGAAGTGTTAGAATTTTCTTAGATAAACCCAAAGCATGAATAGCAAACTTTACTTCTATAAAAATCAGCAATTGTAGGCAATCTTAAGAATGCATAAAGGCAATATGCTTGTCATTACATTTACTCCCACTTGAAAGTACATCCAAAAGATAATTATGTTGATAACTTATTACACTGGTAATCATAACAATTTTTAGACACATTTGGGCATTACAAGTTATGTTGAAATGTGAAAGCTCTAATTCAGCCTCTAATTGACAGAATCATTAGTGTCAAGCTCACATAAGTAATTTTACCCTTTTCATAATAAAAAGAAAAATAGGGAAGATAGGAGGAAAGGAAGGCAGGCAGGCTTACGATGCATGACTGATTTTCACCTCATCTCAAAAAGATAAAAATGCATAAAATGCAGATTGGCACAACGATAATATACACAGCATTTCAGTGTTTATTTTCTGCATTTATTTAGTAAACATTTGCTGAACACATAATAAAGTATGAATTATATGTGACAAGAATAGTAATCACTGTACTGTATAGATACATACGCATGTATTTTGTATCACAATTCCTTGTTCTTACTGATGCCATTATCAAAGTCCCTTGAAAAAAGCTTTAAACTGCAGAAGTCATTGGATTCGTGAGGTATATAGGGAAGAAAAGACTAAACATGAATTTTGTCCTATTGTCCCTGGCAAACTGTTGAAAATTATTCAACCACATCTATTTAATATGGAGAACAAAACAGCTTAAAAGATCACGGTGCAAATTATTTTCCTATTTCAAGTACAAGGATCTTTTTTTTTTTTTGTAACTTTATTTTGATTTAATTTCAAACTTACTGAAAACTTGGAAAAAACAAAAATAAAACAAGGTGTAAATTACTCAGATTTACCAACTGTTTACATTTTGTTTTCTCTTTATATATATACATGCACTTTTTTTTTTTTTTTATTGTTGGGGATTCATTGAGGTTACAATAAGCCAGGTTACACTGATTGCAATTGTTAGGTAAAGTCCCTCTTGCAATCATGTCTTGCCCCCATAAAGTGTGGAAACAGCCTAAATGCCCACCAACCCAGGAATGGATTAACAAGCTGTGGTATATGTATACCATGGAATACTATTCAGCCATTAAAAAAAATGGAGACTTTACATCCTTCGTATTAACCTGGATGGACGTAGAAGACATTATTCTTAGTAAAGCATCACAAGAATGGAGAAGCATGAATCCTATGTACTCAATTTTGATATGAGGACAGTTAATGACAATTATGGTTATGGGGGGGGAAACAGAAAGAGGGAAGGAGGGAGGTGGGTGGGGCCTTGGTGAGGATCTTTTGTTATTAAACATTTGGTGTCAATATGTGGAAAAGGAGAAATCACACACATACACATACACACACACACACACAAGAAAAAAACTTTTACCAGCTTAATCAACACTGTTCACATGTACAACAGCTAAGGCAAAGAAAAGTTTGCTTATGAAAAATCTACCATATTTGCTGCTTCTAATCCACACTTTTTTGTCCAAATTTTTTTGTATATACATTATGCATGAGCAGCACTAATTCTGTGTATAAATGTTTTTAATTCTATTATTTATGCTCGTGCATTAAAAGTATAACCCTGGCAAGCAATAATAATATCTGTATGCAAAATAATACCATGGAATATGGTGGTATTTGTGCCCCTTCTGTGTTATCCTCCACCCCAGCTGTCCTCTCACCAAGCAGGCACTGCAGCTACAGGAGGCTCGAGCCCACCCAGCTGCTCGTGCGGATGGACGGCACCACCACTGCCATCTTGGAAACAGGCATACCATGGATTGCAACACAACAGCTAGCATTGGGACTTCCACAAAAGGGGGGTGGAAATGGCCATTCAGTGGCGCCTCTTTTTCTGCATAAAGAACCACTGTGTCACTACTTCACTCTCTGTTAAAAAATTAAAATGAAAGGGTTTTTTCCTAAAATTTGGGGACAAAAAATGGGGGTGCATATTCTATATTATACATGTGAGTGCATTGTACATGTCAAATATGGTGATAATTTTCCACCAGAAAGAAACCAATAGTATATTTCCTCCCAAAATCTACTACCGATCTATGCATGGCCAAGTAATACTCATTTCATTTAACACCTAAGACAGAATGCTAGGTATCAGGTGCTGGAAGATACACATGGTGATTAAAGCCTATGTTTGAGAGCAAAAGCACCAAGTATAAAGAAAATATTTAAAGTTCAGGCAGCACACCACCTGTTAGAGATGGCGAATTTCTTGAAAGGCTTCCTGAGAAAGGCCAGTGAACAGAAGCAGAATGACAGTGGACCCTCTCTGTATTTGTGGGTTCTGCATTAGTGGATTCAAGCAACTGCAGCTGGAAAATAGCTTGAGAAAAAAAATTCTACAAACCTCAAAAAAACAACTTGAATTTGTTACCTGCAGCGGACCACAATGAACGCAGGCAAATAAAGTGATGTGTACCTTCACAGAAATTGAGGGATTACCTTCACAGAAATTGAGGGAGGGATTATACTACATGTATTCACACACACACACACACACCCCTACCTCCTAATATAAAAAGATGGTTCATAGGAAGAAGAAATAGGTCACTTTTGAGTGAGGCTACATTCATATAAAAGATATTCCCTCCACTCCTTTCCTGCTGGAACTTTATATGTACTGTTGGAGAAACATTTTTCTGCCCTCTCCTTTCTCCAGGTTCAATATCAGAGGATCTGGTGCTGGGAAGGATGGTGGACAAGGACTCGGCATTCTGCTGCCCAAATGGAGAGGGCTAACCTTTCTGCTTTTATACTTAGGGTTGGGGGAGGGAAATGAAGAGTTTTAAATTGGATATAAAGTCAATAGTTTAAAATAAACAGGCACAAGTTTTAAAGACACAAAAAGAATTAATTTAATAACCAAAAGTGACAAAAAAGTTTTGAAAGGAGGCTGATATTTTGTTAAGGGGGCCACTACTTTATGTGAAAGGGGAAAGTTTAATATAATTAGGAACAACTGTAAAAAAGAAAAGTTCAATTATTAGACCTCAAGAGACCAATTACTTACACCTTATTATTAAAATGTAATTGCATTTATCATGATCTTCCACATGTTTACCCATATACATGTCTATCTATCTTTTCATCTAGACTTTTCCACTTGAATACATGTGCAGCTACATGGAAGCCAAAATTTTGTATTTACTGCTATATTCCCAGCATCTACTCCTGTATCTGGCATGTTAGAAATACTCAGCAAATATCTGTTGAATTAACTTAGTAAATAATAAACCTAATTTATCAAATGTTTACTGCTTTAAGTGCTCAACACATTTTTTTTTATTTATTCCTCATAATAACCTGTTATCATTAGCCCTGATTACAGATGAAGAATTAAGGCAGGGTGAACTAGCTTTTCTTCGTCACTCAGCTGCCAAGAGATAAAGTTGATTCAAACCCAGGTCTACTCTTAACCCCCCTAACAGATACCATTAGTATGAGACTTTCTTATTCTGATTCACTCTAACTTAACAAAGCACTTGCTGGGGCCATGTGCCACTTGCTCTGTGGGGGGAAAATGTAAAAGAAAAGAAAGGAGATTGGACTGTAAGACAATGTACATGCTTTTCCGTGCCTTCCCCACAAACTCACTTTCCTTGCCTTCCTGGATCCCCTCAGTCACTAGCTATTTCCACAACCTGGGATACCCAAACTGTGATTTAAACAAGGTCTTTCCTCCACAAGGATGGACACTGCCAGACTATAAATTCCTTTGAGTTTCCCCATGATGTCAAAATTGGTCATTACCACTTTGAGTTAATGAGAATTCTTCTCTTTTTTTATAGTTAGAATAAAATATTTTCAACATTTGAGATCTTTTTTTCATTTCAGACCTCATATTTTCATGTTAGAGCTATCAAAAAAATTCAATTGGACCCCATCAGGATGTTAGTGATCTTTTAATGAATGGGGGTATTCAAGTAGAGGTCAAATAACAGAGACGTTCAATTGGGCATTTCTATCCCAGCTACAGAACTGGAGACACAGGACACTTTTCTATCCGAAAGCCCTTTAATTCTAAGAAATAGTCTCTGTCTTTTCCTTACCTTCACTACCTATGCATGAGAAATGAAATTTATATGCTGTCACTATATTTTCTAATTAATAATCTGTATACCTTTAATTCCATGGTAAATTTTAGAGTTCGGCAAAACCAACAAACTAAGCACAAGGAAAAAATTAAATTACTAATAACTATAGGTATCTAAAGCATAGACATAAAAAACCTAGACTTTATAACATTATATAACTTTTAGTTTATCAGCCACTCTTTAGATTGTTATAAGATCCAACAATGTATTAATATTGAGAAAAATGTACAGTTCTGGAGACTCCCCCTTCCCAATTTTAACAAATTAGTTAAAGTATAAGAAAAAAAAAAGAGAAAGAATATGTGTTATTAAGTTATCATTTTTCATTTGTCAGAAAAAAGAAATCACACATATTTAATCAAAACATTTTATCCAATTCAAAATTTCAGAGGCTTCTGGCTATGGAGTAGTAAAAAGGCTGAGCACAGCAATTCATACCTGTAATGAATGAGGTAGAAGGATTGCTTGGTCAGGAGTTTGACACCAGCCTGAGCAAGAGAAAGACCCTTGTCTCTACTAAAAAAAGAAAAAATTGAGCGGTGCCTGTGGCTCAAATGAGTAGGATGCTGGCCCCATATGCTGGAGATGGCAGGTTCAAACCCAGCCCTGGCCAAAAACTGCAAAAAAAAAAAAAAAAAGCGAAAGAAAGAAAGAATTAACCTAGCATGCTACATCTGTAGTCCCAGCTACTAGAAATGCTGGGGCAAGAGGACCATTTGAGCACTGGAGTTTGAGGCTGCTGCAAGCTATGATGACACCACTGCACCCTATCCCAGTCAACATCATGAGATTCTGTCTCAAAAGAAAAAAGAAATTATAAAAACAAAAAGTGAAAATATCACAAATACTCTCCACACACACAAAAAAAAAATAGCTATACAACTGATCAAACTGTGATAACAATAATCCAGGGCCCTAGAAATCAACCACAGGCAAAAACAAATTGAGAAGCACATAGGGCATTCACCAAAATTCTAAACAGTTAACTATGGAAGTCTGTGAAATGGTTCAACATAAAAATTTTACTATAGCAGGGCTGGCCTTGAAAACCAGGAGTTTTATTGCTTGTGGCTGACTTGATTTGGAATAGAACATAGAAGGCAGAAAGCATGTGACATACAGAAAAGAAATGGCAAAATAACAGAAATAAATCCAACCATATCAATAATTCTATGAAATATAATTGGACAAAACACTATAATCCAAAAGCAGATTATTAGACAGAAAAGGGCAAGATCCAACATATGCTCTCTATAGAGACACACTTTACATACAAAGACATAAGTAGATGAAAATTTAAAGGATGGAAAAAGCTATGCCATACAATCACAAAGGAGCAAAGTGACTATGTTAATATCACACAAAATAAATTTTGAGACAAGAAATGGAACTAGAGACAAAAAAGATCATAAATAATAGTAAAAGGGCCAATGTATCGGGCAGACCTAACAATTATAAATGTATACCTAAAGAGAGCGATCCCAAATGCCTGGAGCAAAATTGACAGACTTCAAGGGAGTAGGCAATTAAACAATTATAGTTGTACATTTTAATACTCCACTTGGAATATTTGATAGAAAATATACAAAGATCAAGAAGACATTAAATAACATGATCAATCAACTAGACCTGATGTTTAGAGAATACTCCACCCAACAGAATACACAATCTTTTCAAGTGCACGTACAATATATACTAGATTGAAAAGTAAGTCTCAATAAATTTAAAATGATTGAAATCATTCAAGTACTGTCTCCAACCACCATGATATTAAATTAGAATCTTAGGGAATCCACCAATATACAGAAAACAATCCATTTTAAATAACCCATAGATAGGTGAAAATGGAAATTAGAATACATTTTAAACTTACAAAAATAAAAACACATCAATGTATGAGAAACACCCAAAGCAGTGTTTAAAAGAAAATATATAGCTTCTAATGTCTACATTAGAAAAAAAAAGTAGGGGGGGTCGTGGTGCCTGTGGCTCAAAGGAGTAGGACACCGGCCCCATATACTGGAGGTGGCAGGTTCAAACCCAGCCCCGGCCAAAAACTGCAAAAAAAAAAAAAAAGGTTTCAAATAATCCAAGCTTCTATTTTAAGAGCCTGGAAAAGGAAAAACAAATTAAATCCTAAGCAAACAGAAGGAAGGAAAAATCAAAGACCTAGATATCAACTATATGGTGATATAAAACAATAGAGAAAAAATCAACAAAATTAAAAGTTGGTTCATTGGAAAAAATCAATAAAATTATTATATCTTTAGCAAGACTAACTGAGGAAAAGATACAAATTGCCAAAATCAGAAACAAAAGGGTAGATGTCACTACCAACCCTTCAGAAATTAAGAGAAATAGAAGGGAATATTTTGCAAACTCTGTGACAAAAATTTGGACAACTTAGATGAAATAGAAAAATTCATAGAAAGATACAAATCACTGTGATGGATTAATTAAAAAAACAGAAAATCTGAATATATCTATAACAAGTAAAGATATCGAATTAGTAATTTAAAATCTTTCCACAAAGGAAAATTCAGGACCAAATGTCTTCCCTAGTGAACACTGTATTTTTTTTTTTTAAAAAAAAACCTTCTTCAAATAAACACAGGGAAACACTTCTCAACTCATTTGTAAAGTCAAACTCAGTCAAAGACATCACAAAAAAAAAAATACAAAACAATATGTCTCATGAACATACACACAAAAACCTTAACACAATGGTAAAAAAACAAATTAAACAATATAACCAAGTGGAGTTTATCCTAAGAATGCAAGATTGGCTTAAGATATGAAAATTAATTATTATAATATGCCACATAGGTAGAATAAAACACACAATAAATGGATCATCATCTAACAGATGCAGGGAAAGCATTTAACAAAATCTAATACGTACATGTTCATGATTAAAAAGTTCAACAAAGAATAGAAAGAAACAACATCAACTTAAAGGCCATCTAAGAAAGACTGGGAGGAACTCTTAAAACTCAAAATAAGAATTTAACTCATTTTAAAAATGGGCAAAGATTTGAATAGACATTCCTCACTGAAGGTAGAACTAAGGCTAGGTCATCGGCCTGCATCACTCCTAATTCATCACCAAACTGGAGGATTTATCCTGTGCAATAAGACAATTAAGAGCAATGATAGGCATACAAATCAGAAAGAAAGAAGTAAAACTATCTTTATTTACAGACCACATATAAATATGGTATAATAATCTATACGTATAAAAATCTAAAGAATCTATAAAAGAGAAAGCTTCTAGAAGTTAACAAATGAGTTCAGCAAGTTTGTAGATTTATGATCAAAAATTCAATTGTATGTCTATATAAAGGCAACTAAAATTTCAATCATGAAAATAAGAAAACAAATTTTATTCAAATTTCATCTGAAAGAACAAAATACTTAGCAATACACTGAACAAAAGACATGTAAGACTTGTACACTCACAATTTGTACACTGACAATGCTAAAATATCACTAACAAATAAAAGAAGATAAAAATAAATGGACATGTCATGTTTATGGTCTGAAAACTCGATAATCATTTAACATGGGAATGCCCCGGAATAGATCTATAGAAACAATTATATTCCTATCAAAATCCTACCAGGCTTTTTTGTAGCAGGGAATTAGAAAAGATTAAGACTAAACAAAACAATTTTTTAAAAGAAGAACAAAGTTGAAGAATTTATACTATGTCATTTCAAACTTGCTATGAAGCTATAATAATCATGACAGTTGGTATCAGTATAAATTGACATAGATAAATAGAACAAAATTTAAAGACCAGAAATAAAACATTACATTTTTGACCACTTGATTTTTAACAAAGGTACTAGTGGGAAATGGTTCCCTTTTTCTTTTTTTTCTTTTTTTTATGTATTTTTTTTTTTTTTTGGAAATGGTTCCTTTTTTCAACAAATGTTGTCAAGTCAAAGGGATATTCATATGCAAAAATATCAATACTATTCATGTATGAAGAAGAACAAAATTCTTATATTTACTGCAAAAATATAAAAACTACATATTACATGATAGATCATTTTCCTGGGGTTTGGGGAGAGTGTGGATGGGAGTGGGCCATGACTACAAACTGAAAATATAGAATTTTTGGAGGTGATAGAAATGTTTCAGAATAGGAACATAGTGAGGGTTGCATAACTCCATAAATTTACTGAAAGTTTATTGAACTGTATATTTAAAATGGATAAATTTTGTAATTTGCAAATTATGTCTTAATAAAGCCTTTTAAAATCATCATTATTAAACCAAAAACTTCTATTTGGAACTGACTTCCTAAGGAAGTTTATAATATATAATATTCTGTAGCAGAAAAACTCACCCACAATATGATCAACATGGGTTCATTAAATTAATGTTAGAAAAAATATCAAAAAATTATTCAATTCATGTGTCAAGATCTGAATATGCTACTCCCTGTAGTTTTCTTTTAACATAAGAAATATTATCCGAGTGCTACAATATTAAACCAAAAAAAGTATTAGTTGTATAGGACACACATAATTTTGGATTTATGTAATACATGTAGTTTCATAGTTGTTATTAGACCTGATTTTTTTTTGACTGAAAATTTCTTACAAGCAGAAATCTGCAAATTTATTCTCAAAAGCATAAATCTGAAAAATTATCACATATATCTGTTTTAATAAATTAGGAAGTTATAACTAAGGTGTACTACACCATTTGTAATCTGTCAATATTAAAATATGATGATTGGGAAGACTTCCGACTTGGGTTTTTCCCTTCGCTAGAAGCTCTGGTACTTTTTACTCCTTCTGCATTCCTTTCTTTTTTCTTTCTTTTTTATTTTATTTTATTTTATTTCTGCTCTGATTTTTTTTCTTAAGTCTTTTGTACATACATCATAATATCATCATAAATACATCTATGCCCATTTCAGTGTGTTGATTATTTGTACAAATTGGAGTGCTTACATCATACTAATCAGCATAGCTTTCATCTCATTTACCCAATTACAGCATTAGAACACTTGTGTTCTACACATGACAGAACCAACTTGTACTTGCAATGTGCTCCATGGTTGTGGTCCCCCTACTATCCTCTACTATCCCTCCCACCCCCTCCCCATCCCTCACCCTCCCCTTCCCTCCTTTCATCATAGACTAAAGTTGTGTTTCATTTTTCATATGCAAGTGTAAGTTATTATAAATTGGTTTCACAGTAGTACTGAGTACATTGGATACTTTTTTTCCATTCCTGAGATACTTTACTAAGAAGAATATTTTCCAGCTCCATCCACGTAAACACAAAGGAGGTAAAGTCTCTATTTTTTTTTTACTGCTGCATAATATTCCATGGTATACATATACCACAATTTATTAATCCATTCATGGGTTGATGGGCACTTGGGCTTCTTCCATGACTTGGATATTATTTGGGGGGACTCATTGAGGGTACAAAGATCCAGGTTACATTAATTGCATTTGTCAAGCAAAGTCCTTCTTATAAATGTGTTCCTCCCCCAAGAGGGGTGCCAAACACCATGACTCCCACCCTCCTCCCCCCTTCCCTCTCTCCACTCCCCCCTTCCCCTACCTCCACCATGTACTAGGTCATCAATTGTCCTATCAAAATTGATTACATTAGATTCTTGCTTCTCCATTCTTGTGATGCTTTACTAAGAACAATGTGTTCCACCTCCTTCCAAGTTAGTACAAAAGATGTATAGTTTCCATCTTTTTTAGTGGCTGAATAACATTCCATGATATACATATACCACAGCTTGTTAATCCATTCCTGGATTGGTGGGCATTGAGTCTGTTTTCACATTTTGGTGATTGTAAATTCAGCTGCAAAAAACAGTCTATTGCAAATGTCCTTATGGTAAAAGGATTTTTTTCTTCTGGATTTACCTTATGGTAAAAGGATTTTTTTCTTCTCACTACCAGTAGTGAGATTGCAGGATCAAACAGGAGGTCTAGTTTGAGTTCTTTGAGGATTCTCCATACTTCCCTTCAAAAAGGTTGTATTAGTTTACAGCCCCACCAGCAGTGTAAAAGTGTTCCCTTCCCTCCACGTCGACGCCAGCATCTGTAGCCTTGAGACTGTGATGTGGGCCATTCTCACTGGGGTTAGGTGATATCTCAGGATGGTTTTGATTTGCATTTCTCTGATAATTAGGGACAATGAGTATTTTTTCATATGTTTGTTATCCATTTGTCTGTCTTCTTTAGAGAAGGTTCTATTCATCTCTTTTACCCATTGATATAAGGAATTGTTGGCTCTTTTTATGTTGCTTGAGTTCTCTGTAGATCCTATCTATCAATCTTTTGTATGATTCAGAATATGCAAATACTTTTTTCCATTCTGATGACTGTCTCTTTGCTTTGGGTGTTGTCTCCTTAGCTGTACAGAAGCTATTCAGTTTAATGAAGTCCCATTTGCTCATTTTGTTGCTGCTGCAGTTGCCACTGAAGTCTTCGTAAAGTCTTTTCTGATGTCAATACCTTCGAGTGTTTTCCCCCACTTTCTTCAAGGATTTTTATTGTCTCATGTCTTAGATTTAGATCTTTTATTCATCTTGAACCGATTTTAGTGTGGCGAAAGGTGCAGGTCCAGTGTCAGTCTTTTACGTGTGGTTATCCAGTTCTCCCAGCACCATTTACTGAATAGGGATCCTTTCCCCCAGCATATGTTCTTGTTTGGTTTATCAAAGATTAGGTGGCTATAAGATGTTAGCTTCATCTCATGGTTTTCTATTCGGTTCCAGGTGTCTATGTCTCCATTTTTGTGCCAATACCATGCTGTTTTGATCACTATGACCTTGTAGTACAACCAAAAAGTCTGGGAGGCTGATGGCCTGGCTTTGTCTTTATTACTAAGACTTGCCTTAGCTTTACAGGCTTTCTGTCTGATAAGAATCCTATCTTAACATTGATCTGTGGTCCATGGGTTCATTCTTCAAATCCCCAAGACCAAGAACCTACTGAAGAAGAAATTCCAGTCACATATTTTGGGGCCACTGTCTAGGATTGAAGATCTGTAGTAAGCAATGGGACCACCAATCTCTATCCTGTTTTTCTCTATTATCACAATAATGGAGACTAATAACTTGGATGCCCATTAGCCCCTAAAGGTGCACAGTGTGGCTGCCAACTTCCAGGTCATCAGCAAGAGGCTTTTGGGGAATGAACTTTCTAATTCCCCTTTGCTCCAAAAGAAAGGAGCCAAAGGGAATATTAGAAGGCTTGAGAGCCAAGCAAACAGAAGTAGCACCCAGAGATCCTGGGGTCCCCAGCAACGGTTCTAACCCCACGGCACTGGAAGGCCTTCTGAAAAACGTGCTTTCCCAGCTCTTTTACTATCCACTCATGTCTTCCTGGGTCCCATGCTTCTACTTATCTCTGCAGACCCCCACTGCTTTCCCTCTTTCCCCTTGTAGTTTGCATGCTTTGTTTTAGTGTTGGTAAATGTTTGCTTTATATATTTAGTCAAGTCTGTACTGCCTCTTTCTGGTATTTTTCAGACATTATAGCATGTTTCAAAAAGGTCCTTTTCATTGCCTTTCACTGCAAAATTAAATTCAATTGGCTTTTCTCCATGTTTGAGAAAAAAAGCTGAACTATTTTAATGGTTAGGGACCAAGAAGTTGGCTCCAAACAAAGGACAAAATGACTCCCCAACATGGCTTCTCTGGGCACACAGGAGCCTATAAAGGGAAGCCCTGGGCAAACTGCCCTCCACCCCGAGGCAAGAATTGTCCTAAACCCTAGGCTACAGTTCAGTCTCTTCTTTAAAAGAAAAAAAAAAAAAAAAGGAAAGAAAGAAAACATTTAAAAATGAAGAAAGGCAAAGAAAATGATGCTGAGTATTTGATTTTTTTTTCTGGTCTATTAGTGTAAATGGAGAGGTTCAAAGGCATCCCAGGTTTTCTTAAGACTTCAGCTATTTGTAACTAATTCTAATGCAAAAATTTTACACCTTGATTTTTTTACTGAGTTTAATTATTGTTGCTTTGCTAACTTTGTGGAAAGAAAGGAGGGTGGAAAACATAGCGTTTAAGACATCCCCATGATAAAAAGCCTATTTCCCTTGTTACTGGGAATTTAGAAAAAGCTTGTAAAAATTATAAAAGGTTATATGTCTGAGCACCTGTAGCTGTTTTCTCCAGGGTGGAATTCATCCCCACTTTGATTGACAGCTATATAATTAATGGCAGGCCTGGAAAGGGGCAGATCTTTCATCAGGTGGGATCAGGCTCCCGGATACTTGATTTCTCAGGCTGTGCTGCCAGCAAGTAACAAGCACAGGAGAGCTCACATCTACAAAGGGCTACACTGGTAATTGTGGCTAAATCCAGACAAGCACAGGGGCTGGGGAGGGAGGATTCTTCCCCAAGCATTGGAAGGATGCTTCTTTTTGTTTGGCTGGAAGACTTCCTGGGTTGGTCAGTGGACGCTTTGACAATGCAAGAACACAGAGAGTGGCATTGATTAAAGTGTTGGGCATTTGTTCTTTCCCACAAATAGGTAACATTCTTTCTCTAAGAGATCGTGGTAACATATTCTCTCGCTAAGAGAACTTTTCATCAGGTGGGACCACTATGGCTTTGGATACCTGATTTTTTGGTCTGGGCTGCCAAAACACCCCACTGGGCTGTGGTGGGACATGCTTGATTGCCAGACACTGGGAAAAGACTGTATGGTCTTCTTCTGCACCCAGGCCTGGCCTTAGTATCGACTTGACTCTCCAATGGTGAGCAATAACCACCAGAGGGTACTCTAAATTATGGTAAACAAGAGGGAAATGGTCTGAATTACCTATGTGCAAGCTTTCTTTTTTCTCAGAGACAAACCCCAACTACGCAAAAAAAGTCAGATACATTCATTTCTCCTGGCTATAGTAACTCCCCCAAATGGCCAGTGATTCCTGACAGAGAAGCTGTAACCACCTAGTTCAAGCCCACCATCTACTTCTCCCACACTTCCTCCATGTCTTTAGAAAACCTCAAGAAGGAGTCTGTTCCAAGAGTTTCTTCTGGTCCTATTGGGACCTCCAGAAAGCAACTGTATTCTTCTTTGTGCCCTTGGTCGAGACTGCAGGTGGTGAAAGGGGAAATATGTGAATATTCACTCCATTTTCTTTGACAGGTTTAAAACAAATGAAGGTTGATTTAGGAAAATTTTCTGATAACCCAGATAGGTACATAGATGTCCTCCAAGGGTTAGGAGAGATATACTGCTAGATCAAACTTTAACATTGAATGAGAAAAATGAAGTCTCAGATGAGGCTAAGAAGTGGGGTTATTTGTGGTTCATGTCCAATACTGATAGCAGTATGTCCTCTGAGGAAAGGGATAGATACCCTATAGGAAGACAGGCAGTTGAGGATCCTGAATGGGACCCTGAGAAATAAGGTGACTGGTGGCATAAACATTTTCTAATATGTATCCTGGAAGGTTTGTCAATCCAAGAAAAAGCCTAGGAATTATTCTAAATGTTCTACTATTTACCAGGAGCAAAATGAAAGTCCCTCAGCCTCTCTTGAGGAGCTTAGGGAGGGGATGAGAAAACACACTCAGTTAACACCTGACTTCTTAGCAGGCCAAATTATTTTAAAAGATTTATTTATCATTCAGGCAGTACCATTCAAAGAAAACTCCAAAAATTGGCCCTAGACCTGGATCATAACCTAGAGAATGTTCTTAAAACAGTCACAGTGGTCTTTTATAATTGAGATCAGGAGAAAGAGAAAGAAAAAGATGGGATTTAAAAAGAATGACAGCTCTAGTAATGGCAATCCAACAAATGGGCACCATTCAGGGGCAGAGGGAAGCCAGAGGAGCTAAAAACAAGTGCTTCCATTGTGGTCAGACTGGCCACTTCAAGATAGATTGCCCATGGCACCACCACCTGTTGGGCAAGCCACTGGGTCCCTGTTCAGAATGCAATGGTGATAACTGGAGGGCAGCCTGTCCCCAGAGGTGAAGGCCTTCTGGGACAGTGACCTCATCACCCCCTAGACTGGACTGAGGGTGCCTAGGGCAGTTTCTCATGGCTCCAGCTTGAATCATCACCCTTCAAGACCCCCAGGTCTGCCTCATAATGGAGAGCCAGGAGACAGAATTTCTTGACACTGGAGCAACCTTTTCTGTACTCCTCTCTCACCTGGTCTTCCATCCCCCAAATCTGTAACTATACAGGGGATGTCTGGAAAGCTGGTTACCAAATTCTTCTCTCAGCCTTTAAGCTGCAATTAGGGGGGACTGGCTGTTCTCTCACACCTTCTTAATCATGTTTGAAAGTCTTTTTCCCCTGTGGGGGAAGGACATACTAACTAAAGTTAGAACAACCATTTATATGAATATGGAACAAGAACCTCTACTATGCCTTCCCTTATAGAGACAGAAATTAACCCAGAAGTGTGGGCTACTGAGGGACAGATGGGAAGAGCAAAATATGCTCAACTGTCCAAATTACCTCAGGGACTTAAGGACAGTCTCCTTAGCCCAAGACTTGAGTCATTTCTCATATTCTACAGTGACACTCAGTATGTAGATGACTTTCTTTTTGGGATCACCAGATGCAGAGGAATGCCACAAAGCTCCCCAAGCTTTATTAAACTCTCAGCTGATTGTGGGTACAAAGTTTCTAAGACTAAAGCCCAATTATGTATGCCTGAAGTGCACTATTTAGGTCTCCAACTTTCACAGGAGAAGAGAGCCTTGGGCAAAGAAAGAATAGAACAAATATTGGCTCACCCTAAACCTCGAACTCTCAGACAGTTTTGAGGCTTCTTAGGAATTGCAGGCTTTTGCAGACTCTGGATTTCTGGACATAGTGAAATAGCTAGATCACTCTATTTTTTAATTAAAAATACTCAAAAAGAGTGCCTGTTCACTCTAAAATTGGAACCAGAGGCAGATAAGGCATTCCAAGAGATGAAAAACTCTTTTATAGGCCCCAACTTTAAGTGTTCCTATCAGACAACAATTTCATCTGTATGTTACAGAGCAGACTAGAATTGCCCGAGGAGTCTTGACCCAACACCAGGGTCCAGTTTTACAAACTCTAGCTTATCTTAGTAAAAAAAATTGACACCATTACCAAGGGATGGCCACACTGTCTATGGGTTTTAACAGCTATAGTCCTCTTAATCACAGCAGCAACTAAGCTAACTATGGAAAGAGACCCAATTATTTATACTTCTCATGACCTTACTGGACTTTTAAAGTCCAAAGGCAAACTTTGGCCTGTCAGATGATGTACTAATCAGATTTATGTCTTCCAGAGATGGTGTCATCAGGCCACAAGCAGTAAAAAGGGTTCCAGTCCAAGACCTGATTGTGTTGAATACCCCTGAATCACTCCACCTATGGAGAAACGCTAACGGGCCCCTTCTGTTGATACAGGGTTCCTCCATTCAAGGCTGGACAAGGGACTCCAGTTTCCTAAGCCTGAGCAATTTCATGAAGAAAATACCCTAACATTTTGCCCCAAGCTAGAGGAATAAACCTGGATTTCCATTTACCGTGAACCTTGAATCACCCTCCTCTGAGGAACCTTTAACTGCCCCCACTTTCTCACCATCCATCTTCAGCAGGAAGCAGTTTGGAACGATCAGAGCCCCCTTTCTCCCTAACAGCAGTTAGAGCTTCTATTTGGAGAGGGAGGATTGATACAGAATTCCCCCACTCAGGGCTGGACAGGAACCCCCCCACCCCAATTCTCTAGGCCCAGGTGAGCTCAGAAATCAGATCCCCTTCTCTAGGCTGCCCTTTCCAGGCCACAGCCTCTGGGCTCTAGCAAGCTCATGAACAAAGCAGCCTAAAACATTTTGGGTGGTTCCACCTTGAGTAGCCAGCACACCCCCTAATCCCATCCCTGAGACAAAAACTGCAAAGACCTAATAACCTTGCCCCAGGGGAGGGACTGCCTTCATTCATGTATTAATACACTCATTAAGCTTGTAAAGGTGTTTTTCCACCTACCAAGTCCTGGCCAAAATGTAATATGTACTCCTAGACAAAGGACCTTTGTAGAAGACTTCCGACTTGGGTCTTCCCCTTTGCCAGAAGCTCTGGTATTTTTTTACTCCTTCTGTAGTCCTTTCTGTCTAATGAAATCCTATCTTACCACTGAAAAATAAATAAATGACTAAATAAATAATTTAATTAATTAATTAAAATGTGATGAACCAGTTTGCCTTAGTTATGATAAAGTATGTTTCCATCTTTCTCTATGTCAAAATTTAATTCACCAGAGACTATAATGGACTCTTTACAGCTGTGACTTTTCAAATGTACTTACTTAAGGGAAAAGCAAATGGCTCATCCCAGATAAAGCAGATAATGATATCTAAGAGGCAACAGATAAAAAAGGAAACAATACAATAAAAGTTCATACATCTACCTCATTGGGCAAATTAGACATTCCAAGAAGTGTTTTATTATGCTCTGTTTCCATTTAGGTATTGTGCTATGCAAATCTATATATGAACATCATGCTATTATTAAAACAATAAATCCACAACTGTCTACGACTTAGGCAAAATCAACAGTCTTTGAAAATTATATCTCATATAAATATATGAGAGGTGAATATGAGAGGTAGAATGTCTTGGTAATCAAAAACATTACATGGTATTTTAAAAACTAAAAGTAATATCCAACACTTGTAAATGTGCAGTGAAACTGGACCCCACGGAAATTATGTAATACACAATTTGATAATATAACTCAGATATTTTAATGTATAAATGTTATTTATTTAATTAACTTATTTAAATAATTCTGCACTCAATGAAGTACTAAGAAAGAGAAAAGGGGGCATCTGAGATTTAAGGAGACACGAGAATGCTTAGAGAAATCACTCATGGTTATAGGGAATGCAGTGGGTTTGTGAACAATAATGAGGGTGCACCTGCAGTTCATGGTAATGCTGAGGTAAGAGTGAAGGTTAAAGCTGAGTGTAGTGAGTATAGCAGTATGTTTTTCTTTAACCACAGTCAGCTACATGAATGCAAGCACGAAACAAAGAGCAAGTGGGATTTAACCAGGAGTAGATTTCTCAGAGGGTATACATAAGATGGACAAGGGAGTTTAAGGAGCATGCAAGTGAGGAATGGCATTTCGGTTTGCTGGGGGAACATGAGCACACAGAGGAACGAAGAGGTGTGAGAAAGACACAGTGTCAAGGTCCCCTGCTGGAGCTGAGGTGCTAGAGAGAGTGGGCTGGAAATCAGGAGGCTGTGATGGGAAAGCTCATCACTTGAAATCTATATTTGATCCAGCAAGCCTACTTCAGGAATTCTGTCCCAAGGAAAAATATGAAATATGGGAGATAAATTTCCTAGTGTTATCTATTCAATCCTTGAATGAAAAACAACACAATTGCCCAGCAACAGAGAAACATAAGGTAAACTTTATGTTACCGTTTAAAACATAATATATAAAGAAGAGCAGCAATGCATAAGATACAATAAAAACAACTACATATCAGACAGAAAGTTTCGTGAATTCCATGATCATATATGTGTATATAAAGTATATATTTTATTGTTATATATCAGTGTGCTTTAATATGGAATTACACAAAAGACGAACTGGCAAGTAGTACACAAGAAAAAATATATGTAAAACGTTGCTCAGGAAATGGAAATTTGAAATATCACATGCCAATTTTGGGACTGTAATAAAATTATTACTGGCAATTGTGTACATTGTCTTTCTCATTTTCTAAATCAGCAGGCAATAGGTATCAGAAATAGTAAAATGTTCCTATCCTTAAACCAAATAATCCCAATATTTGTAAATAATCAAAGGAGGGCAAAAAGGACGTAAATGTTATTGTTGCTATTTATAATAGTAAAATTAGAAAACAATCAAAATGTCCAATTGAAGGCTGGGCATGGTGGCTCACACCTCTAATCCTAGCACTCCGGGAGGCCGAGACTGATGGATTGCTTGAGCTCAGAAGTTCAAGATCAGCCTGAGCAAGAGTGAAACCCAGTCTCTACTAAAAATAGAAAAACTAACCGTTGTGGCAGGTGCCTACTAACAAGGCTGAGGCAAGGAGATCCTTTGAGCTCAAGAGTTTGTGGTTGCTGCACTCTACCTTGGGGGACAGGGTGAGACTCTATCTAAAAACACTAAAAGTTCAATAGAAGTAAAATAATGAAATAATTGTTCAACTATTTGCTGAATAAATTATTATATGGCCTATTAAAATCAAGAATTGTTTAAGAACTCACCAATAAGCCTAAGAGCTTAAAAGAAAGTTGAGCTCACAGATGGGTAAAGGAAACAGCAATATAATCCCACTTTTTACCTATTAAAGTATCAAATAGCAAAAGATATTACTTAAAGCTGAAGATTCAAGGAACAAGTATAAACATTCTGAAGAACAGTTTTAAAATACATATTTTTTTAAAATCCTTAAAAATGTCTATGCTCTGAGCCACAGATCAATTTCCAGATACTCATTCTAAGGAAATAAATTAGATCTAGGAAAATGTATGCTTTGGGAGGTTCATTAAAATGCTATTGGTAACAACAAAACAGTTGGGAACATCTTTAGTATCCATGCAAGTAAACATATTAAAGACATTAAAAGTGACTCCATAAATGAAAGGAAGTTTATTATATAAAAACACACAAAGCAGTAAAATAGTATGAATAATATAATGCTATTTTATGAGAAACAGATAAATCTTCTTATAGCATTTTAGCTTCGACCCCCAAAAGAGGAGATCTATTTTGAGGCTTTTAATAGTATTTATTTGTATTACATGTTTTTCTTTTTTATCTGTAATTTCTAAATTTCCATTATGAGCTGAAATTGTTATGATCATCTTTATGGAATGCATGAAAAAGAAAATTCTCACAGTATAATGCTAAGGGAAAAATTCTGTCTATCCAACTATATAAAATACAGGCAAGATTTAGAACCAGTTTAACTTTTGAACAAGAATTTTAAGGGAACACGAGGAAATAGACGTTCAACAAACTCTGGCTAGGAAATATAGTGACCAGTGAAGTTAACCCCTTCATCTTTATAAACATTGCGAGCATAACAACCTTTTAACAAAGGGCTTGCTTAGAGCCTGAAGCCAGCTATGTCATTCAAGGTCATCCATATTTTACAATAAGAAATGAACTAGGATGGTAGTTAAGAGCTCAGGCTTTGAAGAACATCTGTTTACTAGGTAATTATATTACCTTGGGCAAGATTTTTGATTTATGTAGGCTTCAATGTTATTGTTTTTTAAATAGTGGCAATAATGTGTATACCACCCCACTCAACTCCCGGGTTGTTTATTACCACCACATTGATAACATGTGTAAGTGTTTGACACCATGCCTGGCACATATGTCTGTTATTAGCATTTCTCTTCTATCTTTGCAATATTGTATCTCACATTGCTCTAATTTAACAAAAAAAAAAAAATGCTATTTTTCCCAAATACCTACATTTTCTCACTACCTTGCGTATTTGCACGCTATCTCTCTCCTCTGGGCTATCATTTTCCTTTTTGCCACTTAATGAAATTCTTCAAGATACAGGATAAAGGCCACTTTCTCTTGTAAGTTATTTCTCATTTTTCTCTACGCTTGCCTGGGATCAGCCAGGCTTCTATCTCACTGTGCGTTGTGTATTCAGACATCAGACAGCAACGTTGAGATGCTTTGCTTAATGTCACACTTTATGGGGGCAAGACATGATTGCAAGAGGGACTTTACCTAACAATTGCAATCAGTGTAACCTGGCTTATTGTACCCTCAATGAATCCCCAACAATTAAAAAAAAAAAAAAGAGCGTATGTTCAGCCCCTAAACCCCATGTCTCTTTAACCATAACCATAACTCTCTGTGAGGCTGTTCTCATGACCTTTATCATTATTACCATGACCTGACGCTCAGTTCCACTTCCTGATTATTGTTTGAGGGTCCTTATGCTCGTTTCCTAACATCCTGTTTTGTCTTACCAGTTTCAATATGGTTTCCCCATGACAATTCCTTTAGATATGTACTAGATTCTTTGTCCAAATGGATAATTTCTGGTATTGAATCTACAAAACTTTAGGTTTATTCTGCTCTTGCTGTTTCATACTAGACTTGACAGTACTAAAATTATTTTTACTCGTGTCTAATTATTTATGTGATTATTTGCATCAATATCTAACTCCCACATTAGTTTTTAAGTGTTCCCACTTTCTAAGGTTTACAACATTCACCTTTTTATCTAAAAAAGGCAAGCATCAGCCAGGCACAGTGGTTCACATCTGTAATCCTAACACTTTGCAAGGTGGAACACTGAGGTTCAGGAGTTCTAGACTAGCCTGAGCAAGAGTGAGATCCCATCTCTACTAAAAATGGAAAAATTAGTGAGCCATGTGTGGTGGGTGCCTACAGTCTCAGCTACTCTGGAGGCTGAGGCAAGAAGATCAACTAAGCCCAAAAGTTTGAGGTTGCTGTGAGCTATGGCTCCATAGCACTCTACCCAGGGCAAAAGAGTGAGACTGTTTCAAAAAAAATTAAAATTAAAAAAAATAAACTAAAGAGGCAAGCATCAAGCTCTACACACTGTAGGAGCTCAGTAAATTTTACTGAATTAATGAGGAAGTTTGTGAATGAATGAATGGATAGGTAATGAATAAAGATCTGTTTGTATTTCTTGGTTTCAAATCTTATAACTCACATAAAATTTTTAATACCAGCAAGATTCTATCGAATTTCCCAAAACTCTAATCTTAACTGATTTATTACATATCGACATAGATTTAAGGTTATAGAATCATCAAAAAATTAGGTGATTTTAAAATAAACCTTGTATAAAGAGCAAAACATTCATTTTATGAATAGTTTAGTAGTAGGATCATCAATTTTTCCATCACTTTGTCAACCACAAACTTTTGTTTATTGTTATATTTCAAAACTGTGCTAAATGAATTTTTTGTCAATTGAAATATGTTCTTTTTTTTTCTTTTTGAAATATGTTCTTAAGTCAATTCTGATTCTCAGAAATATTTTGTGACAAGCTATCCACACATCAAAAAGTCGTTAGTGCTGCTTTTGTTACTCACAAGGCTAATTGTGTGGGGAATTACACAATTTCCATGCTTAGAATGGGGTCAATGCCCATATGTTCTATTAGGATGGTAACAAATGGGCAGGGGACCAACAGGCTTTCCCATCACATCTTTTTTATTGTGTATGATGTCTACTCTGTGCTAACCTTGTTCTAGTCATTACAGCATCTACAAGAGCCCTGAAGGACAAAACACTATCAGGAACTCAAAACAGAAATCTTAACAATTAGCCAAAGCATGCCTTGTCTTACATATTGAAAATACCCTTTTAACTGACAGAAACTTTTAATCAACATGAGGACTTTTTATATAATTTTTAAAAAATTCTTTAGCAGTCTCTGACTCTGTCACTGAGGCTGGATCTACAAGGCTCAAGGTATCCTCCTGCCTCAGCCTCCTGAGTCACTACAGGCAGGCCATTCTCACATCTGGCTAATTTTTCATTTTCTTTTTGTTGTTGTTGTTGATATGGCATCTTGCTATGTTGTCCAGGTTAGTCTTGGGCCTTAAGTGATCCTCCTGTCTCAGCCTTACAAAGTGCTGGGATTACAGGCATGAGCTACCATGTCCAGCCATCAGGGTTTCTTTCTGGACTATCTTCTGCAATAAATTTCCCCAGCATTGAACAAATTCCAGATGATGGCATTTTGGGGGTTTTGTAATCACAGAATGATAACGCCCTTGTGCCTTTGTTAAATCCTTGAGAAACATACATTTTTAAAAATTGATTGCAGTAGGTTTTGAAGGAGCATATAAAATCATTAACTGAGTCTTCAACTGAGTCATATATTATTTGAAGAAAGATGAATGGTCTTTACCAGGCTGTCTTTTACACTAAGGTAACCTATTATCATGTATATATCAAAACATATTCAAATGGTTAATTTTGTTCACATCTAAATGTGCAGTAAGAGTTTACATGGTCATTTGAATTCTACAAAGGAAAACAACACAAAACTGAGTACAGACTACACAAAAAGCTTTACATCTTTTGTTACTTAACATAATTGATCATACTTTCTTCACCCAGTGCTCATCTCCTCTGCCCAACTACGACCCCTATCCCAGAGAAAGTGAATGGGGAAGCCAGTTTTGGCTTACAGACATGCAGAAATGTTTCAGAAACATACTGGAGAGTCAGCAAAGAGTCTTTTACGTCTTCTCCCCTTGTCCCTTCACACCCACCCTCCGGGTTTCTCGATTTCCCCCACTGGATGAAATCCAGCGCCCACGGATATTCTGGTGCCTTTTAGTCACAAGATGAATCTCATGTCAGAAGTGAAAATGTCCAGCATTTGGTGTAAAAATCAGAACTCCGTATTCTTTCAGAATGAAGCATTTTCCAGACTCCCTCTCCACCCTCCCCCCTCACACTTGCTTCAGGTCAGCATCTTCTTCTTCCCACTCTCGCAGCCCGAAGGATGACAGTTTCACATAGCAGACACGACTGGTTTCCTACGTTGGTTCCTTCCATATACTGACTTGTTCTCTGGTGGGGTCCCCTTCTCCCGACAGGTTTTTTAGAACCTTTCCCTCTGTAATGCTCATAATTCCTATAGTTCCTAAGGGAGGTAACACCTGTCTTCTCCCTGACCACTAAGGACATCCTCTCTCAACCCTAGCTCTAGAGGTCTCCTCTGTCAGGCTAGCTCTGCACTTCCAAGAAGTCATCTTAGGCAAGATCTCCTTTGAACCAACCCAGCCTGGCTTCTTCCGAAGGGTCCACTGGGTCTGCAGGAGAACACAAGCCTCTGCTATTGGGGTCAAGCCCAGAAGACCTTCTTTTTCCTTGCTGACAAACAAAGGCATCTCCAGCTGTAGTCTCGGGCCTTTAGATGGTTAGGGTGCTAGCACATTGACAGCTCTCTCTTGAGATAAGTCCTGAAATTCTCCTTTTCAATATCTCATTCAATATAGGCCAGGGAAGGGCTGCCTCTAATGCCAAAGAACCTTTTTTGCACTCACTTTGTTTTCCTGTCTGGGTGGCTCAGCACACAGGATCTGGCTTTTACTATCACCTTTTGCATTGTTCTTGGCCTTCAGTGCCACGGCCAAAGCTAAAATGTAAATAATCCCACCTTGACATGCTATAACATATAGGGTTTATTTGTTCTTCACTGTGTTGACCCAATCAGTAATTTTTAAAGTGATGATTTAACTGCTAAAATCTTAAAGAATTATAGATAAAAATATGAATTTTGACTTTCTCTAAATATCAGAAATGACTGCTATGTGCCAATATTCTGAAGAAGAGAAAGAAGTTGGGCTAAGAAGCTCCTGTCCCAAGAGGTAACAGTCTGAGGTGTACAGTCTCCACCCAACCCACCTCCCTCAATTACAGCCCCTGATGGAATCTGAGTTTAAGATACCTCCCCCATCCTATCTATCATCAAGGTTCACCTCAATTATCCTCAAGAGGCAGCCTAGTATAAAAGAAAGAGCCCAATGTTCAAATCTCACTCCATAGTCCATTGTCAGCATAACTTGGTGAGGTCATCCAACCTTGACTGTCAATTTTGTGCCCTCAAAAATCGCAAAGGCAATATTACCTTATAAGATTTGTATGGAAATCCAAAGGGCTAACAAAAATAAAGTTCCTGAGATACAAAAGATATGAATCTTCTCAACCATAAAGAGAAATACATTATCTTCCATATTTTACAATGCATCACCAACTAATGGAGCTAGTTTTGTCTATTCAGAGGAAAAACTAAGTCTTTCATTTTTGTATATCTCAAGTTGCCTTAATCTCAGGAAGAAAGAATGAAGAAGAGAGAAAAAAAATTATCAAATTAAAAAAAGTTCCCCAACTGAAAGGAAGGTATTTCCAGATTGAAAGTACCAATCAATTTTAAGTACCAAAATTATCATATTAAGGTTATTATCATGAAATTTCAGAAGAGAAGAAATAAGGAAAATTCCTGGCTCATTGGATCAAGAAGAACATGACATAAAAAGACGAGGACCGTATGGCATCAGACTTCTTATAGTGACACTGAGAGTTAAAAGATGATGAATAAAAATCTACAAAACACTGACAAACATTATTTTTAACTTATTATTTTGGAGCCAATCAAGCTATACCAAAATAAAAATAAATACATTTTCATATATAAATTCACTCTTTAAAATGTGTTTCTCAAGCACCCTCTCTCAGGAGCTATTAGAGAAGGTCAGACCCTGAATGAGAGGAAGTTATTGAAAAATGAGATCTAGACCATTGTGATAAAAATGTGTCAAATGTTCTATGAAAAAGAAAAAGAAAAAAAGAAAAAAGAAAAAAAGTAAAGAAAAAAATAAAGAAAAATGAGATCTAGGAAACAACAGATCAATTCATGAGGAAGTAGAAGAGATAACCAAAGGGGATGGTTGTCTCAGGCTTTAGAGAGTCTCAGCCAGAGCTGGGGGACAAAGGCTCAGAAAACAATGCCAATTAAAAAAAACAACAGCAATAAAACTAATGTCTCTAAGGAAAGGAATGGGACAGAAAAAGCACAGGATGTGCTTGACAGTGTGGGAACGTACTGAAGGGTGTTTCACAATTCCTTTGGTGAACTTGGAGAAAGTTAGTGATAGGTACACAGTAATTGAGGCCAATAAGCTAATAATTAAAATGAGATATTTATTAAATTCCAGGAAAAAAATGAGTTTCCCTCTTTGGCTCAGACATCAAGTCAATTCATAGACTATAAACATCAAATATTATTCACTGAAATGGTAACAGAACTACCATGAGAATCAGGCAGTGAGGGAGCTGCCAGAGTTTGGTCTAAAGATACTAAATCTTCATCCACATCTATTCAAAATCAATAAATAGTCCTTAAGATATATTAAATCAAGAAACACCTACATAAAATTATTATTTAAAAATATAGATGTAAATGCAGGAAGAAAAATTAAAAGATGAAAGTTGATGTCTTAGGAAGTAGTCCCTGGGTACACCAAAGAGTAAGGGAGAAAACTCCTGTTTTCATTGTCTTATAATACTATTTTATCATTTTAATAAATTTTAGAATTAATTTTTGAAAGTAAAGTGCCATATAAGGTAAAGTATTAGTACAAGGAAGTCAAATTTATAGTTATTTGAAGACCTAGCCAAGTGTATGACAGGCAGTTTGGCTAGGTCTTCAAAGAATTGAAGAATTGAAGGTCATCCTAGACCTCACACTCAGTCTAGTCCTCCAAGAGAGCACATGCAAGAGAAAGGACCTTCAGGAACTGAGAAGGAAATGCAATTTTTATCAACACGTTTTTTGGCCAGGGCTGGATTTAAACTCGCCACCTCCGGCGCCCTACTCCTCTGAGCCACAGGCACCATCCCAGACCTACCTCATTTTATATATATAATGACACTAATTGTACTAAAAATCAAAAGAAACAATGAATTTTAATTCTCTTCATCCCTTATCAACACAATTTTATTGTTTTTGAATGACAATTGCATTTTCACCAAAGTACATAATTACATATTATTACTTCCTGTGATTGTGAGTATATTTCTGTATGTATGTATGTGAGAAAGAGCCTATTTTGTCATGAAATTTCAACCAAACCAAACTTCACTCTTGGTAACAAAATCATCAGAGAAAAGTACAATTAATTGATTATTTGCTTAGCATGTTCAAACTTCTAAAACTCTCAAGAAGGAACTTGAAAGTCTGAATTATTTAAGTAAACTAAAAACACTATTACTACAAAGAGAGGCACACCAGCCTTTTATCCCTGTATCATGAAACAATCTCCACATCTTTATGGTTCAAATCACTATCTCACAGCAACCCTTCAGTGGATGCCTGGCCTATTGCTACTGATCCACACTTTCAAATTTGCCATCTCTGACATAAACACCAAAAATACTGATTTTTAGGCTATGTGAGAATTTTAGGTGTGCCGTGAAATTTTTTGAAGGTCATTAATAATTCATTTTGAAAAGAAGGTCAAAGCACAGGAAGTATATTCTTCTTTTACTTTTTTGATCACCATAATTTAAGTGTGCCACAGAAGTTTAACCACAGGTTCAAGTGTGCCATGAGATAAAAATGGTTGAAAAACACTGCCACAAACAGTAAAAATCAGTAGCTGAAGCAAGGTGAAGGGAGAGGTTTTTATGACACTATTTAAGTATAAAAGGGAATTTAATTTCCCTGACCAAACACAATCTCATTAATTTCTGCAGACAATTTTTATTGTGGCATTGGCAATATTTAAAAGGCTGTTGTCAAGGAAAGGCATCCTAAAATTAGATCTGCCTGCTTTGTTTTCTTTACAGGAATGGCCACACTTCTGTTTTGAAGAGAAAGCTTAGTAATGAAATGGAAAGGAGTTCCAGGGGTCTTCTACAAGAGGAAAAATCCAGTTGCCTACCATATATTCATTTCACAAGTTATATTTCTTGTGTAAGCTTGTCCATACCCAATATGTTTATTATGTCATTTTGTACATTTGCGAAGAACAAAAGGACGCTGATTCTGGGGTCCTATTCCAGCAGTATTCTACCCCCTTCTCCACCTCCAACCCACCAACGTCACCCCTTTTACCACTGGTCATCATTCCCCCATGTTCTCATTTCTCCCCTTACCCAACTTAGATTTCAGGTCAATCAAGATTTAATGTTTACCCTTCAGAAAGCCCTCAAGCCCCAGTTTCCTCTGTCTTCATTGCACTTAGGTTATCTGGCAATCTAGGAATTCTATAAACCTAGTGCTGTATCTGCTCTGAGGCTCCCTGGGAGCTGCAGAATAGAATGTTGCAGGGAAGAAAGCTCAGAGAGAGAAACTGATCTCACTTTACTGCATGGCTGTTGATGGCACTCAGCTCTGCCTGCCCAGTCCACTGCATTTCCTCAGCCACATGGCCTCGCTCTGGGGACTCTATCCACCTTCTCCTCAAATACCACTGCCTCCCTCCTCAATTGCCTTAAACAGCCGCTCATATCATTTCACTGAAGAAATAAAAGTACCCCAAGGGAACCATCACCAATTTTTCACCTACCAACTTGAAAATGTTTCCAACATTCTGCTTTACCTTGGGTGAGCCAGCCCTGGTCTAGACCCAATCGTCACTCTTGAGCAGTGTGTGTGTGAGTGTGTGTGTGTGTGTGTGTGTGTGTGAGAGAGAGAGAGAGTGTGTATCTCCACATTGATTTATTCACCCCCCTAAAGACTAATTCCTATCAGTATTCCTGACAGAATTCTCTAACAGTATTCTCCACATCTAACAAATTCCTTTACCTTCAAACTCTACCCCAGGTCTCCCCTGGTCGTGATAACCTTTATGAAAAATGCTTGAAAGGGTTAGCTATACATTCTGTCCCCACTTCTTCATTGTCAGTCCTGTCTCTGCCCACTCCTATGATGAAGTTTGTCCCATCATTTCACTGACAGTGTTTTGCCAAGATTACAAAAGACTTTCCCAATGCCATTAGTCAATGTTCATTCCAGTTCATTCCATGTTAAATGACCTCTTGGCAACCTTCTACATTCCCCCTTCCAGAAAGCAATCTTCCTTCGGATTCCAGGGGCCATGGCACTCGGGTCACTCTTAGGTCTCCTATAGTCTCTCTTCAATTCCTCAACCTCTAAATGTTGGAGTGCATGAGAGTTCAGAGCACAAGCCTCTTCTTTTTTAGAGCAATCTGATATCTCATCAAATCCTTTGATTTTAAATACATTGACATATTGACAACTCCAAAATGTATATATTTGGAGTTCATCTGTCCATCTGTCTATTTGTTAAGGCCACTTGAACATGTAATCACCATCCCAAAATTCATGGGTCCAAAGTGGGTTTTTATTTCCTCTGCCATCTTCCCCATTTCAGGAGATGGTATAGGTTAACAACCCTTACCTACAACTGTGAATATCTAAAAACCCTAAAACCCAGACTTTTTTTCCCTTGGCAGAAAAATTTGGTCTGACTTTAATTCCTTTGGCAACAAAACCAGACCTGAACTGAAAAGAGGTCAGGTACAGGGTCAGAGTGTCCCAAAAGGTGGCCATAAGGTTGCCATAACATAGGACAAATGGGAAATCATAGCTCAATGTACGTTTATTTACAAAATATTCATTAGAAATTTTTCAAAATATTTACAAAATATCATCTACATGTAATCTACCTCTACCTCTCATCTACATGTAAAATATTGTAATGACTATTTTGTAAATAAAGGTAGATTAAGTTACAATTTCCCATTTTCCTTAAGTATGATGACTTCAGGGTTGGCCTTTGAGACATCCCTTATTATCTTTAAGTGAACACTTTTTTTTTTTTTTTTTTTTTTTTTGTAGAGACAGAGTCTCACTTTATGGCCCTCGGTAGAGTGCCGTGGCCTCACACAGCTCACAGCAACCTCCAACTCCTGGGCTTCAGCGATTCTCCTGCCTCAGCCTGAACACTTTTATATTTTGCTGCAGATGTATTCTTTAGGGCCTACCCTAGGCCCACTGGGAATACCTGGTAAGTTTTGCAATAGACACTTTATTACCTTTCTAAAAATCTTAGACATTATAAACTCATGTCACATGTGGGCCCAGGGGTTTCAGATAAGGGACTGCAGATCCAACTGCTCAGAGCGCTCTCTCGTGCCCTCTCTCACTCTGTCTTTCTCTCTCTCTCTCTCTCTCTCTCTCTCTCTCTCTCTCTCTCTCTCTCTCTCTCTCACACACACACACACACACACACACACACACACACACACACACAAAATAAGCCTTTATGCTTCATTCTTTTCCATCTTTACCACCTCCGTCCATTTCATCAGTGAGTCTTGTCAGCTCTGATTTCAAATATGTCCTGAATTGCATAGTTCTTATCACCTCCATGGGCACCAATGTCACCAAATCTACCAAATCTTCACCTGGACAACTGCCAGCGCCACCCACACACCCTCTTGTTCCCAATCTTGCCCTTCCCTGCCTCCTCCCTCCTCAGTATTTTTGTCCACAAAGTGGCCAGAAAAGCTTTTCAAAACCTGTGTACACTCTCCACCCCTTGCTGCTCCAAAGGCTTCCCACCACGCAGGGCATGAATCCTAACTTGCTGGGTCTCTGCCCTCTTCCCCCCACCCTCCTCTCCCACTCTTCCCCTGCCTGTGCTCCAGGCCCCCTGGTCTCGCTGGTTTCCTCAAACATGCTCAGTGTGCCCTCAGGATGTGCACTCTTGCTTCCCACTGCATGGAAGGCCCAGACGGCCAACCTCAGGGTGGCTCTCTGCTCACTCACTAAGGTCCGTCTTCACAAGTCACTGTCCCAAGAAGCCCTTCCCTGACCACTGCTGTCTCAGATAGCCACTTTTGAAACCCCAGGAATTTTGTTGCCTTACCCTGTTTTTATTTAAATTATGTCACATATTTTTGTTTATATGTTTATTATTATTTTATATTATTATTTATTTTATATATTTATAAAATATAAACATATGTTTATTATTATTTTGTTTATATGTTTATTATTATTATTACCTTCACCATCAAAATATAAACTCCAGGAAGGCAAAGATCCTGTCATCTTGTTTATATCTTTAGTTCTTAGAATAATGCTGTAACTTCCACATGCCAGTAAATGAATATTTTTTAAATGAACAATAAGTTAAGTTGCAATACTAAGACAATTGAGTCAGGTTAATTAAATAATATTATTTCTATTTGCCAGATACCTCAAAATGTTTACAAGTGTCAATATAGTCTGGATGAACTGAGGCTACGACTTTCTTTGTTTCTGAATCACTCTCATTCTTAAAATAGTTCTAATCATGACTAAGATTGCCATAGTGTGACTCATACTGTGTAAATCAGTGTTTATGTTTATACCTATAAGACATGTACTGAAAACAATCGCGTTTATCAAAGAGAGGGGTTTTTTATAATACTTTTTTTATTCTGAATTTAAATACTTTATCTTTCCAGGGAATTTAATATTACTTGGGAACATGTTCCTCATTCTAAAGTGCTCTAAAGTAACTCAATGTTATTGCTTGCTTTCCTGGTACTATCAGTAGATCAACTAACTAGTGTAATTACAGAAAGTGTGTATTAAGTAAAGTTAGTAAAGAATTAGAAATTAAAGAAATTTAAGAAACTATCTTTTTTATTTAGTAAAAAAATTATAGTAAAGAATTAAAGAAATGATTGTGCCATGTAAAATAAAAGGAAAGTATATAGAACAGTGTCATTGAGAATTAATGCCAGGAATATTTTAATCTTTCAAACTGAATATCATTACTTTGGCTGTAAATTTCATTTTGGAACACTCTCAGTCATTAAGTATATATGATCTCTTTTTGGATAGGTGAGTTATATTTTAGAGGCATCTTTTAGCACACATACCACAAATATTTATTTATAATTGAAATAGAATTCATATGACAGAATGGAAAAAATATTAAATGACAGCTTGAAAATGGTGACTTCTGTCTACAACTTGGCCTTGAATGTCTAGCAAAAATAAAACTTGAAGAATATCAAAATTGCTCAATCACATGCAAACATTTCAAGATTACCTAGCTTTATAAGTTTTTCTTTGAAGAGCCATGCAAAGAGAGGATTAATTATTCTTTAACTCAGTAGTGGACACAAACTATGGCCTAGACACTAATTTTAAAGTAGTTAGCCTAATCACCTCCAAGTTCAGGGAGCTTATCTCCTTCTGTCTGACTCACTACAGTTTGGAAACTTCAGCAGCCAATTAACTCTCACAGGATACACAGCAGTGTCCTCTCACTAAGAATTCCTCACCCTGCAAGGCCAGATGAGACCAGAACACCCAGTAATCACTGAAAGATGTGCTCAACATCACCCTAATTATTCAGCTACATCATGACACAGGAATGTGAGTATTCTGAAGATAGAAGTGGTAGAGAACTCAGGAAATTAGAATCCTGAGCAGGAAGTTCAGTCACTCAGCTATCATTTGAACCTCCCCGGCATTCTACCCACCATACAGTTATCTAGGGTTGAGTTTTGCCTCGGTCTTACATTCAGCAGAGGAACAGACAAAAACAAACACATTATTTTACACATAATTGTACCACAAAGGTAATTTACAGTAACAGCTAACATTCTGAGATACTTATTCTGTGCCAGTCACAGGGCCTGGACGCTGATAGCCTGCTATAGCCTCCAGCAATCCTCTTAAAATTCTAAGTTCCATTATGCAAAGTTGAGTTTCAGTTTTGTTTGTTTACTTTTGTCTGTAATATAGTAGCATCCCCAACAATCTCCACTGGTCAGATTTTTCTGATATTTCATTCTCTTCCTTCCTCCAGAAGCAGCTCAAGTTACTCCATAAAATTTTTTTGACCTTCCAGCTCAAACTAATATTGCTGCCGAACAGTTATGACTTTTATTGGCTTCACCATTGTGACACACTGCCGGATCACTGTTCTCTGTTATATTCTTAAGTCTCGCTTTATTCCATGTACTATATACGAGGCACAGAGGATAAAATAAGGAAGAGTTGGAGTCTATATCTTCCCTCTTGTTTCCTCAAAGGGAAGATAAAGGATTACCTAGAAAGCAGAACAATTAAATGAATAATAACAATTAAACATGAAATACAATAAGAGTCCTCAGAAGGGTCACCTAATGTAGGCTGTGACCATCACAAGTGTTTCTCTGACCCTGATGATACTCTGATCAAGCCCCAACTTTCCCATCTTTCAAAAATTCAGCTTTAATATGATAATATTCTCCCAAAGATACTTCCTCTTCACTAGTCTATACTTTTTTCATCCGATTTAAATTCAAAATCTTTTCTCCTCCAGTCCCTTTTGCTGTTTTTTGAGAGAAGAGACTTTACCAACACTTCCATCTTCACCAAATAAAACTTCCAGTTTAATACAGAATGTATAGCTGTTACTCTACATTCAAAACCAGGAAAGTCAATTAAAATTTTATTTTAATTTGCAGAAAAATTTGTCAAGTTTATAAATAACAGAGCTAATAATATTTGTCAGTTTTGACACTATTTTATATGCAACATAAATTATGAAGACAAAGCAATATATAATTCAAAAAAATAAAGTCACACAGTATTTCTTTTTTATAATCATACTAATTGCTTAAGGAACTAAGAGAGAGGGGAGGAAAAAAACGAACTTGATATTAGATTGCTTTTAGCAATCCTACACAGTAAGAAAAGATATGTAGTGAAAGAAAATAAAAGCTGCATAAGAATGAAAAGGGGGGAAATCTGTGCAGAATTGAACGTTAAGTTAATAAAAAGCTTTTATAACATAACTTTTTTTTTTTTTTTTTTGAGACAGAGTCTCACTCCATTGCCCTTGGTAGAGTGAACATGGCTCACAGCAACCTCCAACTCCTGGGCTTAAGTGATTCTCTTGACTCAGCCTCCCAAGTAGCTGAGACTACAGGTACCCGCCACAGTGCCTGGCCATTTTTTGTTGCAGTTTGGCTGGGGCTGGGCTCAAACCCGCCACCCTCGGTACATGGGGCCAGCGCCCTACCCACTGAGCCACAGGCGCTGCCCAAATAACATAACATTTCATCATTTTATAATGTTTGGTTATGCATTATATGCTCATTAAATAGAGGTAACTATCCAGAGTGGGTATCCTGTGGCCTTCTAATTTCAAGATTGTTCTCTTTTAAGCACCAGAGGAGTCAAGAAAAGTTTCATCTTTCTCTGCTGCACCCCTTTTAATAAGAGGATTAGTTTTGTAAAATTTGGATTAGT
Source organism: Nycticebus coucang (assembly GCF_027406575.1). Classification (NCBI taxonomy): domain Eukaryota; kingdom Metazoa; phylum Chordata; class Mammalia; order Primates; family Lorisidae; genus Nycticebus; species Nycticebus coucang. The sequence goes on from NC_069786.1 coordinate 79,406,815, forward strand.
CAAAAGCCACCAGTGAAGGAACTCAAAGGCCATGTGGCCCCAAGACCTGAGGTTCCCCAAAAGGAGGCAAACCCCAAATCAGCTCCCAGCTGCTAAACCATTCCTATACTACTTCTTAGGTTTCTATAATTTATTGTCTCTATTACTTTGATTCTATCTCTCTCATTCTTTTTGTATCATTCACTCCTTTCAACTAATCAAAAATTAGCAAATGTTTCTAAGCTTATGAATCTTAAACTTTAGGTTACTCTTTTAATACCCTGTCATTCATCCGAAAAGCTAATCTCACAATGGAGTACTTCAGATAATAGAAGAAATATGTAGATGAGGAACAACAAGATGCAATATCACTTTCTTCTTTTTCCTTGTGGTCGCAAAGAACAGGTGTAGAAGACTGGCAACTGGGCCTTCCCATGCCCTGTGTGACCTGTTGTCAGGGCAACAGGATGTGTGGGGAGTCCTGGCCTTTCTAGTGCCTGTTGCCAAGGTAACAGGATATGAACCATCTTCTTTTATGCAGCTATGTTTCCCTGTTGTATTCTATTCTGCTCTTCTAGTTGGTGGGAAATTACATCTGTTCATAGAAATCTAAGCACAATACAACTTCAGTACACAGGCCACTGAAGGAGCATGTATTGGAAGAAATATTATATGTGGACACATGTCACTGGTATCATTACTGGTAAAAATAATGTGGAGAAGAATTTTGCTGGATTGACTTTCTAAAAAGAGGGACCTCAATTTTTATTTTCATAAGCTCTGAAATATTTGCCAATTATTGATGAGGTCAAAGAGATAAATATGGCAGATGATAAGGAAGCAAGTACAGTGATAATTAGAAAAAACTATAGAAATCATAGAATTACATTAAAAATGTGGAGGCTAAGAGCTGATTGTGGGTACCTGTTAGCTTTTGTTATGCTAAACACTGACCACAAGTTAGTGGTCAACAATAAATACTTATTATTCGCTCACAATTTTGAGGAAGTTGGACAGTTAGGATGACCTCACTAATATGTCTGGTGGTTGACTATCTACAGCAGTGTTTTTCAAGCTTTCAGTGTTTATCTCACAGCACACTTGAACCTATAGTTAAACTTACATGGCACACTTAAATTATGTTGATTAAAAAAAGAGAGGGAGAGAGAAAAGAATATATTTTCTATGCTTCAAACTTCTTTCAAAAATAATTGGAGGGCAGCGCCTCTGGTTCAAGGAGTAGGGCTCTGGCCCCATAAACCAGAGGTGGTGGGTTCAAACCTGGCCCTGGCTAAAAACTGCAATAAAAAAACAAAACAAACAAAAATAATTGGAATTAATGTACACAGCTATGATTTAATAAATAAATAAAAATAATGGAATTAATGATCTTTAAATTTTTCATGGCACACATAAGATCCTCTCATGGCATACCAGTTGAAAATCATTGGTTGTGGTTGAGATCTGGAGAGGCCTCAGCCAGAGTGGTTTATATCTGTTCCACCCACACTCCCAAACTCAACAGGGTGCTTCACATGCTGGTCTGAGGGATCCAGAGAGCACGAGACAGAGTAAACCCTAAGACATAAGATTTTCCATGCGTTGGCTTATTTCACATTGGCTCAGACACTATTGGCCAAAATAAGTTGCTTGGCCAAGAGTCAGTTTGGGAGAGATTATCCAAGAGAATAGATGAAGGAAGCCAGGAATAAATTTACTATTACAGCAGGGTAAACAATGATGTGAAAGAATGTCTGGAAAAAATGGAAGCTTTTTGTAAAACTTGAGATATTAAACCAGAAATTTGTCAGAAATGAAGTATCAGAGGGCAACACATACAAATACACTTGTTCATTCCAGAACCGGTGGAAGGTACTAGAGATTTTTCAAGTTCTGAAAGTTAGAAGGAGCCCTCTAGTTCATATACAAACCATCTCCAAGTACAGTCTAAGGAAGAATTAGAAAGATGCTCTGTAGTTTAAATGGTGTGTATCTTCTCCAGGAAAAAAAGCAGAATAAACTCCAGTAATGTAATTTTTTCTGAAATAAACAAAAGGAGGGGAAAGACTAGTCCCATTACTTCAGGGAAGAAGATGTTTAAAGTTCTTTATAAAGAAGCAGCAGCAGCAAATGTAAGAATAAAATACCCAGTTTTAATGGTTATAATTCCTATATAAAAATCACCAGGAAGAAACACCCAGACACTACTATTGTTCAGGGTTTTCTTTCTCTGCTGTTCGGAGTACCAAAGGCTAATTAAATTAGAGTGATTTTTGTAAAGGTTCAAGTCTTCAGTGGGCAAAAGGTTTTAGAAAAAGTCAAATTCTCTTGCAAACATTAGCTAGGACCATTGTTTAAATAAATAAATTTACAAGTAACGTTAGTACACGTCCTTGAGAAGGAGAGAAACAGAACTGGGGAGTTTCTGATATCTAAAGTTTATGCCAAGTGATAACTCCCTTTGGTATTCAGCTTTGAGTATGCAGAACAAGGCAAACAGATGGCGGGACTGTGGAAAATCAAAACAAGAGAACAGCTTTTAACTCCTGAAATGTCAGGTTTTATAGTGAGTCCTGAGTGTTAAGTGGAATTATCTCAATCAATATTAAAAGGAATAAAAATGGACCTAGGAATCCGACCCTCCCCTTACTAACTATGAAATATTGGTCAAGCCATTTAATGCATTGGAGGCTCAGTTTCCTCATCAGAAAGATTAGAGATAATTGAGTACATCCATATGAACCAAAAGGAAAATCTTTCATAAAGTATAATGCATAAAAGGATTATACAGTACAATTACTACTATAATTCTATTATGAGTGACTTTTAAACAAGTTCAAGCTAATCAGAAATGTGACTAATACCCAAGGTGTTCAGTTTTTTTCTTATCTTGCTCCAAATACAGCTCATTTTGAATCAACTCTTAGGAAATCCGATTTTAAGCACACCCATCAGCACAGCACTGCTTTTCTAATAAGTTTATTTTGATTTTCTTCCAAATTATCTAGGACTTGTTTCACAAGAATCACTTGATCCTCTATGCTTATGTAGGGTTCAATTGATGTTGACCTCTGTTTTCTTCTTCTAGAAACACTGCTGCTTAGAGATTATACCATTTTTTCACAACTCATAAAATTATTTGAATAATGCTAAATATCAAAATTTTGCTTACCAAAAATTATCTGCATGATTGAGCATCTTCTGTACCTACCTAGTAAAAATTTATGTTTTAAAATATTTTACAATATATTAAAAAAAAATACCTTTTTGGCAGTGCGGGGGTATATGTCATACCTCCTGGGGGTGTGATACGACTACAACAGGGACTCTACCTAACAAATGTAAGCATTGTAACCTAATTCTTTGTACCTTCAAATTAACTTGAAATTTAAAAAATTAATTTTAAAAAGAGCTTCAAGAAAGTGTATCTTAAAAAAGAAATCTAAAGGGTCATAATGTGTCATATATATGCCTCTAATGACCTATTATCATTTTTATGCCCTTCCTTAACCATAATCATTCATGCCTAAAACTTGCTCTCAGAACGGATATGTGGAATAGTATACTTCTCATGAGCCTTTAATACTATCACCAATTTAATTATGTTAATGAACAGTTTCTTTCACACCCCCAAGGTCCTTTACCAAAATGATAATCAGACTTTCTAAATACTTACATTTGACTAGCTGATTCAAATATGTTAAAGGATAAATTATAATAGTACAATGGTAAAATGTCCCATTTTCTAAAAATAAATCAGCAAAGGGATGGATATAGAATACGACTGTGATTATTTCGAAGTCAAGTTCATTGTGAAGTAGGCCTCGCTTGGGATAAAGAAAGACTTAAAGAATGAATTTCAAGCCAGAGTAATTCAGGAAATCAGTCTATCCTTGAGTCACACGTGATTATAGGAATCTAAAATATATTCTAAAGCTTCCACAAGATGTTAAACTGAAGATGGTACTCAGACAATTTTTCTATCAGTGAAACTTTCAAAGCCAGCCCACTTCTCAACTGGTTCACTCTCTGTCTACATAACCTTATCTCTTAACCCAGGGAAACATAAATCTTCAAGTATAACCATTCTGTTGAAAAGAAATCTGAGAACTCTTGTGAGAACACATCCATTGAGCTAAGAGAAAGTCTCCTTTCTGTATCTAGACAACCCAACTCTGTGCACTGATTCTGATAAGAAAAGTACACGAAAAAATATATAAAATTCTGCTTCGGTATGTAATATCAGTAATAATAAAAACAACAGCTAGGATTTCCTGAATTCTAAGCAATTTACAAGTACTAATTCAATTATAATAATTCTCTCAACACCTATGAGGCAGGTAAGGATATCGTTTTCATTTTACAGGGAAGAAAACTGAGGCATCAAAATATCAATCTGCTTAGAAAGGATTATAGATGTTAAATAGAAGCATTGTACTATAATCAAGAACAGACAAGGTAACAGGAATATTATCAGTAATAATTGCAATGTGCCAGGTATTATGCTATATTTCTTAATATGTTGTTTTATTTAATGTTCATTATCTTGATTTAGGCAAGATATGGATTCCCAGATCCTAATGCTTTCTTCTACATGGAAGAACACCTTCCACGAGAGAAGCCGTCAAATCTCTCTTGACTTCCTTTCACATTCTTTCACGAAAAATAAAGAATAGCTCATTTGGCTGACAAATTGTGGAAAAGGAATTGGGCCTAAGTATGAAGCTCTCCTTCTTACAGGGAAGTAATTCTCTGCTTAGAGAAAATACAATCTTGGCCAGGCATGGTGGCTCACACCTGTAATCCTGGCACTCTGGGAGGCCAAACCAATTATCTGAGTTTATGAGTTCAACACCAGCCTGGGCAAGAGCGAGATCCTGACTCTAAAAATAGCTGGGCATTGTGGCAGGCACCTGTAGTCCCAGCTACTCAGGAGGCTAAAGCAAGAGAATTGCTTAAGCCCAAGAGTCTGAGGTTGCTGTGAGCTATGACACCACAGCACTCTACCATAGGTGACAAAGTGAGACTCTGTCTCAAAAAAAAAAAAAAAAAGTATTATTTCATCTCCTCTAGGCCATGGCATAAATTTAGGAGGGAAATTGTGTCTCCTACTAGGGAGTCCTTCATTTTGGAGGAGATAAATAGAATTCAGAGGCGTTCCAGTTCAGCTGCACACCAAAACCATAGCTTCCAGAATGCAAGCTTCATCTGCTATAAAGCTGCTTTTGCTCTCCCTTTATGGGGCTCCTCAATCAGTTTACTCTGAATTTAGGAAGAGATGAGAGGCATCATTCATCAGCCCCCTCTCCCATGCTAATATCTTATGAGGTAGGTATTAAGTTTGTCTATGTCTTAGTTGAAAAGTCATCTAAAGAAATCTCATCCCTGACTACCCTAAATATCTTCCCCAGCTAACTTGATCAAATCACCCAGTGCATTTTCTTCTGGTTACTTCTTACTCCATATTAACTTGCTTTGTATAATTTACTTTTTTGTTGTTTGTTTCCTTTGCTGGAATATAAACTCCTTTTCCTAACATAGCACCTAACCTAGCACACAATCAGTGAATATCAAATAAGTGAATGAATAATGAATGAAATAATGGGATTTCTACATATTAATAAAAAGTAAAGTTTAGAGAAATTACTAATTTCTCCATGGCCATTCAGCTAAAAAACAGTTAATATTGGAAAATATCTGAATGATACCAGAGTTCAATTTCTTAATTCCTAAGGTATTCCACCTCAACAATGTTTACTCTACAAATCATAACATAATGTTATGTAAACCCTGGGATTTATATTAAGACTATATCTATACACCAAAATAGGTTTTGATGAGGCAGTTTTCTTCAAACCAAACGGGTTTTATAATTAAAAGACAACTTTTTAAGAAAAAATATTTGCCTGATGAATGTATCAAAATAATCACATAGTTGACAATGTAAGAACAGAGACTAGGATGATTTCCAAGAAATGACTCCTTTGATATTTGAAATGAATCCACTATATACCCTCAGTCTCAGGAAGTGACTAAATCCATTAGTTGGGCACTGCAGGGTTAGATGGTGGCACAAGTAAGTTGTTTAATGACTAAGAATACAAAGTTTCTAACTCCATTGTGCCATAGGGAGAGGCAGGGCTCCACGTGTTTGTGTGTGTGTGAGTGTATTTGTGGCAGGGGATGACAGGAATGACCATGTTGATTAAGCACTGTGTTATTCTGGTTTAAGAGACAAGTATTAAATTCTTATTGCTAGGGGAGCTCTTTGGCTGATGTAACAAATTTACCACAAATTTAGTGGCTTGAAAAAAATTTTCTTCAGTTCTATAGGTCATAAATCTGATAGAAGTTTTCACGGAGCTGAAATCAAAGTACCAGCAGGATGACATTGTTTCTGAAGGTTCTAAAGGGAGGATCTGTTCTCTCACCTTCTCAAGCTCCTAAGGGCTGGATTTGGCTTCTGGCCCTCCTTCCCCATCTTCAACATTGGCAAAGACAAGTCAAGTCCTTTGCACATCACATCACTCTGACCTCCTCCTCTACATCTCTTCCACTTTTAAAAACCTTTATGATTACCTTAGGCTCACCTGGGTAGTACAAAATAATTTCCTTATTTAGCACTTTAACTCCATATGTTCCTTTAATTCTCCTTTTCCAAGTAAAGTAACATATTCTCAAGTTCTCAGAACTAGGATGTGGACGCCTCTGGGAGCATTTAGTCTGCCTACCATGACATCAGGGACTAAATTTTAAGAAGCACCACTGTACATCCTTTTCTGGTGACCTTTTTGGGTACCTATTCTAAGAATGTCATCTTTGTTTTGGACAAGATGAATAACAGCTTTAAACAGCTTGTCTAAACCCAAGTTCTACCACATACTGGCTGTGTAACTAACCTAGGATATTTACCTCTTAAGTGTATTGAAAGTAGTAAATAAGAATACAAATATGTTATATCTGCACAGTTCTGTTAACTAGTAGATGATAAGCAAACATTTCTTCTATCTTCTCCATATCTATTATAGCTGTGAATCTACCTCCAATCCTTGAACCAGGCCCTATTTTGGCTGCTAGACTGATCTTCCAATTCTCTAGGTAGAAGATTAAGATTCAATATAAGATTCAGAATTGTATTCATTCATTGATTTAGAAATGTTATTGCATTATCTCCTATGTGCCAACTACTGTGCTAGGTGCTGGGGGGGGACCCAAGAGCAAACACAATGAAGTAAATACAGTTCTTGCTTTCAGAAGCTGGGGTTCAGTATGAATGTAGATTTTGTTATGAAGGGGAAATTTCAAATTACTCACAAACCAATACCAGAAAACCAACCTAGTATGGAAAGTCAGGAGGGATTTCCTATGAAATCGAAATTTAAGCAGAGATTCCTGTGCATTTTTTAATAAGGTCTCTATCAAAATTTTGAGCAGGACAACTCTTCCTGAAAAGGAATGCCCCTAGCGCTATAGTACATTTAGCCTGCCTGGAGCCTGCTACCCACTAAATCTACCCACAGTCACTGCAACTACCACAAACTTCCCCCACACAACTCCAAATACCACAGGGGGGACAAACAAGAACAACTTTGGCTGAGAGAAGAAAGGAAAGGATTAGTCCTCTCTAGAAAAGAAAACAAAAAAGAGCAAAGGCAGATAGGTGGTAAGCAGCATTTATCTGGGCAACCTCCCAAAGAAAGGGAGTTTGGGTTTGGTTGTGAGGGGGCCCTAGAAGGAGAAGCATCAGACAAGGCTCCAGGGGTTACGCAGGTAAGCAGAGCCCCTGGGAAGGATGCAAGCCTTTAAAGGGTATTGAGCAGAATAGTAAATGGACCAGATTTGCATCTTGTCTACAATGATGCTTCATCCTACCTAAAGCATGATTCCAGTTTGGAAATATGGTACTAACAGTTCCTATCATTTTCTTTTTCTGCTGATTGCTGACTTTCATTCAGAATACATATTTCTGCAGCATCCTCTTGCTGATGAGGACCTGGTAACTTCATCTGAGAACTGTACAGCACACAGCCTTCTTCAATAATTAATAGCTGATTGGAATTAGTTAAAGGATTATCATATAGTTTTTCCTCCTGTTTCACTTTCAGCTTCTCTACATTATATTCTTCACTACCAAGTATCACATTCACCACAAACCAGAGAGGAAGACTCCCCCCCCCAAAAAAAAGATTTAATTTCTTTCCACTGTTGCATTCACAATTCTAGATCTTAATATCTGGCGGACATCTGTCAGAATAGGAGAAACAAAGAGGTACATGTCTGAACATGTAAAATTCATGATGAGATTTAAATTAGTTTCAAACTAAAACTCCAATACAAACTAACTAGTCCTGCATTTATAAAAACCGGAGGACTTGGCAGTAAGTATTAAGAAGTGGTTGAGTGTTACGTTTTTGTCAACAGTTTGCAGTTTTGAGTAGTTCAAGCTCTCTTCACTTTTGTTGAACTGAGGGAGATAATGCTTTGATTTAGCTTTCCTGTAACTTCATGTGGTTACCACAGGAATTTCCACTCAATCATAGTTTTCTAAAGATGCTGTCATTTCTTAGGTAGAATTCCTAGAACAGTCAGATTGACTGAAAAGAGTAGCACCAGCGTTTTTAATTATGTACAACTTTTTTTAATTCTACGGTTGTGGAGCTCTTTGCATGTTTAAGGAAGAAAAAAGCAATATTACTGTGACTCCCAGAAGCATTATTTCCTAAATTTAAAAAAATTATGCATAAATGAAATGATATAAAATCTTCAAATCAACTTTTCAATTGGAAATCAATAAAATAACAGTCCTTACAAAAACTAGTGATAGATAAATTCTTTTAGTATGTAGGAAGCAGTCTAGGTCTCCTATTCATAAAAAACTTCTGAATAAGAAATTTTATTTGGTGTTAAAATGGCATAAGACATAGGATATGCTCTCCAGACCTTAAAAAATAAATAACTATGACCAAATATATGATTCTTTTAAATGTTGTTTATTAAAGACCTGATGTCATAGTTATTTACTCAAGAGTTTCATCATCGTACATGGTAATAGTTTAAAATCTAAATTGTCATACTGGGTGACAAATTAGTAGTGGACTACAGATTGAATAAAACTAAAGATAAAAGTTGTAATTATAAGAAGAAAATTTCTAAACTAAAGCATAGATGGGAGTAAGAAACAGTTTCACCTTTGTTCTCACAAAAGAATAAGATTTCTCAACATAACACTTTAAGTGGTGTCTCAAATATTATATGGAGAAGATTTGGAAGAAGCTCAATAAAAGAAATCAATAAAACAGTAGAGAAAAAGGGATATTTTAATTTCGTTTACCAAAACTTTCCATGTATTAGTTACAAAATTTTAAAATTATTTCTGTGGACTCAAAAACTGTCTAAAATGTTGTATCTATGTATTATATGGCAATGCCTATAAGAAAACTTTCTCTAAATATCTACCTGTCATGGTTCCTGTTTTCTATATTTAAGATGTAACTGAACAAACATCATTTTACTTTCGCGTTTCTCTCTATTTTTATTTAACCTAAAAATGTACATATTGTAAGCCTAACTAAAAGCATAATATCCTGCTGAAACAAGTCAATGTATTTGTAGAACTAAATGCAATAAAAGATTTTAAAAAGTCACTTTCCAAACCAATATCTGAAAGTCTTAATTGAGTCCATTTTATCAAAAATAAGAAAATTATTGAACAATTGTTTGATAGCTTTCATGAATAGCATGATTTTAATCTCTAATACTTAAAAGTAGAATTCTAGCATTAGCAATTTTGGTAAGTTAAAATTCTGTTTGAGTCCACATTGCATTTTAAACAGGCAAGAGGATCTTCAGCAGTGGTATAGGGAGTCCCTCATATCACTGTTTGTAATGCCATTGCACAAAAGACCATAATTAAACAATTTGGTCGTCATTAGTCATGCATATTTTAGAGAGAGCTTTATGCTTTGACAATCCTAAACCTAGAACACTGAAAATGTCTTAAGTTAAAGTACGAGTTAAAGATAACAGTACCAAAATGCAAATTCTTTCTTCAGTGCAAAAGCAACCAATCATTTTAGTCAGCCCTATGATAATTTAAAAAAAGAAAACCTAGCTAATGGTCATTTAGTGATTGAGTAGCTCTATGTAGCCACAGCTCAAAATTAATTTAACATGTACATATATTAGTATACTTTTCTATTAATTCATAATATCTATCACGCTTTTGTATAATAAAATGACAGATTGATCTTTGAGCTCAGCTGAAGACACATGCATAAATCCACCACACTATATCTTTACACATTTAAGTAACTACATAAAAATATTAATAGAACAAATACAAAATAAACATAACATCCTATCCTGCTAAAGACATTAAAATCTAAAATAGGTTGTAATATGATATATAATGTTCCAGTAAGAATGTTCATTCACTCATTAGATTAGAATACAAATCACCTGATTGCTAATATTTAATCTGCATCTATACTAATTAATTTTGTGAGCTGTTATTTTCTTTGACAGGATTGCTTGTTTTCCTAGATAAAAACCTCACCAAAAAGACGTAACTTCTAAATCATCAATGGGTTTTGGGAAAAAATTTCTCTGGTTCATTCAAATGATGTAAAGATGGCTTCCTTTTTAAAAGTTATCTCTGCTAACTGTTGTTTGTGTTAGCGGACTCTTATGCCAGTGTACTGTGATGCCATGTATTACTTCAAGTAGTAATCAAATACACATATAAAGAACATTTAAATATATAAATACCATTAAGTAAATTCAAAGGGAGAAGAGCACAAGAGATTTTTAACCTCTAAACAAAGTTTGATATAATTTTTCCTTTAAAAAAATCAATATCAAACCAGGAACATCAAATTTACTCAGATACTGTATCTTATAAAATAGTGTGTAAACCACAGCATTAGATACGTGAATCTTAGAAAATTCTACTTTACGTGGTATAGGATGCCTTCAGCTGTTACTACAGAAAAGCAGATATATTTTCCAAATAGGCTAAGCAATTACATATTTGGCCTATAAATGCCCTATAAATATTCATATTTCACATTTTTATCCAAATGTCAAGTATGATTTTTAAATTATAACATAATTAAAATAAATCACATAAACACAGTGTAGTGCTGGAACACAGAACAGAAATTAATAGCATACACAGCGAAAACCCAGGGCAAAGGTGTGAAAGCAAAGTGAGTAAAAGTGCAATGAAAGTTTGACTCAGTCCCTCACGTTTCACATTTGACGTGAATGCACAATTCTTGGCCTATCTTATTAAGGACCATTTATTACATGCCACGAGCTATTCTGTACTCTCAGAAGAAGTGAAATGGTTAATTTAAAGCCAGTTCTCTCTAATAAGTTTTACATGCTATTTATATTTTTAGCATATAAACATTTTCTCTAATAGAAATATTGCTATTTAAGAATAAAGAACAAGCCCAGTGAAGTGTAATTATTTACCATATTAATCCTGTCATTGTTTTTCGAAATCTTGTCAACAGAAAAAGTACCAGCCTTATTTCTCTTTCTACTTACCTGAGGGAAATTTTACTTTGGCCAGCACGCAGGCAATCAGCTTCCCTAATTGCTTTTCTGCTTGTCTAAATGCCTATCACAGCAGCGTTTAGAGAATGCATACAAGAAACCATGTAGTCTGACAAGGCAGTGACTTCTCCACGAGTTACCTTACTTCAATGACATGTACAAGAGCAAAAAACCATCCATCCCCCCAACAAGTTCTTAGCTGAGTTGGACACATTTTATTTTTTAAGAGGAAATCTTTCTGAAGGAAACACTAATCCCCATAAGGCAGACAGCATCAACCATAAGTCATGTTAACAGTCAACTCTTGGGGGTGGGGGAGGAGGATAAAATCCTAGAACCGAGCAAAGAGCATACTCACATTCCTTTCAAGCGCTGCCACATTTTTTCAGTATGTTCTCCTATAAGATACTTAAAAGTGGTGTTTTCCAGTTCTTCAATTTCTGTAGCACTTGACCCCATGATGCTGCTGCTAAGACAATACAGTTACAGTCAGTTTCAGCAGCCAGAACAAGCATTCCTCAGTCCACCACAAATCTCAAACAGTTACACAGTAGCATCTCTTATCAAAACAGAGCTGATGTGCAAAGCTGAGGAAAGCCTCCGCCAGAACCGCTATTGACTTTGACCGGCACATCCACGGCTCACACCATCCCCCCACCCCCCTCACGCAGACAGCAGTGTAAACAGATGCTCTGACCTCACAGGAGCACTCGGCACAGGGGAACCTGCTACTGTACCGCTGACCGACGGAGTAGCCAAGCTCTCCCCAGAGGCAGCTCATCTGTCACTGTTCTGTGCACTGAAGCTCAGAAGAATCCCTACAGTTTACGAGCTCTGCTATGCCCAAGAGAAACGTGAATGACTTTCTCGCGCTCCAGAAGAGGCTAAATTTCCTCCCTACCAACGGAACGAGCGCAGGATGCAATAAGAAAACAGATGGTAGGAAGCAGCATCGGCAGCACCACCCCGAGAAAAAAAGTGCCTGTTTAAATGCCAAGGTTTTTGTCTTTTAGTTGATCTGGCTCTGACACTTAAAAGTCTATCATGCTCTGACAATAAGTGTAACAAATGTTAATGAAATGAAGAGAAAACAACATACAAGAGCCATACAGAATACAGACCCCAGAGCTCCACAGGTTGTAGTGCAAGAATTTGCACATCAAGTGCCGCTGCGATCTGCTCATTCACCTTCTCCTAGCAACTCCGCGCAGCAGGCGACCGCCAATTTAACCGGTGGAAACTCGGCACCTGCACACAGCCTGTTCTGTGAATCCTTTGGGGATTTAAAAATAAATGAAATAAAACTAGTGTAAACGCAAGTGTGCGTGTTGAAGAAAAAGGAGCAGGTGTGTGTGTGTTTATAAGACGGAAAAGCAGAAAGAGGGAGCGAGAGGAGAGAAATTGATGCTTTGCTTCTTGTGCATTTTAGAAGAAAAATGAGAGAAAATGGACATAAAAGGAATCAGAATTGAATTGTCAGCCAAGCTCCCAACACATGGCAAGCTTTCTTTGAAATATACACAGACCTTGAGCTCCATAGCAGCTATTGCTGTCTGCAAGCTGCTAAGAAAAATATACTTATAAGCAATATTTCTTCTTGTTTGTTTGGAAACCAAGATGTAGTTTTATTTCTTTCTGCAAGAAAACTTGCCCATTGCCTTGAGTTTTAAGGTAGAGCTATTCAAAGATGACAGACAGGTAGAAATATAGAATATGTAATGAGTATTTCCTGTGTGTCAAATACTGTTCTCAGTACCTAACACATATTTCCCTTTTTAATTCTTACAAAAAGCCTGTGAGGTAGGTAATATCCCTGTGTAACAGTTGACAAAACTAAGAATCAGAGACAGTCTTTGGATTTAAAGCCAATCCTTCTCAAATAAACACTATTATTTTATTGACAAGAAGTCTTCCAATATAAAATGACTACATCTATCCAAATGAAACTGATGGCATTCCATAGTCAAAGTCCTAAAATATATGTATAAAGTACCTAGGCAAAATTTTATAGAAAATGATTCTTAATTTACAAATTAGAAGATGTTAAGTCAAGTGAAGCTTCAGTTTTCCTCTCAGACAAGATATTTCCAGAACTGAATCTGAACTTAATAACTAGCAGACAGCTTTATACAGTTAAAACCACATTCTTATGAGCATTTACCAGAGTTGTCAAAAATAACTTAATCTTCCTTTGCTCTGAGAGTACCAATTTTACCTTTGCTGTGTCTTCACTTGTAATCTTAGCTACATTCCCTTAATAGGCTCTAACCAGATTTCTCTTTAATGAGATAGTCAACAAACATCTGAGTTTGGCTTTCAAAGGTGAATCACGGCCAAACATTATGGTGAAAAGCAGGTACTCTATTATTGTTATTTTATAAGCCAAGATACCAAAATCCTTGAAGCTACAACCCCTTTCAAGCCACAAATGATTTTCTAAATATGCCATGAAAGTTCAAGCATCCACACTGACCAGCTTTAACAAGGCAGAGAGTGAATACAATTCAAGGCGTACCATTCAAGTACTGAAAACAGGAAAAGGAATTGACTAAAATCAGAGGCATGTTCCTAACCTAGCAGTAGCAATTAGAAACAAAATCTCAGGTTGGCATCTGTCAAGAAGGGCTAAGAAGAAATTAGTTCAAATTAGAACAATATATCATAGAGATTAAAAAATTGATGACTTCTAGGAAAAGTGAATTAAACTCATCAAGAATATTTTTTAATTTAATTATTTTTATCTGGATTTATATCCCTTAGATTTTCAACATTGCAATATTTGTTGGTTGTTTTTATTTTTTTATTTTTACATATACATGTGTTTATTAGGTTTCCATTTTTTTGCCTTCACAAAATTAAAAAGGCTTAAATTTTAATAACAATAACAATGTTTAAAGTAAAGACTAGAAACAAAAACCTCGTAAAGAACAAACAAGCATAAATACATTCGGAAAAGGCATCAGATAATTACTACATCGAAATATTAAGCAATAATAATAATAATAATGCAAAGAACGTAACATTCACATTGTCAACTAAGAGTATGTCTTTCATAGAATGCTTTGACTCTGAGATTCAGTATGGAGTCATCAGTTAACTTCAAGTTAACATCAAGAATACTTTTTAAAATAGGCCAGGTGCAGTGGCTCACACCTGTAATCCTAGCTCTCTGAGGGGCAGAGGCAGGTGGATTGCCTGAGCTCAGAAGTAGACCAGCCTGAGCAAAAGGGAGACTTCTGTCTCTAAAAATAGCCATGTGTAGTGGAAGGCACCTGTAGTCCCCTTTACTCAAGAGGCTGAGACAAGGAGATCTATCTCTTGAGCCCAAGAGTTTGAGGTAGCTGTGAGCTATGACACCCCAGCACTCTACCCAGGGTTAAAAAGTGAAACGCTGTCAAAAAAAAAAGAATTTTTTTTAAAAGAAAGATTGTTTTTAAAATGTAAAAACATTATTTTTAAAAAATAAAACAACTCTCAAATTTCAAGGATTCAAATCACACGAAGTATATTCTCTGACCCCAGTGTAATTAAATTAGAAATCACTAAGAGAAAGAGATTTGAAAATTTTTCCAAATACTGAGAAACTAATTAATACACTTTTAAATAACCCATGAATCTATGAAGAAATCAAAAGGGAAATTACAAGTATTTTAAACTGAATGAAAACTAAAACATAACAAATCAAAATTTGTGGGATGTAATGAAAGCAGTACCTTGGAGGAAATTTATAGAGGTGCATGTCTGTATCAGAATAAAGATCTTGTATCAATAACCTCAGAATTCATATTAAGAAACTCAAAGAGATGGCTCAGCTCCCATACCTCAGTGGTTAGGGCACTGGCCACATGCACCAGGGCTGGTGGGTTCAAACCCTGCCAGAGTCTGCTAAACAACGACAACAATAACAACAACAACAACAATAACATCAACAACAACAAAAAAATAGCTCGGCATTGTGGTGGGCGCATGTAGTCCCAGCTAGTGGGAGGCTGAGGCAAGAGAATCGCTGAAGCCCAAGAGTTAGAGGTTGCTGTGAGCTGTGACACCATAGCACTCTATCGAGGGTGACATAGTGAGACTCTGTCTCAAAAAAAAGAAAAAAACTTGGAGAGAATAAGCAAATTAAGAAAAAAAATGAATAAAAATAGGGAAGTAAATATCAGAGCCAACACAAATAAAGTAGAAAACAGAAATATTGTAGCAACAAAATAAAAAGCTGACTGTTGGAAAAGCTCAATAAAATTGATATAGCTCATCGTATTAATAGATACAATAAGATATTTAAGAACTGTGAAGGTTCTGAGATTTCACCATTCTTACAAGCTACCAAGTTAGCCCACCACATTTTTCTGTAGAAGACACTCCTAGTATCAGAGACAAAGAACCGTATTTATGGCTCATACCAAAAGTATCAGCATTTTTGTGTTATTTCTATAAGCTCCATTTCCCACAAGATGACACAAGACAGCCAGATGACATCTCCACGTAGAGTGGGTTGTGCTTCAGGAGAAGAATGTTTAGCTTAGGGAACCTGAATTTTTTAAAATGGGAAGTAAGCATCCCAAATCTTTGCTCCAGGGAAAAGCATTCTCTTCAGAAGAAGACACAAAAATCCCCAAAAGAGGATTAAGAAAATTATTTGCAATGCATATTACATAACCAACAAAGGTTTCATATCTAAAATATGTAAATAACTCTGAGAAATTGATACAGGACACGTGGCATCCCAGCCAGCTAGTGAATCTGGGGGGTGAGGACTGGCTGCCTCTGCCTTGGTGGTGTTGGTGCAGGCGCGGGGGGGGGGCTCCATTTCCTAGGCCTGGGAATGAAAAGAAATGTAGCCATTCATTTGCAACCCAAACATGCTGTTCCAGACACCACCTAGACATGTTCCAGACAAGCTGTCCCAGACATACTATCCCAGACACGCTAAATGTAACTACCAAGCCCCATTAAATGTAACTACCTAGGGTCCCATGTGACTATATATACCCCTAGACAAAGAGCCCGGAGACAGAGAGGGAGAGAGAGAGCTTGTCTCTCCGGACTTGGGTTTTCTCCCTCTGCCAGGAGCTCTGGCATTTCTGCATTCTTTTCTGTAAATAAATCCTGTCTTACCACTGATCTGTGGTCCCTGGATTCATTCTTCAAATCACCGAGACCAAGAACCTACTGAACACGAAATTCCGATATTAAAATGCATTAACAGAAAAATATACAAAAAATATAAACAAGAAAATAACTGAAACAGAAATAGACAATAGGCATGAGAGAAGATATTCAAAAGTAGTAGTAGTCTGTGAAATTTTATAGTGACCAAATATGCAGAAAGGGGGTTACTGGGCTCCTTCCCAGAAAAATGTGCTGTTGTGCGACCCACTTCCTGTGTATGGTACATGTCCTGCTGAGGGACTTAGGTACAACTTAGATTTGCTTTATAAATGCAAACGAGGTGAGCTAATTGTATGTACCCTAATATTAATTGGGAAAAAATATTTTAAATACAGTAACCAGTATATTAAGTAAATAAATAATAAAGTGACCGGGCGGCGCCTGTGGCTCAGTGAGTGGGGCGCCAGCCCCATATGCCGAGGGTGGCGGGTTCAAACCCGGCCCCGGCCAAACTGCAACAAAAAAATAGCCAGGCATTGTGGCGGGCGCCTGTAGTCCCAGCTGCTCGGGAGGCTGAGGCAAGAGAATCGCGTAAGCCCAGGAGTTAGAGGTTGCTGTGAGCCGTGTGACGCCACGGCACTCTACCCGAGGGTGCTACAGTGAGACTCTGTCTCTACAAAAAAACAAATAAATAAATAATAAAGTGACCAAATATACCTAGATAGACCTTCCACACCCAACAAGTTTGGAAGAAAAACCGTCTGGTGATACCAGATATTGGTAAAGATGTGAAGTAACATGAGCCTTATTCGTTGCTGGTGTATTAGCAAAAAACATTTTGAAAAACAATTTACCGATATCTAGGAAAGCTGAAGGTGTATATACAGTAAAATACTTTCCTAAATGTAGAAATGAGATTTATACAAGAATATAGCAGCCCCACAAATATCATTTCATTCAACTCCCTTTTATTATAACATTGATGAGGAAAAAAACTGGATTCCTGCTGGGGCTTGTGTCTGTGCAGAGTTTCCATGTTCTCCCCACGTTATGTGTGGGTCTTCTCCTGGTAAGCCGATTCCCAGCCACGTCCCAGAGATGTGCATGCGAGTTTCACTGACCCGTCTAAAGGCCAGGGTTTTAGTGAGTGTGGCGGGAGGAGTGTGAGTGCACCCTGTGACTTCCTGTCTGGGTCTGGTTCCAGATACCCCCATGCTCTGAGCTGCGGGGGTGGGTGGCAGGGGTGTGAGTGCTGCCTGCCACTTCCTGTTTGGGTCTGTGGCCACGCCCCAACAGCCCCCATCCCCCTACGCCCTCCCCCACCCCCCACCTGTGCACTGAGCTGCGGGGATGCACTCCAGCCATCCAGATCCTGAACTGGAGTAAGCGGGTTGGAAAATGAATGAATGAATACAAATTATTGTAAAATAAAAATTTGTGAGGCAGAAGATAATTTCACAAATGCACAACAATACAAGACGTGGTACAAAAGCTCTCAGTGAGCAGCCACGTTGGTCGTAGTTTGTTTTTGAACTGCGTGGTAGGAGGAGGTGCTCATTATAATTCAAACTTTTCAAACATTTATTCCTTGGTTTCACCCACCACCTGCTGTGACTGCTTTTATTTATGCATGCACCAAAATTTGGATAAATAATTATCTTACTTGTTTTTATTAATCTGTCTTAAATGTAGGCATAGCTCACATTTCAGTGTTTAATGATGGAAGTGTTTTGGTCTTTACTTAGAAGTTTGGTGATGTTTTGTGACCCGAAATACGCAGTTGGAACTTCACTCTGGATTACACCAATTAGCCCCGGATAAAATTGGTTCCTTTATAAGTTGTTTTCCTGAAAGTTACAGTTTCTGAGAACCTATCAAGGGCATTAAGTGCTTACCATAGTTATGGTATTGTTACCATAGCAAAAAAAAAAAAAAGAACCTACTTAACTTCCATTAACTGGAAAATGGATAAATGTTGCATATTCATAAAAAGGAATATTACATGACAGTGAAAAAAATATAGCCTGCAGTTTAAAAAAAAAAAAAACTATACATATGAATAAATCTCACTAAAATAATGCTGAGCAAAAATAAAGTCCAGTAGGAATTTAAACAGTATAATGACATTTATTTATCACTAATTAGGAAATACATCAATAGCAAAAGATCAAGAAATGATAGACAGTAAAGTCTAAAAATGGTAAGGAGAGAGGGGGATGTTACTGAGATCAAATACATAAGATTCTTCAACTGTTTGGGAAGTGTTTTATTTCTTGAGAAGAGTGTGAATATGCAGTTGTACAAGTAACATCTTTATATCTTTTGTATTTATAAAATAATTAATTAAAAATTCTTCTAAAAGGGGAAAATTCTGAACCAAAAAGCTATGGTTAGATTATAAGACAAACTAAAATATGGAATGATTAAAGTAACTGATAATATATAAAAAGATTCTTGATGATAGGGACATTTTTCTGTGAATAGACTAGTTTCAAAAACAAAGAATTAAATTTCTTGGGTGTCTACCTAAGAGATGTAAAAGCATATGTCTCCCAAAATGTTCATGGTAAACATATTTATAATAGCCAAAAAGTGGAAGCAACCGAAATCTATCAACTGGTGAATGAGTAGCAAAATGTGATAGAGCCATAGAGCCAGTTTAATGGATTGCTGTTCAGCAGTAAAAAGGAATAAAATACCTATATGTTACAACACATGTAAACCTTAACACCACTTTGCTAAATGAAAAAAGCCAAACACAAGAGACCATATTTATGTGAAATGTCAAAGAAAGGAAAATCTGTACCCTCATGAAGTAGATTAGTGGTTTCCTGAGACTGAGGGTACACATGAAAGGGGATTTTTTTGACTTTTTTTTTTTTTTTTTTAGAGACAAGAGTCTCACTCTGTTGCCCTGGGTAGAATGCCCTGGCATCATAGCTTACAGCAACCTCAAACTCTTGGGCTCAGCCTCCAGAGTAGCTGAGACTACAGGCACCCACCACAATAGCAAGCTAGTTCTTCTATTTTTAGTAGAAGCAAAGGTATCACTCTTGCTCAGGCTGGTCTTGAACTCCTGAGCTCAAACAATCCACTCACCTTGGCCTCCCAGAGTGCTAGCATTATGGGTATGAGCCACCAACCTGCCCTGCACAAAAGATGATAAGCTGTAAACCTGAGCTTCTTACTGGGCCAAGGAAAACATGAAAACGTTCTACAACTGGATTGTGATGATGACCATACCACTTGGTATATTTACTAAAAACTGAAACCTTCTCATTGTAGCCTTAAAATGAGTGAATTTTATGGTATGTAAATTAGACAATAAAGTTGTTTAAAAAAGCAAAGAAGAAAGAAAAGCATTTCTTTCTCAGTGGATCTCAAGCATACAATACATTCTACATCACTAATACACAATATTATCAGATGTTGTTTGTTGGTTTTTAGTTATTAGAATTTAACTTCTAGGTAAAACATGAATCATTTCATTATAGGTATAGGATAAAATATAAATTACCTGAACCTTGGAAAAAGTGATGGGATAGCTTCCAGATATTGATAGAAAAACAGGGGAATTAGAGGTAGAGGGAAGTTTATAGTCACTGACATTCTCGACTTTACTGTAGAGAATAAAGTAATATTATCTAAAGTTGGAAAAATCAATATACAAGTTTAAGTGTAATATGTTATAATTATTACCAATGGAATATCTGTGGCCCTTGCTATTGTTCTTTCGTCTTGAATTTTTTTTCAAAGTCAATATCCAATACTTACTGACATAGATTTTATTCCAATTGGTATATTGTTTTATTTAATGCTTTGCCACATATGGACTTGATCAGGGTTTAGATGAATAGTATACATCTAGCTATATTTTTCCCAAAGATTTTACCACAATTTATTAAAATTGTTGTTCTGCCTTCCTTGGTATGTGTTGTGGCCCTTGTCAAACAGTATATCTTTACAACTACCAGTACTATATTTGTCCCTGAAGTGCCTGTACAATTTGATTCTAGCGGTCTAATCTTATGTAAGTCCCACAGCTCTGTTTGATGCATTTTAAATTACATTTGATATATGTTATTTTTAAATGCTAATCTCACATCAATATTTCAATTATTACATCCATTTTATAGATGAGAAATACAGAGCTCAGACAGATTGAGGATCCTGGCCTGTCCCTGACAGAGTCAGGATTTAGTTTCAAATGTGGCTAATTCTAAAGCCTGCACTCAAATACTTTACTGCCTCTCAGGTTATTCCTTCCTATCTGGTCATCAACCCTAAGTGTTTTACACTTTGTTGCTATTGTGATTTTTTGTTTTCCTTTTATGTCTTCTAATGAGTTCTGGTTATAAGAAAACTAGCATTTTTTATATAATATTATTTTCTATCCACTAATTGAATTTTATTATTCTGATTTTTTACTTAATTATCTTGAAATTTTAGTTAGCTAAAAATCGTCAGCTATGAAAAATAATCTTTTGCCTTTCCTTTTGCAACATCTTTTTCAATACCTATACCCTGGGTGGTGGCATAGATTATTTTCTCAACCATTCTCCCAACTGTGAACATTTACATTGTTTTCACTTTGAATAAAAAATCACCCATTTCCCCTATTGGTATAACGAATGATTCTCATGTTCTTGAGAGCTGTTATTAAGAGGGCAGCCATGGGGTATACCTCATGTTTGTATCACAAAACACTCCACTGAGTATTGTGGAAAATGAGTTTTAAATAAGTATTTCTTGGCTTCTGAAAATTGCCGTCATTTTGGTAAAGATCCAAGGAAAACTTCCCTCTGTTTATCAACCACCTGCCTTAAAAGAAACAGAAATGTACGTCCACTGAAAATGGTAAAATGGACAGTCCAAAGCATAAGGTCACTGTAGCACACAGCTCATCTTCTCTAATACCGTATGGGCTAGATTATTGTATTTGCATGGCTGTGACTGAAAGATTAATATGCTATTTCTAATGTTAAAATCTGTGCAGATGCGCAGATTAAAACCTAAAGTCATACTGCTCATACAGTTGTGATTTGTATCAATTGAGGATTCAATAAGTATAATGTCATAAAAAGTCATAGTTTTTCCAAAATATTATACAGAAACTTTTTTTTTTTTTTTGCTATTTAGGTACACATCATGAAAACCAATTGACTTTTAGGATAATTTTAGTATGTTCTATTCTCTTATTGTGTTTCTCAAACATTTACAGAATATTAAAAATCTTCCATCTCTAAAACACTACTTTACATAATACTTCTTTTGCTTCATAGATCATTGGTTCAGGAAATATTTATTCATTCAACAACAGCAAATGTTGAGTGCCTTCTGTATGCCAATCACTGATCTATTCAACAAAGAAGATTGATCCACCATAAACAAGATATTAAAAGTCCCATCTTTATAGGGCATATTAACAAGAGCTAGAAGGAAAACTTCTTTGGAGAAAGAATAAAGCAATGTGGAAGACTTTGTTTTCTAAATTGGAGAATATCTATGGACCATTCCACGTGTTCTTACAATGTCATACTGCTGTTCTCCGTCAAGAGATGAGGTGGACATCCCCCTCCTCCCTTCAAGTTGTAAACCTTTGTAACTGCCTTAACCAATACAATGCACAGGAGTGACACTGACTCACTTTCCAAGGATAATTCATAAATGGTGATATGGCTTCTGCCTGGCTAGCTCTCTGGGGGACATTTACCTTCAAAGCCCTAAGCCACCATGTAAAAAACCTGACTCCTCTGAAGCCACCATGCTGGACAGTCCCTATAGAAAGAGAAAGATCTTCCTGTCCTTAGTTTTTAAGTCTCTTCAGATCAAGTGCCACATGTGTAAATGACGTCTAAGAGATGACCTCAGCCACACCCACTGTCTCAATGCAACTTCATAAAACACCCAGAGCCAGAACCATTAGCTAGACTATTCTCAAATTCCTCATTCACAAAAACTGTGAGAAATGATAAATAACAATTATTGTTTTTAGCAGCTAAGCTTTGGTGTGATTTCTTACACAGCTGTGACGACTGGAAGAAGCAGGGTAAAAAAATAGAGCAGAGGGAGGGGTAGATTTCACATTGATATTGAGCAAAGGCTTCTCGAAGGTTCTAACATTTGAGCAGAGAATGAAAATGAAATAAAAAAATAATAAAGAACTCATGTATGTATCTTCGGAAAGAGAATTTCAAGCAGAGGGAACAGCAGCAAGTAACGTTGTAAGGCTGCAGACACTTGCCACCGGACAGTCAGCAAGGAGGCATGCTGCTGGCAGGGAGTAATCGCAAGAGTAGGTCAGTGGGCGGCAGACTCATCCCATGCAGAGCCTCGGCGACCCCTGCAACGTCCTGGGATTCAGTTCTAGATGCCATGGAAAGCTCTTGACACATTTGAAACTGTTGAAGGATTTTGAATTCTGATTGGTGTGTCGCAAGTGCCTTTCTTCCTGATTTCCTCCTCCTGCTCCGGCCACACTGGTGTTTTTTCCTAACCCTGCAAAGTACAGAGCTCTTTCCTGACTTAGGGCCTTTGAGACTGCCATTTACCCCACCCTCCAACCTAAAATATCGGACAACTTTAGGTGACATTGCCAGTCACATCACCCTGCTGTTTACTTGTTCATGGGGCGTTGCTTTTTCTCTAATGGAAGCTCCATGACTGACGTTCAAGGGGAACATGTTACGCTAGCTTGATGATACATACACGGAAACCCAGCGCTTGGAATAAAGTAAGTGCTCCACCAATATTTATTAAACAAATATATAAACAATCATATCTTCTGCACATATAATCTGATGGGATATCACGTATGAAAAGATACTGGGCATATACCTTTAAATCAGAGAATTTTAGATTGTGTTCTTTTCCCCAATATTTTTTTACTTCTTCTTAACTGGGCTCTGCCTGTATTCTTTTTTACTTCGTGCAATATAAGCAAACTATCTTCAGTTTATTTGGCTCTTTCCACAAGTTTTTTTTTTAATTCCAAAATTGATCAAATAGTTATCTTACAAATGGGTTCTCAACAAGAAAAAAGTCAGTAACTATGAATAGAGATTTTTAAATATTCTGTGGACATATTTTAGGTCTATACTCCTCTACTGCATTCTGCAATGCTTGTTAAAACTGGTTGAATCAAATACATATGGCCTCAAATTTTATAAAACTACATTTTAATTTTAAGCAGTAGAAAGTACTCATTCAGTAAAATAAAACATTAAATCAAATAAGCTAAGAGTTGAGCCTGCAGTAGTAATGTTATAGCCAGACCTAACATTCACATCTTCACCATTCACTACCCCAATTCCATACCTAAGATCATGTCAAAATCAATCTATAGCGTGGGCGGCACCTGTGGCTCAAAGGATTAGGGTGCCTTTAGGGTATCATTACCCAGTTATACATTCAGGATCATTCCATGCAAGAGAACCCAACTACCCTTCCCATTACCATAAACTAAAACTGCAGATAAAATTGCAGCACTTATCTAAGAAAGGGGGAGATGGAAAGAGGAAGGGAGGGAGGGAGGGAGGAAGAAAGAAAGGAAAGAAGGAAGTAAAAGGCTGATTGACTATAAAATCAGAAAACCTAGAAATACGGTACATTTAGATTTCAAAGGATATATTCAGTTCAAAATACATGCATATAATAACATCTAATCTAGACCTACTGAAAGTTACTGCTAACCTCCATGACTTAAATGGAAAACTTATATTTATGAGGACTTCCACAATATTGGAGCAGCATGTTGGTAGAGTAGAATCAGTGTTAGATTTGAATTCAGAGTGACTGGGTTTAGCTTCTGGCCCTGCTCTTGCTAGTGACCTAAACTTAAGCTCTCTATATTTCAATTCCTTCATCTAGAAATAAAAAGCAAAAAGAGGTTAAGATAAGTTTGAATCTATTCCCAGCCTCATCACTTACTAAGTCAGTAACCTTGGAGAAACTGCTAATATTTCTAGTTTCCTCCAACATAAAGTACTAATCACCAAACTTACTTCACTGGGTTGTCATGAAGTTTCAGAGAGATCACTCGTGTAACAAGGTCACCATTGTCCTGGGTAGAAAGAAGCACATGAATCTATCAGTCTGATGTAGAAGGGATATCAGAAAAGCTGCCCTACCCACCAACCTTAGAGTATTCTTATGAGGCTCAACATCTAATAAAGTTTATTTAAAAACTATAACACATGCAAACAATGCCGTAAATAACTATAGGCTGACCTTTAGGTCTATATTTGCTCATATGTAAATTAATTTAATTTATAATGAAGTATTAATGCTATTAACATAGAAGGTTTAAAAGTGTTTTGTTATTTAGCCAGGATGGTTACAGGTTAATCTGCTTGAGATTTAATTATCTCCACATGTTAGAAAAGGAAATACTAATTAAGTTTAAAAATCCCGAAATTAACTCTATAGTAAGTGCAGCTTTATATAACTGAAGCAGGAAATAACTAGCCTGAAGCTATATCTGGGTGGGTAAAACATTAAATCAAATAAGCTAAGAGTTGAGCCTGCAGTAGTAATGTTATAGCCAGACCTAACATTCACATCTTCACCATTCACTACCCCAATTCCATACCTAAGATCATGTCAAAATCAATCTATAGCATGGGCGGCACCTGTGGCTCAAAGGATTAGGGTGCCTTTAGGGTATCATTACCCAGTTTTTTCCTTTTTTTTTTTTTTTTTGCTGGTTCCATATACAGTCTGAAATATTTTCACTGAACTGGTTAACATAGCCTTCATGGCATTTTCTTAATTATTGTGTTCAAACCCTTATACTCTACACTTAGTAAACTTCACCTGCACCCTTCCAAGATGCACCCTAGGTGTGGACCCACCAATCACCCTCCCTCCACTCTACCTCCCCCTCCTTCTCCTCCCTTGCCCCCTTCCCCATATTCTTGTACTGAGATTGGGTTATAGCCTTCAAATGAAAGCTATAAATTATTTTCATATGAGGGCTGAGTACATTGGGTACTTTTTCTCCATTCTTTGTATACCTTGCTAAGAAGAATATTTTCCAGCTCCATCAATGTAAACATGAAGGAAATATAGTCTCCATCTTTCTTTATGGCTGCATGATATCCATGGCATACAAGTACCACAATTTATTAATCCATTCATGAGTCGATGGGCACTTGGGTTTTTTCCATGACTTAGCAATTATGCATTGGGCTGCAGTAAACATTCTGGTACAAATATCTTTGTTACAATGCGATTTTTGGTCTTCTGGATATACACCTAGTAGAGGAATTATAGGATCTTTTGCAACTAATAAAACTATTAATTCCAAGTACAAATCACCAAATTAAAATCTACTGGGAAGTTTTATGTCAGGAACTTAGGAACATTTGAAAAAAAATGAAAAACTATCTTAATTTACCTACCTTATTAATTTATATAATTATAAAATGTTTTCCTGTTATTGGACAATTTTTAAATCAGGCATTGCCTTTTCAAATTAGTTGAAATTTAATGAATTAATTAAATTACATGTGATATTCCAAGTATTGAATTTCATGAATTATCTTATTTGTATTTTTTATTATTTAAAATTCATATGAATCTCACATTATCCTATAAGGTAAAGTCTATTATTCTATTAAGCAGTAAAATAACAGTATCTATTTTGGGAATAAAAATCTCTCGGTTCCATGGCATATCTTTAGAATTTCTACACTATGGGGTAAGTCAATGGATGATAAATCCTTGGTTCTTGAAGATGTCCAACTGGTGTGTAAAAGTCAATTGTCAAGATAATAACTTGGATGTTTCTCAATTTTCACATTTGTTTTGACTTCTCTGCCAAAATCATATATTTATCTTTTGGGGGGAAATCATGTTAATGAAAATAAGCATATGTCTCCATGTACAAATGCCAGATAAAGAAAATCAGAGTGTGAGTACATTTAGAAGAATTATCATTGGTAGGCATTGCTTCCATATCTTGTTTTCCCTTGGGCTTTTTTAGGCATCTGTGTTTTTATGAGTGTGCTCTGAGTGAGTCTGCTCAAGGCAGCTGCTCTACTTCCCTTAAGTTACAAGTCCAGGAAGCCGTGGGTGGTAGGAAGGATAGCCATCAGAGGAGAGGATGGCCCTCTTTCACAGTCAGTGCGACACAGAAGACCACTCAAATAACTCTTTGTAACTAGACTCTCTGGGAAGTGTCGATAATGTAAATAGCTCAGATATAAAAATATCGGTAAGATTACAAAAAATCAAGTGCATTTCCTTTTAAGTATATTTATGTTTTCCAAAAATTACCCTAGAAATTAAATGTACAGATCAGTCTTATTAATTCCAAGTAGTATGTTATTTGACCCACTGTGAGATTAAACCCTGATATATCACTGACAGTTGTAGTGAGCCACTACAATGCTCTATCTCATCATATAAACCAGATTATAAGATTCCTAGGGGTAGGGATTGTGACTTGCTTTGTGTAGTTCATCCACAGGGTTTAAAATTAAGGCTCACATCGTACATGAGGTTACAGAAGGAAGGGGGCATGCCTTGATTATGAGCAATAGAGTATTTGGGGGAGCTTTTATGTATTATATTGTGGTTTATTCTATTTTCTATTTTGTTTACAACATTAAAATTGCACTTTAAATGTATTATTATTATTTTTTTTTTTTTAGAAAGAGTCTTACTTTGTCACCCCTGGTAGAGAGCCATGGAGTCATAGCCCACAGTAACCTCAAACTCTTGAGTGCAAGTGATTCTCTTGCCTCAGCCTCTCAAGTAGCTGGGACTACAGGCGCCCGCCACAACATCTGGCTATTTTTAGAGACGAGGTCTCACTCTGATTCAGACTGGTCCCGAACCTGTGAGCTTAGGCAACCCACCGGCCTCCGCCTCTCAAGTGCTGGAATTACAGGCGTGAGCCACTGCGCCCAGCCTCTTTAACTGTATTTTAACCAAAAACATGTAATGTTTATGTCCTTGACAGGCTAAATAGTAGAAACAGTTTTTTTAGGAAAAAAAATTCTTTTTCATTAAAAAAAAGATGCCTCAATTTATCTTTCAAGGTCAGTCTATATTAAACTCAAGATACTTCTGAAAAATTCTGGTGAATATGAGATTTATAATTTAACTGAAGTACTCTCCTTAATATAGCTTATTTTTAATAGGATATAGACTAAAACTATATGGCAATTGAACAGAGCATTTATGAAGCACCATATGGGCTTCTAAACTGAGAAGATGATACACACAGGGCCTGCCAACTATTCCTCTCTGCCTCTCTGTCCCCACCTGCCAGTCTCCCTCTACATCATGAATCTTGTCATGATATTGGATGTTGGTAAAAGTTATTTAAATGGTGGTCTCAGTGTTCCTCAATAAACATTTCTTAATAACTAACAAAAGGCAGAAAATAAAAACAGTCCTAACTTCCTTAAAAATCGGTGACCACTAAGAAAAAGCCAGAAAGGCTATGTTAACCAACGGGATGAAAATATTTCAAATTGTATATAAAACCAGCGCATGGTACCCCATGATTGCATTAATGCACACAGCTATGATTTAATAAAAAAAAAAAAATCAGTGACCTGTTTCAAGTTACGGGACTATCAACACAAACATTCCAAACGTGCGTAAGAGGTGACAAAGCAAAACTGCCTGACCATAATCGGAGTCCAGGGATGGGCAATGAGCAGACACTAATGAAACTAAGCAGGGGACTTGCTCAGAGCAGCAGCAAGATGAGCTCTGATGGGTAGTAGTAAACAAGAGTAATTGAAGCTGTCTGGTTTCTATCCTCTGTTTATGGTCAAGTTTCAAGATTTTCTCTTCTATAGAATGCTTTCCTTTCCGTTTATGCTTCCGTCTGCTGTCCAAACTTAGACTTTTGAGCATAAATGATTTAAAGACATATGGAAAAAGTTATACAAAGTATTCATAAAAACATGAGATTTGGGACATACCACCAGCTCAGAGGATTAAACAACTGCGGTACTTGCTTTGGTGGCAAGAAATCAAGGTCAGCCTAAGAGCAACTGATGTGCTGGGAGGAGGACTTTTTGTTAGGGTCTTTTCCACTCACCCTCCCAACTCATCTTCCTTCCTCTTATTCAAATAAGGAGAATGTTCATTAAAATGTGGCGTGTATCATATTATTTCCAAACTTTGATTTATAAATGCATTACTGGCCTCGCTCTTCTGCCTCTGTTGTCTGTGCCTGTTTGATCCTCTCTGCATTCGTTTCTCTGATGATTCTCCTTGCCTTCCCCTGCCCCCATCTCCTCTTTCTGGTTCTTCTCCTTCTTCACTTATCTCCTTTTGTGATGTAGAAAAGTGAAAAGGTAGTATCATAGCAAAGGTACGATGAGAATAAAAAGGAATAAACAACACGTCTCCTTGTCTCATGTCTACTCATATAATAATTAAATACTGACCCTACTGGATGTCTACTTCATTTTATTCTTTTAGAACTTAGTTATTAGAGATGCCATAACATGCCGTGTTTTTTCTTAATCCATAGCTACATATTTTGCTGATACTATCAGGACAACTACATCTGTATTCCCCAGAAGATAAGAACTGGAAAACAGAAATGAGACCCAGGCAGAAGAAGGCCGACAGGATGAAGGAAGAATCCAGATACTTCGCCCTGTGTCTCTCCACTGTGGCTGGCTTCTCTGATCATGACAGGAGCTTTTCCATGACTTCAGCTCCCAGGAGACAACCCCATCCTTGGTGGTCCTAGCTTCTGCCAAGCAGCTCCTGTCCTGATCTGAGCTCCCACTACACAGGTTCCAGAACACACTTGAGCCCTAGAAATAATAGCAGTTCCCTGCAATTGCTGTCCTGTGGGTTGTCTCCGTCTCCCTCCCCCCTATTTAATTTCTTTGCTCTTACATTACCAGTATAGCTAGTTCCCTCTAATAAATTAAATTCTTCTTCTTGAAATATCCAGCGTGGTTTCTAGTTCCTTGACTAACCATGATGGATACAAACATTACAGTGGAAAGAGCCCATCAAAGGAAATTAGAAAACATGATGTCATGTCCTAATTGTGATAAATAGCTAGAAAGTTTGGATCAGATCATTCAACCTAGGGTTCAAAAAAGTTGCTTTGTGGCTCAAACTTCATAGTTTAAGATGAAAGTTCTCTAACTCACCTCCATTCACAGACTTGTTCCCAACAAAACTCTTTATTTCTCTCTAAAATATACTGACTGACTTCCAAAGCATAGCAAAAGCTCAGAGATATGGTCTTTTTTCCAAGACTCTACACTTTTGTTCCTACACCATATTTATGTTCTTAACAATAGTTGCTTACATTTACTCCAAGACCTATTTATGCCATTTGTAAGTGTAATTAAATAATGTGATTAGTAAGGGACAGAGGCGAAACTGGTTTGGTGATTTTTATCATACACTGATGTAAAGAGAACAACTTTTACCAAAAAGAGAAAGAATTGACATTTTGGAGCACTATCAAGTTTGTGGACACCAAGCATCCCTTCATCCTCCCTGTAACTGAAGAAAGTTACCTGAATTAATCCTTCAGCTCCAGTCCTCAAGAAGGAAGAAACCTTCACAGTGTCTCCCCTTGCTACCAAAGCATGTACTGCTCATCTCCTCTCATTGGCTGAGTGCCTCCTACGGCTGGAGTGCAAGGAGGGTGCAGGTCAGAGGCGCCGAGCACCGTGAGGACAGCCCGCATGCCCACTGTGCGCCACTGAAGACGCGCAAGGATGCTGTGATACAGCTAGGACAGCAGAAGGTGACAAGGCTAAAGCCATGCTGCTGGTGCTCATCACAAAGGCCCACTTACCAGATGGGTATACCCGAGAAGCCAGGCAGTACAGGGCTGTGTCAGGTGTGGGAAGGAAGGAGGTAAAGATGAGGCTGAGACGAGGACAGGTATCCCCCATCCAGGGCCTGTGCACGCAGAGGCTGTGAGGGCGCCCTGCGAGGAACCGACAGCTGGGTGAGCGCCAGCAGATGGAAGCCCACCACAGGGAGCCACATGGGGGGCAAGGCGGTGATTTCCAGAACAAAGGAAGAGCAGTTTCACTACCCCTGGAGGGTGGTTCTCATCCATGAGCAGGAGTTCAGTCAACCAAACAGCTGTGCACCGTTGCCAAGGTGCTGGATCCTCACAGGAAACGTCCTCTTCCTCCTCACCAGACCAATACCAAAGGAATAAGTATGAAGAATAAGGAAGGTTTGTGAACAACTGAAATAAAATTTTACTAAATGTAATTGACAGAATGTTATAGGATTGAACTGAAATGATATTGAGGAAGCCTACAACCACACAGCAGGAAAAATGGTTACCTGGAGAGAACTATGAGTGAAAAAGTAGTCGAAGTTATTAAAAACTCAAACCATGTCATGTTTTTATCCCCAAGTTGATATTTCATCAAAATGGTTCCTTTCAAAGTATTTTTTTTTTTTATTGTTGGGGATTCATTGAGGGTACAATAAGCCAGTTAGACTGATTGCAATTGTTAGGTAAAGTCCCTCTTGCAATCATGTCTTGCCCCCATAAAGTGTGACACACACTAAGGCCCCACCCTCCTCCCTCCATCCCTCTTTCTGCTTCCCCCCCCATAACCTTAATTGTCATTAATTGTCCTCATATCAAGATTGAGTACATAGGATTCATGCTTCTCCATTTTTGTGATGCTTTACTAAGAATAATGTCTTCCACTTCCATCCAGGTTAATACGAAGGATGTAAAGTCTCCATTTTTTTTAATGGCTGAATAGTATTCCATGGTATACATATACCACAGCTTGTTAATCCACCTTTAGGAGATACTTTTAACTAACTACAGTCAGGGCTTCCACAATAGATGAACTCACTTTGCAAACTAATAAAGTGCTAATTGAAGTACGTCAGTGACTATTAGGAATAAACCGGTCAAAAAAAATAGGATTTAACAAAAAGAGCCTTCATAGATATCCGTCGTTAAGAATTACACTTGCAAAGTACAAAGAGGCATTTGAACATCTTGAATGCTGGGTTTCCATCTCATTTTAGGGCTCATATTCCAAGTACCCAGCCTACCCTTTCTGGTCTAGCACTTTTTTGCTATCCACATTTGTCTAGCAGAACTGTCATCTCCTAAAATAAATCTGCTCCCCTGAAAAGAAATGTCATAGGAAACCAGACTGAGGTTGGTATCATTTAACCCCATATCTTATGCCATTCTGCCTTTGATGATGAGAATAGACTTTTTTTAATTGAAAAAACTCCAGGCAAGAACTAATTAATCAAGAACATCAGAATTTATTTCATGCAAGTTTTTTTATTAATCAGGCCCAGATAACCAATGGTACCCAAGGAGCCCTAACTAAAATACATAATACACAGAGACACTTAACATACTCTTCATATTACATAGGAAATAACATAGGTAAATATCCTGAAAAAAATAGATCTACATTCATTTACATGTAGGCACAGTAGGCTGATGCCTATGTAATGTGATTTGGCAGCTAATAGAAAGCCCACTCTTACCAAAAAACCCTCGAAAATGTCTGTGAAAGAACCAGAAATTTCCATAATTAGAATAAAGGCATCACTGGTACTGATTTAAATTTTAAAGCTAATATATTTACCAAGTATTATTTTAATACTTTCATGTAAATTAGTTACCCAACTAATTTCTTCCTAGTTCTCTGAGAGCACAGTACATAGACAAAGTATGTTTTTGAAGAAGAAAGTTAAACAGTAAGTTTTATCATAACAATATCTGAGAATTAGAGAAGTGGGATCTGGAAAAGTGATGTAAAAATGAGAATGCCTTACCCTAAAGTAAATATTGCAATTCTTCCTAGGATCAGGCTTCTGCACAATTTAATTCCTATCACAAGTTTAAAATAAACATTTGCATTCCCAACTTTGGGTTTTTTCCCTGTAATATGAGGAAAGGAACTTGCTTTTATTCTTATCTTAAGTCAATGGATATATTTGCTCAGACACCAGAGGAGAAATAGCGGTCAAAAGACAGGACCAGAGTCTGAAGAAACCTGTGTTCCTGAGTCAACTCTTATTAACAAGGAACAGCTGGGTTTGGCCTGTTTCCCAAGACCTCCTGAATAGTTTCTTGCTATTCAATTTTTGTTTTTAAAGTACCTGAGCCAAAACAACGGCAAGCTTGATTTTTAAAATAGGATCAGTGACAAATGCTGAAATGCCAAGCCGAAACTTACAGGATACAACCAAGCAAAATGCAAGAAGGAATTTGGAAGGCAGATTAGGGGAATGTGGGCTCAAATCTGTGCCTGCCAACTGCTCTCAATAGACTGTGCTGAGGTCAAAGACAGACTTGGGAATTTATTCAAAAACACACACAGACCAAGGAGGCAGATGCTGCTTCTCCATGGATTTTTAGGGAATTTCTTTTTTTTTGTAAATAAGAGTGATAGAGTACTTCACCCCCCAAATTTTGGATTTCTGCCCTCCTTTGTGGGTGAGGTTCTTTCTCCTGGAGCTAAACTTTTATCTGGGGTAGATTAGGCCCCTCTGGCCCTTCCCTTGTCCATGCAACACAAGTGTATTTTCCCCACTTGGAACCAGATTCCACTCATGTTCTGTATTCCCCAGAACGGTCATGCTAAGGTCAAACAGCAAATCCACAATGGAAAAACTGACAACATGTTCTCTGAATTCTTGCAAGCCGCTCTTGGAAGAATGTCCCATGTGGATAATCAATTAAGCATTTCCTATAATCATAATTTGTAAGACTAACGGGAAGCAGAGATGTGTTTAGGATTTTAAACCCAGCGTATACAACTGATCGTACACATTGATGGTAACTGTATATTAGCACATATACATAATAAAAAATTAATATTTATAAACTACTTTGAAGGTCACAAATATAATACACTTTAGATTGTAGAAGCTCTGAATCCTTAAATCATTGTTTCAGATTCCCTTGAAAAAATTATTTTTATAGAGAAAATATTTTATAAGGTATTTGAAATATATGTGAAAAAATATATATATATTTTTTTAAAAAGCCTTGAAAACATGATAATACCAAATACAATCAATTCCTATTGGATATTTTCATAGAATAGATTTAACTCGCAAAGCAGAATTATGTTTCCATTAATTTAGATCTTCCCTCTTTCAAACTGCAAGTATTTTTAATTATGTAAAAAGATACAGAGCCATTCATTCTGAAAGAACACAGGACACTTAGAAGTCATGAGTTAAACATAAATCAGGAGTTAATGATAATATAATCAGCAACATGGTATTGTATTATGCATAGAATATATAGGACATTGCAGAAGAAAAGAGTTAATTAGGAAATCAAAATATGATTTGCAGATCTCTGGAAACTGTCTCCAAATTTAAACAAATTGCACACTTAAACAGAAAAACAAATGCCTTTTTCTGTCTAGATTATATTATTGTTACAACTCATTCACTATAGGTAAGGGCAAAGCTGATAAACTCTGTTCTAACTTAAATAGATAACGCGAATATGTCCATACTGCTTATAGGCAAGGTTATGAAATAGTCTGTACTATCTGCCTTATAAAATTCCATTATTCAATAGTAACATTAACTAAGGTAAATTGATATATAAATGAAATCAAGCAGAAAATCTAATTAGTCTCAGTTTAGGCATTATCTTTATAACTTCCTTAGTTTTCCTTTAAATTTTTTTTATTTGTACCTTCATAGTCAAAGTCACTAGATTTTTTTTAATCCATCTCTGAAGAGGGACATTTTTGTTTTGCAGATTCCTAGGAAAGAAGTAGTTAATTCTTGACCCCAAATTACTGAAATAATCATAAAACCAGCAATAGAATTCAAGCTGAACCTCTGTTCAGCCTACTAGGAAATTCTTTTGAATAAAAAATGTAATATGAGAATGACAAATAACCAGATGAATGTGTCTTTTCTTAGATCAGCAAAAATGTCCTGAATGCCGAAGGTGTTAAACATCATGAAATAAATAAATAAATAATTTGCGAACTTAGTTTGGAATAGATTAATTCACAGAGCATTTCTAGTCTTTCCATTTGATTGTTATCACTAGAATAAGACCCCATTCTCCAGGGAAATCTTGCTCCGGACAACTACTTTCTTGACACTGATCATCAGAATTCATGGCAATTCTTCTAGCCAAGTCAAATTCTTTGTTAGCCTTAGTCTATTACTATCTCCAAAATACTGGTTAAGCAAGCATCAGTCATTTTTGAGACTTCAGTTCCATTATATTGAAGGGGGGGGAAGGAATAATATGTTAATGAGCAATTACCATGCTCCAATCATAGTTCTAGATGCTTAAGACACATCATTATAATTTGTCAGGACAGGCTAACGGCTATAACAGCCCAGTAATTTTCACAGCTATACACAGTAGAATTCTATTCTGTGTCAGGTAAAACATCAGTGGTTGCATTCAGTGGGCAGCCACTGGGAGGTGATTCGGGAGCCCAGACTGTTTCCATGTTGTGGTTCCACTATCCTATAGAAAGCCTCACCAACTTCTGTGGGATATTCTGTGCCCATACAGCAGATGGGGAAAGAGTGAGAATGGATGCAGGTTATACTTTAAATGTGTAACTTTTATTCACATTTTTCTGGCCGGAATCAAGTCACACACATTTACCAAATAGCAAGTAAGGCTGAAAATAGAGTCAAGCTATATAACAGGGAAGAAGGAACAGATTTAAAGAATAACTCACTGTTTCCTACAATCAATAAATTGAAAGATAATCCCTCATTTTGAAGACCTTACATCCTTTCTGGGGGAAACAAATGATTAAAAATAGGCTTTAACAAATCAGAAGTTACATAGTCTATATTAAAGTGATGTGTAACACAGTTGCAGCTGGTGTGGGGAGAGAATATTCCAAACAGGATAAGGCTGTGGGAGGCTGAAGTGGGGTAAAAGATCATTATAGAAGAACAGATCACAGGAATGAGTGGACAGTTATGCAAAGCTTTATCTTTGCCAATAATAGCATAGGTTGGAAAGAATGATGGTATTCTAGGAAATACAATACAATAATAATGAAATGGGGAGTTGAGGTTTCCCGTAAGTTTGCCAATAACAGTAGAAAAGAGA
Source organism: Nycticebus coucang (assembly GCF_027406575.1). Classification (NCBI taxonomy): domain Eukaryota; kingdom Metazoa; phylum Chordata; class Mammalia; order Primates; family Lorisidae; genus Nycticebus; species Nycticebus coucang. The sequence continues at coordinate 79,442,537 of NC_069786.1, forward strand.
AGCAGTAGGCAACGTGGAACTTTAGAGTTTTAGAGAGGAGAGGGAAAAATGATCTGAGAGCAGCAATGAGAAGCAAAGAGAATGCCTACCCTCATCTTCAGGTCTAGCTGTGGAAGAGCTATAGAGTTAAAAGGAGTCATCACTTCAGAGGGCTGCAGAGAAGGAATGTGGGGAGGCCAGTTTCCCTAGAACATTCTTGGGGATAGAATGCCAAGGACATCAGGATTCTGTAGAAGATGAGATAGCCAAGAAGTCTGGGGCTCTCTGTGGTGACAGATGATAAACAGGAATAAAAAGCACCATGAGGTTAGTCTTGGTAGAGTCAGAGCTGGCGTGGTGGCAGATCTATAGGTGTCCAGGTGAGTAAGGGGTGGACATCGGCAACTCGCTCGAGACTCCTGCTAAGGGAGGCAGAGGCCTAGGGGTAAGTTCTCTTAAATCCAGTGCATAACTTCACCTTTGACCCTTTTGTAAGTTTGTGCCAAGTGTTCAGCGTCTATTTGTACATCCAGAGATGATAAAGATTACCCTGGATGATAAGATAAAAGTCATGGGTGGATGGAGCCTTAATCCAGAGCGTGGGCGCCTTCTGAATTCACATAGTCACTACCAGCCAACCACCACATGGAATTATTTTGAAACTTCTAAAAGATATTTTAAAGTTTTTATATTTGTTTTTCCATTTCATTTTCACAACATAATGAACCCAAATAGTCCCATTACTCTCCAAAAACTCATACTGTACCCAAGTATCACTTCAGCTTTCTATACATGATGCCTTTCCAAACCTATAACATACCTTTCCAGGGCTCTTAAAACCAGAGAAAAATAAATTCAAAAGAGGACAGCGTGTTAGCATAAGCAATCCTCCAAATGTTCTTCCTCCACACGTTCTTTGACACAGAATTCAGCTAGCCATTTGATGAGGATTTTTGAGCAGCTATTGTGTACCAGGAATTGCAGTAGGCAATTGTGCGTGAAATAAAAGTTATATAAAGATTTTTTTTTTAAAGAAAATCTCTCATTCCTTGAAGAACTCCTAGATGGGAACACATGGAGATATAATTACAGTTCAAAGTGATAAAACTAAGACATGTACCAACTGCTCTGGAAGAATTGTGAAAAGAATTATTAATTTGCCTTGTAGCAGTTGAGAGACTTCATATAGGAGGTTTCATTTAAATTGAAACTTAAAGTATGAGTAGGCATTTTCTAGATGAAAATAGGAAGAAAAGCTTGTTAAGCCAGAGGTAAAAATGCACATAGAAGTGCAGAGGCAAGATGTATAACAGGTTTATAAAGAATGTCTGTGTGTCTGGAATGGCAGACGTCAGGAAACGTTAGACAGTCATGGCTAAAGTATGATCAGCCTTGAAGACCAAGGTAAAAAATGGACAAAGAAAGCACTAGAGTGTTTCAGTCATGTGGGTTATATGATCAGATTCATATTTTAGTAGATAATTTAATAGTAAAAAGTAGATTACAAGAGACAAAACTCCAGGCAGGGAGACAAGTGGAGAAGGGACCACAATATTTATATGATTCACAAGAGCCTGAAGCAGGACATCTCTCAAAGGAGTTGCACCATTTTTCCTGGACTAAATTTAACCACAATTTGAAGAGATCATTTGTTTTAAAAAACAAATTCTTTAAACTATTTCATATTCCTTTTTAGTGCTTTAAATTAAAACTAATTTTAAATCCATCTTTGATGAGGCTCTAGTCACGATTCCCCTTCTGAAGTCTAAAGGTACATAAAAATACATTTCTTACTGATATAAACATAGAATCACAGATTCTCAGGGTTTGAACGTTTTACTTCACTTGGTTCACCATCCGTCTGATGCTGGAAGTCTTTCTAGGCTATCCCTGCCAACCCCTGTCTTCTGGACTAGGCTTGATCATCTCCAGGAATGAAGTATCTAGTGAGGTGGTAAAGAGCGTGGGCTCTGGAATTAAGCAGACCTAGATTTGAATTCCTAGGCTATCACTTCCACTCATGTGAACTTTGGCAAGTTAGTTAACTTTTTTCTCAAGGGTTCAGAATCTTCATCTATAAAATGGAGATAAGATTATTTAACTCACAAAGTTATACAAAAGAAATGATGCATGTACCACACTCAGCACAATGCCCAACACGTAGTAAGCCTTCCAAACTGTCTGATAACCTTATCCTTATTTTTATTCATTCCATTATTATTATTACTTCCTAAGGCATCATCTTCTAATGTTGGATAGATACCTTAGAAATTTCTTATTTTTGCCACTTCATAGAATAATCTAGCTTCATAAAATAATTTGGCAAAATAATGTAAGTGTTCCATTAGCCCTAATTCACCATAACATTTGGAAGACACTCCTTACAAAGGATTTGTGCAGTCTCTTATAGATACCTTGTCAGAATTTCAAGACGTCTTTTCAAATAAACAAAAATACCTGAAGTATTGAATCTGTGAAGTTTTGTCAGTATTATTTGGCTCATGACACTCATATAAACTAAAGAGATACAAACAGATGTAATCTGCTATCTGACATAATTCCTGGGCAATGACTCAAATGGAAATGTAATTTCAGTAGCACTCACAGTAATCATTTCTCTGACTTTAGAGCTTTCAGTTGACACAAGGCACTCTAGACAATAAATTTAAAAAGGTTTCTGTGAAGCCTCTCTTTAATTCACAGCAAATTTCCATGCTACCTGAGTTCATTATGTCATCTAAACACATTTTTGGTGAATGTTTTTAACAAGATACTCAGAGGGCTTGATAATAGAAGTAGGATAATAGAAGCAAGATTTTCAGAATTACAATAAAATTAATTACTTCTAATCTGTGTGATGCCACCTGCAATAACTAGTAAATTCTGATATATGTAAATGAACTTCTTTCTCATGCAAACTATCCAATTCTTTTGTTTAAATGTCTTTCATGTTATAGTGAATTGAAAAAAGTGTCAACTATCTTCAAAGTTATATAACCCTTTCTTTACCATTTAAGAATATGTACCAAGAATGCACATACTTTGCACTGAGAAAATTTGCCAAAATATATGACATTTCAGAAAATGTCATTATTAGTTATCAAGAACCTCATTAAGTTAATAGTATTGTCTTGACTTGTCTGAACCTCATTAAGTTAATAGTATTGTCTTGACTTACAAATAAGACAATCTACTCTCAGGTAAATAATCAGAACATAAAAGTATTAGTGAGTTGAAGAGGGAACCAAACTTGAGCTAACTTATTGAAAGAAAATCAATAAAAATTAGGGGATTGATACACATGAATTCTGACATCCCTTCTATAAAGTTCTGACATCTGACTACAAAATCCAGTTATTCCTTTAAATATAATGAAATTAGAACTGACCATATTTAAGATGGTAGCACAAATAAGAAGCAAGAGGAATCTGTGGAAATAAATATCTATTTAAACCACCCAAAAGTTCCCACCACAGACCATAACAAAAGAAAACACTGACACTCCTACAGGAAGTGGCCTTCAATAGCCACATTAGAAATTGAAAGCAATAAAATAAAGCTATTGATATTTCTTAAGGTTAAAAAAAAAGGAAGAAATTGAAAGCAATGACAGTCTAATCAGTCCTTTAAATTTTTGAAATTATGAAGACTATTTATACGGGGGATTTATATTATAAATAACTTTCACTTATGATGAATGCACTGCCCTAATTTTATTTCTTACAATATAATCTAAGGATTTTAAGAAGCCATGATAATTAGAAATATGGCATTTCAAAATATTTTTATTCTATCTTTATGTCAGCCTTTTCGATTTCTCTGTTTATTTCAAAATACACTTAATATACTAAGTACTTAATAGAGTAGGCATGGTACTTAAAATATGAGGCCCTTAGTATATGCATATTATTCATGAATAAATAAATATCAATGGTTCGGTGAATAAAAATTTTCACTGAAAGCTGAAGAATGTTGGAGTTAATGTTGACCCACAGCCAAATATCACCAGCATGGAGACAACATCTGGTATATAAGAACAAAGAAAACTTTATAAAAAATATTTATTTCAGGTTATTAAAAATTCTAGCCATTGCTTTTATAAATTTTTATATTATTCCCTGAGAGTAACAATTTCTCAGCACCGTGACCTGTAGATTGTTCGTGCAGTCACTATACACACATTCTGAATTCAACTGGCCCACTTCATAATGTCTATAAAGTTTTCTATGCACAGAAGAACACAATCCAAGAAATAATTTTTGTAGCATATATCCTAGAATTTTTTTACAAACATCCTTTGAAGAGCAAATCTTTAAAATCATTCATCATCAACTACTGAAAATGGCTGCCATGTATAGTTATTTCAATAGGATTTCTGTTAAAATTCTTAATGCCATAGCCACAAAACTTGAAGAACCTTTCCTTTTAAATCATTATAAAATCTATTGTTTTGAAGTTTGATTAGTGAGTACAAAAGGTGTTTGAGGGAGAGAGCAAGATGGCAGCCGAGTAACAGCTTCCTTGCATCTGGGCACCGTGAGTCTGGGGAGGACTCCAGGCACCTCTGGCTGGTGGAATCTGCCTATCATCACCCTTGTGAGGATACAGGGAGTCAGCGAGAGACTTCTGGACCCCAAGAGGAGGACTAAAACAGTGGAAAAACGGCAAGTGGTCGCGTGTGTTAAATGCGTGTAAACCCATCCGCAACTGTAAGTTCAGTAGCAGCAAGACTGCAAACCAGAAAGGCCTTACCTGTGAACTATTTTGGTGTCTTTGGACTTGGCACACAGTAAACTGCCTTGGGGAGAGCCTGAGCGGGAGTGCGGAGAACTTTGGCCGTTGTCTGGGGCCCCAGTCTGAGTCGCTGAGCCAGACAGAGCTAATAGTGTTTGGCTGTGGGCCACAGGGAGACATTGTGAGTGATCTGCAATGGCAAGCTCCACTCTCAGGGTCACAGAGCTAGAAATGGGTGGGAGCTGGTAACCTAGCAAATGAGTAGCCTAATGGTGGGGTCTGAGCTGCCTTGCAGCCCTAACCATCAGGAGCAGAGTGAGACTGGTTTTGGCACACTGGGTAAGTGGATAGCCACTTCAGCAGTGATTCCAGCAACAAGCACTTTCCTAGGAAAGCTTCTGCTCAGCAAGTTTACAAGTTCAAAGTGCCTTTTAAGTGGGCTGAAGAGAGATTTAGGGTGTCTACCTGCTGGGGTTTGAGAAATCAACAGCCTCCAGTTGTATCAGAACTGTGATTAACATCTCATACCCAAGAAGACCACGTGTTGCCCAGACAATATTCAAAAACATATACATACTGCTTTGATTTTGGTTGTGTGCTTTTTTCTTTTTTTTTTTGGTTTGGATTTTTTTGTTTATTTTGATGTTGTTGATGTTGTTTTGCTTTTTAATTTTAACCTTTTCCATAAAGATCTTTTCATTTTTCAATTTTTCTAGTTTAATTATAATTTCCCATTGCTACCTATTTCAATAACTAGAACTTCATTTTTCCTAGTGTTTCTACTGCTATTATTTGGTTTTTCACCCAATTTTATCCCATAAAGTTTTCTGTTTGCTTGTTTTGGTTTGATTTATAGCATTTTTGTCTTTCCTCTCTGCTTGGTGGAGGTGGGGTACTGTGTCTGATCAGCTTAGCAAAGAGCTGCTGACCTCAAGGGAACCACCCAACTGGGCACCCCCAGAAGGTGGGGTTTTTTTAAGGTTGTGTCAAAGTACCCTACTAAAAACCTATATTGCTCTGTCTCCCTCTTTCTGTGCCTCTCTTCTTTTTGTCAATATTCCTTTTACACACCCCCTTTCCTTTCTCTATTTTTTTTCTTTTCACTCATTCCTCCTTTCGTTTATCCCTTTCTTGCTCTTCAACCTTGTCACCCTTCTGATCCTATACCAAAAGGAATCACCGAACACTTATTACACAGGCACAAGAACATATACAGCAAGAGGAAGTGAAAGGAAAATTAGGGCAAGGAAACAGATAAAAGAAATCACTCATGAGGAAGAATCAGCAGACAACTCCAGGCAACATGAAGAACCTGTCCAGAACAACCCCGCCAAGGGACCATGAGGTAGCTACTACAGAGGATTCCACCTATAAAGAAATGTTAAGAATGACAGAAAGGGAATTTATAATACACATGATGAAAACAATGAAAGAAATGACAGAAACAATGAAGGAAACTGCTAATAAGTGGAAAATAAACAAAAGGAAAGCCAAAAACAAAATCAAATAAGAGATGAATGCTATGAAGAATATAAAAAGGATATAGCACGGTGCATCTTACAAGGGTATATGTGAAACTTGGTAAATAGTCTGAACGATGTCCCATGATCATATCAATGTACACAGCTATGATTTAATAAAAAAAAATAAAAAAATGAAACATAAATAAATAAATAAAAAGGATATAGCAGAGCTGAAGGAACTGAAACAGTCAATTAGGGAACTTAAAGATGCAATGGAAAGTATCAGCAACAGGTTCGACCATGCAGAAGAAAGAATTTTAGAGGAAGAAGACAAAGTTCTTCAGATAACTCAGATATTAAAAGAGGCAGAAAAGAAGAGAGAGAAAGCACAACGTTCACTGTCAGAATTATGGGACTTTATGAAGCGTTCCAACATACGAGTTATAGGAATTCCAGAAGGGGAAGAAGAATGCCCCAGAGGAATGGAAACCATACTAGAGAATATTATAAAAGAAAATTTCCGGAGGGGAGACAAGATGGCGGACTGAAGCCAGCTTTCAACAAAGGCTCCTGTCCAGAAGGAGAGTTAAGGGACAGGAATTTAGTAAGTATCCTGGTGGACTTGAGCCTCACCAAGAGAGAAGGCTGAAGAACGCACATCAACACCGCTGAGGCAAGTTGTGATCACAAGGACGCAAACAAAAGGTACAAAATCCACCACCAAGCGGACGGGAGTCCCCCTCCCCCATGAGACCGGCTCAAGAGCCCCACAATTGAACAAGCGGGCAGAAATTAACGGCCCTCCCACTACACTCCACAGGAGAGACCTTCTAAAAACTGGACCTACCTCCCCTATTGGGGTGCCGTGGCGTTCTCCTGCCGGACATAGGGCTGAATAAAACATTGGGAATCCTTTGCCGGCAACCCTGAATCCCTGGCGCTCCCCCCCCGCCCACTGAGGTCTGGAGGCCTGTCCCCCAGGACTTCGGATCCTTGGGTGATTTCTCAAGGGGAGTGGACAGTCCCCGAGTTGCGACTGGTCAGCATTGACTCTGAGGCGCGCAAGTGAGGAGAGGGCACTGGGCTGAGGGGGAGTCACGCCTCGCGGCACTTCCCTGCGGTGCAGTGCACCAACCCTCCCCGGGCATACGGGGCCCAAGACTGAATAAGACTCTGGCCTCCCCGCTGAGAGCTGAGAACCCCTACTCTCACTCGGGGTCTGAGGGCCTATCCCCCAGGAGTTCGGCTCCTTGGGTGATTTCTCGAGGGGAGTGCACAGTGCCTGAGCTGCGTCAGGTCAGCGCTGACTCTGGGATACGTGAGCGAGGAGAGGGCACTCTGCTGAGGGGAAATCAAGCCTTGGCAGCACTTCCCTGCGGTGCAGTGCAGGAGCCATCTCCGGACCGTAGTATTGCGTAAAACTGAATGAAACTCTAGCTTCCCCCCCCCACTCCCAATCGGGGTCTGGGGGCCCATCCCCCAAGAGTTCTGATTCTTGGGGGATCTCTTAAGGGGTGTGGACCCAGCACAAACTGCGGCCGCTCAGTGCTGACTCTGGGGCGCGGGACAGAGGAGAAAAGGGTCGCCTGAGTGCCCACACCAGAGCAGCAGTTCCCTGGAGGTAGATCAACAGCCGTTTTTTCTTTAACGGCAGAACGCTCACTTCTGGATATTCTGAGGCCACACCCCCTGTCTCCGTGGGCAACCAGAGGAGGCCACCGGCGACACGGCTCACAAACCCGGGAAGCTTCAAGGGCGGGGCCGACCCAGAGAGGTGTTCAGACGCAATTCTCCAACAGCAAAGACGTTTGAACTCAAAACAGCCCGTCTTCTGTAGGCGACGACAGGAACAGAGACAGAACCTCACAAAGTTGTCTGTTCTGTTCTGTTCTGTTAGCAGCATCCATCAGGGACGGGGCTAAGCCTGAGTGAACACCTCCTTCCCATCACCTGCATCAAACACTCAAAGATGTCAGGCCCCATCTCCTCCTGCTAGATAGCGGCAGTCTGCGGGGGCCTGGCAGACTTCCTTCCAATTCAGGCAGGTGTAAACCCCTGGAGTGTCTGTTCACTGCAGGCAACTGGGTTAGCCATCTGCAGAGATACCAGTGACTGGGTCCGACGGAGGGGCAAAGTGGGGAAGGAGACGTCAACCTTCCCAGACTGCTCTGTTTGCTGGGTGGCTCCTCCTGACTCCACGCTGCACTGGGGTGAGCTGTGTCAGAGGAGTCACAAGGCCCCTGTGATCCAGTTCCCAGAGACCTCTTGAACCCTTCCACCCGAGACAAGTGCCGATTGAGACAGTTGATTCGGACCTTTTGAACTGGGCTAATAGACTGAGGACTTTTCAGGCGGTGCCCTGGGTGTGCGATTGTAGGAAGGTTTGATTCTCCTTTTCCAAATGGGGCCAGAGGTGGGCAGGCGGGGTGACTTAATTGCTGATTTTTCCACACAGCTGAGACTTCAAGCCAGAGTAGAAGTTGCAATAGGATCGAACAGAAACCAGCTGAAAACAAGACAGAACCACTTTGCTCCACCACACCAGACAGGGCAACAGTTTCTCAGGCCACAACACTGTACGGGCCCTCGATAAAACCCCAGGGGAAAAACCAAAGGGAGTAAACCATGGGGCGGAATCAGCGGAAAAACTTTGGTAACATGAATAACCAGAATAGATCAACCCCCCCAAGAAAAGATACGGCAGATGTGATTGAAGATCCCATTCATAAACAACTGGCTGAGATGTCAGAAGTCAAATTCAGAATTTGGTTTGCAGACAAGATTAATAAATTGGAATTAGGAATTCGAGGAGAAATTCAAAAATTGTCTCAAGAATTTAACGAATTTAAAGACAAAACCACCAAAGACTTAGACACACTGAAACAAGAACTTACAGCCCTCAAAGATATGAAAAATACAGTAGAATGCCTCAGTAACAGAATGGAGCAAGCAGAAGAAAGGATTTCTGACATTGAAGATAAAGGCTTCGAACGCTCCCAATCTCTCAAAGAGGAAGAGAAATGGAGAGCAAAAACGGATCACTCACTCAGAGAACTCTCAGATAATTCAAAAAAAAAACAACATAAGGGTTATAGGAATTTCGGAGAACGATGAAGTGGCTGCCAAGGGCACAGAGGCCCTTCTACATGAAATTATGAAAGAAAATTTTCCAGACATGCCTAGAGAATCTGAAATTCAGATAGCAGACAGCTTCAGAACCCCAGCACGATTCAACCCCAATAAGCCATCTCCCAGACATATCATAATTAGCTTCACTAAAGTTAACATGAAAGAGAAGATTCTCAAAGCAGCCCGGCGAAGGAAAACTATAACGTACAAAGGTAAGAATATTAGAATAACTGCAGATCTCTCTGCTGAAACTTTTCAAGCCAGAAGAGGCTGGTCATCAACTTTTAATCTCCTAAAGCAAAAAAACTTTCAACCCAGGATCTTGTATCCAGCTAAACTGAGTTTCATCTATGATGGAGAAATTAAATACGTCAATGACATTCATATGTTGAAAAAATTTGCCATAAGTAAACCAGCTCTTCAGGATGTTCTCAGACCTATCCTCCACAATGACCAACCCAATCCCATACCACAAAAGTAAACTCACTCAGAAACTTCGGATCAAACTCCAACTTCCACACTGGCGAAAGGATTAAAAATGTCCACTGGACCTTTGAAAAACTCGATACCCCAAATTCCACCAGACTTATCAATACTCTCCATCAATGTGAATGGCTTAAACTGTCCTCTAAAGAGGCATAGGTTAGCTGACTGGATACAAAAACTCAAGCCAGATATTTGTTGCATACAAGAGTCACATCTCAACTTAAAAGACAAATACAGACTCAGGGTGAAAGGATGGTCATCCATATTTCAGGCAAATGGTAATCAGAAAAAAGCAGGTGTTGCAATTTTATTTGCAGATACAGTAGGCTTTAAACCATCAAAAGTAAGGAAGGACAAGAATGGTCACTTCATATTTGTTAAGGGTAATACTCAATATGACGAGATCTCAATTATTAATATCTATGCACACAACCAGAATGCACCTCAATTTATAAGAGAAACTGTAACAGACATGAGTAACTTGATTTCCTCCAGGTCCATAATCGTTGGAGATTTCGACACTCCCTTGGCAGTCTTGGATCAATCCTCCAGAAAGAAGCTGAGCAAACAAATCTTAGATTTAAACCTAACCATCCAATATTTAGATTTAGCAGACATCTACAGAACATTTCATCCCAACAAAACTGAATACACATACTTCTCATCAGCCCACGGAACTTACTCCAAAATTGACCACATTTTAGGTCAGAAGTCTAACCTCAGTAAATTTAAAGGAATAGAAATTATTCCATGCATCTTCTCGGACCATCATGGAATAAAACTTGAATTGAGAAACAACAGGAATCTGCATACCCATACAAAAACATGGAAGTTAAATAACCTTATGCTGAATGATAGCTGGGTCAGAGATGAGATTAAGAAAGAAATCACCAATTTTTTGGAACAAAACGACAATGAAGACACAAACTATCAGAACCTCTGGGACACTGCAAAGGCAGTTCTAAGAGGGAAATTTATAGCACTGCAAGCCTTCCTCAAGAGAACAGAAAGAGAGGAAGTTAACAACTTAATGGGACATCTCACGCAACTGGAAAAGGAAGAACATTCCAACCCCAAACCCAGTAGAAGAAAAGAAATAACCAAAATTAGAGCAGAATTAAATGAAATTGAAAACAAAAGAATAATACAACAGATCAATAAATCAAAAAGCTGGTTTTTTGAAAAGGTCAATAAAATAGATAAACCTCTGGCCAACCTAATCAGGAAAAAAAGAGTAAAATCTCTAATCTCATCAATCAGAAACAACAAAGACGAAATAACCACAGACTCATCAGAAATCCAAAAACTCCTTAATGAATATTACAAGAAACTTTATTCTCACAAATATGAAAATCTGAAGGAAATAGACCGATACTTGGAAGCACGCCACCTTCCAAGACTTAACCAGAATCAAGTAGAAATGTTGAACAGACCCATATCAAGTACAGAAATAGCATCAACTATACAAAACCTCCCTAAAAAGAAAAGCCCGGGACCAGATGGTTTCACGTCAGAATTCTACCAAACCTTAAAAGAGGAATTAGTACCTATATTACTCAACCTGTTCCAAAATGTAGAAAAAGAAGGAAGACTACCCAACAAGTTCTATGAAGCAAACATCACCCTGATCCCCAAACCAGGAAAAGACCCAACAAGAAAAGAAAATTATAGACCGATATCACTAATGAATATAGATGCAAAAATATTCAACAAGATCCTAACAAACAGAATCCAGCAACACATCAAACAAATTATACATCATGACCAAGTTGGTTTTATCCCAGGGTGTCAAGACTGGTTCAATATACATAAATCTATAAATGTAATCCAGCACATAAAAAATTAAAAAACAAAGACCATATGATTCTCTCAATTGATGCAGTAAAAGCTTTTGATAATATCCAGCATCCCTTCATGATCAGAACACTCAAGAAAATTGGTCTAGAAGGGACTTTCCTTAAACAGATAGAGGCCATCTACAGCAAACCCACAGCCAATATCATATTGAATGGAGTTAAATTGGAATCATTTCCACTCAGATCAGGAACCAGACAAGGCTGCCCATTGTCTCCATTGCTTTTCAACATTGTAATGGAAGTTTTAGCCACCGCAATTAGGGAAGAAAAGGCGATCAAGGGTATCCATATAGGGTCAGAAGAGATCAAACTTTCACTTTTCGCAGATGATATGATTGTGTATCTGGAAAACACTAGGGACTCTACTACAAAACTCCTAGAAGTGATCAAGGAATACAGCAGCGTCTCAGGTTACAAAATCAACATCCATAAATTGGTAGCCTTTGTATACACCAACAACAGTCAAGTTGAAAAAGCAGTTAAGGACTCTATCCCATTCACAGTAGTGCCAAAGAAGATGAAATATTTGGGAATTTACCTAAGAAAAGACGTGAAAGATCTCTATAAAGAGAACTATGAAACTCTAAGAAAAGAAATAGCTGAAAATGTTAACAAATGGAAAAACATACCATGCTCATGGCTAGGAAGAATCAACATTATCAAAATGTCCATACTACCCAAAGCAATATATAATTTCAACGCACTCCCTATTAAAGCTCCACTGTCATATTTTAAAGATCTTGAAAAAACATTACTTCGTTTTATATGGAATCAGAAAAAACCTCGAATAGCCAAGACATTACTCAGAAATAAAAACAAAACAGGAGGAATCACACTACCAGACCTCAACTTTACTACAAATCGATAGTGATCAAAACAGCATGGTATTGGCGCAAAAACAGAGAAGTAGATATCTGGAACAGAATAGAGAACCAAGAGATGAATCCAGCTACTTACCGCTATTTGATTTTTGACAAGCCAATTAAAAACATTCAGTGGGGAAAAGATTCCCTATTTAACAAAAGGTGCTGGGTGAACTGGCTGGCAACCTGCAGAAGACTGAAATTGGACCCACACCTTTCACCATTAACTAAGATAGACTCTCATTGGATTAAAGATTTAAACTTAAGACATGAAACTATAAAAATACTAGAGGAGAATGCAGGGAAAACCCTCGAAGAAATTGGTCTGGGTGAGTATTTCATGAGGAGAACCCCCCGGGCAATTGAAGCAGCTTCAAAAATACACTACTGGGACTTGATCAAACTGAAAAGCTTCTGCACAGCTAAGAACACAGTAAGCAGAGCAAGCAGACAGCCCTCAGAATGGGAGAAGATATTTGCAGGGTATATCTCTGACAAAGGTTTAATAACCAGAATCCACAGAGAACTCAAACGCATCAGCAAGAAAAAAACAAGGGATCCCATCGCAGGCTGGGCAAGGGATTTGAAGAGAAACTTCTCTGAAGAAGACAGGCGCACGGCCTTCAGACATATGAAAAAATGCTCATCATCTTTAATCATCAGAGAAATGCAAATCAAAACTACTTTGAGATCTCATCTAACTCCAATGAGACTAGCCTATATCACAAAATCTCAAGACCAGAGATGTTGGCGTGGATGCGGAGAAAAGGGAACACTTTTGCACTGCTGGTGGGAATGCAAACTAATACATTCCTTTTGGAAAGATATATGGAGAACACTCAGAGATCTAAAAATAGATCTGCCATTCAATCCTGTAATTCCTCTGCTGGGCATATACCCAGAAGACCAAAAATCACAACATAACAAAGATATTTGTACCAGAATGTTTATTGCAGCCCAATTCATAATAGCTAAGTCATGGAAAAAGCCCAAGTGCCCATCGATCCACGAATGGATTAATAAATTGTGGTATATGTATACCATGGAATACTATGCAGCCTTAAAGAAAGATGGAGACTTTACCTCTTTCATGTTTACATGGATGGAGCTGGAACATATTCTTCTTAGTAAAGTATCCCAAGAATGGAAGAAAAAATACCCAATGTACACAGCCCTACTATGAAACTAATTTGGGTCTCTCACATGAAAGCTATAACACAGCTACAACTTAACAATAGGGGGAAGTAGGAAAGGGGGGGTGGGTAGAGGGAGGGGAATCGGTGGGATCACACCTGTGGTGCATATTACAGGGGTATTTGTGAAACTTGGTAAATGTAGAATGTAAATGTTTTGGCACAGTAACTGAGATAACGCCGGAAAGGCTATGTTAACCACTGTGATAAAAATGTGTCAAATGGTTTATGAAGTGAGTGTATGATGCCCCATAATCATATCATTGTATACAGTTACGATTTAATAGAAAAAAAAGAAAAAAAAAAGAAAATTTCCCAAATATCACCAAAGATTCTGACACACTGCTTTCAGAGGGATATCGGACCCAGGGTGGCCTCAACTCTAACCGAGCTTCTCCAAGACACCTTGTGATGAAACTGTCCAAAGTCAAGACAAAAGAAAGGATTCTGCAAGCTGCCAGGAGTAAGCGCCAGTTGACCTACAGGGGCAAAATCATCAGAGTGACCGCAGACTTCTCTAATGAAACTTTCCAACCAAGAAGACAATGGTCATCTACCTTTAATCTACTTAAACAGAACAATTTCCAGCCCAGAATTCTGTACCCTGCTAAGCTAAGCTTGAAAATTGATGGAGAAATCAAAGCATTTACGGATATACAAACATTGAGGAAATTCGCCACAACAAGTCCAGCTCTACAGAAAATACTTCAACCTGTTCTGCACACTGACCACCACAATGGATCAGCAGCAAAGTAAGAACTCAGAAATTAAAGGACAGAACCTAACCTCCACACTGATGCAAAAGATAAAACTAAGCAATGGACTCTCACAAAATAAGATGAATAGAATACTACCACACTTATCAATTATCTCAATAAATGTTAATGGCTTGAATTCCCCCACTGAAGAGACATAGATTGGCTGACTGGACTAAAAAACACAAGCCATCTATTTGCTGTCTGCAAGAAACACACCTGGCTTCAAAAGACAAATTAAAGCTCCGAGTCAAGGGTTGGAAGACAATTTTATAGGCAAATGGCATTCAGAAGAAAAGAGGAGTTGTAATCTTATTTTCAGATACATGTGGATTTAAAGCACTAAAGTCAAAAAAGACAAAGATGCTCACTTTATATTGGTCATGGGAAAAATACAACAAGAAGATGTTTCAATTCTAAATATTTATGCACCCAATTTAAATGCTCCCAGATTCTTGAAACAGACCTTACTCAGTCTGAGCAACATGATATCTGATGATACCATAATGCCAGGGAACTTTAACGCTCCTCTTACAGAGCTGGACAGATCCTCTAAACAGAAAATAAACAAAGATATTAGAGATTTAAATGAGACCCTAGAACAACTGTGCTTGATAGACGCATATAGAACACTCCATCCCAAAGATAAAGAATATACATTCTTCTCATCACCCCATAGAACATTCTCCAAAATTGATCATATTCTGGGAAACAAAACAAATATCAACAGAATCAAAAGAATTGAAATTTTACCTTGTATCTTCTCAGACCATAAGGCATTAAAGGTGGAACTCAACATTAACAAAAACGCTCGACCCCACCCAAAGGCATGGAAATTAAACAATCTTCTGTTGAATAACAGATGGGTGAAGGAAGAAATAAAACAGGAAATCATTAACTTCCTTGAGCATAACAACAATGAAGACACAAGCTACCAAAACCTGTGGGATACTGCAAAAGCAGTTTTGAGAGGAAAATTCATTGCTTTAGATGCCTACATTCGAAAAACAGAAAGAGAGCGCATCAACAATCTCACAAGAGATCTTATGGAATTGGAAAAAGAAGAACAATCTAAGCCTAAACTCAGTAGAAGAAAAGAAATATCCAAAATCAAATCAGAGATCAATGAAATTGAAAACAAAAGAGTCATTCAGAAAATTAATGAAACAAGAACTTGGTTTATTGAAAAAATAAATGAAATAGATAAACCATTGGCCAGACTAATAAGAAATAGAAAAGTAAAATCTCTAGTAACCTCAATCAGAAATGATAAAGGGGAAATAACAACTGATCCCACAGAGATACAAGAGATCATCTCTGAATACTACCAGAAACTCTATGCCCAGAAATTTGACAATGTGAAGGTAATGGATCAATATTTGGAATCACACCCTCTCCCTAGACTTAGCCCGAAAGAAATAGAGCTCCTGAACAGACCAATTTCAAGCACTGAGATCAAAGAAACAATAAAAAAGCTTCCAACCAAAAAATGCCCTGGTCCAAAATTCTATCAAACCTTCAAAGAAGAGCTGATTCCTGTACTGCAGAAATTATTCCAAAAAATTGAGGAAGAAGGAATCTTCCCCAACACATTCTATGAAGCAAACATCACCCTGATACCAAAACCAGGAAAAGACCCAAACATAAAGGAGAATTTCAGACCAATCTCACTCATGAATATAGATGCAAAAATTATCAATAAAATCCTAGCTAATAGATTACAGCTTATCATCAAAAAAGTCATTCATCATGATCAAATAGGCTTCATCCCAGGGATGCAAGGCTGGTTTAACATACGCAAGTCCAGAAATGTTATCCACCATATTAACAGAGGCAAAAATAAAGATCACATGATCCGCTCAATAGATGCAGAAAAAGCATTTGATAAAATCCAGCATCCTTTTCTAATTAGAACACTGAAGAGTATAGGCATAGGTGGCACATTTCTAAAACTGGTTGAAGCTATCTATGACAAACCCACAGCTAGTATTTTACTGAATGAACTAAAACTGAAAGCTTTTCCTCTTAGAACTGGAACCAGACAAGGTTGTCCTCTGTCACCTTCACTATTCAACATGGTGCTGGAAGTTCTACCCAATACAATTAGGCAAGACAAGGAAATCAAGGGAATCCAAATGGGAGCAGAGGAGGTCAAACTCTCCCTCTTTGCTGACAACATGATCTTATACTTAGAGACTCAACCACAAGACTCCTAGAAGTCATCAAAAAATACAGTAATGTTTCAGGATATAAAATCAATGTCCACAAGTCAGTAGCCTTTGTATACACCAATAACAGTCAAGATGAGAAGCTAATTAAGGACACAACTCCCTTCACCATAGTTTCAAAGAAAATGATATACCTAGGAATATACCTAATGAAGGATGTGAAGGACCTCTATAAAGAAAACTATGAAATCCTCAGAAAGGAAATAGCAGAGGATATTAACAAATGGAAGAACATACCATGCTCATGGATGGGAAGAATCAACATTGTTAAAATGTCTATACTTCCCAAAGCAATCTACCTATTCAATGCCATTCCTATCAAAATACCAACATCGTACTTTCAAGATTTGGAGAAAATGATTCTGTGTTTTGTATGGAACCAGAAAAAAACCCGTATAGCTAAGGCAGTTCTTAGTAATAAAAATAAAGCTGGGGGCATCAGCATACCAGATTTTAGTCTGTACTACAAAGCCATAGTGCTCAAGACAGCATGGTACTGGTACAAAAACAGAGACATAGACACTTGGAATCAAATTGAAAACCAAGAAATGAAACTAACATCTTACAACCACCTAATCTTCGATAAACCCAACAAGAACATACCTTGGGGGAAAGACTCCCTATTCAATAAATGGTGTTGGGAGAACTGGATGTCTACATGTAAAAGACTGAAACTGGACCCACACCTTTCCCCACTCACAAAAATTGATTCAAGATGGATAAAGGACTTAAATTTAAGGCATGAAACAATAAAAATCCTCCAAGAAAGCATAGGAAAAACACTGGAAGAAATTGGCCTGGGGAAAAACTTCATGAAGAAGGCTGCCATGGCAATTGCAACAACAACAAAAATAAACAAATGGGACTTCATTAAACTGAAAAGCTTCTGTACAGCTAAGGAGACAATAACCAAAGCAAAGAGACAACCTACACAATTGGAAAGGATATTTGCATATTTTCAATCAGACAAAAGCTTGATAACTAGGATCTATAGAGAACTCAAATTAATCCACATGAAAAAAGCCAACAATCCCACATATCAATGGGCAAGAGACATGAATAGAACCTTCACTAAAGATGACAGACGAATGGCTAACAAACACATGAAAAAATGTTCATCATCTCTATATATTAGAGAAATGCAAATCAAAACAACCCTGAGATATCATCTAACCCCAGTGAGAATGGCCCACATCACAAAATCTCAAAACTGCAGATGCTGGCGTGGATGTGGAGAGAAGGGAACACTTTTACACTGCTGGTGGGACTGCAAACTAGTACGACCTTTCTGGAAGGAAGTATGGAGAAACCTCAAAGCACTCAACCTAGACCTCCCATTTGATCCTGCAATCCCATTACTGGGCATCTACCTAGATGGAAAGGAATCCTTTTATCATAAGGACACTTGTACTAGACTGTTTATTGCAGCTCAATTTACAATCGCCAAAATGTGGAAACAGCCTAAATGCCCATCAACCCAGGAATGGATTAACAAGCTGTGGTATATGTATACCATGGAATACTATTCAGGTATTAAAAAAAAATGGAGACTTTGCATCCTTCGTATTAACCTGGATGGAAGTGGAAGACATTATTCTTAGTAAAGCATCACAAGAATGGAGAAGCATGAATCCTATGTATTCAATTTTGATATGAGGACAATTAATGACAATTAAGGTTATGGGGGGGAAGCAGAAAGAGGGACGGAGAGAGCTGGGTGGGGCCTTGGTGTGTGTCACACTTTATGGAGGCAAGATGTGATTGCAAGGGGGACTTTACCTAACAATTGCAATCAGTGTAACCTGGCTTATTGTACCCTCAATGAATCCCCAACAATAAAAAAAAAAGGTGTTTGAAGTTTTCCATTTTTCTCTTAACATTCTTCTTCATATTCTTATAACTGTTGGACTTGAAGATAATTTATCATTGTTGTATATAATTTTGTAGGATTTTCTTCTTGTAAATTTTGAGAGGACAGTATTGGAATCCTTGTGTTACTTAATTCTCACTAAATATGAAGAATTCTTTTTCTGTATTTTTCATTTTATTTATTTGTTGATTTATTTTTTATTAAATCATAGCTATGTACATTAATGCAATCATGTGGCACCATACATTGGTTTTATAGACCATTTGACACATTTTCATCACACTGGTTAACATAGCTTTCCTGGCATTTCCTTAGTTATTGTGTTAAGACATTTACATTCTACATTCACTAAGTTTCACAAACACCCTTGTAAGATGCACTGCAGGTGTAATTCCACCAATCACCCTCCCTCTGCCCACCTCCCCTCTCCCTCCCCTCCCTTTTCCCCTTCCCCCTATTCTTAGCTTATAACTGGGTTATAGCTTTCATATGAAAGCCATAAATTAGTTTCATAGTAGGGCTGAGTATATTGGATACTTTTTGTTCCATTCTTGAGATATTTTACTGTATGATAATACTTAGAAATAAACATACCCTACATCAAGCACACAAAGTGAATTCAGAGTGAGTTTAAAATGACTTGCTTTTCTTCCAGAGGCTTAAGGGACCTGGGCCCCCCTGGGATACACATTCAGTTGGCTACCCTGGAGTTAATTCCATAAGCCATTTCTCTGAAGCTGTACACCCCGTGAAGCCTGAGATCAAAGGGCATGCTGTCTTTCCTCAGAGATACAGGCCAGTGGGTTCACATATGTTGACAACATATTGTCAGAGGTCTATAGGTGCTCTGCCCTGAGGGAAAGACACAGTCATTACTTTATACTGAGTAAACTGAGTGAACGCTTGAAGATATTCTTCCATTAACTCTGTTCCCCTGTGGCTACTTTCTTCTTTATGATCTTTACTTAGATACCTGCTCAGAAATTAGTCAGTGTTTAGAAGAAGAGGTTTATTACAAAAGTGATTTTATTGATATGATAACAAAATATTTCCTTTCAAGTTAATTTCAGATAGGTAAAATAAGATAATGATAGAGCTAACGATGATAGATTAAGTGTGTATGTAACTAAAAAAAGTATAAAATCAAAACCCTGAATAAAGCTTTTCGCTGCATGCCATCCCATCTCGTGTAGTCTGTTTCTTGACTTAATAATTACAAGAGTGAGTTTACACCCACGGCAAAGCTGCTGTTTGTTCATGTCTCTGGTCACCCAAGATTTACTAAGAAGAATATGTTCCAACTCCATCCATGTAAACATGAAAAAGGTAAAGTCTCCATCCTTCTTTAAGGCTGTGTAATATTCCATGGTGTACATATACCACAATTTACTAATCCATTCATGGATCGAAGGGCACTTGGGCTTTTTCCATGACTTAGCAATTATGAATTGGGCTGCAATAAACATTCTGGTACAAATATCTTTGTTGTGATGTGATTTTTTGGTCTTCTGGGTATATGCCTAGTAGAGGAATTATAGGATTGAATGGCAGATCTACTTTAGATCTCTAAGTGTTCTCCTCTTTCCAAAAGGAATGTATAAATTTGCATCTCCACCAACAGTGTAGAAGTATTCCCTTTTCTCCACATCCACGCCAACATCTCTGGTCTTGGGATTTTGTGATACGGACTAATCTTATTGGAGTTACATGATATCTCAAAGTAGTTTTGATTTGCATTTCTCTGATGATTAAAGATGATGAGCATATTTTCATGTCTGTAGGCCGTGCACCTGTCTTCTTCAGAGAAGTTTCTCTTCAATTCCCTTGCCCAGCCTGCAATGGGATCACCGGTTCTTTTCTTGCTTATATGTTTGAGTTCTCTATGGATTTTAGTTATTAAACCTTTGTCAGAGACATAATCTGTAAATATTTTCTCCCATTCTGAGGGCTTGTGCTTGCTTTACTTACTGTGTTCTTGGCTGTGCAGAAACTTTTTAGTTTGATCAGGTCTCAGTAGTGTATTTTTGAAGCTGCTTCAACTGCGCAAGGGTTCTCCCCATAAAATACTCGCCCAGACTGATTTCTTCAAGGGTTTTCCCTGCACTCTCTTCTAGTATTTTTACAGTTTCATGCCTTAAGTTTAAATCTTTAACCTAGTGAGAGTCTATCTTAATTAATGGTGAAAGTTGTGGGTACCGTTTCAGTCTTCTACAGGTTGCCAGCCAGTTCACCCAGCACCATTTCTTAAATAGGGAATCTTTTCCCCACTGACAAGATTTTTAATTGGCTTGTCAAAGGTCAAATGACAGTAAGTAGCTGGATTCATCTCTTGATTCTCTACTCTGTTCCAGACATCTACTTCTCTTTTTTTGTGCCAGTACCATGCTTTTTTGATCACTATCGATTTATAGTATAGTCTGAGATCTGGTAGCATGATTCCTTCTGCTTTGTTTTTATTTCTGAGTAATGTCTTGGCTATTTGAAGTTTTTTCTGATTCCATATAAAATGAAGTAATATTTTTTCAAGATCTTTAAAGTATGACAGTGGAGCTTTAATAGGGATTGCATTAAAATTATATATTGCTTTGGGTAGTATGGACATTTTAACAATGTTCATTTTTCCCAGCCATGAGCATGGTATGTTTTTCCATTTGTTAACATTTTCAGCTATTTCTTTTCATAGAGTTTCATAGTTCTCTTTATAGAGATCTTTCATGTCCTTTGTTAGATAAACTTCCTAATATTTCTTCTTTGGCACTACTGTGAATAGAATAAAGTCCTTAACTGTTTTTTCAGATTGACTATTGTTGGTATATATAAAGGCTACCGATTTATGAATGTTGATTTTGTAACCAGAGACGCTGCTGTATTGCTTGATCATGTCTAAGAGTTTTGTAGTAGAATCCCTGGTGTTTTCCACATACACAATCATATCATCTGGGAAGAGCAAAAGTTTGATCTCTTCTGACCCTATATGGATACCCTTGATCACCTTTTCTTCCCTAATTGTGGTGGCTAAAACTTCCATTACAATGTTAAAGAGCAGTGGAGACAATGGGCAGCCTTGTCTGGTTCCTGATCTGAGTGGAAATGATTTCAATTTAACTCCATTCAATATGACATTGGCTGTGGGTTTGCTGTAGATGGCCTCTATCAGTTTAAGAAATGTTCCTTCTACACCAATTTTCTTAAGTGTTCTGATCATGAAGGGATGCTGGATATTATCAAAAGCTTTTTCTGCATCTATTGAGAGAATCAAATGGTCTTTGTTTTTTAATTTGTTTATGTGCTGAATTATACTTATAGATTTATGTATATTAAACCAGCCATGATACCCTGGGATAAAGCCAACTTGGTCATGATGTGTAATTTGTTTGATATGTTGCTTGATTCTGTTTGTTAGGATCTTGTTGAATATTTTTGCATCTATATTCATTAGTGATATTGGTCTATAATATTCTTTTCTTGTTGGGTCTTTTCCTGGTTTGGGGATCAGGGTGATATTTGCTTCATAGAACATGTTAGGTAGTGTTCCTTCTTCTTCCACATTTTGGAACAGGTTGAGTAATATAGGTACTAATTCCTCTTTAAAGGTTTGGTAGAATTCTGACATAAAACCATCTGGTCCCAGGCTTTTCTTTTTAGGGAGGTTTTGTAGGGTTGCTGCTATTTCAGAACTTGATATGGGCCTGTTCAACATTTCCACTTGATTCTGGCTAAGTCTTGGAAGGTGACCTGCTTCCAAGTATTGGTCAATTTCCTTCAGATTTTCATATTTCTGAAAATAAATTTTCTTGTAGTACTCATTAAGGATTTTTTGGATTTCTGAAGAGTCTGGTTTTTTTTGCCTTTGTCATTTCTGATTGATGAGATTAGAGATTTTACTCTTTTTTTCCTGGTTAGGTTAGCCAAAGGTTTATCTATTTTATTGACCTTTTCAAAAAAGCAACTTTTTGATTTATTGGTCTCTTGTATAATTCTTTTGTTTTCAATTTCATTTAATTCTGCTCTAATTTTGGTTATTTCTTTTCTTCTACTGGGTTTGGGGTTGGAATGTTCTCCTTTTTCCAGTTGCTTGAGATGTCCCATTAAGTTGTTAACTTCCTCTCTTTCCGTTCTCTTGAGGAAGGCTTGGAGTGCTATGAATTTCCCTCTTAGGACGGCCTTTGCGGTATCCCAGAGGTTCTGATAATTCATGTCTTCATTGTTGTTTTGTTCCAAAAATTTGGCAATTTCCTTCTTAATCTCATCTCTGACCCAGCTATCATTCAGCATAAGTTATTTAAATTCCATGTTTTTGTATGTGTATGCACATTTCTGTTGTGGCTGAGCTCAACTTCTATTCCATGGTGGTCCGAGAAGATGCAAGGAATAATTTCTATCCCTTTAAATTTACTGAGGTTAGACTTGTGACTAAGATGTGATTGATTTTGGAGTATGTTTTGTGGGCTGATGAGAAGTATGTGTATTCAGTTTTGTTGGGATGAAATGTTCTGTAGATGTCTGCTAAATCCAAATGTTGGATGGTTAGGTTTAAATCTAAAATTTCTTTGCTCAGCTTCTTATTGGAGGATCGGTCCAACACTTCCAAAGGAGCCTGTGCCTGAGCCTGCACCTCAGGACCTGTCCTTGCTTCTGTAGGTTTATATTCAGTTACCTGTCAGTTCTAGCCTCCTGTCTTCCTTTGTGTATAGGCTGATGATCCCCTGAGGGCCGGGCGCATCTTAGGCTCAGTAAAGCGGTCCTCTGGGTCAGCCCTGCCCTGGGAACTTCCTGGCTCTGTGTGTGCATTTCCAGTCCCCGCGCTCCACCTAGGCCGGTACTGCCTCAGGCAAACCCTTTACTCACAGGGCCTGCGTTTCTGTCCCAGATCTGTTCTGTGGTGTTTTCCACCTGAGTAGATGCCCCACCTTCTCTGGTTGCCCACGGAGACAGGGGGTGTGGCTTTAGAATATCTGGGAGTGAGCCCTATTGTTGCTAAAATACGGCTGCTGCTCTGCACCTCTGGGCACTGCCGCTCCGGTGTGGTTCCCTCTCAACCAACCATTCTCTCCTCACTCCCGTGCCCCAGAGTCAGCACTGACCAGCTGCAGTTTAGGCCCTGTCCACACCCCTTGAGAAATTACCCAAGAATCTGGACTCCTGAGGGACAAGCCTCCAGACCTCAGAGTGAAAGTAGAGGGGAGTGCTGGGAACTCAGAGTTGCAGGTAGAGAATATATACAGTTTTATACAGTTTTATGCCTGGCAGGAGAAGGTCATTGCACCCTAGTAGTGGATGTAGGTCCAGTTTTTAGAGGGTATCTCCCATGGAGTGTAGTGGGAGCACCTTTGAACTCTGCTAGTTTGTTTGTGGTGCACTCCGAGTCATTTTCATGGGGGAGGGGACTCCTATCTGCTTGGTGATGGATTTTGTACCTTTTGTTTGTATCCTTGGGGTCGTAGCTCACCTCAGTGGGGTTGGTGTGAGTTCTTCAACCTTCTCTTTTGGTGCAGCTCTAATCCACCAGGTTACTTGCTAAATTTCTGTCCTTTAACTCTCCTTCTGGATGGAAGCCTCTGTGAAAATCTGGCTTCAGTAAGCCATCTTGTCTCCGCCCCTTATGCGAGACTCTTAAGGACAGTTAATTCTCTTCTTCCACAAGTTATTCCAAAAAAATTAGAAAAGGAGAGAAAGCTATCAGGTTCATTTTATTAGTCTACTACAATCCTGAAATCTTGATTCCAAAGCCTACCAAGCAGCCAAACAATATGAAGAATTCTTAAAGAAACATCTAATTTTTTTTTTTTTGTTAATGGAGGAAGTACATTAAATGAATCTACAAGGACTTGAATTATGATATAATGTAACCTCTCTTATTGTATTAGGACTTAAGTCTGTTAACATTAGTTGTCCCAAGAAATAGATTTTCTCAAATTAATCTACTATTTTCATTTAATACACATATTAGGGAGGCGGAGCAAGATGGCAGCCGAGTAACAGCTTCCTTGCATCTGGGCACCGTGAGTCTGGGGATATAGGACTCCAGGCATCTCTGGCTGGTGGGATCTGCCTATCATCACCCCTGAGAGGATACAGGGAGTCAGCGAGAGACTTCTGGACCCCAAGAGGAGGACTAAAACAGTGGAAAACCGGCAAGTGGTCGTATGTGTTCAATCCGTCTAAACCTGCCCACAACTATAAGTTCAGTAGCAGCGAGACTGCAAACCAGAAAGGCCTTACCTGTGAACTGTTTTGGTGTCTTTGGACTTGGCACTCAGCTGAACTGCCTTGGGGAGAGCCTGAGCGGGAGTGCGGAGAACTTTGGCCTTTGTCTAGGGCCCCAGTCTGAGCCGCTGAGCCAGACGGAGCTAATAGTGTTTGGCTCTGGGTCACAGGCAGACATTGTGAGCGATCTGCCCTGGCAAGCTACGCCCTTAGGATTGCAGAGCTGGAATTGGGTGGGAGCTGGTAACCCAGGGACCAAGTAGCCTAAGGGCGGGGTCTGAGCCGCCTTGCAGCCCGAACACTCGGGGGCAGAGGGAGACCAGTTTTGACACACAGGGTAAGTGGATAGCCACTTCAGCAGTGATTCTAGCAACAAGCACTTCCCTGAGAAAGCATCTGCTCAGTAAGTGAACAAGTTCAAAGTGCATTTTAAGTGGGCTGAAGAGAGATTTAGGGTGTCTACCTGCTGGGGTTTGAGAAACTAGCAGCCTCCAGTCGTATCAGAACTCTGATTAACATCTCATACCCCAGTAGACCACGTGTTGCCAAGACAATATTCAATAACATATACATACTGCTTTGTTTTTGGTTGTGTTTTTTTTTTTGGGGGGGGGGGTTTGGTTGGTTTTTTTTTGTTTATTTTGATGTTGTGGATTGTTGTTTTGTTTTTTAAGTTCAACCTTTTCCATACAGATCCTTTTCTTTCTCAAATTTTCTAGTTTAATTATAATTTCCCATTGCTGCCTATTTCAATAATTAGAACTTCATTTTTGTTAGTGTTTCTACTGCTATTATTTGGTTTTTCCAGACAATTTTATCCCGTAAAGTTTTCTGTTTGCCTGTTTTGGTTTGATTTATAGCATTTTTGTCTTTCCTCTCTACTTGGTGCAGGTGGGGTACTGTGTCTGATCAGGTTAGCAAACAGCTGCTGACCTCAAGGGAACCACCCCACTGGGCAACCCCAGAAGGTGTTTTTTTTTTTTTTTAAGTTGTGTCAAAGTACCCTACTGTACACCTATATTGCTCTGTCTCCCTTTTTCTGTGCCTCTCTTCTTTTTGTCAATATTCCTTTTACCCACCCCCTCTCCGGACTCTATTTTTCTTTTTTTTTTTTTCTTATCTCTCAGTCCTCCTTTCCTTCATCCCTTTTTTGCTCTTAAACCTTCTCACCCTTCTGGTCCTGTAACCCTTAGTCCACAGGCATGAGAACGTAAAGAGCAAGAGGAAGTGAAAGGAAAATTAGGGCAAGGAAACAGATAAAAGAAATCACCCATGAGGAAGAATCAGCAGAAAACTCCAGGCAACATGAAGAACCAGTCCAGAACAACCCCGCCAAGGGACCATGAGGTAGCTACTGAAGAGGATTCCACCTATACAGAAATGTTAGGAATGACAGAAAGGGAATTTAGAATACACATGTTGAAAACAATGAAAGAAATGATGGAAACAATGAAGGAAACTGCTAATAAAGTGGAAGATATCCAAAAGGAAATCCAAAAACAGAATCAAATCAGAGATGAACGATACGAAGAATATAAAAAGGATATAGCAGAGCTGAAGGAAATGAAACAGTCAATCAGGGAACTTAAAGATGCAATGGAAAGTATCAGCAACAGGTTAGACCATGCAGAAGAAAGAATTTCAGAGGTAGAAGACAAAGTTTTTGAGATAACTCAGATAGTAAAAGAGGCAGAAAAGAAGAGAGAGAAAGCAGAACGTTCACTGTCAAAATTATGGGACTTTATGAAGCGTTTCAACATACGAGTTATAGGAATTCCAGAAGGGGAAGTGGATGCCCCAGAGGAATGGAAGCCATACTAGAGAATATTATAAAAGAAAATTTCCCAAATATCACCAAAGATTCTGACACACTGCTTTCAGAGGGCTATCGGACCCCAGGTCGCCTCAACTCTAACCGAGCTTCTCCAAGACACATTGTGATGAACCTGTCCAAAGTCAAGACAAAAGAAAAGATTCTGCAAGCTGCCAGGAGTAAGCGCCAGTTGACCTACAGGGGCAAATCCATCAGATTGACTGCAGACTTCTCTAATGAAACTTTGCAAGCAAGAAGACAATGGTCATCTACCTTTAATCTACTTAAACAGAACAATTTCCAGCCCAGAATTCTGTACCCTGCTAAGCTAACCTTCAAAATTGACAGAGAAATCAAATCATTTATGGATATATAAACATTGAGGAAATTCGCCACAACAAGACCAGATCTACAGGAAATACTTCAACCTGTTCTGCACACTGACCACCACAATGGATCAGCAGCAAAGTAAGAACCCAGAAATTAAAGGACAGAACCTAACCTCCACACTGATGCAAAAGATAAAACTAAACAATGGACTCTCACAAAATAAGACGAATAGAATACTACCACACTTATCAATTATCTCAATAAATGTTAATGGCTTGAATTCCCCACTGAAGAGACATAGATTGGTTGACTGGATTAAAAAACACAAGCCATCCATTTGCTGTCTGCAAGAAACACACCTGGCTTCAAAAGACAAATTAAAGCTCCCAGTCAAGGGTTGGAAGACAATTTTTCAGGCAAATGGAATTCAGAAGAAAAGAGGACTTGTAATCTTATTTTCAGATACATGTGGATTTAAAGCAACTAAAGTCAAAAAAGACAAAGATGGTCACTTTATATTGGTCAAGGGAAAAATACAACAAGAAGACGTTTCAATTCTAAATATCTATGCACCTAATTTAAATGCTCCCAGATTCTTGAAACAGACCTTACTCAGTCTGAGCAATATGATATCTGATAATACCATAATAACAGGGGACCTTAACACTCCTCTTACAGAGCTGGACAGATCCTCTAAACAGAAATTAAACAAGGATATAAGAGATTTAAATGAGACCCTAGAACAACTGTGCTTGATAGACGCATATAGAATACTCCATCCCAAAGATAAACAATATTCATTCTTCTCATCACCCCAGGGAACATTCTCCAAAATTGATCATATCCTGGGACACAAAGCAAATATCAACAGAATCAAAAGAATTGAAATTTTATCTTATATCTTCTCAGACCATAAGGCACTAAAGGTGGAACTCAACTCTAACAAAAATGCTCGACCCCACCCAAAGGCATGGAAACTAAACAATCTTCTGTTGAATAACAGATGGGTGAAGGAAGAAATAAAACAGTAAATCATTAACTTCCTTGAGCATAACAACAATGAAGACACAAGCTACCAAAACCTGTGGGATACTGCAAAAGCAGTTTTGAGAGGAAAATTCATCGCTTTAGATGCCTACATTCGAAAAACAGAAAGAGAGCACATCAACAATCTCACAAGAGATCTTATGGAATTGGAAAAAGAAGAACAATCTAAGCCTAAACAGAGTAGAAGAAAAGAAATCTCCAAAATCAAATCAGAGATCAATGAAATTGAAAACAAAAGAATCATTCAGAAAATTAATGAAACAAGGAGTTGGTTTTTTGAAAAAATAAATAAAATAGATAAACCATTGGCCAGACTAACGAGGAATAGAAAAGTAAAATCTCTAGTAACCTCAATCAGAAATGATAAAGGGGAAATAACAACTGATCCCACAGAGATACAAGAGATCATCTCTGAATACTACCAGAAACTCTATGCCCAGAAATTTGACAATGTGAAGGAAATGGATCAATATTTGGAATGACACCCTCTCCCTAGACTTAGCCCGAAAGAGATAGAGCTCCTGAACAGACCAATTTCAAGCACTGAGATCAAAGAAACAATAAAAAATCTTCGAACCAAAAAATGCCCTGGTCCAGATGGCTTCACTCCAGAATTCTATCAAACCTTCAAGGAAGAGCTTATTCCTGCACTGCAGAAATTATTCCAAAAAATTGAGGAGGAAGGAATCCTCCCCAACACATTCTATGAAGCCAACATCACCCTGATACCAAAACCAGGAAAAGACCCAAACAAAAAGGAGAATTTCAGACCAATCTCACTCATGAACATAGATGCAAAAATTCTCAACAAAATCCTAGCCAATAGATTACAGCTTATCATCAAAAAAGTCATTCATCATGATCAAGTAGGCTTCATCCCAGGGATGCAAGCCTGGTTTAACATACGCAAGTCCATAAACGTTATCCACCATATTAACAGAGGCAAAAATAAAGATCACATGATCCGCTCAATAGATGCAGAAAAAGCATTTGATAAAATCCAGCATCCTTTTCTAATTAGAACACTGAACAGTATAGGCATAGGTGACACATTTCTAAAACTGATTGAAGCTATCTATGACAAACCCACAGACAATATTTTACTGAATGGAGTAAAACTCAAAGCTTTTCTTCTTAGAACTGGAACCAGACAAGGTTGTCCTCTGTCACCTTTAGTATTCAACGTAGTGCTGGAAGTTCTAGCCAATACAATTAGGCAAGACAAGGAAATAAAGGGAATCCAAATGGGAGCAGAGGAGGTCAAACTCTCCCTCTTTGCTGACGACATGATCTTATACTTAGAGAACCCCAAAGACTCAACCACAAGACTCCTAGAAGTCATCAAATAATACAGTAATGTTTCAGGATATAAAATCAATGTCCACAAGTCAGTAGCCTTTGTGTACACCAATAACAGTCAAGATGAGAAGCTAATTAAGGACACAACTCCCTTCACCATAGTTTCAAAGAAAATGAAATACCTAGGAATATACCTAACAAAGGAGGTGAAGGACCTCTATAAAGAAAACTATGAAATCCTCAGAAAGGAAATAGCAGAGGATATTAACAAATGGAAGAACATACCATGCTCATGGATCGGAAGAATCAACATTGTTACAATGTCTATACTTCCCAAAGCAATCTACTTATTCAATGCCATTCCTATCAAAATACCAACATCGTACTTTCAAGATTTGGAAAAAATGATTCTGCATTTTGTATGGAACCGGAAAAAAACCCATATAGCTAAGGCAGTTCTCTGTAACAAAAATAAAGCTGGGGGCATCAGCATACCAGATTTTAGTCTGTACTACAAAGCCATAGTGCTCAAGACAGCATGGTACTGGCACAAAAACAGAGACATAGACACTTGGAATCGAATTGAAAACCAAGAAATGAAACTAACATCTTACAACCACCTAATCTTTGATAAACCAAACAAGAACATACCTTTGGGGAAAGACTCCCTATTCAATAAATGGTGTTGGGAGAACTGGATGTCTACATGTAAAAGACTGAAACTGGACCCACACCTTTCCCCACTCACAAAAATTGATTCAAGATGGATAAGCGACTTAAATTTAAGGCATGAAACAATAAAAATCCTCCAAGAAAGCATAGGAAAAACACTGGAAGATATTGGCCTGGGGAAAGACTTCATGAAGAAGACTGCCATGGCAATTGCAACAACAACAAAAATAAACAAATGGGACTTCATTAAACTGAAAAGCTTCTGTACAGCTAAGGAGACAATAACCAAAGCAAAGAGACAACCTACACAATGGGAAAGGATATTTGCATATTTTCAATCAGACAAAAGCTTGATAACCAGAATCTATAGAGAACTCAAATTAATCCACATGAAAAAAGCCAACAATCCCTTATATCAATGGGCAAGAGACATGAATAGAACTTTCTCTAAAGACGACAGACGAATGGCTAACAAACACATGAAAAAATGTTCATCATCTCTATATATTAGAGAAATGCAAATCAAAACAACCCTGAGATATCATCTAACCCCAGTGAGAATGGCCCACAGCACAAAATCTCAAAACTGCAGATGCTGGCGTGGATGTGGAGAGAAGGGAACACTTTTACACTGCTGGTGGGACTGCAAACTAGTACAACCTTTCTGGAAGGAAGTATGGAGAAACCTCAAAGCACTCAAGCTAGACCTCCCATTTGATCCTGCAATCCCATTACTGGGCATCTACCCAGAAGGAAAGAAATCCTTTTATCATAAGGACACTTGTACTAAACTGTTTATTGCAGCTCAATTTACAATCGCCAAAATGTGGAAACAGCCTAAATGCCCACCAACCCAGGAATGGATTAACAAGCTGTGGTATATGTATACCATGGAATACTATTCAGCCATTAAAAAAAATGGAGACTTTACATCCTTCGTATTAACCTGGATGGACGTGGAAGACATTATTCTTAGTAAAGCATCACAAGAATGGAGAAGCATGAATCCTATGTATTCAATTTTGATATGAGGACAATTAATGACAATTATGGTTATGGGGGAGGAAACAGAAAGAGGGAAGGAGGGAGGTGGGTGGGGCCTTGGTGTGTGTCACACTTTATGGGGGCAAGACATGATTGCAAGCGGGAGTTTACCTAAGAATTGCAATCAGTGTAACCTGGCTTATTGTACCCTCAATGAATCCCCAACAATAAAAAAAAAAAAATACACATATTAATTGATACCTTACTTCCCTTTTTAACTCTTTGGCAGTCCCTAATAATACTAAATAACACAGTAGTAAAACATTCACCATCACTATTAATTATTATACTTCTATTATAATAAATGACACTACAGTCATAATTACCTTAAATCCATGTAAAACCTGGAGCATTATAAGAAGTGAAAGGTAAAAAATCATGTCAGTCTTTTCTTTTCAATAAATATATAATCAATGAAAATTTCAGAACATCTGTCAACAGAAATAACAAAACTGAACCAGCCAATAGTTCTTTTATAGTGCATGACGATGATTTATAAAATCCACAACAAAAAGAAAAGGTTTCCAAAAATGATAAATGTGCTTTTCATGTCTCAATAAATCATAGTGTACAGTATTTACACTGTCAGTGCTCAAACCATGTCTTCCACAAAGGAAGTTCTCTTTGAGAAAATAAAAATGTCTGCAGATCAGAATGTTTATCAATGATTTCTTCCATCCCAGTGACTCCAAAAGGCTAATGCAGAAAAGTTTTCTTTGCTCCTTGCATGCACGACTTGTTCTGATTGATCTTGCTAATGATAAATGTAAGCTTAAATGTAGAGAGAAAACAAAGCAGTTATTAAAGGACTCACCATTCTCAAATTTCAATATATTATTCTTCAACCAAGATGAATTTTTCAAATCATGTCACCCTATATCTTGTTTCCTTATATCTTCCCCCTTGTAATCAGCTTTTAAAATAAACCATTGGTATCAAAATCCCCATAAACTTCGTAAGAGCTGGGATAAATATCTAGTGCAAAAATTCTAAATTTAAGACAATTTGTAACTTTCAAAATACAAAAGTTTGTGGATCTGGAATCTAGAGAACAAAGGAGATGTGCTATAAAATGAAATCAGGGATAGGGCTAGATTACATAGCGCTATGTAAGCTCTGAAAAGAACTAAGATTTTATTCCAGGTGAAATTAGAAGCCATGGGACATTGCTTTCAGAAAGGAAGAGATACAATTACATTTGTGGTTTTGAAAGATCACACTGACTATAAAGCATCCATTAGCACACCTAAAATTACAAGTACTCACAATAGTAAATGTTGACAAGGATATGAAGCCACTAGTATTCTCAGACATTGCTTGTGGAAATGTAAACTAGTAAAGTTACCAATGCCCCTGGGTTCTTACAATTTCCCAGGAGAGAAATCAAGAGAGATCACCAGACATAGCAGCAAAGAAAAAAGTTAATTTTGCTTGTGCACAAGAGAGCCAGCACCAAGAATGCAAGAGTTCTGGCTGCTCCCTGTGGGTAATACAGGAGTTGGTGGTATAGAACTTTTTTAAAGGGAAGGGTTACATCAAAGCAGGTACAGGAGAGGTTTTCTAGCACCTGCACAATAGCTTTGCGTACATCATGCATCAAATGTAGCAGCAGCATTTTAAATATCCACCTCTGGAAATGATTTTTACTACGAAAATAAAGTTTACTATAAATTGGAGCTTAATCCTAAATGCACCTGTGAAGGCTCCAGGAACATCTCCAGCCCTCTGAAGGAGGAACTTGTGGTTAACAGTTTTTGGTCTCTTACTTCTAATTGGTTAAAATATTAGCAAGTCTGAGTTTGAATAAGGGGCATTAGGCAAGCCTCAGCTGGAGCAAAGTGCCTCTGCCCCTCTCCTCTGGACCAAATCAAAACAGTAAACCACCCTGTCTGCCTTTCCAATTTGTATAATCATTCTGCCGTGTCTGCCAAAACTAAGCACATATATACCCCATGGCTCACAATTTATTCCTAGGTATATCTCCAATAGAAATGCATACATATGTTTAACACAAATGAAGATGATTAATGGAATGATCCTTATCGTATCATTCAAACAGTCTCAAACTGGAAACCACCCAAATGCTCATCAACAGTCCATTAGATAAAGTGTAATATATTTACACAATAAACCACTATACATGCAGCAATTAGAATTCATAATCTACAACTATGCAAAACAATGTGAATCCTACAAAAAAAAAAAAAAAAATCACTGAGCAAAGCCAGACACAAAAGAATACCATTGAATGGCTCCATTTAATAGATGTTTTAGAAATAGTCAAATCTGACCTATATTTTTGCAAGACAGGATAGTGGTTCCTGGGAGGTGGGATTGAAGACAGCTAACACAGTTCTCTTCATAGTTTTCATCCCTTCAGGTAAAACAACTCAGCTCCTTGATTCACTCTTTGTATAAATTATCCTACTTATTTCCCCATCAGTCACCATCCTCTGATAAGCCCTCACTTGCAAATACTACTAACAGGAGCAGGAGGAAGGTGGGTCACCCATACAGATGCAGGATACACAAAATGTGGAATTATGAGTTTGGGGATCCTCGGAACTCAGTGATTTGAGTGAAACGCAGAAGATTATGAGGTAGCTTTCAGATTTTCTGCTTAGCATTCTTACTCTAATTTACTTATTTTCAGACAATTAATTCTCTTTCATCTTCATGTCTCACCTCTACTTTCTCCCTTAGCTAAGCCATAGAAAACATTGGTCAGAACCTTTTATTAAATGTCTTCTGTTTTAAATCAATTATTTTCTTATAACTATCTACCTGCCATAGTTTTGACCATATGCCTTCTAATACACATGCTATAATTTTCAGTTACATTTCATGTAAAACTGGGAAGCTTCCTAGTCATCAATATTATGAAGTAATTAGCAAGAAATTTTGTTTGGTTTTCTTTTGTTTTGTTTTTGAGACAGTCTTACTTTGTCGCCTTCAATAGAATGGCATGGCATTATAGCTCACAGAAACCTCGAGCTCTTGGGCTCTAGTGGGAGATCCTCTTGTCTCAGCCTCCCAAGTAGCTGGGACTACAAGTGTCCCCCACAACACCTGGCTACTTTGAGAGATGGGGTCTCACTCTTGCTCAGGCTCTTCTCAAACTCCTCAGCTCAAGCAATCCACCCATCTTGGCCTCCCAGAGGGCCAGGAATACTGACATGAGCCACATCTACTGGCAGGAAGATTTAAAAGAAAAGGAAAAAGCAAAATACAAAATAATGAAGGAAAAGATTTCAGTTTATTTTACATCCCCAATATGTATTACTTGTTTTAATAATATACACTATATATAATATATATTATATAATATACACTATACTTATGATGAAATAGGAAATATGTGAATTCTGTGTATTATATTTTAAATATTTCTTTCCACTTTCTCAAAGTATGATTTCTACATGGAACTGGAAAAAGCATCAGTGTTAGCCATTCGTCCTGATGTGTCTTCAAAGTTCTGAAGTTTATATTTGAGCACAAATTTCTGTAAAGCTAGAAAGTGGCTCTTGGTGAATCAAGGTGAAATTCCCAGGTCTGTCTTTCTTAACAGTCTAAGACTATCTACTAATTGTGAGTTTACTTTTCATCCTCTCCAAATAGCAACACTGCTATGCAAGTATTTTTTTATAACTTGGCTTTGCATAACGTTAAGCAATCAAATTTTTAAAATTTACTTTTGTGAATACCTAGATTTAGTGTCTGTTCCTCCTTTGTGACATAGAAATAATCCAGGATAATCCAATAAAATTTGTATTACATAATTTAAAATGAACAATTAAAGGCCTGGCTGAGGTTAGCCTGATTAGTCAATGTATTTATTAGTAATTAGTTATAACACTCTTTTAAATGCAGATTTGCCATAAGAAACTCCTGTTTCTTGGCAGTCACTTCGTGTTTGTGTTTCTCTACCAGCTGATGACCTGATGCAGGGGTCCCCAAACTATGGCCCGAGGGGCACATGAGGTGGTGTGATTGTATTTGTTCCCGTTTTGTTTTGTTTTTTTACTTCAAAATAAGATATGTGCAGTGTGCATAGGTATTTGTTCATAGTTTGTTTTTTTTTTAACTATAGTCCGGCCCTCCAGTGATCTGAGGGACAGTGAACTGGCCCACTGTTTAAAAAGTTTGAGGACCTCCACCAGAAAGGAAAGGTTTTATAGCAGAAGTACTATTCATTCACTTTTGTGGTGCTTGCATAAGAACCCTGGAATGTGATAAACCTGGCTTTCAAACAAAGGTAAAATAATTATGCAAAAAAAAGAAAAAAGCTTTACT
This sequence comes from Nycticebus coucang, assembly GCF_027406575.1. Taxonomy (NCBI): domain Eukaryota; kingdom Metazoa; phylum Chordata; class Mammalia; order Primates; family Lorisidae; genus Nycticebus; species Nycticebus coucang. The sequence goes on from NC_069786.1 coordinate 79,477,798, forward strand.
CATTTAGACATGAAATATCACCAAATTGGGAGATTTCAAAGTATAATCTTGTTGTCTTCTTTGCATTTCGCAATAAATAAAATCTCTTTAATAGGCGTTTGGAAGCAAAGATAGCAATTTCATGTTTTTCACCAAGAAAAATGTCTTAAGAACTAATTATAGATCTCCGCTTACAAAATTAGAAATTGAAAAATAATATTCAACTTGATACGGTTTTCATTCTTGGTTTAAACAAAATCTAATTTCTTTTATAATGAGTTTCAGTATCGTTTATGTAATTATTTTAGTGTTTAAGTTTTCTAAACAACTTTTTGAACAGTAGTTTTCTATGGTGTCTTTTAGTTAATTTTAAGATTAAATAGTATTGTTAAATTTTTATTCTGTTCTTAATCTATTCTTCCAAGAATTGTTAAACTGAAGTTAAGAAAGAAAATATTTTTTCATTCAACTCATATTCCTAATTTCTTTAGCTGCTATTAAAACTTTAAACCCAATTAAAAATTATTTTAATTATTTTATTACTTTCAATTATTTTTGATCTTCTGCCCTTTTACAGTCTTTTTCTAGTAATAGTAAACACAGAGTAGGTAGATATTTCTGTGTTTGTTATAAATACAAATATGCGCAATTGGTATACAACATACAATTGCCCTCAGAAAATAAGCTCATGCAAGTTTAATTAACTGACAAATCATCTTCGAAATTTTTACTTGAAAAATAATAATCAAATTTATTTTCTGCAGTAATTAACATGAAGCTCATATTTGTTTGCTGAACATTACCTCTGATCTTAATTTTTCATTATGCTCTATATAAATTCTCCACTCTAACCACATGGTTTCATCAGGAAAGCTTCACATTCAGCTGTGGCCCACCTGTTTCCAGCCCTTTCTTTCACCATTCCTAGCATGTGGTCCTTGTTCTCATGTTCTAAGATGATCACTTGAGCTCCAACTATACCTTGGACTTCTAAGAAGTAGGATGGTAGAAGGCAAAAAAGGGGGGCAAACTCTCTCTCTTTAAGATTTTCTCAAAGTCTCATACAGTGACACAAAACTTTATGCTTACATTTCACTGCCAAAAACATACTGCTTTAATTAACTTAGTTTCAAAGTAGAAATGGAAAATGCCATCTTTTATCTGGTTGCCTGACTGGTTACAAGGTTCAACAAATGACAGAGAACTGAGAATGGGTGTTGGAACAGCACCTAATGATCTTCTACCATTGTCATTTGAATAAATTTTCAGATTTATTTTCTGAAATAAATTTTCAGACAGATTTTCATTTCTGTATCTCCATTCAATAAATTTACCTTCTTAAAAAGTCTTCCTCCCTCCCATACTACTGTTGTTGAAGTTCTAGCCTTTCTTTATGGCCAACTTGCTATTTGTTCCTGAGTTTTTTCCGTCTGCCCCAGACCTTACTCATAGAGTATTTTTTAATCTATACCACTGATGTGGATTTCACACTGTGCTAAATTTCATTGTCAATTTGCTTCTCTGTCCATGTGCTGTATTCCCAACCATGACTGAATTACAAAAATCAGAGATCATGTTTTTTGCTTCCTTGTACCCCTGAGGTTTGCCTTAGTTCATGAGGGATTTGAGGTAGTTTACATAAAACATTGAAAGGGGTGATAAAATTTTTAATAAAAATGTGGAGCAGGAAAAATATAAACTAAAATAGAAAGCCAAGAAGAAAAAGAAAGTAGTGAATAAAAAATACAAAATTGCAGGTTGTACGAAACTGCTTTTAAAAATTTTAATGCTCAGGGGAGGCATCTGTGGCTCAAAGGAGTAGGGTGCCAGTCCCATATACCGGAGGCAGGTTCAAACCCAGCCCTGGCCAAAAACTGGAAAAAAAAAATTTTTTTTTAATACTCAGTTTCCTGTTTGACTCTAAGACACATATTTGACTGAGCTACATATTATAATAACATAGGTTATTCCTGGTAACCAGAGTGAAAAGAGAAATGTGGACACTTGTAAACCACTGTTGAAAAGGGGCTAGGGGAAGCGGCAGGGAATATCAGGGGAAGCAAATCCCTTTCCTGTCACTAAGTTTTAAAAGGTATTTCTCACTCGGGGCTTTACACCGTCAGGCTAATAATATAGTAGGTCTTCATGTTAAATATAGTGATTGGCTTATTAGGCTGTTCCTTGTAGCTCCCACCAATGAAAGGAATATCAAACACAGTATTGAAGCTGTTCTATAAAGGATCTATGTTCCATTTGAGCATTTTCTTATTGTTTGTAATAGGGAAGCATAAAACCTAAAATAAATATAGCAACATATACCCTTCAAACAGTCATTAACAGCTAATACTTTCTTAATCTCACTTCTGAGCAAGGCCAGAGTGTAGGGTTTAAGGGTTTATGTATCCATGTACTTGCCATGTGAAACTGCAGGGGAAAATGGCACTGGATAGAGATAGGAGCACAGGCTCTGCCACTTACTGCTTGTAGAGCACTGGAAAAGTTATTCAACCTCTCTTTGCTTTCATATCCTCATCTATAAAATGAGGATAATAGTCTTTGTCTCATTGAGTTGATTCAGACATTACTAGCATACTGTAATTGCTATAAAAGAGTTGTTAATTCATTTTGAGTAGATGGCAATGTTGAAATACTTATATAAAATTTGAGAAAGCTGACCAAGATTTTTTTTAATAGACTCCACTGATTTTCAAAAGCACTAAGAGCAACACCTCTCCCCAATCCTTTTCAATAAGGTTGTTTCATACATTTATAATACATTTGGATTCTTTTTTTTTTTAATGTGAAATGTACATGTATAATTTGCCTTTTTTATTAATTTTTAATTGCACTGATCAGTGGTAATAAATATATATTTACATTATTCTTATTCTTCCCTCCTTCTTCCTCTTCCCCCTCCCCTTCCACAGCTTCTGGTAAGCACCAATCTAGCCTCTGTTTCCATGAGCTTCACTTTATTTTAGCTCTGCATGAGTGAGAACATGCAATATTTGTCTTTCTGCAGTTGGATTATTTCACTTAGCAGCCTCTAGTCCCATCCATGTTGTTGTTAATGACAGGATTTTATTCCTTTTTATGACTAAATATTATTCAATTATATACACACACACTCACAAATATATATATATATATATATAATTTTCTTCATCTATTTATCTGTTGATGGGCATTTGAGTTGATTCCATATTTTGGCTATTGTGAGTAGTGCTGCAATTAACACAGCAGTACAGATACCCCTTTGATATACAGTAGAACCTCCATAACCAATCCCCTCCCTACATCAACCACCTTCTTAACCTAGTTTTCATAGACTGGACTTGCACCAGATGCATCTCTCAGTACAACAGGTCTAGTTCCTTATGTTGACCACCTCCATATGATGAGCAGTTTTTACAGTCCTCTGGGTGATCAACTTACAGAGATTCTACTGTATTTATAGCCTTTTAAAAATATATATATACTCATTTGTGGGATTTCTGGATCACAGGGAAGTTCTACCTGTAGTCCCAGCTACTGGCGAGGCTGAGGCAAGAGAATCGCCTAAACCCAGGAGTTGGAGGTCGCTGTGAGCTGTGATGCCATGGCATTCTACCAAGGGTGATAAAGTGAGACTGTCTCTAAAAAAAAAAAAAAATGTTTAAAAAAAAAAGATTTTTGAGGAATCACTGTACTGTTTCATGGTAGTTGTACTAATTTACATTCCGACCAATAACATATGAGGGGTCCTCTTTCTCCACATCTTTGTCAGCATCTGTTGTTGCCTGTCTTTTTTTTTTTTTTTATTTCCAATTAATATGAGGGTACAAATGTTTAGGTTACATTGTTTTCTTTTCTAAGGTAAAGTTCAAGTTGCAGTTGAGCCCTTTACCTAGGGGGCGTGAAGACCCTCACACTGTGCACATTAGGTGGGATCCTGTCAATCACCCTCCTCCCCCTTTCTCCTGTCTCCTCGCCCCTCGCTTCCCCTCCCCCTCACTAGACTATATTTGCATTTTTCTTTCCTGTGGGCATGTATTTGTTTATATAATGGTCTCATATTAGTATTGAGTACATTGGATACTTGTTTTTCCTTTCTTGTGGTAATTTACTAGAAGAATGTCTTTCACCTCCATCCAAGTAAACACAAAAGATGTAAAGTCTCCATCTTTTCTTCTGTGTTATTGCCTTTTTTATAAAGTAATTTGAACTGGAGTGAGATGATATGGAATTCTGAATTTTATTTGTATATCTCTGATGATCAATGAAGTTGAGCACATTTTCATGTATCTGTTGGCCATTTGTATTTCTTCTTTTGAGAAATTTCTGATCTTTGGCCCGTTTTTAATTGGATTATATATTAATTGTTTTTTATCATTGGGTTATTTGAACTTCTCCTAATAACATATTCTGGTTATTAATCCCTTCTGTGGATAGTTTGCAAATATTTTCTCCCATTCTGTGGGTTATCTATTCACTTTATTGATTGTTTGCTTTGCAGTACAGAGCCATTTAGTTTGATATAATCCCAGTTGTCCATTTTAGCTTTTGTTGAATGTAATTTCAATGTCTTACACAGAAATCACTGCTCAGACCAATGTCCTGGAGCACTTCCTTAATGTTTTCTTCTAGCAGTTTCATAGTTTCAAATCTTAGATTCAAATCTTTAATCAATTTTTGATTTTTGTGTGTACAGTGAGACATAGGCGTTTAGTTTTCTTTTGCATATAGTTATTCAGTTTTCCTAACACCATTTATTGAAGAGAACTCCCCCTTCCCCAGGGTAAATTCTTGGTGTCTTTGTTAAAGGTCAGTTGGCGATAAATGCATGGATTTATATACGGGTTCTCTATTCTGTTCCACTAGTCCAGGGGTCTGTTTTTATGACAATACCATGCTGTTTTGGTTATTGTAGCTTTATAATAAATTTTGAAGTTAGGTAGTGTGATGTCTCCAATTTTTGTTCATTTTGCTCAGGATTGTTTTGGCTATTTAGAGTCTTTTATAGTTCCATCCAAGCTTAAATTTTTATTTACTTTTTGTGAAGAATGACATTTTAGAAGTTTAATAGAGATTGCAATTAATCTGTAAAGTGCTTAAGGTAGTATTGTCATTTTAACAATATTAATTCTTGGGCAGTGCCTGTGGCTCAGGGGATAGGGCACCAGCCCCATATACCAAGGGTGGCAGGTTCAAACCCGGCCCTGGCCAAACTGCTACAAAAAAATAGATGGGCATTGTGGCAGGTGCCTGTAGTCCAAGCTACTCAGGAGCCTGAAGCAAGTGAATCACCTAAGCCCAGGAGTTGGAGGTTGCTGTGAGCTGTGTGATACACTCTACCGAGGGCAATAAGTGAAACTCTATCTCTAAAAAAAAAAAAAAAAAAAAATTAATTCTTCTAATTCATAAACATTGGATAACTTTTAATTTTTGTGTGTGTCTTCTTCTATTTCTTTCATTAAAGTTTTATAATTTTCCTTGGATAGCTCTTTCATTTCCTTGGTTTGATTGATGGCCTAGGTATTTTATGCTTTCTATAGCTTTTGTAAATGGGATGACTTTTAGGTTTCTTTTTCATATTGTTTGCTTTTGGCATATACATACATATATATATATATAAATGGGTTTATTTATATATATATAATATATGTATATATTACTGGGTTTTGTATGTTGATTTTATACCCTGCAACTTTACTGAATCTGTTTATCAGTTTTTTGTGTTTTTGTTTTGTTTTGTTTTGTTTGCAGTTTTCGGCCAGGGCTGGGTTTGAACCTGCCACCTCTGGCATATGGGGCCGGCGCACTACTCCTTTGAGCCACAGGTGCGGCCCGAATCTGTTTATCAGTTCTGACTTTTTATTTTTTTGGTAGAGTCTTCAGAATTTTTCTAGGTAAACATCATATTGCCTATGCTGTGAAAAAGGCTAATTTGACATCTTCCTTTCCAATTTGGATGCCCTTTTCTTTTTTCTCTTACTAATTTCTCTGGCTGGGGCTTCCAGTATTATGTTGAATACTGGAAAGGCCTCAATTTTCCCCCACTGAGTGTGATGTTAGCTATAAGTTATCACAGACTAATTTAATTATTTTCAAGTATTCTCCTTCTGTATCCATTTTGATGAGGGCTTTAATCCAAAAGGGTTGTTAAATTTTATTTTATTGAATGATTTTTCAACAGCTATTGAAATAATCATATGGTTTTTGTTTTTAATCTGTTTATGTGATCATTTATTGATTTGAGTATGTTGACTCATCCTTGCAACCCTGGGATAAATCCCACTTAATCATGATGAATGGCCTTTTCATTATGCTGCATTCAGTTTGCTAGTATTATGTTGAAGATATTTGCACCTATATTTGTCAGTGATGCTGGCCTGTAGTTTTCTTGTTTTTGTTGTGTCCTTGTCCGACTTTTTTTGCCAAGATACTTCTGGCGCTGTAAAATCAGTATATATGTGTTCCTTCTTCAGTTTTTTAAAGAGTTTGTGGAAGATTGGTAATAGTTCTTCTTTAAATGTTTGGTAGAATTCAGTAGTGAATCTCTCAGATCCTAAGTTTTTCTTTGATCCTAAGATAACTTTTTATTACAGCTTCAATACCAGTAATCATTACTGGTTTGTTGAAGTTTTCTATTTCTTCATGGTTCAATCTTGGTAGGTCGTATGTGTCCAGGAATTTATAGATTTCTTCTAGGTTTTCCAATTTGTTGGCATACAGTTGTTCCTAATAGTCTCTAATAAGTCTTTACATTTCTGAGGTCTTAGTTGTTATGTCTCCTTTTTCATTTCTGATTTTATTTGAATCTTCTCCCTTTTTTCCTTAGTCTAGCTAAAGATTTCTTAATTTTGTTTATTTTCGTAAAGAAACAGCTTGTCATTTCATTGATCTTCCGTATTTTTATCTCCATTTATTTCTGCTCTGATCTTTATTATTTCTCTCCTTCCACTAGTTTAGGTTTTCGTTTTTTTTTTCCTTACTTTTCTAGTTCCTTGAGGCACATAATTAGGCTATTAATTTTAGTTCTTTCTTTTTTTTGTATAGGCATTTATTGCTATAAAATTCCTTCTTAGTACTGTTTTTTATTTTTCTGTATTCCTTACATATTTGGTATATTTCCATTTTCATTTGTTTTGAGAAATTTTTAAATTTTCTCTCAGTCTTTCAGGAGCATGTTGTTTAATTTATATGTGTTTGGATATTTTCCAAGGTTTGTCTTGTTATTGGTTTCTAGTTTTACTCTATTGTGGTCACAGAAGATACTGCATATGATTTCTATTTTTTTTTTATTTGTACAGACTTGTTTTACAGTCTAAGTTATGGTCTATTCTGGAAAATATTCTATGTGCTAAAACAAAGATTGTGTATTCTGCAGCAGTTGTGTGAAATGTTCTGTAAATGTCAATTAGGCCCATTAGAGCACATGTAGTTTAACTCTACTGCCTCTCTATTGATTTTCTGTTGGGGTGACCTGCTCATTGCTGAAAATTGGATGTTAAAGTCCTCTGCTACTATTGTATTACAGTCTATGTCTCTCTTTAGGTCTATTAATGTTTTCTTTATATATTTGAGAACTGCAATGTTGGGTGCATAAATATTGATAATTATTATATCCTCTTGCCAAATTGACTCCTTTTATCATGACTGTCTTTTTTTAATGGTCTTTGATTTATGGTCTATTATATCTGATATAAGTATAGTAACTCCTACTCTTCTTGGATTTCCAGTAACACGATATATCTTTTCCTCCCCTTCAATTTCAGTCTATTTGTGTCTTTATGGGAGAAGTGCATTTCTTTTTCTTTCTTTTTTTTTTTTTTGTGAGACAAAGTCTCACTTATTTCACTCTTGTTAGAGTGCTGTGGCATCACAGCTCACAGCAGCCTTAAACTCTTGGGCATGAGTGATTCTCTTGCCTCAGCCTCCCAGTAGCTGGAACTACAGGCACCTGCCACAATGCCCAACTATTTTTTGTTTCAGTTGTCATTGTTTAGCTGGCCCAGGATGGGTTTGAACCCGCCAGCCTCCGTGTATGTGGCTGGCACTGTAACCACTGTGCTACGGGCATGGAGCCAGAGAAGTGCATTTCTTGAAGGTGGCAAACAGTGGGGTCTTATTTCTTTATCCATTCATCCACTCCATGCCTTTCAGAAGATTGAGGCCCTTTGAGTGTTATTGCTGGTAAGTACTTACTATTGCCATTTTGTTGCTTATTTCCTAGTTGTTTTGGTATTTTCAACTTCCTTTCTTACCTTCCTTTCCTCTTCCTTTATAGTTAAATCAATATCCTAGTATGTTTTAATTTGTTGTTGCTTGTCCCAAATTGGAAGAGGGTTCCCTAAAGGGATTATATCAGCAGGGTAAGATAATCTGGCAGTGAATAGGGGTACATATCCAGGGAACTTGGGAAATGCACCTTTTATAGCCACTCTTAGCTGGCACTTCCTTTGGCTGAGATACAGATCAGAGTTTCTAGGCTGGGGATGGTGGTCTCACCTTCCCTGTTTGCCTCTCTCTGCCCTTTGGGATATTTTTTTCTTTCAGGTAGTCATGATGCTATCCATGGGCAGAGCAAGCATATGTCTCCTGCAGAGAGTCAAAGGGAGTCAAAAGGGAACCAAAGAAGATGAAAAAGCTGGTTGATCACCTCCATTTCACTTTTTCCAGTATAGGAACTGTGAGTTGAAGGAACATTTTCCATGCAGTGATACTTGGCAGTAAGTGGGGAAGGGGTGCAATTGATCTTGGAGGTCCAATTCTCCTACCCTAGGCTCAGAGGTTTTCCACCTTTCTATGGCTCTGGGCACTATCTTATCTTCATATTTGAGCTCTGGGTTTTTGTTGTAGAGGATCTGGGTGCTATATATGTGTCTTTGGTTTCTTTGTAAGGAAGAAAGCAGCCAGCTTGCCTCTTTGAAGCCATTTTGAAATTAGATGTTCTCCCAGAGTTCTTATTTTAATGGATGCCCACAAGTTATTCATTCAATTCTTCCTGATTATGAGGAAAATAGTGAAAGCTATTTTCAGAAATAAATCTGAAGGGTTGTTTTCATCTGCTTTCTTTTAAAACCTGTGTGTCACTGAAATATCACCAAGGGGAAGAGAATAAAAAAGAAAAATGCAAACATTCTCAGTATTATTCTACAAATCAAATCAAAGAAGAGATGGTATGACTAGATAAAAAGTATTTCATGAATCCATAAACTTTAAGATTTTGGAGATTTATTAGCCTCTTATTTTTTTATTTCTTTGTCTAAAAGTGAGTATGGATCTGTGAAGGCAAATGTTATGAGTTATAAGGAAAACAATCTCTCTCTTCCTCTATGTCATTGTCAAAATGAAAACCTTGGTAAAATACAAGAACTGCTTAATACTGGATTAAAGATAATATACAATGGTACTTTACTGTTATTTTGGTGTAAAATAGTATGCTAATAAATTAAATAACTAATATTTAAAAAGACAAAAGTAATGGCAATTATAGAAAATGTTTTAAATACCATTAAACCTGATTTCTAAGAATAGAAACATAGCTTGAGTAATTTTCTTCTTCTTTTTTTTTTTTTTGCAGTTTTTGGCCCAGGCCAGGTTTGAACCCCCACCTCCAGTATATGGGGCAGCGCCCTACTCCTTTGAGCCACATGCGCCATCCCAGCTTGAGTAATTTTCAAGTCTCCATTGTAGTGACAGCTTTTCAGGAACGTAACATGACCCATTGTGCCAGCAAAATTCTATAATTAATCTGCAACATAGCGGGCACTCAACCACATCTTATTATCCAGAAAAGTTCCTTTTAAAAATTGACCTTATTCTATGTTCGTTTTCTAAGAAAATGTAACTATGTGGTAAAGTCATCTTTTTAATGACCTTGTGACAGCCCACAGCTTATTTCTTTCATATTTAAAATATCAGCTGACTCCCTTTAAAAAATATAATAGTTTCCTTATGATTGAACCATAAGGAAAACCTAAAAGGCAGAGATTATCTAGTTTCTAATCTCTCTGTAAATCTGGGAGTTGACATTGTGTTTGACATTGAGCAACTATTTGATATTTGTTGTTGAAAGAATGAAAATCAGTAGAATGTCTTCTCAGAAGTATGCTTTATGTACTTATTAGAGTCCTTTTTTGCATGGACCTGTGAGGTAGATTATGATGGAAGGAAGAACACTCAATAAAGAATAGTGAGGGAGAAATTCACATAATAATCTCTCTTATTCTCACAGTCAAGGAGAATAAATTTATAATGTACCTCTGAAGGAAAACTGGTAAGGGAAGAAGGCAAAAGAAGAAAGTCATGTTCTGTTCTTTTCTTTTCTTTCTTTTTTTTTTTTATTAAATCATAGCTGTGTACATTAATGTGATCATGGGGCACCATACACTGGTTTTATAGACCATTTGACACATCTTTATCACACTGGTTAACACCTTCTTCCTTCTTCGAATAATTCGAAGTAGCTTAAATTACAATTACTATAAACCAGTTTAGAAAACTATGGTAATAATTACAATAAAATTTCATGCCAGCCCTGGACTTCCAAAGAAATCTTCTACACCATCATAAAACCTATTGCTAAATATGTAGATGCCATATTTTAAAAGTGAAAGACATGTAAATCTGATTTGCCACCATTAGAAGAGACAATTAAACCCAATCTTGACTCTGAAAATCGATAAGTAAAAGGAAAGAATTCAACATTCAACTTGTATTTTTGGAAGAATTCTAATTCATCACCATTTTTAAATCTCCAATGAAATAACGATTTAGTCAAAGACCAAAGAATGCTAAAGCTATTTGAGTGAGGTAAGACAAGCTCTGCCTATATGTTATTCCATAGATTGCCTGGCAATTAGATATTCTTCACAATTTAGAGATTTGCCTGACACTCTCTTTACCCAGTGCTCATGAGAAGACAACCTGCCTTTGTGTAACTGTTGTGAGTAAATACAAAACATCACTGGGTGACAAATTCCTGTCAAGAATGTTTCCTCTGAATTTCATCAAAGCTTTAGAACTAACTTTGAGATTTATAAAAATAGAGGGCATTGAGGAACAAGATGAACCATGCCATAAGGAAATCATTTTAAAAAATAGCACACACATGCATATAAAATATAGGATGTTTCTCATGATGGCTACACTGATCTATTAAAAAAGCTAATGCCATGGAGAAAAACAAACATGAGGAGTTGTGACTAAACTAGAATAGGGTCTAAAGAAACAAAGACCCTGTGCATTACAGGAATCTTGAATGGATCCTGGTTTGAAAAATTCATCTATTAAAGACATTTTGGGAATTACAGAAGTTATTTGTATGTAACGAACATATGATGCTAAGGAATAGTTATTAATTTCTTAGTAATTATAATAGTGTTCTGACTACGTAGCATTTTGTTCTTATTCTTAAGAAATGCATGCTAGAATACTTAGGTAAAATACAATGATCTCTGCAATTTATTTTATATGAGCCGGCAAAAATATTTTTGCAGGACATGAAATTCTAATATACGTAAATCAAATATATACACATATATACATCTACAAATATGTATTATATACATATATAGATACACATATATATCAAATATGGCAAAATGTTAACTTAGATGAATCTTTCCTAAACATATACAAATGTTTATCATGCTATTTAGGCTTTTCTGTTGATTGAGAATTTATGTAATTAAAAGATCTTTTTTTATCAAAGACAAAACAGAGAAAAATATTAACCCAGTGAGACGGATTACTATTACTACTAATAATTACTTATTTATCATCTATTGTATATGTAGAACAATACTAAGTGTTATATATGTATATAAGTTACCTGATTCATTTTTTAATTGTGTTATATTACACATAAGATATTTTTTATCTTAAACACTTTTAACTGTACACTTAAGTAAATACATTTACACTGTCATGCAACTATCATCCAGAACGCTTTTCATCTTGCAAAACTGAAACACATTGAAAAATAGCTCCCTATTCCTCTTCCCTCAGAACCTGCCAAACACCATTCAACTTCATTTTTTAGTATTATTTTTTTTCTTTTCTGCTTTCTAGGATATGACCTCATTCTACTTTCTTTCTTTTTTTTTTTCTTTTTATTAAATCATAGCTGTGTACATTAATGCGATCATGGGGCACCATACACTGGATTTATAGACCGATTGACGCATTTTCATCACAGTGGTTAACATATCCTTCCTGGCATTTTCATAGTTACTGTGTTAAGACATTTATATTCTACATTTACTAAGTTTCACATGTACCACTGTAAGATGCACCGCAGGTGTAATCCCACCAATCACCCTCCCTACGCCAATCCTCCCACCTCTCTCCCCTCCCTCTCCCTCTTCCCATATTCTTAGGTTATAACTGGGTTATAGCTTTCATATGAAAGCCATAAATTAGTTTCATAGTAGCGCTGAGTACACTAGATACTTTTTCTTCCATTCTTGAGATACTTTACTAAGAAGAATATGTTCCAGCTCCATCCATGTAACATGAAAGAGATAAAGTCTCCATCTTTCTTTAAGGCTACATAATATTCCACGGTGTACATATACCACAATTTATTAATCCATTCGTGGATCGATGGGCACTTGGGCTTTTTCTATGACTTAGCAATTATAAATTGGGCTGCAATAAACATTCTGGTACAAATATCTTTATAATGTGATTTTTGGTCTTCTGGGTATATACCTAGTAGAGGAATTATAGGATTGAATGGCAGATTATTTTTAGATCTCTAAGTGTTCTCCAAACATCTTTCCAAAAGGAATGTATTAATTTGCATTCCCACCAGCAGTGTAGAAGTGTTCCCTTTTCTCCACATCCACACCAACATCTCTGGTCTTGGGATTTTGTGATATGGGCTAATTTTACTCGAGTTACATGATATCTCAAAGTAGTTTTGATTTGCATTTCTCTGATGATTAAGGATGATGAGCATTTTCTCATATGTCTGTAGGCTGAGCACCTGTCTTCTTCAGAGAAGTTTCTCTTCAAGTCCCTTGCCCAGCCTGTGATGGGATCACTTGTTCTTTTCTTGCTTATACGTTTGAGTTCTCTGTGGATTCTGGTTATTAAACCTTTGTCAGAGACATAACCTGCAAATATCTTCTCCCATTCTGAGGGCTGTCTGCATGCTTCACTTACTGTGTTCTTGGCTGTGCAGAAAATTTTTAGTTTGATCAGGTCCCAGTAGTGTATTTTTGAAGCTGCTTCAATTGCCTAGGGGGTTCTTCTCATACAATACTCACCCAGACCAATTTCTTCAAGGGTATTCCCTGCACTCTCTTCTAGTATTTTCATAGTTTCATGTCTTAGGTTTAAATCTTTAATCCAGTGAGAGTCTATCTTAGTTAATGATGAAAGGTGTGGGTCCAGTTTCAGTCTTCTGCAGGTTGCCAGCCAGTTCACCCAGCACCATTTGTTAAATAGGGAATCTTTTCCCCACTGAATGTTCTTAATTGGCTTCTCAAAGACCAAATAATGGTAAGTAGCTGGGTTCATCTCTTGGTTCTCTATGCTATTCCATATATCTACCTCTCTGTTTTTGTGCCAGTAGCATGCTGTTTTGATCACTATCAATTTATAGTATAGTCTGAGGTAGCATGATTCTTCCTGCTTTTTTTTTTATTTCTGAGTAATGTCTTGGCTATTCAAGGTTTTTTCTGTTTCCATATAAAACGAAGTAATATTTTTCAAGATCTTTAAAGTATGACAGTGAAGCTATAATAGGGATTGCATTAAAATTGTATGTTGCTTTTCAGTTTAATGAAGTCCCATTTGTTTATTTTTGTTGTTGTTGCAATTGCCATGGCAGTCTTCTTCATGAAGTCTTTCCCCAGGCCAATATCTTCCAGTGTTTTTCCTATGCTTTCTTGGAGGATTTTTATTGTTTCATGCCTTAAGTTTAAGTCCTTTATCTATTTTGAATCAATTTTTGTGAGTGGGGAAAGATGTGGGTCCAGTTTCAGTCTTTTACATGTAGACATCCAGTTCTCCCAACACCATTTATTGAATAGGGAGTCTTTCCCCCAAGGTATTTTCTTGTTTGGTTTATCGAAGATTAGGTGCTTGTAAAATGTTAGTTTCATTTCTTGGTTTTCAATTCGATTCCAAGTGTCTATGTCTCTGTTTTTGTGCCAGTACCATGCTGTCTTGAGCACTATGGCTTTGTAGTACAGACTAAAATCTGGTATGCTGATGCCCCCAGCTTTATTTTTGTTACAGAGAACTGCCTTAGCTATACGGGGTGTTTTCCGGTTCCATACAAAATGCAGAATCATTTTCTCCAAATCTTGAAAGTACGATGTTGGTATTTTGATAGGAATGGCATTGAATAGGTAGATTGCTTTGGGAAGTATAGACATTTTAACAATGTTGATTCTTCCCATCCATGAGCATGGTATGTTCTTCCATTTGTTAATATCCTCTGCTATTTCCTTTCTGAGGATTTCATAATTTTCTTTATAGAGGTCCTTCACCTCCTTCGTTAGGTATATTCCTAGATATTTCATTTTCTTCGAGACTATGGTGAAGGGAGTTGTGTCCTTAATTAGCTTCTCATCTTGACTGTTATTGGTGTATACAAAGGCTACTGACTTGTGGACATTGATTTTATATCCTGAAACATTACTGTATTTTTTGATGACTTCTAGGAGTCTTGTGGTTGAGTCTTTGGGGTTCTCTAAGTATAAGATCATGTCGTCAGCAAAGAGGGAGAGTTTGACCTCCTCTGCTCCCATTTGGATTCCCTTTATTTCCTTGTCTTGCCTAATTGTATTGGCTAGAACTTCCAGCACCATGTTGAATAGTAAAGGTGACAGAGGACAACCTTGTCTGGTTCCAGTTCTAAGAGGAAAAGTTTTCAGTTTTACTCCATTCAGGAAAATACTAGCTATGGGTTTGTCATAGATAGCTTCAATCAGTTTTCGAAATGTGCCACCTATGCCCATACTCTTCAATGTTCTAATTAGAAAAGGATGCTGGATTTTACTAAATGCTTTTTCTGCATCTATTGAGAAGATCATGTGATCTTTATTTTTGCCTCTGTTTATGGACTTGCGTGTATTAAACCAGCCTTGCATACCTGGGATGAAGCCTACTTGATCATGATGAATGACTTTTCTGATGATAAGCTGTAATCTATTGGATAAGATTTTGTTGAGAATTTTTGCATCTATATTCATGAGTGAGATTGGTCTGAAATTCTCCTTTTTGTTTGGGTCTTTTCCTGGTTTTGGTGTCAGGGTGATGTTTGCTTCATAGAATGTGTTGGGGAAACTGAAAAGCTTCTGTACAGCTAAGGAGACAATAACCAAAGCAGAGAGACAACCTACACAATGGGAAAGGATATTTGCATATTTTCAATCAGACAAAAGCTTGATAACTAGGATCTATAGAGAACTCAAATTAATCCACATGAAAAAAGCCAACAATCCCATATGTCAATGGGCAAGAGACATGAATAGAACTTTCTCTAAAGATGACAGATGAATGGCTAACAAACACATGAAAAAATGTTCATCATCTCTATATATTAGAGAAATGCAAATCAAAACCACCCTGAGATATCATCTAACCCCAGTGAAAATGGCCCACATCACAAAATCTCAAAACTGCAGATGCTGGCGTGGATGTGGAGAGAAGGGAACACTTTTACACTGCTGGTGGGACTGCAAACTAGTACAACCTTTCTGGAAGGAAGTATGAAGAAACCTCAGAGCACTCAAGCTAGACCTCCCATTTGATCCTGCAATCCTGTTACTGGGCATCTACCCAGAAGGAAAAAAATCCTTTTATCATAAGGACACTTGTACTAGACTGTTTATTGCAGCTCAATTTACAATTGCCAAAATGTGGAAACAGCCTAAATGCCCACCAACCCAGGAATGGATTAACAAGCTGTGGTATATGTATACCATGGAATACTATTCAGCCAATAAAAAAAATGGAGACTTTACATCCTTCGTATTAACCTGGATGGAAGTGGAAGACATTATTCTTAGTAAAGCATCACAAGAATGAAGAAGCATGAATCCTATGTACTCAATTTTGATGAGGACAATTAATGACAATTAAGGATATTGGGGGGGAGGAAAGGCAGAAAGAGGGACAGAGGGAGGGATGTGGGGCCTTGGTGTGTGTCACACTTTATGGGGACAAGACATGATTGCAAGAGGGACTTTGCCTAACAATTGCAATCAATGTAACCTGGCTTATTGTACGCTCAATGAATCCCCAACAATAAAAAAAAAAAAATTGTATATTGCTTTGGGTAGTATAGACATTTGAACAATGTTGATTCTGCCCAGCCATGAGCATGGTATGTTTTACCATTTGTTAACATTTTCAGCTATTTCTGTTCTTAGAGTTTTATAGTTCTCCTTATAGAGATCTTTCACGTCCTTTGTTAGATAAACTCCCAAATATTTCATCTTCTTTGGCACTACTGTGAATGGAATAGAGTCCTTAACTGTTTTTTCAGATTGACTATTGTTGGTATATATAAAGGCTACCGATTTATGAATGTTGATTTTGTAAGCTGAGATGCTGCTGTATTCCTTCACCACTTCTAAGAGTTTTGTAGTAGAAGCCCAGGTGTTTTCCAGATATACAATCATATTATCTGCAAAGAGCGAAAGTTTGGTCTCTTCTGACCCTATGTGGATACCCTTGATCGCCTTTTCTTCCCTAATTGCGATAGCTAAAACTTCCATTACAATGTTAAAGAGCAGTGGAGACAATGGGCAGCCTTGTCTGGTTCCTGATCTGAGTGGAAATTATTTCATTTTAACTCCATTCAATATGACATTGACTGTGGGTTTGCTATAGATGGCCTCTATCAGTTTAAGAAATGGTACTTCTATACCGATTTTCTTAAGTGTTCTGATCATGAAGAGATGCTGGATATTATCAAAAGCTTTTTCTGCATCAACTGAGAGGATCATATGGTCTTTGTTTTTTAATTTGTTTATGTGCTGAATTATACTTATAGATTTATGTATATTAAACCAGCCTTGAGACCCTGGGATAAAACTGATTTGGTCATGATGTATAATTTGTTTGATGTATTGCTGGATTCTGTTTGTTAGGATCTTGTTGAATATTTTTGCATCTATATTCATTAGTGATATTGGTCTATAATTTTCTTTTCTTGTTGGGTCTTTTCCTGGTTTGGGGATCAGGGTGATGTTTGCTTCATAGAACATTTTGGGTAGTCTTCCTTCCTTTTCTATATTTTGGAACAGGTTGAGTAATATAGGTACTAGTTCCTCTTTAAAGGTTTGGTAGAATTTTGACGTGAAGCCATCTGGTCCCAGGCTTTTCTTTTTAGGGAGATTTCGTATTGTTGATGCTATTTCAAAACTTGATATTGGCCTGTTCCACATTTCCACTTGATTCTGGCTAAGTCTTGGAAGGTGACATGCTTCCAAGTATTGGTCAATTTCCTTTAGATTTTCATATTTCTGAGAATAAATGTTCTTATAATATTCATTAAGGATTTTTTTAATTTCTGAGGAGTCTGTTGTTATTTCATCTTTGTCATTTCTGATTGATGAGATTAGAGATTTTAGTCTTTTTTTCCTGGTTAGGTTAGCCAAAGGTTTATCTATTTTATTGACTTATTCAAAAAACAAACTTTTTGATTTACTGATCTGTTGTGTAATCCTTTTGCTTTCAATTTCATTTAATTCTGCTCTAATTTTGGTTATTTCTTTTATTGTACTGGGTTTGGGGTTGGAATGTCCTTCCTTTTCCAATTTCTTGAGATGTCCCATTAAGTTGTTAACTTCCTCTCTTTCCATTCTCTTGAGGAAGGCTTTCAGTGCTATAAATTTCCCTCTTAGGACTGCCTTTGCGGTATCTCAGAGGTTCTGATAATTTGTGTCTTTATTGTTGTTTTGGTCCAAAAATTTAACAATTTCCTTTTTAATCTCTTCTGTGATGCAGTTATCATAAGTTTATTTCACTTCCATGTTTTTGTATGAGTATGTAGATTCCTATTGTTACTGAGTTCAACTTTTATTCCAAGGTGGTCCCAGAAAATGCAAGGAATAATTTCTATTCCTTTAAATTTACTGAGGTTAGATTTGTGACCTAAGATGTGATAAATTTTGGAGTATGTTTCATGGGCTGATGAGAAGTATGTGTATTCAGTATTGTTGGGATGAAATGTTCTGTAGATGTCTGCTAAATCCAAATGTTGGATGGTTAGGTTTAAATCTAAAATTTCTTTGCTCAACTTCTTTTTGGAGGATCTATTCAACACTGCCAAAGAACTGTTGAAATCTCCAAATATTATGGAGCTAGAGGAAGTTAAGTTGCTCATGTCTGTAAGAGTTTCTCTTATATATTGAGGTGCATTCTGGTTGGGTGCATAAATATTAATAATTGAAATCTCATCATATTGAGTATTACCCTTAACAAATATGAAGTGAGCATTCTTATCCTTCCTTACTTTTGTTTGTTTAAAGCCTATTGTGTCTGCAAATAGAATTGCAGCACCTGTTTTTTTCTGATTACCATTTGCCTGAAATATAGCTGACCATCGTTTTACCCTGAGTCTATATTTATCTTTTAAGGTAAGATGTGACTCTTGTATGCATCATATATCTGGCCTCAGATTTTGTATCCAGTCAGCCAACCTGTGCCTCTTTAGAGGACAGTTTAAGCCATTCACATTAATGGAGGATATTGATAAATCTGGTAAAATTTTGGGTATTGAGTTTTTTGTAAATCCAGTGGACATTTTTAATCTTTTCACTACTGTGGAAGTTGGAGTTTGATCAAAAGTTTCTGAGTGAATTTACTTTTGTGGTAGAGGATTGGGCTGGTCATTATGGAGGATAGGTCTGAGAATATCCTGAAGAGCTGGTTTGGTTATGGTAAATTTCTTCAACATATGAATGTCATTAAAGTATTTAATTTCTCCATCATAAATGAAACTCAGTTTAGCTTGATACTGGATCCGGGGTTGAAAGTTATTTTGCTTTAGGAGATTAAATGTTGATGACCACCCTCTTCTGGCTTGAAAAGTTTCAGCAGAGAGATCTGCAGTCAATCTAATATTCTTCCCTTTGTAGGTAGTGGATTTCTTACATCTGGCGCTTTCAGAATTTTCTCCTTCATATTAACTTTAGTGAAGTTAATTATGATATGCTTGGGGGATGTCTTATTCAGGTTGAGTTGTGCTGGCGTTCTGAAACTGTCTGCTACCTGAATTTCAGAATCTCTTGGCATGTCTCGAAAATTCTCTTTCATAATTTCATGGAGAAGGGCCTCTGTGCCTTGCAAGGCCACTTCATCAGTTTCATGGATTCCAATGAGGTGGATATTAGCCTTCTTTGAATTATCCCAGAGCTCTCTAAGAGAATGATCCATTTTTGCTCTCCATTTCTCTTCCTCTCTGAGAGTTTGGGAGCGTTCAAAAGTTTTGTCTTCAATGTCAGAAAGTCCTTTCTTCTGCCTGCTCCACTCTGCTACTGAGGGATTCTACTGTATTTTTCAGATCTATGAAGGCTGCAAATTCTTGCTTCAGTGAGTCAAAATCTTTGGTGGTTTTGTCTTTAAATTTTTTGAATTTTTGAGACAACTTTTGAATTTCTCCTCGAATTTCGAATTCTGACTTTTGAATTGCTCCTCCAATTTCTAATTCCAAATTTTTCTCTATTCTATTAATCTTGTTTGCAATCCAAATTCTGAATTTGATTTCTGACATCTTGGCCAGCTGTTTTTGAATGGGATCTTCAGTTACATCTGCCATATCTTTTCTTGTGGGGGTTGATCTATTCTGGTTATTCATGTTACCAGAGTTTATCCACTGATTCTACCCCATTATTATTTTACACTGGTTGACTTTTCCCCTGGAGCTCTGTTGAGGACCCGTACAGTGCTACAGCCTGAGAAACTGGGGACCTGTTTGGTGTGGTGGGGCTACATGGCTCTGTCTTATTTTCAGCTGGTCTCTGTCCAACCCTAGTGAAACAGTTACTCTGGGTTGAAGTCTCAGCTGTGGAGAAATACCAACAATTAAGTCACCCTGCCCCCCACAGGTAACATTTGAAAAAGGAAAATCAAACCTTCCTACAACCACACACCCAGGGCACCACTTGGATAGTCCTCGGGCAATTGTCTCAGTCAGCACCTATCTCAGGTGGGAGAGTTTAAAAGGTCTCTGGCAACTAGATCACAGGGGTCTGGTGACAACTCAGATATGACTTGCTCTGGTGCTCCGGGAAGTCAGGAGGACCCATCCAGCAAATAGATTAGTCTGGGAAGGTTGATGCTTCCTTCCCATCCTTGTACCTCTGACACACCTAGTCACTGATAACCCTGCAGGGCTGTGACCCAGTTGCCTCCAATGAGCAGATACTCCAGAGGTTTGCATCTGCCTGAATCACAAGGAAATCTATACCTGCTCACCCAGGCTGCTGCTCTCTGCCTCTATCCAGCAGGGGGAGGTGAGGCCTGACAACCTCGGGTGCTTGATGGAGGTGGGGGGGTGTGTTCACTCAGTTCTAGCCCTGCCCCTGATTAATGTTACTGACAGAACAGAACTACTTTGTGGGAATTTGTTTCTGTCCCTGCTAAATTCCCCTATGGAAGAGAAGCTGTTTTGAGTTCCCAGAACCTGTGCCTAAGGCCCTGTCTGTGTTTCTGTACAGTCTCAGGTGTAGTTTGTATTCACAGCACGATTACCTGTCAGTTCCAGCCTCTGCCTGCCCTCCTTTGTTTAAGCTGATGGTCCCCTGGTGGCCGGGTGCGTCTTAGGCTCAGTAAAGCCATCTTCTGGGTCAGCCCCACCCTGGGAATCTCCTAGCTCTGCACATGCATTTCTAGTCCCTGTGCTTCACCTAGGCTGGTACCGCCTCAGGCAAATCCTTTACTCATGGGGCCTGTGTTTCCATCCCAGATCTGTTCCGTGGTGGTTGCCACCTGAAAAGATACCCGGCCTCCTCTGGTTGTCCAGAGAGACAGGGGGTGTGACTTTGAAATATCTGGTTGTGACCCCTATTGTTGCCAAAAATGGCTGCTTCTCTGTGCCTCGGGGCACCGCTGCTCCGGTGTGGTTTTCTCTCAGCTGACTGTCCCATGCTGCAGAATCAGCACTGACCAGCTGAAGTCCAGGCCCTATCCACATCCCTCGAGACATCACCCAAGAATCTGGACTCCTGGGGGACAGGCCTCCAGATCTCAGAATGAGAGTGGAGGAGAGTGCTGGGAGCTAAGAATTGCAGGTAGAGAATATATACAGTTTTATACAGCTTTATGCCTGGCAGGAGAGCACCATGGCACCCTAGTAGAGGAGGTAGGTCCAGTTTTTAGAAGGTCTCTCCCGTGGAGTGTAGTGGGAGGACTTTTGAACTCTGCTCATTTGCTTGTGGGGCACTCCAAGATGTTCTCATGGGGAAGGGGACTCCCGATGGCTTGGTGATGGATTTGTACCTTTTATATGTATCCTTGGGGTTGCAGCTTACCTCAGCAGAGTTATGTGCATTCTTCAACCTTCTTTCTTGGTGCAGCTCTAATCCACCAGGTTACTTGCTAAATTTCTGTCCTTTAACACTCCTTCTGGACAGGAGCCTCTTTGGAAAGCTGGCTTCAGTCAGCCATCTTGTCTCCACCCTCCCCATTCTACTATCTTTCTAAATAATTTGACTCCTCTAGATAATTTGTATTTTCATGTTTGCAACTGGCTTTTTTTATTTAGAAAAATGTTCTCAAGATTCATCCATATTATGACTATGTCAAAATTTCTATCCTGTTTAAGGATGAATAAGATTCTTTTGTATGTATTTATTACATTTTGTTTATTCATCTATCTACTGGTGGACTCTTGCGTTGTTTCCACCTTTTCCCTATTGTGAATAATGCTGCTATGAACATGAATGTACAAATGTTGTTGGAATTTCTTTCTATATTATGTCCTTGGTCTCAGAGATTTGAAGAATGAACCCACAGGCCACAGAGATCAGTAATAAGATAGGATTTATTAGATAGAAAGTGACAGAAGAAAGGAAAGGCACCAGAGCCTCAGGAAGAAGTGGGGAGACCCAAGTGCAAAGTCTCCGCATGAGTCTTTCCTCTAGGAGCTTTTATACTGTTTGGGGAACTAAACTTGGCCAGAACTTCATAGACTTCAATGTTGATTAGTGACTGAATGAAGGTATTAACAAATGAATGCAGTTCAGGGGGTATGGGGGAAGCAGCAGGGTGGTATACTCCAGAAGGGGCCTGGCCAACATGAAATGCTGGAAAAGCTGCATTTCTCCTGTTTTGCTTGTATTCAGAGAGTGCAGTTTGGATAGAAAATGTCTATTGTTTAGGCGTGGGAAATAGGGGGTTTTGTCTAGATTTGAATGTGGAATGAGAGGTCAAAGACCAAAAATAAAAATTATTCCAAGACATGGAAGGAAAGGAAATGAAAGGAAAATGGAATCCAGGTTATGCATGGGCAACATTGGCTTTTATTTCCACCCAGTGAGGGCGAGCTGAGTTTGTGAAGGAAGTCAGCATGTGGGTAATGATGGATGGAGGTTTTAAAGGTCAGAAGGGTGGGGGTTGGCATATCCTCTTTCCAGGGTGGGACGTCCAGCAGAAGGATAGAGGTTGGCACTTTGGGGGTGAGTCTGCTCTATTTGGGCAGTCCACTCTGTTTTGGCGGGTCCCACCATTTGACTCTATCATCCACATTTTTTTAGTCTACTATAAGGAGGTGGGATGGTGGGCATGGTATCTCTTTGCTCCCTGTGAGATGAGGGGCTGCATGGTGGACTCCCTGTAAAGAAAAAGAAAATGGGGAGTGGAGTGGGGAAAAGGGAGTGATGTTTTACAGGACCATTTTGGGTCTTCATTTTGAAGTGGGCAAGTACATGAGCAGTTGTTTTTTAAGTGACTGGTCAATAAATTGAGAGATAAGATGGAGGATTACTGGTCTGAAACTGAGAATGAAAAAAATCACAATTAGTGACCCTAAATAGAAAATAACCCAGGAGGCCATGATTGTAGCACCATGAGGGTGGAGTAGTCTGAGGGTGCCATAAAATTAGTCGGGTCCCACCACTGAGATCTGTTTTATTTAGAGGGCCTTTATAAGGTGGAAAAGTTGCTCCTGTGTTTATTAGAAAAAAGAGATTGGCTTACCGCCCAGAATTTAGTTTTCCAGGATGGCATCCAGGGGCATCCTGATTTTCTGAGGATCATCAGTCTTTTGCAGCTAAGCTCAAGAGGTTGGGAATATCTACTAGGTCTTGGAAGTGACTGAGAAAACAGAACTTCTGAAAGACCTGGGCCATCAGACTTCCAGGAAGGACCTCTGCAGGCTGGACATGGCTTATGGGGAAGATTTGGATTTGGGCACTGCTTTGCCCATGTCCCAGCCTACTGCATTTAAAACATGGTTGGGGTGGGGGAGAGATTTTCATTTATTTATTTATCATTTATTTATTTATTTTTGACTGCCCAGAGGACTTTCAAGAAATAGCCGAGTTTTGTCTAATGGTGAAAGCCAGTAACTGGAGCTCTGAGAGGCACTGCTGCACCATGAAGGCCAGATCAATGAGATCTTTGTGGGGATCTGAGGGCTCTGGGGGCCCTACAATCCCAGGGGTTGCTTTCTCCCTTTATTGCTTATATCATTTGATGCTCAAAAGTTTTTGATTTTGTTATAGTTTATCTATTTTTTTTTCTTCTGTTGCTATATGATTTACTTTTCCATATTACTTTGGTAGAGAAGTATTTACTCCAATTTTATACATGAAGAAACTGAAGCTCAAAGAATATAATTAACTTGGCCAAGTCTACACTACCATTGTGAGGTGAAGCTGAGTTTCAAATTCAATTCCATCTGATATCTTTCTACTAAACCATGCTGCAGTACTGATTTAAATATTTATATTGTTACCAAATCAAGAAGAATTAATTAGAATAAACTTTCTCTCCTACCCTGAATGTGCAGATTTGTCAGTTCTACATAGAGTTTGATTAAATTGATTAAAAGAAACTCTTTCCCCTAGATGGCAGGGTTTAGACAGCCAAATGCCTTATATATTATATTTTTTTACATGTGAACTGCTTAGAAACAGAAAAAATATATAGTCACATAAGACTTCTGGCAGACTGTCACTTTTTGGAATAACCAAAACAAGACCTGAAGAAGTCAAACATTATGATAGGGAATGTTTGAATGTGGCCGCCAGTCCTTTTCTGAGACAGTCTCTAAAACTGTACTCCACAGATTATACACAACTGCTAAGGAGAGTTGGTAAAGCCTTCTTGATAAATAAAAGCAAGGAAGAATTTAGTTAAAATTGAAAAATTAAAGGTATCTTTTCATGAGGACTGTAAAAAAAGAAAACCTTTTTTGTTCTATTTTCTGAAGCATGAGCTTTGGTCTAGAAGGAGCCCAAAATCATGAGCCAGCCTAAGTCAAGGAAACTCCATAACGAAACATTACCCAAGTCTCTGTTCTTCTAAATTCCATTCTGCTCCTTGGAAGGAAACAGTAAACAAATTTAAGAGTCCTCTTTTATACCTTACATGTCTATTATGATCTGAGTTTCTTACTAATTTTATTCTGGGTATAGGAAACAATTAAAACTTTAAAACAGAGACTTTAAAGCTTTTCTATCAAAAAGGCAAAAGAAAGATCTGATTTCAAAAAGAAAGGTCTGGGCGGCGCCTGTGGCTCAGTCGGTAAGGCGCTGGCCCCATATACCGAGGGTGACGGGTTCAAACCCGACCCCGGCCAAACTGCAACTAAAAATAGCCGGGCGTTGTGGCGGGCGCCTGTGGTCCCAGCTACTCGGGAGGCTGAGGCAGGAGAATCGCTTAAGCCCAGGAGTTGGAGGTTGCTGTGAGCTGTGTGAGGCCACGGCACTCTACTGAGGGCCATAAAGTGAGACTCTGTCTCTACAAAAAAAAAAAAAAAAAACAAAAAGAAAGGTCTGCGAGGTAAAGTTTTAAAGTAGTAAAGGTTAGGATTATGTAATCTACCAAGATACTATTAAAAATAGTTATATGTACTTGACCAAAAGATTTACTTTTCATAAGCTTATCATTTAACACCAAAGAGGACAGTGGGCCTGGAAACAGGCAGAATTTTTGTCAATAAAGGAATGGTTGAATAAGTACATTTTTACAATAGAAAATTATACTGCTATTTAAAAAATAAATTATCTTCTTTATATGGCCTTAAAAGAATAATATTTCTATTCCATGAAAACAGTAAGTTGTAGAAAGGTGTATATTTTGGCCCCATTGTGAGCTCAGGAAGGGGCATAGAAAGGCAGACACATGGGCTACTTTACAGGTGGAGGACAAGTTGAAGGGGACAACATCATGATCTCTCTTTATGACCTTGTTGCAACAACAGAGTACTACATTGTATTTTTTTATCTGGTAAAGAAAAAAAAATGTTAAAGGTCTGCTCAGGGTTCAAAAAATGCAATTCATAAAGTCAAATGTTAAGCAATTTAAGTGTTTCTCTTTCCTTTTCCGAAAAGGTATTTAGTTATATACTCACACAAAGGGGTGGAAAAAACATTTTTCACTTTGAGTGAAGTAAATAAATAAACTGAGAACAGTTTTGCCGGTTCATAAACATTTAATTCTAACTTGATTATAAAAGAGAAACAGAGACCTTAAGGTAGTCCAAAAATAAACATCTTGCCATGGATTTAAGAAATATGTATTGACTGGCTATCTATGCTGCTGAATGGCACCCGGGAGGCCGTTCATATCCTGTCTGCCATTCACTTGCTGAGGAGCCTTTGACTCCTTCTCTGCTCATCAATAAAGTGAGAGATAATTCCCTTATCTTAGTAGGCATGTAAATTTTCAATGAACGTTAAGAGTCAGGCACTTTACCATAAGATTTAGTCCCTTGCTCCTATATGTAGCAAGAAAAAAAAAAAACTTCTAAAAATTAGCAGCAACATCACTAATGAAGATTTATTCTGCAAAAAAAAATCAAGATTATTTTTAGTGCTCTCCAAGAGCCCTGGTTTGTACTAGCTTGGAGGGTTATCAGCTATATAGCCCCTAAGACTGTCATTGTTGGCACAAGCCTGCAAAGGGGAACAAGTTCAATAGAAGGGATAACAGTTATCCTTCATACCTGGAAACATGTGTATGGTATATCCCAAAAAAGGAGAAATGAGTTTTGTAAACCTAAATTAGTTTCAAATAAATTATTATAATAAAGTGATATATCATCAGAAAAGAGTGAGAGTTTGATCTCCTCTGACCATATTTGAATATACTTGATCGCCTTCTCTTGCATGATTGAGATGGCTAAGACTTCCATTATTATGTTAAATAGCACTGGAGACAGTGGACATCCTTGCCTCTTTCCTGATCTGAGTAGAAATGTTTTCAATTTTACACTATTCAATATGATATTGGCTGTGTGGGTTTGCTTTAGATGGCCTCTATCAGTTTAAGAAACATCCCCTCTGTGCCTATTTTCTTAAGTGTTGTGATCATGAAAGGATAATAGATGTTATCAAAGACTTTTCTGTGCCAATTGACAGAATCATATGGTCTTTGTTTTTTATTTTATTGATGTGATGTATTATATGTATAGATTTCTGTATGTTGAGCCAACACTGTAACCCTGGAATAAAACCAACTTGATCATGGTGTATAATTTTTATTGATGTGCTGTTGAATTCTGTTTGCTAAGATCTAATTGAATATTTTTGCATTGATATTCATTAATGATATTGGTCTATAATTTTCTTTCCTTGCTGGATCCTTTCCTGGTTTGGGGATCAGGGTGATATTTGCTTCATAGAATGTGTTGGGAAGTATTCCTTCTTTTCCTATGCTTTGGAAAAGGTTGTATAATATAGGTACTAGTTTCTCTTAAAGGTTTGAAGCAAACTCTCACTCTTCATTGATGACAAGATCCTATACCTGGAAAATTCCAGGGACTCAACTTCAAAACTCTTAGAAGCAATCAAGGAATACAGCAGTGTCTCAGGCTATAAAATCAATACTTACAAATCAGTAGCTTTTATATATGCCAACAATAGTCAAGCTGAAAATATAGTCAAGGACTCTATTCCTTTTACAGTAGTGCCAAAGAAGATGAAATACCTGGGAATTTACTTAACAAAGGACATGAAAGATCTCTATAAAGAGAACTATGAAACTCTATGAAAAGAAATAGCTGAAGATGTTAACAAATGGAAAAACATACCATGCTCATGGCTGGGAAGAATCAACATTGTTAAAATGTCCATGCTACCCAAAGCAATCTACAGATTTAATGCAATCCCTATTAAAGCACCACTGTCATGCTTTAAAGAACTTGAAAAAATAGTACATTGTTTTATATAGAATTAGAAAACACCTCTAATAGCAAATACATGACTAAGAAATAAGAACAAATCAGGAGGTATCATATTACCAGACTTTAGGCTATACTATAAATCTATAGTGAGCAAAACAGCATGGTACTGGCACAAAAACAGGGAGGTAGATTTATGGAACAGAATAGAGAACCAAGAGATGAACCCAGCTACTTATCATCATTTGATCTTCGATAAGCCTATCAAAAATATTCAGTGGGGGAAGACAGACTCCCTATTTAACAAATGGGGCTGGGTGAACTGGCTGGCAACCTAGAAGATTGAAACTAGACCCACAGCTTTCACCATTAACAGAATTTGATTCTCACTGGATAGAAGATTTAAACTTAAGACATGAAACTATAAAAATACTAGAAGAGAGTATGGGGAAAACACTTGAAGAAATTGGCCTGGGAGAATATTTTATGAGGAGGACCCCCTGGGCAATTGAAGCAACACCAAAAATACATTACTAGAATCTGATCAAACTAAAAAGCTTTTGCACAGCCAAGAGCACAGTAAGTAAAGCAAACAGACAACCTTCAGAATGGGAGAAGATTTTTGCAGGTTATGCTTCCGACAAAGGTCTAATAAGTAGAATCTACAGAAAACTCAAACTAATCAATAAGTAAAGAATATATAACCCCATTTCTATGTGGGCAAGAGACTTGAACAGAAACTTCTCTGATGAAGACAGGTGCATGGTCCACAAACACATGAAAAAATGCTCATCATCCTTAATCATCAGAGAAATACAAATCAAAACCACTTTGAGATAGTATAACTCCAGTAAGATTAGCCCACATCACAAAATCTCGAAACTACAAATGTTGGTGTGGATGCAGAGAGAAGGGAACACTTCTACACTATTGGAGGGAATGCAAGCTAATACGGCCTTTTTGGAAAGAAGTTTGGAGAACACTCAAGGAACTAAAAGTAGACCTACCATTCAATCCTGCAATTCCTCTATTAGGTATATACCCAGATGATCAAACATTATTTTACGACAAAGACATTTGCACCAAAATGTTTATTGCAGCCTAGTTCATAATTTTTAAGTCATGGAAGAAGCCCAAGTGCCCATCGACCCATGAATGGATTAACAAATTGTGGTATATGTACACCATGGAATACTATGCAGCCATAAAACAGGTGGACATTTCACATCTTTTATGTTTACCTGGATGGAGCTGGACATATTCTTCTTAGTAAAATATCTCAAGAATGGAAAGAAAGTATCCACTGTACTCAATACTACTATGAAATCAATATATAATCACCTACACATTCATATGAATGGCAAAAGATAACTATAGTCCAAAAAGTAGAAGGGAAGAGGAATGAGAGGGGAGGGTATTTGGGGGGACCTCATCTAATGTGCATCATGCAATGGTACATTTCAAAACTATTAAGAAATGAGTATAATTGTGATGGATGTGTTACATAGTTCAATGTAAGCATTTCACATTGTATATCAAAGCAGTACACTGAACTCCATAAATGCATCAATGTACAAAGTTATGATTTAATAAAAAATAAAGTGATATAAATAGGACTAGAATGAACAGGTATAGAGGACATTAATGCCATGAGAAAAGTAAGTAATGACAGATGTCTAGCAAATGCTTCTGATTCCCAAATGTGCTATCAGAATGTGGTTTATTATAGCTGATCATAAGCAATATGACTTCATTAAACGTAGATAAATACCCAGACCCTATTTCCACTTCATTCGGACTAACAGCATCTTCAAAATAAACTATTTCTTTGATTACTAAAAATAAATAAGCAAATTTGAATATCCTAAATTTGTCCTTCCTACAAGGAATTCACTATATTATAAAGAATCTCTTATGGTTGAATTGCATCACCTAAAATGATATATTTATGTCCTAACCCCCATTACCTTAGAATGTGACCTTATGTGGAAAAACAATCATTGAAGATGTAATTAGTGAAGATGAGACTGCATTGATAGGAGTCAGAACATTTTAGGCAGGGACAGGGAAAATGGGGTGCGAGAAGAAAGGAATTCCATAGAAGGGATTGGGCGGAGTCAACCATCCTGTAACATTCCCAGCAGGAGGTTTAATGGCCCCCACAGAGCACCTGCATGACCTGTGTCACCATTGGTCAGTAGCTGTTGCTGGGCTGAACATACCAGGGAGAAGGATCCCCTTACGGGATTGGGCAATGAAAGCAGGCCCATGGCAAATAGAGGGCCAATCAACAGAGGCCAGCTACTAGGTTTAAAGAAACCAATCAATGTAAGCCAGAGAGGTTTAAAGGACCCAATCATCATTTACCAGCATGGTTTAGGGAGTCAGATATGACTTAAAAGCCCCCAAACAATGGAGCTGCAACAGGTTCAGGAGGCCTTCCACTGCACTGGAAGCATTCCTATCCTCAGTAAACTATTCCTTGCACTTACTTGCAGCATGTGGATCTTTGATTTCTGGGACCAAGAATTCAGCCAGAAAAAGAAAAACTTAGTATCAGTACTGCAGTAGAGTAGAACCTTAATCTGATGTATCTGATGCCCTCAAAAGAGGAAAGAAGACACAGGCAGACATACAGAGAGAATGCCATGTGAGGATGAAGGGGGGAATTTTAAGTTATGCAGCTACTGCAAACCAAGGAATGCTAAAGATTGCCAGGAAACCATCAGAAGTTAGGAAAAGACCAAGAAGGATTGATTTTCCTACAGGTTTCATTGGATGCATGGTCTGCTGACACCTTGATGTCAGACTTTTGGCCTGAAGACGATACAATGCACTTCTGTTGTTTTAAGCTTCCTAGATTGTAACTTGTTATAGTAACTGCAGCAAACTGATACACATTGCATTTTCATTAGGAATGCAATCCTTTACTAGGCCAGCTGTAGTGAATTACAGCATACTTAAAATGCTTAGGTACCTCTAATTTTGATGTAAAATTAGGCATCTTGATGTAAAATCTTTATATCCTACAAATGGCATAAAAATATAACTAAATATTTTGTATCACAAAGACAATGCAAGATCCATTATCTGAAACCATTGATTTTCTAGTCTCAAGGTGCACAGTAATTATTAGTTAGGGCTGCCAGAACAAAAAACCACAGAGTAGGTGGGTGAGTTAATCAACAGAAATTTATTTTTTCATAATTCTGGAGGCTAGAAATCAGAGATGATACATTGATAGGGTTGGTTCTTCTGAGGCACCTCTGGTTGCTTGTAAATAGCTGGCTTCTCCCTGAGTCTTCACATGGCCTTCCCTCTATGCCTGTCTGTGTCTGAATCTCTTCCTCTTGTAAGAATACAAGTCATACTGGATTAGGACCCACCCTAAGGACTTCATTTTAACTTAATTACCTCTTTTAAAAAACACTCCCAAAGGGATATCTTCCAAATACAGTTACATCTGAGGTACTGGGGATTAGGATTTCAACATTGAGTTAGAGGCTGGGAGAAGTAACAAAATTCAGCCCATAACATAACTGAAAAAGATTCTACTATCACCAAAATGGAAGACTGGACCTCAACCAACCCATTTGCAATGTATTTAGTGTCATTGTAACTACCAGGAATAATGTATAGTAAGCTTTTTAAATAAAAGAATATTACTAGAAGCCAAGATGTATTTAACAAAGGTGTGCTTTTCTTTTTAACAGCTCTTGTAAACATTCTGTGCTTGGCACCTGCTCAACAAAAGCCTTAGTCTTGTATAATTTCACTGTTTATCTTTTGGGGTGTAATTAAATATTCCCTGAATTTATTTAAAGAGAATTTAAACTTGTCTTTTCCCCCATTGTGTATCATGTAAATTATATGCCTTATAAAAATTATCTCCTAGTTGTAAAACTAACATGCTTCTTTTCTATATCTTGCCAGATTTAATCTCCCAATCTGAAGTATGTTCCCTTTCCTAAGGCTTTCCGTGTCGTTTGTAATATCAGATAACATCCAATAAGATAGCTATTTGCTGACCACAGAAGCACTCATAATTTTCTTTACAAATTGGTTTTGATGGCAATAAACAAGTGATTTAAAGCTAGCTGGTTTTAATTATACCAAAGCAAATTTAATTCCTCAAAAATACTTATTCTCATAGTTATTACACAAATAGCTAGGACAATTCTATCCTCCTGGTAAAGGAAAAATAAGAATTGTTGGAGAATTCTCATCAGAGTAGACTCAAGTAAGAACAGAATGAGATAAAAACCTGAAACATCCTCATGTAGACTCTCTCTTGCTAAAGAAAAGGCCTGCAGAATTGGGCAGCATACGAAAGGGATCTGTGAATTCTAAAGACAGACAGCACTAGTCAAGGAAACACGCTTTCCAGCAAAGAGCCTTTGTACATAAATTCTCCTGAGTGAACTCCTCCAGAAAATGTCTTATGTTTGTTTGTTTGTTGAGACAGAGTCTCACTATGTTGCCCTTGGTAGAGTGCTGTGGCATCACAGCTCACAGCAACCTCAAACTCCTGGGCTTAAGCGATTCTCTTGCCTCAGCCTCCCAAGTAGCTGGGACTACAGGTGCCCACCACAATGCCTGGCTATTTTTTTGTTGTAGTTGTATAGCAGGCCTGGGCTGGGCTCGAACCTGCCAGCCCCGGAGTATGTGGCTGGTCTCCTAACTACTGAGCTACGGGCGCCAAGCTTTGTTGTTGCTTTTTATCTTAAGTAATGATTAGTCATCCTATACCCATGTCAGGAATCAAATTAATCTATTACTTCCATCTTATAATTCTCCATATCTCCCAGCAGTCAACTCTCAATCTTGCCTGTTATTTAAATCTAAAAAATGTCAGATTGAGAGAAATCAGAACCAAGTCAGTGTGGGACAACCAAACAGAAAAACCCGTGCTTGGAGCACCTCATGCTATTTTCCCTGAAAAGAACTAGGTAAGGAAAGAGAAGAATAGGGTAGTGAAATCAAGGGGCTAAAAACTCAGCACTGCTGAAGACTGAGTCAGAATGTGAGGTAATTTCTTGACTCCAGTCCAAGGTGCTTTCCATGTCACCTGGGAAAGGCAGGGTGGAAGTTTTGTTATGTGGCTTGAGATACTAAGAAAAATAGAAATTCTATGCACTTGTTAAATACAGTGCTACGGCAAACTTTCCAACTAATCCAGGTAAAACTAAAAATGGCACTAAGGAAATGTCACACTTCAGTGTGTAATTTAAAAGGTTTAGTATAATGTTAAAAATGAAGCAAATTATCCGACTGCCCTCTCCACTGTAACCTCATACTTGCACCTCTGAATCTTGCTTTGCAGATTTTCCTGACCTAAGTGCAAAGATAGTGAAAATCAAAACGTCCAGTTAGATGGGTTCTTCCACAGAGTTGGAAATACAAAGCAAAGAACAAGGGCAGGATCTTCAAAGTTGTGTCAGTTGGCATGAAAATGTGAGTTTTCAATTGTTGACATAAAAATGTATCAATGTAATTTAACAAATAGCTCTTGAGTGCTTACTACGTGCTAGTGGTTATAAAGACAGTCTCTGCTTCCGAGGAATTCAGGCTCAATAGAGTTGATAGATATAGAACAACAACAACCAAAAAAAAAAAAAAAAACACAGTATAAGTGAAAATTTTAAGTGATATTAAAAACACTGTAAAAACAGGAAAATAGTTAATTTTGGTGGGGGGGACTGAAACAGTAAGAAGCAATAAACGAGTGGGATTTCAAGAATGAGGGAGAATATATGGACAGAAGAGATGGGAAGGTGCCCCCTCTGGTGAGGGTAACAGCTTGTACAATGACACACAGCTACCCACAGGAACAAGAGTCCCCTAGTAGGGGTAAGATCTAAATCACGGAACACATGGGAGAGAGCTTGAAATGAGATGAGAGTAAGAGGCACAGTTACCAGAAATTTATTACTAGGCTAGTAGAGCCTAAGAGACTCAGAAAAGAACTAGCTACAACTCTGGGAGGCCAAGGCAGATGGATTGCTTCAGCTCAGGAGTTCTAGACCAGCCTATTCAAGAGTGAGACCCCATCTCTAAAAATAGCTGGGCATTGTGGTGGGCACCTGTAGTCCCAGTTACTTAGGAGGCTGAGAGAAGAGGATTGCTTGAGCCCAAGAGTTTGAGGTTGCCATGGCACTCTACCAAATGTGACAAAGTGAGACTATCTCAGAAAGGAAAGGAAGGGAAGGGAAGGGAAGAACTAGTTGCCTTAGGATCAGAAACATACCCTGTGTTAAGTCAGATTGATTTTGCATTTCATCCTTTTTCTGTGCTTGTATCTTTATGATTTTGTGTTTGATTAATAGTTGAACATTTCAGACTATAATAATTGTAATAAAGAGAACTAAAAGATGAGGTTTCCTTTTAAGGTTGAATCAGAACATTAAACGGCCTGCAAAATAGCCCTAGAGAATGGTTTGGTGATAGTAGAAATGATTGGAACGAGAGAACTTCAAAATGAAGATAAATTCAGGAGAACAAAGAAGCAGCTGCTTATTCATCTGCTGTCCTCTTCCAGAAGAATCTCCTTCCAGTGGCAAAATCCACGGAGGTTCTGGGTCTTGCTTTTAATAAAGAAGGTTGTTCCTCTTTCAACAGCCGACACATGATTCAGCTATTACACATAGAAACTAAAGAACAGTAAGATCTGAATTGTCAAAGAAAATTTAATAATTGTGGAAATTACCAGAATAATATATGCAAACTGACCACTCAGAATTGTTATAAAAATATAGTAGAGATTTGTTTGACTCTTTATTTGAAACATCTGGCTTTTCTTTCTTCATCTGCAGACATAAGAGCAATAAGTCTTTCTCAAGGAGCTGGGAGCCGTCCCTTTGAAATGTAATCATGATCGTCCAGGGCTGCCTTGCTCCAAGTTGTAAAACTGCCTCCTGTCCTGTAGATATGGAAAGTTTACTTTTCTGTTGAATAAGGTCAATTAACAGACAGATGACTTATGATTCTCCCCACCTTAGCTCTTTAAAATCTTCCAGCCCTTTGTTTTGAGGAAGTTAAGTTCAATCTCTCTCCTTTATGGCAATAGTCTTGTATAAAGTCTTCCTTGCCTGCTTAACTTAAGGCCAGTGCAATTTTTTCTTATATATATTATTTACATCAAAAGACCAGTCAAGTGTTCCTGGTATAGTGTGTTCCCAGTCAGTGATGGGCCTTTGCCTTCATTACATTGTTTCACAAAATGAATTTTAAATCACCTATTAAATGTTTCACAGAAGACCGGTTATGAGGTAAGCACACAGTGGTGATTGATTTTTTTCACAGAAGAAGGTGAATTGGGATTTTTTAAAGCAGTGGTTCTCAACCTTCCTAATGCCATGGCCCTTTAATACAGTTCATATGGGTCGTAACCCACAGGTTGAGAACCACTGATTTAAAGCTTAGAATTCAAAGTTAACAATAGAATTTGGTCATGAATCCAACTAAGAGATCATTTGCATAGAATATTATTAAATCCTTCAACCTCTGATTTCCTGATTAGAAAATGGAGATACTATGCTATCTGACATGCAAAGCTGGCCGGTGAGAATTGCTCTGTTAGCTTTAGCAATCTTTCAAGGAGCCACAAAGAGTTGCAAAGCATGCACACAGCAGTGGTGGAGCTAGAGAGACTTCAGTTTGATTCCTAGCTCTACCACTGATTATTTTTATAATTTTGGGCAAATTCCTTAACAAATGCTCCATTTTATTTTCTTTCAAAAGGAGATAATAATACTCACTTAGCCATAGTGATGTGCGTTGTATGTGAGATGACATGTGTGAGTGAGGCACTTGGTGGCATTCACCAGTGTCTTAGACAGCTGTGCAATTTCTCACACTCTAAAAGGGAACCGATAGAATCTGCCAGGGCAGAGTCAGAGACTTCCCCAGAGTGAACTCTGCCCTCCTGGAGTAATGGAAGTCTCTTGCCAACACTTTCTGAGCACAGGCCATCGATTCTCCACTCTCAGCAAGGAGCCTGGCTGCCCACCTGCTTGGCTGCACCAGGTAATTATCCCACCTCTCTCCTCATCCAGGAAAGCAAGTGACTTAGATTACCTTCAGCACAGAAAAAGAACCAAGCCCAGTCATTAACTCTGTGATATGAGAAAAGCTTTATTTTTATGCTGGTTCTACAAAATCAAACAAAACCTGATGTTAACAAATTCAAATTCTTCATTTTTTGAAAAATGACATGAAACAGACTCTAAAACTTTTTAAACCTAAATAGAGGAACACAGCCATGATAGAACTTCAGGAGAGAGATAAGAGCTAGACATGGAATGGTAGGAATCATATTTCAGCTCTGTCATGTAAATAAATAACTTAGTCTTTAATATTTGGTAATAATTTCTGGATAGAATTGATATCTTCCAGGAAATCTCATTTAGCTAGAGATTCTGATGAAAACTAGATTCATGCTATCAGAGTGGTCCATATAGGATATAATTTAAAAGTTAATGATACATTATTTTTATGAAATGTATTTTGGGAATCCTTCCCTCATTTGGTTAATTTTTATTCTTCTATATCCTCCATCATAGACTTTTCCATTATAATTTACATGTAAAACTGTCAGAAAAGTAGACATAATTCATGAGTCAAATCACAGATTTGACTTAGAAATCACCTAGTTTGGGCACTTTCATTTCCTGATTAAGAGAGCAATGGAGAACTCTCAAATAACTGATAGTCTGCAACTATCAATACCTTTAAGGCAACTTCAATTCACTTTCTTAATCTTACCTCTTGTGTTCTCTGTCCACATGGCTTTGTGCTTCTCCTAACAAAATAGATAATATAACAAGGTAACAAGGAGGGCAAATCTGCTCTGATTATTCAGAGAAGCAAAATATTTCTCATCTTTGTCCATTTGTTGGAAGCAGAGGTAATTTTCTCTCAGTTTCCATAGAGACAGTAAACCTGATTATTAATCAGAATAAGACCATAAATTAGAAAGCAAGTTAAAATATCATCTGTCTTTATGTATTATTCCAAGCATTTTCTTGATTACTAATTGGTCCCCTTTTTGCTAAAATGAATATGATTCTTAAGTGCAGTTTGATGTAAATTTAGATGCATTTCATATGTACATGTAGAAAAAATGGTCTTATTATGCTTGACCATAGAAAAACTGTAATCAATAATGATATTACATAGGTGATATGAAATAACATATACCTATTTCTAAAAAGATGGGTCAAAAAGACTGAATGATTTTTCTCATGTCTCATGGCAGAAGCACTTCAGGCTCTTTCTCCCCCATCTCCCTCCCACAAATTACGGGGGATTTGCTTTCAATTTTCCTCCCTCTACACAATCTATAACGTTCAAATAGAACATTCTTTTTTAAAACTTCACAATTGATTGGAGGCGGGACATAATTATAAGAGGGACTCTACCTAACAAATGCAAACACTATAACTTAATTCTTTGTATCCTCAAATTAACCTGAACCAGGGCCAGGTGCGATGCTCACGCCTGTAATCCCAGCCCTTTGGGAGGCCAACACAGTGCATTAGCTCAGGAATTGAGACCAGCCTGAGCAAGAGCAAGACACTGTCTCAAAAAAAAAAAAACCAAAAAAATAGCCAGGTGTGTGGCAGGTGCCTCTAGTCCCAGCTATTCAGGAGGCAGAAGCAAGAGGATCGCTTGAGCCCAAGAGTTTGAGGTTGCTGTGAGCTGTAATACCACAGCACTCTGCAGAGGGCGACGAAGTGAGACTCTGTCTCCAAAAAACAAAACAAAACAAAACAAAACAAAAACATGAAACAATAAAACAAAAAAATTTAAATAAATAAAACCTCACAGTTAAAACAAAGATATATTGTGGACACTAGGAGGAAATTAAAACAACAGAGAAGAAGGGCGGCGCCTGTGGCTCAGTCGGTAAGGCGCCGGCCCCATATACCGAGGGTGGGCAGGTTCAAACCCGCCCCGGCCAAACTGCAACCAAAAAAAATAGCCGGGCGTTGTGGTGGGCGCCTGTAGTCCCAGCTACTCGGGAGGCTGAGGCAAGAGAATCGCTTAAGCCCAGGAGTTGGAGGTTGCTGTGAGCTGTGTGAGGCCACAGCACTCTACTGAGGGTCATAAAGTGAGACTCTGTCTCTACAAAAAAAAAACAAAAAAAAAAACAGAGAAGAGCAGTAACTATGTGGGATAAGAAAAGGACAAGCAGTATATCAGAGAACACGTCCATGCCTGGACCCTTTGAGGCACCACACGTGCCACCCCAACAGGGGAAAACTGGCCTCCCTTCCTCTGCAGGACCTTGCTTCTGAATCGCTCTCCTTGTTCCTCATCTTAAAACTGCTTCCAAGCCTCCCAGTTATTTACTTTTACTGCCTGGTTTTTCTACTGCTTTCCTCTGAGGACAGCTTTGCACTGCCTGTTACATGTTATGCTGAAGGTGGTATTACTTACACCCGGTTTCTCAGTCTTAGCATTACAAACATTTTGGACCAGATAATTCTCTGTTAGGGAGGACCAATGTTCACATCCTACAGTGGCCTCTACTCACTTGATGCTGGCAACACCACTCCTTCCAGATCTTGTCAACAAAAATGTCTCCAGACATTGCCAAATGTCTCCTGGTAGGCAAGGTCAATTGCCTCTAGTTGAAAATCACTGGTTTATGCTTACGGTTATTTATTTGTGTATTCATGCATTCAATAAATATTTATCAGATGCAGATTATGTGACACGTACTAGATTACAACAGTAAGAGAGATACAGAGCTTGCCCTCTCCTATCCTGAGGTCTAGTTATAAGTGCAGATAAGTAATTATAATTTTGCAAATAAAATATCACCACAGAGAGAAGAACAAAGCCCTACCAGAGCAGAATGAAAGAGCAGCTAACCCAGCTTGTTGGGGGGCCGAAGAGGGATTAGGCTTTTTACAGAGGAAGAGGCACGTAGGTACATGCCAAAAAGATGAGTGGGAATTAGCTCAGTGAAAAATAAAAATGGTACAGAGTGTTCTAGCCAGAGAGAACAAGTAGACAATAGTCTGTAGGTGAGAAAGCAGGTCAGCACTATTGGGGCACCAAGAACTATGAGCAGGGACCAGGCCACATTGTACCTCATATCAAGGAGTCTGATTTTAGTCTAAGGACAGTGGTGAACTATGATCTTGTTTGAGTTGGGCTCCCATGCCCTGACTTTGGTAACTTCAGATATATGTCCTTTTACATAAGTCAGTCCTTGTATATTTCTATAGCAGCCTAGAACTTCCTCTGTGTAGCACCCTCCCTAAGCCTTGTCTACTCTTTTAACAGGAACAAGATGGAAACCATAAATCTTCCAGGTGTACCATTAATGAAAAGGAAAAATCATCTCTATAATTTAAACAAAAACTATTCTACATTGTTCACTGTTATACAAATAACTCTAAATTCTATACATACTCCATGTGGCCAAAAGCAAATGGGTTACCAAGTTTTTTCTGTATTAACTAATTAAATTAATGTTAAAAGAAGTTCCTGAAGAAAATAAGAAAGATTAATTTTCCACTTACAGATGAAACTAAGAAAAAAAGTCAATCAATAGCTTGTCAGGTTTGGAGAAGATCTACTGACTTCTCCTTTCCTGCCTTGATATTATATCTTATCATATTTGCCTAAATTCGGCTGGGAATTTCTGAGCCATAAGGACTTGAATTTGTAAAAATTAATGTCTAATATATTCATGACATAAGCAAGGGATTTGGTCTTTATATTACTTAAAGATATTAAATATGTAAGTGATGTTTTTTTCAATATACTATTGAAGGCATTAGCATAAGAGAGAAAACAACTTGATGTAATTTTGAATAACATTATGAGTCACAAAGAAATGTTCAACATATTGGCAGAATGTTTTTTACAAAGCAGTGACTGTGTTTTAACAGAATGTGTTTTTGATACATTCAGCTTGGAATTTTAAGGATGAAAAATTGGTAGCATTGCTTTGCTATTAAGTATCGTTATTCAAAGCAAGGCTTTATAGAATATATCTATTTGCAAGTAAATAAGTTTGAATTCATTTCCTCCTTGTCATCTGTTCAATACAGCATAAACAAGGAAGATGAGAGCTCTGGGGAAATTAAATCAGTGATGAACTTTTCTCTCCAGTTCTATAAAGATTCATGTTTTCATCTGGAGAAGTGGCTCAGAAATCTCTACCTTTGACCCTTAATACCCTTCAAAGCAATTCTTGTCCATTGATTTTTCTCTCACAGGTAAAAAATATTCCTGGAGTTTTAAATTCTCATAAATTCTCTTCCTTACATTTTAAATTCTGAATGTTCAAAAAGATTCTCAGGTGCTAGAGAACCTATCCTCCCTCTGAAGCTCTATTACCTTTGTCCAATTTTTCTCATCAGAAATTTAAATATCAGTATAGGGTCCTTAAAAATGAACAAGCACATGACCTTTTTATCATATTATTTGTTGTCTAGTGTTTAAAAAGTATCTCATCCTAAGTGTTTATATCTGAATAGCTAACTAAGATTATTAAACCTAGGCTGGGCACAGTGGCTCCCACCTATAAACCTAACACTCTGGGAGCCTGAGACAGGTGAATTGCTTGAGCTCTGGAGTTCAGGACAAGCCTGAGCAAGAGTAAGACTCCATCTCTAAAAAATAACCAGGCATTATGGCAGGCACCTGTAGTTCCAGCTACTCAGGAGCCTGAAGCAAGAGAATCGCTTGAGCCCAAGAATTTGAAGTTGCTATGAGCTATGAAGCCATGGCACTCTATTGAGGGTGACAAAGTGAGACTCTGTCTCAAAAAAAAAAAAAATTATAAAACCTATTAGAGAATTAGAAGTTAAATTTTTCCTAACAATATTTGTATTTTCAAAGGTATAAACAAAAGTTAATTTTAAATAGTAATTTTAATGATATTTAGACACAATTATATTGTTATAATTTTAGCCAATTGCACTTAGTCTAATGCAATCCCATGAAAAATGCATACCCTATCAAGGAGATGGGTACACTGGACTAAAGAAAAAAGTCTATCTAAAGCTCACTGCTCTAATTCTGATTTCAGATGCCTAGAGGTCAAAAATATTCTCCCTATCAGGGAGATGGATACATCAGGCTAAAAAAAAAAAAAATTGTTATCTATCTAAATCTCACTTCTGATTCTGATTTCAGATGGATGTGCCTCCAGGTCAAGATGACTCTGATCATGCCAACACTCATGAATATTGTGCAGAAAAGCAGTGTTAACATACCATCAGTTTCATGACCCTGGTTAATGGGTGTTAACCAGTGTCCAACACATCCACTCTCAGAGTGACTGACCAAGATGTAGGATTACATACTTACCAAAATAATAAATGCATTGGTGAGTCCACTAGGCAGATAATCACCCAGGTTTCAAGTGGACATTCTGACCATGGTATTAGCTGTTGGCTAACTCCATTTGAAATTTCTACAACTTAATCTCAATCATTTCTTGTAACATTAGCAACATGTAGAAACCATAAATAAAAATTATATGTGTCTTTCTGGATGTAGGAATAAGTGATGCTATCAGTTACTCATTTATCTATCTGTTCCACAAACATTACTCACTCTGTGTGACAAGTTCTTTAATAAGTAGTGGGGGTGGGGGGGCATTCCCACCTTGAAACAGCTCATGGCCAAGCAGGGGAGACAGAAATGGGTGTAAATGTGATAATGCATGAAAAAAATATATAATCATGCTTTGTAAAGTAGAATTGAAGCAAGTGGAGGAAGGAATTAATTCTGCATGTGACTGGGTTGGGAGGGGTCAGATGTATGATTTTAAATAAATGAGAGATTTTACCAAAGAATCATCACTTTCTATCTCGTACATCAGTGATTGCAGAACTTGTGCTTATAGATTTTCAAACTTATGAATGACTAGTTCAAATAGTTTATATGCAAAGATCTTCATTAAATATAGGAAAAACCTAGTTCTGGGAGTAAAATTTATCTGTTATGTAAAATCAAGGACAGCATGTGACTCCCACACTCCCATTTATTTGCACCCACTAATTTGCATTGGAAATGACTTGCCTACTAGCAAAAGAACTCAGCTGTGTTTACAATCGGAACTTAGACATATTTCTAATCCACAATAAGCAAGCCCTATGTCTATTTTTGTTCACCAGTATATCCATAGGATCTATGACAGTGCCTCCTACACAGAAAGTGCTCAATATAAACCTATTGAATGCAGGGACAAATATTTAAGCATGCCAATAACTCCTCTAGATACTGAGTGGCCAATGTGATACTTTTCGTAACTAACCTAAGCAAAATTAGTCACTCACGATCATTAGGTTAGTTTTCTATAGTCTTTAATCATGAGAGATAGTTAAAGGACATAGGTCTTCACTCCGAACATTTCTAGGTTTACTAGGTGTTCTATTACAATAAGAGTAAGTCTCAGACTGAATTCTGCAACACATTCACACATATATTAGCAAGCAGGCACAGAAAGAGTTAAGTCCCCGCTTTCTAACTAGCATGAAATATTCATTTGAAGGCATTGCAGGAATATCCTGGCAATAGGAGTCAGCTGAATTTCTGGTAAGAAGCACAGAGACAGATAGACTGGCGTAGGGGATCCTGCCGACTAGCCGAACTGAAGGGATCAAGAAGAAACTTGCCCTTTCCCCTAGGTTGGTTTGCTGAAAAGATCAAGTCAATTATGATACACAAATACCGATTATTGTGTTCCATTTGGCTGTGGTAGTCAGTATATTGACGGACAGTACAGGTGTGTAGCCTAGGAGCAATAGACTATGCCATGCGGTTTGGTCTACAGGCACGAGAACTTAAAGAGCAAGAGGAAGTGAAAGGAAAATTAGGGCAAGGAAACAGATAAAAGAAATCACTCATGAGGAAGAATCAGCAGAAAACTCCAGGGAACATGAAGAACCAGTCCAGAACAACCCCGCCAAGGGACCATGAGGTAGCTACTGCAGAGGAATCCACCTATAAAGAAATGTTAGGAATGACAGAAAGGGAATTTAGAATACACATGTTGAAAACACTGAAAGAAATGATGGAAACAATGAAGGAAACTGCTAATAAAGTGGAAAATAACCAAAAGGAAATTCAAAAACAGAATCAAATAAGAGATGAACGATATGAAGAATATAAAAAGGATATAGCAGAGCTAAAGGAACTAAAACAGTCAATTAGGGAACTTAAAGATGCAATGGAAAGTATCAGCAACAGGTTAGACCATGCAGAAGAAAGAATTTCAGAGGTAGAAGAAAAAATTTTTGAGATAACTCAGATAGTAAAAGAGGCAGAAAAGAAGAGAGAGAAAGCAGAACGTTCACTGTCAGAATTATGGGACTTTATGAAGCGTTCCAACATACGAGTTATAGGAATTCCAGAAGGGGAAGTGGATGCCCCAGAGGAATGGAAGCCATACTAGAGAATATTATAAAAAAAAATTTCCCAAATATCACCAAACATTCTGACACACTGCTTTCAGAGGGCTATCGGACCCCAGGTCGCCTCAACTCTAACCGAGCTTCTCCAAGACACATTGTGATGAACCTGTCCAAAGTCAAGACAAAAGAAAAGATTCTACAAACTGCCAGGAGTAAGCGCCAGTTGACCTACAGGGGCAAATCCATCAGAGTGACCGCAGACTTCTCTAATGAAACTTTCCAAGCAAGAAGACAATGGTCATCTACCTTTAATCTACTTAAACAGAACAATTTTCAGCCCAGAATTCTGTACCCTGCTAAGCTAAACTTCAAAATTGATGGAGAAATCAAATCATTTACGGATATACAAACATGGAGGAAATTTGCCACAACAAGACCAGCCCTACAGGAAATACTACAACCTGTTCTGCACACTGACCACCACAATGGATCAGCAGCAAAGTAAGAACTCAGAAATTAAAGGACAGAACCTAACCTCCACACTGATGCAAAAGATAAAACTAAACAATGGACTCTCACAAAATAAGACGAATAGAATACTACCACACTTATCAATTATCTCAATAAATGTTAATGGCTTGAATTCCCCACTGAAGAGACATAGATTGGCTGACTGGATTAAAAAACACAAGCCATCCATTTGATGTCTGCAAGAAAAACACCTGGCTTCAAAAGACAAATTAAAGCTCCGAGTCAAGGGTTGGAAGACAATTTTTCAGGCAAATGGAATTCAGAAGAAAAGAGGACTTGCAATCTTATTTTCAGATACATGTGGATTTAAAGCAACTAAAGTCAAAAAAGACAAAGATGGTCACTTTATATTGGTCAAGGGAAAAATACAACAAGAAGACATTTCAATTCTAAATATTTATGCACCCAATTTAAATGCTCCCAGATTCTGAAACAGACCTTACTCAATATGAGCAATATGATATCTCATAACACCATAATAACAGGGGACCTTAACACTCCTCTTACAGAGCTGGACAGATCCTCTAAACAGAAATTAAACAAGGATATAAGAGATTTAAATGAGAACCTAGAACAACTATGCTTGATAGACGCATATAGAACACTCCATCGCAAAGGTAAAGAGTATACATTCTTCTCATCACCCCATGGAACATTCTCCAAAATTGATCATATCCTGGGACACAAAACAAATATCAACAGAATCAAAAGAATTGAAATTTTACCTTGTATCTTCTCAGACCATAAGGCACTAAAGGTGGAACTCAACTCTAACAAAAATGCTCGACCCCACCCAAAGGCATGGAAGTTAAACAATCTTCTGTTGAATAACAGATGGGTGCAGGAAGAAATAAAACAGGAAATCATTAACTTCCTTGAGCATAACAACAATGAAGACACAAGCTACCAAAACCTGTGGGATACTGCAAAAGCAGAAGGAAAATTCATTGCTTTAGATGCCTACATTCGAAAAACAGAAAGAGAGCACATCAACAATCTCACAAGAGATCTTATGGAATTGGAAAAAGAAGAACAATCTAAGCCTAAAATCAGTAGAAGAAAAGAAATATCCAAAATCAAATCAGAGATCAATGAAATTGAAAACAAAAGAATCATTCAGAAAATTAATGAAACAAGGAGTTGGTTTTTTGAAAAAATAAATAAAATAGATAAACCATTGGCCAGACTAACGAGGAATAGA
Organism: Nycticebus coucang; assembly: GCF_027406575.1. NCBI lineage: Eukaryota > Metazoa > Chordata > Mammalia > Primates > Lorisidae > Nycticebus > Nycticebus coucang. The sequence goes on from NC_069786.1 coordinate 79,522,193, forward strand.
AAAGTAAAATCTCTAGTAACCTCAATCAGAAACGATAAAGGGGAAATAACAACTGATCCCACAGAGATACAAGAGATCATCTCTGAATACTACCAGAAACTCTATGCCCAGAAATTTGACAATGTGAAGGAAATGGATCAATATTTGGAATCACACCCTCTCCCTAGACTCAGCCAGGTAGAAATAGAGCTCCTGAACAGACCGATTTCAAGCTCTGAGATCAAAGAAACAATAAAAAATCTTCCAACCAAAAAATGCCCTGGTCCAGATGGCTTCACTCCAGAATTCTATCAAACCTTCAAGGAAGAGCTTATTCCTGTACTGCAGAAATTATTCCAAAAAATTGAGGAAGAAGGAATCTTCCCCAACACATTCTATGAAGCAAACATCACCCTGATACCAAAACCAGGAAAAGACCCAAACAAAAAGGAGAATTTCAGACCAATCTCACTCATGAACATAGATGCAAAAATTCTCAACAAAATCCTAGCCAATAGATTACAGCTTATCATCAAAAAAGTCATTCATCATGATCAAGTAGGCTTCATCCCAGGGATGCAAGGCTGGTTTAACATACACAAGTCCATAAACCTTATCCACCATATTAACAGAGGCAAAAATAAAGATCACATGATCCTCTCAATAGATGCAGAAAAAGCATTTGATAAAATCCAGCATCCTTTTCTAATTAGAACACTGAAGAGTATAGGCATAGGTGGCACATTTCTAAAACTGATTGAAGCTATCTATGACAAACCCACAGCCAATATTTTACTGAATGGAGTAAAACTGAAAGCTTTTCCTCTTAGAACTGGAACCAGACAAGGTTGTCCTCTGTCACCTTTACTAGTCAACGTAGTGCTGGAAGTTCTACCCAACACAATTAGGCAAGACAAGGAAATAAAGGGAATCCAAATGGGAGCAGAGGAGGTCAAACTCTCCCTCTTTGCTGACGACATGATCTTATACTTAGAGAACCCCAAAGACTCAACCACAAGACTCCTAGAAGTCATCGAAAAATACAGTAATGTTTCAGGATATAAAATCAATGTCCACAAGTCAGTAGCCTTTGTGTACACCAATAACAGTCAAGATGAGAAGCTAATTAAGGACACAACTCCCTTCACCATAGTTTCAAAGAAAATGAAATACCTAGGAATATACCTAATGAAGGAGGTGAAGGACCTCTATAAAGAAAACTATGAAATCCTCAGAAAGGAAATAGCAGAGGATATTAACAAATGGAAGAACATACCATGCTCATGGATGGGAAGAATCAACATTGTTAAAATGTCTATACTTCCCAAAGCAATTTACCTATTCAATGCCATTCCTATCAAAGTACCAACATTGTACTTTCAAGATTTGGAAAAAATGATTCTGCGTTTTGTATGGAACCGGAAAAAACCCCGTACAGCTAAGGCAGTTCTCTGTAACAAAAATAAAGCTGGGGGCATCAGCATACCAGATTTTAGTCTGTACTACAAAGCCATAGTGCTCAAGACAGCATGGTACTGGCACAAAAACAGAGACATAGACACTTGGAATCAAATTGAAAACCAAGAAATGAAACTAACATCTTACAACCACCTAATCTTTGATAAACCAAACAAGAACATACCTTGGGGGAAAGACTCCCTATTCAATAAATGGTGTTGGGAGAACTGGATGTCTACATGTAAAAGACTGAAACTGGACCCACACCTTTCCCCACTCACAAAAATTGATTCAAGGTGGATAAAGGACTTCAATTTAAGGCATGAAACAATAAAAATCCTCCAAGAAAGCATAGGAAAAACACTGGAAGATATTGCCCTGGGGAAAGACTTCATGAAGAAGACTGCCATGGCAATTGCAACAACAACAAAAATAAACAAATGGGACTTCATTAAACTGAAAAGCTTCTGTACAGCTAAGGAGACAATAACCAAAGCAAAGAGACAACCTACACAATGGGAAAGGATATTTGCATATTTTCAATCAGACAAAAGCTTGATAACTAGGGTCTATAGAGAACTCAAATTAATCCACATGAAAAAAGCCAACAATCCCATATATCAATGGGCGAGAGACATCAATAGAACTTTCTCTAAAGACGATAGACGAATGGCTAACAAACACATGAAAAAATGTTCATCATCTCTATATATTAGAGAAATGCAAATCAAAACAACCCTGAGATATCATCTAACCCCAGTGAGAATGGCCCACATCACAAAATCTCAAAACTGCAGATGTTGGCGTGGATGTGGAGAGAAGGCAACACTTTTACACTGCTGGTGGGACTGCAAACTAGTACAACCTTTCTGGAAGGAAGTATGGAGAAACCTCAAAGCACTCAAGCTAGACCTCCCATTCGATCCTGCAATCCCATTACTGGGCATCTACCCAGAAGGAAAGAAATCCTTTTATCATAAGGACACTTGTACTAGACTGTTTATTGCAGCTCAATTTACAATTGCCAAAATGTGGAAACAGCCTAAATGCCCACCAACCCAGGAATGGATTAACAAGCTGTGGTATATGTATACCATGGAATACTATTCAGCCATTAAAAAAATGGAGACTTTACATCCTTCGTATTAACCTGGATGGAAGTGGTAGACATTATTCTTAGTAAAGCATCACAAGAATGGAGAAGCATGAATCCTATGTACTCAATCTTGATATGAGGACAATTAATGACAATTATGGTTATGGGGGGGGAAACAGAAAAAGTGAAGGAGGGAGGGGGATGGGGCCTTGGTGTGTGTCACACTTTATGGGGGCAAGACATGATTGTAAGAGGGACTTTACCTAACAATTGCAATCAGTGTAACCTGGCTTATTGTACCCTCAATGAATCCCCAACAATAAAAAAAAAAAAAAAGTTAAAAAAAAAGAAGCACAGAGACAGAATCCTCAATTATGGCTATACGTGGGGCCAAATAGAGTCCTAGACCCAGGTCACCACCCTAATGGGTCTGGGCTAGAGTTTCTCAACCTTGGCACTATCAGTTCTTTTTTGTGAATGGAAGGAGGGGGTAATTCTGTGCATTGTAGGATTTTTATCAATATCCCTGATATCTACCCACTAGATGACAGTAACCGCCTCTGCCCTTAGTTGTGACATCCAAAAATGTCTCCAGAGGTTGCTGAATAATTGGGAATAGGAGACAGAGGAAAGGGGCAGGGAGAAAAATCACTCCTGGGCAAGAACCACTAGTCTAGGCTTCTTGGCTCACTGGACATTTAGTGTCTGTTTATGTCAGTTGGTGGTGCCTATGCAACATTACTAACCGATCCATACATCTTGAACATTCTCATTTCACCAGTAAAAAATCATTTCTAACATGGCTTATACTATAATTAGGACACCTACTAGTACTAATCAGACAGCAAGATGCAAGGTGCTAGGAGCAGGTGCCTCTGGAGAGTGCATTCCTGATTAGATTCTTTCAAAAGATAACTAACTGTTTGTGGTGGGTGTAAGCCTGATTAGAGTATTTCATATGTTAACTAACCATCTCTCTGACTTCAAATAAAATGAATACTTGTTAGTTCTCTAATCTCTAATTTAGATCCCAGGTTGGTAATACCCACAGGTACCTCCCAGGAATAACCACTGGAAAATTTAAGGATAATAGGTGGTGGGGAAGGTGAAGGGAGAAATGACAAAGTTAATAGCAATAATGCAAATACCTTAAACAACACAAGAACACATGCTGTAATCTTACTGGGAAAACAGCTGAGATGTAGCATGCTCTATATATCCTCTCTGAGTCTTACCCAACTAAAATGATTTTGTTGGTGCACAGGCATATTCATTGCAGTAGGTTTTCAGTTCAAAGAATAAATTATGACCAAAAATTTTACAGGTATATAGAGTAAATATTTGGGTAGTGACATTTGAATATTTCAGTTTTGCTTCAAGTAAAATGATCATTATGCTGACAAAAGGCAGCTACTTCTCATTCAGAGTTGACTATTCTGGGGATGTTTGTGCATACAAAAACAGAAAAATAGGACATGACAAATCAAATGATTTCAATAAAGTAATCAATAACCACTTGGAGGTATTTTAGATAAATTATTCCCCTGGGCAGAATACGGAAGTTTAACACCTGACCCATCCAGAATAAGAAAGACTCAGAAAATGAGTCAAAGAGGGCAAAAGAGGGCAATGGACATGTCTGTCAAAGCAGATGTTTCTCCACACACTGTTCCCTATCTCTAGACAGAGGTGGAGAGAGTTAGTCACACAGCCCAGAGAGTGGGGAGAGGTGGGGAGAGTTACACAGCTCTAAGAGTGCCCCCAAGGAAAAAGACTGGCCACCATTTATGTCTTCCAAGGTAAGATTCTTTGGGGAGGGTGAAACTCTGTGCAGAGACTATTAAAATCTGCTCTGAAGAAATTGTAACAAAGGACCTAAAAGTGTGTGTGCTACCACGAGCACGTGGAATAGGAGAATCCTTCTTATTCCTGACATCTATTTCATTTATTAACTTACATGGGGATGGAGGATAAAGAACGTCTTATCTACAGCTAGCAATCACATACTGTTATAAACTGGTGGGGAGGGAGGGAAGACATCTTCTTCCAATCTCAGATCTCCAAGGTAAGTCTCTACAACTCTCTCATAATCATTCCTCCCATAAGAAAAAGAGTGACTAACCTATGATTTGGCTTGATTTATTGTATTTGGGGTTTTTTTCTTTGGGATCTTGCTGCCAACAAAGAAGGATAATACTAGACTGTTCTCTACTTGATGGGAAACTATAATGTTAAGTTGGTCTTAATTTTTCAGATGTGTCATTGCCCTGGACGATTAAGTCGGAGGTGATGTGTTAGGAAGCCCATCAGGCCAGAATATCTGAACTACAGTCTCCAACCACTTTTTCGCTTGTTATTAAGTGGATATCTTTATTTCTATCTATCAATTCCCATGTACATGTCTTAACTAGTTCTGAACTCAAAAGGATCAGAGAAAGGTTAAGTAGCAGCCAAATAACCAGTAACATAAAACACAAGAAACCCTACGTCACATGAACAAAGATTAGTATCTGATAACCAACACAACATTTGATTATTGAATTTTCTGGTATGAGATTTTAATATTTTAGAAAGGGGTAAGTGGGAGTCTAACATTGTGGGGTTCAGGCAACTATTGTAGCTTTGTCCACAGATGAAAGGATAAAATCTTATGTTAAGTTTGTCCACAGGCTAGAGGACACCACACACACACACACACACAAATGTAATAGTTTCAAATTGGCTTTGTTAGTTATATAACTATGTATAGTTACATAAATATAGTTACATATATATATAGTTTTACATATATATATAAAATCCATGATCATGGGGACCCTAAAATAGGACATATGCCATCTTCTTCAGTTGATTCAGATAAATAACTCCAAAAAATTATTCAAACTACAAAAGGTAATTAAAAAGACTTATGCCCTACTGGGCATGGTGGCTCACACCTATAATCCTAGCACTTTGGGAGGCTGAGGTTGGTAAATTGCCTGAGCTCAGGAGTTCAAGACCAGTCTGAGCTATAGCATCTCTCAAAAAAAAAAAAAAAAAGCCAGGCATTGTGGCAGGTGCCTGTATGTAGTCCCAGCTACCAGCTACTAGGGAAGCTGAGGAAGACTCACTTGAGCCCAAGAATTTGAAGTTGCTGTGAGCTACGATGCCACAGCACTCTACTGAGGGTGACAAAGTGAGACTGTCTCAAAAACAAAAACAAACACCTATGCCCAGAACACTGTTTCTAGAAATTATATTTGCTCTGAAAAACAAAAAGATATTGAATTAGCTATAAAAAATATGCTTTGATGGTGCATGATAGTGAAAGAAAAATTAAGCAAGGCAGTAAGAAAGCAAGAGATTGACCTAGGAGAGAGGGTAAAATCTTAGAGATCATATATACATCTATTAAACAGGAAGAGGCAATGGTCCAAGATCCAGTTGTGCTTAAAAAAGGCATCTGGGAAAGGGAAAAGTTCAGGCCAGATGGTAAGATAACATGTGGTTGTTCAAACAGCCGGCATCAACTGACAGACATATGAGTAAACAGGTTTTCATTGATTCCACATCCTTGCCTTTAAGCTGCCTTGGCTGACACTGAGTAAAACAGAGATGAGCCAACCCACCCAAGCCCTGCCAAAATTACAGATTTTTAGAAAATGGCTATATTTAATGTTCTCCACCACTACATTTTGGAGTGGTGTGTAACAGCAATAAGTAGAACAATCCTTTATTGGACTCGGCCTCAGAAACAAGTTTGTCACATTCACACCTTACATTTTTACATACATTTGTTTAATCAAATGTAAGTTTGATCAATCAATTAAGAGTTGTACAAGTTCTAAGGGTCTATTGTTAGGATATAGAGGATTTCTTTTTTCTGTAATGTCACAATAGTACGTCCTAGGGGTGATCATCAGGGTCAGTATCCTTTAGTACATGAGATGCTTTTTCAAAATATATTTGCATATTTATATGTTTTATAATTTGTGTATTCTATAATTTCCCCTCTTCATAAAATTTTTCTTCAGTTTCAGGTTTGTTTGTTTTTTTTTTTTTTTATTGTTGGGGATTCATTGAGGGTACAATAAGCCAGGTTACACTGATTCCAATTGTTAGGTAAAGTCCCTCTTGCAATCATGTCTTGCCCCCATAAAGTGTGATGCACACCAAGGTCCCACCCCCCCTCCCTCCGTCCCTCTTTCTGCTTCCACCCCCCAGAACCTTGTCATTAATAGTCCTCATATCAAAATTGAGTACATAGGATTCATGCCAATTTCAGGTTTTAATATTTATTTTCTTTCCTTGTTATGGTTTTTCTTCTCAAAGGAATTCTATAGTTCCTGTATTGGGTTTTCTTAGTCAATCTTCGAGTGACAAGAGAAATTTGTCACTTTCTCTTAAATCCTTTTCAATTTTTTATTTTTGATAATTTTTTCCTTTTTCCTTATATTTTTCTGAAAGCATTGTTATGTTTACTCCCTCTGTGCTCCTTCCAGTTTAGTCTGTATTTCTAAAATAATTTTTCTTTAATTTCTAACCATTTCTTCCACTCTGTCACTTCCTTTCTGAATCTCCAACTTCAATTTATATTAGTTTTCATAATATGTATCATTGTCTTAATGTCTATGAGCTCATTAAGTAGTAGGTTGTAACTTTCACATATTAGATAGATGTCTTCTAGTGTGCTATTATTGGTTGTAAAATGTTGTTATCTTATCTCTTCTCTTTCATTATTGCAACATTTTTCTTTTTGTGAGATTTGACCTCAATAGTTTATGGGGGCTTTCGTGTACAGTTGGTTTTCATGAACTTTTGGAAGGACATTCTAACTTCAGGGCTCCTTGTTCTGTTGGATTTTATGACGTGTTAAATAATAGGGCAGCTTGCTGAGACTTTCTGTCTTCATCCTCTCCCTGTCCTACTTAAACATTGCCTTCTGGTACTCTATGTTGTCTCTCATTGGCCTTTTTTTTTTTTTTTTTAAGACAGAGTTTCAATTTGTCAAGGCTTCACAGCTCTCAACAATCTCCAACTCTTGGGCTCAAGCAATTCTTTTGCCTCAGCCTCTCAAGAAGCTGAGACTACAGCCACCCGCCACAATGCCAGGCTATTTTTTTTCCTTTTTTTTTTTTTTTTTTGTAGAGACAGAGTCTCACTTTATGGCCTTCAGTAGAGTGCCATGGCCTCACACAGCTCACAGCAACCTCCAACTCCTGGGCTGAAGCGATTCTCTTGCCTCAGCCTCCCGAGTAGCTGGGACTACAGGTGCCCGCCACAACGCCCGGCTATTTTTTGGTTGCAGTTTGGCCAGGGCGGGTTTGAACCCGCCACCCTCGGTATATGGGGCCGGCGCCTTACCGACTGAGCCACAGGCGCCGCCCGCCAGGCTATTTTTTTGAGATGGGGTCTCGTTCTTGCTCAGGCTGGTCTGGAGCCTTTGAGCTCAGGCCATCCACCCATCTCGGCCTCCCAAGTGCTGGGATTGCAGGCATGAGCCACCACACCCAGCCCCCATATTGGCCAATTTTTAATGCACTCCAAAGTTTCTCCTTAGTGTAAAAATACTGTCTTGAAAAGGACTTATAGCTGGTAAATTTCAAGTGTTAACAGGACCTCAGCTTCTCTAGCCCTTTTAGACCTCCCTAAAGGGCTGAGCATTCGCCCACTTTTATAGTAGGTGAAACTACCAGTTTCAGTTACTAATCTCAGATGGCCCTCATTATACTTTCTAATGAATATTGGTTGGTTACTTTAGGATTCCCCAGATTCCCGATTGTCTTTCTCAGCTTTCCCCCATATATACACCAATAACTCGTGGGTCTTGTAGCTCTTGGTGGTTTGAGCCTAGTTCTACTTTTGAGCTTCAAGGGACTATCATGTCGCCATGTTTTATTATAAATGTTGTCCTTATTTTGATTTTGCTATCTAGTTAGCTGTGTTATTTTTATGGCAGGATATAAGATCCCCAATCTATCCTTGCACTGCCACCTCCATCTTCCTACCAAATAATTTTTTCAACAATGGCATTTATGATGGCATATCAGAGGACAAAATAGAAGTGGTATTTTAGATTTCAAGTTAACACCAATGCCAAATATTCCAGGTATGCCGTACATTGGTTGCAATAGCTAAAAGTAAGCTAACTTTATTTCCTAAACATTAAATTTTTAAAGATTATTATTTTATCAATAGAATAATGACTTAATAATTCTATTTGCCAGATATTTGTTCCTATAATAATGCTTAAATAATCAAGAAATAATTGTTTGACAAACTGGTAGTTATTACAATTTGTATTACTTCCTTGAAATAGAGCATTTGCTGAAATCATGAAAATATTTATTGCACAAAATAAAATAAAATGTTAGAAAGAAGCACTTTCTTTAAGAAATATACTTAAAGAAAAAAATTAATTGGGCAGCACCTGGGCAGCTCAAGGAGTAGGGTGCCGGTCCCATATGCCAGAGGTGGTGGGTTCAAACCCAGTCCCGGCCAAAAAAAAAGAAAAAAAATTAATTATCTCAGAATGCTTACTAAAAAACAAATTCTTTTGAAGCAAATGTTTCTTTAAAATAATTTCTTTTCAGTATAATTTTTTTATTTTGACAGAGTCTCATTACGTCGCCCTCAGTAGAGTGCCATAGTGTCGCAGCTCACAGCAGCCTCCAACTCTTGGGCTTAAGTGATTCTCTTGCCTCAGCCTCCCAAGTAGCTGGGACTACAAGCGGCCGCCACAACTCCCAACTATTTTTTGGTTGCAGTTGTCATTGTCGTTTAGCAGGCCCAGGCCAAGCTCAATCCCACCAGCATTGGTGTATGTGGCTGGCCCCCTATTCACTGAGCTATAGGCACAGAGCCAATATAATTCTTGTAGATATATAGTGCAAGATATGTTTAATAAACAATTTCCAGGCCATATATACTATGTAGCAATTTTATAAGTTAAGGCAATTAGTATGATGCTCTACTTCTAATTATCTTTTGTTTCCTTTATTCTTAATTATTGGACATGCAGGGACTTGTATGCAATTATTTGCATGAAAAGGACGGAGAAGAAGCCACAGGTGTATAATAATCATTCACATGTTTCCAGGTCACAGAGGATGCGGGAAGACCTCAGGGATCCTGGAGCCATGGATACCAAATGCAACTATCTCCAAGGACCTGCAGAGCACAATGGGCACTTAAGTCCCAGGCCCTTTAAGTTCATTTGCAGAGTTAGAAATGAAACAAAGAAAAAACTAGTCTCCCATATTTTTTTGATTACTGAAAGATTTGTTTTTAAAGTGCATTCTTCTTGGAACATAAACCCTATGTCTACTTGAGGTAAGCTTTAAGTAAGCAAAAGCAACACTACAAGCACACAGTCACACATAGTATTTTCTAATTATTTCATAGTTTAGCTCAAAAGTCTAAGAATCGGTGTGATTTGAAAAAAATCACAGATTTTAAAAAGTCAAATAAAGTAAAAGAGAACAATATCCAAAAGTATTATTATAACAATAGAAGGTGTCATTTACCCAGGGATGTTAAAATCATTAAAATACTTGTAGTATCTGCCCAAAACAATGATGAATAGGTCAGCTGTGTTTGACTTCCCTGCCACCTGCTGGTGGATCTGGGGATCAAACCTAGGGATTAAATTGGACAAGTTGACACTTGAATCCAGCGGCCTCTTTCATTACTAAAGGATTGAGAATAATATTGTTTGTCTCAAGCATGTGAGCAGATTTGGGCTATTCCCTGTACCAGAAAATTGGGAGAGATTGGCAGAGATCAAATGAAAGCCCCATCACCCTATTGCTGTACCTATGAAGTACTTGAGGAATCTGGACTGCAGATAGCAGGATATGGCTCCACTTGACATAAAGACAAGTAATTCCTTCTGATGAGTCAGACCTGTGGGAGGGAATCTGTATTAGGTTTGAAAACTCCTTTGAAGTCTGTGCCATGCAGCATCTTATGCCAAAAGGATAGATAATTATCTAGAGTGACTAATTCATTTCTGCAGACCCATTACTTGTTCTATAAAATGCAGTCTTCTATTTACCTGTTGTCTCCACCACTGGGACTGAGTTCATATGACAGAGACCATGTCACCTACATTCTTTTATTTCTGTAGTACACGTATAATAAAAATAATGTGAGTAGCCAATAAAGGTTTTTTGAGCATTGAATAAATAAGCAGAAAAGTCTTTATGCAGAAAAGCTAATGGCATTGGAAATTTGAGAATGCCCTTGTGTGCTGTCAGGCCATTTGTGAAACTTTAAATAAAACTGCCTTGAAAATGCATAGGTGTCACTTTTTCTGTCCAGAAGTACTTTTTACCTGTTCTTTTGTTACTAATTTTTATCTGTTCATTAATAGTTAAACTTATCAAAGGGCTTTGGATCTGTAAATATAATTTAACCATAGATTCTTTTAAATTCATAATTGAAAATATCTGCTAGAATAAGGTGGAGTTATTCTTTTCAAAGATTGTTCTCTTCTTTTCAAAGATTATGCTGTGGTCTATGATCCAAAGTGAGTTTTAAAAATTTAAACACTTATATATAACACTTACAAACCTAATCCTAAATTTAATTTTCATTTACTTTCAACATTCAGGTACACTGAAAAGCTGACCTAGAAACTTATTTCTAGATCACCAAATTGTGAAGAAAATACATGAGCTTATAACTCACTAACCTTAAAATGTGGATCGTTGCTAGAGTCTGTCTACAGCACTTTCCCTCTGTATTTCAAAGTACAGATTTAAGCAATTGTTGAATATCTGTACTGTTTCCTTTCTAGTCCTCACAGAAGCTCCTACACAATGACTATTGAGTAGTACTCCTTTGTGGTTGCAGCTGGCTTCCTTATTTCAATCTATTAGAAAAACCTCCTAGTTGAAAATTAAAATTCTATTATATTAAGATATTCCTCAAATTATTTTTGACTAATCCAACATCCAGTTTCTACATGACATAATTTTTCTTTGACATATACTAACCAGATAGTAAATGGACACAAAGCAGATTTTAGAAAATAATTTATAAGAAAATTTTAATAAGATCACTTCTTATATAAAGCTGTTTTATTAAACAGTCTTCTGATCTGTGATGGATAAGAGCAGACTTTTTCAAAAGTAGGCATAAGATCAAACATATTTAACAACTCCTTTAGCATAGGAATTGACCAATCAGAATGGCTGTTGGTGGCCATATCACTGGCCCAAGGGCCTGAATTGCTCCCTGATGTCCCCAATAGTTATTGGGTCCTGAGAGGTCTGGGTGAGTTGTAGAGACTAGATGCAGTGATAGTGAGGGGCACTCTGGAACTTAAGGCAATGGCTATTTATCAACAGATGGAGTGATATCCAATAATGTAACAACTTTGCATCTTCAGTGGCACACACTGGTATAAAATAAGTACCACATTAAGCTTTTCTTAACAGAAAAGAAAATGAAAGATAAAGACAATTAAAGTAAGAGTTGTTTCCCTTTGAGGAAAGGTATAACTATCCCATCTCATAAAGTTTTCAAGGATTCGGCATTATCAGGTTAAGCAAGGTCTTAAGCTTCTAGAATTTGGGGAGACAATTTTTAAGAAAAAAAAAATTTTAATGCAAATTTTACAAAAACATACGACTATATGGACACATTTCTAGCTTCTAGAGGCCCTCCCAGAGGGCCTACCTAAAAAAACTTCATCTTCATTATCATCACTAAATTAACCTCAGTAGATCATTCAAAAGAAATTGCATAATTGATTGACTCTTTGAAAGAGTCTACTATGGGGGTGGCATCTGTGGTTCAGTGTATAGGGCGCCAGCCCCATATACCCAGAGTGGTGGGTGTATGTGGTGGGCGTTGTGGTCGGCACCTATAGTCCCAGCTACTTGGGAGACTGAGGCGAGAGACTCGCCTAAGCCCAGGAGTTGGAGGTTGCTATGAGCTGTGACACCATGGCATTCTACTGAGGGTGACAAAGTGAGACTCTGTCTCTTAAAAAAAGAAAAGGAAAGAAAGAGTCTACTATGGTCAATATAAATTGTGAATCTGGAAAACCGAAAATTTGTTAAAATCCAGTTACATGTGACATTAACTGTGTTTCTTTATAGTAAACAGGAAAATCAAATAGGTCAAAGATAGACGGGGGATAATATATGTTTACTTTTTTATCCTACTCAATTCTTTTCAAAACTTGGTCAAAGACTATTTTCATAGTTAGAAGAGGAAACCCAACAATACCAATAAGGCCGTGTTTTTCTCTCTGTAAAGCGTGTTCGAAATTCTTTCCTTATAAAAATTGCTGTGGACTCTTACCAGGAACACCAAACTAAAATTTTCTCAATTTTAGGCACCTATCAGGTGGATGACTTGATATGACTTGCTGAAGGGTAATGACTATTTGATTGGTTTGGTCTGAAGAAGTGTTGACATCTGGAATAAAGTCCAGGAGGCTGGGGAGATGAGTACAGGGTCAGCTACCTGTCAAGGCCTGTGCACCAGAAGTTCCCAACCCTCACAGCCCAGTCACCTCCCCTTACGCTGAGGCCCATCCCCACTTGTTTAAATCAGAACCTTTGGGGCTGGGACATCAGCTTTTTTTTTTTTTTTTTTTTCAGTTTTTGGCTGGAGCTGGGTTTGAACCCGCCACCTCTGGCATATGGAGCCAGTGCCCTACTCCTTTGAGCCACAGGCGCTGCCCACATCAGCATTTTTAAAGGTGTGATTTGAGATTGAGAAACACTGCTATAAATCTAAAGTACATGCAAATGAAGTCCAAAGCTTAAAACAAGAAAAAAAGAAAGAAAGAAAACTTTGTTTCATGAGGGAACATCTGAGACAGGACAGGGATAAGAAGTGATATTTAAGTCTCCAAAACAAAGTCTAACCAAATAAGGTACATGGTTTGGCATCTTGAAATTTGCCAGCTATGGAAATGCAAAGCAAGTGAGTCTTGCCACAAGTGTGGGTGCTGGAGTTCTTGTAGAGCCGTGCCAAGCACTCCCTCAGGCAAAGTGAGTGAGAAACTCACAGAGAGGCAAAGACAAGGTGCTGTGTATGCCAGGACGTGTATGCCCTGAGAATCCGCAGGGGCTTACAGGCCTCTCACTTTATCAGGGGAGAGCCAGGGAAATGTGAGCATTAGTAGGTGATCCTATCTGTCACCAAGGGATGGTGGTACTCTTTAAAAATTGGTTTGCATTTTAAATATTTTTATTTATTTAACATAATGTTCACTACTTGCCAAATAATCGAATAGAAAAATACATAAGGGTATCAAAGTTGAGGACAAGTGTCAATGTCTCTAATGAAAGCTGTAGAATAACCAGAAGACTGACTTAAAACAAAATAAAGGCCAGAAGGTATAGGGGATAAGAATTTTTATGCAAGAAATTTAAATGCATAATATGAAAATGATTTGAGGTCCCTCCCAGATTTACAATCAATTATGAGAAATGAAGTTTGTTATCAAAATCTTAAGATTTCTGAGGAATTTTGATTTATGGAGATAATGGAACCTACCAGGACAGGTATATATTACCCTATTCTATCCTTCTCCAGAGGATCCAGCCTATGTGCCCTGCTCTCTAAGGGGAGGTATATTTATCTGGATGGTGGATATGGAGAAGCCACCACTAGGTTCAAAGGGGAGAGTGGTAGAAACTGGGAGAAGCCAGCACTGACAGATGGAAGCCAAGGAAGGAAGGAGCAGCAGGCCAGGACACAGCCTGTGAACTGAGGCATCCTGCAGAGGCCCTGAGAGGTGGGGCGACAGGGATAAATGGAGGAGAGAAAGAAAGGAGAGAGGGGACGCTGCTTCAGGAATACCCACCTTACCTTTATGCCCAAAGTCCACTCCTTAAGTAAGGAGTGTATTGCTTTACATCTAAATAGAAATCTCTAGGCCTTAGCTTTATTTGGGGAAATGGAAGACATCCTTTCAAGTATAAACAGCTCAGACATTGTAAAGTCCTCAAGAAAACAACTCAGCCTTCCCTATGTCCCCCACAACATCTGCACGCGGTGATGTTCGACAGTGCCTCCGCAAAGATTTTCTTCTGCTTTCATCTGATCATTCAGCCATTTTTGGAGACTTCTCCAAAGGAATTAAGGCACACACAAAAAATTCTCTTTTCACTCCACTGCTTTGTTAAAACATTTCTGTTCTTTTAAAAGCACATTTCAGAGTGTTCTTATTTCAGAATGTTAAAGAAGTTTGAAAGTCGACTAAGTCAGCCTGATGGGTCACCAATGCAAAATTACTGCAATCTGTTTCTCAGTTTATCAGTCTCCCTGAAAACCATTATGTCCTCTGCCCAGCCATAATAGCTTCATCTTTAAATGCTGAGAAGCATGCCCCAGAAGTTAAGATGGGAGTTTAATTTATTCCTTTTTCTATTCAACCCTTAGTCTTTTTTTCAGTGCTTTGCAAGCTGATTTATATTAAATGGCAATTATCCCAAGAAAAGAATTTTAAAGGAAAAAGAACAAGGATCTCTGCCATTAATTCTGCTTTCCCTCTCCCCCTCTCTCTCATTGCCCACATCACATACCTCCTATCCAGCTTTTCAGATGTGGGGCAAAGCAGCGCAGGGGAGGCCACTTCCTCAGCCTGGCCTTCAGTGACTGCTTCTTCCTCTAAGTTCCTACAGTGCTGATTATTTTATCCATCCAATTTGTACTTAACATGCGTATTACACTTACCATTACTGCACAAGAAATAACCTCAAAACTTAGTGGTTGAAATGCCACTTTACTGTGCTCTGATCGCTTGAGCCCAAGAGTTAGAGGTTGCTGTGAGCTATGATGCCACAGCACTCTACCAGGGGCAACAAAGTGAGACTCTGTCTCAAAAAAAAAACATAAAAAATAAATAAACCGCTTTCATAAAATAGGTATGTCATAAGATAAATGACATACTCTTCCCAGAAAAGTTGTTTTATTTTTTAAAAATATTTTTATCTTTCCCTGAGCTATACATGAAGTATTTATGAAGACCTTTCAGTAAAATGATAGAAAAAGAATTTAAAATTTATATTTGAAAGTAGTTCTAACAAAACATTGTCAGTAAAATTTTATTATATTTTTTCATTTAGAATAATTTTGGCTAATTTGTGGTACCTGGGCATTGAAATAACTATTCTGCTTACATATAGCAGTGCTTGAATAACCAGTCTAATTATTTCAAGGAATTATCAGCTTTTTGAGGTACTGATACAAAGTTAAGACATTACACGAGACATTTTGAGAGGAAATGTGCTATTTCTTGAAAAATGCTCAGAATACTAATTGAATGATCTTATATTTAAACATATTATCAATCATTAGCATTATCATAGAAGGCAGAGTCATATGCAGAGAAAAGAAAAAAAGCATTTCAAAAAAAGAACCATTTAAAATGACAAAAATAATCATTTGCTCAGTCCAAGAGTAGGGAGAATACAGTGAAAAGATTATGGAACAATCAATGAGACATATAGGTTTTCGAGAACTAAGTTTTAAAAAGGATATTCTATAGGTATTTTCCATATTATTCCTAAGCCTGCTATTACTGGTTAATCTTAATTTCTCTATACATTGCTAATTAATAAGGAAAATGTATACATGTATAAAAGAGCCATTTCTGATAAGAATTATCAACATTTGAGGCTGAGAACAGTGGCTCAGACCTGTAATCCTAGCACTCTAGGAGGCCAAGGCAGGTGGCTTGCTTGAGTTCAGGAGTTCAAAACCAGCCTGAGCAAGAGTGAGACACATCTCTAATAAAAATATACAATATATATGGAAAAATAAGCCAGGCATTATGGCAGGCAGCTGTAGTCCCAACTACTTTGGAAGCTGAGGCAGGAGGATCTCTTGAGCCCAAGAGTTTGAGGTTGCTGTGATCTATGATGCAACAACACTCTACACATGGTGACAGAGTGAGACTGTCTCCAAAAAAGAAGAAAAAAAAGAATTATCAATATTTTAGGAAATTTACCCCAAGACAATTTCAGAAAACAGATTATTGTTTTTTAAGTGTTTCATAATGGCTATTCTTTTTTTACTCCTAAAAGATTTACCAGGTGCTTAATACAGGGTGTCCATATTTAAAATAGTCAACTATTTGGACACACGAACTTTATGGACACCATGTATGTGTCAGATACTCTCAGAGAGGCTTCTTTGTGTTCTTAACACCAGTAATTGAAGATGCCTAGATCCAATGTTGCTGCTTATGAACAATCTTAAAATAGACAAGTATAACAATGCAGACCACAGAACAGTAACTGCACATCTCCTTACATATCTAATACAGATCATCTCTAAGCACTACTATACATAAAATTGCTTCAATAGGGTAGGGTATGGCAGTAGGATTTTGAGAGTCCTAAAACACACTAAAATATAAATTGGATTCTTAATGCATTAACAAATTATTACTTAGGGTGTCTACGTGGATTTGTCAATCACAGAGACCTAGAAAACATAATCCTTAACCTTCAGAAATGTGCCATCTCTAATTGGATAGAGATAATAAGCCACTGATAATAATTACCTTGGTAAATGCCACATGGTGTCTTTATGACGGTAAAGCATAATGAATGAGAACATTATGCTGATTAGTTGTGCTTATGACAAAAAAAGATAAAGATGTCCAATATCTCAAATCCCAGAATCCTCAACTAGCCACCCAACTCTGCAGATTTCCTGGGGAAAATAATGAAAAGTTCCTACATGTCGTTAGTAAGTTTCATCGGCACACCATCACCTGAAACACCGGCCCTGGGAAGGCTGCTAAATTCTGAAGACCACTTAATGCCCCTCAACAAACAGGCTGAATTAAAATCCTCTGTAGACTATTTCACCTAAAAAAAGCATTTCTACTCCAGTGAAGAACTAGAAAAACAAATCAAAGAAAGAGAAATTTTCTTTCTAGTATTTCTCAAAGTGTGAATTACAGACCATGATGGGGTGGAGGGGCGTCCAGGAATCCATTTTTATCATGTTCTTCAATGGATACGTTTGTTTACTAAGATTTTAAAAGCACTCACTTAAAACTGAGAGCATTTGTCCTTAATAATTGACTTCAAGCCATCTCTTCCCTGGGCCATCCTTGGTCCAGTTAGGCCTACTGATGACAAGAGGCCCTTCCAATGCAGAAGGGCTCCAAGCCCAACCTACCTGTGGTATCCATCAGGGATGCTGCCCAAATATTTTCAGTGCTTCCCCCGCCTGCTCTGTCTTTTCCCTGTGATTATGCTGACGTGTGAACAAATGACGTGTAAATGGAAGTATTAGGTGTCACTCCTGGCAAAGCCTTTAAACACAAAAGTATGAGTTTCTATACCTTTAAAAAATCTCTTCATATTTGTGGAAACAGGAATGAATTCTTCCCCAAAGTCCTTGAACAAGAACAATGTGAAACATACTTCTAGTGGATAACCTTGGGACAATGCACATGAAATGTAAGAAATAAACCTGTTTTTTAAGACACTGAGACATTTACGGTTGTTTCCGCCAACAGAGACATAACCACACCAGTTACATAAAGTACCGACAATCACCAATCTGATGATCCACAGGAAAAGCAGAACTTTCAAGACCTCTTTTATTCCCTCCTAAATTCCAAGCCTCACTGTCGGATGTGCCCCTGAGCATTCCATAAACTCAGAGCTATGCTCCAAGGGTAGAGTAAGAAGAGAAAAGGGAGTAGTTTTGAACTAAATATTAATGTTAACTCTACTTGTACTTGGAATTATATTTTAGAATCAAAATTCTAATTAAACACACACACACATATACATGTGCATGGGCAAAAACACAGAATCACACACACAGTCAAAACAGAAAAAGCCAGAAGTCTAGGATCTCAGGAATGGCACATCTTCCAGTTCTCCCTCTCATCTCCCTTTAGGCTTATCATATTTCAAGGCTTTCAAGGCTTATCATATTTTTAGACTTTCAAGGCTTATCATATTTCTAGACTTATCTCCTGCAGTTTTCTGCATAGCTATTGTATGGCTGATATCCTTAGAATATCCCGTGGATATCCTCAGCTAGCACGACTTTACTGTCATTTAATGACATCCGAAATTTTTACAATGACTGTAGAAGATGTATACGAAATACAACTTTACAGAGTAACTGTCAGCCAATAAAATTTCCCAGGAATTACCACCTAAAATTAGTTTCTTATCACTAATCAATCACTTATGCAAAAGCAGGATCAAAGATGTGAGGCAAGTTAGTTTCCTTTGGACAATATGTTTATTTTGAACTTTGTGGTCCCCAAAACATCTCACAGATTTTCTCTCTTTGGATTCTTTTATCACAACTCTACAATGGAGGGATAATTTCATTATTTCCCTGTTATGGATGAAGGAATTATCTCAGGAAGACTAAATTAATGCCCAAGCTATTTATCCAATCAAACTTCAAAGCCAGTTTTTGGTTTTTTTTTTTTCTTCCTTTAGCCATCTCTTGCCCTTTGCCTCCCAAGTAGCTGGGATTATAGGCATCTGCCACAACACCCGGCTTTTTTTTTTTTTTTTTGGTAGAGACAGGGTCTCACTCTGGCTGACTCTGGCTCATGCTGGTCTCGAACCTCTGAGCTCAGGCAATCCACCTGCCTCGGCCTCCCACAGCGCAGGCATGAGCCACCACGCCCAGCCAAAGCCAGTTTTTTTTATTCATTCAATAATTTAACAAATGTTTATAAGTACTGAGGATACTGTAATGAACAAAACATTCCTGCCCATGGAGGTTACACTATAGAAAGGTAAGACAGAAAGTAAAATAATAAACTCATTATATAACATACTAGTTGGTGATAAATACCATGAAAATAATAAAACAAGAAGAA
Source organism: Nycticebus coucang (assembly GCF_027406575.1). Classification (NCBI taxonomy): domain Eukaryota; kingdom Metazoa; phylum Chordata; class Mammalia; order Primates; family Lorisidae; genus Nycticebus; species Nycticebus coucang. Next base: position 79,541,548 of record NC_069786.1, read on the forward strand.
CTGCATATTTAAATTTTCGAAGTAGAAGTGTCTTGAAGTTTTATGTGGAGTGCAAAGGGAAAGTATTTCTGAGACAATGGCACCGAAGTAACTGAGTAAGTGCAACAATGCTGATGGTGGAGAAGCCCTCCAGAAGGAAGTGCACGTGCAAAGGCAGGAAAATGAGACCATGCTTGGATGTTTAAGGAACAACACTTTAGACACACTTTACTGAACTGTCATCCCTTGGTATGGCGGGGTCTTGTTTCCAAGACCCCCACATACACCAAAATCCGGGCTTACTCAAGTCCCAAAGTCAGCCTGCAGGACCCACTTAAGTAAAGAAACTCGACCCTCCTTACATGGGTTTCCCATCCAGCAAATATTGTATTTTCCATGCACATTCGATTGAAAAAAATCTGCATACAAGAAGACTTGTGCAGTTCAAACCCAAACCCCTGTGTTGAGGGTCAACTATAGGTAAATTTACCTATATGAAATTAAAAATAAAGCTGTATGTGAATAAAGCTGATGTTTAAGCAATAAAATAAGAGGTTCAAGTCACAGGGTGGGTTCTCCTAGAAGCGGATTCTGACCAGGACTTTACTGTACATGATGTTTCTTAACAAGTGAGCTTGGGAACAGTTAGTCTAGAAGGGAAAGGAAGGAAGTGGGGCAGCACAGAGAAGTCAAACTGGGATTCAGGCTAAAGTACAGCTTCTGAAGACTCCATGAGGACTAAGAGAAGCCTTTAGAGTTGTCCTGTAATTGGTAAAAATGGCAGGGCTTCTCTCTACCTGGGCCTCCAACAAGACTCAGTATGGAATGTCCTGGGCAGAGGGCAATCTTGAAGGAGGTGCTCTCTGCAATCCCCAAATCAGCTAAAACCATCTGCTACCAGTACCCCTGGCAGCTGGAACAAATAGGTCCCCCCTTAAAGAGAGCTATAAATGGTGCATTCTTTGGGAGTTAAAGTCAATATAAAAGGGTACAGAAATGTTTTAAAGGACTACCTTTTAAAATTATTTTTAAAATGGCTACTAAATTAAAACAATTGAATTTTTTTTAAAAAAAGCCAGAAATTAAAAGCTAGGGTAAAATATAAACAAAGAATAAGAAGATTAAAAATGTTAGATTAAATCAACAGCTCAAAATCGAACAGTGTTGGTTAAAACTAACCTATAACAAAGTTATAAAATTTCTATTTAAAAAAAGAGAAAAAAATAAAAATTGAAAAATAAAATGAAGTATCTTACAAACAAGAAAATATAAGACAAAGATAAAACTGAATAATTAAGAATATAAGCTATTATTGCTATAAACATTAAGATAATAAATTACATACCAGTGGTTACAAAGTATTTCATATGCAGGATGTAAGGAAAGCAAAATGCAAGCTAGGTGCAGAATATGTCAAGAATTCCTGCTTGCTTTTTTGACTACCCGCCCATTGTCTGAAAATTCAATTATTTGAAAAGATATCCAAGTAAATTACTTAGATAAGAGCAAACTAAGAGCCCTAGGCCTCATCACCTTTGTTATCTTTGCCCTTTCCTGTCCCTAACCCACGCCAACCTGGGCCCAACCAATACTCAAGCAGTACTATGGGGACAGCTACACTTGTGGGACCCAGTTTCTTTGGTGTCTCCCTGAACCTGTAGTAAGCAATTACCTGGTTCAGCCCCCTGCCAATTCCATGTACTGCCCCTTAGACATGCTGTATAACACAGAAGTGCCCAGCACCTAAGCATCACAGAACTCTAAACTAGTCACCGCTTGGAGAGAGCAGGGAAACAAGAAAAAAGATATAGAAAAAAAAGAATTTTGAAGAGAAGAGACACCCCCTCCTCCCCAAAAGGTAGATTCAATATAAACAAAATAATTCCAAAGCACAGTATTTCCTTTTTAGTATACTTTTCACTGATCTAGTCTTTTCAACTAGTATCAACAGTAGATACATTTAAATCTCCATTGATCTTCCATTTTGCTTGGAAAAAAGCAGATTTCAGGATCCTAAGGTTAGTAGACACTTAGAACATTATGCAATTTTATCCCTTGCCTTAACCAAGGACCTACAATAACCCCAGAAAAACTGTTCTACTGATAAAGATTTCCAAAGATGGTGATTTCACAGCTTCCCTTGGTAATTATTTTAGCACTTAACAACTTACACTGCCAGGAAATATATACTGAAGAGCGAATCAGGAAAAAAGAAAAATATCAGGTCTATTTGAAAGCAAAAAAATTGCAAAGTACAACAATAAGCAAATAAAAACTTATAATATTTGAAACTGATAACTATAAATGACAAAGTTGTATATAAATGAATGAAGACATTTGGCCAAATCATTACTTTATTCAAAACAACGATAGCTAGCTGCTCAGACACGTTCCATGCCCTCTGCTAACAAAATCTCATCCTCAACACTGAACTCTGACAAATCCACAGCTCCATATTCTCTAGCTAGTCCTAATGAGATGACAGAATCAACTCACATATACTTTTCATCACAAAGGAATCCAGCCCAGTCCTAATTTCACCCAAAGCAAATAAGTATAATATTTTAGTATTCAGAACAATCTATAAATCAATCTGTCAAAATAACCTAATTTATGGGAATTTTATATTCCTAGTAAACATGATTAATATTTAACAATTTAGTCCTTGTGAATTATGTATTTAAGGCTAATCAGATTGCTTAGCAAGAGACATCAATTCATAGGTATTCAAGACAAGAAAATGAGAGAAGAAATTTCATGGATCAAAATAATTTTCCGCTGACTATTGTTAGAAACAAATTTGAATAAAAAATGAACACACTCTAATGATACTTAACTCTCACAAGTCCAACATATTTACTCTTCCAGTATGTAAGTGCTTGTTACACAAATGCATCATTAGAAATTCATGTAGGGTTTGAGTACCCTAAACTGTAAGACTAGAATCTTGTGTTTCTTCAATCAAATCATATCAAAGTATAGAAACAGGAAAGAAAAAACCCACAATGGTCAATATAGTATAGACCTCAAATATTTCAATCCAATCTGTGTATAAATTAGTTATCCTATAAGAAAAAAATGAAAGTGGCTTTCAGTATATGCTATTTATCTTTTCATGATATCCCTATAAATATTAACAAAGTAAAAATGTAGGCACATTATATTTTCTGTACCTACTTGTCAAGATGTCAACTGATTTGTACAAAAAGAAAGCAGGGCCAATCTGAATATTTACATAAAAATGAAAATGAACAGAAACTAGATTCTAAAATTTTTCTGTAAGATGAATCACGTACCTCTGTTCACAGAGGATGGGAAAATCCATGTACGAGTCAGTGTCCTCCATAAGCCATCAATATTGTTCATTTCTGCAGTTTTATTATCTTTTTATGAGTTTTTTTAATTATGAGCTTTTACTCTAACAGTGACTCTGCAAGGAAAATAAAATTGTTTTAAAATGCACTTTGTGGTGATAAAATAGTCACATGAGAATTCAACTTTTAAAATTTGTAGTAAATTGGATAAGCCTGTTTTAAGTAAAGTATAAAAGATTCAAGCATTTTTATCTCTGTTATCAGAGATAAATCATATGCATAGGAGGCGGAGCAAGATGGCAGCTGAGTAACAGCTTTCTTGCATTTGGGCACCGTGAGTCTGGGGAGATAGGACTCCAGGCATCTCTGCCTGGTGGGATCTGCCTATCATCACCCCTGCACCGATACAGGGAGTCAGCGAGAAACTTCTGGACCCCAAGAGGAGGACTAAAACAGTGGAAAACCGGCAAGTGGTCGCGTGTGTTTAATCGGTCTAAACCAGCCCGCAACTGTAAGTTCAGTAGCAGCGAGACTGCGAACCAGAAAGGCCTTACCTGTGAACTGTTTTGGTGTCTTTGGACTTGGCACTCAGTTGAACTGCCTTGGGGAGAGCCTGAGCGGGAGTGCAGAGAAATTTGGCCGATGTCTAGGGCCCCAGTCTGAGCCGCTGAGCCAGACGGAGCTAATGGTGTTTGGCGGTGGGTCACAGGGAGCCACTGTGAGCGATCTGCCCAGGCAAGCTCCGCCCTCAGGGTCGCAGAGCTAGAATTGGGTGGGAGCTGGTAACCCACCGACCAAGGAGCCTAAGGGCGGGGTCTGAGCCGCCTTGCAGCCCTAACCCTCCGGGGCAGAGTGAGACCAGTTTTGGCACACTGGGTAAGTGGATAGCCACTTCAGCAGTGATTCAAGCGACAAGCACTTTCCTGGGAAAGCTTCTGATCAGCAAGTGAACAAGTTCAAAGTGCCTCTTAAGTGGGCTGAAGAGAGATTTAGGGTGTCTACCTGCTGGGGTTTGAGAAACTAGCAGCCTCCAGTCGTATAAGAACTGTGATTAACATCTCATACCCCAGAAGACCACGTGTTGCCCAGACAATATTCAATAATATATACATACTGCTTTGTTGTCGGTTGTGTTTTTTTTTTTTTTTTTTTTTGGTTTGGTTGGTTTTTTTTGTTTATTTTGATGTTGTTGATGTTGTTTTGTTTTATAAGTTCAACCTATTCCATACAGATCCTTTTTCTTTCTCAATTTTCCTAGTTTAATTATAATTTCCCATTGCTGTCTTTTTCAATAATTAGAACTTCATTTTTGCTAGTGTTTCTACTGCTATTATTTGGTTTTTCACCCAATTTTATCCCGAAAAGTTTTCTGTTTGCTTGTTTTGGTTTGATTTATAGCATTTTTGTTTTTCCTCTCTACTTGGTGGAGGTGGGGTACTGTGTCTGATCAGCTTAGCAAAGAGCTGCTGACCTCAAGGGAACACCCTACTGGGCACCCCCAGAAGGTGGGGTTTTTTAAAGGTTGTGTCAAAGTACCCTACTGTACACCTATATTGTTCTGTCTCCGTCTTTCTGTGCCTCTCTTTTTTGTCAATATTCCTTTTACCCACCCCCTCTCCTTTCTCTATTTTTCTTTTTTTTCTTATCACTCGGTCCTCCTTTCTTTCATCCCTTTTTTGCTCTTAAACCTTCTCACCCTTCTGGTCCTGTAACCCTTAGTCCACAGGCACGAGAACTTAAAGAGCAAGAGGAAGTGAAAGGAAAATTAGGGCAAGGAAACAGATAAAAGAAACCACTCATGAGGAAGAATCAGCAGAAAACTCTAGGGAACATGAAGAACCAGTCCAGAACAACCCCGCCAAGGGACCATGAGGTAGCTACTGCAGATGATTCCACCTATGAAGAAATGTTAGGAATGACAGAAATGGAATTTAGAATACACATGTTGAAAACAATGAAAGAAATGATGGAAACAATGAAGGAAACTGCTAATAAAGTGGAAAATAACCAAAAGGAAATCCAAAAACAGAATCAAATAAGAGATGAACGATATGAAGAATATAAAAAGGATATAGCAGAGCTGAAGGAACTGAAACAGTCAATTAGGGAACTTAAAGATGCAATGGAAAGTATCAGCAACAGGTTAGACCATGCAGAAGAAAGAATTTCAGAGGTAGAAGACAAAGTTCTTGAGATAACTCAGATAGTAAAAGAGGCAGAAAAGAAGAGAGAGAAAGCAGAACGTTCACTGTCAGAATTATGGGACTTTATGAAGCATTCCAACATACGCTATAGGAATTATAGGAATTCCAGAAGGGGAAGAAGAATGCCCCAGAGGAATGGAAGCCATACTAGAGAATATTATAAAAGAAAATTTCCCAAATATCACCAAAGATTCTGACACACTGCTTTCAGAGGGCTATCGGACCCCAGGTCGCCTCAACTCTAACCGAGCTTCTCCAAGACACATTGTGATGAACCTGTCCAAAGTCAAGACAAAAGAAAAGATTCTGCAAGCTGCCAGGAGTAAGCACCAGTTGACCTACAGGGGCAAATCCATCAGAGTGACCACAGACTTCTCTAATGAAACTTTCCAAGCAAGAAGACAATGGTCACCTACCTTTAATCTACTTAAACAGAAAAATTTCCAGCCCAGAATTCTGTACCCTGCTAAGCTAAGCTTCAAAATTCACGGAGAAATCAAATCATTTACGGATACACAAACATTGAGGAAATTCGCCACAACAAGACCAGCTCTACAGGAAATACTTCAACCTGTTCTGCACACTGACCACCACAATGGATCAGCAGCAAAGTAAGAACTCAGAAATTAAAGGACAGAACCTAACCTCCACACTGATGCAAAAGATAAAAAGAAGCAATGAACTCTCACAAAATAAGATGAATAGAATACTACCACACTTATCAATTATCTCAATAAATGTTAATGGCTTGAATTCCCCACTGAAGAGACATAGATTGGCTGACTGGATTAAAAAACACAAGCCATCTATTTGCTGTCTGCAAGAAACACACCTGGCTTCAAAAGACAAATTAAAGCTCCGAGTCAAGGGTTGGAAGACAATTTTTCAGGCAAATGGAATTCAGAAAAAAAGAGGACTTGCAATCTTATTTTCAGATACATGTGGATTTAAAGCAACTAAAGTCAAAAAAGACAAAGATGTCACTTTATATTGGTCAAGGGAAAAATACAACAAGAAGACATTTCAATTCTAAATATTTATGCACCCAATTTAAATGCTCCCAGATTCTTGAAACAGACCTTACTCAGTCTGAGCAATATGATACCTGATAATACAATAATAACAGGGGACTTAAACACTCCTCTTACAGAGCTGGACAGATCCTCTAAACAGAAATTTAAACAAAGATATAAGAGATTTAAATGAGACCCTAGAACAACTGTGCTCGACAGACGCATATAGAACACTCCACCCCAAAGATAAAGAATATACATTCTTCTCATCACCCCATGGAACATTCTCCAAAATTGATCATATCCTGGGACACAAAACAAATATCAACAGAATCAAAAGAATTGAAATTTTACCCTGTATCTTCTCAGACCATAAGGCACTAAAGGTGGAACTCAACTCTAACAAAAATGCTCGACCCCACCCAAAGGCATGGAAATTAAACAATCTTCTGTTGAATAACAGATGGGTGCAGGAAGAAATAAAACAGGATATCATTAACTTCCTTGAGCATAACAACAATGAAGATACAAGCTACCAAAACCTGTGGGATACTGCAAAAGCAGTTTTGAGGGGAAAATCCATCGCTTTAGATGCCTACATTCGAAAAACAGAAGGGAGAGCGCATCAACAATCTCACAAGAGATCTTATGGAATTGGAAAAAGAAGAACAATCTAAGCCTAAACTCAGTAGAAGAAAAGAAATATCCAAAATCAAATCAGAGATCAATGAAATTGAAAACAAAAGAATCATTCAGAAAATTAATGAAACAAGGAGTTGGTTTTTTGAAAAAATAAATAAAATAGATAAACCATTGGCCAAACTAACAAGGAAAAGAAAAGTAAAATCTCTAGTAACCTCAATCAGAAATGATAAAGGGGAAATAACAACTGATCCCACAGAGATACAAGAGATCATCTCTGAATACTACCAGAAACTCTATGCCCAGAAATTTGATAATGTGAAGGAAATGGATCAATATTTGGGATCACACCCTCTCCCTAGACTTAGCCAGGAAGAAATAGAGCTCCTGAACAGACCAATTTCAAGCACTGAGATCAAAGAAACAATAAAAAATCTTAACCAAAAAATGCCCTGGTTCAGATGGCTTCACACCAGAATTCTATCAAACCTTCAAGGAAGAGCTTATTCCTGTACTGCAGAAATTATTCCAAAAAAATTGAGGAAGAAGGAATCTTCCCCAACACATTCTATGAAGCAAACATCACCCTGATACCAAAACCAGGAAAAGACCCAAACAAAAAGGACAATTTCAGACCAATCTCACTCATGAACATAGATGCAAAAATTCTCAACAAAATCCTAGCCAATAAATTACAGCTAATCATCAAAAAAGTCATTCATCATGATCAAGTAGGCTTCATCCCAGGGATGCAAGGCTGGTTTAACATACGCAAGTCCATAATCGTTATCCACCATATTAACAGAGGCAAAAATAAAGATCACATGATCCTCTCAATAGATGCAGAAAAAGCATTTGATAAAATCCAGCATCCTTTTCTAATTAGAACACTGAAGAGCATAGGCATAGGTGGCACATTTCTAAAACTGATTGAAGCTATCTATGACAAACCCACAGCCAATATTTTACTTAATGGAGTAAAACTCAAAGCTTTTCCTCTTAGAACTGGAACCAGACAAGGTTGTCCTCTGTCACCTTTACTATTCAACGTAGTGCTGGAAGTTCTAGCCAATACAATTAGGCAAGACAAGGAAATAAAGGGAATCCAAATGGGAGCAGAGGAGGTCAAACTCTCCCTCTTTGCTGACGACATGATCTTATACTTAGAGAACCCCAGAGACTCAACCACAAGACTCCTAGAAGTCATCAAAAAATACAGTAATGTTTCAGGATATGAAATCAATGTCCACAAGTCAGTAGCCTTTGTATACACCAATAACAGTTAAGATGAGAAGCTAATTAAGGTCACAACTCCCTTCGCCATAGTTTCAAAGAAAATGAAATACCTAGGAATGTACCTAATGAAGGAGGTGAAGGACCTCTATAAAGAAAACTATGAAATCCTCAGAAAGGAAATAGCAGAGGATATTAACAAATGGAAGAACATACCATGCTCATTGATGGGAAGAATCAACATTGTTAAAATGTCTATACTTCCCAAAGCAATCTACCTATTCAATGCCATTCCTATCAAAATATCAACATCGTACTTTCAAGATTTGGAGAAAATGATTCTGCGTTTTGTATGGACCCGGAAAAAACCCCGTATAGCTAAGGCAGTTCTTAGTAACAAAAATAAAGCTGGGGGCATCAGCATACCAGATTTTAGTCTGTACTACAAAGCCATAGTGCTCAAGACAGCATGGTACTGGCACAAAAACAGAGACATAGACACTTGGAATCAAATTGAAAACCAAGAAATGAAACTAACATCTTACAACCACCTAATCTTTGATAAACCAAACAAGAACATACCTTGGGGGAAAGACTCCCTATTCAATAAATGGTGTTGGGAGAACTGGATGTCTACATGTAAAAGACTGAAACTGGTCCCACACCTTTCCCCACTCACAGAAATTGATTCAAAATGGATAAAGGACTTAAATTTAAGGCATGAAACAATAAAAATCCTCCAGTCTATTTTGTTTTCTTTTATTTTTTAATTTCAGAATATGTGGGTACAAACTATTAGGTTACAATGTTTGCATTTGTTAGGTAAAGCCCCTGTGGTATCTGTGTCCCTCTCCCAGGAGGTGTGACATATACCCTTACATTGCTCCCATTAGGTGGGAGCACACCAACCCTTTCTCTTCTTACTCCTCCCTCCCCCAACTTGAATTGAAATGAGTTTTTCTCTTGTGTGGGTATGTATTAGTTCATCTACTGGCTTCATATTAGTACTGAGTACCTTTTATTCTTGCTTTTCCATTCTTGTGATACTTTATTTTATTATTATTATTTTTTTTTGTAGAGACAGAGTCTCACTTTACCACCCTCAGTAGAGTGCCATGATGTCGCACAGCTCACAGCAACCTCCAGCTCTTATGCTTAGGCGATTCTTTTGCCTCAGCCTCCCAAGTAGCTGGGACTACAGGTGCCCACTACAACTTTACCAAGAAGAATTTGTTTCAACTCCATCCAGGTTAATACAAAAGATGCAAAGTCTCTATCTTTAATTAAATGGCTGAATGATATTCTATGATATATATATACCACAGTTTGTTAATCCATTTCTGGGTTGACGGGCACCTAAGCATTTTGGTGACTATTAATTGAGTTATGATAATCTAGGGAAAACACCTTTATGATAAAATGATTTTTCTTCTGAGTAGATGCCTAATAATGGGATTGTGGGATCAAATGGAAAGTCTATTTTGAGTTCTTTAAGGATTCTCCATACTTCTTTCCAAGGAGGCTATATTTGTTTGCTATATTAGTGTTGGGTCCCAGGGAAGGACCCACTAAGACCTGTGGAAACTGGTGGTGACCAACTTAAGAAATATAGAGTTAGAAACAACACTAAAGAAAGAGACATGAGACATAGAGTAGAATTAAAAGTGAGAGTTCAGGGGTCCATTGCCCGTTTGTGGGATTCTGGCACTGTCACTGAGTATTTGCTCCACTGTGCTTTGATTGAAGTCTATTTGCCCAGAGGGTAAGATGAGGGAAAGAACAAAGATGCCAGCAGTTTCTGAGTGAGCATATCAGTTCCTATTATTATTATTAACCTTAAGGGTAGCCTTGAGAAATCTGAAATCTGAGTCTTGTATTGGGAGAGTCTCCCGCTTGAAATCGCACACACAGATTTCTAGGGAGGTGTTAAGCTCCACTAGTTCTCTGTGGAGTAAAATGCCAGTGGCATTAATCTCCTCTGAGGAATCAGTGAGAGGAGGAATTTTCCTCCCATCACCACCACAGAGGATCTTCCTCTGTGATAAGGGGTATAAGCTCTTCTGCCTAAATCTCAGGGCTCAAGCTACTCCGTTGATCTCTACCCCAGGAAAATGCAAATCTCCCCAGTGAGTATCTGCTTTGCCTGTCTACTAGGCAGGAGACGACCCAGTATCTTTCTAGGCCTTGTCATAGCCTCTTCTATGACCATTTTTCCTCAGAGTGTTCACAGATCCAGCAGGGGTGTTTGTAAACTGTATCCCCAACAGGCTGGAATTTCAGAAAAGGCAGGAAACTTGCTAGCAATGGCCAGCTTAAATGTAAACTAGCTGACTTTTCTTTGTTCTGACCTACTCAGCTTACTTTTTTATTTCCCCCTTTTTCTGGGGGTGCTTTCCTTTTCCAAGAATGGGGTCTTTGGTCCCCATTCTCCCTGCATATTAGTCCCACAAACAGTGTAAAAGTGTTTCCTTCTCTCTGTGTCCACACCAGCATCTGCAGCTTTGAGCCTTTGTGGTATGGGTTATCCTCTTTGTGATATGGGGTCAGGTACTATCTCAGGGTAGTTTTGATTTGCATTTCCCTGATGATTAGGTACGATAAGCATTTTTTCATATGTTTGTTGGCCATTCATCTGTCATCTTCAGAGAAGGTTCTTTTCATGTCTCTTGCCCAGTGATAGATGGGATTGTTTGCTCTTTTTTGTTGCATTTCCTTTTTAACACCAATTAGATACCCAGCAATTTGGCAGCATTTGTTACAAAGGACAACACATAGAAAGCGCTGAGTATTTCATTTTTCCTGACCAGTTAGAGTACTTCACTCCCTGCCCCTGGACACAGTCCAATTAGATTCTTTCTTGGGATTTTCAAGGTGGAGTTTTGTGAAAAGAGCTCCTTTCTCTTTTGATTATGTAGCTGAAGGGTAAGAGCTCATAGATGCCCAGGTTCCACCCTAGTAAGTGCTGGGATATGGTAACCATGAGTTCTCATCCAGGGAAAACAATACCATTTGGTTGGCTTCAGCCCATCTGTCCAGGTAAGGTGAACCCCAGCATAAGTGGGGATTTTAAATCCACCCTTTTAAGAAGTCTTCTGCCCTGAGACTGAAAGTCAGCCAGAGCTTTCCAGCTGTTGTAATCCCAGCACTTTGAGAGGTTTAAGTGGGAGAATCAGTTGAGGCCAAGAGCGTGAGATCAGCCTGGGCAACATAATGAGACCCTGTCTCCACACAAAATAGGAAAGTTATACAGGCATGGTAATATTCATCTGTAGTCTCAGCTACTTGGGAGGCTGAGGCAGAAGGATCAGTTGTGCCCAGAAGTTTGAGGTTGCAGAGAACTGTGACATCACTGTACTCTAGCCCAGGTGACAGTAAGATGTGGCTTCCAGACACTTGCTCCTACCTATACAGCTGTACCTTTTCAATCTCTTTTGTTGGTTCCGCCTCATCTCTTTAGTTGGAGTTGTTTGAGCACCATCCTTATGGGGTGCTTCTCAGCCTTCTTCCCTGGCTTCACCAATCTTTTCAGGTCTCCAAAGTCAACACAACCCCTGCCTGTAAGTCTTTTATACCACCATTCTGGTAGAGATTGGTCAGTCCTCCTGGGTACAGGTGAAGTTCAGCAGTCTCTGATGGGCTCTGTTTTCTTAAAAACACCCAACCTCTGGGAGTGCTGGGTTGGGTGGTTCCCTTAGGGTCAGCAACTCTTTGCCATCCTGAGCAGACACAGTATCCCACCTCCACCAGATAGAAAAGAAATAAAAATACTATAAATCAAACCAAAACAAAGAAAACCTTTCAGGATAAAATTGGGGGGAAAACCAAATAACAGAGGCAGAAACACTAGCAAAAATGAAATTCTTATTATTAAAGAAGGCAACAATGGAAAATTATATTTACACTAGAAGAATGAAGAAAGATAAAAGTCTAGGGGGAATAAGCTGAAATTTTTTTTTAAAAAAGGAAAACCAAAAAACCCAAAACAGAAACAAAGTAGTATGTATGTCTTGCTGAATACTGTCTGGGAAACAGGTGATCTTCTGGGGTATGAGATGTTAATCACAATGCTGATACAGTTGTATAGGATGGAAACTGGAGGCCTCTGCTGACTTCTTGCCCTCAATCCCTTCAGGGTTGAGAGCCTGAATCTCTCCTCAGCCCATTTAAAAGACACTTTAAACCATTAACCTTGTGTTACAGTTAATGTAACCTTGTGTAACGTTAAGCTTGTGTTGCTGGGATCTCTCCTGAAGTGGCTGCCGGCTTAGCAGGTGTGCCAAAACTGGCCTCACTCTATGCCCCAGAGGGCCAAGGCTAGAAGGCAGCTCTCCTACTGCTGAACACTGAAAGCACCACTCTGCCCTAGTGTCTCAGTCCCAGCCTTTGGTGCTGCTCACAGTCACTATATCACTTGCCCAAGGTCTCCCTCACTCTGTGACCCTGAGGGCAGAGCCTGCAGGGCAGCTCTCCCACAATGGCTGCACGGCCCACAGTTGAACAATGATAGCTCCATTCTGGCCCAGCAGCTCAGTCCCAGACCCTGGACAACACTTAAAGTCACCCGCATTCTCTCCCAAGGTAACTCAACTGAGTGCCCAAGTCCAAAAAAACAGGGAAAGCCTTCCCTGTCTGCAATCTCATTGCTGTTGCAGTTCCAGACCCAGCAGCCACCAATGCTTCAGATTGAGAAAACATTTGCCACTTCTCCACTGCTTTTGTCCTTCTCCTGGGGTCCAGAAATCTTTTGCTATCTCCCTGCATCCCCAAAGGGATGTTTCTGGGCATAGTCCACAAGCCAGAAATGCCTGGAGTCTTCTTTCCCCAATCTCACCGTGCCTGGTTACAAAGAAGCTATTACTCAGCCACAATCTTGCTCCACTCCATGAAAACCATTTTCTTTTTTTATTTTTCTTTCTTTCTTTTTTTTTTTTTTTTTTTTTTTTTTTTAGAGACAGAGTCTCACTTTGTCACCCTCAGCAGAGTGCCATGGCATCACAGCTCATAGCCACCTCCAACTCTTGGGTTTAAGCAATTCTCTTGCCTCAGCCTCCCAAGTAGCTAGGACTAGAGGCGCCTGCCACAATGCCCAGCTATTTCTTGTTGCAGTTTGGCCAGGGCCAAGTTTGAACCCACCACTCTCCATATATGGGGCCAGCACCCTACCCACTGAGCCATAGGCACCACCAGAAAACCATTTTCTTGACTCAGCTTCTCTGTTCATGCTGCTTCTCCTGAGACTGCATCTTTATTTACACCCAGTTCCACAGCCAACTTTTTGTCTTATTTAGACTTCCCAAGATGTTCCTGAGGGTATCTTTACTAGGTAGAGTTTTCCCAGCTACTTCATGTAGTGGTTTCCAGCCTTGATCATACCAATTCTGGACCTGCCCCTAGACAAATTAATCAGAATGTCTGGGGGTAAGGGATACAGACTAAACAAGAGCAGTGCTAATTACCTCTGTGTAAACCTAATAATGTACAGCCAGGATTGAGATCCATTAGCTCTCTCTCAGTGGATGCCTTTGAGTCAGGAGCTGACCTTCAGTGCAACAAATGATGCCTCATGCTAGGCTTCCTCTAACAGAAAAAGGATGAAACTATAAGACTGCTGGGGTGTGCAGTAAAGGACAGTCTCTCTTGTGCAAAGAGAAATTTGGCCTTTGCCCTTGGCTCTTGGGAGGTAACCTCGATGCCCTTGGAATGTCTTGCCTGATAACAACATTTTTACCTGGGAACTATGGGCATGCCAGATAATAGTCTAATAATTTGATGTATGGTGGGGTCCTTGAGATAAATGATATGTTTGATCTGTGGAGAAGATGGAGACTAAAGTCAGCCACATAAGTGATCAAACAAGCCTCTATGACCAACCCCAATAAAAGCTGTGGACACCAAGGCTTGGGTAAGCATGCCTGGTTGGCAATACTACATGCGTGTGGTCACACTGTCCACTGGCAGAGGATAACCAGAAGCTCATGCTGGAACTGTCCCAGCCCCCGCTTTAGGAACCTCTGCCCTTGACTAATTTTAATCTATTTTCTTTGCTATAAGAAACTGTGACCATGATTATAACAATTCCGTTGAGTTCTATGAGCACTTCTAGTGGATTATCGAACCTAAAGTGGTCTTGAGGACCCAAGAACTTGTAGTTTATATCAGAAATGAGAACAATCTTAGGAACTTCCTGAAGTTCTCCCAGCTCAGGTGATCTCCTCTGTGAAGAGCCTGACAGCCCCCATTCTGAGTAATTCTCCCTTTGCACGGTAGCAACAATCTTACATCTTCACGCTTTTGCTTCAGCTTTTCCCTCTTCGCAGAATGGTGTTACTCATAGTCATCAATTCACTCCTTGTCATTTAACATAACTTTTCCCAGGTGTTGCTTGCTTCCAGAAACCTCCACACCCTTTCTAGATGACATGTACGCATAGCACTTTATGCCCAAATCTAACAAACCCTTATCGTGGTATAACTCTCACACTAGAGCTTGTTATTTTTGTTGTCTTCAATCTCACATATCCTTGGTAGGACTTTAACCAAGCTCCAATTTTAGCAGCTAAGAGACTCCATGTTTCGAGTTTTCGGTCTCCTTTCTGCCGTGCTGCCTGCCTCATATTCTAACATCACAGACATTGTGTTGTTAAGTATGAGTTTTATTATTTGTGAGAAATTACTGGAAAACCAAAAATGCATGCCACCAAAGAGGAAATTATAACAGACCAAAAAAAGAGAGAAAAGCCTGAAAAATGCATCAAAGTGGAGGTAGAGCAGTCGAAAAGTTTGAGAAGGAAGGCAAATAATACAGTAATAGAGAGTAATGGAGACGAGGACTCTACAGCAAGAACCATTGTATAAATGATGTTTCTGTTTGCAAAAAAGAAGATTAGATATAAATGAAAATTTAATAAAAATAGAATTGACAGTTTGCACACCGGCAATAGAGTTACTGTTTTATAAGATGGCATGCATCACATTTCACTTTTATGTGTTTTTGATATACATGGCCATTTCCAGGAACATGAGTCAGTGACAACTGGATTCAACTGAAATATTATCTGCTTAGAGATTGTGAGTTTCAGGAGGCAGGGACTTTTATCTCTATGTCCCTGGCACAAAGCATAGGCCTGGCTTGTGTTTGTTAAATACATGAATACCCTACAAAGAGAAGAAAAAGCTCAAAGAAAGACAAACTCTGTTCTGACACCATTTAGAATTATGAGCAGCATTAAAACTGGCTAGAACTAGGAGGCATTGTCTATGGCAGTGACTCCCAAATTTCAGTCCTGGGGCCAGTGCCAGCCAGAGATTAAGTTGTCATTAATTCTGCTGCAAAAAAGAAAAAAGAAGGTGCAAGTTTATCCTAATGCTAAATTAATTCCACATTCCTAATTTTTGCAATTATAGTTTTCCTATTTACATCTTATAAAAATATCCATTATTCATTGTGATAAGAATAGGTAGTAATTGGCTTATTTTATTAATATGCTCACTTGGCCAAATAGAAAATTGACAACATTATGGTATTATCATTCTCCAAAATTGAGGGGAAATTTAAAAGTCTCAGCATGCTCACCTAATGGGCACAATGTAAAGATATACGGGTGAGGGGCACAACTACAATAGGACCTTATCTAACAAAGGCCAACATCGTAACCTAATTGTACCCTCATACTGATCTGAAATAAAAAAATAAAAATATGTTAAATATTTTTTTTAAAGTCTGAGCATGCCCAGAAAATGCTATACATGCAAGAGTGAGGTCTAGAAGACGTTGTGGGACTCCCACTGGCAGAGGGCTATGCAGCCCATCATGCCTCATGGTGACTAGGAGAGCAGAGTCAGTGAGCAAACCAGGGCAGCAAAGGCAAATGCTACGACTTCATCCCAGCCATTCACAGAGCGCACGCCTGCTTGGAAAGATTCCTGCTCAGAGAGATAGTGAGATGGGGAAGTGCTCACTGTGAAGCATTGACATTCTTAGACACTTGTGGGGTTTTGCATTACGTAAATCACCTGTTATAAAAAGTATTTTTATCTTTGATCAAAATCAGCTCCTGAGCACATTAGCTTTCACACATTAAAAGTTCAGGAGAGTCTCATACCACTGAGCTCTCACAGTGTTAGTCCATTTTGTGTTGTTGTAACAGAGTGTCACAGACTGGGTAATTCATGGAGAAATTTTTTTTTTTCAAAAAAAAAAAATTTTTTGTCAAAAATTTTTTGTCAAAAATTTTTTTTTTGACAGTTTTGGCGTCTAGAAAGTCCTAATGCCTGGTGCCAGCCTCTGAGGAGGAGCTCCTGCTGTGTTATGGCCTGGTGGAAGGCACCAGGTATAGAGGAGAGCAAAGAGAACCTGCTCCCAAAAGCCTTTTTATTAAAGGCATTAAACTCACCCTTGGGGGGGAACCCTCATGGCCTAGTCACCTCCTAAAGCCCCCACCTCCCAATATCAGTACAGTGACAATTAAATTTCCACATGCATTTTGGAAGGGGCAAATATTCAAACAATGGCACACAGTTTGCTGGGATTTGGGGTGGGCATTAAGCCACGTACAAGGTCCCATAAAGAAGCAGTTAACAACCAAAAAATGTATTTAGTAAATAGTAATTGAATGAGTCTGAGTCTCTGGGAATACATCTATTAACATATTTCTATATTAATATAACTTTCCATTATGTAAATTTTAAAACAAAATGATTTTTAAAATAGTCATTCAATCTTTCTTACTTTTTGACATCTGATTGAAATCCATTTTTCCATGCAAATTTTTCAGTTTTGGTCACAGCATCTATAAATCTGTCAAGATAAATATGTCTGAAAATATTCAATCAACAATATTTTAAGTTGGCACTTTCCTATAGGAACAAGGTTATCTTCTATTGTTATCCCTCCTACAACTGAGTCATGATGAACTAGAATAAATAGCAAGAACAAAGATTTGAAAATGAGGTAACATTTTTACAAAGTTCTTAAAATAGGTAATAGAAAGCAGAATGCTCTGAAATTGAAGCTTTTTCAGCCGTAAGATTTTTATTTATTTTACATTTCAAATCAATATGAGGGTACAAATGGTTAATAGTTCTCACTTCTAAGGTAAAGTTCAAGTTGTAGTTGAGCCCTTCATCCAGCCGGCGTGCTGAACACCCTGACATTGTGCACATTAGGTGAGACCCTCCCCAAGCAACCTTCCTCCTCCTGCTAATGCCTCTCCCTTGTTAGACTATATTTGTGTTTTATCACTCACGTGGGCCTGTAACTGTTTATATATTGGTTTCAGATTAGTATTGAGAACATTGGATTTTATTTTTCCATTCTCAAGATACTTTTGTTGTTGTTGTTGAGACAGAGTCTCACTATGTAGCCCTTGGCAGAGTGCTGTGGCATCACAGCTCACAGCAACCTCAAACTCTTGGGCTCAAGTGATTCTTTTGCCTCAGCCTTCCAGGTAGCTGGGACTACAGGCACCTGCCACAATGCCCAGCTATTTTTTGTTACAGTTGTCATTGCTGTTTAGATGGCCCAGGCTGGGTTTAAACCTACCATCCTCAGTATATATGAGTGACGCCTTAACCACTGTGCTATAGACACGGAGCCTCGAAATACTCTAATAAGAAGAATGTGCTTCAACTACATCCAGGTAAACATAAAAGATGTAAAGTCTCCATCTTTTTTTTTATCAGCCGTAAGATTTTTAAATGCCATTAGAAAACATGAATGGTAATAAACATTCATTTTCATACTCCTTTTCTGTTCTTTATATAGTTACAGATGTAATTCCACAAAGTTGCATATATATAATTTTCTTTATTTTCATGAAATTCAGTTTGTATTTAGAACATCATGTCACTGGGATGACAAACATTAATTTTAGCTATTTTGCGTTCCCAATGCCTATTTTTCTGGGGCTCTAAATCTTGCGTGTTTACATACTACCAGAGGTTAGAGGAACAAATTTTTCCCTCCATTCATGATTCCACAGATACTCACTAAGCTGTCCATCTGCCCATTCAATCATCACCCCACAAGGAAATTGCTCAGACAACTCTCATTCTTGCTCAGATGGCCCTTTTGGGTCTAGAAGTTCCCTCTACTCCCTACTTAATTACTGTTAGTGATCCAGGAATCATCTTTGCCAAGCTCTGTGTGCCCCATTTGTCCAGATGCATTGAGCAGCTCCTTTTTGAATTCTTGCCACATCCTGAGACTCTAAGCCTGAAAATTGGGAAAAGATCCCTTCTTATCTTGGGTTTGGCAAACTTCTCATATCTTTCTAGCTCTTCGGGATAACACTTCACAAGCAGCACTAAGCATCTCTCTCTGTGTGATCCAAAAATCACCAGCTCCTTCAAACTTGAGAGTATTTTGCTATCTTCAGTTGAAACTTCCCTCTCGATCTTTCTTTGAGAGTACAAGAATCACTTTCTCTGTCAAATGCTTTTGCTTCAAAGAGCACCTAATCTCATCTCCTTAGTGGTGCTGAGCCTTTTGGAAGCACAAAAGCTAGAAAATCTGATCCTTTCTACCCTGGAACCTTTCACACTCTCCTGAGGAAAATATCAGGAGGAAAGATATCTGACAATATCTTTAAAATTCTGGTTTGTCGTGTCTATAACATCAAGTATTTTTCAACCATTCAAAAACAACTGCTCTTACAAATTTCGGTTGTCATCATGCAAATAATGTTTCCTTCTCTCTGCTTGTATTGTCATCCCTTTTGGTCTCCAACAGGCAATTTTAAATAAAACTTGGTTTTGTGGGTCTATAGCAAGATGTTTATTGTTTTTTCAGACATTTCTATAATCGCGAGGCTTTCAAAGTATTTAACACCTATACAACTAAGCTAATGATGGTAGACAGGAGGAGTACAGCATTGCAGCCTGAAGAAAAATGAGGTTTCTGATGTCGTCTGAAATGCATAGGATGTGAATTAGAGTTCAACCAATTTTTTTGTTTGTTTAGTAATTTACAATGCATTTACTTAATAATAGATATGGTCTCAGGGGAGAATTACACATTTTCATGGCTTTACAGGACAAAATTTGAAAATCTAATTAGTGGTTTCATTTATAAACAACAGAACATTACAAACGGGTTAACCATTTCCAGATACGCAAATATGCCATCTTAGAAAAGAATTGAGGGTCAAATATGTTGTTAAGTAGTTTTATTTACAAAATGAATGGAGTGGAAAGAAAGGAGGCTGCTTAATATAAGATAGAACCACATCAAAAGTGCATCTTCCAAGGGTACAAGTGAAATTTACTAAATGTAGAATATAAATGTCTTAGCACAATAACTAAGAAAAAGCCAGGAAGGCTATGTTAACCAGTGTGATGAAAATTTGTCAAATGGTTATAAAACCCGTGTATGGTGAAAAAAATAAAATAAAATAAAATAAAAAAAGAAAGTAAATAAACTTTCTTTCCTAAAACCAAAAAATAAATAAATAAATAATAAAATAAAATAAAAGTCAGTAGCAAGTGATTGTTTTTCAGGGGTCCTCAAACTGCAGCCTGCAGGCCACATGAGGCAGTGTGATTGAATTTGTTCCCATTTTGTTTTTTCACTTCAAAATAAGATATGTGCAGTGTGCATAGGAATTTGGTCATAGTTTGTTTTTATTTTTTTTTTTAACTATAATCCGGCCCTCCAACGGTCTGACGGACAGTGAACTAGCCCCCTGTTTAAAAAGTTTGAGGACTAGCCGCCTATTAAAAACACCTGAAAAGATTGGCTGGTTTTCTTTAAATGCTTTTGTCTGGATTCACTTGTAGAAATTCTGATTTAATTGATCTGGGGTGAGGAATTTTTTTAAATACCACTCAAGTTGATTTAACATATATGGCCAGTGTTGAGCACCACTGCTCTGTCTCATTAAGGAGAGAGAGCAGCTAATCACAAGGAAAACTATACAATAACAGTTTCCCAAATGAGTAAGATCAGCTAACCTGCAGCAAATTCTTGCCAAACCAAGCAGTCTTCCATAATGCAAGAAAAATAAAATGTGCTCTAAGGCCTGCATAGAAATGACGGGAATTGATGTACATTAATTTCAGAAATAAGTTCATACGCTCTTACATCCAAGCCCTCTCTTATCCCCTTACTCCTCCCAGGTGTCTAGGGAGCAAAGGTGTTGACCTGGGCTGAGGTCTCAGATGGCAGAGCCGGATTCGACCAAAACAAGATAGATCCAAATGAGAAGAGAACTGGGACCAGAAACAAAGATTCAACAACGAGAAAGAGACAGATAGAAGGACATATTCTGAGATGGAGTCTGAAACAACAATCTTCAGTAGAAGAGGCATTTTTGTAAAAGCAGACAGTCTGTGGGTGGAGAGCACAGTTAGAACACCATCCAAAAGAAGAGATATGACTTAATTTACAACAAATGGTACTCAACACCAAGATTATCGTAACAGAGCATTTTACTTGACGCCATAGCAAACTTGCATTTGCACAAGTGGTTGCACTGCAACTCCAGCACTGTCTATGTACATGAGGTGACATCCCTAGTTAGCTTGACTCCGACTATTCCAGATTTTTTGTTGCTACCTCTGGACTTTCACCAGGTGAAACTAAGTTTAGGGCATGCAAGAACTATACCATGAAGAAATCATTTTGCGTTAGGGAGCAGGATACAGGTGGTCCCAATTCATGTTAGGTTAGGGAATTAGCTTTTGGCTGGACGGATGGATCTCACAGCTGGTGAGAGAGGCTAAATCTTTCAGATTTTATGTGAGAACAGACTTAGTGTTGCAGGAAGACAAGGCCCAATGGAGAGAAAGAGCACCCAACACCATGTTTATAAGAAGGGCTTTATTCACCAGCCGGGAGTTTACAGCATACAAGAATTCCAAATGGCCACACTCCCAGACTGGCTTGGTCTTTCCCTTTTTATCGACAGTCAAAAAGTTCCAACCCACAAGTACCCTTCTCCTTGGCCAGTTTGAATCAAGTGGGAGATGCTATTCCAGCCCCTACAGGATTACAGGGTTTCATGGAACTTGGAAATTTCAAATTACAAATTCCCAAGAGCTGAGTCACCTTGGAGAGGACCCTGCAGGTGTATCGTTGTGGTCTCCTTGAGCAGACCTGTTCTCCTACACCTCCCCCTTCTCAGGTATCCTCTCTCATTAGTAATAGCAAAACAGAAATATGTGAATTCAGTTTACCTTGCTTTTAATTTCTCTGTATCATACGCTATCCTAAAGCCAGTATGTATTTTTGAGAGGTGAAAGGCTAAAGACCAAACCATTGTATATTTCTAGAAAAGAAGTTCAAACATTGATGTTTACTGATAAAGGTATCATTCCTCATGTAGAGCAACACACACCATAGTGCTGAAATCTATTGTTGGTTGGTTGTGTGTGAAAAAAAAAAAAAAAAGGGAAGACACCAATTAAAAAGATGTACAGAATAAAATTCAAATCATGCCTAAGATCAAAGATGAAGACAGAAAGAAAAATAACCTGCTAGAAATGATAATGCTGACAAGGGAGGGAAAGTGGCTGGCCCAGCTCCCCTACTAATCGATACTGCCTTTTAATCTGCAGGACTTCCCTGGGGGAGGTAACAAAGGTGACTGAAAATGAGACTGTAGCTTGACACTGTGTCTGATTCTGCCCTCATGCATTTCTGAAACAAAAAGCAAACTTCAACACCAGGTAGCTTCTACTCACTTTGAAACAGGAAATGTAAATACATTCTTAGAATTCTAGTTAAAGCTTTCTATTGATGGAAAATAAAATAGCACCCATGAAATTCAATTTCAAGGAAATTTAGAGAGAAACTTTAAGATCTACAAAATAGGGCGGCGCCTGTGGCTCAGCGGGTAGGGCGCTGGTCCCATATGCCGGAGGTGGTGGGTTCAAACCCAGCCCCGGCCAAATTAAAAAAAAAAAAAAAAAAAAAAAAAGATCTACAAAATATTGCACAAAAGCAAAGGACATCTGAATTTTAAAAAGCCCAAGGATATTTATTTTTTCAATGCTGTCTCTAATTTTTAAAACATGGGTATGTAGGATACTGATTTTGAAAATTCAGATTATTTCAAATACCTTCTGAACATATTAAGCTAATTTTTTCATATTAATCCTTATATTGATATGAGAAAACAGGATGATTCCTTTCATTTTGGAGAATGTTATATAAAACTTTTGAAACAACCAATAGATTTCATAAAATGTTTTCTAATATACAGTTAGGATCAATTGCTTTTGAGGACAGAAATGATCCCCCAAAAAGGACAATTGCCTTCATTTTTAAATTTATAATGTTTTTCAAGCAATTCATTGAGTCACTTTCAGTGCATTTAAGATTGTTTTAACAGCTTTTTTAAAATAGCCTGTCAAAAGGATACATAAGGAAACACCTGCAGGGTCCTCTCCATGGTGACTCAGCTCTTGGGAATTTGTAAACTTAACTTCCTGGAACTGTGAAATCCTGTAGTTCTGTAGGGGTGGGAATAGCATCTCCTGCTTGATTGAAACTGGCCAATGAGAAGGGTACCTGTGGGGTGGAACTTTTTGACTGTCAATAAAAAGGGAAAGACCAAGCCAGTCAGGGAGCACGGCTATTTGGAATTCTTCTATGCCATAAGTTCCTAGCTGGTGAATAAAGCCCTTCCTCTTATAAACGTGGTGTTTGGGTGCTCTTTCTCTCTGCTGGGCCTGGTCTTCCTGCAACATGCCCAGCTTTTCCAGTTTGATTAGCATTCCTTTTATCTAAAGAAAAACATTGCTCACCCATATTATATCTGTTTGCTGTGCTTAGCTAAAATATTTCCGAGATACCTTCGTGTAAAAGTTAAAAATTAATTCAAAGTTTTTTTTTTATATACTAGGTTCACCCCCAACAGCACTTCTTTCTACAAAAATTCTGACAATTAAGTTCATGAACAATTTCCTTATGTAGTTCTGACAATTAAGTTCATGAACTCATCCTAGAAAAAGTGCTCCATACCTCATTGCTGAATATCAATATGGTCACCTTTAAAGTGCTCCCCTCGGTAAGCTATGCACTGACACCAGTGCCTAGTCCACACTTCAGAGCAATTTTAGAACTCTTTTTCTGGAATGACCATCAAAGCTGCCATCATACGTGGTCTGACAATTAAGTTCACGAACTTGCCACCAGGCAATGATGTTGACAGCAGTGTAGAAACAACTCAGTGGTTTCATAGCCTTCTCAGTGTCTCACAGCTGTGTTCATGTCAACATGTAGAGTCTTACTGCGCACCACTGATTACTGTGGTTGGATGTTTTCATGTGCCATGCTATGACAGCTCGGATGGTCATTCCAGAAAAAGAGTTCTAAAATTGCTTTGGAGGGCACACTAGGTGCTGGCGTCAGCTCATAGTTTTCCAAGGGAAGTACTTCGAAAGTGACCATAGTGATATTCAGCAATGTGGCATGTGTACTTTTTCTAGGATGAGTTGCTAACTTAGCATTGTATGTATATAAAATTAGAGAGTTTGCATTTGTTGAACTGGAAATGAAACTCTAGTGCCATCAAAGCACTGATGTACTTCAGAGCATTTGGTTCAAAGAAAGTATCTTCTTACTTAGCCTTGCTTGGCCTAAATCTGATTATCATCATTAATTCTAATGTACATTTTAGGAAAACAGAAGAACGTGAGGCATTCAATGTCTGAGAAAGGACGTTGAACACTAAGGTCTCCAGCAGGGAGAGCCCTTCCTGGAGAGAAAAATGCCCCCAAGTAATTTTCATCAAATCGAAGACAAATATATTTTCCCATTTTAAAATCCTTCAAGTTGGCATTTATTTCATAACTGATTTGCTAAGAATGCATAGTTTTTTTTTCCTTCATTTTAATACATCAAACAATGACTCTGCCACCATATCCCATCCATTCTGACATAGCATCAATTATCAAAGTCTGAAGAAAACCGACCAAATCTGAGGGGACATTCAGTATGAAGAACCGAGGAAATACATGGCGGGGTACTAAGGTTTGGAGTTAATAGTCTATAGTCTCAGAAGAGCCTGAGGAAGTGCATACTCCAGTGGTCTGAGCCATGGCAGTAATTTTCTCTTTAATGTCTTTGCTTTTTTAAATTATTTAATACATATATATAATTTTAGTTAGTGATATGTTAACAGTTTGTTTTCAATTTGGCTTTGGTCTTTTTAAAATATTATTTCTTTTCATTATTTGCTCTACCGTCTATGACAGACACACCCTACTCTTGACCTCCCAGTGATTCATGTTCTCATAATTATCTGTCCTTGGGTGAATGGAATCTGCAATTTGCTTCTAGCCAACAGAATACAGCAAAAGTGGTGGGATGAAATGTCACACTTGCGACTACACTCCATTCCATAAGACTCCATCTTATCTGATTTAGCAGGAGATTCTCCTGCCAACTTTAAAGCAGCAAAAAGCCCTGTATGAACTGCCTATGAGAATGCCATGTGACGAGGAATTGCAGGTGGCCTCCAGCCAACAGCCAGGGAGAAGCCAGGCCCCTCAGTCTTGCAGTTGCAAAGAAGTGAATTCTACCAACAACTGCCTGAGCTTGGGAAAGGATTCTCAGTTCTGGAAAGGAGTTCTGGCCCGCCTACACCTTGATTACATCTCTACAAGATCCTCAGCAGGGGATCCAGCTGAGCTGTGCCCAGACTCATGACCCATGGAAACTGTGCAAAAATAAATGTATGCTGTTTAAGCTTCTGAATTTGTGTTAATTTGTTATACAACCAGAGAAAACAAATGCGTTCCCTTCTCCTTTCCTTCCTCCCCTCTGCCCGCCCCCATTACTACCACCAATGCCTCCAGCTCAGTAGTACACAGGACAAAATTCATGATTATAACATTATAAGTATTTATAAAATACATGTACATTTATAGTGGAAAGTTTTACTCATGGTTCAAAACTAAGATATCATACATTACAAGCATCCTATTATTCTCCCTCAACAAATACCTCGTGTAAATCCCTCCTGATTTCCTACTCTGGTTCTCAGAATAGTCTTTTCAAGGGCCACAAAATCACCCATGGTATAAATTTGTGATGATGGGCATTCACTTTGTTTATAGTACCTTGCCACTATAAATAATGTCACAACCAACATATATACAACCTTCCCTAATGTAGTAATTTCTACTGACTAGATTCACTAGTGGGAGTGCTAGATCAAAGTGTCCTGTGCATTTTTTTTTCTTCTAATAGACATTACCAAATTACTTTCCCAAAAGGATGCCATAATTTACTTCATTGTTACTGACATCGGAAAGTACCCTTCTCTGTCCATTCTTCAGCAGAAAATAGTGGTTCCTTTCTTCTTAGTTTTGACCAGTCTGAGAGGTATATATTAGTTTGCATTTGCCTATCTATAAAGAGTATGATCTTTTGTGGATTAGCCCTTCTATGATCTGCCTTTTTTATCCTTTGCCTGTTTTCCTAGTGTATAGTATTGCCCCAGGAATCTGAACACCCCAGCACTCGAACAACTTGGAGTCCAAATGAGAAATTCAAGTAAATTTTGCCTGAAATGTGAATGCCCAGCACGTTGTGTGTTTTTCACATACATTTCCCCAGCACTCGGACCACCCATACACTCTGTCATTCAAGTCATTGTCAAAAGCAGTAGTGAAAGCATCTCATATGAGATTTACTGCTAATTTTATGCTTTTGTGCCTGTTTTGTGGTTTTTTAATAAAATAACAACTAAGTGTATTTGCCAAGGGTCCTAAAAGGTATAGTGAGGAAAATAAGAGTAAAAGGAAAGCTGTTAGAGCTACAATTAAAGTTTTTTGGTGTTTTGTTGGTTTTTTTGTTTTTATTTTTTGAGACACTCTCACTTTGTCACCCTCGATAGAGTGTGGTGGCATCATAGCTCACAGCAACCTCAGACTCTGGGGCTCAAGCGATTCTCTTGCCTCAGTCTCCCGAGTAGCTGGGACTACAGGTGCTCGCCACAACACTGGCTATTTTTAGAGACGGGGGTCTCCCTCTACCTCAGGCTGGTCTCAAACCTGTGAGCCCAGACAATCCACCCACCTCGGCTTCCCAATTGCTGGGATTACAGGCATGAGCGACCTCATACAGCTGTTAAGAAAGATCTTAGCACTAAGCATGAAAGCGGCACACGTGTGACTGATCTCACTATGTTCAAGATGCTTAAATTGACTATTTGTGTGATTTTGAAAAAATAAAGAAGCTATTAAAGCAGCTGATATATCAAAAGGGGTTATGACACTGACCTCTAGGAGATCGAAAAGTATGGAAGAGATGGAAAAACTCATCTTAGTTTGGACTAATGAAAAACAGCTGGCTGGTAATGGGATTTCTGAGATAATTTGTGAGAAAGCCAAGGTCCTCCATGATGATGTAGTGAAAGGCACGCCTGATACTAATGCTCAAAAGGAAGAGTCTAAAGTCAGTAGGGGGAAGGGGTGGTTTGGCGCCGGCCCCATATGCCAGAGGTGGCAGGTTCAAACCCAGCCCTGGCCAAAAACTACAGAAAAAAAAAAAAAAAAGAACTTTCAGAAAAGGAGGGGATCTGTAGTGTTGTTATGCATGGCGAGGCTGCAAGCTCTAATTCCAAAGCAGCAGAAAAGTTTACAAAGAAGTTTAAGGAGTTTGTGAGTGGTGAGAGGTATGCTTCAACCAAGTGTTCAATGGTGACTAAACAGGCCTTTATATGTTTAGGTTTCTACATAATTTTTTTAATTTACATTTTTATCCAAATATTTGTTAATATTTTACCTTAAAATCTAGTGTATTTACTATTAAAATCATTTTGAAAATCCGAGTTTGTGGGACCTAGGAACGGATTAATCTGGTTTCTATTATTTTAAAGGGGCAAAATTGTCTTGGAACTCAAATGATTTGGAATTTGAACAGTGTTCTTGAACAGATTAAGTTTAGATCCCAAGGTATCACTGTATTATCTCCTTGTCAACTTGTAAGAACTCTTTGTGTATTATATTCATTAACCTTCTGTGTTTTTATGAAAATATTTTTTCCAAACCTATTATTTTGTCTATTCACTTTTTTCAGGAAAAAGCCACTCTTTCTCCTATAGTTTTACTTGTGGTCTTCTAGGTTTTCTTGTGTTTGTTATTATGTTGCTAAATTTAATTTTAAATGCATCCCAAATTTATCTATATGGTGTAAGGCAGTGATAAAATTTTATTTACTTCCTGATGGATAGCCAATTGGGCTAACACCATATGTTACAAAAACCATGATTTTCCCAATGAGTTAAAATACCACCTTGGCCATATGTTAAATTCTTATCTCTACCAAGATTTATTTTCAGATGCTGGTTCTTTTCCACCAGTCTGTTCTGATGCCAATGCCATATTAATTCAAATACAAAAAGTTACAGCATGTTCTTATCTGGTAAGGCAACTTCTCCTTCTTTATTCCTTTTTTTCCAAAAATGTCTTACCTTATTTCAGGCATTTATTCCTGAGTCTTTTAAATTTTTTAAATACTGCATTAAAAAATAGCATGTTAGAAGTTCTTATTAAAAGTAAGTTTCTTGAGCCAGGTGCAGTAGCTCACACCTGTAATCCTAGCACTCTGGGAAGCTGAGGTGAAGTGTTGCCAGAATTTCTTTTTGCAGTAGGTCCTTGGTCTTAGAGATTGGAAGAATAAACCCAAGGACCACAGAGATCAGTGATAAGAGAGGATTTATTAAATAGAAAATAGGGAAGGGAAGAAAGGCACAGAGCCTCTGGGAGAGGAGGGAGACCCAAGTGGGAAGTACCCCCCACCTCGCAAGTCTTTAGTCTATTTTATACTGTGTTGGGAGTTACACTTGGCCAGGACTAGACAGACTTCAATGTTGATCAGCAACAGAGTGGGGGTATTTAACAAATGAATGTTCAGGGGGTGGCAGAGAAGAGACATAGCATATAAAAAATATTTAAAGAATGCAGTCTGGAGAGAAAAAGTGTTTGCTTAGGCCTAAAAAATAGGGGACCTTGTCCAGTGCTTAGACTTGTCCAACTAAGTCTATATATGATATGGGGCAAAAACCCAAATATAGGACACCCTGTATCAGAAGGTTTGCTTGAGCTCAGGAGTTCAAGACCAGCCTGAGCAAGAGCAAGACCCAGACCCTGTCTTCATTAAAAATAGAAAAATTAACCAAGCATTATGGCACACCTGTAGTCCCACCTACTCAGAAGGCTGAGGTAGGAGAATCACTTGAGCCCACGAGTTTGAGGTTGCTGCGAGCAGGCTGATGCCATGGTACTCTAGGCTGGGCAACAGAGTGAGATTCTGTCTCAAAAACAAAACATAACAAAACAATTTCTCATTTTTATATTAACATTTAGAAAAGTCACATTTTAATGTTATTCTTTTATCAAGAATTAATAAGAATATAAAATGTATTCTAGGCCTTTATTTATATTTCATGTTATATATGCTCTTTAATACAAATCTGTAGTTCTCTACATACAGATTAGTCAGGCACCACTCTTTCCTTGGACGCTCATAGGATCCAGGGACTCAGGATTACACAGATATCATAAGCTCAGTAAATTTTCTCCTTTCTTTTCTCTCCCATTTTCTTCTATTTAATATTTATTAGCTTAATGAGAATTTGGGTTCTCTGTTAGGGTTTTGCAGGGAAACAGAACCAATCAGACACACACATGAACAGAGAAATATAAGTATAAATATAGAAGTAGATAGATATACAGATATAGATATGGAAAGAGATATCTATTATAAGCTCTTGGCTCACACAGTTATAGAACCTGAGAAGTCCCACAATCTGCTGTTTGCAAGCTGGACCCCCAGGAAAACCAATGGTGTAATTCAAAGGCTTGATAGAGAACCAACAGTATAGATCAGGGGTCCAGATCTGTGGTGGGGCCTTCCAGGTTCTTCAGTGCAGTCTTTTGGCTGAATCTGAATTTTACACAACAAACTCTTTTATTTTCATTAATATACATTTTTGTTCATCTTTTCTATCTTCATTTATAAAATGAACATATTTAAAATGCCTAAGAATAAGTTTCAGTGAAATAATCCTCCCAAATTGACCAACACAATTAGAATATTAGTAAGCCATAAGGGCTGACTTGACAGCTGCTACACTCGTGGTTCAGTTCTAACTTCCCCCACCTGACTGATGCCACTACTGCACAAGGCTGGTTGACAAGAGTTTATGGGTTTTAGCACATCAGTCTGTTATAAGCTTTTGACAACAGTGCACTGTGTTGTTTTGTTGTTTGTTTGTTTTGTTTTGTTGAGACAGAGTCTCACTATGTTGCCCTCGGTAGAGTGCTGTGGCAGCATAGCTCACAGCAACCTCAAACTCTTGGGCTTAAGCAATTCTCTTGCCTCAGGGAATGCAAGCGCCCACACCCAGCTATTTTTTTTATTATAATTGTCATTGTGGTTTGGCAAGCCTGGGCTAGGTTCAAACCTGCCAGCTCCCATGTATGTGGCTGGCACCCTAGCCGCTGAGCTACAGGTGCTGTGAGCCTGTGTTTCTATTTGAATTTGTTTCCATTTCTGTTTCTGTGGAATTTGTGAATAGTTGCACAGCTTAACAATATTTTTTAATTGTCTGTTTAGCAGCCCATTATGTCAAAGATGAACATGAGAACTCTGAAGGAAGAAAATAAATTTTTTAATGAGGATTGAGAATTGCAGTATTATCTTGTTTCTGCTAAAGATAATTTGCTTTCTTTGTGATACTACAATATCAACATTAAAGAAATTCAATGCTCACCAGCATTATAACACCATAATGACTACATAACCATATAATATCATGATGACCATAAATATTTTAAATTAGAGGAAGAGGCACAAAATATTGCACTGTAGAAATTAAAACATGAAAAGCAAAAGCAAAGACAATTCTTTCAAGCAGTAATAAGACCTGGAAATAATGGTACTGAAGCAACTTAAAAATCAGCTTATATACTCAGGAAAAAAGGGAAGCCATTCAGTGATGTAGAAATCGTGAAAGAAAGCATTGTTGAAGTTGTAGGATCCTGAGACCTTGATAGTGTTTCAAAGTTTCAGACTATTGCCTCTTTTCAAGGAGAATCATAACTGATAGCAGCATGAATTAGCCTTCAATTTAACAGAACAACTTCATGCAATACCCAAAAAGTAAAATATGTTATTTAATCACTTTGGATGAATCAACTGATACCACTGACCCAGCCCAGGTTTTATACTTTATTTGGGTCATAACAGGGGATTTTCTTTGCTACACAGGGTTACTCACTTTGGGCATTCTCATGACAGATCACAGTGAATAGATATCTACAACAAACTTTCAAGATAGGTTTTATGAAGTTGGACTAAATGTGGTAAAGTTAGTGAGTATATGTACAGACGATGTACCCTCCATGGCAAAAAAAACCAAAAACCCTGAAGAGTTTATTGAACAAATTTTAAAAAGTATCAACAGATGCAGATTCTCTCCTTTCTTTTCATTGTATCTTGCATCAGCAAAATCTGTGTTACTATTTTAAGCGACGCTTTGCAACAAGTAATAAGTATTGTTAACTAGACTCCTGCAAATGCAACATGGCATTATTAGTTTTGTAACATGCTAAAGTTGAACCATGAGGTATTCAATGTGGATTTGCCATATCATTCTAAAGTGATAGCCAACACTGGAATAGGTGTAGCCACAATTTTATCTCTGCAAGAACAGAAAGTTAAATTTTATGAAGGACAGATCAATAATGCAAATTATTGAAATGAGATTTCTATAGGAATACAGCATTTCTGTGTGAACGTCAAATCAAAATTTGAATATTTATTTGCAATGTAAAACTAAGTCTATAAAAACACTACTTCAGAAGGAGATTTTGGATGAACATTTTCCACAGTCAGCAAAGACTATTGATGAAAAGTATAATACATGCCAATCATCTAAAGAATACTCAGCTGTTACAGTCCTATTAATTGGAGAACTTAGTGAAATGTTCACTGACTTTGAGAATCGTGACATCACATTCAAATAAGCATTCCAACCTCACCTAGTTGATATCACCAACGTACTTAAAGAACTACAGATGGAATTGATTGAGCTCTCAGGAGATATTTAAAAGTCATTGTCTGATGCTGAGAAAGATTCAACTGAAATATGGAAAAATGCAGAATACCCATCCCTTCAGCAACATGCCCCCAAAATGCTTTCTTGCTTTTCAACCACTTATCACTGGGAATCTATGTTCTCCAACCTAAGTCAAATCAAGGTGCCCTTATGGTTGCAAATGACTGATACTCATCTAGAGGATCAACTGAAGCTGCAGGCCGGGTCCCACCCTGGGGCAGGGTCCTTTAAGACCTGTGGAGCTGGTGGCAATCGACTAAAGAAAAATAAAGTTAAAAGCAGCAAGAGATAAAGAGACAGGACATGCAGAACAGAGTTTTCACAGGTGGTAAACAGGGGACCATCGCTAGTATGTGAGGTCCAGCAGATGGCCCTGTTTGTTCCAGTCAGCTTTTATTGAAGGCCATTTGCTCATTTAGCTGAGTGGGTAAACTGAGAAAGGGAACAAAAATGTCAACAGTTTCTCTGAGTAAGCATGTCAGCTCTTATTGTATTTATAATCATTAACTTTAAGGGTCTGAGCAGCATTGAGAAGTCCGAAACCTGAGCCTTGTGTGGGGACAGCCTCCGGTCTGTGGTCACACACACAGATTCCCTTGGCGAGGGGGGGGGGGCGGGTGTTAATCCCCACTAGTTCACAGGTAGACATGATGGCATCAGACTCCTCTCAAGAGTCAGTGGGACAGAAGAATTTTCTTCTGCTCTACACCAAGAAGCATCTTCCTCTGTGATAATGGGGTACACAAGCCCTCCCGCCCATATTTCAGGGCTGGTGCTATTCCCTGGATCTCTACCCTGGCCATAATACAAATCCCTAAATGAGTATTTGCTTTGGCCGCTGACTGGGCAGGGACCGGACTAGTTAATGTTTCTCGTCAGGCATTGCACACAGTTTCCTCGACGGCCATTATTTATTTTTCAGTGTTCACAGCCCCAGCAGGGATGTTTGCAAGCTGTATCCCCAACAGGCCAGGCTTCTAGAAAAAGCAGAAAGCTGCTCAAATAAGAAATTTAGTGGCTGGTTTAAAAGTAAGCTAGATAACCTGTTTTTATTCTGCCTTGCTTAACTTATTTCTCAGTTTTTCTTTTTTTCTGGGGGTGTTTTCATTTGCCAAGAATGGGATCTTTGGTCCCTATTCTGCCTGCACTGCTGACCTCCATTCTACAACCAAATAGTCAAATGCTTACCAACAAAAAGCATACTGAACAAAGCCATTAAAAGGTTAATTTTTTAATAGTTTTCATTTTTTGAAATTATTCTCTACATAGATTTTTTACAAAATAATGTACATTTTTAAGTCTATCTAATTGAAGTTTCTTAATTTGACTACAGCTAAATTAATGCAGCCTTCCCGCAGGAAAAGCTTCCCCACCCTGGTGTAGACTCTAGTCCAAGTCTGAAGACCTTAGAACCAGGAGCACCAAGGGCAGGAGAAGATCTGTGTCCCAATTCAAGCAGTCAGGCAAAGGGAAGGCTAATCCAACCTTCCTATGCCTTTTATTCTAATCAGGGCCTCAATGGATTGTATGATGCTCGCACATTGGAGAAGGCTTTACTCAGTTCACCCATTCAATAAAGCTCTTCAGGAAACTGAAGAGAGGGAGAGAGAAAGTCTAACCAGCTATTAGGGTACCTAGTGACCTGGTCAAGTTGACACATACCATCACAGCTTCCTATAGTTACTAAGCACTTACACAAGAGGGGGTACTTTAGATTTTGCAATTTGCTTTTTACAGAAATTAGCTTAAACATTGTGTATAAAGGCAAATAAAAGCTTTTATTACAATTCATTTTTCTTCCTCTCTAGCTAAGTTTTTACATGGCGGTATTTCTCTGCATTTCTTTCAAGTAGAGTATCAGGAAATTGTTAAAGTTTACATTTTGCTATTTTCAAAAACATGAGTTGAACTCAGAGTACAAATGAAACAGCAATAATTACCATTTGCTTTAGAAACTCCCATAAATGGGAAGCATTAGTGATCAAATCAGTGGAATCAGATAAAATTGAATAAGGTACACTGATACTAAATTATAGTGATCTACACTATACTTTAATATATACTAAGTTAGATTATATATGCTTTCTTTATCTTTTTTCAATAACAATTTTAAATAATTTTCAGAGAGCTTTATTTTCTTTCAGACTAAAGTATATATAGGATTGGGGTAGGTTGGTCAGGAGATAGCTGGGAAAAAACAAAGATTTTAGGATAACAACACAAAGATACACAGACACACACGCACGCACGTACATAGCCTAAATTTTTCTTCCAAATATTTCACCAAAGTCAAACAAAAGTATAGTTGGCCTTTGTTAACTGTGCCACCATTGAAAATAACATTTTAAATTATCAGTGTATTTTAACCAGACCACTTTTATTCTAGCAACCAAAAATATAAAGTCTACGAAGTTTGTACTATCATCTTTGCAAGATTTAGCATTCACCTGAGTAAACAGAAGAACAATTGCAGACTTAAAACTTCCATTTTAAGCATTTGACAATGAAATAAAATACGGCAATGCAATAATATTTCCTTTTTTACGTAGCACCTTGCTACTCCATTTGCTTTCTTTCTCTTCTAGCAAGAGGCCCCAGAGACCTAAGAAAAAAAAAAATATGAGTTTTTGACTTCTTGCTAAATGCAAACAACTTAATTTGGTGGTGTTCAGGTTACACTGTACTCATTTAGGTCTTAGAGACGTCCTTTCAAATCAAGCTCTATTGCAAATAAAGATGAATTTCACATCGGCTCCATTTGTTCCAACCAAAACAAAGTAAAACAAGATGAATGAATAATAGATTTATTCAAACACAGTTAAGACTGAGATATCAGGGTGATAGCAGGTCAACACGAAATGGGTAGATACCGGAACATGAATGAGGTTTTCAGTTGCTCAGGCCAACAACAGAACAATGATTACATGAACAAGTTGAAAATAAAAATAGCTTTCTATGTATAGTCAAATAGATTTTCCTCTTACAATACTGGATTAAAAAGGTATACCATATCCCGTTCTGCCCCAGCCTGGGGTTATGGTTTTCTTCCTGTTGTCCAACACACATTGTCCTCCAAGGCTCTCACTAGTTTCAGTCATTTATGCTTGGCCTGAAAACTCACACTAAAATAGAAATGGTTACTGTTATGTCCAGGTATTTGCATTGAGAATATCTTTAGTAGTGCTAGCAAAGACTTGTCTTTTATTAAAGGAAGCCCTGAAGAAAGAAGGGGTGTTGCAACCTGAGAAGTGGATTTCTTCAGGCAGGAGAAGGAAGAAGGTGACTCCTACACCCACAGCTCTCTCACTTAGCTACCACTGCTTCTGCCCCCGTTGCAGATATTCCCTTAAATGTTTATTAAAAGCCCTTAATAAACAAATGTATGATTAGAAACATACATTCTTCCAAATACAGTACATTCTTCCAAAATCAAATTTCTAAGAGAACAGTACATTATTCCAAAAACAAACTTCAACCTCTCTCTCAAAACTTAGGTGCAAATGGATGAAAAGGGTAGCCATTCAAGTTCAGTAGAAATCCTCTTCTCTAACACATTGGCACTGGTTAACTGGCCAATTAATCAAAAATAGTTGATGTAGAGATAAATTATTGAAAAGTATTGCATATCTACTTTAAACATTCTATCTGAATTTAAAATATACAAATGCACATTCATTTTCTAATTTTTCTTTTTTTTTTTCCTGTAGAGCCCAAACCTCTCCAAGTATGGGTCACCACTTTGGACCCTGCTAACTAGTTTTGCACAATGCCCTCAGTGAATGACACTCATGATACAATCTGGTTTTTCTAATTTTGATTTTTTTTTCTTCTTTGTGGAGTGCCATGGCATTAGCCTAGTTCACAGCAACCTTAAACTCCTGGTATCAAGCAATCCTCCTACCTTAACCTCCCAAGTACCTGGGACTACAGTCACCCACCACATGCTGGCTATATTTCCATTTTTACTAGACATGGGGCCTTGCTCTTCTTTAAGCTGGTCTTGAACTCCTAAGCTCAGGAATTCTCCAGCCTCGACCTCTCAGAGTCCTAGGAATACAGCATGAGCCACCACACTCAGCCCAATTTTTATTTTTTAATGTGAAGAGAAATTTATTGCAAAACAATCTGAATAGGAAATACATTTTAATTTTATAATTTTTTTCTAGTTTTTTGCTGTTGATTCACCACCATCTGATCTGACAGGATTTTTAAATGACTTGTTTAAGTTTTTCCATAACATTTCGTTCAGTTATATGGAGACACTCCAACTTTCTTTTCACTCTTGACATTTTATGAAATAATTAAAATTATGTTCTAATTACCAAAAAACTGTCATAAGAAGTGTGAAGACAAGGTAAGTAACTATCGTGGGCAGGGAAGAGTGAATGAGAAGCCGTCCTCGGCCACATTCAATGTGCTCTGGGCACTGAGGTATTTTGCCCTAGAAATATAATGCACCAGTTTAACTGGTCAGTTGGACAAATCGAGTTAGGCTGAAAAGGCCCTTAATAAATAAATACAGTGTGACCTCATAGACCAATATAACTTCAGTAGGGCTTGAACTAGACATAGGGAAATGCAGATAACCCAGACAGCTGCCTCAGGTATCTTCATCTGCAGAAAAAAATCATCTATGACCATCTCCAAACTGTTTATAATACATACTACAAAGATAATAAGTATTTGAGAAAATGAAAATAACTCAGGAAGAAGGTAGACCAAAGAGCACAGTTGAAATACACCAAGGAGGTAGAGTCCTGCCTTGTTGAAAGAGGTCTTCAATCATCATTTTTGTAGCATGAAGACAGCCCTATTACCAGTTGGTGAGATGCTCAGGATTGCAGGTGTTGCTGTTGTTCACAAAATAATGTCACCCCTGCCTTCAAATGCTAAGTCTTTACCTCACACAGGCAGCATTTTGTGGTACTCAGAAAGAAAAACAACTTTCTAATATGAAGACCAAAAGAAAATGAACGCCTTTGAGAATACTTGATGAAATGCAAATGGTTTTAAAAGCAGTGACAAATATTAGCGTGATCAAAATTCACACAGCGTATATGGATGATGATTCATCTTTAGTCAAAACTTAATTACTACATTCATCCTAATGATTGGAACCTGTTCCAGAAATATTGAAAACAGGTGCAAAATAAAAGATAGTATAAAACGTCATACCCTATGAAAATAAACTGCAGTTGCAAGTATTATAAATCATGTCATGGAACTTACAGGACATCAATAGCATAATTTGGATTTTAGAATTATTGAGCAATCAATCAATTCAATATTCATCATTATAAAAACCTGTTCTCATAATCTGTGGGAAGGAGAGAGTCAGGTACACAGCTACTGGAATGAAAAAAAAAAGCTTATTTTTTAAAATTCACTCAATGCTAAGTTTTCCTGTTTTTCTCTTTAGAATTTTTCTTGATGTTGCTTTTAATTCAATTTATTTAATACATGAGAGATAATTCACATGGCCCCCAAATTACAAAGCTTAAGAAGATATACAGTGAAGATTCCTTCCAAGACTAGCTGTCCAGTTCCCAACTATCCCTTCTAGTAATGTTACTGGAATTTCTTTCTTCAGTAAGGTCTTAGTCTCAGGGATTCAAAGAAATCACGAACCACAGATCAGTGGTAAGATAGGATTTATTAGCCAGAAAGGAATACAGAAGGTGTAAAAAGCACCAGAGCTTCTGGCAAAGGGAAAGAACCAAGTTGGAATATCTCCATCTAGGTCCTTTATCTAGGGGTATATACGGCCTTGACAGTTACATTTGGCCAGAACGTGGCAGGTAGAAAAACACTTTTTCAAAGTGAATGAGCACATTAATGAATGGATACAGTCCCTTCCACTCAGGGCAAGGTGAATGTCGGGGAGTTCTTCCCTTCATGAAATTGCGCAGGCCTAGAAAACTGGTGTCCCTTGTCCAGGCTTGAAAGGGGGAACTCTGTATCAGTAATGATTGTTTATATATATCTATACATATACAGACATATATAACCATAAACAAGGTTAGACAACAAAGTTTATGAACTCATCCTAGAAAAAGTGCTACCTACCTCATTGCTGAATATCACCATAGTCACCAGATGGCCAAACGGAGTATTTCAAAAGGGACCATTTTTCTACAATGAATTTGAGAACTTATCAATTTGTATGACAGCTCTGATGGCCATTCCAGAAAAAGAATTCCAAAATTGCTTTGACAGGTAGACTAGGCACTGGGATCAGTGCATTGCTTCCCAAGGGAAGTACCTCAAAGGCGACCATGGTTATAGTGAAATTCAGCAATGACGTATGTAGCACTTTTTCTAAGATGAATGTGCAAACTTAATTATCCAACACACGTATATATAAAACACAGAGGGTGCCAAAAAAAGTATACACATTTTAAAAAAGGAAAAAACTGCATTAAAATTGCAATATTCAATATATACCAATAACAAAAGATAAATACAAGTCAGGTTTGACCTCTGCAGTTACAAGTGGTACTCAAAGTGGTTACCATCAGCATCCAGACACAGTTGATTATGGTAAACTCCTGAGAGAGCAACTTCAGAACCACTCAACTCTGCCCCCTTCAATGGGGTTGACTTCACTCAGTGCAAGTTTTAATCTTGGGCTACAAATTTTCCATGTTGCTGTTCTAAGAATGTATTGTATTCTTGTCCCACCAGCTAACCCCTGTCTCATGTGCACTTCGCTTGGTAGACTTTTGCTTCTTCTGCTATGGTGTTGAAACAGTTCACACACTTGCCACAGGATTTGTTGCTATGTGAGGCCTCACGGATCTTCCCTGGTGCACATCACACACAGGATCGTGCATCTCGAGCTTATCACAAATGCATGCAACTGTTAGGTGTGTTGGAGGTTCTTTTGCATACTCATGCCTCCATCGTCATCCGTGACATTTTCAAATTTCAAATGCCACTTGAAAATTGTCTTGCACTCCTTGAATGACAACTGTGCTTCTGCCATTTTCTGTCACTGTCTTGCCTGTGGCATGGTGATGCTAGCATTCATTTGATTAACACCATCTTTGGAGCAAACCTCATACTACACATTGCTACCACTATTCAATTCAACTTCGAAAAGTAATACATAGATAACATCTCTTAAAATGTGCATATTTTTGGCACCCCTGGCACATGAGATAGACATGTATATATAATTGATACAATACATTCATTTCCCCAATTAACACTAATGATAGGATACTATGTTTTTTGGTCTTTTTTATTTAAAATATCTTAGAAATCTTTCTAATGAGTATATAGAATACTTCCTTGTTTGTTTGCTTTTAAAATTAAAAATATTCCATTGCATTGATGTACTGTAATTTACTTAACCAATATAACCTATGGGCTTATACAGCCATTATTTCTCACTTGTAAGAACTTATCTACTAAAAATAGAACTTCTGGTTCAAAAAGCATAATGCCATTTATAATTTGAGCAAATACCCTCAAATTGCCTTTCATACATGATTACTTTAATCTGCATTCTAATGAACAATGAATAAGACTACTTGTTTCTTTTTACCAATATGTGTTTCCTTTTACTAATGTTATAAAACGTTCAAAGCTTTGCCAATATGACAGGGGAAAATATGGTGACAACATGGTTTAATACGTGTGTCTCCAATTTTTGGAGTTGACTATCTCTTAGTATGTGTTTTAATCATTTGTATTTTGTTATTTGTGAACTGACTATTCATAATTTCTGTCCTCATCTTTATAGATACTGGTCTCTTATTGATTTCCAGGAGTCTAATAGTGAGAGCAACTCCTTACATGTGATCTGGATTGCAAAATTTTTCCAAGTTTGCAATTTTTAACTTGTGGTGGTTTTGCCTTGAAGAACTGTTTCCTTTTATATTTCTAAACTTATTCATTTTTTATTATGGCTTCTGGATTTTGATTCACAGTTAGAAAAGTCTTCCTCACCACAAACTGAATTTTGGTCTAGTATTTTAATGACTTCTTTTCTTACATGTAAATCCTTGATTCCTGTGGAATTCATTATGGTATATAATGTACAATGTCAGTCCACTTTTATTTTTTCCAGAGAGTTACTAATCATACCAGGACCATTTATTAAATAATCTTCACCCTCTTCTTCTAAGAAAACACCTGCAATATACTGGATTTATATTTGATATATATCTGGCTTTTTTAAATTCATGTATCAATTATCTGTTGAACTATTGAGACATAAAATGTTTTAATATTAGGAATTTAGCCCCTACCGGCATTGCTCTTTTCTTCAGAGTTTTCCTCAGTGTTCTTATCTGTATGTTTTCTCTATGTACACTTTGTAATACGCTTTTCTAGTTTAAAAACACTTGGTTTTCATACTGAATCACTTCAAATTTGTTTCCTTATACAGAATTAATTATTTTATGATCTTGAATCTTTCTTTCAAACTCTTGGTATGTCTTTCTGTTCATTCGTATCTTTTGCGCTTTTCAAGAATATTCTAAAACTTTTAAATATCGACTTTGCATGTTTCAGGACCACAATGACATGGAGGGCCAGGACCCACACCCAGGGCAGACCCAGCCACTGGGAGGTCAGCCGGCCTGTGGAGCCTGGAGCTGCAGTAGTGCGTCCTGATGCGGGAGGAACCCTCAGCCTTTGACATCAACTCCTAAGTCACCAAGACAGATGAAGCATCTGACAAGGGTGCCAATGGTTTCCCCACCTGGTTTCCCTACTGACAGGCATCTGAGCCCCTAGTCGGGCCCCCACTTGAGACTCCAAGGCACCAGCTCCTCTGTTCCTACAGCAGATGTCTCTTTTTCTACCTAGAGCTGCTCGCTCATCCTCTATCCCAGGGCAACTCTGCCTTCTGGCTCCTAGGTCACCAGATCCAGCAGCCTGCTCTATCCCAGCATCCATGGTATACTTGGAGAGAGGAAGGCCCAGGGGTCCAGCATAAGCCATGAAGAGGAGCAGAAGGAGGAACCTGACCTCCAGTGCCCCACTTTCCACTAAAAGACTGTTTTGAGCTGCCATTCACATGCTAATTTTTAGGATATTTAATAAACTTTAGAATGCAAAAATAAAACTATTTTATAGTTGGTTTTGTCTAGTTTTATATAAAAACTATTTGTTTCTGCATATTAACTTTATGTCCCACTCTTATTTGCAGCAGGTTTTCAGTTGATGATCGTGAGTTTTTAGGTATGCAATCATATTTTCTTCAAATAATGTTTTTGCTAGTCTCTTAGAAAAGCAGGCAGGAAAGTGCTCTCCGAATTTTTTCATGTTCAAAACAATTCATTTTGCCCTGCTTTTTTGTTTTTAAGTGATTAATTATACATATGTATGGGGTACAGGGTGATGTTTTGATACATGTGTACATTGTGTAATGATCAATGAAAGTAATCAGGTTTTATTCTTAATGAATAGTTTGATTAAAAAATTATTGGATCACACATTATTTGAGGATCTTGTAAGGGTTGTTCCATCTTCTGAAGTTGACTTGATTTGCAAAGTCTGAAATCAACCTAATTTTTCTTCCTTCTGTAGGACTTTATGCTTTGACTAAATATCCAAAAGATTCATTCTTTATCCTTAAACTCCCATACTTTCAGTACGCAATATTTTCAGTATCAGCCATGCTGTGTTAGCTTTCCCTGGCACAGTGTTCTCAATCATTATGTGGGTTCAAATTTTTTATCTCAAGGAATCATATATATTTCATTTACCTGACTTTGATATCCACCATCCTTCGCCAAGCCTTTAGTTCTCTTTTGTTATTTCTATCCCATCTGCCTCTAACCATAATTTCTGTTGTCCATTCTCTCTTCTCTTTCCATTTTATTTTTATTTCTATGATGACTTTTTTAAAATTTATACTTTTTTCCTAAGTTCTTCTAGCCTCAGTTTCAAAGATTTATTTTAGCATGTCATCCTCCTTTGTCCATTTCTGATTTTTTCCTTTTATAAAAAGTGATTGTCTTATTAAGATTTCTACCTAAAATTCATGGCAAAACGTTTGTCTCAGTTTTCACCTACTCTGCATTAACATTTTTCTACAGAGTTGTATGTCAGTACATTTTAGTACTGTAAAAGTACCAGAAAAGTAACTTTTCTCCCTTTAACCTTACAGTCTTTCACTTGGTGTGGTGTCAGTTCATTTTTACTCATTGTGGAAGGAGTTGAATTTTGGTGTCAACTAACAATTTCTGCAACATTTCTATGAAACATGGAAGCAGGGTAGTTTCCTAAGCTGTCTGGATTTCACAATCTGCAGGCACATTCTTCTCTGCTTCCTACGGACTTAGTCTGAATTGTTCTTTGTCTACCACCATTTCTTTTTTTTTTTTTTTAAGTCATATATACATAGATCATGAATACATTTGTGCCTTTGTGGGACTCAATGTGTTGATCATTTGTACAAATTGGAGTGCTTACATCCTACTAATTAACATAGCTTTCACCTCATTTACTTAATCACAGTATTAAGACATTCGTGTTCTATACTTGATAGATTTGACTTGCACCCTTGCAATATGCACCATTAACCCTCCCTCTATTGAACCACCCCCCCTTTCCATTCCCTTCCCCTTCCCTCCTTCATCCTGGACTATAGTTGTGATTCATCTTTTACCACCATTTCTTATGATTCACTGAACCAAATTGGGCTTAGAGTTTCTGCCACTAGCCCAGCTCATCACCAGCCCGATTACTCCTTCTTTTCTTGGCCAAACTTTCATTTTAATCACTTGTGAACACTTTTTTTTAGGATCTCTCTCTCCTCTCTCTCTCCCTCCCTTCATATAAATAACTTTTCTTAACCTCCAAAGTAGTCCTTCATAAGGAGCTTTTTTTCTTCTTCCAGCATTACTGAGCTACAATTAAGGAATATAAATTGTTATATTTAAGGTATTAGAGAGTTTTGTCAAGTCTGCTGCCACTGAATGTCTTGGTCCTGTCATTTTTCCTCACAAAAATGTAATTAGCTGCAGTTCTTTCTTAAATTCTGTGTTTAACTTTTGGATAATTTCCAGAAGGAAAGGAGTATAATCTTAGCTTACCTTAGTTAATTTACATGAAAAGCCCACATAAGCAGCTTTCCAATGGTAAAAGACAATTTAAATCACCAAAGTTCATATCATAACCACTTTCGCTTAATTACAGAATTTTTTCAAAGGAATAACTCTTATTTAACTCTGTTTTATTTCAAACACATTTATCTTCAGACACTTTCGTCAGTGATTATATTCCTTAATCACCAAACTTTCACCCATGTATTAGTTTACTATTGCTTCTTAGAGGCTTAAAACTATACAAATACATTATCTCACAGTTCTGCCAGTAAAATGTCTGGCAGAACCTCTGGTAGATTCTCACAAGGTGTCAACAAAGCCACACTCCTCACTGGAGACTCTAAAGAAGAATCTTCAAGCTTCCAAGCTTAGTCAGGCTATTGGCTGAGTTCAGTTTCTTATGGTTATAGGATGAGGTCCCCTACCCTATAGGGGATTCCTTGCCAACTGTTCAACCAAAGACTGATCTTCACTCCTAAAAGCAGCCCACATTCCTTCTTATGTTTTTATATCCCTCCACCAGCAATGGCAGGTTGAAGCCATCTCACTATTAAATATCTCTGGCTTGTCCTTCTGCTACACCTCTCTGACTCCACAGGAGGAAATTCTTTGCTTTCAAAGACTCAGGTAATTAGACTACGTCCACCAAGACAACCCAAGATAACCTTCTGTAACCTTAATCACATTTGCAAAATTCCTTTTGTCACATAACATAAGATATCCACGGGACTGGTGTTAGGAAATAGAAATTTCATGGAAGTCATTTTTCTCCCCCAGACATCCTGCAACTATATCCAGCATTTACCTTATATTTGAGACATAACAAGAAAAATTCTCACAAAGACATACTCTCCTTCAGTAGACTAACGTAACCTCAGAATTCCACCATTTGGCAGACTGGAACACCCCAAATATTTGAAAACAAATTAATAAAATTGAAATTTGAAGAGCCAAGTTGATTAGTGGCTAATCCATACAAATGCCAAATATAATGAGGATTAGGATCTTAGCATAAGGGTCTGCATTTTTAAGTGGTCCTCAGGTTCTCCAAAAAAGCTAAGAAAATGGAGATTTGAAGAACCAATTTGACGAAGAAAAAAGCATTCCCATATCACTGTGGTTAGTGTATAAACACACCAAACACAAAGGTTAGAAGCTTAACATAAAAGTCTGAAATTTCTTTTCAAAGATTCATAACCTCACTCTGGTCATGAGTAAATATTGGAAAATATACACTGAGAAACAGTCTATAAAAATAATTGGTCAGTGCTTTTCCAAAATGTCAAAGTCACAAAAGACAAGAAAAGACAAGGAACTATCACAGACTGGAGGAAGCAATGGAGAAACAAAAACAAAATGTAATAAAAAAAATCCCGGATAAAATTCTGTAAGACAAAAGGGGGAAATTGGTAAAATTCTCATGAAGTCTCTTATATAACAAAATTATACTAATATTAATTTCCTATTTTTGATAACATCCTATGGGCATGTAAGATGTTAAAATTTGAGGAAACAGGACAAGGTAAAAAAGGAGCTCTTGCAATCTATAACTCTAAAATTCGTTCAAACTAAAAGTTAAAACAAAAAAATTAGGAATAATAAAAAACTTTTTCTCTTTTACCTCCAAATGTCACACAAAGGCAACAGAGCAAATGAGAAAATTTTATTTTCAGCCAAAAAAAAAAAAAAACAGATATAATCCATACAGAAAATGTGCCAGAAAATTTGCACAGGAAAATTACAACAGAACCACTATGGAGAGAAATGAATGGCAAGCCAGTCCAGTGCTCTGGTAGCTTATCATTGAGCTGATAAAACTATCATAAGAGATACCAGATCAGAAGACAAGATAGAGACTGAATAAACAGACATCACCTAGGGAGGAAATCATAGCTAAGATATTTCAAAATTGCCAGCAAAAACACGCTCTGATGACACCTCCTTCAAACAGCAGGGTCAGAAAAATCTAACTCATGACATTTTGAGGAATCTGACACAGTGCTGATACATAAAGTATGAAAAACAGTAGAAAAGAAAATTTAAACATCTTTCCATGAATGTAAGAACTTAATAAAGCAATCACTTCTATGCAAATAAACACGAAACCTGAAATGTCAGAATTCAAAGAAACAAGCAAAGAAACAGAAGATGAAACACAACTTGAAAGAATTCAAGCAAGAAAGTGAAAATAAAAATAAATCCATCACTGAAAAAAAAATAAAATTATAAAGAAGAGTAAATCCTGTGACAAATACAGTAAGAGATATTTAGGCTAAAGAGAAGAGCAAATAACATGAAAAAAATAAAGTTTAAAATAAGTAGAAAGAAAATATTAGATATAGAAAATAAACAAAGGTGATCCATTATATTTATAGCTGTAGTCCTGA
Organism: Nycticebus coucang; assembly: GCF_027406575.1. Lineage (NCBI taxonomy): Eukaryota > Metazoa > Chordata > Mammalia > Primates > Lorisidae > Nycticebus > Nycticebus coucang. The sequence continues at coordinate 79,586,454 of NC_069786.1, forward strand.
GAAAATAAAACATATACAATAGAATAGACTAAAATTTAAAGATGTGATTTATAAGACATTTCTGAATGAATATATTCAGTATATATATATATATATATAGAGAGAGAGAGAGAGAGAGAGAGCACCTATATATTAAAAGGACATATTATTCAGAGAAAATTAAATCAGAATTCTCAGTATGGTCTACCTTTTCCTAGGGTGATGTTAAAAAGAATAATTTGTGAAGCCCAGCAAAAAGTCGAAATAACATCTTGTGGGGAAAATGAAGGCTATATTCTTATAAATCCACAATATTCTACAATACTAGAGGATAGTAAAGCAATACCTAGAAGGTTCACAAGAAAACAAAGCATGAGGTAAGGATTGTGTATTCAGCCAAGCCTTCATTCAAGTGTAAAGGTTTTATCTAACCAGCATTGAACACACAAGAACTCGGGAAAGCTGGTCCCATAAACCTTCTTGAGGAAAATACTAACGTATAAATTCTACTCAAACAAAATCAGGAAAACTGTAGCAAAAAGACTTTAAATGTGATTGAAATACATTTCTCTGTAGAACCAACACTAAAAGTGGAGATAAGGATGAATAATATCAGTGTAAATATTATATGCTCTCAAAATGTAGAAATGGGACCACTCATAAAAACAGAAGAGGCATAAAGGAAAAAGGTAGAAAGTAAATAAATATGCTGATTGCATTATCTGTAATAGCTGGGATTGTAAAATACTATTCCAACCTCATATAGTAATAGAAACATATGCATACTTAATATAAGAGTAAATACTAAGAAAGATCACATTATTTACTAATATCAGACAGTGAAAGAAAGAAGAGGGCACATGGAGAAAATAAAACATGCTAATTTTATCATTTCTCTTAGTAGGATTGATACTGTTCAGCTAAGGGTATACTGTACAATTATATTCATAAATACAACCACTATAAGGAATAAAAGAAACCTTCTGAAGTATTAGAAGATATACAGAGAATACAAATCAAACAGATCGTATATTATGGTAAGTTTTCAAACGTGTCAAAAATAAGAGAAGTTTAAGATTTTAAATATGTACAAAGTCTAACAATTAAGTTCACAAACTCATGCTAGAAAAAGTACTACATACCTCACTGCTGACTATCACTACAGTCACCTTCCAAGTACTCCCTGGGGAGTTATGCACTGACCACTCTTCAAAGCAACTTTGGAACACTTTTTCTGGAATAGCCATCAGAGCTGTCATTATATTATCTTTGATGTCCTAAATGTCATCAATATGTCTTCTTTTCAATATTTCCTTTATCTTTGGGTAAAGAAAAATGGCCAGATCAGGTGAGTAGGAAGGGTATTCCAATACAGTTATTTGTTTACAGCCTAAAAACTCTCTCCTGGACAGAGCCATGTGAGCTGATGTATTGCAGTGGTGGACAAGTCATGCCATTCTCATGCCAAGATTTTCAGTTACAATTTTCCTGTTTCTTTACAGACGTTCCTTGGTCTTCCATGCTTCTCACAGTCAGCTAATGATTCTGATGCACAAATCAACAGATGTTTGCAATGTTTTATCATTTCTGCTCATTACTGGCTGCCCTGTCCTCCCTTCATCGCTGATGCTTTCTCTCCTTTCGGAAAAACATTTAGTGCATTTGTACACTGCAGTTTTCCTCATGGTATTATCCCAACAAACATGTTCCTGATTTCACTTTCCCTCTTGCCAAGTTTAACAAGAAATTTAATGTTTGTTCATTGCTCTAATTCAAGTTCCAATATTCTCACAACGGCACACAAAAACATGCAACAACAATAATGTATACTACTCACCAAGGTACTGCCACACGTTGACACAAACACAGCTATGAGACCCCAACATATCAAGGTTATGAAACCTTATCAAGTTATTTGGACAGGGGGCGGCGCCTGTGGCTCAGTGAGTAAGGCGCCGGCCCCATATACTGAGGGTGGCGGGTTCAAACCCAGCCCTGGCCAAACTGCAACAAAAAAATAGCCGGGCATTGTGGCGGGCGCCTGTAGTCCTAGCTGCTCGGGAGGCTGAGGCAGGAGAATCGCCTAAGCCCAGGAGTTGGAGGTTGCTGTGAGCTGTGCGACGCCACGGCACTCTACCAAGGGCCATAAAGTGAAACTCTGTCTCTACAAAAAAAAAAAAATCTCAATGGACTAAAATATTGATTAAAAAAAAAAAAGTTATTTGGACAGTGCTGCACACAGTGGCCAGTTCACAAGCTTAATTGTCAGTCCTTGTATTTATTTATATGCATAAAGAAACTCTAGAATAAACTTTACATTAAAAGACTAAAAAGATGGCTGCCTACGTAAGAGAAGAGGTAGGATAAAAAGTTTAGAATAGGTACGAGACATATGTGGTGAAATAATGAAATAAATAGTCCTCACCGAAATTTTCATTTTACTTTAGCTTTTTTACCCAATCAAAAAATGAAATAACATAATTCAAATTCATAATTCAGTCATTAAAAACCAGGCCTATTTTTAGCTGTTGTCATAGTTAAACCTTCTCTATGTTTTACAATTAATACAAAAAGTGATTTTTAGATATTTTTGCAAAACTCAATATTTCAACATTTTTTCAAAAAAAAGCAGTTATAAACTGAAATGTTTTATCTAGGGAAAAATCATTAATTCAATTCAGTTCATTGGGCTCATCTCAGATGAATAAACAGATAATGAATTTATAAGAAAACCGTTAGTCTTCTTTCACATCCTCATATAATGAGTTAATTTTACAACTCTGAGTAATGACCAAAGGCCTTTTCAAAGTTTTTCTGAAGTTAAAAAATACCTTCCTTGTTACTCTTCTCAAGCACGATAATCATTTGGAAATCTCAGCAGTCCAGCATAGCTGCCCTTCCAGGTACATGTCTTCACATTTGATGTTTTAAGCAGTCTTCAATTATCAAAAGATGTATCCATGAAAGAACATCTGCACACTTTAGTTTACTATGGCATTACGTCCCAAGACCATCTGAGATCTATTATTTGAAGTCACCATAGAAATCATTTTTCTCCTAAACAATTGCATTTAATTAGTAAGATAAACACAAAGACCTGTATAAGAAAAGTTTTCATGAAAAGTTTTTATGGGACAAACTTAGCTGTTATTCCTAAAGCAAACACTTTGCAGGGCTTATGGCATCCTACAAATTCAATTGGTTTTAACCAAAATTATTTCTTTTATTTTTGCTTTACAGCATTATTGATTATATAACAAAATGGGCAATATTTAGGACTTATCACTGGAAACTGTAAGACAGAACACTTTCAAGATCATGTGACAGAGAAATGTGAGAAGACCATAGAAGTTACAACTCCTGCTGATTCCAGGAGGCTGAAGAATCTTATCAGGACTCTGTTCTCTTGCCTCCTTAACTTTGGTTCTGCTTGCCTCTGCTTTGCTGCAAATCAAACAGGATTTATGTGCATGGCAGCAAAATGGTTGCAGGTATCCCTAAAACCATATGGATTAGAGAAGTCACACACCTGAGAACTGAATCGGCCCACGTGAGTCACACACCCACCCCATACGGATCACTGAAGTCAGCAGGTTGCAGTGCTCTGGGTAGTGAGCCTGCAGAACAGGCGATGGGGGATTAGGAAACAACAGGCTATGCCAATTGTTATGAAATGGGAAAAGAAGTGGCTCCCTAAAAGAGAGAAGTGAAAGAAATTTATCAGTATAGTTTCCTTTTCTCTTATATCTGATGCTAAGATGTCTAATTTAGTGAAAAGCACACTTATGTGTATAACTCTGAGTCTGTACAAAAACAAACTATGTACACAAAACATGTACACCCCCTAATATTCTGAATTTTTTAAAGGGAAAAGGAAAAGAACTCCAAATATAAAAATACCTAAATAGACATCAAAAATAAATAATTATAAGCAATAAATCTCAAAAAAAAAATCTGAAAAGAATTTCTTTGAAAACTTCCATAATCACACTTTAGAATCCTGAGTTGTTTTAGAAAATGTCATGGTTCCCAGCTGCTCGGGAGGCTGAGGCAAGAGAATCGCTTAAGCCCAGGAGCTGGAGGTTGCTGTGAGCTGTGTGAGGCCACGGCACTCTACCGAGGGCCATAAAGTGAGACTCTGTCTCTACAAAAAAAAAAAAAAAAGAAAGAAAATGTCATGGTTGCAATTCAAGGAAATGGGTCTTTCAGTGGCACTTTGAATTTCTCCATGACTATCATTTACTCCCTTTAACTGGCTCCAGAAACACTTTCTACTTCTAAAGGCAGAAACAAGCTGGTAACCTCAAATCAAGTGTCAAGGACAGGCACATGCCCAAAGATAGACGATCAGGAGGTTATCAGAGGGCCTGGTGCCTGTCATTTCTCTCAGCCCAAACCCTGTCCTAGTGGCCCTCCAGGCCACAAAGTCCTGACCTTTGCTTTAGGCCCAACATCAACTACTGCTGGGCATGGATCTCCAGAAACCTGAGTCCTCCTCAATTCCTGGCTACTTGCCGCTGCTCCTCCAGCTCTAACTTGGTGACACTTCACATGAGATCACAGTTACAGTATATCAAGCACATGCATGCACTTATAAACTCCCTTTGATGTGGGTATAATTCTCATTGTATAGAGATTAAAAATTGGTGTTCACTGGCTTGGCGTGTATAGCTTAGCGGCTGGGTACCAGCCACATACACCGGAGTTGGCAGGTTCGAACCCATCCCAGGCTTGCCAAACAACAGTGACAATTACAATAAAAACAAAAAAATCACCATTGTGGCAGGTGCCTGTAGTCCCAACTACTTGGGAGGCTGAGGCAAGAGAATCACTTAAGCCCAAGAGTTTGAGGTTGCTGTGAGCTGTGATGCCACAGGACTCTACTGAGGGCAACATAGTAAGACTCTGCCTCAAAAAAAAAAGTGTTGAGAGAGGTTAGTGAATTGCCTAGCATTACACAGGGAAGCACTGAGTCAGGCCTTCTGCCTAGCTTCTAGATCCTCTCTGGGCCCCACTCCCCTGCCTGGCCCTGGGCACTGCGCTCTGTCTCTTCTGACCCTGCCTTCTCATCTCAGCTTCCTCCTCAACTCTCACACGTGGCATAACTTTTTTCACAATATGTTTTCTCTTTAGGAAATAGGCCTGGTTTTGTAGTGAGGTTTCATTTTATTTGGGTTTCTTTTTTTAAGAATTAAGATACGTGGATATAGAAAAAAAAGAATAATGAAAGAGAGAGACAGCCCTCTCACCAGCACCATTAGTAATGCTCCTTGTCCTCACAGAGAGAAAGAAAAAGTTTGAAAATGGCAGTCAGAAAAGAATGCCTATAGTTCAGAGGGATACAATGATAAAAGAAAATAAGAGACTGCTAGATTTTTAAATAAAATAATTGAAATGAAGGGCACTTGCTATGGCACCCTTGGGAAAGTACAAGAAAATAATATCTTGTAATTTGTTTGCAATATATTTAAGCTTCTTAAGTTCATGACTTATTAAATAAGGTTGGGAATTCAGCCAACTCCCACAGACATAAACAACCAAAATTCTCTGTTTAGCTTATGATAGATAAATCAATGCTAGTAATTAATCTATTAAGCTAGTAATTATAATTTTCCCTTTTGTTGAACTCCTCAGAAGCCCATAGTTTGCCTCAAGTTGATGTTCTTCAGAAAAAAAATAAATAAATAAAACAAAAAAAAAACCTTATAACAAGTTTCTATACTTAAGGATTAAGCAACCACCAAAAAGCTAGACTTCAATGTGGGTCTTTACTTGTGATATCTCAAAGTTAGAATAATAAGACTCTGTGTGTGTAGAGGAGAGTGTGTGTATGTGTGCAAAACCATTTCCGAAATTCACAGGTGTTATAGATCTAAACTGTACAGTTTGGGGTGGTGGTTTCCAGAATAAATGGATCAAAAACTGAGTTCAAACATTCATCAGATTAGAAAAAACCATTCTCTGCAATGATTTTTTATACAGTAAAAGATTCTAGCAAAACTCTATATTATTATATAAGGTAATAATTATAAATCTTCCCAAATGCACGCTATTTAATAGTTTACAATGTATATGACATGGAGTGGAATGAATTACTAGATCCAAAAATGAAGCTTCTACTGCCAGTAGTGCTAGAGTTACTAAGACTGTGTGACCTTTGGCAATGACTTCGTCTCTCTGAGATTCATTGTCACGTCTCTGAGTGGGAAGGATACAACCTGCTCCCTAGGACTGTGGTGATGAAAAACTGACCAGGGAGGGAACACAGTGACTCACAGCACATAGTTCCCATTTTAAGAACTAAGCTAAGTCAGTGAAACTTAAAATGTTTGAACACAAGTGGATTCCAGAATAAGAAAAATAATTTCAACATGCCTATTTGAAAGATAATAGTATTAAATTATTTCAATTTTGAAAAGAATAGTAATTTGAAATGGCATAAGTCATTTCCTGCTTCCTTGGGCATGCCTGTTCTTCCACATTTTTGCAACTGCTTTGGGTTGTGGATTTTAGTTTTAATGTAAATGTTTGTTTTTGCCTGATACAATATTATTTCTTCGAGGAGATTTTCTCCGATAAAATTGTCACTTATTATGCAATCATCACTAGCAATTTCTTTCTTTTCAGAATTTCTTCATCTTTACAAAGCCACACAAGCATGGTTGACATTTCTTATTCAAAACGCATCAATAATGTTGGAAGTCAGAGAACATTTATCTTTATTTTTGTCAGCTTATTTTTGTACTTAGAATATTAATGGAGAGTTTATCAGATATTCAAATAATAATGGAACAGTATTTATCAAAGTCATTATGCTCAGAAAAAAATAGAAAAAGATCCAAGATACTTACGAAGGAAAAATTAACATTTTTAGATAATCTTATTTAAGTCTTCAATTCCTAGTGAGAAGAAAAAAATTTAATGTGTGGTCAGTATTGAAGAAAATATACTAAATCCAAATACAACGTAATTGTTAATGCAAAAGGATAAGACAGTGAAGGTTATGCCAGCTTCTTATTCCATAAGAAATTAATCTTAATTCCATAATTAAGAAAAATCCTTGTTTTAAATATTATCTCTCTCCCTAACAAGGTATATTATAATTCACCTTAAATGTCATCTGATGTAAACAACTTGCCTAAAATTTTCTCTTTTTCTAACTATGCTGAATTAGTGATTCATATCTTCCCTATTTGGGAGATAAAATATATTTGGGTTGAAAATAACTTCTGATAGGCTATGTAGGGACATAAAAGACAAATTAAATAAGGGTATAGTGAAAAAGAAAAAAGCTTGCAGCCACTCTTTATATAGTTAGGTTGATAAGAACATATGTTAGGTTGATTGGTTATGGGTAATTACAGTAAGAATTAAACAAAGGCACCCAGAAAGTCTAATTCCCAAGTCAATAAAATGGAAGTATGCCCCAATTGAAGGTTGTAATATAGCTGAAGAAAGTCTGTATGAATCAGAAATATAAAAGAGCTAAAAAATCATAAAGACTCTTAAAAACATTAGCAATGCCAACAAGAAAAAAATAGAAAATTTAGCCATCAGGCTTTCAGGTAACAAAATTATTTCCATTTGGGCCTATGTGGAGAAAAAGCAGATTCTGGCTATGCTGATAGGAGTCCAGTTCTTATCATAGAGATACTGGCAAAGTAATAGTTGGCAGTCTGATTGTATAATTAGTTTTAAGAGTTTTGGATTTTTTCTTGTTAAACATAGCTGAACCTACCTTTGGAACTGACTGAATTAGAATTTTAAGGCTGTCCAGCTGAGGACCAGTCCCCAGCCACTGCAGATCCTCCAAGGTAACGCCACTGTTCTTTTCTCGGGAGCCAGAAACTATATGCATTCATCTGTGGCCCTGTGCCCTTCCACATTCTCTATCAGGGTGATGCCCACACAGGTGAGGGGACAGGATAAAATAGAGTCCTTCATGGGTGGATTAGCAGTTTTCAAAATCACAATTTATTTCTGATCTCTTTCCAATATACCATGTTTAGATTAGATGGCATGCCTTTCCAGAACATTTTATTTTTTTAACACATTATAATTTGTCATTTTTCCTTTGGGTTCTTTATTTGTGTGCTTTGTTTTTATAACATGCCAAGGGCCTTACGGAATTTAATGAAAGGGTTATTGAGATAGTCTAGCAGCAACTGTAGGGATGAAATGGGGCCACTAAGGGAAAGATATGTCACCTTCTTCTGAGAAGATAAGGAGTTAAGTTGAACACCGTCTGGTTCTAAAACCCTTTTATTATTAATGTGTCTCTTTTAAAGATATTATGCTACAGCAAAAACATAGATCATCTTGAGTGGGTACAATTTCAGAATCATTTACTGCTCCTTAACATCTGTACATCAATTGGCTTTCCAAACCCAAATTTCATAGTAGGCTGATAAGCAATTAAATGAAATTCTGTCATTGAGAACAGGAGCTAGGCAGAGGAGAAACAAGAGGGAGAGAATTCAGATGCCCAGATTCATCTACTAAGAAAAGAGGCGCAGAAAAGGAAATGAACGTGAGCAGGTTAATTTCACTCCCTTTTGAGAGACTCTGCTCCAGGAAGTTGATTTTCAAAATTTCTTGAAGATAGGAACTATCTGGGATGCTTAAAAATTCTCAGGCCAGAGCCCAAACCTACCAAACCACGGTGTGTCCAGGGAAGATAGTTGGCAACCTGGAAATCTGTGCCCCTAGTTTCTCATCAGATGAGTTAGAGACATACCATTTTAAAAGTGTGAAGTTGTTATCTAAGAAAGGGCCTCTATGTACTTATGATATTCTGAGTCCCTGAGAATAGTGAATGTCTTTCCTACTAAGCTAGTCTAGGTGTTGGTGTCAGACTAGGAATTCTGATTCAGATGTGAAGAACAGAAACATGGAGGATTCAGTTTGAGTAAAGAGCTTAAGCAAATGCAGTGATTACAAGAAGCCCAGACAGTTAAAGCCTATTATCAGTTGCAATTAATTTAAATAAACAACAACAAAGCATGCTGATACCTGAACTACAACGCCATGGGTGCAAATCCTAACACTTTCGGCCACAATTTTATCATCTATACAAAAGAAGTGAAGACATCTAATGTATCGATGGTTATCATCAGAATTGATATAAGTAAAATGTTTGAAAATTCTACAAAAATAACTAAAAGGGATTATTACAGCTAGTAAAGAGTGTAAAGGCAAGTGCTGGTATCATGAGAGTCCCACAAAGTGTGTCCTTACAGGCAGTGGGGAAATACTGCAATGGAACTGTGGAATGGAAGAATTGCAGGATGTGGGTAAATGACAGTGGGTAGCATAGGTCCCTCCATTGGCCCAAACAATTCATCTGAGACTATCATCTCTAAGTATAGAAACACTAAGATATGATCCAAGGTACTTGAGGAAGAATTGTGTAGTTGGGAGGTTATCAAAACAAAATTCAGACATATTTTAAAAAATGTTGGTACCTACTTCCTGGCAATGGGGAGTGTGATGGGAGCTTTGTACAACACAAGTTATTAGTACTGAAAGCAAAGTCATAACAGGAAAAACAGCTATAAACTATTCCAAGCCTGGAAAAATTGAGCCTACAAATAAGAATAAAATTCCAGCTGTAAATGGTAGAGAGATGCAGGAAGCTAAAGAGGTTTTTACACAGAGGGCTGCTAACCCAAACTAAAAAGACAATACTTATGCAATCACGAAATGGTGTCCAAGAGAGACATCTGCTGCCAGCAAAGATCCTAGATTCATCCAAAGGTTTAAAACACACATGGCTTTAGGTGCCAGGCAAATGAGAAAATGTATACAGCAGCTGTATATAAAACAATAGGAAATATAACTATTGTTTAGAATTTAGACTAAAATGCAGTCAAATTCAGATTTTTTAAAACCTACTAACAAGCAAAATTGGTTTCTGGGCTAAATTAAATCCCAAGCAACCACCACCTAGGCCATGAATGACCCAAGGGAAAAGGCACATCATGTGATATACTCGCTAGTATTAAAGGTTATTTTTCTAAACTTCAGATTTCAGACTTAAGGAGCATTCAGTTAGCAACCACTATAACCCAGGAATCTTAGGAGGCCTTCGTATAGAAATGTAACATGCACAGAAATGGGGAAGAACAGGCCAGTTGAATCAAAGAACTTTGATAATCTCACCCTCCAGAAAGCATCCAAAATTCTGATTTAAGGTCTATAATAATGATAATAACAATGGCACCAACAGTAATAATAACCAAAGTACTCAAGTAAAATGTCATTAAGTAATATAAGGATAACAATCACATCCACACATAGTATAATTCTTGAACTCCCTCCCATCCAGGTACCAAACAGGCCCTCCTCTGCTTAGCTTCAGATGAGATCAGGTGTGATCAGGGTGGTATGGCTGCAGACAAATTCTAACTTTTTAAATTTAAGTATACCCATGTTTACTCTCTTAAGAACCCAATTATATCCTAGATATTAAGAGCTTAAACCCTCCCAAATGAAAGAATCTAACTTTGCCCCATTGTTGCATACTGATATTCAAGATCTTGAGTACAAATTTTAACCTCCTTGAAGTATTCAGAATGACTTTTAAACATCTGCATTCATGTTACGTTGAAAAGAATTGCTCCACCTATTGAAAAATAATGGGAGTAGAGTGCCCTCTAGAGTTTTATTTGTATTTTTAATGCCAAATTAGGGGGAAAACCTTGATCATTTCTGGCTACACTCATTGAAATTTAGAAATATGGTAAATTTAACTATTGCTGCTGCAAAAAATGTATGTCTCTACAACCTTTAGCATAATCTTTTTCCCCCAAGAGAAAAATCTTTAAATATTACCCATATACCTAGTAAAAAATAAAAATAAAAATCAATAAAAAAATCCCTAAGATTTTTATTTAAAATGCACTAATTTTACTCTATTCTTTTCTACAGCCTACATATACAAACTTATTCAAAAGAATTCTATTATCAATATGACTATTTCATCCTCAATGTGCACTTTTTTATATGATGCCTTCATTACATGCCATTCCTAAAAGAAGAAACAATATTTATTAAATTAATAGTTGAGGCTTCTGGCTAAAATTCATACAATGCATGAGGGCAATTACAAATGCTTTTTCAAAGACATAAATCAGTATTACTGACTAAAATAAAGGAGTAACTAGAAATGTCTTTGCCTTCTTTAAGACACAGAGACAAACACAAGTTGTGATGATAGACACAGTAGGAACATGTGAAGCTGGAAGCTGCAACCTTAAAAATCAGAAACTAGAACTCGAAGTCTAAAAAGTTGAGTAGTGGGAGGAGACAAGATGGCAGACTGAAGTCAGCTTTCCACAGAGGCTCCCATCCTGAAGGAGAGTTAAGGGATGAAAATTTAGCAAGTAACCTGATGGATTTGAACAGCACCAGGACAGAAAGTTGAAGAATGCACATCAACCCCGCTGAGGAGAGCTGCAACCACAAGGATGCAAACAAAAGGTACAAAACCCATCACCAAGCGGATGACAGGAGTCCCCCCTCCCCCATCCGATCAGCTTAAGAGCCCCACAAACAAATGGGCAGAAATCAAAGGCCCTCCCACTACACTCCACAGGAGAGAACTACTGAAATCTGGACCTATCTCCCCTACTAGGGTGCCAAGGCGTTCTCCTGCCAGGCATAAAACTGTATAAATATGTAAATAGCCTTTGCCCACAACTCTGAACTCCCAGCCCTTCTTGGGCAGCAATATAACTAGGCATGAAACTGAGTGGAACTGTGTGAGCTCGCTGCCAGTGGCTCTGAGTTCCCAGCGCTGCCCCTCCACCCCCGCCCTCACTCTAAGATCTGGAGGCCTGAGTGGTGGTGGTGTGGCCGGGCAAAAACTTGAGTGGAAATGAGTGTGCTTGCTACTGGCGGCTCTGGGCTCCCAGTGCTCCACCTTCCGCCCTCACTCTGTAAACTGGAGGTCTGAGCGGCGGCAGTGCAGCCGGGCAAAAAACTGAGTGGAACTGAGTGTGCTCGCTACCAGCGGCTCTGGGCTCCCAGCACTCCACCCCCCACCCTCACTCGGAGAACTGGAGGCCTGAGCGGCGGTGGTACGACCAGGCAAAAAACTGAGTGGAACTGAGTGTGCTCGCTACCGGCAGCTCCGGGCTCCCAGTGCTCCCCCCACCACCACCACCACCACCCTCACTCTGAGATCTGGAGGCCTGTCCCCTGGGAGTCCAGATTCTTGGGGGACTTATTGGGGCGTGGACAGTGCCAAAATCTGCGGCTGGTCAGTGCTGACTCTGGGGCATGGGAGTGAGGCTGGGAGAGACCCACACCAGAACAGCAGTTCCCTGAGGCCACTGAAGCCACACCCACTGTCTCCCTGGGCAACCAGAGGAGGCCACCGTGAGTAAAGGATTTGCCTAAAGCGGCTCACAGACCCGTGAAGCTTCCAGGGTGGGGCGACTCAGAGAGCTGAGACTTCGACCCAGAGTAAGTGCTTCACTGGGGTCAAACAGAAACCAGTTGAAAATAAGACAGAACCACTTAGCCCCACCACACCAGACAGGGCCCCAGTCTCTCAGGCCACAACGCTATACGGGCCCTCAACGAAGACCCAGGGGAAAAATCAAAGTGAGTAAACAATCACTTTGGAGTGGAATCAGTGGAAAAACTCTGGTAACATGAATAACCAGAATAGATCAACCCCCCGCCCAAGGAAAGATATGGCGGATGTAATTGAAGATCCCATTCATAAACAACTGACTGACATGTCAGAAATTGGATTCAGAATTTGGGTTGCAGACAAGATTAAAAAAATGGAATTAGGAATCCGAGGAGAAATTCAAAAGTTGTCTCAAGAATTTAACGAATTTAAAGACAAAACCACCAAAGACTTAGATACACTGAAGCAAGAATTTGCAGCCCTCAAAGATACGAAAAATACAGTAGAATCCCTCAGCAACAGAATGCAGCAAGCAGAAGAAAGGATTTCTGACGTTGAAGATAAAGCCTTTGAATGCTCCCAAACTCTCAAAGAGGAAGAGAAATGGAGAGCAAAAATGGATCATTCTCTCAGAGAGCTCTGGGATAACTCGAAGAAGGCAAATATCCGACTAACAGGAATTCCTGAAGCCGATAAAGTGGCCTCAATGGGCACAGAGACCCTTCTGCATGAAATTATGAAAGAGAATTTTTCCACACATGTCTAGAGAATCTGAAATTCAGATAGCAGACAGCTTCAGAACCCCAGCACGACTCAACCCCAATAAGACATCCCCAAGGCATATCATAAGTAACTTCACTAAAGTTAATATAAAGGAGAAAATTCTCAAAGCAGCCAGGTGAAAGAAAACTATTACCTTCAAAGGCAAGAACATTAGAATGACTGCAGATCTCTCTGCTGAAATTTTTCAAGCCAGAAGAGGGTGGTAATAGACTTTTAATCTCCTAAAGCAAAATAACTTTCAACCCCAGATCTTGCATCCAGCTAAACTGAGTTTCATTTATGATGGAGAAATTAAATACTTTAATGACATTCGTATGTTGAAGAAATTTGCCATAACCAAACCAGCACTTCAGGATATTCTCAGACCTATCCTCCATAATGACCAACACAATCCTCTAGTACAAAAGTAAACTCACTCAGAAACTTCTGATCAAACTCCAACTTCCACAATGGCAAAAGGATTAAAAATATCCACTGGACTTTTGAAAAACTCGATACCCAAAATTTCACCAAACTTATCAATATTCTCCATTAATGTGAATGACATAAACTGTCCTCTAAAGAGACATAGGTTAGCTGACTGGATACAAAAACTCAGGCCAGATATCTGTTGCATACAAGAGTCACATCTTAACTTAAAAGACAAATACAGACTCAGGGTGAAAGGATGGTCATCCATATTCCAGGCAAATGGTAACCAGAAAAAAGCAGGCATTGCAATTTTATTTGCAGATACAATAGGCTTTAAACCAACAAAAGTAAGGAAGGACAAGAATGGTCACTTCATATTTGTTAAGGGTAATACTCAATATGATGAGATCTCAATTATTAATATCTATGCACCCAACCAGAATGCACCTCAATTTATAAGAGAAACTCTAACAGACATGAGCAACTAGATTTCCTCCAGCTCCATAATAGTCGGAGATTTTAACACTCCTTTGGCAGTGACGGATCAATCCTCCAACAAAAAGTTGAGTAAAGAAATTCTAGATTTATTTATTTTACTTTTTTTTTTTTTTTGCAGAGACAGAGTCTCACTTTATAGCCCTGGGTAGAGTGCAATGGCATCACACAGCTCACAGCAACCTCCAACTCCTGGACTTAAGTGATTCTCTTGCCTCAGTCTCCCAAGTAGCTGGGACTACAGGCGCCCGCCACAACGCCCGGCTATTTTTTTTGTTGCAATTCAGCCAGGGCCGGGTTTGAACCTGCCACCCTCGGTATATGGGGCCGGCGCCTTACCGATTGAGCCACAGGCGCCGCCCAAAATTCTAGATTTAAATCTAACCATTCAGCATTTAGATTTAGCAGACATCTACAGAACATTTATCCCGACAAAACTGAATACACATACTTCTCATCAGCCCACGGAACTTACTCCAAAATTGATCACATCTTAAGTCACAAGTCTAACCTTAGTAATTTTAAAGGAATATAAATTATTCCATGCATCTTCTCGGACCACCATGGAATAAAACTTGAGCTGAGTAACAACAGGAATCTGCATACTCATACAAAAACATGGAAGTTAAATAACCTTATGCTGAATGATAGCTGGGTCGGAGATGAGATCAAGAAGGAAATTGCCAAATTTTTGGAACAAAACGACAATGAAGACACGAACTATCAGAACCTCTGGGACACCACAAAGGCAGTTCTAAGAGGGAAATTTATAGCACTGCAAGCCTTCCTCAGGAGAACAGAAAGAGAGGAAGTTAACAACTTAATGGGACATCACAAGCAACTGGAAATGGAAGAACACTCCAACCCCAAACCCCAAACCCAGTAGAAGAAAAGAAATAACCAAAATCAGAGCAGAATTAAATGAAATTCAAAACAAAAGAATAATACAACAGATCAATAAATCAAAAAGCTGTTTTTTTTTTTAAAGGTTAACAAAATAGGTAAACCTTTGGCCAGCCTCATCAAGAAAATAAGAGTAAAATATCTAATCTCATCAATCAGAAATGACAAAGATGAAATAACAACAGACTCCTCAGAAATCAAAAATATCCTTAATGAATATTACAAGAAACTTTACTCTCAGAAATATGAAAATCTGAAAGAAATTGACCGATACTTGGAAGTACGTCACCTTCCAAGACTTAACCAGAATCAAATGGAAATGTTGAACTGGCCCATATCAAGTTCGGAAATAACATCAACCATACAAAACCTCCCCAAAAAGAAAAGCCTGGGACCAGATGGTTTCATGTCAGAATTCTACCAAACCTTTAAAGAGGAATTAGTACCTATATTACTCAACCTGTTCCAAAAGGTAGAAAAAGAAGGAAAACTACCCAACACGTTCTATGAAGCAAACATCACCCTGATCCCCAAACCAGGAAAAGACCCAACAAGAAAAGAAAATTATAGACCAATATCACTAATGAATATAGATGCAAAAATATTCAACAAGATCCTAACAAACAGAATCCAGCAACACATCAAACAAATTATACATCATGACCAAGTTGGTTTTATCTCAGGGTCTCAAGGCTGGTTCAATATACATAAATCTATAAATGTAATCCAGCACATAAACAAATTAAAAAACAAAGACCATATGATTCTCTCAACTGATGCAGAAAAAGCTTTTGATAACATCCAACATCACTTCATGATCAGAACACTTAAGAAAATTGGTCTAGAAGGGACATTTCTTAAACTGATAGAGGCCATCTACAGCAAACCGACAGCCAATATCATATTGAATGGAGTTAAATTATAATCATTTACACTCAGAGCAGGAACCAGACAAGGCTGCCCATTGTCTCCATTGCTTTTTAACATTGTAATGGAAGTTTTAGCCACCACAATTAGGGAAGAAAAGGCGATCAAGGGTATCCACATAGGGTCAGAAGAGATCAACTTTCGCTCTTCACAGATGCATGTGATTGTATATCTGGAAAACACTAGGGACTCTACTACAAAACTCTTGGAAGTGATCAAGGAATACAGCAGCATCTCAGTTTACAAAATCAACATCCATAAATCGGTAGCCTTTATATATACCAACAATAATCAAGTTGAAAAAACAGTTAAGGACTATCCATTCACAGTAGTGCCAAAGAAGATGAAATATTTGGGAGTTTATCTTTCAAAGGACGTGAAAGATCTCTATAAAGAGAACTATGAAACTCTAAGAAAAGAGATAGCTGAGAATGTTAACAAATGGAAAAACATACCATGCTCATGACTGGGAAGAATCAACATTTTGAAAATGTCCATACTACCCAAAGCAATATATAATTTCAATGCAATCCCCATTAAAGCTCCACTGTCAGACTTTAAAGAGCTTGAAAAAACAATACTTCGTTTTATATGGAATCAGAAAAAAACTCAAATAGCCAAGGCATTACTCTAAAATAAAAACAAAGTAGGAGGAATCACGCTACCAGACCTAAGACTATACTACAAATCAATAGTGATCAAAACAGCATGGTACTGGCACAAAAACAGAGAAGTAGATGTCTGGAACAGAATAGAGAACCAAAAGATGAATCCAGCTACTTACCATTATTTAATCTTTGACAAGCCAATTAAAAACATTCAATTGGGGCAAAGATTCCCTATTTAACAAATGGTGCTGGGTGAACTGGCTGGCAACCTGCAGAAGACTGAAACTGGACCCACACCTTTCACCATTAACCAAGATAGACTCTCACTGGATTAAAGATTTAAACTTAAGACATGAAACTATAAAAATACTAGAGGAGAGTGCAGGGAAAACCTTTGAAGAAATTGGGTTGGGTGAGTTTTTTATGAGGAAGACCCCCTGGGCAATTGAAGCAGCTTCAAAAATACACTATTGGGACTTGATCAAACTAAAAAGCTTCTGCACAGCCAAGAACACAGTAAGTAAAGCAAGCAAACAGCCCTCAGAATGGGAGAAGATATTTGCAGGTTATGTCTCTGACAAAGGTTTAATAACTAGAATCCACACAGAACTCAAACACATTAGCAAGAAAAAAACAAAGGATCCCATCGCAGGCTGGGCAAGGGACTTGAAGAGAAACTTCTCTGAAGAAGACAGGCGCGCAGACTTCAGACATATGAAAAAATGCTCATCATCTTTAATCATCAGAGAAATGCAAATCAAAACTACTTTGAGATATCATCTAACTCCAGTGAGACTAGCCTATATCACAAAATCCCAAGACCAGAGATGTTGGTGTGGATGTGGAGAAAAGGGAACTCTTTTACACTGCTGGTGGGAGTGCAAATTAATACGTTCCTTTTGGAAAGAGATATGGAGAACACTTAGAGATCTAAAAATAGACCTGCCATTCAATCCTGTAATACCTCTACTGGACATATACCCAGAAGACCAAAAATCAAATCATAACAAAGATTTTGTACCAGAATGTTTATTGCAGCCCTATTCATAATTGCTAAGTCATGGAAAAAGTCCAAGTGCCCATCGATCCACGAATGGATTAATAAATTGTGGTATATGTACACCATGGAATACTATGCAGCCTTAAAGAAAGATGGAGATTTTACCTCTTTCATGTTTACATGGATGGAGCTAGAACATATTCTTCTTAGTAAAGTATCTCAAGAATGGAAGAAAAAGTACCCAATGTACTCACCCCTACTATGAAACTAATTTAGGACCTTCACATGAAAGCTATAACCCAGCTACAACCTAAGAATAGGGGGCAGGGGGAAAGGGTTTGGAGGGAGAGGTCAGGTGGATAGAGGGAGGGGGATTGATAGGATTACACCTGCGGTGCATCTTACAAGGGTATATGTGAAACTTAGTAAATGTGGAATATAAATGTCTTAGCAAAATAACTAAGAAAATGCCAGGAAGGCTATGTTAACTAGTGTGATGAAAATGTGTCAAATGGTCTATGAACCAAGCGTATGGTGCCCCATGATCATATTAATGTACACAACTATGATTTACTAAAAAAAAATAAATAAAAAGTTGAGTAGTTACTTTCTGCAGTTTAACATGAGATAGGCTTTGCTTCCACATCCAACTACCCACTATTATCAATAAAGTCAAAGGTCCAACATCCTTAGCTCTAAAAATGGAAAAATATTGACAGCTGAGCTTAATATATAATATTTTAATGCACCAAATGTGAAAATTTATAGAACAGCTTGATAAACCCCAAATAACTACGCATATAAGGTATTATTTCTGTTTTCAACTTAAAGCTGAGAAGGTTAGGATGTTTAGCTAAATGAGACCATTCTTGAATAAAAACATTAAGCATTCTCCTCCTATTATTGCTGGCTGCTCTTCAAGCTTCTTTACCAGCACTTTTTTCTCACATGTACGTGACCTGTTCCTCAAATACAAACATTTTAAATATTTTTGAAGACTCTTCCCCATTAATTTCAGTCTCATTAGACTGAATTTCAGTCTAAATTGGACAGAAAAATTAGAAATTTCCCCTATGGAATCTCCTTCATTCCCAAGTCTTTAGATACCTTCTGCACGCTGGAAACACTTTATCTCTCCAAATCTACTCCTTCAGATCTACATTCCAACTGCCTCACGGCCTATGTGACACATCCACAGCATCACAGGAGCCCTTAGGCTGATATCAAAGACATTCAACACAGGTTTGAGGCAAGATGTTGTCAGTGCAAAATATGTCAAAACATGCATGGAACTGCCCTCCCCAACCACAGCTGAACAAGAAGGTACAGCTAAGAGGATGTGAGGTAGGCACCAGAGACATCTTGCTGCAGTCCATCCCTCGTACCACTCAGACCCACCTGTGCCCCAGATTAAATGAAATTTACCCCTGAGTGTTCAAGGTGGTGGCCTTCTTGCAACTAATAGCCAAATCATAAATTATATTTGTATTTTGTTTTTCTATTGCCCTTTGTATATTTCTCTCCCCCTTTTGTCTACCAGGTTGCTCAGTCCCTCCTTACCTGGTCCACCTCGCTCGATAGGACCCAGACCTTCAACCTGAGAGTCTGAGCTCTTAGTTGCTTTGTTCATGTCATGCTACAGTCACTGCAATTACTGGTTCATCACTATCATCAGACATGGAATCACGAGCGCATCTCCTGAACTCTAGTGTGTAAGTGAGAAATTCTAGCTCATTTCCCCATGAATATAGTGACTCCTTTCCTTGGCTTTTGGTCTGCTGGCATGAGGACCCTTAATAACCCAGGAGTCACTTTTAACTCTTTTGAAGTAGTCACAACTTCAGGTTCAGTTGAACACTTACCTCGTGGATGCTGAGTGTGAATATTTTCCTAAAATAGCAGAACTTGCTAAGAAGGGAAAATGCGAATCCACAGGTCAACCTCAGGGAACGCTGGGTAGAGGGGCTAATTCTGTCTCCATATCTTGGTTCATGGATCTGTGTACTTTAACCATTGGCAACACCTCAAGATATGCTATAATACCAGTGATTTGAGGCAATGCTGGAGGTGTTGGCTAACCCATTACATAATTTTAATCATCTAGTTGTTTCCGGGTGATGCAGTATGTAGTAAGATCACGTGATCATGCACTCACTTGTACACCTCTTTATGAAATGAGTCTCTGATCTGATATGATGTCTTGTAGTATTACATTTGTAACTCATGCATCTGTCAGTACTGGAATGGTGTTGTTGCAGAAGCACTATTTTCAGGGAAGGAAATTCATCTAGAGAAGATATCAGCTCAAGTAAGGAAGAATTACTATCATCTTCAGGATAGAAAGGGGTTGATGTAATCAATGTGCAGCCAAAGGACTGATCTCCTTGAGGGATGAAAACACATCAGGAACTTATCATTGATATCTGTTTCTAATAGGCCCATCGTTCAGCAATAGCAGTAGCTAGATCAGCCAGGATGAGTGGTACTTCATGCCGCTGAGCTTAGGCACATTCCCTACCTTAACCACCATCATGACTCTCTTTGTGAACCCATGGACAAACACAGAAGTGCTAACATCTCCAGGAAGGAGATGTTAGCATTTCGTCCATCTGGCTATTCAATCTGCTGAAGATCCATTCTAGTGGACAAGAACTTGAGATAAGAGGAGCCACACACTCCAATAGGTCCCATGCCTCATTCTCAGATCTTCTTGTCCCCAGTTTTCTAATCTTGCCCATTCCTATTCCAGTCCTCTGACCAACAGGTCAGAGGTCACCACCCCATGGGACGTACATCCTTACACCAGCCCACTTATCCTTCATACAAATTGAGCAATCATGTCTACTGCTCACCACTCATGCCTCTGCTTACTGGAACTTTCCTCCTTCCCAACTATCCTTCAGGGACCCCCTGAGTCAGGCTATATTAAGGTAGGAATTTCTATTTGGGTCTAAGTATAAAGTCAATCTGTGAAGTACTCCCATAGTGGTGAGGTGAACAGAAGTAGACAACACAGAATCTAGGATACCGGTGACACGATTTAGTGTGCCCTTTTGACCTGCTTGAATCTGATCCAAAATGTGCCATAGTTATTTTACAGTGAATTTTCACTGTACTCATCCAAACACTACAACTTAACAGTTTAACAACTCACAAGTTGTGCTGGGCAGCTGGTAAGTAGATGCTGAGTCTCTACTAGTTAGTACTCAGCCCCACCCCAGAAACCGCTGTTGGTATTTCCCCCCTGTGGAAAACAAGGTCTTTCTCATCAGCCCTAGGAATCTGTGCTCAAACTTTCCTCTTGGGGCATCCAGATAGAATATAGAGTCCTCATCCACCTTTTGCACAATTGGAGCTAACTGAGAGACAAGTCAGCTCATACTATAGCCTAGACCTGCTACAGAGCCCTCTCTTGCTATAAGCTCCACTCAGAATTGGCAGTCATCGAAATCATCCCATAAATGGTTCAAAGCATTATTTTTAGGTACAATGTCTGCTGTCTTAAAAATTAAAGGGGGCCCAGCGGCACCCATAGATCCATCAGTAGGGTGCCAGCCACATACACCGAGGCTGGTGGGTTCCAACCTGGCCTGGGCCTGCTAAACAACAATGACAACTATAATAACAACAACAACAACAAAAAAAAAAAAAATAGCCAGGTGTTGTGGTAGGCACCCATACTCCCAGCTAGTTGGGAGGCTGAGACAAGATAATTGCTTAAGCCCAAGAGTTGGAAGTTATGAGCTGTGATGCCATGGCACTCTACCCAGGGCCACAGCTTGAGACTCTGTCTCAAAAAAAAAAATCAAAAGGGGCCCATTAAAAACTGCCCATTTCTTACTTGCAGTGGGTGGAAGCAATAAATTTCCCTTTACCATGGAGAAAATATCCTGGCAAGTCTAAAAACATTGAACCCCTAAAAATTTTAACAATAAATATGCCTCCTGAAACTTTATAGGGGTTTGATACAAATGTGTCTTAATGGGGCAACTACGGTACTTTCTTCTTCCTGCATATCAGATCCAGTCAGCACAGTGGCATCAATGCAGGGTACCAGTGTAATGGTCTATGAAATGTTACAATAATCAAAGTCCCTGCAGACTATACTTTTAGAGAATAGGAGTGTTAATAATACCCTGGAGCAAGACAGTGAATGTCTACTACTCTCCATCTCACGTAAAAGTAAATTAATTTTGAAACTCTTGATTGATGGACGTTGTAAACGATGCATTTGTTTGATCAATACCAATTCATAGAGAGTATATTGACTGATTTTATGGCTATAAAATATCTGGCACGGCCGTAACTGTGCCCACCACTTGTTAAGTTTGTGATTGTCCACTAATCTGCCCAAATCCACATGGTTATTGCATGGGTCAGACAGGTGAATTGATGGGAAATGAGTGAAAAACAGCCCTGTACCCTTTAAGTCTTTGAGAGTGGCAATAACCTCTGCAATTTCTCTCAGGTTGTACTTATATTTTTTCTTGGTCCGGTGAGTTGGACTCACAAAAAGACAGATTTAGGCCATTTAGCACCTACTTCCAAAGTGTCGCTCTAACTAGGGATCATGTCAATATCCTGGTCCCCTATTTTAAGTGCCAGTTCAGATCATTTATCAAAACCCCTTGAAAGATCTTTACCTAGTTTATAATCTGATCCATGAGTTTATGTAAATGGAAAAATGTTTATGGCATATACTTGAAGAAGCCTCTCAGGGTCCTTCCTCAAGTGGACCTACCATTCTGTTTAACCAATGGGCTCTGAACCTGTGAACTAACTCAGATCTCTTTGGTAACCAGCTCAGATCTGAAATCTTTTTTTTAAACAGTGTCTCACCTGGGTAGAGTGCTGTGGCATCATCAGAGCTCACAGCAACCTCAAGCTCTTAGACTCAATCAATCCTCCTTCCTTCTCAGCCTCCAGAGTAGCTGGGATTATAGGCACGCACTACCACACCCAGCAAGTTTTTCTATTTTTAGTAGAGATGGGGTCTCACTCTTGCTCAGGATATTCTCAAACTCCTGAGCTGAAGCAAAGCACCACCTTGGCCTTCCTGGGATTACAGGGATGAGCCACTGTGCCTGGTCCTGAAATCTGTTTTTCATTATCCATTGTCCTGACATCATAAATTATAGAATCCTGTCATTTTCATTTTCTCTAATGAGAGAGGATATCTGGGGAGAATGTGTTCTGACTTTTTAAAAAAGGCTTCTCACAGAGGCCCAAGGACACTCCTACAAGGTCCTCCCCATGGTAACTCAGCTCTTAAGTATTTGTAAAACTTAGCTTCTTGGATCCTTGAAACTGATGCTTGCTAGTTACTTCTGGTTCTATAAACCCTGCACATGATTTGACACCTCCAATGAGAGGTAATATGATAACTCCTTGTCTACTTGTGAGTCCAATAAAAGGACAGGGACAGAGCTAATCAGGGAGCTCAGCCATTCTGGATTCTATTTGGCCAGCTCCACCAGCTGAAATAAAACCCCTTCCTTTTCTATCACCAGTGTTCAGGTGATTCTTTCTTTTTGCTTTCTCTCTACTTGGCCTAGATTCCTGAAACACTAGGAAACCACAGATGGCAATCTCCAACTGTCAGCTGTAGCCTATAGAGGACAGCCACTACAGACTTTTCCAAAGATGCCAATATCTAAGCCAGGCCCAGTGACCCATGCCTGTAATCCTAGCACTCTGGGATGCTGAGGTGGGTGGATTGCTTGAGCTCATGAATTTGAGACCAGCCTGAACAAGAGTGAAAACCCATCTCTAAAATATGGGCATTCTGACAGGTGCCTATAGTCCCAGCTACTTAGATGGCTGAGGCAAGAGAATTGCTTGAGCCCAAGAGTTTGAGGTTGCTGTGAGCTGTGATGCCACAGCACTCTACTAAGTGCAATAAAGTGAAACTCTGTCTCAAAACAAAACAAAAACAAAAAAAAGATTCCATTGTCTTCCTCAAAAGTACATTCCTTGTGCACATATGAAAGAAAATCTAAAATTCAAGAAGGACAGTACAGAGGGGATTTGGTAAGTTCCCACCTAACAGGAACAATGGTTGGGTATACGGCCCATGTCTTGGGTGAAGGTAACAACTACAAGTAGGACTTTGCCTTCCAAATGCAAACAATGTAACCTAATTATATGTACCCTCATATTAATATGAAAAAAGAAAGTATATTCCTTACTGCTTTAGTGAATGAAATGTCACCAGGGATTTCCCAGGCAACAGAGGCAGGGTTGAGTTTTCCAGTCTTACATAATAAATCCATTCTATTAATAAATTGCCCACCTCACTGTGCTCTTACTCTATTCCTCAATACTCTTTCAAAGTTCTAGTGTTCTCCACCTACCTTCACAGAGCCATCCCTACAGGGTAACATAATGGGCTCCCACTGTCCTCTATGAGACCTTTCACCTTGAGTCAAGGGAACGTGAATCCAAAGCAATAAACTAGTCATTACCACACTTATATATTGCACCAAGCCCCAGGCCAAATGCTCTCAAGACCTACTTCCACACTTGCTCCCCCAGTTCCTGCTGCTAGATCATATCCAGATCCTGAGAGTCTTTGGAAATGAAATTACTTCCCCCAGGCTCATCTCCTTGACCCACCCTCAGATTTGACTTTTGCTTTAGCCTCAAGGCAATGATAGAAGGAAGGAGCACCTTTCAAGGAGGAGATGCATCATTTAGCAAGGCATCTGCTTATGTTGAGGTCTTTCTTTTTATTATTATTATTATTATTATTATTATTATTATATCATAGCTGTGTACATTAATGCAATCATGGGGCACCATACACTGCTTTTATATACCATTTGACATATTTTCCTCACACTGGTTAACATAGCCTTCCTGGCATTTTCTTAGTTATTGTGTTAAGACATTTATATTCTACATTTACTACCTTTCACATGTACCCTTGTAAGATGCACCATAGGTGTGATACCACCAATCACCCTCCCTCCGCCCATTCTGCGCCCTCCCCTCACCTCCGGCTCTCCCTTCCCCATATTCTTAGATTATAACTGGGTAATAGCTTTCATGTGAAAGTCATAAGTTAGTTTCATAGTATGGCTGAGTACATTGGATACTTTTTCTTCCATTCTTGAGATACTTTACTAAGAAGAATATGTTCCAGCTCCATCCATGTAAATATGAAAGAGGTAAAGTCTCCATCTTTCTTTAAGGCTGCGTAATATTCCACGGTGTACATATACCACAATTTATTAATACATTCATGGATCGATGAGCACTGCGGTTTTTTCCATGACTTAGCAATTATGAATTGGGCTGCAATAAACATTCTGGTGCAAATATCTTTGTTATAATGTGATTTTTGGTCTTCTGGGTATATACCCAGTAGAAGAAATATAGGATAGAATGGCAGGCCTATTTTTAGATCCTTAAGTGTTCTCCAAACATCTTTCCAAAAGGAATGTATTAATTTGCATTCCCACCAGCAGTGTAGGAGTGTTCCCTTTTCTCCACATCCACACCAACATCACCGGTCTCAGGATTTTGTGATATGGGCTAATCTTACTGGAATTAGATGATATCTCAATGTAGTTTTGATTTGCATTTCTCTGATGATAAGAATGATGAGCATTTTTTCATATGTCTGTAGGCCATGCACCTGTCTTCTTCAGAGAAGTTTCTCTTCAAGTCCCTTGCCCAGCCTGAGATGGGATCACTTGTTCTTTTCTTGCTTATACGTTTGAGTTCTCTGTGGATTCTGGTTATTAAACCTTTGTCAGAGACATAACCTGCAAATATCTTCTCCCATTCTGAGGGTTGTCTGCTTGCTTTACTTACTGTGTTCTTGGCTGTGCAGAAGCTTTTTAGTTTGATCAGGTCCCAGTAATGTATTTTTGAAGCTGCTTCAATTGCCTGGGGGTCCTCCTCATGAAATATTTTCCCAGACCAATTTCTTCAAGAGTTTTCCCTGCACTCTCTTCTAGTATTTTTATACTTTCATGTCTTAAGTTTAAATCTTTAATCCAGTGAGAGTCTATCTTAGTTAATGGTAAAAGGTGTGGGTCCAGTTTCAGCCTTCTACAGGTTGCCAGCCAGTTCACCCAGCACCATTTGTTAAATAGGGAATCTTTTCCCCACTGAATGTTTTTAATTGGCATGTCAAAGATCAAGTAATGGTAAGTAGCTGGGTTCATCTCTTGGTTCTCTATTCTGTTCCATATATCTACCTCTCTGTTTTTGTGCCAGTACCATGCTATTTTGATAACTATTGATTTATAATATAGTCTAAGGTCCAGTAGTGTGATTCCTCCTGTTTTGTTTTTATTTCTGAGTAATGTCTTGGCTATTCGAGGTTTTTTCTGATTCCATATAAAACGAAGTATTATTTTTTCAAGATCTTTAAGGTATGACAGTAGAGCTTTAATAGGGATTGCATTAAAATTATATATTGCTTGGGGGAAGTATGGACATTTTAACACTGTTGATTCTTTCCAGTCATGAGCATGGTATGCTTTTCCATTTGTTAACATTTTCAGCTATTTCTTTTCTTAGAGTTTCATAGTTCTCTTTATAGAGATCTTTCACATCCTTTACTAGATAAACCCCCAAATATTTCATCTTCTCTGGCACTACTGTGAGCAGAATAGAGTCCTTGACTGTTTTTTCAGCTTGACGATTGTTGGCATATATAAAGGCTACCGATTTATGAATGTTGATTTTGTAACCTGAGATGCTGCTGTATTCCTTGATCACTTCTAAGGGTTTTGTAGTAGAATCCCTGCTGTTTCCCAGATATACAATCATATCATGTGCGAAAAGCGAAAGTTTGATCTCTTCTGACCCTATGTGGATACCCTTGATCATCTTTTCTTCCCTAATTGCAGTGGCTAAAACTTCCATTACAATGTTAAAGAGCAGTGGAGACAATGGGCAGCCTTGCCTGAGTGGAAATGATTTCAATTTAACTCCACTCAATATTGGCTGTGGGTTTGCTGTAGATGGCCTCTATCAGTTTAAGAAATGTCCCTTCTATACCAATTTTCTTAAGTGTTCTAATCATAAAGGGATGCTGGATATTATCAAAAGCTTTTTCTGCATCAATTGAGAGAATCATATGGTCTTCGTTTTTTAATTTGCTTATGTGCTGAATTATATTTATAGATTTATGTATATTGAACCAGCCTTGAGACCCTGGGATAAAACCAACTTGGTTATGTTGTATAATTTGTTTGATGTATTGCTGGATTCTGTTTGTTAGGATCTTGTTGAATATTTTTGCATCCATATTCATTAGTGATATTAGTCTATAATTTTCTTTTCTTGTTGGGTCTTTTCCTGGTTTGGGGATCAGGGTGATGTTTGCTTCATAGAATGTATTGGGTAGTCTTCCTTCTTTAATATTTTGGAAAAGGGTGATTAATATAGGTACTAGAAACTCATTAAAAGTTTGGTAGAATTCTGATGTGAAGCCATCTGGTCCCAGGCTTTTCTTTTTAGGGAGATTTCGTATGGTTGATGCTATTTCAGAACTTAATATAGGCCTGTTCAACATTTCCACTTGATTCTGGCTAAGTCTTGGAAGGTGATGTGCTTCCAAGTATTGGTCAGTTTCCTTCAGATTTTCATATTTCTGAGAATAAAGTTTCTTGTAATATTCATTATGAATTTTTTGAATTTCTGAGGAGTCTGTTGTTATTTTGTATTTGTCATTTCTGATTGATGAAATTAAAGATTTTACTCTTTTTTTCCTAGTTAGGTTAGCCAAAGATTTATCTATTTTATTGACCTTTTCAAAAAACCAACTTTTTGATTTATTGATCTGTTGTATAATTCTTTTGTTTTCAATTTCATTTAATTCTGCTCTAATTTTGGTTATTTCTTTCTTCTACTGGGTTTGGGGTTGGAATGTTCTTCCTTTTCCAGTTGCTCAAGATGTCTCATTAAGTTGTTAACTTCCTACCCAATGTACACAGCCCTACTATGAAACTAATTTGGGACTCTCGCATGAAAGCTATAACCCAGCTACAACTTAACAATAGGGGGAAGTGGGAAAGGGGGGAGGTGGGTAGAGGGAGGGGGATCGGTGGGATCACACCTGTGGTGCATCTTACAGGGGTATTTGCGAAACTTGGTAAATGTAGAATGTAAATGTTTTGGCACAGTAACTGAGATAACGCCAGAAAGGCTATGTTAACCACTGTGATAAAAATGTGTCAAATGGCTTATGAAGCGAGTGTATGATGCCCCATGATCATATCAATGTATACAGTTATGATTTAATAAAAAAAAAAAAGAAAGTTGTTAACTTCCTCTCTTTCTGTTCTTTTGAGGAAGGCTTACAGTGCTATAAATTTCCCTCTTAGGACTACCTTTGTGGTATCCCAGAGTTTCTGATAATTCATGTCTTCATAGTTGTTTTCTTCCAAAAATTTGGTGATTTCCTTCTTAATCTCATCTCTGACCCAGATGTCATTCAGCACAAGTTTATTTACTTCCATGTTTTTGTATGAGTATGCAGATTCCTGTTGTTACTGGTTTCAAATTTTATTCCATGGTGGTCTGAGAAGATGCAAGGAATAATTTCTATTCCTTTAAACTTACTGAGGTTAGATTTGTGACCTAAGATGTGATTGATTTTGGAGTATGTTCCGTGGGCTTATGAGAAGTATGTGTATCAGTTTTGTTGGGATGAAATGTTCTGTAGATGTCTGTTAAATCCAAATGTTGGATGGTTATGTTTAAATCTAAAATTTCTTTGCTCAGGTTTTTATTGGAGGATCTATTCAACACTGCCAAAGAAGTGTTAAAATCTCTGACTATTATGGAGCTGGAGGAAATCAAGTTGCTCATGTCTGTTAGAGTTTCTCTTATAAATTGAGGCGCATTTTGGTTGGGTGCATAAATATTAATAATTGAAATCACATCACATTCAGTATTACCCTTAACAAATATGAAGTGACCATTCTTATCCTTCCTTACTTTTGTTGGTTTAAAGCCTATTGTATCTGCAAATAGAATTGCAACACCTGCTTTTTTCTGATTACCATTTGCCTGAAATACGAACGACCATCCTTTCAACCTGAGTCTATATTTATCTTTTAAGGTAAGATGAGATTCTTGTATGCAGCAGATATCTAGCCTGAGTTTTTGTTTCCAGTCAGCCAAGCTGTGCCTCTTTAGAGGGCAATTTAAGCCATTCACATTAATGGAGAATATTGATAAGCCTGGTACAATTTGTGGTATCGAGTTTTTTGAAAGTCCAGTGGACACTTTTAATCCTTTCGCCACTGTGGAAGTTGGAGTTTGATCAAAAGTTTCTGAGTAAGTTTACTTTTGTGGTAGAGGATTGGGCTGTTCATTGTGGAGGATAGGTCTATGAATATCCTGACGAGCTGGTTTAATTATGGCAAATTTCTTCAACATGTGAATGTCATTAAAGTATTTAATTTCTCCATCATAAATGAAACACAGTTTAGGTGGATACAGGATCCAGGGTTGAAAATTATAATTTTTTAGGAGATTAAAAGTCGATGACCACCCTCTTCTGACTTGAAAAGTTTCAGCATAGAGATCTGCAGTCATTCTAATATTCTTCCCTTTGTAGGTTATGGTTTTCTTACGTCTGGCTGCTTTCAGAATTTTCTCCTTCATATTAACTTTAGTGAAGTCAATTATGATGTGTTTGGGGGATGTCTTATTCTGGATGGGTCATGCTGGGGTTCTGAAATTGTCTGCTATCTGAATTTCAGAATCTCTTGGCATGTCTGGAAAATTCTCTTTCATAATTTCATAGAGAAGAGCCTCTGTGCCTTGCAAAGATACTTTATTGCTTTTGGGATTACAATGAAGCAGATATTAGCCTTCTTCAAATTATCCCAAAGCTCTCTGAGAGAATGATCTGTTTTTGCTCTCCATTTCTCTTCCTCTTTGAGAGTTTGGGAGCATTCAAAAGCTTTGTCTTCAATGTCAGAAATCCTTTCTTTTGCTTGCTCCACTCTGTTACCTAGGGATTCTACTGTATTTTTCAGATCTTTGAGGACTATAGATTCTTGCTTCAGTGGTCAAAATCTTTGGTGGTTTTGTCTTTAAATTCATTAAATTCTTGAGACAACTTTTTTTTTTTTTGACTGAGCGCATGCTTTTACTTCCCGAGCCTGGGTGGGAAAGGGGACACCTAAAGAGGTAACTGTGTTGTGTGTGCTTACTGGCTTTCTTTCTCTCCATCCTTGTTTTCCTCTACCCCACAAAAATTAAGCACTGCATTCTCAAAGACCCCTGATTTTTATAAAAAGAAATAAAAATAAAAATAAAGCCTTACAGCTTCTTTGACTAGTTTTCTACTGGATTCAATCACAGCTTCTGTCAGCGTAAATTCCGTTTTAATCATCTCCAGGACATTGATAGCTGATTCCAGTGGTGTGAGCTCAGCTTCCATATCAAAGGAACAGTCTAAACTTTCCCCTTCTTCAATGCACAACAGACACTGCATAACCCACAGCAACTGGGACACAGTATGTTCCTTCCCCAAAGGCCTGACAAGCAAAGCCTGCATAATGTCCCGGATCTGCCTGAAGTCCCCGTACCAGCTACCCCGAAAGGCCCGCAGCGCCTCGTGGAAGTAGAACTTGAGCACCCAGCAGCCCGCCGCCTGCCTGCTGCCGTCGCTACTCCCGCCTCCTCCCGCCATAGCATCCGATCGCCGCGCACCCTCCCCACCCTCTCGGCCAGGCCGCTTCTTGGGCTGTGACGCTGTCGGGTCACACATGACACCCGGGCTGGAAGCTGGGCCTGCCGTCCCGGCTCCCGCGGCCATGATAGGAACGGCGCTCTGAGCCACCCGCCGGCTTCTGGGAGGGAAAGGACCGGAGGCCCCGGCCTCCCTCTCGGACTCCATAGTTCCTGATGGAGACAACTTTTGAATTGCTCCTCGAATTTCCAATTCCAACTTTTCCTTCATTCTATTAATCTTGTTTGCAATCCAAATTCTGAGATCGATTTCTGACATCGCAGCCATCTGTTTATGAACAGGATCTTCAGTCACGTCTGTCATATCTTTCCTTGGGGGGGGTTGATCTACTCTGTTTATTCATTTACCAGAGTTTTTCCACTGATTCCACCCCATGATTATTTTACACCATTTGACTAGATGAGTGGATAAGGAAAAGTTGGGTTTGGGGCTCCAGGCATAGTGATTAACCAGCCCTTTACCAAAAAGCTGGGACTGGTGTCTGTACCTTTTCCCCTGGAGCTTTGCCAAGGACCCGTACAGAGCTACAGCCTGAAACTGGGGACCTGCTTGGTGTGGTGGGTCTAAATGGCTGTGTCTTATTTCAGCTGGTCTCTGTCTGACCCTAGTAAATCAGTTACTCTGGGTTAAAGTCTCAGCTGTGGGTAAACACCAGCAATTAAGTCACCCCACCCCCCACAGGCAACAATTGGAAAAGGAAAATCAAACCTTCCTACAACCCCACACCCAGGGTACCACTTGGATAGTCCTTGGGTGATTGGCCCAGTTCAAGAGGTCCAAATCAATTGTCTCAGTAAGCACCTATCTCAGGTGGGAGAGTTTAAAAAGTCTCTGGCAACTAGATCGCAGGAGTCTGCTGACAACTCAAATATGACTTGCTCCAGTGCTCTGTGAGGTCAGGAGGACCCACTCAGCAAACAGATTATCTGTCTGGGAAGGTTGATGCCTCCTTCCCCACCTTGCACCTCTGTCACACCTAGTCACTGATAACCCCTCAGGGCTGTGACCCAGTTGCCTCAAATGAGCAGACACTCCAGGGGTTTGCACCTGCCTGAATCACAGGGAGATATGTGTCTCCTCAGCCAGGCCACTTCTTTCTGCCACTATCTGTCAGGGGTAGGTGAGGCTTGACAACCTCAGGTGCTTAACTGCCCACTCAGTTCCAGACCCACCCCTGATTGATGTTACTGACAGAACAGAACAACTTTGTGGAATTTGTTTCTGTCCTGGCTAAATTCCCCTGCAGAAGAGAAGCTGTTTTGAGTTTACAGAACCTGTGCCTCAGGCCCTGTCTGTGCTATTGCCCAGTCTAGGCTGCAGTTTGTATTTGCAGCATGATTAGCTGTCAGTTCTAGCCTCCTGCCCTCCTTTGTTTGGGCTAATGATACCCTGAGGGCCACGTGCTTCTTAGGCTCAGTAAAGTGGTCCTCTGGGTCAGCCCCACCCTGGGCATCTTCTGGTCTGCACATGCATTTTCTAGTCCCCACGTTCCACCCAGGCTGGTACTGCCTCAAGTAAACCCTTTACTCATGGGGGCTGCATTTCCATCCCAGATCTTTTCTTCCAGTGGCTGCCACCAGAGAAGATGCCTGGCCTCCTCTGGCTGCCCAGAGAGATGGGGGTGTGACCCTTAGAGCTACCCTATATTTCACCTTCTACTCACTATAAGCCCAACCAACCACAGGCAAGATTCTTACCATCATAATACATCACTCCAGCAGTTATAATCATTCCACTTACCACAGTTGGGGCTCAGAAAACAATACCCCAAAATATAGGGGTATTGTGTCCATTACCTTCTTTGTCAGGATCCAAGCCCCCATTCTTTCTATAACCTTAAGGTGGTATATAAGCTTCTTTCTTTGCATCCTATTAGGGTGTTGGTTGGGTCTTTGTTATGAAGGCTCGTGTGTGTGTGTGTGTGTGTGTGTGTGTGTGTGTGTGTGTGTGTAAAATAAATTTGTTTTAACTTTTCTCCTATCAATCTACCTCATGTCAGTGACTTTCAGCAAAACTTCAGAGGGCCAAGAGGATACTAATAACACATCAATTTTCTTCTAAAATATTTCTGAGACACATGAAGTACAGACCCAGAAATGAAGTAAAGATCTAAAAATGACAGGAATGAAAACATTATGATCAAAATCTCTGGAAATAGGCCGGGCATGGTGGCTCATGCCTATAATCCTAGCACTCTGGGAGGCCAAGGCGGCTGGATTACTAGACAAGTTTGAGACCAGCCTTCACAAAAGTGAGACCCTATCTCTACTAAAAATATAAAAACTGAGGCAAGAAGGTCACTTGAGCCCATGAGTGGAGGCTGCTATGAGCTCTGACACCACGGCACTCTACCTAGGACAACAGCTTGAAACTCTGTCTCAAAAAAAAGAAAAAAAAATTCTCTGGAAATAGAAGTGGCTTGATACTATCTTAGCTTTGTCAAACAGCTGAGGCTTAGCTATAATGCACATTCTGATAATTTCACTTTCAAATTCTTTTAATGGGATTGGCACAAGAAAACCATCATTTTTCTGTACTAGATGGAGCTGGTCTCAGGGACAGAATTTGATGAGAAAGTCGAGTCAGACTCTTCTCTATGCCCTATGAGATTAAATTCTGCAGAAAATGAAAATGAACTTTTGAAAATGTCCTTTTACTTTGTCTTCAATGAGTAGCTACACCTAAGACAAGAAAAGCCTATTCACAGAAATTCAAATAATCTTTAATACAAATTAGGCATACCAAATATGCATTTGTCCATTTATTCCTAAATTAAATATTTTCATGTTATTTAAATATTTTCCTATAGGTCTAAAATGTGTGTTGGTGTTATCCCACTTAATTTTGTAAGTATTTATACAACATGTCCTGAGAAATACATACCAAAATACCTTAGTAACATTGCTAGCCTTAGAATAGTGTGATTGCAGTTATCATTTTCTTCTTTCCTTTTATTTATGTTTTATAAATTATTTACCAAAAAGATGTATTCTATGCAGAATAACATTATGTTTTTTAAACCAAATTTAGAACTTCAAACAGTTGCTTTAGCCAAGTAATATGTCAGACATACATTCCATTGTCCTCTATCAACTATTCCAATTTAGTTTTATATTTAAAACCATCACAAATATAAATCTCCAGTGAAGTCAGTCTTTTAAAAAAGTATATATAGTAGAACCTCTATAAGTTGACCATCCAAGGGTCTGTAACAAACTGGTCAACATATGGAGGTGGTTAACATAAAGAATGAGGCCTACTGTACTGATACGTACATGTGGTGCCAGGTCTGGTCTGTGAAAATTAGGCCAGCTTAAGGAGATTGTCAACTATGGAGGTTCTAATCCAAAAGCAGTATTTTCCAGAACACAGCAAAACCCTGAAGTGAGCAGGATTTATTTTATACTGCCTTCTTACCCTCTCTTCTATACTCTTTTCACTACCCCACTCCCACCTTTATCAACAGGTAGCTAATGTTCTTAAGCTATACAGTGTCTGTGACATCAGACAGAAAAACCAAAACATCTCTGAAAATGTACATTTCCAGGGTATAATATATTATTTCTTCTTGGAATATTTACTTTGTAAAAATAAATATTAATAATGAAAAACAGCGAAACTTCAGGCATCAGTAGATGTAACTTTTGCTTCTAATGTGCCTGAAATACACCACATGAGCAGCCCCAGAGGGCCAACATCATCGCTAAGTGTAGCCGTCCCTTTGTAAATGGATATCATCAGTAATAATGTGGCATAGTGGCGTCTTTATCAGACAGAGCCCATTAACTGTGTGACTTTACAAATTTTAAGCCTTCTGAGCCTGAGTTTTACTATATGTAAAAGAGGGGGTTATCTACCCTGCAAAGCTGTTGGGAGAACAGTAATGAGAATGTCTGCATTGCATAGTACCCAGCATATAAGTAGCTTCTCAGTGAAGGAAAAAGTTTTCTTTCTGACTTTCCTCCTGAGTTAGTTTCCTAGGGATGCTATAACAAAGTACCACAAACTGGGTGGCTTAAAACAACAAAATTTATTCTTTCAAATTTTTGGAGGCTAGAAGTTCAAAGTGAAGGTGTCAGCAAACATTCTGGAAAATGCTATTTTTCATCTGTCCCGTGCTCTATCTTAGATTTTGGTGATGACTGGCAATCCTTGGCACTCTCCTGCGAGACTGTTATCACTCCAATCTGTGTCTCTACCATCACTTGGCATTTTTTTCTTGGGTATATCTATGTCTTCATACACCTTTCTAATAATGACACCGGTCATTAGATTAACAGCCTACCCTAATCCAGTATAACCTCTCCTTAACTTGATGATATCTACAAAGAAGCTATTTCCAAATGGGGTCATATTCACAGGTTCCGTAGGTTTGGACTTCAACATATCTTTTTGTGGGACACAATTCAACCCACAACACTTCCTGATTCTATAATGACATAAGTATCTTCCATAACATAACTGAGGGACTAGCTTTAAGGAATGGTTCTCTATCAACAAGCTTAACAAGAAAATGGTAGAAGCAGTCCAGTAAGCAATGATTTTTATTATTTTGTGGTGAATATAGCAAACATGTGTACAAAGAGTGGCATGTTCTCTCAGCCATTCAACGTTGTATCAGTTAAAGGACAATATTCTTTTGAAAATGGGGTGCCCCCAAATTTTCTCTCATATGCATACAAATGCATTTCACTGAAATGGTCCACTCATTCTTAAATTCTGCTATATTTTCAAATACGAGCAACTCTTTTTTTCCCCATTTTTCAAAAAGACTAAC
Organism: Nycticebus coucang; assembly: GCF_027406575.1. Lineage (NCBI taxonomy): Eukaryota > Metazoa > Chordata > Mammalia > Primates > Lorisidae > Nycticebus > Nycticebus coucang. Next base: position 79,621,485 of record NC_069786.1, read on the forward strand.
CTTCTCCAAATTCTCACTGAAACCACCAAACTACTGACAGGCACTGGAATACGGGACTAGAAGAAACACTCACTTCTTACTAAATATTCTTTTGACCTATTTGAATTTATTATGTATTTTATTACCTATTAGACTATCTACCAGTTTATACCATCTTTCATCATATTTGTAAGCTCCAACAACTTAACAAAAGCCTCTTGCATAGCAGAATGTCCTCATAAATCTCCGAACCTCATGAATATTTTCATTCTGGATATTTTTGTCATTCTTTTGTTAGAAAAATTTGCCTCTAGACAATGAAATGTGGTTAAGAAATGTGAAACTCTTGAATAAATCTGTTAACTGGCATGTTCTTCATTTGTTCCCTGTTATAAATAAAATGATATACAGCCTCATAAAAACACAAGGAGATCATAAAGCAGATAAGAAACATGTGCCAAATTATAAATGACAGAGCATAATAGAAAATAAAACCAATTCAAAAAGAATTGCACATAAATCTACAAGAATAAGGACAGATTCATCCTTTGAAACCAATTAAGAGTTGTAGAAAATATTACACCTTCAATTCTATATAGCTCTGTCTCTATTATTTTACACAAATATGAAACATACTTACAAACTCTTTCTACTCATATGGTGGTAGTGAAGTGGCTATATGAAAGAACTCTATGGGCGGCACCTGTGGCTCAGTCAGTAAGGCACCGGCCCCATATACCGAGGGTGGCGGGTTCAAACCCGGCCCCGGCCAAAACTGCAACCAAAAAATAGCCGAGCGTTGTGGCGGGCGCCTGTAGTCCCAGCTACTCGGGAGGCTGAGGCAAGAGAATCGCTTAAGCCCAGGAGTTGGAGGTTGCTGTGAGCTGTGTGACACAACAGCACTCTACCGAGGGCCATAAAGTAAGACTCTGTCTCTACCAAAAAAAAAAAAAAAAATGAAAGAACTCTATGCTTAAAATTAAAAGTTGTGGATTGAATTTCCAGTTTTACTCATTTCTACCTGTACAATTAGAGCAGCAGTTCTCAACCTGTGGGTTGCGACTCACAGGAACTGTATTAAAGGGTCGCGGCATTAGGAAGGTTGAGAACCACTGAATTAGAGAATCCCGAACAGAGGGCTCCATGTCCTTGCCTATAATGTTGCTGCTAAGCATTATGACATATATATGTGGCATGGTGCCTTGTAAAATGTAAAATGCTACTGAAAAGACCACTTCTCCTTAAGGTAAAACAAAATACCATAAAAATGGTTTTTCTGTCACTTTAGGATTCTCTAATGCTCTTGTAATTTTTTAAACACTCTAACATATTCAAACTGGAAAAGAAAAAAATTATTCCAGTATTTATTGCTGACTAATAATAAGACAATGGTAAAACTTTAATCACTGAATGTATGATAAGCATAGCTGTGTGTGTGTGCACATATGTATGTCCATGTGGCTCTGAATATAGCTGAAACAGCAGCTTAAAACCAGTGAAACCCAGAAGCTGTTGAATTAAAATCGACAAATTATCCAACCATTGAGAGCACATGAAAAAGATGGGCTCCAGGCTTACCCGAGAAATGAGGCCAATACTGAACTCAATTTGTGCTATATGCTTATATTTGGGAAAGAGAAAGATTCACTGATATCTTCATAAGATGATGTCATCATACAAGAAAGAAAATGTTTCTCAGAGAGTAGAATGAAAGTGATGTTCTATACATATGAATAGAATGTCTTCTTTTGAATAATGTCTCTTTAGGTTGTTTGCCTATTGTTTAATTGAGTTATTTGTTTTCTCACTATTGAGTTACTTGAGTTTCATACATTTTGTATATTTCTCCCTTATTTGATGTATGCTTTGCAAATACAAAACCCCATTCACAGGATGTTTCATCACCCTGGAGACAACATAAATATACCTTTAAAACACACTAACAGAAGGAAGTAAAAAAAGATAGCATACCATATGATTATATGATTCCATTTGTAAGAATTGTCCAAAATAGACAAAGAGGCATAAAAAATAGAGGCATAAAATAGATTAGTTGTTGTCTAAGGAAGGGCAAAAAGATGGGCAAAATCCTAAATGACTCCCAGCCTTGTGTAATCCTTTCCCCTTAAGTGTGGGCAGAACCTGTGAATATGATGAGATTTCACTCCAGTGGTTATGTTACATCATATGGCAAAAGGGATTTTTGAAGATACAATCAACTACCCAAATCAATTAACTTTGAGTAAATGAAAAGGAAGTTTACCCTGTTCTGACCTAATTAGATGATCCCTTCAATGTAAGAATTTTCTCCAGTTGGCTTAGGAGATAGAAAGCAAATTCTATAGCCATGTTGTGAACTGTCTTCAGAGAGGGGAGGCCTTTAAATGGTCAACAGCTTGCAAGGAAACAAGGATCTAAGCAGCAAGGAATTGACTTCTTTCAACAACCTGAATGAGTTCAGAAGAGAATCCCAAACCCAGGTGAGACCACAGCACAGCTGGCTTTATGATTGCAGCCCTGTAAGACTTGAACAGAGAATCATCTAACCTGTACCCAGAATCCTGAATGGTGGAAACTCTAAGAAATTAACAAAGTCTTAAACTGCTCAATTTGTGGTAAAGTTATACAGTAATAGAAAACTAAGACAGTATCAGAAATGTAGAACTGACTTTCGAAATACATAGTATTGGCTTATGAAGATAGCAGGCACAAAAACATAACTTCAGAATGACATACTTAATATTTGAATGTTTATGCCTAGTAAGTTGGCATTAACAGATGCTTAAAAGCAGCAATTTTGTCATAAATCAATTCTTTTCAGTCATAATTTCTCTCCTGTTTATCACAAATATTTAAAAAGATTCTTAAATATTCAAGTTGACATCTACTCTGGATAATTTAAGATTTTATACCAGATTACAAGCTTTAATCACTTTGCATTTAGGCATATAATTTTCTGAGAATTTTATGACGGGCTCTTATTGAATATATGTTCATACACTAGAAAGAATAATGAAATTAAATATGCACTTGCAGTGTACCTGATATTAGATTAAGTGCTGGCATCAAACACATATTCCTAACCATTGATTATAAGCAAAGACTATGGTTAATGGTGAATTGTTAGAAATATTGCCATTGAAATCAGACACAAAAATACTTCCTATCCTATACTATTTGACATAGCATTAGAGATTTCCCTGACCATGAAAAAAAGCCAAGAAGAAATAAAAATATGGAAGTACTGAAAATGAAGGAAAAAAATGATAATCAGATAACATGACTGTCTACATATAAGTCCTACAAGAAACTATAGACCAATTATTATAATTGATTGAATACGATGTACTAATACATTTCTATCCACTAAGAAAAAGCTGGAACATTTTAAGTTAAAACCAAGTACAAACTAGGAAAGCTTATCTGTAACTGTTTTAAGTATCAAAGGATTAGTATCTCAAATATATAAAGAAAAGTCGATAAGAAAAAGAAAAACATCTGAATAAAATAATGGGGAAAATTTTGAAAAACAAAGTATTTGACTTCACTAGTGAGAAAAACACTAATGAATGGTACAACAAGATTCTTATACATCCATTAAGTGAATAAAATTTAAAAATCAGAGAAAGATAGTAAGTAATAGACAGAAGCAAGATGGCAGCCGAGTAACAGCTTCCTTGCATCTGGGCACCGTGAGTCTGGGGAGATAGGACTCCAGGCATCTCCGGCTGGTGGGAACTGCCTATCATCACTCCTATGAGGATACAGGGAGTCAGCGAGAGACTTCTGGACCCCAAGAGGAGGACTAAAACAGTGGAAAACCAGCAAGTGGTCGTGTGTGTTCAATCCGTCTAAACCTGCCCAGAACTGTAAGTTCAGTAGCAGCGAGACTGAAAACCAGAAAGGCCTTACCTGTGAACTGTTTTGATGTCCTTGGACTTGGCACTGAGTTGAACTGCCTTGGGGAAGGCCTGAGCGGGAGTGCGGAGAACTTTGGCCTTTGTCTAGGGCCCCAGTCTGAGCCGCTGAGCCAGATGGATAAAAGTGTTTGGCGGTGGGTCACACCGAGCCATTGTCAGTGATCTGCCCCGGCAAGCTCCGCCCTCAGGGTCGAAGAGCTAGAAAAGGGTGGGAGCTGGTAACCCAGCAACCAAGTAGCCTAAGGGTGGGGTCTGAGCCGCCTTGCAGCCCTAACCCTCAGGGGCAGAGTGAGACCGGTTTTGGCACACTGGGTAAGTGGATAGCCACTTCAGCAGTGATTCCAGCGAGAAAGCTGGGAAAGCTTCTGCTCAGCAAGTTTACAAGTTCAAAGTGCCTTTTAACTGGGCTGAAGAGAGATTTAGGGTGTCTACCTGCTGGGGTTTGAGAAATCAGCAGCCTCCAGTCGTATCAGAACTGTGACTAACATCCCATACCCCAGAAGACTACGTGTTGCCCAGACAATATTCAATAACATATACAAACTGCTTTGTTTTTGGTTGTGTATTTTTTTCTTTTTTTTTTTTTGTTTGGTTGTTTTTTTGTTTGTTTGTTTTGACGTTGTTCATGTTCTTTTGTTTTTTAATTTCAATCTTTTCCATACAGATCCCTTTTTCTTTCTCAATTTTTCTAGTTTAATTATAATTTCCCATTGATGCTTTTTTTAATAACTACAACTTCATTTTTGCTAGTGTTTCTACCGCTATCATTTGGTTTTTCACCCAATTTTATCCCCGTAAAGTTTTCTGTTTGCTTGTTTTGGTTTGATTTATAGCATTTTTGTCTTTCCTCTCTACTTGGTGGAGGTAGGGTACTGAGTCTGATCAGGTTAGCAAAGAGCTGCTAACCTCAAGGGAACCACCCCACTGGCCACCCCCAGAAGGTGGGGTTTTTTAAGGTTGTGTCAAAGTACCCTACTGTACACCTATATTGCCCTGTCTCCCTCTTTCTGTGCCTCTCTTCTTTTTGTCAATATTCCTTACCCCCACCCCTTCTCCTTTCTCTATCTTTCTTTTTTTTCTTATCACTCGGTCCTCCTTTCTTTCATCCCTTTTTTGCTCTTCAACCATCTCACCCATCTGGTCCTGTAACCCTTAGTCCACAGGCACAAGAACTTAAAGAGCAAGAGGAAGTGAAAGGAAAATTAGGGCAAGGAAACAGATAAAAGAAATCACTCATGAGGAAGAATCAGCAGAAAACTCCAGGCAACATGAAGAACCAGTCTAGAACAACCCCACCAAGGGACCATGAGGTAGCTACTGCAGATGATTCCACCAGTATAGAAATGTTAGGAATGACAGAAAGGGAATTTAGAATACACATGTTGAAAACAATGAAAGAAATGATGGAAACAATGAAGGAAATTGCTAATAAAGTGGAAAATAACCAAAAAGAAATCCAAAAACAGAATCAAATAAGAGATGAACGATATGAAGAATATAAAAAGGATATAGCAGAGCTGAAGGAACTGAAACAGTCAATTAGGGAACTTAAAGATGCAATGGAAAGTATCAGCAACAGGTTAGACCATGCAGAAGAAAGAATTTCAGAGGTAGAAGACAAAGTTCTTGAGATAACTCAGACAGTAAAAGAGGTAGAAAAGAAGAGAGAGAAAGCAGAACGTTCACTGTCAGAATTATGGGACTTTATGAAGCGTTCCAACATACGAGTTATAGGAATTCCAGAAGGGGAAGAAGAATGACCCAGAGGAATGGAAGCCATACTAGAGAATATTATAAAAGAAAATTTCCCAAACATCACCAAAGATTCTGACACACTGCTTTCAGAGGGATATCGGACCCCGGGTCGCCTCAACTCAAACCGAGCTTCTCCAAGACACATTGTGATGAACCTGTCCAAAGTCAAGACAAAAGAAAAGATTCTGCAAGCTGCCAGGAGTAAGCGCCAGTTGACCTACAGGGGCAAATCCATCAGAGTTACCGCAGACTTCTCTAATGAAACTTTCCAAGCAAGAAGACAATGGTCATCTACCTTTAATCTACTTAAACAGAACAATTTGCAGCCCAGAATTCTGTACCCTGCTAAGCTAAGCTTCAAAATTGACGGAGAAATCAAATCATTTACGGATATACAAACATTGAGGAAATTTGCCACCACAAGACCAGCTCTACAGGAAATACTTCAACCTGTTCTGCACACTGACCATCACAATGGATCAGCAGCAAAGTAAGAACTCAGAAATCAAAGGACAGAACCTAACCTCCACACTGATGCAAAAGATAAAACTAAGCAATGGACTCTCACAAAATAAGACGAATAGAATACTACCACACTTATCAATTATCTCCATAAATGTTAATGGCTTGAATTCCCCACTGAAGAGACATAGATTGGCTGACTGGATTAAAAAACACAAGCCATCCATTTGCTGTCTGCAAGAAACACACCTGGCTTCAAAAGACAAATTAAAGCTCCGAGTCAAGGGTTGGAAGACAATTTTTCAGGCAAATGGAATTCAGAACAAAAGAGGAGTTGCAATCTTATTTTCAGATACATGTGGATTTAAAGTAACTAAAGTCAAAAAAGACAAAGATGGTCACTTTATATTGGTCAAGGGAAAACTACAACAAGAAGACATTTCAATTCTAAATATTTATGCACCCAATTTAAATGCTCCCAGATTCTTGAAGCAGACCTTACTCAGTCTGAGCAATATGATATCTGATAATACCATCATAACAGGGGACTTTAACACACCTCTTACAGAGCTGGACAGATCCTCTAAACAGAAATTAAACAAAGATATAAGAGATTTAAAAGAGACCCTAGAACAACTGTGCTTGATAGATGCATATAGAACACTCCACCCCAAAGATAAAGAATATACATTCTTCTCATCACCCCATGGAACATTCTCCAAAATTGATCATATCCTGGGACACAAAACAAATATCAACAGAATCAAAAGAATTGGAATTTTACCTTCTATCTTTTCAGACCATAAGGCACTAAAGGTGGAACTCAACTCTAACAAAAATGCTCAACCCCACCCAAAGGCATGGAAATTAAACAATCTTCTGTTGAACAACAGATGGGTGAAGGAAGAAATAAAACAGGAAATCATTAACTTCCTTGAGCATAACAACAATGAAGACACAAGCTACCAAAACCTGTGGGATACTGCAAAAGCAGTTTTGAGAGGAAAATTCATCGCTTTAGATGCCTACATTCGAAAAACAGAAAGAGAACACATCAACAATCTCACAAGAGATTTATGGAATTGGAAAAAGAAGAACAATCTAAGCCTAAACTCAGTAGAGGAAAAGAAATATCCAAAATCAAATCAGAGATCAATGTAATTGAAAACAAAAGAATCATTCAGAAAATTAATGAAACAAGGAGTTGGTTTTTCGAAAAAATAAATAAAATAGATAAACCATTGGCCAGACTAACTAGAAATAGAAAAGTAAAATCTCTAGTAACCTCAATCAGAAACGATAAAGGGGAAATAACAACTGATCCCACAGAGATACAAGAGATCATCTCTGAATACTACCAGAAACTCTATGCCCAGAAATTTGACAATGTGAAGGAAATGGATCAATATTTGGAATCACACCCTCTCCCTAGACTTAGCCAGGAAGAAACAGACCTCCTGAACAGACCAATTTCAAGCACTGAGATCAAAGAAACAATAAAAAAGCTTCCAACTAAAAAATGCCCTGGTCCAGATGGCTTCACTCCAGAATTCTATCAAACCTTCAAGGAAGAGCTTATTCCCGTACTGCAGAAATTATTCCAAAAAACTGAGGAAGAAGGAATCTTCCCCAACACATTCTATGAAGCAAACATCACCCTGATACCAAAACCAGGAAAAGACCCAAACAAAAAGGAGAATTTCAGACCAATCTCACTCATGAATATAGATGCAAAAATTCTCAACAAAATCCTAGCCAATAGATTACAGCTTATCATCAAAAAAGTCATTCATCATGATCAAGTAGGCTTCATCCCAGTGATGCAGGGCTGGTTTAACATACGCAAGTCCATAAACGTTATCCACCATATTAACAGAGGTAAAAATAAAGATCACATGATCCTCTCAATAGATGCAGAAAAAGCATTTGATAAAATCCAGCATCCTTTTCTAATTAGAACACTGAAGAGTATAGGCATAGGTGGCACATTTCTAAAACTGATTGAAGCTATCTATGACAAACCCACAGCCAATATTTTACTGAATGGAGTAAAACTGAAAGCTTTTCCTCTTAGAACTGGAACCAGACAAGGTTGTCCTCTGTCACCTTTACTATTCACCGTAGTGCTGGAAGTTCTAGCCAATACAATTAGGCAAGACAAGGAAATAAAGGGAATCCAAATGGGAGCAGAGGAGGTCAAACTCTCCCTCTTTGCTGATGACATGATCCTATACTTAGAGAACCCAAAAGACTCAACCACAAGACTCCTAGAAGTCATCAAAAAATACAGTAATGTTTCAGGATATAAAATCAATGTCCACAAGTCAGTAGCCTTTGTATACACCAATAACAGTCAAGATGAGAAGCTAATTAAGGACACAACTCCCTTCACCATAGTTTCAAAGAAAATGAAATACCTAGGAATATACCTAACGAAGGAGGTGAAGGACCTCTATAAAGAAAACTATGAACTCCTCAGAAAGGAAATAGCAGAGGATATTAACAAATGGAAGAACATACCATGCTCATGGATGGGAAGAATCAACATTGTTAAAATGTCTATACTTCCCAAAGCAATCTACCTATTCAATGCCATTCCTATCAAAGTATCTACATCGTACTTTCAAGATTTGGAAAAAATGATTCTGCGTTTTGTATGGAACTGGAAAAAACCCCGTATAGCTAAGGCAGTTCTTAGTAACAAAAATAAAGCCAGGGGCATCAGCATACCAGATTTTAGTCTGTACTACAAAGCCATAGTGCTCAAGACAGCATGGTACTGGCACAAAAACAGAGACATAGACATTTGGAATCGAATTGAACACCAAGAAATGAAACTAACATCTTACAACCACCTAATCTTCGATAAACCAAACAAGAACTTACCTTGGGGGAAAGACTCCCTATTCAATAAATGGTGTTGGGAGAATTGGATGTCTACATGTAAAAGACTGAAACTGGACCCACACCTTTCCCCACTCACAAAAATTGATTCAAGATAGATAAAGGACTTCAATTTAAGGCATGAAACAATAAAAATCCTCAAGGAAAGCATAGGAAAAACACTGGAAGATATTGGCCTGGGGGAAGACTTCATGAAGAAGACTGCCATGGCAATTGCAACAACAACAAAAATAAACAAATGGGACTTCATTAAACTGAAAAGCTTCTGTACAGCTAAGGAGACAATAACCAAAGCAAAGAGACAACCCACACAATGGGAAAGGATATTTGCATATTTTCAATCAGACAAAAGCTTGATAACCAGAATCTATAGAGAACTCAAATTAATCCACATGAAAAAAGCCACCAATCCCTTATATCAATGGGCAAGAGACATAAACAGAACTTTCTCTAAAGACGACAGACAAATGGCTAACAAACACATGAAAAAATGTTCATCATCCATATATATTAGAGAAATGCAAATCAAAACATCCCTGAGATATCATCTAACCCCAGTGAGAATGGCCCACGTCACAAAATCTCAAAACTGCAGATGCTGGCGTGGATGTGGAGAGAAGGGAACACTTTTACACTGCTGGTGGGACTGCAAACTAGTACAACCTTTCTGGAAGGAAGTATGGAGAAACCTCAAAGCACTCAAGCTAGACCTCCCATTCGATCCTGCAATCCCATTACTGGGCATCTACCCAGAAGGAAAAAAATCCTTTTATCATAAGGACACTTGTACTAGACTGTTTATTGCAGCTCAATTTACAATCGCCAAAATGTGGAAACAGCCTAAATGCCCACCAACCCAGGAATGGATTAACAAGCTGTGGTATATGTATACAATGGAATACTATTCAGCCATTAAAAAAAATGGAGACTTTACATCCTTCGTATTAACCTGGATGGAAGTGGAAGACATTATTCTTAGTAAAGCATCACAAGAATGGAGAAGCATGAATCCTATGTACTCAATCTTGATATGAGGACAATTAATGACAATTAAGGTTATGGGGGGGAAGCAGAAAGAGGGATGGAGGGCGGGGGGTGGGGCCTTAGTGTGTGTCACACTTTATGGGGGCAAGACATGATTGCAAGAGGGACTTTACCTAACAATTGCAATCAGTGTAACCTGGCTTATTGTACCCTCAATGAATCCCCAACAATAAAAAAAAAAAAAAAAAAAAAAATATTGTACACTCAATGAATCCCCAACAATAAGAAAAAAAAAAAAGAGAAAAAAAAAAAAGATAGTAAGTAATAGTAAACTAGAATGCTGTTTGATACAAGTCCTTTGGACAATAATTTGGCAATGTCTGATAAAGTTGAAGATGCACAGATCCTACAACTCAGCAATTATACTATTACAGAAATTTTTGCAAATATGCCCAAAGAGTCATACATAAAACAGTATTTTACTTGTAAGAGTAGAAAAAATTGAATACAATCCAAATGTCCATCAATGATAGACTAAATTGTGGCAAATTCATACTTTGGAAAAACCACATGGCCATCCCCTGAGTATTACAGAACCACAAGTATTAAAATGGAAAAAAACTCTTGGGAGAAAGACACAATTATGAGGACTTTATATAACAAATGTAATCAGTGTAACCTAATTCTTTGTACCCTCAATGAATCCCAAACAATAAAAAAAAAGAAAGAAAGAAATTGAGGGTACCCAAATCAGAAAGGAGGAGGTCAATCTATCACCTTTTCTGATGATATGATCTTATATCTAGAATTTCACCAACAATTTCACCAAGAGACTCCTAGAGTAAATAAATTCAGTAAGGTTTCACATTACAAAATCATTGTACACAAATCACTAGCATTCATATACCCAAATGACAGTCAAGTGGAGAGTCAAATCAAAGACTCATTATCATTCACAATAGCTACAAAGAAAATAAAATACATAGGAATAGCCTTAATTAAGGAGGTGAAAGGGATCTACAAAGAGAACTACAAAACACTAAGGAAATAAATTGTAGACAACACAAACAAATGGAAAAATATATCATACTCATGGATTGGTAGAATCAACACTGTTAAAATGTCCATGTTACACAAAGTGATGTATAGATTCAATGCAATCCCCATCATAATACTAATGTCATATTTCACAGGTCTAGAAAAAATAATTCTATACTTTGTTTGGAACCAGAAGAAAATCCCAAATAGCCAAACAATCTTATGCAAAAAGAGAAAAATCTGGAAACATCACATTACCAGATTTCAAACTATACTACAAGGCTATAGTAAACAAAACAGTAGAGTATTGGCACAAAAATAGAGACATAAACCAATGGAACAGAAGGAAAAACTCAGCTATAAAACCATCCACATACACCTAACTGATCTTTGACAAAGCAGACAACAATATACATCGGGGAAAAAATGCCCTGTTCAACAAACAATGCTGAGAAAATTTCATAGCCACATGCAGATGAATGAAACAAAATGCACAGCTCTCATCACTAATAAAATTCATTAGAGATGGATAAAAGACTTAAATTTAAGGCATGAAATCATAAGAAATCTAGAAGAAAATGTTGGAAAAATTCTTCCAGATATCAGCCTAGGAAAAGAAATTATAAAGAAGACCCCCCCCCACCAAAGGAACTAAAAGTAGACCTACCATTCAATCCTGAAATTCCTCTACTAGGTATCTATCCATGATCAAAAATCATTTTACAACAAAGACATTTGTACCAGAACGTTTATTGCAGCCCAATTCATAATTGCCAAGTCATAGAAACAGCCCAAGTGCCATTGACCCATGAATGGATTAACAAATTGTGGTATGTGTATACCATGGAATACTATACAATCATAAAATGATGGAGATTTTACATCTTTTATGTTTACATGGAACTGGAACATATTCTTTTTAGTAAAGTGTCTCTAGAATGGGAAAATAGCATCCAATGTATTCAATACTATTATGAAACCAATATATAATCACCTACACCTTCATATAAATGATAAAACACAACTATAATCCAAAAAGGAGGAGGGAAGAGGAGGGAGAGGAAAGGGGAGGGGAGAGGGGAGAGGGGACGGGATTTGGTGGGACCTTACCTGTTGCGTACAATGCAATGGTACCTTTCAAAACTATCAAGAGTATAAATGTCTTACCACAACAAATAAGTAAGTGAGGTGATGGTTATGTTAATCAGTTTGATGTAAGCAAGCATTCCACATCATACATCAAATCAGCACATTGTACCCCATAAATGTACACAGTTATGTTTTAATTTAAAAAAAAAAGAAGACCCCAATGGCAATCACAGCAAAGACAAAAATTAATGAATGGGACTTGATTAAATTAAAAGGCTTAAATTAAAAGGCTTCTGCACAGCCAAGGAAATAATCAACAGAGCAAATAGACAACCTGCAGGCTGGGAAAAAAAATTCTCAAACTACATATTCAATAAAGGGCTAAAAACAAGAATCTACAAAGAACTTAAGCAATCAGCAAGAAAAAATTCCCATTAAAAACTGGACAAAAGACATAAATAAAAGATTTTCAAAAGATAATGTCCGATAAACATATGAAAAATGCTCAATGTCATATCATCAGGGAAATACAAATTAAAACCATAATGAAATATCATCTTACCTCTGTCAGAAAGGCTTTTAATAAAAATTCCAAAAACAATAGATGCTGGCATGAACGCAGAGAAGAAGGAACACTTACGCATTGTTGATAGAACTACAAATTAGTACAACCTTTAATGAAAACAGTATGGAAATACCTCAGAGAACTAAAAGGATACCTACCATTTGATCCAGCAATTCAATTACTGTGTATTTACCCAAAAGAAAAGAAATCATTTTATCAAAAACATATGTTCACTCAAATGTTTATTGCAGCACAATTCACAACTGCAAAGAACCAAACATTGTATATGCATACTGTGGAATACTACTAAGCCAAAAAGAAGGATGACCTAATGCCTTTTGCAACAATTTAGATAGAACTGGAGATTATCATAAGTATCTAAAAATTGGAAAAACAAACACTGCATGTATTCGCTATTAAATTGAAACTAGCCAATAAACACGCATATGCCTAGAGGGGAGTAAAACTCAACAGAAATCAAACAGAAGGGAGGAAGGTTGTGATGAAATCTACCTTATGGATACTCTAAACACTATCTGGGTGATGGGCACACTTATAACCATGACTCAAGCATTTTTGCAGTGATCTATGTAACAAAAAATATTTGCACCACTATAATACTTTGGAATTTTAAAAAAATCCATTTCTCTTTACTAGGTGACTAAGTTTTTAGCCACTGGACCTGTAGCTTTTCCTATTTTATAAATTAAACATCATTTTATAATAGTAGGATGTTCATCTCTTATTCCTGGTGATAATATAGTCAATTAGTCACTGCCAGAAATTCCTGAAGTTGATTACCTTTATAGTAATCAGAACCTATTGGCCTTCTTTGTCTTTGTCAGTTAAGCATTGTGACTTGGCCCTCTCTCTTACAGCGTCCCATCACTCCCATTGAAGTCTATCACAGTAGTGGTATTCCCCTCAGTTACATGTAATTTACTGATGACAGCCACCACCGTGCTCTTCAGTGGTGTGCATACGCCCCTTCTCTATGTGTTTCTCCAAGTACTTACTGCGTCATCTCAGAGAACACAGTTGAGTGTGTGGATACACAGGACCAGTGTAACAAATCTACCACATCATTCCTGTTTCACAAGACTTTGGAGTCATAAATCTTTAGATCGTTCCGTTATACTTCAGAAATCAACAAATATTTTCTATAAATGACCAGATTGTGTACGTTTTAGGTTTTATGAGCCAAGAGACAAAATTGAAAAGATTCTGTGACAGGGAGGATTATAATTGCTATATCTGGAAAAGACAGAACACCGTATCAAAGGAAATGACATAATAATGTCAACATTCCACTTGCAAAACTCTATTTTGTAACCCCAAATGAGAGATTCTACAAATTCCAAAATCTCTTTGTTCCATATAAAAAGCAAAATCTTGGGGTTTGGAAATTGGTGGGCTTTTTTTAGAAACCATAGTGTAAAGAAGATATAAGATATAAAGGAAGTCCCACCAGAGGTAAAGCAAAATTTAGAGTCTGCTAAAAGACTGGGGGTGGGGCGGGAGAGGTGTTGAAGGATATGTATCACACTTCCCAACTCCTGGTCTTTAGCCAAAGGGAAAGAGATGCCCAAATGATTGAGAAGATCAAAATAATTTGGGTGGCTGCTCCCTCCCCTTCTTAGTGTAGTATGGCTGAGAGCAGCGACTAGCCTGAGGGATGGCTCTGATTCACCATAACAACCCACTCTGTTCCCAAGTGGGAAGAGCCATAGGAATTGGAGAGGTACTGAGAGGGATGCTGGACACTGGAGAGCTTGAGTCAAGACAGAGACAGTAGGAGGTACCTCATGACTATATAGGAGGAACGCTGGGCTTAGGCAGGGGACACTTAGGTATTAGTCAGAAATGAAGGAACTATAAACATATCTCTGTAGGACTAGACCAGACCAATCAACTTCTCTTCAGTGGAGACTGTTATGAAAAACAGGGCAATAAATACTCAGCCTATTACAAAGGCCACCATGAGTAAATGTAAACCACACACACCCCTAGACACTCTCTGGAAATGGAGGAGAGGGAGGAGAACCTTTCGATAAAGGAGAGAAACTGCTTTTCATGAAGTTTAAACTTTGAATTAATAAATTATTTACCCCCACCCCAAATAATTTATTCTAGACCGAGGAAACTAAATAACATTCAATAAGGCGAGATTAAGTGTACTGGTTCTCCACCATCCTAGACCCACTATTTACTCGACTCCAAATAAAGGTCATGTCTCAGAACAAATGGATATTACTTGTTTGACCCATTTTGTTTGTAAAGTTTAACTCTTTTTTTTTTCTTTGCGGTTTTTGGCCGGTTTTTGAACCCACCACCTCCAGCATATGGGGCTGGTGCCCGACTCCTTTGAGCCACAGGTGCTGCCCTGTAAGATCTAACTCTTAATACAATGGCCCAGTGGAATCAGGTGTTGCTAGGCCATGGATTAAAGTGATAGGAATTATAATTTTAAGAAAATATAAAACTGTGGGCGGTGCCTGTGGCTCAAGAAATAGGGCCCCAGCCTCATATACCAGGGGTGGCAGGTTCAAACCCTGCCCTGGCCAAAAAAAAAAAAAAAAAAAAGTGTAAAACTGTGATTTTTTTTTTAACCCATGTCTCCATTTTACAAATATCCCCATCAGTCAAGTAGACTTAGTTGGATTTTTTCTATGGTTTCAATAAAAAAAAAAAAAAACCCAAAGGTTTTGTTTTCTATTTTCAATCTCTTCTCTGACTTTACCTTATGTGAGATTTGTACCTTTCTTTAAAACAACCACTCTTTTGCTAGACTATTTTTCCTTCCTAGTAAGCATGTTCTTTCTTTCTTGGTTAATGATTTCAAATGTCCTCTCCCCACAGCCCTGTTTTCCTCATTATCACTTTTGTCTCTTATCCCTTGTATTTAAAATTCTCTTTCCTGACATATATAATCTGGTCCTTTATAGAAAACATCTGTTGATTCTTGAAGTACAAATTCTGATCCATCTTTTACACCGTGATGAAATAAATCTTCTTGAAAGTTTCATCTCGTAAGTAACTCTTCTCTGCACAGAAAAATTTCCAAGGTCCTCTTCATTCCTTCCCCCTAAACTATTTAACTAACATTGCAAGGAATAGCATTTCTCAATCCTGGTTTGCATATCAAAGTTTCCTAGAAAGCTTGAAAACCATCAAATCAAGATTCCTAAGTTCTACAACAATGCAGGTAAGTCAGAATCTCTCAGACTGGGGCTCAGCTATCAGTGTATTTTCCTTTTTTTTTTTTTTTTTTTTTTGTAGAGACAGAGTTTCACTTTATCGCCCTCAGTAGAGTGCCGTGGCATCACACAGCTCACAGCAACCTCCAGCTCCTGGGCTTAAGCGATTCTCTTGCCTCAGCCTCCCAAGTAGCTGGGGCTACAGGTGCCCGCCACAGCACCCGGCTATTTTTTTGTTGCAGTTTGGCCAGGGCTGGGTTTGAACCCGCCACCCTCGGCATATGGGGCCGGCACCCTACTCACTGAGCCACAGGCGCCGCCCGCTATCAGTGTATTTTAAGAGCTCTAAAGAGTGTTTTGAAGATGCAGCCAAGGTTGAGAACCACTGATCTAGAACCAGATCAAGTCAAATTTGGGATTGATTGTCCTAGGCCTGGGGCAATGGTACATGGCAGTCACCTGGAGGAGCCTGTTAATATTCCTGTACTTTAGGCCTATTGAATTTAACTTTCCAGTGAAAGGTGCTAAAGCCCATTTCTAACAAGCTCTCTAGGCAATCTTATTTAGCCAGAATGGTCCAGTTTGGGGACCAGCATTTGGAAACCAAAAACCTAGCAATGTTTCTCAGTCTTTAATGTGCATCTGAATTACCTGAGAAATCTTGTTCACATGCAGGTTTTCGTTTAGTAGGTAGGTTTATGGTGAAACATGAGATTATTTCTGAAGAATAGTGAATGAATAAATTGCACTTTTGAGTAGCCAGCACTCAAACTATACAAAACGTAATTTCCCAAGAGACACATTTCCTCACTTTTCCTATCATTGGCAGCTTTGTTCCCACGGTTGTGACTTTGCAAAATGCCCATCTCCTTTGGCAATGACCACACACTCCACAATTAATCTCTTTATAACAACTCTACTTCAACCTCTGCTTGTTAAAACTTCTCCTCTCCACTGAAGAACATTTAGTGCCCAAATTGATCAAATGTTTCATGTTTACTAGCTTACTTACCAATTACAGTATTCAAAACTGTTGTGTTTTTATTGGATCCTTAACTAGTCTTCAGAGACTAAGGATATAGAAGGTATCTTTATAAAGCATTGGCTAGTGACTTCATTAATAATTATAAAACGATTGTCCCAATTATTACATATTGATAAAATACACCCTAAAAACATCAATTTGTTAATGCTTTTATATAAACATTTTATTCTACAAAACAGCATATATGTGAGTAGAATATAATGCAGGCAGACATTCCAGAGGACTCCCGCAGGGATAGCCCCTGGTTCCCTGCCCCACCCCCACTCCCACTCCCAGCCCCTCCTTCATTCTGGAAACACCCTAAAATCTTTCTCTTTTAGGCAGGGTCTCACTTTGTCATCCTTGGAAGAGGACCTTAATAAAACCTCTTCAGAATTCTAATCAGGGCTGCTCCTATCTGCCTTGCTACAGGCTGATAATGGTATCAGTCTTTGCAGGTCTAAGTCTGTGTGTTGATTTCCCGGCAGCACCTCTGTACCCGGGTGGCTGGGTACGTCCCCTCTTGGGAAATTCTCAGACCTCAGTCTTGAGACTTCTTCCTGTGGCGCAACACATATACACACTTTAAAATAGTATTACATGAGTGCAAGAGATGTGAATTTAGATTGTCAATAAATAACTCAGAAACATTTAGTTAATATGCACACAAAAGATTCTCACACAAAAGAGTCATTAAACAGCTGTCAACAAAAAAAATAGCAAAAACGGAATTTATAAAGGACAAGAAGAGTAGGAAAAAAACACGCAGACTGAGAGCAGCGTGTTTCAACTTTCTAGGTAAGCTGACTGGCTAGAAGCCACCAAAAAGACCAGTGTGGGCAGTCTGCCCTGGAGCAGGCGGACTAGCTATCAGTAAAAACTATTTTAGTACTTACTGCCTCTGTATGAAACCTGCCAAAATCCTTCTGCTAGCATTTCCACTTTAGTTAGGCTAAACTTAATACTATTTGTCTCCTCAAAATTTCTCAATTCTATAGGGAAAATTCTTGGTATTCCTTCTAATTTTTAATAAGGATTACATGGCCCGTCGTGTCTTGCTTCCTCAGACTGGGAATCTTCATTCTAAGGCATCATCAAAGCCATTACCTTGTGTGCATATCCAATAGTTATCAACTGACTTGCAGAGTGACTTGTCATTGTGCTACTGATACCACTCCAAGATTTACTTTGAGAAAATAGCAATTTCCCTAACTGCTGTAAGTAATAAATTTCCTTTGTCTTTGATCTCAGAGTCTTTCTGACCATATCCATGTGACTAACTTGTTAGCCTGCAAGTAGGGCAAACTTGCAGACACTTCAAGCTTCTTGATAGTATGAAATCAATTTCTCAAATCGCCATACAGATTCCGAACAGGTCACAATGAAATCACTACACTTTTTTAAAATGGGAATTACATCATTTACTGGACATTGCAGTGAACTGCAGTGGGCTGTCCTGTAAAGTAGTTTTATAACAAAATTTAATTGTCAAAGCTAAGAGCATACAGTTTCTATGTAATATTAACTAAATTTAATATCTAATATGTATTGCAAACATTTCCATAGTTATGGGAGTATTTAAGAGGATATTTTAAATTGGTCACATTCTTTCCTTATGTAGCATTCAAAATCAATATCATTCATTTTCATTATCCATTTATTTTAAAGATAGATTAAGATTGCCTCTGCAAGAACTTCATGAGATTTTAGAATCAGAAGGGTTATAAAAGATCATATGGCATAAATTTCTACTTCTTTGACAAGGTAATGAAGCACAAAGAGGTAGGAATAGATTCCACTTCTTTTTACTGCTTTCTATATTCTGTTTTAATATCTCTAGATCTAGACAATAGCATGCTACAAAAAAAGTTAAAAAAAGGTTTTTCAGGAAATATGTCACTTAAAATATATTTCGTCATTAGAAATCATGTATTTTATCTTAATAGCACAATGGTGCAGCATTTCAACCTAAATGTTTAAATAAGTAATTTGTAAATAAAAATTCAATTCAATTTAAGGCTTAGTTTTAATTTTATTTTCTATACTCCATTTTATGCATGATTATTTCAGACTTCTTTAAATAAAATTGCCTTAAATATGGTTGCTTATTCAATCCAAATTTCTATGATATATATGTGCTCTGAAATAGTAAAAAGCAAGAATACTATAATAGGAAACCTTAACTATAAGAAAAACATAGCTAACTTCTTACTTATACAAAACAAATCACCTGTGTTTTCTAGGCTGATCACCCTAAAAAGTTATCATAAATAGGACCATCCAGCCATAAAACCAAGGAGAAACTGCCATCTAATAAAAATGCGGATGCATATAGAGTAGGTAATATTTTACCTCTTACACATACAGACGGATTTAAGCCTAACAACTTGAAATATAGGCATTATTATCTCTGTTTTCATGGACAACAAAGCTAAGGCACAGAAAAATGTATTGACTTTGACCATGATATAGGCAGGAATTAAACTCAAAAAGTCTAGCACAAAAAATCTATGTGGTAAAACACTCTGCTACACCACACACTAAACCACTGTGCAACACGACTATAGCTGTATCGCTTTTAAACGTGTCCAAAAACTCATTTTTTTCTGTACACCCAAGTACCCACAGTGCCTTCCATTAGGTCCCACAGATAAACACAATGAAACAAAGTCTCAGCCTCCAGTAAACTTTCCCCAGTTATCCCCCACTAAATTCTCATTTCTTTAATCTGTGCCTTACCTTAAATTTATAATAAGCTAATGCTGAATGTGTAGAATTGGCAAACAAAAAAAGAATGCCATCCCTACCAATATGAAACTTTAGAATGCAGAGCCTAAGGCAAAGTAAAAATTGACATAATTTTATATTCAATCACATTCTTAATCCCAAAGGCTCATTCCTAAATAGCTATACCCCACCCAATCAAGCCCGCAGGCAAACTTGTACTTAATCTATCCCAAATTGCCTCCTCTTATCACAGTGGAGGAGGAAACAAACTCAGTGGTAGATTCAAAGGCATATACCCAAAGAAGTTACATTTCCAGAAGTGTTTGTAACTAGTTTGAAAAGCCTAGTTTCTACTTAATTTTCTTCTGTACATCCTTGACTGCTCATTTTATCAAACAGTGCTTAATTAGACCTATGAATTCTCTACTCCTTTCTAAAAACCTTGGATAAGATATTAATATAAACCTCTCTAACATATCTCAGCCCAAAAGCCAGGAGTTCGTGTAGTAGGGTAACATTAGAAGCATTCCTTTTATAGGCAGGAACAAGACAAGGAAAACCACTATCACTGCTACTATTTCACATTGTGTGGGAGGTACTAATGGCAAGGCAATTAAGAAAAAGAAAGCACTGGGGGCACGTGAATTGGAAAATGCCCTAATTGCTTTCTCTTGTCATGTCATGTCATGTCACATGATGTATTACCTGGACAAGTCAACAAAATTAATGGAAAAACAGCCATAAATAATAAGATAATTCAGTAAGGGAGCAGAATATAAAATTAACATACAGAAATCAAGAAACTTTATCAAAATAACAACCACTTAAATGATATAATGGAAACTAGGATATCATTTATCATGGTAAGAAATATATAAAATGCTAGAAATAGACATAATAAAAAAGTTGCTCTCATAGGAAATAGAGATTAGAATTGTGGTTACTAGAAGCTAAGAATAGAAGAAAGGGAGGATGAGGAGAGGTTAGTCCACTGCACAAAGTTACAGACAAGCAGCAAAAATAAGTTCTAGTGTTCCATTGCACATATGGTGATCATAATAATAATATGTTGCATATTTCAAAATAGCTAGAAGAGGACTGGATCTGGTGGCTCACACCTGAAATCCTAGTACTCTGGGAGTCCAAGGCAGGAGGGTCCTTTGAGTCATGAGTTCAAGACCGGTCTGAGCAATAGCAAGACCCAATCTCTACTAAAAATAGAAAAAATTAGTGGGGTGCTGTGGTAGGCATGTGTAGTCTCAGCTACTCAAACGTTTGAGAGTTCAAGTTTGCTGTGAGCTAGGCTAATGCCATGGCCCGTTAGCCTGGGCAAGAGAGTGAGATTCCGTGCCCCCCCGAAAAAAAAAATATACACACATGCATATATATACATATATATAGCTAGAAGAGACAATTTTTGAATGTTCTTATCACAAAAGAATGATAAACGTCTGAGGTGATGGATATGCTAATTATCCTAATTTGATCTTTGCGCATTGTGTATATATATTGAAATATCATACCATACACCATAAATATGTACAATTTATTTTATTTTATTTTATTTTTATTGTTGGGGACTCATTGAGGGAATATGTACAACTATTACATGTCCATTAAACTTTGAAGAAAAAAACAAGAAATGTAAAAGCCTCTATGGAGAAAGATCATTAAAACTCTTCTGGAAAATCACAAATATAGACTTGAACGAATGGAAGGCATTTTTCTGGAGAGATTTCATGAAGAAGCAAACTCAATGACATGAAGATGCCAGCTCTGTGTTAATTCATGAATTTAAAGTGATTCCATTTAAAACATCAACATCTTTTTTCCTAGAGCTAATATAATCAATTCTAAAGTCCATATGGAAAATTAGGCAAGTAAAAAATGGAACAGGAAAACCCTGAAATATAGAAACTGTGGGCAGTGGGAAGGTGGGAGAAAGGAGAAGAAAGTGTTGTCAGCTCTACCAGCTATTAACACATTACAAGTCTCAAAAATTAAAATAACATGCTATTGGCATATGAGTAGTCAGACCATAAAACAACACAATATCCAGAAACAGAAAAAGTACATGGAAACACAATAAACCATAAAAGCAGCATTTCAAATGGTGGGAGATGTGGAGGTGGCGAGGGACAGTTTGTTCTGCTGTAACGGCAAATATCCAGCCCTGAAAATAACCCTGTTATGAAAAGTCACACAATAGGGTGGCGCCTGTGGCTCAAAGGAGTAGGGCGCTGGCCCCATATATTGGAGGTGGTGGGTTCAAACCCAGCCCGGCCAAAAACTGCAAAAAAAAAAAAAGTCACACAATAAAAACCAGCGGGCTTACAGCAAACATGAGGTTGAACACCCAAAACATTCATCAGTGACAGGTTTTTGTTTTTTATTAAGATAGAAATCTAATGAAAGGTGTAGCACAGTTTTATATACGTTAAATAGTTAAAAAGTATATAAATATACTATTTTAATGTACTTAACTTTTTTTTTTTTTTTTGTAGAGACAGAGTCTCACTTTATGGCCCTCGGTAGAGTGTCGTGGCCTCACACAGCTCACAGCAACCTCCAACTCCTGGGCTTAAGCGATTCTCTTGCCTCAGCCTCCCGAGTAGCTGGGACTACAGGCGCCCGCCACAACGCCCGGCTATTTTTTGGTTTTGCAGTTTGGCCGGGGCCGGGTTTGAACCCGCCACCCTCGGCATATGGGGCCGGCGCCCAACCGACTGAGCCACAGGTGCCGCCCTTAATGTACTTAACTTTTAAAAAGATGTGAAGTTTGCTTGTGGAAGCGCACACAGGATGGCTGCAGCTCGTGAGCTGCTGTGAAGTGCTAAAAAGAGGTTTATCACAGTTTGGGATATTTCTCCCCTTAAATCCTTGGGCCTATTTTTCTACCTATGACTTACAGAACCATCAAGGCAGTAATTTTAAGAGGTACTTTTTCATCAAAATTGCAATTTGATATCACCTACTTGTTCAATCAACATGTGTTCCATGCCTGGAAACTATAGTGATGTTTAAAATCACTAAACCAGAACTTAAAAAAAATGGACTTATTCAGGAATTAACAATGTCTATTGAGGTCTTTGTACATGGAGTATTCTTTCTCTTGGATTATAAGAAAGACTGCTCTTGACAGAGTTTGGTCTTCAGTCCATTTTTTTTTTATTGACTTCACAACCCTTGAACTTGTTCCAGCCATATCTGTTTCTTTTGTTTTTGTGGAGTTTCTAATTATCCACACTGTGAACTCCTCAATGCCTTTTGCTTGAGAGATACACATATCACATACTTTCATTTCTCTCAAAACCTGATATTTCAATGCCTTAGCTGGTATTTACAATTTTTCTTTTCCATGTACTGCGTGACATTTTTGAACCATAATGCTTAGACATGTTTGGGATGTTGAATAATTGCTGTCATTGTATAAGATAGAAAAGTTTACAAATGTGGGAAATAATAGCCAAACACAAAAACCTTATAGGATAAGACATTTAGTGAAAGTAGATGGTATGTTTATGGAGAGAGAGAGAGAGTGTGTGTGTGTGTGTGTGTGTGTGTGTGTGTGTGTGTGCGTGCCCGCATGTGTGTTGAGTATTCCAACACAGTGCGGCTCACTTCAGCTGGGTACAATTTTGTGTGCATTTACTATTTCTCACAAAAGAAATTGTATATAAGTAAATGCAAAATTAATATTACATTCAAACTGTTCCCTAATACATGAATGGCATCAGAACAACTTGTATTTTTAAAACAAGTATTATAGCAGAACTGACTGCACTTTCTAAATATGCAAAATGATAAAATTAGGTTTATAAGAATAAATTGCAAATGGATCAAACATCTAAATGTGAAAACTGAAACTATACATGTACAATTACTGTAAGATGACAGTACAACAGTAGAATTTCTACATATCCTGGGAATTGAGAAGGTTTTCTAATATTGGCTCAAAAGCCAGAAACAATTTTTTAAAAATTGACAAATTTTACTACATCAAAAGAACATTTTAAATTATGACCAAAAAATAAAACAACGGCAAAGTAAATTTTTAATAATTACAGATAGGAAAAAAAGCTCACAACTTTTCACGGGCAAAGGGCTTAACTACTTTTCAGTTAAAACCTAAAAGTCAAGAAGTATGACACCATCTGTTGGTACCACTTTGAGAAAGCAAATTGCTGATGGGAATGCAAAATGGTAGAACAGATGATCATTTTGCAATATCTTAAAAAATCATACATAAATGATATACCAAAAGTACTTCTAAAGCTTAATTCTAATAATAAATTGCCAAAAATACTAAGAAAATGTATTTGAATATACCCACATATGTCCATTATATATAATGTTATATTTTCTAGTTAACATAAACTACTAATTAAATATTTGGGAAAAAAGCTACAGAGATATTTATGTTAAACAATTGTCCATAAGAAAAAATTTACTAAGCCAGGTACAGTAGCTCATGCCTGTAATCCTAGCACTCTAGGAGGCCATGGCAGGTGGATTGCCTAAGTTCACAGGTTCAAGACCAGTCTGAGTCAGAACAAGACCTCATCTTTAAAAATAGCCGGGTGTTATGGCAGGCATCTGTAGTCCCAGCTACTCAGGAGGCTGAGGCAAGAGAATCACTTGAGCCCAAGAGTTTGAGGTTTGCTGTGAGTTATACTCTACTGAGGGTGTCAAAAGTGAAACTCTGTCTCAAAAAAAAAGAAAAGGAAAGGAAAAAGAAAGAAAAACAATTACTAGTTTCTTACTCTCCTTTGAAGTAGAGACTACAAACCCAACCTGTAATTACTATGTAAATAATGACTTTAAGAACAAATGTAGAATATAAATGTCTTAACACAACAACTAAGAAAATGCCAGGAAGGCTATGTTAACCAGTGTGACGAAAATATGTCAAATTGTATATAAGCCCATGATCGCATTAATGTACATAGCTATGATTTAATAAAAAGAAAAGGGGGGGGGAAGAATAGACTTTCCTAAAGAGACTTTTAAAATGTTTTAAAGATGCAAAACATGTGGTTTTTGATTTATCAAGTAAATGTCAAATCATAATTTCTTATTTTTTGTATGACATATTAAGATATATCTGCCATACATATATATTCACATATATACTAAAATATATTCGTATATATTTAAAGAGAAAGAAAGGATATATGTATATATATACACACACAAAAAATAAAACCTTGACTATCAAAGGAAAGACTGATGGTTTTCCTGGTTTTAATGCCTGATTAAACTTATATAGAGAGAAAAATAAAATAATCCTCACTGGTTATTTTTGATCTTTGTATTTCGCATAAAAGACATTTGGTGCTTTCAAATCTCACTGAAGTTTCAGTAAATCAGTTAGTGAAAGATTTGTATACTATGCTTTATATGCTTCCATAATACTCATTCTCATCATTGGAAAAAATTATGTAGTTGACTATTTGTTCCTTTAATATTTCAATGGAAACAACACTGATTTGGGAGTCAAACTTGGAACTAAAATTTAGCATAGCATTTTAATAGCTAGGTCACTTTGTGAGAGTTATTCACCTCTTTAAAATTCCATCTCCACATCTGTAAATTGTGAACAATCACAGTGCTTGTTATTATTAAAAAGCCTGTCAAAAGCTGGTACCAGGGGACGTACTTCCTGAATGCTAAATCCCTCACCGGTCTGCCTTCTCTCCTCATTTGCTCCCCTTTCTTTCTCTCTGGCCTCTTAATTAGAGCACAGACATTCAGGGCTCACCCTAAGCCAAAGTGTTAGGTCAGCGGTACTGATCTCCTGAAGTACTTTTGCCTTTTCATGATGCACCTTCCTCCCCATATTAAGTATGTATTTTTTTTCCACTTCCGTAACAAAGTCTCCTCTGATAATTGGCAAATGAAGCTGAATATATTATATCTGCCAAGATAATTTGCATTTTAATAAGACAAAAAACTGTTCCATTACTCATTAGAGCAATCTTAATCGTCATATATCATATAATGATTCTGTACCATATAATGAGCTTTATTTGGAACAATTTCAACTGCCTTCGCAGTCTGCTCCTCTACAGAAACTGAAAATCATTTTCTACAATTGCCTGTCCTTACTCTCCAATAGGTGAGTTTATGAACTGGAAAATAAGCTGATCATTCTAGATGTCACCTGCAAACTGGGGCAAGAATCAACTAAAATAAACCTTCACACTATGTACAAAAATTTTGAGTTTTTTGACCTCTATTATCTACATATATACAATATATTATCTACATATATACAATATATATATATAAACCTCTATTATCTCCATAGATGTCAAAAAGACATTCATACCTAACAATATTACCAAAAAACTAACAAAAACCAAAAATGGAAAAATGTATATCAAAATAATACGTTTTGATTCATTAATATGCTAAGGTAATGATTTGTATTAATATATTTCCTAATGTTAAACTATCTTTCAACCTTGAAAACCAAAATACTATTTGTTTATGTTTTAATTTTTCTTTTAAGACATTACCAAATTTAATTCACTAATTTTTTAATGATATTTGTATGTATTTATGTTTTTATTTGAATTATTCTACTAGTACTCACTATTAAGGTTGCCTTTGAACATTAATTTTGGCCATTTTGCATCCTTGTTTTGGCCTTAAATAGTATGAGTTTTTTGAAAGTTAGATTGAATTCAGGTATAACACAGTCCAGACTTGATGACTTTTTATGGTTATCTTTAAAAACCTTTTGTACTTTTTGCACAATAATCAATGTAAACATCATTATTTCCTCTTGAGTCATTTCAGGTAACATATCTGTAGTAGATATCTGTAATTATATTTACTAAATTGAGGATTACATAATTTATTGGTCTTTTAAAAATAAATTCATTTTCTATTTTTATTGCCCTCATATGGCAGAATATAGGGCTTTATAACAATTCTCTAGAATCCTGTGAACCTTTTTTTCAAATATATATATATATATATAAAAATATATATAAAATCAGTGAAGAGTATAATGAACCCTCACATATCTATCATCCAACTTCAACTAAAATCAATTTTAGTCACTTTTATTCATTTAACTTCTACTCAGTTCTCCCCATTCTATGTTATTTACTAGTATATCACAAATATCATTTCATCATAAATATTTGTATTCCTTATCTTTAAAGAATCTTTAACATAACCACAATGCTGTACTATTACCACAACAAAAAGAATGAAGAATTTTTCAATAGTATCAAATATCTACTGTTCAAATTTTTATTTTTCTCATATCTATTTTAAAACAGGTTATTTGTTTCATCCCAGTAAGAGTCACAGATTAAATATGGTTGACATGCCCTTTAAGTCTCTGTTAATCAATAGGTTCTTTCAAGTCCTTCCTTGCAATTGTTTATTGAGGAAAGCAGATTTTCCTCCAGAAGTCGCCATTATTTGGCCTTTGCTGATTGAATTTCAGTGGCAAGACCTAACATCTTTCTAAATCCTCTGTATTCATTTTAAATTGATAGGTAAGTGTGAGGATGTTCAGATTTGGTTTCAATATTTCAGGCAAGAATACCCAGTAACTGGTGTTATAGTCTTATATCAAGAGGCATGTAATGTCCGATTGCCTCTATATTTTTTGTGATTCTGCACCTATTTATCATCAGGGTCTACTTTCAATGTTGCTCTTTTTCAAAATCAGTTTTTGGTTTTATAATTTATCTTTTTCGTATTTATTTTCTATTTCATTAATTTGAGTTTTTAGGTTTCTTCTACATTCATTTCACTTATAGTGCAATCATATTTCCATTATCTACATAGTGGTCCACAAGACATTCATACCTAACAATAAGTAGGAATGCCAAAAAACTAACAAAAACCAAACCAACAACAGTACCATCCATATTGTTGCCAACGGCAGGATTTCTTTCTTTTTATGTCTGTATAATATTCCATTGTGTGTGTGTAGCACAGTTTCTTTATCCGTTCATTGACTGGTGGACACTGAAAGTTATGTTACATGAAATAAGCATAGTACAGAAAGACAAATCTTACATCTTCTCACTCATGTGAGAGGAGCCTACAAATATTATTAACAATTGATCTCATGTATACAGAGAATGGATGTGGGGGGATAAAGTGAGGATGGTTAATGGCTGCAAAACTATTCTTTGATAGCTAGAATAACAATATTTTATAGCACAATAAAGTGACTATAATTAACAAGAAATTAGGATAACTTTAAAATAATTTAAAGAGTGGAATTGGAGTGAAATTCAATTGGACTGAATTGGAGTGAAATTTCCAATTTGAAATTGGATTCAAACACAAAGACATGATTAATATCTGAGGTAGTGGATAGTTCAATCAACACAATTTGATTAATACACATTTTATGCTTGTATCAAAACATCCTATGTATCCTATGAATATATACAATTATTATGTACCTATTTAAAAAAACAATAATAGCCATTATGTTAACCAGTGAAATGCTAAATTAACTAGCATTGAAATCAACAAGAAGCTATAAATATCTACCATCACCTGTAGTATTCAGCAACCTCCTGAAAATCCTATGTAATTATTTAAGTCAAGTAACTGAAATATTGAATAAAAATATTGAAATAGACAAGATAATTGTATTTCTATTTGTAGATTTTTTTTTTGTAACAGAGTCTCAAGCTGTCGCCCTGTGTAGAGTGCTGTGGCATCAGAGCTCACAGCAACCTCAAACTCTTGGGCTTAAGTGATCCTCTTGCCTCAGCCTCCCAAGTAGCTGGGACTACAGGCACCTGCCACAACACCTGGCTACTTTTTGGTTATAGTTGTCATTGTTGTTTGGCAGGCCCGGGCAGGATTCGAACCTGCCAGCTCTGGTGTATGTGCCTGGCACCCTTGCCACTTGAGCTAAAGGCACCGAGGCTGTAGATGTTATTATTCCAAACTTTTAAAATTCAAAATAGCCCTTTAAAAATTATACTTATTTAAAAAATTGGTAACAAATCTAAGTATGAATGAGGATTTAAAAGATCAGTGTTTTTTCAATTCACTGGAGAAAATAATTATTTAAAAAGTTACATATCTTCGGAGGTGGAGCAAGATGGCAGCCGAGTAACGGCTTTCTTGCATCTGGGCACAGTGAGTCTGGGGAGATAGAACTCCAGGCATCTCTGGCTGGTGGGATCTGCCTATCATCACCCCCGCGGATACAGGGAGTCAGCGAGAGACTTCTGGACCCCAAGAGGAGGACTAAAACAGTGGAAAACCGGCAAGTGGTCACATGTATTCAATCAGCCTAAACCCGCCGGCAACTTCCACAGGCACGAGAACTTAAAGAGCAAGAGGAAGTAAAAGGAAAATTAGGGCAAGGAAACAGACAAAAGAAACCACTCATGAGGAAGAATCAGCAGAAAACTCCAGGCAACATGAAGAACAAGTCCAGAACAACCCCGCCAAGTGACAATGAGGTAGCTACTGCAGAGGATTCCACCTATGAAGAAATGCTAGGAATGACAGAAAGGAAATTTAGAATACACATGTTGAAAACAATGAAAGAAATGATGGAAACAATGTAGGAAACCGCTAATAAAGTGGAAAATAACCAAAAGGAAATCCAAAAACAGAATCAAATAAGAGATGAACGATATGAAGAATATAAAAAGGATATAGCAGAGCTGAAGGAACTGAAACAGTCAATTAGGGAACTTAAAGATGCAATGGAAAGTATCAGCAACAGGTTAGACCATGCAGAAGAAAGAATTTCAGAGGTAGAAGACAAAGTTTTTGAGATAACTCAGATAGTAAAAGAGGCAGAAAAGAAGAGAGAGAAAGCAGAACGTTCCCTGTCAGAATTATGGGACTTTATGAAGCGTTCCAACATACGCTGTAGGAATTATAGTAATTCCAGAAGGGGAAGAAGAATGCCCCAGAGGAATGGAAGCCATACTAGAGAATATTATGAAAGAAAATTTCCCAAATATCACCAAAGATTCTGACACACTGCTTTCAGAGGGCTATCGGACCCCAGGTTGCCTCAACTCTAACCGAGCTTCTCCAAGACACATTGGGATGAACCTGTCCAAAGTCAAGACAAAAGAAAAGATTCTGCAAGCTGCCAGGAGTAAGTGCCAGTTGACCTACAGGGGCAAATCCATCAGAGTGACCGCAGACTTCTCTAATGAAACTTTCCAAGCAAGAAGACAATGGTCATCTACCTTTAATCTACTTAAACAGAACAATTTCCAGCCCAGAATTCTGTACCCTGCTAAGCTAAGCTTCAAAATTGACGGAGAAATCAAATCATTTACAGATATACAAACATTGAGGAAATTCGCCACAAGGCCAGACCTACAGGAAATACTTCAACCTGTTCTGCACACTGACCACCACAATGGATCAGCAGCAAAGTAAGAACTCAGAAATTAAAGGACAGAACTTAACCTCCACACTGATGCAAAAGATAAAACTAAGCAATGGACTCTCACAAAATAAGACGAATAGAATACTACCACACTTATCAATTATCTCAATAAATGTTAATGGCTTGAATTCCCCACTGAAGAGACATAGATTGGCTGACTGGATTAAAAAACACAACCCATCTATTTGCTGTCTGCAAGAAACACACCTGGCTTCAAAAGACAAATTGAAGCTCCAAGTCAAGGGTTGGAAGACAATTTTTCAGGCAAATGGAATTCAGAAGAAAAGAGGAGTTGCAATCTTATTTTCAGATACATGTGGATTTAAAGCAACTAAAGTCAAAAAAGACAAAGATGGTCGCTTTATATTGGTCAAGGGAAAAATACAACATTCTATGCACCCAATTTGAATGCTCTCAGATTCTTGAAACAGACCTTACTCAGTCTGAGCACTATGATATCTGATAATACCACAATAACAGGGGACTTTAACACTCCTCATACAGAGCTGGACAAATCCTCTAAACAGAAATTAAACAAAGATATAAGAGATTTAAATGAGACCCTAGAACAACTGTGCTTGACAGACGCATATAGAACACGCCACCCCAAAGATAAAGAATATACATTCTTCTCATCACCCCATGGAACAGTCTGCAAAATTGATCATATCCTGGGACACAAAACAAATATCAACAGAATCAAAAGAATTGAAATTTTACCTTGTATCTTCTCAGACCATAACGCACTAAAGGTGGAACTCAACTCTAACAAAAATGCTCTACCCCACACAAAGACATGGAAATTAAACAATCTTCTGTTGAATAACAGATGGGTGCAGGAAGAAATAAAACAGGAAATCATTAACTTCCTTGAGCATAACAACAATGAAGACACAAGCTACCAAAACCTGTGGGACACTGCAAAAGCAGTTTTGAGAGGAAAATTCATCGCTTTAGATGCCTACATTCGAAAAACAGAAAGAGAGCACATCAACAATCTCACAAGAGATCTTATGGAATTGGAAAAAGAAGAACAATCTAAGCCTAAACTCAGTAGAAGAAAAGAAATATCCAAAATCAAATCAGAGATCAATGAAATTGAAAACAAAAGAATCATTCAGAAAATTAATGAAACAAGGAGTTGGTTTTTTGAAAAAATACTTAAAATAGATAAACCATTGGCCAGACTAACAAGAAATAGAAAAGTAAAATCTCTAGTAACCTCAATCAGAAATGATAAAGGGGAAATAACAACTGATCCCACAGAGATACAAGAGATCATCTCTGAATACTACCAGAAACTCTATACCCAGAAATTTGACAATGTGAAGGAAATGGATAAATATTTGGAATCACACCCTCTCCCTAGACTCAGCCAGGAAGAAATAGAGCTCCTGAACAGACGAATTTCAAACACTGAGATCAAAGAAACAATAATTAATCTTGCAACCAAAAAATGCCCTGGTCCAGATGTCTTCACTCCAGAATTCTATCAAACCTTCAAGGAAGAGCTTATTCCTGTACTGCAGAAATTATTCCAAAAAATTGCGGAAGAAGGAATCTTCCCCAACACATTCTATGAAGCAAACATCACCCTGATACCAAAACCAGGAAAAGACCCAAACAAAAAGGAGAATTTCAGACCAATCTCACTCATGAACATAGATGCAAAAATTCTCAACAAAATCCTAGCCAATAGATTACAGCTTATCATCAAAAAAGTCATTCATCATGATCAAGTAGGCTTCATCCCAGGGAGGCAAGGCTGGTTTAACATACTCAAGTCCATAAACGTTATCCACCATATTAACAGAGGCAAAAATAAAGATCACATGATCCTCTCAATAGATGCAGAAAAAGCATTTGATAAAATCCAGCATCCTTTTCTAATTAGAACCCTAAAGAGTATAGGCATAGGTGGCACATTTCTAAAACTCATTGAAGCTGTCTATGACAAACCCACAGCCAATATTTTACTGAATGGAGTAAAACTGAAAGCTTTTCCTCTTAGAACTGGAACCAGACAAGGTTGTCCCCTGTCACCTTTACTATTCAACGTAGTGCTGGAAGTTCTAGCCAATACAATTAGGCAAGACAAGGAAATAAAGGGAATCCAAATGGGAGCAGAGGAGGTCAAGCTCTCCCTCTTTGCTGACGACATGATCTTATACTTAGAGAATCCCAAAGACTCAAACACAAGACTCCTAGAAGTCACTAAAAATACAGTAATGTTTCAGGATATAAAATCAATGTCCACAAGCCAGTAGCCTTTGTATACACCAATAACAGTCAAGATGAAAGCTAATTAAGGACACAACTCCCTTCACCATAGTCTCAAAGAAAATGAAATACCTAGGAATATACCTAACAAAGGAGGTGAAGGACTTCTATAAAGAAAACTATGAAATCCTCCGAAAGGAAATAGCAGAGGATATTAACAAATAGAAGAACATACCATGCTCATGGATGGGAAGAATCAACATTGTTAAAATGTCTATACTTCCCAAAGCAAAGCAATCTACCTATTCAATGCCATTCCTATCAAAATACCAACATCGTAGTTTCAAGATTTGGAAAAAATGATTCTGCGTTTTGTATGGAACCAGAAAAAAACCCATATAGCTAAGGCAGTTCTTAGTAACAAAAACAAAGCTGGGGGCATCAGCATACCAGATTTTAGTCTGTACTACAAAGCCATAGTGCTCAAGACAGCATGGTACTGGCACAAAAACAGAGACACAGACACTTGGAATCGAATTGAAAACCAAGAAATGAAACTAACATCTTACAACCACCTAATCTTCGATAAACCAAACAAGAACATACCTTGGGGGAAAGACTCCCGATTCAATAAATGGTGTTGAGAGAACTGGACGTCTACATGTAAAAGACTGAAACTGGATCAACACCTTTCCCCACTCACAAAAATTGATTCAAGATGGATAAAGGACTTCAATTTAAGGCATGAAACAATAAAAATCCTCCAAGAAAGCATAGGAAAAACACTGGAAGATATTGGCCTGGGGAAAGACTTCATGAAGAAGACTGCCATGGCAATTGCAACAGCAACAAAAATAAACAAATGGGACTTCATTAAACTGAAAAGCTTCTGTACAGCTAAGGAGACAATAACCAAAGCAAAGAGACAACCTACACAATGGGAAAGGATATTTGCATATTTTCAATCAGACAAAAGCTTGATAACTAGGATCTATAGAGAACTCAAATTAATCCACATGAAAAAAGCCAACAATCCCATATATCAATGGACAAGAGACATGAATAGAACTTTCTCTAAAGATGACAGACAAATGGCTAACAAACACATGAAAAAATGTTCATCATCTCTATATATTAGAGAAATGCAAATCAAAACAACCCTGAGATATCATCTAACCCCAGTGAGAATGGCCCACATCACAAAATCTCAAAACTGCAGATGCTGGCATGGATGTGGAGAGAAGGGAACACTTTTACACTGCTGGTGGGACTGCAAACTAGTACAACCGTTCTGGAAGGAAGTATGGAGAAACCTCAAAGCACTCAAGCGCGACCTCCCATTTGATCCTGCAATCCCATTACTGGGCATCTACCCAGAAGGAAAGAAATCCTTTTATCATAAGGACACTTGTACTAGACTGTTTATTGCAGCTCAATTTACAATCGCCAAAATGTGGAAAGAGCCTAAATGCCCACCAACCCAGGAATGGATTAACAAGCTGTGGTATATGTATACCATGGAATACTATTCAGCCATTAAAAAAAAAAATGGTGACTTTACATCCTTCCATCCTTAACCTGGATGGAAGTGGAAGACATTATTCTTAGTAAAGCATCACAAGAATGGAGAAGCATGAATCCTATGTACTCAATTTTGATATGAGGACAATTAATGACAATTATGGTTATGGCGGGGGGAAACAGAAAGAGGGAAGGAGGGAGGGGGGTGGGGCCTTGGTGTGTGTCACACTTTATGGGGGCAAGACATGATTGCAAGAGGGACTTTACCTAACAATTGCAATCAGTGTAACCTGGCTTATTGTACCCTCAATGAATCCCCAACAATAAAAATAAATAAATAAATAAATAAATGTTTTAACACAACAACTAAGAAAATGCCAGGAAGGCTATGTTAACCAATGTGATGAAAATATGTCAAATGTTATATAAAACCAGTGTATGATGCCCCATGATCACATTAACGTACACAGCTATGATTTAATAAAAAAAAAAAAGTTACATATCTTCTGTCTTCTGTTGAAGATATACAAAGCTGAAAAGGACACTACTCCTATAATAACAACAAGAAAAATCAGATCCCAGCTTATGACAATGGGTTCCACATTCATCCCTTACTCTCTGAATGAAGTAAGAGAGAGCACCTCCTACAGCTGCTGAGGGGTTACATCCTAGGTCCAGTCCTTGACATTAAATGTTAGCTTAAGTCCTTAACTTCTACCAAAGGCACACTATCCAGAAAGGCACAGGCTTTTCTTCTCCATCTTGTAGTTGCTACGGGAAATCATAGCCTGATATCTTGGGATATCCATATCCTCTAATGGTATTTTCTTTCCATTTTGGTTTTATTATCGTCATGGGAAAAGCATTCAATAGCATTTTCCACCCCTTCATAAAAGCCCTCAACAAACTAGGCATAAAAGGAACATACCTCAAAAGAATAAGAGTCATATATGACAACCCTGCAACCAACATTGCACCAAACAAGGAAAAGTTTAAAGCATCCTCCCTAAGAACAGGAATAAGACAAGGATGCTGTCCACTGTCACCACTTCTATTCAACATAACACTGGACATCCTAGCCAGTGCAATCAGGCAAGAGAAGAAAAAAAGGGTGTCAAAATTGGGAAAGTGGAGTCAAACTACCCCTGTCTGCTAATGATATGATCTTATATCTATAAAAGCCTAAAGACTCCACCTAAAGACTACTAGAATAAATAAATTCAGTAAAGTCTTGGGTTACAAAAATCAATGTACACAAATTAGTAGCATTTGTAAATGCTAGTAACAGTCAAGCCGATAGTCAAATCAAAACTCAATACACTTACAACAGCTGCAAAGAAAATAAAATACTGAGGAATATACTTAACCACGGAGGTGAACAATACAGCAAGAGACACCAAATAGGTGAAATGTACCCTGGGGAAAGGTTGTTCTATTCAATAAATGATGCTGGGGAAACTGGATAATCATGTGCAGAAGAATAAACCCAATCCCTATCTTTCACTATACAGAAAAATTTATTCAACATGGATTTAAAACTGAAATGTGATACCTGAAACCATAAAAATCTTAGAAAAAATGTAGGAAAAAACTCTTCTGGACATTGGCTTAGGCATAAAATTTATGAGTAAGATTCCAAAAGCCAATACAGCAACAATAAAAATGTAAAAATAGGACTTAATTAAACTAAAAAGCTTCTGCACAGCTAAGAAAATAATCAACAGAGGAAATAGACAACCTACAGAATGGGAGAAAATATTCACAAACTATACATCTGGCAAAGGCCTAATATCCAGAATCTACAAAGAACTTAAGTCAGAAAAAAAAACAATAACCCAAATTAAAAAGCAGGCAAATGGCATGAACAGAATTTTTCAAAAGAATATAAACAAATGGCCAATCCACACATGAGAATGTGCTCAACGTTGCTAATCGTCAGGGAAATGCAAATGGTCATTATTCAAAAGTAAAAAATACAGAGATTTTGGTGCAGAAGTGGTGAAAAGGGAACATTTATACACTGTTTCCTACAGTGGAAACAGTATGGAGATTTTTCAAACAAGTAAAAGTAGACCTACCATTTGGTTTAGCAATTCCACAACGTGGTATCTACCCTAATGAAAATAAGACATTTTACAAAAAAGACGCTTGCACCTGAACATGTATTGCAGCACAATTCACTATTGCAAAGATATAGAGTCAATCTAAGTGTCCATCAACTGATGAATGGATAAATAAAATGTGGTACATGTATACTCTCAGCCATAAAAAGGAATGAAATAATGTCTGTTGCAGCAAATTGGATAAAACTGGACACCATTATCCTATATGAATAATCTCAGAAATGGAAAAACAAATACATGTTCTCACTTACAAGTGGGAGCTAAATTAAGGGTGTATGCCGCATGAAGTGGTGTAATGAACATTGGACATTATGAAGGGAGCAATGTACACTGTTATAGTGACAGGTACACTGTCACTTCAGCATTATACAATTCTCCTGTGTAACAAAATACACATGTACCCCTGAAAAGGTAGAAAATAAAAGACCTCAGTCTCCATTTCCATAAGAGAATCAGTGTGCTATTTTAAGCAACAAAAAGGAATTTCATATTAAAAGTCCATCTCTGTGTTCCATGTATTAGTCCTCCCATTCCAGCTGGGAGGATACTGCTCTAGCTCTCTTTCATGATTTCTTTTCTAGAGAAAATTAAAATCAATTTTTTTTTTCTTATTGTTGGGGATTCATTGAAGGTACAATAAGCCAGGTTACACTGATTGCGATGGTTAGGTAAAGTCCCTCTTGCAATCATGTCTTGCCCCCATAAACTGTGACACACACCAAGGCCCCAACCCCGACCCTCCTTCCCTCTTTCTGTTCCCCCCCCCCATAACCATAATTGTCATTAATTGTCCTCATATCAAAATTGAGTACATAGGATTCATGCTTCTCCATTCTTGTGATGCTTTACTAAGAATAATGTCTTCCACTTCCATCCAGGTTAATGCAAAGGATGTAAAGTCTCCATTTTTTTTAATGGCTGAATAGTATTCCATGGTATACATATACCACAGCTTGTTAATCCATTCCTGGGTTGGTGGGCATTTAGGCTCTTTCCACATTTTGGCAATTGTAAATTGAGCTGCAATAAACAGTCTAGTACAAGTGTCCTTATGATAAAAGGATTTTTTTCCTTCTGGGTAGATGCCCAGTAATGGGATTGCAGGATCAAATGGGAGGTCTAGCTTGAGTGCTTTGAGGTTTCTCCATACTTCCTTCCAGAAAGGTTGTACTAGTTTGCAGTCCCACCAGCAGTGTAAAAGTGTTCCCTTCTCTCCACATCCATGCCAGCATCTGCAGTTTTGAGATTTTGTGATGTGGGCCATTCTCACTGGGGTTAGATGATATCTCAGGGTTGTTTTGATTTGCATTTCTCTAATATATAGAGATGATGAACATTTTTTCATGTGTTTGTTAGCCATTCGTCTGTCATCTTTAGAGAAAGTTCTATTCATGTCTCTTGCCCATTGATATATGGGATTGTTGGCTTTTTTCATGTGGATTAATTTGAGTTCTCTATAGATCCTAGTTATCAAGCTTTTGTCTGATTGAAAATATGCAAATATCCTTTCCCATTGTGTAGGTTGTCTCTTTGCTTTGGTTATTGTCTCCTTAGCTGTACAGAAGCTTTTCAGTTTAATGAAGTCCCATTTGTTTATTTTTGTTGCTGTTGCAATTGCCATGGCAGTCTTCTTCATGAAGTCTTTCCCCAGGCCAATATCTTCCAGTGTTTTTCCTATGCTTTCTTGGAGGATTTTTATTATTTCATGCCTTAAATTGAAGTCCTTTATCCATCTTGAATCAATTTTTGTGAGTGGGGAAAGGTGTGGGTCCAGTTTCAGTCTTTTACATGTAGACATCCAGTTCTCCCAACACCATTTATTGAATAGGGAGTCTTTCCCCCAAGGTATGTTCTTCTTTGGTTTATCGAAGATTAGGTGGTTATAAGATGTTAGTTTCGTTCCTTGGTTTTCAATTCAATTCCAGGTATCTGTGTCTCTGTTTTTGTGCCAGTACATGCTGTCTTGAGCACTATGGCTTTGTAGTACAGACTAAAATCTGGTATGCTGATGCCCCCAGCTTTATTTTTGTTACAGAGAAAGTTGCCTTAGCTATACAGGTTTTTTTCTGGTTCCATACAAAACGCAGAATCATTTTTTCCAAATCTTGAAAGTACGATGTTGGTATTTTGATAGGAATGGCATTGAATAGGTAGATTGCTTTGGGAAGTATAGACATTTTAACAATGTTGATTCTTCCCATCCATGAGCATGGTATGTTCTTCCATTTGTTAATATCCTCTGCTATTTCCTTTCTGAGGATTTCATAGTTTTCTTTATAGAGGTCCTTCACCTCCTTTGTTAGGTATATTCCTAGGTATTTCATTTTCTTTGAAACTATAGTGAAGGGAGTTGTGTCCTTAATTAGCTTTCATCTTGACTGTTATTGGTGTACACAAAGGCTACTGACTTGTGGACATTGATTTTATATCCTGAAACATTACTGTATTTTTTGATGACTTCTAGGAGTCTTGTGGTTGAGTCTTTGGGGTTCTCTAAGTATAAGATCATGTCGTCAGCAAAGAGGGAGAGTTTGACCTCCTCTGCTCCCATTTGGATTCCCTTTATTTCCTTGTCTTGCCTAATTGTATTGGCTAGAACTTCCAGCACTACATTGAATAGTAAAGGTGACAGAGGACAACCTTGTCTGGTTCCAGTTCTAAGAGGAAAAGCTTTCAGTTTTACTCCATTCAGTAAAATATTGGCTGAGGGTTGTCATAGATACCTTCAATCAGTTTAAGAAATGTGCCACCTATGCCTATACTCTTCAGAGTTCTAATTAGAAAAGGATGCTGGATTTTATCAAATGCTTTTTCTGCATCTATTGAGAGGATCATGTGATCTTTATTTTTGCCTCTGTTAATATGGTGGATAACGTTTATGGACTTGTGTATGTTAAACCAGCCTTGCATCCCTGGGATGAAGCCTACTTGATCATGATGAATGACTTTTTTGATGATAAGCTGTAATCTATTAGCTAGAATTTTGTTGAGAATTTTTGCATCTATGTTCATGAGTGAGATTGGTCTGAAATTCTCCTTTTTGTTTGGGTCTTTTCCTGGTTTTGGTATCAGGGTGATGTTTGCTTCATAGAATGTGTTGGGGAAGATTCCTTCTTCCGCAATTTTTTGGAATAATTTCTGCAGTACAGGAATAAGCTCTTCCTTGAAGGTTTGATAGAATTCTGGAGTGAAGACATCTGGACCAGGGCATTTTTTGGTTGCAAGATTAATTATTGTTTCTTTGATCTCAGTGCTTGAAATTCGTCTGTTCAGGAGCTCTATTTCTTCCTGGCTGAGTCTAGGGAGAGGGTGTGATTCCAAATATTGATCCATTTCCTTCACATTGTCAAATTTCTGGGCATAGAGTTTCTGGTAGTATTCAGAGATGATCTCTTGTATCTCTGTGGGATCAGTTGTTATTTCCCCTTTATCATTTCTGATTGAGGTTACTAGAGATTTTACTTTTCTATTCCTCGTTAGTCTGGCCAATGGTTTATCTACTTTATTTATTTTTTCAAAAAAACAACTCCTTGTTTCATTAATTTTCTGAATGATTCTTTTGTTTTCAATTTCATTGATCTCTGATTTGATTTTGGATATTTCTTTTCTTCTACTGAGTTTAGGCTTAGATTGTTGTTCTTTTTCCAATTCCATAAGATCTCTTGTGAGATTGTTGATGTGCTCTCTTTCTGTTTTTCGAATGTAGGCATCTAAAGCGATGAATTTTCCTCTCAAAACTGCTTTTGCAGTATCCCACAGGTTTTGGTAGCTTGTGTCTTCATTGTTGTTATGCTCAAGGAAGTTAATGATTTCCTGTTTTATTTCTTCCTGCACCCATCTGTTAT
This sequence comes from Nycticebus coucang, assembly GCF_027406575.1. Lineage (NCBI taxonomy): Eukaryota > Metazoa > Chordata > Mammalia > Primates > Lorisidae > Nycticebus > Nycticebus coucang. The sequence goes on from NC_069786.1 coordinate 79,661,252, forward strand.
TCAACAGAAGATTGTTTAATTTCCATGTCTTTGTGTGGGGTCGAGCATTTTTGTTAGAGTTGAGTTCCACCTTTAGTGCCTTATGTTCTGAGAAGATACAAGGTAAAATTTCAATTCTTTTGATTCTGTTGATATTTGTTTTGTGTCCCAGGATATGATCAATTTTGGAGAATGTTCCATGGGGTGATGAGAAGAATGTATATTCTTTATCTTTGGGATGGAGTGTTTATATGCGTCTATCAAGCACAGTTGTTCTAGGGTCTCATTTAAATCTCTTATATCCTTGTTTAATTTGTGTTTAGAGGATCTGTCCAGCTCTGTAAGATGAGTGTTAAGGTCCCCTGTTATTATGGTATTATCAGATATCATATTGCTCAGACTGAGTAAGGTCTGTTTCAAGAATCTGGGAGCATTTAAATTGGGTGCATAAATATTTAGAATTGAAATGTCTTCTTGTTGTATTTTTCCCTTGACCAATATAAAGTGACCATCTGTTTCTTTTTTGACTTTAGTTGCTTTAAATCCACGTGTATCTGAAAATAAGATTGCAACTCCTCTTTTCTTCTGAATTCCATTTGCCTGAAAAATTGTCTTCCAACCCTTGACTCGGAGCTTTAATTTGTCTTTTGAACCCAGTGTGTTTCTTGCAGACAGCAAATGGATGGCTTGTGTTTTTTAATCCAGTCAACCAATATATATCTCTTCAGGGGGGAATTCAAGCCATTAACATTTATTGAGATAACTGATAAGTGTGGTAGTATTCTATTCGTCTTATTTTGTGAGAGTCCATTGCTTAGTTTTATCTTTTGCATCAGTGTGGAGGTTAGGTTCTGTCCTTTAATTTCTGAGTTCTTACTTTGCTGCCGATGCATTGTGGTGGTCAGTGTGCAGAACAGGTTGAAGTATTTCCTGTAGGTCTGGTCTTGTGCTGGCGAATTTCCTCAAGGTTTGTATATCCGTAAACGATTTGATTTCTCCGTCAATTTTGAAGCTTAGCTTAGCAGGGTACCGAATTCTGGGCTGGAAATTGTTCTGTTTAAGTAGATTAAAGGTAGATGACCATTGTCTTCTTGCTTGGAAAGTTTCATTAGAAAAGTCTGCGGTCACTCTGATGGATTTGCCCCTGTAGGTCAACTGGCACTTACTCCTGGCAGCTTGCAGAATCTTTTCTTTTGTCTTGACTTTGGACAGGTTCATCACAATGTGTCTTGGAGAAGCTCGGTTAGAGTTGAGGCAACCTGGGGTCCGATAGCCCTCTGAAAGCAGTATGTCAGAATCTTTGGTGATATTTGGGAAATTTTCTTTCATAATATTCTCTAGTATGGCTTCCATTCCTCTGGGGCATTCTTCTTCCCCTTCTGGAATTACTATAATTCCTACAGCGTATGTTGGAACGCTTCATAAAGTCCCATAATTCTGACAGGGAACGTTCTGCTTTCTCTCTCTTCTTTTCTGCCTCTTTTACTATCTGAGTTATCTCAAAAACTTTGTCTTCTACCTCTGAAATTCTTTCTTCTGCATGGTCTAACCTGTTGCTGATACTTTCCATTGCATCTTTAAGTTCCCTAATTGACTGTTTCAGTTCCTTCAGCTCTGCTATATCCTTTTTATATTCTTCATATCGTTCATCTCTTATTTGATTCTGTTTTTGAATTTCCTTTTGGTTGTTTTCCACTTTATTAGCAGTTTCCTTCATTGTTTCCATCATTTCTTTCATTGTTTGCAACATGTGTATTCTAAATTCCCTTTCTGTCATTCCTAACATTTCTTTATAGGTGGAATCCTCTGCAGTAGCTACCTCATGGTCCCTTGTTGTTCTGGTCTGGTTCTTCATGTTGCCTGGAGTTTTCTGCTGATTCTTCCTCATGAGTGATTTCTTTTATCTGTTTCCTTGCCCTAATTTTCCTTTCACTTCCTCTTGCTCTTTAAGTTCTCGTGCCTGTGGACTAAGGGTTACAGGACCAGAAGGGTGAGAAGGTTGTAGAGCAAAAAAGGGATGAAAGAAAGGAGGACCAAGTGATAAGAAAAAAAAGAAAAATAGAGAAAGGAGAGGGGGTGGGTAAAAGGAATATTGACAAAAAGAAGAGAGGCACAGAAAGAGGGAGACGGAGCAATATAGGTGTACGGTAGGGTACTTTGATACAACCTTAAAAAAAAAAAAAAAAAAACACCTTCTGGGGGTGCCCATTTGGGTGGTTCCCTTGAGGTCAGCAGCTCATTGCTAACCTGATGAGAAACAGTACCCCACCTCCACCAAGTAGAGAGGAAAGACAAAAATGCTATAAATCAAACCAAAACAAGCAAACAGAAAACTTTACGGGATAAAATTGTTGGAAAACCAAATAATAGCGGTAGAAACCCTAACAAAAATGAAGTTCTAATTATTGAAATAGGCAGCAATGCGAAATTATAATTAAACTAGAAAAATTGAGAAAGAAAAAGGATCTGTATGGAAAAGGTTGAACTTAAAAAACAAAACAACAATCTACAACATCAAAATAAACAAAAAAAAACAACCAAACCAAAAAAAAAAAAAAAAAAACACACACACAACCAAAAACAAAGCAGTATGTATATGTTATTGAATATTGTCTGGGCAACACGTGGTCTTCTGGGGTATGAGATGTCAATCACAGTTCTGATACGACTGGAGGCTGCTAGTTTCTCAAACCCCAGCAGGTTGACACCCTAAATCTCTCTTCAGCCCACTTAAGAGGCACTTTGAACTTGTTCACTTGCTGAGCAGAAGCTTTCCCAGGGAAGTGCTTGTCGCTGGAATCACTGCTGAAGTGGCTATCCACTTACCCTGTGTGCCAAAACTGGTCTCCCTCTGCCCCCGAGGGTTAGGGCTGCAAGGCGGCTCAGACCCCGCCCTTAGGCTACTTGGTTGCTGGGTTACCAGCTCCCACCCAATTCCAGCTCTGCTACCCTGATGGCGGAGCTTGCCAGGGCAGATCGCTCACAATGGCTGCCTGTGACCCAGAGCCAAACACTATTAGCTCCGTCTGGCTCAGCGGCTCAGACTGGGGCCCTAGACAAAGGCCAAAGTTCTCCGCACTCCCGCTCAGGCTCTCCCCAAGGCAGTTCAGCTGAGTGCCAAGTCCAAAGACACCAATACAGTTCACAGGTAAGGCCTTTCTGGTTTGCAGTCTCGCTGCTACTGAACTTTCAGTTGCGGGCGGGTTTAGACGGATTGAACACACGCGACCACTTGCCGTTTTTCCACTGTTTTAGTCCTCCTCTTGGGGTCCAGAAGTCTCTCGCTGACTCCCTGTATCCTCTCAGGGGTGATGATAGGCAGATCCCAGCAGCCAGAGATGCCTGGAATCCTATCTCCCCAGACTCACGGTGCCCAGATGCAAGGAAGCTGTTACTCGGCTGCCATCTTGCTCCGCCCCCCTAAAATCAAATTTTTATCATGTAATTGCCATATAAAAAATACAGGCAAATACAGAGAGTCTCAACTTGCCAGACCAGAAAACCACAAACAGAAATCTCCATAGGAACCAGAGTCAGGGTAGAAAAACCTAAATTGCTAATTGCTAGAGGCTCAGTGTTGACACATGTGAGAATAAAAACTCATTAAAATTTAAAATGTCTTCTCTGCAAAAGACACTGTCAAGAAAGTAAAGAAATTGGCCACAATTGGGAGAAAATATTTGCAAAAGACATGTCTAATAAAGGACTATAATCCGAAGTATGCAAAGAATTCTTACTTCTTTGAAAATAGGCCAAAGACCTTAACAAAGGCCTCACCAAAGACACATAGACGGCAAATAAGCATATGAAAAGAAATTCCATATCATATATCATCAGGGGAATCCAAAGTAAAACAAGATAGTACTCTAAGCCCAAATCCAGAACACTAACACTACCAAAGTCTCATTCCCAGTGAAAATGCAAAATGGAACAGCTACTTTGGAAGATATATTGGTAGTTTCTTACAAAACTGAACATTTCCTTGCCATATGATCCAGCAATTGCACTCTTTGGTTTGTACCCAAAGGAGCTAAAAAAATTATACACACAGAAACAAACCTGCAGCTTTACTCATAATTGCCAAAATGTGGAAGCAATTAGTGGATGAATGGAAAAATAAACTGTGGTACATCCAGGCAATGGAGTATTATTCAGTGCTAAAAAGAAATGAGCTATCACGTCATGAAAAGATGTGAAAGAAACTTAAATGCATATTATTAAGTGAAAGAAGTCAATCTGAAAAAAAACTATATGCTGTATGATTCCAACCACATGACATTCTGCAAAGGCAAAATTATACAGACCGTAGAAAGATCAGTGGTTGCAGGGGTTAAGGGGAGGAGGAAATGAGTAAGGAGGGTTGAATAGGTAGAGCACAGAGGGTTTTCAGGACAATGAAACTCATGTGTCATTGTCATTATACATTTGTCCAAACTCACAGAATGCAGAGCACCAAGAGTGAACGCAGACCAAGGTGACAATAATGTGTCGATGCAGGTTCATCAGTTGTAACCAGTATACCACTCTGGTGAGGATGTTGATAATGGGGGAAGCTAAGCCTGTGCAGGGTCAGGGAGTGTGCAGGGAATCTTTGTACCTTCCACTCGATTTTGCTATGAACTTAAACCGCTTTTAAAAACAAAGTCTATTTTTTAAATGTCTTATAAAATACATGAAGCATGATATAATATAGTTTCTTAGAGATCATTATGTCATAAAGTCACATTTTACATTTAAATCAGAACTACATAAAACACTCATTTTAAAAGTATTCTTCATAATAAAATGTCTTAGATTCTAGAAAATGATTTTTCTCTCTCAACTTTTTCTGCCTTAAGTTTAAGGTGATCTCTATAACCATTCCAAATGTTTTAGATGGGTCCATCATTTGAGAAATATCTAAAGACCAAACGTCAACCCCTCTGGTTACCAAATGGCCAAAATTCCTGCCATGAGATCCATTCCTCTTAAAACCTTACATCGGTAGAAAGCTCATATTAAAATACGAATGAACAGAGGTTCTTGAAGGCAGTAGAGCTCATCAACACACAAGCGGGATGGAAAGAACATGGACCTTTGGGTCTGACACACTGGCCACTTTCCACGTAGCTATGTGACCTTAGGAAGTTGCTTATCATATCTTATCCTCAAGCTCCTTACCTACAAATATAATTCTAATTCTCACAGTATTCTTTTGAAGGTTGTTTGTAATGATTTGAGGAAGTGACGGATCTGAATCCTAGTTTCTTCCTTTATGTTTCCATGAAGACATTTGTTCACTACACCACTCCCTTTTTAGGGAGGAAGAATACCTCTCTAAACCCAATCAGAGTCAGCAGAGAGCTGCTGGACTGTATTGATCAGGAGGCAAGACACTCCATCTCCAGGAGGACCAGAGAAAGAGTCTCTCATCCACTTGGGCTTGCTCACTTACACAGTAGACACCTGTGTTTTTAATTTTTATGTGAGGAGCAGACCAAGAGGGGCCTGCTTTCCTAATTCCATCTGTAAGCTGGCAGATGAATCAGAAGCAGTTGGATTCCCACATCTAGGTTTGGAGGGATCTATGAGGCATTTCACTCACCCCAGCTTTACTAGTAATATGGCTGAGTTCTTGGGCCCTGTTTGACGCAGGTCTTTGCTACGAAACTCTATTATCCAAAAGCCTGGAGGGAAAAGGAGAACAGAGCTACAATTCAGGCAACAAACCCCACTATGTAATCCAATGTATGTAAAATAATGAGCACTGGGCCTGGAGCCGAATGGGCCCTCACCAAATGGTAGCTTCTCTCTCTTTCCTTGAGTTAAAAATATGTTCAGGTTTCTGTTAAACTCCTCTTAGGCATAAGAAGAGTAGCACAGAAGGCTGGCCTTGCCTCCCAGCAGTGATGCAGCTGACTGATATCAGTAAAAGAGTATGTAACTCCAAGGACAAATCTCAGACGTCCTGTTGTCATTCCTAAAACATGGCTCCTCAGGACAGTTTTTAGACATCCCCAGGTATTAGAGAGTTGATTAGATTTTTATTAGGAGAAAATGGTTTTTTCTCTTCTACTAAAAAGAATATACTTTAGGCTCTTGGACTTGAAATTCTGCTCTTGGGAATCTATATTAAGGTAAGAAATCAGAAACAATAAAAGGTAGATGCCTATTCAGCAGAATGATATTTACATCATCACTATTTATATTAGCAAAGGAAAACATGGAAACAAATTAAAAAACTGAAAATAACTAGAGGGTGACTGGTTAAATAAATTATGCTAAATCCACAAAGTAATATATTATACACTATGGCATTATTAAATATGTCTATAAAGATTATAACATGGAAAATTATGAGTTATGCTTGATTAATAGAGAATAAAAATGGTTTTCAATGTTTTTACAGATTTGTAAAGATGAATGATGGACAGAAAAGTGCAAATAGTAATCATATTGGTGTGGTGCATATAACACCTTCTCTTTTACTTTTTTTACACTTTTTTATTGCCTTTCAATTATCATGGCAAATATTTCTTTTTAAAGCCTGGAGACATTTTTATACAATGAGCACATATCACACCCCATCACCAAGGCTAATGGATAAAATTTCCTGGCTATGACTTCATTCTCCCTTGAAGGCTAACCTTAATGTTCATTTCAAGCTGAGCTCATCTCTAAATATATTCATGCAGGAGAACATGAGAACACAGTGTATTTGGCCCTGAGACCTCTAATTCTCAAGGATTATCTACAGACACTTGATAATACTTGTCAACTAACAAGCTCAAGCAGTAAAATTGTTCCTCTTAAGTATCAAAGATTTCACATCTGACATAGTCCTTTATCAGTAATAATAAATAATGTCTTAATTCCTGTTTAACTCAAATACCTTTGATCATAACCCAAGGGAAAAGGGAGAGGTGGTAAATTCAGATCTCAACCCACACCCTAAAATTCCATAAAAGAAACCAGGAGAGGAATTGTATTCATAAAGACAAATATAACCAATGCTTCTGGGCAAAACACTGCCCTTCTGACTGTCCAACCTGAGGAGGCAATCCATACTATTTATTTTCTCAGTAAAGAAATGAGTATAATCAAATTGTTTGAGGTTCACAAAGTGTCACACCAAGTAAACAAGCCAAGTTTCACGACCAAATTTTTCTTACTTTTTGGTTTCTGAAAATTGATTTTATCAAGCCACTTTATAAAGTACCAGTGATTTTGATTCAAATAATTATGTTTTACAGGAAACTGAAAATTAAGCATGCAGATGTACTATTTTCTACTATAATGTTTGCAATCTGACTTAATTCCACTCAAAAAAAATAGAATATATGAGGTTACTTAAAGTATGAAGAATTTTAGATGACAGTTATAGGCTCTTAAGAAATATTTCCAACAAGCTAAAATAGCGTTCTCTGCTATAAAATGGCATTCTCTGCTATAAAATATTTCTGTCTAAAGTAAAAGTTAGTTTTCCTTTGATGTGACCATTTTTGAATGCTTATTAAGTAATAGGCTTTTGAAAAACATAGTCTTTTATAATTCTGAAAGAAATACTATGAGATAAGTAGAATTATTGTAACTATTTCACAGGTACTGAGAAAGGTGGTTAACTGGTTCGTCCAGGGTTAAAATAGCCTAACTGGATTCCAATCCAAGTCTGTCTCTTTCTCCTGCAACACCTGCTCTGGACCAGGAGGGTTAACCGCTGCCAGCACTACTGTTTTTCTAACCTGTTTCTCTTTTCTTGGGAAAAATGGACAAGTCTTTATCCACCTTTCCTTTCTATATGGACAACATTATCATGAGGAACACCACCGCCTCATCACTTCTGTCATTACGTCTCTCTTCTTGACTTTAACACAAGTGCTTTTATTTTACAATAAAGCACTTGTGTTTATTTTACTATAAAAGCACTTGTGGCAGACCTTTTATAGGTCCCATTTTCCCCAAACAGAAACTACTGGCTTACTCTCGGGCTGGCTGAATCCTGAGGACAACCTACTCTAGTGTCTTTATACTAGATGTCCAGCATACCACGTACAGCAAATTAGTTCCAGGAAATTTAACCATTTTAAATTATGTAATCTGTCCAATGCATATCCTAAGTAGTTTTCGTTAAAGAAAATATCCCTTTCCTGACATACTCCCTTTACTTCTTGATCTTCTACTTTAACCATGTTTTATTTTTTTCTAAATGTTATGATTTATCTTTTAAGCCTCTGTCAAAATGACTAGCTTTGCCCCCCGAAAACTGTGATTCTTGGCAGTTTTCCAAGACATAAGAGCAGAGATGTGATCTCTAGTACAGAACTTATATCCCAGCAAAATTAACTAAGACAATGCTAACAATTTTAATCATTGTGTAGGTGAGTCCTGCATTTTCTGTTAATGCTCATTTATAGAATACAAATAAACAAAATCTAAGGAAGATTACATTTTGGGCTCTAGAGTCTAAGTTTCTTTTAAAGAAACCAATATAGAATTAAAATTGTTGGGTGGCGCCTGTGGCTCAAGGAGTAGGGCACCCACCCCATATGCCGGAGGTGGTGGGTTCAAACCCAGCCCTGGCCAAAAAAAAAAAAAAAATTGTGAGAAAATCTCTAACATGAGTAAACAGTAACACTTTACACATGACTATTTGTTGGACATACAATATGCAGCACACTGTGCTTTTAGTGAAGGATCCAAAGATCATTCTAATGAGGAACAGGAGACCTGTACACGGAGCATAGTTTGTGATGCATATCACAAAACACGTGCAAAGAATATAAGAGGTCAGAGAAAACAGACATATCATATTTTTCATAACTATAAAAGGGACAAAGATATTTCTACATGAGAAAATATAGAAATAATTAGTTTTAAATCAGAGTCATACTTTTAAAAGGTATTTCCTAGTTATTTAGAATTCTCTTCATACAATCACATGCCGTCTTCATGATTTTTGCTCTGAATCAGTCTAAACTCTTTATTAGAAAAGTGGCTGGTATTGCTTCACCTCTACCATTGCTGTGATTGGGTTAAATTCAAGTCTCTTCCCATTGGAAATAAAATGAGTGGGGGTGACAGTTAAACTGTATCAGTTTTGATGTGTGCAAATTATTCACTGTCTTCCTGTGATCTTTCAGATGAGAGAAATCACACAATGTACTTTCTGAAAGAGTAGCCCGTCTTTTTTAAGACCTCAGGTTACAATGGCACAGAGAGATAGAATTTAGTGATATGAATCTGTTCATGTACTGAAGCGGATCTTTCAAATGGAACTGAATCAACCAATTGGTCTAAAAAGTTTAATGAAAGCAAAATAGAACTTCATTATACACCTGTTTCAGAATGAGAGTAAATAAAACAATTATCCTGAAAACTGTCTTTAAAAAACAAGTCTCATTCTGTTGCCCTGGGTAGAATGCCATAGTGTCATCATAGCTCGCAGTGACCTCAAACTCTTGGGCTTCAGCAATCCTCTTGCCTCGCCTCCTGAATAGCTGGGACTATAGGTATCTACCACTACACCTGGCTAGTTTTTCTATTTTTAGTTGAGATGGAATCTCGCTCTTAAGTTGCTCTCAAACTCCTCAACTCAAGCAAGCCACCCACCATCAGCCTCCCAGAGTGCTAGAACTACAAGCTATGAGCCACCACATCTGACCCTGAAAATAGTTTTGACTTCACTGACCTTTGGAAAAAGTTTGGGGGCTTCCAAAAGTCCCTAGATAGTAATTCCTGAACCCTTTGATTAGATATACACACCTTTGTCCCAATGATTGAAGTATTTAAAGACTAATTTTTTTTTTAATTCTTAGCTATATCCTGGAGAATATGGCATACTGTAATTCTCTTGATTCTGTGACTGTCATATTGATAAAGCAGAAATAAAAGCAAATGAATGGTTTAGTGTTTAACTTTGAAAATAAAGAAAAATGTGAAAAGTTCCAGATACCTTAAAGGACCAAACATCAGGTATGATACTTTTTTAAACAAAAATTCTATCTATATGAAATGAAGACTTTCTCAATAGAAAGCCACTTTTCTTCCCCAGTATTCTTTGGCAGTTCACGTGGCCTAATGAATAGTGGGTAGCATCTTCTGCTGGCTCAGCTGCATTTTTGAAAATTGAACAAAATCAATTACACTTTTGAAGATGTAAGGAGACAAGCACAGTGACAATACATTTGCTGTCATCAACTTGGCAGCAATCTGCCATTTAGCTCTTTTTAATGACAAAAAATGTCGTTTAACTAATTAATATTGCTAATTAAGAAAAGGCCTCAATGAGAGTATTTTTATAAGGAGTAGGTTATGTGTTTGGGATATAAATTAACTTTCAAAAGGGTTAAGTCTTTCCAGGAAAATTCATGACAGTAGAATTAAACAAATATATTTAATGACAGAATATTACTGATTTCATTATTGTGCTACAAAACTTTCTTACAAATGGAATAACTACATTAAAGAATTCTAAAGTTCTAGAGACGGGAAACCTTGATAACAGATTTTGTGGTCAGTTATGCCAACAGAATTATTAAATCTAAATTGACTATTGTGGGAATGAAACCCTTTAAATGGAAAACAAGGTAGAAGCCTGTAGCCAAATGCAAGAGGTTGACTGTCAGGTCTGATAGAAAATTTGCCATCCTCAGGTCAGGCATTTGTATCTAGACAGTGGCAACAGTGGTTCAGTTTCTTAAAATCTCAAAGAGCCCTTCTGTTTTACTCCTGTCCCTGAAATCTTATTCCCTACTGTAAGGATAGAGAACACTTGTCCTATTTATTCAGCATCTCCATTTAACATTGAGTTTGATTCTCAATATATTACTCTACAACTGAGATTTGAAATTCCTATTTAATCTCAGCTTTGATTATATTAATTTGGGCAATGACATTCAATTTTGTTTGACATTTTAAAATGCTGAAGAGAAAGAAGCCCCTGGAAACATTTAACAAAGAAATTTTCTTTTAGAAATGAAACAGATTCAATAAGAAGGTGTAACTCAATGATTTTCATCTGATGTGCCATTAGAGGATCTTAGGTACACCACAAAAATTTTTGAAGGTCATTAATTAAATTATTTTTGAAAGAAGTTCAAAGCACAATAAGTATATTCTTTTTTTACTCTTTTTTTGATCAACATAATTTAAGTGTGCCAGGGAAGTTGAACTACAGGTTTAAGTGTGCTGTGAGATTTAAAAAATAAATAAATAAATAAAAGGTCAAAAAACACTGATGAAACTCAAAGCTACTTTGAAATGAGTCCTAAATCTCAAGGTAACCAAAGTAAACTTTTCTGATTGAAAAAGAATCACAGAAGCAACAAGTTATTTTGTAGAGTTTTGTTTTTAACACCCGGCCTATTTTCTTTCTTTGTTCTGGCCACAAAATTTGAAAAGGCACTTGTGGCTGCTAAAACAGAAGTTACAGAAAACAAGCAATGGTTCGGCAGAGTCTGGTTAATCAAAGGGAACAATCAGATGCTAGCAATATGAGACAGCCTGGGCTGTCCACGCATTCTGATGTCACCCTGGTAGGAACAAAGGAGTGTGAAAGAGTAAGCAGTTATCCCAAGGTTTGTAGTAGCAAAGGTAAGAGAAAATTCAGGTTTCTCTTTAAAGCAGGAAGAGGAAATCCAAAGGTAAATTTGGTAGTGAAAATAGCTGATACATGGCAATTACTGTCAGGCACTGTTCCTAAGTGCTTCTCCTCCACAAGAGTCCTTTGTTCATTGTGCCCCAGAACAATTTGTCTGAGGTAGGTGCTCGTTTATCCCCCCTGCTACATTTAAATAACTCAAAGAAACATTAGAAAATATTATTAACTGAATAAGAACAGAAACACAAAGTATCAAAATTTATGGGATGCCACTAAAACAGTACTTAGTATGGAGAGAAACTTATAGCTTTAAATGTTTATACTAGAAAATAAGAAATGTCTTAAATCAGTAATTTAAACTTCCAGTTTAAGGGGGAAAAATTTAAAAGATTAGTTAAACCCAACATAAGCAGGAAAAATGAAGATTGAAAACATTAATGTAATATAAAACAAAATAATAAAAATCAGTTAGACCCAAATCAGATTTTTTAAAGGTAAAAAAAAGGGGGGGTCAATCGGTAATTTTTTAAAGGTAAAAAAAAAGGTGGGGGGGTCAATCAGTAATTCGATCAAGAAAAAATGAGAAAGAGAAGACACACACAAATAACCAATGTCAGGAATGAAATAGGAACATCAGTACAGATCCTCCAGATGCTACAGGATAGGAAGGGAATGGTATGAACAATCATAAAGCAACAAATCTGAGAACTTAGATGGTAATTTGTGTCTTTTAAGTAATTTATCTTTTTCAGTGCTGGCTCAAGGAAAAAATAGGAAATCAGAAAATTCCTTATCTAGTAAAGAAATCATACATATAATTTTTTCTTTTTTGCATCAGGGTTTTGCTCTGTCACTCAGGAAAGAGTGCAGTCAAGTGTTCCTAACTCACTGCAACCTTGAATTCCTTGGTTCAGGAGATCCTCCTGCCTCAGCCTACGGAGTAGCTGGGACTACAGGTACATGGTATCACACCCAGATACTTAAAAGAGATGAGGTCTCCTGGCCTCAAGCGATCCTCCCAAAGTGCTGGGACTATAGGCATGAGCCACCACACCCAGCCTAATTCTAAATTATATAAAAAAATCTTCTCACAAAGAAAACTCCAGATCCAAGTGGATTCACTGTGAATTCTATCAAATATTCAAGAAAAAAGTAAAAGCATCTTTCTTAGCAAGTATAGTATACTTCTTGACTCATTTTATGAGCCCAGCAGTACCCCCATATCCAAAGTACAGAGTCTGTGTTGAAGCAGAGTGTAGAATAGTAGTGATTTGAGGCTGGGAAGAGAAGAGGGGAGGAAAGGATAAGGAGAGGTTGATAAAAGGGTACAGAATTACAGCTAGATAGGAAGAATAAACTCTAGTGTTCTATAGCATTGTATGATGACTACAGTTAACAACAATAATTTGTATTATATTTTAAAATAACGGGAGAAGATTTTGAATGTTCTCAACACACAGGAATGTTTGAAGTTGATAGATATGCTATTTACTCTGATTTGATCATTACTCATCATATACATGTACAAAAATATCACTGTACTCCATAAATATATACAATTATCACATGCCAATTAAAAATAAAATAAAAGTTCAGAGTGTAGAATCAGCCTACCCAGATTCAAATTCCAGTTCTTCCCCCACTGGTGGTACAATCTTGGATGATGCAAGAAACTGCGTGTGCCTCATATTCTCATCATAAAATTGATAATATATAATCTCAGAAGATTTTATAAGAATTAAATGAATTATTATGTGAAAAGTACCTAAAACAGTGCCTGGCATGTAATTGGCACTCCATACATGTTAGCTGTTTTTACCTATCTTGTTTTATTTTTGTTTATCTCTTTATCATTAATAAAATAATTATTTTTGCTTTTTTATGGGCCAAGGGGTCCAGAGTATATGATCTAATAGGGCAAAATTCACTGGCATAGGTACAGCCAATTAGGAGTTCACATTTAATATTTTGGCTTCAGCACCTGAAGTGGTATTAATAATCTGTTAGGTTAGGTAAGTGAAGCCTAGATTAAATGATGGTTAACATTTACTAGAAAGAAATGTTGGACCTTTCTTGGACTATTTCAGATGTCTATAGGCTCAGAAAGAGAAGTTGAAATGGCTGGATCTGTTCTGTTCAACCTGCTCTGCCATTCCCAAACCACACCTACAGGATGCCAAGAACTTTATCTTCACCACAGTATTAACAAAACATTGGAAAGAGGCGGGACAACATCCTGGAAATAGCTCTGTGGTAACGACCTCCCATAGGCTGGAAGTGTAATATTACAGGGATGAGGTGAAGATGGGGAAGGCCCTGGTTGTGTGGCCACATAGTGAGTCAGGAGATAGCAGTGCCCCCAGGGTTGGTGTCTACCCACCCCTTGGTAGGCTGCACTGGGGGTTTCCTAACTGATTGATCAAGTTAGAGTAGGAAGGAAACAGAAATTCTGGGAAGTTTATCTAAACCTGGGTTCTGCACTGTATTTGTCCACTCTTAGACACTACCACGTCTCCAATTTCCTGAAAGCCCCAATGGCTGAAAACTAGATCCTGGAGGAGATACAACTAGAGTATTACAGCATTAAGCAAGAGCTTCAGCCAGTCTACCAATGGCATAGTAAACAGCAGCCTGGTGAAATTTTACCACTGGGGGTACCTATTCTGCTACTTATTGTCCCCACACTCTAGGTGATACGGTGTATGGAACAGTGATAGGATCCTGTGCTAGGAGGCCCAGTTTATTATTGTCTGAGTCATAAAAGGTGTTGTACTATCTTCTTATAAAAATCTACTGTCTGGACAGCCCAAAAGTAAATGGCATTATTCTTCCACTGTTTAACTATGTGAGCCAATGCCTGAGCTCAGGAGTTCAAGACAAGCCTGAGCAAGACTGAGATCCCATCTCTAAAAATAGCTGGGCATTGTGGCAGGTTCCTGTAGTCCCAACTACTTGGGAGGCTGAGGCAAGAGAATTGAATCGCTTTAGCCCAGAAGTTAAGGTTGCTGTGAACTATTGTAAGGCCCAAGTTAACACCATTTTGTTTTCATCTTGTCCCTCAGTCTTCATTTTGCAGCTGCATACCAAAGGCATTAGGCAACCTGCTCCCTCCTCCGCCCCCGTCCTTGCCCCATGATCCGCACCCTTGCCCAACGTCTGCTCCAAGCAATAACAACACTCTCCCAGACAGCCAAGGACAAGTGCTCAGTCCCCAAGACCCCCTGTCAGCTCGCCCCAGCAGCTCACCTCACCTCCTCCCTTTTTTCCTTTCTGTACCCTTAAAAACCTCCCTCCTTTTCGAAATCGGGGCTTCTCTGCTCTCCTGCTGTGCCAGGACCAGGGAGCCCAGGCTCAAGCTTGTAAATAAACAACCTCTTGCTTTTGCATCGGACTTGGTCTCCAGGTGATTTATGTGGGGGATCCTGCAACTTGGGCACAACACTATGATGCCACAGCACTCTACCCAGGGCACAAAGTGAAACTCTGCTTCAAAAAGAAAGAAAGAAAAGAAAAGAAAGAAAGAAAAGAAAGAAAGGAAAGAAAGAAAGGAAAGAAAGAAAGGAAGGAAAGAAAGGAAGGAAAGGAAGGAAGGAAGGAAGGAAGGAAGGAAGGAAGGAAGGAAGGAAGGAAGGAAGGAAGGAAGGAAGGAAGGAAGGAAGGAAGGAAGGAAGGAAGGAAGGAAGGAAGGAAGGAAGGAAGGAAGGAAGGAAGGAAGGAAGGAAGGAAGGAAGGAAGGAAGGAAGGAAGGAAGGAAGGAAGGAAGGAAGGAAGAAGAAAGAAAGAAAGAAAGAAAGAAAGAAAGAAAGAAAGAAAGAAAGAAAGAAAGAAAGAAAGAAAGAAAGAAAGAAAGAAAGAAAGAAAGAAAGAAAGAAAGAAAGAAAGAAAGAAAGAAAGAAAGAAAGAAAGAAAGAAAGAAAGAAAGAAAGAAAGAAAGAAAGAAAGAAAGAAAGAAAGAAAGAAAGAAAGAAAGAAAGAAAGAAAGAAAGAAAGAAAGAAAGAAAGAAAGAAAGAAAGAAAGAAAAGATCTACCCTCAATATGGCAAGTCCCGTCCAGTCTGCCGAGAATCCAGATAGAACAAAAACACAGAGGATTTTGTCTCTCTCCCTTTTAGAGGTGGGATTTACTCTTTTCCTGTCCCTGGACATTAAAGCTCCAGACTTGGGATTCTAGAACATATGCTAGCAATCCCCACCCCCAACCAGGTTCTTAGACCTTAGATCTCAGACTATGAGTTACCCCATCAGCTTCCCTGGTTCTGAGGCTTCAGGACTTGGGCTGAGCCATGCTACCAGCATCCCAGGGTCTCTAGCTTGCAGACAGTCTGTTGTGGGACTTCTCAGCCTCCATAATCTCATGAGCCAGATTCCCTGATAAATCCTCTCTCATCTCTCTTTCCCCTACTCTCCCTCATCCCCACCTTCTCCATCTGGCTCCTACTGGTTCTGTCTCTCTGATGAACCCCGACTAATACAGTTATCTCTATGATAATGGAATAAGTCTACCATATTATGATGTTAGCTTCTTTCATTGACTCCTTCACTTCTTACTTTGAATTGAGTTTCCTCAGGTCTTTTTAGTAGAAATGAGCCAATCCCTTATCTAAACAAGCATGAGATTTACAATTCTTTATGAGAGCTCATCTTCCTTATAACTTTTCTCCCATGTTTGCTCCCTCTTCTAGTACTATTTCAAAGTTAATTTAGTGATGTTGATGCAGGACAAGTTGATGCCACAACCTGCAACCTTAGCCCTGGCAGTGCCCTGGCAGAGTCCATGCTGCTGTGGCAGCAGGAGGAACCAGCTTGCTGGAAGGGCCAGACACTTGCGGGGGAGACACTGGCGCCTTACTGTCTCCTCCCCCTGCACTTCTGGCTGGACAATTTCATTTAAGTTTCCAAGGCCTGAGAATTCATTAGACAGCTGGCTGTAACTGATTGAAGACTCAGGCCCTAAAAGTCAACATTGAGTTCTGGCAAAACAACCCCCTGCCACTATATAAAACCCTGAGCAGAGAGCCCGAGGAAGAGGGAGCAGGAGAGCTTGTTCCCCTCCTGGGTTCTCCCTGCCAGGAGCTTTGTTCTTTTTGTAAGTTGTAAGCTTTGTTTCTGTGAATAAACCCCATCTTACTACTGATCCTGCGGTCTGTGGGTTCATTCTTTGAATCCCAGAGACCAAGAACCTGAAACACCTGAATCAATGTTGCGGTATACACGATTAAGTGTATAAAAATAAATCTGTTACTATATACTTGTAATGAACAATCAAATATTGAAAAAAAGTATATATACACTATAGCTTAGATGTATAAGCTATTCCACTAGACTATCGGCTGTTCTTGCTGTTCTTGAAAGAGGAAGAAACATGCTGCTGAGAGGTGTGCCAGTCATAATTTTATGAGAACAGCATCTTCTTCCTCCCAGCAAACTAGGACCTTTCCTTGGCAACTCAGAAAAGTCCTCACTGTACCTGTCTGGCAGCAGATGCCTTCACTGTGTACTACTTGGTTGGTTGCCTGTGGAGAAGTGGTGGTTGTGGGAACTGTGCAGAAAAAAGTTAACATAGCAAGCCAGAGACTGCTATCCTCATCAAGTCCTGCTTGAAAAGTTGGCTCTTGGCTGGTATTTGGGAACCTGGCTGGTAAACAACTTCCTATACTGATATAAAATTTTCCTCAATGTTAAGAGTAGCTCACTCACTGTGTCTGAACTCTAAAAACAATGCGGTTCATGATGAACATCTACTTTCCTTCTTGAAGTCTAAGCAAAGGATGTCTACATGTCCGTTTCCCAATAAAAATCTTAGGCACTGAACACAATATTTTGTACAAGTTGTCACAACTTATTGTTGGAGTTGTGTGTTCTGTGCAACATTACTGGGAGACACCTGGGAGCCAGCACCCAGTTTCCTCCAGACTTTGTACATGTACCTTTTATCTTTGCTAATTTTGCTCTGTATTCTTTCTTTGTAATAAATCTTAGCTATAAGAACAAGTATATTCCTAGTCCTATCATCAGCTTTGTCATCATCAAACTTGGGAGTGGTCTTGAGGATACCCAAGTATTTTGTTTGCTTTCAATTCAATTTAGCAAGCATTTATGTAGGGGTTAGTCTCAAGAAAACACAAAGTATATGAGACATACATACTTACATATGTATATATAAATATGTATATATTCCTATGTCTGGTCCACTTTGATTTTTATGAGAGTATTTAATTACCACATAATGTTTAACATGAAAAACTGTAGTGTCAAAATAACTGGGATGTAAGTAAATATGCATAAAAGCCGAGTAACTTATAGGTAGAGCTGTTTATTGGAGATGAAAAATATGGAATTACAGTTATAGAAATATATGCTACTTCAAATTCAAGTGAATTCAACCCATATTGAATGTCAACTTCATTAGTAAGTGCTGTAGGTGACTTAAAGATGTCATGAATGCTTTTTTTTTTTTTTTTTTTGTAAAGACAGAGTCTCACTGTACCGCCCTCAGGTAGAGTGCTGTGGCGTCACATGGCTCACAGCAACCTCCAACTCTTGGGCTTACGCGATTCTCTTGCCTCAGCCTCCCGAGCAGCTGGGACTACAGGTGCCCACCACAATGCCTAGCTATTTTTTTGTTGTTGTTGTTGTTGCAGTTTGGCCGGGGCTGGGTTTGAACCCGCCACCCTTGGCATATGGGGGCGGCGCCCTACTCACTGAGCCACAGGCGCCGCCCATGAATGCTTTTTAATGTCTTTACTCATTAGGTCTGATCTAATAAACTATTATTACTAATCCTTCAAGATCAAGCACTTAATACTATATGTTCTATATAGTACATTATGTTATTATGAAAATAACATCTTCTATAGTTTAAACATATGCTGTGAAAATATTTCAATTAACTGACTGTGGTGTTCTTTATGGACTCCAAATCTAGACTGTCCATGCTGAATCCAAATTCTACCATTTACTGTGTGGCATTGGTCAAGTTGGCTAAACCTCTCTTTGCCTCAGTTTCTTCATCAGTAAAACTGACTAAATAAAAATACTTCACAGGGTTGTTATGACAATTAAATGTGTTAATATAACTAAAGTACTTAAAATAGTGCCTGAGAAATGTAAAGCACATGTTAACTTTTGGTCACTGTGATTATAATTATCATTTCACACTGATCAAGAAAACAGATTTGCATTTTATTCACTTACACTTGACTGTCTTTGGGCAAGTCACTCATCAGTCTCTCTGGGGCTGTGTCCTACTCTATGAGCTGAAGGAATGAACATAATAACTTCAGAGATTCTACTAGGTTCTACAATTCTAGGAATTCTTTTTTATTTAGAAACACCCATACTCTTCTCTATTTCTCCTCCTCCTTCAGCCCAAACTTAAGTCTTTATGGACCATACAGTTAAAATCATTCATTTGACATATATTATGTTTTATACGTGAATATGTATTCTTTACCCTCCCCTACTGGATAACTCTGGGAACAAAGGGCTACTCTTCCCTTTTTTGCACATGACATTGATTTTTCATTCCATTATAATGCACGTATTGAGTAGATGCCAAACACTGTTCTAGCTAGGCATTGAGAGAAAAATAAGACTAGATTCCTGATCCCAAAGAATTCAGTATGGTAGACCAAACAACAAAATGTAATTATGATATGTTGTGGCAAACACATTAATGAAGGATGAAGTGATAACATTTCCCATGAGCTATTTAAGCCTATTTTTTTCCAGAAGAAACTGGATTTTGAAATATGAACAGCAGTTCTCAAGGTGGAACTAAAAAATGAAATAAAATGTTCCTTTTGTTATATCTCATACATAATGCATGGAACAGTTGCCTGAAGCAAGTGGATATCCCTGGTGTCAATTATCCGAAGTAGAGAACATCTTTCTCTTTCCATCATGACCAATTCATCACTAAATTCTATATAGTACATTCTACTTTTTTATTTTAAATATTTGACAAATAAATATTATATATATTCAAGATGTACAACATTGAGAGATATATGAACTGATTACCAGAGTTGAATTAACACACCTATCACCACTCACAGTTACCATTGTATCTATGTATTTATAAGGTAAGAATGCTTAAAATTCTGCACTCTTATCTAATTAACTACAAGATCTATGTTGTATATTAGATCCCCCAGCACATACTTATCTTTAAACCAAAAGTTTGAAAACAAAAATGTAGGGAAAATAAGTGAAAAAAAGTCCTGAAAGTTTGTTCCCATTGACCAACTCTGTGTTCCCCCTATACTCTGGCCTCTGGCAACTAGTGTTCTATTCTCCGCTTATGTGAGTTCAACTTTTTTAGAATCCACAGATAAGTAAGCTTGTACAGTATTTGCCTTTCTGTATCTGGATTATTTTGCTGAACATAATGTCCTCCAAGCTCATCCATCTTTTCACGAATGGCAAGGTTTCGTTTTTTTCTTTTCTTTTTTTCGGCCAGGCTGGGTTTGAACCCACCACCTCCAGCATATGGGGCTGGCGCCCTACTCCTTGAGCCACATATTTTCTTTATTCACCCATCTGTCCACGGATACTTAAGTCATCTTCATATCTTGACTATTAGGAACAGTGCTGCAATGAACACGGGTTCTACATTTTTCTTGAATCTGTCTCTCTACATGTGCACTAATTCTACCCTAGTCCAAGCCATCATCATCTATCAACTAAGGCTATTTCAATAGTTGCCAACCAGTTTTCCTCTATCTAATGTTTCTTTCCTCCAATATATTCTTCAGACTATAGCTAAAACAATTATTAAAAAATAATCATGGTCCTTTCCCATCTTGAATAATTCAGATGAAAAGACATTACATGGGGCTGGTAAAGAGTCAAAGCCCAAACAATATGAGGGGGAAGGGTGAGTCACTGTGTACTGCAGCCTTTTCAGGGTGTAGCTGGTATCCCTCTAAGAGGTTGGAAAGTGAGTGTAGTAAACTGAGCATCTGCCCAGATGAGCAGTTCAGTTTAAGGCATGGGAACTCAGGAGGGTTGGGGAGGACAACAGCACTGGATGTGGACTAGCGTCAGCAATGGAAGATTGATTACATACGAGGAAACTGAACAAAGGAGGATATATATCAAGAATAATGGGAGCCATGTTTCTCATTGTCAGGGAAAGGAGAAAAATTAGAATAAATAAATTCTGACTCCTGTGGTATTACATTGCAATTGGAAGTATTGGTGTAAATTCTTATTTTATGGAGGTGTGTATGTGTATATACATACAGTGTATTTTCTACCTTTCTCCACTGAGAAGCACTAAAATCAATAGCATCCCCATAGTATGAAGCATGTGTAGCACCTAGATTTTGCTATCTAAATACCATTCTTCAAAAGAACCTAGGCTCTTTAGAGAAATAGCTATTATCACGACTGAGCCTGGATCACATCATTATGCACTAAAATAAGCATACTGAAAACATGACGGGATTGCCAAAAGGACACAGAAGTCAGCTTAAAAAACTGCCCATTGGTCGAATCTGAAACCACTTAAGCATCTAAGTAATGATAGTAATATATTAGGACCCATTGAATAAAATGGGATTCCAGGAATTCATAATACAAATTAACGAATAAATTGGAAGTTTGATGAAAAATGGGATGTTCAGAGTCTCAAAGGACCTCCCCTGAAAGCACTTATTAATTACAAGACTGAAAACATACGGTATAGAAGTGTCTGTGAGGTTTTTCCACTGTAATCAAGCAATCTAAGTTAAAACTAACAATAATGAGACAAATCAAAATTTGGAGGCACCTGATAAAATGCAATGAATGGAACATAGTGTCACTTCTATTATATTCCTGCCAAGATGCGTAACCAGAATCTCATCACAAGGAAACATCAGACAAGCTGCAACAGAAACATGTCTACAAAGTAACTGGCCTGTATTCTTTATAAGTATCAAGGTCTTGAAAGTCAAGGAAAAATTGGAGAACTGTCTCTGACTGAAACAGTCTAAAATATCAGGATACTAGATCAAACAAGTAGTTTCCAGCTAGATCTTTTACTACAAGGACATTGTTGGGACAATTGGTAAGACCTAAATGGGGTCTGAGGACTAGATGATGATAATATATCAGCATTAACTTCCTGATTTTGATTATTATGTTGTGGTTATATGGGATATCCTTGTTTATGAAAAATCTAAACCAGTTTTGGGGGATAATGCGACAAGTTAGCAGCCTATCTTCAAATGGTTGAAGAGACAAAGTTATGTGTTCTATCCATTAAATTATGTTGTAATGTTTAAATTATTTCCAATTTTTTAAATAAAATTATAAGTATATACAGTAATGACATTCCACTGATTGAACTCTTTTATGGCTTCCGATTGCTCTTAGGAAAAAGACCAAAATCCTTAAAATTAAATCATATTACTATTTTTTCAGTCTCATTTTGTTGACTCTCTTTTTTTTTTCTTGCTGCATTCTGGTGTTTTTATTTCTTGCATGCCCATGCTCTTTTGAAGAAAAAGGCATTTTCTCTGCCTATTACATTCTCCAATTTTTTTACCAGATATATTAAATTTCTTCTGTTTGTTTCTATTTTTGATAAAACCTTTGCCCCAGGAGGAATTTTCCTCATTATTCATTCTTTTAGTACCATGTATTTTCCCTTCGTAGTTACAGATTTGTTTGAATGATTAAGGAATATGTCCTCTTCTCTTTTCCTAGTTTTTGAGGGCAGAGCCATGTCTTTGCTCATCACAATACCCTTAATGACCCAGCCCAGAGAACAGTAAACAATTTTAATGAATAAATGAACTGTTTAAGATCAATCTACCCACCTTTTCCCTTGACTCTGTCTCCCTCTCCTCTATCTGTTGCTCTCTCTTTTTGGCTCCTAATCGGTTTACAAACTTGTTTATGTATTTCTAAACCTAAAGCATTTCCTCTCTTAAATCCTCATCCTCTTCTAATTACACTACAGTTTTCCTACTTCTTTCCCCACCCAAACTTTCAGGAGTATATACAGGTATACTCACTATTTACATTTCCTCAGCTCCTATCGAATCTTCAGTCCATTGCAATTTTTATAGGTTATAAAGTTACACATTTTTTACTAAAAAGTGGTTATATTTTTAAAGTATTTTCATTTTAGACTAAATTTATAGTTAGTATTTTATTGGGTGTGTAGAGTATTTTGGGGTTTGACTGATATGGTAGAATCTAGTTCTTTAACTTATCTATGACAGTAGTCTTGGATGTCAATATTTTTTAGATGTTAGTATGCAGGCTCTTTTGGCCTTATTAGAGCCTGACTAGCAGTGTCTTGCATGAAATGGTCATCAAAGATGTCATTTTATTACCTGTGATGTTTGAATGTCATCAAAGTATTTTCAATATTTCTTTTATCTTCAGGTAATTTAAAAAGTTATTGGGGACCTAATCAGGTGAGTAGGGAGGGTGTTCCAAAACAGTTGTTTACTGGTAAAAACTCCCTCATAGACAGTGCCATGTGAGCTGGTGATTAGTCACCATGCAAGAGCCTTCAGAGATTTTCCTGTTTCTCTACCAATGTTTCTTTGGGTCTGCTATGCTTCTCACAGTCAGCCAATGATTTTGACACACAATTTGATGAATTTTTGCAATGCTTTTGTCAGTTCTGCTGATTACTAGCCCCCCCCCTCAGAAAAAAATATTTAATCCATTTGTACACTGCTGTTTTCTTCATGGCATTATCCCTATAAACTTGTGCCTGATTTCACTCCCACTCTTGTCAAGTTTTAACAAGAAATTTAATGTTCGTTGCTCTAATTTTTTCAACAGTCTCACGATGGCACACACATATATGGCATGCAAAAATAATGAAGGCCATTCAGCAAGAATCACCACAGGTCATGGGAACACTACTGCGAGATGCTGATATACCATTGTTATGAAACTTTATGTATGATGCTGCCAACATAAGGGCATGGTGGCAAGGTTGCCAACTCAATTGTCAGACTTTCTCATTGACTAGTATGCATAGCACATAGGCTGCTTCTCATATTTCTGCCTTTGTTCATTCTACTTCATCTTCTTTCCTGCCATGTATTAGTTTAGCCGTGGATTCTATAGTCAAGTTTTTATAAGCTGAAATTCGATTTACTACTCATGAAACTGTTACCGATCACAACTTATTTCTTGTTACAGTTGATATCATGAGCAGGTATCCACCCTCTTCAGCTACCTGCTTTAGAGGTTGCGAATATAGCTATTTCAATTGTTACACTGCTGTGGGTTAAAATGCAGTTTCTGTACCTCATCATTTGGATATAAAGGTGACAGAGAGGGGTGTGGATAATTCCCCCGTTTCTACCTTGGATGAATAGAAAGCCAGGAAATACTGAAGAAGGTTCAAACTTTTGTTGATACACACGCTCACACTAAAGTTAGAAATAGTTCTATAGTTCCCAAGTTTCCCGCTGCTTCTTCAGTCCTCTAGACGCTGCAATCGATGTCACTTCAAGAAAGCTCTCTTCCTTCCGCCAAATTTCCCCTTTCGATCTCACCCACCCATCGCCCAAATCCTCGGCAGCCCTGTCTTCCCGTGAAGAACAGAGTCACGGGAAATCGCCAGCCAACCCCGCCCTCCGGTTTCCCCGTCACCCTGGCAACAGGACCAGGAAGGGGCTGGCTCGCCGTCTACAGTTCTGCCCTCGGCCCGCGCCAGCCCCCTTAATGCGGGGGCGGCGGCTGTTCTGCCCACGGGATGTCCCTCAGCTCCGGTTTGGGGCCGGACCCGGAGCCGGACCCGGATCCTTCACAGAGGGCCACGTCAACCTCAACCTACACCACCCTCCCCACCCGCCGCCGCGCCCGCTGAGCCTGCCGCGAGTCTCCTGGCTGCGGGCTCCACGCCTTTCCCACAATGCCCCGCGCCAGGCCCCGCCCCGGCTCGCCGTGGAGACCGACGCGCGGAGCCGACAGTAGTTGGCCCCGCGCTCGCCGCAGCTAGTGCGGCTGATCCTCCCCCATCCTGCGCCCGGCGGCCGGGCTGTTGGGGAGTGAGTGCTTCCGTCCTGCACTCACAGCTTGGGGTCGGACGGGCGGGGATTGCCGCCCGGGCTCGAGGATGGGGGAGTAACTACAGGAAGTGACCGCCGACCAAGGTGGGCAGGGTCTGGGGCTGGACCGGAGACTGCGGTGGCCTGGGCCTGGGGAAAGGAAAGAAGAAACACCCGTGTGCTTGAACCTCCCCTTCTCTGCGCTTGTATGGCCAGTCTATTGTGTTCTCGCACCCCGTTTTCCTCTTTTCCCACACTACCCTTTCTTTCAGCGGGTCCCCTTCATTTACTCAGGTTCCCTTCTGAGTCCAGCCTCACACTTAAGACACCACCACTACTTGACAGTCCCGTTTCCCTTAGGTCTCCATCTTTCCCCAATCCCCTGTCCCATTCTGGAGTGATGGCAACATCAAAGCTTTGGCCTTGCATTGACCTGCAGCTTCCACCTGTCGGCAGCTGTGGCCCAGAGCAACTCAACACAGCCACGCTGACTGAACAGCCCCTAGGCAAGAACATCTTATCCCAACGTAGTGATTGAAAATATGTTCTTGTTTGTTTTTTCCTGGTGGTTGTTTTCTAGTCTGGGTATTTGTTAATCTCCAACATTATATGTTGCAAAGGTGTATTTCTGTGGGATGAAAAGGACGTGTTAGAAATGACCTGAAGACCAGTTACAGGTAAGAAGGCTTTTTTAAAATAGACATTTAGGATTAAATGAAGGAAAAGTTGAGGGTGCGATGAAACAGATTTTTCAAAGCATTATAGATCTTTGGAACTAAAGTATACCAGTTTTAAATGTGGTATGATTAAGTAATGGTTATTTTTACATTATTTTTGCATGGATGAGCTTGTTTAAATGGTTATTCCCTTTTGTTTCTTTTCCTATTTCTGTTTATAGCAAACATGAACTTAGCACTAAAATTACACTGTTAACCATTATTCTACTATTATTCTCTACTTACATTTAGTGTAACCACCTCAGAATTCAGAGGAAAAGATGGATGCTTTGTAGGTTGTGCAGTATAACTATATAATTCACTGCCATTTTTGGCAGTGATATATGAAAAGTAAAGATTCTTCGGTGGAACTAGAAAGAAGCGCAGGGTCCCTAAAAGTACATTTTCCTACAGGTGAAATCTGATTAATCAAAGAAAACTGTATAGCCTTAGATGGTCAAGAAACCTAGCACTAAAACTGGATAGAAAGAGGAAGGAAATGGGGGTTATTCCCACCCTTGAGTTCTGATGCTAATTAGAAGCTTTCTCTTTATAAATTGCTGTGTATGAGTATTGTACCTAGCTATGCCCACTCACTGCTTCCTTTTATCTGCTGTCATGAATGATCTCACAAATCTGGCTACCTGGCAGTGGAAGCAGTGGAGAGGGCCCTCAAAGGATGGAATCTGGGGCGTTTCTACTGATCTGCCATTTAACAAAGATTGTATTGCTGACTGTGTTATTGCTGTTTACTTTGAAATGTCATTTTAACTGCCAGGTTTCCTCTCTTTAGATTAACATTTTTGGAGACAATTTTATGATGCTTGATTCACCCTTGAAGTAATGTGGACAGAAGTTCTCGAATTTACAAATTCCATCCACTGGAACCAGCAGTGTATCCTAATGTTCACTTAAGCCAGACCTTGTATAAGAAAAAGAATGGGAGTCTGGTTGAAAAAAGATGACTATATCAGAGACTTGAAAAGGATCATACTCTGTTTTCTAATAGTGTACATGGCCATTTTAGTGGGCACAGATCAGGATTTTTACAGTTTATTGGGAGTATCTAAAACTGCAAGCAGTAGAGAAATAAGACAGGCTTTCAAGAAATTGGCATTAAAATTACATCCTGATAAAAATCCGGTAGGTAATAATTTGTTTTTAAAAAATACTAATTCTATTTTGGTGTTTTGATATTCAAATTATTGTAGAGAAGCATTCAAAATGGTTAACAACAGTCACATCAAAATTAAAATTCAACTTGTATGCCAGAACATATTCTAGTTTAGTGTGAAAGAATATCAATACAAAAAATACAGCTCCCTCCTAATTTGTAAGCTAATTTCCACCAGTTCTGTTAAAGACGTTAATCCCAAAGGAAACTATAATATCTGTAAAGTAGTTGAAGTAGTTCTCTTAGTAAGGTTAAGATCAAGTATTTTGGGAGAGTAAGAGAAAAAAATTGCTTTAAAGGTCACTGAGTACAACCTACTAAAAATGGTAGTAACAGCTAAAAATAGTATCCTTTCACTATTTTCTTCTATGCACAAGTCCACAGACAAGAATTAGAAAGTTTTGTAAGTTAAAACTTGAGAGCAGCTAAATGTAATTTGAATCAAATAGTTGATTGTATACATATATTTAACAAAATTCGTTTTAATTTTATGGTATTTTTATAATTTACCTCTATCTCAAAAAAAAAGTCTCATTTTGTCACCCTTGCTAGGGTGTGATGCACCCTGGCATCACAGCAACCTCAAAGTCTTGGGCTCAAGCTGTCCTTTTGCCTCAGCCTCCCAAGTACCTAGGACTACAGATGCCCAACACAATGCCCAGCTATTTTTAGAGACCTTTAGGATTTTGTTCTTGTTCTTTTCTCAGGCTGGTCTAGAACTCCTGAACTCAAGCAGTCTACCCACCTCAACCTCCCAGGGTGCTAAGATTTCACGTGTGAGCTACTGTGTCCAGCTACCTAATTCTTTTATTTATTTATTTATTGAGACAGAGTCTCACTATGTTGCTCTCCATAGAGTGCTAGGATGTCACAGCTCACAGCAACCTCAAACTCTCAGGCTTAAGTGATTCTCTTGCCCCATCCTCCCAAGTAGCTGGGACTACCAACGCCGCCACAATTCTCGACTATTTTTTGTTGTTGTAGTTGCAGTTGTCATTGTTGTTTTGCTGGCCTAGGCCAGGTTCAAACCCTCCAGCCTTAGTGTATATGGCTGGCGCCCTATTCACTGAGCTGCGTACGCCACCCAACCTAATTCTTTTCTTAATGAGATTTGACCAGCATCATTAACAAGGAGAAAGACATGCTTAAGTTGAATTTATTTCTAGGTAGAATTTTTAAAATACAGTTACTTTATTTCAATTGCATGAAACTGAGGAATAGAAACAATACTTCTTTAAACTCTTATCTTTCTCTGACATCTATGGTTTGTTGTATTTAGGATTTTTTTTAATTTTTTCTTTAAAATTTTAGAATATGATTTTTAGATTATAAAAGATGGTGGATTTACATTTAAAGTATTAATAAAATGAAAGCATTCTTTGAAAACCAATTTTATGAAACATATTAACAAAGAAGGGAAGCCAGGGGTAGTGGCTCATGCCTATAATCCTAGCACTCTGGCAGGTCAAGGCAGGAGGATTGCTTGAACTCAGGAATTCAAGACTACCTGAGCAAGAGAGAGCAAGACACGGTTTCTACAAAAAAAAAAAAAAAAAATAGAAAAATTAGCCATGTGTGATGGCAAGTACCTGTAGGCCCAGTTACTCAGGAAGCTGAGACAGAAGAATCACTTGAGCCCTGGAGTTTGAGGTTGCTGTGAGCTATCATGACGTGACTGCACTCCAACCTTGGCAACAGAGAGACTCTCTCCAAAAAATAACAAAGAAAGAAGAAACTTTTCCAATTCAATTTTATATTGTTACTCTGCTGTGAGTTCTTATTGAATTATCTGGTAGTAGATTGGGCACATACTTTTTTTTAATTAACAAGTTGGTTTTATTTTGCATGGAAAAATTTATTTATCTACTTGTTTTTGGAGTAATATTTACAAAAGAGTTTCAAAGGGTTTATTAGTTTCTCTCAGCTGCATTTCTTAGAATGACTTACATTGTATGTATGATCATTGTTCTGTCAACCTTTTGAAGAGTCGATCCATATTTCTATTATTTTTCCTATTTTTGTGAAATTGTGGTTCCTTGGAGAATACTTCTTAATTTTAACCTATGAGAAGTCAGATTATATTACTCCTCTTTATCTTGGTATCTAGTCTCCCAAAAATATCTGGATTAATTGAATCTACATAAAGGTTCTGAAGAGACTTGAGTTGTATATTTGAAATAACTGTGTTGTATCTAATGATTTTTAACAGAATAACCCAAATGCACACGGTGATTTCTTAAAAATAAATAGAGCATATGAAGTACTCAAAGATGAAGATCTACGAAAAAAGTATGACAAATATGGAGAAAAGGGACTTGAGGATAATCAAGGAGGCCAGTATGAAAGCTGGAACTATTACCGTTATGATTTTGGTAAGGTGATGTGATACTAACAAAATTGCTCTTTACCTGCATCAAACTTACGTATTTAATGCCTAGGGTCACCTTGACTAGTTCTTTAATTTACCATGGGAGTAAAATTCAAAAGTTTATCAATAGTGATGGTCTGAATACTTAGAAAACTATATTGGTCAAGTCTTATTAAATATTTTTAAATTAGGATTACTTTTTAATAAAAAAAAAATACACGGTCAGGGCCATGGATCAACATTTCAATCAATAGCAGACCCTAGATATGACAGTGGTCCAATAATGTAACAACTTTTTTACTCTCCTGTGTCTCTGTTTAGATACGTAAATACTTATCAGTGTGTTACAGTTGCCTATATTAATCAATATGGTAGCATTCTATGCAAGTTTGTATTGTAGGAGCAATAGGCAGGCTATACCTCATAGCCTAGGTGTGTAGTAGGCTGTACCATCTGATTTGCGTACATACACCCTGTGATGTTCACACAGCCACAGTATTGCCTAACACCACATCTCTTAGAACGTATCCCCATTATTAGGTGATGACAATATATACAAGTCATTAAATATTAGAAGTTATTAAATATTTCTTTCAATATTTCTGATATTAATACTAATATCTTTGAATATTTTTCAGAGCATCATATTTTCTAAGAAAGGCTAAACTTTCCTTTAACAGTGCTCACTTCTGTAGAAATGCCATCCTTCTCATAGGGAACCCTTAATGTTAATGTTTTAAGATGTTGACAGAAATAAATAACCCCACCCCCCCCCCACAAAAAAAAATGAAAGAAAAAGGAGGCAAGAGCAGAAGACAGAAATAAGTTAAAGTGAAAGGGAAAGTAAACACAGATAACAAGGCAGGAAGGTGAATTGCGATACCCCATATTTTCTCCTGGTCATTAGTTAGCTTCACATGCAGGCTAAGAACTGAAGTATGCTTCTACATTAGACTAAATAAAATAAATTTATATATATAGGGTTTGCTTTGCAATACTGATTTTTTTTTAGTATTAAGTGCATTCCCAAGAGCTTCATAGTCTCTTATCAGTAGTTGGCAAACTGCAGTTTACAGGCCAAATTTGGCTTGGCGCCAGCTTTTATAAATAAAGTTTTAATGCAATACAGTTATGGTTATTTATTTATACGTTATCTGTGACTTCTTTTATACTTAGCAAATTTGATTATGACAAACCGTATGTGTCACAAAGCCTAAATATTTACTAATGGCCTCTTATGGAAAACATTTGCAAATTCCTGGTCTATATCCATCATTAATATTTGGAAATTTTATATGGTAATGAAAAATTTTCTCACATTGATTTTAATTATTATGGTAAGCAAAATTTATATTTACTGAATGTTTCTACTTCTGCAGTACTCTTAATTATAAGATTTTTAGCTGTATCTTGAAATGATATAACTTACTAAAAACCACATAATATGGCTCGGTGCCTATAGCTCAAGTGCATAGGGCGCCAGCCACATACACCAGAGCTGGTGGGTTCGAATCCAGACTGGGCCTGCCAAACAATGATAACTAAAAACAAAAAGTAGCCGGGCATTGTGGCCGGTGCCTGTAGTCCCAGCTACTTGGGAAGCTGAGGCTAGAGAATCGCTAAAGCCCAAGACTCTGAGGTTGCTGTGAACTATGACACCACAGCACTCTACCCAGGGCAACAGCTTGAGACTCTGTCTCAAAAAAAAAAAAAAAAAAAAAACCATGTACTATGAAAATTTGATGAGGTCTGTAGTCTAGTTAACAGTGTACCATTCTCAATTTCCTGATCTTGATATTATACTACAGCTATATAACATGTCAGTATTAGGGGAAGCTAGGTAAAGGGTACATGAGAGTTTACCATGTTTGTAACTTCTTAAGACTAAAATTATTTTTTTAATAAAACATTAAAAACATTATAAATCATTTGTGGAGATCAAATTATTTCCACATCTATAATAGTCCATATTTGGATTCTAAAATCTTATAGCTCACTCATGACATATATCACCAATAGTTATTTTTTTTTGTTTTTTTTTCTCTTAGTTTGTTGTGTATTCTTCAGGTTTGACATTTAGCTTAGTGATCTGATTTTTTGATGATTAAACCTAAAATGAATAATCTGTTTTTATGTGGTTATTTTTATGGGTGAGGTTTTGATTTTATAATTATTATGTACTTTTAAAAATTAGGTATTTATGATGATGATCCTGAAATCATAACATTGGAAAGAAGAGAATTTGGTAAGTGTGTGGGCATTTGGTTTTCTTTTTACAAGTACAATCTCATGTAAAACTCTTGAGGATAAATGTGTTTAGAATTCAAAAATTTTTGGATTGGGCGGCACTTGTGGCTCAAGGAGTAGGGCGCCAGTCCCATATGCCGGAGGTGGCGGGTTCAAACCCAGCCCCGACCAAAAAAAAAAAAAAAAAAAAAATTTTTTTTGGATTTTAGACAGGTAATATGTACTATAAATTAATCTTCCTAGAAGAAGGTGGGGAAGTATACATAAAAATATACATATTTCTGCAGCAAAAATGTGTAAGTATGTATACCAAATAAAAGTAGTAAATACAACACATAGCCCCCAGCCTCCTATCAGTTCACATTTGGATGCAAAGTGAGCATGCTGCGACTACTCGGGAGGCTGAGGCAAGAGAATTGCCTAAGCCCAAGAGCTGGAGGTTGCTGTGAGCTGTACGCCATGGCACTCTACCGAGGGCAACAAAGTAAGACTCTGTCTCTTAAAAAAAAAAAAAAAGTGGGCGGTGCCTGTGGCTCAGTGAGTAGGGCGCCGGCCCCATATGCCAAGGGTGGCGGGTTCAAACCCAGCCCCGGCCAAACTGCAACAAAAAAATAGCCGGGCGTTGTGGCGGGCACCTGTAGTCCCAGCTGCTCGGGAGGCT
The DNA here is from genome assembly GCF_027406575.1 of Nycticebus coucang. Taxonomy (NCBI): domain Eukaryota; kingdom Metazoa; phylum Chordata; class Mammalia; order Primates; family Lorisidae; genus Nycticebus; species Nycticebus coucang. The sequence continues at coordinate 79,692,985 of NC_069786.1, forward strand.
GAGGCAGGAGAATCGTGTAAGCCCAAGAGTTAGAGGTTGCTGTGAGCCGTGTGATGCCACGGCACTCTACCCGAGGGCGCTACAGCAAGACTCTGTCTCTACAAAAAAAAAAAAAAAAGTGAGCATGCTGCGAACTTCCAAAAAAACGTACAGATTCAGAACTTTTTGATTACAAAGTCCTGGGTAAGGATGTGATTATTTTGGAAGCAGATTTCATTTATTCTGTGTCTTATGTGAAAATGGATGTGAAAATATAGTTCTGGGGTGGCACCTGTGACTCAAAGGAGTAGGGCGCCGGCCCCATATACCAGAGGTGGCGGGTTCAAACCCAGTCCTGGCCAAAAGCTGTTAAAAAAAAAAAAAAAAAAAGAAAGAAAAGAAAAAATACAGTTCTGCATTTTCTATTGCGTTTTACAAAATGACAAATACTAGATAAGATTGTGACATTTTCAGCCTTGTTCAATAATAGTAAAATGGGTGTATTCTTTCTTTTCTGCTTTAAAGCAACTTTGTATCATCAAATTTCAATTTTATTTTGCTCTATTATAATCTTATTTAGTTTAGAAAACTAAAATACCATATCAGTTACTATACATACATGTAAAAATGCTTCTTCTATATTATCATCATTAAAGATTTATTATAGCCACTTGATTTTATATAGTTCCTTTGAAACAAGGGTTGTACTTTTTTTCTTAATTTTCCACATCATGTTGGTGAGTTCAGTCATACAGAATAGCTGTTCAGTATGTAACTTTGTTAGAAGTCTGGTAAGTGAACACTTGAGCAAACTATAAGTGAATAGAAAATATATCTTTCCTGCTTAAGGAAACAGAAGACAATTTGATTCATTTAGACTGTTGGTAGACAAAACTAATACCATGTCACGAGCTGATGTAATCATAACTGTAGTGCATGAGGTATATAAACCTATAGCTTTTCTTATAGTGGTTATTGTTTCCAATCTCCTAACATATGTGTGTGTGTGTGTGTGTGTGTGTGTGTGTGTATGTTTATTAGTATTTCATGGACCCAGGGGGCAGAAAACATTGGAATTACAAATAGCGCTGGGGTAGCAAAAATCATGCACATGGATGAATCCAGGAGGCCAGCTAGAATGAGACTTTACTGATAGTTACATTGTATATGGATGCAAACTTTTTCAGATATCACTATGCAGAAAAGGTTAAGGACTGCTAACAGTTCATATAGAACCCCAAATAGTAGTTTAAGATAAATTATAGGCATAAAATAATTTTATGCAGAGATAATTAATACTCTGCTTAAGAGTTCAGTTAGGATAAGGTTCAATCCGTATTTGCCACCATTCCATGTGATCTCGAATATTACTTTTCATATTACTGGGATAAGACAAGATGATCCTGAAGTTTTAGTTGAAGAAGCAAAAGGAAAACAACAAACATGTATGGTACTATCAATCTGTAGGTAGATAAATATCACATTAGCCTGCTTGGTTGTAGGTCCCTTTCTATTAACTGTTACTTCTTTTGGTTTGAGTTATTTAGTCTGGTCTTTTGACAAATAATAATAGAGTTATTCTGAAGTTATGTATGTTCTCTTCTTCCAGCAAGAAGTTATGTTTTCTTCTGGCTAGAGTCACTAACAATCTCAGATGGGCTTTTATGCAAACAGAGATGGAAATGATTCCAAAGCTGAACTTTGGATCTTGAGAGGACTTAGCACCATCTAGTTCATCTCTGTAGAACCCTTCCTTAGATGTGCCCTGAATTCCTTTTGTGTCTCTCTAACTTCATGAATCTATTGAACGTTCTGCTCAATTTCTTGCTTTTCAACTACGCTTTGTAGAAGTGGCAAACATTGGCTCTTAAATTTCTACCTCCTAATGCTTCATTGTATTAACTGATGCTTTCAACAGAGGTCTTTTATATTTTGTCCAGTTTTCTAATTGTTTATACTAGAGTTAGTTTAAATTATTTTTTTAAAGGACTTTATTTTATTTTATTTTATTTATTTATTTTTGTTGCAGTTTGGCCGAGGCTGGGTTTGAACCTGCCACCCTTGGTGTATGGGGTTGGCGCCCTACTCACTGAGCCACAGGAGCCGCCCAGTTAGTTTAAATTATATAGTTCATTTTTACCAGGAGTAGAACTCCTTTCATCAAGAAAGAGTAGAATCCCAAAGTGATCAACTTCCATAAACATAAACTTCACTTTCAGAGCTTTAAAAATGTTCTCAACTCTTTTCATTAAACAGGTTGCATATTGTCATTTTATATGTCACAACATAGTAGTCAATCAGTTATTCTAAGTAAGTTCTAGATACTGTTTGCAAAAGTAGAGAAGATCACACATGTGTACAAGTCATTCTGACTAGAACCTACATAATACAGGAATCTTTTTGAAGACAGCTTCAGAAAGAGGAACTCAAAACACTTCTTCCTTTTCTTACATTTTTCTTTGCTAACAGAAGCTATTAACATGTATTTATTTGTTTATACATATTAACAAACATTAGCTTGTAGTTGTATAGTTTAGTAGCTAAAAATTACATTTTGAAATACACTCATTCTGGGTAGACAATGAATAATGCAGAACATCCCATGAGCTATGATAATACAGTATTGAGAATATTTTTAAACTTATTACTCAGCAATCAATGGGAATGCAGCAAATACATTAGAAGTGCTCTATTAAAACAAAATACAGCCATACCTCATTTTATTGTACTTTGCTTTACTGTTCTTCACTGATACTGTGTTTTTTACAAATTGAAGGTTTATGACAACTTTGCATCAAGCAAGTCTCTCAGTGCCATTTTTCCAACAGCTGTGCTCACTTCATGTCTCTGTCACATTTTGGTAATTCTTGTAATATTTCAAACTTCATTATTAGTAGTATATATCTATTATGGTGACCTGCAATCAGTGATCTCTGATATTACTTTGGTCCATTGTTTTGGTGCACCACACTCTCCCTACAAGACAGCAAACTTAATTGATAAATATTGTGTGTTCTGACTGCTCCACCACCTGGTCTTTCCTTGTTTCTTTCCCTCTCCTCAGGCCTGCCTCTTTCCTGAGACACAGCAATATTAAAGTTAGGCCAACTAATAACCCTACATTTGCCTTTGAGCATGTCTCTCACTTTAAATCAGAAGTTAGAAATGATTTGAGTTTAATAAGGAAGGTATGTTGAAAACCAAGATAGGCTGAAAGGTAGGCCTCTTTTGCCAAACAACCAATTTACGTGTGCAAAGGAAAAAGTTTGTGAAGGAAATTGAAAGTGCAACTCCAATGAACATGCTAATGATAAGAAAGCCTAACAAATGCAATCAGTGTAACCTGGTTTATTGTACCCTCAATGAATCCCCAACAATAAAAAATAAAATAAAAGAGAGAAAAAAAGTAAAATAGCCATATTGCTGATACAAAGAAGGTCTGAGTAATCAGAAGATCAAACCAGCCACAGCACATTCCTTTAAATTTAATCCAGAGACAACCCCTAACTGTTCAATTTTATGAAAGCTGAGAAGGTGAGGAAGCTGCAGAAGAAAAGTTTCAGGCTAGCAGTTGTTTTATGAGGTGAAAGGAAATAACCCATCTCCATAAAAGTGTATAGTGAAACAATAAGTGCTGATGTAGAAGCTGCAGCCAGTTAACCAAAAGATCTAGCTGAGATCATTGATAAAGACATTTATGCTAAACAAATTTTTCAATGTAGATGAAACAGCCTTCTATTGGAAGAAGATGCTGTCTAGAACATTAATATCTAGAAAGAAGTTCAAAGCCTGGCTTCAAAGCTTCAAAAGATAGGCTGACTCTCATTAGAGGCCAGTGCAGCTGATGACTAAGTTGAAGCCAATGCTTATTTACCATTCTGAAAATCCTAGAACTCTTAAAAATTAGGCTAAATCTATAAATGGAACAACAATGTCTGAATGATAGGACATATGTTCATAGAAAGGTTTGCTAAATACTATAAGCAGACTGCTAAGACATCCTACTCAGAGGAAAAGATCTTCAAAATACTGTGAAAAATAAATATATTATTGCTTACAGACAATGGACCTAGTCACCCAAGAGTTCTAAGAGATGTAGAAGATTAATGTTGTTTTCATGCCTGCTGACAATATGTGTTCTCCATGAATCAAGGAGTAATTTTGACTTTCGAATCTTTTAAAATACATATTTTGTAGCTGCTACAGACAGTGATTCCTTGGGTAGATCTGGGCAAATTAAATTGAAAACTGTGTGGAAAGGAATCACTTCTAGGTACCATTAAGAACATTTGAGTTTAATAAGGAAGGCGTGTTGTCACCTAATTGTACTAATTAATTCTTTGATGTCAAAATGTCAACATCAACAGGAGTTGGGAAGATATTAATTCTGATCCTCACGGATGACTTTAAGGGGGTTCAAGACTTCAGTGGAGGAAGTGTAACTGCTAATGTGATAGAAATAGCAAGAGAACTAGAATTAGAAATGGAGCCTGTATATATGACTGAATTGCTACTATCTCATGATAAAACTTGAATGGATGAGGAGTTACTTCTTGTAGATGAGCAAAGATAGTGGTTTCTTGAGATAGAATGAAGAAGCTATGAACATTGTTGAAACGACAACAAAGGATTCAGAGGAGTACGTAAACTTAGTTGATAAATACAGCAGCTGAGTTTGAGAGGGTTGACTCCAGATGCTATCAAACAGCATCATAAGCTACAGAGAAATCTTCTAGTAAAGGAAAAGTCAATGTGGCAAACTTCATTATCGTCTTATTTTAAAAAATTTCCACAGCCGCCCCAACTTTCAGCAACCACTGCCCTGACCCATCAACATAGAGGGAAGACCCTCCACCAGCAGAAAGATTATGACTTGCTGAAAGGCTCAAGTGATCATTAGCTTTTTTAGCAATAAAATATTTATAATTAAGGTATGTACATTGTCTTTTTAGACATCATGCCATTGCACATTTAATAGACTATAATAAGCATAAACACAAATTTGATATGCTTGAGAAACAAAAAAAAAATTGTGCAATTTGCTTTATTCTAGTAGTCTGGAACTGAACCCACAATATCTCTAAGGTATGCCTGTACAAAGATAGAGACATTTTCACAGTAAACAAGGTTTTGTGTCAGTTTAAATGCCAGATTGGTTTTACATCATATTTCTGTTTAAAACTTTTGAATAACACTTTGGCTAATTACTACATTCTTTTTATGTGTAAATAACCACCTCATTACTTACAGCTGAGAAGAATCCCTTTTTTCTATTAAAGTATACATTAATTGTTAAAATTTTTACTTCAGTTTGTACAGGTTGGTGATCTAAATCAACACAGCAATTCTTTTGACCGTCGATAGAATGGTCTGTTTGCCAGACTTTCTAAACCAGCGGTTCTCAACCTGTGGGTTGTAACCCCTTTGGGGCAGTGGGGGGAGGGGAAGACTCTTTCACAGGGGTTGCCTAAATACATCCGGCATATCACATATTTACATTACGATTCATAACAGTAGCAAAATTACAATTATGAAGTAGCAATGAAAATAATTTTATGGTTGGGGGTCACCACAACATGAGGAACTGTATTAAAGGGTCACAGTATTAGGAAGGTTGAGAACCACTGTTGTAAACATTGCCGAAGAACAGTTGATAAAATCCTAAATGATACACTTTGCTACTCAAGTACAGATTAACTTTTGTCCCACATATCTGTCTTGTAATTGTGGTGTAGGTAAATATTGAGTCTTGCACATGTTTCTAACTGATCTGAATTAACTGCACATATATAACATGCATGATTTCAAGGATTACTATAAAATTTTCAGAAATTATAGTAATCCTTGAAATCATGCATGTTATATATGTGCAATTAATTCAGATCAATTAGAAAATTACTGATAACTGATACTGATTTGGAATTATATAGAAACTCCTTAGCCCAAAGCAAATTGCTATTATTTTATCTTGAATGTCAGAGCACATGCTTACAATCTTAATTTTTTTAATTAGTAAAATTTGTCTCCCAGATCATTTTAAGATTATAATACGTAATGTACTGTTATCTAGCCATTATGTGGTGTTCAAATCTACTATTTTAGCAAACATACTAACGTTCTGCATTTTTAAAAACCTTAATAGTTTTCAAGCAGTATGATTTTTCAAAGTACATTTAGGGCTGAGATTAAATTGAATCCCCACAATCCTTATGATACTATGTAAGTCCCTCATTTGTTCAATTGCTTCTTTCAGAATTCAAAGTGTCAGAATTGACTAACCATATATTTAACCTCTGCTGTAGGTAACAGAAGAACTTAAAGCTCAGTTGCTCGGTTTCTCTTTATTTCTCGCTTCCAACACCAGCTCTTACATGAGATTTGGCTGTTTTCTTGTGCCATCTCTTTATATAGCTTCATGGCTATATTTGTCTTGCAGTTTTTAAGACTGCTGCTTATTTCAGTATTGGCTTAGGAGAGTTAAAATTACAGTTTGACATTTGAAATATGTTTTTATAGGAAAAAAATGTACCGAAAATGATCAGGGCAATATGAAAGATTTGGACTGTTCCATTCTGTTCAACAAAAAAAAATTTTACTAAAATATGCATGATCTTTTACTAAGTAATTCTAAATTATTTCCATTTTATGTACTTTCAGATGCTGCTGTTAATTCTGGAGAACTGTGGTTTGTAAACTTTTACTCCCCAGGGTGTTCACACTGCCATGATTTAGCTCCCACGGTACGTATTTTTCACATCCTAATTGGTATTTTATTTCTTATTGGTCTGCTATTTGTGTATTCTTTTTATATGTTAGAATTTTTTTCTGTTAGTAATTAGAGCTATTGGAAATAATTATCAGATACTTGCAAATATCTATCATTTTGATAAAAATTTTCTCCTTTAAAAGTGATAACTGAAAAAGTTGTGGTCAAGGAAGAAAAACGATCTTATCAGAGAAAGACTTATGTTTTCTTTTTCTCTCCTAGTGGAGAGACTTTGCTAAAGAAGTAGATGGATTACTTCGAATTGGAGCTGTCAACTGTGGCGATGATAGAATGCTTTGCAGAATGAAAGGAGTTAACAGCTATCCTAGCCTCTTCATTTTTAGATCTGGAATGGTAAGGGAGAAAGTTAGCATTTTTTAAATTCATGAGACTTTATAAAAAGTGAAATGCTAGAGAAAATACATGTGGATTTGTTGAATGTTTTGATTTTAAGTCTTATTTTATGTGCCATCTAACTGAGGTCAAGTAATAATAAACATTTTGGTTATTAGATGCCATTATTTTTACTTTGCTGTATTTCAAAATTAAATGTTTACCAATTTTAGTTTCTATCTTAAGGAACATAATAGTTTCCAAAGTATTTTATAGATATTGTCTCATTGAATATAAAGCTGATATTTACCAGTGATGAAACTGAAAGAAAATTATAAATGGTTTTTAAAATGTCTTCTATAGAATCTGTAATGTCAAGATTATCAAGGTATTTGGAAATATATTATTGAGAAACAGAACTTTACTTCATTATTCAAAATAATGTAAAACCAAAAGTATTTGGTAGTTTCAGTGTGTTTTAAAAAGTAAAAGATATTTCTCTTTTTATAAAAAATCAATAGGCTGCAGTGAAATATCATGGAGACAGATCAAAGGAGAGTTTAGTGAGTTTTGCAATGCAGCATGTTAAAAGTACAGTGACAGAACTGTGGACAGGTAATTTTATTTTCTTAATTTTCAAGGATACTTTGAAATTGGCATTTAAGTTTTTAGCAGAAATATTAACTTTTTGGTCATAATAAAATTTTAAAGTATCTTTTCCATGCTTCTTAGAAGGGGATTTTGTCATCTAATCTCTGCTGAAAAATATTTAACAAACTAGTTATATTTGTACAAAAACTTAAACAATTAAGATACAGGAAATTAATGTTTAGTAATATAAGCATTTTATTGCTTTCCTAAGTATTATATTGGGCAATAAATTCATGCCTATTCAGTTTAATTTTAAAGTTTAAAAACTATTCTAGAGCTTTTAATTTATTAAGTGATTTTAATCAGGTTATTTACTCTGAACTATCCATTAAATCACAGTATTTGGCTAAAGGGGTGTTCATTTCATGCACTGAATACCAGTTATGGGTCAGAAACTGTTATAGCCCTAGTCATTATGAAGACAACTAAAATGTGATGTATTATGAGGGAGATAAATGCAGGGAAGAATAAAAGACACAAAACAACCAAATTGAGAAAAATACTTCTTGAAAGAGCTCAAACCCTCTCATGAAAAGTTGGGAGCCTTAAGAGATCATTGTGTATCTGGGGAACTGGCAATATTTAAGGAATATGACAAAAAGATTGCATCAGCTGGTATGGAGAAAAATACAGCTGGCTGAACGGGTGGACAAAGCTCAGTTCACAAAGGATCTTACTTGCCAATATGAGTTTTTTTCTTAATGAAATAATATGTGATGAAAAAATTAGAGCACCATTGAAGGAATTTGACATAGTCAAGAGAATTTTTAGAAAGATAACTGTTATTACTCACAATGAATTGAAGAGGTTAGAAAGAAAAAAATTATAAGACTGTTTCCATTATCACAGAATAACTGATAAAAAATCTGCTTTATTTTCTTTAAAGGAAATTTTGTTAATGCCATACAAACTGCTTTTGCTGCTGGTATTGGCTGGCTGATCACTTTTTGTTCCAAAGGAGGAGGTAATTTTTTTTATTTTGTTAGGATGAAAAAGAGATCCTGACATTTAAATTTTAGCTGACAGTATTAATTATGCTGCTATAATTATTAATTAAAACAATGAATATTCACCTTTGTAATTATTTTACATAGAAGAGACTGCCAAGTTATTTTTTAATGTATCTTTTATTTAGTGGACAGTTTTTTCAGTTAAGATATACTCATGATAAATTATACCTTCAACCAGCCACAGATGTATTTAGCACTTTGTAAAAATAGTTGTTACAGCTATCACCCCTCCCAAAATAACAGTTTTTTGTAAATATGGACTTTGCTTCACACTTAACATTTATCAAAAATTTCTACATTTGTCTCATAAAATTATATATTTCAAGATGACAGCTTGCCATTTCTAGGAACCTTCCAATAAATTAAATAAAAACATCAGTAGCTTATATATCAAACCATAAACCATAAACTATATTCAAAAAATGAGATTGGTTAAAAGTTGGGCCTAGTATGTGGATTATTTTTCATATGTTCAATCACAACATGGCTCTTTTCCCTACACTTCATCTTTCAGCCTTTGTGCTGCTATATTAAGATAATAATGCCCCTAACCAAAAATCAATTAGTCACCCCATCCAGTAAGGCTTTGCAGCAAAAATCAGCCTTAAATTTAGTATATCTCCAACAGGTTTTATCTCATGTTGACCTAATGCCCAGATTTCTGTTCATCCACATGACTTTTCATACTTTTTGACATTCTTTTACTCATTTCAGATAAATTGCTTTTACCCATTTTTGTAGGTTCTATGATGCTGTAGCTCCCTTTCCTTTAAATCTTACTGTACTCTCGTATTCATACATAGGTTTTCATAAAAATAGTGAAGCCATTTTAAGATTTTATTGTATTTTGAGGATCCTTTACATACCTTTATCAAATAGGCCCATTTTATTACCCCAAAATTATGAGATCCCTTGAATAAAGAAGATTGTTGATAGAAGTTTCAGAATACGATCCTAAAAATATGCTGGAGAGAAAATGTTATGCTGTGTCACTAGAAATCCTGAGAAATCGAGAATGAGTGTGTGTGTGTGTGGAAAGTTTTCAGTGTTTATCAGTAGAGCTCAACTATTTGCCTTGGAATGAATGTGGTCATTTAGGGGAAAGGCAAATGGAAGTATTTTCACTGGGCTTAATAAGGCTAAAACTGCCTCAAAGTTTTTTTTCTCCCTAGATTGTTTGACTTCACAGACACGACTCAGGCTTAGCGGCATGTTGGTAAGCATCAATCATTCTGTAAAACTGTATCTCCATGTAAAACACATTTAGAAACTGATTTTCCATATTTTTTTCATAGTTTCTTGAACACTGAACTCAATTTTTTGTAATCTTATTTTCTGATAAATGTATTTATAGCTCTGAGTTGGTCTCTAAATAATTAGCTGTGTTCGGCAAAATGTGGTGTTGTGCTTTGTCATTCACTGGTAAGTATTCTGTAATATTTGTTCTTAGTAATTGCTCTCATGTTTTGGTTGGGGGGTATAGTCAGTATGTCAATTCTCTGACACTATTGAAACTCCCTTTGTGTCCTGGCATTTTGTCAGTTGTGAAAACTGTGAATTCTGTGAGTGTGACAGTAATTTATCTTCCACGTATATTAGGTGTAGTTATCTATTAGATCAAATTTATTAATCATATATTCAAATCTGCATCTTTTCTGATTAATCTATAATTTCTGAGAGGTGCATTGACACTTCCACCTACAAATTTTCATTTATTTATTCCTGTATTTCAGTCAGTTATTCCTTATATTTTGACCTTTATTGTTAGTAGCAACATATTCATGATCATCGTATCTTCTTGGTGGCTTCGTGCATTATGAATTTTGTTTTATTTTATATTAAAATCATGTAGCATGCTTTTGTTCCTTCCCCTCACTTATTTCACCCTGTGGGTTAGGCCAGTGATTTTTTAGGACTACACATTACACTCACCTGGGGAGCTTTTAAAAATGATTTTAAAAAACCTCCAACCTGGTCTGCTGGATCAATTAAAATCAATATTTGAGGGTGAGGTCTGAGCATCAGCATTTTTTTTTTTTTTAATCTTTGGCAGGCCGAGCAATTAGCCTGTATGTTTCCTTTCCAGTATGGTCTTTATATGCTTTTAAATCAAGGATATGCTGGCCTTGTAAATGTTTTGGAAAATCATCTTTCTTCTTTGCAAACCATTAGTGTATGGTTGGTGTTACTTCTTCCTCAAATTATTTTCTTTTTTGGTAAAATTCATGAGGGAAGCCGTCTGGACATAGAGTGTTCTTTTAATTCATATTTGAAGAGTTTTCTACAGTTTCCTTTTTAATGCTGTATATTGAATTATATAGACTTTTTACTTGTGTTAAATTCTTTCTAAGATTTTGTCCTTTCAACTAAATTTCTTAACGTATTGCTGTGACTTGTACATAATATCCTATTTTTTTAATATGTGTAGGATCTGCAGTGATGTTCCTTTCTGCTTTCTGATAATAGAGATGGCATAAAAACTTTTCTTTTTTCTTGGTTAGGTCAAGCTTTACAAGTCTTTTCAAAGTCTTAGTGTTTACCTTTATTGATTTTCTGTTGTACTCTTGTTTTCTCTTTCATTGATTCACACACAATTTCCTTCCTTCTACTATTTAGGTTTTTTATTTATTTTTTTATTTATTTATTTTTTTATTTTTTATTACTCTTTAGATTTTAATGTGCTGTTTTTTCTAAATTGTTAACTCGGATGATTAGGTCATTGATCTTCAAGCTTTCCTTTCAAAACTATGAATTTAGACTGTTAGTACAGCTTTAACTGCATTCTGTATTTTAGCAGATATTTTCATTGTCAATCAGTTCGAGATATTTTTTGATCTTCCATTTTTGTTTTTTCTTTAAATCACAGATAATTTAGTACTGGATTTAGTTGTCAAACACATGGGATTTTTTAAAGCTTTTTATTATGGCTAGCTTAGTTCCACTATAGGTAGTGAACATGGTTTTTGTTTTTTGAAAGTTTTTTTTTTTTTTTTTTTTTTTGGTTTTTTGGCCGGGGCTGGGTTTGAACCCGCCACCTCTACTCCTTGAGCCACAGGCGCCGCCCTTTTGAAAGTTCTTGAACCTTGCTTTATGGCCCAACATTCCATGGTAAATTTTTTTTTGTGGCTTTTGGCCAGGGCTGGGTTTGAACTCACCACCTCTGGCATATGAAACCAGCGCCTTACCCTTTTTGCCACAGGGCTGCCCCTTGGTAAATTTTTTATAAGTAAATTCTGTAATTCGCAGGTACACACTGTCAAATTATTTGTGTATAATTTGTTAACTATGTTAATCAAATCTACTAGATCTTTATAATTCTATGCATTTGCATGGTCCCATTAATACCACCTAGATCATGATCTATTCTTTCTGCTTTTGTCTTTGATTTTTTGAAGTTTCATTACGTATTGCATAAGCATCAATTTCTTATTATTCTGCTTGAGATTTATTGGACTTCTTAAATCAATAGATTAATGTCTTTTATTGATTGTGGAAACTTCTCAGCTGTTATTTCAATTACTATTTCTATCTTTATTATTTGTCTGAGATCTCAGATGAAAATGTTACACCTCTATTTGTTTATCAACTTGCCTAGTCTAAAAAAATATTTCAACAACATGAGGTTGTAAGAAATGTGCTTTTCATAATAGGATTTGTAGCTCATGAAAGGAGCTCAGCCATAATAGCTTGAAACTGAGAAGGTACTAATTTACATGCACATTGTAGATTGACACACAGAATATCTAATAAACCATATGATAATTGTTTGAAAGGACAGTCAAAATGAAAAGTCCTAAATAGTCAGTTTGACTTTTTTCATGCCTGATTACTGAATGGCTTGCTTTCTATAAAAATTTATAAATGTAGTTTTTTGTAAATTTTAAAAAGAATTCTAAAAAACAGATCTTTAATATCAGGAAAAACCTTAAGTCATTATCTCAAATTATTGAGTGCTATTAACAAAAGCTTTGCCTTTTTCCTTGTTGTGACAGTGGGGGCCATTTGCTGTCTGTGACAAACATAACCTTGCTCTCTAAACCTGTAAAACTATCTTTCTCTTTCTCAATAAACCTTGTTTCACATTTGCCTTACCAAAAAAAAAAGTTTTAATTTTATAATGGAAAAATTGTGTTTTTAGCTAAAATTGTTTTTTTTTTGTTTTTTTTTTTTTACTTTTTCTTCCATTTACAACATGGCCTATTTTTTGTTTGTTTGTTTCCATTTTAGGATGGTCTTGTTAATGTAGGATGGATGGATTGTGCCACCCAGGACAACCTCTGTAAAAGTTTGGATATTACAACAAGTGCCACTGCTTATTTTCCTCCTGGAGCCACTTTAAATAACAAAGACAAAAGCAGTATCTTGGTATGAATCGCTGTATTGTAATTTCTTTACATGTATATGTACACATACATTCAAAAGTAGTATATTTTTTAAGCATGGAGCAAGGAAATTAATCAGTTTATACAGACAGTGCCAAAAAAGGTATACATATTTTAAGATTTCAATTATAAGAGGTGCTCAATGTGACTTGTATTCATCTTTTGTTAGAGGTATATATTAAATATTGCAATTTTAATAGAGGTTTTTCCTGTCTTAAAATATGTGGGTTTTTTGCACCCTTTGTATTTTATTTGGAGGATTCTATTTAATACCTCAGTTTGTAAAGTTTAAGAATTATTTTTAAACTATCATTTATATTACATTTAAAACCATTATACTCTTACATCATATTTAAATTTACATTAAAATCCATTACAAGCTTAAATCCCAAAGGTATGGAATACATTCTTAGGTTAATGAAAGAATATTTACAAGGACTTTCTGGAAAGTACCCAGCCATTGTTAATACCATTTTTCATATTGTATGGCTTGTATAGTGTGTATACTTTATGGACAATCCTTATATACCATGAGTTTTCATTGTTTTACATTTAATTGTATATTTTCCGATATCAAAAGTATAGATCAGTGGCAGTTTGGCATGGGGCCCAGGTATCTACTTTTTTAAAGCACCCTATGGAATTCTGTAAATTTAGTTTGGAGATCTGATGTGGTTTACTCCTTAAGTTGATGAATAAGAAAACTTAGGCTCAAGGAGTTGAGCACAAATAGTGAGATATCAGATAGGTCCCTAGGGAATCCCAAAAGAAAATGAAGTACTCTTGATAAAGACAACCTAAGGAGGTTTGTCTCCTCCTTTGGTTGTCTTCTCTGTATTTTAATTATGCATTTTTGGATGTTGATAAAGATAACACGTACTTATTTCAGAAATTCCTATATTGTGCAGAGTTGTATAAAGATTTTAAATTCCTAGAAAACAATTGACAGCCACCATCAAATCTTGGTAAATGCTCTTGCAGACCTCTACTTACATATATGTGCAATTTTGACTATGTGTTGACAATTCTGTAGTTTATATCTGTGATTCAGACCTCTGTCCTTCACTTCAGATGTGCATACATGTACTACTATCGGTTAAATATCCCTGTTGGGATATTAGTGTCTCAAAAATAAATACCTATAACTATCCTCCTAGTATTTTCACATAAATCTGTTTCACTGAGTTTTCCCCATCTCAATTAAGGAAAACTCTATCCTTTATTTTTGAGTTCAAATGCTCTGGAGTCGTTCTTGATTCCTCTTTTTCTCCTCTTTAATACCAGTTCTTCAGGAAATTCTATGGCTCTATCTTTAAAATGTTTCCTTATACACAATATGGATGGGTGGGTATAGATAGGTAATGTTTCATTAATAGGATTATATAGTAGATTCTAATATTGTTTTTTCGCTTAGTATATCAAGAAAAATTTTTTTCTCACTTTATTAATGTATATGTTAACAATACCTTTTATTTATAAACAAATATATGCTATTACTCAGACTATTACTAAAAGGATAATGTATATATCCTTTACATAATAAATATATAATGTAATATATATATAACATTATCCTTTTAGTAATTTAACAGTCTGAATAATCCACTAAACATGACATTCTTAGTTTTAATCAGTACTTTCTTGATATTTATACTTTTTAAACTTTATTTAAATTAATATGAGGGTACAATATTTGGTATTTATACTTTTTCATGATTAAAAGCACTGTTGTAATGAGCCCTCTTGTAATGTTTATCTTTGTGTACTTCAGTTAATCTGTTTAGAATAGAAAAACCGTGGCAATTTAAAATTCAGTCATTCTTGCCATATTGCCCTCCAGAAAAGCTGTACTAGTTTACACTGTGTCATCAGTTCAGGAGGACTGGCTTCCCCTTAGCCACTTAAAATAGCTTCTTGCCTTCAGTATTATCTCTGGGCTTTATGATTAAAAAAAAAAAAAAATGAAAAGGTCAGATGCTGTCTTAGACAGGAAACAGAAATGAATGACAGTGCAAATGTAAAAACATGGAATGGTGAATTAAACACTCCTGTCCTTCCTAAAACTGTTCAAGTGTTGAAAGTATAAAACACTGTGCCACTTAAATATATCTAAAAGGTAAAATTCAGAGGCTAGACAATATCCTTTATAGGTCTAAATAGCAAATTCTATAAGACAAACAGGTTTATAATAATGAGATTCTTATAGCTTAATCACCTACACATTTATGTATGCTGTTGTCGGAGTATGCTTAGTAGAATCTTCATAATGAATGTGACTAAAGCAAATAAGCTATAGAAAACTAAGGCATAAAAGATTTATATTGGGGCATTTTAAGCTCTTTGGTAGCAAGAATTATTTCATATAGGACTTAAGAATGTTTATTCTGTAAATTTAAAATAAAAACAAAAAACTAGTTTTAAGAAAAGAAACTTAGAAACAGTGGGTATAACCTAAGAATGGAGAACTAAGTTTTTTTCTATTCATATGTTTGTTCTCATGTCTACCACTGTTAAGCTGTGGATTCCATGATAGTTCTTATTAGTTTTTAATGAAGTGTTAAACATAGATAGTTCACAATTAATTAAAGATATAGATATATTAAAATCTGTTTGTCAACTCTCATACACTTTCTTGATTTAACCATTGCTACAGTCTTTGTAATTAACAGCTATTTCATTGAGAATTAGACCAGCAGGGAAAGTTCTGTGAAAAAAAAAAAAAAAAGCTGAGGATAAAATATAGACAGAAATAAAGCATATGTTTAGGGGGGGCTGTTTTTAGATTTTTTTTTTTTTTTGAGACAGTCTCACTCTGTTGCCTGGCATAGAGTGCAGTGCTATTATCATAGCTGTCTACAGCCTCACACTTCTGAGGTCAAGTGATCCTCCTGCCTCAACCTCCCGAGTGACTGGGATTAGAGATGCACATCACTACACTCAGCTAGTTTTTTTCTATTTTTTAGTAGAGACAGTGTTTCATTCTTGCTCAGGCTAATCTCCTAAGCTCAAGCAGTCTTCCTGCATTAACTGGTTTGTCAGACTGCTAAGATTATAGACATGAGCCACCATGCCCAGCTCTTTGGGTGTGCTTCAAATAAAAGAGTTGAATCTAAGATACATTTAAGATAAGGTTTTTGTATTTCAGTTTTTTAATGCTCTGAAAAGCAGTAGGATACATTCCAATTTTCCAGTTATACGTTCTTTTTTTTGAGACAGAGTCTCAAGCTGATGTCCTGGGTAGAGTGCTATGACATCACAGCTCACAGCAATCTCTAACTCTTAGGCTTAAGCAATTCTCTTGCCGCAGCCTCCCAAGTACTTGGGACTACAGGTGCCCGCCACAATACCCTGGCTATTTTTTGGCTGCAGTTTGTCATTGTTGCTTAGCAGACCTGGGTCAGGTTCGAACCCGCCACCCTAGGTGTACGTGACCAATGCCCTTGCCAACTGAGCTATAGGCGCTGCCAGAGTTATATGTTCTTAATTACTCTAATTATTGGTTGGGATATTGAAGTGTCTTAGATCAGAGATTGTAGTGTTAATTTTTTTAATTGGATAAAGAACATTGGTAAAACATGATTAAAATTAAACTGAACATAATGTTAGTTTTTTCCTTATGATTTAGAGGTCGCTCCAGGTTATTCTGAGGATTTCCATAGACTACATAGCATAAGTTTCAGTTAATGAAAACACCTTACAGAATTTAGTGTATATCACTATTTTTAAGAAATAGTTATGTAATATTAGTAATTGCCAAACTATGATATACCTGTTTGTCTTTTGAAAAAACGACTTTTGGAATCATTTGAAAAACTGTTTAACTTATTTTCTTAATTAAAATGACTACTTTGAAAACAAGAAAAAAAAGACACCAAATATAAATGTTTATTCAAAATGATTACAATATGATCTTCTTATTCTAGTTTCTTAATTCACTGGATGCTAAAGAAATATATTTGGAAATAATACAGACTCTTCCAGATTTTGAACTACTTTCTGCCAACACACTAGAGGTAATGTTTTTATTAATCATAAAAGTGTTTGTAACATTTAAAGTCTTAATATATTAAAACTAGCATTGGTTTTATTCATCTTCAACTAGAATTGAAAGTACTACTTTCAAGGGATTATACATTCATCAGTTCTAGGTTAAATTCTAACGGGAGTTCTGGTGTAGGTGATTCAGAGTCAATCTGTAGTTTTGGAAAACCTATCCAATCCTGAAGGTACTCTTCAAAAGGAAGATGAGAAAAGGCAAGATTTTAATCACAAATCAATCTTAGATTTGATTTGTAACTGTTCTTGCTTACATAACTGTTTTTATTGTTCACTTAGAATTAAAAATCATTCAGAAAGCTCTGTGGTCAGTAAGTAGAATAAAGAGTCTACCACAAACTGAATACTTTTAAACATTCTATTCACAAACTAAGTCTACCTACCTACCAAATCTTAAAAAGACTGAAAAGGCTGACTTTCCCACCCACCTATTCCCCCCCCAACTTTTTAGCTATATGTTGTTAAAACTTTTTGTGCAGCCATCTACCTTAAAATTTTATAATTTAGTGACTTACCCTACTGTGATATAATTGATCTACATAAGCATTATTCTAAGTACGAAATAGGAGAATAACTCAAAATTTTAGATAATATTTTGAAATAATGGGTGGTAGCTAAAATAACCTTAAAGTCAAAGAAGTAAAGATTAAAACCCTTAGAATTTCCCTTCTCTGACATTTCTTTTTCTTTATCACATTTAAGGATCGTTTGGCTCATCATCGGTGGCTGTTATTTTTTCATTTTGGAAAAAATGAAAATTCAAATGATCATGAATTGAAAAAACTAAAATCTCTACTTAAAAATGATCATATTCAGGTAAGAGAAGTCCACTGTGCTTAGCCTTCTGCTAGTCTTCTTTCTTGTTAATGTAATACAGACAATGAAATTTTAAATAACATAAAAACGTTTGTTTGAAATTCTAGGTTAAGAAGCCTATGTGTTTTTGGTTTATGTTTTATTTTTCTTTTCTTCTATTAGAAATTGATGTGAAGGGCAGCTCCTGTGGCTCAGTGAGTAGGGTGCCAGCCCCATATACCGAGGGTGGCAGGTTCAAACCCAGCCCCGGCCAAACTGCAATAAAAAAAATAGCCAGGCGTTGTGGCGGGCGCCTGTAATCCCAGCTGCTTGGAGGCTGAGGCAAGAGAATCGCGTAAGCCCAAGAGTTAGAGGTTGCTGTGAGCCGTGTGATGCCACGGCATTCTACCCGAGGGCAATACAGTGAGACTGTCTCTACAAAAAAAAAAAAAGAAATTGATGTGAAATTCGATAAGTGATTTTCATTTCTTTTGCCATTTGATAAATCTGTATCGTAAGTTTTTGGAGGAAGTTATAGATTATCTTTCCCTTAAGACTGTTATTTATGTAATTTTTATTTAAAAACTAGAATATATAAATAAGCACAGAAATTAATTATCTAAATAACCTGCGTGGTCATTATTCTGATAACTCTGCTAAGAATTCACTGTATAACCTTTTAAGCTTTTTGAGAGTACTTATATGTGGGCATATGTATTTGCACACGCATGCATAAGTAATGGACAGTGTAAGAGGTACATGTAAATTTACATGTATACTTTTTAATCAATGGATTTGCTGTATACTTTTTTTTTTTTGACACGGAGTCTCACTAATTAGCCCTCGGTAGAGTGCCATGATGTTACAGCTCACAGCAACCTCAAACTCTTGGGCTTAAGCGATTTTCTTACCTCAGCCACCCAAGTCGCTGGGACTACAGGCACCTGCCACAACACCCAGCTGTTTTTTGGTTGTAATTGTCATTGTTGTTCGGCGGGCCCAGGCTGGGTTTGAACCTGCCAGCTCCGGTGTATATGGCTGGCGCCCTAGCCACTTGAGCTATAGACACTGAGCCTATATACTGTTTCTTAAATTTGGGTTTTTTGGTTTATGTCTTTGGAGGAGGATTTTTTCTTTTTTTTTTTTTGTAGAGACAGAGTCTCACTTTATGGCCCTCGGTAGAGTGCCATGGCATCACACAGCTCACAGCAACCTCCAACTCCTGGGCTTAAGCGATTCTCTTGCCTCAGCCTCCCGAGCAGCTGGGACTACAGGCGCCCACCACAACGCCCAGCTATTTTTTGGTTGCAGTTCAGCTGGGGCGGGGTTTGAACCTGCCGCCCTCGGTATATGGGGCCAGCGCCTTACCAACTGAGCCACAGGTGTTGCCCAATTTTTTCTTTTTGAGAGAAGGTCTCACTTTGTTGCCTAGGCTAACATACAGTGGTGTTGTAATAGCTCACAGCAACCTCAAACTTCTGGGTTCAAGCATTTCTCTTGCTTACCCTCCCAAGTAGCTGGGACTACAGGTACACACTACCATACCTGGATAATTTTTCTATTTTTCTTTTTTTTTTTTTTTTTTTTTGTGGAGACAGCAGAGTCATTCTTACTTAGGCTGGTCTTGAACTCATCATTCCTTATATATGTTTACCTCATCATTCCTTAAAGGCTAAGTAGTACTTTACTATATAGCTATATAATAATTGTTTAACACATCCTGTATTACTTATAGGTTACTTTTTGTATATCAAATGATACAGGATCTGTCCAGTTAATTCCTTATTATGAGGAACTTTTGACATAAAGTTAAATCAAACATTTTTAAGTGTTTTTATTCTTACCAGAGTCCTCCAAAATGTTTATATGAATTTATAATCTCATTGACAGCATATAAATGGCCATTTCTTCACACTTAGGCCAGTCATGGTATTATCATTCTTTATAATCTTTACTGCTCTAATAGGTCAGAGGTAATATGTTAAAATATGCTTTCATTTCTTTGCTTTCTAGTGGCTCCGGGAAGATTTTTTTTTTTTTCACATATTAACAAGTTATAATTCTGTTCTAGTTTATTTTCTGTTTATATCCCTGGCCCATTTTCTTTTTTACTGTCTATTTTGTTTCCTAATAAACCTGTCTTAAGTGTTGCAAGTTGTTTTCTTCATTTACCATATGCTGTTCTCCTTCACACTGTATCCTTCTCCTGCGTTAGTTCTGCTTCTCATATCTTACTTAGAAAACTCTATTCTACCCCACCAAATATATAAACATCCTCTACATTTTTAGAAGAGGTTTCTTAAATACCTTCATATTTTCTTGGGAGTTTTCCTGTGAGGTTTTTGAACTCTCTTGGAAGGATTTTTAACTAAATTCAGTTTTAGCATTAAAGGTAAATGAATTACTTCTGTCTTCAGAGCCCATTATTTTCTCTTTAAGAACTGTCACTAGAGCTGTGTCATTTTTGGATTATCATTATGAATACTTAAAAGTTGAATGTGTAACATTGTGTGTTCTCATCAAATTCCACCTTCTCTTTCTACTGTAGGTTGGCAGGTTTGATTGTTCCTCTGCACCAGACATCTGTAGTAATCTCTATGTTTTTCAGCCATCTCTAGCAGTATTTAAAGGACAGGGAACAAAAGAGTATGAAATTCATCATGGTAAGGATGGAAAAAAATGACAAAAATTCATCATTTTCAAATAGAAATTTTGAGTTTTTTTAAACCTCGTGTTGTATGGACATGCTTATTGTAAATAAGCATGCTTATTCCTCTTAGTAATATATGAGGAATGATATTTTCAATTGCAGATAGTCATTTATTCTCTTTGTTCTCATATAGTCAGTATTTTGATCAGTGTTTCTGGTGATAGGTCAGGCTAGTGAGGAATTTAAGTCCTGCTTGTTGGCAAAAGTAAGCAACACCGACAGTTACCTTTATAGTGTGCCACATGTAACATCTTAGCCATTACAGGCAATACCCAGATACTCTTAAATTTTTCTGCCACTAGATTTTCAGACTTCTCCATGAACTGCCTTTACTCCCTCTTGCAGTTATAATTACATTTCTTCATTTCAACTTATTTAAGACTTTAGCTCTGCATTCATTTACGTATAGTTCCAATCCCAAGAGTTTGGAATACATCAGAGTCCCTGTCCTAAAAGAGATTAAATATAGCAAAAGAGACACACAAACTACCAAGCATAATATGGCTAAGTGAGTAACAGATACTGATGAAATATCTGTGTGGTGACAAACACTGCTTTAGGTTTTAGGGCTATAAGTTGTAAAACATGAACTCTCAAGAGATTTAAAATACAGTTTACTAGGGACAGGTGAGAAGATCCATAAGAAAATGTGAAAAATATTTCAATGGCCATTATATAAAAATTACAAGATCAAATAAAGAGACTTCTACATGTTATATATAAGGAAGTAACATTTGAGTTGAGTATAAAGTACTGAGTTTCCACAACAAATGTACAGAAAAGGAAATGAGGCCTCTAGGCTAGAGGAACTGTGAACAAAGGAACTGTGAACTGCCCATATATTTGACTTGGTGAATTGGCACTTGAATAACGTACTATACGTGTAAGTTGACTGTGGTAGCAATATATAAGATGGATTAGTTAAGGAATGCTGGGGTATACTACAGTAACCTAAATTCAGGCAGTAGTTATGGAGTTGGAGATGGTAAGCAATATAACAGAATTATGAAATGAGGCAGAGAAAGAAGGCAACGTTCACTCTAGAGAATCATATTTAGGCACCTAGTGGATGATTATGCTTTTGCCAAGATAAGGAAAGTGAGGAAAAAACAAGTTTCGGGGAAAAAAACTGAGCTTCAGTTTGAATATACAGTCATGTATCATTCAAACTATAGGGATGCTGTCTGAGAAATGTATCATTAGGTGATTTTTGTCATCATACATAGTGTACTTACACAACGTAGATACATAGATAGCTTACTACACACCTAGGCTATCTGGTATAACTTATTGCTGCTAGGGTACAAACCCATATACCGTGTTACTGTACTGAGTATTATCTGCATCTGTAACAAACAGTGGTAAGTATTTGTGCATCTAAACATAGAAAAAGTTATGTATTTTACTACACTTTAATGGTGATAGGAATTTTTCAGCTCCAGTGTAATCTTACAGAACCACCATCGTATGTGTAGTCCATCATTGACCAAAATGTCATTATGTGGTGCATGACTGTGTTGTGTTTGAAATGTTAATGTGATATTCAACTATAGTTTTCCCCTGGGCAGTTGGTATTGTGGGTTTTCAGAGAGATCTAAGTTAAGAAAATGATTTACAGGTTAGGCCTTTAGTAACAGCTAGGGACAACATAAAGAATTCTAAAAAACACTTTTATTTTTTTTTTATTGTTGGGGATTCATTGAGGATGCAGTAAACCAGATTACACTGATTGCATTTGTTAGGCAAAGTCCCTCTTGCAATGGTGTCTTGCCCCCAAAAGGTGTGGCACACACTGAAGCCCCATCCCCTTCCTTCTCCCCTCTCTCTGCTCTTCCTTTCCCCATCCCTCCCTCCTCCTCTCTCTCTCCCCTTCCCCCACCCCCACCATGACCTTAATTGTCATTAATTGTCCTCATATCAAAATTGAGTACATAGGATTCATGCTTCATGCTTCTCCATTCTTACGATGCTTTACTAAGAATAATGTCTTCCACTTCCATCCAAGTTAATACAAAGGATGTAAAGTCTCCATTTTTTTAATGGCTGAATAGTATTCCATGGTGTTAAACACTTTTAAAGTGATTATTTTGTATGTAGGAAAAAACATTTCAAAGAGATTGACATTTTAACTAGTTCTAGAAACAGAAGAACACGTAAGGAATAGGTCCTCCCCACACAGCAAACCCATAGTTAATATACCAGACACTAAAACCTCATCAAAATTAGTTTGTTCTTAAGTTCATCTTCCTTTAATATTTTGAATATAAAAACTCAAATATTTCTGGAGATACAAGTGGCAGAATGTGGATTTTAATATTTTTCTTATTCTATTTCAAAGGAAAGAAGATTCTATATGATATACTTGCCTTCGCCAAAGAAAGTGTTAATTCTCATGTTACCACACTTGGACCTCAAAATTTTCCTGCTAATGAGAAAGAACCATGGCTTGTTGATTTTTTTGCCCCTGTAAGTTATTTTTGTCTGCCAGACTTTAGTATTGTCAGATTTTCTCTTCTCATAGCAAAAGACATTTTTTAGGTAACCTTGAACTATTAATACCAGAACTGTGTCATTCCGTTTGGCCACTATTACATACTCTAAGTGTGTGCTAATATAATTCCCACTCTAAGAATTAAGCATATACCAGTGGGATTTGCCAGTAAGTACAATTTTGACTGACTTAGCAAATTGCTTGTTACAAAAATGATGGGGTTTGTTTGTTACATTTGGCTTAGTGCTTTGAGTATTTTTTTTTTCCCTAGTGGTGTCCACCATGTCGAGCTTTACTACCAGAGTTACGAAGAGCATCAAATCTTCTTTATGGTCAACTTAAGTTTGGTACACTAGATTGTACAATTCATGAGGGACTCTGTAACATGGTAAGTCAAAGTATGAACAATTTAGTCTGATTTTCTTATAAAATACAGATGTTTTGGCAGTCTCATCTTAGTAACTTTTTCAAATATACATCTTCCATTTAGAGTACTAACAGTTTAAACAAGTAATTTCCGCAGAATGATATCGAAACGTGATTAGATTAAAACCTGATGATCTATGGTAGAATGTAGTAAATGTGGGAGGTAGATAGGTTGACGTCTCAGTGGAATGCCCCACCTCAATCTAGGAGAATCCAGGGAATGGGTGCAGATGCGCTATCCCTAGGGCCTCATCAGGACCACCAAAGATGACAAGAGCCCAGAGGCACTCCCAAACAGGGCAAAGTCATTGCAACTATTCCTTGTGCACCAACAGTCAACAGATGGGGCAGGACTGAGCCCTTTAGCAGAGCTGAATCCTTTGAACTCCTGATCCGCAGTTTAGATTAGGGAACCTGGCTTGCTTGCCCTACAAGGATGAAACTGATTTTTCCCTCTAACCAATCTTCCTGCGGACTTGGGGTTCTTTTGACCCTATCTTTTGGCATCTTTACATTTTGTATATACATTTTGTGTTAGAAATCAATAAAAGCCTTCTGAATAAGCCAGAGAATTACTGCATTGTCCCAGTCTGCCACTTAGAGCAGGACAGTGTACACCTTTCTCCAAGCATTCTCAGACTCTGTCCTAAGCCTGCGTAGATTATTGTCATTTCCCCAGAGATGTTTCCCTTGTCCCTCTCAATCCAGGTCAGGGTCCATGGCCATAACCCAAAGAGAAAATGTTTTCTTCTTTCGGGAAAAAGTAGAAATTATGTACCTCCTAATGAAAGTATATATTGTCGATAACATATTCTTAGCAAAAAAAAAAAAAAAAAATCTTAAAATAGATCAAGCCTCCAGATTCATTACTGTTTGGAAATCCAATGACAGAAGAACACTTGACACTGTGGGCATGCAAACTATAAATCCCAGCGTGTGGAGAACTATGCAGGACAAACACCCAGTTTATTAGACAAACACATTGCAGGGACAGAGAAGGAGAGATTAAAGAAATTTAAAAGACATCGTCAAATGCCATGTTTAGGCCTTTTTTGAATGCAGTTGAAACAAACAAAATACCAAAAAAGGTAATTGAGTAAAATGAAATGTGAACACTGACCAGATATGTAATGATGTCAAGGAATTATTGTTAAATTGTAGATGTGCAAATAGTATGGGTATACTGAGGAGAAAGTTCTTAAATTTTAAAAATGTTGAAATAGTTATAGATGAAATGATATATTGTATGGAATTTGCTTAAAAATTGCATATGGTATATGGAATAGTCTTTGAGGTAGGAGTATAATAGGTGAAATAAAAGTAGCCATGAGTGGGTGACTGTTGAAGCTACATGAGGGTTTATTTTCTCTCTACTTCTCTGAATGTTTTAATAAACTCAAAAACCAAAATGTTAAAAAAAAAAAAAAGAGGTGAAAGGAGAGAGAGAGAAATGAGAAAAGGGAAACAAAAAAAAAATTCCTGTGTTTTTAGAACATAATAGAAATAAACTGTAGTCCCACCTCTGGAGGCTGAGGTGGGAGGATGGCTAGAGGCTAGAAGTTTTAGGCTATAGATGCTATAATGTCAAGGCAAATTTCAAAAAATTCAATAGGAAAAGAAGTTATAGATATTTTATGTAAAAGGAAATCCAACAAACATGAAAAATTTGATTTCACTAGTCATCAAGAAAATACAAACAAAAGTCAGATACCTTACTCCACCAAATGAAAATTTATTAATCTCATATTCACAACTATATGAATAAATTATCCAGTCACACAGGGGACTACTATAGACTATGAGTATCCAGCCCACAGGCCTCACATGGCCAGGATGGCTGAGTGTGTGGCCCAACACAAAATCATAAACTTGAAAACTCTGTAAGATTAGTTTGTAACTTTTTTTCCTGTTGGAACTCAGTTTGTATAGTTTTGAGAGTCTTATATGTAACTTTGAAAAGAAATGCCAAATATATAGAACTATTTAATTTGAATTCCTTTAGATTTCAAATATTAAATATTTAAAACTAGATGTTAAATATTCTCAATATTCAACTCATTACATATATATAAGGTTTTGAAACTATGGTGTCAGATTCACTTAGAATAAAGGTTAGGATTTACCACACACCAATTGGCTGACCTTGACCAAGTCACTTAGCTCTCATTAACTCAAGTTTCCTAATTTATAAAGTGGGTTTTACAATTTTAACTACTAAGTAAATTTGTTGTGAGGAATAAAAAAGAAACTATGTTAAGTGCTAACTACTGCTTGACACACAGTAAGCACTTGCTAAATTTTAGTTATGATTGCTTTGTTAACCTAATGAATTATTTGAATTTATACATATTTTGCAAATCTTTGATAATTTTAGAAAAAAAATTTTGTATCTCAAAGATTCCAATTTGCTAAAGAGTGTTTTTCAATTTTAAGAGTTCAGCTATAGCAAATCCACAGACAGGGATTTCTTTGTAACTTTTTAAAAAATAAAAGCTTTAGAGAGATGCTTCCTACATTGGTTTCCATACAAATTCTGAGGAAATTAAGTATTTTGTACTATGTAGGATATCTTGAATATAGAATAAAGAGTGACCACATTCTTAGGGCATGATTCATAATTCTTTAACCTATAGTCATGTACATATTATTTCTTTATTCTTGACATTTTATGTCCTTGATCATCTACTTTTAGAAAATTAGAGCATTTATTATGGTTTTTAAAAAAGACTAAAGCCTGCTCTTTACAGCCTCTTCTTACCTTCGTTCAAGAGTAAATAAAAAGTGACCAAGTACGTATTAATAACTCATGCTCACTTCTCAATGATTTCATGCCTATGGTTTTCATAACTAATGGAGTGTATAAATAAGGATCAGGTATTTATCAGTATTCATCACCAAGAATCTATCTTCTTTGATAAATCTGGCTAGATGAAAATTTTTCTGACACCTGCAATTTAAAAATGAGTATTTTAATCTTGTTGTTGTTTAAAGCCAAGCTAGTTATAAATTTTAAACAAATAGGCAAAATAAATCTTTAATTTGTATTCTCCTTCCTAACAGTATAACATTCAGGCTTATCCAACAACAGTGGTATTCAACCAGTCCCACATTCATGAGTATGAAGGACATCACTCTGCTGAACAGATCTTGGAGTTCATAGAGGTATTTCAAATCATAGTCCATAGCTAGAAATACTTCTATTTATATGAACACGCTATGAATATAAAAATGTTTAATAATGGGATTTATTCTTTTCATTTGAAAACTAGTTTTTGACAAGAAAATGTTTAATTTTTCTAATGTTTTACTCTATGAGGTCTGACAGTTAAGTTTGAGAATTTGCCGCTGTACACTTACATTGCCAGCACTGTACAAACAACTCAGTAAGGTTTCATAACCTTGGTATATCAGTGTCTCACAGCTATGACCATGTTGACATGTGGCAGTGTCTTACTAGTCACATTCACTGTCGCATGTTTTTGTGTGCCAGCATAATATTGGAGTTTGAATTAGAGAAATGAACAAACATTAAGTTTCTTGTTAAACTTGGCAAGGGTGGAAGTGAAATCAGGGACATATTAGCCCAAGTTTATGGGGATTGTGCCATGAGCAAAATGGTAGTACACAAATGGATTAAACGTTTTTTGAAGGCTGGGCACAGTGGCGCAACGCCTGTAATCCCAGCACTTGGGAAACTCAGGAGAGTAGATTGCCTGAGCTCACACGTTTGAGACCAGCCTGAGCCAGAGCAAGACCTCATCTCTAAAAATAGCCACGCATTGTGGCGGGCATCTATAGACTCAGCTACTTGGGAGACTGAAGCAAGAGAATCGCTTAAGCCCAGGAGTTTGAGGTTGTTGAGAGCTGTGACACCATAGCAGTCTACTGAGGATGACAAAGTGAGACTGTCTCAAAAAAAAAAAAAAAAAAAAAAACAATAAATAAATAATTTTTTTCTAAGGGGAGAGAAAATGTCACTAATGAAGAGAGGTCAGGGCAGCCAGTAATAAGCAGAACTGATGAAAACATAGCAAAAATTTATCAAGCTGTGTGTGTCATCATCTGACTTTAAGAAGCTTTGCAAACCAAGTAAACATACCAGTCCAGATCAAGAGTCAAAACAATGATTTTGACTGGACAAACAGGTTAACCAAGTTTACTATTTGGAAGTGCTGAAAAACTGTGAAAAACATGAGAACAACTTGAATTTTTAGCCAACTTGTGACTCTTTCATCATGACAGCATATCAGCTCACACAGCACTGTGAGGGAATTTTTAGGCAATAAACAAATAACTGTATTGGAACATTCTCCCTACTCACCTCATCTGGCCCCCAATGACCCAAAGATAAAGGAAATACTGAAAGGAAGACATTTTAATGACATTCAGAACATCAAGAATAATATAACAGCTCAGTTGGCCATTCCAGAAAAAGTTACAGAATTGTTTTGAAGGGTGATCTAGTCACTAATGTCAGTGTGTTCCTTCCCAAGGGAGCACCTCAAAAGTAACTGTCATGATTTTCATGAATGAGATGTGTAGCACTTTCTAGGATGAGTTTGTGAACTCAGTTGTCAGACCTCATTGTATATACTTGTCTGTAAACTCTGAGAATAAATGTTTCATATGTTATCTGGTATAGTGCCTTGTACATAGTAAAAAAAAAAAAAAACAAAACTGTTGAATGTATGCTATCATTTTTTCACATAAACCTTATCACCCGCTTGCCTTGTTTTCTCTGAAAATAGAAATGCCCTGCATTTGTAGCCTCTTGTTCTAGTAATAGTATTGACTGAAACACTTACAAGGAACCCCCTAAAATAGATGAAAAATTCAAGTTTATCATTGTTTTTAAGTGACTATCCTGCTCTTTCCTACTCATCTGTTCCTCCTACTCCAAAGTAATGTTTTGCGTTACTTTGTTTTACCAGTGAAACTAACCTCTTTATTATCTTTTGTTAAAATATTTAGAACAAGTGATCTATAGAGATGTTGTGCATTATCTCCAGAGTGTCAGAAAAATGAGATAGTAGGCTTTCCATTAGTATTTAAAGGGTCATTCCAAATCAATCATTCTTTGTTCTAGAACTATATGGCCTTATATAGATATCCGGTGCAGCTCTTGATGAAACTATTATGTTATCTCCTTGTCATCTTAAAGTCACCTCTTTTCTCTACCTATGATTTGAGTGATACTGTAGAGAAAAGGAAAACTGATGGGCAAAATCTTAGCTTAAAAAATAGGGACTATTTTCCTTTTTTTAATAATTCATTGTAGATTTCCTTTAAGTATTATGTATCCATAAGCATCTTCTGATTTCCAAAAACAGGAACTTTCTAAAGGTTGAGCATCTCTAATCCAGAAATCCAAAATCTTAAAATGCTCCAAAATCTGAATCTGAATGCCAACATGATACCACAAGTAGAAAATTCCACAAATACTTAAGATAAACCGGGTTTCATGCACAAAATTTTTAAAAAGTTTTTGAAATTACTTTAAGACTATGTGTATAAGATGTATTATGAAATAAATGAATTTCACATTTAGACTTGAGTTCCATCCCCAGGATATGTATATGCAAATATTATGCATATGGAAATATTTCAAAATCCAAAATACTTCTGATCCCAAGCATTTTGGATAAGGGATCCTCAGCCTGTACCAACTATTTGCCAAGAATATAGGAACAACTCTTTTTTATGTATATACTTACAATAGAACCCATACTTTTTTTTAGGATCTTATGAATCCGTCAGTGGTCTCCCTTACACCCACCACTTTCAATGAACTAGTTACACACAGAAAACATAATGAAGTCTGGATGGTTGATTTTTATTCTCCATGGTGTCATCCCTGTCAAGTCTTAATGCCAGAATGGAAAAGAATGGCCCGGGTAAAGTAAAATAGTTTGTTTTAAATTCTAACATTTAATAAGAACGTTTAACAAAATTGTTTTGAAACTGAGATGAATGAATCCACAATTAGCTTATTACACAATGGCAGGTCTGATCATATCACCTGAACTCCAACTCTGGTACATAGTGATACAGAATAGCTGCCGTGTGTGTGAGTGGCATGTTGACTAAATTTTTACCAACATCAACCCAAAGATCCCCTTTCATTTTCTGTGTAAATTTTTTTTTTACTGCTTTACTTTTACAGCTTTGGAGATATCATTTCCTGGCTCAGCGTCTGTAGCTCAAGCAGCTAAGGCACCAGCCACATACGCTGGAGCTGACAGGTTCAAATCCAGCCTGGGCCCACCAAACAACAGTGACAACTACAACCAAAAAATAGCTGGGCATTGTGGTGGGCACCTGTAATCCCAGCTACTTGGGAGGCTGAGGCAAGAGAATCACTTAAGCCCAAGAGTTGAAGGTTGCTGTGAGCTGTGACACTGCAGCACTCTACCAAAGGCGACAGCTTGAGGCTGTCACAAAAAAAAAAAAAAAAAGATATCATTTCCTTACAGTTTTGTGGGACTTAAGGAAAAAATAGCTGTGATTTCTAGTACCTTAACATTTAAGGTTATATATTTTTGTGCTCTTTTCAATGACACTGAAGTTCAGAAAGATGTAATTTTTCCCATGATAGATGAATGAAATCAGCTGTTCAATCTGCAATGATTATAGTAAGTTCTTAATTACAAAACTAGATTTCAAATCATAAAAGTAATGGAGGTAGTTTTATTCTAATCACTTTAATATATTGATCTTTCTTTTACAGACATTAACTGGGCTGATCAATGTGGGCAGCATAGACTGCCAACAGTATCATTCTTTTTGTGCCCAAGAAAATGTTCGGAGATACCCTGAGATAAGGTTTTTTCCCCCAAAATCAAATAAAGCTTATCAGTATCAGTAAGTATTCTCTCAAATTTGGAGATATTATAATCGTTTAGACAGTTAACATTTGAGTTATCCTAACTACATAAAAGTTAACCCAACAAATATTAGTGGCCAACGGATGGTATGTTTTTCTTATTTTCTTTTTGTTTTGGCCGGGGCTGGGTTTGAACCCGCCACCTCTGGCATATGGGACCAGCGCCCTACCCCTTGAGCCACAGGCGCCGCCCCAACGGATGGTATGTTAATGAGCTTCATCTTCAGGCAAGAGATGAAAAGAGAAAAAGTCTTGTTAAATCAGTCTTACAGCGCAGTTAAGAAGATGAGAGGAAAAGCCAACATTTATTAAGTACTTATTTGGTTTCAGTTACCAACCTAGATGTTTTACTCACATTCTTTTTGCTAGTTCTCACAAACTCTGTAAAGTAGGAATTATTACTCTTACTCCTATCACAGAGAAACTCTGACTCTTAGACCTAAGATTACTTTCCCAAGTCAACAGCTCCTAAGGTTTGAACCTGGGGCTTTAAGCCAGGTCTGTCGCAGTGCCTGTGCTGTTTCTATATCACCATGTGGTATTTCAGGTAGAAAGCTTAAATGTAAGGTAGAATATGATGAATGTAATTAAAGTAAAAATGGCCACAGATCTCAAAAGAGGTAAAGATCATAACTATGAGGAAACACAAAAGGCTGCATCTTTGAGGCAGATTTTGCCATGGGTCATTAAAAGTGGATGAGTTTGACAGGCAGTAATTTAAATAAAGATTCAGAAATGAAAGCTTCAGACACTGAGTCGTACACTTCTCCTAGGCCTGTAGGAGAAATCCAGCAGACAGCTGGGCATTCTGATCTATGTGGAGCACCACAGAGTATCAAGACTAGAGAAAATACATTTGTGAAGCCACATAACAGTATTTGTAGCTAAGTGTGTCTGAGAAGAGAAATACTATGTGAAGTGTAGGGTTTTTGCAATATTTTGATTTTTTTAAATTACTACAATGAAATGTTGTCTGAATGTACCAAATAATAAAAAATCCTGTTACAACTTCACGTTTTTTTTCTTCTTCCAGTAGTTATAATGGTTGGAATAGAGATGCTTATTCCCTAAGAATCTGGGGTCTAGGGTAAGTAATTAAAATATGTCTTATTTTAAGGAATATAAAATAGATTCAAAGCTATTTATTTACCTTTTATGAAACAGTTAAGTTTGCGATGGGTTAAGGTTCGAAACTCCTTAGTAAAGGATTATATTTAATGAAATAGGTCTGTGCTTTTAAGTTATTTTTAACTTAGAAAGTGGTGCAGTATTATTACATTTTAGATGTTTGGTATGGTTTTGTATATTTAAAAATTATTTTGATTCCTTGCTGCAGATTTTTACCTCAAGTGTCTGTAGGTCTAACACCTCAGACTTTCAATGAGAAAGTTTTACAAGGGAAAAATCACTGGGTGGTTGACTTTTATGCTCCTTGGTGTGGACCTTGCCAAAATTTTGCTCCAGAGTTTGAGCTCCTGGCTAGGGTAAGTCTTACCTTTCTACTTAAATAAGTTGTAGTCACATGCATGTTTTTGTAATAGACAAGAATGATATTTACCACATATTAATTTTTTTCTTAAAATTTTCTTCTGAATTTTAAAAAAGCTAATCCGTTTATATGACTAATCTTTGCAGTTGGTTTCTCCTTTCTTTATTAAAGGTTTTAGCTAACATCTTCCCTATTTTGGTTGACATCATCTACCTAGCTATAAAAGCCAGAAACTTTACTTCTCACTCATTTCCTACTTTCCCTCCCTACTACCACCAGGACTCCGCTGCCCTCTAAGCAATCTCTAGATCAGGCATCCTCAAACTTTTTAAACAGGGGGCTAATTCACTGTCCCTCAGACTATTGGAGGGCCAGACTATAGTTTAAAAAAAAAAAAACTATGAACAAATTCCTATGCACACTGCACATATCTTATTTTGAAGTAAAAAACAAAATGGGAACAAATACAATTCACACCGCCGCATGTGGCCCATGGGCCATAGTTTGAGGACCCCTGCACTAGATCCTATCAGTTCTATCTCCTAAATGTCTTTTAAATGTCATCTGCTCGCCCTCTCTACTGCTAGTCTGTTCAAACCTCACATCTAGACTTATATTTACCTTTTAACTACAGACATCCTTCAGTATGTGCAGGGGATTGATTCTAGGACCACACTACCTTGGCTAGAATCCAGCATATGTAATTTCCAGAGTTGGCCCTGTAGAACCCATGAATACAAAAAGTTGGCCCTCTTTATATGCAGGTTTTGCATCTCATGAATACTATGTTTTTCATCCTGGGTTGAGGGACTTTAACAAATGCAATCACTATAACCTGGTTCTTCGTACCCTCAATGAATCCCCAACAACTTAAAAATGAAAAGAAACACATCTATGTATAAATGGGCTGTGTAAGTCAAGCCCATGTTGTTCAAGGTCAGCTATAGTCTCATCCTGCCCAGCCTCCCTTTTATAGTGCTGCTCTGGTGCTCTTTCTAAAATAATTGTTCTCTCTGGCTTATAGCTTGATATGCATCCATTGACTTCAGTCTTTGATATGAGCTGTCACCCACTTCATATTTTACAGTCCAGGTACAGTGAAGTACTCCAGGTTCTCTGAACACCCATCATTTACTGGCTGCATGTGCTTTCTAAAATTCCCTGTCCTTACCTTGGTCATCTGTAGTTTTCTTCCTATAAAACTCAGCTCTGTTGGCACTTCTATATTCTGTGCCCTTCTCAGTTAATCGGTGTCACCTTGATAACTTTATACCCAATCAGTGTACTGATAAAATGCACATTAGTTATTCCTTTACATAGCTGTCTATTCCTAAGACTGAGCTTCTTGAGGGCAAGGTCTATGTCTTACTTATCTTTATATCTCCAATGCCTAGGTCAGTAAATGCTCACATACAATTATACTGATGATGTGCTAGCAGTATAACGTTTCTTGGGTATTTCTTGTCCTCACAGTCCTATTAATGATCTAATCCAGATTGCTAGCTTCCTTGCCTGCATAACTCAAGGAACTCTTACAACTGGCAGTATCAAACACTAATTAGCATCAGAAAGTTCCCCAGTTCCACCAGTCCAAAATAAAAATTGAGCATGCCAAACCATGGGGATTTTTTAGCAGCAAAACTTCAAAGCTTCTGTTGCTGTAAGAGATTTTAGTTACTGACTGGTCCTTCAAATAAGACATTTGTTCTTACTTACTTTTAGAATTATTACAGAAAAAAAACATAACAAAATTTTTTACTACCTTATTCTTTATACACTGGAGACTTAGTTATAAACTTTGTGATGGAACTTTGTTTTACAACTAGCCAGAAATTTTGAAACATAAAAAAAATGCAGCAGATCCTAAGCATCAAATGCATTATTGTAGGGTCTGGGGCCACAAAGACGAAAAGGTAGAAATTCTATCTCCTTAGGAGATTTTAACCTAGTAGAATGATAACATGCAAATAAATATGCATAATACAACAGGATAATTGCTATAATGAAATTAGAATAAAGCTAGAACATGGGAGAATCAAATTCATGATAGAGAAAGATGTTTGAGAACAATATGATGTCACCTAATAAGTAAATACATTAAACATTTTGTAAATGACATAAAGCTTATTAAAGTAATATTTCTACATTTCTTTTTCCTTCAGTATTAGTATGTCTGCCTGAATACCTCCTTCAGAATATGCACAGCTTTGCTAGTGTCCCAGCACTCTGTCTTTTGGTGAACTCCTGCTTTAGGGACCAAATTAGAAATAGCAAAGATGTTTTAATTGCCCTGAAGTGAGAAAGGATAACTTGAACCAGGATTAGGGCAGTAGTGATAGAAGGGAACAAATAAAATTTAATGTTTGATTGTGATAGATGAGGAAAAGGTGAGCTTAATTTCTGGCTTGAACTGAGAGTAAGGCAGGAGAAAGAGTAAGTGAAGGAGAAAGGATTAACTTTAGACATGTTAGATTGGAGGTACTTATGAGACATCCACCTAAAAGAAACCAACACATAGTCAAATATGAAATCAAAGGGAGATAAGGGTATATCAGCACATGAATATATAAAATCAGCCGGGGAGACCGTTCACAGTAAAAAGATTATTGACCAAAGGAGGAATTCTGACTGAGTATTACAACTTGAGGGGGAATTAAATCTAAAGAAAGAAGTTCTTCTCTGGGCGGTGCCTGTGACTCAAAGGAGCAGGGGACCGGCCCCATATGCCAGAGGTGGTGTGTTAAAACCCAGCCCAGGCCAAAAACCGCAAAAATAAAAAAAATTACAGAAGTTTAAAAAAAAAAAAAATCTCTTACTGTAAAAAGGAAGAATAACCAGAGTGATAAAGAAGCCAAGAGAGAATAGTGAAAAATACCAAGAAAGAAAAGAGAAGGGAGTGGTCCACCACTTGGGTATCCGCTCAGTTTGGTCAAGTGGAGGTCACTGTTGAACTAATCAGTTTTAGGGGAAGGAGCAACAAGAACTGAAGCTAGATTAAAATTTATTGCCAAAGAAGTAGGTGATGAAGTGATGAAAGAGTAGACTGCTATTCAAAAAAAAAAAAAAAAAAAGCAGGATGGTGGCTAGAGGATCCATTGCAATCCAGAAAGAAATCTTTTCTTATATCATAATTGTGTACATTAATGCACTTCTGGGGTACAATGTGCTGGTTTAATATACAATGTGGAATGTTTACATCAAACTAACATAGCCATAACCTCACTTATTTGTTGTGGTAAGATATTAACACTCTACTCTTAATAGTTTTGAAATGTACCATTGCATTGTGTACATTAGGTTAAGGTCGCACCTTTTTGTGATATGTATATGCACTGAAAAGAAAGCCATCACCAGAAAGTGTTAGCATTGCACATAAGACCAAAGAAAGGAAAAAGAATAAAGACAGAAACAGATGTTTTTGATATGATGGGCAAGGTCTAGGTAGCCGAAAGAAGTTGAGGTAGTTCAGGGTAAAGCTTCTCAGTTTTCTTAATAAGATGAAGAGTTTATTTGCTATTGGAGGGGTGATGCTAGCGATTAAAGGGCCAGGCAGAATTCGGAAACAATCTTGTTCAAATAGGAAGGATTAAAACTAAAGTTTTTAACTAAAAAATCCTTAATATATTAAGATTTGATGTGTTTTATATCATTCCTTTGTGATGGTCAAAACAGTTCATGTGAAGAGAGAAAAACAACCTATATTTTTCTTTTTTCAGATGATTAAAGGAAAAGTGAAAGCCGGAAAAGTAGATTGTCAGGCTTATGCCCAGATATGCCAAAAAGCTGGGATCAGAGCCTATCCAACTGTTAAATTTTATTTCTATGAAAGAACAAAGGTATGTACAGGCTTTCCTCTGTCTCCCTTCCCTTAGCAAGCCAAGGTCTTTATATTATTGCATATTCCTGATACAGTCTTCTTTTTACTTATGTATGTCAAGTATTCTTAAAAGGGTTTTCTGTCTTATGGTTATTATATTCTCAGTTGCCTTAAAATTTTTATACTAATGAAAACTACTGGAAAGAGACACAGTATTAGTGGTTGTCTTTGAGTGGTGGGATTCAAGGTAATTTCTGTGAAATTTTGTATTTCCCACTTTTTATAGAATGAGTACATGTTACAGGTTGTGTAACTCTTATTCAAAATGTTCGGGACCAATACTGTTTCGGGCTTTTTCAGATTTTGGAATATTTGCATTATACTGAACTGGGTCTGCATTTTGAAAATCCAAAATGCAGCGAGGCACAGTGACTCACACCTGTAACCACAGGAGGCCGAGGCAGGTGGAACCCTTCCCTTCAGTTCAAGACCAACAAGAACAAGACCCCATCTCTGCTAAAAATAGAAAAATTAGCTGGGCATTATGGCAGGTGCCTATAGTCCCAGTTACTCAGGAGGCTAGGCAGGAGGCTTGCTAGAACCCAAGAGTTTGAGGTTTCTATGAGCTGAGCTGACACTCTGGCACTCTAGCCTGAAGTAATAGAGTGAGTCTCAATAAAAAGAAGAAAAATCAAAAATGATCCAGTGAGTGTCAAGTTAGTGTCAAAAAGTTAGGATTTTAGAACATTTCAGATTTTTTAATTGGAGATACTTAACCTGTACTTTTAAAATTTGTCTTTTACATAGCCTTAGCATTTGAGCATTTATTGTGAAGAATATTAGTGGGTTTAGACTCTAGAATAAAAGATAAGTTCCTTGGGTCAGTCATAATTACTTTGAGGGCACCAAGCTTTTTTTTTAGTTAAAAAATTTAGAAATTTTCCAGTGGTGATAACAAAATTGAGATAACCTCTATTTATGGTCATTGATACTAGTGTCCTTTGCTATCTTCCCAATGTAAGACTTTTTGACAATATAACTGTGGTATCGTTTTAAAGAATGGGTAAGAAGAGATTTCAGGAAGAACTGGTATTTGTCTTATACCTGGTTTGTAGAAAAGTGAATGAGAAGAAAATGAATATGCAAAAAGCAATCAGGCATTTTTTTTTGTTTGTTTGTTTTTTGAGACAGAGTCTCACTTTGTCACCCTGGGTAGAGTGCCATGGCATCACAGCTCACAGCAACTTCAAACTCTTGTGCTTAAGCGATTCTTTTGCCTCAGCCTCCCAAGTATCTGGACTACAGGCACCCACCACAACACCGGGCTATTTTTTGGTTATAATTGTCTTGTTTGGCAGGCCCAGGCTGGATTCGAACCCGCCAGCTCTGGTGTATGTGGCTGGCACCCTAACCACTGAGGTACAGGCACCAAGCCACGCATGATTCTTTTAATTAGAATAAAAACCCAAAAAATGAAGGGGAACTAAGGAGATTGCATAGTTTGGTAAGGATCCTAGAAAGAGTAAGAAAATTACATACCTTTTAATGTCACTTAGCAACAAAAAAGTAGTAATTTCTATCTAAAGGTAGGCTTGAAAAGATAATCCTAACTATTAATAGGTAAATGCTGAAGAAGTACAATTAATGGAAGAGCCAAACAAATGGTAATAAATGATCATTAAAACCTAAAATGATGAGAACAAACTTGAATGGTCTTAAGTAAACGGATGGTACTCTGCCTGGAATGCAGCTGATAACACAATTCTCAATTGAGTCTTAATGATGTGGCCAGCCAAACAACAACAACAAAATAGTGAAAGCAATATTTCATGCTTATAGTAACTATTAAGGTCCCTAAGAATACCCTGTAATACACACCACTGCCTGGAATATTTACTTACCATATTTCTACTCAAAATGCTTTACACTACTAAGTTTTAAAGTAATGAGCTTACTTCCTTGAGGAGAAAAAGAGCTGTGATAAACTAAAATATTTGTCATGAACTCTAATATTCAAAATAAATAATTTTAAATATTTTATACTGTTTCAGGGAAAATATCAGGTTAAGATTTGATGTTTATGCTCCGTGCCCATAGCTTAGTGAGTAGGGCGCCAGCCACATACAGTGAGGGTGGCGAGTTCTAGCCTGGCCCAGACCTACTAAAACAACAATAACAACTCCTACCAAAAAATAGCCAGGTGTTATGGCAGGCACCGGTAGTCCCAGCTACTTGGGAGTCTGAGGCAAGAGAATTGCTTAAGCCCAGGAGTTTGAGGTTACTGTGAGTTGTGACGCCACTGTACTCCACAGAGGGCTACATAGTGAGCCTGTCTCAAAAAATAAAAAAAAACTCTGATGTTTATTGATAGTTACATTTTGAATTAGAACTAAATAAAGAAATTAGGTGATAAATTTCAGAAATTCGGAATTATCACACATCTAGATTTTTCAGTGAGGGTTCTTAATTTGTCTGTCTTAAGAAAGCAGAACTCAGTGGCGATTAAGGCCTGAGTCTTCATTCCTTTGGAATCAACAGCTCTGTTTCACACTTTCCAGAACTGAGAAATGGATGACATAAATAGTGACCTTACTCAGGTAGAATGGTATTAGAGAAGTATCAGTATAGTGAACAGTCACAGAATTAACTTACCATAGAGGGAGCTGTTCGGACAGATGTTACCATGGGTCCAGAGAAGTCCAGAAGACAAAGTTAGGAACCAGATGTCCCTGGTCCAAACTGACAGAGGTGGCATCCAGAAGTGTAGGCCAGACAGGAAGACCAAAGGAGAATGATGACGAAAGTAGAAATATGAACTACATGGGCAGTCACACGCAAAAACAAAATCTTGGCACATAGTATGGGGTCAGGGGTTCACCCCAGCATCAAACAGGTAGCTCCAGATCCAAAATAAGCAGCGCTGGATATATCAACCTGTTCCTTGCCCCTGCATTTAGTTACCTTCCTGCCATGGCCAGGTGAAAACCAGGAGATATGCATTGTCTTCGTTATTATCAGTCTAGGTTTGGTCAGTGCTACTCATTGTATTAGAGTAAAATGATTGGAGTGCTCTAGGGCTATCTTACATAATTTAGGTGTTTTGATGTTTATGGAGTCAGCAATATATTTTTTCCAAGGAATTATTTGACATTCCCATAGCACTAACATTAGTATTTGAGGTACATTATGGGCTATGATTTTGCAGCATTATTTCTTTGAAGAAACTTGAACTTCAAACACTTAAATTTTCAGAACAAAAGAACTTTAAAGCATATTCAATCAAGTTAATTAGATGGAAATGTTATGTTTTGATTAAATTCTTAAAAATTATAAGAGCATTTTTAATTTTAGAAAAACTTTGGGGAAGAACAAATAAATGCCAGAGATGCAAAAGCAATTGCTGCCTTAATAAATAAAAAATTGGAAACTCTTCAGAATCAAGAAAAGAGAAATAAGGTAAGGACTAAGTCCAGAACTGACTTTGGCAAAAGTTATCAAAATTTATTCTTATCTTAGCAAAATTTATTCTTACCTTACATGTATCAAGAGATAAGAAAAATGAACTTCAAAAAATAGTAAGATAGTTGAAAATTTTCCACTTTGGGAAATTTGACAGTCAAAATGTACCTAGAGACACTTAAATGCTTAGAAATTTGGGCAGTAAACCCATTAACAAAAAATGACTATAGCCCATATAAAAATATACATACAAAAGTCCACAGCATACTAATAAAAAATGGAAACCTAAATGTCCATGAACTACTGAATGGATAAACAGAATGTGGTATATCCATACAATGGAATAGTTTTCTGCTATAAAAACGAATGACATTCTAATCCATGCTAAAACATGGATGAACCTCGACAACATGTTTACTGAATGAAGCCAAGTCACAAAAGGCCAAATAGTATGTGATTCTATTTAGGTGAATTTCAGAATAGACTAATCCTTAGAGACAAGAAGCGAGATTATTGGTTGGCTATGGTAGAAAAGAGCAGAAATATGAGTGACTGCTAATGGGTAATAAGAAGTTTCTTTGGGAGGTGTAAAAATGTTTTACAATTATGTTGCAATGATAGTTGCATGGCTCTTAATATTCTAAAAACTACTGGGGCTCTTAAATGTAGGAATTGTATGGTATAAGAAATATATCTCTGTAAAGTTGTACAAAACAGTGACTATAGTCATTTTGCTCAAATGTAAAAGCTTTGAATTGCTAGGAATTAAATAAACTTGAACCTTATGACACATTTGGACAGCAAATTTTCTTTTGTTCCTTGTATAGTCAAAATATATTGAAAGCCGTTTTGGCCCTTCTTTGAATTTTTAATCTGTTAAGAAGCAGTAAAATCTCTTTTCTGTTATTCTTCAGAAGGGAGTTCATTTTTTTGTAAATCATTGTTATTGTAGGGCACACCTAAAGGCAAAACCAAAGGGTCCAGAGCTGCTAGAGTGCTTTCCAAATGGAATCTAATATAATCACATATGAGGTAGCTTGGATTCTTTCCAGTAAGGCATAAGAAGGGCAGAAGAACAGCTCAGCCTCTGGAGAAGGCTAGAGAAGTCAGGCTGTATAGCACCACATTTGAATGGTTCTGCTATAATGCAGTTCAGAACTACATGGTAGAGGTAGCCTTACAATCTGTTTTGAAACTTAGTTTATACAAATCTAAAAGATAGAAATGAGATAATTTTGATCTGTATTTTTTTTTGGAGTCAGAGTCTCACTTTGTTGCCCTCGGTAGAGTGCTGTAACATCATAGCTCACAGCAACCTTGAACGCTCAGGGTCAGGTTGATCCTTTTGCCTCAGCTTCCCAAATAGCTGGGACTATAGGCACCTGCCCTAACACCCGGCTTTTGGGGGACTATAGGCACCCACCCTAAACCCAGACTTTTTTTTTTTTTAAAGAGATGGGGTCATGCTCTTGCTCAGGCTGACCTTGAACTCCTGAGCACCCAACTCAGCCTCCCAAAGTGTTAGGATTATAAGCGTAAGCCACCACGCCCAGCCTGATCTATATTTTTTCACTGAACAAGCATGTTTTTCCAATGTTTTGGCTATGTTAGTTTTCAAGGTACTTTAAAATTTTTCACTTTTATCTTAAATACTCAAAAAAGAAACATGGGTCATAAACTAGAATATCATAACTGAAATTGAAGAGCATACCAAATATGACTATATAAGATCAGTTGCCGCCAAGGATTGTCCCCATTAAGAAAAAAAAAAAACCCTCATGCCTGTAATCCTAGTGCTCTGGGAGGTCGAAGCGGGTGGATTGCTTGAGCTCACAGGTTCCAGACCAGCTTAAGCAAGAGCGAGACCCTGTCTCTACTAAAAAATAGAAAAATTGAGACAAGAGGATCACTTGAGCCCAAGAGTTGTAAGTTGCCGTGAGCTATGCCAGCCACCATGGCACTCTACCCAGGGTAACAGCTTAAGACTCTGTCTCAAAAAAAAAGAAAGAAAGAAAGAAAAGAAAAGAAAAAAGACTCACAATACTTAGTAGTATCTGCTATGGGCAGATAAGAACTAGGAAGTATTCCTTTCTTTTCCCTTGTTACATTTAGGAACACTGTATTTCCCGGGTAACCCATTAAAATAATATTCAGTATCATTGAAAAAGTAAAATGTGGGTGAGTTTACATTTTACCTTATTTTTACATTACAAACTCATACTTCTTTATTATAGGATGAACTTTGATGTTGAAGATGAAGAAAAACATAAAAGGAAATTCGGACAAATGGCATCAGAAGATAGCTTTTTAGAACATTACTACATTTGTGGTGGGAATAGATGAACATTATCTTGGACTTGTAATTGTACTACCAGAATATATACAGCATTGGTGTAAAAAGTCTGCAGATTTCCTTTGTAAAGAGCCAGATCATAAAATATTTTCAGCTTTGCAGACCATATGGGGTTCTTTGTCATATTCCTTGTTGGGTTTTTGTTTTTTTGTTTTTGTTTTTGTTTTTAATAAAACAACCCTTTAAGAAACAAAAACATTCTTAGCTCGGGGTCATATAAAAATAAGCCACAGGGCCATAGATTGGGGACCCCTATAAAGTATATTCTGGGTGGCTAGTTCTCACATGAGCCTTCTCTGCTCTTATCCACATAAATATCAAAGACTTATAAAGTGCACTTTTTCACTTAAAAGTTTTGTGGCTGTCCTGAAAGAGATAACATTTTTAGAACAGGTGAATAAAAATCAAGTTATCTCTGACCATATATTTCATTTTCAAAACAATGTACAAAATAAACATATCCCTTATGCCATATTACATGAAAAGATTTTGTTTTCTTTTTAAAGATTGAAGAAATGCTTTAATTTTTCACAACTGAGAAATTGGTTTTTGCAACAATGAAGGCACAAATCCTGTAGATAGCTATATCATCCACAAAAACTTGAGGAAAGAAAAATTATACTAATTAACTGTACATTGTAGAATATCCCAATATTTAGAGTTCTATATTTTAAAGACTTACATACTCAGTTATTTCCTGAAATTGCTTTAATGAGATCTTTCCCACAGATAGTTGATTTTTGAGGTATTTCTAATGTTTTCAAATATTTTTAAAATAGTTGTTTTTCACTGCTATCCAATCTATTCATTCATATGGGAAAAATAATTTTACAAGTTTGTTTCACCGTAGTTTATGATGCTGTGGTTGTGCCAGTTACTAGTTCACTGTCAGAGCTGCCTTTTTTCTGATAAATACTGGCATAATAACTGAAGTTATTTTTATAAGAAAATCAAGTATATAAATCTGATTGGGATTTTAGTTTGAGTTTAGACTAAAAATTTTTTTCTTGCATTTTAATAAAATTGTGAGTAAAGTGTACAGAGTGTGTGGAATGGTAAAAATTCCAATTTGTCAAAAGGTCAATGAATAAAAAAATTTCAATTTTTACAAAAGCATATTAGAATTATGCTTTACTGTGTTTGGAAAGTGTTATCTGTAATATCACTTCACCCTAATCCTCAATATTTCCACATTGGGGTTATTTTATAATATTATATATGTATATTAAGTATAATACTTCATTTTCAACTCTATTCTTCATATTCTCATTTTTCTCTACTATATACTCTTAATTCTGTGTTGGATTCTAATTAATATATGTGGGCACATAAGCATTCACTACTTCTCACCTCAGTTTAACTTCAACTTTTTTTATATTTGGGATTGAAAGGTACAAAGAATTAGGTCACACTTGATTGCATTTGTTAGATAAAGTTTCTCTTATACTTGTGTCCCACCTCAAATAGATGTGCCATACACCCTGAACCCCATGCCCAACCCTCCTCCCCTCTCCCTGCTACCTCATTCCCCAACTCCACCCCTTGAATTAGCTCATCCCCTGCCTTCATATTAAAATTGAGTACATTGGATTTTTGCTTCTCCATTCTTGTGATGCTTTACTAAGAGGAACGTGTTCCACGTCCATCCAGGTTAATACAAAAAATGTAAAGTCTCCATCTTTTCTAATGGCTGAATAGTATTCCATGGTATACATATACCATAGCTTGTTAATCCATTCCTGGGTTGGTGGGCATTGAGGTTTTTCCCACATTTTGGTGATTGTAAATTGAGTTGTGATAAAAAGTCTAGTGCAAATGTCCTTATGATAAAAGGATTTTTTTTCTTCTGGGTAGTTGCCTAATGGATTGCAGGATCAAATGGGAGGTCTAGTTTGAGTTCTTTGAGGATTCTCCATACTTCCTTCCAAAAAGGTTGTATTTGTTTGCAGTCCCACCAGCAGTGTAAAAGTGTTCTCTTCTCTCCACATCTGTGCCAGCATCTGCAGCTTTGAGGCTTTGTGATATGGGCTATACTCAGTGGTATTGGGTGACATCTCAGGGTAGTTTTGATTTGCATTTCTCTGATAATTAGCGATGATGAGCATTTTTTTTGTATGTTTGTGAGCCATTTGTCTTCCTTAGAGAAGGTTCTATTGATGTCTCTTGCCCAGTGATATATAGGATTCTTGGGTTTTTCTTAATTTAAGTTCTCTATAGATCCTAGTTATCAAGCTTTTGTCTGATTCTTAATATGCAAATAATCTTTTCCCATTCTGAAGGTTGTCGGTTTCCTTTGGTTGTTGTTTCCTATACAGAAGCTTTTCACTTTAACTAAGTCCCATTTGTTTATTTTTGTAGTTGTTGAAATTGCCACAGAAGTATTCGTAAAATCCTTCCCTGAGCCAGTATCTTTAAGTGTTTACTCCATACTTTGAGGAGTTTTGTTGTTTTATGCCTTAAGTTTTTTATCCATCTTGAGTCAATTTTTGTAAGAGGTGAGAGGTGCAGGTCCAGTTTCAATCTTTTCTATATAGTTATCCAGTGCTCCCATCACAATTTACTGAATAGGGATTCTATTCCCCATTGTAAGTTCTTGTTTGATTTATCAAATAGCAGGTGGCTGTAAGATGTTAGTTTCATCTCATGGTTTTCTATTCAGTTCCAAATGTGAGTGTGTATTTTTGTTCCAATACCATGCTGTTTTGATGACTGTGGCCTTCTAGTATAGCCAAAAGTCTGGCAGGGTGATAGCTTCAGCTTAGTTTTTATCACTAAGAATTGCCTTGACTATACAGGGTTTTTTCTAGTTCCATACAAGATGAATAATTTTATTTTTTCAAATTTTGAAAGTGTGATGATAGTACTTTAATGGGATTGCATTGAATCCATGGACAATTTAGGAATGTTGATTCTTCCAAGCCATGAGCATGGTATGTTCTTCCATTTGTTGATATCTTCTGTTTTTCTTAGGTTTTCATAATTTTTATTGTAGAGCTCCTTTACCTCTTTCTTTTTAAGTATTTTTTTTTTTTAAGCTACTGTGAAGGGAATTGTGTTCTTGATTAGCTTCTCCTCTTGGCTGTTATTGGCATATACAAAGGCTTCTGATTTGTGGACATGATTTTATATCCTGAGACACTGCT
This sequence comes from Nycticebus coucang, assembly GCF_027406575.1. NCBI lineage: Eukaryota > Metazoa > Chordata > Mammalia > Primates > Lorisidae > Nycticebus > Nycticebus coucang. Next base: position 79,737,728 of record NC_069786.1, read on the forward strand.
ATATTTTTTGATCATGTCCAGGAAGCTTGTGGTTGAGTCCTTGGGGTTCTCTAAGTATGAGATCATGTCATCAGCAAAGAGGGAGAGTTTGACCTCCTCTGTCCCATTTGGATACCCTTTATTTCCTTCTCTTGCTGATTGTATTGGCTAGAACTTCCAGCAATGTGTTGAACAGTGGTGGTAATGGAGGACAACCTTGTCTGATTCCAGTCCTAAGTGGAAAAGCTTTTAGTTTTACTCCATTCGGTACAATATTAGCTGTGGGTTTGTCATACATGGCTTTGATCAGTTTAAGAAGTGTGCCACCTATGCCTATACTCTCCAGTATTCTAATTAGAAAATGATGCTGAATTTTATTGAATGTTTTTTTGACATCTATTGAGAGGTTCATATGGTCTTTGTTTTTGCTTCTGTTATGATGAATTACGTTTATGGACTTACGTATGTTAAAAGTGCCTTGCATCCCTGGGATGAAACCTACTTGATCATGATGAATGATGTTTTTAATGTGAAGCTGTAATCTTTTGGCTAGGATTTAATTGAGAATTTTGTATCTGTATTCATTAGTAAAATTAGTCTCAAGTTCTCCTTTTTAGTTGGGTCTTTTCCTGGTTTTGGTATCAAGGTGATGTTTGCTTCATAGAATGTGTTTGGAAAGACTCCTTCAATATTTTTGGAATAAATTCAGCAGCATAGGTATAAGCTGCTCTTCGAAGCTTTAATAGAATTCTAGTTTGAAGCTGTCTGGACCAGGGCACTTTTTTGTTGGGAGACGTTTTATTGTTTCTTCAATCTCGGTTCTTGAAATCGGTCTCTTCGAGAGACCTCTCTAGGGAGAGGTGCTATTCTAGGCATTGATCCATTTCTTCCACAATATCAAATTTGTGGGCATAGAGTGTCTTGTGGTACTCGGAGATGATCTCTTGTATCTCTGTGCCATCTGTTGTTATTTCTCCTTTATATTTGAAGGTATTAGAGATTTTACTTTTATATTTCTAGTTAATCTGGCCAAAGATTTATCAATTTTATTTTGTTGAAAAACCAACTTTTTGTTTTGTTAATGTTTTGAGTGATTCTTCTGTTTTCAATTTCGTTTCTTCTACTTGGTTTCAGATCAGATTGTTCTTTTGCCAACTCCATAAGATGGTTCATGAGATTGTTGATGTGTTCTGTTGTTTTAATGTAGGCATCTAATGTGATAAATTTCCCTCTTCAGAATGCTTTTGCTATATCCCACGGGTTTTGGTAACTTGTGTCTTCACTGTTATGTTTCAGGAATTTAACAATTTCCTCTTTTACCTTTTCCTGAGCCCAACTATCCTTCAGTATAGAGTTGTTTAATTTCCAAGTCTCTGTGTGGGGATGAACATTTTTGTAGGAGTTGAGTTCCACATTTCTTGCCTTTTTGTCTGAAAAGATACACGGTATCATTTCTATTCTTTTAATTTTGCTGGGACTTGATTTGTACCCTAGGATGTGGTTTATTTTGGAGTACGTACCATGGGCTGAAGAGAAAAAAAGTATATTCTTTAGCTTTGGGACGGTGTGTTCTGTATATGTGTATTAATACCATTTGTTTGAGGTCATATTTAAGACTTTTGTATATTTGTTTAGTTTCTGTTTATAGGATCTCTCCAGTTCTGTCAGGAGAGGTGTGGGGGTGTTGAAGTCCCCGACTGTTATGGTGTTATGGGATAGCATATTGCTCAGACCCATCAAGGTCTGTTTCATAAATCTGGGAACATTTAAGTTGGGTGCATAAATATCTAAAATTGAAATGTCTTGTTGTATTGTTCCTTTGACTAGTATGAAATGTCCCTCTTTGACTTTCTTAACTTTACTTGCTTTAAATCTGCTTGTATCTGAAAATAAGATCGCAACCTCTCCGATTTCCATTTGTTTGAAATACTGTTTTCCATCCCTTAACCCTGACTCTTGATTTGTCCTTTAAGGCTATGTGTGTTTGCTGGATACAGCATACAGATGGCTTGTGCTTTTTTATCCAATCAGCCAGCCTGTGCCACTTCATTGGGGAATTCAAGCCATTGATATGTATTGAGAGAGTTGATGTGTGGAGGAATTCTACTGATCTAATTTTGTGAAAGTCCATTGTGTGGTTTTATCCTTTGCCCCGTTGTGGAAGCTAAGTTTTGACCTTTAGCTTCTGGGTGTTTACTTTTGCTGGTGGTCCATTGTGAGGGTCAGTGTTGAGATTAGGTCTACGTATTTCCCATAGAGCTGGTCTTGTTGTGGCGAATTTCCTCAGTGCTTATATATCTTCATGAGATTGATATCTTCATTATATGTTCAGCTTAGCTTAGCAGGATACAGAATTCTGGGCTGAAATTGTTTTAAGAATGTTGAAGGTGGATGACCGTGCTTTTCTGACTTGGAAGGTTTCAGTTGAAAAGTCTGTCATGCTAATGGCTCTGTCCCTGTAGATCAGTTGGCGCTTATTCTTGGTTGCTCTCAGAAGTTGTTCTTTCATTTTGACTTTGGACAGGTTCATTACAACGTGTCTTGGGGAAGCTGTGAGTTCAGATGACCTGGGGGTCCATATCCATCTGAAAGCAGTGCATCAGGATCTTTAGTAGAACCTGGCAAGATTTCATTTATGATGGTCTCCAGTAGGGCTTCTGCTCCTTTAGGGCAATCTTCTTCCCCTTCCCAGATCCCTATTACTCATATGTTTGAACGCTTCATGCAGTGTTGTAGTTCTCTAAGCACCTGTTCTGCTCTCACTTTTCTGCCTCTTTAAGTACCTGAGTTAACTTTATCCCCCATCTCTGAGATTCTTTTCTTCTCCGTGGTCTAAGCTATTTCGATCCTTTCCCCTGCATCTTTACATTCCCTGATTGTCTCCTACCTTTCCTTAAGCTCTGCCCTATCCTTTGTATATTCTTGTATCTCTCATCTGACTTTTGTTTCTGTCTTCCCTTTTTCTCAGCTATTCCTTTTATTGTCTTTATCATATTTTAAACTTTCTATCAAGTTCATTAATTCTTTATAAGTAGAATCTTCTGCAATACCTACACGATGGTTCCCTTGGGGGAGTTGCTCTGTTTTGGTTTTTCATATTGCCTGAATTTTTCTTTTGGTTCTTCCTCATGTGTTCTTTTGTCTTGTTCGCTTTCCTTGTCCTCCTTTTTCCTTCTAGAAGCTTCCTCCTTTGCTTCAAATTACCTTGTCTCAGATCATCCTGAGCAAAGCCAAACTCTTCCTTGTGAGAAAAAACACAGGAGCTCTTGCTTTTAATAGGAATATATATGTGGCAATATGTTGCCAGGACAGCAGGTGGCTCTGGATTTTTTAGGAGACAGAGAACACAACCAGAAACTCTGTGATCCTTGTTACTAATTTATATGCCTTTGGTAATCACCTGATTATTTCCTCAGCATGCAGACCCTGCTGGTTTAGGATATTAAAGCTCTCCAGAATCCTTCAGGATCAGTTAGTTCCTCAATGTCCCCTCACACCAGTTTCTGTGGGGTACAGGAGTCCTAAAGCCTGTCCCAAGAGTGAAGTTCTGATCCTGCCAGGCAAGCAGAATTAAGACAGCCATGCTTTAGGCCCCTGATAAGTAATAACCTCATGACCTCACAGTAGCTGCTCCTTGACCCCTGAGACCTTCTCCATATAGCTGCCTCACCAGCCGTCAAAACTATGGCAAATCTACTCTAACAAGTATTCAGATTTGGTTGCTGAACACTGTTCTAGTCCACCCCTCACTCAGCTCACAGCTTTCCCCAACAACTGAAAACTCCAGAAAGGCTTTCTCCAGTCCTGGATCTCCATGACAGGGGCCAACTGATCCATGTGGGTCACAATCACTTGCTAATGTGTCAAATTTCCACCACTCCAGATGACACACTGTATCTAGCTCATCACCTACTCGCTGTGCTCCCTGAGTGTATGTGGGCAAGGTTCCCACGCCAGGTATGACTGAGTTCTTTTTCCTACCAGGAGTGCTCATCTGAACAAGCCTTCTAGTCCGCCATCTTGCTCCACCTCTAACACCAAATTATTGAATTATGGCAAGAGTCTTTCATTTATTAGTTTTTTAAAGGCTAGAAATTCTTCTGAATAGGCTTGTTTTTTATCCGCAAGAATTCCAAAATGGAGTGTCTAAGGAAGTCTTACTTGATAATTGTTTCCTAATACACCAGTTGTGTACATACTCACTGCACTGGACAATAAGGATGTACAAAAGGAATCTTAAGATGCAAACCCCCAACTCCCAAGTATCCGTAATACACAATTCTGTCACTGAACTCAAGTTTATAGGTGGTTATTACTACCTACACTTTCCTATACTTATTACTGAGAAACATTTTAGACACTAAAAACAGTAGTAAATACTTTGTGTCCTGTAACTTGGCCTCAGTTATGTGCATGTGGAATCAGCTGTAAAGCCAGGGACCCATCAGAAAGTAACACCTCAGGGCGGCCCCTGTGGCTCAAAGGAGTAGGGCACCGGCCCCATAGGCCAGAGGTGATGGGTTCAAACCCAAACCTGGTCAAACACTGCAAATAAATAAATAAATAAAGTAACACCTCAGGAGGCTTTCTACTATCAGTATCACTGGGTCCTTCAGAAATAGCTGGCAGATTTAGGTTTCAATGGCTGTGTTGATGCAGTAGAACACCTGTAATGAGTACCAGGTATCATGGGGCCATTTCTCTAAACAGCACTATTTTTGTATGCATCTGGTTTTTTGCTTCTATTTTACGTGGTAGGTCACATTTACAGATTTACACATGTTGGACCTGGGGTGGAGCTCACTTGGTCATGGTGGATTTGTTCTAGGGTTGGTGTGCTACTGAATTCAGTTTGCTAGAATTTTGAGCATAGTTTGTCACAGTCCTCCAAAATAAGGTCCCACCAAATCCATTAAGGCAGGCAGACAGTCTGTTGCAAATGGGTTCCTCCCAGTTAGGTTCCCCCAAATCTATGTTGCTTATTCATGTAGGTGCCTTATAAGATGCTGAATCAAGTTTTAGATAGAAGAACAAGCCCTTGAGAATTCTTTCTCCACTCATTTGTGCCATTCCAAATGTCAGAGCCCTAGTCTTCAATTTTAAAGGGGATTGTGGCATCAATGTAATTAATCCCCATTGCATTTGGAGCTTTAGTGGGTAAGCATGGAGCCCTGGGCCCCCTCAAGTCCCACTGTCGGTTTGCACCCTTTGTCACCTGAGTCCTTTGGACTGACTCAGAGGATCCTTGGCCAGCATAACTAGAACACAAACAGTCTTCAATTTAAAGGCCATATTAACCAACTATGAAGGATTCATGTTAATTGCCTATTGCACAAACTTTGTAGGTTTGGGCTGTGTTTTGGAGCTTTGTTGTTACTAGAAATCTGACAAGTATATGAGAAGTTATTAGGGGCTGAATTTTGTCCCTCAGAAAATGTGTCTGTTGAAGCCCTAGCCCCCAGTACTGCAGAATGTGACTGTATTTGGAAATAAGAGTCTTTGAAAAGGTTCTTACATTAAAATGGGTTGTTAGGGTGGGCCTAAAATGGGTTGTTAGGGTGGGCCCTAATCCAATGTGACTTGTGTCCTATAAGAGGAGGAGATTGCAACAGACAAAAACAGTGAAAACCCTGTGGAAACATGGAGAGAAGAGGGCCATTCATCTACAAGCCGGAATGAGATTAGGACTCAATAATATCATATATGGAAAGGCCAGTAATCTAAACACCATATTAAGGCTGGAGAGTTTAATTTGTATTAACTTAAGTGCAAAATGCAAAAAGGAAAACCTATTTTATGGCAAAGATTAAATTTTAAAACTCATTTTTATGTGTTTTGTAAAAACTTGAAACTAAGGAATCTACCATCTACCCATATTTAGTCATCTTCTGAGAACAACCATATCTATCATTTTCCTTGCAGTGTTGGCAGATCCTGGCACATGGTTGACCAAAGTTACATGATGTGTATTTTAATTAATTAACTGGAAATATTCTATTGAATTGTGTAAAAATTGCCAGAGTTCATCTGTGATGAGAATTGCTGATTAGAACTTGTAATTTCATTTATGCTTTAAAAATTATAGGTGCTAATTTATAGGCCTTACATTGCCCAAGGTGGCTCTGCCTGTCAATGTTACAACTTTTCCTTTGAAAGAAATGTTCTCAATGAATTTTTATGACTTTGTAATTTCTTTGTATCCTTTGATAGGCTTCCTGAAAGATTTTAATCAGAAACATCAAGTACCAGCAGATGGCAGTGGAAAATAAGCAGACACATTACCCTGAGAAAATGCCATTTCTAACTTACTACAAGAATAACAACCTAATTTGCCTTTGTTTTTTCACTAAACAGATCCTGAATATCAGACACATAAGTTTAACTGTAAAATTGCAAGAAACTAAAGTGTTTTACATCTTAAAGTTTATAATCTTGTATAATAAGACAAAAGTACTCAAATGTGTGAATGTGTGAATGAATACATTTTCAAAAATCATATGGGTATATTGACTACTGTAGACATGGAAAATTACTTATGTTGAAGCCAGCAGGTTCCCACTGATGAAGAACTGCACCTATAAAACAGTATGCATAGGTGCCGCCCATAGATCAGTGGGTAGAGTGCCAGCCACATACACTGAGCCTAGCGGGTTTGAACCTAGCCCATGCCAGCTAAAACAACAATGACAACTGCAACAAAAAAAAAAAAAAAGAAAGAAAGAAAAGGAAAGGAAAACAGGCATTGTGATAGACACCTGTAGTCCCAGCTACTCAGGAGGGTAAGGCAAGAGAATTGCTTCAGTCCAAGAGTTTGAGGTTGCTGTGAACTGTGACACCATCGCACTCTACAGAGGGCAAGATAGTGAGACTCTATCTTAAAAAAAAAAAAGTATTCATGGACTTACAGTGTGTGTGTGTTTAATTCGAAAGTCTCAACATTTTCTGGTGCGTTTTGTGCTGCTTTAGTTCATTAAACAAGAAGCCAAATCTTCAAGTAAAAAGAGCTCTTGGTCTAAGAAATGGATTCCTATAGTGAACTACTTTAGTTCTGAGTTTGGAAATTTTGTCTCTCTGTACTCTGAGTAACTCATTTATTAAGTGGTATAGGTGCCTCTTCTCCCTACTTCATCATATAGCCATTCATGTAGTTGTCACAAAATGAGGCAATGTGTTTTTTTTAAGAAAGCAAATACATATACAGGCAAAAAAAAAGATCAGAATGTAGGAAGGTTTGTAAGACAAATGGCATTACTTTGATGAAAAAAATGGCAAGAAAATAGGATAAAACTTTAGATTCAAAGAGAAATTAAAGAAAAAGATTTTTGAGTCGTATCAGCCAAAGGCAGTGTGTGGACTTTATTTGCTTCTTGATAGTCTTAAAAAAAAAAAAAAAAAAAAAAAAAAAAATTATATATATATATATATATATATATACACACACACATGAATGAAACAGTAGGGGAAATTAGAATATTTGACATTTTTATTTCAAAACTTTAGGAGGTATATAATAGTTGAGAATGACTAAGAATTGTTGGGGGAGTTATGTTTTTAGGTATGCTAATGGTATTTTTTAAATGACAATAATGTTTAGAATCTGCTTTAAAATAATTAAGTGACCAGGATGTAGAGAGAAATGAAGAAGAGGCAGGAAAAAGATAACAACCCAGGGGGTGAAGGCATTGGTTAAATGAAACAAGATTAGCTGCATCTTACTAAATATTGAAGTTGAGTAATGGTTAGAAGGGAATGATTATACTATTTTTGAAATGTTCCATAAGTAGTTTTAATTAACTTAGTCTTAAGAGCAAAATGTTGACTAGGATAATATTGAAATGTAACAGAACCCCAAATGGCAAATTTTTAATTATGTTTGCCAGTAAATCAGTTCAAGTTAGAAATAGGTAAGTTACAGACAGGATAAAAATGGAATTGGTTCGTACGAGGTAGGACAAGTTTGTAGGAGAACGTGTAGAATTTATTTTCCTGTGTTACTTCATTTCAGCTTGACATCCGATAACCATTTCACTATTTATAGTCTATGTAATTGGCTCAATCTCTCATAATTCTGTAAAATTATAATTCTATTCCCTCACTAAAGTCATAATACCCAAATGGAAAGAATTGACTAGAAATTATCTCAAATTAGATTAGATCTTTCTGGCCAACTAGTCAACCATCAGTAGTTGGTTTTCTCAGGGTTCTTTGTTTAGACTATATCACTCTTCTTCTGCCCTCAACAGGTTTCATAACAGTCTGGGGAATATTTTGAGTGACTATTTGTAAGGACTGAAATATTTGTCCCTATTCCCTCCCCCAAATTCTTATGTTAAAATCCTAATCCCCAAGGTGATGGTAATAGGGAGAACGACCTTTAGGAGGTGATTTGGTCATGAGGCCCACATGATTAAGATTAGTGCCTTTATAAAAGAGACCAGGAGAACTAGCTCCCCAAGGAACTGTTGTCAGGGAGCACTGTGAGACCTGCCTCTGAAGGATTCTGGAGAGCTTTAAGATCCCAACCCAGCAGGATCTGAATGCTGAAGAAACAATCAGGCAGTCATCGAGGGAAACTGAGTTAAGAATCAGAACTATGCCTGGGAGGTTGCCAGCTGTGTTCTCTGTCACCTAAAAAACTACAGTACCACCTGGTGTCCCAGCAATATATTGCAACATACATGTATATATATTCCTATTAAAGTTGGACCCTTGTGCCCTTTTTCAGCATTTCTTTCTTCTGTTTTTTTGTTGCTGAGGTTGCTGCTGTTTTTGTCTATTTAAGCTTTTGTTTTCTTGTGCTGTATTTTTGCAAATTTGGTTGGTTTTATTCTTAAATTCCATTTTCACTTTCATCAAGAGCAAGTACTCCTGTACCATGACCAAAAATACATTAGCCTCATTTATTCTATTTCACTTCTTTTCATTCTCTTAATAGAGACTCTTCTACTTTCTTCATCTTTCCCACAGAAATCACTCATGCAACAGCCAAAATATCCTTTCTCTTTTTTGGTCTTCTTTCCTTTCCCTCTCTTTCTCTTATTTGATATACTTGTATTCTTAATTTGCTTTACTATTTTATTTTTATTTATTTATTTATTTTTTTTTGGCACGGAGAACCGGGATGGCACAGCTGGCTTTTGGTGGGGTGGTCACAGCCGTAGTCTGGCTCAGGTAGGCCAAGAGATCAGGGTCCAGGGAGCTCTTCTATCTTTGGCCCTGGGGAAACAGTATTGGCAAGTCCACACTGAAGAATTTTTCTCTTTTTCATTTTTATTTATTTTTCCTTTTTTGTTTTTGCTCTTCCCCTTCTCTTTTTGGAAGGGGAAGAATTTAGCTTCACTCAGGCTGGTAAGGAGCTCCTGATTTCAAGGAACACACCCACCCAGGCCCTCAAAATCAATGAGTTACAAGTGTGGCCTTAGCACCATGCCAATTAAGACCATTTCTTCTATCACTCTTATTCTTTCTTTCTATCCTTTTCTCCTATTCCTCAATTCTTTTCTCTCATCCCCCTTCCTCTTTTTTGTTTTCATTTTCTCTTTCCATTTTTGCCCCTCCTTCTCTTTATCCTCTCTTGTTTACCCCACTTTTTACCCTTTTCTTCTTTTGGCCTTATGCCAAGAGGCCATTTCAACACCTAAGCCCTCAGACAAAGTAATTTGAAGCAAAAGAGGAAGCAAGAAGGAAAAGGGAGGACAAGGAAGGTGAACAAGAAAGAAGAACACATGAGGAGGAACCAAAAGAAAAATTCAAGCAACATGAAAAAGCAAAACAGAGTGTGGTGCTTGTGGCTCCGTGGGTAGGGCGCCAGCCCCATATACCAAGGGTGGCAGGTTCTAACATAGCCCCTGCCAAACAGCAACAAAAAATAGCCAGACATTGTGGCAGATGCCTGTAGTCCCAGTTACTCGGGAGTCTAAGGCAAGAGAACTGCCTAAGCACAAGAGTTGGATGTTTCTGTGAGCTGTGATGCCATGGCACTCTGCTGAGGGTGATAAGGTAAGACTCTGTATCCAAAAAAAAAAAGAGAGAGAAAGAGAGAGAAAAGAAAGAAAGGAAGAAAAGACAAACCAAAACAGAGCAACTCCCCCAAGGGAACCATCAGGCAGCTACTGTAGAAGATTCCACTTATAAAGAATTAACGAACTTGATGGACGATAGAAAGTTTAAAATATGATAAAGACAATAAAAAGAATGTATGAGAAAAAGGGAAGACAGAACCAAAGTCAGATGAGAGACACAGAATATAGAAAGGATAGGGCAGAGCTTAAGGAAATCAGGGAATGTAAAGATGCAGGGGAAAGGATCGAAATACCTTAGACCATGGAGAAGAAAGAATCTCAAGGATAGAGGATAAAGTTAACCCACATACTTAAAGAGGCAGAAAAGTGAGCAGAACAGGTGCTTAGAGAACTACAACACTGCATGAAGCGTTCAAACATATGAGTAATAGGGATCTGGGAAGGGGAAGAAGATTGCCCTAAAGGAGCAGAAGCCCTACTGGAGACCATCATAAATGAAATCTTGCCAGGTTCTACTAAAGATCCTGATGCACTGCTTTCAGATGGATATGGACCCCCAGGTCATCTGAACTCACAGCTTCCCCAAGACACGTTGTAATGAACCTGTCCAAAGTCAAAATGAAAGAACAACTTCTGAGAGCAGCCAAGAATAAGCGCCAACTGATCTACAGGGACAGAGCCATTAGCATGACAGACTTTTCAACTGAAACCTTCCAAGTCAGAAAAGCACGGTCATCCACCTTCAACATTCTTAAAACAATTTTCAGCCCAGAATTCTGTATCCTGCTAAGCTAAGCTGAACATATAATGAAGATATCAATCTCATGAAGATATATAAGCACTGAGGAAATTCGCCACAACAAGACCAGCTCTATGGGAAATACGTAGACCTAATCTCAACACTGACCCTCACAATGGACCACCAGCAAAAGTAAACACCCAGAAGCTAAAGGTCAAAACTTAGCTTCCACAACGGGGCAAAGGATAAAACCACACAATGGACTTTCACAAAATTAGATCAGTAGAATTCCTCCACACATCAACTCTCTCAATACATATCAATGGCTTGAATTCCCCAATGAAGTGGCACAGGCTGGCTGATTGGATAAAAAAGCACAAGCCATCTGTATGCTGTATCCAGCAAACACACATAGCCTTAAAGGACAAATCAAGAGTCAGGGTTAAGGGATGGAAAACAGTATTTCAAACAAATGGAAATCGGAGAGGTTGCGATCTTATTTTCAGATACAAGCAGATTTAAAGCAAGTAAAGTTAAGAAAGTCAAAGAGGGACATTTCATACTAGTCAAAGGAACAATACAACAAGACATTTCAATTTTAGATATTTATGCACCCAACTTAAATGTTCCCAGATTTATGAAACAGACCTTGATGGGTCTGAGCAATATGCTATCCCATAACACCATAACAGTCGGGGACTTCAACACCCCCACACCTCTCCTGACAGAACTGGAGAGATCCTATAAACAGAAACTAAACAAATATACAAAAGACTTAAATATGACCTCAAACAAATGGTATTAATACACATATACAGAACACACCGTCCCAAAGCTAAAGAATATACTTTTTTTCTCTTCAGCCCATGGTACGTACTCCAAAATAAACCACATCCTAGGGTACAAATCAAGTCCCAGCAAAATTAAAAGAATAGAAATGATACCTTGTATCTTCTCAGACAAAAAGGCAAGAAATGTGGAACTCAACTCCTACAAAAATGCTCATCCCCACACAGAGACTTGGAAATTAAACAACTCTATACTGAAGGATAGTTGGGTTCAGGAAAAGGTAAAAGAGGAAATTGTTAAATTCCTGAAACATAACAGTGAAGACACAAGTTACCAAAACCCGTGGGATATAGCAAAAGCATTCTGAAGAGGGAAATTTATCACATTAGATGCCTACATTAAAAAAACAGAACACATCAACAATCTCATGAACCATCTTATGGAGTTGGCAAAAGAACAATCTGATCTGAAACCAAGTAGAAGAAACGAAATTGAAAACAGAAGAATCACTCAAAACATTAACAAAACAAAAAGTTGGTTTTTCAACAAAATAAAATTGATAAATCTTTGGCCAGATTAACTAGAAATATAAAAGCAAAATCTCTAATACCTTCAAATATAAAGGAGAAATAACAACAGATGGCACAGAGATACAAGAGATCATCTCCGAGTACCACAAGACACTCTATGCCCACAAATTTGATATTGTGGAAGAAATGGATCAATGCCTAGAATAGCACCTCTCCCTAGAGAGGTCTCTCGAAGAGACCGATTTCAAGAACCGAGATTGAAGAAACAATAAAATGTCTCCCAACAAAAAAGTGCCCTGGTCCAGACAGCTTCAAACTAGAATTCTATTAAAGCTTCGAAGAGCAGCTTATACCTATGCTGCTGAATTTATTCCAAAAATATTGAAGGAATCTTTCCCAACACGTTCTATGAAGCAAACATCTCCTTGATACCAAAACCAGGAAAAGACCCAACTAAAAAGGAGAACTTGAGACTAATTTCACTAATGAATACAGATGCAAAATTCTCAATTAAATGCTAGCCAAAAAGATTACAGCTTCACATTAAAAACATCATTCATCATGATCAAGTAGGTTTCATCCCAGGGTTGCAAGGCAGTTTTAACGTACGAAAGTCCATAAATGTAATTCATCATGTCAACAGAAGCAAAAACAAAGACCATATGATCCTCTCAATAGATGTCAAAAAAGTATCCGATAAAATTCAGCATCATTAAACGGTCTGTGAAGCTAGTGAATGATGCCCCATGATCATATCAATGTAAACAGCTATGATTTAATAAAAAAAAAAAAAGAAAGAAAAAATTCAGCATCATTTTCTAATTAGAACACCGGAGAGTATAGGCATAGGTGGCACATTTCTTAAACTGATCAAAGCAATCTATGACAAACCCACAGCTAATATTATACTGAATGGAGTAAAACTGAAAGCTTTTCCACCTTGAGGACAATCATGTCTGGTTCCAGTCCTATCACCACTACTATTCAACACATTGCTGGAAGTTCTAGCCAATACAATCACCAAGAGAAGGAAATAAAGGGCATCCAAATGGGGGTACAGGAGGTCAAACTCTCACTCCTTGGCTATAATATCATCTTCTACTTAGAGAACCCCCGAGACTCTACCACAAGACTCCTGGAAGTGATGAAAAAATACAGTAATGTCTCAGGATATAAAATCAATGTCCACAAATCAGTAGCCTTTGTATATGCCAATAACTGCAAAGATGAGAATCTAATCAAGAACCACAATTCCCTTTACAGTAGCTTAAAAAAAATAAATACATGAATACTTAGGAGTATACCTAACCAAAGAGGTAAAGAAGCTCTACAATAAAAATTATGAGACTGTAAGAAAAGAAATAATACAAGAATTAACAAATGGAAGCACATACCATGCTCATTTCTGGGAAGAATCAACATTGTGAAAATGTCTATACTTCTCAAAGCAATCCACAGATTCAATGCCATCCCTATTAAAATACTATCATACTTTTGAGATTTGGAAAAAATAATTCTTCATTTTATATAGAACCAGAAAAAAACCATATAGCCAAGGAAATTCTTAGTAATAAAAACAAGGCTGAGGGTATCACCCCACTGGACTTTTGGCTATACTACAAGGCCACAATGAGCCAAACAGTATGGTATAACAAAAAATAGAGACAATGCCATTTGGAACCGAATAGAAAACCATGAGATAAAACTAACATCTTATAGCCACCTGATGTTTGCTAAATCAAACAAGAACATACACTGGGGAAACAAACCCTATTCTATAAATGGTGTTGGGAGAACTGGATAACCACATGTAAAAGACTGAAACTGGACCTGCACCTCTTACCACTTATACAAATTGACTCGAGATGGATAAAAGATTTAAACCTAAGGCCTAGCACTCTGGGAAGCTGAGGTGGGTAGATTGCCTGAACTCACAGGTTCGAGACCAGCCTGAGCAAATGCAAGACCTCATCTCTAAAATATTGTCAGACATTGTGGTGGGCACCTGTAGTCCCAGCTACTCGGGAGGCTGAGACAAGAGAATTTCTTGAGCCTAAGAGCTTAGGGTTGTTGTGAGCTATGATGCCACAGCACTCTACTGAGGGGAATAAAGGCTGCCTCAAAAAAAAAAAAAAATCCTAAAGGCATAAAACAGAAATCCTTGAATAAAGTGTGGGGAAAACACTTGAAGATACGGACCTGAGGAAAGATTTTATGGAGAAGACTTCCATGGCAATTCCAACAACAAAAAAAAAATGAAAAACAGGACTTAAACTGAAAAGAAAACAGCTAAGAAAACAACAATCAAAGCAAATAGACAACCTTTAGAATAGGAAGAGATATTTGTATATTATGAATCAGACAAAAGCTTGATAACTAGGATCTACAGAGAATTCAAATTAATCAACAAAAAAAGGACCCAACAATTCCATGTATCACTGGGCAAGAGACATGAATATAACCTTTTCTAAAGACAGACGAATGGCTAACAAGCATATGAAAAAATGCTCATTGTCCCTAATCAAAGAAATGCAAATCAAAAATCAAACCACCCTGAGATATCATCCTAACCCCTAATCAAAGAAATGCAAATCAAAAATCAAACCACCCTGAGATATCATCCTAACCCCAGTGAGAATGGCCCACATCACAAAATCTCAAAGCTGCAGATGCTGGCTTGATTGTGGAGAGAAGGCAACACTTTTATATTGCTGGTGGGACTGCAAACTAATGCAACCTTTTTGGAGGGAAGTATGGAGAATGCTCAAAGAGTTCAAACCAGAGTAGAGCTCTCATTTCATCCTGCAATCTCATTACTAGGCATCTATCCAGAAAAAAAAAAAAAATCCTTTTATCATGAAGACATTTATACTAGAATGTTTATCGCAGCTTAAGTTACAATCACCAAAATGTGGGAAAAACGTAAATGCCCACCAACCTAGGAATGGATCGACAAGCTGTGGTATATATATACCATGGAATACTATTCAGCCACTAAAAAAGATGGAGACTTTACATATTTTGTATTAACCTAGATGGCAGTGGAGCACATTCTTAGTAAAGCATCACGAGAATGGAGAAGCAAGAATCCAATGTACTCAATTCTGATATGAAGGCAGTAGATGAGCCAATACAGGAGGGAAATAGGAGAATGAGGGAGAGAGAAGAAGTGGGGATGGGGGTCACACCTCTTGGGGGAAGGACACAATCGTAAGAGGGACTTTTACCTAACAAATGCAATCAGGGTAACCTAATTCTTTGTACCCTCAATGAATCCCAAACTATAAGAAAAAAGGCATAAAAATTAAGGTTTAGTTATAATGTAAGATTTAACAGGCAAAGAATGAATTTAGAAGTTAGGTGCTTCTATATTGAAGTAATTATGTCTTGATTTTTCTACTAAGAATCTTTTACTATACTCTCAGAAGTAAGTGTAATAAATATCTCAAGAGCTACTATGCATATTTAAGGTAAGAGTCCTTTCCAAGTTGGACCTGGCAGAATGGCTTCCACAAAGAAAGGTGGCAAGAATAAGGGCCATTCTGCCATCAGCAAGTGGTGACCCAAGAATATGCCCATCAACATTCCCAGTTGCATCCATGCAGTGGGCTTCAGAAAGTATGGCCCCTCTGCCACTTAGAGATATCTGGAAATTTGCCATGATGGGACTCCAGGTGCGCACGTTGATACCAGACTCAACAAAGTTGTCTGGCCCAAAGGAATACCATGGTGTGTGTGCTGTTGTCTAGAAAATGTTAAGAACGAAGATTCACCAAACAAGCTCTATACTTTGGTTACCTATGTTCCTGTTGCCTCTTTCAAAAATCCATCATCAATGTAATGAGAACCACTGACTATTAAAATTTTGAAACTGAAAAAATAAGAAAACTGCAATAAAGATTAAATATATATGTGAAAGTTCAATACTTTTCATCTATATCTAGAAAGAATGAAGTTAAAATATTGATTTCAAGAGGAAAAATGCCAGCAATTGTATAATAGGGCCTTCTGTCGGCAATGGTCATATTTGTGTTCTTTAGTTCCAGAGAATAAGAAGTTAGCTTGCCCTACAGTATGAGGAATTTGTTTATCTCAGGAAAGCCAGGGTGCTCTCTTCCTAGGAAAAAGTGGATGGTCAGATTATTTAGAAGTTTTCTAAATTGATTTCAAGCTCTAGTACTTTAGATCACTTGGTATGTCTAGAATTTTCAGCAGGGAGATTTCAAGTTAATAAAGGCCATTTTGTGTGCTTTAAACTCTTAATTCCTTACAGACTTTTTTTTTAATTGTAGTAAAACACATGTAACATAAAATTTATTATCTTCTTTAAGTAGTGAATAGTTCAGTAGTAAGTATATTTCACATTGTACAACCAATCTCCACAACTTTACCTTGCAAAAGTGAAATTCTTTTTTTTTTTTTATTTTTTTTATTTTTTTTTTTTTATTGTTGGGGATTCATTGAGGGTACAATAAGCCAGGTTACACTGATTGCAATTGTTAGGTAAAGTCCCTCTTGCAATCATGTCTTGCCCCCATAAAGTGTGACACACACCAAGGCCCCACCCCCCTCCCTCCTTCCCTCTTTCTGTTTCCCCCCCCATAACCATAATTGTCATTAATTGTCCTCATATCAAAATTGAGTACATAGGATTCATGCTTCTCCATTCTTGTGATGCTTTACTGAGAATAATATCTTCCACGTCCATCCAGGTTAATACGAAGGATGTAAAGTCTCCATTTTTTTTAATGGCTGAATAGTATTCCATGGTATACATATACCACAGCTTGTTAATCCATTCCTGGGTTGGTGGGCATTTAGGCTCTTTCCACATTTTGGCAATTGTAAATTGAGCTGCAATAAACAGTTTAGTACAAGTGTCCTTATGATAAAAGGATTTTTTTCCTTCTGGGTAGATGCCCAGTAATGGGATTGCAGGATCGAATGGGAGGTCTAGGTTGAGTGCTTTGAGGTTTCTCCATACTTCCTTCCAGAAAGGTTGTACTAGTTTGCAGTCCCACCAGCAGTGTAAAAGTGTTCCCTTCTCTCCACATCCACACCAGCATCTGCAGTTTTGAGATTTTGTGATGTGGGCCATTCTCACTGGGGTTAGATGATATCTCAGGGTTGTTTTGATTTGCATTTCTCTAATATATAGAGATGATGAACATTTTTTCATGTGTTTGTTAGCCATTCGTCTGTCGTCTTTAGAGAAAGTTCTATTCATGTCTCTTGCCCATTGATATAAGGGATTGTGGCTTTTTTCATGTGGATTACTTTGAGTTCTCTATAGATCCTAGTTATCAAGCTTTTGTCTGATTGAAAATATGCAAATATCCTTTCCCATTGTGTAGGTTGTCTCTTTGCTTTGGTTATTGTCTCCTTAGCTGTACAGAAGCTTTTCAGTTTAATGAAGTCCCATTTGTTTATTTTTGTTGTTGTTGCAATTGCCATGGCAGTCTTCTTCATGAAGTCTTTCCCTAGGCCAATATCTTCCAGTGTTTTTCCTATGCTTTCTTGGAGGGTTTTTATTGTTTCATGCCTTAAGTTTAAGTCCTTTATCCATCTTGAATCAATTTTTGTGAGTGGGGAAAGGTGTGGGTCCAGTTTCAGTCTTTTACATGTAGACATCCAGTTCTCCCAACACCATTTATTGAATAGGGAGTCTTTCCCCCAAGGTATGTTCTTGTTTGGTTTATCAAAGATTAGGTGGTTGTAAAATGTTAGTTTCATTTCTTGGTTTTCCATTCGATTCCAAGTGTCTATGTCTCTGTTTTTGTGCCAGTACCATGCTGTCTTGAGCACTATGGCTTTGTAGTACAGACTAAAATCTGGTATGCTGATGCCCCCAGCTTTATTTTTATTACAGAGAACTGCCTTAGCTATACGGGGTTTTTTCCAGTTCCATACAAAACGCAGAATCATTTTTTCCAAATCTTGAAAGTATGATGTTGGTATTTTGATAGGAATGGCATTGAATAGGTAGATTGCTTTGGGAAGTATGGACATTTTAACAATGTTGATTCTTCCCATCCATGAGCATGGTAAGTTCTTCCATTTGTTAATATCCTCTGCTATTTCCTTTCTGAGGATTTCATAGTTTTCTTTATACAGGTCCTTCACCTCCTTCGTTAGGTATATTCCTAGGTATTTGATTTTCTTTGAAACTATGGTGAAGGGAGTTGTGTCCTTAATTAGCTTCTCATCTTGACTGTTATTGGTGTACACAAAGGCTACTGACTTGTGGACATTGATTTTATATCCTGAAACATTACTGTATTTTTTGATGACTTCTAGGAGTCTTGTGGTTGAGTCTTTGGGGTTCTCTAAGTATAAGATCATGTCGTCAGCAAAGAGGGAGAGTTTGACCTCCTCTGCTCCCATTTGGATTCCCTTTATTTCCTTGTCTTGCCTAATTGTATTGGCTAGAACTTCCAGCTCTATGTTGAATAGTAAAGGTGACAGGGGACAACCTTGTCTGGTTCCAGTTCTAAGAGGAAAAGCTTTCAGTTTTACTCCATTCAGTAAAATATTGGCTGTGGGTTTGTCATAGATAGCTTCAATCAGTTTTAGAAATGTGCCACCTATGCCTATACTCTTCAGTGTTCTAATTAGAAAAGGATGCTGGATTTTATCAAATGCTTTTTCTGCATCTATTGAGAGGATCATGTGATCTTTATTTTTGCCTCTGTTAATATGGTGGATAACGTTTATGGACTTGCGTATGTTAAACCAGCCTTGCATCCCTGGGATGAAGCCTACTTGATCATGATGAATGACTTTTTTGATGATAAGCTGTAATCTATTGGCTAGGATTTTGTTGAGAATTTTTGCGTCTATGTTCATGAGTGAGATTGGTCTGAAATTCTCCTTTTTGTTTGGGTCTTTTCCTGGTTTTGGTATCAGGGTGATGTTTGCTTCATAGAATGTGTTGGGGAAGATTCCTTCTTCCTCAATTTTTTGGAATAATTTCTGCAGTACAGGAATAAGCTCTTCCTTGAAGGTTTGATAGAATTCTGGAGTGAAGCCATCTGGACCAGGGCATTTTTTGGTTGGAAGCTTTTTTATTGTTTCTTTGATCTCAGTGCTTGAAATTGGTCTGTTCAGGAGCTCTATTTCTTCCTGGCTGAGTCTAGGGAGAGGGTGTGATTCCAAATATTGATCCATTTCTTTCACATTGTCAAATTTCTGGGCATAGAGTTTCTGGTAGTATTCAGAGATGATCTCTTGTATCTCTGTGGGATCAGTTGTTATTTCCCCTTTATCATTTCTGATTGAGGTTACTAGAGATTTTACTTTTCTATTCCTCGTTAGTCTAGCCAATGGTTTATCTATTTTATTTATTTTTTCAAAAAACCAACTCCTTGTTTCATTAATTTTCTGAATGATTCTTTTGTTTTCAATTTCATTGATCTCTGATTTGATTTGGATATTTCTTTTCTTCTACTGAGTTTAGGCTTAGATTGTTCTTCTTTTTCCAATTCCATAAGATCTCTTGTGAGATTGTTGATGTGCTCTCTTTCTGTTTTTCGAATGTAGGCATCTAAAGCGATGAATTTTCCTCTCAAAACTGCTTTTGCAGTATCCCACAGGTTTTGGTAGCTTGTGTCTTCATTGTTGTTATGCTCAAGGAAGTTAATGATTTCCTGTTTTATTTCTTCCTGCACCCATCTGTTATTCAACAGAAGATTGTTTAATTTCCATGCCTTTGGGTGGGGTCGAGCATTTTTGTTAGAGTTGAGTTCCACCTTTAGTGCCTTATGGTCTGAGAAGATACAAGGTAAAATTTCAATTCTTTTGATTCTGTTGATATTTGTTTTGTGTCCCAGGATATGATCAATTTTGGAGAATGTTCCATGGGGTGATGAGAAGAATGTATATTCTTTATCTTTGGGGTGGAGTGTTCTATATGCGTCTATCAAGCACAGTTGTTCTAGAGTCTCATTTAAGTCTCTTATATCCTTGTTTAATTTCTGTTTAGAGGATCTGTCCAGCTCTGTAAGAGGAGTGTTAAAGTCCCCTGTTATGATGGTATTATCAGATATCATATTGTTCAGACTGAGTAAGGTCTGCTTCAAGAATCTGGGAGCATTTAAATAGGGTGCATAAATATTTAGAATTGAAATGTCTTCTTGTTGTATTTTTCCCTTGACCAATATAAAGTGACCATCTTTGTCTTTTTGGACTTTAGTTGCTTTAAATCCACATGTGTCTGAAAATAAGATTGCAACTCCTCTTTTCTTCTGAATTCCATTTGCCTGAAAAATTGTCTTCCAACCCTTGACTCGGAGCTTTAATTTTTCTTTTGAAGCCAGGTGTGTTTCTTGCAGACAGCAAATGGATGGCTTGTGTTTTTTAATCCAGTCAACCAATCTATGTCTCTTCAGTGGGGAATTCAAGCCATTAACATTTATTGAGATAATTGACAAGTGTGGTAGTTTTCTATTCGTCTTATTTTGTGAGAGTCCATTGCTTAGTTTTATCTTTTGCATCAGTGTGGAGGTTAGGTTCTGTCCTTTAATTTCTGAGTTCTTACTTTGCTGCTGATCCATTGTGGTGGTCAGTGTGCAGAACAGGTTGAAGTATTTCCTGTAGAGCTGGTCTTGTTGTGGCGAATTTCCTCAATGTTTGTATATCCGTAAATGATTTGATTTCTCCGTCAATTTTGAAGCTTAGCTTAGCAGGGTACAGAATTCTGGGCTGAAAATTGTTCTGTTTAAGTAGATTAAAGGTAGATGACCATTGTCTTCTTGCTTGGAAAGTTTCATTAGAGAAGTCTGAGGTCAATCTGATGGATTTGCCCCTGTAGGTCAACTGGCGCTTACTCCTGGCAGCTTGCAGAATCTTTTCTTTTGTCTTGACTTTGGAGAGGTTCATCACAATGTGTCTTGGAGAAGCTCGGTTAGAGTTGAGGCGACCTGGGGTCCGATATCCCTCTGAAAGCAGTGTGTCAGAATCTTTGGTGATATTTGGGAAATTTTCTTTTATAATATTCTCTAGTATGGCTTCCATTCCTCTGGGGCATTCTTCTTCCCCTTCTGGAATTCCTATAACTCGTATGTTGGAACGCTTCATAAAGTCCCATAATTCTGACAGTGAACGTTCTGCTTTCTCTCTCTTCTTTTCTGCCTCTTTTACTATCTGAGTTATCTCAAAAACTTTGTCTTCTACCTCTGAAATTCTTTCTTCTGCATGGTCTAACCTGTTGCTGATACTTTCCATTGCATCTTTAAGTTCCCTGATTGACTGTTTCATTTCCTTCAGCTCTGCTATATCCTTTTTATATTCTTCATATCGTTCATCTCTTATTTGATTCTGTTTTTGAATTTCCTTTTGGTTATTTTCCACTTTATTAGCAATTTCCTTCATTGTTTCCATC
The DNA here is from genome assembly GCF_027406575.1 of Nycticebus coucang. Lineage (NCBI taxonomy): Eukaryota > Metazoa > Chordata > Mammalia > Primates > Lorisidae > Nycticebus > Nycticebus coucang. The sequence goes on from NC_069786.1 coordinate 79,759,166, forward strand.
ATTTCCTTCATTGTTTTCAACATGTGTATTCTAAATTCCCTTTCTGTCATTCCTAACATTTCTGTATAGGTGGAATCCTCTGCAGTAGCTACCTCATGGTCCCTTGGCGGGGTAGTTCTGGACTGGTTCTTCATGTTGCCTGGAGTTTTCTGCTGATTCTTCCTCATGGGTGATTTCTTTTATCTGTTTACTTGCCCTAATTTTCCTTTCAATTCCTCTTGCTCTTTAAGTTCTTGTGCCTGTGGACTAAGGGTTACAGGACCAGAAGGGTGAGAAGGTTTAAGAGCAAAAAAGCGATGAAAGAAATGAGGACCGAGTGATAAGAAAAAAGAAAAAAAAATGAAAAAAAAGAAAAATAGAGAAAGGAGAGTGGTTGGGTGAAAGGAATATTGACAAAAAGAAGAGAGGCACAGAAAGAGGGAGACAGAGCAATATAGGTGTACAGTAGGGTACTTTGATACAACCTTAAAAAAAAAAAAACACCTTCTGGGGGTGCCTAGTGGGGTGGTTCACTTGAGGTCAGCAGCTCTTTGCTAACCTGATCAGACACAGTACCCCACCTCCACCAAGTAGAGAGGAAAGACAAAAATGCTATAAATCAAACCAAAACAAGCAAACAGAAAACTTTACGGGATAAAATTGGCTGGAAAAACCAAATAATAGTGGTAGAAACACTAACAAAAATGAAGTTCTGATTATTGAAATAGGCAGCAATGGGAAATTATAATTAAACTAGAAAAATTGAGAAAGAAAAAGGATCTGTATGGAAAAGGTTGAACTTAAAAAACAAAACAGCAATCAAGAACGTCAAAATAAACAAAAAAAAAACCAAACCAGAAAAAAAAACAAACAAACAAACAAACAAAAAAAAAAAAAAAAACACACACGCAACCAAAAACAAAGCAGTATGTATATGGAATTGAATATTGTCTGGGCAACACGTGGTCTTCTGGGGTATGAGATGTTAATCACAGTTCTGATACGACTGGAGGCTGCTAGTTTCTCGAACCCCAGCAGGTAGACACCCTAAATCTCTCTTCAGCCCACTTAAAAGGCACTTTGAACTTGTTCACTTACTGAGCAGAAGCTTTCTCAGGGAAGTGCTTGTTGCTGGAATCGCTGCTGAAGTGGCTATCCACTTACCCTGTGTGTCAAAACTGGTCTCCCTCTGCCCCCGAGGGTTAGGGCTGCAAGGCGGCTCAGACCCCGCCCTTAGGCTACTTGGTCGCTGGGTTACCAGCTCCCACCCAATTCCAGCTCTGCAACCCTGAGGGCGGAGCTTGCCAGGGCAGATCGCTCACAATGTCTGCCTGTGACCCAGAGCCAAACTCTATTAGCTCCGTCTGGCTCAGCGGCTCAGACTGGGGCCCTCGACAAAGGCCAGAGTTCTCCGCACTCCCGCTCAGGCTCTCCCCAAGGCAGTTCAGCTGAGTGCCAAGTCCAAAGACACCAAAACAGTTCACAGGTAAGGCCTTTCTGGTTTGCAGTCTCGCTGCTACTGAACTTACAGTTGCGGGCGGGTTTAGGCGGATTGAACACACGCGACCACTTGCCGGTTTTCCACTGTTTTAGTCCTCCTCTTGGGGTCCAGAAGTCTCTCGCTGACTCCCTGTATCCTCTCAGGGGTGATGATAGGCAGATCCCACCAGCCAGAGATGCCTGGAGTCCTATATCCCCAGACTCACGGTGCCCAGATGCAAGGAAGCTGTTACTCGGCTGCCATCTGCTGAGTTAGGCTGGATTACATGTCGCAAAAGTGAAATTCTATACCCATTAAACCCTGTCTTCCCATGCCCCCAGCCCCGAACAACCACCATTTACTTTCTATTAATTTGACTACTCCAGATACCTCATATGAGTGAAATCATGTAGTATATGTCTTTTTGTGATTGCTTATTTCACTCTGCATAATGTCCTCAAGGCTCATTCACGTAGCATGTACTATAACTTTTTTCCTTTTTAAGGGAGAATAATTTTCAATTGTATGCATATACCCCAGGTTGTTTAATCATTCAACTATTGATGTATATATGAGTTGCTTTCACTTCTTGGGCATTATGAATAAATCTGCAATGAATACACACAGGTACACAAATATCTCCTTAAGAACTTGCTTTCAATTCTTTTAGCTATATACTGAGAAATAGAATTACTGTATACCAATCCCATTTTTAAATTTGAGTAGAACTGCCACATTGTTTTCTATAGGACCCGTACCATTTTATATCCCCATCAATGGTGCACGGGGCTTCCAATGTGTCCACATTCTAAGCAACACTATTTGTTTTTTGATAACAACCATCCCAGGAGGTATGAGGTGATATCTCACTGTGATTTTCACTTGCACTTGTAGAGTTTTTAAATTAAAAGTTTTTCCACACCAGAGTATTTTGTGAGAAATGACTTTACATTTTCATGTCTTGCTTTCTATTTTTCCACCTAGAAGGCTTTCATCCTTCACCACATCCATGAAACAAACTTCTGCTGTGAAGCCTTTATCGACTTGACTCCACATTGATTTCTGAATTTCTAAAAATACCTCCCTCATTAAAAACACTAAGTCATGTATTAAGAAAAAGTTTTCCAGCCCTGTGTTATTCCCCAGTTATTCCAAATGTTACCTTCAAGAGCAGAAGACATTTATTTCATATTTATAAACCTCAACAGGTGAAGTACCTTAGTGTGCCAAATACTTATTCATTTAGTTTACATGACTTTCTGCATGCAAAATTTTAGATTGTAAATTAAATACTCTAGTCTTACAAAAATACTTATATATGTTTAAATTTATATAAATCATCAGAAGTAAAAGCCATGACCCAAAGAAGCATCTTTTCCTTTTCTTAAATTATAGACGTAGTAAAGCGTGCCTTCCACGATCACATCACCTCAGTTGCTTATCAGTTGTGCTCCCTGCTAAGAGGGCTTGTTTTCTCACATTGCCTTTGCTTTATTCTCTACCTTATTTTTTCCCAACAACCATATTCTCTTCTCCCCTCCAGTTCAATTATCCTTACTCTTTCTCCCTTTGTTCACTATTCTGGCATTTAAATTTTATGACTTATTTTCAAGTAAATATTTTTAAATGTACATTTGGGATAAAAACATACTACATAAATTCAGTGGATAAATACCCACAAGTCAACCCTACATGAAATGTATTCCTTCAAAATTAGGGCAATTCATCCACTATGGGATCTAGCCATAAAATTTGAATCCAAGTAGTAGTTCTCCAAGTAAAGAAACTCTAGAGTCTAGTTTTTAGTCCTTCAGAATCATAATTAGTTAGCAACAAGCAAACCCTGGTGTGAATAAGCCTTAACATAAAAACTCCTCACCCAGCCTCAAAAGTTAGAAATTAAGGGAGAAAGGTATTTGGGTGACCATTTATACACAGTAGCTTTGAAAACCATTTTGGCCTAATTAGTATCAAATGAGTTACTGTAAGGTCAAATTGTAAAAATACATAAACATCTTAAACTTTAAAAGCTCAGCCCAGCTGGAAGTCAATGTGTGTGCTGACACTATGCTGGGGAAAATAGACCTGTCCGTGATCATTATGCAGCTGTTAGCAAAATTACTGGCCAAACCTTTTTCAATTTCATGTCTGTCTTTAAGATACTCTTCAAACTGGCCTCCTCTGTAAAAATCTTTAACGTGTAAAACCTGGCTCCAATAGTGACTACTTTATTCAGCCTCTCATTTCTTTTCTATTTAATGAATCCAGCATTCAGGCATACAAATTATGCACAAGGTTTCAAGACACTCAAATGTCATGTGGATAAGACACTTCAAAGACATGCGACTAAAGTAACTAAACTATTTCCAATATGTGATAAGATTTTTAGTTAGTCATGGCTTAATTGCAATATGGTTACAAAATAGATGTTCATAAGTCAAAATTACATTTCACATTTCCACACGGGATGTTTAAAGTGTAAATTATGTTTTGCATTTTACAAAGTGGAGTTTAAAGTTCATATTTTCAACAAACAATGTAAGATTCTAGGGTAACTGAGTATGGAATCCTAAAACTAGCCTTTTAAGTTCAGGCCTGTTTACTTGTCTGTTTTTCTGCCTTGGAATACATGAACTTTGAAGGTCAAGACACTATCTAGTTCACTTTTCATCCCATAGTCTTCTCACTTAATCTGCATTTGGAAAATAAATAAACAGGCAAAAAGTGGGCACACAGTCAGTAATTCTCACAAACGGTTGTATACTCTCAAACAATTGTTCTTAACTGGGTATGCTATACTGTTACATAATTTTCATAAGAATTAAACACATCCGTGGCAGGAGACTGATTGGAGGGAACAGAACAGTTTTAGTACAAAAATAAAGTAAAAGATGTCTTCAATCTTTTCTTCCCCATAACTTTCCATTAAAGCTGTTACAAACCCTGGTAGAATTGATTGGTTTCATTTTCAGCTTCCTGTTTGGTCCCTCCAGTGTTCTAAAAAAGTTCCATCTGATGTATTGTTAAACCCATCTCATTTTTTAAAAAGACAACTCTTTGTTCCCCACAAATTACACACTCATTCGACTAAGAAAACGCATGCCAGTTTCTTTCTCAACAAATTGCAGACCTGTAACATCAAGCCAGGTTATTGCAAGAGAACTAAGGCGATGTTAAGCTCAACTCTTCAACAAATGGTACATTGTGATCCCCTGTGGTCTTTCCTTTGGGTTTCCTGAATAGCCATCATTTACGAGCCAGCCCACATCATTCAACAAAAAAGTATTGACCACTTACACTTAACATGCTAGACTTCATTCTAGGCATCAAAGATAGTAAATTTCTTGACCTCATAAAATCGTATTTTAGTGAAGATGAAGATAAACAATAAAAACATAAGTAAATGTTATAGCATGTTAGGAGGAGATGTGTATGAAGTAACAATAAAAGGTACAAGTTATGAAGCCTTGGGAGTGCTGGGTAGTAGCAGAAGGGCTGCAGTATTAAATAGGGTGGCCACGGTGGGTCTCCTGAAGATGCCCTAGGAAGAGGTGAAAAGTGCAGCCCAAAGTGATACCAGGGTAGAGTATACGAATAGAGAGAACTCCAAACAAGTTCAAGGAAGGATAGGAAGCTAACGGGGCTGGAATGGAGTGAGATAAAGAAGCAGGGGTGGAGGAGAAGTGGAGAGGAAATAGGTAGCCAGCTTAGAAGGCTTTGCAGACCATTGTTAGGACTTTACCTTTAACTCAGAGTGAAATTGCAAAATTCCAGAACCAAAAAGATGAAAGAACTTTTGGGACACAGTTTGAGTAAAGAACAATTCATGAATCAGGAAGCACTCACAAGAAATTTAGACAATTCTGCTCTGCAAAGTGGGCTGCAAGCATTTATAGACAGAAGATGAAGGAAAGTACAAAAATGTTTGATTACAGCTGCACAATTGGCTTATTTGAACATAGGCTGATCAGTTGTCAGCCTGTGATTGGCTAAAGCTAAACTGCTTGTGATTGGCTGAGATGTGGCTATCTATTACAAGTATATTCTAGATTAGGTTTCAGTTCACTTGTAAACTAAGTTAGATTGAAGTTCATTACACAGAACTCAAAGTCCAGAGACAGCCTAAGGTCAATGGTCTCCTGCATATTTAATAATCCTAAGACTTTCCTGAAAGCCTTCCAAGTTCTGAGAGGAAAATGTTTTTGACTTAGTATTCTGTACATTCCTACACAGACTGATAGGTAATAGGAAGATAAGGATTTTCTATTTTGGCAGCTTGGTGATGGGATACCTCCCCCAAATGAGGGCATAAACCAAAGTCAGTGCATGTGATCCAGAAAACAATGACTTTAACCCAAGTCACCAGTGAAGCAAAATCACAGGCTGACAGCTAGGCAGGAGGCCGGAAGATGACGTAAAGGTCACATTGAGCTAGAGAGCAGAGGGCTTGTAAAGAAGTCTCTGAGGGGGGCAAAGGGGTAGAGTTCAGATTCATATCTGTGGGCTTGGGGAACACAGGAGTACATAGGAAGCAATTGGTGGATTATAGAAATGAAGAATCCACTCACACTCTCATTAGTGTCCATAACATTAAAACTATTCCAGTAAGAAATTTAATCCTAGACTTCGATTGTACTACTTGTCTTTACAATCAGCTATGCTTTTTTATAAAACATAACTTTCACAAAAATGCAAATGCTGTCGTTGATTTTCAACTTAACATAAGTATACTCTGACCCAGGTAAAGGAAGGGTAGGAATGTGAATGTCCTTATCTGCCAAAGTCAAGACTGACTAGTTCAGGCATGGTAAGCTCATATCACTAACGAGAGAGAAGTTAGTTAATGGGACAGTTTTTCAGCTTCAAAGGATTATTGTCATGAACAAAGAGAGCCAGTTGCTTCAGTTTATCAGGAATTTACCAAAATCTGGATTCTTATGTAAAATCATTCAAATGTTAAAAAGTACTTTTATAGATTTCAAAAGTATCATGAGAATCAGTGTCAGATCCAGCCTGGTGTTTCCACTTTGTGATACTGCCATAGTCAATGGACAAGAAAATGAGATAAGGTATTTGAAACTATAGAATTAACCAGGGGAGTCATCGAACTAGCAGCTGCAGCTTTAGAATACAGAGGGCCATCTAGCTGAAATCAGGGCTAGGAGAGTTGTCTTAAATCCATGTTGGTTTTGCAAGCATGCTCTATTTTGAAGAGGAGGACTAGGGGAAAATAGAGGAGCTAAAATTCCTTGCCCCTAGCCACTCCTGAGTGCCCACACTTGAAGAGCAGTGATAGAACTATATTGGAAGAAAAGAGGTACGGAGGAAAAGAAAAGATGCAAGTGTGTTAATCCTCACATATCATGATAGGAAACCAAATACCAATGTCTAAATTAATATATTTTAAAGTACTATAATTATACTTAAATTACTAAAAAAAAAATGGTTGTCTCAATATGCAACAAAACTACTTCAATATCTTTTGCCCCTCAACCCTTCTTCTAGCATCTACACTGAAGATAAACTTTAAGAATGTGAAAATACATATGCACAGAGCTTTTCATTGTAATTTTATAGTTGATATACTGCAAATAATCTAAATGTTCATAAATAGATCATAAATAGTTTTATAAATTATATACTCAATACAATACTAGGTAGCTGTGAAAAAATTTAAGAGAAAGCTCCCTATTAACTGATAAGGAGAGATTTGTGGGATATATTCTTAGGTGAAAAATGAGAAGTTCAAAAGAATGATATCACAAGATGATAACTTTGTTAATTTTTATAAAGAAACAGGATGGATAAATAATAAGTAAAATTGGGTAGGATGAGGTGGAAGGACAGAGGAGAGCACGTCTCTGAGCACACTTTTTTGTACTCCTGCCCCAGAGACAGAGTTTCAAGCTGTCACCCTGGGTAGAGTGCTATGGCATCACAGCTCACAGCAACCTCAAACTCTTGCCTAAGCCTCCCAAGTAGCTGGGACTATGCACCCACCACACAACACCTGGCTATTTTTTGTTGTTGTTGTTGTTGCAGCTGTCATTGTTTTAGCTAGCTCAGGCCAGGTTCAAACCCGCCAGCCTCAGTGTATGTGGCTGGCACCCTACCTACTGAGGTTTAGGCGCCACCCTTTTGTACTTTTAAAATCATGTTTATGTTCTACACATTCGAAAAAAGTAAAAAACATCAAGACCTTGAAACTAGATGTAAACAAATTCAATTGAAACAACCAAACTGAATGGAAAAGGATGATTAATCCAAGGAATTTTGAAAAACTGATTTAACTATTTGCATGCAGTCTAGGAAAAATGCAAGTAAATCTTGAACTCTTTAATAGGTTTTTTTATATTGACGTGTATGCAGTAATTCTTAAACTAGTCTCTGTATACTGTCAAACTAAGCAAAGGAGTTAATGTGTTGATGTTGAGAGCCAGAATTCTCATTATGGAGGAAGGGAGATTAAAGAATAGAATGAGTGAAGACAATAAAATGAGGTTGTATTGAAATGGGGGTATATGTAGGCAGGTAAGTGGATGGGTACATGGGTGGATGGACAGAGTGAGGTGTTGGAGGTACCTTCTATTGCCTCATTAGAGCTAATTGTGCATTTTTTTCCTCTTCTGCATTTAATGACCTCACATTGGTAGCTTGGAACTAGCCACAGTCAGAATATTTACACCATGGAAATTGGCAAATGCTAAAAATTAGAGCTTCCCACTTCTCCCCTCATGCTATTATACTTTTTCAACTCATCACTGGATGGATGGATAGATTTCCCAGTTCCATCTACTTAATAGGTCCAGAAGTATTTAAACCCTGGTAGAAATAAGCACATGTACTATCCAGATGCTAGTTTCTAATTTTCATTCCCCACTTGGAAAAATGACTAATTTTAAGGCTTTAGCAGGAGAGCTACACAGTGGGGATACAACATCTTTTTATGACAAAGTAAAGATATGCCGGAAAAAACTGCCTTATGTCATAAGGACACATAAGGCAGCATGAAGGGGTGTCCCCTATTCACTCAACTGAAGGCGACAGAGTGAGACTCTGTCTCAAAAAAAAAAAAAAAGAAAAAGAAAAAGAAAGAAAGAAAAGAAAACAGTCAAACCTACACAGATTTGGGAAACTAATTTGATGCTGAATGACCCTTGGAAATTAAGGTGGAAATCAAAAGATCCCTCAAACTGAATGAGCTATTATTTGGACACAAGCTATCCAAATCTGTGGATACAACAAAAGCAGTGCTAAGGGGAAAGTTTATAGCCTTAAAGGCCTACCTCAAAAAGACAGAAAGCTCACAAATTAACTTAATGTCAAATCTCAAGGAACTAAAAAAAGAACAAACTAAACCCAAAACCATCAGAAAAAAATAAAGCTTAGAGCAGAACTAAATGAAATAGAACCCCCCCAATATAGAAAAGATCAATGAAATAAAAAGTTGATTCTTTGAAAAGATAAGCTAAATTGTAGACCACTAACCAGAAATACAAAAAACTCAACCTTACTCAGAAACCATAAAGATACATTACAACTGATATCTCAGAAATACAAAATATCATCCATGAATACTATGAAAACCCCTATACAAAATAGAAAACCTGGAGAAAATGGATACATTCTTAGAAACACACAACCTCCCAAGCCTGAATGAGGAAGAAATAGAAAGAATAAACAGTAAGACTCAACCACTAAGTGGTTCCACAGAATAAACTAAAGATGTAACAAGAGCTTAAAAAATATATATTCGTAGTTTCGTATGCAGTAGCCATGGAAACAACCCAAATGTCTATCAGCAGGTGAATGGATAAGCAATCGATGGTATATACACATAAAGGAATAATTCTCAATTTACAAAAGTGAAAACTGATACATTCATCAACATGGAAGACTTTCAAAATGATAGTAAAATATACCTTATCATTACTTACTAGATCAGACATTACTAATCTAGTGACAGAAAGCAAATCAGTGGTCGGAAGGGGAATCAGGAAACCATGGGTAGCTGGTGGGAGAAATTACAAAGGGACATGAGGAAACATTTGGTGGTGAAGAATATATTCACTATTTTGATGATGCTGGTAGTTTTCAGATACATACATATTTAAAATTAGCCAACTTATACATTATACACTACAGTTTGTGTGGCAATCTTACCTCAAAGCTTTTTTTAAAAGTCAGAATAAGTATTAATTTTGTAAAAGACAGAAAGGCTGAAACATTCTGCAATACAGGATATTAAGGAGTGACAAATACAGTTCTAAGATGCCCCTCAGAAACCAAAATCTGGGGAGATTCTAGTATCTGCACATGTCCTACACACATCCTCCCATATGGTTTGGATTATCTCCAGATTATACTACCTAACACAATGGAAATGATATTTCATAAACAATACAGCATAACAGTTGACCTAACGACAAGGGAAAATTCTGTATATATCCAGTCTGGATGTAACCATCAATTTTTCCCTGAATATTTCAGATCCACGGTTGGTTGATTCCTTGATTGTGGAACCTGTGGATATAAAGGACTAAGTGTAAATGAAATATGTGATCCTGAACTGGATCTTACACCAAAGAACAAATCCTTTAGAGGACATTATTGGGACAATTGAGAAAAATTTAAACATAAGCCATAATTTGAACCAATGTTCAGTTCCTGAATTTGTTATACTGTAATGATATAAAAGAACATTCAACTTGTGCTTATGTTGAAGTATTTAAAAGGGTAAAGGGTCATGTTATATGCAAACCAGTATTCAAAGGGTTTAAAAATTATATACATGAATACATGTGTCTATGTATGCATATAAAGTGAGAAGAAAATTTTTAAGTTTTGGTCTCTTGAGTTAAATAGGAAAGAGGGCAGGTGAAAAGATTATTACTTTTGTTTAGCTTTTTTATATTATTTTTAAAATCATGTTTATGTGCTTATTACTTTGGCTTCTTTTTTTTTTTTTTTTTTTGTAGAGATAGAGTCTCACTTTATGGCCCTCGGTAGAGTGCCGTGGCCTCACACAGCTCACAGCAACCTCCAACTCCTGGGCTTAAGCGATTCTCTTGCCTCAGCCTCCCGAGTAGCTGGGACTACAGGCGCCCGCCACAACGCCCGGCTATTTTTTTTTTTTTTTTGGTTGCAGTTTGGCCAGGGCCGGGTTTGAACCCGCCACCCTCGGTATATGGGGCTGGCGCCCTATGGACTGAGCCACAGGTGCCGCCCAACTTTGCCTTCATTTTTAAGTTTAGAGATTCTGGGAGTTAATTTTTTTTAGTTTTTTTTTTTTTTTTTTTTTCTTAGATCACCAAGGCAGGTATTCAATGTACTTTTCAATCTCCAGAGTCATCTTGGGTCCATATATTTCAGGGTGGTCGAGGCCCCAGATTGTATTTCACTATGGTCCCATACAAATGAGGTAGCCCTCTAGTCAAACAGCAGCCTTGCAGTTCCTCAGCTTTTACAAGAAAAACCAGCTCTTCCCCCAGCTCAGTGGACTGAAGCTAAAGCTCCACACTGAGCCAACACAGAATAGCTGCACCCCAGGTGCTGGCCAGGAAACGACCTCAAATTCACTGCCACTCAAAGTTTTACAAAAGCTCAATTGAGAGCAATAATAATTATAGACAGTGGCTTGCAGCCTCTACAGTCCATTCTTTCCTCTAAATAGCCTCTAAAATGTTTTCCTAAATGAAGCCAGACCAGCAGAGACCCACAGCTCTGACCACATCTTCTGAAATCCCCACCCCTCCTGACTTGCCTTGCACTGAATTTGGCTTTGGTGTTTATTATGCATTATGACATGGTGAGGGATGTTGTAAGAAACACCCCCATGAAAATTTGTCAGGCTTATTGGAAATAGTGTCCACTTCATCACATAGTGACTTCTTTGTGCACATTTACAAGAGAAATTTCTTCCTGGTCTCCAAACCAGAAATAATCATGCTACTCTTGAGCAACCAGCTTGTTTATCTTCTAGACACTGTGAATCACGTAACTGTCATTTTTCCTTCTTGATTTTGTCAAAAATCTTAGCAACATAGGGCCTTACACTTTCCACTTTCTATATTAATCCTATTTCCAGCTTCATTGTTGAGTCGGTAAAGCATCATGGAACAGAGGGCCTGGGTTTGCATCCCAGAGCTCTGCCACCTCCCTTTTGTGTAATCTTAATTAGTTAATTAACTACCTCAGCTGCAAAATGGAGATAATACACATTAAGTATTCCCTACCCGAAAAGCTTAGAACCAGAAGTGTTTCAGATTTTAGAATTTTTCAGAACCAGAAGTGTTTCAGATTTTCAAATATATAAGGAGGTATCTTGGGGGATAAAATGAAAGTCTAAATACAAAATTCATTTGCTTCATATATACCTTATCCATATAGCCTAAAAGCCATTGTATACATTTTTAATATGATACACGAAATAAAGTTTGTGCTACGTATTTATGTGTGAAATTTTCCACTTGTGAGATCATGTCAGTGCTCAAAACATTTCAGATTCCGGAGCTTTTCAGATTTCCAGATTAAGGATGCTCAACCAGAAGAGCTGTTCTCATGACACTTGTCAAGATTAGATGAATTTGTACACATGAAACACTTAAAACAGCACCTGCCACGGAGCAAACTGTTTAGGGCTCATGCTTATCTCACCTTTTCTCACCCCCCCTTCCCTTTGTATTGATCTCTTCTTCCACCAATTCTTACTGTAACTTTTTTCTTATTATTAACATACAGTAAGCCACTTTAAATGCTTCCTAGGACAAGACTAGGTGGAAACAAAGGCAAATGAATGCAATGCCAAATTGTGTGCAGCAATTGAGAATTAGAAGCAACCAAACAAAAAGTATTAATTTTTATAAAAATATGCATACACAATAACCACAACATGGGTTATCATCTAGATAAATGTTAATCTGGGACCTGCATCTTTCAGAAACTAGAAGTCTCATCATGACTGAATTTACTCCCAATTACAATTTGTCCTGACTGGCTCTGAAAGAGAAGCCCTTTATGCACGTTTACAAGATTTCTGTAACTTTCAAAGATTGCCATTGGGAGACCACCTGAAACTCTGCATTAACAGACAAGCTTAGCTCCCCACAAAGACATTTCTCTGCTTTACCTTTGCTTACATGAGGACCTGGGCTGCTACAGAAACATCCCTTTGATTACTTGGCTAACAAGGTAATGCTCCTTTCTCTCATGTGTATGAAAAAGATTTATTCAGATAAAATAAAAGTCATATACCAAAGATTTTAAACATCCCTTTCTGTTTTACAGGCACTGAAAAATTTTACTCCTGATATTGAATATACCTCAGTTAAAATAAAACTTTGTATTTTGCTTCTCTGCAATTCAGGCAGCACCACTGGTGTACATAAAGTCTAGTTCTCTCCTAGTGAAAGCTGTTGGAAGGTCTGGTCTTGGTCTTAAGCCAGAGTTCATCAAAAGAATCCCTTTATGTGTAAAAATATTTTCTCCAAATGCTAATTGCTATGAATCAGAGCTTTATTTGGGGGGGTGTAAATCACACCAAGTGTTGTTCTTTTATAATGGAAGTACCCTCAGATGATGTTCTATATTAAGCCTTCTCTACTTCCTTGAGATAACTATTAAAATTGACTTTTAAGAATCCAATAAAGAAAAATTTAGTCAACATATTTATTCAGCACTGACTATGGGCTAAACAGGCGTTGGAGTTACAACACTACAGTGTTCAGTCACGGAGCTCCCTAATGAAGAGAGACCTGGAGGAACAAAGTGCCAGGGGATTGAGGCGTTCATAAAGCTGGGGGAAAGGTGGTGGCAGAGGTAGGGGTGAAGATGGAGGGACACTGCTTCAACAGGGAGGTCAGGGGACACTTCACTGACAGAAAAAAGATCACAGGAGGCCTGTGGTGGAAGAATGTGTTACACCAAGGTAAGGAAGGAAAACCACCCAGAAATGGCAAGTAGGGGTCCTGGGGTGAATTTTCTGGTTGCCTAGCAGGAGCCACATTCTGAGCTCTAACCTTGGCTCTGTCTGCTCCTGGTTCTGCTTGGCCTCCTCTCAGATGAGGGTCATAACACTCGCCCTGTCTGTGCTTTGGAGCTGCTGACATCTGAGTTCACATTTAGAGAATATTTTGAGCTCTACAGACAGGAAACATTGGGAAAGCACAAGGTACAATTATGTTGTTTTCCCCATATTTTTCTCCTGTCTTTCAGTCTGGCTGTTATTAAAAACAAACAAAGCTGGTAGCCTATTCCTCCCCCTCCGCAAGCCACCTCATCTGTCAGTTTAAGCACGTCTTATCCATCAAGGGCAGTTCAAAGATAATCCTCTACATGCAGAGTGGAGGTCAACATCAAACTAGAAAGAAGATGTTCTAGTGTCAAGGCAAACTACATCACCTCAGTCATTGCTGGACTTGGTGCATGAAGGTGACCCCTCCCTTACAGCACGTGGTCTCAGGAGAGCAAGGAACCCAGGACATCATGGAACCCTGGAGGCAGGAAGGAGTTGTGTAGACAAAAGCTCTGGCAGCAGCTTACTGGTTCAATGTTTTGACTGTTCTAGAGAGGTGGATGGAATCCCACAGATCCTTATAACTTACTTTTCTTAGGTCTGCACAATTCAGTTAGCCTCTTTTCATAGCCCTCATTTTATTCTAACTTCCTTCCATTTTATTTTAGCTATTAACAAAATAGAACACAGGCTAAGGAAAGAAAAAATTAGGAAAATCTGAGTCAAGTACTGAAATTAATTGGGAGCAGCAAAAGTTTGGGGAAATGTCTGGAATTCAAGTCTTTAAATACTTAGAATGGGATTAACAAAATCAACTCTCTCATGGAAAATGGCAAATGTATACAAAAATAGAGAAAATAGTTTTACGAGCCCAGGAATCCATCATCTGACTTTAACAACTTCGACTCTGCCAATTTGTTTTATCTTTATCTAAAACCAACTCCCTAGGCCTCCTTGGATTTTTTTTTTTTTAAAGCAAATCCAAGATATACCATGAGTAAATACAATCATTCTCATTCTTGACAGTTATGTTCTATAATGTCATCATGAACATTAAATTAACAGATACTAATCCTCTCCCCCACAGGAAATAGTGTTAGCTCCTATAAGCCTCTGGTTACATTTCTGTCAACTGGTCAACACACAACCTTGCTTTATTAGGTTTCTGTTTAAAGACACCGGATTTAACATATACTGTTGATTATTCATGTTGAACTCATGGCCAACAGTCCTATACTGCATGCCAGAGCAAAGCTTATCTAACCTGCGTTTTCTCTGTAAGGCAATCATAGTTACCTAGTTTGGAACACTTAAATAGCACTGTAGTACTATGTTTGAGGACCACTTTAGCAATGAAATCAACAAAAAGCACAAAAATGTTAAAAACATGTCAGTAAAGAAGGGTGAAAGACACTGATTTACAGTATGAGAGCTGAAACAAGACAGAATTCCACCTGTTCAATCTCAGCTGGAAACATGTACCTCACACATCTCAAAATATTTTGCCACTTAGCGCATTTACAAATGACTACAAAGGTATCATGAGTATTAGTTTGGGGGCTACAAATACATTTTAATGAGTAGGAAAATTTGTAAATGTGAACCTAGGAACAATGAGGCTCAATTTTATTTCGACGTTTCATACAAGGATTCTTTATTAACATAAACAATGCCTTTTTCCTCACTAAGATTAACAATAAGTAATAGGTATTTTAAGTCATATTTGTCATTCACACATTAATAGTAAATGTCCATTGCATACTTTAATATTGGTTGTCACACAGGTTTGTTGAAGACCAAGTTAGACCAGTAATTACATAATGTCTCGTCCCAAATGTGACAGTATAGCCATCCCTGCTTATCCATGAGAATTGGTTCCAGGAACCACTGGAGTACCAAAAATCCACTCAAGTCCCTCATATAAAGTGGTATAATGTTTGCGTATAACCTACACACATCTACTCATATACTTTAAATCTTCTCTAGGTTATAATATCCACCAGAATCCACAGAGAACTCAAACATATAAGCAAGAAAAGAACAAGGGATCCCATCGTAGGCTAGACAAGGGACTTGAAGAGAAACTTCTCTGAAGAAGACAGGTGCATGGCCTACAGACATATGAAAATATGATCATCTTTAATCACAGAAATGCAAATCAAAACTACTTTGAGATATCATCTAACTCCAGTAAGATTAGCCTATATCACAAAATCCCAAGACCAGAGATGTTGGCATGGATGTGGAGAAACGGGAACACTTCTACACTGCTGGTGGGAATGCAAATCAATACATTCCTTTTGGAAAGATGTTTGGAGAACACTTGGAGATCTAAAAATAGATCTGCCATTCAATCCTATAATTCCTCTACTAGGGATATACCCAGAAGACCAAAAATCACATTATAACAAAGATATTTGTACCAGAATGTTTATTACAGCCCAATTCATAATTGCTAAGTCATGGAAAAAGCCCAAGTGTCCATCGATCCACGAATGGATTAATAAATAGTGGTATATGTACACCATCGAATATTATGCAGCCTTAAAGAAAGATGGAGACTTTACCTCTTTCATGTTTACAAGGATGGAGCTGGAACATATTCTTCTTAGTAAAGTATCTCAAGAATGGAAGAAAAAGTATCCAATGTACTCAGCCCTACTATGAAACTAATTTATGGCTTTCATATGAAAGCTATGACCCAGTTATAATCTAAGAATATGGGGAAGGGGGAAAGGGAGGGGACGGAGTGGGGAGGATGGGCGGAGGGTGATTGGTGGGATTACACCTGCGGGGCATCTTATAAGGGTACATGTGAAACTTAGTAAATTTAGAATATAAATGTCTTAACACAATAACTAAGAAAATGCCAGGAAGGCTATGTTAACCAGTGTGATGAAAAGGTATCGAACGGTCTATAAAACTAGTGTATGGTGCCCCATGATCGCATTAATGTACACAGCTATGATTTAATAAAATAAAAAAATTCTATATAAATATGTAAATTTTATACTGTAGTTTTTAATTTATATTTTCCATTGTTTATTGTTCTATTTTATTTTTTTACAGACATTTTCAGCCCATTATAGGATCTGCATCTGCTGTTTCAACCAATATGGAGGGATAATTGCAAATATATCAGGGTTTTTTGTTTTTTAATTTTCTAATATGTTTTGAGGGCAAGATTTCCTGTAAGTGTGAGGCTCCACTATTATGTGGAAAGTACTCTTTAATTCCTCATATTCTTAAGTAGATGTTAGCTACTTAACCAGCCACTATGTTATTCAATTTTTTGTCTTTTGACTGACCATGGAACATTCTTCAAAATTAATCATACCCTAGGACACGAAACAAGCCTCAACAGAATCAAAAGAATTGAAATTTTACCTTGTACAAGGCATTAAAGGTAGAACTCAACTCCAACAAAAACATTCAACCCCACACAAACACATGGAAATTAAACAACCTTACGCTGAATGACAGTTGGATGCAGGAAGAGATAGAAGAGGAAATCATTAACTTCCTTGAGCATAACAATGAAGACACAAGCTACCAAACCTGTGGTATATAGCAAAAGCAGTCCTGAGAAGAAACTATATCACATCAGATGCCTTACATCTGAAAAACAGAAAGACGACACTTCAACAAACTCACAAACCATCTTATGGAATTGGAAAAGGAACAAGCTAAGCCTAAACCCAGCAGAAGAAAAATATCCAAAATTAAATCAGATATTAATGACATTGAAAACAAAGAAATCATTCAGAAAAATTAATGAAACAAAGAGTTGGTTTTTTGAAAAAAATAAAATAAACCTTTGGCCAGACTAACTAGAAATAGAAAAGTAAAATCTCCAGTAACATCAGAAATGGTAAAGGAGAAAATAACAAATTTTTTGACTTAAAATTAAGTCAAAGTTAAAAGTTAAATGTAAACTATGCTGATACTGAGACAGCATTTGTGTGTGGTATTCTATTAAACATCGGTTAACTTACAGGATTAACATTCCTGTGATGTACACAAATTTACATTGATCTTGCAGTTTTCCAAAATGATTATGTTACTGGATAAATATAGAGATACCAAAAAAGTCTAAATAACATGAACTTAAA
This sequence comes from Nycticebus coucang, assembly GCF_027406575.1. Lineage (NCBI taxonomy): Eukaryota > Metazoa > Chordata > Mammalia > Primates > Lorisidae > Nycticebus > Nycticebus coucang. The sequence goes on from NC_069786.1 coordinate 79,776,750, forward strand.
ATATCTAGACTATATAGTACTTAATAAAGTAGGAATGTAGATGAATAAATCTAAGCAGATAGATACATGCATAGGTAGTAGCTGAATGCCCAAATAAGTAGGTGCGCTCAGGAAATCAGAGATGAAAATTTATGAAAGGGCAAAGGATAGGGCAGCATCTGTGGCTCCAAGGAGTAAGGCGTTGGCCCCATATACCAGAAGTGGTGGGTTCAAACCCAGCCCCGGCCAAACAAAAAAAAAAAGGGCAAAGGATAGAACACTATGAAATGCTACCCAGTTTATTGATGGCTGTGGGAAAAGGAACCGAAAGAGCCAAGGCTAGGAGATTAAATAAAGAAAAAAAAAAAAAAGTAAAGAATGGAGGGAGACACAAAGCTAGGAGAAAAGTTTCCAGAAGAATCAAGTGATAAACTGCAATAAGAAATTAAAAGTGTAAAATATCTAAAAAGGATTTATTGTTTTGAACTGAGAGGTCATTGATGGCCTTGGCCAATTACAACAGACGAGAGGTGAGCCCAGAAGCAATGCCAGTCGGGGTGTACTTACTGGAGGTCTGTCTTCACCAGATTACAAGCTCCATGAGGGTAGAACCCAGTATTTCCAGTAAACGCATATTTGCCAGAGCTTAGTACTATCCTAGCACATACCAGGTATTCCTTCCCGAAAGTACTTTACCAATGAATGGATGGAAGAGGCCGAGGGCAGAAGAAGGGGGACAAGGAGGAAAAAGAGAAATGGAGAAAAGAAATCCAAGTAACACCAGAAGATACAGCAGGATCTGTCCTCAGAGTGGGAACATTTTGAGTACACTTATATGTGGACGCAAAAATAATCCAATAGGGAAAGTTTTAAGGTACAGGAAAGAGAAAGCTCTGAGAGGGTAGGAGATGGAACGAGAAACTAGTAGAAGGATGAATTTTATATTGATAATTCAATGAAAATAAGTATAAGACTGAGAGAATGTCATTGATAAGCCACAAATGACCTCTAAAGGATGACCTTAAATTATTTCATAATGCTATTATCATTTTATTACTAATTTAATAATGCAATTGTATGAAAAAGCTAATATTTATACCCAATTTTATACTCTTGAATGCATCCTTAATAACCCAGTTAAAACCATTCCTTAAATTTGCCATCACACCATCAAAATTTTCTTTTTAGAAAGACTTTTGACTTTAGTCACAAAGCTGAGCCAAAAACTCTGAAGGTGAGGTAGAAGTATGACAAAGAAAAAGGAAAAATACTTTTAATTTTTGTAATATAATTGGATGAATCTCTTTTTTTTTTTTTTTTTTTTTGTAGAGACAGAGTCTCACTGTACCGCCCTCGGGTAGAGTGCCGTGGCATCACACGGCTCACAGCAACCTCTAACTCTCGGGCTTACACGATTCTCTTGCCTCAGCCTCCCGAGCAGCTGGGACTACAGGCGCCCACCACAACGACCGGCTATTTTTTTGTTGCAGTTTGGCCGGGGCCAGGTTTGAACCCGCCATCCTCGGTATATGGGGCTGGCGCCCTACTCACTGAGCCACAGGTGCCGCCCGGCTGAATCTCATTTTTAAAAAAAAGTTGCTCAGGATTCATGCTTCTCCATTTTTGTGAATCCTATGTACTCAATCTTGATATGAGGACAATTAATGACAATTAAGTTTATGGGGGGGGGAAGCAGTAAGAGGGATGGAGGGAGGAGGGTGGGGCCTTAGGGTGTATCACACTTTATGGGGGCAAGACATGATTGCAAGAGGGACTTTACCTAACAATTGCAATCAGTGTAACTGGCTTATTGTACCCTCAATGAATCCCCAACAATAAAAAAAAAAAAAAAAAAAAAAGTTGCTCAGTATCAAAACCAATAGAGGGCGACAGAAGAAACAAGTAAGATCTGTATTCGCTATAAGAAAGATTCCAGGTTAAGTGTCATCTATTTTAATCCATGTCCTTTGTGGACTGTAAACTTCTCCCCACCTCCAAGATAGGTGGGTGGGGAATAGTCATTAAACTCTATTTCAGTGTTGTGCTAATATTGCCAAATTTCTTGTTTACCAAAATTGAAATGTTGTCATATTTGTCCTGTCTGTTCCCACATTGAAGACAATCAGTGCAAATCAAAAAGCACTGATTTGTGCTTTTTAAAAATCTTATTGGCCTCAGCCCCAAACCCAAAGAAACAAATCTGAGTTTTACCTAATTTGAATCTGAGTTGAAGATAGGTAGTGTTACGCTTCAAAAACTAGGTTCCTAACGAGGCCCTAACACCAGGATCTGTATCTCTGTTTCACAGGATGTCGCCAGGTCTACCCTTACGGATAATCATTTTATCAGAGGACACAGCAACTCAAAAAGTAAAAATGCCTGGGCTACATGCCATTAGTCATGGATAAAAGTAGGATGAGGTCTACAGGTTTTCTGATTCCTAGGACATTTCATTTCCTTACTACCCATGGGGTACCCTTTTAAAGGTATTTGCAAATTTTAAACATGACTTAAAAAATTGAGTCTTACAGTGATACCTTGGAATCCAGACTTAATCCGTTCCAGCACCCTGTTTGAGTTCCCAATCATTCCAGCTCTAAGACAATTTTTCCCCTTTTAAGTAATAGAAACTAGATTGATCCATTCCTGGGTTCCACAAACTCAAATTTTCAAAATGATTTTAACAGCAAATACACTAGATTTTTAGGTTAAAATATTAATATTTGAATAAAAATGTAAATAAAAGTAAAAATATAAAAACCTAAAAACAAAGGCTTGTTTCATCACAATTGAACACTTGGTTCGAAACATACCCCTCACTCTTCACAAACTCCTTGAACTCCTTTATAAACTTTTCTGCTGCTTCTGAATTAGAACCGGCAACCTCTCTGTGCATAACGCTGTGGCTCCCAGTCCTTAAAGTCCTGGAACCACCCCCTTCTGGATTTAAACTGCTTTGGAGCACTAGAATCAGGCATGCCTTTCACTAAATCATCAGGGAGGGCCTTGGCTTCCTCACAAATTATCGTATCAGAAAATCACCAGTCAGCTGTGTTTCATTAATCCAAACTAAGAGGAGTTTTTCCATATCTTCCCTACTTTTAGATCTCCTAGAGGTCAGCGCCTTAACCCTTTTCGCCATATCAGCTGCTTTGATAGCTTATTTTTCAAAATTGTACAAATAGTCAATTTAGGCAACCCGAATACAGTAGCAAGATCAGCCACATGTGTATCACGTTCATACTTACCGAAATCGTCAATTGTAGCTCTAACAGCTTTCCTCTTCCTCTTATTTTCCTCACTATACGTTTTAGTACCCATGGCAAATACACCAAATACACTTAGTTGTTATTAAATAACAAAAAAATACACACAAAACAGGCACAAAAGCATAAAATTAGCAGCGAAAATCTCACAAAATGCTTTCACTACTGCTTCCAACAATAAAATTAACAGCAAAGCACACGGGTGGCCCAAGCTCTGGGGAAGGGGACAAAAAACACATGAACAAGGAGCTGGGCATTTGCATTCCAAAGCAACGTTTGAAATTCGGGCAAAATTTGCTCAAATTTTTCGTTCAGATTCCAAGTTGTTCAAGCTCTGGGTTGTTCAGACTCCAGGGGGCAATACTGTATTTGATTCTAAAATAAATTGAATTCAGCTTCGTTGCTCCATTGTGCCCACTTTCCCTAATTCAGAAGGCTGGTCTCGAACGCGTGAGCTCAAGTGATCTACCCGCTAGCTGAGTGCTAGGATTACTGGTGTGAGCCATCAAGCCCAGCCTCCCAGGATTTCTTTTGACGGATGAGAGATAGGAGCTATTGGATACATTTTTCTATATTTCACTCACCCCTAACATAGCCCTGAGCAGTCCCTCAGCTCAGGCAAATAAATCCCTTTTTTCCTCAAGCCCCAGGAATTCAGTCTTTGGAATCTTTGAAACCTAATTCCTTCTAACTCTCGTTTCTTTAGGGTTGTTGTTGTGGGTGTCCTGAGGAGAATGGTTTTCAGAAGTAGAACATGTAATGCTTACGAAGGCGTGACACTTGTGCTTCACCTGAGAGTATGGCACTACTGATAGGTGGCACGACCAAGGCCCACCTTTTGTTTACACTTCTTGGCACATCAAGGAAGACACAGAGATCCCAACAGTACTTAAAATATTCTATAAAACCTCTTACATCTGCTATTGTCCCTCTGGTCTTCTCTCCTCAAACTTCTCTGATAAAACTTCTCTACCCAGCCTGTACTTATAAAATTCAACACTTCCTCTCTTGTTAATCTTTGTAACATTTTCACCTTAATCTCTTTCTTAAAGTCCTTTTCCTTCATTGCCTACACCTTTGGCACTGACTTCATACCAAAGCTCTCTACAGTAAACAACAATAACACTTCTGGAAGTTTTCTAAGAGCGAAAATACCTTAGGAGGTGCAGCATGGCTCAGGACTCAGCCCCCATAGCAGTCCCAGAGATGAAGCAACAAGCCTCAGAACTTACAGATAAACATCCTCCAGCTCCCGCCAAACCTACTGAGTCAGGAACTCCGGGAGCAGGGCCCTGCAATCCCTTTTAACAAGCCCTCCCCATATTTCAGATACTCCGTTTCAGCTGGACTGCAGTGGGGCCCAAAGTCTAGAACGGTGTTTTTCAACCTTTTTTAAAAATCTGACAACACACTTGAACCTATAGTTAAACTTCCACAGCACACTTAACCTATGTTGATCAAAAAAAAAAAGAGTAAAAGAAAATGTATACTTACTGTGCTTTGAACTTCTTTTGAAACTAGTTTAATTAATAATCTTTAAAATTTTTCACAGCACACCTAAGATCTTTTCATGGCACACCAGTTGAAAATCACTGGTCTAGATGATTTTATTTTTCAGCCAGGGGGCTGAAACAGGGTACTATCCCTAAATAAGAGGTAAATTAAATTTTTAAAAAATTGTCTATTGTAGAGGCTTGGGGAAAGGGGAGATAATACAAGTTTCCTGGTTTTCTTGGTTTGTTTGAAATTTTTAGGTATCTTTACATTCTGAAATCTAAAGTAACCATTAACGTGAGTACAGAGCAAAACTGCATGTCCAGTCTTTTAAAAACTTACTTCATCCAAACACAAAGTGTCCCAAAAGACACCCCTAACGGTGCCACACATAGGGAAAATGGAAAATTGTGCTTTAATGTGCCTTTATTGACAAAAGAGTCATTACAAAATGTTACAGAATATTTACAAAATGCTCTCTACGTGTTGGCCACCTCGTTGTAAAATTTTGTAATGACTCCTGTACATAAAGGTACATTTAGCTACTATTTCCCACTTTCCCTATAGGTGGTGATTTCATGGGAATCTTTCGGGGCACCCTGTATGTAAATGGTCTTTGGAATTTCAGAGCTGCACATGTGGTACAACTGCTTAAAGTAGGCAGAGCCACTCCACGCACCTAGATTGGTGACAGAGTCCTTGTGGTGCTGACTGCTGGCCCGGTGCCTTCAGCCTTTACAAATTTAGCAATGCTTTAGGTGAGTGCCCTGGGCAACTGGCCTTCTCACACCCTCTCCCCCCTCCCCAATCCCCCCAATCCTTTGGAACAGACCTACAATTCGGCTAATGTCTCCAGACAAAGGCATCATTTTATTCAGCTTTTATTAATAGCAGCAAGTGTTAGAGACTTTGTAGACTGCATCCTGTGGGAAGAAAAGTTAGAGCTTGGGTGTAGATTGAAGCATTACCGCCACCTCATCAGGCCGTGTTTCCGTTTTCTTTTCATAAGAACCAAAATAGACAATGGAAAATACACCAATTGCAATTTTCCAAATGGAAATGAGACACTGTCTGGAGAATTCACTGCTGAAGTTTATGTTTATAGAAGATAACATACACAATCTCATAAATCTCAAACTTGTGTGGCTTAATCTTCCTCCATTTACTGCTAGCTGATTTGATTTAAGGATTTTCTTTCCTTTTAAGTCATCGTATGGCATGTGGTTATACGTAGTAACCTTCTTTTAAGAAATCTAAGGGTTGACCAATGTATTCAAAGTTTCACTATTTTCATCATGTTTACATCAATTACATTGATTTTCTCCTGATAATAAAATTAGCTAAAAATCCAGAGTGCTATCTGGTTACCCCAGGAATGATTGCCAAAACTGCAGTGCAGAAAAAATCACCAAAGCATGAGATTGTTATAAGAAACTTGACCACCAGCCTGTGTCTATGCCCAGCAACAATAAAATGTGAATATCTATTCTGTGCTTGCAGTACAGTAAGTGAGCATAAAGGAAAACCCTAACAGAGGCACTGGTTAGCCTCCAAGTGAAAAGGCATCTGTTCTTTCACTTATGATGTTCTAAACAGTTCTGGGCATGGATACCCAGTGTAAAAACCACCTACTAAAAATACCACAAAATCTTGAATCTTGTCTTTGAAGTCATCTGCAAAACTAACAGAAAATAAAAGTTAGAGGAAATACTCCTGAGATAAATTGATGAGAGGTACAAGTCTAGGGCACATTATTGTACTCTCTAAAACGCAGCTGTCACTAAGTTGTGTTGTTATTAAACGTGGAATGGAGTGCTCAGAGAGACTTGAGCTCTTACCTCAAAAACTATTGACGTGCAGAGCCCGAAGGTGGCTAGAAAGGAAGTAGGCAGATTTTCACAAGGAGATCCCAAACCTTTGTGCTTTTGAGGGTTTCCCCCAACCCTAGCAGAGGACCCAGGAGGAAAGTGACGGGAGAAGACACAGCCCTCCAAGTTAAAACACACACTGTGGTGGCAGAGAAACTGCACCCAGCAAGTTCACCAAAAGGAGACAGAGCTTTGGGGCCACAGTGGGGGCAGATCCCAATATGTGACCCAACATGTGACCTGACCCGAAGTGGTAATCTTTGTGAGAAGATTGGAAAGCCCCCACAGTTAGGACTGGACCTTCATTAGACATGGTAAAAACAACTATGCAGGACCCTGAGCTCCTCTTCTGAGGCACAACCAAAGAGCCTGCAAACTCTGAGCAGTCACATCGTCACTTCCTACCTGTCTGTGGGAACATCCATCTCTGACGTGGGCATGCTGGGTTCACGGGGCCCTGCCCAGCCTGTGGAGGTTTCCCCTGAGCCCCACTGCTGTGGTGAGGCCACAGCCACCTGGACTGCCCTTTGGACTGGAGTAAACATCCTGGGGGATGGAAGCATTTTTTTTGATAGGAAAATTGACAGCTTGAGTTTTGTAAAGGAATACTAAAACCAAGTCCCTATTAAGCAATATGTTATATTTTGTTTGGTTTTCTCAAATGAACCAAAAATACACAGAGGACTCAAAGACTTAGTGCTCTCATACTTCCTTTTTAAGCCATTATTACTAATAAAATAACTATAAGGAGCTATGAAGTAGTAAAAATTGAGATTTAAAATATAATGGGCTTTGTAAGAGTCTCTTTTGAGATAAATGGTAATAACACCCCCAGAAACATGAACCTTGGCCTCAGCCTTTCATCGTTTTCTAATTAGCCTGCAAATTAGTCAAATATAAAGTTAAAGTTAAAACTAGACTTCTTATGCTTTAAAATTATTTGAATGTTCAATATAGCGAAATGATTATATCATGTTTGGTAGAATCTAAGTGCAAAAAGCAGAAGACAGAGGAAGCGATGCTTGAGTTCATCTGAAAAGCTACATGAACAGTCAGTTCAAGAAAGGCCAGAATTGCTAGACTCTGAGAGGCAGCAAAGGGTAATGCCCTAGACTCATCATAGAGACACAAAAATACTTTGTGTCCACAAAAAGCTCTATGCAGCGTTGATTGTATATTGTATTGTAAAAATAAAACCTACAGATTGTAGTTGATAACTTGAAAAACACGGGATAGGGACATGTTATATAATACCCGTAAAAAATAGGTAGCACACTGAGCTGTTAGCAGTGGGATCGGTGGGTTCAGGGCATCATCTCCATTGATTGTCTAGTAGTCCCAGGAGGTGGGGAATGTTATCATTCCTCCTTTATAGATGAAAAAGTTGAGATCTGACAGATCTGATGCAGGCTGCATGGGTAGCCTCTGAGGTCACCCTCCTGTGATTATATGGTCTCATGTTTACTACCCCCTCCAAAGATAATGCATGTATTTAGAACCCTGAGAATGTTTATGGGACATTCGTATACGTAATATGGGAATTAATTTCTTGGCACGAGTTGTGAAAATGCCTGGGCTCTCAGATCCCTCCATTTTTCATTGACTTTTGTTGTTGTCCTTTACAATTTTTAATGCTTTTAGCACATCCCCCCTGCCTGTATCCTTCGCAAATCATACTTGGACTGCCAAGTATACTTTTTTTTTTTGAGACGGAGTCTCACTATGTCCCCTCAGTAGAGTGCTGTGGTATCATAGCTCACAGCAAGCTCAAACTCTTGGGCTTAAGTGATTCTCTTGCCTCAGCCTCCCAAGTAGCTGGTGCCTGCCACAATGCCCAGCTATTTTTTGTTGCAGTTGTCATTGTTGTTTAGCTGGTTCCGGCCAGTTTCAAACCCATCAGTCTTGGTGTATGTGGCTGGTGCTGTAACCACTGTGCTACAGGTACCGAGCCCAAGTATACTTTTTGAATGAAACATTTGGTTTCATAGAATAGGAATCAGGGGCTGGGTGCAGTGGCTTATGCCAGTAATCCTAGCACTCTGGCAGGCCAAGGCGGGTAGATTGCTTGAACTCAAGAGTTTGAGACCAGCCTGAGCAAGAGTGAGACCCTGTCTCTAAAAAATAGCTGGGTGTTGTGGTGGGCACCTGTAGTCCCAGTTACCTGGAAGGCTGAGGCAAGAGGATTGCTTGAGCCAAACGAGTTTGAGGTGAGCTACAATGCCACCGCATTCTACCAACAGAGACTGAGACTGGCTCCAAAAAAAAAAGGAGGGATCAGAAAAAAAAATGACGTTTTGATCTTCTAGCATTTTTTAACCTCAGATTTTTTCATGCAACTATTATCAGTATATATAACTTTAAATCCTGTTTTACTCATTTAAATTCTCTCATAAGCATGTCTTATTAAACACTCTTAAAAAAACATTCAATAGTTGATACTGACCTTTCAAGTGGCTAAATCACAAGTCTCTTAACCAATCCTGTATCATCAGACACAAAGCTAAATTTGAAGTATAAAGATTAACCTCTTACTTTAGCCCCTGAAGTCTAGAAACTAATCAGTGAATACCGATCTCAGAGTTAGTACCCGAAAGGCTATTGCAATCAGTAAATTACACAGTGCGTCACACTTTATCAACTTTTTGTACCATATTAACAGTGATTACATGATTCTCAAATTTCACAGGGAAATCAAATAATTGACCACAGCTGGCAATATTTTATCTTACGTGGAACACCACAGCTGGAGGAATTCCAGCTTAGCTTGAGCAGGGCTTTAACTGCCTGCAAACATTTAAGGGCACTATTTTGTGCTGCCTTATTTTCTCTCCTTTTGTTTTGTATCTGAATATTTTCAAAAATACTCACAAGGGTTAACATAGCTTTCACTGAGGCCCAAGGAAAACCTGGGACTCCAACAAGCTTTGTTCCAAGAATGAAAAATACCCTCCTGAACTCGTAGGACCCAACATAGGCATTTCTGCTCAGTGTTGTTTTAAAACTCATTTGATCCCCTCAATTTATGGCTGTTTTAAAATCAATAAGCAACAATAATAACGTTAGAGAACATGTTTTGAATACCGGTAATTCTTGCCACAGGATTTTTATAAGCAAGGATGAAATAAAAATGAAAAGCTCAAAAGAGAAATAAACTTGCCCACCACTTTTACTGACAGTTACCATATTACCTGAATCAGTTGATTAAACACAGACATGTGCTATGAGTGTATGTGTACTTGTGTGATACACAACTTTATCAATATCATGTTTACCCAGTCTGCAGAAATGTGAATGTGTAGTTGCAACTGTTTTGATATTAAAAAGGAATGTCAAGGGCGGCAACTGTGGCTCACTGAGTATGGCACCAGCCCCATATACCAAGGGTGGCGGGTTCAAGCCCAGCCCCCGGCCAAACTGCAATAAAAAAAAAAAAAATAGCCGGGTGTTGTGGTAGGCACCTGTAGTCCCAGCTACTCGGGAGGCTGAGGCAAGAGCATCACCTAAGCCCAAGAGCTGGAGGTTGCTGTGAGCTGTGACGCCATAGCACTCTACCAAGGGTGACAAAGTGAGACTCTGTCTCTTAAAAAAAAAATCAAAAAAAAAAGGAATGTCAAATCCACTCACAAAATTTAAATCAACATGTTGTATGATTTAGACTTTAATTTTCTAAAGATGATTCATTTTCATTGAGTACTGTAAGAAAAAGGCAGGGGTTAGGGGAAGAAGGATTTCCTAGAAAGGATTTCCTTGGACATATCTTTGACTTACTGAAAATAGAGACACAGAAGCAAAGTACCCTCTCTTATTATAGCTGCTTTTTACTTAACAGAACAAAGAATGCTGCTATCAATAGTAAAAGCACTTAAGTTCAACACTTGAAATAACAAAAACAATCCTTAAAAAATTCAAAAGCAACAATATGTCATATCTGAATCTTAAAAACATAATTAAGGCTCAATTGGAATCAGCTGAATGAAAATATTTTCACTTCTCATAAATAGGTGTGTGTACATGTTTATACTATCCACAAACTCTAGTCTTTTATAATATAATATTAATTTGAAAACTTTGATAAACCAACATTTTAAAGTCTGTATATATTTTAACTATGTACAGGGCAACATAATGATTGTAAATTATTTTCAGTTGTAAAAAGTAGGCTCAAACTGTTTTCATGGAGAATAATTTTTTAAGTTAAAACATTCTACTTTTAGCAGCCTTTACTGGCAACTTTAAATATGCCTCCAGTTTCCATGGGCCATTTTTCAGGGCCTCTCCCAAGTAAACATGGACATTGCTATTACAAACACTATACCACCAGGGATCGGCTTTATGGGTATAAGAAGTCTCATAGGTCTATATCCCATGCCTTATTTCAATAACTCTTAAAACCAAGATGTCGTGTGGAGCTTAGAACAGCTTATAAATTATTCTTTAAAGTGGCAAAGTATATGTCAAAATTGTAAGTTATTAGTAACAAGAGAAATAACTTTACACAATTTGAAAAACTGGTCACTTAAGTTTATATTACCACGGCACATCTAATTGCCAGCAAATGCAGCCTTTCTTTTATTTTTTTAACTCGGCCTAAACACTTGAAGAACTTTCCATCCACGGGTGTCACATGAAGCTGTTGTATTAGCAAAGTGGCTTTTGTGCCATCACATGTGGGAATTGAGTAACCTTTTCACCACCACAATTAGAAATAACAAAGAGGTATGTATTCATTCAGTATAAATTCTTAGCATTAATAGTTGGCTCAAGACTAGTAAAGTTATTAGAGTGGTTCATATCTGATTCATTGTGTTTCTGCCTTGGTAAAATAAGCATTCAGCTAGGGTTCTCATGCTTAAGGCCAGACACCAGTTAATAGGGCAAAAGGCAACAGGGCAATTTAACTTTAAGTGTTTTTCCATTAATTGGGCCACACATTCCAACAAGCACCATTGCACACAGTTTGGTCCTGAGAAGATTTGCAAGCCTTTTGTGTGTCTTTTGTTAGTTCCAACATACAGCTTATCCTTGATTTAGCAGACTACAGTTATACAAGACTCTTCTTAATTGCTTTTCATGCATAGTTGGGAGAAGCAGCAGGCAGCGTTTAAGCCAAGGTTTTGTGGCCCAAAATGGTAGCTTAAAGTGCCTCCTTGCCCGTGTTTCTTGTTGACAATTCAATTAGCATGCCACGGCAGCTCTGCAGCTGGAGAAGGCAGGCTCAGCCCAACTGCAGGTACAACTGATTTTATTAACGCATGGGCAAAATTAGCTGTGCTGCATTTATCTTATACATTTACTAAAAAGCACCGCAGACAGAGAAATCTAGCCAATTTTTCCGACTTGAACCTTGTGGAAAGTCACAAACTTAAGCCATGTTTTTCCATAAGTGGTGGATGAAAAGTTATTCCTTTTCTCACTCTTCAAGCTTTAACAAAAGCCATACTTGGCAACAATGAAATAAACACGTCACACTCACTGAAGATTTTCTTTTAATGAAAAGTGACTTTTTAACCAAAGAAAGACAAACAGAGTAGGATCACATTAAAGATATTTTACGGGTAATACAGTCAACAGTGATATTCTGGGGAGCTACCAGCGTGCTGAATTATTTAGTCCCTCATACTAGAGCCAACGTAACTGGTGAGAGACAACCAAACAGTTGTCAAGGTCAGCCAAGAGGACTCAAGGGCCAGGTGGGAGACAGCCCTGGGGCGGAATCTGGTTCCATAGGCTGGTGCTGCTGGTTTTGGGGGTGCAGCTGCTCTCTGGAGCCACGCGCTGCTGGTTGCCCAGGGGGTGTTAGATTTCAGAGGTGACTTCTGGTTCTTCAGAGTTCAGCCAGGAGATTGGCTACAGCACAGAGAGGATGGGGGTCACTTTTCTGAGTCCATCCTTGGGAGTGTTGACTTCCCAGGTGCTGATACTTTCATTTAACGACTCAGGTTGGACTCCGGACATCACAGTTGGCCAACTGCTGCAAGTCTGAGTTGGAGGCAGAGACAATAAAGATGGTAACCTCGCAAGGAAGTTGCTGGAGGTGGCTGTCTACCTATCTCTTTTTTAATAGTTTACATTCCTAAAATTCTACAAACAGGCAAAATTTGAAAGCTGCTTTACTTTTCTTTCTAGCACCATCAGCAAGATCTCCTGAATCATTTTTACTATAACCCTATCAGTCTTTTTCAGTCTTTCTCTAAAATGTTTCTATCTTACCATTTGCACTTCTTTCGAGTTTAACACTCAATGCCAAGGAACCCGAACAGTATTATTCTTACCCCTAAAGTTCTTATGTTGGCTTGCCTGTGGTGCTTACATCTGTTATTATTTTTTGCTACATTCCTCCATCCTACCTATTTTTTTTCTGCCTTAGACTGCTAGTCAAATACTACTAGGCTTCAAAACATGTATTTCTGAAATTGTGTGCATGGGAGGTAGAGGATAGAAGTCCCACAAAGGTGAGATACAAAAAGTCCTAGATTACCAACTCTCATCAAAAAATAGACAATTAGAAGAAATGGGTTCTGAAATAGGTGGAAGCTGATTCATCCAAAATCCACTCATGGAACGTTTCCTGTGCGGTTGAAAGTTGCATTCACTCCGACATTCCTCAGATTGCATAGTTACAAGTGTTATCTCCTAAGAAACTTCCTTTGCAGCTTGTGATCTTCTTGATTCCAAAATGATTTCAATACCAGCACGTTCTCTAAAAGCCTAATGAAAACTTTGTTTTAGAATAATAAAATTTTAATTGCATCTTCAACTACTTTTATGTATACGGATCTATATTCCCTAAGAAAGAGGTAAGAATTTTTTAGAATACAAAAAAAAAGGACTTCCTCCTTATTGTATAATATCTCCTTTTTAAAATTGTCTCTCCTGCTAAAGAAACCACACACAAATATGGATTTTTCAGTATCCCCCAGATCCTGCTTAATTAGACTTGACACTTAGAAATTTCAAGTATACTTGAAAGAAATTAGGAAGCCAGATTAGCCAAACTTCTTTTTCTTGCTTATTTGCAAAAATATGTTTTGAACTCACAGAAAATATCTCTTAACTGAAACCTTCTAAAGTCAAAGTCTTCACAGGCAAACACAACATTGGCCACATTTCCTGTATGCTTGGAAAATCTGGTCTCTTCCTTGATTGGAATGATTGAGTGGTGCTCACAGGCCACTAAGAAATGTAAACTAACTCAGATAACAAAGTTAAAGTCTGATTTAGTAAGATAGTATATACATATTTCACATAGCTCGCCCATTCCTGCACACTCGAGTGGGATTAAACGATGCAAAATCATGTCTGAATCCATAATCCTGCTTTTATATCACCTTCAAAGAGATGTCAACGTTGACTTATTTGCACATATAAAGCCATAGCCATTATAACATTAATAAATGCTCTCCTAGATATTCCTAATAGAACTTTTTGTGATTTTTGCTACTCCCTGACTTCTGCCAACTGTCAACATCTTTTTATTACAAATCCTGTTGTTCCACATGAAAGTTACTTTTTAATCTAACATTGCTGCTTAATTCCATTAGAGGCTTTGTCCTGTCTCCATTATTTTACGGAATGAAAGACCAGACCAGTAGTAAGAACAGAAATAGGAACTTTATATAGTTTAGAAATATGTTATATTTACCAAATATATGTTGGTGATTCCTAAATTTTTACATATAATTTTCGTCTAAGTGCCAGATTCATAGATGTGACTCAGAAATATTGAGCATATTTTTGCTGAGTAACTAATTAAGTGTCTCAAATTTATCACAACCAAATCAGAATACTTTATTTACCCTAGACCCAGTTTTTCCCTTTTCCTAGGTCTTCCTCACCCTACCATGGGTGTCCAACCTGTGGGCTGCATGCAGATTATTTGAGGCCTGTTTCTCTTATCTGTGGTGATATATCACAAAAAGTATCCATGGACTTCTTTTTTGTTTTGCTTGTCAGCTGTTGTGTTTGTCTACTTAATGTGTGGCCCAAGACACTCCCATTCTTCTAATGTGTGGCAGAAAAGAAAAAAGGTTGGATACCCCTGCTTGTAACAGCAACCCGGTGGCTCAAGTCAGAAAATTGCTCAAATCATCTTTGAATTTTTTCTCTTCCCAGCTCTCTACATCCAACCCATGATCTATTTTTATGATTTCATGATCTAATACGTATCTTAAATCTTTCCACCTCCCCGCATGACCCCTGCCACCAACCTCAACCAAAACAAACCACCATCATCTCTCACCTGGTTTGCTGCCACAGCTTCCTTTCTCTGATCTGCACTAACCCAGATCAATTCTCCCTTCAGAGTCTTAGTAAACTTTCAAAAATGTAAATCTGATCATGTCATTCTCCTGTTTGGAACACTCTGATGGTTTTACCCTGTGGTCCCCAAGCACCACCTGTTAGGAACTAGGCCACACAGTGGGAGGTGAGCAGCAGACAAGCCAATGAAGCTTCATCTGTATTCACAGCTGCTCCCCATCACTCGCATCACTACCAGGGCTCTGTCTGCTGCTGGATCAGTGGGCAGCATTAGCTTGCCATAGGAGCAAAAACTCTACTGTACACTGTGCATGTGGGGATGTAGGTTGTGTACTTCTTATGAAAATCCAATGCCTGATGATCTGAGGTGGAGCTGAGGCAGGGATGCTAGCGCTGGGGAGTGGCTGCAATTACAGATTAACATTAGCAGAGAGGTTTGATTGCATGGAAACCATAATACATCAATTGCTTGCAGACGTATGTCAAAACACTATCAATGAGTGGCAAGTGACAATTAAGTTGCATCTGGAGGAAGGCTTTGTAGCAGCAAAATGCTTCTAGCTGCCGGAAAACAAGATCAGGGCTCCCACTGATTCTCATTATGGTGAGTTATGTAATTATTTCATTATATATTACGATGTAAATAACAGAAAGAGCACAATAAACATAGTGCACTTGAATCATCCTGATAGCATCCTCCCGCCCCCTGGGTCCATGGGAAAAATTGTCTTCCACGAAACTGGTCCCTGGTGCAAAAATGGTGGAAGGCTGCTGATTTTACCTGTCGCTTTGAAGATATCTATCTAATATTGTTCCCACGGCCCTATGTGTTTGTCCCTGCTGATTTCTCCGACTTTATCTCCTTCATTTCTCCACATTCTCCATTCTGCTCCATCCATAGCTCCTCCAATTGACTAGACCATTTCCAGCTTCAGAATTTTCAAAAGGTCCTCCAGCCCACCTGGATTGCTGTCCCCACATAAAGCATGGCAGGCTCCTTCTTACCCTGTTAAAATCCACCAAAGTGTCTCTTACTCAGAGAAGTCTTCCCTGGCCAACAGATGTGAATCCAGATTTTGTAGCCCTGAAGCTTATACAATTTGGGAAAAAAATTTTATAATATAACAATAATTTTCAAACATCTTAAATTTGCACATTTTACAAACATACATGATCGTGGGAACACTTAGAGCCTTAGGAGAGGTCGGTACAAGTGAAAGACCCTCAAGCTTAGCCCCAGGTCCTTCACACTGATTCTTCCTGAGACTGCCCTTGTTAAGCTGGTTCTCTCCCCCTCCACTTCCATCTCTGCTACTCTCTATTATTGCATCTTACTTACCCTTGCTAGCACTTCTCATGGTCTGTCATGTGTGTGCAGTGGATGGTACTCTAAGGTAGGCAAGTCTACCCAGCACCAAGCGTAGCATCTGACGTAGTGTACAGGCTGCTCATTGAATGAATGATGATGTGTCTTTTGAGATTAACAGTGCTAGACAAATATAAAGGACTATTTTACATTTTAAAACTGGCACGTCATTAAAGCAACTTTATTTTCCTTCCTTTGCTCCCACGGTGAGAAGCTTACAGCATGGGACAGTTCTTAGTGCAGAAGAAGCAATTGTTTTACCCTCTCCATCTAATCTAAGCCTCAGGAATTTTTAAGGCACCAATCTGATTTCAGGGACAAATAAGCAGTGTTCAAGAGGGTTGGGCCTGGTTACCTGGATCAAAATCACCCCTTTCTGTGTTTAGAGGCAGAGCTCTGTTTCTGCACAGCTTCTGGCTGTGGTGACATTAGACTGGGACCAGGATGTCAACCTCCTCTGTGGAGCCGTGGGCTCTTCCCAGGCTCAGGCCTACCCTCCTCTGGATATGTTTGTGCACGTGGTCACTGGCTTACTTGTGTTTCTGTCAGTCAGTCTGGTCTCATCAATGCAAGACATTTCCCCACTTTCTGGCTGTCACAGGTAGTTAGTTGGTCCACCCCCTCTTTAAGAAGAGCCAATACCTCTACCCAGGCAATTGATATGTGAAACTAACTTAGTCCTGTATGAGCTTAAAGGAGAAAACTAGGACTGAAATTTTATTATTAAGATGATATGCAACCTGAATTGGAAATCCTTTCAAATTTGGCTAAGTATAAAAGGTTGAACAAATAATTGGGGAAAGAAAGCACAACTTCCATAATTGTAGCTAAATATTTCATGTAATTTCACATTTTGACTTTTTTTTTTTTTTTTTGCAGTTTTTGGCTGGAGCTGGGTTTGAACCCGCCACCTCCAGTGTATGGGGCCAGAGCCCTACTCCTTTGAGCCACAGGCACCGCCTGACACATTTTGACTTTTTCTTATACTAAAACTTGCAGTGTAAATTGCCAATAGTAGGAATTATTATTAACTTTAGAATTCTCTACAGATGGAGATCATTAAATGTCTTCCAGTGTACTCTTTTTTAATGAGATAGGTAAACTGCTATCTTATATCATTGGTATTTGTTTTCAAGTGGACTAGATAAGAGTTGGGGGGGCTTGGCACCTGTAGCTCAGCAGCTAGGGTGCCAGCCACATACATCAGAGCTGGCGAGTTCGAATCCAGCCCCAGTCTGCTAAGCAACAATGACAACTGCTACCAAAAAATAGCTGGGCACTGTGGCGGGCGCCTGTAGTCACAGCTGCTTGGGAGGCTAAGGCAAGAGAATCACTTAAGAGTTTGAGGTTGCTGTGAGCTGTGAGGTCACAGCACTCTACCCAGGGTGACATAGTGAGACTCTGTCTCAAAAAAAAAAAAAAAAGAATTAGTGGGGTTTCAGGTCTAGAATGCTACAAAAAACTTTGTTACCTTCTACTGAAAAAATCCCTTAAAATCATAAAAAAAAAAAAGCTGTACAAATGTAGGAATGAACTCGAGTTTCTTTTGTATTTATATGAACTAATGGCATTCCATTTGCTGAGTGGCTCAGGGTCTATGCCATTCATTTATTTGTGACAGGTTAAACAGTCAGCTGAAGTGTATATTTTATGGTTAAATTAACCTGAGCTAGGTTAATTATGGTAGCAATTGAACCTCGATCCTTGCAGATTGAACCTCAGTATAACCATATTCAATTCTAAGCTACAGTATATCAAGCAAAAACTTCTGATTGGAAGCAGTTTCAGAATCGATTTACATTCAAATAAAAAGGCACTCCAGTGAGAGGCACATTAAGATGTTTAAATTATGGGGCATGTGGGATTCATCAAGCAAAGAAAGCAGTTGTAAATCAAGCTTACGGTGAATAGGTTAAACACACAAAAGGGTTTTAGTGATCCAGCAACACGTCCTAAGATCTTTTTTCAGTTTTAGCAACTAAAATAAAAATTTTAAGGAAATAGCATGAAGTAAATAAGGTTTTTAAAAATGACAGCTACCAACCATATTAATAACTTTCCACTATCCTGGCATGCCAAACTGGAAAATGTGATAATTAGTGCTAGGACTACATTTCAATGCCTCATACTAGAATGAATGGCGGCTTGGAGGTGACAAAAAAGAACAGCATTTTGAGGGACTTTTAAAAAAGATTCACCCTTTGTTCTTGTGTAGATTCTTTTGTAGATTCCAGCATCTAGTATCATATGTGGATTTCTTCTGCTGGATTATTCTATTCCACTTCTTAATTCCTAGCACAGAGTCTTGCAATAAGACAGGTGTTTATTGAATGGGTGTGCATGTGCCTTTGGGCTTGGTGCCGGTAGCTCAGTGGCTAGGGCGCTAGCCATGTACACTGGAGCTGGCAGGTTCGAACCCAACCTGGGCCTGCCAAATAACAATGAAAACTACAACAACAACAACAACAACAAAATAGCCGGGCACTGTGGCAGGCAGGACAGCTGTAGTCCCAGCTACTCGGGAGGCTGAGGCAAGAGAATCGCTTAAGCCCAAAAGTTTGAAGTTGCTGTGAGCTGTGATGCCACAGCACTCTACTGAGGGCAACACAGTAGGACTCTGTCTCAAAAACAACAACAACAAAAAAAAAAACGCACCTTCACAGGAACAAAAAATATCAAAGGGTGGCAAATGAGTCCCGTGATTGTTTTAATTGGGGCCAGAGGAGAGGCTCAGGTATCTCTTGCGTGGCTCTCTCTCTCCCCTTGTGGTCTCCCTTTATTCCAGGTACCACATACTGACTCTTCCCATAGCTTCTAGGGACTCTTTCAGGCCCAATTACTTCATGAGCTAATTGATACTGAACAAATGGTGACTTGACACATTCCACATGCTCTTGCATTTTAAGCAGATTTATGAAGAGAACAATGCTCAACCCAAAGACTAAATTTTTATTGGTTAGATTTCAGGTAAAGTCCTATTTTATTAGTAGTTAAGTCTCTATGCCACCTAGTCTTTGTTAGTAAAGTCTCTATGCCACGAAACTATCAATTTCATTAATTCCAAAGGATGATAATTCTTTGTCAGTAAGCATTTGATTAGGTCTGTCAGGATAGGCAAACTATGGCCCGACAACCAAGTTTGTCCCTCTGCCCATTTTCGTAAATAAAGTTTTATTGGAACACAGCCATGCTCATTCACGCATGGATAGTCAATGTCTGTTTTTGAGCCTGGAGGCAGAGCTGCATACTCGCAACAGAGCCTGTGGCCCACAAAACCTTAAATATTTACTGTGGGACCCTTTACAGAAAAGTTTGCCAACCCCTGGATTAAGTTGTTCCTTTTTCGGCTGGCTTTTTGGTTATCATCTGTTTTTCCAATAAGGACTAGTCCAAGCCCATTATGAGTTATCCTTCTTTCCCAGTTTCAGTAAAAGCTGCCTCTGTTTTGGGAACCCTCAGTGTGTAGCCTGGAATGCAGAGCCTGCACTTTTGAAACATAAACACTTTGTCTCGATATAATTTTAGTACTTCTGGAACTCCCTAGGAAATGAAAAACACCAAGAAGCTCCTCTGACAAAAATTCAGCTCTTATTGAGAACACATCCTTCCCAGTGGCCTCTCCCTGTTGACCTAAACTATGAACAATAACCTTTTGGGGGATTCAGATTTTTACAAATTCAGAAAAAAAATCGTTATACTTTCTTTGCTTTTTAATGTGAAATAATCTATTACTTAGAAGGGATAAAGTATAAAAACCAGATTCCACTTAAAAGTGCAAGGATTAAAAGAATTAATCTTAAAGTTGACATCTTCATAGGAATAGCCAACATGAATATATTAAGCTTCCTATGTGTTTACCATCCTCTGCATTTAAAAATGGTTGGAGGCTGGTCCCAGTGAGGTGGTGCTTACAACTCATGGATCACAATCAGTTACAGATTTGTTTCTTCTCTGAGCTCACTGCTTTACTTGACTTAAATAACAATAATTTAAAAATTAAAAATAAATGATTTAAGAAGTCTCTTGGGTATTTGGTTTCCAAAATAAATCTTAATATGTGGAATAAAATGTAAATTAATGAAATTGGTTCTATTCTAGAATTGAGTACTAGATGATTTTTCTGGAATCATACCTTTTAACAAATCTCCTCAACATGCTATTTTCTAAGCATATATGCCTTGCTGGAGGGAAAGGAAAAGAATTCAGTTTTGAACTTGAGGATGAACTGAGCTGGCATCTAAAGATGGAGAAGCTAGAACAGAACAGGAAGGAGGGTCTCTTGGAAGCCACTTTTTCTTCCAGGCTTGAGGAATATTTTGCTAGAACCCTTTTGAGAGCTGTGTACCTCACAGAGAATATGTACCTCACATATTATTTGGGAGTAAAAGGTGGAATGATTCTGATTCTTGTTAAGCATCTACCCTTCTTCAAGCACTTCCCAATAGACTCAGCACAGCTCATCAGGCCTGATCTTGAAACTCAGAGAGAATGCTAAACAGTCAGTGAGTTTCAAAGCAAGAATTTGAATCCAGGTGTTCTAACTCCAAAGCTCTTTTCAAGGTCTGGCAAGAAGGCCATTTTGAGTGGCTGAACCTCTCACAGTGCTGACCTTAAGAAAAAAGGAGTGTGGACAATTGTAGTTCCAGGTATTGTGTAAGCGAGAAGTGCTCAAGACGAGGCTGCCCAAGCTGGTAACCTGAAAGAAATCGAGTGAGCTTCGTGGGCACTGATCACCACATCTAAAGACTATCAGATAATGTCTTCTGTTTGCTTCGTGCATGATTTTCTAGCAATTCTGAAAATACTACAAGTGTGTGTGAGTCTCATTATCCAAGCAATACAAGAGGCCAAAGAGATGAGTATGTGCAGACAGGACAATGTAGTCTTTGTGGGCGTAGTATTTTCTGAACTTCATGGTTCTTTATAAACCTTTGCTAGAGAAGCGTTTCCAATGGGGATTTTGTTCATATTGATCTCTTCTTCCTCCAAATCCTCCCACAGTTCAATTCTACCTATTCAACAACTTAAACTCTGCTTTTCAGTGCTGATGCAGGGACACCAGGTATGGGAAGCCACAATTTCCTCAGAATCATCAAAACAATGTAGCAATAAGGACATTAGAGTGTGCCTGATTTATTAGCTTACTTTACCATTCAGTATAAACAAGAATTCCTTTGTTACCCGTTTCAGACTTTTCAACGTCTTGGAACAATCCTAAGTTTCATACATCACAGCTGACTTACTTTTGCCTATGCCCTAAACTTTCCCAAATTCAACCCTACAATGCTAACACAAATCCCATTTCTTGATTTCTTAAGTGTGTGGTGAGGGAGGCAGTGGCTGTTTGGAAAAGTGGCCACAGCCCCACTATCTGAGGGGTCACCACTCCACATCCCTGTGGACGGTGGGAAGTTCTTTTCAGCATTTTCTTTCATTTCTGTGTCAGCCTCTCAATAACCCACTAATCCTTTCCCTTTGGACAAACTTCCCCAGCACCTATCCTCTTCTTCTTCAAAGGAAAACTCCTTGAATCCTCAATACTGACCAAAGGAGAAACAGTGAATTTTGTTTGCATTTTACCCAGAGGAAAACACCTTTAGTTATCTTACAGCAGCAACACATTGAATCCCAGTCTCAGCAAAAGTACTTAACAAAAGAAAAGTAAGGGGAGGCCGGGAGCAGTGGCTCATGCCTATAATCCCAGCACTCTGGGAGGCCAAGACAGGTGGACTGCCTGAGCTCACAGGTTCAAGACCAGCCTGAGCCAGAGCAAGACCTCACCTCATCTCTAAAAATAGCTGGGCATTGCGGCGGGCACCTGTAGTCCCAGCTACTCAGGAGGCTGAGCCAAGAGAATCACTTGAGCCCAAGAGTTTGAGTTTGCTGTGAGCTATGATGTCACAGCACTCTACTGAGGGCGACAAATGAGACTCTGTCTCAAAAAAAAAAACAAAGAAAGAAAGAAAAAAAAAGAAAAACAAAAACAAAAGTAAGGGGAATTTGGTCATGGACAGTAGTTTTCTAGATTATGGAGGACTCTGGTGGCAAGAAAGATAAGGGGAAGAATCTTAAATTGAGAAATGAGAGCTCCCAGTGGACAGTCATTCATTGTGGTTTTATTTGTAATAACCATCAATTTATCATTTCAACTTTCCTCCAGGCCTTGTTGAATACAAGAGAAAACAGAAACTTAGAGGGGAAAATAGCGTTTTTTCCCAAGAATCACATATCTTTAAACTAATAATGCCAAAAGAATCACTTTTTTGGATTCACCTGCCCATCCTGTATGCAAATAACTCCACTAAAATTTTGATTTCATAGGGAAGAATAACAGGAGAGGTGAAGTGCTAATATTTGGGGATAGAGTGGGACTATATTATATAGGCTTTCTGATATACAGTTGGCAGGCCTCAGTTTAAGGAGTAAATGAGTAGCCAGTATACGCCTGACACTTTTTTTTTCTCAATGTTAGAACACATTAACTTTTATCAGCAATTGCAAGGGTGGAAAACATGTAACTTGGGAAATAAGATTAAGAGGGTCTGAGGCCCAGTTCTACTTAGTATAAGTCTGACATTCTAAATCCTCAATTTCATATGTAAAATGGAAATAGCATCTACTTAAGAAACTTTCAGGGAATAAATCACACATGTACAAGCATTTTGTACAGAGTTCCAGCCACTGTTCCAGACACTATTACCCCCAAAAGATAATGATCAAATGTATGACTATGCTGTTTTTATTAATACAATACAGCTGGAAACCACATTTTTAAATTTTATAGGCTGGATTTCAGTAACACAGTGTCAGAAACCTCTGCTTTACTATTGTGACCATCTTCTTGAATGTCTGCGTGTATTACTATGTTAGAATGCATAGTGCTAAATAAATATCTTGAAATACTTGTTTTAGTCATTGTACTTGTTGAAATGTAATAGCAAATAATTTCTTGCAGAGGCAATCAGTACAGTGTTGTAACTTTTGTATTTTCCTTCTTAATATATAACAGATGTGGGAGAGACGGGATTTGTCCCACCCCCACCCCCAATGCTCAGCGTAACACATGGCACCGAGTCAGATTACACTGCATGTGACAGTAAAACACTCCTGTATCTGTGAAAACAGAATTCAAGGAGGCTATTATTTTAGTATTTGCTGCTTTATTCAGCATGCATCTGATTTTTGACTAAGTAAATCAACACCCCAGAGGTGAACTACATTTTGTAAAGAAATTTTAAATTTTGTAGATCCCAAGTTTACCGACAAGGATACACATACATTAAATTCTTAGTAGCTTTAAATTAGGACCTGCAAGAAAAGCCCACAGAGAGCATTAATGAGTCATCTTTGGACTATGGCAACTACAGAGAAAATAGTTTTGCAGTCTGATTAGAAGCATGACCATCGTGATAAAATCATGCCACCCCCCAAAGAGGTCTGTACATAGTTTATTAGTGAAGATATTGCAGCTATCGAACTGAAAACCACAGGTACTTTATTCACAGACTTCATGTCATTAGAAATTAGAAACCTCCTATAAAAGATCAAACATTGCCATTATAGATCATTAAAAAGCAAGGTGGTAAAAAACACTGTTGGATCTAAGAGTCTGGCCCTCTTTTGTCTGTAAATATCATAATTGCATATCTATTAAGTATAAAGTATATCAAATTCCTACACAGAAACTAATTATATTCCCTTCCCGCCCTTCAAAAACAGAGGTGGCTAGAAACATTTGTGGCCTCTAAATATTTTATCATTTAAAATTGCTGACTGTGTTTTGAGGGAGAGGATGACATTGTGCGGATCTGGGAGGAAAGTTCCTTTAAATTCCCCGTGTAATCAGTTCTTGCCCTTCTTCCCAGAGTGAACGTGGAAAGGCTGGAGAACAGCAAACCAGAGCAAAAGGATTGCTGCTCAAGTGCAGGTTTACATGCCAGGAAGAGACGTTCTGAGGTCAGACCTCCAGGGTGGCACCTCAGTACTACCCTGTAACACCTAAACTCTCCTTTTTAAGACTACTACAGGAGCACCTAGAGAGAGATACCCCTATCCTAACCATCTGAGAATATATCCCAAAGGACTGATGGAAAAATTATCTGAAAGTGACCATATGGTAGCTCAAAAGACTATGAAGTCTTCCCAATGGCAAAGGTGAAAACTTTCTTCTGGGACTGGGGAAATTGCTGATTCAATCAGGAGGTGGAAATATTCTCTTACTTCAGTCAACCTTAAATAAAAATACACAGAAATAAATCTCCAAGTGTTTCTTTGGAAATAACATCAAGAATTAGAATTGCAATTTGTGGCATGCAAACCAGGGTTGCTCCTAGGTATGTCTGAAGAACAAAGAGTTTGGGTTTTACTGTGGGAAAACAGCAAGTTTACCTAAGCTGTTTTAAAAGTAAGTTCATTGGAGCTGCTAGTGTCTTGCAGGAGCTGGTGAGTTCTCATTGGTGAGTGGCAGCAGTGATCATGTTAAGGCAAAACATGATCTTAAAGTTGGTTAGGTCTTTGTGGATTTTTTGTTGAACTGCAAAAACAGTTCCTGGAATAAGGACTTGGGTGCCCTTCCCAGGGCCTCATGACTCCATTTTAATTGGGTATTTCATAAATGAGTATATATTCTGTATGATCAATTTTCACACTTCTTACAGAGAGAATTTAGATGTGTTATTATTTACCATTTCAGGAAACTGTTGTTCAGAAACAAATTTCATCCTTGCATAATTATCCTTGTAGAAAAAAATACAGCACAATTTTGCTTGGTAAGTTTTCGTTTTTAAAACACCATAGCTTAGAAATTTGGCCCTACTACAAACACATGTGTAAACCTCAGGGTATTGAGACTCTCAAGTGATCGGCATAGGCTCTAAGGAACCCTGAGGAAGGAAGGTAAGTACCGACACTCTCAACCTTTCATGGAGTTATATCCAGATGAATTCATCATACCTTGAAAATATCCTAAGTCAAAATGCGCAAGGTTATGTCCTGATAAGCCCATCATGAAGTCAAACAAATCATTAAGTCAAACTATTGTTAAGTTGAACCATCATAAGCTGGAGACCGTCTGTAAAAACATCCTTTGTTCATCATGTCTCTTGGGAATCTCAGTGTAGCGTGGGTAATGAGAAACGTGCATTTGGTTCAAAAGTCAAAATAACCTCTCTCCTGATAACGATCATTCCTTCTATTAGACACTTTCTTACTGAGCATTAAATAGCATAAATGCAAAGATAAAGTTCAGGCCAACAGCAGGCGTGTAAGTCCAGCTTGGCTATGAGTGTACGTGTGCGTGCACACAAATATGCAAACACAGACACACACACCAAAAGAAGAAAACTTGCACATTTCATCATCCTCTAATCTACAGCATTTTCTAGAGCTATGTACTTTTTAAAAATAACGCCCAGGTGCACATGCATACATAATTCTCTTTTCCTGGTCACTGTAGCAAGTCTGATTTTTTAAAAAGTAGAAGAAAGACTTCCACCAATGAGTTTATTTTAAAGGAAGCAAATTAAACAGAACTATGGTGATAACAGCAGATGTCTACTTATCATTCACTTCCTAAATGTGGATTAATATATTCATGAACAAATCAAGTGTATTGCCAAAAGAAGAATGCTACTGTTGTCACCCCACCGGCTACTTGTTTCGATTATGCTTCTCCATCAGGCAAAATGTTCTTTCCCCAGCTTCTAACACTATTTATTTTGCTTCCTGCCAATCTTGAAAATAATTCATCTTGTGTGCCATTTCCTGATAAATGCTTCCTGGTGCTTGATTGCTCCACTACATGGCATTTGATTTCAAACTGCCATTTTAGCTTTATAAACATTTAGAACCTTCTAAGCCTGAGGAGAAACCCAAAAGGCATGCAAAAATGAGGCTGTAATTAGACCAGCAGAGTATATTTTACAGCATATCTACCTTTCCCTGTATACCAGAAATCTCTCTGTGCATCCAATACCGTATTCCCTATCTGGGTACAAAATAGTAAATTAACATCTGGGGGACTCCAAGAGACCTTAGTATCAACATGTTTAATTTATTATTAATGCAAAAGAACAGTTTCCTATGATTAGTGAAATAGAAAACATATATCGAAGGATCTGCCCCCACACCATTAAAAGGGGGTGAGGGGGAGGACAGAAAAGCAGAAAACACAAGAGGAAATAGAAGTAATATCAGTTACCACATGATTTTTGTAGTAAACAATAGAATATGATGTGCAATAGTGCAATTTTCCTTTGCTAGTCCAGCAATGCAAGTCTTAATAGGAAGTTCACTGATGTTATTATTTGCATTTCAGGATTTAGTTGCGTGCTTGTCGGGGGTTAGAGTTCCTGCCAGACTTCTGACTCTGAGTGGAATCACTGATGCTAGAATCACTTTTACTCAGTCCAAGATGACGGAGCTTCATATCCCAGCGCTGTAAAATTTAAAACAGAAAATAGTCACAAGCACATTATCACCAGGGTCATTATTTCTGTGATCCTAACAACGGGGTAAAAACGGCAGTCAGATCACAAAAGCATTTTACTACTTTTCTAAAAGTATAAAATCCATTATCCTAGGGGTAACAACAAAACTGATGCTATAAGAGCATCTATAATATATTCAGTAAAGGTTTCATTATTCTTATTAAACTTAAGATTTCCATGTCTGTAAGTGATGACACAAGTATCTAACTAAATCTGTGGGTATTTCCTGGGGTAACTCGCACACCTCCAGTGCTTCACAGATGCTCAATAAATGGAAGATTCACATGGAGAATGTGAAGCAAAGGCTATTTTTTCATCTTCCTCTCTTAAGATACATAAGAACAAAGCCTTTTAAAATCTGCGTGATTTTCATAGGAAAAAAGTGAAAATTTTCTAGGGAATGAGCTCTTTCAAAAGTATTTTTCTGAGTAATATCTACCAAGTGCAACAAACAAAACAGACAAGGTCCTGCCCTCAATTCTAAGTCTCACAAAGCAAGCATACCCAATGTTTTTGATAACCACAATCAAGTTTACTAATATTTTGTATTAACAAGGTCAATAACATTTACATGTGATATAATAAACGGAAGTTATGTTATGGGAATATATGGAAGGAGTGAGGACCACGGTGTACTTCTCAAACTTCAATGACCACAGAAATCACCGGAACTTGTTAAAACTGTAGATTCTCATTCAGTCAGTCTGAGATGGGACCTAATATTTTCATAACTAACAAACTTCCAAATGATGCTGGTCTAAGGACCACACTTTAGGTAGCAAGGGGCTAATGTCAGGCGGCTGAAGTTCAAATTCCAACTCCACCCCTGACTATGTGAGGGTTCCTAAACTTACCAGACCTCATCTGCATCATTTGTCCATTGTAATTAATAACAGAATCTACTTGTAAGACTGTTCTAAAGATTGACTTAAAGTATAAAGTGCTTAGCACATAGAAAATCAGTTATTACTTTTGTATTACTGAAAGTAACTTTTCATATTTATTTAATATTTCATAATAAAGAAAGTAACTTTATTCCACAATCTTGTTCTGATATTTTAAAAACAGTCTTGATTCTCAGCTCCTCAAAGCAGTCCAAATATCTTGATTTAAACAATCTGTTGTAGCAGATACTTAGGTAAACAACTATTTGCTTGGAAAAACCATCATAATAAAGTCTTTTTAAAATTCTTGACCTATCCACTGAGAGTAAAAAATCAACTAAAGGAAACTCTGATTCAAAAAAAAAAATCCCTCATAAAACTCTCTTTTTTACCTTCTCAACTTGATTAGGAAACTAAAATAAGGATCTTAATAATTCTGGCCAAAAGAGATTTCCACCCAAACCCTTTAGCCCTGAGTATTTTATATATGAATTAAAAAATTGTTGAAGTTACTGGTTTATTTCTTCCTTTTAGCATGTTTAAATCCAGACTGAGAATTTAAATGATGTCACAATAATAACTCTGAGTCCCCTGTAGAAAACAATAGGAAATATGTTTCCCTTACTAAGAAATAGGACAAACAAGCCATGTGTCCTGTCAACACCACGATGACATTGTTTTGGTACCAAATGAGGAGCCGTAAGGCTTGTTACATGCATTGGAGCAGAGATGTTGAAAGCTCTTCCAACTGGTAAGGAATTTAGGACAAATTCCTGTTCTGCATTAGCAAGCAGAAAACCAAATTAGAAAGACAGTAAGAGATTCCAACATACTGAACAAGAGCCATTTTTTTTTCTCTAGTAAACATCAAACTAATTGAAGAGATGCAAATAGAGAATGCCTGTGAGTCTGAACTTGAAATGCATCTCAAGTTCAACAAATATACTAAAGGAGGAAAAAGAACTGACCAGAAGGTAGTTTCTCCCCACAAAATAAGGCCCTCTCCATTTCTGTAGGTCACTTAAACCCAACCGTGCCTGCTGTGTCAAGTGCCAGATGTATAAGATAAACTGCCTGGGGGTGTTTAACTTATCCTGTAAATGTTTCCCAAGCCTTCAAACTCGCAGAAGGAAGAGGATGTATTATGTTTGGTACGGTTCCCACTCCCCCACCCCCACACACATCCTTTTAGATTTTTTGTCCCCCTACACATCCCCCCACCACATTCTTTTCTTTGAAATAGATTGCTTAGTGCAGCAAGAAGAAATGAAACCCTCTATAATAAAGTAATTTACTGTGTGATTTTTTAAAATGTGTCAGTTTGAGAATATAAGAGTCATTGACTTAAAAATAAAGTAACATTCTGCTTTAAGGACCTAATTTGGTTAGATCTCTAATACACACACAGAGATGAGTCCACTGCCCTCTAAGCAAAGGAGTTGGCATCTCTACATTGGATACATTGTTATTTTCCTGCCTATCATTTATTCTCTCCTTATCACAAGCTGTCATTTGTTCAAAGAAGCCATATGTCCAGTTAAAATTTTACATTTCCTAGCCTAGAAGCTAGTGCAGCTAGGCATGGACATGACATCCCATATTGACCAGATGTCCTAAGTCAAAGTTGCTGGATGAGGCTCTTGGAAATGCCTTTTAGCCTCCTTTTTTTTCTGCCCCAAATGTAGATGTGCTGCTCGCTCAGTCATCTTCTGACCACCATGAGAACAGGAATATATGGAAGCAATACCCTTAAAACAAACAAAAAAAACAACAACAACAAAAAAAAAAGACAGAGCAATAAGCTCAAAGGAGCCTGGAGCCCTAATGATAAAGTGGAGCTGCCCTTCCAGGTCTGGACTGACTACAGCTAGACTCCTTGTTATGAGAAGTTAGAGAACTAGTTAGTGCTCAGATACACATTCAGGGAACTCATTCCTTAAATTGAAATAGACATTAAAGACAAATTCAGTCCTGTGAGTTTTATGTATGTATTATAAATGTATGTATATGAAGTTTTAGTATTTCTCTTGTAATTGAAGGAAACTTACTTCATTTAAATGACAGATAGCTGATTCTCTACTTTTGTCTTCTGTATATCACTCTGAACATAAAATAGAGGCTTACCTTAACTTTTTTACCAAGTCGATCCTTCCATTTCTCGGCTATAGAGCCTTCCACCAAGAGTAATCTGCATTTTTAAAAGAAGCAACCATTTTCGAAAATTTTTAAATTACTGAAAAATACAGACCTATTATTGAAAAATACAAGGAATCATTGCCTGTGAACACTTACATATTTATTCTAGAATACGACAGCAAGTTTTTTATTGGTTCAACCATTTGTGAGTCATAGACCCCTTCAGGAAACGAAGTTATGGCTCCTCTCCCCAGAAGAATGCACACATACACTTTCTATCCAATATATGAAATCAGATGACCCAACTAAAAGCTATCTATAATCCCCAAGAGAATGGATAGATCCCAAGGTAAGAACACAAGAGTAAGTTCTTTAGAAAGAAATGCAATGAGTGTAGGACAGGCAAGGAAATTATTCTGAATCCTTAAGGAGTGAATTACCTGGAACGTTCCTCATCTTCATAGCCCATGATGATATATTCCTCATTAACATTAAGTGGAGGGCACAGGCAGCCAGAGCTGGTGTAAAGGTTGACAGTATCCCTTGGAATGTTTACCAGAGAAGACTTGAGAATCTCCTTCACTTCCACTACCGCAGTCACATCATGGCACTTAGTCTTTACCTCTTTAACTTTAGCCCGAATGACTGGGATAAAAGACAAAAAAGCTGATATAGTAACATGACATATAAGAGGTCCCCCATTCAAAAAAAAAAATAGTAAGCTTTTTTTCTAGTCAATTCTTATTCACTTGATGCTCAATGAATGAAGAGGAAAGTCAACCAGACTTTCATTTTTCCTTATACTGTAGTAACACATCAAACAGCACACCTGCCTCTGTTACGCTCAGCCTCGATTCCTTTTCCAATTTGTGTGTACATATGTTTGTGAGTGTATAAGTGTGTGTGTTTGCAGCATTTCATTTTGAGAAATTTATTTAGCTAATCAAATGTTGAGTCAATTATCTGAAATAATTATCTTCCAGATATCACTTTGGATGTGTATATGCACGTGTGCCGTTCCAGCTGTTGCCAACAGGAATTTAACCTATGTAATTTCACTATATGTGAAGACCTCAGACTCAAGTATGCTGCTTCCCTGTCTGCATTTTTCTACCAGGTCTATTAATAGATTTTCTTGAGGTGGCAGATCTTTTTAGTATCACCAGTTGTCCTGTTCAATAGTGTCCCCAAACGCATTCTGCAATCCTTTCATCTCTCCGTCTTAGCTCACTATTCAGACATTAGTTCCTTTCTTCCTTTGTGTCAGCACAGATTATCTTTTACACTCTCCTTTAGTTATATGATATTTTCTTCTTGAATAAAAATTGTCACCTCTAGACCTTGTTTCCTCCATTTGCTTTGAAGCCAAACACTACAACATTCCTTCCCCTCACGTGCTATAGAATATGTTAACACGTCAGTTGCATTAATCTAATTCTCCAATGGATGTACTGGAACCCAATCTCTCTCACAAGGGGCAGCTTTACAATATAACAACACATTGCCTTCGGTTGCAAAGTCAAAGCATTTGACCCAGAATCTAAAAAATACAATTCTGCTTCTTTTCTCTATCTCTCTCAATTGGGAAAGTCAAATTCTTTAGATTCCTACTTCTGGTAAATGAGAAGTTTTAAAATGCCAAGAAAGAAGTAAAAACGTCAGTAAAAAGACAATGGCATTTTCATGGGTAGGTGCTCTCATTGCTCAAGTTCAATATCCATGGACATTATATAGAGGAAAACACAATTTATCCAAATGAATCCACTTTTTGAAAGTTTCTTAGGCACATATCCATAACCACTTTTATCTGAGTGCTTTCCCACATATTTTAGGGATTTTGGACTACAAAGGATTGGAAAAATATATAAAATATATAAAATTCATATATTTTGTGAATATATAAAATCAACCATTCTCCCATTAATGCTCCAACAGCATCGCAGAAATTTGGTACTATTCTACCAGTACAACATTCACACGATAGACATTAAATTGCTAATGACTTCTAAAAACTTTAAGACAAAACATTATTTTTGCTTCACAGATATTTCAGTCTTCAGAGATTTAGTTGCCTCAAGTCTGAGAACTTATACCAAATAAAATATAACTGCTCAGTGATCGCTGCTTGGTTCAATTTGAAAGAGGAGTCTCTTTTTATTTATGTTCTCTGTATTCTGTATTTTAACAAAAGATAAGATTGCCCTTTTGAAATGTCACTTGGGAGAACCAGTTAATAAATTCTCAACCCTAACCAGCAGACATTTTTTGTGTCCTGGCTTAAATGAATGTGCTTCATAGCATCCATCAATTATTGGAGATTAGTGAACTGTGCAAATGTTCTCAAACTAATGATTTATGTATCCAGTGTCTATTATTTTCATTAGAAATTTTTAGTACATGTACCCACTCCAAAATAAATATCTCTGTACCAGACTTACTTTTTAAAGTAATTTGTTAAAGCTCAAGAGCTTTTAACTACATTCATCTGAATGAAGCAGAGATTTTTGTTTGAATCATCAATAGCTCCCACCTCCACTTTGTGGTAATTAGACATATGCAGATATATAAGATAAAAATCAACATATTTTGAAAGTAAAAATATTTTTATTTCCTTTTTAGAGTTTTCCTTCTATTTAATCATTTGAGTGCCTGCCTTCTCCAAAAAAGATGTAAGTCAATCCCAGACAGAATTAAAATTATTGTGCAACCTAGTTATTAGTAGGCAGGAAAAAGAAATTAGATTCAGAATCTGTCATCCGTGTCCCACTTTCTTTTATAATATTCATTCTTCTCCCTTCTCTAAGTCCTCTCATGACTTGTATTTTAACTTTAACAAAAGTCACAACACCAACCATTGTAGCATAAAGTAAAAATTGATATTAAGATAAGTAAAAATATTGATTGGTTAGCTATATTCCATAGGCTTAATCTCTTATTTATCAACTGGAAAGCATTATTAATTTCTCCTTCTAAATATAATGATTCTGTATAAATAAATTATATACACCAATACCCAGATGTACATTATAAACAACCAAAGAAGTGACAACTTGGGTTTTTTAATAGACATTGATAAAATCAAGATAATACATCTCATGGGGAAGTTGTGAAAACTTAAATAAGGTACTGTATGGAAATCACTTAGCACAGTTTCTTGTACAAAAACATCAGGATTTTTCATTCGATTATATTATATTCAGATTGGTACCTCTTTAATTAATATTTGGTTTATCAGAAAGCCAGATTTTTAGGACAAACTGAATTACAAAACATTTCTTTAATTGAATACCAACAACTTCTGTAAGAGTTAGTTTCCCACACTGTCAGAGTTTTCTATGAGATAGCCTGACTAAGGAAACCAAGTGTGACTCTTTTAACCATTCCTTATGTATCAAAGAGCTCATCTGTTCACCCCAGTAAACCCTAACTGATGGCCTGTGTAGCTCCCAACATTTGAGCACAAAGCCTCAAGCTTCCAGATGGAGAAGAGCCCTGTCTATTTTGCAACTTGTCTCTGTAAACTTAGTTGCATGGCTCTAAGATGCCAACAATCCTGCCTGATATGTTTCCAAATCAACCTTTGTTAAGAACTTTGCCATGTGATATACTTGTGAATTGGTCAGGGCAGAAGGACTATGCTCTTCAAAGTTGTCCTTCTTTATTTGTTTTAAAGCCTTATATTCTTAAACTGGTTTGTTCATTTACATGTGAACACACACTACACACACACCCCATTCTCAAGACAGCAACCTATAAATTAACCATAAAGTTGTCTTTACCATAGTTGTAATTGTTCCGGAAATAGGTCTTCTGCGTAGCTCTAATAGGCTTACATTTACAGCGTTCTGAAAAATAAATTTTGATTATAAGCAATTTTTCGATATTAACTTTCTTACGTGTACTGTCATTTTTTTCTAGGACCAGCTCTGAATTTTGTGGTGAGAAGCCCCTTGACAATGCTACATGTCTGATTTCTTTCCCTTGGAACAACGCTGATGTTTAACAGCCTCTTCTTCAATGTCACTGTGCTTTGTAAGTTCCCACTCTCTAACAAACCACTGAAACCCTGAAGAGACACTGGTCACCACCATTCATGAAAGAGTGTGATCCCTGAATCCTGAAAGAGGCATGCTTAGTGCTGCTGGAGCAGACACAATGCGTGCCTCCTGAGAGGCAACTTTCTGCCTATGCTCAAGTAGCTGGTTTACCCCTGCAGCATGCCACATACTCTACAGATTACACAGCACTCCTCTATATTAGCTCTTAGATCTGATAGCAACTTAAGAAGATAAGCAGGTGTTATTACAACCCAGTAACATTCATGCAGTTCTTAAGCAGAGGGGAAGTGAGCCCATTCTATAGGTACAATAGCTGCCAATAAACTCAATGTTATTTTTATGCTTGTTGGAGTAAATTACAATGTACATTGAAAAGAGAAATTCACGTTTTACAAAATATCTGGTATATAGTGTCCAAAACACATATTTTATGTAATACAGATGTAAGTAACAAAAGTTCTAATTATCTCAAAATGTTTCATTTATAGATCATTTAACATGTTGGAGAGTAAATGGTTATACTTTTTATAGAAAGGCTACATTGCCAAAATTACTTAACTAAAAAATATACAGCATAAGCATGGTAAATTGTCACTAAGTCAATTTTTATATAAGTCGATATAAAAATAGAAAATACACAATTACCTTAGAAAATATTTTATTATATATAAAGATTTCTTTAAAATAGTACCCCTGAGAATGTTTTATTAAAAATGAAATTTTGGCTCAGCACCCATAGCACAGTGGTTACGGTGTTGGCCATATGCACCAAGGCTGGCGGATTCCAACCTGGCCCAGGCCAGCTAAACAACAATAACAACAAAAATAGCCAGGCATTGTGGCAGGCGCCTGTAGTCCCAGCCTCTTGGGAGGCTGAGGCACGAGAATCGCTTAAGCCCAAGAGTTAGAGGTTGCTGTGATGCCACAGCACTCTACCCAGGGCGACATAGTGAGACTCTGTCTCAAAAAAAATGATAAAATAAATGAAGTGGTATTCATTTCTTCTATTTTGACCCAGAAAAAGGAAAAGAGAACATAAGAATCAGAGAAAGAAAGCTAATAAAAAATTTTGTTTTAAAAGTGTCTTTTGTTAGCATGGCAACCAATGAAAGGCAGAAGCTTCTGTTGATCACTGAACATTGTATTTTCTAATCAAAATAAATTTTATTTCCAGTTGAACTTGTAGGTAATGTGCTTTAAAACAGCAGTCCCAACAAGAGCAGTACCTTTCCTTAAAGCTTTACATTCTAACAATGAACATCTCTACTGAAGGCAGGTAGCAGCTGAGACTGCTGTTCTTACCCAAGAAAGAAGTAAGAGTTTCTCAATGCTACACTCAGCACCTTCCCTTCTTCTACAGGTAATTTTTAATACACAATTTCTGTGGAGTAAAGATTTCAGCCTAGTAAATAGCAGCTAACATTAGGGTTTGTTTCTATTTTTTAAGATGACTAATCCAAAATTAACTTTTTTATTAGCAAAATATTTGTATTCTCATTGAAAAGAAAATGGAAACTAATTTAGTCTTTGCTGACTTGTACAGTTGTTTTATTTTGTACTAAAATGTTAAAAATGTTATACTTTTTTAAAAGACAGGTATTCTTGAGATGAGAATATTTGTGAAGAAATAAATGCTATAGGGCAGCACCTATAGCTCAGTGGGTAGAGCACTGGCCACATACACCAAGGCTGGTGGGTTTGAACCTGGCCCAGGCCAGCTAAAAAAACAATGACAACTGTGACCAAAAAAAAAAAAAAAGCCAGGCATTGTGGCGGGTGCCTATAGTCCCAGCTACTTGGGACACTGAGGCAAGAGAATCACTTTAGCCCAAGAGTTTGAAGTTGCTCATAAAAATATGATCATTTAACCTAATGATAATAGTAGTTTTAATATGGTTTTACAGCATCAAAAGAATTCTCAGTACCTGATACAGTTATGAAATATGATACCCATTGGACCTTCACCATTCAATGCAACCTTGTTTAAGTTCAAGCTTAAGTATGATATAACTTTGTAACTAGCTCTAGCCTTTGTTTGAGATGAAGTGCTTTGGGGTGTCATCCAGAGCTGTAAGACTATATACACTTCAAAAGATTCCAAAAACCTGTAACCTTTCTTATACCATGACTTTAGAAAACTATTTTTGAATACTTTGGATATTTTTCTATCCTTTTTTTTTTTTTCTTTCGAGGAAAGGACCTTAGATCTGTGTTCAGGATTTATTGGGGGGAAAAAAAAATAGGGGGAGAGGGAGGAAAAAATCCAATTCTACTTGCATGACAATTTCAATTGTAACTCAAGGCTGACCATTTCTAACCATATCAGAGTTTCCATAATTTTAATTTATGCCACATGTACCGTATGTTTTATCTGCTGGAATAGAGAACACCGCATGTTCTCTTCTCGCCATTTAAAAATTCATAGTAGATGACAAGAAATTTTAAAAGATATAAAAAAGGAAATTCTTATGATTTGAATAGATTGTTAACTGTAACTTCTTTACTGCGATCCAGATCTACATAGGGTGTCCATAAAGTTTGTGTGCAATTTAAAACTGTTTGCATTACAGTTTCTATCCTACATTACTATTTTAAATTGCACACAAACCTTATGGACATTCTGTATTTTCAACTGCTGACCAGAGGTGTCCTTAAATAATTTTAAACATCTATTGACCTCCATCACACCCTGAATTTATCTTCTATGGAAATGATAGTGCCTTCTGACTCCACAACCCTGGAATAGCCATGCTTCTCTGAATACGAGGCGGGAAAGAGAAAGGGAACTAACTCTTTCAGTCACTTACACACTCATTCATTCATTCTGCTGATATTTATTAGGCATCTGCTACCTCCTAAGCTCTGTAGGACATGAGGACAGACATGTAGGACACATGATGGGCAGTAAAACATAGAAGATACAGACATGGAACAAAAATACACACAGAGCAACCAGTCAACAGGGCTTAAAGAAGGGTATCTCCAAAAGAAAGGGAGGGCAGTCCTCCGTGTTACATAGCCCTCAGAGCTCAAATGAGTTAAGAGAGAAAAGGATTCACTGAATTCAGTTATCAAGAAAATGTCTAGACCCTGAGCAAAAGGGAGAACAGGAATTTGAAAGGCAGAAGACTTCATCCAGTACACTGGAAGGAAAAGGGGAGGGACGTGGGTGTTGACAGGTATAAATGTGTTGATGGGATGATGAGAGAGCTCCTTCGAAGGTTTTTCCTTCTTCCTCGAAGGAGAGGCCAAGTCATCAGCTATGGGATGTAAGGGGCTAAGAGTCAGAATGAGAGGGGTGTGAGGAGATAATGTAAAGAGCTGTTTTGGTTTTTGTTTTTTGAGACACTGTCCTACTTTGTTGGCCTGGGTAGAGTGCCGAGATGTCAGAGCTCAGAACAACCTCCAACTCTTGGGCTCAAGTGATTCTCTTGCCTCAGCCTCCCAAGTAGTTGGGACTACAGGCGCCCCCCACAATGCCAGGCTAAGTTTTTTCATTTTTAGTAGAGATGGGGTGTTGCTCTTGCTCAGGCTGGTCTCTAACTGCTGAGTTCAAGAGATCCTGCTGCCTCGGCCTCCCAGAGTGCCAGGATTATAGGTGCAAGCAACTGCACCCAGCAGTATTTCATTGAGTAGAAAGTCATACTTTCTAGAAGCTAGGAGTGCTTGGCAATGTTGATTATCTATTTGAAATTTTCATCTTGAAGTTAACAGTGAAACCAGTCACCCCAGTCAGATAATTTTCTCTAACAACTGGAAATTTGTCAGATAATTTCTCTAACAGTTGGGAATTTGCCAGGTAAATAGGGCAGAGGAAGAAAGGTAAGGGAAATAAAGGTATTTTTAAGAGTAGATCATGAAATCTCCATAGACAAGGAGGCCAGGGCTAAACAGACAGTAGGTGGCAAGTGATGAACAGGCAGTCTCAACAAGGTTTGAAAAAACTGTTAGCAGAGATGGCACCACAGCAAAGCAGCTGGAATGAAAAGACGTACCAAAGAGGCAGGATTCTGGAAATTGCTAAAATGACAGAGCTAGCACCACCAGCAAGGCGTAGAATTGCCTGTGGAGGGGAGTGGATGGGGTAATGTTAGATAAGCAGGTTAGTAAAGTGAAGTCCATGCATGGGTGGGTCAACTACTTTGTCATCACAGACATCAAACAGCAGCAGGGACGGACGCCATTGTGGAACTTGTTCAGATGGCCCTGAAGTGAAGATGGCTAATATACATTTGGTATTCCAGAAACACTACCCTTCTAGAAACAAGGAGTTGGTAAAACATCCCTGGATTCCACCTCTTGGATCACATTTCCACTTTCCAAAATTGCAAGTCATCAAATGGACACTAGATGGAAAAAATCTGTAAGGTTTTATTCTTCCTAGGGTATTAAAAACAAAACAAAACAAACAAAAAGAAAACCCACCAGAAACCTACAGTCCTGATGTCAATGATGAAAGGAAAAAAACAACAACAACAACAACAACAAAAATGCAACTCCTGCAGAATTAGAAATAAAGAACTATTTAAACCATGAAGTATATTTTAAAAAGGTTAGAATTTAGAAATCATATTGCATTATGGTTATGCTAGTGTGTATTTTTACACAATAAAAAAAAACTAAAACGATGCACAGAACTAAATGGATAGATCTCAAAAACATGGTAAACAAATGCAGCCAGTGAGAAAAGAGCACGTACGGTATGATGCCATTTACGTGAAGCTGTGGAACAGAAACGCTGAGCTATGGTAATAAAAATCAGAACTGCACTTGCCTCAGGGTTAGGTGGGTAACTAAGAACAAGGGAATTTCTGCAGCTCATGGAAATGTTCTTTATCTTGATCTGAATGATGGTTACATGAATATATACATTTGTCAAAATTCAAAGCAGCAGAATAGAAAACCATGAGATGAAACTTACCTCTTACAGCCACCTGATCTTTGATAAAGCAAACGAGAATGGACACTGGGGGAAAGAATCCCTATTCAATAAATGGTGCTGGGAGAACTGGATAACCACATGTGAAAGACTGAAACTGGACCTGTACCTCTCACCATTTACAAAATTTGATTTAAGACAGATAAAAGATTTAAATATAAGGCATGAAACAATAGAAATCCTAGAAGAAAGTGTGGGGACGACACTTGAAGATATTGGCCTGGGGAAAGATTTTATGAAGAAGACTACTGGTGCAATTGCAACAACAACAAAAATAAACAAATGGGATTTAATTAAACTGAAAAATTTCTGTATAGCTAAGGAAAACAACAACCAAAGCAAACCAACAACCTTCAGAATGGGAAAAGATACTTGCCTATTTTGAATCGGACAAAAAGTTGCTAACTAGGATCTACAGAGAACTCAAATTAATCAACAAAAAAAGACCCGACAATCACACATATCACTGAGCAAGAGACATGAATAGAACCTTCTCTAAAGAAGACAGATGAATGGCTAATAAACATATGAAAAAATGCTCATCGTCCCTAATCATGAGAGAAATGCAAATCAAAACTACTCTGAATTATTATCTAACCTCACTGAGAACAGCCCATATCACAAAGTCTCAAAGCTGCAGATGCTGGCCTGTCTATGGAGAGAATAGCACACTTTTACACTGCTGGTGGGACTGCAAATGAATACAACCATTTTGGAAGGAAGTATGGAGAATCCTCAAAGAACTCAAGCTAGACCTCCCATTTGATCCTGCAATCCCATTACTGGGCATCTACCCAGAAGAATAAAAAATCCTTTTATCATAAGGACACTTGTACTAGACTATTTATTGCTGCTCAGTTTACAATCGCCAAAATGTGGAAAGAGCCTTAATGCCCACCAACCCAGGAATGGATTAACAAGCTGTGGTATATGTATACCATGGAATACTATTCAGCCACTAAAAAAGATGGAGACTTTACATTTTTTTGTATTAACCTGTATTGAGGTGGAACCTTTTAGTAAAGCATCACAAGAATGGAGAAGCAAGAATCCAATGTACTCAATTCTAATATGAAGGCAGTAGATGAGCTAATACGGGGGTAGGGAGTAGGGGAATGAGCAAGTGGAGAGAGGGAAGAAGAGGGGGTCACGGTGTATGGCACACCTCTTGGGGGTGGACACAATTGTAAGAGAGACTTTATCTAACAAATGCAATCCATGTAACCTGATTCTTTGTACCCCCAATGAATCCTAAATGATTAAAAAATACATAAAAAATTCAAAGCAGCATATACTTCAGATTTATGCATTTTATTGGAAATAAATTTTACCTTAATAAAGTGTAATTAACATAAAAATTAATACAAGACATTTCTTTAATTTTTCCATAAAAATGAAGTGTTATGACTTAGCAGCCATTCATTTTGCTTTTAGAATAATATTATTTCCTAAATATATACATAGGGCAAAGAATATCATATAAAATTTTACTTTGGATTATAGTAGTATGTGGAAAATATGAGGAAGTTGCCTGGTAAACCTATGTATTATAATAAGGCTTTAAAAAGCAAAAGTAACATTTGATCAACTTAGTTATAAAAACAAACCTCAAATACTATAACAAAGGACTCAATTCATAGTAATTTGCACTTTGTAAAAGGGGCTTGTTTAAGGTTGAGAGGACTAACACTATATTAATAAGAAAAGGAAATTTAGTTCCTTCCTTTAGGATTTATGCCTTTGGGAAATTTTAAATCAACTGCCTTTTACAAGGTTTCTGGATCCAAAGGTTATTCAGGATATCCAAATTATAGAAAGAATCAATTGCAATTTTTTCTGTTTTCCCTCATGATGTCTGAAGTGGTATGTTTTGTGATATATTCTAAAGAAGCCACTTAACACAAAGACAAAATGGACTTCACATCCTTTAGAAGGTCATGTGTCTACTCAATGCTGAGCACAGGGACAAGAGATGGAATAAAGGGAAATGCCAGGAGTGTCCTTGGCAGGAGTGCGCCTAATACAAGTTAGAGTTGGTTACAGTTTTGAAGAGTGGTGGGATGATTTTGGTACTTGGAACCTAGGAAAATGATGATGCCACATACTAAATAAGAAAGTTGCAAGGAGGAAATTTTTAATGAAAAGGTTATGTTAGTTATTAAATATATTTATTTGAGATACCAATACTAAGCAGGGAGAAGTGTTGATTGCAAGGAAAATGTGGTCCTCTACCCTAGACAGTGATCACGACCAGAGTCCCAAAAGTGATAATTAAGCCTGTGTAGCTGGATGAACTCCAACAGGAAGAAGTCACTATGAGTAGAGAGGAACACAGGCTCAGCACAGAGCCTGGGGGACTGCTCACAGCTAAGGGATAGCAGGAAAAGAACTAGGACAATCTGGATAATAGCTAAGAAGGAGAGTGCTTAGCAAGCAAAAGTGTTGATTGCTGAAAACTAGTGAAAAAAAAAAAAACCCATAGTTGTAAGTTACCATATTATTATAAAAATACTATTTATCGGGCGGCGCCTGAAGCTCAGTCAGTAAGGCGCCGGCCCCGTATACCAAGGGTGACGGGTTCAAATCCGGCCCCGGCCAAACTGCAACCAAAAAATAGCCGGGCATTGTGGCGGGCGCCTGTAGTCCCAGCTACTCGGGAGGCTGAGGCAAGAGAATCGCTTAAGCCCAGGAGTTGGAGGTTGCTGTGAGCTGTGTGAGGCCATGCACGGCACTCTACTGAGGGCCATAAAGTGAGACTCTGTCTCTACAAAAAAAAAAAAAAAAAATACTATTTATCTACCCAAATTTTTTTCCAATAAAATGCTGTTGCCCCAATTTAATTCAGCCTCTTGAGTCAGTAAATGTTTGCATCAAAGGAAAAAGACTGAAATCCTTCCCAAAGTAGGTATGGAGCCAAGAGGAAAGAAAAAGTTCAGAAAAGGAAAGAGAATGGGTCTACATGACCCCAGCTAAGCATAGGCAACTCCAATAAAAGAGGGAGTGGCTGGGATAGACCTGGTAGCTCCAAGCACCAGGAAATCTCCAGTTCCTCAGCAGAGACCATGTAGGGTCAAGATGAGGTTAGTGAAAACCCTGGGGGAGATCTGATTTACACTAGGGGACTCTGCTAGTGTTTCCCTAATTTAAAGATTCATCAGAAGGGAACTCAGAGATCAATGCAATCTGATTTTACATTTGGAACAGATCTAGAGGATTTGGTCATGCTCATGTAGTTAAACAGTGTCAGAATTCATAATCATAATACCAACCATATTTCCTCTCTGGAGAAATTTGTGTTTTTCAAATATTACAGTTCATAAAACTGGTCATCATCACAAATTAGAAAACTGGGAGAATTATTTTTTTGGAATTATTTTAATAAAAAGCATACTTATCATTGAATATTTGAATATCTGCCTTAATTTTCTGATTTGATAACCCAAATGACTCAACTGAATACAACTAAAATTGGTTTTCTCCATATAAAGAGAATTTTTTAAAAATTATTTTAATAAAAAGCATACTTTTTCATTGAACTATCTGAATACCTATCTTAATTTTCTGTGCTGATCTGATAGCTCAG
Source organism: Nycticebus coucang (assembly GCF_027406575.1). Classification (NCBI taxonomy): domain Eukaryota; kingdom Metazoa; phylum Chordata; class Mammalia; order Primates; family Lorisidae; genus Nycticebus; species Nycticebus coucang. Next base: position 79,819,069 of record NC_069786.1, read on the forward strand.
TGACTCAATGGGATAGAAGTAAAATTGTTTTTCTCCATATTTCATGCCATAGAAATAGGATCTATTCCTCATTATGATAGTGGATTTGCAGTAACAAAACACACTCACAAATTGGAAGCTTCTCAGAGAAGGAGAAAGGAGAAAATTGTTAAGCTTTGAGGCAAAAGATAAATCAACTAGAGTGAAAGAATTTCTTTTCCAAATTCCAGACAGAAACAGCTTGACACTTTGGAAGGAGGTCATTACGTAGGTTACAGTGTTTTTGTGCCTTCCTCATTGCCTGCTTTATCATGATCAACCTCAGCTGCTACAAACCTGAACCTGAACAAATTCTATTTTCTTTTTAGAACATATCACTATGTTTGTTTTTTTCCACAAACAAAATGAGCTTTGGTTTTGCCTGTTAGTTTTCATCAATCCCATTATGCCAGAGGACAGAAAACCCTGACTCCAAGAACACTGCATTTGTCCTGGATGGTTTAACACATTAAAATATTTTATATGAGGGATGCAAGGCTGGTTTAACATACGCAAGTCCATAAACGTTATCCACCATATTAACAGAGGCAAAAATAAAGATCACATGATCCTCTCAATAGATGCAGAAAAAGCATTTGATAAAATCCAGCATCCTTTTCTAATTAGAACACTGAAGAGTATAGGCATAGGTGGCACATTTCTAAAACTGATTGAAGCTATCTATGACAAACCCACAGCCAATATTTTACTGAATGGAGTAAAACTGAAAGCTTTTCCTCTTAGAACTGGAACCAGACAAGGTTGTACTCTGTCACCTTTACTATTCAACATAGTGCTGGAAGTTCTAGCCAATACAATTAGGCAAGACAAGGAAATAAAGGGAATCCAAATGGGAGCAGAGGAGGTCAAACTCTCCCTCTTTGCTGACGACATGATCTTATACTTAGAGAACCCCAAAGACTCAACCACAAGACTCCTAGAAGTCATCAAAAAATACAGTAATGTTTCAGGATATAAAATCAATGTCCACAAGTCAGTAGCCTTTGTATACACCAATAACAGTCAAGATGAGAAGCTAATTAAGGACACAACTCCCTTCACCATAGTTTCAAAGAAAATGAAATACCTAGGAATATACCTAACGAAGGAGGTGAAGGACCTCTATAAAGAAAACTATGAACTCCTCAGAAAGGAAATAGCAGAGGATATTAACAAATGGAAGAACATACCATGCTCATGGATGGGAAGAATCAACATTGTTAAAATGTCTATACTTCCCAAAGCAATCTACCTATTCAATGCCATTCCTATCAAAGTACCTACATCGTACTTTCAAGATTTGGAAAAAATGATTCTGCGTTTTGTATGAAACCGGAAAAAACCCCGTATAGCTAAGGCAGTTCTTAGTAACAAAAATAAAGCTGGGGGCATCAGCATACCAGATTTTAGTCTGTACTACAAAGCTATAGTGCTCAAGACAGCATGGTACTGGCACAAAAACAGACACATAAACACTTGGAATCGAATTGAACACCAAGAAATGAAACTAACATCTTACAACCACCTAATCTTCGATAAACCAAACAAGAACTTACCTTGGGGGAAAGACTCCCTATTCAATAAATGGTGTTGGGAGAACTGGATGTCTACATGTAAAAGACTGAAACTGGACCCACACCTTTCTCCACTCACAAAAATTGACTCAAGATGGATAAAGGACTTAAATTTAAGGCATGAAACAATAAAAATCCTCAAAGAAAGCATAGGAAAAACACTGGAAGATATTGGCCTGGGGAAAGACTTCATGAAGAAGACTGCCATGGCAATTGCAACAACAACAAAAGTAAACAAATGGGACTTCATTAAACTGAAAAGCTTCTGTACAGCTAAGGAGACAATAACCAAAGCAAAGAGACAACTCACACAATGGGAAAGGATATTTGCATATTTTCAATCAGACAAAAGCTTGGTAACCAGGATCTATAGAGAACTCAAATTAATCCACATGAAAAAAGCCAACAATCCCGTATATCAATGGGCAAGAGACATGAATAGAACTTTCTCTAAAGACGACAGACGAATGGCTAACAAACACATGAAAAAATGTTCATCATCTCTATATATTAGAGAAATGCAAATCAAAACATCCCTGAGATATCATTTAACCCCAGTGAGAATGGCCCACATCACAAAATCTCAAAACTGCAGATGCTGGCGTGGATGTGGAGAGAAGGGAACACTTTTACACTGCTGGTGGGAATGCAAACTAGTACAACCTTTCTGGAAGGAAGTATGGAGAAACCTCAAAGCACTCAAGCTAGACCTCCCATTTGATCCTGCAATCCCATTACTGGGCATCTACCCAGAAGGAAAGAAATCCTTTTATCATAAGGACACTTGTACTAAACTGTTTATTGCAGCTCAATTTACAATCGCCAAAATGTGGAAAGAGCCTAAATGCCCACCAACCCAGGAATGGATTAACAAGCTGTGGTATATGTATACCATGGAATACTATTCAGCCATTAAAAAAAATGGAGACTTTACATCCTTCGTATTAACCTGGATGGAAGTGGAAGACATTATTCTTAGTAAAGCATCACAAGAATGGAGAAGCATGAATCCTATGTACTCAATCTTGATATGAGGACAATTAATGACAATTAAGGTTATGGGGGGGGAAGCAGAAAGAGGGATGGAGGGAGGGGGATGGGGCCTTAGTGTGTGTCACACTTTATGGGGGCAAGACATGATTGCAAGAGGGACTTTACCTAACAATTGCAATCAGTGTAACTGGCTTATTGTACCCTCAATGAATCCCCAACAATAAAAAAAAATAAATAAATAAAATAAAATATTTTATATGTTGTTTACAGCATTGATATGTTGTCTTCTCTCTTTCACACCTTAAAGCACTATATTATTCTAACTATAACTTCTAGACAAATTGATACCATATACAAAGTACATGCCTTTGGCCAGAAATTTTTTCTTTGTTTGTTTGTTTTTTAGACAGAATCTCACTGTGTCACCCTTGGTAGAGTGCCAAGGCATCATAGTTCACAGCAACATCAAACTATTGGTCTCAAGCGATCCTCTTGCCTCAGTTTTTCATTTTTAGTAGAGATGGAGCCTCACTCTTGCTCAACCTGGTCGTGAACTCCTGAGCTCAAGCAATCCACCCACCTCAGCTTCCCAGAATGCTAGGATCACAGGTGTGAGCCACCATGCCCAGCCTGGCCAGAAATTTTTTTTTTTTTTGTAGAGACAGAGTTTTACTTTATCGCCCTTGGTAGAGTGCCGTGGCGTCACACAGCTCACAGTAACCTCCAACTCCAGGGCTTAGGAGTTTCTCCTGCCTCAGCCTCCCGAGTAGCTGGGACTACAGGCGCCTGCCACAACACCCAGCTATTTTTTTGTTGCAGTTTGGCCGGGGCAGGGTTTGAACCCTCCACCCTCGGTATATGGGGCCGGCGCCCTGCTCACTGAGCCACAGGCGCCGCCCTGGCCAGAAATTTTGACTCACCAATTGTACTAGTATACAAATTAGGTTTTTGGTTTGTGCTGAGCAAATATAAAAGGGGGTGATTCTTAAAACAGCACCATTGCTGGACAGCAGTGAATTCCAACTGATGCTATGACACTGAAACACATTCTCAATTACATCAAGTCAGTAACAAAACAATTTTAAATAATAATTTTAATTCACTCATGTTTTTAATAAGGTAAATGTTTATTGAGGACATCACTGGTGAACATTGCCTCAGGTCAAACACATGTCACCTCAATAAGATTCAGTGGAAGCCAATAGTAAAAACTGTACCTATCTAAAGAAAATTGTCATTTTAAACTTATTTAGAACTTGATAAAATAAATATTTTCTTTCCACATATAACATACCTTGCAAGGTAGGACGTACTAATCAAAATCAGTGTGAATTACTAAAGAGAAATGAAATGGAAGAAATGTATCATAACTAATTGTAGTTACAAAATTCTTATAAAAACAAATGCAGCAGTAGTCACAGGAACAAAAACAAACCAAGTATTCAGGACCATTAGAATGAATACAGTGTGGTGCATTCAATGATAGAATACTATGTAAAGGTGAGAAAGAAAAACTGCTGCTATACACAGCATAAGAAGAGCAAAAGAAGCCACATGCACAGAGAAGGGTATATACTATAGAAATCTGGTCATGTAAAGTTCAAAGTCATGCAAAATTATCTGTGGTATTAGAATTCCTGCTAGTAGTTACCTTTGGAAATCAGAATGGGGAAATAATAGTGATTTGAAGGCTCCGGGAGTGCTGGCAATGTTATCTATCTTGTTCTATGTGGAAGTTATAAGAGTGTTTACCTTGTGAACATATGCGGTTGTCATTTGTGCTCTTTGCTGCACTGAATACAGTCATAAAACCTGAACAGAATACATGAAGTATTGTGTATTCTGAGAAAACCAGTACCGTCAAACTGATGGTGGGTTCATCATGTTTTCCCCTCTCATATCTACCAGTCTGGATTCAATGCACTGACATCCTGAAAGTGCTCATTGTGCAGACATAGTATTGCAGGAGAGCTCTCTAGTTCTAGCTCAAGAGGTGAAAAAGGAAGGCCAGGTACAGGGGCTCACAACTGTTAACACTAGCACTCTGGAAGGCTGAGGCAGGTGGATTACTTGAGCACACGAGTTCAAGACTAGGCTGAACCAGAGTGAAACTCCGTCTCTAAAAAGAAATAAAAAACTAGCCAAGTGTTGTGTGGGTACCTGTAGTTCTTGCTACCCAGGAGGCTGAGGCAAAAAATCACTTGAACCCAAAAGTTTGAAGTTGCTGTGATCTGTGACGCCATGACACTCTACCCAGGGCAACAGGGTGAGACTCTGTTGGAGGAGGACGAGGAGAAGGAGGAGGAAGAAGAAGAAGATGAAGAGGAAGAGAAAAAGGTTTCTAAGACTTCAATACTTCAGTTTCTTCCAATCCATTTCACAGAGCATCCTGGGACAGTGGTAACAGCAACAGCAAGAAAGGCCCCCAGAAGCCTAAAAGTATGAGGAAGGCCAACTTTCCTTTCTGACTGAAAAACTTGTAATTCCAAGAGTTTGGGACAAATACCCATTGCTTTGTTTGCCTCTCTGTTCTCCTACCACTTGACCCCAGATGCAGGAGCAATCACAAGAAGTAAACTGCAGAATGGGCTAAATAAAGCCTGAGCTTCATGACCAAAGGACCAAAAGGAGGAGCTCCAAGGAACTAAAAAGTGCCAGGGAGGTGGAAGAAGGAGCTTGGAAAATGATCTCAAAGAGTTTTTTAGGAACTGCTAAACTCAAATCCTTGAGTATGTGTGAATCTAACATGAAACAGTATACCACAAGCTTTGAAAACTGAATTAGTAGATAGAACAATACTCTGATCTCATACTGGCCATTGGGGATTCAGATATCAAAGGTACTCAAAGTCTTTGAAACTGATGTTAAAATCATAACCCGTAAAATAGTAGTGGGAATTTACAACCTAAATCTAATGAGGTTGACTCCTGCCAAAATAAAAATATCAACATTCTTCATGGGACTTTAAACAAGACCCAAACCTTTATTAAATGATATTTAAAATGTGCAAAATTCAATCCAAAATTACTCTACAAATGAAGAACTAGGAATATCTCAACTTACATGGGAAAAGACAATCAGATGACAGATATTGTAATTATCCAACAATGATTTAAGGTAGCTATTATAAAAATGCCCCCAATAGTAACTATGAATACCCTTGAAATGACTGGCAAGATAGAAAGTCTTAACAAAGAAATACAAAATACAATAAAAAAATCAGATGGAAATTTTAACTTGAAAAAATACAGTAACAAATAAAATCTGAACCACGGAAAGACCAAAGAAAGATTCAATGAACTTGAAGACATATCAATAGAAATTATCTAATCTAAATAAAATAGAAAAAAGGTCAGAGAAAAAAAATGAACAGATCTTCTGAAACCTGTGGGATAATACCAAAAGATCTAAAATTCAGGTCATCATAGAAGAGACTGTAGCATATAAAGTATTCGGAGAAATAATTCCTGAGCACTTCTCAAATTTGGCAACAGGTATAAGTTTATAAATTCAAGAAGTTCAATTAACCTAAACAAGGCAAACTCAAAGAGGTCTGTACAAATATGTCATAATTAAATTGTTAAAAACTAAAAACCAAAAAAAATAATGAAAGCAACCAAAGACTTGAATGACTACTGGTTTCCTATAAGAAACATTGAAGCTAGAGTAAGCAGAATATTTTTTAAGTTCTAATGAACTGCCAACCAAGAATTCTATAGCCAGTGAAAGTGTGCTTTAGGAGTAAAGGTGAAACAAAATACAGATTTTTTCGCCTTCAGAATTATTCTAAAAATGCTTACAAGAAAACACTAAAGGAAGTTCTTCCAAAAGAAACTTGAAACATTGGGAAGATGGAAGAACAATTAAAATTATGTATCTGCATAAATACAGTAGGCTATTCTCTTGAGTTTGTTTAAAAAATATTTAATGGTTGAAAAAATATAACATTATCTTATAAGAATACATATGTGTGGGTATGAGAAAGAGAAAGACACTTAACCCAAAGAAAGATAGAAATATGGATAAAAAGAAAAGCGAACAAACATAAAATAAATAAAATTATAGATCTAAAGGCAAATATACCAATAATTACATTAGATGCTAGTGGTCAAAATAAATAGTCAAAAGACAAAGATTGGCAGTATGGATTTAAAAACATGACCCAACTATAGAAATATAGTCTACAAGAAATATAGTTAAAACATAGCCAAGCATGCTGGCTTATGCCTGGAATCCTAGCACTCTGGGAGGTAGAGGCATAAGGATCCCTTAAGTTCAGAAGTGTATGGTGCCCCATGATCGCATTAATGTTCACAGCTATGATTTAATTTTTAAAAAAATGTAGCCAAAAAAAAGAAATGCAGTTAAAACATGATATAGGTATGTTAAAAGTATAAGGATGAAAAAAAGATACACCTTGCAAACACAGATCAAAAGAAAACTAAAGTGTCTATATTATTATCAGTCAAAATAGACTTTAGAACAAATTACCAAGGACAGAGGGACACTACATAATGAAAACATCAATTTAACAATAAGATGTCAAGAATAATAAATGTGCATGCACTAAACAATAGAGCTTTGAACTGCATGAAGCAAAACTGACAGACTGAAAAGGATGGGAAATCCACAATAATATTTTGAGACCTAAACACTCTTCTCAGTAATCAATTGATCTAGTATATATAAAATCAGCAAAAATATAAAAGACCTAAATAACAGTATTGACATTTTAAGAACTTTCCCTCCAATAACAAAATATTCTTTTTTCCAAGTGCACATGAGAAATTCACCAAGACAGATCACATGTCGTATTATAGAATAAACCTTAGCAAATTTAAAATAATTAAAGTCTTACCAAATATGTTCTCTGACCATAGTATAATTAGAAAAATTAATAATATAAAGATAATAGAAAAATGTCCAAATAGCAGCAAATTAAACAGCACAACACAACCATAAATAATACATGAGTCAAAGGAAATCTCAGGAGAAATTATAAAATATTTGAACTAAAAACAAAAGAAAACTATCAAAATTTGTGGGATCCAATTAAAGTCATCCTTATATAAATTATTATATCAGACAAGAAGAAAGATCTTAAAACATAAACTTCTACCCTGAGAAACAAAACAAAAGCAAAATAAAGTTTCTAAAGCAAGAAGAAGAAATCAATAACATTGAAAACAGAAAAACAACAGAGAAAATGAATGAAACCAAGACATGGTTCTTGGTATCCAGAATATACAAAGAATTCTCAAAATCTATTAGTAGATAAACAATCCAATTTAAAATGGGCAAAAAATTGAATAGACAGTTCACCAGGAAGAATATATGTGGATGGCAAAGAAACCCATGGAAAGATATTAACTTCACTATTCTGAAAATACAAATTAAAACCACAATGAACTATCACTATACATCTATTAAAATGGCTAACAATAAAGGAAATGGCCATACCAAGTGCTAGCCAGGATACGGAGCAACTGGAACTCTTATATATTCTTAGGGCAAAATTGAACTGCCATTTTGAAACCAGTTTGGCAATTTTTTTTTATAAAGTTAAATATATACTTACCATATAACCCAGCAATCCTATTCCTATTTATTCTAGAGAAACAAAAATTTATCTTTACACAAAAACCTATAAATGAATGCTTATAGCAGCTCTATTCATGATAAAATACAAATACATTCAAGTACCAAACAAAACCAGTAAAAAAAAGGAATGGACTATTGATTCATACAACAATTAGATAAATTTCAAAGGCATTATTCTACGTGAAAAAAGTCAAGATGAAAAGCTCATATATTCTTTCATACCATTGATATGGACAGTTTCAAAAAGCCAAAACTAAAGTGATAGAGGAAAGATCAATAATTGTCAGTGGTTAAGGGTAGAGGAAATTTATAATTATAAAGGTATAGAATATGGGGAAGTTTTGGGGGGTGATAAATTGTTATGTATCCTGATTGTGGTGATGGCTACACAAATCTATACATGCATTAAAACTCATGTATACAAAACTATACCAAAAGAAAAGGTCTATTTTACTATATGCTAAAGTTTAAATTAATATAAATAAGGAAACAATTGTTTGTTTACTTTTAAAATGTAGAGCACAAATTTCTCCAAATAAGACTTGACTGTCTAGATTACATCAAAAATTAATCTTTTCTTTCTTTTTTGTAGAGACAGAGTCTCACTTTATTGCCCTTGGTAGAGTGCTGTGGCATCACAGCTCACAGCAACCTCCAGCTCCTGGGCTTAGGCAATTCTCTTGCCTCAGCCTCCCTGCTAGCTGGGACCACAGGCACCTGCCACAATACCCGGCTATTTTTTGTTACAGTTTGGCTGGGGCCAGGTTTGAACCCACCACCCTGGGTATATGGGGTCAGCGCCCTAATCACTGAGCCACAGGTGCCGCCCAGGAAGACAATGATATACTCACCACCGCTTGCCCCTCTACAGTTTCCATTACTAGAATCCATAGGAAAATCTGAAAGGAGATAAAACAAAAAAACCATAACATACTTGTCAATATTTCAAGAATACCTCTCTAAAAAACCTAATTCAGTCATAAATTTGATTTGGGTAAGACCCAGGTGGCTCAAGGAAGTAGATTCTTATTAGAGTCATGAAGTTGGCACCGATCATTTGTGGATTGAATAGGATGAGATCTATTCTTCCATGTGGTTGAAAGGTGATACTCTTGACTCCTCACCAACTGTGCATAAAACTGCAAGTTTTAATAATTTCTTTGAATTTCACAAAATTTGTAAATGATGAGCATCCTATCACAATAAACCTTATGCAAATATTAGGCATTCATCCAACATTTGTGACTTGATGACAAAGAGAATCAAACACATGTATCATGTATCTCACTGTCCTAGTGTATGCTTCAATCCTTACTGCCTACATTCAGAAAGCATTTCATGCCCTTTGTTCACTAGAGACTAAATAGCTCTTCAGCAGAAAGGAAATCTACTATCCAGGGACTATTCAACCAGTGCAATTAATAGATCCGGCAATAATTAGAAATTGCCATCGATTCTTTTCATGATGCCATAGTCCCAGAAAACAGTGATGATAAAGGTCTTCTGTGTTCTAATTAAGAAAGCAGCCTCTAATGAATTACAGTGAGTGCCTCAGCAGAACGCCATGCTGAGGGATGGTGTGCCCAGTGATAAATTATTATCAATGCTCTAGCTCAGTATTTTTATACAAGTTTAATATCTGTATTAACACTTTATGCTAAATGAATTTTATGTCTCTATTGATTCTAACAGAAAATAGCATTCTTCTTTTGTCCTTTTTGTTTATAAGTCATATCAGGAAGAAACAAAAAGGGTTTAATATTGTTTTGGGACAACAACACAATTACAATTAATGAACTATTTTCCCAGGCTTGGTGATCATCATCTGGCATTTCAAAAGCTATATCCAAGAAAAGATAGCAGTCAACAAATAAATAATTAGGCAACAAACACTAATTCTAAAATGTTTAGTTCAACTTGGACATATACTATTAATTTAATTACTTTTATTCTATTCAAATGCTTCATTTATGATAAATGTATTCAACTATTCGAGACATATGCCAATGCCTTTACGTTCCTTAATAATAATATGATAAAATGCAAATAGTTTATATAAAAATCACCTCCCTGTAAATTAAGAAATTATACTGGTCCACATTTAAAAAGTTTAGTGTCCAAAGGTTGAAATAAAAATGAAAAAGAAAACCCCTTTAAAACAATGAGCCAAGGAGAGTGTTTTCCTTCTTTCATTCTTATCCACTGGAAAATGTTTCTATACCTTTAAAAATGCTTAGAAATGAACTGTTAGAATTCTAGGAGACAAAACCAAAATTTTCTGATTATAATTAATCCTAAAACATTGTTTTCACAAACTCAAACTTAGGAATTCTACCAACAAAATTATCCTAAATTAAGATAATAGATATTTGTAGGTTTTATGCCCTAAGGGTTTCTAGCAGAGGTCACAAAGGTTTCCAGGAGAAGAGACCTAAAGGAGCTTGGAAAGGTAGGGAGGGTTTTCCAGATAGAGAATAACACTGCAAAATGTAACAGGGTGAGAGACCTCCAAGCCCTTTGCATAGACACATAGAGTGGTGTGAACAGGGAGAAAGGGAGGGGTGGAATCATGAGGGCCAGAGGCAGATACTGAAGGGTTTAAGCATGAGATTTGCATTTCAGAAAAACTGTCCTGTTGGAATAGAGAGAGAGAATACCTGAAGGAAGGAGGCCCATTATCATCCTATGGCATAATCCACATGCGAAATAGTGAGGTTCAAACTGAAAAAGTGGACTTAGGGAGGCAGAGAAAGGAATTTGATTCAGAGTACACTTGATACCACTTGAATGAGGGGGATGAAGAAAGGGTGCCATCCATACTGACTCTCAGGCCCAGATTTGATGGTGCCTCTCAACAATATAGAAAATACTTAAATATATATATATATATATATATATATGAGTGTATGAGAGTGCAGAAATAAGTTCATGCTGAGACCGAAGGGCTCCGAGTTAAGATATGAGAACCTAGAATTCGTAATCTCTGCTATCTCAAAAGGGTAGTGAAGTAATCTCTCATCTCTAAGAATCTATTGTCTAGGGCCACCTTCTATTCTCGTAAGCCAAATATAAATGGGCTTTCGAAATACAATGAAAAAGCTTTGTTCTTTTGACTATAATCTGATGGGCAAAAGACAGAGATTCTCTACTTTTTTAAAAAGTTCTTTTAATTTTAGAGACGAGGGTCTCACTGTCACCAGGCTGGAGTGCAGTGGCCCAACCATAGCTCACTGTACCCTCGAACTCCTATCCTCAAGTAATCCTCCCACCTTGGACTCCCGAAGTGCTGAATTACAGGTGTGAGAGGGCCTGCCTGGCCAAGGAATCATATGTCTTAATAATATAGGGAGTGTAGTTTAGAGTAGGCTTTAGTTTGAATCTCTTTTCCTTACCAGCTATATTAATGCACACAAGTCACTTAACTTCCCTATATGTTTTGGCTTTCTTTTCAGCAAAATGGGAATAATGGCACCTTCCATGAGTTGCTATGAGAATTAAGTAAATTTATATAATGCACTTAGGATAGCACCTAGAACATGTTAAGAGTGGCAAGAGAGTTTATTCTGTTGCTGCTAATGATCCCTACCCTGAGGATGACATGTTGTCTCCTCAGTGGTATTGTTAAACATTTATATTATGCTTTACCATTTACAAGTCACCTCGTGTGCATATTTCCTGTTCTTCACAATCCCCAACCAATGTCAAAGTCAAGTGCTTTTCTCAACATGCAACATTAATGGACATGCAACATGCTAAATTGAAGAAATATAGCCAATTCTTAATTATTCAAAATTAGAGGTCTACATGGTAGCTCTTCATCTCCCTTCTCCAGACACTAAGTAGAAAGGCCAAACATAACCTCGTCAACTTTGCTATTTATAGCAGCACCTATTTAAAGATTTGGTGGGAACAAGAAATAAGTGAATTATTAAAATAAATTTAGGGACTACATAAAATTCTATTACCACTGATAATTGGGTTATGTCTAAAGAAAATTGAATGCCATAACACTGACATCCTTTTCCATAGCCTATCCAGACTACCTTTCAATACTTTACCTGATGAAGGATCCTTAGAATCATGTTTTCTCTCTAGTCCTAATCTAAAATTTCCATTCCTCCTTTCCACTCAACTCCTTCTATCACACTAAATAAGTCTTCTTCCTTCTTGGTATTTGGCCCCTCAAATATTTACAGACCAGGGCTAAAGAAAAGCCTGCCTGTTCCTCTGAGAGTGGAGAAATGATTAAACAACAGTTCCTGCATGTGAAAATTGGCACAGCTCTGGCAGGAGAGGGAAGGTCTGCAGAAATGTGTTGAGCAAGAGCTGGGGAGACAAGCTACCTCTACCACCGAGACCAGCCATGACTGAGAAGTGATTATGAAGCCCTTGGCACAGCAAACCGTAGGTGTTGTAGAAATAGCTGTGAAAGATCATACCATAAATTTTCTTGAATGCTTGATTTCTTGGTTTCTGAGATTAACTATTTGTAATTTACTCACATCCATCAGACTCATTTTTTTTTTCTGTCACTCCCAAAGAGATTTGCTCTTTGAGACCGAGGTCCAGGTCGATTTGTGTAAAAAGAAATATTAACTTTATATATCCAGAAGAAATAAGATCTGCTTTTCCAGTTAGGTCACAGTGTAAATCTCTTTTTCCAGAGATGAATTGATAAAAATACTAAGCTATATCTGCATCTACTAACATCATTTCAAAAAAGAAAAAAAGAAAGAAAAACATTAGTCAATTTAATATAAAAGTGATAATAGTAAAATAGCAACAGCAATTTTTTCAGAGCTCACTATGTACCAGATACTAAACTCAATACTTGATATTCAACTTAATTTCATCCTCACCATGCCTTTGGGATGTAGGCATTTTTGTCCCCATTTTACAGATAAAACTTTGAATCCAAGACTTGACATAATTTTCCAGTAGCAACAGTTGATATGGAGCAGAGTTGAGATTCAACACCTGATCTGCCTGACTTCAAGGCCATCCTCTTTACTCACCAAGCAATATTAAAGATTTGAATAAACATAATAATTAACTGGCTGAATAGCTAAATTGAACTGGGTTTTCAAATAAAGCAGCTGTACAAGTAGCCATACTCAATAGAGTACACGTGTGTAATATGAATTTATGTTTACCCTTTGTGGGTTTTTTTTTTTTTAGTTTTTGGTCAGGGCTGGGTTTGAACCTGCCACCTCCGCTCCAGCATATGGGGCCAGCGCCCTACTCCTTTGAGCCACAGGCGTCGCCCACCCTTTGTGTTTTGAAAGCAAAAGTAGTTTGAAGCATTACTCCATTTCAGTAAGACCTTGCTTTGTAAAATCTCATAAACCTGTTTGTGGAATCATAACATACTATGAGAATAGATCCCTCTGAGTGGTAGGATTTAAAAACCCTTCTGGTGTTCAAGGAATGTGAAAGGATATCCCATTTTATTCAAGGAGTCTTTGTGTTTATATCTGGCTGGATAGATTTTAGTCATAAGACACAGGAACTCTGTTTATACCTGAATGGGGGGTGGGGGGGAGAAATCCTGCTTCATGAACTATCACATCCCATTGAACCAAGAAGTATATTGCATCGTAAATTAAATTGGCCACATGCAGTAGTTACTAAGTAATTCCAGGTGTCTGACAGTTTGACCCAGCATAGGGAATGTAATTTTCAACAAGCTGGCCTGGGAAGCCAGGGGACCCTTTAGGCTAGAATCCACCCCTCCCTTCCCCATCTCCATCTCCCCTTCAGTTCCCTCCTGCCACCACAGTCTCTAGTTCATACTAAAGGCTAGGGCAGGGGCAGGGAGACTGTTACTAAGATATTCTTTCTAATTGCCACCTACCACTACTTATTTTTCTAGCAAGGATGCTTTCAAGAAAGCAAATATAATGGCATTTTAAAGAAGCTCAGAAATACGGTCCCATGAACTGGCAAATTGTTTCCATGCATGTCCATTTGAGGGCTTCAATGAGGCAATTGTTCCATGTTTGGTCCACAGCTATTGGTGACTCAGGAACGCTTAATTAAACAGCTTCCTATCCATATTGACTATGGTTTTTTAAGAGCCATTAACCTTGCCAAAGTTCACTCATTCGAGGTCCATCTCTAAGAGAGATTTAAGAGCAAGTTTTGTCCTTTAAGGGGAGGAATGCATTTCAGTGGTTCGAGGTCCATCTCTAAGAGAGATTTAAGAGCAAGTTTTGTCCTTTAACAGGAGGAATGCATTTCAGTGGGAACCACCATCACCTCACTCCTAGCCCTTGGCCTGAGGAGTGCCAGCATTAACGGATTCTAAGTGCCTGGCAAACCAGGGCAGCCACTGCCCTGAGCTTCTCCTCAGTCTGCAGAGTCTGGGACTTCAGTGAGTACAAAGGCTCAAGAGTGCTCTTTTACCTCAAGGAGGTAAATAAAATAATCTTACTGATTATTTTATACAACCAGCTCTTGATTCTTGATGAAAATCAAGAAGACAATAGGTATATTCAAAAAGTAGTACTGAGGTGACTACCAAAGAGTTCTTGAAACCCTTCTGTGTAGTTTTGGTTTTTCAGCTATTTGTACAGCTACTTTTCCCTTTCCCTCTCACTTTATGTTCAATGAGTCAATGTGCACAGAAAGTAATCTTTCCATATCAGCTCCCTGATACCTGAGAATTGTTCCTAGAAACAGACTGGGGCCATGAGACTAGGCTGGGGAAGGAAAGCTGATGCCCAAGAAACAAACAGATGGAGGCAACCAAGTCAACTTGTCTATGAAGAGCTGATCTGGGGAAAGTATGAAAGAGGATCACTAGTTCAGAAAATGTTGAAATTGCCTTATTTTCAAAGTGTATGAAGGGTGAAATTTGAAGTTTGGGTTAGTAGCTAACTAGGTTTGGGGTCTTATGAATGTCATAATTAGACCAAACACTAGTGAGAAAACAACTTATGGTAGTGTCCACTAAATGGAGAACTACAATTAAGTTTTGGGTAGGGAAAGATTGAAATGAATGTGTAGTTGAGTCACCCACAGAAAAAAGGGCATGACATAAAGCATTAATGAGTTATTTGCAGAATATAGGAGTGAGACAAGGAGTGAGATTTAAAATAATATTACGTGAGTGCATGATCATAAAAGGAGTTATATTTAAGGTGTCTTGTCTCTGTGCTATTTGAGAGCATGTGAACAAGCCCAGTAATTTCAGTCTGCCAGTTCTAGGGCTGGAGCAAGCCACAGAGCTAATTAGCAGTGAATAGCAATGTTTCACAGCTGTTTCATTCCAGAAGGGAAGAACAATTTATCTCATTGAAGGATGGGGGAAATTTAAGGTGAAGGTAATTGCTCAAATTGGATTTTGAGCAAACACATACCACTAACATCTGTGGATTGGAGTAAGGTTACTGAAATTATCTTGGCATTTTTAATGATTAGAAAAATGGAGCTTCAGTTTTCTGTTTCCTCCATACAAACTTACCAAGCAGTTAAAACACTAATCATATAGAAACCTGATGACTGACATTGGAGAAGAATCAGGCAAGAAAACTCAAATGATAATAAATGAATTAAAAAAAAAAAAAAACGAGCACACCTATACAAAATGTGGCTACTTCCACATGTAAAAAGTTGGAAGTGAAGTATTAATATGGAGTAGAAGTGGGATGGAAATGGTGTGGTCAGCACTTTAGTCAGACAGATCCCCCACTGGACCAGAGTCCAGCAATGCCTCAGCGTGGAACTGTGGTGAAGCCAGGTTTTAAAAAAGAGAATGGGGCTCAATAAACCAGTGATTAAGATGAAGATAAGCTCTTGTGAGCCAAAGAGAAAAGGTAGAATTAGAGAGTAAAGGTGAGTCACAGGACCCCAGGGAGTCGCGAGGCTGGAAGGCCGGGGAGCGGGCGGCGGGACTCACCGGCTCCGTCCGCAGTGACGATGGCCTCGGGAGAGATGCACACGCCGCGGTCGTACACCGGCAGCTCCTCGCAGGCCAGGCTCTCAGGCCAGGAGTGGCGGTACTTGATGAGAATGGGCTCGCATCCCTGCCGGGCCCGCTCGCACACGGACTTGCAGGGCTTGATGGGCTCGTGCTGGAAGTCGATGGTGCAGATGGGCGCGTACATGGCGCAGAGGAAGAAGAGCAGATCGGGGCTGCAGTGGGTGCCCAGCAGGCCTTCGAACTGCTCGATCGCCAGGATGGCGTTCGCCTGGGTGCTGTGGTGCAGGTGGTTGGGCATCTTGGTCATGTTCCAGGGCAGGGACTTGCACAGCGGGATGCGCACGGGCTCGCAGGCTGCAGCGCCGGCCGTGGGCACCCGGAGCAGGCAGAGCCCGGTCAGCCCGAGCAGCCCGGCGCGCAGCAGCCCCATCCCTGCCTGGCCGCCGCCGACCATGATCCCGGGGCGCTGGGGCAGAGTGCGGGCGCGCCGTGGACGCCGAGAGGCCCGCCCCGCTGTCTCCTCCTCCCCCGGGGCAGTGGACACGCGGATCTGTGAGCTTCTCCTCCCCCAGCAATCGCACGGCTTCCTTGGATCAAATTCCCCCAATGGGGTCCCACGAGCTTCCCCGAGGTCCGGCCGCCGCCCGCCCTCCCCTTAGCGCTCTTTCCCAACCTTTAAGCCTCTGGGGATAGCAGCATCTATTTATTCCTCTCCCTCTGGCATCAGACCTCTCCCATCAATCAGATGAGAGGAACACAGAAGGAAGCGAGGGAAAAATAAAAACAAAAGTAGTATTTAGCTAAGGTAGTTGGACCTCTCTGGGTGTCACGTCGCCTAGATCCAAAAAGGTCCTAAAAGAAGCATTAAATTCTCCGCAGTGAGGAGGAGAAGGACGGGAGACAGGGAGAGAAACCAGAGGGGGGAAGCGCCTCGCAGGAGAGGTGGGGGCAGTACGAGTTGGAGAGTCTTCTAGGCTGAGGAAGAAGAAACGCTCAGTGTGAGCGGTGGTCGCTGGCAGGAGGGACGAGCGGGAGGAGCCTCGCCGGGAGGTCTGCTTCTCGGACCCGTCTCGGCTCTTGCCTTTCCGACCTCAGGGACCCGGAGGGAGCTCCGCCCCCGGGGCAGTCCCTGCCTTCCCAACCTTGTTCCTCTTCCCGGCGAGGATGGGCGCTCCAGGGAGAGATCCGCGCGTCGGAGGCGCTGGGGTGCGGGCTCCTTGCCAGGCAGTGAGGGTGCGAGGACCCTAGACGGCTCCGTCTGGAGCAGCAAGCCTCCGCCCCAGCCCCTCACTGAGAACCCTCCCTCAATCCCCACTGAGTAGTCAGCCTCCCCAGTTCCCCACTAGGGAGCCCACCAGAACCCCTCTCTCCTCGGAGGTGTTTCCTTTAAGCAAACTCCAGCTTTGCAGTCACCGGCTGTGCAGGAAGACCCGCGGGAGAAAGGCGTGGCAACGGTGCTTTAAAAGTCCAGGTCCCAGAAAACCCAGAATTTTAATAATAACCAGCGGGGCCACAGGGAGCTGTCTTTCATAAAGGGAAGAAACGCTGCGCGCGCTTATAAACAGGCCCTCAGAAGCAAGGAACAGGTTTATTGTCTTCTATTTTCTTTGCCCTGTGAAATTAGAACTTTTGTGTCTTGCTTTTTACGCTTCAAAGTGGGAACTAACGGCTTTAAAGCCCTTTTATGTTTCTGATTTTGCAAACTGAAATAAAACGGCATGTATGAGCTAACACTTCTCCTCTACAATTTTGCGTAACGCTTCAAAGAAATGTGTAGGAAAATGACGCCACCCAGGTATAACGATGATGGTAACATCCGTAAAACCCTTTCCATCCAGATCAGTTCGATCCGGAGGAGAAAATAGAAAACAGAATCCCTCCGGTCTGCTCTCTCGGCTAATGAGCCCCTCGGCCCTCTCTCTCCGCCCTCCCCTCCCCACCCCTCCCCTTTCCGTGCACATTGTAAATGGCGTGACCCACAGAGGCCCTAGCACTGTGCCCTTTCAATAGGAAATCACTGAGCAAAAGGATTGCAGAATGTCAGAAAACAGAGCCTTCATTGAGAGGAGAAAGAAACAAAACAGAAAACAAAACAGGAAGTCACCTTTGTCTGCATCATTGAAATATTTCTCTGCTTTAACCCAGCCATTTCTCACCATTCTTAATAAGCAGAGAAAATAGGTCCATTTCTCACCATCCTTAATAAGAAGAGAAAATACGTCCCCACTTCAGAGCACACTGTGAAATGTTGGTTTCCATTCCAAGTATTGACCTGACAGCACTAATGAAATGTCAGCGCTAACTTGAATTTATGGAATTTTATCTGTAAATGCGCCATAAACAGCAGTTTGTAACTGCAGTAAATTTTTTTGGCGGGAAGTTTGCTGCACTTAGGAGGAAAAAAAATAACAGATGGTAGATAGGGAGTCATTTAGTTAGTATACAAACTTTGGTCTACAATTATTTAATGTCATATGAGAAAACAACGCCAAAATTATATACATAAATCAGATAAAAATGTTTTAGTAAGTAAATTTGGGGGGGAAATGGGGTTTAAAAAATGGCCAATATAGAAAAATCTTAGGGCTATTCTATATAAAGAAAATAGAGCTGAGATTGCCAATAAATTAGAAAAAATGATGAGTAGATATAACAGATTGATAATTAAATACATTTTTCTGTTCATCTTAAATCTTGCAGTGTAAGAAGAAATGACCCAATTGTTTTAATGGTTCTACAATTATTTGAAATAACATCTGTTTTCCTTACCCTACACAAAGGTCAACCATCCCTTTGTCTAACATGACCCCTCACAACTTTTCTTTAATCCAAATTTGTTTCTATCAAAACACAAAATAAATGTTTTTACTTTAGGAAACCTTGCCTGGCTCTGTTCATTTTTCTAGTTAATTCCCCTTGAACATTGTTCATTTTTACAAACTATTCTTTAGCACCTACCAATTTGTTACTTAAAAAAAAACTTCCTTCTTTCATCTGGGTATGCTCTGCCTTCCTACATAACACGTACAATATTTAAAAGAAGAGAATCCATCTTCTATTTCTTTTGAACTACAATTTGAGAAATGTTGGCTAAGGAAATTTTGGACTGAAATATTTTAAATATATTTTAATATTTACATTGTATAAAAGACAAATCATTTTAATAAATGACTTAGAAATAATATATAAATAAAGTAAATACTGAGAGCTAAGCTTGAAAAACAGGCTACCTGATCATGAGAAAAATAGAAATTAGGCCAAAAGGCCATATAGTTACCACTAATGGTTGAAGTGATCCCCAAAACAACATGTGCCTTCAAATAGGCCCACATTTAGGGAAAAAAAAAAATAAAGAAAAAGGAAAGGCTGAAGGCTGATACCTCAGAGAAAATTAGTTATTGATCATTTGTTCCTCTTACGTTTTATTTTATATGGTTTTATTTACCAGAATTTAAGTGACAGAATACTGATTTTTGTATAAAACTGCACCTGGACTACAGGAAAGATAGCTGTGGACTGCCATAGCCATTAAAATGCCCAAGCAGGTAACTCGGTAGACAACAAAGGACCAGAGAATTGGAGCCTTTAAAAGATATTTTGATGGGCATATTAATTAGTGATCTTTTAGAACTCACTTTTGGAAGCAAGGATGAAAATGAAACTTGATGCAGTGGATTTTATATTTGATAAAATTGTCAAGGTGGCAATGCAAATTACTAATGTACCAACACCCTGCTAAAAAAAAAAAAAAAAGGGGGAAAGTCCTGGATTCCAGGACTTTACAGAACTACACAAGGCACATCCAGTGAGATTCCTGGCCTTCTGAGAGCCACAGCATAGCACCCTTAGATGCTGGGATGGGAATATGGGCCAATTCTGGGCTCAACAGCTGCTTATGAAGTGCACGCAGCCCTAGAGAAGGCCTGTCAGTCTTATTAGAGTAAGTCATGGCAGCATGATCATTGGTATTTCATTATCGTCTTACAAGAGCTCCTATGGCAATATCCAGGAGAGATCTTGCTAGAGGTTATCACTTTGAAATAACCATATTACTAAAATTTAAATTTGACCAATTTTGCTCTCCCTGAAAAAATTGCCATGTCATGTGTTATCAATAATCTAAAGATTAACTTTTTTCTGTTTAAATAAGCATTAAACATATACTAGGTTTGTGTTTATAAGACTACCCACACATTTCCTATAAGAACATGTATTTATAATATGCAATTAGTATTTATCAACTAGAAGTCAGAAAAAAGTACTTACATTCCTATAAGCAGAGCTGATATATAAAATAGTTAACAACTCGTACAGTATGAACATTAATCGATCAGAATGGCTACAGCCAGTCCCATTCTATTCTGAGTATTAGCCCTTGAAACCAGGAACCAAGGGAACTAGTGTTGAGTGCCTACTTTATGTGAGGCACATGAACCACACAATGCTTTGCAGAAGATATTAGTTCCAAAGATGAAGAAATGGAGGCTCTGTAAAATGAAGTTTCCCAAATAAGTAAGAGCCTATCAGAGTGGGACTTGAATCCATGCCCTGTTAAAAATTCCAATAATCATGCTCTTTCATGGACAGAAAAAGCCAGGGAAAGAAAAGATTGGGGCTTTCTGTGAACCTTGATCTCTGCCTGCATCCTGAGCACACCCGATTGTCAGGTACTGGCTGTGCCTTCCCAAGAACACAAAGTCAAGGTGTCAAGAGCTTTGGATTTCAAGGGACTTCAGACCTCCCTGCTCATGGCCTCTACCTGAGGTATTCTATAGCTGAGTAATTCTTGAGTTCCACTTTAGGACGATCCTGGACTTTCTCGTCTCCAAGCAATCCAATAAAAACTTCCTGCCCATTAGCTGCAGCAATATTAGGGCAATGATTTTCAAACTATAATGTGCAGCAGATCCCCTGCAGGGCTTTTGAGAACCCAAGTTGCTGGACCCCATCCAGAGCATCTGATATAGTGGGTCTAGGATAGGGTCTGAGAATTTGCATTTTGAATAAGTTCTCTAATGATCCTGATACTGCAGTCCAGGGACAACTTTGAGAATCACCCCTGTGAACTATATATTAAGCCTTGATTTTCCCTTAGTAAATTCTTTCTATCAGGCTTTCATGATTTGATCTCTTTTTATTTTTTCTTACAGAGAAAATGGAAACAAAATTTTGAAAAAGCAACCCAATAGTTAAATAACACTCTGAAGGGAAGAAAAAAAAAAGAAGTCTAGACAACGCTATCCATTTGTTGCTTCATTGAAGACTATACTAACAGCTCCCTAAGATTTGCCATTACAACAGCTGGCCCTCTACTCTCTCTTTTTTTTTTTTTTAGAGACAGATCCTCACTTTTTCGCCCTCCGTAGAGTGCCGTCACAGCTCACAGCAACCTTGATTCTCTTGCCTCAGCTTCCCCAGTAGCTGGGACTCCAGGCACCCGCCACAGCTCCCGGCTATTTTTTGTTGCAGTTTGGCCGGGGCCAGGTTTGAACCCACCACTCTTGGTATATGGGGCCAGCGCCCTACTCACTGAGCCACAGGCACCGCCCAATGTACTTTTCCAAGGGTCACAGAGCCACTCCACCCTCACTGCAGAAAAAAGAACAATAGGCCCAGCTTCAAAGAGGTTCCAGAAGGAACCTTTGTATCTTAGTGGTTAAATAAACTTCAGCAATCTAGTTCACTCATCTCCTTTCCCTTCTCATCCTCCCAGCCCTCCCCTCCATACCTTAATTTGAAGAGAACTCTCAAAGGAAGAAAATCACCTCACCAAAGTCATGAAATGAGTTAATGGCAGTTTGTTGTTCTATTTTATACCATTCTCCTTCTCTATCAGGAATGTGTGTTTTTCTTACCTGTCTAGAAATACCAAATGCCTACATAATATATCTCATAATTAACAAGATGGCATTCAGTTTATACAAGACCTTTAAATCCAAACTTTCCAAAGAGCCCAAAAGGATTTGGGGGTCAGGAAGAGGAGTGTGGAACATATCCAAGAGAACCCCACACTAAAGGTGCGCTCTCTGTCATCAGTTAAAATCCAGATGATCCTAAACTTCTTTTTAATCTTCTTTTGACAAGATATAATTACAAATCATTTCTAGAATGCCCTTTCTACCATTTTACTCTAGAATAGACCTCCATGTTTTGCTATACCTTTCATATTATCACATCTTTGAAACCCTTAATTTATTCCCGAGTGCTCTTTCTAATGGTGACAGAGGAGCAATCAAGTAGCATGCAAGTCACTCCCACATGAGCTGCAGGTCTGAGACATAATGTACAAAACTGAACAACTAATGGGGACCAAGTCCCAATTAGAAAATGGCTGTAAAATGATCCCCACAAGACTAGAAATTCTCAAAACAATAAGAAATAACCAAGCTAGTTCTCACTCATCTCTGATTTGTCACATATGATTCATATGTCTCCAAACATGTGAGTCCTACATCTCATAACGTGGGAGGTGAACAAATTTCTTTCATGGATATATAAATAAGAACCCTAACCTGCCAACTATGTTAGTTACTAAATCCAATGCATTTTTTTAAAGACAATTTTTTTCTTCAGTTTTAAAGAATAAATACTAATCCAAATGTCAGAAACAACTATTGAAATATTGCTAAGCCAGGATAAGTGGCTCATGCCTGTAATCCTAGCATTCTGGGAGGCCAAGGTAGGAGGATCACTTCAGGCCAGTAGTTGGAAGTTGCAATGAGCTATGATGATGCTACTATACTCCAGCCCAAGAGAAGAAATAAGAAAAGAAAAGAGAAAAATATTTGTGAAATCAAAGTGAAATATTTCAAAATAAATTAGCCAAGGCAAAGTGCCTAAGTCATAACACAGGTCCTCCCAGATCCACAGAGCCTTTCACAGGAATAGATTTAGTACCCCTATACCACCAATCAACCACAGGGCCACCTCTGGGAATCCTGACCGATGGACCTTGCTAACCCAAGAATATTAATTGTCCTTTTCCCCCCAAAATCCTTTCTAATCGAGGCCCTGACCCTCAAGGTGGCCCTCAACTATGTCACTCTTCCCATCATTGACTAATAACTCCACCTCTGGCTAATAATCCTTCAATCTCTCTGTCCATTCCTCTATCACAAGCCACTAGATTATTATCACACAACTCAAGCCAGATGAGTGGGACCCACTCAGCACTAACAACCTAAGTAACTAAACAGTTGAGTTAGTAGCTGGAGAATTTGCTAATTTTAAGACTCAAAAAGTGAATGCAGACATCTTGCCTCTTTGTTGAAACATATTTAATCACATTTCACAAGTATATGACATTTCTTAGAATATCTTCTAAGATATTCTAGACATATGAAGAGGAAAATAAAAATATTTTCTTCTTCATCTATACTTTGTTATTATCGCTCTGAAATCTGTCTTTAGAAATCTGTTTTTACTTACTTAAATTTTGGCTTCTTTTTTCATGCAATCATTCACTAATTTGGAAGCAGGAAGAGTTGGGATTCAGTTGGCACCAGAGGCTTCTGCTTTGAATTTGATAGCCCATTTAATAATATCAAATATTTATATAGAATTTACTATGATTTGTTATGTCCCAGGTCCCTGTTAAGTTAAAGCTATGTTTAATCATCATAGTAAACCCATAATATAGTACCATTATTATTCCTATCTTGTGAATGAAGAAGCTGGACCACAGAATAAAAAATAATTTTTCCAACATCTCATGACTTAATAAAAAGTCATAACAGAATTCAAATCCAGACAATCTGACTGTGAATCCTGCGCTCTTCATATCAGCACTACATTGCCTCTGAATGAAAACTCACTCCTTCAGTCTTGATCTAGCAGCATTGGGAAGTTTGGTATGCTTTAATATAAATACCTTACCTACTAAATTGCATGGCAATCCCTTGCATCTTTTTTTTATGGCAGCTATTTTGAGATGTTATTTGCTACCATGAAGTTCACCCTATTAAAGGATACAATTCATTGATTCTTAGTTTATTCACATAGTTGTGTAACCATCACTACCCTTTAAAAACATTTTTCTCACACCCCCCCCAAATGAAAGCTCATACCCATTAGCAGGTACTCCCTGGTTCTCCCCCATACCTCTAGCCCACTGATCTTTTTTTTGTTTTTTTTTCTGGTCTTTGGCCGGGGCTGGGTTTGAACCTGCCACCTCCAGCATATGGGGCTGGCGCCCTACTCCTTTGAGTCACAGGTGCTGCCCCTACTAATCTATTTTTTGTCTCAATTACTACAATAATATGTGACATGACAATTTCTAGAATAAGCCTACAGGAGAATTATACCTTCTATCTCTAGTTAAAATTTGCTTTTACTTATTTCCTTTATAATAGGTAGTTACAAGTCTCTCTAGAAAATTATATTTATGATTATAATTTATGATATTTGTTCTCATCCTTAGTATTGGCTATCAGTTTGTTCATGTACATTATAATGATGTTGAGTTTGAGAGAATAAAGACAGTAAAGAGAACTGAGTACCTCCAACTCCTTCACTAATTTGATGAGGTTTAGGATTTGCTAGATCTTTGTCCATAGGTCTTTTGGGAAACCCTCCCCTCCCCCAGCAGATACTATCATGTGACAGGCAAATTGTGCATAGGAAAGATTCCAAGAGAGAAAATCAGGAAAAGATATTGTACAGAATGACATCGCTCACTTATCCTGAGGTAGAAAAGGAGGTGTGGAAGAAGATCAGCCATCCTTTCTCTTGGCCTGATAAAGATTAAGCCTGGCAAGGTTATGAAAACAACACTTGTGAAGATCAATTCAGGCCATACAGATTCTTTCTAAGTAAAGAATTTCTATAAACTCTTTATCTCCTCCCTTGATAGAATTTTAAGTACATATCACTAGTATTGTCAAGCAAAATCAGTCTGAATTTTTGAGTACACAGTAGAACCTCTCTAAGTTGCCCACCCAAGTGACCAGAACAAACTGGTCAACGAACAGAGGTGGTCAACATAAGGAATTAGGCCTACTATGCTGAAACGTACATGTGGTGCATGTCTGGTCTATGAAAATTAGGAGGTGATCAATGTAGAGTGGTGGTCAACCACGGAGTTCCACTACA
Source organism: Nycticebus coucang (assembly GCF_027406575.1). Classification (NCBI taxonomy): domain Eukaryota; kingdom Metazoa; phylum Chordata; class Mammalia; order Primates; family Lorisidae; genus Nycticebus; species Nycticebus coucang. The sequence continues at coordinate 79,844,269 of NC_069786.1, forward strand.
TTATCCTTTTTCTTAAATTTGCTTTTTTTCAGTTTTGAAACAAAAAAGATTTAATTCATAAGCAAAATATAATCTGCTTTGTATGAAAACAGATTATAGATCTCCCAAGAGGGCCTTGGAGTACAGTACACTGGAGTCAATTTATACTGTTTTATTTTTTATACTGTTTTATTTTAATGGTGATTAATACTATGCAATGCTACATGTGAATATTAAGATCTAGAATTCTGTGTCTAACAGGACCAAACTGGACAAGATGCAAAGGAAACATCTAGAACAATGTAGCTTCTTTGGGGAAGAATGCAGAAAATAATCTCTGAAGAAGGTTTAAAAGAATATTGTTATCCTGAAAAAGATCATTTATCCATTTATTTATCAAACACTTACTGCTTGCCTTCTCATTCCCAGATAAGTTTAAGTTGTGAAGGTACACAATCAACAAAGCAAGGTGTGGGCCATCATAAAACTTAAGTTCTAATAAGTTTTCTCTTCAAAATGAAAAAATCTATATAAATGTTAGTTCTATATCCTAACTATAAAAAGATTAAGTTACAACATTGTTTATGTTATATCAGAGAAGATTTACATTAGATCTGAAGAATGTTATAGTGCAGAGGTAGATAAAGCCCTGAACTTGGTCCCTTAAAAATTAAGTCATGTAAAATAAAAGAGTTTCCTTCAAAGGGTTTAGACAATACCATCCTGCAAGTTAGGCCACGTAGACCTCTGTTTTCCTTAGATAGACCCTAAACCTAATGTGGAAGGAGGGAGCTTGCGAGGTGAGATGCTGAAAGAAATGGCAGGTGGAAGATTAAACTTGGCATTTTCAATAGTATGTATAAACTGTTTGAAAAACGGCTTACATTTCACTGATAGGCGTCACTACTGGCGTCTGTGTATTTAATCACTTTTCATCTAGTAAGAGCCTAAATGCGTACATTTGGAATGATTATTTGTCATGCAGGTGACATAATTCATGTTTCATTTCACCAAATTATGGGTCCATAATTTCATTTTATTTTTGTTTCTCCTCTCACATCATCCGTGTACGTGCTTTTTGAAGAAAATTGCATTTCCTCTTCTAGGTATATAAAAAAGTTTAACTAGAAGTATTTGTAAGACCATAATTACCAGGTTTATGCAGGTCTCAAGGAACACTCTGTCCCTTGATGCCACATCAACAAATCAGTGGGTGCTACCTTGCGTTAAAAATATTTGTAGTGGAAGGTTAGGTGGGGAGATCTTCAATGCTTTGTATCTGCTGTGCATTTTGCATTTTGTTTTGAGTCTATTTTTCTCTGAAGAATGTGATCAAGACAACAATGGGCTAAGATTTTCCCCAAATTGTTTGAGAAGAGACAAATAGAAAACTGTAAAATTGTAACACTCAGTTTACGGTGAGACTATAACAAAGGAACAAAAAGCAGTCAAGAAACTCCATAGAAAAGAGTTCAATCACTTGCAGGAAAGAAAAAAAATATCCAAATATTCATTTGCTTCCATCTTGCTATCGTTACTGCTAGGGAAATGCAAATTTCTAGGTTCTGTTTATTAAGGAACTGATTCTCTATTTTTAAAAAATGTAATGTTCCGTAGGTAATTCATATGTTGCATGTTTTCAACCTACATGCCAAATTGTTTTTTCTTCCCTGAATATAGAGAATTAAGATTTGTGTCAATTCATGTGTAGATCTCAAAATACGTCAATTACATGTTTCCATTTTTGCTCGTGTAAATGGGTGTAACTAATATTACTAGTATATCATTAAGGTTACTAAATATCATTGAACTAAATTATTAGGAAAAAGGGCAGAGAAAAATGTTTTTTGGCAGTCCATAATCAAGGCGGTATGAACCCCCGGGCAGGGAAAGAGAAATGTGGAAAGAACAAAGGAAATGAAAAGAGGTGCAGCAAAACAGGCAAGAAAGATACCAGGGATGAATTTGATCTTAGTGGGAACACAAGAATATATTTCCATAGAGAGTAGGAAACCTCCCCTCTTGTCCCCAGGACTAAAAACATAGGAAGAACCTGAATGGAGGAGCAATTTTTCAGACTTGTGAATCTGAGCAAAGATAGGGTCCCTGGGCTTTTCCTTCCATGGAGCTCTGCAAGACCTCTCAGGTTCCCCTCTGGCTCAGCCTGCGGAGGAAGCCTGCAGTAATCCAGCACTCCCATAACAGTGAGATTCATTCTTATGAATCCTGGGATCAAAAATTAGTGTTACCTATTAGTTATATCCTCAAGCCACATTCTCCAATCACCTTATATTAGTAATAATATCCATTGGTTTTTCTGCTGTGACTTATTTTTCAGTTTCTAATTTGGATTGGTAAGAGAGGAGCATGTTTCTTAGGCCCTGTCAGGGTTTACCAGCAGTCTAATTTCACCCCTTTGGCCTCAGGGACTGCTGTACACAACACACACACACACACACACACACATATATATATATATATACACACACACACCCTTAGAGCCTAGTTCACCTGCAACATGGTAGGAAGACTGCCTCTGTGCAGGGTCTCTTAGCATCACCAAGAAGGATACAATCCCAAAGGGATGATCTGATCCCAAAATACCATTCTTAACAATGATATCTTACTTTTTGTTTTATCTTTCATTGATAAGTAATTGTAGGTGAGACAGAGTCTCACTCTGTCACCCTGGGTAGAGTGCCGTGGCATCCTAACTCACAGCAACCTCCAACTGTTGGGCTCAAGCAATCCTCTTGCTCAGGCTGGTCTTGAACACCTGAGCTCGGGCAATACACCTGCCTCAGCCTTCCAGAATGCTAGGATTACAAGTGTGATCCACCATGCCTAGCCTACTAATCATTTCCTTGTGGTCAGAATATTTAAAATCTATTCTTTCAGCGTTTTTGAAGTATACAATGCATCATTACTAACTGGTCACCATGTTATGTAATAGACCACCAGAACCTGTTTCTCCTGTCTCACTGAAACTTCGTGCCCTTTGACTCAATCTCCTCTTCCCCATCCACACTCAGCTCCCAGACTCTAGTAAGCATCATGCTACTCTCTGCTTCTATAAGTTCAACTTTTTTAGATTCTACATGTAAGTGAGATCATATGACACTTGTCTCTCTATGCCTGGTTTATTTCACTTAACATAATGTCCTCTAGGTTCATTCATCCTGTCACAAATCACAGAACTTCCTACCTCTCTAAGGCTAAATGGTATTGCATTGTGTCTGTACGTCACATTTTAAAGTTCATTCATGTGTTGACAGGTACTCAAGCAGCTTCCTTACCTTGACTATTGTGAGTAATGCTGCAATGAACATGGGAGTACAGATATCTCTTTGACATACTGATTTCAGTTCTTTCGGATAGTACAAGGGCTGTCCAGAAAGTATCCAGCCATATAATGTGAAAAATAGAGATATCTGTGGCTGGATACCTAGTAGTAGAATTATAGGATCAATAATGATTGTGGGGTTTTTTTGTTTGTTTTTTGGGGTTTTTTGAGACAGAGTCTCACTATGGCACCCTGGGTAGGGTGCCATGGCATTGTCACAGCTCACAGCAACCTCAAACTCTTAGGCTTAAGTGATTCTCTTGCTTCAGCCTCCCAAGTAGCTGTGAGTACAGGTGCCCACCACAACACCCGGCTATTTTTTTGTTGTAGTTGTCATTGTTGTTTAGCAGGCCCAGGTCAGGTTTGAACTTGCCTTCCTTGGTGTATGTGGCTGGCGCCCTAACCACTGAGCTATGGGTGCTGAGCCAATAATGGTTGTTTTTATAAATAGAATCACAAAGAGCAAATAAGTCACAGAATGATAGAATATAAAATACTGTTTTACCAAGGCCTCAACTCCCACAATTTTTACTTTTTTCATATATTCCACAACCCACCCAACCTATTTTCCTCGCATACAGACGGTTCTTTATAGACAATTTTTGCCTTTTTATAAATAAAAATGCCCTGGAGATTAAGTACTACAGAAATATAAAATGCAGCAGATGGTATGCTGAATAATTCCTTTTCCCCTCTTAGAAAATCCAGGATTAAAGTGCTTTTGACATACAATCTGTCTTCATAAGGCCAAAGGTGTTGTGTGTTTTTATAATATGAGTATTATTTGGGAACCTGATTTGCACTATGGCTAATGACTCAAAATACTGTAAGATTCTGAGGCAAGGTCCATGAAAACTGCTGATTTTCTGAGTGGCTGTTTCTAATTCAATGTGTCTGCCAGGTTTATCATTTACTGTCACCAAGACTCTCCTGTTTGTTTTATTTGCAGCTCCCCACTGGTAAAAGTAATGAATTCAATCGTGTTCACATGAACCTGTGAACCAAGACTCAAGTCATAAATATGTTCCCCAGAGATATGGAATGATTACAAAATAGTGATGCCTTCCGGGGTGAAAAATTTCTCTATATAACCATTATTAATTAGTTTGTAAGTTGTTTATAAAAATTTATATCTAGAGAATCCTTAAATGATTTCTTTTTTTTTTTTTCTTTCTTTTTGTTTGGGATTCATGGAGGGTACAAAGAATTAGGTGACTCTGATTGCATTTGTTAGGTAAAGTCCTTCTTAAAATTGTGTATTCATTTCTTTCAAATCCTTTTTTTTAAGAGAGTACCTAAACATATGTGGGTATTTACTGGATAACAATAAAATGTAATTCCAAAGGGAGTGGCTATTAGCATTAAAGTGTTCTAAACTCCTTACAGTTTGGAAAGGTTATATGCTGGTCTAATTATTGACATTTAGTGGTGTTAGGTGAAATGTGTCCTTCCATGTATCTAAGGTAGCCACTACAAAAATAACAAAAGAGCACACAACTTCAACTAATGAAGGAGAATGTATTAAAGGAGCAGAAAAGAGGTTGGTACTATAAACTTCAACAGCATCTCTGTATTTGAAAATGATTTATATTTGCAAATGGGCCTGAAGATACAAACCGCTCCACCCCTGTGACCTTCAAACCCCTTTCTCTCACCTAACCCAAAGTTCTCTCTCTCTCTCCCTTCCTCTTTTCCCCTCTTTATACATACATATATACATATTTGTCATCTATCTATATACTCAAATTTTTATGATCCCTACTTATTTTTATATCAGTGTAACATCTACATTTTAAGTCCTTAAAAGGCAGAAAATGTTTCTCAACTTCCCTAATTTAAAAAAAAGAGAGAGAGTGGCAGCACCTGTGGCTCAAAGGAGTCGGGTGCTGGCCCCATATACCAGAGGTGGTGGATTCAAACCCAGCCCCGGCCAAAAAAAAAAAAGAGAGAGAGAGAGAAAAAAACAGCAAAAGACAGGGGAAATAAAAAGAATAAAAAAACAAATAATGAGGAAAAACACCCAAGGTAATACATAGAAAAAAAAAAAAGAAAGAAAAAAGAAAAGACAGAAACAATTTACCCATTCTACGATTGAATCTATATACTAATAAAGAAATTTTACTATTGATAGTTAAGAATAAAAGCCACCCACAGTCCAGGCACAGAGGATCACGCCTGAAAGCCTAGTCCTCTGGGAGGCTGAGGCAGGAGGATCCCTTGAGCTCAGGAGTTCAAGACCAGCCTAAGCAAGAGTGAGACCCCATTTCTACTAAAAATAGAAAAATTAGCTGGGGGTTGTGGCAGGCACCTGTAGTCCCAGCTCCTCAGGAAGCTGAGATAGGAGGATCGCTTGCTATTTTCAATGATAAATCACAATGAAATTTTGAACTTTTGTAGTGTAAATCATTCTATTCTATCAGCAGTATATATTAATTGTCTCATTGAGGATGTTACCTTAGGGAGAAAGAAGAAACAAGAAAGCATGTCATGGAGACGTGTAGAGAAACTGTCCAGGGTTGGGAATCAGCTTGCAGTTGATGTAGGCAGGGAGAAGCAAAGAGTTTTCTTAGCTAGTTTCATCAGCTATTTATCAACACAACCTCTTTCCTTCTTTCTAACTCTGATTAGATAGTCCTGATTTGACAAGTGAATCACCTTAAGGTTAGAATTAGATTCCCATGTGTCTTTATTATGGCCTCTGGGAAAGACAAGGCTGTCTATCCTACTGAATAAGGCAATCAACTATAGCCCAGATCTGCCCATAGCCTTTGTTTGTGCAGTGCAGCCTGATAAGAGAAGACAGGTGGCTTTGATATGGAATCAATAGAACAAAATACCACTCTTTAGAAAGGCATTCTAAAGAAAAGGATTTTTAACTTTAAAGAGTTAGATGTTCCACTGCAAATCACATTAGATATTTCCTGCAAACCATTAAATATTATATTGATTTGAACATTCTCCAAGTTGGTATTTTGTTTTAATATGGAATATTGAGCTACATTTTTTCTTTAATTTGACATTCTTACTCTGTGGCCCATGCTGCAGTACTGTGGTGTCAGCCTAGCTCATAGCAACCTCAAAATCCTGGGTTCCAGCAATCTTCCTGCCTCAGCCTCTCGAGCAGCTGGGACTACAGGTGCCCATCACCACAGCTGGCCAATTTTTCTATTTTTAGCAGAAACAGACTTTCACTCTTGTTCAGGCTGGTCTCAAACTCCTGAGTTAATCCTCATGCCTCGGCTTCCCAGAGCCCTAGGATTATAGGCGTGAGCCAACACACCCAGCCTCAAACTACAAATTTAGTTTGTGTTTGCAATGCTCTTTGGTAGATGCATGTGGGGTGGTTTTGTTCAGACAAACATGAAATATCAAACAGCTAAACTTAAATAAAACTTGATAGTTAAGAATAAAAGCCAGAGGCCAGGCACAGAGGATCACACCTGAAATCCTAGCCCTCTGGGAGGCTGAGGCAGGAGGATCCCTTGAGCTCAGGAGTTCAAGACCAGCCCGAGCAAAAGTGACACCCCAGTGTAATGTTAGTATAATGTTTTGTAAAATTTTCTAGATCTCACAGCCACTTTTTGAAAAATGAGCTTTTGCTTAACCTCAGTATTGCCAAATTTGCCCAGTCTTAAATGAACTATTTATGGGCTATAACCCTAAATATACAGTTTATATGAAAAAAATTTAGATGAATTATACCAAACATTCTGGAGTTATTCATTTTCTTGTGGCTTTGTTGGCTGACAAAGACATAAAGTGAGCATGAAAATGTATGGAAACAGCCTCAGAGTTTTATTTTGTTGTTGTTGCTTTTCATGAGAGCAATAATGGCACTTCAGACACATGCTGAAATTCAATTTAGTCTTTCCAAAAGGATTTTGATAGAAAATGTAATATTAATAATGAAATCAAATACTTTGACTAGAAAAATCTTAAAACCATGTATCCCACCAAAAGCCTTATGCCTCTTTCCTGCTGAGTGGAAAACATCATTTCTTATTGGAATACAATAATAAAAGTAAACTTTAGCACTTGGCTTTTCTGTAGGCCATTCTCCTTCCTAGTGAGGACCCAAACCATTTTAGCCCTGAGACTGACTGTAACATAAAGAACAATTGGTCTTTATTTAACAAAGTGTTTGGTCATTACTTTCTCCTTCGAGGCACACAGGTGCAGAACCCACTTTCCAAAGTTATGAAGAATGAGTGTGGTGAAGCACAGATGGTTTTTTCCCACTAGAAAGTCTTTCGACTGTAACATAACACGATGTAAGCACAAGTCTGGGGCCTCTGAAGAAAGCAGGGACTGAGCCCCATCTAGCTTGTGTCTTTGGCAAATTACTTTAAATATAGCAGATGGAAAATAAATATACACTATCTGGCTCTGCGCCTGTAGCACAGAGGTTAAGGCTCCAGCCACATGCACAAGCACTGATGGGTTTGAACCCAGACAGGCCAACTAAACAACAATGACAACTGCAACAACAACAACAAAAATAGCCAGGCATTGTGGCGGGTGTCTAGATTTCCAGTTACTTGGGAGGTTGAAGCAAGAAAATCGCTTAAGCCCAAGAGTTTGAAGTTGCTGTGACCTGTGATGTCATAGCACTCTACCATGTGATATAGTGAGACTCTGTCTCAAAAAAATAAATAAAATAGGGGAGGGGAGGGGGAAGGATGGGTGGAGGAGAGTAATTGGTGGGACCACACCTAGGGTGCATCTTACAATGGTACATGTGAAATTTACTAGGTGTAGAATATAAATGTCTTAACACAATAACTAAGAAAATGCCATGAAGGCTATGTTGACCAGTTTGATGAAAGCATTTCAAATTGTATGTAAAACCAGCACATTGTATCCCATGATTGCATTAATGTACACAGCTATGATTTAATAAAAATAAATAAATAAATAAAAATAAAATAAAATAAAATAAATGTACAGTATCAGATGAGTGAATAAGAATCAATGAGTGAGCAAATGAAAAATAAACAAAATATGAGTCATCTTTGTCTAGTATAACAACTTTCTGTACCTTCAGAATATTTTGATATTAAAAATGTGTTGTTTTACATTTCACAGCGCATTTTCCTAGTGAGGTTAAATCCTACACTAGTGAGGGTGAAGGGAAAAAAGAAAACATTTCGGGGCGGCGCCTGTGGCTCAGTGAGTAGGGCGCCGGCCCCATTTGCCGAAGGTGGTGGGCTCAAACCCAGCCCCAGCCAAACTGCAACAACAACAACAAAAAAAAAAAAAATAGCCGGGCTTTGTGGTGGGCGCCTGTAGTCCCAGCTGCTCGGGAGGCTGAGGCAAGAGAATCGCGTAAGCCCAAGAGTTAGAGGTTGCTGTGAGCCGTGTGACGCCACGGCACTCTACCCGAGGGCGGTACAGTGAGACTCTGTCTCTACAAAAAAAAAGAAGAAGAAAACATTTCTTAGAAGTCAACCTTTCAAGTCCAGAGCTTCAGAGTGGACCCAGAAGGTCAATGGGGTAGCTCAGTTTCAAAGTCCAGTATTAGGAGGTCCCCAGAGTCCTGGTATCCAGCTGCCCCCAAACTCATGCTTCTTCAAATAGGTATAAAGACTAGGCAGGACCTGACACTTACCCTTTGAAGTCCTACTTGAAATCCTTTAGGGAGGCCAGGCAAGATTATTCAGATCTGTAATCCCAACACTTTTGGAGACTGAGGCAGGAGGATTGCTTGAAGCTAGGCGTTCAACACAAGGGCAACCTAGGGAGTCTCCCAAAAATAAAGTAGAAGTTAACTAGACGGGGTGTGTGTGTCTGTAGTCCTAACTACTACAGATGCTGAGGAAGGAGGATCTCAGGAGGCCCAGGAGTTTGAAGTTACAGTGAGCTAAGATCGTGCCACAGCATTCCAGCCTTGATGACAGAGCAAGACCCTATAAACTCTTTAGGGACTTAGCCCAGGATTTCCAGATCCCTGATATTCTACCACCACTTAGTCTATGCTCCCAGCCACCACTACTCCAAGGATCCCTGTGCTCTTGGAGTATTCATGCCTCTTCCATAGAGTTCATCCCATTCTTCTCTCTAAGCCAACCCAATGCTGTTTCTCAATACCATTAAATTAAACTAAATGTGGCCTGAGATTGTCTCTGTACTGAGTTCCTCTCTAGCAAACTGCAACCTATTCTCTTTAAAAGTGGCTGAGTCTCAGCCAATCATAGCAGTCAAGCCTCAGCCAATCGAGGCTGCCAAATGATTAGACCATGTCCATATAAAGCACATGTCTTGACACATTATGCCTAAATAAGGCAAATGCTGAGCTGTAACCAATCAAGCTATTTCTGTATGGCATTTCCTTTTTCTGTCTAGGTACTACCTGCACAAATTGCTGGGTGGAGCTCTCTGAACCTCCCCTGGTTCTGAATGCTGTCCAATTCGTGAATCATTTTTTTCTCAAATAATGCCTGCTAAATTTTTCTAATGATTTTCTTTTAACAACTGTCTGCTCCAGCTAGGCTGATATATAAACATGAGCTTCATGAACTCTCCCCAACCCCAGCAGCCTATATTGACTGCACATATTCACAGCTACATCATTTAGTTATATTAACTCTTGTTGTATATGTATGTGCCAATTTCCGATGTCTCAAGGTCGAGGGCCATATTTGAACTCTTTTGTATATCCCACTAATCATTGCAGTGGGTTGTTACCATAGTAGATGATAAGTATTTATAATCTAAGTGAGAACATATTCTTTTCTTTGAAGCTATCTTCTGAGCTTCTTTATGTGAAGGCATATCAATTCAGAGCAAAGGGTTTTTTTTCCAGACCAATATATGATAGTTATAGAATAAGATATATCCCCCTTGTTATGTGAGTGTAATTTCTCCACCCAGAAATTTACCACTCTGATAGATATGAAAGAGGTCAGGTGTACACTTGTCCTGAAAACCCTATTATGGCAGATTCAATTCATATGACGACCATGTGATCATGAAAAGTGATGATGATGGTGGCAGTGCTGATGGTAGTGATGAAAGACCATGTGGATATGTAGGAGAGCCATGGTATATTTTCTACCTAAAAAATTATCCTTGAAATCTTCATTTCCATGATTTCTTAATGTTGGAAGTCCTTAGGATTCAGTTCTATACTAACACCCTTGGTGATCTCATCCAATCTCATAGCTTTTTATTCTACCTAGAAAATTGATGACACTCAGTTTTTATATCTCTAACCCAGAACTTTCTCCTTTCGGCATTTCCACTCAGATATCTAATAAAAATCTTAAATTTAACATGCTTCAAACTGTGCTCCTAATCATTCACCAGCACCACTCTCCATCAGCAAAATAAAATAATGAAAAATTTTAAATACTTAGTCTGCTTATAATTGTTCCAATATCCAGTATGATAGCTTCATCCTTCTAATTGTTCAGACCAAAATACTTGAAGTCATTCTTCCTTTTGGCTGTAACTTCAAAACAGGTAAAAAATCTGCAACTACGTCTTATCACTCAATGTTAGAAAAGTGGTTTGAGTCTAGATTATGACAAGAGCCTCCTAACTAGTCTCTCTGTTTCTATGACTTCACCCCTAGCACTCTTTCCCCTTGTTCACTCCACTGAACCACATTTGTTTCTTGCTGTATTTTGAACACCTTAGGAACAGGAATGCTTCTGATTTATTGGTTTGTCCTTGTTAGTCCCTCTGTTGGGCGTGCTCTTTCTCCAGATGTCCACATCATTTGCTCCTCTATCTCCTGAATGTTTTACTTAAATGTTAATTTGTGACTGCTCTATTTTAAAAGGTAAATGCTTGACCCCATGGCCCACTTTATTCCTCTTTTTCCACTGCTTGATTTTTTTCTATAACTCTCATCACACTCTAATATACTGTATCACTCAGGTATGTATTATTTTTGTCTATCTTCTTCCTTTAGAATGTAAGCTCAAATGAGGATAGCAATTTGTCCATTTTGCTATAATGTCTACAACAGAACAAAGCAGCTTGTAGGTGCTCAAAAGACTTATTTGTTGCATAATTAATGAATGAATAACTGTGAAGAAGAGTCTTCACTGACTATAACAGAAAGGAACGCAACACTAGGAAGTTACTTATTATGATAAACCCACAGAATATAAAGATAACCATGGTATAGTAGGTTTTAGCCCTGGTTCTATCACATACTAATATCTTGACCTTAGGTAAGTCATTGAACTTCTCTCACCATCAGAGTCCTAATCGATAAAATGGACATAATAGTTCTTTCCTCATTCTACATTAGAAGGCTATTTTGAGAGTGAAATAAAATAACGCCTATGAAAACAACTTTAAGCCTTATATGAGTTCCAGCTTTAACAACATCAAAGGAATCATTTTAATAATAAAATACCTGGAATAAATTGACTCAATTTCTGGATTTCTTCTCTACTGAACTTATCATCTATTTGACTTATTTAGCATTCTATCACATACTGTTCTATAAAATTTCCACTATTTTCGGCTCAGCACCTGTAACTCAAGCAGCTAGGATGCCAGCCACATACACCAGAGCTGGCAGGTTCAAATCCAGCCCAGGCCCACCAAACAACAATGACAACTACAATCAAAACATAGCTGGGCGTTGTGGCGGGTGCCTGTAGTCCCAGCTATTTGGGAGGCTGAGGCAAGAGAATTGCTTAAGCCCAAGAGTTTCAGGTTGCTGTGGGCAGTGACACCACAGCACTCTATCCAGGGCAACAGCTTGAGACTCTGTCTCAAAAAAATAAAAATAAAAAAATTCCACATTTTCTTTTCTTTTCTTTTTTTTCTGATGCAAGGTCTTGCTCTGTCACCCAAGCTGGAGGGCAGTGGTATGATCATAACTCACTCTAGTCTCAAACTCCTGAGCTCAAAGGCTCCTCCTTCCTCAGCCTCCTCATGCTCAGCTAATTTTTTTTAACTTCTTATAGAGATAAGGTCTCCCTGTGTTACCCAGGCTGGTATCAAATGCCTGGCCTCAAACAATCCTCCCACTTCACCCTCCCAAAGTGCTAGGATCACAGGTGTGAGTCACTATGCCAAGACAATTCCATTATTTTCATTTATATTTACTCCTTCAACTTTCCATGTGTGTCTATTAAAATAAGCTTTTTATTATTGCCTTTATTATCATACAATATTAATTGTAAAATTTCTGAAGGACTTTATAAGGATTTTATACATTTTATTACATATTCTTGTGCTTCTCTTTTATAATAGGCTTTCATACAAACTTGATTACCAAATTTTTGTCAAGGACAGAGGGTGGAAAGAGGTGAGGGATAAAAATCTACCTATCAGGTTCAATGTGCACTATTCTGGTGAAAGCCCTGATTTCAGCATGATATAAGTCATTCATGTAAGCAGAGACATTTTTACTCCCTAACCCTATTTTAAAAATAAATAAATAAGACTAGGCACGGTGGCTCACACCTGTAATCTAAGCACTCTGGGAGGTCAGGTGAATTGCTTGAGCTCAGAAGTTCAAGACAAGCCTTACTCAATTTCTGGATTTCTGAGCAAGAACAAGACCCAATTACAGCCTGAGCAAGAAGGAGACCCAATCTCTACTAAAAATAGAAAACTAGCTCGGCATCATGGCAGGTGCCTGTAGTCTCAGCTATTTGGGAGGCTGAAGCAAGAGGATCACTTGAGTCTGAGAGTTTAAGGTTGCTGTGAACTACGATGATGCCTCAGCACTCTGCCCAGGGCAGAGTGAGATTCTGTTGATAAATAAATAAATAAAGATTTGTCTAATGGACTCACTAAATAGATTGCTGTAAAGGAAGCTGTGGTGGAGGTGGCCTGTAAATGTTGGCTTGCAGAACTCAGGCCCAGCGGACTTAGACTTGAGATATATAGCAACAGATAATTAATAAAGTACAATACTGCATAATTATATTATTGTAATTATAATAAATTATAATACAATGTAAATAGAATATCAAACTGGTTGTGATCTTACATATTATCTGATGCGCTTAGATGCATTCTCTATCTTGCCTTGAAGCAGCACTGTGTGTAATAAAAGATCCTTATGTTTGTATAACCCTGAGCAGACCAAGACATATAGTTATATCAAGTTATTTACATATATCGGACTTATTGTATAATTATCTCACTCTAATCCACCCCATAATTTTCAGGAGAAAATTCAGATTTTGGATCTGCGTAATTTTTTCAATGTCAGTTTTCAGTTTTGGGGAACAGTAGGTTTGCAACTTAAGCTCATCTATTAAAAAAAACTATAGAAAAATGTAAATTCTCTTTAATTATACCCACTGTTAGCAATACTTCAGAAGCAAGGCTAGGGGAAGCAGCTGCTTCTGTAAACCCAAAGTGCCCAGGTCAGCCAGACTGACAGCAGAAGATGAAGAGTCTGGTAGGTGCTGTGGCCACAAGGGAGGAAACCATCCCCTCTTCCTAGTGACAATCTAAAAACACCAATCTAGGAAACAAAGCGTAGGAGCTTCCAAAACCCAAACATCTTCAGAAAAGAATATTCCACAGCCTCCCTCAGTAATGACTTGAGTCTACTGTGACGATTTAAATAGTCTGCCTTTTCTTAAAGTACCTGCTTATCTGCAAGGCCTCTGCATGCCCAACCCAGCATCCCGGGCGGTCCCTGGAACCCGGCCACCATCCGGACCTATCTCTTGGTAGTAAACTCAATTCTCTTCACAGTCCCCAGGAATAAGCACGTAAGGACAATTTTTACAGGGAAATTGAGAGGAATGACAAGAATAGCCAACTTGGGAAGGTTACAAAATTGGCAGACTGCTCACACTGGTGCACCCAGGTTTATGCTTCAAGTTCACTTCTGGAAGGGAAACAGAAGCCTGCTGGGATTTTAGATCTCAATTTTTATCTGTCTGGTGCTGGACTCGCCAAATTGGTTCCATGTTCCCTCCCCATCTTTGGAGAAGGCAGCCAGCTCTGTGTGTTACTTGAACAAGTGTCTCATCTTTCTCATCTTTGGTTTCCTCCTCTATAAAATCACAATGACACTAGACCTCACACAGTTGTGAAGATTAAGCGACTTAATACATGTAAATGCTTAGAATAGTGCCTGGCACATAGCAAAACCCAATAACTGTTAGCTACCATTATTATTGTTTGTCCTTGTAAGTATCTCTTCTCATCCTAAAGAAAACTCCTGTGTCCCGAGGTCACATGGTTCATTGCCTGCCCAAACATGCCACGCCTCATGGCATCCAATGTACACATTCTCTGCTCCAGCCAGACATAACTGGGTATCTCCCTCACCTGACTCATTCTGAGCTCATTACTTATATTTTCTCATCAAAAGATATAAGTTATTAATAATACCTTTCCTGCTCTGTGCAAGAGGTTCTTCCCTACACTAGAAAGCCAGGGAACCAACTACAGATTTTTTCTACACAATAGTAGTTCTAGCAGCTGTCAGTGAGATTTCTCGCTTTGAGGAGGCAGATTGCCCAGTGGAACTCTTCATGACTAAGAAGGTCATCATCACGGTTTCTATGACAGTGTGTACAGGGATTTGCACAGCTACAAGTCTCACTCCAAGACTTTTCACAATTTGCTTCTCCTGGACTGGAAAGGGTAGGTGGATCTGTGACTTGTGCCCTATGTGGCTCTGGCTGACTCCCCAGTATAACATTCCTGAAAATCTAAGTCAGTTCAGCCCTTGCTGTGGACCGTTCAGACACATGTTACGATGCTAAATGAAGAAACTTTTGCATCTGTTTTAAAACAGAAAACAGAGACAAAGAGTTCTGTCTTTATGAAAGTAATGAACTTGTTCAACAAATATTTACAGCTCGGTGCAGTGGCTCACACCTGAAATCCCAGAACTCTGGGAGGCTGAGGTGGGCAGATCACCTGAGGATGTTTTGGTATGAAGGCATTTATGTTTTTTTGCAGGTCTCTCTTAAAATTTATTTTCTCCAAATGTCAGGAAGTTGTCCTACATTGAACTCTTGTTAAATTTCATTTAACTACATAATCAGAGCACTATTGTTTTAGTTAAGAATGACATGGTTAATTTTGTCACACGGTTCAGAAATGATTTTAGTTCAGGGTTTCAAATAAATTCTACTAGACAAGAGTTGAATGAAATTTTGTCAATATAGCTAAAACCAAGCCGTGTAAGTAGGGAATCAGCTGACCAGAAGTTAGTTATTGATATTTGCTTAACCTAAACTTAGTTTCTCACTTTAGTCAAACATTGATTATTCTGAAACAAATCAAACATAATAATCCTTTGACTGCCCTGCCTAATACAGAAGACACTGTTAAGTGGATGTCTGTGTGGTGCTTTGAGCTGTTCAGATGAAACACAGCAGCTAGAAACTTAACGTAATGTTTGGTGTGAGGCAGAAGGAGGCCCTGCCCAACCTTGCAGGTGGACATGGAAATAGCAGAAGACTGTCTGAAGGACAAAGTGTTACCAAATAGCAGAAGTTACAGTTCCGACTCATAATTCCACTTCTGCCAATGTACCCTTTTAAACAATAGGGGACTGGTGACATTACACTATACGGAATGACGTGGAAAATGTTCATGATACGTTCTATGAAGTTATCAAACAGTAAGTACTATGTGATCTCATGGAAATGTATATAAATACAGATACTGGGAAAAAGACAGAGGAAACTGATAATCAGATGTGTATATGGGGCAGATGTGGGCAAAGTTGTAGATATAAATGTAGGTATAGCCACAGAAATACTATAGCTCTAGGGATTATTATAGTATGTGTGTATATCTGTATACAGATACAGATCTATATTTTAATGGTAATGTACAGTTTTCCATTAAATTTCCATTAAAAACTGGTAATTTCCAGTTTTCCAAAAAGCATACTTTTATGTATATTGTTTATTTTATTTTATTTTATTTTTTGAGACAGTCTTACTTTGTCACCTGGTGCCCTGGTGTCATAGCTCACAGCAACCTCAAACTCTTGGGCTCAAGGGATCCTCTTGCCTCAGCTTTCTCGGTAGCTGAAACTATAGGTGCCCACCACAACACGTGGCTAGTTTTTGCATTTTTAGTAGAGATTGCTCTTGTTCAGGCTGGTCTTGAGCTCTTGAGCTCAAGCAATCCACCCGCCTTGGCCTCCCAGAGTGCTAGGATCAGGTGTGAGCACCATACCCAGTCTTATAGATATAAATATTGACACTAAAATGTTAATAAAGACCTTTCAAGTAATGGGATTTAGGGTGATTTTAACATTTGTATTTTTTGCCCATCTGTATTTTTCTGAATAAACATAAATTGTCTTCAATAAAAATGTAAGTTATCTTTAATAAATATTATTTTATATTAATATAAAAAGGCTGGGTGTGGTGACTCATGTCACCAAGGCAGGAAGATCCTATAAGCTCAGGAGTTCAAGACCAGCCTTAGGAAGAGCAAGACTCCATCTTTACCAAAAAAAAAAAAAAAAAGGAAATAATTATCCTGGTGTGGTGATGGGCTCCTATAATCCCACTACTAGGGAGACTGAGGCAGGAGGATCACTTGAACCCAGGAGTTTGAGGTTGCTGTGAGCTAGGCTGACATCACAGCACTCTAGCCTGGGGAAACAGACTCTGTCTCAAAAAAATAAAATATTAAAAAAGAAAAAAGAAAAACTATATATACATACATACACACACACACATATATATAATTGTTAAAGTGAATGGCACCAGGAAAAAATAACATATATAAACCAGTTGACAGTAGGTAGATTGTACCACACTTACTCTAAAAGAAAAACAAATCATTGTGCATATTTTGATGTGCTAATCCTTGTCAAGCTCCAGCTCTACTGTACTCTGGGCTTTACTGACGGCTGGGTGGTGTGGGAGCGAGCCACAGCCGGCATCCCAGGCCTTGGCCTTGAAATGACTTGAGGACAACCACACCAGCAGCTTTTTATCTCCTAGGACCTCTTGAGTCACATCTGACTTCTCACACAAATTGTAGGGCATTAAGCCACCCATCATCTGAAACATTATAAAGAGGTCATTTTATGGTTGCTTTAAAGTACTCTAAATTAATTTAGGAAATACCTTCAGATTTTCGAAGTAAAGAAAAACCTAATTCTGCACCAAACCTTTATTTAGAAAGCAAAATGGGATCCAATTTATTAAGCCACGTACTCAAGGCTGGGTAACATAGGAAACAGGAAAATTTGTTTTGGCATCCAATTCTTTCTATTTTATCCATCTGGGACTGCCTCCCCAGTTTAATAACAAAGAAGGAAATGTGGTCACCTCCACTAGGGAATATCACCTTAGAGTTAAATATTTCTGATATAATATCCTCTCTGTAGAATGCTGGCTCTTAAGCAAACAGCGTTAAAGAAATAAATATGAAAAATTTTCTTTTCAGCTTTAGAAGATTGGTACTCAACCGGAGACATGAAATGATGCCTAGATGTTGTGCACAAACAGTATAAGAAAGAATAATTACTGGTACCTTTGCATTCTTATTTAAGCTGCAGTAGAGTCTCTTTAGAAAACAGCACATGGGGTAGAAAGATACAGATGCTAAAATGTTCAATTGTAAAGATCTCATGGGAAAAGATTCTTTTTTATTTTTTAATTTGAAAAGAAGATTGCTTTTTCTTTACTTTGTTTTTTAAAAGATGTATTTCTGGTAACAATTATTAAAGAATAACTATATCACATTTCTTTTGGATGAGCTGAAAGAAACAGGATGAAGGCGTCATTCAGAGCGCTGGATTTTTCTCCCTAATATATATATATTGAAAGGCTGGGCACTGTGTCTCATGCCTGTAATTCCAGCACTTGGAAGGTCGAGGTGGGTGGATTGTCTGAGCTCACGAGTTTGAGACCAGCCTTAACTAGAGTGACACTCTGTCTCTAAAAGATACCTGGGTGTTGTGGCGGGTGCCTGTAGTCCAGCTACTTGGGAGGCTGAAGTAAAAGGATTATTTGAACCCAAGAGTTTGAAGTTGCTGCCAGCTATGATGCCACAGCACTCCACCCAAGGTGACCAAGACTAGACTCTGTCTCAGAAAAAAAAAAGAAAGAAAGAAAACATATATGTGTGTGTGTGTATATAAAGCTAATAAAACATATTTCTGAAAGATTTCCTAGTTTTTGAGTCACCTATTTAAAATATACAATGTAATTTCTCTTTGTTTTCTAATTCTCTCGGTGGGAAAGCCCATTACATAGAAACTTTCACATGCTCAGTGTCAGACGCCTCTTTTCTCTTCATTTCAATATCACAGTTGATTAACTGCTCCCTAGGGTGCAAACACAAGCTATTACTACCAAGAGGTGCTAAATATACAAAACAGGTTATTATTCAGCAGAGGCTATTTAGTAATAGGTAAATTAAAATTTAATTTACTTGTTTCCCCCATAAGTGACTATTGCAAACATCATAAAATATAGTCACTTACAGTCATAAAAGGGGGATTTATTGTACATTTCCTGTTTCTGCTGAGGTCTGGCTATAATTCCCCCAGGTAGACAAAATACAAGAGAATTTTAACGTCCTTTAAAAATTCCTCAAACTGACTTTAACGAATATAGAAGAAAATGGGAGCAGGTTTTCAAAACTGTACTTGGATCTGAAAAATCGTTTTTCTTTCTTCTTTTGCTTGTAACTACATGGTACCTTCTGAAGGTTTCGGAATCTCTGGCTTGTATTTCTAAGTTAATATTTGATCATTTAGTCTTTTTAAAATATGATTAATTGTGAATTTTTCTTTTTCTAAGAAAAAAAGAATCAACTAACATTAAATTTTGCATGATCTAGTAGACTACACGTACAATTTCAGAGGCTACATTTTAGGCTCTAGCCTTAGCAGCGTACACTTGCTTTTTAAAAAATAAAAAATAATAGTAATAAAAAAAATCATTTTCCCAAGCGTCCTAGTGTTAAGTTACAGCTGTATTTGGTTACTCTTTGGATGGGAAATAGGCCGGTTGCTTTTCTTCTTGGCTTCTGAGGCTTGCTCCTGAATCTTTTCCACACACACAACTCTAATTTCAAAGAGAATCCCCACTGGGAGACTGGAAGACAGGACTGGAAGAGAAGGAAGTTATGTTAATTTCCCACCCCCAAAGGTGCCAGTGAGCAAAAAAAGAGGCTTCATTCTAGACTGATTCAAAGTTTGGTTATCACACTTGCAAGTTTTCACAGCTCCATCATCTCATCCCCCTCCCTCGCTCACCAGTAAATTGCTTAGTCAAAGAGATGGTATAGCTGCCTCAGGAGTTGAGCCAAGCTGAATGTGACCCGCAGAGTCCCCTGGGCCCCGTGGTAACTGAAGACATGGACGGCTGTTGTTTCAGGCTGCAGCTCAGCCAGGAATTAATGTTTGGGGATCAATGCCTCACATGGGCCACAACTCACCCACATAGCTTTTCCAGTGCTTGCTTCTCACAGTTGAAAGATTCCAGAAAAAAAAATAATAGTAATACAGGAAGTTCTGAGTAAGGAAACAATTTTTGACATTGGCTGATGGCAAAATAACAAACTCTTAACCTTTGTTAATTGGAAGTTACTAATGGAGAAATCTTTGCAGAAGAAATACTGTCCACTGCAAGAATTCAGTCAGCAAATATTTTACACATCAGGCAGTGTCATATTCCTTAACCCTATCTATTCCCTTTGACAATCCGATGAATAATATGAATTAGATCTCCGGGAAAAACCACATACCTGTGTATATAAATACAGAATCTATGTCACAAACCTGATGGAATGGAGCCCTGGCTGGTCCCCCTTCCTTGCCCCCCAAGTTAGGAGCCCTGGTTTCAATTCTACTTTAAGTATGGATGGCTTGTGTCCCTCCCACCACACTATAGCCTGTCCATGTGAAAGGAGCACAGGGCTGAGTCACTCAGCAAGGCGTGGTGACTGCCTGCGCAATTACCAAGCAGCGTGATCAAGAACTGTCTTGCACAGCCTTTTATGCTGACCCAAGAAAGTGTGAGAATGAAGTTTTGAGGGGGGAAAAAGAACTTGCTGTTGGGCTAGGAGCCAAGAGTTCTGACAGGTTTTTAAAGTAGCTTCTTCTGTTCATGAAACCTCTTCGGTAGAGCTCAGTTCTTATGTAAAATGGAGAAACTGACCGAGTGTGAAGGCAAAGTTCCCCTCTAGTCACAAATTCTGTGAACGGATTAGCTGTTCAGGCCATTGCCACCCAGTAATGGAGAACCCAAGACTTGTCTCTTTAGCCTGATTCCAATCGAGGCTTTATCAATTGCTAGCTGTACTATGTGCAAGCCACTGGAACTTTCTGAACCTGCTTCTTCACCTGTTTCCTTCCTTCTTTCCTCCCTTCCCTCCCTCCCTTCCTCCTTCCTTCCTTTTTCTCTCTCTCTCTTTCTTTCTTTCTTGACAGAGTCTTAAGCTGTCCCCCTGAGTAGAGTGCTATGGCATCACAGCTCACAGCAACCTCAAACTCTTGGGCTTAAGCAAGTCTCTTGCCTCAGCCTCCTAAGTAGCTGGGACTACAGGCGCACACCACAACGCCCAGCTATTTTTTGGTTGTAATTGTCATTGCTGTTTGGCAGGCCTGGGCTGGAATTCAAACTGGCCAGCTCCGGTGTGTGTGGTGGGTGCCCTAGCCACTGAGCTACGGGCGCTGAGCCTTCTTCGCCTGTTTTCAATACAGATGAAATTATGATGAAAGGAAGGCAATTAGTATAGTGTTTCACAAAGTGTTAATGAATATTATTTTTATAAAAAGAGCCACAAAAAAAAAAAGAGCCACATGTCTTCTCCTTAATCCTTATGCCAAAATAATAGATCAATGACATAGAAAATAGTTGAATATTGAAAAAATGGACACAATATGTCTATATAATTATTTTAAAGTTCTGTAAGGCTAAAACATAGTATAAAAACAAATGAGAAATTAAGAAAACACTTGCTAAATATATAGACACAAACTAATTTCATTAATATGTAAAGTCCCCCTGCGTAGAGTGCTGTGGCATTAGACCTCATAGCAACCTCAAACTCTTGGGCTCAAGTGATCCTCTTACCTCAGCCTCCTGTGTAGCTGGGACTACAAGTGCCAATCATAAGACAGGGTCTCTCTCTTACTCAGGCTGGTCTCGAACCTCTGAGCTCAAGCAATCCACTTGCTCCCAGAGTGCTAGGATTATAGGTGTGAGTCACAAAACTGGCCTTTAACATATGCAAAAATTCTCAAAAATCAACAAACATATACAAAAGATGGTTAACCTCACTCAGACAATATTGTTTAATCCATTGAATTGACAGAAGTTAAAAAACATGATAACATCCATTGCTGGAAAGTGAGGAAAAGACATTGTACATAGTATGTGGGAATATCAATTGCTAAAACCACTTTGCAAGGAAATTTGACAATATTTAATATACTATTAAAAGAGTGGTGTCATCTCTGCTTGCTGTAGCCTCCAATTCCTGGCCTCAGGTGATCCTCCTGTCTCAGCCTCCTGAGTGGCTAGGAGCAGGGACTATAGGCACACATCACCATGCTTGATTAAGTTTTCCATTTTTTGTAGAGATGGGGCCTCACTGTTGCTTAGGATGAGTAGCTGGTTCTTTAACTGGTTCAGACTCAACAACCCTGGTTGCCCATAGGTGACTTAGGGGCCAAAAGATCTCTGAGTTCTTAAAGAGCTGCCTTACTAAACTCTGAATCATTTTGGGGTCCAAGTCACCAGCTGTGGGACAACTCTTGCCACCCCACCACCATGCTCAGCTGAGTATCACCTTAAGTAAGGGTGAAGTTCTCCTCATTACCCAGGACACTGAGCAGCTGTTCCAGCACAAGGCAGGGTGGTTGGTACAGGTGAATAGCTCTGGAAGGGATGCAGGGCCTCAGAGCAGCCCACTTAAGCAACAGGTATTTTGTTTGTTTTTAAAATTGCAACCCATGGGATAATTTCAATTTTGTTTATTTTTTAAATTTCAACCCAATCAAGCTATCTACAGTCTTTGACTGAGTAGGAGAGCCAGAATGATTGGTGAGTTTCTGTACCTGTGTAAATGTGCCAAAGTTCTTTGGGAGGTGGGAGGAAACAGTTTCAGAGGCATGGAGGTTTGAGTGAGCATGTAGGGAAAATGGTGATCATAATTTGGGCATGGATGTCAATGTATCCTCATATGTGACCATCATACTGGGAGCTTTGGGGTCATTTGGTTACATTACCTTGGCAGGGAAGGTGCTTTTCTCTACTTGTCCTGCAACAAAGAACCTCAGCTCTTAGAGAGCTTCAGACCATTCAGCACTCAGACACTAGGTATGTGATGTTGTAAAGGCTGTAGTTATTTGTGCAATAACCCGGGAATGCCAGTGTCTTTGATGTTGTCAATCACATTTAAAAACTACAGAATTTCATAACTTTTAAACAGTGAGCAGAAAAAATTCACATGAGGCCAAAAGTCAGAAGGACAGTGTAAGTCTACAAGGCACCATGTACTAGCCATGTGTCTCACTTGTATAGGTTCCCAGGATTCTCACCGAAAAATCAGAATAATTCCTGTGTCACCCTCTTTACTGGACTTTCTCTGTACATCAAATGAGACCATGAGTATGAATGAACAGCTCTGCTGTCAGTCCATATTTGGTGGTCAGCACCATCACAGGTCCTGTATCCTCAAACATTGTTTTTCTAGGATGTTCCTGGCAATCAAATCTCATTTCTTCACTCTTCTCCTTGAAGGTTGGGTGAGCAGGCATTGAGAATATCTGGTTTGTTAGCATCCTTCAGAGAAAGTTACGAAGAAGATGCTTCCTAATATTTACAAAGTCACAATGCAACCTGTATCCATGCTCCAATGGTCCAACTCACCAAGCCAAGAACAACTTACCTATAAGTTTGGTTCATGCAGGACTCCATTGCAGGAAGGAATATGTTGATACTATCATATTGAACATCACATTTATTAAATATTTGTATTATATTTATCTACTTTATAATATTTCTATAAAATAAAAATTAGTAGTATTTGTGAATAAGAATTTCACCCAAATGAGTAAAGTAAGCAATATATGAAAGCTATTTTCACATTTATGGCATGCCAATGTCATCAATTATATTTGTGTTATAATACTTGTCCATGTTCAAAGCATTTTTACATGTGGCTTTATGTTGTGTGGTAGAAAGCCTGGATTTGAAGTTCCAACGATTCCCTTTCCACTCAGTCATGTAACCTCTTCTCACTGATGCCATCCTGAAACAAGTACATATCTTTGTTACTTACAATACTGCAGTGTATAATTTGTGAAAATGGGTCTGGTGGAGTAGAACAGACTCCTATGTATTATAAACATGCAGAGAGAGTTTATTTTACCATGTACATGTCTATCAGTCACAATGGTCAAAGCTTTAAGAACAAAAGAGGACAACTTTAAGTAAAAGTGGAATTTAATGAAAAGATATTGACCAGAAGTTGCTGCCACCCTAGAGAACAGCTGACAGCATAGATTTCAGTGCTGGACTGTGAACACCACTGTGGGCACTGCCGCCTGTATTGTCTTGGCAAATGGAACAACACTACCACCTCCTGCTGCCAGCAGGGTTTCTCTGTGTCCTCACTGGTTTCCAATTCAAATTTGCAGTAATTGCATCTTACTGGATGGGCCCAAGGTAAGTACCATACAAAAAGTGCAATGGAGGCTAGGAAAGTGGATCCCTAGAGTAGGAAGTGGCCTTTATACCCCACCAAGACATAAGCCGGGGCTGGGGAATCTGCAGCCTTAAGGCCACATGTGGCCTTCTAGGTCCTTAAATATCGCCTTTTAACTAAATCCAAATTTAACAGAAAAAAATCCTCTTACTTCTATTAGTACATTTTTGTCCACCTTTTATATTGTCCATCTTTTATATATACTGGCACAATTAGAACATTAGTAAGCCAGAAGGGCTAAATTGACCACTGCTATGCTCATGATTTAATTCTAACTTCCCCTGCCTGACCGGCACGACTACCACATGAGGCTGGTTGGTGAGAGTTTATGAGGGTCAAGTATGCCAATCTGTTATCAGGTTTTGATGACTGCGCATTATGTTTCTGTTTCAAGTAAGATTTTTGAATAGTTACACAGCTTGACAGTATTATTTAATTCTATCTACTTAATAGGCCATCATGTCAAAAAAAGTTCAAGACAATGCTGAAAGAAGAAGACAGATTTTTTAACGAGGACTGTGTTGGGTTAGGCAGTTAGTTAGACATAGCAGGATGGATGGTGGATGTGAGTAGGCTATTTTGGATGGCTTTGGTCATGATGACCTAGGCTATTATGGGAAGGGGCTAACTGAGGCCTTGCAGGTACAAGACCTGGGTTGTTTCAGGGAGTTAATTGTTTTGGGGGGTTGAATAATGTTCTTAGAACTTTCTGATGTGGGCAGATACATGTGAATTGTTATGGGAACATGTTATGGAAATAGAGTTGATCAAGACCCTGGAAATTTATAAGAAGCAGTTGTCACCCCTCTAAAGTTGTGTATAAAATCCAGCACTGTGCTTTCCATGATGCCTGCAGTTGCTAGGATGGGGCTCAGCTTGCTGTTCAAACTGGTAAAATTAACCTTTCCTTTCTTACTAAAACTTTACTTGCTCTTACTTTCTTTAATCATTCCAGCTACTACCTCTAGTCATCACCATGCTGCCCTAACATTTTGGTGACTCAGCCAGGAGAAGTTCTTGTTTAAACTTGGGCATTCTGCCTCCTTGCACCTGCTTGCTCTGTTCATTTACTCTGTCAACTTGGTACCAGTAAAACCATTCTTCAGTACTGTGAACCAAGAACCTGGGAACACGGTTTTGACATCTGGTCCCAGTCCTAATAACAGGGAATTGCAGTATTACCTTTGTTTCTACAAAACATAAAATGATTTGCTTGCTTTGTGATGATGCAATATCAACACTAAAGCAATTCAAAGCTCATAAGCATTATAACACTTTTAAGGACTACAAATATTTTAAATTAGAGGGAGAGGCATGGAAGTTTGTATTGCAGAAATTAAAAGATAAAAAGCAAAAGCAAAGACAATTCTTTTAAGCAATCTAACACCTGGAAATTTTTCTACTGAAACAACTTATAAAGTAGTTTTATATAGCTAGGAGTAAGAGGAAGCCATTCAGTGATGTAGAAATTGTGAAAGAATGAATTATCAAAGTTGTAGGATGCTTAGACCCCTGTTAACATTTCAAAGTACAAATGACTGCCTCCCTCATGGAGAACCATAACTGATTAGTAGCATGATCAGTAATTGACTCCTTCAACTTAACAGAACAACTTCATGCAGTACTTCAAAAGGAAAAAATATATATTATTCAATTGCTTTGGGTGAATCAGCAGATACTACCAACTTGGCACAGATTTTATACTTAATTCAGGTTAGATCATAATAGGAGATTTTCTGTGCTATGAAGAGTTACTTTCTTTGGGCAATCTTACGAACAGAACATGGGGAACAGGAATCTTCAGCAGCTTTCAAGGTAAATGTCATGAAGTTGGACTGAATTTGGTAAATTTGGTGAGAGTATATACAAACAGTGCACCTTTCATGACAGGAAAACATGAAGGGTTTGTTGCATAGATTAAAAAAAGTATTAACAGATTCAGATGCTTTCATTTCTTTTCATTCTATATTCTATCAGCAAAATCTCTGTGACAAAGCCACTATTTTAAGTGACACTTTGCAACAAGTTATAAGTATCCTTAACAGTATTCCTTCAAATTCAACACAGACTCACCTGTTTCATGTGTAACATGTTAAAAGTAAACCATGCCATATTCAGTGTGGTTTGCTCTATGATTCTAACGTGTGTTGGCTATCGCAGGGATAGTTAGCCAAAATTTATGTCTGGAGAACAGACAGGAAGGGAGTTAATTCACAGGTTAGCCTGTTACAACACATGACTAAGCCCCCCAAAATGGCAATAAGTTCATGACTTTATTAACATACAGTTAATGTATGTTTATATATTGTTATAAACAGACTGTATAAAAAATTGAAATACAATTCCTTAAATCATGAAAATATAAACCCATATTCTGTCACTTTAAACTTTAAATTGTTAAGACATCTATGAATGGCTGTCATGATTTAGAGCTAGCAAAGTCATCATTAATTCTGCAGCATTCATTCTAGTTATCGGACCCTGTCAAAAGCATAACCTGCAAAAATTTAGTTATCAGGGCGGCCAAATAACAGCTTCCTTGCAACTGGGCACGGTGAGTCTGGGGAGATAAGACTCCAGGCATCTCTCACTGGTGGGATCTGCCTATAATCATCCCTTTGAGGACACAGGGAGTCAGCAAGAGACTTCTGGACCCCAAGAAGAGGATAAAAGCAATGGAAAACTGGCAAATGGTTGCGTGTGTTCATTTGGTCTAATCCCGCCAGCAGCTGTAAGTACAGCAGCAATGAGACTACAAACTGGAAAGGTCTTACCTGTGAGCTGTTTTGGTGTTTTTGGACTTGGCACTCGGTTGAACTGCCTTGGGAGAGCTTGGGAAGGAGTGTGGAGAACTTTGGGCATTGTTTAGGGCCCTAGACTGAGCAGCTGAGCCGGATGGAGCTAATAGTGTTCAGCTGTGGGCCCGCAGAGCGGTATCAGAGAACTGCCCCGGCAAGCTCTATCCTCAGGGTCGCAGAGCAAAGATCAGGCGGGAGCTAGTAATCTAGTGACTGAGTAGCCTAAAGGCAGGGACTGAGCTGCCTGACAGCTTTAACCCTCATGGGCAGAGTAAGACCAGTTTTGGCACATGGGATAAGTGGATAGCCACTTCAGCAGTGATCCCACTTTCCTGGGAAAGCTTCTGCTTAGCCAAGTTTAGAAGTTTAAAGTGCCTTTTAAGAGGGCTGAAGAGAGATCTAGTGTCTCCACCTGCGGGGTTTGAGAAATCAGCAGAAGCCTCCAGTCCTATCAGCATTGTGATTAACATCTCATACCCCAGAAGATCACCTGTTGCCCAGACAATACTCAACAAGATACATATACTGCTTTGTTTTTGCTTTTGTTTTGTTGTTGTTTTGTTTTTTAATTTCAACCTTTTCCCTATAGATTTTTCTTTTCTTTTTTTTCTTTCTTTTCTTTCTCCATTTTTTCTAGTTTAAATAAAATTTCCCATCGTTGCCTTTTTCAATAATTAGAACTTCATTTTTGCTAGTGTTTCTACCCCTATTATTTTGGTTTTTCCCCTAATTTTATCCCATAAAAGTTTTCTGTTTGCTTGTTTTAGTTTGTTTATAGCATTTTGTCTTTCCTCTCTACTTGGTGGAGGTGGAATACTGTGTCCAATCAGGTAGCAAAGAGCTTCTGACTTTAAGGGGACCCAGCACCTCCAGAGGTTGGGTTATTTTTAAGGTTGTGTCAAAGTACCCTACTGTACACCTATATTGCTCTGTCTCCCTCTTTCTGTGTCTCTTTTCTCTTTGTCAATATTCCCTTTTACCCACTCCCTCTCCTTTCTCTTTTTTCTTTTCTTTCTTTCTTTCTTTTTTTTTTTTTTTCTTTCTTTTATCCCTTCTTGCTCTTCAACATTCTCATCCTTCTGGTCCTGTACCAAAAGGACTCATCAAAACCCTAGTCCACAGGCATGGCAACTTTAAGATCAAGAGTAAGTGAAAGGAAAGTTAGAGCAAGAAAACTGAGAAAAGAAGTGAAGAATCTGCTGATTCTTCACTTATGAGGAAGAATCAGCAGAAAACTCCTAACAACATGAAGAACCAATACAGAGCAACCCCTCCAAGGGACCATGCGGTAGCTACTGCAGAGGATTCTACCTATAAAGAAATGTTAGGAATGACAGAAAGGGAATTTAGAATACACATGATGAAAACAATGAAGGAAATGATGGAAACAATGAAGGAAACTGCTGATAAAATGGAAAATAACCAAAAGGAAATCCAAAAACACAATCAAATAAGAGATGAACGATATGAAGAATATAGAAAGGATATAGAAGAGCCGAAGGAACTGAAGCAGTCAAATAGGGAACTTAAAGATGCAATAGAAAGTATCGGCAACGGGTTAGACCATGCAGAAGATAGAATTTCAGAGGTAGTGGACAAAGTTGTTGACATAACTCAGATAGTTAAAGAGGCAGAAAAGAAGAGAGAGAAAGGAGAACATTCACTGACAGAATTCAGGGACTTTATAAAGCATTCCAACATACAAGTTATAGGAATCCCAGAAGGGGAAGAAGAATACCCCAGGGGATTAGAACCACACTAGACAATATTATAAATGAAAATTTCCCAAATATCACCAAAGATTCTCACACACTGCTTTCAGAGGGATATCGGACCCCAGATCACCTCAACTTTAACCAAGCTTCTCCAAGACACATTGTGATGAACCTGTCCAAAGTCAAGACAAAAGATTCTGCAAGCTGCCAGGAGTAAGTGCCAGTTGACCTACAGGGGCAAATCCATCAGAGTGACCACAGACTTCTCTAATGAAACTTTCCAAGCAAGAAGACAATGGTCATTTACCTTTAATCTACTTAAACAGAACAATTTCCAGCCCAGAATTCTATATCCTGCTAAGCTAAGCTTTAAAATTGATGGAGAAATCAAATCATTTACGGATATACAAGCATTAAGGAAATTTGCCACAACAAGACCAGCTCTACAGGAAATACTTCAACCTGTTCTACACACTAACCATCACAATGGATCAGCAGCAAAGTAAGAGCCCAGAAACTAAAGGACAGAACCTAACTTCCACACTGATGCAAAAGATAACACTAAGCAATGGATTCTCACAAAATAAGATAACTAGAACACTACCACACTTATCAATTATCTCAATAAATGTTAATAGCTTGAATTTCCCACTGAAGAGACATAGATTGGCTGACTGGATAAAAAAACACAAGCCATCCATTTGCTGTCTGCAGGAAACACACCTGGCTTCAAAAGACAAATTAAAACTCTGAGTCAAGGGTTGTAAGACAATTTGTCAGGAAAATGGAATTCAGAAGAAAAGAGGAGTTGCAATCTTATTTTCAGATACATAGTGTGGATTTAAAGCAACTAAAGTCAAAAAAGACAAAGATGGTCACTTTATATTGGTCAAGGGAAAAATACAACAAGAAGACAATTCAATTCTAAATATTTATGCACCCAATTTAAATGCTCCCAGATTCTTGAAACAGACCTTACTCAGTCTGAGCAATATGATATCCGATAACACCATAATAACAGGGGACTTTAATACTCTTCTTACAGAGCTGGACAGATCCTCTAAACAGAAATTAAACAAAGATATAAAAGATTTAAATGAGACTCTAGAACAACTGTGTTTGATACATGCATATAGAACACTCCATCCCAAAGATAAAGAATATACATTCTTCTCATCACCCCATGGAACATTCTCCAAAATTGATCATATCCTGGGACACAAAACAAATATCAACAGAATCAAAAGAATTGAAATTTTACCTTGTATCTTATCAGACCATAAGGCACTAAAGGTGGAACTCAACTCTATCAAAAATGTTTAACCCCGGGGTGGCACCTCTGGCTCAAAGGGGTAGGGCACCAGCCCCATATGCTGGAGGTGGTGGGTTCAAACCCAGCCCCGGCCAAAAACTGCAAAAACAAACAAACAAACAAAAGTTCAACCCCACACAAAAGCATGGAAATTAAACAACCTTCTGTTGAATGACAGATGGGTGCAGGAAGAAATAAAACAGGAAACCTTTAACTTCCTTGAGCATAACGACAATGAAGACACAAGCTACCAAAACCTGTGGGATACTGCAAAAGCAGCTTTGAGAGGAAAATTTATCACTTTAGATGCCTACATTCAAAAAACAGAAAGAGAGTCCATCAACAAACTTAAAAGCCATCTTATGGAATTGGAAAAAGAAGAACAACCTAAGCCTAAAACCAGTAGAAGAACAGAAATACCCAAAATCAAATCAGAGATCAATGAAATTGAAAACAAAAGAATCATTCAGAAAATTAATGAAAGAATGAGTTGGTTCTTTGAAAAAATAAATAAAATAGATAAATTAGAATGAGAGATTAGAATCTATCTTTCTAAATTCTAAATTAGAATCTATCATTCTGGACAAAATAGATTTGGCCAGAATAACTAGAAATAGAAAAGTAAAATCTTTAGTAACCTCAATCAGAAATGATAAAGGGGAAATAACAATTAATCTCACAGAGATACAAGAGATCATCTCTGAATACTATCAGAAACTCTATTGCCAGAAATTTGACAATGTGAAGGAAATGGATCAATATTTGGAAACACACCCTCTCTCTAGACTTAGCCAGGAAGAAATAGAGCTCCTGAACAGAACAATTTCAAGCACTGAGATTAAAGAAACAATAAAAAAGCTTCCAACCAAAAAATGCCCTGGTTCAGATGGCTTCACACCAGAATTCTATCAAACCTTCAAGGAAGAGCTTATTCCTGTACTGCAGAAATTATTCCAAAAAATTGAGGAGGAAAGAATCTTCCCCAACATGTTCTACAAAGCAAACATCACCCTGATACCAAAACCAGGAAAAGACCCAACTAAAAAGGATAATTTCAGACCAATTTCACTCATGAATATAGATGCAAAAATTCTCAACAAAATCCTAGCCTATAGATTACAGCTTATCATCAAAAAAGTCATTCATCATGATCAGGTAGGTTTCATCCTAGGGATGCAAGGCTGGTTTAACATAGGCAAGTCCATAAACATTATCCACCATATTAACAGAGGCAAAAATAGAGACCATATGATCCTCTCAATAGATGCAGAAAAAGCATTTGATAAAATCCAGCATCCTTTTCTAACTAGAACACTGCAGAGTATAGGCATAGGTGGCACATTTCTGAAACTGATTGAAGCTATCTATGACAAACCCACAGCTAATATTTTACTGAATGGAGTAAAACTGAAAGCTTTTCCTGTTAGAACTGGAACCAGACAAGGCTGTCCTCCGTCACCTTTACTATTCAACATAGGGCTGGAAGTTCTAGCCAATATAATTAGGCAACACAAGGAAATAAAGGGAATCCAAATGGGAGCAGAGGAGGTCAAACTCTCCCTCTCTGCTGACAACATGATTTTATACCTAGAGAATCCCAAAGACTCAACGACAAGACTCCTGGAAGTCATCAAAAAATACAGTAATGTTTCAGGATATAAAATCAATGTCCACAAGTCAGTAGCCTTTGTATATGCCAATAACAGTCAAGATGAGAAGCTAATTAAGGACACAACTCCCTTCACCATAGTTTCAAGAAAATGAAATATCTAGGAATATACGTAAGAGAGGAGGTGAAGGACCTCTATGAAGAAAATAATGAAATCCTCAGAAAGGAAATAGCAGAGGATATTAACAAATGGAAGAACATACCATACTCATAGATGGGAAGAATCAACATTATTAAAATGTCTATACTTCCCAAAGCAATCTACCTATTCAATGCCATTCCTATTAAAATACCAACATCATACTTTCAAGATCTGGAAAAAATGATTCTGAATTTTGTATGGAACCAGTAAAAACCCCATATAGCTAAGGCAGTTCTTAGTAACAAAAATAAAGCTGGGGGCATCACCATACAAGATTTTAGGCTGTACTACAAAGCCATAGTGGTCATGACAGCACGGTACTGGCACAAAAATAGAGACATAGACACTTGGAATTGAATAGAAAACCAGGAAATGAAACCAACAACTTACAACCACCTTATCTTTGATAAACCAAACAAGAACATACCTTGGGGGAAAGATTCCCTATTCAATAAATGGTGTTGGGAGAACTGGATATCCACATGTAAAAGACTGGAACTGGACCCACACCTTTCTCCAGTCACAAAAATTGATTCAAGATGGATAAAGGACTTAAATTTAAGGCATGAAACAATAAAAATCTCAAAGAAAGCATAGAAAAAACACTGGAAGATATTGGCCTGGGGAAAGACTTCATGAAGAAGACTGCCATGGCAATTGTAACAACAACAAAAATAAACACATGGGACTTCATGAAATTGAAAAGCTTCTGTACAGCTAAGGAGACAACAAAAAAAGCAAATAGACAACCTACACAATGGGAAATTTGCATATTTTCAATCAGACAAAAGCTTGATAACTAGGATCTATAGAGAACTCAAATTAATCCACATGAAAAAAGCCAACAATCCCATATATTAATGGGCAAGAGACATGAATAGAACCTTCTCTAAAGAAGACAGATGAATGGCCAACAAACATATGAAAAAATGTTCATCATCCCTATCTATTAGAGAAATGCAAATCAAAACCACCCTGAGATAGCATCTAACCCCAGTGAGAATGGCCCACATCACAAAATCTCAAAACTGCAGATGCTGGAGTGGATGTGGAGAGAAGGCAACACTTTGACACTGCTGGTGGGACTGCAAACTAGTACAACCTTTCTGGAAGGAAGTATGGAGAAACCTCAAAGCACTCAAGCTAGACCTCCCATTTGATCCTGCAATCCCATTACTGGGCATCTACCCAGAAGGAAAAAAATCCTTTTATCATAAGGACACTTGTACTAGACTGTTTATTGCAGCTCAATTTACAATCGCCAAAATGTGGAAACAGCCTAAATGCCCACCAACCCAGGAATGGATTAACAAGCTGTGGTATATGTACACCATGGAATACTATTCAGCCATTAAAAAATGGAGACTTTACATCCTTTGTATTAACTTGGATGAAAGTGGAAGACATTATTCTTAGTAAAGCATCATAAGAATGGAGAAGCATGAATCCTATGTACTCAATTTTGATATGAGGACAATTAATGACAATTAAGGTCATGGTGGGGGTGGGGGAAGGGGAGAGCAGAGAGAGAAAGAAGGAGGGAGGGGTGGGGAAAGGAGGAGCAGAGAGAGGGAAGGAGGGAGGGGGTGGGGCTTTGGTGTGTGCCACACCTTCTAGGGGCAAGACAAGATTGCAAGAGGGACTTTGCCTAACAAATGCAATCAGTGTAATCTGGTTTACTGCATCCTCAATGAATCTCCAACAATTAAAAAAAAAAATCTGCAGCATTCTTTTTGTTAACCCCAGCTGTTTGAGCTTTTGTGCTGAATAACACCTTCTTTTACATTGGAAAAACAGACTGCTGTTGATGGGAATTATTAAAAGACAAAACAAAACACATTTCAGGAGAAACTTGCCCTATATACTCTCTTATATACTGACTCAATGAATTTGAGATGGTTATTTTTTTTCAATTTAAGTTTTTCATAATTTTATTGAAAAGCAATACCTGATTTTCTGATGGGGCTTTCTGACAGACACTTAAGAATAACTTTTACATTATTCATACATTTTTCACAATAGACACTTCGTGTCTTTGAATTCTTTTAATTGGAGCAGAAATGTGAACAAATCAGCAAATGGACTTAGCCCTTGAAAGCTGGTGTCCAGCTGAGTGGTTACAGTATTAATTACATCATGAAAAATTCCTTTTGCCTAAAACACTACTTAATTTGATTGAGACGGTTGCAATCCTGCTCCTCAGAACAGGATGGACTGAGAAAGAAAAAGTAGGCCCCTTATAAATATCTTTGGATGTTGGCAAAAATTGGGGAGCTTTTTCATACGGGAAAAAAATACGCTTTTGCCTTTAAGAAACCATGTTACTCATTATGTAAGAATAAACTGGCTTTAACATAGACTTTCTTATCCATTGCTAAAAATCAACCAACTATAAACAGCCACCACAGTTCTGTTTTTGCCAGTGCCAAAAAGATTTCTAAATCCTTTCAGCTAAAAAGCCAGCACAGATCAAAGAGATTACACATGCGCTCTCTACATGTCAACGAGAAACAAGTGCCATCTTTTAGCACATTCTAATAATCCTGTTGCATGGTACTCTTTTCCAATGACCTGTAAAAGTTATATATTCAAGAAAATCATTTTTCTCAGAAAAAGGGAATTTGAATTAGGAAAGGTATATTTAACAAGTTCAATGATCTATCATTTTTTCCCATTTTGTGGAGTTCAGAATTCCAAATGCTTGGCTAATTAGCCATAATAAAAATGCGATTTGAATGTCAGAGTACAACCTGACAAACTAATTCGCTACTCCTTAATCATTGGTATAAATATATGCTCTAACATTTCTGTTACACATATACATTCCTTGTACCAAATTAAACTATGTGTACTAGCACAATACTGTAGCCAGGTGTCAAAAAGAAACAGAAAGGAAGGAAGGAAATCCAGCCAAAGCTGAATTTTAGTTAAGTGTAATTTATTTTTTTAGTAATGGCATCATACTAATTTTCTAATGCATTCACCTATCCATTGGCTACGATTAATAACATTGAAACTTTCACCTGACCTTCGGTTCAGTTTTGACACCACCATGTTGAAGGGTCATTATTTGTTTTACCATCTGCCTCTTGCATCATAATGGTGTGTTGACACTGGTATTCTGATCAAGATCAAATATGTAAAGTCAGCCTCCTCTGGCATACTGTAAGGTCTGTTACACCATATTGTAGACTCTGGGATGTCAGGGACGATATCTGGCTAGTGCACACACCAAGCATTTAGGACATAATGCACTGTGTATTCATACGTTCAACAAATATTTATTGAGGACTGCTGTTGTGTGAATGTATTTCCCAGAGGTTAGTATGTTGGTATGGCCACAGTGAAGTGTGAAAACATTGGAAATTTACTCTGAGTCATCACTGTAACCTTAAATATACAACAAAAGTGATACTTTGTGTTCTTAAAAAAAAAAAAAGTTGATATTTTGGAAACTTGATCCCCAGTGTACTCTGAGAGGTGGGATACTTGGGAGGTGATTGGGTCACAAGGGCTCTGACCTTATGACTGGATTAATCTATGAAAAAATTCATACTCTAATGGATAATGGTCTATCAAGAGAGGGTTCATTATCATAAAAATGAGCCTATTATAAAAACTGTGTGGCTGTCTCTCAGGAAACCCCTCACCATGTGCTGCCTCAGGACCTGCAGAGACTCCCCGCTAGCAAGAAGGCCCTCACTAGATGTAATCCCTGGACATTAGACTTCCCAGCCTCCAAAACTGTGAGAATAAACTTTTCCTTATAAATTGCCCAGTCTCAGGTAATAGCCACAGAAAATGAACTTAAACAAAGACCTTCTCTGCACAAGGTCCTTTTGGTTGCAAGAAATACATATCTAGTCAAATTAATTCAAATGAAAAGAGCCTGGCTGTTTTCTCCCTCTCATCCTCTAGTGCTTCTTTTGTTCTTCCTGTGCATCTGCTCCATTCTTTTTTCCTGACTGGGTTTCTCTCATGCTCTGTGCCCTCATAACCTGCAAACACAGAAAACCCTACAATGGCTGCTCAGCTCCTACTTCATGAAACTTTCAGCTTAAGTATCCACTACAATGCTGAGCCTCTCGGTTCTAATTTGTATGAGAAACATCTGATAAAAACTAGCCCATCATTTACAAGTCATTGGACTAACTCCCATTGCATCATGTTTCTTCCCTCATGTAATCACTTGCGGCCTGAAGAAGAAGTCACATGTTGGGACCAGAGTGCGCACCTGCAGCAGGAAGCTCCATCAGTGCTATCTCCCCTCAAACGAAGCGGGGGGGCAGGGCTTGTAATCCTAGACAAGACTAGGTAAACTGTGGTTTTAGTTAGCTTTGTTTTGTATTTTATCATTCCTTCCCCAGTATATTCTAGCACAAAGTATATATTAAGAACTATTATTTATTAAACTGATGCTAGAATATGACATTATTATTTCTAAGTTTATAATTTATATGATATGGGGAAAGAAAGTGAAGGGAGATGAAATAACAGTTGCTGAGATTCTGGACACTGGAAATATATATTATCTTTGTCGGGATGAGATTTAAAGCTGACAATTCATGTTTCTTTAACTTTCCTACTCATGCATTGCTTTTTTAATTGAAACCCTTAGCAAATTAATCTTTAAAAATCAATTAAAGCAGTTAAAAAGTAAAGAGTCTAGTATATAATTTCTCAGAAATCCACTGCACTCCATAACCACCTCTGAGGACATTCCACACTGTAAAAGTGCCACAATAGTATATTCTCTCCTTTTCTGCTCCCTTTTAGAGCTGAAGTGGGTTTTTTGTTTGTTTTTGAGACAGTTTAACTCTGTCACCCTGAATAAAGTATCATGGTGTCATAGCTCACAGCAACGTCAAACACCCGGGCTCAAGCAATCCTCTTGCCTCAGCCTCCTGAGTAGCTAGGATTATAGGCCAGTCACAACACCCAGCTAGTTTTTTCTATTTTTAGTAGAGATGGGGTTTCATTTTGCTTGGGCTGGTCTTGAACTCCTGAGCTCAAGCAGTTCACCTGGCCTCGGCCTCCCAGAGTGCTAGGATTATAGGCATGAGCCACACTATGCCTGGCCCTGAAGTCATTTAGAGTGACATGACCTGTTCTATTATTAATCCAAAGACTCAAATGTAAGGAAATAAATCCCTTTCTAATAAATTTTCCCCACAGAAAATATGCTGTGAGGTGGAAAGGGCTGATGTCTAGACAGATGCTGCAGAATTCCATTGGCAGAGATGCCTTTTGTGTAATGTTGAGGGTGAGTAATGATTGTTTTTGTGGAGGGGCCCTCTGGTACCCAGAAGAGCATTTACTTGCCTTCTCTTTCCTTTCCATGCAAAGAAATCAAATTTTGTAAAGGACGATGAAAGTGAAAGCAGATGTGATCATTTAAACTGAGATTCCAACCATGCCAGTTGCTGGAGCATGCTGGAAGCACCTCCACTTGGGGTGTTCTCCCTAGGAGTACCGGCACTCTCCAGGTCGCCTCCCTCTCAGAGAGACAATTACATTCATTCTGAGGGCTCACCTTCTGTATACACTTTTAGGAACCTCTACTTCAAAAGGTACGATGAGGATAATATAAGCAGCAAAGCAGAATTTCTAATAGCTTTACATGGGGTGGTTTGGGAGTTTCAGAAGCTTTTCTCCACATACCACATACCCGTTTTCCAAATGCAATATTCTGTTGCCATATTCAGACTTTGCTTTTCTAACAGGTTGTAGGGTTGACAGCTGAATATAGTTCTGAGTTACATGACCTATCCATCAGATGAGAGGCATGCTATTAGTTTACTTGCCAGCAACACTCAGACCTGTGCTTGGAAGTGACAGGAATAGCAGAACTGACTACAGAAGTCATCAGCTGCTTCCTCTAGTCACTTTCTGAGTGCTGTGACCTCTGGCAGCAGAGGCATTCATTCTCCAAGGGTGTTCCGTTGTCTTGAAAGCCTTTAAGGCTTGTCGGTCCTCACTGTGTGATCGGCTGCCAAGGAAGTTGCTAGTGCAATCTTGAGAAGAGATGAAGAGTTAGTACTAATGGAATAAAATTACAAGGTTTACTAATCCTTGTGCTGGTGACGTGAGATCATCAGAGCAGCTTAAGTATAGGAGGTACTGCTGAAAATGGGTATGATTACAGTTTAAGTGTCTTAATGCTCCTGTCTTTTTAAATGAAATACTGGCTCTCACTAGAGGTGAGTCACAAGAATAAAAGATCACTTCTTTATTTCAGAACAATGACCCATATAGTCATTTTGTAATTTCTCTGATGGTCTCTCTTCTTTGCTTTTGGCATTTCACTTACATTTCCAGATATACAAATTCTTTTTTTTTTTTTTCTTTTTGAGACAGACTCACTTTTGTCGCCCTCAGTAGAATGCTGTGGTGTCACAGCTCACAGAAACCTCCAGCTCTTGGGCTTAGGCAATTCTCTTGCCTCAGCCTCCCAAGTAGCTGGGACTACAGGTGCCCACCACAATGCCTGGCTATTTTTTTTTTTTTTTTTGTTGTTGTTGTTGGAGTTTGGCCAGGCCCGGTTCGAGCCCACCATCCTCGGTATATGGGGCCGGCACCCTACTCACTGAGCCACAGGTGCCACCCCAAATTATTTTCTTATAACATGGAACATCTTTTTGATGTCTCACTGATGTTCCCACCCTTTGGCCTATTTATAAAGAGGCTCAGATTCTGCATCTTCTTTCCCAAACACCCACATGAATGAATTGCCTCACTGGGAGAAATCTCAGAAGCTGCTGTTTTGGATAATTTTGTGACATTCTGACAAAGAACTTAAAGAACTAAAGCTACGTTTATTAAATTGAGAAACAATCCCTACCAAACAATTTGGTAGTGGAGATTCATTGAAGGGACATGAAAATGTCTACTATTGAGAGTGGCTGCAATGAGAACGCTCAAAGTGTTGTTTTCTGTCCCTTGAGCTGTAATTAAGTTAGCATAAAGCAGTTTCAAATGCTATTGGATAGAAAAGTCCACATTCAGATGTGGGAGATCTGAAAGGCAGTGCAATGGTAAGAATACAGCTCTGAGGCCAGGTTTAAATCTTGACCTCTGCTATGGTCTGTCAAATCACTTTACCTTTTCAAAGCTTCTGTTTCCACATCAGTAAACAGGGATAATTATCACAATTGGCTATTGTGGGCACTAAATGAACAATATTTACAGGACTCAATCAATTAGATAAAACTTAAGTGTGTGGTACATAGTAAACTCAATAAACATTAGCTCTCATTATTGCCCTAGCCAGCATTTTTGGCTTGGATAAAAACCCCTTATAAGCCTAGGTCAAATTTTCCCTTTTTTCTCGTCACAGGTTCTGCCAGCTGCACCTTGCTTCAGGCTACACACAAAGATCCTTGTATATTTTGGGTGAAGGTAAAAATTAGCAAAGGACCCAAGTTCAGCATCAACCTGGGAAGTTGTGCACTACCTGCTCCTTGGCTTCAGCTTTTGCAAAACCTAACAGTTAAACGTCCACCTAGGTCAACGTGCTTTCTGGCATCAACTTATTTGTAATCTGTGACCATGTGAGTACACAGGTTATAGTAGTACTTAATTAGTACAGCACCCTAACTTACTAATAATTGGATATTCCCTTTCAAACAATAATCATTCTATATATGACTTGGAGTGAAAATCTCTGTTATGTGCTTTACATGTTGAATTATATCCATCAGTTTTAAGCGTCAATGTGCCTTCAGAATGCCAAGTATTCTTATATACTTGCTATAGAGATTGTCTTTCTACTCAAGGGAAGACTCTGAAACTGGTGTGCATGTAATTAATGCAAAAGTTGAACGCAGTGACTCACACCTGCAATCTCAGGAACTTGGTAGGTTGAGAGAGGAGGATCGCTTGAGGCCAGCAGTTAGAGATCCATCTGGCCAAGACAGTGAGATACCATCTCTGAGAAAATAAATTAGCTGGGCCTGTGGCAAGCATCTGTGGTCCCAGCTACTCAGGAGGCTGAAGGAAGAAGGTCTTTTGCAGTTCAAGGCTGCAGTGAACTATGATTATACCTCAATACCCCAGCCTGGGCAAGAGAGACCCTTTCTCATAAGAAGATATACAAACGGACAACCAGTATTGTCATCTTGAGAGCCAGTTACACCATCCAAATGCCACATTTTTAGAACCAAGGTATCAATCCATTTGGGCTATTATAGCAAGATCAAGGTGCTGGCATATTTGGTGTCTGGGAAGGCCTGCTTCACCTTGTTGCATTCTCCGGTGGCATATGGGGCTCTTTTATAAGGGTACTAATCTCATTCACAAGGGCTCCACCCACATGCCCTAATTCTAATACTGTCATATTGATTAGATTTCAACATAAGATGAATGAATTTGGGGGGTGGGAGGACAGAAGCATTCAGATCATAGCACAAGGCTTAGGTAGCAATGACGTTTTTTTCCTCAAGTAATTGTGATGCAGTAAGTGCATGTTTAAAAAAACCCATTAGAAATAAAGAAAATAAACAAGGGCAGTCAGTATGTCTTAGGTTTCTGAAAACGTTCAGAAAACATTTAGTAGTACACAAAGTTTCAGTTTGTGAGAATGCTTTAATGAAAGTTATCACCACTGTCCACTAAACCTTCAAATCCAGGAGTTAAAGAGGAAATAGTTTTAATTAGTTACGAATGGAGAAAAACCATACATAATAGTTTGGTAGCAACCTCATCATGGATTGCTCCCCACTCATACTAACTACTTAGCATCTTACATTCGTAGTTTAAAGAATCTGGGAGCAACTTAGCAACTAACAACACTGAGAAATTAATGATTCTGCATGCCATTATATTTTAAAAAGACAATGTTTTAATAAAATTATAATAATTTTTGAATAAAATGTCATATTTATTTGTGTATTATAGAGGCATATTCTATGGTGATAATTAATCTTCAGTTTGGCCAAATATCAAGACTCAGCCACTTAGCCTTTGATCAATACGTGTATTTCAGAGCACTGTCAATGCTACTAAGCCATAGACCACGTAGAGACAAGGCAATCACCAAAGTTACATACCCAGTATAGTTTCTCCTCCAGGTCACCCATTTGGCAGGTTTGGGGACCTCATGTAAATGAGGCTGATCAAGATGCATCTTCACCAAGAATTTGTCCAGCCATCTCAATCACTAAGAGAAAGAAGACGATGCCAGGGGGAGCAGGGTGCACTTAAACCAGAATTGAGATTATAACCCTCTGTGCCTAAATTACTGATTTCAGATTGCTAATTTATCATATTTTGTTACTTGTAGGCCAAAATGACAGGCTGAATATTTTTCTTGGAAATAAAACATTCCTAGCCCGGCATTGTGGCAGGTGCCTGTAGTCCCAGCTACTCGGGAGGCTGAGGCAGGAGAATCACTTAAGCCCAGGAGTTGGAGGTTGCTGTGAGCTGTGTGAGGCCACGGCACTCTACCGAGGGCCATAAAGTGAGACTCTGTCTCTACAAAAAAAAAAAAAGGAAATAAAACATTCCAGAGTCCAGACATCTGGACTGTTAATAACAGAAATGTGAATGGAAAGTTCAGCCCATACAAGAATAAATTGAGATTTTAATGTGCTAAAATCAACTTTTCACTCTGAAAATAATACTGAAGTACAGTCAATAAATATTTTTTACATTTCCTTGCATTTCAACAGGACCAAGTAATTGAAAAATTATTTTTGTATTAAAGAATAAAACATTTAGGACTTCAATCAAATACTTTCTCCCCAAGCAGACATAATGGTAAGTCTTCAGAAAGAGGGCAGGTTGTCTATTCAGAAATTCAGGCTACTGTTATCAAATGAAGTAACTGTCCACGCTGTCATTTCAAGTGACTATAAAGAAGAGAGGAAAAAACATAGTAAGGAGTTCCTACTTTGAGGATTATTTACAAAAGTCTTAGGAATAACAGCTGAAATCTCAAAAAGGCAAGTCATTATAATAGAATGGGCACGATTACATACCAAATTAATCAGTAAGTTACAGTTCATTGCTTGATAGAATTTAGGCTTGCTTTAGAAGGCATGATGCTATATAATAGACTTTAGTCCAGTGAGGATTCTAGAGGAGCCTCAAGTACTCTTTGTGACAGACACACTAATTGGTATACTTCTTTCTAACTTCTCATACACACCAAGTTTGTGCTTGACTTCT
The DNA here is from genome assembly GCF_027406575.1 of Nycticebus coucang. Taxonomy (NCBI): domain Eukaryota; kingdom Metazoa; phylum Chordata; class Mammalia; order Primates; family Lorisidae; genus Nycticebus; species Nycticebus coucang. The sequence goes on from NC_069786.1 coordinate 79,886,034, forward strand.
GGTCCTTTACATTCACTGTTTCTCCCTCTGCATATTTCTGGTTCCTTTTCGTCCTTATGTATCAGTTCAAAGTTTTCTCTTACAGAGGTCTTTTATGGTGACACTTTGTAAAATAGTGCCCCTATCACCTTCCTACTCACTTCCTGGCACATCACTTTATGTACTTAAAATGCAAATTCAACTGTAAAGGGGGGGGGCTTTTGCTCATCATTATATGAAGACATCTTAAAAATGCATGTTAAAGAGGTAGAAAGTAAGCAATTTTATTTCTGAGAAATTATCCAAAAGGAGTAACAGGTCCAGTTCACTAAAATATAGATAATAGTATTTTTAACAATGAAAAACAAAACATTGCTTACATGTGCATCCAAATGAAGTTGTTAAATTAGTTGCAGTATGTACAGAAACTTTAAAGTGAATATCAAAAACATTTTTCTATTGAGTGAAATGAGTAGACTGCAGACCAGTCTGTGTGGTATGATCACATTAATGTAGAGAAAGTAACAAAAACATTATGTTGTAGTATAAGTTTAGAACAAAATTAAAGCTAAAAACAAACAAAATGGGCTAGGTATAGGGGTTTATGCCTATAATCCTAGCATTTTGGGAGGCTGAGTTAGGAGCATCAGCCAAGAGACCCTGTCTCTAAAAAAAAATAGAAAAATTGGCCAGGTGTGGTGGTGGGCTCTGGTAGTCCCATCTGCTCAGGAGGTTGAGGCAGGAGGATCACTTGACTCTAGTTTGAGGTTGTACTCCAACCCTAGGTGACAGAATAAGACCCTGTCCCAAAACAAAAACAAGATGTTGAAAACAGTTGTCAATTTACCTTTAACTATTTTTTTTCCTTTAAATTACCCCTCCGCCTAACTTTTGGTAGAAAAATTTTCTGTAATGAGCAAATAGTTTACCAGTCAGTCTGTTTGGGTGTATTAGAAAAATAACTGCACAAGGAAAACGTCAGTTGACTACTAAAGGGTGATCTTTTCTTGGCCTAACGGTGGTAGAGAATGAATGGCTTGTTTACATACTTACACCCTTCCACATGCTATTCCAAAGTGAACATACCCAAACGTTTTCCTCTCAGGATATCATTGCCAACAAAGTTATTACCACTCTAGGACCCTAATGTTTTAAAGTAAACAGCATTAGATCTTTAAATCTTAGTGTCAAGTACTCCCTGTATAATAAATGGAGCTGTTATTTCTTTAGGATAATTTCTCAGAAATAAAACTGTTAGTTTTCTACATCTTCAACATTCATTTATTCAGCAAATACTTTTAAGAAGTCTTGATATAATGATGAGAAAAAACACCATCCTTTTACAGTTGCATTTTAAGTATATAAAGTACCCTTATCACCTCAGTGAGTTGGGAAGTGGGAAGTGAGTAGGGAGGTGATAAGGGTACTACTTTATGACAGGTCTAAAAGGATTCCATTTTAAAATTTCCCTTTTAAAAAATCCTCATAAAACCATTATTAATTTTTCAACAGAAAAGTGACCATTCTCTGCTTTAAAAAGAGACTGGACAAATCATACACAAAATACCAGTATGATAATCTTATGGTGCCTCAAATTCATTCTTTTCTCTATATTCAGTTAAAGAAAACATAACTAAGTTCATGACAGCTTTCTTTTAACACAAGTTAGCAATATATACATAAGAAGCTGTGAACAACAGCTCTTCATGATATCCACATATAGTCTTTACAATGCCAAAGAGCAAAACACCTGGTTAGTTTTCAAACTAAAAGAACTGCTTTAGCCTCCCAATGGCCTTTTCTTTCTTTCCCATACATTACTGACTAATGTAATTCTTTTTTTTTTTTTTTTTTTTTTTTTTTGTAGAGACAGAGTTTCACTTTATTGCCCTCCGTAGAGTGCCGTGGCGTCACACAGCTCACAGCAAACTCCAACTCCTGGGCTTAGGCGATTCTCCTGCCTCAGCCTCCTGAGTAGCTGGCAACTCCTGGGCTTAGGCGATTCTCCTGCCTCAGCCTCCTGAGTAGCTGGGACTACAGGCGCCCACCCCAACGCCCGGCTAGTTTTTTGTTGCAGTTTGGCCAGGGCTGGGTTTGAACCTGCCACCCTCGATATATGGGGCTGGCGCCCTGCTCACTGAGCCACAGGCGCCGCCCGACTAATGTAATTCTTAACAATATCTCACTAGTTTCATGATCATTTGATTTTTTCCCATTCTTTTAAATATTCTATTGGTTATAGATGTCATTAGCAAGCAGGCGGCACATTAAGTTTTCTTTTAGTTCTTAATTTTCAAAAAGTTTCACATAATTTTATTTTCTAATTTGGTATTTTTTTTCCAGTAGAATGTTTTTCGAAACATTTAAACAAATTGTAATAGTTAACCTGGTATCAAATGCTGTATGTTCCTAAACCAAAGTTTATTTTAAACTAAATTTAAGCTAAAATTTCCTATTATTGAATAAATTTCCAAGGATCATAATTAAAGAAATCATTTCAAGTGTGATACAGTCTAGTGTTTATTTTATGTTATGGCAGGTACACTTGAATTTCAAAAATTTAAAACATATAAAAAGTGGTTAGGGACTAACATTTGTATCAACAATTGATAAATGTCTAAGATTGTTTATTATACAGCAGAGTACAATGGTAGTGCTAATGCCAACAGGGCACCATGAAAGTTAGTCTAAAAATTATCACTAGGCTTTATACAAGCAACAACATATGCTGCTTTTTTAGAATTTTGGGATATGATCTGTTTCTAATCCTAAGCAGCCTTTTAACTTTTTTAATGTTTTACAGTGTTACAGTATTTAGTTTGGCAAATGTTTCAAAATAAAGTCGAAATGTATTCATAACATCACAGAAATGCACATCCAATTTTGTTTTCATTAAGAACCATAGGTACAGATCAGAACTCTTTCCTATTATGAAATAATTTACACACAGATGAATGCTATAATATCACTATCTAAAATAATCACTAAATACAATTCTTTTCCAGAAATAAACAAGCAAAGATTTTTTTTCATTATCAAATATCAAAAACATGTAGATAATGTATGTTTTTCAAACAAATGATACTCTAAATTATAGGAATAATTTCAGTGAATTCAGTGAATATGCAACCTAAATCAACCAAGTATATTGTAGTACAACCATATTAGGAAACCAATGATCAGAAAATACAACCGTATGAAAGAAATTTATAATTCACAAAACTGTTTTTCAGGCCTTAAGGTAAAATAGTTCCACAGTTTATAGGTAAAACCTAGGCAACAAAAATGCGTGCTAGACTTGAATAAGTAGATACTTTATGCAGACGATGTAACACTTTGTTTGTAGACTGCATGGTATGCATTTCTCAGCAAGACATAAGGAAAACAAGATTCCAAAAGATCCATTGTCAGGAATGGAGATTCTTGCACAATCTGAAAAATTCCAAAAAGGCATCAAAATTCAAGTTATTTATATTGGGAATCCTTACTAACAACGAATAAGCCATAATTTCTATATATTTTTTATTAGAAATAGAAGTTATTTTTCTTTTACTTTAAAATCATAAATATGCCATAGTGAATTCTATCAAAATGCTTTAAAAAGTAGTACTTCTCAATTAAATAAACAGGAAAATGTCAAGCACTTTCATTGCCCTCAATATACTGGACATAAAAGATAATACAAAAACAACTAAACTAGAAAATAAAGCAAACCAAAGACCAGCCGTAATTAAAAGGAAAGCTGTAAATTCTGGAGAAGTTCGAAAGGGAGGAGGGATTAATGTAAAACACAGTAATCAGGAAAGACTATCTTTCCTGAGCTATGGGGTACACTGGGTCATTAGGATAGTCACAGATCTGGTAGAAACAAGTATAGCTGGTTTATAGACACTACAGAGAAGGAACTTACTAGCTATAGAGTTATTATAGGAAATTATATTAGATGGCAAAGTCAGAACAAGAAAACACAGAGAACTGGAAGAGACTTGAAAGTTATACACTAGAAAAACATAAGGCCCAAGTGTTTTCCAACAGGTTGAAAAGCTGTTCATAAAAGAATACCCTACAGTTATGCTAATCTCTTTGTTGCTGCTTTTTCTGCTGTTACCATAATGGTAAGATATGAGTGATGTCAGTCTTTATAGCCATTTTATAAAATATATAGCTTAGGTGGAGTGAATGCAAGGTATCAAAAAAAAAAAAATACTTCAGTTATTCTATTCCTGAAATGTCAAGAAGAAATCCACAGGAATGACTGGAACATTGTTAGTAAAATTTGAGACTTACCATATCTAAGAGTAAATAAACAGATTCTCTGTTTCTTGTTGTAGTTTTATCTGTTTCCTGGCCAATTTTCAGTAGACTGGAGGATGCGAGCTTAAAAGTACACATACATATAAAGTTAGTTTTTTTATTAAAAGTTCATCAGCTTGTTTATTTTTGATATGCTTAAACTTCCAACACATTACAATCATTTGGTGCCACATATATAAAATAATGGGCAATTAAATTATAAGATGAGCTTAGATACCTAACATTTAAACATTAACATAGAGACACAAATATAATAAAGGTAATCAAATATTCTTCTTGGTCACTAAAACTGATTTTTTTCAGAATGAGTCTGTTTTTAAAATGATTGAAAATTATTTTCTTTCTTCTTAATATCTACATTAACTTTCTTAGTTCCCAAATAAGACAATTTAACACTGGATTTGAATTCATAGAACACTGTGAGATTAGGACATTATGCATCTGAATGGAGAAAATAAATCTAATATTGTTTTCCCTGAAATAGAAGGTATTTTCTTTTCAATTTAATACTGTATTTACTTTTTAAATAAAAAAATTTTTTCTTAAAAAAGTTGTAAGTAGAAGAGGCAAATACTGTAAAGTTCATTATGCCATGGTACATTTTTCCTTAAGTAATTATGAACAAAGGTACATTGACAAAGGAAAAAAAGAACTACACTGCCATAGAACCTAAAAGCCACATTTTGTGAGGCTAGATTCAGCACTATTCTCTTTTGGTAGTGATTAGTATTTTTGTTGTTGAGTATGCTACCATTAATGTCTTTGTCATTAATGGTAAAATAAATAAATAAATAAAATATATTTTATTTATTTCCAAACAAGTGGAAATAAATAAAATATACCTTTTAGAGAAAACATTCTCTTTCCCTTGGTTTTTTATGCTTTTTTTTTCTCTTCCAAACCCTAGAAAAATTTCTAGGGCAATCCAAATACCATATTAGGAAAAAAAGGCCATATTCTGCAGAGGTACAAAAATGGGGGAGAGGGTTCTGAGTCAAGGGGAAAAAAATGATAAACTGCTCCTTGATTTTAATACTCTACTTTCACTTGTTCCTCCCTCCAAAAAGAGAAATAATAATGATAAATAAAATTAAAAGGAGACTGAAATGCATATAGGAAATTGAGGGGAAAAAGCCATTAGAAGACACTTAATAAAATGTAAAAATAAAAGAGAATTTACTCTTACATTTCAGAGTCATGATTTTTAATTTTCTTTATAAACTGTCATAGGGCGGCGCCTGTGGCTCAAGGAGTTGGGCGCCGGTCCCATATGCCGGAGGTGGCGGGTTCAAACCCAGCCCCGGCCAAAAAAAAAAACCACAAAAAAAAAAATAATAATAAACTGTCATAAATTGTATTTGATTATACATACTGCCAGAAATTCTTTAAGACGGTCTTCAATACTTCCTTTGTGAATTGTAAACAAAGCTGCAGCAATCTGGTTGATGGCTTTGGCCAAACAATGTATGTTGTTGCAGTGCCCTGAGAAGGTATGAATAGGGTTGTACAGACTCTATGTGACCACAAAAATCTCAGATAATACACAGAAGGCAGAACTTTAATGACTTCACAATCTACATAAATAGTGGCATGATTAAAAGTAACAGTTGGGATATGACATGACTTTTTCTCTTTCACTTTCATAAAGACTAATGTTTTTAAAAAATAGTGCAGCAAGGGGCCAGGTGTGGTTGCTCATGCTTGTAATTCTAGCATTTTAGGAGGCCAAAGTGGGAGGATCATTTGAGGCCAGGAGTCTGAGACCAGCCTGGGCAACACAGTGAGAGTCTGGGTCTACAAAAAATTTAAAAAATTAGCCAGGCATGTAGTCCCAGCTACTCAGCAAATTAAAGAGGGAGGATTACTTGAGCTCAAAAGTTTGAAGATACAGTGAGCTATGACTGACTGGGCCACTGCACTCCAGCCTGTACCAAAAGAGCAACAAATGGTCAAATCTATGTTAACCAGGCAAATACTTTCAAAAACCTTTAAAAGAAATCATATATCAGTTTTACAGTATTTTGAAAAGTTAAAAAAGATATACTTAGCAGCGTGACAAACATTTTATTGTTCAATACTTAAAAGGGAGTTGCATCCTCCCTTATCATGCCCTACTATATACATATTCTAGCACACATGAGCTCACTTTTCATACATCAGGAAACTGGGGCTTAGAAAAAGGAGACAGATTACCTCCACATTACACAGCCAGTAAATGGCAAAACATAAGTCATATTTTATTATAAAAGAACATCAATTACTAGAAAAGTATTTACTATACCAAAACCCACAATTTTCCCACTGTCAAAACAATTTTAAAAACTATACCTTCTATAGCAGGGCTATACTGAGACATCACATTACTGGCCAGTGTTGGCAAAGAAACTGCTACGAAGACCATGAGGAGGCAGGCAATTTTATATTCTTCTTCTGGACTAATGTTTTCTAAGGGAGAAAAATTAAGACTAAAATAAAGATATTTCTTCAAGATTAGTTAAGATTTGATAATCTAAACTAAATGAAACATGTTTTCAAGTAAAATTTGTTTATTATTGTAAATATTTGGAAATAGTAAAAACATTTTATAGAGCTCTACAGAACTGGTTATAATATTGTTATAAAAATATAGAATAATGTAGAGACCATAAATACCAATATATATAACCATCGGCTATTATCCACTATATAGGCATATTTCAAGGATCTCTACTGAAAAAGTAAGGGATGACTTTTTTTTTTTTTTGAGACAAGAGTCTCACTATGTCGCCCTTGGTAGAGTGCTATGGCGTCACAGCTAACAGCAACCTCCAACTTTTAGGCTTAAGTGATTCTCTTGCCTTAGCCTCCCAAGTAGCTGGGACTACAGGTGTCTGCCACAACACCCAGCTATTTTTTGTTGCAGTTGTCACTGTTGTTTAGCTGGCCCGGGCCAAGTTGGAACCTGCCAGTCTCGCTGTATGTGGCTGGCACTGTAACCACTGTGCTATGGGTGCTGAGTCAAGATATGACTTTTTTTTTAATCATTAGATTATAGGACAAAAAATTTACTGACAGCAACAGGAATCCTAAAATTTCCTAATTGAAAACTGATTAGAAATTATTACTTTACAAGAAAATTCTATATTACAGTTCAGAAAACTTCTTATATCAAAAATTATTCTGCAAAATCACCAAAAAACATTAATTTTTTTCTGAAATAGATATGACTATGATTGAAAGTCTACTATTTAAAATATATAAATGGTGAAAGATTATATTTTCAACCTATTTTAGTATATAGAAGGAAATGGTCATGAATAAGAATACCTAGCACTGCCCTAAAGCCTTCAAATATAGACCATTCTAAAATGTTTCTTGTAATATGTACTCAAACCACGGGTTATCTGGGCACTTGACTTCTTAGTTGGTACCTGGGAACTTCAGGTACCCCACTATTCACCATCATATAAAACTAATTGAACATAAGAAAAAAGCTAGAATAGGTTTTTAAATTTTAATTGGTTATAAAAAATAGAAGTGTGGGCAAATCACAACAACCCAAGTGATCAAAATTAATATACTATATGAATAAGGAAAAAAAAGCATTGTTAAGTGAGAAAAGAACAGATAAAGTCAGTCAAATACCATGCTGCCATCTCAAGGGAGGAGGAAGAGGGTGTTTTAGTACCAGAAACAGATGAAATGCTGTTTACTTTGTTGACAAATCCAGAAAGATCTGGAGCTTTCTGGGTACTGTATGTTAAAGGACTGGCCATAAGTATTTCTAAATGCATAATATTATATAACACTGCACAAACTCTTTTGGTGAATAACTCTAGTACAATTAAAACAGAATACCCTTTTCTGAATATATAATTTTTGCTATTTACCAGACCATCTCTTCACCAGCACAAAAATGCTCTTATCTCCCTCATCTTAAAAAATCCTCCTCTACTGGGATGCTCTCTTTAACTATGTGGAATGGTTCTTTTCATCCCCCAGATGATGCTGGCACAAGAAGGCAGAGCTTCCTCCCCTCTGGCGAGTGCATGCAGTAGAGTTAGACAGCAACGTACCTACTCTTAAGTTTTCTACAACAACAAAAGAGTTGAATGAATCTGTTTACATGTAGAATAATGGTTTTTTTTTTCTTCAAGAGACACAATTGCAATAGTATTTTTTAGATTTTATCTAAGAAGTTTTTGGACGAAAATCTTGGATCATTTTTATGTAGCATGATTTTCCTTGGGATGCAGATCTTACACAGTCCTTTAACATGAACCAACAATCCGGAGCACACTGAAGGGCATTCTATATTGTGGCTTGAAGAACTGCAGTAAAACTCACTAAAAAGATGCGAAAACCTGATTAGGGCGAACCCGTTAACCTAACACCCTGCCTAGTCTAGACTCACCACCTCTCCCCGTCCTGGACTAACTTTACTGTGAAATCCTACCACATTCCATGTCTGAAGTTTTGGATTTGGGTGGATTTTCCTTGTCTGTGAAAGAACACATGGATTTCCCTGGCTTTCTTACCCACATTGGCCACTCATGCTAACCCTGGAGGTATGACCACTTTTGAACTTGTTCCCTTAACCTTTGCTAGAATACAAAAGTGAGAGCTTCATGCCCCAAAGGATCACAGCACAGTCCTACTACAGTAAAAGTAGCCCTACAAATACTTAATTTTCAGCAAAATCCCTTGGCCGCACTTTTAAGAGTTTTTTAAAAATGTGTATAGTAATCAACTTAGAAATAAAAAATCCAAACAATATACTTGAAGAATGTAATACTCAAACTCTCCGTGCTTCCTTACGGTTTCTAATAGGATTTTATTATTATTATTGGTTTTCTTGGAAAGGGTTGGGAGGGTCTTTTATTTTTCCTTTGAAATAAAGAAGAGATGTTTTTAAATGAAAAAAAGAAATCCTCCTCTAGATTTTACTCTTACCTCCATCTACTATTATAATTTTATTTCTTTGTTCCCCTTTACAATAAAATGCTTTGAGAGTTATTTTATAGATACTATCTCCAATTCCTTTCTCCTATTCTCTATAAGTTCTCTCTAATCAGCCTTTTGTCCTGAAACCTCACTGACACTGATCTTTTCAGTATCACTCCTTAACTCTACATAGCTGATGATTCTCTTTGTATTTTCCTGGAGTCTACTCTTCCCTGGTTTTTCTTCTATTTTATTGGTCCGTCCTTCTCAGTTTCTTTTTTAGTGGTTCTTCCTTACTGTCTGAGCTCTCAAAAGTTGGAGTAGCTCAATGTTCAGACCTCCATCCTCTTTACTATTGTATCTACAAGACTAAATTGCTTGAGTAATCTCATCCAGTCTATGGCTTAGATATCATCTGTAAGATATGCTATAACATAAATGCTTCAGAAGGCAGGGATCGTTGGCTCTTCTGTACCTATATATTTCAACTACTGAAAATAAAATTAAAGAAAAAAAGCTTAATACAAAGCAGGCATTTGAATAAATGGATAAATACCACACCTGTATCTACATTACCCTGGTAATTTTACCTATTTGTACTAAATATTTACTAATATATTTTACCTGATTTTTGTGAGGAAAGGGCTACCACCAAGGCAGGATCGATCTCACAAGGTAATCCAGCAGCGGATGATAATTCATACACATTCATTGCAACCTGAAAAAAATAAAAGAATTACAGAGTACGAAATATTCTAACAAAGTTCTGAGAAAGTCCAGTGTAATAAGAAAACATTCACTGTCCAAATTAAAGAGTCTGCCTAGAAGAATATTAGACAATTTTAGAAACGTGGCTGAAGCACGAACTACTGCTTCAACTAACCTATATTGAAACACTGATTTAGTACCCTGTGATGTGCTGCTGGTTAGGTCAAATAAAAGTGCTATGGGGTAGGAGAGCAAGATGGCGGCCGAGTAACAGCTTCCTTGCATTTGGGCACCGTGAGTCCGGGGAGATAGGACTCCAGGCATCTCTGGATGGTGGGATCTGCCTATCATCACCCCTGCGAGGATACAGAGAGTCAGCGAGACTTCTGGACTCCAAGAAGAAGACTAAAACAGTGGAAAACCGGCAAGTTGTCGCGTATGTTCAATCGGTCTAAACCCTCCTGCAACTGTAAGTTCAGTAGCAGCGAGACTGCAAACCGGAAAGGTCTTACCTGTGAACTGTTTTGGTGTCTTTGGACTTGGCACTCAGTTGAGCTACCTTGGGGAGAGCCTGGGTGGGAATGCGGAGAACTTTGGCAGTTGTCTGGGGCCCCAGTCTGAGCCGCTGAGCCAGACGGAAGCTAATAGTGTTTGGCTGAGGGCCACAGGGAGCCATTGTGAGCGATCTGCCACGGCAAGCTCCGCCCTCAGGGTCACAGAGCTAGAATCCGGCCGGGTGCTGGTAACCCAGCACCGAGTAGCCTAAGGGTGGGGTCTGAGCCTCCTTGCAGCCCTAACCCTCAGGGGCAGAGTGAGACCGTTTTGGCACACTGGGTAAGTGAATAACCACTTCAGCAGTGATTCCAGCAACAAGCACTTTCCTGGGAAGGCTTCTGCTCAGCAAGTTTACAAGTTCAAAGTGCCTTTTAAGTGGGCTGAAGAGAGATTTAGGGTGTCTCCCTGCTGGGGTTTGAGAAATCAGCAGCCTCCAGTCGTATCAGAACTGGGATTAACATCTCATACCCCAGAAGACCACGTGTTGCCCAGACAATATTCAACAACATATACATACTGCTTTGTTTTTGGTTGTGTGTTTCTTTTTTTTTTTTTTTTTGCTTTGGTTGTTTGTTTATTTTGATGTTGTTTTGTTTTTTAATTTCAACCTTTTCTGTACAGATCTTTTTTCTTTCTCAATTTTTCTAGTTTAATTATAATTTCCCCATTGCTGCCTTTTTTAATAACTAGAACTTCATTTTTGCTACTGTTTCTACTGCTGTTATTTGGTTTTTCACCCAATTTTATCCCGGAAAGTTTTCTGTTTCCTTGTTTTGGTTTGATTTATACCATGTTTGTCTTTCCTCTCTACTTGGTGGAGGTGGGATACTGTGTCTGATCAGGTTAGCAAAGAGCTGCTGACCTCAAGGGAACCACCCAAATGGGCACCCCCAGAGGGTGGTTTTTTTTTTAAGATTGTGTCAAAGTACCCTACTGAACACCTATATTGCTGGGTCTCCCTATTTCTGTGCCTCTCTTCTTTTCGTCAATATTCCTTTTACCCATCCCCTCTCCTTTCTCTATTTTTTTTTTCTTTTCACTCGGCCCTCCTTTCTTTCATCCCTTTCTTGCTCTTCAACCTTCTCACCCTTCTGGTCCTGTACCAAAAGGACTCATCTAACCCTTAGTCCACAGGCACGAGAACTTAAAGAGAAAGAGGAAGTGAAAGGAAAATTAGGGCAAGGAAACAGATAAAAGAAATCACTCATGAAGAAGAATCAGCAGAAAACTCCAGGCAACATGAAGAACCAGTCCAGAACAACCCCACCAAGGGACCATGAGGTAGCCGCTGCAGAGGACTCCAACTGTAAAGAAATGTTAGGAATGACAGAAAGGGAATTTAGAATACACATAATGAAAACAATGAAAGAAATGATGCAAACAATGAAGGAAACTGCTAAAAAAGTGGAAAATAACCAAAAGGAAATCCAAAAACAGAATCAAATAAGAGATGAACGATATGAAGAATATAAAAAGGATATAGCAGAGCTGAAGGAACTGAAACAGTCAATTAGGGAACTTAAAGATGCAATGGAAAGTATCAGCAACAGGTTAGACCATGCAGAAGAAAGAATTTCAGAGGTAGAAGACAAAGTTCTGAGATAACTCAGATAGTAAAAGAGGCAGAAAAGAAGAGAGAGAAAGCAGAATGTTCACTGACAGAATTATGGGACTTTATGAAGCATTCCAACATACGAGTTATAGGAATTCCAGAAGGGGAAAAAGAATGCCCCAGAGGAATGGAAGCCATACTAGAGAATATTATAAAAGAAAATTTCCCAAATATCACCAAAGATTCTGACACACTGCTTTCAGAGGGATATCGGACCCCAGGTCGCCTCAACTCTAACCGAGCTTCTCCAAGACACATTGTGATGAACCTGTCCAAAGTCAAGACAAAAGAAAAGATTCTGCAAGCTGCCAGGAGTAAGCGCCAGTTGACCTACAGGGGCAAATCCATCAGAGTGACCGCAGACTTCTCTAATGAAACTTTCCAAGCAAGGAGACAATGGTCATCTACCTTTAATCTACTTAAACAGAACAATTTCCAGCCCAGAATTCTGTACCCTGCTAAGCTAAGCTTAAAAGTTGACGGAGAAATCAAATCATTTACGGATATACAAACGTTGAGGAAATTCGCAACAACAAAACCAGCTCTACAGGAAATACTTCAACCTGTTCTGCACACTGACCACCACGAGGCATCAGCAGCAAAGCAAGAACTCAGAAATTAAAGGACAGAACCTAACGTCCACACTGATGCAAAAGATAAAACTAAGCAATGGACTCTCACAAAATAAGACGAATAGAATAGTACCACACTTATCAATTATCTCAATAAATGTTAAAGGCTTGAATTCCCCACTGAAGAGACATAGATTGGCTGACTGGATTAAAAAACACAAGCCATCCGTTTGCTGTCTGCAAGAAACACACCTGGCTTCAAAAGACAAATTAAAGCTCCGAGTCAAGGGTTGGAAGACAATTTTTCAGGCAAATGGCATTCAGAAGAAAAGAGGAGTTGCAATCTTATTTTCAGATTCATGTGGATTTAAAGCAACTAAAGTCAAAAAAGACAAAGATGGTCACTTTATATTGGTCAAGGGAAAAATACAACAAGAAGACGTTTCAATTCTAAATATTTATGTACCCAATTTAAATGCTCCCAGATTCTTGAAACAGACCTTACTCAGTCTGAGCAATATGATATCTGATAATACCATAATAACAGGGGACTTTAACACTCCTCTTACAGAGCTGGACAGATCCTCTAAACAGAAATTAAACAAAGATATAAGAGATTTAAATGAGACCCTAGAACAACTGTGCTTGATAGATGCATATAGAACACTCCACCCCAAAGATAAAGAATATACATTCTTCTCATCACCCCATGGAACATTCTCCAAAATTGATCATATCCTGGGACACAAAACAAATATCAACAGAATCAAAAGAATTGAAATTTTACCTTCTAACTTCTCAGACCATAAGGCACTAAAAGTGGAACTCAACTCTAACAAAAATGCCCGACCCCACCCAAAGGCATGGAAATTAAACAATCTTCTGTTGAATAACAGATGGGTGAAGGACGAAATAAAACAGGAAATCATTAACTTCCTTGAGCATAACAACAATGAAGACACAAGCTACCAAAACCTGTGGGATACTGCAAAAGCCGTTTTGAGAGGAAAATTCATCGCTTTAGATGCCTACATTCGAAAAACAGAAAGAGAGCACATCAACAATCTCACAAGCCATCTTATTGAATTGGAAAAAGGAGAACAATCTAAGCCTAAACTCAGTAGAAGAAAAGAAATATCCAAAATCAAATTAGAGATCAATGAAATTGAAAACAAAAGAATCATTCAGAAAATTAATGAAACAAGGAGTTGGTTTTTTGAAAAAATAATTAAAATAGATAAACCATTGGTCAGACTAACGAGAAATAGAAAAGTAAAATCTCTAGTAACCTCAATCAGAAATGATAAAGGGGAAATAACTGATCCCACAGAGATACAAGAGATCATCTCTGAATACTACCAGAAACTCTATGCCCAGAAATTTGACAATGTGAAGGAAATGGATCAATATTTGGAATCACACCCTCTCCCTAGACTTAGCCAGGAAGAAACAGAGCTCCTGAACAGACCAATTTCAAGCACTGAGATCAAAGAAACAATAAAAAATCTTCCAACCAAAAAATGCCCTGGTCCAGATGGCTTCACACCAGAATTCTATCAAAATTTCAATGAAGAGCGTATTTCTGTACTGCAGAAATTATTCCAAAAAATTGAGGAAGAAGGAATCTTCCCCAACACATTCTATGAAGCAAACATTACCCTGACACCAAAACCAGGAAAAGACCCAAACAAAAAGGAGAATTTCAGACCAATCTCACTCATGAATATAGATGCAAAAATTCTCAACAAAATCCTAGCCAATACATTACAGCTTATCATCAAAAAGTCATTCATCATGATCAAGTAGGCTTCATCCCAGGGATGCAAGGCTGGTTTAACATACACAAGTCCATAAATGTTATCCACCATATTAACAGAGGCAAACATAAAGATCACATGATCCTCTCAATAGATGCAGAAAAAGCATTTGATAAAATCCAGCATCCTTTTCTAATTAGAACACTGAAGAGTATAGGCATAGGTGGCACATTTCTAAAACTGATTGAAGCTATCTATGACAAACCCACAGCTAGTATTTTACTGAATGGAGTTAAACTGAAAGCTTTTCCTCTTAGAACTGGAACCAGACAAGGTTGTCCTCTGTCACCGTTACTATTCAACATAGTGCTGGAAGTTCTAGCCAATACAATTAGGCAAGACAAGGAAATAAAGGGAATCCAAATGGGAGCAGAGGATGTCAAACTCTGCCTCTTTGCTGACGACATCATCTTATACTTAGAGAACCCCAAAGACTCAACCACAAGACTCCTAGAAGTCATCAAAAAATACAGTAATGTTTCAGGATATAAAATCAATGTCCACAAGTCAGTAGCCTTTGTATACACCAATAACAGTCAGGATGAGAAGCTAATTAAGGACACAACTCCCTTCACCATAGTTTCAAAGAAAATGAAATACCTAGGAATATACCTAACGAAGGAGGTGAAGGACCTCCATAAAGAAAACTATGAAATCCTCAGAAAGGAAATAGCAGAGGATATTAACAAATGGAAGAACATACCATGCTCATGGACGGGAAGAATCAACATTGTTAAAATGTCTATACTTCCCAAAGCAATCTACCTATTCAATGGCATTCCTATCAAAATACCAACATCGTACTTTCAAGATTTGGAAAAAATGATTCTGCGTTTTGTATGGAACTGGAAAAAACCCCGTATAGCTAAGGCAGTTCTTAGTAATAAAAATAAAGCTGGGGGCATCAGCATACCAGATTTTAGTCTGTACTACAAAGCCATAGTGCTCAAGACAGCATGGTACTGGCACAAAAACAGAGACATAGACACTTGGAATCGAATTGAAAACCAAGAAATGAAACTAACATCTTACAACCACCTAATCTTCGATAAACCAAACAAGAACATACCTTGGGGGAAAGACTCCCTATTCAATAAATGGTGTTGGGAGAACTGGATGTCTACAAGTAAAAGACTGAAACTGGACCCACACCTTTCCCCACTCACAAAAATTGATTCAAAATGGATAAAGGACTTAAATTTAAGGCATGAAACAATAAAAATCCTCCAAGAAAGCATAGGAAAAACACTGGAAGATATTGGCATGGGGAAAGACTTCATGAAGAAGACTGCCATGGCAATTGCAATAACAACAAAAATAAACAAATGGGACTTCATTAAACTGAAAAGCTTCTGTACAGCTAAGGAGACAATAACCAAAGCAAAGAGACAACCTACACAATGCGAAAGGATATTTGCATATTTTCAATCAGACCAAAGCTTGATAACTAGGATCTATAGAGAACTCAAATCAATCCACATGAAAAAAGCCAACAATCCCACATATCAATGGGCAAGAGACATGAATAGAACCTTCTCTAAAGATGACAGACGAATGGCTAACAAACACATGAAAAAATGTTCATCATCTCTATATATTAGAGAAATGCAAATCAAAACAACCCTGAGTTATCATCTAACCCCAGTGAGAATGGCCCACATCACAAAATCTCAAAACTGCAGATGCTGGCGTGGATGTGGAGAGAAGGGAACACTTTTACACTGCTGGTGGGACTGCAAACTAGTACAACCTCTCTGGAAGTATGGAGAAACCTCAAAGCACTCAAGCTAGACCTCCCATTTGACCTTGCAATCCCATTACTGGGCATCTACCCAGAAGGAAAAAAACCTTTTATCATAAGGACACTTGTACTAGACTGTTTATTGCAGCTCAATTGACAATCGCCAAAATGTGGAAACAGCCTAAATGCCCACCAACCCAGGAATGGATTAACAAGCTGTGGTATCTGTATACCATGGAATACTATTCAGCTATTAAAAAAAATGGAGACTTTACATCCTTCATATTAACCTGGATGGAAGCGGAAGACATTATTCTTAGGAAAGCATCACAAGAATGGAGAAGCATGAATCCTATGTACTCAATTTTGATATGAGGACAGTTAATGACAATTAAGGTTATGCGGGGGGCGGGGGGAGCAGAAAGAGGGACAAAGGGAGGGGGGTGGGGCCTTGGTGTGTGTCACACTTTATGGGGTCAAGACATGATTGCAAGAGGGACTTTGCCTAACAATTGCAATCAATGTAACCTGGCTTATTGTACCCTCAATGAATCCCCAACAATAAAAAAAAAAAAAAGTGGTATGCATTTTGTGGCAAATTCTAATAGAATAATTCTAAAATTACTTGTATGCTTGGAAATATAAAATATCAAGTCAAAAGAGAGTAAGAAATGAACAAAAAGTCAATCAATATTCATGGGCCTATTTTATGTTCATAGTTATTCAATGAAAAATAACAGCTTCTAATGCCTAAGCATATTCTATACATAAATAAGGAGCACTGATTTAAGGAGCACCTGATTTAAAAATCTGATAATGGAATTTCTAATGACTAAAGTAATCTTTCTGTATCACATACAGATTTCAAATATTTAAGACATTCTGACTGTTCAGTGCCTTAACGATCCATATAAATAATCACCTCTGTTATTGTAACAGAAAAACTCAGTATAAAACATAAATTAAAACTATATAGCTCAAAATAAATGAAAATATGCTACAGACTAAGTTCTAGAAAAACATGTTTGTAATCTATTATTCACTTCACACACAAAAATTAACTCAAAATCAATCACAGATCTAAATATAAAATCTAAAACTATAAAATTATTAGGAAAAGATATAGGCAGATCTTTATAACCTTGCATTAAAAAGGTAGATAAACTAGACTTCATTGAAATTAAAACTTTATAAGACATCTCCAAGTCACATTAGAAGATATCACCAAGGAAATGAAAAGAGAAATCACAGAACGCATAGAATGAGAGAAAGATTTGCAAATCTTATATCTGTTAAAGGATTGGTATACAAAATATACAAATACTCTTACAAATAAAAACGACAAATCCAATTTTAAAATGGGCAAGGGTTCTGAATAAGACACTTTCCCAAAGATACATAAATAAATAATAAACATATGAAAAGATGATGTTCAACATTTGCCATCAGGGAAATACACAAATCAAAACAATGAGATATCACTTTTCACTCATTAAAAGGTTACAATCAAGAAGACAAATAAAAAGAAGTATTTGGGGGCATGTAGAAAAACTGACTTTCTCATATACTGCTGGTGAGCACACAAAATAGTGCAGCCACTTTGAAAACAGTTTAGCAGTGCCACAAATACTAAATACACAGTTTGCAAATGACCCAGCAATTTCTCTAATGGTATGTGCCTAAAGAAATGAAAACATATATCCACACAAAAATGTGTATGTGACTGTTGACAGTAGCATTATTTGTAATAGCTAACAATCCAAATGTCCATCAATTGATGAAATATTCAATGTAATATATCTATACAACGGAATATTATGCAATAATAATTTTTAAAAATAAAGTACGATACATGCTATAATATGAATGAATCTTGAAAATATTATGCCAAGTAAAAGAAGCCAATATCAGAAAACTACACATTGTATGATTTATATGAAGTACCTAAAATAGGCTAACCTACAAAGAAGTAGTTGCCTAGAGATGGGAAGTAGGGCAAGGCCAAGGATGGGTGGGTAGAGAATGACTCCTAATGGGTACAAGGTTTCTTTTTTTTTTTTTTTTTTTTTTGAGACAGAGTTTCACCTATGTTGCCCTCAGAAGAGTGAGGTAACATCACAATTCACAGCAACCTCAAACTCCTGGGCTTAAGCGATTCTCCTGTCTCAGCCTCCCAAGTAGCTGGGAATACAGGCGTCCACCACAGCACCTGGCTATTTTTTGTTGCAGTTGTCATTGTCGTTTAGCTGGCCCAGGCCAGGTTCTAACCCACCAACTTCGGTGTATGTGGCTGGCACTGTAACCACTGTGCTACGGGCGCCAAGCCAGGTACAAGGTTTCTTTGTGGGATTTGAAACTGTTTAAAATTGACTATGGTGATGTGATGACTGCACAACTCTGTGACTGCAATAAAAACTGTTGAATTGTACATTTTAAGTGACTAAAGTTTATGATAGGTGAATTGTAGCTCAATAAAACAGTTAAAAAGCATTTTTTTTAAAAACACACAGCAGGTTTTGTTCTATTAAAATTATACTAGAAACTAAATATATTTATCTTAGGTAGTAAGATAATTGAATGATTGTTGGGACTATTAGAATTCTTGTAATTCTGCACATCAGTGTCCTCTCAAGGAATAATTTTTATTTTTTTAAATTTATTCTGTAGTTTTTCCACTTAAAGCAAACAGTTTCGATCATAAAACCATAGGACAATTGTTGATCTAAAATGTTTATTTTGCAGAAACAAAAATTTAAAGAAAGTCTTCATCTTCAAGATGTTTACAATCTAGTATAAAAAGTAAGTAGTAAAACAAAACTATAATATAAGGCAGAATTTGCTCCACTCCATAGCAGGTAAAAAGTCTCTGATAACACTAAGAAGAAAATAATCTGTATCACTGGAAAATCTAGAAATGGTTTTTAGAAAATGGCAATTAAATCAGGATTTAAAAGATAGAATTTCAAAAGGCAGAAACAGAAAAGGACAGAATTTTCGAGCAGAATCAAATTAGAGGATAAAACAGACAGCTATGAGAATACACACAGAAAGGTGTGATTAGAGGAGCAGACTAAGAAAGGAAGAAGACAAGGAAGGAACAAGTGGTAGAAGTCAAGCCTCAAAAAGTCTGAGAAGAGACTTAAGTGTCAAACAAAATAATTTAGATATTATTTTTTTCAGTCAGTGCTTTTCAAAATATGTAAAACAGAAAATAATCTCTCCAAGAAACATGTCAACTTAGAAAACATAGGTATGAGTCCCAATATATCATTTACCAGATGTGTAACCACTGGTAAATTACTGCTGGTTTAGATCAATGGTTGTATTTCACAGCTCAGTAAATTTTCAAAACAAAAATTATGGGTTCACATAAGGCCACCAACCTTCTATGTTATTTAATTCTAAACAGAATACTAAAACTCTCTTGATTACACCCTACCATTAATATCTTTTTACAAGACAAAACTTGTACAAATAGCTATCATTTTATGGAAAGAAAATATCAATTCTTAACCAATTTTATAAGCTATAGATGATCAAAGAGGACTTTCACAATGCTTAGGTAGTATTTTGGTGTAGAGCAATCAAAGATGCAATTTTAAAGGCAAGCATACTAACTGATCACTATGAAACAGAAATACAGTAGATTTAGGATTTATTACATTTTATTTCATATGTAACTTAAATATTATACTTCAGACACTGTAAAATCCAAATAGGAGTTATCTGTTATTACCTTCATATCAGTTTCTCTTGGAATGTGATCCTTAAAATCTTCAATTGAACTTACAAGAAAAGGAATGTGATATGACAAGACCTAGGCAGGACAACAAATAACACACAATAATTTTTAAATGGCAACCCCCAAATTTATGAAATATTACCATTTGATTAATTCTCATTTTCACTAAAATTATTTTACTGTATTTTCATGTGATTTTTCTGAAGTTCCAAGACACATAAAAATGGAATGCATTTAATGTTAAACCATGTATAGCTGAAACAGAAAATGCTTTAGCAAATAGTAAGTTGAAAAAGTAGTACAATAACCAGGTAACTTATACCCTCTAAATTTCAATACCAAAACAAAAAATAAGTTTAACTAACTCCAATTTCTATATACTTTATTTTCTATAACTATAAAAACTGGAATCCTTGGAATTCAAAGAGGAATTTTTCATTTGTAGGAAATGAAAAGGGATTACTTGAATATAATAGGCTATGTATTGGTAATGGTTTCTTACATCTCTAAGTGCTTCTTGTGCCAATGATCGGAAGGATAAAATCACACCAATTATTGTCATCCTCTTCAGAACACTGTCAACAGCTAAATGTGAAGAAAAGAAGAAAAGAAAACTATAAATTGGATTCTTTCTTAACCTTGGGAAAAACTTTTAAAATCATAAAATTCTCATGATAAAGGCCTAAGTTCATGACAATACAATTACAATAATGATTAGTTGACGAACTTAAACTTTGAAGTAAAGTTTACTTCAAATGGAGTACCATCTTCTTCTAAATGGGTTAGATGGATCACCAGAACCTTGAAACAATAAGTAGCCAACTTTTTAACCTTATTTCAGAAGGTAGAGGTAGGAGGAAGGGGATAGAGATGAGAAGAGAAAGAGGCTGATGACAGTGGATAGAAGTTAATTCTTCAAATGGCTCAGGAACTGGGAGATGCTAAACTCTTAAGTTGTTGAGGTCTTTAGTCAAGAAATAAAAAATGACTATTGAGACCACGAGTAGTTCTGGTAGGACTAGGTTGCTGAAGCCCATGAATTAATTTGATTACTTACACACTGGTTAAAGAATATCATTCTAAAAATTATTAATATATAATCAATATTAAAACTTGGTAAATAAAATCAAGGCAGACTTGAATTGGAAGGATCAACATGAAAGGTCAATACTGTAGCAAACAATTTAAATGGGCTATCAAGAAATAAATATGGGGTGGCGCCTGTGGCTCAAGGAGTGGGGGGCCAGCTCCATATACCAGAGGTGGTGTGTTCAAACCCAGCCCCGGCCAAAAACTGCAACAAAAAAAAAAAAAAAAGGGAAAAGAAATATGATCACATTTATTTGACAGAAAAAAGATATATATACACAAAGATACCTATATATTCACAACAAAATTCTCTGTTACTATAGTTAACTGTTAACAAAAGTTACTAGTTGAAGAGTAGGAATGGAGAGAAGTGGTTTATTTTGGCTTTCCATGTTTAAACTTTGACCATAAGCATCTTTTATTAAATCACATAAACAGGTATGATATAAGCCGAAATGATTCGTGAATTAAAATAGTTGTGTTAACAAAATGACATAAAGCATAATTATATTATAAATTCCACATGAGCAGGAACTAGTCTTGTTAATGTTTTTACCCATCTGTAGTACACATTAGAGTGCCTGATACCTAGAAGACCAGCAGATACTCAATGAAATTGTGACTTAAGATGAAACTGGAAAATTGTTACCATCCAGAGAAGGAGGAATAAATTAAGGGTGAAAGAAAAAAATCTAAGAAAATGTCATCCAAGTAGGGCAGAAAGGAGGAATAAGAAAAACATTCCAAGTCAGAAAAACAAAACAAAAACTCTAATAACAAACCCCCCAAAAGAATAACAGAATAAAGAAAAGAATCAGAGAACATGCAGTATGATGTAGTCATATATTTTCTAAAGTATGTTACCCAGAATTAAATCAAATAAATCTGCAAAGACTATACCCTACAATGTCCTCTTGAATATGTCCAATATTAAATGTTGTAAAACTTCACATTAAGATATATTTTTAAATGTATTGTTCAATGAATGACCTGACAAATTTATCTGACTACTGACACTCCCTTCATCTCCCATAATTTCCATTAACTTCCCAAGAAACTAATAGTCTATCTAACACAAGAGCCAGGCACAATATGGTCATGGGCTAGATAAGCAACAGGTAGTGGGGGAATGAAAGGCTGGCTATGACATTAATTTAAATAATGGCTTTGAGGGTTGTGTTAAAAAGTTTATTCTATTCTTCAAGCAATGGGCGGGGGGTTGTTTAGGGTTATAAATCAAAGTTATATGAAAAAAATTACTTTTACATAAATAATTCTGAATGTGAGAGAAGGATTAAGAAAAGGAAAACTGGATGCGTTTTAGGAAGCCATGACTGTGGCGCGCGCTCTCTCTCAAACACACACACACACACACGCACGCACACACGCACGCACGCACGCACGCACGCACGCACACACGATGAAGCTTTCAACAAGAGCCACAGCCACAGAAAGAAACAAATCTGGGGCATTACATTCAAGAGGTAAGATTTGCAGCAAAAGTTCTAAGCTCAAATATCTACAACAGGTAACATAAAACAGGGAAGATATCTAAGAGGTGAAAAAAAAAACTGAAAAAAATTAGTGAAGACAGAATACAGAGCAGAAGAGATGGGAGCCAAAATTTCTAAAGGGAACAACTGTGACTTAGCTCCAGCCAATCATTGCCAAGTGAAAAAGTACTACTCAGGTTTTCTGGGATAAGCCAGAAGTTTGGATTTTTCTGTGAAATCTCCCATTTAAGAAATAATAGCCTGCCAGGTGCGTCTATAATCCTAGCACTCAGGGAGGCTGAGGTGGGTAGATTACCTGAGCTCCCTCAGGAGTTCGAGAACAGCCTGAACAAGAGCAATAGCCAGCCACTGTAGTGTGTGCCTAGAGTTACAGCTACTTGGGAGGCTAAGGCAAGAGTTCAAAGTTGCTGTGAGCTATGATGCCATCGCACTCTACCAAGAGCAACAAAGGGAGACTCTGTCTCAAATAATAATAATAATTATAATTAAATAAAAAATTAAAAAAATAAGAATAGCTAAAAAAAATTTTTTTTTAATTTAATGTAGCATAGGGCTAAACAAAATATGGCTTTGGCCCAAATGTGACCCACCAATTTATAAACTCTGATGTATAAGACACAGCTGATCCATGTGGAAAAGATGCCACAGTTTTCCAGTGTGAGTCACTGGATGAGTGATAAGACAGATAATGAAATAAATGGTCAATAAAGAAAAAATATCAGACTCCCCCCCCCCCTCTACTTATACCTTCCAATAAGAGAAGATACTTCCCATTCCCAGGATACTGTAAAGTGTCTGAGGGTCATATAGCTGAAATTTTGGTGTGAATTATAATCATCTAGAGGACTTGTTCACAGTGCTGAGTCCCAGTCCTAGAGTTTCTGATTCAGTAAATCTGGGGTGGTGCCCAATAATTTACATTTGTAACTCACTCCCAGGTGGTGTTATTGCTTTTCCAGGGATAATACTTTGATAAGTTCAGGGCAAACTAGCACTTGGTATTAAACATCTGGAGATCAGCAGAAGGAGTTAAGTCTAAGGATGAATATTTAAGACTCAGTGGTAAATGATACTAAATACGATATTCTCAATAGGTTTGCAGAATAAGAATAAACAAGTAGGATGTCACAAACTGATACTGTGCAAAAGATGAGTCAGCAAAAATGACTAAGAAAGGGTAGAAATAATAGTATCAGTAAATGAAAATAAATTTCCAATATGAAGGAGAATAAAAGAAATTATGTAGAATGAGAGTTGAGAAAAGAGCACAAGATTTTACAAATGGGTAGTCACAAACCAATTATTTCAGATAGGATTTATGAAGTGGTCTTACAACAGTACACTGAAAGTAAGTTGTTGGAAAGATGAAACCGTGAATATAAGCAGGAAAAAGTTTTAGTAAGAAGGATGGTAGAATAAATAAGATACAAGATCAACAATAGATTTAAACAGTGTTATTTTGCTGGGCACAATGGCTCACGCCTATAATCCTGGCACTCTGGGATGCCAAGGCAGGAAGATCACTTGAGCTCAGGAGTTTAAGACCAGTCTGAGCAATGTGAGACCCTGTCTCCACCAAAAATAGAAAAAATTAGCCAGGCATGGTGGTGTGTGCCTGTAGCCCCACCTATTTGGGAGGATTGCTTGAGCCCAGGAGTCTGAGGTTGTAGTGAGATATGATGATGCTAATGTACTCCAGCTGATCAACAGAGTGAGAATCAGTATCCAAAAAAAAAAAAAAAGTGCTATTTCACAAGCAGTAGTTGATTTAACAGGGAGCAGTAGAGTTTTCAAAGATCAGAAGATCAGGGAAATAGTTTGGGGGTATGACAGTAGCAAAAAAGTGAAGGGTATGACAGCACAAGGTGAATGTCACTAATCAAATTTTATAGTCTTGAATGGATACATATAAGTAAAGCAGGAAAAGGATGTTCAGGAAAGTACAGAGGCATCAAAGTTCCAATGAGCTAAAACAAGATGGTCAATAGGAGCAAAGAAGTGGGAGAGCTGGAAGACATGGCTATGAACTGAGGGTTGAGTTTCAAAGTTCAAAATTTTTACCACTAGAATAATTTTAGGTGATAATAATATCCAAAGTATTGCTAAAGTAAAGGTCTTTGGAGGCAACCTGTAGATTTGTAGATAGTGGCTAGCAAAACGTGATGAAGTGAGTTTTACAAAGGAAAAATAATGTAGGAAGGAAGCTAGAAAATATTCTAATATGGAATTAGGGAGCCCCTAACGTGATGAACTTAGTTCCAAAAATCAGTTTGTCAGAGAATAAAAAATAAAAAAAAAAAGAACAAAAGGAGATTTGCTTGTCATACAGGGAATCCTAAAACTGAAAAATTAACTCCAGACTGCCTCTCAATTCAGAGCTATTTTTAATAAATTATGGTGCTTTCTATTTTTAAAAGAATGTGTTTGCTGATTATAAAAATCAAACTCCTACAAAACACAACAACTTCTGGAGATGGGGTAAAGGAGGCACAAAACAGGGGGTCAAAGACAAAAGAAAACATTTTGGAAAAAGTAGTTCTCTCTACTCCTCTTAATAAGTCACTCTCATGTGCTTCTTTCTTTTTCCAAATCCCAAAAACAGAAGTAATAAATTAAGATTTTGGTTTTGGCCTTTTCCGAAGTTGTAAGTCACCACTATTACATATAAAATTCAGGTGCAGAATCTAGAAAAGGACTATGAATTTTATTTTGAAAACCTGTAAATTGTTTGGAATTTTAACAAATTCCACTTTTTCAATTGTACAAAAAGGAAAGTTAAGTAAACAAGATATTGAACACAGCAGTAGATGAGTTGTTTCTTTCTTTCTTTTTTTTTTTTTTTTAGAGACAGAGTCTCACTTTATCACCCTTGGTAGAGTGCTATGAAATCACAGCTCACAGCAACCTCCAACTCCTGGGTTTAGGCAATTCTCTTGCCTCAGCCTCCCCAGTAGCTGGGACTACAGGCACCTGCCACAATGCCTGGCTATTTTTTTTATTGTTGCAGTTTGGCTGGGGCTGGGTTTGAACCCACCACCATCAGTATATGGGGCCGGCGCCCTGCTCACTGAGCCACAGAGTTGTTTCTAATCAGACGTTACAGGAAAGTAAATAGGGTTAAAGCCAGTAAGGTAGTCAAAATGAGTATTAAAACATAGGAGAAACATTAAAAAAAAAAGTAATAAAAATAAAGAAAAAAGACTAAAAAATAGAAGTAGGAAAGTAAAACTATGAACAACAAAAAAAGATCAAGATCAGGCAGAGATTTAAAAAGCAATTTCTGCCAAGCACAGTGGGTTACTCCCATAATTCCAGCACTCTGAGAGGCTGAGGCAGGTAGATTCCCTTGAGCTCAGGAGTTGGGAGATCAGCCTGAGTAAGAGCATTATCTCCTAAAGATCCCGTATCTACTAAAAATAGAAAAACTTAGTGGGGTGTTGTGGTTGGCGCCTGTAGTCCCAGTTACTTGGGAGGCTGAGGCAGGAGGAGTGCTTGAACCCAGGAGTTTGAGGTTGCTGTGAGCTAGGCTGATGTCATGGCACTCTAGCCTAGGCAAGAGAGTAAAACTCTGTCTCAAAATAGTAATAATTATAATAATTTCCTCCTCCCTATAATGCTACCAAGTCAATATTTTCCCTTTTAGTTTTTAAAGCATCTTACAATTAACTTGACCTTTTTTTCCTTTTGGAGTACAGTTCCAAATTTTTACTATATAGATCTATGTTACTACCACATAATGAATAGTGATACATGTAACACATATGACAGATTTGTATCATAGCTATGGTGAACAATTTCATCACTCCCAAACTCTCTCCTTACTTTCCCTTAAAAGTTCTTTTTTTCACAGAGAGGGTCTCACTCTGCTGCCCAAGCTCAAGTGTAGCAGCACAATCAGTTCACTGTAGCCTCAAACTTTTGGTTTCCAACACTCCTCTCACCTTAGCCTCCTGAGTAGCTGGGATTACAGCCACTGTGCCCCTTTAAAAAGTTCTGGCAATCATGCATCTTGCCCTATATAGCAATCTCTAGTTTAATTTTATATACTAATTCTAATTAAAAATTAGAATTTAATAAGTTTTATAGGATAAGATAGCCTAATAAAGTGATTCTCTAAAACATTTAAAAGAAAAATATCAAGTATGAAGTATAAGAGATATATATGACTTTTAATTTTCTTTAGAATTATTTGGGAAAATAAACTCTCTGGGTTTTTTAAAAACACAAATATTTTGTTTGGGATTTTACCCACTTTTTCAGTGCTGGGAAGGTTTTTAAATTAATCAGGATGTATAACTTTAATTTTTAATTATAACTTTAAGAGTTCAAATACAAAATGCAAAAAAAAACGATTAATTCAAGTGCATCTAAAACAGTTATCTTGCCAAATACACTTTAATACTTAAGATGCACAGTTATTTCATAATATACCTCCCACAAAGACTCTATTGTAAGAAGACATTTGAAAAGATTTTTTTTAAGTAGTAGAAACAAGTTTTCATACAATGAAATAATTAGCAATAAAAAGGAACAGATTACTGATTCCACTTAACTAAATTTTTAGATGAATGCATCTAAAAAAAACGTTATGCTAAGTGAAAGAAGGCAGGTACAAAGTTAATCTATCATGACAGAAATCAGATCAGTGAATGACTTGGAGGCTGCGCATAGGAGACTGACAACAAAAAGTCAGGATGTAACCTTCCAAGATGATGGAACTGTTTTATATTTCAACCATGGCAACAATTACCTACAACTTTCAAAATCCATCATATTGTTCACTTAAATGTGTTTATTTTATTACATGAAAATTATACTTGAGTAAAGTTGGTGTTTGGAAAGTTACAAGTGCAGAAGCTAATTTTCTTTTAGTCTCAATTAACGTAGATTTACAATAATAATTAAATTTAATTGATTCAAGAACTAGTTAATACTAATAACAGTCATTAAATATTTGACATACAGAGAGCAGAGAGAGAAAGGAGGGAGGAGTGGGGAAAAGAAGAGCAAAGAGAGGGAAGGAGGGGAGGGGGTGTGGCCTTGGTGTGTGCCACACCTTTTGGGGGCAAGACACAATTGTAAAAGGGACTTTACCTAACAAATGCAATCAGTGTAACCTGGTTTCTTGTACCCTCAATGAATCCCCAACAATAAAAAAAAAAAAAGAAAAGAAAAAAAATTAAAAAAAAAATATTTGACATATGATACTAAAAGTATCATTTAAAAAAAAACGTGAAAGACATAAGCCATACACTTAAAAGATACTTTGACTGCAAAAACTTTCTTATTCTCTTACAAATTTTGAGCAAAGGCTAAATAGTGAGTGTCAAGATCGTCTTAATGTTTATAAAAGTCTCACGAGTTACCCACATGATAATCTTTTAAATAGTGCAGCCATCTGGTCTGGTTTGTCAAAGCTGGTCCTCATTTGTGTTAGCACATCAACGTTCTCCACCACAAGTTTCTAAAAAAAAAAAAAAAAAAAGAAAGAAAGAAAGAAAAGATCCTAGGTCAGACACAGATTTGTGTTAATGAGATACGAGCATGCTTAGAAATTACACTCTGGCAAGCAGGAAACACAATTTATGAAATCCTGATGCTCTATGCTATATACTTTTATTCTTGTTTGAATTAAAGAATCTTAAAATTATTCATGTATGGTTAGTGTTCTTCAGTTTGTAAATTCAAGGAGTCCAGAGAAAAGCAACAAAGATCATTAGTAGGATCACTTTATGCTAAGACACAGAACAGTATCAATAATAAAATGTAGACACTAACATGGATCTAGAAAACAACAAATTCCAACCAAAACAATGGGAACTTGCTGAAGTTAAAGCTGGCCAAACAGGCCAGAGTCTGTCTTTGGACAACGAGTACATCACTGGTCATTTACAATCAGAGGAAGAATAACTGATGGGGCGTAGTAGTATTTGATGGGGGATCATATTATAGCGATTTTTCCCACTTCAAATTATAAAATGGAAGTGTAAAACGGTCTCTCTAAGGGACCATTGAGAAAAGGGAAGAGAAAATGAAAAGACAGAAGTAATGGAAGGAGTGAAGAATAGTTATTTAAGAAAAGTATAACTCATTAAAAAAATGCTTTTCCTAAAAGCAGAATTGGGAAAATAATTTAGTTTAAAAATTGTAACTAAAGCAAATATAATTAATTTCATTCTGGCAGAATCAGTATGGATAACAATAAACTGAGCTGCTAAAACAATGAAGGAAGAAAGTGGATAAGACTTTCTCTTTGTTGCAACTGTTACCTGTGCCATCTGCCTTTATAACTAAGTTCACCATTACCACACTTACCAGTTCTTTCATAATTCAAGTGACATTTTAAAATTAATTTCTGATCTCAAAAAAATTCATTTAAGTCAGAATTTTATGTTGGGGTCTCTATACAAGGTGGCCATAAAGTTTGTGTGCAGTTTAAAATAGTGTATTGCACACAAACTTTAAGGCCACCCTGTATATATTTCCAGGTTCATCCCTGGATATTTCTTTTTTTTTTTCCTGCTCAACCAACTTTTAATTAGCCAAGTGTGTTCTGACCTTTATTTGGACAGAATGGAAGATACCAAAGGAAAAAGAGACAAGATCCTTACCCTGAAAAAATTAAAATCAACTTGATACACACTGCACAAGAGAATAAGACTTAAAGATATTTACTGGGTAGCATTTGAGTAGTGCAAGACAGCACAGAACAGAGTAAACCCACACAAGGGGACACCATCAGCAACTATGACAGGGAGTTAAGGAGAGCAATTGGGGTATACATCCTGGAAGGTGGAAAAGCATCGGTCATGTGTTCTCATTCCCCAGATACCAGTGGCTTCTTATGGCCCTTTAGCAATTGAGCTCCTGTAAACTTCAGTTTGCTCAGCTCTAAAACAGAAGGTCAGGATTAGGTGAGGAGACTCTAAGATCTTCCAATTATAACAAAACACGATTCTAAAAACAAATGCAAAAAACCGGTACGGTGAGATATTACAGGAAAGAGAAAGTATGGCACAAAGCCACAGAGGGAGGAAAAAAACTAGTTGTTTGTGCATGGACGTGGTGTAATATGTGGCAGCACTCAAGCCTGTTTAACTATTCTAAAGGTTCTGAGGACGATAACCTTAGAAACTGGTGAAACACAGTGCTAAGCAAGGTAAGAGACCCTAACCTGAGGCCACAACAGAGAAAGAGATAAAGCAGTCAGAGTCGGACTTCTCTTCATGCTCCCCACCTCACTCCATTCTTTTTGTTTTCAGGGAACTTTATTACCACCCCTTCCCCAAACCCACACCCCAAATACAGGAAGATGAGGGTGTGGTTAAGACTCTTTAGGCTCACACAAGCAGCTCCTTCTTGTGAGCCAGGAAGCCCAGAGCCACTGCTGAAAGGATGTTGGTCAATCCAATCAGCTTCAGCAGGCCTGGCACAGAGGGCAGATGTCTCTCCAAGAAGGTTGTAGTGATGAGTCTCGCAGAGACGCCCACCAATTCTGGTTCTCACTGCCAGATTTCATCCTCTGGAATCTTCCCCACAGCATGGAGGATCTCTCAGGCTCCTCTCTCCCCAGCCTCCACAGCTCCCTCCATGTAGCCACTCCCGTGTGTGGCAGTCTCAGTGCCCGCAAAATAATCCTGCCCCCTGGTTGGCGTAGTACCTTCCATACTGAGTCATGATCCCAGGGTGGGGGGAAGTAGGTGCTATAGCAGCCCCCAGAGTTCTGCTCCTCACACCAGTTCTTCTCTTCATTATGTGATGGTTTCAGAGCTTCTTGGGATCCTAGAACTTTTACATAGAGCTCACAAAATTTCTTCATCCTTTCTTCTTTGGTAAGACGTGGCAGCTTTCTGGCTTTGTGGGCAAGAATAAATCCCATTATTGCAGCATAGCTGCCATCAGGTTTGGTGTTATCCAATGTGTAGGAAATTGGAGCTTCCTCCCCTTCAATAGTCATGGTTCCACAGTGATCCTTTTTCCTCCAGAAAGGGTCATTGTAGTAAACTATACACATAACAGAACCCAGAAGCACACAACTGATCAGCTGTTTCCTCTCATCAGCAGAGGGGGATTGAAGTGAATCTTCATTCCCAGAGTAGGAAGAACAGCACAAATCACATATTTAGCCTCATACATCTCATGGTTTAGGGTCTTTCAAAGGACATTTTCTCCTGTCTGGTCAACGTAGATCACAGGCCTCTCCAGCTTCACTCTGTCCCCAAGAAGGTGCATTATCCGCTTGCTCACTTGACCAGATCCACCCACAAATTTCCTCTCCTTTATTCCACCTAGAGCGCAGGTGGGGTGAGATTCCTGACCAGAGAAATCCACCCATCCCTGGATATTTCAACTAAGCATGCACATACTTTAAGTGCTATGGTGGTTGTTACAAAGGGAAGCTGATAATTGATTTAAGAGGAACATGAAAAACTATACAGAAAATCTATAAAAATCATTTTTCCTTAATCACTAATATAAATTTTGTTTTTGTTACTTGACCATATATCTTCAGTTTATTTCTCATTATGTGTCTAATTACATGTTCAGCTGCAGTCACATTTATTTGCTACATTTAACTTCTATAGTTTTGATTAGACTGTCTGTTATCTCTGGGCCAATTTAAAATCTTCTCAATCTAACTGTTGATTCAATACATGTTCAAATTCTATCCCAATCCTGATAGTGCTCACTTTTTTTTTTTTTTATTGTTTGGGATTCACTGAGGGTACAAATAATTAGATTACACTGATTGCTATGATTAAAGTCCCTCTTATAATTGTGCTCCGCCCCCAAGAGGTGTGCCATACACCATGATCCCAATCCCTCTCCTTCCTTCCCTCTCTCTGATCCCTCATTTCCCTACCCAATCCCTTGTGTTAGTTCATATACTGCCTTCATATTAGAATTGAGTACATTGGATTCTTGCTTCATCATTCTTGTGATGCTTTACTAAGAAGAATGTGTTCCACCTCCATCCAGGTTAATACAAAAGATGTAAAGTCTCCATGTTTTTTCATGGTTGAATAGTATTCCATGGTATACATATACCACAGCTTGTTAATCCATTCCTGAGTTGGTGGGCAATGCTCTCACACTTCGAACACAGTATCATATGTTAATGACTCATAGACTCCACTGAATTTAACAAACACCCTGTTTTATGTGCCATTAAAAAAAAAAAAACCTGCCTATACTATAAGACACATAACAATTTCAGAAGCATTAATATGGGAAAAAGATATCTTAGAAACTAATTATGGTGTATATACATATATATATATATATATATATTTTTTTTTTTTTAAGCAGAGTCTCACCAAGTCCTCCAGGTTGTATATAAAGAGGACTGAGGAAGAATTAAGCAGACTTCTCACTTCCTACTTTGAGCAGGCTATGAGTCTTGACTACTGCCCTGCTTGCCTCACAAGACCACCAGAAGACATAGCTCAATTTTAAAAATGTATTACTTCTGAATAAGTAAATATACTTAGGTCAAAAGTGGCTTACAATGCTAGGCTTAAGTCTCTTGAATTCCCAGATTCTCTTTGACATTAGGCTAGAAATATCTCACTACCTGTCTATTTTTTAGCTCTCCTTTAAGATAAGATTCTTTTTAAAATATGTCTCTCCAGCTTTTTAAGTTGACCTTAGGAGAAAAGATGGTCTGAATTACTTAGCCTGTAGGTTCTTATTTTTCTATAACTTAAAAAATTTAGTTATTCTACAGAAAATAATTGTATAGGACACTAAAAAACAAAACAATTAGTCATCACTGACAGAATGAGTAATTCTAGAGATTTATCTCAATGATAGACTAGTATACAACACACTGAACTTGCTTATATGAAAATCATCATATGATCTAGAGGATTTCTTCTGTAATAAAATACAAGAATACATAAAGAAGTATGCTTCAGTACGCAAAGGCTAAGAAAATAGTCATGAATGACACCTTCTGCAGTTCTGAACAACATGCAAGCAGTTTAATCCAAAGCAATGTGGATTACATCTTGGGGTTGCTAAGAGGTTAGGATCATTTATGCCTTGTAATCCTAGCACTCTGGGGGGGCCGAGGTGAGTGGATAGCTTGAGCTCATGAGTTTGAGACAAGCCTGAGCAAAAGTAAGACCCCTTCTCTACTAAAAAAAAAAAAAAGAAAGAAAGAAAGAAAAAAAAGAAAAACCGATGCAAAAGAATTGCTAGAGCCCAAGAGTTGGAGGTTGCTATGAGCTATGATGCCACAGCACTCTACCCAGGGCAACAGCTTGAGACTCTGTCGCAAAAAATAAATAAATAAAATAAAAGCATCCCCAAACAAAATCATTGTAAAGCACTGTGCAATGCTGGAGAACTAAATCCTTAGATCTTTGTTTTGATGAACCCAAAATGATGAAAACACAATACTAGAAATGTAAAGATTTCATATGAAGCCTTTTGAAAAATGTAATACTTAAACAACTCAAGATTCAGTATTTAAAAGCAAAAAAGTAAAAATAGAAAAACCAAAAACGTAATCAGGATTTGAAAAAGTCTTTCTAGGGCGGCGCCTGTGGCTCAGTGAGTAGGGCGCCGGCCCCACATGCCGAAGGTGGCGGGTTCAGGCCCAGCCCCGGCCAAACTGCAACAAAAAATAGCCGGGCGTTGTGGCGGGCACCTGTAGTCCCAGCTGCTTGGGAGGCTGAGGCAAGAGAATCGCGTAAGCCCAAGAGTTAGAGGTTGCTGTGAGCCGTGTGACACCACGGCACTCTACCCGAGGGCGGTACAGTGAGACTCTGTCTCTACGAAAAAAAAAAAAAAAGAAAAAGTCTTTCTAAAACTAACATTAAATCAATAATAAAATGTGCAAGTTACTATGAAGATAAAGACTTTAAAAGTTTCAGAGAAAACCTTTTTACAATTTGAAACCATCTTGGTTTTAGGACATATTGTATTTAATGAGAAACCCAGGCCAATTCATACCCATGTACGTTAAAAACGATGAATTTATCCTCTTACACAAGAAGTTTGTTGCATCTAGGTTTTTGATTTGGGTTTAATATCAAATATTTGAAAAAGAATGTAGGTAAGAAATAATACTCCTGAGTCAGTGAATTCAACAGCATTTAAAAAGTCAACATTACTTGTACTATCCCCATATCAATTTTAAATCAAATTTTAATAGTATCTAACAAAGCATCACAAGAATGGAGAAGCTTGAATCCTATGTACTCAATTTTGATATGAGGACAATTAATGACAATTAAGGTTATGGGGGGGAAGCAGAAACAGGGATGGAGGGAGGGGGGTGGGGCCTTGGTGTGTGTCACACTTTATGGGGGCAAGACATGATTGCAAGAGGGACTTTACCTAACAATTGCAATCAGTGTAACCTGGCTTATTGTACCCTCAAGGAATCCCCAACAATAAAAAAAAAAGGAAAAGAAAAATAATATCTAACAAGGAAAGAATACAATCACTCCAAGACATAAAAGAGAAATGTTAAAACATTAACTTCCTTTCATTTCTTTTCAAGAATAAGAATGCATTTGATAACATTAATACTTAGGGACAAGGCTGTAAGAGTAAGTTCGTAAAAGAACTGTTAACAGGACATGATTGCAAAAGGGACTTTACCTAACAATTGCAATCAGTGTAACCTGGCTTATTGTACCCTCGATGAATCCCCAACATTAAAAAGAAGAAAGTAAAAAAGAACTGTTAACAGAGTAAGATAACATCTGTACTTAAAAGATACTGAAATAATGAACAATATAAACTTTACTAAAAATAACTATAAAGCAAATATTTTGGTCTAAAAATAACTGTAAAAAATATAAGATGTGGAAAGCTATTTTTTAAGGGTAATATAGTGAAAGAAACAAAAAGAAAATTTATCTGATTGCAAATTAATATGAAATAGTATGGTATAGCTCCCTAAAGTCTTAAAGCTATGTTAAAGCATATTAGTAAGTACAGTACCCAGAATAAATATGTGCACTCTAGCTAAAACTTATTCTCAGTTTAGGTATTATTCTCTAAGAATAACACCAAAAAGACAGAGTTTGTATAGAGAAAAGATTAATGATGGCAAAGTGACGGACTATGAATATATTTCACATGAAGAAGACAAATATGTGAAGGTGAGCTCATCAAAAGTAGTCTCTGCCTCTTGAAGAATGAGAACTAATCAAAAATTATTACCTAGATATTGCTTCAACATAAATTAGAGATATGTAGTAATTGATGAGACTGCCTCATTTTCAAAAAGACAATGATATGCCTAGAAAAGGCAGCATGTGTTCCTGCATCACACAGAAGTAGGTTACGTGACTGCAGTAATCTCTCTCAGTTCCACAGGCAGTGCAGCATGGACTAGCAGGAGTTCTGGAATTAGAAAATCTTCATGGGTTTAAATTTTGGTTTCACCACTTAGTAACCGTGTGAGCCTGGACAATTTATTTAATTCTTGGCTTGAATATTCTAATCCATAACATAGGAAACACAGCTGCTTTGAGGATTTAAAAGTTAATATTTATAAAGAGGTTAGAGAACTTATGGAACAAAGAGTCAAGAAAGTTGGTTATTTTTATTTTTGTATCAAACAAATATTTAGTAAGTGCTTACTTTGTGTTGGTAAGTTAATACAGGGTGGACATAAAGTTTGTGTGGAATTTAAAATAGTTTAACATAGTAAATGATCTCAAAGAGTATTTGAGATGACATAACAGCAAGTAGGCCTGCCAGGCTGCAGGAATAAAGGTGGCACGAAAAAGTATAAGGCCAGATCCTTAACAGCATTATTAAGGACATGTCTCAACTCTCTTAGAAATAAATTCAGAAAGATCCAAATTAGGCTAGTGTTTTTTTTTTATTATTGCACCATGATACTCAGGTCCATCAACTGAAATAGCAAAGACACACTAAAAATACTGAAAATTCCAGACATGCCTATTTATTCAGTCTGAAATAAAAAAGTTGGCCAAAGTGATATTACTGAGCTGTGATTCTTCTGTTATCTCATACAAAAAAGAATATAAGAAAAGAAACTGAAGATAAGAAATTTGTTACCTGAGGACACTAGGACAGAAAAAGGATCATGTACTTATAGGAGAATGAGTCAATGAATAAGAATTGCTTATAGAGACTTTAAACTACCATTTCACTGTCTGTATATTTAAAACCATATAAAGTACACAACTTATGTATTTAAAAACCATAAAATACCTAAAAGATATTTTTGTATAAGAATTCCAGAATAGTCTAAAAAAATAACAATGAGGATAATGATATGACAAATACCAAAATAATATTTATTCAGTGCTTTGTGTCAGACACTATGCCAAGTACCTAAAAGTGTGGTATGAATGCTCTCATTTAATTCCCTCAAAGTAAAAGCTTAGTGATTTTAATTATTTGCTCAAAATCAAAGCTTAAAAGCAACAGGACTAAAATTTACATGAGCCTAACTTGAAAGCTTGTGCTCTTAACTATAAGGCAATATCTCCTTTCTTTTTTAAATGTTTAAATATACTAAGCTTTTAGTCAGACTGACCCTTGCTATTTATTTTACTCATGCAGCAAAATTTACTATGATTATTTAATATTTAAATTATTAAGTAGAATATTATTAAACCTATAGGAATTAACTTATTCTATAATTTTCAGTAAATCAGGTCACCACATTTAAAATTCCAAGTGCTACACTTGAAATGCACGCTATTTATAGTACCATAAACTATTCTCTTAAGAAATTTAAATGCGGGCGGTGCCTGTGGCTCAGTCGGTAAGGCGCTGGCCCCAAGGGTGGAGGGTTCAAACCCGGCCCCAGCCGAACTGCAACAAAAAAATAGCCAGGTGTTGTGGCAGGCGCCTGTAGTCCCAGCTACTCGGGAGGCTGAGGCAAGAGAATGGCTTAAGCCCAGGAGTTGGAGGTTGCTGTAAGCTGTGTGAGGCCACGGCACTCTACCGAGGGCCATAAAAAGTGAGACTCTGTCTCTACAAAAAAAAAAAAAAAGAAATTTAAATGCAAGGCACAAAAACCAACCAAAAACTTACACAAAGAAAAAGCTACATTTCAAAATACACCTTTTCTATATTCTTAAGTCCAAAAGTTTTAGTGGCCCAAGCTCAAATTCTTTCAAAAACTATATAGTTATTTACAAAAATTCATTCAATTTTAATCCCCTTAGCATACACTGAGATATTTCTAAAGAGCTAAAAATAAAGAAATTATTTAAAATGTTGTTGCTTCAGTTCCTTTATGTATCTTTAATGGAACATTAAGCATTCTAAAGACATTTTTCAACCAACTTGAAGAGCGTAAGGTAATTTAAAAGACTGCTTAATAAAAAGAACGAATGATAAGCCTAATCTGTAACACATTCAAACTACAAGTGTGAACACATTTTGAATTCTGGAATTTTGAACCTGGTATTTCAAAGAGAAGTATCATGATACAATAGAATGAAGAAATGAAGACTTGACCAAAAGCTGAAAACTTGAGTTCAGTCCCCTTTGGCAAGTCAATTTACCTCTTCAGGCTTTCTGTTTTCTCACCTGTGAAACAGAAGTAAACTAAGATGCCATCAAAAAGCTCTGCTTTTAATATAAATTCTTTTCTTTTTTTTTTTTTTTTTTTTTTAATTTGGCCGGGGCTGGGTTTGAACCCGCCACCTCCAGCATATGGGACCGGCGCCCTATCCGCTGAGCCACAGGCGCCGCCCTATAAATTCTTTTCTATTCTTAAAATAACATTCTAGGATTGTTGTTCATAAACCTGAAATTTTTTTCAGAAATTAATGTTTAAAAGCTAAAATTGATAAAGACTATTTTACCTTAAGTTCAGCAACTTGTGATGAAATATGCCACATGAGACTTTCACTTAGGAACTTCATACCATACGGGCCTAGTAGTTCTGATAGTGACCTCATTTCTGAAAGAAAATATAATTACATACTTTTCACAGAGCAAATACTTTAAGAAAGTTGACATTAATTGGTAATTAATGGAACATACCATTACAACAAATTATGGTATAACACACCATTACAGAAACAAATTATTAATGCAAAATCCTGAGAAAAGCCTCTGGAATAAAAATACAGAAGTACTTCTAAGATACAACATGCAATTACTTCTAAGATACAACATGCAATTACACAATGAAAAACCAAAAGAATCAAGATATCAGCCAAAGAATCAAGTTTTCTTCATTCTCTGAACAATGTTAAAGAATTATTCACCTGAAATGTCAGAATATTCCTCTGCATTGAATGTTAATTCATTTTCTGTGGGTAAGTTCACAAATGCTTTCATTGCAGGAAAATAAGCTATGTGGCCATTGCTAACTTGTCTTAATAAAGTTTCCAAATACCTAGGGAGAAAAGGAAATTTGTACCCAGGAGAAATTATTTAATTCAAAATTTATTATGGTATACATTCCTGCATGTAATTTTAAGTTGACTAATAACATGAATGAGGGTGTATCCATAAAAAATTACTTCTCCTAAGTAATTCACCACAAAGAAACTTTCTATTTTCCAAATTGCTAAATGTGTTCCTTACCAGTTTGTATACAGGCTTGTAATGGTTGGCTCTCCATGACTGTCTAAATGTTGCGTTTGTTGAAGAAGAACATTATTAAATACTCTTGTAATATCAATTTGCACATAGTTTTCTATTGACTGGAGTACGGTCATGTATGCTCTGACACTTGTTAAAAGCTCTGATGGTTTTGCGATTTCCTGTGTGGTTTGATTATACATAGTCATCCCAACAATTGACCTATGGGTTGGAGGAAGGTAAGAAAAGAACTCTGACTTCTCCATTATGTAAATAAACCATTCAACCTATTGTTATCTAATAGTAAGTAATTAATAACATTAACTCAATAATTCATTACAAAGGCATAAAATTACTACTGTCTTTATCTTCCTAAGAAATAAACCTAAAAAAGAATAAATACCTAAAAACTACAAAGAAATGGGAATGCAAACAATAAAAAACATTCTATGAACTTCAGTAGCAAAAATGATTAAAACATAAAGAAGATTTTAAAAATTGCCCTTAACATTGTTTGTAGCAAAGACAATGAACTATTTAGTCCTCAGATTGAATTTATTTGGCATTGTTATGTGCCAGGAGTTTTTTAAGCTTTACATAAATTACCTACAATGCTCACATTTAATAGACATACTATGTAATTATTATCACTATCATTTCACAAATGTAAAAAACTAAGGCTCAGGACTGGAGTAAATCGATTAGGTCTCTTTGTTTGGATGTGGTATGTCTAGGCTTTGACCCAAGTCTGCCTGATTTAGTGCTGCCTCTCACCAAACTGCATGACAATTAAAGAAAAGAAGGCAACAAACAACTTTATTCTTTAATCACTCACACCACATAAAACAGTCCTGATTACCCCAAGAAAACACAAATTTTGAAAATAGTTCCCTAAATGCTTTTCCCACATCAACTACCCCTATTTCACTTTCTTTAAAACTCCCTGAGCATTAGATTTATGAAGATCTTAGACTTGTATCTGTAAGAATGGATCCTTAAAAACAAGAGACAAATCCTTAGAAAAGGCCCAGAAGAGCCAACTCAAAAAGAAAATTGCTATCCTTATGTATATCCCCTAAGACTGTGCTCAAGTGATCAGCAAAAGTAAACCCACTAATACTCAACAAGCAATTTGTCCTAGCACAAAAATCTTTCCCAGGTAAACAAGTTGTTCCCCTTGCTGTGATCCTGGTCACTAAGTAGATGTTTAGTTAAAAGAATATTTTCTTCTTCCATGGATTAAAAAGCCAGAGTGAAGGAAAGCAAGGGAGCTATAAACTGAACCCTCCATTCTATCAATCAATCTTCTGTCCCTAGCTGCTTGACAATAATAAATACCAAAAGACGTAATGTCTCTTTAGTTTAAATGCTAAAGCCAGGTCGGCATTCTTGCTCAGGCCCATAATTCTAACACTTTGGAAGGACAAAGCAGAAGGATCACCTGAGACTAGGAGATCAAGACCAGCTCGAGCAATTTAGGAGGAGCATGTCTTTACAAAAAAGAAAAATTAGCTGGTGGGCAGAGTACCAGGCACCTGTAGTCCCAGCTTCTGGGAAGGCTGAGGCAGGAAGATTGCTTGAGCCCAAGAGCCTGAGAGTGCAGTGATGATGTCACTGCATTCTAGTCCAGGCAATAGAGCAAGGTCTTATCTCAAAAAACAAATAAATACATATTATGAACATTAAGGCATTGTATGTTTTATAGATGCCAACCTTACTAAGGAGAGTGAAGACAGTCTTTATTCATCACCAGCCTCTTTGCAAGTCAACTGACGATTTAACATTCAATTTAATATTGTTCTATTTATTTACTGTCCTATTTTATTCCTTAATTCTTATAGTGTTGTCTCATCAACTACACTTCTAAGCTTTACGCTATTTCAATGCTATTTTTGTACATTAATATTTTCTTTAAAAAAATACATGTGTGACTTTAGAAAAAAATTGAAGCAACATTTATAAAATGAAAGGTTTCTTATCACATGTACTGTCACTTTAAGAAGTTCATATATATAATTTACACAATTCTAATTAGAATTAAGACCTCAAATATCTAGAATTCTACTGGCTTAATAAGCATCATGCATTTGAATTCAGAAAAGATATAAGAGATCACCTAGTCCTGAGGTTTTCAAATATTTGACTGTGACCTACTGCAAGACATGTTCCGTACTACCACTCAGTAAACATATACATATTCATAACTGACAAGTTTCATGCACCAATATTTATATTTACTGCATACAATGCAGTGTTTTTCTATTTCTTCTTTGTTTGCCTCCCCCTTCTTTCTTCCTTTAAATGTTAAATACAACCTAAAAAACTGATTTTATAACCTTACTAGGTTACTACCTTCAATCTGAAATACAATGATCTGCTCTAATCTTCTCATTTTAAATATAAGAAAACTAAGACTCATAAAGACGAACTGGCTTGTACAATGTTACTGGTTAATAACAAAAAGTATAGGAAAAGAATTTGGGCAATATAAGTAATTCTCAGTTCCCTATTCTTTATATTTTCTAGTTCATTATTATTAATACTCGTTATCAGTTTTGCCAAGGCTTTTCCTTACAAAAGAAAACACTACAAAGGTATTAGTAATTACTCTAACAAACTCATTAACTCAGTCAATAAAGGAAAAAAGTTTATATTCTCTCTTACTTAGAAAGATGAACTGGCTTGTACAGTATTACTGGTTAATAACAACAAGTATAGGAAAAGAATTTGGGCAATAGAGGTAATTCTCAATTCCCTATTCTGTATATTTTCCAGTTCATTATTCTCAAGACTATATCAGTTTTACCAAGGCTTTTCCTATAGAAGAAAACATTACCAAGGTATTAGTAATTACTTTAACAAACTCATTAATTCAATCAACAAACAGAAAGAGTTTATATTCTCTCTTACTTAGTAAAGCGGATTTCCAGATGAGAAGTCAAATATTCTCGTGGGGTAAAGGTATGTTCCCATACCACCATGTTTGGTACATAATTTATAGAGAAACATAATTCAGAAAGTGCAGTGTGCAATTTATCAAGGCTGAAAAACAATTAATAAACTGTAAATAAAATATTCACCATTTAATCATAGGCAATACAAAATCAATTTTATAAACGTTATCAGGTTTCATTTGGAGACAGTAATTGCAGAATTTGATTATTTTTCTCTCCTAAACGAACAAAGTTCA
The DNA here is from genome assembly GCF_027406575.1 of Nycticebus coucang. Lineage (NCBI taxonomy): Eukaryota > Metazoa > Chordata > Mammalia > Primates > Lorisidae > Nycticebus > Nycticebus coucang. The sequence continues at coordinate 79,927,330 of NC_069786.1, forward strand.
AAATCTTTAAGGGTATAACATTTGAGAATAATTCTCTAAACGGTACCGTCATTCACTTCTACATTTAAATTGTAATGACCACACAGACTTAATATACAATAGAAAGGGCTTATTCTGTATTCATAAATGACAGTCATCTCCAATTCCTGCTATCCTTTCTCTTACAAGAGAAGGAAAAATGTGTAGAAAGGGCAAAGACTTGATCAACTTAAAAGGGAAGAAAGTAGAAAATTTACTTTAAACAAAAAATATTTACCCAATTATTGCCCACCTCTACCTTTCCTCCAAACAACAAGCAAATAGCCCTGAATGCTACCTGGTTCTAACATTTTTGTTTCAAAATAATGATATCTCAGTAGGCTCTAATATATTACAAATCTCATAAAATGAAGTTTCAGATACCTGATTTTAAATAAATTGAAAGCTATACATTGTTATAATGTACCCTACAAAATTTGTTAGGTGTATTTTTGGCCTTCAGTATTCAATATGTAAATTATCATCTAAATATATGCGCATTACACATGGACTTTATGGCCACCCTGTATTTTCTTCTAAAAGCAAAAATCTATATTTTAAGATCCAATACACACCAACAAGCTAACGAAGCCCACAAAGATTTTTTTAAATGGTTGGAAAATAAAGAATACAGAATAGCATTTTCTCAGTATTAATGCCACAGAAAAAGATTTTAAAAAGCCTCTTACTCAGAACAAAAAGATAGAATAAAGGTGGATGGCTTACTTAGTCACGACCAGCCTGTTTTTCCTCATGCTCTCAACACCTGGTTTCTCCCTTTCAGGCTCCCCTTTCTTACCAGTCTGCTTTTTTGACTTCTTATTCACTGCTTGACTGATGGTTTTGGCACAATGCTTGGGAAGCAACTAAATTTAGAAAAGAATGAAATCTTAACGTTAACAACAATTATACGAAAGCATCATAACTATTAAAGCAAACCTTAGCTGAATCCAGACTATGAAGCAAATTATCATGCTAGTACTAAAGGGCAGTGATATGCACGTGTAAGATGTACAGCTTACTTGGCTCTCTGGTAGCCCACAGGCTTGGTGGAAAACAGAAACAGGTAAATCTTGATATAATCATAAATTATATCAAGGCTTACTTAAATTATTTCTAAAAAATAAGTAAAAACATAGTAGGCAAGCAATAAATAAAAGAATTTTTACCAGAAGGCCTAAATGGCTTATGAAAAGAAACTATGTAGAGATACAATGTGTTGAGAGCCTACTGAGAACTACTATGTGGTAGAGTGTACAATGCAAGGTAAAGTAGAGAGGTTTTAGCTATTAGGAAGTGCCTGAATGCCAAGCTAGAGGCTGGATTTTAAACTGCAAGCAAACCAAAAGACAGGGACGATTTTTAAAAACAGCTACAGTATGAGCAGATATTTCCTAAGGCTAACTCTGGCACTGGCAGAAGAAAACAACGAAACGAGGAAAATGATAACATGGACAACTAGATCATAGAACTGTTAGGAATTATTCAGATGAGACAGGAAAAGGGATAAGAAATAAGGCCAAGTGTAATAAAAATTAAGAAAAATGACCGGATTTGAGAAATGTTTTATACAAAATTATGTGACAGAAAGGCAGAAATCAAAGATAACACAAAGATTTCTAACACGCTGCTAATATCACTGACTATAAAAACAAGACATAAGTGGGAAATAATTCACTTAGATTGACAAGTATAGCAAGCAAACAAGGAATGAGAAAGAACATTTTAGGCAGAAGGAGAGCTGCACTATACAATACAGTAGCCACAAACCACACATGGCTACCGAGCATGTGAAACATGCCTAGTGTAAACTAGTGCAAACACACATACACCAGATTCTAAGGATTCAATGTAAAAAATGTACAATATTTCATTAGTAATGATTACACGTAGAGATTCTAAAATTTTTGGATATAGTGAGGCTAAATCATTAACTTGTTTCTTTTTATGTTTATCATGGCTACTAGAAAATTTTATTTATTTATTTACTTTTATTTTCATTTATTTTATTTCTTAAGACAGAGTCTTACTCTGTTGCCCAGGCTACAGTACCATGACATTGACCAAGCTCATAGTAATCATACATTCCTGGGTTTAAGGGAGGAGTATTAAACTTCCTGCCTCAGTCTCTCGAGGAGCTGGGACTCCCAAGTGCCTTCCACAATGCCCGCCCAGCTAATTTGCCTATTTTTAGTAGAGATGAGGTCTGGCTCTTGCTCAGGCTCTTCTTAAACTCCTGAGCTCAAGTGATCCTCTCACCTCAGCCTCTCAGAGTGCTAGGATTACACGCATGAGTTACCATGCCCAGCTAGAAAATTTTAAATTACATATTTGGCTTGTATAAGATTTCAATTGGACAGTGCTGGGCCGGAGAAAGCAATTTAGTCATTATACACAGGAGTAGACTGTATTTTGAAAAACAAATTAAAAATTATATCGCATTTGTGACAAAGGAGTTCTTTCTTAAACAAAAAGAAAATTTCTCAGGAAATTTGCAACTACACATTTGCAGTATTACCGAGAACAGAATGTTGGAGCTCTATTAACTCCTGACATAAAATCAGAGGAAGTAGAGCATAAAACCAAAAAAATAATAATAATAACATTTTCTATAAAATCAAGTTTCAAAGTATCTCTGCAATCCTCAAAATTGGATGCTGACGTGACTTACGATGTGCCTGGGAAAGCAAAGAGGCAACACGGGGAACCTGAGACCTTTAGAAAAAGGAATCCTAAGAGCCTTCAGGTATTTACTCTAAAGCATAGAGCACTAATTTGTAGATGACTGCAAGAGTCCTGCAGTAAGGTTTGATGATGCTGGAGCAGTTTAGGCCTGTTAATTGTCAAGTAATGGGCCAAAGTCCTCTCTAGGTCAGTGCCCTATGGCTAGGGAGAAATCAAAATCTAATAGGAATGGGATCAAAATTAAGCAAGATAAGGGCAACAGAGATGAAGGCAGGCGAAAATATAAGTAAATATGGGAAAGGAAGAAGAATTAGGAAATCTGAAATATTGGTTTTATTAATGCTAAATGGAAAAAAACAGGTCAAACTTTAACCCACCATTTGTTTTTATGAAACACAGCCATTCATTTGTTCACATCCTGTCTACAAACACTTTTCCATTATAATGCCAGAGTTGAGTAGTTGTGACAGAGACCACATGGTGCACAAAACCTAAAATACGTACTTTCTAGGCCTTTACTAATAACGTACTAAAGAATAAGGCTTAGAGACAATAAAAATCACTAGAGAGATAACAACATATAATGCATTTGGGAGCATCAAACACATACTCATCTGGTGAAATAAGAGTAAATAAATGCTAACAGGAAGAGAGTAAAACTTGTAACAAGTTCAGTGCAGTATAAGTACCCCCCAAATGAGGGTAATGCAGAGAATATATGCAAGGTTTTTAATAAACTTTTCTCAGTAATTATATATTGGTGGTAGCAATATTATTATTATTAATTTTCCATGTAACATTTGAAGTAAATCTAAGATTATAAAAAATTATAATTCTTCCATCTTCTGTGCTCTTAAAAACCAGATTCACAGAGTGGAGGAAAGATGATGTATTAAACACATAGATGTAAAACAGAAGAGGAAAAGAATCTTGTTGTTCTGAATTTGCAGTGGAGAGATCAGTATGAACTCATGAGTGTGACAGGAATGAAAATGTCCTGATGGGAGACCAACATGCATCCCTAATGCCCAGATTTGGATCTTGAAATACCATTTTCCACTAAAAGGAACTAGAAGAAATGACTCATTCCAGGCCTGAATAAAACTATATATAATATTAGGCTGAAACAGGTTGTCTCATCAGATAGACTAAAAGCTCCCAAGTGACTACTGATGTTCCCACTGGAGTAACTTGAGCTTCAATATGAATACATAACACAGCAACAACAGGGACTGTATCTAACAAATACAAATGTTGTAACCTAATTCTTTGTACCCTCTCATTAGTCCGAAAAAAATGTGAATACATAAGTACAAAGGATGGAAAATCATCAAATATGCTTAATTCTGGGAGTTCATAATGATATAAAATAATTTATTAGTTACCTAGAAAATAAAGGCAAAAATTCAAGCCCTTATTTTTCCTTTCCTTTACAAACTTTATCACTGGATAAATAATAGATTTGATCTTTTTAAAAAATATTAATTTAAAATAATGTGTAATACTAATACATGTAAAAGAACTGACAATATTTTGCAACAACCAATGAAATAACAGAATCAAGTACTAACACCAAAAAAACAAAAATAAAACAACTAGGCTCAGTGCCCGTAGCACAGCAGTTAACGGTGCCAACCACATACACCAAGACTGGTGGGTTCAAGCCTGACCTGGGCCAGCTAAATAACAATGACAACTGCAACAAAAAATAGTCGGGTGTTGTGGTGGGTGCCTGTAGTTCCAGCTACTCGGGAGGCTGAGGCAAGGGAATCGCTTAAGCCCCAGAGTTTGACGTTGCTATAAGCTGTGACACCACAGCACTCTACTGAGGGCGACATAGTGAGACTGTCTCAAATAAATAAATAAATGAAAATAATAAATAAATAAACCAACTAGACATTATGTGTCTCCTGATGAAGGAACACAAAATATATAGTCTTGCCAACAAATTTGTATCTGAAAGAAATTATACCTGTTAATAAAGTTTCACAGCAAGAAGTAATGGACTTTCTGATAGTTTGAGAATTAAAAAATAAAGTAAAATAGTAACTGGCGACCAGCCCATTTTCATGACTCACACACAAATTTTCTGTAGGAAACATTTAAATTATTACCTGGTCACTAAGTGTACATTGTTCTGTGCAAATATCAGTGATGAGATTTCGAGCTTGTTTGGCCATTTCATCTAGAAACATATTACATAAGGAAAGACTGCGATCTCCAATATGATGCCGCTGTTAAGGCAGAATAAAAATAATAACAAAAGTTACAAGAAAGTACTTTGAACCAAAAAACTCTTAAGCATGGAAAATTAAGTTAAAAGTCTTATTCTGCAATGGGGTTGAAGGATACTATAGATTTCTTTTATCTCATGTAACAATGAACCTACCATACTCTATTTGCACACAAATGATTTAAGTACTTGATGATTATAAATATACAAGTGGGAAGATTCTTGAAAGATCAGTATTTTCCTAAATATGAAAAACTAGACATTTAATTTTCAATTCCACGAAGTCCTATATCCAATTCTTAAATATAAAACATACAATGTGAAAGAAAAGTTTTAGAGATTTAGAGGAAAAAAGCTGACCATGCATTCTCTGAATACAATAAGAATGCAAATTTTAGGATTACACACATATATCTAGACACATACATTCACTCAAATCTACCCATCTGTGCAAGATTCTTATACTTTTAGTTGGGGTGGGTTGTAATAGTTTGACAGGTTTTTCTTGTCAATGGTAACAAGAACGTTGAGTTATATGATGCTGCAAATTTTTGTACTCTATACATGTAAAACTTTATAAAGAGATTTTTAGAAAATTTTCTTCCCCTGGCCTTTCCTGATTATGTAACATAGGCAGAGATTACATAAAGTACTGCTATGCTGCTAAATAATTGTAAGATACATAAAAATACTTCAACACACAAAGTAACTATTCTTAGATCTATCATGAGACTTTACAATGTATTTTATTTTAAATGCCTCTTGAAACTTTAATATGAAGGCAAACCAAAAGGGATTTATAGCCTAATACAAGTAAATATTGATCCACTTTAGGAAAGACTTCAATTAATCAACATTCAGGATTTTAATCAAATTCTGATTCCTGAAAGATAAAACAAATCCTTTGCTATTAATCTTCCTAAAAAACGAACACTGAATTAGGAATGCTTCCCATTTTTCTCTACAGATAATAACTTATTTAAAATAAAAATTTAGGGCAGCGCCTGTGGCTTAGGGAGTAGGGCGCCGGCCCCACATACCAGAGATGGCAGGTTCAAACCTGGCCCCGCCCAAAAACTGCAAAAAATATATATATCTATAAACAAAAAAAACTACAAATTTAATTTCATCACTTCCCTTGAATAGCTCAAAAATGCTGAGACTGGCAGAAAAAAAAAAAAAAACAAGTAAAGCTTCTTAACATGTCACACAAGTCTACTGTCTGTCTACTGTCTTTGGATGCTGTGAACAGACTTCAGGAGGATAACAGCAGAAGACGACGACCACTTAGAAGATGCTACAACCCACATGAAAGACAGATTCTATTTGGAGTATATGTGAAGAGTACTATAAATCTGAACTATAGTAGTGGCAACAGCAATAGAGGATAGATTCAAGAAATGATACATAAAAAATGTTAAGACTTCATGGGTAATTTAATGGTAAGGGTGATAGTGAGGAAAGAGTTGTTTTTTTTAATTTTTTTTTTTATTAAATCATAGCTGTGTACATTAATGCGATCATGGGGCACCATACACTAGTTTTATAGACCGTTTGACACATTTTCATCACACTGGTTAACATAGCCTTCCTGGCATTTTCTTAGTTATTGTGTTAAGACATTTACATTCTACATTTAATAAGTTTCACATATACCCTTGTAAGATGCACCGCAGGTATAATCCCACCAATCACCCTCTCTCTGCCCCCCTCCCCCCTCCTTCCCCTCCTCCCTATTTTTGGGTTATAGCTTTCATGTGAAAGCCATACATTAGTTTCATAGTAGGGCTGAGTACATTGGATACTTTTTCTTCCATTCTTGAGATACTTTACTAAGAAGATGGTCCAGCTCCATGTAAAGATGAAAGAGGTAAAGTCTCCATCTTTCTTTAAGGCAGAAAGAGTTAATAGTATATATTGCATCAGGTGCTAAGCTTGGGAGAAAAAAATCTACTTAATCTAAACAAACCTATATATCTATTAAAATTGGTAACATTAATATCCTCTCACATAGTAATTCCCTAATAAACTTCTGCTACTCCCTAATAAACTTCTGGTAGGCTAACTTCTGTCTCAAAGTTGGCTTCCCAAGGAATACTGGCATACAATCTGCAAAAGGTATGTTGCCTACTGTTTAAAGATACTGATTATGGTACTGCTATCTCTAAGTTTCTTTTCTACAAGTTCTCCAATTCTACGTATAGAGATAAAACACTAAGGTAAATTATAAAGAAACACATTATTTATTTTTAACATATACTCTTACCACAGGTCCAAACTGATAATTTCCTTTTCAAAGATTAGAAGAAACCACAGAGTACACTTTTGATAGATACTTTCTATCAATAAAACTACTAAGTAGTGCAATTACTCAGCATTTGGGGTAGGGGGTTGAATGTGCACGTGTCTCATAAACATCAGCAAATCTGGATTTTGCTTACTACGTCTATTACATTAACAAGATAGTGAAATCTCTTTTGAATTGTTTATTTATTCAGCAATCCATAAATTCTAAGTCTTTTCGATGATAGTTTAAGAGGAAAATTTAGCATAGTCAATTACTGTCCATATTTTTACCATAAATATTAATACCTGACCCACCATTTATTTTAATGAAGGTAATTCTAAGTGACCTTATAACATGTTCTTATATATATATTTGTGTGTGTTTATCTACCCATCTACATGTATCTATAAATATTAACCTATGTATTCAAGTATTTTTCTGATTCTGCATAGAGGTGTACCAGATCGGAAGCTAAATTAGTAATTATGACTCTGTGAACATTTGTTTGGTGATAAGTCTGACCTATTTTACATTTGCATACCACATGAATTATAGTACTACATGAAAATTACCTCTTCTGGACATAGTTCATGTGTGCAACTCATAAAATGAGTGCAAAGCAGCGGAAATGCAATTGAATATCTTGATTGAGAGGGTAACTCCAAACACTGTTGAAACATCTTCTCAAAAGCACGACTGTAAAAACTACATAAAGGGACACAAACGAGAATCACAATTTTTAGAGTTAAAATAGAAATGTTCTTGATATAATACAATGTAATTAATTTAATCTGATTCAAGTGAATGACAGTTACCAACTGATAGCATTTATTCTTTTAACAAGAGAATATTATCCCCCAAAATACCTTTTTCACACCAAAAATCATTCCAGAATATAAAAATACTATTCATATAACTTTCTTTTTTTGGAGACAGAGTCTCACTCTGTCGGCCTAGGTAGAGGGTCATGGCGTTGTCACAGTTCACAGCAACTTCAAACTCTTGGGGTTAAGCAATTCTCTTGCCTCAGCCTCCTGAGTAGCTGGGACTATAGCATAGTCAATTACTGTACATATGTACTGGGCACCATGATGCCCAGCTAGTTTTTCTATTTTTAGTAGAAAAACTCAGGCTGGCTGGTCTCAAATTCCTGAGTTCAAGTGATCCCCCTGCCTCAGCCACCCAGAGTGCTATGTTTACAGGTGTGAGCCACTGAGCCTAGCTTATTTGTATAACAAACATTAACCAATACTAAAAATAAAAAAATCAAATAGAAATTAAATACACCTATGGCATATATATGCTTAATAAAATTTCATCAAAGCTAAGTCACTATCAATTGTAAAAAAATTATTTTATGTACTACCAATTCAACAACTACATGCCATCAATTTTAAATTACATGTAGATTTAAGGTGCATAAAAGAATATGAGTTGATAAAATACCGTACATCTCAGAGTAACAAGTACTAAACATGTCTATTTGGGATATGACAAGTAAAACAGAATGTGACTATGAGAAAATGTGAGTAAAATTTTAAGACTGATAATTATATACAAATTTCAAACATTACTCAAAGTGCTTTTAGTTCTAATGAAGTAGAGGGGACTTTCTAATTGTTGAAAATAGGAACCTTTCAGTAGTTAAAAAAAAAACTTAAATATTAAATGTTCCATTTTCTAACTCAGAATCTGTTTCAGACAGCAGTACAGGGCTCCAAATAATCTTAATAATTCTTAAAAATTTGATGTTATGTATGTAAACCTAAAGTGTTATTTCCTGATGTGTTCCATAAGTTCCTTTAAAAGGCATGCGTTCTCTGCCTGGAGATTTGGATTTCTTCTGTAATACTACTAATTTAAGCTACCTAACTGCCAAAATCAATGTAGATTGAGTTATTTTCCAAAATAAAAGCAATGAAAAGTTTTCATAATCACTTCTATTCAATATAGAAACTCTCACTATGCACTGAAATTACCTCAGCATTTTAGAAACAAAGAAACATGCTAAGTTACTCCAATCTACTTCCCTAAAAGAAAAATAAATAAAAGGCCAAGAAACAGGAAATAGAGTTGTATTGTGTAGTGTTGGAGCCGGAATACTTGAGTTTGAATCCTGGCCCCACTGTTTTTATCTGAGCACAACCAAGTTCACTTATTCACTCAAACATTTATAAAGTATCTACTATATTAGACACTAACAAACACATAACTTTCCTTTAGGGGCCACTTTTTCTGCGGAGGAAGAAAAGGGAGAAAGGTAACTACTCAATATAACAAGAGAGGCTCTGATAAAAAAGAGAGTGAAGCAGAATGTGGGAAATAATTACCATGTCATCACAATATCAACATTTAACATTATAGAAGTAAAGTTGCTAGGTATTTCTAACACTTGATATATTTGACCCTGATCTGTAACTTCTTTTTTTCTCATAGCCTAATCATGTAAAAGAGGCCCTTAAGGTAACCTGAATAACTGTTTTTCACCTCCTCAAACAAAAAGAAACAAAATTCACATTAGTACAAGTTGCTGTTATACAGAATTAAAAATAGACATAAAATCCCAACTTGGTTACACCTCTTTTGTTGGCAAGTTTTTAAGTCCACTAAATCCCTTATTCTTAAAGAGTTTATTACTGAACTATCTTAAGGATTATTCTAACATAAAAACATAAAAACAATTATGAAAAATAACTTTGGATACCAAAAATCCAAATTTAAAGAAAATTACAACATACCAAAATATGGAGAGATCTGATGTTTCCACCAACATTTCCACCAAAGAATCTACCATTTTTGTATGAAAAATTATTGTATTCATCATCTTCCCAAGTTCTCTGTGATCTGCAAGGCCAAGTGAAGCCTTAGAGACACTAGTATATGCCTGTAGAAGTATAGCAAAAAACAAAAGTTTAGGTAGAGATCTATGACATGAGATTTGTCATCCTACAGGGGACTAAGAAAACAAACTATTTTTTTGTGACACCATCAGTGACATCTTTATTTTAATTGGCTGTAGTGACCTAAACTTGAAATTTCTATTAAAAATTTCTTTAATAAACTAAAATACTAGTATCCAAACAGAATCTAATGTATATGAATCATTCACCTTCAATCCCAGTGGAACTAAAATTAAAATATCAAAAGTATAAAACAATTAGTTGTCATGTTAACACTACCAAAAGAAATTTTCAAACTAATTCAAGACAGAAAACATACACAGGAAATAATCAGATAAATCTAAGTACTGCATCTATTGATTCAGTGAGGGTTAAGAGTGACTAAACACACACTGTACTAATTTAACAACTTCTAGAAAAGTACTTAAGATTATAAAAATTAATGTAGGCTGGCTGAAAAGGTGACAGAACTTTAGCCAAAACCATCAAGACAGGTAGTGGGGAAAGAAATTCCACAATTAGAACCTCGTATCATGAAAGGCAGAATCACACCTATAGATGGTAGACATTTCAGAATGGCCGAGAATAAGAATAGGAGTGCCTACAGAATAAATACTGTTCACCGTGGCTAGAATTTGAGTGCAAAGAGAAGAGGGGTAGTAAAAATAGAGATTCAAGCAGACCACACACAGCTTTGTATAGAATGTTAAAGAATTTAAACTTTTTGGTGAATGACTAGATGTGGGAGCAACAGAGGAATTATTGAAGGTCCAGGTTCTGACTATTAGGAGATATTTTTTCATGGGTCTCATGCTCCCACACCAACACTGCCAATTTCCTAGTTTCAGACTTCTAGCCTTCAGAACCGTGGGACAATAATTTCTACTATTTAAGCCACTCAGGTGTCACTTTGTTATGGCAGCTCTAGGAAACTAATACAAACAAGGAAGATTACACGAAATAGTTAGATAGCTGGTAGTACTCTCATAAAAAGCTCATCAAAACATTAAAAATCTCTCACAAAGTATCAGTTCTACATTTTTTAAAATTTCAAAATATTAAGAAAGCATAAAACTTTTGTTATATGGATATACTCTATAATGATGAAAGCAGGGCTTTCCGTGTGCCTGACACCAGGACAGGGTCACAGCAGGCAAATTTTTTTCCCTCACTCTACTTCCTCAAGTTCTACATTCTCAATCTTCGCTAAGTGCTTCATATTTTGCTGCATGAATGAACAACGGTCAAATTCTTAATTGAAGACTTCATAATCCTGGCAAGTATTCATTAAGGGTACATTTGAAATCTCTAAAATTCTCTGAACCCAAGTATTGGTTTAGGCACTCCCGCAAACTGAGAGAAGGAAACTGAAATAGTTAAGCTTTGTAACAATCATTTTCAATGTTTTAAAAGTGTATATTCCTTAGCAGAGCAATTCTACTTCTATATTCCCTTCACAAGCTCTTCTTCTGTATTGTTTCAAAGCTTTTTTTAAAGATAGTGAGATGCTGCTGAGCATAGTGGCTCATAAATGTAATCTTAGCACTCAGGAGGCTGAGGTGGGAGGATCACTTGAGGTAAGGAGTTCAAGACTAGCCTGAGTAATAGTGAGACCCCGATCTCTACTAAAAATAGAAAAATTAGCCAGGCATTCTGGTAGGCACCTGTAGTCTCAGCTTTTGGGGAAGCTGAGGCAAGAGAATTATCTAAGCCCAAGAGTTTGGGATGCTATGAGCTAATGATGCCATGACTCTCTGCCTAGGGCGACAGAGTGAGACTCTGTCTCAAAAAAAAAAAAAGTGAGCTGTTAATTTTAAAATTTTATTGGTAGGGCGGCGCCTGTGGCTCAAGGAGTAGGGCGCCGGTCCCATATGCCGGAGGTGGCGGGTTCAAATCCAGCCCCGGCCAAAAAAAAAAAAAACAAAAACAAAAACAAAAAAAAAATTTTTATTGGTAATAAGAAAATAACCCCTAATACACACACATTTAGTATTTGGGGATGGTGGTTATTTGACATGTGGTTACTTGCTCCCCTACTAATTGGTTTTGTAAGCTAAGGCAAGTTACTTAATATAATACTTTATTTACATAATTTCCATTTCTAAAAATAAGTTCCCTAAAAACATAGATCAAGAGGGAAAAAAGTACCTGTGTATTTTGAGACTAGAAGGAAAGAACACAAGAAAAGCAAAAACACCTCAGGGACATAAGCAGAATGCCAGAAAAGTATGTTCTTCCTGAGAATCATTACTGAGATTGTGTCCATCTAAAAATCTCTTCCACAAATAAATATTGCCTATATTTTCACTTTTTAATTAAACAGATAGAAATTCTATGTTTCCCCCCTGAGATAGCATCTCACTCTGTTCCAGGCTAGAGTGCCATGGCATCAGCCGAGCTCACAGCAACCTCAAACTCTTGGACTCAAGCAATCCTCCTTCCTCAGCCTCCCAAGTAGCTGGCACTACAGGCACCTGCCACAACACCTGGCTAATTTTTTTCCTATTTTTAGTAGAGACAGGGCCTCACTCTTGCTCAGTCTGGTCTCAAATTCCTAGAATTAAGGGATCCACTTGCCTCTGCCTCCCAGACTGCCAGGTTTATGGCCATGAGCCACTGTGCCTGGCCTGAAATTCTACTTTTTTTAAGTGGCAAAAAAGTATGTAATACTATCTCATTTACATGTTTGGACATCTGAAAGGATATAGACTAGCTGTTATTATTATTATTATTTTTTTTTTTTTGAGCAGAGTCTTACTCTTATGCCAGGACTAAAGTACAATGTAGTGTCATCACACTCACACTCACAGCAACCTCAATCTCCTAGGATCAAGTGATCCTCCTTACCCGCCTGAGCAGCTGGGACTATAGGCGAGTAGCACCACACTCAGCTAATGTTCTTATTTTTTGTAGAGATGCAAGTTCTGCTCTGTTGCCTAAGCCAGTCCTGAACTCCTGATTTCAATCAATCCTCCTATCTTGGCCTCTCAAAGTGTGAGGTTGTAGGCATGAACCACTGCGCCTGGCTAGACTAGTAATTAAAAGTATTTTGGGGCACCTGTAGTCCTAGCTACTTGGGAGGCTGAGGCAAGAGAATTGCTTAAGCCCAAGAGTTTGAGGTTGCTGTGAGCTGTGATGCCACCACACTCTACTCAGGGCAACATACTGAGACTCTTAAAAAAAAGAAAAAAGTATTTTGGGGGAATGGTAAAGGTACAAAGAGATGGTTGGACTATTCATAATGTAATATTGTTATCTTAAAATACATGTATATAAAAAGATACAGATTATTGAGAACACTAAGTCATTTTCCCATAATTACTAAAAATATTAATGAGCAATTAATTTTTATCATTAAATTTACAATATATATAAAGATGTTAGGCTTAAATCTTTAAAGCCCTTAAAAACATTGTATACGAGTTATATATTGAGGGAATACTCTTAAAGTTTATTTATTTCTGTATTTCAGAAAGTTGAAGCCGTTGGTACATGAAGTGAAGGCAAACAGTGGCCTGTGAGCTAGATGCTTCTTTTTAAAAACATAAGTTTTACTGGAACATAGCTATTCCCATTTTCTATGGCCGCTCTCACAGTAGAACACAGAACTGAGTAGTAAAGACAGAGAATATACGGCCCACAAGCCTAAAATCAACTATCCCTTTATAAAAAATTTACTTCCATACCAGAGTATAAATATATTATCGAAAAGATTTTGTGCTTTCACCTTAGAATTAAGTATTTGAATCATGATAATCAGGAGAGAGAATGAGATTTAGATGTCTAGATACAGCAGAACCTCTGTACATTGACCACAGAAGGGTCTGTAACTGGTCAACATATAGAGGTGGTCAACATAAGGAACTAGACCTACTGTACTGAAACGCACATGTGGCGCATGTTTAGTCTATGAAAATTAGGCCATCTTAAGGAGGTGGTCAATTTAGGAAGGTAGTCAACTATGGAGATTCTACTGTATTTTTAAATTACAAGAACCTCAAAAGCCCTTTTACATTGGCTTAACTTGTCAATTCATCCAAGTTTAACAATTAATGTTTAAGGTTAGTTATAAAAAAGAAGTATTTTTGGCCAGGCGTAGTGGCTCACGCCTGTAATCCTAGCAGTCTGGGAGGCTGAGGCAGCTGGATCGCTTGAGTTCAAGAGTTTAGGACCAGCTTGAGCAAAAGTGAGACCCTGTCTCTGAAAAACAGCTGGGTGTTGTGGCAGGTGCCTATAGTCCCAGCTACTTGGGTGGCTGAGGCAAGATAATCACTTGAGCCCAAGAGTTTGAGGTTGCTATAAAGCAGTGATGCCACGGCACTCTACCAGAGGTAAGAAAGTTAAATACTGTGTCAAAAAAAAAAAAAAAGGATTTTCAATAATTTTATGATTCTGCTATATAATTTTTCATGTTACTTAATGTATTCAGGCCATTGAGTGCTAGCACTTTAGAAGGCTTAGCTAGGATTGCTTGAGGTCAGGAGTTTGAGACCAGCCTGAGCAAGAACATGACCCTACACTATAAAAAACAAGAAAATTAGTCAGGTGTGATCAAATGCACCTGTAGTCCCAGCTACTCAGGAGGCTGAGGCAGGAGGATCATTTGTGCTCAGGAGTTTGAGGTTGCTGTAAGCTATGATAATGCCACTACACTCTAGTTGGGGCAATAGAGCAAGACTTTGTCTCAAAAACAAAAACAAAAAAACCAACTAATGTATTAAATAACAGTAAAATTTAAATTATTCTTACCTGTAACCTAAACCAATCTAACCTCATTCCTCTAAAATCAAATACTTCACCATCTTCAACTGTAATAGAAAAAAAAAAGGATTACAAAGTAAATTAATGTTTTCACAATCTATAATGACATTTTAAAATTTAAAAGCTAAGACAATTCCATTTCTGTGCATATATCTGGAACAATTAAAACCAAGGTCTTGAAAAGATATCTATATACCCATATTCACAGCAATATTATCCACAATAGGCAAAAATGGAAGTAACTTAAATGTCCATTGACAAATGAACGGATAAACAAAAATGCAATATATAAATACAATGGGATATTATTCTGCCTTCAGGAGGAAGGACATTCTGACATATGCTACTATGGCTAAACCTTAAGGACAGTACACACAGTGAAATTAACTAGTCACAAAAAGACAAATACTGCATGATTCCACTTATATGAGGTATCTAGAGTAGTCAGATTCACAGAAACAGAAAGTGAAATGGTGGTTGCCAGGGCCTGACAAGAGAGGGAAATAGTGTATTGTTGTTTAGTGGCTAGAGTTTCAGTTTTGGAAGATGAAAAAGTTTTGGAGAATGGTTGTACAACAATATGAATACACTTACTACTGACTGTAACTCAGAAATGGTTAAGTTGATTAAGTTCATGTATATTGTATAGTTAAAAAAAATTTCAGAATTTAAGATCTAAGACAGTGAAACAATTCTCAAATCTCTTGGTTATGCTAAGAGAAGTACACATATCTCCCCTAAGCTCTCTGATTCTCAGTGTGCTTTCATGTCAATTTCAAGGAGCTAGAACTTAAGGGATGCTATGAACAGAAACTTTAGTCAGCATGCTTTTGCGCCACAAAATAACTCCATATAAACCAAACATCGCCAGGCAAGATATAGTAGTTTCATTACTTAAATGGGGTAGCTATAAAGACTGCTTGAACTAAAATCAATTTTTAAAAACGACAGACCTGAGTTCAAATTCCTATTTTCACTTAAAAGCTGTTAGCTTGGTGAATTATGTTAGGTAAATGAGAGGATAAACTCTTAAATTGTAGGTTTCCCCATCTGTCAAATAACAGTGTAGAAAAAAGTGGTATGTGTCAGCCCGGGACTGGCCAGGTTTCTGGCCCCCGGCTTATCTACCATCCAGCAGCAGACCACTAGGCTATCCTGCTTGGAAACAATTGTTCTTAGGTGCCTTAGGGCTATTTGCCTTAGCATAAGGGAGAGAAAGAGAAAGACAGTATTTGAGGGAGTAGAGCAGTCTTAGCAGACGAATACATCTTTCATAGAGAGATGCCTTGCAGGCATTCTGCAGGCAGAGGCCACACAGAGTGAGCGAGTCCCTGATAGAATACGCGCTCACGACTGCCTTCTCCTCCAACCTCTTACAGACACACTCTGGTGGCTCTTAACATCACAGTGTAGAGACAGCCAATTACTGATGCTCTC
The DNA here is from genome assembly GCF_027406575.1 of Nycticebus coucang. NCBI lineage: Eukaryota > Metazoa > Chordata > Mammalia > Primates > Lorisidae > Nycticebus > Nycticebus coucang. Next base: position 79,943,651 of record NC_069786.1, read on the forward strand.
ATCTTGGGAGCTCTCATGTTTGTTAGGAGAGCCAAATCCTTCCTCATGTCCTTTTCACCAAGGTGTTACATTAATGAACAATTCAGGTGTTTCTTATAACTCTGACTCCTCCTTGCCACACTGTATGGGCTGCTACAGATATGGGCCAGGCATAGTGACTCATGTCTATGATCCTAGCACTCTGGGAGGCCAAGGTTAGGAGGAATTCTTGAGGATAAGAGTTTGAGACCAGCCTGAACAACACAGCAAGTTCCTGATTTCTTAAAAAAAAAAAATCAGCCAGCTGTGGCAGCATCAGTCTGCAGTTCTAACTACTCAGTAGGCTGAAGAAGGAGGACCCTCCTTGAGCCCAGGAGTTTGAGGCTATAGCTATTATATGGCCACTAGACTCCAGCCTTGGTAACAGAATGAGACCCCGTCTCTAAAAGAACAAACAAACAAAAGTCATATGGACTAAGTGGAATAATATAAAGTGCCTGGCATTGACCAAACATTTTATAATAATATCTACTATTGTCGTAGGTATGCTTAGGCCGAATACATCCTTTGTTAACGATATGCAGTTCTCTTTTTTTGTTCTTTTTATACTTTGGTACAAAATGTCACCCTTTTTTCTGCTGAATAGTAAGAAATACTAAACTATCATCTTACGGTTTTTGTAAAAATCACCACAAATTCATTTTGAAAATTTTTCCTTCCAAGGGAACAAAGTTAAAAGACAGTATGTCCAAAGATAATTAATTCCATAAAAATTAACTGTTAAATTCTCTCTTAATCACATTTGAAAAACTAATCAGAAGATAATATGCTTTTACTTAAAAGACTTACTACCTTGTTTCACACTTAGGGAAGTCATAGTGTTAACAAAAGAGGACATGATGATTGACTCATCTTCAGGGCAAACAGAAAGATTCTGAAAAAGAAATTTAAAAAATGTTAAAAATATTTAGTTGGGAGTCAACTCACAGGTCCATCAACTAGTGGATGGATAAACAAAGTGGTACAACCATACCATGGAATGCAGTAAAGAAAGGAATGGAAAAAAAAAAATTTTTTTTTTTTTTTTTTTGAGACAGAGTCTCACTATGTCACCCTTGGTAGAGTGCAGTGGCATCACAGATGACAGCAACCTCCAACTCTTGGGCTTAAGCGATTCTCTTGCCTCAGTCTCCCAAGTAGCTGGGACTATAGGCACCGGCCACAACACTCGGCTATTTTCACTGTTGCAGTCGTCATTGTTGTTCAGCTGGCCCAGGCCAGGTTTGAACTCACCAGCCTGCATGTTATGTGGCCGGCGCCCTATCCACTGAGCTCTAGGTGCCACCCAAAAGGAATGTCATTTTAATATAAACCATAACAAGTGAATCTCAGTAACATTATGTTGAGTGAAAGAAATAAAAAATAAAAGATCATATAATGTATGATTCTACTTACACGAGAAAAAATTTATAAAGGCAAACAAAACTATAGTGACAAACATCAGATCAGCTGTGTCAGGTAATCTATGAAAGAATCCAAAATATAGGTACGCAAACTTTTTTTTTTTGTAGAGACAGAGTCTCACTTTATGGCCCTTGGTAGAGTGCCATGGCCTCACACAGCTCACAGCAACCTCCAACTCCTGGGCTTAAGCGATTCTCTTGCCTCAGCCTCCCGAGTAGCTGGGACTACAGGCGCCCGCCACAACGCCTGGCTATTTTTTGGTTGCAGTTTGGCCGGGGCTGGGTTTGAACCCGCCACCCTCGGTATATGGGGCCGGCGCCTTACCGACTGAGCCACAGGCACCACCCACAAACAAACTTTTAAAGGTGTTAGAAATACTTCATCTTGGTGATGGTTATGGGAATGAACATAGCTATCAAAATTTAAAATATACACTCAAAATAGGTGATTTTTGTTGAATGCAAATTATGCCTCAACAAAATATGGACCAGAAAAACTCCTTTCAAACTAGCTTTTAAAAGGTGAATATTTGTAAATGCTAAAGTATAATTATTTTTTTAAAAAGTTTAGCTCACAAATAGCATAAACAAAATAAATTTTCAAAATATTAAGACCTATAGAACAACAAGAATCTCACTGAACTGTATACTTAAAAATGGTTGTGATGGTAAATTTTCTTACATATATTTTACCAAAATAAAAAAATTAACACTTACTACGATGAAATATATTGTTTATAATCCTAGTTCTATACCAACTTGTTTATAATCTTAGTTTTACTTTTACACCCTACCAAATAGTTTAAAACACAGTTAATGTACTTTGCAAAAGTAGAGGGTAGTAAAAATGCTCAGGTTTTGGAGTTAAGACTTGAGCTTGAATACCGGCTTGATTATTCATGAAGGGTGTGATACTAGCAAGTTACATACTATCTTTTTTCTTTAACAAGTAAGAGTAACTATACCTACCTTCACAGAACTACTGTACAGATTTACATTTAATAAGATATACATACTATCAATAAATCTGATAATTATTAAAATCACTATTTTTGCTGCTACTGATACTACTATTGCTATAATCCCAGAAGAAATGTTAATAATTAATTTTCTCAGTTTATATAAAAATAGACTTCAAGTGACTTAAAAACTCTAGTACTCTAACAAAAATCTGTAAAATTTATTAATAAATGTCCAGGTAGCCATAGACCATTTTAAAAATTACATAAAACCAGGAGCTGGTTTGCTTTTTAAATTGCATCTTAGTACAAATAAATAATAAACAGTTAACAACAGCCTCTGGCTTATTTATTACACAGCAACTATTCAAATAAAACTACAGCAAGAATAATACTCTAGGTTTTCTGTGCCCTTTTTTAATGGACTTTCCGAAAGCATCTCCAAGCTCCATCTAGTGGGTAAAAGAAGAAATAAACTATGCAGTTTAGGATAACAACATGGAATTCAAGGCAAGTAATTATATGCACAATTTTTTCTTATCTGTATTTTTAGGTTGATTTGAAAAAATGTGGATTTCAAAATATGGTATTTCTCTGGAAAACCAGCAACTTTAGTGTAGTCTTTATATAAAAATAATTGCTTTTTGTTTACAGTAGTTTTAGACACCTGCAATTTTATAAAGGGAAGTAAAATAAAATACTATTTTTCTTACAGTCCATTTATTTGGAATAAACATTTTAAAAGTTAAATGTGAAAAAGATCAAATAAATTAAGGAAAACAAACCAAAAAGCTAGGACTTAAAATTAATAGAGAAAAATTCAAAACGAAAATAAAATTAGGACATTTAAATTAGAACATCCAGTGAAATCTTTAGTGACTGGGTGCAATGGCTCATGCCTGTAATCCTAGCACTCTAGGAGGCCGAGGCCAGGTGGATTGCCTGAGCTTACGGGTTTGAGACCAGCCTGTGCAAGAGCAAGCCCCATCTCTAAAAACAGACAGGTGTTGTGGTGGGCACCTGTAGTCCCACCTACTTGGGAGGCTGAGGCAAGAGAATCACTTGAGCCCAAGAGTTTGAGGTTGTTGTGAGCTATAATACCACAGCACCCTACTGAGGGTGACAAAATGAGACTGTTTCAAAAAACAGAAATCTTTATTTACTGGCCATTATCTAACATAATGCCCCCAAAGATTTTATTCTATTTTTCTTCTAATACTTAATTATCAATTATATTATCTCAGTCATCTCTTCCATGTATCTATAACCATTGTTCAATTTAAGGCTCTTATTAGGTCTCACTCACTTTGACTACTATAATAACTTTTCTTCTGCTTCATCCCATGATCCCCAGCAATCTATCATCCATACTGAGCCAGCGTGATGTTTCTAAGTAGTAAATCTGATATATAACTAACCTCTACTTTCTCTAGGCCCTCTACATTGGTTAGTATATACCTCCCGCTCCAGGATAACATTCCTTCATTGTGTTTACTCTGAGCTTTATATATACTTTATGCGTAACATCAATCACATTAGACTACAACCAATTGCTTCCTTCTCTCTAAAAAATCTCCTTTGCAAAATTTGACCATGTCTTATTGACTCTTGGAACCACTGTTCGAAACGTGATTATATTTTATAAATGTTTGTTGAGCAAGCCAATCAATTACTAAAAAAAATGGGAGAGAGGAGGAACAAAAGGAGGAATAATACGAGACAATTTTTACCTGTACAAGTTCATTGAGGACAACAGCATCAAAGCCAGAAAGGTACTGCACGTAATACCTCTGCATTACAGGTCCATATTTCCTTACATGTGCTCTAAGCTCTTCCATGTAAAATATTAATTCTGCAATGTGCCTTTTTAAGAAATTCGAGAAAAATATTTCAAAGAAGAAATGTATTATCAAAGAAAATATTAAATGCCCTCAATATTATTTTTAGAAGTTTTTTATTAAAATGGGCATTAATATTAAATGTCACTTTTTAAATTATTTCATACAAATAAAGAACTTATGGAAAGCAAAAACAAACAAAAAAAAAGCTAATACTAAAGATCAAAGCAAAAATATCTGCATAGTGGCTCACGCCTATAATCCTAGCACTCTGGGAGGCTGAGACAGGTGGATGGCCTGAGCTCACAGGTTCCAGACCAGCCTGAGCCAGAACAAGACCTCATCTCTAAAAATAGCTGGGCATTGTAGCAGGTGCCTGTAGTCCGAGCTACTCGAGAGGCTGATGCAAGAGAATTGCTTGAGCCCCAGAGTTTGAGGTTGCTGTGAGTTATGATGCCACAGGACTCTACTGAGGGCAACAAATTAAAACTGTCTCAAAAAAAAAAAAAAAATCCAACCTAAAAATAAAATCCAAAATAAAAAATAAAATCAGGACATCTTATAAATAGGTCATAAAATCTCTAATGAAAGAAGATTAGCAAGAAATAAGATTTTTCTGTATGTTCTTATTTCTCAGCTTAATTTATCTAACTCCAGTTGACAGATTTTGGGCTAAAATGAGAAAAAGACATTTTAATGACACACTGAGTTGCAACTCTACACTATAATAATTTTTATTTAAATGGTTTGTGTAGTAAAAACTTTTGAAAAAAAGAATTCCATAGTAAATATTATTGGACGTAGAAAGAAAACAAGAATTTTATCATCAGTTTGCCATACTACAAAGAAAACATTAAAAGTCCTCATTTCAAGCTGAAGTTGACCTCGAATTATAATTCATATCACCTAATGATATATTATAAATATTTCTATTTTGACAAATAGAGAAAGCTCTAGAACATGTTCCATGTTCTTCAGAATAATTTTGCTTTAAATACAAGTTCCCAGATTCCATTACAGAATACAGATGGTCCAAGACTTAATGAAGGTTTGATTTATGATTTTTTCTACTTTACAGTGGTGTCAAAGCATATGCATTCTGTAGGAACTGTACTTCAAATGTGAATTTTGATCTTTTCCCAAGATATACAGGCGGCAGCAGCAACCTACAACTTCCAGTCAGCCACATAATCACCAGAGAAAACAAATGATACTCTACTAATATATCGTGTTGCCAGACTGATTTTGCCCAACCATAGGCTAATAAAAGCATTCTGAACATGTTTATAGTAGACTAGGCCAAACTATGATGCTCAGTAGGCAGCTTTTGTTGTTAAATACATCATAATTCATCATGTTGCCAACTTATGAAGGGTTTATCTGGATGTAACCCCACTGTAAATCAAGAATCATTTGTACACAGAAAATTGTTTTAATGTTGCTAACTTACTTATCTATAAAGTCATCTGCACTCTTCTTTGGCATGTTATCTGCATGACGAAGTAGCCAGATAATTTCATCACGGGCAAAAGATAATGCCATAAAAACAAAAAGTGCCTATTAAAAAAAATAACATTGTTTACTCTCATTCAAAGTTTAAAACCAAAACCAATTAATAACTTTTCTCTAAGTAAAAAATCATTGGCAAGAAATGATAATATCAAATTCAAAAGAGAGACACGACAAACAGAAGGGGACAGAAGAGAATTTGGAAGTATGGATGAGGAAGAGAATGCAAACAAAGAAGAAAAATGCAAGGAGGTATGATTTACCAATGTCAAGTTAGCAAATTTATTTCTGTAAATATAAAAATCCTTTTATGCAGACCTTGACTCAAATTTTAGTAAACTTTCACATGAATGAAATTTTAACAATTTTAATATGGTGCAAGTATTCAAATAAAAATTTTTAAAAACCCATTACCTTGGGACCTAGCAAGCCAGGTTGATCAGAGAGAACAGTAGCCAATTCTTTCAGGGCAGATCTTAAAAACTTGCGTCTCTCTCTGTGCATTGAACCACTATAAGGAAAGACACCATTATCGTTTATCTGCTTCTACTAAAATTATGATTAGCATTTAAAGTAACTAGCATTTCCAATTTTACTTCCCAAGTTTTTTGTTAGGACACAAAAGCCCCTATAAAAATCATCTTTCTGTACTTATCCTTAAGTGAGCTAATCTTATGTTTATCCTTAGTCTTTCTTGTGTTGCTTTTGATACCAAGACTCTATTCCTATCAAAATCCTACCCAACCTTCAAGAAATATTTCCTAATATCCAGCTATTTATTTCTCAGTAATCGCTGAAATTTTAGTATTATATAGCATAGCACTTTATAAACTGGACTGAAATTTTAGAGGCAAAAACTGTACTATATATATTTTTTGTCACTTCTACATAGAAATTAATAAATACTACAATAAACATCTGGTTATCTATTAATATCTTTATTAAGTATATTCTTATTAACTATATAAAACTGATTAAACAAGAGCTATAGTCAACAAGGAAATGAGATAAAATCTGGTGCTCTTGTTCAAAAATAGATAAAGAAAGGAATAATCATAAATATTCACATGCTGGGTATTTTAAAATTCAAATTAGAAAGATCTTACACTAACGTATTAACAAAGGAAAAATTCTAAGTATTTCAATTCCTCATACTATGAGAAATACATACTGTTCCAAGAAAATTTTAAAATGTAAATGGGCATACAAAATTAATGCATATATATACACACACAGAGATATGAAGAATATATATGGAAACACCCAAGTATAAAGAATACATAACACCAGTAATTTTGCTGTGACACAGTAGATTTAGTTTTAGAAGACTCAAATCAGAATCCATCTTCTGCCTATATGACCTTAGGCTCCAACTCTGTTTCAGTTTCTCATCTATAAAATAAGCATGACACTTGCCTCAAAAGATATACACATAATTCGTGAGGCCTAAGATACAGTATTTCTATATAATACTATGCTGCTTTAATTTCAAAGACAAGCTCTTTTTACTGAATAATAAAATCATCCAGTGTCATTTCTGAGAAGGAAATGGGAAAATGTTATTTTGACTAATTTACTCCACAGAGTTGCTGTGAGGAGTCTGTGGCATTACTGAGAGAAAATGTCTATAAAGTACTTGGACCTGGTACATGGTAACAAGTTACAGGGATTACTACTGCTTACCACTTATAATTATTGTATGTAATAAACAGAAAGGAATAAAAAGAAGTTTCTTGTAAAAGATGTTTATAAAAGATTGTTTTGACACTATGGTATCTGTCTACAATGGGGTCTATCCCATGAGGAAGTGATAATCATGTGTACAGATCCAGAAAGGAATGCTAACAAACTCCAAAGTATGTTACTTGCACTAGAGCAGTGGTTCTCAACCTTCCTAATGCTGCAACCCTTTAATACAGTTTTCCTCATGTTGTGGTGACCCCCAACCGTAAAATTATTTTTGTTGCTACTATATTAGGTAACATATACTTCATGCTTCATGAAGTAGCACATACTTCATTTAGTAGCAATGAAAATAATTTTATGGTTGGGGGTCACCACAACATGAGGAACTGTATTAAAGGGTCGCAGCATTAGGAAGGTTAAGAACCACTGAACTAGAGAATCATTTTTGAATAATGTAAACAAATTTACTTCATTCAAAGTAAGAAATTATACACAAGGAATGATACAGCACAGATACAATGGTTTAAATTCCGCAAGCCTAGACTTAAATTCTAAAATTTCTTGGGGTTTTATAGTTTCATCTATGGAACAGTGCTTACCTTTACTCTGCCTTATCTAGAAATACTGATGGATCAGATAATATTACCTGTACATTTCCTAAGCTCATTGGTAGAAATACTCTATACATTATATATGTATATAACAATTAAGGTAAGATATCAAATTATTTAGAATTATAACCAGAAAAATAACTGGAAAATGTCAAAGGCTTTAAAGACACTAATTTCTAATTTAGGGTATCTATATATTTACTAATATAAGAAACACAAATTGGGAAAAAGTGTAAGGCTAACATATTTTCAAAAGTAAACACCTTCAAGAGACTGTGGAAGACATCATTTTTTATGAAGTAGTAAAAACATCAGCACAACTTACTGGTATGAAGAGCACAATGGCAGTTAAGCAATAATACCTAAAAGTGCCCTGCATGGTACTTCCTTATAGTATTTTATCAATACTTCAAACATTAAATCTATCTTCTCTAATTTTAAGGGTACCATATATATGTAGTTTATACTTAATATTTCTCATTGATTAAAAATCCCTATCTTCTACTACCACATCTTGCATAGTATGAACCATACTCATTTCAACAAAATAATGCTTTAAGAAAAGAATTCTTGATTAAAAGTACCACAAATAAAACAGAACTACTTACGCATGTGACACAGCTGCTTCCTTGCATTCTCTTATGTCATTAATACGCTTATTATAGCTATATGCAAAAAAAAAAAATTAGAACCATGTTAATCTTAGTTTGATAAATAGGAGTTAAAATGAATAAGTAAAATAACTAAGTCAATTAAAAATTGCTTATTAACAAAAAAAACTGGTCCTAAAACTGGAAATGCATGAAGGTTGTTTAATAACATCCTAGCATTAGGTCTGCAGTTAAGCCTTCCTGAAAGAAATAACTCTCACGTTACAAAAAAATCCAAAAATTAAATGAAACTTTGCAATGCAAATTTTTATCTTACTAAATCTTACTACTTCCTTCGGCTCCAATGGAGATATTAAAATTATACTTCTGATGTATTTAACAGTAATTTCCAAAAACCTAAAGCACAAAAAAAAAACTATCACCTCTGACATTTTATCAAGCCTATCCTATAAGCATAGAAAAATTCTGAAAGGATATAGACTGATCAAAAGTAGTGACTGAGTATAAAGTTCTTGTGGAGAAAACGAATGCAAGAAAGCATATGTCTACTTCAAATTATTTTGAGAGAGAGAATTATGTATGGGTGATTTTTATCATTTTCTTAAAAAAAAACCTTATTTTCAAATTAAAAAGAAATTTAATTAGAAGGAACAGAATACTCACACCAATCAGTTTAAAGGTACATTGGAAAAACAAATGTTAATAAATAACTTTATGAATAACAGATAAAAAACTCAAAATTCCTAAATTGCTAAAAAAAAGTTGTCTTCTTTACAAGTTGGCTAAAACCACTTACACCAAAATGAACTTCAATTTCTATATTTAAATGCCCTAAGATTCACGTGTTCTTTGAGCAAATGTCTAAAATATACTAATTCTGTAATCATCAGCCTCTATAATCAAAAGCTTTATACTTACAGTTTGATTATGCTAATTAACATTTTACATTGGATTAACAATTCTTAATTTAATCAAAACCTAAAATTTCTCAACTGTAAATACAAGATTCTTAAATAAATTTATCATTAAAAAGGCAAAACAAAAGACAATTGGCTTCATAGTGCTTTTAAATTGACTTGCACCACACATTATGTTCATTCAATATATACAAACCACTTGGTTTTAAATGTTTACATTGAAATATTATTCCACCAAGAGGTTGTCAGTATACTAAGCAACACAAGCTTTATGACTTACAATCTGAATGAATTATAACAAAGCCCAAATCACAGAATGTTGTCAGGGTATTATTCTTCATATCATGACTGTTAGATCACAGACATGAGAATATCACAATCACCTATGGTGACAGAAGTCAAAATAGTGCTCACTTCAGAAAGGAGTATGAGTAGGTTGGATTAGGGGTGGAAGTACTAACCAGAAAAAGGCATAAAAGAATTTTCCAGGAATGATGAAAATGTTCAACATCTTGATTTAAGTAGTGGTGACACGTGAGTATTCACACATCAAGTTAGTAAGATATACACCTAAGTTTTATGTGTTCTTCTGTTGTTCTTTAAACTTTCCAAGATACACACATAGGAGGATAGGGTGATGCCCAGGAACCTGGATTTTAATTTGTATCCCAGTGTAATTCTCAGGCACATTCAAATTTTGGATATATTGGCTTGAAATTTTAGTACTAGACACATGTTTATAACTAACAGGAGCTTTATCTCAATTTCATGAGGACATTATTGAACTGGCTATGAAATAAACGTAGGCAAATTTCAATTTTATCAGAAGTTAACAAGCCTAATATAATTACTTAATATAAGCACAAGGAATCCTAGGACATTTTAGATTCCCTTAATTTCAAAAAGTTTTAAAATTGTTACCAAGTCTGAGCTCAATATGACTTTTATATACTGGCTACAGAACCTCAAATGGAGAGAATTATTTGCTTCACATTTGAATAAATAAATGAAAATAAAACCACTTGAAATCCTTTCCATTATAAAGAAACATGATTTCCTATGCGCAGTAAGACTTCTATAATTGTTATAATTAATATAATGAAGTATTTTTGATTGCTTCATATACTTTCATAAATGCCTTCGATTTTAAAATAGCAGTTCCAAAAATTTCAAAACTCTAAAATGTATATGGTATTTTTAGTCACATTTATGTCTAAAATCATATGAGGACTTATCTTTCTCTTCCTAGAATACAAATTTTGAAAGGCCAGTAAACATTAACCTTTTTAATCTGTGAAGTTATCTGTAAATATGACTACTACTTGTCAGGATGATTGTTAGAAGCAACTTGCTTTGACCAGAATAAGATCGTATAGGTTATATCTTTCTTCATAATGTGACTATTTCTTTACCCCTAAAACTTCCATGAAAATAATCCATTTAACACCCTTCTCCAAAAAAGACAAAATAAATGAAAATGTCATACCCTCGTATGTTTACAAATAGGTCTTCTGCAGCTTTGTGAATGTGGAAAACTTCATCCCGAAAGAGTGATAGGCAAGAGCTACTCTGAAGAGCTAGCTTCCAAAGGTTCAGTGCTGTAGCATCAGTATTTAGGATCCCATGGCACAAAATAAAGCCAACTTTAAATTAAAAAAAAAAAAGCAATACAAATGTAAAAGTACTCCAAAGTTTTTTTACAGTGTAGCTTTTTAAAAATACAGACTCATACCCACAATCACTAAATTCGGGCTTGTATACATGTACATACAACATGCTAACAAAACTTTTCTTTTCCTTTATTTATTTATTTATTTATTTTTTGAGATAGGGTCTTGTTCTGTTGCCCAGGCTTGCTAACAGTGGCGAGACTACAGCTCATTGCAAAAAGCCAACTTTAAATAAGAAAAAGTAATACAAACGTAAAAGTATTCCAAAGTTTGGTTACAATGTAGCTTTTTAAAAATACAGACCCATAACCACAATCACTCCAAAGCTCAAGTGATCCTCTTGGTGCAGTCACTTCAGGTGTGCACTACCAAACCCAGCTAATTTTTTCTTTGTTTTTCAGAGACATTTTTTTCATTATGTTGCTGGGGCTGGTTTAAAATTCAGTACCTTAAGCAACCCTCCTATTTTGGCCTCCCAAAGTGGTAGAATTACAGACATGAACCACCACACCCCGCCTTTCTTTTCAAATTATAATTTTCTGTATTATATAAAATCAGTTCTTTGATATTACACTGAGGAAGGGGGAAGATGTCATTTCTCGGTTAAGAACACAGTCATTTCAATAACAGATATCTTCAGGGAATGCTTATAAAATATTTTAAACCAATGATCAAAAGTTATTAATTGACATATAATATAGTAATCATTATAGTTGTTAAAATAACTGAAAAATAAAACTAATCTACTTTTGTAAATTGTCAGAAGAAATGACAGGGCATCTTACAAGTTAACAGCAATTTATAGTAATCAAATGATTGAAGTTTCAATGACTTATCTAAAGTTATACTATTGAAGTAATAGAGCTGAGACTTGGCCCCAAATAGTAGTTACCATTAAAGCCTAATATTCTTTCAATATATTAAGCTATTCTCTGTTATATGAATTCTAAACTTCAGTAGAACTTCCATAGTTGACCACCTCCCCACATCTTTAAGTTGTGCTAATATTCATAGGTCGCACACATATCACATGTATGAGGTTTGACAATTAAATTTGTGATTCATCCTAAAAAAAAGTGCTAGATACATCATTGCTATATATTACTATGATCAACTTTGAAGTATTCCCCTTGGTCAACTTTGTATCATTACATGGTACACAAAAATACTCAACAATAATGAACACCACTCAGCAAGACACTGCCACATGTCCACATGAATACAGCTGTGAGATACTGATATACCAAGGTTATAAAACATTACCAAGTTGTTTATACAGTGGTGCCAAAGTAAGGACAAGTTCATGGACTTAACTGTCAGACCTCATACAATGACAGCTCTGATAGTCATTCCAGAAAAAGAGTTCCAAAATTGCTTTGAAGGGTGGACTATGTGCTGGCAGGTCTTTCCAAGGAGAAACTTCAAAGGTGAAGCTTCAAATACTCGGCAACAAAGTATGTAGCACTTTTTCAAGATGAGTTCATAAACTTAATTGTCTGGCCTTGTCTGTATCAGTATAATAGGCCTAGTTCCTTATTTTGACCATATCTATGTATCAACCAGTTTGTTATAGTCCCTTGGGTAGTCAACCTCCAGAAGTTCTACTGTACCTCTTTTACCTATTGTTATCTAGTCTAGAAATCCTACACAGGGAATGATTGAGGAAAACTTCCCTGGTATCCCCAAAGATTTAGACATCCAGATACAATAAAGGACACTGAACACCTGGAAGCCATCACCAAAGCATACAGTCATGAATTTGGCCAAAGTGAAAGTGAAGTAGAAAATCCTAGATAAAACCATCAATTAACTTTCAAAGGAAAACACAAGAGACTTCTCAACAGAAACCATATAAGCCAGAAGTTTTTAGTCTTCCTAAACAAAGTAACTGATAGACAAGAATTTTAGTCTGCAAAACTACGTTTCATGAATAAAGGAGAAATAAACTCTTCCCCAGACAAAAGAACACCAAGGGAATTTGTCACTATTAGAACTGCTCTACAAAAAAATTCTTAAAAGCAATGTATACATGAAACAAACATTTGATATCAAACAGTGTAAAAACACCCAAAAGCTGAAATTTGCAGTTCTTATAAAACAGTAATACAAGGGAGAAAATAAATCAACATGATGAAGAGAATAGTACTTCACATATGAATATTAACACTGAATATAAACAGTCTTAATGTTTCAGTTAAAAGATACTGAATGGATTAAAAAAAAATAACAAATATATAGTGTCTCCAAGAAACCCACTTAATGCACAAAGATTCTCATATAGATTGAAGGTAAAAGGATGGAAAAAAAATATTCCATGGGAATGGAAACAAAAGTGAGCAGGAATAGCTATTTTCACATCAGATAAAAGAAACTTTAAAACAACAACAGTAAAAGAGACAGAAACAGTCACTATATAATGACAAAGGGAGCAATTCCACAAGAAGATGTAACAAACATAAATATATATACACTTAAAAAGAAGTTCCCAGATTCATAAAACATAACTTAGAAGATCTGAGCAAAGAAATAAAAAGCAACATCACAATAGCTAGAGACTTCAACATTTAACTGAATGATAAAGATCAATCATCAAGGAAGAAATTAAACAAAGATATATGGGACTAAAAAGGGACTCTAGAACAAATGGACCTAATGGACATTTACAGAACATTCTACCCCAAAGCTCCAGAATATACATGCATTCTTCTCATCAGCATATGTGACACTTAACAAGATAGATCATATATTAGGCCATAAAACAAGTCTTAGCAAATTCAGAATTATCAAAATCATACCATGTACCTTCTTAGGACACAGTGGAATAAAAAACTATATCCAAGAAGAACTCTCAAAACTACACAAATACACTTAAATTAAACAACCTGCAGCTGAATAATCCTTGGGTCACTGATAAAAATCAAGAAGGAAATAAAAAGATTTTTCAGGGCAGCGCCTGTGGCTCAGTGAGTAGGGTGCCGGTGAGAAATCAGCCCCAGTCAAACTGCAATAAAAAAAAATAGCTGCTAGCTGGGTGTTGTGGTGGGCACCTGTAGTCCCAGCTACTCGGGAGGCTGAGGCAAGAGAATCGCGTAAGCCCAGGAGTTAAGAGGTTGCTGTGAGCTGTGTGATGCATGGCACTCTATCGAGGGCCATAAAGTGAGACCCTGCCTCAACAACAAAAAAAAAAAATAGCTGGGCGTTGTGGCAGGCGCCTGTAGTCCCAGATACTCGGGAGGCTGAGGCAAGAGAATCACCTAAGCCCAAGAGCTAGAGGTTGCTGTGAGCTGTGCCGCCATAGCACTCTACCGAGGATGACAAGACTCTGTCATCTTCTTTTAAGACTCTGTCTCTTAAAAAAAAAGATTTTTCAGGGCGGCGCCTATGGCTCAAAGGGGTAGGGTGTCGGCCCCATATGCTGGAAGTGGTGGGTTCAAACCCAGCCCCAGCCAAAAACTGCAAAAAAAAAAAAGAGATTTTTCAAATTGAACAATAAAGATGACACAGATTCCAAAATCTCTGGGATACCGTGAAAGCAGTCTTAAGAGGGAAATTGATAGCTTTAAAAAGCCTACATCAAAAGGAAAGATCACAAATCCACAACCTACTGTCACACCAAAAGGAACTAAAAAAAGAACAAAACAAATCCAAAGCTCTCAGAAGAAAAGAAATAACAAAGACCAGAGCAGAACTAAATGAAATGGAAACAAAAGAGTACAAAACAAACAACAAATACAAAGGATAAATCAAACAAAAAAATGGTTTTGAAAAGATAAAATCAATAGACTAAGATTAACCAGAAATAGAAATGATTCATATATGCTCAAGCAGAAATGAAAAAGGGACATTACCACTGATATCACAGAAATTCAAAATACCATCCTTGACTACTATGAAAGCTTCTACACAAAGTAGAAAATCTAGAGGAAATGGGTAAGTTTTTAGAAACCCACAACCTCTCAAACTTGAATTGGAAATAGAAATCTTGAACAGAACAATAACAAGTAACAAGATTGAAAATGTAATAAATTAAGTCTCCCAACAAGATTAACCCTGGAACCAGATGGACTTAAAACCTGAATTCTATCAAACCTAAAAAAGAAGAACTGACACCTAGCTTATTGAAACTCTTCCATAATATTGAAAAGGAGGGAATCCTCCCTAACTCATTCTAAGAAGTCAGTCTTACCTGACAGAAAAGGACACAACAACAACAACAAAACTACAGACTAATATCTCTCATGGAAACAGATGTAAAAATTTCCCCCCGAAAAACTAGCAAAATGAATCCAAAGATAATTCACCATGATCAAGTGGATTTCATCCCAGGGATACAAGGATAGTTGCAGATAGGCAAATCAAGAAACGTGATTTACTACATAAATAGAATTAAAAACAAAAACTGTATGATCATCTCAACAGATGCAGAAAAAACATTCAATAAAATTTAGCCCCTCTTCATAATAAAAATCTTCAGCGAAATAGGCACAGAAGAAACAAACTTCAAAATAATAAAAGCCACATATGACAAACTCACAGCCAACATCATATTGAATGGGAAACAGTTAAAAGGAACCCTTCCCCCCCCCCCCGCCCAAGAACTAGAACAAGACAAGGATGTCCAATGTCCCCACTTCTAGTCATCACAGTACTGGAAGTCTTAGCCAGAGCAATCAGGCAAGAAACAGAAATAAAGGGTAGACAAATCAGGAAAGAAGGGCTCAAACTCTTCCTGTTTGCCAAGAATATGATCTGACATCTAGAAAATCCTAAAGACAACCCCCAGAAAACTATTAGAATTGATAAATTCAGTAAAGTATCAAAATTAATATATAGAAATCTGTAGTATTCTATATACTAGTAACAGTCAAGCTGAGAGTCAGATCAAGAATTCAACGCCATTTACAATACCTGCAAAGAAAATAAAATACCTAATATACTTAAAAGAGGTGAAAGATCTCTGTAAGAACTACAAAACACTGATGAAAAATCACAGATGACACAAACAAATGGAGAAACATCCCATGCTGATGAAATGAAAGAATTAACATTTTAAAATGTCCATAATGCCCAAAGTAATTTACAGGTTCAATGCCATAACCACCAAAATACCAACATCATTTTTCATAGATCCATAAAAATAATCCTAAACTCACATAACCAGAATAGCCACCCAAAAGGGTAAATAGTCAAAGTTATCCTAAAGCAAAAAGAACAAATCTGGAGACATTTCATTACCTGACTTCAAATTATTAACCAAAATATCATGGTATTGATATAAAGGTAGACATAAAGACCCAAGGAATAAAATTAAAATAAAACCATATAGTCAGAACCAACTGATTTTTGACGAAGCAGACAAAAACATTGGGGAAAAGACAACCTTCAACAAATGAGGTTAGTAAAAGTGAACAGCCACATGCAGAAAAATAAAACTGGATTCCTATCTCTTACCATATACAAAAATTAACTCAAGATGTATTAAGACTTAAACATTAAGATTTGGAGCCATAAAATCCTAAAAGAGGCTTGGTGACTAGAGCTCAGTGGGCTCAGAGGCCCCAGAATATATGGCCGGCAGGTTCAAACCTGGCCTGGGCCTGCCAAATAACAATAACAACTATAACAATAGCTGGGCGTTGTGGCAGGCGCCTGTAGTCCCAGCTACTTGGGAGGCTGAGGCAAGAGAATCACTTAAGCCCAAGAGTTTGAGGTTGCTGTGAGCTGTGACACCACAGCTCTCTACTGAGAGCAACATAGTGAGACTGTCTCCAAAAAAAAAAAAAAAATCCTAAAAGAAAACATTGGAAAAACTCTTCCACACATTGATTTAGGGACTGAATTCATCACCAATACCCCCAAAGCAAAAACATCACCAAAAAAAATAAATAAATGGGACTTAACTAAAAAGTTTCTGTCTAGCAAAGAAAATAATCAACAAATCTACAAAATGGGAGAAAATATTTGCAAACTACACATTTGATAAAGGACTAATAATCGGAGTCTATAAAGAACTCAAATCAGAAAACACAAATAACCCCATTAAAATGTGAATGAAAGATAGGAACAGCTTTTTTTCAAAGCAAGAGAGCTATATGGCCAATAAACATATGAAAAAATGTTTGACATCACTAAGCATCAAGGAAATACAATTTAAAATCACAATGAGATACTGCCACCTCAATCCTGCCAGAAAGGCCATTATTAATGAGCCCCAAAATTATGTATGTTGGTGCAAACGTAGTGAAAAGGAAATGCTCATACACTGTTGGTGAGAATGTAAACTAGGACAACCTCTATGGAAAACAACATGGAGATTTCTTGAAGGAATAAAGTTAGACCCACCATTCCATACAACAATACCACTACTAAGTATCTACCCAAAGGAATGAAAACAACACCTGTACCTAATGTTAACTGCAAAGATATCAAATCAACCAAAATGCCCCTCAACTAATAACTGGATAAAGAAAATATATGTGGGGTGTGTATGTGTGTGTCTGTGTGAATATATACATACACAAACGTACACATTCACACACCATGGAATACTACTCAGCCATAAAAAGAAATTAAATAATGTCTTTTATAGCAACTTGGATAGAACTATAAAACCATTATCCTAAGAGGTATCTCAGGACTGAAAACACAAATACCACATGTTCTCACTTATAAAAGTGGGAGCTAAATATAGTATATATAATAGCATATATATGGTCATACCATGATATTATGGACAGTTAGAAGGGGGTGAGGGATAAAAATCTACCTATTGGGTACAATATACACTATCCTGGAGATGGATATACTGAAAGCCCTGACTTTAGTATAAGACAATTCATCCATTAATAAAAACATTTTTACTTTTAAATTTTGAAGAAAAGTCACTCAAACTCTTGAATGTTATAATAGCTGCATTATTATTGTGACACTTTTATAGGTAATGTGCCATTTATCTTTTTATTCTTAGCTCCTTTAAAAGGATCACTACATAAGCAAGCTAACTCTTTAAGTAGGTAAAAAATTGCAGAGTCATACATACAGAAGAATATTTAACTTCTCTGAATTTCTTTAAATACATAAAATTATTTTCATACAAGGCTCCTAAAACAAGCTACTTTTATGATACAGCACACAAAGAAACAGAATCCCTCAAGAGAAATCTTATTTATAAAACATTTTTGCCTAATGTACTAATTTTTTATCCTAATCTCCGAGGAAAGTGAGATTTCATTTAGTGTCCTTTATCTCTTTACTTAGATTTATAAAGTACTGACTATTACTAATAAAATGTTATAGATTATCGCGCCGTGCCCCTGGTTCAGTAAGTAGGGCGCAGGCCTCATATGCCGAGGGTGGCATATGGACCCAGCCCCGGCCAAACTGCAACAGAAAAATAGCCAGGCGTTGTGGCGCGCGCCTGTAGTCCCAGCTGCTCGGGAGGCTGAGGCAAGAGAACCGCGTAAGCCCAAGAGTTACAGGTTGCTGTGAGCCGTGTGTCGCCACGGCACTCTACCTGAGGGCGGTACGTGAGACTCTGTCTCTACAAAAAAAAAAAAAAACTGTTATAGATTATCATGTTTGTTTTTAAGATATAGGTTATATTATGGGGGAACCATACTTTGAACCAATCTAGAATAAAGCTCTACAGAAAATAGACTATCTTCTGAAGAAAAATGCTACCATGGGTATTGGCGACATAAAGAGATGTACAGAGTTCAAGACAACTCCTAACCTCTACATTAGCGCTACTCAAGGTTCATATTGAAGGCGGCACCTGTAGCTCTGTGAGTAGCGCGCTGGCCACATACACCAAGGGTGGTGGGTTTGAACCCAGCCCGGGCCTGCTAAACAATGACAACTGCAACAAAAGAAAATAGCTGGGCATTGTAGCAGGTGCCTGTAGTTCCAGCTATTTGGGAGTCTGAGGCAAGAGAATTGCGTAAGCCCAAGAGTTGGAGGTTGCTGTGAGCTGTGACACCACGGCATTCTACCAAGGGTGGCATAGTAAGACTCAGGCTCAAAAAAAGGTTCACATTGGAAAAGCAGCAAAACTTAAGAGTAAATATTCTTTACTTTGGCAGTTGTGGTTAGCCCAAATCTGTCTTCTCTGTGCCCATATATCTTCCTTAGGGTACACCCTGCTTCCTTACCCACCTCCCTGACTCATTCCACAAAGCTCTGAAATCAGCATTCCCATTTAAAATAAAGAGTTGGGGGCGGCGCCTGTGGCTCAGTGAGTAGGGCGCCGGCCCCATATGCCGAGGGTGGCGGGTTCAAACCCAGCCCCGGCCAAACTGCAACCAAAAAATAGCCGGGCGTTGTGGCGGGCGCCTGTAGTCCCAGCTACTCGGGAGGCTGAGGCAAGAGAATCGCTTAAGCCCAGGAGTTAGAGGTTGCTGTGAGCCGTGTGACGCCACGGCACTCTACCCGAGGGCGGTACAGTGAGACTCTGTCTCTACAAAAAAAAAAAAAAAAAGAGTTGGGAGAGATAGTACTATGTGACTCCAGAGGTCACTCGTGCCAGATAACTCAATCAACCCAATTATTCAGCCATACATTTGTAAACATAAGACAACTAAGAATCACCACAAATTTTAGCAAAATTTATACATTGAAAGCTGTTTTTTTTTTAAATCAACTCTAGAAAAAGCATGAAAATCTCTATTATCTTTACAGAAGAAAATGTAAACATCATGAACCTGGTATGTAAAAAGTAACAAAAATGGCTAAAGATCTGTAGTGTGTGTTAAATTCTTCCTCTTTCACAATAAAAACATTACTTAAAGTGATTTTATCAACTCTAATATACAAATATGTGAGTCTTTAAGTCTTTCTTACTTCATTTTCTAGTAATTCTAATAATTCATTTTCTTTATTTTATTAAAGAATCAGTCCGAAAAGTATTAAGAAGAAAAATTGTTCCTTTACCATAGTTTGAGAAACATGCAACAAAACGTCAATAAATAATACAGTTGTTTCCCAGTATCCACAGAGAATTTGTTCAGGAATCCCTCTAGATACCAAACTCCAATGATGCTCACACCCTTAAATGGCAGTGTTTTAAAAATTATCTAAACATACTCTTCCCACATGCTTTAAATCATCTCTAGATTACTTGTAGTACCTAATATAATGCGACACATATCACATCATTTCATTGACAAGGACTCAATATAGTACCTGGCATGCAGTTTATAAATTCAAGTTTTGCTTTTTGGACCTCTGTGAAATTCTTTTTTTTCTAAATATTTTTGATCTAGGCTAAGCGCAGTGGCTCACGCCTATAATCTTAGCACTCTGGGAGGATGACGCAACTGGATCACCTAAGCTCACGGGTTTGAGATCAGCCTCAGCCAGAACCAGAGTGAGACCTTGTCTCTAAAAATAGCCAGGCGCTATACAGTCCCAGCTACTTGGGAGGCTGTGGCAAGAGAATCACTTCAAGCCCAAGAGTTTGAAGTTGCTGTGAACTGTGACACCAGGGCATCCACTCAGGGTAATAAAGTGAGACTCTGTCTCAAAAAATAAATAAATTAATTAATATTTTGGTCTATAGTTGGCTAAATCCAACTATAGATATTGGGGGGTGGGCAACTGTACTATATAAAAGTTAATAAATCAAAAACAGTAATAACTAAAAACCACAAATTATTCAAAATTATTCTCCTCTGTCAATGAGCCTAAGAGTAGGTAGAAGAAATTTAACTATATTATAGCAATTCCCATTCTATATTAAACCTGCATATCCACTTCCCCCACAGTTGTGAGCATCTTAGGAGCAGAAATTAATAATTTTATCTCTTGTGCATCTAACAATCTGTCAAACATATGAGTCATTTGTTATAGAAACTGAAGTAAATTAAAACCAAAAACTTTAACTGATGTGATATAAAGATGGCTTAGCCTGTTAAAAGTAATAGGATTACTTATTATTTTTCTCTAAAATAAAAACCTGAGGGGGAAAAAAAAAATCACAAAACTGACCCATTTTACTTACAGATAATCCATTTTTCCATTGCATCCAAAGAGAGGTATTCACAAGGCATCTTTAAAAAAAAAAAGAATATATACATTTGTTTTTAAAAGAAATTCTAAAAAAGAAAATAGTATATTGAATCACTCTCCTACCTCCTGAGAATTTACCTTCAATTCTTAGCTCACTACAAAAAAAAATTGAAAAGCTGGATAAAACTTTTGTAATTTATGCTGAAACTTAGTCAATAAGTGACAATGAAAGCAGTGCTTCTTTCTCATTTGCACACCCTCACATCTCTCTAAAAAATACTATTACTAAATTGTCCTTAATCTGTCCTTAAATGACAACTTCTCAATTTTTCAAGCCTATTTCAAAGTTTACAATATTCCAAAGGATAAAACTGTAATCAAAGTAAAAGATTTATTTGCCTGGATGCTCACTGTTTCACCAAAATCAATAACTATGCTTATGTACAGAGTGGCCATAAAGTTCATATGCAATTTAAAATTTATGGCCGCCCTGTATTATTCATGTGAATGACACCTATGTTCACATACACACAGAAAAGATTGAAAAGAAATATAATTATGATTTCTCTAGTTAGTAAGATTGGAGTGATTTTTGGTCTTTTCTCAAACTTTACCATGATAAAACAAACATAAAGAAAAATATTCGTACTATTAACTTACTAATTTAACATTAATTTTTGTTAAGAATCAAAGAACAAAAATCTAAATAGTATGACTTAACCAATGAGCATTTTATAATAAACATCACTGATAATACTAATTATCAAAAACACACAGCAGCATTACTTAACTGGTATCTTTTTAAAATCATTTTTTCATTCAAAAGTAAAAAATAAAACCATACCGTATCAGATTGAGCAGGATTAAGCATTGTGCTAGGTGCACTGATGAGACTCAATAATTGGGCATTTCTCCACTGGTCAGCTGAAAGATTCCTTCGAGGATATACCATCTGAAGAGATATAAGTGCATCTGAAAGAGACTAATTAAAATAGGAAAAAGAAAGTTAAGGAATAATTTTTTTTCCTTTGCTATTTAAATTCCAGCTATAACTGCTATGTATTTTTAATTACTCTAGCATAAAAAAACAAGGACCAATTACAACCATACTCCTTATAATACTGGAGTATTATATAAGGCTTCCCTCCGCTAGATTATTTTGGTAATTTTATAAAAGTTACATAGATTCTGCATTAGAAGCAGCAGCTTAGCTCAGGAAGTCATGTTATTTTCTTAAGGGTTTAAATGTGTGGTAATGTGGTAATCTTGAATCTTTACTTCAAAAGGAACAGAGAGCCTATTCTCACCCTTTTACAGATACACTAGGACCTGTATAGTTGATCGCTTCCCTACACCGACCACCTCAAGCTCACCTGATTTTCATAGAATGGTCATGCCACATATGTACTTTTGAGTACAGCCAGCCTAGTTCCTTACATTGACCACTTCCATGTGCTGACCAGTTTGTTACAGTCCCTCAGATGGTCAACTTACAGAAGTTCTAATGTTTGAGTTTCTACTTGATAGTTCTTGCTACAAGAAAAAGACTTCAGGGTTATGAGGCTAAATGTTAGCAGAGCGTTGAATGTTTTATGTTTCTCTAAAGAATATCTTATAAGTCATCTGTTTCTTGCTTGCTTTCATTTGTCCTTTGCTATTCATCCCTGCTTCCTAAAAATTCTTTAATTTGGCTGCACATAATTTGCCAGGGTAGTTTCTTCAGAATACAGAATCCAGGGCTCTAATCTACCACAAATTTAATGAACCTGAACTTTGGGAGAAGAACTCCAGAACCTGCTAATTTTATTAAGCTCCACTAAGTGATTCTGACATAGCCAACTAAGAATGTTTTAAAATTAAATTATGCTGATTTGATTTTTAAAATCCTGGCAGAGGCATAATACCCCTCTTACCAAAACTCTTGAGACATCACATCAGAAAAATATTAAGAAACTCATCTAATTCAAATGAACAATTCTATGTAGTTATCAGTAATCTACTATACACTCAACATTGTGCTAACAACTCTAGAGAACTTGAAAACATAGCCAACAGCCATTAAAGTAATTTTCATCACATAAATGGAGAAGAACTAAATTCCAAGTGGGGCTACATAAAACAAGACCATATATGATTAGGGGAAAAATCAGAAATGAATCCAGAGAGAAAAGAGGAGAGGAACAGAAAAGACAGTCTGACTGAGGAAAAACCACCACCCATCTCAGACAGACAGGAGATGACCAGAACTCAGTATTTAGAAGAATTCTGCCACTTCCATCTATAATGCTGATGTTTTTTATTTCAAAATTGATGTCATATACTAGCTTCTTGTTTTACATCAACAAGACATAAAACCTATACAGCTTTGGAAAAGTATCTTCAGAATTTTCATGGGAAACAGAAAACAGAAAAAAAAAATTCCTAGTGTTAACTGTATGTTAAGAAAAAGCATAGATTTATACAAAGCACTATATTACTAAATAGCCTATCACTGAAAGCGAACAACAGACCAAGATTTTAATATCCAGGGCTTCAGTTCTGATTTTGTCACTATTGTTGCCTAATGACTCACCCTGTCATGATATAACTCCAGCCCTCAATCCTTAGTTATACCTATAAATTTTCCTTGAAGTGCTCAGGAACTAGTTCTGTGAATTAGCCTACTGCAGAGAAGTCATAATGGCAAGACTACTTACAACCAAAATTATTTCACTAAGAATTAGTTTTTAGGCTCAGCACCTGTGGCTCAGCGGCTAGGGCACCAGCCACATACACCTGAGCTGGCAGGTTCAAATCCAGCCCAGGCCCGCCAAACAACAATGACAACTCCAACCAAAAAATAGCCAGGTGCTGTGGCAGGCGCTGTAGCCCCAGCTACTTGGGAGGATGAGGCAAGAGAATCGCTTAAGCCCAAGAGCTTGAGGTTGCTGTGAGCTGTGACACCACAGCACTCTACCCAGGGGGACAATATAGTGAGACTCTGTCTCAAAAAAAAAATAATTATTTTTTAATATATTTAAAAGAAGAGATTTCAAATTATTTCCACAAACTTGTCATTTTTTCTCATTAAGAGACTATAATAAAGCTAAAACTTATCAAATACTATAAATCTAAATATTTTTAAAGAAGTAATTAATTTAATTCTTATAACAACCATATTACTCCATTTTTACTTATAAGAAACTTGCCCAATTTTATAGTTAGTAATTGGCAGAGCTGGTATTAGAAGCCAGGCAGACTGGTATGAGAGTAGACATTCTCAAAAACTATATAATTAGTCGTCTACCTCCATATACTTTACTGAAATTTAAAACTATAATGAAATCAACATATTCCTGAGTCTCTACAGACTATTCTAAAATATAACTACAGCAGACCCTCCATGGTTGACCAATTCCCTACACTGACCACCTCCTTAAGTTGATCTAATTTGCAAAGACCAGACATGTAAGACATTTACTCAGTGGAAGTTTCTTATGTGAAATCTTCCGTGTGCTGACTGACCAATTTGTTACAGTCCTTTGGGTGGTCAACTTACAGAGGATCTACTATAATTAGTTCTCTGGTTCACAATTACACAAAACCATACATAACTATTATTTATATTCCGTTACAATTTTTTCTAAAAAAATGTATCACTTTATCTAACTATGTACCTAACTATACATGCTTATTCTACCTCATATACCTACTATAGCCTATCTAAAAACCTAATGTTACCTTGCTATGGGGTACAAATTCTTCCATCATCTTCTTTAAAGGGTTTTCATAATCCACAATCATCTGGCCAAGACGTGGGTATTCTCGGTCACTTCAAATAGATACATCAAATTTTAATGAATCGTAAGCTATCAAATTGAGAATTTTAGAAAGATTTTTATAATGCAAGTCTACCTTGCTCCATGAGTCATTTCATGAGCGTAGTTGTATAATCCAATGATTGCCTTCCTTTCTTCAATTCGAGATAGCAGTATCATTAGTGTTGTATAAGTTATAATCAAATCTAAGTAGTTCTTTGTTAAATCAAAGTTTACAGTCTAGAAAAAAAAAATCAAGTTCAACTACTCCCCATTTCTCAAACTTTTAAACATCCATAAAATTGCCACAGCAGCTACTGAAAGCTAATAATTTTCCATAGTTATTTATTTTACCCCCATTTCTGAAATTCTATCTAATTCCTTTCCCTAAAAATATATTTAAAATTTAGGAAACACAGATGACTGTTTTATATTTGTGACTCAATTTATGGTAACAGAGACATTTTTCATTTTGATTTCTCTCTTTTGATCCAGAAAATGCCATATGGAAAAGGCTATTAAGTGTGCCTTTTTCTTTTTTTTTGGCCAGGGCTGGGTTTGAACCTACCACCTTTGGCATATAGGGCTGGTGCCTTACTCCATTGAGCCATAGGCACTGCCCTGGTGTGCCTTTTTCAAAGAAAAATATTATCCACATAACTTTTTAAAATTGGGCCTACTAAAAATAAAATACTAAAATTAACATCTATTTTCCAATATGTGCAAGACTTACACTCAGGGACAATCAAATAAGTAAAAAAAATAAAGAATTTATTATAACTCTTACTTAAAAAAAATAATAAAACAAGCCTAATTAACAATTGTAAAACTTTATATGCTAGTGATATATACTTTCTCTAAAGAAAAGTAATCAGTCCCTGACCTTTTCTGGACACAAATAGGAAAACTGAAGTTTTCCAAAAATGACACTTACAATATCAAAGAAGACTTGACAAACATCAATAGTATTGAGCAATTCACAAACATGGTCCTGAAAAGAAACAATAATTTTAATCTCTTGTCCATATAAATAATTTTAAATTCAGAAAACATCAACAAAACATATTTTAAATTTCAGTTCTAGAAGAATTCCAATTTTATTATCTATATACATAATTAACAGATGCAAAAAAAACAGATGCACTATATATAATTAATAGATGCAAAATCTTTGGAAATGTTAAACTATATATTAAAATGCCTACCTTAAATTCCATAACATCTACAAATGTGAAGTAATATAATGCCAGATTTTTCAGAATCTCTGATTTTTCTTTCTGTAGTTGTGCAAGCTGTTGCTGTAAAAACAAAATTAGAATGCATTGCTGCTCACAGAGAACAAAACCACTGAATGTAACTATAAACTATCTTCTTTTATGATTGATATATGGAAGCAGAAGCTTTTAGAATAATATTTCTAGATGATTAAGGCTTTTTAAAAAAAACCAAAGTACTTGAGACAGCAACTGCTAATAATGATCAGCAACTGACAGTGTGAGGCTATAACAAATCAAAGCAGATTAGTACCAAATTGCACTACTATTAAGGAAAACCAGAAAATGTTAGGGAAAAACAATTATCAAATGAACTCTTTTAAAAAATTAAAAACAAGTCATGAGCATGATCACATTACTAGAAGTGGGAGAAAAGAAGATGAAAAACATTACAACTTATACTACAAAAAACAATATGCTAGATAAATTCGGAACTTACCAAAAAGAACATCCAGGCAAAGCCACGTTACGCATGCAAAATAAAATGTAGATACAAACATAAAATACAGTAACGGTTCCCTGACCAGATCCACAAAACACAATAATATATTAAACAAAAGCAAAACCACAACAACAAAAAAGAAATGAGAAAGAAGCAAAACTAGAGTTAAGACATGAAAGAGGGTGTGAAAAACAAATATTATTTTAATCAACTGTATAACGGACTTTACAATTTTCCCAATTTTTCTTTTTAAATCAACTAATTTTTGAAATAATCTAGTTCTATTTAATGCCCTATATCATATGTGAGATTGCCAGAGTCCTAATAAATCATGTAGAGCCTTTATTCTTTGAGTATAGTCTATTGAACAGCAGTTTCCACATCATTTAGAAGCTTCTTAGAAAAGTAGAATCTCGGGCCCACTTCAGATCTACTGAGTTAGAATCTCCCTTTTAAGAAGATACTCAAGTGATCTATATACATATAAAATGGATGAGAAACACCAGAAAATAAGAAAAGTAAAAAATATGAGAAAGCAATTGAGAGTATCAAACTTGCCATAAAAGCCCACACAATTGAGGCCCTCACATAGCTTTTATTTATACTTAAACAATAAGGTTAGGAGAGAGATGCCTCCACGCATAATTCTTCTGAACCATTATGATAATTCAGAAAATTTACAGTCGTGAGCCTAACATCAGGGGAAGATTAAAAAAAAATAAAAAAAAATATATATATAAAGAGCCAATTTAAAACTCTAAAGATCAACAGCCTGGTAGACCCAACTATGAATAGGTAAACCACCCTAAATACTGCAGTCCCTGAAGACCTTTAAGGAAGTAATTATGTCTAGAAAATATTCATAATGAAATGTCTCATTATTCTTGGTAAATGCCAGAGAAATTAAGGTAAGATACCCATAATAACTATTTTTAGTTCTATCTATGAGTGTAGCTAACTCTATTTTGCACAACATACCTGTTTCAAAAGAATTCCATGTTTATGGAATCTGATTTTTAATCATTACCACTCCAACAACATCAAATACTTATTTTACAATGATCCTATTTCCTTATATTTCACAGTGATTACCTGTTCAAAAACATTAAACATTTATGATTGATGTCTTATTTTTCCTGCTTTTCAGTACTTTAAATTTGAGTTACAAGCTATTAACAGGTGAGAGTACACTCATAGTAAGAAGATATAAAGAGTATAATTTGGCTGCTACTGGGTTTAATAACCCCAATTTACTTCAGATGCCCTAGGGTAAATATTAGTAGTGCCCCCTTTCAATTTCTGTGTCCTAGTTTGTATGATAAATGACATGGTCATCATCTTATTATGAGCCTTAAAGATCTTGTACACAAACCCTCATTTTCTGTATTAATACACAAAGAACTTGAAAGAACCTTATGAAACTTACATAACTACTTAATGAAAGGTTTATGATTGCTAATTTCATCTTACTTCTAAAAAAGTATTGTTTATCCTATTCTACATTCCCATTATCTTCCTTTTTAATTATAAAATCTCAAAGTCTAAATTTCTCATTCAACTTCATTCCCCCCAAACCATGTTTGACTAGACTCTACACAGGCAGCACATATATGCTGAACAACTACTGGATGCTAAAGTTCAAAATAATTAGTAAAGCTTTCAAGGCCCTCCACAATCTGGCCCTAATTTACTTTCCTATCTAAATTTCCCCTCCACCCACACAAAGTAACAAAAACAAATTATTCACTATTTTCTATATACATGTCATGCTTTCTTACTGTTTCCCCTACTGATATGTTAAAATTCCGCCATTTACACACATGTCCAAATCCCACTACTTCTAAAGCACTTAGTTCAAATGTTAAACACCACTTTCAAGAAATCATCCCTGATTAAACCCCTTCATGAATACTAACAGTATCTCCCTTTTCTAAATGTATATAATTTCTAGTAACAGCTATCCCTTTCAATCTTGTATCATAGCTACAGCCAACATTATAAAACAGCATACTAGACAGATACCTATATGCATATACACATGCACGCACACACACCATGTAGCACCATTTAGCCACAAAAGGAATAAAATAATGTCTTTTGCAGCAACTTGGATGGAACTGGAGACCATTATCCTAAGTGAAATATTAGTATCTCAGGCATAATATGTTAGACATCATTCTAAATATTTTACAAGTATGTCACACAATTCTTCCATATCTCAAGGCAGTCATATTCCCTGTTTTAGTGAAATTCCATGAAGCCCGGCAAAAAAGAGGTCAACTATAAAAAGAACAAAAGTATCTACAACTCTCAAGCATAAACTGCAAAAATGCTACATTTTAGTTGTTGTTGCAGTTTTTGGCCATCTCCAGCATATGGGGCCAGCGCCCTACTCCTTGAGCCACAGGCACTGAGCAAAAATGCTACACTTTAGTTAAGGAGAATAGATGCTACAAAATAGTATTAACACCCAGAACAAAGTTTTCTTAATTCAACATCTCATTGTTTTATAGTAAATAAAAAGTAGGAAATGGTTTAAGAACATGAGTCAGTAATAAATTGTTCAATGTTATACAACAGAACATTAGATAAGTACTATTTTGAGAAAAATTGGTTGTATTTGCTAATATTTCAAAAGCAAGTTCATGTGATACATGCAAAGAAATAATGCTTTCATTAAAATTGCTAGCTATGGATCATTATTCTTAATATTCAAGTAAAATGTTTAAAAATAAACAGGATAAACATGAGGCATGCAAAATGCAAAGAATATATCTCTACATGGAAAAAATATTGCTAACTAATCTATGCTTAATTAAGAAATATTTTCCACACAAAAATAAGCATCAAAAAAACAGATGATCTAACACCTACCCATAGTAACAAAACTAGTAAAACTTGGTATTTACTAATTTTCATTCTTTCAAAGAAAAAACACTGCCAGATTATATAAGGAACCAACACAAAACACAGCTAACCCATTCATTTCAATACAAAGGAACATGGCTGTAGTTTTTTTATTTACCCATCTGAATTATTCATTATTGAAACTGTTTATGCATAATAAGTTATTTTTCTTGATTATCATGCTACTATTTTGTTCCACTTAAAAAAAAAAAAAAACAACAAAAAACAAATACACAAGCGTGGCTTCAGGAAAAGCTTTATTCAATTTCTTAGTCTGATATTCTCAGCCAGGTTTTTAAAATAAGAGTGTACTGAGATGCTATCAGGGTAAATCTCTGTCCAACCTGTCCCACTACCTCCCGAGTCATCAACTATCATCTGAGCTACCAAAGTAGCCTCCTAACAGATCTCTGTACTTCTGCTCTTGCTTCTCAGCCTTTTCTACACAGCAGCAGCAGAGTGGTCATGTTAGAGCAGCACACGACCTTGAGAAAAAGTGATTCCAAAAATAGTATGAAACACATTAACATCCAGTGAAGAGTATATAGCAGGGATGGAGAACCTTCAGCCTTAAGACCGCATGTGGCCTTCTAAGTCCTTGCATGAGGACTTTTGACTGAATGCAAATTTTACGTAACAAATCATCTTATTTTTATTAATATTTTTTTTATCTTCTATATTATTTTTTAAATGAATGTATTTGGCTCGGCACCCATGCTCAGTGGTTAGGGCATCAGCCACAGGCACTGGGCTGGTGGGTTCCAACCAGGCCAAGGCCTGCTAAACAATGACAATAATAACAAAACAATAGCTGGGCGTTGTGGTGGGCACCTGTAGTCCCACCTACTTGGAGGCTAAGTCAAGACAATCGCTTAAGCCCAAGAGTCTTGAGGTTGCTGTGAGCTGTGACGCCATAGGACTCTACAGAGGGCAACATATTGAGACTCTGTATCCAAAAAATAAATAAATAAATAATAAAACAATAAAATAAAATGAATGTATTTAAGATAGCAAAGAAAAAAATAAGTTTCAACAAAATTAACCTCTAAGATTGAATGGCACAATTAGAACACTGGTTAAGGCACAAGAGCTAAATTGACAGCTGCTACACACATGACTTAGTTCTAACTTCCCCCTGCTATATACTGGCACCACTATCCACCAGGATGGTTGGCGAGAGTTTATGGGGGTTGAGAATGTCAGTCTGTCATCTGCTTTGACAATGGTGTACTGCATTTCTGTTTGAACAGGAATTTGTGCATAGTTGCACAGTGTACAGTATTTTTTAATTCTGTACACTTAACAGCCCATCTTGTCAAAGAAGACCAAGAGAACTCTAAGGAAGAAAAGAGATTTTCTTAATGAGGATTGGGGACTGCAATATTAGCTTGTTTCTGCCAAAGATAAGATAATTTCCTTACTTTGTGAATACTGCACTATCAACATTAAAGAAATGCAATGCTCGGGGCGGTGCCTGTGGCTCAGCGGGTAGGGCACTGGTCCCATATGCCGGAGGTGGCGGGTTCAAACCCAGCCCTGGCACAAAAAAAAAAAAAAAACAAACAAAAAACCACAAACAATATCTTAATCCCCAATAAACCTTTAAAAAAAAAAAAAAGAGAGAGAGAAATGCAATGCTCATCAGCATTATTACACTCATAAGGACCACAAATACTTTAAATTAGAGGGAGGGCATGAAAGATTATATTGCAGAAATTAAAAGATGAAAAGCAAAAGCAAAGACAATTCTTTCAAGCAGCATAAGACCCAGAAATAATGCCACCAAAGCAACTTATGAAGTAGTTTATATACTTGGGATAAAAGGGAAGCCATTCAGTGATACAAATTTCGAAAGAAATGCATTGTCAGGCAGGGTAAGATGATTCCTGCCTGAAATCCTAGCACTCTGGGAGGAGGAGGCATGAGGATCCCTAATGCCCAGGAGTTTGAGACCAGCTTGAGCAAGAATAAGACCCTATCTCTACTAAAAATAGAAAAATTAGTTGGGTATTATGGCAGGTGGATGACTGTAGTCCTAGCTACTTGGGAGGCAGAAGGAGGAAGATCACCTGAACCAAAAAGTTTGAGGTTGTTATGACTTAGGCTGACGCCATGGCACTCCAGCCTGGGCAACAGAATGTGACCCTGTTTCAAAAAAGAAAGAAAGAAAGAAAGAAAAGAAATGAACTGTCGAAGTTGTAGGATACTTAAAGACTCCAATAACATTTCAGAGTACAAATAACTGACTCTTTCAAGGGGATCCATAACTGATCAGCAGCATGGATTAGCCTTCAATTTAACAGAATAACTTCATGCAATATTTCAAAAGAAAAATACATACTGTTCAATTGCTTTAGATAACATACTATTGACATGGTGCAATGGTTTACACTTCATTCAGGTCGTAAGAAGATTTTATTTGTTGTGGAGAGCTACTTGCTTTGGGCACTCTTGCGAATAGAACAGGAGGATAGGTATCAACAACTTTCGAAATAAATTTCATGACATTGGACTAAATTTGGTATATTTGGTTAGAGTATGTACAGACAGTGCATCTTCTGTGACAGGAAAACATGAAGGTTTTATTGCACAGATATAAAACATATTAACAGATCGACAATTTCTTATTTCTTTTCGTTATAAAAACTCGCATCAGCAAAATCTCTGTTAAAGCTACTATTTTAAGTGACACTTTGCAACAAGTTAAGTATTGTTAACTTCATATAGTCCTGAAAACGCAACATGGCATCATCAGTTTCATAAAATACTCAAGTTAAAGACTGAGGTATTCGTATGATCTGCTGAGTCAGTGCTGGCTATCGCAGGAATAGGTGTTAGCCAAAATTTATCTCTGCAAGAACAGACAGTTAAATTTTATGAAGAACAGAATCAGCAGTGTGAATTATTGAAAGAAGATTTCTACAGGAATGTAGCATTTCTGTGTGATGGCATATTAAATCAAATCTGTGAGTATTTCTTCACAAGGAAAAACTAAGTCAATATATGCTATGTGGCAAAAAATCCAACTGTTTCTTAATCAGCCATCTTTTCAAAACACTCCTACTTCAAAAAGAAATTTTGGATTAACATTTTCCCCAGTTAGCAAAATCACTGATGAACAGGATGATACCCCTGACTCATGTTAATAGGCAGCTGACATAGACCTGTTAACTGGAGAATACAATGAAGGGTTCACTGGCCGTTGAGAATCATGACTTCACACTCAAATTAGCATTTTAGCCTCGTTGAAATCACCAAGGCACTTCCAGAACTACAGATGGAATTGATTGAGTTCTCAGTAGATGACATTTTAAAGGCATTATTTGAAGCTGAGAAGGATATAACTGGAAAAATACAGCAGAATATCCATGCCTTTGGCAACATGCCCCAGAAATGCTTTCTTGCTTTTCAACCACTTATTGCTGCAAATCTACATTCTCCTACCTAATCCAAATCAAGATGCTCTTAAGGCAGTGATTTTCAACTGGTGTGTGGTGGCGCACTGTATGCTGTGATAGCATCTTTGATGTGCCAAAAATTTTAAAGATTATTAATTAAATTATTTTCGAAAGAAGTTCAAGGCACAATAAGTATATTCTTTTTCTTACTCTTTTTTTATCACCATAATTTAAGTGTGGCACAGAAGTTTAACTAAGTTTCAAGTGTTCCCTGACATTAAAAAAAGGTTGGAAAACACTGCTTTCAGGTTACAAATGACTGATACCCATCTATGTGATCAACTGAACTGTAGACCTCCATCCAAGCTGCAACCAAATATTCAGATGCTTTACAACAAAAAGCAGACACAACAAAGTCATTAAAAGGTTAGTGTTCTTAGAATTAACAAATAGTTTTTATTTTCTAAAATTTTAAAGTACATTAGTTGTTAGATTTTTACATAATAATGTGTTTTATGTATATTTAATTGAACACAGCCTTATTTGATTACAGCATGAAAAGGTTTCTCACCGCTGGTATATGCACTATTTTTGTGTATTTTTTTTTATAAATCTAATAGTATTTAAAATAAACTTTTTTGTGGAAATTCCAATGGTTTCCCATCACATTTAAAATACAAAGTGTTCACCAGTACTTCAGAATAAAATCTAAATAGGAGTCCCTGCCTATCTCTTAAGACCTCCTCTTCTTTTGTGTTCTTCCACCCTTACTCAATAGCTGTCAGACTGGTCTTTCAGCTGTGTCAATCAAATTCACCAAAGACTGTTCCACCTCAGTCTCGGCATGTGCTCTTTCTCACGCCGGGGTGATCTTCACCACTTCCCAGCACAGCTTACTCCTTCACCTCACATCTCTTTGAAAATTGTTGAGCATCCTTTACCTAAAATAATCTCCTCATTATTTATTATTAGCTATTATTAATTAACTCCTTATCCTGCTTTTTATTTCTTCCTACTACCTATCTCCAAATGAATACATATTTATTTATTCATTCTAGTTGTTCACTACCTAATGACCCTGTTTGAGTTTAATTTCCATGAGGGCAAGGACTCTGTATTATTTCATGCTGTATAACTAGCATCTAGAATGCTGGCACATAGTAGTTGCACTATAAACAAGTAATGATCCTCCAGTTTTTTAGTGCAAAAGTCATGAAGAAGTCCTTAATTTTAAAATGTCATTGCTGGCTATAAATAAATTCAATATCATGTATACATTCATGTCTCAAATAAGTTTCTATATCCTAACACATATTGAGAAGTGATTTAATCCCTTGAATAAATTTTCAAAGTTGGGCAAACTATTTCATTACATCCTTCCAGCATAAGTAAGCACAGACCAAATAAGAAGCAACTGAAGAGAATTACATATTCATATCATATATAAGGCAAATCTCTAAGGGTTACCTGAAAATTAACACAAAGATGGATAATTTTTTAAAAGCATTACAGAATCTTGTTTTAAAACCTTTGTAGGGTTTGGGATGCTCCCACTTAATGGGCACAATGTAGGTGTGGATGGAACAACTTTTGGGTGTGGGACACAACTACAAGGGGGACCGACCCTACTTAACAAATTCAAATATTGTGACCTGGTTGTTCATACCCTCACATTAATCTGAAATTTAAAAAAACCTAACAATATTAAAATCTGAAAATAAATAATGTCCTTTGGAGGATTTTTCTTTTGTCATATACAAAATTATTCTATTGGCAATAAACATTTCAGAAATGCATTTTTCTGAGCAAGGAGTAGTAAATAAAGTGTAGGGAAAGTTATCTCAACACTAGCCTAATAAACAAGCATTACTGAGGGTTTCAAATGTGATTCAATTTAATCCTCTTAACTACTTTTTCAAGGTTTTTTTTTTTATTGTGCTAAAATATACACGACATAAAATTTAACATCTTATCCATTTTTAAGTGTGCAGTCAGTGGCATTAAGTACATTTCCATTACTGCACAAGTATCACCACCATCCATCTCTGGACCAATTTTTCAATTTCTCAATTAAAGTACATTTATATATCCTAATTTTTCAAATACAGCAATATACTATATGCTAATCCAGGTCTATCAGATTTCAAAGCTAGAAATAGCTTCGGTATGCGCTTCAACATTCAAGTTGCTTGCCATATTAGTAACAAAAGAGAGGTGTAGGGACAAGCTGTAATAAAACTCTCTCTCTTTTCTTTCCAGAAATACTTTTCTGGAAAAGAAACTTCAACTGCTGGTTAACTGCTACAATAGTACCTGGCTCACAGAAGACACTCGATAAATGATTTAAATAAATGATCAATGCAGAGTGCTATGGAAACAAACACATGCAGCAATTAACCTAATTTGAAAAGATCAGGAAAAGCATCTCTGAATGGTGACATGTACTACACATGCACAGACCTGAAAGAAAAGAATTCAGCCTAGTGAAAGAGTATGAGAAGACATTCCAGATAGTAAAAATGGCATAAACAAAACCTACAGCCAAAGAAATTAGGGCTATTTGTTCTATGAAAGTATACACAAACTCTCCCAAAAAAAAACACTCCTTAAAACAAAGGCAATTAAATGTATTATCCTCATGTTATTCTACCCTAGACTAGATAATGACAACACAGTCTAGTACCCTGCATACTCTTGGCCAGACTATTGATGTTCCTATTTCAACATTCTTAGCCAAGATAGTACTAGAACGAAAAATAAAGGAAAGTAAGTATCTTGAAATATCAGTTATTTACTCAATTGTAGCTTCTTCTGCTGTCTTTCATTTTGAATTTTGGCAAATAATTTTTGATCTGACAAAAGGTAGTACTAGACTTGACATGAAGAAACAATAAGATACCCTACTAAAGGTATTCAAAAGGTACAAAGCTAAAAGGGGCTACTCGCCCCAAAGAAACGACCAAGGAAACAAAAGTTAAAGTTCAACAGGTGATTAGGTACTCATAATGTCCTCCGCTACTAGGAAAGGCATCAAAATCACCACTGAAGCCAAAAGACACAAGTGTTTGAAAGACAGCTGAAAAACTACCACTAGAAGCAAGACATAATTTTAAAAAATTTGAAGACAGAAAAATGATTACAGATGCCAGGAATGCATTACTTGGAGGCTATGCTATAAACCCCAGAATATTGTTCATTTGCAATATCATTTCCAGGAAAAGCGAAAAGCATTTTTAAGTGGAAGAGGTTATAAATGTAATTTAGCATGACTAAAATATACAGTGTACACAAAATAATGTTTTGAAATCACATGTAGCTAAACCCAAAGAGAATAGAAAAGAAGGCATTTTAAAATAGATTTGTTTGGGACTTGGCACCTGTAGCTCAGGGGGTTCAAATTCAGCCCGGGCCTGCCAAACAACGACAACTACCCCAAAAAATAAAAATAGCTGAGCATTGTGGCGGGCACCTGTAGTCCCAGCTACTTGGGAGGCTGCTTTGAGATTGCTATGAGCTGTGATGCAACAGTACTCTACCGAGGGCGACAAAGTGAGACTCTGTCTCCAAAAAAAATTGA
The DNA here is from genome assembly GCF_027406575.1 of Nycticebus coucang. Lineage (NCBI taxonomy): Eukaryota > Metazoa > Chordata > Mammalia > Primates > Lorisidae > Nycticebus > Nycticebus coucang. The sequence continues at coordinate 79,980,294 of NC_069786.1, forward strand.
TTTGTTTGGAAAGTATAAGAACCACCTTTGAGAATATGAAAAAAACTGAAAATTCATTCACAAATTCCATATCAAACTTTAGAGGACTTTCAAACTCATGAAAAATCAATGTCAAAGCTCAGGTAAAACCATTACACTGAGGACAATAATAGGTAAACTACATAGCAGGCAACAAACCAATTCAGGCTAAAGTCAGAGACAGAGGGTTAGAGAAGAGCGGGCTGGGGAATATATCTATATACACACACAGACAGAGGTGGTATAAGTCTTAGGCTGCATAAATCTAAGAATACTGTAAACGCACATAACTATAATCTCACAAAGTCATGAAATTTGTTTCATAACTATGAAACAAATTAAAATGTATAAGCATACAGTGTTCAAAGATTACATTAAATGTTGATTCTAAAAATTAAAAATTATTCAAGACCTGAGTACTCACTTTGCGTCATTTCATTGCCATACTTTAGACTTTAAGACAGACAAAATATTTAGCATCTAAGTGAAATGGATTCTCTTTTCTTAAATGGTCAATTGCTTAAAATTGTCAGAATTGTTAAAGCTTCTTTTTGACAACATAAAAATAAAAGCATAAATAACAAATGGTGAGGATATAAAAATAGAGAAGTATATTATTTAGTTAAAAAAGGAAAAAACCAATGATACAAAAATCTTAACAAAAAACTATCAAACATTGGGAAGAGGAGAGAGGGTAAGCAACAAGAAATTGAACCTTCTAAATCCTCTTTTGTCTGAAAGAGCAGACATTGTCTGAAGTTGGTAAATGAAGATATAAGGGAATGGGCATATTTGTTATAGTCCTGGCAGTAAAAACAGAAGTTCCCCCAAGGAATATTCCTGGGGTGGGAAAAGTAGAGAAGAAGATATTTACTTTACATCCTAAATTCTTCTGGACTATTTAATTCATTATATTTATTCATGTTCTTTTGATAAAAATTAAAAATAAAACATTTAAATCAGTTTAGGTAGGTCATCAGTGTTGATGGAATTCCCTGTCTGCATCTGACCTATTGCAATTACTTTCCAAATATATCAAAGCAAATCTTACCTGCATCTTCTACTAAGGGGTTCTTTTATTGTTTATTAAAGCTAGAATTAAAGTCTTTTACATGTGGAAGAGGTATTAACAAATAACTATGGATGATACCTTTCTAAAGGAATACTTACACTTTAGTTAATTCCCATTGATTTAAAATTCTTTAAATTTTGGCAATGTCTAACTGGTCAACCCCAAATATTCCTTCAAGTTTTTACTAGGATCCACATATAGACAGATTTACTCATAATGAAGTAGACTGCCACAACTCCCAGTTATAGTATTGCACAAAAACAAGATTCCTTTTAAACCAAAGTCTTACTTGTTGGCCTACTACATCCCAGCCAGCAGGGATTTAAAGATGAATGCACAGTCCAAGAGACAGAGATGTAAGGTATCACACATAAAGATTGTTTATTGTTTTGTTCTGCTTCTTCTGGTGGAACCCAGAGTGAGAAAGGAAGGGAGGACAACTGGGAGGCATGAAAATCATTGTCTGAATTATGACGGCATTTGCACCAGCAAAAGACACAGATCCAAAGGGAATAAATTCAAATGACATTATACTATTGAAACTGAGAAGCCCTAAATGACTAAATGATATTTTATAAAAGTCAAAGGGGGCCAGCACTGTGGCTCATGCCTGTAATCACAGAACTCTGGGAGACCAAGGCAAAAGGACAGCTTGAGGCCAGGAGTTCAAGATGAGTGTGAGGAAAACAGCAAGACCCATCTCTATAAACAACAAAAATTAGTAGGGTCTGATGGTATGTGCCTGGACTTGGGTGAGACAGGAGGATTGCTAGAGCACAGGAGTTTGAGGTTACCATGAGCTATGATTGCCCCACTGCACTCCAGCTTGGGCAACAAAGCAAGACTGTCTCAAAAAAAAAAAAAAAAAAAAAAAAAGCCAAAGGGAATTCTGAAAGTTCTAGTTTAATTAATCAAGTAGATGGATGGTAATGGCTCAAGGGAGAGAATACAAAAGAAACAAAATGGAGAAAATCCATTAGTGTTCAATATTGGATACAAACTTTGTTATTTAATTGTAGAATGTCCAAAGAGTAGCTGGAATTCATATCTAGAGCACAGAAGATGACAAATGGTATATTCACTCAGCTGAAGCCATAGAAGTAAATGTCTTCATACATATTTACTACAAGGGGAAAAAAGGTCATTTAGAAATACCCCCATTTAAAGGGTAGCCAGGAGAAAAACCAATGAAGTTAAAGAGGAAATTTAAGTAACAGCTTCCACTCTTCAAAAGTAATTTGTCACACACTGTACCAAGTGTTTTAGGAGACACTGAACCACACCTGGAGACTGGTATTATCACCATTTTAGAGATAAAAACAATGATGCCTTAAGATGGTAAAAGATTTGCTTCAACTCATTCAACTAATAAGTGGAAAGACTCAAATGCTGGCTTATTCACTCCAAAGTGCATATATGGGTCACTATGAAAGTTTGAGACAAGACTGTTTTATGGTCCATCAATTCACTTCCAAGAAACACAGTCAACAGCATCCTTTCTGAGTAACCCATGCAAGTTTCAACTTGCTCAGCTTATCAGTGTTGCAGGGAGGTCTTCATTTGTTTCCATCCATACAGATTTTAAGTTTCTTGATTTCTGTATACCTCAAAACTTTCATAATGACCCTTACTCTCAACTAGCATATTACTATCATAATGGAAGCCCTCTTAAAAACTGGCTAGGTGTACACAGCTATGATTTAACAATTAAAAAAATAAAGAAAGAAAAGAAAAAAAAAAACTGGCTAGGAAGGAATTACATTCCCTTAACCATTTCCTTCTAAGTCCTTACCAAACCACAGTACATAAGGTCAAGAGACTGCCTACACCCATCCCCAAAATTCTACCACCCCACTCCTAAAACACATTTGTGTTCTTAGAAGCGAGGACTCCATTGCTTATCAGCCTTTTGGCTAAGATCAAGTGTAGAAGCAGGGACTTGTGCTCTTTTCTGGGTTACTTTCAGTAATAAGACATATTGGTATAACTCTACCACAAAGTACAATATTTTTTAGCTAAAATCAACTAAGTAACCAAAAAAGTTTCAGTAAATTTCAGTCCTGATATAAATCTAATAAGACAATGTCTGAATACAAGGGAAAGCTAGCTAAGTTAAAGTGTACTAATAGCTTAATTCATTCGTCAATTTTATTTTGTATTTAGTGCCTCTTACATATCAGGCATTAGAGATAAAAAGGTGTTTAAAAACAGACTCTAAGTGTGGTGCTTGTGGCTTAAAGGGGTAGGACACCAGCCCCATATGCCGGAGGCGGCGTGTTCAAACCCAGCCCTGGCCAAAAACTGCCAAAACAAAACAGACTAGTCTAATATTAGGTCTCAAACAATTCTACGGCTCATCATGACACTTAAAAGTTGCATTATCTTCCCTTGAGTGCCTTTATAAGTTACTTACATAAAAAATACAATTTTTTTACATAAGATCGTATATTATTGTGAAGCTCCATGAGAAGAGAATCTACAGCATATTTTTCTAACCTAGTTTGGAAACATAAATTATTTTGACAAGGCCCTTTCCTCATAGTCTTGTGCTATAGGGCCAAGGAAGGGGAAGGGAGGGGGGAGGTTACGATGGAGGGAGGGTAATAAAAGGTGGGGCCACAATCTTAGAAAGGGTACAGGTGAAACTTACTAAAGGCAGAATACAAATGTCTACATACAATAACTAAGAAAATGCCATGAAGGCTACGTTGAACAGTTTGATGAGAATATTTCAGATTGTATATGAAACCAGCACATTATACCCCTTGATTGCACTAATGTACACAGCTATGATTTAACAAAAAAATTATTTTGACAAGGGACTGTGTCATAGTCTAGAATCCTTTTATCACTCTTATGGCACTCCACTCACTAATAATAATTCATAGGTACTTAGAGATCTACACATAGGATGTTAATTTAAAACATTTTTCTCATTAAGTTGAGTCTAACACAAAAATTTATGCTAAAACATATAATAAGCAAATCCCATAATAACACTCTTTTGCCAGGTAACACTTTTACTGTTAAAACACACACACAAACACACACACAAACTAGCTTTTAGATGTAAATACAACATAGGAAAAAAAATTAAGTTAAAAATTTTAGAAAAAAATTACATAAGGAAAGTTTTTATACACTTGACCACTTGCTTTTAGAATTTCCTTGGCAAAATAATTTTTACCTGTTAATAAACTAAAAAAGGAGTCTTACTCTCTTCTTTATCCAGTGAAATAACAGATTTTCCTCTCTGTACTCATAAGTAATCTATGAGAAACAAATTTCCCACTTGATGGTTATACTTTCAAAATAATAGAAAGCTATAATATTAAATCAGATACTCTCAGGTCAGAAATGCTTTGCTTAATTTAAAGTTAAATAAAGAAATCTACCAAAACACATGACCTGGCACACATTAGACAATAAGTGACTGCTATAAGTATAAAACTGGTATGGCTTTATTCATTTTGAATTTTATTTAATCAGCCTGTCTTAAAACATATGGGGAGCATTTAGTTCAACATCACAATCCGGACAAAAATAAAATAAACCATCATTCCTTGGTCCCAGATTTTCCCTTATCTAAAACTGGAAGTACAACAGTTTATAATTAATCACAGTGGCCCTGAACAGATCAGTAAAAATGCCTCAATAAAGTCCAACATCATCACTGATGAAGCCATGTTATGTACTAATCTTCCTATCAGTTAGCACTAATTTCCTTTGTTGCACAACAGATAGCTACATCCTCAAGGCTTCTAACAGGATTAAAAAGTATGAAGGTAAGAGCAGTTATTAAAGAAACAATAAAAAAAAAATCACCAATTTTCTGGATGCACAATAAGATTAGCCTTTTTGTAAGAATCTATTTTAGGAACTTCAAAAAATTATTTTGTTGAGCCTTTTCTGAAATTGAGATTAGTACTTATAAGACAAAAATCATAGTAAAAATACTTCTAACCATGATTACTGAGATAAAGTAAGCATGCTCTTTTACAATAACCCAAAGAATAAGAGTAAGCAGGAAAAAAGTCATATCAATACTATTTCTACAGGGCACTAAATAGAAATTTGCACCCTCCTCTGTGAGTCCCAAATGCTACTATCTTTTCCAATCTTTAAACCTTTATTAACTTATTCCATAGTTAAATAATAATAATAAAACTAAACCCCTCACTTTTAATGAAAAACCCAAGATGGCCAGGAACCTCTCACAAATTTTCGTAGTCTCAGATCAAAACTGCTATCCCAAAACTTCACAAATACCTAAGTACGCAGTACTTGACCAGGTAAAAAACAACAGAGTAGCATTACACAGAATAGTTGTAAAGGCCATACCAGAAAACTCATGCCTTGCAAACAAAACAGTAAATGCTACAAGTAGTTATAACTTCAACAACACTATACAATCAACTTTATAGGTTAAACACAGAATTACCACATGATCCAGCAATTCTACTTCTAGGTATATATTAACCAAGAGAAATGAAAATATAATCACAGAAAATCTTTACACAAATGTTCATAGTACGATTATTCATGATAGCCTAAAAAGTAGAACCAACCTACATCTCCATCAACACATGAATGGATAAATAAAACATATTACTTTCATACAATGGAACATTATTTGTCAATAAAAAGAAATGAAGTATTGATACATGCTACCAGTTGGATAAACCTTGACAACATTATGCTAAATGACAGAAGCCAGTCTCAGAATATTATATGATTCCCTTGATATGAAATATACATAATAAGCATAGAGACAGACAGAAAGAAGATTAGTGTGACTACGTCAGGGATGTTGGCAGGAAATCAGAAGGGACTGTTAACAGGCATAGGTTTTCTCTTAGGGATGCTAAAAATATTCTAAAATTGTGATACTGGATGCACAACTCTGTGAATATACTAAAAACCACTGAATTATACACTATAAGTGGGTAAATTTTATGGCATGTGAATTATATCTCAATAAAGCTATCATTAAAAATACCAGTTTTGTGCTTCAAAAGAGAAAACCATTTAAAAACAGAAAACAACAGCATTATTAACAGATTGCAGAGCATATCAAAAGCAAAGATTCTTTCTTTTTTTTAAAAGGCTTTTAAATTTTATTTATTTATTTATTTGTGGTTTTTGGCCGAGGCTGGGTTTGAACCCACCACTTCTGGCATATGGGACCAATGCCCTACACCTTTGAGCCACAGGCGCCGCCGAAAAGCAAAGATTCTTAATTGAACCTTTACCAGAAAACTGTACTGTTTCATATACTTAATTAGATCTTGCAACTTTTCTATGAAAAGATTTAGTATTCAGGAACTAAGGTTATTCTCACACGTGAATTTACACGTCAACACATATATAAATTAAACTTCAAAGATTCTCTGAAGAGCTCATGACAGGATTTAATGCGCCATGAGAAAAAGAAATGTAGACAAATTTCCATAGTAAAATCTCTCATTTACAGTGAATGTATAATCTCAGATCAGTCAGTCAATGTCAATAACCAGGTTAAAAGACACCTTGACCAAATAATAGTGTTCTTAAGAAGTGCAAGGTTTGAATCACTTATTTTTTAATCAGGAATAAATTATGATGTCTTAATATACAAATTCAAAGCAAAATCTTTCATGAAACCAAGATCCCTACTATTGTACTCCCCCAAATACAGACCTTTTTTAAGAAAAAATACTTTATCTTTTAAACAGAGCTTCTCAAAAGTAGAGAGATCATATGCAACAGGAAATTTCTAGAATAAATGTGTACATAAAGCAAAAGAGAAAGCAAGGATTGTAACAGGGAAATGTCAAAAAAATTAAAAAGAAGACATGCAGGAAGATTCTAAGTCAACAAAATATATTTTTAAAAGGCCACAGTAAGGCAAAAAATAACTAATTTTCAAAAATTAGCTATTCACAGAAGTCATTACAAAGCTATGTAAACATCAGAAACACTGTGAATATGACTATATTTTATACTAAGAAAAAACTTTCCCACATGAAAAGTAATATGGGAATAATAAAGATCCTAACACTATTACCTTTTCATATTATTTAATTTTTAGAAATGATTTTGACAGATATCAAAACTAAACACAGGTAACTAAAAACAATAAAAGATCTATGAAGACAATTTACTAACTTCGAAAGAAGTTTATGACTGTACAAAAACAACCGCAGTAGTCATACAAATATTTGGAATATATACATATCTATTATTTTACTTTTACTGCAACTTGAAAGGGAATAAGTATATAAGAAATTAAGATCTAATATTTTCTGTAATAAAATGGCAATGTAACGGAGTTAATTTCTCCCCAAAGAGATAAGAATATTGTCTCTAAAACCCGTAATCAATGTATATAATCTACATATCAAAATACAAAGAATGAGAGCTAATACAAGCCCTATGCTACCTACTGCTTTCCTAATAGATGGCCAAAATCAAGTAATAGAAAAATTTAGATAACTTACATTGTTGTTGCGGGTTTCTACAGCAGGGAATTTTCTGACTATGAATTTCACAGCAGATTCCAGGTTTTTGTCAATAAGGTAGGATGGTTTTGCCTTGGGGTCTCCGCATGCCTATAAAACAACAGTAATAAAAAAAGTGAAATGCATCCTTCTTCTAAAATCAAGAATAACAAGTCTGCAATTAGAAATTAAAGAGGTATTTATTGTTTGGTGAGCAGGTGATAAAATGAATAGGCAAGGTGCAGGGATTGTCACAGCTGAAATATGCAATGGGAGACAGTACAGAGATGTTCTTCTACTGAAAAAAATGCATGGAGAGTTTCAAAGCAGTTAGCGCAGAACAGCAGTGAAGGAAAAAGCTCAAACCTAAAAAAAAAAAAAAAAGAAAGAAAAAGAAAAAAAAATTCTTGGTTTGAGGTAGGATTGTATTCATCTGAAGCTAATAATTATTACAAAACTAATTATTCAGTAGCGTACTACACATGTTTCTTTCTAAGTGTTATAAAATAAAAGCTTATGTTTAAATGTCTTTTCCAAAATGTTTTCTTTCCTCCATTCACCTTAAATATTTTAGTACAAGAGCCCTAGTTCAAAGGAACTGGAAGCTGCTAAAATTATCTTTATGGTGCTAAGTGTGCTGCCTAATCCTCTGAATATCTTAAGTTACAACACTGTTTTCCATCATACCAGCCACACTTCAAACAATGAATCTACATCTGTTCTATATCTCATAAGCACAGAACAAATGGAAATGTTTACATTTTGACCACATCAGCAATACAGCAGTCTCAGTAGTAAACTGTAAAGCACTATACAAATGTAAACAAGGAGTATCAGCAGAAATAATTTTTTACCTAAACTATTATAACACAGATTATAATCTTGAATACTGTCCACTACTTTCATTATGTGACATTTTAATTACCTGCATGCTAGTGAGATGTTCTTAGGGAATTACTAAAATTATAAAATTCCTATTTAACTTCTTTTTACTGCATTTTAAAAAGAATGTGTCCTTTGAAGTGTTCTACCTGTCTGCCATGTGTGAAGAAATACAGTATTGCAATTTAGTTTTTCTACTGTTTACTAAGGCTATGTTGTGGATCGCAGAAAGAGAAGTTATGAAACATGAAACTGATCTGAAAGCGGGCAAGCGGGCAGAGGGAAGGTGAAAAGCTTTGCAAACCTTCCAAACTTGTCCTTGCTGGGGAAGCATTGTAATAAAAAGAGAGAAAATTACGTGTAAACATGATTGTCAAACTATGACATACGTTTCAGTAGAAAACTTATGCACTGCAGACTATGAATAACAAAACAAGCTTAGAACTGTATGGTGCTACAATTTTAAAGGTATTCTAAGTAGTGAGTTTTAGCATACAATAGTTATAGAGTTTATATTACTTATATATATTTAAAGACTACTGTGTACGTGTACAACCATGTCAGTTTTTTGGTGCTCTTTCTAAATGAACTTAAAATGATGCTATTGAAAATAGAAAGAAGGAAAATAAAGACTACATGCAGCTATAAAAACAGTAGCAAAATCATCGGTGAAATTTTACATACCTTAAAAAGATACGGTAGCCAAGAATAAAATTAAATCATTATTGAATGACTTTTGCATTTCAGCTCAAATTTATCTTGCAAATATCACCTAACTTCCTACCATGCCAAAGTATAAAAATTAATGTAAACTTTCCTATATTTTCCAAATGGAATTAGGAATGTAATAAGAAATCTCTTAATTCTCAAACATAATTAGATAAAACAAAGTTAATTTAAGAAATTTATATCAAACCTTTAACCAGACTGATAAGGCTACTACATAAATTCTATTTCAATATCATAAATATTAAAATATATCTGACTTTTCCTTAGAGCAGTCTATCATTTCCTTAGAATATTGCTTCCTGTAAATTATCCTTGCAATTTATCTTCTTCTCCTAAATATATATAACTAATAATAACCACATAACCAAGAGTTTGCACAACAGAAACAGCCCACAGAGTAGCACTTCCTTACAATGACATAATAAAAATCAATTTCATAAATATGCCTAAGGTAGTATGGAATTCTAAAGTGATTCCAAATTATGTTCAGTCTTATCATATGTATCGTCTTCCATATTCTAATTCTTTAAAAAGTCCGCTATCTATTCTAACAGTAACAGTGACCATCAACAATAAACATGATAGACGCTCATACCCATTTCCCAAGATCACAAGTTTTGCTGTGTAAGAATTTAATCAACTAAAGAAATGTTTGTGTGTGTGTATATATATATGTGTGTGTGCATGTATTTATCTCTACACACATACAGGGTATCATAAAGTTCATGTGCAATTTAAAATAGACTTCTAATTCCAACTAATTAGAAGTCTCAGTTTATAAAGTTTAATCATCTTTCCTATCCTAACTCAAAAAATTTCCTTGTGAGGATAAAGAAATCCACAGCCTAATGTTGAAACACTTGAAACTGTTATCTCTTCCTATTACAGCTACAGTATTAAAAAAAATTATTCCCACACTCTTAAAATTTTCACCTTTTAAAGTAACAAATTTTAAAAAGCTATGTATACATTCCTATACTCAGATATCAAAATATTTTAGACTAATACATTTCAGAAAGGCATTCCACAAAGACTAAATCAAAAGATTTAACAAATTACTAATTCAATTAAGTAAGACTCAAGCACTTCTATCCCCTTTCCACCCCCCAAAAAAGAAAAGGTGAATACAATGCAAATTTACATCTAAATCCCCACATTTTATAGCCCTACAAAAAAAAAAAAAAACTTTTTCACAGGATTGACTAAAAGGCTAGCTCACTAGACAGAAAGAAAACTATACATGAACCACAGAATTTTAAAACAAACACTACCCCCAATATCTTATGTTTTACTTTATCTTGGCTGAGCATGTTTTCATAATGTATAATATACTGTAATTCTAAATTCCAGAAAATCTAAAATTAATTTGAACATTTACATACTTAAATTTATAGTTGTCAGGGCCAGGCGTGGTGGCTCACGCTTGCCATCCCAGTACTTAGGAGGCCCAAGCGGGTGGATTGCCTGAGCTCACAAGTTGGAGACCAGCCCAAGCAAGAGCGAAACCCCATCTCTAAAAAGTAGCTGGGCATTGTGGTAGGCACCTGTCCCAGCTACATGGGAGGCTGAGGCGAGAGAATCGTGTAAGCCCAGGAGGTTGAGGTTGCTGTGAGCTGTGACTTTCACTTCGCTCTACAGAGGGCAAGAAAATGAGACTCTGTTTCAAAAAAAAAAAAATTCTGGTTCTCAGAATTAGAACTAGATTCTCCATGAATATTCTAACTACAATCTTTAAATTTAAAAAGGTCAAGACTACTTAATGTGGTAGATAAAATTATAATGGTGTTAAAGGACATACTTAAACATAATAATTGTAGGGCGGCGCCTGTGGCTCAAGGAGTAGGGCGCCGGTCCCATATGCCGGAGGTGGCGGGTTCAAACCCAGCCCTGGCCAAAAACCACACACACACACAAAAAAAAACATAATTGCAAACCCTGTCTCTTGAGTCAAGTGGATCACAGCCTATATAACCCTTAAGGAATTCACTTAACCTCTGAGCCTCAGTTACCTAATCCATAAATTGAGGATATTATTATTACCTACTTCACAGGATACCTTATTAAGATTTTTTAAAAGATAAAATACATGTAAAGCGCTTATTTTAGTGCCTGGCACTTAAGCATTTAGTAAGTTCCACATACTTATTTCTTTTTCAAAAAAAATAAAACTTTCCTATATACATGGATAGCCATACAAAATTCCCATTACCAGAATAAGATTTTCCATGAAACCAATTCTAGGTCATTATTAATTGCTAATTCAGTATCTCCAAGTCCACTTTCTCACAAACATATAGTATGTAATGTTATTACCACACCAGAAGGTGCTTCAGAGAAATTAAGTGACTTGCTCAAGGTTTCATAACTACTAACTGGCAGGACCCAAATATAAATTCATATCTGATTCTAAAACACTAAAAAAGCTTATCTAAAAATATATATATACCCCCAAGAGGAATGGTGACCGACTCCTGTCATCTCAGCTACTCTGGAGACTGAGACAAGAGGATCCACCCCAGACAACATAGTGAGACTTCCCTCTCTAAAAAAAATAGTAATTTTACATACATACCCTCCCCCCAAATGTATAAAAACATGCTCTCCTTGTTGAATACCTTATAGCTGCTTAAAACTTTAATGGAGTAACTACTATCAAAGTAGAAAGCTGATCAGTTCAATCATGTAAGTACCGTACACTAATAATGGAATGTACCACTGGAGCTCCATGATCAGTCCAATCAGTTTTAATTTTTAATGTTTTTGAGACAAGACTCTTGCTATGGAGCCTAACCTGATTCAAACCCCTGGGCTCAAGTAATGCTCCTGCCTCAGTCTGGACTACAGGCATGGCTTCAGTTTTATTTTTTAAGTTCTAGTTGAACTCAGCCATAAAACACATTCCTTTGTCAAAATATTAAAGAACAAAATTCTAAATTTTTTTGAGAGTTTCACTTTGTTACCCTCGGTAGAGTGCTATGTTATCATATCTCACAGCAACCTCAAACTTTTGCGCCCAAGCGATTCTCTTGCCACAGCCTTCTGAGTAGCTGGGACCATGGGTGTCTGCCACAACATCTGACTTTTTTTTTTTTTTTTTTTGAGACAGGGTCTTACTCTGTCTCAGGCTGGTCTCCAACTCCTGAGCTCAGGCAATCCACTTGCCTCAGCCTCCCAGAATAAAATTCTATTTTCATACAATAAATTAATTTTAAAAAATGACAAAAGTCCCAGAAGTCAGAATGAGAATGCTACTTGTAAGGATACATAAACCAGTCCTATCAAAGAAAAGAAAAATACAAAATACGTATCAATTTATAATCAAAGTTAAGGCCGGTGCCTGTGGCTCTCTGGGTAGGGTGGTGGTTTCAAACTCCGCCCAACCCAAAACTGCAACAACAACAACAACAAAAAAAATAGCTGGGCGTTGTGGCAGGCACCTGTAGTCCCAGCTCCTCGGGAGGCTGAGGCAAGAGAATCGCCTAAGCCCACAAATTGGAGGTTGCTGTGAGCTGTGACGCTACAGCACTCTACCGAGGGCAACATAGTGAGACTCTGTCTCAAAAAACAAACAAACAAACAAACAAAAAAAAACCCAATATAATCAAAGTTAACTTTGATTCAATAATTAGTCAAAGTTAAAAAAATTTTAAAAAGCAATCCACTGCTAACAGTTGGGAGTAAGAGGGTTGGTAGCAAAGTATACTGAAATTATTAGAAATGCTTTTAAAGCAGATTTTGTAAAATTGAAGGCATAAAAGGAACAATATTCACCCGAGTTTTCTTTTTTTGTTTTGAGCCAGTCTTGCTCTATTGCCCAGGCTAGAGAGTAGTGGCATCATCATAGCTCACTGCAACCTCAAACTCCTGGGCTCAAGTGGCTCCTCTTGCCTCAGCCTCCCAAGAAGTCAGGACTACAGGCGCACACCACTATGGCTTATTTTGCTATCTGCTATAGAGATGTGTTGTCCAAGCTAGTCCCAAACTCCTAGCCTCAAGCAATCCTCTCACCTCAGCCTCCTAAAGTGATAGGATTATGGATATAAACTACCACACCCAGCCTTCTGAGTTTTCAAAAAATTGCAATTAATAACTACTTACAGGAAGTATTAATTATCTGAGATTACCTAGTAATACACATTACCTGAGATTATGGACCATAAAAGCAATTTGTACTATTATTTTTTTATGTTCTACATAAAAGCAATTTGTACTATTATTTTTTTATGTTCTAATTTTCAAAATAACGAAAATACAGTGTGAAAATTATTAATAAATATTGAAAAATATATTAAGCAAAACAAGCCTCAAATTCCAGTGTCAATGGTTAATTTTCCAGTTTTATTTCTCCTGTGTATCAACTGGTATTTTGGCCGCTCAGCTTTAAATTAGCAAATCCCCCTGAGCTTGGGAAGGTTAAAAAAAAAAGCAATCCACTACTAACAGTTTACAATAAGAGGGGCTTGATAGCAAAGTATACTGAAATTATTAGAAATGCTTTCAAATTAATGTAATTGTATTAATTAGAGTCAGTAATAGCACATCTAAAGATACAGAAATTATAGTTATGGTTCTCAAGGCACAAGCTTTTGGAAAATCATGAACTCAGAAAAACTTTAACCTATTATGTACTTTAAAATTCTTTATTATAAAATTTAGTGATTCAAATGAGAATTACTAATTACTATTCAATTCATAAGATGATGTTTATATCACTGTTGCCCTTAAACTCTTTTCAGCTTCTGATACACAGGCTCATTTCAGTTTATAAAGACATATATCATATATATATTTTTCTTTTTTATGGAGACAGAGCCTCACTTTTATCTCCCTGGATAGAGTGCCATGGTGTCACAGCTCACAGCAAAGTCCAACTCCTGGGCTTAGGGAACCTTCTTGGCTTAGCCTCCCAAGTAGCTGGGGCTACAGGCACCTGCCAGAACGCCCGGCTACTTTTGTTGTTGTTGCAGTTTGGCCGGGGCCAGGTTTGAACAGGCCACCATTGGTATATGGGGCCAGTGCCCTACCCACTGAGCCACAGGAGCCGCCCTACATATATCATATATCAAAATATATATTTCTAAAATATTATAAGTAGATAACAAACTATAATATCAGAGGGTAAAACAGAATAGTTTCCTAAAGATGGTCTAGAGTTTGATTTAGTAGAGAAAAAAATACACATTTATTAATTGTCCACTATGTTAAAGTCCCAGACACAAAGCCAATAAAAACCAAAATTTACTCACTTTTTACTCCTTTACCAGACACTGTGCTAATACTTCACACGTATTAATTCATTTAATTGTTCTATTAGCTTATATGGTTAATAAAGGAGTTCTCTACAAATATGAGAGAATTTGAATATCTATTTAAGTTTACAAGACTTAGAATCAATAAGATTAGCCAGGCTTAGAAAACCAAAAACTATAGACTGGAACATTAACAGAAGCTGAAAGCAAATAAGTAACATGGCGCTGGTTTTGCCAGTAGAGAGCCAATGTGCAGAGTTCCAGAAATTTAGTTTTAAACCAGACAACAATTTTCAATCACTACAAAGAATAATTAGGAGAAAAAATATTCGAGGTATGAGGCAGCACCTGTGGCTCAGTGAGTAGGGCACCAGCCCCATATACCGAGGGTGGCGGGTTCAAACCCAGCCCTGGCCAAACTGCAACAAAAAAAATAGCTGGGCGTTGTGGCAGGCGCCTGTAGTCCCAGCTGCTTGGGAGGCTGAGGCAAGAGAATCACATAAGCCCAGGAGTTGGAGGTTGCTATGAGCTGTGACGCCACAGCACTCTACCCGAGGGCGGTACAGTGAGACTCTGTCTCTAAGAAAAAACAACAACAAAAAAAAAAATTCAAGGTATTAAGAACTTGTTTTTAACATCAAAACTACCAAGTGTTTTTTTCTTTTTGAGTAGGTTCAGGTCAGGATCCAGAGACAATATTTTTAAAAACCTTCTGAGATGATCCTATCATGTATCCCAAGCTAAGAACCACTTATCTCCTCACTTTATTTAAACTACAGCTCAGAAAGGTTAAATAACTTGTCCAAAGGGGGGAAAAACTATTATCAGAGCTTTATGCAGAATTTAGCACTCTCAACTCATAGAATATCTGAAAGGTATGAAAAAGATTAGAAAAATTTAGGCATTATACGCCTGCATGAACAGCATTACTAGAGTATTTTATACAAGTCACGCATCACTAAACAATGGAGTTCTGATCAATATGCCATCTGATGATTTCGTTATTGTGGAAACATCATAGAATGTATTCACACAAACCTAGAGACTACATCTACTGCACATCATAGAATGTATTCACACAAACCTAGAGACTACATCTACTGCACATCATAGAATGTATTCACACAAACCTAGAGACTACATCTACTGCACATCATAGAATGTATTCACACAAACCTAGAGACTACATCTACTGCACATCATAGAATGTATTCACACAAACCTAGAGACTACATCTACTACACATCATAGAATGTATTCACACAAACCTAGAGACTACATCTACTACACATCATAGAATGTATTCACACAAACCTAGAGACTACATCTACTACACATCATAGAATGTATTCACACAAACCTAGAGACTACATCTACTACACATCATAGAATGTATTCACACAAACCTAGAGACTACATCTACTGCACATCTAGCCTATATAGCATATAGCCTATTGCTCCTACAATACAAACATGTACTGCATGTTACTGTACTGAATTCTGTAAGCAATTATAACACGTTATTTATGTACCTAAATGTATCAAAACAGAAAAAGTACAGTAAAAATATGTACATGAGGGACGGCGCCTATGGCTCAGTGGGTAGGGTGCTGGCCACATATACTGAGGGTGGTGGGTTCAAACCGGGTCCTGGCAAAACTGCAACAAAAAAATAGCTGGGTGTTGTGGCAGGCGCCTGTAGTCCCAGCTTACTCGGGAGGCTGAGACAAGAGAATCGCCTAAGCCCAGGAGTTGGAAGTTGCTCTGAGCTGTGTGATGCCATAGCATTCTACCAAGGGCGATAAAGTGAGACTCTGTCTCTACAAAAAAAAAAAAAAAAGTTAATGAGGTGAGTTATTAAGTTTATGAGATATATGACTATATTTTGTATCTTATACAGATAATCCTCAGATTACTAAGGTGTTACATCCTGAAGAACCCATCTTAAGTTAAAAATACCATATGTTGAAATGCATTTAATACACCTACTGGCCTACTTACCTAGCCTACTTGAAAAACACATTAGCCTACAGTTGGGCAAAATCACTTGGTAACACAGTACCTTACACAGTATCAGTTGTTTACCCTATGCATCTTTTGGCTGACTTGGGACTTGTTGCTGCTGCCCAGCATCACTGAAGGGTATCATATTGCTTTCTACTAAATTATGAAGATGAAAAATCCTTAAGTTGAATCATTGTAAGTTGAGAACTGTTTGTGTATTCTACAGAAGAAAAGTTCTAGAATCTGAAATAACTGGCTACCCCTTGTTAATGCCCTGCTAAAGCTCCATACTCCACAATGAAGCACAAATGTCACTATTTTTCTTCCCCATCTGTCCCAGACTGGAATCTTTTCTTGGCAACAGGTACTTTATCTTAATTTACTTACATTTCTCCAAGGCCAAGGAAGACATTTAATGAAGAGTATAGGCTCAGCGCCTGTAGCACAGTGTTTACGGGGCTAGCCACATACACCAAAGAAGGCAGGTTCGAACCCAGGATAGGCCAGCTAACCAATGATGACAACTGCAACAAAATTAACTGGGCATTGTGGTGGGCCAGCTACATGGGAGGCTAAGGCAAGGAATCACTTGAGCCCAAGAGCTTGAGGTTGCTGTAAGCAATGACGCTACAGCACTCTATTGAGAGTGACGTAGTGAGACTCTGTCTCAAATGAAGGAAGGAAGGAAGGGAAGGAAAGAAAGGAAGGAAGGAAAGGAAAGAAAGAGAAGGAAGGAAAGAAAGGAAAGGAAAGAAAGGGAGGGGGGAGGGGAAGGGAAGGGAAGGGAAGAAGGAAAGAGAAAGGAAAGGGTAAATGAATAAATGAAAAGGAGAGGGAAGGAAGAAGGAAGGAAGGAAGGAAGGAAAGGGAAGGGAAGAAAGGAAAGAAGGAAAGAGAAAGGAAAGGTAAATGAATAAATGAATGAATGACCAAGTTAAGAGGATCACTCAAGCACAGGAGTAAGAAGTTGCAGTGAGCTATTATCATGCTACTACCCTTCAGCCTAGGTAACAGACCAAAACCCTGTCTTCAAAAAAAGGAGAAACAAGAAAGAAAGACCTCAATATTAGAACAGCTAATATTGTTCCTCAATACTGAAGGAACAGCTCACAAAAGGAAGAAACAGCTTAACAAAAGTTTTTAAAATGCAGTTTTATTATTGTCAGGTGTTAAAATAATCAGCTACAAATAAGGAAGCATCTTCCGATTCAGGTTCTCTCCCTAGAAGCCAGAGATTCCTTTGAAATTGGCACACACACAACCCTACTTATGAAGTTTGTTAACTTATTTACCTAAAATGTTCCAGTACAATACTATTTAAAGAAATGATTAACTAGGAGATAGTCTCATCATTGTCAGAAAAACAATTTACTGAAATCTACCAAAAGAATCGCAAATTCCTAATGGTATCAAAATTAAGATTTCACTACATTTACTAATAAATGCAATATTAAAAACAGTAGATCAAAAACACATCTTAGGAACAAGAATGGAGTACTACTAATGCTATAAAGTCTAAGCAGAGAGAAACAAACTTATGGGTTATGCTTTCTTAAGTGCAAATTTTATCAATCATGTTACAAAGTTATTCAGTGTAAAAAATGTAACCATTTCACTTTAAAAATAAAAATATAAAATGAAAAAAGATATTTTCAAGTGAAGAGTTGATTGCATGTTCTTTAAAATTAAGAAGATAAAGGCTATTTCACTATCTTTTAGTTCCTGCCTACCTTTCCATTTTACATAGAGTTGGCCCTTAAAAAACACAGGTTTGAACTGTGGGTCCAGCTAGTTACACATGATTTCCTTCTACCTCTGTCACCAGAGACAGCAAGACCAACTCCTCCTCTTCTTTCTCCTCAGCCCACTCAATGTGAAAAGGACAAGGATGAAGATCTTTTTTTTTTTGAGACAGAGTCTCAAGCTGTCACCCTGGGTAGAGTGCCGTAGCATCACAGCTCACAGCAACCTCAAACTCTTGGGCTTTAGCGATTCTCTTGCTTCAGCCTCCCAAGTAGCTGGGACTATAGGCACCTGCCACAACACTGGCTATTTTGTTTTTGTTATTGTTGTTGCAGTTGTCACTGTTGTTTTAGCAGGCCCAGGACAGGTTCGAACCCCCCAGCTCTTGTTTTTATGGCCTGTGCCCTACCACTAAGCTACAGGCACTGCGCAGGATGAAGAACGGAGGGAGGGTGATTGGTGGGATTACACCTGCAGTGCATCTTACAAGGGTACATGTGAAACTTAGTAAATGTAGAGTGTGAATGTCTTAACACAATAACTAAGAAAATGCCAGGAAGGCTATGTTAACCAGTGATGAAAATGTGTCAAACGGTCTATAAAAACAGTGTACGGTGCCCCATGATCGCATTAATGTACACAGCTATGATTTAATAATAATAAAAAAGCAAAAAATAAAAAAAGACCTTTATGATGATCCACTTCCACTTAATGAATAGTAAACATATTTTCTCTTACTTATGATTTTCTTGGTAACATTTTCCTTACTCTAGCTTATTTTATTATAATACAGTATACAATACGTATACAAAATATATGTTAATCAACTATGATATCAGTTAAAGGATCCTGGTTAACAGTAGGCTATTATATTTAAGTTCTCAAGAAGTCAAATGCTATACACAAATTTTCAACTGTGTTGGGGTGGAGTTAAGGGCACCAAACCACTCACACAGTCCAAGGGTCAATGTATATTCCTTTCCTCAGTTTAATCAAAATTTCCTGTTTATTTTCTTTAGTATTATTTATATGGTTAATATGTTCAGTGTATACATTTTCAAATGTGTCAGGGACTAAATTTTAGAAATAATTGTAAAGGAAAAATACTTTTAGCATGAACAATAAATACAAAATATATTTCTCAAAAGAAGGTTGAATAAACTGAATTTTTAAGTTCCTAATTCTAAATTATTTCTCATTTTAATACATTACAAAGCCAAACAGAAGTCTTTTATTAATAATCACTCTGGGGCTTGGCACAGTGATTCACGCCTATAATCCTAGCACTCTGGGAGCCCGAGGCGGGTGGATTGCCTGAGCTCAGGGGTTCGAGACCAGCCAGAGCAAGAGATCCCACCCCCCAAAAAAACAGCCGGGCACCGTGGTGGGTGTCTGTAGCCCCAGGTACTTGGGAGTCTGAGGCAAGAGAATAGCTTGAGCCCAAGAGTTTGAGGTTGCTGTGAGCTAAGTCGCCACAGCACTCTACCGAGGACAAAATGAAACTCTCAAAAAAAAAAAAATTTATCACTCTGGTATAACATGATCTGAATGGTCTTTTCAAATTTTGTAAGTACTCTATAGTAAAAAGGGATATTATTTCTATCATACAATTGCATATTTCTTTTTTTTATTAAGTCAAATACACATAGATCATGAATACATTCATGCATATGTGGGGTACAATGTGCTGATTTTTAAAGCTATTTCTTTAAAGTTTTTGTGTGGCAATGTTACATTTCAAAACTATTAAGAAATGAGTATAATTGTGATGGATATTACTTAGTTCAATGTAAGCATTTCACACTGTATATCAAAGCAGTACCCTGAACCCCATAAGGCAATGTACAAAGTTATGATTTAATAAATAATAATAATAAAGTTATTGTGTGCTTGAAAATTGAGTTATATGTATCTTCCACAGGAAGGTTTTCTGAAGAAATCTCTAACATAAAAATTTCACTAAAGTCTGGAAATGTGGCCTGGCAAAACAGCTCACACCTATACTCCTAGTTAGCACTAGCACTCTGGGAGGCAGCTGGATTGCTTGAACTCAGGAGAAAAGCCTAAGCAAGAGTAAGACCCCCACCTCTACCAAAAATAGAAGAACTAGCTGGGCATGGTGATGCACACCTGTAGTTCCAGCTACTTTGGAGGCTGGAGCAAGAGGATTGCCTGAGCCCAGGAATTTGAAGTTACAGTAAGCCATACAATTCAGCACTCTAGCCCCTGGGTCAACAGAGTGAGACTCCATGTCAAAAAAAAAAAAAAAAAAAATTGGGGGTGGGGAGGTTGAACTGAATTTGGGCACAGATAATTAAACTCACAAGAATATATTTTAAAACAAACAAACAAAAAAAAAAAAAAACATGGGAAGACAGAGTACAGAGGCTCATGCCTATGATCCTAGCACTCTGGGAGGCTGAGACAGGTGGACTGCCTGAGCTCATGGATTCGAGACCAACCTGAGCCACAGCAAGACCTCGACTCTTTAAAAAAAAAAAAAAGGTGAGATTGTGGCAGGTGCCTACAGTCCCAGCCACCTGGAAGGCTGAGGCAAGAGAAACACTTAAGCCCAAGAGTTTGAAGTTGTTGTGAGCTATGACGCCACAGCACTCTACCAAGGGTGACAAAATGAGACTGTCTCAAAAAAAAAAAAAAAGGGAAATCTAATGGCAAAAATAATTAAGAGCCCAGACTTAAGGGTTAAGAAATGAAGGTGCCCATCTAAATTTTTACCTTTGAAAAAAAAGTAAACCGGGTAAATTACTTAACCACTCCAAAATTCAATGTACTTATCTATAAAATAGGTACCTCCTAGCCAGGCGTTGTGGTGGGTGCCTATTATAGTCCCAGCTACTAGAGAGGCTGAGGCAAAAGAATCGCCTAAGCCCAAGAGCTGGAGGTTGCTGTGAGCTGTGACGCCACGGCATTCTACCAAGGGTGACAAAGTGAGACTCTGTCTCTAAAAAAAAAAGGTAACTCCATTAATGATCTAAAGATAAAGAAAATAAAAAAATACAAAACACTTAGCATGCATTAAAGTCTCAATAAACAGCAGTTCATGAAACTTTTTTTTTTCTACTATGCACTATTATTATTGGATAATTGGTCTAAGAACGTTTGAAAGAATGAATCTGTTTAGTTTTAGTAATATATAAAACGTACATTCTCTGCACCTGGCCCAAAATTATTGTTGGAATTTTACTTAATAGTAACATGTCAGCAAATTATCAAAGAAGAATAGGAATAAAAAGGTTTTAATCACACTAACCAGAAAGGACAAGAACTGGCAACACTTTTCCTCTTGGCCTCCTCATTTTTTAACATACTGAATGTAGCTAGCTAAGTATGTCCAGTCCTTTAATTTTCTTAAAATGTAAGTATACAAGCAACAGATTAAGGACCTTAACTTTATTTGCATGTTAACTGCACCATGATGCTCCAGTTTTATTTCTGCAAAGGGCCTACCTAATTTAACATTAACAAAATATGTATGCACGTAAGTTAGCATTTGTACAGAAAAGTATATAAGTATTCCCATATATACCTTATTTTTTAAAGTGGGAGATGTGCAGACTGAATTTTTTAAGCCACACATTTATTTTTTTATTGTTTTAATTAGATCATAACTGTGTCCATTACTGCATTTATGGGGTACAATATGCTGATTTTATATACAATTTGGAATGCTTACATCAAACTGGTTAACATAGCCTTCACCTCACTTATTTAATTGTAGGGTTAAGACATTTATACTCTACTCAATATATTTGACATGGGTCCCCCCATTACCCTCCCTCCACCTGGCCACCCCCCATCCTCCTCTTTTCTCCTTCTTTCTGGACTATAATTGTGTTTTATCATTTGTATGAAATGATATATTTGACATGAACCCTTGCAATACGTACAATAGGTGAGGTCCCCCCATTACCCTCCCTCCACCTGGCCTCCCCTTACCCTCCTCTTTTCTCCCTCTTT
The DNA here is from genome assembly GCF_027406575.1 of Nycticebus coucang. Taxonomy (NCBI): domain Eukaryota; kingdom Metazoa; phylum Chordata; class Mammalia; order Primates; family Lorisidae; genus Nycticebus; species Nycticebus coucang. The sequence goes on from NC_069786.1 coordinate 80,002,448, forward strand.
CTGGGCTATAATTGTGTTTCATCATTTGCATGAAACTGTGGGTGATTATATATTGGTTTCATAATAGTACTGGGTACACTGGATATTTTTTCTTCCATTCTTGAGATACTTTACTAAGAAGAATATGATCCAGCTCCATCCACATAAACATAAAAGAGGTAAAGTCACCATCTTTATAAGGCTGTATAATATTCCATGGTATACATATACCACAATTTGTTAAATCACACATTTCTGTTATGCTTGAGTTTTGGATAGTAAACGTGTTCCATTTGTAATCACTAAAAATATTTTATATTTATTTAACAATTCCCTAAAGAAAACACAAGATGGATAATCTATCATTGCCAATTAAAAAATTAAAAAATAATTGTTCTAAGTATTTTTCAGTAACTTTTATTTCCTCAGCCCACAATCTAGCATAAAAAGAATAATCAAAGCCTTATTTTTATAAGCAGCTTCCTTAAAATATAAAGCTACAAGCAGACATAACAAGATTTATTTAAATTCAGGGCTGGATTAGGGAAGAAAAGGTGATCAAGAGTATCCATATAGGGTCAGAAGAGATCAAACTTCCACTCTTCGCAGATGATGATTGCATATCTGGAAAACACCAGGGATTCTACTACACAACTCTAAGAAGTGATAAAGGAATACAGCAGCATCTCAGGTTACAAAATCAACGTTCATAAATTGGTAGCCTTTATATATACCAACAGTAGTCAAGCTGAAAAACAGTCAAGGACTCTATTCTGTTCACAGTAGTGCCAAAGATGATGAAATATTTGGGAGATTATCTAACAAAGGACGTGAAAGATCTCTATAAAGAGAACTATGAAACTGTAAGGAAAAAAATAGCTGATAATGTTAACAAATGGAAAAACACACCATGCTCGTGGCTGGGAGGAATCAACATTGTTAAAATGTCTATACTATCCAAAGCAATATACAATTTTAATAGAATCCCTATTAAAGTTCCACTGTCATATTTTAAGATCTTGAAAAACTAATACCTTGTTTTATATGGAATCAGAAAAAACCTCGAATAGCCAAGACATTATTCAGAAATAAAAACAAAGCAGAAGGAATCACACTATCAGACTATACTATAAATCAATAGCAATCAAAACAGCATGGTACTGGCACAAAAACAGAGAGGTAATGTATGGAACAGAATAGAAAACCAAGAGATGAACCGAGCTACTTACCGTTATTTGATCTTTGACAAGCCAATTAAAAACATTCAGTGCGGAAAAGATTCCCTATTTAACAAATGGTGCTGGGTGAACTGGCTGGCAACTGCAGAAGACTGAAACTGGACCCACACCTTTCACCATTAACTAAGATAGACTCTCACTGGATTAAAGATTTAAACTTAAGACATGAAACTATAAAAATACTAGAAGAAAGTGCAGGGAAAACTCTTAAAGAAATCGGTCTGGGCGAATATTTTATGAGGACCCCCGGGCAAGTGAAGCAGCATCAAAACTACACTACTGGGACCTGATCAAACTAAAAAGCTTCTGCACAGCCAAGAACTCAGTAAGTAAAGCAAGCAAACAGCCCTCAGAATGGGAGAAGATATTTGCAGGTTACGCCTCCGACAAAGGTTTAATAACCAGAATCCACAGAGAACTCAAATGTATTAGCAAGAAAAGAACAAGTGATCCCATCTCAGGCTGGGCAAGGGACTTGAAGAGAAACTTCTCTGAAGAAGACAGGTGCATGGCCTACAGACATATGAAAAAATGCTCATCATCCTTAATCATCAGAGAAATGCAAATCAAAACTACTTTGAGATATCATCTAACTTTAGGAAGATTAGCCCATATCACAAAATCCCAAGACCAGTGATGTTGGCGTGGATGTGGAGAAAAGGGAACACTTCTACACTGCTGGTGGGAATGCAAATTAATACATTCCTTTTGGAAAGATGTTTGGAGAACACTTAGAGATCTAAAAATAGATCTGCCATTCAATCCTATAATTCCTCTACTAAGTATACACCCAGAAGACCAAAAATCACATCATAACAAAGATATTTGTACTAGAATGTTTATTGCAGCCCAATTCTTAATTGCTAAGTCATGGAAAAAGCCCAAGTGCCCATCGATCCACAAATGGATTAATAAATTGTGGTATATGTACACCATGGAATATTATGCAGCCTTAAAGAAAGATGGAGACTTTACCTCTTTCATGTTTACATGGATGGAGCTGAAATATATTCTTCTTAGTAAAGTATCTCAAAAATGGACGAAAAAGTATCCAATGTACTCAGCCCTACTATGAAACTAATTTAAGACTTTCATATGAAAGCTATAACCCAATTATAACCTTCCCCTTCCTTATGGGGAGAGGGAGGGGAGAGGGAGGGGAGGGGAGGGGGGAGGATGGGTGGAGGGAGGGTGATTGGTGGGATCACACCTATGGTGTATCTTACAAGGGTACGTGTGAAACTTACTAAATGTAGAATATAAATGTCGTAACATAGTAACTAAGAAAATGCCAGGAAGGCTATGTTAACCAGTGTGATAAAAATATGTCAAATTGTATATAAAACCAGTGTATGGTGCCTCATGATTGCATTAATGTACACAGCCATGATTTAATAATAAATAAAAATAAATAAAAAACGGCTCGGCGCCTGTGGCTCAAGCAGCTAAGGCGTCAGCCACATACACCTGAGCTGGCGGGTTCAAATCCAGCCCGGGCCCGCCAAACAACAATGATGGCTGCAACCAAAAAATTAGCCGGGCGTTGTGGCAGGCGCTTGTAATCCCAGCTACTTGGGAGGCGGAGGCAGGACAATTGGTTGAGCCCAGGAGTTGGAGGTTGTTGTGAGCTGTGATGCCACAACACTCTACCCAGGGTGACAGCTTGAGGCTCTGTCTCAAAAAAATAAAATAAAATAAAAATAAAAAACTTAAATTCAGGGCTGGGTACGATAGCTCATGGCTGTTATCCTGGTACTCTGGGAGGCCAAAGCAGGTGGATTGCTTAATCTCTACTAAAAATGAAAAAAAATGAGGCAAAAGGATCACTTGAGCCCAAGAGTTTGAGGTTGCTATGAGTTATGATGCCCTGGCACTCAGGGCAACAGAGTAAAATTGTCTCAAATAAAAATCTTTTTTTTTATTTACATTCATATTTATCAAGGGATTTTTTTTTTCTAAACATATTCAGGCTCTCAATAATGAAACCCCACTGGGGAAAAAATAATCTTATAATATTTATTGGCATAGAATTGCCATAATCCAATCTTTGGAACTTGCTTCTGCTTCTGACTGACCAAGAGGAAAAAATGCCCTAAATAGAGAAATACTAAAAAGGGGAAAACTGAAGCTAGTTCCCCTTCTTTACCTTGCACTGCTCCCTTCACAAACATCTTTTTTTCCCTAATCAATAAGGGGATATCATCTAAGGACATTTAATTCCCGTATTTTTCCTCAAGAAATAAATTTATCCAAAAACACGGGGAGGAAACTATAAGAAAATAAAGAAAAATATTCCTGTAATCAAAAAAATTTTTAAAGTAAAAACATTTAAACCCCAAAACTACTCCATTAAAAAAAGTTTGCAATAGCTGAGTTCTTGCTCCTCTCTGTTCTTTACACTTTCTGAGATGGTAACTTAACAAGAGGGAAAATATCCAAGTATTAACTGAGATCTTTCTCATACTAATCTCACGTTGGTAATGGTGTGGAAAAGAAAGGAGAAGGGGAAAAAAAGGAGTAATTGACTCCCGCCATTTTTTTTTTATTCAGCAAAATTACCCTCCTATATTATAGAAAACTAAACTGAGCTTAGTTACTGTTTAAAATAGACCATACCTTCTACCCTATCTTCACTACAAACTTACAAATATAATCAGAGCTGGAAAAAATTATAATGTTCCCTTTACAGTTAATTTTGCTCGTTTTACAGATGAGGAAAAGTGAAACTAAAGGAAGTTAAATCACCTACTCCATGTTACAGAACTCTCACTGACAAAGTAAAGTTTGGAATGCAGGTCTCTAAACTTTGGGCCAGTGCTCTTGATTTCACTAGCACACAACCTGCCACACTATGACAAATACACCAACCTGGGCAACCTAGCAAGACCTTTTCTCTACAAAAATCTGAAAAATTAGCTGTCTGTAGTTCCAGCTACTTAGAAGACTGAGACAGGATTGCTTAAGCCCAGGAGTTTGAAGTTGCTGTGAGCTAAGCTGATGCCACTGCACTTTAACCCAGGCAACAGAGTGAGGTGGATCCAGTCTCAAACAAACAAAAAGATATAAAAGTTACCTAAAAATGTTAAAAATATATAAGTGAGTGGCATTATTAGGTCTGGAAAAGGGAAGATACTTTTTTTTTTTTTTTTTGAGACAGAGTCTCACTTTGTCGTCTCACTTTGGTAGAGTGCCGTGGTGTCACAGCTCACAGCAACCTCCAACTCTTGGGCTTAGGCGATCCTCTTATATATATTTTTTTAATAAAATAAAAATTTTAAGGAATTAAGGAACAAATAAATTTACACGTAAAACTTCCTATCACCTTCATTGCTTTTCCCTAAAATCCTCTTTTATGTGTTCTTACACCCTTAATTAAACTATAAGTTTGCTAAAATTTCCACAAAGGGTATACATTAAGATGTCTAAAACTTTTTGACTGATAAAGTTTTTTATTTATTTACTTTTTTTGAGACAGAATCTTAAGTTGTTGCCCTGGGTAGGGTGCTATGGTGTCACAGGTCACAGCAACCTCAAACTCTTGGCCTTAAGCAATTCTCTTGCCTCAGCCTCCCAAATAGCTGGGACTACAGGCAGCCACTACAATTCCTGGCTATTTTTTTGTTGTTGTTGCAGTTGTCATTGTTGTTATAGCTGGCCTGGGCCGAGTTCAAACTCGCCAGCCTTGGTGTATGTGTCTAATGCCCTATCCACTGAGCTACAGGCACCTCCACTGATGAAGGTAAAACATTTTTCAGGAACTATGTTACAGTCCTGTAGTAAGTATGAAAGCTTATTATTGACTAGAGCAATTTATTTTACTTAGATCACCAAAGTATTTTGCATTAAATATGGTCACTAAAATATTTCCACTATATACATCCAATTGAAATAGAGTAATCAGAATGGCCCCTGTGGCTCAAAGGAGTAGGGTGCCGGCTCCATATACCAGAGGTGGTAGGTTCAAACCTGACCCCAGCCAAAAACTGCCAAAAAAAAAAAAAAAAAAAGAAGAAGAAGAAATAGAGTAATCAGACCTAGTTGACAACCTAATATACACATTCATTAATAAAAACGTGATAACAGGTTGGCAGAGATATATCCTGAGATGGAAAGTTTTTTTTGTTTTGTTTTGTTTTTTAAGGACTAGGAGAGAGTGAGATTGAAAAGATTATGTGGTTTATAATGCAGTAAGAATGCAGGCAGTATGAACCTTATAAACACATGGGGAACAAATCTTACTCACTTCTTTGGCAAGACATTTGAACAAATGTTTCAATCCCTACCCAGCTGGGAAGAAATGCCAGTCTTACAGACAATTCTATAGGATGAAAGATCCAAAATCTATCAGATTCATCTATATGTAAAATTATGCAGAGGGAACAAATCCAAAGCAATTATTAAAACTAGAGCAAATCACACTGTATGTGTGAGTGTGTGTGTGTATATATATATAGAAAAAACACTGTGTATGACAGAGAGAAAAGAACCCATTAATTTCAACATGGCCTAACCAAGGTCTCATGTACCAGGTAAGGCCTAAATATTTTCATTTGAAATATAAATTATACTACCCTGTTTTCCCAAAAATAAGACATCCTCCGAAAATAAGACCTACTCACAGGAAAGATAAGACGTCCCCTGAAAATAAGACCTAGAGCATCTTTGGGAGCACACCGACACTGTCTTATTTTTGGGGAAACAGGGTATGCCTACCCAGAGGGATCTCACATCAGGCAAGGCAGGCAGTATATTTCTCAAACTATAAATATATGGCAAGCCCTGAAATATAGCATTTCAATACTCAAAATACTTGACATATATATATATATATATAATGATCATACTCATTCTAATTTCGCTAGTTCAATATAAGAGGCTGAGTTTCTCAAAACAGGAAGTGAAAAAACAGTGCTTTAGAGAGAAAAAGCAATGATTTGAGCTTTAAGAGTTCAAATGGTCAGAATTTCATTTAATCTTATTTATGAATGTGAACTATTTTTTGATTGCATTTATACTATAAAAATGTTCAATGAATGCTTAAAAAATGGTATTTTGTCCAAATACCCAAATCACTTTTGATGTTACTCTCACTTCCTCTTCTGGAAACCATCATAACCATTTCCTTTAACCACAATACCACAGCTCTAGTAACTTTTAGTAATGTTTGACTTGCTCGGTTTTTAGACAAAGTTCAAATAAGAACCAATTTCCAAGTTTTTTAAGCACCATACTCTCACGGAAAATTTCAAATCAATGCAACCTATAAATACTGCTATTTAAAACAATCATTCCTCATCTACATAAATTTAGGGCTAAGGCTTCTTTGGTTGGTTATACAGAGGGCTTCTTTAAAACGACACTGAGCTCCTGTCACAGAAAATGTAACAAAATAAAAAGGCATGTTGCACTTACACTGGGTTTAAAGTCAATAAATCCTTGCAATCACAGCTGTCCTTATCCAAAATTTATCATTCTTAAGACAGGACAGTCATTTTCTTAGAATTACAGTGTCTACATAAAATTGTAGGAAAAAATCAATTTTATTTACACCTGAACCCCTTGATACGAATTTTATAAAAATAATCTTTCTTAAGCAGTCCTACCACAACCTGCTGCTCATATTAAACTAAAAGGTAATATTCACGATACATTAAAAAACCAACAAAAATAATTATGAAGATATGACATCAAATATTCATTAGAAACTCAAAGGTTCTAGATTGGATTAAAAATATCTTTTAAATATTTTCTTTATCAAATTCTTTAAAACTTGACAACCTTGACTTAAAAGGAAAGGGATTTTGTTATTTTCTCCAAGATAAATGAACGTAATATTTGTTCTCTTTTCATCAACCGTTCTGAACTTCCAGTGCAGTCTTCCACTCCTCAATCTGCTGAGGACATGGAAAGCTTTTCAATGAGCCTACAAACTCTAGCTACTCAAATTATCAGGCTACGCTATAAATCAGCAGTAACAGCAGCATATTTACAGTCTTGATTTTGCACAGACACCTAACTTTAAAGAAATGGTGTTTGGGTACTATCGCATAAGGTAGGAAAAACAAGAAATGGTGTTTGGGTACTATCGGATAGGGGTGGAAAAACTAAGATGAGGAGGAGTAAAGAGGAGAGAGAGAGGTTGTTATTCCTGTTCTAGTGACTCACAGCCTAGAAGTATTTCAGAAAATTGGTTCCACCCTCACTTCTCCCTCCTCCCTACCTTCAAAATGAAATAATCCCAAATCGACAACACACCCTCAAATGGCTTTTAATTTAGCAATCTCAAATAAAGTGGCAAAGTGGAGGGTATTTGGGGCTCCTTCGATTAGCTATTCCCTTCCGACACTGCCACACTTAACACCAAAAATTGAGATGTGGGGTGTAGTTCCTGATCACTGCTGCCATCTCCGCCAGAGTCCTATTCGAGCTCAGTTTTAACTGGAACACGCAAGTTTTCCTATCGCCGGTAGGATTTCGCTCACCCACCACCCGCCCTCGCCTACGGACCCGGTCCCGAGAGCAGGGGCGCCGAGGAAGGGGCAGCGGCGCGGCGGGGCAGTAGCTCCTACCCCGTGCGGGGCCCAGAGCCGGATCCCGCCGCTGGAGCCGGGAAATGGCTTCTCCGCCTCGACCGGCCGACCGGCCAACCACCCAGGGAAGCGCCCGGGACTCCGCGTTAGGCCGCGGCGTATGCTGGCGACCCCAGGCCGGGCCTGAAGCCGCGACGCCGAGATTTCTGCCCTCGGCGCCGCCCGCCGCCCCCACCCTCGGGCCTCCCTGCCCGCCATCCCTCCTGGGCCCGCCCGCCCCCGCCGCGGCCTCTCCGGCCCGTGCGCACCTTCTTGATGTTGTAGAGGCGGGTGAGCATGCCGACGCCCCGGTCGTTGAGGATGGTGAGCTTCTCCGCCAGCTTCTGCTGACTGGGCTGCAGCACGGAGCGCGACATGGTGGTGCCGCCGCCGGCCACCTCGCGCCCGGTCACCGGCCCGCGGCCTCCGCAGCAACCTCTCCCGGGCCTCTTCCCCTCCCGCCCGCGACCACCGCCTCAGGGGAGCGCGCCCATGGCCCGCACGCCCCAATCGCGGCCGGTGACAGAGCGAGCCACGGCGGACGCCTGGGGACCCTTCCCCCGCAGCAGCCCGCGCCCCGGCAGCCTTCCGCCCGCCGCCCTTCCGCCCCCACGCCCGGCGCTCTCCGCCCAGCCCCCAAAGAGCCGCCTTCCTCGGCTCCTCCACTAGGTGTGGCGGCGGCGGCGGTGTCTCCGGCGGCTGAGAACGAGGCCGCTTCCCGCAGCCCCGGACTAGCGCTCGGTCACCTGATCGACCGCGCCGGCGCCCCCGCGAGGTCAGACGGAGAACTGCGGCCGGCGGGCCCTCGCCCGCCCCGCCCCGGAACGACCCGGCCCGCCCACTATGCCAGATCCGGGCGGGAGTCCTAGGACCCAGAGGGTCGCGTTCTCCGCTGGTCCGGTTTCCCCCTACACCTCTCTTCTTCAAGTTCCCCCAAAGTTGCCTTTCCGCACCAACCCCCTAAGGAAACCAGCCGAAACACTGGGTGGGGGTAGGTTGTTTTTCCGGAGAGTTTCGCCTAAGAGTGGGCTGGTGGCTCCAAACGCTTTTGCCTCCCACTGCTTGACAGACGCTCCCGGCAGAACACAGCAGATGTTGTGCTCCGCGAGGCCGGCAGTGCCTCTCCCGGGCTCCCCATCCCAGCCTTACCCTCCCCGCCTCGAGCCGGTTTGTGAACGAGGAGTTCGGAAGTGAAGGCAACTCGTGTTCCTGTGATACTCGGGATCTGAAATTTGTCGACGAGGAGCACCCATCGGAGGAAACACTAACAGGCTCTGGCATTTGGAAGGCAAAAAACTAATGAACGCTCCCATATTTTTGCCAGCCTCCACCCTAAATCCCACTCCTTGGACACATTCTACTTTAACGTTCTCTCTCTCTCTCTTATCAGTTTCGAAGGACTTAGCTACTTGGCTTGGAGGAGAAATTTCAGCCAAGAGGACTCGGACCGCTTTGATATTTTTGGCTTTCTTGGGCTGTGTTAATGTTCTATATTTATTAATTTTAATTCAGTGACAAAATGTCCTGCCACCTTCAATAAGACATTCTAAAAATAATAAGTTATCATTGGATTCATCAAAACAAGTTATGAAAAAATGTAATGAATAGCTTTTAAAAATATTTTTACAGCTACTATATTTACTAATTTTACGAAAAAAATTCATTTTAATATCCCAACAAGAGAAAGCATTAAAATTTCCTGTTCCCGCTAAACAAGTCATAAAATACTTGTTATGGTGCTTTTGAAATTCTATACATAAAGCTGAACCACCTTAAACGAATGTTTTGTACCCATAAAGACTTTTTAAAAAATTACAAACACAGGGGCGGCGCCTGTGGCTCAGTCGGTAAGGCGCCGGCCCCATATACCGACGGTGGCAGGTTCAAACCCGGCCCCGGCTGAAGTGCAACCAAAAAAAAATTACAAACACCTTAGATCACTAATTGAGCTATTATTGGTCATCAACTGGTTGACGAATTTTACTTATCTGGTTATATTCTAGCCTAAGAGTTAACATTTTAGTTTATAAGAGGCAAGGATCTGGAGATATTAAGAGCAGATCGGGAAGGGGAGGGTGTAGTGAGGGGTTGGGGCAGCCAGATAAAATATATAGGTGCTGGAGGTTGGGGAACATACCTGCTTTTTTTAGGGAAATAGCTGCTTCAGAGAGTGCATAATAGGAGAACTATGTAGATATTAGTCCCATTATTCAAAATTTAATATACCTAATTTTTAGACATCCTGGCCATTGACTGTAAGGAAACAACTCTTTTTTTCTCTTTTTCAAGAGACTATGGAACTTGATGTAATAGACTATATCTGGGTAAAAAGGATTAAGTCTAAATTAAGTATTTTCAATTCTTGCATTTGTCTACATTTTTCACCCAAAAGTAGTTTATTACTAAGATCATATTTTATATAGATGTGTATGTGAATGTATAGCTATTTATTCTCTTACTTTCTTAGAAATAAAGACTAAATCTGCTCCCTTGCTGCTCAAGTATGGCCATATGACAAATATTCTGGCTAATAGGATACAAGCTTTCAAGACCCTTCCTTAAGACCTTCCTGCCACTCTCCCTTTACTAGATCTTCTCCTATTCATTCTGCTACATGTAAGAAGGATGCAGTGACCACTATTTTGGATCAGGAAGACAAATATAGCAAAACATGGAGATGGAAGTTGCTTACAGGGTTCATAGAGCAGAACTTCCATATCATAGTTGGCCTGTATTAAAGAGAAATAAATTTTTATTTCAGTTTCTTTTTTTTGGGGTTTTCTATTACAGTCAAACTTGATTCTAAATAATCTAAATAATTTTTTTTTTTGAGACAGAGTCTCACTATGTTGCCCTCATAGAGTGCTATGGCATCACAGCTCACAGCAACTCCAAACTCTTGGGCTTACGCCAGTGGTTCTCAACCTGTGGGTTGTGACCCCTTTGTAACAATGAAAATACATTCTGCATATCAGATATTTACTCTACGATTCATAACAGTAGCAAAATTACGGTTTTGAAGTAGCAAGGAAAATAATTTTATGGTTGGGGGTCACCATAACATGAGGAACTGTTATTAAAGGGTCGCGGCATTAGGAGGCATTAGGAAGGTTGAGAATCACTGGCTTAAGCAATTCTCTTGCCTCAGCCTCCGAAGTAGCTGGGACTACAGGCACACACCACAATGCCCAGCTATTTTTTTTTTTGTTGTTGTTGCAGTTGTCATTGTTTAGCTGGCCTGGGCCAGGTTTGAACCTGCCAGCCTCAGTACATGTGGCCAGTGCCATAACCACTGTGCTATAGACACCAAGCCTAAATAATAACTTTTTTGTGGACAACATTATAATATTTCTAGTAGGAATAAAGTAAGGAATAATAATAAAATTTAATAGTTATAAACATAATAACTAATGTGTATAATACTAATGCATCAGGTGCTACAATTTGAGTTGGATTTTCTCAACTTCTCTCAAAAGTATTCTCTATTATTATCTTTTATTTTGCAGAAGAGGAAACTGAAATACAGATAGATTTTTCAAATTGCCCAAGGTCACACTCATAGAAACTGATTAAACTGGTGTTGAATCCTTTATCAGTCTGATCCAAAGTTCATGCATGCTCTTTACTACTACTGTGACAGACCATTTGGACGGCACTACATTTTCATGTATCCAGCAAGCATTGTTCTACAGTTCGCTGTGGAGTCCCTTAACCCTGCCTAAACCTTTCAATTAGCTTTCTTCAGTTCACAGCTAGAATTGGCTATATTTTTCCCTGAATGATATACCAGCTTAGGTGGCTTTCTTTTGAAACTAGAATGAGAATTTTTTCTGTAATACTTTTTGCTAATCATGATTAGTGAATTACTTTGCCTTTTTTTATTATTATTACTTAACAGACCCCACTCATTGTTGCTTCTTTATGTAAGGCAAGAAGTGAGAAAAATTGATAAACAGCATCTCCATATGGTGGTCTTAGGATAAAAACCTTTGATTGAGATGTCCCTGTCAAAGGTAACATTTCACTTTTCTTTTTTTTCTAATTTTATTTTGAGACAGTGTCACTTTGTCACCCTGGGTAGAGTGCTGTAGTGTCATAGCTCACAGCAATCCCAAACTCTTGGCCTTAAACGATCCTCTTGCCTCAGCCTTCTGAGTAGCTAGGACTACAGGCACCTGCCACAACACCCAGCTATTTTTTTTTTTTTTTTGAGATGGGGTCTGGCTCTTGCTTAGGTTGATCTCCTGAGGCTCATACAATTCACCCACCTCAGCCTCACAGAGTGCTAGGATTACAGGCATGAGCCACCTTGCCCGGCCTTGTTCCACTTGCTCCACTTGTTCTTAGAGACAAATGCAGCATTTCTTTCTCCCATGAGACTTCAAGCTAGATAACTACTAGTGTTAGGACTGGGACCAGATGTCAGGTGCCAGGTTCTTGGTTCCTAGTACCGAAGATTAGTTCCTGCTACTAGATTGGGCTGATGGTATAAATGAGCAGAGTAAGCAGGTGAAAGTAGGCAAGTTCAAAGTTTAAGCAGGAGCTGCTCTTTCCAGGCTCAACAAAATGTTAGGGTAGCATGGTGACAATAATGGCTCAAGATAGTGGCCAAATAGCCGGGCGTTGTGGCGGGCGCCTGTAGTCCCAGCTGCTCGGGAGGCTGAGGCAAGAGAATCGCTTAAGCCCAGGAGTTGGAGGTTGTTGTGAGCTGTGTGAGGCCACGGCACTCTACTGAGGGCCATAAAGTGAGACTCTGTCTCTACAAAAAAAAAAAAAAAAAAAAAAAAGATAGTGGCCAAAATAATTGAAGAGAACAAGAACAAGTAGTTTTAGCATGAAAGGAAAAGTTTATTCTAACAGTTTGGACAGCAAATTCTGCTTCACCCTAGTTGTAGATATCACGGAGAGTGCAGTGTCGCAGCCCCTATGGCCCTGGTCTGGATCTCTGCAGGAAGGAACCAGGCGTGAGGCGGATTAGAAGTACAAGCTTACAGGAGGCGGGCTAACCTTGCTTGCAGGGTAGCCCTCAGCAACCTCCACAGTAGCCTTTATTGAGACAGCACAAGACAGGTGAGGGGAGCATTAAGGATTAGCCTGGACTCAGGCTCTTTCTCCACAAGGAGCACCTGTGGACGTATCGCCCGAGGGTCCATTCCCCAGCTGCAAATCGTCTTGCCCAGAGGTCGTCTGGCTCTCAGTGTCCTCTACAGTGCAGTGCTAGTTTTTATATACAACTTTCAAGGGAGGTCAGTTGTTTCTTATTTCCCCTGGTCTTGATCAACTCTGTTCCCACAACATGTTCCAATAACAACTCATATCTATCTGTCTACATCAGAAAGGGACATTAATCAGCTCCCCAAAACAACCTGCAAAGCCTCCATTAGAGATTAGCCCCATTACCACAGAAGCTCATGATAGCCTGACCCAAGGCAGTCCAAAATAGCCTAATTGTGTCTGACATCCACCCTGCTGGGGTCTAACTGTCTAACCTAACATTAGGTAGGTATAACTAGAAAGGTCTGAACAAATTTCTCTTTGAATAGTACACGTATTAATTTTGTCCTCCATCCCTTTCTTTGAGAAGCTGTTACGCTCAGGAAAATTTGAATGGAGAGAGAAAAAGATGATTCAAGATGTGGAAGGTTCAGACATAAAAAAATAACAAATGAATAAAGTTTTTCAAGGAATTTTCACTTTTAAAAAAGGGCTTTAAAGATTACACATGGTCAGACCATAATGCAAATAATAAGGAAACCGATTCTGGACAACAGGAGGTTTTACTGTGGTTTATTAGTGGTCATGGGAAGCATGGATGGTACGATATATACTAAATCAATACTTCAAGTTCTGTTCTCTCTTTTTTTGTGTGTGTGGTTTTTTTTTTGGCCAGGGCTGGGTTTGAACCCGCCACCTCCGGCATATGGGACCGGCGCCCTACTCCTTGAGCCACAGGTGCCACCCAAGTTCTGTTCTCTCAATAGCAAAGAACACAGGTATGAAATTTACTCCACAAAAAATTATCTTTACTCTGAGAAAGAGAATAGAGAAAAGATGGAGCAGCACTATCCTAGTATCTATAGTTAAGTGAGAAGTTAATACTTAGCCAGAGATTGCAATTTGGTATAGCAAAAGAGTAACCAAGATACACCTAAATGAAACATTTCTCCAGTAGTCAGCATAAGAGATGCCAGAAATAGAGCTAATCTGAAAAGTTCAAAAAGAAAACAATGAAAAATTAATTACAGTTTTGATCTTGACCATTCATATCCAACTGGATTCATCTTATAGCGTGTCAAATCTTTGGTGATGTAACTCACACACATTTATTTGTTTCTGCTTTAAAAAACTACAGATAGATTTAACTTTCCTTTTAACATCATTCAAACTTGTCCTTTTCCTTTAATGTCAAACAAAAAAAAATTAGTTTTTTTCTGTTGAAAAATTCTAATGCAATGAACAATTTTAAGTTTATGATTGGTTTTAATCTTTCTGTTATTTTCACAGTGCAAAGGACTTGTGAGTTTTTTGTTTTAGAAATGTATTATGTACTAGGCTCACACATCAGTTGTATATGATGGAATACATTATCAACAAATACAAATACGGTTTGATCTTTTGATCTTTTGGTCTTTTTAGTTTGATCTTAATTTTTTTCCCTTTTTTCTCAGAGCCCAGATGATCTTAAAATTTTTTAACATTAGAATGCTACATGGAAAATTGGCAATACCAATTTGCAGTAGAACAGAACTTGAGTTAGAATAGAGGGTAAGACTATGATGATACCAACTTCCAACTGAACAAAAAGATCCATTTACATTTTTACATTTGGTCTACTCCAAAGGTGAATATTCTTTCAAAAATTGAGAAGAATATTGAATATATTGAACTAGACCTCCAGGGACAGACCTAAACTTGAGACACAAATTTGAAATTATTAGAGTATGGATGTTACTGGAAGCCATGGGAATGAATGAGATCATTTTTTAACAATATTTTAAAAAAGGAAAATAGGATTTAGTCCAAACCCACAAGCAACTCCAGCTTTTCTAATAGGGAAAATGGAGCCAACAAAGGAGATTGAAGAGAAATAATCCAGGCAGGTCAAATCATAAGCAAATAGAATCTTAGCCGGGTGTTGTGGTGGGCACCTGTGGTCCCAGCTACTCGGAAGGCTGAAGCAAGAGAATTACCTAAGCCCAAGAGCTGGAGGTTGCTGTGAGCTGTGACGCCACCGTTACTCTACCGAGGGTGACAAAGGGAAACTGTCTCTAAAAAACAAAACATAAGCAAATAGAATCTCAGGAGCCCAAACAAGAGAGTATTTACAGTAGATGTGGTCACCAAGTTGACTGCTACTGAGAAATTAAATAAGAAAAGAACTGAATGAAAAGTACACAATGAATTTGGCAACTTCTAAGTTTTTGGCATTTTGAGAGTTTCAGCAAAGTGATGGATATTAAGTTTGGAATGGGCGGTAAGGATGAAAATAGTATATATATATGAGAATATATAGATAGATGGATATAAAGAGAATATATATATGTGTATTCTCACTACTTCTCTCTCATTTGCCTCTCTCTCCCTCTAGTGCACTCACCTATGAAATGGAAGATCCACAACCTTCTTTCTTTTCTGTGCTTGAAGCCATGTACTAACCATAGGAAATGACAAAACTGGGTAGAAAGGAGCAATGATAATACCAGTAACCATAAAAGTAAATACACACTAGTTTCTCAGCCTTTTGGCTAAGATCAAGTGTAAAAGTAAATACACACACACACATGCCTTTTGAGAGTTTTACTATAGAAGAGCAGGAGAATGGCACAGTACCTAGAGGGGTAAGGAGGAGGGGTCTTTGTTTATCTTCAGTGGGAGTTGCCAGATTTTCAGCAAGAGGCAAAAATGTATGATTCAGTAGAGAAAGAAGGGATAATCAAAGGAGCAAAGGCCTTGATGAAACAAGAAGGAAAGGGATGAACAGGAAGCAAATGATATGTAGCCAGATTGACTTTTGATTGGTGGGAGGGGGGAGGAAGACAAGATACTGATATTAGCTAACATTTACTGAGCATTTGCAATGGGTGATGCCTAATTCCAAGCGTTTTACATGTGCTAATATGTTTCATCTTCATCACAAACTCTTGAAGTAGGAACACTTTATCATTCCTATTAAACAGGTGAGGAAGTTGTATATATCTGGTAAGGGGCAGAGCCCACCTCTTAACCACCTATGTGCGCTGATGTAGGTCAATAGAATTGTTTTGGGCAAATAATTTCATTTTCTTTTCTTTTTTTTTTTTTTTTTTTTTTGTGGAGACAGAGTCTCACTTTACTGCCCTCGGTAGAGTGCTGTGGCGTTACATGGCTCACAGCAACCTCCAGCTCTCGGGCTTATGTGATTCTCTCGCCTCAGCCTCCCGAGTAGCTGGGACTACAGGCGCCTGCCACAACGCCCGGCTATTTTTTTGTTGTTGTTGCAGTTTGGCCGGGGCTGAGTTTGAACCCACCACCCTCGGCATATGGGGCCGGTGCCCTACTCACTGAGCCACAGGTGCCGCACAATAATTTCATTTTCTGAATGACATAGAAATATTTTGTCATCTTAAAAGAAAGGTCGTTTGTCAGAAAATGTTAAGTGTTCATTGGAGGTTGGAGAGAGGTACTTAAATGTTTCGTGAGAAAAAGCCTATACTCTGGGGTCAGAGTGACAGAATTGAAATCCTGGCTTTGCTACTTAACAGCAGCTTGAACTTGGACCCTCGAACATGGGAATAAAGCACCCTAATCCTCACCTTAAATGGGAATAATTGTACCTACCTAATTGTTGCAGGAATGCATGAGATCATTTTTGGCACCGTATCCTGTACAGTTCCATGATCTGTAAGTGTTGCTTGCTGTCACTACTTTTGTGGTTATTGGTATTATTATTGCCCCATTCTACCCAGTTTTGTTATTTCCTATGGTTAGTCCCTGGCTTCAAGCACAGAAATGAAAGAAGACCTTCCTTTTCATAGGTGAGTGCAGTAGAGGGGGAGAGAGGCAAAGGAGAGAGAAGTGCTGAGAGAATAATACCCTATTTTAAACAGCTAACTCAATGTGTCTTAGCAGTCAACAACAAAAAAATGAAAAACCTATCTAATTGTATTAAATTACTTCACTTGAAAAATTACTATTTCAAAATAATGATTTCTGAAAATGACATTTTTACTATTGCATGTTAGGCACACACTATAATCATAATACTTCTAAATGCAGATTATGTGCAAATGTTAAGGATACTAAAAAATATACATTAGGTTAAAAAACTAAAGATCATTATAAGATGATCTTTTTCCTTATTAAAACATCAGCAAAGTCTAAATATTTACAATAATGCACATGTTCACTGCTACTTAAATTTAATTTTGTAATCCCACTTAAATTCAAATCCAGTGTTAATTAACCACTGTCATAGAAACTAAGCCACTACTGTCAAATCCTGTTTTTCTGCTTTAAACCTATGAACATACACTGCCCCACTTAAATCTGAATGAATAATTTGCTTTTAGTATGTGAAAAGAGGAAGGCCACATTTCCTAACTAGTATTCAATTTATCTAATTATTTCACATAATTGATTCTGCAGTTAAAATATTAGGAACATATGAAAACAAACTTCAGCACATACATATGCATATATACCTTCTTGTGTCATATTTTAATTACAAAATTGTTTGATGTGAACAATAAATATTTGTAAACTGACTGAAATAAAAAATAGCTATGTTACTTAATACATTTGCTGAAAGTGCTAGTAGTTGTCTTATCTATTTTACTGTATTTGCTAAAAATGGAACTGCCTGATCCAAACATCAAGAAAGAACTTTGGCTGTGCAATGGATTCTGGAAATAACAGAATTAGTCTTGCTGGCTCTTCTGTTTTAAAAGAGAGTGAGGTAGACTTAAATCTTGTGAATTGAATCAGAAGAAAGGAATGAACAACTCGTCTTTACTCATTTTCACCAGGGAGGTAAAGCAGAAATAAAAACAAAGCTGCAATCATTTTTTCTTTATATGCTAGTATATATAGGCCACATTAATTCTTGATTCTAAGCTTCCTAATTAGCTCTGAGTCATGGCTTCCTTTATAAATCTACTGAAGCTATGCATCTTATCCATAAAAATGTAAAAATTTTTAGTACAATTTTAAAGAGTTCATGGTCTCACTAAGTCTATATAAAGCTCCAAAGATCCTAGATTTAGAAGCACTCTGCATTGTAATGAGTCTATCCAAAGAGGCATTATTATGGAGCAATTGTATACCCTGGTAATCAGATGCTATAGCAGAAATTTTAGAACACCATCCAGAGCTGTAAAAAAATTGTCTCTTTCATGATCACTTCAACGTAGTATTCTATGGTAATCTTTCCAAGGCAGCAATAGGGTCGCCTCTGTGATCAAGATTTTATCAGGACTAAATATCCCTCTGTTGATCAATTACTCCAGTTCTCTGTTTGCTTCCCGGCTGCCAGTCCTTTGGCACTTCCAAAAGAAGGAGGAAAGGAGAACTACATTTCTTTTGTTTCTAATTGAACACCTAGACTAAACAGTTTGATGGAGGGGAAGAAATGGAAACTGCTGTTTAGCAAAAAGTCCTTGAATTTGCTGCAAGTTATCATTTGTCTACATGTCCCTTTCTCTAATTGTTACAGGTAACGCAAGGGTGGGGGCTTCCTTAATGAAATGGATAGTATTTTAAAGAGATTCTGTGGCTTCTACACATTACATAACCAGTAGTCAGTCTGCCTCAGAATGACTGCAGAAATATTGTAAATTTAGTCTCAGAAACTGGCTGCTAAAGTAGACACAGCCAGCATTTTAGCTCTCAAAGCTGAGCTGTGTGAAACAGCACATTTGGAAATCTGTTGCTGGCACACCCTATTCATACCATACCCTATTCCTAAGAAATTAAAACTTAACATGAAGCAAATGAAACATAGGATATGTAAAAAGATCACAAAAATGGAAGAAGCAGCAACAAGTTCTAAGAAAATTCAGTATTGCTTAGGTTTTCAGATACCTAGACATTGGTATATATTTGAGTATTGACAATACTCTCCTGTTAGCAAAGTACTTCCTCTCTTAACTTCCATCCTAGGTGGCAAATTCTCACTCTACCAATATACAATTAGTTCTGTTTCATACTGCTATTGTTTTTATAGGGAACAAGTAAATATAAAGTAAATATCACTATCACCACCACCATCACCATTTAGTATTAAGTAACAGTTTGTCACAGTTGGCTACAACTGTCAGAGTTAAATAAGCTGCCTCTAATTCTTTGTGGAAGAAAATCATGTAAGAATATAATCATATACCATAGCAGGAATAAGGGACTTTTTTTGCTTTCCTCCATGGGAGACAGATTAGCTTAATTCATGTGAAGGATTTCTTTTTTTTAATGTCTTTTTTATTTCAAGAGGTATTCCTGCCTTTTGTGGTAAGGCTAGTATTATTTTTTTTTGTACTTTTCATTACAAAAATTTTCAAACATAAGAAGAGTACAGAGAAGAATATAATAACCTCCATGTCACCCAGTTTTGACACATTTAATGACATGTTTCTAAACTTGAATATATGAGATTTTATTATGTCCATATTTTAAACCAGAACTCTTATATTTGTATTATAATAATAAGAAATTAGAATAGAAATAATATAAATAATAAATAATTAGAAATTTGAAAGTGATCTCAGAATTATTTTTTTAAAGACAACTATTTTTTGTTTCCTTGGAAAGGCACTGAAGTAAATAGTATTCTTAGCACGGAGTTAATTTTTATGTTCACTATTTTGTTATTTTTTTAGAGACAGGGTCTCACTTTGTTGCCCAGGATGAAGTGCAGTGACTATTCACAGGTCTGGACAATAGCGCACGGCAGACTTGAACTCCTGGCCTCAAGCATCCTTTCAGTTCAGCTTCCCGAGTTGCTGGGACTGCAGGCTTGTACTACTGCACCTGGCTATCTTCACATTTCTTAAGGTAATCTTTAGCAACATTTTTTTTTTTTTTTTTTTTTTGTAGAGACAGAGTTTCACTTTATCGCCCTTGGTAGAGTGCCGTGGCGTCACACAGCTCACAGTAACCTCCAACTCCTGGGCTTAGGCGATTCTCCTGCCTCAGCCTCCCGAGTAGCTGGGACTACAGGCGCCCGCCACAACGCCCAGCTATTTTTTTGTTGCAGTTCGGCCGGGGCCGGGTTTGAACCTGCCACCCTCGGTATATGGGGCCGGTGCCCTGCTCACTGAGCCACAGGCGCCGCCCTCTTTAGCAACATTTTTAAAAGAGGAGATGGTAAGAATAAAATTCAAAGTGATAATCTTGGCAAGAGCTAAACCAAGGGGTAAAATTTATTGAGACTGGTTAGACATAATATAATCTATCAAACTGAAGCTAAGCTAACAGCATATGATGTCATAATTGCATGAGTAGTGCTTCTTAAATCTTGGTTTCTTCAATAAGTATATGAAGCATGGACCCAGTGCTTTCATCATGCTGAGTTACTGGTGTGAAAGACAGAAAAAATAGTTTTTCACAATTTTTTTCTAGATAATTCAATCTTTTTTAAGGACTGGCAGGCATGAAACCACCAGACCTTGTATTTTCTGTCCTGTCTACAATAATACTCACCCTGGATTACAAAGATACTATTTACAATGATATAGATCTAAGTTTTCACAGTACGGAAGAGTTACATGATTTATAGCATACCCACACCAAGAAATTTCTAAGGAATTCTATGTCAATGAAAGAAAACATGGGTACCCAAGACTTACTAAAACTTGGTGTACATCTGTGTCTTTAAAGGATTCCAAGGGCATAACCTTGGAATTTAGTAATTTAGACAAGTGGGACTTCTGAGAGGTAGTCTGACCAGAGGTCAGGACAAGGTAGGCACAGTGATCTCAAACCCTACGTGTCCTATGGACAATGACTGATTTGGTTGGACTTTTGAAGTGCAAAATCTAGACTAACACATGGGGACCAAAATGAAGTTTTGCATTTGGGGTGTTTTATATTTTCTGTGGTACCTTAATAGAAACCATGGATCAAAGAGCCTGTTACCTAAACCATCCCTTTCATAGGCGTCCTATGGTGCTGGTCTACCTTTTTAAAGTTCTCAAGATTCTTTAGCCAAAATACGTGGGGGCACTGACCACAAAGGGCTGCTTTTTAAATGTACCTATTCCCCCCAAATAGATGCAAATTCTCCGTCTCTACTTTTCCTTTGTTAGCATGGATTAGGGCAGTAGGAAGCCTTATACCAAAGGGGAAGACGTAAGAGGCATTAGTATATTTGGGAGTGGGTCTGGGACTGGGGAAAGAATAACAAGTGATAGTCTTTTTCTGGCCAGAATGTGCTGTAAGGAGTCCCTACACTCCGATAAGAAGAGGAGGAAGTCCTCCTTCCTGAAGAGAGCAGAAGGGGATGACTTGTCAGCATTCAGGAATGCTGTGAGAGAAGATGAGGCATCCAAAGGCAGGAAATAATTTAAAAAGAATTTACTCAGAGTTTGGGCCTTAAAAAGTATTGCTCTCAAAGGAAATATGGTAGCATCACAATTCTGCCAAAGGTAGCTCTGAATAAAGGTTTGTCTATAATAAAAGACCCATCTCTTCCTTACCCTCTAAATCTTGGCACACAGAGAATTTAATGGCACAGGAAGCTGTGATGGAAAGAGAAGGAGTAGAGCTGCCCAAATCTGAGAACCCAGCTTGGGCAGAATTGCTCCTACTTTTTACTATTCTCTCTATTCATAGCTACAGACAGTATTTTGGCGCTGCCCATTTGAGGATCACAGAGTCTTTCCTGCTCCTTTGGAGGAGTCTGACATTGAAACTCAGCAGGCCTGAGTGCAGAGGCTTGCTCACAGTCCCAGAAACTCCAGAGGCTTAGGCAGGAGGACCCCTTTGAGTCCAGGAATTTGAGACCATCCTGTGCAATATAGTTAAGACCCTATCTCTATTTAAAAAAAAAGAAAGAAAGAAAAACACAACAAAAAGAAACCCCAGCAGAGGCCATGTGGAGGGGTATGTGCATAATTAGCATCTTTAAAACTATAGAAAAGGGTTTCCCCATTGTGAAAACCCTTTTCAATCTGTCCTTATTTAGGAAAACTAAGATACTCTAAACTTTAAGAAAAAGTAGCCAATTTTAATAAGAAAGAAAGGACTAAAGTATTTGGAATTTATAGGAATGCAATCTAGTTGTTATAATAGCTTTGAAAACTTCTTTATTTAACTTAACAAGGGGCAAATATGGCTTTACCTAAATTTCAGTTGCTTATATTTCCACTGCTCTCTTTCTCATAATGATTCAAGCAAGTACAGAAATCACAAAATCGTAAAATTTTAGAACTAAAAGAGGCTTGGAAGATCAGTCCTTTCCCTTCCCCTTCATTTAATAGATGAGATATTTTGGAAACTATAAATAGTTAAATGTAAGAAGTCAAAAAGTTGCAGGAGTAGTACTAAGTATAGATTATCCATAAAATGAAAATTAGATCCATAAAACCTTGAGTTTATTGTAGACATTGTCAATACATTTAACTCTGTTTTCTCTGCAGGTTTGGATATGTGTGTGTTGTCACACTTTTTGTTAGTTAAGGAAGGGATTGAGGTTTTCCAAAATTTGTCTTTGCTACCACCATGGAAATATACAAAAAAATGGGTAATAGACTATTTTGGGACCATTGTTCAGAAGTGCATTTATCTTAGAAATGGTTGCCATGGAGATGAGCACATGTTGTATGACTCTGCAGCTTGCAAGTTAGAGTCATCTCTGCTAAAGACATAAATAGCTGTATATAACACAAATGCACAAGAGCTAATGCACATACACACACTAAAGTTGTTACTTTATTATTGCTGCTTTACTTTTTGTAAAACAGTAATAATAAAATTCCATGTGGTACTGACCTCTGGTGGTGGAAGGGCCTGCAAACACTAGACATTTTATATGTCACATTGTACAATGATATAAAAACCACTTCAAAAAAACATTGTAAAAGAGACTGAATTAAGTTTAAAGACTTATATACTTGACATGTAAGATGAATAATAAGAACACACTTCTTGGATATCACTGTTCTTTATTTTATTTTTTGACTTCACTGTTTTTTAAAGTACAAATATAAAAATAAGTTAAAAAACAGTTGCAGGGATGAGCCCAGTGGCTCAAGCCTATAATCCTAGCACTTTGGGAGGCCAACGCCAGAGGATCACTTGAGTCCAGGAGTTCGAGATAAGTTCTAAGAAACATAGTGAGACCTTGTCTCTAAAAAAAGTAAAAAATTAGCCAGGCATTATGATGGGAACCCGTAGTCTCAGATACTTGGGAAGCTGGAGGTTGCTATGAGCTAGGCTGACACCATGACACCCTAGCCTGGCAACAGAGTGAAACTCTGTCTCTAAATAGTATATATTAATTAAAATGAGAAAACATTATAATAAACTATAATTTTTAAAAGTTTAGAGGTGAACAAATTCAGATGTCCACCTCTAGATGGGAGATCAACAAGATGAAAGATCAACATACCTTGGGGATGACACTCTGGAAGTAAATTTTCCGTCATTGACAATGTAGGATTTTCTGAGCATGACCTACAGCTACGTCTACTTCTAGTCATCAAATTTCTTCAAATTCTCTAATTTGACAGATGTTTTATAACTCTATAGAAGCTATTCTATGAAAAATAACCAACTGAAATCATTGTATCATATTAATTTACCTTTTTTATTCTCTTTAGCCTGGTTTCTCTGTAACCATTTACATCATTTATTTTAGCTTTGATTACATGGTCTAGGTTTTCTACTAGTTTCTATAACCCTTCCTCATCTGGTTGCTCTTCATGTTTCACTTGCTTTTAGGCCTCCAGATTTTGCCCCCTGGGCTCTGTCATTTCCTGGGCTTTCTTGAAACTGGCTACTTTGAGAAGTTTATGTCTTCCCATTCAACTATCCCCGCTATGTGAATGACCTCAGCTCAACTCAGATGTCCTGACTTTGCTCACTCATCCATTCATGAAATATTTAATGAATGCTTACAATGTGGTAGGCACTAACAAAATAAGAAGGATTCCTCAATACCCTAGAAAAACACAATTCATTACCCTTATAACACCAGTGTAAAATATCCTAGCCAGAAACTGTCCTTGATGAACCTCTTGCTTCATTTTCTATATTCATTGTTTCAATAAACGCTCATTTATTTTAAAAAGTGCCTTTTGAGGTGGCGCCTGTGGCTCAAGGAGTAGGGCGCCCGTCCCATATGCTGGAGGTGGCAGGTTCAAACCTAGCCCCGGCCAAAAACCAAAAAAAAAAAGTGCCTTTTGAGTCATCATTTCTTACAGGCTTCAATGTAATCCAAGCTGTCACGTTCCTTATACCTGGACTACTATCTTAGCTTCTTAATTGATTCTCTGACTTATTTTCTTCAACTTGTGTATAATCATTTTATCATATCATTGCTAAAGTTCATAAACATTATAAGCCCAAACATCTCCACCTTGTTTTTGAGGTTTACATAATCTAGACCCATCGTACTATGTAAATTTTATTCCCAGTACACACCCTGCTTAGAGATAGGAAGTTTTCCCACAAACATGTATTTTTTTTTTTTTTTTACTTTTATGCTTTGCTAATACTTGTACTATTTTTCTTATTCTATAACATTTTGGGGGGGGTTGATTTTTCCCCCTTCCAAATGGAATTATAGCTCTTGAATATCAAAATCAGTTTTTAGTTGTTGAATTCTAAAATGCACATTTTTTCATACTGTTAATTTCTATCTTAAATAGATCAATATAGATTAATTGGGACTATTTCCTTTCTTGGTGGTACGTAAAATAATGGTTTGTCTTATAGTCAATGGCAATTTAAATTCAATGAAATACCATTTTGGGAGTACTTTCACATCCTTTGATGAAACATTAACCTCATTGCAGATACTTCAAAAATGTTTGTTGGTTGATTTATTCTGGTTTTGAAGCATAAGTGGCTGCAATAAAGGTAAGCCACATATTTAGCATACTGCTAATCTAAGAGTTAAGTTTTAAAATGATTTTTCTTTTCAGAGGAAGTAAAAAAAATGAAAAACAATTAGACAAGTATACAAAGCCTACTTAGAAAAAATAAAGTATATCACAAAGGATGAATTTCTAATTTCTGAATTATATTCTAGTTCTATTTCTCTGAACTTTGAAAAGACCTCATGTGTTTTGGACAATGTGAAATTCTTAAATATTACCACCAACATGCAAATATTTGAAAGGAAATGCAGGAGGTTTCTACTTCTGTTTATATTGCTTTTTACAGTATCGTTAATTTAATATAAATAACTAAAACTATACATATATAAACAAAAATGTGTAATCAAAATGCTCCAGTAACAAATTTGTATATGAGAGATTGTATTCATTCAAAATAATTGCATTCAAATTTGTTGCTTTTTTTTTTAATGTCTTTTCAATGATCGTATAGGAAGCAGATGCCATGATCACAAGATGAATTTAGTTTTTCTCTGCCTTCATTTCAGGCTATGTCAGCATATTCTTAGTTAAGTGCAGAATTGGGATCACTTACTGAGGCCAGAAACTGTAATGCAAAGTGGAGGATTTTTGACTATTTATAAATGTTTTTGCCCATATAACTCACATCTGAATTAAGGAAGGCTATGTATTTTCATTGCAGATTTAATTATATAATATTTCAGAGTTTGTAATGGGATAGAAGTGAGTCTTAGAATCCAATAGACCTGAGATTGAATACAAGATCTGCTGAGTACTAACTCTTTGTATTTTAGTTGCTTTATTTAAAAGTGGGATTTTTGTGAGAATTAGAGGTAATACTTTGAAAATGTCTAGTATAGCCCTTGGCATGGAAATTTTAAATCTTTTGAGGGAGAAAAATTATATGGAGGGCACAGGAACATAAGCCAGGGTGTAGTTACTTCATATATTATCCTTTTTCCCAGACCCTAGGCCTTTTAGCCTTTGTAAGGATGTGCCCCCACTTCCAGGACAATCTTTTACCTATCATGTCCCAGCACAGGCAATGCTTCCTCCAGGGGTAGAATGCTACCCTCTGTATGGCCTGGGTCTCTTAACATTTTGCCTCTTATTTCTTTTCTCCCAGAACCCTAGGTCTGAGACAGTGGTGCTTTTCCTAACACCTCTGTACCAAAGCTAGCTTTGAAAAGAAATATTTGACCTTAAATAACTTTTTAGGAAAGCCATGCAGTGAAGTAGAATAAGCATTTACACATCAAATATTAAGTCAAAGGACCTTGGGTCACAAGTGATGTGACATTAGGCAAATCTCTGGATGTTGACTCCTGCTCTGCAAAATGTGGAGTTGCATAGAGTCTAAGAATCAGTGTGTTGACATCAAATGTTACTACAGACATGTCAGTATTACAATATTATCATTAGGGACTGCAGCTATCAATGTATAACGGATAGTTCTACCTATCCTCCATAATACAACGTGTGCAAAGAACATGGGCTCATGAGTAAATAGAACAATGTTCAACCAATCTTATTAGTAGAACTTAAGAAACAAATCTGAACTGTGTTGTCAAAGGCTAAATTCCTTAGTTCCAAATTAAATGTCCTTCTTATAAAAATGGAGTAGTTAATATATACCTCATTAGCCTGTCACAAAGATTCAATCAGATAATGTTTTTATATTGCTGGGTCATAGTTTTGTTCTTATTGAGAAATCCTTTAAATTCAGTATTAGTACTCAGTCTTTATCTCACTCAACACTATTGGCAAGGTGTAAAATAGCTGATCACACTGTCCACTTTAAAACACTTTCTTGGCCAGGTATAGTGCCTCATGCCTATAATCCTAGCACTTTGGGAGGCCAAGGTTGGCAGACTTCTTGGAGCCTGGAGTTCAAGACTTGCCTGTGCATTATAGGGAACCCTGTCTGTACAAAACCTCCTCAAAACAAACAAAAAAATCCATTTTCTTTACTTGTACCTTCAGAACTCTCTCTCTCTTTTTTTTTTTTTCCCCTCTCAGACCTCTCTTTAATGTCCTTAACTCTTACTACCAGATTATCTCCTTTAGTTCCTTGGGTTTAAATGGCACCTTTAAGATGATTACTCCAAAATTTACATTTTCAGAAGATCTCTCTCTTCTGGAGTCCAGATTCATGCATGTAGCTGCCCACCGGACATCTCCATTTGGTAGACTAATAGGCATATTAATGTCAATACATCCCAAATTGCTTTTCATATCTTGGTAAATGGCAAATAGTCTTCAGTTGCTTAGGCTAAAAACTTTGGAATTAGTCAAATCTCTCCCATATCAACTTACTAATAAATCTTCTTGGCTTGATTTTTGTATATATCTAAAATATGACAACTTATTACCTCCCCCTCTGCTGCCTTTCTAGCCCAGGCAACTGTCATCTTCCATCTGGACCACTACGTCAGCCTCCTAACAAATCTCCTGGCTTCCATCCTGGCGTTAGCCAAGATCTTTCTACAGCATAAGCAAGATGGTGTCATTTATCACAGATTATACTTCTTTGAAAGCTAGTTTAGGTAGAGTTTAGTAAGCAGGACTTTTTAAAGGAGTGCCTAGGACATCAACACTTGTGGAAAGGAAGAAATAAGAGAAGTCAAGCAATTATATAGACCCAATGATAGGCTCAGCCAACCACACGTTAGCCTTCTATAGCCCACAATGGCCCTTCAGAGTTGTCTCGAGTTGTGCTAAGTTGCAGGCCTTTATGACCCCTCATCAGTTAGTCATGGATGATGTTTACTCTGTGAGGGGTACAACTTCAGCAAGGCAGCCCTCTGCAGCTGAGATAGTCCCTGAAGGGATTATTACCAGTCAGTCCACAGTACTCTCAGGCAACAGTACTCCCAGCAGTGGAGACAACAGCATTCACTGAAGGGGGATCTGGGAAACACATCATAGGACCCACCATATCACTCCCCTCCCCAGTTCACTCCAGTGGCCTCCTATTCCACTCAAAAATGCAATCCAGAGTTCCTGCTATTTCTGTCTGTCCGTATCTCCTTGAACTCTTCCCCAAATTCACTCCCCTAAAGCCATCTTAGCCACCCAGATATTTCTCAATTCTGCCCACCTTTCACCTCACACCACTATCTCTCATCTACCTATCTATCTATCAAACATATATGCTTGTTGTTTGTTCATCTGCTTCCTCCACTTGGATGTAAGCTCTATAAAAGAGGGGACTTTGATTTTATTCACTGCTATATCTCCCATGACCATGATAGGGTGAGGCACATCATTGATGCTCAATATAAATTTGTTAACTACAATTATTTTGGGGTATTCCATAGCAAACAAGAGCTAAGGCTCTGGTAAGCTAAGCAAACCTAGGTTTTATTTTTAGTTCTAAACTTATGAGCTGTGAAATGTGGACTAAATGAGGTACACTCTCTGCATCTGAGTTATCCCAGTTATAAAATACAGATAAAGCCAGGTGCAGCGGCTCACATCTGTATCCCAGCACTTTGGGAGGCCAAGGCAGGAGGATCACTTGTGGCCAGGAGTTGGAGACTAGCCTGAGCAATAAAGCAAGACTGTCTCTTAAAAAAATAGAGAAATTAAAAAAAAAATAAGAGAAATTAGCTGGGTGTGGTGACCCATGCTTATAGTCCCAGCTACTGAAGAGGCTGAGGTAGGAGGTGCACCTGAGCCCAAGGTATTTGATGTTGCAGGAGCTATGATGACACTACTGCACTTCATCCTGAACAACAAAGCAAGACCCTGACACACAAAAATGTAGATGATTATGAAGTATGTATATAATAGATTTGTGTTAAGGTCAAAAGCATCCAATTGATAACACTTAGAATCTAAAATTGTTTATATGCACAGTGCCTAGCATGCAGCCAGTCCTTATTAGAAGTCATCTTTTCTATCATTATGATAAATATATGGATTCATTTATGGTCAGAGTTGTTTTTGATGAGTTTGTGATTGCTTAAATGGTGAAAA
The DNA here is from genome assembly GCF_027406575.1 of Nycticebus coucang. Classification (NCBI taxonomy): domain Eukaryota; kingdom Metazoa; phylum Chordata; class Mammalia; order Primates; family Lorisidae; genus Nycticebus; species Nycticebus coucang. The sequence continues at coordinate 80,031,263 of NC_069786.1, forward strand.
TAATTTCTTTAATTCTTCATCTTAAGGTGGCCTGTAGATAGGTGGGGCTTGTATTTCCCTTTTCAAGAGGCAGAGGCTGCCATAACAAAAGGCCATAAACTGTGTGGCTTGAGCATCAGAAATTTGTCATATTTTTGGAGGCTGAGAAATCCAAGATCAAGGTGCTGGCCTGTTCAGTTCCAGGTAAAGGATCTCTTTCTAGCTTGTAGCTTTTTCCTATTCCTCATATGGCCTTTCCTGGGTATGTGTGTGGGGTTGGGAGGTATAGGGAGATCTCTTCCTCTTCTCACAGAGTACTAATCACATCATGAGGGCTCTACCTTTATGCCCTAATCTAACTCTAATTACAACTCAAATGAAATCACATTACATCCAAATACCATCCATCAACTTAGGGGTTAGAGCATCAACATACATATTTTGGAGGGATACATTCAGCCTATAACAGTTTAATTTTATGTCAGAAAGTTTCAAGAACAAAAATTTATGTCATGTTGAATAAGTTTTCCTACATGAACTTCTTTACCTTGTGTATGTGTTTATACATTGTGTCAAAGTCCATTTAAAATTGCATTTTACTTTTAAAAGAAGTAAATTTTCTATTTAAAGAAGTCTTGTGGTTTCTTTTGCAAAACCATCTTCCTTTTGTAATCAGAATCTTATTCTATAATGATTAGAATGTGGATGTTTGCACTCTTAATTTTTTCAATTCTCTGTATGGAGGTAAGGATGGTCTTGCTCCAATTCTTATAGCCTATACATATTTACTGCATAAAATGAAAATGTGGGCGAAAAGCTGGAAAATACATAAACTTTAAGGTCTTGTTAATCTACATATAGAAATAAAAAAAATTAAAAATAAGTATCTTTTTCTCGGATTTTATTAAAATTGTTGCCTCACATGTATACACAAGTTTCATCTAGTAAATGTTCCTCTTGACAGTAACAGCCGAAAGACAAAAGTGTGAAGGTCACAGGAAGTGAGGAATACCTTTTAACGTCTGCTGTATCCTCCACCCTGGGACTAGCCCATAAGCAGGCGGGAGGGAAAGGCTCTGCACCGTGGCGAGGTTTGCCCTGTGACTCGCCCGGCCTCGCTAAAGCAGGAGCCAAACGCAGCAGCAGCTACCCTTCGTCATCACCCCCATAAGTGACACCAATTGAACAGATCCAGAAAAATCACTTCTATTAAATAGGCAGTAAATACCAGTTCTCCCTAATTTGGTTGTATATTTTGCTAATCTGCATGTATAATAAAACTACATTTAAACAACAATAAGAAAGCCCTCCGGCCGACCCGCGGAGCGTACAGGGAAAACACAAGGATTTGGCCAACAGGAAGAAGAAACAACATCCAATCAGCGCCCGGTTCTCAACGACCAATCACACCTCTCCTTGCATTGCAGCGCTGGGAAAAACCAAGCTGTAGCTGTGGGTTTTCTGTCGTTTGGGTGGCTGCTCCGGTCCGCGCCTGTTGTCACCTGGAGAGACGAGCACTCCCGAGGTTGTGTTTGTTACCTGAGCAATAAGGGACGAGTAGTTAGTCCCTCTCTGTTTTTGCTGGATTTGCTTGTATTTGTTCCAGCTGCTGCTCATGTAATGCACTCCCTTAACCAGGAAATTAAAGCATTCTCCCGGAATAATCTCAGGAAGCAATGCACAAGGGTGACAACGCTAAGTGGAAAAAAAATTATAGAAACATGGAAAGATGCCAGAATTCATGTGGTGGAAGAAGTAGGATCGAGCAGTGGGGGTGGTTGTGGTTATGTGCAGGATCTTAGCTTGGACCTGCAAGTTGGCGTTATTAAGCCATGGTTGCTCCTGGGTGAGTATATCGACTTGCCACTAAGTCTGTTAAGTCCTTTTATCCACATTGCTGTCTTATTTTCCACCCTTATGTAACAGTCTTTATTATCAGCTATCCTGCCAAAACAGTTAAAGTGTTTCCTGTTTGGAATATGGAACGTCCGTTAACCAGCTATGGACCTTTCTGCCCCACATATACCCATATATTCTAGTGGCACTTGGCAGCTGGTATTTGAATTTTACCACGTAGTAAAGCTTTCTTCCTGTTTTTCTAACTTCTTTGAAGGATAACATATTGACATTGTGTTTTTCTGGATTATAAAAGATACAGATTTTTTTAAAACAAATTACAAAGAATGTTTTTATCAGGATAAAAGAGACAAGGGTTACACTTACAGAAAACTTAATACTTGAAATAGTCGTAGGCTTGTTTGTCTACTCAGTTGTTACAAACTATATGGAATACCTGCCTCTGTGGTCACATCTGTTCATGGTTTCTGTTTTTGGAGCTTTTAGAAGGGATTTCATTTTATAGCTATTAATCTGATGGTTTTAGGATTTTATTTTATTTTATTATGCAAATACGGAGTCCCTATACCAGCCTAGTCCACAAACAGCAAATGAAACAAAGTTATAAAGTACGGATTTGTTAATTTTGAAAGAATATGGTATTGTGTTCTTAAAAAACTACTCAACAATGTTTTTAGGTAAGTCTGAATTATTTTTCATTTATGAATAGAGAAATTAAGACTTGGAAAGATTAAATGACTTGTCAATATTTATGCAGCCAAGGAACACATTACCAGATAGAACTGAGAGTCAGAAATAGCTAGATACCATGTGAAGTACACGCAGAATCTCATTCCTTTGATAAACCCTGAGAAGCAGGGATCATCAGCTGCATTTTATAAATGGGAGCTGGGATTTAAGGTTGATTATGTAATTTGCATATGGTAACATACCTAGTAAATAACAGAGCTGAGTATTAAGCACAAGTCTGATTCCTGCTCTCCATCATTTTACTAGACTGCTTCATGTAGACCAAATTTTCAACTTTGCTGTGCCTCTAATTTAGCAGATAGCTAGTACAAGTCATTTATCCTCTTTGGTCTTTCAAAACGCTATCTGTAAAGCTCAAGTAACAGTATCTATCTCAGGATTGTCCTGAAGTTGTTGAAAAAGGTTTCTGATACAAATCAATTACTGTATACATAAAAGTTATTATTGTATTATGTATTTTATGAATTATTATATAGGCTATCTTTAAATTCACCAAATAAATATCTCCAAGTGGTTTCTGCCGCCCAGTGAAAAATTATACCATATTCTTGTCAAATTAACAATGACAAATTAAGTGAGTCATTTAGCTAATCTGGAAAGTTTACTTAGGTCTTGCCTACCATTTCTAGAAAAGAAAATGCGTTTAGGTATATTTTTCAGTTACTTGGCTTCCATTATAGTAATACTGGCTTAAAATAATTATGGTAGAACTTTAATCATTTACCAATTCAGAGTTTTCATGTCATTTTTTAATGTGGTTTTATCCAAAGTGTTCTCAGATTAGGGTTGGAATCCTCCCTAGGATCCTGGCAGAGGTCCTGAGAGGGACTTCTGAAACTAGTCCTAATAAGGTCTCTCTCTGGACCATGAAATGGGAGGAGGACTTGAGGTCAAAAGTTCAAGACCAGCCTGGGCAACATAGCAAGACCCTATCTCTATGAAAAATACAAAAATTAGCCAGACATGATGGCAAGTACCTGTAGTCCAAGCTATTTAGGAGGCTGAGTTAGAAAGCTCACTTGAGACCAACCTGGGTGACAAAGCAAGACCCTGTCTCTAAAAACACAAATAAAACCCGAAAGTTTAACACAGACTGCCACATAAACCATCCATTTAAAATTAGAGAAAAGCTGATGGTTATATCTAAACTTCAAAGAGAATTAACTTGAACTGAATACTACTAAGTATTAGGTGAAAAACACAAGCTGATTACCTGAAGTCCATTTGTTCTGACTTAAATTGTTCCTTGAACAACCAACACTCATTTAATTTTCTTATTGTTGGAAAAGGCAGAGCATACACACTGCTTTTCTTTTTTCTTTTTCTTTAAATTTTGAGACAGAGTCTCACTCTGTTGTCTGGGCTAAAGTGCAGTGGCCTTATCATAGTTCACCGTAACCTCACACTCCTAAGCTCAAGCAACCCTCCTACTTCAGCCTTTTCAGTAGCTGGGACTACAGGCATGTGCTGCCATGCAGAGCTAATTTAAAAAAATTTTTTTGTAGGGATGGGGTCTTGCTGTTGCCCAGGCTGGTCTCAAACTCTTGGCCTCAAGCAAACCTGCTGCTTTCCTAAGATTATGGGTGTGAGCTATGGGTTCGGCCTACAAGTTGCATTTTTCTGTCTCAAGAATACTAAATTACAGCAATATAGACGTATTCTGGAACTCACTTTCAAAATAGGGCAGCTAACTCTGAAATATAATTGACTTGTGTTTGGGGGATGTGTGTGTGTATAAAGGAAATGATCAAAACATCCTGTGTTGATAAATACTTATAATACTGACAGTATTGGGTAAAAGAAGGGACAGAATTTCATTTAGGTCATGCTTTAATCTTTGGTATTTTAAGAAATAGATTAAAGTTATTATTTAAAAGATGGCACACATATTAAAATTTCAGTTAACCTGTGAGAACCTGTTTTTCTCTAAAGATGGTGAGAGCTACCTACAGTAGAAAACTGAGACTTAAAAAAAAATTATGAAGTATTTAGAATGTATAGAAAATTACAGAAAATAATATAACAATTAAGTATCCACTATCCAGCTTTAACAAATGTTAATATTTTGATAGGCTAACTTTGAAGTAGAATAAAGTTGAATGTGGGCTCAGTAAGGAGCCTGTCAACTTAGTATTATCAAGACGATACTGGCCAACACCATGCTTGCTGTCCTTACAACTACCTGAAAACACGTAATTACAGTTGGCTGATTTTTCCCAGATAGGTTAAGGTAAAAAAATACCATTTATGAAATGGAACCAAATTCAGGAGAGTAAAATGCCTGAAATCCTTCAGTATAAATGCCCTGTTTTTTTAATTGTGAAACTAGCTTTACTTGAACTAGTTATTCTCCCATACAAACTTGCTGATTAACTAGAGCCAGTTTCTAGGTGCGAGAGATCTAGGAAGCTGACTATGACAGGAAGGGACTGTAGAAGGGCACAACAGCATTTGCTCTAACCTTTTGGGTGTTCCCAAATCAGCTAGCACTAAGTCATCTTGTGGGTATCCCTTTTTTAAGTTACAAAAGAAAGAGATGTTTATTATTAAAAAAAATGCAAATGAGCATAAAGGAGAAAAAATTACCTGCAACCCCACTCTTAACATTTTGTTCCATATATTTCCTGTCCATTTTAAGCATATAGATATTTTTTGTTCTTATAAAAATAAATGACGGTGTTTTGTAACCTGTTTTCATCTAATATATTGAGAACATGTTTTCATGCCATAGATACTCTTTTTCTTTCTTTCTCTCCCTTTTTTTTTTCTTTTTTGACAGAATCTCACTTTGTCCCCCTGGGTTGAGTGCTGTGATATCATAGCACACAGCAACCTCAAACTCTTGGGTTCAAGCGATCCTCTTGCCTCAGCCTCCTGAGTAGCGGGCACCATAGACACTTGCCACAAGGCCCTGTAGTTTTTCTTTTCTTTTTTTTTTTTTAGTAGAGACAGGGTATTGCTCTTGCTCAGGCTGGTCTTGAACTCCTGAGCTCAGGCAGTCCACCAGCCTCAGCCTCCCAGAGTGTAAGGATTATAGGTGTGGGCCACTGCACCCAGCCCATAGATATTCTTAAACATTTCTTATTTTTAATTGTGCTGATGATTGTATATATTTAACTATATGACGTATGGTCCTTTAACCCAACTTCTATTATTAAGCTTTTTGTTGTTTTTGTTTGAGTGGTGTTTTTTTTTTTTTTTCTTTTTGTTTGAGATAGAGCCTCAAGCTGTCACCCTGGGTAGAGTGCTGTAGCATCACAGCTCACAGCAACATCCAACTCCTGGGCTTAAGTGATTCTCCTGCCTCCGCCTCCAAAATAGCTGGGACTATAGGTGCCCACCACAACACCTGGCTATTTTTTGATTGCAGCCTTCATTGTTGTTTGGCAGGCCCGGGCTGGATTGGAACCCGCCAGCTCAGGTGTATGTGGCTGGCACCTTAGCCACTCGAGCCACAGGTGCTGAGCCTGGTGTTTTTCTTTTATTATAAACAATCCTATGATGAACCTCTTTATGGCAAATCTTTGCAACATCTATAACTGTTAGGACAAATTCTTTTTTTTTTTTTTTTTTTTTTGTAGAGACAGAGTCTCACGGTACCGCCCTCGGGTAGAGTGCCGTGGCGTCCCACAGCTCACAGCAACCTCTAACTCTTGGGCTTACGCGATTCTCTTGACTCAGCCTCCCCAGCAGCTGGGACTACAGGTGCCCGCCACAACACCCGGCTATTTTTCTGTTGCAGTTTGGCCAGGGCTGGGTCCGAACCCGCCACTCTCGGCATATGGGGCCGGCGCCCTACTCACTGAGCCACAGGCGCCGCCCCAGGACAAATTCTTAGAAGTGGGATTTCAGAGTCTAAGAGTAAATATAATATGAATATTTTTTGAAGAATTTTACTGAATTATCCTTCAGAAAGTTGAACTGAGGTCCTCCTAAGTTGTTTTTTAACAAATGTTGCATACATTTATATAAAAAGTCAGGATGATTATATTTATGATCCATGTGATATAATTTACTTCTTATAGGGTCACAAGATGCTGCTCATGATCTGGATACACTGAAAAAACATAAGGTAAAAAAATGCTTTATGTCTGATACTTCATATAGGAAGCATTTTGTTACATTTATTTAGGAAAAACTGTATTGATCCATCTTTGGTACATTTCAGAGTTTTTATTTTTTATTTTTTTTGAGATAGAGTCTCACTATGTCACTCTCCCTATAGAGTGCTATGGCATCACAGCTCATAGCAACCTCAAACTCTTGAGCTTAAGAGATTCTGTTGCCTCAGCCTCTCAAGTAGCTGGGATTACAGGCGCCTGCCACAACACCCAGCTATTTTTCTGTTGCAGTTGCAGTTGTTTAGTGGCCCAGGCCAGGTTCGAACGTGCCACCCTCACTATGTGGATAGCGCTGTAACCACTGTGTTATGGGTGCCAAGCCACATTTCAGAGTTTAAATGGTAATGTTTGGGCTATCAAATTAATAAAGTTGCAAAAATGATTGCACCTAATTCATATTTGTGGATCTATAATCCATCTTTCCAATTTTATTTTCTTCTCAATCTCCTTCATGTACCCTCATGAACCTGACCTTGGAGGCATATCTTTCTTGCTTCTGCTTATACAATTTGTCTGTGTGGGACAGACTTGTCCTGCTTGTCAAAGACCTACTCATTTCTTTAGCTCCAACTCATGTACCACCTCTTGTCTGATGCTGTTTCTTCCCACCCTCCTCCATACAACTGATACGGTTTGTTATTTTGATATTTACTCAAAACAATTTTTAGGCATCTACCATTTTGTCAAGCATTGTTTCAGGTCATGGAATTGCTATGGTTGGAATAGAGCAAGAGATTCTTGTTCACTTGAAGCTTATGATCTGAGGGACAGAGAAAAGAGAGAAAAAAAGCAACTACAGCACAGTGTATTGTGTGCTTTGAAGGGAAAGTGCAGGGTGTTATAGGAGGGCACAAGAGATGATGCCCTTACTCCATGTTTGTTTTGTTTTGTTCTGTTTGGGGATAGGAGGATCAGGTCAAGGAATGCTTCCTGGAGGCAGTGATATTAAAGTTTGGGTCTGAAGGAGATGGGGAGGGAGCAGATAGAAGAGTGTTCAGATTGAAAAAAAAAAGTATGTGTGAAGGCTCAAAAGTAAGAAAAAGGCTGCTGCTTTCAAGGACAGAAAAGAAGTTCTGTAACCCCGGAGTAGAGAGTATAAAAAAGAAGATAGTACCAAGAGAAAGCCCAGAGAGGTCAGCATGAGCCAGATCACAAAAGGCCAAAGGCCGTGTAAGCCAAGGAAGTTGTTTGGACTCACTCTAAAAGTGACAAGCCCTTGAGAGAGGTTTGCCTAGGTAAATAATAGGATCAAATTTGCATTTAAATTGGAAGGTTGCTCCAGTTAGAGATGGAACTGTTCCTAACTGAAAGCTATTGCAGTAATCTTAAAAAGTGGGATGGATGTGTTTATCAGTTCAATGTAAGCATTTCACATTGTATATCAAATCTGTACACTGAACCCCATAAATGCATCCATGTACACAGTTATGATTTAATAAAAAAAAAATTTAAAACCTTAAAAAATGATGATGGTGGCTTAGTTGGGGATGCAGTAGGGAGACAGAAAAGTGGATGATGGATTTGAGGGTTTTTTGTAGAGGGTAGAATTATTACGATTTAGAGATTGATTACTTATGAGGCAGGAAGGAAAGAGGCTGAGGAGGAGGAGTAATCAAAGCTGATACCTAGTTTTCTATGGTAACCAGGTAGGGTTTGTGTTATTACATGAGATAGGGAACCAAATAGAAGGAACAGTTTTTGGAGGAAAAACAACTTTCTTTTTTTTTTGAGACAGAGCCTCAAGCTGTCGCCCTGGGTAGAGTGCTGTGGCATCACAGCTCACAGCAACCTCCAACTCCTGGGCTCACGTGATTCTCCTGCCTCTGCCTTCCAAGTGGCTGGGACTGTAGGTGCCGCCACAACACCTGGCTGTATTTTGGTTGCAGTCATCATTGTTGTTTGGCAGGCCGGGCTGGATTTGAACCCGCCAGCTCAGGTGTATGTTCAAACAGCATCTTAGCCGCTTGAGCCACAGGTGCTAAGCCAATGAGCTCACTTTGGAACTTTTTTAACTTTAGGTGCCATGGATCATCGCAACAAAGTTGTTTAGTAGTGTGATATGTGGGGTCCGAAGTTCAGAAAAGAGAGAAAAATACAGATTTAGTAATCTTCAGCTTCTGAGCAGTGATTGAAATCATTGGAGTAGATAAAATCACCTGGGGAAAGGTAGAAGGTAAGTAGGGAAGAGGGCCTAAAACAGAACTGTATACCAAACTCTAAAGAACGGTCAAAGGAAGGAGAATCTGCAGTGGGAGAGGAGATCATAAGGTCAAAACATGTGTCATGGAAACCATGGCGGGAAGAGTGGTTTAAGGAGGAGAAAGTCAGGAGTATTGGATGCTGTGAAAGTTTCTGTACAGTTAGGACTAAATTATGCCTGTTGGACTTTGTGACAAATAGATTGTTAGTGCTCTTGCTGGGAACAGAAGCCAAAGCCAATGTGAAGGCCAAAGCCATATTTCAGAACATTGAGAATGCAGGGGCAGTGGAGAAGTGATGGCAGCCAAAGAAAAGAGAAAAGATGGATATGATCTATAGATGATATTGAGGTCAGGGGAGGAAGATGGGAGAGTTTTGAGCATGTTTTAAGGTTGATTGTAGAGAAAAGAATTGAGGATAAACAAAAGAATTATGGACCAAACACAGAACTAGAATGAGCCTTATGAATAGAAAAGGAAGTTGTTGACAATGGACAATAAGCTCAATAGGTAATAAGTGATGACAAGAGGGGGCTAATAGATTAAAAGAAAGTAGAACAGTGGAATTGATGTTTCTTGTGAGGTCTAGTGTGAATAACTGAATGGAAGAAAGAGCTGTTAAGATAAGACTGGTATGCCTAAATTGGTTGAATCAGAGCTAGAGAAGCTCTAGCACTGGCCTCAAAGGAGGATGATTGAAGTAATGATGAGAGTTGCTGGATATAAGGTGGGTAGGGGCTGTGGTGTGCGTCACACTTTATGGGGGCAAGACATGATTGCAAGAGGGACTTTACCTAACAATTGCAATCAGTGTAACCTGGCTTATTGTACCCTCAATGAATCCCCAACAATAAAAAAAAAAAGAAAGAAATTGATGTCAGCCAGGATTATGGTAGGACTTGGGGTAGGATTCAGCAGGTTGAGAGGTACCCAAGGGAGAGGGGGGTGGAAGATGGAAGGATCAGTTTGTAAGAACTCCAGTGAGCAAGGATTTTTACTGCAGGGTGGAAAAGGTGTGATTTTACAGACGCAAGGAATAGCCAGAAAGACTGCAGCCCTGACTGTCACCCACAGAACAGATGGGGTATGTGAGAATGAAGAGTCTTTACTTGAAGGAGTGTGGTAGTATAGCATTGTATACTTACTCCTTTGTCTTTTCAGAAAATATTAAGCACCTACTTTATGCCGATCGTCTAAGTATAGAAAATAGGGAAATAAATAAGCAATAAAGTCCCTGCTGTTCAAATATGATACTTTCAGAGGAGAATATATTCTCTATCTAAACTAAAGCATTAAAACAAGGCAGTGAGAGGAGTGGCAGGGGCGAGGGTGTATCACGAGTTAGACGAGGCCTCTCTGAGGGGGATATTTCCACTGGGGCCTGTAGATGGGGAAAGAGCACTGCAGGCTAAGAGAATAGCAAATTTGTGGAGGCCCAGGGCCTGGAGGGGGCAAGTTCAGCTTTCCATTCCTCCTTTTGGCCTCACACCGCTTTGTTCTTCTCCTAGCTCTTAACCTTTTCTGTCTTATTACCATCAGTGAACATGTTTTCCCCTCCTGTATTTTTTTTTTAGCAAGCTTTTAGAGGTTAAAGTCTTTGTCCTATTTATCTTTGTCATGTACAGCTCTGAGAAAAAAATTTGATTGACTTGAGGATAAAAAATTTTATGTGGTAAACACAATCATTTTTTGTAAGAAAATAACTGTACTAACCAATTCACTAACTAGTTTGATATTTTTACTTGCTAAATTACTGACTTGTGTTTAAACTGGACTCTCCTTCATTTGTTATAATAATTACTGTCTGACGACAAGAAATAATGGCCTAGAATTGCATAAGGATATTAGAATCACTGTATTTCCTAACAGGAACCCACTTACATCTATATTTTAACGAAAGTAAAATAAGTTTCAAAGTCCTTACTTACACAAAATTAATATTGCTCAGGATAAAAATGACAAATGGAACTCAGGAGAATTTGCAGTGGCAAGTGTTTTCAATTAGGTCTCCTCTTTTATGATACATAAGTTCAAATTGAGCTTCCTGGTGATATGAAATGAGTAGCTGTTTAAAATATCCTGCTATCTCCATACACACAGACCCTGTTAATAATGCCTGGAGGAAGCAAAGCTAAACTAAACTACCGATAGGGGGTTCCTAGAAAAATTGAAGATGCTGCAAAACAAAATCATTGATTTAAATACATGGCACATTTCAAAATGATACCCTTGAATTTAAATAAAATAACATGACCAGGAGAAATTTGTTTGTGAAAGACCATTTTAGAAATTGCTATTGAAATTTAATTTTAATGTTTAGAGTTGGTAATAATGGTTTCTTTACAAATAAATGTTCCTTAAGTGCCTGGTGTGTGGCTAATAAAGTGCTATGGAGACTAGAAAACTTAAGTGTAACATATTAAATGTTCCAAGTTATTTTTTGTAGCATTGTTCTTTATAGCAAATTGTTGAAAACAACCCACCTATTCATCAACAGAGAACGGCTAAATAAGCAGTGGTACACCCACACCATAGAATACCGTACAGAATACAAACACAAAGAAGGGTCTCCATATATTGATATGAAGAGATCTCCAGGACATATTTTAATCGAGAAAAAACCCCAAGAATGCTGCCTTTGTGTAAGAAAGTCAATAAATAGAATATTTGCATGAAGAAATTTTCTTCTTTTTTTTTTTTTTGGCCGGGGCTGGGTTTGAACCCACCACCTCCGGCATATGGGACCGATGCCCTACTCCTTGAGCCACAGGTGCCGCCCAAGCATGAAGAAATTTTCAAAGATTATGTAAGAAACCCACAAAGGTGGTTATTATTAGGGTGGGAGATAGTAGACAGAGAGCAAGACTTTTTAATGTTTTCTTTTTATAATGTTTTGATTTTTGAACCAATTAATAAAATTTATTATAATAATGCCTAAATATGAGAATTAAGTGAGATAATCTGTATGCTTGGCACATACCGAGTACTCAATAAAGAGGTTATTCTCACTATCCCTATTATGAAGGGCACCCCATACAAGGGCAATCATTGTTAGGAGCTCCATAACTAAGTTTTAGAAGTATAATTGTAAGAAAGGTTTTCTTTTTTCTTTTCTTTTTCTTTTTGAGACAGTCTCATTTTGTTGCCCTCCATAGAGTGCTGTGGCGTCATAGCTCTTGGCCTCAAGCGATTCTCTTGGCACACCCTCCTGAGTATCTGGGACTACAGGTGCCCTCCACAGTGCCCATCTATTGTTAGAAACAGGGTCTTGTTCTAACTCAGGCTAGTCTTAACTCGTGAGCTCAGGCTATTCACCCACCTTGGCCTCCCAGAGTGCTAGGATTACAGGCATGAGCCACTGTGCCTGGCCTCAGAAGGGTTTTTAGGCTGGGTCCTCCATCACCACCAGTTTTGTTTTTTGTTGTTGTTGTTGTTTGTTTGTTTGTTTTGCAGTTTTTGGCCAGGGCTGGGTTTGAACCTGCCACCTCCAGTATATGGGGCCAGCACCCTACTCCATTGAGCCACAGGCACTGCCCTATCACCACCACCTTTGACTTAGTACAGTCCTTGTCAATCAGGACCATTCAGTCAATACACATCTAAATTGCATTTCCAAACAGTTAAACCACCTAGACCTTGGGTAGTTTAATAATCCACAGTATTTGTAAAGCACTCTTATCTTTCAACATGTTTCCCCAAGACTCTCATTTGAACTTCTCCATAATCCTGTGATACATAGGGAAATATATAAGGCTATTAATAATACACATAAATTCTATAGTATAAGCTTTCATTTCTGATCTTTTTGGAACCTAGAATATACCTAGAATATAAAGACAAAGCAAACATATCAATATTACAGAACATTGGAAGATACTATGTAATTAAGAGCAGAATCTTAACAATCTTAGCTAGGAGAGCACTAGGTTGAGAGAGTGATGGGGTGTCAGATTAGACTTCATTGGAGAAAGCAGAAGGACGTTTGAGACTTTATCATTTGAAAATATTCTCCCTTCTTTCTAGTTGCTCCTATCTCCTCTCTTTTTAAGAGTCTTTTCCAAGTAGACATGTGAGGTTTTTTGGTCATTTTTCTTAATACAAAGTAGGAAGGCTCATAAATGGCTCATGGCTCTGTCCTTATGAAGTCTGGGTCCAGGAGTGTCTCAGTCAATATGCATTTGGTTCTGAGCCCAAGAAACCAATTTGAGCAACCAGTGCCAGGAACAAGAATGTGTATAAAGACACAGAGGATGTCTGGATCCAAAGGCAGGGACTGGCTGTGTCTCACCTGACACTGGAGCCAGAGAGTAGAAGGTCATCTGAGATAGCCTGGCTTCCTCTAGCAGCACCACAGCCCTCATCTCTCTTGGTAGCAGGAATTGTTCAGATTCCCTGAACACATGATAGGAAATGGCCATTATAAAGCTCTCAAGTTTATAGATTACTCTGTCTTTTAAACCTATTTTTTAAAGTTTCTAAAGGTAACCCGATTGACATAGTTTAAGTCAAGTGTCCACCCTGATTTAGCCAATGGTGTGTGGGAGGAAGAATGGAAGGCGAGCCATACTTGTGAGGGTGGTGGGGTCAAGGGAGGCAGGGCTGGGCGGATACTCTAGAAATGTGTGAAATGCATGGAAATACTGAAGTTAGGCAAAATTGAAGACTCATAGCAAGAAAAGAGAATAAGTACAGTAAGAAGCATTGGCATGACAGTGCTTTTTCTGATCTAGTTGGCCTTTGGATTCTCTACATGGCTCGCTTCTACATGCTTGGTGAACTCCAGGAAAGGGGCTCCCATGCACAGATGGAGTAGGAGGCTGCTTCAGTGTACTGTCTGAAGGAAAATTTTGCAGCCATCCCCCCTCTTGCCTTTCTTCTAGGCCAATTCGTCAGAATCTCTGGATGTGAGGCCCTGTGGCATTGCTAGTTCTTGAAAGTTCACCAGGTGAGCTTTTAAACTTGAGAACCATTTTGTTAGTAAAGTGTATAAAGGAAAATAGGGAAATAACTGAAAAGGAAGTTGTGGGCTGCTAATAATACTCCTATTGAAGTTTTTCTTGGGGTTTTTTTTTTGCAGTTTTTGGCCAGGGCTGGGTTTGAACCCGCCACCTCCGGCATGTGGGGCTGGCGCCCTACTCCGTTGAGCCATAGGCGCCACCAAAGTTTTTTATACTATATGGACAGTCTCTGATTTATTCAGCGAAGATTTTAAACACTTTCTGCTAAGCTTACTGCTCACTTCCACGTGTTCTCTACACTCGTGAAGTTTCTAGTACAGTGAGGGAGACAAATAGTCTCTAAGTGGTGTGAACTATAACATGGCAAGGGCTATGAGAATATATTGAAAGAGCTCTTCTGGTGAGGGGTGTGGCAGTCAGAGAACACTTCCTGAAGAAAGTATTCACGTGAGTCATATTTAAATTTTTATTATTCTTGGTACAGATAACAATATCTCAGTCTCTTCTTAGATAGCTGCTTCAATCATGGGACTTATCAAAAAATTAAAAATATCATGTTCTTTTTCTCTTTAAGGTGACTCATATTCTCAATGTTGCATATGGAGTAGAAAATGCTTTCCTAAGTGACTTTACATATAAGAGCGTTTCTATATTGGATCTTCCTGAAACAAATATCTTGTCTTATTTTCCAGAATGTTTTGAATTTATTGAACAAGCAAAAATGAAGGTAGGTTCTTTTTTAGTGTCTGTGTTTTATTATTTTATTTTATTTTCCCCATTTTTTAATTTGTAGTATTCATAAGGTATAAGTACAATTTTGCTATATCAATGTATTGCACTGTCGTAGACTTAGGGGAGTTAAAAAGTATTTTTTTAATTTATAGGCACATAGTAATTGTATGGTAAGTTTTCTTTTGATCCACAGTTCTTTAAAAGCAGAAATTTGAGAGCATGGATCTATTAATCAATCTTAACCTTTTTTGTAATGAATCTCTAAAACAACAGTATGAAATGTCTCCTTTAACAACATTTCATTAATTCCTACAGTTATTCAGTTTTCTAATTTCTCTTTTCTCAATGAGATATTAACTTTTAACATTAATTCAACTTCTCATCTTTGTAGGCCTTATGTAAAAAATTTAGGAGATAAAATTATCCACTTGCTAAATTTTCCTATGTAAATATGTAGTTAGATTTCCTCAGAGGGTTTAGAAACAACCGTCTAAGGGTTAGTCCTCTGACCTATTTGCAGGGTAATCAGAACTATAGCACACAAACTACTCTAGACTTATTAGTATATTTATGATTAATTTATATTCATTTTAACGACTGAGATAATGAGTGTAAATCTATGTATTTTCAGCAATAAAATTTTAAGGCATTCTAAGGACTAAGCATGAACTGCTTTACCAAGGTTGCATGAAACTGCTGATCTGAAGCTATCTATTGGTTTTCTGACTTTAGAAGACTAACAGACATAATATTATTATATTATTATATATATAGTGCTTCAATCTTGGTACTATATCCAAGTCTCCATTTTGACAGGAAGGGCATCTGGCTTGTCTATTATTGATAATTATACCTTGAAATGACATAATTTTTAGTCATTAAATATTCTTAAGATATTTATGTAACATCAATAGAAGGTAAAGTAGAAGCATTTACAGAGAGAAGTAACGCTCCTGGAATACCTAACAATGACATTAGGATTAGAATCAAGTTTAATTGAATTCTGGTCTAGTGATATACCTTCTACCATCTCTCTTCTTTCCCATCCCTTTTTCATTTATTAATATTTACCGAGTGCTTTAATATACCTAGCACTATTCTAAGCGCCTTCCTGTTAGGCTGCCTGGAAAATATAAAACTATTCAACTCTATTCATCAACTCTATTTAATAACAGATATACTTATTTACCACATGATGACATTTTGGTCAATGATGGACCACATACACAATGGTGGGCCCATAAGACTATAATACTGTATTTTTACTGTATCCTTTCTATATTTAGGTATACAAATAATACTGTTGCCTACAGTATTTAGTACAGTAACTAAGAGCAGTAGGCTGTGCCATCCATACAGCTTAGGTGTGTAGTAAGCTTTACTATCAGGGTTTGTGTAGTACACTCTATGATGTTCACACAACAGTGAAATTGCCTGACAACGGATTTCTCAGAACATATCTTCATCGTAAAGAGAAGCATGACTGTGTTTGGATGTAAGCAAAGGAAGAGGTTTCTAATTCATAGTCTAATATTGACCATTCTGTTCTCTTGTGAAAATTTTATAGGCTGTAGATTGTAACATTTTAGTATCATAATAGTATCATAAATAAGAATGGTATGTTTCCATATTGGCTGCTTCTCTAAGGAGATGTATAGTGTGCCTTTGAGGCTAAAATATAGATATCATCCATAAGCCTATTAAAATTAGAAGATATGTACATACAGTGAGTAAAAATTGGAGAGGGTACTAGTATCTAGAAAGAAAACCAAGAGAGTATTCTAATAAGGTTTGTATTAAAAAAAAAAAATGAAACCTTGCTTTAATTTGGGCCAGTAGTTAATTAGAAAGAATCTTAGCTTGGGTTTCCTAAAAACAGAGCCTGAGACAAGGATTAGGAGCTGATATTTAATTTGAGAGCTACAGTCTCTAGATAAAGTGAGAGGGAAGGTAAGTGATTTAAGGCAGGATAAGAGGCAGTGCAAGATGATGTATTTACCCTGCTGAGCTCATCTCACAATTAACTGACAGGGAAATAGCTGCATGCTCAGAATGTACAGCTGTTCTATCACCTAGCACATCTCTGGACAAGCAGTACAAAGAAACTGTACCTCATTACAGACCTTAGGAGGGAGGAGAGAGAGATTTGTCTGCCTAGCTATCTGTCAGCACCTGTTTCCCATTGGTCAGAGTTTGCTACACAGATGTAAGTAACCCCACAATTCCTGGTTACAATATTGTCTTCTGTACAGAGATGTAAGTAACCCCGTAATTCCTGGTTACAATATTTTCTTCTGGGCTTACCAAATCCAATGCCCTGTGGTGTAACTTTACATCCAAATTCAGAAGAAGCAAGAGAATCCAGAGCTCAGGGTATGCCTGGCTATGCACATGGACACCACGAGGGAAGAGCCTAGGCCTTAGGGCAGCAGCCGGCCATAGAATGGCCAGGTGAGGTGGAGTGGACTGAGATTACCTGAGATGGTGGCACCATGAGAATCTGAGGAGTTGCATAAGATGTTTCTGACAAGATGTACTAGAATTCCACAATATGTTCCACCTTCTCAAGTCTTACATTTTATATTGGGATCCTAACCTCAGACAATATTTCCTTGTCTTAAAAACTATTCGATAGACTGGTAGATACATATTTAGTTTTAACAATAGAATTCTTTAATTTTCTTCACTGATTTTTTTTTTTTTTAGA
The DNA here is from genome assembly GCF_027406575.1 of Nycticebus coucang. Lineage (NCBI taxonomy): Eukaryota > Metazoa > Chordata > Mammalia > Primates > Lorisidae > Nycticebus > Nycticebus coucang. The sequence continues at coordinate 80,048,565 of NC_069786.1, forward strand.
AGAGATTGCTTCATGACTTTATTCTTAGAAATATTGCTGCCCTCAAGGAGCTTGCAGTCTGGTTGAAAAATGTATTCAGAATAGCATAAAAAAATAAAATTCTATAAAATGGAAATATATAGCATAATTACTATCTGCTTGTAGCCTATTATCCACTCAGAGCAAAATGGTGATTTGAATTTTTGAGAAAATACTTTCCTCTTAGAAATGTAGAACAAATTAATTTATTCACTTAGCAAACGTACTAGGAATACTTAAAATGTGCCAAAATTTACACAAAGATTGCTAATACATTTCTCTTGCCTTCATCTCACTTGGAGATGAACAGTCTTCTTAGAACAGAAGTCAGAGTTAGCTGACCAAAGAAGAGCAAAGGTGTCCCAGGCAGGAGACACCAGCAAGTAAAAAGGAAAAAAGAAAATTGCTTAATATATTTATAATTTTTTTTTTTTTTTTTTTGTGGTTTTTGGCCGGGGCTGGGTTTGAACCCGCCACCGCCAGCATATGGGGCCGGGACCCTACTCCTTTGAGCCACAGGCATCACCCTGCTTAATATATTATTTGTCACTATTTTGAGTTCTGGAAAAGGGATATAAAGCCAGTAATTTTTCTGGAAATACTTTCAAGGATAATGATAATATGATACCTAAAGAATAATAAAAAAGGTATATTAATTCAAAAGCTGTAGAAAAGTGGCTGTTCTTTTTTTGAGACAGAGCCTTAAGCTGTTGCCCTGGGTAGAGTGCTGTGGCATCACAGCTCACAGCAACCTCCAACTCCTGGGCTTAAGCGATTCTCTTGCCTCAGCCTCTCGAGTAGCTGCTACTATAGACACCTGCCACAATGCCCAGTTTTTTTTTGGTTGTAGTTGTCATTGTTGTTTGGCAGGCCCAGGTTGGATTTGAATCCACCAGCTCTGGTGTATGTGGCTGGCACCTTAGCTGCTTGAGCTATAGGCGCCGAGCCAAAAAGTGGCTGTTCTATAAGCAAAGTGATAAGAAGAAAATATTATTTGTATTTTAAAACAATAGCTAATGCTGGATGCACATTATAAGACTGAAAATAAAATTGGTTTCATTTTCATGTATGGCTGATAAAATAAAGATGACTAGTATATAATTAGGAAGTAGTTTAAAAGGACATTGAAGGGCATCTGTTGCTTATTATGCTAATGATTGCAAACTTTTTTCAAATATCTAATGAATTTATTTTGAGTTAAATGAATTTTCACCAGTGACTATAATTTTTAAGAATCTTAAGTTTCATAAAAAGAAGCTATTGCTACAAAGTAAGAGGTTACTGACATATATAGTGAATATTTGTGTTTTGTTTTTCTTAAGCAGAAGCAGTTTGGAAATAAATCATAAATATCTATAAGAGAGCAACTAAAATGTCTTTTTTGATATAATTTTCAAAATATTAACTGATTTTGTTGTTAATCATTTGCCTCTCTTGAAAAAGAGACTTGCAAATTTGTTACAACACATTGAGGAAAGTAATTTTGCAACAGGTATATGAATCTGAGACAAATGTCTTGCAAAAGCAAAATAATCCAATGAGTCGTAATATTAATATTGTTAATGTTGCCCTTAAGAAGAGGATTTCTGGTAGTATCTTTATTTTCCTTCCCCCATTCCCACCTTTTGTGTGTGTGTTGTACCAAATGAAGAATTAGGGAACGAAGTAACTAAAATGTCTCATTGTGTAGGATGTGCTCACAGTTCCTTACATTTTGTTAAGATCAGCGGTTCTCAACCTGTGGGTCGTGACCCACAGGAACTGTATTAAAGGGCCATGGCATTAGAGAAGGTTGAGAATCACTGGTTTAGATCATTAATTTTTTAAAAGCCTAAGAGGCCACACAATATCAATGCTGTACATCAGCTCTATCACGTTCATTATTGATGTATTACCTCCATCAGCATTGGTGTTGCACTGTGTCCCTTTTCACTTGGAAGGTATCATTTGCAAGTTACCTGAAACGATTTTTTCATTTATTGACCTCATCCTGGTATCTGATTACCTTTTCCACTTTACCTTGTTATGAGCTATTAAGATTTGTGTCATCATTTTCCTACCTCAGAAGTATTTTTAAATTACTTCCTTACAAAATAAAATATGTCCAAAGGTAGACGTTTCCTTGCTGATGATTTTACATATAGATTTCTGAGCCAGTGACACTAGTTTCTTTACCTGCAATGCCTCTAGCTTTCTGTTTAGTGTATGATTATGGTTTTATTTATGTTTCCATGTATATTACCTGTGATTTTTCTTTTATTTATACGTATCTGGCTACTAAGTTACTAGGCTTTTTCATGTGTACTTTACTGGATTACTTAGTCTAATATGACATACTGTTTTAGAATTCCAAACATATCATCAAAACATTTCAATCCTGGGGAGTGGGGGTGGGGAACAAAGATGTAGGTTAATTGATTTGTTTAATAGATTGATTTCTCATTCATGGCTTGTGATGAATTGTATGTTAATAACCACACAATTGAATCAAATTGCAAAACTGAATATTTATAATTATAAGTAGTATAAAAATGTGCACTTTATTTAATAACATTTCTCAAATTAATAATGAAGTTTTTTGTTTGATTTTATTGCAGGATGGCGTGGTTCTTGTTCATTGTAATGCAGGAGTTTCCAGGGCTGCTGCAGTTGTAATAGGCTTCGTAATGAATTCTGAAGAAACTTCATTTACCAATGCTTTTTCTTTGGTGAAAAATGCAAGGCCTTCCATATGTCCAAATTCTGGCTTCATGGAGCAGCTTCGTACATATCAAGAGGGCAAGGAAAGCAATAAGTGTGACAAAATGTAGGAATTAGGAAAAGACAACAGTTCATGAGTTGCGTTGTAGCAGATGGTGGACAACTAATTTCTGAATTGGCCTCTGGAGCTACTGTCTTTTCCTTTTTTGGAGAATAGACTAACAAAAACTTTCTTTTCTCATCTATTTTTCAAGTATAGACAGAAGTCAGTTTGATCTTCCTGAGCTAGTTTACCAAAACATTTTAAAATTATTTTCTTTCTGTTTATAAGGTGTGATTAAATGCATCTTTTAATTGTTAAGGGAAAATAACAACGTATTACTAGTCATTGATTTTTATAGAAGAAAATGGTTCACATTTAAAATCTATTATTAGAGCATGGAAAGAAGGAATACATTTAACAGTTTTTTAGTATTTTTCGACTCCAGCAATTGTTTTCATGAAGGAAAATCCTGAAATGCTACTTAATTGACTGTTTCAGAGGGAGGCAAATTTCTTTGTAAACAAAGAGTCTTTTTTTTTTGCAGTTTTTGGCCGGGTCTGGGTTTGAACCCGACACCTCCAGCATATGGGACCAGCACCCTACTCCTTTGAGCCACAGGTGCCACCCAGGAATCTTTTTAAGATTAAAAATGAATACCTGATATCTAAAAGAAGTAACCAGAATCTGAAAGTTCATACAATATTTATATAATGGTTACAGTAGTCACACAATTTTTATATTCTCTTGTAAAAACATACATACACCTTCTAATTTTTAAATATAACTCTATTACCTGTATTTCTCTTTTTAAATTTTATAAATGTATGCATGGACATTCTCTTACATTATTATAAGATTTTGGCTCTTAGATTAGGTGGTACATTCTCTTATATTTTGTTTTTATCTTGGGTGCCTAGCATTCTATTTTTGTGTCCTATGTCATAAGTTTTTGAGCTCCTTGGATATATGGGAAAATGTTTTATGATGAAAAATCATTTTTAAGATGTGATTTGTTCAGTGATCTGTTTTCTGGTTCAGTATTCTATTAGAGAACATATTTTTAAGGGAAGAAGAGTTATGGTTTTGTAAGAAATTTTAACTATATTAGGAGACCTAAATTATTCACAATTTTATCTTTGAACAGAGGCTTCAAATAGGTCTTTTTTTTCTTTCCCCACATTAAAAAAAATATTTATTTAATTTAATTTTATTATTAAATCATAACTGTGTACATTAATGCGATCATGGGGCACCATACACTGGTTTTATAGACCATTTGACATATTTTCATCACACTGGTTAACATAGCCTTCCTGGCATTTTCTTAGTTACTGTGTTAAGACATTTATATTCTACATTTACTATTTTCCCCCTTTTTTCTTTAATGTCTCCATATTGGCTAGAATGATTTCTGTACATTATAACTTTGCTTAAAAATTTTTAATTTTTTTTCCCGCAGAATAAAGTATAGTTTATTTCATTGCTTTCCAGGTAGTATTTTGTGATTTATAAAATATTGCCAGGTGGATTTTTAAAAAGTCCTGAGCTCTTCTTAAATATGCATTATAAAGAGCAGCATAAGTTGGAAAGTGCACACTGAGCACATCTGTGCATTTGAGAAGGGCGGCTTTTTTATGCTGACATGAATAGATAGATGTGATAAATGCAAGTTATGTTTTGAGATTGCTTATAGATGACAAGATGTCATCACATGTAATACTATCAACTCTGCTTCTGTTAAGAAGCTGCCTCAATATAATCAACCTGCAAGTGAGCTGTTGAAGATAACCAAGGCAGACAGAACCCTCTTGAGACTAAGACTAATGTATAATGTTATCTCTATGGTCAGTATTGCTCCAGGTTTGCTGGGTGAACCTTCTTCATTCACATGAAAGCATTTATTTAAACATGTTTTGTTTTGCTGAGTGCTGTTTAGTTTTCAGCCATTAAATATCACATGAAGCCCTGATAGAACCTGTTCATCTTTATGTCTATAGTTTGCATGCTTGTATGATGTATTAGAGTGCTTAGAGCATCACTTTTGTTTTAAATCTTAAATGATAGCAGTTTGCTGTAAATCAATTTATATAATTTTGGTGTTTCAAATTAGGAGTACTGGGCCAGGCGGGGTGGCTCACACCTGTTAATCCTAGCACTCTGGGAGGCTGTGGCAGGTGTATTGCCTGAGCTCATGAGTTTGAGACCAGCCTGAGCCAGAGCGAGACTCGTCTCTTAAATATAGCCAGGCATTGTGGCAGGTGCCTGTATAGTCTCAGCTGTTTGGGAGGCTGAGACAAGAGAATTGCTTGAGCTCTATATACCAAAGCATAGGTCTGTTCTGAAGGAGAAGAAAAATATTTCAAGGACTTTTTGCCTCCATTTTTTTTCCAGCATTATGTGAGAATCTTTATTTTGACAAGTGCAGTATAAAAAATATGTCCTGAAAAGTAAAAAAAGCAAGTAAAAATAAATGTTTACAAGTTATTGTAGAAATAATACAAAAGAGGATTAAAATTCTCAATGAGGAAAAACCAAAATGTGTCCAGTTGTATATAGGCTCTTCCCTTGCAAGAAACAGGGATAAAGCTGAAGACCCAGTTTGGTTTTGCTCTGAAAAATGTACAAAATAACTTAGTAAAAGCAGTTGAGGTCAAACCTTGTGAGCTCACTCACTACCTGTACCTGCCTACTTTTGAGCTGAGGAAAGTTGACCACAGTGCAAGGCAGAGCTGATGGTAGGACAGCCAGGAGTTCTCCACCCAGTGTCCATCATCCTACATTAACCTTCAAGTAAAAGCTGAAGAAAAACAAGCCCTTAGTGAGGTTGGAGCTCTGCAGTTGGCTGCCAGATTTCCTCCATGGTAGTGCTCAAAATTGTTTACTTCTTGGCTAGTAGAGCTGCCTTTAGTAAATGCCTGCTGCCTCCCAGCCTTCATGGGTTGGGTCTGATGGCAGCCAACAGTCTTAAAAGCAACTCCAGGTCTGTATGATGTTGTTGGGTTTTTTGTTGTTGTTTGAGACAGTCCCACCCTATGCCCTGAGAGGAGTGCAGTGGTGTCATAGCTCACTGCATCCTCAGACTTGGGCTGTGAACATCCTGCTGCTTCAGCCTCCCCAAGCTACTGGGACTACAGGTGCTCTCCTCAGTGCCTGGCTGGGTTTTTCGATTTTTTAATGAGTCAGGGTCTCACTCTCAGACAAGTTTCAAACTCCTGAGCTCAAGCAATCCTCCTGCCTCCCAAAGTACTTGGATTACAGGGATGAGTCACTTTGCTTAGCCCCAAATATTCTTAACTGTAGCAAGTATAAATCAGAATATCATCTTCTGATATTATCAGAATATAATCAGAATATCATCTTCTGATACTATCATCTACCTGGTGAGTTAATGAATTAATACCTTTATAAGCAAAACCATAACACATTTAAAAACAAACATGTAGCACAATGATTTGTTTTTGCCAGGTATCTAAATAGCTGATTTTTCTGCCCAAATAATCCTGAATATATTTTATCATCTTGTAGTTATTTAAGAATTTAAAACAGAAGTTTTTCAAGTTTTATATTCTTCTAATATTTACAATGACATTTACAATCAATAAATTTATGGTTTGTTTTCATTGGTGTACAATTTTTAAAAAATAACTTAGACTTGGCTTGGTGCCTGTAGCTTAGTGGTTAGGGTGCCGGCCATATACACTGGGGCTGGTGGGTCTGAACATGGCCCAGGCCTGCTAAATAACAATAACAACTACAGCAAAAAAATAGTCGGGCGTTGTGGCCGATGCCTGTAATCCCAGCTACTTGGGAGGCTGAGGCAAGAGAATCGCTTAAGCCCAAGAGTTTGAATTTGCTGTGAGCTGTGATGCCACGGCACTCTACGGAGGGTGACATAGTAAGACTCTGTCTCAAAAAAAAAAGTAAACTTTTCTATTTCAAGTAAAGCTTAGAGTTACTTTATGTACATATTTATAATGTATCCTTTATTGGATCTAAGTATTGATAATCAAAAATGATAAGTTTAATATCTTACCCTGTTAGTATCTTTATTTCTTTGAGGCTATTTATTTTAAAAGCTGTAACACTTATTTGCTGTCAAGTTCTATGTTAAAAAATACGTTGGCAAGACACAAAATTTATTTTATTTTAGTTTACTTTTTTTTTTGAAAGAGAGGTGAACCACCTGCCTCGGCCTCCCAGAGTGCTAGGATTAATAGGCGTGAGCCACCACCTGGCTCTAATTTAGTTTTCAGACAGTCTCACTTTGTCTCCCTCAATAGAGTGCTGTGTGGAAGCATAGCTCACAGCAACCTCAGACTCTGGCGCTCAAGAGATTATCTTGCCTCAGCCTCCCAAGTAGCTGGGACTACAGGCAATAGCCACAATGTGGCTATTTTTGCTCAGGCTGGTCTCAAACTCCTGAGCTCAAGCAATCTACTTACCTCGAAAGTTATATATTTTAGAGTGTAAATTAGTTTAGCTCTATGAAGATTACTTTAAGAAATGAAAAGCTAACGTAAGATCTTATAATTGGTATAACCGTAGATAAATTTGCAATGAATATTCATTAGAAAGTCTTAGTACTTTAAGTTAAACAAAGATGCTGAATTACTGTCAGATTAAACTATCAAACATTCTAAATGTGACTGCACTGAGATTGGTTGGACATAGTCTGGCACCCTCGTACCCCACACTCATGCTTGCATGTTACGTCTTTGACTTCATTGCTGAATGATGTCTTCCTCACTTCAGGCACATTGGTCTTTTTGCTATTCCTTGAAAACATATCAAATGAAGACCTCCCTTCATACCCCTGTTCCCTCTGCCTGGAATACTGTCCCCTTAGAGATACCAGGTCTCTGTTCAAGTAAAGCCTTTCTTGTCCTTTCCCTAATACTTCTACCTTCTTTTGCTGTTTCTTCTTTTCTTTTTTTGCTGCATAGCCTAATTTTCACCAACATTTTATTTTATTAATAATTTATTTCTTAATGGAAAGACCATAGAATCGCCAATATTCTACACACTTTATTTTGCTTATTGTTTTTCCCATCACAACATAGGCTCTCTATGATTTTTATTATGTTGTTTAGCTACAGCAGACATGATGTATACCATAGCAGGGATTCAAAAATTGCTTGTTGAAGGGAGCAAGAAAGGAAGGAAAAAAATACATGTCTGCTGTTATGAAAGCCTGGTAATGCCTAGTGCAGGTTAGAGTTCAAGTTCTGGCAGATGACTTACAATGTACACCTATAGCCATGTTCTGACAGTGCAAGGTGACAGTGTGAAACGATAAGTCTAAAGCAGGACCAGCAGAGGACCCTAAGCAGCAAATATGAATGTCTTTTTTTTTTTAAGTCAAGGCTTCTAACAAAATTATTTAAAAATTTAAAAGCTGAAGTCAGACACGTGGCTCATGCCTGTAAGCACAACACTTTGGGAGACTCAGGTGGGAGGATCGCTTGAACCCAGGGGTTCAAAATTAGCCTGGGTAGGGCAGTGCCTATGGCTCAGCAAGTACGGTGCCAGCCCCATATACTGAGGGTAGCGGGTTCAAACCTGGCCCCCACCAAATTGCAACAAAAAAATAGCTGGGCGTTGTGGCAGGTGCCTGTAGTCCCAGCTGCTGGGGAGGCTGAGGCAAAAGAATAGCTCTAAGTCCAAGAGCTGGAGGTTGCTGTGAGCTGTGGTGCCACAGCACTCTACCAAGAGCGACAAAGTGAGACTCTGTCTCTAAAAAAAAACAAAAACAAAAAAGTAGCCTGGGCAATATAGTTAGACTCCTGTCTCTTAAAAATAGAAGAAGAAGAAGAAGGGAAAAAAGTTGATCAAATAACCAGCAAGCGTGTCCAGTTTAATAGTATTTTGCTTTCACTCAAAATATAAAAAAAAAATGGCTTATATGCCAATTATCAATTTACTGTCTCTCAGCTCTAAATCTGCTCCTTATTCCCTACTCTGCAAAAGGAGAGATGAGCCCTTTAAATATATGTATATTTAACAACTAGTATGATATCCCTTTGTCAGTAAAAGATGCTGTGTTGAAAAGACCTGACGGGGGGGCGGCGCCTGTGGCTCAGTGAGTAGGGCGCCGGCCCCATATACCGAGGGTGGCGGGTTCAAACCCAGCCCCGGCTTAACTGCAACCAAAAAATAGCCGGGCGTTGTGGTGGGCGCCTGTAGTCCCGGCTACTCGGGAGGCTGAGGCAAGAGAATCGCTTAAGCCCAGGAGTTGGAGGTTGCTGTGAGCTGTGCGAGGCCACGGCACTCTACTGAGGGCCATAAAGTGAGACTCTGTCTCTACAAAAAAAAAAAAAAAAAAAAAAGAAAAGACCTGACGGGAGGAGGAGCTTTTCTCCCTGGCTTTGGTGTTCCTGCAGTACTTCCTGATGACTTCCTCAAGGTCAGGCTCCTAGAAGGCTCACAGCTTCATTGCTTGGTCTATCGCACAGGTTGGTACCAGCAACAACCACAAGCCAGTAGCTTTTCCAGATAACAGTCTGATAACAGTCTGGGGTGGTTTTGTAGCAGAGTGCCTCTGGGAAGACAGCTCTCTGTCAACAACTTCATCTGGTGTTCACTGTTCACTAGGTGGCTAAGCTGTGTGATCAAAGTCAAAAGGCAAAATGAATGTTACCCAGTGATGAGACCAATGTATAATTGGAGTCACTGAGAATCGACAATAACCATGCCAGACTGAAGTGGTACAGTGTTCATGTACAGCAAGATGAGAGAAAGAATGGATCCATTCTAAGCCAACACAGACCATGAAGCTGCACACATCTTACTTCCTGCTGTAGTAGGACTCTGACCCTTTTCCCAGAGATGTGAAAAACAGAAATCTGAGAGTGTGCCTGAGGGCCACTGATACATGTGCTTAAGCAGAACAAAGAAATAGATGTAATGTTTAAAACAGAGAAAGACAATCTCATTGAAGGCAATAAGGGGTAAATGAAACAGCTCAAATCAATATTCTAAGCTCTACTTCGAGAACCTAGGATAAGAAAAGCAAAATAAACCCAACTCAAACAGAAGAAGAGCAGAAATCAATGAAATTAAAAACACAAAACAGTGAAAATCCATAAAACAAAAAGCTGCCTTTTGAAAAGACCAGTAAAATTAAACAACCTCTTGTGAGATTAATAAAGAAAAAGAAGACACAGATTAACAATATCAGGAATAAAACAGGGGATATTAAACTGCAGACCTCAAAAGGATAGTAAGGAGATATTAGAAACAACTATATACAAAGTTGACAATTTAGACAAAAGGGACCTCTTTCTTTAAAAAACTATCACAACTAATCTACTATGAATAAATAATTTGAACAGCTCTAGAACTATTAAGTTTAATTAAGTGACTTAAAAGTTCCTTAAAAAGAAATCTCCAGGCTCATATTTTCCTAGAAACTTTACTGGAGAATTCTACCTAATTTTTAAAAGGCATAAGGACCAATTCTAAACAATATCTTCCAGAAAACAGAAGAGAGAACACGTCTCACTTTATTTTATAAGGCTGGTATTAGCCTGATACCCAAAACAAAGATAATGTAAAAGAGAATGCAGCCAATATTATTCCTGAATATAAAGGTAAAAGATTTTACCAAAATATTAGCAAAAAGAATTCAGCTATATATAAAAAGAAGTACATATCATAACCAAGTGAAGTTTATTTCAGGGGTGTAAGGCTGACTCAACATTTGAAAATCAATGTAATCAATCATGTTATCAGGCAAAAGAAGAAAAATCATGATTGTGATAATACCATAAAAAGCATTTGACAAGCTCCCATACCTATTTAACACCTTCTCAGACAAACAAGAACAGAGGGGAAACTTTGTAAACCTGATAACAAGCATTTACAAATAACCCTACAGCTAACATTATACTTTATGTTGAAAGACTGAATGCTTTCCTCCTAAGATCAGAAACAGATCTGCAATGTATAGCCAGTGAAATAAATCAAGGAAGAAATAAAAGGCATACAAATCAAAGAGGAAGAAATGAGTTCCTTTTGCAGACTGCCTCATTGTTTACATAGAAAATCCCAAGGAATCTACCAAAAACTAAATCAAATTGTATTTTACATATGCACCAGCAATAAGCATACAGTCACTAAAACTAAAAATACAATACTATTATGCCATTTACAATCCATCAAAAAAGATGAAGAAATATGTAGGTGAAATTTAAGAAAACATAATACAGGATTTATATGCCAAAAATTATGGAATGCTAATGAAAGAAATCAAAGGAGATCTAAATAAATGGAGAGACTTGTGTATTTAAAAGACAAAATATACTAACGGTCTCTCTCAGTTCTCCTCAAATTGATGTACATATTTAATCCAATTCCTCTCAAAATCTTAGTGAGATTTTTATTGTCATAGACAAGGTTATTCTGTGGCTCAGTGAGTAGGGCACCGGCCCCATATACCAGGGTGGCGGGTTCAAACCCAGCCCCGGCTAAACTGCAACCAAAAAATAGCTGGGCGTTGTGGCGGGCGCCTGTAGTCCCAGCTGCTCGGGAGGCTGAGGCAGGAGAATCGCTGAAGCCCAAGAGCTAGAGGTTGCTGTGAGTCCTGTGAAATCACGGCACTCTACTGAAGGCGGTAAAGTGAGACTCTGTCTCTACAAAAACTAACTAACTAACTAACTAAATAAATAAATAAATAAATAAGAAAAAAAAAAGAAATAGACCCATACAAGTATGCTCAATTGATTTTTGACAAAGGTAGAAAAGCAATTCAACTGAGGAAAGATGGCCGGAGAAACTGGACATCTGGACTTTCACGGGCAACAACAACAACAAAAGAATTTCTATGTAGTATCCAATCTTCAACAGAAACTAACTCCCGAATGGAGCACAGACTTATATATAAAACTATAAACCTTTTAGGAAAAAAGAAACAAGAAAATCTTTGGGATCTAAGGCCAGGCAAAAAATTCTTAGACTTGCCACCAAATTCATTGTCTATGAAAGCAAAAATTTATAAATTTCACTTCATAAAAATGGAATATTTTTCACTATAAAAAAACCTTATTAAGAGGATGAAAAGACAAGCCAGAGAGTGGAAGAAAATATTTATGAACCATATATCTGAAAAATGATTAGCATCTACAATATATTAAAAACCCTCAAAAGTCAACAGTAATAAAAATGCAGCTGATTAGAAAATGGATAAAAACCATGAAGAGGCATTTTACTGAAGAGGACATACAGATTAAAATAAGCACATGCCTAAATGCAGAACACAAATGCCTACATACAGTAACTAAGAAAATGCCATGAAGGCTACGTTGAACAGTTTGATGAGAATATTTCAGATTGTATATGAAACCAGCACATTGTACCCCTTGATTGCACTAATGTACACAGTTATGATTTCACAATAAAAATAAATAATAAAAAAAAAAAGAAAAGAAGCACATGATCAAATGCTCAACATTATAGCTACTGGGGGAGTGCAAATTAAAACCACAAGGAGATATGAGCCCTACCAGAATAGCTAAAAGAAAGACAGTAACACCACCAAATGTTGGCAAGGATGTAGAGGAAGTCAATCACTCACATGTTGCTGGTGGGAATGTAAAATGGTACAGTCTGGAAAAGACTTTGGCAGTTTCTTTAAAAATTAGAACTAAACATGTAGTTAACATATGACCCAGCAACTACACATATGAGCATTTTCCCCAGACAAATGATGTTTAGTAATATAAAAAATTGCACATGAATATTCATAGACACTTTATTTGTAACACCCCATCCTGAAGACACCCAGATGTTCTTTAACAGGAGAATGGTTGATGAAACTGATACATCACACCACAGAACACTACTCGGCAATAAAAAGAACTACTGACTCCATGCATCAAGCTAGGTGAACTTACAGAGAATTTTGCTGAAAAAAGACAATTCCCTAAATGACACATATTGTATGATTTCACTGATACAACATTCTTTTTTTTTTTTTTTTTTAGTAGTTTTTGGCCAGGGTTGGGTGTGAACCCGCCACCTCTGGCATATGGGGCCGGTACCCTACCCCTTTGAGCCACAGGCACCACCCCACAACATTCTTAAAATGACAAAATTGTAGAAATGGAGGACAGATTACAGGTTGGCAGGGATTAAGGCAGTGGCGGCAGTAGAAGGAAGTGGATATGATTACAAAAAGGCAACATGAGAGGTTATGGAAATGTAAAGTCCTTTATCTTGATGTATATTAGATGTATATTAATGTTCAATATCCCAATTGTAACATTGTACTGTAGTTTTGCAAGATGTTAGTACTGGGAGAAATTAGGTAAAGAGCACATGAGATCTTTCTGCATTATTAATTATTATTATTAGAGACAGAGTCTCACTTTGTCGCCCTTGGTAGAGTGCCGTGGCATTATAGCACACAGCAACCTCCATCTCTTCGGCTCAAGCTATTCTCTTGCCTCAGCCTCCTGAGTAGCTGGGACTACAGGCGCCGGCCACAATGCCCGGCTATTTTTAGAGACCAGGTCTTGCTCTGGTTCAGGCTGGTTTCCAACCTGTGACCTCAGGCAATCCACTCACCTCAGCCTCTCAAATGCTGGGATTACAGGCGTGAGCCACGGTGCCTGTCTCTGCATTATTATTATTTTTTTTTACAACTGCTTGTGAATCTATAAGTATAAATACTTCAAAATAAAAAAATTAAAAAAAGCCTAAACAGAAAACCAAGTACCTGACTTCTGGGAACTTACAATCCAGCTGAGGGGGAAAATATGTATTATTTTTAAAAGTACAGAAGTATGTAACTCAGTCTGTAACCTTGTCTAGTTATGAGGGAAAGCTTTCTTGACTTCTGAGTGACATTTGCAATTAGTTCTGAGAGATAGGTAGGAGCTGACTTAGTGATGGGAGTGGGTTGTTAAAAATCTTCCAGAACTGAAGGAATAACACATATAAAAACCCAGGCTGGGCAGGAGCTTGACACATCAAAGTAATGGAAAGAAGGGCTGGCTGGCTGCAGCAGTGAACCAGAGAGGCTGAGATGGTGTCAGATGAAGTTGGCCTGCTAGGCCAAATCAATCAAGCAGTGGTGTGTGGGCAGCTTTGGGATTTTGCTCTCCAGGAACAGTGGAAGAAATTGAAAAGTTTTAAGCAGCAGAGAAACTTTCTCAGGATATTATTTTTGAAAGTTCCCTCAAGCTGCAGCCTGAGGGAGTGAAAACTTGACCAACAAGGAAACAAGGTCCAGGTATTAGATGATGAAGCTGGGGTTTGGTTAAAACAGTAAAAAATGGAAACAAGTGAATGCATTTGAATGGTATTTAGGAAGCAGAATTCACAGGACTTAGTATTGAGCGGTGTTGGAAAAAAGAGGTTTTTAAGGCCATTCCAAGGTTTCATGCTCTAGTAACTGGATAGCTTGCAGTGCCATTCTCTTAGATAAATATTCATGTTTTCTAGGAAAGCCCACAAGTTTGGTTTTTTAATTTTATTCTGAAGTGCCTTTGAGATATTCAAGTCAAGTGGGTATGTCAAATTGATAAATGAATACCACAGAGAATGATCTGGGCTGCCGACTGGAATTCAGAGTCATTGTAGGCAATGGGGCATGGATAACATCATATAAAGTAATACCTGAATATAAGATAAAAAGTTGTAGAAAAACAACCTTGAATGAGTTGGTAGAGGACAATGAATCAACAAAAAGATTAAGTTATATAATCATAGAGAGGTAGGAGGGAAACCATTATAGTATAGAGTCAAAGAAACTATGCAGAGCTTCAAAGAGTGTTCAACAGACCTTATATTGAAAAGTTACATAAAATGAGGACTGAAAATGTCTTACATTTAGCCTCATGGAGGTCAATGGTGACCTTGGAAAGACATTATTTGGTAAATTAATGAGGTAAGAAGTCCAATTAATTTACTAAAGGCTATATAACATGCAGGATGACAGATAAGACCATTAGGCTAAAATTTAGTTATTGAGTACACATTATATAAAATACATATGCATCACTGGGTGAATAAGTGAATATGTTATATATGAATTAGATACAATTATTCCCACTACATTTTAGATTAAAAAAAAAAACACAAGTCCTAGATACGTTAATGCCACATAAGTATTAAGTATTTAAAGTCAAGATTTGTACCCATCCTCAACACAATTCTACTTCTCTAAACAAAGATATTATCAAGCAAGGAATGATTCATTTGTCAATTTTTCACTCTCATTTTTCACATAAGCTGAGGCAGAATGTACAACTTTTGAACATCCTAGAATTTAGGCTTATTGATATTTTAAAAATATTAAGAAATATGTCATGCAGGTTCAGAGACTGAAGATATTACACTTTAAACCAGTAAAAAAGAACCAAATGTAAATCAAGAAGACACTGAATCAGGAAAGCCTGGGATTCACCTGGGCCGACACCCAACCAAACCAAGCCCTGTTGTGCTCACTGGTGCAAAGAGAAGATCAGAGCAGTTTAAGTGGTCTAAGAACCCTTCAGACATTCATTAAAGAGACAAAGGATATTGCTGAGTTTGTGTGTTTCATGCTCTGGGTATTTTTTTTTTTTTTTTTCCCTTCTCTGGGTTTAAGAGATTTTTTTGAAATAGCGAGGAAGTGACCATTCTACCATATGCCTTCGCTGGCTTCTCGTGCAATAATATGTTGTTCTGAGTGTGCAAACAAGAGCTGGCAACTGAATGATGACTAATAGTGCATATTTGCCAGCTTAGAAATAGAAAGGAATTCAACAATATACTGATTACTTTCCTTCCTACCTTTTCTCTTTTTAAAAAAAGTTTGATTTGACTCTGGTTACAGTGCCATAAACCTTATTACATATGTATATCAGAATGTAAAAAAAATAGACAAAAATTTAAAAATATTTTTCGCAAAAAAAAGAAAAAGAAATATGTCAAACATACAAAAAATTATAGAGAATAGCATATTATCATCATTTACTAACTCACAGCTTTCCTTGTTTAATGTGTACCCCAGCTGTCAGCCCTCCTCCTCTCATGTGCCCTTCCTACCTGAGAAGATTATTCCAAAGCAAATCCCAGATAAAGTTCTTTCTGAGATTAATTTCAAAGTTGTCCATTTTGTCTGGTATAAAACTTCCTCTTTCAAATATCAAACCTGATAGTTCAAACGGAAGAAATAATATTACACGTTTTAAAGTTACTTTTTCACTTCCAACATGTGAAAAGAATTATTATTATTGTTATTGAGACAGTCTCAAGCTGTTGCCCTGGGTAGAGGGCCATGGCATTACAGCTCACAGCAACCTCCAACTCTTGGGCTTAAGCGATTCTCTTGCCTCAGCTTCCCGAGTAGGTGGTACTATAAGCGCCTGCTATGACACCCAGCTATTTTTGTTGTTCTTGTTGCAGTAGTCCTTGTTTTAGCTGGCCTGGGCTGGCATTGAACCTGCAGCCTCAGTGTATGTGGCCGGTGCCCTTACCCACTGAGCTACAGGCACTGCCTAAAAAGAATTATTTTTAAATTTATTTAAAGACAACAGGTAAATCAGATAAATTGGCGTTTCTTTTCATGTTTGGCTGCCTTCTTTCTGCCATTTGTTTACTGTAATAAAATGATTAGAAAAACTTCATAAATATCTACATGTAATGGTTTATTCATTTATTTATTTTTGAGACAGAGATTCACTTTGTTGCCCCTGGTACAGTGCCATGGCATCATAGCTTATAGCAAGTGATTCTCTTGCCTCAGCCTCCGCAGTAACTGGGATTACAGGCCTCTGCCACAATGCCCATGTATTTTCATAAGGCGGGGGTCTGGCTCTAGCTTAGGCTGGCCTCAAATTCATGAGCTCAGGCGATCTGCCCACTTTGGCCTCCCAGAGTGCTGGGATTACAGGTGTGAGCGACCGTGCCTGGCCTGTAATAGTTTATTTTTAAATTTATGAAGACATACTTTGATCATTATTATTTAAGAGGATAATGCAAATAACAACTAATGGGTTTGTATATCTGAAGATGATACATCTTTTGGAGCTCACTTGTCTCTGGTCCTACAAAATCATGGTTCCTCTGTGTGCTTTATGTGATGTCACAGTCTAAGTGAACGACAGTCCCTGCTACAGCAGCAGCTGAAGGCTGAGATGATGGGAACATAAGTGATAAGGTGCTCTCTCCCCTTGCTCTCTCTCTGAATACTACAAACGCCATCTTTTCTCTAAAATCTTACTAAAGGTGGATATCTTTTTTCTTTGCTTCAATTTAAAAAAGTTCTTTGTTTTTATTCTATAGAATGGATAGAGTGGGCTTTTAAAAGCAACAGTTGATTTTATATATTTACATAAAGATTGTATATTAATAAACATTTATAAATAGGTTGATGAATATTCAATATATATGCTAGATATACAAGCAATTTGGCTGTGAATATATCCACATTATTGAACAAAAAAGAATTCTGAAATAATTTGAGATCATTTTTAAGTTGAGCTCTCTTGTAGTCCAAGGTCCTCCATCCAAGTATTTCAAGATAACCTGGAGCTATGATAGCCAGAAGACCGTTTAGAGGCAAGAACCCTGAGTTCGTGGGGCAAGTACTCTTCCTAATTTTTTTTTTTTTGAGACAGTCTCACTTTGTCCCCATTGGTAGAGTACCGTGGCATCACAGCTCACAGCAACCTTAAACTCTTAGGCTCCAGTGATGCTCTTGCCCCAGCCTCCCAAACAGCTAGGACTACAGGCGCCTACAACAAAGCCCAGCTACTTTTACAGGTGAGGTCTTGCTCTGGCTCAGGCTGGTCTTGAACTTGTGAGCTCAGACAATCCACCTGCTTTGGCCTTCCAGGGTGCTAGAATTACAGGCATGAGCCACTGCAGCCTACTCTTTCTGATTTTTGTTTTTCTAACCAGAGTAGTTCTGTTGTGTTTCTTAAGAATATGCAGTATACTTTGTTTAGAGAAAGGCTTCCCCACCTAAGTTTGAAAATCAATGCTCTATAAAAAATAGCACTTTGATGAAATACTATGCCCTGGGAGGAGACATTCAGGGAATCATGAATTCAGAACAGAAATAGGGAAGAGGTTACACTTTAGATGACCTTTTATTCGATATGTTCAGAACAGAAAGTAGGAAAACCAATATTGCAATTAGATAATTATTTATAACATCTTAACGTCTTATAATATTAAGATAATGCATTCATGTACAGAGGAATTCAGTCAACATACAATATTTCTGAAGACTGTAGTTGAACAAGAAATATAAAAAAGTAGAATGGTATAAGTGTTTCTCATTCAAGATAATCTCAATTTTGAAAATCTTACTTTCTAAAGAATGGGATGATTACTACTATAAATGAGTCTTCATTTTACGGTAATAAGCACTTCTAGTGGAATTTATGTGCAAAGTTATGATTTTAAAATCTGCAAATATGCAAAATTGCATCAAATAAGTTATGTTAATTACCCTTCGTGTTTCTTTTAGAGCTTGTCATTAATTTATTCATTCACTTTTTTTCAACGTATATTAATTGAAAGTGATGTAAGTATAAGAAAGAAAAAGTTTATGGTCTCTGCCCTCAAGAAAATCCATCTAGTGGAGCTGAAAAGAAACCTTACACTACAAGTATATTATTGTGAATGAGTTGCTGAGATAATACACTGGGTATTTTGAAATGGAATGATGATTCAGGACTGCGTGGCTGGAACAGGCTTCATTGTGGGAGCTCGAGCTGCTACTTGAAGGAAGACCAGGACTGTAAATGGAGGTGGGAAGGGAAGTAATGCTATGGAGGGGTATTGCTGGGAGCAAAGAATACAATGTAAAGACCTATTCAGGAGACAATGAAAGTTTGCAAAGCAGAATAATGAAAGACTTGATAGAAGCAAAAGATTAGGGTGAGAAGGGAAAGGGATTTTAATTTTGAAGCCCACGTTCTCAGGTACTCAAAGATGAAAATAGGGTGGCAATGTATATTGTTTTTAGGGGTGCCTATTGAAATCTCTAAAAGAGATGCTTGTATCCTCCCACCTTGACAGATTCTGATTTTTCCGCTCCCTTGTGCCCAGGTGAAAATTTATATAGTATAATGAGGAATGTTACCATCTGGCGTGTGCTGCACTCCTGAGCCTTATGAAAGCTGAAGAAAAGGAGGCTAAAGGAAAGGGGGCTACTGCAGAAAGATAGGAAGGCAGTGAAGGTGTTTGGACGGTTGGATGATGTGTACCGAGAAGAAAGTCTGGGCTACGGTGTGTTAGGGTTGTGAGAGCAAGGGAAGGCAAGCAGATGTGAAGAGTTGAGTGCAATTGTCTACAAATTGAGAAGGCAAAGGGAATATCTGAATGTTTGATGGCAGAGAAGGTGGATGCCAAAACAGCCACAGGCACGGTCCCAAAGTAGATATTTTTCTATTTTACAAAAAATAAAATCTAGAAATGAAATACAAATCTGAGCTATACAGGTTTTGGTGGGAAAGGTGGCTCTGAATTCAGGTCTGACTCCAAATTCTGCTCTCTTAACACACCATGATTTTAATTTTGGATTTCTAAGCAACCAGCAGAAAAAGGAACAACTGGAATAAGGCTGACTTTGGGGGTAAGATAAGCTTGTTTTTGACGTTTGTTGTACTGGTAGGTTGTCATGTAGCATGCTTCTGAAAAAGTGGCATTTCACTTTAGAGAGAGGTTGAGCACACAGTGCTGACATCTATTTACATAGATGTAACAACTGATAAGGATTCCAAGGGAGACAATTAAGAGTTGAAAAAGAAAAGAGAACAAAGGCTTGACCAACAATATTTTCAGGTTAGAAAAAATGGGATGGAATCAGTTATTGAGTGGCCAAGGAAGGAATCGAAAGTTATGAGGAGAAATAGGAAGTGTAGTATCACCAAAAAATAAGGAAAACACTTGCACTTTGTAAGAGATTGTCAAAGCTGTTAAATACCATAGATGTCAAGGGGACAGGTCTAATTTGGCAATTGGAAAAAAAAAATAGTTGGGCTCAGTAGTTTCATTTCAGAATAGCATTTTCACAAGAGTTAGTGTGTAATGAATGAAAAATTGAGATGGTGAAGACAGGGAAACAGATCATCTACTAAAAAGTCTGCAGACCTTTCTTCTGAGATTTTGAAAAAAAAAAGTTAGAAATTAGCATATGACAGCTAGAAGGAGGAGAAAGGTCTAGGGAAGGTTTTTTTTTTTTTGTGGTTTTTGGCCGGGGCTAGGTTTGAACTCGCCACCTCTGGCATATGGGACCGGCGCCCTACTCCTTGAGCCACAGGTGGCGCCCTACTCCTTGAGCCACAGGTGCCGCCCAGTCTAGGGAAGGTTTTAAGACTAGTTATTCTTAAAGCTTGGTAAGGAAAGAGCCAGCTAAAAGGGTAAACGATTGAAATGCAGATGAAGAAAGGGAAATTTTCTTTCTTAAATGCAAAAAAATTTAATTTCAAAAATACTGAAAACACTAATAACACCTCTAATGAACTCCAAAAAATCATAAAATACGGGGTGGTGCCTGTGGCTCAAAGGGGTAGGACGCTGGCCCCATATGCCAGAGGTGGCGAGTTCAAACCCAGCCCCGGCCAAAAACTGCAAAAAATCATAAAATAAGTTAAAGGCTCTTTTTAAATCCTCCAATTTACAAACCCTCTTCTTAATGCCATCTCTCCTGTTAATAGGTTGGTACAAATCTTTTCCAATGTTTTCCTTTATTTAAACAAATATTTCTCTTTCTTTTCTGTTTCACAACCCAAATATACCCTACCTTCTTCTTAAATAAAAAGGAAATGGTACATACTCTTTCTATATCCATATACATTTGTTTCCAAATTACTTTTTTCATTGTTCTTTCTAGGTCAGTACACTTTTAAACATATCAAATCCATCTTATTCTTTTAACAGGTGCATAGTATTTTTTTGTTTAGCTAGATTATAAGTTGCTTAGGAAATTTCTTCATTAGTAAACATTTCTTGATAGCTTAATTCTAAAAAGTGGATTGCTGTGTTGTGGGCTGACAGTCTTTGCTAGTCTGCAAAGATATCCACAAATTAAGCTTTTAAAACTGCGAATGTTACATTATATGGTAAAAAGTATTTTGCAGATGTTATTATTAACTTAATCACCTCAACTGGATAATGAAATAGGAAGATTATCCTTGATTCGGGGTGATCCCTGAAGGTAATCCCAGAGTCAAGTGATGACAGAAACTGAGCCAAGCAGTGCCAGATAGGCAGAAGTTGCTACAAGGCAAGCTTTGAAAGAGTAGGAAGATAGTACAAACTGAGGGACACAGGTAGCTTCCAGAAAAAAAAAGGAAGGAAACTTTCTCCCCAGGAGCCTCCAGAAGAGATCAATCCTGATAACATGTTAGTTTTAGTCCCATAATGCTCATTTTGGATGACATGTAGAAGACATAAATTTGGGTTGTTTTATGTTACCAATTTGTGGTAATCCAGTATGACCTTATCTGAACTTTATTGTATCTGTAAAGACTATTTCCATAGCTGGGCGTTGTGGCGGGCGCCTGTAGTCCCAGCTACTCGGGAGGCTGAGGCAAGAGAATCGCTTAAGCCCAGGAGTTGGAGATTGCTGTGAGCTATGTGAGGCCACGGCACTCTACCAAGGGCCATAAAGTGAGACCCTGTCTCTACAAAAAAAAAAAAAAAAAAAGACTATTTCCAAATAAAGTCACATTTATGAGATTAGGATTTGAACATAACCTTTTGGGGGGGCAATTCAACTCACATCTTCATTAAAAAAAAAATCTCATCTGTGAGTGATTTTAACATTTGATTTCTAGGAACCTACTGTTTAATTATGACCTTGTTATTGCCACATCCCAATGATAAAATTATTACTTTTTTTTTGAGACAAAGTCTCACTGTGCCGCCCTTGGTAGAGTTCTGTGATGTCACAGCTCACAGCAACCTTTGATTCTCTTGCCTCATCCTCCCAAGTAGCTGGGACTATCAGCGCCCCCCACAATGTCTTGGTATTTTTTTGTTGTTGTTGCAGTTGTCTTTTTTTTTTTAGAGACAGAGTTTCACTTTATTGCCCTCGGTAGAGTGCCGTGAAGTCATAGTTCACAGCAACCTCCAACTCCTGGGCTTAGATGATTCTCATGCCTCAGCCTCCTGAGTAGCTGGGTCTATAGGCGTCCTCCACAATGCCCAGCTATTTTTTTTTTTATTTCCCCCCAACCCCCGGCTATTTTTTTTGTTGTTGCAATTTGGCCGGGGCTGAGTTAGAACTTGCCACCCCCCGTATACAGGGCCGGCCTCGGTGTATGTGGCCAGCGCCCTAACAGCTGAGTTATGGGCGCCGAACCAAAATTCTTGTTGGAGTTGAGATTTTATAAGTCCCAAAGGAAATAGCTGATCATAGGCGGATATTTTGGGATGACTTAAGCGTACAACAAAAAGCACCCCAGATTATACACATGTAGCCCATTTTCGAAAGAAATAAAGATAGTAAACAAGCAAAACTAAGCAATGTTTTTACACACATATACACAGAGTGTATGTGGTCTATTTATGAATATACCTTAAAAGCAGCTAAGTGAAGGAAAGGGTAAGGAATGGCATAAGCAGGAGGACACGGTGGGTGTGTATTAACTTCCATTACTTACACATGTGTCCATTAATACTCTTTTGTATGCAATATGTAATAAAACAGCGTCCTAGATATGCTTTAATGTAAACTTGTTTCAAAATAACACAAACTTTAAAATAAACGGCTTATAAACGGTCGAAAATATGCTTTGAGAAAAGAGCGTCAAGTGATGAATTCAGAAATCAACACTGGAAAGAAGTACCAACTGTTTTACCAAACTAACTTTTCCAGGTGTTAATTGAAAAAGCTCACAGATAACGAAGCACCGGGTAAACCCAAACTAATTATGAAACAGTAAAATAATCTGTGCTTCTATGAAATTCAAGTACTAACAAATTAGGAGGCTCACAGAGTGACCAAAAGCATTTTCTGAACAACAGCTCTCACGCTACTTCGCCACCTTCCCGGTGAAAATACCTTTTCTTGGAGATCCCAGTCCAAGCAGAGACACTTGCCCTATTCTAACATGGCTCCGACAGCCACAACTTAAATATAGCGCATGTCCGGAAGTTACGTAACCCCCCCATAAGGTAGCACGCCCCTCCCCGTGGGGAGAGTTTCCGCCATTTTTGAAAATCGGGAAGGTGCCTGGGATAAGTGTAATTGCCGCCACCATGGCAGCCTTTGCCGTGGAACCTCAGGCGCCCTTATTGGGTGAGTGAAAAACTGTTCTTTTGCTGGCAGTGCAAAGACTGAAAGGCAGTAGTCAGGCGCTTGCTTGCCTTCTGGTTTTAGTCGTGGAGGGGGAGTCCTGGGTCTCCCCAAGTTCCTAGTCGCTCCCTTCCCTGGTTCGAGTCGTCGCCACCTTACTGCTACCGAGGTGGCTGCGGGAAGCTATGCGTCCAGGGAGGGCGAAGAAGCGGCCGTCCGGCTGTATTTGTGCTCCCTCACACTATACCCACACTAGACTGGCCCATACCTGAGAATCCCCTAAATGCCTGAGAAGCGACGCTTGGTTGCTGGGTTCCCGGAACCTCGGAAGCGTCTTAGGGAAGGAACTGACCGGTGTGCACGTGGGTGGGCGGTGCCGGGTAGTGTTTGGTACAGTCCACTGCTCCTTGTCATCTATGCTGCCAGTTCCTGTTTTGACTCCTTTATACTCTCTCGGGCTTTGCAAAAGGAATCTGTTATTGGAAGATTGAATCGTGCGACATTTAATCAACCAGGTGATGGTAGTCATTGAAATATTGGTCTTTATAGCAGGCTAGGCGTTTGAACGATTTTTTCCCGCCTTTATCTAGGGACAGTGCCTCTAAGTATTGAGGGAATTGTTCGTTTCTTTTAATAAGTCATGATCAAATTTTTAAAGATTCTCATTGTTTGTTGGGAAGCCTTGTTGAAATATGTCGTCTTTGAAAAAATTCTGCCAAGTTAACGGCTTGTTGATTTCTTCCCCCCCCCTTGCTGGGTTTTGTGATTTTTAGAATAGAAAAACAGTCTGTTATACTTACCCGATAGAGATCGGGAAGCTCTTAATTTTCAGTTAGAAAGTTTTCTATTCAACAAAACATTTTGTAGTGTATATTTGTTACAGATGGGAATAAACCCATCCCTGTATAGTGTCTGGTCAGAAATCTGACATTACTTCCACATATTCCAGGTACTTGCTAGTATATTAAAACTTCAACAAACTGTGCCACCTGAGTACTTACCATTAGGAGTACAGACTGTGAAATGGAATTTAGGACCCCGCCGCGCAGCATCCATTGGTTAATTTCTCTCTTTAAGTGAAATTTAGCCCAGAGGGATGGTTAGTGACTCTCCAGATTAAGAGCCTGCTGTGCCCTCCTCACTCTCTTGAGCTTTCTGTTTTGTCAGTGTAGGTCCAGATATATCAGAACTTTCCTTAATCTAATTCTTATCTTGTCATATATGCATTTTTTTTCTTCTGGGGTATGGGAGAGTGAAGGTAGCTGGTGGTGTTATCAAAAACTGTTTTTGTTGCTGTTGTTTTGTAAATGTTCACAATATGCTTTTAGTTTAGGCTTTTGGTTTGATTTTCGTTTTTGTTCTTTGGAAATATTTAGTGTCATGTAACATAGTAACCAGGACTTTATAAAATAATTACAATGTAATTATAGTTTTTCATACCTTATTTCAGAGTTACTTGGCCTTTTTTCCTTTTTTATACACTTGTGTTAATATCTAGGTTACTTATAATAGGAAATAAGAGGAAAAAATAGGTAACTGACAGTTTGGTATAGGAGGAAACAAATTTTTGAGGCTATTTAGAAGTTCATTAATAGTTAATAAAAACCATATAAGTAACATATTAAACATCTGACCTTTGAGTAATCATATTCAGGCTTGTTACTTAGTTTTTATAAGAGATTTCACATTCTACATTTACACATAAATCATTCAGTTTTTGCTATTATAAGATACTGGTAGAGGGCAGCGCCTGTGGCTCAAGGAGTAGGGCGCCAGTCCCATATGCCAGAGGTGGTGGGTTCAAACCTAGCCCCGGCCAAAAACCACACACACACACAAAAGATACTGGTAGAATAATAATAATTAATGTTTATTGAGCACTTACTGTATATCAAGTACCAGGTCAAGTGCTTTACTTGCTGTAATTCTAGATGTTCTGAAGATGTTGTGCTTATGCTGATTTTGCTCAGAGAACTTGAACCCACATTTCAGGCTCCCTTCTGTTTTCCTTACTATGCTATTTTCTTCTGAAATTAGAATGGTATATCTTGCTCATCTTCATAAAGGGAATAATAATGCCTACCCCCTGTAAATTGTGAAGATTGATTTTTTTTTTTTTTTGTAGAGACAGAGTCCCACTGTACCGCCCTCGGTAGAGTGCCGTGGCGTCACACGGCTCACAGCATTGATTTTTGAATTGACAGTTGTGAGGTATCAGTTCTCTCTTTAAATTTACTTTATGTTAGGGAGATTTTTATTGATTATTAACTTTAAAACTAATGATTTAAAAAGTGATTAAAGAATAAATTTTCCAGCTCAGTGCCCATAGCTCAATGGTTAGGGCGCCAGCCACATACACTGAAGCTGTCGGGTTTGAGCCCAGCCTGGGCCTGTTAAACAACAATGACAACTGCAACCAAAACAAAAAAAATAGCTGGGTAATGTGGTGGGCACCTGTAGTCCCAGCTACTTGGGAGGCTGAGGCAAGAGAATTGCTTAAGCCCAAGAGTTTGAGGTTGCTGTGAGCTGTTACACTAGGCACTCTACCGAGGGCAACGTAGTGAGACTCTGTCTCAAAAAAAAAAAAAAAAAAAAAATGAAAAATAAAATAAATTTTCCAACTCTCCTTCATGTGTTTCCGAGTTAAAATGCTAGTTATCACTTGTTTTGCAAGTGGTCTGATGTGTGCATGATTACACTTACATCCCCCAAAATGGTTCACTGTATTATAAATGGGGAAGAAGAAATAAGACACTTAGCAAGCTAAACTATGTCTGACTTACTAAGACTTTGTGTAATTAACTAGTGCATCCTGCCCTTGTGTTTGGTTGCTACATAGTAGAAACTAACCCAGAAATGGAGAGAAGTTATTCTGTTTATTTAGGGATTTTTTAGAGATAATGTTTTAAATTTAAAAATAAGTATGTGTATGCCAAGCATATATGTATTAAAACAGGAAATAAAAATAAATGTTCATTTTTTTAAACTTGTGAAAATACTGTAAACAAAAACAGCTGTTAAAGATTATTAACATTGTGAATACAGGTAATTTTACATTTTTATAGAAATAGTTTCTTTGGCTTTGAAAATAATTCAACTATAGTTCTATATTATTAAGTTTTTACTACATTCTCAAAATTGTACTGGATTCTTCTAGAATTGTACATCTTCTTGCTAGATATTATAACGGTAAAGTCCTTAAGTTTTATTTTTTTGTCATTTAGGATCTGAACCAATGATGCTGGGTTCACCAACATCTCCAAAGCCAGGAGTTAATGCCCAGTTCTTACCTGGATTTTTAATGGGTGATTTACCAGCTCCAGTGACTCCACAACCTCGATCAATTAGTGGTCCTTCTGTAGGGGTAATGGAAATGAGATCACCTTTACTTACAGGTAGGTGAATTGGTTTATAGTAGCACGAATACACATTTTACAATTTTAAAGAGTGGTGTATCATTCACCCTCATTGACACATTTATTACTTAAAAAAATTAATACTTTACAGTTAAGCAAAGGTTTTATTTTAAGGCTTTGGGAATGGGAGGGTAAGCAGTATAAGCAACTATAATTTCAAGAACCATTCATTAAAAAATGTGTTCTGTGGGCAGCGCCTGTGGCTCAGTGGGTAGGGCACCGGCCCCATATACTGAGGGTAGTGGGTTCAAACCTGGCCCCTGCCAAACTACAACAAAAAGCCGGGTGTTGTGGCAGGTGCCTGTAGTCCCAGCTACCTGGGAGGCTGAGGCAAGAGAATCGCCTAAGCCCAGGAGTTGGATGTTGCTGTGAGCTGTATGATGGCATGATACTCTACCGAGGGCCATAAAGTGAGACTCTCTCTACCAAAAAAAAAAAAAGTGTGTTCTGTATTTCATTTGTTCTAAGATGCCTTCGATTTGTAAAATTTATCATTATTTTAAGTAACACTAAAAACACTAAATATGACTCAATGCCAAGATTCCATTTTTGGTAAAATATATTCTTATTTTAGAGCTGTTAAAGTGTGCATGTGAGTGAGGGAGAGTGCCTCTTAGAATTGATGAAATGTGGGTTAGCTTCAACTAAATTCATTCTTAATAATTCATCTTAAAAATACAAGAATAGCAAATATTGAGTCAAAAGAAATGTAATATGAAAATTTGTAAATATGAATTCTATTTCTAGTCATAGTGAATTAAGATTTTCACATATAGCATGATTAGTGAAAGAGCTTTGCAAGCTAGGCGGAGTTTTTTTTCTTTTGACACAGAATATGCACTTGTCAACAAAGGTAACCTGTATTTATGATAGGACTCCCTTAGGTAAAAGAAAAATATTTTTAAAACTGGAATTTTAACTATTTTAAATTATATTTGAAGGCTGAGGAGGGAGAATCGCTTGAGCTCAGGAGTTCGAGACTCGCCTGAGCGACAGTGAGACCCCGACTCATGAAAAAAATGGAAAAACCCAGCCGGGCGCTACGGAGAGCGCCTGTAATCCCAGCGGCTTCTGGAGGCTGAGGCAGTGGGGTGCCCTCAGCCCGGGTCTGATGTTGCGGTGAGCTACCACGCCCACTGCACTCTGCTCAGGGACATAGGGTGGGACCCTGTCTCAACAAAAAAAATAAAATAAAATGAAGTAATTCACTTAACATTATTTTCTGGACAGATTTTTTATTTGAAATGTATTTTATTGCAGCTACCATATATTGAGCATTTATGAGGCAGGCATATGTTAATTATATTTTGTATATATTATTTCACTTATCAACCTTAAAGGGTAGGTGATATCCTCATTTTTCTAAAGAGGAAACTGTGGATAAACACAATAAATAATTTGCTAGAGCTCACTTGTTAAAAAGTGATAGAGTACTTTAAAGCCTATGTCAGACTCATTCTATAGCCTATGCTCTAAATAGTGTGTGCATTACTTGCTGGCCAAACTCAGACATTAGTCTTAAGGAGGGCCTGGGCTGCATGGTTATTCGGCATTATGTGCCTATTCAAAGAGCCTTAAGATAAAACCTTTGCTTTATTTATAAAAACATCTTTATGTCACAGAGGTTGGTTTTTATGTGTCTTTATTATGTATCTAAATATATTTCTAATGTGAGAAATATGAATGGGATCTATTTAATCTTGACAGGCAAATTCTACACTAAGGAATTACACATATTCAGATATCCACAGTCTGGAGCTGTTTTAATATACTTCCTATGAGAAATGGGATCAAGTTTTGTGTTGAAATGTTAAGCATTTTGTAGAGAAAGCAAAAGTTATATGTGTTTTCTAAAAACTGAAATTTCTATTAACTACTTATTTTTTTTTAGAGACAGTCTCACTTTGTTGCCCTCGGTAGAGTATCGTGGCATCACAGCTCACAGCAACCTCCAGCTCTTGGGCTTAGGTGATTCTCTTGCCTCAGCCTCCTGAGTAGCTGGGACAACAGGTGCCTGCCACAATGCCTGGCTATTTTTTTGTTGCAATTTGGCCGGGGCCAGGTTCAAACCCGCCACCCTCTGTATATGGGGCTGGTGCCCTACTGACTGAGCCACAGGCACCATCCTAACTTCTTATTTTGAAACCTTTTATTCAAAGTGTAGTCTGCACATCAGCAGCATTGACATCACCTGTTAGAACTGCATAATCTCACACTTCACCCAACACCTTTTGAATCAGAGTCTGAATTTTAAGATTCCCCAGGTGACTCTTCAGCATGTTAAAATTTGAAAAGAACTAGGAAGCAAGAGTTTAAGTCTCGATGCCTGTAGCACAGTGGTTACAGTGCCAGCCACATACACCAAGGGTGGTGGGTTCCATCCCAGCCTGGGCCAACTAAACAACTGCAACAAAAAAATAGCCAGGTGTTCTGGCGGGTACTTGTAGTCCCAGCTACCTGGGAGGATGATGCAACAGAATCGCTTAAGCCCAAGAGCTGGAGGTTGCTGTGAGCTGTGGTTGCACGGAGGTTGCACGGCACTCTACTGAGGACGACATTATGAGACTCTGTCTCAAAAAAAATTTTAAATAAATATTTCAAAAATGTTAAAAAAAAATTTTACGAGAAAGAGTCTGCTTTTGTTTTCTCACGTGATTATATATTTTTTGTGTCTTGTAGGAGGATCACCACCACAACCAGTTGTACCAGCTCATAAAGATAAAAGTGGAGCTCCACCAGTTAGAAGTATATATGATGACATTTCTAGCCCAGGACTTGGATCAACGCCTTTATCTTCAAGAAGACAGGTGATATATGTACCTTCATGATCCATAATGCATAACTTCATGTTTTTATGTGGCTATACAGTGAGGATCAGTAATTTGAAATGTTTCCTTGAGGTCTATCTTGGTGTAACTGTGTTGCATAGAGTAAGTATTAAACACATTTATCATGGAATCTACTTAAATTGTGTACATCATGGAATGTACTTAAAAATGTAGAACCTTCAGATTGTTTTCTTGTGTAAGTTTTCTGTGGTTTTTACAAGTATGCCTTTATCCACCTGCCCGTGTTCTCAGCCTACTTAACAAAACATGTAGAATATGATTATGGTTTAAGAAGTTTAATATTTAGAGCGGTGCCTATAGTTCAGTGGGTTGGGTACCAGACACATACACCGAGGCTGGAGGGTTCGAACCTCGCCTGGGCCAGCTAAAACAACAATGACAACTGCAATAACAACAACAACAAAAATAGCCGGGCGTTGTGGATGGTAGCCCAGCTATTTGGGAGGCTATTTGGGAGGCTGAGGCAAGAGAATCGCTTGAGTCCAAGAGTTTGGGGTTGCTGAGAGCTGTGACAGCTTTTTTTTTTTTAAAGTTTAATATTTATAAATTTGTGAAAGAACAAATGAGGATTCAGGTTTTATACAAATGTAGGGTTTTATCCAGATTTTAGGCACTTAGTAGTGATTTGGGCTCTTAGTTTTAAGAGTGATTTTATAGGCAGTTCATGAGTTATAAACATCTGAGTTACAACTTGCACTTACAAATGGAGGCTCTTCTAGGTAGAAGGTAAATGTACCTGTTCCAGCGTACATACAAATTTAACATAAGAATAAACTTATGGAACCCATCCCTTTTGTAACCTGGGGACTGTTTTGATATACATATAAGACTTGTATCTTTTTAGAGGCATATTAACTGGTTACTTATTTTGCTAAAAAATGCTGCCTCCTGGGCGGCGCCTGTGGCTCAGTGAGTAGGGCGCCGGCCCCATATACCGAGGGTGGCGGGTTCAAACCCAGCCCCGGCCAAACTGCAACAAAAAAATAGCCGGGCGTTGTGGCGGGCGCCTGTAGTCCCAGCTGCTCGGGAGGCTGAGGCAAAAGGATCGCGTAAGCCCAGGAGCTAGAGGTTGCTATGAGCCGTGTGACACCACGGCACTCTACTGAGGGTGGTACAATGAGACTCTGTCTCTACAAAAAAAAAAAAAAAAAAAATGCTGCCTCCTGAATATTTATGAGCTCATTGTTCAGTATGTTTCTGGTATATAGTGTTCCAATGGTGGTAAGTTTAGCATGCTTCTGGGATATATGGTGTTCTGATGGTGGTAACTTTTGGTTGGTGTAGGTGTTCTAATGGTATTGTTTTCGGTCATAGGGTATATTTAAGGTAGACGTTCTCTGTTTTGATGGGACTGACAGCTAGAAAAAAATGTGTGATACTTAATGAAATACTTACTATGTGCAGGCCCCGATTTTACAATTTCTTTTCTTTTTTTTTTTTGAGACAGAGTCCTGTTATGTCACCTGCGGTAGAGTGCTGTAATGTCACAGCTCACAGCAACATCTAACTCTTGGGCTTAAGCGATTCTCTTGCCTCAGCCTCCCATGTAGTTTGGAACTACAGACACCTGCCACAATGCCCACCTATTTTTTTGTTGCAGTTGTCATTGTTGTTTGGGAGGTCTAGGTCAGTTTGAACCTTCCTGCCTCCGTATATGTGGCTGGCGTCCTAACCACTGAGCTATGGGCACCAAGCCATGATTTTTTTTTTTACAGTTTTTGGCCGGGGCTGGGTTTGAATCCACCACCTCCGGCATATGGGTCCAGCGCCCTAGTCCTTTGAGCCACAAGCACCACCCAACCATGCCATGATCTTATAATTTCTAATGTATCATTTAATCCTTACAGTGAATCTGAGGTAGCTGTTATGAACTTCATTTGTCCCTGGTAAAACTAGGACACAGAAAGGTTAAGGAATTTTTCAAGGGGAAACACAGCTAGTCTGTAGCAGAGCCAGGCTGTAAACACTGGTAGTCTTAAATCTAAACCCAGTATCTTGATTGGATATTTTTGTTAATAGAAGAGTTTTTACCTACTTTAATCTTCAATATTTTCATATTTAAAGGGATTAGTATTGCTAATTTTCTACCTTTGTTACTTTCTATTGGTAGTGGTAGGAGTATTCCGTCTTATTGTGGTTTGAATCTATAGTATTTCGTAGTTTGTGTCTGTTTAAAAATTCTATCACTTTTCTGTTTTTCTGTGTGAACTTGGTGATTTGAAGAACATCATTTTCTGTGTTATTTTATTTATTTTTTTTTTGCCGGGGCTGAGTTTGAACCCGCCACCTCTGGCATATGGGACCGGCGCCCTACTTTCTGTGTTGTTATAAAAATTGGAAATGAGGATCTAAAAACAAATAGCTATCATGTTACTTTCTATAAGGTATTTTTTGAACAATGTAACTTTTGTTTTAAATAACATGTTAAAGAGTCTAGCACAGTGGTTCTCAACCTTCCTAATGCTGCATTGTGTTTTCATTGTTAAAAAGGGGTTGCAACCCACAGGTTGAGAACCGCTGGCCTAGCATGTTTCAGGTTACTACTGTTTAATTAGAGTACCTTTGGGCTGTGAGCAAGAGGCCTCTCTAGTACTTGATGAAATTCAATTACATATTGAACAAAGCTTTTTAATATTTACTTTGTTTATGTTTTGGTCATGCAGTTTTACCTTAACACTTTCTTCTGTTTTTGTGTAGCCAAACATTTCAGTAATGCAAAGTCCTGTTGTTGGAATTACAACTACTACCCCTGGAACAGGTAAGCAACTCTTTAAACACCAAAGATTAGTCTGTTCTTTGAATGATGGTAATATACGACTTCTGTTGATAATTGCCAAAATTTTTTCTTTTCTATTTTAAACTTGTAAATTTTCTCAAAAGGTATGATGAGATATTCTCAAAATATTAAGAATTTAATGTATATGTACATACTTAATAGATATTTGAAGTGTTTTCTGAGTTATTAAAAATTGTGTAATTTAAAAAAGCTGTTGGAATTGGAAAGAAAAGTAATATTGAGGAAACTAAATAATAAAGGTGTTTTGAGAAATATTAAAGCATAGCTGTAAATCTAAATGTGATTACATATAAGCAATATAAGCAACCACTGATCATATCTATTTTTTTCTTCAAGAGTAATGATATTTTTATTATCATCAGCATTGGATAATCCCATGTATTCAGAAATCTACAATCCTATCAAATGTTTATTGAATACATACTTTGGTCACCTAACCACATACCACACTCTGGGAAATAGTAAACAAGTAGATAATCTCTGTCTTTGACCTTAGGTTTATTTGCACAATTTATATATAAACAAAATAGATAAATTATAAAGTTTGTAAGAAGGTAATGTTTTTTGGAGGAGAGAAGCAACAATGGAGAGTAGGAGGTGGAGGCTTATAGTTTTATTTAATTTTTGTTTTTGAGACAAAGTCTCACTATGTCACCCTCAGTAGATGCCCTGGCATCACAGGGCACCTGAGCAACCTCATTGAGCAACCTCAAACTCCTGGGCTCAAGTGATTGTCTTGCCTCAGCCTCCCTCGTAGCTGGGACTACAGGTGCCTGCCACAACACCCAGCTGTTCTTAGAGACAGAGTCTCACTCTTCCTCAGGCTGGTCTCGAACCCATGAGCTCCAGCAATCCATCTGCCTTGCCCTCACAGAAGGCTGGGATTATAGACCTGAGCCACTGCGTCCAGCCTTATATTTTTAAATAGGATAATGTATTAATTCCCTATTGTTGCCATAACAAATTACCACAAACTTAAAAGTGGGTTAAATAGTACAAATGTGTAATCTTTTGGCTCTGGATGTCATAAGTTTGAAATGGGTGTCAGTGGGCTAAAAGTAAAATATGGGAAAGGTACGGAGTCTTTGGGGATACCCTCTTTTCTTGCCTTTCTACTTGTAGAGGCTGCTCACATTGCTTGGCTTGTGGTCCTCTTCCTTTATTTTCAAAGCCAACAATTTTGCAGCTCTCTTGGTCTTATTTCCCTCTTTTGTCTTTTAAGGACCTTTGCTAAATATGTTGGGCCCTTGTGGATAATCTCCCTATTGTAAGTCAGCTGATTAGCAGCATTAATTCTATCTGCAACCTTAATTTATCTTTGCCAGATAAAACCACATATTCACAGGTTCTAGGGATTTGTCATGGACATCTTTTGGGGGGGAAGGGGAGGGTCATTATTCTACCTACCACAGATAGTTAGGAAATAAGTAACATTTGCCTGGACTAAGTGAGGGAAGTAGGGGAAAAATGTTCTCCAGGGGTCCTCACACTTTTTAAACAGGGGGCCATTTCACTGTCCTTCAGACGGTTGGAGGGCTGGACTATACTTAAAAAAAAAAAAAACAAAAAAAAACTATGAACAAATTCCTATGCACACTGCACATATCTTATTTTGAAGTAAAAAAACAAAACAGGAACAAATACAATCACACCGCCTCATGTGGCCCATGGGCCGCAGTTTGAGGACCCCTGTAAGGAACAGCAAGTATAAAAGTCTTGAGGTCGGAGTATGTCTGGTGTGTTTAAGGAAGAATAAGAGGCCGGTACAACTAAAATGGAATAAGTGAGGGAAAGAATAGTAGAAAATGAGATCAGGGAGGTAGTGGCAGGGCCTTGAATGTAGGTCATTATAACAATTTGTCTTTACTTAGAAAAGGTAGAAAACAATTTAGGATGAGACTGCTTTTGTGATGAGAATAGTTGAGGGGTAAGAGATTTGGGTAGAAGCAAAGAGACCAATTAGGAGGTTACCACTAATCCGGATGAGAGGTGGTGGTGACATAAGAAGAAGGCAGGAAAGCAGGAAAAGAAGAGCAAGCACAATTAAAAAAAAAAGATGCAGCATAAGAACCAATAGGCAAGATAGTAGATTTGGACTTAACCAGATCAACAGTTACATAAAATGAAATGTGCTAAACACTTCCTTTAGAAGGCAGAGATTGAGCCGGGCGTTGTGGCGGGCGCCTGTCATCCCAGCTACTCGGGAGGCTGAGGCAAGAGAATCGCTTAAGCCCAGGAGTTGGAGGTTGCTGTGAGCTGTGTGAGGCCACGGCACTCCACCGAGGGCCATAAAGTGAGACTCTGTCTCTACAAAAAAAAAAAAGAAGGCAGAGATTGTTAGAATGGATAACAAAAGCAATGTCCAACTATAAGTTGGATCCTTCAATTCACCAAGTCTAGATTTCTTCAGTCTATGAGCCCTCATTGGCAGTGTCCTTAGTTTAGATTTCTTTTAACAATTTGCTGAAGGCAGTTTCGGGTTTTTTAACATGCTCCTTATAATTCTTGCAGCTTCTACTCATTGTCTGATTCTAAAGCCACTTCCCCATTTTTAGGTGCATACCAGTCGCACCTGACGTGTACCAAAATCTGTATTAGTTTTCTATTGCGGCTGTAACAAATTACCACAAACTGTGGCTTAAGACACCCCAGTTATTTTGTTATCTCATAGTTCCTATAGGTCAGATGTCTGGGCACTGCTTAGTTTTTTGCTTAGAGCTCAGGTATCACCAGGGCTGTGTTTCTTTCTGTAGTGTCTGGGGATGAACATGGTTCCATCCTTAGTTTAATTGTTGGCAGAATTGAGTTTCATGTGTATGTGAGAGGGATGAGGCCTCTGTTTACTTGCGGCTGTCACTTTGAGGTTGTTCCTAGCTTCTAGAGGCTGCAGAACTAACTCATTTGTTAGTTCATTGGTCTCTTTCTTACATTTTCACATACAGTAATGACACATGAAGACCTTTTTTATGCTTCATGCCTTCTGCTGTTGCTGAGTGCTCATTTGATTATCTTGGCCCCAACAGAGATAATCTAGGGTAATTTCTTACTTTAAGATCAGCTGATTATTAACCTTAATTTGATTTGTAGAGTTCCTTCACAGCAATACCCAGATTAGTATTTGAGTGAATTACCAGTCAGACCTGGGGACAGATACCTTGGGAACATCTTTAGAAGTCTGTCTGCCATGTGTATCAAGGTCAAAAAGCAAGTATGTTACTCCATTCTTTTCAGCTACGTAAGTGAGGTGAAGTGTTTTAGTGAAATTGGTTCTAGTTTTAACAAACTTAACCTGATCAAACTCCTGTAACATGCAGATGACAAGGCTTTGTTACACACACAGATAGTGACTATTCAGTTGTTTGAGTCAGTAAGGGATCTGAGGGATATTGAAAATGCAAAAACATGTAAAGTAATGTATTTTATGTTTTAGAGGCTCTCAGTTGACTGAAAAGCATAGATTTTGTTATTGTGATCAAGTAGAAAAGCACAGGATTGAAGTTGATGAAATACCCTTTGGTAACTATTTTTTTTTTCTAATACAAAGGGTAACTTTTTTTTCTAATAGAGTAACTTCTATGAGGTTTAATAATTGTAGAAATCATATATAATACTATAAAAACTGTGATAGGAAAAATACACCTACCATGAATTGGCCACTGGGAGCCACTGCTGCTTCTGTTTTGAATGTAAAGAGTTTAGAAAGTCTTAATGGCACGTAAGTGAGAAAGAATATTTTTGAAAAGATATGATTGTGGAGACCTATCATGCATTGCCAGTAATAATCAAGAGATAGAAAAGGGGAGCTGACAAGAAAATTGAGGGGGGAACTTAGACTTTTCACTTTCTAACAATTTTTTCAGCTTCTATAAATATAGAAGGGTTTGGGGGCTATAATTTGTAAATTTGAGCTGAGATTGGTAACTTTTATAAAGTGATG
Source organism: Nycticebus coucang (assembly GCF_027406575.1). Classification (NCBI taxonomy): domain Eukaryota; kingdom Metazoa; phylum Chordata; class Mammalia; order Primates; family Lorisidae; genus Nycticebus; species Nycticebus coucang. Next base: position 80,084,564 of record NC_069786.1, read on the forward strand.
CTATGGGATATAATAGCATGAGTGCAATTTTTTGGTTAGGTGCTTTTTTTTTTTTTTTGCCCATTAAGGAAGTTTTTGCTTTGGTTTTAGTTCTGTAACTGATGTTAAGATCTCTTTTTGGAATCTCATTTCTGGTGCAGGACAACCTTAGTCATAAGACAAGTAGGAAATCTGTACTGAAGAATATCAGAAACTCTTTCAACCGTGCTATCTTATTGCCCCTGGTAAAGAACATTGAATGTGTGTGCTCTGTCTTTTTTCATTCTCATTCTTCAGTTTTCTTCTGTTGCTGTTTAACATTTTCTCTAATTTTTTTCCTCTTTTATTTTTAAATTTTTTCTTTCACTTATAATATCAACTCCCTAACAGATGTTAAGCTACTTATTAATGAACTAGAATCCTTGTTTGTGTTAGTATATTGTTAACAGGTTAAAGGTGATATACTGTAAGATAGGGGTGTTTAACCTGTAGCCTATGGGGTGCCTGCTGATTTTGTGAGGACTATTTTTGGTTATCTGTGGTGGTGGATATCATGAAAAGTATGCACACTAACCTTTTTTTTTTTTTTTTGCTAATCAGCTTTTCTTAGTGTTTGTGCATTTAACGTATAGCCTAAGACCACTCTTATTCTTCTAGTGTGTGGCAGAGGAAAAACAAAAATGGTTGGACACCCCTGCAAATGTAGCACATTTGATGCATTTTATTGATGCAGGGAACTTAGGGTCCTGATAGTGTTCCTAGAAAGGGAGAAAAAGGACTCTTCTTTTTCTGATCTGGGTTAGCATCTTATTATATCAGCTCCTTTTAAAGCTCTCTCTGCTTGGCTCTTACCTTTTCTCATTACTGGATTATCAACTCTTTCAGGACAGATTTTTTTTCTTCTGTATATTGATTGTTTACCCATCACAGAGCTGGGTCCAAAGGGCCTTAGTAAATGTTTGTTGATTGAACGTGTTGATGTATGAAAGTTGTAGTGAATTGAGTGGTGGCCCCCAAAACAATATGTCCACATCCAAATCCCTGGAACCATGATTGGCCTTATTTGACTTCCAAATCTGATTAAGTTAGGATCTTCAGAGGAGGCTCTCTCAAAACAATGGAGAGTTAAAGAGGGCACAGGTGGGGGGTCAGTCATCCTAGATTACCTGGATGGTCCCTAAGTCCAATTACAAGTGTCCTTATAAAAGAGGCAGAAAGACATTTGACACAGAAAAGGAGGAGAAACACAGAGTAGGTGGTGATGTGGTTAGAGGTAGAAGCAGGGGTGGGGAGCTTGAAGTCGTAAGGCTGTGAGTGGCCCTCCACATCCTCAGGTATAGCCCCTTTGACCGAATCCAAACTTCACAGAATAAAACCCTTTATTAAAAGAATTCAGATTCAGTCAAAAAGCTGCATTCAGGGATCCGGAAGTCCACATGTGGTCCTATGGCTGCAGGTTCTGTTGTTACCAAAGCAGACCAGCAGTCACTAGAAGGTGGGGGAGGCAAGCAGTAGATTCTTACCTAGAGTCTTCATTGTGCATGTGGCCTTGCCAACAACTTGATCTTGGACTTGCTGGCTTCTAGAACTGTGGGAACAAATTTATGTTTTAAGCCATACAGTTTGTGGTAATTTGCTATGCAGCCGCAGGAAACAGATATATGTATATAGATTTTTGAGGCAATGAAAATCCCAACATTAATATCTACTACTAAGTAAGAGGATTGGTGTGTGTACAATTTGGCAAGGCATGATTTTTCTTAATAATACAAAGTAAAAACTGAACTTATTCTAGACTGTATTAATTTCTTATTACTGCTGAACTGTATTATCACAAATTAGTGACTTAAAGCCACTCATACTTATTATAACTCTGGAGGTCAGAATTCTGAAATAGGTCTCACTATGCCAGTATAGGCTTTGGCAGAGCTACATTTCTTCTGGAAGTGGGGGAAATTTTCTCCCCTTTTTCAGCTTCTAGGGGCTGCTTATATTCTTTGGCTCCCTACCATTTTCAGAGCCAGTAATGGCAAGTGATTCTTACTTAACTTCACTGTTTTTCCTCCTCCTTCCCATTTAAGGACCCTTGTGATTATATTGGGCCCATCTGGATAATCTAGGGTAATTCTATTTTTAATCTGTCACCAAGCATTTATTTAATCTCATGTCAAATTAGTTATGGTACCATTGAGTGGTCTCCAGTTATGGTGGGGGTAATACTTTATGTTTTAGTCAAAATAATTCATTCAGATAGTTTAAAACAATTAAGTAGTACTATATTTTTGCCATGTATAATGCATACTTTTTTCCCCCAAACTTTTGAGGGAAAAATAAGGGTGCACATTTTACACGAGTAGTACAAATTCTCTATCTGTATAAAGGTTTTTAATTCTTTTATTTATGTTTATGCATTAAAAGTGTAACTATAGAAAGCAGTAATGATACTCATAGGCAAAACAATACCCTGCAATATGGTAATTTTGCCTCTAATGCGCTAGTTCCCTCCCTGGCCATCCTGTCACCAGGCAGGCACCTCATCTGCAGGAGCCTCCAGCCCACTCAGCCAATAGCTCTGGACACGGCCATTGCCACCATCTTGGAAGTGGGTACTCTGCCTATGGAAATGTGACAGTTCAAGACCTCTGTGAAAGGAGGGTGGAAGTGGCTGTGCAGTGGTGCCTCCTTCCCCCATGAGAGGCATGAGGTGGGGGGGGCCAGCTGCTGTGGAGAATCTGAGAGCAAGCTCAGGTGGCAGGTGGGAGTGGTCAAGTCGACCTGAGGGTCTGACCTCCTCCAACTGTCCCCTCCTAGCCCACCATTGTTCCCACATCCTCTCTTTTTCTGTTCCCACCCATGTCCCTTGGTGGGAATGTGGCCATAGCTGCTCTGCTGAGAACCCCTGGCTTACTTATTTCCCAGGAGGCTGGTGTGAGGGGGCCAGAGCTGGCCCTGCTGGCCCTGGGCTCCCAATGGCAGATCTTTCCCTTTCTGGGTTGCCTTGTCTCTTGTACAGCTGGCACTATTCTGTGGCCCTCAGGATACTGCACTAACAAGAAAAAGATTTGTTCTGTAAAGACATCTTTTTTTTGTTTGTTTATTTTTATTTATTTATTTTTTATTGTTGGGGATTCATTGAGGGTACAATAAGTCAGGTTACACTGATTGTAAAGACATTTTTTAAGACTCAATTTCTTTTTTTTTTATTGTTGGGGATTCATTGAGGGTACAATAAGCCAGTTACACTGATTGCAATTGTTAGGTAAAGTCCCTCTTGCAATCATGTCTTGCCCCCATAAAGTGTGACACACACTAAGGCCCCACCCCCCTCCCTCCCTCCCTCTTTCTGCTTCCCCCCCATAACCTTAATTGTCATTAATTGTCCTCATATCAAAATTGAGTACATAGGATTCATGCTTCTCCATTCTTGTGATGCTTTACTAAGAATAATGTCTTCCACTTCCATCCAGGTTAATACGAAGGATGTAAAGTCTCCATTTTTTTTTAATGGCTGAATAGTATTCCATGGTATACATATACCACAGCTTGTTAATCCATTCCTGGGTTGGTGGGCATTTAGGCTGTTTCCACATTTTGGCGATTGTAAATTGAGCTGCAATAAACAGTCTAGTATAAGTGTCCTTATGATAAAAGGATTTTTTTCCTTCTGGGTAGATGTCCAGTAATGGGATTGCAGGATCGAATGGGAGGTTAAGACTCAATTTCAAAACACATTTTCCTTTGTTTTAAATTGTGAACTTCTCTGTCTTAGCCTCTCCCCTGTTTTCTGTTTTAGTATAGTGTATAATGACTGTCATCTTAGGATTTGCTTTAGCAAGTTTCTAGTGTTGGGCTCTTTTTCTTAGATACCATGTCCTCTTCTTTTTTTATGTTCTCATTTTGATGAAGAACATATTTTAGTAGCTTTCTGAGAAAGCTTGCATGGGAAGTAAAATTTGAGACCTATGTCAGAAGTGCTTATTTCTGTCTTCACAGAAATTGCACAGTTTGGCTAAGTATGCTATTTCAGGTTGGAATTACTGTGGCGTCATTCCATTGTTTTCTACATTCCAGTGTTCCATGGAAGTTATTTTAGTGATCATTCCTGAGTATTTGTATGTGGCCTGTTTTGAAAAATTTATGATCTGTGGTTGGTATTCTCAATTTCATAAGTGTACCTTAGGGTGGGACTTTTTCATTTGTTTTGCTGGGGAATTGATGAATCTGTGAGGATGCTTGTAACCTTTAGTTCTGAGAAACTTCCTTGTATTATTTGTTTAATAATTGCTTCCCCTGTTCCTTCCTTCTGGGAATTCCTTCTGTTTATGTATTACATTACTGAAGAGATTTCTCCCCTACATTATTGTATATATTTCTGTTCTGCTTTTCGAGAGACTTTTTCAATCATTTTCTAAATGTTGTCTTTCATTTTGATTTCTAAGAACCTTTTTTATGGGTTGTGTTTTGAATGTATTTATAAATGTGGTGCTCTGTCCTTTCATGGTTGGGAAGTCTTGGCAGTGAGTTTAATAATGAATGGTCTTTTCCCTGTTATTGTCTGGTTCTCATTTTTTCTGATTTTTCTATCCCTTCTATCATTGTAGAAGCAAATTATTGAATGAGCTGTTGGAATCAGCATGTATTTGGGGTTCAACATTGGTAGGAAGGTGGAATTGGTGGAGAGAAGCTCTTCTGTCTCTTACTGGGCTTCATTGTAATGGTATTGGATGGTAAGCTGTCATTTTATTGGGAGAATCTAATTTCAGTGTCTGTGGGGTTTTTTTGTTTTATTTATTTTTGGTTAAGTTTTACCAAAGGATAATCCTCAGCCTTAACATCTTAAGTTGTTCTGACTTTGATGGGGGAAGTCTCCTTTTCAATATGCTGATTTTTTTCTTTTCTTTTTTTTTTTTGGTTGCAGTTTTTGGCTGGGGCCAGGTTTGAACCCGCCACCTCTGGTGAGCCACAGTTGCCACCCATCAATACGCTGATTTTCATTTAATCTCCTTACCTTTGTTCTCGCCTGTGTCTGGACTCTTTGAATCTTGAACTGTTCAGGTTCTGTATCTTCAGAGACAAAAATCCTTGGCTCTGGGGTTGGATGGAGAGAGAGATGATTATCTGACTGCCTAGGATGAGAAGAGCTTGGGATCTAAGCTATACTTTAGCTGTCTTTGATTTCAGTTGAAAGCCTTTCACAATACTAGTGGTCTCTAGAACCTGAGATTTTCTAGAATGACTATCATTAGGTGTCTGAGAGAGGTTTAATAAACCATACTTAATTGGATGTCATATCCGTTGTTCAGTTTGCTTTTTGGGTACAATGAGTGTGCCAAACTTCAAAGTCTCCAAACTTCAGACTCCAGCTAGCTATAAATTTGAGGGTTCCTATGACTGCTGTAATGTTTGATAATTTACTAGAAAGACTCAGACAACCCAGTGAAACTGTTATATTTATGGTAGGTTTATTACAGCAAAAAGTACAAATTAGAGCAAGCCCAAGGAAGAGACACCTAGGGTGAAGTTTGGGGAGGTTCCAAATGTGAGGCTTTCCTATTCTGAGAGGCATGTGCATTGATGGCTGACAGTACATAAGGAAAATTAGCAACTAGGGAAGCTCACGTAGTTTCATTATGTAAGCATGATTGAATTTTTGATCGAGTAATTGAACTCAATCTCTAGTCCTCTTCCTCTTCCCAGAGGTGGGATGATATTATGTGACTGAAACCTCCAACCTTTACATGGTTGGTCTTTATGGAGTAACCATTCCCCACCATGAGTCACCCTGTTAGCTTAATCAGGTGCAGTCTTCTGGGGAAATTCCTGGTGGTTAGAGGTTACCTATTACTGCAAGGGAACTGAATGAAGGCCTGACCTCCCATTGAGCTGAGACCAAGTTCTTTATTATATGTTGTCCTACTTTGTTTCATGATAAGAAGGTAACATGACACTGCCTGGAGCCTCTTTTGTCCAAGTTTACTTTGCCATCTATTTTTTTTTTTATTTGCTATTCTTTTATCTCTTGTTTTTATTTGTTAGTGATCTATTTTGAAATAATTGCATCTGTTCTTTAATTGAAGAGTTTTTTATAAAGGGTAATAACGTCTTTTGCCTTCTGCTTTAATTTGACCTTATGAAGAATGTTAGAACAGTGATTTACCAAGGGAGATATATTACAGTCCAATTTGATGTGGTTTGATAGGCACACTTTATTCTCATGTTATAAAGCATACCATGTGGGTACCAGAAGGCTGATTGAAAGGAAGTAAAATCAGTGGAGCAATTAAACATTAACTAGGTGGGGGGCAATTATGCTAAAGTTATGTAAATAGTTTTAGATTATGTATTAGTAATTATATTTTTCAGAGTAGTTGACAGGGCAAAAATTAGATTGCTTGTTGGTTTGAGACTTAATTCTGATTTGTTTTATTTTTAAAGGTCATAATGGTTGTCTGAATTTGAGCTTTCATTTAATTTCTTGCTTGAAGGTTATTACATGATGTACATAATTAAATTTTACCTTTTTAATGGAAACAACATAGAAAATTTGAATTGGCTTCAGATTTTATATTAAAATTCCTTTTACTGTCTTTGGTTTGTTAGGGACATGTTTTTGCAGTAAGAACTAAATTTATTTAAAAGTATCTTTTATATAAATGTGTACTTCTGTTTACTTCCTAAAGGGATGGTTGCTCAGTTGGTGGATAAGCAGATTTTTAAAAATATATAGCATTTGTCAAAGTGGGATATTCACTTTTTTGTTCCTTTTTTTTTTTTTTTAGGAGACAGAGTCTTAAGCTGTTGCCCTGGGTAGAGTTCTGTGGCATCATAGCTCACAGCAGCCTCTAACTCTTTGGGCTGAAGTGATCCTCCTGCTTCAGTTTTTGTAATTTTTTTTTTTTTTTTTTTAGACCGAGTCTTACTATGTTGCCCTCGGTAGAGTGCTGTGATGTCACAGCTCACAGCAACCTCAAACTCTTGGGTCAAGTGATTCTCCTACCTCAGCCTCCCAAGTAGCTGGGACTATAGGTGCCCGCCACAATGCTCAGCTATTTTTTTTTTTTTTTTTTTTTTGCAATTGTCATTGTTGTTTAGCAGGCCTGGGCCGGGTTTGAACTGGCTGGCGCCATAACCACTGGGCTATGGGTGCTGAGCCAGTTTTTCTATTTTTAGTAGTGATGGGGTCTCGCTTTTGCTCAGGCTGGTGTCGAACTCATGAGCTCAAGCTATCCACCTGCCTCAGCTTCCCAGAGCACTAGGATTACAGGGGTGAGCCACTGAACCTGGCCCAGTGGGGGTATTCACTAAATTAGATTTCTTTCATAAACATGTTGAAAAGGTTGAGTATCCCTCATCAGAAATGCTTGAGACCAGAAGAGTTTTGAACTTTGAACTTTTTTAGATTTGGGAATATTTGCATATACTTAGCACTTGAGCATCAAAAATCCAAAATCTGAAATTTCTTTTGAGTGTTGTCTTGGTGCTCAAAAGGTTATAGATTTTAGGCTGTTTAGGATTTTGGATTTTCAGATTTGGAATGCCCAGCCTTTATCTATTAAATGCCTCTAGAGATTAGGAGGAAGAATAATTTGTTAAAATGTATCATAGGATGTATGTGGTTTAGCATTCCTAAAAAGTATTATTGTTATCATAAACTGTTTTAAATGTCAGATAGTTGCACAAGACTGAGCCATTGTAGTGAGCTGGAATTTCATTCTCTTTTATATACTTTGTTTTCTCTAGAGTTAATAATTGTTCCATATCTTCATTTCCTTGATAGCTTTTATAAAAATATTTGAATATTTGTGATGAGTTATTAGTGTGTTACTGTGACTGAATTGAATATAACTTTTTTTTTTTTTTGAGACAGAGTTTCAATTTATCACCCTCAGCAGAGTGCTGTGGCATCACAGCTCACAGCAACCTTCAACTCCTGGGCTTAGGTGATTCTCTTGCCCCAGCCTCATAAGTAGCTGGGACTACAGGTGCCCACCACAAAGCCTGGCTACTTTTTTGTTGCAGTTTGGCTGGGGCCGGGTTTGAACCTGCCACCCTTGGTATTTATATGGGGCTGGCGCCGTGCTCACTGAGCCACAGGTGCTGCCCAATATAGCTTGTTTGTTAAGAGAACTTCTTTCTATATATCTCTGAGGAAATCATTCTAGATTCATGAATAGGAAATTAAAACTCAGGTTGGTAACCCTTTTTGGATCTTGGCTTTGGCTTTGAATAGTTGTTTTATTGTTTATTTTCTAATAGGTTGATCCCTGTAAATTTTTTGTTAAGGTATTTGTAAGACATGTAAGAGGTACTTGACACAAGATCAGCTATCAACCAAAAAGAACCCAAACTCTTACTTTTGAATACGTCTTACTTTTAAAGGTTTATTCTGAATTGGGTATGTGTGACTGCCACCTGGTTGGAGGTCATGCCCAGAAAGCCTTGAGCAAGTGGTTCCACTCCATTTAGGTTACAGTTTGATTTTACACATTTTAAGAAGATAGGAATTGCTGGGCTCAGTGGCTCATGCCTGTAATCCCAGCACTCTGGGAGGTAGAGGGGGTTGATCACCTGAGCTTAGGGGTTGGAGACCAGCTTGAGCAAGATTGAGACCACATCTCTGAAAAATAGCCAGGTATTGTGGCAGGCATCTGTAGTCCCACATACGTGTGAGCTGAGGCAAGAGGATTGTTGAGCCCAAGAGTTTGAGGTTGCTGTGAGCTACAGTGCCATAGCAATCTACGAAGAGTGACAAAGTGAGACTCTATCTCAAAAAAAAAAAAAAAAAGAAGACAAGAATCACATATAAAGTCATAAATCAATACACAGAAGGGTTACATTGGTTTGGCCCTAAAAGGTAGGACATCTAAAAGCAAAGCATTACAGGTTATAGGTGGATTTAAAGATTCTTTGATGTATAATTGGGTAAAGAAATGATGCTTTGTCTAAAGGCTTAGTTTTAAGGAAGTCTTTTAATTAGGGACTGAGACTCCTGTGATCTGTCAAGTAAATTGGTGGCCTGTAGGTATGGTTTAAACCAGGGGTCCTCAAACTTTTTAAACAGGGGCCAGTTCACTGTCCCTCAGACTGTTGGAGGGCCAGACTATAGTTAAAAAAATAAAAACTATGAATAAATTCCTATGAACACTGCACATATCTTATTTTGAAGTAAAAAAACAAAACGGGAACAAATACAATATTTAAAATGAAGAACAAGTAAAGTTAAATCAACAAACTTACTAGTATTTCAATGGGAACTATGGGCCTGCTTTTGGCTAATGAGATGGTCAATGTCTGGTTCCATATTTGTCACTGCTAGTCGTAACAAGTAATGCAAGTGTGCATCAGTTAGTCTAGATCTGGTTGGAGATTTCAGATGTTTCATTCTGGAAAAAGTCTGTTCACAGACATAAGTGCTGCCAAAGATGGTTGTCATTTTGAGTGCATGGTTCCTGAGCATGGATTCCTGAGGATATATCTCAGAGGGGAGAGATGCATAGAAATTAGGAAGGCTGCTTGACTTAAATACATCTTTCAGAGAGTCACAATTCTGCAGTTCAGCCAGTTCCATTTGGTAAATCATATCCACATTTTCAATGTCAATAGAAAATGGGTTACAGAAAAGCTGTATGTCCTGTTCATGGAGATGAAGCTCTTTAAATCTAAATTGGAACTCCTTTTGCAGCTTTTCCAGTGAATCCACACGTTTTATTTGGGAATGCAACCAATGGATTTTCCACTAACAGATTTTGAGTTGTGGTGAGAAGGCAGAAATTTTCCTCCTTCACTTGTTTGATGAGGAGGCCTAAATTTACTTCAAATGCTTTCACATGTCATTGAATATCATAGATGAGCTTCCCCTTTCCTTGAAGTTGCACATTCAAACTATTGAGTAGCTCTGTTACATCTGTGAGAAAGGCAAGGTGCCATTTCCATTCTGCATCATCGAGCTCTGGTACTTTTTTGTTTTTTGAAAGCAAAAAAGCTGTAATCTGTGGAAGTAAGTCATAGAAATGTTTCAAAACTCTCCCTCGACTCAGCCAACAGACTTCTGTGTGGTACGGAACATCTTCACAGGCAACATTTAGCTCAGACAGAAATTCCTGAAATTGTCTGTGATTTAGTGCATTATCTCTAATGAAGTTAACACAAGATACCACAGTTGGCATAACAGAGTCCCATTTCAGTAATTTACTACACAGCGCTTGTTGGTGGATGAGGCAGTGTATGGCTATTGGATGAGAATGGTTATGTTTGTCCATCTCTTGGTTAATGCTAGCAATTACTCCTTTCTTAGACCCCACCATGCTAGGAGCACCATCAGTTGTCACACTGGCTAGTTTTCCCCAGTCCAGCTCCAAACTATTCAGTTTGGCAAACCTTTTCATAAATATCCTCTCCTGTAGTTATTCCTTTGATGCTTTGCAGTGCAGGAAGCTCTTCTGCACCTTCGAAATAATCATTCGTCCCACAAATAAAAATTAGAAGTTGTGCAGAATCACAAACATCATTATTTTCGTTGAGTGCCAAGGAAAAATAGGAAAGTTTTTTTGCGGAGTTTTGCAAATGCTGATGCAAATTGTCTCCCATTTCTTCAGTCTTTTGTGTAATTGAGGGTCCTGAAAGACTCACTGTACTAAATAAATCAGCCTTCTCTGGACACATCTCTTTGGCAACAGAAAGAAGGCATTCTTTAACAAATTCTCCCTCCACTAATGGTCTGCCGGTGCACGCTATTAGCTTGGCAACTTGAAAACTTGCTTGCAGTGATGAAGTATTTAGCTGTTTCTGCGTCACAAAAGTATTTTGCTGAGTTATCAATGTATATTTCAGTTTTAATATTTTATCTTTTCTCACTTCTCCCACCAAACAATCATATTTGTCTTTATGTTGAGTTTGATAGTGTTGACGCAAATTGTATTCTTTGAACACAGACACTATATTCTGGCATATCAAACACACCACTCTTGTAGTGCATGAAAAAGTAATCATAAGTCCACTGTTCTTTGAATATCCTACACTCTTGAGTTAATTTTTCTCTTTCTTGATATCATTGTTTCCTAGGGACTCCAAATTGCTATTAGTAAAATACATATATATATATATATATATATATATATATATATATATATATATGTATGTATACAGCACTTTAAAAACAATATGCCAGTAATAACTTTGCCCACCCAGAGACATATAGACTACACTGCCCAACAATGCAGTCTGATCAGTGTCCATCAATGCAGCCTTGCCAGTCCACACCATTTCAGCCTTTCTAGTGCCCCTATGGTGGAACTCCACTTTTACCTCAGGCTCACACTGCTGCGGTGCGGGACAGGCACGATTACAGAGCCAGTTTCTCCACCACCTTTCCAGTTCACGCTACCCTGTGCAAACCACACTGTGATCTGTGAACTGCAGGAAAAAAGAAGACACGTATGCCTTTTTTCTTCCGAATCTAATGCGAGTTCAGCCATACAGGTATATGGCTGAACTCGCACTACTCAGAGATCACAACAGTGTGAACCAGGGCTTACACAGCACACAACAAACATCATACACAACTGAATAGCAATCAGAATATAAATGCACTTACTGTCAACTAAATTGGGTTTCCTACTCCTCAGCTGTCTGTAGAGCCGGATTAAGTTCCCATGGGGCCCTAGGCAGTTTACCAGTTTGGGGCCCCCATGCGATAACACTGAGCACTGACCATTTGCGATAACACTGAGCACTGACCATTTGCCATAACACTGACTGCTGACAATTTGCACTAATACTGAGTGCTAACAATTTGCATTAACACTGAGCACTTACAATTATCATTACCACTGAGCATTACCTCTGAGCACTGACAATTTGCATTAGCACTGAGCACTGACTATTTGCATTATCACTGTGATGCAACCCCCCTAGAAACCACCCCCAACCAACTAACCAACTTAAAAAAAAAAGGCTCTCCTAACTTCAAAAAAAAGGCTCTTTTAACTTCAAAAAAAATAGGCACCCCCATCTGCAAAAAAAAAAAAGACCCCCTAACTTCAGAAAAAAAAGGCCCCCCTTAACTGCAAAAAAGGGCCCTACTAACTGCAAAATAAAAAAAAAATATATACCTCCTAACTTAAAAAAAAAAAAATAAGTCCTAACTTGTTCTTACCTCTGTCCTTAGGCAGCAGCAGGCTCTGCACAGGCAACCTGGTGACTCCTCAAATTACACCAGAGACTGAGAGGAGGAGGGGAGTCGGAGAGTAGGAGGGGAGTAGGGAGTGTGGGGACACATTCCACACATGTGCACTGTGGACTGGGACTGTGGACCAGGATGAGTGGGATGCTAAGCAGAAAGGCAAAAACACCCCGTGGGGAGAGACAGAAGGAGCACAGTTGGAGAGTGTGGGGCACATTCCACACATGCGCACTACGGTCTGGGATGAGTCGGTCTGGGATGAGTCGGCTGCTAAGCAGGACAGGCAGCTGTGGCAAAAACAGCTGGCGGGCCGGGGTGGATAAATGTCTTCAGCGGGCCGCAGTTTGAGGACCCCTGGTTTAAACCTTTGTCCTACAAGGCCTTAGGCTTGTTAATGATCTTACTGATGCACGAAGTAACTCCAAAAGGTACAAGGCATAAACTGGGTGTGTCTGACCTCCCTTCTCTGGTCAGCAACTCAGCTTTAAGGTTTTTATTTATTCTGAGGGGTCTCCTTGGCCAAGGTGGGGCAGGTGGTCCATTCTGTTGGCTGTGAGGTATAAGATTTTATTTTAGTTTATATAGCATTATCAAAATTTTTTAAATGAGGGTAAAGTGTGGTTAATTACTGTAGAAAATTTTAATTTGAAGTTATAAAAATTTCCTTATTGAATAACCTCTTTAAGTCTCTATCAGGATAAAATAGCTTTTTATAAACTTATCACAGTAGTTTTTATTTTTCTTCTGTAGATAATCATTTTTTTTTTTTTTTTTTTTGAGAAAGCGCTTCAAGCTGTCACCCTGGGTAGAGCGTCCTGGCATCACAGCTTACAGCAACTTCCAACTCCTGGGCTCAAGCGATTCTCTTGCCTCAGTTTCCCAAGTAGCTGGGAATACAGGCGCCCACCATAGCGCCCAGTCATTTTTGGTTGTAGCTGTCGTTGTTTGGCAGGCCCAGGCTAGATTCGAACCCGCCAGCTCTGGTGTATGTGGCTGGTGCCTTAGCCACTTGGGCTACAGGCTTGAAACCCAATCGTTGGTTCTTAAGAACATTCTTTGAGAAATCCATTTGACTATAAATATTTTGGAATGACTTTGGGTGATAGTAATGAAAATGTGTTGAGCAAGTAGTCTCTAAAAATCCGTAGAAATAGAGTGTGACTCACACACATATTATTCTGTAAAACTGTGGTTTTCAAACTTCATACTTTCAGGACCCTCTTTTCACTGTTAAAAATTGAAGACCAAAGAATTTTGTTTATATAAATTATAGTTATTGATATTTACTCCATTAGATATTAAAACTCAGAAAACTTTAAAAATTTTTTTCAAAATACTAATGTTTCATTGAACTATAAATAACTTTTGAAGTGAAAACCATTTCCTAAAAGAAAAGGTTTTCATGAGAAGATTGACATTGTTTTGTATTTTTCTTTTTCTTTTTCTTTTTTTTTTTTTTTGAGACAGAGTCTCACTATGTCACCCTCAGTAGAGTGCTATGGTGTCATAGCTCACAGCAACCTCAAACTCTTGGGCTTAAGCAATTCTCTTGCCTCAGCCTCCCAAGTAGCTGGAACTATAATGCCCAGGTATTTTTTTTTTTTTGTTGTTGTAGTTGTCTAGTTGGCCCGGGCTGGGTCCAAACCCGCCACCCTTGTTGTATGTGGCTGGTGCCATAACCATTGTGCTATGGGCGCTGAGTCTGTTTTATATTTTTCAAACATGACAAAATATAGCTGAATTCTCATAAGTCTGTTTCTGCATTTCACCTGAATTTAGTAGCTTCTGGAAAAGTTCATTGTACGCTCTTGAGAGAATAAGAATGAAAAAGGCAAATGAAACTTTGTATTTTCATGAAAATAATTTTGGCTTGGCTAAACTCAGGAGAAGGTCTTGGGCAGCAAAGGTCTGCAGACCACACTTGTAGACCTGCTGTAGTAAATACAGGTGTTAACTAGATTACTGACAAAGAGTTCATGCTTTGGATTCTGATTGCCTAGATTGTAATTGCAGCATCCCTCTGGATATAATTTAATATTGCCCTGTTTCCTAATTTGTTAAATAGAGCTTCTAATAGGATCTTTATTATACGGTTGTTAGAATTAAATAAAATTATACATGTGCAGAATGGTGTAATAATTAGCATTTAATAAAAGGCTACCTCTATTGTCATTTCAAAATTTTAGTCTTCTTATCGTACCTTTGCTCAGAATTTTCTATTGATTTTCTACTTCACTTTGAGTTAAAACCAAAGCCTTTACAGTAGTTTCCCTGATTTGTATGATATGACATGTTGTTACCTCTCTGTTCTCATCTCCTTGCTTTACCTGCTATCTTCCTCCCTTACTGTGCAAAAAGTGGTCTTTTTGCTGTTCCTCTAACACCAGTCATGTTTTTTCTTAGAACCTTTGCTCTTATTTTTTTCACCTAATATTTACTTTCTTAAGATATGGACATGTTTTGTCTCCCTCCCCTTTCTGGTTTTTGCACCTCAGTAAAATCTTTTTTTCATTTACCCTTCTACACAAATGATCCTTATCACCCTTCTCTGCATTATTATTTTTGTCTCTATAGCATCCTCTGTTTTCTTACATACTAAGTACTTATTTGTCTGTTTGTCTCTTTTCCTCAGAATTTAGACTCTATTAGTTATAGGGTTTTCTTTTTTGTTTTTGTTTTTGTCTTGTTTGCTATTGTGTCTTCAATACTTAAAATCATGTTTAGTGCATATTTAAGTGCTAAAAAAAAATCTTGAATGAGCGTATCATTATTGCTATTACAAAGATGAAAACAGCCTCTGCTGCTCCAGAATTTGTAATCTTAATTGCATGGTGCCTCTGAGATAAAACAAACTTGCATGGCGCGTAGAACACATAGACATACTCGTTAATCAGTAGCCATTGGAAATGACCTGAATAACAGAGAACCACATTCACATTTTATGAAATAGGGCAGACACTATTTAATGGCATACCAGAAAAATAAGATTGCAGCCGTACTGTGGGGGCCAAGGCATTTGGATTTTGTTATGTGGGTTTTTGAGTATTTTTAAAGGCAGAAGTGCTGTGTTGAAAGTGATAGGTTTGGAATAAGAATTTTACAGAAGTCTTTGAGGTTGACTGGGAGATCTTCTGGTGTAGGTCAACCAGAAATTAATTAAACATTTAGCAAATTTATATTAATAAAATAAAACTGCAGGAAGAATACGGACCCCATCTTGGCAAGGGAAATCATCCCCAGAAAAAAGAGGAAAATTAAAAAGTTCGCTAAGTGAGTCGAACAAAGAAAAGTCAACTAATTTACATTTCATCTAGCCACTGCTTGCAAGCTTCCTTCCTTTTCTGAAATTCTAGCCTGTTGGGGATATAGTTTACAAACACCCCTGCTGGGTCTGTGAGCACTCTGAGGAAAAATGGCCTTAGAAGAGACTATGGCAAAGACCTAGAAAGATACATTAACTGGGTCGTTTCCTGCCTAGTAAATAGGCAAAGCAGATACCCATTGTGGAGATTTGCATTTGTCTGGGGTAGAGATCAAGGGAGTAGCTCCAGCCCTGAGATGTGGACAGAAGTGCTTATATCCCTTATCTCAGAAGGTCCTCTGTGGTAGTAATGGGAGGAAAATTCCTCCCTCCCACCAATTCCTCTGGGGAGATTAATGCCAGTGGCGGGTGTACTTCACAAAGAACTAGCGGAGTTTAACACCTCCCAGAAATCTGTGTGTTTTTATTCTCCAGTAGTAGGCTCTCCCAATACAAGGCCCAGATTTTAGATTTCTCAATGCTAGTCAAACCCTTAAGTAATAACGATAGGAGCTGATAAGCTTACTCAGAGAAACTGCTGGTGTCTTTGTTCCCTCCCTCATCTTACCCTGTGGGGAAATAGACTTCAATAAAATAAGATTGGAGCAAACACTTAGGGCCATTGCTGGACAGAATCCCACAGAGGGGCAATGGAACCCTGAGTTCCCACCTTTAATTCTATTCTGTGCCTCATGTCTCTTTCTTTGCCGTCCTTTCTAACTTTGTATTTCTTCACTTGCCGCCAGTTCCATAGGACTTAGGGGACCCTGCCCCTGGGGTGGTATATCGGCATTAAACATTTACAAAATCATAAATGATGCCTAATTATTATTTCTTCTAATTGTCTGGTAGGATGAAATTGTCATTTGATCACTTGTATTTTTTCAATTATTTATATAATTGCCAACTTTTATTATACTTTATCATTTAAAATTTAAGATCTTTGATTTAAAATAAATCAAGGTGTTTGCACTGGTAACTAACCAAATATACTAATACAGGGCAAAGTATGTTTAGTCCAGCAAATATTGGTCAGCCACGAAAGACAACATTATCTCCTGCCCAGCTGGATCCTTTTTATACTCAAGGAGATTCTCTTACTTCAGATGATCATCTTGATGACACTTGGGTGACTGTGTTTGGGTAAGGTTTGGATCATTTTCCATCTTAAAAAAAAATATCCCCACCCTAATTTTATAATGAATATTCTCAAACATACAAAAAAAATGTTTCTGTTTAGATAAAAAGCAGGGTCATTGCATTCCCCTTTTCTTCAGAAAGACCTGTACTCAGCCCTGTATCCATAGCAATTGGGCTGGCTTCTTCATTCTGTTTTTTAGATTTTTATTTCTCTAATAAGATGGCTGCATGTTTTTGCACATTTATGTCCAGTCTTTATTTTATTTATTTATTTTTTTTTTGAGACGAGTCTTACTGTGTTGCCACAGGCTAGAGTGCCATAGCAACCTCAGAGGTCATAGCAACCTCATACTCCTGGGTAATCCTACTGTCTTAGCCTCCAGAGTAGTTGGGACTTTGGGCACCTATCATAATACCTGGCTAATTTTTTCTTTTTTTTTTTGTGGTTTTTGGCTGGGGCTGGGTTTGAACCTGCCACCTCCGGCATATGGGGCCGGCATCCTACTCCTTTGAGCCACAGGCGCCGGGGTCTCCCTCTTGCTCAGGCTCAGAGATGGGGTCTCACACTTGGCTGACCCTCCCAGAGTGCTAGGATTGCAGGTATGAGCCACCACACCAGGCCTGTATATCCATTCTTAGGCCTGTTTTCAGGCTGAGTAAGGTTCACAGTTATTAGAGAAATTACTTGAAATACTTCTGGCCTTTTTTTTTTTTTTTTTCCATATTTTAAGGGACAACTTTTCCAGCTTTTTGTTAATTTTATGTTTTAATAACCCTCTTTATGAAATTAATTGCAAAGACTGAAGCATTTTTCTTTAAGGGATAAAACATTTTATTTTGATCATTTATGGCAAGAATGCATTATAAATGTTTCTTCCTTTTGTGGTTTAACTTTCTCCTGGTGAGTTAAGGTCGTCATGAAATATCACTCATCTGTTTTGGGTGATTCTTTCATAGAGCATTGGAATAAAAATGGCCAAAGAGCCCTAGAATTATATTGTTTTTGCTTAATATTTTCCTCACAGCCATTATTTTTCCTTTTCATTTTTATTTTCTTCATATTTGGTCTGTACATCGCCCATTTCCTTTCTTGTTTTTCTCTGGGGTTAGAAATCTCATATCCAGAGTTATATACGTAAAATAAAATAAAATTCTAATTCTGAATGTAGTAAATATTTTACTCAGATTTAATGTGTTTAGTTTTTGAGATACTAAGATATTTTTCTTTAGGGTTCAGATTTTTTTTTAGGGTTCTAATCCAAGCTCCAGATAACTGAAATTAGTGGTTAAAGAACGTCCAGATAGATGTTTCCTCACACTATTGATAGTAGTTATTTCGAATTGGATATACCTTTGTTGTTAGGAATATTAAAATAATAATGTCTCACAGTAAAAAATTCAGACCATACAGAATTTTATAAAGAAGTCAGTTAGAATTTTCTCATATAGTGATACAGGTAATAAATATTTTGGCAACCATCCTTTTAAATGATTCTAAACCATTGATATTGGTACTAAGTTTTATTTTCGTTTCAGGGCTAAATTTCAATGTTTTTAGGTAATGGCTTGATGCATGATGATATGTCTCTACAGTTTAAAATATTCTCTTTTAATGACCATAGTATATCTAAAATTGCATGCAAACACACATACTATAAAATACATACAGAACTGCAACTCAACGGCTCTTTTCTATGAGCTGTGGTAATGGCAGTGAGAGTGGAATTTTTAGAGATGTCTGGTAGAATCTGAGGCTAGAGAATAGCTGAGTCAAAACTAACATTAAGGTATTTGCTTTTGAATGACTGGACGTTAACAGAGTTACCTGTTGTAGGGGAAAACGGGATGTTCAGGAATCTATTAATGTTCTAGATAGTTGAAGGGAATTATCTTGAAACTCTTGTAAATATGGTAATTTGCATTTGTCTTGATAGTGGAAGTTGACTGTTTTGTTTGGACAACTCTTTTTCAGGTTTCCTCAAGCATCTGCTTCCTATATATTATTACAATTTGCACAATATGGGAATATCTTAAAACATGTGGTAAGGCTTAATTTTTTTCCAATTCAAGATTTTGGCTAAGGAAAGATAAGCTGTGAATAGAAAAAAATTGCCTATTTTTTTCTAAACTTAACAGTTTTTTTCTTAAAGTTTTGGTAAACCGTGTCTTTTGTAATCTAGAAGACTAGAAGTTGCATAATGTTTGATAAAAAGAAAAAGAGAGGAGATAAGGAAAAGAGTGAGAGTTTCAGGATCCATCCCCACTTTCTTAAATAGTTTATAGTCTCTTTAAAAAGATAGATTATGCTAAATATTGTGTGTGTGTGTATATGTGTGTGTATATATATACATATATTGTATGTATATGTATATATGTATATGTATTTTGTATATGTATATATGTATATATACATATACAAAATGTATATATACATATACATTTTGTTTGTTTGTTTGAGACAGAGTCTTACTCTGTCGCTCTGGTCTACCTAGAGTGCCCTGGGTCAGCCAAGCTTACAGCAACCTTAAACTCTTGGGTTCAAGAGATTATCATATTACTGCTTTCCAAGTTAAGCTTGTTTTATTGGGGATAAAGAAAGGGGAGAAAGTTCCTTACTTCATAGAATTTTTAGTTTAAAGCTTTTAAAAATGGTCTTATCTTACACAAGTTATAAACAACAAATCTTTTTTCTATTATTAGAGATTGATTTAATTCCTACACAAAATCAGATTGAATACAGTTTTAAAAAATTTTATAGCAAGTGTTGATATGATCTCTTTACAATAGATAATTCTTTTGAGAATTTCTTTACTTTCAGAGTATTTGCCACATCTTTATTTTAGAGAATTGAGAACTACATACAGATTATTGAAACTGTTTCCATAGGATTTTTGTTGAACCCTATATACAGCTTTTTATAGGGCATCAAAAAATGGAAGTAAATTCATCTTCACGTATTTCTATTTTCTTTCTTTCTCCCCTCCCCTATCCCCCACAAGGACTGGCTCTATTGCCCAGGCTATAGTGCAGTGACCTCATCATAGTTTACTGCAGCCTCAGACTCCTGGGCTCAAGCAATCCTCTTATTTTAGCCTCCTGAGTAGCAGGGACTACAGGAGCACACCACCATGCCTGGCTAATTTTTAAATTTTTTTTTGTAGAGCTGGGCTCTCCTATATTGCCCAGGCTGGTTCCCAACTTCTGGCCTCAAGTGATCCTCCCACCTTGGCCTCCAAAAGTGCTGGGATTACAGGCATGACCCACTGCACCTGGCTCTGTTTCTCTTTTCTGATAGAGTTAGGTGTAGATTTTATATATATTTCAGTTTTTAAGAGACAACTTCATTTTTTGCAGATGTCTAACACAGGAAACTGGATGCATATTCGTTATCAATCTAAACTGCAGGCCCGGAAAGCCTTAAGCAAAGATGGGAGGATTTTTGGAGAATCCATCATGATTGGTGTAAAACCCTGTATCGATAAAGTAAGTGATTGGTGATGTAAGAAAAATAACTTAATCTCATATAGATTGGCTTTCCTTGATCTCTCTTTCTTAGTTTGCAATATATGGTGATGTTTACTCTTCGTGGTAAACCAAAGGTATTTCATCATAAGGCTTTAGAATTTAGAGGTAATCTGCCCAACCCCTTCATTATTCAGACAAAGGAAAAAGGCAAGAGGGCTTAGGTAACCTGCGCAGAGTTGTTGAAGGTGAGGCCTAGATGTTAGGCCTTTTTGGCTATAAGCCCATTGTACAAAGCAATATCAGATTCTTTTAAGTTCTCAGAAGAAATGATGCTATTTTAGAATGAATTAGTTCACGTGAAGGGTAACTGTTAATTAACTTTTGAATGGTTGAAACTTTTTGTTATTTTTATTTTAAGATATTAAAAAAATTTTCCATGTTTATGTGCTTTTTAAATCATCCTGAGTGCAGTTTAAACTTTGTAGTTGGTAAAATCATTGTGAGCATTCTTTAGGTAACTATATGTGAACTTGTACTACATTCCAGGAACTGCTTAGTGATGGTGTACACACATTAGTGAACAAAGCAGATGTGGCTCCTGGTCTTATAATCTATTACGAGTGCGTAGTTGTATAATTATTGTTCTGTGTTGTAACAGATGTTTGCATGAGCTACGGGAATATTTAGGGTTACTGAGTTCTAAATAGCTTTGAACTTTGATTCTCTCCTCTAATTCAGGTTTCTTCAACAATTCTCTTTTTGTCCTTGCAAATTGTATATAGTGTTTGTTAGAAGATTCTTATTCTTGAAGTCTATAATTGTATTGAGGTTGTTTGAGGTCACTGAAGTGAGATTTCTTAGTGTTAGATCTCAGATGCTAGCTAGCTAAGAAGCATATAGTACTATCTTAGAACACCTAAAGAAATAACTGTTTGAAGGTTAGTTCAATTAAAGTATGTCTTTTTTGGTGAAATTTTTATTGTAAGAAGAATGTAATACTGGGTAATATATATTATTATTATTTTTTTATGTATTATGTTTAAATCAGATGAGTTGTTTCTTTGTTTCTCCAGAGTGTTATGGAAAACGGTGACAGATGTGCTTTATCGTCTCCATCTCTAGCCTTTACACCACCAATCAAAACGTTAGGCACACCAACACAACCTGGAAGTACTCCTAGGATTTCTACCATGAGACCTCTTGCTACAGCATACAAAGCTTCTACTAGTGACTATCAGGTATTTTAAGAATTGGATTAAAAAAAATGTACTTTGGGGCGGCGCCTGTGGCTCAAGGAGTAGGGCGCCTGTCCCATATGCTGGAGGTGGCGGGTTCAAACCCAGCCCTGGCCGAAAAAAAAAAAAATGTACTTTGAAGGCTGCATGCATGTTTAACTTTTTCATTGGATTGGTTTGTATGCCATTAAATATTTCATGCTGAGATGATTGCTTTGATGAATGCTTAAACTTTTAGTTTAATTCTGTATTTTCAAGTTAGAATCTTGATCAATTGGAAAGTTATCTTCAAGTTTAAAAGAATTTCTTTGCTATTCCTTAAAACATTTTGAGAGTTTATTGTTTAGTTTTTTTCTAAGTTATTTGCATACATACAAAGTATTTCCTGTACAAATTTTTGGCATGAAGGAACATTAAAACCCCATTAAATTGATGACTGAATTTGATGGTATTGTAAGTAGGTTGGAGTAGCTTTGGTTATCAAAAGAAGACACTGACCATTTCCCATTCTAAGAGAAAAAATTTCTCATTTCAAAAAAGCTTAAAAGTTCATGATATTCTTTAAAAAATGCTAGTATTGTGACCCCCATTCAGTATTTGTATTATTGTCTTCTTGTGAGCCAACTACTCTCAGCTTACTCAGCTATGGATACAGGTCCTGAAACAGTCACTTTAGTTTCTATTACTGATATTTAAAATTTCTCATTTCTTGCTTTCTGTGTTATTTGTTCAGTTTTCTAATTTAAGAAACAGATATTATTTACTTTGCCAAAGGAGTAAAATTTTGCCATTCTTCCAAGGATAAAGATATTCTGAGCCCATATTTTAATTTCTAAATAATGCTATAAAGGCATTTTAATTTTTTTTTAATTAGCTATTGTAGAATTGACTGTGACATTAAAAAAATAATAACCTGACAGTTTTTTTTTTGTATATGTTTTTTAATAGGTTATTTCTGACAGACAAACACCAAAAAAAGATGAAAGTCTTGTATCCAGAGCAATGGAGTACATGTTTGGCTGGTAGTATAAGTATAGGAAGAGCTGAGAACTCAACTACCAAGGAGGCGGTTGTGACACTAAAACAGAGTTGGCAGAATACTGCTGGTTTCCTTCATTCGGTTAGTTATATAACCACTCCTAGCAGTATTGGGATTGCTATCTCACACTTCTTTTAAAAAGAAGCTTTTGTCTTTAAGGATACAGCCTATTTGTAGCTCGCACTTTTAAAAGATGCTTGAGTTACATTTTAAAGAAAACTAAAAATCCTGATAAATAGGATTTTGTGCTTTCTGTTTTAGTGCATGCTTAAGCATAAAAAACTCAGCATTGATTACTGTAAATTAAATAACTGAATTTGTGGTGAGGCTTTGTTGTATTCATGAAAAGCTGGGGTGAATTTCATGAAGGGGAACTATAGCTGCTTCTACCAAGACATAAAGATTATAATTAGCATTTGAATTATGGTCTTTTAATTTAGATAGTATTTAATATTTTAATTATCCTTGTTTGTATATGTCTTGTTGTGGATTATCTTTTAGTATTGGAAAACAAGAACATTCTTTTTAAAAACCTACTAAAGTTTCTTGATAATAAACGTTTTTGTCAATTATATGTATTAAACATTTTTTGAAAGGGTGTTTTATTATTACAGTCATAAAAAGTTTAACTTACTAAAATAGAGCAAATATGTCATTGTCATGAACCTGGAATCCAGCTTTAATTGCCATTACATTTGCCATACTATTTCTTAACTTCCCCTTTTATTTTGTTTATAACACATCCCAGATGTAATGTCATTTTAATCTAAATATTTGTGGCTATATTACTAAAGAACATTTCCATATGTAATTATAATGTTAGTATTTCACCCAACAAAATTACTATCTAAAATCCAGCCCATTTAAAAAATTCATAATTGTCTTTAAACATAATATTTGTGGTCAGCTTGTTCAAAATCTTGATCTAAACTAGGTCTACCCAATACATGTTTTTTGTCTCTTAAATTTCTTAAAATCTAATTTCCTTCCCCCTCTTCTCCCTGTCCAACACACACGGACTTGTTGAAGAAACCATGTGCATTGCTCAGTTTCCTAAGGTTCACATTTACTCATTGCTTTCTTGTTCAGCTTGTTCATCATTTATTCTATATCTTGGATCTAGAGAAGATAAAATTAGATTCCTGATTTTTTTTTCAAGAATACTTGATAGTCATTTGGTACAGTTTATATGAATGAAGAGGCATTTGATTCTGTTTGCCTCATTTTGAAAATTATGCTCAGATTGTTCATTGGACACATTGGCAGAAGCCTGATACCTTCATTGGGAAAGTTCTCCATAATCATTTTACACAATTAAAAAAAATTTTTTTCTTGAGAGCGTCTTACCCTGATTTGAGTGCAGTGGTGCGTGCAATCAAAGCTTGTTATAACCTCAAACTCCTGCCTCAGGTGATCCTCCTGCCTTACCCTCCCAAGTAGTTATGACTACCGGTGTGCATCTCTGTGCCTGGCTAATTTTTTCACTTGGGGTGGGGTTGAGATGGAGGAGGGTCACACTGTGTTGCCCATTCTGGTCTTGAACTCTTTGCCTCAAGTGAATCGTTCCACCTTGGCTTCCTAGAGTGCTGGAATTCACTGTGCTGAATCTAAAAAGGAAGATTTTAACTGTTGTGACCTGAATTGTAAAAACATGTCCTGTAACTGGACCCCAACCCCTTCCTGAGGACCCACACCAGTCTGTAGTGTGTCAAGAACCTGGCTTTAAAGCATCACTGCTTGAGATCTGTCTCCAGTCCCACCCTCTCCCCCATCTTCCCTGCCACGGAAAAATTATCTTCCATAAAACTGGTCCCTGGTGCCAAAATGATTGGGGACCTCTGACCTATAACATTAACATATGCATGTACCTAGGTAATCTGCACTTTTCTTATCTTTAATACATTTTTATAAATAACATTGCTTGGAAGATTTTGATAATGCATTTTAAATCTTAGCAAACCAATGTTGAAGACTTGTTGAGTTCTCTGAGATGAAATGATACTAAGGAATTTACTGGTATGGATAAAAATCTATTTATCATTATATTTATAGAATAATTTTCACCCAAAAACTTTCACACTGAAGTCCTTCTCTTCCAACTTTATTAAATAGGACTGTATTTTTATATTCCATTTCATTATATGCAGAATTCAATTATTCAAGATAGAACTTTTTAAATTTCATTAAAGAAGTTTTGTATTTGAGTTATACTCTTTTTTTTTTAATGGTTCCCCCACACACACCTTTTCAATTTACTGGAGGGGACATTTTATTTTCATAGGCCTTCATTGAGTATGAAGTTTTTTTTTTTTTTTTTATTGAGACAAAAGTCTCACTTTGTCACCCTCAGTTGAGTGCTGTGGCATCATAGCTCACAGCAACCTCAAACTTGCCTCACCCTTCCTAGTAGCTGGGACTACGGGAGCCCGCCGCAATGCCTGGCTATTTTCTTTTTTTGTTTGTTTAGCAGGCCTGGGTGGGGTTTAAACCCATCAGCCTTGGAGCATGTGGCCAGCGCCCTAACCACTGCACTGTGGGCACCCAGCCAAAAGTTTGCTTTCTTGCTAGAAGTACTTGCTTGCTGTAATTTGGGTTTGTTTTTTCCTCTAACATATCTTACACATCTTTGTATCTATTATATTATTTTAAAAGATACAGGGAACTCTTAGGAAGCAAGCTGACTTCTGAACACTATACAAAAACAAGAGGGATATCTGTGAAGTTAGAAAGTTACCCTGAACCAAACTTTGTTTTGTAAGTTTAGAAAAGTCAACTTCCCACAAAAATAAGTAACATAAAATTATAGTTATGCAAACTTGTTACAAAAAAGGATAAGGAGCAAAAATAATATCCCCATAGACATCGAAACACACCAGAAAGGCCAGCTCATGAAAATGGATATCTGTGACCTATTACTTAAAATTGAGTTATAAGATGTTTAGAAGTTGGATGCAAAATGTGAAAGAAAGACAAAACTCAAACAACTTGGAAAATATTGGAAACTAAGGAAAACAATCACTCAGAAATGAAAACTGAGCTAGAGTAAACAAGCAGATGAACAGGTGATGCCCTAAGGGAAATAGGAGATTTCCTATTTCAGGAAAAATTGCAGGACAGCTGTAGAAATCAGAAAACAGATAAAAGAGATTAGTGGGGATATGTCAAATTTTAGGTAGAAAAGGGAAAGATACATAACAAAATCAAATGGGATACTTTGCTGGATTAAAAAAAAAATTTGGAACTACATATTGGAAAAGCACCCTGGTTTACCTGATCAGATAATCTTGGAACAACCAATAATAGCAAGATACAAACTTTGGGATTGGCTGTCTAGACAAAAATAGGAAGACTTAAAACAACAGCACTATACCAAGAGAAAAAGACATGATCCCCCTTTAAGATATTTGTGGAAAGAAAGCATGAAAAAATTTTGTATCTAGCAAAACTGATTTTTTAGGTATAAAAATCACTGCACAGACATGCTTATGAATGTGCAGAAAGTCCCCCTTGAGTGAGGAATGAACTAAAGAATGTCCTTCAACCTAAATAACTGGAGAGATGTTAACATAGAGTCTGTGGTGAACTTTTTTTTTGTTTTGTTTGTTTTTTTAATCGGGGATTCATTGAGGGTACAATAAGCCAGGTTACACTGATTGCATTTGTTAGGTAAAGTCCCTCTTGCAATCATGTCTTGCCCCCAGAAGGTATGGCACACACCAAGGCCCTGCCCCACTCCCTCCTTCCCTGTCTCTGCTTTTCCTTTCCCCCCCCATAACCTTGATTGTCATTAATTGTCTTCATATCAAAATTGAGTACATAGGATTCATGCTTCTCCATTCTTGTGATGCTTTACTAAGAGTAATGTCTTCCACTTCCATCCAGGTTAATACGAAGGATGTAAAGTCTCCATTTTTTTTAATGGCTGAATAGTATTCCATGGTATACATATACCACAGCTTGTTAATCCATTCCTGGGTTGGTGGGCATTTAGGCTGTTTCCACATTTTGGCGATTGTCAATTGAGCTGCAATAAACAGTCTAGTACAAGTGTCCTTATGATAAAAGGATTTTTTTCCTTCTGGGTAGATGCCCAGTAATGGGATTGCAGGATCAAATGGGAGGTCTAGCTTGAGTGCTTTGAGGTTTCTCCATATTTCCTTCCAGAAAGGTTGTACTAGTTTGCAGTCCCACCAGCAGTGTAAAAGTGTTCCCTTCTCTCCACATCCACGCCAGCATCTGCAGTTTTGAGATTTTGTGATGTGGGCCATTCTCACTGGGGTTAGATGATATCTCAGGGTGGTTTTGATTTGCATTTCTCTAATATATAGGGATGATGAACATTTTTTCATGTGTTTGTTAGCCATTCGTCTGTCATCTTTAGAGAAGGTTCTATTCATGTCTCTTGCCCATTGATATGTGGAATTGTTGGCTTTTTTCATGTGGATTAATTTGAGTTCTCTCTAGATCCTAGTTATCAAGCTTTTGTCTGATTGAAAATATGCAAATATCCTTTCCCATTGTGTAGGTTGTCTCTTTGCTTTGGTTGTTGTCTCCTTAGCTGTACAGAAGCTTTTCAGTTTAATGAAGTCCCATTTGTTTATTTTTGTTGTTGTTGCAATTGCCATGGCAGTCTTCTTCATGAAGTCTTTCCCCAGGCCAGTATCTTCCAGTGTTTTTCCTATGCTTTTTTGGAGGATTTTTATTGTTTCATGCCTTAAATTTAAGTCCTTTATCCATCTTGAATCAATTTTTGTGAGTGGGGAGAAGTGTGGGTCCAGTTTCAGTCTTTTACATGTAGATATCCAGTTCTCCCACCACCATTTATTGAATAGGGAGTCTTTCCTCCAAGGTATGTTCTTGTTTGGTTTATCGAAGATTAGGTGGTTGTAAGATGTTAGTTTCATTTCTTCGAGGAAGAAGGAATCTTTCCCAACACATTCTATGAAGCAAACATCACCGTGATACCAAAACCAGGAAAAGACCGAACCAAAAAGGAGAATTTCAGACCAATCTCACTCATGAATATAGATGTAAAAATTCTCAACAAAATCCTAGCCAATAGATTACAGCTTATCATCAAAAAAGTCATACATCATGATCAAGTAGGTTTCATCCCAGGGATGCAAGGCTGGTTTAACATACGCAAGTCCATAAACATATACCCACCATATTAACAGAGGCAAAAATAAAGATGATATGATCCTCTCAATAGATGCAGAAAAGCATTTGATAAAATCCAGCATCCTTTTCTAATTAGAACACTGAAGAGTATAGGCATAGGTGGCACATTTCTAAAACTCATTGAAGCCATCTATGACAAACCCACAGCTAATATTTTACTAAATGGAGTAAAACTGAAAGCTTTTCCTCTTAGAAATGGAACCAGACAAGGTTGTCGTCTGTCACCTTTACTATTCAACATAGTGCTGGAAGTTCTAGCCAATACAATTAGGCAAGACAAGGAAATAAAGGGAATCCAAATGGGAGCAGAGGAGGTCAAACTCTCCCTCTTTGCTGACGACATGATCCTATACTTAGAGAATCCCAAAGACTCAACCACAAGACTCCTAGAAGTCATCAAAACATACAGTAATGTTTCAGGATATAAAATCCATGTCCACAAGTCAGTAGCCTTTGTATACGCCAATAACAGTCAAGATGAGAAGCTAATTAAGGACACAACTCCCTTCACCATAGTTTCAAAGAAAATGAAATACCTAGGAATATACGTAACGAAGGAGGTGAAGGACCTCTATAAAGAAAATTATGAAATCCTCAGAAAGGAAATAGCAGAGGATATTAACAAATGGAAGAACATACCATGCTCATGGATGGAAAGAATCAACATTGTTAAAATGTCTATACTTCCCAAAGCAATCTACCTATTCAATGCCATTCCTATCAAAATAGCAACATCGTATTTTCAAGATTTGGAAAAAATGATTCTGCATTTTGTACGGAACCAGAAAAAACCCCGTATAGCTAAGGCAGTTCTTAGTAATAAAAATAAAGCTGGGGGCATCAGCATACCAGATTTTAGTCTGTACTACAAAGCCATAGTGGTCAAGACAGCATGGTACTGTGGTGAATTTTTAATTTGACTTCCTATCACTAGACCAAAGTGCTGACCAAGTTAATCCTTGAAGCTCATCCCACTGGGTAGATTTTCTTCTGTCACTGTCTTATAGGCCTACTCTGAGTCTAGCTAAAGTGGCAGCAATTATTTTAGTACAAATATCAAGCTTATTAATCTAGAAACCAAGCCTGGGTATTTTTCCTTTATCAGTTGATGGTGGTTAACCACCCACTGAATCCATAAAGCTGAGGGAGAGGTGCTAATGTCTTGGATGTTATTGATATGGACTACCTTTGAAGTTTGGAGCCTCACGAGCTGCTTGGGCTCCATAATGCATGTGCCATGGTTATGTTGGTCTGGTCATGGCATGGTGTATGTGATAACATCCGGTTTATGGGTGGCTCTGATGACAGTTAAGGAGCTGCAACGTGCCAGGATCTTCTACTCTTTAAACAGTGACTATCTGCTGTGGAAAGGTTTATGTTGTGATTTCTGCAATCAGGGCTTGCCAGAGATTCCATGTACCATACTTATCTACCAAGGATAGCTCTACCATCATGAGTTTTGTCAGGTGATGTGGCCTAAGTGGCAGGGTTATTTATATGAATACTACAGCCCAAACTTCCTGCTGAGCCTCCTCAGTCTGGGCCCCACTAAAATCTAAGTCACCTGAAAATTGTGTTGAAGTTCTCCCATCTATATTTTGTGTTGTTTCTAAAATCCAGAAGCCTACCAAATGCTTTATCGTCTTTAGTGGTAGGAGGATCAAGGTGAAATGACTTATGCTTTAGGGATAGGCTGTATCAACATGCTCTAGACCAGTGGTTCTCAACCTTCCTAATGCTGCTTCCCTTTCATACAGTTCCTCGTGTTGTGGTGACCCCCAACCATAAAATTATTTTTGTTGCGATTTTATGGTTGGGGGTCACCACAACATGAAGAACTATATTAAAGGGTCACGGCATTAGGAAGGTTGAGAACCACTGCTCTAGACCAATGGTTCCCCTCATAACTTCACCAAGGTGGTACTATTCTAAATTTTTATTGTTTATCTCCTGTTGCGTGATTCAGAGCCACAGAGGAAGAAATCTGCACTGAAACGTTTGAAAGGGGGAGGCTGTTGCTGGCTCCAGCATACAGTGATCTCAGTTTATTTCTTACAAGCCTATATACTCTTAACAATCTTAAGCTCTGCACGTAGACATTCTAATAATAATACTAATTGGCAGCCAATGGTTAATATGATAAGAGTACAAAGAAGCCACGCAGAGTGACCACAAAAACTTATTCAGCTGTTTGAGAAAACTGGTGCATCATGTAACTGAAATGTTCACCAACTTATCTTGTTTTCTGCTTCCAAGGTCCTTTCCAGGACATTCCACAGACAGCCAGACTCTGTTTGCAGAGTCTGCCTCCCATTTGACTAGTTTGCTAATCAGCTCAGAGGGTCTTAAAGGAACATCCCTTCATATGGACTCTAAGAAAGCTTCTTTAAACATAAGTTAATGGCACTTGAAGTTACATTGAGGCTACAGTCTCACACTATGTAACTGACCACAGTGTCCAGGAGATTTGCCATTTATTTCTTTAAAAACAATTTTAGCCACTATGCCTGGCCCCGTTTTTGTTTTATAATGAAATTGCTTTTTAAAAAGTAGAAAGGGCCTGAGTGCTGTGGCTCACACCTGTAATTCTAGCATTTTGGGAGGCCGAAGGAGGAGGATTGCTTGAGGCCAGCCTGAGCAACATGGTTAGACATCCCCCCACTCATTTCTCATAAAATACAAAAAATTAGCTGGATGTGATGGTACACATCTATAATCTCAGCTACTAGGGAGTTGAGGCAGGAGGATTGTTTGAGGCTGCAAAGTATGGTGAAGCCACTACACTTTAGCCTGGATAACGGGGAGACCCAGGTTTGCCAAAAAACGAAACCAAAATACAAAATGAAAGCATAGTTTAATAAATTATAAGGTAATTATAATTTAATAAATTATAAGGTAAACAACTTTGTAACTACCACCCCAGCAAGAAACAGTATTTATATGTTGTCTCAGTGTGCACCATTGCCCACAAAATTAAATATTACTTTAAACTTTAATAGCTTTTTTCTTGTTTTTTCATCGCCAGAGTCTTTCTGATTTTAAGTTTTATTTCTGATTTTAAATTTTATTGCCCAAACGTGCATTCCTAGACACTAGCTTAGTTTGCCTCTTAAAAAGAAAATCAGTGGGGCAGCGCCTGTGGCTCAGTGAGCAGGGTGCCGGCCCCATATGCCGAGGGTGGCAGGTTCAAGCCCAGCCCTGGCCAAATTGCAACAAAAAAATAGCCGGGCGTTGTGGCGGGCGCCTGTAGTCCCAGCTGCTCGGGAGGCTGAGGCAGGAGAATCATGTAAGCCCAAGAGCTGGAGGTTGCTGTGAGCCGTGTGATGCCACGGCACTCTACCAAGGGCAGTAAAGTGACACTCTGTCTCTACAAAAAAAAAAAAAAAAAAAAAGAAAATCAGTGTCTTTTAAGTATTTTTAATGTACAGGTTCTTCCTGCTTCTTTTTTTTCCCTTTATAATTTGTTGACAAATCAGTGTTATTTTTGAGGTATGGCGTTTCCCACGTTCAGGATTTGCAGATTGTGTATTCTTGGCCCAGTTCTGCATTCTTTTGTCCTCTGTATCTTGCAAAGTGGCAGCTAAATCCAGAGACTTGATCAGATTTAGTGCGCCATCTTGGGAAGACAATAGCTAGTGTTTTGTTCCTTCATCAAAGATTAATTAATTCATGATGGGTTATAAAAATGTGATATTCTAATTTTATTTTTGTTTAATAAAATATTTTGATAAATTGACACTTTTTCTTCTCTGGTATTTTATTATCAAATGGTATAATTCATAGAGAAAAAGCAGCTTACTTGCCAGTTTTTAAATTAATGAATTGGTTCTCTAAAATCCTCTGAAGGAAACGAATAACTATTTCTTTATGAACTCTTCTAATTAAATGTATTTGATGATTTCAGTCCATTATAATAAACAAACACATTGAAGCTCAAATTGCCACATCTCTGGGAACCTCTTGGTTGGTTCTAGTTGGCTCCGGAGTCCTTTTAAGTTGACTGTATTAGTTTTTCATAGTTTCTTCATTATTTATCACAAATTGTTCTTTTACATTTTGTTAGATTTTCTGCCCCATGCCTAGAATCAGCCATTTCTTCATTAAACCCTAGTGCTCTTTTTAGGGAAAATGCTTTTTCAATACCATAATCTGGGAGTTTGGAGTTGCATGTTACTGCCAAACTGGTTTCTATATGTGATAAATCATTTGATGAACTTAACAGAATTCAAATTCAGAACTCCAGTTATCTTTTGCAAACTTAAATTTATTCTGTATTACAGTTGTGTCTTCTAGAATTCTGTTTTTTAAAGCAATAGTTAATAACAGAATTGGAATGTCCCATTATTGTTTATCTCATGGTACATATATGTCAGTCTCAGAGTAACTGCTAATATTATTTGCCATTGATGTAATTGTTTAGAATGGTTGAAAACTTGTTTGTTTTTTTTTTGCATCTGCTCTTCTCATTCTCATTGCCACTTCCTCATCAAGCATTTGGCCATTAGAAAACTATATTCTCTATTTTAACTTTATCTGTTCTTAGTTGTACAGTTACCATATATTTAATGCTTATGCTTATGTGAATATCTTCCTATTCATTTTGGTTGTTGAAACTCATCTTCAGGATGTAGTCATGAAAACATGAACACTGAATTATTTTTGAATTACGTGTGGATAAATTTTTGCCCACTTAAATATCATTGTTGCTGTATGTAAAATTCTTGGTTCATATTTCCGTATATAATTCCATTTTCTTCTAGCATATAATGTTACCATCAAAGCATCTGATGAGTTAATTTTCCTTAAACATCATATGTGTTTTGCCTAAATGCATAAAGTATTTTTTAAATTTGAAATTTAGTAATTTTACTAGAATATGACTTGGTTATTCTGTTTTAGAGTCAATATTCTCATATACACAGTAAAATAGCCAATAATTTTTACCTTGAACCTTTAATATTGTATCCAATATTGAGTCTAGAAGCTTTCGCATGTAGTTTCAAATTTATTTTTTTAATTAATATTTCTCTTCTATGCTATTTATATAATACATGCACTAATCTTTAAATTGTTTTGTGATTTGTAAATAGTGGTGTTTGTTAACATTAATAAGGATTCTTAATTTACTATAAAATTTGAATAATTAGAGAGTAATGGGGTAGCACTAGGAAAAATTATATTTTTATAAATATTTTTCTTTTCTTTTTTTTTTTTTGAGACAGAGTCTCACTTTATTGCCCTCGGTAGAGTGCTGTGGCATCACAGCTCACAGCAATCTCCAGCTCTATGGTCTTAGGCGATTCTCTTGCCTCAGCCTCCCAAGTAGCTGGGACTACAGGTGCCCACCACAATGCCCAGCTATTTTTTTGTTGCAGTTTGGCTGGGGCCGGGTTTGAACCCGACACTCTCGGTATATGGGGACGGCGTTCTACTCACTGAGCCACAGGTGCCGCCCATAAATATTTTTCTTATGAAAAGCATGTGAATGTCTAGGAGAATCTGGACGAATAAATACTTTGTCCCCAGTTTGAGTTTTTCTTTTCAAAGAAAGTTTCATAAAGAAATCAGTAATGGAGCGGCGCCTGTGGCTCAGTCGGTAAGGCGCCGGCCCCATATACCAAGGGTGGCGGGTTCAAACCCCGCCCTGGCTGAACTGCAACCAAAAAATAGCTGGGTGTTGTGGCGGGCGCCTGTAGTCCCAGCTACTTGGGAGGCTGAGGCAAGAGAATCGCTTAGGCCCAGGAGTTGGAGGTTGCTGTGAGCTGAGGGATGCCATGGCACTCTACCGAGGGCCATAAAGTGAGACTCTGTCTCTACAAAAACAAACAAACAAACAAAAAAAAGAAATCAGTAATGTATTTCAGCTTGATTATTTGGTCATCAGTGTTTGGACAGCACTGAAGTGTTTGGAAGTGGAAATGCATTTTATTATTTATAAATTATAAAACAAAGTAATGTCCTGGACATTCTTGGAGTATGTAATCTTGTCTACTTAAGTAAGAAGGGAGAAAATTAGGAAAAAGAATATGGTAGGAAGTGAGTTAAATAGTTTTTATGTATTTTTTCTTATTCAGTTTTCCAACGTTTTTTCTTTTGTACTCTCTTTCTTTAAAGGGCTTATATTTATTCATTCTTGTGTCGTCTTTGGTTGGTCTTCATTTTAAAATAATTTTTTCTTTAATTTTTTATTCTTTACTAGATTCCTTACCTCATTTAAATTTTTTTCTAATTCTGAGTTTTGTCTTTCTTTTATGTTTGTATCATTTTCTTTTATGTTGTATACATTTTCTACTTCTGTTTGAAATAGAAAGTTGCAGTTTTGTTCTTTCCAGGGGCGTTTCTTTCCAGCATGCTTTCATTTTCTATATGGATATTGCTCTCTTTTTCTCTTTGCTGATTGAGTTCAACAAGTACTGAGTGCCTATTATGTGCTAATTATTGTTCTAGGGACTTGGCACACATAACAAACAAAGCCCTGCCTTTATGGAACTTACAGTCTAGTGTTTATTTTATTTTATTATTTTGAGACAGAGTCTCAGTTTGTCTCCCTCAGTAGAGTGCTGTCGCCTTCATATTCTTGCAGCAACCTCAAACTTCTGGGCTCAAGTGATCTTTTTGCCTCAGCCTCCCTAATGGCTGGGTCTACAGGCCCGGGCCAGCATGGCCCGGCTCTTTTAGAGATGCAATCTAGCTCTTGCTCCGCTGTCTTGAACTCCTGAGCTCAGGCAATACACCAGCCTCGGCCTCCCGGAGTGTATTACAGGGGTGAGCCACCTAGCACAGCCTACAGTCTAAGTGTTTATTGCCACTTCACCTAAATATGGTCTGTGTACAGGGGCAAATCTCCTCACTTCTGTCCTCAGCTGCCCAATATGGGGATAACAGGCCTGGCTCAGACATGGAAACCGTGCATGATGTGCTGCAGATGCCAAAGTGGACACCCAACCCACCACCCAGGCAGTGGATAGGGCTAGAAGTGGATTTTTAATAATAAGGACAATGGGGAGGGGGCAGAGGCAGCTGAGCCCCATAGTCTGCTGTGGTGTGGTTGTGGAAGGCTGGCTGCTGGGTCCCCGGCCCTTTTCTGTAGCCGCCAGGGCTGTTTCCTTTGCCTTCTCCTTGGCTTCCTTGGCTGTCTCAAATGTTCTCGAAGAGGCCGCACCCTGCAGCTTGGCCAAGATGGCATTCAAACCTTTCGTAGTCTTGGTCATGTTGCTTTTTGCACCAGACGAGACCAAATTTGGGTCTGGAGACGCCGAATATGCTAGAGGAGACCCAGGCATCCCGACGGATTTCGGTCTAGCAGCTGTTGTCAGAGTTCACCTGGTAAACACCGCGTTCCTTCACCAGCAGCCTGCGTGATTGCTGCTCCAGGTGAAGGTGGTCATGGTCTGATTCTGTGGGTCCACATATGCTCCAGGATGTACACCGAGCGAGCAACACTGGCAGGGAACAGTGGCTTGGGCTAGCGAGGCAGACTGTGGGTCTTGGGCAGGAGTCACTGACAAGAGGTCAGGGGTCATCTCCTGGTGTACAGTCTTCCATCCAGGCATATTTGCTATAGAGAGATTCGTGTACCGCTGCCATAAGGTAGTGAACACTTGGTCTCATGCACTGCTCTGCTCCCTAGCTCCATAGTCGCGGTCAGGTGGGCTCAGCACCTGCACAGCATTAGGGGTCGGGAGCCCGGGGTGGTTGTGGGCGCCCGGCTCGGCGCACGCGCAGTCAGGCCGAAGGATCGCTCACCGCGGCGGGGCCCTCTGGTTATTTGAGTTGTTCGGCTGCTCCTTCTTTTTTATCACGATAATGTTGTCTGTGCTTTGATCTCAATAGTTTGATCTTGCTCATTTTTCTGTGAAATTCATTTTTCTGAACTTCTAGAAAAGGTAAGATTCAGGAAAGCCCTTTTAACTTTATGATGGCTTCTTTTCTGTTGTTTTCTTTCCGTTCTGTTCAAAAATCTGGCAGCCTGCTTTTTTCTATTCCCTGACTGTTTCGTTCTCTCACTTTCATCTTTTTTTATACGTTATATTTGTACATGTTTATGGGGTACATGCATACACTGTGTAATGATCAATTCAGGGGATTTAGGCGACACGTTTCCCCCGAGTATTTGTCGTTTCTCTGTGTTGAGTATGTTTCAAGTCCTTTCAGCTGTTGTGGAAAATACCATACATTGGTGTTGACTATAGTCACTGTACTCTTCATCAAACATGAGAACTCGTTCCTTCTTTCTCACTGTGTGTTTGTACCTATTAACCAGCCTCTCTTTATCCCTTTCTCCTCATCCATCTTGCTCAGTCTCTGGTATTTATCCTTCTACTCCCTAGCTCCATGTGATCAACTTTTTTAGCTCCTGCTTATGAGTGAGAACGTGTATTCATCTTTTTGTGCCTGTGTTTCTTTACTTAACATAATGACCTCTGGTTCTTTCCAGATTGTTACAAATGATATGATTTCATTTTGGTTATATGGCTAGATAGTATTTCATTATTCCTATAAACCACATTTTCTTTATCCATTCATCCCTTGAAGGACACTTAGGTTATTACATAACTTTGCTATTGTAAATAGTGCTGCAGTAAACATGGGAGTGTGTGATATATTGATTCTGATATATTGATTTCTTTTCCTTTGGATAAATCCACAGTAGTGCAATTGCTGTATGGTAGTTTAGAACAGCAAGTTCTAAATCTTGCTGTTTTTCAATGTGGCTATCCTAATTTACATTCCCACCAACAGTATATAAAAGTTACTTTTTCTCCACGGCCTGGCCAACTTCTGTTATTTTTTTGTCTTTTTAGTAATAGCCATTATGACTTGGGTAAGATATCTCATTGTGGTTTTGATTTACATTTCCCTAGTTATTAGTGTTAATGAGCATTTTTCATATACCTATTGGCGATTTGTATGTTCTCTTTTGAAAGCTATCTGCTCATGTCCTTTGTTAATTTGTTTTTTCGGCAGTTTTGGCTGGGGCCGGGCTTGAACCCGCCACCCCCAATATTTGGGGCCGGTGCCCTACTCCTTGAGCCACAGGCGCTGCCCCTTCACTAATTTTTTGATGGAATTATTATTATTTTTTTGTTTGTTTGGTTTTTGCTTTTATTTTTTTACTTTTGAGTATCCCGTATATTCTGGATATTAGTCCACTGTCAGATAAATGGTTTGCAAATATTTTCTTCCATTCAAGAGGTTGTTTCTTCCCTCTGTGGACTATTTCTTTTGCTGAGCAGAGCTTTTTTGTTTAATATAGTTCCATCGGTCTGCTTTTGTTTTTGTTGCTTATGCTTTTAGGTGTTATCCATGAAATATTTGCCTAGACTAATGTCTTGAAGAGTTGTTTCTATATTTCCTTCTAGCATTTTATGGTTTGGGGTCTTTCAGGAGGGCCCAGCCTTTTTTCTTCTCTGTTGCACATTGGAAAAAGACGCATTGTCTTGGGCCACACATTAAATACACAAACACTAATGAAAGCTGATAGACAAAAAAAGAAAAAAAAAAGGTCCATATATAATTTTGACATTATGTGGCACCACAGATATGCAAAACAGTCCTTATATAATCTGCATGTGCCCCATGGGCCAATGGTTGGATACCCCTGGATTGTGACTCCATCCTGAGTTGATTTTTGTATGTGGTGGTAGACAGGTGTCCAGTTTCAGTGTTCTGTATAAGGTTATCCAGTTTCCCATTTATTCAAGAGGATATCCTTTCCTCGGTGTATATTCTTGATGGTTTTGTCAAAGATCAGATGGCTATAAATATGTGGCTTTATTCCTGGGTATTTTTATTTTCTTGACCTTTAAAGGGATCATCTCTTTTCTTTATTTCTGTTGTCATTTTCCTGTTCAATTTTGATTTTACTCCTAGACATGTTGAAAACAGACCTCTAAAAGAAGAAATGGTCCCTTTTTCCTTTTTTATTTTGCAGTGCTTTTGTTGCACTTTAAGTTGGCAGAGTCCAATATTAAACTAGCTAAAAAGGAGACGTGTAGTCTGAAGAACCTAGTTTCAGTATTGTAAAGAAGGTGGATTTAGAGCTGAGAGGAAATAAGTAATGAGCACATCACGCACACCAAGGTGCTGCTTTTAAGTGTTTTCAGACTGTTACCTCAAATCAGTTTCTTTCAGATTTTAAAGACAGCCTCACCTCTACTTCCATTCCTACTCATGTGCTCTTAGGACTCAGACCTGAATTCATGAGGGATGGGGTTCAATAAATGTGAGTGGCGATATTATATTGTACTCAAAATTGCCTTTGATAAAGGGTCAAATTCATCTACTTGACCAAATCTTCGCTTAATATACATTATTTCTTAACAGACTATCATTGAAATTTTGATACTGTGAATGCACGGAGGAACATTGAAATAGCTAGCATTTGAAACCAGGATGGATTTTTGAGGGGAGGGTATATAATGAAGTTTTGGTCTTAGGGCCCTCTATTCACTCACTTGTAGTTCAGCAAGAGAGAGGGTAGAATGAATGACTGTGTACGTTTGTCTGTGTCTGTGCATTTGTGCACAGTTCTATGTTTTCACACATGGAAAACCATGGTTTTTGTTCCCATCTATACTTTTTAGCTATTAGAATGGAAAAATATAGGACTGTATGTAGGAGCTGAAGTTCCTCAAATAACCTGTTTTTTGCCTGAAAATATAGTAATTTGCAGTTTGAAAGCTTGCACTTAAATCCCCTCAATCCTTTTTTTTTGTATTTGTCACTTTATTTTTTATTTCTTTTTACTTTTTTTTTGTTTTAGTCATAAACACATAGATCATGTATACATTAATGCATTTATGGGGTACAGTGTGCTGATTTTAAACACAATTTGGAATGCTTACATCAAACTAGTTAATATTTTGCCTTTCCTCCAAAATATCTTAGTCATGTCTTCATAGATTGTTGGCAATTTTAAAAGCTCTTTCTCTTCGGGTTTTTTTTTTTTTTTTTTTGGTTACCTGGTCTCAACTTTTTAAAAATCCTAATCATTCATTTGTCAAACATTTATCAAATATTTATTGTCTTACTATGCTAGGTGCTGGAGATTGAGGAGACACAAAACACACAGCTTTCATCTTTTTTTCTGAGACTCAAGATGATTCATTTACTTAGTGTCTTCCTACTTTTCCCCTACCAATTTTTTTACCTATTCACCTTTTAGTTTCTCAACCCTTCTTAGTTTTCCATTTCCAGTGTTTTTCCATATGATAAGAATAATAAAAAGGGCAGTGTCTGTGGCTCAGTGAATAGGGCGCCAGCCCCATATACTGGAGTTGGCGGGTACAAACCTGGCCCCGGCCAAAAACAGCAACCCCCCCCCCCCAAAACCCAGAGAACTATAAAGTTTATTGCATTGTGATTTTTAAAACAAAGATTAACTTTTGAAATATATGAATTTTACACCATGCTCATGGCTGGGAAGAATCAACATTGTTAAAATATCCATACTACTCAAAGCAATTACAGATTTAATGCAATCCCTATAAAAGCACCATTGTAATACTTTAAAGAACTTGAAAAAATAGTACTTCTTTTTATATGGAATCAGAAAAAAACCTCGAATAGCAAATAGATTACTCAGAAACAAGAACAAATCAGGAGGTATCACGTTACCAGACTAAAGGCTATACTATCAATCTATAGTGATCAAAACAGCATGGTACTGGCACAAAAACAAAGCGTTAGTTTATGCAACAGAATGGAGAACCAAAAGATGAACCCAGCTACTTATCATCATTTGATCTTTTTTTTTTTTTTTTTTTTATTGTTGGGGATTCATTGAGGGTACAATAAGCCAGGTTACACTGATTGCAATTGTTACGTAAGGTCCCTCTTGCAATCATGTTTTGCCCCCATAAAGTGTGACACACACCAAGGCCCCACCCCACCCCCGTCCCTCTTTCTGCTTTTCCTCTCCCCCCATAACCTTAATTGTCCTCATATCAAAATTGAGTACATAGGATTCATGCTTCTCCATTCTTGTGATGCTTTACTAAGAATAATGTCTTCCACTTCCATCCAGGTTAATACGAAGGATGTAAAGTCTCCATTTTTTTTAATGGCTGAATAGTATTCCATGGTATACATATACCACAGCTTGTTAATCCATTCCTGGGTTGGTGGGCATTTAGGCTCTTTCCACATTTTGGCGATTGTAAATTGTGCTGCAATAAACAATCTAGTACAAGTTCCTTATGATAAAAGGATTTCTTTCCTTCTGGGTAGATGCCCAGTAGTGGGATTGCAGGATCAAATGGGAGGTCTAGCTTGAGTGCTTTGAGGTTTCTCCATACTTCCTTCCAGAAAGGTTGTACTAGTTTGCAGTCCCACCAGCAGTGTAAAAGTGTTCCCTTCTCTCCACATCCACGGCACCATCTGCAGTTTTGAGATTCTGTGATGTGGGCCATTCTCACTGGGGTTAGATGATATCTCAGGGTTGTTTTGATTTGCATTTCTCTAATATATAGGGATGTTTCATATGTTTGTTAGCCATTCGTCTGTCATCTTTAGAGAAGGTTCTATTCATGTCTCTTGCCCATTGATGTATGGGATTGTTGGCTTTTTTCATGTGGATTAATTTGAGTTCTCTCTAGATCCTAGTTATCAAGCTTTTGTCTGATTGAAAATATGCAAATATCCTTTCCCATTGTGTAGGTTGTCTCTTTGCTTTGGTTGTTGTCTCCTTAGCTGTACAGAAGCTTTTCAGTTTAATGAAGTCCCATTTGTTTATTTTTGTTGTTGTTGCAATTGCCATGGCAGTCTTCTTCATGAAGTCTTTCCCCAGGCCAATATCTTCCAGTGTTTTTCCTATGCTTTCTTGGAGGATTTTTATTGTTTCATGCCTTAAATTTGAGTCCTTTATCCATCTTGAATCAATTTTTGTAAGTGGGGAAAGATGTGGGTCCAGTTTCAGTCTTTTACATGTAGACACCTAGTTCTCCCAACACCATTTATTGAATAGGGAGTCTTTCCCCCAAGGTATGTTCTTGTTTGGTTTATTGAAGATTAGGTGGTTGTAAGATGTTAGTTTCATTTCTTGGTTTTCAATTCAATTCCAAGTGTCTATGTCTCTGTTTTTGTGCCAGTACCATGCTGTCTTGAGCACTATGGCTTTGTAGTACAGACTAAAATCTGGTATGCTGATGCCCCCAGCTTTATTTTTATTACTAAGAACTGCCTTAGCTATACGAGGTTTTTTCCGGTTCCATACAAAATGCAGAATCATTTTCTCCAAATCTTGAAAGTACGACGTTGGTATTTTGATAGGAATGGCATTGAATAGGTAGATTGCTTTGGGAAGTATAGACATTTTAACAATGTTGATTCTTCCCATCCATGAGCATGGTATGTTCTTCCATTTGTTAATATCCTATGCTATTTCCTTTCTGAGGATTTCATAATTTTCTTTATAGAGGTCCTTCACCTCCTTCGTTAGGTATATTCCTAGGTATTTCATTTTCTTTGAAACTATGGTGAAGGGAGTTGTGTCCTTAATTAGCTTCTCATCTTGACTGTTATTGGCGTATACAAAGGCTACTGACTTGTGGACATGGATTTTATATCCTGAAACATTACTGTATGTTTTGATGACTTCTAGGAGTCTTGTGGTTGAGTCTTTGGGGTTCTCTAAGTATAAGATCATGTCGTCAGCAAAGAGGGAGAGTTTGACCTCCTCTGCTCCCATTTGGATTCCCTTTATTTCCTTGTCTTGCCTAATTGTATTGGCTAGAACTTCCAGTACTATGTTGAATAGTAAAGGTGACAGAGGACAACCTTGTCTGGTTCCATTTCTAAGAGGAAAAGCTTTCAGTTTTACTCCATTTAGTAAAATATTAGCTGTGGGTTTGTCATAGATAGCTTCAATGAGTTTTAGAAATGTGCCACCTATGCCTATACTCTTCAGTGTTCTAATTAGAAAAGGATGCTGGATTTTATCAAACGCTTTCTCTGCATCTATTGAGAGGATCATGTGATCTTTATTTTTGCCTCTGTTAATATGGTGGATAACGTTTATGGACTTGCGTATGTTAAACCAGCCTTGCATCCCTGGGATGAAGCCTACTTGATCATGATGTATGACTTTTTTGATGATAAGCTGTACTCTATTGGCTAGGATTTTGTTGAGAGTTTTTGCATCTATATTCATGAGTGAGATTGGTCTGAAATTCTCCTTTTTGTTTGAGTCTTTTCCTGGTTTTGGTATCAGGGTGATGTTTGCTTCATAGAATGTGTTGGGGAGGATTCCTTCTTCCTCAATTTTTTGGAATAATTTCTGTAGTACAGGAATAAGCTCTTCCTTGAAGGTTTGATAGAATTGTGGAGTGAAGCCATCTGGACCAGGGCATTTTTTGGTTGGAAGCTTTTTTATTGTTTCTTTGATCTCAGTGCTTGAAATTGTTCTGTTCAGGAGCTCTATTTTTTCCCGGGTAAGTCTAGGGAGAGGGTGTGATTCTAAATATTGATCCATTTCCTTCACATTGTCAAATTTCTGGGCATAGAGTTTCTGGTAGTATTCAGAGATGATCTCTTGTATCTCTGTGGGATCAGTTGTTATTTCCCCTTTATCATTTCTGATTGAGGTTACTAGAGATTTTACTTTTCTATTTCTCATTCGTCTGGCCAATGGTTTATCTATTTTATTTATTTTTTCAAAAAACCAACTTCTTGTTTCATTAATTTTCTTTTCTTTTTGGCCAGGGCTGGATCTGAACCAGCCACCTACAGCATATGGGACAAGCGTCCTACCCCTTTGAGCCACAGGCGCCGCCCTTGTTTCATTAATTTTCTGAATGATTCTTTTGTTTTCAATTTCATTGATCTCTGATTTGATTTTGGGGATTTCTTTCCTTCTACTGAGTTTAGGCTTAGATTGTTCTTCTTTTTCCAATTCCATAAGATGGCTTGTGAGATTGTAGATGCGCTCTCTTTCTGTTTTTTGAATGTAGGCATCTAAAGCGATGAATTTTCCTCTCAAAACTGCTTTTGCAGTATCCCACAGGTTTTGGTAGCCTGTGTCTTCATTGTTGTTATGCTCAAGGAAGTTAATGATTTCCTGTTTTATTTCTTCCTTCACCCATCTGTTATTCAACAGAAGATTGTTTAGTTTCCATGCCTTTGGGTTGGGTCGAGTATTTTTGTTAGAGTTGAGTTCCACCTTTAGTGCCTTATGGTCTGAGAAGATACAAGGTAAAATTTCAATTCTTTTGATTCTGTTGATATTTGTTTTGTGTCCCAGGATATGATCAATTTTGGAGAATGTTCCATGGGGTGATGAGAAGAATGTATATTCTTTATCTTTGGGATGGAGTGTTCTATATGCGTCTATCAAGCACAGTTGTTCTAGGGTCTCATTTAAATCTCTTATATCCTTGTTTAATTTCTGTTTAGAGGATCTGTCCAGCTCTGTAAGAGGAGTGTTAAAGTCCCCTGTCATTATGGTATTGTCAGATACCATATTGCTCAGACTGAGTAAGGTCTGTTTCAAGAATCTGGGAGCATTTAAATTGGGTGCATGAATATTTAGAATTGAAACGTCTTCTTGTTGTATTTTTCCCTTGACCAATGTAAAGTGACCATCTTTGTCTTTTTTGACTTTAGTTGCTTTAAATCCACATGAATCTGAAAATAAGATTGCAACTCCTCTTTTCTTCTGAATGCCATTTGCCTGAAAAAGTGTCTTGACTCGGAGCTTTAATTTGTGTATTGAAGCCAGGTGTGTTTCTTGCAGACAGCAAATGGATGGCTTGTGTTTTTTAATCCAGTCAGCCAATCTATGTCTCTTCAGTGGGGAATTCAAGCCATTAACATTTATTGAGATAATTGATAAGTGTGGTAGTAGTCTATTCATCTTATTTTGTGAGAGTCCATTGCTTAGTTTTATCTTTTGCATCAGTGTGGAGGTTTGGTTCTGTCCTTTAATTTCTGAGTTCTTACTTTGCTGCTGATCCATTGTGGTGGTCAGTGTGCAGAACAGGTTGAAGTATTT
Organism: Nycticebus coucang; assembly: GCF_027406575.1. Lineage (NCBI taxonomy): Eukaryota > Metazoa > Chordata > Mammalia > Primates > Lorisidae > Nycticebus > Nycticebus coucang. The sequence goes on from NC_069786.1 coordinate 80,128,076, forward strand.
CCTGTAGAACTGGTCTTGTTGTGGCGAATTTCGTCAATGTTTGTATATCCGTAAATGATTTGATTTCTCCCTCAATTTTGAAGCTTAGCTTAGCAGGGTACAGAATTCTGGGCTGGAAATTGTTCTGTTTAAGTAGATTAAAGGTAGATGACCATTGTCTTCTTGCTTGGAAAGTTTCATTAGTGAAGTCTGTGGTCACTCTGATGGATTTGCCCCTGTAAGTCAACTGACGCTTACTCCTGGCAGCTTGCAGAATCTTTTCTTTTGTCTTGACTTGTGTCAAAGTACCCTACTGTACATGTATATTGCTCTGTCTCCCTCTTTCTGTGCTTCTCTTCTTTTTGTGAATTTTTTTTTTAATGTAATGATTAAGAGTACGGAATTTGGAGTCAGACTTTTCAAATCTTGTCTTTGTCTGTTAGCTACTAACCTTGGGTAAATTACTTAACTTTTTTGTGCCTCATTTTTATCTTTTTCATAGGATTGCTAGGACTAAATGAATTAATACATGTAAGTCATTTCGAATGATGCCTGGCATGTACTAAACACCCATTAAACTTTAACTATCATTATTAAATAATTAGTAAGGCTAGTTAATGTGTTTGCCATTATTATTTTAAATAAAGAATTAATGGAGAAGACCCCAAAAGCAATCACAGCAGCAACAAAAATAAGCAAATAGGACTGGATCATATTAAAAAGTTTCTGCACAGCCAAGAACACAAACCATAGAGTAAATAACCTACAGAGTGGGAGAAAATATTTGCATGCTATACATCTGTATACATCTGAATACATCTGATTAAGGGATGATAACCATATTCTACAATGAACTCAAGCAAATCAGCAAGAAAACATCAAACAACCTCATTAAGAAATGGACAAAAGATATGAACAGCAACTTTTCAAATAAAGATAGTCTAATGGCCAACAAACACATGAGAAATGCTCAATATCTCTAATCATCAGGGAAATGCAAATCAAAACCACCATGAGGTAACACCTAACTCCAATGAGAATGGCTCTTATCAAAAAGTCTCCAAACTAACAAGTGTTGGCCTGGATACAGAGAGAAAGGAACACTTTTATACTTCTGGTAGGACTGCAAACTAGGACAACCTCTATGGAGAGTAGTATGGAAATACCTTAAAGAACTAAAATTAGACCTACATTGATCCAGCGAAACCACTTCTACCTAGAAGTGGTTTTTACTCACAGAAAAAAAAAAAAAAATTATCAAAAAGACACTTGCACTTGAATGCTTATAGCAGCATAATTCACAATTGTAAATATATGAAAACAATCCAAGTGCCCATCAATACATTAGTGGATGAATAAAATGTGGTAGATGTATACCATGGAGTACAAACTCAGCCATAAAAAGATGATGGTCTAATATCTTTTGTAACAATCTTGATGAAACTGGAGACCTTTCTTTTAAGTGAAATGTTACAAAAAATGGAAAAAGAAACACCATATGTACTCAATACTAAATTGTAACTAGTTGATCTCAACACTTATGTGCATATATTGGAAATAAAACTCAATGAGAATTAAGTAGGTGGGAAGGGGGAGGAGGGTTTGGGTTTACACCTAACTGGTACAAATGCATACACTTCTGGGTTAAGTGTGCACTTACAACTTTGACTTAAAATGTACAAAAGCAAATTATGTAGCCAAAATATAATATTCTGGGGCGCGGGGAAGAGAATATGATGGACTAAAGATGGCTACAGATTTTTCACATTCCTCCTCTTCAGACACAAGGTCTGTTTCTTTTTTCCCTGGTATTTTATTTTATTTTATTTTATTTTTTGTCGGGGGACCACTATCACACCTTGGAAGTGGACTGGCAGCTTCCACTTTGGTTTCTGAAAGCCCTCATCTCTCATATAAAAATAACCTGTTACTCTGTGGGAGAGATGACATGGAAAGGGCTTGAGACTACATATAGTGGGAGACGGGCTCCAATAAGCCTAGTCTTCCAATTGACCAGGGTACCAAGTCTTTTGTAAATTCCTCATTCACAAGATTATGAGATATAATAAAATGGTTATTCTAAACTACTAAGTTTGAGAGTAGTAGCTTATATGGCAACCGGAACAGAGGGTGAGAACACAGAAGACATAAATGTCTAAGAATATATATTTGTGCGTGTGTGTGTGTGTATATATATATGTATAATACTGACAGCAATAAGACAGAGACTCAAATCCTTTACTCAAGAATGCAGTGTTGTGGAACTATACTGTTTTTTTTTTTATATTTAGGTTATTTGATTTTTAAACCACATGAATTTAAAGTGAACTCGAGAAGTATTTTAAATGAATCTGGGTTCTAATCATACTTAAAGAATACTTGAAAAGAAAATATTTTAAGCCAAACATAAAGCCAAATAAATGAATTATTCTTAGCCATATAGAATAAAGTTTATTTAAAACTTTACAATAGGGTGGCTCCCATAGCTCAGTGGGTAGGGTGCCAGCCACATACACCGAAGCTGGTGCTTTCAAGTCTGGCCTGGGCCTGCTAAACAACAATGATAACTGCACCCCCCCAAAATAGCGCGGTGTTGTAGCGGATGCCTGTGATCCCAGCTACTTAGGAGGCTGAGCCAAGAGAATTGCTTAAGCCCAAGAGTTTGATGTTGCTGTGAGCTGTGATGCCAGAGCACTCATTTGAGGGAGACATAGTGTCTCAAAAAAAAAAAAAATAAAACTTTACAATGGACAAAGGATTGTCTCAACATAAATCACTGGACACATTTATTAGTTGTGAGTATTTAAATATTAATGTTTGCTGAATTCGTTATATATCAGTATTTTGTTTGAGCTAGCACTTACTATCCAGATTGAGGCATAGGGACATTCTTGAGACAAAAAAGACTTCTTTGACCCAGAGGATATGCATCCTCTAGGTTCAAGTTTGGGCAAACTGGTAGTAACCTCAGGGCAATATGTGCAGGGGGAGGGGTGGTAACACTTTGAAGGGACCTGAGATATTTTTCTAAGAGGTGGGTCAGCAGTTTTCTTTGGAGCCTTTGAGTCATGTCTTAAATTGTCAGATTATTTCCTGGTTAATTAGTAGAAGATATTTTATAAACTTAAGCCATCTATGTTTTCCTGGTTGTCTCTTATAAGAAGTCATTAAGTGTTGCAGCAGTTTTTTGAAACATAATTTCAAAAGGAATTTAAATAGTTTGTATTACCTAAAAGGACATTCATGTTCTCAATAATTCAGAAACACACCCAACTCCAACTACAGATGTACTTCTATCTTGTAGTGACTTGTCAGAAATGTCCAAAATGGAAAAGGTTTCGAGTAAACTTTAAAAACAGAAGCTGGAAAATCTGATATAAAAATCAGTTACAGTATTTAAGATTATGGAAAGATTGACAACTTTTTTGATATCTTTGTTCCTTTCTGCCTTAAATCTTGGTGTAAGTCTTATTGTACATATTTACTCTTAACATAAAGAATCAAAAAATGTTTTTGAGGGACATGAAGAGGTGTAAATAAGTAATTTTTCTTTTTCAAACTTTTTTCTCTTGAGCCAGAATAAAACGAATGTCAACCTTGATGAGTTGAAATGTGGCAACATGGATTTATGTCATTGATTTAAGAAGTAGAAATGAGTAAGAATCAAGGAGATACAATTAGGTGTTTCAAGCAGTTCTTCTGCAATATGTATGACCTAACAAAAGATCATAGATGGCTACCCCTGTAATTCTGTCAGTCAGCATTTGGAGAACCTCATTCAACAACCAATTCAAGCAGTATTTATTGAGCTCCTAATACGTAGGGCCTTTGGATACATCAGAGGAAAAAAGTTTCCCATTCTTGTCAACTTAATATTATAGTAGAAAGAAACTGCAAGAAAGAATCATAGTAAATAAGGTACAGAGTAAGTTATAGAGTGATAGGTACTTTGGAAAAAAAATAATCAAAAATGCTGGAGTTTTACCAGGATGCTCCTAGTAGGCCTCTTTGAGAAAGTGAGACTTGAGGAAAGATTTGAAGAGAATGAGGTGATAGCAGACAGAATCTGGGGAAGGCAGATGGCATTTAAGGACAAAGGCAGTAGTTTGCTTGGTGTGTTGAAGGAATACCTTGAAGGAGGCTAGAGTTGAATGAACAAGGGGAAAAGTAGCAGGAAGAGTGATCAGAGATAGTGGGAGCTTAGATTACAGACCTTTATAAGCACTTTGACTTTTTACTTTTCACAGTAGGGAGAATAATGGCTCCAAAGATGTCAGCATCCTAATCCTTAGAACCGGTGATTATGTTCCATATATTATTCCAGTGGGTTTAATCTAATCACATCAGTCTTGAAAAGTGAAGGAAAACTACTCCCCTCCCCCCACAGGCCACACTTTCACCCATCCCCCTTCCCAAACTTGCCCTAACAGAGATAAAACTTATAGACTCTGAGAATGTCTCTCTATTGAGAGAACCAAGACATCTGTCCTACAATTGCAAGAAACTGCATTCTGTCAATAACCTAAATGGAAACAGATTTTCCCTTAGAACCTCCAAAAATGAACATAGTCCTGGCTCAGTTCTTGGTTTTGGCTTTGTAAGACTTTAAACAGAGACTTAATTGGAGTTAAACTGACTTCTGATCTATGGGAACTACAAAATAGTTAATTTGCATTTTCTAAGCTACAAAATTTGCCACAATTTGTTATGGCAGAAATAGAAAACTAATACACTGAATAAAATGGAACCACTGAATACTTCTGAGAAGAGGAGTATCATGATATGGCCCATATCTTTTTTTTATATAAATTTCTGTGACCTCTTAACAATACTATAGTTTTCTTAGAATTAATCTCTCACAAATTTTTAGCTTTCATAGAAGAAACCTGAGTAATTTATATCCTCAATATTAGTATTAGGTATTACATTTTGACAGTTTAAAAGGCTTAGATTTCAGCATTAATATATATTTCTTTTCCAAGAAATCCAGATTAATATGATCTGGAATAATTAAATGAATTTAAAGGTATTTAATTCGTTTAGGGAAAAATGACATTTATTGTCTGTAGCAAAGGCAAACCTGATTTATCTCTGAAGCTGATCCTAATTTTTCACTTTTTTTTTTCATTTTCCTTCATACCAATTAAGTCCTTGTTAAAACTAAAGTTGAAAATTAAGTGAGGAATGAAAGGATATTGTCTTCAAGCTCATGTCTCATGTAGTGAGTATATTTTGTATATATGTAGTGAGCATGCCATTTTGGTTGTTTCAAGAAGTAGCAGCATATGAGTTTTACAGTCCAATCTTCTGTAAATAATAGTATTCTAAATCTATATAGAAGAGTAGTTCAGTAACAACAGAACTTCTCTAATTACCTATGGGTTAAGAAATTATAGTTGTAGGAAAATATGACAAAGGAAAATCCTGAGCCAACATGCAGGAAGAACTAAGGTAGGACTTAGCAGTCACTAATGAATGTTCTTAAAAAAAAACTTTCCTCAGGGGCGGCGCCTGTGGCTCAGTGAGTAGGGCGCCGGCCCCATATGCCGAGGGTGGCGGGTTCAAACCCGGCCCCGGCCAAACTGCAACAACAAAAAAAAATAGCCCCGGCCAAACTGCAACAAAAAAATAAAAATAGCCGGGCGTTGTGGCGGGCGCCTGTAGTCCCAGCTACTCGGGAGGCTGAGGCAAGAGAATCGCTTAAGCCCAGGAGTTGGAGGTTGCTGTGAGCTGTGTGAGGCCACGGCACTCTACTGAGGGCCATAAAGTGAGACTCTGTCTCTACAAAAAAAAAAAAAAAAAAAAAAAAAATAGCCGGGTGTTGTGGCGGGCACCTGTAGTCCCAGCTACTCGGGAGGCTGAGGCAAGAGAATTGCGTAAGCCCGAGAGTTAGAGGTTGCTGTGAGCCGTGTGACGCCACGGCACTCTACCTGAGGGCGGTACAGTCAGACTCTGTCTCTACAAAAAAAAAAAAAAAAAAAAAAAAAACTTTCCTTAAAGCAATCTGTATTCAGTAAAGCACACATATTGATGGAAGCTAATCCTCTCTTGTGCTTTTGCATTTCAAAATAAGTTGACCTAACTCTGTACACTAGAAGGCCACTAGCTTAAAAAATCACTTTTAAGTGGTACAACTACAATATATAAGCATTCTTAGGGAGAAACTCCCATTCCACTACGGAGAAAAAAATTTAATCCTCTCTCTTTGTCATAAAATACTGGGCACAATAAATACTGCTTCCACACCCTTGTGAAACTGAAAAACCTAAGGTTACTTAACCTAAGATTAAATTCACGTATGCATTGTGAGTTCACTTATGCACCAAACATTAAGGCAACTGGTTCTCTAAGGGTCAAATAAAGGCTGTTTACACTTAACATAATGCAGTTTCTTATAGCTGCAAGTTCTCATTTCCCTGAACTCCCAGCCCATATATAACATTGCCAGATTTAAGTTAAAACTTTTGAAGTGTTAGTCATTAATATTATTATTAATTTAGTAAAGAAAAAGTTACTACTATGCAGTATAGAAAACCAAGGGCACTGAGGGCTTATAAAATTCAATGTAAACTAACTCAAAATGCTCTGGGAATTTGTTGAGTGACCCAGATTCTTATGGTGATTCAAGTCACCTAGAAAATTCAACTCTACAAAGCAAGTAAGACTTTAATTCAGTTCTAGGGTCATCATGATCAATTACCTATGTCCAAAATACAGTAAAACTTTCATAGTTGACCACTGGCCTACGTTGACCATCTCCTTAAGTTGACTTCATTTTCATAGACTTTTCAGTACTGTAGGCCTAATTCCTTACATTGACTACCAGGGTCATATCCAGGGTCCCCAGGCAATATTTTTGAGACTCTGAAGAGGAAGATATCCTCTTCATCCATACCTTCATATGTTGACCACTTCATTACAGTCCCTTGGGTGGTCACCTTACAGAGATTCTACTGTATATGTGTCAACAAGTTTGATTAATACTTCCACTCTGCTACCCATGGGATAGCACATTGACCTTGGCTTTGGCAATTAAGTGTCTTTGAAACTTGATCCCCATCACCTCGCCATTATCCTCATTGGATTCAAGGAGTTTGGATGGCAGCAGTTTCCTGTCTTTCCTGACCTTCAGAGTACAGGCACCAGAGAGCTTGAAGGATGCTGGAACTCCCCTCATGAAAGCATATCTCACAGCCTTGGTGTCTTAATCCGTGTAGTGTTGCCATAAAGATGTACCTGAGACTGGGTAATTTATAAAAAGAGGTTTATTTCACTCACGGCTCTGAAGACCGTAAGAAGCATGGAGTCAGCATCTGCTTCTGGTAAGAGCTTCAGGCTGCTTCCACTCATGGAAAAAAGTGAAACAGAACCAGTGTGTGCAGAGATCACATGATGAGATAGGGAGCAAGAGAAAGAGGGAGGAGGCCTGTCTTTTATTTATTTATTTTTAACAAATTGACTTGTGGGAAACTCACAGAGTGAGAACTCACTTCCAACTCACTCCTCCTCTCCCACAGAGAGCATTAATCTGTTCATGAGGGAGCTGCCCCCATGACCCAAATACCACTCATGGGGATCAAATTTCAACATGTGGTTGCAGAGGGGTTGGCCAGACAAACATCCAGACTTGTAGTGCCTGGTAAAAGCAGTGTCCTCTGGACACTCACAGGGGTTATATTATACTTAGGGTGTAAATGAATAAATCTTATTCAATAAGTTCACGCTATCATTTCATTTTAACTATGCCTTTGGGTATCTTCCTCTTCAGAGTCTCAAAAATATTGCCTGGGGCCCCTGGATACTGCTGATAAAACTTTCAGGGTGTCCATGAGATCAGATTTTTATTTTCCCCCATAATAATCAGACATTATTTGTCTTTCTCACTCTTACATGAGTTTTTCAGAGGCTACACAACATGTGATAATATCTCTATTATGACTAATGAGATATGCTTGTGTATTATTGGGTTTTAAATTTGGGGAGAATCTCAATTAGTTTTAATAGTATAAAGGGGTCCTGAGATTTAAAATATGAGAACCAATGCCCAGCTTAAGGAAGTTCTGGCATTTTGACATCATTTAAAGTAAGCTGTCGTTGGTTTCAGAGATGTTTGAAATTGTTTCTTTCCAATTTCACTAATTTCTGCTCTAGTATTTATCATATGATTCTTTCTATTTAGGTTTAAGTTGTTCTTTTTTGAATTTTTTTTTCTTTTGTTGTAAGAATACTTAATATGTGATCTATCGTCTCAAATTTGAGGTATATATAATACTATTATTGACTATAAATATAATAGAGCTTATTCATCTTAAATGTTGTGTCTGGTGATAAGTAATTCTCCATTCCCCCCTCTTCTTAGCCCCTGCTAACCACTCTTCCATTCTTTGATTTTATGAATCTATTTTAGATACATCATGTAACTGGAATCATGTAGTACTTGTCTTTGTATGTGTGGCTTATTTTACTTAGCATAATGTTTTTGAGGTCCATCCATGCTGCCACATATTTTAGAATTTCTTTTTTAAAAAATTTGAATAGTATTCTGTTGTTTGTATATATCACATTTTTCTTTATCCATTTATCTCTCAATGGACATTTCAGTTTTTTATAGCTAGTGACTTAGTGCTGCAATGAGTGAGAGAGTGCTAATACCTCTTCAATATCCCCATTTCAATTCTTTTGACTTTATTCTCAGAAGTGGGATTGCTGGATCATACGGTAGTTCTAATTTTTAAACTTTTGAGGAACCTCTGTACTTCTTTCCATTGTGGCTCACCATTTTGCATTCCCATCAACAGTGGGCAAGGATTTTAATTTTTTCACATCCTCAACAATGTTACTGTCTTTTATTTTTTTGGACAATTGGTATGAGATGTGAGGTATGAGATGATATCTCTTTGTGGTTTTGATATGCATTTCTCTGATGATTAGTGATAATGAACATTTTTAAATATACCTGTTGGCCGTTTATGTGTTTTCGTAGCCCATGTTTAAGTTGGGTTGTTCAGTTTTATTGCTTTTGAGTTGTGTGAGTTCCTTATGTATTTTGCAGATTAATCCCTTATCAGATACATTATTTGCACAAATATTTTCTCCTAGTCCATAGGTTGCCTTTCACTCTGTTAATTGTTTCCTTTGCTGTACAGAAGTTTTTTAGTTTGATTTAGCCCTACTTGCTAATTTTTTTTATTATTAAATAATAGCTGTGTACATTAATGCGATCATGGGGCACCACACACTGGTTTTCCATTTGACACATTTTCATCACACTGGTTAACATAGCCTTCCTGGGATTTTCTTAGTTATTGTGTTAAGACATTTACATTCTACATTTACTAAGTTTCACTTACTTTGTTTTTGTTGTCTGTGCTTTTCATGTTATTTCCATAAAATCATCGCCAAGGCCAATATCAAGGAGCTCTTCTTCCATGTGTTCTTGTAGGAGCTTTATATTTTCAGATTTTATGTTTAATTTTAAATATTTAATCCATTTCTCGTTGAGTTTGAGTCTACCCTTCCAAGCAGTTTTGGAACTCTTTTTCTGGAATGTCCATTAGCTATTGTTTATATTCTGAATGTCATCAAAATATCTTCCTTTCAAGGAGGAAGAAAGAAAAAGTCACTGGGGATCAAATCAGGTGAGTAGGAAGGGTATTCCAATACAGTTATTTGTGTTTTCTTTTTTTGAGACAGAGTCTCACTTTGTCACCCTCGGTACAGTGCTGTGGCGTCATGGCTTACAGCAACTTCTAACTGTCGGGTTCACGCGATTCTTTTGCTTCAGCCTCCCGAGTAGCTGGGACTACAGGCGCCCACCACTGTGCCTGGCTATTTTTAGAGGTGGGGGTCTCGTTCTGGCTCAGGCTGGTCTTGAACCTGTGAGCTCAGGGAATCCACCCACTTCAGCCTCCCATAGTGCTAGGATTACAGGCATGAGACACCGCATGCGGCCTCCAATACAGTTATTTCTTTACTAGCTAAAAACTCCCTACAGACAGTGCCATGTGAGCTGGTGCATAGTCGTGATTCAAGAGTCATTAGTTGGTGAAAAGTGCAGGTGGTTTTCCTCTAACTTTTTCACAGAGCTTTTTCAGCACTTCCAAATGGTAAATTTGGTTAACTGTACAATTGGTATAAATTCATAATGAACAATCCCCCTGACATCAGAAAAGTTAGCAACATTGTTTCTTGATTTGAACTGATGGAACTTTCTTGGTTGTGGAGAATTGGCTGACTTCCACTGTGCACTTCGATGCTTTGTTTCAGGTTATAGTGGTACAGTTATGTTTCATCATCAGAGATAACATGGCCCAAAACATGATCTTGCTTCTCCAAAAGGTCGAACTTCGACTCTCCTTTGCTTTTGTTCATCAGTGAGCTCCTTCAGAACCATTTCTGCACACACCTTTCTCATGCCAGGATTTTCACTTAAGATTTTCTTTTCTTTTTTTTTTTTGTAGAGACAGAGTTTCACTGTACCGCCCTCGGGTAGCTGTGGCGTCACACAGCTCACAGCAACCTCTAACTCTTGGGCTTATGTGATTCTCTTGCCTCATTAAGAGTTTCTTAACTGTTTCTCTATCTATGTTTACTTAGTCTACTAAACTTCTCACAGTCAGCTGGCGATTTTGATGTACAATTTGATGAACTTTTGCAATGTTTTACAAGTGTTGCTTATTACTGGCTGCCCTGACTTCTCTTCATCAGTGACACTTTCTTTCCCTTCAGAAAAATGTTTGATCCATTTGTATACTGCTGTTTTTTTCATGGCATTATCTCTGTAAATTTGGACTAACAGGTCCTTTATTTCATTTCCACTCTTGCCAACTTTAATAAGAAATTTAATGTTTGTTCATTGCGCAAATTCAAGGTCTGACCTTCTTGTGACAGCACATAAAAACACGAAACTCAGCAAGACACCTCCACACATCAGCACAAACACAGCTGTAAGACACTGATATACCCAGATTATGAAACCTTACCAAGCTGTTTGTGTAGTGCTGCCAACAGAAGTGCAGGTGACAAGTTCTTGAACTTAATTGTGAGACCTTAGATCTGTCTTTATGTTGGTACCATACTGTTGCAATTGCTGTAGTTTCATAATATATTTTGAAATTGGGATGTATAATGCTTCTAATTTTGTTCTTTTTTGATTTGGCTGTTTGCAATCTTTCATGGTTCTATATAAATTGTAGAATTATTTTTTTCTATTTTTGTAAAACACGTCTTTGGAATTTTAAGGGATTGCATGGAATCTATAAGTGCTTTGAGTAGTAGGGACTTTATTTATTTATTTATTTATTTTATTGAGACAGAATCTCAGTATAGTGCCTTCAGTAGAGTGCAGTGGTGTCACAGCTCACAGCAACCTCAAACACTTGGGCTTAAGTGATTTTTCTAGCCTCTAGTGTATTTTTCTCCTATTTTTGTGTTGATATCTATTTCTCCCTTCATTTCTGTCAATGTTTGCATGTATATTTAGGTGCTGTGATGTTGGGTGCATATAGAGTGGTTCTTTCTTAACAGCTATTTTATTTTTCATGCTTTCAGTTACTTATAGTACAGAGTACAGTACAATATTTTGAGAGAAAAAAGAGAGCTAGATGGGTGAGAGAAAGGCCACATTCACATAACTTTTATTAAAGTATAATTTTATAATTGTTCTATTGTTAGTTATTGTTGATCTCTTACTGTGCCTAATTTGTAAATTAAACTTTATTGTAAGTAAGTATGTATAGGAAAAAACAGTGTATATAGGGCTTGGTACTATTTGTGATTTTATGCATCCACTGAGGGCAGGATAGACACCAGTCCTCTGTAGACCCCCTAGGAGAAAGGTGAGGCACTGGATGCCCAAATGAACTCTTTCCCTCCCCTAAGAGTAGCCAGGGGTTAGAAAGTCTCTTTCTGATCATATGGCATGTGCCACTTTCTTTCTGGTGAGAGTGTGCCCTAAATCTCTCCAACAGTTTCCATGAGTTTGATTTTGCAGTAGCCCAGAGTGCAGGAGCATTTATTTCATTTAGTTTATGGATTTCTAACCAAGGGAATTTGTCAGAAAATTGTTGTTGAATTAGTGAATTTGTAGCGGGGAGAATGGTTCATAACTTCCTACTCTGCCGTCTTGCTGATGTTAGTCTCTCTAGTTCCTTAAGGTAAGTGAGTCAGTTATTGATTTTAGATCTTTTTTTTAATATACTCATTTAATGATACAAAATTTTTCTGAAGCATTGCATTAGTTGTATTCTACAATTTAAAAATTTTTAATATTAGTTTAGAGTATTTTAAAAATATCCCTTGAGACTTTTTTTGACCTATGCATTATTTAGAAATATACTGTTTATTGTGTTGATATCTATTTCTAGATAGATATAACTAGAAATTATAGATTTCTAGTTAGCTCTGTTATGGTGTGTAAATATCGTTTTATTATTTCTACTGTTTAATTAAGATTTGTTTTATGGCCTTGAACATGATCTTGTTTTATAATCTATTATAGTCAATTTGGTTGCATATTCTAAAACATATTCTATTAAGATTGTTTTAGAATGATACAAAATGAGATGGTGAGTGAATGGTAGAGAGATCACAAAAAGACCTTAATTATTCATCTTGCATCCATGCAATGAGACTTTATAGCTTCTTGCATCACGAAATGGAGTTCATTTCCCTACCTCTTATATGTTGGCAAGCATTATGAATTGCTTTGGTCAATAGCATGGATGAAAATTGTAATGTAAAGTCCCAAGTCTAGGCTTCATGAAGCCTTGCACATTTCTTTTCCCTCATGAGAGCTTGCCATCCCTCTAAGACTATAGGGAGGAGTCTAATGGAGGATGAGACGGTAGCTAGAATAAAGCTGTGTCATTCCAGGTATTTTGATCAACCAAATCTTGCTCAGATCAGCAGACCTGTTTGCTTGCCCAGGCTGACTATAGAAGCAAGAATCAGGTTAGCTGAGAGCAGAAGAACTGTCCAGCAGACTGATATACTCATGAGGAATAATAAATGCTTGTAATTTAAAGAAACTAAGTTTTGGGAAAGCTTATTATGCACCAATTTATGTGGCAATTGATAATTGATACATGGTTCAAGCCTAAATTTAGTTACCCAAAGAATGTTTACATTGAAACATACGTAGACACTAAAAAAGAGCTACAAAGACTTTCGGGTAATTAAATTCAAGTTATCACAAATTATGTAGTGATAAAATTTGTTTTCTCCCAAAGACACATCTCCTCCTCATCCTACCTTGTATTACCTAGGCATCCTATTCAGCAGTGCTTCCAAAAATAATGTTTCTCAAACACAGATAAACGAAAGACAGTTTAGTTCAAGAATTAAGCCTGTGGATTATGAAGGCTGACTTTCCCTTTCGCCCACGAGCTGTTTGATCCTGAGAGATGGTATTAATGTCTTCTATGCAGGACTGTTAAACAGTCTAACTAAGTTAATGTACATAAGGAGTGCGTGGCATGTAATAAATATTATGTAAATAAATTTTAATTAAGTTATTGCTATTATTAAACGCAGACTTCTCATTTTTAGTGAGAAATTACGGAACTTATGTACTTTAAAAAATTACTTCATAAAGAGGGCCAGTCTTCAGGAAATAATTTTATTAGTGGGTTGGTTAAATCTTAATAGGTTTAAATATTTTATTCTATTTTCAATCACTACGCTCAAAAGTGCTACTTAGAGTTACCTGCTAAGTACCTGGGGGCGTGTGGCAAGCAAGCAGTAGAGTAATAATAGCACTTGCAGATCAGTTTAAGTAGCGAGTGTATATTCTGTTAAATTTTATAAAGCAACATTTTCTGAGTGTTTTTAGAGCTATAAAAGTTTGAGGCTAGAATTTTTGTGCCTATTCAAAAAATATGAGCCCTTATCAGCTTAAACATATTCTTAAAGTTTTAACCTTGATTCTTTGCTAGGCATAATACTAAATCATATTACTTTTCAGCTGTAAGGTACTTTGCATTTTGCTGAAGATAATGATATTGGAGGCTCCTAAAGTAGTTATTTATAGTTTTATTAAGCGAGATGCCTATATCTTAAATTTTTTTTGAAAACCATAGTCTGTGTGAAAGAGAGGTGTCTTTCAAGACAAGAAAAAATATTTTTATAGGGATTAAAATGTAGAGGGTCAGAAGGGGATATAATGTAGCCATATGATATAAGTATGTATGTCTCTATTTGTACTCTTGTACTCTTATCCTTTCCAAAAAACATTTGAAATAGTTTATAAAAATATGCACGCTATATAACAGGATGAATTTATTTTTTTTTTTTGGAGACAGAGTGTCACTACGTCATCCTCCATAGAGGACTGTGGCATCACAGCTCACAGCAACCTCAAACTCTTGGACTTAAGCAATTCTCTTGCCTCAGCCTCCCAAGTAGCTAGGACTACAGGCGCCTGCCACAACGCCCAGCTATTTTTTTGTTGTACTTGTCATTGTTGTTTAGCTGGCCCAGGCCAGGTTCGAACCCACCAGCCTTGGTGCATGTGGCTGGTGCTGTAACCACTGTGTTATGGGCGCTGAGCCCAGGATGAAATTTTTTTTAAAGGAAACATCAGTTGAAGAGCATAACTTCGAGATTGTTTATTCCTTTTGTCTCCTTTTTGTTTTTCTCTTTGAGAATTTTTGTATCGAATGGAAAATTAGTTGTTATGGGAAAGCTGATATCACCAAATTAATAATAATGTGATCTATACTAGTTCTGAGAATTGGTTGACCCATGTGGGGATTGAAGTACCACCACAAAGAAGAATTTTTCAGAAAACAAGTCACCACAGTTGGGTGTGGTTGCTCCTAGCTACTTGGAAGATTGAGGCAATAGAATCTATTGAGGGAGAAGTTTAAGACCAGCTTGGGCAACACAGCAAGACATCATCTCAAAAACAAAGTCACCACGCCTATATCTTTCTATATGTCTGATTACTCTTGAGGTCAAATTGAATCAGAGCAGAAGACTGGGAAATTCTATGATCTCTTTAATATTAACTGTGTAGAGCCCCTTGATAGGTTGTATGCTTTTAGTTACAAGGTTCAGTCGTGTCTTCCAAATACAAAGTCTCGTGGAGCAATGCTTACAGAGATGGCTGTAATTATTCTCATGTTGTTGAGCAACAGAGGCAAAAAAAGATATTTGTTTTGAGTTTAATCATGAACAGGTTTTAATTTTTTCTTTCCATAAATCCTGTATAAATGGTTTCACAGTAAATAATATTTTAGAAAATTAAAAAATGATTATGGTAAGCCTCACAAGGTATAAAAAGATGATTTTGGGTAAAAGAAGTCCTAACCTGTTTGAATGTGCCTAGCTCCTGAAGAAGTCAAAGTCTGTCTTGGAAGGATTTTTGAAGTGATGAAATTGGGTCTAAGGTTCATAGAAAGAAAGCACTTGCAGGTGAATAAAACACACACAGAAGGACGTATGCAAATAGACTGTAGCAATAACGACAGTGGTTCAGATACCACAGAGCATCTCAGATTTAGAAACTTCAGGCTGCTTCCTGATTCAAGAGAGTGCATCTGGTATTATAGACTGAGGAGGTACAGAAGGACCCAGGGCGTTTGAATAAGATGGCTTGTGAGACAGCACTCAGGATGGGGAGCAGAAGACGTATGAACCAGTTGGGATGTATGATTAATAAACCTTAATTTGGAAATTAGAGATGAATTTTATTTGGCAGAATAGATGGGTAGAGTAGATTTGGCAGAGTAGATGGGTCTCTTAAAAAAAGAAGGTATTCTGGGGGTACAAAACTCATATCCCAAAAGGCTGGTAAGATGGGTCATAATTTGAAAACATCCAGAAACTGGTGAAGAAAGTTTAATAATAGCTATATGTGTGATACTTTTAGAGGAGGGAGAAATGTCAAGAGGTGTTTTAGAGAATTTTCTGTGTGATGTGCTAGGTAAAGCTTACCCTGTATTGAACCTATCAGGAAAAGTACAGTAAATATCTGTCATTTTTCAAGACTTCTGAATTATTATTATTTTTTGTGGATAAGAGGAAATTGGCTTCATAGGAACATACTGATACAATGTGTATGTCTCCACTTACCTAGGGTATCTAGTATATTTCCTTTTAAAAGAAATATTTTTCCCTTTAAACACTGTATATATACACCATGAATTCTTTGGGAGGTTGAAGGTTATTTTTCCAGGTCTGGATATGAAAATGTAAAATATAATTACTTATTTAAAAAGAGAATATACTATTTATTTTATAGACACCTACTGCTTAACCTCCACATCTAACTTCTCTTTATGCACACAATGTTTATCTTATTGAGATAAAATGCACTTTTTACATAAGCCAAATTCTTCTTATAGTGCTCTAGATTATTTGAATCAACACTTCTTTTCCTCTTTTTAAAAATTGGGATCTATTATCTTATATTACTAGTGTAGTAAAATACTTTCTTTTTTATTACTTATTTATTTTTTATTAAATCATAGCTGTGTACATTAATCTAATCATGGGGCACCATACACTGGTTTTATACACCATTTGACATATTTTCATCACACTGATTAACATAGCCTTCCTGGCATTTTCTTAGTTATTGTGTTAAGACATTTATATTCTACATTTAGTAAATTTCACATGTACCCTTGTTACCAATCACACTCCCTCTGCCCATCCTTCCCCCTCCCTCCCCTCCCTATCCCCCTTCCCTATATTCTTAGGTTATAACTGGGTTATAGCTTTCATATGATATGAAAATATCATAAATTAGTTTCATAGTAGGGCTGAGTACATTAGATACTTTTTCTTCCATTCTTGAGATACTTTACTAAGAAGAATATGTTCCAGCTTCATCCATGTAAACATGAAAGAGGTAAAGTTTCCATCTTTCTTTAAGGCTGCATAATATTCCATGGTATACATATACCACAATTTATTAATACATTTGTGGATTGATGGGCACTTGGGCTTTTTCCATGACTTAGCAATTATGAATTGAGCTACAATAAACATTCTGGTACAAATATCTTTGTTATAATGTGATTTTTGGTCTTCTGGGAATAGGCCTAGTAGAGGAATTATAGGATTGAATGGCAGGTCTATTTTTAGATCTCTAAGTGTTCTCCAAACATCTTTCCAAAAGGAATGTATTAATTTGCATTCCCACCATCAATGTAGAAGTGTTCCCTTTTTTCCACATCCATGCCAGAATCTCTGGTCTTGGGATTATGTGATATGGGCTAATCTTACTGGAGTTAGGTGATATCTCAAAGTAGTTTTGATTTACATTTCTCTGATGATTAAGGATGATGAGCATTTTTTCATATGTCTGTAGGCCATGCACCTGTCTTCTTCAGAGAAGTTTCTCTTCAAGTTCCTTGCCCAGCCTGCGATGGGATCACTTGTTCTTTTCTTGCTTATGCATTTGAGTTCTCTGTGGATTCTGGTTATTAAACCTTTGTTGGAGACATAACCTGCAAATATCTTCTCCCATTCTGAGGGCTGTTTACTTGCTTTACTTACTGTGTTCTTGGCTGCGCAGAAGCTTTTTAGTTTGATTAGGTCCCAGTAGTGTATTTTTGAAGCTGCTTCAACTGCCCGGGGGGTCCTCCTCATAAAATACTCACCCAGACCGATTTCTTCAAAGGTTTTCCCTGTACTCTCTTATAGTATTTTTATAGTTTCATGTCTTAAGTTTAAATCTTTAATCCAGTGAGAGTCTGTCTTAGTTAATGGTGAAAGGTTTGGGTCCAGTTTCAGTCTTCTACAGGTTGCCAGCCAGTTCACCGAGCACCATTTGTTAAATAGGGAATCTTTTCCCCACTGAATGTTTTTAATTGGCTTATCAAAGATCAAATAATGGTCAGTAGCTGGATTCATCTCTTGGTTCTCTATTCTGTTCCATACATCTACCTCTCTGTTTTTGTGCCACTATCATGCTATTTTGATCACTATCGATTTATAGTATAGTCTGAGGTCTGGTAGTGTGATTCCTCCTGCTTTGTTTTTATTTCTGAGTAATGTCTTGGCTATTCGAGGTTTTCTCTGATTCCATATAAAATGAAGTATTATTTTTTCAAGATCTTTAAAGTATGACAGTGGAGCTTTAATAGGGATTGTATTAAAATTGTATATTGGTTTCGGTAGTATGGACGTTTTAACAATGTTGATTCTTTTTAGCCATGAGCATGGTATGTTTTTCCATTTGTTAACATTTTCAGCTATTTCTTTTCATAGAGTTTCATATTTCTCTTTATAGAGATCTTTCACATCCTTTGTTAGATACACTCCCAAATATTTCATCTTCTTTGGCACTACTGTGAACGGAATAGAGTCCTTGACAATTTTTTCAGCTTGACTATTATTGATATATAAAGGCTGCTGATTTATGGATATTGATTTTGTAACCTGAGATGCTGCTGTATTCCTCTATCACTTCTAAGAGTTTTGTAGTAGAATCTCTGGTGTTTTCCAGATATACAATCATATGATCTGTGAAGTGCAAAAGTTTGATCTCTTCTGATCTTATATGGATACCCTTGATCACTTTTTTCCCCCTAATTGCGATGACTAAAACTTCTATTACAATGTTAAAGAGCAGTGGAGATAATGGGTAGCCTTGTCTGGTTCCTGGTCTGAGTGGAAATGATTTCAATTTAACTCCATTCACTACGATATTGGCTGTGGGTTTGCTGTAGATGGCCTCTATCAGTTTAAGAAACGTCCCTTCTATACCAATTGTCTTAAGTCTTCTGATCATGAAGGGATGCTGGATATTATCAAAAGCTTTTTTGCATCAATTGAGAGAGTCATATGGTCTTTGTTTTTTAATTTGTTTATGTGCTGAATTATACTTATAGATTTACGTATATGGAATCAGCATTGAGACCCCGGGATAAAACCAACTTGGTCATGATATATAATTTGTTTGATGTGTTGCTGGATTCTGTTTGTTAGGATCTTGTTGAATATTTTTTCAGCTATATTCATTAGTGATATTGGTCTATAATTTTCTTATCTTGTTGGATCTTTTCCTGGTTTGGGGATCAGGGTGATGTTTGCTTCATAGAACGTGTTGGGTAGTCTTCCTTCTTTTTCTACATTTTGGAACAGGTTGAGTAATATAGGTATTAGTTCTTCTTTAAAGGTTTGGTAGAATTGTAACGCGAAGCCATCTGAAGTCTCTGCTGTGGACAGATACCAGCAATTAAGTCACCCCGCCCCCCACAGGCAACAATCAGAAAGGAAAATCAAACCTTCCTACAACCACAAACCCAAGGCACTACGTGGATAGTCCCTGGATAAGTGGCTCAGTTCGGAAGGTCCAAATCAATTGTCTCAGTCAGCACCTGTCTCAGGTGGGAGATTTTAAAAGGTCTCTGGCAACTAGATTTCAGGGGTCTGGTGACAACTCAAATATGACTTGCTCTCATGCTCAGTGAGGTCAGGAGGACCCACCCAACAAATAGATTAGTCTGGGAAGGTTGATGTCTCCTTCCCCACCTTGCACCTCTGTCACACCCAGTCACTGATAACCCCCAGGGCTGTGACCCAGTTGCCTCCAATGAGCAGATACTCCAGGGGTTTGCACCTGCCTGAATCACAAGGAGATCTGTGTTTCCTCAGCCAGGCCACTAGTCTATGCCACTATCTGGCAGGGGGAAATGAGGCCTTACAACTTTGGGCGCTTGATGGAGGCTGGGTTTGTTCACTCAGTTCCAGCCCTGCCCCTGATTGATGTTACCGACACACAGAACAACTTTGTGGAATTTGTTTCTGTCCCAGCTAAATTCCCCTGCAGAAGAGAAGCTGTTTTGAGTTCATGGAACCTGTGCCTCAGGCCCTGTCTTTGCTGCCACCCAGTAGTTTGTATTCATAGCACAGTTAGCTGTCAGTTCTAGCCTCCTGCCTTCCTTTGTCTATAGGCTGATGATCTCCTGAGGGCCGGGTGTGTCTTAGGCTCAGTAAAGCGGTCCTCTGGGTCAGCCCTGCCCTGGGAATCTTCCGGCTCTGCGTGTGCATTTTTGAGTCCCCACGCTCCACCAGGCCGGTACCACCTCAGGCAAACCCTTTACTCATGGGTCCTTTGTTTCCATCCCAGATCTGTTCTGGCGGTGGTTGCCACCTGAGAAGATGCCCAGTCTCCTCTGGTTGCCCAGAGAGGCAGGTGGTGTGACTCCGGAATATCCAGGGGTGAGCCCTATTGTTGCCTATCCAGGGGTGAGCCCTATTGTTGCCAAAAAATGGGTGCTGCTGTGTGCCTCGGGGCACTGCTGCTCCAGTGTGGTTCCCTCTCACCCGGCCATCCTCTCCTCACTCCCATGCCACAGAATCAGCACTGATCAGCAGCAGTTCAGGCCCTGTCTACACCTCTCAAGAGAACACCCAAGAATCTGGACTTCTGGGGGACAGGCCTCCAGACCTCAGAGTGAGAGTGGAGGGGAGTGCTGGGAGCTCAGAATTGCAGATAGAGAATATATACAGTGTTACACATTTTTATGCCTGGCAGGAGAGTGCCATGGCATCCTAGTAGGGGAAGTAGGTCCAGTTTTTAGAGAATTTCTCCTGTGGAGTATAAGGGGAGGACTATTGAACTCTGCTCGTTTGTTTATGGGGTACTCAGAGCTGTTCTCATGGGGCAGGGGACTCCCGTCCTCTTGGTGATGTATTTTGTACCTTTTGTTTGTATCCTTGTGGTCGCAGCTCGCCTCAGCAGGGTTGCTGTGAGTTCTTTAACCTTCTCTCTTGGTGCAGCAATAATCTGCCAGGTTGCTTGCTAAATTTCTGTCCTTTAACTCTCCTTCTGGACAGGAGCCCCTGTGGAAAGCTGGCTTCAGTCAGCCATCTTCCCAGTGGTAGCTTTTAAATTGGTTTTGCAGGACCCTCTGAGGTAGCTGCTTAACCAAAGCATAACTGTCTTTCTTTCTGAGATAGGGTCTTGCTTGCTGTGTTGCTAAGGACTGCAGTGGTGCAATCACTGCTCACTGAAATCTACAATTCCTGGGTGCAACAATCCTTCCATTTCAGCATGGCTAATGAAAAAAAAGAAATGTTTTATGTTTTTTGTAGAGACAGGGTCCTATGTTTCCCAGCCTGGTCTTGAACTTCCTAGCTCAAGCGATCCTTGAGCCTCCCAAAGTGGTGGGATTATAGGCTTGAGGCTATAGGCTATTATAGGCTCATCACACCTGGAGGCCTGTTTGGTTTTTTGTTTACACACTGGGGTTTCCCACATGGTCACTTTTAAATACAGATTAAATACTTAAAATTTTTTGCTGTTAAGTGTTAACAGGGCTGACAACCAGGAGGTCTGATGTTAAGGCCAGGAGAAAATACTCATAGATGTGCCTGCTCAAGGCAGGGAATGAGAGAGAGGGCACTCAAATTGAAATCCATTTAGTTAGGTTATTATTTAACTGTTAAACATGTTTGGGCTTCTCTGCAGCTGGGTCATTAGTTTCTTTTCTTTTTTTTTTTTTTTTTTTGAGATAGAGCCTCAAGCTGTTGCCCTAGGTAAAGTGCTGTGGCATCACAGCTCACAGTAATCACCAAGTCCTGGGCTCAAGGAATTCTCTTGCCTCAGCCTCCCAAGTAGCTGGGACTACAGGCACCCACCACAACGCCTGGCTATTTTTTGGTTGCAGCTGTCGTTGTTGTTTGGCAGGCCCAGGCTGGATTTGAACTCGCCAGGTCAGGTATATGTGGCTGGTGCCTTAGCTGCTTGAGCGGCATCATAACTTTCTTAAAGATCAAAAAGGAATTTAGGGCGACACCTTTGGTGCAGTGGCTAGGGTGCCAGCCCCATATATTAAGGATGAAGTGTTCAAACCTGGCCCCAGCCAGCTAAAACAGTAGTGGCAACTGCAACAGAAATAGCTGGGCATTGTGGCGGGTGTCTGTATTCCCCAGTACTCAGGAGGCTGAAGCAAGAGAATCACTTCCAGGGGTCCTCAAACTATGGCCTGCAGGCCACATGCGGCGGTGTGATTGTATTTGTTCTCGTTTTCTTTTTTTACTTCAAAATAAGATATGTGCAGTTTGTATAGGAATCTGTTCATAGTTGTTTTTTTTTTTTAAACTATAGTCTGGCCCTCCAGCGGTCTGAGGGACAGTGTACTGGCCCCCTGTTTAAAAAGTTTGAGGACCCCTGGAGCCTTAAGCCCAAGAGTTTGAGGTTGCTGTGAGCTGTGATGCCACAGCAGTCTAACAGGTTGAGACTCTGTCTCAAAAAAAAAAAAAAAAAAAAGGAATTTAACAAAACCAAAACCATTTATCACCTGGTTTAGTAAGTAGTACTTGCATTTTGTAGTTGTTCATTGAATATATGCTCAAATCACATAGAATCCAGGACAGCGAAAGGTGTACATCATTGAGTAGGAATGACTGGTTCCAGAAAAGTAGCAATTGTGAGTATCTGAGGCCAAACACCATCAATTATTATTATTTTGGAGGCCTGGGGGGTGGGGGGGAAGGCAGAGGGATTTATTCCTCCCTGTCTCCCACCATCAGTTATTTTTAATGGTTCTTAGAGCATCTGAAAGAAGATGAGAATTTAATAAATATAAACAATTTTAATTGTTACATGTTTTTCACAATTAGCTAGATTGGAAAATGTTTCCCAAAATCTTTTCTATATTCAACATGAAATAAAATAAGACAAAATATTAATTGAAAAATTCTGTCCATATAACATAAAAGTATAAAAGATAAAATTTGAGGATGTAATGGACTCGGTATCATTAAGTTTCTACTGCTATGGAATTTAATACTTGTTTGTCCAATATAAAACATGACTATTACTACCTTACAATTTTATGTAATCCCCAAATTATTAACAGTTTAGCCCAAAAAGTCTATGTTCTCACATCACAAAAAATTTTAAGCTCAAATAAATTGACTGCTTCTATTATAAACAACTCCATATGATTAAGAAATTAATCCACTAAACCTTAAGGAGGAACAATCAATAAAGTAAACACTTTTCATCCATTGGATACAATGATAACACTCAGCCTCTTTGGGGAAGCTATACTTTCATGTAATACTTTCAATGCATTTGGCAAGTAGAAAAGCTCTTAGTAAGATTGTGGTGGAGAAGTATTCATGAACATTGAAGGTCTAACAGCATTAGCTGTCAAACCTGTGTGTATTAATGTGAATTAATGAGATTTTCTTCTCCCAAGAGGAAAATAGATTGTTACAAGTTAAATAATGAAGAGAAAAACACAGGTAATGTCAGTTTGATAGAAAGCCTTCAATTTAGAGGAGTGACCTTTAAAAGGGAATGCATAAATAACTTCAGCATAATCACTTGGTGTAATATTTTGGGTTTATAGTTTAGATAGCAGTAAAGCATGCTTATATTGATTGTTTGATTTTTAAAAATTGTGCCCTTTGGGAAATCATCTCAGTACAGAATTAAAGTAAAAAGACTGATAACAATAAAACAATCATAGCGTGAAATACTGCTTTGAAAAAGTCATCCTTTTAATGCCATACTATTGTAGAAAGTTAGGTGTTTTCAACTGAGCTCCAAATTAGTGAGAGCAAGTTGAAAGCACTGATTAAATTCATAGCTGGCCTAGCCCACTACTGCATGGAAGTGCAGAACGGATAATGGAAGGGATAATACCTTAGGAATATTAAACGAATAAATTTTCATCTTTAGTAGTCCTTAGTTCCAAGTTGACCCAAGACTTCAATGTTTTAGAATCATTTCAAGAGGATTCAGATCACCTATTTTCTTCTATAGGCAGAGCATATAGTACTAAAAAGAAAAGGATTTGATACGCAGGATAACCTTGGAAGAAGAAAAGGGGAAGAGCCTATTGCTTGTGCTTCTAGATTATGTAGGAAAGAACTAGTCAGACCTAAGTTTCTGACTTCCCTTCTCTAGGCTGATAAATTTGCAAAAAACCCAAAATAGAGCAGTTTTTGTTCCATTTTCCTTTTGGGATGTTGGTGTTAGGCTGCCACTTCGTGTCACTCTGTGTCAACATGAGAGGCAATAGTGCAGGAATGGTAGAGGAAAGTGGCTGTAAAGATAAGTCCGAGGCAATGTGCCTGGCTCCCAGAGTCAAGTCGTTTTACAAGGGATGTTACTGGGAACTTGCCCAAAGAGGTTTGCTGTGGTGGTGGGCGAGGCCGGACACCCAATGGGAGTGACTTCCAGACTCCAGCTTCTGCACAATAAGCAAGTCTTGATTGTGGGTTGAGTCAGTGAGGGTTGAGTGGAATGGTGGTGGAGTCTCGGCAGGTCATCACTGAGCAAAGATAGCAGATCCTGTATTTCTCAGTCGAACAATTAGGCACACCCAAGGGTCATACCAGCCATCGCACAGTGATGCCAGTACAAGAATAGCAGGCTACGTGGAGGGGTAATCCCCTGAATTCTGGAAGCTCTCTACTATACCCAAAGGCCATTTTAGGAAGAGAGGTGCGAGAAAAACAGTTCTGATAGGAAGATAAACTTCGTGTTGATTGAGTATTTTACATTAATTGCTAGATTTGAGGTGTGTGTAAAGTCCTTATCATCTCACTTTTTTCAACATGGGAGGGAGTAGTAATGGGAATATTAAATGAGTTAATGTGTACATTAATGTGATCATGGGGCACCAATACACTGGTTTCATAGACCGTTTGTACTTTTTTTTTGAGACAGAGTCTCACTTTGTTTCCCTTGATAGAGTGCTATGGCATCACAGCTCACAGCAACCTCTAACTCTTCGGGTTAAGCAATTCTCTTGCCTCAGCCTTCCTAGTAGCTGGGACTACAGGTGCCTGTCACAAGGCCTGGCGAT
The DNA here is from genome assembly GCF_027406575.1 of Nycticebus coucang. Taxonomy (NCBI): domain Eukaryota; kingdom Metazoa; phylum Chordata; class Mammalia; order Primates; family Lorisidae; genus Nycticebus; species Nycticebus coucang. The sequence goes on from NC_069786.1 coordinate 80,152,837, forward strand.
TTGTGTGTATGTGTGTTTAGCAGGCCCGGGCTGGGTTTGAACCCACCACCCCTGATGCATGTGGCTGGCACCCTAACCACTGATCTACGGGTGCCAAGCCAACATACAATACTTTGTAGGTAAAATCTTTAAATAAATGCATAGACAACTGAGAAAATGGGCGCAAACGTTTTTTGTGCATTTTGTAGCCACTTGAAAAAGAATACCATTGGGTTTAGTGTTTATTGTGTACATAAAATATTCTGATATTAATATTTTAAAAAATTGATAGATCCTTTATTAACTATTTTATTGAAAGCCATATTGTCTGCTTGACTGTCATATTGCTTTAGGAGTCCAGTCTTAGCTCTCTAGCGATCCTAAATGAAGGATAAATAGCATGCAATCTTAATGTTTTCTAGTGAATTGAATTCAGATTGAATTCACCTGTTTAAAAATAAAAGTAAAAGTAACACTTTCATAAATACCTGTCTTAGCATTTTAAGAAAAACTTTTTATTTTGGAAGAATTTTCGATTTATAGAAATGTTGCAAAGATGGTATAGAGTTATCTTTTTCTCTTATTTTTCCTTTATTTGATTGATAAATAACAATTAAATACATTTATGGGGTACAATGTTTTGTTGTATGTATCCACTGTGGAATGCTTTCTCTTATGTCCCTTACTCAGTTCCTCTAATGTTAGCATTTTATACAGGGTGGCCATAAAGTTTGTGTGCAATTTAAAGTTCGTGTATTACCACAGTAAATTTTTTAAAACTAAGAAAACAACATTGGTGCATTATTATTAACTAACCTCCAGACTTTATTTGGATGTCATTTGTTTTCCCACTAATATCTTTTTGCTCTTCCAGGATCCAACCTGTAATATTATTTAGTCTTTAGTCTTTATGTGGGCTTTATGTATATGTAAAGTTGCTATGTAGGCTATTCATCGCACTACTCTAGGGGGTGCAATTTACACCACTGTGCCAGGCACTCACTACTTGTTTAATTGCCACAACAGGCTTAGGGAGTAGACAATATAATTATCCCTATTTTATAAATGTGGGCATTGAGGACAAAGAGATTAAGTAATCTTGTAAGATCACCAAGGTAATAAGTGGAAAAATTGAGATTCTAGTTACAAAGACTATTTTCTCTCTCATTTTTTTTTGAGACAGTGTCTCCCTCCATAGACTGCTGTGGCATCAGAGCTCATAGCAACCTCTAACTCTTGTGCTTAAGTGATTCTCTTGCTTCAGCCTCCCAAGTAGCTGGGACTATAGTCACCCACCACAAGGTCCAGCTATCTTTTTTTCTTGTTGCAGTTGTCATTGTTTAGCAGGCCGGGGCCGGGTTCGAACCCACCTGCCTCAGTGTATATAGCTGGCACCCTAACCACTGAGTTATGGGTGATGAACTGAGCCTATTCTCTGTAGACATTTCAAATCTCCAGGCTTCCTATCCTACCCAATCAGTAGGAGAGCATACTTCTTATCCCCATGAACTAGCTGATTGACCTTAAGCAAGTCACTCGATCTCTCTGGACCTCTGTTTGCTCATACATGAAATCACAGATGTGAATTACATAATCTATACAATTTTCCTACCTTAACAGACAAATTGGACTGTGCATTTTAAAATTTGATGTCTAGCTCGAACACCTAGTTCATTTCCATATTCTTAACAATTTTTTAAAAAGAAAATGCGTGTTAAAATGAGTTATTATTTGAATACTAAATAATACTATTAATATTAAAAGTATTATAATAATAGTAGTATTATTAATAGTATTAATATAGTAGTATTATTAATAGTATAATGCTATTAATACTATTAATAATACTACTATAGAATATTAAAATTCCAATTGTGTTTTTAATGTGTTTATGATATATATATGAATCTATATATCATGATCAGATACACATTATTTTTACTTAAGGTGGTTAACTTGTTCATTTTGAATTTTACTTTATGCTTTTGAATACTACTCCATTTTACATATTCCTTTGTTCTACAATAACACTAACCTAAATGTATGTAACTTCTTATGTAGGAATGCACAAGCAAATAAACTGTATGCAGCCACATATTTCAGTAGATTAAATTGAATTGAAATTATCCCTCATGCTGGCACTGTAATAGGCTATTGATTGAAGACTGCATTTTCTGTTTGTTTATAATTGAATTTTGTTCCCAAATAAAAGAACATGTTCATTTTCAGGTTGTGTTTAGTGAAATAAAAACTGCATCTGGGATCAGTTTTATCATGAGTTCAATGGAGAACTAAGCCTTTCTTAGAATTAAGTATGGAATACTGTGAATATTAAAATGAGAAAGAGAAGTGCACTACTTTATTGGAAGATCTTTCCCCCCCAGAATGCTAAAGTATAGATTTTAATTTTTTTTTTTTTTTTTTGTGGTTTTTGGCCAGGGCTGGGTTTGAACCCACCACCTCCGGCATATGGGACTAGTGCCCTACTCACTGAGCCACAGGCGCCGCCCTATAGATTTTAATTGTTGAAAAAAAATTCTGCCTGAGTATATCCACAAACCAAAATACACATAAAACTATAGAACTTTCCTCTGTAGATGGCAACCAGTGGAAGATGTGCTGCAATTACATAAATCAATTCATCTGTAGGGACTACAAGACATTAAGATGAAAGGAAGAAAGATAGAGGCCTTAAAAATAAAACAAAAAGATCTTTAAACAGGAAATAGTCTGCCAAAATTAGACTTTCCTTCTTATGCCAGACCCCCCATTGATTCTTTTCAATTGCAATGAGATGGAAATTTTAGGACACTAAAGGAGACAGAGTATTCTAAGGCTTTTCCATGCCCTTTGTTTTCTTTCAAATACAATGCTCCCAATAATACTCAGATATTAATCATACTGCTTTTAGCCATATATCTGAAGGTGACAGTCTTCAACTGTCCAGAAGGTCCTGGCTCCTAAAGCTCTTGTTTCTCACTGGTTATTGAGCACAACTGAGAGCGTGTAGTTTTCATCTAACAGCCAGCATTTGGTACAAGTTTACTGCTGCAACAAGGTGATGCGTTTATGATCCTTTTTCTTACTGGCCTTTGAAGGTGGAGGGGAAAGATAAAGTGCCTACAGTGTAATTCTCTCACAGCATATTCACTCTTATGACTCATTTTTCAGGCCCCAGGGAAAACATCTCTATCTGTCTTGCTTTAAGTCCTTGAAACAAATTGCAACTGCATCCTTATGCCATGAGGATTGTGTGTTGTGGTGTCGCTCATATTGGAGAAGGTCACTGCTTCAAAGCATATGGAGAATGTGAGTTGAGGAAACACTTAAGCAAGAAGCAAGGGAAAAAAACAAATTAAGCAAACCCTTCCTTTCAGATGGCATGAACACAGTAGATCCCTACAGTTGCTAGTGTCATTTTCTTGTTTCACTTTGTGTCCCAAATGTGGTTTTGGACACACTTACGTATTAGAAAGGTATTCTCAGTGGCTGCACATAGTTGATGAGGAATATTTTGCAGTGGTAAGCAAATCTAAATTTGTGTAAGTGTATTATATGATTTGCATGTATTCATTCTTGAAATTAATGTTTGAGATAATGTTTTACGCATGATCATGAGATGATCATTAAATGTTAGAATTATGAATAGTTTTATTTTTCTGAAGTTTTTAATAATGTCAGTTTTCAAAAAGTTAAGCAAAAAATTGACTTGAAAGAATTTCAAATTAAAAATTGTATCTATTAATACTTGTGCCTTTTAATTTTAAGAGAATAATAAACTACTTATCAATGAGGAATAATTTAATTTTTTAGCATTTAGTTTAATTTACATTATTGGTACAAATAGTATATCTGTGTTTGAACATTTAGAAAGTAATTTATATTTTAATTCTTTAAGTCATAGGGGTAAGTACAAGTCAAAGTTGTGATAAAAGTAAATAGAATAAAAATAGAAAAAAAACGGTGGTGTGCACCTGTGCTTCCCAGCTAGTGGGAGGCTGAGGTGGGAGGATGGCTGAGGCCTAGGGATGAGGACTAGCATGTGCTGCTCTGATCACGCCTGTGAATAGCCACCACATCTGAGCCTTGGCATCTATTAAAAAAAGAAGAAGATAAGAAAAAAATGGAATCTCACTTTGTAAGCACTTTCCTACTTCCTTCGAAAGTGAAGCTCAGGAAAGAAGAAAATTAAGGAAGAAAGGAAAATAGAAAATTTACAGGGAAATAGAAATTTGCGTTTAATAAATAGATCAAGGGAAAAGGGGCAGCGTGCATCTTCTGAGGCCTGGGTTATAAGAGACATTCTTTACTTTCTTTCTTTTGTATCACTTGCTTTGGTGCAAACTAGCTGCCACTCTTTAAGAACACTTAGGCAATCCTGTGGAAAGACAAGCGTGGCAAAGAACTGAAGCCTCTTGCCAACATCTACGTGGGTCTGCCATCTAAGCAGCGAGTCCTCAGGCCCCAGTTGAGTTTTGAGATGCCTGCAAGCTCAGTTGACATCTCTCCTGTGACCTCAAGAGAGACCCTGAACCAGAACGACACAGCTTAGCTGCTTTCAAATTCCTAACTCACAGGAACTAAGAAATAATAAATGTTTATTGCTTTATTCTGCTACATTTTGGGAAGTTTAGGTTACACAGACATTGATAACACAGCTATGTAATATGGTTACAAGTGTCAGGTCATGTCACTCCTCACAACTGCCCAACAGCTTGCCATATTCTTGAGAGTAAAATGTAAAGTCTATAATACCCTACGAGAGCCTGTATGATTTGGCTGTTTCTCTCATGGTTTCCTCACTGACCTCATCTCTTACTTTGGCTTACTCAGCTCCAGTCACCTTACACTCTTGATATTCCTCACACATTCCAGGAATTGTTCTGTCTTTATAGGCTTTGGGCTGCTGGTTCCTGCCTACTGAAAAGCCTTGAATCCACACAGCTAACACCCAATTTCCTTCTTGTCTGCACAGATGTTGCTGTTCTAGAGTTGTACTTCTGCCAATCTATTTAGTTAAAATCACACCCCTATCTCTAGCTTTGGGAATCCCATGCCCTTTGTCCTGCTTTAACTCACTCTAATGTATTATATAATTTATTTTTTAAGGTTTATGTTATGTATGTTACGTAATACTCATTGTTAACTATCTCCTTCTGCCAAATAGCAGAAATAATTGTCTATTTTGTTTATTGATATATCCCAAAGTACATAAAATATTTCATGCTAGATAATAAATGATTAATGTACATTTGTTGACTGATTTTCTCATTTTTAGCAAGCTCACTTTTTTTTACTTAAAGAAAAACTTTATTAGAGATATTTTTAAAATTGTCCCTTCCATGGGGCAAAAGACCTGTGATCAAACTAACCCCTGATACCTTGCAATTGTGTGATTTTGAGAATGTTCCTTAACTTCTATGAGCTTCTATTTTCTCAAAAAAAAATTTTTTTTAATTGTTTGGGATTCATTGAGGGTACAAAGAATTAGGTTACACTGATTGCATTTGTATAAAGTCTTTCTTATACTTGTTCCCTGCCCCCAAGAAATATGCCATATACCATATCCTCCATTCTGCTCCCTCCTCACCTCTCCCACAACCTCATCCCCTGCCCCACCCCTTGTATTAGCTCATCTATTGCCTTCATATTAGAATTGAGTACATTGGATTTTTACTTCTCTCTCTCTTTTTTGAAATAGATTCTCCCTTGTTGTCTTCAGTACAGTGCCATGAGGCACAGCTCACAGCAACCTCAAACTCTTGGGCTCAAGTGATTCTCTTGCCTCAGCTTCCTGAGCAGCTGGGACTATAAGGTACCCACCACAATTCCCAGCTATTTATTTATTTTTTTAAAGACAGGGTCTCACTCTTGCTCAGGCTGACCACAAAACTGTGAGCTCAGGCAATCCACCTGCCTTGGCCTCCCAAAGTGCTAGGATTACAGTCATGAGCCACTGTGCCTGGCCTCGTGCTTCTCCATTCTTGTAATACTTTACTAAGAAGAATATGTTCTAACTCCATCCAGGTTAATACAAAAGATGTAAAGTCTCCATCTTTTTAAATCACTGATAGCATTCCATGGTATACATATACCACAGCTTGTTAATCCATTCCTAGGTTGGTGGGCATTTAGGCTGTTCCTGCATTTTGGCAATTGTAAATTGAGCTGCAATAAACAGTCTAGTGCAAATGTCCTTATGAGAAATGAATTTTTTTTCTTCTGGGTAGATGCCTAATAATGGGATTGCAGGATCAATGGGAGGCAATGAGTTCTCTGAGGATTCTCTATACTTCCTTCCAAAAAGGTTGTATTTATTTGCAGTCCTACCAGCAGTATAAAAGTGTTATCTTCTCTCCACATCCATACCACCATCTGAAGCTTTGAGTCTTTGTGATGTGGGCCCTTCTCACTGAGGTTAGGTGACATTTCAGGGTAGTTTTGATTTGCATTTCTCTGATGATTAGTGACAATGAGCATTTTTTCAAATGTTAGCCATTTGTCTATCTTCTTTAGAGAAGGTTTTATTCACATCTCTTGCTAGTGATACATGTGAAATTGTGGGGTCTTTTTTTGTTGACAAATTTGAGCATACCACAAGGCAATAAAGGTAGAACACAACTCCAACAAAAACGTTCACCCCCACACAAAGACATGGAAATTAAACAACTTTATGCTGAATGATAGTTGGGTTCAGGAAGAGATAAAAGAAGAAATTGTTAAATTCCTCAAACATAACAACAATGAAGACATAAATTACCAAAACCTGTGGGATACAGCAAAGTTGTCTGAAGAGGGAAATTTATTGCATTAGATGCCTACATTTGAAAACTTAAAAGAGTACATCAGCAAACTCATGAACCATCTTATGGAATTGGAAAAAAAAATATAATCTCAAAGAAGAAAAGAAATAACCAAAATTAAATCAGAGATTAATGAAATTGAAAACAAAAGAATTGTTCAGAAAATTAACAAAACAAAGTTGGTTTTCAAAAAAATAAATAAAATTGATAAACCTTAGGCCAGATTAATGTGAAATAGAAAAGCAAAATCTCTAATAACCTCAATTAGAAATGATAAAGGGGAAATGACAATAGATGCCAAAGAGGAGAGATCATCTCTGAGTACTATAAGAAACTCTATAGTTTCTGATTGGATTAAAAAACACAAGCTATCTATTTGCTGTCTGCAGGAAATACACCTCACATCAAAAGACAAAACTCAGAGTTAAAGGTTGGGAGTCAATTTTTCAGGCAAATGGAATTCAGAAGAAAAGAGAGGTTGCAATCTTATTTTCAGATAAATGTGGATTTAAAGCAACTAAAGTCAAAAAAGACAATGATGGTTACTTCATATTGGTCAAGGGAAAAATACAACAAGAAGACATTTTAATTATAAATATTTATGCACCCAATTTAAATGCTTCCAGATTATTGAAATAGACCTTGCTTAGTTTGAGCAATATGATATCCTATAACACCATAGTAACAGGGGACTTCAACACCCCTCTCTCAGAGCTGGACCTATCCTGTGAATAGAAATTAAACAAAGATGTTAGAGATTTAAATGAGACCCTAGAACAACTGTGTTTGATAGATGTAATAGAATACTCCATCCCAAAAATAAAGAATATACATTCTTATTGTCCCATGGAACATTCTCCAAAATTGATCATATCCTAGGACACAAAACAAACCTCAACAGAATCAAAAGAATTGAAATTCTACCTTGCATCTTCTCAGACCACAAGTCACTAAAAGTTGAACTCAACTCCAACAAAAATGCTCAACCTCACACAAAGGCATGAAAGTTAACTTTATGCTGAATGACAGTTGGGTGCAGGAAGAAATAAAAAAGGAAATCATTAACATCCTTGAGCATAACAACAATGAAGACACAAGTTTCCAAAACCTATGGGATATAGCAAAAGCAGTCCTGAGAGGAAAATTTATCTCTTTAGAAGCCTACTTTGGAAAAACAGAAAGAGAGCACATCAACAAACTCACAAACCACCTGATGCAATTGGAAAAGAAGAACAATTTAAGCCTAAACCCAGCAGAAAAAAAGAAATAGCCAAAATTAAATCAGAGATTAATGAAATTGAAAACAAAAGAATCATTCAGGAAATTAATGAAATAAGGAGTTGGTTTTTTGAAAAAATTAATAAAATAGGTAAACTTTTGGCTAGACTAACTAGAATAAAAAAATAAAATCTCTAGTAACCTCAATCAGAAATGACAAAGGGGAAGTAACAACTGATGCCACAGAGATACAAGAGATTATCTCTGAATACTACCAGAAACTTTATGCCCAGAAATTTGACAATGTGAAGGAAATGGATCAATATTTGGAATCACAACCTTCCCTAGACATACCCCAGATGAAACAGATCTTCTGAACAGACCAATTTCAAGCACTGACATCAAAGAAACAATAAAAAATCTTCCAACCAAAAAATGCCCTACTCCATGTGGCTTCACACCAGAATTTTATCAAACCTTCAAAGAAGAGCTTATTCCTATGTTGCAGAAATTATTCCAAAAAATTGAGAAGGAAGGAATCTTCCCCAACATGTTCTGTGAAGCAAACATCACCCTGATACCAAAACCAGGAAAAAACCCAACTAAAAAGGAGAATTTCAGACCAATTTCACTAAGGAATATAGATGCAAAAATTCTCAAGAAAATCTTAGCCAATAGATTACAGCTTATTATCAAAAAAGTCATACCTCACGATCAAGTAGGTTTCATCCCAGAGATGCAAGGCTGGCTTAATATATGTAAATCCATAAACATTATTCACCATATCAACAGAAGTAAAACCAAGGACTATATGATCCTCTCGATAGATGCAGAAAAAGCATTTGGTAAAATCCAGCATCCTTTTCTAATTAGAACACTGAGGAGTATAGGCATAGGTGACCCATTTCTGAAACTGATCGAAGTGAATATTTTATTGAATGGGGTAAAACCGAAAGCTTTTCCTCTTAGAACTGGAAATATCAGATAAGGTTGTCCTCTGCCACCATTACTATTCAACATAGTGCTGGAAGTTCTAGCCAATACAATTAGATAAGACAAGAAAATAAAGAGCATTCAAATTGGAGCAGAGGAGGTTAAACTATCCGTCTTTGCTGATGACATGATCTTATACTTAGAAAACCCTAAAGACTAAACCACAAGACTCTTGGAAGTCATTAAAAAATACAGTGATGTTTCAGGATATAAAATCAATGTCCACAAGTCAGTTGCTTTTATATATGCCAACAACAGCCAAGATGAGATGTTAATTAAAGACACCATAGCCCCAAAGAAAATGAGATACTTAGGAATATACTTAACAAAAGGAGGTGGAGGACCTCTATAAAGAAAATTATGTAACCTTAAGAAAGGAAATAGCAGAGGACCTTAACAAATGGAAGAACATACCCATGCTCATGGCTGGGAAGAATCAACATTGTTAAAATGTCTATACTTCCCAGAGCAATTTACTGATTCAACGCCATCCCTATTAAAATACCAACATCCTCTTTTCAAGACTTGCAAAAAATGATTCTGCATTTTGTATGGACCAGAAAAAACCCCATATAGCTAAGGCAGTTCTTAGTAATAAAAACAAAGCCGGGAGTATCACCATACCAGATTTTAGGCTGTATTCAAAGGCCTTAGTGATCAAGACAGCATAGTACTGACACAAAAATAGAGACATAGACACTTGGAATCAAATAGAAAACCAGGAAATGAAATAAAGAAGTTACAGCCACCTAATCTTTGATAAACCAAACAACAGTGTCCACTGGGGGAAAGATTCCCTATTCAATAAATGGTGCTGGGAGAATTGGATATCCACATGTAAAAGACCGAAACTCGACCCACACCTTTTTCCACTCACAAAAATTGATTCAAGATGGATAAAGGACTTAAATTTAAGGTGTGAAACAATAAAAATCCTCAAAGAATGAATAGGAAAAATGCTGGAAGATACCAACCTGGGGAAAGATTTTATGAGGAAGACTGCCATGGCAATAGCAACAACAGCAATAATAAACAAATGGGATTTAATTAAATTGAAAAGTTTCTGTTCAGCCAAGGAGACAACAACCAAAGCAAATGGACCTCCTACCCAATGGGAAAGGATATTTGCATATTTTGAATCTGACAAACAATAACCAGTATCTATACAGAACTTCAATTAATTCACAAGAAAAAAACAATCCCATACATCAATGGGGCAGAGAGATGAATAGAATCTTCTCCAAAGATGACAGACAAATGGCCAGCAATCATATGAAAAAATGCTCATCATTCCTAATTATTAGAGAAATGCAGATTAAAACCACCCTGACATATCACCTAACCCCAGCAAGAATGGCCTATATCACAAAAATCTCAAAACTTCAAATGCTGGTACGGATGTGGAGAGAAAGGAACACTTTTACCCTGCTGGTGGGACTGCAAACTAATACAACCTTTTTGGAAGGAAGTATGGAGAACCTCAAAGAACTCAATCTAGACCTCCCATTTGATCCTGCAATCCCATTACTGGGCATCTATCCAGAAGGAAAAAAATATTTTTATTATAAAGACACCTGTACTAGGCTGTTTATCGCAGCCCAATTTACAATTGCCAAAATGTGGAAACAACCTAAATGTCCTTCAACACAGGAATGGATCAGTAAGCTGTGGTATATATAAAACATGGAATATTATTCAGCCATAAAAAATGGAGATTTTACAGCATTTGAACTAACTTGGATGGAGGTGGAATGCATTATTCTTAGTGAAGCATCACAGGAGTGGAGAAGTATTAATCCTATGTACTCAATTTTGATTTGAAGACAATTAATGACACAGTGGGGCATGGGGGAAGGGGAGAGCAGACAAAGAAGGAGGGAAGGGGTGAGGGAAAGGAAAAGAAGAAGAAAAAGAACAAGAAAAGAAAAGAAAATAGTGACTAATTTTCACATAAATTGGTTTTAATTTTGACCAAAGCATATTACTTAAACATTAATTTTTAACTCAACTTGTTAATATGTTGTTTAGGATATTGTATCCTCATTTATAAGTGACGTATGTTTGTAATTTCTCCCTTATTATAATATATTTTCTCCAATTTTAATATCAGGTGTACCCAGATCAAGTAGAATGATTTTGATGTATTTCTTCTTTTTCTATTGTTTATAAGATTTAGCATGATCTATTTTTTTGAAATTATCTTTTACTTTTATTTATAAATATTAGTTGTCTATTTTTTTACTTAAAAAAATAATAAGAAGTTAACTGATGACTCTAAACTAAATTTCAGAGTCACAGCATTCTATAATAGACATACTCTTATTTGACAAGGTGACTGTTACTTTCTTTGCATTATTATTATTATTATCATCGCTTAATATTTTGATGTAGCAATTGTCTGATTCCTTTTCTGAGTGTATTTATGTTTGTTCATTCTTTACGAGGCTTTTGTTTCTAGTCCTTATCTTAAACATTGTTATTGTTATTAAATTTCAAGTCTTTTTAATTTTGTGAAGGTAAAAAAAATGGAAACCTAATAAACACATTAAACACATGTATATGTAAAAAAAAAAAAAAAAGAAAAGAAACTCTATGCCCAGAAATTTGACAATGTGGTGGAAATGGATCAATACCTACCATCACACCATCTCCCTAGACTTAACCAAGAAGAAATAGATCTTTTGAGCAGACCAATTTCAAGAACTGAGATGGAAGAAACAATTAAAAATCTCCCAACAAAAAAATGCCCTGGTGCAGGTGGCTTCACACCAGCATTCTATCAAAAAAATTCTCAACAAAATCCGAGCCAATAGATTACAGCTTCTCATCAAAAAAGTCGTACATCATGATCAAGTAGGTTTCATCCCAGGGATGCAAGGCTGGTTTAACATATGCAAGTCCATAAACATAATTCACCATACCAGGAGAAGCAGAAACAAAACTATATGAGCCTCTCAATAGACGTAGAAAAAGCATTCTATAAAATTCAGCATCCTTTTCTAATTAGAACATTTAAGAATATAGGCATACGTGGCACATTTCTTAAACCGATTGACGCCATCTATGACAAACCCACAGCTAATATCATACTGAATGGAGTAAAACTAATCACATCATAACAAAGGTATTTGTACCAGAATGTTTATTGTAGCCCTATTCATAATTGCTAAGTCATGGAAAAAGCCCAAGTGCCCACCGATCCACAAATGGATTAATAAATTGTGGTATACGTACACCATGGAATATTATGCAGCCTTAAAGAAAGATGGAGACTTTACCTCTTTCATATTTACGTGGATGGAGCTGGAACATATTCTTCTTAGTAAAGTATCTCAAGAATGGAAGAAAAAGTATCCAATGTACTCAGCCCTACTATGAAACTAATTTATGGCTTTCACATGATAGCTATAACCCAGTTATAACCTAAGAATAGGGGGAAGGGAGAAAGGGAGGGGAGGGAGGGGGGAGGTGGGCAGAGGGAGGGAGATTGGTGGGGTTACACCCTAGATGCATCTTACAAGGGTATATGTGAAACTTAGTAAATGTGGAATGTAAATGTCTTAGCACAATAACTAAGAAAATGCCAGGAAGGCTATGTTAACAGTGTGATGAAAATGTGTCAAACGGTCTGTGAAACCAGTGTATGGTGCCCCATGATCACATTAATGTACATAGCTATGATTTAATAATAATAATAAAAAAAAAGAACTGAAAGCTTTTCCACTTAGAACTGGAACCACACAAGATTGTTCTCTATTACCACTACTATTCAACATAGTACTGGAAGTTCTTGCCAATGTAATCAGGAAAGAGAAGGAAATAAAGGGCATCCAAATGGGGGCAGGGCAGGTCAAATGATATGATCTTATAGTTAGAGAACCCCAAAGACACAACCATAAGACTCCTGGAAGTGCTCAAAAAATACATCAATGTCAACAAATTTTATATAGCCTTTGTATGTGCCAATAATAGTGAAGAGGAGAAGGTAATCAAGGATACAATTCCCTTCACAGTAGCTTCAAAGAAAGTGAAATACCTAGGAATATACCTAACAAAAGAGGTGAAGGACCTCTACAAAGAAAATTACAAAATTCTAAGAAAAGAAATAGTAATAACAAAGGGAAAAACATACTATGCTTATGGCTGGGGAAAATTAACATTGTTAAAATGTCTATACTTCCCAAAACAATCTACAGATTTAATGCAATCTCCATTAAAATACCATCATCATACTTTCCAGATTTGGAAAAAATAGTTTTTCATTTTGTATGGAACTAGAAAAAAGCCCATATAGCCAAGGCAAATCTTAGTAATAAAAACAAAGCCAGGGGTTCCTCCCTACCAGACTTTAGGCTATACTACACGGCCATAGTGATCAAAACAGTATGGTATTGGCAAGCTCACTTTTAAAGCATGGGCCTCAATTGCAATCACCTATTTAATTTAGGGCCCTGAATCCTAAGGCTTGATCAATCTGAGGTTTTTAAGAATACGTGAACACACTATGAGCATTACATTCATCATTCAGTCAAAATATATTTTTTCTTGAGTTCTTTTTAGATTATAGGCATTTTGCTTGGTACTAGGGATAAAATGATAAACAAGATACAGTCATCGTCTTAAAAATGTTATACTTTAATAGGAGAAAAAAGACAGTGTAATAGGTAGTCATCCTTGCCTCCACAGATATGGAGGTATAAAATTGAGAGTGGGGTATATGTAACAGAGGAATGGCCTGAGGGTGGAAAAAGAACTGAAATGTTTTCTGTCTGTAACTGAAATGTTTTCTGTCTCTTGAAAGCTTCCTCCACTGTTTTTGGAAACGGAGGCTTGCATCCTTGCCTCAGACCATCATCAGGAATGGTAGGCAAATGCTTTTTGTTCTTTGTGCTATGGGACGAGATTCAGCTGAATGATGGACATGGACATGGAGGCCTCTGGAGGTCTGAAGCCTGGCTAGCAGAAGCCTGAGGGCCTTCCAAGTGGACTGAGACCATGGCTTTGTCTTCTGCAGAGATGGGAAATTAGAATCTTTAACTATAGTTGAATGACAATAGCCCCTCCCTTTTAAAAGTTCCGCGTTTCAGGAAACTTGGTGTTTTGAGATGGATAGTCTCATTTTCCCGCCTATCCCAGCAAAGTAATAAATTTCCTTCTCCTTCTCATAAACCACTTGTTTTTCTGATGTGGCCTTGAGAACAAGTGCCGAGCTTTTGGAACAACAGCAAACATTTCCTTCCAGGAAATGGGGCAGAGTGAGCAGTGACCAGATAGATTTAGAAATGTCAAGTTACTTTGGGATATTTGTCCATTTGATTTGGATTTTGCAGGCCATTTATGTTTTAGTAAGTTATGAATTATGGGGAAAAAAGTCCTTTTCAGATGGTTAACAACAATTGAAGGAGAAAAAATACAAATCTCGGCTGCAGCAATCTTCTGCAGCCATTTACTTCTCAATCTTCTTTGAAGGGGAACCTTCAAATCTCTCCCCTTCCTCTTTCCTGCTCATCTGGAATGGAAGGACCTCCTTACCTCTCCTTCCTTCCTTCCATTTTGTCTCTGTGGCCTCTATTTAGATTCCATCATAGCTTCCCCCATTCTTTCTCAGCAGAACTTCTTAAAAGAGAAGCATATAATTGCCATCTGCACATTCTCCACTATTATTCACTCCTCAGCCTCCTACAAATTGACTTTTGACCTCATCAATCTACTAAAACAGCTCATGCCAAGGAGAATTTTTATAAAAATCACATATAATTAGTTTTTCTTACTTTCCGCATAAATCTCTTTAATTTTATGTTATTACACAGTGCATGATTATTTGCTGAGCTGTTCATTTTGTATTAGCCGTAGAGAAAATTGAACCTGTCAGTCAAACTAGATAGAATAGAAAATAATATCTTTTTATTAGCAGTAAATAGAAACTTGCACAATAAAAATTTTTTACTTTATTTGAAATATTACCATTGGTTGCAAATTTTACAGCTATGTAATGTGTTTCTCTTACTTTTTTGGTATGGATTTTGGCTTATATTTGAGCACAGATTTAATGAAGCCTTTTTCAATTTGAGGCTTTACTGTAGCAACACAATGGTATTACAAAGATTTTATTTCAGACATTTCCTCAGTTATTCCTCAAACAACTTTTGAAGGGTATTTAATTTCCTTGTATTTATAGATGAAGAAACTGAAACTGAAGAAGATAAATGGCCACCTTCACCCTGCCATAGGCTCTATGTGTCTGCACACTCAAGTCTTGATTTTCTGACTCCCAAATTTAGAGCTTTTTCTACTGTGCCGCAGCTGTTTGGATGCAGCACATGTGTACAAGTGACAGCATACAGTGACTTTTCAAAGAACATCTATTTTTCTAATTGACAATTTGGTTCAAACATTATGGAATTATATATTTCTAACAATTTTAAGCTCGTTTAGGCTTATTAAAAATGCTATATATTGAATAAGTTTGGGTATTAAAAGAGTTTAGATTGGCAATAAGGAGCCACCGTACACTTTTAGGTGTTCTTTCATGCCATTCTGCTCCTTTGTTTTTAATATAGAGGTAGGTGTTTGATACCCTTTGGCAATGGGAAGATATAAAAGGAGTTTGAGTCAAAATAGTGGGAAAAGTAAATGGATATGATTGTTATCTTAAATATAAGTGCCTGTCTGTTGACTTGAGCTTCAGTCAGCCCTAAGTACTCCCAACATTTTCCTAACTACATTTTGTGGGCAACCCTGTCTTGTTTATCAATGCCCATGAACTTATAAAACATGATCTATAAGGTTGGTGTGTATGCAACAAACTAAAATTTAGGTTTTCTGGGTACTTTTTTAAAATTAAAGTAATGAATACATAAACACTCACATTCAAAAATCTGGCTTTGCCTGTCATAGTTCAGTTCATATTAATAAAATCCTCCTCCAAGGCAGCTTCTTTGAAAAGATGCACAGGTTACTGGAAATAGTAAGATTAAGAAGATAAACTGGCTTACTAATGGAGAAAATGAATTCAGGAAATTTGGTTCTGGAAGGAAACTAGAACCAGCAAACAGGATGAACAGCTACTCATAAAATAAAATTTTTAATGCCAGAAGTATTTAAATTTTGGAAAGAGTAATTTTTTCCCCATAGGGTTTAAGAACCTGATCAAAATCCTGGAGCCAAAGGATAGTTAGTACATGTAGGAGACAGTGAGGCCACTTGCCTGATTAGGGCAGTTGGACAGGGGCAGGCCAGGTAATAGAGGTGCTGTCAGTGTTGGACGTGAGGTGAATTTCATAAATGGTGAATTTGGAAGCAAGCAGAGTAAGGGAGATCACCTATACTATTTTGTAGAATTTTGATTTTCATAAAGCAGTAAAGTTCCCCCAAAATTCTTGAGGGCAAACATGTAGTTTGTCAACTATTTTACGAAGAAAGAATATTTTTAAAAACCAACAACAAGGTATAAAGAATAAATTACCACATCCTATTTCTTCTATTTTGTAAATGAATAAAAATTTTACATCAAAGTAGGAAGGAAGCATACCCAGAGTAAAGGACAGGACATTAAGGTGAATAAATTTGATGTTATTACAGACTTTCTGCATTGGCACTTCCTCCTCTACCTGAAACACTCTGTCACACAGCTGCACAGATCCACTGAGTTAAGAGACTATCATAATTATTCAGGCATAAGATGAGGGAAGCTCGGGAAACGAGAAAAAAGAATACGAGAAGAAAGGGAGATGGTGATGGAGGAATGACAGCAATTAGCAACAGATTGAATATAGAAGATGAAGGGAGAAAGGGAAAGTGCCTACAAAATTATGCTGTGACTTAGAACAGTTTTTAATAGTATTGCAAATAATATTGCCCAAATTCATCTCTCAACAAAGTCTATGGGATGTCATATCAACTCATTGATGTTTTGCTGTTTTCTTTTTTAGGACCAGAAACCAGAAATGCAATTTGCCAACATGTGAAGATCATGTTTTTGTTAGTAATTGATGAGTTAAAATATTTCTCCATTGAAAGCTAAACTAATCTTGAGAAATATTTTCAAAGGAGGTAAGAAAGTTCACTTTAACAAACTACCATCATAGTCACATCAAGCTTTCATAGATCTTTTAAAAATAATTACCAGGATTCTTAGAATTTATTACTGATATTTTATGGTTGTAGAGTTTCTGATTTTTTTTCTTTTTCATTAGAATGATATAAGTAGAGATATAGAAGCTGCTATATTTGTAAAAAAAGATGCTTTGTGACTTTGAAAATTGTATTTGAAGGTTAGTTGTTTAGGAAAGACAGTGCATTTTTTTCTTTCAAGCAGACATTTATTCAAAGTTAGTTAATGGTAAATGCGTTCTTTGCTATCTGTTAATATGCAGCTTCAATTTAAGATCTTTTTTAACAAAGTATATTAAGATATTTATCTGTTTCTAGACTTTTTTAAAAATGCTGTACTCTAAAAAGGGTAAACTGATTCACCTCACTGCTAGGTAATAGCTAATATTGTTTTTGCTGCAGGGCATTTTAAAATGAAATTTTGAGGTATATTGAAAAAAGTTACCAGTTCACTTACTATACAATAACTTGGAATGTGAATGTCTGAAAAAAGAAAAATTCAATAAATGACTGTGGTTATTTGGTGGAATTCACAACATAATAAAAAGAAAAGGTTTTCAGCTTTGATCATAAAGGAAATGAGTCATTTAATTTTACCCTTGGTACTAGTACACTGTTTCAGCACCTACTAAGAAGTCTGCATGCATTAAAATGACTTAAGCAATTATTAAAAGCAAGTTGCATTTATGTAAAAAGGAGACTGAGTTCAAACTGCTGGTGCTTTAAAATTTCCATAACAGCAAATTCAAGTTCAGAACAGGATTCAGGACTTAATAACAATAAAGAGGTTTTCAATCCCTTAATCGCTTCTTTGTTATAACTCTATTCACTTAAACATTTTAAAAGGAAAAGAAATAAAAAATGTCAATGTCAATTTCTACTAGCACTTGTGACTGAAAAATTAATTATATATGGTAAATACTTCTGGCTTCGAATACCTGTATGATTCATCATTTTGGTATTTAAAGGTAATGCAATACTTCCTACTATATTTGTAATCACAAGAAGAGTAGTATGAATCACACTTGAAATAAATACTTCTTTTTTCTTAGTCACCCTTCCCAAATATATTTTAAACTCCATGAATGACATTTCCCTTTTGTGTTGTGTCTTCAGACCTTCATTCGTCATCTCAAAGGTAATTAATTTCTAACTTGATCCTAGCCTTGCAATGGAGCTCAATTTAGAGACTTGAATATAGTATTAACTTAGAAAATAAATTTCAAACTATTCATACTGTTTTACCTGACGTTATTACATTATTAAGAGTAAACATCTTATTAAACTCAATAGGGAGCCACAAGATAAATAAGCAAGCTTTCTAAAGGCGATAACTGAGTGTATATAAAATAATAAAAAATGAAAGTTAAGAAAATGGGGCAACTAAATCATATGTCAACAGAATTTATATTGAAAAAATGTTGTAAATTTAGCTTTAATTTTCCTAGATTGCCATATGGAATTGCTATTTTTTGATGATAAAACAAAACATGGGGGATATCTGACATTTTACTTAAACTTAAGTACACTTTTAAGCAAAGTTTGTATATGTTCTGAACCACCTGTAATTTTTGAGGCACTATTCCAAGAACTCATACATATTTCTTAGCTCACTTAATCCTCACAATACCATTAGGTGGAAACTATTGTTTCTGACGGTTTTATAGATGAGGAAGCTCAGCCAAGTACAATCTAGACCTCCAAATAGACAAATACTGCCTAGCAGCTGTGTGGTATCTGGTCTGAGTCCTGTCACTATCTGGAAACTATATTTCGTGATTCCTTCTCATCTCCTATAGTCCTTTTGTCATCAAGTGCTGTAATTCCATGATTTCCTTGAACCGTTCTTTCTTCTTTTCAGGGGTGGGGTGGGTGTGGGTGCCTTCTCTCTATACCTGAATGACCATGTATCACAATCTCTTGGTCAGTTTAATGAGTCTCAGGCATCCATCTGAGGACTTGAGCTAATTCGTGATGAAATTTCAGCACTTCCACTCTTACCCTACTGATTTACTTCTGGGTTTCAAAAAATGGTTTATAGACAGTGGCTGTTATTGATAGAGTGCTTCAGGAACTGCTATTTGCAGCCATTCGTTAGCACTTATAGGGCAACTTTCTAATCTTCTGAATGATCTTCCTGTATCTACTCTGCTTCCCTTAATTTTGCTCTCTATTCTACAGCAGCCAAAACTACTATTTTAGAATGTAAATTGGATTTATGCCTCTTTCTTTCCAAAATTCTTTGAAGCTTTCCAGTGTACTTAGAATAAAATTCCAATTCCCACCCATGTCTACAGGACCCAAAATAAGATTGTTCCTGCCTCCTTCTTTAGTTCCATCTTACATATGCCTTCCCTCTTGTTCTCTCAAACGGGTCACTGCACAGTCATTCTGCTTTACTCTTTTTTCTGTTTAACTCCTCAGCTCCTTTGCATACTTCATGTCTCACCTCTTCAGAGAGATATTATCCGATCTCCCTGGCTAACATCATTCTCCCTGTTATGGAACTCAGCACTTTTCGTTCAGAGTCCTCATCCCAGTTAACAATTCTATATTTATTCAGTTACTTTTCAAAAATGTCTTTTTTTATCCCCAAATTATAAGTTCATTGGGGGCTGTGACCCTGATTCCTTCATTCACTAATTTATTTTGATAACTTAGCAGAGTACATGCATATAGTGGATTTTCAATTAATTTTTGAGGGATATGGTTATATTCTTAAATATTTCGATATGTTTTAGCAATGGAAGCAGAGATGTGAACATAATGAAGATTTATAAGAGTCTAAATTTGAGATGATTAAGAGATAGAGAAGGCAAAAATCTCAAAAATGGTAGAGGTGGGACTATGTCCTTGAGAAGGCTGAACTTTATGTGTCTATCCCATTATATTTCTGTAAAAATTCCTTTAAACAGGGAAGAAATTAAAAATATAAAAGACAAATGATTTCTGCTTATGCAGAAACTGGTATTGATAGCAAAGGGGATCAGAGTATGCCACCTCAAAATATGCCACTTTGGTATAAAAATTATTGTAAGCTAAAGCAATTAAGAAGTAGCAAATACAGAAAGAGCTCTTTGCCTTTCCCATCTGCCTAAAATCAGAGCATAAATTTTCCTTTTTGATGGTCCCTCCCTCTCCCATACTAGGGGAAGGAAAGTCATTATTATCACTGGAGATAGGAATTCCGCACTGAGATGGATCTGCACTAAAATAACCTTTTTCTTCCATCGGTTTCTTCATGTATTTAGCTTCTTACAATTTATTGCATCTGGATGCCAAAGCTATTTTCCTTCTTCTTGCTTCTTTATAAATTTATTTATTGTTTATAATAAGTTTAGTTGTGATATTAAAATGGTGTATAATCTCTAGGTCTAACAACCTCTTTGGGGCCTCATATCTTTTCTGTGAAGGTCTACATGTGTGTAAACATTAAAATCCAGTAAAATTAACTTGCCTTTTTCATGTTAATCTGTCTTTTTGTCAGTTTAATTCTGAGGTCCTAGCGACTGAACCTTGGAGGGGTAGAGAAGTTTTTTCCCTGTCACTAAATAGTTAAGTCTTAGATGAGCTCCTGTGGGTGAATAGCTGGATTTGTGGCTCTTGCTTTGTTATTATTATTAAGGATGTGAAGGCTAGCTACGTCTGGCCTCTTGTTAGGTGGCCACAACTTTGAGACCTTCGTTTCATTGTGCTAAGAACTTCCCAACTCCATTTCTTCCTGTGCTGCACAGCTTCCTGTACCAGGACCTCACAGATTTTCACTTTCTGCTTCTCACTTTTGCCTAATGAGTGCATGTGGCTATTTAAATTTAAATTAATAGAAATTGGCTAGTGGCTACCATATTGGACAGTGCAGATATAGAACGCATCTATCATTGCAGAAAGTTCTATACTAATTCTATATTAATTCTCTATACAAAACATTAAGGAGCAGGAGTTGTTTGGCCTGCTTAAGAAGAGGGAGGAGGTAGCCTTAATGTAGTATTCAGAGGAAAGGGCAGGAAGTTCCAGATCTATCGTATCAGGGTTCAGGTGGTGTATCCTATCTAGGCAGGTTCATTTCTTCCCCTGCCACTCCTGACCTCCCTGGAAGAGATCTCCTCAGTGAAACAGGACAGTTGTTTTGGCAACGTTCTAGAAGTAGTAATAGTATATGAGATTGATTTAGATATTGTGTGATTGACAGTGCCCATTTGTTATGGATTTAAGTGTGAAGATTGTTAGAATCAAAATGGAGTCACTCTGTTAAAAAAAAAAAAAAAATCCCTGACAAATGGAGCTGGGAAAGGCCATGGAGAGAAGAGTTCTCTTGCATAAATGCCTGATAACAAAAATGTTTACAAAAAAACTGCAAAACCCATAATTGACCTTATACAAAACATACTTCTGTGAGAACATCGTCCCAGCAGCTGCCTGTCCAATCTGAGACTGGTGTTATGTTTGTTATTGATCCTTTGGAACCCAATGGAACCATTTTGTAGTCCTCTTCATTTTTTCTTTAAAACATTGTATATTCCTTTACCTCCTTGAACACACATCTGGTTTATTAGGGCACATGTATTCCCCTTGCAATGTCCTATTCCTGAATAAACATTTTCTTTTAGAGAGCTTCTCTCTGTTTATAGTTTTTCAGTATATGAGATTGTTTCAGACATGGTCTGGTTAATATTGCTAGTTGCTATTACTCTGTTCTAAGAAATGGGGTCAAATTGTAGCAAAATGATATATACCTTTTGTTTTGCAGAAGTCTCTTAAAGGCAAGCCATAGTTGAGGTTTAAGAGGTTGAATCTGTGACATTTTCTGTTGTAAAATCTCAGTAAAGATAAACTAAGTAGTTAAATAATCCTAATGGTTAGTTTATACCAACAGTCTAACTTGTTTTAATTAAGCATTTAATAAATTCTTATTAAGTGAATAATCTGTTTTCCACTTGTAACTCTAGTCAGACTTACTCTCTACAATGACTATTCAGTAAATGACTTTTTGCCATAATGACTCTTAAAAACTGATGTTATTTAGGATGACTATTTTATTTTTGTGCTTAACAACTCGTTCACCAAAAAAGTATACTATAAAAAGTGACATTTCACCATCTTCAGGCAAAGATATATTTGACAATTAATTTACTCAGCAAGTTTCAGTCAGAGGTTATCAGGTGGATCACATTCGTACTGCCTGCCACATGTGGACGGATCCAAAGTGTTCTGCTTTGCATGTGTGCACTAAGCCAGAGAGAGGAAGAGGTAGGACCTTCTGGGACTCTTCAGTCTATTATGCCTTCCCATGGTTAGCCTGCATTTTCCCCAAAAGATGATGATTCTGGGATAATTTTGTTTTTAAGTACAGTCTAAGTGCAAAATAATCATGAGCCCCCACATTTGAAAGATTACTGAAAGATTATTCACTCATAGATTGGTAAGAAAAATGTTTCATAAATAAGAAAAAAGAACAAATATAATACTGCACTTCATGTACAAGCCATATTTGTTTATTTTCAAATTGCTGTTTGTTACTAATAAAAACACGTTTTCATTCAACTGATGTATTTTTCTAGCTGTGAAAATTGTTTGGTTATCTTGTGTTGAGATGAAACACATAATTTTCGCATTAAATTTAATGGAAACTTTTTTTTTTTTCCATTTAAAAGCTCTTTGCTTAACGGCGGGGTTTTCAGGTACTAATGAAAGTCATTAGCAAGGGATAGGTATACTTGAAAACAACAGTGATTGGGATACATAATGACGCTAAGCAAGCCCTGGGCAGAGAATCCTGCAGTTTGAGAAGCCATCACTTAAATCAGAAGTCTCAACAATTTTGTTATTGGTTCTTGCCTAATATTTGTCTAGACTGAGTTCTTTTGCCATTTTGCTGTCAAATTTTCTACTCTCCTCTTCTAGCTGCCATTTCTTCTGGGTCTCAGTGAGAGGAACATGTTAGCAACATTAGCTCATTTTGCTAACTTAGCATTATTTCTCATTCCAATTCACTAACATGTATGAAATAATTTAGAGGAATGATATTTTTCTTTTATTCCCCCCATTTCAAATTATTCACCAAAAATCTTTGTTTTTTATTGTTGAATGTTTAATTAGTAACAAATTTTGCCTGGAAGCTATTTTCAATTGTACGTCTTAACTGCTTATCATAGAAGATTGATAAATCAACTAAGTGTTCAAGTTAAGGAGTTAGAAAAAGAGCAATGGAGCAAACCCAAAGAGAATAAAATATAGAAAAAGGTGAAGAAAATAGCTGCACTGGTGGATTAGAAAAAAAACTTATAAAGACGTTCAAAAAGCCAAAAGCTGATCATGTTAAAAGACGAATGAAATACACAACTTCTGGCAAGACTGAATAGGCAGAAGGCATATATATATCAGTGGTTCTCAACCTTCCTAATGCCACGGTCCTTTAATACAGTTCCTGTGGGTCGCAACCCACAGGTTGAGAAGCACTGGCATATATGATATTAGGAACAAAAGTGCAGCGTAACTACAGATATAGCAGAGATTAAAAAACTTACAAGAGAATAGCATGCACAAATATAGGCTAACAAATTAGAAAAGTTGGAAAAAATGAACAGTTGAAGATATAGAAAACCTAAGTATACCTATATAAAATATAGTTATAAATAAATAATCTATATCAAAAGACATCAGATCAGTAGTTAAAAGTTCGCGCAGCACACACACACATACTATACTCATCCAGGACCAGATGGTTTTATAGGTGAGTTATAACAATCCTTCAAAGAGCAAATAATCTTTAATTTATAAAAACTTTTCAAAATTTAAAGCTGAGACACTTCATGATGCTGATATACTTTGATTAAGAGCAATGAAAAGAAACATATGAGATATAAATATCCTAAGATTATTTATGAACACAAAGCCAAATTTCTAAATATAATATTGGCAAAAATAAATTTAGCAATGCATAAATAAATCATAGACAAGTATTTCAGAGTTACTGAAATGGGTTAACAGAGAATCTTTGACTATAATTTATCACATTAACTGTATTGTTAAATTTGATTACCAGGTTTTGATTGAAGTTTCAAACACAGACACTGCCTGGGTCTATCAAATATTATATTTTACTGTTTATAATGCACACGTTTTTGCCCAAATTTTTGAGGGAAAAATAAGGATACATATTATACATGAGCAATACTAATTCTGTATCTATATAAATGTTTTAATTATTTTATTTATGGTTATGTGTTAAATGTGTAACCCTAAAAAGCAATAACGATATCCGTATGCAAAATAATACCCTGGAATACAGTAATTGGTTTTGTTGGACTTACAATGAACTTGCAATGAAAGCATTTTCAGCCAGTGAAGAGCAATATATTTCTTTTTTCTTTTTTTTTTTTGTAGAGACAGAGTCTCACTGTACCGCCCTCGGGTAGAGTGCCGTGGCGTCACACGGCTCACAGCAACCTCTAACTCTTGGGCTTACGCGATTCTCTTGCCTCAGCCTCCCAAGCAGCTGGGACTACAGGCGCCCGCCACAACGCCCGGCTATTTTTTGGTTTGCAGTTTGGCCGGGGCTGGGTTTGAACCCGCCACCCTCGGCATATGGGGCCGGCGCCCTACTCACTGAGCCACAGGCGCCGCCGAAGAGCAATGTATTTCTCTTCGTATACTTCAGGTGGGAGCTAGCCATGGTATTTTTACAAAAATTATTGGAAAATCTCTTAGAAAATGTTGAAAGCAATTGCAACGGACTTGAAAACCTAACTTGCTGGGATACCTGGTGGTGTAGATGGTCTAACTAGCCAACTGCAACATCTTGATGTGTCGGTAAAGAAGCCCTTTTAAGGCCCTAATGAAGAAAGAGTGGATGTTGTGGATGCAGTCAGGTGGTGGTGACTTAACACCTACAGGCAGAATCAAGAAAGCATCCATTGTCCAAGTTTGTATTTGGATCCTAAGATGGTGGAATGGTGTCAGTAAGGAAGTGGTTATGAAATTGTTTAAAAAAATGCAGCATCAGCAATTCTACAGATGGTACTGAAGATGATGAAATTTACCCGAATGAGGAAAATAATTTATCAGAAGACACTGGTAATGCAGACTTTGAAGAAGATGATACTCTGATAATGACAGTGACAAAGAGCTCTTGGCCTTCTATGATACATAAATATTGTGAATTTGTTACTAGTGCCTAAAATTTCTTGTCTTTTATGTCTGTTCTTAGGTTTTGTAGTTGTTATGTAAAATTTCTTATACCATAATATGTTAAAAAATAAAACTAAAATTCCTTTATAGTACAAAGAACAAGTACCTAAATATAAAGTACTTAAATATAAACAAATGAAAATTTGAGATGAAAAATTTAAAACAAAAGATTCTTTTTCTGAAAGTTTGAGCCAAAAATGTGGGTGTGCATTATGCATTGGAGCACATTATACACAGCAAAAATATGGTATGTCTTACTTATCTGTAGATAGAGAAAAAAGAAGTCATACTAAATTTGAGAAGCATATTATTCTTTTAACTTTTTAGTTTGAATTTTAAACAATATAATTTGGAAAAAACGTTTACAAAAGTGATACATTTTATTCATTTACCTCAAATATACTAGTCTTTGAAGTTTTTACTTCCTTCTAATAATATAATGATAATAATTATAATAATAGTAAATAGTTATTAATTTCTTCTGATGAATCCTGACAATAACTCTCTGAAGCAACTAAGCTTCGGAGAGGGTTGCATAGCATCTCAAAAGTTACAGCTAGTAAGGATTAGAACGATATTCCTCTAATCCAATAAATCTATAATTTCTATTTGTTTAACAGTATATATATACACATATATATAAACTATGTATATATCTATATAATCTCCATATTTACCATAATATTTCACTGGGTTGGTTCACTTAAGTGTTTCTAATGGCTGGATATTAGGTTATTTCCAGGTTTTGCTATCATAAATCCTTGCTTATGAGAACACATTTAAAAAGTTCTTTTAGCAATTTTCTCTTCTTGGGATATAGGCCCAGGAGTCAGATTTTTAAATATTAAGTGTTTGAATATCTTAGTACTTTACCATACACTGCCAGATTACTCTCCAAAAAGACTGCAAAGATTTACAATGATCCTTTTAAACTGATAAAATATCAGAGCTATATAAAAATATATAGATATTTAAATTTGTCCATAGGCAGTTGGCTACATAGCTCTGTAAAAAAATCTTCAATTTGGGCGGCGCCTGTGGCTCAGTCGGTAAGGCGCGGGCCCCATATACTGAGGGTGGCGGGTTCAAACCCGGCCTGGCCAAACTGCAACCAAAAAATAGCCAGGCGTTGTGGCGGGCGCCTGTAGTCCCAGCTACTCGGGAGGCTGAGGCAAGAGAATCGCTTAAGCCCAGGAGTTGGAGGTTGCTGTGAGCTGTGTGATGCCATGGTACTCTACCGAGGGCCATAAAGTGAAACTCTGTCTCTACAAAAAAAAAAAAAAAAAAATCTTCAATTGGTACAACTTGTTTGCATGATATCCCAGGATATGACTTCTTTTCTTTGTACATGGTACAAAGTGATATGAAGTAAGGACCAGTTTTGAGTTCTTGTTTAATTTTGTTATATTTTATTTCTCTACTAGGCAGGAATTGATAATATATGCATTTCATAAATAATGAAAAGATATCATATATAAGTGCAAATTGTTCTTCACCTGTGATGCACCATGGATATATGACAACTTATATTTATTACTACATTTTCTATAGCCATATATTTTCTTTTTAACTGCCTTTTGCTAATAGCATTTGTCTAAGAAGACATTTTCATACAAAATACTTAATGAAGCTCTGATTAATGAATATTAAAAATTATTACGAGAAGTTTCAAAGTAGACATCAGGCTGTCACCACTTGAAACCACTGATCAATCTCAGTCTTACAACAGGTGGGGCAACCTGACCTTGTATCTCCTGACATGATGCAACAGAAAGCACATAGGACCACCTAAGAAATACTCTGCCCAAAAAAGTCCCGTCTGGGTCAAATCAAACTCCTAAAATAACTTTCATTTATAGGAAATAAGTGAAAAAGAGGAACAATTGTAACATCAAAACAGAGCAAAGAGATAAATTCAGAACATGAAATGGAAAAGTAGGAAAAATAGTTCAGTAAACTCCCTATATTCACTGCAGAGATTTTGAAGACTTTGCCACATTTGCTGCATCTACTCCCATATATCTTTGAGATTCAGTTGAAGGCATAGGATCAATTAATCTCTATAAACTTCAGTATGCATTTCTAAAAGAAAAAAAGCTATTTTCTCACAGCGTTACTGTTATAATGGACATTGAAAACAATTCTTTGGTATCATCTCACACACAGTTTGTATATACTCTTAAAAGTCTCTTTACAAATGTTTTTTCAGAGTAAAAATTCAAACAAGTTTACATATTTGGTGTTTGTATCTCTTAAGTTTCTTTTCAGAAAGCAATCTCCTCATTAGCCTTTTCTCCTGTCATTGCCTTGTTGTGGGTGTCCTAAAGAATGCTCGTGTTCTGAATTTATCTCTTTGCTCTGTTTTGATGTTATACTTGTTCCTCTTTTTCACTTATTTCCTATAAATGAAAGTTATTTTAGGAGTTTGATTTGACCCAGACGGGACTTTTTTGGGCAGAGTATTTCTTAGGTGGTCCTATGTGCTTTCTGTTGCATCATGTCAGGAGATACAAGGTCAGGTTGCCCCACCTGTTGTAAGACTGAGATTGATCAGTGGTTTCAAGTGGTGACAGCCTGATGTCTCCTACTGAAAAGTTTGTGTCACACTTTATGGGGGCAAGACATGATTGCAAGAGGGACTTTACCTAACAATTGCAATCAGTGTAACCTGGCTTATTGTACCCTCAATGAATCCCCAACAATAAAAAAAAAAAAAAGAAAAGTTCTCCAGTAACCTGATGATTATTGCTTGAGTCAATGATTTCATTTGGCTTGCAAACTGGTGATAATCTAACATTATAATTCCTTCAACATTTATTAGTTGTAAAGAAAAACTTTCTCCTATGATCGAGTGTAGCTTCCAAAAATATTTCAATCCAATGTAGAGGAAAACACAGTTATGATATTTTTTATTTCTATGGCTGTATCTATGTTTATCCTCTGATTCAACATTTAGACTTATGCTGGTTTTATTGGAGACTTACTTGATCGTGAATTCAAGCAAAGAGATAAATTCTAATCTTAGAATTTCAGAATACATCATATAGAGAACCCAGTCTTTCCAGTTGGTATACTTTTTTCCCTCAGATTCCATTTGTAGAACTGTTGTAACTTTTTGCAAATCTATCACTTTTCCCCGCGTAGATGCAAGGTGAAAAGCAGTCATCCTTAGCTTATTGCCATAATGCTTATACAAAGAGATATGGAAGTCAGATTAATTGGTTAGATTAGCATCTATCATCTTGCTGTTTTGCCTACCAGCTGTTTCCTCATGGAGGGAAATAATCAACATCTTTGCACTCTTGCTCCTCAAGCAGCACTGCTAACAGATGGGAACTTGAAGGAATCCCATAGTTCATCATTAAACGTGGATGTCAAAATTTCTGAACATGTTGTGAAGAAATTTTTTAATTTTTTCTATTCTTTGGTGCTAACTCAGCTTTAAAAAAGAAGCAGAAATGCTGTAGGTTAGAGTTGAGAGTGTTTTAGGGAAAGAAGGGTGAAAAATATGCCAGAGAGCTGATTTTGTGGTCCCAGCAAGGACCAGTGTTCATTCCTTGCATTTCTAAAGCCCAACTGTGAAGAAACTTCACTAGTTCTTTTGTATCATCACTGCCCTTAAAAGCAGGTCAATGTTCGTGTGTTTAAAATCATTCTAAGGTTGTTATGGATAAATGATATTTGGGAAAAAATAATGTTCTACAAAAAATTTTAGTGCAGGGCAGCAAATTGCCAAAAGTGAAGGAAGTAGCTTTCTGAAGAAGTTAAATGCGTCCACATAAACTAAACCAGGCCTTCAGAATAAAAGTGCGTGTGTATTAATCTAATTGCTCACTTTTGTGGCAATGTTTTGCTCTTCCTAATTCACTGGGCTTCGGACATACTAGCCATTTGCGCATCCGTGAATATTTCAGGCATTAGTTTTGTTTTTTTTTTTTTTGGTCTCATAGCCTTTGTACACGCTGTTTCCGTAGCTTACAATTTTTTTTCTCCAAAGTATGGTTTTGTCCCACATTTATTCAGGTTAAATGTCACCTGTTCAGAGCAATTTCCTCTTGGCACATCTTGTCACTCTCTGTTACTTTGCTTTATTTTTCTTTAGATGCTAAACATTCTTTACTTGTGTATTGCTGAATGCCTTTTCCCTGAGAATGTGAACTTCGTGAGAAAGTCCTCTGTGTTCTCTGGAACATAGCCAGTGCGTACATGAGTTAGAATTGCTTATTTGGTTTTGACTTGCGGAAAACCCAGCCAAGAGAACCTTTGAAATTGGACATTTACTGACACTTCACAAGAAGCCCGTGTATCAACTGCTGCCTGTTGAGGTGGGATCTCCAGGCTTCTGCTCTGTATCTGCACTGCCGGCTTTGGTGTTCTTTTGCGTTCGCCTTTTTTGACTCATGGGCATAAGATGGCTGCCTCAGTTCTAGGCCCTAAGCAGAAAGAGGAGGCAGAGGGTGGTACTAGCAACATTTTCCACTTTTCTCAGGCAGTAGAGATGTTTCCATAAACTTCCCAGTCAACATGTGCTTACATCCCGTTAACTAGAACTGTGTCACGTAGTCACCCCTACCTCAAGAGGAGTCTGGAAGGTGACTGTTCAAAATACCCAATCTGTAAACCAGATAGCAGAGGGGAGGAGCTTGGGAGTGGCCATTGGATTAGCTAGCTAGGATTATCTGTCATTGTAGTAAAAAAAAATTATTGAATGAATAAATGAATATTAATCAAATAGCAAGAGTTGCATTAGCTCAAGAATGCAAAAAATGGTTCAAATTCTTATTTATCAATATTAACTTCTTTTTTTTTTTTTTTTTTGTGGTTTTTGGCTGGGGCTGGGTTTGAACCTGCCACCTCCAGCATATGGGACCGGCGCCCTACTCCTTGAGCCACAGGCGCTGCCCTATCAATATTAACTTCTAGAAGAAACTTGGATTTTTTTCACAGATAGCTAATTATTATTGTTATTATTATTTTTGAGACAGAGTGTCATTATATCGCCCTTGGTAGAGTGCTGTGGCATCACCCCTCACAGCAACTTCAAACTCTTGAGCTGGGACTACAGGTGCCTACCACTACGCCCAGGTATTTTTTTGCTTATAGTTGTCTGTTTGGCAGGCCTGGGCTAGGTTCAAACCCAGCAGCTCTGGTGTATGGGGCTGGCGCCCTAACCACTGGGCCACAGGCACCAAGCTACAGATAGCTAATTAAACTTAAGGGAGATTGTGAGCACCTGGAATCAACTACAATAAAGAATGATAGCAAATGAAATAAAATAATAAAATAAAAATGAAAAAATGATAGAAGCATATTTCATTGTTTGTAAAGAACAAAACTTTCCAAGGTCATATGGCCTTGTGATTAAATGACTCAGCAGATCCAATTTTGGATTCTAGTTCATCTGTGTGAGTTACTTAATTTCTTTAAGCCTTGGTTTTTAAAAATCTTTAAAATGATGATAAAGAAGTCTCTATTTTCTTTATGACTATAACACTCAAATTAGAAAATATGTGCAAAATAGTATAGTCCTAGCACCTAGCACTTCACTGAAAAAGAAGTCTAAAATTTACATATACAGATAAGTTAAAAAACATATGCATATAATTATTCAGAGTTACTTTTCATGCCCCTAACTATTTTTTAGAACATAATACTCTAAGTTTTATGTAATACTTAGCCTTAATCTCTCAACTAAAATCTAATCATATTTTCATGTTCCTTTATATTTATTTTCAAAGTGGCTCACAATACTTGAGTATATTATTGGGAAATCTTGAGGTAATTCTGCTTAAAAGAACAATGGGTTAAAAAAAAGAACAAAGGGATTGAATAGTTTATGTAATTTTATGAGACTAATAAAAAAGCCTAGTCTGTCATTAGTTTTTTTGTGGTTCATTAATTATAGTGTTTAGACTTGAATGCCACCTGGGTAAGTACGGCTTAGATAATTTTCTGGAGGCATGTCTGTCTTAATATAGTGCTGACTCTGTTATTCTTGCATCTAATGTATTCAAGTTGGCATGGAAGTGAAAGACATAATTCTCATTACATGTGCTAAGCCAGGCAGCAAGGGAAACAAGCCTGACTAAATGCTTGGATTTCACCCAGTGGTGTAGCAAAATAATGTTGTTTCTGAAAATGAAAACTGTGTCTGTATTTGTCAGCTGGAAATGTCCAGGGCTTTCGAGAAAGTATGCAATAAATGGAGGACACTGTTCATTAAGTTAACCCCTTTGCTTCAAAGGCACTGAGGTGAAGTTCTCTATGAATAATAAAGGCACTTGTTATTAATAACGTAGAGCACTTTGCTGATTTTATACAGAAGGACAAACGGTTAAGACTTTTTCATTTTAACTTGGTGGATTTCTTGACGGTAGCAGCTAATAAAATTAGATTTAAAAATAAGCACCAGAAACCATTCAGATAGCTCTTTTAGGTCAGTTGTATCATCTGTAGTTTAATAATTAGCACCTTCAAGAATTTTAGTTGTTTTTCCTTAGTCATTTTAAACTTTGAACTGGATCTATTTTTCTGTGATGAAAAAACATTATTGCACTGTA
This sequence comes from Nycticebus coucang, assembly GCF_027406575.1. Classification (NCBI taxonomy): domain Eukaryota; kingdom Metazoa; phylum Chordata; class Mammalia; order Primates; family Lorisidae; genus Nycticebus; species Nycticebus coucang. The sequence continues at coordinate 80,184,689 of NC_069786.1, forward strand.
TTTGTGGTTGGAGTTACTCTTAGTTTAAATATTGACCTGATTTTGAAGTAATCACCTCAAAATTAAACATTTCTATTTCCTCCTCTGCTTAAAAGCTTTCCCATCTTGTTCCTCATTACCTTGCCCTCCACTTGCTAAGTGTGTAGAGTAACATGATTATTCATTAGAGTATGTGATAGCTCAAATGCCTCTTGTCAACAATTATCTATTATAAAAGCCACAGATTTTGTTGTTGATGTCCCAATGAAAACTCATCATCAAAAATTCCTTATATTTTTAAAATATAGAGCAATGTCACAAATGAAGATTGTGCAAGAATAATTAATTATGCATACATGGTTAACACTGTCAGTAGGATTAAGACTTATCCTAATTTCATTTAGAATTTCATATTAATTTAATGAATCTTTGCTCTTAATTTACTAAGAGGAACATTGAAACTCCCTTTTATAAATAAATTCATCCAGGGATGTCATGCAAGTTACTAGCATCATGACCATTTCTGTTTACAAAGTGGAAAATACACAGATGCTCTCTGACATCTATGAAAGAGTCTCAAATTTTATTTGCTTGTGGAATATGATAACGTGACCATGGAATGATTACAACTGGTTGCCTTTCGCTCTGGAAGCCTCAGATTAATTAGATAAATGAATGGTTAAAGGGGCCCATGACTGTTCTTTGGGGATTAGTGGCCAGGATCAACACCATTACAGTGTATCTGATTTTCACTTGGCTTGGTTCTGAACAGTCACGGGGATTAATATGACTGGTTTTGTAGACTATCTCGCCTGCATTTAGTATTCAAAGTCTTTGGGCAGCTCTTCTAAAAGTTAAATATTATTTGGGAGTGTTTGCAAGGATTCAATTTGGGCATGTATTTAGTCATCGTTAGTTTTAATTGACAAACACCTACATTCATCTGTGGACTCTTGAAACTGGCACTCCATTATTGCTCTGATCTATGCTTCCTCTCAGTGAATTCAGAAAGGCTTCTTTGGGAACTGTGGTAAATTGTGCCCCAGGTGGATGCGTTAGTCTCCTCTCTCCCAACTCCAGCTGATGTGAAGGTCACAAGAAGGAATAGGTAATTAAAATAATTGTCACTATATATGGTATGAATTTGAGTTTCGACAAGAATAATTTTTCATGTTGGAAGATTCTGGAGTTGCATTCCCAATTCTAAAGTTTTTGAGAAACATGCATAGGCATAGAATTGACTACATTTTAAGAATTCAAGTAAAAGAAAAACTTAAAAAACCCCAGAATGCCAGTATCTTTCACAACATTTTTCTTATTTATAGGATGGCTGCAGCAGCTACTGAAAAACTCTGTCCCACTGCATCGCACCTCCTGTATCTAATGACCCTGGGGAGTCCCTCCAGGCTCTGCCTCCGGGACCCAATCCTCGGCTTTGTCTGTCCTCTGCAGACACTTTGCTTCAGATGCAGTTCTTCTCCTTTCGGCAACCTAGGATTGTCCTTTATTTCCTGACAGTACCTTTATAGGGACATAGATTTTTATTTTTTTGGCAGTGCTGGTCTGGGATGAAAAATAAGCCTACGCTGGCAGACATAAATTTAAAAATATATTTATGACATATTTTTTTAAAATTGATGAGTTCAAATGTTACCTCAATAATTGACATTAATGCTCTGGTGAGGTACTTTGCAGACTTTTTTTTTTAAATCATCTTGCAGTTTGAAGAGCTTAACGAGAAAATTTAGTCTTTTAAAAAGTCTAAAATTTTAATATCTCCACATCGATTCTGTAAAAAAGATTCTATTAGAAAATGTTACTCTTCCTGTAATTTGCTTGTGTGTGTTAAAGTCCATTAAAATGATATCAAGAATAAGTGTGAAGAGCCAAGTTTCCAAGGGCTTCTTGTTGTGTAGTACGAGCCAAAACACAGCTTTTTAAAATGAAACAGATTTATTTAATAATGGAATGAACAGAACAATAGGAATCACAGTAAGAGACAACTGGAGAACAGGTGGCAATGCACTATAATCAGTATGCCAAATGAAGGTTGGTGATGTTGCTAAATCACAAATATCGATCAGCGCAGGAGCCATCCGAGCACATCATACTCAGGAGAGTGAAAAGCCCTTTGAAGACATCCTTCTGGAAGGGTTGTCACTTATCCGCTGCATACCCTCTGGCCACCAAATATTGGTTGCTATTGTCAGCAGGAAAGGCTGGGTGCAAGTAATTTTTTGTTTGTTCGTTTCCTAACAACTTTCTTCTGATTAATTTCCATACCATAAATTTTACCCTCTTGCAGTGTACAATTCAGTGGCTTTTGGTATATTCACAGAGTCATGAAATCATCACCACAGTCAACTTAAGAACATTTGCCTTGTCCCATAACCACAGTATCTATTCTATTTATTTAACAGTATCTCCATTTCCTCCTAATTTTCCCAGTCCTAGGCAACACCAATCTGCTTTCTGTCTCTATATGAGTTTGCCTATTCTGAACCTTCTGTATCATGGAGCCATATGATATGTAGTCTTCTGAAACTGGCTTTCTCTACTTCACATGTTTTTCAAGGTTCAAGACTATTTTAGTATATATCAACACTACATTCCTTTTTATTGCCTAATAATCTATTGTATGAGTAAATCACTTTTTATTTAATTATTCATCAGTTCATGAATTTAGAGATAAGTTCTGGGCAGTGAGACATTCTTTGTGTAATAAAATAGAAGAAAAGTTGTGTTGTAGCTTGAACAGGAGAGTGAAATGCTTGACCAAAAAAGTGGGAAATTAGAATCTGACTTGTACAAAAGTCTTTTTTTTTTTAAGAAAGAAATGTCTAGTATTTAATTTAAAATTTTCCACAGTGCTGCTATGCACGTTCCCTCCCAGTTACTTCCAAATGTCTATTGAAGTCAGTGCTGACAGCTGACATGTGAGTTGTTGAGAGTGTAAGTGGAAGAAGTCAAGAAGATGGGGCTCTGTCCCATGGATGGGTGGACACCAGTGAACAAGACTTACAGGAATCACAGAAAGCAGAGACGAGAACAAGGATTCAGAGGAAAGAGGAAATCAGTCAAGGGCACCTTTAAGAAGAACCTTGAGACTTCATGTAATTATTAGGGAAGACACTGGAAATCCCATAGCCCATGCATAAGAATTTCAGAGATATTTATCTACAAATTTAAGATGCAAGAAACCCTAGTTAGTGTGCAAGGACCACGGTATGAATGAGTAGCTACTATGAAATATGACTAAAGTGTTAAAAACACTTATAAATAAATGGGGTCATTCAAAAATCGTTTTCCCTTTTCTTTTTGAGTACATGATCCAAGCTGTCCCTGAGTATCTATTGATTTGGGTTTGGTTTGGGAAGAATAGGAATAAACGCAAGGAGACCAAGACAATGTTTAACTACCTCTATTCAAAAATAAGATTTTGTAACTTTTGAAACCAGATTGTTGTCTTCGGAAAACTTCTCTAAATTCCAAATGAAATAACTCTCAGTTCTGAGACTAGCACTTCATTTCATAATAGCTTGAAGCACTCCCAGGATACTAATTAGAATTTTTTTCTTGAGATTGCATCTCTGCCATGTATTATTTTTTATCCATCCAGAGTCGTTTTCCCCACTTCATTCTGTTTTCCTTAGATGTCTGTTCAGTTTTTGTTGAGCTATCATGTTTTTAAAATGGACAGCATATTGATTCATGTAAATAGCTGGCATAAGATCTTCCTGGCAGGCTGGGTGCGGTGGTTCATGCCTGTAATCTTAGTACTCTGGGAGGCCAAGGCCTGTGTATTACCTGAGCTCAGGAGTTCGAGACCAGCTGAAGCAAGAGCAAGACCCCATCTCTACTAAAAATGGAAAAACGTATTTTGGCATTGTGGTGGGCACTTGTAGTCCCAGCTACTCAAGAGCCTGATGTAGGAGGACCCGCTGAGCCCAGGATTTTGAGGTTGCTGTGTGCAGTGACACCATGGCACGCTAGACTGGGGCAACAGAGTGAGACTATCTCAAAAAAAAAAAAAAAAGTCTTTGTAAAAGGTCTATTTTGAATGGGTTGATTAATTATAGACTTTTCAGTAGGTCCCATCAGTGGGAATTAGTGGTCTATGGTGGAACACTCACAATTTTCAAAGTAAGGGAGATTTTCCTGGGTGTGATATGGTATTGACGATATCAGTTTGCTTGGGTTGCCATTACAAAGTATCACAGACTGGGCAGCTTAACCAACAAAAATTAATTTTCCCATAGTGTTGGAGGCCGGAAGTCTGTGACTGAGGTGTTGGTGTGATGAGTTCGTCTGAGGCCCTCTCCTGGGCTTGTAGGCAGCTGTCCGTCCCCTTGTCTTCACCTGGTATCTCTCTGTGCCCTACTCTTCTTATCCGTATGTAAGGAGACCAGTTATCTTGGATTAGAGTTCACCAAAATGGCTTCATTTTAACTTAATTATCCCTTTAAGGACCTTATCCTCAAATCCTGTGGGCACATTATGAGGTACTGGGTATCAGAATTTCAGCATATGAACCTGAAGGGGATGTGACGTGGCCTATCATGTTGACCTTCAGGGAGTTCTGCTCCTTGGAGGAAATCATTCCTGTTTTGTTCTTCAGGTCCACTGAGGCAGTTTGGAGTTCTTGCAGGCTTGCTCTGCCTATGTCTTCAGTCAAGCGCACTGATAGTCCTTCTCAAACAAATCTCTCACTGTTTTTCAGCGGAAGATTCTTGGGACTCCATTTGGAGACGAACACTACAGCCCTCCTGAATATGTATCTGTTCCAAAAGAGAGCATGACAGCACCCTCCATGACAGCCTTCTGGGTACAAGCCGAACTCCTTTGGTTTTGTAGGGATGTTTATAAAAATAATTCCTTTCTCTTTCCATCTCCCATAAGTTTGTGAAAATAATCTGAATGTTGTGTCTGTGGCAGGCATCCTCTCTTGACTTCACTGTTCCATATTTTATTCTTTTTTGGTCTATCTTCACTGTTATTTCAAAGGGATTTTGGGAGGGGGCAGAGGAGCATGTGTGCTTTGCATTGCATATTGAACGAGAAATTTACTAAAACATCTTAAACTATTTTATTTTTGCATTTCTATATGTGGTTTCTATTTATAAAGAAACATTGTATAAGGATGTTGTTTCTACTTCCTTTGAGACTTAGCTGTGACTTATCCCGTCTTTCCTGAATCCTGGGCCTTTCATTTATACATTGGAGATGCTGCTGCTGGGATAAAAAGAGATCAGACATGTAATATGGCTGTAGCACTTGGAATATAGTACACTCTCTGAAGATATTCATTTATCTGTTCAGTGTTAAGTCCCGTAGCATTTTTAGGTCTCTGGCAACTATGCTGCTAGCATAATTACGCTATCACAGCAACTGTGATGCCCATTCATTCTCCTTTCTGAAGTGCTTTGTGTATAGCTCCCTATACTACTGGCTTATTTTCAGATCACTAGTTTGTAAAATTCCTCTCCTAAGGATTCACTTACATTAAAAAAATTAATGAAATTTCTGAGATTAGTTCCTGTCTTGCAGTTTATATACAATATATTAAAAGGTTTATTTTATCCTGTATAGAGACATCTTTTTCAGTTATTGCATGAATTGTTTGTGGCCAGTGAGTATTAGGAAAAAATGCTCTATTTTAATATTGTTTCTGAGGCTAATCAGATTGATTCATACTGTTTAATGTGCAGGGATGTTTCAAGAGGGAGAATTATTGGCTCTACTGTTAGTGCAATAATTTTTTTTTACAATACTCTTGTGCCATTTTTGTTTAATTGACCTCTTTTTCTATTTTGTCTATTCCCCTTTACTTTCTCATGTGTCTCCTGGGCTTGGATTATAAGTCTGAACACACAGTGTGGGTTCGGTGCATCAGATCTTTTTACGTGACCAAGTCACTGATCTGCTGTGATATGTGACTAGAGTTTCCAGACTGATTAGTAATCCTAGGTGAGGGAGAGATCTTCTCTGCTCAGGGTCATTGAATTTCACAAGAATAGAGAATTCAGTGAAAGCTCAAAGCACATTATCTGTTAGATTTTAAAACCCTGAGAATTTCAAGGGAAACATAATCCATATGTATCTCATCTGTTTAAAGCTTTTCTTATCAAAATATTATTTTGTTAAGCTCAGAGTGCCCAGGACATCAGTTAAATTATTTTAAAGGCTCCTCATTTGATGGTTTAACAGGAGATCATGTTTTGGTAAGTAAAAAAAATGCTCTGCTCCTTTTCTAAGTCCTGAGGACTTAGAAAAACGTTACTCAACGTTTTGTTGTTTATATCATCCCCCAAATCAAGAGATATAAGGCAGTTTCATTTTCACAGTATCATTAAAAATGGAGTTGCTATAGTCATATAAATAAGAAAAGAGAGAGAGGGAGTAGTGGTAGTACTGTTCTGACTTGAAAATCTTAAGGGAAATAATTTTACATTACTTCTTTTTCATTTTTGAGACAGAGTCTCACTGTGTTACCCAGGGTAGAGTTCTATGGCATGATGGCTCACAGCAACCTCAAACTTGGGCTCAAGCGATCGATCCTCTTGCTTCAGCCTCCCGAGTAGCTGGGACTATTGGCTTCCGCTACAATGCCCAGTTATTTATTAGAGGTGGGATCTCTCTGTTGCTCAGGCTTGTTTCAAACTGGTGAACTCAAGCAATACACTTGCCTTGGCCTCCCAGAGTGCTAGGATTATAGGTGTGAGCCACCACACCCAGGTTCATTACTTTAAAAAATGAAGAGCTTAATCTCTTGATTTGTAAGGATGCAACTCTTATGAGGATCTTATTTAATAACTGGAAACAATGCTAGAAGGACCTTAAATATCATGTAAAATCAAGAAGAATCTGCATAGTTTTTATTTAAAAACTTATTTGTAATAATTTGAATGCTTGCCCTCTCTTTGTATCATATGATGTTTAATGAGAGATGAACTGTAGATAAAAGCTGTCAAGGAGTCTCTTGTATCAGTTGCATCTCACTACCAATGTAAGCAAAGAAAACCAGCATTAGAATTCCAGGAAACTTGGGATGAGCTTTCAGATTTCTCCTGTGAGTTTAGTCCAAACTTGATAACTTTCCTTCGATAATATATATGAATGAGTTAAATAGAACAATAATTGTTTATATGAATTGAATTATGGATTTTATTCAATTTTATTCAATTCAATAATTATTCAATTATGAATTGAATAAAAGATATATATCAACATTTTCAAGTATGAAGTTATTAATAGGGTGGATAACTATTTATCAAATGACCCTTAGATACAAACTTTGAGTTTTGTTGTGCTATCCTTTGGACTAGTTCTTGGGTATGTTTGTATTCACAATATTTTCACTTGCTGTATTATCCTACAAAACACAGGCTCAGAAACTGCACCAAAAGAGATAGTGTTTCAATGAAGTGAAATCTTTGCTTTTGTAAATATCTTATAGATTTCAAATGGTGCAGAATCTAATACAAAATTCATTTGTCTGACTTTCTTCTTGCATCCTGGCTGTCCAGTTTGGCTCTGTTACGTGGCACTGGGCATGAAACAACCCTTCTGAGGCTATTTCCTGGCACAATAAAAAATGGAGGATAAGAACTATATGCCTCATAGAGTATTTTGAAAATTAAGCATATCATCTCCATTGTATGCTGTCTGGCTGATGAAAAAGTCTCAGCAGGTGGTAGGTTTTGTTATTTATGTTGCTCCTACTACTGAAGATAACAACAAATTTTATTTTTGGATGATTTCAGTGGATACGTTTATCCTATCTCTGAATATACTTTGTTGGTTGAATGTCACACTATTTTGTTTGAGATCAAAGTACTAAATTTGTCTTCTTTTCCAGAAACAATTTTTAGCAATTAGTGATTGTTTCTACTTCATAGGTGGTTTAAAAGAGAGATTTTTCTATTATTGACTCAAACTAAAGTTTTCATTATGATCAATAAATTCAAATATTGATTGGAAGGCAACACCATTTTTGAAACTATCATTTCCACTTCTCTGGGTTGTAACGAAAGAAATGAACACTAGTGTTCACTGTCAACATTGCATATGTCCCAAGAAGTTAAGGTCCTTTCCTTTTTTCATAACTAAAGGACAATTTAAAAGCAAGTGTTAAAGTGAGAATTTTTCTTTTTATAAAAATATAGAAAAAGAAAAATCAAATAAAAAATTGCTGCCGAGGGAGAAAGAGAATTGGAGAACTGTGACAAATCCCTCTGGGGTCCAGATTGTTGGTGCAGTGAGAGAGATTAAACTGAATGGAACAATGGGAAATCAGTCATGAGCCTGAAGCTAATCATTTGGCTTCTGAACAAAAGGGGGAAAGAACCAATATTTTAGAAAGTGAAGAAAGCCCAGGGAGCTGGTGCAGAAGCAAGTTTCTTTATCTAAGAACAAAAAGTCAGAGAATTAACAGACGATTTACTGGAACCCGAATGGCATCTGAGAAAGACTTATATGTTTTAAAGAGATTTCCTTTCCCAGATAGTTGAAGCAGTGTTATAAAATACAGTATTGCCTTAAATAAAATGTTTGAAAATATATTTTCAACCTTTTGAACATATTCCTTAATTTCCTTGACTATTATAGACATAGTCCGAAGACTCTGCGGCTAACAATGTCAGTATGCCTAGAGATTTTTTTCTAGAATATGCCATTTTTTCCCCATAAATTGCATTAATAATACTAGAGCTGTGTTTGTATTTTTATTTTCACATTTCCCATACTGTGTGAAAGGAGATATAGTAAAATCTTTAAATGATCGTGCAATTATAAAGGAACAGAACTGTTTGAATTGCTGCACTCCCATTAGCTAACTTGAAAATGTTAACCTAAACATTATTAATCTGGATTCTATGTGTGGGAAGGTGTTTTAGAGAGGTCAAAATATAATGTAGGGAAGTGTGAGTTGAATGAAAATTGAAGAAGTCCCACTGACAAGAAGGGAAATGATACCTCTGATCAGGAATTTCTGAATGCACAGAAGTTTTATCTCGCTCCCAGCAGGAATGATGTTCTGCATTTGGCCCTCCTCTAAATAAATCATTTACCCTTCAGTTCAACAAACATGAACTCCGTGTCACTCCATGTCAAGTCCAGTGCTTTGTCCTAGTGGTACCAAAGGTTCATTCTTGCCCTCCAGGAACCTGATTCAACCTTAAGCATCTGTTTTCTTCTGTGACTACTTTAAGTGAATCCCTTATGCATTGTGTAATTCCTTTCTACAAAATATTTGAGTGACTTTCTTGCTGGATTTGGAAATCAGCATTGTCTAGCTGCTAGTAAAGTGAAGTATTTTAATTACACTAATATTTAAATGAAATGCTGGGGAATAAGTAGGTAGAGACAGGTCTAAGTATCTCACAAACTCTAGGAAAGTCAATGCTGAAAATATCAGATTTAAAAACTTTCTCATTGCTTAAGATGGAATGTTCATATATGTTTGGCACCCAACTTTATGTTACCAGCTTTATGAACGATTTTTCTTGTGTTAATAGTGGGGAACAAAGGACACACAAGAGTAAAAAGAAAGAAAAAGAGAAACTCCAGTCCACTCATGGCTACCTTATCATTGTGCCAGACATAATCATCAAACATTCACTTTCCTCACTGGGGCAAAGAAAAGTAAGACCCTTAGTTGGCAAAATCGGCCATTCAATTTAGCAAAAATGTTTAGCCGTTGGTTCTAAAAAGACACAGTTCAGTGTAAATAGAAAGAACAGAGTCCTAAAAGTCTGGATGCAGCGTGGGGTTTGGTCTTGAGGCTACATTTAACTAACCGTGCAAATTGGAGTTTGTCATAAAGTAATTGAGCCTCAGTTTCCGCACTTGCAAAGTAGGTTGAATGAGTTAATCTTTATGATTTCATTAAGTTCTAAAATTCTGTAATTCTGTTTGTCTAAAATGTTAGAAAATGATCGCCGTAAGTAACTTACAAATATTACACAATTTCAGAAGAAGAAATTTCTTCTAATTTTGAGTTTCATGGAAGAGCTCCTAGGTATAAATTTCACATATGTAGATGAGGAAAAATGCATTCAGGTCAGAAAGATCTGGAAAGATATGAAGATACATGAGGCCTTTACAAAGAATAGTGGTTAAACATCTTAAAAGCTGTGCCCCTTTTGCTTTTTGGAAGCAGACTTTATTAAGAAAATACACCTCTGTTATAAAAAGCCTTAAATAAATGTAAATCAAATATTAAAGTACAAAGACATTTTCTTTCTAATATCCAAAAATACATATAAGCCTATTTAAGAAAATTTGTATAGGCTTGGCGCTCATAGCATAGTGGTTACGGCACCAGCCACATACACCAAGGCTGGCAGGTTCAAACCCAGCTCGGGCCAGCTAAAACAGCAATGGCAACCTCAACAAAAAATAGCTGGGTGTTGTGGCAGGCACCTGTAATCCCAATTACTTGGGAGGCTGAGGCAAGAGAATCACTTGAGGCCAAGAGTTTGAGGTTGCTGTGAGCTGTGATGCCATGGCAGTCTACCAAGGGCGACATAGTCAGACTCTGTTTAAAAGAAAGAAAATTTGTGTAACACAAAAATTATGACAAGATAAAACATTTGTAATTTCAACATGCAGCGATAGTATTTTCGCTATTTTAGTGTATTTCCTTCTAATTTTCATTTTATACATAAATGTACACAAACTCATACAAGTATCCTCCTCTTGTACATATATTTCCTTCCCTGTTTTATAATTTAATGTCATACAAGATTGATCCTGCCTAGCTCCTTTTGGAGAACATTTGACTCTGTGCTTTCCAGTCTGTTTTATCAGAAAGCAGTTCTGTTGTAATGATACTTAAAATACAACTCTGCCAGATTTCCTGGACTGAGCAAGAGATATGAGTACTTTCTCTACTTTTTTCCTTCCTATTATGTAGGCACAAGTACTTAGTCCCGTTTTCCAAAAAATTAATTTATTTTTATTTCATTTTAATTGACAAAAATTATATATATTTATGGTGTACATCATGTTTTGAGATATGTGTACATTGTGAAATGGATAAATCAAGCTAATCAGCAGATGCATTAGCTCACATATTTGTCATTTTTTTGATAGAAAGATTTAAAAATCTCTTGTCTTAGCAATCTGCAAGTATATAATACATTGTTATTAAATACAGTCACCATGTTCTGCAGTAGATCTCTTGCATTTCTTCCTCCTTTCAAAAGATTTAATATCTCCTCAATCCCTGCCTTCCACCCTCCGGTCCCTGTTAATAATCATTCTATTTTCTGCTTCTATGACTTTTTTAGATTCCGTATTTAAGTGAGATCATGTAGTGTTTGCTCTTTTGAGCTTGGCTTTCTTTCTTGTGCCCCTCACCTGCTGGTAGAGTATCCACGTTCTAGACAGCTCCCCACTTCATGTTGGCCCTGTGAGGCATGCTGCCCTCTTTTCTCGAGGGTCTATAAACAATAACCCATTTTTGGTCTGATTTTCTTTTTTGAGACAGAGCTTCACTCTGGATTACAGGTGTGAGCCACTGTGCCGGGCGCCACATTTCTTTATTCATTCCCTGATGGACACTTCGCTTGATTACATATCTTGGCTATTTTGAATAAAGCTACAATAAACATGGGTGTGTAGGTACCTTTTGACATACTTATTTCAGTTCTTTTATATATATTCAGTAGCGGGATTGCTGGATCATTTGGTAGTTCTATTTTTGATCTTTTGAAGAACCTCTGTACTGTTTTTCATAATGGCTTTACTAATTTACATTCTCACTGACAGCAGCAAATATTTAGTTTCTATATGTGGATTATCCCAGACTGAAAAAATTCTTTGCATTCTTTTATTACTGCTTAGCAGATCTGATGTGCTCTTTTTCAATTTCCACTAAGGACCCAACCCGGTTATTCTCAGTATCTTTTCAAGCACTATTTACTGTTCACTTGTTTCTTTATTTGTTAATTATGATACTGTAATTGCATTTGCCATTCCATCAAGAAACATCAAGTGTCCTACAGGAAAGCTATGCTGTTATAGTAGTTGAGTGGTTTAGCAACATGTAACAGAGCCATAGGTTCTAATTTGGGCTTTGTATGTAATTCATTATTAGACTGGAGATAGGCAGTTCTGCTGTTAATAAAATGAAACAGGTAATCTCTCTAGGGTTGCTTCTAGCTCTACAGAAAGAAACAAAATCTGGAAAACAAGAAAAATCAAAGCCATGTTCCTAGATTTTTGATCTCTGTGTTCAAATATGTTATGAAGTTTCAAGTTGTCCTCCATCCACCTTTATGGTCAGACATACCAATCTACTTAGGTTCCAATAGTTACCGTAATCTATGTGACTTCAGTCTGCTCCAGTTTCTCTAGTTTGTGACTATTAGACTGAAATTCCAGGAAGAAAAGGCATTGATTTTAAATGTGAGACATTAAACAAGCATGCATAATCACCCTGCTGTTCTTTGCTGTGGAAGACTTATTCTTCAATACTAATAAAAATAGCAGTGAGGGATATGAGGTTGGGGGAAGCTCGCAATAGACTTAGAACTCCTGAGTCAAAAGTGTTGATAGGTGATTTTGGTGTTCTTTACCGTAGTTTTTTATGTGTGCAGAGAAGACTATACAGAAGTTTGCTTTTGGTTTAACATTAGTAATACCTAGTTTTTTTGTTAAGCTTGTAAGTTTAGCTTAAGGTAAGTTTACAATGTCTTATCATTTTGTTTGTAAGTCTAGAAATTGTTAATTATATTTAAAGGGCCTTTGATTAATACTTAGCCTAATTTAAAAATATTTAAATACTTTAGTATCTTTATAGATTTAACATACTTTCTTTCCCTTATAAATACTTCTTTGACCTGGGGTCTTTAGGCCAAAGAAGTAGTTATATATGAAGACAATGCTTTTTAAAAAAATTCTAATTAAACTTAGAAATATTGTAAACATAGATTCTCAATCTTTTGCATAAAGTTAGTAATAAATACTAACTGAATGATTGATTTAGATTAATAATTTTAAGTTAACGTTATTAATGTTTAATGAATGATCATACATTTTAAACTGGAATTGCAAAGCTATCACTCTAATAGGCCAAATACTTTTAAGCATTATAAACATAAAAAATATCAAATATGTTTAGATTTCTTTCTAACACAGAAATATTAATATTATGGTTTTGATTTTTCTAAATACATTTCTATGCTTAACTTTATATCTTCTTGGAGTTGAAATGCATGAACTCCCAGGTCAAATGATTACAATTGTAGTTCACTGAGCGTCTTAGTCAAATTGGGGTGTGATAACAAACTATCATACTGGGTGACTTAAACAATAGATTCTTATTTCTCATGGTTTTGGAGGCTGGGAAGTCTAAGCTCACAGGGCTGTCACGGTTAGGTGTCTGGTGAGAGCCTGTTTTGTGGCTCATGCCCTCACTTGGGGAAAGGAACAAGGGAGCTCTTTGGGGTCTATTTTATTTTAATTAATTAATTAATTTTATTAAATCATAGCTGTGTACATTAATACAATCGTGGGGTACAATGTGCTGGTTGTACCCCACGATTTACAATTTGAAAATTTGAAATATTTTCACCAAACTGGTTAACATAGTCTTCACGGCATTTTGTTTTCTTTTTTTTTTTGTAGAGACAGAGTTTCACTTTATGGCCCTAGGTAGAGTGCCATGGCATCACACAGCTCATAGTAGCCTCCAACTCCTGGGCTTCAGCGATTCTCTTGCCTCAGCCTCCCAAGTAGCTGGGACTACAGGCACCCGCCACAACACCCGGCTATTTTTTTGTTGCAGTTTGGCTGGGGCTGGGTTTGAACCCACCACCCTCGGTATATGGGGCCGGCACCTTACCAACTGAGCTACAGGTGCTGCCCACGGCATTTTCTTAGTTATTGTGTTAAGACATTTATATTCTACACTTAGTAAATTTCACATGTACCCTTGTATGGGGTCTATTTTATAAGGACACTAATGTTACTCAGAGGGCTTTGCCTTCATGACCTAATCACCTCCCCCAAACCTCACCTTCTAAAACCATAATATTAGAATCTCAATCTCAATAAAGTTTAGAGGGACATAAATAGTCTGTAGCACTGAGGTTATCTATGTGACTAGACCTTTGTGTCTGATCACTGTTTAGATTCTTGTTGGAAACCCTGATGGGACACACTGACCCATCAGTGTGCCGTGGTTGGATCAGTGATTCCAACAGGATGATCACATAGCCCACTACCTTGGATTGGAGGTTAATACATTGCTTAGTTCTTTGGTGTGTTGGAGAGCTCTAATCAGTATTATAACTTGTTTGAGTTTACATTTCTCTGGCTTCTCAGGTATGTACGTATCTTTCCCTACTAACTCTAAAGAATTTTGAACTTAATGGGACTCTAAGGTATAAAGTGTTTTTTCTTCAAATAATTTTAAAGCCATCTGAAACTGATGAGAGCTTAGAATCATTTTTCTTATCTCCTCAAAAATGTTAAAATGATTCTGTTTGACACTGGATGGTTCTCATGCTTATGTTTGACGTGCAGTTGCAGCATAAGGCATTGACTCCTAGAAAGGAAAATGAAACCTGAGATTCATGGATCTTTCCTGACTCAGTTCAGAGGCCGTTAGCATGTTCCTACTCAGGGTCAAAAGTGATTGATCCTGGACACTGAATTCATTATAATCACCTAGGAATCCAGATCTTCTTGATTCTTCCCTAATTATAGTATAGAATTTAGACCAGGTGTAGAATAAACCTGAGAATAAGAGAAAAAGGCAAGTGGCCAGGAGACACTGCAGGCTGATAGGATCTCTCCTCCCTTTAACCGAGGCTCTGTAGAACCACATTGCCTATCTCGTGACATTTAGGCACTCACTTTTCCAATTGTCCCTTCAGAATATACCAATCAGGAAAAAAACCAATCATTTCAAAACAATAAACAATTTTGTATATTTCTCAGATTTTTCTTGATGCTGAGTATGTGATGAATAAGGTTATAAAGCTTTATTTTGCTCTAATAACTGGCTGTTCTGTACACATTCACATATTGCTTTGGGGCCTGGGTGAGGGGGAATTTTAATTATTTTTTGATAATAGCACTGAAGTTTTACTTTCTTTTAGCATCCTTCTATGTGTTTGTAAGAAGGTCAGATGGGTTGGGAGTTAGTCTGAGGTTTTGGAGAGAATTCACTGACCTGCAGGAGACATCCAGTGTCAGTAACATCAGCATCAAGGCCTCAGAGCTGGTCTCTGTAGTGCCACTGTCTAGTCCAGGGGTCCTCAAACTTTTCAAACAGGGGGCCAGTTCACTGTCCCTCAGACCGTTGGAGGGCCACACTATAGTTTAATAAAAAAACTATGAACAAATTCCTATGCACACTGCACATATCTTATTTTGAAGTAAAAGAACAAAACAGGAACAAATACAATCACACGGCCTCATGTGGCCCGTGGGCCGCAGTTTGAGGACCCCTGGGCCTAGTGCCTCTGAACCTATATCTTCGTCTAGACTGATTTTTCTTCTTCTTCTCTACAGTTTTCCATTCTTTATTTTATGTCCTTATATAGCTTGACTTATTTTAAGTTTACAAGAAATTTTTTCTGAATTCAACTTGAAAAATTTGTCTTTTCTAATTTGGGACTGATTCATACCCAGCTCTGTTCCATTCTCTCCCTTAAAGAGAAAACATTCTCTTTATTTTATTCAGTGATTTTGATGTGTTTGATTTACATTTCATAATCATGGGAAAAGTAGCCTCTATCTAAGTAAAGCCTCAACTGCAGTGTATACATTTCTAGCTTTCCTCTTAATGTTGATAACATTTTGTTCTAGTAAAAGGTAAGGGTTGGTTTCAAGGGCACTTCTCTGAGTGATGCAGATTCTTGGATTTCCATGCGTTTTGTTGAAACTCATTATGTGCCTGAATGACTAAAGGGAGAATGGATGTTTTTATATTCCTCAATGGATGTCAGTGGTAATCAAGTTCAAGTACAAACAAAGCTCAATGTGAATGAACACAAGGGTGTCATCAGTCGGTGGCATCTTCATATTTGGGTTATTGTGCCATTCATAATAAAGGCAACACACAGACTGCTGTAAGTGAACACTGACTCTCAGTTTAGTTTGTCCAGTTTATTGTCGATGTGTCATTTACATAAGAGTGACCTGGAAGGGAGCCAGTTTCTCTGCTCTGTGTCTAAAAATGCATCACTGAACTGCTGAGAATATTGTGAAAGCAATGTAGAAAACTGCTTATTGTGAAGGGTCTGGTTTAAAAGACTGAAAAATTCTCCATCTATGTATTAGCCTGTAAATGTTTGAGGGCTCGTTTGCAGGTCTCCTTGACTAAAGGCCTAGTTTTCTTTCCCCGAACTTCTAAACAGATGCTATCCTGCTTGTTTTTTGCTAGATACATTATCATCATTGACATTAATAAGAATTAAAAGGGTAACATAAATTTTTTTCTAGGGGAGATTCTTAACCTGTTCATATAGCTCAAGTGAAAAGGTGGGACAGTGTTTACTAAAAAAGACCAAGATCTTATGGAATCTGAGAAGAGAAAATAGAGTTTAGTTTTTATACCTGAAGCCAAGAGCTGATCTTCTTTGCTCTTTCTTTCTATGTGTTTTCTTGATTCTTCTTTCTCATGATCACTTTCCTGAGGTTACTGATCTTGCACAGGGACCTATGTGGTCCCCTCAACATTGCTTTGACATGATCTTGTAGTTCACATGCTTGCACCTGCATCTGGTTGGCTCAGACTCCCAGTGCCTCAATTCTAAAATCCTCACAGATAAACCTGGTTGATTATTATTATTATTTTTTTCCAGACAGAGTCTCAAGCTGTTGCCCTGGGTAGAGTGCCGTGGCATCACAGCTCACAGCAACCTCAAACTCCTGGGCTCAAGCAACTCTCCTGCCTTAGCCTCCCAAGTAGCTGGGACCACAGGCATCTACCACAACGCCTGGCCATTTTTTGGTTGTAGTTGTCATTGTTGTTTGGCAGGCCCGGGCCGGGTTCAAACCCACCAGCCTCAGTGATGTGGCTGGTGCCCTAGCCGCTGAGCTACAGGCGCTGAGCCCTGGTTGATTATTATTAATACACACTGTAATACAGTGGCCGAACTTAGCTCAGAGGCCCATCTCTGGCTACTCAGAAATGTCCAAGAATTATGGATAAGGTCAGGTAGACTTGGGCGTGGCAGGTTTTATTGAAGTAGTTGTGGTTGGAGCATGTCTATTGATAACACATGTCTTTTATAGTGTCTGTGGTATGTCTAAATCAGTGATCTTAAAACTTTTCCCATCACAATCCACAAAAATAAGTATATTTTTTATTCCGTCTCAGCATTCATTTATTTGTTAATTCTTGAAACAGTACTTCCCCTTATTACATGTGATCTAATTTTTCATTTTTTATTTCTTTCTATCCCAATTCATTTCATTAAATAAAAGCATGCTGATCTTGGCTTACTAAATTGATTTCAGGATTCACTAATGAGTTGCATATGTAGTTTCAAAGGCTGTACTTTTCTTTATATTGTTTTTCTTTATAGCACTTATAATTGGTTCTCTTGTTATATTTTGTAGGTTCCTTTGCAGGAGATATCACAATTATAATCACTTCCCTTGTTAAACTGTAAACCACATTAAAGCAGAGACTGTCTATCTTGTTTACTTCTGTATTCCCAGTACCTAACAGAGTTTCTGGCACAAAGTAGTTGCTCAATTGAGTAAATCTTGATGAATGAGTAAATGAAGGCCCAAACAGATGGCACCCTAAATGGGCTCACCTGGTTCTTTGCAAGGAGGAAATTCAGATACTTATAAAATTGGCTAGTTTGGGATAGCCCTGCTGATAGAGAAAGCAGATGGAAAGGCCCTGCAGGAGGCTCAGTAGGGCAAGGAGACCAGGCCAAAGAGCTGGGTTTCCACATAGTCACCCACAGCTGACTGAAGCGCTTTCACTAGGGAAATGACGATGATAAGGGAAGAACAGTGTCAGATCTGAGCTCAGGTCTCTTGATTCTTCAACTAAAACTTATTTCACCAAACTACAATGCCATTTTGGTTGGATTTCCAAAATTTTGTTCTTGGTATTTTCATTTTCCTCTTTATAGCTCATATTAGAGAAAGAGCCGCACACTTTTTGGCTATAAACACAATGGTAGTGTTTTCCTGTGAGACAATTTGGGTTGGGGAAATTAACAGTGCCCAGAGCCCTTTATTCCGTGTCTTCCTGCTGTCCTCCTCCTGTTGAATCACTGACTTCCATACCATCAAGACTGATTTAACTCACTTCTGGAATTTATTTCAGCTATTTCAAAAACTACTTCCCAGAAGTGGTTATTTTTAACACTGGATGCTGGCATGGATGAAGAAAGGAACGCTTATACACTGTCGGTGGGACTGCAAATTAGTACAGCCTGTGAGGAATGTACAGTGTGGAGATTCCTCAAAGAGACAAGTGTAGACCTACTATTTGATAGCCATCCCACTGCTGGGTAGGTATATACCCAAAGGAAAAGAAGTTATTTTTATCAAAAAGCAACTGAACTTGAATGTTTATTGCAGCACAAGTCACAATTGCAAAGATATGGAATCAATCTGAGTGCCCCTCAGTACATGAGTGGACAAAGAAAACGTGGAATACATATACCACGGGTTCCTACTCAGCCACAGAAAGGAAAGAAATAATGTCATTTACAACATTGAGGATGGAAATAGAGACCATCATCCTAAGTGAAGTATCTCAGGAATGAAAAACCAAGAACCGTATGTTCACACAAACAAGTGGGAACTGATACGTGTAGATGCATAGATACAGGCACCAAGAAATATAAAGGACATAAGCAGCCAAGCAGGTCAGGAGAGTGGGTGTGGGATAAAGACTGACCTGCTGGGGACAACGAACACCATTCTGGTGATGGGCATACCAAAAGTCCCGAATTAAGCATTGTACAAGATATCTATGTAATAAAAACACTGCACTGTCTTAATTAATATTTTGAAGTTAAAAAGTGGCTATTTTTAATGCATCACATCCTTTCTTTACTAATTTGCATAGATTTTAAATCTAGAAGGCAATGTAACAATTATAGAAGTTTCATCTATAGATCCACTGAATAATCTGTGGGTATAAAGCTGCATTTCTATAAAAAGAAACTCATCCATTGATAAGCTTTCTATAAAACCTCCCTGGTGTCCTTAAAGCAGGGCTGAGAGGACTATTTTTTAATACTCAGCCAGTACCATATGTTCCAAATATTAATTTACAAGGCGAGAACACTTCACTTTTCAAAATTAGTCAATTTAACATTGAGTTAAAATAATGAAAGTGCAATTTACTTAATCGTACGTAGGATGTAATATATAAATTTATGATCTGTACCTATTTATAACTCCTTTGTGAGGGGAGAACTTATATGTTAGGCCAGAGCTTTTCATCCCTTTTTAATAGGCTGTTTGGGCTTATAGGGTACAGCAGGTGGAGGAGAGAGTTTTTTCCTGCCACGTACATGTGGTTGTTCCAGCATTAATTAAATAAATTTGGAAACAACTGCATCAGGTATGAATTTCATTCACAGTACTTGAATTCAGTTCATAGCTTGTGGGGAACAGTTCTTTGCTCTGCAGTCTAATCCCATTTGCTTTCTTAGAGGGGTTCCACACATTTTGTGCCAGGCTCAGATTGGGAACCTTTGCTAGGGCTGAGACTTTTGACCTCTCATGTTCATCTTCCCAAAGGTATCGTGAAGTCATTTTTATCTGAGTTTCTACCTATTCTCCTAACACTCTGAAAGTATGGTCCTGGTTTCTTTGTGAGTAACCACAAAACTCTGTCAATCTATCCTATGGCCCACTGGAAAAATTTAAAAAACAACAATACATGCTACAATTTATCATTTAGGATATATACATATACTAAATAAAAAAAATATATGTATATATTTTTTATTGTTGGGGATTCATCGGGGGTACTAGAAACCAGGATACACTGATTGCATTTGTTAGGTAAAGTCCCTCTTACAATCATGTCTTGTCCCCAAAAGGTGTGGCACACACCAAGCCCCCATCCTCTCCCTCCTTCCCTCTCTCTGCTCTTTCTTTCTCATTTAGGATATATTTTAAGTAGACAGGTAATGACCATATATAAAAATATATATGCACACACCATTCTATGCTTTCTCTCCCCATATATTCTTTCCTTCCTTCTTTTTTATTTTTTTTTGAGATAGACTCTCACTCTGTCACCCTGGGTAGAGTGCTGTGATGTCATAGCTCA
The DNA here is from genome assembly GCF_027406575.1 of Nycticebus coucang. Taxonomy (NCBI): domain Eukaryota; kingdom Metazoa; phylum Chordata; class Mammalia; order Primates; family Lorisidae; genus Nycticebus; species Nycticebus coucang. Next base: position 80,204,943 of record NC_069786.1, read on the forward strand.
CAGCAACTTGAAACTCTTGGGCTCAAGCAATCCTCTTTCCTCAGCTTCCTGAGTAGCTGGGACTACAGGCGCCCTCCCTAATGCCAAGGCTAATTTTTCTATTTTTAGTAGAGACAGGTCTTGCTCTTGCTCAGGCTGCTCTTGAACTCCTGAGCTCAATCAATCCTCCTACCTCAGCCTCCCAGAGTTCTAGGATTACAGGTGTGAACCACCACATGTGGCCCATATATTCTTTCTATATGTACTCTACAAATACTTTATTATTAAAGACTGTTTAGCTAATAAGAGTTTCTTTTCAGTTATGAAAACAAACAAGATATATGTGTGTAGGAATTACTTAGTAATTATATAACACATGAATCAGATATAGATGTCATAAAAGTTAATTTCCGGTACTTCAAAAAGATTTTGATAGTACTGTGGTTTTGTTTTTAAAGAATGTTATATTGGGGTTGCGCCTGTGGCTCAAAGGAGTAGGGCACCTTCCCCATATGCTGGAGGTGGCGGGTTCAAACCCAGCCCCGGCCAAAAACTGCAAGCAAACAAACAAACAATAAAGAATGTTATATTTTAGACATATATACTAATATGTTTATAGAAAAAAATTGGTGACTGGGAACTGCTTAAAAAATGATCTTGACTGGGAGGTAATGGCAAAAAACCTTATCCATGTAGGTAATAATCTTTATTCTTCTGCATATGTTTGAAATTTTCCTCATAAAAAATTCAGATATGTTTAAAATACTTATATTTCTGTCCTGTACCCCTGCACTCACAGGGAAATTTGGTGGAAATAAGATGCAGATTTCATGCTCATGGAGTGCTGCCAATGCTGATCTCATGCAGCGTAGACGTGGGGCCCTCCTGCTCTAAGTTGTCAAACCTTCCAATCATTCAGTGGCTCTAAAGTGCATGCATTTATTTCCAGGAGTATTTAGCCCTTGTTTCTATTCATTTCCTCATCATTAAATCGCAATTGCAATGGCACAGGGTGCCACATGCTGAGAATCAGGTGAAACTTCCTATGAAAATAAATGTAGAAATTCCCAATTGTGTCTATCCTAATAAAAGCAAAAAGAACAAGTAATTACCTATTTTCTTCTAGGAAATAAAGTCATTGACAGGGTTACAGCCCTGCTATCCAACCTGACTATAGATTATTTCGAGTACAAAGCAAAGCTAGTTTTTTTTTTTTGGTCAGCTAACTCCACAAGAATTTGCTCACACTGCTCTTTCTGATGCTGTTTTATGGCATCTAATTATTCTTTCAGGGTCCTTACACCCTCCCACTCCCTCTCACTGACTGTATATCAAAAACTGAAAACATTTATAAAAATGCAGTTGACTATATATATTTTTTGGTCATGAAGATTTTACATTTGAAGATATGCTTACTAAAAGATATTTCATTTATAAAGTTTTAAATTTTCTCTAGTTTATAAAGGGGCTTATTTTATATTTAGCATTATTAGAAAATCAGTTCTCCATGTGGAATTTTTCATGTAAAATGTCACAGGAACTGGGAATTGAGAAGAGGAAACTTTACACATTCTTTCACATCTTGAGTTTTTCACATGCTTTTTCTTTGCCTGAAATCCCTTCCCCATCTGTCCTTTGCCAGGTGGTGAATTTTTCGTCCATCCTTCATGGGCCAGCTCAGCTCAAGGTGCCTCTTCTTTATCAGTCTTTAAAGGATGCAGCATTGGCCTTTGCCTGCAACCTGTCTCCACGATTGCTTTTACCACATTGTGTTGTACTCGCTGTTTTTTTTTTTGTTTGTTTGTTTCTTTGTTTTTGACATTTTCCCCAATAAGCTCCTGGAAAGCAGATATTAGCAACGTTTATTAAATTGTTGGGTTGAATCGTATATTCAAAGAACTGTTGAAATAACAGAGAGATTTCAAATAATAAATACAAAGAAAGTGTATTTTCCTATGTCTCTACCATGACATAGGAAATGTCATGATAGAGAAAAATAGTAAGCGAAAAAATTCCCTTTCCCCCAAAGTAATTGCTAAATATAACTTGTTTTCTTGGGAAAGATTAAATCACCTTGAAAATAATCATTGACAAGAACATTTGTCCTTCATTGTCACATCCAGTTGGAAAAAAGCATATAATAGTTCACATTCAATATAAAACTTGGACTTTGTCAAAAGATAAGTTGATTTTCTTTTTTGCAACAAGATGCAAGTTACTTTAGTACTTCATAATAGAATAGAAAAATGATTCAGGTTCACAACATGAAAAATATGCTAGGGAAGAAAAAGATTTTACAGATAAACCACAGTCCTGCACTAAGCCAAAGCCTCACGAGAAGCTATTACTGTGTAAAGAGTAATGTGCTCTCTGTATTGAATGCAGCACAGTTGATGAGTTCCAGTGGCATCATAAACAACAAAACCCAAGTTCAAATCATTCACATGAACATGCGATTGAATTTTTCGAGATGTGATTTAGTGTAGTGAATGGAACAATGATAAAGTATTTCAAATTTAACAGCTATTGAAAAAGTTAGAAAAATTAGTGAGGAGTGAATATTAATACTGGGTAGTTTCCAAACATCTTTACATAGCAAGACTTCTCACTTGCTTAACAGTGAAAGAGAAAAGTATAACAGGCTCAGCAAGAGGACTAGTTATTGAGGAGCATATAGGGCAACATTTTATGTTTTGAATGATAAATGATGTTACTAAAAGCTGTAGCATGTATTTATTTATTTATTTATTTGAGACAAGGTCTCACTCTGTGGCCCCGGGTAGAGTGCTATGGTGTCATAGCTCATAGCAATCTGAAACTCTTGGGCTCAAGAGATCTTTTTGCCTCAGCCTCCCAAGTAGCTGGGACTACAGGCGCCTGCCACAACACCTGGTTAGTTTTTTTATTTTTAGTAGAGATGGGATCTTCAACTTCTGAGCTCAATCAACTCACCCAGTGCAGCCTCCCAAAGTGGTAGGATTACATGTGTGAGCCACCAAGCCAGCTGGATCTGCTTCCCCCCCCCCCCCCAGCTCTGGCCTAAAGCTGAAAAAACAAACAAACAAACAAACAAACAAAAAAAAACTATGAAGCTCAGCTAATAGGTAGGGCTCAACAGGACTCAAATCCCAAATTTGGAGATTCTCTTCTTTTTGTTAAGTGTATCCAAATTGATTATACATTACTCAGCATCAAGTTGGCTAAAAGGATTGATACATTTGCTGAATTGCGGATTTCTACCAAAGTATGAGCCCATGATGCTATGTCCCTGGCAATTGTTTGTGTGAATGACCTTTGGATTTTACATTGTTGAAATTTAGTATTATTTATGGGATGTGGCATAGACAATGTTTTCTCTGGATATTCTAGCACCAAGGCAAAGAAGTATTTGGGAGCATCACCTGTGGCTCAATGAGTAGGGTGCTGGCCCCATATACCGAGGGTGGCAGATTTGAACCTGGTCCCGGACAAACTGCTGCAAAAAAATAGCCGGTTGTTGTGGTGGGTGCCTGTGGTCCCAGCTACTTGGGAGACTGAGGCAAGAGAATCACCTAAGCCCAAGAGCTGGAGGTTACTGTGAGCTGTGATGTCAAGGCCCTCTATCGAGGGTGACAAAGTGAGACTCTGTCTCTAAAAAAAAAAAAAAAAAAAAAAAAAAATTGATGGTACTGAGATGGAGATTGAACATCTATAGTTCTACAATATCGAGCACTTTCTAGTAACCCCTCAGGGCTTTGAGTGGTGGTATGCTCACTTTTTCATTGTCAGAAAAGCTATTGGATGTAGGTTTTTCTGATACTTGATAGCTCTCAATTCTTGCCAATTTTCCTTGGAGCTTAGAATTAGAGTCTGTTTCCAAATATAGCCAGCAGATGGAGCAATTTACTTTATTTTTACTTCATCTCAAATGAAAAGGCTTTAAAAGACGGTATTTTTTATATGTACATATATACACGTAATATGTCAGTCTCACACATATGTACAAATATAGGTATATGTTTCAAAACTTCACATATATATGGAAAAAACACATTAGACATAATTTATTTCCTTTTAGAAAAGAAGAGTTCATTGTTAGGATTTTAATTCAGGCTTACATCTTATTAGCTTTTTAGACCTTAAAGGAAGACATGACTACACCACTTGCTTTTCATCACTTTCTTTGTACAACTTGTAATCGATCACAAGTCCTGCAAGATGGGAGTAAAGCTGGTTCTGATGTGCTCGTGGGATTCAGCAGTGCTTATCTATAATTTTGAAAGTCCTGTAATGACAAATTTTAAACTTCTGATTTGGGTAACTGACTCCAAAGTGAAATTTATTTATGGATTCATTTCAGCTAATAGACTATCCATCCTATCTCTTGTCAGTAGAGGATGGTTTCTCATAGGAGAGAACTAATAACTTTATAGAATTTTGGGATGTAATAGAATGTTATTGTCCTCTGGAGATCATACTTACCAACCAAAGGATAATAATTTTTATTGGAAGCCTGAAATAGTCTATAAATATTTCATTAAATTCTTAAAAATGTGCAGTTATTAATTCTCCACCTTCTTTTTTGATTTCTGGCTACCCCACTAAGATGGATGAAGTGTTCCTGGGAACCTGGGGGAAAGGTGATTGTGTTCAATTTATCACCTATAATATTTCCTTGTGGGATTATCTGAATACATGTGGATTTTAGCAAGAATCTTCTCAGAAAATTTCATTATTATTTTAAATATTATCATTCTCTCTCTCAACATGTTCCTTCTGATTCTCAACCTGCTTTGGGCAGCAGGAATAGTAGGGTGAGAAGACATTGCATTTTCTGGCTGTCTCAGTCGATTCAAAAGCATTTATGAGGCATCTGTCTGTGCAGGGCACTGGCATGGTGCTGAGTTGATTGAGTTAAAAAAGACACGATGATGTCCTTGAGGCAGAGAAGCTGCCAATCGCTGACTTCAGGGAGAAATATTTTTGTTTCTTTGGTATGGGCAAATTGGCCACAGAGCAGGTTATGTGTAGGTTTACACAGGTAGGGGATGCCAAAACCATTCCCATCATCATCGAAAATAGACAAAAATTTCACTTTATATCAGGCTGTAAGGAAACACAGTTTAAATTTCTGAGAAATTAAAATTATAGAATACTGAAAAACAAAATATAGTTTTGACTTTCAGGTTAACATTGTAACTAATGAAATATTGCAAAATCGAAGTCCCTCAGGGCTCAATTTAATGGATAGAGAATAGAATTTGGAAAGAAAATGAAACAGATTCTCGCACAAAGGGTGCTTAGATTAACATCTGAATAAAACGTTGCTTTCACTAACCAGAACATCTTTTCACTAACCAGAACATCTTTTCACTAACCAGAACATCTTTTCTGTTTTTGAACCATAAAGAAGGACCTGGCTTTCTGCTTTTACTTTTCTTTATCTAATAGGTATAATAGGTTATTTGTGCAACACTCAGTGTGTAAAATGTGGATGAGGATGTTTTAAGTATAACCCATTTACTTGAAGGAATTGTCCTATTCTAGGCTCTTTGGTTAGGAGGACCAGGAACCCCCTCAAAAGGTTCAAGGGAAAAGGGGGTTACTTAAAAAAGAAAGGAGAATCTGATGGATATGAAATACAGGAACAATGGCCAGGTCTTGTAGCAAATGTTAGAATGCTATGTCCTTTCTTTTGTTCTTTTGTAAGTTACTAGTGGTTCATGGTGAAAGAGGTCAGATGAGGCCGGCCAAAACTGGATCCTGCAACGCCCTGAGGTTGTGGTAAGGATGATCCTGTGGCCGTATGTGAGCAATATGACAAGGAGAAAGAAAGCCCTCACTTGAACTGTGCTGCTTGGATTCTCTCCCCCAAATTTGACCCAAGTCATCGATTAGTTCATGGCTGGCTCTTAAAATATTGGTAGTAATATCCAATATTTGTCAAGTGCTTATAGTGTATCAGCTTCTGTCCTAAGCATGTTTCATGTCTAATCCTTATGAGTATATGATACGGTTCAGTGTTGCTCCCATTTTCCAGGTTAACAAACTGAGGTACTACTGAACAGTAAGACAGCTTATACAAACTGACAAAGGAGGCAGCATAAAGCCTGGTCCTGACTTCGGAGCCTGTGCCCCGGGCCACTATATGGTGCTGGCTTCCAAGTGTTAGAGCTGGAGTTGGTTGTGTGGCAAGCCACAGAATAAATTTCCTTTGCCCACTTCTCCAATTGTTTCCTTCCCTCCACTCCCCAGAGATCCTTCCAGACTTCCTTGACATATTTACACATAGAAACTTGGTAATATAAAGTGTCACTTTGTATATTTAAAACATATTGATATAAGTATCATTGTGTTTAATTATTTTTCCCCTCATTTAATGTATCTTAGGGATCCAGCTATACTGTTATGATGTTTGGATGGTTTCTAAACTTCTCACTGTTATGAACTGTGTTGCAGTGCAGACCTGTGTGTGTGTGTCCATTTATACATGTATTTCTATTATGTACTATGGGGTAGAAATGGCTCAGTAATTGGCTATGCACTTTTAATATTTTAATAGTTATCATCACATTGCTTCTCATGTTTTTGACATTATTATCAAACTTCTTAATTGTGGTGTGATGACTAAATAATTGAATCTCGATATTGTTTTTGTTTTTTTGAGACAAAGTCTCACTATGTCGCCCTCAGTAGAGTGCTCTGATGTCATAGCTCACAGCAACCTCAACCTCTTGGGGTCAAACAATCCTCTTGCCTCAGCCTCCCAAGTAGCTGGGACTATAGGTGCCCACCACACACCCAGCAATTTTTTAGAGACAGGGTCTTGCTCTGGGTATTGAACTCGTAAACTCTGGCAGTCCACCTGCCTTGGCCTCCCAAGTGTGGGATTACAGGTGTGAGGCACCGTTCCCGGCCACAATATTGTTTTAATTTACATTTCTCTAGCTACATGTGAGGTTTATCACTTGTCATATTTTTGTTGGTCAGTGATATTTTCTCTGGCTGTATATTTTGCCCACTTTGGGTTCCTTTTAGAAATTTTTCAAATAGTCTTACAATGATCTTCCAAAGAATTTGTAATACATATACAATCTTATTACCTTTGAAACTTGTATGCTGGAAAGGAATTGGAGTATTACTTGTGATTCTGTCTAGTCCAGTTATTCTAAACAGGATGGGTATGGTTGAATGGTAGTGGGTTTATCTAAATCATTTGTAAAGTTTTTTCCCATTGCACCCTACCTGTCTTCTGAAAGAATTATCGTATGGAAATCATGTTACAATAGCCATGAAAGTGGGGAGTAAGCACCTGCATGGTTTGGAAAACGACTGTCCTGGATTATTTTGATGGATAACCCTCCCCGCATTTTCCAAAGCACATTACTGTTGAAGACAAAAACCAGGATTTAATGCAAACAACCCTGACAGTTTTAGTTCAGCTTTTTCTGATTACGCTAAGCTATTTTGCTTTGCCCAGACAATTCATTTTAATGCACTCTCCATAATCCTTAATAGTTCCACATAAAAACTATCTTCTTCAATTTACTTAAACTCTGCTCTGGGAGCTCCCCTGCTTTCTTCTTCTTTATTTAAAAACAAATGAACCAATTAACGAACAGACAACACCACAAACAAGCTTGAAAAAATGGGCAGAGATGACCAATTGCATACTAAAAATTCATTTTCCCATTTCATGCCATGGGGTTATTGCTAGGAGTCAGCTCTCAACCAGGTGCTGCATTTCTTAGACTCTTTTGCATCCAGGTGTGGCCATGTACTAATTGGTCATCAACTGCCGATGAAGCAACCACCCTCTTCCCTGCGGCTAACCAGGCAAGACATGGTCATTGGTCAGAAGAACTATTCAATCACAGTTAAGGTGCCTAGTTCAAACAACTCTGCTAAAATAGAGAGTTTTTCTGACTAATAAAATTCTGCCTTATTGAATGTTTGAATGCAATATATATATGTTTATTTATATTTATATTTCACTGTGGAGGCAGAAGGGCAAAGAGACACGCTGAGAGAGGATCCTGAGGTTGGAGACAAAGTTATGAATGTAGAGGAAGGCAGTCAGTCGTGAGAGAAGCAGAAACAAGGGCCAGGAGGACTGAGTCATCGTAGCATACGTTCTGCTGCCTTTGCTGCTGAGCAGAAGCAGGATCATTTAAGCCTGGAAACGTGTGGAGCATTTCAGTTTACGAGCTGCGTTCTGTCCTCCGTGAGGCCCCGTTGAATGCTAGGCAGGGTTTCTGTGCGATTCCTGTTCCCACTGCTTCCGTATGTTTCCTTACAACAACTTCATTCTTCTTGAGGTAGCTTGAGTGATTCGCTGCCACCCAGCTTGCAGAGCCTGACATGTTTGTCCTTCTAAGTTTTTGTTAGTTAGCATGAATTTGTAATACAATTAAACAGAAAAAATATTAATTTAGAAAAAGTAAAGTATTGCTTTATTGATAGGTTTTGGAAATACTTTATGATTTAAATGATGTGTGCTTATTCTTTAATCCTTTCTACAAACATTTATTATTTACTATTTGCTAGATTGCTATTAAGAGAACAGAAAAGACAATGGGAATAAGATTAGGTTTGAGTCATTCCATTTCCAAGTTCAGTCATTCTCTCGATACCCTTCTGTATTATGCCCGCACTTGATTTGGGGTCATCCACACATGTCTATATTTCTCTCAGGTTGGTTTTTCCAGAAGCAGCACCTATGATACGCTCTCCTGGATTTCCCTGCTATGTATTAGCCCTGTCTTACAGCTCCTACACTCTTTCAGTGAATATTCATTCCTTTCCTCCTTTAGCCAGAGTTGTGCTGAGCTTGGACTCTAGCTATTCATCTTGGGGAGAAAAGAAAGATGAGCAGATCTTGAGGAGGGCGTGTATTGTCTTCTATAGCATCTGCCCAAGTCGAGGTCTCTGCATAGTCTTTTGGGCAGTGTAGCCTCATCTACCATCCTCTAACAAGGGGGAATGTGTCGCTACTGCAAGCCTTCAGAGTCTCATTCCTTCCCTGATGATGTAGGAGTCTTATAGGGGCTGTACATTCAGGCTTATTTCAACATCTCTACTCTTACAGTTAGGATCGAGGCCTGGTCTTCAGCATGGTCTGTCCCACGGCTGAAAGAGAGGAAGATCTCTGCAAACACTGCCCTGGGAGCCTTCTGATTTTCTCATTTTGCCTTAAGTGGCTTACTTGGTTGAATTGAGCTTGTCATTTTCTTTCTTCAGTGCATCAATAACACTTAGCAACAACCAAACAGAACCCCCAATCCTTACAATTACTGTTTCTTCCATATTTCACAAATGCCAAAGATATCACAAAACCTATTGCATTCCATCAAGCTGCCATCCACTCCAAGTCACCACAGGTAATTGCCATGCTGTGGCATGCCAGAGGCTTTCAATTCTCACTTAACACTAGAGAGGAAGCCCTTCTTGCCATCTGGCTGGAGAGTGATCCAACTTCAGAACTACATCCCAGCCACTGTTAACTTCTCTTTCTCTGATGAGCCATTAAATTTTGGTAGGCTGTGAGGTGAGTAGATAGTGAGAAATTAGAACTAGCTTGGTCTTCAAAGGAAGATAGGAAGTAGAGTGGTAGATAGAAGGGAGACTAAGAGTAGGGCTTGGAACTAGAACTAATTAGAATTATGGTAGAACAACCAGTAGAGAAGAGAGGGCAGGGCTCTGTGCCCGGAACACAGTGGTCATGGCACCAGGCACACACACCAAAGGTGGCAGGCTCCAACCCAGCACAGGCCAGCTAAACAACGGCAACAACAACAACAAAAATAGCCAGGTGTTGTGGCAGGTGCCTGTAGTCCCAGCTACTTGGGAGGCTGAGGCAAGAGAATCACTTAAGCCCAAGAGTTGGAGGTTGCTGTGAGCTGTGACATCACAGTACTCTACTGAGGGCGACATAGACTCTGTTCCAAAAAAAAAAAAAAAAAAAAAAAAAGTGAAGAGAGGCGAGGAGGCAAGGGCCTGAGTTGGTGAGTAGCTGGAATCAAAATGGTTTGGATTGCTTTGTCTCCTGAGATGAGAGGGATGAAAAGAAAGAAATATAGCTAAGTTTGTCAGTGATAATGATATAAGTGATAATAGCTAATATTTATCGAGTCCTTATTGTATGCTGGGCTCAGTTTTACATGCATGAGGGGCAAAAATTAGTTTTCATTTAATAACATAGAAGATGGTTTTCAAAAGTTTTCTACGAGCTCTTCAACATAATTCAGTACATTAAAATGGGAGAAAATAAGTCAAGTGTTTAAAACATAATTTTCTTGCTATTAAGCCCCATTTCCTTCTGTGCTTTTCTTAAAAGAGTTAGGATTTATATTTTTCCTTTTTTTATATCCCCAAATTAGAAAATGCCACTCTCACAAAAATCCTATTGCTTCAATCTTTTCTACCTACTACTATCTCTTTTCTTTTCATTTAATAGGCAGGCCTAAAAATAAAAATCGTCTTGTGTATGGCACATCATGGAATGTGAATGAGGAGATGAAAAAGAAAAACATTTCTTTTTCACAAGGCATCTCGACTTGATGGCCCAGCATGCAGAGATTTATTGTGGTAGTTGCTGCAGAGATTTTAAAAAAGGTTAGTCTTTGTCCTAAGCAAAAGGGGCAAAGTTAACAAGAAGCTATATAGTGTCTCAACACCGCAAATAAAGGTGGAAATGTGCAAGAGATAATGTAATGGCACATATGTAGTTTGAGAGGTCTCTGGAGTATTGTGTCATGAAGGGGAGGAAGCACTGCATTCTTATTCCCTATATCTCTGTGTAGCTCCTTTTCACTAATGCCTATGAGAAGCTCCCTGCAATATATTCATGGAGGAGTGTATAATCTCATGATTGTCGAATTACTGCAACTATGAAACTTCCTTAACTAACTAAAGCAGAGATTTGGAGTTGTTACATGGCTTTGCTCTGAATCTTACCCAATAATATTATTCAGATGTTCCTGAATGTGAAAGCTAGAAGCTTATAAACTTTCACTGTGTAAGTTATTATTATTATTTTTTAATAGAGAGCAATGGTGACCATTTTTGGCTCATTGATAAGAGACAGCCTACCACTGTGGGGAGCCTATAGCCTTCTGATTTCATGATTGTTCTTTTTTAAGCACCAAAAGGAAGCAAGAAAAGCTGTACTTTTGGGGCTGCATCTTTTTAATAAAAGATTTTGTTCTGTAAAATTTGGATTCAGTCCAAAGACCACACTTAAGGACCTAGAAGACCACAAGTTTCCTTAAGGCTGCAGGTTCCCCATCCTTGGTAGGTCCTTCAATTTAGGATAATTGAATTTATTTCCAGTTACTTTAAATAATAACTTTATAAAATAGAACCAATGGCATACTCATTCTCTTATTAAAATCGTGAATAATTTTCAAAATTAGTTCACATTTCATACTAAAGTCTTACCATAACTTAATATAAAGCCAGATAATTTTGAACCATGTCTGCAGAGGGTCAGTTACTGGATATGTTCTTATAAAGTTGTGTCTAGGGATGGACTTAAAAGTAAGGTTTCAGTTTACTTCCTTTTGTTTAGTTGATAGATGAAAGAGCTGTTGCAAACAGTTGTATAAGAGAAATAATTTAACATGGTTTGAAATTGTGTTCTCAAATCTATTGATTAACAGAACTAGAACATGGGATTTATGCTAGAAAAAACATGCAAATCTGCTGCTAGGCATTTTTCTTTAAAATAAGAATACAAAACAAAACAAAAACAAAAACAAAAATTAGGAATCCTTACTAAAAGACAAAAGACCATTAAAAAAAGTAGTTCACTTTTAGACAATCATTTCATGTCAATCAACTGGGATCTTATTTACCTATAAGCTTTTAAAATTATCATTAGGCTATTTTCATTTAATTTAATGGTTTGACATTAAATATATATATTAATGTATATAGGGAAACTTTTAAGGAGATAAATGATTGGGGCATGCATTAGTCAATATTCTCTTGGTTGTAAATGGCAAAAAACTACTTAAAAACAGGATCTAGTTTAAGTGATCCTGGAATTATGGTGGCAGTGAAGGCATTGTTGTGAATATCTACAAATCCTTACATAAAAGTAGACAGAAGAGCTAGGCAGCATAACTGAAAACCTATTAGCAATATTATACAAAACTAGGAGACGAGCTATCCCTACTAACACCAAAGATAGTATGAGATGTGAGAACAAACCATTTGACCTAAGACCGGCACAGTGTCAATACCTATTTGGGAGAAAGCAGAAGAAAGCAACAGAGCATCTGGCAGTGGAGAACAGAACTGAGAGTCCCCAGGAATTCTCTGTAATGTGAGCAGGCCAATTTGAGAACTGCAGTAAATACTGAGAGGGTTTTTCCCAATCCAGTATTGGATGAGAGCAAGTGATTCATGGTATATGCTGAAGGATGTGGAACAAGTTTACCCCTAGATTCCCCTTTGACACTGACTTGCAAGAATTCTCTTCCAGGACAGAACCCCACTCTAAGAAGAAACTGCTTGGAATAGAATTAAAACAGGACAAGCAGGATAGAGACAATAAAAGTAATGAGGAGGTCTAGAAAAAAAGGGAAGGAGGAGAACAGAGAGCTAAGAAGTCGGAGAAAGTAGGAGAAAGCAAACCACCACATTTTTGAACACCACCACAGAAGAACAGAGAAGGAGCTTCTCGAAAGTTAGAAAAGCTATCCTGAACATTTCATCCTTCTAAAAGTTCAGAAAAATTAATTTCATATTAAAAGTCATAACCAAAAATTGGATGTGAAATTTCATGCAAAGTTATTACAAAAAAGAATAATAACTACAATAACATTTCTGCAAATATAAAAAACATATCAGAATGATATAATCAGAGAATAGAGGAAAACTGTAACTATTTTAGAACACAATGTCAAGAAAGGGGAATAAAACGTGAATGAATAAAAAAATCACAGTTAGAAAAACACAAATATGAGGTGATATGGTGACAGCACTTATGTAAAAATTAGAAATGAATTTTTTTCCAGAAATGAAGTTTAAATTAGAAGTGACACAAAAGCACATAAACACAGCAAATAGTGCCTTAAGAAAAAGAGACATAAAATAGAAACATTTAAAAACTCTAACAAAAATAAAGAGATAAAGTTATAAATATTGAAAATGGAGAAAGATCTGACATACAAATAAAGGGAGCCTTAAATAAGGAAACTAAAACAAGGGAACTAAATGGTTATTAAGAACTGTGATTATAGAAAATTCTCTTCAAGTAAAAAAGTTAAAAAAGATTTGATACAATGTTTTGAAAGAATAACAGTTATCCCCGAGAATATTGACCCCAAATGACAAATATAAAGACATATTCTAATAAAATTACTGGTCTTTAAAGAAAAAAGAAAAGACAATCCTTTGTGCTCCAGGTAAAGATAGCAAATGGCTGATAGGGGACACAATTAGATTATCATCACACTTTTGAACAGTATTGCTTTCTTTATGCCAGAGAAAGTGGAATAAAATATTTTAGATACTCAAAGAAAGATAAATGTGAACTAATCTTTTAAATGCAGAGAAATTGACTTTTGGGTATAAAAAGTGTGAATTATTATTAAAGAGAGGAAAAGAGAAAAAACATGGAAGATTTTATGAATCCTTAAAGATTTTCCCAGAGAACAAACTTCAGAAACTAAAGGGACTAGGGAGATATTGACATAGGATTGATGGTGAGGATTAACCATGTGGCTTACTTGTGGAACTAATACTAAATGAGTGTGAAGAGGAGAGAGTCTAGCATGTACCGGGTGTATGCTTCTACATTGTAGGCGTATTCCACCTGTAAAGGTGAGTGGAAGATTTTACCACCACACTTGGCTCTGAAAATTGTTTTTAATTAGTCTTAGCAATTATTGGTGGTAGTGGTATTATTATTTTGAGACTATTGTATATACAATTTGGGATAAAGTAAATGAATAATTATGGGATATTCTAATTCTGTTATGCCCAGTGTCCTTCAGAGCCAGGATATTCTGTGTGGAAGAGGGCATATAGTTATAATCCAGAAAAAATTGAGCTAAAAAACCAAAAACACGAATAACTTTGTAGCCTTGAATTTGAATTGGAAGTATTAGCATGAACTCATGGATATGGAGAGTAATACTGCCGCATGATAAAGTCTAGAACAAGAATGAGTTCAGTTGTGATGCACTGAAGGTGTGGTCTTGAAACCAGGGTGTCTGTGAAGAAATGGCTGCTTCCAAGGTAATTCAAGAGCCTCAATAGCTGCTTATATCATAATAGAAAGGGAAAACCAAATATCATGTTTCATTTGTTAGAAAAACCATACCACCTACAGTTTTGCTAAGGGCATTGACCCTGAGTCTGATCAAGCCTCCAGACCAGCTGCCAATTTGCTGGAAATTAGAAATATAGGACAGAAAATAAAGAGTTTAGAGGAATGTGCTGAACTACATCATGCATCTGCAATCATCAGGTGCCAGACTGGGAGGCTAGATGGACCAGACACCTTGAGTTCTTCACAGATCAATTGTAAAGAAAAAAGTGGGTAAGAACAATATATAGATTAAAGAAACAAAAATAAGGGTGGTGCCTATGGCTCAGTGAGCAGGGTGCCGGCCCCATATACCAAGGGTGGCGGGTTCAAACCCAGCCCCGGCCAAACTGCAACAAAAAAATAGCCGGGCATTGTGGCTGGTGCCTGCAGTCCCAGCTACTCAGGAGGCTGAGGCAGGAGAATCGCCTAAGCCCAGGAGTTGGAGGTTGCTGTGAGCTATGTGACGCCACGGCACTCTACCGAGAGCGATAAAGTGAAACTCTGTCTCTACAAAAAAAAAAAAGAAACAAAAATAAAATTTATTGGATGTGAATTGACTATAGTGGCTTGCGATGCACATTTGGCTGGCAAAACTACAGTGAATCATGAGGAAGTGAGTGTATAAAACTCAGGATAATGATTACTTCTTTGTAGTAAGAGGAGGAAGGAGATAGGCAGAGCACATAGAGGGGCTCCTTGGGATAAGTGAAAAAATTTTACTTTTTGACTTAGATGATGATTTCAAGAGTGGCATTTTGTGTGTCTTCAGTATCTATGTTCTATTTTATAATAAAGATTAAAATTTCTGGTTGAGTTTAGGAAGGTGGTGTGATTCCAAGTATTGGTCCATTTCTAATACATTTTTGAATTTCTGGAATTAGAAATCTTGAATAAACTTTTATCAAGAATTGAAATTGCATCAATAATACAAAATCTTCCAAAAAGGAAAAGCCCTGGACTGGATGGTTTCACACTGGAATTCTACCAAATCTTCAAAGGAACTAGTATCTATATTACATAACCTATTCTAAAACATAGAGAAGGAAGGAATTCTCCCCAACACGTTCTATGAAGCAAATATTATCCTGATTCTAAAACTAGGAAAGGACCCAACAAAAAAGGAAAACTATAGGCCAATATTATTAATGAATATCTATGCAAAAATATTTAATAAGTTCTCAGTAAACAGAATATAGCAACACATTAAAAAAATTATACATCATGATCAAGTGGGTTTTATCCCAGGGATTCAAGTTTGGTTCAACATACATAAATCCATAAATGCAATTCACCACGTAAATAAAATAAAAAACAAAGACTATATGATTCTTTCAATTGATTCAGAAAAGGCTATTGACAAAATCTAGCATCCTTTTCTGACAAGAACACTTAAGAAAACAGGCATAGGTGGGACATTCCTTAAACTGAGAGGCTATCTGCAACAAACCCACAGCCAATATCATATTGAATGGAACAAAACTGAAAGCATTTCCACTTAGAACTGGAAATAGATGAGGTTGCCACTATTGCCATTGCTATTCAGCACAGTGCCACCGAAGTCCTAGCCACAGCAATCAGGCAAAAGAAGGAGATCAAAGGTATTTAAATGAAGACAGAGGAGGTCAAACTCTCACTTTTTTGCAGATGACATGATCTTAAACCTGAAAAACCCCAGGGACTCAACTACAAAGCTTTTTTGCAATCCAAATTCTGAATTCAATTTCTGACATCTCAGCCATTTGTTTATGAATGGGATCTTCAGTTGTGTCTACCCATATTGTTCCTTGGGGAGTTGATCTACTCTGGTTATTCATGTTACGGGAGTTTTCCCACTGATTCTACTCCATGATTATTTTACACCATTTGGCTAGATGAGCAGAGGGTGAAGTTAGGTTGGGCGGCTCCTGGAGTAGTGATTAACCAGCCCTTTGCTCAAGAGCTGGGACTAGCATCTCTACCTTTTCCCCTAGAATTTTGCAAAGGACCTTTACAGTGCTACAGCCTGAGACACTGGGGACTTACTTGATGTGGTGGAGCTAAGTGTCTCTATCTTGTTTTCAGGTAGTCTCTGTCCTACCCTAGTGAATTATTTACTCTGGATTGATGTCTCGACTGTGGAGCAATACCAGCAATTATGTCACCCCGCCCCCCATGGGCAACCACTGGAAAAGGAAAATCAAACCTTCTCACACCACACACCCAGGCTACCACTTTGAATAGTCCTCCGGTGATTGGTCCAGTCTGAGAGATACAAATCAATTGTCCCATTCAGCACCTGGTCTCAAGTGGGAGAGTTCAATAGTCTCTGGCAACTAGATAGCAGGGGTCTGCTGGAAGCTTGAGTATGACTCATTCTGGTGCTCTGTGGAGTCAGAAGGACGCCCTCTCCCCCTCCCCCAGCAAATGTATTACTCTGGGAAGGTTGATGCCTCCTTCCCCACCTTGCACCTCTGTCACACGCAGTCACTGGTAACTCCGCAGGGCTGTGACCCAGTTCTCTCCAATGAGCAGATGCTCCTCCAGGGGTTTGTGCCTGCCTGAGTCATAGGGAGATCTATGTCTCCTTGGCCAGGCCTCCACACTCTGCCACCATTTTGCAGGGGGAGCTGAGGCCTGACAACTTCGGGTGGTTAATGGAAGCTGGGGTAGTTCACTTAGTTCCAGACCCACCCATGATTGATGTTGCTGACACTTGTATTTTTGAAGAACTTTTGATTCTGTTGTGGCTATATTTCCCTGTGGACCAGGCACTGTTTGAGTTCACAGAAACTGCAAGTCAGCCCCAGTCTGTACTGCTGCCTGGAGCTGGTGTGTCTGTCTCTGCTGCAGTCTGTGTTGGGGGGGGTGCAGTTAGAGCTCACACTCAGCTTTCGGATTCCTGCCTGCCTTTGTCTCAGTTATGAGCCCTGAGGGCCCGGTGCTGCTTAGGCTCACTAATGCAGTCCTCTGGCTCAGCCCTGCCCTGGGGGTATGCCGTCTCTGTGCATGTCTTCTATTCTTTGTCCCTGCCGTACCCCATGCAAACAGGTATCGCCTCAGGAATACCCTTTACTCATGGGGCCTATGTTACTGTCCCAGATCTGTTCCACCAGTGTCTGCCATCAGAGAAGATGCTCGGCTTTCTCTGGTTGCCCAGAGAGACAGGGAGTGTCTATCCAAAGTATCCCCATGGGTGTGAGCCCTATTGTTCCTGCTGCTGCTGCTGCTCTGTGCTGTGGGTCACCACCTCTCCCTCTCCCATTTGTTCTTTCAACCCACCATCTCCTCCTTACCCCTATGTTGCAGAATCAACACAGACCTGCAACAGCCCACACCCTGTCCACACCTGTTGAGGAAATGCCCAAGAATCTGGATTCCATGGGGAACAGTCTTCTGGACCTGAGGGTGAGAGTGGAGGTGAAGGCTGGGAGTTCAGAATTGCAGGTAGGGAATATATACAGTTTTGTACAGTTTTATGCCTGGCAGGAGAGTGCTGTGGCACCCTAGTAGACAAAGGAGGTCTGGTTTTTAGAGGGTTTCTTCCATGGGATAAAATGGGAGAGTGTTTGAACTCTGCTTGCTTGTTTGTAGAAAGTATACTGCGAGCAGTTCTCTTGGGGGAGGGGACTCCCATCTGCTTGGTGATGGATTTTGTACCTATTGCTTTTATCCTTGGGGTCATAGCTTGCCTCAGCAGTGTTGATGTGTGTCTTCAACCTTCTCTCTTGGCTCAGCTCCAAACCATCACTCTCTTGGCTCCAAACCATCAGCTTACTTGCTAAACTTCTGTCCTTTAACTCTCCTTCTGGATGGAAAGCTTTCTATGGAAATCTGGCTCCAGTTGGCCATCTTGCCTCCGCTAGTACCAGCTCATCTTTGAAGATGTGATAGAATTCTGATGTGACGCCATCTTGTCCTGGGCTTTTTTTGTTGTTGTTGAGATTGTTTCTGCAATCTCAGTGGTTGATATTGGTCTGTTAAGTCTAGGAAGATGGTGTGATTCCAGGTATTGGTCCATTTCCTCCACATTGTCAAATTTCTGGGCATAAAGTTTTGGTAGTAGTCAGAAATAATCTCTTGTATCTCTGTGGTATCAGGTTTATTTCCCTCTTTTCATTTTTGATTGGGGTTATTAAAGATTTTACTTTTCTGTTTCTGGTTAATCTGGCCAATGGTTTATCAATTTTATTTATCTTTTCAAGGAACCAACTTTTTGTTTTATTAATTTTCTGAATGATTCTTTTATTTTAAATTACATTTATTTTTTTCTTTCTTTTTTTTTTTTATTTTTTGAGACAGTCTCCCTTGGTAGAGTGCTGTGGTGTCACAGCTCACAGCAACCTCCAATTCTTGGGCTCAAGCAATTCTCTTGCCTCAGCCTCCCAAGTAGCTGGGACCACAGGTGCCTGCCACAATGCCCAGCTATTTCTTTTGTGCAGTTGCCATTTTTGTGTTTTAGCTGGCCTAGGCCGGGTTTGAACCTGCCAGCCTCAGTGCATGTGGCTGGCATTGTAACCACTGTGCTTCGTGTGCCAAGCCTCAATTTCATTTATTTCTGATGTAATTTTGATTATTTCTTTTCTTCTGCTAGGTTTGGCTTTGGATTTCTCTTTCTTTTCCATTTCTTTTAGAAGATTCATTAGGTTATTGATGTGTTCTCTTTCTGTTTTTCTGATGTAGGCATCTAATGTGATGAATTTCCCTCTTAGGACTGCTTTTGCAGTGTCCCACAGTTTTTGGTAGCTTGTGTTTTCATTGTTGTTATGCTCAAGGAAGGGAATGATTTTCTTTTTTATCTCTTCCTTTCCCCAACTGTCATTCAGTACAAGATTGTTTAATTTCCATGCTTTTGTTTGGTGATTACAATTTTTGTTGGAGTTGAGTTCCACTTTTATTGCCTTGTGGTCTGAGAAGATAGAAGGTAAAATTTCAATTGTTTTGATTTTGTTGAGGTTTTATTTGTGTATTAGGATATGGTCTATTTTGAAGAATGTTCCATGGGTTGATGATAAGAATGTATATTCTTTAGCTTTGGGATGGAGTGTTTTATATATGTCTATCAAGCACAGTTGTTTTAGGGTCACATTTAAGCCACTTGTATCTTTGTTTAGTTTCTGTTTAGAGGATCTGTCCAGCTCTGTAAGAGGAGTGTTAAAGTCCCCTGACATTATGTTGTTATAGGATATCATAATGCTCAGACTAATTAAGGTCTGTTCCAAGAATCTGGAGGCATTTAAGTTGCATATAAATATTTAGAATTGAAATGTCTTCTTGTTGTATTGTTCCCTTGACCAATATTGTTCCCTTTAAATCCACTTGTGTCTGAAAATAAGATTGCAACTCCTCTTTTCTACGAATGACATTTGCCTGAAAAGTTGTCTTCCATCGCTCAACCCTGAGTTTTACTTTGTCCTGTGAGTAGCAGCTTTACAAAAAATTGTCAGTGTATGCGTGAATCGGACCTTTATATTCTTTTCTGTTGATCTACCTTTTTGCCAGATCCATGATGGATTGATTATAGCTGCTTAATTATGAGTCATGAAATCAAGTAGTGTAGGTCCTCCAGCTTTTTCCTCTTTTTTGAAAACTGTTTTAGCTATTCTTTTAGAATTAAATCATAAATTTCTACCAAATACACTGCTCAGGTTTTTATTTTGGATTGCATTGACTGTATAGATCAATTTGGGGATGATTGACAGGTCAACAATAAAGAATTTTCTGATTAATAAACATAACATAGTAGAGCTCTTCTTTTTAAAGTTTTATTAAATTTTTCTTAGCAATGTTTTGTTTTATTCGGTGCACAGACATGGTACATCTTTATTAATATTATTCATAGAAAGCTTATATTCTTGGTGATATTATAAAGGGCATTAAAAATTAGATTCTATTTCTGATTGTTTACTACTTGTGTACACTTGATATTTATTTAACTATAGTATACAACTTGCTTATTAGTTACAAGAGTTTCTTTTTCTTGTAGATTCCATTCCATTTCTTGTAGACAACCATTCTATTTGCAAATAAAGCAGTTTTATGTCTTTTCCAATCTATATGCATTTTATTTCTTATTCTTATTTTATTGGATAAGCTAGTTCCTCTAGAATGGTGCTGAATAGAAATAGTGATAATGGACATTCTTATCTCTAATCTTAGGAGGAATGCATACAATTTTTAAACTGTAAAGAATAAATTAGTTGCAGGTTTTTTTTTTTTTTTTTTTGTAGATAGTCTTTACCCAGTTATGAAAGTTTTCCTCTTTTCTCATTTACTGAGAGTTCTTAATCATGAATGGCTGTTGAATTTTGTCAATTACATTTTCTATGTCTGTTGAGATTATTTTATGGCTTTTCCTCTTTACTATTTGATGAATTTGATGAATCATCAAATTTGATGAATCACATTTATAGATTAAAAAAGTTAAACCATATCTATGATAAATATCACTCGATCACGACATATTGTTCTATTTACTGATATATCTCCATTTTGTTAACATTTTATTAAATATTTTATGTCTACTTTATGTTCTATAGTTTCTTTTTTGTTTTTTAAGTATGTTCATATTTTGATTGGCATTGCAATATATCTGTAGTCAATTTGGGGAAAATTGACATCTTTGTCTAGTTTTGGTAACAGACTATTGATTTCCTGTCAAAATGATTTGGGAAGCATTCCCTCTTCTATTTTATGGAAGAGTTAGTGTGAAGTTAGTATTACATCTTTCTTAATTGTTTGGTAGAAGAAATTTTTCTTTAAGAGAAAGTTTTTACCTACAAATTCAATTTTTTAAAAATAGATTAAGGGCTGTTAATTTCTTCTTGGGTGAGCTATGGTAGTTTGTATATTTTAGTGGATTCTTCATTTAAGTTGTTGAATGCATTGGCCTAAATTGTTTATAATATTACTTTATTATTCTTTTAATGTCTGTTGTATCTCTAATAATAATCCCTTTTCATTCTAGATACTAAAAATTTGTGTCTTTTTTTTTTCTTGATTAGTTTGACTAGAGATGTGTCCATGTTATTATTTTCGAAGAACCAACTTTTGGTTATAATTTTAAAAATAATTATTTAAAAAGTTTTAAACTTGTGCAATTAAAATTATAATACAAACATAGAAACTTATGGATTAAAAATTCATAATGATAGCTCTGAAATGATAGGACAAGAAATTTAACTTATTACTTTTCCTCTTTTCTATTTGTACAGATCAAATATAATATTGTTTTCCTCAAAGGTATTTTTCTACTTATCCAATAGACTATTTGCTAATACATTTATAAAATAAAAGAAAGACCTCTATATTCTTATTCCATGTATCTGACAAGGTTAGCTTTTTGCAATTTCACACTTTTACTGCTGCAAACATCCACAAAAGTGAAACATTTCCTCTCCTTGTCCAAAATGTTGCAATGCTCCCTTTTTAAATTTCAAGGCAAGATTGATTTACTCCCATGAAAAAAATCTGTGCCCCAAATACTTCAACATGCTCTTCAAGCCTCTATTAAAATCATTGACCCTTTTCATTTTTTGGAAATCTTTCTCCCAGTGATGTGTTATTCTGTGTATGCATATATGTGAACACATGCACATGTGTAAAACTGAAGAAACAAAATTTTCCCCCATTAGACAGCCCCAGATATCTTGGAAAATATAAGGGATTCTTTCTTATAAGAGTATTTATAAGTAGTAATATTAAGATACTACATTAGTATTTTGATTAAGGACAGACAGGTATTTAGAGAAAATCATTTTCAGTGAGGCTCTTGGGAGGCCAAAGAGATATAACAATGACAATTAAGTTTACAAACTCATCCTAGGAAAAGTGCTACATACCTCATTGCTGAATATCACTATGGTCACCAGACAACCAAGGGAAGTATGTCAAAGGTAGCCATAGTGATATTCAGCTATGAGGTATGTAGCACATTTCCTAGGATGAGTTCATGAACTTAATTGTCTGATCTTATATTGTAAAGAAGAGGGGAGAACAAATATGATTCTGTGTATAATGTAAATCAATAATACCATTGTGTGGAGGTGCTTGCAAATGAAAAAAACTCACTTTCTTCCTCCTTATAGACTGTGCTGTCTTTAACAATTAATATTTTCCTTTGCAAGGTGTGTTTATATATGGTGTGTGTGTGTGTGTACATGTAACTTGCATGGGAGGAAACTGCATAGAAAACTAAATCTAGAGAACCCATACTGATCCTGGACTGTTCTGGAGAACTCAGGTTGTCAAAGATCACCGTGAATTATCATGTTGGAGACCCAGAACTTTTAAATGAAATAATTAGAAAAAAGTGTGCTTCTTATTGGAGAAGAATGGGGCAAGGGATGGCATCATCTCCTGTGACTATTAGGTGAAAGTTTCCTGAATGATGAAGAGAGTTGAAAAAAGGAGAAATTCTTGGCAGTAGTGTGGATCATACAATCAAGGATTAAGAAAGAAAACTAGGGACTAGGTAACATTTGCTTACTTTTCCTTGGACTATAACCGAAATGATGACTAGTTTAGTATTCACTATTCATAGTTTCAACATCTATACTCAGATTTCTTTTAATTAACAAAAATCCAGTACATTTTGAATAATTTATTCAATTGTATGTAGTGAATTTGTGTGTAGATAATAAATAGATGAACTCTAATGGAAGTATGGTTTGCTTCCCATTCAGCCAGGGCAAGGGTCCATGTAGACAGAGTAGTAATTTTCGAGGATGTTGTCTTCAGAAAATCCAAGCAGCAGTCAAGGGACCAATGGCTCACAGCATAGCTACAGTTACAGGAGGGCATATGGTTGAGAGGACCAACTTCAGGATGGAGATGAAGGCTGTAAGAACTTCACCCTCTCCAGTCCTTCCATTTTCAGGAGTGGACCTATGAGTAGCAGTGGGTGGGAAAATTCATTTCTCTCTCTCTCACACATACACACAGTTATACTTGATTGTTTATTCCTTCTATTAGATTGTAAATTACTTAAAGACAGAGCTTGCATCTTTTATTTAATGCACAATACTTCATATTAAATTTAATATTTCAAGCCATAATAGTTCATACTATTCTATCTATTCTGAGCTATCTTAATAAATGCTTGTTTATCAAGTAACTGCTCTTTATTATATTTGAAGAGCTACAAAGCTCATATCTCTTCAAGGTTCCTTCCTTCCCTCTTTCTTTCATCCTCACATTCCACTCCTTTCTTTTCTTTCTTTTTTGCTTATTATTTAATCAGGCCCAGGTGAGGTTCGAATTTGCTGCCCCCGGTGTGTGGGGTTGGCATGCTAACCACTGAGCTACGGCGGCCAGCTTTTTTCTTTCTTTATTTAGAGGAGTTTTACGTTGGGTTAGGTCATGTTTTACAGAATTTGGTTGTATCTCTTTCTTGAGTTCTATGTCTTAGTAAAGGATAATATATTAAAAGACTTTCCCCAAAGTTTGCAGTTATGTTATTTTCAAGTTCATCCCTTGATTCAAGTAAGTAGAATTGCTTTAAATAGGCTATTATTTGATATCTGGCAAAGGGTCTTAAAATTATAGCCCAGTAAACTCTCTTGCCTGGTGTTATGCCAACAGTAATCTACAGAAATTCAAAGGGTTTCCATGTGTAAATTTGATTTGAAATGAAGTTTTATTGGACCCACCCACTCAAAATTTTTTGGTTTGAGAAACACCATGTGAATCTGGAACAATGCTTCAGACTGAGGCAGTTCATTCTATTCCTTTGAATCATGTTTTTACCCTGTATACTAGGGTTCATGAACTATAGTATTAATTACTTACATGGTTTGGTACTTTTGTGAAGTAAAACCTTTTTAAGGTAAAAATTGCCAACTATTTAAAAGTTTCAGTATAATAATATCTTAATCAATACTTTCTTTTCTATAAATATATATAGTTGTTGTGGGCACAAAGAAGAGTATGAAAAATTCTTAACTCAGCGCAAACCAGTAGGAGCAGAGGATAATAGGAAGACAATGGCATAGTATGTGTGTCAAGGTCAGGCCTTTAAGTTACTGAAATCTTGATCCTTATTACAGGGAATTACAGTCCTGGGGAAGATTGCCCAGAACCTGCACATTGGGGAGCTGCTGTGTGTACGGGTGTGTGGTTTCAATATATGGGTGGAGAAAAAAGCTTAGATGATAGGATCGACTTTTCTATGATCTGGAAGCAATGGGGAGTCTAGTGACCTTTCTTGGAGAGGAATGAAAGAGATGTTCAATGGAAAGGGAATTTCTGTCCTGGAATATGTGTGTCACTGATAATTACTAAAGTATACTAGTGAAATATTCATCCCTTATATGTATATCTATGATATTCATCCACCCCTCCATTCGTTTATCCATTTTCTTATTCATTTCCTTACCCAAGTACTGGGAAATTGCAGAAAGCATTTTTATTGCTAACACTTAGAAAAAAAATGTCATTCCAGGTTGGTTATGTACTGCTTTTCCTTTCTTAGGGATTTGTTTTCTTTCACTTTAACATTTAAACATATAAATCTTTAAACTTACAAGAAAAATGTGTTTAATACCAAAGAGATATGTAGCAATTTGAAAAATATTGAGAAGAAACCAGGAGAAAGAATTACTACATCTCCACTACACAAATAAAAACCATTACTAATATTTCCTTTTAGTCTTCCTCTTTTTAAAATAAGTTAAAAAGTTACATCAAATTAAAATCAAAGTGAGATATCATATCACCCCACTTAGAATGGCTGTTATCAAAGAGACAAAAATAAAAAATGCTGTGCAGGACTTGGAGAAAAGGGAACTCTTGTATACTGTTGATGGGAATTAGTACAGCCATTATGCAAAACAGAAAGTGGGGTTCCCCAAAAGCCAAAATAATAGAACAACCATAAGATCCAGCAACACCACTGCCAAAGAAAAGGAATTTCTTTGGTATTTCTAAAGAAGGTATTTTCAAAAATGCATTTCTAGCAATAGAAATACCTGCACCTCCATGTTTATTATAGTTTTATTCAAAATAGCCAAGATATAGAATCAACTTAAATGTCCATCAGAAGATGAACTGACAATGAAAATGTGCTGCATGTACACAATGGGATACTATTCAGGGATGAAGAAAAGAATGGAATCCTGTTATTGGCAGCAACCTGGATGATCCTGGAGGATGTTATGTTAAGCAAAATAAGCCAGGCACAGACAGATAAATACCACATGTTCTCACTCAGATGAGAGAGTTAAAAAATAAATTGGGCTTATAGAAGTAGAGGGTAGAACAGTGCTCTTTAGAGGCTGAGAAGTGGAAAAGGTAGAAAAAAGGGGAGGACAGGGAAGAATTGGTTGATGGACATAAAGTTGTAAAAATTTGCTGAAATGAAAATGTTAGTTTTCTAATAGCATCCTTACTAAAGGAAAAACATAACTGAATCAAATCTTATGATTTGGGGTTAACAAGGCAAAATCATTTGACATTTGCTCAATCACCTCATGTTTGTATAACTAACATATGGTATTGGCGATCGTTCCATTCTCTTTCCCTATTTATGCAATGAGAAAACGATCTTAGACAAAATTAAACTAAAATATACATGGAAAATAAAACTGTGGACAATGTAAAATTATCTGACAAGTTATAAATGCATTTTAAAATGTAAAATTTTTTGAAGTGAAATATGCATAATGAGATATTTTGAGAGAAAGACCACATTAACTTTTATTATAGTATATTGTTAAAATTAGTCCTTTTAATTGTTTATTATTACTCTCTTACTGTGTCCAATTTATAAATTAAGTTTACCATGGGTAAGAATGTATAGGAGAAAAAAAACCACAATATATAGAGGGTTCAGTTCTACTGGAGGTTTCCAGCATCCACTGGGGGTCTTAGAATGTATCCTCTGGGATTGGGGGGATGTCTGCAATATAACTAAGGGGTCATAGCTCTGAAAGTAATGAATGTTAGTATGTCTTACCTGTTCATACCTCCACTCAAAATTTCCCCCATGAAAACAGAACCGTAAGAAGGCTAGAAAGCCAAGATCTGTGACATGCAGACCTCAACTGCCTCACATTTCTGAAGGAAACTTTCAACAGTAAAACTAAAGTTCATGGAATGGCGGCATAAAGCAGGGGAGAAGGCAAGGGCCATGGAGTGAGAGAGATGTGAACCTCTATCCTTGCCCCACTACTTAATAGCTGCATGACCTTGGGCAAAGTATTTGACTGCTCTAACCTTTATTTCTTTGTCTATAAGACCAGGTCATCAGATCTCATTTATTGGTGAGTTGCAAACATTATATTAGGGAATCACATATGTCAACTGCCAGAAAGAGTGCCAGGAACCTGACAGACACTTGGATAAAATAGAAGTTGAATTACTTTACTGCCCAGCTTCTCCTTTCCTCACCTGTCAGTCTTAAAGCTCCATATTTCAGAGCTTTTATGAGGATAAGAGAAAAATAGTGTGTGGCATATATATATATAACATTTGGTTATTTTCCAGATAGCCTTTTCAATAAGGAAGAAAAATGCTATTTCTTTTTTGTGTGAACTTGCAGAGTTCATCATTCATTTCATATCAGTGTTGTAAAAGTGGCATCATCACAGTCAGCTGGAATAAAACTTAGGTACCAGAGGAGGGTAGTGCAAAGTGGAGGCACTCACATGCACAGAGGGCTGATACACCCAGCTGGAGAGTGTCAGGGAGGAATCATGCTGTGGACGTGGGGAGTGGGAGAGGAGGGAGGCAGTGCCATTTGTTGAAGAAATGCTGACTTAGGATAAGTGCTAAGATCTCATTGAGTAGGCCCAGATGATGACAGGAATAACTGCCTTAGTTTAGTAGAACCACTTTCAGGCTTAAGGCAGATAATTGGACCAATTTAGTCTGCAGGGACTCAAACATGCCCTATGGTGTTTTATTTTTCCTTTCTCAAGAGAGTGACAGAGGATTACAGAATAACTTTCTCAGCTCACTCAGATGTCTCCTTTGTTAGAAGCTGATATTTCTGATGAGGAAATAACTGATGTGCTGTCCTGTGATCATATTAACAATCTCTGGATGCTACTGTGGCATTTATTATCAAAAAGAGAACATATTCCAATCAAACATCAACAGGTGATCTTCCCAAACACAATCACTTCCTCATCAATCCTCTCTCCCAGCCTGAGCACTTCTCCTTAGGGAGACTCAAGTGATGAATCTTCTCTGTAGAAGGAGTCACTTGTTTTATAAGTCAGAGGTCTTTTGAAGACAGATGACAAAACTCAAATAAACTGGGCCAAGAGGTGAATTTATGTGTTTATAAAACTGGGAAGGGCAAGATTGTAACTGAAGATGCTCAGAACTAGAAGCTATGCTACAAAATTTCTGTTTCAACACTTGTCTTTGTTTCTCTTTATTTGTTGATGTCATTCTTTTCTACCGCAAGCAGGTGGAAGCCAGTAAAAGCTCCTTCCTTCATTTCTAGTTGGAAAAGTCCAGAGATAGTCTCTGATTTCTTTCACACACACCTGTCAGCCATGGACATGAGCTTAGTTCCTGCTTTGGTCTGCATGTTTGTGTTCCCCTAAGATTCATATTTTGAAACCTAATCAAGTTTGGGGAGGTGGTTGTGTCATTGCGTCTCTGCTCTCGTGAACATTAATCCCTTTGTAAAAGAGGCCCCAGAGAGCTGCCTTACCCCTTTGCCAGACAAGAATACAGAAACAGGCACCATATATGAAACAGATCTTGCCAGAAAGTGGCACTTTGATCTTGGACTTCCCAGCTGTTTTTCTTTTTGAGACATAGTCTCAAGCTGTTGCCCTCGGTAGAGTACTGTGGCATCGCAGCTCACAGCAACCTCAAATTCTTGAGGTTAAGTGATTCTCTTACCTCAGCCTCCCAAGTAGCTGGGACTACAGGCACCTGGTACAATGCCTGGCTATTATTATTATTATTATTATTATTATTTTGTAGTTGTCATTGTTGTTTGGCAGGCCCCGGCTGGATTTGAACCCGCCAGCTCTAGTGTTTTGTGGCTGGTGCCCTAGCTGCTGAACTACAGGGGCCAAGCCTTCCCAGCTGTTTATACCAGTCTGTAGGAGACTGAGCACCAGGCTTATAGAAGCAGCCACTGGCTCTTGAAGAAAGTGCTGGAAGGGAGACAGTCTCCTACCCAGCATGGAGATGTTTTGCAGCCAGGAGACAAGCCTTCAAGCAGCTGCATGTGTTAATGAGATAAGCTCCATCCTTACACTTTGTAACATTCTAGGGCAACAGGATGGGAGTTGAGCCAGCAACTGTTAAAAATTTGATCCTAGCACATGGGCCCCCACTTCTGTGGTTTCAGGCTTCAATAAAAGGCCAAGAGAGAGATTTCTTGGGGCTCTCGGAGAACAAATAGAATGCCCACCTCTTGTAGGCATGTACCTTCAATCTGTGTCCTGCCTGTTTTTATTCTAGGGGATGGGGCGCCCACAGTGGGCACCAACACCTAAGGTATTTTGTTATAGCAGCCTGATTGAGATAAGACAGTTCCCATTCAGATTGCATGTTGTAAGATGGAAGATGATGTTGCCCCAGAGAAAGGAAAAGGGGACTGGCAGTTATTTCCCAAAAGTACCTCCTATGGCTGGGTAATTTTCTTCTGAGGTATGTGGTTACTACCCTATACTTAATACTTTTCTTGCTTTCTCCTTATTCCCTTTACAATCTGCTATGGATAATCTCAGTTATAAGGCTCTCTTTGTGTACTTGTTGGAGCCAGTTTTGGGGTCTTTTTTGTCTCTTCCCCCCCCCACCCCCCCAGGGATTGTCTCTGAATAATTTAGGTCTTCTTGGATTTCTATTATTAGTTTGTATATAGTTTTCAGTATATATACCAGTATTCATATAGTTTTCACCATACATACATGTTTTCTTAGATTTATACTATTTCAATATTTATTTATTTCCATAATGATTATTTTGTTATTATTATTTTTAAATTTAAATAGAGACAAGTGTTTTTTTGTTATGTGGATGACTTGCATAGTGGAGAGGACCAGGCTTTTAATATACCTGTCACCTAAATTGTGTACATTGTACCCTGTAGTAAATTTTTATGTCACTACCCATTCCTACCTTCCTTCTTCTGAATTCCTCTTGTCCATTAAGTCATGCTGTGTAGCCATGAATACTCATTGCTTAGATGACACTTAGAATGTGTCATGTTTGATTTTTTTCCCCCTGGATTATTTCACTAGGATAATGGCCTTCAGTTCCATCCAAGCTGATACAAATGGCATTATTTTATTTCTTATCATAGCTGAGTAGTATTCCATGGTATATACAGAGGGTGCAAAATAATGTGTACACATTTTAAAAAGGGAAATAACTGTATTAAATTTGTAATACTCAAGTTACGTTTGATTTATTATTCATCTTATTAGTATATATTTAGTTTTACAACTTTATTTTTTTTCCTTCTCAAAATGTGTATGCATTTTTTTGGCACCCTCTATGTATACCACATTTTATTTATCCATTTATCAGTTGATATGCACTTAGATTGGCTCCACATATTTGCATTTGTAAATTACGCTGAGATTAGCATATTTATTTTTCTTTTTGTTATATATTTGTATATATATTTGGTGTTTTAGTCATAAATTCTTTGCCTTGGCCAATGTTGAGGATAATTTTTCCTAACTTTCATGGTTAATTTTTCTAATTTACATGGTTTCAGGCCTTACATTTAAGTTTATAACCCTACTTGAGTTAATTTTTGTATATGGTGAGAGGAAAGGTTCTAGTTTCATTTTTCTGCACAGGGCTATCCAATTTTCCCCATGAAAAAAAAAAAACTTTTCCCCAAAAAAGAGGGGGGAGAATAAGGTGTCCTTCTTTCAGTGTATACTTTTGCTTGTTTTGTTAAAGGCCAGTTATTTGTAAGTATTTCCCTTTATTTTCTGGATTCTTATTCTGTTCCGTTTGTCTATGTGTCTACTTTTATACTAGCACTGTGCTATTAGGTGGCATAATTTAAAGTCAGGTAATGTGATGCCTCCAGTTTTGTTCTTTTAGCTTAGGATGGCTTTGACTATTCATGGTGTTTTTTTGTTCCATATGAATTTTAGAATTGTTTTTTCTTTATTCTGTGAAAAATGACATTGGTATTTTGATAGAAATGGCATTGAATTTGTACATTACATGGGGCATTTTGGGCATCTTAACAATATTGATTCTTCCATTCCATGAGCATGGGGTGCTTTTCCATTTGTGTCATCTGCTATTTTCATGAGTGTTTTGTAATTCTCCCTCTAGAGATTTTTCACCTTCTTCATTAGCTATATTTCAAGGTATTTAATTTTCTTTTGCAGTTATTGAATTCTTGATTTGATTCTCAGCTTGATTGTTATAAGTGATTTGTATATGTTGATATTGTAAATGTAGACTTTACCGAATTTACTTAACAATTCTCTTTCGGGAGAGTCTTTAGGGTTTTCTAGGTATAAGTTCATATTACTGGCAAACAGAGATGGTTTAGCTTCCTCTTGTCCAATTTTCAAGTCCTTTATTTTCTTCTCTTGTTTGATTGCTCTGGCTAAGATTTCCAGTTGTTGACTAGAAGTGCAAAAGTAGGCATCCTTGTCTTGACCCAGTTCTTTTCTCCATTCAGTACTCATGTTGACTAAGGGTTTGTTTAATATATGTATATTTATTATATAATATTATATATATATTTTAAATCATTTTGAGGTGTTTCCTTCTATGCCTAATTTGTTGAGGGTTTTATCATAAAGGGATGATGGATTTTGTTGAATGCTTTTCTCCATCAATGGTAATGACTGTATGGTTTTTGTTTTTCATTCTGTTTATGTGATGAGTCACATTTATTAACTTGTGTATATTAAACCATCCTTATATCCCTGGGTTGAAACCCACTTTTTCATGGTGAGTTATCTTTTTATTTGCCTCTGGATTTGCCTTTTGCATCTATATTCATCAAGGATATTGGTCTGTAGTTTTCTTTTTTTGTTGTGTCCTTTCCTGGCTTTGTTATCAGAGTTATACTGGCTTCATAGGATGAGTTATGGATGAGTTCTTCCTTTTCAGTGTTATTGAATAGTTCAGTAGGATAGATACTGGTTGTTGTAGGTGCAGTAGAATCTGGCAGTGAATTAGTTTGTTTCTGGGATTTTTTTTGGTGTTGTTGGAAGATTTTGTTTTACCAATTCAAACTTGCTATTCATTATTGGTGTGTTCAGGATTTCTGTGTTTTTCTGATTTGATCTTGGAAGTTTGTGTGTTATCAGTAATTTCATTTTCTCTAGATTTTCTAGTTTGTTTATGTACAGGTTTTCATAGTAGTCTCAGGTGATCTTTTGTATTTCTGTTGTATTAGTTATAATTTCATTTCTGATTGAGCTTATCTGAGCCCTCTCTTCCTGTCTTCTTTAATTTAGCTAGTTGTCTATTGATTTTGTTAATCTTTTCAAAGAACCAAAATTTTTTTCATAGATGTTTTATATATTTTTTGTTTCTATATCATATAGTTATGCTCTGATCTTTTTATTTCTTGTTTTTTGCTAGCTTTGGTCTTGGGTTTTTTCCTATTTTTCTAGTTTCTTGTGGTATAATTTAGAATTCAGGCATCCTCAAACTTTTTTTTTTTTTTTTGCAGTTTTTGGCTGAGGCTGGGTTTGAACCCACCACCTCCGGCATATGGGGTTGGCGCCCTACCCCTTTGAGCCATAGGCGCTGCCCTCAAACTTTTAAAACAGGAGGCCAGTTCACTGTCCCTCAGACTGTTGGAGGGCTGGACTATAGTTTAAAAAAATAGTTTATTATCACAAACTATTAGTAAATTCCTATGCACACTGCACATATCTTATTTTGAAGTAAAAAAACAAAACGGGAACAAATATAATCACACTGCCTCATGTGGCCTGTGGGCCGCAGTTTGAGGACCCCTGATATAGATCGTTAATTTGTGATCTTTCTGTCTTTTTGATGCAGGCATTTAGTGCTATAAATTTTCCTTTTAGCATTGCTTTTGCTATATCCCAGAATTTTTGATGGTTTATGTTACCATTGTCATTCAATTACAATTTTTTTTTATTTCCTCTTGATTTTGTCCTTAAACCAAGACTGTTCATTAGCAGTTTGTTTAATTTCCATGTATTTATATGGTTTTGACTATTGCTCTTGGAATTGATTACTAGTTTTTTCCCACTGTAGTCTGGGAAGATACATGGAGTAATTCTGATTTTTTAAAATGTGCTGAGATTTGTTTTGTAGCCTAGCATATGGTCTATCTTAGAAAATATTCCATGTGCTGATGAGAAAAAAATATATTCTGTAGTTTTTGTATAGAATGGTCCATATATGTCTGTTAAGTCCATTTGTTCTAGTGTCTCATTTACATTCAGGTTTTTCTTTGTTGATTTCCTGCCTTGATGATCTGTCCAGTTCTGTCCATGGAATTTTGAAATCCTCCATTATTATTAAGTTGAGGTTATTTCTTTTCTCATGTCTAGTAGTATTTGTTTTATGAATCTGGGGACTCTGGTGTTAGGTGCATATATATTTATTATTGTTATATTTTCTTGCTGAATTGATCCCTTTGTTATCACATAATGATCACCTTTATTTTCTTTCACTGTTGTTGATTTAAGTCTGCTTTACCTGATATGAGCATAGCTACCCCTGCTTGCTCTTGGTTTCTATACATAGTGTGTACTTTTCCACTCCTTTAACTCAAATCTATGGGACTCTTTATGAATTAAATGGCTTTCTTGGAGATAGCATATATTTGGGTTGTGTTTTTTTAAATCTACTCCACTCTATTTTTTTTTTCGGGGGGGAGGCCTTAACAAAAACTGGCATTTATTCTTGATGACCTATTTTGACAATAAAATAGATTGTATACTCTTGTATCACTAGGTTCTTGTGCTTTAAACAGTTTTTATTAATTAAAATTTTTTTTATTACAAATTAACATGAGGGTACCTATATTTAGATTATATTGTTTGCAATTCTAAGGTAAAGTTCAAGTTTTAGTTGAGCCCTTCACCCAGGGGGCATGCTGAATACCATCACATTGTGCACCTTAGATGAGCTCTTGTCAAATGTCCACCATCCTCCAGCCAATTGCCTTCTCTGGTTTCTCCCTTCTGTTTTCCTATTTTCCCCTTCCCTTTGCTAGTCTATATTTGTGTTTTTTCCTTCATGTGGGAATGTAGTTGTTTATACATTGGTTTCATATTAGTATTGATTCCACTCTATTTTTATGTGGGGCATTTAGGCAGTTTACATTCAATGTTAATGTTGGTAAGCAAAATAATGTTCCAGTCATCACACTGATTGCTGTCAGTTGATTTGTATTCTTTTTTGTGTTGTCATTTTATCAGAGCTGTGAGTTTTTACTTTTGAGGGTTTTTATACTGGTGAGTATTGACCATTCTTTTAGATTATTAGAACATTTTTGAACATTTCTTATAGGGTAGGGCTAGTGGTGACAAATTTCCTTAGTGTTTGCTTGTCTGGGGAATACTTTATTTCTTCATTTATGAAATGTAGTTTGGCAGGGTATAAAATTCTTGGCTGATAGTTATTCTATTTAAGAAGACTACTAGAGACAGGACTCCAATCCTTTCTGCCTTTTAAATTTCCTTTCAAGAAATTTTCTATTAGTCTGATGGGTTTTCCTTTGTAAGTTACTTGATATTTTTGCCTCAGGGATCATAGAAGTTCCTCCTTCACATTGACTTTGGCCAGTCTGATGATTGTGTGCCTTGGATGTCTATTTTGCTATGAAGCTCCCAGATGTTTGTGTAGCTTCTTATCTCACGATGTCTAAGTCTCTACCAAGACCACAGAAGCTTTCAAATATTTCCTTAAATAGGTTTTCTAGATCTTTTGCATTTTTTCCTTCTGCTTTGGCGATATCTATGATTCTTTCATTTGGGTGCTTTACATAATCTCATATTTCTCAGAGACTTTCATTTCTCTGTTCTTTAGTTTTGACCAACTTGGTTTATTTAAATGAGTTGTCTTTAAGCTCTGAAATTCTTTCTTCTGCCTGGAATAGTCTGTTGTTAAAACTTTCCATGTGTTTTGCCTTACCTTAAATAAATTTTTCTTTTGCATAAGGCCTATGCTTTAAAAATATATCTATTTTCCGATCTGGCTGGGGGGAGAGACAAGATGGCGGACTGAAGCCACCTTTCAACAGAGGCTCCTGTCCAGAAGGAGAGTTAAGGGACAGGAATTTAGTAAATATCCTGGTGGATTTGAGCCGCACCAAGAGAGAAGGTTGAAGAACGCACATCAACACCGTTGAGGCAAGCTGTGATCACAAGGACGCAAACAAAACGTACAAAATCCACCACCAAGCGGACGGGAGTCCCCCTCCCCAATGAGACCGGCTCAAGAGCCCCACAATTAAACAAACGGGCAGAAATTAAAGGCCCTCCCACTACACTCCACAGGAGAGACCTTATAAAAACTGGACCTACCTCCCCTACTAGGGTGCCATGGCGTTCTCCTGCCAGGCATAAAACTGTATAAAACTTTAAAAATCCTTTGTTGACAACTGTGAATCCCCAACACTCCCCTCCCGCTCACTGAGGTCTGGAGGCCTGTCCCCCAGGAGTTCGGATTCTTGAGTGATTTCTCAAGGGGAGTGGACAGTCCCCGAGCTGCAACTAGTCAGCGCTGACTCTGAGGCACGTGAGTGTGGAGAGGGCACCGGACTGAGGGGGAGTCACGCCTCGGCGGCACTTCCCTGTGGTGCGGTGCAGCAGCCCTCCCCGTGCATCAATACGGCCAGACATAAAACTGAATGAAGCTCTAGCTTCCCCGCTGAGCTCTCAGCACTCCCCCCGACTCTCACTCAGGGTCTGGGGGCCTGTCCCTCAAGAGTTCGGATCCTTGGGTGATTTCTCGAGGGGAGTGCACAGTGCCCGAGCCACGACTGGCCAGTGCTGACTCTGAGACACGTGAGTGAGGAGGGGGCACTCGAGGAGAGGGCACTTGGCTGAGGGAGAGTCACGCCTTGGTGGCACTTCCCTGCGGTGTGGTGCAGCAGCCCTCCCCGGGCAACAATACGGCCAGGCATAAAACTGAATGAAACTCTAGCTTCCCCTCACTCTCACTCGGGGGTCTGGGGACCTGCCCCCCAGGAGTCCGGATTCTTGGGAGATCTCTCAAGGGGTGTGGACAGAGCATAAACTGCGGCTGTTCAGTGCTGACTCTGGGGCGCGAGACAGAGGAGAAAAGGGTTGGCTGGGTGCCCACACCAGAGCGGCAGTTCCTGGAGGCAAATCAACAGCCGTTTTTTTTTTTTTAACAGCAAAATGGCTCACTTCTGGATATTCTGAAGCCACACCCACTGTCTCCCTGGGCAACCAGAGGAGGCCACCAGTGAGCAAAGGATTTGCCTGACGCTGCTCACACACCCAGGAAGCTTCCAGGGCAGGGCCGACACAGAGAGGTAATTGGACACAAAACTCCAGCAGGAAAGACATTTGAACTCAGAACAGCCCGTCTTCTGTAGGCGATTTTAGCAGAATCAGAGACACAACCCCACAAAATTGTCTGCTCTGTTCTGTTCTGTTAGCAGCATCAACCAGGGACGGGGCTAAGCCTGAGTGAACACCTCCCTCCCACCACCTCCATCAAGCACTCAAAGATGTCAGGCCCCATCTCATCCTGCTAGATAGCGGCAGACTGCAGGGGCCTGGCAGACTTCCTTGCAATTCAGGCGGGTGCAAACCCCTGGAGTATCTGTTCACTACAGGCAACTGGGTTAGCCATCTGCAGAGATACCAGTGACTGGGTCCGACGGAGGGGCAAAGTGGGGAAGGAGACATCAACCTTCCCCGATTGATCTATTTGCTAGGTGGCTCCTCCTGACTCCACGCAGCACTGGAGTAAGCCATATCAGAGGAGTCACCAGACCCCTGTGATCCAGTTCCCAGAGACCTCTTGAACTCTCCCACTCGAGACAGGTGCCGATTGAGACAATCGATTTGGACCTTTTGAACTGAGCTAATAAACTGAGGACTTTTCAGGCGGTGCCCTGGGTATGCATTTGTAGGAAGGTTTGGTTTTCCTTTTCCAACTGGTGCCAGAGGTGGGCGGGCGGGGTGACTTAATTGCTGGTTTTTCCACATAGCTGAGACCTCAAGCCAGAGTAAACATTACAGTAGGATCGAACAGAAACCAGCTGAAAACAAGACAGAACCACTTCGCCCCACCACACAAGACAGGGCCCCAGTTTCTCAGGCCACAACACTGTACGGGCCCTTGATAAAGCCCCAGGAGAAAAATCAAAGGGAGTAAAATAACCATGGGGCAGAATCAGCAGAAAAACTCTGGTAACATGAATAACCAGAATAGATCAACCCCCCAAGAAAAGATACGGCAGATGTGATTGAAGATCCCATTCATAAACAACTGCCTGAGATGTCAGAAATCGAATTCAGAATTTGGATTGCAGACAAGATTAATAAAACGGAATTAGGAATTCGAGGAGAAATTCAAAAGTTGTCTCAAGAATTTAACGAATTTAACGACAAAACCACCAAAGACTTAGACACACTGAAGCGAGAATTTATAGCCCTCAAAGATGTGAAAAATACAGTAGAATCCCTCAGCAACAGAATGGAGAAAGCAGAAGAAAGGATTTCTGACATTGAAGATAAAGTCTTAGAACGCTCCCAATCTCTCAAAGAGGAAGAGAAATGGAGAGCAAAAATGGACCACTCACTCAGAGAACTCTCAGATATTTCGAAGAAAAGCAATATACGAATAATTGGGATTTCTGAGAATGATGAAGTGGCCTCGAAGGGCACAGAGGCCCTTCTGCATGAAATTATGAAAGAAAATTTTCCAGACATGCCTAGAGAATCTGAAATTCAGATAGCAGACAGCTTCAGAACCCCAGCACGATTCAACCACAATAAGTCATCCCCCAGGCATATCATAATTAGCTGCACTAAAGTTAACATGAAAGAGAAGATTCTCAAAGCAGGCCAGCGAAAGAAAACTATTACATACAAAGGAAAGAATATTAGAATGACTGCAGATCTCTCTGCTGAAACTTTTCAAGCCAGAAGAGGGTGGTCATCGACTTTTAATCTCCTAAAGCAAAATAACTTTCAACCCAGGATCTTGTATCCAGCTAAACTGAGTTTCATTTATGATGGAGAAATTAAATACTTCAATGACATTCATATGTTGAAAAAATTTGCCATAAGTAAACCAGCTCTTCAGGATATTCTCAGACCTATCCTCCACAATGACCAACCCAATCCTATACCACAAAAGTAAACTCACTCAGAAACTTCGGATCAAACTCCAACTTTCACACTGGTGAAAGGATTAAAAATGTCCACTGGACCTTTGAAAAACTCGATACCCAAAATTCCACCAGACTTATCAATACTCTCCATTAATGTGAATGGCTTAAACTGTCCTCTAAAGAGGCATAGGTTAGCTGACTGGATACAAAAACTCAAGCCAGATATTTGTTGCATACAAGAGTCACATGTTAACTTAAAAGACAAATACAGACTCAGGGTGAAAGGATGGTCATCCATATTTCAGGCAAATGGTAATCAGAAAAAAACAGGTGTTGCAATTTTATTTGCAGATACAGTAGGCTTTAAACTAACAAAAGTAAGGAAGGACAAGAATGGCCACTTCATATTTGTTATAAGGGTAATAGTCACTATGATGAGATCTCAATTATTAATATCTATGCACCCAACCAGAATGCACCTCAATTTATAAGAGAAACTCTAACAGACATGAGTAACTTGAATTCCTCCAGCTCCATAATCGTCGGAGATTTCAACACTCCTTTGGCAGTGTTGGATCGATCCTCCAGCAAGAAGCTGAGCAAAGAAATCTTAGATTTAAACCTAACCATCCAATATTTAGATTTAGCAGACATCTACAGAACATTTCATCCCAACAAAACTGAATACACATACTTCTCATCAGCCCATGGAACTTACTCCAAAATTGACCACATTTTAGGTCACTAGTCTAACCTCAGTAAATTTAAAGGAATAGAAATTATTCCTTGCATCTTCTTGGACCATCATGGAATAAAACTTGAATTGAATAACAACAGGAATCTGCATACTCATACAAAAACATGGAAGTTAAATAACCTTATGCTGAAGGATAGCTGGGTCAGAGATGAGATTAAGAAAGAAATCGCCAATTTTTTGGAACAAAATGACAATGAAGACACAAACTGTCAGAACCTCTGGGACACCACAAAGGCAGTTCTAAGAGGGAAATTTATAGCACTGCAAGCCTTCCTCAAGAGAACGGAAAGAGAGGAAGTTAACAACTTAATACAGCTCAAGCAACTGGAAAAGGAAGAACATTCCAACCCCAAACCCAGTAGAAGAAAAGAAATAACCAAAATTAGAGCAGAATTAAATGAAATTGAAAACAAAAGAATAATACAACAGATCAATAAATCAAAAAGCTGGTTTTTGAAAAGGTCAATAAAATAGATAAACCTCTGGCCAACCTAATCAGAAAAAAAGAGTAAAATCTCTAATATCATCAATCAGAAACAACAAAGACGAAATAACAACAGACTCGTCAGAAATCCAAAAAATCCTTAATGAATATTACAAGAAACTTTATTCTCAGAAATATGAAAATCTGAAGGAAATTGACCGATACTTGGAAGCACGCCACCTTCCAAGACTTAGCCAGAATCAAGTGGAAATGTTGAACAGACCCATATCAAGTTCAGAAATAGCATCAACTATACAAAACCTCCCTAAAAAGAAAAGCCCAGGACCAGATGGTTTTACGTCAGAATTCTACCAAACCTTTAAAGAGGAATTAGTATCTATATTACTCAACCTGTTCCAAAAGGTAGAAAAAGCAGGAAGACTACCCAACACGTTCTATGAAGCAAACATCACCCTGATCCCCAAAGCAGGAAAAGACCCAACAAGAAAAGAAAATTATAGACCAATATCACTAATGAATATAGATGCAAAAATATTCAACAAGATCC
Organism: Nycticebus coucang; assembly: GCF_027406575.1. NCBI lineage: Eukaryota > Metazoa > Chordata > Mammalia > Primates > Lorisidae > Nycticebus > Nycticebus coucang. The sequence continues at coordinate 80,244,200 of NC_069786.1, forward strand.
TAACAAACAGAATCCAGCAACACATCAAACAAATTATACATCGTGACCAAGTTGGTTTTATCCCAGGGTCTCAAGGCTGGTTCAATATACGTAAATCTATAAATGTAATTCAGCACATAAACAAATTAAAAAACAAAGACCATATGATTCTCTCAATTGATGCAGAAAAAGCTTTTGATAATATCCAGCATCTCTTCATGATCAGAACACTCAAGAAAATTGGTCTAGAAAGGACTTTTCTTAAACTGATAGAGGCCATCTACAGCAAACCCACAGCCAATATCATATTGAATGGAGTTAAATTGGAATCATTTCCACTCAGATCAGGAACCAGACAAGGCTGCCCATTGTCTCCATTGCTTTTCAACATTGTAATGGAAGTTTTAGCCACCGCAATTAGGGAAGAAAAGGTGATCAAGGGTATCCATATAGGATCAGAAGAGATCAAACTTTCGCTCTTCGCAGATGATATGATTGTGTATCTGGAAAACACTAGGGACTCTACTACAAAACTCCTAGAAGTGATCAAGGAATACAGCAGTGTCTCAGGTTACAAAATCAACATCCATAAATCGGTAGCCTTTATATACACCAACAACAGTCAAGTTGAAAAAGCAGTCAAGGACTCTATCCCATTCACAGTAGTACCAAAGAAGATGAAATATTTGGGAATTTACCTAACAAAAGACGTGAAAGATCTCTATAAAGAGAACTATGAAACTTTAAGAAAAGAAATAGCTGAAAATGTTAACAAATGGAAAAACATACCATGCTCATGGCTGGGAAGAATCAACATTATCAAAATGTCCATACTACCCAAAGCAATATATACTTTCAACGCACTCCCTATTAAAGCTCCACTGTCATATTTTAAAGATCTTGAAAAAACAATACTTCGTTTTATATGGAATCAGAAAAAACATAGAATAGCCAAGATATTACTCAGAAATAAAAACAAAACAGGAGGAATCCCACTACCAGACCTCAGACTTTACTACAAATCGATAGTGATCAAAACAGCATGGTACTGGCACAAAAACAGAAAAGTAGATATCTGGAACAGAATAGAGAACCAAGAGATGAATCCAGCTACTTACCGCTATTTGATCTTTGACAAGCCAATTAAAAACATTAAGTGGGGAAAAGATTCCCTATTTAACAAATGGTGCTGGGTGAACTGGCTGGCAACCTGCAGAAGACTGAAATTGGACCCACACCTTTCACCATTAACTAAGATAGACTCTCATTGGATTAAAGATTTAAACTTAAGACATGAAACTATAAAAATACTAGAGGAGAGTGCAGGGAAAACCCTTGAAGAAATTGGTCTGGGCGAGTATTTTATGAGGAGAACCCCCCGGGCAATAGAAGCAGCTTCAAAAATACACTACTGGGACTTGATCAAACTAAAAAGCTTCTGCACAGCCAAGAACACAGTAAGTAAAGCAAACAAACAGCCCTCAGAATGGGAGAAGATATTTGCAGGTATATCTCTGACAAAGGTTTAATAACCAGAATCCACAGAGAACTCAAACGCATCAGCAAGAAAAAAACAAGGGATCCGATCGCAGGCTGGGCAAGGGATTTGAAGAGAAACTTCTCTGAAGAAGACAGGCGCACGGCCTTCAGACATATGAAAAAATGCTCATCATCTTTAATCATCAGAGAAATGCAAATCAAAACTACTTTGAGATATCATCTAACTCCAGTGAGACTAGCTTATATCACAAAATCTCAAGACCAGAGATGTTGGCGTGGATGCGGAGAAAAGGGAACACTTCTGCACTGCTGGTGGGAATGCAAATTAATACATTCCTTTTGGAAAGAGATATGGAGAACACTTAGAGATCTAAAAATAAATCTGCCATTCAATCCTGTAATCCCTCTGCTGGGCATATACCCAGAAGACCAAAAATCACAACATAACAAAGATATTTGTACCAGAATGTTTATTGCAGCCCAATTCATAATAGCTAAGTCATGGAAAAAGCCCAAGTGCCCATCGATCCACGAATGAATTAATAAATTGTGGTATATGTACACCGGAATATTATGCAGCCTTAAAGAAAGATGGAGACTTTACCTCTTTCATGTTTACATGGATGGAGCTGGAACATATTCTTCTTAGTAAAGTATCTCAAGAATGGAAGAAAAAGTACCCAATGTACTCAGCCCTACTATGAAACTAATTTGGGGCTCTCACATGAAAGCTATAACCCAGTTACAACCTAACAATAGTGGGAAGTGGGAAAGGGAGGGGAGGGAGGGGGGTGGTGGGTAGAGGGAGGGGGATCGGTGGGATCATACCTGTGGTGCATCTTCCAGGGGTATTTGCGAAACTTGGTAAATGTAGAATGTAAATGTTTTGGCACAGTAACTGAGATAATGCCAGGAAGGCTATGTTAACCATTGTGATGAAAATGTGTCAAATGGTCTATGAAGCGAATGTATGATGCCCCATGATCATATCAATGTATACAGTTATGATTTAATAAAAAAAAAAGAAAAAAAATATCTATTTTCCTAGTAAATTTTTCTTTTAATTCCTGAATTTCTTCTTTTTAGACTCAAACCAGGAAGGGACTGAGGTGGCCCACCATGCTAAAATTTTGCTTTTAGGGGAGGGGTAGTCTGGAGTTCATAGTCCAGCAGTCAGAAGTAGGTTTCACTCTTGAGGCACTTCCCTTGCCCTCTGGATCTCCCTTTGGCATGTGGCTACAGTCATCACTCATAGTACAAACTAGCCAAGCTCACCAGCAATGCTGCTACATATTGCAAGCTTCCCTGCCCAGAGTCCTACTCTAGACCAAAAGCATAGCTTTCCTGCAAGGGTGGGGGTCACTTCACAGGAGTGTTGTGGATCAGACCCACATCATATTATCCTTTTAGTTCTGCCTGTTTGGGTTCCTTCTCCTCTCAAAGCTCACAAAAATCTCTGTGCTCATGAATACTGTGATTTATTCCTGGGGGTACAAGATCAGGCCTGTGGAACTGTCCTCTTATTCTCTGAGTTCAAACCCCAACCATGAATGGGGAGAGAGGCATGTTGGTCTCAATTTGTTCACAGTGTGTTGGAGCAGGCTTAATTAATGTCCCTCCACTTTGGAGCATGCCCTATTCTTCTGGAACAGCCAGGTAGGTAGTGTGGGAGAGCTCACTGAGTATTTCTTGATCTGCTACAGGCTTTTAAGGGGAAAATAATGATAAGACCCACTCTCTATGGAAGCCTGGACATAGTTGGTATGTCTACAGAGAAGAAACAGTTGTTCCCTCATGATCTGGCTTAATTGCCCCTCAAGGTACCCTGCTGACCCTGCATGTAAACTGGTATGGCTGTATCAGCAGCTGTGTAAGGGAGGGGGAAGGGATGAAGGACCATAGTCTGACGGAGGAGAGCTGGCAATCTGGTGCCCTATGTCCTGAAGGGTCCTTCTGGACTCTCCTCTTTTCTGAAGGAAGCCCACCCTGAATGTCTCAGCTCTGGGATCACACAGTTCCCTGAGGACTCTCTGGCCCTCGGTGGCTACTGCAGTTTGAGCAGGTATTGGGGAATGTCTGTGTAGGGACCATGACAAGAAAACTGAAGGGCTGAATCTCCCTGGGAAGGATGAAAGCACCGAATGAATGGAAAAGCAGCATTGTATCTGCCACCGCACCATGGATCTGTGGTGAGGGAGAGTGACCCTGAGGGGCAACTCAACCCCCTGTTCTGTAGAAGCTCCCTGTTCACTGATGGCAGCACTTGGGCTCATGAGGCAAGAGGCACTTTCTAACAGTTCCTGAGCCTGCAGACTGCCAGAGGTGTGAAGGGAGGAAAAACAAACACCCCTACCTATCCTTTCCACAGCCCTTCCAAATCCTCCGGGAGCCAATCTGCTGAAATCATGCTCCTTCTTGTTCCTCTTCACAACTTCTTCCCGGGGGACTAACAGTAGATTCTGGCACTCTCTCCTCAGAATTACACCTTTCCATCTGAATCTTTCTGTTATTTCTGAGATGATCTGGAGACCAAAGTCTCCAGTCAGCCGTCTTGCTGAAGATTCTGCAAGTATTTTTTGAGTACATACTATGTGCCTGGCTTTGAGAGGACTTTGGGGATACAAAAATTGGTTTAACATGGTCTATATCCTCAAGGGACTTACACACATCCACTTATAACTAAGGAAGTGCAGGAATTATACAACAATTAGTGTAAGGCTCTAATATTTTTAAACTTAACTGTGTAATCAATTCTAATAAATTAAAGCCTTAATTTATTAAGAATTTCCCTTTATGTGTCCCTCTATCTAGTACTCTATAGATCAAATTGGACTCAACTAAGCTTAGAGCAGTGAAAGCTGTTTGGTTGAAATCTCTGCTTTCTTTCTCCACGGCTGCAAGAAGCTGCGTAGTGCATACTGCAGTCTGTGGGCTAGTTTCCCTGGTTACACTTGTGCATTTTGCCAGACCCTTGGAAAGATGTGATCTCTAATTAACCTTAAAATTAACAAGCTAATGGCAAGGATTTCATCTCAGCTCAGAAGGAGAGGCAGAAAATAATCTGAAAAATGTAAATCTAAGGTGACACTTGTAAACTCACAGAGATAGTAAAATATTACGGGATTTCAAAAGGCGAAGCAACAACAAAGCACCAGCATTAAAATGGTAATTGGCTGTATTTTTTTTCTCAGCTCACTCCTTACATCTAAAAGCTTTGACAGAAATTAGTAAAAAAAAGTATTTTGCCAAACGTTTTTTACAGCAAATGTTAAGTAGTACATTAAAAATGAAATCTACTTTTAAAGAATCTTTGATTGCATATTTTGACCTGTCTCTTTTTTGGGGAGTTCATTTGATTATGGCTTTTCAAAACTAGTTTATTCTCTGAAGCCGAAATGAATACTTTTTTTACACATGACCCATCGTTTTGAGTTAATGTAAAATTGAGTGGATGAAGTTCTTTAACCCTCCAGCTTATACTGGGCATGTATTGCTCAGAAATGGGAACAATTCACAATTAAATGGGTCACTCATTCTAACACATAGAATTGTTATAGATATTTAAATATTGTTTACTTTGTGACCAAATGGAACAATGGACAATCAGGCATTTGGAACCTGTCAGAAAAGTAGGGAGGAAAGCTCTCCTAATAAGGGAACTCACGGAAAGACTTAGGAGTAGATGCTTTCTAAATGAATTAGTATATATAGTATTTAAAAGGCAGACAAAACATATTCAGACATCTTTCTATAGTGAATCAAATGTTTCAGGTTGAAATTAGCCCCAGCCTCTCCCTCTCACCCCGACTTTCTTATTTGTTTTCTAGCCTTCTTTTTCCTTCACTTGTTTCTTAGTAGCTCAGCATAAACACCCAGGAACTGAAATGTCTGAAGGGTTTATTCCTATGAAAAGACAAGATTAAAGTGGATTCTTTATGCTCTCAAATCGGTCGGCCTGTTTAATATGTTGCTAGTACAAAAAATGTATTCAGCCTCCACACATCTGCATGGCTTCCTCATTACCCCCTTTCCCAACATAGCTTCTATTTCGTGGTGAATGAAACCTTGCTTTCAGCAATTTCAAAGTAACTTCACCTTATCCACATGATTTTAGGGATCAGAGAAGAGGCCAGATTAAATATTAACCTTCAGATGTGTTGTTCCTGCTGACACTCAGGCAAATCTGACTGTTCTGAGCTGATGTTTAGCAGAGGGTCCTATCCCTTCTAGCTGTTGGCTAGAAATTATGGAATTTATGCAAAGCCAAGGTCTGCTTTGTGTGAAATTAAATGATAAAATGAATACTGGAAACTTGGCAAGGTAGTCTTTGTTATTAACCGAGTGAAGAAACACCCCCCGCTCCATACAAGCTTAGAGGGTTTTTTTCGTTCTTTTTTTCTTCTACCTTTGTGCCACTCTGTCTTTTATTTGCTTTTTTCTTTTTAGGAGTGATTGGGACAGGGGAGCAGGTGTTCCTAACAGTAAATTCTACATCTCTGATGGGGTGGTTAGTTTCTCTAAGATTTCCTGACATCTTTGTGGATTGTCTCATAGGACTTTCTCCCCTCTGTGAAATATGGATTGTGAAGTCACTGCTTCAACTATATTTTATACCTGGGGGTTATTGTGGTTTGTAGAAAACTATGTTCTGACCACTGTGTATAGATTGTTGTACTGACTGAGATTCCACTCACAAGTAGAATTGCATACTAAGTTTGACCAAACTGAGCAGAGTTGAGATCCTGGTTAGAAGTTAAATTATTTTTTAATTCTTCCACTATAATTTACTTGTGGAAAGAAAACTGGACATATACGCTTCTTTTTTTTAAAAAGTATTTTATTCTTCTTCTTTTTATTATTAAATCATAGCTGTGTAATTAATGTGATCATGGGGCACCATACACTGGTTTTATAGACCGTTTGACACATTTTCATCACACTGGTTAACACAGCCTTCCTGGCATTTTGTTAGTTATTGTGTTAAGACATTTACATTCTACGTTTACTAAGTTTCACATATACCCTTGTAAGATGCACTGCAGGTGTAATCCCACCAATCACTCTCCCATATTTTATTCTTCTTAGCTGGATACAAAATTGCTTTCTCCTGTGGACAAATTACCATCTTTTATCCTTAACTAATAGTAATGGTATCATTCTTTTAATCACTGACATAGCCGAGGATCAGAGCTTTGGCAAAATTTCTTGAATTTTCAACCCATCACTTCACATATCCTTGAATTTCTGGTACGATTTTGTCTAGATTACTTTTTCTCCCTCTTTAAGTAATATAAAATGCTTTCTTTTAGAAAAAATATATGCCAAAAAAAAAAGAAAAAGAAAAATATCTGCCTTCTTCATAGAAGAATGAGATGATAAAAAGTTTAATAAATTATCAGACTGACTGTTTTAAATATCTGTTAGGACTATATAATCTTTTTTGCTGCTGTTGGGGCTCAGAATATGACACCTGAAAGTATAGTATGTTGCTCTGAATACTTTGAACTGAAGGAGCCTGGAAAGGTGTCAGGAGCATAGTCTATCTGACCTTCTCCTGCCCTCCTATCTTTAAACCCCTCTTTCTTCCCCAGAGCAAGTAATAGAAACCAGAATTCCTCTTCCTGAAAGTGGGGCATTGAAACTAGAAGCTCTGCTCTTCAAAGCAAACCCTGAACCCTAAATAGTGTCCTCCCTCCCTTCTTCCTTAAAAACCTTCCTTCCAGAAGGGTTCTGCCCCATACCCTGGATTAAGGAATGCTACAAAGAAAGATGAAGAAACTAAGACAGACTTGGGCTTCCCCGTAGTCTGTTACCAATCACTTTTCTATATGGCTGTTCATTCTTCATCAAACCTAAGCATAAAAGCAGATTGTTTCCCTTGAGTCTTTGGGTTTTTATTTCTGAAGTTTCCCATGTCATGCAGGACTTTGATAAAATAAATTTGTTATGCTTTTCTCTTTTTAACCTGCCTTTTGCTATAGAAGTGTTGGCTATGACCCTTATGATAGGTGAGAAATGTATCACATATTTCTACCCCAACACTGGCATTTTCTTCACTTTGAAAGACAGGTATTAGTATGTTTCTACTTTCTTAGGCCTCAGACACTGCCACAATGCAGGCATACCTTGTTTTATCGCATTTCATCTTATTGTATTTTTCAAATGTTGTGTTTTTTACACACTGAAGGTTTGTGGCAACCCTGTGTTGGGCAAGTCTTTTGGTGCCATTTTTCCAACAGCATATGCTCACTTCATGTTTCTGTGTCACATTTTGGGAATTCTCATATTAAAGCAAATACTCCATTCTTATTATAGCTTTCGTGGTGATCTGGGGTTAGTGAGGGATCTTTGATGTTACTATTTGGGAGTGCCAACAACTTTGCCTATAAGAAGGCAAACTGACTTGATAGCTGTGTGTGCTCTCTGAGGATTCAACTCACTGTCCCTCCCCTGCTTCTCTCCCTCGCCTCAGGCCTCTCTGTTCCTTGAGATACAACAATATTAACATCAGGTCCCTTAATAACTCTACAATGACCTCTAAGTTTTGAATTGAAAGGAAAAGTCTCAGGTCTCTCACTTTAAGTCAAAAACTAGAAATGATTAAGCGTAGTGAGGAAGGCATGGGGAAAGCCAAAAATAGGCTGAAGTTAGGCTTCTTGCACCAAGCAGTTTGCCGAGTTGTGAATGCAAAAGAGAAGTTCTGGATGGAAATTAAAGGTTTCACTCCAATGTGAAACATAAGACAGCAAAATAGTCTTATTGCTGATATGGAGAACATTTTAGTGGTCTGGACTGAAGATCAAATCAGTCACAACATTCCCTTAAAGCAAAGCCTAACCCAGAGCAAGGCTCTAACTGTCTTCAATTCTATGAAGGTTGAGAGAAGTGAGGAAGCTGCAGAAGAAAAGTTTGATTGTTTTGTTAGGGGCTAATATAGCTAGTTTCTTTAAGTTCAAGGCCCTTAAGAATTCTAGGACCATTAAGAATTATGGTAAGTCTAAATCTGCTTTGCCATTGCTCTAGAAATTCAACAACAGGCCTGGATAACAGCACATCTGTTTATTACAAATTTTTAGGTCTTATTTAAGAAATACATTTCTTAAGGCTAGAATTGCCATAGATAGTGATTCCTTTAATGGAGCTGGGCAAAGTAAATTGAAAATCTCTGGGAAGGATTCACCATTTAAGATGCCATTAAGAACATTTGTGATTCATGGGAAAGGTCAAAATGTCAATATGTACAGGAGTTGAAAGAAGTTTATTCCAGCCCTCATGGGTGACTTTGAGAAGCTCAGTGGAGAAAGTAACTATAGACGTGATGGAAATAGTAAGAGATTTAGAATCAGAAGTGGAGCCTGAAGTTCTAACTGAATCACTGTAATATCATGATTGACCTTGAGTGGATGAGAAGTTGCTTCTTATGGATGAGCAAAGAAAATGATTTCTTGAGATGGAATCTACTCTTGGTGAAGATGCTGTGAACATTGTTGAAATGCCAGCAAGAGATTCAGAATGCTGCATACACTTACTTAAAAAGCAGCAGGAGGGTTTGAAAAGACTGACTCCAATTTTGAAAGAAGTTCTATTATGGGGAAAATGCTACCAAATAACATTGCATGATAGAGAGAAATTTTTTGGGAAAGGAAGAGTGGATTGTTTGGCAAATTTCATTGTTGTGTTATATTAATAAATTGCCACAGCCACCCCAACATTCAGCGACCGTCACCCTGATTAGTAGCTGTGAACATTGAGGTAAGACCCTTAGCAGCAAAAAGATTATAACTTGCTTGAGGCTGAAGTGATTGTTACTACTTTTTACCAATAAAGTATTTTTTAATTAAGGAATGCACATTTCTTTATAAAACAATGTTATTACATACTTAATAGACTACAACATAGTGTAAACACAAATTTATATGTACTGGGCCAAAAAACATCATATGACTCACTTTATTACAATGATAGGAATTGAACCCACTATATCTCATTTCTCTATTTTCTCCTCTTTTGAAAGCTTGCTAATGACTTAAATTTTACTAAAATGTAAGTTAGAATTGAACAAAAGCAACTTTGGTCATCTTTAATTAGTTAGATATATTCCAATTGCATAACAACAAATATTTGATTTAGGTTTTGGCTGCTTTTGTGTTCAGAGAAATGTATGATCTTTGGGTAAAATTCAATGTTAACATAATGTTTAGCATTTAAAACGTTTTTTATAGTACTTTTTATTTAAAGTTTCTTTTCCTGTGAAGTGCAAAATGGTTTGAAGTTTTTTTCATGCCTAATATTTAAAGATTTTTCACCCCCTGTGGAAGCTTCCTGCTGAAACCCCCTCCCCGCAGTTATGCTGCAGAGGAATCTACGATAAACACAGTCTCTAATTCTTTATTTGTATTTCTGTCTCCTCTCTTGCCTTCCTTTTTACCTTTTCCTTTTCTCCTTGACCCTGAATTCCTTTCTTATGGAACTGCTAGAATCCCTGCTGACAAATCTCAGCGAGAGACACTGTTTCCTGCAGTGGAGAGGAAATGTTGCAGCTCCTCCTTGATTGATAAGAGGTGCAGAGCCCTGCCGAGCAGCTGCAGAAAGCAAATCCCTGCTTCAGCAGAAGTGAGTATTCTTAAGGCATTGATCTTTACCTGAGTTTGCCTTTCTTACAAGGTGTCAGGAAGGATGACTTGGTGAACTGAAAGGTCATTGGTCAAATGTGGTCAGTTCCACAATGGAATGATCACGCCAGTTGGAAGGGGACCACTAACTGCTAAGCTGATGGTCATGATTTATGTTGATAATAAGCACAGCTACATTGCCATTGTGGCCTTTATATTGAGTTGTTTTGTTATGGCTGTTATTGTTCAGGAAGTGCATTTTCAAATTAATGGAAGTACTTTAGGTATATTGCCTATAATAATCATTTTTAATAATAACAACGAATATGGAAATTAGGCCAGAGCATAAAATTAAAGATATTTGAATAATTATAGTGCAATCAAGTCAAAATTACTGATGCCTTTATTTGATGCTGGATTATGTTGAAAACAGCACAAGAACATACGTGCTTAGGAAGTTGAAAGTACATCAGATTTTGACAGCACAACTGCATAAATTATCAAGTAGTTTGGTTGATTTTTTTTCTTCAGGAATCTTCATCAAGTAAAAATAATAGTTACAAAGATGAGTTTTGAACAAAATTTGAAGAAATAAACCAGTATGCCAAATCATTCTTAAACATTTGTTCTTTGGGAGCATAATTATATTATCTAGGTTTGACAAGATGCCAAAAAAATGTTTTTAATATCCAAAGAAGGTATGCTAACTGACCGATAGAACCAATTTGAGGGAAAGGCAATGAATTAAGTCAATAAGCATATAAAATATATTTGGTTGGAGGGATTACTGGGCATAAAAATGTAGTTTTGTATATTAGAAATATTTTTTATGCCATGCTAGTGTTGAAAGGTAATAACTCAGTGGGTTTAGCAGTACATGAATTCATCAGTAATACACATACAGACGAAATAAGGAGTAGGGTTTGAATATTCTACTTTCTTGAGATCATAAATGTGAGGTGAGTCAAGAACATAATTGGAATAAGATCAAATGGGATAGAGGACTAGGCTGAAGATGGACTGCACAAGCCCAGTCCTACTTTCTTTGGTGAAGAGACCTGTCTTTTCATGCTACGAGGTTAAAAAGTTAACGAGCATGACTGTGGCTTTTCAAATAATGGCCTCCCAAAGATGTCCATACTCTAATACCCAGAGCCTGTGAATATATTACGTTGCATGTCATAAAGGACTTTACAGATATAATTAAAGGTATGAACCTTAAACTAAGGAGATTTTAGGAGAGCCCAAATCGCATGAGCTCTTAAAAGCATAAAAAGAAGGTGGAAATGTCAGAGATATGTGGAAGAAGAGGAAATCCGAGATTCTAAGGAGGCTTTAATCTGTCGCTGGCTCTGAGATGTGAGAGGTTACACTCTAGGGCCAGAAGGAGGCCTCGTGAACTGAGAGTGGCTTCTGGCAATAGTTGGCAAAAATGGGGACCTTAGTCCATCAACTGCAAGGAACTGGATTCTGCCAAAAGAGTAATGGAGCTTGGAAATGGGCTCCCAACTGGAACCTAGCTTGCCAATATTTTGACTGTGGCCCTGTGAAACCTAGATCAGAAAAACCTTTGAGCCAACCAGACTTGTTACCCACAGAGCTGTGAAAGAATAAGTTTCTATTGCCCTAAAGTGCTAGATTTGTGGCAATTTGTTAGGCTAGTGACAGAAACTAACAAAAGCAGTCATATACAATAAAATGCACAAAATCATATATCTTAATAAGTTTTCTCCATCTGATCATTTTATGTAACCACCACCCAAATCAAGATAGAGAATATTTTTAGAAACTTAGAGAGCTCCCTCATTTTTTTCCTCCATCAATACCCTTCTGCCTCGCCTAGAGGTAATTGCTATTCTGACTTCAGATTAGTTTTGCCTGTTTTTGAACTTCATATGAAGGAAGCGTGTATGTACTCTACCCACTGCTTGTGTCATTCATCATTATGTCTGTATGGTTTCCATGTTGGTGTCCCGAATGATGGTTTGTTCTTTTTTGTTACTATGCAGTCATATGCACCAGCTATGAGCTTTTTAAACTTGCTACCCATCATATGACCGTAACAGAACTTATTTGTCCATTTTACTATTTTTTTTTTTTTTTTTGCGGGGCCAGGTTTGAACCCACCACCTCCAGTATATTGGGCCGGCGCCCTACTCCTTGAGCCACAGGCACCACCCTATCCATTTTACTATTGATAAATATTTGGGTTGCTTCTGGTTTTTGACTTCTATGAATAAAATTTTAATGAACATTTTTAGACATATCTTTTTGACAGACTTATATACTCATTTCTCTTGGACATATAGTAAGAAGGATATGGAATTGTGGAGTTGTATGACAGGTTTAGCTTTAGTAGCTAGTGCTAAACAGACTTTTCACCAATATTTACCTACACCAATTTGGAACTCTCTTTTCTATATCAATGGAGCAAAAGAGAGCTCAGTAACAAACACAGTAACTTACAACAAACAAATCACTGAAATTTAGTGAGAAGAAGAAGGTGTTTTCAATAAGTGGTGTTGACTCAATTAGATTTCTGTATGGGAAAGGAAATAAAACTTTGTTTCTTTACCTCATACTGCACACAAATAGTGGTTAATTGAACAATAGAACTAAGCCTAAAAGAAAAAAAAAAACTAGTAAAGCTTCTAGAAGAAAATATAGGAGAATGTATTCCTGATTTTAAGGTAGGCAAACATTTCTTAAATAGGAAATACACAAGCATAATGCACAAAGGAGAGTTGATCAATTCAACTTCATTAATATTATGAATATCTAGCTTGGTGCCCATAGCTTAGAGGTTAGGGCACCAGCCACATACACTGAGGCAGACCAGTTTGAACCCAGGGTGGGCCTGCTAAACAACAATGACAACTGCAACAAAAAAATAGCTGGGCATTGTGGCGAGCACCTGTAGTCCCAGCTACTTGAGAGGCTGAGGTAAGAAAATCACTTAAGCCCAAGAGTTTCAGGTTGCTGTGAGCTATGATGCCATGGCACTCTACCAAGGGTGACATAGTGAGACTCTGTCTCAAAAAAAAAAAAGAAAATATGTTTAGAAAGATGTTTGGAGAGCACTTAGGGATCCAGAAATAGACCTGCCATTCCATCCTGCAATTTCTCTACTAGGTACATATCCAGAAGACCAAAAATCACATTATAACAAAGATATTTGTACCAGAACATTTATTGCAGCTTAATTCATAGTTGTTAAGTCATGGAAGAAGCCCAAGTGCCCATGGACCCATGAATGGATTAATAAATTGTGGTATATGTACACCATGGAATATTATGCAGCCTTCAGAAAAGATGGAGACTTTATGACTTTCATGTTTACATGGATGGAGCTGAAACATATTCTTCTTAGCAAAGTATCTCAAGAATGGAAGAGAAAGTATCCAATGTACTCAGTCTGGGTGATTAGTGTGGGACCACACCTATGGTGCATCTTACAAGGGTACATGTTCAATCTACTAAGTGTAGAATATAAATGTCTTAACACAATAACTAAGAAAATGCCATGAAGGCTATGTTAACCAGTTTGATGAAAATATTTCAAATTATATATAAAACTAGTACATTGCACCCCATGATTGAATTAATGTACACAGCTATGATTTAATAAAAAAACTATGAATATCTATTTATCGAAGTTGATGGCTTACAGGACATGCCCGCTCCCCCACCCCCCCCAGATATGGCACCTTGGCATTTGAAGTAATAACAGAAGCAGTCCATGGAAACTAGAAAAAATTCCTTGTGCCCCTTCTCCCCTGAATTGAGCCATAAAACCTAGCTGACTTCCTCTGAAAACAGATCATAAGATCCTCATTCCAGTGGGGTCTTTTGTATACCTACAGGAAAAGTATGTCGGGACACAGACACAGAGAAGATGTTGAACAAACAGGCCTTGCTAAGTCCCCCCAGGTTATTACCTTTAGATTGTAACTTTTTCTATCTGTCCAATAATGTTAGCTCCAAGCTTGGCATACAATATATGCAGTTTCTGTCTTTAGATCTTCATTTCTGAAGGCTCCTATGTCACATAAATCTTACATTAAGTAAATTTGTATGCCTCCCTCTTGTTAGTCTGTCATGTGTTATAGGAATCTTAGCCACAGACCTTTCAATGGGTGAGGAAAACACATAAGAGAGTGAAAAGGCAAGTTCTTAGAGTGACAGAAGATGTTCAGATATTCAGAATGCATGTATCCAGAATATGTAAGTAATTCCTTCAAATCTATCAGTAGGAGACAAATAGCTCAATGAAAAATGGTCAAAAGGCTTAAATGGGCATTTCACGTAAACGGATACCCAAAAGGCCTATAGGAAAGTGCTCAACATCACCAGTCTCCTGGACGGTGAGGCGGCATGTGGCAGAATGGCTAAAATGGTAAAGACTGACACTGCTGGCAATGCTGCTAGCAAGAATCCAGAGCAACTGTGACTCTCATATGTTGCTTGTGGGAGTTTGGAGAACTGTCTGGCAATATCTACCAAAGTTAACCACATTCATAGTTTAGCGAGTAAAATATTCCTCCCAATAGGAATGAAAGTATTCCAAGAGTTGCGTCACATGATGTTTTGTGAACTATCCATCTTAGTGAAATGACTGGGGTTGCAGCTGGGATGCGTATATGAAAGGATGTGAAAGGTAAATAAAGGGATGTACTAAATCTGGGTGTTTGAGAGAAACTTGGACACGTTTGTTTCTTCAACTAGCAGAGCTACCACTAACATGAATAAACCAAATGTTTGTGAGATGATGTGGTCTCCCTTGCTTGGTTTTTCTCCTTTGCTGCATGGCAGGAATCCAGGAGGGTCAGCAGGTGCTCTGGGTAGTTGGTGTGGACCATCTGCCCTTGGGCAGCCCCTCCTCCTGTGCTCTTCTGCCTCTGCTGCTGCGGAAGTCCTGGAAGGGGAGGTGTCGGTATTATCACCAACACTGTGATAAATGATGTGTTTAATAAAAATATGTGAAAGTTTTCCCAGATCAGTCTCATATTCCTCTTATATACTCTCTAAAATGATCAAGATATTTTAAGTTACTAGACAATGAAAACGTTTTTATGGCCACAATCAACATTTTTCTTGCAAAACCAAGCTTTAGGTGGTTTGATTTTTAAGAAGATATTTCCAAAGCTAGGGTTATTTTCATAACAGAATTTCTATCTTATCTGTGAGTGTGTATGTGTGTGCCTATTAAGGGGCTATTCTTTCTTTCTTAGGGCTGTTGTCTCTTCTATGTTAACAAAAAAGTCTCTTTCTTGATGACTAAGACGATCCCTGAGACATGAGGATAGCATCTGTAGCTGCTACTGACACATATTCTGTCCCTCATCTCGATGTCTTTGATAGATAGCACGTTGCCCCAATTGTTTCTTGTTCATTATTGCCTATTTTTATCTTGTTATAGAAAAAAACTTGCAGCATTTTAATGTTGAAGACCTTTTGTTTTCCCCCATGTCCATTTCTTCTATGGTATAGAGAAATATAAACTCTTAATACTTTTTTGTTCTTTATTGGCCAAAGGAAAGTAAACAACTTGATTGTGCTCAGAGCCTGTCTCATGCCTCATTAGGTACTGGGGGGAAGCAGATGGCAGCAGCATAACACGGCTTCGTAGAAACATCTGATTTATTTTTATGAGCAAGTTATAGTCTTTAAGACATGAGCACCAAAGTCACAAGTGGTGCCATATACATCATAAAAATGAAAGATGTTTTCTTATATGTCATGAAATAACCCATGCATGTAATTCCTTTGAGGGGAAAAAAATAGTGTCTTAGAACAAAATGTTTTTGAAAACCATGTTATACAGTTGTCTCTCCAAAATTCAATGATTTGGTTGCCTTGGCAAAAATTAAAAAGCACAAAACCATCTACATCTCCATCTCAGCAGAGTGTGAAAGTTCAAATTTTCCTGGTATAACGTGTCATCTTTACGTCCTATTCTGATAGAAAAGCTCCATTTGGAAGACTGCACCTCTTTCTTTCTCAGAGCAAAGCTATTGTGTTTAGAAATGTGTGTCTTTAAATGATTTCACCGATGATGAATGAGTATAGTCAAACATCTACTCCATAGCAAAAGGGCTGGTTGGAGGAAGTTAGCCTTTGTAGACCTGAGATTAAGTAAATACAGGATGCCATGTGTATTTATCAAACAATAATAATCATCTTACATTCTGTAATATTTTATCACTTACAGCTTTGTCTTGATAAGTATGACAGGTAGTTTTCAGTCATTATTTCTCAGACAAGAAGTCCACCTCAGCTGAGGCTGGTGTATCGCCTGAGCTCACAGTTTGGACACCAGCCTGAGCCAGAGCAAGGCTCTATCTCTAAAAATAGCTGGGCATTGTGGTGGGCACCTGTAGTCCCAGCTACTTAGGAGGCTGAGGCAAGAGGGTCGCTTGAGCCCAAGAGTTTAAGATTGCCATGAGCTGTGACGCCATGGCACTCTACCACAGGTGACCAACTGAGACTCTGTCTCAAAAAAAAAGAGAGAGAAAAAAGCAGAAAAAGAAGTCTACCTCAGAAGTTAATTTATATGGCTAGTAAATGTCAAAAATTAGGTTAAAATTTAGTTTTCCTATAGTAGAGGCTTTGTAATCTTTAGCATATGATCTCTCTACTGAATATAAGATGTCTTTCTGGGCACCTTCCAGAGATTTCCTTTAGGTGCTACCGACTCACTAGAGGCTCAACACAATGTTCACCTTCCCCATAAAACTGACTTTCTCTTTGGACTTCTTTTTTCTGTTCATGGTAATTCCTTTCTCATTGTTTTCTCCATCCAGGCTCAATCTTGATTTTAGTGATTTATAATTGCTTTCCTAAAGGCTTTGAGGAAAACTGGTCCTGGATGGGTTGATATATACTCAAAGCACCCAACCCAGAGATGAGCATCAAAGGCCGTGAGTTCTCCTCTGAGACCTTTGAATTCAGGAGGAATGATACTACCTCCAACAGGTTTCTCACGTAGAAACCAGGGGTTTAAAAAATGCAAAGCTTAGTATTAGACACCATGCATCAACAGGTAGGAAAAGTTGTTTCTTTCTAAGAAACTTACAGTCTACTTCTGGAGAAAAAGTATATTGAAACATATAGTTTATATGACATTAGACATATGGAACACTGCATCTTTAAAGCCAATATTTGTTTTAGTCTTTCCCTCTTTTTTCTCTTTTAATGAAAACTCAAACTTGGAGAAGTAAAACAACTCACCATGGGGATTCTAAGGCAGCTTAATAGTAGAATTATGCTTAGATCTGGGTGCTTTGGGGTCTGGCTGAGTGTTTTTCTGCTTTGCCATCCTACATCGCCTTAGGATTTGGGGAGCCTGTCAGTGCAATATGTTCCAGGAAAGACAAGTCACTGCATTTTGAGGAAAGGCCACAGAGTATTAAATAATGGGTATAGGAAGGGCTTTCTAAGGGGACTAGATAGGATGGTTTAGCAAATCAGGGGTTCGATAAATATGAATAAAACAAACAAAGATTGGATATAGAACTAACAACTAAAACATTTCAAGGAGGTTTACTTCATACAGGAGAGTGGGATTGATTTTAATGTGCTAAACTAAAATAACAAGGTCAAGTAGTAGGTTCTTGAAGCCATTTAGGTATTAATTATAAGAGCCCAATAGACATGGTAGCTATGGAAATTTAGAGAATGGTATACAAGATACAATGTAATGTCATGTGATGAAATTCAATTTGTACCCCCCAAATTTATTAAAATAAAAAATAATTAAGAAAAAGAAAGGTATAGATGGGAGAACTCTTGAAGGAAGGATGAATAGGAGTTAATGACAGCTTAGATTGAGGAGGTGAAAGAGAAGTGGTTGGCCAAAGACACTGATGTTTGAGACTCCATGGGGAAAACAATGAGAAGTGAACTACCATGAGCAGAAAAGGCAAAGTCAGAAGGTGACTAGTTGTGAAGGGAAGGTGATAATTGTCTTGGGCTTCAGGTCAGCAGGTAGCATCTAAGTAGAAACCTTTGGATGCTTGCCAGAAAGACGTTAGGTTTAGTAAGGAGACAACTGAGCTAAAGGTCACAGATGTGGGAATTATCTGCATAAAAAAGTGATTGTTGAGGTATGACAGTGGAGTCAAGACTCTGAGGAGTGAAGTAGAGGGGAGAGCTTTGGGGAATAGCTGTAGGGGCCAAATAGCAGAGGAGGGGAGTCAGGATGGGCAGTGTAGGCCTTGCAGGATCGGCCAGGAAGGCAGGAAAATCAGAAAAGTATAAAGAGAGAATCACTTTCAAAGGTGGGAGCTGGCTAATTTTAACAACTACACTTAAAAAAGTTTTTGTCAGAAGAGTATTAGAGAGATGTAATAAATCCTTGAAGAATGAGCCCAGGAGATCTAGGAAATTTTGTTCCCCCATCACATAGAAATGTGTGAGTAGAAGACATTCCTAGAAGTTGATCAGAGCTTGATTTTCTACCTTTCCTAAAAATTAAAGAAACAAATCCCAGAAAATACATAAAACTTGGCCAAAAAACCTTAAATAGATAGATAAAAAACAACTTATTTGTGAAAATATTGATTTCTCTTTGTTTCATCTTCATTTTCTTATGGTGTAAATTTTTCACTGCTATTTTATTAAGCAGAATTTCTAATAAGAGTGTAAATGAATTGGATAAATGTTTTTTAAATTTCTCTGGGAAGTATCACCCCAAAGAGAAAAAAAGATTTTGACACGTAGATGAAGTGGTCTTCATAGGAGACTGACTTAGTAATTCTAATTAAGATGGCTTGAAGCACTGGATCTTTACTTTCTAAACCAGTTTGGAAAAAAGAAAGCAAAGTCTTTAAAATAACCATAGTGTTTTTTGTTTTTAATTGGTGAGAGTAGAAAGAGGTGTGAATTACATTACAGCTTTAGACGTGTGAAGATTTTTAATAAGAAGTTTAGTAGGTTTACTGTGAACTCTTGACAAAGTTAACATAATTTTAACTTTCTTTTTTTTATGTCTGTTATTCAAACATATTTAGAATTAATTTCTAAAACTTACTTTGCCTTAGAGTTCCTCCTGCTTTTTATATGTCTTCATATCTATTGTCAAATGATAGAAAAACACTTTGTACATAAATTAACTTAGACATTATAAGTCAACAGAAATGATGTTGATTTTTTCCATATATTATATAAATAACTTCTTAAATTTTATGAAATCCTTGTCAAGACTGAAAAAAAAACTTGTCAAAATTTTTGAAAGATAATATCTAAAAAGTTTTTAAAGCTCAGACACATTTATCAAATACTTTGTACCATTTTTGATTCATATTAAAATTATTTTTACATTGTTGATCCCTATATGGGGTGATGAGGTTTAATGAATGCTTCAAGCACTTTAATTTTTTTTTGGAATATAGTTTGTACACTAGATAAACAGATCTATTACAGATTGGAAACCTGGATTTCTAATGATAACATTTTCCTTTTATACTGCCATACTCTTTTTTTCTCCCAGGATTTCTTAATTCTCTATCCTAGAAAATGCTGTCTCTATATATTTTTTCTAAATGAAATGGAAAACAATCAAAAGTGAGGATGCTGAGAAAGATCTATGTTTGGGCAGGAATGTTTAATTGTACACATATTTACTGCCTGCACAGCAAGCATAGAGCAAAACTGAAATACAGTTATCCCTCCCTGAACATGGGATTCCAATGGTTACTTTGTATCTTCTTTTGGCAACCAAAGGATATTGGATTTCATTCTATATGAATTGTGAGTAGGAATTCTGGGTATCTGGGTAGGAAAAAAGGACTTGAGAATTGAGAATATTTAAAAAAGAGGTAAAGCCTATGGCAAAAAGGAATGGAGATTTTCATAACAACCAGGAAAGTTATGGGAAGACTGGAAAGTTCCTAGTGGTCTCTAGGAGGAAGAGGAGGGCTGATTGATTGATGCCTCTGTGAGCTGAGAATCGGGGCCTGGAAAATGGAGACACTTGAGGGGGGTCAATTATGGGTCATAAAATTGAAAGACAAGGGTTATTTGGATGTAATGACAGAAAAAAAATTAGATGGTTTGAAGTATTTATGTTATTTACAACAAAGCAAAAGTAATTTTCAGTATGTCGTGAATACAGAAGAAAGAGGAGGGACGAGAGGGTGCCCTGAAAATTTCTAGTATGGAAAAGTATCATTTCTGTTACTGCTGATTTAAGTGTATGAATGCATGGTTAATGTATTTATTTAGTGTACTTTTTAAATTATTTTCTTCTACAAAAGTAAAAGTATGTTTTAGGCTTCTCACAGATGTAGCTATGACACTGTTCTCCCAACTCTGTGCTTCTCTTGTGGCTTCAGTATATTGATTATAAATTATGCCACAGGGATTGTTCTGGACCCAAACACTGTGGTTTGGGGAAAATTATTATATGTCTGAAATAAAGTAGTCACAAGTTTGTATAATAGGATTTTAAAAGTGAAGATAAGCATACCTACAGCAATTTAGGCTGAGTTCTGGTAGCTATAAAATCAATGCTCTTTAATGTGGACATATCTAACCTACTAATGAACTTTCAAAATTAAAATTTCCACCTATTAGACATTGTGGCCATCTCCTTCCCAAGTTCAAAAATCTCATTTTAAAAACTGGTATTTTTCACAAACAGCACAAAATAACTTTCTCTAAGTTCTGGAATATGATAGTAATGGTAAGTAACCCCAATGTAACTCTGAGTCCCTGGATTCACCAGTCTTTGAATCCAACTGATCTCATGTTAATATGCAAACTAATTGGCATATCTAAAACTCCAGACCTTCTCTGAGCACTAAGGGATGTCTCAGGGTGGAATGTAGATACAAGTAAACTCACGTTTTGCACTTAGGTTGGCTCAGCCGTGAGCCCTGGCGCAGCTGCTGTTGTTAATGCCCATTGTGGGATTATCATGGACTCTGATAAAGGTCCATCTTTCTGTGTGGCCAACATCACCAGTATTCTCTTTCCTTACAGATTCTTAGGTTTCGGCCTAAATATCGTCCCCACTGAATGAATTTCCTGACCCTTCCACACAACTGAGCGGGGAACCTCTGTTTTATATCCCCTAGCATTCTGTACTTCTTTCTTGCAGACTTGAACACTTGTAATTATTTGAGTGATTTCTGTATTTCTTTACTTTTAAGACATGCTCTGCCCTGA
The DNA here is from genome assembly GCF_027406575.1 of Nycticebus coucang. Taxonomy (NCBI): domain Eukaryota; kingdom Metazoa; phylum Chordata; class Mammalia; order Primates; family Lorisidae; genus Nycticebus; species Nycticebus coucang. The sequence goes on from NC_069786.1 coordinate 80,265,460, forward strand.
CATTTTTAACACTTTAAAATTTGTGATGTTATAATTTAAAAACACACTTTATATAATAAGTTTCTTCTTATTATGGAACAGTTTCTAAAACAATGGTGTCTCTCATGACTGAGAGCATCTTTTGGGAATGAGATTAGGCATGAATGTGATTAGGCATGAATTTATTAATTACTTGTTTTTTTAAGTTCATCTTTATTTTTGGCATTTAGAATTGAGGAAATTTCTCCATTAAATTGTGGCTCAGTTTGCTTATAAAAATTGCTATGCAATTCTTAAGGTACAAACTTCAGAGTTAGACCTGGTTCTTGTCTTATTCATGGCAATTGAAGTATTACTAATATAGTATACATATATATATATAAACATTTTTTGTCTCTCTTTTCAGCTGCCCTGTAAATTCTTGGGGGGCTGGGGTAAAACTTTCTTGTTTATCCTTCTCAGCAGCAAACAGAGCACCCTGCAGGTAGCAAAAGCTCAATAAATATTTTACTAATTGAACCTTTGGCTTGCTCACTCTTCATTTCATCCTGTAAGGTGGATAATTAGTCATGTAAGGACAGGAACCACTCATTTATTCAATGAATATTCACTGATCACTGTGTGAGTTGCTGGAGCTACATATAGCAAAGGCAGAAGTTCCTGTGACAAGTTCCTGTCCCAGTTAAGAGCAACCAATCCAAATAATATGGGGCAAGTGCTTGAATAGAGGCATATATGAACTGATACAGCAGCAATGAAGGCGTGGGAATGACTCCTTGGAGAACAGAAAAGCTTCACAGAGTAGGATGCACTGCAGCTGGACCTAAAAGAATGAATAATTAGTTAATAAATTTATACCCAATCACATTTCCAAAAGTATTTGAAGCAAATTGCAAAATACATACCATGCAATAAACTAAGCAATAAAGAGACGCATTAGCATGAATGTAAAGTCAAGTGAGAACATTAAGGTGGAGTCAGAGGGAGACTTGCAAAAACCATATGCCCCAGCGATCTACACAGTGGCTGTGGATCCTGCAGCCTTCTGATTTCAAGATCGTTTTTTATGAAGCAGGAAAGGGGACAAGAGAAGTTTTGTCTTTCTCTGCTGCACCCCCCCTTTTAAAATTTTTTAATTATTTTATTAAATCATAGCTGTGTACAATAATGCAATCATGAGGTACAATGTGCTGATTCCATATACAGTCTGAAATATTTTCACTGAACTGGTTAACATAGCCTTCATGGCATTTTCTTTTCTTTTTATTTTTTTAATTGTTGGGGATTCATTGAGGGTCAATAAGCCAGGTTAAACTGATTGTAATTGTTAGGTAAAGTCCCTCTTGCAATCATGTCTTGCCCCCATAAAGTGTGACACACACCAAGGCCCCACCCCCCCGTCCCTCTTTCTGCTTCCACCCCCCAGAACCTTGTCATTAATTGTCCTCATATCAAAATTGAGTACATAGGATTCATGCTTCTCCATTCTTGTGATGCTTTACTAAGAATAATGTCTTCCACTTCCATCCAGGTTAATACGAAGGATGTAAAGTCTCCATTTTTTTTAATGGCTGAATAGTATTCCATGGTATACATATACCACAGCTTGTTAATCCATTCCTGGGTTGGTGGGCATTTAGGCTGTTTCCACATTTTGGCGATTGTCAATTGAGCTGCAATAAACAGTCTAGTACAAGTGTCCTTATGATAAAAGGATTTTTTTTCTTCTGGGTAGATGCCCAGTAATGGGATTGCAGGATCAAATGGGAGGTCTAGCTTGAGTGCTTTGAGGTTTCTCCATACTTCCTTCCAAAAAGGTTGTACTAGTTCGTAGTCCCACCAGCAGTGTAAAAGTGTTCCCTCCTCTCCACATCCACGCCAGCATCTGCAGTTTTGAGATTTTGTGATGTGGGCCATTCTCACTGGGGTTAGATGATATCTCAGGGTTGTTTTGATTTGCATTTCTCTAATATATAGAGATGATGAACATTTTTTCATGTGTTTGTTAGCCATTCATCTGTCGTCTTTAGAGAAAGTTCTATTCATGTCTCTTGCCCATTGATCTATGGGATTGTTGGCTTTTTTCATGTGGATTTATTTGAGTTCTCTCTAGATCCTAGTTATCAAGCTTTTGTCTGATTGAAAATATGCAAATATCCCTTCCCATTGTGTAGGTTGTCTCTTTGCTTTGGTTGTTGTCTCCTTAGCTGTACAGAAGCTTTTCAGTTTAATGAAGTCCCATTTGTTTATTTTTGTTGTTGTTGCAATTGCCATGGCAGTCTTCTTCATGAAGTCTTTCCCTAGGCCAATATATTCCAGTGTTTTTCCTATGCTTTCTTGGAGGATTTTTATTGTTTCATGCCTTAAATTTAAGTCCTTTATCCATCTTGAATCAATTTTTGTGAGTGGGGAAAGGTGTGGGTCCAGTTTCAGTCTTTTACATGTAGATATCCAGTTCTCCCAACACCATTTATTGAATAGGGAGTCTTTCCCCCAAGGTATGTTCTTGTTTGGTTTATCGAAGATTAGGTGGTTGTAAGATGTTAGTTTCATTTCTTGGTTTTCAATTCGATTCCAAGTGTCTATGCCTCTGTTTTTGTGCCAGTACCATGCTGTGTTGACCACTATGGCTTTGTAGTACAGACTAAAATCTGGTATGCTGATGTCCCCAGCTTTATTTTTATTACTAAGTACTGCCTTAGCTATACGGGGTTTTTTCTGGTTCCATACAAAACGCAGAATCATTTTTTCCAAATCTTGAAAGTACGATGTTGGTATTTTGATAGGAATGGCATTGAACAGGTAGATTGCTTTGGGAAGTATAGACATTTTAACAATGTTGATTCTTCCCATCCATGAGCATGGTATGTTCTTCCATTTGTTAATATCCTGTGCTATTTGCTTTCTGAGGATTTCATAGTTTTCTTTATAGAGGTCCTTCACCTCCTTCATTAGGTATATTCCTAGGTATTTCATTTTCTTTGAAACTATGGTGAAGGGAGTTGTGTCCTTAATTAGCTTCTCGTCTTGACTATTATTGGTGTACACAAAGGCTACTGACTCGTGGACATTGATTTTATATCCTGAAACATTACTGTATTTTTTGATGACTTCTAGGAGTCTTGTGGTTGAGTCTTTGGGGTTCTCTAAGTATAAGATCATGTCGTCCAGCAAAGAGGGAGAGTTTGACTTCCTCTGCTCCCATTTGGATTCCCTTTATTTCCTTGTCTTGCCTAATTGTATTGGCTAAAACTGCAGCACTATGTTGAATAGTAAAGGTGACAGAGGACAACCTAGTCTGGTTCCAGTTCTAAGAGGAAAAGCTTTCAGTTTTACTCCATTCAGTAAAATATTGGCTGTGGGTTTGTCATAGATAGCTTTAATCAGTTTTAGAAATGTGCCACTTATGCCTATACTCTTCAGTGTTCTAATTAGAAAAGGATGCTGGATTTTATCAAATGCTTTTTCTGCATCTATTGAGAGGATCATGTGATCTTTATTTTTGCCTCTGTTAATATGGTGGATAACGTTTATGGACTTGTGTATGTTAAACCAGCCTTGCATTCCTGGGATGAAGCCTACTTGATCATGATGAATGACTTTTTTGATGATAAGCTGTAATCTATTGGCTAGGATGTTGTTGAGAATTTTTGCATCTATATTCATGAGTGAGATTGGTCTGAAATTCTCCTTTTTGTTTGGGTCTTTTCCTGGTTTTGGTATCAGGTTGATGTTTGCTTCATAGAATGTGTTGGGGAAGATTCCTTCTTCCGCAATTTTTTGGAATAATTTCTGCAGTACAGGAATAAGCTCTTCCTTGAAGGTTTGATAGAATTCTGGAGTGAAGCCATCTGGACCAGGGCATGTTTTGGTTGGAAGATTTTTTATTGTTTCTTTGATCTCAGTGCTTGAAATTGTTCTGTTCAGGAGCTCTATTTCTTCCCGGCCGAGTCTAGGGAGAGGGTGTGATTCCAAATATTTATCCATTTCCTTCACATTGTGAAATTTCTGGGCATAGAGTTTCTGGTAGTATTCAGAGATGATCTCTTGTATCTCTGTGGGATCAGTTGTTATTTCCCCTTTATCATTTCTGATTGAGGTTACTAGAGATTTTACTTTTCTATTCCTCGTTACTCTGGCCAATGGTTTATCTATTTTATTTATTTTTTCAAAAAACCAACTCCTTGTTTCATTAATTTTCTGAATGATTCTTTTGTTTTCAATTTCATTGATCTCTGATTTGATTTTGGATATTTCTTTTCTTCTACTGAGTTTAGGCTTAGATTGTTCTTCTTTTTCCAATTCCATAAGATGGCTTGTGAGATTGTTGATGCGCTCTCTTTCTGTTTTTCGAATGTAGGCATCTAAAGTGATGAATTTTCCTCTCAAAACTGCTTTTGCAGTATCCCACAGGTTTTGGTAGCTTGTGTCTTCATTGTTGTTATGCTCAAGGAAGTTAATGATTTCCTGTTTTATTTCTTCCTTCACCCAACTGTTATTCAACAGAAGATTGTTTAATTTCCATGCCTTTGGGCGGGGTCGAGCATTTTTGTTAGAGTTCAGTTCCACCTTTAGTGCCTTATTGTCTGACAAGATACAAGGTAAAATTTCAATTCTTTTGATTCTGTTGATGTTTGTTTTGTGTCCCAGGATATGATCAATTTTGGAGAATGTTCCATGAGGTGATGAGAAGAATGTATTTTCTATATCTTTGGGGTGGAGTGTTCTATATGCGTCTATCAAGCACAGTTGTTCTAGGGTCTCATTTAAATCCCTATATCTTTGTTTAATTTCTGTTTAGAGGATCTGTCCAGCTCTGTAAGAGGAGTGTTAAAGTCCCTTGTCATTATGGTATTATCAGATATCATATTGCTCACACTGAGTAACGTCTGTTTCAAGAATCTGGGAGCATTTAAACTGGGTGCATAAATATTTAGAATTGAAATGTCTTCTTGTTGTATTTTTCCTTTGACCAATATAAAGTGACCATCTTTGTCTTTTTTGACTTTAGTTGCTTTAAATCCACATGTATCTGAAAATAAGATTGCAACTCCTCTTTTCTTCTGAATTCCATTTGCCTGAAAAATTGTCTTCCAACCCTTGAGTCGGAGCTTTAATTTGTGTTTTGAAGCCAGGTGTGTTTCTTGCAGACAGCAAATGGATGGCTTGTGTTTTTTAATCCAGTCAGCCAATCTATGTCTCTTCAGTGGGGAATTCAAGCCATTAACATTTATTGAGATAATTGATAAGTGTGGTAGTATTCTATTCATCTTATTTTGTGAGAGTCCATTGCTTAGTTTTATCTTTTGCATCAGTGTGGAGGTTAGGTTCTGTCCTTTAATTTCTGAGTTCTTACTTTGCTGCTGATCCATTGTGGTGGTCAGTGTGCAGAACAGGTTGAAGTATTTCCTGTAGAACTGGTCTTGTTGTGGCGAATTTCCTCAATGTTTGTATATCCGTAAATGATTTGATTTCTCTGTCAATTTTGAAGCTTAGCTTAGCAGGGTACAGAATTCTGGGCTGGAAATTGTTCTGTTTAAGTAGATTAAAGGTAGATGACCATTGTCTTCTTGCTTGGAAAGTTTCATTAGAGAAGTCTGCGTTCACTCTGATAGATTTGCCCCTGTAGGTCAACTGGCGCTTACTCCTGGCAGCTTGCATAATCCTTTCTTTTGTCTTGACTTTGGACAGTTTCATCACAATGTGTCTTGGAGAAGCTCGGTTAGAGTTGAGGTGACCTGGGGTCTGATATCCCTCTGAAAGCAGTGTGTCAGAATCTTTGGTGATATTTGGGAAATTTTCTTTTATAATATTCTCTAGTATTGCTTCCATTCCTCTGGGGCATTCTTCTTCCCCTTCTGAAATTCCTATAACTGGTATGTTGGAACGCTTCATAAAGTCCCATAATTCTGACAGTGAACGTTGTGCTTTCTCTCTCTTCTTTTCTGCCTCTTTTACTATCTGAGTTATCTCAAGAACTTTGTCTTTTACCTCTGAAATTCTTTCTTCTGCATGGTGTAACCTGTTGCTGATACTTTCCATTGCATCTTTAAGTTCCCTAATTGCCTGTTTCAGTTCCTTTAGCTCTGCTATATCCTTTTTATATTCTTCATATCGTTCATCTCTTATTTGATTCTGTTTTTGGATTTCCTTTTGGTTATTTTCCACTTTATTAGCAATTTCCTTCATTGTTTCCATCATTTCTTTCATTGTTTTCAACATGTGTATTCTAAATTCCCTTTCTGTCATTCCTAACATTTCTTTATAGGTGGAATCATCTGCAGTAGCTACCTCATGGTCCCTTGGTGGCGTTGTTCTGGACTGGTTCTTCATGTTGCCTGGCATTTTCTGCTGATTCTTCCTCATGAGTGATTTCTTTTATCTGTTTCCTTGCCCTAATTTTCCTTTCACTTCCTCTTGGTCTTTAAGTTCTCGTGCCTGTGGACTAAGGGTTACAGGACCAGAAGGGTGAGAAGGTTGAAGAGCAAAAAAGGGATGAAAGAAAGGACGACCGAGTGATAAGAAAAAAAAAAAGAAAAATAGAGAGAGGAGGGGGGTGGGTAAAAGGAATATTCACAAAAAGAAGAGAGGCACAGAAAGAGGGAGACAGAGCAATATAGGTGTACAGTAGGGTACTTTGACACAACCTTAAAAAAAACCCATCTTCTGGGGGTGCCCAGTTGGGTGGTTCCCTTGAGGTCAGCAGCTCTTTGCTAACCTGATCGGACACAGTACCCCACCTCTACCAAGTAGAGCGGAAAGACAAAAATGCTATAAATCAAACCAAAACAAGCAAACAGAAAACTTTACGGAATAAAATTGGGTGAAAAACCAAGTTGTAGTGGTAGAAACACTAGCAAAAGTGAAGTTCTAGTTATTGAAAAAGGCAGCAATGAGAAATTATAATTAAACTAGAAATATTGAGAAAGAAAAAGGATCTGTATGGAAAAGGTTGAAATTAAAAACCAAAACAACATCAACAACATCAAAATAAACAAAAAAACCAACCAAACAAACAAAAAAAAAACAAATAACAAAAAAAACACAACCTAAAACAAAGCAGTATTTATATGTTATTGAATATTGTCTGGGCAACACGTGGTCTTCTGGGGTATGAGATGTTAATCACAGTTCTGATACAAATGGAGGCTGCTGATTTATCAACTCTAGCAGGTAGACACCCTAAATCTCTCTTCAGCCCACTGAAAAGGCACTTTGAACTTGTAAACTTGCTGAGCAGAAGCTTTCCCAGTAAAGTGCTTGTCACTGGAATCACTGCTGAAGTGGGTATCCACTTACCCAGTGTGCCAAAACCGGTCTCACTCTGCCCCTGAGGGTTAGGGCTGTAAGGCCTAACCCCACCCTTAGGCTACTTGGTCACTGTGTTACCAGCTCCCACCCTATTCTAGCTCTGTGACCCTGAGGGCGGAGCTTGCCAGGGCAGATCACTCACAATGGCTCCCTGTGACCCACAGCCAAACACTATTAGTTCCATCTGGTTCAGCGGCTCAGACTGGGGTCCTAGACAATGGCCAAAGTTCTCCGCACTCCCGCTCAGGCTCTCCCCAAGGCAGTTCAACTGAGTGCTAAGTCCAAAGACACCAAAATAGTTCACAGGTAAGGCCTTTCCGGTTTGCAGTCTCGCTGCTACTGAACTTACAGTTGCGGGCGGGTTTAGATGGATGGAACACACGCGACACTTGCCATTTTTCCACTGTTTTAGTCCTCCTCTTGGGGTCCAGAAGTCTCTCACTGACTCCCTGGATCCTCACAGGGGTGATGATTGGTAGATCCCACCAGCCAGAGATGCCTGGAGTCCTATCTCCCCAGACTCACGGTGCCCAGATGCAAGGAAGCTGTTACTCGGCCGCCATCTTGCTCCGCCTTCTCTGGCATTTTCTTAATTATTGTGTTCAAACCCTTATACTCTACACTTAGTAAACTTCACCTGCACCGTTCCAAGATGCACCTGAGGTGTGGACCCACCAATCACCCTCCCTCCATCCTTCCTCTCTCTCCCTTCCCCTCCCTTGCCCCATTCCCCATATTCTTGTACTGAGACTGGGTTATGCCTTCATATGAAAGGTATAAATTAGTTTCATATTAGGGATGAGTACATTAGGTACTTTTTCTTTCATTATTGGGATGCCTTGCTAAGAAGAATATTTTCCAGCTCCATCCATGTAAACATGAAAGAGGTATAGTCTCCGTCTTTCTTTACAGCTGCATAATATTCCATGGTGTACAAATACCACAATTTATTAGTCCATTCATGAGTTGATGGGCACTTGGGTTTTTTCCATGACTTAGCAATTATGCTGCACCCCTTCTAATGAAATTATTTGTATTATGTAAAATTTAGATTCAGTCAAAAGGCCACACTTAAGGACCAGGAAGGCCACAGTTTCCTTAAGGCTCCAGGTTCCCCACCTTGTAGGGACCAGCAAGGCAATCCATTCTCTATAAAGATTTCATGGTTATATGCACAACGAACTGAGAATGGTGGTGGCGAACCAGACTAGGTTTAAGGAAGCCTGGGTGTAAGGCTGGTAGGAAGCATTTTGGTCAGTAATGGGCAACGGGGATCTGAAGTAAGGCTGTGGCAATGACAGTATCATGAGGGAAGCGATTTTGATGCCAGGAAACAGGAATTGCTTTTATTGTCTTATCTCAATGGCGATACATTTTTCTTGTTGTTCAGTAGATATTGCTAAGGAACCATAGATCTTATGACATGCAATAAGACCTATATGACCTGTGTTTGGGGTTATTGCCTCTGGCAGTTAGCACATCAGCCAAAATTGAATATGATACGCTATGTTCATTTGGAGGCACTGCTTAGGAGAGGTGAAATTTCTCAAAGTAAGCAATGAACTTTCTGTTAGATGATCATGTATCTGCTTTGCTCCCTTAAAATAAATGAATAATTTGGCTTAATCTCTGAAATTATAGGAGATGCATACACCTTCAATTTATACTTACTGAGAAGCTATGAACTTGTGATATTAAAATTTATAGTTGTAATTTAACTTTTAATAACTTATTCATACCTAAGCAGACATCTCTTAAGAGAAAGGAAAACATAAGATACTGATTATCAGGAATTGTAATCATGGTTATCCTGAGAAACTGAACCGATAGGAGACAGAGACTTGTACAGATATCTGTAGATAATACAACTGTATTTAGAGGGAGATTTATTAAAAGGTACTACGTATTGGTCAACACGATTAAGGAGCTGAGAAGTCGATCTGCCATGAGCAACCTGGTAACCCAGGAAAGGTGGTGGTGCTGGGATTTTTTTTCTGCCTAAGGCCTTAGAGCTGGAGACTCAATGGTATAGATTCCAATCTGAGTCTGCAGGCCTGAGAACCAGGAGCTCCAAGGGCAGAAGAACATCAGTGTCCCAGCTCAAGCATTGGGCAGAGGGAGGGAAAATCCCTTCTTCCACATTTTTGTTCTGTCCAGGTCCTCATGGGATTGGGTGATGCTCACCCATATTGGGGATGGCCTCCTGTTTGCAGAGTCTTCTGATTCAAACATTGATCTCTTCTGGAAACACCCTCACAGATATACCCCCCCAAAAAATTCAACCCGGTAGCTGAGCATCCTGTGATCCAGTCAAGTTGACATATAAAATTTACTACCACAGGAGCCTATAACAAATGACATAAAGCATTCTTTAAATCAGGAGTTTGGACCTCAAACATCTGTTTATCTCAAGGCAGAACAGGCCTAAAAGGACCTTGGTTAAAAGCCCAATACCTTTTGGGGGGAGAGATTTCTCACCATTCCACCCTTTTTCTCAACATTCTACCTTTGTTTCATGTACTCTGACACGTTCCTTTACAAACGTGAGTGGTCTTGTATTGAATTTAAATTGTGGAAAAGCTATATAAAGTTTAAAGTGTTAATGACTAGTTAAGCCATTAGAAAGAGCAAAGAAACCCCCCCCCACAAAACATTGTGAAAGAAAATAGGATTGCACAGTAATTTCATGACAAAAGTGCTTCTGTTTAATGATTTGTAAAAGAGGTAGGAAGCATTTTCAGTGAAAAGTGCTAATTATTTTGGTTTTCCATAATGAAAACCTGTGATGTTGTTTAAATGTCTCATTCATTAATTTACTTTGTGACAATGGAGCATTTGTTTACTTCATGTATTTTCTCATTTCTCTGCATCAAAATGAGACTGATACCATGATCAATGAGTTTAAGTTTTTTTTGGAAATTATAGCAATAATCTCTTAACCATGAAAATCTATAACTTTTAAATTGGGTTGCTTCAGGAGAAGGAGGAATATTCCAATCACCCTTTGGGTCTGTTGTTTCATTCATCATCCATCAGGTATCCTGGAAAATGGTTCTTTATTCTGCTTTGTCAGAAACATCCAAAAATCAAATAAGTATTGATATACACTTGGTGCTATGTCTGAAATAAATTTAAAGGCTACTAAAGAAATTAACCTTGTAACAATTGTTTTTGCCATACTGATGGCTCTTAAGAAATGATTTAATTGTGCATGTCTGTGGCAGCCTGCTCAATGACAGTGCTGTTCAAACCAGAAAAAGGAACAAGGTTCTAAGGTCAAATGCCAGAAATAGCATGTCCTGTCACACTCGAATGAAGCAAGTTAAAGAATTTTTGGAGCCCAGATTTTTCTTGAGTTTGATGGGAATAGGAATTGTGAATTTATGGACCCTCTTTCTTTCTTCCTCCCAGCTGCTGACTTATTGCTTCCTCTTTTCTTCTCAAAGCCATTAGTATATGGTAGGGATATGCAAGAGAGGGGACAGCTAGGCTCATACACACTTCCTCCCTGAGTTCCTGCTGCAGGTAAGCTGACCGGTCTCCTATCCAGAGTTCAAGGTTTCTGTACCTGTGCAACAAGTTCCATCGCCTTTCTCATCTCTCTCTTACCTATCACCCAAATGAAAGTCCGGTATGATTCAGCAGACAGTGCCAGCCTCAAAGAGGACAGACCCAGATCTGTCTTAAAAGATAGACTAGTCTAGTGACGCTGTGACTACAGGTGTCTGACCTTGGTTCTTAGCTTGCTAAGGCCATACTGACTCCTTTGAGTTTACTCTAGAATTTATGGGCAATGAAAAGTCCTCCTGCTTAGTAGGGTGTTTGGAAATGTCAATAAAATAGCAGCATCCAGGGGAAAATCAGTGTAGATAGTAAATGAGTGATTTCCCAGAAATTGGCTGAGTAAAATAGGGATGGAATATTGATTACCTATTTTGTGCTGTGCTCCATGCCAGACATTTTCATAAAAGTCTTTTTTGAGAAATTCTTGTACTTGTTTGTCTTTGCAATCAGCCACACTCTCAGCTAGGCTGCTCACCTCTTGTTTTTGCTAGACTGCTTGCTATTTTATGCATTTTGGCATCATTTCAGCTTAGACTGTCTCTGGGAGGGCCTAAGATTTTTCTAGATATAATGGTGACATAACTGACAAAAGAGGAAGGAATTACTGCAAGTTGTGATTTAGTTAATTCACAGCAGGAAACACTTGAAGTAGGAGTTCTATTCCTTATATGAAATACCAGGCAAGGAAGGCATTTAGTTTCCCTCTTTTCATTATATATTTACATAGTCTCTAGGGATGGTTGCTTAATGTGATACATTTCAATTTTTAAACGTAACAAATTTATTCAAACAAGAAAAGAAAATTTCCTTTTATACATTTTATAAACCAAACAGACACATTCAAAATATTTCATTAAAAACAACTTTATCTGGTTGACAGATGTTCTTACCGACTTAACGTTGCACACCTCTCCGATCTCACTGCTCCTTTTTGGCCCCCTGCTCAGGCACATGCTCTCCATCTAGTGGGAATCATATAGCCCCTGTGGTGTTGGGCTACAATCAGGGTCCTCAAACTTTTAAAACAGGGGGCCAGTTCCCTGTCCCTCACACCGTCGGCAGGCCGGACTATAGTTTAAATAAAAAAAAAGTATAAACAAATTCCTATGCACACTGCACATATCTTATTTTGAAGTAAAAAAACAAAATGGGAACAAATGCAATCACACCTCCTCATGTGGCCCACGCGCTGTAGTTTGAGGACCTGTGGATCCTTAAGTTAATGATCTTCCAGGAACCCAGAGTGCCTGTACAGATAGTTTCAGCAAAAGTTCCAGAGGCATTTTTGATTGTCCTACTTTGGGGTGAGATCCTTCCTGAAGCTGAGTCACCTTCACATGAACCGTATAAATGAAAGAGAATTACTGTGGAGAAAGTGATTCTGAGTGGCGGAGACAAGATGGCTGACTGAAGCCAGCTTTCCACAGAGGCTCCCGTCCAGAAGGAGAGTTAAAGGACAGAAATTTAGCAAGTAACCTGGTGGATTAGAGCTGCACTGAGAGAGAAGGTTGAAGAATGCACATTAACCCCGCTGAGGTGAGCTATGACCCCAAGGGTACAAACAAAAGGTACGAAATCCATCACCAAGTGGACAGGACTCCCCTCCCCCATGAGAATGGCTTGGAGTGCCCCACAAACAAACAAGTAGAGTTCAAAGGTCCTCCCACTACACTCCATGGGAGACACCCTCTAAAAACTGGATCTACCTCCCCTACTAGGGTGCCACGGTGTTCTCCTGCCAGGCATAAAACTGTATAAAACTGTGTATATTCTCTACCTGCAACTCTGAGCTCCCAGCACTCCCCTCTACTCTCACTCTGAGGTCTAGAGGCCTGTCCCCCAGGAGTCCAGATTCTTGGGTGATTTCTCGAGGGGGGTGGACAGGGCCTAAACTTCAGCTGGTCAGTGCTGACTCTATGGCATGGGAGTGAGGAGAGGACAGTCAGCTGAGAGGGAACTACGCCAGAGTGGTGGTGCCCTGAGGCGCAGAGCAGCAGCTGTCTTTTGGCAACAATAGGGCTCACTCTAGGATATTCGGAAGCCACACTCCCTGTTTCCCTGGGCAACCAGAGAAGGCAAGGCATCTACTCAGGTGGCAACCACTACAGAACAGATCTGGGATGGAAATGCAGGCCCTGTGACTAAAGGGTTTGCCTGAGGTGTTACGGGCCTGGGTGGAGCGTGGGGACTAGAAACGCATGTGCAGAGCCAGGAAGTTCCCAGAGTGTGGCTGACCCAGAGGACTGCATTACTGAGCCTAAGATGCACCTGGCCCTCAGGGGATTGTCAGCCTATAGACAAAGGAAGACAGGTGGCTAACACTGACAGCTAACTGAATACAAACCTGCAGGAGCAAAGACAGGGCCTGAGGCCCAGGCTCTGGGAACTCAAAACAGCTTCTCTTCTGCAGGGGAATTTAGCAGGGACAGAAAAAAATTCCTAAAAAGTTGTTCTGTTCTATTCTGTCAGTAACATCAATCAGGGGTGGGGCTGGAACTGAGTAAACACTCCCCAGCCTCCATCAAGTGCCCGAGGTTGTCAGGCCTCACCTCCCCCTGCTAGATAGTGGCAGAGTGCAGTGGCCTGGCTGAGCAGAAATAGATTTCCTTGTGATTCAGGTAGGTGCAAACCCCTGGAGTATCTGTTCACTACAGGCAACTGGGTCACAGCCCTGTGGGGCTATCAGTGACTGGGTGTGACAGAGGTGCAAGGTGGGGAAGGAGGCATCAACCTTCCCAGACTGATCTATTTGCTGGGTGGCTCCTCCTGACTCCACGGAGCACCAGAGCAAGCCATATCAGAGTAATCACCAGACCCCTGCGATCCAGTGGCCAGACACCTTTTAAACTCTCCCACCTGAGACACGTACTGACTGAGACAATTGATTTGGACTTTTTGAACTGAGCCAATCACCTGAGGACTATTCAGGTGGTGCCCTGGGTGTGTGGCTGTAGGAAGGTTTGACTTTCCTTTTCCAATTGTTGTCTATGTGGGGTGGGGTGACTTAATTGCTGGTCTTTCTCCATAGCTGAGACTTCAATTCAGAGTAACTGTTTCACTAGGGTTGAACAGAGACCAGCTGAAAACAAGACAGAACCACTTAGCCCCACCACACTAAACAGGCCCCAGTTTCTCAGGCCATAGCACTGTACAGGTCCTCAACAAAGCTCCAGAAGAAAAATAAAAAAGTGCAAAACAATCATGGAGCAGAATCAGTGGAAAAACTCTGGTGACATGAATAACCAGAACAGATCAACCCCCCCCAAGGAAAGATATGGCAGATGTAACTGAAGATCCCATTCATAAACAGCTGGCTGAGATGTCAAAAATAGAATTCAGAATTTGGATTGCAAACAAGATTAATAGAATGGAGAAAAATTTGGAATTAGAAATTCGAGGAGCAATTCAAAAGTAGGAATAAACAATTTGAGGAGAAATTCAAATGTTGTCTCAAGAATTTAACGAATTTAAAGACAAAGCCACCAAAGATTTTAACACACAGAAGCAAGATTTTGCAGCCCTTAAAGATCTGAAAAATACAGTAGTAGCCCTCAGTAACAGAGTGGATCAAGCAGAAGAAAGGATTTCTGACATTGAAGACAAAGCCTTTGAACACTCCCAAACTCCCAAAGAGGAGAGAAATGGAGAGCAAAAACGGATTATTCTCTCAGGGAGCACTGGGATAATTCAAAGAAGGCTAATATCCGCCTCATTGGAAACGCTGAAAATGATAACCCTTTCAAGGTACAGAGGACCTTCTCCATGAAATGATGAAAGAGAATTTTCCAGACATGCCAAGAGATTCTGAAATTCAGATAGACAGTTTCAGAACCCCAGCATGACTCAATCTGAATAAGACATCCCCCAGGCATATCATAATTAACTTTGCTAAAGTTAATATGAAGGAGAAAACTCTGAAAGCAGCCAGATTTAAGAAAGCCATTACCTACAAAGGGAAGAATATTAGAATGACTGCGGATCTCTCTGCTGAAACTTTTCAAGCTAGAAGACGGTGGTCATCGACTTTTAATCTCCTAAAGCAAAATAACTTTCAACCCTGGATCCTGTATCCAGCTAAACTGAGTTTAATTTATGATGGAGAAATTAAATACTTTAATGACATTCATATGTTGAAGGAATTTGCCATAACCAAACCAGCTCTTCAGGATTTTCTCAAACCTATCCTCCATAATGACCAGCCCAATCCTCTACCACAAAAGTAAACTTACTCAGAAACTTTTGATCAAACTCCAACTTCTACAGTGGTGAAAGGATTAAAAACATCCACTGGACTTTCAAAAAACTCGATACCCAAAATTTTACCAGACTTATCAATATTCTCCATTAATGTGAATGGCTTTAACTGTCCTCTAAAGAGGCACAGGTTAGCTGACTGGATACAAAAACTTAGGCCAGATATTTGCTGCATACAAGAGTCACATCTTACCTTAAAAGATAAATATATACTCAGGGTGAAAGGATGGTCATCCACATTTCAGGCAAATGGCAATCAGAAAAAAGCTGGTGTTGCAATTCTATTTGCAGACACAATAGGCTTCAAACCAACAAAAGTAAGGAATGATAACAATGGTCACTTCGTATTTGTTCAGGGTTATACTCAATATGATGAGATTTCATTTATTAATATCCATGCACTCAATCTGAATGCACCTCAATACATAAGAGAAACTCTAACAGACATGAACAACTTGATTTCCTCCAGCTCCATAATAGTTGGAGATTTCAACACTCCTTTGGCAGTGTTGGATTGATCCTCCAATAAGAAGCTGAGCAAAGAAATTTTAGATTTAAACCTAACCATCCCACATTTGGATTTAGCAGACATCTACAAACATTTCATCCCAACAAAACTGAACACACATACTTGTCATCACCCCATGGAACATACTCCAAAATTGATCACATCCTAGGTCACAAGTGTAATCTCAGTAAATTTAAAGGAATAGAAATTATTCCTTGCATCTTCTCGGACCACCATGGAATAAAAGTTGAACTCAGTAACAACAGGAATCTGCATACTCATACAAAAACATGGAAGTTAAATAACCTTATGCTGAATGATAGCTGGGTCAGAGATGAGATTTAGAAGGAAATTGCCAAATTTTTGGAACAAAGCAACAATGAAGACATGAATTATCAGAACCTCTGGGATACTGCAAAGGCAGTACTAATAGGAAAATTTATAGCACTGCAAGCCTTCCTCAAGATTACGGAAAGAGAGGAAGTTAACAACTTAATGTAACATCTCAAGCAACTGGAAAAGGAAGAACATTCCAACCCAAATCCAGCAGAAGAAAAGAAATAACCAAAATTAGAGCAGATTTAAATGAAATTTAAAACAAACGAGTTATACAATAGATCAATAAATCAAAAAGTTGGTTTTTTGATAAGGTCAATAAAATAGATAAACCTTTGGCTAACCTTCCCAGGAAAAAAAGAGTAAAATCTCAATTTTATTAATCAGAAACGACAAAGACAAAATAACAACAGACTCCTCAGAAATTCAAAAAAATCCTTAATGAATATTACAAGAAACTTTATTCTCAGAAATATGAAAATCTGAAGGAAATTGACCGATACTTGGAAGCACATCTCCTTCCAAGACTTAGCCAGAATCAAGTGGAAATGTTGAACAGGCCCATATCAAGTTCTGAAATAGCATCAGCCATACTAAATCTCCCTAAAAAGAAAAGCCCAGGACCAGATTACTTCACGTCAGAATTCTACCAATCCTTTAAAGTGGAACTAGTACCTATATTATTCAACCTGTTCCAAAATGTAGAAAAAGAAGGAAGACTACCCAACACATTCTATGAAGCAAACATCACCCTGATCCCCAAACCGAAAAGACCCAAGAAGAAAAGAAAATTATAGACCAATGTCACTAATGAATATAGATGCAAAAATATTCAACAAGATCCTAACAAACAGAATCCAGTAACACATCAAACAAATTATACATCATGACCAAGTCAGTTTTATCCCAGGGTCTCAAAGCTGGTTCAATATACGTAAATCTATAAGTATAATTCAGCACACAAACAAATTAAAAACCAAAGAGCATATGATTCTCTCAATTCATGCAGAAAAAGCTTTTGATAATATCCAGCATCCCTTCATGATCAGAACACTTAAGATTGGTATAGAAGGGACATTTCTTAAACTGATAGAGGCCATCTACAGCAAACCCACAGCCAATATTGTATTGAATGGAGTTAAATTGAAATCATTTCCACTCAGATCAGGAACAAGACAAGGCTGTCCATTGTCTTTACTGGTCTTTAACATTGTAATGAAAGTTCTAGTCACCGCAATTAGGAAAGAAAAGACTATCAAGGGTATCCACATAGGGTCAGAAGACATCAAACTTTTGCTCTTCGCAAATGATATGATTGTATGTCTAGAAAACACCAGGGATTCTACTACAAAACTCTTAGAAGTGATCAAGGAATACAGCAGCGTCTCAGGTTACAAAATCAACATTCCTAAATCGGTTTCCTTTATATATACCAACAATAATCAAGCTGAAAAAACAGTTAAGGACTCTATTCCATTCACAGTAGTGCCAAAGAAGATGAAATATTTGGGGGTTTATCTAACAAAGGACGTGAAAGATCTCTATAAAGAGAACTACAAAACTCTAAGAAAAGAAATAGCTGAAAATGTTAACAAATGGAAAAACATACCATGCTCATGGCTGGGAAGAATGAACATTGTTAAAATGTCCATACAACCCAAAGTAATGTACAATTTTAGTGCAATCCCTATTAAAGCTCCACTGTCATACTTCAAAGATCTTGAAAAAATAATACTTTGTTTTATATGGAATCAGAGAAAACCTTGAATAGCCAAGACATTACTCAGAAATAAAAACAAAGCAGGAGGAATCACGCTACCAGACCTCAGACTATACTATAAATTGATAGTGATCAAAACAACATGGTACTGGCACAAAAACAGAGAAGTAGATGTCTCAAACAGAATAGAGAACCAAGAGATGAATCCAGCTACTTACCGTTATTTGATCTTTGACAAGCCAATTAAAAACATTCAGTGGGGAAGATTCCCTATTTAACAAATGGTGCTGGGTGAACTGGCTGGCAACCTGTAGAAGACTGAAACTGGACCCACACCTTCCACCATTAGCTAAGATAGACTCTCACTGTATTAAAGATTTAAACTTAAGACATGAATCTATAAAAATACTAGAAGAGGGTGCAGGGAAAACCCTTGAAGAAATTGGTCTGGGCGAGTATTTTATGAGGAAGACCCCCAGGGCAATTGAAGCAGCTTCAAAAATACACTACTGGGACCTGATCAAACTAAAAAGCTTCTGCACAGCCAAGAACACAGTAAGTAAAGCAACAGACAGCCCTCAGAATGGGAGAAGATATTTGCCGGTTATGTCTCTGACAAAGGTTTAATAACCAGAATCCACAGAGAATTCAAACGTATAAGCAAGAGAAGAACAAGTGATCCCATCACAGGCTGGGCAAGGGACTTGAAGAGAAATTTCTCTGAAGAAGACAGGTGCACGGCCTACAGACATATGAAAAAATGCTCATCATCTTTAATCATCAGAGAAATGCAAATCAAAACTACTTGGAGATAACATTTAACTCCAGTAAGATTATCCCATATCACAAAATCCCAAGACCAGAGATGTTGGCGTGGATGTGCAGAAAAGGGAACACTTCTACACTGCTGGTGGGAATGCAAATTAATACATTCCTTTTGGAAAGATGTTTGGAGAACACTGAGAGATCTAAAAATAGATCTGCCATTCAATCCTATAATTCCTCTACTAGGTATATACCCAGAAGAGCAAAAATCACATTATAACAAAGATATTTGTACCAGAATGTTTATTGCAGCCCAGTTCATAATTGCTAAGTCATGGAAAAAACCCAATGCCCATCGATCCATGAATGGATTAATAAATTGTGGTATATTTACACTATGGAATATTATGCAGCCTTAAAGGAAGAGGGAGACTTTACCTCTTTCATGTTACTTGTATGGAGGTGGAACATATTCTTCTTAGTAAAGTATCTCAAGAATGGAAGATAAAGTATCCAATGTACTCAGCCCTACTATGAAACTAATTTATGGCTTTCACATGAAAGCTATAACCCAGTTATAACCTAAGAATAGTGGAAAAGGGAGGGGAGGGAGGGGGTTAGGTGGGCGGAGGGCGGGTGATTGGTGCGATTACACCTGCGGTGCATCTTACAAGGCTATATTTGAAACTTAGTAAATGTAGAATGTAAATGTCTTAACACAATAACTAAGAAAATGCCAGGAAGGCTATTTTAACCAGTGTGGTGAAAATGTGTCAAACGGTGTGTAAAACCAGTGCGTGGCGCCCCATGATTGCATTAAAGTATACAGCTATGATTTAATAAAAAAAAAAAATGAAGAAAGTGATTCCCCAAAGGAAAAGCACTCTGAGCAAACAAAGATTTACTTTAATGAATATGTATAAAAATTTAAATTACTGAAATAGATCTGTAGGAGATGATAGAAACTAAATGATGTAGGAAGAACTTAAGCTTGATTTAGCATCTGATCTGAAGGTGGTCTTGCCCTTGGCTGTTTTCTGTTCCACTGTAATAGGAAGACCACTGGGGACTTGTAACCACATGTCAATGGAAGCGTTGAGCATCTCATATGCAAACATTTCTTTGATTTGATATAAAACATATAAATAGCATTTCTACTTATATTTACCAAGTAGTTTGTTTCTCTAGGACAGTAATCTTTCTTCTGGAATAGTAATAGATTAGTGCTTTAAAATTTAAATAATACAGGAATTATTATTATTATTTTGGATCCTTGTATGGAAAAGCAGACTGATAGGCAATGAAAAAATGTGTCTTCACAGTTTCTAGTAATGAGTAGCCAGTTTTGGTCAGCACTATGAAAGCAAATTTTTAGCAAGTTGGTAGTTATTTTCATTTGTAGATGTATTTAAATAAATGTTTTAAAATGTTATATTGGATTGTAATCATCCTGGTGGAATCAAGCAGCAAGGAATAGAAAAGAAAGAGCTTTGTATTCAGTTCTGTGCGTAAGAGGTGACTGGGTCAGGAGAATGAGGCCAGATAGTGACTGAATTGCTCTAGGAAGGAGCTGGAGCTGTGAGCGGGAAGGCACCTCCCTCCTACAATGTCCCCACTTCCAAGAGTCACAAGCACACAGTTTGAAAAGTGCTGATATAAAACTCAAGGATGGAATCAAAATCACTTTATAGCATTACTATAATATATAGACACTTATTTGTGGTTTTCATTTATTTGTATGTGGGAGTGATATTACATTTATTCAATAATTGACGTGATACGGACACCTGACTGGCACTGATCAATCAGAGGAGATTCTAGCTTTAAACATCTGAAATATCTTACAGGTGTGTTTCAGCTGAATATCAGCTCTGTATGTCTATTCATATGTACAAACCAGCTAATCATTACTATTAATAAATATATCGGGTCACACTTCAGCTCCATTGCAGTCAATTTTATATCAAAATTATTTCTGATAAAACTTTGGGAATTTTATATTTACATATCCATTAAAAACACTTAGAGTAGACCCTCCATAGTTGACCACCTCCCTCCATTGACCACCTCCTGAAATTGATCTAATTTTCATAGCCTGGACATGCACTACATGTCTGTAGCATCACAGTGGGCTTAGTTCCTGACGTTGACCATCTCTGTATATTGACAGGTTGTTGCTGTGCTTTGGGTGGTCAACAAATTTAATAATTTGTCATTAAATATTATACCTACAAATACCAGTAAATCCTACTGTGATCCAAACAATGTGTTGGTTCCTGGACATACAATAGAGAGGATAAAGTCGTTACCCCCATGAATCTTATAGCTTCACTAGGGAGATGAATAACAGAAAATTTCAAAGCAGAATACTAAATTCTGGCTTGGGAAATACAAGGAACTGTGAAAGCAATGGGGAGTGGCATCTGTAGAATGATACACACCTGGGATTAGGGATTATGGAAGACTTCTTGGAAGAGGTATTAACTAAATTGTGACTTAAAGATACATTAACAGGTGGGAAGCAGGGACATGGGAAGAGAGTGGTTCAAGCACGTATAACATTCCAGAGATAAAAAGATCAAAAAACTCTCAATGACCCCAAATCAGTATAATATTGCTTGGGAGCCCTCGCTGTTGTCCCCTATGTGAAAAATGGGAAAATTATCATACTTAAGCTTCTTCCCACTCCAACATTTGTTAGTTTTTTTCCCTGCTTGAATGATGGATAACTATAGTCTATTCTGTAAGCAGAATTCCATCAGTCTTCCCTAGGTTACTGTATTTAAATGGAGTCCCCACTCATCCCCAGTGTTCATGGAGAGCAGCGTGGGAGGATGTGAAGCAGTGTCCCAGCTTCCACCTGCTGACTCCTGCCCCTCTGTGCTCATGCTGCCTCTGTGCCTGGGTGTCCCCTTTCTCTTCCTATTCTTTCAGGATTTGAATCAAAGTTTCTGTCTTAACAAAACTCTGTGGCTCCTTTGGGAAGAGCCAACTCCTGTATGCTGTGCACAATTTTCTCCTATCAGTTGAAATTCTTTATGCCTCATTCAGCCTGTAAGTCATCTGAAGATAGGGGCATTATCATTTTATTATTGGGGCCTTGGGTAATGTCTATCATAGGACATTAGAGATTAGAAGTACTTCTCATCCCCCCTTTGAGGGCTGATTATACTCCTAAGGTTTACTACTCAAATATGAACAAGTATTGCTTTTATTATTTCCTTCCACTGTTTCAAAGAAGCTAAATTGAGGAACAAGGCATGGGTCAGGAAGTTTACGAGGGACTTCCTGCTTTCTACCCACTGAATTGGAAATAGGTTTTGTACTATTGGCCTGACCTCACTTTATCACTTAGTCACAGGCAAGCAGACAATAAATCACAGTATGGACACAGATAGTGGAAGAAAGCCCCAAACACATGATAGGAAGTGAGAGGCCAGCTTTCTTCCTTTAAGATACAATGTCCTTGCTCACCAAAAGGACAGGGGTCAATAAATGTCAGGTTCTGACCAGCCTCCCTTCTTCATGTGCTGCAGTGATCATGTGCAAGCAATTTTTGAAATTGATGTAAGTGAAACCATACTGTATATGTAACCCTACATGTATACTCAGTAACTCCGAAAATCTCCAAGTTCCATTGAAGTTCCTCAAAAGCTACATAACTAACCAACATGTCATAAAATGTCAGTTTAATGACTTGATGATTTTAAAGTGTCTTTTAACCCCAAGAATATAAGTTTCTTTAATTTCTGATACTAACTTTACCTAAAATTATTGCATCCTTGGGATGTGGTGATCTGGATCAGGTAATGTTCTAGATTATAGAAAATAGGCTGATTCTATGAGGAAAAAGTCTTGCTGGATTTGTTTTCTTTTACTTAATATTTGACCTTGTTGTGGGATGGGGCAAATTATAAGTGAACATTATACAGACCAATGGATATGCTTGAATGCCAAAGAAGCTTTTGTTTATTAGAGGCTGTGAGCCCTTTAATGCCTTATCTCTGGTCTGTGGACTACCAAGCTACAGGATTACAGCTTTAGGTAGTTTCTTTATTAGATACGATATCTATCAATGCTGTCAGGTCATACCTAAAATAATTTTAAAAATAATCTAAATAGACTAAAATAAAACTAGATCTTGTGCCTGAAAAACACAGAGAAGTCTATTAATTTTTTAAATATAGTATGATTAATGAAGATTGATTGGTGTGCACTTAGCAAATAATTTCAGATATAGTAGAATGTGAACAGTGTAGAAAATAATGCTGAGTCTCTTGCCTTAAGCTGTGGAGCAGGCATATTTTTATTTATTCATTAATCTAATTTTGACATTTCCCCCCTTCATTGAGCTTCTATTTGAATGTAATTTGTGGGACAACATCTAGAAGGGCTGATATTTCACAATTTAATCTGGGGCCATAATAAGACAAGCAACAAAGCAGTATTTGGCGTTGCAGTTTCTCCCCTGTATCCTCCAGACTTGCTGCCTCCCGTCGTCAGGACTTTCTGAGCATTTACAGTGTACCAGGCAGGATAGAAAATATAGAAAACATTTTTCTTATTCCTGAGGAGCTTACTTTCTAAAAGAAAAAAAAATTCACCTCTCTCTAATAACATTTTTGTTTGGTGTCTCTGCGAAGTACTGGGGAAAGAGTGTTTAGAGTGAGCTTTGACATAACTTAGCTCCATCGTTATTTAGAGAACAGAAGAAGAGAAATAGGAAGGATTTTAAAGACAAACAATGGCAGACTATTCAGGATAGGCAGGATTTGAGATAAGTACAATTTCACGAACTAAGGAGAGATTTGCTATAGTAAATATAATTTTGGAAATAGTTTACAGGAAGCAGGAGTGGAGTGGAGCCAGAAAGATCTTGTGGCCTCTTCCCAGCCCAACGGCTGCCCAGTTGGTGACAATACAGAAGGCTAGAAGAGGAAGGTGATCTTATGTACCTAATAAATAAATAGAATAAAGGATCAAAATTGAAGTCAGTTGGTAAGAGTATCAAGAAATTCTTAAAAAACGAAAGTGATTTGGAAACACAGAACTTACAGTTCATGCTACCCAATGTCATGATGGACCACGAACATTGTGGCTTCATACGTTAAAATATGCCACATACCAAAATTTTGAATGAATATTTTTCCCAATAAATCTACCCCTTCCCAAGAAAAAATAAGAGCTCCCTTTTGTGGGGGGAAAAGATAGAGGAATATGTGTCATGGTTAGAAAGAGTTGTTATATTAGTGGTATTTTTGTTTTCATAAACTTTGTGTTTAAACTTGGTAAAAGCCAATCACCTGCCAAGAAGGACTAAGGAATACATTTTAAAAAATATACCATTTCTTTTAGAGAAGTTTCAGAACACAAGACTAATTTACAAGACTGTCTAGAAAGTGGTTGAAAAGTCCATTCATAAAACTTTTATTCCACTTCCATGAACTTCACACGCATGTTCTTAACAATGATGCTTGTTCATGAAAATTTCATAGTATGTTAAACACAGCTAGCCATCATCTCAAGTTATTTCCCTGTTAACTATTTTTATAGCACATGCATGTTAGCCGAGTATCAAAAAAAAAATCGGAAAAGTAAAAAACCTAAAGAAAATTAAATATATGGTTTTTTTTGTTTGTTTTCTGACTATGCTTGATTTATACAACACGGTGGATATTAAGCAGTTTATTTTTCTGCATCTTTACCTTTACATTTGTTCTTAAGTTGTCTAAAACCTTTAAATACCAATAAAATGAGTGTAAAAAAATAATGAAAGCAAACAGCTGGCAACTTCACAAATGGAATGTGAACTTTTCCTGTCCTTATGCAGAGTAAAGTGGGTCACAGTTTTGTCTGAAGGAACATCTCTGCAGGTCCTTTGACATCTCTGTAGTTAAAGGTGTGTGTACTGAGATGGAGTATCCTGCAGGTAGACGTGGCTTAACATGGAGTGCCCTTGATGTTTCTACCACAGCCTAGGAAGCGCTCCAAACCTTAACGTACTCGAAATAACTGCAGCTGTGACTAGAATCATTGCCACCTTTTATTCCCCACCAGGATAAACGAATATGCAGACAGTGTTCTTTGTTCAGACATGGAAGCGTTTTAACACTTACTTTTTTACTCAGCATCACAATTAAGATCCATTCATCTTACATTTCATTTTAAGAAATGTTAACTGTCTTCCATGCATGTGAAATAGTTGTTTGAATTGCTTGGAATTTACTCTTACCTATAGATGGCAATTATTTATCTCATCTCTTCTTTTTCTCCCAGCCTTTTGTGCCTCTATTTGGTGCACCATTCCAGATAGACTCTGATTTACTTGGCATAATCCCATTGCATTTGTAGAGGATTTTTAATTGCAGTTTTTTCCTAGCTTTTGGATTATCCTATAAATTTATAGACTGAAAAGATTTAAAGCAGAAGGGAAAGAAATGGATGTTGCCCTTTAGAATGATTGAATAAACATACTAGAGAAGCATATGGTCTGAAAGGAACTGACTGATAACAACAACAGTTCAGGGAGTAACGGTGTCTGTTTATGGTTTCAAGAGGAAAATCAACAAAGGAAGAGAAACAGTTGGCATCTTCATGTTTAATAACCTTTTGCTTTTGTTGCTTAGAAAATCCGGCATTCTGACAAAACAAGTGAAAACGTATGACAGTGTTAGAGAAATAAGTAATTTTGATTGAAGGATTTTCAGAATCCTTTCAGATAAGATTATAATTATATTTGGAACATAAACATGTGTTATGGAAAAAAAGAAAGTAAGAGCAGTTTAAAAAAATTTTTTTTTCTTTTTACCTACGACAATCTTATTGTTGACAGCAACTTGATTCCATAAATTCACAAATGTTTTACCTTACATATTTCAAGATGCCTGCTGTGGAGTTTCAGCATAAAGATTTGGCTGACATTTTATTCAGGGAAGTCAGTGGTAGTAGTGTTGTTGGAAATTCAGTGGGAAAATTAAGGGCAAAATGAAATATGAGATTCCATTATAAGAAAGTTATTGCTAATTAAATTCCACCTTCATCTCTTTTTCCCCTATTTTTTGTATCTGAAACTACTATCCATCCAGTCCTTCAAGTCAGAAATAAAAAATCAGTATAGACTTATCTTCTTCAGCAAACATGTTTGACCAGCTCTCAAAATGCATTGCTTCTTTACTTTTTTAAACATTCTTTCATTATGGCACCGCTTTTTTTTTTTTTTTTTTCCCCATTGCAACTGCCTTCATTTGGGCAGGCATTTGTCATCTAGTTAATAGGAAGCTTTTCTTCTTTTCTTTTTTGTATCTTTTTAAAAAGATTCTTTATCCTAGACATTTCCAGGGGGAAAATTTTAAACTAATCTTAGCTTGTCACTTCTCTGTTTCAAATCAATGTCTCCTGTTTAAAGTCACTCTTCACCTTTAGGGTGAAGTTCAATGTCACTCTTCACCTTTAGGGTGAAGTTCAGTATCAGTCCCCTCAACTGAACAAAAAAGATTCACCCCTCTCTCTCCCCCACTTCCACCTGTCAGCCATACCCAAGGACACACACAACAGTCTTTCTTGCCTTAGTGCCCATGTATACCCCCTTGAACATTCTTATTCACATTCATTTAGCTAACTCTCACTTACTATTTAAGGTTGAAATCAAATGTTTTCAGGCAAAGCTGTTTTGGACCACTAAGATTGTGTTAGGAAAGGCCTCTTTGCGAACACCTTTCCTGTACTTACATCCATTATAGCACTATCTCTAGTACCATTGTGAATTCCTCATATTCATCTCTGTCAGCCTGTAAGCCCAGGGTTTGGATTTTATATGAGGCATAGCAGGTACTCAGTACATATGTGTATGCAGGAGTCTGGGGAACGTATGGAAGCAGAATTATCCTCCCTTTGTAATCAGAGGGCTGTGTGCCCTTGAGCCCCTTTGGACATCAGCCTCAGCTTCTATGATCCCAATTCACAGGAACTTTATTGTTTTTTAATTTTTTTTTTTTTCATTTTCTATCCATAGGCTTTCCATTTCTCTTCTATTTCATTTACCTGAACAAGATCACCTGCTCAGGTGGTTACAATTGAAGTTGTTGAAATCCTTAAAGCATTTAGAAGTGAAATATGTTTTATATACTTGTAATGCTATATACATGTAACATGCTCAAGTATTGTACTATGATAAATAATCATGTGATAAATAATCTTTATTGTGGAAAATATTACAAAATATTTTAATATTACTTTATAAGTCACTAACACTTAAATTGCAATTTCACCATCCCTCACATGAGTATTTAGAGCCATCTGACATTTTTAAGCTGTTCTTTGCATAGTTTTCAATGCTGGGATTTTATAAAGAATGAGGAATATGCTTTTTAACTATCAGAGCGAGAAAGCAGTTTCTCCAGAAATTAGCATCGAGATTCATTATATGGGTATCTTCTCTTTTCCAGTCATGCAAATGTTTTCTAATTTCTTCATATTTTACCTCATTGGTACTTTTTTGCATATTCGCATGCAGTTTGTTTTGATCTAGAAAAAAATACTTTCTTTAAAAATCACAACATAGGGTGGTGCTTGTGGCTCAATGGGTAGGACACCAGCTCCATATACCAAGGGTAGCGGGTTCAAACCTGGCCCCAGCCAAACTACAACAAATAAATAGCTGGGTGTTGTGGCAGGCACCTGTAGTCCCAGCTACTGGGGAGACTGAGGCAAGAGAATCGCCTAAGCCCAGGAGTTGGAGGTTGCTGTGAGCTGTGTGATGCCATGGCACTCTACCAAGGGTAATAAAGTGAGACTCTGTCTCTACAAAAAAAAAAAATCACAACATAATAGAAAATGTTATTTTAAGCCAAATTTAGATATGTTTGGCTTTTCTAATCAACTTTTGCTGCAATAGAAAGCCAAAATTAATGCGCAATACTGTGGAGAAATCAAATTAAAATTATTTTTTATTTTCTATCAGAGAATATTCTTTGTTCTTTATTTAAGGATCTTCTGTTTTGTTTACTTCTTCTAGTACATCTTGCATCTTTCCTAATTAAATGATTTTAGCAACAATTAGATGGCACTGCCATCAGATTGGCTGTGAGGCTGAATTTGCATGTATTTCAGAAAGATATTTTTTCTTTGGTCAGATGAAGAAATATGTTACATACTCTGAAATACTTGCAAGAGTAAGTTTTGAAACATTGTTATTATTATTACTTTTGATTGACAAATCATAATTGTATACATTTATGGGGTACGATATTTTGCTTCTTATGGATGAACAAAGAAAGTTTCTTGAGATACAATCTCCTTTTGGTGATGATACTGTGAACCTCATTGAACTCATAACAAAGGACTTAGAATATTGTGTAAACTTAGCTGATAATGCAGGGGCAGGGTTTAAGAGGATTGACTCCAGTTTTGAAATACATTCTACTGTGGGTCAAATGCTGTCACACAGTATAGCATGCTACAGAGCAATCTTTTGTGAAAGGAAGAGAGTCACGGTTGTAAACTTCGTTGTGGTGGTGTATTGATAAACTGTCAAAGCCATGCCAACCTTCACCACAACCCTGCTCCGTCAGTATCCATCAACTTTGAGGCAAGATCCTCCAGCAGCAAAATGATTATGATTCAGTTAAGGCTTAGAGCATGTTAGCATTTTTTTTTTTTAGCAATAAAGTATTTTTAATTGAGGAATATACATTGTTGTTTTAGATATAATGCTACTGCCTACCTAATTGACTAAAGTTTACTGTATATGATAAACATGGCTACCTGTACTAGGAAACAAAAATTTCTTGTGACCCTCTTTGTTGTGATATTTGCTTTATTAAGGTGGAACCAAACATGAAATATGTCTGAGGTATGCCTGTATAGGTTCCCTCCTTTCCCCACCCTATATTGCCTTCTATATCTGTTACCTTTTATCTTTTTGATAAAGGTCATCCTAACAGGTATTAGTTGTACCATATACCTTTTTGTGATTTTGGGCTTTGATTTGCCTTTCCATAAATGATTAGTGATACTGAGCATTTTTTAATGTACATATTGGCCATTTATATTTCTTCTCTTGAGCAATGTCTGTTGAGTTCCTTTGCCTATTTTTTTTTCTTTTAGATTTCTTAGGCATTTCTTTTTTTTTATTAAATAATTTATTTATTTTTTAATTGTTAAATCACAGCTGTGTACATTAGTGCAATCAAGGGGTACAATGTGCTGGTTTCATATACAATCTGAAATATTCTCATCAAACTGTTCAACGTAGCCTTCATGGTATTTTCTTAGTTATTGTATGTAAACATTTGTATTCTGCATTTAGTAGGTTTCACCTGTACCCATTCTAAGATGCACTGTAGGTGAGGCCCCACCCATTACACTACCTCCACCCCGACTTCCCCAATTCCTTCCCCTTCCTTGGCCCTTTCCCCATATTCTTGTGCTATAGTTGGGTTATAGCCTTCATATGAAAGCTATAAATTAGCTTCATAGTAGGGCTGAGTACATTGGATACTTTTTCTTCCATTCTTGAGATACTTTGCTAAGAAGAATATGTTCCAGCTCCATCCATGGAAGCATGAAAGAGGTAAAGTCTCCATCTTTCTTTAAGGCTGCATAATATTTCGTGGTATACATGTACCACAATCTACTAGTCCATTCGTGGGTCGATGGGCACTTGAGCTTCTTCCATGACTTAGCAATTATGAATTGGGCTGCAATAAACATTCTGGTACAGATGTCTTTGTTATATTGTGATTTTTGGTCTTCTGGGTATATACCTTGTAAAGGAATTATAGGATCGAATGGAAGGTCTATTTTTAGATCTCTAAGTATTCTCCAAACATCCTTCCAAAAGGAACGTATTAGTGTGCATTCCCACCAGCAGCATAGAAGTGTGCCCTTTTCTCCACATCCACGCCAACATCTCTGGTTTTGGGATTTTGTTATGTGGGCTACTCTTACTGGGGTTATGTGATATCTCAAAGTAGTTTTGATTTGCATTTCTCTGATGATTAAGGATGATGAGTTTTTTTTCATGTGTCTGTAGATCATGCATCTGTCTTCTTTAGAGAAGTTTCTCTTCAAGTCCTTTGCCCACCCTGAAATGGGATCACTTGTTCTTTTTTTGCTAATACATTTGAGATCTCTGTGGATTCTGGTTATTAAACCTTTATCAGAGGTATAACCTGCAAATATTTTCTCCCATTCTGAGGGCTGTCTGCTTGCTTTACTTACTATGTTCTTGGCTGTGCAGAAGCTTTTTAGTTTGATCAGGTCCCAGTAATATATTTTTGATACTGCTTCAATTGCCTGGGGAGTCCTCCTCATAAAATATTCACCCAGGCTGATTCCTTCAAGAGTTTTTCCTGCATTTTCTTCAAGTATTTTTATAGTTTCATGTCTTAAGTTTAAATCTTTTATCCAGTGAGAGTCTATCTTAGTTAATGGTGAAAGGTGTGGGTCCAGTTTCAGTCTTTTACAGATCGCCAGCCAGTTCACCCAGCACCATTTGTTAAATAGGAAATCTTTTCCCCACTGAATGTTTTTAATTGGCTTGTCAAAGATCAAATAACGGTAAGTAGCTGGATTCATCTCTTGGTTCTCTATTCTGTTCCAGACATCTACTTCTCTGTTTTTGTGCCAGTACCATGCTGTTTTGATCACTATCAATTTATAGTACAGTCTGAGGTCTGGTAGCATGATTCCTCCTGCTGTGTTTTTAATTCTGAGTAATGTTTGGCTATTCAAGGTTTTCTCTGATTCCATATAAAACAAAGTATTATTTTATCAAGATCTTTAAAATATGACATGGAACTTTGATAGGAATTGCATTAAAAGTATATATTGCTTTGGGTAGTATAGACATTTTATTGATGTTGATTCTTCCCAGCCATGAGCATGGTATGTTTTCCCATTTGTTAACATCTTCAGCTATTTCTTTTCTTAAAGTTTCATAGTTCTCTTTATAGAGATCTTTCACATCCTTTGTTAGATAAACTCCCAAATATATCATCTTCTTTGGCACTACTGTGAAAGGAATAGAGTCCTTGACTGTTTTTTCGGCTTGGCTATTGTTGGTATATATAAAGGCTACAGGTTTATGGGTGTTGATTTTGTAGTCTGAGACATTGCTGTGTTCCTTGATCACTTCTAAAAGTTTTGTAGTAGAATCCCTAGTGTTTTCCAGGTATACGATCACGTCATCTGCGAAGAGAGAAATTTGATCACTTTTGACCCTATGTGGATACCCTTGATCACCTTTTCTTCCCTACTTGCAATGGTTAAACTTCCATTACAATGTTAAAGAGCAATGGAGACAATGGGCAACCTTGCCTGGTTCCTTATCTAAGTGGAAATGATTTCAATTTAACTCCATTCAATACGATATTGGCTGTGGGTTTGCTGTAGATGCCCTCTGTTAGTTTAAGAAATGTCCCTTCTATAGCAATTTTCTTAAGTGTTTTGATCATGAAGGGATGCTGGATATTATTAAAAGCTTTTTCTGCATCAATTGAGAGAATCATATGGTCTTTATTTTTTAGTTTGTTTATGTGCTGAATTACATTTATAGATTTATGTATATTGAACCAGCCTTGAGACCCTGGGATAAATCCCACTTTGTCATGGTGTATAATTTTTTTTGATGTATTGTTGGATGTTTTTAGGATCTTATTGAGTATTTTTGCATCAATATTCATTAGTGATATTGGTCTATATTTTTCTTTTCTTGTTGGGTCTTTCCCTGGTTTAGGGATCAAGGTGATGTTTGCTTCATAGAATGTGTTTGGAAGTATTCCTTCTTTTTCTATATTTTGGAAGAGGTTTAGTAATATAGGTACTAGTTCTTCTTTAAAGGTTTGGTAGAATTCTGACGTAAAGCCATCTGGTCCTGGGCTTTTCTTTTTAGGGAGATTTTGTATAGTTGATGCTATTTCAGAACTTGATATAGGCCTGTTCAACATTTCCATTTTGTTCTGGCTAAGTCTTGGTAGGTGGCATACTTCCAAGTATTGGCCGAGTTCTTTCAGATTTTCGTATTTCTGAGAGTAAAGTTTCTTGTAATATTCGTTAAGGATTTTTTGAATTTCTGAGGGGTCTGTTGTTATTTCATCTTTACCATTTCTGATTGATGAAATTAGAGATTTTACTCTTTTTTTCCTGGTTAGGTTGGCCAAAGGTTTATCTATTTTATTGATCTTTTCAAACAACCAACTTTTGAATTTATTCATCTGTTGTATAATTCTTTTGTTTTCAATTTTATTTAATTCTGCTCTGATTTTGGTTATTTCTTTTCTTCTGCTGCATTTGGGGTTGGAATGTTCTTCCTTCTCCAGTTCCTGAGATGCCCCATTATGTTATTAATTTCCTCTCTTTCTGTTTTCTTGAGGAAGGCTTGCAGTGCTATAAATTTCCCTCTTAGGACTACCTTTGCAGTATCCCAGAGGTTCTGATAATTCGTGTCTTCATTGTCATTTTGTTCCAAAAATTTGGTGATTTCCTTCTTAATCTCATCTATAACCCATCTATCCTTCAGTATAAGGTTATTTAGCTTCCATGTTCTTGTACGAGTATGCAGATTCCTTTTGTTATTGAGTTCAACTTTTATTCCATGATGGTCTGAGAAGATGCAAGGGATAATTCGTATTTTTTTAAATTTGCTGAGGTTAGATTTGTGGCCTAGGATGTGGTCGATTTTGGAGTATATTCCGTGGGCTGATGAGAAGAATGTGTATTCAGTTTTGTTGGGATGAAATGTTCTATAGATGTGTGTTAAGTCCAGATGTTGAATGGTTAAGTTTAAATCTAAAATTTCTTTGCTTAGCTTCTTTTTGGAGGATGTATCCAGCACTGCTAAAGGGGTGTTAAAATTTCCAACCACTATGGAACTGGAGGAAATCAAGTTGCTCATGTTTGTTAGAGTTTCTCTTATAAATTGATGTGCATTCTGGTTGGGTGCATAAATATTAATAATTGAAATCTCATCATATTGAGTATTACCTTTAACAAATATGAAGTGTCCATCCTTATCCTTCCTTATTTTGGTTGGTTTAAAGCCTATTGCATCTGCGAATAGGATTGCAATGCCTGCTTTTTTTCTGCTTTCCATTTGCCTGGGGTATAGATGACCATCTCTTCACCTTGAGTCTATATTTGTCTTTTAATGGAAGATGTGATTCTTGGATGCAGCAGATATCTGGCTTGAGTTTTTGTATCCAACCTGTGCCTCTTTAGAGGACAATTTAAACCATTCACAATAATTGAGAATATTGATAAAACTTTCGGGAGTCCAGTGGACATTTTTAATCCTTTTGCGACTGTGGAAGTTGGAATTTGATCAAAATTTTCTGGGTGGGTTTCCTTTTGTGGTGGAGGATTACACTGGTCTTTATGGAGCATAGGTCTGAGAATATCCTGGAGAGCTGGTTTAGTTGTAGCAAATTTCTTCAACATGTGAATGTCATTAAAGTATTTAATTTCTTCATCATGAATGAAACTCAGTTTAGCTGGGTAGAGGATCCTGGGTTTAAAGTTTTTTGTTTTAGGAGATTAAAAGTCAATGACCATCCTCTTCTAGCTTGAAAGGTTTCAGCAGAGAGATCTGCAGTTATTTTAATATTCTTCCCCTTGTAGGTAATGGTTTTCTTTCATCTGGCTGCTTTCAGAATTTTCTCCTTCATATTAACTTTAGTAAAATTTATTATGATGTGTCTGGGAGATGTGTTATTCAGGTTGAGTCGTGCTGGAGTTCTGAAACTGTCTGCTATCTGAATTTTAGAATCTTTGGCATGTCTGGAAAGTTCTCATTCATAATCTCATGGAGAAGGGACTGTGTGCCTTGTGAAGCCACTTAATCACTTTCGGGGATCCCTATAAGATGAATATTGGTTTTCTTCAAATTATCCCAGAGCTCTCTGAGAGAGTGATTTGTTTTTGCCCTCCATTTCTCTTCCTCTCTGAGAGTTTGGGAGTGTTCGAAAGCTTTGTCTTCAATGTCAGAAATCCTTTCTTCTGCTTGCTCCATTCTGTTCCTGAGGGATTCTACTGTGTTTCTCAAATCTTTGAGGGCTGCAACTTCTTGTCTCAATGTGTCAAAATCTTTGGTCATTTGTTCTTTGAATTTGTTGAATTCTTGAACCATCTTTTGGGTTACTGCTTGGAATTCTAATTCGATCTTATTTGCTATCCAGATTCTGAATTCAATTTCTGACATCTCAGCTATTTGTGCTTGAGGTCTTGTGCTATGTCTGCCCCATTGATCCCTGGGGGAGTTGATCTACTCTGATTATTCATATTGCCAGAGTATTTCCTTTGATTTCATCTCATGATTGTTTTTCACCTTTGCCTCTGGCCGTCCTCAGAGTTGGGGTCCTGTCTCTCCGAGATTAGACCTGGGGAGATCACTCTATTGTTGCTTGATCTTTGTAGTGAGTGACCCTGTGTAGCTCTTCTGGGGCTGTCCCAGCCAGGGAGTTCTGGTTGTGGGAGCAATTCCTGAGTGTGATACCCCCAGATCCAGCAACAGGGCAGGGGGTGGTGCACATGGTTCTGAGAGTGCCTGGCGCCCATTGACTTTGGCACAGAGGGCCCAAGGCTGCAGCAGTCTCGGGCCAGGAGAAGGGCTCCACGCAGAGGCAGGGAGGGCTCTGGCTCCTGGAGTTCCTGGTCAGGGTGTGGGGAGGCCTGGCAGGTGGGGTAGCTGGTCCATGCGCAGCTCTTACCAGGGTCTGGGAGGGTGCCGATTGCAGGTCCTGGTGCAGCTCTTTCCGTTGTCCAGGAGGGTCTTGATGCAGCTCTTCCAGAGTTCTGGGAGGGTGCTGATTGCGGGTCCTGATGCAACAATTCCAGGGGTCTGGGAGGGTGCCGATTGCGGGTCCCTGCGCATCTCTTCTGAAGGTGGGAGGGTGCTGATCATGGGTGGCTTTGCCCATTTTTTTAAAGCAGGTTATTTAGTTTCTTACTATTGAGTTGTTTCACTTCCTTATCAGATTTATAGTTTATACATGTTTTTCCCCATTCTGTGGATTGTCTCGTCACTTGTTTCCTTGGCTGTGCAGTGGCTCTTTAGTTTGATTCCATCACATTTGTCTGTTTTTGCTTTTAATGCCTATACTTTTGGGGTCATATAAAAGAAATATTGCTCAGACCTATTTTCTTTTAGCATTTCCATAGTTTCACATCTTATATTTAAGTCTTTAATCCATTTTGTTTAATTTTTTCCTGGCAAAGACTTCCAGTATAATGTTGAAAAGAAGTAATGAACATGGGCATTCTTTCTTGTCCCTGATCTTAGAGGAAAGGTTTTCAGTTTTTCACCATTGAAAATGATGTTAGTTATACATTTGTCACATATGATCTTTATTGTGTTGGGATAAATTGCCTCTATATGTAATCTGTTTTTATTATGAATGAGAGTTGAATTTTGTCACTTTTTCTTATCTACTGAGATGATCACTGAAAATTGTCTATTCTTGTCTTTTGCCTGATTTAAAAATTTTTAATTATGTATACATGTTATATATATTTATAATACATGTGATTTTTTAAAACATTTCCTGCTTTTAAGGGGGTTGTTTCTTTTTTAATGATTTGTTTGAGTGTCTTATAGAATTTGAACATTAGTTGGTGAATATTTTCCCTCTTTCTATATGATGTTTATTTACTCTGTCAATTGTTTCTTTTGCTGTGCAGAAATTTTTTGGTTTAATTAAGTCCAATTTGTTTATTTTTGTATTCATTGTATTTGCTTTTGGGGTCTTGATTATAAATTCATTACCTAAGTCAATGTCAAGGATAGTTTTTCATAGGTATTCTTCTAATGTTTGTACTTTTTCACATCTTAGTTTTAAGTCTTTAATCCATCTTGAGTTAATTTTCGTACTAGGTGAAAGGGATCCAGATTCATTTTTTTTGCATGAGGCTATCCAATTTTCTCAGCATCGTTTTTCTCAGAGTAGTTTTCTCCATTGTGTATATTTGTTTTAGTAAAAATTGATTGGTTGTAGGTAATTGGCTTTATTTCTGGGTTCTCTATTCTGTTCAAATGGGCTATGTGTCTACTTTTAGACCAACCAGTACCATGCCGTTTTAGTTCCTATCACCCTGTAGTAGAATTTGAAGTTAGGTAATGTCAATGCCTCTAGTTTTTTTCTTTTAGTTCAGGATTTGGCTAGTCTTATTTGGTTCCATATGAATTTTGGAGTTGTTTTTTTCTAATTCTTGAAAGAATGACATGGGCTATTTGATAGTAATTGCATTGAATCTGTAAATCACTTCAGGCAGGATGGACATTTCAATCCATGAGCATGGGATGGTGTTACATTTGTTTATGCCAACTACTGTTTCTTTCATCAGTGTTTTGTAGTTCTTCTTGTAGATATCTTTCACCTCCTTGGTTACATACATTACAAGGTTTTTTTTTCAGTTATTGTAAATGGGATTGAGTTCTTGATTTGATTCTGAGCTTGATTGTTATTAGTGTATAGAAATGCTACTGATTTCTGTACATTTGTTGATTTTGTAACCAGAAATTTTACTAAATTCATTTATCAATTTAGGAGTCTGTCATTAGGGTTTTACCGGTATAACAGTATGCTTTAATTTCCCCCCATTCAGTATGATATTAGCTGTGGGTTTGTTAAATATGGCTTTTATTATTTTGAAGTATGTTTAGTCTATGCCTGATTTGTAGAAGTGATGTTAGACTTCATTGGATGCTTTTTCTGCATGTGTTGAGATGATCATACAGTTTTTTTTTTTTTTTTTTTGGTTTTTGGCCAGGGCTGGGTTTGAACCCGCCACCTCTGGCATATGGGACTGGCACCCTACCCCTTTGAGCCACAGGAGCTGCTCAATCATACAGTTTTTGTTTTAAATTCTGTTTATGTGGTAAATCACATTTATTGATTTGTGAATGACAGGACATCCTTACATCCCTGGGATGAAATCCACTTGATCATGGTGAATTATCTTTTCATTTGCATCTGGCTTTGATTTGCTAGTATTTTATTGAAGATTTTTACCTCTGTTTTCATCAAGGATATTAGTCTGTAGTTTTGCTTTTTGTTGTTGCATACTTTCCTGGCTTTGGATCAGGGTGGTACCATAGAATGAGTTAGGGAGTATTGATTCACTTCTTTTCAGTCTTTTGGCAGGTACTAGTTCTTTATAGGTCTGGCAGAATTTAGCTGTGTATCCATATGGTCTTGAGATTTTTTTAGTTGGGAGATATTTTTACTATTGATTTAATCTTGCTATTCATTATTGTGCTGTCCAGAATTTCTATTTATTTCTGAATCAAGCTTGGAAGGTTATGTGTTTTCAGGAATTTATTCATTTCCTCTAGATTTTCTAGTTTGCATGTGTAGATATTCATAATTGTCACAAATAATTCATTTGTACTTCTATGGTATTAGTTTTAATGTCTCCCTATTTATTTGTTATGGAGTTTATTTGAATCCTTTCTCTTCTTTTTGTGGTTATTCTAGCTAGTGGTGTATCAATTTTATTTATCTTCTCTCTCAAGATAAAAATCTTTGTTTCATTGATATTTTGTGTTTTTTCTTTTTTAAATTTCAATGTCATTGAATTCTGCTATGAATTTTGATATTTCTAGTCTTTTGCTAGCTTTGGGTTAGGTTCGTTCTTGTTTTTCTAGTTCCTCAAGGTATAATATGAGTTGTAAAATCTGTGATTTTTCTCTTTTTGATGTAGTTTAGTTCTATAAACTTTTCCTTTAGCATTCTTTTTGCTTTATCTCAGAGATTTTTTTAGCTGTATCTTTATTAACATTCATTTTGAAAAAAAATTTAAATTTACATCTTAATTTCATCATTGACCTGAATTTCATCATTGACCTGAAGATCATTCAGTAGCAGATTGTTTCATTTCCATGTTATTTGTATAGTTTGGAGAGCTCCTCTTGGAATTGATTTCTTGTTTTATTCCATTGTGTTTTGAGAAGATACTTGGTATAATTTCAATTTTAAAAATGTATTGAGATTTATTTTCTGGCCTAATAGATAACCTATCTTAGAAAATATTTTACTATTGAGGAGAAAGTATATTTTACAGTTGTGGGTGGACTCTTTATTAAATGTCTGTTAGAATCATTTGTTCCAGTTTCCAATCTGAGTCCAGTGTTTCTTTGTTGATTTCTTGCCTCAATTTCCTATATAGTTCTGTCATTGAAGTGTTTCATACAATTAATGTATTGTGGTTTATTTCCATTCTTAGTTCTTGTAGCATTTGTTTTGTGAATCTGGTAGCTTTGATGTTAGGTGTACATCTACTTAGGATTGATCTATCTTTTTATTGATTTGATCCCTTTATCATTATATAATGACCATCTTTGTTTTTTTTACTATAGTTGATTTAAAGAGTTTTATGTGACAGAAGAATAGCTGCTCCTGCTCATATTTGTTTTTATTTTCTTGGAATAATTTTTTCTATTTCTTTACCTTGAGAAAAAGTTTCTTTACCTTGAGTCTATGAGAACTTTCTGAGTTAAGTAGGTCTCTTGGAGTCAGTAGATATTTAGGCTGTGTATTTTATCAATTTATATTTTTTAAATGGGGCATTAAGATCATTACCTTTCATATGTATATTGATATATGAGATACTGTTGCAGATATGTTGATTGTTAAAAGGTTGCTTTGTATTCTCTGTGGGTGTTTTTATACTGTTGAGTATCAACATTTTGTTTCAATGTTTAAAACTCTACGTGTTTATTGAAGGGCTGGTCTACTGGTGGCAGATTCTTGTATTATGTGGTTTTCTGGGAAAGACTTTATTTCTCTTTAATTTATTAATTTTATTTTTACAGGGTATAACATTCTTGGCTGACAGTTATTCTGATTAATAAGATTAAAGATAGGACTGCAATCTTTTTTGTACTGGAAGGTTTCTACCAAGAAGTCTGCTGTTCATTTGGTGGATTTTCATTTCTAAGAACCTTGATGTTTTCATTTCACACCTCATTGGAGTTCCTCCTTCACTTCGACTTTGCTCACTCTCATGACTATGTGCCTTGGTGATTACCTTTTTCTAATATGCCAGGAGTTCATTGAACTTCTTGTATATTGTGTCCAAATCTGTGGCAGCATCAGGGAATTTTTCGTCCATTAGTCTCTCAAATAGGTTTTCCATGATTTCTGCTTTGTTTTTCCTCTCCCTTGAAGATACACATGATTCTTATATTTGGGTGTTTTACATAATCCTATATTTCTTGGACACTTTATTCATTTATTTTGATTCTTTTTTCTTCATTTTTGACTGACTAATCTAATTCAAAAGCCTTGCCTTTGAGCTCTGAACTCTTTCTTCTGCTTGGTCTAGTCTGTTGTTAAAACTTTCTCCTATAATTTGAAATTTCCTAAATGACTCATTTCCAGAAGTTTTATTATTTGAAAAAAAATTTATGTCCTTAGTGAATTTTTCATTTATTTTCTGAATTATTTATTTGGTTTCTTTGTGTTGGTTTTCAACTTTCTTATAAATGACATTGAGCTTAATTGCAAACCATATTTTGAATTTCACTTTTGACATTTCAAGTTTCCTTTTGGTTGGAACCAATAGCTGGAGAGCTTGTGTAATCTTTTTAGGGTCTCAAAACAGGCTTCAAAACATTTTTTTTTCCTAGAGTTTGTATGCTGGTTTCTCTTCTCTTAGCTCAAAACAGATAGCTTTGTGGTTCACCTGCCCTCCTTTGCTAGGCATTCTGCTGCTTAGTGTAGAGAGGGAAGATGAGCTGCCTCTTCTTCATGCATGTAATTACCCACAACTGTTTTGCTGGAAATTTGGATTGGCTGGAACTCAGACCCTTGGCAGAGTGTTTAAGTGCCACTGGTGGTGGTGAACTAGATTAGGTAATCCCCAGCCTAGACTCCAGAATTACATGCTTGAGTCCTGAGGGGACAAAAGCATGACCAGGCTGGCAAACTTGCCTTAAGCTCCCCTGAGGTTCAGGTACTGGGGATAGGGAAGAGTGAGGTGATTTCCTGGCCCAGAAGCATACTCAGATAAGAGAATTTCACACATTTGTATATATTCCTAAATTTTTCTTGTTATTTATACCTAGTTCCATGCTATGATTTGAAAAGATATTTGATATAATCTAAATCCTCTTAAACTTGTAAGATTTGTTTTGCTGTCTAACATAACCATCTAGCCTGGAGAATGTTCTGTTTCCATTTAAGAAGAATGTGTGTTCTGTTGTTTGATGGAATGTTCTTTATATGTCTGTCAGTTCTGTTTGGTCTAAATAATTTAAGTCCAAGGTTTTCTCACCAATGTTCTGTCTGGATGATCTATCTGTTATTGAAAGTGGGGTATTGAGGTTCCCTAGTATTATTGCATTGCAGTCTATCTCTCCCCTCATATCATTTACTGCTTGCTTTATATACAGTAGAACCTCTGTAAGTTGACCACCCAAGGGACTGTAACAAACTCAACACATGGAGGTGGTCAACATGAGGACCTAGGCCCACTATACTGATATGTACATGTGGTGCATGTCTGGTTTATGAAAATTAAGTCAATTTAAGGAGGTGGTCAATGTAGGGAGGGTCAATTATGGAGGTTCCATTGTATTTAGGTTTTTAGGTGTTCTAACATCGGGTACATATATATTTACAATTGTTATAACTTCTTGGTGATTTAATCACTTTATGTTATGATCTTCCTTGCCTCTGCTTTGTATTTTTTGACTTTAAATCTATTTTGTCTGTTATAAATATAACTACCTTGCTCTCTTTGAGTTTCCATTTGTGTCTATATCTTTTCCACTCCTTCGCTTTTAGTCTATGAAATTATTCTCTTATAGGCAGTGTATGGTTGAATCTTATTGTTTTAGAAAAAAGTCTTCCTTTCTAAAGGACAGACTTGCTGGGTAAAGTACTCTTGATTGACAGTCTTTTTCTTCAGCACTTTTACTATATCACCCCACTGTTTTCTAATTTACAGGGTTTGTGCTGGGCAAATTCTGGCTTATTTTCTTTACTATGTTAGCTCAACTGTCTTAGGACTATTCTAGACAATCTTTTAAGTGAATGACTAAATGGAAGAACATTTATTTTCCTTATTCAGGCTATAACTTTTACTTTCTACAACAGGTACAAAACTAATGAAAAAAAATCAATAATTTTAACTTCAAGGATAGGCTGTACCCTCGATACAGGCAATAAGGGGGCACATTGTCTTTAGAGAATTCAAAAATAACAAAGTGAGCTAAGTTAGTGTGTGATTTTAACTGTCACAATGTACCAACAATTCTAACATCAGTGATAAAATTCTCTCTGAAACAAAAGTCTTTTGTTTATCTAAGTCTTGAACAATTTCTGCAGCTTACTGTTGAGATGTAATAATATCTATTTAAATTAGCATGTTTTATTACTTATTCCTTAAGAACCATTGTATTCTGCATTGTAATTTGTAGGACTTGGATTTATAATTCTGATATGCACACAGACTTAGCCATGTGTGCTTATTCGAGTGTTAGTTATGAAAGGTTTAAAATTATACAAGGGGTTTAGACTCAGTCCTTCCTCTCTTTCCTCCTCATTCTCTCTCCTTTTCCTTTCCACTTCCTTATTAAAAATTACTCTTAGAAATGATTCTGAAACTCAGTCAAACTAAAGTCTAATATTGCAATATCCTTAAGAGTATTCATGCTTTATAAAGTTAAACCAAATGAATGAATTTTCTTGTTAGAATTTCAGATGTCACTTAGCTGGGTGAATAGGGTAGATATTTATGGGAAGGAATAGGGCTCTTGATATAATCTTGAAACTATAATGTACTTTGCTGGTACCATCTTTGTACTTACTTCTAAGGACTTTTATGATCATGTGGTTTTCTTTAGCCTTTGTATGTATGCTATAGAAATGCTTTTACTTTTCATTTTTAAAGACCACTGTGGTTTGAACTTTAGTTCTATAGGCCTAAGTACAGCCCAGGGAAATTTTGGAGATCCAAAGCTTGAAATAGTAAGAATCTTTTCTGGAATTCCCAGTGAAAGTGCCATAATGGTTAAAGGTATTTTTTTCTTTAATTCCAAAGGAGGCATTGTAGAACGTTATCAGAGACATCTAAAATTCTATTAAGAATGACATTTATATACAACATTTCAGAGAAATCATTCACTTTCTGTAGATAAATATTTCAAATTGTAGAAGTTTCATTAAGCCCAAGGATGGAAAAAAGAGCAAAGGTCAACAGAAGACAGTCCTTATTCGATTCACTCTTTTCATCTCTCATGAATTTCAGTATCGTAGGAAAGAATCTGAAATGAAACTGAGAATGTTTGCTTTACAATTTACAAAGAAAAAGGGGGACCTTTAAGAATTAGCTTTGGGCGGACAAACTATTGTATTAAATAACTTTTTGATGTCATGATATATGGGGTTACTAAGTCATTCTTGAAGTTACATAAAATGAACAGTCAGTAGGAAGATGCTTAAATTTTTAGATTTAAAGTAGAGAAATGGTATGTATTTGTTAACTAGGAATAATATTTCCTCTTTTTGATTTCAGAGAGTAGTCATAAAATCTCATTATATTAATTTTGAATAACTGGAAAATAATGAGAGACACCGGCAAGAGACTGGAAGCCAAATGACAAAGATTGAGAGCAAATACTTCAGAATAATGACATCTTTGATAAGTCTATTACATTGGCATCTTTAACCATGAGAAATCTCTGCAGGGAATTAATGAATGATGGGTAAAAAAATTTAAACAAAGAATCTTCAAAAGAGAATCTTTCATGGTACTTGGAAATAGAATGAAAGAGACCAAAGGCTAGTTTCTGTGCCAGGGCAAAATAAAAAAAGGTCAAAAGTAGGATCAAAAACAACAGGCTATGTGAAGCTCTCTGAGAAACTGGGAAAGAGATAAATTCAACAGGGAAGCTATTTATATTGTAAACGATAAAAACATTGAAAAGTTTTTTTTTTTTTTAATGTTGGGGATTCATTGAGGGTACAGTAAGCCAGGTTACATTGATTGCAATTGTTAGACAAAGTCCCTCTTGCAATCATGTCTTGCCCCCATAAAGTGTGACACACACCAAGGCCCCACCCACATTGAAAAGTTTTATTTTAGAAATGTAATATAATATAAATATCTGAAGCTTATTTAATACAGTAGAGAAATAACCATAGGCAACAAATAGCCTCCTTAATTTTTAATTTAAGGAACAAATTTAAAGAAAATTGGTTTTATGGATATCACAGACCTATAGTATTTTTCCATGTCAGATGTTACAAAAAATTTATGCTGAAAACATATTCTCAAGTATTGTTTACATATTCTAAATTATTGAGAGCCTAAAGTATACAATTCTAGGGTTATGCTGGTATATAAAAATATGTTCTGAAAAGTTTAAAGTGTTATCAGACAAAAATTTTTATTATAGAAGTATTCTATTTTAAATATCAAATGAATATTATCACAGAAATATGTGAACCTAAAAAGCAATCAATTCTTATTGATTGGTAAGAACGTTTTATAAATTAGAGCACACTAATTTTTTTGTTTTCATATGTATTATAATATTTTTGCATTAAAATTTTTTGTAGCAATGACTATTTATGGATGGAGTACTTTATTAAGTCCCAGGCATTCTGCTTAATAATGGAACTATTCCCATGAACAAGTTTCACATCTATTAATCTCATAGATAGATTCCTTCACTAGCTTTTTTAATATGTACTATGCTTAGAAAGTCCTTCCCACACTAGCACTTAGAAAACGGTTAGCTATTTTTTATTCTGGAGTTTGTATGATTTCAATTTTTTTATTTAAATTTTTGAAATATTGAGAATTTCTTTTATTATATGGACATTTGAACTTCTAAATAATTTTGCTAGCCTAGTTTAAATAAAATATTATACATTTAGAAATATTTAGAATGTTTTCTTCTGATTATTTCTGCGTACCATATGCTAACATTTCCCCTCCTGAATGCTCTTTTCCATTTTGTGGTAATAAATCGGGAGGGGGAGAGTTGGGAGAAATAAATACAGGCAACTGGAACACAGGACCCTAAGCTTAAGTGTATGAGAGCTGAGAAAACTCAGCTAGAAAATATATTTCTCAATATAGAACTAGAATATCTTTCAAAAACAGACAATCCTGAAAAGTTTAGCTAATGTCAAAGGTTTTATTAGACAAGACACATGAGGACTAAATTGGATGGCATTCTTCTCTTGATTTAATAATCTCATATGCAAATTTATAGTACCTTTTAGTGTGATTATAGGTACAAATTAAACTTAACTGTTTATTATTTAATGAGACCATTTTAATAGCTAACATAGAGCTCTTTGCTGATCTAGGGTTATACAATTCAATTGTTTTCTTCCTAAGTGATTTCTTTTTTAAAGAGAAGTGATTGGGTTCTACAGGGTATATGAATAAATGCACTTTTCTACATATCATGTAATATCTCACTGATCTGGTTTAACAGTAAAGTGAGAAGAAAGAAAATATCAAGTTTGAATTAATTAAAAATCTGAATTTAATTAATAGAACGTGTCATAAGGTTTAGACATGCCTGATAGACCTTTGTCTTTGAATAAAACAATCTTTGAGTTTCAGTTTTTGCCTGTGTAGAATGATGGTCACACTGGCTGACCAGGCTACCAATCCTTTGATAATTAAATAAGATAATGCAAATTATGATGGTCTTTGCAAACTGTAAAACATCATATGTACATTCTCTATTGCTGTTATTAATATAGAGTATGTAAATGAACAATCTGTTTATCCTAGGTCTGTGCTATAGAAAAGACAACTCACTAACATCGACTATATGCATTTGATTTACAGTTTTTAACAAAGTCTGGCTTTCTAAATAGGCTAAACATTTCTCTAGTAATTCTCATTATTTTAACATATCTATGGACTAAGTCATTAACTTTATGAAAAAGTAGTTTACTGTGTAACATCAAGAAATATTAGCATGTGCTATTGCAGTCATTAGATAGACAATAATTAACATAAAAATTCATTCTTCTCATTAAATACTTTAATGTCTGATTATACTTGGTATCTTTCTTTCATTTTGTTGTTATTTACTTGTTAAGTGGGATA
This sequence comes from Nycticebus coucang, assembly GCF_027406575.1. Lineage (NCBI taxonomy): Eukaryota > Metazoa > Chordata > Mammalia > Primates > Lorisidae > Nycticebus > Nycticebus coucang. Next base: position 80,309,973 of record NC_069786.1, read on the forward strand.
ATGAGAAAATTCTAATTTTTATATTAAATCATTTGCCCATGAAGAACGGCTTCTATAAATGTGCTGTTCACTAATGTCAGAAAAAGTATGTAACTCAGCCAAATTTTGGGTATAAATGTACCCTTTGCAAATGGTTTTGCTACACAGAACCTATACAATCTTAGGCAAGATCACTACTTGCTTTGTTTCTCAGTTTCTTCACTTAAAAATGAACGTAGTAATACAATCTATTGTATTGGGTTGTTGAGAGAAGTAAATAGTGGTACAACCTCCAAAGCTGACCACCTGCCTGCATTGACCAACTCCTTACGTTAACCTAATTTTCAAAGACTGGACACACACCACACGTACGTATTGATAACGTAGGTGTCGTTCTCACCTCTGTATGTTGACCAGTTTGTTACGGTCTCTTGGGTGGTCAACTTACCGACGTTCTAATAATTTAGACCATAGACAGACTGTAACTAATTTAGAACATAAACTGGGAAACTGTGAACATTTAGTGATTTTATTCTTAATTGTGTCATCTTGATTTCCACAACTGTGTTAAAAGTTGAAAACATCATAAATAGTTTCCTTCATAATAGTTTCCTGTCTGTGAAATTTTGAATGCATAGCAAAATGATGTGTTACTTTTCAGATGACGCTAATACAGAATTCTAACTTCAGCACATGCCCACATAGGCTAAAGTGGTCTTTAATGAATTATAAATCACTGTTACTCAAACAAGTAAATAACTATAATTTCAGCTTATTTATTCAGTTGGGGAAAAGCAGATATGTTTTATTAGTTTATTTTTATTTATCTCAGCCACCTGTCTGCTGGTATGCATCCCAATCAGTCAATGAAAACAGTATCTGCCAATTCATATTGTGTGCACGCTGTTTGCAGTCTACTTCTGGTGTTTGGTGGGGGCAAGGATGGGGCTGTTCACAGGGGTGTGTGTGTGATTCAAGTAAGGAAAACACTGTATCAGAGCTACAAGTAAGGTTCAACTTATTTGGAGAAATATTACTTACTCTTGCACTTTGTCCTGTGCTGCTTTGGTGATTCAGAGAAAGAAAGGTGAGCATTGAACTGTGTCTTCACTGAAGCAGAGACACATGGTGCATTAGTTTCCTTGGGCTTTAAATACAATGTACCACAAACTGATTAGGTTAAAACAATAGAAATTTGTTTTCTTACAGTGCCGGAGGCCACAAGTCTGAAATCAAGGTGTGAGCAGAGTTGGTTCCTCAGTGGGGCCTCCGAAGGGGAATCTGTTCCATGTCCTTTTTTAGCTTCTGGTGGCTCCTGGCAACCCTGGTATTCTTTGACTTCTAACTCCATCAGTCTAATCTCTGCTCCCATGTTCATAAGGTCTTCTTCCCTGTGTCTCTGTCCCTCTCCTTATTTTGTAAGTACATCAGTCATGCTGGATTGAAGGCCCACGGTAATGCAGTCTGCCCTCATCTTAACTTGATTACATCTACAAAGACCTTACCTCCCAGTAGGAGCACTTTCACAAGTACCAGAAGTAAGAACTTAAACTTCAACCCACTGTGCAGAGAAGAGGGAAGAATATACTAGACTAGAAAGACATAAAAGCAACACACTTTTAAACATTTTTCTATTTGTTTCTGTTGTTTACTTGAATTTCACCCTGTTTTAGGGTGACTGAGATACTAGCAAAACTGAGTGCTTCCCTTTAATGAAAATACTGAAATTTCTTCATTTTAGATGTAAATGGCAGTATTTTGTGTTTGTTTTGCTATCACTGGGATATGAATTAGACAAAATTTTATTATTTTTGAATACTGTAAAGTTGTTATGTAATTCCTACTTAAAAAGAATAATGCTAAGAATAAAATCAAAACAACCCTGTCAATGTGCACATTACTCTAGGATGAGAATTTTCTCATCGTTTAGGACAAAAATTTCCTTGAATTTTCTGATCAGTTCTTCCTATATTTCTATTAGCAGAGGTTTCTTTATCAAAGCAAATAAGATCCTGAACATTAAAAAATTCTAATCTGGGGAATTAGGATTAGCCAACATTAGAAAAACTCAGTGAAACCGGCAACTATCATCTAGCCAGAATCAAAGTAGACCCTATAAACTCCTTACACCTAGAATTGGAAGAGCAATGATGAAATTGTTTCATTTTACTAGATGTGTCAACTTTGCTAGGTATTTATCCTTATTTTCAATAGAGAAATGAATTGTACTACTGAAGTAGAGATCGTGTCTCTTTCTATCAAGATTAGAGTTATGGGATAATGTGTCCGCTCCCCTTTAAAAGAGAATATAAAGAGCTGATAGCTGTGAACATGGAAGGAAGGAATATATTATTTCATTGAACTTTTTGTGAATAACAAATGTTTACCAAAGATAATCATATATTTCATGAGCTTCTGCAGTCTCATAAATTTATCTTTATTTTGTTGTGCAGTTTGATTCTTTTTTATACCATTTAAAATCTGCAATCAATATATTTAATGCCATCCATGAATAATAATCTAATTAAGGAGGAAAATGAGCAGTTAATAAAGGTCAATGAAACAATTAACCATTCAGTTTTGCGACCGAAGGCATCATACAATTCTTTGTTATAGAATATATGGGAAATCATAATAAAAATGTTAATTATGATCAAACAGCTAACGGAAGAATATACTTTATCTTTGATGAATCAAGAGTGCATCAATATGCTAATCAGAATATACTGGCTAAAATAAAATATTAAGTTTAGAGAAAAGACTTCAAAAATAGTATTAGATTGTTTGGGAAAATAGGCTTTAAAAATGAAATCCCTCTTTGTTGATAGAGTAAAAACATCACAACTTTCTATTCCAAGCAACAAACTACTTTTGTGGAAAGTATCTGCATTAGATATTTTACTAGGTGCAACAGCTTCTTCAGCTTCACTTTATCTTATCGCCATACATCCATAATTTACATGGAAAGCAGTTTGAAAAGCAATCTGCAAAGAATGAGCTTCTCAGATGACCGTTCTGTCTCTTTGTGAAAAATGTAATCACCCATAGCAGAACTACTTCTATCTACAAATCAGTCATTAGAGCTGGAAGGTCTTAAGCCAAGGGCAAGCATTTACAAAGAAAAAATCGACCTAAGTTATCATCGCTTTTGATTAATATGATATGTGCACATGAAAAAATAATCTGTGGGCATATTTAGATAGACACTGACCCAAACCCTATTATGGCTTATCTTTCTCTACATAAAATCAGACATCGACTTAGAGGCATGCATTTGATGCATTGGCAAGCCCGGGCTATATCAGAAGATCTGTAATAATGAGAGACTTCAGCAAACAGTCATCAATCCTTCCCAGTCCTTTGAACATGGACACATGGTACCAAAACTTTGTGCGCTGCTAATGAAGTTATCAGGTTTTAGACAACAGAAATGTACCATAGAAGCCTACTTTTAAGTTTTTTTTTTTTAAATTAACTCAAAGACTCCCCTCTCCTAAAAGCTTAATTACTGTGAGAAATTGCTAAAAACAAATGAATTTTAGAATTGAACTAGCAACATTACTTAAAAAATACAGAGAGAATATGTGTGTGTGAGAGAGAGAGAGAGAAAGAGAGAGAGAGAGACAGAGAGAAGAGGTGGAAGGAGGGAGAGGCATGATAAAATGTTGGGATACTACACAAAATTTTCACCAACGTGTCAGTGTCCCCAGGCACTATAATAGAGTATCTTGCTAGGTCTTTTACCTTTTTCCTGGTTCTGATTTTGCTATTATTTACTCTTCCTATTCTTACTCATTTCTTAAGTCACTCTCCTGCTTCCTCTGTTTATCTTCTTTCTTGTTTTCATTTTGTCATTTACTAGTTGTCCTCATGTTTAACATTTACCGTGTAGCCTCTTGAAGGTATCAGAGTAAAACACTAACTAAATCTAGCAAACAGCCCTTCGGTACCTGCAAAAAAATAACAATGAAAGTTGTCTGGATTATAATTGCCTGTCTAAAAGGTGAACATTCTAAATTCAGGGTATATAAAATGGACAAGCACATAATTGTTATTCAAGGATATACTCCTTAAACGTTGTATGTCAGAAGGGAATTATTGCCTGTAATTTCATTTCTTACAATGTTCTTTGTTTATGATTTCATAAAAAAGACTAGAATGCTCTTGTTAGATGGTAGAGTTATTTTTTAAGCAAAACTCAAATCACAACCTCATGTCATGCTTTATCCTGGCCCTTTGGGCAATAAATCAAAAAATGAGATGGAAAAAAATTGCCAGAGCACTCATTCAAAGGAAAATCTTTCAGTGACTTTTTTTTTTTTTTTAACCACAAAGCATCTGAAATCTTCAGTTTCTTTGTTATCTTGTATCTATACTCCAAATAACGTCTGGCCAAATTGGAATCCTCATAGCTACCCCAATTAGATTTTAAATGCTTACGTACCTGTCTCTGGACCCCCAATTCCTATCTTGACATATTCACTTGTGTGCTTGACATCTCTGACTGGATTATTTAGGCTGAGCAGGGCAAAACCAAACAAACCCTCTTGATTCTGCTTCTCCTTTGTTCCATCCATTCATTTTCTCTCCATGTCAATACATGCCACCACCAGCCACTTACTCGTTTAAGTCAATATTCAAGGAGTTAATGTAGATTCTCATGCCCCATTACTCACATCCGCTCTATTAATAAGACCTGCCCCGTTTACCTCCAAAGTATATCTGGGATCAGTTTTATTCTCTTCACCTGTGTTATTATTTACCCTTACCCAAATTACCACTGTCTCCTGCCCAGACTACTCTAATACCCTCCTGTTTTGTTCTTTCCCCTTACTATCCACTTCTTACAATAGCCAGAATGATATATTTAAAAAAACCCTACATAAATATTACCATCCTTCTCTGTTTCAGATCTTCCAAGAGCTTCTCATTGCTCCTAGAATAAAACCTAGTTTTTTAACCTCACTAACATTTTCCAGAAATTGCCTGTTTCACTGACTACAACTCATCTCATTTTATCCCTTGCCACGACTTTTTAGTTCCATGGGCTTTCCTGTTTCTTTTTTACATGCCCTTTTCCTTAGGCCTTTGCACTAGCCAACAGTTCCTCAATTTCAGGGATTATCTTTTTGATCTCTCAATAGTGCTGACTCTGTCTTATCATTTAAACTTTAGTTGAAATATCGGCTCCTCCAAGAAGCTGTTCCTGACACCCAGTTTGAAATAGCCACTTAGTCACTAACTGTATTAGTCATCACAACAGTGCCCTGCTGTAATCCACCCCAAATTTCCTTCTTTCTTTTTTTTTTATTATTAAATCATAGCTGTGTACATTAATGAGATCATGGGGCACCATACACTGGTTTTATAGACCGTTTGACACATTTTCATCACCCTGGTTAACAGCCTTCCTGGCATTTTCTTAGTTATTGTATTAAGACATTTACATTCTACATTTAGTAAGTTTCACATATACCCTTGTAAGATGCACCGCAGGTGTAATCCCACCAATCACCCTCCCTCTGCTCACCTCTCCCCTCCCTCCCCTCCATTTCCCCCTTTCCCCTATTCTTAGGTTATAACTGGGTTATAGCTTTCATGTGAAAGCCATAAATTAGTTTCATAGTAAGGCTGAGTACATTGGATACTTTTTCTTCCATTCTTGAGATACTTTACTAAGAAGAATATGTTCCAGCTGCATCCATGTAAACATGAAAGAGGTAAAGTCTTCATCTTTCTTTAAGGCTGCATAATATTCCATGGTGTACATATACCACAATTTATTAATCCATTCGTGGATTGATGGGCACTTGGGCTTTTTCTATGACTTAGCAATTATGAATTGGGCTGCAATAAACATTCTGCTACAAATATCTTTGTTATGATGTGATTTTTGGTCTTCTGGGTATATGCCTAGTGGAGGAAGTATAGGATTGAATGGCAGATCTATTTTTAGATCTCTAAGTGTTCTCCAAACATCTTTCCAAAAGGAATGTATTAATTTGCCTTCCCACCAGCAGTGTAGAAGTATTCCCTTTTCTCCACATCCATGCCAACATCTCTGGTCTTGGGATTTTGTGATATGGGCTAATCTTACTGGAGTTAGATGATATCTCAAAGTAGTTTTGATTTGCACTTCTCTGATGATTAAAGGGAGGCAAAAGGGTGTACGCTGGTGGCAGCTCTGACACAAACACCAATCAGAAGAGAACAACTGCAGTCACTTCCCTGTTCCAGCTGTACTGATAAGGCTAATAAAAGCCTACTGCCACTGTGTGAGAGTGAGCTGACCTCTGGTCAGACTCCACTTTGACCTTTCCTCTAATAAAACCTTTCCTTATCCTTGGCCTCCTCTCCTTTTTTGTCATTCCTCACCCTATCTCTGCATCTAAACCTCTTATATATAAAGCAGATACTTGCAATATTTTCATTTTTGGGGGGGGACAGAGTCTCATTATTTTGCTGTTGGTAGAGTGTCGTGGTGTCACAGCTCATAGCAACCTCAAAAGCTTGGGCTCAAGTGATCCTCTTGCCTTAGCTTCCCAAGTAGCTGAGACTACAGGCACCCGCCACAATGCCCAGCTATTTTTTTGTTGTAGTTGTCATTGTTGTTTAGCAGGCTCCAGCTGGGTTCAAACTCACCAGCTCTGGTATATGTGGCTGGTGCCCTAACTATGGAGCTACAGGCGCCAAGCCATTCATTCTCATTTTAAAGATAAAGACAGGGAGGCAAAAGAGTGATCTTATTCATTATCTATTGCTACATCAGAAATGACCCCAAAACTTAACAGCTGAAAGCAACAATAAACACTTATTAGCTCATTTATGTTCTATTGGTAAGGAATTCAGGACCAGATTAACTGGGTGATTCTTGCCAGGAGCATCTCATAACATTCTAGTGAAGATGTTGACCATGGTTGCAATCATCTTAACTGGGGATGGAGGATCCAAATTCAAGGGGGCACAGACCCATGGCTGGCAAAGCAATTGGCTGTTGGCAAGTAGTCTTAGTTACTTGCCATGTGGATTTCTCCAAAAGGCTACTTAAATGTCCTTACAATATGACAGCTGACTTCCCCTACAGCAAGAGATCAAAGGGAGCAAGATGGAAGCAGCAATGTCTTCCCTGACCTGGCCTCAGAAATCACATTCATTTCTGCAATAGCCCAGTGGTTATTTTTTCATATGTCTGTAGGCCGTGCACCTGTCTTCTTCAGAGAAGTTTCTCTTCAAGTCCCTTGCCCAGCCTGCCATGGGATCAACTGTTCTTTTCTTGCTAATACGTTTGAGTTCTCTGTGGATTCTGGTATTAAACCTTTGTCAAGCTGTAACCTGCAATTATCTTCTCCCATTCTGAGGGCTGTCTGTTGCTTTACTTACTGTGTTCTTGGCTGTGCAGAAGCTTTTTAGTTTGATCAAGTCCCAGTAGTGTATTTTTGAAGCTGTTTCAATTGCCTGGGGGTGGGGGGGTCCTCCTCATAAAATACTCACCCAGACTGATTTCTTCAAGGGTTTTCTCTGCACTCTCTTCTAGTACTTTTATAGTTTCATATTTTAAGTTTAAATCTTTAATCCAGTGAGAATCTATCTTAGTTAATGGTAAAAGGTGTGGGTCCAGTTTCACTCTTCTATAGGTTGCCAGCCAGTTCACCCAGCACCATTTGTTAAATAGGGAATCATTTCCCCACTGAATGTTTTTAATTGGCTTGTCAAAGATCAAATAACGGTAAGTAGCTGGGTTCATCTCTTGGTTCTCTATTCTGTTTGAGACATCTACTTCTCTGTTTTTGTGCCAGTACCATGCTGTTTTGATCACTATCAATTTATAGTACAGTCTGAGGTCTGGTAGCATGATTCCTCCTGCTTTGTTTTTATTTCTGAGTAATGTCTGGGCTATTCAAGGTTTTTACTGATTCCATATAAAATGAATTATTATTTTTTCAAGATCTTTAAAGTATGACAGTGGAGCTTTAATAGTGATTGCATTAAAATTGTATATTGCTTTGGGTAGTATGGACATTTTAACAATGTTGATTCTTCCCAGCCATGAGCGTGGTATGTTTTTCCATTTGTTAATATTTTCAGCTATTTCTTTTCTTAGAGTTTCATAGTTCTCTTTATAGAGATCTTTCACGTCCTTTGTTAGATAAACTCCCTAATATTTCTTCTTTGGCACTACTGTGAATGGAATAGAGTCCTTAACTGTTTTTTCAGCTTGACTATTGTTGGTATATATAAAGGCTACTGATTTATGAATGTTGATTTTGTAACCTGCGATGCTGCTGTATTTCTTGATCAGTTCAAAGAGTTTTTTTTACTAGATTCCCTGGTGTTTTCCAGATATACAATCATATCATCTGCAAAGAGCGAAAGTTTGATCTCTTCTGACCCTATATGGATACCCTTGATCACCTTTTCTTCCCTAATTGTGGTTGGCTAAAACTTCCATTACAATGTTAAAGAGCAGTGGAGACAATGGGCAACCTTGTCTGATTCCTGATCTGAGTGGAAATGATTTCAATTGAACTCCATTCAATACGACATTGGCTGTGGGTTTGCTGTAGATTGGTTTGCCTCTATCAGTTTAAGAAATGTCACTTCTATATCAATTTTCTTAAGTGTTCTGATCTTGAAGGGATGCTGGATATTATAAAAAGCTTCTTTCTGCATCAATGAGAGAATCATATGGTCTTTGGTTTTTAATTTGTTTATGTGCTGAATTATACTTATAGATTTATGGATATTGAAGCAGCCTTGAGACCCTGGGATAAAACCGACTTGGTCATGATGTATAATTTGTTTGATGTGTTGCTGGATTCTGTGTGTTAGGATCTTGTTGAATATTTTTGCATCTATATTCATTAGTGATATTGGTGTATAATTTTCTTTTTGTGTTGGTTCTTTTCCTGGTTTGGGGATCAGGGTGATATTTGCTTCATAGAACATGTGGGTAGTCTTCCTTCATTTTCGACATTTGGTACAGGTTGAGTAATATAGGTACTAATTCCTCTTTAAAGGTTTGGTAAAATTCTGATGTGAAGCCATCTGGTCCCAGGCTTTTCTTTTTAGGGAGTTTTTGTATGGTTGATGCTTGATATAGGTCTGTTCAACATTTCCACTTGATTCTGGCTAAGTCTTGGAAGGTAACGTGCTTCCAAGTATTGGTCAATTTCCTTCAGATTTTCCTATTTCTGAGAATAAAGTTTCTTATAATATTCATTAAGGATTTTTTGAATTTCTAAGGAGTCTGTTGTTATTTCATCTTTGTCATTTCTGATTGATGAAATTAGAGATTTTACTCTGTTTTTCCCGGTTAGGTTAGCCAAAGGTTTATCTATTTCATTGAGCTTTTCAAAAAACCAACTTTTTGATTTATTGATCTGTTGTATAATTCTTTTGTTTTCAATTTCATTTAATTATGCTCTAATTTTGGTTATTTCTTCTACTGGGTTTGGGGTTGGAATGTTCTTCTTTTTCCAGTTGCTTGATGTCCCATTAAGTTGTTAACTTCCTCTCTTTACATTCTCCTGAGGAAGGCTTGCAGTGCTATAAATTTCCCTCTTATGACTGCCTATGCAGTATCCCAGAGGTTCTGATAATTCGTGTCTTCATTGTCATTTTGTTCCAAAAATTTGGCAATTTTCTTCTTAATCTCATCTCTGACCCAGCTATCATTCAGCATAAGGTTATTTAACTTCCATGTTTTTGTATGAGTATGCAGATTCCTGTTGTTACTGAGTTCAACTTTTATTACATGGTGGTTCAAGAAGATGCAAGGAATAATTTCTATTCCTTTAAATTTACTGAGTTTAGGCTTGTGACCTAAGATGTGATCAATTTTGGAGTATGTTCCATGGGCTGATGAGAAGTATGTGTATTCAGTTTTGTTGGGATGAAATGTTATGCAGATATCTGCTAAATCCAAATGTTGAATGGTTAGGTTTAAATCTAAAATTTCTTTGCTCAGCTTCTTATTGGAGGATCAATCCAACACTACCAAAGGAGTGTTGAAATCTCCAACTATTATGGAGCTGGAGGAAATCAAGTTGCTCATGTATGTTAGAGTTTCTCTTATAAATTGAGGTGCATTCTGGTTGGGTGCATAGATATGAATAATTGCAATCTCATCATATTGAGCATTACCCTTAACAAATATGAAGTGACCATTCTTATCCTTGCTTAATTTTGTTGGTTTAAAGCCTATTGTGTCTGCAAATAGAATTGCATCACCTGCTTTTTTCTGATTACCATTTGCCTGAAATATGGATGACCATCCATTCACCCTGAGTCTATATTTATCTTTTAAGGTATGTTGTGGCTCTTTTATGCAGCAAATATCTGGCCTGAGTTTTTGTATCCAGTCAGCTAATCTGTACCTCTTTAGAGGACAGTTTAAACTGTTCACATTAATGGAGAATATTGATAAATCTGGTAAAATTTGGGGTATCAAGTTTTTTGAAAATCCAGTGGACAATTTTAATCCTTTCGCCACTGTGGAAGTTGGAGTTTGATCAAAAGTTTCTGAGTAAGTTTACTTTTGTGGTAGAGCATTGGGCTTGTCATTATGGAGGATAGGTCTGAGAATATCCTGAAGAGCTGGTTTGGTTATGGCAAATTTCTTCAACCTATGAATGTCATTAATGTATTTAATTTCTACATCATAAATGAAACACAGTTTAGCTGGATACAGGATCTGGGGTTGAAAGTTATTTTGCTTTAGGAGATTAAAAGTCAATGACCATCCTCTTCTGGCTTGAAAAGTTTCAGCAGAGAGATCTGCAGTCATTCTAATATTCTTCCCTTTGTAGGTGATGTATTTCTTATGTCTGGCTGCTTTCAGAATTTTCTCCTTCATATTAACTTTAGTGACGTTAACTATGATAATCCTGCGGATGTCTTATTTGGATTGAGTCATACTTGGGTTCTGAAACTGTCTGCTATCTGAATTTCAGAATCTCTTGGCATTTCTGGAAAATTCTCTTTCATAATTTCATGGAGAAGGGCCTCTGTGCCTTGCGAGGCCACTTCATCACTTTCAGGGATTCCAATGAGGCGGGTATTAGCCTTCTTTGAATTATCCCAGAGCTCTCGGAGAGAATGATCCATTTTTGCTCTCCATTTCTCTTCCTCTTTGAGAGTTTGGGAGCATTCAAAGGCTTTGTCTTCAATGTCAGAAATCCTTTCTTCTGCTTGATCCACTCTGTCACTGAGGGATTCTACTATATTTTTCAGATCTTTGAGGGCTGCAAATTCTTGCTTCAGTCTGTCAAAATCTTTGATGGTTTTGTTATTAAATTCGTTTAATTCTTGAGACAACTTTTGAATTTCTCCTCCAATTTCTAATTCTGACTTTTGAATTGCTCCTTGAATTTCTAATTCCAAATTTTCTTCCATTGTATTAATCTTGTTTGCAACCCAAATTCTGAATTCACTTTCTGACATTTTGGCCAGCTGTTTATGAATGGGATCTTCAGTTACATTCTGCCATATCTTTCCTTGGGGGGTGGGGGTGGGGGGGGGGATGTTGATCTATTCTGGTTATTCATGTTACCAGAGCTTTTCCATGGATTCTGTCCTATGGTATTTTTACACCACTTGATTTTTCCCCTGGAGCTTTGTTGAGGACCCGTACAATGCTATGGCCTGAGAAATTGGGGACCTGTTTGGTGTGGTGGGGCTAAGTGGTTCTGTCTTGTTTTCAGCTGGTGTCTGTTTGATCCTAGTGAAACAGTTACTCTGGGTTGAAGTCTCAGCTGTGGAAAAATACCAGCAATTAAGTCACCCTGCCCCCCATAGGCAACAATTGGAAAAGGAAAATCAAAGCTCCCTACAACCACACACCCAGGGCACCACCTGAATAGTCCTCAGGTGATTGGCTCAGTTCAAAAGGTCCAAATCAATTGTCTCAGTCAGCATCTGTCTCAGGTGGGAGAGCTTAAAAGGTCTCTGGCAACTTGATTGCAGGGGTCTGGTGACTACTCAGATATGGGTTGCTCCGGTGCTCCGTGGAGTCAGGATTACCCACCCAGTAAATAGATCAGTCTGGGTAGGTTGATGCCTCCTTCCCCACCTTGCACCTCTGTCACACCCAGTCACTGATAGCCCCTCAGGGCTGTGACCCAGTTGCCTGTAGTGAACAGATACTCCAGGGGTTTGCACCGGCCCGAATCACGAGGAAATCTATTTCTGCTCAGCCAGGCCATTGTGCTCTGCCTCCATCTAGCAGGGGGAGGTGAGGCCTGACAACCTCGGGCGCTTGATGGAGGTTGTTCAGGGGGTTGTTCACTCAGTTCCAGCCCTGCCCCGATTGATGTTACTGACAGAACAGAACAACTTTGCAGGAATTTGTTTCTGTCCCTGCTAAATTCCCCTGCAGAAGAGAAACTGTTTTGAGTCCCCAGAGCCTGCACCTCAGGCCCTGTCTTTGGTCCTGCAGGTTGGTATTCGGTTACCTGTCAGTTCTGGCCTCCTATCTTGCTTTGTCTATAGGCTAATGATCCCCTGAGGGCCGGGTACGTCTTAGGCTCAGTAAAGCGGTCCTCTGGGGAGCTCCAGCCTGGGAACTTCTTGGCTTTGGTCATGCGTTTCTAGTCCCTGTGCTCTACCCAGGCCGGTACTGACTCAGGTAAACCCTTTACTCACAGGTCCTGCATTTCTGTCCCAGATCTGTTCCGTGGTGGTTGCCACCCGAGTGGATGCTTGGCCTCCTCTGGCTTCACAAGGAGACAGGGTGTGTGGCTTCAGAATATCTGGGAGTGAGCCCTATTGTTGCCAAAAGACAGCTGCTGCTCTGCGCCTTGGGGCACCGCCACTCTGGTGTGGTTCCCTCTCAGCTGACCGTCCTCTCCCCTCACTCCCGTGCCGCATAGTCAGCACTGACCAGCTGCTGTTTAGGCCCTGTCCACACCCCTCGAGAAATCACCCAAGAATCTGGATTCCTGGGGGACAGGCCTACAGATCTCAGAGTGAGAGTGGAGGGGAGTGCTTGGATTTCAGAGTTGTAGGTAGAGAATATATATACAGTTTTATATATTTTATATATTTTATACGCCGTGGCACCCTAGCAGGGGAGGTAGGTCCAGTTTTTAGAGGGTCTCTCCTGTGGAGTATAGTGGGAGGATCTTTTAACTCTACTCGTTTGTTTGTGGGGCACTCTGAGCTGTTCTTATGGGGGAGGGGACTCTCGTCCACTTTGTGATGGATTTTGTACCTTTTGTTTGTATCCTTGGGGTTGCAGCTCACCTCAGCGGGGTTGATGTACGTTCTTCAAACTTCTCTCTTGGTGCAGCTCTAATCCACCAGGTTACTTGCTAAATTTCTGTCCTTTAACTCTCCTTCTGAATGGGAGCCTCTGTAGAAAGCTGGCTCCAGTCAGCCATGTTGTCTCTGCCCCTCCACCCCAAATTTCAATGGCCTATAATAGCAGTGAATTTCTGATTTTTACCCCAGGTCTGTGGGATGATTGGGGAAGTTCTGCCTCCACCTGCAGGGTGGCTGGGGTTGGCTCCAGGCTTCTGGTCAGATTCGAGGGTGCTCCACAAGTCACAGACTACAGCCCAGGGCTCATCTGTTGTATGTATTCTCATGGAGGTCACAGGAGATCAAGAGGCCAAACCAAATTGTGGAAACATATTTAAAGTCTCTTTTCCTGTCACTTCTGCTGCTATTCCATCAGCCAAGGCAAGTCACATGACAAAGTACAATAGCAGCAAGGCAGGAGAATCATCTCACCTGGATCATACAGTCAGGAAAATGACAAAAATATTCCCTGAAACACTCAGAAGCCTCACATCTCATTGGCTAAGATAGTGTCTTATACTGTACTCATAGCTGACAGATCACTGGCAAAAGGCATTGGTAGATCAACTATAAGTTAAAATAAGCAAATATGTAAATTAGTATTAGAATCCTAATAAATAGTAGCTGTAGTTCATAGAATATAAGTAGCTTAAGTTGATGGAATTGAAATCTGTATGTTGTAGACATATTATGGAATAAAATTCGAATACATATTTTGTTCTATAATAGGGATTAGCCATTTTTTGAGCTGAGTCAGTCCTATTATAGTCCAGATTCTGATTCATAGAACAGACAAACAAGGTAAATAACCTCTGCTCAGAAATAATTTTTAACAGAGATTATTTGTCTGGGCATGATCACTTTATATTTTGTTAAAGATTGATGATTTCCAACTTTTCTTTTCCCTTTCCTATCTTCTTTCTTTCTTTTTTTGCAGACAGAGTCTCACTATGTCACCCTGGGTAGAGTGCTGTGACATCACAGCTCGCAGCAACATCAAACTCTTGTCCTTAAGTGATTCTCTTGCCTCAGCCTCCCAAGGACCTGGGGCTACAGGCACCCACCACAACTCCCAGCTATTTTTTGTTGTAGTTGTCACTGTTGTTTAGCAGGCCTGGCCAGCTCGAACCTGCTAGTTTTGGAGTATGTGGCTGACACCCTACTCAATGAGCTGTGGGCACTGAGCCTTTCTTTTCTTTCTTCCTTTCCTTTCCTTTCCTTTCCTTTCCTTTCCTTTCCTTTCCTTTCCTTTCCTTTCCTTTCCTTTCCTTTCCTTTCCTTTCCTTTCCTTTCCTTTCCTTTCCTTTCCTTTCCTTTCCTTTCCTTTCCTTTCCTTTCCTCTCCTTTCCTTCCTTCTTTACTTTACTTTCTTTTCTTTTGCTCTCTCTCTCTCTTTTTCTTTCCTTTCCCTCCCTTCCTTTCTTCCCTCCTTGTCTCCTTCCTTCCTTTTTGACTAAAGCCTTCTTAGAAGAAAAGCTACACGGGAGACCTCTTATTTTCTTATACTGCCTACCTGCTGACAACTAGAGTGGAGCAGATTGCTTTTCTCCAAATTCTACAGGCTGATAGAGTTGATTCTTAAGTAGAGCTTATAAGCTTAGCCACTTCATAGATGACCAGCCAAGGTTATCCTATCTTTTTGATCTATAGTCTTTATTTACCAAGTAAAAATTCTCTTTCAGGCTTCTGAGACAAACTAGTATGTAGTATTACCATATTCTATGATCCATTGGCAAGATCTTGCCTTATAGCAGCTGTCTATGTTCATTCATAATGACTTCATGACAAATTTATTTGATTAGTAATCAGAGATAACAAGATCACAAATTCAGTCTTCTTCACATTAAGAAATGACTGCAGAGCTTTTCATATATAAAAGTCTCATAATAGTCATTCATTCATTCTTTTAAGAACTAATGAGCACTTGGAATGATTCACTTCATTGATTCATCCATTGAATGTAAGTAAAAAGCTATAATAACTTGGGTCAAATTGAGATGATCTCTGAAAATATGAGGTTAAAGTACTAATTACTAGAATATGTATTTAGCAGTGTCCGTGAAGGAGGAAATTTACTTGCTAAGCCTCAGGGTTCCTGAAGGGTGTTAGAAGCGATAGCAACTACATCCCTTCTAAAAAGTAAATTATGTTGTTTTTTTTTTTCTGGTAGGGGGGCTAAGGTCTGAAATTTTAAAATCATCTTGATTTGCAGAGATGCTATAGATAGAGTTAGTGATTTTTTTTATTCCTGAAAGAAAATTTTCCAGTGGTCACAGTTTCTGTCACAGTTTATCAGTCTGCCTTGTGCCATTTTCTAATTTGTAAGTGTGGTTTTGCACTAGTGCACAAGGCATAAAGCATCGTTTATAAGCATATATAGTGACAGTGGAGGCAGGCTTTACAGGGGGAGCCCATTACTTAAAGACAAGTGTGGTAAGTTTCACAAACTACTGTAGGTACCAGGTTTTAAAAAATTCCAGACCAGGCAATCAGTATTACCTATTTAAAGCTAGTTTATTCATTGAAAATGCAATCCATTGAAAGCAAAACTGAGTTCTAGTTTCCCTTATGCAATATGTTATCTGGGTGACCTTGCTGAATTTCATTCTTCATATCAGCCAAATAGGGGTGAGTTACACCATACATTTATTAGGATGATAAAATGAAACTAAAACCTATTGTTCCCTTGAAAACTCAATTGTGACATACAAATTTCAGTTCTTAAAATTTATCATTATTGCAATAGATATGATCTAAGATTTTCAACAGTGACATTCAAACCTGGAATGTTTTTCACATTTGCTATTCTATTTTAGAGTCTCCGCTCCCTATTTAGTCATTTTTAGTTTAAAGCAGTTTCATTTCAGTCATCTTGAAATATGATATGTGAGTGTCCATCTCAAAGCCCCTTTCTGAGGATGCGGGCAGAGATCCCACACAGCTGCAGAGTCCCACTGACAACAGAAAGGCTGGTGTCTGACTTGTGCCCCCGCCCCCTGCTCTCTGTGCCCACACAGCTGCCCAAGCTGCAGGTGTGTGTGTGGTAATGTCTGCGTCCATGAATGACTGTGGTTTGGTGATGGCAATTGCCATCCCTGCCGCTGTGGTCATTAGTGTTTGTCTGCCTAACACCAGCTGTCTGTTGATGCCTTCTGTGCCCCTGGCATGGAGGTGCTGGCTCTCTCAGTCATCATATTTATTGGTTATTGTGGAGAATCTGCATTGGCTTCCTCTTAGCTAGTTCTCTAGTTTGGATGATTCTTTCCAGCTGGAGCCACTATTTATCCTCTTGAAGGGAAGACTTGTAATTGGGGTCTCCCTGCTTCAGTGGGCAGCCTAACTTATGGGAAATTGTTGGATTACTTAAGCCCCACTTGCCTTGGATTTTTTTTTTTTTTCACTCAGGAGTGCTTAGGCTTGTATGTGGGCTAAGCAATGGGTTTGCAGACTATTCCTTCACACTTCCCTGGACACACTCTCTCACAGCTTTGCAGGTAGACTTTCCCCATATTTTGATAGCATGAGATCTTTCTGCAGGTGGGTGGTTCTGTAGCTTAGGAGTAGAGCACAAGGCAAAACCCATTCCCATGGGAATGCAGGTGGACGTGGGCACATGATCACTGATAACTCACAAATATAACTCTTTTTATAGATGGCAGAGTTGAGAGAAGGGGCAGTGTTTTGTTATAATCTTCTCTTGGAATGTTACTATGAAAACTTCTTGGTGGAAGAATTTATCCTACTTTTCTTTGCATTTGGAAGTTTTCTCATGTATTTCTTTCTGTTCTCAGCTCTGCATTGTTTCCTGTGCAGGAAACTGGAGGGGGCGGGGGGGGGGAGCAGAAATGTTCTTTGCATCTGCAAGTTACATTTTTATGAATATTTAATTGTTTCCATGCCCCATAACATTTGGTCTATGTCTTTGTAAAGGTACTGGTCACGTTGAATTATCAGACAGCTATTTACTCACCTGTCTGTTTACTTGGGAGCTTTTTGGGAGCAGAGGTTGCTCAAAGGTTGGCACATAGAGGGTACATAGTAATGTTTGTTGCATGGACAAATAAAATAGATGAATGAAGAAAAGAAACTTGGAATTGTACCTTGCATTTAATTTACTCAGTGCCCATGAGCAACTTTCTAGATAGCAAGAGTACATAGTATGGTATCCCTGGTAGATATTGGCTGCCAATTACTTTTTCATCAGTGATGATTTTGCAAGTTCACATCAACCTATGTTGCATTGAAATATGCTGAAGACAAGGCAACTGAGTCTTTTCTGTTTTACCTAATTTTCTCTGGAAGCCAATAGTAGGATGAGTTCAGCATAAAGTAAGTGATGGATTAAACTTCTCCCCTCCCAACCTCTTTAAATATCTAAATCAGGGTGACTTTTCTTTAAAAACAGTGAAATCTAGATGTGGTTTCCAGATGCTAAGATCATCTTTATGTTTGATGGTAGAATATTTAAAAATCCCCTTTCCAAGGCTGCGGCAGAGCTATTTCCTATTAAATAATTTTAGCCATGACCTTTTGATAAACCTCATTTTTATAGTTTCATATTTGAAGGCATAATTTTATTTTGCCTATTTTCCTCTTAATTTTGAGTATAATTATCTTTTCTTTTTGAATTTTAAAATTAACACTAACTTTTTTTTTTTATTTTAATTTTATTTTTTTTTATTGTTGGGGATTCATTGAGGGTACAATAAGCCAGGTTACACTGATTGCAATTGTTAGGTAAAGTCCCTCTTGCAATCATGTGTTGCATGTGTGACACACACCAAGGCCCCACCCCCCTCCCTCCGTCCCTCTTTCTGCTTTCCCTCCCCCCATAACCATAATTATCATTAATTGTCCTCATATCAAAATTGAGTACATAGGATTCATGCTTCTCCACTCTTGTGATGCTTTACTAAGAATAATGTCTTCCACTTCCATCCAGGTTAATACGAAGGATGTAAAGTCTCCATTTTTTTTAATGGCTGAATAGTATTCCATGGTATACATATACCACAGCTTGTTAATCCATTCCTGGGTTGGTGGGCATTTAGGCTGTTTCCGCATTTTGGCGATTGTAAATTGAGCTGCAATAAACAGTCTAGTACAAGTGTCCTTATGATAAAAGGATTTCTTTCCTTCTGGGTAGATGCCCAGTAATGGGATTGCAGGATCAAATGGGAGGTCTAGCTTGAGTGCTTTGAGGTTTCTCCATACTTCCTTCCAGAAAGGTTGTACTAGTTTGCAGTCCCACCAGCAGTGTCAAAGTGTTCCCTTCTCTCCACATCCACGCCAGCATCTGCAGTTTTGAGATTTTGTGATGTGGGCCATTCTCACTGGGGTTAGATGATATCTCAGGGTTGTTTTGATTTGCATTTCTCTAATATATAGAGATGATGAACATTTTTTCATGTATTTGTTAGCCATTCGTCTGTCGTCTTTAGAGAAAGTTCTATTCACGTCTCTTGCCCATTGATATATGGGATTGTTGGCTTTTTTTCATGTGGATTAATTTGAGTTCTCTCTAGATCCTAGTTATCAAGCTTTTGTCTGATTGAAAATATGCAAATATCCTTTCCCATTGTGTAGGTTGTCTCTTTGCTTTGGTTATTGTCTCCTTAGCTGTACAGAAGCTTTTCAGTTTAATGAAGTCCCATTTGTTTATTTTTGTTGTTGCAATTGCCATGGCAGTCTTCTTCATGAAGTCTTTCCCCAGGCCAATATCTTCCAGTGTTTTTCCTATGCTTTCTTGGAGGATTTTTATTGTTTCATGCCTTAAGTTTAAGTCCTTTATCCATCTTGAATCAATTTTTGTGAGGGGGGAAAGGTGTGGGTCCAGTTTCAGTCTTTTACATGTAGACATCCAGTTCTCCCAACACCATTTATTGAATAGGGAGTCTTTCCCCCAAGGTATGTTCTTGTTTGGTTTATCAAAGATTAGGTGATTGTAAAATGTTAGTTTCATTTCTTGGTTTTCAATTCGATTCCAAGTGTCTATGTCTCTGTTTTTGTGCCAGTACCATGCTGTCTTGAGCACTATGGCTTTGTAGTACAGACTAAAATCTGGTATGCTGATGCCCCCAGCTTTATTTTTGTTACAGAGAACTGCCTTAGCTATACGGGTTTTTTTCCGGTTCCATACAAAACGCAGAATCATTTTTTCTAAATCTTGAAAGTACGATGTTGGTATTTTGATAGGAATGGCATTGAATAGGTAGATTGCTTTGGGAAGTATAGACATTTTAACAATGTTGATTCTTCCCATCCATGAGCATGGTATGTTCTTCCATTTGTTGATATCCTCTGCTATTTCCTTTCTGAGGAGTTCATAGTTTTCTTTATAGAGGTCCTTCACCTCCTTCGTTAGGTATATTCCTAGGTATTTCATTTTCTTTGAGACTATGGTGAAGGGAGTTGTGTCTTTAATTAGCTTCTCATCTTGACTGTTATTGGTGTACACAAAGGCTACTGACTTGTGGACATTGATTTTATATCCTGAAACATTACTGTATTTTTTGATGACTTCTAGGAGTCTTGTGGTTGAGTCTTTGGGGTTCTCTAAGTATAAGATCATGTCATCAGCAAAGAGGAAGAGTTTGACCTCCTCTGCTCCCATTTGGATTCCCTTTATTTCCTTGTCTTGCCTAATTGTATTGGCTAGAACTTCCAGCACTATGTTGAATAGTAAAGGTGACAGAGGACAACCTTGTCTGGTTCCGGTTCTAAGAGGAAAAGCTTTCAGTTTTACTCCATTCAGTAAAATATTGGCTGTGGGTTTGTCATAGATAGCTTCAGTCAGTTTTAGAAATGTGCCACCTATGCCTATACTCTTCGGTGTTCTAATTAGAAAAGGATGTTGGATTTTATCAAATGCTTTTTCTGCATCTATTGAGAGGATCATGTGATCTTTATTTTTGCCTCTGTTAATATGGTGGATAACGTTTATAGACTTGCGTATGTTAAACCAGCCTTGCATCCCTGGGATGAAGCCTACTTGATCATGATGAATGACTTTTTTGATGATAAGCTGTAATCTATTGGCTAAGATTTTGTTGAGAATTTTTGCGTCTATGTTCATGAATGAGATTGGTCTGAAATTCTCCTTTTTGTTTGGGTCTTTTCCTGGTTTTGGTATCAGGGTGATGTTTGCTTCATAGAATGTGTTGGGGAAGATTCCTTCCTCCTCAATTTTTTGGAATAATTTCTGCAGTACAGGAATAAGCTCTTCCTTGAAGGTTTGATAGAATTCTGGAGTGAAGCCATCTGGACCAGGGCATTTTTTAGTTGGAAGCTTTTTTATTGTTTCTTTGATCTCAGTGCTTGAAATTGGTCTGTTCAGGAGCTCTATTTCTTCCTGGCTAAGTCTAGGGAGAGGGTGTGATTCCAAATATTGATCCATTTCCTTCCCATTGTCAAATTTCTGGGCATAGAGTTTCTGGTAGTATTCAGAGATGATCTCTAGTATCTCTGTCGGATCAGTTGTTATTTCCCCTTTATCATTTCTGATTGAGGTTACTAGAGATTTTACTTTTCTATTCCTCGTTAGTCTGGCCAATGGTTTATCTATTTTATTTATTTTTTCAAAAAACCAACTCCTTGTTTCACTAATTTTCTGAATGATTCTTTTGTTTTCAATTTCATTGATCTCTGATTTGATTTTGGATATTTCTTTTCTTCTACTGAGTTTAGGCTTAGATTGTTCTTCTTTTTCCAATTCCATAAGATCTCTTGTGAGATTGTTGATGTGCTCTCTTTCTGTTTTTCGAATGTAGGCATCTAAAGCGATGAATTTTCCTCTCAAAACTGCTTTTGCAGTATCCCACAGGTTTTGGTAGCTTGTGTCTTCATTGTTGTTATGCTCAAGGAAGTTAATGATTTCCTGTTTTATTTCTTCCTTCACCCATCTGTTATTCAACAGAAGATTGTTTAGTTTCCATGCCTTTGGGTGGGGTCGAGCATTTTTGTTAGAGTTGAGTTCCACCTTTAGTGCCTTATGGTCTGAGAAGATACAAGGTAAAATTTCAATTCTTTTGATTCTGTTGATATTTGTTTTGTGTCCCAGGATATGATCAATTTTGGAGAATGTTCCATGGGGTGATGAGAAGAATGTATATTCTTTATCTTTGGGATGGAGTGTTCTATATACGTCTATCAAGCACAGTTGTTCTAGGGTCTCATTTAAGTCTCTTATATCCTTGATTAATTTCTGTTTAGAGGATCTGTCCAGCTCTGTAAGAGGAGTGTTAAGGTCCCCTGTTATTATGGTATTATCAGATATCATATTGCTCAGACTGAGTAAGGTCTGTTTCAAGAATCTGGGAGCATTTAAATTGGGTGCATAGATATTTAGAATTGAAATGTCTTCTTGTTGTATTTTTCCCTTGACCAATATAAAGTGACCATCTTTGTCTTTTTTGACTTTAGTTGCTTTAAATCCACATGTATCTGAAAATAAGATTGCAACTCCTCTTTTCTTCTGCATTCCATTTGCCTGAAAAATTGTCTTCCAACCCTTGACTCGGAGCTTTAATTTGTCTTTTGAAGCCAGGTGTGTTTCTTGCAGACAGCAAATGGATGGCTTGTGTTTTTTAATCCAGTCAACCAATCTATGTCTCTTCAGTGGGGAATTCAAGCCATTAATATTTATTGAGATAATTGATAAGTGTGGTAGTATTCTTTTCATCTTATTTTGTGAGAGTCCATTGCTTAGTTTTATCTTTTGCATCACTGCGGAGGTTTGGTTCTGTCCTTTAATTTCTGAGTTCTTACTTTGCTGCTGATCCATTGTGGTGGTCAGTGTGCAGAACAGGTTGAATTATTTCCTGTAGAGCTGGTCTTGTTGTGGCGAATTTCCTCAATGTTTGTATATCCGTAAATGATTTGATTTCTCCATCAATTTTGAAGCTTAGCTTAGCAGGGTACAGAATTCTGGGCTGGAAATTGTTCTGTTTGAGTAGATTAAATGTAGATGACCATTGTCTTCTTGCTTGGAAGTTTCATTAGAGAAGTCTGCGGTCACTCTGATCGATTTGCCCCTGTAGGTCAACTGGCGCTTACTCCTGGCAGCTTGCAGAATCTTTTCTTTTGTCTTGACTTTGGACAGGTTCATCACAATGTGTCTTGGAGAAGCTCGGTTAGAGTTGAGGCGACCTGGGGTCCAATAGCCCTCTGAAAGCAGTGTGTCAGAATCTTTGGTGATATTTGGGAAATTTTCTTTTATAATGTGCTCTAGTATGGCTTCCATTCCTCTGGGGCATTCTTCTTCCCCTTCTGGAATTCCTATAACTCGTATGTTGGAACGCTTCATAAAGTCCCATAATTCTGACAGTGAACGTTCTGCTTTCTCTCTCTTCTTTTCTGCCTCTTTCACTATCTGAATTACCTCAAAAACTTTGTCTTCTACCTCTGAAATTCTTTCTTCTGCATGGTCTAACCTGTTGCTGATACTTTCCATTGCATCTTTAAGTTCCCTAATTGACTGTTTCAGTTCCTTCAGCTCTGCTATATCCTTTTTGTATTCTTCATATCGTTCATCTCTGATTTGATTCTGTTTTTGGATTTCCTTTTGGTTGTTTTCCACTTTATTAGCAGTTTCCTTCATTGTTTCCATCATTTCTTTCATTGTTTTCAACATGTGTATTCTAAATTCCCTTTCTGTCATTCCTAACATTTCTGTATAGGTGGAATCCTCTGCAGTAGCTACCTCATGGTCCCTTGGCGTCGTTGTTCTGGACTGGTTCTTCATGTTGCCTGGAGTTTTCTGCTGATTCTTCCTCATGGGTGATTTCTTTTATCTGTTTCCTTGCCCTAATTTTCCTTTCACTTCCTCTTGCTCTTTAAGTTCTCGTGCCTGTGGACTAAGGGTTACAGTTTTAGGAGCAAAAAAGGGATGAAAGAAAGGAGGACCAAGTGATAAGGAAAAAAAAGAAAAATAGAGACAGGAGAGGGGGTGGGTAAAAGGAATATTGACAAAAAGAAGAGAGGCACAGAAAGAGGGAGACAGAGCAATATAGGTGTTCAGTAGGGGACTTTGATACAACCTTAAAAAAAAAAAAACACCTTCTGGGGGTCCCCAGTTGGGTGGTTCCCTTGAGGTCAGCAGCTCTTTGCTAACCTGATCAGACACAGCACCCCACCTCCACCAAGTAGAGAGGAAAGACAAAAATGCTATAAATCAAACCAAAACAAGCAAACAGAAAACTTTATGAGATAAAATTGGCTGGAAAAACCAAATAATAGCGGTAGAAACACTAACACAAATGAAGTTCTAATTATTGAAATAGGCAGCAATGGGAAATTATTATTAAACTAGAAAAATTGAGAAAGAAAAAGGATCTGTATGGAAAAGGTTGAACTTAAAAAACAAAACAACAATCCCCACCATCAAAATAAAAAACATAAAATAAAAATAAAAACACAACCAAAAACAAAGCAGTATGTATATGTTATTGAATATTGTCTGGGCAACACGTGGTCTTCTGGGGTATGAGATGTTAATCACAGTTCTGATACGACTGGAGGCTGCTACTTTCTCAAACCCCAGCAGGTAGACACCCTAAATCTTTCTTCAGCCCACTTAAAAGGCACTTTGATCTTGTTCACTTACTGAGCAAAAGCTTTCTCAGGGAAGTGCTTGTCGCTGGAATCACTGCTGAAGTGGCTATGCACTTACCCTGTGTGTCAAAACTGGTCTCCCTCTGCCCCTGAGGGTTAGGGCTGCAAGGCGGCTCAGACCCCGCCCTTAGGCTACTTGGTCGCTGGGTTACCAGCTCCCACCCAGTTCCAGCTCTGCGGCCCTGAGGGCGGAGCTTGCCGGGGCAGATCACTCACAATGTCTGCCTGTGACCCAGAGCCAAACACTAGTAGCTCCGTCTGGCTCAGCGGCTCAGACTGGGGCCCTAGACAAAGGCCAAAGTTCTCCACACTCCCGCTCAGGCTCTCCCCAAGGCAGTTCAGGTGAGTGCCAAGTCCAAAGACACCAAAACAGTTCACAGGTAAGGCCTTTCTGGTTTGCAGTCTCGCTGCTACTGCACTTACAGTTGTGGCGGCTTTAGACGGATTGAACACACGCAACCACTTGCCGGTTTTCCACTGTTTTAGTCCTCCTCTTGGGGTCCAGAAGTCTCTCGCTGACTCCCTGTATCCTCTGAGGGGTGATGATAGGCAGATCCCACCAGCCAGAGATGCCTGGAGTCCTATATCCCCAGACTCACTGTGCCCAGATGCAAGGAAGCTGTTACTCGGCTGCCATCTTGCTCCCACTACTACTTTACTCCTTGTCAGAAGTCGCCGTCTCCTCGCTCATCTTTCCCTCACCGTGATCCGATCTGGAGATCAACTTTTTTTTGTTTTTTAAATTTGAGCCTAAGAGAACCCACAGTAAGTTGTTCAAATATCCCTGGCATTTCACAGCAGCAGAGTGTAAACTTTCTTCATAGAATTCACAGCATATCCTTACTTTATTAGCTCAGCTATTTATTTATGTCAATAAATTTGTTGCCTCGGTGAGCTTTTCCGCAGATGCAAATGTGTAGTTATTTGTATGGTTTACAATGAAGTCTGATTTGAGAAATTTGTGAATCCACATCCATGTTCTCTATTATGAACAATTTTCTGTTTTGTTTCCCTTATTCATTAGCTTTGCTCTTGGTATGTCATAACATACTCGTTTTTTTCTAGTCTTTGTTTTTAAATTTTTTTTTTTTTCATTCCACAAACAACTCTTGTGTGTCAGGTAGAAAACAGTGTTTGCATTAAAGGGATTACAATTTAGACAGAGGCTGATTGATACCCTTACTTCATTATGAGCAGCACAGTGAAAGAGGAGCAGAGAAGGTACAGGTTAGATGGATTTGTAGTTGGGGATTTGTAGGCAAGATGGGCAGAAGGTATAGCTGGTTTGGACAGGGCTGAATATTGGCAAGAGGGTGATTTGGAGAAAGGACTAAAAATTTGCATTTCTCACAAGTTCCCAGGTGCTGTTACTGCTGCTGGTCCTACCCCCATACACTAGTGGGCAATTAAGGAAATAGATCAGTAACACAGAACAAGGAGAAGGAAATAATATTGCACCATAAGAATTTATTGTAGGATATCCAGAAACTAGAGGCCATGTATATGGTCAATGGACAGCTCTATTCTTTTAATATTTGGTAGAAAATTATATATATATATATATATATGCAATTTTATATGCCTTTTTAAAATTATTTTTCCATCCTTAGATACTGAGTGATCTTCAATTTTTTTTCTCTCTTCTTCTTCTTCTTTTTTTTTTTTTAAATTTCAGTTTAATATGAAGGTTAAACAGCTAGGTTACAGTATTTGCATAGTTAGGTGGAGTCCCTCTTGTAGTTGTTTCCCAGACCCAAAAGATGTGCTACATACCCTTACCTTGTGTCCATTAAGCGGGAGCATATCAATCCTCTCCTCTCTCCCTCCTCCCCCCAGCCCCAACTTGAATTGAATTGACTTTTTCTCTTCTGTGGGTGTGTGTTAGATTGTCTACTGGCTTCATATTTGTATTGAGTAAATTGGGTGTTTGGTTTGCCAGTATTGTGATACTTACTAAAAAGAATGTGTTTTAACTTCATCCAGGTTAATACAAAAGATACAAAGTCTTCATCTCTTTTATGGCTGATAAAATGGATAAAAGAGATTCCATTTAACGCTTATTAACCCAGGAGTGATCTTCAGTTTTTATCCCTGGGACCTCCTACATTCTTTACTCTTTCCTTCATATTTTACTAGCGGTTTAGGCAAACTTATTTCTACTAGTTCCTAATCTGAAATGGAGTTAAAACAGAAGGAACTTCTAGAATTGCTATAGGCCAATAGAGGGCATATGTCTGTGATGGATGAATGAGAGCATTCTAAAGACACTAACAATAACGTAGGTACTTCTGTGAAGGAAATTTGCAGGTAAAAATTTGTTGCTTATCAGCTGACCTTAAAGTAGTGAGATTATCCTTGACTATCCCAGAGGGTCAATATATTCATATGTGCTCTTAACAGTAGAAGAGGAAGGCAAAAAACTCAATTCAAGGGGGAAGGAAGGATGAATAGGTGGAACACAAAGAAATTTTAGGCAGTGAAAATAGTTGATGATCCTGTAATGGTAGGTAAGTGTCATTATACATTTGTCCAAACCCATACAACACCAGAGAGAATGTCTGATATAAATTATGGACTTAGGGTGGTAAAGCCATGTCAGTGTAGGTTCATCATGTGATGGATGTACCATTTGGGTGGTAGATGTTGATAATGGAAGACGTTGGGTGTGTGTGTAAACCTATGGAAAATCTGTTTTTTCCTCTCAATTTTGCTGTGAGCCTGAAACTGTTGCAAAAAAATTAAGTCTTGGGAGTAAAAAAAGAGTCAGTTGGAAAGATACAGTGGATGAAAAAAGAAGGAAAGATGAGGCAGGTGAGGTCAGCAAGATTAGAAACTGCGAAGGACTTTACTCACCCTTGCTGTCTTCCACTGGAACCACACTAGGCATTACAGACTGAATTGTATACCCCCAAATGTATATGTTGAAGCCCTGACCTCCAATGTGACTGTGTTAGGAGATGGGGCCTTTATGGAGGTAATTAAGATTAAATGAGGTCTTAAGAGTGGGGTCTGCTTTGATGGGAGTGTGGTCCTAATGAGAAGAGGAAGAGACTCTAGAGCTCTCTCTCTGAGTGTGTGCATGGAGAAGAGGCCAATTGAGGACACTAAGAGAAGGTGGCTCTCTACAAGCAGGAACTGAACTCTTACCAGGAACCAACCCCGACGGCACCTTATTCTTGGACTTAAGACCTCCAAATGATGAGAAAATAAATTTCTGCTGTTTAAATCACCCAGCCCGGGCAGTGTCTGTGGCTCAAAGGAGTAAGGCGCTAGCCCCATATGCTGGAGGTGGCGGGTTCAAACCCAGCCCTGCAAAAAAAAAAAAAAAAAAAAATCATCCAGTCTGTGGTATGGCAGTTGGGACAGACTCATACATGGGATGTGGGAGGCCTCCAGATGCTGAGGATGACCCACTGCTGAGTAACAGAAAGAAAAAGGAGGTTGAATAGAACAAAATTCTGCCAATAGCCAGAATACACTTGTAAGTGGATTCATACCCAAAGACTCTAATGAGGACTTAGGCTTTGAAACAAGGTCTTGCCCGGGCTGGAGTTCAGTGGCATGATCAGAGCTCCCTGTAACCTTGAATTCCTGGGCTCAAGAGATCTCCCATCTCAGCCCCCAAGTAGCTGGGACTTTAGGCATGTGACACCATGCCTTGCTAACATTATTTTTTAAATATTTTTGTACAGATGGGGTCACATTAGGTTGACCAAGATGGTCTTGAACTCCCAGCCTCAAGTGATCTTCCTGCCTTGGCCTCTGATAGTGCTGGAATTACAGGCTTGAGCCACCCAAGCTAACCATTCTTGTAAAATTCCAAGTATAGAACCAGTTAAGTCGCCCAGTGTTCTGACATCTAATTGACAGAAACCATGACATAATAAATGGGTGTTGTTTAAGATCCCAAGTTTTCAGTAATTTGTTTTGAGAGCAAGAGAAAAGTAATACAGAAAAAGTTATATTTGTTCTGTAAAACGCATTTAGACAAATCACACTTGTGAAATATGTGGCTTTTCTACACACACGAGTTGGCTTACCATTTGCCAGGTCTTAAGAGGCAAAATAATGATCTAGTAAACTGTTTTCTACAGTGTATTCCATGGAAGAAAGATGCATCGTATATCTCTCCTCTTGGGGATTCACAATGTCCATTTTCATATAAAGGCCCTTCTGTATCCTGCAGGAGAAAAAAAATCTTTCCATTATTCTAACTCAATGATTCCCCCCTCCCAAATTTATTCTACTACAGAATCCTTTTAAAATAAAATGTTTATGAACCAACTACCTAAAACCTGTTAAAAGCACATAGAACTTGTGGTCCACCACTGATACCGGGACTTTTTCATGCTAGACAGGTAGAGAATAGTTTTAAGTCCCATTTCCCCATACTCAAGTCCTGTAATGTCTATTTTAAGAGATATTTTTCTAGTGAATTTAATAAAATGTAGCTTTTCCCCTTTTCCTCTATCTTTGATACCTGAATATTGCAAATCCCTATGGGCTGGGCAGATAATAAGTGAAGTGGGCTGATGGTAAGTGAACAGGAAATTTTGGTCTCAGGCACACATGACAGTTCTTCTAGAATAGATACAGATCTAGATGGGTCCTGTTTGAACATCTTAAACTTTATTAAGTATGGCAGGATTGCTCTCCAAAGTACTTCTAGCAATTTTCACTCTCACCAGCACTACATAAGGCATCTGTACGTTTCACTTCTTTAAGTTAAAAAAAGTGACATCGAACATATATGACAAAGCACATAAAATCAGGCAGTGGATGAATACATGTATGTCTATTTTGTTGTTTTATGCACTTTTTGTAGGTTTGAAATATCTTACAATTATAAAACAGTTTGTAAAAGCGAGAGAAGGGATTAGGAGCACAAAGAGCACATGGTGACTGTGACAAACTGTCCAAACTGGCAGGCAGGGACTGCTGAGCTCCAGCTAAGCATTGTTATATAAAGTGACATTGTGTTTCTGAATTTTTAAGGAAAGCTTGAAATCTGGATTTTTATGTAATATTTTCCAATATTTAAAACAGGATTTGGACTAAAGTCTTTGGCAGGATAACTTACTTTGCCACACTTCTCTCCCATTACCACTTTGTTGTTTATCACAGAGTCTCCCTCTCCTGCACCTGGAAAAGTAGGTATGAAGGAGTGCAGCTCTGTATTTTTTAAGATTTAGAATAAAAAGTAATAATCCTTCTTGGTATGAATAGTTTATTTTTTCAAGCCCAGAACCTGAAAACGGGCTTTAAAATTTTCTCTTTATATGTAGACTAAAACTCAGCCATGGTGAAACATTATGCCCTATTTGACTTTTCTTACTTTATTTCCAACTATTTTTTTATAACCTTTATTCAGACCAAACAGAACTTCTTGTTATCTTCTAGATAAGAAATATAACAGAAATTTAAGGCTAAGGTTCTAGAATTGAAGTGAACTGAGGTCAAAACCAGACTTCATGATTACTTGCTGCGTGACCTTGGGCAAGGTATTTCATGTCTGTGATCCTTGGTTTCTTTAACATAAAATGGAGATAGTCGTATTTAGATCACAGGTTCGTTAAAAAGATTAAATGGGACTATATACTCTCACAATTTCTAAGAACAATGCCTGGAAAACAATCAGCATTCAATAGATGTTAGCTCTCATTATCATCATCTATAAAATCATGATAATAGCCTCATTACCGAGGGTGGAATTAGATGATATTCCTAAAGTGCTAAATGAAGCGCCAGGCACAAATTCTAGCTGTAACTCTTATTGCTGGTGTTTGCCTACCAACCTGTACTTATGCTAGTCCCTCTGATGTAAGGCCTTTTTTTAGTCAGTGCATGTTCACATTTTATTCATTTTCAAATGTCATTGCAAATACCATTTTCTCTAGAGAGTGGTCATTCACTCATTCAAAAAATATTTACTTAAAACCCTCTTCTGAAACCATATCTTATCTTTTACTTTTATACTTATAATATTTTGATTTTTTAATAAAAATGTCAGTTTCCATAAGACTGTAGTTTTTATTCATTTTACTCCCACCCTAACAAAGAGCTTGCCACATAGTAGGCAGTCAATTTTTGTTATAAAAGGAAATAAACCTTATGGAAGGTCTAATTATGGTGGCAGGTATGTGTCCTAGCAAAAGGCACAGGAATTCCAAGCCTTAAGAAAATGTATGCTTATTGGGAAATGGTACCTTCAATTCTTTTTGCTACGTAGTCACAGAGGTGATTGACATGTCTAATTAATCTAGATTATTTGGAGGTGTGAAATTTGGCTCATTAGAATTGATAGAATAACTCACTATAATTAAGAAACCATAATTAAGAAACCATAGAATTACCATTTTAAAAAATGGCTTCCAAATAGCAATGAATTGGTGTGGTTAAAACTTCTCAAATTCTTTAAATTGTCTGCTAGATCTCCACAAGGTGTAACACAATTTATTCTACTGATTAGAAAATTTCTAGGTCTCATGAAGGTTACATTGGTGCACCTTTGTTCACAATTAGATATGTAAACTTGAACAAGTCATTTTATTTCACTACCTATTATTTCTCATATGTGTAAAGGG
Organism: Nycticebus coucang; assembly: GCF_027406575.1. NCBI lineage: Eukaryota > Metazoa > Chordata > Mammalia > Primates > Lorisidae > Nycticebus > Nycticebus coucang. The sequence continues at coordinate 80,340,446 of NC_069786.1, forward strand.
ACAGTTCATTAACTTGGGACTATTCACAGATTTCCCCAGGCATCCTTCTATTCCTTCCAAAAAAGTGTGTATTATTTTTTTTTTAATTACTTGGAAAAACATAAAGGGAAAAATGAAGGACAGGATAGGAAAAATCATGTTTCCATCTGGTGGGTAGATAATTGTTTGGGGGGAATGTTTGTAGGAAAGATGGTACTGGAATAACTGTGGAGTATCAGGAAGTGTAGGAGAGAGCAAGCATTTGATGAACAATTCTGGGTTTGTGTGTTCATGATGAAGCAAGATGTTAATGTTAAGTTTTCCTCTCGCCTTGGAGTTTCAGAGAAGTAAAAAAGCTGAGAATAATGATTTAGACTTCCATGTTCACAAGAGAGGTGCTTGGTAATTTATGTGGCACTTGCTCAGGTCATGTCCAAAATGAGTTTTCTCAATAATCCATCACCTCATTCACATTCTAATGAGGGAAACAGTGATGAGGCTGAGAGAGGGGATTTATTGGAGAAAATTGTCTCACTTTTGCTTTAAACACAGTGGAAAACTTCCCTGTGTCTTTTTGGATGTGAGAGAGTCTGAGGCTGATACTGGACTTATGCCCAAAGGTATAGAGGCCACCACCTGGAGCTGGCCCTGCTCCTTTGTAGTCATAGAGAAGTGAGGACTGCAATGGAAACAAGCTGCCTTTCCATGAATGGTGGGCAGAGGCAAGTTTTTCTGGGGACAATGTGGAGCCTGTGGATGATGACAGTCAAGGACTTTTTAAAAGATATCCCACCCCAGGAGGCCACTGGACAAGGTGATATGAACAAAGAAGACAACCACCTGATGCCTGGGGACTCCTGGGAGTGGAGTGAAGAGCACAGCAGGTGCCACTGGGAGTGCAGACTTATCTGAGATCTCTAGTGAGGGTGCCTGTGAGGTACCTGCAAAAGTCTCCTCTTTGCCTTCAGGAGAAGGACTAGCTTTGGACATCTGCTCGGTATGTAGTACACCTATCCCTGATCCTTACAAATCCTGTAAGACATTTGCTGCCCTCTTACCTCTTCTTCCTTTCCATTCTCTGAGCCTGGGGAAGCAAAATATGAGAGAGAAGCAGGGCAGCGCTCCCATGCGGCTTTCCTGCTCTCCACCTTCTAAACTTGGATTAGTGGCGTTTTGGGGAAGGGAGAATTTCTTTCTTTCTTTTTTTCTTTTTTTTTTTTATTAAATCATAGCTGTGTACATTAATGCAACCATGGGGCACCATACACTGTTTTATATACCGTGTCACATATATATATATTTTTTTACTTCAACACTTTATTGAACTTTTCATATTACACTATTTTACCAAAAACATTTAAAGTAGCAGTGAGACAAAAACAACTTAAAAAAAGACATACAGGCTAAACAATATTACAGAGGTAATATTGTGTAAGATTTATTGTCAAATCACAAGGTTTTGTTACTCTGCTATACAACTTAGTACCATATCAATGATATCAAATAACTCAAACTTTAAAACATTACATATTCCGTTTATGTGTATATGTGTGTGAGAGATCTTATGTACAACTAGTTGAAAAACAGAAATGCCAACATTTAAATATTATTCAAATTCTAGTGCCATGTGAATTGTTACCAAGAGATTTTACCTGCTTATATACGTTTTAAAAGTAATTCACACCTGACCATCTTGAGATCTGGCAGAGTAATCTTTTCTGTTCCAATAGATCAGCAGGCAAATGTCCTACATAATCTCAGTTGATAAATATCAATTGTTTAAAAAAAATTCTGAACAGATTTATGAATTCTTGGGATAAAAATACTGAACCATGTGTAACCCATCAATAAAGCAAAGTAGTTTCAACAAAGCCAGCTAGCTGTGAGCAGTCAGGTACATCTGCCAAAGTGGGCAAAATACTCCTCCAGTTTTGTATGTTTTTGAAAGCCAGATATCAAATACCTCAATCCATAATCATTTTCAAATTAGCCTATTTTTACTATTTCATATTTATAACATCTAGTACTGGAATCTGGAGGCTTGAATAGGGAACACTTTTGCACTGCTGGTGGGAATGCAAATTAATACATTCCTTTTGGAAAGAGATATGGAGAACACTTAGGGATCTAAAGATAGATCTGCCATTCAATCCTGTAATCCCCCTACTGGGCATATACCCAGAAGACCAAAAATCACACCATAACAAAGATATTTGTATCAGAATATTTATTGCAGCCCTATTCATAATTGCTAAGTCATGGAAAAAGCCCAAGTGCCCATCGATCCACAAATGGATCAATAAATTGTGGTATATGTACACCATGGAATATTATGCAGCCTTAAAGAAAGATGGAGACTTTTACCTCTTTCATGTTTACATGGATGGAGCTGGAACATATTCTTCTTAGTAAAGTGTCTCAAGAATGGAAGAAAAAGTACCCAATGTACTCACCCTTATTATGAAACTAATGTAGGACCTTCACATGAAAGCTATATCCCAGTTATAACCTAAGAATAGGGAGAAGGGGGAAAGGGAGGGGAGGAAGGGGGGAGTGAGGGAGAAGGAGGGGGATTAATGGGATTACACCTGCGGTCCATCTTACAAGGGTATATGTGAATCCTAGTAAATGTGGAATGTAAAGGTCTTGGCAAAATAACTAAGAAAATGCTACAAAAGCTATGTTAACTAATGTGATGAAAATTTGTCAAACGATCTATGAACCAAGTGTATGGTGCCCCACGATCATACTAATGTACACAGCTATGGTTAATAAAAATAAAAAAAAATATTTGTTGGAAATTAGTATAAAAATACAATTTTTATAAATTTATTTTAATATGGACTCATAGTGAGACTTAACATATGGGTACCATAATGAAATATTCATGAACTATATTAAGATAATAGAATATTAATATTTTTAAATTTAATATGACAAATATCAGTCCGAGTAAGATTCTATTAAGATGGTCCACAGGCCCAGTGGTCTTCTGTAAATCAGATCTTGGTCATGGATAATACTTGCCTTCCATTGTATGGTTCCTTAATTTGAGTCACATAGACTGAAAGCAACTGAATGAAACACTGGTAAATATTAAACTGTGTAAAGTGAATTTACAAATTAACTTGCTAAATCTGTGTCTAAAGATTTTCCTGAGAGGCCTTTCTTAATTTTATTTTATGGGTCCTTAAAAGAACCTTTAAGTTAATAAGTTTATTCATGTCACATATTTTCATCACACTGGTTAACATAGCCTTCGTGGCATTTTCGTAGTTATTGTGTTATTTATATTCTATATTTAGTAAGTTTCCCATGTACCCTTGTAAGATGGTGTGATCCCACCAATCACCCTCCCTCCGCCCATCCTCTTCCCTCCCCTCCTTCTACCCCTTTCCCCATAGTCTTAGGTTATAACTGGGTTATAGTTTTCCTATGAAAGCCATAAATTAGTTTCATGGTAGGGCTGAGTACATTGGATACATTTTCTTCCATTTTTTAAAAATCAAATTATAGCTGTGAACATTAGTGCAGTCAAGGGGTACAATGTGCTGGTTTCATATACAATCTGAAATATTTTCATCAAACTGTTTAACATAGCCTTCATGGCATTTTCTTAGTTATTGTATGAAGATATTTGTATTCTACATTTAGTAAGTTTCACCTGTACCCATTCTAAGATGCACTGTAGGTGTGGCCCCACCAATTACCCTCCCTCCACCCTAACCTCCTGCTTCCCCTCCCCTCCCTTGGCCTGTTGCGTGACCAGAGATGTGAAAGAACAGTAGCTTTGCCATGGGTATAAGCTCGCTCCTGTAATTATTAAGGGTAAACAAGAAATAGACTACATCACATGGGATGGCGTGTAGCAAAACATCTTTATTCTTGACTACCTTATATATACTGGTGGTCATGTACACACTTAATCTATGATCTCTAACTCTTTATATCTAACCTTAACTTGTGAGGAGACATTAAGTCTACAAATCAGCACAATTTCCTCTGCTTTTTCTTTCTTCTCAGATATATGTTAATTCTTAAGCAAGGTATCCAAATAAAAATCACAAAGAACTCCTGGGGAAGAAGGGGAAACAAAATCCCTCAAGCACATACTTAGTTTGCCTCATAATGGAGTAATGACTGTTTTTCCACAAGGCAGAGACCTTGTTTTTCCACAAGGCAGAGACCTTTAGGCTCCAAAGACAATGTGTTTTTAACACCTGTCAACCTCTGGCCATATCTCCAGCAGAGAGATTGTAAGTCTCTGACCACGTGGGGTTAACGGGAGCATAACATCAGAGAAACTGTTCCGAAACAGGCTCTGAGTATGCCTCAGAGGGGAATCCAGTTCCCTTTTGCCTTTGTGTTAGCAAAAGCCATTTTTCACCCATTACAGACTTGCCTTGTGTGGCTTATGTGGGACAGTTTAACCCACGTTGGCCCTTTCCTCATATTCTTCTGCTATGGTTGGGTTATAGCCTTCAAATGAAAGCTATAAAAATTAGCTTCATAGTAGGGCTGAGTACATTTGATACATTTTCTTCCATTCTTGAGATACTTTGCTAAGAAGAATATATTCCAACTCCATCCATGTAAACATGAAAGAGGTAAAGTCTCCATCTTTCTTTAAGGCTGCATAATATTCCATGGTATGCATGTACCACAATTTTTTTTTTTTGAAATTATTTATTTATTTATTTATCGTTGGGGATTCATTGAGGGTACAATAAGCCAGGTTACACTGATTGCAATTGTTAGGTAAAGTCCCTCTTGCAATCATGTCTTGCCCCCATAAAGTCCCTCTTGCAATTATGTCTTGCCCCCATAAAGTGTGACACACACCAAGGCCCCACCCCCCTCCCTCCTTCCCTCTTTCTGTTCCTCCCCCAAACCATAATTGTCATTAATTGTCCTCATATCAAAATTGAATGTACCACAATTTATTAATCCATTCGTGGGTTGATGGGCACTTGGGCTTCTTCCATGACTTAGCAATTATGAATTGGGCTGCAATAAACATTCTGGTACAGATGTCTTTGTTATATTGTGATTTTTGGTCTTCCTAGTAAAGGAATTATAGGATCGAATGTCAGGTCTATTTGTAGATCTCTGAATTTTCTCCAAACATTCTTCCAAAAGGAACGTATTAGTGTGCATTCTTACAAGCAATGTAGATGTGTTCCCTTTTCTCCACATCCACACCAACATCTCTGGTTTTTGGATTTTGTTATGTGGGCTAATGTTACTGGAGTTAGGTGATATCTGAAAGTAGTTTTGATTTGCATTTCTCTGATGATTAAGGATGATGAGCATTTTTTCATGTGTGTGAAGGCCGTGCGCCTGTCTTCTTTAGAGAAGTTTCTCTTCAAGCCCTTTGCCCACCCTGAGATGGGATCACTTGTTCTTTTCTTGCTAATATGTTTGAGTTCTTTGTGGATTATGGTTATTAAACCTTTATCGGAGGTATAACCTGCAAATATATTCTCCCATTCTGAAGGCTGTCTGCTTGCTTTACTTACTATGTTCTTGGCTGTGCAGAAGCTTTTTAGTTTGATCAGGTCCCAGTAATGTATTTCTGATACGGTTTCAATTGCCTGGGGAGTCCTCCTCATAAAATATTCACCCAGGCCAATTCCTACGAGAGTTTTCCCTGCACTCTCTTCTAGTATTTTTATAGTTTCATGTCTTAAGTTTAAATCTTTAATCCAGGGCGGCACCTGTGGCTCAGTCGGGAAGGCACCAGCCCCATATACCGAGGGTGACGGGTTCAAACCCGGCCCCGGCCAAACTGCAACCAAAAAATAGCTGGGTGTTGTGGCGGGTGCCTGTAGTCCCAGCTACTCGGGAGGCTGAGGCAAGAGAATCGCTTAAGCCCAGGAGTTGGAGGTTGCTGTGAGCTGTGTGAGGCCATGGCACTCTACCGAGGGCCATAAAGTGAGACTCTGTCTCTACAAAAAAAAAAAAAAAAAAAAAAAAATCTTTAATCCAGTGAGAGTCTATCTTAGTTAATGGTGAAAGGTGTGGGTCCAGTTTCAGTCTTCTACAGGTTGCCAGCCAGTTCACCCAGCACTATTTGTTAAATAGGGAATCTTTTCCCCACTGAATGTTTTTAAGTGGCTTGTCAACGATCAAATAATGGTAAGTAGCTGGGTTCATCTCTTGTTTCTCTATTCTGTTCCATACATCTACCTCTCTGTCTTTGTGCCAGTGCCATGCTGTTCTGATCACTATTGATTTATAGTATAGTCTGAGGTCTGGTAGCGTGATTCCTCCTGCTTTGTTTTTATTTCTGAGTAATGTCTTGGCTGTTCGAGATTTTTTCTGATTCCATATAAAATGAGTTATTATTTTTTCAAAATCTTTAAAGTACGACAATGGAGCTTTAATAGAGATTGCATTAAAATTGTATATTGCTTTGGTTAGTATGGACATTTTAACAATGTTGATTCTTCCCAGCCATGAGCATGATATGTTTTTCCATTTGTTAACATTTTCAGCTATTTCTTTTCTTAGGGTTTCATAGTTCTCTTTATAGAGATCTTTCATGTCCTTTGTTAGATAAACTCCCAAATATTTCATCTTCTTTGGCACTACTGTGAATGGAATAGAGTCCTTGACTGTTTTTCAGCTTGACTATTGTTGGTATATATAAAGGCTACCAATTTATGAATGTTAATTTTGTAACCTGAGATGCTACTGTATTCCTTGATCACTTCTAAGAGTTTTGTAGTAGAATCCCTGGTGTTTTCCAGATATACAATCATATCATCTGCAAAGAGTGAAAGTTTGATCCATTCTGACCCTATATGGACAACCTTGATCGCCTTTTTTCCCTAATTGTGATGGATAAAACTTCCATTACAATGTTAAAAAGCAGTGTAGACAATGGGCAACCTTGCCTGCTTCCTGATCTGAGTAGAAATGATTTCAATTTAACTCCATTCAATATGATATTGGCTGTGGGTTTGCTATAGATGGCCTCTATCAGTTTAAGAAATGTCCCTTCTATACTACTTTTCTTAACTGTTTTGATCATGAATGGATGCTGGATATTATAAAAAGGTGTTTCTGCATCAATTGAGAGAATCATATGGGCTTTGTTTTTTAATTTGTTTATGTGCGTATAGATTTACTTATATTGAACCAGCCTTGAGACCCTGAGATAAAACCCACTCGATCATGGTGTATAATTTGTTTGATGTGTTGCTGGATTCTGTTTGTTAGGATCTTCTTGAATATTTTTGCATATATATTCATTAGTGATATTGGTCTATCATTTTCTTTTTTTTGTTGGGTCTTTTCCTGGTTTGGGGATCAGGGCGTTGTTTGCTTCATAGAACATGTTGGGTAGTCTTCCTTCTTTTTCTACATTTTGGAACAGGTTGAGTAATATAGGTACTAGTTCTTCTTTAAAGGTTTGGTAGAATTCTGACGTGAAGCCATCTGGTTCTGGGCTTTTCTTCTTAGGGAGATTTTGTATGGTTGATGCTATTTGAGAACTTGATATAGGACTGTTCAACATTTCTACTTGATTCTGGCTAAGTCCTAGAAGATGACGTGCTTCCAAGTATTGGTCAATTTCCTTCAGATTTTCATATTTCTGAGAATAAAGTTTCTTATAATATTCATTAAGGATTTTTTGGATTTCTGAGGAGTCTGTTCTTATTTTGTGTTTGTCATTTCTGATTGATGAAATTAGAGATTTTACTCTTTTTTTCCTGGTTAGGTTAGCCAAAGGTTTATCAACTTTTTGATTTATTTATCTGTTGTATAATCCTTTTGTTTTCAATTTCATTTAATTCATTTCTAATTTTGGTTATTTCTTTTCTTCTACTGGGTTTGGGGTTGGAATGTCTTCCTTTTCCGGTTGATTGAGATGTCCAATTAGGTTGTTAACTTCCTCTCTTTCTGTTTTCTTGAGGAAGGCTTGTAGTGCTATAAATTTCCCTCTTACGACTGCCTTTGTGGGTGTCCCAGAGGTTCTGTAATTCGTGTCTTCATTGTCATTTTGTTCCAAAAATTTGGCAGTTTCCTTCTTAATCTCATCTATGACCCAGCTATCATTCAGCATAAGGTTATTTAACTTCCATGTTTTTGTATGAGTATGCAGATTCCTGTTGTTACTGAGTTCAACTTTTATTTCATGGTGGTCTGAGAAGATGCAAGGAATAATTTCTATTCTTTTAAATTTAATGAGGTTAGACTTGTGACCTAAGATGAGATCGATTTTGGATATGTTCCATTGGCTCATGAGAAGTATGTGTATTCAGTATTGTTTGGATGAAATATTCTGTAGATGTCTGTTACATCCAAATATTGGATGGTTAGGTTTAAATCTAAAATTTCTTTACTCAGCTTCTTATTGGAGGATCTATCCAAAACTGAAAAAGGAGTGTTAAAATCTCTGACTATTATGGAGCTGGAGGAAATCAAGTTGCTCAGGTGTGTTAGCATTTCTCTTATAAATTGAGGTGCATTTTGTTTGGGTGCATAAATATTAATAATTGAAATCTCATCATATTGAGTATTACCCTTAACAAATATGAAGTAACCATTATTATCTTTCCTTACATTTGTTGGTTTAAAGCCTATTGTATCTGCAAACAGAATTGCAACACCTGCTTTTTTCTGATTTGGATTTTTCTGAAATATGGACGACTGTCCTTTCACCCTGAGTCTACATTCATCTTTTTAGGTAAGATGAGAATCTTGTATGCAACAGATATCTTGCCTGAGTTTTTGTATCCAGTCAGCCAACCTGTGCCTCTTTGGAGGACAGTTTAAGCCATTCAAAATATGGAGAATATTGATAAGCCTGGTAGAATTTTGGGTATGGAGTTTTTTGAAAGTCCAGTTGACATTTTTAATCCTTTTTCCACTGTGGTTGTTGGAGTTTGATCAAAAATTTCTGAGTGAGTTTACTTTTGTGGTAGAGGCTTGTGCTTGTCATTATGGAGGATAGGTCTGAGAATATCCTGAAGAGCTGGTTTAGTTATGGGAAATTTATTCAACATGTGAATGTCATTAAAGTATTTAATCTCTCCATCGTAAATGAAACTCAGTTTAGCTGGATACAGGATCCTGGGTTGAAAGTTATTTTGTTTTAGGAGATTAAATGTTTATGACCATCCTCTTCTAGCTTGAGAGGTTTCAGCAGAGAGATCTGCAGCCATTTTAATATTCTTCCCTTTGTAGGTTATTGTTTTCTCACGTCTGGCTGCTTTCAGAATTTTCTCCTTTATATTAACTTTAGTGAAGTTAATTATGATGTGCCTGGGGGATGTCTTATTCGCGTTGAGTTGTGCTGGCGTTCTGAAACTGAATTTCAGAATTCAGTCTGCTGTATGAATTTCAGAACCTTTTGACAATGTCTTGAAAATTGTCTTTCATAATTTCATGAGAGAAAAGCCTCTGTGCCTTGCGAAGCCACTTCATCACTTTCAGGGATTCCAATGAGGCAGATATTAGCCATCTTCGAATTATCCCAGAGGTCTCTGAGAGAATTATCCATTTTTGCTCTCCATTTCTTTTCCTCTTTAAGAGTTTGGAGCATTTAAAAGGTTTGTCTTCAATGTCAGAAATCCTTTCTTCTGCTTGCTCTATTCTGTTACTGTGGGATTCTACTATATTTCTCAGATCTTTGAGGGCTGCAAATTCTTACTTCAAAGTGTCAAAATCTTTGGTGATCTTGTCTTTAAATTCGTTGAGTTCTTGAGACAACTTTTGAATTTTTCCTTGAATTTCCAATTCCCACTTTTCCTCCATTGTATTAAACTTATTTGTAATCCAAACTCTGAACTCGATTTTTTACATCTCATCCATCTGTTTGTGAATGGGATCTTCAGTTATGTCTGCCATATCTTTCCTTGGGGGGGTTGATATACTCTGGTTATTCATGTTACCAGAGTTTTTCCGCTGATTTTGCCCCATGATTATTTTCCACCGTTTGACTAGATAAGTGGATAAAGAATACTTGGGTTCAGGGCTCCAAGATTAGTGATCAACTAGCCCTTTGACCCAAAGCTTGGATTGGCGTCTATACCTTTTCCCCTGGAGCTTTGCTAAGGATCTGTACGGTGCTACAACCTGAGAAACTGGGGATCTGCTTGGTGTGGTGGGGCTAAGTGGCTCTGTCTTGTTTTCAGCTGGTCCCTGTTTGACTCTAGTGAATCAGTTCCTCTGGGTTGAAGTCTCAGCTGTATAGAAATACTAGCAATTATGTCACCCCACCGCCCCACAGGAACAATTGGAACAGGAAAATCAAACCTTCCTACAATCACACACCTAGGGTACCACATGGATAGTCCTCGGGTGGTTGGCCCAGTTCTAGAGGTCCAAATCAGCTGTCTCATTCAGCACCTGTCTCAGGTGGAAGAGTTTAAAAGGTCTCTGGCAACTAGATTGCAGCGGTCTTCTGACAACTGCACTCAAATATGACTTGCTCCTATGATCCGTGAGGTCAGGAGGACCCACCCAGCAAATAGATTAGTCTGGGAAGGTTGATGCCTCCTTCCCCACCTTGCACCTCTGTCAATCCAGTCACTGATAACCCCTCAGGGCTGTGATCTAGTTGCTTCCAATGAGCATATACTCCAGGGGTTACACTGGCCTGAATCACAGGGAGATCTATGTCTCCTCAGCCAGGCTGCTGCTCTCTGCCACTATCCGGCAGGTGGAGGCTGCGCTCCACCCAGGCTGGTACTGCCTCAGGCAAACCCTTTACTCACTGGGCCTGCCTTTCTGTTCCAGATCTTTTCTGCCAATGGCTGCCACTGGAGAAGATGCCCGGCCTCCTCTGGTTGCCCACAGAGGCAGTGGGTGTGACTCTAGAATATTCAGGGGTGAGCCCTATTTTTGCCCCAAAATGGCTGCTGCTCTGTGCCTTGGGGCACCGCTGCTCCTGTGTGGTTCCCTCTCACTGACTGTCCTCTCCTCACTCCCATTCTGTGGAATTAGCCCTGGCCAGTAGCAGTCAATGCTCTGTCCACACTTCTTGAGATAATACCCAAGAATCTGGACTTCTGGGTAACAGGCTTCCAGACCACAGAGTGAGAGTGTAGGGGAGTGCTGGGAGCTCCAAATTGCTGGTAGAGAATATATAAAGTTTTTTACAGTTTTATGCCTGGCAGGATAGCGTTATGGCACCTTAGTAGGGGAACTAGATCCAGTTTTTAGAGGGTCTCTCCGGTGGGATATAATTGGAGGACTTTTGAACTCTGCTTGTTTGTTTATGGGGTACTCTGAGCCATTCTCATGGGGGAGGGGACTCCCGTCCACTTGGTGATGGATTTTGTACCTTTTGTTTGTATCCTTGGGGTCGCAGCTCACCTCAGCAGGGTTGATGTGCATTCTTCAACCTTCTCTCTTGGCACAGCTCTAATCTGCCAGGTTATTTGCTAAATTTCTGTCCTTTAACTCTCCTTCTGGACAGGAGCCTCTGTGGAAAGCTGGCTTCAGTCAGCCATATTGTCTCCACCCCCCTCAGAAGGGAGAAGTTCTACACTTCAACTTAGCCACAAGGCAGAGAGGTGATATTAGGGAAGAAGCTCTAAATTGAATTTTACTTTTTACACTGGCCTGGATGAACTAAGAAATGCTGAAACAAAGTTTTTGCTTATTTATTATGTAAGAGTGACTGGAATGGCTATGGACTTGTCTGGGATTTCATCCAAGGGGAGGAAAAAGGAATCCTTGGAGCCACTTTAATGGGGAGCAGAAAGAAGAATGTACATACTCGCTTTTTTTCCTTGAAAGAGCCGATCTCATCAGTGAACCAGTTATAATGGTTTATGAGAAATGTAGAATGAAAAAGTAAAAATAGAATTTAAAGAAGCTACCTTTGGTTGCCAATCTTTTAAAATATGCCACTATGCTGAAAATGATTTACATAGGACTCTGGATTTATTAGAATTACATATATGAAATAAGAGATGATCTTTCATGTCCCTTTAGAAACTGCATTTCCATGAATATGATTTTTAAACTGTTATAGTAGTTTGAAGTGAGTTTAGAAAAGAAACTCCTGAAGTCTTAGCACCCCAGCTTTGAATGCAAACATCTTCAGAGCTGCATTTCAATATACAGGGTGTCCATAAAGTTTGTGTGGATTTTTAAAATAGCATGCAGTTTAATAGAATTAGAATTGAATTGAGCTTAGGAATTAGATTACAAAGTTGCCACTTAAGGCAAATATCTGGTAAACCATGAATTACTCCTGAAACTCTTAAGCTGTTCATACAGTATTATCCAGTAGTTTTAAAGGAATGAAATACATATTCCCAGATAGTCCATCTCTCCTTGAATATCCTTCACATGCCAAGTCGGATGTCATCTTCTCTGGAAAGTCAGTGTTGCTTCTATTTGTATTTGGGTCATAGCCCCTGTTCCCAGCACACTGTGGACTTCCCAGTCACAGCAGTTAGCAGGCTCTGCTGCATCCGCCTGTTTATTATCACAGGATGTTTAGCAACAGAAGAGGAATATACCAAAGCACTGCAAAGAGCCATATAATACTTCCAATGACTCAAGGGATCACTTACTTTTTAGAATGATCCCCAACACTCCTGGAAACAAAATATAGCCTAGATTTAGTAGTTTCAGAGCCTGGATTTGGATTACAGCTATTTGAAGAAATTGGATTTAGACTATGAGAAGACCAATGTGCTTAAAAAAATTTAATGTTGCCAGATCTATACAATTAAATGGTTTACACTCTTTTTTCTTTCCCCTTTTCTTCTGCTAACTTTCTTTTGCTTTTGATGACTTTTGTTAAGCTGTCATTCTTGAGCTCTCCCATAGGTATCTTCTAACTACTGTTATGTAGCTATGACAGAATGCTCTAATTTTTAAATAAACATTTATTTGTAAGATTTGATCAACACAAAAGAGTATGTAAGTTGCATTTAACTTAGTTATGCAGGAAACCTTCATGAACCCATTTCCCCACTAATAACCAGATTTCCCATCCTGTAGAAGCTGTGTTCATTATTTTCCTAGCTCTCTGTCTTCTCTGACAGCAATCATATTTAGCATTACATAATAAAGACATAGCCATATCTTTTAAAAATGTAAAATATTTTTATCATTACCTTTAAAAATGTAAAAATGCAAACTGTAAACATTATATTTTTACTTTTATTTTAAACTTTATTCAATGTTATCATACTATAGGTAATGCTTTGTGACTTGCTTTTTAAAAAATTAATATTATGCATATAAAATTCATGTAATTTTTTTGTGTTGTGTATATTGGTAGACAGTTGAGTGTGTTGTGTGTTTTGGCTCATTAATTTTCCCTCCTAGATAATATTCCATTGTGAATATTATCAGTGAATAGTCTCACTGTTATCTCTTCTCTTTTTGATGGATACTTAGTTGTTATCAACTTTTGGCTATGTGAACACTGCTGCTATTAATATTTTGAATGTGTCTTCTGTTGCAAATGTGCAAGAACTTCTGTAGGGTTTGTGTGTGTGTGTTTTTTTTAACCTTCATGTCCATATACTTGTATCTATTTCATCCATATGCAGGCACATACATACATGTAAGAGTGAAGTGACTAACTTGTGGTAAATTCACATGTTTAGATTTATAAGAAAATGCTAAATTTTTTTTCAAACCAAGTATGCCATTTATTTATATTGCTACCTGCAGTTTATGAGTTCCTCCTATTCCACATGCTTGCCAGCCCTTGATTATGTCAGATCTATTTTTTCCAATATAGTAGACATAATATTAATTTTCCCATAATGGAATTTAAGTATGGTCTTAATTGCACTTTCATGATTACTAATGAAGTTGAGACTTTTTTCACATTTTTATTAACATTTGTGTTATTGCTTCTGTGTAATGCCTGTTCACATTCTTTTCTCATTGATTGTGGAAATCCTTCACGTATTCTGTAGATTAGTTTTTTACCAGTTATATGTGTTAATAATACTGTTTTCAGGTTTGTGGCTTGTCTCTTTTTATTTCTCTCTCTTTTTTTCATTTTTATTAAATCATAGCTATGTACATTAATGTGCAATCATGGGGTACAATGTGCTGGTTTTATATACAATTTGAAATGTTTTCATCAAACATAGCCTTCATGGCATTTTCTTAGTTATTGTGTTAAGACATTTACATTCTACATTTAGTAAATTTCACATGTACCCCTGTAAGATGCACCATAGGTGTGGTCCCACAAATTACTCTCCCTCCAGCCCTCCTCCCCCCTTCCCCTCCCTCTCTCCTTTCCCCTTCCACTTGGGCTATAATTGGGTTATAGCTTTCATAGGAAATCTATAAATTGGCTTCATAGTAAGACTGAGTACATTGGATGCTTTTTCTTCCATTCTTGAGATACTTTGCTAAGAAGATTATGTTCCAGCTCCATCCATGTAAACATGTAAGAGATAAAGTCTCCATCATTCTTTAAGGCTAAATAATATTCCATGGTGTACATATACCACAATTTATTGATCCATTCATGGGTCGATGGACACTGGGCTTCTTACATGACTTAGCAATTATGAATTGGGCACAATAAACATTCTGGTACAAATATCTTTGTTATAATGTGATTTTTGGTCTTCTGGATATATACCTAGTAGAGGAATTGTAGGCTCGAATGGCAGGTCTATTTTTAGATTTCTAAGTGTTCTCCAAACATCTTTAGAAAAGGAATGCATTAGTTTCAATCCCACCAGCAATGTAGAAGTGTTCTCTTTTCTCCACATGCACGCCAATATCTCTGGTTTTGGGATTTTGTGATGTGGGCTAATCTTACTGTTGTAAGATGATATTTCAAAGTAGTTGTGATTTGCATTTCTCTGATGATTAAGGATTACGAACAATTTTTCATGTGTCTGTGGGCCGTGTGCCTGTCTTCTTCAGAGAAGTTTCTCTTTAAGTCTCTTCCTGGCCTGAGATGGGTTCACTTGTTCTTTTCTTGCTAATATATTTGAATTCTCTATGGATTCTGGTTATTAAACCTTTGTCAGAGACATAACCTGCAAATATCTTCTCCCATTCTGGGGGCTGTCTGCTTGTTTTACTTACAGTGTCTTGGCTGTGCAGAAGCTTGTTAGTTTGAGCAAGTCTCAGTAGTGTATTTTTGATGTTTCTCCAATTGCCCCGGGGGTCCTCCTTCTAAAATATTCACCCAGACCGATTTTTTCAATAGTTTCCCCTGCATTTTCTTCTAGTATTTTTATAGTTTCATGTCTTAAGATTAAATCTTTAATCTAGAGAGTCTATCTTAGTTAATGGTGAAAGGTGTGGGTACAGTTTCAGTCTTCTAGAGGTCACCAGCCAGTTCACCCAGCACCATTTGTTAAATAGGGAATCTTTTCCCCACCAAATGTTTTTAATTGGCTTGTCAAAGATCAAATAATGGTAAGTAGCTGGGTTCATCTCTTGGTTGTCTATTCTGTTCTATAAATCTACCTCTCTGTTTTTGTGCCATACCATGCTGTTTTGATCACTATGGATTTACAGTATAGTCTGGGGTCTGGTAGAGTAATTCTTTCTGCTTTGTTTTTATTTCTGAGTAATGTCTTGGCTATTCAAGTTTTTTTCTGATTTCATGTAAAACAAAGTATTATTTTTTAAGATCTTTAAAGTATAACAGTGGAGCTTTAATAGGGATTTCATTAAAATCGTATATTGCTTTGAGTAGTATGGACATTTTAACAATGTTGAATCTTCCCAGCCATGATCATGGTATGTTCTTCTATTTGTTAACATCTTCAGCTATTTATTTTCTTAGAGTTTTGTAGTTTGCTTTATAGAGATCTTTCACGTCCTTTGTTAGATAAACTCCCAAATATTTCATCTTCTTTGGCACTACTGTGAATGGAATAGAGTCCTTGACTGTTTTTCATCTTGACTATTATTGGTATATATAAAGGCTACCAATTTATGAGTTTTGATTATGTAACCTGAGATGCTGCTATATATTCCTTGATCATTTCTTAGAGTTTTGTAGTAGAATCACTGGTGTTTTCCAGATGTTCAATCATATCATCTGTAAAGAGTGAAAGTTTTATCTCTTCTGACCCTATATAGATACCCTTGATTACCTTTTCTTGCCTAACTGCAATGGCTAAGACTTCCATTACAATGTGAAAAAGCAGTGGAAACAATGGGCAACCTTGCCTGGTTCTTGATCTGAGTGGAAATGTTTTCAATTTAACTTCATTCAATAGGATATTGGCTGTGGGTTTGTTGTAGATGGCCTCTATCAGTTTAAGAAAATCTCTTCTATACCAGTTTTCTTAAGTGTTCTGATCATGAAGGGATGCTGGATATTATCAAAAGCTTTTTCTGCATCAATTGAGAGAATCATATGGTCTTTGTTTTTTAATTTGTTTATGTGCATATAGATTTATGTATATTGAACCAGCCTTGAGACCCTGAGATAAAACCCACTCGATCATGTTGTATAATTTGTTTGATGTGTTGCTGGATTCTGTTTGTTATGACAGTGTTGAATATTTTTGCATCAATATTCATTAGTGATATTGGTTTATAATTTTCTTTCCTTGTTGTGTCTTTTCCTGCTTTGGGGATCAAGGTGATGTTTGCTTCATAGAATATGTTTGGAAGTATTCCTTCTTTTTCTATATTTTGGAAGAGGTTTAGTCATATAGGTACTAGTTCTTCTTTAAAGGTTTGGTAGAATTCTGACATGAAGCCATCTGGTCCTGGACTTTTCTTTTTAGGGAGGTTTTGTATGGTTGATGCTATTTTAGAACTTGATATAGGTCTGTTTAACATTTCCACTTGATTCTGGCTATGTCTTGGAAGGTGATGTGCTTCCACATATTGGTCAATTTCCTTCAAATTTTCATATGCCTCAGAATAAAGTTTCTTGTAATATTCATTAAGAATTTTTTGAATTTCTGAGGAGTCTGTTGTTACTTTGTATTTGTTGTTTCTGATTGATGAGATTAGAGATTTAACTCTTTTTTTCCCAGTTAGGTTAGCCAAAGGTTTATCTATTTTATTGACCTTTTCAAAAAACCAACTTTTTGATTTATTGATCTGTTGAATAATTCTTTTGTTTTCAATTTCATTTAATTCTGCTCCAATTTGGTTATTTCTTTTCTTCTGCTGGGTTTGGAATAGGAACGTTCTTCCTTTTCTAGTTGCTCGAGATGTCCCATTAAGTTGTTAACTTTCTCTCTTTACATTGTCTTGAGGAAGCCTTGCACTGCTATAAATTTCCCTCTTAGGACTGCCTTTGTGGTATGCCAGAGGTTCTCATAATTCGTGTCTTCGTTTTGTCCCAAAATTTTGGCGATTTCCTTCTTAATCTCCTCTTAAAACCCTGCTATCATTCAGCATAAGGTTATTTAGCTTCCATGTTTTTCTATGAGTATACATATTCCTGTTTTTACTGAGTTCATCTTTTATTCCATGATGGTCAGAGAAGATGCAAGGAATAATTTCTATTCTTTTGAGTTTGCTGAGGTTAGACTTGTGACCTAATATGTGATCAATTTTGGAGTATGTTCCACGGGATGATAAGAAGAATGTGTATTCATTTTTTTGAGATGAAATGTTCTGTAGATGTCTGTTGAATCCAAATGTTCAATGGTTAAGCCTAAATCTGAAATTTCTTTGCTTAGCTTCTATTGGAGGATGTATCCAACTCTGCCAAAGGAGTGTTAAAATCTCCGACTATTATGGATCTGGGAGAAATTAAGTTGCTCATGTCTGTTATAGTTTCTCTTATAAATTGAGTTGCATTTTGGTTGGGTGCATAAATATTAATAATTAAAATCTCATTGTATTGATTATTACCCTTAACAAATATGAAGTGACCATTTTTGTCCTTTCCTACTTTGTTTGGTTTAAAGCCTTTTGTATTTGCGAATAAATTTGCAACTCTTGCTTTTTCCTGATTTCCATTTACCTGAAATATAGATGATCATCCCTTCACCCTGAGTCTATATTTATCTTTTAAGGTAAGATGAGATTCTTGTATGCTGCAGATATCTGGCCTGTGTTTTTGTTTCCAGTCAGCCAACCATTGCCTCTTTAGAGGACAATTTAAGTCATTAACATTAATTGAGAATATTGATAAGCCTGGTAGAATTTTGGATATTGAATTTTTTTGAAAGTCCAGTGGACATTTTTGATCCTTTTGCCATTGTGGAAGTTGGAGTTTGACCAAAAGTTTCTGAGTGAGTTTACTTTTGTGGTGGAAGATTAAGCTGGTCATTATGGAGGATAGGTCTGAGAACAGATTTCTTCAACATGTGAATGTCATTGAAGTATTTAATTTCTCCATCATAAATGAAGCTCAGTTTTGAAGGATACAGGATCCTGGGTTGAAAGTTATTTTGTTTTAGGAGATTAAAAATTGATGACCACCCTCTTGTAGCTTGAAAGGTTTCAGCAGAGAGATCTGCAGTTATTCTAATATTCTTCCCCTTGTAGGTTATTGTTTTCTTACGTCTGGCTGCTTTCATAATTTTCTCCTTCACATTCACTTTAGTGAAGTTAATTATGATGTTTCTGGGGGATGTCTTATTTGGGTTGAGTCATGCTGGGGTTCTGAATTTCAGAATCTCTTGACATGTGCTATCTGAATTTCAGAATCTCTTGACATGTCTGGAAATTTCTCCTTCACAATGTCACAAAAAAGGGCCTTTGTGCTTTGTGAAGCAACTACATCACCTTCAGGAATTCCCATAAGGCGAATATTATTTTTCTTTACATTATTCCAGAGCTCTCTGAGAGAAAGATCTGTTTTTGCTCTCCATTTCTCTTCCTCTTTGAGAGTTTGGGAGCATTCGAAAGTTTTTTTTTTTTTTCGTAGAGACAGAGTCTCACTTTATGGCCCTCGGTAGAGTGCCGTGGCAGCACACAGCTCACAGCAACCTCCAACTCCTGGGCTTAAGAGATTCTCTTGCCTCAGCCTCCCGAGTAGCTGGGACTATAGGCGCCCACCACAACGCCCGGCTATTTTTTGGTTGCAATTCAGCCGGGGCTGGGTTTGAATCCGCCACCCTCAGCATATGGGGCCGGCGCCTTACCGACTGAGCCACAGGCGCTGCCCCATTCGAAAGTTTTGTCTTCAGTGTCATAAATCCTTTCTTCTGCTTGCTCCATTCTGTTACTGAGGGATTCTACTGTATTTCTCAGATCTTTGAAGGGTGCAAATTCTTGTCTCAGTGTGTCAAAATCTTAGGCCATTTTGTCTTTGAATTCATTGAATTCTAGAGTCAACTTTTGAATTTCTCCTTGAATTTCTAATTCCAACTTTATCTCCATTCTTTTAATTTTATTTGCAATCCAAATTCTGAGTTAGATTCTGACATCTCAGCCATTTGTCCATGAATGCTATCTTCAGTTGTGTTTGCCATATTGTTCCTTGGGGGAGTTGATCTACTCTGGTTATTCATGTTATCAGAGTTTTTCCACTGATTTCACCCTATGATTATTTTACACCATTTGGCTAGATGAGCAGATAAGGTGAAGTTGGGTTGGGGGGCTCCTGGAGCATTGATTAATCAGCCCATTACCCAAGAGCTGTGACTGGTGTCTGTACTTTTTTCCCTAGCGCTTTGCAAAGGACTTGTACAGTGCTACGGCCTGAGACACTGGGGACTTACTTGGTGTGGTGGGGCTAAGTGGTTCTGTCTTATTTTCAGCTGGTCTCTGTCCTACCCTAGTGAATTAGTTACTCTGGGTTGAAGTGTCAGCTGTGGGGAATTACCAGCAATTAAGCCACTCTGACCCCCAGGGCAACCACTGGAAAAGGAAAATCAAACTTCCCACAACCACACACACAGGGTACCACTTTGGATAGTCCTCGGTGATTGGTCCTGTCCAAGAGATCCAAATCAATTGTCCCAGTCAGCATCTAGTCTGAAGTGAGGGAGTTCAAACTAGATTGCAGGGGTCTGATGGCAGCTCAAGTATGACTCATTCATGAAGCCAGAAGGACCCCCATCCCCAGAAAATGAATTAGCCTGGGAAGGTTGATGTCTCTTTCCCCACCTTGCACCTCTGTCACACCCAGTCACTGGTAACCCCTCAGGGCTATGACCCAGTCCCTCCAATGAGCAGATACTCCAGGGGTTTGAGCCTGCCTGAGTCACAGAGAGATCTTATGTCTCCTTGGCCAGGCCTCTGCACTCTGCCACCATCCAGCAGGGGAATCTGAGGCCTGAAAACCTTGGGTGGTTAATGGAATCTCTGGCGGTTCACTCAGTTCCAGCTCTGCTCATGATTGATGTTGCTGACACTTACGTTTTCACAGAATTTTGAAAACGGTCCTGGCTATTTTCCCCTGTGTACCAGGCACTGTTTGAGTTCACAGAAACTGTGACTCAGCCCCAGTCTCTGCCTGTGCCTCTGCCAAGAGCTGGTGTTTCTGTTTCCTCTGCAGTCTGTGTTGGGCAGGTGCAGCTAGGGCTCACACTCAGATCAGAGTTCCCATCTTGGCCTGCCTGTTTTTGTCTCAGCTATGATCCCCTGAGGGCTGGATGTTTCTTAGGCTCATTAAGCAGTCCTCTGGCTAAGCCCCACCCTGGGAGTATGCCATCTCTGTGCACACATCTTCAATTCTCCATCCCACTGTGCTCTGCCAGGCCTGTACCGCCTTAGGCATACCCTTTGCTCATGGGGTCTGTGTTACTGTCCCAGACCTATTCCATCAGTGTCTGCCACCGGATAAGATGCCTGGCTTTCTCTGGTTGCCCAGAGAGACAGGGAGTGTCCTTCCAAAATATCCCCAGGGGTGTGAGCCCTATTGATCTTGCTGCTGCTGCTGCTGTTGCTGCTGCTGTATGCCGGGGGGCACCGCCTCTCCCTTTCCCGTATGGTTCCTTCAGTCCACTGTTTTCTCCTTACCCCTGTGCCTCAAAATCAGCACAGACCTGCAACAGCCCATGCCCTGTCCACACCTTTTGAGAAAATGCCCAAGAATCTGGACTTCGTGGGGGACAGGCTTCCAGAACTTGGGGTGAGAGTGGAGGGGAGTGCTGGGAGTTCAGAATTGCAGGTAGAGAATATATACAGTTTTATACAGTTATATGCCTGGCAGGAGAGTGCCACAGCACTGAAGTAGGGGAAGGAAGTCTGGTTTTTAGAGGATCTCTCCCATGAGATAAAGTGGGCGGATGTTTGAACTCTGCTAGCTTGTTTGTAGAAAGTATACTGTGAGCCATTCTCCTGGGGGAGGGGACTTCTGTCTGCTTGGTGATGGATTTTGTACCTTCTGTTTGTATCCTTTGGGTCACAGCTCACCTCAGTAAGGTTGATGTGTGTTCTTAACCTTCTCTCTTGGCTCAGCTCCAAACCATCAACTTACTTGCTGAACTTCTGTCCTTTAACTCTCCTCCTGGATGGGGTCCTCTGTGGAAAGGTGACTCCAGTTGGCCATCTTGCCTCTGCCCCGCTTGTCTCTCTTTTTTTAATTAACAGATTTTTTAGTTTCATGTTTTTAAACTTGTCTTTAAAAAAATTGGTGCTTTAACTGCTTCTTTTTTCAACAGTTAGATTTTTTTGCTTCTTTCTTTTTTATACAAGTTAAATTTTATTGTGTGTATAGGCTCTAGTATCTGAAACATTATAAAATTGATATGACACTGTAAGTAGAAAATTGCACACCTGACCTCATATGTTGGGTTACTGTCAAAATGCAGGTGTACAACACAGTTTATTTAGCATTACCATGGGAAATAAGAGTCTCTGAGCTCTCATTAGCTGCAATGTATCTTTTTTGCACATACCAGAAATGTATGCCATATTTTTTATAGTTAAGTATTTACATAGGAATAAATACAAGAAAATCATTGTTTGTTGGTAGCACATAAATCCAGAGTCAGGAATGATGGTGACAACAAACAAGAAGAGATAGTCCATGTGGGTGGCTTAGAAAGTGTTACCTTTTCTTTCATATGGTTCAAGATATACAAACTTTGTTTCATGGACAAAAATATTAAAAACATTGTATAAAATTACCTTGGGGTCATGTGTATAAGTTATATATAAAGAAATTCTGCATTTAGACTTGAGTCTCATCTCCAAGATATCTCATTATATAATATATATGCGAATATTCCAAAATCTGAAAATATCTGAAATTTGAAACATTTCTGGTTGTAAGCATTTTGGATAAGGGCTACTCACTCTGTATTTGAGTTTTACAACATGATGTTATAGGACATATATAGATAGTAAAAGATTACTATATGAAGCTGTAGTAACTATTTTTGTGATAAGAGCAGCTAAAATTAACAAAAATCTCTAATACAATACACTTTCATTAACTATAGTAGTGTTTATGTTGTACATTAGATCTTAGATGTGTTTATCTTATATTTCTGCTACTTTGTATCCTTTGACCTACATCTTCTCATTTTCTCCCCCTGCCCCACACCTGGTAACCACTGTTTTATTCCCTATCCATGTATACTTGACATTTTTTCCCATTTTCTTTTTTTGGATTCCACATATATTGAGATCAAGCAATATTTTCTTGTGTGTCTGTCTTGTTTTACTTAGCACAATGTCTTTGAGGCCCACCCATGTTATGGCAAATGACAGGATTTCCTTTTTTAAAGTTGAATAATGGTTCATCATTTGTCTGTTCATCCATCTATCTCTTTTTATCTATCTACGTATTATATCACTTTTTTTATCCATTTGTTTATCAACAGACACTTAGATTGTTTCCATATCTTGGCTATTGTGAGTACCTCTGATATAAACATGGAAAAGCAGATATCTTTACAAGATAGTGATTTCATCTCCTTTAGTTATATAGGGATTGCAAGGTCATAGGGTAGTTCTGTTTTAATTTTCTTTTTATTTATTTATTTATTTATTTATTTATTTTTATTAAACCATAGCTGTGTACATTAGTATGATCGTGGGGCACCATAAACTTGGTTCATAGATCGTTTGACAAATTTTCATCACATTAGTTAACATAGCTTTTGTAGCATTTTCTTAGTTATTTTGCTAAGACCTTTACATTCCATATTTACTAGGATTCACATATACCCTTGTAAGATGGACCGCAGGTGTAATCCCATTAATCCCCCTCCTTCTCCCTCACTCCCCCCTCCCTCCCCTCCCTTTCCCCCTTCTCCCTATTCTTAGGTTGTAACTGAGTTATAGCTTTCATGTGAAGGTCCTACATTAGTTTCATAATAAGGGTGAGTACATTGGGTACTTTTTCTTCCATTCTTGAGACACTTTACTAAGAAGAATATGTTCCAGCTCCATCCATGTAAACATGAAAGAGGTAAAGTCTCCATCTTTCTTTAAGGCTGCATAATATTCCATGGTGTACATATACCACAATTTATTGATCCATTCGTGGATCGATGGGCACTTGGGCTTTTTCCATGACTTAGCAATTATGAATAGGGCTGCAATAAATATTCTGATACAAATATCTTTGTTATGGTGTGATTTTTGGTCTTCTGGGTATATGCCCAGTAGGGGGATTACAGGATTGAATGGCAGATCTATTTTTAGATCTCTAAGTGTTCTCTATATCTCTTTCCAAAAGGAATGTATTAATTTGCATTCCCACCAGCAGTGCAAAAGTGTTCCCTTTTCTCCACATCCATGCCAACATCTCTGGTCTTGGGATTTTGTGATATAGGCTAGTCTCACTGGAGTTAGATGATATCTCAAAGTAGTTTTGATTTGCATTTCTCTGATGATTAAAGATGATGAGCATTTTTTCATATGTCTGAAGGCCGTGTGCCTGTCTTCTTCAGAGAAGTTTCTCTTCAAGTCCCTTGCCCAGCCTGCGATGGGATCCCTTCTTCTTTTCTTGCTAATGCGTTTGAGTTCTCTGTGGATTCTGGTTATTAAACCTTTGTCGGAGACATAACCTGCAAATATCTTCTCCCATTCTGAGGGCTGTTTGCTTGCTTTACTTACTGTGTTCTTGGCTGTGCAGAAGCTTTTTAGTTTGATCAAGTCCCAATAGTGTATTTTTGAAGCAGCTTCAATTGCCCGGGGTGTCCTTCTCATAAAAAACTCGCCCAACCCAATTTCTTCAAGGGTTTTCCCTACACTCTCTTCTAGTATTTTTATAGTTTCATGTCTTAGGTTTAAATCTTTAATCCAGTGAGAGTCTATCTTGGTTAATGGTGAGAGGTGTGGGTCCAGTTTCAGTCTTACAGGTTGCCAGCCAGTTCACCCAGCCCCATTTGTTAAATAGGGAATCTTTCCCCACTGAATGTTTTTAATTGGCTTGTCAAAGATTAAATAACAGTAAGTAGCTGGATTCATCTCTTGGTTCTGTATTCTGTTCCAGACATCTACTTCTCTGTTTTTGTGCCAGTACCATGCTGTTTTGATCACTATCGATTTGTAGTATAGTCTGAGGTCTGGTAGCGTGATTCCTCCTGCTTTGTTTTTGTTTTTGAGTAATGTCTTGGCTATTCGAGGTTTTTTCTGATTCCATATAAAACAAAGTATTATTTTCTCAAGATCTTTAAAGTATGACAGTGGAGCTTTAATGGGGATTGCGTTGAAATTATATATTGCTTTGTGTAGTATGGACATTTTAACAATGTTGATTCTTCCCAACCATGAGCATGGTATATTTTTCCATTTGTTAACATTCTCAGCTATCTCTTTTCTTAGAGTTTCATAGTTCTCTTTATAGAGATCTTTCACGTCCTTTGTTAAACTCCCAAGTATTTCATCTTCTTTGGCACTACTGTGAATGGGATAGAGTCCTTAATTGTTTTTTCAACTTGACTATTGTTGGCATATAAAGGCTATGGATTTATGATGTTGATTTTGTAACCTGAGACACTGCTGTATTCCTTAATCACTTCTAAGAGTTTTGTAGTAGAGTCCCTAGTATTTTCCAGATATACAATCATATCATCTGCGAAGAGCGAAAGTTTGATCTCTTCTGACCCTATGTGTATACACTTGATCGCCTTTTCTTCCCTAATTGTGGTGGCTAAAACTTCCATTACAATGTTAAAGAGCAATGGAGACAATGGGCAGCCTTGTCTGGTTCCAGACCTAAGTGGAAATGATTCCAATTTAACTCGATTCAATATGATATTGGCTGTGGGTTTGCTGTAGATGGCCTCTATCAGTTTAAGAAATGTCCCTTCTATACCAATTTTCTTAAGTGTTCTGATCATGAATGGATGTTGGATGTTATCAAAAGCTTTTTCTGCATCGATTGAGAGAATCATATGGTCTTTGTTTTTTAATTTGTTTATGTGCTGTATTACTTTTATAGATTTACGTATATTGAACCAGCCTTGAGACCCTGGGATAAAACCGACTTGGTCATGATGTATGATTTGTTTGATATGTTTCTGGATTCTGTTTGTTAGGATCTTGTTGAATATTTTTGCATATATATTCATTAGTGATATTGGTCTATAATTTTCTTTTCTTGTTGGGTCTTTTCCTGGTTTGGGGATCAGGGTGATGTTTGCTTCATAGAATGTGTTGGGTAGTCTTCTTTCTTTTTCTACCTTTTGGAACAGGTTGAGTAATATAGGTACTAATTCCTCTTTAAAGGTTTGGTAGAATTCTGACGTGAAACCATCTGGTCCCGGGCTTTTCTTTTTGGGGAGATTTTGTATGGTTGATGATATTTCTGAACTTGATATGGGCCTGTTCAACATTTCCACTTGTTTTTGATTAAGTCTTGGAAGGTGACGTGCTTCCAAGTAACGGTCGATTTCCTTCAGATTTTCATATTTCTGAGAGTAAAGTTTCTTGTAATATTCATTAAGGATTTTTGGATTTCTGAGGAGTCTGTTGTTATTTCATCTTTGTTATTTCTGATTAATGAAATTAGAGATTTTACTCTTTTTTTCCTGATTAGGTTGGCTAAAGGTTTATCTATTTTGTTGACCTTTTCCAAAAACCAGCTTTTTGATTTATTGATCTGTTGTATTATTCTTTTGTTTTCAATTTCATTTAGTTCTGCTCTGATTTTGGTTATTTCTTTTCCTTTATTGGATTTGGGGTTGGAGTGTTCTTCCATTTCCAGTCTCTTGAGATGTCCCATTAAGTTGCTTACTTCCTCTCTTTCCGTTCTCCTGAGGAAGGCTTGCAGTGCTATAAATTTCCCTCTTAGAACTGCCTTTGCAGCGTCCCAGAGGTTCTGTTAGTTCGTGTCTTCATTGTCCTTTTGTTCCAGAAATTTGGCAATTTCCTTCTTGATCTCATCTCTGACCCAGCTATCATTCAGCATAAGGTTATTTAACTTCCATGTTTTTGTATGTGTATGCAGATTCCTGTTGTTACTCATCTCAAGTTTTATTCCATGATAGTCCGAGAAGATGCATGGAATAATTTCTATTCCTTTATATTTGCTGAGGTTAGACTTGTGACCTAAGATGTGATCGATTCTGGAGTAAGTTCCGTGGGCTGATGAGAAGTATGTGTATTCAGTTTTATTGGGATGAAATGTTCTGTAGATGTCTGCTAGATCTAAATGCTGGATGGTTAGATTTAAATCTAGAATTTCTTTACTCAGCTTTTTGTTGGAGGATCGATCCATCACTGCCAAAGGAGTGTTAAAATCTCCGACTATTATAGAGTTGGAGGAAATCAAGTTGCTCATGTCTGTTAGAGTTTCTCTTATAAATTGAGGTGCATTCTGGTTGGGTGCATAGATATTAATAATTGAAATCTCATCATATTGAGTCTTACCCTTAACAAATATGAAGTGACCATTTTTGTCCTTCCTTACTTTTGTTGGTTTAAAGCCTATTGTGTCCGCAAATAAAATTGCAACTCCTGCTTTTTTCTGGTTACCATTTGCCTGAAATATGGATGACCATCCTTTCACCCTGAGTCTGTATTTGTCTTTTAAGTTAAGATGTGACTCTTGTATGCAACAAATGTCTGGCCTGAGTTTTTGTATCCAGTCAACTAACCCATGTCTCTTTAGAGGGCAGTTTAAGCCATTCACATTAATGGACAGTATTGATAAGTTTGGTGAAATTTGGGGTATTGAGTTTTTTGAAAGTCCAGTGGGCATTTTTAGTCCTTTTGCCATTGTGGAAGTTGGAGTTTGATCAGAAGTTTCTGAGTGAGTTTGCTTTTTTAGTAGAGGATTGGGTTGGTTATTATGGAGGATAGGTCTGAGAATATCCTGAAGAGCTGGTTTAGTTATGGCAAATTTCTTTAGCATAGGTATGTCATTAAAGTATTTAATTTGTCCGTCGTAAATGAAACTCAGTTTAGCTGGGTACAAGATCTGGGGTTGAAAGTTATTTTGCTTGAGGAGATTAAACGTTGATGACCACCCTCTTCTGGCTTGAAAAGTTTCAGCAGAAAGATCTGCAGTCATTCTAATGTTCTTCCCTTTGAAGGTAATAGATTTCTTTCTCCTGGCCGCTTTGAGAATTTTCTCCTTCATATTAACTTTAGTGAAGTTAATTATGATATGCCTGGGGGATGTCTTATTGGGGTGAGTCGTGCTGGGGTTCTGAAGCTATCTGCTATCTGAATTTCAGGTTCTCTAGGCATGTCTGGAAAATTCTCTTTCATAATTTCATGCAGAAGGGCCTCTGCGCCCAGTGTGGCCACTTCATCTGTTTCAGGAGTTCCTATGAGACGGATATTTGCCTTCTTCGAGTTATCCCAGAGTTCTCTGAGAGAGTGATCCATTTTTGCTCTCCATTTCTCTTCTTCTTTGAGAGTTTGGGAGCGTTCAAAGGCTTTATCTTCAATTTCAGAGATCCTTTCTTCTGCTTGGTCCATTCTGTTGCTAAGGGATTCTACTGTATTTTTCATATCTTTGAGGGCTGCAAATTCTTGTTTCAGTGTGTCTAAGTCTATGGTGGTTTTGTCTTTAAATTTGTTAAATTCTTGAGACAGCTTTTGAATTTCTCCACGAATTCCTAATTCCATTTTGTTAATCTTGTTTGCCATCCAAATTCTGAATTCGATTTCTGACATCTCAGCCAGTTGTTTGTGAGTGGGATCTTCAATTACATCTGCTGAATCTTTCCTTGGTGGGTTGATCTATTCTGGTTATTCATGTTACCAGAGTTTTTCCGCTGATTCCGCCCCATGATTGTTTTACTCCCTTTGATTTTCCTCTGGTGTTTTGTCAAGGACCAGTACAGTGCTGTGGCCTGAGAAACTGGGGCCCTGTTTGGTGTAGAGGGGCTAAATGGTTCTGACTTGTTTTCAGCTGGTTTATATGTGACCCTAGTGAATCAGTTACTCTGGGTTGAAGTCTCAGCTGTGGAGAAATACCAGCAATTAAGTCACCCTACCCACCACAGGCAACAAATGGAAAAGGAAAATCAAACCTTCCTACAAGCACACACCCAGGGCACCACCTGGATAGTCCCCAGGTGAGTGACTCAGTTCAAAAGATCTAAGTTAATTGTCTCAGTCAGCAGGTGCCTTGGGTGGGAGAGTTCAAGAGGTCCCTGGGAACTGGATCACAGGGGTCTGGTGACTGCTCTAATATGGCTTGCTCCAGTGCTGCGTGGAGTCAGGAAGAGCCACCAGTAAATAGATCAGTCTGGGAAGATTGATGCCTCCTTCCCCACCTTGCAGCTCTGTCACACCCAGTCGCTGCTAGCCCCACAGGGCTGTGACCCAGTCAGTTGTCTGCAGTAAGCAGATACTCCAGGGGTTTGCACCTGCCTAAGTCACAGGGTAGTCTGTGTCTGCTCGACTAGGCCGCTATTCTCTGTCTTTATCCAGCAGGGAGTGGTGTGGTCTGTCAACCTCGGGCACTTGATGGAGGCTGGAGGTGTTCACTCAGTTCCAGCCCCACCCTTAGTTTATGTTACTGGGTGAAGGGAACAACTCTGTGGGAGTTTGTTTCTGACCTTGCCAGATTCCTCTGCAGAGGAGAGGCTGATTTGAGTTCCCAGAACCTGTGTGTCAGGCCCTGTCTTTAGTCCTGCGGGTTTGTATTCGCAGAACGATCAGTTGTTGGCTGTAGCCTCTTGGACTCCTTTGTCTATAGGCTGGTGATCCCCTAAGGGCCAGGTGCGTCTTAGGCTCAGTAGAGCGGTTCTCTGGATCAGCCACACCCTAGAAGTTTCCCGGCTCTGCAGTTGTGTTTTCTAGTCCCCGTGTTGCACCCAGGTGGGTACCGTCTCAGGAAAACCCTTTACTCATGGGGCCTGTGTTCAGTCCCAGGTCTGTTCCATGGTGGTTGCCATCTGAGAAGATGCTCAGGCTCATCTGGTTGCCCAGGAAGACAAGAGGAGAGGCTGTGGGATATCTGGGGGTGGGCCTTGTTATTGCTGAAGACGGCTGTTGCTCTGCACCTCGGGGCACCACCACTCCAGTGTAATTCCCTCTCAGCCGACTGTTGTCTTCTCGCTCCTTTGCTACAGAGTCAGCACTGGCCAGCTGCAGTCCCGGTCCTGTCTACACCTCTTGAGAGTTCACCCAAGAATCAGGACTCCTGAGGGGGCAGGTCTCCAGATCACGGAGTGAGAGTGGAGGGGGGTGTTAGGAGCTCAGGGTTGCAGGTCGTAGCACCAAGCTCAGTGAGACCAAATGAACAAATAAACAGATACAAAGGTTGACAGGCACATGGGCCCATAGATACAGAGACAGACGGAAACACATAAACATACAAGCAATAGCCACGACAACAGCAATATAAGAACAACTGCAATAAAAATAGTGATAATCGTAAAATAATTGAAAGAAAGGAAAAAAAAGAGAGAAAAAAGTGTTGTTAGAAGGAATGTTAAGTGAGAAGAAAGAAGAAATTAAAATTAGAAGACATAGAAATAAAAAAAATCTATATAAAATGTAATAATAAAAAATTATCGAAATCTCCTCTAAGAAAATGGTGAGGAAAAATCAGAGAAAAAGAAAACAACAGCAGAAACAAACAAACAAACAAACAAAAAAAAAACAGGAAAACCAAAACCAAAACAAAACAAACAAAAAAAGGCACCAACTGCAAAAATATTTTTGTGGTAGAAATATACCTATAAATATCTATATGTCTGCTGTAGGGATCAACTTTCATAGGAATATATTCATACTGCAATATACTTTCTGGACACCAGGTGGCACTGTGAGTGGTTTTGAGACTTATACCTGGTTTACAGTTTATACCGTTACCATAGGAACCACCTTCCATGGCCAATCGCCATTTTGGAGTTTCTGTAAAAGTTTGTCGCCTAAGAATTGTGCAACCTCGGCTGTTCTTTTCCAGACAGCACTTGCGACCGACCTTTCCACTCAGTGCAGGTGTCCACACTTCCTAAGTCCCTCCACTTTGTTCCCAGGTTCCCCCGCAAACTGGCGACTGCAATCTGCCATAAGGGGAGTGGTGTTGAGTTCGCACGGTATCTCCTGTAGCTGGTTCCCGTGGCTTCAGCAGCCAAAGCCGGTCCACGGCTTCAGTAGCTTTGCGGCTTCAGAAGCCAAAGCCAGGTCCTAGGCTTCAAGCCAGTTCCTGTGGTTGGAGCACTCGGGGGGATTTATTCTGAGTTTTATGGTTCAGAGTTTTGGATGGGTGTCCGCCAGTTTGCTGCGCAGCCTGAACCGCCAGCCCCCTCCAACACCTGGGGGAAAGGTGCCCACCCTTTTGGGTAGTTCAAAATGTCTGTTTTCCGGGCAGGATCCCTTCCCTTCAATTGTCCAACAGTTTGCCCAGCTCCCTGTGGTTTTGAGTGGCTCTCCTTTCGGATGCCTCCCTCAGTTCAGGATTAATTACTTGTCAATTGGATTGTGTCAGCATTTACAAGCTGCTGACCTCCGTGGGGGACTGGCCAGCACGGCCGAGCAGGGAAGAATCTCTACAACAGAGTCTGTGATTTTAAATTACCCCTCATATATAGCAAACCGCCAGTTCACTGGGCATCTCCAGCTGTCTGTCCACTCCAATAATCCACACACAGGGAAGGTCCAGACCACCTTTCCTCTCACCTGGTGGCTTGGGAGAGGTGGGCTACACGTCTGTCCTGTCCGCCATCATGCTCCGCCCCCCCATTTTAATTTTCTCAGGAACCTCCGTACTGTTTTCCATAGTGGCTGTACCAGTCTACATTTCTACCAAAAGCATCTAGGATTCCCTTTTCTCTACACCCTTGCCAACATCTATTTCTTGTTTTTTTGATGGTAGCTGTCCTAACAGGTGAGGTGATATCTCACAGTGGTTTTAACTTGTATTTCCCTAATGATTGATGATGACGAGGGCTTTTTCATGTGTTTGTTGGTCATTTTTATGTCATCTTTGGAAAAATATCTTCCCACATCCTCTGTTCATTTTTTGAATTGGGCTATTTGGTTTTTTTTCTATTGAGTTGCAAAATTATTTTATAAATTTTGGATACAAACTCCTTATCAGATATGTGGTCTGCAAATATTTTTTCTGTTTTTGGATTTCCTTATGATTTTGTTAATTGGTTTCTTTGTTGTGGCTTTTACTGTCTTGTTTAAGAAATCTTTTTCTATCCTGAAGGCACAGATATTCTATTAGATTTTCTTCTAAAAGAATGGAAACTTTTCCTTTTTACATTTAAATCTTCAATATGCCTGTGATACATTTTGGTTGATGGTATGAGGTAGAGAGTGATATTTCTCTTAAAGGATAACCAATTTTCTAGCATCCTTTACTAACTGGCTTCTTATTGATCTGCAATGCCATCTCACTCATATAACAAATTTCCTTATTTGCATTAAAAAAGTAATCTAACACCATGTATTAATATTCCTTTAATTTTGAACTTCTGGAAAGCAAGAAAGTATCCCCGACAAAGTTTCTGTGGTGAGATAAAGAAAAATAAATTAATCAAAACCAATCTTTATTAAGATAATTAAATGATGCATGATGGCATAATATTATTTTTGCCAAAAAGGTTTTCATAAGTTGTGGTTTATAAATATTTGTAAATACAGGTGTACCTCTGAGATACTGTGGTTTTGATTCCAGACCACTGCAATAAGGTGAATGTAGCAATAAAGTGAGTCACACATGTTTTTTGTTTCCCAATATATATAAAAGTTTAATTCAATAGCATTATTATTTCTAAACAATATACATATCTTAATTAAAAATACTTTATTGCTAAAACATGCTCATGGTCATCTGGGTCTTCAGCAAGCTATAATCATTTTGTTGGTGGAGGGTCTTGCCTCAGTGGTGATTGCTGAAGCTTTGGATGGCTATATCAGTTTCTTAAAATAAGACAACAATGAATTTTTCATAATTACTAACTTTCTTTTCACGAAATATTTTTCTATAGCTTGCAATGACATTTTATAGCCTTCCACCCACAGTAGAATGTCTTTTGAAGTTGGAGTCAGCCCTCTTAAACTCTGCTACTGCTCAATCAACTAAGTTTATAAACTATTCTAAATCTTTTGTTGTCATTTCAACAGTGTTCATGGCATCTTCACTGGGAATAATTTCTGCTTCCAGAAACCACTTTCTTTTCTCTTCTGTAAGGCAACTTCTTATCCATTCAAGATTGATTATGATAATGTAGCAATTCAGTCACATCTTCAGACTCTGCTTCTAATTCTAGTTCTTTTGCTATTTTTAACATATCTATAATTACTTGCTCCACTGAAGTCTTGAGCCCCTCAAAGTCATCGATGGGGGTTGGAAGATACTTTTTACAAACTCCTGTTGATGTTGATATTTTCACCCTTGTTTTCCTATGAATCACAATATTCTTTTTTTTTTCCATTTTTTTTATTGTTGGGGATTCGTTGAGGGTACAATAAGCCAGGTTATACTGGAATTACAATATTCTTAAGGCATCTATAATGGTGAATCCTTTCCAGAAGATTTTCAATTTTCTCTGCTCAGAAATATCAGAAAAATCACTTAATTATGGTAGCTATAGCCTTATGAAATGCATTTCTTAGACTTTAAACTGAGAATAGTTTTTTTATCCATTGGCTGAAGAAAGATGGATTAACAGGCATGAAAAAATAACATTAATATCTTTGTATATCTACATAAGAGCACTTGAGTGACTAGGTGCATTGTCAATGAGCAGTAATATTTGGAATGAATTTTTTTTTTCTGAGCAGCAGGTCTCAACATTGGGCTTAAAGTATTTGGTAAATCATGCTATAAAGAGATGTGTGGTCATCTAAGGTCTGTTGTTCCATTTCTAGATCACAGGCAGAATAGATTTAGCATAATTCTCAAGGGTCTTGAGATATTTTGTAATAAGTATTGGCTTCCACTTAAATTACCCAGCTTCAGTGTCTCCTAACAAGAGAGCTAGTGTGTCTTTTGTAGATTTGGAAATGGGCATTGACTTCTCATCGCTAGTTGTGAATGTCTTAGATGGCATCTTTTCCTAGTAGAAGACTATTTGATCTACATTGAAAATCTGTTGGTTAGTGTAGGTGTTCTTGATTAATGATTTTCATTTGATCTTCTGAATAACTCACTGCAGCTTCTACGCCAATACTTGCTGCTTCACCTTACATTTTTACATTATGGAGATAGCTTATTTCCTTCAAGTTCATGAGCCAACCTCTGATAGCTTCAAATTTTTCTTCTGTAGCTTCCTTACCTCTCTCAGGCTTCATAGAATTGAGGAGAGTGAGGGCCTTCCTCTGGATTAGGCTTTGACTTAAGGGAATGTTGTGACTGGTTTGATCTTCTATCCAAACCATTAAAACTTCCTCCAGATCAGCAATAAGGCTATTTTACTTTGTTATCATTCATATTGGAGTATGACTTTTAATTTCTTTCAAGAACTTTTTCTTTGCATTCAAAACTTGACTATTTGGCACAAGATACCTTTTGGCATGCCTTTCACATGAAGCTTAATCATTTCTAGCTTTTGATTTAAAGTGGGAGATATGGGACTCTTCCTTTCATTTGAACACTTAGAGGCCATTGTAGGTTATTAATTGTCCTAATTTCAACATGTTGTTTCCCAGGGAATAACGAAGCTGAAGGAGAAGGACAAAGAAAGAATGGCTGGGCAATGGAGCAGTCAGAACACACATAATACTTAGTGATCATGCTTACTGTCTTATATGGGTTTGGTTTGTGGCATCCCAAAGGAATTATAATGATAGCTGAAGAGTACACTAATCACTGATCACCATAACAGATATAATAATAATAATGAAACTTAAAATATTGCAAGAATTACCAAAGTGGGACACATAGAAATGAAGTGACCACTGCTGTTGGAAGAATGGTGCTGATGTACTTACTAGTTGGAGGGTTGCCACAAATCTTCAATTTGTAAATAAAGTGTATTACCAGTAAAGCACACTAAAGTGAAGTACAATAAAATGATGCATGCCTATATGTTTTTAGGGGAAATTACAAAAAGGATCAGAATGCCATAATGTCATTAGCTTGAACACGTGGGCATTTAAATAGGAATACTATTCTGCCATAAAAAGATGGAGACTTTACATCTTTTGTATCAACATGGATGGAATTGAAGAACATTCTTCTTAGTAAAATATCACAAGAATAAAGAAGCAAGTATTCAATGTATACAATACTAATATGAAACAAATAGAGCCACATGAGAGAAAAATACAATTAAATTCAAGGTGAGGGAAGAGGAGAAGACAGGAGGTTAAGAGGAGAGGGGAGGAAGGAGGGAGATTGGTAAGCTCTCACCTAATGTGCACAACATAAGAGTATACAGCACATCCCCTTGAACGTGAAAGGCTTACTGCAACTTGAACTTTGCCTAACAAATGCAAACAATGGAACCTAATCATTTGTATCCTCATATTAATCTGAAATAAAAAAATTTGAATCTTGGGTGAATTTAACTCAAAACTATTTCAGCACAAATTGTTGAAACAAAGAAACAGAAAAGCTTAACATTCATAAATGGGAGAGAATTTGAATAAATTTTAAACTTACAGGGTCATGCCTGTAAACCCAGCACTTGGAAAGCTAAGGTGGGTAGATTGCCTGAGCTCACAAGTTCGAGACCAACCTAAGCCAGAGTGAGACCCTGTCTCTAAAAATAGCTGGTGTTGTGGAGGGTGCCTATAGTCCCAGCTACTTGGGAGGGTGAGACAAGAGAATCACTTGAGCTTGAGAGTTTGAGGTTTCTGTGAGCTATAATGCCATGGTACTCTACCGACAGTGACAAAGTGACATTCTGTCTCAAAAAAAAAAAAAAAATTAAACTGATAGCATAGGAAACACATAAGTTCAAATAAGTACATTTGATTTAAAAATTAAAAAGTGAAATGGTACATTTCTACCAAAAAATTTCTTCTGGAACCTGACAGGAAGAGCTAGGTGGGGAAAAGCTACTCATGATAGAAACTGTTCATGAAAGATCTTTCTTCTGACTAGTTGGCAAGTCTGCTTGGCAAGCTTCAGAGAAGCAGTGAAACTTATATTTTTTCTTATAATTAATTTACTGTTATAAAGTCTGTTTCAAATTGCAAATCCTGCCGGGCCCAGAAGCACTTTGGGAGGCTGAGGCAGGTGGACTGCTTGATCTCAGGAGTTTAAGACCAGCCTGAGCGAGAGTGAGACCCATTTCTACTAAAAGTAGAAAAAAATAGCTAAGCAGGGTGGTGGGAGCCTGTAGTCTCAGCTACTTAAGAGGCTGAGGCAAGAGGATTGCTTGAGTTCAAGTGTTTGAGGTTGCTGTGAGCTACGATGCGAGGGTACTCTACCCAGGGTGAAAGAGTGAGACTGTCATAAAATAGACAAACAAACAAACAAAAAACAAATTGCAAATCCTATGGCAACACCACCCTCTGAAGTGAGCAGATTAAGATTGTGTTCTTCAATTTCTAAAGTATTTTAACTTCTCTTCTCTGGGTCAATTATTTTTCCCTAAACCAAGTGGACCTCTTTGTTGAACAATTAGATGACAAGTTTATCTCTTTACTATTTTGATGAGATAGGAGATACTTCCTAGAATGTACTTTGTCCCTTTGTGCTTTCCTTTGCATGTAGAGCCAGCAACTCTTCTACTATCTTTTTTGGTGTTTTTCCCTGTTACTTCTATAATTCCAAGGCTCTCAAATGCTCCATTTCTTTACCTGCTAGAGGTCAATGGGAGGATGAAGATCTCTCAAACCTGTAGAGGAGTTTCCTTGTTGATATAATACAGCATGTCGAGGTAAATTTGAACTAAGAATAAACAATGCATACTATTTTAATGAGCATGTCCCAAATATTGCATGAAATATACTAATTTTTTATTCTTTAAATATTAAACTCAAAAAAAAATAAGTTTTTTTTTTAACCTCCTTCCCTCCTGTCTTCTCCTCTTCCCCCACCTTGAATTTAATTGTATTTTTCTCTCATGTGGCTCTATTTGTTTCATATTAGTATTGTATACATTGAATACTTGCTTACAAACCCATATAAAAATAACTAAAGTTTTTATTCTTTAAATATTAAACTCAAATTTAACTGAATGTCCTATATTTTTATCTGCTAAATCTGCCAATTCTTTCCTTCCCTCCAATCAAAATAACCAAAAAACATCCACTCAACTCATTTGACTTAAAATGTAGCAGATGCTACTTCTAGCTCTTCTAGTTTTAGTCTCTTCACAACTCCTACAACAGTACTTTGATGATATCTGTCTGTCACGTGGGAGTAGGAGAAAGGGACTACTTCCTTTCCATTTTCTCCCCGCCAAACTGGTTGAATCTTAGTAAAGTTTCATTTCTTCACTACCCCATGATCTACTTTAGATTTCTCTCATAACCATTTGGTCCTTCTTTTCTAAAAGAGCTATGTGTCCTTGAAATTACTGGCCTAAGCAGGAACTCTTTTTGGAAAGAAGGCAGAGTAAACATGGGGTAGGATTCTGGGCTTGAAGAGGGGCTGGGTACGAACCAAGAGTATAGAAGTTGTGGAGTCACTATCACTATTTCTTCCTATAACTCTGGGTGCTGACATTACTCTAAAGATAGCTCAAAACCCTGTAAACTGTAGTATTAAAAAATCCATCCTTTAAATTGCTGCAAGTCTTGACCTGTCTTTACCAAGTTATATTAGAATTGATAAAGTAAATGTAAATGACTTTATTTTGGAGAGAGGCAGAGTTTATATATCACTTGCATTATGAGAAGTGATAAAATGTACTAGCAGATTAATCTGTTAAAGAATACTGGTTAATTTGAACCTACATCTATACCCACTAAAAGAAAGGGTATTTGGGTGTTTAAAAAAGTATTTGCAGTGGGTATGAGTGATGGCTTATTCCTCAGAGTAATAAATTTTGGAGAAATAAATTTGGAGAGTTTTAAAATACCCAGCCTTATATAAATAACTATAATAAACACTAACCCAACACAAAATCTTTTTAGAAAAGTACAGGAAGAGCTTGTTTTTAATAGATTCTCGTGGGAATTACATTTCAGTCTATAGAACCAGGCTTCTTTTATTTTTATTTTTCAATACATTCAAAGGAAAGATTTCAATAAAAATCCAGTGGGACTTCATGATAGCACCATCTTGATGTCGTTATGATCTGACATTATCCAGGGAGGTTATTTAAAGTATGTCATTAGATAAATGCCTTGATGAGATTACAAATAGTTTGAAGGGGTGACACATTACATTAAAAAAAAAAATCAGTGCAAGGGAATTGATGTGAAACCACCAGATAATTCAAGTTACCATCACTGAGAAAAAAATAAGTGCTGCTATCAAATAATATTTTACAGATCTGACTTCACAATTAAATTTATAATAATTAGAATTATATTATTAAAAAGGAAAGTGATATATTTACTTGGCATTTATCATCTAAACCCTCAGCCTTAAAGTCAAACAGAGAAGTGGAATAATTATCAAGGAATATTCAGAAGAAAAGGCTGTCTTATTTGAATTAATTATTCAGATAAAATAAAGGAACCAAAGTCAATCATAACTAGAAAGTTTTGGAGAATGTTGTCTGCACTTTGTAGAACTTCCCAAAGCAAATAGCTCAATCAGATGCTTAATAATCTTCAGATACACGTTGGAACTTCAGGGTCTTCTCTAAAGTGGCTACATTTTCTTTTCTTTTCTTTTCTTTCTTTCTTTCTTTTTTTTTTTTTTTTTTACCATTTGTCTGTAAAGTACCAGAAATTGAACTTGAGCTGAAGTGATGCAAAAATAATTCATTTATAAATGTAATTGGATTTAGTATTGTAGCAGCCCATATAGCCTACGGCTGGGAGGAGTGAGAGTTGTAAGAAATACCTGTATAGCTCAATAATGGAACAGCATGGTGGAAAGGGCCTGGAGAGGGATTTAGTTCTCCTAACAAGCATGAGAGCTTATGAGATGACAGCAGTGGTGAATTGTCAGTCTCTCCACCTGTGGTCTTGAGAGTTACAAGATCAGCCTTATATTAGGCTGGAGGAGAAGGCAGTTGGGAGCATGAGCATTCTATCACGGACCCACTTACTCTGACTCTGTCTCCTCTTCTGTCTGCAGAACATCAGCACGGTGTCTCTCTGCTGAAGATTACGAAGCTCTGCTAGAGACTAAGATCTATCTATTCTAAGACTGATTTACTTTCTTGAAGACACTCTCTTTCCAGCTAAAGTAGATAGCCCTCAGCCACCTAAGAGAAACTGTACCTCTGAGCAAGGTAACTTAGTGGTCTGCGTCCGGAACCTAGTTAAGCCGGCCCGAGACCTGGCCAGTCCTGGGCCCTGACAAGTGGTGTCAGAAATGAGATGTGACATAGTACTTTCAGAACAAGAGAAGTACATTATTTTATTATCTCTGGCTCTGAAAGTCGTGGTTCTCAAACTTGAGCATGCCTAGAAATCTTCTGGATGTTCATAGACTTCCCCCAGATTTCAACTTAGTAGATATGGGTCGAGGTTTCCAAATTTTAACTTTTAACAAATAACTCTAGATGATCTTGATGATTGTGGTCCAACGACCATACTCTGAGAAACAATGACTTATGTTTTCAGCTGTTTGTGATATTTGTCATTCTTCCAGAATTCTCTTTATGCCCTAAACAGCATGTGATGTGTAGAGTCAGAACACGTTACATCTATTCCTATTTGTCCTGCTCTATCACTTCCATTAACTTCAATATATATTCATTCAACAATGAAGTGGGGAAAGGAAATACTCAGGAGAGGGGAACTAAAAACTTCATTTGCCATGAAGAAATTTTTAAACCTTTCAATATTTGTATAGTAAGGTAAAATAAAGGGATTTTATTTTGTTTTCTACCATGTCCCAGGCACTTAGAGCAATGCCTGTCATGTCATATGTACTTAACATTTGTTAGATGTTTAATGAATGAATTATAAAATGAACTAAAATCAAATGATGTAAATAAGTAAGAGATATTCTGGAGGGAGGTGGATCAGGGAAGGAGAATAATTGTGGGTCTATTTATGTTCTTGAAATATTTTTGTCCCCATAATTTGCTTTCCTCCAAATACCACCCCTTCTTACGAGGTGTGATAATCTTACCAGGTAATAGAATGTTTATAAGACTATTCTGATCTAATTGCCCCAAACTAGTATTGTGGAAGAATGGGTTGGAGCTGTGGCTTAATCTCAGCTCCACCAATGACTTCATATCTGTGTCTGAATGTCTTCATTTTAGTGGATTGGAAAAGACTACCACTTGACTTTGATGATTTGAGAACACAACTAGGGGAGTAATTTAACACTTACGAGAAAAAACAGGCTACCAAATTATAAGTTCCTGGGTTAATTTCATGACCTAGTACTTCAGTTTGCTTAGAGCTGACCTTATACAAAATTGCTGTTTTGGGAGGGGTGCCATTTCTGCTCATCTCTTTTCACAAAGCACCCCGGCTAGCTACCCAGGGCTTTTCCATTATGCTACTTTCTCTAGTTGGAGGGTAACTTTCCAAATTCCACACTTCTGTTTTTTGCTTCCTACATTCCATTCTGTTAAAACAATGTTTTTATCTAAGATTAATAAAGAAATCAATTATATTAAAGTTTTTGTTTCTGTTTTAGAGTCATACTATCTTCCAGGCTGGAGTACAGTGGTAGTGGCTCTAAAAAAACTCCCTAAAACATTGAACTCCTGGTCTCGGCCTCTGAGGTAGCTAGGAAAATGGGTGGGAGCCACTATACCCAGCTAATCTTTAAAAAAAATATTTTGTAGAGACAGGGTGTCACTATGTTGCCTAGGCTGGTCTCTAATTCATGTCCTCAAGAGATCCTCCTATTTCAGCCTCCCAAAGTGCAGGGGTTACAGATGCAAACCACCACACCAGCCCTATATTAAATCTTTAATGAGTAATTACATTAGTAAGAATTTTACTTAGTGTATTTATATTTAATAGGTTTTAATAGGTTTGTTCCATTCATCAAAATAATTCTAACAGAAATTTCTGGCATCATGGCTAATTAAATGAATGCATTTTTTAAGTACTCTGAAATGATATAATTTACTTATTCACTTTATTAAAAAATATATTTGAGTCATTTTCTTCTAGGAGCTGGGGGTGCAGCCATGAATAACACAAACAAGTCTGGCTCTCAAGGAGCTTACATTCAACAAATAAAAAAGCAAGCAAGCAAGAAATGGCATTAGCCAGTGGCAAATACTCTGTAGGGAATTTAAGCAGCATGCCAGCGGTCCTCAAACTACGGCCCGCGGGCCACATGAGGCGGTGTGATTTTATTTGTTCCTGTTTTGTTTTTTTACTTCAAAATAAGATATGCGCAATGTGCATAGGAATTTGTTCATAGTTTGTTTTTTTAACTGTAGCCTGCCCCTCTAACAGTCTGAGGGACAGTGAACTGCCCCCCTGTTTAAAAGGTTTGAGGACCCCTGAGTGCTTATTGTAACGAGTTGTGTGGTCAGGAAAACCTCTTTGAGAAGCTAACATTTAACTTGAAGCAAGCCAGGGGAAGATCAAAGTGAAGAAGATCTGGAGAAGGGAATAGTAGTATCATAATATTAAAACAGGAATGTGCTTGCTGGACAAGTTGCGGAAACAGGGAAGCTGAAGAAGAGAGTGAGATGAAACCAGACTGGGGAAGTGATCAGGGGCCAAGTTACAGAGGGCTTCGTAAACTGGTTGGGAAGTTTGGATTTTATTTTATTTTATTATTTTTTTTTTTTTGTAGAGACAGAGTCTCACTTTATGGCCCTCAGTAGAGTGCCATGGCCTCACACAGCTCACAGCAACCTCCAACTCCTGGGCTTAAGCGATTCTCTTGCCTCAGCCTCCCGAGTAGCTGGGACTACAGGCGCCCGCCACAACGCCCGGCTATTTTTTGGTTGCAGTTTGGCCGGGGCCGGGTTTGAACCCGCCACCCTCGGTATATGGGGCCGGCGCCTTACCGACTGAGCCACAGGCGCCGCCCAGTTTGGATTTTATTTTAAGTGCAGTGAAAAGTCATTGGGAATTTTTAAACGGGAGCATGTTGTATTTTTTTTCCTTTTTTAAAATTTTTATTAAATCATAGCTGTGTACATTAATATGATCATGGGGCACCATATACTTGGTTCATAGATTGTTTGACACATTTTCATCACACTAGTTAACATAGCTTTTATAGCATTTTCTTAGTTATTTTGCTGAGACCTTTACATTCCACATTTACTAGGATTCACATATGTGTTGTATTTTTAAAAGTCACACTGGCTGCTATGGGAAGAGAGGCTAAGATGTGTTCAGAGAACACTGCACTATCTGGGTAAAAGACGGTGTTAGGTTTTCTGAAATTAACTTGAAAGGAAATATCCTGTTACCATATCAACACAATCACTTTTGCAGTAAACATCTTCTTCTAGACACTGACTAATCTCTGGGCAGGTATCTAAATAAAGATCACAAAGAAGAAAGTAGCCACAGGGGAACAGAGTTAATGGAAGAGTATCTTCAAGTGTTCACTCAGTTTACTCAGTATGAAGTAACAACTGTGTCTTTTCCTCAGGGCAGAGCACCTACAGACCTCTGACAATATATTGTTAACATATGTCAACACTCTGGCCCGTATCTCTGAGGAGGGTGGCATGCCCTTTGATCTCAGGCTTCACGGGGGCACACAGCTTTAGAGAATGGGCTTGT
Organism: Nycticebus coucang; assembly: GCF_027406575.1. Taxonomy (NCBI): domain Eukaryota; kingdom Metazoa; phylum Chordata; class Mammalia; order Primates; family Lorisidae; genus Nycticebus; species Nycticebus coucang. The sequence continues at coordinate 80,382,374 of NC_069786.1, forward strand.
GGAATTTTTAACTCCAGGCAAGCCAACTCTGCATGTGTCCCAGGGGGGCCCAGGTCCCTTAAGCCTCTGGAAAAAAAGCAAGCCATTTTAAACTCACACTGAGTTCACTTTGTGTGCTTGATGTAGGATATGTTTATTTCTAAATATTATCCTACAGGAGAAGTGATTGGATTTGTTATATGATTATTTGGAAATTGAGTTAACAGAACATATTTATGAATTAAATGGGTTCATACAGTGCCTTCGTATGACCATAGGCAAAATTCGTATAACTTTTATCATCTTTGGTGATTTGATTACTATTTTGTTAAACTAGTTATTTTTCTACCTGGCCACTGTATTAATCCTCTTGGGCTACTATAACTAAATTCCATACCCTGGGTGACTTAAATAACAAGCATTCATTTCTGAGAGCTTTGGAGTGGTTAAGGTGCCAGCTGATTAGGTTTTTGAGAACCATTTTCTAGACTTAAAGATAGTTGCCTTCTTGCTGTGTCTTCACATGACACAGAGAAATCTCTCTCTCTCTCCCTCTTCTTATAAAGCCACTAATTACTTCATGAAGGCCCCACCCTCTTTACCCCATTTACCTCCTTAAGGTCCCATCTTCAAATACTAAATACTGCATCAAAGCAGGAGTCAGGGGGTGACACAATGCAGTCCATAGCAGGCTTCATAAAGATAATCACAGCTGTGTCCTGGCCAAACCAGAACTCCTGATGAATTACTCTGAGTCACTTACCAGCAAAGATTACACTAGAGTACATGCACAAGATTGTTCTGTTTATGGTTTTATATGGTATTTCTTCTTATCCAATGTTATTAATACTTAGTTTACCTCTAAAAACTCTCTAATCTTATTTATGATTTCATGAAATTTCTGTCATCACTAGAAACACAGTTTTTTTTTTAAAATAGATTATTGACTTTCATATTTAAGACTGTGAACACTTTGAACAATTAGGAGAAGGGGGGAGAATGGTTACAGAATACTACATGAAACCCATTATTTCAGAATTCTGCCTTTATGCTTTTGCATAACGCTCCCAGAATTTATGAAATGCTGCATACAATAGCCCTAACTTCTAAAACCTTTTCTAACCTAAAATAGATAGAAATGATGAAGGTCAGATAAAGACCCTGCAGCTTGATCTCCCTTCCTGCATCTGCCAAATCTTCAGCTGATAATAGATGGCTGCACGGAGATGCGGCTGCTAATGCTTCCTTTGCCTCTGCCTTTAGGAAAAAAGATCCACTGAGATTAGTTAACCAGAGTTGAAAATGATGAAAAATATGGTCAAAAGGAAGGAATCAAGGCTCATTTGGACGTATTCAAAATAGCAGTCTGCTGTTAAGCACCTTTTTATATTTAAGGGATCTTGTAGAAAGGGGTAATAATGTCATTAATAATTTTTACATCAGAAATCTTGACTTCAACCTACTGTGTTTATTTGTCAAGCTAGATGGCTGAGACTAATATGTTTAGAGAATAGTCAGAATCCACACACTAGCCACAGATTTTGTTTCTCACATCTCAGGGGTTTTGAAGATGTCTCCTCCTTCCCTGCTCGGTCAGGCTTGGCCTCCTGCCACTGAGCCCTGCTCCAGCTCTGCCTGCAGTGGCAGGAAATGGTGCAGACCAGTACAGAGATTTAAAAAAATGGTTTAACTTTACTTTTGACCTTAAATTGAAGGAGAAAATGGAGCTTTCTTTTCACAGCACCTGGAATTACAGTGTACAAATATTTCATAGAATGGAGTGCACTGAAAGATTCACTGGCAAGAATACTGTTCAGAGAACTGGTTGGGGAGCTGAGGGGAAGAAATTATAGAGACAGGTGACTGGAAGTGACTCTCCTGTCTAAAAAACAAAGAAGGGAAGATGAAGATGGACCCTAAAAAGGAAGAAATCGGATGCTCCCTTTCTTCCTACCATTTTTTTTTCAGTTTTTGGCTGGGGCTGGGTTTGAATCTGCCACCTCTGGCATATGGGGCTGGCATCCTACTCCGTTGAGCCACAGGTGCCGCCTCTTCCTACCTTTGACTGTGGAGGGGTGTGTGTGTGTGTGTGTGTGTGTGTGTGTGAGATCCAGTGAAAACAGCAGAATGACTGAGCTACAGCTGATTGAAATGCAATACCTGTAAGGCAGTGGTTCTCAACCTTCCCAATGTCATGGCCCTTTAATACAGTTCCTGTGAGTTCCTGAGAACTGCTGCTATAAGGCATCAGTAATGGCAAAAATAATATGTCAATGAACTCCATCTTCCATCCACTTGTTTTCAGTCATCTCAAGCAAGGCCAGGATGACAGGAAGGGAGAAAAGAGGCATTTGTTCACTCATTATACAAAATATTGATAAATGTTGTATTTTATTTTTGTTTCAGTCAACCTCATTGGTATTTGTAGGTGCCAAAAGGACATAGCTTTAAAAGATATAGCGGAGGGGTATGAATAACATCTGGCAGAGTGTAATGGGAATTCCTGGTTATAATACGTGCTAAATGCAATGTTCCTTAAGATGGCATCCCAGCCATTTGCTCTGTTTATGCTCCCAAGGTGAAAACATTTGTCCATGACTTCACTTGTCACTTACTGTATAATTTTTTTTAGTCTCTCAGCTAAACTCTAGGCCTTCCATATTCAATTGCTATAGTTTTGAAGCTGTGTTTCAAATACTAGTTTGTGTGTGCATGTGTTTGTGCACACACACTTCACAAATTTGGCACCTGCCATTCTGCTTAGTATAGCCAAATAAATTTATAATCAGAGTAGTAATTCAAATGTATTGTTCAAAGAGATACTGAAAAATATTTCTTCAAAAGATTAAATATAATGGATCTATTATTTCCCCAAAGCATCTGTTCTGGATAACCCTAACACCATGTAGTCAGAACCTGTTTTGATGTCAGGTTATGCCACATGGCCCCTGCTCATCCCAATTCTTTTTGCTGCCTGTATTCTGGTATAACGCATTTCACCAGCCCCTCCTTGGTTTGCATTCCACAGAGTGATGGCATCACCTGCTTGGACTGAATAAATGATTAGAGGTATTTTGGTGACAGCCTTTCAATTCTGCTGAACTATGAGTTTGGGCCACACAAACTGTGGGAGATATTCTGGTCAGGGTCTATATACCATAAGTTCACCCAACATCTAAGTATCAGTCTCTAAATTCTCTCCCATGTTTGAATTCCTGGTTTGAATCTGCAAAAGACAAGGAAGGAGGAATAACGTAGGAATCCACCAGAAGCTGAAACCCATTTCTGCCGATACGTGTAGTACTTATGCTTTAATACGTACCCTTTTGTAGACTAGCAATAAAGATCTTGTTTAAAGTATTTAAGAATATTTAGACTTTATATTTTAGCTGTGTGGTTGTGAATTAAAACAATTGCTTCTTTGGAATTTCCAGTTAGGTCTTCCATGGGTGTTTCACACTCATGAGGTGGTAAAAGGACTTGATTACTGAACAGTCCAACAGTGTGTATTATCTTCGATTCTTGTACCTTTTATATTCCTAATATTCAGTGTTATATCTAATCAATTATTGACTTTAAATAATTTATCTCTAACATGTTTTGAAAGTCCTCTCATCATTTACCACCTCAGGCTTTCTCACCTCCATTTTATTTGGCCCAGTACAATTTCTTACTTGTATTAGTTCAGTAAGCTTCTATCTGGCTTCCTTGTCTCCAGGACAACCTTTTCCCCGGTGCAATTTGTCTGATAGTTGGCTATGTGATATATTTGAGAACACGAGACTATTTGTGCACATTTTATTCATTTTACTTGTAGCTATTTCATATTTTGTCAGTAATTTTTTCAATCATACAGGATGGTTGTAAAGTTTGTGTGCAATTTAAATAGTTACATTTATTAATTAATTTATAATTAAGTTACATATATTAATTAATGTAACATATTAAATTAATATGAATACCAATATATATTATATATCCCACGTATATACATACATATACAGGGTGGCCATACAGTTCGTGTGCAAGTTTTCTTGGAGTTTGGGGACTTTCTCTTAAACTATTTTTTGGATGGAGCATATAATTTTGGGGGAATCATTGGGAAAAGAGAATTCACATGGAAGATTCTAAGTAGAGTGATTCTTTTATACTGACTCACAGGAAAATCTGAGGTAGAGATTTCTTTGTGTCAGATATCTTCTATGAACACCTCCAATTGTTCCATTCTCCATCTGTTTCTACCTTGTTTTCTGCACTGGGAGGTGACCTGCATAGATAATGGAATTCCCTCTCTACTGGCTTCTAGCTGGGTTTGACTCCTGGGACCCCATCATCAGATGGGAGGCAGTGAAAGCCAGGTCAGGGATTTATTCCACTGGCTCCTCCATGAGGTTTGCTTTGATTGAAGATACTGCTCCCCTCGAGGCTCCTTTACACCCCTCTTTCTTTCTGGGTTCTGATAATTGCTTCTCTGATTTTGGGCCTTGGTATTACCAGAATTTCTTCTTCAGTAGGTCTTTGGTCTCTGAGATTCAAAGAGTGAATCCATGGACCAGAGATCCATGGTAAGACAGGATTTATTTTACAGAAAAGAATACAGAGAAAGCACCAGAGCTTCTGGCTGAGGGAAAAACCCAAGTCGAAAAAAATATCCTCCTGAGTCCTTTGTCTAGGGGTATATATATAGCTTAACAATTGAATGGATACAATCCCTTCTACTGGGGCAAAATATCAGAGAGTTCCCTGGCCTAAGAAACTTACATGAGATTGACCTGGCCTAGGAAATGTAGGTAGGGTTCACCTGTTAAGTCCCGAAATGGGGAACCCTGCACCTGGGCCACTTCTAGCCCTAGAAGCTGTGTGGGTGCCCTAAAGGGCAGCCTCACACCTGTAGTTCTGCACCCTGAAACAAGGGTAAAGTAGAGGTGGCTCAGGCAGCAGCATGGGCTGTGCTACGGTCCCCCTCAACTAACTAGTGACCTGCGGGCTTCCATCACGCTTGCTCCTCTCCTGGGCACTTGGCTCTCCAGCCCTCACCACCTGTGTCCCTCACACCAACAACCCCAGGGCAGTGACACAGAAGGCAAGGCAGTTTCTCCTGGGCAGCCCAGTGCGGCCCACACTGCAGCACCACCCACCCTGTGTTATTGGGTAAACCCTGTGTTACTAACCCCGGTTCCTGTACTGTATATTCATTGTGATTTCCCTATGCTTACCTCTATCTTTGTGGGGGGAAAAGGCCCTTTGTAAATAAGTTATCTTTGAATTATCCTAAATTAAGTGTGCTATCTCTTTTTTGTAGAGATCTTGAGGGATAAAATTCCTTACTAATCTGGAACTTTTATATTCAATGAAATACTATGAACCAATATATGATTGTTTCAGTTCGTTTGTTTTGGGTGATTAGCTTGATAATAAATCACTTTCAGTGAATGGCTGAAACCTCAACAACTTGCATGGTGTCAAATGGAAAACAGTAAACTAGAGGGACTGACAGGTGTCTCAGAACCTGCCAGTCTATGACTGAGATGGAAATCCCAACAAATAAATGTTCCATTTGCTCCTTTACTTTTCTCAGTCCCTGTGAAGTTAGGTGAGGCCATATGACTCTGGGACAATGAAATGCAAACCTGTGTTTTGTTGTAAAAAGCCCATGCCATACCTTAAATATATAAGATAAATTTTTAAAGGCCATGCATGATTCACCAGTCTCTTCTTATAGTCTGGCAACCAAGGAAGCTTTGTCATTTAGCTGATGCAACTATATGGTGGTGGAGCCTCTATTATCCGGGTCTCCCAGAGACTCTGTGGTCGCAGTTCCCTCTGACCTAATCTGAATGAATAGAATGGGTGGCAATTAAACCCATCTCAGTGTTAGATCACTGAGATTTTGTGGTTAAAATTACCATAGCCTCATCTGGCCTATTCTAATACAAAGATTAGAAGAGAACCCTTGTTTCCCCTCCCCCTCAATGCTTTCTTCCCAGGCTTTAACACATCGGTAAGCAGCACCATATAGTGTTAACAAATTCTTGGTTTTCTCTTTACCTTACCTTCATACACACAATGCATTAACAAGTCCTTTGTGGTCTGCCTCAAAAATATATCCCAAATCTATTCCCTATGATCTTCCTCCCCATTCTCCACTAGACCAGGGTACCATCATTGCACTCCAGGGTTGCTGCAATAACTTTGTAACAACCCTGAATCTCTTTTTGTACCACAACAATCTAATATCCACACAGCGGCCCAACAGATGTTGTAATATTATAAATTGAATGTTTCCTCCCTGATTAAGAACATCTACTAGCTTCCCATTGTGCTCAGAAATAACTGCCCATCTAAAGCAGCACCCCACTCACACCTGCATTCTCTCTCACATTATCCTCTTTAGTTTCTTCATAACACAAAGTATGAACTGAAATTATTTTTAATGTATTTGTTTACTAGTTTATCTTTTGTATTCTAGTAGAATGTGTGTTCCATTAGAGTGGATAGTTTTTCTGTTTTGTTTATTCCTATATGCCCAGTAACTAAAACTGTACTTGGCATAGAGTTGGGGCTCAATAAGTATTTGTAGAAAAAGGAACAAATATAAGAGAAAATGGTCTAGGGCATGTTTACTAAACTCAGGTTTACTAAACTTTCTTTTTTCATTTCTACTTACTCTTTCAAATTTATAACTAGAAAATTAAAGTCTATCACAGTCAGGCTCCAGAGTCTAGGAAGGATTTAATACAGTATCACATTAGCCAGAAAGGGAGAATAAATGAGGTGAAAACATTTTGTTGTATCTTATTTTTTTTTTTTTGAGAAAACATGTAAGAATACAGAGACACACATGAAGCTATTCTTGTTTCAATTATTGCTGCAAATATGAAAAGTTCTATTATAGTACGTGAATAACTTGGAGATGTCCAACAACTCTAAGCTTATTAAGCATTCTGTTCTACAGGGTTGGCTTAAATACCCACATTATCTTTGAAAAAGTTGCAGAGGTGCAGAGATAGTTTTATGAGGTCGTTTATTATTGTCATGATAGAACTGAAAACTAGGGTGTGGAAGGCTTGAGCTACTATCGGGTTTATAATGGAGGCCCTCTAGATACCATATTTTAGGTCTTCCATGCACAGTAACTCACTTTTACCCAAGATATAACTCAAATACTTTCCCATAATGCTACCTGTTTGCTAAAGAAATACTTTATCTCTTCAGCTCTTCTATGTGTTAAGAAGTTTTCAAGTACCTAATAGGATAGATTAATAAACTATTTATGCCCTTGTGGACTATTTTTATAACATTTTCTTTTTATTTCCTTTCATAGTTGGTCTCTCAAAAGATATTCCTTTTTGTGTGTATCCATCGAAGATGTAATTAAGGAATTAGTCTCATCTTGATTTGTATATGTTAAACTTTTTATGGTGCCTTTCAATCACCTGAGGATAAAATGTTTTCTCTCAAAGTTCTCCACTGAGATGGGAAACATGATTATTTTACCTTCCTATGCTTTAATATAACAAGAGAATTCTTGCTTTTCTCATTAAATTCTATATATGCCACACAGACTGGGTAGATTTTTAGGATAGATGTTGCTCATAGGGTTCAATTATGCATGTTCTATTTCCACTAAAATATGAAAACAGCTATTTATCTTGAAGAATGAACCAGCAGGGAAACAAATGCCTTAGAAGGCAAAAATGCTCTTTTTACCCAATGAACCCACAGTTAGAAGCTCTCTTAACCCTCTTCACTTTAAATGAACTATTTTATGTTATGAATTAAAACAAAATGTTTTTTTCTCATACCCCTAGTAAAAAGATAGAGTTATTAGAAGTCAGTCTCTCACAATAATTAATTTAGTAACCACTAGGTATAGATGTCTATGAGTTGTGATGGAAATTAGAATAAATATAGAGGACACAGTCCTTGCCATGAGATACTACCAACTTAGAAGAAGATTACACACACACACACACACACACACACACACACACACACACACACACTCTGTATGTTGTACCTGACTATATACAAATGCCAAGGACACATGGCAAAAACAGACGATAGAAGCATATGTTGCATTTGTAGATTATATATATTTAAGTTTTTTACTTATCCCATACACTTTGCTCCACCTCCCTAAAAATGAAGGCATGCCTAACATTAGATATGAATTTATTTTACAAATGTAACTTTTAGAAAATTTACTCTGACAATTCTCCAATTGCCCTGTTTTGGTGAATAGCTATATACCAATCATTTGACTTCTCTTTTCCTTATAGTGTTTGATTAGAAAGAAATTAATGGCAAATATTTTACAAGAAAAATAGAAGAAGCACCAAAAAATTTCTACAACATTCATTTTTTGAAAGATATGCAAAACTAATAAAAATTTAAAATCTCATTTGCTTAGCACAATTAAAATTAGTATCCATTTTCATCAACTTCCATCTTTAGTTTATAGTTGTTTAGTGAAATTTCAATTTCGGTGACATTTAGCATGTCAGTACTGAAATAGGATTATCATACTTGATTAAACCATTAAACTCTGAGTTTCTTGTGAGTAGTATCTATTCTTTTTAGCTCTTTTTACATCATATTTTTTACCTTAGAAAAAGAAGGAAAGACCAAATGTGTTTCTTAAACAAATTTTCTTTAACATGTGAAACCTATAAATTACTTTGCAAAAGCAGACAATGCAACTTGGAGGCCAAGAAGAATTTTGAGTGCTATATGAGTAGATGCAGCAACTGAAGTCCTGCATAATTGAGAAGTCATTAAAATGCTCAGTCAACTAAAAATTTACTACAAAATTTCAAATAGCCTGCGGGTCATTTCCCTTTGGATATTTGTCTTAGCACCTCAAACTCAGTGTCTTCAAAATTCTATATGAACCTGCACATAGTAGGTGCTCAGAAATATGGACAACTGAATACATTATCCACAAACCTACTCCTGAAATTTTTTGTTATGAAATTGCTCTTAGTGTCCGAAGACATTAACCACTTCTTTCTTTCCATTGTTAATCAACTTCAAAGATCTGCCAGCATGACTTCTGCAATATCTTTCAAGTCTACCTCATTTGCTGAACAAATATTTATTGTACGTGTATTAATTGCCACAAGAAAAATATGGTTCATGCCACCATGTAAATTACCTTTAGTAGTGAAAACCTAGCGTCTCCTATCAGTCCTCTCAGCACCTGACTATCATACTGCCTATCACCTGGGCTATTGTAAGGGTGTCGTGGCTCATCTCTCAGCACCTAGTGTCTCCCATCTTGTGTAGTTACCTTCAAAAGCATAGCAGTTATTACCTTTTTAGGCATTACCTTCAACAGTTCCCCATTGTCCCCAACTGACTTGTACATTCCTTAGTTTCCTGTTCATGTCCTGGTGCATATCACTGTATTCATTAATTTTCCTCTGGCACTCTTATTTTTATAGACAAACCATGCTTCCTGCCACATTTTATGACTTCTCTACCACTCATTTTCTTCTCTCACTGCAACGTTCTTTTCTCTTATTAAAATTTCCTCTTGGTAAAATCCAATCCAATTTTCAAGGTCAGTTCTTGAATATTCTTCCCTGAGTCTTTCAAGCAGAAGTATTTTTTCCTCTTTTTTAACTCACATGGAAACTCCTTTGTTTCTCTTTTGTGGCTCCTATTAGTTTGACTTTTTGTTGTAGTTTTGGTGTTTATTCTTATCTGCTTGGGGACATTCTATGCATTGCTCACATTATCCACAGCAGCTAGCGTAGTACCTTGCACACACACAACACACAAAACAAATGAAGGAGGGACCTGCTAGATAATTGGCCAGGTTGCGTATATTGTGTAGGAGGACCTGTGATCTAGTCTAAAAAAATCTTATGATATCTTTATCATGACATTTGATTGGTTCACTGGAATTTGCATAAATGATATCAAATATCAAATGTATCTTAAATAAATTTTTTTAAGCAAGGCAGAGATTCTTAGAAAGCAATTAAATTGTGGGCACATCACCTAGTTTCCGTACACTAAAACAATACACTAAAACCGTTTCAGGCATACTAAAAAGTAAGCTAAAAATATTCATAATTTCATATCAAATCCGAGGCTCAAATGGAAATATTTTCTTCTGATAGGGAATTCTGTAGATTAAATATAGCCATTATATGTGTACACCTCAAAACTTACACAGCTAATATTTTTCAGGCTGAAAGTACTTGCTGATAGGTTGGTAATTCAAAAGACTTTCTTCAAGATTTTATAAATTATAAATCCTTTGATTAAACTTGATTGATTCTGTCATTTGGTGGACTCTTCCCTATAAAAACACACATATGATTTTTGTAACAGACCTTTACAACATATGATCCATGCTGCCTTTATACATTGTTTGGCCTAACATAACAATTCCATAAAATGAGAGATGCCACATTGCATGATGAGATATATTTCTTATTGCATTTCACAAGTTTAATAACAATTCATTTTGTAAAGAGATCCCTTGGTTCCCCTGGAAACAATGTTGACACTAATGCTTGTGTCATTGCTGGAATGCTTTCCTTCCCCTTGAGCCTGAATAACTCATTTTTGTGAATTTGCTTCCACAGAGTGACGGAGGGTATGATTCAAGTTAATTTCCTAAGCAGACTTCTGCCCAGATGTGCAGACTATGATGCCAAAGCCACATGGTCATCCCATGGGTAAGCACATTTGTATAAGAACAATCACATAGCTCTAATTCTTTATTAATGTATTCATTCTCATGTTCCCTTATCAAGGCAACCAAAGGGAGCATTAAAATAGAAGCAAATAGATTGAAATCTCAAAGATCCAATCTTTTTACTTACTTCAAAAACATTAAAGAGAGTTAAATGAATGATTGCTTGAAGAAAGACTTTTTATCTGGGGACCTGACTAGTGATTTTTGCATTGAAGGAATCCTGGAGAATATGAAAATCTTTGGAGCATGGGTCTGAGTTTCTGCAAAGCAAGGGACTATTCTTGAGCTCTATGAGTTCTTTAGCAACTCATTGTGATGAAGATGCTTCAAGTATCCTAATGATCATGGCAGGAGGTAAGAGGCCAGAATGCTTCTGAGTGATGCTCTTCACTGCTTCAAATTGCTCTCTGGATAGGGTTGAGTAGGAATGTATAGAACATTTCAATACCGCTGGTGTCTAGGCAGCTATTAACATTGCTTATGCCTAAAAATATAGATGAGTATGATTCTAAGGAAGTTAAAACTCAAAAGATCCAGGATTGGAGAAAAATCCATGTAGGGCCATTAATAAAAGATAACTTTTTGATTCTCGTTGGTTGGTTAAGTAAACATTCTTAAGGAAAAATGCTAAATAATTCTTTTTTTTCAATGCTTTGTTCTGTAGTGGCTATCTATAATGTTGTTTTGAGATGGATGTGAGGAATGCAATGATCAATTAGTGATGTCTGTCATGGGCAAGGGAGAGAGGAACAGGAATAGTTCACATTTAATGACTTAGTAGTTAAGTCATTATATACTTCTGTATATAATGTATACTTAGTATATAAGTCATTATATATACATATATGTGTACATGTCCTGTCATTCTTTATGATGAAGGCAGAAATATGATTCATGATGACTTTGTTCTTCAATTTCATGCAACCCCCCAAATTTTGCTCTGAAATGCCATCCATAATCTTTCCTCAGCCCAATGGATGATACCATAGCAAATCACTAAGTTCATAACTGGTATGAAATAATGGAAATTCATCCTTCTTTATCATTTATACAGCCAAATTGGGGAAAGTATGAAGAATTTAGATATACAAAGAAATGGTCTATTTCAAGGCAGCATTTAAAAAAAAACTTTCTACCATATAGAAGTTAGTTGCGTGTTATGTCATTTCTAATTTTAAACTCCTCATGTCTATAGTATGTATCTCTCTTCATGCCTGTCTCAAACTTGAATTTATGATAAATACATGTACGTTTCAAGTTGGAGCCATCAAAAGAGAGTTTAAATGCTAGTAAGAGGTTGGGGAGGAGGGGAAAGAGTCACTGCCTAGATGAGCTTACTAGCTTATGATAATTACACTCTTAGTGATTTCAAATGTTGTCAAATTGGATTTCTAATACCTGGATGAAAATGTTGAAATATGAGCTTATAGAGTTGTTTCATTATCGGGTTCCGAGACTCTATTAAACAAAATTTCTTCCTTATAGAGAAATATTTGGAGAAAAGTATTGTAATAGACATTTGGTTATTTTTTATATCACTCAATTCTTCCTTTTCTTGCTAACTGTATCCTGACTTCTCAAAGGGAAACCACTCCACTTATACCCTCAGTTCATATGGTCTAAGGCCATGAGCAAATTCCAATATCTGATCTTATGGAAAGAGCTCATATGATATGTGGTAATGAGGGCAACCTAGAGAAAGGAAGAATTGAGAGATGGAGACATTGTAGTGACATTCTCAAGTAGTCGAATTGCCAAGCTCTTGAGCCAGTTCTACCATTGTACAGTCTCAGTCAGTAAATTCCTTTTTATCTTGAGCTAGCTTGAGTTGGCTTTCTGTCACTTATAACCAAAAGACCCTTGATTAATAAATATCTAAGCTCTATCCTTCTATAAAATGTTGTTACAGAACTCACTTTAAACTTTTATTAATAATGCAAACTTATAAAAATACTAGACTTCAAAGTATTCATAGGATATATTTCTGTACATGTTACATTTGCACATATAAAATTAGAACTACATTCTTAAGAGTTTTGCCCATGCTGTCTTCTAGGATTTTTTCTTGTTTCATGTCTTAGATTTAAATCTTTTATCCACCTTGAGTCAATTTTTGTAAGTGGTGAAAGGTACAGGTCCAGTTTCAGTCTTGTACATGTGGTTATCTAGTTCTTCTAGCACCACTTATTGAATAGGGATTCTTTCCCCTAGTATATGCTTTTGTTTGGTTCATCAAAGATCAGATGGTGATAAGAGACTGGATTCATCTCTTGGTTTTCTATTCTGTTCCATAAGTCTATGTCTCTTATTTTTGTGTCAGTACCCTGCTGTTTTGATCACAACTAAAGTCCAGTAGAGCGATGCCTCCAGCTGTTTTAATTACTAAGAATCGCCTTGACTATATGTTTTTTGTTTTTTTTGGTTCCATACAATATAAAGACCTATTTTTTCCAGTTCTTCAAATTATGATATTGGTATTTTAATGGGAATTGCATTGAATCTATAGATTGCTTTGGGTAGTATAGTCATTTTAATAATGTTGATTCTTCCCAGCTAAGAGCATGGTATGTTCTTCTGTTTGTTAATGTTTTCTGCTATTTCTTTTCTTAGGGTTTCATAATTCTCTTTGTAGAGATCCTTCACCTCTTTTGTTAGGTATATTCCTACCCTGTTTCCCCAAAAATAAGACAGTGTCTTATTTTAAGGTGTGCTCCCAAAGACGCGCTAGGTCTTATTTTCAGGGGACGTCTTATCTTTCCTATAAGTAGGTCTTATTTTCGGAGGATGTCTTATTTTCGGGGAAACAGGGTAGGTATTTCATTTTCTTTGAAGCAACTATGAAGGAAATTATATCCTTGATTTGCTTGAGGAAAGATTTTTATGAAAAAGACTTTACTGGCAATCATAACAACAACAACAAATAAACAAATGGGACTTAAGCTAAAAAGATTCTGCACAGCTAAAGACACAAGTAAAACAAACAGACAGCCTTCAGAATGGGAAAAGATATTTGCATATTACAAATATGACAAAAGGTAACTAGAATCTAAAGAGAACTCAAATTAATCAACAAAAAAAGAGCTAACAATCCCATCTATCACTGGGCAAGAGACATGAACAGAACCTTCTCAGAGGAAGACAAAAGAATGACAAACAAACATGAAAAATTGCTCATCATTCCTATCATCAGAGAAATGAAAATAGAAACCACCCTTAGATATCACCTAACCCCAGTGAGAATGGCCCATGTCACAAATTCCCAAAGCTGCAGATGCTGGTGTAGATGTGGAGAGAAGGGAACAATTTTACACTGTTGGTGACACTGCAAACTAATATGGCCTCTTTGGAAAGAAGTGTAGAGAATCTTCAAAGAACTTAAAATAGACCTTCCATTTGATTCCACAATCATATCAGTAGGCATCTACCCAGAAAAAAATAACACACACACACAAAAACCTTTTATCATAAAGACATTTGCACTAGACTGTTTATTGCAGATCAATTTACAATCACCCAAATGTGGAAACAACCTAAATTCCCACCAACTCAGGAAGGATTAACAAGCTGTAGTATATGTATACTATAAAATACTATTCAGCCATTGAAAAAGATGGAGACTACATCTTTCGTATTAACTTGGATGGAGGTGGAACATATTCTTCTTAGTAAAGTATCACAAGAATGGAAAAGCAGGAATCCAATGTACTTAATACTAATATGAACCCAGTAGATGGTCTAATACATGGTCACATAAGAGAAAAACTCAATTCAAGTTGAGGAGAGAGGGAAGAAGGGAGGTGGGAGAAGGGAGGAGAGAGGGAAGCTTGGTGTGCTCTTACTTAATGGGCACAGGGTAAGGTATATGGCACACCTCTTGGGTGCAGGATTCAACTAGAATAGGGACTTTATCTAACAAATGCAACATTGTAACCTAATTGTTTGTACTCTCACATTAATCTGAAATTAAAAAAGAAATAATAAAAAAATAAAATGAAAACTACAATTAATATATTTAAATTGAATTTATATATTAAAGGATTAAGATGTTTATAATAATTTTTAATTACAACTATGATGACAACATGACTGTACGTGAGAAGGCTATTGTGTTGGACATTGTATTTTGCCACTATTGTAATGGTGTTATGGCTGGAGACTCTATAGTGTCCAAAATCTGCTCTCTTGATCATCTATCCTTACTTATAATTTTTAAAAGTAGAAACTATGCATAAGAAACAACAAAACTGGCAATCAAAATGTAAGCTTATTTTTATCCATTTCAGGAATTTCCAAAGATCTTCAATTGCAAAGTCTTTAAGTGAAGTAAGTTAGAGCATGTAGTCCTTCCATAAGTCTAAATTTGCAACACTAAAGCAGGTCTGTGACGAGAAAGGGAGAAATGTGTGTGTATTCAGAGATGACTCTTCCCAACTGATGACATATTTGGAGATAGAGAGGAGGTGAGAGGGAATGTTGAAGTTTGGGACAGAAAATAGAAGCAATAGCCATCTTTCAGAGTATTGACTTGAAGGCCCAATAACTCCAACCTCTAGCAAACTATATTCCACTGAACGTCTTGGTCTCTGACTTGTCAGATTAGTGACTCTTCCACCTTTGGAAGAGGTAGTGAGTAATAGGGCAGTAGGCAGAAGTGAGTCTTGTGTAAGCACAGGGAAGGGGACATATCCCATTGTAATACCCTTGTAGAGCCAAAACCACTTTGTATCTGTCTACTAAATAAAAGAAGGAAATAGTCAGTGGCCTTCTGAATAAAGAAGGCTACTACAGGCAGCTCCTGTGGCTCAAAGGAGTAGGGTGCTGGCCGCATATGCCGGAGGTGGCGGGTTCAAACACAGCCCCAGCCAAAAACTGCAAAAACTGCAAAAAAAAAAAAAAAAAAAGAAAGGCTACTACAAATCTCTTTCATAGGACACGCTAAGCTCAGATTTATATTGTGCGATAGTTTCTTGCTTTGGGGATGCCACTCCTTAGCACAACATTAGTTCCTTGAGGCCAGAAGCCTTATTTATCTCTGTATTCTAAAGACCTACAACAATGCCCATAGCCATTCCATATGTGGGATACATATTGGCTAGTTACATGAATATATAACTTAGAAATGAGTAAAAATTAACAAAAGAACAAAAAATAAAAGAAAGAAAGAAATTAATTGAAGGTTCAGTTGGCTATGGATCTTTAGCAGAGTTTAGCTTCTTGGTTTTGCCCTAGAAGTAATCTTTTGACTATGGCCACTCACTGTGCTGAACTTGCCATTGCTACTGTTTCCCATGGAGGTATACCAGTCACTCTTTAATACTAAATATTCTATATAGTGGCTACGCATCATTTCATTATCTAATGGCTTGTTGAAAGTCATCTTACTGTTTAGTTTTCAAAAGCCTCCAATACAATAGCGTTGTAGCCAACTCAACAGCGTTTTATCACAAGGAAGCTCTGGAATTGGGCTTCATGGAGGTTCATGATCTCAGTCTACCAATCAGCCCCCAGGGGAGTTTGTCATTGGGGGTAATAATGAAGCAGCATAAGAAGTACACATCAGCTCTGGGTTTTCATTTAATTGGTAAGACTTCCATGGAAGTTTATGGAAGTTCTATTCTCCCTGCCATTACCCTCTGCACCATACCACTCACTATACTCTCTTGAGAGAAATGGACAGTTTGACAGATACAATGAACCTTCTTAAGAATTTCTTTCTTAGCTCTATTAAACTTAATACTTCATGAGAAAAACAAAACCTAAAATACTAATAGTAGTGCACTATGAGCTTTATAAATAACATTATGTGACCACACTTTGCAAGGTGTGCTATCCTTAGGCTTATAACACTAGCTCAAGTTAATTTTGTTCATATAATTGTTGCTTTATTAGATGGCAAAGACTGCAGTTGAAATTATTATTATTTTAATAATAAAAATGACCATTCATTGAATGCTTATGTGTAGGAACTGTACATTTGTTATTTCTTTTAATTTTTTCGTTTGGTAAGTGGTTAGGTATACATTCTTTCATTATGGTTTCAGTGGTCCTGATGTAAGAAATTATATGTAACGTGCATCCTTGACTCATTATAGTCATTAACAATTACTAATTTTACCACTTCCCTGATAATACTGGAGTCTTAAGATGCTACATTTATGCCTTCGCTCCTTTCATGTTACACTGCTTTGCATTTTAATTATATATGTATTTTCAGTCCAAGAAGACATTACTATTATTGTCAAATTAATATTTACCCATTTATTTACACATTGCTGTTCAATTTCTTCCAGTTTTTTCGTGATATGTTTCCTTCTTCCTGAAGTTATCCTTTAAAAAAATTTCTTTTTGTCTGGAAGATATAAATTCTTTCAGATTCTATGTATTTGAATATTGCCATTATCTCACCATTATTTTTGAAAGATTTTTGAGGCTGGAACTTATTTTCCTTTGGGGCTTTAAAGAACTCTTTTTATTGTTTTTGGCTTCTACCATTTCTGCTGAAAGGTTTTCTTTCAGCCTTTTCTTTATTCCTTTGAATTTGTACCTCTCAATTGTTTGATGACATTAATTCTTCTCAAACATTTTGACATTCAGTGAAAATATCTTAAATGAAAAACATTTTATTAATAATAAAGGTTATGATGAGATTCATCTCAACCCAAGATTCTCAGAGACTTTGAATAAAACAAAGAAAAAAGATTTATGAAGTAATAAACCAAATATTGAAAGTAAATAAATGCCATAAGTAAATGTAACAAATGCAGGTTCTTTAACTCACCACAAAAGAAACAGAAGACTTGATAGTAGGTAGTGGTTGGTGGAGGAGGGGCACAATAGAGTTGTTCTTTTGGGAGTTCTTGGCTGGCTAACATTCAAACTCCACTTAATCTGAAAGTTATATCCACAAGAATATCTTTAAGGGAAAATTGAGACTAAATATCAGAGAGCTTCAAAACACATAAATATAGCACATATATACAACAGATTAGTAGAAGATAGTACTTCTGAAAAATTGTTAAAAAACTACCTCTCGGTCCTTTTCAACTGATATATTATACATTGTAAAACAAAGCATCTGTGGTTCATCTTTACATGGATGTAATTCCTATTTGTAATATACGATGTTCTCTGTCTAGAAATTGTTATTTGGATAAGTTGGTGACTGTACCTTTTCTTTCTTTTTTTTTTTTTATTGTTGGGGATTCATTGAGGGTACAATAAGCCAGGTTACACTGATTGAAATTGTTAGGTAAAGTCCCTCTTGCAATCATGTCTTGCCCCCATAAAGTGTGACACACACCAAGGCCCCACCCACCTCCCTCCTTCCCTTTTTCTGTTTCCCCCTCCATAACCATAATTGTCATTAATTGTCCTCATATCAAAATTGAGTACATAGGATTCATGCTTCTCCATTCTTGTGATGCTTTACTAAGAATAATGTCTTCCAAATCCATCCAGGTTAATACGAAGGATGTAAAGTCTCCATTTTTTTTAATGGCTGAATAGTATTCCATGGTATACATATACCACAGCTTGTTAATCCATTCCTGGGTTGGTGGGCATTTAGGCTGTTTCCACATTTTGGCGATTGTAAATTGAGCTGCAATAAACAGTCTAGTACAAGTGTCCTTATGATAAAAGGATTTCTTTCCTTCTGGGTAGATGCCCAGTAATGGGATTGCAGGATCAAATGGGAGGTCTAGCTTGAGTGCTTTGAGGTTTCTCCATACTTCCTTCCAGAAAGGTTGTACTAGTTTTCAGTCCCACCAGCAGTGTAAAAGTGTTCCCTTCTCTCTACATCCACGCCAGCATCTGCAGTTTTGAGATTTTGTGATGTGGGCCATTCTCACTGGGGTTAGATGATAACTCAGGGTTGTTTTGATTTGCATTTCTCTAATATATAGAGATGATGAACATTTTTTCATGTGTTTGTTAGCCATTCGTCTGTCGTCTTTAGAGAAAGTTCTATTCAAGTCTCTTGTCCATTGATCTATGGGATTGTTGGCTTTTTTCATGTGGATTAATTTGAGTTCTCTCTAGATCCTAGTCATCAAGCTTTTGTCTGATTCAAAATATGCAAATATCCTTTCCCATTGTGTAGGTTGTCTCTTTGCTTTGGTTATTGTCTCCTTAGCTGTACAGAAGCTTTTCAGTTTAATGAAGTCCCATTTGTTTATTTTTGTTGTTGTTGCAATTGCCATGGCAGTATTCTTCATGAAGTCTTTCCCCAGGCCAATATTGTCCAGTGTTTTTCCTATGCTTTCTTGGAGGATTTTTATTGTTTCATGCCTTAAGTTTAAGTCCTTTATCCATCTTGAATCAATTTTTGTGAGGGGGGAAAGGTGTGGGTCCAGTTTCAGTCTTTTACATGTAGACATCCAGTTCTCCCAACACCATTTATTGAATAGGGAGTCTTTCCCCCAAGGTATGTTCTTGTTTGGTTTATCAAAGATTAGGTGGTTGTAAAATGTTAGTTTCATTTCTTGGTGTTCAATTCGATTCCAAGTGTCTATGTCTCTGTTTTTGTGCCAGTACCATGCTGTCTTGAGCACTATGGCTTTGTAGTACAGACTAAAATCTGGTATGCTGATGCCCCCAGCTTTATTTTTGTTACAGAGAACTGCCTTAGCTATACGGGGTTTTTTCCAGTTCCATACAAAATGCAGAATAATTTTTCCAAATCTTGAAAGTACGATGTTGGTATTTTGATAGGAATGGCATTGAATAGGTAGATTGCTTTGGGAAGTATAGACATTTTAACAATGTTGATTCTTCCCATCCATGAGCATGGTATGTTCTTCCATTTGTAATATCCTCTGCTATTTCCTTTCTGAGGAGTTCATAGTTTTCTTTATAGAGGTCCTTCACCTCCTTCGTTAGGTATATTCCTAGGTATTTCATTTTCTTTGAAACTATGGTGAAGGGAGTTGTGTCCTTAATTAGCTTCTCATCTTGACACAAAGGCTACTGACTTGTGGACATTGATTTTATAACCTGAAACATTACTGTATTTTTTGATGACTTCTAGGAGTCTTGTGGTTGAGTCTTTGGCGTTCTCTAAGTATAAGATCATGTCGTCAGCAAAGAGGGAGAGTTTGACCTCCTCTGCTCCCATTTGGATTCCCTTGATTTCCTTGTCTTGCCTAATTGTATTGGCTAGAACTTCCAGCACTATGTTGAATAGTAAAAGTGACAGAGGACAACCTTGTCTGGTTCCAGTTCTAAGAGGAAAAGCTTTCAGTTTTACTCCATTCAGTAAAATATTGGCTGTGGGTTTGTCATAGATAGCTTCAATCAGTTTTAGAAATGTGCCACCTATGCCTATACTCTTCAGTGTTCTAATTAGTAAAGGATGTTGGATTTTATCAAATGCTTTTTCTACATCTATTGAGAGGATCATGTGATCTTTATTTTTGCCTCTGTTAATATGGTGGATAACGTTTATAGACTTGCATATGTTAAACCAGCCTTTCATCCCTGGGATGAAGCCTACTTGATCATGATGAATGACTTTTTTGATGATAAACTGTAATCTATTGGCTAGGATTTTGTTGAGAATTTTTGCATCTATGTTCATGAGTGAGATTGGTCTGAAATTCTCCTTTTTGTTTGGGTCTTTTCCTGGTTTTTGTATCAGGGTGATGTTTGCTTCATAGAATGTGTTGGGGAAGATTCCTTCTTCCTCAATTTTTTGGAATAAATTCTGCAGTACAGGAATAAGCTCTTCCTTGAAGGTTTGATAAAATTCTGGAGTGAAGCCATCTGGACTAGGGCATTTTTTGGTTGGAAGCTTTTTTATTGTTTCTTTGATCTCAGTGCTTGAAATTGGTCTGTTCAGGAGCTCTATTTCTTCCTGGCTGAGTCTAGGGAGAGGGTGTGATTCCAAATATTGATCCATTTCTTTCACATTGTCAAATTTCTGGGCATAGAGTTTCTGGTAGTATTCAGAGATGATCTCTTGTATCTCTGTGGGATCAGTTGTTATTTCCCCTTTATCATTTCTGATTGAGGTTACTAGAGATTTTACTTTTCTATTCCTCGTTAGTCTGGCCAATGGTTTATCTATTTTATTTATTTTTTCAAAAAACCAACTCCTTGTTTCATTAATTTTCTGAATGATTCTTTTGTTTTCAATTTCATTGATCTCTGATTTGATTTTGGATATTTCTTTTCTTCTACTGAGTTTAGGCTTAGATTGTTCTTCTTTTTCCAATTCCATAAGATCTCTTGTGAGATTGTTGATGTGCTCTCTTTCTGTTTTTCGAATGTAGGCATCTAAAGCGATGAATTTTCCTCTCAAAACTGCTTTTGCAGTATCCCACAGGTTTTGGTAGCTTGTGTCTTCATTGTTGTTATGCTCAAGGAAGTTAATGATTTCCTGTTTTATTTCTTCCTTCACCCATCTGTTATTCAACAGAAGATTGTTTAGTTTCCATGCCTTTGGGTGGGGTCGAGCATTTTTGTTAGAGTTGAGTTCCACCTTTAGTGCGTTATGGTCTGAGAAGATACAAGGTAAAATTTCAATTCTTTTGATTCTGTTGATATTTGTTTTGTGTCCCAGGATATGATCAATTTTGGAGAATGTTTCATGGGGTGATGAGAAGAATGTATATTCTTTATCTTTGGGATGGAGTGTTCTATATGCGTCTATCAAGCACAGTTGTTCTAGGGTCTCATTTAAGTCTCTTATATCCTTGATTAATTTCTGTTTAGAGGATCTGTCCAGCTCTGTAAGAGGAGTGTTAAGGTCCCCTGTTATTATGGTATTATCAGATATCATATTGCTCAGACTGAGTAAGGTCTGTTTCAAGAATCTGGGAGCATTTAAATTGGGCGCATAGATATTTAGAATTGAAATGTCTTCTTGTTGTATTTTTCCCTTGACCAATATAAAGTGACCATCTTTGTCTTTTTTGATTTTAGTTGCTTTAAATCCACATGTATCTGAAAATAAGATTGCAAGTCCTCTTTTCTTCTGAATTCCATTTGCCTGAAAAATTGTCTTCCAACCCTTGACTCGGAGCTTGAATTTGTCTTTTGAAGCCAGGTGTGTTTCTTGCAGACAGCAAATGGATGGCTTGTGTTTTTTAATCCAGTCAGCCAATCTATGTCTCTTCAGTGGGAAATTCAAGCCATTAACATTTATTGAGATAATTGATAAGTGTGGTAGTATTCTATTCGTCTTATTTTGTGAGAGTCCATTGCTTAGTTTTATCTTTGGCATCAGTGTGGAGGTTTGGTTCTGTCCTTTAATTTCTGAGTTCTTACTTTGCTGATGATCCATTGTGGTGGTCAGTGTGCAGAACAGGTTGAAGTATTTCCTGTAGAGCTGGTCTTGTTGTGGCGAATTTCCTCAATGTTTGTATATCCGTAAATGATTTGATTTCTCCATCAATTTTTGAAGCTTAGCTTAGCAGGGTACAGAATTCTGGGCTGGAAATTGTTCTGTTTAAGTAGATTAAAGATAGATGACCATTGTCTTCTTGCTTGAAAAGTTTCATTAGAGAAGTTTGCGGTCAATCTGATGGATTTGCCCCTGTACTTCAACTGGCGCATACTCCTGGCAGCTTGCAGAATCTTTTCTTTTGTCTTGACTTTGGACAGGTTCATCACAATGTGTCTTGGAGAAGCTCGGTTAGAGTTGAGGCAACCTGGGGTCCGATATCCCTCTGAAAGCAGTGTGTCAGAATCTTTGGTGATATTTGGGAAATTTTCTTTTATAATATTCTCTAGTATGGCTTCCATTCCTCTGGGACGTTCTTCTTCCCCTTCTGGAATTCCTATAACTCGTATGTTGGAACGCTTCATCAAGTCCCATAATTCTGACAGTGAACGTTCTGCTTTCTCTCTCTTCTTTTCTGCCTCTTTTACTATCTGAGTTATCTCAAAAACTTTGTCTTTTACCTCTGAAATTCTTTCTTCTGCATGGTCTAACCTGTTGCTGATACTTTCCATTGCATCTTTAAGTTCCCTGATTGACTGTTTCATTTCCTTCAGCTCTGCTATATCCTTTTTATATTCTTCATATCGTTCATCTCTGATTTGATTCTGTTTTTGGATTTCCTTTTGGTTATTTTCCACTTTATTAGCATTTTCCTTCATTGTTTCCATCATTTCTTTCATTGTTTTCAACATGTGTATTCTAAATTCCCTTTCTGTCATTCCTAACATTTCTGTATAGGTGGAATCCTCTTCAGTAGCTACCTCATGGTCCCTTGGCGGGGTTGTTCTGGACTGGTTCTTCATGTTGCCTGGAGTTTTCTGCTGATTCTTCCTCATGGGTGATTTCTTTTATCTGTTTCCTTGCCCTAATTTTCCTTTCACTTCCTCTTACTCTTTAAGTTCTCGTGCCTGTGGAAGTTGCGGGCGGGTTTAGACGGATTGAACACATGCGACCACTTGCCGGTTTTCCACTGTTTTAGTCCTCCTCTTGGGGTCCAGAAGTCTCTCGCTGACTCCCTGTATCCTCTCAGGGTGATGATAGGCAGATCCCACCAACCAGAGATGCCTGGAGTCCTATTTCCCCAGACTCACGGTGCCCAGATGCAAGGAAGCTGTTACTCGGCTGTCATCTTGCTCCGCCTCCTCTGTGGATTCTTAAGAAGGTTCAACAAAAATAATGCTGTAATGTGCCCGCCAGGTTTTGCAACTCAGACGAGCAGCAGCGACAGCGGCAGCACCTCAGCCCAGATACCTGAGACTCAGACGAGCAGCAGCGACAGCGGCAGCACCTCCCGGTGGCAACGCCAGGCCGGTGAGTGTACCTTTTCATAAAATCATGTTGACGTATTACTTATCATAATTATTTAGTAGGTATTATAGGGATGAGTTGTGTTCTTCAAAAAGATATGTTCAAGTTCTAATCCTGACACCTCAGAATATGGCTTTATTTGGAAATAACATCTTTTCAGATGTAATTAGATGAAGAGGACACACTAGATTAGGGTGGGCTCTTAATTCAGTAATACTGGTGTCCTCATAAAAGGAAGAGAGAGAGATATTGGGAGAAGACAGCCATTTGATGACAGTGGCAGAGAGTAGAGTGACACAGTAAGCCAAGGAATGCTGGGATTTGTAGGCAAAGAGCAGCTAGAAAAAGGATTCTCCCTTACGGGTAGGTTCCAGAGGAGAGTGGCCTTGCTGACATCCTGACCCTGGACTTGTAGTGTCCATAACTATGAGATAAAAATTTCTGTTATTTTCAGCTACCTCATTTGTGTTTTGCTTCACCACTACTAAGAAGCTAATACTGTGTTCTTTTGAGGGAAAAAGTTGCTATACTGAAAAATATATTTATTTTTGAAATGTAATACATGTAGAAATTTTCCAAAGCTTTGTTTTTGAAAATTATTGACTGTAAAGTTGTTAGATGTCAAATGAGAGAAAATCTTAAAAGCTATCAGACATGTTACAGACTTCGGGTTTGGTTTTTCAGGTTTTACGATTATGTGCCTAAGTATAATAATATTTTTACTTTTCCTACTTGTGATTAAATGCCCTTCTTAAATCTGGATTGAAATGTCTTTCACCAGTGGGAAGTTCTTGGTCATCTTCTTTGCAAATATTTCTTCTCCCCATCATTTCTATTCTCTTTTGCTGTCCTCTAACTGCACATAGCATGGGATCTTGTCCATACGTCTCATATGTCTGTAACAACATTTCCTATACCTGTCATTCTTTTTTCCTCTCTGTGTTTCTGTTCAGAAATTGTTTTTTGTCCAGGTGACCAATTGTGTTTTCTGCTATTTCTAACCTGTTGTTAATCTTAATATCAGATGTATCTTTAATCTCAGAATTTCCATTTGATTATTTTATAGATTCCAAATTTATGGTGAAATCCTGTATTTTAATATATTAATCATAGGTTTTTAAGTCCTTGCCTGCTAACGCAATATTTGGATCACTTGTGAGTCTATTTTTATTGTACATTTTCTCTGGCATTCATTCTTACAGTAATGTCTCTTGACATGCCTAATGATTTTGATTTAATATCAGACACTGGATACAAAAACTATGGCTTGTCAAAATGATGACGCCTTCCACTAGAGAGTGCTCACCTTTTATTCCTTCTAGGCAGACATAGTGGAGTGTGACTACTTATTTATTTATTTATTTATTTATTTATTTTTTGCTCATGATCCTAGGGCACAATTCTATAGGCATATCCTATGGTATATAGTGTAGTTCTATAGCTGTATTCACTGGAAGGCCCTTTCCTGATGGGCCTTCAGCATTAATCTGTAGTGTCCAAAGCTTTAAAAGACTCTGGGAAGGATTTTTCTTTTCAGAGGTTTCCACCCCGACCCCCTATGTGCCTTCAGAATTTGGCAAATGTCCTGAGGGGAACATTGAGACCTTTCAAGTCTCTGATTTTGTCATCCTAATTCTATGGCACCCTCTACCAGATTCTTAGCCTCTTGCCTGGGATCAAAGTCAGCAAATACCTGTAGGAAAAAAGTAGCTTGAGATCATTAGCTCATCTTTTTGAGGTTCTTTCTTTTTGGAAATTTTAACTTCCAGGGCACAAATTGCTTTCTCAGACCTCTGATGATTATGTTTTTTCTGGCAGCTTTAGTTTGCCACAAACTATTCCATCCAATTCAGAGCTGAAAATTATCATATTTAACATTTTAATTCACCTTTCAAAGCAGTGTTATTATTTTTAATATTATAGAAATGTTTATTGTTGGCATATCAGTCAGCTCAAAGTTGTTTTTTTTTAATATTGGGGATTCATTGAGGGTACAGAGAAGCAGATTACATTAATTGCTTTTGTTAGAGCAAAAGCAATTATATTGCTTATATCCTCTTATATTTGTGTCCTGTCCCCAAAAGGTGAACCCTACTCCTTGACCCCCCCATGCCCTGCCTCTTTCCCTTTCTCAGCTTTTCCTGTCCCCCACACCCCACTGTGTACTAGGACCTTAATTGTCCTCTTATCAAAATTGAGTACAGGGTGGTGCCTGTGGCTCAAAGGGGTGGTGCACTGACCCCATATGCCAGAGGTGGCGGGTTCAAACCTGGCCCCGTCCAGAAACTGCAAAAAAAAAAAAAAAAAAAAAAAATTGAGTACATAAGGCTCTTATTTCCCCATTCCTGTGATGCTTTACTAAGGATAATGTGTTCCATATCTATCCAGGTTAATACAAAGAATGTGAAGTCTCTGTCTTTTTTAGTGGCTGACTAGTATTCCATGGTGTATAAATACTACAGGTCGTTAATCCATTCTTGAATTGGTGGGCATTTAGGCTGTTTCCACATTTTGGCAATTGTAAATTGCATCTCAAAGTTTTAATATTTAATTAAGGCAGAAATCCATACTATTATCTCATTTGATTGTTTAACAGCATGGATTATTATGTCCTGTAGTTATTACCTTTTATAGTAAATAAAGTCATGTAAGTCAGTTTTGCTCTTTATAAGCAAAGCTGACATTTTACAACTTGAATTATAATTATAACTTGGTGATGATGGCCAGACTGGGAAAGAAGGGAATTCAAAGATCAAATGAAGCCACTAGTCAGGAAGATAATCATAGAAATTACTAAAAATCTCCAAATGATGAGATCCCAGATACATCTCAGAATTTGGGACAGAAAAAGAATTGAGACATTCAGTAAATGTCTAAGCAGGCCGATTCTGATGTGGATAGGGCGACCCAGTTATAAGGTCCAGGTCTAGAAATAGGATTCTGTCTCCTAGGATACTTGAAAGGGAAGATAGGAGCTTAAGTTCTGGGGAATAGAAGTGGTGGAAAGTACAGCAGAAATTTACATCCTTTGAAAAAAAAAGTCAAGTAGTTGGCCAGAGAACAAAGGCCAAGTCCCATAACTGACCAGCTATGGAACTGTTGACTTGAACCAGTGATTTCCTTACTCTCTGGTTCTTTACAGTTTTGTTTTCTTACTACCAGACTCAGTCTGGAGCAAGCCTGATTTTTCCTGGAAGGTTCTTCTTTTTCATCCCTGTCCAATGAACACAGTTATATTCCAAGTTTTTCTTCTTCCTTGACTCACTTCTCATCAGCTTTCCCTGATTAAATTGACCACTCGTCTTTTGTTTCACCATTGAATAAATTTTTGTATAGGTTCTTTCACGCTTTTTCTTTAGACCAGTCATGGTGATTTATTAATAAAAAAAGAGTGACAAAAAAAGCAGAGTTAGTTGGATTATCTAATGCCTGGAGACGTAAAGGTGAGATAGCTTGATGAATTAATCTTCATGTCTGGATGACTTGCCAATGAGACAGTTTTATCAGCGGAAGAGGGGAAAAATGAAAAAAAGACATGTTGACAAGTGCCGAAGTTTTTGTTTAGTGCCAACCCAAACTAAAATCACCCCTCCCTGGACTTGATCCCTGAGATGCAAAATCAAGTGCGTAAAATCAGCCACTATCATGGCATATCATTTTTCATTTTTTTCCAAAGAATTTTTAGTAACCATAGGCATTTTTAGTGTTAAACATGATGAAAGGTTGCTGGGTACTTTTGAAGACACTGAGCGTATTTAGCCTGGAGAAGATTTTGATAACCTGAGAGCTGCCTTAAAATATCACAGCTTTTTTTCCTTTGACAGTAGACTTGACAAGAGGCATGATTAGGAGTGCTTGGGAGAATTTACAGAATAAGAGATTTCATCTCATGACAAATGTAGCCGAGTAGTTGTTAAAAATTTCTTACACAAAACCACCTATGGAAATATCAACCATGTCTTGTTTTGTGAATTTTATGTTCCTCTTTAAACAAATGAAAACAATTTTCTCTTTCCTTCTCCCAAAGAAGTATGCAGAAGTTTCTTTGAAATCTATCTTTTACTTGCCCACAAGGAAACATAAAAAAGTGAAAGCTCTGGGAAGGAACCAGTCGATGGTCCCAGAGAGGAAAGAATATGGAAATTATGCTTAGGCTTAAAAGATCAACTCAGAGACATACTGGAAAAGGGAGAGTAGTTTATGTTCTGGTCAATATGGTTTCCTCCATGAAAGTATCAGTTTTAGGAAGGCAAGATCGCAGAGGCTGTAGCTGGTGAAAAGCAGTGAAGAACTTGGTGCTAAGTGTCTGGGTCTGAGGGAGAATCTACTGTGGTCACTTGGGCTGCCAATCCTCAACAGAACTGTTAAGTACAGAAATACACTTCATGTTAGGTGACTGCCCTGGGCAGATAGTGGGGGAGGAAGGGCAGAAAGACTAAGATACTGTGTTTGACTTTCACATCAAAAGCAATTGCATGGGGCGGTGCCCGTAGCTCAGTAGGTAGAGGGCCTCAGACACATACCCCAAGACTGGCGGTTTGAACCTGGCCTGGGCCAGCTAAAAACAACAATGACAACTGCAACAACAAAAAGCCGGGCATTGGGGCAGGTGCCTGTACAGTCCCAGCTACTGAGGAGGCTAAGGCAAGAGAATCGCTTAAGCCCAAGAGTTTGAGGTTGCTGTGAGCTGTGAGGCCACGGCATTCTACCAGGGGCAAAATAGTGAGACTCTGTCTCAAAAAAAAAAAAAAGCAACTACAGGAATGTGTGTCTTTGAGTATATAAGCATGTATCATTTATCTCCAGGTGTTTGAGTGTGTGTGCCTGTGTTTGCATGTTTTCCCATAGAATGACTAATAGTGACTTTCTGGCCTATTTTGGTGAATTTCTTTTAATTTGATTTTCCTGATTTCAGATATATGAAATTATTTGTGCCTCAATATTTTGAAGTAGTTCATACTATTTTAACTGGAATTTTTGAACAGTTGCTTCAGTCCAAATATGTAATTGGATGCCTAGGAAATTACGAAGTTTCCTTTACTGAATAGATCAACAGAGACTGTATTTCGGGGGTAATGTGAGAAAGGATCCCATGTTGCTGCGGAAGTGAAAACTTTCTTTTTCTATTTCTATTTCTGTGTCTAGAAAAGTACTGGGAACATAACAAGCAAGGGGTAAATATATATAATGAATGAATTAATGGATAGATGAATTAAATTGAGCTCCAATTTGAATATTACATGAATATATGGTGAAATAACAGTTACTGGAATATAATTTATATGCATGCTATATCAAGACAACTATATATTTCTAGAGAAGATTTAAAGAAATTCATACCTATTCTTTTCACTTGCAATACCAGTTCTTACTGATGCTAAAAACTTAATCTATCGGTAGTATATGTTCTGATTAAGAGTAATTACTCAGAACTCATGGAACTTGCAGCCCCTCTAATTTTCCCCCTTTCTCGGCGCTGAGTTGCTGACTGCTTGCTTTTTTGCTCTTTCCCAGCTACATCATTGTCATCTGGATCAGACGGTCTTTTTGTTCCTCAGCTGTGGACTCTTAGAAATTCTCTGACGGTGACACTAAGGCCAGAGCATGAAGTGGAAACATTTCTTTATTCTGATCTTTATGTGTCCTTTAAAAACTAGAACAAAAGCCCAAATGAACTTAAAGCATGAACATTTTTCAATCATCATAATTCTGAGCCAATATTCAGGGATGGCTGGTCACACCATTAGTGCTTGTTTTTTGTCTGACTCCATATTTCCAGCTGTTCTGTATACTGAACGTAGAATGTAGTGTGGTTTGTTTTCCTATATGCTCTTTGCAGCGTAACTGTTGTAAGAAATATTTCATTTAGACTGAGCAAACTAAAGTAGAAAAAGCACTGGCCTGGAAATTCTGGTTAGAGTTAGGTAACTTGTTCTTCAGTTTAACCAGATGGACTTGATGGTTTATTCTCCCTTAAGCAGTCTGTGATTCTACTATACACTTCACACATTATATCTGCAATTTAAACAATTTTATTTTATTTTATATATTTTTTTAATTGCAAATTAATATGAGGGTACAGATTTTTAGGTTACCATGTTCTCACATACAAGGTAAAGTTCAAGTTATAGAAGAGCCCTTTGTTCAGGGGTGTGCTGAACACCCTTGCATTGTGCACATTAGGTGAGATCCTGACTAATGCCCTCCCTCCACCCTCCTCCTCCAATTGGCCTCCCCACTCCCTTCTCCTCTCCTTTCTCACTCCTCCTCCTTGCTAGACTATTTTTGTGTTTTATTATTCATATGAGCATGTAATTGTTTATATATTGGTTTCATGTTAGTATTGAGTATATTGGATGTATTTTTTTTTTCTAATCTTGAGGTACTTTATAAGAAGAATGTGTTTCAACTCCAGCCAGGTAAACATAAAAGATGTAAAGTCTCCACCATTGCTTATGGTTGAATAGTATTCCAAGGTATACAATTTGTTAATTCATTCATGGCATTTGAGTTGCTTCCATGACTTGGCAATTATGAATCAAGCTACAGTAAACATTCTGGTACAAATGTCTTTGTGGTAAAATGCTTTTTGTTCTGGATAGATTTATAGTAATGGGATTGTGGGAACAAATGGAAGGTCAACTTTTAATTCTTTGAGAATTCTCCATACTTTTTTCATAAAGATTGTATAAGTTTGCAATCCCACCAGCAGTGTAGAAGTATTCCATTCTCTCCACATCCATGCCAGCATATCCAGTTTTGGGATTTTGTGATGTGAGCTAATCTTACTGGAGTTAGGTGATATCTCAGAAGGGATTTGATTTGCATTTCTCTGATGATTAAAGATGAATATTTTTTTCATGTGTTAATTTTAAAATGAACTTGGGCATCCTATAAAGAGGTGTCAAAATTATATACGTATTTTAAGAAAGGAAGAAACTGCATTAAAATTGTAATACTCAGAACATAATGATGTCACTTGTTATCTCTTGTTATAACACTAGTACAATTCTCTTGTAGTTGCAGAAGTCAAATGTGACTCGAGTATTGCAGTTTTAATACAATTCCTTCCATTCTTAAAATGTGTATATGTTATTTTGGCACCCTCCATATTTTGAACTAGAAAATGTTTCATAACACCTTGGGTAATTTTTTTTAACTGTACATATTTAGATTTTGAAAATCTGGTTCAAATTTCAATGTTAGCAGTTGTACATTGCAGCACTACAATATTATTTTTTCCCCTAAATTCCATAATGCTTTCTGTTTTGAGTGAACAGCTCTGTTTTAAAAAACACTTTGCTAAATGTTTTCCATTTACTTTAACATAGTGTGTCACCTTTTGAAAATTCTCTGGGTAATTCAGAAAAGTGACATTTGGTCCATTATAGTTATTCTGATTTTTTTACAACTGGAGTCTAGGCTAGTAAGTATAAGGTGGGTAGAGTCTGTATAAAGGAAGGCTTTCAGGCAAAGAAGAAGATAGCTGTGGGGATGTATTTTGGGAAGACACTTTAGAAAATCCATCTTCCTATCCTAGTCTGAAATTACTCCAGCAGTGTTTTCGAAAATTAGTTGTCTCAGTTTGATTGAACGTTTTCAGTGAAAGTAAGTTTACTATGTTTTGAGGCTCCATTTTCATTTTAGAAAGTTCTAATTGTTAGAAAGACCTTCCCTACACTGAGCTGAAATCTGCCTCTTTTGAATTTCTATACTTTGTTGTTTCAAGACCAAATGTTGCCAGGTCCTTACCATTTTCGTCACCTTCTGGAGACACACCAATTTGTCTAAATCTTTTTTCTTAACTTTTTATAGTGAAGTAATAATAAATTCACAGTAAGTTGCAGAGAAATGTACAGGGAGATGCCTGCACCCTCCACCCATCCTCACCCCCAGTATGGATCAAACCAAGGAAATTGATACTGGCACAAACCATAGAGATTAATCAGATCCTACCAGTTATACATGCATTTGTGTGTGGATAGCTTTATGCAATTTTATCACATGGGTAGCCTTGTGTGATAACCATGACCGTGACTGAGCTACTCTGCTGAGCCATATAAGAATCCCTTATGCTACCCTTTTCAGCCTCACACACCCTTTCTGTCCATCTCTATCCCCCAGGAGCCACTAATTTGTTCTTTATCCCTATAATTACATTGTTGCAAAATATTATACAGATGTCCATATCTTTTAAGAACTGACAACAAATTAAGAACTGTCTCCTAACCTTGATATAATGTAGGCAGATAGCAACCATGTATGACTGGGGGGGAAGTCTGAATTGACAACCCATATTTTCTCAGGAGGCAATGTTGTTTTGGGGTTCAAAGTTCTAAGAAATAACTTTTAGGCTCTTGCCAAAATCTGGGCTAACGCCCTTTTCTGGACTAAATCTTCGATTTTTCAATACATTAACACTGAAGCAAGTAAGCAAAAAATATTAAGACAGAAATAATAAGGCCAGAAAGAAGAGGTTTATCAGCCCCTACTTGTCCAAACCATTTGGGATTTCCTGTCCTTTAAATACAGGACACTCCTGTATTTACCCATAACTGAGTGGTGTCTGCACTAACAATGTTCAAGGCCTTTGGTAACTTTTTCTGGAGCAGATAATATCAGTATTTATGTGTTGACATCAAATTAGAGATCTGTCACTTCATTTAAGGAGGATTAACAGCAATGAACAGCAAGCAGGAAAATTTGGGGGCAACGATTATTCATGTAAACATTGTAATTACTGAATACTCATGTTTTTGCTAGCCCAGACAGCCTTACATTTACTCTTGGCTTGATGAAACTTTAGACAACTTTCTTCTTGACTGTAGGTGGTTGACCCGCCTTTTCTTAGAGAATTTACTTTAGAAGAGTTTTAAGTATAAATTCTTTCTTTGTTCCTCGGGAAGTATATCTTCTACAACCCAGAAATTGTCTTTCTCAAGGACCTGCAGACTTATCCATTTGAAATTTAATGATTTTATTACATCTTTACCTGGCAGTCTCTATGGAAAGGTAGGAGCTTAACTTCAGTTAAGTGTCCATTAGCATATACAGGGGGCCTAATCACCTTGACCCACCTCCCTGCTAATATCCTGTAGTACTTTCCCACTAGCTCATCCTAGTACTTAGAAACTCTTTGACCTTTTGTTTCAGCAAACTGAGTTCAATTTCTCTTCTCCATTGTAATAAAGCCTTCTTTTCTTGTTTAATTCCATCTTACACAATTTTTTATTGATATTGCAATAAAGTAAATATTTTTTTCTGAAAACATTGCATCACACACATTGTCGGGTGAGACTTATTTGAGTATGATCGTTCACAGCCATATCTTTTATTTCTATCTTTTTTTCTCACAAAGAAAATTGTTAAATGTGTATCAGTGGGCTTTAAGCCCATGAAGGGGATTTTGACCAGGAGTCTCCTAGGACGCAAATTCAGAAGAGTTGCGTCTGTTAGGTAAAGCCCAGGTTGTAGTTGGATCCCTCACCCAGGAGGTTGCTATATATCCCTACATTGTGCCCATTATGTGACAGCACACCAATCTTTATCCCTCTTCTTCCCCCTCCTCTCCACTTGAATTTAATTGTATTTACCTCTTATGTGAGTGTGTAGTTACTCATCTACTGGTTCTATATTAGTATTGAATACACTGGATACTCGTTTTTCCATTCTTGTGATACTTTACTAAGGGGAAATGTTCTTCAGCTCCATCTAGGTAAATACAAAAGATGTAAAGTCTCCATTATTTTAATGGCTCAATAGGTATACATATACCACAGTTTATTAATCCAGAAATGGTTTATAATTTTGGCTAGTTTTGATCTCAGCTTAAATCAAAATGTCTAGCACACTTGGGGATTAGTTGTTCCAGGGGCTGCTTCTTCAGAGGATGAAGGGATGAGGGATGATTGAGAGAATTCATACCAAGGGAAAAAGCAGCCCGATTTGATGAACTTACCATTTGATATGGCCTTGTTCATTCATCCAATCACTTCTCAGCAGGTCCAGCACTCATGACCCAGTCAAAGCCTCCACTATCTCTACATGGACACAGAACAGCCTCCTAACTCATCTCCATGCTTTCTCTCTGGTACCCTGGCAGCTTATTTCCCCCAATATCTGCAATTATCTTTTAGAAATGTCCTTTGAAAATGTCCCTCTTTCAACTCTATAATGATTTCTCAACATGTTCACCACAAAATCCATAGTAATCTCCAGGGCTAGCATGGACTTGGTGAGCAGGTCCTTCCTCACACTCAGCTCTCCCTTCTGGCTCTCTCACTGCCAGGCCTTCTTGCCTTTCCTAGGGACTACCAAGCATGGTCCAGAGCAGGCCCTTTGCACTGCTGTTCTCTCTGATTGGAATGCTTCTCCCCCAGGTGTTCACTTTGCTCATAGTTCCACTTTATTTATTACTCTGCTCACATGTCGCCTCCTCAGAAAGACCTTCCCTGAAAGTGCACCCCGTCCTTCTCCTCCCCTTTTTCTGATTTTTATCTTTTATAGCACTTCTTTGTACCTGAGGTTAAAACATCCTTTTCTGTTTATTGTCTCTTTCTCCCACTAGTCTGTAACCATGAGGCCAAGAACTTTGTTTTATCACTGTATCTGAAATATCTAGAATAGTGCTTGGCAGTAAGTAGCATGCAATGCAGATGTGTTGAGCAAATGAATGAATTTAGAATTACAGGCTGATGTGTGCTGTGACTTGTGTTACATAAATAGAGAATCATTGTACAAATTATTGCATTTGGGGCTATACATTAGGCATTTTCTGGATTACAGAAGCTTGCGTGAGAGATGTAAGTGTCAACAGGGCAACTGTCTGCGTCCTCGTTCTTGGGGTGCTCTTGGCCAAAGAATGCCCAGAGTGCTCTGGACCCCAAAGTAAGGCAAGTATGAAAGAAAGTTTATTGAGAGAGAGAAAGATAGGTTTGCCGAATAAGAGCAAGACTCTGGGTAGAGGTTCACCAGGGACAGTGATGGGCTCCCTTGTCACAGCAAAAAAGGCTTTGGTTACGGCCAGGTGTTCTTTTTTGTACTGTCTGGATTGGGCCCATCTCATGGTTCAGAGGTCACCTTGGAACCACAGAGTTTTACAGCCTATGCGGCCCTTCCAGGAGCCTCACTGAAAACCCATCGAGGAGGCGTGAACTGCAGTGTAGATTTAAACTAATGTCATGATAATTAGGCTTAAGGTTGTTCTAAGTCACCTTCCAGACTCTGTTGTACCTATGCAGCTTCGCCTGTAGGCTAGAGAGCGCTCTACATCCCTATGCAGTTGGCACGCTAAGTTCTGGTACATGGTGGGGGTGTGCCCTCCCACCCAGGTGTGAGTAGTCACTGGAGGAGACAGTATTAAGGTAAGCACCACTGAGTTGGGGAGTTTGAGGGCCCTACTTTGTCCTTTTTTCCTAGGAGAGCTGGATTCTTAACTATCTACCTAACAGAAACATTAAATCCAATGTAAAACATTTTAGGAAAAAATGTCTTTTAAGTTCCAAATACTAGTTTACACATGGCTTTTGGAACATAATAAGTTGGGCATTGCATACCTTTCCATAAATTTGAGTAGTTTATTTTCATAAAAATTATGAAGATTAGCATGTTTTGCTAAGTATTGTTGCTAAGATTATGTTATTTCTGGATAAATGTCATCTTTCTTGGTAACCATGGAACCCAAGATAGGAGCTTCTTGACAGCCACATTACTCAGAGTCAAAATTCCAATAATTTGTTGATTGGGAGTAGGATAGTAGCTATCATTCAAGAATGTGGAGAGGAGGGCAAAATTTCTCTGCCATCTTGGAGAAAAAATTGACAAGAGTTAGGATCAGTGTCAGTCCTAGGATATAAAAAAATGCTCCATTTTCTTTGGTAAAAGTTCAATAAGAACAGAAACAGAAATTCAACTGGAATCAAGTGAGCCCTACTGTGGTGTATATGTGGGGGCCCAGGACTTACCTAAGCATGTTTGATACTAAAATATGGCAATATTTACAAATTGCATCTACACAAGGGATTGTGTCTCCTAATATGCAGTCTTGCCCTGGTCAGCAGTAGTTCAGGCATTATAGAAAGGTTGTGGAGGATAGAAGTAGTATTTTCTGAGCGCTCACTGATCCAGACACTGCTACTGTATGTGCATGATTCCCATTAAACTTCCAGCAACCCTATGATGTCGGCATTTTCATTATTTCCATTTCATAGATGAGGTGGCTGAGGCTTAGAGTGGATATGTAGCACAGTGAGAACGCTGTACTGGAATACTAATTCAGAGCTGTCTGACTCAGAAGTCAGTCCTGTCTTCCGTGGCATTCTGTGATTATTGCTGCATAGGACTGGGGAGTAAGCGATCGATGGCATAGCCTCTGAGGGCAGCATTTCAGAAAATTGTCAATATTCTTGTATTTTTCTTGAAAGCTTTTTAAGTCATTGCTAGGGATTTAGGGTCAGATTGGAAGGGATTGCAAGGCAAGAAGGAAGTAAATACTAACTCTTAGCTCTTATGGTTGCTGTCTAACATCTTTTAGTCATCATTTGTCCCTCCACAAGAATATACACATTAAAGGGGACAATTCAAATTCTAGTTCTATGAATATCCCTATATATGAATTTATAGTCATTAGAACACAGTCTCTGCTCTGTTGGAGTTTTAAAATTATTGGTTTGAAATATTCTTATTTATTTTATTAAATAATAGAAAGCTGTTGCAATGAATCTAACACAGAAAAATGGCAGCCCCCCCAAAAAAAACCAAGAAAAAAACAACAGTTGAATGGCTGCTTTGTAAATACTGTAATAATTAAAAAGTCATCTGCAATCCACAAACTAATTCCGAATGACAGCTTCTAAGGAGAGAGAAGTCTGTGGATCCTGTAGGAAATCGGAGTCAGGAAATTCTTCCTGGGGAATAGTTTCTCCTATATTCTTGTTATTTCCATAAGAAATATGATTTAAGGCTTTGGTCTAAGGTATGGAAACCTCAGAGTCTGAACTTTTCCCTGCTCCTAGAGTCCTGCATTAATTGCTTTGTTCAAGTCATTTGAGTTTAAAAGTAATGTTTGAAGAGAGGTTTGCAGGTTTGCTTTTCTGCCTGCTCAGAAGACTTTACTTGGGGCCATGTGCTTTGCTCACACTCAAACTTCCTGTTCTTCAGAACAGTAACCTTATTAATGCCCACATGGGGCTGTCCCTATGTAAAGCAACCAGAGAGCGTTCTGGTCATGGAAAGTGTGGGTGGGGATGTCCACAGGGTCAGAAGTGCCCAGAACTACATAGATGCCTCAACAAGTGTCTCATGGATCTCTGAGCTGTAACAAATTGAGTTCCTCTCGCAATTCCATCCAATTTATGCCAGTTAATGTTAAGGAGAGCTGTCAGCTAACAGAGGTACATGTGCAAATATATGGTTCTTATTCAGTGAAAATTATTTCTAGATACATTTTTGATAAGGGTTGAAGATTTTAAGTGTTTACATTTAATTTTGTATTTGTACTTATCATATATTTCCAAATTATTACAGGAGAAAATTTCGATGGATTCTTTTTTATTTATTTATTTATTTTATTGTTGGGGATTCATTGAGGGCACAATAAGCCAGGTTACACTGATTGCAATTGTTAGGTAAAGTCCCTCTTGCAATCATGTCTTGCCCCCAGAAAGTGTGACACACACCAAGGCCCCACCCCCGTCCCTCTTTCTGCTTCCCTCCCATAACCTTAATTGTCATTAATTGTCCTCATATCAAAATTGAGTACATAGGATTCATGCTTCTCCATTCTTGTGATGCTTTACTAAGAATAATGTCTTCCGCTTCCATCCAGGTTAATACGAAGGATGTAAAGTCTCCATTTTTTTAAATGGTTGAATAGTATTCCATGGTATACATATACCACAGCTTGTTAATCCATTCCTGGGTTGGTGGGCATTTAGGCTGTTTCCACATTTTGGCGATTGTAAATTGAGCTGCAATAAACAGTCTAGTACAAGTGTCCTTATGATAAAAGGATTTTTTTCCTTCTGGGTAGATGCCCAGTAATGGGATTGCAGGATCTCGACGGATTTTTATTTACAAACAATTTTATACAACCGTGTAACAAATAGATCATTTACAGTGATCCCTACAAATAGAGCAGTGATGGGTCAGTAAGTCTGCCCCAAAGCAGCGAAAGGTCTGCCTGGTGGGTAGGTCTTCAGCACACGCCGATGACGTACAGAGTTGGGCCAAAGAAACCTGCACTGACTTGTGTGTGCCCCGCAGGTGCCTGGACCAACAATGGAAATGGGTAATAGTCTTTACACTTTGCTGCCCAATCCCTCCTCAGTGCTTTTGTTCCCTTCAAAACCTTATTTTTATGGTATTAAGAGAACTGAAAATTAATGTGATCATCCCAAGAGGCTTAGTGATGAAAGTAATATGCAGTGTAGAGGAGCTCTAGGGGTGGAAATTTGTACTTTCAGTAGGGCAGAGAGGGCTTTTCTTTGCTTCTCAGCATGCTTGCCTGTCATTCCTAAATTAAACCCAATCATTCTGTGATTCCTAAGCCATTAATGTGTCAAAAAACATCAAAATATTTTCTCCATTTTTTTTTTTAAACTATACTGACTAGCCTTTACTCACAAAGATTAGCAAGCATTTCCCACCTGTCTGGGTGACAGTCTGTCTAGCTCCTATGGAAATACAATTTGGATTTATATCAGAAAGAAGGAGAGGTGGAACAAAGCAGGGTTGATTCTTATTCATTAGGCTTGCTTTAAATTCATGTGTATGTATATATGTGTATATATGTGTGTGTGTGTGTATTTAAACTAGTGTTTGTAGCACTCTCATCAAATATTTATTAATAATATGTATTTTGAGGTGAGAAATGCTCTATGATTTTCATGCTATGGATACTTATGAAAAGAAATCAAAAGCCTATCAAAATGATGAAAATACATAATAGGCAATGTACACTTATTGCCTAATCCCAATTCTACAGAAAAATGTCCTTTGGCAGGCAGTCAAGCAATTTTAATGTAAAATTTAATGCAATGGGGGTGACATATTTTAGAACAAATTAATTAGATTAATGGAGTGAAATGGCCTGAGTCAGAACAAATAAAATGAGCTGCATAATATCAGGTGCTTTGCAGTAATTCTTAGCCTATCAATTCTGTTATTTTGCAATTTGAATTCTATTTAGATCATTAAAAATCATATAAAACCAATTCTGGTTTCTTTTGGTTGATTACATAAAAATACGAGTTACATTTATCTGGAACATGAACAGAACAACACTTTCTGTAATAAAACATTTCCATTTTTAAAATACCTTTCATCATTTCTTCAATTTTTCTTGCTTGTGTTTGTACCATGGACCTTCTGAGAAAGTTTCACCTATTTTGTGTTAATTTCCTTTTTATCACTTTATTAGTTTTACCTTAACCTATTTTGTAGGTAGTCTATTGTGGTTTACAACAAGAACTAAAAAGAAAATGTTGGAAGTTGTGAATATAAATCATCAAGAACAGTACAAATGGAAACATAGGTGACAAAATTGGACCTTATTAAAAATAAAATTAAAAATGCAAGCCATGGAGGCTTATGTATTTTTGTGGTTGATTTTCAAATTTGACTCTATCTTCCTAGCAATGACAGCAAAATGATGTTACGCAATTAGTGTCTTAATTATGAAAATTCTAACACATACAATTAACTCTTTTAACTCTATTAATTGTATATATTAGAATATTTTAAGTCATAAACAATGCAAAGTCCAACTCAAACTGGCTCAAAAGAAATTGAAAATGTTCATAAGTAGGGAGGCAGTCGGGCATAACTAGAACTTGGTCTGATATTTTGGCTCAAGTAATCTTGACATTTTCATTCTTTTTTGTTTGATTTCATCTCAGTCTCGGCACAAGGTGGCTATAGCAGTCCTAGGCCTCACACAGAGCAGCTGTTTCTTCTGACTGTCTTTTAAAATGAGGAAACTTTCTTTATATCTAGTAAATAAACATTTACATCTCACTGGCCTAATCATTTAATCAGGAACCTGAAAGAAAAGGAATGTTATGAGGGAATCAGCTTAGGCCTAGTTTCCTGAACCAGTTGTGGCAAGGAAACTGGATTATGTTGGATGAATCACAGCCATCTCTGAAACTGTGAGTGTGATCCATTTTCCTTGAAGTTCACCAGCTAGGTAGCCTAGGTGCAGAGACCTGAACAGATATTAAATTAGGAAAGGGAAAACAAATGCAACCAGTGACACCCTCTATGTAAGTTACCCAACAGAAAGCAACTCTTTTTATTATTTAGTAATTAAGCATTCTGAGTTTTACTTGACGGATAGGTCATTGGGGTTGGACATTTTCAACTTAAATATTGCATGTTTACCCACATCTTTTCCTATTTTTTTCCTGTATTCTCAGTCTTTGTCTAAATAGAGGTAAAAATCACTATCAACCAAAATAGGTTAATTTGGAAAGATTTTCTCAGCATGAAAGAAATCGTTTTTGGTGGTGGTGGGGCAGATAATGAATAAGAGCATAATCATTAGGTACTAGAGCTAGGTAATTGTGTAGTACTAGGGCTAAACATTTTGTATTTAAAGGCGTGCCTCAAGGTCAAAGTTGCTGTTACTTTGGTGGTTAAGATCTGAGATAATTATGTGCCTGATCCTTTTGCGTACACACATACACACATAAACATGTACGCACACAGACACACAAACACTTGCCAGTTACATGAAGTGTGATCTTGAGGAGACTTGTTTTTAAATGTTATTTTTCTCTTCAGAGAATTTATGAGATTTTAAATAGTGTGAAGGTTAGTCCCCAGAAATGGGCAAATTCACAATAAAAAATGTTTTAAAATAGAAATAAAATTTAAGGATGGATCAATAATAAAAATTATCCGTAATTACTTCTCTGAATTTGATGGCACTACCTTATTCTTTTACCTCCCAGCCTTTGAGAATGGTGTCTACATTTAGACAACAGCTCCTAATTTTCTGGCTTTGCTTTGCGTCAAGATGATTCTTTTCTTTATAGATAGTGGTCTTGACAGGTAAATCAATTCCCGTAAGTATAGTTTCCTGAAATGAAGGTAGGTTCAATGTCCTCTCTGGGGGCAGCCCCAGCCAGTATTTTATTATCTCTTCCAAATCATGACACTCAATGAAGTGTGGAACTGATAAAAGATTAATTTACTTTAAGGTCCAAGAGAGAAAACATAACAGAAATGAGAAGTTTCATCATAAATGCATCAATGAAGTTGCCCAGAGAGACTTAGTAATGGTGAAACTATCTCATACCCACAGAAATTGCATCTCGCCTTATTCATGACTGATACTCTAATGGAATCAGACTGTCTCAGCATACTGTCTGTACCAGCTTCATTTTCTTTTAGGTGCAAAGCAATGTTTCTGGTTTGACCCACTGTCCCAAGCTAGGCAGAGAGCTTCTTTGGCATGGGCCCAAAGGACAATAGAGAAGCGATCTAGCTAAAATTACATATTGATCTCCCCTTCAACCAGTCTCTTTTCCAGTTAAATTACCCTGCTTCTTCTTAGAAGAAGCAGTTTTTGACTGCGAGTTTTTAAAATGTGCTCACCCAGATTGTTAGGTGGTCATTTTTCCTTTTGCAGTCTTCTAATTTAGATTGCAAAATATTTTTAAAAAATGTTATTATTATAAAAAGAATAGCAATTTTAAAATATAATAAGCACATTCTTCTCACCTAGTATGGTTTCCCTATACTAAAGAAAGTTTTATATCTTTACTAATTTTTTTTTTTTTTTTTGTAGAGACAGAATCTCACTTTATGGCCCTCGGTAGAGTGCCGTGGCGTCACACAGCTCACAGCAACCTCTAGCTCCTGGGCTTAAGCAATTCTCTTGCCTCAGCCTCCCGAATAGCTGGGACTACAGGCACCCGCCACAGCACTCAGCTATTTTTTTTTGTTGCAGTTTGGCCGGGGCTGGGTTTGAACCCACCACCCTTGGCATATGGGGCTGGCGCCCTACTCACTGAGCCACAGGCGCCGCCCTATCTTTACTAATTTTTAAAAATTGTTATGTCCCTTGATGTAGGAAGCGATGTTTATGCTTGTATTTTCTTTTTTTAAATGTTAGATGAGTAGACTTAACAGTAGTCCTTGGTTTATGGTGCACTTTCATTAGCCTACGAAAAGTCTTTCCTTGATAGGTACAGTAAGTGTTCAATGGCTAGTGTTCATTGATGAATAAGTCTTACTGCTTCAGCAACTTCTTCAAAGTAGAATGTAGATAAGAGGTTAAAAATTAATCAATTCCGAACCAGCACATTGTACCTCATGATTGCATTATTGTACACAGCTATGATTTAATAAAAAAACAAAACTTAAAAAAATTAATCAATTCCTTTACTGCATACATTATAAGTTATTGACAGTTTCCTAGTTTGTCATAATTGGAGTCGGATATGAAAACTATTGTGTATTCATTATACTGTATTGTATGTTAATATGAATGTGAGTGGAAAGCTTATTGAATGTGACTCAATTTTTGCAGTTCTGTGGTAATTTAACTGACTACTTTAAGCATTTTTTTACAGATAGGCTCTTAATCTGGTGAACTCTGGCCACCTTCTCTAGTTGAGATCAAATGTTTGGAGTATGTACAATCAGGAAAGTTGCACCTTTGAGAAATTCTGTCTTAACAAGGTTCAATTTTGTCTGGATTTTACAGGTTGCACAGATATTGAATTAATCTTCTTGGTGCTGTGCTTGACAATGGTGATAAAAATGTTTCTACTGCAAACAAGGTCAACCATTTATACTTAAGGAAAAACATTTACTTTTCTAGTATAAAATTTTCTCATACATTTTTGACTATGACAACAAAAATGCATTTTCTCTGTTGGGACCTGTCGTGTGTGTGAGTGTGTACACCTAAACCAAAGGTTTCAAACATAACACTTTCCATCATTATGCACAATGCTCTCTGCTTTTTTGTTGGTTCTATTCTATCACATTCAAAAATTGACCCACTTAATCAATTTCATTAAAAAGTCCTATATACCTTTGAAAACATACTGTTCTAGGAAATGGGCCATACAGAATAATGAAATGTACAGGAGCATTAGTAGGTGTTTTCAAGAACAAATGGTGAAACAAAGCAGCAAGAACCGGAAAGCTGGGAATAAGCTGGAAACTAGCATGGACGTACAGAATTCACATGTGTCTTTCCACTAAATCGTACACTAAATCATAAGGTGTAAGCTGATTCTTTCAAAATATCTCGGTTATTTGGTTGAAATATTTTGGAAAGAGCAACTTAAACCCTATGTATGAAAGGATATATAGATTCTTGTATTTGCTTACACAATTATTGTGGCAGAGAAAAGCTTTATTATTTTAGCAATCCATGGAAGAACTGGTAAAATTAACTTCAAATTGTATATGTTTAATGTATATAAGAATTAATACAAAATACTTCTTATAATGTATTATTTTAAAGTAATAATTCTTAAGTATGAAATCATAAATACACACATACAAAGATACATATATAATATTTGTTTTAATTACACATGCATATACTTATAGTCCACCCATCAGAACTATGTAGTTTGATACTATTTTCATTTTCCCTGTGATCTGGGGCAGTTGCCTAATATTTTTTTCTGTTTGTCTATGGGGCAAGCCCAAGGGCTTAGGCCATATTAATTGTTTTGCTCAAGATGCTTCCTTCCACAACATTCTCTTGCTTCTCTATATATTGTTTAATTTTCATCTCCTGTAAAGCTTATCAAAATTGTCATCTTCTTGAGTCTAAAGAACTTCTTCCCAAGTCTGAATCATGTCTGCTTCTAAATGTCTTTTACCTTTTAATTTTCAGAGCACGGTGTTTGTTTTGATTCACCAGTTTTCCCCTAGTGCCTGTTTTGGTGCACTAGTTTTTCTCTAGTGCCTTTTACAGTGTCTGATATACAATAGGTGCTTAAGTATTTGTTGCATTACTAAATTGTGGGGAGCAGGCTGTGAGACAGCAGGGCCCTCACAGCTTAGGAAATATTCAGGCAATGAACCCCCAACTTTTTTTCCTCTGTTTCTAAAACAGCCATATTCCTTTCTTTATGCTCCCTCTGCCAGAAGTTACTTAGCTCTTTCTTTGTCCAGTTAACTGTGTAGAGACCCTTGTGATCTTTGCCTTCCTACTTTTCATAATATGTTAATGAAGTTGAGTAGAAACCATTAACAAGATGATTTGTCTTTATTAAAGTCATTTATATTTTCCAATTGTTGTCAGACCAAAATTATGTCTTTTGTTTATGCTACTGCCCCTGGACACCCCTGTATAGATGCTATAAACTAAAGCTGATTTTGTGCTTTGGTGCTGGCTGCAGCCATCAGCTCAGTCAGACCTCCTGATCCCATCTTTTGTTTCCGTGTCTTCTCTTGTGCTGTATTTTCCTCATCCCCCACCAATTCCACTCTGGTTTGCTTCCCTTTGCCATGCTGGTTCGAGACACTAAATGAATCCTGATAATTAATATGCCAATTATTTTATTTAAAAAAATTTTTGGAGATAGTGTCTCACTTTGTTGCCCAGGCATGAGGGTGGTGGCATGTTCATAGCTTACTATACCCTCAATCTCCTAGGCTTAAGTGATCCTCCCCCCTCAGCCTCCCCAGCAGCTAGGGCTACAGGTACATACTACCATACCTGACTACATTTTTCCATTTTTTTGTAGATATAAAATCTTCCTATGTTGTACAGGCTGGTCTCAAACTCTTCATCTCAAGTGATCCTCCTGCCTTGGCCTCCCAAAGTGCTGGAATTACAGGTATGAGCTACCACACCAGGTTCCAATTGCTTTATTTAAAAAGTATGTGAGCCAAAATCCACAACTTACTGATTATTTTCCAGATCTCATAGTTTTGGCCTGGATCCTAGCTGTCTTTAACATACACACTCCTTTTTCATATCTTTATCCATCATATTTGATACTAACTTTAGCATGTGGTAAATGCTAAATAAATGTTTGTTGAATTGATTCTTTTAGGCAAATATATACATCATACATTTGTATGTACATTATTGATGCATATAAAAACATATACATCAATAAATTATTCAGAGTCATTTAATGGGACCCAGAGAGAGTCTTGCTATTTCCAGCATAATATCGAGCAAATTTACATGGTCATTATGGTTTTGTTTATTGATTTTCATCCTTTGGAATCCATCTAATGAGATACAGAGAAAATATGTTGGGGTGTTAATACGCTTATGTCACA
The DNA here is from genome assembly GCF_027406575.1 of Nycticebus coucang. NCBI lineage: Eukaryota > Metazoa > Chordata > Mammalia > Primates > Lorisidae > Nycticebus > Nycticebus coucang. Next base: position 80,427,085 of record NC_069786.1, read on the forward strand.
AAGTATGTTCAAGAGCCCCTCTGGAAGGTCAGTGTGATGAGAAATATGTATTTAGTGTGTCATTTATAGTTAACAGTTAACCAATACAAAAGCTGAAAAATAGCAATGTAAATATCTAATACCAAGAAGAGGAGAAGTGGAGGAGGGAACACTGTTCCCATTTTGTAGTGTGACAGTCATAAGTACTGTCTAAAGTCAATAAGTCAAGATAATAAAAAGAAATAAACTTATAATTTAAACCTATGGTGATAGCCACCAAAATGCATAGGAGCAGAAATAGTTCAGAGGTATTTTCCTTGGAGAGGGTACTGTGGGAGTGGAGGAACTGGTTGAGTGACTGCTGCCTTCCATCATAGATCTTTGGTATGAACAAGGAAAAAATCTGGGGGAAAAGTTATACAGAATTCTACTTGATGATTCAACTTCTTTAAGCCTATTTTTGAGGTTCATGCATTTTCCTTGCCTTTGGCTGTTCTTCAATATCTTATGATGAATTGATTATAATAATTTTTTTTATAAGTGTTGAATTACCCTGATAGAAAATAGTTAGACCTCTATGCTAGAACACTGTATGGGCAGAAATCTGGATCCCTAGCAAACTGGCTTCTGTGGTAGAGTTTAGAATTTCTATATAAACATAAAAGCTAACATTTCCCAACTTTCTTGTAAGAAGCATCAATTTTAGTAAACCTATCTAGTAGTTCATTATAGTTCTTCCAAGGAAATAGCATACATATATATTCTTCACTGTTGCTGCTCTATTTAAATAGAGAAGCATAGGAAGAGGACTTTAAAATGGTTGTGAGTTTGAACATATATTTATAAGATTGCTGGTTACTTATTGAAAATAAGAGTTGTTGGAGGCTCAGTGGTCTAGGTTAAGCGGAGGGCAGTTTATGTTTTCAGTTCCCAGAAGTTTCAGAGGAAAGAAGCTAGTGGTATATATTTTTTAATTAATAGGTTTTATTTTTTGGAGCAGTGTTAGGTTCGCAGCAAAACTGAAAAGAGGGTACAGAGATTTTGCATTTACCTCTTGTCCCCACACCTGCATACCTCCTCCATTATCAACACCCCCACAAGAGTGGTTCATTTTGTACAATTGGCCAGCCTACACGGACATACCATAATCATCCAAATCCATAATTTAAATGAGGGATATCTCTTGATGTTATATATTCTATGTGTTTGGATAAATTTATAGTGATACATTGTACTGAATTTGTAGGATTTTATGTTGCCTTGGCTTTCAGTTTGAGTGCAGGTTTAACTTTCTCAAATCTGACAGGTAACTTTCTCAGTCACCCTTGACAAAGTTTTCAGTTCTACATCACACCTGAGTGACTTAAACCAGTGGCCAGAGATGAGACTTTAGAAGCGTCCCTCCTGCCTTGCAGACTGGGCTCTGGCTTTCCCATGGCTTCCTTTAAATGGGCATTTGCCCATGAACTTAAAGTGACCCACACCCTATTGCAGCGGTTCTCAACCTGTGGGTCACAACCCCTTTGTAACAATGAAAATACATCTCACATATCAGATATTTACATTACGACATGACAGTAGTAAAATTACAGTTATGAAGTAGCAATGAAAATAATTTTATGGTTGGGGGTGACCACCACAAAATAAGCAGTGGTATTAAAGGGTCGTGGCATTAGGAGATATTGGGTTGAGAACCACTGCCCTAGTGCCTCAGATATTCTTCTAGCTGCCGTGCCGTCTCACCCTCTCTGCCTGACTCGTCATTCTTTCCTCAGGTGACCTGGGGATGGATTGTCCTCCCAAATCATTATAACCTCCCTACCCAGGATCAGTAAGAAAAAAATCTTTGGGCTTGTTTTCCAATGTTGGCAATGTATTAAATGCAGATGCAGTTTCCATCTGAAGATCCAGGAGTTTCCCCAGGCTGGGTTTTCCATTGGAGTTTGGGGAGAACATAGGTCAGGCTCCCAGTGCCAAAGCAAAGGTCAGGCAGGCATTAATCGGACAAGGCTTCAGCAAGTCTGAACAGTTTCCCATGTGAGGAATCTCCTGGTTGATGATTGAAGAACTAGGCATTAGGCTGGTCACCAGTAAAAGTAAGTATCCTGTGAAAGGCAAACTGTGAACAACCACCGCCAGCTCCTCTTCACTTCCCATAAGGACAGGGCTGCTTGCTGCTTTGGTACTAGAACCCCAGTGTAGTTGGGGGTTCTCAAAATATGTGTATCCACCATTATGTGTGTAATAATCCTAACCCTCCTCCCCTCAAACACAGGGAACTACTGATCGTTTCACTACCTCCATAGTTTGGCTTTCCCCCGAGTGTCATATAGTAGGAATGACAGAATGTATAGAGTATGCAGGCTTCTTTCACCTAGTAATATGCATTCCAGCTTCTTCCAGGTCTTGTCATGGTTTGGTAGCTCATTTCTTATTAGTGATGAATAATATTCCATCTGGATGGACCACAGTTTATTTATCCATTCACTCACTGAAGGATATCTTGGTTGCTTTTAAGCTTTGGCAGTTATCAATCAAGCTGCTGTGTCTCTCCATGTGCAAATTTTCGTGTGGGCATAAATTTTTAACTTCAGTTTAACTTTCATAAGAAATTGCCAAAGCGCCTTTCAAAGTGGCTATGCCCTTTTTCATTCCTACTCGCAGTGAATGAGAGCTTCTGTTGCTCCACATCCTTGCTAACATTTGGTGTTGTCAGTGTTCTGGATTTTGGCCATTCTAGTAAGTTCATAGTAGTATCGCATTGTTGTTTTAATTTGCATTTCTCAGATGATATGTGATGTGTCTTTTAATATGCTAATTTTCCATCTATATATCTTCTTGGTAAGGTGTCTGTCTGCTAAGATCTTTGGCATTTAAAAAAAAAATTCAGGTTTTTTTTCCCCTGTTGCTGAGTTTTAAGTATTCTTTATAATTTTTTGATAGCAGTTCTTTATTAGATATGTCTTTTGTAAATATTTTCTCCAAGTATGTCATTTCTCTTTTTATTTTCTTGACAGTGTCACTGACAGAGCAGAAATTTTTATTTATTTTTTAATTTATTTATTTTTATTGTTAAATCATAGCCATGTACATTAGTGCAATCAAGGGGTACAATACGCGGGTTTCATATGCAATCTGAAATATTTTCATCAAACTGTTCAACGTAGCCTTCATGGCATTTTCTTAGTTACTGTGTGTAGACATTTGTATTCTGCATTTAGTAAGTTTCGCCTGTACCCATTCTAAGATGCACCGTAGGTGTGGCCCCACCCGTTATCCTCCCTCCACCAAAACTTCCCCCCTCCCTTCCCCTTCCTTGGCCCTTTCCCCATAGTCTTGTGCTATAGTTGGGTTATAGCCTTCATGTGAAAGCTATAATTTAGCTTCATAGTAGAGCTGAGTACATTGGATACTTTTTCTTCCATTTCTGAGATACTTTGCTAAGAAGAATATGTTCCAGCTCCATCCATGTAAACATGAAAGAGGTAAAGTCTCCATCTTTCTTTAAGGCTGCATAATATTCCATGGTATACATGTATTCTGCATTATACAAAATGGACAATTTGCTAGTCCATTTGTGGGTCGATGGACATTGGGCTTCTTTCATGACTTAGCAATTATGAATTGGGCTGTAATAAACATTCTGGTAGAGATGTCTTTGTTATATTGTGACTTTTGGTCTTCTGGGTATAAACCTAGTAAAGGAATTATAGGAGAAATTTTGAATTTTAATGAAGTCTAACTTATCAGTTCTCCTTTCATGGACCATGCTTTTGGTGCTGTATTTAAGAAGTCTGCGAAACTCTAAGTCATTGAGATCTTTTCCTAGGTTATCTTCCAGAAATTTTATGGTTTTATGCTTTACATTTAAGTCTGTGATCAATTTTAAGTTGATTTTTATGAACAGATGTATGGTTTGTACCTAGATTCTTTTTTATTTTTTTCTATGTGGAAGTCCAGTTGTTCCAGTATCATTAATGTTCTCTTTTTAGTGTTAAACCTTAATTAATTAAGGTTTAACACTAAATTAATTTTAAAGGAACTTCATTTACAAAATGAGAGAAAAGAACATTAGACCAAGTATCAGCAAATGCCTTTGGCTGGCTTACAAGTCAGGAATTTGTTTTTCCATCATAGAAGAAGATTCCAGAGGCAGGCAGTCCGGTGTCCACACAGTGCCACGTCACCTCAGGCTCTGTCAGTCTTTCTGTTCTCACTTGATTAATACCCTTTTCTACTTCTAGTTCTCATCTTGATTTCTGTTCTTGGTTTCTAAATTCATTGGTTTTTCTTCTCAGAGGTACAAAATTGCTACTTCATTCCAAGCGTGACTAAGGAGAAAAAATAAATAAAGGTGTCTACCAGATGAATAATCCTCTCGAAAGAACATTCCTAGCAGTTCTACCTCAAGACTTTAGCTTACATCTCATTTGTATTGGAAATTTAGATGTTTAGCTCAAAAGATTGCCATCCCAGTAGGATAGGGTTAGGGAAGAAAGGGCAACAAAATTTTGGCCGGCAACTGGCCATCTCTTCAAAAGGCTTTGTATATACCAGAGTTGCTGCTTGAAATTACTGACTCAGTGTAGGTGAAAGAGTTCTGGCTCTGTAAAATGTCACCTTCTTTTGGGCAAATCATATAGTTTAGGCTACAGGAATTGAACTTTATTTCAAGCAATATTCATGATCTAGCATAATGATTTATCCCAGTGTCATAAAGTAGAATTTGCAGAGAAGGAAATATTCTAAGATGATATTAGTCATCTTATTGTCCACAGCACCTGGCAGAGCTCTTGCCACATAGTAGCAGTGTTAGTTCTTTATTACTATTGTAACAAATTACCACAAATTTAGTGGCGTGCAATAACCCAAATTTACTGTCTCTTAGTTCTGCTGCTTAGAGGTCTGATACTGGCCTCACTGGACTGAAATCAAGATGCTGGTTGGCTACATCCCTTTCTGTAGGTTCTAGTAGAGAGCCTGTTTCCTCGCATTTCCCAGCTTCTAACTGCCGTCCACATGACTTGGTTTATCACCTTCTCCTTCGTTTCCACGTCCTGCAACATTGAACTTCTATGGCTATCCTTTCATAGTCATATTTCCCTCTGTTGATGACTTGCCCTTGCCTGACTTTTCTACTTTAAAGACCAAGATAATCCAGGATAATCTCCCTATTTTAAGGTTGATTAACAATTGTATTTCTATCTGCAAACTTAATTTCCTTTTGCCATGTGAGGCAACCAATTTACAGATTCTAGAGATTAGGAAGTGAACATCTTTAAAAGGCTATTATTTTGCCTACCACAGTGATGGTGGATAAGGGTTTTGTTAATAAGTAATGATTATAAATGGCTACTCCCACAGCTCCGTGAAGTAAGGAAACTCGGGTTTGGAAACTTGGACAAACTTGCACAAAATCAAAAGTCAGGATCTTGCCTACATCTGAATGAAATAATAGCTCCTTTGCAAACATTGTGCTGTATCCTCCACAGATTTGTGAATAAGCAAAATATGCAGCCAGGCTGATTCTGTGACAGGGTTCCCCAGTTCTCCTGGCTAAATGGATGTTAGAGTTTCAACTCAGGACGGTCACTTTCTAAATGTACAGTTATAAAGTAAAAGAAATAACTTACTTTGTTTTACGGTTGAGAATTTTTTTCTCATCATTTATAGTCTATGAAGACTCAAACTTGTATAAACCCTGCTGACAAGAATGATTGGCATTTTCGTTTGTGCTTAGTTGCACTCTCTAGACTTGAAAGATACATTTTATTTAATAATCTTTCTTTCCTTGCAATTTATTTTTTAAATCCTGTTATTCCTATGAACTAGAGGAAACCAAGATATTTTCAGCATTGAGCTATGTTTGAATGCTTTTTCTAGTATAATGAAACTGCACTACCCAAAATGGCATGAGGGTTTCTGAGTATCTGTATTTTTCTCACCTTATACTAATTTAGTTTAGCATTCAAATAATGCAAACTATTAAGGTCAAGGTAGGTTGAACATACATAAGGCTATGAAAATCTGTGCCAGCTTATTTATTTTTCTAACTAAATACAAGAAAAATATTACAGAAGTTTATATTTTTCAATTTCTTCCATGATAATTTTTATATTTTAAGCTACTAACATATACATAAAAGCCATTTTTTTGAGTATTCAAGAAGTAATCATATTTTATGTTAATTTGAAAGTCTAATGAAATTATTGATTAAAATTCGAGTTAGCAATATGGGGAAGTGAGCTTAAGCATTATAGGAAATTGTCCCATTGTGGATAGGGTCATTAGCAACAAAACTTTTCATAGTGTTGGGCCCTGATGCTTTATTGACACGGTAAATCATTTTATTCAATAGTTATAATTGTCTTTTAGAAAAGAATATAACCCCTATTTGTGGTTTTAAGCAATGTTTCATTTGGTTATATTGAAATTATTCTTACAGACACTGGTTTCATTTTGGCCACAAATCTTCTTTTCTTAAAAACATTTAGAATAGTCTATGATTGTTGTAATAAATTCTATAAAGAATGAATGTATCAGAAAGATCTTCTAGTTAGACTAATTTTATGTAATTATCATCTTTCTTCAAGATGATATGCTATGAATAAATGGTTAAGATTCATTAGTGTGGTTTAGAGGCTCATTTGTTCTACAGAAGATCTTTCTTCTTTTAGAAGAGAAAGATCGGAGTGTAATTAAGTTAAATTTGTATTCTTCATGATTCTAGGAAATCTGGAAATGTATTTTGAACTTCAATATTTATAGTACTTATACACAAAAAAATTGTAGGGTTCTGTTTGACTTCTATAGTTTTGAGTGTGCTGATGCATATAAGGAGGAACAGAAAAACAGGAAAAATAGAAGAAGGTTTATTAGGGAACATTTTTTAACAGCACAGATTCTCAGCCAAGTTGCCATATAGTGGCAGTGTTTACCAACATTCTCTCTATTCACCATATTCCTTATTTTTCACTGGCTAGCATTCTCAAGTGGTAGTAGCGCAATAGTCTCATGGCATACTAAACAATCATTTCTTGAAATACTATTAGTAGTGTGTTTAGACTAGCATTATAGAGATCCCCAGGGGCTGGATTGTACCTTGTTTGTCTTTTTTGGCCCTCAGTGCTTATCCTAGTATCTGTCACATTGGGAATACTCCATAAATGTTTCTTGGCTGAAAGAATGAGTGAATTAAGTCATACATTTTTTTCTCTTCTAGGAAAACATAGAATGTTTTATTTACTCTTGCTAAGCTGTATTAGTTCATATATAAATTTGGAACCTGGATTGCAGGAATGAGTGCATCTCAATACCAGGGAGAGGAAACACTTTGGGGATTAAAAAGCCAAGTTAGTATGTAACCCTATAACTTACTGTCCAAACCAGGTCACTTCTGACAGTAGAAGAGGCACCATTAACAGTTATGCTAAGCAGTAGGTATTAATTAACTGGAACTGCTTCAGGAGAACTGGAGACTGTGACCATCCTACAGAAAGGCCAATGAACCTGAAGCCCCAGGGCACAGCAAGAGAAAGACCATGTGATTCTGAAGCAGGCTTAGATTGTCTCTAAGGCCCCTACAATGTCAACACTGGGCATCACTGTGGCTTTTTTCTTTTTTCCCCATTTGGTTGTGGTAGATAACGGGGCCTTTCTCCTTCAAGGGTTACCTCTGCCAACGTGGCAGAGAAGATGGGGACTCCGGGGTCTCTCTAGCCTGGCAGGCTCTTTGCTGATCCTGATGGTGGTGACAGCAGTGGGAAGTAGATTTTCATGGGTAGAAAAGGCAGCTTAACAGCTTCCACTCTCCTGATGCACTGGTAATTGGATTGTTCAGCAGAACATTTTCAGCACTTTCTTTTTTCCTGCTGAGCCTTCTAGAGACGATAGAATGCTGAATAGCTCTTTCAGTAAGTAGCAGCTTTGTCAGGGAATTTATTCTAAGCTACCTAGAATCAGACTGTTCTTTCTGTTGCTGTGCCCCGGGGCTTCAGGTTCATCGGCCTTTCCATAGGATAGTCAGTCTCCAGTTCTCCTGCAGCAATTCCAGTTAATACCTACTGCTTAGTGTAATTGTTAATGGCGCCTCTTTTACTCTCAAAAGTGGCCTGGTTTGGACAGTAAGTTATAAGGTTACCTACTAACCTGGCTCTTTTTTCCCTGAAGTGTTTCCTCCCCCTGGTATTGAGATAGATGCACTCATTCCTGACCATGCTGAGTCTTAGGTCGTGGCAACTGTCCTACACTGCTTCCTAATGCCTTTCCCGAGACATTCCGCATAAAGGCTAACTGAGTGTGCTCGTGTTTCCAAGTTTCTTGAATTAAAGGAACATCCTATTGAATATTTCTGGGTCAAAAGAATTGACCTTTTCCCTTCAAGAACTATGATAATAAAACAAAATAATAATAATGATATGAATCAATTTTTCACTTGTTAATTTAAAAAAATTCTGTCAGGTTCTAAGCATGAAAGGATACCAGGATGATGTAAGTGAGGGCATTCTAAAATCTTCAGATCCCTTTATCTCCTTGGAAGCGTCTTTGTCCTGCCTTTCCCGTGTGCTTCTCTCATGGTGGTGGCCTCTATTGCCCTCCCATTCAGGGCATCAGCACAGCGCACTGCAGGGATGCAGAGGTGATTTTGTCAATGCGCACACAACGCATTTGAAAAGGAAAGAGGATAAGCAACATACCAGAAGAAGGAACAAGCCCAGTTCTGCATCTTCCCATGGGATTTGGAGGTGGAACGAGGTATTTAAGGATGGGTGGGATTTCTGCAGCTAGACAGATGAGGTAAAGTATTGGGAGTGGGCAGGATGTGGCGTCTTGTAGAGGGCCTGCCCAATTTGGAAGAAGAAAGAAAGGTGACTGGGTCAGAAAAAGGATTTGAGATTCTCAAGCATTTTTAACTTTGAGGTGTTTAGCTTTCCATGATCTGGGCTTCTAGTGGATTTTGAATATTATATCAAACCTCTATGTCTGTACAGAAGTTTTACCTTTAAGATGGGTGAAAGTAGAATTGAAAGTAAAAAGTAACTAATGGTTAACTAATGGTTCTCCAAGTAGCGTTATTGCCGTTTCCTCTTTTTTCACCCCTTTAGTGGAAGAAGGGAAAGATGACAGGGTGTTGATTTGCTTGTCACTGGCTGTGTCCACGCACACATCATAGGCCTTGTTTGGACATGAGTGAGAGGGGTCAGCTTTGGGTACCCAAGTCTGGGTTCATTTTGAAAGATGAGCATTCCACAGGGACATTTCTCCTGGGTTGTGGTCGGGGTCAGCATGAGGAGGAGTGTGCAAGACGTCCTTGGGGGTGCTCATTGTGCAGGAGTTTGTTGGAAGCTTTTATCCATTCAGTGGCTGCAGCCTGGGGGCCTTAGTGCTATGTTCATCCAGCACACCCGTTCTTCATCCAAAGGGAGTATTCCCTCTTCTCTGTCTCCCCTCCCATCTGCCTTTCTTGGACTATTAGCACTACAGGTTCTATAGGCAATTTTCCTCCGGGCACTCTCTCAGGACATAATTTACTTTTTGACTTCAGAGTATTTTTAGCTTACAGCCTCTCTCCACTGTCTGCGCTAAGTGGTTTCACAGACATGAATTTATGTTGATATGCATATTTGCTTAGTAAAAATTATCCACTAATTCACTCTGTAAATGTGTGTGTAGCTTCTGCCTATATGCCCATCACTGTTGTAGATGTTGGAAAGCAGCAGTGAACAGAAAAGATAGCCTTTGTGGACCTGAGATTCATAGGAGGGAAGGAAGTGAAGGATTAGGAAATAGACAATAAGCATAATAAATTGGTTATGTCGTATGACAGAAGAAAGCAAAGACTGTAATAGAAAGAAAAATTTGACCAGGGTAAGGAGCCTGGAGAGGAGTAATGAATGAATCAGGAGAGCCCTCAGCTGCAGGGTGAGATTTGTGCACAGACTGAACACAGTGGGAGGACTGGCTGAGCAGTGTCTCTGAGAAGAGCATTCAGCAGAGGGAAGATAAGAGCAACGGTGAAAGTGTGAGCATGTCTGGTGTGTTCAAAGGACAGCACAGAGGCCAGGAGGGAGGAGTGAAGTCACTGAAGGAGAATAATAGTGCAAGGTGGGGGCTCGTTCAGGGTCTTACAGGCCTTTGCAGGGACTTTGGCTGTTTTCCTCTGTGAAATAGGAGGCTATTTCAGAATTTGTGGCAGGAGAATGTCACGATCTTTTAAGTATGTTTAAAAGGATTGGTATCACTTTGTGTTGGGAATAAATCCTGGGTGGTGGGAGGAGGGTGAGTATGGACAGGAGGCTCCTGCTGTGCTCCTGGTAAGAGATGATGCTGGCTTGGATTGCGGTGGTATCAGAGCAGTAAGATCCCCTTTAAAGTTAAAGACCAACAGGCTTTTCTGATGGATGGATGTGGGGTATAAGAGATAGACAGGGGTCAAGGATGACTCTAAGATTTTTGACTTAAGCATCTGGAGTATTGGAGTTTTCAAGGCAGTTAAATACTTTATGATTATTAAATATATTAATTTTTGACATGCAAATATTTGCATAAATGTTTCCCCCATAGTACTTCTGAAATGGAGATTGGGCCAGAATTCAAAGGGTGTGTGATAACTGAGGTCAGGTCTCTGGCTTGGTGAAGGTTGTCATTACAGCCATTTTTTCCCACACCCCATTAGACAATGTGCACCTCAAATAGAGCCCATGAATTATTTCTGTTTGCATTTTTACTACCTACCGTAGTGGCTGTCATATACCTTATTTTATCAAATCTATTGTTATTGATTCTAAGATGACACACTGTTTTATATACTACTAACAAATGCTACCACTTAAGTGATTTATTATTACTTTAAAAATGTAATAAATATAAATAAATGTAAAATGTAAAGTAAATGTATTCTGACTTTCATAAATGAATTTGTAGTTGATATTTATTAAAACAGTTATTTTGGACTATTTAGATGTAGATATTTATCATTTAGTATTATTGTCTGTGAGGATATTTCTTGACATGTCAAAGGCTATATATATATATATATATATACATATATCAGTAAAAAATGTAACACAGCTTCCTCTACTTGTGGGTGTTATTATATCTTAGGTGTCAGAAAGCACTTGATGTTGCTTTGCAAGAAAATATAAAATAGCAATCATTCTCCCAACCATGAATATGTGCTTCATTAATATTAAATGTATGCCCTATTGCACAGATTCCTTTTCTGCGTATGTAAGAACATTTTGTTCAATCATGCATCATAGTGTAATCTTTCTGAAGATATTTTAAACAATTAAATGCTCCAGATATAGAGTAGTATTAACTATGCACATAACTCGATTGAAGAGATAAAAATATAAAGAACTATGGCTGAGTTCTTTGGAGACTTTGAAAACTGTATCATAGCTGCCCCCTGGCCCAATGTAGGGTAACATTCATTGTAAGAAACATTCTGATATCAGAGTTTTTTAAATGTGAAAAATGTTTATCTTAGCATCAATGAATATGTTAGCAGATATTCAGCAAATGTTTAACCACTCAAAGTATGACCCTCCATCCCCTGCCACCCACACATGTACTTCTGGCTCTAGGCTGTGCGGAGTTTTGATCTGTACGTGCAAGGCGAGTGTTGCAGTCTTGGATGCAATGGTTCCATTTTTATTTTTCTTCCCAGTATTCCTTCCTGTAGGAAACTACCACCTATGCTTTACCCTTTGCTTGGACAATTTGGCTTGATTTCAACCTCTTTCCTTCCCCAAACAGGGCCAGGGGAGGATGTAGAAGGCAGGCAAGGTGCAGCTATTCTATCAGGTAACAGTGTTCAGTTTGGGGAGAGTCACATGATGCAAGACCCTCACTTCTGTCAGAGCAATCAGTAGATAAATTTTCCTTTTCTTTGGAACTACATTTTTTTAGGACAATGAATGTATGCAGCTTCTGGTGACCACTTTGCTGCCACAGAATTAGATAGAGAGAAAATTCTCTGGCTACCTCTGATCCCCTCAGTCTACCATAACTGAAACTAGATTTTATTCCTGAAGTTTTTGGTTAACAAATACAATTTTTTCCTAATCTAGGCTGAGTTCAGATTCTTTAGTTTAAAATTAAAAATATGCTTATTAATGCAGATCCAGGAGCAGTTTCCTCCCCATCCTTTTCCCAGCAAATACCCCCTATAGATATTCAGTGACCATCTTCACTCTGTATGACTTCAAGACCCAGAAGTCTGATTTTCTCTCTTGACTCATTTCTTTCTAAAATATTTTGTTAATCTAAATTGATTTTATAGATAATTGCCCCAAACCAGGTTAAATTAGGGTCTTTTATTTTTTATTATTGTTTCAGGTTCATTGAGGGTACAAAGAATTAGGTTAGACTGTTTGCATTTATTAGGTAAAGTCCCTTTTATAATTTTGTCCCGCCTGCAAGAAGTGTGCCATATACTGGAACCATCATCTCCCTCCGGCCTCCCCTCTCCCCGCTGCCTTGTTTTCCCCCCACCTTGAATCGATTTGAGTTTTTCTCTTCTGTGGGTATGTATTAGATAATCTACTGGCTTTTTATTAGAATTGAGTACACTGGATTCTTGCTTCTCCATTCTTGTGATACTTTATTAAGAAAAATGTGTTCCACCTCCATCCAGGTTAATACAAAGATGTAAAGTCTCTATCTTTTTTAATGGCTGAATACTATTCCATGGTATACATATACAACAGCTTGTTAATCCACTCCTGGGTTAGTGGGCATTTAGGTTGTTTCCACATTTGCACTAGACACAGTTTATCACAGCTCAATTTACAATTGTATCACAGACACAATTGATCACAGCTCAATTTACAACCACCAAAATGTAAGTTGAGGTCTTTACTTCTCCTGAGCCTGGTTCTCAGGTCACTCTTCTTAGTCATTGAGTGGTAGATGGCTTCTTTGTTTCAAGATATGTTTGACGGACTGACACTCCTACTTTTGACAGAAACCAGCTCTCTCTCCTTCAAAGCCTAAATATTTCTTTGTGCTTCTTATAGAGCTCTGGCCTCTTTGAGTGATGAATACTTCACAATCTCAGCTTATTTGCGCAGCATGGAAGCCTGTGATGCCCTAAACTTATGTGAAGGTTAAAACTTTTTTAGGTTAGTTTATTCACTCTAACCACTTTTCTAAAATTCCCTGGTGACTCAGATATTCCTATTGCAGTGATTCAAATCTTCCTAACTTTTCCTAATTGGACTCTTAGATCATATGAGGTGTATTGTATTGTGAGGAAAAAGTTGTTTTGAAGCCAGAGAGACTTGGGTTTCTAGCTGAGATAATTGTTGTGAATTTTAAATTTATCTATATTTTGATCTGTATCCTATTTAATCCTACCCTACCTATCCCAATCTATCACTCTACCTATCCCAATCTATCACTCTACCTATCCCAATCTATCACTCTACCTATCCCAATCTATCACTCTTGGCACTAAGTTCTCATAAATGGTAGCTATCATTAGAAAATTGCATATCATGTTATTTCTGAGCATTTTAATGTCTGATATGTGTTTTATCTGACATTTTATATCATATTTATATCACACCATATATATATTTTATGTTTGATTCTTACTACTTTTCTCATTCCTTTACATATACACAATGCCAGAATTCAAGAATGGTCATACTTATTCTAAGGCAGAAAACTTTGGATCCTCATAAAACAAAAATTTAATATAGCAGGCAAACCATATATTTTGCCCTAAAATAAAAGTAGAGAAAACTTTGAAAGCAGAGTCAGAATGCTAGTAGTGTTTATTACCTAAAAGACAGAACTTGGCTATGTTCTGCCATCTCTTATAGGTTCAATATGTTTGTACAGAATTCTTAGCTGCAGATAAAGTAATCCTGTTTGATTTATATGGCCCCATTTTAAGAAATCTACAGAAGGGAAGGTCTATACCAATTCTTTATCTTAGGCACTTTGTTGGCAGTGGCTTTGTGTCCAAAAAGATATGGGATCAGAGGATATAAAGGACTGTTCTCTTTATGCAATTTTCATTTGCTCAGTTCCTTTCTCAATATGTAGTGATATTTGCTGAGCTATATTAATCAGGGATTGAGAAAAGGGCCAGATTGATTGCCAGGAAGCTTGTGTCCTCTTAATGTAGCACAATTAACTAAATTCAGTCTCTTTTTTGCTGACTTCTTACACCTATCAGAATTACACAGCTTTAGGAAGAACTGCTATCAAATGTGAAAAGTCAATCCTTGCATTCCTTAATACCATGGAAGAGAAAAAAAAAGGTGATTAAAGATTTAGATTAGAGTAAAATTATTAAGAATTATTTATTATAGAGTTTGGTTTTTAACCTTCATGGGTCACAGACCCTTTAGAGAAATTTATGAATGCTGTGGATTCTTCTGCCCACAAAAATGCAAAAATAGACATAGGAAAATATTTTGCACCTAATTTCCAAGATATTATGAATCCCTTTAGGCTTATCCAGGTTAAGAACCTTAGAGTGATTTCTTAAAATCTTAGAATAGTATTGGTCTTTAGGGGCCATTTAGATGAATCTCTATTCTAACTCAGGTTTCCCAAACTCAGCACTATGAACCTTTGAACTGGATAATTCTTTGTTGTGTGAGACTATTACACACTTTCCTGGATGTTTATATTCATCCCTTTCCACTCACTATTCCCTACATGCCAGGGTAGGGGACAGGATGGAGGGAGTCCTAACAATCAAAATGTCTTCAGAGCAAATGGTCCCTGAAGGGGCAACATCAGATGGGAACCATTGGTCTAACTTAAAAAGCCCATGGTTTTGATAGCCAGTGATCATCCGGCCCTGAGTTTATGTTTATGGACTCCAGACTGACACATCTGTTTAAATTTAAGTCTGCAGAAAGCTGAACATGAGATAAGCCCTTGACGGCCTGTAGTTTATTTGGGAGGGGAATTCTTGGAAGTCCAAGAGGGAGTGCAGGGAAAGTGAGACATGCAAGGAGGAGAAAGCCCATATAGTTTCATTAATGAGAGCATTATTATTGTAGGCAACTATAGCTTAGTTATAATGAGGATTTCCTGATGAACAGCATGGAACCCACCTTAGAATTGTTCCACTAAAGGAGGAAGGTGAGGTATTTATTCCTCATCTTCTGGCCCTCATTGATTAAAATCACTCAAGTAGAATGAAATCCTCAGCACACTCAGGCTGCAGTGCAGGTGGGCTCTGCTAGCTCCCTGACGCTGGAGAATGCCCTCAGGTAGAGTAATGGGCAGCTTCAGTTTGCAGTTTTCAGAGCAACTGTCCACTGAACTCAGTGGCAGGCCGAGGGGCTGTGAGGTAGGTAATCTATAGCACCTGCATAGCATCTCATTTTATGCTTCGGTTATTACTTCTGAGCTGATATTTGCTTTCTTGCAACTAGAACTCAATGTCTCAGGTTGTCATCTGTTGTAGAAATTGGCATACAAAGTTGGACTGCTGCCTCTTTTGGTATGGTCTGTGAGCTAAGATTGCTTTTTAAAATTTCAAACTGTTAAAAAGTGGAAAGGTAATATTTGTGACACGGAAAATTATATAAAATTTAGATTTCAGTGCCATAAATACAGTTTTATTGAATACATCTGTGCATGTTAGTTTGTGGACTATCTATGACTGCTTCCCGGTTACAGGGGTGAACTGAGTGGCTTCTACAGAGACTGGGCAGCCTACAAGGTCAAAAGTATTTATTTTCTAGCTGGAAAAGTTGGTCAAACCTTGATCACATCAATAACGAATAAAACTATTTCCTTTTCCAAATGATGGCCTGAAAACCTTTCACAACATTTCTTGTGTTTTCTTCCTTTTCTCTGTCTTTTCCTGTTCTAGAATGAACTTTCCACATTTCTTTAAATGTTTATCATCTGGCATTATTCTAAGACCCTTTATTCTCTTGGTCATCTTCCTTTAGATACATTTCATTTAATCAAAATTTCTCTTAAAATGTGGCTCTCAGAATGGAACTCATTTTATAATACGTGGTTTGAGCAGTCAGAAGAATAGTGATTGTATCCCCTGAGTTGAAGTATTCTATTTTTTAAATGCAGCCTGACTCCATTAGGTTTTTGGAAGGCTCATTACAATGTCATCTCATAATGAGCATTGAATCAACTGAAATCCATTTTCACATAAATTGGTTTTAGTATAGGTATATTATTTCCTGACATTAAGGTTCCTCTTTCTTAGCTATTAGATTTATTCTATCTGAATAAAGTTTAACTATTAGCAACCATCTAACAAATCTTATTTATTGACTTTAAATATTTGTTAAAGTATAATATTCATCATTATATGTGAAAATCTTTGTGTTTAAATTCAGGTGACCCTGACTTGGGAACTAGTTCATTCCTGGATAACAAAAAGCTGCAAAGTGGAATCAGTAGAATTCAAACTTAATTTTCTTAACAAATCTTATTTATTGACTTTAAATATTTGTTAAAGTATAATATTCATCATTACATATGAAAATCTTTGTGTTTAAATTCAGGTGACCCTGACTTGGGAACTAGTTCATTCCTGGATAACAAAAAGTTGCAAAGTGGAATCAGTAGAATTCAAACTTAATTTTCTAGACTATTATATTATAAAATGGGGTCCTTTCAGCAGATTAAAAGATTAACCCTAAGGCTTCACTCTTTTGTAATAGTACTATGCAATATATGCTTCTTATGGCCTCCTGGTGGGTTTACAGGAAAGTTATTTCTCTGGTTTTTGATTTTGAACTTGACCATGTGATTTGTTCTGACAATTGAGATTAGCAGCAGAAAAGAAATGTAGTTGCATGACTAAGCTTTTCTTCTGGGAGAGTCTGAGGGCTAATCTGAGAAAAATAAGACCTTCCCCAGGAAGGCACTGACCTTCGGAGGATCAAGAGAGTCTTATGAAAGGAAATTCCTTTATTTTAAAGGAGAGGGCCTAGCAACATTTTCAATACAATTTGAAAATTTCCAGGGACCAGTGATTCAAGTGTGGCCATCATTCTTTCCCGTTTTGAATGGCAGTGTTTATTGCAGTGATCCTGTCCCCCTTTGCCAATCATTGAACTTGTCTTTTTAATTCCCAAATCTATAGACAAAGAGTGCCACATTTGAGCCTGATGTAGATGAGGACATAAAATGGATGTTTTGTTTGGGTGAATTTTTGAGTGCCTTTGGATAAGGATGAACGCATTTTGCTTATAGCAGGTATCTTAGTGTTTGCCCTGGTATAACAGGATGCCATAGAATAGGGAATTTATAAAAGATGGAAATTTATCTTTTCACAGTTCTAGAGACTGGAAATTCCAAGGCCAAAGTGCTGGCATCCAGTATGTGGCGATGGCTTTCTTGGTGGGCCGTCACATGGCAGAAGGCAAAAGAGCAAATGCACTCTGGCAAATGATTTTTATAAGGGCATTAATCCATTCATAAGGGCTAAGCCCTCATGACCTAAATACCTCTTATTAGGCCCCACTTCCTAATACTGTCACATTGGCGATTAAGTTTCTAACACAAGAATGTTGGGGGGTGCAATCAGACCATAGTAGTAAGTAGTTGTAAACAACAAGGTGATTGTGGCAAATTAAATGACTGATAACCACTTTTAAAACTTCCTAATAGTAATCTGATCAAAGCCTAATGTAGTGTTGGCATTCAGTGGCCTGTGTGCCAAATCTAGCTTTTTCTTTTGTAAAATCTTCAGTTAATATGTAATAATGGTCTCTACATTCTTAAAGCCATTTAAAAACAACAAAGAATAATATTCAGAAGAGATATATGTGGTTGGTAAAACCTAAAGCATTTTCTTTTTTTTCTTTCTTTCTTTTTTTTTTTTTATTAAATCATAGCTGTGTACATCAATATGATCATGGGGCACCATACACTTGGTTCATAGAATATTTGACACATTTTCATCTCATTAGTTGACATAGCCCTCCTGGCATTTTCTTAGTTACTTTGCCAAGACATTTACATTCCACATTTGTCAAGGCTCACATGTACCCTTGTAAGATGCACCACAGGTGTGATCCTTTCAATCCCCCTCCCTCTACGCACCTCCCCTCTCCCTCCCCACGCTTTCCCCCTTCCCCCTGTTCTTAGGTTGTAACTTGATTATAGCTTTCATGTGAAGGTCCTAAGTTAGTTTCATAGTAGGGGTGAATACATTGGATATTTTCTCTTCCATTCTTGAGACACTTTACTGAGAAGAATATGTTCCAGCTCCATCCATGTAAACATGAAAGAGGTAAAGTCTCCATCTTTCTTCAAGGCTGCATAATATTCCATGGTGTACATTTACCACAATTTGTTAATCCATTCGTGGATCGATGGGCACTTGGGTTTTTTCCACGACTTAGCAATTATGAATAGGGCTGCAATAAAGATTCTGGTACAAATATCTTTGTTATGATGTGGTTTTTGGTCTTCTAGGTATATGCCCACCAGAGGAATTACAGGATTGAATGGCAGATCTATTTTTAGATCTCTACGTGTTCTCCATGTATCTTTCCAAAAGGAATGTATTAGTTTGCATTCCCACCAGCAGTGCAAAAATGTTCCTTTTCTCCACATCCGCACCAACATCTCTGGTCTTGAGATTTTGTGATATAGGCTAGTCTCACTGGAGTTAGATGATATCTCAAAGTAGTTTTGATTTGCATTTCTCTGATGATTAAAGATGATGAGCATTTTTTCATATGTCTGAAGGCCACTCTCCTGTCTTCTTCGGAGAAGTTTCTTTTCAAGTCTCTTGCCCAGCCTGTGATGGTATCCCTTGTTCTTTTCTTGCTAATGCGTTTGAGTTCTCTGTGGATTCTGGTTATTAAACCTTTGTCAGAGACATAACCAGCAAATATCTTCTCGCATTCTTTGGGCTGTTTGCTTGCTTTACTTACTGTGATCTTGGATGTGCAGAAGCTTTTTAGTTTGATCAAGTCCCAAAAGTGTATTTTTGAAGCTGCTTCAGTCGCCTGGGCGGTCCTTCTCATAAAAAATTCACCCAACCCAATTTCTTCAAGGGTTTTCCCTGCACTCTCTTCCAGTATTTTTATAGTTTCATGTCTTAAGTTTAGGTCTTTAATCCAGTAAGAGTCTATCTTGGTTAGTGGTGAAAGGTGTGGATCCAGTTTCAGTCTTCTACAGGTTGCCAGCCAGTTCACCCAGCACCGTTCGTTAAATAGGGAATCTTTTCCCCACTGGATGTTTTTAATTGGCTTGTCAAAGATTAAATAATGGTAAGTAGCTTGATTCATCTCTTGGTTCTCTATTCTGTTCCAGACATCTACTTCTCTGTTTTTGTGCCAATACCATGCTGTTTTGATCACTATCGATTTGTAGTATAGTCTGAGGTCTGGTAGTGTAATTCCTCCTGCTTTGTTTTTTTTTTTTTTTTTTAAATATGGAAATCATATATATTTTTTCTTTTTTCACTTTTTTTATTTGAAAGGCAATTATTATTTATTTTGAGAACTTTTTTAAACAATCAGATTTTCCTAGTTTTCTTTTTATTTTTTTATTAAATCATAACTGTATACATTGATATGATCATGGGGCATCATACACTCGCTTCATAGACCATTTGACACATTTTTATCACAATGGTTAACATAGCCTTTCCGGCGTTATCTCAGTTACTGTGCCAAAACATTTACATTCTACATTTACCAACCTGCTTTGTTTTTATTTTTGAGTAATGTCTTGGCTATTTGAGTTTTTTTCTGATTCCATATAAAACGAAGTATTGTTTTTTCAAGATCTTTAAAGTATTAAGTGGAACTTTAATAGGGATTGCGTTGAAGTTAAATATTGCTTTGGGTAGTATGGACATTTTAACAATATTGATTCTTCCCAGCCATGAGCATGGTATGTTTTTCCATTTATTAACAATCTAGGCTATCTCTTTTCTTAGAGTTTCATAGTTCTCTTTATATAGATCTTTCACATCCTTTGTTAGATAAACTCCCAAATATTTCATCTTCTTTGGCATTACTGTGAATGGGATAGAGTCCTTAATTGTTTTTTCAGCTTGACAATTGTTGGTATATATAAAGGCTACTGATTTATGAATGTTGATTTTGTAACCTGAGACGTTGCTGTATTCCTTGATCACTTCTAAGAGTTTTGTAGTAGAGTCCCTAGTGTTTTCCAGATATACTATCATATCATCTGTGAAGAGCGAAAGTTTGATCTCTTCTGACCCTATGTGGATGCCCTTGATCGCCTTTTCTTCCCCAATTTCGGTGGCTAAAACTTCCATTACAATGTTAAAAAGCAATGGAGACAATGGGCAGCCTTGTCTGGTTCCTGATCTGAGTGGAAATGATTCCAATTTAACTCCATTCAATATGATATTGGCTGTGGGTTTGCTGTAGATGGCCTCTATCAGTTTAAGAAATGTCCCTTCTATACCGATTTTCTTAAGTGTTCTGATCATGAAGGGATGTTGGATGTTATCAAAAGCTTTTTCTGCATCAATTGAGAGAATCATATGATCTTTGTTTTTTACTTTGTTTATGTATTGAATTACATTTATAGATTTACGTATATTGAACCAGCCTTGAGACCCTGGGATAAAGCCAACTTGATCATGATGTGTGATTTGTTTGATATGTTGCTGGATTCTGTTTGTTAGGATTTTGTTGAATATTTTTGCGTCTATATTCATTAGTGATATTGGTCTATAATTTTCTTTTCTTGTTGGGTCTTTTCCTGGTTTGGGGATCAGGGTGATGTTTGCTTCATTGAACATGTTGGGGAGTCTTCCTTCTTTTTCTACCTTTTGGAACAGTTTGAGTAATATAGGTACTAATTCCTCTTTAAAGGTTTGGTAGAATTCTGATGTGAAACCATCTGGTCCCGGACTTTTCTTTTTGGGGAGGTTTTGTATGGTTGATGTTATTTCCGAACTTGAAATGGGCCTGTTCAACATTTCCACTTGATTCTGGTTAAGTCTTGGAAGGTGACAAGCTTCCAAGTATCGGTCCATTTCCTTTAGATTTTCATGTTTCTGAGAGTAAAGTTTCTTGTAATATTCATTAAGGATTTTTTTGATTTCTGAGGAGTCTGTTGTTATTTTGTCCTTGTCATTTCTGATTGATGAGATTAGAGATTTTACTCTTTTTTTCCCAATCAGTTTGGTCAATGGTTTATCTATTTTGTTGACCTTTTCAAAAAACCAGCTTTTTGATTTATTGATCTGTTGTATTATTCTTTTGTTTTCAATTTCATTTAGTTCTGCTCTGATTTTGGTTATTTCTTTTCTTCTACTGGGTTTGGGGTTGGAGTGTTCTTCCTTTTCCAGTTGCTTGAGATGTCCCATTAAGTTGCTAACTTCCTCTCTTTCCGTTCTCCGGAGGAAGGCTTGCAGCGCTATGAATTTCCCTCTTAGAACTGCCTTTGCAGTGCCCCAGAGGTTCTGATAGTTCGTGTCTTCATTGTCGTTTTGTTCCAAAAATTTGGCAATTTCCTTCTTGATCTCATCTCTGACCCAGCTATCGTTCAGCATGAGGTTATTTAACTTCCATGTTTTTGTATGAATATGTAGATTCCTGTTGTTACTCAGCTCAAGTTTTATTCCATGATGGACCGAGAAGATGCATGGAATAGCCTCTATTCCTTTAAATTTACTGAGGTTAGATTTGTGACCTAAGATGTGATCGATTTTGGAGTAAGTTCTGTGGGCTGATGAGAAGTATGTGTATTCAGTTTTGTTAGGATGAAATGTTCTGTAGATGTCTGCTAGATCTAAATGCTGGATGGTTAGATTTAAATCTAAAATTTCTTTACTCAGCTTTTTGTTGGAGGATCGATCCTTCACTGCCAAAGGAGTGTTAAAATCTCCAACTAATATGGAGCTGGAGGAAATCAAGTTGCTCATGTCTGTTAGAATTTCTCTTATGAATTGACGTTCATTCTGATTGGGTGCATAGATATTAATAATTGAAATCTCATCATATTGAGTATTACCCTTAACAAATATGAAGTGACC
This sequence comes from Nycticebus coucang, assembly GCF_027406575.1. Lineage (NCBI taxonomy): Eukaryota > Metazoa > Chordata > Mammalia > Primates > Lorisidae > Nycticebus > Nycticebus coucang. Next base: position 80,449,049 of record NC_069786.1, read on the forward strand.
ATTCTTGTCCTTCCTTACTTTTGTTCGTTTAAAGCCTGTTGTGTCTGCAAATAAAATTGCAACACCTGCTTTTTTCTGGTTACCATTTGCCTGAAATATGGATGACCATCCTTTCACCCTGAGTCTGTATTTGTCTTTTAAGTTAAGATGTGACTCTTGTAAGCAACAGATATCTGGTCTGAGTTTTTGTATCCAGTCAGCTAACCTATGTCTCCTTAGAGGACAGTTTAAGCCATTCACATTAATGGAGATTATTGATAAGTTTGGTGAAATTTTGGGTATCGAGTTTTTCAAAAGTCCAGTGGACAATTTTAATCTTTTTGCCCTTGTAGAAGTTGGAGTTTGATCAGAAGTTTCTAAGTGAGTTTACATTTGTAGTAGAGGATTGGGTTGGTCATTGTGGAGGATGGTCTGAGAATATCCTGAAGAGCTGGTTTGGTTGTGGCAAATTTCTTCAACATATGAATGTCGTTAAAGTATTTAATTTCTCCATCATAGATGAAACTCAGTTTAGCTGGGTACAAGATCCAGGGTTGAAAGTTATTTTGGTTTAGGAGATTAAAAGTTGATGATCACCCTCTTCTGGCTTGAAAAGTTTCAGCAGAGAGATCTGCAGTCATTCTAATGTTCTTAGTTTTGTAGGTAATGGCTTTCTTTCGCCTGATAACCTTGAGAATTTTCTCCTTCATGTTGACTTTTGTGCAGCTAATTATGATATGTCTGTGGGATGACTTGTTGGGGTTGAATCGTGCTGGAGTTCTGAAACTGTCTTCTATCTCAATTTCCGAATCTCTAGGCATGTCTGGAAAATTCTCTTTCATAATTTCATGCAAAAGGGCCTCTGTGCCCATCGATGCCACTTCATCATTTTCTGAAACTCCTATTATTCGTATATTTGCTTTCTTCGAATTATCCCAGAGCTGTCTAAGAGAAAGATCCGTTTTTGCTCTCCATTTCTCTTCCTCTTTGACAGTTTGGGAGCATTCGAAGGCTTTATCTTCTATGTCAGAAATCCTTTCTTCTGCTTGGTCCATTCTGTTGCTGAGGGATTCTACTGTATTTTTCATATCTTTAAGGGCTGCAAATTCTTGCTTCAGTGTGTCTAAGTCTTTGGTGGTTTTGTCTTTAAATTCATTAAATTCTTGAGACAACTTTTGAATTTCTCCTCAGATTCCTAATTCCATTTTATCAATCTTGTATGCAATCCAAATTCTGAATTCGATTTCTGACATGTCTGCCAGTTGTTTATGAATGGGATCTTCAATTATATCCGCCATTTCTTTCCTTGGGGGGGTTGATCTATTGTGGTTATTCATGTTACCGGAGAACATGATTCCGCCCCATGGTTGTTTTACTCCCTTTGATTTTTCCCCTAGGGTTTTTGTTGAGGGCCCATTCAATGTTGTAGCCTGAGAGACTGGGGCCCTGTCTGGTGTGGTGGGGCTGAGTGGTTCTGACTTATTGTCAGCTGGCTTCTGTTTGACCTCAGTGAAGCACTTACTCTGGGTTGAAGTCTCAGTTCTCTGAGTCGGCCCTACCCTGGATGTTTTCGGGGTCTGTGAGTCACCTCAGGCAAATCCTATACTCAGGGGTGGCCTCCTCTGGTTGCCCAGGGAGGCAGGGGGTATGGCTTCAGCCGCCTCAGGGAACTGCCACTCTGATGTGGGTCTCCCCCATCCCCACTCCTGTGTCCCAGAGTCAGGACTGACCAGCCACAGTTTGGGCACTGTCTGTGCCCTGACAAATCCCTCAAGAATCTGGACTCCTGGGGGATAGGCCTCCTGATTCCCAGAGTGAGGGTGGGGTGGGGCGCTGGGAGCTCAGAGCCGCCAGCAGCAAGCTCACTAAATTCCTCCCAATCTTTGGCTCCACCGCACGGCTGCGGCCCAAGCCTCCAGGCTTCAGAGTGAGGGCGGGGTGGGGGAAGCAGCTAGAGCCCATAACCGCTAGGCAGCAAACAGACTCAGCTCCACCCAGTTCCTTGCCCAGCCACATGGCATGAGCTCAGGTCTCCAGACCACAGAGCGAGGGCGGGGGGAGTGCTGGGGGCTCAGAGCCAGCAGGGGCTCCAAGCTGCAGGGAGCCCAGTCAGCAGCGAGCAAATTCAGTTCCTCCCAGTCTCCTGCCCGGTTGTACCGCCACAGCTCAAGCCTTCAGGCTTCAAAGTGGGGGCGGGGTGGGGGAGCGGCTGGAGCCCAGAACCGCCGGGCAGCGAACAGACTCGGGTCCCCCCAGTTCCCTGCCCAGCCACACTGCAGGAGCTCAGGTCTCCAGAGCACAGAATGAGGGTGGGGGAGCGCCTGGAGCCCAGAACCAGCAGGGGCTCCGAGCCGTAGGGAGCCCGGTCAACAGTGAGCAAATTCAGTTCCTCCCAGTCTCTCGCCTGGTTGTACCATCGCAGCACAAACCTTCAGGCTTCAGAGTGGGGGCGGGGTGGAGGGAGCGGCTAGAGCCCAGAACTGCTGGGCAGCAAAAAACAGACTCAGCTCCACTCTGCTCCCTGCCCAGTCACACAGCAGGCGCTCAGGTCTCCAGGCCACAGAGCGAGGGCGGGGGGAGCGCCAGGAGCTCAGAGCAGCCAGTAGCGAGTTCGACTGAGTTATATGCCTGGTTATATTGTTGCCTAAGGAGGGCTGCTGCACCTCGCCTCGGGGAAGCGCCACCCTGGTGAGGGTCTCCCTCTGCTGACTGTCCTCACCTCTCTCCCATGCCCCAGAATCAGCGCTGACCAGCTGCAGCTCAGGGACTGTCCTCTCCCCTTTAGGAGTCACCCAAGAATCCGAACTCCTGGGGGACATGCTTTCAGACCTCAGAGAGAGTGGAAGGAAGTGCTGGGAGCTCAGAATTGCCGGCAAAGGATATTTCCAGATTTATACAGTTTTATGCCTGGCAGGAGAACACCTAGGCATCCTAGTAAGGGAGGTAGGTCCAGTTTGTAGTAGGTCTCTCCCATGAAGTGTAGTGGGAGGGCCTTTGATTCCTGCCCTTTTGTTTGTGGGGCCCTTAAGCCGATCAGGTGGGGGAGGGGGGACTCCCATCTGCTTGGTGATGGGTTTTGTACCTTTTGTTTGCTTCCTTGTGGTCACAGCTCTCCTCAGTGGGATTGATGTGCGTTCTCCAACTTTCTCGCTTGGTGTTGCTTGAATCCATCAGGTTACTTGCTAAATTTTCGTCCCCTAACTCTCCTTCAGGACGGGAGCCTCTGTGGAAAGCTGGCTTCAGTCTGCCATCTTCCCATCATCCTAAAGCATTTTCTATCTGGCCTTTAACAGAAAAAGTTTGGCCTAGTGGAAAGCAAAGTGTACTTCCCAGCCCTGAACTTTGGGCTATGCTGTGTGACTTGCTTTGGTCAATGGTATGTCAGCAGACGCGATGTGAACAGAGGCTTGAGAAATGTTTGGGAGTAGTGCTTGATTGCTGGGGATTTTTTCCCCTAAGATTTAAAATACTTTAAAGTATAAAATATAGAATGTATGTGGAGAAATACAGAAAACAAAAAGGTAGAACTCAATGATGCCTTACAAAGCAAACAGCTACATATCTGTCATCCAGGTCAAGAAATGAACGTTGGCATCATGTCCAAATCCTGGTGTGCCTCCTCTACCTGCAAAGGCAGCCGCTGTGTCATACACGTATGTGTGCTGGTTTTCCAAATCAAATATTCATCAGTAATTTTTCCTTCTTGGTGGACAATGCAAGGACCTTTGTACTGGACCTTAGTACTCTTTTATTCAGTTGAGTCCCTCCTGACATATATGTCATTTTTGTCATTATTCTGTCTACATTTAGATTCAATGAGACATTTATTTTGTTTTACATTTAACATTCATTTGGATTTACCTATATATTTATAACTTTTATTTATCTTCATATCTTTCTATGTCTGTGAGCTTCTTTCTGATTTTATTTTCCTTTGATATTAAGGGTTCCTTTTAGTACAAATTTGTTGGTATTGGTATTTTAGCCTTTGTCTGAAAATATTTTATTTCTCCTAAATTTCTCATAATTATTTTTTACTGAATGTAGAATTCTAGGAATTCTTTCTTTCTTTATTTGTTTTTGTGTTTTTTTTTTCCCCTCTATTGAGAGGACAGCATAGGTTTTCTTTTTCTTTCTTCCTTCCTTCCTTTTGGTAAGTTTTGATATGTGTATATACAGGCAATCCTCAAATTAAAAATGAGATAGGTTCTGTAGGTTTGTATATAAGTTGGGACAAGTACATTCATCTATTACCTATAATAGCCTCCATTTGTAAGTGTGAATTGTATGTAAGTCAGATGTTTGTAACTTGGGGACTATCTGTACCTGTGAAATCATTATCACAATCGAGATAATGAACATACCTAATAGCCCCCAAATTTCCTTAAATTGTTGTCCTCCTATTCCTTCCTGCTTTCTTCCACATCCAGGCAAAACTGATCTGTCTTTCACTATAGATTAATTTGCATTTTTTAAATTTTATATAAATAAGATCAAAGAGCATGTGCTCTCTTTTGCCTAGTTTCTTTCACTCAGCATAATTATTTTGGAATCCATCCATATTGTAGTACATATCTTCTTCCATTGAATTCTATTGGATTTGAATATAGAAATTTATCCGCTTACGTACTGACGGACATTTGAGTGGTTCTTGTCCTTACGATGTTACAGGCAGCATACAGAAAATCAACAGATATGCTATAATTTCTTGGGAAAGGTGTAATAAGGAAAGAATACAGACTGCTGTGTGAGAACCTAAAAGTGGCCGTTTACTCAGACCTGAGGGTTTGGTGTGATCAGGTGCTCAGCACAAGACCATTCTCAATCTTTCTGAAATCTTGATTTATTTAAAGTGGGGAGAGACCTCTATTTTTAAAGACATCAGCAGCTTATTTTTCCTGTTGCTTTAAGAAGGAAAGCAACAATTCCACACTTGGGGGCAGATTACTTTACTTTAGTTTTTTTTTTTTGTCTTTGTTTTGGAGTGGTGGGAGTCTCTTAGTGGGACTTTTGGTTATTCATTGCAAAACCAAGATTCTGTTCTGGAATGGAAAGGTTAAGACAGTGAGGAAGTAAACTGATTTTTATGATGCTGTAGAAGTTTTTTTTTTTTTTTTCAAGTGAGTTTATCTTCAGCAGATTATTATAACCACTGGGGCATGGACAAGAAAGAGATTGGAGGTAAAGTAGGAAACTTAATTTTTTCTACTTACTCTTATGGCTCCAGCTTGGCTAAGGCAAGAGATGCTGGATTCTGGTTGGGAAGAAAGACCCTCCTTGGGGGATTAGGGGTTGGCCTCACTAGAAGGTGGTCTTCTGTAGAAGGCCATGTTCTTTGATCTTTATAGATGTTGATGGTTAGATTCAGTTTTCAGGTTTTCTTTTCTAACTTGCCATTCCTTTGTCTATTCTCAATAATTTGTTAATATTTTACTTTAAACACTGTAGCCTGTTCATGACCGTATTTTGTTAAACTGAAGGGATTTTCTCTTTCTAAGTGTAGTTGGCAGAATTCTAAATTGCCTTCTGCCTTCTGCTCCCTGGTGTTTATGTCTTAAGTCAGTAACTTTCAACCCATGTGCCATGAGAGAATCTTAGGTGTGTTGCAAAAAATTTTAAAGATCATTAATTAAATTATTTTCAAAAGAAGTTGAAGAACTGTAAGTATTTTCTTTTACTCTTTTTTTTTTGATCAACATAATTTAAGTGTGTTGCAGAAATTTAACTGAGATAAAAGCGGTTGAAAAAATGCAATCTCCTTCCCTTGAATGTGGGTGAACCTTGTGAATGTGATAGGATATCACTCTTGTGATTTTATTATTTCATAAAGTGAAAGAGATTTCACAGAAATAATGAAGGTCCCTAATCATTTGACTTGGAGTTAATCAAAAGGGAAGTTATATAGGCAATCCTGAAATATCTCAGGTGAGCCCCTTAGGAGAAAAAGAAATAGTAGCAGACACCCTCCTGCTGGCCTGAAAGAATTCTGTAAGCCCACCAAGCTGGGAGAGGAGGAGGCCATGTGGCCAGGGCTTGAGGGCAGCCTCCCGCAGCTGAGAGCAGTCTCTGTCTCACAGCAAGCAAGAAACCAGGGATCTTAGTCAGAAAGCCAAGAATCAGTGAGCTGGCAAGTGGATTCTGAGCCTCAAACGAGTTTTCAATCCATTTGACACCTTGATAGCAGCCTGGAGTAAAAGATCTAACTACTCCATACCTGGAGTTCTAATTCACAGAAACTAAGATAACTGATGGGTATTGTTTTAACCCATCAGTTTATGATAATTTCTTATGCAGCAATAGAAAACTGACACACCAGTAGAGAGATACATGGTGGGAGAACAGCAGCCTCTAGAAGCAGATATGAAGAAAAGCAGATAAGGAGGGTGATCTGGAGGAGGCAGACAGCCTGGGGAGGGAAGCAGCAACTGGAACAGGTTTATTGGATGTTTCCTTTGAGACTTATAGAAATACGTAGGGAGAAAATCCAAGTAGACATTGCTTTTCCTACAGAATCATTTGCTCACTGAAGAAAAGTTTGGTATCTGTATTTTAGAGAACTTGGTGACTTCTATTTCATACTTTCTGTGCCTGGCATTATGCTAGGAGCTGGGTATTCACTGATCAGCAAGACAGATGATGTCCCTGTCCTCATGGGCTGCTAATGTAATGGAGAACACAATTCAAAAATAAGCAATTACAGTAGAGCATGAGTGCTGTGATGAAGAAAAGACGGTTATGTGGAATATGTAGCAATGGCATACAATCTGAATGTTGGGTGGTCCAAGAAGGCTTCCTAGAACAGGGGGCCTATCACCTGATCCTAAAAGATGACCCAGACCTGGCCAGGTGCACTAGGGAAGGTGGAATCATCTCCTTGACACAGAAAATAGCATGGCTGAGGTCTAGAAGCAAGAGGTAGCATAACCTTTGAGGAACTGAAGGTGGTTTAGTATGGTGAGAGCAGAGAACAAAGGGATACCGGAAAAGCAAGGGGCTGGTGAGCTAAGCAGGGCTCAGATCATGGGTAGCATGGTAAGTCTTGTCAATGACTTTAACTTTCTTTCTTTCTTTTTTTTTTAAATTTCAGATTAATATGATTGTACAAACCATTGGGTTATAATGTTTGCTTTTGTTAGGCAAGGTCCCCATTATAGTTGTGCCTCTTACCCAGATGGTGTGTCATATAACCTTACATGGTTCCCCATTTGGTGAGAGTTAACTTTCATGTTGACAGCAAAGGGAGTTTACTAAAGAATTTTCTTTTTTTCCTGCGTCTGCCTCCCAAGAAGCTGGGACTACTGTAGGCATGCACCACCATACCTGGCTAATATTTTAAAAAATTATTTCTTTTTACAATTTTTAAAATTTCAGGATATTATAGTGATAGACTCTTGTTGGTTACGTAAATTTCTTTTGTACAATTTGAGTTAAAATTGTAAGTAAGCCCATCAGTTTTAAGTATGTTTTATGTTCATCTCCATTTAAAATTGTTTAGTGGCAAGTTAAATTGGAACTAATTGGCTACTAAAGAATTTTAAATAGAGATGAGAATAAAACATCTTATAATGGAGAAGCATAAATCCTATGTACTCAATTTTGATATGAGGACAATTAATGACAATTAAGGTTATGGGGGGGGAAGCAGAAAGAGGGACGGAGGGAAGGGGGTGGGGCCTTGGTGTGTGTCACACTTTATGGGGGCAAGACATGATTGCAAGAGGGACTTTACCTAACAATTGCAATCAGTGTAACCTGGTTTATTGTACCCTCAATGAATCCCCAACAATAAAAAAAAATAAATAAATAAAACATCTTATAATCTTAAACAATTATTCTGAATGCAGTATAGAGAATGATTTGGAGAAGGGCACAGCTAGAGGTAGGAGGATGAAAAACAGTTTTTAATGTCCTTTTGAGGAAAAGCAATGACAAAACATTATCGTCATGCTAGTAATTTAGTACAGACTTTTATTTTAAGGTAACATTGGTAGTGGATAACTCTCTGCCTCGGCTGATTCAAACATTTTGGTAGTGCCTTCTCAATCAAGTCGTGGCTGAAGCTGACAGCTTTCAAGCTGATGTTCCTTTCTTAGCACGGTTAGGTCACGGCATGTTTACCTACAGATTGTGTACAACTTCTTTAGGAGCTTGCCTTGTCTTGTTTTGTCTTGTCCTGATAGGGAGCCAGAAATACAGGTGTGGTATACTGTGAAATGTTTTTGTTTAGAGCTAGCTCATTAGAAGAAGAGCTAAGGAGAGCAAAGGAACTCATTGCTATTACTTTGTGACGAAGAGGAGAATTCATCCTCTTTCTCATTAATGGACAGATATTGGTGTAGTTTAATGCACATTCTCAAGTCTCTGGAACTCTTGAGTCATTTTTATTTTTCAGAGTGGTCCAAATGGAAAACAGATATGATACTGTCTAATTCCACTTGATTGTATTGTGGATGAATAATGAGGATTTCTTAAGGAAAATATAAATATAATTTTATTTAGAAAGTTACTATAAAAAATCCCATTAATGATTACACAGTTCAACTTCAGGATGGAAGAACTAGATCAAGAATGCCAAAACATATCTGATTTGAAAGAGTTCTGGTTGATTAAGAATAGTTGATTGAGGCTATGCATGGTGGCTCATGCCTATAATCTTAACACTCTAGGATGCTGAGGTGGGTGGATTGTCTGAACTCACAAGTTCGAGACCAGCCTGAGCAAGAGTGAGACAGCGATTCTAAAAATAGCTGGGTGTGTGGTGGGTGCCTGTAGTTCCAGCTACTTGGGAGATTGAGGCAAGAGAATCACTTGAGCCCAAGAGTCTGAGGTTGCTGGGATCTATGACACCACGGCATTCTACCCAGGGTGATAGAGTGAGACTCTGTCTCCAAAAAAAGAAGAAAAAAATAGTTGATTGGAGTGCTCCATGAGAAAGATTTTGTCACTGACATATGCTCTTTGGAAAATTAGTGAAATCTGTCTGGGCTGCATTCTTTATTAAGCAGCCTTCCTAGATCCAGATATGAACAGCCTATGCAATAAAATTTAGGGTCTCATAATTTTTATTATCCAAGACAAAAATTTTTGAATTTTTCTTCCAATTCATAGGGCTTATGTATGTGCAACTGGAAAGTCATTTCTCACTAGAGCAGGAAAGTCCTGGTTAAGGCAAGAAGCTGATTTCACTTACCTCAAATGTTGATAAACCCTAAAAGTTCAGTGTTAAGTATTATACAGGATTTGCCTTCTGAATATACAGTTATGTCATGGTGAGTCCTTAATCCTTATCATTTGACTTAAGATTGCTCTAGGAACTACATATTACTACTTATCAGAGTGTTTTTGTAAAAATCAGCAAAGAATAATTTTGCAGCATAGAAATATTCTATGTAGGTTAGGTCTGACCTTCTAAACCCATACTCGCTTCTGATTCAGAGAACTTAATTTGACTTCCCTCTTTATCTCTCCTTTACTCCATACTTCTCTTGTTTTTGTGTTGTGTTCCTCCTTTCTTTCCATCCTCTCTTTCACAGTTGTTCAAAGGTGATTTCCTCAGGAAAACCTTTTCTTACTTTGGAGACTGTATTGGTCCCTTTTGCTTAGTTTGATCTGTTTCTAGATACTGCTGTCTCATAACACCACAGTTTACAATTACATACTGTTATGATTCTTTGATTAAGGTTTGTCTCCCCCACTAGACTGTAAACTCCATGAGATCAGGGTCCATGCTTGTTTTACTCATATTCTATGCCCAGAGCCTGATGGGCACATCTCTGTGCCTAGGACAGAGAAGGAATTCAACAAATATTTGTTGTATACATGAAACTTATAAATAATTTTGACGTAGCAGTAAAATGTAAATAAAATTATACCAGTGATAGAGACTGGGGATTTAAAACTGTTCTATCTTCAAGGATAACACTTGGCTGGGAGGAAGCATGGTGGAGAATGGAGGGGCGTTCTGTGAAGTGGGAACTGCACATTCATGGAGACACCATACATGGCAAAGAAGAGGGGAAGTCATTTGAGGGGCTGAGGCATGGAGGGCATGGGGATAGATTGTTGTCATTCTGCTCCTAGGGATGAAAAGTTGAGGGGATGGCATGAAAAATAAACTCTTACACTAAGTTATTTTCAAAGAAATAAGTGATGAGACTCGGAGAGGTGAGTAGCTTCACGTACTAAGAGGTAGCAAGGAAGTGCCACCCTGAAGAAAAACCTCAAGGGTCTTTTATTGAAGCAGGAAAAATCCATACGTGCTTGATGTAGGGAACATACAAAGTTAATTATAGATAGAAGGAAACAAAGCAGCTTTGTGGTGCCAGTGAATTGAGGAAACAATGGGAAGAAAGAAGAGTTTATCATAAGATTATAAAGTACAAAGAAACCGTTACAATGCCTTACTAATCTATATCTTAACTCTTAAGCAATTTCATCCTTTGCGCCTTTTCCAGCCTGTGACCATTAGATCTACATCTAAACTGCTAAATACTCCTGACCTTCTGGAGGTGTCCTGAAGGTCATGTGATCAGTATGGGGAGATAGTAGAGGAATTCAGGCTGTTGCCATAGATCCTCAGGAATGTCAACCTAGCTAAACTCTAACCCACAATAGAGGAGTCTTAAGTGGCATGCAGATTGCTCAATAAAGGCCTGTGATTCTGTTGTAGGCAATTTTGGCACGATCTTTCAAAAAGTTATGGGGAATTTTGAAGAATTTTAAACAGAGACAATATGATCATATTTTTACCGTAGTAAATTCATGGATTTGAAGACTGAGACTGGAAGCAAGGGCTTCTGTTAGAAAAGTATTTAGTCTTTCAGGCCAAACATGAAAACAGCATTTACTAAAGACGTGAAGTAGAACCAGAGAAAAGAAGATGAAATTGACATCAGGATGTGGTGGCTGGAAATGAGGAGGTGTGTGCGGATAGAAGTAGCTTAGACTCTTGTTGGGACAGCCTGGCCTGGGTTCAGCCCTGAGGAAGGTGGTGGGTAGTGATTGGGAAAAGCTTTGTGTAGGAGGAATAAGACTCTGAATTGGGATCCTTTGTATAAGGATTCTATAAACACTCATCACCTCTTTTGTTTTTTTTCCATATGGCTTCGAGGCATTTGGGACAAGTCCAGAAAATTTAGGGAAGGAGGGTTTTTAACTGGGAAGAGAACATAAAAAATAAATTTTACTTAGGTCTTTTAATTCTGGTCATGGCTTGTCCTTTCTCAAGGAAGAATATTTAATCAGAGGTACAGCCTGCCTGTGTCTCTATCTATGGTTTCCTCTGATTATATATTCTTTGAGGAAAATGAATAAATTATAGAAAATAATTAAGATATATTTTAGGCTAAGTTGCATAAAAGGCTGAGAGGCTGTGATAGGATGTGTGGGAATGATGTGTTTTTTTGACTTTAACACATGTCTTTGTGTTAGAACAGCATGTTGTTCTAAGTATCAAAAACTTGGTCATTGATTTATTATACTTTAAGCATCATTTAAGACCTAAAATAGTGCTAAGAGACTCCGTGAATGATTGGCTATTATTGTATCCCTGCCTATGGAAGACTTAAATATCATGACTCCAACTTGAAATAACAGGTACAACAAATTGACTCAATTTGTCGATTTCAAGTCTGCAGAGAGCTCTAGTTCTAGAGAATGTGAAAGTTAAGCAAATTTTACATCTGACAGGATAACCACAATCTCTTCCCTCATGCTATAGGCATAGCATGTACTTTCTAATAGTCTTCCTTCGTTTCTGATTCAAAACCTTCAAATTGATATAAAAGCATTTAATGGGCTTTTAAAGGAGTATCCCCTTAAAACAACCTCTTTAATGAGTAGCAAAGCTAAGTCACTCTGTAGCAGAAAGGAGATTTTCCTGAGACTTAAAAGACATGAATTATTTCCCTAGCTCTCCAGGGACTAGAGATATAACCTTCCGCATGCTCTTTCTCTCTCTGGTGGCTTTGTTTGCCATTACCAATATATAAAATCTGGATAATCATCCTCCCACTGGCATCCCTTGTGGGAAGGTTATGCAGACAGATGTTATCATATCTGCAAAATGCTGTAAAAGAAAATGTCTCCATGAATATAAAGGATTATTGCTGCTGCCTTGGCCCTAATACTCTAATTTCATACTGTTTGATGCAATATGAGTTCAGCACATTCTCTCCCTAGTGCTTAGAAATATCTAGCTGAAGATTCAAACCAAGAGAGACTTGTCCTGCCATGGCTGAGAGGGTGTCATGGCTCTCTCTGAGAGGAGATGAAGGCTTGTTGATGCTGGAAGGAGCCATGTGTCAGAAGGCTGTGCTGGTGCCTGCCCAAGTATCTGGCACAGAGAAGCAAGAACTTACCTGGCCACAAACAGAGCAGATTCAGAGTGATTGTGTATATTGGTACATCTATATACCCGCTGCACTCAGCTTTAAGCTGAGCCACCTGACAGTTTTAAGCATTCCCATCTTGAATTTATACCCAGGGAATAGCAAACCTTTAGGACAATGACAAATTAAAGTGGACCTTTTTAGGATTAACTGATGCTGGCCTGTCAGATGGCTTTACGCACTGTTGTAAAGGCTGGCAATAATCAGTCCTCCTAATGGTAAGTGAAAGCATTTAATTGGATACTGAGATGTGATTGGGATGAAATGTCAAGGGGAAAGTGAGAAATTCAAGGTTGTTGGTCTGCCCAGTCTTATTTTAAAAGAGACATATGCTGGCAAGTTCTGGGTTAGCATTCTGGATTTGGCATTGAAAAGGAGTTTCAGAGCTTAATAGATTTAGCCGTGGGCCCCAAACTGTATCAAATGTAATTACTTCCTTTTCTTGGCTGGGTAGGGAAAAAAACTTTTAACAAATAAAAACAGATTTGGGGGAGCATTAAAGTTATAGGTTTCTATATATCATATTTACATATCTATTGCAATTTAATAATATTGCAAAATTTTAGTATGATATATGTTACATTAAAAAAGCAAATACAAGTCTTATGATTATTTGCATATTTAACCAAATGTATAAGAAATGTAAAATGGCACTTCTTTCTATAAAGTGAGTGAATATAGTATTCTAGCCTTTCTGATGGACTGTTTATTGAATTGATATTGACATGTAGTCTGACAACACTTTAAAGTATGTGTCATTAAAGTCATCTTTAAACTACTATGATTATTTGTAATAATCATATGCCACATTCCTAGCTTTTCATCATAGGAAAGTTGTTGCAGTATATAAATAGAGGATTTGTTTTGTTGTTATTGTTCATTTTACTTTAGTAGCAAGCACTGAGAGGTTTCATCAGCATTATTAGTACTAAGTGACAATTGGGTGTAAATTGTGGTGATTCTTGGGTGCTGTAGGAAAAAAGTCTCCCTCTATAAGTGTTCGACAATGGCACCAGAGAATATTAAGTAACCAAAAGACAAATTATTAATTGTTCTTTCTATAAATTCAAAGTTCAGGGGGACCAGCAAACAGTAAAAGAACTCATGCAACTTTTGAGTGGGTGTTGGAGAGTCCCTTATGACATTAAATCACATTTTTCCTGTGTAGGGAAAATCCCCCCAGCACAGACTGGAAAAGGGATTCATAGAGGTAAGTTTCTGCTTCCGCTCTATCCTTCATCGCTGCTCCCAAGCAACTGTTCTGTTTTCTCATCTCTTCTTATCAACACTAAAGCTAGTCTTACCTTTCTCACAAGGTCATTGCAAACGTTGATGAAGACAGCATTTTGCAGATTCAGACAGTCTTAGTTTGGACCTGACATACAGTATTTGACAAACAAATGAGACTTTCATTTCCTTCATTTCCCCTTCCAGCTATAAGTGGGAAAGTATGTGAGGGCCTTTCTTTATCCACCTCCCTTTTCCCACCCCAAGTGTGGCTGTCAGTTGCTTAGAAAAGAGTTCTCTTGCAGTTATTTTTGAGTCCAGGTATAATGGACGTAAGTAGGGATCGTAGCAGGGACAGGTTTTTCAGTTTTTCTGTAATTTGTTCTTATTATAGACCCAAATATACTATGTATGTGATTATTACACTGATTATAATGGTTGGCCTCTTCTCTCCCACCCCCAGCTCCATATTCCAGACTCAAAGGTTTAGAAAAACTTTTTTTTAGGATTGACAGACCTCCAATAATCAATATCCAACTAAATGGATACAACTTTTTCTCGAAACTAGCTTCTTCTTCATTCACATTGTTAAATTACATTCACTGGTCTGGAATAGTTCCAGCCATAAATAATATTAATCAAATTTCAGTTAGAATCCATTTCTACCAAAAGGACAAGGTTAACATGATTTCCTCTTGAGAATTTTTGGTTGGTTGCATTGCAGCACAAATGGTCTCAGCTGGACTACAATAGAAAAATAGTTTTAGAATAATTTTTTTTCTGAGAATAAATCTAAACATGAAGTAGTTTATAGTATTATTTCATTGTAGTAGGTATACCAGTAGTTGCAGATCAAAGCTAGTGTAATAGTATTGAAAGGGATATTTGTTGATAAAGAAACATGAATGTTGAATTTGTAATTGAATGTTGTGGCTGTACATGACTTTTGGAAAGTTTCTGGCAAGTTGAAGTTACTTGCTAAGTTAACTGTCAAAGGTCAAAATCTGATATCAATACCTCGATGTTCCATAAAAAGAACTCTCTTTTAATGACATAATGTTTCAGTCTTATGGATAAGGGAAGTTAACCTTTCTAAAATAGCACATTTTTAACATCTACTAACAATTGTCATATTAGTTTTTGCAACAAATACCTCTGTAAATGGTTTTATTTTAATTTTGAGAACTCAATAAATGGTATTCTAGAAGGAGACTGTTCAGGGTGCTCTTGCGGGTCACAGCATGAGATTTTCTATTATCAGACAGTACCATGTAAAGACTCTGCTGAGAAGGAAGGAGCAATAATTACTTCATTAGTTACATAAGAGAGTCATAGGTCTTAAGCATAAATTGATTCTGATTCATCAAGGATATTATTAAGCTGTCAAAATCTGTCAATATGAAGAGTGACAACAACATGTAAATTCCATTAAAAGGTCATTAATAAGGTCTTCAAGCTCAGGCATAGCATTTCTCTGAGTTCCTCAAAGCAAGTTTTAAGTCAGACGTCTCATAAACCTTAATGTTATAAAAAGTTTGTTGTAGGAAGAAAGTACTGGTCTTTTACAAGTTTTTAAGTTTCTGGGTCAGCCAAAATAAAACAGCAGTTCCTTTCAACCATAATACTTTTTAAATCTTGACATTTACACACCATTATTTTTAAAATCTTGTAAGCTCTGAGATGGGTTGTAGTTGATGATATATTAGTTTGTACACACGTGTAGAGATTTAAACACCTCTGGCATCGAAACAGTCACTAAATCTTGCTATTGCTTTGATAGATTTTTTTCTGTAGAAGAAAAGGAAATACAATTTTTGATAGAAAGTTTTTCCTTTATACTGTCAATTGCTAATATTAGTGGTATTTGTAAATGACAGTGTCTGAGAAGAGAGCTACTGCAATATGAATACACACACACACACTTATTTGCTTTCTATAGAAGTATCTGATAGCCACCTAGAAAAGAAGTGTCATTGCCATTTTTTTGACTGTCATAAATATAACTCAGAGTGCCAAATTGATTGAGTTTTAGCATTGTAGGTGATGGCAGTTATGATCCACATAAGTTAGTTCTTCATGTAAATGGCAGACAGGCAAAGATTAGAGCTCTTCTGTCATTTTAATGAACACTAAAGAAAAGCTATCTGTGATGCATAGAACAACAAGTCATATTCACTGAAAACAATAATAAAAGTTGGAAGTGTCAAAAAACTTTGTGAAACTTTGAATAACTAAACAAAATTTCGTATACTAATTTCTACCATTTTAAAAAGATACTAAGTATATATTGGAAAAAGATAAACAACCTGACAAGAATATACTCTGGAAATATGAGAGGGGAAGATCCAAATGGAAAAGACCCAGATATAATTTATTTAATGGATCCTGAGAATTGAGACAATATTCGTCCTGTGCAAGGAGAAATTGGGAGGATATGTATAGTTGCCAAGTAAGGATTAATTATAAGTGTCTGAGTGCTGAGCCAGAAAAAAGAGTACAGGTTGAATGATAACCTTGAAAGTCAGTGTAAGCAGAGGTAGGAAGGTGACAGAGTTCTATACAGATATTATAATAGGAGGCAATTTTATGCAATTAATAAGATTCTATAGTGGTATAAAAATTAAATAAAATTATTTGAAATCTTAATTCAAAGATTCTTTTTGGACATAAAACAGCATGATTTCTATTCTGTATGGCATCTAATAAGAAATGAATTTATTTACTTAACAAGACTATACTGGTGCCCTGACCACTGATGTTTAATTAATAACTGATGGCTTATTATGCCAATTTCATACCTTGGAATTTTGCATAGGGGTGCTTACACTTTTTGAAATGTATTTTCGCATTGGGAGAGAAAATAATTATTCATTGGTAGACTGAAAAAGAAACTGGAGCAATAAAACAAAAGTATTTCTCTGCTTTCAGAAGAAATTGGAGCTCGTTAGGACCAAATATTTATTATTAGGGGCTAAGGTACTTCACATAAAATATGATAGGAAGCATTATTAGACTTTTTCATATGATATTGATTGTTAAGAGGAGACCTTCCCTTGGCTAGTCACATGGCTGTACATATGATATTACAAATATTGAACAACTGATGCAATATGCTTACTAACCAACCTGGTTGAAAATCAGCTCCTCAGGGCTGAACTAATAAATGTTAGAGTGTGGTCTGGACCAAACACAGGCTCCATCTGAGGTAAGTAAGCATAAAGTAAATGCTGCTTTCCTATCAGCTTAAAAGTTGAACATCACTGAATATTATACCTGTATTGAGGCAGCACGTGTTGACTTGACTTGCTTACCAGTGAATGAAAGCTGTTTTTAATATACAATGATGGAATGATTCTCATGGAATACAGTGTCCAGCACAAAGCCCGCTTAGTATCATTACTGATCTTCATCAAATGAACAGGATGTGTGTATGCAAAATGACTGCTCTATTTTGTTAAACATAAACGTTGAGTGATTTTTTTCAAAAGTTGTATATGTGTAGTTCAAGTAAAAATGAAAAATAACCAGGGTTGCATGTACTATATGTGGAGCAGTGTACAGTGCAGCAGAGGCAGAGCGACTCTGCGAGCTCCTCTCCACTTTCCATAGAGAAAACCCTGACTGGCTGCTGAGGTGAGCCACACATATGCCCTCACACCCAGCGAGCCTGCGAGGTCACTATCATATGACAAAGGCTTTGCCGCAGTTCATTTTCCTCCCTGTGTACTTTCCATTTGCCTTCCTGGTAGAATTGGTGGCTTTCAAAGAAGAAGAGAGAATGGGGCTAGCACACTTTGCTGGCTCATCATCTGATGGCCTGTGCCAAATAAGGATTCTTCAGGGAATCCCACGGAATAATCATCATTAAGAATCAATTGACTGGGAAGAGCTGCACCACGACCCACAATTGGTACCCCCCTGGACCTCCGTAAGAGCTGCGCTGCAACCCGTGGCCCACAATCGGTGCCTGCCCGGACTTCTATAAGAGCTGCTCTGGGACCCACGACCTGTGCCCACCAGGGCTCTGGGAGCTGCGCAACTACACGTCCTCCCTCCTGTACCCTCCACACTGGCCTGCTCGTCTGGCCAGGGACTGTGGTAGCCACGTGCCCTCTGGAGCTCTCCCTGCCTTTGTGTGGAGCCCTTCTCCTGGCCAGAGACTGCTGGAGCCTTGGGCTCTCTGTGCCAAAGTCACTGGGTGCCAGACACTCCCAGAATCTTGGGCACCACCCCCCGCCCTGTTGCTGAATCCGGGTGTGTCACAATCCAGAGCTGCTCCCACCATCAGAACTCCATGGCTGGGGCAGCCCCAGAGGAGCTACACAGGGTCACTCCCTACAAAGATCCAGCAACAATAGAGTGATCCCACTGGGGTCTAATCTTGGAGAGACACCGCCCCAAGGACTGCCAGAGGCAACAGTGAAAAACAGTCATGAGGTGAAATCAATGGACATACTCTGGCAATATGAATAATCAGAGAAGATCAACTCCCCCAAGGAACAATGGGGCAGACACAGCACAAGATCCCATGCACAAATAAATAACTGAGATGTCAGAAATAGAATTCAGAATCTGGATAGCAAATAAGATCGAATTAGAATTCCAAGCAGTAACCCAAAAGATGTCTCAAGAATTCAATGAATTCAAAGACCAAATGACCAAAGATTTTGACACATTGAGACAAGAAGTTGCAGCCCTCAAAGATCTTAGAAACACAGTAGAATATCTCAGTAATAGAATGGAGCAAGCAGAAGAAAGGATTTCTGACATCGAAGACAAAGCTTTCTAATACTCCCAAACTCTCAAAGAGGAAGAGAAATGGAGGGCAAAAACAGATCACTCTCTCAGAGAGATCTGGGATAATTTGAGGAAAACCAATATTCATCTTATAGGGATCCCTGAAAGTGATGAGGTGGCTTCACAAGACACACAGTCTCTTCTCCATGAGATTATGAAGGAGAAATTTCCAGACATGCCAAGAGATTCTAAAATTCAGATAGCAGACAGTTCCAGAACTCCAGCATGACTCAATCTGAATAAGATATCCCCCCAGACATATCATAATCAATTTCACTAAAGTTAATATGAAGGAGAAAATTCTGAAAGCAGCCAGATGAAAGAAAACCATTACCTACAAGGGGAAGAATATTAGAATAACTGCAGATCTCTCTGCTGAAACCTTTCAAGCTAGAAGAGGATGGTCATCAACTTTTAATCACCTAAAACAAAATAACTTTTAACCCAGGATCTTGTACCCAGATAAACTGAGTTTCATATATGATGGAGAAATTAAATAATTTAATAACATTCACATGTTGAAGAAATTTGCCATAACTAAACCAGATTTCCAGGATATTTTCAGACCTATCATCCATAAAGACCAGTGTAATCCTCCACCACAAAAGGAAACCCACCCAGAAAATTTTGATCAATTTTCAACTTCCACAGTCGCAAAAAGGTTAAAAATGTCCACTGGACTCTTGAAAGGCTTATCAGTATTCTCAATTAATGTGAATGGTTTAAACTGTCCACTAAAGAGGCACAGGTTGGCTGACTGGATACAAAAACTCAAGCTAGATATCTGCTGCATAAAGAATCACATCGTACATTAAAAGACAAATATAGACTCAAGGTGAAGGGGATAGTCATCTATACTCCAGGCAAATGGAAAGCAGAAAAAAAGCAGGTGTTGCAATCCTATTTGCAGATGCAATAGTCTTTAAACCAACCAAAATAAGGGAGGATAAGGATGGACACTTCATATTTGTTAAAGGTAATAATACTCAAAATGATGAGATTTTAATTATTAATATTTATGCACCCAACCAGAATGCACCTCAATTTATAAGAGAAACTCTAACAGACATGAGCAACTTGATTTCCTCCAGTTCCATAGTAGTTGGAGATTTTAACACTCCTTTAGCAGTGCTGGATACATCCTCCAAAAAGAAGCTAAGCAAAGAAATTTTAGATTTAAACTTAACCATTCAACATCTGGACTTAACAGACATCTACAGAACATTTCATCCCAACAAAACTGAATACACATTCTTCTCATCAGCCCATGGAACATACTCCAAAATCGACTACATACTGGGCCACAAATCTAACCTCAGCAAATTTAAAAAAATTGGAGTTATCCCTTGCATCTTCTCAGACCATAATGGAATAAAAGTCGAACTCAATAACAACAGGAATCTGCATACCCATACAAAAACATGGAAGCTAAATAACCTTATGCTGAAGGATAGATGTGTTATACATAAGATTAAGAAGGAAATCACCAAATTTTTGGAACAAAACAACAATGAAGACATGAACTATCAGACCTCTGGGATATTGCAAAGGCAGTCCTAAGAGGGAAATTTATAGCATTGAAAGCCTTCCTCAAGAAAATGGAAAGAGAGGAAATTAATAACTTAATGGGGCATCTCAGCAACTGGAGAAGGAAGACCATTCCAACCCCAAACCCAGAAGAAGAAAAGAAATAACCAAAGTCAGAGCAGAATTAAATGAATTTGAAAATAAAAAAATTATACAACAAATAGATAAATCCAAAAGTTGGTTTTTTGAAAAGGTCAATAAAATACATAAACCTTTGGCCAACCTAACCAGGAAGAAAAGAGTAAAATCTCTAATTTCATCAATCAGAAATGGTAAAGATAAAATAACAACAGACCCCTCAGAAATTCAAAAAATCCTTAACGAATATTATAAGAAACTTTACTCTCAGAAATATGAAAATCTGAAAGAAATCAACCAATAATTGGAAGTATGCCACCTACCAAGACTTAGCCATAATGAAGTGGAAATGTTGAACAGGCCTATATCAAGTTCTGAAATAGCATCAACTTAACAAAATCTCCCTAAAAAGAAAAGCCCAGGACCAGATGGCTTTATGTCAGAATTCTACCAAACCTTTAAAGAAGAACTAGTACCTATATGACTAAACCTCTTCCAAAATATAGAAAAAGAAGGAAGACTACCCAACACATTCTATGAAGCAAACATCACCTTGATCACTAAACCAGGAAAGACCCAACAAGAAAAGAAAATTATAGACCAATATCACTAATGAATATTGATGCAAAAATACTCAATAAGATCTTAACAAACAGAATCCAGCAACACATCAAAAAAATTATACACCACGACCAAGTGGGATTTATCCCAGGGTCTCAAGGCTGGTTCAATATACATAAATCTATAAATGTAATTCAGCACATAAACAAACTAAAAAATAAAGACCATATGATTCTCTTAATTGATGCAGAAAAAGCTTTTGACAATATCCAGCATCCCTTAATGATCAAAACACTTAAGAAAATTGGTATAGAAGGGACATTTCTTAAACTAGTAGAGGGCATCTACAGCAAACCCACAGCCAATATCGTATTGAATGGAGTTAAATTGAAATCATTTCCACTTAGATCTGGAACCAGGCAAGGTTGCCTATTGTCTCCATTGCTCTTTAACATTGTAATGGAAGTTTTGGCCATTGCAATTAGGGAAGAAAAGGTGATCAAGGGTATCCACATAGGGTCAGAGGAGATCAAACTTTCACTCTTCGCAGATGACATGATTGGAAACATGTCATGATTGGAAACATGATTGGAAACATCTGGAAACACTAGGGATTTTACTACAAAACTTTTAGAAGTGATCCAGGAACACAACAGTGTCTCAGGCTACAAAATCAACACCCATAAATCTGTAGCCTTTATGTATACCAGCAATAGACAAGCCAAAAAATAAAGTCAAGGACTCTATTCCTTTCACAGTAGTGCCCAAGAAATGAAATATTTGGAAGTTTATCTAACAAAGGACATGAAAAATCTCAATAAAGAGAACTATGAAACTTAAAGAAAAGAAATAGCTGAAGATGTTAACAAATGGAAAAACATACCATGCTCATGGCTAGGAAGAATCAACATTGTTAAAATGTCTATACTACCCAAAGAAATATATAATTTTAATGCAATTCCTATTAAAGCTCCATTGTCATATTTTAAAGATCTTGAAAAAATAATACTTCGTTTTATATGGAATCAGAATAAACCTTGACTAGCCGAAACATTACTCAGCAATAAAAATAAAGCACGAGGAATCATGCTACCAGACCTGAGACTGTCCTATAAATTGATAGTGATCAAAACAGCATGGTGGTGGCACAAAAACAGAGAAGTAGATGTCTGGAACGGAATAGAGAACCAAGAGATGAATCCAGCTACTTACCATTATTTGATCTTTGACAAACCAATTAAAAACATTCAGTGGGGAAAAGATTCCCTATTTAACAAATGGTGATGGGTGAACTGGCTGACAAGCTGCAGAAGACTGAAACTGGACCCACACCTTTCAGTCTAAGATAGACTAAGATAGACTCTCAGTGGATAAAAGATTTAAACTTAAGACATGAAACTATAAAAATACTTGAAGAAAATGCAGGGAAAACTCTTTTTTTTTTTTGTAGAGACAGTCTCACTGTACCGCCCTCGGTAGAGTGCCGTGGCATCACACGGCTCCAGCAACCTCTAACTCTTGGGCTTACGCAATTCTCTTGCCTCAGCCTTCTGAGTAGCTGGGACTACAGCTGTGCCCGCCACAACAGCCTGGCTATTTTTTTTTTGTTGCAGTTTGGCCGGGGCTGGGTTTGAACCCGTCACCCTTGGCATATGGAGACGGCGCCCTACTCACTGAGCCACAGGCACCGCCCCGCAGGGAAAACTCTTGAAGGAATCGGCCTGGGTGAATATTTTATGAGGAGGACTCCCTAGGCAATTGAAGCAGTATCAAAAGTACACTACTGGGACCTGATCAAACTAAAAAGCTTCTGCACAGCCAAGAACATAGTAAGTATAGCAATCAGATAGCCCTCAGAATGGGAGAAAATACTTGAAGGTTATACCTCCAATAAATGTTTAATAACCAGAATCCACAGAGAACTCGAACGTATTAGCAATAAAAGAACATGCGATTCCATCTCAGGGTGGGCAAAGGACTTGAAGAGAAACTTCTCAAAAGAAGATAGATGCACAATCTACAGACACATGAAAAAAAAGCTCATCATCTTTAATCATCAGAGAAATGCAAATCAAAACTACTTTGAGATATCACCGAACCCCAGTAAGAGTAGCCCACATAACAAAATCCCAAAACCGACTTTACCTAACAATTGCAATCAGTATAACCTGGCTTATTGTACCCTCAATGAAACCCCAACAATAAAAAAAAAAATTCCCCAAACCAGAGATGTTGGTGTGAATGCGGAGAAAAGGGCACACTTCTTCACTGCTGGTGGGAATGCACACTAACATGTTCCTTCTGGAGGGGTGTTTGGAGAATACTTAGAGACTTAAAAATAGACCTGCCATTCAATCCTATAATTCCTTTACTAGGTATATACCCAGAAGACCAAAAATCACAATGTAACAAAGACATCTGTACCAGAATGTTTATTGCAGCCCAATTCATAATTGCTATCTCATGGAAGAAGCCCAAGTGCCCATCGACCTATGAATGGACTAGCAAATTGTGGTACATGTATAGGAGTATTATGCAGTTTTAAAGCAAGATGGAGACTTTATCTCTTTCATGTTTACATGGATGGAGCTGGAACATATTCTTCTTAGCAAAGTATCTCAAGAATGGAAGAAAAAGTATCCAATGTACTCAGCCGTACTATGAAGCCAATTTATAACTTTCATATGAAGGCTATAACCCAACTATAGCACAAGAATATGGGGAAAGGGCCAAGGAAGGGGAAGGGAGGGGGGAGGTTAGGATGGAGGGAGGGCAATGGGCAGGGCCACACCTACAGTGCATCTTAGAATGGGTACAGGTGAAACCTACTAAATGCAGAATACAAATGTCTACATACAATAACTAAGAAAATTCCATGAAGGCTACGTTGAACAGTTTGATGAGAATATTTCAGATTGTATATGAAACCAGCACGTTGTACCCCTTGATTCCACTAATGTACACAGCTATGATTTAACAATAAAAAAAAACAACTATGAATTTGTACCTTGCTGGTCTTAAACTAGTACCATTTCTAGGATGTAACTCATTTTTTTTAACCACTAAGGAGAGGGATAGTAATAGATAGTCGATTTGGATTAATACTGTTTCAAAAATAAAAAGGTTAATTATTGTGCAACTTTTGTGATCTGTACCTGTTGTGCAATTTATCTCTTTTATCTTCATTCCTGCGAAAAGGGCAACGTCTACAATACTCGTGTGTAATCAGCATTATCTAATAAATCAATAAATATTATAAAATAAATACTGCCTAACCAGACAGCAAATTGTATGTACTAGAAGGAAAGCCAGGGAAAGGTCTGTGGTTCCTGCTGTGATGGGTCCTCCTGCTGCTGTTTACAGTTATCTTCTCATCTCACCTAGGTTATGGACAATCAGCATAAATAATGCAGTGTCCAGTTTTTGATCTTTCTCTTCTCATTTGTGTTTTATCGATATCTATATATCTTTATGTATATTGACGTGGGAAACTTCTGATCTCATTTAAAGAATGAGAAAAAAATCCTTAAGGGTTTTTTAAACCCATTTCACTTAACATTTTGATTATATATATGTATGTATATGTATATATATATATAATCTCTCTCTCTCTAAATATATATATATATATATATTTCAAGACACAGAAAGAAGTAAGGTCCAGGATCTTGAAGATTAGTGGCCTGGTCCTTAGTCTAAGCAATGGTGAGGAAGGACATTAACATTTCAGAAGAGAAAATTTTTTTTTTTGTACAGACAGAGTCTCACTGTACTGGCCTCAGGTAGAGTGCCGTGGCGTCACACGGCTCACAGCAACCTCTAACTCTTGGGCTTACGCGATTCTCCTGCCTCAGCCTCCCGAGCAGCTGGGACTACAGGCGCCCGCCACAATGCCCGGCTATTTTTCTTTTGTTGTTGCAGTTTGGCCGGGGCTGGGTTTGAACCTGCCACCCTCGGCATATGGGGCCGGTGCCCTACTCACTGAGCCACAGGCGCCGCTTTTTTTTTTTTTTTTTGAGACAGAATCTCACTTTGTCACTCTTGGTGGAGGGCTGTGGCATCATAGCTCACAGCAACCTCCAATTCTTGGGCTTAAACTATTCTCTTCCCTCAGCCTCCCGAGTAGCTGGAACCACAGGTGCCTGCCTCAATGCCTGGCTATTTCTTTTTGTTGCAGTTTGGCCAGGGCCAGGTTTGAACCAGCCACCCTCGGTATATGGGACCGGCGCCCTACCCACTGAGCCATGGGTGCTGCCTAAGAGAGAAAAATTAACTTGTAACAGCACATGATTTTGCGCAAAAAAAAAAAAAAAAAAAAAATATATATATATATATATATGTATGTCAGATGATATATTTATTGTGGAAAAGAATTTAAGATTGTTTATGACAATTGGCCAGTTTAAAGCCCTGGGTATTTTTAGGGCTACATTGAGGAGCCTATTGTGGTCACCTTTGTAGTACACACAAGAATAAAGGGAATTTCGTGCATTTAGATACAAATATGAATAATAAAAAGTTTTTTCCAAATCAAAGGGAAGAAAGTGGGAATTAATTTGTTTGGCAGCCTACCAGCTATGGGAATTAGAGGTTGGAATGAAACTAAGATAATTGCTGGGTGTGTTTGGTTACAATAAAGATGCAGTTATTTAGCACTAATCTTGAAAAGGTGACATGCTATTCTATTGTGAAATGAGAAGAGAGATGTTAAATATTGACAAGGCAGGCAAAAGGGAGTAGGGGATGAAATAAACCTAACCATAAGGTAAAAAATACAAAACTTCTTAAAGCATGGCTTAGAAATTATAAGACAAAAAAGCAGATAAGTTATTCTTTCCCATTTTAAATCTTATGTTTGGAACAATCTTGTGATTTTAAACTATTCAAACTCAGTTCTTGCTCAGTGGATGCTTTTCCCTGACCTTTAAGGAATCGGTGATTAAAACTCTGCCTCCCTGTTTCCCCATTTCAGAGCTACCCAGCAGAGCTGTTCTTTAGTCAACACAAGGCCTTCATTTCTTACTCTGACTTGCCACAGTTTTTTCTATGATCCTTTTTATTCTGGAAAAACCTGTTTCAACCCTTGGCATCAAACTCACTCCTTCTGTGGGCAAGTAAAAGTGCCAAAGTATCAGATTATATTCACCTTAATCTCGTTGAAATTCCAGCTATCTCATTTGCCTATTTAGCATCCCTGAAGTAGGAAGTAATTGGTATTTTGATTTTTATTAAAATAGATGTGTCACTGTCTTTTGGAGATGTGAGGTTAACAAGTTGTTATGTGGCTGACACTATGCTACTATTGTATACTTATTTACTTGACTTGGGAAAATTCTGGTCTCATTTAAAGAATGAGAAAAAAGCCTGAAGTGTTTGTGAAACCCATTTCACTTAACATTTTGATTCATACATTTGCCAGATTAATATTATACAATTCAAAAGCAAAACATGTCCAGTTTTTCATTTACGTCCAATGGACCTAAACTTGGTATTAATCTTATCAGTCTTTTTCCATGTAATTTTATGTATGTTCTTCTGAAAATTGGACATTGCATTAAAATGTGATTCTAAAGTTCCTGGTGAAACTTAGGGAAGAAGGTTCCAAACATTGTCAATAAAATCTCTCTATGTACCTTTTGACAACTGTTGTTGATCATAATATCAATTATACTTGGTGAGCCGGGAAATGCTGCTCTTAGTTTTACACTTAACCTTTTAGAAGTAGATACGTAAAAGCAGTCAGCAAGCTTGGCAGCACAGCTGCTGACTGTGGTCTGGTGCAGATCACTGCTCCTTCCCTCCCTAGCCACTCTCTTTCAGCCCACTGGCCAAGAGTGGCCACCCTGCCACACATCAGCTGGCCTGGGAAACAGCCTTTGCAGGACACTAACATGAATAGATGAGATTGGAACTTCAGGTTCTCTTCCAGTATTTTGCGCTGGGAAACATGGGTGATCCTAACAATTGAAAACGAAGGATAAGGTAAAAGGGATGCAGAGAAGAGAATTATCTATTAGGGTTGGTGTCATGAGGATTTATGGAAAACAAGAGGCAATTCAGCACATTTTCTGGGAGATGGAATGAGAGAACATGTGACCTCTGGGCATGGCTGAGAGGGCAGTTTCCTGAGCAAGCTTGATGTTTGAGTAAGTCCCTAATCCAATTTCAGTTGCTATAGCTTTATGACCTCATCCTCATCCTCAATATTTCCCGCCCTCCCCGCCCCCCGGAGGTAATCTGAGTTCTGTAAGGTCAAGGAACTGACCAGAAAATGATGATGAAATTCTTGTCATTTGGCCCTTCCTCCCTGAGCAGGAGGTCGCTGTGCTCCATCCTGTGAGGCCGACCTGGGCTGAGGACCACGCACACCATCAGGGTGTGCTGTGAACCAGGATCTGACAGGCAGCTATTATCCATTCAGGGACTGTTACACTCCTTCTGCTTTACCCTGGACAGCTGGTCCCCAAGGAATTGTAGCACTGTCAAAATTTAAACATTGCCTAGCTCTCTTTAAAAGTGCTATGTGAGAAACATGCAGCCTCTTTGCAGTTAATAGGTGCTCTAGCTATTTCAGAAATTGAATGGAATTGTATTTGAATTGCCTGCTCAGTGCCCCCTCTGTGAGAAAACCACCACCAGAGGAACTTGCTTTTGGGTAGTTGACAGGCAAAAGGCCTACTCTGTGCCCATGCTGACCCCCAGTATCTAGGCTTTCACCTTGCTTGCTGGAAAGATGAAAGACACTTGGCATTATTTGGGCAAAGGTGTTGTCCTCAACTGAGGACTCTAGGACATGGACTTGCTGGTTCCGCCTTCCTGTCTCCTGACACTCTCTCCAGGTTTTTTATCAGGGCTGATGTGCCTCAGGCCTTGGACAGTAAATATTTATAATATACCCTTGCTTCTGGGCACATAGCTAATGGTACTAAGCATGCAAAATAAATCAGGTAGCAATTATACATTGTCAGCACTCCAGGGTTCCACATCCACAGATTCAACCAGTGCAGACTGAAAATATTTGGAGGGGGAAACCAATAAAAAATAACAATAAAGCAATAAAAAATAATTTGAATAGAAAATACAGCATGACAACTATTTACAGAGTATTTACATTGTATTTGTTATCCTCAGTAATGTAGAGATGATTTAAAGTATATGGGAATATGTGCCTGAGGTTATATGCAAATACCACACCATTTTCTATCTGGGCCATGAGCATTTACAGATTTTGGTATCCAAAGGAGAGTCCTGGAACTAACCCTTTGGGGATACTGAGGGATGACTATGTGAGCATTTTTATTAAATTTACAAACTTCATTCAGCCTTGGAAGCTATGTTATTCTTAGGAGAATCCTGTTTTGTAGGTGCATTTATTTCATGGAGAGAAGCAACTGGTAAATATGTAAATAGGAATATAAAAAATAGACTCCATTGTACTTTATCTCATTTAATCCTTATAGGAATAACACCAGGAGGTATATATTCTTCCTGTATTTTATGGATGAAAAATTTGAGGCTTAGAGTCATTAATTGACATTGCCGAACATCTACTAGGAGATAGATTTGAACCCATGTCTGATTTATTCCAAAGCCTATAATTGTTCTATTTTGTCATAAAGATATTGGAATACAAATGAATTAACCCATCATTAAAATACCTTTAAAACTTCCATTTAGTTTCCTTCTCTTTTTCTTGTAAAATTGACAAAAATCTTAAAAAATCATCAGGCCAATAATATGCTATTTCTTAAAAAAAAAAAAAACTTCTAAACTTGAACACATTGGACAGCAGGCCTCAGAGGACATATATAACTCATTGTTCCTGGGGCGGCACCTGTGGTTCAAGGAGTTGGGCACCGGCCCCATATACCAGAGGTGGCGGATTCAAACCCACCCCAGCCAAAAAAAAAAAAAAAATCATTGTTCCTAATCAGGTGGTAGGAAGGATTTTTCTGTTACCTTAGGTGGTAGAAAGGATTTTTCAATTGCCTCAAAGCAATTGCATATCTATCAATTTATCTGAGCAATTAATCAGAGATCCAAGTAATCAGAGCAGCAGCCAGAATTCCCAAGTTGAACTTCCATGTTACATTCACCAGTTCTCAGCACTTTAAATGATTTCTTACCTAAGTCTAAAACCACATGAATCACATGACCAAGTATCACAGATAGCAGGGATGATTTCCCCATCCCAGAGAATGCATTTTAGATGACTTCACTGAAAATATAAGAAAAATGATTACAGTAAAGATATTTTTAAAACAAAAATATTTATATAAAATGACACTATTTGCCCCCACTTTATAGTTTAAAAATTGTGTGCTTTAAGAAGTGATGGGTATAATATTTAATTAACTTAATAAGAAAAAAAGCTCTGTGAAAATATCTGTGTTTAAAAATGTGCACTTTTTCATGGCTTGGAATCAGCATAAATGATCATTTTTCTTAGCTGTCTGGAGCTTGAGAGGAAAAAAATGACAGACTCATGGCTTCCGGACACTGAGATTCAAAAAGCAGAGCTGTCTTTGATCAAAATGTTAAACAGCAGATTAATTTGAAAGGGAAACTGTTTTGGTGGAATAAAAATGAATTACAACATTAACCAGTAATTAAAAATTCAATTCTTATTCTGTTGCTTAGAGCTGCAGTTCCCAATTCCTGGGCCATGTCCATGGCCTATTAGGACCAGGGCTACACAGTAGGAGGTGTATGGTGGGTGAGGGAGCAAAGCTTCATCTATATTTACAGCCACCCGCTTTGCTCAAATCTGTGTGAGCTCTGTCTCCTGTTAGATAAGTGGTGGCATTAGATTCTCATAGGAACGTGAACCTTACTGTAAACTGCATCTGAGGGAACGAGGTTGTGGCTTCCTATAAGAATCTAATGCCTGATGATCTGACCTTGAATCATCCTCCCCCACCCCAGTTCATGGGAAAATTGTCTTCCTCAAAACCAGACCCAGGTGCCAAAAAGGTTGAGGACTGCTGGCTGAAAGCATTCATCAGGACAAAATTGACTGAACTTCAAAGAGCTGGAATTGAGGAAGCAGGGCAAAGATTTGAAAGCCTAGAGTAAGGTGTCCCCTCATAGAAATATTGCATTACTCCTGCTTTAAAACTAAAACTCATAGAGAGGATTTCACATAAAAATCAAGATTATGGCTTTATGTAGAAAAAAGTCCAAAGGCATGGCAACAGAGGGCCTTATTGTCACATTCAGATGAGGTGAACATGTTCTAGTTCTCCACATTCCCTTCCGCTCGGATACAAAGTGTATGCAGATTCTCCTCCACAGCTGACGAACCATGCAGGCCTTTATTTCAACCCATGTTTAAGGTCTGCTTACTGCGAATTTTCAGAACATAGGGCTACATCATGACTTCTGTATTTTGAGATATTTTTTCAATCTTCAGGAGATGATGATGATGATAATTCTAAATTGTCTCCTGTTATCTCACAGACTTTTGAAAATAACACAGACCTCAAAAGAACAGCACCATTGACATGGAAAAAGAATAACATAGAAAATAGTGATGTTAAAATTAGGAATTTGGTAGCATTATTTGTTGTGAGAGATTCATGTGTTGGGAAAGGTTTGGAATGTATGAGGAGGATTCAAAACAACCTATTATAAAAGCAGTTAGCTGCCGCAAGGTTGGCAACACAACAGATAATTCCATGCGATTTCTTTGTATTCCTCATCCTCCCATATCCTTTCCAAAAAAAGCAAACAAGGCCAAAATAACGCATAGTAAGAGAATGGCAAAATAACAGTGCATCTCACTATACCTAGGATGTTAGAACTAGACGTAGACTAGGGCATGGTTTTTAGGTTTGGCAAATAAAATGATAGGATACCTAGTTGAATTTGAATTTCAGATAAAAAATAAATATAGGATGAGTATCCCTAATCTAAAAATATGCAATCCAAAATGCTCCAAAATCTGAAACTCTCTGAATGTCAACATAACTCCACAAGTGGAAAATTCTATACCTGACCTTATATGTTTTATGCACACAATTATTGAAAATATTGTATAAAATTGCCCCAGGCTATGTGTATAAGGTATATGTGATATATGAGTAAATTTCATGTTAGACATGGATCTTATCCCCAGGATACCTTATGGTATAAATGAAAACATTCCCCAATCCAAAAATGTCCCAAATCTGAAACATTTCTGGTCTTAAGCACTTCAGATAAGGGATACTTATCTGAACTTAACCTGTACTTTTATTGTTGCATGCAGTATTCAAGGTATACCTTTACTAATGTTCAAGGTATACTTTTACTAAAATCTAAAATTCAAATTTCACTGGGTTTCTTACGTTTTATCTGACAGGAAAGATGCTTCATCAAAGTTGTGATTATCACAATATTAGGACTCAGCCTGGCCCCAACCAGACAAGCCTGGTTGAAAAGACAATCAAACAAGGTTTAGGCTGGAAGGACATAAGTTGGGAAGGTTTTACATTTTAAAGACGTATGTTTTAAAATCCTGCCTGGAATGATAATAATAATGATAATGTTATTTAACATGAGCTTCAGTACATATATCAGATATTTTTCTCCATACTTAACATACACTTGTTAGTTTTCATAACAACCCTGTGAAAAATGTACTATTATTATCTCCCTTTATAGGTGAGGAGACCTGAGTGCCAAAGAGCAAATTAATCTGCCCTAAGTGATAGTCTAAATGGCAGAGCCTGTGTTTTTATTTCTTTACTTATCGAATAAATGATGGAGTATTGCCGGAACATTGTCAAATTATGATAATTATTTACTGAATGCTAAGTACTTTACAATATGTTATGTAATTTTTACAACTCCACGAGATAGACATTATTACCAAAGATAAAAAAAAAAACTAACAAAAAAACTATGTGTTGTTCTTAGAGGGAGAGATTGGTAGGAGCACTTTTAATAAACTATTTGCCAATCACCGCAGTTGCAAGAAGCATAGAGTGAATTACTTTTCAGATACTGAAAATGTCACAAAGTTTTCTGCCTTCAGAGAAAAGAAGTCAGAGAGAGGTGGGAAAAGTAAAAAGAAAAACAAACCAAAGCACATTTATTTATATTTTGAATGATGCGCAGCAGGTACAATTTATCATTGATCAGTATTTCCAATGCCAGTCATGTCTCATTACTCCATGTTTCACAGGCTCAAAGTCCTCACACCATAGCTATTTATATACATATGTATAAAATGTATAAATGCTATCACATGTGTCTGTATATACATATAAACTTTTATGTATTTTAATATGTATTTTTAACATGTATATTTTAATGTCAAGATAGCTCTGTGCAAATCTGAGAGTGCTTTTATCTTCTTGGGCCTTGGATATCAGGAAACTTAGGGAGGGTATGTGCCCATGAAGAAAGAATAAGGGGGGCAATGATACTAGCCCACTGTTCATAGTTTAGCTCACCAATGTGCTTGGTAATCGAAATGGTATTGTTAATTTCTGGACTAGAGACAATATACTCCAAGGCCTTTGGCTAAATAAAAATAATTGTGTGGCTTCCTCAGAATCTACTGTTATTAAAGTTGACTTTTTCTAAAAGGTAGAATAATTTCTGATTCTATATTTTCCACCTCAAAGAACAGGCTCTTATTATTTTGGTTTGCCATTATGAGTCTCCTGAACATTTTTGGTGATTCGCTTCTCTGGGCCATGCTCTAATTCTTTTAATTGCAAAAGGAAGTAAATATCAGAATGCCAACAGAACAATTGGTCAAAAGTTCCATGTGATGTTTTATTCCCTATTTTAAACACAATGTTCAAAGCTTGCTTTTAGCTCTCTGTGGAAAATGAAAGATTTCAAGTGTCTAAGGATCCTGTGCTGAGCTTGTGTTAAATGCTAATGTTTGTAGTGGGAAATGAGAGGGCAATACGAGAATTTATTGCAGGACTGTTGTAGAGAATTTCCAGATGATCCTTCTCCAGCAGCTTGTTATAACCTTTCCAGGGTCCAGAGAGAGCAGAGTATGTGCCGCTTATGAAGAAATTTTAAGAAGGCTTTCTGGTCTTAATTGTGCTGGCTAAGAATGGCGATTGCAATGCCTTTAAAAAAACAAAAAAGAACAAACTTTTGCTTAAATAAAGTGAGGCAACTGGTATGTTGCCTTATTCCATTTTCTATTGCTTATAACAGAATAGCTGAACTGGGTAATTTAAAAGAAAAGAGAAATTCAACAGTTCTAGAGGCTGGAAAGACCCAGGCTGAGGGTGTGAATGTGGTGAGGGGCTTCTTGTTGGTAGTGCCAAGGCCGTGCCCAACATCACACAGTGAGGGGACTGAGTGTACTTGCAAAGGTCACGTTTTATCTTCTTATACAGCCACCAGTCCCATTCCTATGATAATCCATTAATGTTTCAATCCATTTGTGAGAGCAGCCTTAAAGACCCATCACTTCTTAAAGGCCCTACCTCTCGTTACTACCACATTTGCGATTAAATTTCACATGAATTTTAGAGCGGACAAATATTCAAACAAATATCACAGGGTGAAGCATACCTAAACCAAGGTGTGGGATTTAGAGAATATTACTTATTCTCTTTGAGAGAAGCATAGGAATCTTACATGAAAGAATTTAGTGGTTTTAGGTGATCGATACTGGAAATAGCAATAAATTTACCAATATTTTTTCCCTCAATATTTTCTATGGAATGGTAACAGAAAGTTCAACTCCACCTGGATATGTGTTCCCCTAAACTCTCAATAATACATTATTATCCCTGTTTTACTCATGAGAAAATTAATATTCAGAGGAGTTAAATAAATGTGCTCACGATGATATATTTAGTTAACGGTGAAATCGTCATATTTGTTCAACTCCAAGACCATGTACTTTTCCCATACATCATCTCTGAGGACAAAGTCCTCAGCCTTCTCAACTCAGCATCTTCACCAGTAAAATGCTGATGGCAGTCGTGTTGAGGGGTGGTGAGGATCAGAGGTAACATACATAGAGTTTCTAGTACAGTAGCTGTTTGAGGGTTATGTTCAATACAGGAGAACTTTTTCTATTATTAAGCAGGTAACAGATAAATGTCTCAGTGGGTAAGTGAACAGATGCAGTGTTAAGAAATTCTAGTAGGTAGGCAATAAATTTCAGGAATGTCTGAAGACTACAGTAGGAGCATTTAGCTCATGAAAGGGCTAGACACAATGAACAAGGGCATGGCCTTTTTAATAGAAATTGAAGGAAAAATCCTAGAAAGGAGATAAGTAAACTCACTCAATACGGAGTGAATTTGACCATTTGAAAGCAATGGAACATGCTGTAGTAAATCTATTGGTGTTGCTTAAATGTTTAATTGCTAAATAATAAAATATTAAATTTAAACTAATTTATTTACTAACAAACTAATCCAATCATTTTTAAAGCATGAGAACAACAGAGATTGCAATTTTTTTTTTTTTTTTTTTTTTTGGTCATGGTCTGGATTTGGGATTGAAATCATTTTTAATTTGTTATTTCACATGTAACCCTGCCTAGAATTTTCTTTAGTTTTTCTTAAATACAGTGTAATACAGGTTTGACATCTTGAAAAAGCAATGATGTGTGACAGCAGCAAGAGGACTTTTGAATGTGACTATTATATTCTGTCAAAGAATTTGCATTGGGTTTTTCTGCAATGCCGTCATTCTCATTCACAATAAAGAAACTCAAGCCCCTCAGTGGCCACAGTCAATGCTGTCTCCCAGTCAGCACCAATTCCGTCTGCATGCGATACTGTGGATGCATGTCATGCTCTTGTTAAATTCACTATGGGTCAACTACCTAAATGTTTCTTCTCATTCAATCATAAAACATAAGGCCTCAAAATACCCAGAAAAGTGGGGCAACCGGCATCTTCCTGACAGCTGCATTAGGAGCTGAAGAGTTGGGGGTAGCCCTTAAATTTAACACAAGTATTAGTAAATTTGCAGTCACGAAAATTCCAATAAGTTACTTTTGAATATTCATATATTATTCCAAAGGCATTTGGTTTGATGAGTTACTGGTCCTCTTCTGATTAAGGTGGAATGGTTTTAGAGTTTTCCCAAAGTGTTCAGATTGTTATTCATTCATCAAGCTTTTCTTGAGCCAGTTACCGTGCTCAACACTGAAGGCACAACGACGACTAAGAATTGACCTCTGTCTTCCTCAGACTCACAGGCTACTGGGAAAACAAATTTCAAGGAAAACAAAAATTGCATTATTTTGCTTTTGAAATTTCTCCTTTTCTTGAACCAATAAAACAACTTTCTTGTCCCTGTACAAAAGGTATAATAATGCATTAAAAGTGCAATGTTTTGGAAGGCGTGGAAAAACAGGCAAGTAAAGACAGTAATACTGTCTTCTATTCAGTTCCTATTCTGTATCATGCTGTTCCTGTGCTTGTAGGGGAGTTCCCCTATATTTCTCCCCTTATATTTTTCAGTGAGTGAGGAGGAGGATCTGTTTGTGTTGGCTTTGGAATGTATTTTGTTCAGTGGAAAATGTTGCTGCTCAGTCTCCACTTTGGTTAGGAGTCTTCCTTTATCAGTCCCTAATTGCAGAATCTGAAGCAATCCTTCTAAAATTGCCTTGCCTCCTGGAATCATAGAATAATTCAGAAAAGATGCACAACTATGATCAAGTCTTCTTGACACTTGCGTGTGTTTCCATTCAATCATCCTTTCAATTGTTATATATTTTATTTTATGTATTATAGAATTAGTATCTGTTTTTTCAGAGAAGATTTCAAAAATATAGAGAAAGAAAAACCGAAAAATAAAAATTTACTCTGCTATATCAACACCCAGGTAGAACCACTATTGATATTTAGAAGAGTGTTCTTCTATTTATTTTTAAGGCACTGATATGCACTTTACCATTAAACAAAACTGGGATTTTGGTAGAAGAAATTTCTGGAAATAGAAAAACATGATGAAAGAATCTGAACATTTAAAACATGCTACCAAATTCCTCTCCTGAATCAGTATAGCAATTTGTACTCTCATCAACACTGTGTAAAAGTGGCTATATTTCTGAATTTGCCAAGATAAGACATTACTATTTTTTTAAATGTTGGTTTGAATAGATGAGCTCTTTCCATTTTTACAGATTCTTGGTCCGATCCATGGGCTTCTGATTGCCCACTGATTCTCTCTTAGCTGTGGACCTTGAGATAAAACAAATGTTGTGGTTGACTCAAGACACCTTTTCTATGTAAGATGCTCATCTTCCTGCTTACAGCTCCATCCCTTATGCTAACTTGTTCCGGCTCCTTGAGATCTATTTGGTTTTGCTGTTGTTGGCAGTTATTTTTCTGTTCTATCTTATGCATGCATCAGATTTTTCTGTCACTTGCTCCTCTTTTTACTCTAAAAGTGGCCTGCTTAGAGAAAGGCAAAACAAGCAGTTTTGCCTTGTACTTGATTCTTTCCTTAATCTATTAACAAGCCAGTATTTAATGGTAACTTACTTACTGTACAACATCCTAGGAAGCACAATCTCTGTCTGATCCCATAGTTATTCAGCTGATTATTTAAGGCCCTCTGAATAGGGAAAATGCAACATGTTTATTTTAGTTAGGAAAACAGAAACCATGCTAAGTATTTCAGGCAGGATGGGACTTAATTCAGAGACTTATAAGCTGGTACAACTGTTAGAAGGAATAGAGAAATGAAGGTCAATGGCCATATAGAATATATAGGAACCACGGTTTATATGACAGAGTATCCCTTTTTGGTGGTATTCTTGGTTAAATTCAGGTCATTTCCACAGTGAGTATTCATCTATTATCTGTCTGTTTGCATCTGAAGTATTCGGTTCTTTTTATGAGTCACTGCATTCTGTTAGAGGCTGAAGCATTTTCATAAAGAATAATAGCCACTTCACCCCTGAATGGCACACTGAGGTTGGCCTATTTGCTGCTGTTGCTTATTTTCAACAGGCAGCAGCAATATTATGTTTCTTGAAGTTATCTCTGTGTGTCTTTATGCTGCTCCTTCAGTCTTCCTTGTTTACTGTCACCTGATCCAAGTTGCTGAGCCATAGCTTCTTGATACCTGGCTCGAGTCCATCCTCCTCTAATATACACCCTCTGATGGCAAGTTTTAGTGAGCAAAGCCTCAGCACTGTGAACTGGCTGTGCTCCAGGACTCAGCTGCTGATAAATCTGCCTTGGCATTTGATGTTAAGTATAGCTCTCAGATGATGACTACATTTTTATGAAGCTGCATGCAACATTTTGATAGGCTGTTATTATAAACCAGCACCTAAGACTAGGAACAGAAATGGGAAGGAATTTTCCATGCACAGAAGCCCATCAGCAGTGAATGTCCTTTTCTGCACTCATTAATGTAGAGTCTAAAGATTTTTAACAGAATGTGATCCAAAAATCAAAAAAGACAAGCTAGGGCGTTGTCACCCTTAGGGTGACTTAAATTTGTGGCTTTGGCAAGCAGCATTATCAGAAACCTGAAACAGCTTTTGACCTAGGATGTCTTTGAAAGAATGGGTAGTTATCATCACATGCACCTAAAGGGAAAGTGGCACCTGTTACTGACATATAGGAAGCAAAGTGCCAATTGACTCCTGCAGTGACCAGTACCCCTCACTTTTAATAACTTCAGTGTTTCCCCAAATGCTCTTTCAACCTTGAGCCTTTAGAAATATCCTCCAACAAAAGTTTTCATGGTCAAGGTAGTTTGGGAAATACTGTGATTTGTAGCCCCTCCTGGAGATTCACGGTTAGCATTTTAAAACCTATCACAAATCCTGCAGGTAATAAAACCTATTTAATAATGTTTACCCTAGCACTCGCTTAATTTTTTTTATGCTTACAGATTTTTTTTTTCTGAAATATTATTTTGATAATGTCTTAGTGAAAACTGGGATTACCCCCTTGCCCATTATTTCCTTTGGTCAATTATTTTCTTCTGAATTACTGTACCTGAGGTTCTTGAACACATTCTTCTGGATAAAGCTCCTTGATGTGGAGCAAAAGCAAGAGAGAAACCCCTGGAGCTCCACACTCTGAAATGGCCTTTTATGATTTTGACTAGTGGAGAAACCCTTAACCTACATGGATCTCAGGTCTAACATAGACAGCTACCTAGAGATTGCATAGAGATAATCCTGCAGAAAAGAAACTCACATGAAATACCACAGACATTGGCTCAGCGCCTGTGGCTCAAGCGGCTAAGGTGCCAGCCACATACACCTGAGCTGGCGGGTTTGAATCCAGCCTGGGCCTGCCAAACAACAATGATGTCTGCAATCAGAAAATAGCCAGGCATTGTGGTGGGCACCTGCAGTCCCAGCTACTTGGGAGGCAGAGGCAGGAGAATCCCTTGAGCCCAGGAGTTGGAGGTTGCTATGAGCTGTGATGCCATGGCACTCCATCCAGGGTGACAGCTTGAGGCTCTGTCTCAAAAAAAAAAAAAAAAAAAGGAAAAAAGAAATACCACAGACATCCAAGCCTGCAGCAGCTTCAACTGGGCACTATTGTAAGAGCTTGGATACTGGGGATCAACAGATGTGGCTGCAGCTGCTACCCAGTCAAGGAGGGGCAGAGAAACCAGGCTTTTCTATTTATACCTAGAACAATACTCATTCCCTGCAATAGGCTGCTATGATACTGAGACTCAAACAGATTGTACTTTATCCACAGCTTCTTGCTCATGCTGCTTGGCTAGGAGAGGCCCCACCCTGTCCAGCTGCAGGCCCATAGTACCATATCATTTTAACTCTGCCCTGCCCTTGGGCTAATGTGGTTTGATGTGGCTGTGCTAAAGCCTGGGAGGGATAGGGAGATCAGGCTCTCTGCTGCATAGCTAGGATAATATCTGCAGTCCTACAGTGGTCTGCTATGAGACTGAGACTTGATCAGACTGAATTCCTCACAACTTCTTACCAATGCTGTCCAGCTGAAAGGAGCCCATACCAAATATTTTCTCATGCCATTGTGGAATAAAGCCAGGAATCAATGTGAAGAGGAACTTTGGAAACTGTACCAATATCTAAAAATTAAACTACATACTCCTGAATGATTGCTGGGTCAATGAATAAATTAAGACAAAAATTAATAATAATTGAAATGAACAAAAATGAAAAGAAAACATACAAAAACCTTTGGGATATAGCAAAAGCAATGCTAAGAGGGAAGTTTATACCATTAAATGCCCATATCAAAAAAGGAGAAAGCTTACAGATAAGTAAACTAATGTTGCATATAGATTAGGAAAATGAGAACAAACCACACCCATAGTAACAGAAGAAAAGAAATAACAAAGATCATAACAGAACTAAAGGAAATAAAGACCAAAAAATGCAAATAAGTAACAAAACAAAATGTTGTGTCTTCAATAAGAAAAAAAAAAAGAAGTCAGGCTAGGAGTGGTGGCTCACACCTGTAATCCTAGCTCTTTGGGAGGCCAGGGCAGGTGAATCCCTTCAATTCAGGAGTCCAAGACCCAGCCTGAGCAAGAGTAAGACCCCCATTTCTACTAAAAATAAAAAAAAGCATCCAGACCTGGTGGCACATGCCTGTAGTCCCAGTTACTCAGGAGGCTAAATCAGGAGGATCACTTGAATCCAGGAGTTTGAGCTTGCTCTAAGCTAAGTTGACCCCGCAGCAATATAGCCTGAGGGAACAGAGTGAGACTTTGTCTCAAAATAATAATAAAAAAATTAATGGACCACTAGCTGGACTATCCACAAAAAGAAGAGAGAAGATCCAAATAAACACAATTAGAAATGGGAAAGGAGACATTACAACTGATACCTACCATACAAAAACAAAAGATCATCAGAAACTGTTCTGAACAACTAAACACTCCACAGGTAGAAACCCTAGAGAGCAAATGCAAATTCCTTCAAATATACATACAACATGCCAAGATTGAGCCACAAAGAAATGGAACTCCAGGACAGACCAATAATGAGTATCAAGATTGAATCAGTGGGGGAAGGAGACAAGATGGCTGACTGAAGCCAGGTTTCCACAGAAGTTCCCATCCATCCAGAAGGAGAGTTAAAGGACAGAAATGTAGCAAGTAACCTGGTGGATTAGAGCTGCACCAAGAGAGAAGGTTGAAGAATGCACATCAACCCCGCTGAGGCGGCTGTGACCCGAAGGATACAAACAAAAGGTACAAAATCCATCACCAAGCAGACGGGAGTCCCCTCCTCCATGAGAACAGCTCAGAGTGCCCCACAAACAAACAAGCAGAGTTCAAAGGTGCTCCCACTACACTCCACGGGAGAGAACATGTAAAAACTGGACCTACCTCCCCTACTAGGGTGCCACGGCATTCTCCTGCCAGGCATAAAACTATAGAAAACTGTATATATTCTCTACCTGCAACTCTGAGCTCCCAGCACTCCCCTTCACCCTCACTCAGAGGTCTAGAGGCCTGTGCCCTAGGAGTCCAGATTCCTGGGTGATTTCTCGAGGTGTGTGGACAGGGCCTAAACTGCAGCTGGTCAGTGCTGACTCTGGGGCATGGAAGTGAGGAGAGGACGGTTGGCTGAGAGAGAACCACAATGGAGCAGTGGTGCCCCGAGGCACAGAGCAGCAGCCATGTTTAGCAACAGTACGGCTCACTCTCGGATATTCTGAAGCCACACCCCCTGTCTCCCTGGGCAACCAGAGGAGGCCGGGCATCTACTCAGGTGGGAACCACCATAGAACAGATCTGGGATGGAAACACAGGCCCC
Organism: Nycticebus coucang; assembly: GCF_027406575.1. NCBI lineage: Eukaryota > Metazoa > Chordata > Mammalia > Primates > Lorisidae > Nycticebus > Nycticebus coucang. Next base: position 80,489,375 of record NC_069786.1, read on the forward strand.
ATGAGTAAAGGGTTTGCCTGAGGTGGTACTAGCCTGGGTGGAGTGTGGGTACTAGAAACACACGTGCAGTTCCCAGGGTGGGGCTGACCCAGAGAACCGCTTTACTGAGCCTAAGACGCATCCGGCCCGCAGGGGATCATCAGCCTATAGACAAAGGAAGACAGGAGGCTAGAACTGACAGGTAACCGAATACAAACCTGCAGGAACAAAGACAGGGCCTGAGGCGCAGGCTCTGGGAACTCAAAAGAGCTTCTCTTCTGCAGGGGAATTTAGCAGGGACAGAAACAAATTCCCGCAAAGTTGTTCTATTCTGTTCTGTCAGTAACATCAATCAGGGACGGGGCTGGAACAGAGTGAACACCCCCCCAGCCTCCATCAAGCGGCAGTGGTTGTCAGGCCTCACCTCCCCTGGCTAGATAGACACAGAGCCCAGTGGCCTGGCTGAGCAGAAATAGATTTCCTTGCAGGCAGGTACAAACCCCTGGAGTATCTGTTCACTACAGGCAAATTGGTCAAAGCCCTGCGGGACTATCAGTGACTGGGTGTGACAGAGGTGCAAGGTGGGGAAGGAGGCATCAACCTTCCCAGACCGATCAATTTGCTGGGTGGGTCCTCCTGACTCCATGGAGCACTGGAGCAAGCCATATCAGAGTAGTCACCAGACCCCTGCGATCCAGTTGCTAGAGATCTTTTAAACTCTCCCACCTGAGACAGGTGCTAACTGAGAGAATTGATTTGGACCTTTTGAACTGAGCCAATTGCCCGAGGACTATTCAGGTGGTGCCCTGGGTGTGTGGATGTAGGAAGGTTTGATTTTCCTTTTCCAATTGTTGCCTGTGGGGGCGAGGTGACATAATTGCTGGTATTTCAACAGCTGAGACTTCAACCCACAGTAACTGTTTCACTAGGGTTAAACAGAGACCAGTTGAAAACAAGACAGAGCCACTTAGCCCCACCACACCAAACAGGTCCCCAGTTTCTCAGGCCATAGCACTGTACAGGTCCTCGACAAAGCTTCAGGGGAAAAAATCAAATGGTGTAAAACAATCATGGGGTGGAATCAGTGAAAAAACTCTGGTAACGTGAATAACCAGAATAGATCACCCTCCCACCAGGAAAGTTATGGAAAATGAAACTGAAGATCCCATTCATAAACAGCTGGCTGAGCAGTTAGAAATCAAATTCAGAATTATTGCGAACAAGATTAATAAAATGGAGGAGAATTTGGAATTAGAAATTTGAGCAGCAATGTAAAAGTCAGAATTAGAAATTCTAGGAGAAATTCAAAAGTTGTCTCAAGAATTTAACGAATTTAAAGACAAAACCACCAAAGATTTTGATGCACTGAAGCAAGAATTTGCAGCCCTCAAAGATCTGAAAAATACAGTAGAATCCCTCAGTAACAGAGTGGAGCAAGCAGAAGAAAGGATTTCTGACATTGAAGACAAAACCTTTGAACGCTCCCAAACTCCAAAAGAGGAAGAGAAATGGAGTGCAAAAATGGATCATTCTCTCAGAGATCTCTGGGATAATTTGAAGAAGGCTAATATCTGCATCATTGGAATCCCTGAAAGTGATGAAGTGGCCTCACAAGGCACAGAGGCCCTTCTCAATGAAATTATGAAAGAGAATTTTCCGGACATGACAAGAGATTCTGAAATTCAGATAGCAGACAGTTTCATAACCCCAGAATGATTCAATCTGAATAAGACATCCCATAGACATATCATAATTAACTTCACTAAAGTTAATATGAAGGAGAAAAATTCTGAAAGCAGCCAGATCTAAGAAATCCATTACCTACAAAGGGAAGAATATTAGAATGACTGCGGATCTCTCTGCTGAAACTTTTCAAGCCAGAAGAAGGTGATCATTGACTTTTAATCTCCTAAAGCAAAATAACTTTCAACCCCGGATCCTGTATCCAGCTAAACTGAGTTTCATTTATGATGGAGAAATTAAATACTTTAATGACATTCATATGTTGAAGAAATTTGCCATAACCAAACCAGTTCTTCAGGATATTCTCAGACCTATCCTCCATAATGACCAGCCCCATCCTCTACCAGAAAAGTAAACTTACTCAGAAACTTTTGATCAAACTCCAACTTCCACAGTGGTGAAAGGATTAAAAATGTCCACTGGACTTTTGAAAAACTCGATACCCAAAATTTTACCAGACTTATCAATATTCTTCATTAATGTGAACGGCTTAAACTGTCCTCTAAAGAGGCACAGGTTAGCTGACTGGATACAAAAACTCAGGCCAGATATTTGCTGCAACAAGAGTCACATCTTACCTTGAAAAACAAATATAGACTCAGGGTGAAAGGATGGTCATCTATATTTCAGACAAATGGTAATCAGAAGAAAGCAGGTGATGCAATTCTATTTGCACATACAATAGGCTTTAAACGAACAAAAGTAAGGAGGGATAAGAATGGTCACTTAATATTTGTTAAGGATAATACTCAATATGATGAGATTACAATTATTAATATCTATGAAACCAATCAGAATGCACCTCAGTTTATAAGAGAAACTCTAACAGACATGAGCAACTTGATTTCCTCCAGCTCCATAAAAGTTGGAGATTCCAACACTCCTTTGGCAGCGTTGGATCGATCCTCCAATAAGAAACTGAGCAAAGAAATTTTAGATTTAAACCTAACCATCCAACATTTGGATTTAGCAGACATTTACAGAATATTTCATCCCAACAAGACTGAATACAGGTACTTCTCAACAGCCCATGGAACATACTCCAAAATTGATCACATTTTAGGTCAAAAGTTTAAACTAGAAGAGAGTGCAGGGCAAACCCTTGAAGAAATTGTTCTGGGCAAGTATTTTATGAGTAGGACACCCCCACCCCCGGCAATTGAAGCAATTTCAAAAATACACTACTGAGACCTGATCAAACTAAAAAGCTTCTGCACAGCCAAGAACACAGTAAGTAAAGCAAGCAAACAGCCCTCAGAATGGGAGAAGATATTTGCAGGTTATGTCTCTGACAAAGGTTTAATAATCAGAATCCACAGAAAACTCAAACGTATAAGCAAGAAAAGAACAAGTGATTCCATCGCAGGCTGGGCAATGTACTTGAAGAGAAACTTCTCTGAAGAACACAGGCACACAGCCTACAGACTTTTGAAAAAATGCTCATCATTTTTAATCATCAGAGAAATGCAAATCAAACTACTTTGAGATATCATCTAACTCCAGTAAGATTAGCCCATATCACAAAATCCCAAGACCAGAGATGTTGGCGTGGATGTGGAGAAAAAGGAACACTTCTGCACTGCTGTTGGGAATGCAAATTAATACATTCCTTTTGGAAAGATGTTTGGAGAACACTTAGAGATCTAAAAATAGATCTGCCATTCAATCCTATAATTCCTCTACTAGGCATATACCCAGAAGACCAAAAATCACATTATAACAAAGTTATTTGTACCAGAATGTTTATCGCAGCCCAATTCATAATTGCTAATTCATGGAAAAAGCCCAGCCCAAGTGCCCATCAATCCACGAATGGATTAATAAATTGTGGTATATGTACACCATGGAATATTATGCATATTTATAATTTACCTTAGTGTTTTATCTCTATACTTAGAACTAGAGAATTTGTAGAAAAGAAACTTAGAGATAGCAGTACCGTAATCAGTATCTTTAAACAGTAGGCAACATACCTTTTGCAAATTGTATGCCAGTGTTCCATGGGAAGCCAACTTTGAGACAGAAGTTAGCCTACCAGAAGTTTATTAGGGAGTGCTTTTTTAGAATTACTATGTGAGAGGATATTAATGTTACCATTTTTAATAGATATATAGGTTTGTTTAGATTAAATAGATTTTTTTTCTCCCAAGCTTAGCACCTGATACAATATATACTATTAACTCTTTTTGCCTTAAAGGTAGATGGAGACTTTACCTCTTTCATTTTACATGGATGGAGCTGGAACATATTTTTCTTAGTAAAGTATCTCAAGAATGGAAGAAAAAGTATCCAATGTACTCAGCCCTACTATGAAACTAATTTATGGCTTTCACATGAAAGCTATAACCCAGTTATAACCCAAGAATAGGGGGAAGGGGGAAAGGGAGGGAAGGGAGTGGGGAGGTGGGCAGAGGGAGGGTGATTGGTGGGATTACACCTGCGGTGTATCTTACAAGGGTATATGTGAAACTTAGTAAATGTATAATGTAAATGTCTTAACACAACAACTAAGAAAATGCCAGAAGGCTATGTTAATCGTTGTGATGAAAATGTGTCAAATGGTCTATAAAACCAGTGTATGATGCCCCATGATCGCATTAATGTACACAGCTATGATTTAATAATAATAAAAAAAGATTGAATCAGTAATAAAACATCTTTCAACCAAAAAACAAAGAAAAAGAAAAGCCATATTTCCATACATCAATAATGATCAAGTTGGTATCCAAATCAATAAGACAATTCAATTTACATTAGCTACAAAGCACTTGCCTACAAATATATTTAACAAAGGAGATAAAAGATTTCTATAAAAAGATGGCGGCCGAGTAACAGCTTCTGTGCAGGCAGGTGCAGTAAGAGTGGTGAGAAAAGACCCCAGCCATCTCTGGCCAGTAGGTTTTGCCCAGAGGCTTCCCTTTGGTGACACACGAAGTTGGTGAGAGACTTCCGGACCCCACAAGAAGGACAGAAATGGTGGAAAACCTGGCAAGTGGTAGGTGCGTTTGTTCGGTCGGAGGCTGTCTGCAGCTATACCCATAGCAACAGTGAAACTGCAAGCAGGAAAAGCCTTACCTGTGGGTTGTTTTAGTTTTCTTGGACTTGGGCACTCGATTGAACTGCCTTGGGAGATCTTGGGCCAGTGAGTGCAGACAACCTTGGGCATTGTCTGGGGCCCTGGTCTGAGATGCTCAGCCAGAAAGGAGCTAATATTGCTGAGCTGTGGGCGAGCTGCCACTGTGTGTTGCAGCATGGAGATCAGCCGGGAGACCTTGGGCGAGCAATCTAGTGACTGAGCTGCCCAAAGTATGGTACTGAGACACTGGGGAAGTGCTGAGTTCTAAGTGTGGCAGATTAACAGGGCCCTCAGGGGCATACTGGGAGTCTGGACTTGGTGCACTGGATAAGCAGGTAGCCACACCAGGAGAGATCCCAGGGATAAGTGCTTTCCTTGGAAAGCCTCTGCTTGGCCAAGGTTCATAGTTCGAAGTGTCTTTTAAGTGGGCTGAAGACATTTTTGGGCTCCCAAGCCTGCGGGGTCTGAGAGATCAGCAGAGGCCTCTAGTCTCCATATCATACAGCTGTATCAACATTGTGATTAACATCTTATACCTCAGAAGATCGCCAGTTGTCCGGACAATATTCAGCAAGATATATATACTATTTGGTTCTTCAGTTTTGGGGTTTTGGGGGATTTTTTTTTTTAATTTCAACATTTTTTTCCTGGTATTTTTCTTGTTTTGTTTGTTTGTTTTTTCACTATCCTAGTTTAAATACATTTTTTCTTTTTTTAAATTTATTAATATTAAATCATAGCTGTGTACATCAGTGTGATCATGGGGCACCATACACTGGTTTTATAAACAGTTTGACACATTTTCAACACACTGGTTAACATAGCCTTCCTGGCATTTTCTTAGTTATTGTGTTAAGACAATTATATTCTACATTTACTAAGTTTCAAATGTACCCTTGTAAGATGCACCGCAGATGTAATCCCACAAATCAGCCTCCCTCTGCCTATTCTCCCTCCTCCCACCCCTCCCTCTCCCCCTTCCCTATATTCTTAGGTTATAACTGGTTATAGCTTTCATTTGAAAGCCATATTAGTTTCATAGTAGGGCTGAGTACATTGGATACTTTTTCTTCCATTCTTGAGATACTTTACTAAGAAGAATATGTTCCAGCTCTATCCATGTAAATATGAAAGAGGTAAAGTCTCCATCTTTCTTTAAGGCTGCATAATATTCCATGGTGTACATATACCACAATTTTTCATTTTTGCCTTCTTTGACAATTAGAATTTCATTTTTGCCAGTGTTTCTGCCCCTATGATGATGATGATGATTTTTCCCTTCAATGTTATCCCAGAAGGGTTCTTACTTGTTTTGGTTTGATTTATAGTATTTTTGGCTCCCCTTTCTATCTGGTGGAGATGGGGTACTGTGTTTGATCCAGCTGGCAAAGAGCTGTTGACCTTAAGGGAATTACCCAACCCAGCACCCCCCGAGGTGGGGGGGGTCTTTAAGGTTGGGGTCGTAGTACCCTACTATACACCTATATTACTCCTGTTTCTCTCTTTCAGTGCATTTCCTTTTTTGTCAATATTTCCTTTTACTCACCCCCTCTTCTTTCTCTCTTTTCTTTCTTTTTAAAATATTTTTTCCCTTCTTGCTCTTCAATTTTCTCATCCTTCTGGTCCCCTACCAAAAGAACTCATTAAAACTTTAAAGAGCAAGAAGAAGGGAAAGAATAATTAGTGTAAGAAAACAGATACAAAAAAAGCACTCATGAAGAAAAATCAGCAGAAAAATCCTGGTAACACAAAATACCAGTTCAGAGTAACCCCTTCTAGGGATCACAAGGTAGCTACAGCGGAGGACTCCTCCTATAAAGAAATGTTAGAAATGACAGAAGGGGAATTTAAAACACAGATGATGAAAACAATGAAGGAAATTGCTTAGAAAGTGGAAAACAATCAAAAAACAATTAAGGAAATTGCTGAGAAAGTAGAAAACCACCAAAAGGAAATCCAAAAACAGAATCAAATAAGAGATGAAAGATACGAAGAATATAAAAAGGATATAGCAGAGCTGAAGCAACTGAAGCAGTCAATTAGGGAACTTAAGGATGCAATAGAAAGTATCAACAATAGATTAGATCATGCAAAAGAAATAATCTCAGAGGTAGAGGATAAAGCTCTTGAGATAACTCAGGTAGTTAAAGAGGCAGAAAAGAAGAGAGAGAAAGCAGAAAATTCACTGGCAGAATTATGGGACTGTATGAAGTGTTCAAACTTATGAGTTATAGGTATCCCAGAGGGGGGAGAGGAATGCCCCAGAGGAATGGAAGCCATTCTAGATAATATTATAAATGAAAATTTCCCTAATATCATCAAAGATTCTGACATACTTCTTCCAGAGGGATATTGTTCCCCTGGTCACCACAATTCAAATAGAACTTCTCCAAGGCACATTGTGATGAATCTATCTAAAGTCAAGAAAAAGGTAAAGATTTTGCAAGCTGCCAGGAATAAGCGCTAACTGACCCACAGGTGCAAAAGTATCAGAGTCATCGCAGACTTCTCTAAGGAAACTTTTCAGGCCAGAAGACAATGGTCATCTGTCTTTAATATACTTAAACAGAACAACTTCCAGCCCAGAATTTTATATACTGCTAAGCTAAGCTTTAAAATTGACTGAGAAATCAAATCTTTTATTGATATGCAAGCATTGAGGAAATTTGCCACAGCAAGACCAGTCTTACAGAAAATATTTCAAACTGTTCTATACACTGACCATCAAGATGGACCTTCAGCAAAGTAAACACCCAGAAATTAAAGGACAGATGCTAGTTTCCACAATGATGCAAAAGACAAAACTGAGCAATAGACTTCCACAAAATAAGATGAATAGAATGCTACCACACTTATAAATTATCGCAATAAATGTCAATGGCTTGAATTCCCCACTGAAGAGGCATAGATTGGCTGATTGGATTAAAAAACATAAGCCATCTATTTGCTGTCTGCAGGAAACACACCTCATTTCAAAAGACAAATTAAAACTCAGAGTTAAAGGTTGGAAGTCAATTTTTTAGGCAAACGGAATTCAGAAGAAAAAAGGGGTTGCAATCTTATTTTCAGATACACGTGGATTTAAAGCAACTGAAGTCAAAAAAGACAATGATGGTCACTTCATATTGGTCAAGGGAAAAATACAACAAGAAGACATTTCAATTCCAAATAGTTATGTACCCAATTTAAATGCTTCCATATTTTTCAAACAGACTTTGCTTAATTTGAGCAATATGATATCCCATAACACCATAGTAACAGGGAACTTTAATACCTCTCTCTCAGAGCTGGACAGATCCTCTAAACAGAAATTAAACAAAGATGTTAGAGATTTAATTAAGACCCTAGAACAACTGTGCTTGATAGGCGTATATAGAACACTCCATCCCAAAGATAAAGAATATACATTCTTCTCATTGTCCCACAGAACATTCTCCAAAATTGATCATATCCTAGAACACAAAACAAACCTCAACAGAATCAAAAGAATTGAAATTCTACCTTGCATCTTCTCAGACCACAAGGCACTAAAAGTTGAACTCAACTCCAGCAAAAATGCTCAACCTCACACAAAGGCATGGAAGTTAAACAACCTTATGCTGAATGACAGTTGGGTGCAGGAAGAAATAAAAAAGAAAATCATTAACTTCCTTGAGTATAACAACAATGAAGACACAAGTTACCAAAACCTATAGGATAGAGCAAAAGGAGTCCTGAGAGGAAAATTTATCTCTTTAGAAGCCGACATTTGAAAAACAGAAAGAGAGCACATCAACAAACTCACAAGCCAACTGATAGAATTGGAAAAAGAAGAACAATCTAAGCCTAAACCCAGCAGAAGAAAAGAAATATACAAAATTAAATCAGACATCAATAAAATTGAAAACAAAAGAACCATTCAGAAAATTAATGAAACAAGGAGTTGGTTTTTTGAAAAAAATAAATAAAATAGATAAACTTTTGGCTAGATTAACTAGAAATAAAAAAGTAAAATCTCTAGTAACCTCAATCAGAAATGACAAAGGGGAAATAACAACTGATGCCACAGAGATACAAGAGATTATCTCTGAGTACTGCCAGAAACTTTATGCCCAGAAATTCAACAACATGAAGGAAATGGATCAATATTTGGAATATCTCCCTAGACTTACCCCAGATGAAATAGATCTCTGGAACAGACCAATTTCAAGCACTGAGATCAAAGAAACAATAAAAAATCTTCCATCAAAAAAATGCCCTGGTCTGGATGGCTTCACACCAGAATTTTATCAAACTTTCAAAGAAGAGCTTATTTCCTATATTGCAGAAATTATTTCAAAAGATTGAGGAGGAAGGAATCTTCTCCAACATGTTCTATGATGCAAACATCACTCTGATACCAAAACCAGGAAAAGGCCCAACTAAAAAGGAGAATTTCAGACCAGTTTCACTAAGGAATATAGATACAAAAATTCTCAACAAAATCTTGGCCCACAGATTACGGCTTATCATCAAAAAAGTCATACATCATGATCAAGTAGGTTTCATCCCAGGGATGCAAGGCTGGTTTAATATACACAAGTCTATAAACGTTATTCACCATATCAACAGAAGTAAAACTAAAAACTATACGATCCTCTCAATAGATGTAGAAAAAGCATTCGACAAAATCCAGCATCCTTTTCCAATTAGAACACTGAGGAGTACAGGCATAGGTGGCACATTTCTGAAACTGATCGAAGTTATTTATGACAAACCCACAGCTAATACTTTACTGAATGGAGTCAAACTGAAAGCTTTTCCTCTTAGAACTGGAACCAGACAAGGTGGTCCTCTGACACCATTCCTATTCAACATAGTGCTGGAAGTTCTAGCCAATATAATTAGACGTGACAAGAAAATAAATGGCATCCAAATCAGAGCAGAGGAGGTAAAACTTTCCCTTTTTGCTGATGATATGATCTTATACTTAGAGAACCCTAAAGACTCAACCACAAGATTCTTGGAAGTCATTAAAAACACAGTAATGTTTCAGGATATAAAATCAATGTCCACAAGTCAGTTGCTTTTGTATATGCCAACAATAGCCAAGATGAGATGTTAATTACAGACACAACTCCGTTCACCATAGACCCAAAGGAAATGAAATACTTAGGAATATACCTAACAAAAGAGGTGAAGGACCTCTATAAAGAAAATTATGTAACCTTAAGAAAGGAAATAGCAGAGGACCTTAACAAATGGAAGAACATACCATGCTCATGGCTGGGAAGAATCAACATTGTTAAAATGTCTATACTTCCCAGAGCAATTTACCGATTGAATGCCATCCCTATTAAAATACCAACATCCTATTTCCAAGACTTGCAAAAAATGATTCTGTGTTTTGTATGGAACCAGAAAAAACCCTGTATAGCTAAGGCAGATCTTAGTAATAAAAACAAAGCCAAGGGTATCACCATACCAGATTTTAGGCTGTGTTACAAAGTCATAGTGGTCAAGACAGCATGGTATTGGCACAAAAATAGAGACAGACTTTGGAATCAAATAGAAAACCAGGAAATGAAATCAACAACTTACAGCCACCTAATCTTCGATAAACCAAACAAGAGCGTTCACTGGGGGAAAGACTCCCTATTCAATAAATGGTGCTGGGAAGATTGGATATCCACATGTAAAAGACTGAAACTGGACCCATACCTTTCTCCACTCACAAAAATTGATTCAATATGGATAAAGGACTTAAATTTAAGGTGTGAAACATTAAAAATCCTCAAAGAAAGAATAGGAAAAACACTGGAAGATATCAGCCTGGGGAAAGATTTTATGAGGAAGACTGCCATGGCAATAACAACAACTGCAATAATAAACAAATGGGATTTAATTAAATTGAAAAGTTTCTGTTCCGTCAAGGAGACAACAACCAAAGCAAATACACAACCTACCCAATGGGAAAGGATATGTGCACATTTTGAATCAGACAAACACTTAATAACCAGGATCTATACAGAACTTCAATTAATTTACAAGAAAAAAACCAACAATCTCATACATCAATGAGGAAGAGAGATGAATAGAATTTTCTCCAAAGATGACAGATGAATGGCCAGCAATCATATGAAAAAATGCTTATCATCCCTAATTATTAGAGAAATGCAGATTAAAACCACCTTGAGATATCACCTAACCCCAGGGGGAATGGCCTATATCACAAAATCTCAAAACTGCAGATGCTGATGCGGTTGTGGAGAAAAAGGAACACTTTTACACTGCTGGTGGGACTGCAAACTGATACAACCTTTTTGGAAGAAAGTTGTATTAACCTAGACCTCCTGTTTGATCCTGCAATCCCATTACTCAAAGAACTCAACCTAGACCTCCTATTTGATTCTGCAATCCCATTACTGGGAATCTATCTAGAAGGAAAAAAATCCTTTTATTATAAAGACACCTGTACTAGGCTGTTTATTGCCCAATTTACAATTGACAAAATGTGGAAACAACCTAAATGTTCTTCAACACAGGATTGGATCAGCAAGTTGTGGTATATGTATACGATGGAATATTATTCAGCAATAAACAAATGGAGATTTTTCAGCATTTGTACTAACCTGGATGGAGGTGGAACACATTATTCTTTTACTTTTATTTATAAATATTAGTTGTCTATTTTTTGATATTTAAAAAAAGTAATAAGTTAACTGATGACTCCATATTGAATCTTAGCATCAAAGCATTATAATTAATAGACATACTCTTATTTGACAATGTGAATATTACTTTCTTTGCATTATTATTATTATTGCTCAATATTTCAATGAAACAATCATCTGAATCCTTTTCTGAATGTATTTATGTTCCTTCATTCTTTACAAGGTTTTTGTTTCTAATCCTTATCTTAAACATTGTTATCGTTATTAAATTTTAAGTCTTTTTAATTTTGTGAAAGCAAAAAAAAGGAAACCTAATTAACACATGCATATGTACAAATAAAAAAAATTAAAGATCTCTAAATAAGGAAAATACAAAATATTGATGAAAGAAATTATAGATTACACAGATAAATGGAAAAACATTCCATACTCACGGGTCCAAAGAACTAATGGCATTAAAATAACCACATTGCCCATAGTAATCTACAGGTTCAATGCAATCTCTATCACATTGCAATGTTGATTTTCACTGAATTAGAAAAAAATAATTCTATAGTTCATATGGAACCAAAAAAGAGCCTGAATAGCCAAAGCACTCTTGAGCAAAACAAATCTGGAGGCATCACATTTTCTGACTTCAAATCATAAAACACAGCTATTATAACCAAAACAGTATGATAGTGGTATAAAAATAGATACATAATTCTATGGAATGAATAGAGATCCCAGAAATAAAGCCATGTGCTTACAGCTAACTGATCCTTGACAAAAATCATTAGAATATACACTGAGGAAAGGATACTTTTCATTAAATCAAACTGGAAAAGTTTGATTGCAATATGTGGAAGAATGAAACTGGACTCCTGATATGTAAAATTCAACTGAAGATGATTAAAAACTTAAATATAAGACTTGAAACTATAAAAATACTAGAAGAAAATCTAAATCTAGAGAATGGGCAGTGCTTGTGGCTCAAAGGAGTAGGGCGCGGGTCCCATATGCTGGAGGTGGTAGGTTCAAATCCAGCCCTGGCCAAAACTGCAAAAAAAAAAAAAAAATAATAAATAAATAAAAAATAAAATAAAATAAAAAAATCTAAATCTAGAGAACTCTTCTGAACACTAAGGCAAAGAAATTCATGATCAAGACTTTAAAGGCACAGGCAAATGTGCCTAAAAAATGTTCAACATAACTAATCGTCAGATAAATGCAAATTAAAACTTCAATGAGGTATCATCTTGTACTAATCAGAATAGCTATTATTAAGAAGACAAAAAAAAAAAAAAGATGTTGGCCAGGTTATGGAGAAAAGAGGACTTTTTTTTTTTTTTTTTGGTTATTGGCCAGGGCTGGGTTTAAACCCGCCACCTCTGGCATATGGGACCGGCACCCTACTCCTTGAGCCACAGGCGCCACCCAGAAAAGGGGACTCTATATAGACTATTTTGGGGGAATGTAAATTAGTGCAATCTCTATGGAAAACACTAGAGATTTCTCAGACAACTAACAATAGAACTACTATAGGATCTAGCACTTCCACTACTGATTATCTACCCAATGGAAATCAATATATGAAAAAGATTCCTGCACTTGTGTATTTATCACAGCACTATTTACATAGCAAAGGGCTTTTGCAGTCCCAGTATGTTCCGGGCATCATGCCAAAGGTGGAGCCTGCATTCTCCTGTGGGATTTGGACTGAAAAAGGAGCACTTTTGTCTCAATGGCCCCTAACTGGAATTTAGCCTCAGAAACAAACCAGTGGGAGTAGCATGAGAAATGCTAAGCCCTGGTCCTCCTGGAAAGAAAGTTTTCTGGCTGGGGAGCAAGGGAGCCCTGTGTTCTTGGCCTCAGCTGTCTGACACATTGTCTTCTTCCTGCTGCTCTGGGGAAGGGAAAAAGAGAGAAAAATCTGGGTTCAAATCCCGCAAAGCTCACTTTCTTATAGGATTTTTTTGTTGTTTTTCTCGATGTTTGCTCTTTGGACCATTTCCAGAGTTTTAGAATAGTTGTTTATAAAAATAATTTTCACCAATTTTATTGAGGAGTTGGTCATTGAAGCTCCTCTTACTGTCATGATAGGGGTAAGTTTCTTCAGATTAAATTTTAAATGCACAAAGTGAAACACACAGGATTACAAAATAGATGGTCTATATTTGAATATAGTCATAAATGATTTAAAAATTATGTAGTAATTTATTATGTAGTAATATGTATAACATATAAAATTATGTAGTAATGTAGTGCATATATAGTAATACATGCACTTATTAATATATTAAATGGCAATGTCTAGCTCTATTTCTAATAACTATTATTCCTCAAAATTGAGATGAACATAAATGAAGCACATAGTTTAGACTATCTGCAACAATCGTATTGTGATAGGGGAATAACTATGATTGCTATTGGCTAAAAAATTCATAGAAACTTTGATACCATTGTGATTTGTTGTCTATGCTCATAATTTCAGAAAATGCTAAATTTCAGTTAGGGTTCAGTACAAATAAAAATGTACATTTTTCCAGTCCGCATTTGCTGATACCTTGAATTTTATCCACAGTTCCCTTTGGGGTTTGTGTATCCAGGCAAAGATTGCACATAAAATTCTAGACCACGGGCAGAGCCTGTAGCTCAAGGAGTAGGATGTCAGACTCATATATCAGGGGTGGTGGGTTCAAACCCAAACCCAACCCTGGCAAAAAACTGCAAAAAAAAAAAAAAAAAAAAAATTCTAGACCAAAAAGGAATCTGGAGAAGAAGCCATGTATACTAGAACCCTAGGATTGCTCTAATTCTTCTTCTCAATGATAAGAAAACAATCTGTAAGAGTTCTGAGTCTCCTGAAGCTTTGTATGAACTTTTTCTGTTTATCGGCAGCTTTGTCAATTCTTTGCATCTTCAGACTGAAATAACTTTGGAAATGATGGCACAAGTGTGCACAAGTTATTTTGAAAAAAGTACATCATTTCCATAGTTGTAGCCAGAAACTTATCAGTGATTTTAGAAAACAGTATGCAAATCTGGGTGATTTAAACTGTAAATATCAGGCAATACAAACTCAAAAGAGATTTAATATTTTTAATTTTTAACACTGCCTACTGAGATTTTAATTTACTTAAAAAAAGTCATACAAACACAATACTTTTCAAAATTAAGCATAATTCACTTACATAATCTCTTTAAGAGGGAAATTTATTCAAGTTTAATATGATGGAGAAAAATTTATTCTTTAGTCATTACTCAGTTCAATCTTTTATTTAAATTAATTCAGAATTTATTCTGCCACTAAATAAAAATATTTTTATGATATAAAGTTACTTTTAGAATGACATCCTCCAGGTTTTATGTAACAGCACATTGTGTGGAAAGTTGGTTCTTGCTATTTTTTTTATATCATCTTAACCAATGATTTATTATTTTTAAGAGGTAGTATTAAATATTTGGAAATATAAAGCTATATAAATTTTGAATTACATAAATTATACATATATAATCTTACTTTTACCTTTATAGCCATCAAATATGTCATTAAAGAAATTAATGAATAAAAAAAAAGAAATTAATGGCACCCTAGTGCTTTTGCACCATTATACCTTAAGAGATTTAAATTAGATATAAAGGAAATTTTATTTTTTATTTATTTAAATCTCAGGATTGTTAAATATTAGAAGGATGCTCTCTCTTTAAAGTCATTTAAAAAAACTCTCTGTCTGGGGTGACTGAGAGTCCCCTTGCCTGAGGTATTGTGTTGGAATAGGCGACATCTCTGAGTCCTGTCTGGCCACTTGATTTATGATTCTGTGTTCTGATGGGCAAAAGCAACTTCGTATGTTGACGTGGAAATGATCTCTCTGGAAGAAATCACATCAAAGGATTTTCTGGGTTTCAGTATTTTTCTCACTTATAAAAAGGAGTCTATTTTTCAGCGAGAGAATGAGTCACAGTTATTAGCGTTTGTAGAATTTCACAAATGAAAAGAAATAAGAAAAACAAATTTCATAGTTACTGTTGAAATATTCTGTGGTTGTATTGGAATATTATTTCACCTTCCTTTCCACTGTGGAGCTTTATTTCTTCAGCAATATTGTAGATTACAGGTTACCAAAATAATAATTTTGGGGCTAGCACTGGAGAAACACCTGTTCTTTTGGAACCCGAACTCTAAGGTGATTAGCGCACTAGGGATGTATGAACCCTTGTAATGGCTCGTGTTTGCATGAGAAATCATCTCCTTCAAAACCTATAAATCCCTACAGAGGTATGACTCACCTGGCCCACTGGGAGGGCTGTGGAGGAGGCGGCATTGTGCTGGGAAGCAGGGATAATTGTAAGGGCCAGAGATGCTTTAGAAGACAGCTTGGGTAGAAAGAGAAACCTTAAAAAGAGGTACAATATATATGTAATGAAAGTATCTATGGATAAATTGGAGTGTAAAATAATAATGGCCTAATGGCTCAAGACTCAGAAACGGACTAAAAATTTGTGGGCCATAAATTCTGATTCTGGCCCTGTGTGTCAGCCTGCACAGGCAAATGACATCCTGTGCGAGGTCCTGAATAAGTTCCAAAGATGATTACATACCCAACACATATGGTGTTTTGTGCTCTTGTTATAGAGTGTCTCTCTTAACTGGGAAAGCAGAAGACATACCATTACTTTTTTTTTAGTTTTCTTTGTTCATTGCTATCATCTCCCCCAATCCTAAGCACCTTTGAAATTATAGGAACTGAAGCTAGAGAAACCTTATATAAAAGTTATTTGGCTGAAGCTATTCATCTGGCTGAGTATGTATAGACATTTTTGCCATCTTTGCTATTTTTTTTTTTTTTTTGAGACAGTCTCACTTTATTGCCCTCGGTAGAGTGCCGTGGCATCACATCTCATAGCAACCTCCAACTCCTGGGCTCAAGCGATTCTCTTGCCTCAGCCTCCCAAGTAGTCGGGACTACAGGTGCCCGCCAGAACGCCCGGCTATTTTTTGGTTGTAGTCGTCATTGTTGTTTGGCAGGCCCCGGCTGGATTCAAACCCGCCAGCTCTAGTGTATGTGACTGGTACCCTAGCTGCTGAGTTACAGGTGCTGAGCCACCTTTAGCTATTTTTAACCTTATGCAATACTACTGGATATCAGTAGTGGATTCTAGTTCCTCCCTCTGCAAGAGACATGTTCTCACCTGTGGCCAACTCCACTTACTGCATGGGAATGCCTTTATTCTTCTTTTTCTTGAATTCTAAAAATTTAGCTTCCCACTGGTACTATAGCACAACCTGGAAAATCACGTGAATTTTAGATATGGACGCCAATATCTTGGCATCCATATGCTCACATGGCCAGAAATACTTGACAACAGAAAAGCACAGGGGCTACAGAAACGTGAATCTTCACTTGAATTTTACGTGTAGCTTCTGTGCCACTTGGCATTCTCTTTCTTTTTTGGTCATTTCTTAGATTTCCCCAGGTTTTCCTCTTTAAGCCCCAATTCATTTTTTTTTCCTATTACTTTAACTCTCAAGCTTATTTATGCTAAAAATATTACTTAAGATCACACAAAAATTTTTGAATGAGTGCTCCAAAGCTGAAACTAGAACAGTAGGAGTTTCTAATACAATGACGCAACTCTAAAATCATCTAGATTCTAGATGGGAAGGAATATAGTTTGCTACCTGTATATGATTAGTGTTTAGTTTCTATATCAACAATCTTTATAAATATGAATCCTTTCACCCTTCAAATGAACCAAAGGAGATAATTAGATAATAAACCACTATCATCACCCAAGGTTAATCCTTCATCTTGTTCCTGATCCTAACCTTTCAAACATCCTTCAGGATTTTGCTGTACTAACTTCATTTTCATGCCATCATAAACTCTTTCTAGAATCTTGAAGTGTTTGTATTGAGTGTCTTCTGTGTCTTAGGTACTGAGTTAGGTGCTGGGCAACAGTGGTAAATCAGGCATGATCTACCCTTAAGGAGCTCACAGTCTAGTGTGGAAAAATGAGAAGCAAATAGGAATTGCAGGGCGGAGGACTGAGTTGGAGTAGGTGACATCTCAGAGTCTTGTGTGGCCACTTGATTTATGATTCTGTGTTCTGAATCACAACAGAATGAGTTACCTCACTGAGTAGAGCTTTGATTCTTTCTGCAATGTCAAAAGAATGCTTGAACTTCCCTTTCCTAAATAACTCCTACTAAAGTCTAGTACGTTCACCTTTTTAATCAAACTTTTCCATTGGCCACTGCTGGCTCTCCTATCTTACTGCTTACAGTAGACTGAATCCTTATGTCCCCGGCCTCAAATTAATATGTTGAAATCCTAATCTGTAATGTGGTGATATGAGGAGGTTTAGATCATGAGGGTAGAGCTGTCATGATTCGGACTACAGGCCTTACAAAGGAGTCCCCAGAGAGTGAGCTCACCCTTTCTACCATGTCAGGACACAGTACGAAGGCAGCACCTATGAACCAGAAAGCAGTCCCTCAATAGACACTGAAGCTGCAAGCATCTTGATCATGGATTTCCCAGCCTCCAGAACTGTGAGAAGTAAGTTGCTGTTGTTTACATGCTACCCACTTTATGGTATTTCATTACATGAATCGAAATGGACGAAGACACTGGTCAATTTGTTATCTCTACCGTACAAGCTTCTGCCCTTATCATTTCACTGCCACTGATATTTATCATTAAAGAACATATTCTAAAGGCCAAATCCAGTTTTTTTTTTTTCCCTTCAGTCTTATTTCTTGACTTCTCCTCATTGTTGACCATCCCAAGCTCATTGGCCGAATCCCTGAGCAGCTGCATAATGTGTTTTGTATTTATCTTTGTCTCTGATCGTTCCCAAGATGTTACTCATTCTCTCTAGCCTCAACTCCTCTCCTGATGCCAACTTTCATTTTCAACTGAGCATTTCCTCCTAGACATACTGCCAAAATTTAAATTCTGGGTATAAATTCAAACTCATTACATTTTGGCTGTTACAGTAAACGTCAAAAAGCACATCTATGATATAATGCAGTTTCTCTTTAACAAAATCTTTAATGGCTCTTCATTGCCTACTAAATTATCTACAAAACCTCCAGTATAATATTCAAGGCCTCATGCGATGGATCCTCAGGCCACATCTCTAGTCTTTTCTTTTTGATGACTTTCAGTGCACACCCATCCTGAAGACAGAGTTAAGAGATCGCTGCATTTTAAATAGGCCCATGTTTTTCACTTCCCCTCTTTTGCTCATTCTTTTTTCTTGGACTGAAATTCTATTTACTCCCACATCCTTCTGTCGAAATGCTACTACTCTTTCAAGGCTTTCAATAGTCACTCGCTCCATGGAGCTTCCTTATCCTCATTCCTTTTTTAGAATGCTGTAGCTTGTTGTTTCTTTCCCAATCATCTTCTACTATCTCATATATATGTGTGTGTGTCTATACTATAATTTTCTAATATGCTACACAACATCTTTAAAATTTTTTATTGCTACATAATGTATGTATTTTGGGGGGGTACATGTGATAATTTAATACATTATTAATTATAAAAATTAAATCAGTATAATCCGATAACCATCAAATTATTTCTCTTTTCTTTGGGCTAGAAACATTCGAATTATTCTCCTCTAGCTATTTTGAAACATACAATATATTATTGTAAACTATAATCAACCTACTGACCTATCAAACACTAGGTCTTCTTTGTTCTGTCAAACTGTATATTCCTAACCATTAATCAAGCTCTCTTAAATCCCCCAACCCCACTTTTCCCTGCCCTTCCCAGCCCCTGGTGACCACCACTCTATATATTCAAGAGATCCACATCTTTAGCTCCCACACATGATACTTGTATGTCAGTGTGTGGCTTATTTCACTTAACCTCCAGTTCCATCCATTTTGCTTAAAATGATGGAATATTATGCTTTTTTAGGGTTGAAGAATATCCTATGTATACTTGTACCACATTTTATTTATTTATTCATCCACTGACGGTCACTTAGGTTGATTCTATTATCTTGGCTATTGTGACTGGTGCTGCAATAAGCCCAGGAATGAAGATATCTCTGATCTATTGACTTCTGTTCTTTTGGATAAGTATTCAGTGGTGGAACTGCTAGTTCACACAGTAGTTTTATTTTTAGGTTTCTGAAGAACCTACATGCAGTTTTCCATAGTGGCTATATTATACATTCCCATCAACAGTGTCTGATTACTCCAGATCCTCACAGGCATCATCATTCCCCATCATTTTGACAAAAGCCATTTTAACTAGAGTGAGATAATATCTCAATGTGGTTTTTATTATTTATCTCTGATGTTCAGGGATGTGAAACTTTTCTATATAGTTGGTCATTTTTATGCCTTATCTTGAGAAATATGTACATATCTGTTCAGAGCTTTTTGCCCATTTTATTAATTGGATCCCCCCAACCCCCATTGAGTTATTCAAGCTACTTAAATGTTTTGGTGATTTAATCATTTGTCAGATAGTTTTCAAATATTTTTTCCCATTCTCTGTGTTGTCTCTTCATTTTATTGGTTGTTTCCTTGGCTGTGCAGGAGGTTTTTAACTTGATGCAATCCTATTTGTCTATTTTTGCTTTTATTGTCTGTGCTTTTGAGGTCTTACACAAAAAGTCCTTGCCAAGATCAATGTACTGAAATGTTTCTCAGTGTTTTCCTTCAGTAGTTTCTTGCATAGTTTCAGGTCTTAGATTTAAGTATTTAATCTATTTTGATTTGAATTTTAGATAAGGTGAGAGATAGGGGTCTAGTTTCATTCTTCCAAATATGATTAGTTTTCTTCCCTTCCTCCCCCCCCCACCCCTTCTTCTTCTTTCTTTTTTTTTTAGACCAAGTCTCAAGCTATTGCCCTGGGTGGAGTGCCATAGCATCATAGCTCACAGCAACTTCCAACTTGGGCTCAAGCGATCCTCTTGCCTCAGTTTTTCTATTTTTAGTAGAGACTATTTTTGCTTTTGCTCAGGTTGGTCTCAAACCCATGAGCTCAAGCAGTTCACCTGGCTTAGCCTCCCAGAGTGCTAGGATTATAGGCATGAGCCAATGTGGCCCGGCTGGTTATCCAGTTTTCTTAGTGCCATTTGTTGAAGAGACTGTCCTTTCCCCATTGTGTGTCCTTAGCACTTGTGTCAAAAATGAGTTGGTGGTAAACATGTGGATTTATATGTGGATTCTTTCTTCTGTTGCATTGATCTCTTTGTCTGTTTTTAAGCCATTACAATGCTGATTTGGTTACTATAGCCTGTTTTTAAGCCATTACAATGCTGATTTGGTTACTATAGCTTTGTAGCATATTTTAAAGTCCACTAGTGTTATGGCTCCAGTTAATGTTCTGTTTGCTCGAGATTTCTTTGGATATTCCTGGCCTTTTGTAATTACATATAAACTTTAAGGTTGTTTCTTCTATTTCTGTGAAGAATAACATTGGTATTTTTGTAAAGGTTGCATTGAATATGCAAATTGCTTTGGATAAAATTGTCATTTTAACAATATTAATTCTTCCAGTCCATTAACGTTGAATATCAACATTTGTTTGTTGATATTGTCTATTTCTTTATGGTGTGGTAGGTTGTATGTATCCAGTAATGAATCCATTTCTTCTAGATTTTCCAATTTGTTGGTGTGTAGTGGTGAATAAGAGTCTCTAATGATACTTTATACTTAGTGGTCTCAAGTTACTATGTCTGCTTTCTTGTTTCTGATTTTATGGTTTTGGGGTTTATTTATTTGGGGTTTCTCTCTTTTTTCCTTAGTCTAGTTAAAAGTTTGTCAATTTTGTTTATCTTTTAAAAAAACAACCTTTGTTCCATTGATTTTTTTTGTATTGCTTTTTAGTCTAAATTTCATTTACTTCTAAGCTGATCTTTATTATTTCTTTCTTTCTTTCTTTTTTGTGACAAAGTCTCACTATGTCATCTTTGGTAGGGTGCTGTGGTGTCACAGCTCACAGTAATCACCAACTCTTGGATTTAAGCAGTTCTCTTGTCTCAGCCTCCCAAGTAACTGGGTCTACAGGTGCCTGCCACAATGACTGGCTATTTTTTTTGTTGTAGTTTGTAGTTGGCATTGTTGTTTAGCTGGCCTGGGCTGGGTTTGAACCCACCTGTATCTGTGGCCACACACTAATCACTGAGCTATAGACGCTGAGGCTATTTCTTTTCTTCTACTAAATTTGGGTTTGATTTCTTCTTGGTTTTCTGGTTCCTTGGGATGCATTGTTAGGTTGTTTATTTGGAATTTTTCTACTGTTTTGATATGGGCACTTATTGTTATAAACTTTCCTCTTACTACTACCATTTCTGTATCTTACAGATTTTGGTATGCTGTATTCCCATTTTTCATTTATTTCAAAAAATATTTTGATTTCATTCATTTCTTCATTGATCCATTGATCATTCAGGAGCATGTCATTTAATTTCCACATGTGTTTGTTTTCTGAGGTTCCTCTGGTTATTGATTTTTGTTTTTATTCCATTGAGGCCAGAAAAGATACCTGAGATAATTTCTACTGTTTTTGTGTGTTGAGACTTTTTTTGTGGCCCAAGATATGGTCTATTTTGGAAAATACTTCATTTACTGATGAGAAGAGTACATACTCTGCTATTGTTGATAAAATGTTCCATACGTGTCCATTAGGCCTGTTAGGTATCAATTGTAGTTCAACTCCAATGTTCCTTTGTTGATTTTCTCTCTGGATGATCCGTTGCTAAGAGTGGAGTCTTAAAGCCTCCTAGATGTATTGTATTGTAGTCTGATTCTCCCTTCTCAGTTCCAATAATCTGTTCAAATTTTTTATTATTTCAATCTGTGTTTAACTTCTTTGATAAGTATTTGAATTCCTTTTTGTGTTATTTTGGGGATCATTGAATTTCCTGAAAAGTGCTGTTTTAAATTATTGGTCAGCGAGTTCACCTATAACCATCCTGTTAAAGTGAATCACTGGTTCACTTTATGTTTGAGGGAGTCATGGTTCCCTGTTTGGTATTGTTTTTTGTAGACGTACATCTATGTCTTTGCACTGAAAGATTAGTTATTAATTATATTCTTCTCTGCCTGACTTGTTCTGGTTTTTCTTGGTTATGTTTGCTTAGAGGTTCTTTATAATTTCTCTGTTGATTTTCCTTCTTTTTTAGTATATTATTTTTTGGCTAGATTGCTGCCTGGTTTTTGGCCTTATAAAGTGCATCATGTTCAGATTTGCCCCAGTTGTAGTAAACAATCAGAGTGCCATTCATCCAGAGTCTGGGAGGTCCTGACGGTTATATCCCAGTAGTGTATATAGTGGTTTGTGCCCAAGGGACTTCAGCAGTGAGCCTCCTATGCCATGGTGCTGCTGAATAGCCACTCTGATATGGCATTTCCTCTGGCAGCCTTACAGCACAGACTCTCCAGGGCTGGAGATGGTAGTCCCACATCCTCTCCTTTGTCTCTGGCTGCCCTCAGGGATTTCACTCCCTTCAGGCACTCCCAGTGCTTCCTGTGGATTGGGACAGGCACAGAGCTCCTCTCAGGCAGCCCAAGATGGTGGAGGAGCTGGTTATCTTCTTCATTCTCATGCTTTCCTGTACAGAAACTGTACGTCAGAGGGTAACTTTCCATATGCTTGCAATTGGGCAGGTTGGGGTGGTGTGGGGGTGGGGATCACAGATATGGAAATTTGATTCTCTTATCCTCTGCTCAGAGTTTTTTCACTCGCTGGGCCCTGAGAACTGTTTTCTTCATATCTGAGTTCTGGAATATTGCTGGTGATAACGCTGTATATTTGTTTTGGGTTTTCCTTGGGGTAGTGATCCAACTTGCTTCCGTGCCATCATTTTGGAAACCAAAGTCCTCAGCTACATGATCTCTTTGAGAGATGTACTTATACATTGCTGTGCAAATAAACTTTCAAAAATATTTATTGAGTTGCACTTACCTCCTCAAAACATCATTTTATTATTTTTTCCTTCACTCCTATTTTTGGCTCTAGCCTCCCATTATTCAGACATATATTTGTTCCAGTAATTTGTATATATGTATAAAAGCATGTGCAGTAAATTTGAGGATTAGGTAAGTCTATGATTGGTAACAATATATAGAATGGTGAAATTAGTAACCATAAATGCAGGCTGAGTTAAAAAAAAAAAAAAGCAAGGTTAAACATAATATCAGTCTAAAAGAAACCATTGGCCAAGAACTGGATAAATAAATTCTTGGGCAATAACCTATACAGAAATAATACTTGAAGACTTGATTCTGTGGTAAAATCTAAATGAGTAGACGTTAATGTTGTTAAGCTCTACCATTTTTTAGCAGCTAAGCTTGGAGAAGTCACTTGACATTTTAGAGTATTTACTCTTTCTTTATGAGACATAATTGAGATTTAGAACTATAGGCCAGACATTTCTTGGCACTGGTGTTGTAAATGTGAAAAAGAGTATCTGATCTCTGTCATTATGGACTTTCACACATTAGTGAAATAATGATATTGGCCTCAAATGATAACAAAACAATAATATTTATCTTAAAAATTTTCATATGGAAGATTAAGTCAGAGGAGGACAAGAGAATGAAGAAGAGAAATAGTCAAATATTATGTGAAAGATTGAAAAATATAAATAATAATCCATGTAAAAATGTCCAATGTATTTCTTGGATGTATTTTTACTTTCATTGTTGCTTCAGTTTTACTTTGATGCATCAGGGTGTGAATTCATGTGCTTTGGCCTGTGAATGCATTATTTTATCTGAAGACACATGCACTTCATGCATTAAAAAATTTCTTAGCTATTACTAAGAAATATTTCTGTTTGTATAGACTATATTCCTTTCTTCTGGAAATTCTGTATGTGAAAGTCTCAGTCTATCTTACATATTGATATTTATTGATTATTTCTTTTAAAACATACTTTTGTCCCTTCATACAGCATTCTGGGCAATTTCCTTAGTATTTTCTTCTAAAACATAAAGTTTCTTCTCAATTATGTCCAGTATAGATTATCCAATATATTGAGCTTAAAAAATTGACAACTCTATTTTAATTATAAGGTTTCTAACTTACATTTTTATATCTCGGCTGTGGCACCTTTTGCCTTTTCTGTTTCACGATTTCTTCTTCACTTTTATGCAGGTTATTCTTTAATGTGTCTTTCTGGACAACCTAAACATACTTACTTAAGGTCTTTGGCGTATTATCTCATAAAAATTAAGTTTATTTGAATGCATTTGTGGCTTGATCTTTGACTTTTTTGTCATTTTAAGTATCTTCATGGGATTTTGTAATACTGTTTGGTAAGATTTTTTTTTTCGTGGGAAACGTTAATATTGTTTTTTTTTCCTGTCCCTCTACTTCTGGATCATCCCTCATCACCAGCCTATTATTTTTCAGTTGTTTCCCGCCAGCCCTCTGGTGTGCTAGACCAGATCTAAGTCTTATAAAGGTATTAACATTCACTGTCCCAGAGTACGAGGACACGCCTGGCCACTGATCCTAGAGAGTCTTCAATAGGCTGCTATTTCCTTCTGCCTCCCTATGTCTATAGCTTCTTATAAAGCTAAACCCTTTTTAAGAACAGGTTGTGGGAGTTGCAACACTCCAGACTCAACTTCAAACAAAGAGTCTGACTGACTTTGTTGCACCCTCTCACTAAGGGACCGTTCAGTCCTAATTATACTACAGGAGGAAAACTCAAGCCCTTATATCCTGTTTCTGGACAAGCACTAGAGCAGGCCTGGAGCTTTACTCGTACGTATTGTGTTCCAGTTTTATTTTTTCATAGTCCACAGAGATGTTTACTATTGTTGTAAAGTACTCTCTTTCATTGGTTTTGAATAATTTCTTCCTCATTAATTCAACATGCATGATCACTTTCAGAGTGCTTACACTAGTTAATTTTAAATAAGGACTAAATCAAGGCATCAGATGTCCAGTTGTATTGGCAATCACCTACAGAGAAAACAGTAAAGGTACTGTATCTGGCGTCTAGTAGAAATGTTAGAGCTTAATGTTTATTTGCACCTGTTACTATAATACTCCAAGTGGCAGTAAGGTCAACTTGGTCTTGATTTTGTCCTAACACCCCCTTCTGACCTCCTCTTTGAAGCTCTTTCTTTGAGTTTTTGTGGGTAGTCTTCATAAATTAATATATTCTACAAAATATTTGGAGGAATAAATAGAATAACTGCACAGTAAGATTTATCTCAACTTCACTGTACAGAGATCTGCAGTCTTACTAGAGACCACTGGATATAATTCTGCCGCAATCACATTAGTGATTTATTAAATGTACCCTAAAAGTCTCTGACTTTCTTCCTATCATTAAAGTAAAATTTGTCCTACTTTCCAATAAAAAAGGAAGAAATCTTCTGTCCTTATTTCTGTATCTCTATTATCTAGTTCTTCACATATCTAAGATTTTCAATACACATTTGTTCAATAAAACTTATAAAAGTCTTGGGTACTTTCATTGTAGGAGTCTAACAGTTAAATATAGTCAAGCATTGAACAACATGGGTTTGAACTATGTAGCTCTACTTATATGTGGATTTTCTTCTCCTTCCGCCACCTCTGAGACAGCAAGATCAACCCTTCCTCTTCCTAGTCCTCCTCGGCCTACTCAAGGTCAAGACAGCAAGGATAAAGATCTTTATGAGAGTTTGTTTCCTCTTAATGAATAACAAATGTTTCATTTTCCTTATGATTCTCTCAATCACATTTTCTTTGCTATAGCTTAGTTTTTTTTTTTTGTAAGATACAGTATATGAGGCATATAACATGCAACATATATGTTAATAAACTGCTTATGTTGTCTGGAAAGCTTCTTGTTAACAATAGGCTGTTAGTAGTTAAGTTTGGGGGGATTTAGAAGTTCTGCATGGATTTTCAGCTGTATGGGGAGTTGTCATCCCTATCCCCTGCATCATTCGTGGGTCAACTGTAATGCACTGTAATATCTAGACACTGAAGAAACATGTCAGGAAAGAAGTCAGACAATCCAAACAGTCACATCTTTGTCATGTCTTACTAGAATGAACCATAGTTAATGACAAAACAATGTTATATGTTCAATGTAATGGTAGGACTAATGCCTACCAGGTTTTGTTGTCAACTTCTGTTGAACTTCTGTCTTATTCTTTCCGTATCTGTTGCCACAGCATTAGTTTAGTGCTTTATAACTCTTTACTGTACAATTTCATTCACTTTTAACTGTTTTTCCTACCCTGAGTCTGTAGCTCTTAACACTCATGGAGTCCTGCACCTTTCTGAGAAGCTGATAAGAACTATGGAGGTTCTTCCTTGAAAATGCACTTGAGCACATACAAATCCACATTTTTGTATAAACTTCAGTGGGGTTCATAAAACCCTAAAGCTGGTATGTGGATTCCTAAAAGTACTTCCCTTTGAATGAGTCATGCCTCCATCATTTATACATTCATTTTTCCATCAAATGCTTTTGAGGATGCTCTACATTTGGTGTGCTTATCTAAACCCTTGAAATACAAAGCTAGATTGGAAATGAGCTTTATTCTTACAATTCATAGTCTAGACTAGAGGGAAGAAATGTCCTGCATATGTGAAACAATGACATAGGTATTTGTGGGCTACACAGCAGGGCTAAAACAGAAAAATTTGATTCTGGTAAGGGTATATTAGGGAAAAGTTTCAAGAAACAGCTTAATTCTCCTGAAGGAATATCTTCCAACATTATAAAAACTGCAATAATGCCTTATTGAAGATTAGATTCTAATCTAATCTCTTCTATCACTGAGCAGTCATGTCACATGGTATCAATTACAAAAAAACTCTGTATTTAAATTTTGTCATCTAAAATAATAACAATAAGACAAAAAACAAAAAGTCATATGCAAGGACCATCTTATGAAATTTTGGAGACTAATAACATTGATAGCAACTGTATCTGAAGCCATCATACTAACGTTTTACTTTTATTATCTCTAGTGTATGAGAATGGCTAAGGATGGGGACTAGGGGGTCAGCAAAATCTCTGATCCATCCTGGCTTTGCCAATTGTTGTATAAGTGATTTGTGGCAAGTAATTTGACCTGTGTATTAGTTTCTTCATCTGCACAAAGTGTATGGTAATACACATCCCAACAGTTGTAAGGGATGATGAGACAATGCAAATAATCTGAACATGGTGCTTAGCACAATGCTAGATACTATTATTATTATTGTAAAAAGATATTTTTAGTACATATAGTTATCACCATTTACAGGTAAAGAAACCAAGGTCCATATATTTAAATAACTTTTCATAGGACATAGAGGCATTGACATGTACAATTGGGATTCAAATCTGTTTGACTCCAAAGGCCATAGTTAATTCAAGGCTGGGGAGAGTTTAGTTCAAGGAGTGGAGGGAGAACAAAAGAGAAAAGAGAGGGCATTGGCACCGTCCTTAGCACATAGCTGTTAGCTTCCTTCTCTTTTCAAACATTATCTTCTTCTTTTTTTTTTTTTTTTGTAGAGACAGAGTCTCACTTTATGGCCCTCGGTAGAGTGCCATGGCCTCACACAGCTCACAGCAACCTCCAACTCCTGGGCTTAAGCGATTCTCTTGCCTCAGCCTCCTGAGTAGCTGGGACTACAGGCGCCCGCCACAACGCCCGGCTAGTTTTTGGTTGCAGTTTGGCTGGGGCCGGGTTTGAACCCGCCACCCTCGGCATATGGGGCCAGCGCCTTACCGACTGAGCCACAGGCTCTGCCCCAAACATTATCTTCTAATTTAAATTTTCCACTTCAGCTGGTCTTATCCATCATTGATCTAGAACAAGGAAGTCTTCCTGTGTTCTGTGTTCAATGCTCTGTCATTGTCTTCTAGGCTGAATTCCTGCTCATTCTGTAAAGAGCTGGGGAAGACCCACTGCCTTTGGAAGTTACTTAGATCACATCTTCTGTGAACCACTTTTTGTAGTCTTAAGGCTCCATAAGCTTATTTTCTATATTGTGTACTTGGCGATAATCTTGCCCAGCTCTTTATCATGACCTTTTAGACCCATATGTTTTTAACTTCTCACAGAAGTCATACCTTTTGTAAGCGGAGGCCATGGAGTAACTCACAGTGCCTGCACTGCTGCCTGACACACACTCGTCTGCAATGCATATCTCATTTTTGATTTAGTTTTGTTCATTTTGAAAAATAATTATGTAAGATATCTTGTTTTAGTGTGAGCAGAACTCTAAAGTCATAATCTCAATCAGAGGCAAAATACAGTTCTATTTTTACAATGAGTTTCTTTAGAAATATATCAATTGTGTAGCGTAATGAACACTTTTTTATTCTTGTCACTGGAAGATGAATGAAAATATAATAGTGAGATGGCTTTGTTGAAAATAATGGTATCAAGGGAAGTCTGATAAAATACTAGAGATTTTATCATTTTTGATTTCTTTCTTTCTTTATATCCTATCCGAGTAAAAGTATTTAACTTGCTATGACATTTTAAGAGTCCATCCTGGCAGTGCTTGTGGCTCAAAGGAGTAGGGCGCCAGCCCCATATACCGGAGGTGGCGGGTTCAAAGCCAGCCCCAGCCAAAAACTGAAAAAAAAAGAGTCCATCCTTACAGCCTTATTACTATTATAGTATCATTTGTAACAGTTTGCTTTACTTACTATATGCAATGCATGGATATCAGATAGTAGGTAAAATTTTTTTTTTTTTTTTTGTAGAGACAGGGTCTCACTTCATAGCCCTCGGTAGAGTGTCGTGGCCTCACACAGCTCACAGCAACCTCCAACTCCTGGGCTTAAGCGATTCTCTTGCCTCAGCCTCCCGAGTAGCTGGGACTACAGGCGCCCACCACAACGCCCGGCTATTTTTTGGTTGCAGTTTGGCCAGGGCCGGGTTTGAACCCGTCACCCTCGGTATATGGGGCCGGCGCCTTACCGACTGAGCCACAGGTGCCGCCCAGTAGGTAAAATTTTTTTTTTGAGAGTATGTTATTCCTTATGCAAATTCTTCATTTTGATTTATAATACCTTGTTATATAATTTGGGGAAAAATGATACTTAAAGATAAGAAATTAAGACAGTGTTTCGATTGTTTTTCTCTGTGTCTTTTTTTTTTTTTTTTAACCGTTAGGATGTTGCTCTTAAAATAATGATTAACTTTTGACTTGAAGTGTCTCTGTTTCTCTCTTTGTTATTCAGATAATTTTCTGTAGATAAGAAGACTTAGGGAAAAGAGTACTTCAAATAGATGGATACTGGCACCTTGGGTCTGATCTTATCAGACTGCATCCTGCCCTGTAGGAAATGTTATTATTGAGGTAACTAAGCATAAGGCATTATGGTCATGCTATATTGATTTTGGGAATCAAAAAATAACATTTTCACTCATGTCTGACAGAAAATCAGTTTACTTAATAGTTTTGCCCTTAGCCTTAAGTGGAAAAGATGGGACTAGAAAATTTTAAATTCATATGGTTATTAGGGAATGATTAGGCATTGTCTCACAGGGCAGTTTAGCATTGTGCTTGTGAAATAGTGTGATTTTGGGGGTGGAGTTGTTTTGATTTTCAGTGGCTAATTTTTGGTCTTCATCTTATTACCTTGCAGAGCCACAGATCTCACACCCTCTTCCTTGATACCTTGTCTTCAGATGGTTTGTGGGACGTCATAATTTTCATCCCATTGCACTGGATAGTTCCTTTCAGTCTCATCAATGGATTTTCTCTTTTCTCCCTATGCTCTGATTATTGCAGTGTCCCAACACCTTCACTCCCATGGTGATACATCCAGTCTCACAGCTTATAGGCTAAATGCATGTCAGGAAATCCCATGCCCAGAGCTCTAGTCTGACTTACAGGTGTATGTGTCTGCTGATGACTTGACCTCTCCACTTGGGTGCCTAACAGACATCTCACCCCAGACCTGTCCAAAACTCTCCCTATCCCACCCTGTTCTATCATCAGTCTTTGTCTCATTTGATGGCATCTCTATCCTTCCAGCTAGTAAACAAAAAATGGATTCATCCTTTACTCCTTTCCTTTACCTAATCAATTATGAAATCATGTTGACTATAGTTTCAAAATAGTAATAGAGTCCAGCCATGTTTTTGGTGCCTCTGTTCTGCTACCCTGGTCCAAATCACTGTCATCAGCTCTTGGTGGGATAACAGAGCATCCTACCTGGACTGTCTTTCTCCTCCCACCATTGTCCCCTGCATCCTGCCCCCTGCAGTGGTCTAGTTCCAGGAGACCAGCTGGAGAGATATTTTTTTGAAAAATTGGGTCAGATTATGCTGTTCTTTGCCCCAAACACTGAAATAGTTCCCCTTTCTATTAAGAAGTCAAATGAATTCAGTGGCTTTAAGGCCCTATTTGATCTCACCTCTGCTACTTCTCTTTAGAAGTATATTACCTCCAGCTACTCTTTCTCCTTCCTTCTTTATTCCAAACACACAAGAATACTTTCTCCTGTCCCAGCCTTTTCTCTTGTCTACAACATTCTTCCTCTACATATCCTATTTGTTAATTCCCTGATTCCTTGAGTCTTTTCCCAAATAGCATGAGGATGTGTGCCCTGTGTTCAGGACACACTATTTTAAATGGCAGCTCCCTCCTCATGCCTAACTATCCAGGTCTCCAGATTTTCTTTATTTTACTCTATTTTCTTTTTTAAAATATAGCATTCGTCACCTTCTAATACACTATGTAATTAACTTATTAATCATGCTTGTTATTTATTGTCTGTCTATACCTGTTGGTCTGTGAGCTTCATGTGTGCAGGGACCTTTGCTCATTTTGCTTTTCTATGTATCCTCAGATGCTCAAAGCTCCTGGTACATGGTAGGTACTAATAATTATTTGGGTAATGAATGATGAATGAATGAGTAGTAGAGTAACAGTGACAGCTTCTGACAGCTTCTTCTTTGCTTTGTGTTTTGAGTTTTGTTACTATTGCTTCTTTTAGAGAGAAAGGCTATTAAGGCTAGTCAGGATTTTAGTGTACAGCTAAATCGTGTAGCACTTCTTATTCTTTTCTCTCTTGGGGGCCTTTATTTTGTTTCTATGTACTCTCCCTTCAATTTCCTGGCAATCAAAGAGAAGGCTAGTGGGGGGAATGCTAACTTAATGCTTTGTATAGTTCAGGTGGTGCTCAAAACTAGGAGTTAATATTATAACATCATTTTCTTTCAAACATGTCTATGCTCTGATAAGTCAGACAATTTTTGGAAAAAGAAAACAATGTAAATATTAACTAAGTATTAACACAGCTACTGATGGAATGATAGACATGCCTATCTAATTCGTGGATCTTGGGAAGGTGTTCTGATCCTTCACATAGCACCAGTTCTAATTTCCAGGTCTCTGTGTTTACTGTAATAATATGGTGATTGCCATTGAAAGTAAGCCAAGCTGGAAAAGGTCTGGTGTAGCAGTAGAATGCTCATTAATGTCATAGTGAGTAGTATTTTTAGTAATTACAGAATTGAGCAATTTTAAGAATAAAGAGAGCATGTTACGTGCTGTCCCTTATCGCAGCATTGAATAAAAGTAGACTTTCTTGCCATTTTTTTCATCTATCATTTAATATCTGTTTCTTATGGTAGTGAAGAGTTAACAAACAATGGCTATCGTATTAGGTAAGGAAAATTTTCTTTTTTAATATAAATGTTCACTTGAATTGTACTTGGGATAGAGTAGATGGTCTCCAAAGATTACTGCCGACCAATTCTTCCATTTCTTGCATTTGCATCCACTCCTCCCATCAAAAAGTCGAATTTATTCCCTTCCCCTTTAATCTGATCTAGCCTTGTGATTTACTTTGATTAATAGAACACAACAGACAATAAAGTAGCACTGAGCCAGTTCTGAGCCTGGTTTAAAGAGGAGTGGCAGCTTTTGATTTTGTTACCTTGGTACATAGCTGCTACCATGACGTCAGAAAGTTCAGCTCATCTTGTGGGGCAAAGAACTCTGTGGAGAGGCCCCAGAACATGATTCTTCATGTGGAAAGCAGGGCACAGGGAGA
This sequence comes from Nycticebus coucang, assembly GCF_027406575.1. Classification (NCBI taxonomy): domain Eukaryota; kingdom Metazoa; phylum Chordata; class Mammalia; order Primates; family Lorisidae; genus Nycticebus; species Nycticebus coucang. The sequence goes on from NC_069786.1 coordinate 80,521,793, forward strand.
AAAACTGAGGCACCCACCTGATAATCAGCACCACGATCTCAGCCATATGGGTGAGGTCTTCTTGAAGCTTCCAGTCCAGTTCATAGCCTAAATAAATGTGGCCACATAATTACTTCAGCCAAAATTGCAAAGAGCAGAACAGCCACCCATCGCCAATTCCACCTTATAATTATGAGAAATAATAAATTACTATTGTTTTAAGCAACTACATTTTGGGATGCTTTGCTATATTGTGATAGATGACTTATGCAATGGACTTTTGGGGACCCAAAAATTTTGTTTTAACTTTACTTTTGGATCTTGCTTAAAGTTATTTGGTGGGTTTCTATAAGCTTAAGAAGGCGGTTTATTCCACTTGGGAAATGATCATCCAGACTTCCTGGAAGATAGCCAGCAATTGCTGATGTTGAAAAATGGCCAAGCTCTTCACGATGCCAAGGAGGTGAGTCCAAGGTTCTTTATTTTATTTTATTATTAAATCATAGCTGTATACATTAATACAATCATGGGGCACCATGCACTGGTTTTATAGACCATTTGTCATATTTTCATCACACTTGTTAACATAGCCTTCCTGGCATTTTCTTAGTTATTGTGTTAAGACATTTATATTCTACATTTAGTAAGTTTCACATGTACCCTTGTAAGAGTCACCGCGGGTGTAATCCCAACAATCACCCTCCCTCCCGCCCATCCTTCCCCCCTCATCCCTCCCTCTCCCCCTTTCCCATATTCTTAGGTTATAACTGGGTTATAGCTTTCATGTGAAAGCCATAAATTAGTTTCATAGTAGGGCTGAGCACATTGGATACTTTTTCTTCCATTCTTGAGATACTTTACTAAGAAGACTATGTTTCAGCTCCATCCATGTAAACATGAAAGAGGTAAAGTCTCCATCTTTCTTTAAGGCTGCATAATATTCCATGGTGTACATATACCACAATTTATTAATCCATTCGTGGATTGATGGGCACTTGGGCTTTTTCCATGACTTAGCAATTATGAATTGGGCTGCAATAAACATTCTGGTACAAATATCTTTGTTATAATGTGATTTTTGGTCTTCTGGGTATATGTCTGGTAGAGGAATTATAGGATTGAATGGCGGATCTATTTTTAGATCTCTAAGTGTTCTCCAAACATCTTTCCAAAAGGAATGTATTAATTTGCCTTCCCACCAGCAATGTAGAAGTGTTCCCTTTTCTCCACATCCACTCCAACATCTCTGGTCTTGGGATTTTGTGATATGGGCTAATCTTACTGGAGTTAGAGGATATCTCAAAGTAGTTTTGATTTGCATTTCTCTGATGATTAAACATGATGAGCATATTTTCATATGTTTGTAGGCCATGCGCCTGTCTTCAGAGAAGTTTCTCTTCAAGTTCCTTGCCCAGCCTGCGATGGTATCACGTGTTCTTTTCTTGCTTATACGCTTGAGTTCTCTGTGGATTCTGTTTATTAAACCTTTGTCGGAGACATAACTTGCAAATATCTTCTCACATTCTGAGTGCTGTTTGCTTGCTTTAGTTACTGTGTTCTTGGCTGTGCAGAAGCTTTTTAGTTTGATCAGGTCCCAGTAGTGTATTTTTGAAGCTGCTTCAATTGCCTGGGGGATCCTCCTTATAAAATATTTGCCCAGACCGATTTCTTCAAGGGTTTTCCCTGCACTCTCTTCTAGTATTTTTATAGTTTCATGTCTTAAGTTTAAATTTTTAATCCAATGAGAGGCCAGGGTTCTAATCTCTTGTTATACCCTGTGTGAGGAGAGGTCCAGGGAGAGAGATGTTCATGGGGAGTGGAAGGAAGAAAGATTAGGAATGTAATTTTTTTCTTGGGGCACACATAAGTATAACTGACTGCTGTAATGACATTAAAACAGCAATTACTCCTGGTAAAATGAAATCTAGAGACAGCAACGCCTTATTCAGTATGTGTCAATGATGTATGTGTAGAGGGCAGATGTTCACTTGGTAGGTTTGGATATAAGTGGTAAAGCTTTTCTCTCCCCACAAAGAAATAGTGATATATTGGAAATTGCTAGATGCTATATTTCTGAGCTATCTGTTTTCAAGAATTCTTACCTTTTATAGACACATTTCAACGCTGCATTTGAAACCAGATGGTTTATTCTTGAACTGCAAGACTGAATGCATTAACCTTTAGTGTAAATGCACTTACTCATTGAGCAGTTGGTTACTCTTACATTTTTCTACACGACCTGATGATAAAGAACCACTTTTTGATTTTTTTCTTTTTAATGCTTACTAGGAATTTTTATTGAGAGTCACCAAACCATCTGATTTGGATGCTTTAAAATGTGAAAGTCAGAAATAAATTGGCATTGCTAAGGTACTTTGGATGAAAGGGCTGCCACAACTCTGTAATCTCAAGTTGTAAAGAAGCAATTTGAGTTATTTTCTATGTGGGTTGACAAGTAAGCTTTTTGTGGGCTAGAGTTGGTAAAACAAAGACTTATTCAAGCTGTGAAATGCATTCAAGAGTAAATAGCGGTAAATGAAAAGAGGCCTGCTTTTCAGATATGTTTTTCACTGTTGTGCAGGCTTCTGATTATGGGGTGGGTGGAAGGACTGTTCACAATTTTGGAATAACAGGTCTCCAATAACAGGGATAGGTTGGTTTGACTGCAAAAGAGAACAGATGGAAAGCTTTATCTTCTCCTAGTGCTATCAATTAGTTTCTCCTTATCTTTTAAAAATTGTGTGTTCTTAATAATTTTTTAAGTTCAGTGTTTTTTTTTTCTGGTTTTATAGAACCATTTTTAATTTTTATATAAAAACTGCTTTCTGGTGCTGGCCTGTTCTAAAAACTGCACTCGAATGCACTGGGGTGTGTAAAACATCAACAATTGTAAGGATTAGTTTTTGAGTTATGCCAGGCTACTTAACCTTATTTTTTTAAAAATGGACTTGATGAAGTTCAGTGAACTTCAATAAGGCTGTGGCCAAATTCCACCAAATGTCAAAAGCTTCATCCACTGTTACTTAAATACTCTCAAGAAAAGAAAAATGAGGTTATTACTATAGAGAAAATAAATAAATATGTTGGGATTAAAGTGCCTTTCAGAGAGGTGGGATGAAATGCTTTGGTGATGATTGTTAAATATAAAAGAGGAAGGTAAATGTGGAATTACGTGAAGAGAAAAGCATCTTTATAATTTGATTTTTTTAAGTGAAGAAAATGAGGTATAATTCTACTCATTGTAAATCCCGTGGGTTTTTTCTTTCTCATTAACCACATTCAAATCCTGTTTATATAAAGAACTCAAGGACATGTACTTCAAGTAAAACTTTTCCTTTTAATGTACATTAAGACACTACATTCTTTCTAAAAGGGTGTTGCAATTTTAACCTCAGCAATTTTGCATAGCATAGTTTTCACATTACAGGGACAGAGTTGAAGAAATTTTCTGACAACTTAATTGATTTGTTTTTAGTGTTCTTTGGTTTATGTGTTTGGACTAAAAATAGCAGTATTAGGTGATCTCATTTTAACTATGTAAGTTTCAAGTACATCATATACATGGGCCTTCATTGGCATTTACGTTTCAGAGAGTTCCTATTGGTGATTGAAGAATTTGATTCTGATATTCTTTGTTATTATCTCACTGCCTAGGAAAAAGCAGATTTTGTAGTTTAAGAGAAAACCATCAATAAAAGTTGCTTGCTTTCGTGATTTGATTTCATCTATCAGCCTGAAATATTGATGTTTGTGGGCAGAAACTGCTTAGACTTTTCTTCCTGACCAAATGAATATGAGACGGCATTCATTACTCTAATGGATAAATGGCCTCCTGCCTATTAGTATTATTCATCTATTTTCTCTCTCACTATGTATAAACTTTATTTCTTTCAATATGATATCTGAGATAATAGTCAACTTGGCATTGCACTATATGAAGCATATGTAATTTATTCTGTCATTTAAAAATATTAGTTATTTAAATTATTAAGTCAGTTTTAAGAAAAACTGCTTTAAGATGTTTTCTTAAAGAATATTTTCTTTTCTTTGCAGTATTTAATTGGAACATTTCAGAATGTACTCTACTCATTAAACTTTCTTTATCTCTAAAGCTAGCAGTAATGAATTCTTTAACTAGACTTGTAAAAGTATCATTTAGCATTTAAGTCAGCTCTAAATTTTGGGTGGCCTTGAAATCTTTCAAATTCTCATTTACTCAGAGTAGGGATAGACATACTATAATGCCTATGTGGTTTTGGATATATTGATGCATTACAATAAGAGGTAAGATTAAGATACACAAATTAATATCTGAGGTATTTTGGTTAGAAGTTTTTATGAAAGATAAAAATCTATGTTCAATGGTAGCATAAAAAGATAAAATAGGAACAATCTTCATAAATGTGAAGGAAATGTATGAGGTTAAACTTTGAACGCTTGAATAAGTGAAATACCAATCATTGTGCTTGTATAAGACGATTTCACATTACAGAGATGTCAGTTCTCTCCACATTAGAGAGAATCTACAATTATTCTGAGGTAATAAAGTTGATGAGAAAAGTCATGAAGAAGAAAATAGGAAATCCCTCAAAAGAACAGCAAGGAGTCCAGAAGGAGAGTTAAAGGACACTAGGCCCTAGGGTTCCATGGTGTTCTCCTGCCAGGCATAAAACTGTATAAAACTGTGTATATTCTCTACCTGCAAATTTGAGCTCCCAGCACTCCACTCCACTCTCACTCTGAGGTCTGGAGGCCTGTCCCCCAGGAGTCCAGATTCTTGGGTGATTTCTCGAGGGGTGTGGACAGGGCCTAGACTGCACGTTGTCAGTGCTGACTCTTTAGCATGGGAGTAAGGAGAGGACGGTCGGCTGAGAGGGAACCACACCAGAGCAGCAGTGCCCCAAGGCACAGAGCAGTAGCCATCTTTTGGCAACAATAGTGCTCAGCCCTGGATATTCTGAAGCCACACCCCCTGTCTCCCTGGGCAACCAGAGGAGGCTGGACATCTACTCAGGTGGCAACCACCACGGAACAGATCTGGGATGGAAACGCAGGCCCTGTGAGTAAAGGGTTTGCCTGAGGCGATACTGGCCTGGGTGGAGTGTTGGGACTAGAAACATATGCACAGAGCCCTGAAGTTTCAGGGCAGGACTGACCCAGAGGACCACTTTACTGACCCTAAGTTGCACCCGACCCTCAGGGGATTGTTAGCCTATAGACAAAGGAAGACAGGAGGCTAGAACTGACAGGTAACCATATACAAACCTGCAAGAGCAAAGACAGGGCCTGAGAAGCAGGCTCTGGGAACTCAAAACAGCTTCTCTTCTGCAGGGGAATTTAGCAGGGACAGAAACAAATTCCTGCAAAGTTGTTCTGTTCTGTTCTGTCAGTAACAGCAATCAGGGGTGAGGCTGGAACTGAGTGAACACCCCTCAGCCTCCATCAAGCGCCTGAGGTGGTCAGGCCTCACCTCCCCCTGCTAGATAGAGGCAGAGTACTGTGGCTTGGCTGAGCAGAAATAGATTTCCTTGTGATTCAGGCAGGTACAACCCCTGGAGTATCTGTTCACTATAGGCAACTACTGGGATATCAGTGACTAGGTGTGACAGAGGTGCAAGTTGGGGATGAGGCATCAAACTTCCCAGACTGATCTATTTGCTGGGTGAGACCTCCTGACTCCACGGAGCACCGGAGCAAGTCATATCTGAGTGGTCACCAGGCCCCTGTGATCCACGTGCCAAAGACCTTTTAAACTCTCCCACCTGAGACAGGTGCTGACTGAGAGAATTGATTTGGACCTTTGGAACTGAGCCAATCACCCGAGGACTATTCAGTTGGTGTCCTGGGTGTGTGGTTGTAGGAAGGTTTGATTTTCCTTTTCCAATTGTTGCCTGTGGGGGGCGGGGTGACATAATTGCTGGTATTTCTATGGCTGAGACTTCAACCCAGAGTAACTGTTTCACTAGGGTTGAACAGAGACCAGTTGAAAACAAGACAGAACCACTTAGCCCCACCACACCAAACAGGTCCCCAGTTTCTCAGGCCATAGCACTGTACAGGTCCTCGACAAAGCTCCAGGGGAAAAATCAAATGGTGTAAAAAAATCATGGGGCAGAATCAGCGGAAAAAATCTTGTAACATGAATAACCAGAATAGATCAACCCCCACAAGGAAAGATATCGCAGATGTAACTGAAGATCCCATTCATACACAGCTGGCAGAGATGTCATAAATTGAATTCAGAATTTGGATTGCAAACAAGAGTAGCAGAATGGAGGAAAATTTGGAATTAGAAATTCGAGGAACAATTCAAAAGTCGGAATTAGAAATTCAAGGATAATTAAAAAGTTGTCTCAAGAATTTAATGAATTTAAAGACAATACCACCAAAGATATTGATGCACTGAATCAAGAATTTGCAGCCCTCAAAGATCTGAAAAATACAGTAGAATCCCTCAGTAACAGAGTGGAGCAAGCAGAAGAAAGGATTTCTGACACTGAAGACAAAGCTTTTGAATGCTCACAAACTTTCAAAGAGGAAGAGAAATGGAGCGCAAAAATGGATCATTCTCTCAGAGAGCATTGGGATAATTCGAAGAAGGCTAATATCTGCGTCATTGGAATCCCTGAAAGTGATGAAGTGGCCTCACAAGGCACAGAGGCCCTTCTCAATGAAATTATGAAAGACAATTTTCCAGACATGCCAAGAGATTCTGAAATTCAGATAGCAGACAGTTTCAGAACCCCAGCATGACTCAGTCGAAAAGACATCCCCCAGGCATATCATAATTAACTTCACTAAAGTTAATATAAAGGAGAAAAATTCTGAAAGCAGCCAGATGTAAGAAATCCATTACCTACAAAGGGAAGAATATTAGAATGACTGCGGATCTCTTTGCTGAAACTTTTCAAGCCAGAAGAGGGTGGTCATGGACTTTTAACCTCCTAAAGCAAAATAACTTTCAACCGCGGATCCTATATCCAGCTGAACTGACTTTCATTTATGATGGAGCAATTAAATATTTTAATGACATTCAATGTAGAAGAAATTTGCCATAACCAAACCAGCTCTTCAGGATATTCTCAGACCAATCCTCCATAATTACCAGCCCAATCCTCTACCACAAAAGTAAATTTACTCAGAAACTTTTAATCAAACTCCAACTTCCACAGTGGCAAAAGGATTAAAAATGTTGACTGGACTTTCGAAAAACTTGATACCCAAAATTTTACCAAACTTATCAATATTCTCCATTGATGTGAACAGCTTAAACTGTCCTCTAAAGAGGCACAGGTTAGCTGACTGGATACAAAAACTCAGGCCAGATATTTGCTGCATACAAGAGTCACATCTTACCTTAAAAGATAAATATAGACTCAGGGTGAAAGGATGGTCGTCCATATTTCAGGCAAATGGTAATCAGAAAAAAGCAGGTGTTGCAATTCTATTTGCAGATACAATTGGCTTTAAACCAACAAAAGTATGGAAGGATAAGAATGGTCACTTCATATTTCTTAAGGGTAATACTCAATATGATGAGATTTAAATTATTAATATCTGTGCACCCAACCAGAATGCACCTCAATTTATAAGAGAAACCCTAACAGGCATGAGCAACTTGATTTCATCCAGCTCCATAATAGTTAGAAATTTCAACACTCCTTTGGCAGTGTTGAATCCATCATCCAAAAAGAAGCTGAGCAAAGAAATCATAGATTTAAACCTACCATCCAACATTTTGATTTAGCAGACATCTACAGAACATTTCATCCCAACAAAACTGAATACACATACTTCCCATCAGCCCATGGAACATACTCCAGAATCCATCACATCGTAGGTCACAAGTCTAAACTTAGTAAATTTAAAAGAATAGAAATTATTTCTTGCATCTTTCTTGTGTCTTCCAACCCTAAACCCAGTAGAAGAAAAGAAATAACCAAAATTAGAGCAGAAAATGAAATTGAAAACGGAAGAATTGTATGACATATCAATAAATCAAAAAGTTGGTTTTTTGAAAAGGTCGATAAAATGGATAAACCTTTGCCTAACCTAACAGGAAAAAAAGAGTAAAATCTCTAATCTCATCAGTCAGAAACAACAAAGATGAAATAACAACAGACTCCTCAGAAATTCAAAAATTCTTAATGAATATTACAAGGAACTTTATTCTCAGAAATATGCAAATCTGAAGGAAATTGACCAATACTTGGAAGCACGTCACCTTCCAAGACTTAGCCAGAATCAAGTGGAAATGTTGAACAGGCCCGTATCAAGTTCTGAAATAGCATCAACCATACAAAATCTCCCTAAAGAGAAAAGCTTGGGACCTGATGGTTTCACGTCAGAATTCTACCAAACCTTTAAAGAGGAATTAGTACCTGTATTACTGAACCTGTTCCAGAATTTAGAAACAGAAGGAAGATTACCCAACATGTTCTATGAAGCAAACATCACCCTGATCCCCAAACCAGGAAAAGACCCAACAGGAAAAGAAAATTATGAACCAATATCACTATTAAATATAGTTGCAAAAATATTCAACAAGATCCTAACAAACAGAATCCAGCAACACATCAAACAAATTATACATCATGACCAAGTAGGTTTTATCCCAGGGTCTCAAGGTTGGTTCAATATACGTAAATCTATAAATATAATTCAGCACATAAACAAATTAAAAAATAAAGACCATATGATTCCCTCAATTGATGCAGAAAAAGCTTTTGATAATATCCAGCATCCCATCATGATCAGAACATTTAAGAAAATTGGTATAGAAGGGACATTTCTTAAACTGATAGAGGCCATCTACACCAAACCCGCAGCCAATATTGTATTGAATGGAGTTAAATTGAAATCGTTTCTACTCAGATCAGGAACCAGACAAGGCTGCCCATTATCTCCACTGCTCTTTAACATTATAATGGACGTTTTAGCCATTGCAATTAGGGAAGAAAAGGCGATCAAGGGTATCCATATAGGGTCAGAAGAGATGAAACTTTCGCTCTTCACAGATGATATGATTGTATATCTGGAAAACACCAGGGATTCTACTACAAAACTCTTAGAAGTGATCAAGGAATACAGCAGCATCTCAGGTTACAAAATCAACATCCATAAATCGGTAGCCTTTATATATACCAACAGTAGTCAAAGTGAAAAAACAGTAAGGACTCTATTCCATTCAAAGTAGTGCCAAAGAAGATGAAATATTTGGGAGTTTATCTAACAAAGGATGTGAAAGATCTCTATAAAGAGAATTATGAAACTCTAAGAAAAGAAATTGCTGAAAATGTTAACAAATGGAAAAACATAGCATGGTCATGGCTGGGAAGAATCAACATTGTTAAAATGTATATATTTCCCAAAGCAATATACAATTTTAATGCCATCCCTATTAAAGCTCCACTGTCATACTTTAAAGATAATGAAAAAATAATACTTCGTTTTATATGGAATCAGAAAAAACCTCGAATAGCCAAGACATTACTCAGAAATAAAAACAAAGCAGGAGAAATCACACTACCAGACCTCAGACTATACTATAAATTGATAGTGATCAAAACAGCATGGTACTGGCACAAAAACTGAGAGGTTGATGTATGGAACAGAATAGAGAACCAATAATAACTTACCGTTATTTGATCTTTGACAAGCCAAATAAAAACATTCAGTGGGGAAAAGATTCCCTATTTAACAAATCGTGCTGGGTGAACCGGCTGGTGACCTGCAGAAAACTGAAACTGGACTCACATCTTTCACCATTAACTAAGGTAGACTCTCACTGGATTAAGATTTAAACTTAAGACATAAAACTATAAAAATACTAGAAGAGAGTTCAGGGAGAACCCTTGAAGAATTCGGTCTGGGTGAGTATTTTAAGAGGAAGACCCCCTGGGCAATTAAAGCAGCTTCGATAATACACTAATGAGACCTGATCAAATTAAAAAGCTTCTGCACAGCCAAGAACACAGTAAGTAAAGCAAGAAAACAGCCTTCAGAATGGGAGAAGATGTTTGCAGGTTATGTCTCTGACAAAGGTTTAATAGACAGAATCCACAGAGAACTCAAATGTATAAGCAAGTAAAGAACAAGTGATCCCATCACAGGCTGGGCAAGGGACTTGAAGAGAAACTTCTCTGAAGAAGACAGGCACATAGCCTACAGACATATGGAAATATGCTCATCATCTTTAGTCATCAGAGAAATGCAAATCAAAACTACTTTGAGATATCCTCTAACTCCAGTAAGATTAGCCCATATCACAAAATCCCAAGACCAGAGATGTTGGAGTGGATGTGGAGAAAAGGGAACACTTCTACACTGCTGGTGGGAATGCAAATTAATACATTCCTTTTGGAAAGATGTTTGGAGAACACTTAAAGATCTAAAAATAGATCTGCCATTCAATCCTATAATTCCTCTACTAGACATATACCCAGAAGACCAAAAATCACATTATAACAAAGATATTTGTACCAGAATGTTTATTGCAGCCCAATTCATAATTGCTAAGTCATGGAAAAAGCCCAAGTGCCCATCGAACCACGAATGGATTAATAAATTGTGGTATATGTACACCATGGAATATTATGCAGCCTTAAAGAAAGATGGAGACTTTACCTCTTTCATGTTTACATGGATGGAGCTGAAACATAGTCTTCTTAGTAAAGTATCTCAAGAATGGAAGAAAAAGTATCCAATGTACTCAACCCTACTATGAAACTAATTTATGGATTTCACGTGAAAGCTATAACCCAGTTATAACCTAAGCATAAGGGGAAGTGGGGGAGGTGAGCAGAGGGAGGGTGATTGTTGGGGTTACACCTGCAGTGCATCTTACAAGGGTATAGGTGAAACTTAGTAAAGGTAGAATGTATAAGTCTTAACACAATAACTAAGAAAATGCCAGGAAGGCTATGTTAACCATTGTGATGAAAATGTGTCAAACTGTTTATAACACCAGTGTATGGTGCCCCATGATCGCATTAATGTACACAGCTATGATTTAATAAACAAAAAAGAACAGCAAGGATGTGGATATTAAAATGTGCTATAAAAACTCTATAATTAAAGCACTTTAGTACTAGTGTGTGCTGAAGTAGTCCAATGGAACGGAATGGAAGTTCCAGGAATAGACTCTACTGCATGTTGAAATTTAGTATCTAATAAAGATGATATCGGGGTGGTGCCTGTGGCTCAGTCGGTAGGGCGCCAGCCCCATATGCCAAGGGTGGCGGGTTCAAACCCGGCCCCGGCCAAACTGCAACCAAAAAATAGCCGGGCGTTGTGGCGGGTGCCTGTAGTCCCAGCTACTCAGGAGGCTGAGGCAAGAGAATCACTTAAGCCCAGGAATTGGAGGTTGCTGTGAGCTGTGTGAGGCCACAGCACTCTACAGAGGGCCATAAAGTGAGACTCTTTCTCTACAAAAAAAAAAAAAAAAAAAAGATGATATCTAAATTTTCCCAGGAAAAGATGGACTTTTAAGATAAATGGTGTTGAGAAATCTAGCCATTTCAAAAATGATAAAATTAGATCTATGCTTTACATAAAACATTAGAATAAATTGCAAATTGATCAGAGACTTAAATGTAAGAAATGAAACTATTAAAGTACCAGAAAATGGTATTAGTGGATTCCTCTGTAATTTTGGTGTGGGAAAGCTCTAGTTATGACTCAAAATTTGGAAGTAATAAGATAAAAGATGGAAAATTTGCGGCGCCTGTGGCTCAGTCCGTAAGGCGCCGGCCCTGTATACCAAGGGTGGCGGGTTCAAACCCGGCCCCAGCCAAACTGCAATCAAAAAATAGCTGGGCGTTGTGGCGGACGCCTGTAGTCCCAGCTACTCGGGAGGCTGAGGCAAGAGAATCGCTTAGGCCCAGGAGTTGGAAGTTGCTGTGAGCTGTGTGAGGCCACGGCACTCTACCGAGGGCCATAAAGTGAGACTCTGTCTCTACAAAAAAAAAAAAAAAAAACTTCCACATGGGAAAAATCATCAACAAAGTAAAAAACAAATGACCTATTAGAGGAAAATATTTACAACTCATACAACAGACAAAAGACAAATTTACTTAATCTATGAAGAAGCTCGTAAAAAGGGGGAGAAAGGTCAAAACCTCATAGAAAAAAGTAAACAAAATAATGTAAAACAGTTCACAGAAAAAGATATCAAATAAACCTCAGATGGAAAAGAAGGAAAGTCCATTTTTACCTTTCCAATTGGCAAAAATGTAAAACTTTAACAATATAATACTGTTGGTGATGCTGTAGGGAAACAGATATTCTCACACACTGTTAGTGTGAGGCCCAAATATTATAACTCCCAGAAAGGAATTTGGCAATATTTAATAAAATTAAATGTGTGTGTGTGTATAAAACAATTTGAGGGATTTATTTTGGAGGTGATTCTATGTAAACATAAATAGCAACTGTAGAGCGTTATTGATTATGTCACTGTGATAGTGAAATATGGGGTGTAATTTAAATGCTCAACTATAAAAAATTGTTTGAATGTGATGCAACAGATAACATACTACAGTCATGAATAAGTATGAACTGAGAGAAGCAATTTCTGCAATTTATTTGTATGTGAAAAAAATAGGTACAGAAATATATGTAGTTGTAGCAGGCAGCTTCTGACATAGTTACCAGTGATTCCCAACGTTGACATTTATGGTCTGTGTTCCCCCTTCTTCTTGGGTATAGCTAGATTCCATGACTTGCTTCCCATAAATAGATTACTGCAAAAGTGATGGATGTTATTTTCATAATTCAGTCAAAAAGACTGGCCTTCCGTCCTGCTGGTATTCTCTCTCCCTAGATTGTGTCCTGTGCTTGCTTCGACAGAGAGGGTTATCTTGGCAGCCTCTTGTGAACAGGCAGCAAGGAAATGAGGTTCTCAGCTCAGGAGCTCCTGAGAAACTGAGTAATGCTAGCAACCGTGTGTGAGCTTGCAGGTGGATACTGCTTCAGTTGAATGGCAAGATGACTGCAGCTTGGGCTGACACCTTATGGTAGCCCCATGACTGACACTGTAATGACAGTGAGACCCTGCACAGAGGACCCACCCTGCTGAGCCATGTCTGAATTTCAGACCCACAAAACTGGGAGATATATGTTTATTGTTTTAAGTTACTAAGTTTTGCTCTAATAGGTTATGCAGCAGTGGATAATGGTCTTAGTCTGTTTGTATTGCTATAAAGAAATGCCTGAGCCTGGTTAATTTATAAAGAGGAGAAGTTTATTTGGCCCCCACAGTTTTGCAGCCTTTACAAGAAACACTGGGAAGCTTCTAGTCATGGCAAAAGGGGAAGAGGGAGCTGGTGTGAGGAAACCACATGGCAAGAGAAGTGGGGAGGAAGGGGGGTGCTGGGCTCTTCTTAATGATTTGTCTTGTGACAACCCATAAAGAGAAAACTCACTCACTGCCATGAGGATGGCTCTAAGCCACTCATGAGGGATCCACCCCCATGACCCAATATCTTCCACTAGGGCCACTTCCAACATTGGGGATCAAATTTTAACATGAGATTTGGAGGCAACAAATATCTGAACCAGGTCAATAACAATACAATAGTATATATCTTTTATGTAATAAAGAAGGAAAAGTAAAAATACTTTTATTAAAAAAATTAGAAATATACATGGGAAGGATACATTAGCAGCAAGTCAAGGTGTGAGTACTTGAAAAATTACCGTGAAGTTGGTTGAAACCTTGTGACCTGACTGTGCTTAGTTTCCAAGTATACATGTTGTCATAGCCTCCTAAACTCATAGCATGAATTTGCATACAGATTTACTGGAGATTATCAATTCTATTTCATGATAAAACTTGAAACATATGCATGTTTCTGGTAAGATTTTGGCCTTCCACTCTATTTGGAGTTTCTGGAGATATTCTGACCGAAAGGCTGACTTGTTTTGCCTTGTAATGACTTGACTTTGGAATTCCCTATGTATATTCAGTTTTTCCTAAAATACACATACTGCAGAAATTTAACAAGTTTTTTATATAGTTTGTTTTTCTTTAAGTGCTATGAAACTACCATACAAAGTGATTCTTTCCTTATACTGAAGCTCCCAGTCAAGAACATACACAATTTACAAATACTAAGCAAGTTGTAAGTTTCAGTATTCTTCTCATACAGCTCGCAATTTGCTGCATCATTCCAATTGTTTGGGAAAGGGTTGGTTAAGACACAAGACTGAAAAGATAATGGATCTATGAGATTTTTTTTTTTTTTTTGATCTATGAGATTTTTATGGAGGAGTCAAAAGAGGCTTTTTAAAAAGTATTTCCCAGGGAACTTACAGTATGAAGAATTACTTCAGTGTGAAGTAACAACCTTTTGAAAATTCTTAACACACTCATAATATCACTGGCTGTATTTCTTAAAGTAGAGTCACTGCAAGCTCAGATGAGCTAATTACTGCATGGGAAAATGTAATTTCTTCTGGTTTTATCCTTGAGCTATTTAATCATACCATCTTTTCTATGCACATGGAGACATCTATCCTAACTTTCTTGAAGCTTAGGTGTCTACCAAACATAATCTAACATGTCCAGATTGGGCAGTGGGCAGGACAGTTAGGAAGATAGAGAAGTGACTGATAAATTATCAGTCAGCAGTGGGCTGTCATACAAAGGGATTCGTACTGAAGAGTCTCTGAACTAATTGATTCTGTGTGATTTTCTGCACACACATTAAAAAAAGGAATGAAAATGGGTTCGAGAAATATAGATGTAATACCAACATTCTCATCCTATTCTTTAAATATTTAATAAGCTATATAGAGAAAGAACTAAACATTTTTTTTGGCCTTTAAAAGGTGAAAAAATAATAAGTAAGTTTGTATCTGGTGCCAAGGTTCATTGCAATTCTGGCTTCCCAAGTGCTGAGTTTGATTTGGCTAAGAGTTATTTTTTTAATATTTATACATAAATCTAAACATACATATGCAATATCCAGGGGCTCAGCCAACCATAAGAGAAAAGATATACATATTCATGTATTTTTTACTGTTTTTTAAAGTGAGAGAATAAGCCTTCTGAGAAAAGGAGGGATGATGCCATTGACATTGCTTGACGAAGTACCAGTTTTCATGCCTCGTTTGGTTCCATTATCCATGAAGACTTGTTAAAAGCAGTGTACAGGCCAGCTAGGGATGACTTAAAAAGATAACCCTAACTTTCTCAAATGTCTGAGACAAATGCACTGTAGGAGTGATCCAAGGCTCACTTAAAGGGACATTCCAAAGTACAATCAATTGTGGGTACAAAATATTGGATAAAATCGCCCATCTGTTTTGGTTATGGCAAATTGGAACTCTTGCCTCACTCACTTGCTTTTTTTATTGGTCAGATAAAAAATTCCCTTGATAGTATTTTTGTAGGGAAATTATTATGGAGAAAGAGGTAATATTCCTCTGGAAACCCAGGGCCTGGCTGCTTTTCTGGCAGGAACCTGAGCATTGACTGGCTCTGGCTAAGTGCTTCTCCACTCGGAAACGATGGAAGTATAACACTTTCCTCCTTCTTATAGGAGGAAGGGAATAATATTTTGATATCTGACATGAATTAAAGTTTGATCTGGGCCAGACTACTGTCCTTCTGGGGAGTTTTCATTAATGTAGGTTGTTGACTTTTTTTGACCCTTTTACGGGGAGGATTTTGGTAATCTCCGTTAATAACTCAGATTATAAATTCATGGGGGTGAAACAGCTGGAAATATGTAGAGAAATAACATTCTACAAACAAGAAGAAATGAAGAAAAACTGCCCAGGAGAAAAATAGCATGACTGCTGTGGGGCTGGAAGCCCAGGTCCATCGTCAGATTTGCTTGTTTATAAGGAGAGAAGGAAGTAAGATCATCAGGAAAGAAGGCCTGAAACGTGTCTGAAATTTTGATGAGTTAGACAAGTAAATTAAATCTGTGGCAGTGTGGGCAGGCAGCACAGATGTGAAATTGTAGCCCTTGAAAAAGAGGAAATAGAACATAAGGCTTTTGCTATACGTGTGATTAAATCTCATGGGTCCATGGAGAGGAAAATTGAGATGCCGGAGAAACAAATGATGCTGTAAAAACTGAAGTGCACTGACTGAGCCAGAGGGTGAAGATTCCCCGGGGGTGGGGGGGTGGGGGGAGTTGTTTTAATGATTTCTACTTGGCGCTAACTATGAAGATAAGCTGGAACTTCCCACTATTGAAGGAACATCACTATCAACCTATTCTTATAAGCACATGGAGCCAACACTCTGGTAATTGAGCGGTGTGTGCGAATGTGTGTTCATGTATATTTATATGTATATATAAATATTAAAAACTACTGTTAGCCAGATCAAACACAGTACTTGGAAAGTCAGAATTGCAACAAACAATGGAATCAGATACAAACATTACTTACTATTTTTCCATCTTTAAAAGGGTAAGAGAATGTTCAGTCCTTTCCACATATACTTTATCAGATATTTATATATAAAGAATGGGATGGGAAGGTTGGTATTATGATTGTATTTCTCAAACCCATTGTTATTCCCTTTTCAAAATGCACGTGCAGAAGATCACACAGAAGCAATTGTTCGGTGATGCTAATACAAATCCTTTTGGGACAGCCAGGTTGCTGCCTGATAAATTTTCAGTCAATTCCCGATCTCCCCAACTTCCCTGCCTACTAGCCAATACTTACCCCTTCCCTCGCCTGTGATCCATGCTGTTAGTGGGCTGGTGTGTGGGGAAGTGGTTATGAGGCTCATCTGGGCTGTCTTCCCTGTTTCTGTGGGAGGGGCTCAGTCAGCAGTGGAACATACAGCATTTCTGTCATCATAGAGCGGCCGGAGCACAGAAGAGGCAGGACTCGGATTGCACGGTGTTCAACTCAGAGGACAGAGCTCCAATAAAAACAGAGCTTTTAGGGAATATGAAAAATATGGCATATTAGTGTTTAGGGAATATGGGCAAAGAAACTTTCATGAGAATCTGTTGAAAAATAGGAGGTATTCAAAGTCAACTTGGAACAAATGCTGGCCAAATCTGAGAAAGTCTGCCAGTAGGAATAGTGATTTGGGTTCAAGCACATGAACATCTCCATTCCTGCTGAATCACACAGAAGACCCTGGGTCATGGAGAAATCCAGAGCAAACCCAAACAGGAATAGTCAACGTACCTTGCTTAGGAGTTTTAGAATTTCCTGTGGAAGACCATTAGGAGCTGATACCACAAACTCACTGTACATTGCATACAATGAACTTGTGCATTCTAAACTGCAATGTATACTTATACATCTTAAATGTACTACTGTCTAGAAAGCTGCTTATTATCAATTTATCATGTGTGTTCAGCCATTTACAACTTATATTTTCTTGTTTTGAATAAAGATTTGAGTTAAAGGACCCTTTTAGGTATTCTAATGATTAATATTGGAGTTACAAGAACACCACTTGGTTCTTTAATTACTTTGGACATCAGAACACCATACAGATTCTGGTGTCCAAAAGTAATTAAAGCAAGTAAGCCACACCATTTACCAAATGTGATTTAAATAGGACATCTTAATGTGCACTTCTCTAACCCTCTCCCAGAACACCTCCAGTGTCTGTGGTGATCTCGTTCTATTTTACTTCGACTAATGTGGCTACAGAAAAATAAAATGATGACAGTTGGTTTGGCTGTTAATTAATGAGACCAATGTTTATTACTATGTGTCCTGTACAGCTTCTGAATAGTGCTACTAGTCTATAGAATTTTCCTCAATAACGGAAACATTTTTCTGCACTATTCTCCACTGTAGCTAGTCACCACATGTGGCTTTTGAGCTCTTGAGACATGGCTGGTGTGACTGAGTGGCTGTATTTTTAATTTTATTTAATTTTAATTAATTATAAATGTAGAGCCACATGCAACTGTCACTACCTTTTGAACAGCACATTTCTGAAAATGTGAGGAAGCTTTATGGCCCCAGATATCTTTTTTGCTTGCATTCTTAGATTACTATTTATAGAAAGGTGCTCATTTCTGGTTGAATTTTCTTTATTTGAGCACCCTTATTATAACAGAGGCTGTCACATACTCTAATTCTGCCTCTATAAAACTCTTTCTCTTGTATCCTGCTGCCAAATCCGGTCTTGTGGAGGAATTAACACATTCAAAGAGTTTGAAAGTCACTGTAAACACAGCTATGTTGTTGAGTTTTTGCTAAAATACACAATTGAGCCGCCGCTTCTCAACAGTTTACTATTCTTGTTTTAGCACATAGGTTAAATTCGTTTTCAAAAACGACGTTAAGAGTCATCATTGTCTGTGTGTGTTTAAATAAAATACTAATGGATAATCTTAAAATGTGAGAGCATTATTTTGAGGGCTATTAAGCATACAGAGTTGTTTGCATTTTCTGAAAGGAATGAATTGTGGAAAATAAGATTCTGCCATGTACTGGTGCTGCCGCTTTGCAGCATAATGTATCTTCAGCTGATTACAGTTCAGTCTTTCAGCGGGGTTCTACATGATCAAAGCTTTTGAGTTCAGAATTATTTGGCTGAAATGATTTGAAAATAATGTCACTGTTTAAGTTATTCTATCTTCTCTCTGTTCAGATAATGATGTTAGTGACATGTCCATTTCAGATTTTATCTAATTAATTCTGCATATATCTATCCAGTAGACAAGAAATCTCAGAAGTTTACTATGGCTTTATGTTATTATCAGGATTAACCATTTTACTTTAGAAATATTAATATGTAAGAACACAGATCTTTTTCTGTCTTGCTGGAATTATTTGGTGCTGGGCTATATGCATAAGAGAGATGAGATGGAATTTCTTTTTGCTTATTTTTTCTCAAATAAGATATAGTCCTGACAGACTCCTTGTTGACTTATTTTAAAATCTGAAAGAGTACACATGTATCTTGATTCGGTCAACACAGAGGCCTCTATCCTAGGGCATTGGTCTTAATTGTAGTCAATAAATAACCTATTAAAATGATAAGAATAATAACAAAGATGGGTCATCAGAGAAGGCAAGGGATGTGGTGCCTGTCTGTGCATCTCTAACTAAAACCCTTCCCCTTGGCCGTCCTTGAGACCCTGAAGACATCAGGAGAACTTCGGGGAGCTACTCTCAGTTTTCAATAGGATGTAACATCTGCGGAGGAATTGTACCTCTGATGATTTTCTGAATATTTCAGCTGAGCAGCATCCTTTTGGGAGAGAAAAGGCTGGATGAAGGAAAATGAGATAGTATGAAATGCGAAAGAAGAGCTCTGAAGAAGGGTGGGAGGAGTCAGAAAGAACTTCTCCTAGTTGAAACTGTTGATGATGAAGAAGAATATGATGTGTTTAAGAGACTGTCAACTTAGCTCAGGATCGTTTCCTCCAGAATTAGTGATTTGGGTGATTCACTATTTGCAATTTCACTGAAATTCATCTGAATAAAATTTTCTACAGTTCCTAAGAATACAACACTGTATCCATGTATCTTTATGACATTACTTCAAAAGTTAAAAGATATTTTTCCTTATGTAAATATATATAAGTATCAACTAAATAAAAGATGTTTCTGTATATAATTATATATTTATACAGATAGGCTTTTGTGAAATTTAATTACTGAAATTAGAAAGCAATTTGCTAGATTCTCCAAGAATATAAACTCCTTTTGAGGAATTTAGAGAAAAAAAATCCTCTCTCAGTCCACTAATGTACTACCTTGCAATATTCTGAGGCAATATTTTAATTTCTCCTTCTTTACATAATTTCATTTGTCTTAAATCACATTATCCTTATTTGATCTATGAATATATAAGTAGTGTGGAAATTGGTGGGTTATTTTTTAGCCTTTCTTCAGTCTCATTTTTTATAGTTCGAAGTTTTGTTTTTTAAAGAAAGTATTTTATGCAGTAATTTTAAACTCCAGTCCTTCCAGTGAGTCAGATCAAAAGTGCAGCGTGGGAAGTTGTAAGTCATTTATTGGCATTGCAATGGGGGGAAGCAGACATCTGGGAATAAGAAGCTTCAAATTTGGGCGGCGCCTGTGGCTCAAGGAGTAGGATGCCAACCCCATATGCCGGAGGTGGCAGGTTCAAACCCAGCCCCGCCACCCCCACCACCAAAAAAAAAGAAGCTTCAAATTCATGTCCCGATTCCCCTTCCCAGTATCTTCACGAGTGGGGCAGTCATTTAAAAATCCTCAAACTTCCATTCTGTAATGGAAATTGGAGACAAGGTGTCTTCCAACAGAAGAAAAATTATATATGGAAATACTTTGAAGCCATAAAGTGTTATACAAATGTGAAGCATCACTGTAACTTCAGGACAAAAATCATTCTCTGAAGCAATCATTCCAAGGCAATATATTTTGTACAAAATAAGCAAAGATGCTTCTTTTTTCAACTTATGCTGACAGACTGATCTTTTTTTGAACTACTATGGATTTTTTTATCTTTTTCAGATAAACTTGGATGGAATAATAGAAAAGTTTATTTTTTTTAATGAGTACAAAGTATCATGATTATAATCTTCATTTGGTTTATTATCAAAAATAAACAATCATAAGCAGAATCTTAGAGGAGAGTTATTTCATTAAATTGAATGATGAATTACTCAGAAGTAAAATTAAGATTTTAGAGTATCCGTGAGGTTAGGGAATGCAGAAAGTTATTTTTGATATTTCAGAAAAGCTATTAAAAGCATTTCCCCTGGGGAAAGAAGAGATGTTTTCTTTAAGTTCCTGACATGTATTTTCAGTTAATACTGCCCTTATATTTTATTTTCATGGGGGCAGAATTATATTTTTAGCAGATAGGGACCTCAAAAATTCTAATTGGGTCATGCTTTTAATCTTCAAAAGAGCTTTAGAACACGTAGGTACTATTTTAGGATTTGCAGGCATACTTCATATATCATAAAATTTATTGATTGTAAGGATATAGTTCTGTATTTTTTGTAAATTTATACTGTTGTGCAACAATGTTTCAAAGCATTTTCATCAACCTAAAAAAATACTCTTCCTACCAGTTTGCAATCAATTCCCGTTTCTGTCCGTAACTGCGAGTAACCCCTCATGTAATTTCTGCCTATATAAATTTGCAAATCTATAGAAATCTATAAATAAAATAATTTCGTATGTAGTCTTTTGTGTCTGGCTTCTCTCACGTAGCAGCATGCTTCTGAGGTTTATAGTATCTTAGATTTACATGTATCAGGATTCTTTTTCTTTATACTATTGCATAATGGTTTGTTACATCGATATGTCACATTTTGTTTTTCCATTCGCCAGTTAATGGATGTTTGGACTGTTTCCAGTTTGTGGCCTTTATGAATAAAGCTGCTATAAACATTTGTGTACAATTGGTTTGTGGATTTAACTTTTTTATTTCTCTTGGGTATATACCTAGGAGTGAAATTTCTGGGCAGAATTTCTGTATTTGTTCAGTTTTTAAGAGACTGCCAAAGTGTTTTTTCAAAGTTATTGTATCATGTTAAAATCTCACTAGAAATGTATGAAGGTTCAGTGTTTTCATATTCTTATTAAATCAGTCTTTTGAATGATAGACATTCTAGTGAGACTATAAGAGCATCTCATTATGGTGTTAATTTGCGTTTCCCTAATAACCAGTCATAGTGAACATCTTTTCATGTAGTTGTTAGATACTTGTATATCTTCTTTGGTGAAACATTTATTCTGACATTGTGCCAATCTTTTAAATTTTTTTTTCTTATGGATTTATAGGAATTCTTTATGTAATCTGGGTACATACCTTTTTCCAGATATATGATGATTTAAGATTTGCAAATATTTTTTCCTAGATTGTGGCTATTTTCTCATTTTTATTTTTGATTTTGAAAATTTTTTTTTCAAGTTTATTTTTATTGCAGTTTTTGGCTGGGGCTGGGTTTGAACCCACCACCTCTGGTATATGGGGCTGGTGCCCTACTGCTTGAGCCACAGGTGCCCCCTGATTTTTTTTTTTTTTTTTGCAGGTTTTGGCTGGGGCAAGGTTTGAACCCACCATCTCTGGTATATGGGGCCAGCGCCTTACTCCTTTGAACCACAGGCGCCGCCCTGATTTTGAAATTTTGATGATTTTGATGATTTGCAATTCATTAATTTTTTTATGTGTTTTTAGTGTCATATGTTAAAAATCTTGCCTAACCCAATATATATCACAAGGATTTTCTCTTATGCTTTCTTTTGGAAGTATTATGGATGTACATTTAGGTCTATGTTTCATTTTGAGATAATTTTTGAGTATGATGTGAAGAAAATTTTTGATTTTATTTATTTATTTACTTACTGGCATACAGGTAGCCACTTTTCCTTTTCTGTTTGCTGAAAACATTATTCTTTCTCCACTGAACTATTTGACACCTTTGCTGAAAGTCAATTGCCCATATATTTAAGGGTTTACTTTTGGGCTCTATTCTATTGGTCAACGCCACACTGTTTTAAAAATTATTATAACTTTGTAATAAGGGGTGAAATCAGGCAATGTGAGTCCCATTGCTTTCTTCTTTTTCAAAATTATTTTGGCTATTCTAAGTTCTTTTCATTTCTATATAAATTTTACATATAGATCATCAAGTTCTACAGAAATAACTGTTAAGATCTTAATACGGATTGGATTGAATTGATAGATTTATTTGGGGGTAAATTACTGTGTTAAAATCCGTGAACATGATACATCTCTCCATTTACTTAGAACTTCTTTAATTTCTCTCAGCAGTGTTTTCTAATTTTCTGTGTACAATTGTACTTCTTTTGCACAACTTACTTGTAAATATTTTAATCTTTTTGGTAGCATTATGAATGGAACTGTCTCTTAATTTCAGTTTGATCTTTTGTTGCTAGTATATAAAAGTGAAATTAATTTTTATCTTATATTCTGTAAATGTACTGAACTTGTTTATTATTCTTATATATATTTTTTCTTCTGTAATTTTCTTAGGCAATCCTACATAGGCAATCAGTATGTTTTGTAAATAAACATAGTTTTACTTCTCTTAATCTAATACTTCTATTTCTTGTTCTCTTCTTACTACACTAACCTCTAATACAATATTGAGTAGCAAGGGTAAAAGTAGATACCTTGTCTTGTCCCTAATCTTAAGAAGGAAGACATTTAATCTTTTATCACTATGTATGTTAACTGTAACTTTTTCACAGATGCTTTTATGAGATTTCATCTAATCCTAATTTTTTCAAAAAAATTTTTTTTTTACTTTTTAACCAACAAATTAGTTCTTGTCTTTTTCTTTTATTGATATAATGTATAGTGTTGATTTTGATATTGATTTTTTTGTGTATTAAAAACCATGCATTTCTGGGATAAACCCCAGTTGGTTGTCCTTTTTTTGTATTGCTGGAATGACTTGCTGCTAATACTATGGTTATTTTGATTCATCATCCTCCATATGAAGGATATTGGTTTGTAGTTTTCTTTTCTCACTACTTTGTTTTGGAATTCCATGTAGTTTCCTTTGCTTCAAAGTCTACCTTTTCAGACTTTGTTTCCCTATCTACTTTATAATAAATCATGGCACTGCTCACATTATTTTTTGCACTATTACAGAAGCATCAGTTTTCCATTAGACTCACACAAAACAGCCTTGCCCAGCACAAAACTGTACTGAGAATTGTGCAAAAAATGTTGAAGAAAGGAGCCACTCCCAACATTAAATTGTTTTCTGGGAGTTCTTGAATCTATTAGATGCTCCTTCCTAGAAAAAGATTTGTGATTGGTTGGGTTTGGAGATTGAAAGCTCATTCTATGCCAGATGATTTACTACAGAGAAGTTGCTTAGATTGGCAGGAATTTATATCCCCAGGCATTCCATATGACTGACTTCCACTCTCCAGCAGAGCTTGTGATCATCAATCCAATAATTCAGGTTTATTTACTAAAAAGCAATCTAGTTAGATCAGGTATATCCTACCAGAAGGATTCCTTATATAAGAAATATGTACAGTACATAGAAGCCACAGGGAGAGGCTCATTTTCTTCTGGCCACCAAATACTATCAATATGATAAAGACTTCTGGCTGAAGTCAAAGCCACCTCAGTGTTCCTGAGGAGGAAGGCCCCGAGGTACAGATCAGCTGTTAACCCTTCCTATCTCACAATCTTTCCATTTTAGGTAAGTTTCATAAGTTAGATAGCTGGCATTTGGTGTTGCAAACCTATCTGAGAATTTTTAAAAATAAATGGTGGCATTTAAGATGCTTGTGTTTACTGTCCAGATAGATATACTTAGCTTTATTTCTATCATGTTGTTGCTTAACATATATATTTTATGAATTCTGATTGTTTCTTTAAAACAATTTATACATGTTAACTATTACACCTTACTTTTAATTCTTCCAGAGATTCCCTTTAAGGTTGTATGAAATACATTTGATCTTTAAAAATAAATAAGAACATTGGAAATTAAATGTTATTATTTCAGTTCATATTTTATAAAAAGAAAGCTTTTAACCCAACGTTCCCCAATGTCAGGAATATTAAAAAAGAGATGAATGTAATTTAAGCTATGGAGAACAAAGAAACCTTTGTCGAAGAAGCAGCACATAAATTGGTTTTGTACAATTGGTAGAATACAAATAAGTGGATCTAAAGAGAAATATATAACTATTTGGTAATTTTTATGAATTATTCAAAATTAGGATGTGACCTTTGACTTGAATCTGAATATAATACTCAGAACAAAAATCTGTTCAGTAGTAGCTGGAATTGTCGGTTTTTGGTAACAGGGAAGAAGCAGAGATGTAGGTCCATCTCAGCCGACCTCAGGGAAGGGGAAGCTCCTAAACCTGACTCAGCAATACAGATGCTGCAGAAGTACATCATCTAGAAAGGATGCCAGTCCCAGCATGCATACCAGCTTTGAATGGAGAACATTTTGCCTCAGCCAACGATATCAGTGCTATTGTATATCGTCTTTGTAATCTACATTTTTATGATTCAATAAAAAACATAAATCTGCTTCTGAAAGTATTGACTTTTTCTATGCTATCCAAAATGCAACTGCCTTCTTTATAGCAGAGGCTTAATAAATGACCGTTGAATTGAGTGAATGCATGGATAAACACAGTTGTCAGATATGGCCCTGAAGAGGTGAAATGTTTAATGTAGGATGTATATTCACTTTCCATTTTGTTAATAAGAAACTACAGACTGGAGTGGCAAGATAACCTTTACTAATGAGAGTGACATTGCATACCCAAACAGCTGAAACCTTTTTACCAAGCTTGTAAAGTGTGTTCGCTTTACAACCAAATTTGATTTGTCCTGCCAAATTTGCATTGCTTCTCTCATTATTACTGATAGCAGTCTCTTTCTTTCTTACCTATTTCTGTTTAGACCATGGACTACATTATAACTTCTTCTGCTAAAGATTTTTTAATCTGTAAAGTAATGATGGTAGTGATAATTGCTGTTAATGAATAAGAGTTATGGGGCTTGTAAAACTGGGGCCTCCACCCTGGCTCAGGGTGATTTTTAGTAAGGCCACACACAGCACGTTAAGCAACATTGTGTTTCCCACACTTGCAGTTGTTTTTTGAATTAAGTTCATTTTTTGTGACCTTCTTTTTTTTTTTACATATATCCTGTATTACCCACAGGTTCATGGTGAGTGTTCTCTGAGACAGCGTGTTTGGGCATATACCATATAAATGCTTTTTTACCCCTATTGTTATAGCATCCTGGTCAGAGCTAGTCATCTGTAATGTTCATATAATTTTACAGATGAAGACCAGATTAGTGAAGATGTTTTCTGCACTTGGTGGCTGAATTCTGCCAACTCCCATGCCAATGTGTCTCTAGATTTAAGGGATAGACTCCTTTTTTTTCTATAAATAGTGCGTTCAGTTTGCAGCCTCTGTGCTCTAAATTTGGGCACTGTCAGCACAGTTCCAGTGAAAGTTGGGACAGGATGATGGAGACCACCATGTTCAGGATATGAAGAGACTAACTACTAAGGCATATGCACCTTCTTCAATAGGTGGCTTTGAATAGTAACTTGATTCCAACCTTTAGGCCAGAAACAATTCATTCATGACAAGAAGTGAAGGATTTTTAATTCTTCTTTCTCTCTTTATGGGTAATCATTCAACTATACCAAATGACTTATACACCTCTGTATAAATTGTGTACGAGGTGCTAGATTCTTTTTTTTTTCTTTATTAAATCATAGCTGTGTACATTGATATGATCATGGGGCATCATTCACTAGCTTCACAGACCGTTTAGATTCTTAAGCTTAGTGTTTACCCCAGAGAAATACCTTAATACATGAAAGCACATATAATGTATGTCTCCTGTTTTCATCAGTGACAAATAACTA
This sequence comes from Nycticebus coucang, assembly GCF_027406575.1. Taxonomy (NCBI): domain Eukaryota; kingdom Metazoa; phylum Chordata; class Mammalia; order Primates; family Lorisidae; genus Nycticebus; species Nycticebus coucang. The sequence continues at coordinate 80,548,111 of NC_069786.1, forward strand.
TCATTTTTCTGGGTGTAGTTCTCACTTGGAAAGTAATTTTCATAAGGGCAGGCATCAGGTAAAAGATATACATCTGAAAAAAAAAAAGATGTTTCAAAATTCATTTTTCACATGATTTAAATGTTAATCCAGGACACCTTTATTCTAATCATAGGGAACTAGGAGTCCCTCCAAGCAAACTGATCTGAGGAATTGAATTAAAAACTTACATGTGTCTAAAACTTTATTATTCAAGTAGTGAAAATATAAGATTGCAAATACGACTTGAGTAGACAAATTGAATTTTAGATCCAACATTCGACAACTTCAAAATGATTATAATTTTGTGCATTGTTTCATTTTGCTTTCAGAAGAGAAAATGAGAAATGCAATTAATATGGTTTAACTCTGCAGGATAAATATTATTATTTAATGATGTATAAAACGACTCTGTTCTAACAGCTTCATGCTGGGCATAGAAATGGAAAAAAAAACAAATTTATGTTTATGTAAGTATGCATTTAGGACATTCATTTCTTTATTTTGAGCACAAGGATTCATTTAACTTTGTTACCAATCAAGTGAATATTTTCGGAGGCATTATGCATGTCACATAATCCACAAAACTCTAAATGTCATGCAGAATAAATGTTAAGACGTAAGGATTGAAATCTAAAGCATATCCATTTACTGATGGGCCATTTACTTTGCCCACTTCACTAATTCTACTAATGTAAGAAATATGTTATACTAAATGATGATGTAGTTGGCATTGCTGATTGAGCATCTGCCATGGATGGCCAAAGCACACTCAGAACTCAGAGTATCTGCACCTAGTTAAAATGATCATGCCCTCCAAAATAAATTCTGACTTCTGAGCCAGACAAGGAGCATTCTCCTAAGTCAGACTGTATTTCCAGTCTAATCCCCCTCTGTTCCATCCATGATGCTGCCAGACAGCAAAGCTATGTTTCCATGTTGTGAACATTCGCGGGCTTTCATTCCCTTGAGCTTCTCCCTGTTTTGCTCCTTCTACCTGGAATGCTCTCCCTGTTCAGTTCCACGTATCTGATTTACACATCATCTCTGCTATTTTTTTCTAGTCAGTATAATAAGTCTATTTACAGGTCCTTTTCCATGGCTTTTATTTTCTTTGTGATTATTTTTGACCATGTCATAGCTTTTCTATTAGACAGTAACTTTTGTGAAGACATATACCATGCATTAATTTTTCTTGTGTTTTCCATATCACCTTGGAAAGTACCTATTATAAGTTCCTAATGAATATCATTCAAAGAATGCATAGTACTCTGCTGGCAAACACAGAACAGTGAGTAACAAACTCTTGATGAATTCTTTCCTCTTTGTAATTTGGATGTCTTTGAATGAATCCTTGGTTTGCGTCTTTTCACATCTAGAAAGCTTCTGTGTCTTAAAAAAATAAATTCATAAGTGAAAAAAGCAGAATAGTTCACATAGGTGAAAAGAATGGATAACAAGGTGGAGGACGAATGCCTTCCAGGGAAGGTAGTGCTTCAGTGAAGTGGGCCAAGTAGTAACTCATCTGTAATGTTCGATTATGTTGTAAGGATAATCAAGATGGTATTAAGAAGCTTAAAATCCATTCAAGGTACTTCACTTGCTTTGTCTTTTTTTTTTCTCTTGTCTTTTAAGCTTCATGTGTGTTTGGGGAATAAAAGACATATTTATATATTTTTTTCTTTAGAGAAATGTCTCCATGCTGGACTTGAACTCCTGGGCTCAAGCAACCCCCTTGCCTTAGCCTCCCAGAGTAGGTTGGACTCCAGGCACACGGACACCCCCCCCCCCCACCTTGCTTTGTCTTTTATAGCAGGTGTGTTTGTCATCGTTCTTATGTAAAAGATCACTTAGGTCAGAACAATACAAATTACTTTAATGAACAGTTATCACCAATAGAGGGGTAAACAACTTTAAATAATTTACTCTGTGTTTTAGGATTTATTTTTAAACTCCGAGAAGTTAATGCAATATAGTGGTTAAGAAGAGGACTAGATGCTTAGGTTCAAAGCTGGTTATGATTTTAAACAAGATAATCGTTCTGATTTCTGTTTCATCATATGTAAAATGATACCCTACTTGGGATATTGTGTGGTTAAATATGATGGTATTCGATAAAGCCCATAGTGTTATTAATAATATTATTTCTACGCCCTTTTCCTCAATTCAATATAAGGTTATAGCTATCAATAATGGCATTTATTGGTCTGGGAAAACAGCTTCCCATTTTACTTCTATTATGTAAAATTTTTCTTTCTTTTCCCCCAGGATTTAGGGAAAAGAACCTCTCTCAGAACTCTTTACCAATTCCAGAATATGTGATACATAAAAAATACAGCAACTTCATTGCTTTGGAGCATGCTGATTAGAATACCTGGAATAAGGCAGTGCCTGTGGCTCAGTGAGTAGGGTGCCGGCCCCATATACCTAGGGTGGCGGGTTCACACCCAGCCCTGGCCAAACTGCAACAACAACAAAAATAGCCGGGCATTGCGGTGGGTGCCTGTAGTCCCAGCTACTCTACTGGGGGAGGCTGATGCAAGAGCATCACCTAAGCCCAGGAGTTGGAGGTTGCTGTGAGCTGGGAGATGCCATGGCACTCTACCAAGGGTGATAAAGTGAGACTCTGTCTCTACAAAAAAAAAAAAAGAAATCTGGAATAAATAGTTTTGTTTTTTATTATATTATAAGCTTCCTGTCAGTGTGTTTAGATGTAAGAAACAGAATTAACTCTGACTGATTAACAGAATAGTTTTAAAAATGAGAATGCCAGGAGACTCATGCAGACTGGTGTGGTGGCTCATGCCTATAATCCTAGTAGTCTGGGAGGCCAAGGTGGGTGGATTGCGTGAGCTCATGAGTTTGAAACCAGCTAAGCAAGAGTGAGACCTCCGTCTGTTAAAAAAAAAAAAAAATAGCCAGGCGTTGTGGTAGTCCCAGTTTCTTGGGAGGCTGAGGCAAGAGAATCACTTGAGCCCAGGAGTTAGAGGTTGCTGTGAGCTGTGATGCTATGGCACTCTACCAAGGGCAACAAAATGAGACTCTGTCTCAAAAAAAAAAAAAAAAAAGAAAGAAAGAAAAGAAAAGAAAAAGAAAAGAAGGCTAGAGAATAACCTCAAAGCCTCAAAGCTCTGCTTTTAAGAAAAAGATCCCCAAAACTATGCAGCAAACCAGCCTGAAGAGAAAATTTCCCGATGGCTGCCATGTCCACCAGGCACCCGGTGCTCCACCTGTGTTCTGTGCTGACCTTGGAGCTCCACCTTGCAATCACTGCTGTCCTCAGGCCTCCGCTGCCCCTTCACCAGCAAACTGGATGCAGATGCAGAGCCAGGAAACTCATGCTGGAGGGTGGCTGCTGGGCCCGTGTCTGGGACTCAGCTGCAGAAAAGGCAGAGAAAAGGACTTTTATGGCATCAATCTGAAGAAGGCGGAATTCCAGAGGTAGAAAATTCTCCAAATGTTAGACTTGTGTTGAAAGGAGCTGGGCAGATAATCTCCATCTTCATATGTGATTAACAGGTCATGGTTTCAACAATACTAATTCTAGAAGCAGCTGTAAAATTTTAAATGGATGAAACACTTCACACACATTTTTTTATAAACGTGAGGATTGTTTGAACCTCATGATAGTTAATTTTGTGTGTCAAGGTGAGTGGCACACAGGGTACCCAGATTAAACTGTACTTCTTGGTGTGTCTGTGAAGGTGTTTCTGTATGAGATTAGCCTTTAAATCAGTAGACTCTGTAGAGTAGGTTGCCCTCTGCAATGTGATGGGGCATTACCCAATTCATTGAAGACCTGAACAGAACAAGAAGTAGAGTAGGGAGAAATTCATTTCTCAAACTGGGGTAGTTTATCTCATCTGCCCTCAGATTTACACCATTGGGATTTAAACCAATGGGATTTAAACCATTGGTGCCTCTGGGTTTCAGGCCTGCAGAGTAGGACTGAATCACATCACTAGGCTTTCTGGGGCTGCAGCTTGCAGATGACAGATCGTGGGACTTACCTTCCATTAACACTTGTATTTAAATATGCCTTTAAACACGTACTTATCCACCCATGGAAACTGGTGTTCACATCAACATTTGAATGCTGTGGAACTGCTTTGTCATCTAACATCAATACCTTGAGAAAGTTTAGGTCTTTTTTCTTTAATAGTCGCCACTGAAATAATTTAGAAAACCTTTCAATGGTTAAATTAACTTTAAAAAATTTTAAGTTTCTTCACTTTTGAGACCCATGGTTCAAAACTGTAAGGTGGTAATAATTGCCAAGTGTCTTCCCCGATCTTGTCCACGTCCAGGTGCATGCCACTCCCTGCAGGCCTCCTGTGCTGGGAACTTCTTGTGAATCCTTTCGGAGACCCTGAATATACCAGGAAACATGTTCTTTCTACACTGTAGTATCCTATTTTATCGTTCTTTATTCATTTTCTTTTTTCACATGCCAATATAAGTTATATGTCCTTCTGTGTCAATAGAAAAAATGCTCCTCATTGTCTTCTGACAGCAGGGGTGCCCACTTTGTGGACATGCCACAACTCTTATGGCAGTTTCCTTCTGTTGGATGTTTAGGTTTTTCTAATCCTCTGTTATTAAAAGCAAAGCTGTAATGAAAAGCCTCATCAATAGGTCTTTCATATGCATACGTGTTACCTATAGGTTAAATTCTTAGAAACTGAATTGCCAAGTCAAAACCTGTTTGAACTGACAACTTTTGCTGAATTGCCTTCCTGTAAGGTCATACCAATTTGCTCTTTCACTAGTCATGTAGGAGAGTAGCATTTTACTCATATGTTTGCCAACAAAAAGTATTTTCAAGCTTTCTGACCTTTTCCAGCCAAGTAAGAAAATACACACACACACACACACATACAGAGACACACCCAAATGTAATTTTAATTTGCTTTTATCTGTAATGAGTGAGATTGAATAAGTTTTTATAAAGTGTTTATATTCCTTTTTGTTTGAACTTTCTGTTAGTATTGTTCATCTATTTTCCTACTGCAAGTTTGTCATTTTCCTTTATTTTTAGGGACTGTTTTATAGGTTAGGGAAATTAACCTTTATCTGACAGATACATTGCATTTTTTTTTATTCTGGCAAGGGTCTTTTGATTTTGCTTTTAGTGATGTTTGGCAATTGTCTTCTCACTTACTTTCAGTAATATTTGCCAAGAAGATTTTTTTTTTTAAATTTTCGTGTAGCTAAATTCATCAGTGTGTCAGATTATGTCTTCTCATTTTTGTTACATTGTTAGATTTATTTATTTTTTCTGGGCATATACAATGGAACTTAAGAACTACTCAAAAACTCAAATAAATCCAAACATCATATGTTTCACCAGCTCTTACTAATGCCTCTGCTCTTTCTATTTAAAACTCTTTAATAGCTTTCCATTCTATTTTCTCCTGGGATATAGTATAAATTCAGATTTATACTATAGTCTACACAGTTGTTCATGAAGTTTCTCTAGCCTCATATGATATCCCTCACAGATATGTCCCTGTTCCCATCCAATTCTTTACTGGGTGACACAATTTATTTTAGTCTCTCGTTCTCTAGCCCTACACAAAATCCACTTGTTTGAAACGTTCTCCTTGTGTATACTCTTTCTTAGTAACTCCTGTTTGTTTGTCTGATCTGAGCCGATTTGTCATTTTCTCTAGGAAATTCTAGATTCCTGCTCCCAAGTCGAGGTTGTGTGTGCTTCCTATGTGTGACATCTAATCCACCCTGGAGAAAATGATGAGGGAAGCATATTACCTGAGGCCAGAGATTATTGGTGATCTCTTTACTATTTTGGGGGAACATTTGATTATGACATAAAATTCATTTTTTTGCTAATATCCTTTAAAACACAAACATTATAAATTTTGATGAGATTCAATGTATGTAGTTTTTCTTTATTTGTAGTTTGTAGCTTAGGTGTCATTCTAAAAATCCATTACCTCTTTCAATATTATGAAGAGTTATACCTCTATTTTTATAGTTTTAGTTCACATAATTAGGCTTTGATCTATATAAAGGTGATAAATGCAATGAACTAAATGCTTATATTCTTCTAAAATGCATGTGTTGAAATTTCAACTTCAAGGTGATCTTATTAGGAGATGGGGCTTTGGGGGAGGTGATTAGGTCATGGGGCAGAGACCTTATGAATGGAATCAGTGCCCTTACAAAAGATCCCTCAGAGGGATTCTTCCCCATCCCACCACATGATTGCCCAGAAAGAAGGTAGCATTCTGTCACCTGGGACAGAGCCTTCACCAGAACCTGACCATCTGGCTTGCCCCATGAATTGTGAGAAATAAATTTCTGTTGTTTTTAAACCATCCAGGGTATGGTATTTAGTAAGAGTGATTTGAAAGGGACTAAGACAGTCAGGGTCCAACTTTATTCTTTTACATGTGGCTGTCCTGTTATCCCTATGAAAATGTTTGGGCACCCACATGCAAGAGCAATTGGTGGTAAATGTAAGAGTTTACTTCTGTACTCTCCTTTCTGTTCCATTAATCTATCTATCTTTATACCAATACCACACGGCCTTGATATCTGTAGCTGTGTAGTAAGTTTTGAAATCTGAAAATTTACAACCTCCAACTTTGTTTTTCTTTTTCGAAATTGTTTTGGCTCTTCTGGGTCCCTTGCATATCCATTTGAATTTTAGAATCAGTTCGCCAACTTCTGCAAAAAACCTTTGTGGAATTTTGATAGGGATTACATAGAACAGATGCTTTTTATCAAGTTGAAGAAGATCCTTTTTATATTTTTTTACTCCGAGCTTTTTTATAAAGTAGTATTAATTTTTTTCAAATGCTTTTCCTGAGTCTATTGAAATCACGTGGATTTTGTTCTCTGTTGATGTTGTATATTACATTAATTGATTTTTGAATATTAAGGCTACCTCAACTCCTGAGATAAGTTTCACTTATTCATAATACATAATCTTTTTTATATGTTGCTGGATTTGATTTGAGGGAATTTTGCTGAAGATTTTTATATCTATTAGAGATATTTGGAATTTTATGATTTTATTGATTGTGGTGCTGGGAAATATTGACCTCAAAAAAAGCATTTGGAAGTGTTCAATATTCTTCAATGATTTGGAAAAGTTTATAAATAATTGGTATTAATTTTTCTTTAAATGTTTGGTAGAATTTACCAATTTACCAATTAAACCATCTAGGACTGGATTTTTCTTTGTGGGTAATTTTTGATCTCTAATTTCTTGTTACTAGTCTGTTCAGATTTTTAATTTTTTCTCAAGTCCATTTTGACAGTTTGTATCTTTCTTGGAATTTGTTCAATACATCTAAGTTATCTAATTTATTGACATATTTGTTCATAGGGAGTGGGGAGCAGTACAAATGTCATAAATTCTTGCTTTTCTCACTGAGTTTTGGTAGTTTTTCTTAAATATGCATTTCTTAATTTTCTCTTTGTCCTTAGGAAAATTTTCAGAGACCTTAAATATTTTTTAAAACGATTTTCACCAGTTACGCTGGTTTTACTCGGGCAAGGGTTTGTGGGGCTCCTTATCCCACTATCCTGGAAGTGGAATTCTCCCTTCTTGATTATTTTATCCCCAGTGCATGGCACTGAGCTTGCTAAAAGTAGGTATCTGACAAATATTTGTTGGTTGGAGGGATTTTCAGTAGATGGTAATTTCTAGGAATGTCTTCAAGGAGATAACAAAGATTTCAACCCTGGGATGTCTTTGCTTTTTGCTCTTTATTGTAAGGTATTCAGGGTTGGCCACCACAGGGGCTACTCAACTTATCCCCACTCTACTATGCACTAGAGAGGTGACCCAATTCCCTTATCTAGTCTCTTATTCTGAGTGCTGTGATCTTCCTTTTAAAAGCAGATTGAGCAATCTCTTTGCTTCTATTCTCCTAGGCTCATTTCTTAATCTTGGCCTTTCAAGTCTTACGTCTTGATATTATTGTAGAAAAGAACAGCAACAATCAATTGAGTTCAAGTAAACAATATTTCTCTTCATGGACTAGAGTTAGATTATGCTGCTGACTTCTTAAAGAAGTTGGCAGTTGGGACTTAGGGTGCCAATCTTATTCTTCCCCTTTAAGCTTGAAACTAGTAAAAAACAGACTAGATCTTTAAGCACAATTGGCTCAGATCCACCGACCATGCATCTAACCAATTAAATCAGAATCTCTGGGGATGGAGCTCAATTACTGACAGCGTTTAAGCTTTCCAGGTGTCTCTATGTTCAGCCAAAGTTGAAAAAGTATGTGGTCCAAGGACTAACAGTATCGGTATCATCTGAGAGCATGTTAGACCTGGAAAATCCTGGGCCCCATCTCAGAATCACAATGTGCAGTTTAAAAATATTCCCACATTATTCACTTGCATGTTAACAATTTGGAAGCACTGTTTTTGAAGAAACGCTCCTTAAGCTTTCTTGTGCATAAGAAAGGCTTGGAAGGACTTGTTAAACACAGATCTCTAGGCCCTAAATCAAGGGCATGAGACTCAGTAGGTTTAAGAGGAAGCTGGGCAATTTGCATTTCTAACAATTTCACAGGAAGCATTGATGCTGTTGGTACTTGGACTACACTTTGAAAACTGGTGCTGAAGCCTCAGGTGTGCTTACTTACTGCCGAAGAACAGGAGTGGGAGAAGAACTTACACTTCTGCAGCTCACAAGGCAAGAAAAGAGCCCAGGCTGTGCAGGGGCGGTGACTTCCCCAGTTGTGAAGTTGGTGAGACATACTGTTTTTGGGGGGTAGAATGAGTGGGGTGAAAAGGTTTGAAACTCTCTCTCTGATGCTTCTGAAAGGGAAGAACCATCTCCTTACATGACAAAATAAGAACCTCAAACTAGGGACAACAGTTTTTTCCTACTTACCCTAGTGATAAAATTTAAAATAGAGGAAAATACACAAAAGAAAAGTGCCTGTGGAGACACAATTCAGAAGAAATGCATTTCTCCTTTGTTTTTCAAGTGCCCATGTATTATCTTACCTCTGGTCTTTTTTAAATTGAAAACTGTAGTCATTGCATCTAGTCATGTAAATTTTCCAACACTAGAGCTTCCTTTCTGCAGAAGGGGTATGAAATGTGTGTATGTTTTATGTGAGAGAAAACTATTAAGAGAAGCTTTGGCTCCCGTTAATGTTACAGTGTGTTTTATAGCATGGATTAATAGTGACTCTAATAAGAAAAAATGCTACTGGTGCTACTGAATCTAAAGTATAGCAACTTTCAGAGGGGTAGTCATCCAGCAGACATTGCTAGTTTAAAGGCAGCAGAACAATTAAGTTGTCTTCCGACAGTTTGAGAGACTTCCTCCACGTGTCCCCACATAGCATAAGGCTCATTATGTTTTACTGTTAACATTAATGGGATTTAATTTACCACAGGACAGAGTAAACCCCTGACTTTAGAAGTTGAAACTAATTATAAATCAGTGTTGGGAACACTGATGTGTCATAGAAGCATTTGATAAATAATTTCTTAAGTTTCCCAAAGATATTCATCATTTTGTGCTTTATTTTTTTTCACACCAGTGATCCTTAGATGTCATAGGCACAGGAAAATAAAGGATCTGACATAGTTTTCTTCTTCTACAAAATGTAAGAAGTGGTCTCTTTTTTTCCATGTATGCATCTCAAAACTTAAAATAGATGTTTTCTCTAAGACAAACTTACCTGATGTTTTCCATCTCAACCTTTATTCTGCATCTTACTTATGGATTATAATTAGAACCTGGCTATAAATTGCCTGAGATAAATGTATTAGCTCTGGCACAGAAAATCCCACCTACTTTGTGGGAGTTTAACTCAAAAAAGGGGCACAAGCTTAAGGTAGCTGATGTATAAGAGAAGCAACAAATGGGGAAGCTAAGCATGAAGCAAGTGAGAATTTAAAATGTCAGGTAATAGAGATGAAAGAGGGAGACAGAGGGCTAAATGGAACAGCAGAGAAGGTTGTGAGGAATAGTCATTGATAACCAATGTCAGAAAGCAGTAACGCTTAACAATAGGGAAATCAAAGTGATAAAACATGTGTGTTGAAAGGGAATGTGGTGTGCACAAGGGAATGGGGCAGAGGTGAGATGCGGATGTGAGGTCCTAACAGAAAAAAGGCCTTGTGTCAGTAATATAAGGTGTTACAGCCTCATCAACAAGAATCAATAAGGCAGAAGGTAGCACATAAGGTCATTGTTCTTGTGATTGGAATATATAAATACATACATCCTTACAATGTAGTGCAAGATTGAGAGCTGGGTTGGCAAACATAATTGTGCTTTTAAATATTTCAAAAGCTGTCAGCAGGAAGAGAAGTTTGGTTTATTCAGAGTGGAGGTAGTGATAAAGGGATTGCATGTAGAGTTAGATTCCCTCATAATAAAAAAGGAACTCCTAATCTGACTTGCAAAGAGCAGGGTCTTTGAGGCAGGCAGATGGGAACAAATTCCAACTTTGGTACCTACCTGCCTTGCTGCCATGGTCAATTTAATGTGTTTTATTTGCAGTTTTTAGACTTAGAAATGGAATAATAATTATCTTATAGAGCTGTTGTGCAATTTGAATGAATTGCATAATGAAGTGTCTGGCATCGAATTGCTTGAAAATAATTGGATTTCTCACAAATACTTCAAATTAAGTATACTGAAAATGGATCTCATTTGAATTCATGGCTCTTCCTAACTCTTTTTTTTTTTTTTTTTTAATATTTACCCTTCAGGTCTTATTGTAAATATCAGACTAGATTGGGTCCCTTGTCCCATTATAGCCTAAACTTGCCTGTGGCAGCACTCTAAAAGAAAATTGATTACTCATAATCATTTGTTGATAGCTTTGTAAGGGACCTGAAGAAGGGGAAAAACAAGGTCTGTGTGAACTGTGGCATTCCTAGGGACTAGCAGAGTGCCTGGAACTTAGTAATTCCTCAATATATATTTCTGGATGAACAGGTGAATGTTGCACGCATTTCCATCCCAGGCTGGCTCCCTAACCATTTCTCTATGGCTTTATGGGCCTCTTTAGCTCTACATCTCTTTGGTATAGGAGAATCTCATCTGATTGCACTGTGCTCTGTCTGATTCATGGGAGGAGGTTAATACATTAGTATTAAAGGAGTTGGGAAGAAATTGATGTCAGCTCTCATGGGTGACTTTGAGGGGCTCGGGAAGCCTTCCGTGAGGGGTAACAGCTGATTTCTTGCCCTGCCTTCATTGTGTTTGTCATCAAGGCCATCTTCAGTTGTTTGGGTTGGTATATTTTGGTATCCTAGAATTTATACCCAAGTTAAATCCAATAAGAGTATGATGAGATTAGTATTTGGGGGATTTGTTTGCTCCGGAAAAGCATTAAACTTTCTGGGTCATGATGGATAGAATACAATCCCATGGACCTTCAGGTCTGAACATATACCTTTAGGTGCCTTTATCTTCCAATAAATAGCTGGCTACTGCCTATAAAGTATTTTGTTCTCTAACTTTTACTCATCTGTAAAATGGATGATAATAGCACTCAGCTTAGAAGTTTGCTATAAGAATCAAACACGGTGATGCAGGAACCCCCACACTGCACACCCCACAGGGTTCAAGGAGTCCAGCACTCTGGGTGTGGCCATGCTCTGCATCCCTGAACATACCCTGCCCCTTGGGCCTTGTTGCCAAAAATAACAAGACAACTAAAATAAGAAGTGGTGTCCGAAATCTTTTGTGAAAGAGTCAATTGATGCAGCAAACTTCATTATTGTCTTAATTTAAGCAATTGTCACAGTTACTCCAACCTTCAACAACCATCTCCTTGATCACTCAATAGTCATCAACTTCTAGGAAAGACCCTCCACCAGCAAAAAATTATGACTTGCTAAAGGCTCAGATGATTGTTAGCAGTTTTTAGCAGTGAAGTATTTTCAATTAAGGTTTGTACATTTTTGAGACATAATGCTCTTGCATACTAAATAGACTATAGTGTAAATGTAACTTTTATAGGCACTGGGAAATCAGAAAATTAGTGTGACTCGTTTTATTGTAGTGATCTGGAACTGAACTCGAAATATCTCTGAGATATGCCTGTATTCCTAATTCCAATTCGGTTCATCAATAAGCACTTTTAACAGGTGTGTACATATTTTGAACTTATGCATTCCTGTTATTTATAAACCATCATTTCAGCCTAGGCAGATTCTTCTTATTTTCATATATGGATGTCTGGACCAGCCACCTCCTTTCCGACTTGCCTCCAGAATCAGTTCATTTCTCACATGTATCTATGACTTCTATAGCTGCTAATGAAAGTTCTTTTCCTCCAGTGCAAATTTCAACATTGATTTGTCATGATTTTATAATGTAAAAATGCTGATTCTCTATAGTCTTTTACGATGAACCAATTTCCTCCCTGGATAGTACTATCAAAACGGTGGTATATTTCATTGGAGGAAAAAAAGGTTTTAGGTGTGGTGAGTAGAAAGTGAATGAATTAATGTAACGAATCAAATAAAGATATTCCGGGAAAGAAGGGTTTATGTTCTTGCAACCACAAAAATTAGGTGAGTCAAGGTAAGAATAGAGGTAGGAATTCACTACAGGGCGGGGGTTCAGCGAGTTTTGTTCATGACATTCCCAGTCATTTGGTTAGGAGTGTCCTCATGGCAATGAAGCTATAAGAAAAGTCACATGAAAACTGTGTTAACAGTGACTGGGGCGAAGGAAAATGTGGTCAAATTAGCACTTCCTGGAGAGTTCTGGAGAAGCATTTGAGAACTATGGGATCACAAATCTGAAATCACAGAGGTGGAACACCTGGCTGGGCTGAGCCTGTGAACCAGACAGCTGCAGGGGCACTGCAGACAATCTCTCCTGCTGATGTGGTCTTGGCGTAAATGAACCTGAGAGGAGTATGTTCCCTTGGCCTTACACGTGCTCAAGGGTGCATTTCTGCGGGGGAGGAAACGCTGGTGTATAATTAAGTGACTCTGACTGCTGCCCTTGTAATTTAAATATCTGCCTATGCCTCTGTACCTTCACCCATTCTTCCTTAGCCCAAAACACTTTATCTCACTTTCCTAGTGCTGAACCTTATTTCTAATGACTCATTCGGAACTCAGGAGCCTCCAGGAAATCCTTTTTGATTAGCTTCTCCAGGCCTTTACGCTTTTCCTCGGCGCCGTTTCACGCCATTTTATCTCTTGTGATCTGAGCTTGTGCATTTGTCGTTTGGTTGCTTGTTTTGTGAATTTAATGCCTTGTAATCCTAATTTGATTTTCCCTCCCTGAGGGTAGGGACTTTTTATTATCTCTTAGGGCCTCAAATACAGTGTTATGTTTCTTCTGTAAATGTTGATTCGTTTCAGTTATACTTGTTTTAAAAAGCTACTTTCACCTTCATGGTGTGTGAGACTTGGGTTAGTAGACTATATCTGACATTTGGAAAATATGTCCTGGAATAATACACTGTTTTGCTGGAAGGATCTTGTATACTTTCAGCCTAGATCTTTCTTTTCTGGGTGAGGAAAATCAGAACAAGAGAATGGACATGCTTGCTCAAGGTCGTTTGGAATAGAAACTTGACCAGGGTATCCAGACACTTAATCTGAAGCTCTTTTTGCTGCAAAGTGCTCTTTCTCTGATAAGGTTCAGGTGCAGCTACAGGGGCTGCCAATTAACTTTCCTGGGTCAAATCTGAGCATGTTCCATAGCAAGTGCTGCGTGATAAAAGAGACAGAATGCTACCAGTGTAGGCTGAAATTAAACTGAAAGGAATATGACTGGCCATTTTAAAAATGTTTAATTTTAAAAAAAATGTTTAATTTTATAAAACTCAGTAGATCAAAGTAATTATGGAGCAATAAAAGGGGACATGAAGCCTTAGATGGACCCTGGGAAGAGATAAGACTAGACTTGTTAAAACAGGCACTGTTCTTCCTAGAAAATATTTCATGGTTTTGTTTTCTATTGTCTAGTTTTTATTCAACTGGCTGGGTTGCAAACAAAGCCCTGGTAATATAATGTGGATACAATTTATTCATGAGAACATCTTTCCATACATGTGGAGAAACATCCATTTAAAGAACACAAATGTTGCCCTAAAAATTTTTAGATTTCATCCTATGAAAGTGTGACAAGTATTCTTATAGCTTATTGAGAAACTAGAATTTTATTTACATTGCCATTTATTCGTAAATTTACACTTTAATAATTTAGCATTTTTCTCTTTACAATACACTGCAAAAATGCAAAGGGGAAAAAAATCAATTGTTAAGAAATCTTTCTGCCAGCCCTAAATATAATTTTCATACTCTGGATATAAGAATATGAATTAATTGGTTAAAAAAAGTCCTTCAGGGTTAGGAGTCATTGCAAGTAGAGGTAAGGTCACCATATGAATATCACATTTTTGTTTGCAGACAGCATGTTTGAGAAATTGTGAGAAGATTTTTTTTTAATCAAGAGTTAAATGATGTACAAGAAGAAATCAATGTTTTAGAGAAAATTATAAAACTTCTAAATTCTCTACTGTTAGAGGCTAAAACTATTCAATAAGTACAATAAGAAATGTAAATTTCAATTTTCTACAACATCTATTTAATGAATTGAAATAAACTGAAATAAAGGAAAAAAAATTGCCTTGGGGAAGAGGAGCAAAAAAGCAATGGAAGTAGAACGATAAAAAGGATGGACATACCATCCCAACAAAAGGATAAGCAGAGGTAAAAATCCAGAGACAACAGAGATCAAGATGGATCTTCAGGTAATGAAATCCAGCCCACATAAATTTAATTTCTGAAATCTTATACTTTTTACAGTAGAACCTCTGTAGTTTGATCACCCAGGGGACTATAACAAACTGGTCAACATACAGAGGTGGTGAGCATAAGGAACTAGGCCTACTGTATGAGCTGGACAGCCTATGAAAATTAGGGCAACAGAAGCAGGTGGGCACTGTAAGGAGGTGGTCAGCTATGGAGATTGTCATATTTTTTGCTGGTTGAGGTGTGTGGAAAATATGGACATTCATGCTGACATGACCTGAAGGTGCTGGTACTGATTCCAAAGTCAGATGCAAGGCAGCGAGAGGGAGCTGTCCTTGGAACTGAGGCTCATGCTCCCTGGTTCAGTGGCCAAACCCTCGCCTGACAGTAGGAGCCGGGCTCCAGTTTGACCTTGTGCCACTTGCTTCAGTTTGGTTGAATTCAAATGTTTTATGTTTGCTTTTAATGATAACTGTGGAAAGGAAAGTGTACTGACATAGATGTAAATGGTTATAACTCTTAGGAAAAAAGACAAACATTGTGGCTATAGTAGTAATGCAGTAGTAATACTACAGGATTTTTTAAATTAATTATTGTGATTCCTTTTTAGTGAGAAATTATTATTTCTTCTTTCTTGAAAAGATCAAGAAGCTTTTCTCTGCATAATGACCCCTTTTACTAACATATTTTAGTTGAAGGGACATGAATGTAAATTTATAATGTACATAATTATAAATAAATGCAGATTTTTATGTATTATTATAAAATATGGTGACAAATAAATATATATGACAGTGCAGTTTTTTTCCTGAAAGTGCAATTTTGCTGCAAGCTGAATCCTCTCTGAAATTACCTTGCTGTTTGCTTGAAAGGACAGGCAGAGTGCATCAATGAAGGATCAGTGAAGAAATAAAATGCTATTTTAAGCAGGAAGGGATTTAATATAGGGCATTAGCTGTTAGCAAAAAATAGATACTAGATTCCCAGAATGACTCCCACCAAGAACAAAACAGAACCGATTCCCTAACAGAACTACTACCCACAAGACCTGCACTAGTCCTGTGATTTCAAGACACACCTGGTGTCTATGATTCGGGGATTGGAAGCTGGAATTGATAGTACTTGTTGCAAAAGCTTCTAATCTTCTAGGATGGAGAAGGTATACTAGAGAACTGTATGGAAATATCTAATACTTGTAGGACCTTGTTTCCTAGCAGAAAAAAGGCAAAGGGGAAGGCAGAAGACCTCTGTGTCACTTTCACCTTGCAAATATCATGCTTCCTAATTTACACTAAGAACACAGTTCTGGGAGAAGGTGAGAAGCGTAGTTTCCACATATCCAGCAAGAAAGATGCAAAAATGGAAATGGAGAATACCAATTCACATTATCTACCATGTAGAGATGCCATTAAACAGCCTGGTGCAGGGGGCTGGTCAGATCTTACTTTGATCCTCCAACCTCCCCAAGGAGACTCGGTTATATGCAGGAGCTGGGCTGGAGTTAGCGTGTTTCATCTTGATCCCTTGAAATCAAAGGTCTGTAATTAAAAAAGAAAGATGAAGAAGAATAAAATAAATTACTATATGTAAATCCTGATTTTTTTAAACACTTCTGTATGTCCCACCAAAATACTTTCTAATCATAATACGGATTGTAAAAAGAGGAGAAAGTAATGGGAGAATTAGATATGTGTATCAGTTAAATTTATTCCTGTTAAGTCTGGGTCTTTATTTGTGGCCATGTTTGTGAATTTTAGATTAGACAAATTTTCTGATGATGAAAGTCTAGAACTCACAGCTTATGTGTAACTTCTCTCTGTTCACTGGCACCCTAGAGTAAAAGTATCTTGTGGAAAAACTGTCACATATGAAATACTTTTTATTTTTTTATTTTTTTATTTTTTGTAGTGACAGAGTCTCACTTTATGGCCCTCGGTAGAGTGCCGTGGCCTCACACAGCTCACAGCAACCTCCAACTCCTGGGCTTAAGCGATTCTCCTGCCTCAGCCTCCCGAGTAGCTGGGACTACAGGCGCCCACCACAACGCCCGGCTATTTTTTTTTTTGGTTGCAGTTCAGCCGGGGCTGGGTTTGAACCTGCCACCCTCAG
Organism: Nycticebus coucang; assembly: GCF_027406575.1. Classification (NCBI taxonomy): domain Eukaryota; kingdom Metazoa; phylum Chordata; class Mammalia; order Primates; family Lorisidae; genus Nycticebus; species Nycticebus coucang. Next base: position 80,564,971 of record NC_069786.1, read on the forward strand.
TATATGGGGCCGGCGCCTTACCGACTGAGCCACAGGCGCCGCCCATGAAATACTTTTTAAACTAATACAGGTGAGATGTAATACTTCCTATCTCCAGCAACTTCACAGTTTATTGGAAAATGACTTGTTTGATATACCAGTAGTACTACTTAATTATTCTTGCTATAGGAAGTCCTGCTTAGAATACTTGTTATTAACTTTGGAACAAGGGAGCCCTTATGTGCTTAAGCTAAAGACCAATAATGTTGAGAGAAGACGGCATTGTGGGTGGTATGGAATAAAAACAGGTTTGTTCTGATGTTCCAGAAAAGCCCTTAGATAGAGCCTCTTGAAAGAAAAGACTTTTAATGTAATTTTTGAAGAGTGACATTATGTTTCTAGTGACATACTCAAAATAAGGCTTTTTTTCACAGATGTACAAAAATGTTATAAATTTGGGTACATTAAAATGATAGTTTCTTGGCATTTCTGTGTATTTTAATCCCTATTGCATTTGCTTTCAGATATAAATCTCTGAAAAGTAATGATTGATTATTTAACTCAGTAAACTTATTTATGAATTAGAGCATTCAAGAGAAAATTTTGGTGTAAATGGAATGTGTAGGCTGTATTTTCAACCTTCCACCAAACACGTTCTTGAGTTAATATTAGAATAGTTTATCCCGTGGCATCATGTCTGATTATCTTCTCTGCAGTAATATGCCTTGGCCCACTGCTTCACAGTTTCTCTGCATCCATCTGCTGTAATGGAGATAAATGAGCAACTGTTCTTGAACAGTCAATGGTGCTCTTGTGGAAGCACTTGCCCTGTTACGCTAGGTCCAATGTTCTGGCATAGCAGTTATCCAAGTTGCGATTTTGTTTCCTCATAACAATTTACAATTGTGTTTGAAATAAGCAGTAATACAATTTTCTCAATCTGATATGGGCTATGTTTAGCACTGCAAAAGCTCTGAGCGAATTTTTTTTTCATTTTATTGCTTAGTGGAAGATGGGCATCCGTGTTTAATCATATCCACAGATTACCTCAATGAATACAAATGGGTTACATTATCTTTAAATAAATGAATGTCAATATGTTCCAAGGTAACAGAAGTAATTGCATATTGATAACAGTTATTATTGTAAGTCATGGTCGCTAGAAGAAAATACACTTGTATTTTTTCATAACATGCAATATTATAGTCTATTTTAAGATGATAGTTTTCCATTTCACATACAGACTATAATATCACTTAATATAGCTGGCCGACTCAACAAATAGATAAGATGCAAAATATAAACCTGAAAGTAACAAGATTTTGTAGTCTTTTGAAACTGAGATGGATGTTATGAGTTCCTCAGCAAAGCTAATATGAAGTTGCCATTAACTGGCAGACTCTTAAAACTTGCATCCACTCCACAGCTAAAGAAGATAACAGGAGATAAGCCATGCATTTTTGTAGATATTTTAAGATTTTGTTTGGAGGTTTATTGTATACAGGATATCAGTCTGAAAAATGTCCCAGAAAATTGTCTTTCTGTTTTCTGAATGCAATTAAAACACATTGTAAAGACCGGATGGGGAGAATGTTAGAATACTCATTACGTGTGATCTGAGTTTTTTTTTATCATATGAGTGGGATGTCATTTGCAATGGATCACCATATGAGTGGTGATCATATGAGTGGGATGTCATTTGCAATGGATCACCATTGCAACCCTTGTTCTCCCTGATAAATATGAGTAAGATTCAATTGCAGAGCTGCCAAAGTGATTTTTTTATTCTTAATATTCAGATTATATGAAGCATTACAACCTTACATCTATTTTGTGCTTATCTTCTGAATATATAAAAGCCACATTCCACTTTGAATTCTAATGTTACTGGTTCAGAGAGACTCTAGAATCAGATAGAACTGTTTTCAGTGCAAGTTTGGCCACTTGCTAGCTTTGGGTCCTCGGGCAAATTAATCTGCTTTCAATTACCTTTATTTGTAAATATGGGCATGTTTAATTACCTTTATTTGTAAGTATGGATATGGATAGTAATGTTACACATCACTAGGAACTTTAGGAGGATTAAATAAGATAAAGTCTCAAAATGATTAAAGTTCTTGGCTCAATGTTAGCTCAAAATTATGGCTCTTATTCTATGAAGAGATTATTTAGAGAATATTTTCCATAGTTTTCCTTCTCAAGGAAAGGATCATGAAAGAAAGGAACTCTCTGTTTACTTTTCTAAGAAAAAGAACGATGGCTCCTAAAGAAGCCTATACCAAGCTTTTTTTTTTTTTTTTTCCTGAGGTAAAACTTCCTTTTACCAGCACAGGGCTGTTCTTATTTCAGTAACCATATAGGAAGAAAAAGTATGAATATTTACTTGGAAAAAAAAGGCTTAAGCGATAAAGTGAAGGGAAACAAAAAACATTTAACTAAGGATTCAATTTACTTATAATTCTTTTCTCATCAAGTAGTTAACTTTTATTGAATGCTTTCTATTTGCTAGTAGTGTTCTAAATGCTTTACATGGATTATTTTACCTAATTATCCTAACAACTATTCACTAGCTAGTATTATTATCCCCAATTTATAGATCAGGAAACCAAGACAAAGAAAAATGAAGTTGCCTGAGAGAGGACTGAGCACGAATTAAAAGTTAGTGAGTCTGACCCCAGAGTCCAACCTACAGGGATTTAATACCACCACATTCTACAGTCTCTGGTATTTAAGATCTTTACTCATATTGGAAGAAGACTAAGATGGGAGGTAGAGAGGGGAGAAAGTTTTAAAGTTCCTACTAAACTAACATATGGACAAAAATATCAACCTATCATCTATGTTTCAGAAATGAGTATTTCTAAGATAGTGTGGTAAATGGAATTATCGCCTATCTCCTATCACCTCATACTGTATAGTTGACACTTCTTTGTTTCTTGACACTGGACTTGATCATGACACTTGCTTTGGCCAATGGGATGTTAGTGGATGTGACGCAGTCAAAGACTTGAACCGTGCTTGTGCCGTTGGTCTTATTCTCTTGCTCGGCTGTATTTCATCCCAAGAGGAATTTGCCTGAGTAGCCACTGAGGAAGTCCCACAAACATACCTTGAGACCTGCAGCCAATTCCAATCAGACTAATCTTAACATAATTATAGTTGATGCATGTTTATGAAATTGTTGTAAACCAGTGATGTTTGGCGTGGCGTGTTAGTGTTATTGAACAGTAGCTGAGTATAATTTATAGCCATTACCATGATCTCATTAAATAACAAAGTTATTTCTCAAAATTTAGCATAAAAGTCATTATTTTATTCTAATTAATGCTACATTAATAGAGGACTCATTAAGTTTTAAAACTATTTGGAAGTGAATAATGGGGAAGTAATTGGTAAATGAGTGGGAAATAAGAATAATTAAAAAGCAATTGTGATCTATGAGGCTGGAGAAGGCATAACAAATGCATAAATGATATTAAAAACACAAATGATAATTAAACAGAACAAATAATTTGGAAAAGATAATAACTAGGCTAGGATTGAACGTTGTAAAAATAAGAAATTGGTGGAAATAATAGAAAATGTCCTTTGTTGGCTATTTTCTAAATTTTCTATCATTTACTTCATAAAAGTCTACTTCTTGGGGAATCTGAATTTGTATGTCCTTTGAGGTTTGTACATCCTATAAGCATGTGTTTGTAAAACTTTAAGGTTTGTCTTGAAATTTACTTTGAAAGTTCAATTGAGAATTGTCTCATTACCACATTCTATAATTACATTCATTCACTCAGTAGTTACCTATGTACCTGTTTGGAAAAAAATGTCACTTAAAGTTCAAGTTGATTTTAACATCTCTGACTCCTTTGAGGTAGGTGGACATGTAGTGCTGACGACGGGGATGTTGATGGCATTTTAAAATGATTTTTGTGGTGTTCTTTCCTACTTAGAGACTGGTAAGGAGGGAGAAAAAAACTTAAAAGATTCTTTGGTTTATAATGTTTGTCATTGTGGAGGAGAGTAAATTACCCTATATAAAAATGAGTGGATTTGATTGGTATAACATCTTTATTTAGAGAGCAATTAAGTAAGACAGGTGGTAGGGTAGCTCAAAACTTTGAAGCACAGGATGTCTAATAATAAATTGAAGATTTTTTTCTCAAACATAAATTTTTTCTTTTGCCCCCAACTTTCAGTAAAGCCTGAAACTCATAGATGTACCACTTCTGAGTGGGGCAGGTGGAGGTGGAGAGGGAGGTGGAGGTAAGGTAATGGGGCGGTGCTGCATCTGAGTCAGCTCAGAGTAGAGCATCTGAGAGTTGTGATATGAGAGCAATAGTGAAAGTTCAGTGAGATTACTCCCTGCCTCAGTGGTTCTCAGCTCTGGGGAGATCTAAAAAATACTGATGCTTTAGTCCCACTCCCAGATATGCTGATATAATTAGGCTGGGGTGTGGCAATTGTTTTAGAAAGTTCCCCCAGGTGATCCTTATTTACAGCTCAATTTGAGCGTCACTGCCTTTGTCATGTGCTGCAAAGTTTTCCACCACGGCTGCACATGACAATCTCCTCAGAGTAACAGATGCCAGTGACTATACCTTACTACCGGAGATTCTCAGCTGCTCTGGGCTGGTGGCATGACAGCACATATTTTTAAAGCTTCCCAGATAATTCTTATGTAGAAACAGGGTCAGGCAGAGTCCCCATGACACTGGATGGGCTCTGACTGCCAATACCCAGTCATAGCTCATCAAAGTGTACAATATAGAAGAAAGAGATATAGAAATGGTGCCCTCTCTGGGACGGTAAAACCTTCACTCTTTTCTAGTTAGAGGATTAGAATTCATTCCACACATTTACAAATTTATGAATGCTTACAAAGCAATAAGGATGCAGAAACACAGCCCTGGCACCTTAGCTGAATTTATGGGTGCTATAGGACCCTGGAATTACGTGAAAAAAGTTCATGATTACATTCAGTGTTCAAAACTACATTCACTTGCATGTGCTCTGACCGTGTGAAAATGAGCCTTTGGAAATAATTTGCGTAGGTCAATCCTATGTTGTGTTGCCAGACTTGGCAAATCTATTAGTTTAACTATACAAGATGCCCAGTTAAATTTGTATTTCAGATGAAGAGCAAACAGTTTTAGTATGTCACATGCAATTTACTTCTACTAAATATTAACGTTTGTCTGAAATTCAAATTTTCAAATAAGTTCAAGTGTATTTAGTTGGGATAGAGAGCTTGAGTTTATTTAAATTTCAAGGGTTAGGATCTTGGCTCTGATCACAATAGTTATGGAAAGAATATACTATATGCAAGAGAACATGATAAATCTCCAGGAAGAGCCTAATCATCTATTTTTTCCCCTTGGCTGTTAGGTATTTACAGCATAGTAATTTAGTAATGAGAGAAAGAGCATTTGGGTATAAGCAGTGACCTTCCCAAGTCCCTTAACCTACACATGAACTCAAAAGCCCATTTGAAACATTGTTCCATGTTATAGTAGTAACACAGGAGAGTAAGAACCCACAGGAACACTCATTGAAAATAATTTTGTGCTAGTTTTGGTTTTGTCTTTGAAATCCATGGTTGTATTTTCCCCTGAATACATATTTCATCAGGTTATTCAAAGTCTTGGATATTCTTTTAAAAATAAAGCAATTACAATTCTTTTTCTCAGCTCATTTCAATAATAGTTGAATTAAACACATTGCTTTTTAATTTTTTTTTATTGTTAAATCATAGCTATGTACATTAATGCGACCATGGGGCACCATACACTGGTTTTATAGACCGTTTGACAATTTTCATCACACTGGTTAACATAGCCTTCCTGGCATTTTCTTAGTTATTGTGTTAAGACATTTATATTCTGCCCTTCTTTTCCTGGCCTTCCCAGAAGTGCTTTCTCTCAACAGTTCATTTGATAATTGAGTAGACCTTTAAGGGGAAAAATACAGATATTTGCTGTTGAATTTTGGAAAAGAAGCAGAAAATTTTAGATATATGGAAAAATGTTAAAGATGCTATTGTGACAATTATTTTAGCGATGAGTACTATTATACCTCCAGTTCCACTGGCCAATGCTTAAAACCAGTTCTATCAGACTATATCAAGAGGATAGCCCTTATCACTGACTTTGAATATTCCCAGAACAGAATCTGTGGTGGATTAGAGCTGTACCAAGAGAGAAGGTTGAAGAACACACATCAACCGTGCTGAGATGAGCTGTGACCCCAAGGATACAAACAAAAGGTACAAAATCCATCACCAAGTGAATGAGAGTCCCCTGCCCCATGAGAACAGCTCAGAGTGCCCCACAAACAAATGAGCAGAGTTCAAAGGTCCTCCCACTACACTCCACGGGAGAGACCCTCTAAAAAACAGGACCTACCTCCCCTACTAGGGTGCCATGGTGTTCTCCTGCCAGGCATAAAACTGTATAAAACTGTATATATTCTCTACCTGCAGTTCTGAGCTCCCAACACTCCCCTCCAATCTCACAATGACGTCTGGAAGCCTGTCCCCCAGGAGTCCAGGTTCTTGGGTGATTTCGCAAGAGGTGTGAACAGGGCCTAGACTGCAGCTGGTCAGTGCTGATTCTGTGGCATGGGACTGAGGAGAGGATGGTCAGCTGAGAGGGAACCACACCACAGTGGCAGTGCCCCAAGGTGCAGAGCAGCAGCTGTTTTTGGCAACCATAGGGCTCACTTGTGGATATTCCGAAGCAACACCCCCTGTCTCTCTGGGAAACCAGAGGAGGCCCAGCATCTTCTCAGGTGGCAACCACCATGGAACAGATCTGGGACGGAAATGCAGGCACGATGAGACTTCAACCCAGATTAAATGTTTCACTAGGGTCGGACAGAGACCAGCTGAAAACAAGACAGAACCACTTAGCCCCACCACAACAAATAGGTCCCAAGTTTCTCAGGCCATAGCACTGTACGGGGCCTTGACAAAGCTCCAGGGGTAAAAATCAAGTGGTGTAAAATAATCATAAGGAGGAATCAGTGGAAAAACTCTGGTAACATGAATAAGAAGAATAGATCAAACCCCCCAAGGAAAAAATATGGCAGATGTAACTGAAGATCTCATTCATAAACAGCTGGCCGAGTCAGAAATCGAATCAGAGTCAGAAATCGAATTCAGAATTTGGATTGCAAACAAGATTAATAGAATGGAGGAAAATTTGGAATAAGAAATTCAAAAAGCAATTCAAAATTTGGAATTAGGAATTCGAGGAAAAATTCAAAAGTTGTCTCAAGAATTTAACAAATATAAAGACAATACCAAAAAGCTTTTGATGCACTGAAGCAAGTATTAGCAGCCTTCAAAGATCTGAAAAATACAGTAGAATCCCTCAGTAAAAGAGTGGAGCAAGCAGAAGAAAGGATTTCTGACATTGAAGACAAAGCATTTGAACACTCCCCAACTCTCAAAGAGTAAGAGAAATGGAGAGCAAAAATGGATCATTCTCTCAGAGAGCTCTGGGATATTTTGAAGAAGGCTAATATCCACCTCATTTGAATCCCTGAAAGTGATGAAGTGGCCTCGCAAGGCACAGAGGCCCTTCTCCATGAAATTATGAAAGAGAATTGTCCAGACATGCCAAGAGATTCTGAAATTCAGATAACAGACAGTTTCAGAAACCCAGCATGACTGAATCCCAATATTACATCCCCCAGGCATATCATAACTTCACTAAAGTTAATATGAAGGAGAAAATTCTCAAACCAGCCAGATGTAAGAAATCCATTACCTACAAAGGGAAGAATATTAGAATGACTGCAGATATCTCTGCTGAAAATTTTTAAGCCAGAAGAGGGTGGTCATCGACTTTTAATCTCCTAAAGCAAAATAACTTTCAACCCCAGATCCTGTATCCAGCTAAACTGAGTTTCATTTATGATGGAGAAATTAAATACTTTAATGACATTCATATGTTGAAGAAATTTGCCATAACCAAACCAGTTCTTCAGGATATTCTCAGACCTATCCTCCATAATGACCAGCCCCATCCTCTACTAGAAAAGTAAACTTACTCAGAAACTATTATCAAACTCCAACTTCCACAATGGTGAAAGGATTAAAAATGTCCACTGGACTTTTGAAAAACTCGATACCCAAAATTTTACCAGACTTATCAATATTCTCCATTAATGTGAATGGATAAACTGTCCTCTAAAGAGGCATATATTAGCTGAATAGATACAAAAACTCAGGCCAGATATTTGCTGCGTACAAGGGTCACATCTTACCTTAAAAGACAAACATAGACTCAGGGTGAATGGATGGTCATCTGTATTTCAGGCAAATGGTAATCAGAAAAAAGCAGATGTTGCAATTCTACTTGCAGACACAATAGGCTTTAAACCAACAAACATAAGGAAGGATAAGAATGGTCACTTCATGTTTGTTAAGGGTAATAATATTGTGAGATTTCAATTATTAATATTTATGCACCCAACCAGAATGCACCTCAATGTATAAGAGAAACTCTAACAGACATGAGCAGCTCCTGAATGGTCGGAGATTTCAACACTCCTTTGGCAGTGTGGGATAGATCCTCCAATAAGTAGCTGAGCAAAGACATTTTAGATTTAAACCTAACCATCCAACATTTGGATTTAGCAGACATCTACAGAACATTTCATCCCAACAAAACTGAATACACATACTTCTCATCAGCCCATGGAACATACTCCAAAATCGATCACATCTTAAGTCACAAGTCTAACCTCAGTAAGTATTAAAGAAATAGAAATTATTCCTTGCATCTTCTTGGACCACCAGGGAATAAAAGTTGAACTCAGTAACAACAGGAATCTGCATACTCATACAAAAACATGGAAGTTAAATAACCTTATGCTGAATGATAGCTGGGTCAGAGATGAGAATAAGAAGGAAATTGCCAATATTTGGAAAAAATCAACAATGAAGACACGAGTTATCAGAACTTCTGGGATACAATAAAGGCAGTCCTAAAGGGAAATTATAGCACTGCAAGCCTTCCTCAAGAGAACAGAAAGAGAGGAAGTTAACGACTTATTGGGACATCTCAAGCAACTGGAAAAGGAAGAACATTCCAACCTCAAACCCAGTAAAAGAAAAGTAATAACCGAAATTAGAGCAGAATTACATGAAATTGAAAACAAAAGAATTATGCAACAGATCAACAAATCAAAAAGTTGGTTTTTGGAAAAGGTCGATAAAATAGATAAACCTTTGGCTAACCTAACCAGGAAAAAAAGAGTAAAATCTCTAATCTCATCAGGCAGAAACAACAAAGACAAAATAACAACAGACTTATCAGAAATTCAAAAAATCCTTAATGAATATTACAAGAAACTTTATTCTCAGAACTATGAAAATCTGAAGGAAATTGACCGATACTTGGAAGCACGTCACCTTTCAAGACTTAGCCAGAATCAAGTGGAAATGTTGAACAGGCCAATATCAAGTTCTGAAATAGTATCAACCATAAAAAACCTCCCTAAAAAAAAAACCCTGGGCCCCGATGACTTCACGTCAGAATTCTACCAAACCTTTAAAGAGGAACTAGTACCTATATTTCTCAACCTGTTTCAAAATGTAGAAAAGGAAGGAAGATTACCCAACATGTTCTATGAAGCAAACATTACCCTGATTCCCAAATCGGGTAAAGACCCAACAAAAAAAGAAAATTATAGACCAATATAACAAATAAATATAGATGCAAAAATATTCAAAAAGATCCTAACAGCATCCACCAACACATCAAAAAATTATACATCATGACCAAGTTGGTTTTATCTCAGGGTCTCAAGGCTGGTTCAATATACACAAATCTATAAATATAACTCAGCACATAAACAAATTAAAAACCAAAACCATATGATTCTCTCAATTGATACAGAAAAAGCTTTTGATAATATCCAGCATCCCTTCATGATCAGAACACTTAAGAAAATTGGTAAAGAAGGGACATTTCTTAAACTGATAGAGGCCATCTACAGCAAACCCACAGCCAATATCGTATGGAATGGAGTTAAATTGAAATCATTTCCACTCAGATTAGAACCAGACAAGGCTGCCTGTTGTCTCCACTGCTCTTTAACATAGTAATGGAAGTTTTAGCCATTGCAATTAGGGAAGAAAAGGTGATCAAGGGTCAAGGGTAGCCATATAGGGTCTGAAGATAACAAACTTTTGCTCTTCACAGATGATATCATTTTATATCTGGAAAACACCAGGGATTCTACTACAAAACTCTTATAAGTGATCAAGGAATACAGCAGCGTCGCAGGTTACAAAATCAACATTCATGAATTGGTAGCCTTTATATATACCAACAATAGTCAAGCAGAAAAAACAGTTAAGGACTCTATTCCATTCACAGTAGTGCCAAAGAAGATGAAATATTTGGGAGTTTATATAACAAAGGACGTGAAAGATCTCTATAAAGAGAACTATGAAACTCTAAGAAAAGAAATAGCTGAAAATGTTAACAAATGGAAAAACAATAGCATGGTCATGGCTGGGAAGAATCAACATTGTTAAAAAGTCCATACTACCCAAAGCAATATACAATTTTAATGCAATCCTATTAAAGCTCCACTGTCATACTTTAAATATCTTGAAAAAATAATACTTCATTTTATATGGAATTAGAAAAATCTTGAGTAGCCAAGACATTACTCAGAAATAAAAACAAAGCAGGAGGAATCACGCTACCAGACCTTAGACTATACTATGAATCAATAGTGATCAAAACAGAATGGTATTGGCACAAAAAACAGAGAAGTAGATGTCTGGAACAGAATAGAGAACCAAGAGATGAATCCAGGTAATTACCGTTATTTGATCTTTCACAAGCCAATTAACATTCAGTGGGGAATCAATTCCCTATTTAATAAATGGTGATGGGTGAACTGGCAGGCAACCTGTAGAAGACTGAAACTCTACCCACACCTTTCACCATTAACTAAGATAGACTCTCACTGGAATAAACATTTAAACATAAGACATGAAACTATAAAATACTAGAAGAGAGTGCAAGGAAAACCCTTGAAGAAATTGGTCTGGGCGAGTATTTTATGAGGAGGATCCCCCGGGCAATTGAAGCAGCTTCAAAAATACACTACTGGGACCTGATCAAACTAAAAAGCTTCTGCACAGCCAAGAACATAGTAAGTAAAGCAAGCATACAGCCCTCAGAATGGGAGAAGAGGGGACGAAACAAGATGGCTGACTGAAGCCAGCTTTCCACAGAAGCTCCCGTCCAGTAGGAGAGTTAAAGGACAAAAATTCAGCAAGTACCCTGGTGAATTTGAGCTGCACTAAGAGAGAAGGTCGAAGAAAGCACGTCAACCCCGCCGAGGCGAGCTCTGACCACAAGGATACAAACAAAAGGTACAAAATCCATCACCAAGTGGACGGGAGTCCCCTCCCCCATGAGAATGGCTCAGAGTGCTCCACAAACAACCAGGCAGTGTTCAAAGGTCCTTCCACTACACTCCACAGGAGAGACCCTCCAAAAACTGGACCTACCTCCCCTACTAGGGTGCCACAGCATCCTCCTGCCAGGCATAAAACTGTATAAACTGTATATAGTCTCTACCTGGAATTCTGAGCCCCCAGCACTCCCCTTCACTCACAATGAGGTCTGGAGGCCAGTCCCAGTTGGCGGAGAGGGGACCGCACTGGAGTGGCAGTTCCCTGAGGCACAGTACGACAGCCGTCATTTGGTGACAATAAGGCCAGGCATAAAACTGTGTAAAGCTGTGTGTGTTCTCTGCCCGCAACCCCAGGCTCCCAGTGCTCCCCGCACTACCCTCTACTCTCGCTCCAAGGTCTGGAGGCCTGTTCCCCAGGGGTCCAGAATTTTGGGCGATTGCTCGAGGGGTGTAGACAGTGCTGGGCTACAGCCAGTTCGTGCAGACTCTGGGGTATGGGAGTAGAGAGAGGACGGTTGGCCGGAAGGGAACTACACCAGACCAGAGGATGCCTGAGCCATAAAACACCAGCCCTCTTTTGCTAGCAATACGGCTCACTACTGAATATTCTGAAGCCACACCCCCTGTCTCCCTGGGCAACAAGAGACTCTGTGTATAGGATTTGCCTGAGGCAACTCCAACTTGCAAACCAGGGAAACTCCCAGGGCAGGGCTGACCCAGAGGTCCGCTTTATTGAACCTAAGATGCACTTGGCCCTCAGGGGATCATCAGCCCATAGACAATACAAGAGGAAAGACAAGCTGATTTGGAACACAATTCACCTTCTCTTCTGCAGGGGAACTGCAGAGTTGTTCTGTTCTGTTCTGTCAGTAACATTAATCAGGGGCAAGACAGGACCTGAGTGAAAACCCCCCAACCGTCATCAAGCGCCCGAGGTTCTCAGGCCTCACCTCCTCCTGCTAGAGAGAGGTAGAACACAGCAGCCTGGCAGACTTCCTTGTGATTCAGGCAGGTGTAAACTCCTGGAGTACCGATTCACTACAGGCAATTGGGTCAGCCAACTGCAGGGCTATCAGTGACTGGGTGTGACAGTGGTGCAAGGTGGGGAAGGAGGCAGCAACCTTCCCAGACTGATCTATTGGCTGGGTGGCTCCTCCTGACTCCACACAGCACTGGAGTAAGCCACACCAGAGTAGTCACCAGACGCCTGTGATCCAGTTCCCAGAGACCTCTTAAACTCTCTCACCCAAGACAGGTGCAGACTGAGACAATTGGTTTGGACTTTTTGAACTGAACCAATTGCCTGAGGACAAATCAGGTGGTGCCCTGGGTGCATGGTGGTAGGAAGGTTTGATTTTTTCTTTTCCAATTGTTTGCCGGTGGGGGGTGGATTGACTTAATTGCTGATATTTCTCCACAGCTGAGACTTCAATCCAGAGTATCTGTTTCACTAGGGTGGAACAGAAACCAGCTGAAAGCAAGACAGAACCACTTAGCCCCACCACACCAAACAGGGCCCCAATTTCTCAGGCCACAACACTGTACAGGCCCTTGACAAAGGCCCAGGGGAAAAAATCAAAGGGAATAAAACAACCATGAGGTGGAATCAGCGGAAAAACTCTGGTAACATAAATAATCAGAATAGATCAACCCCCCCCCCCAAGGAAAGATATGACAGATGTAATTGAAGATCCTATTCATAAAGAACTGGCTGAGATGTCAGAAATCGAATTCAGAATTTGGATTGCAGACAAGATTAACAAAGTGGAATTAGGAATTCGAGGAGAAATTCAAAAGTTGTCTCAAGAATTTAATGAATTTAAAGACAAAACCACCAAAGACTTAGACACACTGAAGCAAGAATTTGCAGCCCTCAAAGATATGAAAAATACAGTAGAATCCCTCAGTAACAGAATGGAGCAAGCAGAAGAAAGGATTTCTGACATTGAAGATAAAGCCTTTGAATCCTCCCAAACTCTCAAAGAGGAAGAGAAATGGAGAGCAAAAAATGGATCACTCACTCAGAGAGCTCTGTGATAATTCGAAGAAGGCGAATATCCGAATCATAGGAGTTCCAGAAACAGATGAAGTGGCCTCGCTGGGCACAGAGGCCCTTCTGCATGAAATTATGAAAGATAATTTTCCAGACATGCCTAGAGATTCTGAAATTCAGATAGCGGACAGTTTCAGAACCCCAGCACGACTCAACCCCAATAAGACATCCCCAAGGCATATCATAATTAACCTCACTAAAGTTAATCTGAAGGAGAAAATCCTCAAAGCTGCCAGTAAAAAGAAAACCATTATCTTCAAAGGGAAGAATATTAGAATGACTGCAGATCTCTCTGCTGAAACTTTTCAAGCCAGAAGAGGGTGGTCAACGACTTTTAATCTCCTAAAGCAAAATAACTTTCAACACCGGATCTTGTATCCAGCTAAACTGAGTTTCATTTATGATGGAGAAATTAAATACTTTAATGACATTCATATGTTGAAGAAATTTGCCATAACCAAACCAGCTCTTCAGGATATTCTCAGACCTACCTCCATAATGACCAACCCAATCCTATAACACAAAAGTAAACTCACTCAGAAACTTCGGATCAAACTCCAATTTCTACACTGGCGAAAGGATTAAAAATGGCCACTGGACTTTTGAAAAACTCGATACCCAAAACTTCACCAGACTTATCAATATTCTCCATTAATGTGAACGGCTTAAACTGTCCTCTAAAGAGGCATAGGTTAGCTGACTGGATACAAAAACTCAAGCCAGATATCTGTTGCATACAAGAGTCACATCTTAACTTAAAAGACAAATACAGACTCAGGGTGAAAGGCTGGTCATCCATATTTCAGGCAAATGGTAATCAGACAAAAGCAGGTGTTGCAATTTTATTTGTAGAGACAATAGGCTTTAAACCAACAAAAGTAAGGAAGGACAAGAATGGTCACTTCATATTTGTTAAGGGTAATACTCAATATGATGAAATCTCAATTATTAATATCTATGCACCCAACCAGAATGCACCTCAATGTATAAGAGAAACTCTAACAGACATGAGTAACTTGATTTCCTCCAGCTCCATAATAGTCAGAGATTTCAACACTCCTTTGGCAGTGTTGGATCGATCCTCCAAGAAGCTGAGCAAAGAAATCTTAGATTTAAACCTAACCATCCAACATTTGGAATTAGCAGACATCTACAGAACATTTTATCCCAACAAAACTGAATATACATACTTCTCATCAGCCCATGGAACTTACTCCAAAATCGATAACATCTTAGGTCACAAAACTAACCTCAGTAAATTTAAAGGAATAGAAATTATTCCATGCATCTTCTCAGACCACCATGGAATAAAACTTGAGCTGAGTAACAACAGGAATCTGCATACTCATACAAAAATATGGAAGTTAAATAACCTTATGCCGAATGATAGCTGGGTCAGAGATGAGATTAAGAAAGAAATCGCCAATTTTTTGGAACAAAACGACAATGAAGACACAAACTATTAGAACCTCTGGGACACCTCAAAGGCAGTTCTAAGAGGGAAATTTATAGCACTGCAAGCCTTCCTTAAGAGAATGGAAAGAGAGGAAGTGAACAACTTAATGGGACATCTGAAGCAACTGGAAAAGGAAGAACATTCCAACCCCAAACCCAGTAGAAGAAAAGAAATAACCAAAATTAGAGCAGAATTAAATGAAATTGAAAACAAAAGAATAATACAACAGATCAACAAATCAAAAAACTGGTTTTTCGAAAAGGTCAATAAAATAGATAAGCCAACCTTTGGCCAACCTAATCAGGAAAAAAAGAGTAAAATCTCTAATCTCATCAATCAGAAACAACAAAGACGAAATAACAACAGACTCCTCAGAAATCCAAAAAATCCTTAATGAATATTACAAGAAACTGTATTCTCAGAAATATGAAAATCTGAAGGAAATTGACTGATACTTGGAAGCACGTCACTTTTCAAGACTTAGCCAGAATCAAGTGGAAATGTTGAACAGGCCCATATCAAGTTCGGAAACAGCATCAACCATACAAAACCTCCCTGAAAAGAAAAGCCCGGGACCATATGGTTTCACATCAGAATTCTACCAAACTTTTAAAGAGGAATTAGTACCTATATTCCTCAACCTGTTCCAAAGGTAGAAAAAGAAGGAAGACTACCTAACACGTTCTATGAAGCAAACATCACCCTGATCCCTAAACCAGGAAAAGATCCAACAAGAAAAGAAAATTATAAACCGATATCACTAATGATTACAGATGCAAAAATACTCAACAAGATCCTAACAAACAGAATCCAGCAACATATCAAACAATTTATATATCATGACCAAGTCGGTTTTATCCCAGGGTCTCAAGGCTGGTTCAATATACGTAAATCTATAAATGTAATCCAGCACATAAACAAATTAAAAAACAAATTACCATATGATTCTCTCAATCGATGCAGAAAAAGCTTTTGATAATATCCAGCATCCCTTCATGATCAGAACACTTAAGAAAATTGGTATAGAAGGGACATTTCTTAAACTGATAGAGACCATCTACAGCAAACCCACAGCCAATATCTTATTGAACGGAGTTAAATTGGAATCATTTCCACTCAGATCAGGAACCAGACAAGGCTGCCCATTGTCTCCATTGCTTTTTAACATTGTAATGTAAGTTTTAGCCACCGCAAATAGGGAAGAAAGGTGATCAAGGGTATCCATATAGGGTCAGAAGAGATCAAACTTTCGCGCTTCTCAGATGATATGATTGTATATCTGGAAAACACTAGATATACAATCTACTCTATATCTGGAAAACACTCTACTACAAAACTCTTAGAAGTGATCAAGGAATACAGCAGCATCTCAGGTTACAAAATCAACATTCATAAATCGGTAGCCTTTATATATAACAACAATAGTCAAGTTGAAAAAACAGTTAAGGACTCTATCCCAATTTATCTAACAAAGGATGTGAAAAATCTCTATAAAGAGAACAATGAAACTAAAAGAAAATAAATAGCTGAAAATATTAACAAATGGAAAAACATACCATGCTCATGGCTGGGAAGAATCAACATTGTTAAAATGTCCATACTACCTAAAGCAATATATAATTTCAATGCAATCCCTATTAAAGCCCCACTGTCATACTTTAAAGATCTTGAAAACAGAATACTTTGTTTTATATGGAATCAGAAAAAGCTCGAATAGCCAAGACATTACTCAGAAATAAAAACAAAGCAGGAGGAATTACGCTACCAGACCTCAGACTATACTACAAATTGATAGGGATCAAAACAGCATGGTATTGGCACGAAAACAGAGAAGTAGATGTCCGGAACAGAATAGAGAACCAAGAGATGAATCCAGCTACTTACCATTATTTAATCTCTGACAAGCCAATTAAAAACATTCAGTGGCGAAAAGATTCCCTATTTAACAAGTGGTGCTGGGTGAACTGGCTGGCAACCTGTAGAAGACTGAAACTGGACCTACACCTTTTACCACTAACTAAGATAGACTCTCACTGGTCAAAGATTTAAACTTAAGACATGAAACTATAAAAATACTAGAGGAGAGTGCAGGGAAAACCCTTGAAGAAATCGGGCTGGGCGAGTATTTTATGAGGAGGACCCCCCGGGCAATTGAAGCAGCTTCAAAAATATACTACTGGGACTTGATCAAACTAAAAAGCTTCTGCACAGCCAAGAACACAGTAAGTAAAGCAAGCAGACAGCCCAAAGAATGGGAGAAGATATTTGCAGGTTATGTCTCTGACAAAGGTTTAATAACCAGAATCCACAGAGAACTCAAATGCATTAGCAAGAATAGAACAAGGAATCCCATCACAGGCTGGGCAAGGGATTTGAAGAGAAACTTCTCTGAAGAAGACAGGCATGCGGCCTTCAGACATATGAAAAAATGCTCATCATCTTTAATCATCAGAGAAATGGAAATCAAAACTAGTTTGAGATACCATCTAACTCCAGTGAGACTAGCCTATATCACAAAATCCCAAGACCAGAGATGTTGACGCAGATGTGGAGAAAAGGGAACACTTCTGCACTGCTGGTGGGAATGCAAATTAATACATTCCTTTTGGAAAGAGATATGGAGAACACTTAGAGTTCTAAAAATAGATCTGCCATTCGATCCTGTAATCCCTCTACTGGGCATATACCCAGAAGACCAAAAATCACATCAGAACAAAGATATTTGTACCAGAATGTTTATTGCAGCCCAATTCATAATTGCGTAGTCATGGAAGAAGCCCAAGTGCCCATCGATCCACGAATGGATTAATAAATTGTGGTATATGTACACCATGGAATATTATGCAGCCTTAAAGAAAGATGGAGACTTTACCTCTTTCATGTTTACATGGATGGAGCTGGAACATATTCTTCTTAGTAAAGTATCTCAAGAATGGAAGAAAAAGTACCCAATGTACTCAGCCCTACTATGAAACTAATTTAGGGTTTTCATATGAAACTGTAACCCAGTTACATCCTAAGAATAGGGGGAAGGGGGAAAGGAAATGGAGGGATGGGAGAGATGGGTGGAGGGAAGAGGATTGGTGGGATTACACCAGCGGTGCATCTTACAAGGGTATATGTGAAACTTGGTAAATGGTCTGTGAAGCTAGTGAATGATGCCCCATGTTTATATCAATGTACACAGCTATGATTTGATAAAAAAAAAAAAAAAGAATGGCAAGACAAGTGGTGTTGCATTGATGTGGAGAGAAGGGAGCACTTCTACACTGCTGGTTGGAATGCAAATTAATACATTTTTTTTAGAAAGATGTTTAGAGAACACTTAGAGATCTAAAAATAGATCTGCCATTCAATTTTGTAATTCCTCTACTAGGTTTATACCCAGAAGACCAAAAATCACATTATGAGAAAGATTTTGTACCAGAATGTTTATTGCAGCCCAATTCATAATTGCTAAGTCATGGAAAAAGTTCAAGTGCCTGTCGATCCACGAATGGATTAATAAATTGTGTTATATGTACACCATGGAATATTATGCAGCCTTAAATAAAGATGGAGATTTTACCTCTTTCATGTTTACATGGATGGAGCTGGAACATATTCTTCTTAGTAAAGTATCTCAAGAATGGAAGAAAAAGTATCCAATGTACTCAGCCCTACTATGAAACTAATTTATGGCTTTCCCATGAAAGCCATAACCCAGTTATAACCTAAGAATAGAGTGAAGGGAGACAGGGAGTGGAGGGAGGGTGATTGGTGGGATTACACCTGCGGTGCATGTTACAAGAGTATATGTGAATCTTAGTAAATGTAGAATATAAATGTCTTAACACAATAACTCAGAAAATGCCAGTAAGGCTATGTTAACCAGTGTGATGAAAATGTGTCAAACGGTCTATAAAACCAGTGTATGGTGCCCCATGATCACGTTAACGTACAGAGGTATGATTTAATAATTAAAAAAAAAGACATTTATATTCTACATTTACTAATTTTCACCTGTACCCTTGTAAGATGCACCGCAGTTGTAGTCCCACCAATCACCCTCTCTCCACCCATTCTCCCCCTCCCTCCCCTCCCTCTCCCCTCCCCCTATTCTTAGGTTATAACTGGTTTATAGCTTTCATATGAACATATTCTTCTTAGTAAAGTATCTCAAGAATGGAAGAAAAGTTATCCAATGTACTCAGCCCTACTATGAAGCTTTTTAATTTCTTGAATAGGACTTTTCATCTTATTGTGTGAAAATTCATAGCTTGAATAAAGGTGTACAATTCGTGAATATAATAGGTAGCTTTTGAATACAAGAGATGAACATGTTAAGCTTAGTTCTTACATAAAAAAGCATGAGACATCACAAAATTAGTTCTTCTGAACTCTTGTAGGAATACAATTATAAAATGTTTTTAAGAGAAATTCATGAATTCAAATGTTGACTTCCATAGATTGCTAATGATGACATTGAAAAATTTACTTTAGAAAGCAAAATGAGGTTGTTTCCACATTTTGGCTATTGTGAATTGAGTGAGCTAAAGCTGTAGAGGAATGAGGGAGCAGGGTTGGGGTGGGGGGTGGGGAGTCATGGTGTATGGCACACACCTCTTGAGGGTGGGACACAGTTATAAGAGGAACTTAACCTAACAAATGCAATCAGTGTAACTGAGTTCTTTGTACTCTCAATGAACAATAAAAAATAAAATAAAATTAGTATGAACAAAAAATAATGCTCAATATGTCAATATTCATTAATGGTTCTGAAGAATACATCAGAAGAAAACATTATTGATTGATCCATAGGAATTTATTAAGTATTTTTGATATTTTTACACAGGTATAATTTTTATTCAGACATTTTAATAGTTCAAGGCTGTTAAAAGTGTGAATGAAAATCAAAATCCTGAAAATATGGAATATTTAGAAACGTAAGAAATTGAAGGCCTTAGGGACACAGGTGGTGGCTTAATTTCTTCTAATTGAAAGTCATGACTTTGGAAGATAAAGAAGGAACTGAGAAGTGCACAGCTGGCTCTGTAGATGGTGTCAAAGAACAGAATTTAGTTTTTTAGACCATGATGCATGATACTAAACTAATGTTCCTGGCAAAAGAAAGAGTACATCTAATGAAGAGTGGGAAGAACGTACTTGGCAGAAGACTTGCTGACCGGAACAAGAAGGCATTGATAGATGAGTAGGGTAGAGAAAAAGAACCAAATGAGCCATTAAATTATACCCTATGGGGGAAAACAAGCTGACTTAGGAAGAGTGAAAATAGTGGAAGGGTGATAAGAAAATCAAAAGAAGGTAATAGGGAAGAAGATAAAGGGGTAATGTTTGTGGTTCCATGGATTTATGAACATATTCATATAGATAATAACATTTTAAATAAAAGGTTAAGCAATACAGTAGCACCTCTCTAAGATGAACACCCAAGGGGCTGTGACAAACTGGTTGACATACAGAGGAATGCAAGGAACTAGGCCCACTGTACTAATGCGTGTGCTGTGTGTCTGGTCTGTGAAAACGAGGTCAGCTTAAGGAGGGGGTCAGTGTAGGGAGGGGCTCAGCTATGAGGGTTAAACTATATTTGAAGTGTATTATGACCTGATGGGGATGAGAACCTTAACTAGGTCACATGATGGGAAAGTTACTTGACCCTGAAATCTCAGTGTATTACTGCTGTTAACAAAGATCTATACAATGTAGAGGGTCTGAAGATGGGACTTAATAAGTTGACCAATGAATTCACTGGAAAAATAAATTCTGGAAAGGACTAGAAGTGATTCTTTATCAAAAAATTAAAAGTACTATAGGAAGAGAAAATCAGCATTTTTTCAAAGGAAATACATTTTTGTTGCTCCACTTTCCCTTCCACTTGGACTGTGATTTGTCAACAACAAATTTCAAAAAACCCAGGAGGAGCAGAACACAGTTCGAGAATTTCAGATTCCTGTGATGGAGAGCATGTAGCTGAGGAAGGAACAATGATAGGACCGGAACTAGTGGCCATTGGGAATGTGGTAGCAATGGACAGATGGAGTATTAAGCAGCAGCTGGCATTTTCTGTCTGCATGATTCTAAATGTTTGTTGTGGGCTTGATATTTATGTGAAAATTTGATGGCAAAATTGTAACTTTATTCTTCCATAACTGAAATTTCTATTCTGAATCTTCATTTTTGCTTTCCCAATAGCAGAAAATTAGTTTGATCCCTTCCATGTATAAAAGTCACACCATGTTCATGAGTTCTCAGTCTCTTGGAGTATGAGCTAAGTCAGAGTCAGATATCACTAAGTCACTCAACGTTTATATCTCAAGGACATTCACAGGATTGCCACAACCCTTTCCAACTTGGGGGCTGATTTTCAGGATCTGGGAATTACGAGGTGCTGCAGAGTGAGTGAGGAGGTGGCCCTAGATTCCTTCCTTTCCTGGTGCTTTCTGACATGCACAGCTGACCGTCATGACCTTTACCTGCTGGTGTCTATCTCTGATTGACTCCTATATTCATGGTCTTACTATGGCCCTGGCTGGGATGACCACCTTAGTCACAGTCCAGAAAACCCCCTCTGTCTGCCAGCTTTTTGGAAAGAAACAGTCTCACCCTGTTTAAAAGTATAATCAGGTTAAACTTATCAACTGAACCTTTCCTGGGGGCTGTGGGCACGTGACCAACAGGATTTTTTCTACTTCTAACATTAATTGAACTCATCTCAATTCCTCTTTCTGTCGTTATGAGCCAAGGAATGTGGATAGTCTTGCTTTAACACAGCAATGACCTAAATTCTTACCAAAGGCCCCACCTCATAATACTCTCAACTTATGAATCAGACTTTAAACATATGGATTGGAGGGGCACAGACAGTCTACAACTCTTAAAAAAAATTTCCCCCTAAATTCCAGTCTTAAAATTATATTTCTTTTTTTAAAAACATTCAAACCAAGATATGAAGTATGTTTTTTCCCGTCTAACTGTAATATTCTCCCTTCCTTGAGGCAATGCTGAATGGAAACCTTCAAGTACTTAAGATATATTCATAGAAGAAAATAAATGATGTTTTCTCTATGGTACTATAAAGATGTATTTTAATTCATTAGATTTATATTCTGAGAAATTTGTATTAAAGTCATGGAAAAAAATCTTCATGTGCACGCTTGCCTATAACTTAAATATTTCCAGAAGAGCATATTAATTTTTAATTTTTCATTTCAGAATACAACATTTTAGCAGTATACAAATATTTTGGTTACATGAAATGATTTTATACAGTTTGAGTCAAAGTTACAAAGATGCCCATCACCTGGACAGCATGCACTTTACCCATTGGTGTAAATTTACCCCTCCTCTTCTGCTCCCTCCCACCTGCAATTGCTTTCCATTGAATTTTACTACCAAATGTGAACCTTGGGTGTTGACCAATTAGTTCCAATTTGATAGTTAATACATGTAGTGTTTGTTTTACTATTTTTGTGATACTTTACTCAGAAGAATGGTCTCTATTTCCATCCAGGTTGTTACAAAGGTATTAGTTCAATTTTTTTAATCACTAAATACTGCATGGTATACATATATCATATTTTATTAATCTACTCATGTATTGATGGGCATTTGGTTTAATTCCTCATCTTTGCAATTGTGAATTATGCTGCAGTAAACATTTGAATGCATGTGTCTTTTTGATAAAATGACTTTTTTCCCTTTGGATAAACAATCAGCAGTGAGATTGCTGGATCAAATGGAGAATCTACTTTGAGTTCTTTGAGGTATTTCCATATGACTTTCCATAGAGGTTGTACTAGTTTCAGATCCCATCAGTAGTCAAGAAGTGTTCCTTTCTTTCCACATCCACACTGGCATCTGTTGTTTTGAGATTTTTTTTTTTTTAAATAAAAGCTATTCTCACTTAAGTAGGTTATATCTTATTGTGGTTTTGATTTGCATTTCCCTGATGATGAGAGAGGTTGAACATTTTTTCCATGTATATTGGCTATTAGTCTAGCTGCTTTTGTAAAGCTTCTGTTCATGTCTTTTGCGCACTTTTTAATAGGATTATTTGATCATTTTCATGCTGATTTACTTGAGTTCTTTATCGATGCTGGTTATCAGCCTTTTATTGGACATATAGCATGCAAATATTTTCTCCCATTCTGTAGGTGGTCTATTTGTTCTATTGATTCCTTGACTGTGCAGAAGATTTTTAATTTTGTTAAGTCTCTTTTGTTAATTTTTGTTGCTGCTGTGGTTGCCTTTGAGGTCAGCTTCATAAATTTTTTTGTCTAGGCTAATGTCTGCGAGAGTTTCTTTTTCTTTTTTTTTTTTAACACTTTGTTCTAGAATTCTTACAGTTTCATGCCTTAGATTTAAATCTGTTATCAATCACAAATTAGTTTTTGTGAGTGGTGAGAGGTCCAAAAGGACATATTTATTGGCAAAACAAGAAATATATTAAATAAATTATCTGGGAGCTTTTTGAAAAATCTATGGTGGAATTGCTGTGAGAAAATTAATCTTTCTAAGCCTCATTTTCCTTTTTTTATTTATTTTTTATTGTTAAATCATAGCTGTGTACATTTGTGCAATCAAGGGGTACAATGTGCTGGTTTCATATACAATCTGAAATATTCTCATCAAACTGTTCAATGTAGCCTTCATGGCATTTTCTTAGTTATTGTATGTAGACATTTGTATTCTACCTTTAGTAGGTTTCGCCTGTACCCATTCTAAGATGCACCGTGGGTGTGGCACCACCCATTACCCTCCCTACACCCTGACCTCCCCCCTCCTTTCCCCTCCCTTGGCCCTTTCCCCATATTCTTGTGCTATAGTTGGGTTATAGACTTCATATGAAAGCTATGAATTAGATTCATAGTAGGGCTAAGTACACTGGATACTTTTTCTTCCATTCTTGAGATACTTTGCTAAGAAGAATATGTTCCAGCTACATCCATGTAAGCATGAAAGAGGCAAAGTATCCATTTTTCTTTAAGGCTGCATAATATTCCATGGTATACATGTACCACAATTTGCTAGTCCATTCGTGGGTCAATGGGCACTTGGACTTCTTCCATGACTTAGCAATTATGAATTGGGCTGCAATAAACATTCTGGTACAGAAGTCTTTGTTATATTGTGATTTTTGGTCTTTTGGGTACATACCTAGTAAAAGACTTATAGGATCGAATGGCAGGTCTATTTTTAGATCTCTAAGTATTCCCCAAACATTCCCACCAACAGTGTAGAAGTGTCCCCTTTTCTCCGCATTCATGCCAACATCTCTGTTTTTGGGATTTTGTTATGTGGGCTACTCTCACTGGGGGAAGGTGATACCTCAAAGTAGTTTTGATTTGCATTTCTCTGATGATTAAGGATCATGAGCTTTTTTTCATGTGTCTGTAGATCATGCATCTGCCACCTTTAGAGAAGTTTCTCTTCAAGTCCTTTGCCCACCCTGAGATGGGATCACACGTTCTTTTCTTGCTAATACATTTGAGTTCTCTGTGGATTCTGGTTATTAAACCTTTATCGAAGGAATAACCTGCAAATATTTTCTCCCATTCTGAGGGCTGTCTGCTTGCTATATTTACTATGTTCTTGGCTGTGCAGAAGCTTTTTAGTTTGATCAGGTCCCAGTACTGTATTTTTGATACTGCTTCAATTGCCTGGGGAGTCCTCCTCATAAAATATTCACCCAAGCTGATTCCTTCAAGAGTTTTTCCTGCATTTTCTTCAAGTATTTTTATAGTTTCATGTCTTAAGTTTAAATCTTTTATCCAGTGAGAGTCTATCTTAGTTAATGGTGAAAGGTGTGGGTCCAGTTTCAGTCTTTTACAGATCGCCAGCCAATTCACCCAGGCCCATTTGTTAAATAGGGAATCATTTCCCCACTGAATGTTTTTACTTGGCTTATCAAAGATCAAATAATGGTAAGTAGCTGGATTCATCTCTTGGTTCTCTTCTCTGTTTCAGACATCTACTTCTCTGTTTTTGTACAGTATCAGGCTGTTTTGATCACTATCGATTTATAGTATAGTCTGAGGTCTGGTAGCATGATTCTTCCTGTTTTGTTTTTATTTCTGAGTAATGTTTTGGCTATTCGAGGTTTTTTCTGATTCCGTATAAAATGAAGTATTATTTTTTCAAGATCTTTAAAATATGACAGTGGAACTTTGATAGGAATTACATTAAAATTATTGCTTTGGGTAGTATAGACATTTTAACAATGTTGATTCTTCCCAGCCATGAGCATGGTATGTTTTTCCATTTGTTAACATCGTCAGCTATTTCTTTTCTTAAAGTTTCATAGTTCTCTTTATAGAGATCTTTCACGTCCTTTGTTAGATAAACTCCCAAATATTTTTATCTT
This sequence comes from Nycticebus coucang, assembly GCF_027406575.1. Taxonomy (NCBI): domain Eukaryota; kingdom Metazoa; phylum Chordata; class Mammalia; order Primates; family Lorisidae; genus Nycticebus; species Nycticebus coucang. The sequence continues at coordinate 80,590,264 of NC_069786.1, forward strand.
CTTTGGCACTACTGTGAAAGGAATAGAATCCTTGACTGTTTTTTCGGCTTGGCTATTGTTGTATATATAAAGGCTACAGATTTATGGGTGTTGATTTTGTAGCCTGAGACATTGCTGTATTCCTTGATCACTTCCAAAGGTTTTGTAGTAGAATCCCTAGTGTTTTCCAGATATATGATCATGTCATCTGTGAAGAGTGAAAGTTTGATCTCTTCTGACCCTATGTGGATACCCTTGATCACCTTTTCTTCCCTAATTGCAATGGCTAAAACTTCCATTACAATGCTAAAGAGCAATGGAGACAATGGGCAGCCTTGTCTGGTTCCTGGTCTGAGTGGAAAGGATTTCAGTTTAACTCTATTCAATATGATATTGGCTGTGGGTTTGACGTAGATGGCCTCTATCAGTTTAAGAAATGTACCTTCTATACCAATTCTCTTAAATGTTCTGATCATGAAAGGATGCTGGATATTATCAAAAGCTTTTTCTGCATAAATTGAGAGAATCATATGGTATTTATTTTTTAGTTTATGTGTTGAATTACATTTATAGATTTACCTATATGGAACCATCCTTGAGAGCGTGGTATAAATCCCACTTGGTCATGGTGTATAATTTTTTTGATGTGTTTTGGATTCTGTTTGTTACGATCTTATTGAGTATTTTTGCATCAATATTCGTTAGTGATATACGATTCGTTAGTGATATACGATCTTATTGAGTATTTTTGCATCAATATTCGTTAGTGATATTGGTCTATAATTTTCTTTTCTTGTTGGGTCTTTCCCTGGTTTAGGGATCAAGGTGATGTTTGCTTCGTAGAATGTGTTGGGTAGTATACCTTCTTTTTCTATATTTTGGAAGATGTTTAGTAATATAGGTATTAGTTGTTCTTTAAAGGTTTGGTAGAATTCTGATGTAAAGCCATCTGGTCCTGGGCTTTTCTTTTTAGGGAGATTTTGTATAGTTGATGCTATTTCAGAACTTGATATGGGCCTGTTCAACATTTCCACTTCGTTCTGGCTAAGTCTTGGTATGTGGCGTACTTCCAAGTATTGGCCGATTTCTTTCAGATTTTCATATTTCTGAGAGTAAAGTTTCTTGTAATATTCGTTAAGGATTTTTTGAATTTCTGAAGGGTCTGTTGTTATTTCATTGTTACCAGTTCTGATTGATGAAATTAGAGAGTTTACTCTTTTTTTTCTAGTTAGGTTGGACAAAGGTTTATCTATTTTAGTGACCTTTTCACAAAACCAACTTTTGGATTTATTGATCTGTTATATAATTCTTTTCTTTTTAATTTCATTTAATTCTGCTCTGATTTTGGTTATTTCTTTCTTCTTCTGGGTTTGGGGTTGGAATGTTCTTCCTTCTCCAGTTGCTTGAGATGTCCCATTAAGTTATTAACTTCCTGTCTTTCCGTTTTCTTGAGGAAGGCTTGCAGTGCTATAAATTTCCCTCTTAGGACTGCCTTTGCAATATCCCAGAGGTTCTGATAGTTTATGTCTTCATTATTGTTTTGTTCCAAAAATTTGGTGATTTCCTTCTTAATCTCATCTATAACCCATCTATCCTTCAGTGTAAGGTTATTTAGCTTCCATGTTTTTGTATTTGTATGCAGATTCCTGTTATTGAGTTCAACTTTTATTCCATGATGGTCTGAGAAGATGCAAGGGATAATTTCTATTTTTTAAAATTTGCTGAGATTAGATTTGTGGCCTAGGATGTGGTCGATTTTGGAGTATGTTCCATGGGCTGATGAGAAGAATGTGCATTCAGTTTTGTTGGGATGAATTGTTCTATAGATGTCTCTTAAGTCCAGATGCTGATGGTTACGTTTAAATCTAAGATTTCTTTTTTTTTTTTTTTTATTATTGGGGATTCAATGAGGGTACAATAAGCCAGGTTATACTGATTGCAATTGTTAGGTAAAGTCCCTCTTGCAATCATGTCTTGCCCCCATAAAGTGTGACACACACCAAGGCCCCACCCCCCACCCTCCTTCCCTCTTTCTGTTTCCCCCCCATAACCATAATTGTCATTAATTGTCCTCATATCAAAATTGAGTACATAGGATTCATGCTTCTCCATTCTTGTGATGCTTTACTAAGAATAATGTCTTCCACGTCCATCCAGGTTAATACGAAGGATGTAAAGTCTCCATTTTTTTTAATGGCTGAATAGTATTCCATGGTATACATATACCACAGCTTGTTAATCCATTCCTGGGTTGGTGGGCATTTAGGCTGTTTCCACATTTTGGTGATTGTAAATTGAGCTGCAATAAACAGTCTAGTACAAGTGTCCTTATGATAAAAGGATTTTTTTCCTTCTGGGTAGATGCCCAGTAATGGGATCGCAGGATCAAATGGGAGGTCTAGCTTGAGTGCTTTGAGGTTTCTCCATACTTCCTTCCAGAAAGGTTGTACTAGTTTGCAGTCCCACCAGCAGTGTAAAAGTGTTCCCTTCTCTCCACATCCACGCCAGCATCTGCAGTTTTGAGATTTTGTGATGTGGGCCATTCTCACTGGGGTTAGATGATATCTCAGGGTTGTTTTGATTTGCATTTCTTTAATATATAGAGATGATGAACATTTTTTCATGTGTTTGTTCGTCTGTCATCTTTAGAGAAGGTTCTATTCGTGTCTCTTGCCCATTGATATATGGGATTGTTGGCTTTTTTCATGTGGATTAATTTGAGTTCTCTCTAGATCCTAGTTATCAAGCTTTTGTCTGATTGAAAATATGCAAATATCCTTTCCCATTGTGTAGGTTGTCTCTTTGCTTTGGTTATTGTGTCCTTAGCTGTACAGAAGCTTTTCAGTTTAATGAAGTCCTATTTGTTTATTTTTGTTGTTGTTGCAATTGCCATGGCAGTCTTCTTCATGAAGTCTTTCCCCAGGCCAATATCTTCCAGTGTTTTTCCTATGCTTTCTTGGAGGATTTTTATTGTTTCATGCCTTAAATTTAAGTCCTTTATCCATTTTTAATCAATTTTTGTGAGTGGGGAAAGGTGTGGGTCCAGTTTCAGTCTTTTACATGTAGACATCCAGTTCTCCCAATACCATTTATTGAATAGGGAATCTTTCCCCCAAGGTATGTTCTTGTTTGGTTTATCTAACATTAGGTGGTTGTAAGATGTTAGTTTCATTTCTTGGTTTTCAATTCGATTCCAAGTGTCTATGTCTCTGTTTTTGTGCCATTACTATGCTGTCTTGAGCACTATGGCTTTGTAGTACAGACTAAAATCTGGTATGCTGATGCCCCCAGCTTTATTTTTGTTACTAAGAACTGCCTTAGCTATACGGGGTTTTTTCTGGTTCCATACAAAATGCAGAATCATTTTTTCCAAATCTTGAAAATACGATGTTGGTATTTTGGTAGGAATGGCATTGAATAGGTAGATTGCTTTGGGAAGTATAGACATTTTAACAATGTTGATTCTTCCCATCCATGAGCATGGTATGTTCTTCCATTTGTTAATATCCTCTGCTATTTCCTTTCTGAGGATTTCATAGTTTTCTTTATAGAGGTCCTTCACCTCCTTCGTTAGGTATATTCCTAGGTATTTCATTTTCTTTGAAACTATGGTGAAGGGAGTTGTGTCCTTAATTAGCTTCTCATCTTGACTGTTATTGGTGTACACAAAGGCTACTGACTTGTGGACATTGATTTTATATCCTGAAACATTACTGTATTTTTTGATGACTTCTAGGAGTCTTGTGGTTGAGTCTTTGGGGTCCTCCAAGTACAAGATCATGTTGTCAGCAGAGAGGGAGAGTTTGACCTCCTCTGCTCCCATTTGGATTCCCTTGATTTCCTTGTCTTGCCTAATTGTATTGGCTAGAACTTGCAGCACTATGTTGAATAGTAAAGGTGACAGAGGACAACTTTGTCTGGTTCCGGTTCTAAGAGGAAAAGCTTTCAGTTTTACTCCATTCAGTAAAATATTAGCTGTGGGTTTGTCATAGATAGCTTCAATCACTTTTAGAAATGTGCCACCTATGCCTATACTCTTCAGTGTTTTAATTAGAAAAGGATGCTGGATTTTATCAAATGCTTTCTCTGCATCTATTGAGAGGATTATGTGATCTTTATTTAAATCTAAGATTTTTTTGCTTAGCGTCTTTTTGGAGGATGTGCCCAGGATTGCTAAAGGGGTGTTAAAATCTCCAACGACTATGGAAGTGGAGGAAATCATGTTGCCAATGGTTGTTAGAGTTTCTCTTATAAATTAAGGTGCATTCTGTTTTGGCGCATAAATATTAATAATTGAAATCTCATCATATTGGTATTACCTTTAACAAATATGAAGTGTCCATCCTTTTCTTTTCTTATTTTGATTGGTTTAAAGCCTATTGCATCTGAGAATAGGATTGCAACACCTGCTTTTTTCTGCTTTCCATTTGCCTGGAATATATATGACCGTCCCTTCACCTTGCGTCTATATGTGTCTATAATGTTCGATGAGATTTTTGTATGCAGCAGATATCTGGCTTGAGTTTTTGGATCCAGTCAGCCAACCTGTGCCTCTTTAGAGGGCAATTTAAACTATTCACATTAATTGAGAATATTGATAAGCCTTTCGAGAGTACGCTGGACATTTTTAATCCTTTTGTGACTGTGAAAGCTGGAATTTGATCAAAATTTTCTGGGTGGGTTTGCTTTTGTGGTGGAGGATTACACTGGTCTTTGTGGAGGATAGGCCTGAGAATATCCTGGAAAGCTAGTTTAGTTATGGCAATTTTTTTCAACATGTGAATGTTATTAAAGTATTTCATTTCTCCATCATAAATGAAACTTAGTTTATCTGGGTACAGGATTCTGGGTTGAAAGTTATTTTGTTTTAGGTGATTATAAGTCGATGACCATCCTCTTCTAGCTTGAAAGTTTTCTGCAGAGAGATCTGCAGTTATTATAATATTCTTCCCCTTATTGGTAGTTTTCTTTCATCTGGCAGCTTTCAGAATTTTCTCCTTCATATTAACTTTAGTGAAATTGATTATGATGTGTCTGGGGGATGTCTTATTCAGGTTGAGTCATGCTGGAGTTCTTGAACTATCTGCTATCTGAATTTCAGAAACTCTTGGCATGTCATGGAGAAGAGACTCTGTGCCTTGTGAAGCCACCTCATCACTTTCGGGGATCCCTATAATATGATTATTGGTTTTCCTCGAATTGTCCCAGAGCTCTCTAAGAGAGTGATCTGTTTTTGCCCTCCATTTCTCTTCCTCTTTGAGAGTTTGGGAGTGTTCAAAAGGTTTGTCTTCAGTGTCAGAAATCCTTTCTTCTGCTTGGTCCATTCTGTTACTGAGGGATTCTACTATGTTTCTCAGATCTTTGAGGGCTGCAACTTCTTGTGTCAATGTGTCAAAATCTTTAGTTATTTCATCTTTGAATTCATTGAATTCTTGAGACATCTTTTGGGTTACTGCTTGGAATTCTAATTCTATCTTTTTTGCTATCCAGATTCTGAATTCTATTTCTGACATCTCAGCTATTTGTTTGTGCATGGGATCTTCTGCTGTGTCTGCCCGATTGATGCTTGGGGGAGTTGATCTACTCTGATTATTCATATTGCCAGAGTATTTCCTTTGATTTCGTCTCATGATTGTTTTTCACCATTGCCTCTGGCCCTTGTCAGAGTTGGGATCGTGTCTCTCCAAGATCAGACCCGGGGGATCACTGTATTGTTGCTGGATCTTTGTAGGGAGTGACCCTGTGTAACTCTTCTGGTGCTGCCCCAGCCAGGGAGTTCTCTTTGTGGGAGCAACTCCAGAGTGTGACCCCCCCCAGATCCAGCAACAGGGCATGGGGTGGTGTGCATGGTTCTGGGATGCCTGCACCCAGTGACTTTGGCACAGAGGGCCCAAGGCTGCAGCAGTCTCTGGCCAGGAGAAGGACTCCGTGCAGAGGCAGGGAGAGCTCCAGAGGGCATGTGGCTACCAGAGTCCTTGGCCAGATGAGCAGGTGGTGTAGAGTCAGGGAGGGTACAGGTGGGAGGACGCTGAGTTGGCTGGCTCCTGGAGTTCCTGGTCAGGGCATGGGGAGCCCCAGAAGGTGGGGTAGCAGGTCCCTGCATAGCTCTTACGGGGTCTGGGAGGGTGCAGCCATTCTGGAGATCTGGAAGGGTCCCAGCACAGCTCCTATGGGGGTCCGGGGGAGTGCCAATCACAGTCCCACTGCAGCTCTTCCGGAGGTCTGGGAGGGTGCTGATCATGGGTCCCTGCGCAGCTCTTCTGGAGGTGGGAAGGTGTGGATCATGGGTCCTGGCGCAGCTCTTCCAGAGGTGGGAGGGTGCCGATAGCGGGTCTCTAAGCCTCATTTTCTTCATCTGCAAAACACGGATAGTAAATGATACTATAGTAGAACCTCTGTAGGTTGACCACCCAAGGGACTGTAACAAACTAGTCCACCTGCTGTGCTCCATGTAAGGAACTAGGCCTATTGGACTGATACATACATGTAGTGCATGTCTGGTCTATACAAATTAAGTCAGCTTAAGGTGGTGGTTATGTAGGGATGTGGTCAATGGTGGTGCTTCTACTGTATTTATTTCATGAATTTTTTCCAATAATGTTTGTAAAATATTTAACCTATTACCTGAAAAGTGGTAAGTCCTCAATATTTGCCATCACCTGTTTTTGTAAGATCTTGAAGAGAAGCAGAGTGAAGATAAGAAAGAAAAGCATAGGTTAATATTAATAGTTTTTTGAGTATTTCATAGACAATTTAGTCCAGGGGTCCTTAAAGTACGGCCTGTGGGCCACATGAAGCGATATGATTGTATTTGTTCCCGTTTTGTTATTTTACTTCAAAAAAAGGTATGTGCAGTGTACATAGGAATTTGTTCATATTTTTTTCATAACTATAGTCTGGCCCTCCAATGGTCTGAGGGACAATGAATTGGCCCCCTGTTTAAAAAGTTTGAGGATGCCAGCTTTTAGACAAACAGGCTTTTCCTCCTCACTGTCCGGTAACCATCTAGAAGAACGTTTAACACATGGTATGCATTTGATAAATATCTGAATGAATGCATACATGGTTCTTGATTTGTTTTATACTTTGTGTTACATTTTCTTCCATGTCTAAGAACAATGATAACTAAGCCTAAAAGAGGAGACATGGAGGAAGAACATTTTTAGAAAAGAAGTATGAAGACAATGTTGACTTTCGTAGTGGTTGGCATTTGGAGTTTTTATTGTGATACTATGATCTGTGACATACTTAATAAATAGTAATGAGTTAAGGAAGAATAAATCTGGTAGAGAATTTTATTTAATATGGATGTTAAATAGTGTTTTGCTTATATGAAAAATGAGTAAAGAGATCAAAATAATCTACGAGCACCAACCTTCTGATTCTAATCTGTGTTTCCTGGGGCCTCAATGACCTGGAAGTGTTGCTTAAGTGGTGGAGTTTCTGTGTGGAAGTAGAGGTGGATGTCACAGCAAAGTCCTTTAGGGCCAAGTGGGATAGCACAGCTAATTATTTCTCTCTTGGGGGAATTCTAGCCATACTAAGATTGTGAGAAAAATGGCAATAGCATTAAAGAACTACCATAAAAGCCTTTAAAAAAGTTAGAAATATATTTTTTGTTGCTTGAAGCCTCTTTTTAAAGATCTAAAGAATGAGATAAATTACAGATTTATTTACTTTTATTTTTATTTTTTGAAACCATCATGGAACTTCTGAAGATAAAGCATAACAGGTTTCCAGGTGCAAGCAACAGAAACTGGTCATGGCTGAAAAATAATTTGTTAAATGATGTTAGAAAGCTCCTGTAAACTCCGCGGTGGTGGGAAAAGGTTTGAAACAGAAAGGAACTAAGGGGACTATAGTCATAATGCAGATAGCCAGAGGGACTCTATAGCTCCTGAGCAACAAACAGGAGCTGTGGCTGGTAGATTACATGTTTGAGACTTTGGGGCCTGAACTACAAAATGAAATCATGGGACAACTGATGAGGTTTTTAAGCATTTTAGAGCTATAATAACATTAATAGATTATATAAAATTAGATTGTCTTGGAAAAGTAATTGAATTAAATAGGGATGGTATTTTAAAAATAAAAATAATATATAGCATTGCAATTAGAGCAACATAGAAATATACAAACAGAAAAAAACACAAATATTCCACAGTAAAAGTAAAGGTAGAAAAGACATAGCCTCTACTGAAAATGTGACCTATGTTTTCCAGACTTTATAACGTATGTAGGACTGTCGTATACTACTCCTGCTCTGTAACTTGCTTCTTTCACTCAACAATGGATAATATGGAGTATATTTTGGTTCATGTCATTACATACAGTTCTAGCTTAACCTTGTAAAGGCTTCACAGCATTTGATTGTTTAAAAAAATACAAATTATTCAATCACTTGCAACTGATTATTTCCAATTATGATTTTATACCATGTTTCAATGCACATTTTTTCCACATATATTTTGGATACTTGTATTACTTTCTATAGGATATATTCCCAGCAGTATAATTATTGGTCCAAAGAGGAAGGCATATTGAAAAATTGGAGAACTATTACCAATTGGTCTTACAGATGGTTGGCCTATTTTGCAATGTCACCAAAATAATATGAGAAGACCAAATTTCCCACAATTTAGATGTGTTTGCTTTATGTAGAGAAAATGCTCAGATTTCATTTTTCAGAGTTGAAGAAGTAGATTTATCAAACTGTTTTGGGGTACCCTCTCCCCACATATCTGAAAGTAGACAAATAAGATTGAATGACATTTTCTATATTTTAGGTATTTTCTAAAGCTTTTATTAATGTAATTTATTAAAATAATTTTAACAGTATGATGTAGTTGACAAAAGGCTAAGATTTCAAAAATGGAGACTGAATAATTTGATAATCATTGTTATTAAATCAGACAAGTATTTTTCAAGGATGACTTAGTGCTTATAATTTCAGGATAGTGTTCCTTTTTTAGTGAATTTGAAAGAACATTAAAACAAAATGTTTTCTTCTCTAAATGGACAAAGAACCCTCATAAGAAAACATAACAGTTTTCTATACAAGTCTAATTATTTTCTTTTGAAAACAACATGTTGCATTGAAGCTTTCCTGCCTAATGATAAAGTAAGATGTAACAAAGTAAATGGCATAAATTAGTTTTTATGAGAATTTTAAAAACTGGGAAAGAGTAGTTGTGTATCATATGTAAATGTAAATGGTCTACCTATTTCTCTACATTAGGCATTTTTAATTCCACTGAGTAAACTTGATCATATTAGCATCTTAAAATATAAATGCAGTAATTCAGCAAAAATAACTTTCTTGACATTGTAATGCTGAAATATAATTTTCATTGACATACTCAATTATATATCCCACACAAGGATAAGCATATGTGCTAATTGCATCTGATGTTTCAATTGCTTTTATATTTTAGCAACAAAAATGAGAATTTATAAAAAAAAAGAAAAACTGAAAGAATGGCCTACAAGTGGTTATTTTCTTATTTCTGAAACTAAGAAAAAAAATTTCTCTTTTACCTAAAAATAAGTATAAGAGAAGTCACAAGTAATTGGGCTAGACATGTCAGAAAACTTGTTTATTATTGCACAGTTTGATGTATCTTCAGAGTGCAATTCATAGAAGGATACAAATGACATTGATTTAAAAAGAGAAAAATCTATTTTCAAAGTCCCTTATCTGGGCTTGGCGCCTGTAGCTCAAGCAGCTGAGGCGCCAGCCACATACACCAGAGCTGGCGGGTTTGATTCTAGCCTGGGCCTGCCAAACAAGAATGACAACTACAACCAAAAAATAGCTGGGCATTGTGGTGGGTGCCTGTAGTCCCAGCTACTTGGGAGGCTGAGGCAAGAGAATCACTTAAGCCCAGGAGTTGGAGGTTGCTGTGAGCTGTGATGCCACAGCAGTCTACCTAAGGCGATAGCTTGAGTCTCTGTCTCAAAAAAAATTAAAAAAAAAAAGTCACTTATCCATTACAACTCTCTGTTACAGGCAGGAGAGGGAAGCATGTGAAGCTTTTGTTTTAAATATAATATGTTGAAAAGGGCAGTGGTCGTATTTATTTGTCTTTGCTATCATTTTTCATATGGCTGCATATAACATTTGATTATCATAGTGTGGTGGAAATAACATGGAATTTGGCTCCCTACATACACATTTGGGTTATAATTTTGATTGTCTCACCACCCACTTTGATCAATTTATTTACCTTATTGAACATTGGTTTCCCCATTCTAAAAAGGTGTTGATAATACCAACTGCAAAGGGTTGACATGTGGGAAAAAATGCACATGATGCACTTTGGATAGTATCTGAAACATAGCAGATACTCAGTATTACTCTCTTCCTCTCCGCAATCCCTGCTGTAAACGTTACCTGACAGGGCAGTGCATCACAGCACTACCTAGAACCAGGTGCATTTTACCATCTCTACACAAAAGCAAAGACCCTCACAGGAGAGTTACTATCTCTTCTGTAAGCCTTAGGGAAGAAATTCAATAAAGGAGTTCTCTGGTTATTATTCTTTTGTTTCTCCACTAGTTCTATTTTATTTAAACTAGTCTTAATATTTTCAGTGCAAGAGTCATGATTTAATATTGTTATTTAAATAAAGAACCTCTTCACCTAAAACTACATATCATTTTTATGTTTTTATTTTACCAAAATGTCATTTTAAGAAAGAAGATACTCAATTTTTTCTTTTACTCATAAAACATTAATGATTATACTATGGCATTAAAGTATTTTCAACATTTCCCTTGCAAATGTTGCAGAATCGTCATACTCTTAATTTTATGTTGTTTCTGTCTTATGAATATTCAACTTTTGATAAACAACATTGTCTTGTTATTTGTTGTATATCAGTTGAGTGTTGTTTGGAGAAGACCTAACTGCAGAATGGACTACCTCCAGGCAAATTAGTTTTTATCATTGTCATTTACCTATTACCGTCTTGTTTGATCTCCGTAGCACCACTCCACAGAGGCTGTTCACAATCTTCCTGATTGTCCTTAAGAAATTTGCTCCACTTTTGACCTCCTTGTTCTCTCAATATCGTCTTGCTGTTGTGCTGACTTTCATCCTGCCTCTATCCTTCAATCTATCCTATGCCTTACTTCAGACATCTGGGCTCAATGAATCTTTTTGAATGAAGAAAATTTTCCCAATTCAGTCATGTCATGAATTGGTCAAAACTCTTTGCTGGTTTCCTGCTGCTTATTAACCTTTAACCTTGTATTCAAGACCTTGTCCAAATGCTTCATCTAACTTAGTGAAAAGTAAACCAGAACTTGATGCAGAAAGATTCAGCGATAGTCTTCATAATACTGAAAGTTATAAAATCTTATTTTGTGTCCTCCAAAGAATTATACCATTCTCATTCACCTCTACTCATCACTACCTCTACAGTTGACAGATATAGAGGAAATATTTATAATTACCTAACAATGTATCAAAGAACTCTTTTTTTTTTTTTTTTTTTTTTGGCCGGGGCTGGGTTTGAACCCGCCACCTCCGGCATATGGGACCGGTGCCCTACCCGCTGAGCCACAGGCGCCGCCCTATCAAAGAACTCTTAACCATGGCTTTCCGTCTCTGTTATTAGATTTTTTTTTTTTTTTGCTTTGTTTTTGCTTAGGCACCTGAATATTCTAGTGTTCATTATATTGAGGTTTTAGCATTCAGTCTGTATTTTAACATTGAGGCAAGGCTTTAGTACCTTTGTTAATACAAAAAAAGGTACTAAGGGGGGAGGAGACAAGATGGCTGACTGAAGCCAGCTTTCCACAGAGGCTCACATCCAGAAGGAGAGTTAAAGGACAAAAATTCAGCAAGTAACCTGGTGGATTTGAGCTGCACTAAGAGAGAAAGTTGTAGAACGCACGTCAACCCCGCTGAGGCGGGCTGCGACCACAGGGATACAAACAAAAGGTACAAAATCCGTCACCAAATGGATGGGAGTCTCCTCCCCATGAGAACAGCTCAGAGTGCCCCACAAAAACTGGGCAGAGTTCAAAGGTCCTCCCACTACACTCCATGGGAGAGACACTCTAAAAACTGGACCGACCTCCCCTACTAGGGTGCCACGGCATTCTCCTGCCAGGCATAAAACTGTATTAACTGTATATAGTCTCTACCTGGAATTCTGAGCTCCCAGCACTCCCCTTCACTCACACTGGGGTCTGGAGGCCAGTCCCGGTCAGTCGGCGGAGAGGGGACTGTACCGGAGTGGCAGTTTCCTGAGGCACGGTGCGACAACCGTCTTTTGGTGACAATACGGCCAGGCATAAAACTGTGTAAAGCTGTGTGTGTTCTCTGCCCGCAACCCCAGGGTCCCAGCGCTCCCCGCACACCTCTCTGGGGTCCAGACTCTTGGGCGATTGCTTGAGGGGTGTAGACAGTGCTGGGCTACAGCTAGTTGGTGCAGACTCTAGAGTATGGGAGTAGAGAGAGGACAGTTGAAGGAAGGGAGCTACACTGGAGCAGCAGTTGCCTGAGCCATAAAGCAGCAGCCCTCTTTTGCTAGCAATACGGCTCACTACTGAATATACTGAAGCTACACCCCCTGTCTCCCTGGGCAACCAGAGACTCTGAGTTTGCCTGAGGCAACTCTAACTTGCAAACCAGGGAAAATCCAAGGGCGGGGCTGACCCAGAGGTCTGTGTTACTAAACCTAAGATGCACCTGGCCCTCAGGGGATTGTCAGCCTATAGACAATACAAGAGCAAAGACAAGCTGATTTGGAACTCAATTCAGCTTCTCTTCTGCAGGGGAACCACAGAGTTGTTCTGTTCTGTTCTGTTCTGTTCTGTCAGTAACATTAATCAGGGGCAAGACTGGACCTGAGTGAAAACCCCTCAACATTCATCAAGTGCCTGAGGTTGTCAGGCCTCACCTCCTCCTGCTGGAGAGAGGCAGAGTGCAGTGGCCTGGCAGACTTCCTTGTGATTCAGGCAGGTACAAACTCCTGGAGTACCCATTCACTACAGGCAACTGGGTCAGCCAACTGCAGGGTTATCAGTGACTGGGTGTGAAGTGGTGCAAGGTGGGGAAGGAGGCAGCAACCTTCCCAGACTGATCTATTGGATGGGTGGCTCCTCCTGACTCCATGCAGCACTGGAGCAAGCCACAACAGAGTAGTGACCAGACACCTGTGATCCAGTTCCCAGGGACCTCTTAAACACTCTCACCTGAGACAGGTGCAGACAGAGACAATTGATTTGGACATTTTGAACTGAACCAATCACCTGAGGACAAATCAGGTGCTGACCTGGGTCCACGGTGGTAGGAGGTTTGATTTTTCTTTTCCAATTGTTTGCTGGTGGGGATCGGGGGGACTTAATTGCTGATATTTCTCCACAGCTGAGACTTTAATCCAAAGTATCTGTTTCACTAGGGTGGAACAGAAACCAGCTGAAAACAAGACAGAATCATTTAGCCCCACCACACCAGACAGGGCCCCAATTTCTCAGGCCACAAACTGTACGGGCCCTTGATAAAGCCCCAGGGGAAAAATCAAAGGGAGTAAAATAACAGTGGGGCGGAAACAGTGGAAAAACTCTGGTAACATGAATAACCAGAATAGATCAACCCCCCCAAGAAGAGATACGGCAGATGTGATTGAAGATCCCATTCATAAACAACTGGCTGAGATGTCAGAAATCGAATTCAGAATTTGGATTGCAGACAAGATTAATAAAATGGAATTAGGAATTCGAGGAGAAATTCAAAAGTTGTCTCAAGAATTTAACGAATTTAAAGACAAAACCACCAAAGACTTAGACACACTGAAGCAAGAATTTACAGCCCTCAAAGATATGACAAATACAGTAGAATCCCTCAGCAACAGAATGGAGCAAGCAGAAGAAAGGATTTCTGACATTGAAGATAAAGTCTTCGAACGCTCCCAATCTGTCAAAGAGGAAGAGAAATGGAGAGCAAAAATGGATCACTCACTCAGAGAGCTCTCAGATAATTTGAAAAAAAGCAATATACGAATTATTGGGATTTCTGAGAATGATGAAGTGGCCTCGAAGGGCACAGAGGCCCTTCTGCATGAAATTATGAAAGAAAATTTTCCAGACATGCCTAGAGAATCTGAACCCCAGCACGATTCAACCCCAATAAGTCATCCCCCAGACATATCATAATTAGCTTCACTAAAGTTAACATGAAAGAGAAGATTCTCAAAGCACGCTGGCGAAAGAAAACTATTACGTACAAAGGTAAGAATATTAGAATAACTTCAGATCTCTCTGCTGAAACTTTTCAAGCCAGAAGAGAGTGGTTATCAACTTTTAATCTCCTAAAGCAAAATAACTTTCAACCCAGGATCTTGTATCCAGCTAAACTGAGTTTCATCTATGATGGAGAAATTAAATACTTCAATGACATTCATATGTTGAAAAAATTTGCCATAAGTAAACCAGCTCTTCAGGATATTCTCAGACCTATCCTCCACAATGACCAACCCAATCCTATACTACAAAAGTAAACTCACTCAGAAACTTCGGATCAAACTCCAACTTTCACACTGGTGAAAGGATTAAAAATGTCCACTGGACCTTTGAAAAACTCGATACCCAAAATTCCACCAGACTTATCAATACTCTCCGTCAATGAGAATGGCTTAAACTGTCCTCTAAAGAGGCATAGGTTAGCTGACTGGATACAAAAACTCAAGCCGGATATTTGTTGCATACAAGAGTCACATCTTAACTTAAAAGACAAATACAGACTCAGGGTGAAAGGATGGTCATCCATATTTCAGGCAAATGGTAATCAGAAAAAAGCAGGTGTTGCAATTTTATTTGCAGATACAGTAGGCTTTAAACCATCTAAAGTAAGGAAGGACAAGAATGGTCACTTCATATTTGTTAAAGGTAATACTCAACATGATGAGATCTCAATTATTAATATCCATGCACCCAACCAGAAGAAGATATTTGGGAGAAGATATTTGCAGGGTATATCTCTGACAAAGATTTAATAACCAGAATCCACAGAGAACTCAAACACATCAGCAAGAAAAAAACAAGGGATCCCATCGCAGGCTGGGCAAGGGATTTGAAGAGAAACTTCTCTGAAGAAGACAGGCACACGGCCTTCAGACATATGAAAAAATGCTCATCATCTTTAATCATCAGAGAAATGCAAATCAAAACTACTTTGAGATATCATCCAACTCCACTGAGACTAGCCTATATCACAAAATCTCAAGACCAGAGATGTTGGTGTGGATGCGGAGAAAATGGAACACTTCTGCACTGCTGGTGGGAATGCAAATTAATACATTCGTTTTAGAAAGATATATGGAGAACACTCAGAGATCTAAAAATAGATCTGCCATTCAATCCTGTAATCCCTCTGCTGGGCATATACCCAGAAGACCAAAAATCACAACATAACAAAGATACTTGTACCAGAATCTTTATAGCAGCCCAATTCCTAATTACTAAATCATGGAAAAAGCCCAAGTGCCCATCGATCCACGAATGGATTAATAAATTGTGGTATATGTACACCATGGAATACTATGCAGCTTTAAAGAAAGATGGAGACTTTACCTCTTTCATGTTTACATGGATGGAGCTGGAACATATTCTTCTTAGTAAAGTATCTCAAGAATGGAAGAAAAAGTACCCAATGTACTCAGCCCTACTATGAAACTAATTTGGGGCTCTCACATGAAAGCTATAACCCAGTTACAACCTAACAATAGGTGAAAGTGGGAAAGGGGGGGGATGGGTAGAGGGAGGGGGATCGATGGGATCACACCTGTGGTGCATCTTACAGGGGTATTTGCGAAACTTGGTAAATGTAGAATGTAAATGTTTTGACACAGTAACTGAGATAACGCTGGAAAGGCTATGTTAACCATTGTGATAAAAATGTGTCAAATGGTCTATGAAGCGAGTGTATGATGCCCCATGATCATATCTATGTATACAGATATGATTTAATAAAAAAAAAAAAAGAAATCTTAAACCTAACCATCCAACATTTGGATTTAGCAGACATCTACAGAACATTTCATCCCAACAAAAATGAATACACATACTTCTCATCAGCCCATGGAACTTACTCCAAAATCGATTACATCTTAGGTCACAAGTCTAACTTCAGTAAATTTAAAGGAATAGAAATTATTCCATGCATCTTCTTGGACCACCATGGAATAAAACTTGAGCTGAGTAACAACAGGAATCTGTACGCTCATACAAAAACATGGAAGTTAAATAACCTTATGCTGAATGATAACTGGATCAGAGATGAGATTAAGAAAGAAATCGCCAATTTTTTGGAACAAAACAACAATGAAGACACGAACTACCAGAACCTCTGGGACACGGCAAAGGCAGTTCTAAGAGGGAAGTTTATAGCACTGCAAGCCTTCCTCAAGAGAACAGAAAGAGAGGAAGTTAACAACTTAATGGGACATCTCAAGCAACTGGAAAAGGAAGAACATTCCAACCCCAAACCCAGTAGAAGAAAAGAAATAAGCAACATTAGAACAGAATTAAATGAAATTGAAAACAAAAGAATAATACAACAGATCAATAAATCAAAAAGCTGGTTTTTTGAAAAGGTCAATAAAATAGATAAACCTTTGGCCAACCTAATCAGGAAAAAAAGAGTAAAATCTCTAATCACATCAATCAGAAACAACAAAGATGAAATAACAACAGACTCATCAGAAATCCAAAAAATCCTTAATGAATATTACAAGAAACTTTATTCTCAGAAATATGAAAATCTGAAGGAAATTGACCGATACTTGGAAGCACGTCACCTTCAAAGACTTAGCCAGAATCAAGTGGAAATTTGGAACAGGCACATATCAAGTTCGGAAATAGCATCAACTATACAAATCCTCCCTGAAAAGAAAAGCCCAGGACCAAATGGTTTCACGTCAGAATTCTACCAAACTTTTAAAGAGGAATTAGTACCTATATTCCTCAACCTGTTCTAAAAGGTAGAAAAAGAAGGAAGACTACCCAACACATTCTATGAAGCAAACATCACCCTGATTTCCAAACCAGGAAAAGACCCAACAATAAAAGAAAATTATACAACGATATCACTAATGAATATAGATGCAAAAGTATTCAACAAGATCCTAACAAACAGAATCCAGCAACACATCAAATAAATTATACATCATGACCAAGTCGGTTTTATCCCAGGATCTCAAGGCTGGTTCAATATACATAAATCTATAAATGTAATCCAGCACATAAACAAATTAAAAAATAAATACTATATGATTTTCTCAATCGATGCAGAAAAAGCTTTTGATAATATCCAGCATCCTTTCCTGATCAGAACACTTAAGAAAATTGGTATAGAAGGGACATTTCTTAAACTGATAGAGACCATCTACAGCAAACCCACAGCCAATATCATACTGAATGGAGTTAAATTGGAATCATTTCCAATCAGATCAAGAACCAGACAAGGCTGCCCATTGTCTCCATTGCTTTTCAACAGTGTAATGGAAGTTTTAGCCACTTCAATTAAGGAAGAAAAGGCAATCAAGGGTATCCATGTAGGGTCAGAAGAGATCAAACTTTCACTCTTTGCGGATGATATGATAGTATATCTGGAAAACACTAGGGACTCTACTACAAAATTCTTAGAAGTGATCAAGGAATACAGCAGCATCTCAGGTTACAAAATCAACATTCATAAATTGGTAGCCTTTATATATACCAACAACAGTCAAGTTGAAAAAACAGTTAAGGACTCTATCCCATTCACAATAGTGCCAAAGAAATGTAATATTTGGGAATATATCTAACAAATGATGTGAAAGATCTCTATAAAGAGAACTATGAAACTCTAAGAAAACAAATAGCTGAAAATATTAACAAATGGAAAAACATACCATGCTCATGGCTGGGAAGAATCAACATTGTTAAAATGTCTATACTACCCAAAGCAATATATAATTTCAATGCAATCCCTGTTAAAGCTCCACTGTCATATTTTAAAGATCTTCAAAAAAAAAAAATACTTTGTTTTATATGGAATCAGAAAAAAGCTTGAATAGCCAAGACATTACTCAGAAATAAAAACAAAGCAGGAGGAATCATGCTACCAGACCTCAGACTATACTACAAATCAATAGTGATCAAAACAGCATGGTATTGGCACAAAAACAGAGAAGTAGATGTCCAGAACAGAATAGAGAACCAAGAGATGAACCCAGCTACTTACCGTTATTTAATCTTTGACAAGCCAATTAAAAACATACAGTGGGGAAAAGATTCCCTATTTAACAAATGGTGCTGGGTGAAGTGGCTGGCAACCTGTAGAAGACTGAAACTGGACCCACACCTCTCACCATTAACCAAGATAGACTCTCACTGGATTAAAGATTTAAACCTAAGACATGAAACTATAGAAATACTAGAGGAGAGTGCAGGGAAAACCCTTGAAGAAATCGGGCTGTGCGAGTATTTTATGAGGAGGACCCCTGGGCAATTGAAGCAGCTTCAAAAATATACTACTGGCCTTTGATCAAACTAAAAAGCTTCTGCACAGCCAAGAACACAGTAAGTAAAGCAAGCAAACAGCCCTCAGAATGGGAGAAGATATTTGCAGGTTATATCTCCGACAAAGGTTTAATAACCAGAATCCACAGAGAACTCAAATGCATTAGCAAGAATAGAACAAGGAATCCCATCGCAGGCTGGGCAAGGGATTTGAAGAGAAACTTCTCTGAAGAAGACAGGCATGCGGCCTTCAGACATACGAAAAAATGCTCATCACCTTTAATCATCAGAGAAATGGAAATCAAAACTAGTTTGAGATACCATCTAACTCCAGTGAGACTAGCCTATATCACAAAATCCCAAGACCACAGATGTTAGCGTGGATGTTGAGAAAAGGGAACACTTTTGCACTGCTGGTGGGAATGCAAATTAATACATTCCTTTTGGAAAGAGATATGGAGAACACTTAGAGATCTAAAAATAGATCTGCCATTCGATCCTGTAATCCCTCTACTGGGCATATACCCAGAAGACCAAAAATCACATCATAACAAAGATATTTGTACCAGAATATTTATTGCAGCCCAATTCATAATTGCTAAGTCATGGAAGAAGCCCAAGTGCCCATCAATCCACAAATAGATTAATAAATTGTGGTACATGTACACCGTGGAATATTATGCAGCCTTAAAGAAAGATGGAGACTTTATCTCTTTCATGTTTACATGGATGGAGCTGGAACATATTCTTCTTAGTAAAGTATCTCAAGAATGGAAGAAAATGTACCCAATGTACTCAGCCCTACTATGAAACTAATTTAGGGTTTTCACATGAAAGCTATAACCCAGTTACATCCTAAGAATAGGGGGAAGGGGGAAGGGGAGGGGAGGGGGGCAAGGTGGGTAGAGGGAAGGGGATTGGTGGGATTACACCAGCAGTGCATCTTACAAGGGTATATGTGAAACTTGGTAAACGGTCTGTGAAGCTAGTGAATGATGCCCCATGATTATATCAATGTACACAGCTATGATTTAGAAAGAAAATAAAAAGGTACTAAGAATTAATTTTTTTTTAATCGGGGAAGAATTTTTTTTTTTAATTTTTTTATTAAATCATAACTGTATACAATGATATGATTATGGGGCATCATACACTCACTTCATAAACCGTTTGACACGTTTTTATCACAGTGGTTAACATAGCCTTTCCGGCGTTATCTCAGTTACTGTGCCAAAACATTTACATTCTACATTTACCAAGTTTCGCAAATACCCCTGTAATATGCACCACAGGTGTGATCCCACCGATTCCCCTCCCTCTACCCACCCCCCCCTTTCCCACTTCCCCCTATTGTTAAGTTGTAGCTGGGTTATAGCTTTCATGTGAGAGTCCCAAATTAGTTTCATAGTAGGGCTGTGTGCATTGGGTATTTTTTCTTCCATTCTTGGGATACTTTACTAAGAAGAATATGTTCCAGCTCCATCCATGTAAACATGAAAGAGGTAAAGTCTCCATCTTTCTTTAAGGCTGCATAGTATTCCATGGTATACATATACCACAATTTATTAATCCATTCGTGGATCGATGGGCACTTGGGCTTTTTCCATGACTTAGCTATTATGAATTGGGCTGCAATAAACATTCTGGTACAAATATCTTTGTTATGTTGTGATTTTTGGTCTTCTGGGTATATGCCCAGCAGAGGAATTACAGGATTGAATGGCGAATCTATTTTTAGATCTCTGAGTGTTCTCCATATATCTTTCCAAAAGGAATGTATTAATTTGCATTCCCACCAGCAGTGCAGAAGTGTTCCCTTTTCTCCGCATCCACGCCAACATCTCTGGTCTTGAGATTTTGTGATATAGGCTAGTCTCATTGGAGTTAGATGATATCTCAAAGTAGTTTTGATTTGCATTTCTCTGATGATTAAAGATGATGAGCATTTTTTCATATGTCTGAAGGCCGCGCGCCTGTCTTCTTCAGAGAAGTTTCTCTTCAAATCCCTTGCCCAGCCTGCGATGGGATCCCTTGTTTTTTTCTTGCTGATGCGTTTGAGTTCTCTGTGGATTCTGGTTATTAAACCTTTATCAGGGAAGAATTTTAAAAATGTTGTATAAGGCAGGGGACGTGTGAAGGCTTATCATGTGCCAGATACACGTTTTCATATAAATCATTTAATTCTCTCAGCTATAAGTGATTTGGTATTATTATTTACCTTTTATAGACTAGGTAATAAATCCTTTGTGACTTTAAGTTATTTGCCCATGTCCATATAGCCTATAAATCGCAGCAGTATGATTTACTTGGAACTACTTGCCACCATGTACAAAATTTTCTACTCATGCTGCAAAATTTAAGGAGATTTTTGAAAACAATTTCATTAATAGTTTAATAGATCACTGGCCTAGGAATATAATGGGAATAGAACAAAGCATCACAGATCATGCCCTTGTGATTTTTTTCCTCTGTGACTCGGACAAGAGAGAGTGGCTTTTGGGGAATGTTTTGTAGTTGCTCTCTTCCTTACGTTCTTTTTTGACTAGGTGGCTATCTGCCATAGTACTGTCCTACAGAACTTACACACATGCTCTTCAGGGAATTCACCTGAGTTACTGCTACCATCACCTCCGTTGCACTACATTTGGGATGAGGAGGATTTCTAAGCTACAATTATGAGAAGCAGGTCTGAGCAGGTGATTTATAATCCCTTGCCACACTCTAGCTCTCAGTTTTCCACATAGTAATTTTGGTGCCAGGCTGGGACTATTGTTTGTGGAGCAAGACACTTTTATATAGGATCAAAGATTCAGTGGATAGGTTAGCTCAGCCCACTTTTATGCATCTCTAGGACAAGCTTTCCTTCCCTTCGTCCTATTGTGAAGACCCCTCTTTAAGGGATTATCATATTTGAGCCACATTTTTCTCTTGCTCTACTTCTTCCTGGAAATTGTTTTGCTTCCTTACTTCCTTTTAATTACTTCCCCATATACTCTGTTTGTCTTTGGCCTCTTCCTGACCAGTGCTCCTAATCTCACAAAGTTCAATTTGAGATTTGATTTTAGTAAGTCATGACTCAAAGTGCCCCAAACCTTAATAATATACGAAATGTAAATGTGTCTTAGTGACCATGTACCCATAACCCACAATGATCCTCTGCTAAAGCTCTTTGCCTTGACTTTTCAGTCCTTTTGTGCTATGCCCCAAATCTGCCATTATCCAATCCCCCACTTCCCAAGGGCGGAAAGTGACTGCAGAAGGCCAGCTTGCTTATTTAATATTCCTTGGGTTACATTAAAAGTGCAGTTTAATTTGTGACTATGATCGATATAATTTGTAAATGCTATTGGAGGCTAAATGGTGAAAGTTCAGGAAAAAAACATTTCCCACTTGCACATAAAGCTGTGGTTTATTTCAGAGCAAGCGGTCAGCCCTTCAGTGATAACCAGTCTCTTGTTGAAATCCCACTAGCTGAGTTCTCTATATTTGGGCAGATCCATGGATGAAGAAGGAGAGGCATCTGGAATAGTTCATTCTTAGTTTCCTGGGAAAGCCACTGATACAAACTACTGAATAAAAATGACATTAGGCCAAATTATAGCCACTGTGATTGGCTATCAAGAGACCAGCCAAATAAAGCGTGATTTATCACTTCTGGGAGACAGAGGTTAGTGGGACATAAACCTCCAGTTAGGGGAAAACTTTGGTTTGGGGAGTCATTGCATATCTACCGTGCATGGATGACTCATTTGTGCATTCATGTATTCTATAAATATTTTTTGAACTCCCATGAGTCAGATATTTTGCTCTGAGTATTCAAAGGCCAATAAAGTATGATATTTGTCCTAGGGAAAGGGGAATTAACGTCTTTTGGGAACCAACACTGGGAGAGAAAATGATTTTTTTTTCAATATGTGCGTATTGTTTAATTTTCTAAGCAACTCTAAGAAATCAATATTATTAACTCAATCCTACCGATTAAAAAAATATTTCAGGATTCAAAAAAGTAGTAGGCTGGGATTCTAGCCAACATCTCTATAATTCCAACGCTAAAATTCTCCCAGGGAGGTCTGTAAAAATATATATTTGAAAATACATAGTCAATATTCAAAGTTGTGAGCAAATATTTAGTTGGAGCTAATAGGAGGGCATGAATTGGTGGTGGTGTAGCTGGGTTTCCAAGTCTTAGTTGGTCAGAAAAATACAGTGGAAGAGTATTCAAGAAAGAGGTGATTAGGGCCTGGTCTAAGCATCTTTTCATCAATGTCTTAGTGGTTGGGGCAGTCATGTGGCCATGTCTAGAAGTGGGCTTGTTTTGGCTGCCTCTTCATAAAACTGACTCAGTCGTGCCTGAAGATTTCTCCAGTCTCTGATTTTATATGTCAGATTCTTTTTTTTTTTTTGAGACAGAGTCTCACTTTGTCGCCCTGGGTACAGTGCTGTGGTGTCATAGCTCCCAGCAACCTCAAACTCTAGGGTCTCCCAAGAGTTCTCTTGCCTCAGCCTCCCAAGTAGCTGAGACTATAGGAGCCTGCCACAACACCCATATATATATATATATATATATATATATATATATATATATTTTAGGGATGGGGGTCTGGGTTTTGTTCAAGCTGGTCTCGAACTCATGAGCTCAAGCAGTTCACCCACCTTGGCCTCCCAGAGTGTTAGGATTACAGTGTGAGCCACCACACACACCTGTGCACACAAAGAATATGTCAGATTCTTAAGGTTGTCTACACAATTTGTGGAGCTCCTTGTTTAAGAATTCCAAGACAGCAATTGCAGAATCTTAAACCAAACAGAGAGTCTTTCTTAATGCTCATAAAAATGGCCCTGCTAGTAGAACTTAGAGCTATGAGGAAATGTGTGATTTACTTTGAGAGCTCTTCTTATAGGTCATATAAATAACACCAAATATATATATAATAACACTATATATATACACATTTATGCACATGAGGTTCATTGAAAATGCACATATGTCTGCTTTATTTTTATAATTCCTGGGAATAATTTATGGACCAGAAGAAGCTTAAATTTTTTATCCATATAAAAATCTAAAAAGAATAACATAATAAACACCAATGAATATACAACCTAGCTTAAGAAATGAAAATTCAAAATATATTTGGAGCACCTTATGGTATATTACTTGATCATATTTTCCACTATAACTGCATCCTGGGGTACTGCTATCATGTATTTGTTATTTTGATATTATTTCATATTTTTGCCACACTTGTATATATCCCTTAAACACACAGAGCATTTCTTTTTTTATTTATTCATTCAGTAAGTACTTAGCAGGTACCTTCTACAAGTCCATAGTAGTCTATGTTCTGGAGAACATGGAAATGAGAAAAACAAAAAATGTAGGAAAATAATCTTTCCTATAATATTAAAGACAGCCCATTTTTTAGTAGCAACAGAAATAATAAAACACATAGTTTCTATGAAAAGGTTTTGAATTTATTCTTGTCCTTGTTACACAAAAATAAAGAAACTGTATATGAAGACTCATCATCAATATGTCAGTTCTCTCTATTTATAAATTTAATGAGATTCCAGAGAAAAAAGTACTAACACTCCCCCCAAACTAGATGATTCTAAATGCATCTAAATTAGAGAAAATATTCATGAAAACACAGGAATAAAAAGGCAGTGCATGTATGATTGAGCTTTATTGGATATTAAGATATATGAAATATTAATTGAAATATAATTAAATTAGTGGATGAATAATAGGTCAGTGGAAAAATACACACAGTAACTTAGTATCTGATAAAGGTGGTAGCTCAAATATGAGAAGATGGAATTTTTCTTCAGTGATGTTGAGATACCCAGATACTCACTTGGAAAAGGATGTGACTGGATTCAGACCTGACTTCATATGTCAAGATCAGTTAAAAATTGACCAAAAATCTAAATATAAACAATAACTAAATATCTCAATAAAGATCTTACTATGTCTAAAATTCAGAATTCATAAAAGAAAATATTGGTAAGTTTTTTATACAGTTGAATTTTGTGTGGCAAAAATCATGATAAAGACAAATAATAAATTGTGAAAATCTTTTTTGCAAGTCATGTTACAAATGGATAGTTATGTACATAGTTGACCACTTCCCTACAATGACTGCCTCCTTAAGTTGACCACATCCTTATGGACTGGACATGCATCACCTGTGTGTATCAGCACAGTAAACCTATTTCCTCGTGTTGACCACCTTCAGTTTGTTACAGTCCCTTTAGTGGTCAACTTATAGAGGTTCTACTGTATATATAATTTTATATATAAACTCTCATTTTTAGTAGTTTCAAATATATAATACATGAATACATAATATGTAACATATATTATCAATATATATTTTATATAATTTGTATAGACAGATATATTTACATCATTTATATATAATTTAATATAAATTATAATTCATATACTTATATAAATACAAATGTATAGTGTATAATAAATCATATATATTTTAAATGTATAATATAGAATTCTATATCATATATATGTGTACATTCATAGGTAAATATTTGAAACTCTCAGAAATTGAGAAGAGAAAGAATAGCAACCTAATGGGAAATAATGGACAAAGAATATAAAATGACCAATCAAAAAAAATTTAGAAATAGCTCTTAAGCATTTGAAAAGGCTCAACCTCCCTCAAAATAAATAAAAATCAACAATAGTAATGAAACATTTCTTAACTGTCAAATTGGAGAAAATACCAAAATTTGAAAATAATTCTATTAGGGAAGCACTTGTGATTTCTGGAAGAAGTGCAAAAATAGTACAATACAGGTGAAATTTTGCCAGTGTCTGGTAACATTACAAATGCGTTCATCCTTAAACCTGACAATCCTACTTCTAAAAATGTATGCTTGGATGTACTTGAATAAAGAAGAAATTTCACGTATACCAGGTTATTCATTGTGGCATTGTTTAATAGCTGAGCGTTCAGCAAAGGATAACTGGTTGAGTAAACTATTGTACATCCATGCAGTGGAACCTAATACAATTAAAGAATAATTATGTTCTCTGTTATGATAAAGAGAAGATACTTTGTTATTCCAAAATATACTGGGGGCTAACGTGTAATATGCAGAATAGTATATATTGTATGTGGATTTGTTCTGTATGTTTGTTTTTTAGGAAGATAAGGTAATTACTAATTCATACAAACTCTGGAAGGCTAAGTAGGACATAAACTAAATCTTTTACCTATAGAAGAGTTGAGAGAGAAAGTAAGTGAGGAAGCAAAAAGGGGAGCAGGACTTCCCCAGGTTGTCTCTTCACATTATTGCAACTCTTGAATCATGTAATGCTTATCTATCTATTAAGGAAACATGACTCAGGTTAGTAAGAAATCCCCAATATTTAATAACAAATGGAAAAAAATAAATTTAATTAAATACTGTATTGGTAATATAAACATACATAGAAAAGATTTATTTTAAGTGACTTGAGGATACAGATTCTCTCGACTACATACTTAGGGGAGTGGGTTTTAAGGACAAAAGGAACTACTAGGTTATTAAGTATGAAATGTCTGATTTCCTTTAAGCACTAAGTTTGACAGTTGACAAATCTCTGACGTTGACAAGTTTGAAATCTCTGACATTTTAATGTGACACTTGTTTTATTTTTATTGTGAAGATACACCCTCATTCTTTCAAACACATGTTTTGGCTTGTGATTATCTTCCAAAAATTTTTAGAGCAATTTTAGTGAGGCCTTGGATAAGTCGAAAGTTTGTGCTATTTTTGAATACAATTTCCATTGTGGAACCAATGCAGTGCAGATGGCTCAAAATATTAGAGAAGTGTTTGGGAAGGATGTGGTTAATGAAGTCACAGTACATCCACGGTTTGAGAAGTTCCATTCTAGTGATTTTAATCTTGAAAATGAGCCCAGAGCAACCAGAGACCAAGGTGGAGGGATAATGATGAGCTCAATGCTGTAGTCAAGGCTAATCCATCTCAACATATATGAATGAGCAGCAATGGTTAACATTACTATTCCAATAATACGGGACCATTTGAAACAGATTGGCAAGGTAAGGAAGCTGGATAGATGGGTACAACATGAATTAAATAAACATCAGAAGACAAATAGTCTCGAAGCTTGCCTTTTTTGCTGTCATGACATACAAAACCATTTTTATACTATATTGTTCAGTGTGATGAAAATGGATTTTTGTTGACAATTGTAGCCTTTGGCATGTAGTTGGATAAGAGAAAGTGCCAAAACACAGTCCAAAACTAAATATTCATCAAAAAAAAAATAAAAGCCAATGTTGTCTGTGTGGTAGTCCAGCACCGGTGTTATCCACTACAGCTGCATGAAGCCTAGTCAGTCAATTACAGTGGTTTTCTACTGCATCCAATTGGATGAAATGATGAAGATGGTGGTGATTAAGAACTGAAATTGGTCAATGGAGACAGGCCCAACCTTTGCAAGATGCTACTCAACCACATGCTGTACAAACAACACTATTCTAACTATAGAAGCTGGACTTGAAACTCTCACATTCACCAGATCTTGCACCAACTGACTGCCATTTCTTCCAGGCTTTAGGCCACTTCTCACAAGTTAAAATATTCTGTTCTCAACAAGCTGTGGAAAATGCCTTTCACGATTTCATCACTGTGCACTCTCCAGGCTTCTTTGCTGCTGACCTAAATGAGCTATGCTTAAGGTGGCCAAACTTTGTCAATAGTTCAGGTGCGTACTTTCTTTGTTCTGCTTCTTGTTGAGATGTAATAAACTAAACTTTTGATTCAAAATTGGACATTTCATATTTAATGACTTTAAAGATATTTCAAACTTTGGTAGTTTAATCTTCTAACTTTTTATTTTGTGACAACCATAGATTCGCCTGCCATTTGTGAGAAAGACTCCTCCTTCACCCAATTCCCCCCAGTGGTTATTTTTTACTTAACTATAATGCAATGTTACAAAAAGGAAATTGGTATTGATACTATCTTTTGACTTCGTTCATAATTCACCAGCTTTACAAGCACTTGTGTTTGTATGTGTGGATATTCTTGTGATTATATCTTGTATGTATTATACATTCGTGTGCCTGTTGCCACAGTTAAGATCCAGAACACACAGGGGTTTGTTGTGCTTTTCCTTTAGAGTCACAGCAACTTTCCTTCCTTATCTGGTGTCTACGCATCTCTCCTCCATCTCTGTAATTTTGTCCTTTCAATAATGTTATAAAAGCAGAACTGTAATAGATAACTTTTGAGATAGACTTTTTGAAACTTAGCATGATTCTCTTAAGATTCATCCAAGCTGCTACAGGTTATTAACAGTTTTTTCCTTTTATAACTGAGTATTATTTCAAAATACGAATGCTGCACAGGTTATTTAACTGTTCACCTGTTTAAGGACATCTGGATTGTTTCTATTTTGGGATATCAAAAATAAACCTGAAATAAACATATGTACATTTTTGTGGGAACCTGTATTCTTATTTCTCTGATGTGAATGTCAGGAATGTATTATAACTACTGAGTTATGTGATAGTATATATTTAGTTTTGTAAGAAACTGCTATTCTCTTTTCCAGAATGGCTATACCTTTTTCATTCCCATTAATAATGCATGATTGAATTTGATTCTCACATTATTTCCAGCTTTAGACAGTAATTTTTTTTTTTATATTTAGCCATTCTATTAGGTGTATAGTGGTATCTCACTAATGGTTAATGATGTTGAATATCTTTTTATGTACTTATTTACCATTAATATGTCCTCTTCAGTAAAATGTCTCTTTATGGCTTTTGCCCATTTTCAAACTGATTTTCTTCCTTTTACTGCTGAGTTTTGAAAGTTCTTTATATATTGTAGACATAAGTTCTTTGTTGGATATATGGCTTACAAATATGTTCTTTCAGTCTGTAACTTTTAATCCTTTCAAAATTATCTATTGGAAAGCAAAAGTTTTTAATTTCAGTGTGATCCCATTTCTAAACTTTTTTTGTTTGTAAATTGTACTTTTGTTATTAAATCTAAGAACTATTCACTTAGATCTAAAGAATGAAGACTTCTATTACTTTTTTCTAAAAGTTGTATAGTTTTACACTTTACATTTAAATCTATGAGCCATTTTGAGTTAGTTTTTGTATAAGTAATGAAGTTTATGTCAACTTTATTTTTAACCTATGAATGTTTAATTATTCCTGCACCATTTTTGAAAAGACTATCCTTTCTTCATTGAATTGCTTTTGTACCTTATCAAAAACAAGTTGGATATATTTTGGAGCAGCTCTTTCTGGGGCCTCTATTCCTTTTCATTCATCTATATGTCTATTCCTCTGCTACACCAATACCATGCTGTCTTGATTACTATAGCTTTGTAGTAATCCTTAACTTTTGGTAGAGTGATTCCTCTCCCTTTATTTTTCTTCCTCAAAATTGTTTTATTTAATATGGGTCTTTTGATTTGCTATAATAAATTTTAGAATGGTTTGTCTGTCTGCAAAAAATGTTGGGGGCAATAGTTAAAGTTTTAGTAAGTAATATTGCTAGTAATTTCTTTATAATATTGGATAAAACAATAAGTTAATATATCAATATAAAGCAATATTTTAGTGTAAAGTAGAATATATACAAAAATAAAAGGAAGAAAATAATGTTGAAATTGCATTGCAAATATCAATAAAAAGTCATGAGTTTTAAGTTTATAGCTTTGACCATGGAAATTGCTTAGAATTGATTCCATCCTAGTAGCAAAGATGATCTGGGGCACTAGGTTATGCCCTCTAATACTATTTTCCTCCTTGGAGAAATGACTAATTTGAAATGTGAGTCAAGGCAAGTACAAGGTGGTTCTGGGACATATAATTATTTCAGAAATCAAGGAGACTTCAAAAATTAATAGAGTCATGTCAAAGAACACAGGAGCCAGTTCAGAGGAGCTCCAAATGGCCAAAACTGTGAAAATATGCATAAGAAAGAATGATTATTATAATTGTTAAAATTATATTCTGCAAAAATCATAGAGATTTAATGAGAGAGAAAACTATAGAAATGAATTTGTCACCATTTGAAGCTGCCATCAATTTTTTACTTTAAAAAAATGGAAATGAAAAGATCTAAGCATATTTTTCCTGCTTTTGCTGTAGTACCTGAATTTAACAAATAGCTGCACTCTAGAGAATTATTATTCTGCAATCTTTGTTATAACTATTGACTTAAGCAAGGGTGGAAAATGGTTAAAACCATTGCTTGATGGCTGATGGAGAAATGAACATTTGTGTGGTGCCTGTGACAGGTAGAGTAATGCCTCCCTTTCTTCCAGAAAGATGTTCCCATCCTAATCCCTGACATCTGTGAATATGTTACATTTTATGGCAAAAGGGACTTTACAGCTGCAATTAAGTTAGGGAAACTTAGAAGAAGAAGGCAGGGGAAGGTGCTATGGCTCACACCTGTAATCCTAGCTCCTGGAGGTCAAAGTGGGAGGATCACTTGAGATCAGGAGTTTTAACCAGTTTGAGCAGAAGCGAGACTCTGTCTCCACTACAAATAGAAAAAATTAGCTGGTTGCACTGGTGCACATTGTCACAGCAACTTGGGAGACTGATGCAGGAGGATCAGGTGAGCTTAGGGGTTTGAGATTGCAGTGAAAATGATCATGACTGCATGATCATGCCACTGCACTCTAGCCAGGGCAACAAAGTGAGACTCCGTAATAAAAAAAAAAAAGAAGAAAAACGCAGGTCAGAGTAAGAGATGTGATAACAGAAGCAAAACTGGTTTGTTCCAGCTCATTGAGCCAAGGGAGATGGGCAACTTTTATAAGCTGGAAAAGACAAGGAATGGCCTAGACTATTAGCCCTACTGATTCATTTTTGACTTCTGGCCTCCAGAACTATAAGATCACGTATTTGTGTCATTTTAAACCACTAATTTTATGGTACATCATTGTAGCTGCAAGAGAAAACTAATATAGTATCAAAGTTATATCAGCAAGCTCACTTTCTGCAGTTAGACTATGGAGGGATGACGTTGTCATGACCTTAAATCAGAGTTCAGTTTTACCATCACTTGAATTTTACCAAGTTCTTAGAGTTAACTTCAAGTTAACTGGAAATGCAGAGATTACAGACACAGGTTAAAGAACACCAATAGATTCAGGAAATATAAGATAACTCATCCGATTTCTTCAAGTAGGACCTAAAGGAAGGATAGAGTTGGTATTAACTGCCTTGGAGAAGACAAAACATAGAGCCAGTTTGGGAGGGAAACTCAGGAGATATTTTGAACATGTTAAGTTTCAATATTTCTAAAGAAACATTCAAATAAATGAGACAATTCAGGGTTGTATACACAGATCTAGGGTACAGAGAAGAGGCTTAGGATTGTCTAGGAGTCATCAGTGCATAGATAATATTTAAAACCATGAAAAGAGTCGTGATCGAGAAGAGACAGTGGAAATTGAAAGGAGAAAATACTACAGGTTAGAATATTGTGACCTTTCAACACTAACAGATCCTGAAATAAGGTAGAAACAGAAGAGGAAAAAATTGCCAGTAATGTAGGATGACATCTAGGAGATGGTGGTGTTCAGAAAGCCAAAGGTGTTAAGTATTGGACCCGGGAGGGAGTGACAAAATGTATCAAATTTGTATCAAAATGGTGTACAGTATGTGTACTTTTCTCTTTTTTTAGAGGTAGTGTCTCACTATGTTGCCTCCAATTCTGATGGTCAAGTGGTCCTTCCACCTTAGCCTCTCAAGTATCTGAGCTACAGGCACCTGCCAATATGCCTGGCAATATGCATTTGCACCCAAGTTTAAAAGACTCTAGTTCATTTTCCGTATTTTAAATTTCATTGTGTAAGGGTTCCTCTATTTATTCATTTTCTATTGCTGATAGTTTACTATTTCAAAAACATTCTGTGGAGGAGAAGAGGTGGAGCTAGGTGGTCAAGTAGAAACTTTCAGTGGTCATCCCTCCATACAAACACTAAATTCAACAACTGTCCATGCAGGAAAACATCTCAGAAGAACAAAAATCAGGTGAGTGATCACAGTACCTGGTTTTAACATTGCACCAAAGAAAGAGGGACTGAAGAAGGCAGAACAGACAGCCTTGCATTGCCCATGCCACCCCTGCCTGTCCTCCAGCAGGGCCATGCCAGCTCGCTAATACAATGCAGTGATTGTGGGAGTTTGCATTGGAACTGAGGGCTACCCAGTCACAGGGCAGCGCATCATAGGGCAGAATTCTTCCAGCGCCTGTGGAGGGAGCATTCAGACCTGCCTGGCCAGAGGGAAAGTCTCTACCCTTACCCGTAGGAACCTGAGTTCTAGCTAATCTGACCACTGGCTGACAACTGTGGCCTGGGGCCTTCCACATTTATTGCAGCACTATTCATAATAGCCAAGATTTGGAATTAACCCAAGTGTCCATCAACAGATGAATGGATAAAGAAATTATGTTTATATACACAATGGGATATCAAATAGCCACAAAAAGAATAAAACTGTACCACTTGCAACAACATAGATGGAACTGGAGACCATCATGTTAAGTGAAATAAGCCGAGCTCAGAAAGACAAATCTTGCTTGTTTTCACTCATACATGGGAACTAAATGTTAAAACAATTGATCTCATGGAGACAGTAGAATGGATTACCTGAGGCTGGGAAGAGATAGTGGGGAGTAGGGGATAATGTGGGGATGAATAATGGGTACACCAATATAGTTAGGTAGCTACAAGAATATTTGATAGTACAATAAACTGACTGTAATCAACATAAGATATACTTTAAAATAACTAAAAGAATGGAATTGCAATGTTTCTAGTACAAAGAAATGATGAATGCTTGAGGTGATGGATACCTCAGTTATTGTGAGTTGATTGATTCTCATTGCTCATTGTATGCCTGGATCAAAACATCAAATGTACCCTATACAGGGAAATACGTGCCATTATTATGTACCCATGTAATTAAAAATAAAAATTTAAATAAATGAATAATGAATTCTCTATGAACATTCTTATAACATTTCTCATTTTGTGCATGAATGAAAGGTTTTTGTAGAGATCACACGTTGGAGTGGCATTTTAGGGTCATAGAATACACAGATTTCAACTTACCTATGTCCTGCCCATTGACATTAAAAGTGATAATTTAAATTTACATTTCCACAGAAGTATGAAAGTTTCTGTCCTTTACTGAGTTTTGTTATATTTTAAAATTTTTGTCAAGTTAATAGATATGCAATGGAATCCGATATTTTAAATTTGTATTTTCTTTCTTACTAGTGAGGCTGAACATTCTTTACATGTTTCTATTTCCTCTCCATGTTCTAACTATTATTTATTATGATATATTTTGCTCACATTTCTATTTGCTTAAAAATTGTCTTGGGAGGGAGATATTTATATATTTTAGATAGTAATTCCTTGTTAAATATATACATTGCAAATATCTCTTCCTTAAAGTCTACCAGGGGTCCTCAAACTATGGCCCGTGGACTGCATGAGGCGGTGTGAATATATTTGTTCCTGTTTTGTTTTTTTTACTTCAAAATAAGATATGTGCAGTGTGCATAGGAATTTGTTCATAGTTGTTTTTTTTTTTTAACTATAGTCTGGCCTTCCAATGGTCTGAGGGACAGTGAACTGGCCCCCTGTTTAAAAAGTTTGCAGACCCCTGGATAGTTACTTGTTTCACTTTTAACAGGATTATATTATGAATTCAAGTTTAAAAAATTTGTGTTGCTGAAATAGTCAATATTTTTCCCCATGTCTCAGTTTCTGCATTTATAAAATGTAACTAATAATTGTGTCTACCTCACAGAGTTGTGGTGATTTAATAAGATCACACAGGTAATTTACTTAGTACACCATTGCTAAGTTTTTAGCTCACAATTAGACCTCAGTAACTATTCACTGTTGTTAATATAGCCTTTATTTTGCAAAAAGCTATTGGATTAAAGAAACAATCTCATATATGGGACATAAGAATGAAATGAATATATCAATGTACAATTTAACTATGTTGTCTATCACTTTTCAAAAATCTTTCAGACTATTTCTAGGTTTTCTAGGCTACTCCAATAGCAGCCTGGTTTAATCATTAATTAATATAGAAGTATGTTAAATTTGATATTTATTAGAGGAAGTCGTCTTGATCAAATTTTTTCTTGAAATTGTCTTGGGATTTGTACTCTATTTTTCCATACAAATTTTTAAAATGTTCATTTCTATGGGGAATAAAAAACCCTGGGAATGAAAAGGTTTATATGCCGAAGATGGAAAGCCATGTGCTACAGTTTATTAATCCATTCCTGGATTGGTGGGCATTTAGGTTGTTTCCACAATTTGGCAATTGTAAACTGAGCTGTGATAAATAGTCTAATACAAACGTAATTACGAAAAAATGATATATATTTTTTTTTTTGTAGAGACAGAGTCTCACTGTACCGCCCTCGGGTAGAGTGCCGTGGCGTCACACGGCTCACAGCAACCTCTAACTCTTGGGCTTACACGGTTCTCTTGCCTCAGCCTCCCGAGCGAAAAAATGATATTTTAAAAATAAGCTGTGGTATATGTATACCATGGAATACTTGTCAAGGTCCCTTCGTGGTCACCACTTACCAGGGCCCGGAACTGGCTAGGTCTCCGGCCCCCTGCTTATCTAGGTTCTTAACGTGGACTGCTATGCTGTTATGCTGTTACCTCGCTCGGACACAATTGCTCTTAGATGCCTGAGGGCTATTTGTTTTAGCAGAAGAGAGATAGATAGATAGTCTTTGAGGGAGAAGTAATCTTAGAAGAATAAGTCTTAGCAGTCTTCAGCAGCGCTTAGGAAGCTTCAGCAGAGAGACACCGTGCTGGCGTTCTGCAGGCAGGAGAGGCGACAAAGTCAGAGTGAGCAGGTCCATGAAAGAATGTGCATGCTCCTGACTGCCTTCTCCTGCAGCCTAATATAGAGCTGATCTCGTGGCTCTTAACACCACAGGTGTAGAGACTGACAGTGCACTAATGTTCTCATCTCTCAAGTTCTCCTGCTTGTTAAGAGAGCTAACTCCCCCCACAAGCCCTTTTCACCAAGGTGTTCGATTCCAGCTATACAAGTGTTACTTATAACTCTCATTCCTCCTAGCCATAGGCTATACGGGCTGCTACAAATACTATTCAGCCATGAAAAGGGTGGTGACTTTATATCATTTGTATTAATTTGGATGGAGTTGAAATACATTCCTCTTAGTAAAGCATCACAAGATGGAGGAGAAAGAACCCGGTGTATTCAATTCTGATAAGAGGACAGTTGATGCTAGTACATGATGTGGGGAGGAAGCATAGGGGAGCCGAGACAGGGAAAGAGGGAGGGGGGTGTAGGGCCATGCTGTGTGACACACCTCTTGGGGACAGGACACTATTATTAGAGGGGCTTTACAAAACAAAACAAAGATGGAACGCCATTCATTCACTCTGATAGACAAATCAATACTCACTATTGCAATTTTAGTTGTGCATTAGGTAAAAATAATGCACATTAAAGATAATCAAGTTGGAGAAAAGACTTTTAAAGTCCTTAAAGTGACTATGCTGCCATCATGCAAGTAGTTTCTTTTTTCTGTGCTGTTAGTACGCTATAATTATACAAACATTGAACCATCAGGCATATAATAGACTTGAAAACATCTTCCAAAACTAATGCATGTTGTATCAGACAACTGACTGACTTGGGCATAGTTATTTTTAAGCTATTTTCATAATTTTAAAAAGATTTACATTATCTAAAAAGAGGTTATTTTAGTGCAATGTAATCAATTTTGTTTTATGTATAAAACAGCTTTCATGTCTCTAGAATTAGGAATACAAATTCAAATCTCAATATGGAGCTATGATAACTCCTTCAGATTTTGAGAAGGAAATTATGATTCATTCCTTCATGTATATTATTAGTGGGTTAAAACAGTGCATAGAATTTAAAAATACAATTAATATGAAAGATTGTTTCCTGTCAGATAATGGTTGATCATTTTTACTTGTTTTTGTAAGAATTTACAAAGAATATTAAATATGTTTAAAAACTTCCCAAAAGTTTCTCTTACCATATTTTAGAGGAAAAAGTGATCATTAAATAGAAACCAACTCATAATTACTTATACAGACTTTATATGTGTGTATCAATTTTTGTTTTATTTTATTTTATTGTTAAATCATAGCTGTGTACATTTGTGCAATTCCTGTACCCATTCTAAGATGCACCATAGATGAGGCCCCACCCACTACCCTCCCGCCACCAAAACCTCCCCTCTCCCTTCCCCTTCCTTGGCCCTTTCCCCATAGTCTTGTACTGTAGTTGGGTTATAGTCTTCATGTGAAAGCTATAATTTAGCTTCATAGTAGGGCTGAGTACATTGGATACTTTTTCTTCCATTCCTGAGATACTTTGCTAAGAAGAATATGTTCCAGCTCCATCCATGTAAACATGAAAGAGGTAAAGTCTCCATCTTTCTTTAAGGCTGCATAATATTCCATGGTATACATGTACCACAATTTGCAAGTCCATTCATGGGTCGATGGGCACTTGGGCTTCTTCCATGACTTAGCAATTATGAATTGGGCTGCAATAAACATTCTGGTACAGATGTCTTTGTTATATTGTGATTTTGGTCTTCTGGGTATAAACCTAGTAAAGGAATTATAGGATCTAATGGCAGGTCTATTTTTAGGACTCTAAGTATTCTCCAAACATCCTTCCAGAAGGAACATATTAGTGTGCATTCCCACCAGCAGTGTAGAAGTGTGCCCTTTCCTCCACATCCATGCCAACATCTCTGGTTTTGGGATTTTGTTATGTGGGCTATTCTTACTGGGGTTAAGTGATATCTCAGAGTAGTTTTGATTTGCATTTCTCTGATGATTAAGGATGATGAGCTTTTTTTCATGTATTTGTAGATCTTGCATCGGTCTTCTTTAGAGCAGTTTCTCTTCAAGTCCCTTGCCCACCCTGACATGGGGTCACGTGTTCTTTTCTTGTTAATGCGTTTGATTTCTCTGTGGATTCTGGTTATTAGGCCTTTATCGGAGGTATAACCTGCAAATATTTTCTCCCATTCTGAGGGCTGTTTGTTTGCTTTACTTACAGTGTTCTTAGCTGTGCAGAAGCTTTTTAGTTTGATCAAATCCCAGTAGTGTATTTTTGAAGCTGCTTCAATTGCCCGTGGGGTTCTCCTCATGAAATACTCACCCAGACCAATTTCTTCAAGGGTTTTCCCTGCATTCTCCTCTAGTATTTTTATAGTTTCATGTCTTAAGTTTAAATCTTTAATCCAATGAGAGTCTATCTTAGTTAATGGTGAAAGGTGTGGGTCCAATTTCAGTCTTCTACAGGTTGCCACCCAGTTCACGCAGCACGATTTGTTAAATAGGGAATCTTTTCCCCACTGAATGTTTTTAATTGGCTTGTCAAAAATCAAATAGCGGTAAGTAGCTGGATTCATCTCTTGGTTCTCTATTCTGTTCCAGATATCTACTTTTCTGTTTTTGTGCCAATACCATGCTGTTTTGATCACTATCGATTTATAGTAAAGTCTGAGGTCTGGTAGTGTGATTCCTCCTATTTTGTTTTTATTTCGGAGTAATGTCTTGGCTATTCGAGGTTTTTCCTGATTCCATATAAAACGAAGTATTGTTTTTTCAGGATCTTTAAAATATGACAGTGGAGCTTTAATAGGGAGTGAGTTGAAATTATATATTGCTTTGAGTAGTATGGATATTTTGATAATGTTGATTCTTCCCAGCCATGAGCATGGAATGTTTTTCCATTTGTTAACATTTTCAGCTATTTCTTTTCTTGGAGTTTCATAGTTCTCTTTATAGAGATCTTTCACGTCTTTTGATAGGTAAATTCCCAAATATTTCATTGACTTTGGCACTACTGTGAATGGGTAGTGAGTCCTTAACTGCTCTTTCCACTTGACTGTTGTTGGTGTATTTAAAGGCTACCGATTTATGGATGTTGATTTTGTAACCTGAGACGCTGCTGTATTCCTTGATCACTTCTAGGAGTTTTGTAGTAGAGTCCCTAGTGTTTTCCAGATACACAATCATATCATCTGCGAAGAGCGAAAGTTTGATCTCTTCTGACCCTTTATGGATACCCTTGATCACCTTTTCTTCCCTAATTGCGGTGGCTAAAACTTCCATTACAATGTTGAAAAGCAATGGAGACAATGGGCAGCCTTGTCTGGTTCCTGATCTGAGTGGAAATGATTCCAATTTAACTCCATTCAATATGATATTGGCTGTGGGTTTGCTGTAGATGGCCTCTATCAGTTTAAGGAAAGTCCCTTCTAGACCAATTTTCTTGAGTGTTCTGATCATGAAGGGATGCTGGATATTATCAAAAGCTTTTTCTGTGTCAACTGAGAGAATCATATGGTTTTTATTTTTTAATTTGTTTATGTGCTGAATTACATTTATAGATTTATGTATATTGAACCAGCCTTGAGACCCTGGGATAAAACCAACTTGGTCATGATGTATAATTTGTTTGATGTGTTGCTGGATTCTGTTTGTTAGGATCTTGTTGAATATTTTTGCATCTATATTCATTAGTGATATTGGTCTAT
The DNA here is from genome assembly GCF_027406575.1 of Nycticebus coucang. Classification (NCBI taxonomy): domain Eukaryota; kingdom Metazoa; phylum Chordata; class Mammalia; order Primates; family Lorisidae; genus Nycticebus; species Nycticebus coucang. The sequence goes on from NC_069786.1 coordinate 80,628,388, forward strand.
AATTTTCTTTTCTTGTTGGGTCTTTTCCTGGTTTGGGGATCAGGGTGATGTTTGCTTCATAGAACGTGTTGGGTAGTCTTCCTTCTTTTTCTACATTTTGGAACAGGTTGAGTAATATAGGTACTGATTCCTTTTTAAAGGTTTGGTAGAATTCTGATGTGAAACCATCTGGTCCCGGGCTTTTCTTTTTAGGGAGGTTTTGTATAGTTGATGCTATTTCTGAACTTGATATGGGTCTGTTCAACATTTCCACTTGATTCTGGTTAAGTCTTGGAAGGTGGCGTGCTTCCAAGTATCGGTCAATTTCCTTCAGATTTTCATATTTCTGAGAATAAAGTTTCTTGTAATATTCATTAAGGATTTTTTGGATTTCTGATGAGTCTGTTGTTATTTCATCTTTGTTGTTTCTGATTGATGATATTAGAGATTTTACTCTATTTTTTCTGATTATGTATTTTATTGACCTTTTCAAAAAACCAGCTTTTTGATTTATTGATCTGTTGTATTATTCTTTTGTTTTCAATTTCATTTAATTCTGCTCTAATTTTGGTTATTTCTTTTCTTCTACTGGGTTTGGGGTTGGAATGTTCTTCCTTTTCCAGTTGCTTGAGATGTCCTATTTAGTTGTTAATTTCCTCTCTTTCCATTCTCTTGAAGAAGGCTTGCAGTGCTATAAATTTCCCTCTTAGAACTGCCTTTGCAGTGTCCCAGAGGTTCTGATAGTTTGTGTCTTCATTGCCGTTATGTTCCAAATAATTGGCGATTTCTTTCTTAATCTCATCTCTGACCCAGCTATCATTCAGCATAAGGTTATTTAACTTCCATGTTTTTGTATGAGTATGCAGATTCAGTTTTGTTGGGATGAAATGTTCTGTAGATGTCTGCTAAATCTAAATGTTGGATGGTTAGGTTTAAATCTAAGATTTCTTTGTTCAGCTTCTTGTTGGAGGATCGATCCAACACTGCCAAAGGAGTGTTGAAATCTCCGACTATTATGGAGCTGGAGGAAATCAAGTTACTCATGTCTGTTAGAGTTTCTCTTATACATTGAGGTGCATTCTGGTTGGGTGCATAGATATTAATAATTGAGATTTCATCATATTGAGTATTACCCTTAACAAATATGAAGTGACCATTCTTGTCCTTCCTTACTTTTGTTGGTTTAAAGCCTATTGTATCTACAAATAAAATTGCAACACCTGCTTTTGTCTGATTACCATTTGCCTGAAATATGGATGACCATCATTTCACCCTGAGTCTGTATTTGTCTTTTAAGTTAAGATGTGACTCTTGTATGCAACAGATATCTGGCTTGAGTTTTTGTATCCAGTCAGCTAACCTATGCCTCTTTAGAGGATAGTTTAAGCCATTCACATTAATGGAGAATATTGATAAGTCTGGTGAAGTTTTGGGTATCGAGTTTTTCAAAAGTCCAGTGGCCATTTTTAATCCTTTTGCCAGTGTAGAAATTGGAGTTTGATCCGAAGTTTCTGAGTGAGTTTACTTTTGTGTTATAGGATTGGGTTGGTCATTATGGAGGATAGGTCTGAGAATATCCTGAAGAGCTGGTTTGGTTATGGCAAATTTCTTCAACATATGAATGTCATTAAAGTATTTAATTTCTCCATCATAAATGAAACTCAGTTTAGCTGATACAAGATCCGGTGTTGAAAGTTATTTTGCTTTAGGAGATTAAAAGTCGTTGACCACCCTCTTCTGACTTGAAAAGTCTGCTTGCTTTACTCACTATGTTCTTGGCTGTGCAGAAGCTTTTTAGTTTGATCAGGTCCCAGTAGTGTATTTTTGATACTGCTTCAATTGCCTGGGGAGTCCTCCTCATAAAATATTCACCCAGGCCGATTCCTTCAAGAGTTTTCCCTGCACTTTCTTCAAGTATTTTATAGTTTCATGTCTGAAGTTTAAATCTTTAATCCAGTGAGAGTCTATCTTAGAAAGGTGTGGGTCCAGTTTCAATCTTCTACAGGTTGCCAGCCAGTTTACCCAGCACCATTTATTAAATAGGGAATCTTTTCCCCACTGAATGTTTTTACTTGGCTTGTCAAAGATCAAATAACAGTAAGTAGCTGGATCCATCTCTTGGTTCTCTATTCTGTTCCAGACATCTACTTCTCTGTTTTTGTGCCAATACCATACTGTTTTGATCACTATGGATTTATAGTACAGTCTCAGGTCTGGTAGCGTGATTCCTCCTGCTTTGTTTTTATTGCTGAGTGATGTTTTGGCTATTCGAGGTTTTTTCTGATTCCATATAAAACGAAGTATTATTTTTTCAAGATCTTTAAAATATGACAATGGAGCTTTAATAGGAATTGCATTAAAATTATATATTGCTTTGGGCAGTATGGACATTTTAACAATGTTGATTCTTCCCAGCCACGAGCATGGTGTGTTTTTCCATCTGTTAACATCTTTGGCTATTTCTTTTCTTAGAGTTTCATAGTTCTCTTTGTAGAGATCTTTCACATCCTTTGTTAGGTATACTCCCAAATATTTCATCTTCTTTGGCACTACTGTGAAAGGAATGGAGTCCTTGACTATTTGTTCGGCTTGGTTATTGTTGGTATATATAAAGGCTACAGATTTATGGGTGTTGATTTTGTAGCCTGAGACATTGCTATATTCCTTGATCACTTCTAAAAGTTTTTTAGTAGAATCCCTACTGTTTTCCAGATATACGATCATATCATCTGTAAAAAGTAAAAGTTTGATTTCTTCTGACCCTATGTGAATACCCTTGATCGCCTTTTCTTCCCTAATTGCAATGGCTAAAACTTCCATTACAATGTTGAAGAGCAATGGAGACAATGGGAAACCTTGCCTGGTTCCTGATCTAAGTAGAAATGATTTCAATTTAACTCCATTCAATACGATATTGGCTGTGGGTTTGCTGTCGATGGCCTCTATTAGTTTAAGAGGTTCTTTACCAAAATTGGTTCTATACCAATTTTTTTAAGTGCTCCGATCATGAAGGGATGCTGGATATTATCAAAAGCTTTTTCTGCATCAACTGAAAGAATCATATTGTCTTTGTTTTTAAGTTTGTTTATGTATTGAATTACATTTATATATTTACGTATATTGAACCAGCCTTGAGACCCTGGGATAAATCCGACTTGGTCATGGTGTATAATTTTTTTGATGTGTTGTTGGATTCTGTTTGTTAGGATCTTCTTGAGTATTTTAGCATCTATGTTCATTAGTGATATTGGTCTATAATTTTCTTTTCTTGTTGGGTCTTTCCCTGGTTTGGGGATCAAGGCGATGTTTGCTTCATAGGATGTGCTGGGTAATATTCCTTCTTTTTCTATATTTTGGAAGAGGTTTAGTAGTATAGGTACTAGTTCTTCTTTAAATGTTTGGTAGAATTCTGATGTAAAGCCATCTGGTCCTGGGCTTTTCTTTTTAGGGAGATTTTGTATAGTTGATGCTATTTCAGAACTTGATATAGGCCTGCTCAACATTTCCACTTCGTTCTGGCTAAGTCTTTGTAGGTGGCGTGCTTCCAGGTATTGGTCAATTTCTTTCAGATTTTCATATTTGTGAGAGTAGAGTTTCTTGTAGTATTCGTTAAGGATTTTTTGAATTTCTGAGGGTCTGTTGTTATTTCATCATTATCATTGCTGATTGATGAAATTAGAGATTTTACTCTTTTTTTCCTGATTAGGTTGACCAAAGGTTTATCTATTTTATTGATCTTTTCAAAAAATCAGCTTTTGGATTTATTGATCTATTGTATAATTTGTTTGTTTTCAATTTCATTTAATTCTGCTCTGATTTTGGTTATTTTATTTTCTTCTGCTGCGTTTGGAGTTGAAGTGTTCTTCTTTATCCAGTTGCTTGAGATGTTCCATTAAGTTATTGACTTCCTCTCTTTCTGTTTTCTTGAGGAAGGCTTGCAGTGCTATAAATTTCCCTCTTAGGACTGCCTTTGCAGTATCCCAGAGGTTCTGGTAATTCGTGTCTTGATTGTTGTTTTGTTCCAAAAGTGTGGTGATTTCCTTCTTAATCTCGTCTATACCCATCTATCCTTCAGCATAGGGTTGTTTAGCTTCCATGTTTTTGTATGGGTATGCAGGTTCCTGTTGTTATTGAGTTCAACTTTTATTCCATGATGGTCTGAGAAGATGCAAGGAATGATTTCTATTTTTTTAAATTTCCTGAGGTTAGATTTGTGGCCTAGGATGTGGTCAATTTTGGAGTATGTTCCATGGGCTGATGAGAAGAATGTGTATTCAGTTTTTTGGGGGATGAAATGTTCTGTAGATGTCTGTTAAGTCCAGATGTTGAATGGTTGAGTTTAAATGTAAAATTTCTTTGCTTAGCTTCTTTTTGGAGGATCTATCCAGGACTTCTAAAGGGGTGTTAAAATCTCCAACTACTATGGAAGTGGAGGAAATCGAGTTGCTCATGTCTGTTAGAGTTTCTCTTATAAATTGAGGTGCATTGTGGTTGGGTGCATAAATATTAATAATTGAGATCTCATCATATTGAGTATTACCTTTAACAAATATGAAGTGTCCATACTTATCCTTAATTATTTTGGTTGGTTTAAAGCCTATTGTGTCTGTGAACAGGATGGCAACACCTGCTTTTTTCTGCTTTCTATTTGCCTGGAATATAGATGACCATCCCTTCACCTTGAGTCTATATTTGTCTTTTAATGTAAAATGCAATTCTTGGATAGAGCAGATATTTGGCTTGAGTTTTTGTATCTAGTCCACCAACCTATGCCTCTTTAGAGGACAATTTAAACCATTCACATTAATTGAGAGTATTGATAAGCCTTTCGAGAGACCGGTGGACATTTTTAATCCTTTTGTGACTGTGGAAGTTGGGATTTGATCAAAAATTTTTTGGGTGGGTTTCCTTTTGTGGTGGAGAATTACGCTGGTCTTTATGGAGGATAGGTCTAAGAATGTCCTGGAGAGCTGGTTTAGTTGTGGCAAATTTCTTCAACATGTGAGTGTCATTGAAGTATTTAATTTCTCCATCATAAATGAAGCTCAGTTTAGCTGGGTATGGGATTCTGGGTTGAAAGTTATTTTGTTTTAGGAGATTAAAAGTCGATGACTATCCTCTTCTAGCTTGAAAGGTTTTAGCAGAGAGATCTACAGTTATTCTGATATTCTTCCCCTTGTGGGTAATGGTTTTCTTTCGTCTGGCAGCTTTCAGAATTTTCTCCTTCATATTAAGTTTAGTGAAATTGATTATGATGTGTCTGTGGGATGTCTTATTTGGGTTGAGTTGTGCTCAAGTTCTGAAACTGTCTGCTCTCTGAATTTTGGAATCTCTTGGCATGTCTGGAAAGTTCTCCTTCATAATCTCATGGGAGAAGAGACTCTGTGCCTTGTGAAGCCACTTCGTCACTTTAGGGGATCCCTATAAGACGAATATTGGTTTTCTTCAAATTATCTGAGAGCTCTCTGAGAGAGTGGTCTGTTTTTGCTCTCCATTTCTCTTCTTCTTTGAGGGTTTGGGAGTGTTCGAAAGCTTTGTCTTCATTGTCAGAAATCCTTTCTTCTGCTTGCTTCATTCGGTTACTGAGGGATTCTACTGTGTTTCTCAGATCTTTGAGGGATGCAACTTCTTGTCTCAATGTGTCAAAATCTTTGGTCATTTGGTCTTTGAATCCATTGAATTCTTGAGACAACTTTTGGAATTCTAATTTGATCTTATTTGCTATCCAGATCCTGAATTCTATTTCTGACATCTCAGCTATTTGTTTGTGCATGGGGTCTTGTGCTGTTTCTGCCCCATTGATCCTTGGGGGAGTTGATCTACTCTGATTATTCATATTGCCAGAGTTTTTCTGTTGATTTCGCCTCATGATTGTTTTTTTTTTTTTTTTTTTTTTTTTTTTGTGGAGACAGAGTCTCACTGTACCGCCCTTGGGTAGAGTGCCGTGGCGTCACACGGCTCACAGCAACCTCTAACTCTTGGGCTTAAGCGATTCTCTTGCCTCAGCCTCCCGAGCAGCTGGGACTACAGGTGCCCGCCACAACGTCCGGCTAGCCTCATGGTTGTTTTTCACCATTGCCTCTGGCTGTCCTCAGAGTTGGGGAAGTGTCTCTCCAAGATTAGACCCCATTGGGATCACTCTGTTGTTGCTGGATCTTTGTAGGTAGTGACCCTGTGTAGTTCCTCTGGGGCTGCTCTAGCTAGGGAGTTCTGGTTGTGGAAGCAGCTCCGGTTTGTGACACACCCGGATCCAGCAACAGGGCTGGCGGTGGTGCAGCCGTTTCTGGGAGTGCCAGGCGCCCAGTGACTTTGGCACAGAGAGCCCAAGGCTCCAGCAGTCTCTGGCCAGGAGAAGAGCTCTGCGCAGAGGCAGGGAGGGCTCCAAAGGGCACACAGCTACCAGAGTCCCTTTCCAGATGAATGGGCTAGTGTGGAAGCTGGGAAGACACAGGAGGGAGGACGCAGGGTTGTGTGGCTCCTGCAGTTCCTGCTCAGGGAATGTGGAGGCCCAGTGGGTGTGGGTCACCAGTCGGGTGTCACTGCACAGCTCTTATGGAGGTCTAGGTGGCGCCAAGCCCAGGAGTTTGAGGTTGCTATGAGCTGTGACGTCATGGCATTCTACCCAGGGCAACAGCCCAAGGCTCCAGTGTGCCAAAATCATCTCACTCTGCCCCTAAGGATTAAGGCTGTAAGGCAGCTCAGTCCCTGCCTTTAGGCTGCTCAGTCAATAGGTTACTTTGTCCCACCCAATCCTTGCTCTGAGACCCTGAGGGTGGAGCTTGCCAGGGCAGTTCTTTCACAATGGCTTCCTGCACCCAGCTCAGTGGCTCAGTCTGTGACCTGGCCCGCAGGTCAGATGACAGGGATACCTGGAGGAGGGGGTGAGAATGGGAAGGGGCAAGGGGCACGAAGAATGGAGACAAGACAGGAGTCTGATCAAGTGTCGTTTATTGCAAAGTTCTTCCAGGGTATATAAGGGTAGGTGAAGGAGGAGGTTTACGTCACCAGGTATCCAAGCAACCTGGCTTTGGTGGAGATAAGTTCCAAATGGCAAGCTTCTAAGTTTCGCTCACGTGATTTAAGAGAAGAAGCCTGGTGTTTGCAGGGAAATAGAAACTTAGGCCTAGCATTTGCAGGGAAATAGAAACTAAAGTCTGTTAGTACCAGAAAAAGCACTTAGCCTACAAAAATAGATGCTGTGGTGTCAGCCTTCCACAAGTTTGGGGCCCCAGACAATGCCCAAAGTTCTCCACACTCCTGCTCAAGCTCTCCCCAAGGCAGTTCAACTGAGTGCCAAGTCCAAGAACACCAAAACAGTTCACAGGTAAGGCCTTTCTGGTTTGCAGTCTCACTGCTGCTTGTACTTATGGTTGCCGGCGTGATTATGTCGATCGAACACACGCAACCACTTGCCAGTTTTCCACTGTTTTTGTCCTCCTCTTGGGGTCCAGAAGTCCCTTGCTGGCTCCCTGTATTCTCAAAGGGATGATTATAGGTAGATCCCACCGGCCAGAGATGCCTGGAGTCTTGTGTCCCCAGACTCGCTGTTCCCAGTTGCAGGGAAGCTGTTACTCGGCCACCATCTTTAATCTCTCTCTCAATTTTTATTTTAAATGTAAATTCACCATTAGGTTTTAATCTTGAGAGATATAATGTTCATACAACTAACTATACACATGTAAAGTGTATAGATTCAGTGAATTTGACATGTGCCAGTTGTGTCAGTTCCACTACAGCAATGATACCATGTATTTCCACTGTTCTCAAAAGTTTCTTCGTACCTTTTTGTAATCCTGCCCTTTCTTCCTGTTTGTACCCAGTCAACCACTGATTTGAGATGGACTCCAGCAGCAATGAGCAACACATCCAGGCCTGGGCTGATGGTAGAGAATGCTGTTATAGAATGAATTGTTTGATAACAATGTGGATGACAGAATACTTAGAGGCATGATGGCAGCATTGCACCTTCTCGAGCATGTTGGATGCAATTATCATAAAGAGAGAAGACAAAAATTGCAGCCAGAGGGGGCCTGGCCTGAATAGAACTGTGGGGACAAAAAAATAGAACTTGGCGTCTCTAAGGAAAGAAGAGAGATGTGCAGCCTATGGGGCAAAATCTTTTGTAGTCAGGATGGCCCAGTTGAAGCCTCTGAAACTGACTCATGTACCTAAGATAGTAAACAAGAAACAACATGTCATTCTAGAGGCAGGAAAGTGAGTAGAAGGAGAGAAATGGCAGAGATCAGCACAGTTAGCTTAAAGACTAGAAGAATGAGGAGGCCCCCATCGTATTCCCTTTAATTCACTAGTCTAGCCCATGCAAAAATCAAATGGATCCTGGAAATGGTTATGAACCCCCAAAACTCAACCAAGTAATAGTAGCTCCAGTGGTAGCCGTTGTGTCTGGTGTGGTTGTACATCTGCCGTGGGCACACGGTGTGTAGCCACTGATCTAGTGCATGCCTTCTGTATCCTGTGCTTATCAAGGAAGATGGCCTGAGGCAGTTTTCATTCGTGAGTGATGAGCAAGAATAGTTCTTTTAAAACATAGTCTGAAGAGATTTAGATAGTAGGGGTACTTTTACAGAGCAATACTTTGGTTTATTGTATTGATAACATTGGGTTAATTGAACCAGATGCATAAGAAATGGCAAGTAAGTTGGAAGCCTTCCTAAGATGTACATTTTTTTTCCCCGAAGGGTAGGCCATACACCCTATAGAGATTCAAATTCTTGCTATGTCACTAAAGTTGTTAGGGTTACAGAAAACTGAGTAATGCTGGATCATCCTGAGGTTTCTCTTTAAAAGACAAATTACTGCATTTTCTACCTCTTATTCACAAAATGTAAGCACAATGTCTTACATTTACATTCTGAGTATAGCCTAGTCTGGGCTTTGGCTATACTTTGATTCACTGAGCACCTGACATTGAAGGCTATCTATTTAGAGTTGCCTTGAGTAGAAAAAAGCTTTCATCAAGTATGGTGTGAGAAGTACACAGCCCTGCTACTTGGGCAATTCAGTGGACACTAGGGTATTAAAGTTTACTGCAGTGGGCAAAGACACCACGTGGAGTTTATGCTAAGCATCAGTGGGAGAATCAAATTGCAGACATTTAAGGCTGTGAAGAAGGTCAAGTCATTTGCAACAGAGGATCATCCTGTCGGCCATATGAATTTTTTCCCACTGTCACATAGTTATTGATGTAGAAAGAGTGAGAGGTGCTAGTAAGAGCAAGTATGTGTATTTTCCAACTCTGTTCAGAGAAGTCACATCGAGAGCTTGAAATCAGCTATAGTTAAGAGTATTTACACCAGAAAATCAGTCATGGTCTTTTATCCAGAGTGCCAGTTTTCAAATATTTACCCAAATACCACTGGTCACAGGAGTCTGAGCCGCTGCCTTGTGCAGTGTGTCATGTCTCTACTCACTTATTTGTTCTTACTGGTCCTCCCCGTGACCTGTCAGTCCTCTGTGTGCCACTTTCATTTTATGATGAATTACTGCTGGGTGTGGTTGATCATGGGACTTGTTGGGTCTGACAGAACCAAGGTCATGGAGGCAGCTTTTACAATACTGTCCTTTGAGAACCTATATTCAGGTACTGAGTCTCTACCAGGTCCCATTGGCTAGTGGTGATGTCTTCTCGGGTGGTGGTTACTCTGTTTAAGAAGATCAAATATCCCCCTTAAATCCCACAGCCAATTGAGGCTGTCTTTGAACCAAAGAAAACAGCAGCAGTCCATTGTAAGGGACATGAAAAGCAGCTGGATTCTACCTCCAAGGGCAATTACTTAGCTGATCAGGCAGCCAAGAATGCTGCATGGGAGACATCAATCAGATTAACATTCTATCTCTTTTCCTTCACTACAATTGTCTGTTCCTACATATCCACCCTTAGAAAAGGAATGGGCAGATGAACAGGGACTACAATTACAACGTACAGTTGGGTATTCAAAAGATATTTTATTTCTCCCTAGAAATCTACAGTGGAATGTTTTTAAGGCCTTACATGACTCCCTTTGTATAGAAAAAGCTCCCCTATTGCAAATAATCAAAAGAACATTTCTGGGGCATCAGGTTTGTGAGACACTAGATCAAATAACTTAATTTTTTCCTCTTTGTACAACCAAAAATTCCTAGAAGGGAGTTCATCCCCTTCTGGTATGACCTGTCCAGGCATAGGAAACCTATTCAGGGGAGGACTGACAGCTCAAGTTTAGCCAAATGCCTCCTTATAGGGGATTTAAGTACTTGTATTCATAGACACATTTAGAGGATAGATGGAAGCTTTTCCAAGCAGAAACAAAAAAAAGTCAGAAGTCTTAAAGACATTACTAAATGAGATTATTCCTTGCTTTGGCTTACAGAATCCCTTCAAAGTAATAATGGACCATCATTTACTTCTGCCATTACACAGGGCAGCTCTAAGGCTTTAGGCATTAATTATTATCTATTCTTAGAGACCTAAGACTTTAGGTGAAGTTAGAACTGGTAAATCATACCTAAAACAGACTATTAGGAAATTGACACAGGAAACTTCCCAGTTTGGGCTACCAGTTTTACCTGTAGCCTTATTAATAAGAACCAGGACAGCACCAACACAGGTATCAACTTTCAGACCTTTTAAAATTTTGTATGGGTAACCCTTCTTCTGATCACATTCCTTAATTGACTCTGAGTCTTTAAAAGTCTATCAGTATACTACTTCTCTTCACACATTCCAATAAGCCATTTCTGAGTTTGGAATTCCTAGACTAAGTGCAGTAGAAACTCAACCCTCTTTTTTCCCCAGGTGCCCAGGTTCTTATACAAACTTATAAAGATAGTAACCTCCAATCTCAGTTACAGCCAATATGGGAGGGACCCTTTCCCAAATTAATGTCTACTCCCAAAGCCATCTAGGTACCTGGTACCTGGAGTGAAGGCATGGACTGCTGCTGCCACTGAGAACCCTGCCTACTCCTGCAGGAACCAATAGAGGATGTCAAATTTCTATTCAAATGACAATCAGATAAGTCATCATGATACTTTATTTCCTTTTATCTCTTCCCATTGATTTCTTGCCTACATGACCCCATTTTTCCCACTATTGAACTCATAGTTAAGATAACCAGTCACACGTCTTGTTGGATGTGCCCTAAAGGTGATCAAACCAGTGAGGAACTCCTCTTTTTTGCTCTGCCACCGAGTGTGGAAGATCTTCTGTAGATCTCCTATCCTCATTATTGTGGATATAAACTTATCATGGCACACAAATTTGTCCTGACCTCACAGGATGAGTGTGGCCAAAACAATGACAGCTTAAAGATAGATGCCTTATATGTAAAGATCAAAGTGGTCCTTCCTACTGCACAGGACATGCCAGGTCTGTAGGGGGATGACCCTGCCTCTGCTTCAAACATCTCCAGGAGTATCCATATTTTTAGGTTATCTTAATCTATATGTATAATACTTTACTTTTTAACTCTACTGCTCTTTTTCTGCAATCTGATGACCCCTCAGATAGTTATGACTATTATGACCAGTTACTTTGACCTGGGGAATCAAATTTCTAAGTACTTAAAGGATATAAAAATGAATACCTTTTCTCCTTTTGATAGCTCATATACCCAAAAAACTTTTATAGGTATAAGACACTACTGAGATGGTTATTAACAAGTCCAATTAACACACAGTGAAGGATAAAGACCAATTTAATATAACTACTCCTCCACAGAATATCATCCAGCTGTTATTCAGAAACCTTCTTTGTCAGAGGCCTCATCACACACATGATGGTGTGTCATCCCTCTACTCACCTTTATGTTCAAATGAATATTATTCAGGGCAATAGAAAATAATAGGAGTTATTTTTAAATGTGCTCTGTCCACATGCTAGGCCTATAAACTGCTGTTAATCTCACAAGCACTGGATATTTCCTCTATGTGGGTTAAATTATATCCAATAATACCCCAATTTTGGCACATTTGTCTGTACTATAGTTACCCTTCTCCCAGATGCTTCCCTCCTGCCTAAGGAAGAAATGGCAACCTTGGGTCAAATCTCCAATCATGACTCTTTCTTAGAACAATCCTTGTGCCATAAACCCTTGTGTTCTGGACATATTAGACAAAGAAAAAGTTATATTCATCTAAGTGTGTCCCCAAGGAATTGAGACTGAGGAGACCATGCTCCAGATAACCTTATATTGGAAGACCCTTCAGTAGAATATTGGAGAGGTTTCTTCTGGTTTGCTGGCATCCCTTTATTAGAGAGGTCAGTTCCTAATATTTCTGTCATGATGCTGCAATCTTGGCAAGCCACTGCTAATGCTATCAAAGTCCAACAGTGTCCTATCAACAGCCTCACAGATGTAGTATTCCAACATGGAGAGTGCTTTTACTAATAGCAGAAATGGGAGGCACTAGTGCACTACTAAAAGAGTCTTGCTGTTTTGGATTAACACTACTGGCCAGGTGGTATAAAATGCGGACATACTTAAAAGGAACATTAAGATAATTCAAATCCCCCAACTCTGAGGACAGCCAGAGGCAATGGTGAAAAACAATCATGAGGCGAAATCAACAGAAAAACTCTGGCAGTATGAATAACCAGAGTAGATCAACTCCCCCAAGGATCAATGGGGCAGAAACAGCACAAGACCCCATGCACAAACAAATAGCTGAGATGTCAGAAATTGAATTCAGGATCTGGATAGCAAATAAGATCAAATTAGAATTCCAAAAGTTATCTCAAGAATTCAATGGATTCAAAGACCAAATGACCAAAGATTTCGACACATTGAGACAAGAAGTTGCATCCCTCAAAGATCTGAGAAACACAGTAGAATCTCTCAGTAACAGAATGGAGCAAGCAGAAGAAAGGATTTCTGACATTGAAGACAAAGATTTCGAACGCTCCCAAACCCTCAAAGAAGAGAAATGGAGAGCAAAAACAGACCACTCTCTCAGAGAGCTCTCGGATAATTTGAAGAAAGTCAATATTCATCTTATAGAAATCCCCAAAAGTGACGAAGTGGCTTCGTGACAGAATCTCTTCTCCATGAGATTATGAAGAAGAACTTTCCAGACATGCCAAGAGATTCCGAAATACAGATAACAGACAGTTTCAGAACTCCAGCATGATTCAACCCAAATAAGACATCCCCCAGACACATCATAATCAATTTCACTAAAGTTAATATGAAGGAGAAAATTCTGAAAGCTGCCAGACGAAAGAAAACCATTACCTACAAGGGGAGGAATATCAGAATAACTGCAGATCTCTCTGCTGAAACCTTTCAAGCTAGAAGAGGATGGTCCTTGACTTTTAATCTCCTAAAACAAAATAACTTTCAACCCAGGATCCTGTATCCAGCTAAACTGAGCTTCATTTATGACGGAGAAATTAAGATAATTCAAATCATAAAGAACAAAGCCTTGGGTCATCATGGTTAAGTAATATCTTAGTATATTTTAAAACTCCTTTTGTATTATGGCTTATTTCCTGTTTAACCCCAATCATTATACTCACATTAAATTTTATGTTTGATCCTTGCATTTTTAATTGCATAGCAAGGTTTATTTCTTCTTGCATAGAGGCTATCAATATGCAGATGTCAGTCATCAATGAATACCAGCTTTTATAACAGCCTGATACCCATCCACATGAAGACACCTATGTGTATGGGCCACTAAGGAGCACATCAACTCCACCTCCATGTCTAATTCCAACTTAGCCCATCTATCACAGCCCTTTGGATGGTCATCTACCACTGCCCTGACAGAGAGCTTGTTGCAGAGCCCAATGGTCATGCTGCCCAATTTCAACAGGAAGCAGCCACAGTAATAAGCTGCCCATTTCCCAAAGAACTTGGGTGTGCAAATCAGAGGGGGCAATGTTGGCCAGTTAGTTGAAACATGAGCAGGGTAGAGAGAGTTAGGCTATTCTGGCCTGTTTTAGGAACAGGATTGATTCAGATTCTGTGGTTGAGCTATTTTGAAAATAACAATTTATCAGTGCCCTAAGGGACTTCTAATATGGGCAGACAGATCCAGTCTGACTGACCTGGGCTGTTTTAGGACTAGGGTTGATCAAGATCCTGGGTGGAGCAATCAGAAAATGAGTAAAAAGAAAAAAAGGAACTTTCCAAGGAGCAGTTGATTTTTCTCAAAATTGTACATAAATCTAAAAACTGTCTTTTTGCAGAGCCTGCAGTCTCCAAGATGGGGCTGAGCCAGCCATACAGGTTGTTAATAAACTTTATTTTCCTTGCTAAATTCTTACTAGTTTTTCCAATTATTTTGCTGACTATCTTGAGCCACCACGCTTATCTAACAGAAGGAACAAGCTAGAGGCATCACATTACCCGACTTCAAAATATACTATAAGGCAATAGAAACCAAATAGCATGGTGCTAGTATAAAAATAGACACATAGTTCAATGGAATAATATAGAGAAGGCAGAAATAAAGCACATATTTACAGCCAACTGATATTCAACAAAGCTGACAAAAACTTATACTGGGGAAAGGGAACCTGCTTCAATAAATGGTGCAAGGAAAACGGAATAGCCACCTGAGAACAATAAAACTGGACCTCTGTATCTCACCACATGCAAAAATCAATGCAAAATTGATTAAAGACTTAAACACAAAGTTTTATACAAAAATACTAGAAGAAAACCTGCATTTATCTACACAAAGAATTCATGACTAAGACCTCAAAATCATAGGCAACAACAGAAAAAATAGACAAATGTGAATTAAACTAGTTTCTGCATAATACTCAACAGAGTAAAGAGAACACCTATTTAATGGGAGATAATACTTGCAAACTGCTCATCTGACAGGGGACTGATATTCATAATAACACAAGGAACTCAAACAATTCAACAGAAAACCAACTCTAAATAATCTCATTAAAAATTGGGCAAAGGACAAGAATAGACGTTTCATGAAAGAAGGCATGCAAATGGCTGACAAGTCTATGAGAAAAATACCAAACTTCACTAATCATCAGAGAAATGCAATTCACAACCACAAGGAGCTATCATCTTACCCCAGTTGGAATGCTGTTAATAAAAAGACAAAAAGCAACCTGTTGGTGAAGATGTAGTGTAAAGGAAACTCATGCATTATTAGAAGGAATGTAAATTTATACAACCACTATGAAAAACAGAATGAGGATTTTTTTTTTTTTTTTTTGCAGTTTCTTGGCTGGGGCCTGGTTTGAACTTGCCACCTCCAGTTTATGGGGCTGGTGCCCTACTCCTAGAGCCACAGGCACCGCCTAAGAATGAGGATTTCTTACAAAACTGAAAATAGATTGCCATTTGACCTGATGATCCCACTACTGGGTATTTATCCCATAGAACAGAAATCAGTGTATCAAAGGGAGACATGCAATTGCAAGTTTATTTCAGCACTACTTACAATAGCGAAGATATGGAATCGAAGTAAATGTTCATCCATGGATGGATAGGTAAAATGTGTGTGTGGGTGTATATTATATATATTCCTAAGAAAGAATAAAATCATGTCATTCGCATCAACACATACGGAACTGGAAGTCATAATCTTAAGACAAAACAAGTCTGGGAGAGAAAAGAATTTTCTCACTTGTTCTCATTTATATATGGAAGCTGAAAACTTGGTCACATCAAGGTAGAAAGTAGAAAAATAACTGAGAAAGGTGAGTTGAGGGAGGGGGAAGGATGAAAATGAGTAAGTTAAAGGGTACAGGCAAGCATTCCGTAAGATAGTAGGGATACATTCAGTGTTTGATAACAGAGTAGTGTGATTAAATAAAAATATGTTATCCTTGGGTTATAGACGCCCTAAATTCCCTGACATGATCACTACACATTATATAATGCAACACAATTTCACTCCATAAACCTGAAAACATTTTAAAGTTTTTGTGGTTATAAAATAATACAAATTTATAAAATTTCAAAAGATACAGAAATGAAGCAAACGTGAAAGTTTCCCATAATTTCAGTGCACTTAGTTATGAAGTAATTGTGTGAGATGTTGAAAATATTATAATGATCTTCCATTATTATAGTGTCATTTAAACATAGCTTAAATCACTGCATCCAAATAATTAAGTCAATTTAGTTGTATTAATTCTTATGAGATGATCTTCTCTGGCTGATTCACAATACCTTTTAGCACGTAAAGGGCTCTAAAAAATCCTGTGACAAATAAATCTTTCATTTAACTCAATGCTTCTCTAAATGATTTACCATCCAAGGCTTTTGTTCACCTAATTTCTGTAATATCTTCTAGAATTGCTATTCTATGAAACAGTCTTTGGTAAGTCCTGACTTTTACTTTTGATTTTCATATGCATCCTATTAATATTATTAAATGGAGTAGTGTTTTAGTTCATTTTGTGTAGCTATAACAGAATATTTTAGATTTTGCAATTTATAAAGAAAAGAGATTTACACAGCTCATTGGTCTGGAGGCTGAGAAGGCCAAGAGCATGGCTCTGACATTTGGAAAGGGGCTTCGTGCTGAATCCTGACGTGGCAGAAAGGACAGAGTCTGGGACAAAGGTAAAGGCACCGGGAGCTGGGATGGCTTGGTGACAATCCACTCACAAGATAACCAACCCACTCCTATGGTTATACCAGCATCCCGTTTATGAGGGAGGAACCATCATGATCCAATAACCTCTTTTTAGGCTCCATTTCCCAACACTGTTTCTTTGGGGATTAAGTTTCCAACATTCAAACTTTTGGGGGACACATCCAAACCATAGCAAATAGTTAAACTAATCTGAGATTTACTATCTAGTTTAGTCAGCAAGTAAAATGAAGTACAAACCGAGTGGCTGGCCTTTATGCACAAGGCGCTGCTGTTGTATTAGTTTTCTAGGCCTACAGTAAGAAACCATCACAACCTGAATGGCTTGAAAACAGGTATGGTTTCATGGTTCTGGAAGCTACAAGTCTGAGATGCAGGTGTCAGCGGTGTTGATTCCCTCTGAGGCTGGGAGGAACATCTGTTTTATATTTTTCTTCTAGCTTCTGGTGCTGTTTTGGCAATCTCTTTCATTCCTAGTCTTGTGGATGTATAACCCCTATCTCTGCCCTTGTCATCACGTGGAGTCCTGTGTTCATACCCAAATTTCCCTGTCTATTATCTAAGGACACAAATCACACCAGATTGGGACTCACACCGAAGACCTCATCTTAATTTAACTAATTGCTTATGCAATGGCCCTATTTCCAAATAAATGTCAATGTATAGTTTTTTGGAGGGGACATAGTTCAACTCATAATTACCTTTCTGAGAGAAGAAATGAGCATTATATGAAACCCTTTAAGTCAGTCTTGCAGACACATTTTCAGGAAAATGGGAAATATTATAAAGTAAGATGGTTGGATAGTATTAAAAATAGAGGCTCTAAAAAAAAAAGACAAAGTAGAGGCTCTGATTATTCAAAAATGAAAGAGAGGCGGTATAATGGCCATAAAACTATGCAGAAATTATAAAAATGCTCAAAAGTATATTTTCACAGAAAAGAACATGTGTATAAAACTTTGGGCAGTCACTGGATCCTCTCATTATATTGTACTTATATATTAATGAAGAATTTATCAACTTTGTACTCTGACATGCTGTAATTATTGTAGGAGTTTATATTTCAAAATATAACTTCTTTAAATGTTATCCCCAAACAGTCACCATTCTATCTATACATTATTTAACTGTAGTTAATGTATCCTCCAAAATTTCATATGTTGGAAACTTAATCTCCATTGTAACAGTGTTGGAAGGTGGAGCCTAATGAGAGGTGAACGGGTCATGATAGGCCCTCTCATACACTGAGATAATGCTGTTGTCACAGGAGTGGCTTAGTTGTCTTGTGAGTGGATTGTTACAAAGCCGTTGCAGCTCCTGGTGCCTTTCCCTTTGTTTTAGGTTTTGTTCAATCTGGAATAACCGCAAAGAGCCTATGGGACATGCCTATTTAGCACGGGAACACCTGGAACAAAGAATGTGCAGAATATCACTTTAATAAATGCACAAAGAGGAGCACCTAACTAAAATCTTTGTCATTTTTAATTCTCTAAATTCTCCGCATGCAGAATTGTGAATGGTGAGTGTTCAATAATTGGTTATGAAATATTTTGAGTGAATGAAAATGAATTATGGTGTTCGATAAGTACCACTCATTTCTAGTCAATTCCCTCATAGATACCTATGAGATGTGACTTTGCTATCAAATAATTCTAGTATCAAATCCCAACCCTGGAATTCATTAGCTGTTATATTTGTAAATTACTAAGATATTTTAAACTGCACTTTCCTTATCTGTAAAAAGGGATGATAATTCCTCTAAGTAAAATTTCTCTTTTTAATACCAGCCATTATTATAATATTTCACCTACAGGAAAACTACAGCTTCATAACTAATCTACATAACTGATTCATGTACTCCTCTAATTCATTCTCCACCCCACAGTCAGCTGTTTACCTCTGCCTCTTCCAGTGTTTCCCTACCGCACTAAGACTCATACCTGCATTTCTTCCAGATAAGATCCCTGATTTGTTTCAGTCCTCTTAAACAATGCACGCTCTAGTCTTACTAAGCAATTTAATTTTCCACATAGCTCTCTGCTTTCTTTTTTCTGTAAATGTATGTACGACATTGTACCATCTGCCTACAATCATCACCCTGTGGACCGCCTCTTCTGTACTCATTCACCTATTTTTTTCTTTTCTTCCTAACTCACTTGATTAAAGCTGAGTTTTCTTTTAATCTGGATTTTTTTTTTTTAAATGCCTTTGGGAAAATGTACGGCCCCCTTATAACATTTGTCTTGTAGGCACTCTGGGCTTTATCTGATTCTAATACTCACCATGTGGCATTCAAACCTTCACAAAACTTTACTCTTTGCTTATATCCCCGGTGCCGTCCCTGACACCTTGGTTTGTAATGAAAGTTATTTGTTGTAAGTGAAAATAAGTTGACATTTGTAAAACTCAGAGTACTGTTATTGGCATCAAGGATAAATAAAGCCCCCATTTAAATCTTAGGATTATAAACTATTAGAATCACTTGTATAATAAAAATGAGGTATCCATATACCTCATATACACATGAGGTATATGAATCTAAAGACAAGAAAAGGATAAAAATAGTATGTTTTAATTTCAGTAATATATAACATAATTATGAACTTTATAAATTAAATTTATAAACTGTAATTTCCTCCACTAAATCTTATGATTGTTTTCAATTACATAAGATGTATTTCACAAAATTTGATGTGTGTTTCAATAGTAAAATCTAGTTTTAGACCAGTAAAGGCAAGGTCTTAGAGTAAAATCTGATAGCAATGGAGTCATAGCATTTTACCCTGAAGGGCAGCAAACCATGACCAGGAAAACTGTCGCAGCTGAGATAGGCACACAGGTGACTCCAATTTAATCTTGTTTGACACTTTTGCCTTGGGTAGAAAAGGTCAGTTTCTTTCTCTCTCCTCTCCCTTTCTTAGCTTACTGGGTGTGTTTCGTTTTGCTTACTAGCACAGAAGAGAAGGAAACTGTAATTTAGTGTCTGAGTAAATAAGATTCCTCTAGATCCATTTTCCCTATTCTTTAATTATAGATGATTCCCTTTCAGCAGAAAGTCTCATGTTTCTGACATCATACTTTGCTTTTTCAAAGCTGAAACTTGGGATATTCATTTCTCATGATAAAAATTTGTTTCCTTTGTTTTGCTTTTGGTCTATGGCGATTGCATAAGCCTGAGATGCTCAATTTCCTAAAATGTTATGTTTATTACTAGAAAATTATTCCTGCTCTCTATCCTTAGGTATCATACCTTGGACAGACAATACTAATTCTTAGCTACCTTTAGAGAAATATTATTCAGTCTTGGCTACATATTAGAATCACTTGGACAGCTTTTTAAAAAGAGACAAATGTTTAGGCTACACTAGACCCATTAAATTGCAATCATAGGGACTGGGACTACAGTAAAAATATTTGTTTTACGCTTCCTCGAGTGATTATAAAGTGCATCCAAGAAGGAGCTTCATATAATCCTTACGGCTTATAGCTAGTTACAAATCAAAATCATTTGTCCTTGTTTTCATTCCAAGCCTACCAATGTCCCCAAAAGTTCTGATGCTACTGTTTCCTCATCCCTTTTCCCCTGTTGAAAAACTATTTTTGTCCTAGTGATTTAAAAAAGCTGTGTAGAAGTGCAAAAAAGAAAGTAAAAGACCCCTGTGATTCCAGTGCTTGGAGAAAAGGGACCGTGGGGACTATTGTTAAAATTTTATACATTCATACACAATTTTAAACTTTGCAGTACTGTATACTGTTGTATGAGCACAGGTCACTGTCTGTTGCTGTTTTAAGATTAAATCTTGCTTTATTAGAGGAGATAGCAAGAGATCACCTTGTTTCAACTCCTGCTTTTGTTAAAGTATGATATTAAAAAAAAAGAATCCAGCACACTTAGAACCCCGACTCAAGTGTAACAAAGTTGATATATGTAACTAAAATATTTGTACCTAGTAATATTTTGAAGTAAAAAAAAATCCAGAATATATCACCAAGGAAATGGCAGGTAAAATAATTTTTTCAAAGTCATATAGCTCTTGAGTTGAATCACATTCTCCATCTCCTCCTCACTGCTGTTACCATGATGCCTATCTTTTGAATTACTATAGACTTCTCTACCTTATGAAATTACCTTAAATTCATATCACTTTCATACTAGATACTAATATAATAATTTTTAAATGTCTATAAAATCATTTCTATCTAAACTTTTGTCACTCATATTAGTGCTACTACTCTACTGCTAAGATTCCGGTTAGGATGAGACTCTTGGCGCCCTGTGAATTACAGCCTGTGACTTTCTGTCCATTTCCAGTCTTTCTATGTCCCCTAACCCTGACTACTAGGACAGTCACTTGTAACCTCTAAACATGGAAAACTTATATTCCTAATCCTGGCCCCTAAATTGGACCAGAATTGTTTATCAGTCCTCCTAGAAATATAACAAAAACTACCTTTCATCCTATTAACAAGCACGTTGTTTAATTAAAGAAAAGTTGGGCCGTCTTGTCGAGTGAAGTGATGGCTTACGATGAATGCCATAAAGAATTTACGTTCATTCATATCATCATAATTATAATGGTATCATGGGGTAAAATTCTTTTCTTACAGAATACACGATTCCCCAGTTATGATGGTAGAGTTCTAAAAGTTAAAATTTAAATAAGACTGGCCCCCAATGTTGTGGTGACCCTACCTAATATTAATTAAGCCTAAATTTTGAGTAAATTATCTTCAAACTGGTTTAAAAGTTAATGAGATAATAATCACCCAGGAGAGAGCAGCATGATTTCAATAGTATAAAACAGCAGCAGTCTGGCTAGATTGTGTCTTTTTCTCTTATTCTAGATCTCAGGCCTGCTTAATTGACTTAAAACATTATGGTTCAAATGGATTCAAGGTTGCTAATATGCCCATAATGTGGATAGAATTGAATTAGATCTAGAGTGTTTTAGGCACAGGATGTGAACATGGTTGAAGTAATGTGAGAAACAAATGCTAATTTCTAATGTTGCACAGTTGGACATGAATGTTCAGTTGCCCTAATAGAATGTCAGGAAACTTGGGAAGTTTATTTATCTAAGTTAATAGCATAATTGTTAGAAAGCTATGATATTGGTAGTATTGATAGAGCTTTTATAAACATATAAATAACTACCCCTAAAACTGGGGAAGAGGGTTTTGCCTTTCTAATAATTACTTATAATAAAGTGAACAAAAATTGAAATAGAAAATGTGGGAAACACACAAGCAAGACAATAAACATGATGATATATCCTTGATGTGATTTTCTTTTTTGACTTACTCTGTTAAGAGCATTCCCTGTCATATTTTAAGTGCTTTCATGTTTCTTTAATTTATAGTTTTATTCTGCATGCAAAGGTAAAACCAAAAAAGCAGTGTGAAAGCTTTAAGTGTGTAATATTCAGGATTCTGTATAACACAACCTTATATACTATGAAAGAAAAACTGAGATTAAAAAAGAATTTGCCACACAAATAACGAGCATAGAAGATGATGTTCTGAATATATTAAAAAATTTCTTAGTAGAAAAATTGTGAGTCTTGAAGAAAATAATTTACAACATAAAGAATATAAACTTCTTACATATATGAAAAAAGTGCTGACCATATTGGTAGTAATTTAACAAATGAAAATTTAAATGAAAAATAGAATTGATTTTTATGGTTATTAAATTTATAAACATAATTATGTTAATATAATATTGATTGGAAAGTAAAGTAAAATAAGCTTTGGGAAGATAATATATATATTTATCAAGAACTTTAAAAATGTATATACTATTTTACATCAGAATTAAACTTCTAGAAATTTGCTTTTATGAAACAGGGATGTGTAAACAGATACTATCTGCTCTTTTTTAGTACACGTTTTTATCCTGATCTAAACAGAAATATATTTTAACAAATAGTGGCAGTACAGTTAGATTGTCACGTGTGAAAAACGTGAACTTCAATCCTTAAATTTTTGTTAATATACTGAAATTAACTCAAACTGAATCAAAGAACCCAATTTATGAACTCAAACTACAAAATGCAAGAAGAAAACATAGGAGATTTGGGGTTTGGTACAGATTTCTTAAAAATGAAGCACAAAATAAAACAATAAATCACTAAATTGTAGTTTAAAGAAAGCTTTTGCAATTTGCAAGGCATTGTTATGAAAATGGAAGCTACAGATTGGGACAAACCATACAGTAAAACATAGATCCAACAAAGGACTTGGGTCTAAAATAATAAAGAACTCTTACAACTTAACAAGAAGGGAACAAATTATTAAATTAAAAAAAGATAGATTTGAGCAATACTGTTTAGATGGCAGTAGAGCTCCCAAATTAGATGGCAAATAACACACTAGAGATTAACCACTAGAATACCTAAAATTGAGGAGACTGACCATATCTCTGCTGATGGGAATAGAAAGTGATGCAAACACTTTGCAAAACAGATTTACAGTTTATTTTCTTAAAGGTACACAACATGATTTTTGTGGTAATGTTGCCAAGCATGCAAATATATTCCAATCATGAGAAAAACTTTAAGTTTAAGGACATTGTTAATTGAAGGACATTCTACAAAATAATTGATCATCATTCTCCAAAGTGTAAAAGTCATGAAAAGAAAGACAGACTAAGACCTCTCCCAACGAGTCTAAGGAGAACTAACATAATATGGGATTCTCAATAAACTCTCAGAACAGTAAAAGTTACTAATGAAAAATGTGGTGAAATTCAAATGAGTGTGCCAATGTTAATTTCATGATCTTGATAATTATACCCAGGTTACATAAAATTGTATGTAACCAGGTTACATACCAGGTTAACATTATGGAAATTGGAGGAGAGATATAAAGAAACTATACCATCTTTGAAACTTTCCTGTAAGTCTAAAGGTCAAAATAAAAAGTTTGTAAAAAGTTGCAATAGAAAAGTTAAACCTACACTTACTATATGACTTACTATATTTCAATCCTGATATTTCCTCAGGAGAAACAAACGTATATGTTCATATAAAGACTGATGCACTTGACGTTCACAGCAGCTTTCTTTGTAATAGCCAAGGACTGGAAATATACAAAACCAAAACCTGAAAACATGTACATCTTAAAGTGCATCAATTATATCTTTAAAATGCTTTAAAATGTCTAAAAATATCAGTGATATATTTTCAGTCCCTTAAAGTGAAAAATACTGAGACAAGTGGATAAATTGGATTCCCATATTAGGCTTGTGTCTGAGAGACCCAATGCTAAATTCTAGTTTTCTGAATATGCTTACCTATTATATACCATAAAAATCAATGTTGAGTACTTCTTTCCTGATTATATTTTATTATATAGAAATTTTATGATGTTATTTGAAAGATGTAGTGTTTATAGTTTTGGAAACTATGTTCAAATCAGCATTTAGTGCAATTTACTTTTCTATCTTATCATAAATTCTGTATAAAATAAAATTGAATGAGAATTAAGAAAATAAGAAAACGAATAACAACTTTAAAAGTTTTATATTGATATTTACTATTTTTTATCCTAAATAGTTATCTTATTCTTCTAAATTTATTATAATTTTTATTTTCTAATGATTTAGTTTAAATGAACACCAAACAACTTAATAGCACAGAAGTTAAAGATATTTACATGCTACTTACAACCTATAAATTTATAGGTTGGCTTATAAATTGATATGTAAAGGTCATAAAGAGTATGGAAATACTAAGAAAAAGATTCTAAGGATTCAATCAAAATTGGATTGTATGTTTACACAAATCATTACTTCATGGCACTGTGTGAATCCTATAATTTTCTTGGTCCTTGGATGACATGTTCAAATATAAATTGTATTATTGAGACCTAGATTTCAGTGTACATGGTTCTCCTTCCAAATTAAGCATTAGACTATAACATTATAATGTCTAAGATTCCCCTCATAATTCATTTTTTCCTTCCATCAATATGTGAGCTTACATCACAGATTGACTTTTTTGATAGTTTATCACACACATCATGTAAGGACTTTTTGTTTTTTTCATATACTCACTTGGAAATTTTTGGCATTTATTTACTTCATTTTTAATTCTCTTTGTATTTCAGTGAATATTTTCTGGCCATTATATGAACTAATTACATGAACTAAAATAACATTTGATTTTTAAAAAGTATGCTAAAATACTTATTTGAATGAATGTTGTACTTTAAAAATAATAGCTTGGAAATTCTACATTTATTCCAATCTTGAGTAAGTTATTTCAAACTTCTGTCTTAAAATTATCTGAAAAAACAATGGTTCATTTAAAAAATTAATAATTATTTATCCTTTGTTTTAAATTATTCAAATTTAATTTTAAATCTAATCTAAGTTATTTTGATATAATAAAAAAATTTCATTTTAAACAAGATATTACGATAAGATTGTATTCCGTTACTTTAAGAAATTTAAAATGTACACAGAATTATTGTAAAACAAATTCATTGCTTCCAAAGATGAGTTTTTCTAGGGAAATACTCTTAGAATAGTTTCTAGAATATTTTATTTAAAAGACTAATTTTACAATAACAGTTCATATAAAATGATGTGTGTGCTACGAGGGATCTAAAAATGGCATGCGTTGTCTAGATTTATCTGTGGAATTTAGAGTGCTTAAAATTTTTTTGTAACAAATACCTATAACATTAAAATCTATCTATAATTCCATCTGTATAAATACATTATGATATATACATATATAATATAACACATATAGATAAACACACACACACCCCTCCCTCATTTTCCCATATGCATTTCCCCAACCCCCTAATGTAGGTATCAAATAGAATGTGACAGGACAAATGTAACATGTCTGTGTATTTATCCCTATTGGTATTTCTTTTTTTTTTTGTAGAGACAGAGTCTCACTTTGTCACTCTTGGTAGAGTGCCATGGCATCACACAGCTCACAGCAACCTCCAAATCCTGGGCTTAGGCGATTCTCTTGCCTCAACCTCCTGAGTAGCTGAGACCACAGGCGCCCTCCATAACGCCTGGCTATTTTTTTGCTGCAGTTTGGCGAAGGTTGGGCTTGACCCCGCCACCCTTGGTATATGGTGCTGATGCCCTATCCACTAAGCCACAGGTGCCGCCCAAAAGTCGTCGACTTCTTTTTTTTTTTTTTTTTTTAAGAGTCTTACTTTGTCATCCTTGGTAGAGTGCTGTGGCGTCACAGCTGACAGCAACCTCTAGCTCCTGGGCTTAGGTGATTCTCTTGCCTCAGCCTCCCCAGTAGCTAGGACTATAAGCCCCCGCCACAATGCCCGGCTATTTCGTTGTTGTTGTTGTTGTTGCAGTTTGGCTGGAGCCGGGTTTGAACCCACCACCCTCGGTTTATGGGGCTGGCGCCTTACTCAATGAGCAACAGGCGCCGCTGCTATTGGTATTTCTTTATGTATAATCTTCTGTTTGATTAATATTTTGTATAAGTATCATTAGGATTCTAGATATTTGGATTTGAAGTCTCATTTATTTTAAGCTGTGATCTTACCCACATTACCTAAACTTTGAGTCTTTTAAAAAAGTTTTTATATTTTGTATTGATATATAATATTTTACATACTTGTGGGGTACATGTGCTATTTTGATAGATGCATACAAAGTGTGATTATCAAATCATAGTATTTAGGATATCCATAACCTTAAACATTTATCATTTCTTTGTGTTGGGAAAATTTCAAATCTTCTAGCTATTTTAAAATAGATAATATATTATAAACTGTGGTCATCGTACTGTGCTATTGACTATTAGAACTTATTCCTTTTATTTAACTGAACGTTTGACCCCATTAACTAACCTTTCTTCATCCCTCTCTGTCATGCACAACCCCTTCCCAGTCTCTGGTACCCATCATTCTATTCTCTCCCTCCATGAGATCGATTTTTTTTTTTTTTTTTTGCAATTGGTGGGGGCCAGATTCAAACCCACCACCCTCGGTATATGGGGCCAGTGCCCTTACTCACTGAGCCACAGGCACTGCCCCCCCATGAGATTGATTTTTGAGCTCCCACATATGAGTAAGAATACCTGATATTTGTCTTTCTGTGCCTGGTTTATTTCACTCAGCATAATGACCTCCTATTTCATCCATGTTACTGCAAATGGTAGGATTTCATTCTTTTTTGAGGCTGAATACTATATCACTGTGTATACCTACCACATTTTCTTTATACATTCACCCACTGATGGACACTTCGGTTGATTCCATATCTTGGTGATTCTGAATAATCCTGCAATAGACAGGGGGTGCAGGCATTCTTTCCACTGATTTTCTTTCCTTTGAATAAATACTCAGTAATAGGATTCCTGGATCATATGATAGCTTTTAGTTTTGAGAAATATCCCTGCTGTTTCCATAATGATTATATTAATGTATATTCACACCAGTTGTACATAAGAGTTCCCTTTTCTTCACATCCTTAATGGCAATTGTTATTTCTCATCTTTTTTATAATAGCCATTCCAACTGGGGTGAGATGATAGCTTAATGTGGTTTTGATTTCCATTTCCCTGACGATTAGTGATTTTTAACATGATTTTCATGCATGTGCTGGCCAGTTGTGTGTCTTCTTTGGAGAAATGCCTATTCAGACACTTTGTCCAATCATTAATGAGATTCTTAAGTTGAGTTCCTCATATATTGTGGATATTATTCTTTTGTCTGATGAAATTTGTAAGTGTTTTCTTCCATTCTCTGTCATTTCCTCTGCTGTGCAGAAGCTTTTTAGCTTAATACTTATCTATTTTTCTTTTTGTTTCCTGTACTTTTAAGATCTTAGCTATTGAATCTTTGCCTAGACCAATATTCTGGAGCACTTCCTCTGGGTTTTCTTCTAGTAGTTTTATAGTCTTTGGCCTTATGTTTAAGCTAAGTGTATTTAAAGTCTGTTAGTAATTACAGAGTTCATTAATTTATTAGTAATGTGGCCCTAAGTCCATTACCTTTTTTTGGCAGCCATCTTTATGCTCAGCTTATAGTCCAACAAAACTTTTTTTAAGACCTAGAATTCTAGGCTTTATCTCCCTATTACATGTTTGTGCCATAGAAAAGTGAAATGTCATTTTCTTAGATTTTAAACTTTGAGTCTTAAATCTGCATTGTATATTGCAAAGAGTATTTTCCTTATTTGAGGGTTGGATAAGAGAATGGGTGTGATCATCTAACGGAGGGCTGATTATACAACAGAAATTTAGCACATTTATTATCCCAAGCCCCATCATTTCTCTTTCATCTAGACACAAGACCAGCATTTAGACCTGGGTTTGGCTATTTGAATTCCATGGATGAGGCTACAAAGGTGGTTCTAGATCAAGACAGGTTTTTGGCTGGTAGAAAGACTCTTGCTATATCTTCACATGGCCTCAGCAGGGCTCTCACTTCCTTTCTTAAGGATGCTGTGCCTGGTCTCTGACTCCACAGAATGCCACATAGTCTTCTGATGTGTAGCCCTGCCACCTCAGAACCCTGCCTATGATAAGTACTCATCTTCGCCACATAAAAAAAAAATACCACCCAATTTATTTTTGTATTTCTGGAGGATCCAACTTTATTTCATTCATCTGTCAACTAGCCTCCAATCTGTAGATCCCAAACTGGAAAGTTCTAGTTTTGTCTCTAGGCTAAGTTTTTAAGATCAATGGCCAGTTAACTCAACATGGGGATTTATCAATTAGATATTCTGATCTAAACCTTTCTTCTTTTCAGCAGGGAGAGGGGAAATGTTCCCAAGTATTGATAAGGAACTTATTACCAAGAAAATAAGCTGGAGTTAATTTCTTAATCAGGTTATTGTGCCAAACAAAATTTTCATAAGTAGTGTGGTGATGCTCAAGCATGGGGGAGTGTGGGGGTGAAATTCTCATATGTCTGAACTTACATCTGCTTGATCAATTAGTACCATTACACCTCATTATTCGAGCTGATATTAAGCAATAGTAAAGACTCCAGTTGATTTGTAATTGAGATATAGATATATTTACCATGTTTAACAAGGTGCTAGTTCACTGGCTCCTAGATGTCTTTTGGTAGGAATAAATTGCCTTTGCAGGGAGGACTTTTTAGAAAGATGTTTGTATGTTAGTGTTTGGGGAAAAGGTAAGGGATTGTTTTCAAAGGACAATAGGGAAGAATCATAAGGCATCTGTTTCCTTAGCTCCAATTCTGAGCTCTACCTTTCTAGCAAAAGCTAAGACAATTTTCGTGAGGAAATTTAGCAGAATTTTGGATATCATCAGTGTAGACAGTAAGATGACAGCCTATGACAGAGAGGAAAAGGTATCTATTTACGTATGCACAGAAATTGGAAAGATTTGAGATTTTAAGGGTGCAAGGACTTAAAAACACACAGGAGTAGTGGCATTAGCAAGGAAAGTCATGTGTGCAATGCAGTGGGCAGAGTGGATGATGTGCATCTGGATGCCCTCAGAATATTGCAGAAGACACTTGGTTGTTGTCTGGATGCCTAAGTCAGGTAGAGTCAACAAGTTAGGAAGTTCGGTCTCATTAATGTCCAAGGAATTAAAGAGGCTTGGGGAAATTTAGGGTTGCTGAATTATTTAGAGGAGAAGAACAGAGTGCTTACATCATGTTTACTGAAAATCTATTTATTCAATTTATACCAGTCACAAAGATATAAATTCAAGATTGTCTTCCCCTGTTAATTTCAAGGTACACAAGCAGCAGAAATGGAATCTTTTCTGTTCTTGACCCATTGAGTGCTGAAGGGGTTTCCTGAGCCATATTAGCTTCTCTCAGGTGAGCACAATATGCAAAAAAGACAAAAGGCAATCAAAGAGTTATAGAGGTCTAGCTTCCTGAGCTTATTTTGCAGACTAGATTGAGGGCAGGTACTCCAGTTGATGAGCTGTTAATAAAACTTTGTCCCTTTTACTGCTTTCTTTAGCTATCACCAAGCCTAGAAATATCACAATCAATCACTCAGGTCTTATTTAAATGGCCATAAAAAAGTGAAAGAATGAAGAAAGTGGTCCACAGGATCTGGAAAGGTCAGAGATCAACTCTATCACAGCATTTATATCTGACTTTATTTTCAGCCTGCATTCACATAATGTGTTTCTTTGAACAGAACTGTTAGATATAACTTTTTTCCTATGACAAGCAAATATTCCTGAGTATAGAGATAAGACCAAGAAGGAAAATCATATTAAATTCCCTCTTATTTTGGTAAGGTATAACAATGTATCACCATATTCCTGTCATTATGTTTTACTTTCTCTACTGGCTTAGGTCTGTGTGAACAATAAGAACATCTTTCATCTGAAAGATAAGGGATTTTTTTAGACAGCCAAGAATCCCAAACTGTGTAGGGATAAAATGTGTTAGGAGAAAATATACTTGGTAAATTAAAGAATTGGCTCTCCCTATTTAGTATTTGTAAAATGTCTTCACTTCATTAGAAAAAGATTGGCAGGTAGTTAATCCTTCATTTAAGAGTCTCAATGGAGAATTCTCCAAGGAACAAATTCTTAATAATTCTTTGGAAGTTCAACATTTAATTAGGATGAAATTTTCAACTGAAGGCCATTAGGCATCTTCCACCTTCAAAAGTGTGGAGTGAAGAGTTGAAAATAAAGAGGGAGGTATTTGTAAAGCACACGTTCATGGATCTAGTTGCTGCATCTAAACTAGATGTGCTTTTCACCACCAATTCTTTCTTCCACACTCTCAACAAGGAACTGAAATTTAGGCAATGATAAGGAAATGAGAAATGAAATGAGAAAATAGCTAAATATCAATTTTAGGAATCTATATGGGAGCTCTAAAGGTAGATCTTCAGATGAAAACTAGTGAGTTAAAGTTATAATCATTAGAAGCCAGGAAGAAGTATGCATCTTACAGAGATAGTTATCCTACATAGTTATCCTACACTGGTTAAAATCATGGCTTTTGGAGTCAAACCTGTAGAATACTAGTTTCAACACTTTGTTGGTTGCTGTTTTAGCTTTACAGTCTGTGGTATGACAATAGGCAAACACTTATATTCTCTACAAAAAGTATCATCATCATATAGTACTTAACATTCATGGATGCTCTGCAGTGATACAAAGTGCTTAGCATGTGGCCTAGAATAAAGTAAGCATCTAAATATTGCTTCCTACTGTTATTACTATCATTATTAATGTAAATGCTACCATTATAAGAACAATGATCATTACTGAGAAATAGAACTAGTAGTAATAATAGTAGTAACTTAGGCTACCTGAAAGGAAAAGTAGTGGAGGGCACCGAGGACTAGTTTTTTCTTTTTGTTCTCATCCCTATTCAACAAACGGTGCTGGGAGACCTGGATATCCACATGTAAAAGACTGAAACTAGACCCACACCTTTCTCCACTAACAAAAATTGATTCAAGATGGATAAAGGACTTAAATTTAAGGCATGAAACAATAAAAATCCTCAAAGAAAGAATAGGAAAAACACTGGAAGATATTGGCCTGGGAAGACTTTATGAGGAAGACTGCCATGGCAATAGCAACAACAGCAATAATAAACAAACGGGATTTAATTAAATTGAAACGTTTCTGTACAGCCAAGGAGACAACCACCAAAGCAAATAGACAACATACACAACGGGAAAAGATATTTGCATATTTTGAATCATACAAAAGCTTGATAACCGAGATCTATACAGAACTTCAATTAATCCACAAGAAAAAAACCAACAATCCCATACATCAATGGGGAAGAGAGATGAATAGACTCTTCTCTAAAGACGACAGACAAATGGCCAGCAAACATATGAAAAAATGCTCATCATCCCTAATTATTAGAGAAATACAAATTAAAACCACCCTGAGATATCATCTAACCCCCACAAGAATGGCCTATATCACAAAATCTCAAACTGCAGATGCTGGTGCGGATGTGGAGGGAAAGGAGTACTTTCACACTGCTGGTAGGACTGCAAACTAATACAACCTTTTTGGAAAGAAGTATGGAGAAACCTCAAAGAACACAACCTCGACCTCCCTTTTGATCCTGCAATCCCATTACTGGGCATCTATCCAGGAAAAAAAACCCTTTTATTATAAAGACACTTGTACTAGGCTGTTTATTGCAGCCCAATTTATAATTGCTAAAATGTGGAAACAGCCTAAATGTCCTTCACCCCAGGAATGGATTGGTAAGCTGTGGTATATGTTTACCACAGAATATTATTCAGCCATAAAAAATGTAGATTTTGCAGCATTGGTACTAATCTGGATGGAGGTGGAACATATTATTCTTAGTGAAGCATCACAGAAATGGAGAAATATGAATCCTATGTATTCAATTTTGATATGAGGACAATTAATGACAATTAATGATACAGTGGGGCATGGGGGAAGGGGAGACCAGACAGCAAAGGAGGTAGTGGATGAGAGAAAGGAAAAGAAGAAGAAAAAAAAAGACAAGAAAAGAAACAAGTGACTAATTATCACATAAATTGGATTTAATTTTGACCAAAGTATATTACTTAAACATTAATTTTTAATTCAACTTGTTAATATGTTGTTTGGGATATTGCATCCTCATTTATAAGTGAAATATGTTTGTAGTTTCCCCTTTATAAAAATATATTCTCTCCAATTTTAATATCAGGTGTATCCAGATCAAGTAGAATGATTTTGATGTATTTCTTCTTTTTCTATTGTTTATAAGATTTAGCATGATCTGTTTTTTGAAATTACCTTTTACTTTATAAATATCGGTTCTCTATTTTTTGATACTTAAAAAAATAATAAGAAGAAGTTAACCGATGACTCCATACTGAATCTCAGAGTCAAAGCATTCTATAATAGACATACTCTTATTTGACAATGTGAATGTTACTTCTTTGCATTATTATTATTATTATTATTGTTTAATATTTCGATGCAGCAATTCTCCGATTTCTTTTCTGAATGTATTTATGTTTGTTCATTCTTTATGAGGTTTTTGTTTCTAGTCCTTATCTTACACATTGTTATTGTTATTAAATTTTAAGCTTCTTTAATTTTGTGAAGGCAAAAAATGGAAACTAATAGACACATGTATACGTAAAAATGAAAAAAATTATAAAATACTGTCTCTATTTAATAAACAATATTTTGTCAGATTTTAATTTTAAAATTGAAAAGATATATAGGTACATAATAATTTTATAAATTTAAAGGGTACATATGGAGGTTCTGATACAAGTATACAAGGTAAATTAATCAAATCAGGGTAACCAGTGTATCCATCACCCGCGAGCATTTATAATTTCCTTGTGTTAGAATCATTTTAATTCTATTCTTTCAGTTATTTTAAAGTACATCCTAACTTGCTGTTGACTAGTCACTTAGCTGTGTTATCAAATATTATTGATTATTTTCCAATTTGGATGCGCTTTATTTCTTTCTATTGCCTGATTGCTCTGAATAGAAGAGGTGAAAGTGAGTATTTTTGCTGTGTTCTATTTCTCGGGTAGAAAGCTTTTATTTCATTATTCAGTATGATATTGGATGTGGGTTTTTGACACTTTTGGTTTATTTTTTTATCTTTTTATTAAATCATAGCTGTGTACATTAATGTGATCATGGGGTACCATACACTGGTTTTATAGCCCGTTTGAAACATTTTCATCACAATGGCTAACATAGCCTTCCTGGCATTATCTCAATTACTGTGCCAAGACATTTACATTCTACATTTACTAAGTTTCGCAAATACCCCTGGAGATGCCCGCAGATATAATCCCACCACTTCCCCTCCCTCTACCCACCCTCCCTCCCTCCCCTCCCTTTCCCACTTCCCGCTATTGTTAGGATGTAACTGGGTTATAGCTTTCATGTGAGAGCCCAAAATTAGTTTCATAGTAGGGCTGAGTACATTGGGTACTTTTTCTTCCATTCTTGAGATACTTTACTAAGAAGAAGATGTTCCAGCTCCATCCACGTAAACATGAAAGAGGTAAAGTCTCCATCTTTCTTTAAGGGTGCATAATATTCCATGGTGTACGTATACCACAATTTATTAATCCATTCGTGGATTGATGGGCACTTGGGCTTTTTCCATGACTTAGCAATTATGAATTGAGCTGCAATAAACATTCTGGTACAAATATCTTTGTTATGTTGTGATTTTT
Source organism: Nycticebus coucang (assembly GCF_027406575.1). Lineage (NCBI taxonomy): Eukaryota > Metazoa > Chordata > Mammalia > Primates > Lorisidae > Nycticebus > Nycticebus coucang. Next base: position 80,662,100 of record NC_069786.1, read on the forward strand.
GGTCTTCTGGGTATATGCCCAGCAGAGGAATTACAGGATTGAATGGCAGATCTATTTTTAGATCTGAGTGTTCTCTATATATCTTTCCAAAAGGAATGTATTAATTTGTATTCCCACCAGCAGTGCAGAAGTGTTCCCTTTTCTCCACATCCACGCCAACATCTCTGGTCTTGAGATTTTGTGATATAGGCTAGTCTCACTGGAGTTAGATGATATCTCAAAGTAGTTTTGATTTGCATTTCTCTGATGATTAAAGATGATGAGCATTTTTTCATATATCTGAAGGCCATGCACCTGTCTTCTTCAGAGAAGTTTCTCTTCAAATCCCTTGCCCAGCCTGCGATGGGATCCCTTGTTTTTTTCTTGCTGATGCGTTTGAGTTCTCTGTGGATTCTGGTTATTAATCCTTTCTCAGAGATAAAACCTGCAAATATCTTTGCCCATTCTGAGGGCTGTTTTCTTGCTTTACTTACTGTGTTCTTGGCTGTGCAGAAGCTTTTTAGTTTGATCAAGTCCCAGTAGTGTATTTTTGAAGCTGTTTCTATTGCCCAGGGGTTCCTGCTCATAAAATACTTGCCCAGACCGATATTTTCAAGGGTTTTCCCTGCACTCTCTTCTAGTATTTTTATAGTTTCATGTATTAAGTTTAAATCTTTAATCCAGTGATAGTCTATCGTAGTTAATGGTGAAAGGTGTGGGTCCAATTTCAGTCTTCTGCAGGTTGCGAGTCAGTTCACCCAGCACCATTTGTTAAATAGAGAATCTTTTCCTCACTGAATGTTTTTAATTGGCTTGTCAAAGATCAAATAATGGTAAGTAGCTGGATTCATGTCTTGGTTCTCTATTCCATTCCAGATGTCTACTTTTCTGTTTTTGTGCCAATACCATGCTGTTTTGATCACTATCGATTTGTAGTAAAGTCTGAGGTCTGGTAGCGTGATTCCTCCTTTTTGTTTTTATTTCTGAGTAATGTCTTGACTATTCGAGGTTTTTTCTGATTCCATATAAAACAAAGTATTGTTTTTTCAAGATCTTTAAAGTATGACAGTGGAGCTTTAATAGGGAGTGCATTGAAATTATATATTGCTTTAAAAAAAAAAAAAAGAAATTATATATTGCTTTGGGTAGTATGGACATTTTAATAATGTTGATTCTTCCCAGTCATGAGCATGGTATGTTTTTCCATTTGTTAACATTTTCAGCTATTTTTTTTCTTAGAGTTTCATAGTTCTCTTTATAGAGATTTTTCACGTCTTTTGGTAGGTAAATTCCCAAATATTTCATCTTCTTTGGCACTACTGTGAATGGGATAGAGTCCTTAACTGCTTTTTCAACCTGACTATTGTTGGTGTATATAAAGGCTACCGATTTTTGAATGTTGATTGTGTAACCTGAGACGCTGCTATATTCCTTGATCACTTCTAGGAGTTTTGTAGTAGAGTCCCTAGTGTTTTCCAGGTACACAATCATATCATCTGCGAAGAGCGAAAGTTTGATCTCTTCTTACCCTATATGGATACCCTTGATCGCCTTTTCTTCCCTAATTGCGGTGGCTAAAACTTCCATTACAATGTTAAAGAGCAATGGAGACAATGGGCAGCCTTGTCTGATTCCTGATCTGAGTGGAAATGATTCCAATTTAACTCCATTCAATATGATATTGGCTGTGGGTTTGCTGTAGATGGCCTCTATCAGTTTAAGAAAAGTCCCTTCTATAGGATGCTGGATATTATCAAAAGCTTTTTTTGCATCGATTGAGAGAATCATATTGTCTTTGTTTTTTGTTTATGTGCTGGATTACATTTATAGATTTATGTATATTGAACCAGCCTTGAGACCCTGGGATAAAACCGACTTGGTCATGATGTATAATTTGTTTGATGTGTTGCTGGATTCTGTTTGTTAGGATCTTGTTGAATGTTTTTGCATCTATATTCATTAGTGATATTGGTCTATAATTTTCTTTTCTGTTGGGTCTTTTCCTGGTTTGGGGATCAGGGTGATGTTTGCTTCATAGAATGTGTTGGATAATCTTCCTTCTTTTTCTACATTTTGGAACAGATTGAGTAATATAGGTACTAATTCCTCTTAAAAGGTTTGGTAGAATTCTGACGTGAAACCTTCTGATCCTGGGCTTTTCTTTTGGGGAGGTTTCGTATAGTTGATGATATTTGTGAACTTGATGTGGGCCTGTTCAGTATTTCCACTTGATTCTGGCTGAGACTTGGAAGGTGACGTGCTTCCAAGTATCAGTCAATTTCCTTCAGATTTTCGTATTTCTGAGAATAATGTTTCTTGTAATATTCATAAAGGATTTTTTGTATTTCGGACATATCTGTTGTTATTTTGTCTTTGTTGTTTCTGATTGATGATATTAGTGATTTTACGCCTTTTTTTCTGATTAGGCTGGCCAAAGGTTTATCTATTTTATTGACCTTTTCAAAAAACCAGCTTTTTGATTTATTGATCTGTTCTATTATTCTTTTGTTTTCAATTTCATTTAATTCTGCTCTAATTTTGGTTATTTCTTTTCTTCTACTGGGTTTGGGGTTGGAATGTTCTTCCTTTTCCAGTTGCGTGAGATGTCCCATTAAGTTGCTAACTTCCTCTCTTTCCGTTCTCTTGAGGAAGGCTTGCAGTGCTATAAATTTCCCTCTTAGAACTGCCTTTGCGGTGTCCCAGAGGTTCTGATAGTTTGTGTCTTCATTGTCGTTTTGTTCCAAAAAATTGGCGATTTCTTTTCTTAATCTCATCTCTGACCCAGCTATCATTCAGCATAAGGTTATTTAACTTCCATGTTTTTGTATGAGTATGCAGATTCCTGTTGTTACTCAATTCAAGTTTTATTCCATGATGGTCCTAGAAGATGCAAATAATTTCTATTCCTTTAAATTTACTGAGGTTAGACTTGTGACCTAAAATGTGGTCAATTTTGGAGTATGTTACATGGGCTGATGAGAAGTAGGTGTATTCAGTTTTGTTGGGATGAAATGTTCTGTAGATGTCTGCTAAATCTAAATATTGGATGGTTAGGTTTAAATCTAAGATTTCTTTGCTCAGCTTCCTGTTGGAGCATCGATCCAACACTGCCAAAGGAATGTTGAAATCTCTGACGATTATGGACCTGGAGGAAATCAAGTTGCTCATGTGTGTTAGAGTTTTTCTTATAAATTGAGGTGCATTCTGGTTGGGTGCATAGATATTGATAATTGAGATCTCATCATATTGAGTATTACTCTTAACAAATATGAAGTGACCATTCTTGTCCTTCCTTACTTTTGATGGTTTAAAGCCTACTGTATCTGCAAATAAAATTGCAACACCTGCTTTTTTCTGATTACCATTTGCCTGAAATATGGACTACCATCCTTTCACTCTGAGTCTGTATTTGTCTTTTAAGTTAAGATGTGAGTCTTGTATGCAACAGATATCTGGCTTGAGTTTTTTTATCCAGTCAGCTAACCTATGCCTCTTTAGAGGACAGTTTAAGCCATTCACATTGATGGAGAGTATTGATAAGTCTGGTGGAATTTTGGGTATCGAGTTTTTCAAAGGTCCAGTGGACATTTTTAATCCTTTTGCCAGTGTGGAAGTTGGAGCTTGATCCGAAGTTTCTGAGTGAGTTTACTTTTGGTTTGGTCATTGTGGAGGATAGGTCTGAGAATATCCTGAAGAGCTGGTTTACTTATGGCAAATTTTTTCAACATATGAATGTCATTGAAATATTTAATTTCTCCATGATAAATGAAACTCAGTTTAGCTGGATACAAGATCCTGGGTTGAAAGTTATTTTGCTTTAGGAGATTAAAAGTTGATGACCACCCTCTTCTGGCTTGAAAAGTTTCAGCAGAGAGATCTGCAGTTATTCTAATATTCTTTCCTTTGTACGTAATGGTTTTCTTTCGCTGGGCTGCTTTGAGAATTTTCTCCTTCATTTTGACTTTAGTGAAGCTAATTATGATATGCCTGTGATATGACTTATTGGGGTTGAATCGTGCTGGGGTTCTGAAGCTGTCTGCTATCTGAATTTCAGATTCTCTATGTATGTCTGGAAAATTTTCATTCATAATTTCATGCAGAAGGGCCTCTGTTCCCATCGAGGCCACTTCATCATTCTCAGAAATTCCAATTATTTATATATTATTCTTCTTCGAATTATCCCAGAGTTCTCTGAGAGAATGTTCCATTTTTGCTCTCCATTTCTCTTCCTCTTTGAGAGATTGGGAGTGTTCAAAGACTTTATCTTCAGTGTCAGAAATCCTTTCTTCTGCTTGCTCCATTCTGTTGCTGAGAGATTCTACTGTATTTTTCATATCTTTGAGGGCTGTAAATTTTTGCTTCAGTGTGTCTAAGTCTTTGGTGGTTTTGTCTTTAAATTCGTTAAATTCTTGAGACAACTTTTGAATTTCTCCTCGAATTCCTAATTCCATTTTATTAATCTTGTCTGCAATCCAAATTCTGAATTCGATTTCTGACATCTCAGCCAGTTGTTTATGAATGGGATCTTCAATTACATCTGCCGTATCTTTTCTTGAGGGGGTTGATCTATTCTGGTTATTCATGTTACCAGAGTCTTTCCTATGATTCCACCCCATGGTTATTTTACTACCTTTGATTTTTCCCCTGGGGCTTTATTGAGGGCCCGTACAGTGTTGTGGCCTGAGATACTGGGGCCCTGTCTTGTGTAGTGGGGCGAAGTGGTTCTGTCTTGTTTTCAGATGGTTTGTGTTCGATCCTATTGTAACATTTACTCTGGCTTGAAATCTCAGCTGTGCGGAAAAACCAGCAATTAGGTCACCCCGCCCACCCACCTCTGGCACCAATTTGAAAAGGAAAAGGAAAATCAAACCTTCCTACAACCGCATACCCAGGGCACCGCCTGAAAAGTCCTCAATCTCTTAGTTCAGTTCAAAAGGTCCAAATCGATTATCTCAATCGGCACCTGTCTCAGGTGGGAGAGTTGAAGAGGTCCCTGGGAACTGGATCACTGGTGTCTGGTGACTTCTCTGATATGGCTTATTCCAGTGCTGCGTGGAGTCAAGAGGAGCCACCTAGCAAATAAATCAGTTTGGGAAGGTTGATGTCTCCTTCCCCACTTTGCCCCTCCGTTGGACCCAGTCACCGGTATCTCTGCAGATGGCTAACCCAGTTGCCTGTAGTGAACAGATACTCCAGGGGTTTGCACCTGCCTGAATCGCAAGAAAATCTGCCAGGCCCCTGCATTCTGCCGCAATCTAGCAGGAGGAGATGGGGTCTGACATCTTAGTGCTTGATGCAGGTGGTGGGGGAGGTGTTCACTCAGGCTTAGCCCCATCCCTGATTGATGTTGCTAACAGAACAGAACAGAACAGACAACTTTGTGGGATTCTGTCTCTGTTTTTGCTAAAATCGCCTGCAGAAGACAGGCTGTTCTGAGTTCAAACGTCTTTGCTGCAGGAGGTTTGTGTCCGATTACCTCTCTGAGTTGGCCCTTCCCTGGAAGCTTCCCGGGTTTGTGAGCAGTGTCAGGCAAATCCTTTGCTCACTGGTGGCCTCCTGTGGTTGCCCAGGGAGACAAGGGGTGTGGCTTCAGAATATCCAGAAGTGAGTCGTTTTGCTGTTAAAGAAAAACGGCTGTTGATCTGCCTCCAGGAACTGCCGCTCTGGTGAGGGCACCCAGCTGACCCTTTTCTCCTCTGTCTCATGCCCCAGAGTCAGCACTGAGCAGCCGCAGTTTATGCTCTGTCCACACCCCTCGAGAGATCTCCCAAGAATCCGGATTCCTGGGGGGCAGGTCCCCAGACCCCCTAGTGAGAGTTGGGGGGAGTACTGGGAGTTTAGCGCTGGAAATGGGGAAGCTACAGTTTTACTCAATTTTATGCCTGGCCGTATTGTTGCCCAAGGAGGGCTGCTGCACCATGCCACAGGGAAGTGCTGCCGAGGCATGACTCCCCCTCAGCCGAGTGCCCTCTCCTCGCTTGTGTTTCTCAGAGTCAGCGCTGACCAGTTGCAGTTCGGGCACTGTGTACTCCCCTTGAGAAATCACCCAAGGATCCGAACTCCTGGGGGACATGCCCCCAGACCCCGAGAGAGAGTGGGGGGCAGTGCTGGGAGCTCAGTGGGGAAGCTAGAGTTTCACTCAGTTTTATGCCTGGCTGTATTGCTGCCCGGGGAGGGCTGCGGCACCACACCGCAGGGAAGTGCTGCCGATGCGTGACTCCCCCTTAGCCAGGTGCCCTCTCCTCATTTGCGTGCCTCAGAGTCAGCGCTGACCAGTTGCAGCTCAGGGACTGTCCACTCCCCTTGATAAATCATCCAAGAATCCGAACTCCTGGGGGACAGACCTCCAGACCTCAATGTGAGTGGGGGGGAGTGTTGGGAGTTCAGGGTTGCCGGCAAAAGATATTTAAAGTTTTATACAGTTTTATGCCTGGCAGGAGAATGCCATGGCACCCTAGGTGGGGAGGTAGGTCCAGTTTTTAGAAGGTCTCTCTTGTGGAGTGGAGTGGGAGGGCCTTTAATTTCTGCCCATTTGTTTAATCGTGGGGCTCTTGAGCTGGTCTCATTGGGGAGGGGGACTCCTGTCCGCTTGGTGATGGATTTTGTACCTTTTGTTTGCATCCTTATGATCACAGCTTGCCTCAGCGGTGTTGATGTGCGTTCTTCAACCTTCTCTCTTGGTGCAGCTCAAATCCACCAGGATGCTTACTAAATTTTTGTCCCTTAACTTTCCTTCTGGATGGGAGCCTCTGTGGAAAGCTGGCTTCAGTCTGCCATCTTGTCTCTCCCCCCCTCACTTTTGGTTTTTATTTTGTTTTATCGTTGGGGATTCATTGAGGGTACAGGAAACAGGTTACACTGATTGCATTTTTTAGATAAAGTCCCTCTTATTATTGTGTCTTGCCTCTGAAAGGTGTGGCACACACCAAGACCCCCACCTACCTCCGTCCTTCCCTCTCTCTGCTCTTTTCTTTCCCCTACCTCCACCCCACCATGTTATTTATTGTCATTAATTGTCCTCATATCAAAATTGAATACATAGGATTCATGCTTCTCCATTCTTGTGATGCTTTACCAAGAATAATGTGTTCTATTTCCATCCAGGTTAATACAAAGGCTGTAAAGTCTCCATTTTTTAAATGACTGAATAGTATTCCATGGTGTACATATACCATATATGTACACCTTCTTCCTTGAAGGTTTGATAGAATTCTGGTGTGAAGCCATCTGGACCAGGGCATTTTTTTTGTTGGAAGATTTTTTATTTTTTCTTTGATCTCAGTGCTTGAAATTGGTCTGTTCAGGAGCTTTATTTCTTCCTGGGTAAGTCTCGGTAGAGGGTGTGATTCCAAATATTGATCCATTTCCTTCACATTGTCAAATTTCTGGGCATAGAGTTTCTGGTAGTATTCAGAGATGATCTCTTATATCTCTGTGGCATCAGTATTTCCCCTTTATCATTTCTTTTTTAATTTTTTTCCCTTTATCATTTCTGATTGAGGTTTCTAGAGATTTTACTTTTCTATTTCTACTTATTCTGGCCAATGGTTTATCTATTTTATTTATTTTTTCAAAAAAAAAAAAACAACTCCTTGTTTCATTAGTTTTCTGAGTGATTCTTTTGTTTTCAATTTCATTGATCTCTGATTTAATTTTGGATATTTCTTTTCTTCTGCTGGGTTTAGGCTTAGATTGTTCTTCTTTTTCCAATTCTATAAGATGGCTTGTGAGTTTGTTGATGTGTTCTCTTTCTGTTTTTCGAATGTAGGCATCTAAAACGATAAATTTTCCTCTCAAAACTGCCTTTGCAGTATCCCACAGATTTTGGCAGCTTGTGTCTTCATTGTTGTTATGCTCAAGGATGTTAATGATTTCCTGTTTTATTTCTTCCTGAACCCATAGCTTGAACTCATGAGTTTGAGATCAGCCTGAGCAAAAGCGAGACCCTGTCTCTACTAAAATAGAAAAACTGAGACAAGAGGATTGCTTAAGCCCAAGAGTTGGAGGTTGCTGTGAGCTATGACACCATGGCACTTTGGCACTCTAACCAGGACAATATCTTGGGATTCTGTCAAAAAAAAAAAAAGTTAAAATATTTATGCAAAGTTAAGATTATTAAGGAAAATTTTGTTGCTTATCATACTAACTACTATTAAAAATTATAAAAATATTCAAATTTCATTTGGATAGTGCTGATACTTGATATTTTATTAAATAAAGGTATAGATTTTAAACATATTAAGTATTTAAAGTTCTTTTACTGCGGGTATTATCAACCAGATTTGTAGTGATCAAATTATTAAATAGTCATCTAATTTATTTGCAAGAAAATTGTTTTAATGGAGAAAGCCCTCCTTTAAATTCCTTCATTTTTGGCAAAGAGGAACAGTGTGTGCAGTAATGTGGTCAAGTTGTTTTCTTATTTTAAAGATAACAATATTTTGAGCTAAGACTTAAGTTTTGGTTGTCGTTTTAGCAATATACAATTTAACTTTCTCTTTTCCATGATGCCAAACAAAATAATTACTTTTATAGTTATAAGAGTTTACAAAATCAGGCTTACATAAATGTGAAACCACCTTTCAGTTTATGAATAAATATGACATATTTGTTTAGTTAGTTTGTGTAAATAAAATCATTGGCTGTAAATTTTAGTGTTTTTCCCATTAAATTGCATACATGTTTTTAGGGAAATATATTAAGACATCCTTTTCTTTAGTTTTGTGAAAATCTTGGAATATAGGCTTTACAGTGTTGTTGAATGACTGAAAGATTTATTGAAATTTTTATTTTAATAGAAAGTGTTGGGGGAGGTGACAGTGGATGGAGTCTTTATGTTTTTATTTGAGAACTCTTTTTTTCCAACTAACAGGAAAATGGAAATATTTTGAACTGTATTGCTGGTTGTTTATTAGCTGCTTTGATGAATAAAACTAGAGATAATTATAAAAATAAGTTGAAAGATGTATTTTATTAACCAGTCTGTTGTGAACTCCATCAGTTCTAAAAATCTATAGTAAAGTTTTAATAATGAATTTTATCACATACTCAAAATGTGACACCTGTATTTTCACAATGAGAATTCTTACCTGTAAATAACTTATGAAACTACAACAAAATTATGTTAAGGATAATTTTCAGTAGACCTTGAAGTAAATTCAGATCCCCTGAGACTGTATACTAGCGTTGCTATGACAAATTCCTACAAAGGTAGTTAGTTACCTAAAAAAACACAGATTGGTTATCCAACAGTTCTGTAAGTTAGAGCCTATCTAGCCAATCTACTTCTCACTGAACTGAAATTATGGTGTTGGCAGGACTAACACTCCTTTCTTAAGGCTCTAGGAAAAAATCCACATTTTTTTTTTGTTTCCTTTTCCAGCTGGCCCACATTCTTTTGTTTTGTGGCCCATTTCATCATCAAATCAGCAGTGTCTGTTGAGTCTTACTTGACTCTTCTGATTCCAGTTTTCTTATTGAAGGATATTTGTGATTATATTGGGCCTACCTGGATAATCTAGTTCTCATAAGGTAAGTTGATTAACAACTTTCATTTCAACCTTACCTCCTTTTGACATATAATATAACATATTCACAGGTTATGGGAATTGGGAGGGGATATTTTTGATCAGGCCATTATTGGCCTGCTGTGGTGGGTTTTAAGTGTTATTCAATATGTATTAAACCAGGGTTGTAAACTCATTTTTAATGGTGAGATACATGTAGGACTCACAGATAAGTCATATTTTTTTCTTTCATGTGTTCTTTATGGTGTAGGAATCTAAAAATGTTTTATATTCAAATTATATGTCAACATTAAAAATATAGTCTTGGTAAAATAATATAGGTTTCTAAATTCTACAGAAAAACAATTAAGAAAATTAGGCAACCATGGTTTGACAACATCTGCCTAAAGTATATTTGTAATTGCTTGATTTAAATAGGTCACATGTTCTTTATTTCATCAGTGATTTCTTTGCTCCTAGTTGTGTAATTACCTCTGAGGCAAGGTCTCAGTAGCCTTTTTTCTCTCTTTTAGACCCTCTCAGCATTTGACACATCCTGTGTTAAATAAGTAAGTAAATGTCTACTAAGTCCATCTGTGGTAAGTATGCTTTTCACTTTATAGTAACCATAAAATAAATGACACAATACATTATTTTTATAAATTTCTATCATTTCTCTAAATCAGACTCTCAGACCTCCATTATTCTAGTGGAAGAATATCTAGACTCATTTGTTTGGTGGCCAAATTCCCAGAGGTGTACTCTTTGCAAAGATGTAACCTGCATTAAAATAAATGAACTACATATATTTTATTAAGATCCTAATGCAGGCTATATAAAGACTACAAATCGATAAGACGAAGAGAAGCATTCTAACGAAACCTTGGGAAACATATCCCCAAAAAGGATTCAAATGCTCACTCCATGCGAGAGAAGATGCTCTGGACCTCTTTGTCTACTTGCCCTGACAATGGGGGCCCAGTCTCTGTTTATGGCAAACGTCTCTTGCTCCGTAAGCCTGTCTTTCTCTTCCCCAGTAAACTTTGTTTCATTCTTGCCTTAAAAAAGGGAAAAGATGCTCAGTATTGTTATTGTTATTCAAGAAGAAAATGTAATTAAAACCATAACAAGATAACACATAGCTGCAAAAGTTATTAAAGAGGCTGACAGTGCCATGTTTTAGTGAAATGTGGAACAACTGGAACTGTATTGCTGGTAGGAACATAAATTGATACAAAACCTTGGAAACGCTTTGGTTATATTTACTGAAACTAATTCTCTACCTGCCTATGAATTAACAATTATACTGCTATTTATATACTGCCCTGTAAATGAGGGCATGTGTTTATCAGAGGACAAAAATGTTTATAGTAGTTTTACTTATTCTGGCTTCAAGCTAGAAACACCATATGTTCATTAATTAATAGGAAAATAAATAAATAACTTGTAGAATACTCGGACAATGGAATACTTCCTATTTTTATAAAAGAATGACATATTGAAAACAATATGGATGGATACCAGAGACTTAATTATGAAGAAAATAAGCCCAGAATAAGAGAAATGTCCATAATATTTGACTTTATTCACATAAAATTCTAGAACAAATAAACCAATTTATTGACAGAAGTCTGACTGGTGGGAGAGGCAAGAGGGAGTATCTTGTCATGTGGGAAATTTCTATATTTAGTTGTGTGGTGATTACATGAGTGTGTACATATTGAAATATTTATTGGACCTTATATTTTGGTTGCAGGGACCCCTTCCATTTGTGAATCTTTGTGTCTTTAGTACTGATAATTAATAAGAAGTCTGTTTTTCGGGGGGTTTTGGCTTAGCATTTTAACCTTTTGCATTGTATGTTCTCAAACTTGGGAAAGAAACATTTTGAGAGAAACCAGCCATAGTTCGAGGTTCTCCAATTTTGAGGTTCTGCAATCTCCACGTCACTGCAAAGAACTTTGCTGGTGATTAGTGTTCTCTGCCAGGATCCCCTTGATCAGATTTGCAGCTCCTGACCCTTGCTGGCAAAAGCCCTCAGGATAAAAGTGACTATGGAGTTGCACTTTACCTCTGAGAAGTTCTCCCTTCTTCAGAACTAACATCTCTGGTTCTTACTATTTCTGCAGCAGAAGAATTTATATACCTTTAAGTACATAAATTTCATATTTAATTTTAGTTTTCTAGTTATTTGGGGGGAATCTTTAGCTGCTTATAATGATTTCACTCTTATCTCATCACTACCATTTTTGGAATAAAATTGTGTATGGAACTATGCTAAATGCTGAGGTTGCAGAAGAATAGAGCTTGAATTCTTCCTTGGAAATTGTAAAAGTTTTATAATTATAGGGTGTAAACAATAAAATGTAACTAATAAAACAGAAAATCATTAGATAAATTCCTAATAAATTGCATGAACAAGACACTTAAAAGGCCAAGGGAGACCTCAAGTTATAAGATAAGTAAAGAAAGCAAACCTATAAAATCAACCGTAAAGAAAGGGTATTGTGAAGTAGGAAGAACAAAATAATGCTTTGGGAATTTTAATCCATGAGTCCTAAAGACACCACTCAAACATATAAGATGTATACACAATGACCAACAATTGAGATTATCTGTTAATGTTGTGTTTTATGGAATTGGCCCACTATAAAATTTTGATAACATTATAAAAAGTGGTATATTAACTGGTCATATAGTATGCACCTTTCCCATTAATAACATTACTGCAATTTTAATAATGCAGCCATTTACTATTTAAGGCTGAATCTTATTGCTCCTCTCAGGAATGAAAATCAAAGAACTTGTGATAAAAAAAGAAAAACAGGTAAAAAGTCTAACAAACCTCTAGGTAAGAGGAGATACTTGATTTCTAGTCTCAAAGATTCAGGCTTAATTCCTGTGAGTAAATTTTTAAAAATGCTACAGAATTATAAATAATAATGTGAGGCAAAAATTAAAAGAGAAGAAATGGGTGCGATGAGCTCACTGCTTTCTGGCTCAATTATAACTGATTTTTGAGCAAATCTTATTCAATTCTACAAAAATATTAGAAAAATATAATAATATAACCAAAGATACTTTCAAAATGCATAAAGGCTATAAGGAAATGAGAAAAAATGGTAATGAGTAACAACAGATGTTTCTTTCTTGGATGAGTAATTAGAGATAGAAATAGCATCTTGCAGAAAGCAAAAGGGTTTTTATCACCAACTCTTCAGGAATTCAGCAAGATATTTCACAAACGTGGATAAATTTTAAGACTTAAAAAAGTGAGGAAGAAATGTAGATCTCTAAGTTCTAAGAGGACATGTGTTGGCCCCAATCTTACACCTTGATGGGCCCAGCAAAAGCCACAAAAGACCCTCCCTAACAGCCTGTTTCAGTAGCTGAAATTACATCATGAGAGTACTTGTTACTTCGGGCTGGAGTGTGAATATCTGTATTTCACTGTGTAAATGTACAGTCCTCTGGAGTGGTAAGATAGCTGGTTTTCTTTAAACTAACTTTTCTACACTGATGTCTCAGTAGGAAAATGTAAAAGAACAGTTGGTTGAAAGGAGCGGCATGTGGCGTAGGATATTTTGCATTAAAGAGTACAAATGTTGGTTCGCATTTCTAAAAAAACTTACATCCACTCTTTGGATACCGCTGAACACTCTGACTGAATCTATTCATCGTACACTGGGTACTTCAGAAAGGTGTGTTAAGACAGTAGAGTGAGTCGAGGACAGGTAGGTGTTAAGGTGAAGAACACTCTGGCTGTTTATTTTGGTCTGCTCAACCTTATTATGTGAAAAAAAAAATTAGTGCAGAACATTAATGTTTTGGCTTCTTCCTCTGTAGAATCCATTTGCTCTTCACATTACTGTTTGGAAGTTTGAACAGCTGCCTGATTTTTTGTCATGCTTTCTGTTTCCTGCCCTGTTCTAAGCTCTGTCTCTGGCAACTCTGCACTGCTACTCCCCTCCACCCTCACAGAGAAAGACAGCCAACAGTATTGTGAAGATTGAGGTGTTTGATACCCCCAAGATTCCCATTTCAAAATCACATTATTTAGGTCTATCTTATTAACTAAGCTACATGCCAGAAGCCTATAATCATGGTTTCTGTCATCCCACTTTGTCTTGTTTGGGGAAATTGTTTAAGTCTATAATATTTTCTATTTTTTATTTGGAATCCCCAGCCTTAGAGGCTATGGCTTTAATAATATCTTTCCCCTGTGTGTGTGTGTGCGTGCGCATGTGCACGTGGATGCACGCGTGTGTGTGAATATCTGTGTTTTAAATACCAGGCCTACTTTTTCTTGCTAGAGTTTCCTGTGGGCCTGGATTTGTAGGTCTTTTCCTATTGCTCGTTGTCTTGACAGAACATATGCAGTTGCCAGGAAAGCATGTTGTCAGAAACAGTGATTCCTTTGGGTGATTTTCCTGAGTTACCATCATAGCCAACATTAACTCACACTTTTGTGTTGTGTTCTATGTATTTCATAATTATTATGAACTGTAAGTCAATTTTTTCACTGACAGAAAATGTAAGTACAAAGTAATATTACAATTTTTTCATGACAGAAGTAGAGAAGAAAATGGTTGTATTTTATTAGGTTCCATATTTATTTTATTAGATAGTATTTGATTAATCATTCACCTCGGTGACAGTGTGTACTGACAAAAAGAGTTATTAACATGCACGTTTTCAGATAATGCATATTTTTAAATTTTAAACTCTGTCACTGCAAAACACTTTAAAAATGTTAATACAAAATAACTTAAATTTCTACTTTTGTATTCTATTACAAAAATTCCAAATTAAGTTATCCATGCTAATAACCATGTAACAATGTGTCTTTAATCTAAAGTGTTCAAATTGTAATAGGAGGCCTATAATTGTGGCCTCCTGGGCTATGAGAAGTGCCTGTGTCAATGCTATACTTCTAGTCCCAGATTTTGGCCCTAGAACACGAGAGAAAATCTGAACATGCTGTTTCACAGTGGCCATCCCCACTGTTCAGCACAATTTCTTTAATTGTGATCCATTGAGAAGTTACAGGGTTTAATGGCCCTGAAACTAACATTGTACCTCTCTGACCTCCTGTACTCATGTAAGTGCTTTAATAAAATTTGCAGCAACATGAGCTAACTCTTGGGATTGCTGAGAATTGTATTCTCAAGTGTACATGAAGTTTATTGTTTCTTTTCTCTTTCTTAATATTTAATACATGTATTAAAAATTTATACTTTTTCTTAGCTGTTTCATGAAATAAACCCCATACATATATCCAGTGTGTTGATAATATTCATTTAAGAAATAATTCACTCTTCTTTCCTTCGAGGAAGTGTAATGTATCAGAAAGCATTAATTCAGTAGTTCTAACCTTCTACAGTGATTCTCCAGGATTCATTTTTCTCTTTGAGAGGGATGAAAAACTTAAACTATACCACAGAACCAAAATTTAAGAAAGTTCTGTCTTTAATAGCTTTAAAGTATTTTTAGCCAAATAAAAGTCAAATATAAAATTATAAAAATGTATAATTTTGAATTATAATGAATGAATTTATAGTTCATTTAAAAAACTAGATTTAAAAAAATATATTTTGGAATCCTTTGTTTGCTTTATGGTTCTGAATAGCCTAAAATCTGTATTTAATTTGTGTGTGTGTGTGTTTTTATCTCTGCAAGCATTAGAATTGAATGATTTTTTAAAAGTTGGTCTCTTTTAAGTTTGCTGGGGGTTAGGAGTGAGTATATTTGACATATTCCACTTCTAGAAATAGCAGATGAAGTTGTTTAAACGGAAACTCCTGTTGAGAACAAATAGAAAAATGGGTCTAAGAGTTTCTTATAAAAGCAAAAAGTTCTGAAAGGCATCAAGCTATACCATAGCAGCAAGGATTTGCAGGTCCAAGTTTAGGAAAGGAGGAGAACCAAGCCAACCAGCTGAGGCTGGCACACGGAGCTGTTCACACAGGAGGAGCGTGATTAGCATAGGGAGGGGGAGTTCACAATGAGAAAGACCCAACTGTCTAAAGATATTTAAAAAACAAAATTTGTAACATAGCCTTTCCGGCGTTATCTCAGTTACTGTGCCAAAACATTTACATTCTACATTTACCAAGTTTTGCAAATACCCCTGTAAGATGCACCACAGCTATGTTAACCATTGTGATAAAAATGTGTCAAATGGTCTATGAAGCGAGTGTATGATGCCCCATGATCATATCAATGTATACAGTTATGATTTAATAAAAAAAGTAAAAAACAAACAAACAAACAAAAAAAACAACAAAATTTGTACGCATCTAGTAATGTGGTTTTTGATATATTAAAAACAAAACTGACAGAACTAAAGAGAGAAAAATGCACGAATATACACTTAATCATATGAGATTTTCACACACCTTTCCTTGTAACTAGAGAACAAACAGATTCGAATATGTGAGTATGTAGAAGATCTGACCTTCAGGGGAACTGCACAGAGCCTCCCTGGAGACGCCCATGCGGTGGCATCTTGATACGTTACTTGCATGTGGTTTCTGTCTTACCAGCCTGTTTCTCTTGCTCACTTACTTTTGGGGCCTTGAGTTTGTGTTATACGGGATTAGCATAAAGGCATTGTTTCATGGGGGGCTTGGATTAAGAAAGTAAGTTATTCTTTAATAACTGTGGAAAACATGTGGTTACTTCAGCATCTCTTTACCAGGCAATGATACCTCTGTATACATGATAAGGAGATTAGAATATTAACAACAATAACGACAAAAAGACAAGTGTTTTTCAGTAGTTTGACTATGGCAGGAACATAAAGCTTTACCCATATTGTGAAAAGAACAGCATTAAATTATCAGTGTTCCCAGCATCACAGACACAGTGAAAGACGGGGCAGCAACATTCTCCTCCCCAGGGCGAGTACAAGGTAGAGACCTGTGTAAAGACTTTCCTGTGGAATCACAAGTAAATGAACAGTCACTAGTATTTAGCAAAGGCTATTCTGACAAAAATTTAGCAAATTTCCGAAAACAGAAAGTTTCTATTAATTTGGGAAATACCTATATTCTGAAATAAAATATCTGTCAAATTTCAGAACTCCCCTGAATTACATCACATAATAATAATATGCTATAATTGGGCGGCGCCTGTGGCTCAGTGAGCAGGGTGCCGGCCCCATATGGCGAGGGTGGTGGGTTCAAACCCAGCGCCGGCCAAACTGCAACAAAAAAAAAATAGCCGGGCGTTGTGGCGGGCGCCTGTAGTCCCAGCTGCTCAGGAGGCTGCGTCAAGAGAATCGCGTAAGCCTTCAAGAGTTAGAGGTTGCTGTGAGCCGTGTGAGGCCACGGCACCCTACCCGAGGGTGGTACAGTGAGACTCTGTCTCTACAAAAAAATAATAATAATAATAATAATATCCTATAATTAAGGGGTGTTCTGAAAATTTAAGCCAGATGTTTGATAAAAATAGTAAAATATACTTTTCACCCTCAAACCAAACTCAATAAAGCATTTTTGTGTAAATTAATTTGGGAGAATAGATTTTATAGCAGATAAGTGCCTGAAGAGTTAGCATATGGTCCCAAATGTAGCTCTGGAAAAATACTAAAGTCTAATCTACTCTCTTCCTTAGTGGAATAAATTTCTTCTCTAAATAATTTCATCTTTTAATTTTGCAATTTCTTCAAACTCTTATCTTTAATGGACATTACATTTTTGAAATTCTTTGAAAATAGAAATCTGAGTAATAGTGCAGGCAGCACCCGTCTAGGTGATTTTCAAGTATTTGTCTTTGCCCACAGCTCCGTGTATTTGTAGGTCCAGGGTGGCTTTTCCTGTGCTATTGGGATATATCTACGGAAGGCACACTATCACCGCAGACTCCGTATACCCCAGTTACACAAGTCCTGAATCATATCCTATTTCTAATGAATCTCTATTATCTACATTGTCAGGTTCAAATTATTCATCCTGGAAAATAAAAATTATCTTTACAGGTTTACCTCATTGCGATTTCCTTCATTTGTTCTGCACTTCATGTCACAGTGTTATTAAATATTCCTTTAAAATATAATCCACGTTTTCTTACTGTTTTTTCTCTTTCCTATCATTCCCTTTGCCTGATGATGCTGTTTCCAAAATATACCAAATTATATCTTTGGTACATTTTGGGGATTTTTTTAAATTACCACCTTCCTAATGTTTTTTAAACCTCTCAAACAAACGCTTCTATATTTCCTGTTGATGTGCTGTTGCTATTATTGAGGAACCATTTTTATTTCTCTAGGAGAGTAAATATTTTTAGGTCATTTAGAATATTTTGTTTATCTTAGTCTCTTTTGTAATGCATAAAATAATTATTATCAATAAATTTGTGAAAATGTGCAAGTCTGGATTTCCTCACAAACTGACAAATAAAATAGTAAATTATATATTTTATATGTACATACAGTAAAAGCTAACTTAAGAAATAGGTATTTCTATTTTAATACATTAAAGAAAATAGGTATATATTTCTATTTTAATCCATTATATGACTCCATCATATGCATTGGCAATTCTGGTGGTATAGATTAAGAGTGGTAATCGTCCCAAAAGAGTGGTAATAGGTCCTAAAATGGGACCATATGCTACTTTCAGCCCTGATATTTCAGTTAATTTGCTTTTTTTATCACATTACATAATTACCTACATAGAAAAACATGTAAATTTAGTCACCAAATTAATAATGATCATAATAAACCTTAAATTTGTATAAATTATTTTCACATCTTTAGTATTTCATTATCACAGTATTGGCATGCGAGTAGATTCAGGATTACACTGTATTCCATGGAGTTTGATAATCCAGTGAAGTTGTGTCAGCCTGAGTCATTTAAACTACTTTAGAGTCTACTAAGAAATGCTTATCCACTTCACACCTACAACACTAAAATTGATGAGTTTGTATTCCAATTTGTATTTATTGTGCTTGGGTCTATATTACATTGAGTGGTATCCAAAGAGTTGTTTCTTTTTCTTTCTTTCTTTTTTTTTTGTATTCACTTCTTTTATTATTATATATTGAGTATTACAATTTTAATACAGTTCTTTCCTTTCTTAAAATGCGTATACATTTGGTTGGGGGGGGGTATTTATTTGTTTTTGGCATCCTCGGTATTTTCACAAATACTGTCTCCCAGAAGTACGGTGGCCTCTGGAAAAGCTTTTTTACAAATTCATATTATCTCAGAGTTGCAAACTGATACACCTATAAGAAAGTCCAATTCCTAAAGAAAGATATGAGGAATGTTCCACAATAATAATGTCAAATTAATTCAAGTCTTTTCTTGTTCCATACCTGTAGTCTCCTACCTTCAAAGTGAGAAAACTGTGCAGAGGTTTTATGAAAGCAGAACTTATTTTCTCGTGTTCTAAGAATAACTTGTAATTCCAGGAGGATAGATCTAATTCCATGTTCCATTCTTTTTTTTTATTATTATAAAATCATAGCTGTGTACATTAATGCGATCATGGGGCACCATACACTGGTTTTATAGACCGTTTGACACATTTTCATCATTGTTTCTTTTTTTTAAAAGGTGATGATTGAAACTAGAAATCCATTATGATTACTAAAGAATAACAGAAAAGAAAAGCTTCAGTATTAAAGCTGTTACCATGAACACATTCTGGTTCTAAGAAAATTGTGGATATGCTGTTCAATCATAAATCTTAAGTTTAAATGACTTGTCATTCTGGTGGAAGAAAAGAACTTCTGTGTCTTGTGGCTATAATATTCACTGTTCACTGTTAAGTGTTCAGGAGTAGTTTCTGAAGAAGCAGTATCAATCCACAGACAAGTGTCTGAGAGGTAATCACTGCTTAATGTCTTGATGACTCCATCACCATGCTGAAGTGGGCTTGTATTATCTCAGCTTGCAGATCCAATACTCAACACGTTTTAAAAGTCTTGAAGTTTTTATTCTCTCTCTGTCCACTGAAGTGGAAACTGCCACTTTTGCAATTATTACAGCAGACAATATGGTTCTATTTTGCTGAAAACATCTATTCATCAAGATCTACTTTGTAGTATGATGGCTCTTCCCAGGAAGAAAATCACAAACCTAGTGATAATGTTGTTTTCTTACATACCTAACATTTTTGTGGACAATGTATGATTTCTTAGTCTATTTGGCTAGGAAAGTTAACCAGTTACCATAGACTGAGTGACAACAGAAATGTATTTCTTGCAGTTTTGAAGGATGGGGAGTCAAAGATGTGGTGTCTGACCAGGGCCTCCTTTCTGACTCATAGCCAGGGAACTGTCTTCTTCCTGTGTCTTCACACGGCTGAACGGGTGAGGGAGCTCTCTGGGGTCTGTTTATAGGAGCACTAATCTCATTCCTAAGAGCTCTACCCTAGTGAGTTCATTACCTACCAAAACCCCAAATACAAACATCATTACACTGGGGATTAGGCTCTAGCATATGAATTTTAGGAACACAAACATTCAGTATATAACATCAGGAAATTCGTCAGAGCAGCAGAGATCCTTCTCTCTGGTTAGGAGAGACTGCGTGGTATGACTTCACGTATAGGTAAAATCAAGCTGCACATGCATTTCCTGTTACCATTAAACAGGACGTAGCATCCAAATGTGTTTCCAAACAAGTTCTTGTCTACTGAATTATTTAATATTACTGCTGTCTTATCATTCAATAATTCTTTATAATTCAATAAAACTTGGTGAAAGTTCAAGCAAATATAAAGTCAAGGTGTTTATCACCATTTACAAGATGTTAATGGTAAAAAATCAGCTAAATTGTTAGTAATTTTGCCAAGAAACTCAAGAAGTTATTTTATAGAGTAAGACTGAACAGGGCTTGGGAAGTGTCTGTATGAGGTCTGACAATTAGTGTGTAAACTTAACACCGTGCACTTACGCTGGCAGCACTGTGCAAACAACTTGATCAGTTTTCGTAATCTTGGTATATTGGTCTCTCTCTGTGTATCAGTGTGTGTCTTTGTCTTGCTGAGGGGCGTTTGTTGTTATTGCTGTGTTTTTGTGTGCCGTCATGAGAATGTCAGAGTTTAAATTAGAGCAACGAATAAACAACCGTAAATTTCTTGTTAAACTTGACAGGAATGGAAGTGAAATCAGAGACATGTTAGTCCAAGTTTATGGGGATATGCCATGTACAAAATGGCAGTGTGCAAATGGGCTAAATGTTTTAGGAGAAAGCATCACCGGTAAAGAGTGGTCAGGGTGGCCAGCGATGGGCAGAACTGAAGAAAACATCGCCAGAATCCATTGAATTGTGTGTCAAAATTGTCAGCCTGAAGACCAAGCATAGAAGACCAAATAATGGTCTTCTTGATGGAGAAACAGTTAGGAAAATCTTAACTGAAAATCTTGGTCAATAACTCATGGCTCACGACAATGCACCAGCTCACATGGCGAGGGAGTTTTTAGCCGAGTAAACAAATAACTGCCTTGGAACACCCTCCCTACTCACTTGATCTGGACCCCAGTGTATTTTTTTTTTTTTACCTAAAGATAAAGGAAATATTGAAAAGAAGACATTTTTGAGACATCAAAATACAATGTAATATGATGTAGCTATAATACGATGACAGCTCTGAAGACATTTTGGAGACATCAAAATACGGTGTAATACGAAGTAGCTGTAATATGATGACAGCGCTGATGACCACGCCAGAAAACGAGTTCCAAAATTATTTTGGAGGATGGACTAGGTGCTGGCATCAGTATATAGCTTCCTAAGGTGAGTACTTCAGACTACAGTGATATTCAGCAATGAGACATACAACAGTATTTCTAGGATGAGTTTGTGAACTTAATTGTCAGACCTCATAGGTATGTAGGTTACCTTTTAGTAAAATAAAATTTTTGGGGGTGTTTTGTATTATCTTTCAAATACTGTGATTTGTTCTTTTACAGACTATGTTCTCTTCCCTAAGTATTCATCTGTGACTCTGAATTCCACAAAAATGTTTTTCCAACATACTTTCCTGCTACCTGGAAGAAATAAGGCTATTTTAGTTAGCAATTTCCTGGTGGATGCCTGCTCACACATTTATACAGACACATATACACACATGCATAATTTATATTTCATAATCCATTTGAGTTTCTTACTCATCTGAATTTTTTCCTTTACCTCCAAAAATTGACGAAGTTATGGATTAGTCAACACTTTCTGCCACACCTGGTTATAGGAAAGAATTCACTGCATTGGGTTTTTCATACTTGACTATGGTCCCAAATAACCACTGTGGTCATTATTACTTGATACTCTGTCTTTAGGTAAAAACAAACCAAAACAAAACATGAGAGATACAAGAAGAGACAGGCCAGTTTGAGCTTGCCTGAATAACTTTCGATGAAGTTATTCATAACTTACAGGACTTACAGGACTCAGCATGCAATTATACTATAGGCTAAGATCTGTCACAGTGATGTAATACACAACTAATCAGTAGGGGGAAAAGACACGGAGTCTTGAGGAGTCCACGTGATGACTTCCCATGTGCACTCTCTTCCCTTGTACCTAGGGTCACATTGAGCACTCCCTCTCTCCAGCAGCAAGAGCAGCGGCTATGTGTTCAATAGTTCAATATTTCTTATCCAAAAATCTCATTAGAGACACAATATCCATGTTTTTATTGGGGGGCTGTTAAATCCCTAACATGTGCCAAAATTCCAGAAATAAACTGGGTGCTCACCATTGATCACATTATGTACAAACTTTGTGTAGGTGCAGCAAACCCATTTTATCAGTTAGGGATGTTAGAAAAGTAAAGTTTGCAGATGGCCAGCAAAGGCCAGACCTGTAACCTCAGATCTGCTATAGTAACTGTTTTTTCCACACAGGTGTTTATTGCATGCTTTAGTACACAATTTTTTCATAGTATCTATTCCTTTAAGAATAAAGCAACCCTGGACCTGCTTTTCCCTATCATCAGAATATTGCTGGTGTTCATGGGCATGTACGTGCATTCTCTCTCTCTCTTTCACTCACATCGCCCTTTCCTTCCTCTTTTCTTTCTCCCTCTTCTCCCTCCCCCCATTTCTGTGATTGTACTCCTATACTATTTGCTCTGGGATAAAAAAATCCTTTTTAAATTCCAACAAGTTATATTTGTTATTGATGCAGCAAGGGAGATAATACGCTGTGGTAAAACATTGGATGGTGATTTGGGGGAGAGTTGAGTTTATGGGTATTGCAGGTCTTTTTTGTATTTGTTATAGAGAGAGGAGAATTCAATGATTTATTTTTTTATGCTTTATTGATTATATTTTACTTTTTTTTTTTTACATATACATGTGTTTTTTAGGTTTCCACTTTTTGCCTTCACAAAATTAAAAAGGCTTAAAATTTAATAACAATAACAATGTTTAAGATAAGGACTATAAACAAAAACCTTGTAAAGAACGAACGAAGATAAATACATTCAGAAAAGAAATCAGACGATTGCTGCATCAAAATATTAAACAATAATAATAATATGCAAATAAAGGAACATTCACATTGTCAAATAAGACATAAAAATATAAGATGTCAATGGAAATAAGCAGGATGGCAGTTATCACCGGGGGAAAAAAAATATGGTACCTTCTGTATCATCAAATTCTGCATCTAGATTCAACCAACCACAGACTGAAAAATTTAAAAAAGAAAAAAAAGAACAATGTAACATAATATGAATTAAATGCAGCATAATGCTGGTTCACTATTTACAATGTATCTCCATTGTGTTAGGTGTTTGAGGTAACTGTAGAGATGATTTAAGGTATATGAGAGAATGTGCATAGGTTATATTCAGGTACTTTTTCTATAAGGGACTTACACATCTTGAGAATCTGCAAATTTGGGTATTGATGTGGAGTCCTGGAATCAATCCTCCTTGCTGATACTGAAGGTGACTTTGTTCACTCTTTAGCCAAAGAGGGCAACAAATTCAGTGTTTCCTTTGCACAATGTTGTTTTTATCTCTTCAGGCACAATGTTGGAGTGTTCTGTTTGTCTTGTTCCATTGTGATTATGCAGAATTCTCGTCAGATGTTAATATTTGATAACATGATTTATCAGCAAAATTTTAAAATTTATCCTTGTAGATCTATAATATCTGTCAAAGCTTTGTATATTGTTAATGCTTAATAATATTCAACCATTACCACTGGTGCCCACTGTCAAAAATAAGAACAAACATTGTGTCAACCACTTTATCTACCATAACCATTCTGGTAGAGCATCTCCTCTTCTGAAGTCAATATAAGAAATGTCTGAAAAACATCCATATATTTCCTCAAAAGGAGTAATACAAAGAAATAAGTACTATAGTGTTTTAGAGAGCTGAGTACCTATAGCACTATGTGCCTCAACATGAACAATCAAGAAAGTAATATAGTTTACAAAAAAGCTTTATTCTTGTTGAACATACATAAGGAATAAGGGACAGCATTCATTACTACTTTATAAGTTTAACAACTATAGCTCCAATAATTTAGAGTTCATGGGTTTGAGGAAGGGGCATGATATTCTGTTTGGGTGTGGCTAGTCCAACCTATTACACTTGATCCCAATGTTCAGTCTGCATAGACTTGGAGCCTGGATGCATTCTGCATAGCCCCTCTCTGTTCTGGCCCTCAGGACCCACCCTCCCTATATTTATCTTGTTCTCTTCCCTTTCCTTTATTACTCTTCACAGCCCCTTGGACATTTTAATTAACACTGTTTCTTCTCTAGCTCCATCAAGGGAAACCATCCTCTCCAAGTTCTAGGTCATTCTCAGTTTCAGTTGAGTGTCTGCACTTTTACTATATATAATGAACCCATAAATATATGTTGTGTTCATGTTGTGTCTTTAATCATTTTTATAAATGTAACTATATATTTATTTGTCAGTGTATACCTTGATTTTTCACTTAACATTATGCCTTATCCAGGTTAATACATTGAGATGTAGTTGTTTGTTTTGACTCCTAAGCTGTAGTAAAGGGTATGTTAGTTTCTAAACCTATAATCTGAATATCTTTAATCCTTCTCACTCCAGGGTCGCTCTTGAATTTAATATGAAAAGTTGAACCTTCCTCCTCAGTGACTGTACAGAATACACGGCCTTAAAGTTCATTTGAGGATTTCAATAATGCTTTTACCCAACCAGTTTTCATATATCCTAAGAACTCATAGGCCTGCAGTTACTTCCATACAAAGATATTTGTTGATGTACTCCAAGAAAAGGAAGTGTGATGCTTGAGTGAACCAAATTAGCCCCAATTTTTTTCAAATCTTGTTTGACAGACTTTCACAAAGCTGTTTGCTTTTTTCCCTTTGAGTTCAGTTGGAAAGAGGAGTCTACCACTAGAATTAAATTAATCCTATCCCCAGACTTCCATAATGGTTCAAGAAGTTCAAAAGAATCAGAATGTTTTAAGATATTATTGCTGTTGCTGTGGGTAGAAAGGTTTTAGAGAGGCAGATGCAAAGTATTTGGAAGATGAGTTAGTTTCACTTTGGTCTGCTTCTATCATTTCCGATACCCATTTTAAAAAAGAATCATTTTATTATTATTAGAACTACTGGTTTTTAAATTTATTATTTCAAAATATTAGGAGGGTACCAATATTTTCTGTTACAAGAATTACATTTGTAATGCCTGAGTTAGGGTTATAAAAGAAGAATTTTGAGATTAACAATGAAAGTATAAAATGGTCTACTGCAATTATAGGTATGAAAATGTACTTTAAAATTTGAAGCTGCTAGAAAACACACTTTATTTTTCACCTGTGATGCATTAGATGACCCCTTTTTAGTTGTGTCCTTTACCAGCATCCAGACAAGCCGAGTGACTGACGCATTATTGTTTTTTTTGCCCTTTTATTCATCTATTCTTTGCGGTATTGTGGCATATTTTGTTGGCAAAGGATGTCATAACTTTTGTTCTCTCTGAAAGAAGTATCTTCACTTTTGTCATGAGGTGGAGGAAACTTTCATTTTTTTTTTTTTTTTTATGAATCTGGTCCCTGGACAGGTGGTGTGCTGAGCTTTAAACAGCTTGATGAATGATTTGGCTCTGTGTAGCAGTGTCAGATAATGTATCTGAGCTGGCAGTCTCAATGAAACTGAATAAGGTTTTCTGTTATATATGTGCCTGCTGGCTCCCAGCTGCGCATGCCAGGTATAAATCCTGCCTTTCCTCTCCCTCATGACAGCAGTTCACCCAGAGCTGCCCATTCAAGTCTGTTTAGCGAACGATTTCATTCACTACGAGGAGCCAGCCACTCCTGTCCCCGGAGCAGTTTCTTATTTGCGGATAGGCTAGGTCATATGATTATAATCCACCAATTTCTTGAAATAATAATGGAAGATTGAGGGAACTCTTGCTTAAGACCCCTTATGAAGGGGGGGAGAAAAGATTGCATTTCCTGATGTTGGTGAATGTACAGTTAGATTTTAGATTTTGTTAATAATATTAACTTTTCACCATATTTTCTCTAATAGAATTATGCTTAAGTTTGTGTTCTGGATAAAATTAGTATTTGCTTTTCTTTTTTCCTTCATTATAAACAAATAGGCAAAATCCACTTAGACTACGTATTAATTTAAAAGAGACATTAGGTCACTTAAGAGCATTGAGAACTTCTTCATGAAACAATATTCACCTTTCACTTTACCCTGTGGATCATAAAAAGATATTTAAGGAGAAAAATACGGCTTTTGTTATACATTGTTCTTAGTTTTTTAAATTCATGAAGACATCCCCATTCTTGTGAGATAATGGAGGATATAATGAAATGGGACCAAATGAGGGCAGGGAGAAAAAAATGAGGAATCATTTGTAGTGATGTTAATCTTGATTTGAGGTACATTTGTCTGTCTGTGTGTCTGTTTGTTTGTTTGTTTCTTTATTAAGAGACAGGATCTTTCTATGTTGCCCAGGGTGGACTCAAATTCTTGTGTGTAAGCCATCCTCCCACCTCAGCCTCCAGTAGCTGGAACTACAGGCATAGATCACCATGCATAGCTTTGAAGTACATTTGGACTAAAGAAGTTGTAGGACCTTTGAAGTTTTCGAAGTTGAATCATAAGAATCTTTAAGCTCCTCACATAAGGAAGAGGGACTGAACAGAGGAAGAGGAAATAAGATTAACTAGTAGTTCTATTGAGATGCAGAAGTGAAGGAGGCAGATAAAAATCATAGTTTGAGACACTTATTTTGAAGTAAATATTTGCTATTAAGGTTCCAAAGACAGTTGGACATGAGATTTTGGAGTTTATAAAATAATCTGAGTTGGGGAATCATGGTAATTGGAGTCATGAAGAGTAGACATGGAAACCAAGAGAATACAAAGCAGTTATATATTAAAAATTTCAAGCTATAGAGGTCAGCAGCCATCCTATTCTATATAATAACCACAGGCTCCGTGTGGCTAATGAGCATTTGAAGGAGTATGAACAGAGATGTGCTGTAACCATAACATATGAGCAGGATTGTGAAAATTTAGCATAGAAAAATAGCACCATATCTCATTAGTAATTTTTATATGATTAGTTATTTGATAATATTGTGGTGTTATCAGGGTAAATAAAATGTATTAGATTAATTTCACTGTATATTTAATATGGCTACTAGCAAATTTAAAATTACACTTGTGGCTTGTATTTCATTTTTATTGGCTAGTGCTCATCTAAAAAATAAACTCCTACCTCTTTAGTAAGATGACTTATTAGGACCTAGACTGTTACTGTCCCATCTCACTTTCTGTTCCTCTCCTACGTCCAGCCTCAGCAAGATGTGTGCTGCTTAGTTCCCTTCCACATCCAGCTGTTGTAGTTTGTAGCTTTTTACACCTGTTGTTTCTTATTTTGGGAATACCTAACTTTTTCTTGCTAATTCCTTTGCTTTCAGGTTGGCTCTTCAAAGAAAAGATGCTTAAAGTTAATGAGTAAAAATCATTTTTAGAGGGTCCCCATATCTGATTATTTTTAAAGGGCGAAAGTAAGAAAATGAGCACACTTATCACCCCACCTCACTAATTATCCATTCATGTCCAATCTTGTTTCCTGTTATGACTCTATTCATTGCTTTCTGCTCACATCATTTTGATAAAATCCCAGACATCATTTAAGTTTACCCACAAATATTTTAGTGCATATTTCTAAAATGCTGAGGGCTATTTATAAAATACCCATAATACCATAATTCTTCAGTATCATTGAAAGTAAATGATCAAGTATATGTTTTTCTCCTAATTATTTTTTTAAGTTGATTGTTCAAACAAAGATCTAAGTAATCTTTGATCAAAGATCAAAGTAATCAAAGTAATCAAAGATCAACCATTGCAATTGGTTGATCTGGCTCTTAGTCTTACAGATTGCTTCTCCATCTCTTTTTTTCTTAATGCAATTATTTCTGGAAGAAACAAAATCTGAAGTCAGGTAATGTGATGACTCCTGCTTTGTTCCTTTTGCTTAGGCTGGCTTCTGGATCTTGTTTTGTTCCATGTGAATTTTAGGATAGTTTTTTTCTAATTCTGTGAAGAATGGTATTAATACTTTGGTAAGGATTATGTTCAATCTGTACATTGATATGGGTAGTATAATCATTTTCAAATGTTCTTCCTATCCATGAGCATAAGACATTTTCCATTTGTTTGTGTTGTGTATAATTTTGTTCATCAGTATTTTGTAGTTTTCCTTATAAAGATCTTTCACTTCCTTGGTTAAGTATATTCCTAGATATTTTATATGGTTTTTGTTGTTGTTATAAATGGAATTGCCCTCTTGAGTTAGTTCTCAGCTTGATTTTTATCAGTGTATATACATGCTACCTTGGTACATTGCATTATATCCTGAAACTTTACTGAATTTATTTAATCTAAGCAGTTTTGGGTAAAATCTTCAGGTTTTTCTAGATATAAGATTATATTATCAGCAAACAGAAATAATTTGACTTCTTTTCCAATTTGGATGCCTTTTATTTCTTTCCCTTGCCTGATTGCTCTTGCTAGGACTTCAGGTACTATTCTAGATAGGATGGGTAGAAGTGGGCATCCTTGACTTACTCCAGTTCTTAGAGGGAATTCATTCAAGTTTCCTCCATTCAATATGATGTTAGCTATGGGTTTGTTGTATACAGCCTTTACTATTTTGAGGTTGTTTCTTTGAAACCTAGTTTATTGAGGGTTTTTATCATGGAGGGATGTTGGATTTTATCAAATGAATTTTCAGTGTCAATCAAAATGATCATACAGCTTTTGTCTTTAATTCTGTTTATGTACTGCATCACCATTTATTCATTTGCATATGTTGAACCATCCTTTCCTCATCCAATGTGAGTTTTACTCTCACATTGAATTTAAAGATATGTGTGAGGTTTGTAGTCCTCATAAACTTTGTATCTTCTATTATTGATTCAAATATGGAGGTAAGAGCAATATAGAATTTTGCATTTCACCTGTTTCTCAAGCACTGCAATTCCTCTACTGCTCCCCGCCCCAGTAGAATTTATGGGGGATGGATATTGTATATATATACACATATATATGCCAAATTGATTATGATTTTTATTACATTACTTTCTATAGATCTTCTGAAATTTATATTTATTGAAAACTGTTTAATCCATCAAGTTAAAATTACTGTTCCTTGCAAAGTAAGCCTTAGGTATGAGAAATTTAATATGGAACTTGACAGCCTCCTACTTATTTTGCTTTTAATCTTGGGTTAATATGAGGGTACGTATGATCGGGTTACATTATTTGTGTTTGTAAGGTAAAGTCCAGAGTCTGAGTTGTGGTTGAGTTCTTCACCCAGGAAGTGTGCCATATACTCCCACATTGTCCCTGATAGGTAGGAACTTGATGTATTATCTTTTTGATGTGCTTGTTAGATTCAGCATCTGTTTTCATCAAGGATGTTGGTCTGTAGTTTTCTTGTGTGTGATTTTTTTTTTTTTTTTTTGTAGAGACAGAGTCTCACTTTACCGCCCTTGGTAGAGTGCCATGATGTCACACGGCTCACAGCAACCTCCAGCTTTTGGGCTTAGGTGATTTCTTGCCTCCTGAGCAGCTGAGACTACAGGTGCCTACCACAACGCCCAGCTATTTTTTGTTGCAGTTTGGCAGGGGCCGGGTTTGAACCTGCTACCCTCAGTATATGGGGCCGGCACCCTACTCACTGAGCCACAGGCTCCACCCATCTCAATTTCTTTTTAGCTAGAATACATCTATAAAGAGAAATCTACCTTCATTGACTAGTCGGTAAACTTTAGGATTATTTGATACTAAAAAACTCTAGGATTATTTGATACTAAATTTGTGATTCTTTCCCTTTAGAGTACATTTAAAACAATACAAACATTTTTTTAAAGTAGTTTTCTAAGTTCATTAGCATTCTCCAGTAGTGACTAGGGAGTATATGTTATTATTACTATAAACTAATGGATAACAACATATAATTGTCCCTTCTTAGCCAGTGGTACCCTAGTCAAGTGGGCTGAGGTCTTTTTACCAGACCCAAGACAGTATCTTTGTGTTTTGTTATATATATAAAAAAAATACTGTAGGAGCATCTTGTGTATTTCATGCTCCAGACATAGAATCAGCCATTTTTTCTAAGGAATCATGGCTTTTTGTGGGCCATGATTATTTAGACAACTGCAATGTGGTGGTTGGGATACTCACTGTTACTGAATGCATCATCCTTTCTAGGTCTTTTTTATACACAAAATTAAGAAATATCAATTTTATTTTTATGGGAGGTAACATTATGAGTTCTTACTGATAATCATTTGATTCAAATGCAGTATTACAGGGTTTTGACTTAAAGTTTTCGATCTTACCATCTGTATCTCTTCTCTTCTATGCTAAAAATGCAGTTATCAATATTGATGAAATTACTCACTTTATTCTGAAACACAGCAAACAGTTTTATAACAACAATACTAGTATTTCCAATGATAGTATGCTTTTTAAGAAACAAATATCTATGTTTGCAGTTCTTTTTGTCCTAAGGTTATATCTCACTAGGAGTATTTTCAAATTACCATTTGTAATGTCACTTGGTATTATCTTCATGTGGATATACCATCAGCTGGTTACAGTTATACTCATTTGTTTTATTTTACTAGGGCTCTTTTGGATTTTTTTCAAAAAACACATTTTGTTTAATTTTCTTTTATGATTACATGGATTCCTTAGAGTGTTCCAAAATAAAATTCTGTAGACCAAGATATGTTTAAAGAAATTTTACTCTATGCTCATCCTTTTTACTTTGTTCTTTCTCTTCCTCTGATGGTAATCGTTAAATAATTTCTCTGTCTCTCCATTGCTCTTTTACATAAACTATCTATGTACGTATCTATTTACCTATTAATATTTGTAAATCGTCCTATCTACCTGTCTGTCCATCCATACATCCATCCATCATTTCCTCTTCTTAGAGAAATGGTACCACTCCTTGTGCACTCTTTAGAACTCACTTTTTTGCACTTAACAGTACATTTCTGTAATACTAAATACAACTCTCTGTTGTTCACTTTTTACAACTTCAAAAGTATCCCTGGTTTGAGTGTACCATGATCTAGTCAACCCATTCCCTGTTGATAGATACTTTAGTATTTTTGTTCTTTTGCGTTATAAACAATGCTGCGATAAGTACCACTGAATACAGATATTTTCATATTTTTGCCTCTGTATTTTTGGTATAAATTCCAGGAAGGGAATTATTACATCAAAGAGCAAATACATGGCAGTTTTTCTAGATGGTTCCAAATTTGTCACATGCCCAGTTTTATTATTATTTTACATTCTTATCAAAACATGGTAATGTGCCTGGTTTTCTATAGCCATATTAGCAGAATATGTTACAAATTCAGATTTTTGCAAAACTGATAGGTGAAAAATTGTATCGCAGTGTACTTTTAATAAATTGATATAAAATTATCTTTAGTAAAATGTATAGATTTTCAGTGTCCATGTCAGTGAGTTTTAGCAAATGTATACATGGGAGCAACCCATACTTCTATCAATATAGAGAATGTTGCTTTTATCCTGTAAAGTTCTCTTATGCTCCTTTCTAGTCAAAGCCCTCTTCCCCAGAGATTACCAGAATTCTGGTTTCTACCACCATATATTACCTTTGCAAGCTGATAATGTTTATATAAATGGAATCATACAATATGTACTCTTTTGGGTTTTCTTTTGTTCAAAACAATAGTTTGGGGATTCATCCATGTTGTTGCATGTGTGTGTCAGTATCTTATTGCTGAGTAATACTCCATTGTGTAAATATATTGCAGTTTTTTATTGCAATGTTGATAGAGATTTGGGTTGTTTCAAAAATTTTTCTCTTACTAAGAAAGAAGCTGTGAACATACTTGTATAAGTCTTCTTGGAGATATATTTCTTTTTAGTAGACACCTAGGACTAGAATTGTTGGATGATAAGGTGTATAAATGTTTAAATTCACAAAAGAATATTAAACAGTTTTTCACAATACTTGTACCAATTTGCATTTCTACCAGCAATAGATGAGAAGCCCATTGATACACATTCTCTTTAATGTTTGGTTTTAATCTTCTTACTTGTAGCTACTCTAGTACATACATTGACTTTTTATTATGATTTAAATTTGCCTTTCCCTGGTGACTAAATTATGAAAATCTTTGGCTATTTATATATTTTCTTTTGTAAAGTGTTGGTCTAAATATTGGTGAGAAATATTGCTTATAGAAGTTCTTTATGTATTCTGAATATCAATTCCTTATCACACTTGTTCACATTCTAATTATTTTCTTAACTGTTCATCTTTTTCACTAGTATGTGTTAATTAGTAAAATAAAAATCTAACTTAATGGTTAGTGATGTTGGTCTTCCAAGTAAACTTCAACTAACTTCAAATTGCTAATATTTTTCCATGTTTTTGTCTTTTTTTAGGACTTTTATAATTATAGTTTTTATGTTCATCACAAATCCTCAATTTAATTATTATGCATAATTTGAGGTATTGGTCAAGCTTTTTTTTTTTTATATGAATGCTCAGTATGGAACCATTTGATAAAAATTTTTTTTGTACCCATTGGAATTCACCGCCAATTTGTGAAAAATCACCCAGTTTTTCTAGACTACTCTATTCAGTTGATTAATTTGTCTGGCTTTAGTCTAACAGAACCGATTCTTCATTATTATGGTTGTTTTCTTAGTCTTATAATTAGGTAGTATTAGCTATTCAATTTTGTTCTTTTTAAAAAAGTTTTGTTTTGGCTATTTTAGTACTTTTACATTTCCACAAAGATTTTGGTATTCATTTTTAGTTTTTACAAGAAAGATTTCTGAGATTTTGATTGATATTATGTGGAATCCACAGATAAGCATGGAAGAATGTATTTAGAAGATTTTATCTTCCTGGCCATTAATGTGATAGATCTCTCCATCTCTTGGGTCTGATTCAGTTTCTCTCAGCAATGTTTTGTAGTGTTCAGGGTGGAGGTCTTTTATGTTTCCTGTTAAGTTTATTTCTTGATATTTTATATTGTGCTGTTGAAAATATGTCAATAAAAATTTATTTTCCAATGATTGATTGCTTGTATACAGAAATGAAGGTGATTGTTTTGAATTTATCTTGTATTCTGAGTTCCTGATATACTCACAGATTGGGTAGCCTTTTTGTAGATAGATTAGGAGTTTATATGAACACAAGAATACTATCTGCAAAAAAAGATATTTTTATTTCTTTCTTTCAAATCGGTATGCATATTATTCATTATTCTTTGTCCAAGTTCATTGGCTAAGACCTCTGTTAAAATGTCAAATAGGAGTG
Source organism: Nycticebus coucang (assembly GCF_027406575.1). Classification (NCBI taxonomy): domain Eukaryota; kingdom Metazoa; phylum Chordata; class Mammalia; order Primates; family Lorisidae; genus Nycticebus; species Nycticebus coucang. The sequence goes on from NC_069786.1 coordinate 80,695,397, forward strand.
GTGATAGTGGGACATCCTTGCCCTATTATTAAGGGGAAGTGCTTTTGCTCAATATGTCATTTTAAATATACTGTCAGCAACAAGTATGTAGATGTATTTTATCAGATTGAGGCAATTATCTTCAATCTGTATTTTTCTTAATTATAGAAGAATAGGTATTGAAGTTTGTTAAATGTTTTTTCTGCATATAGTGAACTACATTGAGTAATTTTCAAATATTAGCCAGACTTATATTCCTGGGATAAATCCCATATGGCCATGATCTATGCATGAGTACATTCATTTTGATAATATTTTGTTCAGTACTCTTTTTTAAAAAATATCATTTTTTGGGATTGGCATTATGACTCATATAGGCTCATTTTTTGTTCCAAATATTCATTTATTTTTATGAATAATATTAAAAATATTGGCATATACATTTTTTCTATGGTATATTTCATTTTTATGTCCTTAGCAAATAATTTTCTTAATAAAATTCTGAATTATGAGTTTTTATATATTACATAGATAAAAATGACTTAACTGGAAATGTTTCCAGGCACCTTGATAATCTAATAGCTCATATAATTTGAAAAATTGGGATATGAGTTTGTAATTATCTCTGTGATCCGATTATGAGTTTATTCACCAGAGATAAATCTTTCAAGTAGCAAACAAGGTAAGTTTTAGAAATCTAAGGCTGGAATATAATGCCCCTGATATTCCCTACTAGTGATCAACTCTAGTTGACAGATCATCAATTTACAGATGTGTACATTTTAATTTATTTTCTTAATATCCTCCTTTATAGAAGTTCTTAAAATGCAGAAATAAATCAAATTGAAAAATATAATTGAATTAAGGTCCCAGACACTATTGTATAGAAATTTATAAAATATCCATCAAAAACAGAAAAACTATTGGTCCAAAACTTTGTGTAGTAAAACCACACCTGTGGCAAAGGGATATGGCATGGAGAGCTAAGTCAACTTGATTTTAAGTAGTCAAATGTGCATTTTACAAAGATCTCATTAGCAAAATGTAGAGGAATGATTGCAACTTGGTGAGACTGGAAGTAGTTAAGAGAGGTTGTAGCAATTGTTCAGGTGAAAGATAATGAGCAACTGAACTCTTGTAAAGGCAATGCAAATGGAAAGAAAAATTATATTGTACATATGTGGTCAAGAGATTTCAGGACGAATGGCGGAATGTGGTGAAACAGAAGTTAGCTGATAGGTTTTCAAATTGTTGACATCATTGTATCCCATAATCTAGTCCAAGCCAAAGTGGTCTTACAGAATGATACACAAAAAATAGAATTTTCTGGAGAAAATCAATTTGAAAATACTAAGTAGTTTATACCTCTTTGGGAGGTTATAGTAGTCTTTGGGGTCCAGTGGCTTCACCTACTTTAAGTTTTATATCCCTTCTATCAGGTAACATTGTAATTAAAGAGGGATTTGGTTATTCATACTACATATTCTCTTTAAGGAAAGGGAGTTTGTATGCATTATGTGTTGAAGGGTAAGTAACTTGAATCCCCTTAGTGATTTCAGTTTGCCTAATTTCTTTCTTTAATGATAATAATTGTCAAAGTGGCTTTTGAAATATGAAGTTTGAGATTTTCTTAAAACCTTAGTTTAAGCAAAAAAGGTTTTGGTTGGTACTGAAATTTATTGGCATGGGCTTATTTCCGGGACATATGGGTTGTAAAATCAGTTGGGGTATTGAGAATTAAATGAGATAATTTATGCAAAGCCCCTAGCATAATGGGCACATAGTAGGCATTCCATAAATAGTAGCTATAGGATTTAGATTCAGAAATAATTAACTTAAAGGCTGTAGTTACAAATATGAAGATGGATGAAATTGTTCAGAAACAGTGCCTTAGAAAGGGTAAAAGGCAAGGATATAAATCTGGGGCAATATGGCATGTTAGAGAGGACAGGAAGTAAAGATATGATGGCAGAGACAGAAGTGATGGTCAGGGACTTAGAAGGATGAGAACAGGACTACATCATGGAAGTGAAAGTTTTAACATGGAAAGAAGGAAGGGTCAGGGCGAGAAACGCCTCAGAGCCATCAAAAAGTGTGAAGGCAAACGAACTTGTTAGCTAGAAAGTTATTGGTGAGCTGTCCTGCTGTCCTGGTAGAAAACAGGGGAAACAACTGAGCTTTCCTGGAATTTCCATTTTAAAGAAATCACATGGAAGCACTTCAAGTAGGAAAGACACAAAATTGGTTTGAAGGGCACGTGGTATTTTGAGAGAAAGAACCCTTGGGTCCTCCTGAAGACCCTCTGGTATAGATAAAAGATCATTGGAGACAGGCACTTGGCAGTTCAGTTGCCACAATCCACCTTTTGGAGATATTAACACTTCCTCATGAAAGCATCTTGGATAAATCGGCACAAGCCATGACAACATCATAACTCTGCTGACTTTGAGCTCCTCAAGAGAGCTCAGGTGATGGTTAAGAGGAAAAAGAGACTTAAAATTTAAAGTGATTTGGGTTGTTTCACACTAGAACCAGAACTGTAATCTCATGGCTTATTGAAAATGCAGAATTCATTATTATTATTTTTAAAATTTTAGCCTTCCTAATAGGTATAGTTGGGTGACTAATTGGTGTTTAGTTTATGTTGCTCTAATGCTCTAATGACCAGTGGATGATGTTGAGGAGTTTTTCGTTTGCTTATTTGCCACTGTGTCTCTTCACTTTGTTGAAGTGTCTGTTCAAAACCTTTGTGTGTTTTATAAAAAAATGGGAATATTTAGCTGGGCAATGTAGCTCAGTTGTTAGAGTGCTGGCCCTGCACACCAGGGGTGGCAAGTTCGAACCTTGCCTGGCCCTGCTTAACAACAACAACAACAAAAAAAAAATTGAACTTTTTAAAAAAATTTGGTTTTGAGAATTTTTCATATAGTTCTGATACAAATATTTTATCAGAGATATGATTTGAAAATATTTTCTCCTAGTCTGTGGCTCCTTTTTTAATTCACTTTTGAAGAGCAGACATTTTACATTTTGACAAAGTTATATTTATCAAGTTTGAATTTTTATTTTGTGGATCATGCTTGTAGTGTCGTTTCTAAGTTACATGTACATATGCTATATGATCCAGTCACTCTAGTTCCACGTATTGATTCAAAAGAAATTATATCCTTTGAAAGACTTGTACATGAATGCTAGTAGCACTTTATTTGTAATAATCTCAAACTCCACATAACCCATCTATCCATCATCCAGGGAATGGTTAATCAAGTTATCATATAGTCATACAATAGAACACTACTAAGCAATAAAACCAAAGTAACCATTACACATGCAACCAGAAAATGGCTAAATAAATTATGGTATAGCTATATAATAGAATATTATTCAGCAATGCAAACAAAAAGCTACTTGATACATGCCACAATATGTATGGATCTCAAGATAATCATGCTGAGTGAAACAAACTAGACTCCCCCCCGAATTATATACCACATGTGAAATTATAAAAAATGTATATTGATCTATGATGTAAGAAGGCAGATCCTGAAGAAAAGGAGAAGGGAAGGAAATGATGTCAGAAACTTTTGGGAGTGATGAATATATTCATTGTTTTGATTGTGCTGTTAGCTTTAAGAGATATATTTTTGTATCACAACTTATCAAATTATATACTTGAAATATGTGCATTTTATTTGTATGTCAGTATCTACCTTACTAGAATTATAAATAGCTTGCCAAAAACGTTCTAGTCTTTGTTAATTATCCCTTAGAATCAAGAATGCAGCTCAGTGCCTGTAGCACAGTGGTTACAGCACCAGCCACGTACACTGAGGATGGTGGTTTGAACCCTCCTAGGCCTGCTAAACAATGACAGCTGCAAACAAAAAATAGCTGGGTGTTGTGGTGTGTGCCTGTAGACCCAGGTACTTGGGAGGCTGAGGCAAGAGAATCACTTACGCCTAAGATTTTGAGCTTGCTGTGAGCTGTGATGCCACAGCACTCTACCCAGGGCAACATAGTGAGACTCTGTCTCAAAAAAAAAAAAAAAAAAAAAAGAATCAAGAGTGCAGCACTTTAGAAAGTAACATATGTTTTCTAGTTATCCACTTGAAGCACTTCACATTCATAAGAGTAAATATAACTAAAGGGAGGAAGAAGTACCCATAATTGGAAAATAATGTTCTGTGTCCTAATAATAAACACAGAAAAAAGAGAGAGACAGAGAGAAGGAGAGAGCATGTAACCAAGGATAATAGGGTAAAGAACAATGAGTTGTAAGTTACTATTTAGGAGTAGTAAGAAAAGATAATATGTGGTTAATCAAAGAGTGGTATATATGAATACTTTATACTAAATTTAATATTAAACAGATATTAGGAGAATAGGTAGAGATGATTACAAACATGCTGGAGAAAGTGTACATATTTACTATATGGAATTAAGTTTCCTAAATAATTCACTTAGTACCCACTTAATAAAAAAAGACGTAGCGGCAAAGTGGAGTTGAATGAGAAATGGATCATTAACTTTAATAAAGTGCTTGTAATGTACAGAGACAGATCAATGATGACAGTGACAATGTCACTGGTGATAAAGGCAAAAGCAATTGCACTTTTTATATATTCATTTCTATCAAATTCTTCCTAATTGCCTGCTGTAATCTGAATACACAGGATCGTCCACTTAAAAAAAAAGTCTGTAGCATGTCAAGAAGCTCACTACTGTAATTATAACTAAAAAATAGTCATTATAAGCTAGGAGGAACATAGAAATAAAAAACTATAGTTAATGTTTTTCAGTATTTATGAAAACCTTTCAAAGCTCTGTTAATTATTTACTATACTTTTGGTTAACAAAATGTACTCACGAAGTGACTCACTTTCAAGGTAGTGATTTATTCATCTCAGCACTATAGAAATGTTAGGAGTTATTAATAAGTTTTTAAGATTTTACTATACTAATTTATATAGAGCATTATATTTACTAAATATAAATTGACATAAATGAGTTTTTAATGAACTTTTTATCTTATTATAAAGGTAATATGTGAGGAATTTAGAAAATTTGAAAAATATAAAAAATAAAAAAATTAATAAATTAAAAATTTTACCTGCATTCCTACTATTTAAAGATAACTACTCTTAGCATTTTCTTATATTTTCTTCTAGTCTTTTTCCTTATTCATGGTGTACCAGGATACTTATGTGTAAATTACAAATGTATTTACATTTGTTTCATTCTATGTGTATATTTTTGTACACTGTCCTCTTCATTTAATATTACATCATATAGCAACTCATAGGCCCGGCACAGTGGCTCACAACTGTAATCCTAGCACTCTGGGAGGCTGAGGAGGGTGGATTGCTTAAGCTCAGGAGTTGGATACCAGCCCTAGGACCAGCAAGACTCCATCTCTAAAATAGCCGGATATTGTGATGTTAGTCTCTAGTCCAAGCTACTCATGAGGCTGAGGCAAGAAGATCACTTGTGTCTAAGAGTTTGAGGTTGCTGTGAGCTATGACATCACAGCATCACAGTATCACAGAACTCTACTGAGGGCAACAAAGTAAGACAGTCTAAACCAAGCAACAAACAAACAAACAAAACAAACAGTAACTAATTTCTTTTAGAAATTTGTATGCTTTCCTTGGAAGGCAATTTTGTCAAGAACCGGGGCTTGTGGGTTTGAACCCAGCCAGGGACTCTAGACAGCAATGACAACGATAACAAAAAAATAGCCAGGCATTCTAGCAGGTGCCTATAGTCCCAGCTACTTGGGAGGCTGAAGCAAGAGAATTGCCAAGAGTTTGAGGTTGCTGTGAGCTGTGACACCATGGCACTATACCAAGGGTGACATAGTCTCAAAAAAAAAAAAAAAAGAACTTCAATATGGTATATCAACATATCATATTTGTTTAACCACTCATTTAGAGGAATTCATTTTTGTAAAATAATAACACAAATATTTATGTACAAAGAGGTCATTACAACCTTATATAAAAACAGATGAGAAACCAAAATAACACTAATAATTAATCAGTTGCTTCATTCGTGCAATAGAATTACCATAAAGTTGTTGAAACTTACGTTTCTAAATAATAGTACTCTGAAGTAATATTAGTATTAACAGATATTAATACAATGGATTAGTGAAACAACACATATACATATATGGTATGTGTGTATGTGCATGTGTGTGCATTGTATATCTGTCAATCTGTGTATAATAGTTGGCTTTCAGAGTTGCATACAGTGGAGCAACATAATAGGAGAATGGTTTCCTAAAAGCCTGAGACTACTATATAAAACCTAGTTTGGGCCAGGTGCAGTGGCTCATGCCTGTATTCCTAGCACTCTGGGAGGCTGAAGTGGGTGGATTGCTTGTGCTCATGAGTTCAAGACCATCCTGAGCAAAAGCAGGACCCCTGTCTCTGCTAAAATAGAAAAACCGAGGCAAGAAGATCACTTGAGCCCAAGTTGAAGATTGCTGTGAGCTATGACGACATAGCCCTCTACCCACGGCAACAGCTTGAGACTGTCTCAAAAAAAAAAATCCTACTTTGCCTACCTTCAGAAGTATTATGTGAGAGAAATATAAAGTTCCAGAGAGTTGTTTATCTGTTATAGCAATTTCTGAGTTGAAGAGTTACAGATGTTATTTATTTTTTCTCTGTTCATTTTTTTATCTTCCAAATAGTCTATAGATAATTGTCATATCAGAATAAAATCATTGAACACATGACTTTTACGATTGCATTACATTAAAATAATATTGTTATATTGTTTATTTGAAGATTCTGTAGCGTCAGTTAAGTTGTTAATTTTGTTGTGGTTGCTATATTTCAAATAATGCCATGAAGATCATTAATGTGGGTTAAACGTCTTTGATCATTTCATCACTCCTCACATTTTTTTCTGAAGGAGCTCTGACTCTCCCAATCCCTGGTTTGAAAATGTTTGTTACAGCAACATTTTAATGAAGAAAGTCATAAAAATATTTAGCTCTACTGAAGCCCCTTACTATATCTCGAATCAGCTGTACTGATAATGTGTGTTATTGGTTATTTTGATTAGAGATTGTTGAAAGAAGTTCAAATCTGTTCAGAAGGGTCACCTCTGTTATATCTGTAATGATGCTGTTCTTCACTGGTTTAGCAACTGCTGCCTTTGGGAAAAAAATATTCTGATATAGTGTCTGTGCTTTTTTGGAAACCTATTAGGTAACAGAATTGCTAGCAAGGAAAAGGTCACACAAATAAACAAGTTTCCATTTATTTCAGACAGTCTAATTGAATTATTTTTGTTCTTATAGATTTGAAGAACTTAGTGCCATTTTCTTGTGGTACTTTCAAATGTTTCACAACTATATGGTGAAGTTATATCAGAAAGAGCTACCACTAGATTATAGGCATCTCAAAATACAGAACAAATTATCCCTGGAAAAGTAACCTTAATTTATTCATGGGATATTTTGGGTGTTCAATGCTTTCTAATGAGTTTGTTGACCCCAAGGCCAGTGGTTAGAATATAATGGAAAAAATGCAATTAACAAGTTTCAATTATAGCAAAAATTTGCAATAATTTCTTCTTTTATGGACTCTCATTTTCATAATTACAGCATGCATATTTAGAAATGTGCTTAATGCTCAATTCCTACCTCCCTGTAATTAACGGTAAATAGGTTATGGCACAGGTTGTTGTTGCTTTTCGATGTTGATTCTTTCTTATTAAAAAGCTGGGTTTTGGAGGCTGAGGCAAGAGAATCGCTTAAGCCCAGGAGTTGGAGGTTGCTGTGAGCTGTGTGACGCCACGGCACTCTACTGAGGGCAATAAAGTGAGACTCTGTCTCTACAAAAAAAAAAAAAAAAAAAAAAAAAGCTGGGTTTTAGTTGGTCACTTTTCTACCCATCTAAAAGATATTCTCCCTTGTAACTAGTTATGGCCATGGCGCTTTAAGTTGGCAAATGAGATGTAAGCAAAAATGTTCGTGTGTATTTGTAGAAGTCCCTTTAAAAGGAAGGGAAATACCTTCCTGTGTCTTTTACACCGTCCTCCTGTTGAGGATGAATGTGATGGCTTCAGCTCTAGCCATCCTGGTTCTGAACTTGAGAATAACATCTGTGTGGAATAGAACAATAAACTAGGAGCGCGGATCTATGCTGTTGTATCATCTACACACAAATCTTGTTCTATCTACCTTCAGGATTTTTCCTAGATACAAAAGAAAATTTCTGTTATACTTAAGCCACTAATGTTCCAATGACTGTTACCAGAACTGAAATAAGTTTCAATATTATGAACTTGTGTATAGATGTATGTTTGTGTCACTAGATGGCTATGAAATATCTTTATCTATAAAGTATCAATAAAGTATTATATTCCTTTATACATTAACTAGAAGGGGGATAAGGATGTTATGATACAACATAAACTAGAGACTTGAGACACTAAAAGCATTATTTGGGTCTAATTAGGTATTGTTAGATGATATAGATTGGGAGAAAACATGGAGTCTATATTCTCTTCAATATGCAAATTAAGTAGTAATTATCAAATAGCCACCATATAGTACCATGATAAAAATATTCAATTTGTTAAATTAGCTATTAGGTTGTCACTGTTTATCAAAGACAAGTTCTCTTCCACTCCTTGTTATTTAGATGGGTGATAGAAGGTGACTCCAGGAGCAGGTGATACAAAGGTATGCCCCTACTCTAGTTTTTAGCTAAGCATGAAATTATTTTTGCATATAGCTTTTCTGATCTATTCATTTATAAAAGAAACATGTAACCTTAGCCTAAAAGATTAAAATTTTAGTTTTTTTCTTTTAATTTTTTTTATTAGAAACAAAAACCTTGTAAGGGACGAATGAACATAAATTCATTCAGAAAAGGAATCAGACAATTGCTACATCGAAATATTAAGCAACAACAATAATAATGCAAAGAAAGTAATATTCACATTGTCAAATAAGAGTATGTCCCTTATGGAATGTTTTGACTCTGATATTCAGTATAGAGTCATCAGTTAACTTCTTATTTTTTAAGTATCAAAAAATAGACAACCAATATTTATAGATAAAAGTAAAAGATAATTTCAAAAAAACAGATCATGCTAAGTTTTGTATACAATAGAAAAAGAAAAAATACATCAAATTTTAGTTTTTACAATATTACCAAATGGTGTATGAAACTGATTTCCCCCTTTATTCTGAGACTCATTCCAAACTGGAAGTTATAGAAGAATAGCTATATCAAATATTTGCTTCAAATTGTTCTTGAGAAAATATACTTCCTTGGAACCACATAGGGGGTATTTCTACAATAGCAAGTTTACAAATTTCCTGCAACATGCCCTGCTTCCATACTGCACTGTGATAGACTGTACAACAGAATCCCCTTTTCCTTTTGTGTATGAGGAACCCAGTCTATGTGCACACCAGTGGGCCCAATCTGAAAATGTTCAGTCTTGTACTTGGCCTATATGATTGATTCAGGATAAAGTATGTGACTGAAGCTTGAAAAATCAGAATTCTCATCAGAACTTTTCTGTTCCGGAGAAATATGCTCTGTTTTCCTTAAGGGTTGCAATCTCTAAAGCTTTGTAAACCCAGAGTATCCAAAACCCATTTTGCCCACCGTAGAAAAGAGCTGGACTGAATGTAATGTCAGGACAGAGGGAAACAGAGCCAAAACACTGAGAAAACAAAGAGTTTTAACTTCACTGGAGTGCCTCGATCCATGTATGAGGTATGCACCATGAACTTTTAGTTATATCAAAAAGGTATTTCTTTTTTACTTAGGTTGGTTTGAGTTGACTTTCTATCACTTGCAACTGACAGATTCCTGATAAATAATCTTTCTTTTTATCAGAAAGAAATTAGTAAAAATGCACTCAGTGAACTGGAAGAATGTGGGTACTCTTTGCTTTGCTGGTAAATCTCTCAGATATTTAATAGTTGAATCTTCTGAGACCCTCGTCTCTTTGACTCTTGGGACCCAGTCAACCTTCAAACCAGATGGCTCTTTTTTAGGAATGGTAAAAATAAGTAGCCCGACTAAAATGTTGTGGGATCAAGTTTTTAATTTCATAAAATGTTATGATTCTATCTGACTAAGCAATTCAAAAGCTGTTCCAGAGTACGTGGCTGGCTTAGCTGTTTTTCACCAGGCCAGGGAATGGTAAGAGCACCTTGGTTAACACTAATTCTTTGTGTTGGATTGGAATGTCTTCACCCCTTTTCCTGGCAATATATCTTATTTCTGTCTCCACTGCTTTATATGGGGAGGCCAATTTAGTATGCCATTTCCCTAGCCAAGTTTGAGGACATAGTTTATATCCTTGGCCCATTCTCCTATTTCATTGGTTTGGACACAGCAGTTAACCCAGGGTTGAGCATATTTAACCTAACATTTGCCAATCAGAGTCATTCCTTGGTGAAGGATGGGGAGCCTAAGGCTGCAGTTTCCCCACCCCTGCTGGAGTTTTCTGTGTAGATGCAGGATGAGAGTCTTGTTGTTTTGAAGTTGCTAAATAAGACCAGTATAATTTTTAAGCTCTTTGTAACCACACTTGCACATCCCACCCTTCCTATTAACTTACTATCTCCTCCAATGAATAAAACCTGTCTGCAAGAGAATGAGGGCAACATAGATTAAATGGCAGAGTTCAGAGGTGGAAAACCAGGTGCTAATGTTATCACCTATGTCAACAGGGTCAGCACACATGTGTGCTTCCTAATTATAAGAGTTAATACCCTGTTTTCCCGAAAATAAGACATCCTCCGAAAAAAAGACCTACTTACAGGAAAGATTAGATGTCCCCTCAAAATAAGACCTAGCACATCTTTAAGAGCACACCTTAAAATAAGACACTGTCTTATTTTCTGGGAAACAGTGTATATATAAATGTTTTAGAGTTGCTTCAGCTTGGGTTTCTGTCTTCTCTAATAGAACACATTTGTGAGTTCAGTTCAGTTGATTCTTTTGCCTGTTTTATGATTAAGTACTAGATCATAACAAACATAGCACCATCAGAATGGGTGTGAACGTGGGTGTATGCAGATGTGAACACATATTTTTGTATGTGTGAGTCTAGTGAAAGCTGGGTATCTGTGACGAGTAGGATAAAAAGGGAAGACTGATATTTCTGAACTCTCCATTCTAAACTGGATTATGGGAGCTTTTCCACCTTATCTTAATTGCCTAATAACATAGTCTCTGTAAGTAGTTACTGACTTGAACTCCAAGGGGAAAAAGTTTGAAAATGCTGTAGATTTCTAGACATAATAACATGAGCTAAACAGGCCAGAACATTTGCAAAGCGCTGTGAATTTGTGAATGTTTCTTTTGATACTTAATTTTAAGGTCAAAGGACTTGCTTATATTTTAATGAACAGCTGAAATGATTTTGGAATAACAATGAAATGGTACGTGAAGAAAATAAAATGCTAATAATGCTGATGCCTTTTAAAAACTGACTTATAGTAGAAATTGCATGTTTGAAAAATCTGGATGCAATTAAAAACTAAACTAAACTAAATCATAGGACAGAGGAAATTAATAAAAGCCTATCTAAACATGCTGCTCCTATTTACAGACACTCCAGATCATGTGATTAATTACTTTGCAATTTTGAAATGATAAAACTTCAAGTGAACTATATGAGTTAGGAGAGAAAAAAGCCAGAGCCCTATATTCCATTTTGCTTTCATTCAGTAATGTGTTAGGGAGTGAGAAGGGGTCTGCTCTTCACTCACTGACGTTCAGCTCTGACCTCAAAATGTAAAACTTGCCCCTTTCCTTTCTACCGTAGCTTCCTCCTCTTATTCTGCCAGGATAAATGGGCTTCCCTGAAGGTGATCTTGTGAGTTTTAAAAGTAGATTCTACGCTAGTTATTACTTTATTGACTCTCAAATGAAAACATGTATTCTTTCGCCTATTTTATGACAATGAAGTTGAACCTTCAGTTCTTATTTTTGTTTAGCTGGCTTGTGTTAGTCTCTGCCAACAGGGAAAGTAGAAAGAGATGGCAAGACCGAGGAGGGTGCAGAGGCCTTTCTAGGTTTTGCTTTTACCCTGTGGGGGCAGATCCGTCAGCAGGCAGGTGCTGGACACACCTTCCCATCCAGAATTATTCTGTGGTGGGGAGGGTTTTTCAGCAGGTTTCTTCTTGATCAGAGCAGCAGGGGTCATTTCTTCAGCAGCTCATTGTTTCTATAGACGTCTGAGTCTCAGTCTTAAGTGGGGACCTCCTCCTATGGGTTTCTAAGTTTCTTCTTTGTTTACATTTCTCTCAGCCTTAGGAGTATGTATTAATTATTGCTGCATAACAAATTACTAAAAATCTACCAACTTAACCTATTTTTATTATCTGACATTTTCCAAGAGGTAGTGTCTGGACATGGTTTAGTTGGATCTTCTGCTCTGGCTATCAGGCTGCAGTCAGGGGTCATCTCGTCTGTGTTCTCATCTGGAGACTTAACTAGGGAAGAATCATCTTCCAACCTCTTTCAGTTTTTTGGTGGAACTCATTTCCTTGTGACTATGTGACAGTATCTTACTGACTTCTGGCTAGAGGCCACCTGTGGTTCTAGAGACCATCAATATTTATGTGACATGTGGCCCTTCCCATAGGCTGTTTACATAGGGCTGTTTGTTACTCAAGGCCAGCAAGAGAATGTCTTGCTCTGTAGTCTGCTAAGATGAAATCTCATGTATCATAACCATATCAAAGATATGACATCCCATCATGTTTTCTACATAATATTGATTAGAAGTTGTAGGATTCACAAACACTCAAGAAGAGAGAATCAAAGTTGTGACTGTTGAAGAACTGCTTTGAGTATGTCTATTTCAGAGTGGTAGCTGGTCTCTGAAGGGATGACTCCCGGGATCCATCACATGCTGACAGATTTGCCACTTCAGGGTAAAGCAACTAGAAAATTCTCTTTACTTTCCTTCGTCTTGCCATCTCTTTTGGTGTCCCTGTTAACAGAGACTAACTCAAGCCAACTACACAAACATAAATAAAGAATGAGAGTTCAACTTTATTATTATAAAATAGGCAAAAGAATAAGTATTTTCATTTGAGAGTCAATAAAAGCAGACACCTTCTTATTCCCTAACACATTACTGAACAGAAAGCAAAACAGGGATGATAGGGCTCTGCCTCCAAAACATCACAGGGTTTGTTTTAACCCCTTTTAGCAGTTAACCACATTTTACCACGTTCTTTATATTGTTTTACTTGTTGATATTACTGCCATGATTTCTGTCTATGAGTTGTTGAATGATACAAGCTCTATCCTTGCCATATCCCTGGTAGAATGTACTGATTGAGTAGCTTCTCTCATAGCACTAAGATTTTTCTATCACTGAAATTCCAAAATCCAAGGCTTGCTCCTAGGAGAAGAGCTGAATATTTTATTGATGGAGTAAGAATTGCAGGAAAATTTAGGTTAAAATCACACTCTACCTTTGATATTTATCTTGGGTTATATAAAAATCAAGCTAATTTCTAATAATTGAACCACACTTGTGCTGGCCTCCATTCTCCTTTTTTTGTCTGGAAGGCAAGTAGGACCAAGTTAGTTGGGGGTTCCAGAGGGCATATGCCCTTTCGATGTGATAAATTAGTCAGCTATTAAACTAAATGTTTCCTGACTTTCAAAATGAGAACATTAGGATGGTCCTTTAACATATTTATTTGCCTTGCTGGGAAGGTAGTCAAGGTCTGCTGGATTTGTGATGTGCTAAACGAATGTTTAGTTGGGGTGCTCAGGTGGTTTTATTGGTAAGGTTAGCTACAAAAGTGAAGGCATGAGGTTAGTGGAGGACAACATGACATCCATTAAATTAAATACCTATTAAATTTTCTGAAAGGAGGAAAAGGATTTCTTAAAAGCCAAGAAGGAATGAGGCATTCCAAAAATGTGAAGCAACCTGACACAGAGTTTAAGCAAGTTTTCTTCCTATTGAAAAGATTTCTTTTGACACTATTTCTAGATGTTTTTTCAGAAATTGTAAATAGCTTGTAGATACTGATGAAAATAAAGCAAAGATGAGGGAAAGGGAAATAACTAGGCTACTTCAGATATTAGGGGCTGATATCATTATTTCTTTTTTTGCTTTTTACTTGCTTTGGTTTTGCCAAAGTGGTATACATCAAATGCTGCTTTTCATTTTTCTTCTATGTCTACTATGCAGACTTTCAAAAGCAAAGTCTTATGAGATTAATTAAAGAATAAATCAGTCAAAATGCATCAAAAGAGACCTAAAAACACTACTCAGATGTAATTTCTTTTTGAAGAACATCAATGTTTTTGAGATGGTAATGATTATAAGCCATATTCAACAATAGAGTCATATTAACTCTTTAGAGAACATGTTCAAATTATAATTATCTTGGATTATGAATAAAATAGTGACATGCTAGTATGAGTATGGGCTTGAACTTGAATTATGATAAACAAGTAACTCAGTTTTAGCTGTATAGTATTTGATTATTTTCTATCTTAAAATTATTGCAAACCACCAGGGAATTTCAAGAGAGTGTGCTATGTATGTGTTTATTCCTCTTATTTGTTTCCCACTTATGATTATTTATAAATTGCTAAAAGGATGCTGAATCAATTATAATAATACTTTTATTCCAAGGGGAAATATGACTCATAAAGCCAAGTCCATGTTGTATTATTTGATCTGATCAAAAAAGATAAGTGGACGTGTTTTTGATTGGTTAGACCTTTTCAATAGCCCAGACTTATGCACAGAGAAGAATCTGCAGACTCTTTTTATCAGCCTTTTGCCCAGGAGCACTTTATAGAGCACATGACTGATGAGCCAGTGCTGGTAATTTAAATAGGAAATTTTAGTGCTGGTAAATTAATACTGACAAATATTTCAAACCTAGGACTCTTGCTAAACGTATTGTGGGATGTGCCAGCTAAGCCAGTATAAAGATTTATTTCTCTGACTGAGCTTTTCTACCCTTCCTGGAGCTCTTGTTCATCTAGTATTTTAAATTGGCCTTATGGTACTACTGAGAACAAAGAAAACCTCTTAACATTTGAATTCAGATGTATATAGACAAACCCAGTGAATTTGTGGTGGGATTGGTTAGAGTTGACAGAAACCAAATTACTGAGAGACAAGTGAGAATAATTTTTCCAAAGAAATAAGAAGGAATTTTAGCTGGGATACTGAACTCAGCTACAAGGCTCAAGTGCGTGGTTATTTGGTAATACCATGGTAGCTTATAGCAAAGCCAAAATTTACTTAGATATCGTGCTGGTAAGGATGTCCTTCTGTGGTCTTGGAAAGACAATACTGGCGTGTATGAATTTAAAGAGCTAGCTCTATACATTTTGCATTTACAATATTAGATTGTAATAAAGTTACCTAAGGTAACTCTAAGTCCCAAGTTGTCCTTTGGGTTAATTAATTCTCCTCCATGTAACCTATCCAATTTTGTATAGATATAAGAACCTTCTCCTTACTCTGTTATGCAGCATCAAGAACACTGTCTGTTTTCTAGATCACCCAGTTTTAATGCAGGGCTGGTAGGTTGACTATTAGAAGTGGAATTCTGGCTTAAGAAACACTAAAGTGGCCAGGGAAGTAGACTGTAGGCTCAGAAGGCATATTAGTAATAAGTAAGAAATATTTATTATATCCAATTGTGTGAAATTTTCCATAGTGGTTTCCACAAATATTAAAGGAGAGAGACACCACAAAGAATAGGATTTGCTATTCGAGTATGGAGACTTTAGATTTAGGCTTCAGATAAGTTATTTATCTAATTCTGAAAATTTACTCTTTAGTAGAAATCTTCAGGTAAACATACCAGTGAGACTTCATTTACATCTGAAACCTTGTGAAATCTGGAAAGGTATTAGATTAAATGCCCAATAACAAATTAGTTTAAAAGTCAAGAAAGGATTAGCAAAATATTGTGAATGTCTTAATTTCTTAGAATCACATTGGTTCATCTGATATGGAAAATATAATATAAAAATTAACATCTTTTGTTAAGAAAAATGTATATGTTCAACCCAGTGAGACAAGGTCAGCATATATAATCAATGACATAGAAACAACAAGATACTATCCAGAAGAAAATTAAAATGACCATATATCACAGTATACACCAACTGTATTCCAGATGGAATGAAGATGGAAAGGTAAGAGATTTAAACTATATTCTTGCAAAATATAATTCTAGAACCTGCAAGCATAAATGGTTAGCAGAAAACTGAATCAAGACTAGAAATCCAGATGCTGTAAAATAAAGACAGACAATTTTGATCATGTGAAAACTGAACATTTTTGATTGACAAATTATACCCTGTGGAATGTTAAAGAATAAAAGTGATTTCTAAAAAAAATTGTTTGCAATGCTGATGACAGATGAAGAGTGATTATTTAAGGTATGGAAAGCTCTTACAAATTGATGATAAAAGGTAACCCATAGAAAAAGTGCAAAGAATATGAATAAACAATGCAAAGAAGAACAAATCTAAATGGCCAACAGAGGTATGAAGAGTCTCAATTCTTTGACAGTAAAATACAGGCTAAAGCAACAATGAGCTTTCACTTTGTACTCATCAGATTGACCAAACATACAAATATAATTACCATTGAGGAAATGGGGAGATAGGCACCCTCTTCTATTACAGACAGAGATATGAAATGTTTCAACACTATTGGCAACATATATTAAAATATTAAAATGGGTATAACATCCAAACCAGTAATTCCACAACTGGACATTTAGAACATAGAAATAAATACACCAAATTTTAAGGACACATATGAAAGGATGTTGGTCCAGCTTTATTCTAGTGGCAAAGAATTGACTAGAAACAAAGTAAGTGACATTGAGAGTTCAATGGCTGAGCAAATGGTGAAGAGATAATCACACAACCATTAAAAAAAAAAAAAATTAGAATTGTACCAGCAATTCCACAATCGATGGTCTGCTTTAGATTATGAGAGTATAACAAAGAATTAAATTTTTAACATGGTTCCCCTTAAATTGAGTAAATGTGTGAGGTGGGGTGCTCCCGTGGGGTTAAGTGAGGAAGAGGGGAGGTAGATATTTTGTAGCCACTAGGGAGTTCCAGCCTAGGTCAGGTTGCTTGCTGCACAGAAATCCCATTACCGAGAGAAGGAGGATTGTCAAAGAAGAAAAGAAGTTTAATATGAATGATGTCATCCAGAAGATGAATGGGCAGTAGCCTTAAACTTGTTTCTTTAACTAAAGGACAGTAGCAGCCTTTATGGGGTGGGGAGGGGTGAAGGTTTTATTGGGACAAGTGGTATTGAAATTAACTGAGACAGGTCATTTGACGCGGAAGTTTCAACTTAGTGAGAGAAAATGAGTCTTTGTATCAGGAAGTTTGCAACAAAGCACCTTGGATTTCAACTCTATATCTTGCAGAAATTCTGCCATTTCTAGAAACATAAGGTCAAGTAAAAGTTAAAGGATTCTGATCATCTAACACTACTGGCCTGGGACTCCCAAACATAAGAAACCTGCATGAAGGACTGAAGCCAACTTTCCACAGAGGCTCCCATCCAAAAGTAGAGTTAAAGGACAGAAATTTAGCATGTAACCTGGTGGATTAGAGCTGCACCAAGAGAGAAGGTTGAAGAATGCACATCAACCCTGCTGAGATGAGCTGCAACCCCAAGGATACAAAAAGAAGGTACAAAATCCATCACCAAGGGGACGGGAGTCCCCTCCCCCATGAGAACAGCTTGGAGTGCCCCACAAACAAACAAACAGAGTTCAAAGGTGCTCCCACTACACTCCACGGGAGAGAACATCTAAAAACTGGACCTACCTCCCCTAGTAGGGTGCCACAGCATTCTCCTGCCAGGCATAAAACTGTATAAAACTGTATATATTCTCTATCTGCAATTCTGAGCTCCCAGCACTCCCCTCTACTCTGACTCTGAGGTCTGGAGGCCTGTCCCCTAGGAGTCCAGATTCTTGGGTGATTTCTTGAGGGGTGTGGACAGGGCCTAGACTGAAGCTGGTCAGTGCTGAGTCTGTGGCACGGGAGTGAGGAGGGGACGGTCGGCTGAGAGGGAACCATGCCACCAGAGCAGCGGTGCCCCGAGGTGCAGAGCAGCAGCCATTTTTGGCAACAATAGGGCTCAATCCCAGATATTTTGAAGCCACACCCCCTGTCTCCCTGGGCAACCAGAGGAGGCCAGGCATCTTCTCAGGTGGCAACCACCGCAGAACAGATCTGAGATGGATATGCAGGCCCCATGAGTAAAGAGTTTGCCTGAGGCGGTACAGGCCTAGGTGGAGCGTGGGGACTAGAAAACACACGCATAGAGCCAGGAAATTCCCAGGTCAGGGCTGATCCAGAGGACCACTTTAATGAGCCTAAGAGGTACCCAGCCCTCAGGGGATGATCGGCCTGTAGACAAAGGAAGGCTGGAGGCTAAAACTGACAGCTAACCGAATACAAACCTGCAAGAGCAAAGACAGGGCCTGAGCTGCAGGTTCTGGGAACTCAAAACAACTTCTGTTCTGCAGGGGATTTTGCAGGGACAGAAACAAATTCCCGCAAAGTTGTTTTGTTCTCTCAGTAACATCAATCAGGGGCAGGGCTGGAACTGAGCAAACACCCGCCAGCCTCCATCATGTGCCCGAGGTTGTCAGGCCTCTCCTCCCTCTGCTGGATAGAGGCAGAGCAGCGGCCTGGCTGAGCAGATATAGATTTCCTTGTGATTCAGGCAGGTGCAAACCTCTGGAGTATCTGCTCACTAGAGGCAACTGGGTCACAGCCCTGCGGGGCTATCAGTGACTGGGTGTGACAGAGATGCAAGGTGGGGAAGGAGACATCAACCTTCCCAGACTAATCTATTTGCTGGGTGGGTTCTCCTGACTTCATGGAGCACTGGAGCAAGTAATATGTGAATTGTCATCAGATCACTGCAATCCAGTTGCCAGAGACCTTTTAAACTCTCCCACCTGAGAAAGGTGCTGACTGAGACAATTGATTTGGACATTTTGAACAAAGCCAATCGCCCAAGGACTATTTAAGTGGTGCCCTGGGTTTGTGGTAGTAGGAAGATTTGATTTTCCTTTTCTAATTGTTACCTGTGGAGGGCAGGAGGACTTAATTGCTGGTATTTCTCCACAGCTGAGACTTTAACCCAGAGTAACTGTTTCACTAGGGTTGGACAGAGACTAGCTGAAAACAAGACAGAACCACTTAGCCCCACCACACCAAACAGGTCCCCAGTTTCTCAGGCCATAGCACTCTATGGGGCCTTGACAAAGCTCTAAGGGAAAAATCAAACGGTGTAAAATAATCATGGGGCAGAATCAGCGGAAAAACTCTGGTAACATGAATAACCAGAATAGAACAACCCCCCCCCCCCAAGGAAAGATATGGTAGATGTAATGGAAAATCCCACTCATAAACAGCTGGCCGAGATGTCAGAAATTGAATTTAGAATTTGGATTGCAAAAAAGATAAATAGAATGGAGGAAAATTTGGAATAAGAAATTTGAGGAGCAATTCAAAAGTCAGAATTAGAAATTCGAGGAGAAATTCAAAAGTTGCCTCAAGAATTTCATGAATTTAAAGACAAAACCACCAAAGATTTTGACGAACTGAAGCAAGAATTTGCAGCCCTCAAACATCTGAAAAATACAGTAGAATCCATCAGTAACAGAGTGAAGCAAGCAAAAGAAAGATTCTGACATTGAAGACAAAGCTTCTGAACGGTCCCAAACTGTCAAAGAGGAAGAGAAATGGAGAGCAAAACCAGATCATGCTCTCAAAGAGCTCTGGGATAATTCAAAGAAGGCTAATATCCACCTCATTGGAACCCCTGAAAGTGATGAAGTGGCCTTGTAACACACAGAGGCCCTTTTCCATGAAATTATGAAAGAGAATTTTCCAGACATGCCAAGAGATTCTGAAATTCAGATAGCAGACAGTTTCAGAATTCCAGCACGACTCAATTCAAATAAGACATCCCCCAGGCATATCATAATTAACTTCACTAAAGTTAATAAGAAGGAGAAAATTCTGAAAGCAGCCAGACGTAAGAATTCCGTTACCTACAAAGGGAAGAATATTAGAACGACTGCAGATCTCTCTGCTGAAATTTTCAAGAAAAAAGAGGGTGGTCTTTGACTTTTAATCTCCTAAAGCAAAATAACTTTCAACCCCAGATTCTGTATCTAGCTAAACTGAGTTTCATTTATGATGTAGAAATTAAATACATTAATGACATTCATAGGTTGAAGAAATTTCCCATAACCAAACCAGCTCTTCAGGATATTCTCAGACCTATCCTCCATAATGACAAGCCCAATCCTCTACCACAAAAGTAAACTTACTCAGAAACTTTTGATCAAACTCCAACTTCCACAGTGGTGAAAGGATTAAAAATGTCCACTTGACTTTCGAAAAACGTGATACCCAAAATTTTACCAGATTTATCAATATTCACCATTAATGTGAACGGCTTAAACTGTCCTCTAAAGAGGCACAGGTTAGCTGACTGGATACAAAAACTCAGGCCAGATATTTGCTGCATACAAGAGTCACATCTTACCTTAAAAGGTAAATATAGACTCAGGGTGAAAGGATGGCCATCCATATTTCAGGCAAATGGTAATCAGAAAAAAGCAGGTGTTACAATTCTATTTCCAGACACAAAAGGCTTTAAACCAACAAAAGTAAGGAAGGATAAGAATGGTCACTTCATATTTGTTAAGGGTAATACTCCATATGATGAGATTTCAATTATTAATATTTATGCGCCCAACCAGAATGTGCCTCAATTTATAAGAGAAACTCTAACAGACATGAACAACTTGATTTCCTCCAGCTCCATAATAGTCGGAGATTTCAACACTCCTTTGGCACTGTTGGATGAATCCTCGAATAAGAAGCTGAGCAAAGAAATTTTAGATTTAAACCTAACCATCCAACATTTGGATTTAGTAGAGATCTACAGAACATTTCATCCCAACAAAACTGAATACACATACTTCTCATCACCCCACAGAACTTACTCCAAAATCGATCACCTCTTAGGTCACAAGTCTAACACCATTAAATTTAAAGGAATAGAATTTATTCCTTGCATATTCTCAGAACAGCATGGAATAAAAGTTGAACTCAGTAACAACAGGAATCTGCACACTCATTCAAAAATTGGAAGTTAAATAACCTTATTTTGAATGACAGCTCGGTCAGAGATGAGATTAAGAAGGAAATTGCCAAATTTTTGGAACAAAGTGACAAGACATGAATTATCAGAACCTTTGGGATACTGCAAAGGCAGTCATAAAAGGAAAATTTATAGCACTACAAGCCTTCCTCAAGAGAACAGAAAGACAGGAAGTTATCAACTTAATGGGACATCTCAAGCAACTGGAAAAGGAAGAAGATTCCAACCTCAAACCCAGTAGAAGAAAAGAAATAACCAAAATTAGAGCAGAATTAAAGGAAATCGAAAACAAAAGAATTATACAACAGATCAATAAATCAAAAAGTTGGTTTTTTGAAAAAGTCAATAAAATAGATAAACCTTTGGCTAACCTAACCAGGAAAAAAAGAGTAAAATATCTAATCTCATCAATCAGAAACAACAAAGACAAAATAACAATAGACTCCTCAGAAGTTCAAAAAATTCTTAATGAATATTACAGGAAACTTTATTCTCAGAAATCTGAAAATCTGAAGGAAATTGACCAATACTTGGAAGCACCTCACCTTCTAAGACTTAGCTAGAATCAAGTGGAAATGTTGAACAGGCCCATATCAAGTTCTGAAATAGCATAAACCATACGAAATTTTGCTAAAAAGAAAATCCCGGGACCAGATGTCTTCACATCAGAATTCTACCAAACCTTTAAAGAGGAAGTAGTACCTATATTACTCAACCTGTTCCAAAAGGTAGAAAAAGAAGGAAGACTACCCAACACTTTCTATGAAGCAAACATCACCATGATCCCCAAACTAGGAAAAGACCAACAAGAAAAGAAAATTATAGACCAATATCACTAATGAATATAGATACAAAAATATTCAACAAGATCCTAACAAACAGAATCCAGCAGCACATCAAGCAAATTATACATCATGACCAAGTTGGTTTTATCCCAGGGTCTCAAGGATGGTTCAATATATGTAAATCCATAAGTGTAATTCCCACATAAACAAAGTAAAAACCAAAGACCATATGATTCTCTCAATTGATGCAGAAAAAGCTTTTGATAATATCTAGCATCCCTTCATGATCAGAACACTTAAGAAAATTGGTATAGAAGTACCATTTCTTAAACTGATAGAGGCCATCTACAGCAAACCCACAGCCAATATCGTATTGAATGGAGTTAAATTGAAATCATTACCACTCGACCAGGAACCAGACAAGGCTGCCCATTGTCTCCACTGCTCTTTAACATTGTAATAGAAGTTTTACCCATTGTGATCAGGGAAGAAAAGGCGATCAAAGGTATCCATATAGGGTCAGAAGAAACCAAACTTTCGCTCTTCGCAGATGATATGATCGTATATCTGGAAAACACCAGGAATTCTACTACAAAACTCTTAGAAGTGATCAAGGAATACAGAAGCATCTCAGGTTATAAAGTCAACATTCATATATTGGTAGCCTTTATATATACCAACAATAGTCAAGCTGAAAAAACAGTTAAGGACTCTATACCATTCACAGTAGTGCCAAAGAAGATGAAATATTTGGGACCTTATCTAACAAAGGACGTGAAAGATCTCTATAAAGAGAACTATGAAACTCTAAGAAAAGAAATAGATGAAAATTTTAACAAATTGAAAAACATACCATGCTCATGGCTGGGAAGAATCAACATTGTTAAAATGTCCATACTACCCAAAGCAATATACAATTTTAATGCAATCCCTATTAAAGCTTCACTGTCATACTTTACAGATCTTGAAAAAATAATACTTTGTTTTATATGGAATTAGAAAAAACCTCGAATAGCCAAGACATTACTCAGAAATAAAAACAAAGCAGGAGGAATCACAGTACCAGACCTCAGAATATACTATAAATTGATAGTGATCAAAACAGAATGGTAATGGCACAAAAACAGAGAAGTAGATGTCTGGAACAGAATAGAGAACCCAGAGATGAATCCAGCTACTTACTGTTAGTTGATCTTTGACAAGCCATTTGAAAACATTCAGTGGGGAAAAGATTCCCTATTTAACAAATGGTGCTGGGTGAACTGGCTGGCAACCTGTAGAAGACTGAAACTGGACCCACACCTTTCACCATTAACTAAGATAGACTCTCACTGGATTAAAGATTTAAACTTAAGACATGAAACTATAAAAATACTAGAGGAGAGTGCAGGGAAAACCCTTGAAGAAATCAGTCTGGGTGAGTATTTTATGAGGAGGATCCCCCAGGGCAATTGAAGCAGCTTCAAAAATATTCTACTGGGACCTGATCAAACTAAAAATCTTCTGCACAGCCAAGAACACAGCAAGTAAAGCAAGCAAACAGCCCTCAGAATGGAAGAATATGTTTGCAGATTATGTCTCCAACAAAGGTTTAATAACCAGAATCCACAGAGAACTCAAATGTATAAGCAAGAAAAGAACAAGTGATCCCATTGCAGGCTGGGCAAGGGACTTGAAGAGAAACTTTTCTGAAGAAGACAGGTGCATGGCCTACAGACTTATAAAAAAAATGCTCATCATCTTTAATCATCAGAGAAATGCAAATCATAACTACTTTGAGATATCATCTATCTCCAGTAAGATTAGCCCATATCACAAAATCCCAAGACCACTGATGTTGGTGTGGATGTGGAGAAAAGGGAACACTTCTGCACTGCTGGTGGAAATGCAACTTAATACATTCCTTTTGGAAAGATGTTTGGAAAACACTTAGAGATCTAAAAATAGATCTGCCATTCAATCCCATAATTCCTCTACTAAGTATATACCCAGAAGACCAAAAATCACATTCTAACAAAGATATTTGTACCAGATGTTTATTGCAGCCCAATTCATAATTGCTAAGTCATGGAAAAAGCCCAAGTGCCCATCAATCCACGAATGGATTAATAAATTGTGGTATATGTACACCATGGAATATTATGCAGCCTTAAAGAGAGATGGAGACTTTACCTCTTTCATGTTTACATGGATGGAGCTGGAACATATTCTTCTTAGTAAAGTATCTCAAGAATGGAAGAAAAAGTATCCAATTTACTTAGCCCTACTATGAAACTAATTTATGGCTTTCACATGAAAGCTATAACCCAGTTATAACCTAAGAATATGGGGAAGGGGGAGAGAGAGGGGAGGGATAGGGGAGGATGAATGGAGGGAGGGTGATTGAGTGGGATTTCACCTGCAGTGCATCTTGCAAGGGTACATATGAAACTTAGTAAATGTAGAATATAAATGTCTTAACACAATAAGAAAACGGCAGGAAGACTATGTTAACCAGTGTGATGAAAAGGTGTCAAACGGTCTATAAAACCAGTGTATGGTGCCCCATGATCGCATTAATGTAGACAGCTATGATTTAATAATAAAATAAATAAATTTTTTTAAAAAAAGAAAGCTGCAGGAAAATCATGCATGGGCATCTTCCAGTGTTTTTTCATGGGGCCAGTTACAGAATGTGATAAAAATCAAATTTCTGAGATTTTTTTTTTATACAAAATGGGAAATATTAATATTCACATGAATGTACACACATGTATCCATTCAAATTGCATGACTAATGATCAACATGTAAGCAAGTGGGGCACTGCTCAGATGAATGCGGACAAAATGACTTTTGCTTTCTTATAGGTACTTTGAATTATTTTCAGTTAACACAAATTATTCCACTAAAAATCTTATTTTCACTATATGAAAAGGGAAAGATAATATATCCAGTTTTTTGTGTTGTATGTATAATATTCTTAAATATGGCAGAAGTGGTTATATAATACTTATGTCAGAGTGGACTTTTATTTCTATTTTTTATTTTTATTACTTATACTGGATTTTTCAATGATGGTGATTTGATCTCTCCAGTGCAGGAGTTCTCATGAATGCTCATTGGAGAAATAAAACGAAAGTTTAAAGTAGAATTGTGAGAAAAGTGTTGATTTTAAGTAGATGTTGTATTTATTATTTGTGAAAATAAGTGAAACTTTAGCTTTGTGTTGATACTATAGAAATAGAAATTATAGGCTTTGAGTTCTTAACATTAGTCCCAGAAATGTAGATTATAATTTTGTTTCTTAGGAAGCCACATAAAATCTGAAATTCTGGGTTTGCCACCACTTTTTGTTAATAAAAATAAGAAAACAAAGTTTGGAAAATATTTACATTTTAATGACCACAGAAGTAGTAATTGAACAAGCTGGTATCACAAAGGTCTTTTAAGATCAAATCATGATTTCTCTGGGTTTTGATTTTAGACCAACTCTGTCAAATCTAGCTTCTGTGTGATTTGTGTAAGTTATTTCATCTCTTGATTTTTCAGTTTTCTCATCTGTGAAATGTGAGGATTAAGAGAGATAGAGACAATAAAATTTGTCATTTATATTATGTGTTATTATCCTTTATAAGATCTTCACCCTATGTTTACTGATACTTATGCAGAAGAAACAAGACTTAGATACACATAAGCGATAATCTTGTTAGCTGAATTTATTATGAGAAGCTAAATTCTAAAATAAAATATATTTTTTTACATTAAATTTGCTTACTTATCCAGTAAGATGAACTCGTTGTTTTTAGATTGGCTTAACCCATGTTCATGTATGGTATAGGAATTGTGAAGGTTAGAAAAACTCAAATCTGCTGGGTTTAGTTCTTTTTGCAGAATGCCAAAGTGCAGAACACAGCACGCTTGCAAAGGATTCCAGTCCTGACGTGACAGGAATGCTGGTAATCCCACAACACTAAGTCATGGGGGAGTGCAGGGCTGTAGATGATCATGGGGAAATTCAATTATTTGGCTAAATTATTATCAGTATAATTCACTACTGTTTATTTAATATCATGATGTTAAATGTTGAGGTTATAAATATGCCCACAATTTTAATTATAATTTTAATATTGGCCTTAATGATATATGGAGAGTCTGGAATTAGGTCATGTGTATTCAAATCCTGGCTTTTTAAAACTGCCCACTCTTGACATTGGGCAAATTATTACCTCTCTGACTCTCTTTTCTTATATGTAAAATGTGAATAATACTTTCATTTTATTTTGTAAGATTTAAGTAAGATAATCTGTGTAATTGCTTTGATCAGTAACTATCATGTGGTAAAACATTCAAAAGATTCTGGCAGCACCTGTGGCTCAGTGGGTAGGGTGCTGGCCCCATATACTGAGGTTGGCAGGTTCAAGGCTGGCCCTGGCCAAACTGCAACAAAAAATAGCTGGGCATTGTGGCTGGCACCTGTAGTCCCAGCTACTGGGGAGGCTGAGGCAAGAGAATCACCTAAGCCCAGGAGTTGGAGGTTGCTGTGAGCTGTGTGACACCACGGCACTGTACCGAAGGCAACAAAGTGAGACTAGGTCTCTACAAAAAAAAAAAAAATAATAAAGATTCTATTATCTCCCTTATTAATATTTATGTTATTTTTGTTGTTCTTCCTCTAATCACATATTGTTTCAGATGGGTGTATCTAACTGCTTGCTAAACATATATACTCCCGTGTCCTATAGATATTTTAAATTTGGTATGTCTAAAACAGAACATACTTCTGTCTTCCCTAACCTTTTCCTAATTTTTTATTCCGTACTTCTGCAAATAACACACTCCTACTTTTTGCTCGAGCCAGAAATCTGGAAGTCATCCTACATCCTCTTTTTTAATCACTAGCTACTTGCCAAACAGGAAGACTCTTACTGCCTTAAAGACTTTGAATTTTTTTGCCTTTTCCCCAGGTCATTGCCTTGATCCCATATGCAGGTCTAATGATCAGGTTGATCTCATTTACACCCCCGTGAATCCTTCAAAGCAACTGTATGGTATTGTCATACTAAATTTTAAAATCTGAAGTGGCTGTAACTAGTGTTCAGGATTAGATTAAAACTCTGAACTGACAAGCAGTCTTCTGTATCTTATTTCCTCTCCGACCACTGCCTGTGCTACAGCCCACAGGGAGGCCTGGAAGACCTTTGAACATGCTGGTTATTTCTTCTTCCTCTTTGCTTAACTAACATCTACTTCCCTTCAAAGCTCAGGCCCAGCACTGATCCCTCTGGGGTTCTTTTTTAAATTTCTTGCATGATCCTTGATTCCTCTTCTCTGTGTGTCCGTGGTTTCTTGTGAAAACTTTTATTACAGGACTTGTGC
Source organism: Nycticebus coucang (assembly GCF_027406575.1). Classification (NCBI taxonomy): domain Eukaryota; kingdom Metazoa; phylum Chordata; class Mammalia; order Primates; family Lorisidae; genus Nycticebus; species Nycticebus coucang. The sequence continues at coordinate 80,722,733 of NC_069786.1, forward strand.
TGCAGATCGTAATAGCCAGTTTGAGGGCAGGCACTATGATTTACAGATTGTATCTGAGCATACTGCCTGAAACATGATAGATGCTAAAAAGTCTTGCCTATTATGAAAAAAAAATCGAAGCTGTGACTTTGGGGTTTTCAATAGAGTGGGCAGAGATTCAATATCCCATGTTTTATTCTCATCATCCTACCTTATAAGGTTGGCCATGGACTATTGATGGGAAAGAAACTAGAGAGGGGACTAGAGACTTTGACCTTAGTTTGATCTTGAGCATACTTAAAATTTTATTGGGAACTCATAAAAATTAGAGACAAACTGTAATTTCGAATCGTTGTTGTTGTTGTTCTTAAAGATGGATATGCTGGTTAGATGGCTCTCATGTATATAAAATCCATGTGTATCCCTTTGTGAATTATAATCTCTATAAAAGGGAGCTAGATTGTTCTATTAACATAGCTTAGAAACAATAATATTTATAGTATTGCTATAAATGTAAAATGAACATTTTAGGCCTGATTTCAGCAATGTAAACATTATGAGAAAGAGTGTGGTAGGGTCTTATTTGGAAATTTAATTCCCCTCTAGATGCTGGAATTAGTGTGCTTCCTGAAAAAATAAAGAAAAAATCCAAACATAGATTAGCACCCAAGTGTTCCATCTCTTCTCCTTGTTAATTAGTTTAGTAATACATATACAATCAGATTTCACATCCACGGTTAAATTATAGACTCTTACATCTTCTTTTATATTACTTGCATTTAAAAAGATAATTTAAAATTATCTGATAAAGAATTGGTTTCTTGGATTAAAAAGAGTAGTCACAAGATCTTAATCAAAATAATTACAGATTTTTCATCAGATGATGCCATGTATTGCACAGGATATTCTAGGACAGGATCCTTCAGGAATACTTCTGTGGCATAGAGAAGGCTTGATCATAAAAGCAAAATAAATAGCCCAAGTGCTATTTCTCAGTTTTTCCTTGGGCCTGACATCTCTCTGGCTGTTTATCAAGGTCCTATGGAAGTTAATCGTCTCATTCTCTGAAGGTGATTTTCCCTACTCCCTTTCTCATGTCACCAAATTTGAAATTTGTCCTGGGATTAGATTAAAACTAGGTTTCCCTTCAGGCACAGAGAACAAAGTATGTTGGTAAATTCTGTCTTTCATTCCAAAAAAGCAGGATAATATTCACATAATTTGTTGTGTTTCCTGTAAATTTAGGTTTTATTTGTTGGGCGCAGAACATATCCATGGTAATCATTGTGGCAAAGCTATTGGAAGATGCTTTTTATCACTTCAATGCCTAGTCAAATTCTAACAATAAAACTGCATTCAAGATTTAAAAGAGGCTCTTTCTAAGCAGAGAGTATGAATGCTTGGAGTTATTTGGCAGGAAAATCAAAGAAAACTAAAGAATAAAAAAAGAAGTTACTTGGAGCTTGAAAACTGTCCTATAATTTATAGGTAACATTCTGTAGTAAAAGAGAATGTTAAAAAAAAAAAAGCTATGTATCTGCAGAATGATACTTAGGAGGAGTGGCTGCAAAGGACAAACTCAAGGGCATCAACCACTTTGAGCTCCTATTTCACAAGGACAGAGTAATTGCTTTGTCACTGAAACTAATTGACTCAAATATTTTATGATGATTGATTATTAATTATTAAAATAGATACTTTAATTTATTGTTAAAGGTACTTTTTTCAACTCAGGCAAATATTTATTTGTATAATAAATTCCTCTGCATTTGTTTTGATACATTTGGCTTTTTATACAAATTTAGTCAACAATTCAGCAACCTAAAAATAAGCTTTCTTCATTTTTCCAAAGCAGATCTCTGTATCTGTTTCATACTTAGTTAAGGTTTTGTGTGCTGGAGAATAATGATTATGTCACCTTTGATATCTTTTTCTAGATGTAGCTAGCTTTGTTGATGTAATACTCCTGGCCTCTCCACACCCACTGCTCCTTGAATTCCATCCTGGACCGGAAAGTGACGTATGTAAGGAATAAATTTAGGAAGAATAATCTGGGCATTCATAGTCCACCTCCTCTCTTCCTTGTTTTAGGAGAAGATCTCCTTGGGAAGCAGATTTTCTTCTCCTCTAGGTTTGGGTACTGCTGGTATGACAGAGGATCAGCATGGCAGTGATGGGGTAGAATGTACATCTTCTCATATCTGGGGCTAACTAATCTGAAGTCGCATCTTTATCAGTAATAAGGAAAATACTTTAGCCTTGATTTGTACTTCTTTTTTCCTCCCTCTTCAATTTGTTCAGAGCCTATGTGGAAAGACAGATGCTTTTTATTTGTTCTTTTCATGGATTTGGTGTGTGGACCAAGAGTATAGAGAAATATCAATAAAACAGTGAGATTTGGGGGCAAAATATACACTTGGAGATTTTTGGTTTGAGGTCTGCTGCTTTGGGCTTTAGTGTAGGAACAGAGAAGTTTGATACTGTTGGAGGGACATTTTCTGTTGACTTTCATCTGTCTGCTGTGACCTGGATGAAGGCTTTATCCTGCTGCATGACAGCTTCTTCTTCATGAGTAACTGCAACTTCTGGTAACTGTCTCTGCCTGAGAGGCTGTGCTGTTTATCGTCAGGCAGATTCCATGTGTGCAATGAGGAGGCTGGGTCAATGTCCTAGTCAGAGAAAAATGGGATACTGTGGAAGTAACTTGAATCCTTAGTTAGAAGAGGTGAGGATTAAATTACAGGCAGCAGACAAGAGATGAGGATTAAATTACAGGCAGCAGACAAGATCAAGGTGAGCACGACTAAGACCGACTATGATGCTGCAGTATTTCTTGGGCAATGATTCACTTATAGAAAAAAGGAACAGGGCCTTTAAGAGATTGGTGAACTGAAAAATATTTTTCTCATTTTTTAAATTATTTATTGTATGTAGTATTTTTAAAAATTTAAAATATTATACAGGTACAAATGTTTATGGTCATATGGATTGCTTTTGTAATCCTTGAGTCAAGGCTATAAGTGTGCCCATCACTCAGATAGTATTCATTATACCCGGTAGGTAGGTTTTCACCTACCCATCACATCTTCCCTCCTCCCCCTCTGCTTGATTTCTGGGGAGTTTTACTTCCATCTATCCATATATGTGGTCATCAGTTAGTTCTAATTTAATAGCGAATACATGTGGTGTTTGATTTTTCATTCTTTTTTTTTTTTTTTTGTAGAGACAGAGTTTCACTTTATGGCCCTCGGTAGAGTGCTGTGGCATCACACAGCTCACAGCAACCTCCAACTCCTGGGCTTACGCGATTCTCTTGCCTCAGCCTCCCAAGCAGCTGGGACTACAGGCGCCCGCCACAATGCCCAGCTATTTTTTTGTTGCAGTTTGGCCGGGGCTGGGTCCGAACCCGCCACCCTCGGCATATGGGGCCGGCGCCCTACTCACTGAGCCACAGGCGCCGCCCTGATTTTTCATTCTTTAGATACTTCATTTATAATAATAGTTTCCAGTTCCATCCAAATTGTTGCAAAAGGCAAGTCACCCATCTTCACCCTTCTTCATGGCTGAGTAGTATTCCATGTCACATATATGCCACTTCTGTTATATCTGCTCATGAATTGATAGGCACTAGGGCTGATTCCACATGTTTGCAATTATAAGTAATGCCACAATAAACCTTTGAGTAAAAGTGTCTTTTCGATAAAATGACTGCTTTTACTTTATGGAAATATCAAGCAGCAGGGATTGGTGGATCAAATGATAGGTCTACTTCATGTTCTTTGAGGAATCTCCATACTGTTTTTCACAGAGGTTGTACTAATTTGCAGTCCCACCAGTACTGTATCAGCATTCCTTTCTCTCTGCATTCTCACCAGTATTTTTTTTTTTTCAGATTTATTTGAGGTTTACCTACGATTTGGTTACATTGTTTGAGTTTGTAAGGTAAATCTGAGTTAGACTTACGTGTATTGATTTTTTACTTTTTAATAAAAGCCATCTAACAGATGTAAGGTGATGTTTTGTTGCAGTTTTAATTTGTATTTCCTTGAAAATAAGTGAGGTTGAACATTTTTAAATATGTTTATTGAACATTTATCTATCTTCTTTTGAAAGACTCCTGCTCATGTCTTTTGCCCACTTTTTAATGGGGTTGTTTGATTTTCTCTTGCTGATTTGCTTGAGTTCTTTGCAGATATTAGCCCTTTATTGGATTTATAGCTTGTGAATATTTTCACCCATTCTGTAGATTGCTGTTTGCTCTGTTGATTATTTTTTCAGCTATGCAGACACTTTAAAATTTATTCAAGTCCCATTTATTTTTGTTGTTGCGTTAATGTCATTGGATCTTCATAATTCTTTGTCTAAGCTGATATCTAGAAGAGTTTTTTTTTATTTAGCATTTTCTTTTAGAATTCTTACAGTTTCATGCCTTACATATAAATCTTTTATCCATGTTGAATTAATTTTTGTGAGTGGTGAGAAATATAGATCCTGTTTCATTCTTCTGCATGTGGTTATTCAATTCTACCAGCACCATTTATTGAATAGAGATTCTTTTCTCCAGTGCATATTGCTGTCTTCTTTGTCTAAGATCAGTTGGTTGTATGTGGATGCTTTCATATCTGGGTTCTTTGTTCTGTTTCACTGGTCTATGTCTCTGTTTTTGCACCAATACCATGCTGTGCAGATTACTATAGCCTTGCAGTACCACTTGAAGTCTGGTAATGTGATGCCTCCAGATTTGTTCTTTATGCTTAAGATTGCATTGGCTATTTGGGCTCTTTTCTGGTTCCAAACTAAATGTGGAATTATTATTAGTTTTTTATTTCAAATTAATATGAAGGTACAAATGTTTACATTGTTCTCACTTCCAAGGTAAAGTTCAAGTTGTAGAAGAACCCTTCATCCAGGGGTCATGCTGAACACTTTGCATTGTGCACATTAGGTGAGATCCTGGCAATTGCCCTTCCTCCTCCCACAATCACCCTCATCTCTCATCCCTCCCCTCTCCCTCCTCGCTCTTCCCCATTGCTAGACTATACTTGTGTTTTATCATTCTTCTGGGCATGTAATTGTTTATATATTGATTTCATGTTAATATTTAATATATTGGATATTTTTTCCATTCTTGAGATACTTTACTAAGAATAATGTATTTCAACTCCATCCAGGTAAACATAAAAGATATAAAGTTTCCATCTTTTCTTATGGCTAAATAGTATTGCATGGTATACATATGCCACAGTTTGTTAATCTATTAATGAGTTGATGGGCATTTAGGTTAATTCTGTGATGTGGCAATTATGAATTGAGCTGCAATAAACAGAATTGATGAAATCCACATCAAAATACCAAGGTCATATTTCACAGATCTGCAAAAAAAATAATTCCTATTGAGGCTTTTCCCCTGTCAGGATTAATTTTTTGCAGATTTGTGAAGTATGACATTGGTGTTTTGATGTGGTTTTCACTGAATCTGTAAATCACTTTGGGAAGTATAGACATTTTAATAATAATGATTCTTGAAATCCATAAGCGTGATGCATTTTTCCATTTGTGTGCATCTTCTATGATTTCTTTCCACAGTGTTTTGTAGTTCTCTTGTAGAGATCTTTTGCCTCCTTGGTTGAGTATATTCCTGGGTATTTTATTTTTTTGAGGTTATTGTGACTTTTAGTGAGTCTTTGATTTGACTCTCAGATAGTTATTATTGTATAGGAATGATTCTTATTTGTGTACACTAATTTTGTAACTTGAGATTTTGCTGAATTTGTTTATCAATTGTCTCTTGGTGGAGTCTTTGGGGTTTTCTAGATACAAGATCACATCATCAGCAAACAGCAATAGTTTTACCTCCTCTTTCATGAGTTGAATACACTTTCTTTATTTTTCTAGTGTGATTGTTCTGGCTAGGATTTCCAGCACTATGTTGAAAAGAAGTATCAACAATGGGCACACTTGTCTTGTTCCAGTTAATAGTGGCAATACTTTCCATTTTTTCCCCATTCAGTGTGAGGCTGGCTGTGGGTTTGTCATATATAGCTTTTATAATTTTGAGATATGTTCCTTCGCTGACTAGTCTGTTGAGGTTTTTTATCATGAAAGTGTGCTGAATTTTGTTGAATGCTATTTCTGTTTCTATTGAGATAATCATATGTTCTTTGTTTTTGCTTTTGTGGATCATATTTGTTGATTTACATGTGTTGAACTGGATTGACATGCTTACTTTAATCCCTGAGACAGTTGGTTGTGCTTATGGGTAATATTAAATCTCACCCTTTATGACTGAATCAGTAAATGTTGTAAAGAGTTGTATAAATTGACCTCCCTGTCACTAGGTGGTGCTTGCTTGTAAGAACAAGCTACAGTGGTGCTTGCTTGTAGGAACAAGCTACAGTGGTGCTTTTGGGACCTGTGACTGGCTCTTAGCCCCAGAAGAAGCACTTGAATACCCAGGTGACAGGAATAGCCTTAGAACTTCAGATAAGTCTTTATTCTCTGGTACAGCAGAGGTGGGTGAAGGAATGCAGCTGGACAGGGCTGGGTTGTGTGAACCTGCCTTCATGCTGCATAAAACCTGGTAAGGTAGCTATTTCAGCTGGGGTCAAAGTTTCACTCCCAGGCTTCTGGGAAGCCACCAGGAAGGGGCTGAAGTGGTCCCATTTAGCTAGAAAGTCTGCTTGTGGGTTAGGGGTCATCTGACATTCACAATCTTGCTGTCAGTAGTAAATCTCACTCTTCCACCTCCTCCTCTCACTCTGTGATCTCCACCAACATCTGTCAGCTGGTATGAGCTCAAACTAGCTGACTTTCCACAGATGGTGTTATGGATAGGAACTTTCCTGTCTAGAATTCCTTCCTAGGAAGGGAGGTCCCAAATTGCCTATTCGGAATTTAAGCAGGTTTGATGTCCCACTGCTTAGGACTCTGTTCTGCCAAGAAAGCAGCACATAGGAGGCTGGTGAGCTCCCCTTAATGTGCAATAGATCTTTAAGAGGAAAGGTTTGAACATCAACTCTCCGTGGTGGACATGCCAACAGGGGGGAAGCAGCTGCTCCTGAGAGCCCCGGCTCCATCATTTCTCTAGTAGCCACAGGTGGGGAAGGGGAGGAAGAGTCTGAAGGGAGGACAGCTATCTCTTTGGCAGTACCTTTTCTTCTCCCCAGAAGGCAGCCCATCTGGAATGTCCAGCCTCTGGGTTCACACAGATTATCCTGAATCTCCCTATTGCTCCCACATTCTGGATTGGGTTGAGAAGTGTTTGTACAGTAATGAAATGAGGGTCTGAAGCTCTCTGGGGAGGATAAAGGGACTTGGGTAAAGAAGCAACGTGACATCTGCCCTCTTGGCTCAGGTCCCTGATGGTGGAAAGCACCCCGAGGGGCGTGGCAGCCTGTTGCTTTGTACTCAGGAAGCTCCCAATTGACTGGTGGCAACAATTTTGGGCTCATGAGAGTAGAAAGGCTCTCTAGCAGCTCAGGAGCCTACTGACTGCCAGAGGTGTGAGGAAGGGGAAAGCAAACCGCTTGTCAGCCCTATTCTCTGGACTCCAAGTCTGTGATGGTTGATCTCCATTGATATCTTACTTCTTCTTGTATGGCTCTCAACTTCTTCCCATGGAATCTTTCGCAGGTCCTAACTTTTCCCTCAGTATTACATGGGATTTATGTTTGTTTCATTGTCTTTTCATCTGAAATTCTCTCATCAGTCATCTTGTCTCCCGCTCCCTATTTTCTAATTTCAAACAGCAAAACAAATAAATTGTGAGTCAGGTAGAAGATATTAGAAAGATTACTGATAAAAATTGTTAGTGTCAGGCCTACAAACAGCATTTGCTCACTGTCCCAAATTCCATTCTGTCCAGAGAGTCAAGGGACTATCTGTCCAGCCACCAAACTGTAACTAATCTTTCAACTATGTACCTTGTATGTAAGTGTTATTTCCTGACCACATGGTCTCAACTAAGCATTTGATTAGGTACATATGTGTGAAATACCTCCCCTGAGGTATAATTCTTACACCTAAGTCATACTATAGCAAGAGGTAGTGAAATAGCCACCACCACTCAGGACAGAAAAATCAGTTCACAAAAGAGTACAAATGCTATGTCATTGTGTAGAGACTTTAGTATTCAAGGAAAGAGACACCAAAAAGTTAGGCAGAAAATGTAAGTGTATGGTGCCAAAATTAGCTTCTTCCTGGGAAATCTAACCCAAGTGAGTTTATAAATATTCATCATTGACTTTAAAATAAAGAATATTTTTATCCCTATAGATAACACTAAATATTTTCATTGCTTTTAGTAGTATTAAGAATACTGAAAACTGAATTTGTCTTCTCTATGCCTGACCTTGGGGGACAAACAGTCTTTTAGTATTAAGCATAATATTATTTACAGATTTTGAAGATGTTCTTTATGGAGTTGAGAAAATTCCTTCCTTCAGATGTAAAAATATTTTTTTCTCAGATCATAAATACATGTGAAGTTTGTCAGACATCTTCTGTTTTGTTTATGTGGATTTTCTTCTTTAGTTTGTTCATATAGTGAATTACATTGATTGACAGTTGAATGCTGAATCAGTCTTGCATTCCAAGCATTAACGGCATTTGGTTTGTACATTACTCTTTTACTATATTCACTGTTTCAATTTGCTATTATTTTTATAAGAATGTGTGTGATTGTTCCTGTTAATGGGTATATTGACGTGTAATTTTCTTTCTTCCTTTTTTTTTTTACTTTTTATTGTTCTTTTTTTTTTTTTATTAAATCATAGCTCTGTACATTAATGCAATCATGAGGCACCATACACTGGATTTGTAGATCGTTTGACACATTTGCATCACACTGGTTAACATAGCCTTCCTGGCATTTTCTTAGTTACTGTGTTAAGACATTTATATTCTACATTTACTAAGTTTCACATGTACCCTTGTAAGATGCACCGCAGGTGTAATCCTACGAATTACCCTCTCCCCACCCAGCCTCCCCCCTCCCTTGCCTCTCTCTCCCCATTCCCCATATTCTTAGGTTATAACTGGGTTATACCTTTCATATGAAAGCCATAAATTAGTTTCATAGTAGGGCTGAATACATTGGATAATTTTTCTTCCATTCTTGAGATACTTTACTAAGAAGAATATATTCCAGCTCCATCCATGTAAACATGAAAGAGGTAAAGTCTCCATCTTTCTTGAAGGCTGCATAATATTCCATAGTGTACATATACCACAATTTATTAATCCATTCGTGAATCAATGGGCATTTGGGCTTTTCCCATGACTTAGCAATTATGAATTGGGCTGCAATAAAAATACTGGGACAAATATCTTTGTTATAATGTGATTTTTGGTCTTCTGGGTATATGCTTAGTAGAGGAATTATAGGATTGAATGGCTGGTCTATTTTTAGATCTCTAAGTGTTCTCCAAACATCTTTCCAAAAGGAATGTATTAATTTGCATTCCCACCAGCAGTGTAGAAGTGTTTCCTTTTCTCCAAATCCACACCAACATCTCTGGTCTTGGGATTTTGTGATATGGGCTAATCTTACTGGAGTTAGATGATATCTCAAAGTAGTTTTGATTTGCATTTCTCTGATGATTAAAGATGATGAGCATTTTTTCATATGTCTGTAGACCGTGCACTTGTCTTCTTCAGAGAAGTTTCTCTTCAAATCCCTTGCCCAGCCTGCGATGGGATCACTTGTTCTTTTCTTGCTTATACGTTTGAGTTCTCTGTGGATTCTGGTTATTAAACCTTTGTCAGAGACATAAACTGCAAATATCTTCTCCCATTCTGAGGACTGTTTTCTTGCTTTATCTACTGTGTTCTTGCTGTGCAGAAGCTTTTTAGTATGATCAGGTCCCAGTAGTGTATTTTTGAAGCTGCTTCAATTGCCTGGGGGTTCCTCCTCATAAAATACTCACCCAGACCGATTTCTTCAAGGGTTTTCCCTGCACTCTCTTCTAGTATTTATATAGTTTCATGTCTTAAGTTTAAATCTTTAATCCAGTGAGAGTCTATCTTAGTTAATGGTGAAAGGTGTGGGTCCAGTTTCAGTCTTCTGCAGGTTGCCAGCCAGTTCATCCAACACCATTTGTTAAATAGAGAATCTTTTCCCCACTGAATGTTTTTAATTGCCTTGTCAAAGATCAAATAACAGTAAGTAGCTGGATTCATCTCTTGGTTCTCTATTCTGTTCCAGACATCTACTTCTCTGTTTTTGTGCCAGTACCATGTTGTTTTCATCACTATCGATTTATAGTATATTCTGAGGTCTGGTAGTGTGATTCCTCCTGCTTTGTTTTTATTTCTGAGTAATGTCTTGGCTATTCAAGGTTTTTTCTGATTCCATATAAAATGAAGTATTATTTTTTCATTATCTTTAAAGTATGACAGTGGAGCTTTAATAAGGATTGCTTTAAAACTGTATATTGCTTTGGGTAGTATGGACATTTTAACAATGTTGATTCTTCCCAGCCATGAGCATGGTGTGTTTTTTCATTTGTTAACATTTTCAGCTATTTCTTTTTTTAGAGTTTCATAGTTCTCTTTATAGAGATTTTTCACGTCCCCTGTTAGATACACTCCCAAATATTTCATTTTCTTTGGCACTACTGTGGATGGAATAGAGTCCTTAACCGTTTTTTCAGCTTGACTATTATTGGTATATATGAAGGCTACCAATTTATGAATGTTAATTTTGTAACCTAAGACTCTGCTGTCTCCTTGATCACTTCTAAGGGTTTTGTAGTAGAATCCCTGGTGTTTTCCAGATATATAATCATATCATCTGCAAAGAGCGAAAGTTTGATTTCTCCTGACCCTATGGATACCCTTGATCGCCTTTTCTTCCCTAATTGCGATGGCTGAAACTTTCATTGCAACGTTAAAGAGCAGTGGAGACAATGGGCAGCCTTGTCTGGTTCTTGATCTGAGTGGAAATGATTTCAGTTTAACTCCATTCAATACAATATTGGCTGTGGGTTTGCTGTAGATGGCCTCTATCAGTTTAAGAAATGTCCCTTCTATACCAATTTTATTAGGTTTTCTGATCATGAAGGAACGCTGGATATTATCAAAAGCTTTTTCTGCATTGATTGAGAGAATCATATGGTCTTTGTTCTTTAATTTGTTTATGTGCTGAATTATACTTATAGATTTACGAATATTGAACCAGCCTTGAGACCCTGGGATAAAACCGACTTGGTCATGATGTATAATTTGTTTGATGTGTTGCTGGATTCTGTTTGTTAGGATCTTCTTGAATATTTTTGCATCTATATTCATTAGTGATATTGGTCTATAATTTTCTTTTTTTGTTGGGTCTTTTCCTGGTTTGGGGATCAGGGTGATGTTTGCTTCATAGAACGTGTTGGGTAGTCTTCCTTCTTTTTCTACATTTTGGAACAGGTTGAGTAATATAGGTACTAATTCCTCTTTAAAGTTTTGGTAAAATTCTGACGTGAAGCCATCTGGTCCCGGGCTTTTCTTTTTAGGGAGATTTTGTATGGTTGATGCTGTTTCACAACTTGATATGGGCCTGTTCAACATTTCCACTTGATTCTGGCTAAGTCTTAGAAGGTGAGGTGCTTCCAAGTATTGGTCAATTTCCTTCATATTTTTATATTTCTGAAAATAAAGTTTCTTGTAATATTCATTAAGGATTTTTTGAATTTCTGAGGAGTCTGTTATTTCATTTTTGTCATTTCTGATTGATGAGATTAGAGTTTTTACTCTTTTTTTTCTAAAGGTTTATCTATTTTATTGACCTTTTCAAAAACCCAGCTTTTTGATTTATTGATCTGTTGTATTATTCTTTTGTTTTCAATTTCATTTAGTTCTGCTCTAATTTTGGTTATTTCTTTCCTTCTACTGGGTTTGGGGTTGGACTGTTCTTCCTTTTCCAGTTGCTTGAGATGTCCCATTAAGTTGTTAACTTCCTCTCTTTCCGTTCTCTTGAGGAAGGCTTGCCGTGCTATAAATTTCCCTCTTAGGACTGTCTTTGTGGTATCCCAGAGGTTCTGAGATTTGTGTCTTCATTGTCGTTTTGTTCCAAATATTTGGCAATTTCCTTCTTAATCTCATCTCTGACCTAGCTATCATTCAGCATATGGTTATTTAACTTCCACGTTTTTGTATGAGTGTGCAGATTCCTATTGTTACTGAGTTCAACTTTTATTCCATGGTGTTCCGAGAAGATGCAAGGAATAATTTCTATTCCTTTAAATTTACTGAGGTTAGACTTGTGACCTAAGATGTGATCGATTTTGGAGTATGTTATGAGAAGTATGTGTATTCAGTTTTTTTTGGATGAAATGTTGTGTAGATACCTGCTAAATTCAAATGTTGGATGGTTAGGTTTAAATCTAAAATTTCTTTGATCAGCTTCTTATTGGAGGATCGATCCAGCACTGCCAAAGGAGTGTTGAAATCTTTGACTATTATGGAGCTGGAGCAAATCAAGTTATTCATGTCTGTTAGAGTTTCTCTTAAAAATTGGGGCACATTCTGGTTGGGTGCATAAACATTAGTAATTGAAATCTTATCATATTGAGTATTATCCTTAACAAATATGAAGTGACTACTTATATCTTTTCTTAATTTTTTTGGATTAAAGCCTATTGTGTCTGCAAACAGAATTGCAACACCTGCTTTTTTCTGATTACAATTTGCCTGAAATATGGATGACCATCTTTTCAGCCTGAGTCAATATTTATGTTTAAGGTTAGATGTGATTCTTGTATGCAGAAACTATCTGGCCTGAGTTTTTATGTCCAGTCAGCTAACTTGTGCCTCTTTAGAGGGACAGTTTAGGCCATTCACATTAATGGAGAATATTGATAAGTCTGGTAAAATTTTGGGTATCGAGTTTTTTGAAAGTCCAGTGGACATTTTTAATCCTTTTGCCACTGTGGAAGTTGGAGTTTGATCCAAAGTTTCTAAGTGAGTTTACTTTTGTGGTAGAAGATTGGGCTGGTCATCATGGAGGATAGGTCTGAGAATACCCTGTAGAGCTTGTTTGGTTATGGCAAATTTCTTCAATATCTGAATGTCATGAAAGTATTAATTTCTCCATCATAAATGAAACTCAGTTTAGCTGGATACAGGATCTGGGGTTGAAAGTTATTTAGCTTTAGGAGATTAAATTCGATGACCACCTTTTGGCTTGAAAAGTTTCAGCAGAGAGATCTGCATTCATTCTAATATTCTTCCCTTTGTAGGTAATGGATTTCTTATGTCTGTCTGCTTTTGGAATTTTCTCCTTCATATTAACTTTAGTGAAGCTAATTATGATATGCCTTGGGGATGTCTTATTTGGATTGAGTCGTGTTGGGGTTCTGATACTGTCTGCTATCTGAATTTCAGAATCTCTTGGTGTGTCTGGAAAATTCTCTTTCATAATTTCATGGAGAAGGGCCTCTGTGCCTTGTGAGGCCACTTCATCACTTTCAGGGATTCCAACGAGGTGGATATTAGCCTTCTTTGAATTATCCCAGAGCTCTCTGAGAGAATGATCCATTTTTGCTCTCCATTTCTTTTCCTCTTTGAGAGTTTGGGAGTGTTCAAAAGCTTTGTCTTCAGTGTCAGAAATCCTTTCTTTTGCTTGCTTCACTCTGTTATTGAGGGATTCTACTGTGTTTTCCAGATCTTTGAGGGCTGCAAATTCTTGCTTCAGTGCATCAAAATCTTTGGTGGTTTTGTCTTTAAATTCGTTAAATTATTGAGACAACTTTTGAATTGCTCCTCCAATTTCTAAATTTAAATTTTCCTCCCTTCTATTAATCTTGTTTGCAATCCAAATTCTGAATTCGATTTCTGACATCTCAGCCAGCTGTTTATGAATGGGATCTTCAGTTAAATCTGCCATATATTTCCTGGGCGGGGTGGTGGTGGTTTGATCTATTCTTGTTATTCATGTTAGCAGAGTTTTTCCACTGATTCTGCTTCATGATTATTTTACACCATTTGACTTTTCCCCTGGACTTTTTTCGAGGACCTGTATGGTGCTAAGGCCAAAGAAACTGGGGACCTGTTTTTTGTGGTAAGGCTAAGTGGTTCTGTCTTATTTTCAGCTGGTCTCTGTCCAACCCTAGTGAAACACTTACACTGGGTTGCAGTCTCAGCTGTGGAGAAGTACCAGCAATTAAGTCACCCCACACCCCACAGGCAACAATTGGAAAAGGAAAATCAACCCGTCCTATAGCCACACACCCAGGTCACCACTTGAATAGTCCCTGGGCGATTGGCTCAGTTCAAAAGGTCAAAATCAATTGTCTCAGTCAGCATCTGTCTCAGGTGGGAGATTTTAAAAGGTCTCTGGCAACTAGATCACAGGGGCCTGCTGACAACTCAAGTATGACTTGCTCCGGTGCTCTGTGAAGTCAGGAGCACCTACTCAGCAAATAGATTGGTCTGGGAAGGTTGATGCCGCCTTCCCCACCTTGCACCTGTGTCTTACCCAGTCACTGATAACCCTGAAGGGCTGTGACCCAGTTGCCTCCAATGAGCAGATACCCTAGGGGTTTCACCTGCCTGTATCACAAGGAAATCTATATCTGCTCAGCCAGGCTGCCTCTCTCTGCCTCTATCCAGCAAAAGGAGGTGAGTCCTGACAACCTCAGGCGCTTGATGGAGGTTGGGGGGTGTTCACTCAGTTCCAGCTCCACCACTGATTGATGTTACTAACCAAACAGAACAAATTTGTGGGAATTTGTTTCTGTCCCTGCTAAATTCTCCTGCATAAGAGAAGTTGTTTTGAATTCCCAGAACCTGTGCCTCAGGCCTTGTCTTTGCTCCTGCAGGTTTGTATTCACAGCATGGTTAGCTGTCAGTTCTAGCCTCCTGCCTTCCTTTATCTACAGACTGATGATCCCCTGAGGGCCGGGTTTGTCTAAGGCTCAGTAAAGCAGTCCTCTGGGTCATCCCCACCCTGGGAATCTCCCAGCGCTATGTGTGCGTTTTCTACTCCCCTCCCTCCATCCAGGCCAGTACCACCTCGGGCAAACCCTTTACTCACTGGGCCTGCGTTTCCATCCCAGATCTTTTCCGCAGTGGTTACCACCTGAGAAGATGCCTGGCCTCATCTGGTTGCCCAGAGAGACAGGGGGTGTGACTTTGGAATATCCGGGGGTGAGCCCTGTTTTTACCAAAAATGGCTGTTGTTCTGCACCTCGGGGCACTGCTGCTCCGGCATGGTTCTCTCTCAGCCGACCATCCTCTACTCACTACCATGCTGCAGAATCAGCACCGACCATTTGCTGTCCAGGCCCTGTCCACACCCCTTGAGAAATCACCCTAGAATCTGGACTCCTGGGTGACAGGCCTCTAGACCTCAGAGTAAGAATGGAGGGGAATACTGGGAGCTCAGAATTGCAGATAGAGAATATATACAGTTTTATACAGTTTTATGCCTGGCAGGAGAACACTGTGCCACTCTAGTAGGGGAGGTAGGTCCAGTTTTTAGAGGGTCTCTCCCATAAGTGTAGTGGGAGGACCTTTGAACTCTGCTTGTTTGTTTGTGGGGCATTCCGAGCCATTCTCATGGGGGAGGGGACTCCCATCCGCTTGGTGATGGATTTTGTACCTTTTTGCCTCAGTGAGGTTGATGTCTGTTCTTCAACCTTCTCTCTTGGTGCAGCTCTAATCCACCAGGTTACTTGCTAAATTTCTGTCCTTTAACTCTCCTTCTGGATGGGAGCCTCTGTGGAAAGCTGGCTTTAGTCAGCTATCTTGTCTCTGCCCCCTCTATAATTTTCTTTAGTTTTGTCTGTTTTTTAATATGAGAATAGAAGGAGGTGGGGTGCAATCACTTCAATTTTCTGGAAGTGTTTTTGTAGCATTACTGGTATGTCTTCTTTAACTCTTTGATAACCTTCATAAGCTATGGGATTTTACTCTGGATGATTATTTTTAGGAAGATTTTTGCCTGAAAATTTCTTTAATAACTACAGGACTATGCATGCCATCTGCTATATTGTAAGTGAGATTTAATAGTTTTTGTCTTTCATGGTATTTGTCATTTTATCCAGTTTGTCAATCTTACTGGCAAAATGTTGGGTTTTTATCCATTCTGTCATTCTGTACCTCTAAATGTGACATTTAAACCATTTATATTCAGTGTTAATATTGATAGGTTAGTTACTATTGCAGTCATCATACTGATTCTTACCTACAGCTTTGTATGCTTCCTTGTGTGACTGTTTTATAGGAGCTGTGAGTTTTTACTTTCAAGTGTTTTACCCTGGTAAATGTCAACCATTCTTTTCAGGGTTTGATATACTTTTGAGCATTTGTTATAGAGCAGGTCCAGTGGTGACAAATTCCCTTAGTGTTTAGTTGTTTGGGAAAGAGTTAATTTCTCCTTCATTTATGAAACTTAGTTTTGCAGGATACAAAATTCTAGGCTGATAGTTATTGTGTTTAAGAAGGCTAAAGATGTTATCCCAGTTCCTAAAAGTTAAATAGTCTTATTATTATTTTAATATTTTTAGAGTACCTAGTGATTTCACATCTCTCTCTTTCCACATATTGGTAATTTGCTTATTTTCTATTTTTCCAATATCAGCATTTAATTGTATAAATTTTTCACTAAGCACTTCTTTAACTGCATCCTGCAAATGTTTATATAGTATTTTCTATTTTAATTGTTGTCTAAACTTTTTAATTTCCCTTGTGATTTTTTAGTTTTTTATTAGTGGGGTATTTAGAATTAAATTAATTTTCAAGTATTTGGGCATTTTCCAAGCAGTTTTCTGTTAAGATTTCTAGTTAAATTTTATTATAGTCTGAGAACACCTTTTATATAAATTAAATTCTTTTAAATTAAAAAAAAATAACACAGGATATAGTCTAACATAGTAAAAGCACATTTAAAAAGAATATGTATTCTCTGGTTGAACTGAGTGCTCTGTAAATGTTAATTAGTTCACATTTTTGAGTTGCTCAAATTTTCTTTCATACTGATTTTCTGAATTATTTTTCTATCAAATACTGAAAGAAGAGTATTAAAGTATCCAGGACAGTTGTGACTTCTTCTTTTTCTCCTTTTGGTTCTATCCATGTTTGCAGAATGAATTTTGAAGGTCTGGGTCAGATGCCTAGACATTTAAGAAGGATATTGCCTCTTGGGTAATTGATTTTTTTATTGCTGTTTAATGTTCCTCTAAATTCCTCCTATGATTCCTTGTTGGGAAGTCTACTTTTTCTGTTATTAATATAGCTTCCTGAGATTTTTTGATTTGTGTTTTCATGTTTTCCATCTTTTTTCTAACTTTGTGCTTGCATGTTTTTTATTCTCTTACTTTTAGCTTATGTATGAAGTGGATTTCTTTTCTTTTTAATTTTGGTTACCAGTTGTTTGAAAATGATATAGTAGGTGTGTTCTCCTTGATATGTATTCTGTTATTTGTTTTACAAACTTCTTTGATCCATAGTTTGGTGTCTCATTAATTTTAGAAAATTCTTAACCATCATGTATTCACATATTTCTCCTGACTCACTCTTTTTCTTCTTTCTCCTCCTAGAATTTTAATTGTACCTATGGTGTGCCATTTGGTTTTGTCCCACAGACTTTGGATGCTCTGTTCTATTGTTGTGTTTATTTTCTTCTTTTTATTCTTTCTTTTTGTTTTGACATGGATAATTTCATTTGACTTACTTCTTTCTTTGGCTCTGATAAGCCTATTAAAGGCATTCTTTCTTTCTATTATTGTGCTTTCATTTTAGAGATTTCCATTTAATTCTTTCTTGTAGTTTCTATCTCTCTGCTTAAGTGTCTTCTGATGTTACATATTTTCCACTTCTTCCATTAAAGTTTTTATTATTTATTTGTTTTACATATATGTGTGTTTATTAGGTTTCCATTTTTTGTCTTCCAAAAATTAAAAAGGCTTAACATTTAATAACAATAACAATGTTTAAAATAAGGACTAGAAACAAAAACCTCATAAAGAATGAATGAACATAAATACATTCAGAAAAGGAATCAGACAATTGCTACATCAAAATGTTAAGCAATAATAATAATAATGCAAAGAAAGTAACATTCACATTGTCAAATAAGAGTATGTCTATTATAAAATGCTTTGACTCTGAGATTCATTATGGAGTCACCAGTTAACTTCTTATTATTATTTTCTTTAAGTCTCAAAAAATACACAACTAATATTTATAAATAAAAGTAAAAGATAATTTTGGAAAACAGATCATGCCAAATCTTATAGACAACAGAAAAAGAAGAAATTCTTCAAAATTATTCTACTTGATCTGGGTGTACCTGATATTAAAATTGGAGAAAATATATTATTATAAAGGGAAAATTACAAACATATGTCACTTACAAATGAGGATGCAATATCTTAAACAACATATTAATAAGTTGAATTAAAAATTAATGTTTAATATACTTTGGTCAAAATTAATTCCAATTTATGTGAGAAATAGTCACTATTTTCTTTTCTTTTCTTTTTTTGATTTTTCTTCTTTTCCTTTCCCTCACCCCTTCCCTCCTTCTCTGTCTGGTCTCTCCATTAAAATTTTTAATCTAACAGTACTAATAGTCTCATTTTTTCTTTGACAGTCTCTAAATCTACATTTTTATCTGCATTTGGCTGTGTTGATTACTTTGTTTGATGAAAGTCTGTTGATTTTTATTTTCCATTTTTTAGATATGTTTTGTTTATTTTTGTGTAAAGCTAGAAATTTATAGCACCCAAACAAAGCCTGAGATAAATTCTTTTTATTTCTGGCAATGGGCATGCTTACCTTCTTGCTTTTCCTAGCAACATTGAGAAATTGAACTGGGTTTGAGTTTACTTTCTGCTGTGGTTATCTTTGGATCATCACAATTTTCAATGTCCTCTAGTGTTACCTTTCATTTAGGAGAGATATGTTTGCTTGTTGGTTGTCCCATGTGTCTGCTCCAGCCTGTTTTATGTTGCCCCTTTGTTTTGTGTTTCACAGAAGTTCTCTTTCTAAGTATTTGCCCCATTTTAAACAGTAACCTCTGTGACTAAACCTCTGTCTCAGGCAGGCAATATTTCCCTAGATCTTGGAGGAGAGTGTTTTTAGAAACTGTTTATGGGAGGAATGATGTAGAATTTTGTACCTCTCTCTCACAGCGACTGCTGTTCATTCTCCCGGGATTCTGCCCTCATGTGCATAGGCTTCTTGAGGACTTTGACCATTCATTTTTGTGAGCAGCTGGTGATGTCCAGGAAGAAGAGCCTACAAGTGGTGTATATCCTGGAGCCTGTAGCTACAGGATAGAAGGAAATTCTATACCCTTTTACTGCCTCGCACTCAGCTTTTAACAATTCATTAGAAGTTGTTAGTTGAATTCCTCTTACTGGTGTTTGCAGGCACCCACCCATACCGTTTTTTCTTGGAGGTGAATGTCTTTCCTTAGATTTTTGACAAGTTAGTTGCCTAATCAGAAGTTTGTTAAATATACTATTGATACTGATAGTGTCAATAAAATTATAAAATTTTAGATTGTCTGAAACATTTTTAAATAGGAATTAGTATTATCATTATAATTATAGGAAAAGTGCTCTTTCCAGCTTTCAATATTTTGAGTAGAATACAGATGTGTTATTTTTGTTTCATTGTTTACTGCTATGAAATCCTGAAATGCATTACCAAAGGAGATCATTTATTCATTAATTCATCCATCCATCCATCTATCCATCCATCCACATATTTCTAAAATGTGTATTATGTGTAAGGATACCAGGCCAACTAAACAAATAGAATCTTCCTTGAATATTTTGCTATCAGCTGCTCATTAATCATCTAGGTTAGTTCTGAGGAGAAAAAAACATGATTATCTTTTTTAAAAAGGTTTCTCAAATTTTAACTATTGCTAGACCCCTTTTGGAAGAAAAGAATTTTCATATGCCCTTAATAATACTTGTTTAAAAATATTGTTAAAACTGTTCTATTAAAAATACATTGAATTGCAAATCAGATGTAATCATTTACTAGTTATTAGTAGTAAAATAGTTTTAAAGATTATCATTAGATGGAAAACACAAAATAAAGTTCTCCTGACCTCATTTATTTTTAATAATATGTCTATATCATGATTTTAAGTAACCATAGAATAGGTTAATTTCCAAAACTTCTTTCTAGCTCTGTAATTCTCTAACTATACAGAGAAAGAAAGAATGGGTGAAGAATGAGTGCAATGTTTTGAAAACATCAAAGTTGTTTCTCATATTAAAAGGAATAATTTTTGTTTTTTTTTAGACATGGAGTGGTATTTTTAGTCTGACTATGTTAATAATATTTAAATAAAAATTTATTCAGACTTTATAGTGCCTATCAAATATTGGCACATGGGTCTAGAAACAATGGCTGGCAAGAAATAATGGTGCTGTCAGCTGTTATTAACTCTGTTAGTAAAATATCAGTGTTATCAGCGGTACTGCGAAACTGGGGGGTCAAGTAAATGGCATCAATGAGCCCCTAAAAGACAGTAGCATAATAGTGGTCTCAGGAATGTTAGAAATAGCACACCTGAGTGACAGTTGACTATATTTTTATTCATGTTTTTTGAGTGATTGTAGTCTATGGTATCATAAGGGGTAGGAGTGAATGACAAGACCATTAAGGATACTCATAATGGAAAGAGATGAGCGTGAAATAGTTTGAAATTTGGATTCAGTTGTATCATAGAAAAGTTTATTTACACAAATAGTTGATTATGAGTCTTAAGAGAATTGGTTCAAGTATGTAGGAGACAGAGCACCAGGTTCATAGAAGCTGCCACTGGTTCTTGAGGGAGGTGCTGGGAGCGAGACAATCTCCTAGCCAGCCTGGAAATGTTTTGCAGCCTAGAGACAAGCCCTCAAGCAACTGCATGCATTAATGAGATAAAATTGGTTACTCATTAGCAAGCAGTTGTTATACTTTGGACATTTGTGGTACAACAGGGTGGGAGTTGAGCCCGTGGTGAAAGAGCATGTAGCAATCATTAAGCATGTAGCTTCAGTACGTGGGCTTCCCACATTATTATTGTATAATGCTTCAATAAAAGGCTACAGTAGAGGTTACTAAGGGCTTCCCTGCACCTATGGGAAGTCCACCTCTTGCAAGCATGTACTTCTAATCCATGTTCCAGCTGTTTTATTTGCGTGGTGATGGGGTGCCACAGTGGGCACCGACACAGTCCTTTTAAATTCACCTAAAATATAAAAAGGACATTTGACCACTATGAAAAATTAGATAGTTCATAGTCCTTTGTCCTTATCATGTAATGTTCTCAGAGACACATAGGCATGTTATAAAAGCATTGTATTATATCTGCATCATTTGCAACTGAGCAGTCAATATTATTTGCACATTAGCACTGTTGATATACTATATTGTAGGTCTAGACAGAGAAGGTATGTATGTCCTCAGGGAATATTATAAAGCGATGTTAAATTTGCTGTACAGTTTTGCCAAAATAGAAAAGAAATTTTTGGTAAGAAAAGATGTTATTTTTAGTGATCTTTTCCAAGAATCCATTGCTATGAAAGCTACGCTTCCATTTTATGATGATTTTAAGTAACCAGGAGTACTAGTGGAGGGATAGATTAGAACTGCAGGACCCCCAAAATACATAAAATAAAGGCTAAGTGAGGATGGGATATAGAATTGGGGTTGCCAAAAACCATTATAGAAATTACTGGACTTTGGGAGTAAGGTGGAACATTAGTCAGGGGTAAAATATTAGTTATGGAGGAATAATACACAGAGTCTCCTAAAGAGTGTGTGCATGTATTTATAATTATGTCACATTGAGTCTGGAAGAATATTCAAGGATATAGTGCTAACAAATAACACACTGGATCATTTTCTTGTCCAAATAGAACATTATTTAAATTAATTTTTGTACTTTGTTATCCCACAATATTTGGAGTAAAGGAGAAGAGAGGGAATAATACTTTTTTTGTTTGTCACAGTGACTAAGAAAGAGTATAATATATGTATTGAGTGCTCTGTGGGCCAAGTATGCTAACAAGACAGTGCATACAACAAGGAATTATCTTGCTTCAAATGAGAAACATTGGGGCTAGAATAATCAATATATTCTTTTAACATAATGGTAAACTATACTGTGTTCAATAGTAAGTGCATGTTTGTGCTCCATTCTTGTACTTTTTGTCTCAGATGTGGCCATCTACAGATAAAGAATGCCAATCTCTTTGGAACTTGACAAAATTGAAAGGAAAGCAGAATTTCTGTTTCTAGTAAGTTTGAATCTAAGGACAATATAATCCACTATGCTCTAGAACACTTCCCATTCTATATCATACCATTGAATAGGTGAAGTTTTCAGTACCCTTTGTAAATAAGTACACATAAATTTCAAGTTTAATGAATTTTTAGAAACAAACTTCTGCACAATAAGACTTTGGTCCCAACATATAGATGTTAAACTGAACAAATTTTAAGTCAGTCCTGTTGGGAATAATAAGAAAAAAATAACTGGAGATTGATAATTGAAACTAGCACTTTACAGGTAGCAGAGACATTGTATAATGTCAAAAAGCCATGAGAAAGATGCAAATAATAGAAAGAAAATTAAAGTATTGTCTTGGCACCACATTCATATTTCACCTGAGAACATGGATTGGGGTAGACATGTATTGTATTGATGGAACAAGAATCTGCAGTGGGTCAATTATTATATCTTTCACAAAGCCAGAAATAGTTGAGCATTTGTATAGAGCGCAAATGCCTATAAATTGTGCCTGTTATGGATAGTAAAGTAGCACAATCGTATAAACTGATGAGTTTGTGATTATTGGAACAAAGGGGTGTACTTATCCTAATCAATTTCCAGTAAGAAATCATGATAAAAAGAAGTTAAAGTAAATTACAACATATTGCCTATTGAAAATGTTTCACAAGGCCCTTATGTGGTCAGTGGTTAATGAGTTGCTTCATTCAGTATTTTTGTTTTTTCTTTTTAATGTATACATTAATGCCTTTATGGGGTACAATGTGCTTATTTTATATACAATTTGGAATGCTTACATCATACTAGTTAATATAGCCTTCACCTCATGGAGACTTTACTTCTTTTATGTTTACATGGATGGAGCTGGAAAATATTCTTCTTAGTAAAGTATCTCATTCAGTATTTTTCAATGAATATAGAAATGTCTAGGACAGTCGTAGGATTACTTGAATCCTCAGTGTCACTAATCTGTCTTTTCCTTAGGAGGTTATGTTTATTAACTTATGTTTTCTATCATAGAATTTTTATAGAATCTTAACTTGAGAATTTTCTTATTTTTTTTTACTTTCCTTCATGATTCATGCACATAATACATATTTAATAAACATTCTAACTTCTAATTATTCATCTATTTATACATTACTTTCTGTTTCATATGGCATGCTATTTTAGGTTACAACTTTAAAAATTATATAAAATATTAATATTAGCAACTATTTATCTGACGCTTACTAGGTACAGACATTTTATATACATTATTTCTAACTCTCATAATACCATTGCAAGATAATGTTGTTATTTCTAGTCTAGAGGTAACTCCTAGTTTTTAAAGGAAATGTTGTAAAATCTGGTCCTTAAATACCCAAAGCTTTATTACACTATACTCTTGTACTTTACTATTATATGTGGAACAAAAATTTTGGGGTTTGAACCAAGAAACAAAGCCATTATGAATGACATAGAATAAAGAATTTATTATAGAGATTTGACCTTACACAACTATGGTTAAACACACCATGTAAGTTTGTCACTTCTGTATCTGGTGCTGAGCCCGAAGTCAAGAGTCAGGAGGTTGGGAATGGAGGATGGATGTGCAGTGGAGTTGAGCAAGGAATGCCTGGAACCTATGGGCATGAGCTGGAACACATTTTGTTAAACTGGAACCTGTATCTGTCTCTCACCACCTCCAATTCAGAGATGCTAGAGACCTGTTGAAGAAGCTGGAATACTTGGCTCTGAATCCTGGATGTGCACCTGGACCACAAGGTCAGGAAGCTGAAGGAGGAGATTTTAAGAGAGCTGAAATGAAGGAGCCCCAAGTCATGAAGGTGAACAAGCAAGTCAGTGTCAACTTGGATGTGTTGCAGTAATGCAGGATTCTGCAATGGACCTCTGAGGGAAAGCATGTCTGCTGTGCTTCACTTAGGCCTTCCAAGCTTCTTGCCAATTCCCCTGTGGCCAGTCCTAACCCAGAAACACAGGGGGAGAAATTTGAGAAACATAAATTCCTGCCTAATGAAGTTGACACAGTGCAAACCTACCACACTTAGTTATAGACATGGTTGATTTTCTAGCAAGGAAATTATGTGGAATATGTTAAATGATACCTAGAATTTGCTTACACAGTCTTCTCTATTTATCAAATATACTCATACTTGTTATGTCCCAATCTGCTAGGCAAACAGGTGTATACAATAACATTTGTCAGGAGAAGAGAAAGAAGCAAATTTACAAATTTATTTACTATTTATAAAATCATTTATTTATTTTACATAAGCCAAAAAATGTTGAAATCCATTGACTAAAGTGTTGGAGTACTGAAAATTCTGTCTGAAACATTTTCAACTCAAACTGGGGATGTTTATAATTCAAATGAGTTCTGCGTGAATGAAAAAATGATAATGAATATCATTAAAGATGGGATAGAGCAGTTGTTTTTGTTCTACTCTGTGGTTGCAGTCTTCAAATATAAGTAGAAATTTATTGGAGTCAAAGTGCTCTCATAAAAGTCTTTTAGCTTGGCATTTTGGTATGACAAAAAGAAAATATTTCTAAGGAAAGAAATGTAATATATCTCTCTATAAATGGGTGCATGACTTGTATAGAAAAGGGAGTCAGACTAGAAGTGTTACTATAAATGGCAAATGTTCATAAAGAAATGGAAAAAAATCAGCTAAGAGCGTGCATAGCACAGCACTTAAACCAGAGATGGTGATAGTATAGTTCCTGTGTGCCACTTGTATGCTGTGACAGCATCATCTTACAAGGATGTCCTGAGGTTCATAGCTATTATAAAACAGAAACCTTCATTCATTAAAAAAAATTATTAGAAAAGTTGTGTTTATTAAAGAAACTTTAGAATACATACAAAAAATATAAAAAAAATGTGTGTATGGGTGACGCCCATACACCGGCCCCATATACTGAGGGTAGCAGGTTTGAACCCGGCCTCAGCCAAACTGCAACAAAAAATGTCCAGGCATTGTGGCAGGCACCTGTGGTCCCAACTGCTCAGGAGGCTGAGGCAGGAGAATCACCTAGACCCAGGAGTTGTAGGTTGCTGTGAGCTGTGACTCCACGACACTTTACCGAAGGTGATAGAGTGAGACTCTTGTCACTAAAAAAAAAAAAAAAAAAGGAAAGAAAAAAAAATGTGTGTATGTCTATGTGTCTATATGTGTGTGGGTGTGTGTGTGTGTGTGCATGCATGCATATAAGCTGTCTGGAAAGTGTCCAGTCTTGTAATATAAAAATAGAGACATACATACCTGGATATTTTGGGGACAACCCTCATGTAATTCTAGTGGCATGAGTCAAAGGAGAGCACGTGACTTATCTGTTTTGGGTAACAAATTACCTCTGAATTTAGCTTTAAAAATACCCATTTTGGGGCAGAGCTTGTGGCTCAAAGGAGTGGGCACCGTGCGGCTCCACATACCAGAGGTGGTGAGTTCAAACCTGGCCCCAGCCAAAAATTGTAAAAAAAAAAAAAAAAAGGTTTGGGCCTGGGGGTCTCTCACAAGTCTGCAATCATGTGTTGGCCCAGATCTGCGGTCTCATCGGATGGCTTTCTCCTAGAGAAAGTCAGCTTCTACTTCATTCGGTTGCTGTTGGCAACATTCAGTACCTAACAGACCACTGGCCTGAGGAACTGATTAAAAACTACCTTCAGTGCCTTGCCACATGGAACCCCCACACATAGCAGTCTACTTCATCCAAGCATGCAAGCTAGAAAGAAAGCAGAGGAGTCTGCTGCAAAATGGAAGTCCCAGTCTCTGTACCATAAATGTGGAGGTGACATCCCTCAATGTTGCTTTGTTTCAGTTAAAGGAAGAGATCACATAATGCATTTAATCTTAGAAGACAAGAATTATTGGGCCCATTTGGAGGTTCCCTACCACCATCAATTCTGCATCAGCAGTATCCAGCCAGAGAAGCAGAACCACTGAGAAATACACTTCAACCTGAACAAACTGCCCCAATACAAAGTCTATCAGAGGTTCAATGCTAGAGCAATCTCCACTCAGTGGTTAACACAATATTGTATTTCCTGCCCTCTTCCTGAAGCAATGCAGTCATTGGCGCAGGGAGCTCCTTCCCTCCGCTGGCTCCACTCATAGACATTCACAACTACCCAGGGATAATACCTTTAGTTTTCTGGAAGAGATATTTGCTGCTTTGTTCTCTTCCCCCTTCTCTCTTCCTCCCATATCAACATCATATGTGCATACATACAGGCAGATGCGTTTATTATATTACATGGTAATATAATTTTTAATCAGATTTTTATGTTTAATAGTGTTATTAAAGTATCATTGACATTTCCCATGGCATACTATGTACAGCTATGGCATAATCTTAAATATCTAAATATTTAATCCTACAGATTTCAGTAGTTTCTATAATGTGGTTATCATTGCACATTTAGACTGTTTTTAATTTTTCATTGATATAAATAAAGCAAATATATTATTGCCTTTCATTTAATTACTAGGAGTGAAATTTCTGAATTAGAGAGTTTAAATATTTTTAAACTTTTGGTAAGAATTAATCATCAATTTACATTCCTATCAGTATGAATGGAATGTATGAATGTATGAATGGGTCTTTTTATTTTTTGTGCCAACATTGGGAATTAATTTATTACAAAAACTTGCTTACTTGTATTAAAAAGTGTTATCTTAATTTTCTTTCTTTTTTTTTTTTTTTTACATACTAGTAATTTTTCTGTGAGGGAGGGAGGCTCATTGTAGTTTTTCTTTTGTATTTGCCAATTCATGTCCTTTGCTATGTATCTATTGGAAAAGATTATGTCTTGTGATTTCCAAAGTGCTTCCTATATTAACAATTACAATTTTCATACATATATTTTTAAAATATACCATCATCTAGTGATTCTAGTAAAGTCTACTAGTTATCAAATCTTTATATGGATTATAGTAATTATATATTACTGTAGTTGTATATTCATAGTTCGGACAATTAACCCCTTGAAAGTATGATTTAATAGCACTTTCCTCCAGCCTCAATCTAGAATCAATCTAGAAATTTCAGTAAGACTCTGTAGTATCCCAAGTTCACCTTTTCTTCCTTTAAAAATTTTTTTATTTTGTAATAATAAATTATTTATAGAAAAATTACAAAGATTGTACAGATGTTTTCTTTTTTTTTTTTTTTTTGCATTTTCTTAGTTATTTTGCTAAGACCTTTACATTCCACTTCTACTAGAATTCACATATACCTTTGTAAGATGCACCACAGGAGTAATCCCATTAATCCTCCTCCCTCCACCCACTTCCCCCCTCCCTCCCATCCCTTTCCCCCTTCTCCCTAATCTTAGGTGGTAACTGGGTTATAGCTTTCATGTGAAGTCCTACATTAGTTTCATAATGAGGGTGAGTACACTGGGTACTTTTTCTTCCATTCTTGAGCCACTTTACTAAGAAGAATATGTTCCACCTCCATCCATGTAAACATGAAAGAGTTAAAGTCTCCATCTTTTTAAAGGCTGCATAATATTCCATGGTGTACATATTCCAAAATCTATTAATCCATTCGTGGATTGATGGGCACTTGGGCTTTTTCCATGACTTAGCAATGATGAATAGGGCTACAATAAATATTCTGATACAAATATCTTTGTTATGATGTGATTTTTGGTCTTCTGGGTATATGCCCAGTAGAGGGATTACACGATTGAATGGCAGATCTATTTTTAGATCTCTAAGTGTTCTCCATATCTCTTTCCAAAAGGAATGTATTAATTTGCATTCCCACCAGCAGTGCAAAAGTGTTCCCTTTTCTCCACATCCACTCCAACATCTCTGGTCTTGGGATTTTGTGATATGGGCTAATCTTACTAGAGTTAGATGATATCTCAAAGTACTTTTGATTTGCATTTCTCTGATGACTAAAGATGATGAGCATATTTTCATATGTCTGAAGGCCGTGTGCCTGTCTTCTTCACAGAAGTTTCTCTTCAAGTCCCTTGCCCAGCCTGATGGGATCCCTTGTTCTTTTCTTGCTAATGCGTTTGAGTTCTCTGTGGATTCTGGTTATTAAACCTTTGTTGGAGACATAACCTACAAATATCTTTTCCCATTCTGAGGGCTGTTTGCTTGCTTTACTTACTGTGTTCTTGGCTGTGCAGAAGCTTTTTAGTTTGATCAGGTCCCAGTAGTGTATTTTTGAAGCAGCTTCAATTGCCTGGGGGGGGTCCTTCTCATAAAAAACTCGCCCAACCCAATTTCTTCAAGGGTTTTCCCTGCACTCTTTTCTAGTTATTTCTATAGTTTCATGTCTTAGGTTTAAATCTTTAATCCAGTGAGAGTCTATCTTGGTTAATGGTGAGAGGTGTGGGTCCAGTTTCAGTCTTCTACAGGTTGCCAGCCAGTTCACCCAGCACCATTTATTAAATAGGGAATCTTTTCCCCACTGAATGTTTTTAATTGGCTTGTCAAAGATTAAGTAATGGTAATTAGCTGGATTCATCTCTTGGTTCTCTATTCTGTTCCAGACATCTACTTCTCTGTTTTTGTGACAGTACCATGCTGTTTTGATCACTATCGATTTGTAGTATAGTCTGAGGTCTGGTAGCGTGATTCCTCCTGCTTTGTTTTTATTGTTGAGTAATGTCTTGGCTATTCGAGGTTTTTTCTGATTCCATATGAAACGAAGTATTGTTTTTTCAAGATCTTTAAAGTATGACAGTGGAGCTTTAATGGAGATCGCGTTGAAATTATATATTGCTTTGGGTAGTATGGACATTTTAACAATGTTGATTCTTCCCAACCATGAGCATGGTATATTTTTCAATTTGTTAACATTCTCAGCTATCTCTTTTCTTAGCATTTCATAGTTCTCTTTATATAGATCTTTCATGTCCTTTGTTAGATAAACTCCCAAGTATTTCATCTTCTTTGGCACTACTGTGAATGGGATAGAGTCCTTAATTGTTTTTTCAACTTGACTATTGTTGGTATATATAAAGGCTACCGATTTATGAATGTTGATTTTGTAACCTGAGACGCTGCTGTATTCCTTGATCACTTCTAAGAGTTTTGTAGTAGAGTCCCTAGTATTTTCCAGATATACAATCATATCATCTAGGAAGAGCGAAAGTTTGATCTCTTCTGACCCTATGTGGATACCCTTGATCGCCTTTTCTTCCCTAATTGCGGTGGCTAAAACTTCCATTACAATGTTAAAGAGCAATGGAGACAATGGGCAGCCTTGTCTGGTTCCTGATCTGAGTGGAAATGATTCCAATTTAACTCCATTCAATATGATATTGGCTGTGGGTTTGCTGTAGATGGCCTCTATCAATTTAAGAACTGTCCCTTCTATACCAATTTTCTTAAATGTTCTGATCATGAAGTGATGTTGGATGTTATCAAAAGCTTTTTCTGCATCGATTGAGAGAATCATATGGTCTTTGTTTTTTCATTTGTTTATGTGCTGCATTACATTTATAGATTTACGTGTATTGAACCAGCCTTGAGACCCTGGGATAAAACCGACTTGGTCATGATGTATGATTTATTTGATATGTTGCCGGATTCTGTTTGTTAGAATCTTGTTGAATATTTTTGTATCTATATTCATTAGTGATATTGGTCTATAATTTTCTTTTCTTGTTGGGTCTTTTCCTGGTTTGGGGATCAGGGTGATGTTTGCTTCATAGAACATGTTGGGTAGTCTTCCTTCTTTTTCTACCTTTTGGAACAGGTTGAGTAATATAGGTACTAATTCCTCTTTAAAGGTTTGGTAGAATTCTGACATAAAACCATCTTTTCCCGTGCTTTTCTTTTTGGGGAGATTTTGTATGGTTGATATTATTTCCGAACTTGATATGGGTCTGTTCAACATTTACACTTGATTGTGGTTAAGTCTTGGAAGGTGACATGCTTCCAAGTAATGGTCAATTTCCTTCAGATTTTCATATTTCTGAGAGTAAAGTTTCTTGTAATATTCATTAAGGATTTTTTGGATTTCTAAGGAGTCTGTTGTTCTTTCGTCTTTGTTATTTCTGATTGATGAGATTAGAGATTTTACTCTTTTTTTCCTGATTAGGTTGGCCAAAGGTTTATCTATTTTATTGACCTTTTCAAAAAACCAGCTTTTTGATTTATTGATCTGTTGTATTATTCTTCTGTTTTCAATTTCATTTAGTTCTGCTCTGATTTTGGTTATTTCTTTTCTTCTACTGGATTTGGAGTTGGAGTGTTCTTCCATTTCCAGTCTCTTGAGATGTTCCATTTTGTTGCTTATTTCCTGTCTTTCCATTCTCCTGAGGAAGGCTTGCAGTACTATAAATTTCCCTCTTAGAACTGCCTTTGCGGTGTCCCAGAGGTTCTGATAGTTCATGTCTTCATTATAGTTTTGTTCCCAAAAATTTGGCAATTTCCTTCTTGATCTCATCTCTGATCCAGCTATCATTCAACATAAGGTTATTTAACTTCCATGTTTTTGTATGAGTATGCAGATTCCTGTTGTTACTCAGCTCAAGTTTTATTCCATGATGGTCTGAGAAGATGCATGGAATAATTTCTATTCCTTTAAATTTACTGAGGTTAGACTTGTGACCTTAGAAGTGATTGATTTTGGAGTAAGTTCCGTGGGCTGATGAGAAGTATGTGTATTCAGTTTTGTTCGGATGAAATGTTCTGTAGATGTCTGCTAAATCTAAATGCTGGATGGTTAGATTTAAATCTAGAATTTCTTTACTCAGCTTCTTGCTGGAGGATCGATCCATCACTGCCAAAGGAGTGTTAAAA
Organism: Nycticebus coucang; assembly: GCF_027406575.1. Classification (NCBI taxonomy): domain Eukaryota; kingdom Metazoa; phylum Chordata; class Mammalia; order Primates; family Lorisidae; genus Nycticebus; species Nycticebus coucang. Next base: position 80,753,720 of record NC_069786.1, read on the forward strand.
TCTCCGACTATTATATAGTTGGAGGAAATCAAGTTGCTCATGTCAGTTAGAGTTTCTCTTATAAATTGAGGTGCAGTCTGGTTGAGTGCATAGATATTAATAATTGAAATCTCATCATATTGAGTCTTACCCTTAACAAATATGAAGTGACCATTCTTGTCCTTCCTTACTTTTGTTGGTTTAAAGTCTATTGCATCCGCAAATAAAATTGCAACTCCTGCTTTTTCTGGTTACCATTTGCCTGAAATATGGATGACCATCCTTTCACCCTGAGTGTATATTTGTCTTTTAAGTTAAGATGTGACTGTTGTATGCAACAAATGTCTGGCCTGAGTTTTTGTATCCAGTCAGCTAACCTATGTCTTTTTAAAGGGCAGTTTACGCCATTCACATTAAAGGAGAGTATTGATAAGTTTGGTGAAATTTTGGGTATTGAGTTTTTCGAACGTCCAGTGGGCATTTTTTTTTTCCCTTTTTTTCTTTTTTTTTATTGTTGGGGATTCATTGAGGGTACAATAAGCCAGGTTACACTGATTGCAATTGTTAGGTAAAGTCCCTCTTGCAATCATGTCTTGCCCTCATAAAGTGTGACACACACCAAGGCCCCACCCACATCCCTCCTTCCCTCTTTCTGTCCCCCCCATAACCATAATTGTCATTAATTGTCCTCATATCAAAATTGAGTACATAGGATTCATGCTTTTCCATTCTTGTGATGCTTTACTAAGAATAATGTCTTCCACGTCCATCCAGGTTAATATGAAGGATGTAAAGTCTCCATTTTTTTTAATGGCTGAATAGTATTCCATGGTATACATATACCACAGCTTGTTAATCCATTCCTGGGTTGGTGGACATTTAGGCTGTTTCCACATTTTGGCGATTGTAAATTGAGCTGCAATAAACAGTCTAGTACAAGTGTCCTTATGATAAAAGGATTTTTTTTTTTCTGGGTAGATGCCCAGTAATGGGATTGCAGGATCAAATGGGAGGTCTAGCTTGAGTGCTTTGAGGTTTCTCCATACTTCCTTCCAGAAAGGTTGTACTAGTTTGCAGTCCCACCAGCAGTGTAAAAGTGTTCCCTTCTCTCCACATCCACACCAGCATCTGCAGTTTTGAGATTTTGTGATGTGGGCCATTCTCACAGGGGTTAGATGATATCTCAGGGTTGTTTTGATTTGCATTTCTCTAATATATAGAGATGATGAACATTTTTTCATGTGTTTGTTAGCCATTCGTCTGTCATCTTTAGAGGAGGTTCTATTCATGTCTCTTGCCCATTGATATATGGGATTGTTGGCGTTTTTCATGTGGATTAATTTGAGTTCTCTATAGATCCTAGTTATCAAGCTTTTGTCTGATTGAAAATATGCAAATATCCTTTCCCATTGTGTAGATTGTCTCTTTGCTTTGGTTATTGTCTCCTTAGCTGTAGAGAAGCTTTTCAGTTTAATGAAGTCCCATTTCTTTATTTTTGTTTATTTTTGTTGAAGAAGATTGCCATGGCAGTCTTCTTCATGAAGTCTTTCCCCAGGCCAATATCTTCCAGTGTTTTTCCTATGCTTTCTTGGAGGATTTTTATTGCTTCATGCCTTAAGTTTAAGTCCTTTATCCATCTTGAATCAATTTTTGTGAGTGGGGAAAGGTGTGGGTCCAGTTTCAGTCTTTTACATGTAGACATCCAGTTCTCCCAACACCATTTATTGAATAGGGAGTCTTTCCCCCAAGGTATGTTCTTGTTTGGTTTATCAAAGATTAGGTGGTTGTAAAATGTTAGTTTCATTTCTTGGTTTTCAATTCGATTCCAAGTGTCTATGTCTCTGTTTTTGTGCCAGTACCATGCTGTCTTGAGCACCATGGCTTTGTAGTACAGACTAAAATCTGGTATGCTGATGCCCCCGGCTTTATTTTTGTTACTAAGAACTGCCTTTGCTATACGGGGTTTTTTCCGGTTCCATACAAAATGCAGAATCATTTTTTCCAAATCTTGAAAGTACGATGTAGGTACTTTGATAGGAATGGCATTGAATAGGTAGATTGCTTTGGGAAGTATAGACATTTTAACAATGTTGATTCTTCCCATCCATGAGCATGGTATGTTCTTCCATTTGTTAATATCCTCTGCTATTTCCTTTCTGAGGAGTTCATAGTTTTCTTTATAGAGGTCCTTCACCTCCTTCGTTAGGTATATTCCTAGGTATTTCATTTTCTTTGAAACTATGGTGAAGGGAGTTGTGTCCTTAATTAGCTTCTCATCTTGACTGTTATTGGTGTATACAAAGGCTACTGACTTGTGGACATTGATTTTATATCCTGAAACATTACTGTATTTTTTGATGACTTCTAGGAGTCTTGTGGTTGAGTCTTTGGGGTTCTCTAAGTATAAGATCATGTCGTCAGCAAAGAGGGAGAGTTTGACCTCCTCTGCTCCCATTTGGATTCCCTTTATTTCCTTGTCTTGCCTAATTGTATTGGCTAGAACTTCCAGCACTATGTTGAATAGTAAAGGTGACAGAGGACAACCTTGTCTGGTTCCAGTTCTGAGAGGAAAAGCTTTCAGTTTTACTCCATTCAGTAAAATATTGGCTGTGGGTTTGTCATAGATAGCTTCAATCAGTTTTAGAAATGTGCCACCTATGCCTATACTCTTCAGTGTTCTAATTAGAAAAGGATGCTGGATTTTATCAAATGCTTTTTCTGCATCTATTGAGAGGATCATGTGATCTTTATTTTTGCCTCTGTTAATATGGTGGATAACGTTTATAGACTTGCGTATGTTAAACCAGCCTTGCATTCCTGGGATGAAGCCTACTTGATCATGATGAATGACTTTTTTGATGATAAGCTGTAATCTATCGGCTAGGATTTTGTTGAGAATTTTCGCGTCTATATTCATGAGTGAGATTGGTCTGAAATTCTCCTTTTTGTTTGGGTCTTTTCCTGGTTTTGGTATCAGGGTGATGTTTGCTTCATAGAATGTGTTGGGGAAGATTCCTTCTTCCTCAATTTTTTTGGAATAATTTCTGCAGTACAGGAATAAGCTCTTCCTTGAAGGTTTGATAGAATTCTGGAGTGAAGCCATCTGGACCAGGGCATTTTTTGGTTGGAAGCTTTTTTATTGTTTCTTTGATCTCAGTGCTTGAAATTGGTCTGTTCAGGAGCTCTATTTCTTCCTGGCTGAGTCTAGGGAGAGGGTGTGATTCCAAATATTGATGCATTTCTTTCACATTGTCAAATTTCTGGGCATAGAGTTTCTGGTAGTATTCAGAGATGATTTCTTGTATCTCTGTGGGATCAGTTGTTATTTCCCCTTTATCATTTCTGATTGAATTTACTAGAGATTTAACTTTTCTATTCCTCGTTAGTCTGGCCAATGGTTTATCTATTTTATTTATTTTTTCAAAAAGCCAACTCCTTGTTTCATTAATTTTCTGAATGATTCTTTTGTTTTCAATTTCATTGATCTCTGATTTGATTTTGGATATTTCTTTTCTTCTACTGAGTTTAGGCTTAGATTGTTCTTCTTTTTCCAATTCCATAAGATCTCTTGTGAGATTGTTGTGTTCTCTTTCTGTTTTTCGAATGTAGGCATCTAAAGTGATAAATTTTCCTCTCTAAACTGCTTTTGCGGTATCCCACAGGTTTTGATAGCTTGTGTCTTCATTGTTGTTATGCTCAAGGAAGTTAATGATTTCCTGTTTTATTTCTTCCTTCACCCATCTGTTATTCAACAGAGGATTGTTTAGTTTCCATGCCTTTGGGTAGAGTTTAGCATTTTTGTTAGAGTTGAGTTCCACCTTTAGTGCCTTATGGTCTGAGAAGATACAGGTAAAATTTCAATTCTTTTGATTCTGTTGATAATTGTTTTATGTCCCAGGATATGATCAATTTTGGAGAATGTTCCATGCGGTGATGAGAAGAATGTATATTCTTTATCTTTGGGATGGAGTGTTCTATATGCGTCTATCAAGCACAGTTGTTCTAGGGTCTCATTTAAGTCTCTTATATCTTTGTTTAATTTCTGTTTAGAGGATCTGTGCAGCTCTGTAAGAGGAGTGTTAAGGTCCCCTGTTATTATGGTGTTATCAGATATCATATTGCTCAGACTGAGTAAGGTCTGTTTCAAGAATCTGGGAGCATTTAAATTGGGTGCATAGATATTTAGAATTGAAATGTCTTCTTGTTGTATTTTTCCCTTGACCAATATAAAGTGACCATCTTTGTTTTTTTTGACTTTACTTGCTTTAAATCCACATGTATCTGAAAATAAGATTGCAACTCCTCTTTTCTTCTGAATTCCATTTGCCTGAAAAATGTCTTCCAACCCTTGACTCGGAGCTTTAATTTGTCTTTTGAAGCCAGGTGTGTTTCTTGCAGACAGCAAATGGATGGCTTGTGTTTTTTAATCCAGTCAACCAATCTATGTCTCTTCAGTGGGGAATTCAAGCCATTAACATTTATTGAGATAATTGATAAGTGTGGTAGTATTCTATTCATCTTATTTTGTGAGAGTCCATTGCTTAGTTTTGTCTTTTGCATCAGTGTGGAAGTTTGGTTCTGTCCTTTAATTTCTGAGTTCTTACTTTGCTGCTGATCCATTGTGGTGGTCAGTGTGCAGAACAGGTTGAAGTATTTCCTGTAGAGCTGGTCTTGTTGTGGCGAATTTCCTCAATGTTTGTATATCCGTAAATGATTTGATTTCTCCATCAATTCTGAAGCTTAGCTTAGCAGGGTACAGAATTCTGGGCTGAAAATTGTTCTGTTTAAGTAGGTTAAAGGTAGATGACCATTGTCTTCTTGCTTGGAACGTTTCATTAGAGAAGTCTGCGGTAACTCTGATGGATTTGCCCCTGTAGGTCAACTGGCGCTTACTCCTGGCAGCTTGCAGAATCTTTTCTTTTGTCTTGACTTTGGACAGGTTCATCACAATGTGTCTTGGAGAAGCTCGGTTAGAGTTGAGGCGACCTGGGGTCCGATAGCCCTCTGAAAGCAGTGTGTCAGAATCTTTGGTGATATTTGGGAAATTTTCTTTTATAATATTCTCTAGTATGGCTTCCATTCCTCTGGGGCATTCTTCTTCCCCTTCTGGAATTCCTATAACTCGTATGTTGGAACGCTTCATAACGTCCCCTAATTCTGACAGTGAACGTTCTGCTTTCTCTCTCTTCTTTTCTGCCTCTTTTACTATCTGAGTTATCTCAAAAACTTTGTCTTCTACCTCTGAAATTCTTTCTTCTGCATTGTCTAACCTGTTGCTAATACTTTCCATTGCATCTTTAAGTTCCCTGATTGACTGTTTCATTTCCTTCAGCTCTGCTATATCCTTTTTATATTCTTCATATCGTTCATCTCTGATTTGATTCTGTTTTTGGATTTCCTTTTGGTTATTTTCCACTTTATTAGCAGTTTCCTTCATTGTTTCCATCATTTCTTTCATTGTTTTCAACATGTGTATTCTAAATTCCCTTTCTGTCATTCCTAACATTTCTGTATAGGTGGAATCCTCTGCAGTAGCTACCTCATGGTCCCTTGGCGGGGTTGTTCTGGACTGGTTCTTCATGTTGCCTGGAGTTTTCTGCTGATTCTTCCTCATGGGTGATTTCTTTTATCTGTTTCCTTGCCCTAATTTTCCTTTCACGTCCTCTTGCTCTTTAAGTTCTCGTGCCTGTGGACTAAGGGTTACAGGACCAGAAGGGTGAGAAGGTTGAAGAGCAAAAAAGGGATGAAAGAAAGGAGAACCGAGTGATAAGGAAAAAAAAAGAAAAAGAGAGAAAGGTGAGGGGGTGGGTAAAGGGAATATTGACAAAAAGAAGAGAGGCACAGAAAGAGGGAGACAGAGCAATATAGGTGTACAGTAGGGTACTTTGATACAACCTTAAAAAAAAACCACCTTCTGGGGGTCCCCAGTTGGGTGGTTCCCTTGAGGTCAGCAGCTCTTTGGTAACCTGATCAGACACAGTACCCCACCTCCACCAAGTAGAGAGGAAAGACAAAAATGCTATAAATCAAACCAAAACAAGCAAACAGAAAACTTTACAGGATAAAATTGGCTGGAAAAACCAAATAATAGCGGTAGAAAAACTAACAAAAATGAAGTTCTGATTATTGAAATATGCAGCAATGGGAAATTATACTTAAACTAGAAAAACTGAGAAAGAAAAAGGATCTGTATGGAAAAGGTTGAACTTAAAAAACAAAACAACAATCCACAACATGAAAATAAACAAAAATAACAACCAAACCCCCCCCAAAAAAACATAACCAAAAACAAAGGAGTATGTATATGTTATTGAATATTGTCTGGGCAACACGGGGTCTTCTGTGGTATGAGATGTTGATCACAGTTCTGGTACGACTGGAGGCTGCTAGTTTCTGAAACCCCAGCAGGTAGACACCCTAAATCTCTCTTCAGCCCACTTAAAAGGCACTTTGAACTTGTTCACATACTGAGCAGAAGCTTTCTCAGGGAAGTGCTTGTCGCTGGAATCACTACTGAAGTGGCTATCCACTTACCCTGTGTGTCAAAACTGGTCTCCCTCTGCCCCCGAGGGTTAGGGCTGCAAGGCGGCTCAGACCTTGCCCTTAGGCTACTTGGTCGCTGGGTTACCAGCTCCCACCCAATTCCAGCTCCGCGACCCTGAGGGCGGATCTTGCCGGGGCAGATCACTCACAATGGCTGCCTGTGACCCAGAGCCAAACACTATTAGCTCCGTCTGGCTCAGCGGCTCAGACTGGGGCCCTAGACAAAGGCCAAAGTTCTCCGCACTCCTGCCCAGGCTCTCCCCAAGGCAGTTCAGCTGAGTGCCAAGTCCAAAGACACCAAAACAGTTCACAGTTAAGGCCTTTCTGGTTTGCAGTCTTGCTTCTACTGAACTTACAGTTGTGGGCGGGTTTAGACGGATTGAACACACGCGACCACTTGCCGGTTTTCCACTGTTTTAGTCCTCCTCTTGGGGTCCAGAAGTCTCTCGCTGACTCCCTGTATCCTCTCAGGGGTGATGGTAGGCAGATCCCACCAGCCAGAGATTCCTGGAGTCCTATATCCCCAGACTCACAGTGCCCAGATGCAAGGAAGCTGTTACTCGGCTGCCATCTTGCTCCGCCTCCCTCTAGCAACAGTAGTTTTTCAGATTACCCCAGTGGGCATTTTTAATCCTTTTGCCATTGTGGAAGCTGGAGTTTGATCAGAAGTTTCTGAGTGAGTTTACTTTTGTAGTAGAGGATTGAGTTAGTTATATGGAGGATAGGTCTGAGAAGATCCAGAAGAGCTGATTTGGTTATGGCAAATTTCTTTAGCATATGATGTCATTAAAGTATTTAATTTCTCCATCATAAATGAAACTCAGTTTAGCTGGATAGAAGATCCGGGGTTGTAAGTTATTTTGCTTGATGAGATTAAACATTGATGACCACCCTCTTCTGGCTTGAAAAGTTTCAGCAGAGAGATCTGCCGTCATTCTAATGTTCTTCCCTTTGAAGGTAATAGTTTTCTTTCACCTGGCCGCTTTGAGAATTTTCTCCTTCATATTAACTTTAGTGAAGTTAATTATGATATGCCTGGGGGATGTCTTATTGGGGTTGAGTCATGCTGGGGTTCTGAAGCTATCTGCTATCTGAACTTCAGGTTCTCTAGGCATGTCTGGAAAATTCTCTTTCATAATTTCATGCAGAAGGGCCTCTGCGCCCAGTGAGGCCACTTCATCTGTTTCAGGAATTCCTATGAGTTGGATATTTGCCTTCTTCGAGTTATCCCAGAGCTCTCTGAGAGAGTGATCCATTTTTGCTCTCCATTTCTCTTCCTCTTTGAGAGTCTGCGAGCGTTCAAAGGCTTTATCTCCAATGTCGGAGATCCTTTCTTCTGCTTGGTCCATTCTGTTGCTATGCGATTCTACTGTATTTTTCATATCTTTGAGGGATGCAAATTCTTGTTTCAGTGTGTCTAAGTCTATGGTGGTTTTGTCTTTAAATTCTTTAAATTCTTGAGACTGCTTTTGAATTTCTCCACGAATTCCTAGTTCCATTTTGTTAATCTTGTTTGCCATCCAAATTCTGAATTCAATTTCTGACATCTCAGCCAGTTTTTTGTGAATGGGATCTTCAATTGCATCTGCCCTATCTTTTCTTGGGTGGGTTGATCTATTCTGGTTATTCATGTTACCAGAGTTTTTCGGCTGATTCTTCCCCATGATTATTTTACTCCCTTTGATTTCTCCCCTGGTGTTTTTTCGAGGACCCGTACAGTGCTGTGGCCTGAGAAACTGGGGCCCTGTTTGGTGTAGAGGGGCTAAGTGGTTCTGTCTTGTTTTCAGCTGGTTTCTATTTGACCCTAGTGAAACAGTTACTCTGGGTTGAAGTCTCAGCTTTGGAGAAATACCAGCAATTAAGTCACTCCACCCACCAGAGGCAACAAATGGAAAAGGAAAATCAAACCTTCCTACAACCACACACCCAGGGCACCACCTGGATATTCCCCAGGTGAGTGGCTCAGTTCAAAAAGTCCAAATCAATTGTCTCAGTCAGCAGCTGCCTCGGGTGGGAGAGTTCAAGAGGTCCCTGTGAACTGGATCACAGGGGTCTGGTGACTGCTCTAATGTGGCTTGCTCCAGTGCTGTGTGGAGTCAGGAAGAGCCACCCAGTAAATAGATCAGTCTGGGAAGATTGATGCCTCCTTCACCACCTTGCAGCTCTGTCACACCCAGTCGCTGCTAGCCCCACAGGGCTGTGACCCAGTCAGTTGTCTGCAGTAAGCAGATACTCCAGGAGTTTGCACCTGCCTAAGTCACAGGGTAGTCTGTGTCTGCTCGTCTAGGCCACTACTCTCTGTTTTTATCCAGGAGGGGGTGGTGTGGCCTGTCAACCTCGGGCACTTGATGGAGGCTGGAGGTGTTCACTCGGTTCCAGCCCCACCCTTAGTTTATGTTACTGGGTGAACGGAACAACTCTGTGGGAGTTTGTTTCTGACCCTGCTAGATTCTTCTGCAGAGGAGAGGCTGACTTGAGTTCCCAGAACCTGTGCCTCAGGCCCTGTCTTTAGTCCTGCGGGTTTGTATTCGCAGCACAATCAGTTGTTGGCTGTAGCCTCTTGGCCTCCTTTTTCCATAGGCTGGTGATCCTCTGATGGCCAGGTGCATCTTAGGCTCAGTTGAGTGGTCCTCTGGATCAGCCCCACCCTGGGAGTTTCCCAGCTCTGAGGGTGTGTTTTCTAGTCCCCGTCTTCCACCCAGGTCAGTGCCACCTCAGGCAAACCCTTTACTCACGGGGCCTGTGTTTCAGTCCAGGTCTGTTCCATGGTGGTTGCCATCTGAGAAGATGCTCAGCCTCATCTGGTTGCCCAGGAAGACAGGAGGAGAGGCTATGGGATATCTGGGGGGTGGGCCTTGTTATTGCTGAAGACGGCTGTTGCTCTGCACCTTGGGGCACCACCGCTCCAGTGTAATTCCCTCTTAGCCAACCATCATCTTCTCGCTCCTTTGCTACAGAGTCAGCACTGGCCAGCTGCAGTCCAGGTCCTGTCTGTACTTCTTGAGAGTTCACCCAAGAATCTGGACTCCTGGGGGGGCAGGTCTCCAGGAAGGCAAATGGAAAGTACACAGGGAGGAAGATGAACTGCGGCAAAGCCTTTGTCATATGATAGTGACCTCGTGGGCGTGAGGGCGTGTGTTTGGTTCGCCCTCCCAGGCCAGTCAGGGTTTCTCTGTGGGAAAGTGGAGAGGAGCTTGCGGAGCCGCTCTGCCTCCGCTTCACTGTACACTGCTCTATATACAGTGCATGCAACCCAGATGTTTTCTATACCCATCACTGGCTTCCTCTAATTTTAACCTTTTAGGTAACCAGAGTTCATTTATCAGAACTGAGATAGTAATATTGACACAAAACTGTTAGCTTAACTACAGACTATTGAGTTTCCCAGTTTTTCCACTGATGTCCCTTTTCTATTCCAGGATTCAAACTAGGATACCACATTGTACTTGGTTGTGATATCTCATTTGTGTCCTGCAATATGTGATAAGTCCTTAGTACTCTTTTGTCTTTGAATATCTTAACACTATTGAAAAGTACAGGCTACCTATTTTACCGAATGTGCTTCAATTTGCGTGTGACTTACATTTTCTTGTAATTCATCTTAGGTTACAAATTTTGAGAAAGAATCCCACAGAGGCGATGAGCCCTTCTCAGTGTGTAATATTGGAATGTATGGTATCAATATGACTTACCGTTTGTGATGTTAACATTAATCACTTAGTGTTATGGGTTGAACCGTTCCCCCTAAATCATGTGTTGAGGTTCTAACCCCCAGCACACCAGAATGTGGCCTTATTTGGAATTAGACTCATTGCAAATATAGTTAGTGAAGATGAAGTCATATTGAAGTAGGGTAGATCCCTAATCCACAATGATTGATGTATTTATAAAAAATTTGGGCCCAGACAGTAATATGGGAAAGAATGTCATGTTACTGTCATGTAAAGAGACAGGTAGAGATTGGGGTAATGCTTCTACAAGCCAAGGATAGCCAAAAATTGCCAAAAAACCAACTGAAGCTTGATGAGATATGTGAAACTGACCTTTCTTCCTAGCCCTCAGAAGGAACCAATCTTATCAACACACTGTTTTGACTTCTACCCTGCAGAACTATGAGACAATGAATTTCCATTGTTTAAGCCACCCCATCTGAAGTATTTTGGTACAGCATCCCCACTAATCGATGCAGTAGTTAATCTTTCTCTACTGTTAAGTTACTATTCCCTTCCTTTTCACATTCTGTTAGAAATAAGTCACTGAGTTGAGCCTATTCTCGAAGGGAGAGAAATTAACATCCATCTCCTAGAGGGAGGAAGATCAGGTATTTATGGATATATGTTAAAATGGTCACGGTAATTAATGCATTATTGGGGAACTAGATATGTTGAGGCTATATGAATGTCCTATTTCTCTTTATGCTTTTGCCTAGTACTTTCAGCATTCCTTGGTGGATCTTGCCTGCAGAAATTGTGGTATTGTAGCAATGATTTTCTGTTTTTCTCAATTTTTTATGTTCATTAATGAGGAGTCTTCTTTAAGGACATATTATCCCTTCTTCACTTACTCACTTTTTAGTCAATCATTTATTTATACTACTATGGAATCACAGATTTTATTCTTTATGTTATAATCCACTACTGTCATTATTTATTCTGTGGCTGATTTATCTTTGTCCATTGGTTATTCTTTCACGTTGGTTTCTGTGTCCTTTGGATATTCTGTCATCAGATTTTTTTCAGTGCATTCTTAGTTTTAGGCATAACAGAATGCTCCAGATTGACTTTACATTTTCTCTGCCACAGATCTGGAATCAGCTCTTTTTCTAAAATACCCTTTAATTAGATAAGGGTAATTAGAGTCATGGTCTGGGTAATAGTTGTGCTTATTGCTAGTAAGGGTTTCACTTCTTTTATATCTCTTCAACAGAGAGAGGTAGGAGATATATTTATGAATGCGAACATGAGTTTGTACATAAATTATGTGTCCATATGTTTATCTGCCTGTGTATGTGTATATATACTATATATGTTATAAATTAGGGATCTTCACCAAAGAATGATTAGGTAGCTTCTCTGATATCACAACTTTACCTTACTTACTCATCTCAGTTCATTTTAAGTATGTGTCTCCTTGATCTTTAAAATTTTTGATGACAGAAGTGATGCTTTATTCCTCTCTGTACTCCTAATAGTCCTAGTACAGTACTTTATAGAGGTCAGAGCTCAATTAATACCTGACAATTTGAAATAGCTGAAGAGCTAGATTCGTAAATGGAGGTAACCTTTCTCTCTTGAAATATCAATGCTTCTCTCTTGAGATATCAATGCTTTACTCTATCAGCAAATGTTACCTTCAAAGTGAGATAAACTATAACATGTCACTATTAATTCATCAATACATGTGATTCTAAAATGTAAGTATAAAAGATGTGGCAATTTAGAAAAAACTCTGAAGTCTTTGTATTTTAAGATTATAAGAAACCTTGGAGATTCCTAATTCTCCTCATTTGAAGGAATAGCTTCATTGGTGTTGAGAGACTTATCCAGAGTCACTTCTGAGCTCTAAGACAATGGATTTTGGCAACCACACTGCCTTTCTCTGAGCATTTGTTGAAAACTCTGTGGCTGCTATTCTTAATTTTCTGTTATTCAAAAAAAGACTGCAGATGTATGTATGACAGCACCAAATTGAACAACTCAAGCATTGAGGATTTTCTTATTTTGAACTCTGTTTTTAAGCCCTTGCCATGCAAAAGTCATTGTTCTAAATACAGGAACTCTTATTTTTAGATTATAATGCTTACAGTCAAGAAAATGTGAACTCTCCATTCACAAGACACTATTTTATCCATTCCAAGAAAAGACTCTGTGTATAACGGATAACTTCACTCACTATCAGCCACACATTTTTATAGTCATGTCTTTGGTTCTATTTTCTTTTCTTTTCTGATCCTATTTATAGAATGTCCCCTTTGCCTTTAACTTCTGTTTATGGAATAACTGCTTCTCCCTACCCCCTGACTGATAAATTTCATTTTTAAAGGCTCTAGACAATAACTGTTAATAGTTACAAGATAGTTTGCCTTTAATATACAGGAGCTCACCACAGTGTTTTCCTTTCTGCTATAAAACATAAGCTAACAACTGTGATTATGCCAGAAAAGATGTTCTTCTTATTTATAAATGGCAAATTTGTTAAATGGCTTTTATGCTATCTGTTTATGGGTTAGATATTTATGGTAAGGTCTGTATCTCTCAGGAAAACAATTTTCTGGTATGGAAACCCAATTAGCTTATGATTATGTTATGATCCTATTGAGAGTCTCGTTTTCAGAGTAGTCTAGGTATAAATATTAAACGGAAATGTTTATGTTAAATGTTATTCAAAGAATTATGACTTAACCAGGCCCTTTTCAACTGAATAAATTGTACTTTAGAATGCACATGTTTCTAATTTTAGATTCTTCTAGCTGAGAAATTTCTCTGAGATGGATTACCCTGCACATCAATTCATTTCTTGGCATGATATTTTGATGAAACTCCTAGAAACTCTCTGTTAAGTATTTGAAGAGCGTATGAAAATATATGATATTTAAATAATCAAAAGCAAAAGATATACGGTATAATAATAATTTAAATAAACACAAGACCTGACCACAACATTGCAGATTCCTATGTAAAAATCTCTATTCGTGGGTGGTTCTTTAAAAATAGAAACCTGTTTTGATAAAACCCAGATATTTCTATTTTTAAATTCTTGGCACACTTCTTCAGTAGAAGATCATCTTCAAAAAGAAAAAGGCAAACATCACCTCCAGCCCGCAGTGCCTGAGACCCCCAAGGAAGCAACAGTGGTTTGATACAGGCAGCCACACATACTGCTTCTATTTTCTTTGGAAAATTGAAATGAAAGAAGCAGAATGTGGCGAAAGCTTGGCCTTTGTATTGTTAGTTGTGTGAACTGTCTAGTCAGTGTTCTGTAACATAAATTATGTAAGTTATTTGTGGGCATTATAAAGAGGTTCAGTACCTTACAGAACTCACAGTGAATCACCTTTAAGTCTTATATGTCTGATAAAAATGGTGCAGAAAATAAGTGTTACCAATCCTACAAGGATGATGTTGATCAGTGTGACAGTGCTTTAAGAATTACTGAGGAATTCTTGGCAAATCACGACTTATAAGTGTTACAGATCATAGTAAGTCAATTTAATTTTCTTTGTTGCCCAGATTTCATCATTATTTAACAATGTGGATAGATTTCTGACTGAGCTAACACTATCATAATAATTCCCCTGACTTGTAATACTTATAGGCACTTTATAAAGAGAAAAATAATAGGCTTTCTCCAGGATTTTCTATGATAAAAAGCTATTTTTGAGTCTTTAAGATTGAGAACTTTATAAGATAATACAAATAATATTTGTGGTAATCCCTGTGAAGAATCAACATAGTTAAGCATTTTCTTCATCAGTTCTTCTTTTCAACGAGTTGTGAGGTTTTTGCAGGCTGTGTGTGTGTGTGTTTAAACTTTTTACAATAAACTCAAGATAGATTCTTTTGCAGGTGAGTTAATGGAAATATTACTTGGATAAATGAAAATTCAATTTAAAAATGATATATTATCAGTTATTTATATTTTATTCTTTGAAGTTTGTTTCATGATTTTCTTCTTATATTCACAATTCATCAAAATGAAATAGGATCAGCCAGATTATAGTTGCAAAATACTGAAACTAGTCTAACTAGTTTAAGCAAAATACATTTAATAGAGGAAATTAAATGCATATAAAATCATTGGAAGAGTTTGAGAGAAGGGTTTAGGTTGAGCCTTCAAGAAGAATTCTAATATAAACACTCAGAGCTAACCCTTCAAAGAAATCTCAGCTTCTCCAACCTGGAAACTTCTGTTTCAGCTGCTGGATTGAGGATCTTAATACTGTAACTGCAACATGGGAATCAAAAAGTCACTGCCAGAGTGGATCTTGAGCAAGCCTAGTCTCCTGAGTCTAGCAGAGGATATAATTTGAATGTTGTCTCCCAGGCTTTGACAACCTGTGACTGTATATAATACCAAAATCAATAATCCAAATATCCATGGTATTCCTGCGTCTCTAGTTCTCTTCATTTTTCCCTCACTTACATTTTTGATAATCTCCCAAGGGTCTCATAAGATGTGAGAGGAATGCCCCTGCCATAGCATCCATATTCTTTTGGACTACCTGGTGCAGAGCAGGCTCTGTTCCTGATCTTTTGCTATTCTACTGTCTCTAACAGATACAACAATTTTTGGCTGCTACTGTTCTGCCAAGCCTAGAAGTACAGTTGCCACATTTTCCAGATGAAACCTGAATTTTAGTCTCTATGTTAGTTTTATTAGGCAAAGTAGTTCTTTGATAATGCTGTCTTGAGTCATGAGGAGTCAGCTAGATATGCATATTCAGCAATATGTTGGAGTAACCTAGTACTAGTCACAAGAACTGATGGTCAACATAGTTTTTGAAATTTGGTTAGCCAATTGTTAAAACACAGTCATTGTTAAAAATTAAGTTTTATAACTTGATAATTACAGAAACTATCAACTTTTTATCACAGAGCAGACTGGGAAGGAAAGCCCGGCAGAACCATATAGTATATCTGCCATACAAATACAGCAGATGTAAAATGTCTCAACAGCATAGATAATAAAATGTGAAAAAGATTAAAAATTGAGTTTGTGCTCAGCACCTGTAGCACAGTGGTTACTGTGCCAGCCACATACACTGAGGCTACTGGGTTTGAACCCAGCCTGTGCTAGCTAAAAAGCAACCATGGCAACTGCAACAAAAAATACCCGGCCATTGTGGCAAGTGCCTGTAGTCCCAGCTTCTTGGGAGGCTGAGGCAAGAGAATCATTTGAGCCCAAGAGTTTAAGGTTGCTGTGAGTTGTGATGCCACAGCACTCTACCAAGGGTGACATAATGAGACTCTGTCTCAAAAAAAAAAAAAAAAAAAAAAGAAAGAGAGAAAGAAGGAAAAAAGAAAAGAAAAAGAAACTGAGTTTGGAGTAATTATTACTTTGTGACTATGGTTCTCAATAAGCTAACAAGAATCTGGGGGTTGTATATTTCTGTACCCTACCTCATGACTTTGCCCTTCTATTCAAATTTCAACATCTCTATAACATATAGAAGAGTAAAATTATACCCCTATGTCACATCATATACAAAAATTATCTCAAATGAATGAAAGACTTAAACATAACATCTGCACCTATGAAACTAACAGAGGAAAATGAAAGAGAAAAAGCTCTATGATATTGGTTCAGGCAATGGCTTTTTGGATATTACCCAAAAGGCACAGGCAACAAAAACAAAAATAGACAAACTAAAGAGCTGTTTTCTGCAGATCAAAGGAAATAATCAACAGAGTGGAGTCAACCTACAGAATGGGTGAAAATATTTGTGTACTAAACATCTGAGAAGGAGTTAATATCCAAAAATACAAGAAAATAACTAACCCAACTTAAAATGAGCAAAAGATGTGAATAAACATTTCTCAAAGGAAGACTTACAAGTGGCAAACAAGTATATGAAAAAATGTTCAACATTGTTAATCATCAGGGGAATGCAAATTAAAACCACTATGAGATATTGCCTGATACCCATTAGAATTGCTGTTATCAAAAAGATAAATGTCTTGGGAAATAGGGAAAAGAGGATCTTTGCACAATGTTGGTGGTAATGTAAATTGGTAGAACTATTATGGAGGTTCCTCAAAAAATTTATAATAGTAATATATAATCCTATTAGCTATTGATTCATAGGAAACAAATCATATGTTAAAGAGATATCTGCATCCCCATGTATATTGCAACATTTAAACAATAGCCAAGGTATAGATTCAGCCTAAGTGTCCATCAGTGGATAAATGGATAAAGAAAATGTGGCAATGTAATCATGTCCCATTTATTTACTTTTGTTTTTGTTGTGATTTCCATTGGGGTGTTCTTCATAAATTCTTTGCCTAGGCTGGTATCTAGGAGAGTTTTTCTAATATTTTTCTCTACAATTCTTAATGGTTTTTTTATGCCCTATATTTAAATCTTAAATGCATCTTGAAATAATTTTAGTGAGTGGTGACAGATATAGATCCTGTTTCAGTCAGTGTGTGCTATCCAGTTTTCTCAGCATCACTTATTGAATAAGGCTTCTTTTTTCCAGTATATATTGCTGTCTATGTTGTTAAAGATCAGATGTTGATATGTAGATGATTTTATACCTGGATTCTCTGTTCTGTTCCATTGGTCTACACCTCTATTCTTTTGCACAATACCATGCTGTTTTGGTTACTATAATCTTGTAGTATAGTTTAAAGTCTGGTAAAAAGATGACTCCAGATTTGTTCCTTTTGCTTAAGGTTGCTTTGGCTATTTAGGTTCTTTTCAGTTCCAGACAAGGTGGAAAATTATTTTTCCTAGATCTATGAAAAATGATGTTGGTAATTTGATGGGGATTACATTGGATCTGTAAATCACTTTAGGTAGTATGGACATTTTAACAATGTCGATTCTGTCAATCCATGAGCATATGTTTTTCCATTTGTTTACATCAACTTCAATTTCCTTTCTCAGAGCTTTGTAGTTCTCTTTGCACTTAATCTTAGACAAAAGGCTGAGAAGCAATTTTGTAGTTCTCTTTATAGAGATCTTTCACCACGTTGGTTAAATTAAAATGCTTTTGCACAGCCAGGGAAACAGTTAACAGTACAACCTAAAAAATAGGAGAAAATATTTGCATAGTATACATCCAAGAAAAGGCTGATAACCAGAACCTGGAAAGAACTCAAGCAAATCAGCAAGGAAAAAAAAAATCAAACATTCTCATTAAAAAAGTGGAGAAAAGACATGAGAAGACGCTTTTTAAAAGAAGATAGACTAATTATAATATGAAAAAATGTTTGATATCATCCATTATAAGAGAAATCAAAATCAAAATGAAAATAAGATCATGACTCCAGTGAGAATTGCTTTTTTCCAAAAGTCCCAAAACAATAGATGCTGGTATAGATGCGGAAAGGAACACTTATACACTGTGGCTGGGACTAAATACTATTACAACCTCTGTGGACCACAGTATGGAGATTTGTCAAAGAACTTAAAGCAGTCTTACCAATTAATTCAGCAATCCCCCTTTAGCTATTTTGTCCAAAGGAAAAAAAAGTTATATCAAAAAGATACTTGTACTAAAATGTTTATTGTAGCATAATTTTCAGTCACAAAGATGTGGAATCAACAAAATGCTCATCAGTTCATGAGTAGATTAATAAAATGTGGTTTATTTACACCATAAAGTAATACTTAGGCATTAAAAATTGATTTAATACTTTTCCCAACAGTCTAGATGGAATTGGAGCACATTCTGCTTTGGCTTCTATTTGCCCTTTCCTTTTATATCTGCTTTCTTTCACCCATTATAATGTGTTTGTGGTTGATTTATATTGTACATATACCCATAATGTGTCCCTTTGATTTGCTAAATAGTAAAGTATTCCATTATATAATGTGCTTATACCATATTTTGTTTAGCTATTCACCAGTGGATGGACATTTTGATTATTTACAGTTTTCACTATTATGAGTAATGCTACTCTGAATATCTGCTTACATGTCTTTGTGTGGACTGATGTGTTCATTTCTCTTTGGTACTGTCTTAGGAATATATTTACTAGGATGCATGGTAAGTTTATATTTAACTTATTATAAAACTTCTGAACTGCTTTCCAAAAAATTGGAATCAGCAATTCAGTTCCCTTATGTCCTTGAAATTACTCAGTATTTTTTGTTTTTGTTTTTGTTTTTTCAGTATATTCTAGTAGACATATAGTTGTATCCCATCATGGTTTTAATTTTTATTTTCCAAATGAATAATGATGATAAACATTTTTTTCATTTGTCTATTTGCTGCTACTCATTTATCTTCTTTGCCAAAACTTCTATACAAAAGTTTTGACCGTTTTTAGTTGGACTTTTTCTGTATTATTGAATCACAAGAATAGATATCTGAATACAAGCATTTTATTGGGCAGAATTGTTCACATTTATTTCTTTTTTTTTTTTTAATTGTTGGGGATTCATTGAGGGTACAATAAGCCAGTTACACTGATTGCAATTGTTAGGTAAAGTCCCTCTTGCAATCATGTCTTGCCCCCATAAAGTGTGACACACACCAAGGCCCCACTGTTCACATTTATTTCTATGTATTTTATTCATATTTATGCTGTTAAGTATTTTATTCCAGTTTGTTACTTGTATTTTCATTTTCTCTGTGGGGTTTTCTCAGCACATTTTTTTTTTAATTTTATGAAGGTCAATTCATCAAATTTTTTCTATGAATTAAAATTTAGACATAGTGCGAGGTAAAGATCTAAGTTCATTTTTGCATTTAAATGTTCAATTATATAACCACCATTTGCTGAAAGGATTACTTTTTATTATGTGAATTATCTTCATATCTGTCAAAAATCAGTTGGTCATAAATGTAAAGGTTTGCTTCTGGACTATCAATTCTATTCCAATGGTTTAGTTTTCTTTCCATATACTGGTACAACACAGTCTTGATTACTATTGATTTAGAGTATGTTTTGAAATCAAGAAGTGTGAATCCTTCAATTTTGGTTTTCTTTTTCAATATTGCTTTGGCTTTTCATGACTTTTTACATTTCCATATGAATCTCAGGATCAGCTTCTCAATTTATAGAAACATTCTGGCTGGGATATTGATAAAGATAGCATTGAATTTATAGATCAATTCCTGGACAATTTTTTACTTTATAATAATGAATATCCTCTCCTAAACATGAGCTGTCTTTCAATTTATTATAGGTATTATTTCATTTTTAAGTTATGTAATCTTACACTTTGTTCAAATTTATTTCTATGTATTTTATTCATATTTATGCTATTATCAATGGAATTCTTTTAAATTTCAATTTTGGATATTCTGTTGCTAGAAAGTAGAAATGCAATTCATGTTTTGTTTAATCTTGTGTCTCAATTTCTTGATTTTCTAGGTTTCATAATTGTAGAATATTTTTGTTGATTCTTTGGGTTTTTAGAGAGAAAATATTTTCTACATAGATGAGTATATGACATGTGAATAAAGGCAGTTTTACTTCTTCCTTTCCAATCTGGTGCATTTTATTTATTTCTTTTTTGACTTGTTGCACTAGATGTTGGTCAAAGGATATACAATTTCATTTAGTCCAACAGAAGAAATAAGTTCTGGAGATCCATGGTATAGCACAAGGACTATCAATAATAATGTATTGGATACTTAAAAATTGCTAAAATTAGATGTCAAATATTCTCATCACAAACAAATAATATGTGACATATTAATTAGCTTGATTTAATAATTTCAGGATGTAAATATATATCAAAATATCACATTACATACCATAAATATACACAATTTTATTTGTCAAATAAAATTTAATAAAGCAATAAAGAAAAGATGCAGAGCAGAGAGGCAAAAAATCTCAGTTCTTGAGCAAATGCATTGGCTCTTGTTTGATCATTCATTGATCACTTTTTTTTGAAAATAAGTAATTACATAAAATACAGGTTTGGTTAAGCCACCGTATTCAGCTCCTATTACATGCTGTTGAATACTATACTTACATGAGGCACTTTCTCACAGCTGACTTTCAGGGTCCCAGTCTCCCTTCCCAAAGGTAATTGCATCCACCTGTTATAGTTGTACTCTTCTAAAGAAATGTATGCATTTGATTTCATTCTAAAGTGGGTTTTAGATAAAAAAAATTCATTGATTTCCTCAAATTCATGTTGTATTTTGAAGACACTAGGATACCTCCTGGAAATATTTAATCTAAATAAAATATTAATTTCTATGTATAATTTAATTTTTAATTTTTTTTACTATTTAAAAAAAATACACAATGACCCCTTCCCCCTTCCTCCTCCCCTCTCCCTGATTGCTCCTTCCCCTACCACACCCCTTGTATTAGCTCATCTGCTGCCTTCATATTAGAATTGAGTACATTGGATTCTTGCTTCTCCATTCTTGTGATGCTTTACTAAGAAGAATGTGTTCCACCTCCATCCAGGTTAGTACAAAAGATGTAAAGTCTCCACCTTTTTTTGAGGCTGAATAGTATTCCATGGTATACATGTACCACAACTTGTTAATCCATTCCTGGGTTGGTGGGCATTTAGGTTGTTTCTACGTTTTGGTGATTGTAAATTGAGCTGGATAAACAGTCTAGTGCAAATGTCCTTATGATAAAAGGATTTTTTTTTCTTCTGGGTAGATGCCTAGTAATGGAATTGCAGTATCAAATGGGAGGTCTAGTTTGAGTTCTTTGAGAGTTCTACATATCCTTCCAAAAAGGTTGCATTAGTTTGCAGTCCCACCAGCAGTGTAAAAGTGTTCCCTTCTCACCATATCCATGCCAGCATCTGCAGTTTTGAGACTGTGATGTGGGCTATTCTCACTGGGTTTAGGTATAAGAGATACAGTTTCCTTTAAGCAACAATTTATTCAGTGACTTTTCAACTTGTACATTTTTGCCTTAAGATTAACTTATTCTAAGAATTTAAAAATTGAAAGAAAATTTTCACATAAAAATAATGTGATGGAAATCTGTCCAAGAAAGAAAAATTAATGATATAGATGACATGTTATATTTACATGGATATACATCTATTTAGGATAAATAGAATAATTTTGCTCTAATGCTTATATGTAAATAATTATAAAGATATTAAAACTGAATGTGGTGGAGGCAAGGTGGCCATCTGGAACCAGCTTTCCACAGAGGCTCCTGTCCAGAAGGAGAGTTAAAGGACAGAAATTTAGCAAGTCAGATGAAGATTTGGAGCTGAGCCAAGAGACAAAATTGAAGAGCACAAATCACCCCTGCTGAGGCAAGCTGTGACCCCAAGGAAACAAACAATAGATACAAAACCCATCGCAAAGCAGACAGGAGTCCCCCCCACAAGAGAACTGCTCGCAGTATACTTTGTACAAACAGGCAAGCAGAGTACAAATCTCTTCTTTTTCTATCCCACGGGAAAGAGCCACTAAAAACCAAATCTCCTTCCTCAGAGAGGACCCACTAGTGTGCCATGGCACTTGCTCACCAGGCATAAAACTGAACCTATACTCCACCCACAATTCTGAACTCCCAGCACTCCCTTCCATGGAGAAACACTTTCTGTCTTTCTTAGCAAACTGAGGGAGCCACGGAAAGGCAGACTTCCAGAGCAGAGGGTATGCCTGAGCGGTACCTGCCAGGGTGGGATGAGGCAGGACAGAGACTAGAATACACATGTACAGAAGCAACATACTCCCAGGGAGGGGCTGAGTCAGAATTGCTACTTTTGTGAGACAAAGATGCACCCGACCCCAGTGCAGCATAGCTGGGACAAAAGCAGGCTTGATAGTGACAAGAGTTCAGGGAGGGGCAGGAGCTGAGAGCCCTTTGTGAGCTCTAACTGCACCCGCCCTAACACGGTAACAACAGGAATCTGCATACTCATACAAAAACATGGAAACTAAATAACTTTATACTGAATGATAGCTGGGTCATAGATGAGATTAAGAAGGAAATTACCAAATTTTTGGAACTAAATGATAATGAAGACACAAATTACCAGAAGCTTTGGGATACTGTAAAGGTAGTCCTAAAAGGGAGAAATTTATAGCACTGCAAGCCTTCCTCAAGAGAACAGAAATAGAAGAAGTAAACAACTTAATGGGATAGCTCAAGCAACTGAAAAAAGAAGAACATTCCAACCCCAAACCCAGCAGAAGAAAAGAAATAACCAAAATTAGAGCAGAATTAAATGAAATTGAAAACAAAAGAATTATACAACAGATCAATAAATCAAAAAGTTGTTTTTTTTAAAAGGTCTATAAAAATAGATAAACCTTTAGCTAACCTAACCAGGAAAAAAAGAGTAAATATCTAATTTCATCAATCAGAAATGGTAATGATGAAATAAAAACAGACTAATCAGAAATTCAAAGAATCCTTAATGAATATTACAAGAAACTCTATTCTCAGAAATATGAAAATCTGAAGGAAATAGACCAATATTTGGATGCATGCCACCTTCCTAGACTTGGCCAGAATGAAGTGGAAATGTTGAACAGGCCTATATCAAGTTCTGAAATAGCATCAACTATACAAAATCCCCCCAAAACAAAAGTCCAGAACCAGATGGCTTCACATCAGAATTTTACCAAACCTTTAAAGAACAACTAGTACCTGTATTACTTAACCTTTTCCAAAATATAGAAAAGGAAGGAATACTACCCAACACATTCTATGAAGCAAATATCACCTTAATCCCTATGCCAGGAAAAGACCCAACAAGTAAAGAAAAGTATAAACCAATATCTCTAATGAATATTGATGCTAAAATATTCAACAAGATCCTAGCAAACAGAATCCAGCAACACATCAAACAAATTATACATCATGACCAAGTTGGTTTTATCCCAGGGTCTCAAGGCTGGTTCAATATATGTAAATCTATAAACATAATACATCAAATAAAAAAACAAAAAAAACAAAGACCATATGATACTCTCAATTGATCCAGAGAAAGCTTTAGATAATATCTACCATCCTTTCATGATCAGAACACTTAAGAAAATAGGTATAGAAGGAAAATTTTCTTAAACTGATAGAGGGTATCCACAGCAAACCCACAGCCAATATTGTATTGAATAGAGTTAAATTGAAATCATTTCCACTTGGATCAGGAACCAGGCAAGGTTGCCCATTGTCTCCACTGCTTTTTAACAATGTACTGGAAATCTTAGCCATTGCAATTAGGCAAGAAAAGGCAATCAAGGGTATCCAAATAGGATCAGAGGAGACCAGACTTTCACTCTTCGCAGATGTTATGATTGTATATCTGGAAAACACCAGGGATTCTACCACAAAACTCTTAGAAGTGATCAAGGAACACAGCAGCTTCTCCGGTTACAAAATCAACACTCATAAATCTATAGCCTTTATATACACCAACAATAGCCAAGCTGAAAAAACAGTCAAGGACTCTATTCCATTCACAGTAGTGCTAAAGAAGATGAAATATTTGGGAGTTTACTAAACAAAGGACGTGAAAGATCTCTATGAAGAGAACTATGAAACTCTGAGAAAAGAAATAGCTGAGGATGTTAACAAATAGAATGAATACAATGCTCATGGCTGGGAAGAATCAACATTGTTAAAATCTCCATACTACCCAAAGCAATATACAATTTTAATGCAATTCCTAGTCAGGCAACACTGTTATACTTTAAAGACCTGGAAAAAATAATACTTCATTTTATATGGAATCAGAAAAAATCTCGAATAGCCAAGACATTACTCAGAAATAAAAACAAAGCAGGAAGAATCATGCTATCAGACCTCAGACTATACTATAAATTGATAGTGATCAAAACAGCATGGTACTGGCACAGAAACAGGAAGGTAGATGTATGGAACAGACTAGAGAACCAAGAGATGAACCCAGCTACTTACTGTCATTTGATCTTCAATAAGCCAGTCAAA
This sequence comes from Nycticebus coucang, assembly GCF_027406575.1. Taxonomy (NCBI): domain Eukaryota; kingdom Metazoa; phylum Chordata; class Mammalia; order Primates; family Lorisidae; genus Nycticebus; species Nycticebus coucang. The sequence continues at coordinate 80,777,812 of NC_069786.1, forward strand.
AACATTCAGTGGGGAAAAGACTCCCTATTTAACAAATGTTGCTTGGTGAACTGGCTGGTGACCCATAGAAGACTGAAACTGGACCCACACCTTTCACCATTAACAAAGATAGACTCTCATTGGATAAAAGATTTAAACTTAAGACATTTAACTATAAAAATACTAGAAGAAAGTGCAGGGAAAACACTTGAAGAAATTGGCCTGGGAGAAATATTTTATGAGGAGGGCCCTCCAGAGAATTGAAGCAACACCAAAAATACATTATTGAGATCTGATCAAACTAAAAAGCTTTTACACAGCCAAGAACACAGTAAGTAAAGCTAGCAGATAGCCCTCAGAATGGGAGAAGATGTTTGCAAGTTATGTCTACAGCAAAGGTTTAATAACCAGAATCCACAGAGAACTCAAACAGATTAGCAAGAAAAGAATAAGTGATCCCATCTCAATGTGGGCAAGGGACTTGAATAGAAACTTCTCTGAAGAAGACAGGCACACAGCCTACAGACACATGAATAAATGCTCATCATCCTTAAGAGAAATGCAAATCAAAACTACTTTGAGATATGACCTAACTTCAGTAAGATTAGCCCACATCACAAAACCCAAAGCCATAGATATTGGCGTGGATGTGGAGAAAAGGGAACACCTCTGCACTGCTGGTGGGAATGCAAACTAATACATTACTTTTGGAAAGATGTTTGGAGATCACTTAGGGATCTAAAAATAGACATGCCATTTGATCCTTCAATTCCTCTACTAGGTATATGCAGAGAGCCCAAAATCACTTTTTTCACAAAGATATTTGCACCAGAATATTTATTGCAGCCCAATTCATAATTGCTAAGTCATGGAAGAAGCCCCAGTACCCATCGACCCATGAATGGATTAATAAATTTTGGTATATGTACACCAAGGAATAATATGCAGCCTTAAAAAAGATGGAGACTTTACCTCTTTCATGTTTACAAGGATGGAGCTGGAAGATATTCTTCTTAGCAAAGTATCTCAAGAATGAAAGAAAAAGTATCCAATGTACTCAGCCCTACTATGAAACTAATTTATAAACACCCACACTTCGATATGAATGCTATAACCCAACTACAGCCCATTATGAAGAGAAAAGAGGAGGAGGAGGGGAGGGGAAAAGAGGATGGTGGAGGGAGGGTAATTGGTGGGACCACACCTATGGTGCATTTTACAAGGGTACATGTTAAATCTACTAAGTATAGAATATAAATGTCTTAACAACTAAGAAAATGCGGTGAAGGCTATGTTAACCTGTTTCATGAAAGTATTTCAAATTGTATATAAAACCAGCACGTTGCACCCCATAATTGCGTTAATGTACACAGCTGTGATTTCATAAAAAACCACTGAATGAAATAGTTATATATTGATCTTGAATGTTGGTTTATGAAGTTTGCTTAAAGGAAAGTACAAACATAATAATGATTGTTACATTCTGAGGCAATCTGCATACTTTTACGCATACTGAGGTGATCTGCATACTTTTAAGCACATGGGTGGTTGATGAAATAGATAAATAGTTTTGATAAAATGCTCCCTCATATTTTTGTGTGTTTGTATACCATAGAATACTCTTAGTCTTTTTGGTTGTTATGCCTTTTATGAGGTGCCTGATGTTCTCCAGGTAAAATTAGCTGAATACTCATGAGGCAGCTGGAAAATAACTGTGGTAAATAGAGAAGCAAGGAAAAGATACATATAGTATTTATGAGAAAGTTAATGTGCATGACTGGATTAATTGTATTTTAACAAATAAAAAACAATAACTTCTGAATACTGACTTTTTTAAGAGCCAGAAAGGAACTGATTGTGTCTGAGAGGCTCAGATTTTAGTCAGCAGGTAAGGACATCAGGTCTGTGCCATTTGATAGCTTCCTGGCAAAGAAAGAGATGTATTTTAGGTTAGACAGGTACTTGAACTGAAAACTGGCAAGGTAACTTTGACTCTTCCATCTTCTTAATTCCCCAATACACTGTCTTATAGAACTCTATTAATTTTGCCTCTAGAACAATTTTTAAACCTATCCTTTACTTTTACCAGCCTTTCTAATACCCCCCCACTTATCTTTTCAATTTTACAATGTTTATCCAACTTATGATTTCTTTTTAAATGATTATTTCAAAACATTTAACTGGGTTCAAATGTTTTTTGTTACATGAATACATTGTATAATGCTGGAGTCAGGTCTTTTCAGTGTATTTGCTACAAGGACAGTGTTTATTGTATCCATTAGATAAGTTTTGTTTTACTAACCCTCCAAACTCCTCCTTTCTTGGTTTCCAATGTCCTTAACATTTTTTTCATTGTTGCTTATGTGTACCCACCACTTAGCACCTACTTATTAGCAAAAACATGTGGGTTTGTTTTACCATTCCTGGGATGCTTCACTTAGGATAATGATCTCCAGTTCCATCCAAGTTGTTCCAAATGACATCATTTCACTTCTTTTGTGGCTGAGTAATACTCCATGATATGTATGTGTATGTTTTCTCTATCCACTTACGAATTGATGGTCACTTAGGCTTATTCCACATTTTTGCAATCATGAATTGTGCTGTGATAGACATTCAAGCACAGGTGTCTTTTTGTTAAAATTACTTCTTTTCCTTTGGGTAGGTGTTGGACTGAATTGCTGGATTGAATGATAGGTCTACTTTTAGCTCTTTGAGGATCTTCCATATTGTCATCCATAAATGATACACTGTACTAATTTATAGTCCCACCAGCAGTGTATGAGTGGACCTTCTTCTCTGCATCCACTCCAGAAACTGTTGATTTTTGACTTTTTAAGAATGACCATTCTGACAGGGGTAAGATACCACATTAAGGCGGTATCTATCGTGGTTTTAATTTTCTTCCCCAATGCCTAGTGATATTGAAATTTTTTTCATATTTTTCTTGGCCATTTGTCTTCTTTTGACAAGATTCTGTTCATGTTTTTTGCCCTTTTTTTTGACAGTTTTTTTTTCTTGCTGATTTGTTTGAGTTTCTTATGGATTCTGAGTAATAGTCCTTTGTTGGATGTATAATGGTGAATATTTATAGGTTGCTTGTTTACTATGTTTATTATTTCTTTTGCTGTGGAGAAGCTTTTAAATTTAATTAAGTCCCATTTATTTATCTCAGTTGTTGCTTTATTTGCCTTTGGGGTGATAGTCATAAATCCTTTGCCTAGACATATACTTAGAAGAGTTGTTTCTACATTTTTCTCCTAGATATTTCGTGGTTTCATGCCTTACATTTAAGTCTTTAATTAATTTTTGTATGTGGGAAGAAAGAGGTGTCCTGTTTTATCCTTCTGCATTAGTTATCCAGTTTATATTGCACCATTTGTTGAATAGGTCTTTCTTTCCTCAAAGTGTGTTCTGATTTAATTTACAGAACAGAGAACCTAGAAATAAAACCATATAACTATGACCAACTGATCTTTGACTATCCTTTAGATTTCTACAAGGCTTTACTATTTTACTATTTTCCTTTACATTCTTTATATTACTGAATTAACGGTTCTCTTTCTTAAAAGTATGTCACTGATCAGCAGAGTCATTTAATTTCATTTTAGTTGAATTCATGTATGGTCCCCAGGGGAAACGAGGCCTTTTTACAAGATATGGTGTTGTTAAGATGTTTACCAAATAGTCACTATTTTACCCAGTGCACATGAATTGACAGAAAAATAGGTTGTTTTCACCTGTTTGCCAATATCTATGTAAATTTGATTTCAAATAATGAACATTCCAGTGGACTTAGATTTATTACTAGTTATAATTGAAGCTAAGTATAATTTACATCTAGCAAACTTTAAAAATCATTGAAATTTTTTAGATATTATGAATTAATTTTAAAAATTAGGTGAGAATAAAATATTCTTATATATTTAGAGAGTTATTGATTTAATGTTCTTACCAAAAATAGATTCTCTTGACAAACTTATTAAAAATATATAAAGTTGGTTGCATCTTCTTTTAATTATTTTCTGTTTCAAAAAAGAAAAAGTGTCATCTTTAATGTGGTATCCAAAATCTTTAAAATTGTGATCACTACTGACATCTCCATTTTTAATTCTATCCCTTCTATATTCTTTATGCCAGAGCCACAGTCAAAATAGGCTGATTATTTGGCAGTCAATTTCAACTCTTTCAAGGGCCACATCAACTTCATTCCTTGTAAAGTCTTTCTCCATAGGCCTTTTGTTTACCATTTATCATTATGTCTTCCCAAAGCACTGTACTCATTTTTCTCTCATAGAAATGATTACTGTTAGTTGATAGAATGCCTCCCCAAAGCTATATTCTGAGCCACCTGAGTGTAAGTGTATTCCAAATCCTCCAACCAGAGCACTTAGCCCACAGGAAGAATTGACTACACATTTAATTGACTGGTGCAGCAGGTACAATATATGTCAGAGAATTGCTTTTTACTCCTACATGTGTATCAGAAGCAGCAACTTCAAAAGCAGCAGAGACTTTTGAACAAATGGGTACCAGGGTTCTATGCCAGACCTACTAAATCAGTGTCTTGCAAAATAATTCAAGATTTGTGCATTTGGTGCAGAAGCTCCACAGTTTATTCTAACGTGGGAACCATTGAGTTTGTAAAAGAATAGGTTAGTATAGATTAGAACAGCCAGAGAAAGTTTGCAGAGGAAGACCCATGCACAGAACTTTGAAGTTTGGGGAAGACATATATCAGGTCAAGGAAATAAAAGAAGCAAAATAACAGAGATGGAAGTAAATGTAATACACATGTAGTAAGGAGATGAATTTTGTTCAGGGAAAATTTATATGAAGCCTGGTTATGCTTGATAACCTTGGCTAAGCTTTGCAGAACTGGACCATAGGGACTGCATACTCAGTGTTTTCTGTGAGTGTGGTGTGAAGACTGGTCTGGTGTCTTTCAGACACCTTGACCAGCCCTTGTGTAAAGGGATGTATTCAAAACAGTCTTCTAGGGAGGCAGGATTCAGCTAAACTAGTCAGAATCAGACAGCAGAATCCTGTCTTAACGAACATAGGATCCAATTGTGTCATAAACCCAGAGCACCCAAGCTGATTTGCATGCTTCGTGAAAACGGGCATTGGAATAGGATTAGGAGCACAAAAGGTTTATTGGGGGAAGAACACACATGAAAGCAGATAGAGACAAGCAAGGGCTGGGCAATGTGAGTCCTCAGACTGAGAAGCAGACTGGACCTGGCTGGACCACCTACACGCCGTGAGGTTGTCCAGGGCACCCTCACTCCAGGTGGGCCGCAGTACCACCCTGATGTGTGCAGTCAACTCTTTTCATGCAAGAACAGAAGTATCTGTAAATATTTATAGCTTGTCCACTTACCTATCTCAACATGGATTTTACCAAGGAAAATCTCTTATCCCATCACATAAGCAAAGTCTTTAATGTTGTTCACAGATGAAAATGGTCCAAACATTAGAAGCAGACTCTGTGGAATCCGGGTTAGTGCCATCAAATGCCAAGTAACCACCTGTGAGAATGCTTTTTAAATTAAGGGATCTGAAATATTAACAAGCTACTTCTAAGGTATAAATTAAAAGAAGCTAAAAGACACAATGATGTGTATACAAAAACGTTTTTGAAATAAAGCAGTGAATGTAACATTGCCACATTTACTGATGTGGGTACTTGGGCTGTACACCTAATCTCTTCAGACATCAGCTTCTTCATTTGAAAAATAAGGATATGATAGCTTCTATACTCCATTAGATGTATGGTGAGTGCTAAACAAAGGGGCTTGATAGATAAAAGCCCTCATAAAAGTTGCTTGTTATTATGTTTTGCAGGTGAGGAACATGTACCTGGGGGTTAAAATAAATTATCAAAATTATCTGGCTTATTGGTGAATAAGTAGGAAAAATTCTTACCCTAGTTATCCTTTTAGTATATTGTCACCATGTTTATAAATAAAGGAATTTATTTTCAATCAGTCATATGGGACTACTATACATTGGTGGTCTGAACAAGTTTGTTTACATGAGTAATTTCTACTTTTGAAAATATGTATTTCTGGGAGGATTAGTTTTATTAGTTATGTTTACTATAACATCAATAAATTCATTTCCTTCTGGATAAGACTTTATCATTGTGAGATTAGAAATTTTGATTAGAAATAGAAAAAACAAAAATAAATAAAATAGATAAACCATTGGCCAGACTAACTAGAAATAGAAAAGTAAAATCTCTAGTAACCTCAATCAGAAACGATAAAGGGGAAATAACAACTGATCCCACAGAGATACAAGAGATCATCTCTGAATACTACCAGAAACTCTATGCCCAGAAATTTGACAATGTGAAGGAAATGGATCAATATTTGGAATCACACCCTCTACCTAGACTTAGCCAGGAAGAAATAGACCTCCTGAACAGACCAATTTCAAGCACTGAGATCAAAGAAACAATAAAAAAGCTTCCAACCAAAAAATGCCCTGGTCCAGATGGCTTCACTCCAGAATTCTATCAAACCTTCAAGGAAGAGCTTATTCCTGTACTGCAGAAATTATTCCAAAAAACAGAGGAAGAAGGAATCTTCCCCAACACATTCTATGAAGCAAACATCACCTTGATACCAAAACCAGGAAAAGACCCAAACAAAAAGGAGAATTTCAGACCAATCTCACTCATGAATATAGATGGAAAAATTCTCAACAAAATCCTAGCCAATAGATTACAGCTTATCATCAAAAAAGTCATTCATCATGATCAAGTAGGCTTCATCCCAGGGATGCAAGGCTGGTTTAACATACGCAAGTCCATAAACGTTATCCACCATATTAACAGAGGCAAAAATAAAGATCACAAGATCCTCTCAATAGATGCAGAAAAAGCATTTGATAAAATCCAGCATCCTTTTCTAATTAGAACACTGAAGAGTATAGGCATAGGTGGCACATTTCTAAAACTGATTGAAGCTATCTATGACAAACCCACAGCCAATATTTTACTGAATGGAGTAAAACTGAAAGCTTTTCCTCTCAGAACTGGAACCAGACAAGGTTGTCCTCTGTCACCTTTACTATTCAACATAGTGCTGGAAGTTCTAGCCAATACAATTAGGCAAGACAAGGAAATAAAGGGAATCCAAATGGGAGCAGAGGAGGTCAAACTCTCCCTCTTTGCTGACGACATGATCTTATACTTAGAGAACCCCAAAGACTCAACCACAAGACTCCTAGAAGTCATCAAAAAATACAGTAATGTTTCAGGATATAAAATCAATGTCCACAAGTCAGTAGCCTTTGTATACACCAATAACAGTCAAGATGAGAAGCTAATTAAGGACACAACTCCCTTCACCATAGTTTCAAAGAAAATGAAATACCTAGGAATATACCTAACGAAGGAGGTGAAGGACCTCTATAAAGAAAACTATGAACTCCTCAGAAAGGAAATAGCAGAGGATATTAACAAATGGAAGAACATACCATGCTCATGGATGGGAAGAATCAACATTGTTAAAATGTCTATACTTCCCAAAGCAATCTACCTATTCAATGCCATTCCTATCAAAGTACCTACATCGTACTTTCAAGATTTGGAAAAAATGATTCTGCATTTTGTATGGAACCGGAAAAAACCCCGTATAGCAAAGGCAGTTCTTAGTAACAAAAATAAAGCTGGGGGCATCAGCATACCAGATTTTAGTCTGTACTACAAAGCCATAGTGCTCAAGACAGCATGGTACTGGCACAAAAACAGAGACATAGACACTTGGAATCGAATTGAACACCAAGAACTGAAACTAATATCTTACAACCACCTAATCTTCGATAAACCAAACAAGAACTTACCTTGGGGGAAAGACTCCCTATTCAATAAATGGTGTTGGGAGAATTGGATGTCTACATGTAAAAGACTGAATCTGGACCCACACCTTTCCCCACTCACAAAAATTGATTCAAGATGGATAAAGGACTTAAATTTAAGGCATGAAACAATAAAAATCCTCAAAGAAAGCATAGGAAAAACACTGGAAGATATTGGCCTGGGGGAAGACTTCATGAAGAAGACTGCCATGGCAATTGCAACAACAACAAAAATAAACAAATGGGACTTCATTAAACTGAAAAGCTTCTGTACAGCTAAGGAGACAATAACCAAAGCAAAGAGACAACCCACACAATGGGAAAGGATATTTGCATATTTTCAATCAGACAAAAGCTTGATAACCAGAATCTATAGAGAACTCAAATTAATCCACATGAAAAAAGCCAACAATCCCTTATATCAATGGGCAAGAGACATGAACAGAACTTTCTCTAAAGACGACAGACGAATGGCTAACAAACACATGAAAAAATGTTCATCATCTCTATATATTAGAGAAATGCAAATCAAAACATCCCTGAGATATCATCTAACCCCAGTGAGAATGGCCCACATCACAAAATCTCAAAACTGCAGATGCTGGCGTGGATGTGGAGAGAAGGGAACACTTTTACACTGCTGGTGGAACTGCAAACTCGTACAACCTTTCTGGAAGGAAGTATGGAGAAACCTCAAAGCACTCAAGCTAGACCTCCCATTTGATCCTGCAATCCCATTACTGGGCATCTACCCAGAAGGAAAAAAATCCTTTTATCATAAGGACACTTGTACTAGACTGTTTGTTGCAGCTCAATTTACAATCGCCAAAATGTGGAAACAGCCTAAATGCCCACCAACCCAGGAATGGATTAACAAGCTGTGGTATATGTATACCATGGAATACTATTCAGCCATCAAAAAAAATGGAGACTTTACATCCTTCGTATTAACCTGGATGGAAATGGAAGACATTATTCTTAGTAAAGCATCACAAGAATGGAGAAGCATGAATCCTATGTACTCAATCTTGATATGAGGACAATTAATGACAATTAAGGTTATGGGGGGGGAAGCAGAAAGAGGGATGGAGGGAGGGGGGTGGGGCCTTAGTGTATGTCACACTTTATGGGGGCAAGACATGATTGCAAGAGGGACTTTACCTAACAATTGCAATCAGTGTAACTGGCTTATTGTACCCTCAATGAATCCCCAACAATAAAAAAAAAAAAAAAAAAAAAAGAAATAGAAAAAACATGGATGGTTTTGGATTATTAGGTTCTAATTCAAATATTTGGAATGCCTAGTGGAAATAAATGCATAGAAGATTAAAATGAAGATATTTGCTGTAATCCTAGCACTCTGGGAGGCTGAGGCAGGTAGATTGCTCAGGAGTCTGAGACCAGCCTGGACAAGAAAAGACATCATCTCTACTAAAAATAGAAAAAAATTAGTTGGGCATTGTGGCAGACACCTGTAATCCTTGCTACTTGGGAGGCTGAGGCAAGAGATTCGCTTGAGCCCAAGAGTTTGAGTTTTCTGTGAACTATGCTAATACCATGGCACTCTATCCAGGGTGACAGAGTAAGACTCTGTCTCAAAAAAAAAAAAATATATATATATATATATGTGTGTGTGTGTGTGTGTGTGTATATATATATGTATATATATTTACTTGGTATAGGAAAGGAGTGATTAAAAGGCATGAAAAAAATCAAAGAAAGCATAGTTTTCAATTTGGCTCAGAACACACCCGCTGCTCTAGGATCATCTGTATTGGTCAGCATTCTCCAGAGATACAGAGCCAGTAGTACTTATCAGTTGACCCTTGAACAACTTGGAGGTGAGGAATACCAACCCCACACAGTCAAAAATCTGCATATAACTTTTGACCCTCCCAAAACATAACAATAGCCTACTGTTGACCAGAAGCCCTACCAGTAACAATTAATATTATGTAAGTTTTATACATTTTATACTGTATTTTTATAATAAAGTAAGGTAGAGGAAAGAAAATATTATAAAGAAAATCATAAAGAAGAAAAAGTATATTTACTGTTTATTAAGTGGAGACAGATCGTAAAAGTCTTCATTCTCATTGTTTTCACATTGAATAGTCTGAGGAGGAAATGGAGGGTTGGCCTTGCTGTGTCAGGGTTTGCAGAGACAGAAGAAAATCTGCCTATAAGTGGACCTGCATACTTCAAACCCATTTTGCTTAAGGGTCAATTAAGGTAATATTACAAATATGTAAAAGAAAATTCATTGTGGGAATTGACTCATGTGGTTCTAGAAGCTAAGAAATCTCACACCATTCCTGTCTATGAGCTGGAGAACCAGGAAAGCCAAAGCTATAATTCAATCCGAGTCTAAAGGCCTGAGAACCAGGGAAGCTGATGTCACTTCCAGACAAAGGCCAAAGGCCTAAGAAAGAGGGTAAGAGGGTTTGGGGGTAAGTTCTAGAGTCTCTAAAGGCCCAAGAATCAGAAGTTATGATGTCCAAGGGAAGGAGAAGATATATATCCTAGTTCAAGGAGAAGGAGATAATTTTGCCTTTTTATCTTATTCAAGTGGACCTTCACTAGGTTGGATGAAGGGGTCCAACTTGGAGAGTGAGGGTGGATCTTCTTTACCCAGCCTACTGATTCAAATGCTGATATATTCTGGAAACACCCTCATAGACATACCTGGAAACAATGTTTAAGTACCTAGGTATTTCTTAATCTAGTCAAGTCAATATGTAAAATTAACTGTCATGTCATCTTTCAGGTAACTTTTATAATACTACACTTTTTATACTTTTGTGCAGTATATCCTATTACAAAAATGTCCATTTAAATTGGCCCTTTTGAAGATGAATTACTCTTTTGGATCTAGATTGATACTTTTTCAAACTTATAAACTCAGTTATTCATTTATTAATAAGTATTAGAATGCATTGAATTAATGTACTGTTTTACGATGACATTGGATTATTGATTTCTGCAAATACTATGTATATCATTTTATCTAGGATCAATATATTTCATTACCATACTGGCATGTCTTGTGTCTGGAATTATATTTTGAAAATGACCTGTTCTAGAATGACAAAGTCTGTTTATGGCTATCTAATTTTAGGAAAACTTTATCTGCATTTGTATAGTCTTTTCATACTTAATAGAAACCATGCTGATGATGTGACTTATCTGTCTTCGCAAACTTATTTGTTTTCTTGTCTTACAATCTCCTTTCTGTATATTGTACTAACTAGTAGGAGATAATATCTCAATTGCAGTGACCTCAATATCCATTTATGCAGCCTCCATATCATCATTATTATTTGATTACTTATTTGACACTTTTTAAAAGTAGTTTCTGATTATGTCATAATATCTTTTGGATTTTATATTTCTATTTTTATAATCATATTTTGACAACATATGATACCTCCATTCTAAAATGTTTTATTTGTCTGATCATGTAAGTTTTACTTCAGTTATACTTGATTGATTTTTAATCTTAAGAATAGTATTTAATGTTAGTAATTCTGTTTTTCAAGTAGAGAATTATTAGTTTGATATTTGATAGTTTGAGTGATTTTTTTCTGTTGGTAAACATTGCTTCTTTGCTTTTAAGTGTGAATAATAGATCGTAAGGAGATTGTAGTAGTGTACATATATCATATGTAGAATATATACCTACAGATACATGGCATACATCGTTACATTTATACACCTATATTTCACTTAAAATCTTCAACTCATTTTTGAAGTTTTTGCCACTGAAATGAATAGTGATTAAATAAACACAAATATTTTAATTAACTTTAATGGAAAAAAATTTGCATTTGCACCCCAACCCCAGATTTCAGTACATTTTCAATTTATATAAGATATGTAAGTATCAGTTTGGAAATAAATAGTTCATTCAGAAAATTTAATGTAATAACAGTCTATAGCATTCACTTTCCCCTTATTTTCGATACTTCCATTAGCAAATTTTTGACCTTTTTGTGGTGATGGTTATTTTAACCTACACTTACCAATAAATAGAGATCATGGAAAAATACCTTCAGTGAAAAATAGGGATCAAATGGGAGACCACATTGACAAAGCATGGGAAAAACACACAATGCATGTAAGCTACATTCACAGAACAGGAGACACAGTTCAAAAACATTGAACAACGATCTTGGTAGTCCAGGTCCTGGGATGACTATTTTGAGCTGGAACCACCTATCTGCTCTGGACTATTTTGTGAGGAAGAAAAATGCATTTATATATATATATTTTGACCATTTTTCCATCTCTTGGTTACGATGGCTTAGCTATGATAAGATTTCATATGATGAGCTATGATATTTCAACTACCCAGTAATTTTTCTGGTGATCATAATTAGAATTGTCAAAACTGGTAACTTGGAGGATAAAAGGCAGATTAATTAATAATGAGTGTAGGATAAAAAGTGTAAGCTGGGAGTGTTGGAATGAATCAGATGGGCCAGAGCTGCTCTGGGTGTAAAGCCATTTTTCTTTCCCTGAAATGGCAGTCTCATTATATCACTCATCCAAGCAAGTTATAAGGCTGCCTCATAGATTGGAACCTTTCTCCGTACGGTTTATAATAAATAGGTAGTATTATTTTATGAGTTCAACGCTTCTGATAATGGATAGTTCTTATCCCCCAAAAATCTTTAAATAATAAAATAAACGAGAGAGAAAAATTGTGGTGTCTCAGAACCTTTCCTTCACAGAAGACCCACAGTACCGTGACCCTGTCCCCAGTGGCCATGGAGCTTCCATCTAGTCTTAGCACACAGTTATTCCAGGTCTTTGTTCCCAGGGGCCTTGTTTTCATTATTTAACCAAAATGAAACAGCCTACTGATTTTCCTTTTCAATTATAAAGCTAAAAGAGAGAAAGAACACATGGAGTTTATGATGGTGCCTGGCCTATGAAAACCAGGTAAAGTATAGTGGCGATAATAAAATAAATGTCTCAGGGTATCTAAAACTAGATACCCCCAGAGCAGAATTCATTATCATTTTAAAACCTGGACATCTTTCTGTGATAACGTTTTTTAGCTAATGATGCCATCAGACACTGTGACTACGTGAGTAGTTGGTGTTGTGTTTACCTCCATTACCTCTCTAATCCCTCAGTTCCAGTTGGTTACACATTATCTCCCTTTCCATACCACCACTGTAGTTCCTTCCCCAGCCCTCTCTGGCTAAACGAGTGGCAATAGTCTTTAGTTGTTCTTTTGCATCCATATCTTTTTTTTCTATTGTCAATCTCCTACATATCTATAAGAATTTTTTTCCTGAAAAAATAACTTACACTGCTTTTCTGATTAAAAAAATCCATGTATAAGGTAGCAAATTTGGTGGGGAATAGCATACAAAGAAGAAATTAAAACTTTCTGTATTGCCTAGAGATATTTTTCCTTTCTATACATGTATGTAGACATGTAGAAACAATTTTTCATAAGCATAATATATTCCCAATTTTTCATAAGTATAATATATTCCCACTATGTAGAAACAATTTTTCATAAGTGTAATATATTCACAGTTTTTCATAAGTGTAATATATTCCCACTATGCACATCATCAACTTAGATTCGAGTCCTGGATAAAAAGAATTACAGATTTCATCAATTACTATTATTTGTAATTTCATCTCTAAATATTTGATAATATTTAACCTCTTGATCCTTAAAGGCCTTTTGTGGTAGTATACCTGGCAAAATAATTACTTTAGAGCCCTTCCTTTTCCTTTCCCTTCAATCTGTCACTTCTAAGAATGGAAAGCATCTATACACAGGGCTTCATGGTTTACTAGGTTTTATTTTTATGTGTATACAGCCACCAGGCCATATCTGATATCTTTGGTTATGTATCTTAGGGATTCATTGTATAGCAGTATAGATTTGAGAAAATCAAAAATTCTTTTAGAAACAGTGCTGTCCACTTGAGTTATCATTATAACTTTATGTTTTTGATACTTCTTTGCCTTACAGAAGAGATGGAGGAAATTTCTAGATCAGTCAATTTATAAATCCTCTGATTCTCTTAATTAGAAAGCACTTGCAGTTATCCTTGGGACATTTGTATCTTAATGGTTCATTAGATAATCTCTCACATATTCTTTACAAAACCCTTTCCCCTCCTGGTTCTCTTTCATAAGACACCCCCCCCACACACACACACCATGTATGAAGATACAATTATTGGTTAACAGTGGCCAGTTTGTGTTTACATATTAGAGGTTCCAAGATTTCAACTGATATTAAAGAAAAATTAGGGTATTAAAATTCAAGGAATGAGCATGAACATTTGTTGTGATAATTTTATCACATGATGAAGTGGGTTGCATGATGGCTTCCTCCAAAAGATATATGCATATCCTAATTCCTGGTAACTATGATTTATACCTTATTTGAACAGAGGTCCTTTGCAGATGTAGTTAAGGATCTTGAGATAATAAGGTAACCCTGGATTATCTACTTGGTGCCTAAATCCAATGACCAAGTATCCTTAGAAAAAGACACAGGGGATTTGAGGCAGAACAGAAGAATCAGAGGAGAAGGTGATGTTGTGAAGATGATGACAGAGATTGGACTGATATGGCCAGAAGCCTAGGAAGCCAAAGAATGCTGACAACCACCAAAGGCGAGAAAGAATTCTCCCTCATAAACTCTGAGGGTGTGTGTCCTTGACAGAACTTGGATTTCAAATGTCTATTAATTTCTGTTGTTTTAAATAATCTGATTTGTAGCGATTTGTTGCAGTACGGGAAAATAATACATACAACAAATACTTACAATAGCCGCTTTTTATTAACCCATTTAAAGAACCTTTTCTTAAGCCAAAAATATTCTCACAAACATTTGAAACAGATATCAAAATTTGATTTTATAATGAGCAAATTATACTTTTTTTTTTTTTTTTTAAGACAGAGTCTCACTCTATTGCCCTGGGCTATAATAGTGCCATGGCACTAGCCTAGTTCATAGCAATCTCAAATTCCTGGGCTCAAGTGATCCTCCTGCCTCAGCCTCCCAGGCAGCTGACATTATAGGCATCTGCCATAATACCAGCTAATATTTGTTTTAATTTTAGTAGAAATGGGGTCTAGCTCTTGCTCAGGCTGGTCTCAACTCCTGAGCCCGCAGGGTCCTCCTGCCTTAGCCTCCCAGTATGCTAGGATTATAGGCATGAACCACCACACAAAACCGGTAGATTCTACTTTTGATAAAAAGGAAATAACAGGGACAGGACATAACTTTGTATTAGTTTTCTATAGCTACATCAAAATTACCATAAAATTAATGGCTTAGGCTTGGTGCCTGTAGCTCAAGCAGCTAGGGTGCCAGCCACAAAACTGGAGCTGGTAGGTTCGAATCCAGCCTGGACCTGCCAAACAACAATGACAACTACAACCAAAAAAATCCAGGCATTGTGGCGGGCACTTGTAGTCCCAACTACTTGGGAGGCTGAGGCAAGAGAATGGCTTAAGCCCCAGAGTTTGAGGTTGCTGTGAGCTGTGATGCCAGCGCACTCTACCTAGGGTGACAGCTTGAGACTCTGTCTCAAAAAAAAAAAAATTAATGGCTTAACATAACACAAATTTATTATATCCATATGTTAGTCAGATATATGGGCACCACATCACTGGATTCTCTCTTTAGTGTCATGAGGTTGAAATCAAAGTATTTTCTGGGGCTTCAGTTTTCTTTGGGGATGACGATTCTCTTGAAGATCATCTGTTGTTGGCAAGATATATTTTTCTTACAGTGGCAGGGCTGAGATTCCTATTTTCTTGCCAGATGAGGGTTGGGAATTGCTCTTGGTTCCTAAAGCCCATCCACATCCCTTGCCATGTGGCACCCTCCATCTTTATAGTTAGCTGAAGCATGTTGAATCCTTTGGTAAATTCCTCTTCTGAAGTCATCTGGATACAACATTGTTTTAAAAGGACTTAGGTGATTAGGTTAGTTCTACCCACACATTCTCCCTATTAAGGTCAGTTAATTCAGGGCTTGTATTACTTCTGCAAAATCCCTTCACAGCAGTTTTTAAGTATTTGATTACATAACTAGGAGAAGGCGTATTTACCCCAGGGGATGGGACTCCTGTGGAGGCCATCTTTAAATTCTGTCTGTCATAACACTCCTACCTGAAACTAAAAAAATAGACAAACTACTACCTATGTAAAACAATGGTTCTCAGGTCACTGGCCATCAGGCAATGACAGATAGTGTATGCTAAGTGGATGCTAAGAGTTGGGAAAACAAAATGAGGTGAACCTCATAATTACTGCAGCTCATTTCATGGAAATAGTTTTCCAGGCAGTCCTTCTGAGTTGAGGAAATGAAACTGATAGTCCGTGGCACAGTTTTGGAGAAGAGAGAATGATACACCAACAGAACTTCAGAGATCTGTAAAGGGTTCCTTTCAAGTATTTAGAATAGCACTAGTCACGATATGCAGGTGTGGGACTTAATGATTGTCAGGAGAATATCATTCAAAAAAGATTGAATATATTGAAGTGAGCAGCTCCATGATGTGCATAATATGGAAACTGTTCCTGTTACTAACAGATATTTTTGGAAAGGTCATAATTCCTGAGCTACCAGATAGGGTATACTCAAGTATATTTTCTTTTGTAGAGGGTTAATATTAGCCCTAGACTAAATTCTGTGCTAGTTCCCATATGACAAAGCTTAAAAGCATGAAAGTATCAAATAAATTAATTGTGGTCCAGAACAAAACTTGAGAAAAAAATTTAGGACTATAGAAACATCCAGCATTCAATAGGGTATAAATGTATAATGTATGGTATCCATACACAAACGGAATCTGAAAAATATGACCTCTCATGAAGACAATCAATTGAAATATGACCCAGAAGTGGTGTAGTTGATAGAATTATAGATGAGGACATAAAAAGAAGAATTATTGTATCTATATCCCCTGTGTTCAAGAATGTAGAGAAAAGATTATGGAGAGACATGGAAGATATAAAAAGACCAAAATAATTGAATCCCTAGAGATAAAAATGACAATGTCTAAGATAAAAAAAAAATATTGAGTGGGATTAATAACAGATTGGACTGCAGAAGAAAAGGTTAGTGAATTTATAGACAACTATGAAAACTATCAAGAAATGAAAAATAGCAAAAAGATGGAAAAATGAATAGCATATCAATGGGCATGGGACAAAATTTAATTGCATCTGTATATAGTAATAATGAATAAATAGAATTTAAAATTTTAAAATAACACTTGAAAATAGCATAAACACAAAATGCTTAGGAATTGCAAACAATGTGGAAAGCCCATGCCACTGAAAAGTTCCACTCAAATGCCACTGCTGAGAGAAATTAAAGAAAAGAAATCAGGGTGAGCTGAGGCTTCAGGGAGACTGACTGAGTGGAAACCTGTGTGGATGAGGCCATTCATTCATTCTGCCCAATAAACACCCTGGACTGGGCAGCATTTACCTTAACCTCTGAAAGTTGTGTAATCAGCAAACCCAGATACAGGGGTAAAAACTGTCTGCATTTAGCTGGTTGAACCTCAGGGACTGATTTCTAATGGTCGTTGGTATGAATCCTGCTCTGGCTCTGTCATCCCCCAGACGCAGTGGCCTTGGGGGAGTCTCATTACATCTAAGAGCCTCCATTTTACACCTGGATAGGGCAGAGCTGGGGTAGGGCCCTGGAAAGAAGCCCTCAAAGTTTGGGTCTTTGCTTTAGGAGCAGTGGGAGCCTCTAAGGGGCTGTAAACAGCAGAAGGACATGGAAGTTTTACATTTCTTTCTTTTTTATTTTTTGTTTTTTGAGATAGAGTGTCACTTTGTTATACTCTTTTCTTTTCTTTCTTTCTTTCTTTCTTTCTTTTAAAATGGACAAACCGCTGTAAAATTCATATGGACTTAAAAGTGTCAAGACTAGCCAAACTTTTAAAAAGAAAAATAAATTTGAAGGGTTTACCCAAGTTTGTTTCAAGTCTTAGTTAAAGCTATAGTAATCAAGACAGTGGTAGTTACCTAAGAGTAGACAAATAGATCACACAGGATAGAGGGTACAGAATTAGAACCATATGTTGAATTTTGACTAAGGAACAAAGACAATTTAGTAAATAAATGACTGCTTTTCAGCAACTTGTATCAGAACAATGGGATTATATCAGTCAATCCATGCATCTCACCATATACAAAAAGTAAATGATTTGTAGAACTAAATGTAAATCCTAAAACTATAAGTCTTTTATGAGAAAGCCTAAGAGAAATCTTTCTGATCTTGAATTAGGCAAATATTTCTTAGATAAAATACTAAAATCATGATATGTTAAAGAGAAAATGGATAAATTAAACTTTATTACAATTTATAACTTCTCTTTTTTTGATATCCACTTATGAAAGAATGAAAATACAAACTATAGACATCACATTGCTTATTGGATACAGGACTTGTACCTATCGTGTGTATGTGTGTGTATACATATATTTTTTTAAACTCTTAAAACTCAGGAATACAATAAATATAATTCAATGAAAAGAATGGACAAAAATTTAAACTGACTCTTCACTGAATATATATGAATGGTGTGGTAGGCAAAACCATGGGCGGCCAAAGATGTGTGCATCCCATTCCCCAGAACCTATGAATATGCTATGTTACAAGTCAAAATAAAATTATAGTAGCAGATGTAATTAAGGTTGCTAGCCTGTTTCTCTGAAAATAAAACATCCTCCGAAAATAAGACCTACTTACAGGAAACATAAGACGTCCCCTGAAAATAAGACCTAGCGCATCTTTGGGAGCACACATTAAAATAAGACACTTGGCAGAAGTTACAATTGGGACATGAGCCTGAATCATCCAAGTGAAGCCTATATAATAATCACGGGGCCCTTAAGTGTGTAATAGGGACAGAAGGATCATTGTTAGAGAGATACAATATGAGAAAGACTTGTCTAGACATTATTTGCTTTGAAACTGGAGGAAGAGGCCATGTCCAAGGAGTATGGCAGTCTCTAAAGGCAAAAGAGTCAGTCCTGGAGCCTCCAGAAAGGAATGCAGCCCTGCTGATGCCTGCTAACTAGCCCAGTAATACTCATTTTAGGCTCTGACCTTCAAAGCTATTAATACATTTTTGTTGTTTTAAACTGATAATTTCACAATAATCTATTATAACAGCAATGGGAAGTGAATAAACATGACAAATAAGTGCCTGGATGGTTGCCCAACATCTTTGGTCACTAGGCAGATGTAAACTGTGATTAATACAAAACCACAGTGAGATACCATCACACAACATTTTAGAACAGCTAAAACTCAAAATACTGATCATAACAAGTTTTGGTGAGGATATAGAGGATTGAAAACCCTCAGACACTGCCGGTAGAAGTACACAGGTTTACAACTATGTTGGGAAAATAGTTGGAAGTTTCTTAATTTAATGATGCATCTACCTATCCATATAGCCTATCCATTTAATTCATAGGCATTTATCTAAGAAAAATTATAACCCATCTATATAAAAACTTACACACCAATATTTATACTAGTGTTTGTATTAGTATAAAACTGGAAAAATTTCATATTTGCATATATTTATTGGTGCATTTACAAAAAAACATGTTTATGGAATAAACTGCTACTCAGAAATAAAAAGAAACTATTAATGTAGGGTACACATAGATGAACCACAGGAACATTATAATAAATGAAAGCCAGAATGAAATTAGTAGGTACTATGTGATTCCATTAGTTCACTGGGGATAGGAGTGGAGCTTGGAGAGGAAGGAAGGGAAGATTACCAAGGGGCCCATGGAACTTCTGGGGGGTCATGAATATGTTCATGAAAAAGATTGTGATGATCCCATGGTATATACTTGTCATCATTTATGTAGGACACTGTCATTGTGTGCAGTTTATTATACTTCAAAAAAGCTTTTGCAAAATTTAAAAAAGGAAAATTCTTCCATTATTTTTGCTGAGACTCTAAGGATTGAGTCTAAGGATTGAAGCTAAAGAGGTTAATTTATTCCACATTTCAAAAACATATTCAACTGAGTGAGCTGTGATCTAACCTTACCTGGCCACTTCCTATTAATCACTTTTAGAATATACAAAAGGAGGCTTGATTACTGAGTAAGAGAGATTGATGAGTGAGAAATTTCTTTAGAGAGAACTGGGAGAAAGTGCTGTCATTGTTTTGTTTCCCATCCCACATGATAGGAGAAGACTCCAAGATCCCCTTAAACCAGTGAGCAAGTAAGGAGGATGTAGAAAAAAGTATCCTGAAGACTCAGCCTATGAGTCTTGAAAGTTGGGGCAGGCAGAGTGATCCATATATAAAAACAGCCAGCTCTGAAAGGATGGCCACCTTCCTGATGGCGGTGTGGGGAGAGAAGGCCACAGGGTATATGAGTTACATTCCAGAAATGCCAGGAAATATGTGCGTTTCTGTCACCCAGACTAGGCATACAGAAAGGAGCAGGTGGGCAGTTGTCCTGAAAGAGATTCTGATTGTATCTTTCACTTGCAGGATGGTGTAATACCACTAGAGAAAGTCTGCTGTAGGGAGATTTACACAAGTTTAAAAATGAAGCAAGATTACTCGCAGCCAGATGGAAGAGGCAACACCCACTCCAGCCAATGAAATCAGGGAATTTTTTTCTGGGTATCACTTTCTTATTGTTAAATGGAAAGCATAAAACCACGCTGGAGAGGGAGTCAGTGGTGGGCATCTCCCTCATGAAGGCATCAACTTCAGGTTACAACTCTACTTGGCAGCTGTACATTTTCTGTTTCTTCCTTCTTTTTCTTACTCCACAACAACCTAGAAGAAAGTGGCAGAGTGGTGAATGGGGAAGAAACAGAAGAGTATCGCAGGAAATGGATGAAAGAGCCAGCTTTGTGTGTGGTGTCCACGCATGCTACCTGTTTCCTCAAATCTATTCTCTTCTCTCTTGCTGATAAATTATATGATTTTCAACTGGGCAAATAGCTGCCCCCTAGTATTTCTTAGTCTCCCGGAACCTCTGTTAAGCCATTCAATCAAATTTTTGGCTTGATTCAATCAGAAATGTCATTTGTGACTTCTGAGAAGTATTCTTGAATAAGAGGGACATAACTTTCTTCATCTCTCCTTCCTCCTGCTCAGGAGAATATGGATGTGCTGATCTGAGTGTTTTCAATCACATCAAAGTGGAGGGGTCGCCACATGGGGAGAGTGATGGGTAAGCTTGGGAAAGGAGCTGCGGTTCCTATGACTATGTGGTACCACCCTGCCTGACTTGGACTACTTACATGTGGAGTACATGAAAAAGAAATAACTTCTGTCTCTTATAAGGCACTGAGAGTTTGGTCAAGCACATTTGAGCCAGAAGATATTGACACATTTGCTTTCCCCAGGGCAATTTTCATAACTTGAAGCAGGACTGAGCTAGGGAAGGAGAGAAACTCTGAACTGAGTAATATTGAAACTTTATATTACCCTTAAATGGACTCGTCACTCCCTGTAATTGACAGTTCACTAATATCTGAGAGTGGCTGGAATAGCCTTATGATTTGTCATATTGACAAATCATTATGAGGAGCACAATGAAAGATTCATTAGAATGCAAGGGAAAGTAATGAAGTAAAAAAAGTTAAAGTTACATCTACTTGCTCCCCACCTATGAGGGCTCATTCAATGAAATGGCCTGCTTGTTTTTCTCACTATGCAGTACTAACTGACTATGCAGTATGGATGAATTTAATTTAATATAATGTATTAATGAGATATACTACCTTGAATTATTCAAAGGAATCTTTATTGCTAAAATGTTTTTTAATAGGTATAATGAAATTAATCCATTAATCCATTAATTTTGGAGCTTTAGTAGTTAAATATAATTGTGATACAGAGCGATAATTATTTTCAACTTTGTCACAAAGAATTTTTATACCATATTTGTTTCTCCACTATTTAGGGTAATTTATAGTAGTTATTTCTAACAGGATTGTACAATAGATATTCTTATGTTTTACCTTTCCATTGAAACTATGTTAGATATTCTTACCTGAACACAAAGTGGAAGAAAAATCTGTTCCCTCTTTAGTGTTTGGCTTCTTGCATAATTACGAGACAGATACCCCTTGAGAGACACTTTGGTTTTCAGCCGCCCGTTAGAGAGCACCATTTCTCCTGACAAGCAGTGGTGGGAGATGGTCTCTCATTACACATCACTTTCCGCTGTTCTGAGGACAGTTGCCTCTCTTCTGGTGCTCCGATTATCCCCTTGGCTGCCCTTGAAAGGACACATTTCTTTTGTCACTGGTTATACCATCTTGTCTCAAGTCTCAAAGGGAATTTTATGCATCCTGTGTAGACTATATGTTGTCAGATCATTCCAAATATACTGTTTAAATTTTGTTGCCGTGTTTTTTTTTTTTTTTCGGTTTTTGGTAACAAACTACAACATAAAATTTTAAAATATTAATTTTCTCCATATTTTTCCTCCTTTCTCTAATTTTCTTACAATTATAAATGGTACTGCTTTGATCATTCTTTGCACACAAAAGAATTATACCTATAAATTCTCTTTTCAAACTATTTGCTTAGAAAGAATACTGAGAAAAATAACCACAGCATATACTATCTATGAGGCCTTATGCTAAGTTATTGAAGCACATCATCTGTTTTACTCTTCACAGTGGAGGTAGTGCATTTAATGTTTCTAATAAATTTGTGAAAGAACCAAGGCACAGATACATGTGTGTTGAATAAATTGCTCATATTGTGCACAGAGTGACATTGCCAGAATTGGAACTTAGAGTGTTTTATTTTAGAGCCCTTGAGACAAACCATTATGAGCAGTTATTATTCTAAAATTTAAATCTGTGTTATTCACCCCTCAGATTTTTACAGGTCAGTGATGCCAGCCTCAACCTGACTCACAAAGTTGTTCTCAGTGTGAGCATAACCTGCACTTTCCGTCCTCCTCCAGCCTGACACACAAACACCCCCATCTTTTACCAGCTGTTGTCTTATGCTTCTGAACTGCAACGTGTGAGGTTCCATGTAGGATTATGTACCTTGACCACTTGGAACCTTTTAAACTCATTTTTTAAAGACTTCGTTCATAAAGACTTTTCCAGCCTCCTCTCCCAAACAGAATTAATAGTATTCTCCACAGTGGGGTAAGACTGGCTATTATAGAACAACCTTTTGAAAAAATTGTCATCAAGAGAAAAAGATGTTAGGGTAGTATTTAGAGTAGGAAGTAGTGATAAAGAAATTTCTTTTAAGACGGAAGATATTTGAACGTATTTAAAGGTTTATGGGAAACTTCTAGTAAAGAAAGAGAAGCAAAATTGTAATGATTCTTAGTGAGTGACACCTGAAAAGATGTAAGGCGATGGGATCCAGAGTAGTAAGAAGGATTTGCCTTATAGAGATGCCAGAAGAAAGGTACTATTTTTAAAAATTTCAAATTAGGGCAGCACCTATGGCTCAAAGGAGTAGGGCACTGGCTTCATATGCTGGAGGTGGCAGGTTCAAACCCAGCCCCGGCCAAAAACTGAAAAAAAAAAAAAAAAAAATTCAAATTAATATGAGGGTACAAGCAATTGCGTTACATTGGAAAGGTACTTTTTAAAAAAATTTCAAATTAAAAAAAAAATGTAATTATTGGGCGACCCCTATGGCTCAAGGAGTAGGGCGCTGGCCCCATATGCTGGAGGTGGCAGGTTCAAATCTAGCCCTGGCCAAAAACTGCAAAAAAAAAAAAAAATTTTCAAATTAATGGGTGGCACCTGTGGCTCAAAGGAGTAGGGTGCCAGCCCCATATGCCAGAGGTGGTGGGTTCAAACCCAGCCCCGGCCAAAATTGGCAAAAAAAAAATCAAAATAATAAGAGGGTACAGGCAATTGTGTTACATTGTTTACATCTGTGAGGTAGAGTCCAAGTCGTAGTTGGACCCTCCCCCAGGTGGTGTGCCATGCACTCTCACATTGGGCCTGCTAGGTGAGAGCACACCAAGAAACGAACTATTTTAACATCAGGAAAGAAAGAGATTCCACATGAGCACACAGTTAGATTTGTGTATTTAGGAGCTGAGAGTTGAAAGGATACCTGATGTTCTGTGAAGGAAAAGACTATTGTGCCACCGAGGGTCAGAGAGGGCTTAGGGAATCTGAGGGGGAGACTCAGAATGAATAAGTAGCTCAAGTGTTAGATCAGATTTTGCATTTTTTTTGTTTTTTTTTTTTTTTTACAAAACCTTTCTGTTCACAAAGAAGTATATCCCATATAAAGGGTAGAAAAGTAGGACGAGAGCTAAGAATTTTAAGGGGCTGCAGAGAAGATGTTTCTCCTTCACTTAATTAGTAACCTCTCCCCAAACACAACTGAATGAATCTAATGTGTGGAACATAGAGGAATAAGGATTCAGGTCAGCCATCTTCTGTGGGGCTATATGTATCTAGGTATGTCTGGTTATGTCGTTTGCCTCGTAGAATATACTTTTTTTTTCTTTTAAATGTTCAGATCTTAATCAGACTAGTCATATTTTTTCACACCTATAGCTTCTATAGCAACAGGAAGTCCAAGATATTTATAATTTTTATATTATTAAATGTGTTATAAGGTTTTCTCTAAAAAATAAACTCCCACTAGGGATCACAAAATGACAAGGACTATTTCTTCTTTAGTCTTTATATCTGTTTAGTTCTCTGCATCTGAACAATAAGTTCTGGTTGAAATGCTTTTTATGAAATCAGTGGCTCTTATTATATTCTAACTATTCCTATTCTCTCTTTTGTATATAAATTAACACTGAAATTTCAGTGACTCTTGTGAGTATTCTTTTGTTTCATTTTGTTTTACCAAGATCACTAGGAAGTCAGTTCAAAGCATTGTTTTCTCCTTGTTAACGGTCTGTTCTGTCACCTAGGTGATTTAGGGAATTGTTTAGTTGTTCCAATTCATTCAAACAATGGCCAGTTCTGATATCAAAGCATTTCTTTTTATACTTTTTGCTTGAAATAAGAAATTCAAAGGTCTAAAATTGTTACACACAGAGCAACACTTTCCCAGGGAGAGATTAACATAGCAATAGGTTCTGCAGAACTGCAATCTACTACCTTTCAAATGAATGTCAAGTTATGCCGGCCAATGCATTCAAATGCTTTAATCACCTCATCTATTCTGCTTTCTGCTTTCGAAAACTAAATACAATCTTTAATGTTTGTTTCTTTGTCATACGGTCACCAAGGATACCTGATACAAAGACTGTCAGCACTGTGGAATTGCAACAAAAGGTTATAGATCTTCATAACTGACTTCGGCACAGACAATCATTATAGAATTCTACAACACTGTACATTCTGGTATCTAAAATTTTATAAGGCGATTATCTTAGATGATGTTGACTTTGAGTATTACATATAATAAACTGTAAGTACTTCTATAAATCACTACACATTAATTCTTAAGTGGTCAGGTTCTGTGGTATTGGATCCAGCAAGTGGACTTTTTTGTTTCATATTCAAAACTTGGAATGCATAGGAAATTTATTTTAAAAATATCATATTTCTATTTATATTTAGTATTCTTGATTATCTTTTTCCTACTTCAACTTCCTATCCACAGTTGAATTCAAAGAATTTAAAGTTCTACCTTGTATACCGTATGTTTGATAAAAAAAGACAAATCAAAGTTGTGATTTAAGAAATGAATGGATCATTAAGCTGATCAGGGGACTGGAGCTATTGGTCTTTGGTGTCTGTCAGACTATGGCATGAAGACATGATGAGGGCAATCAAATTCTGCAGTTACACTGAAGCTAATTGAAATGAGGTATAGAAGTTCAGAAAGGCCACATAATAAAAAAAATTTTTAGAATGGCACCTGTGGCTCAATGAGTAGGGCACCAGCCCCATATACCGAGGGTGGCGGGTTCAAACCCAGCCCCGGCCAAACTGCAACAAAAAAATAGCCAGGCGTTGTGACGGGTGCTTGTAGTCCCAGCTGCTTGGGAGGCTGAGGCAAGAGAATCGCGTAACCCCAAGAGCTGGAGGTTGCTGTGAGCCATGTGATGCCACGGCACTCTACCGAGAGCAGTAAAGTGAGACTCTGTCTCTACAAAAAAAAAAAATTTAATGGCCATAAGTTAAAGTCAAAGAGTTTGATATTACTACTATTCTTTTTTTATATCTTACTGGTTTCTTCACTGTATAGTATAATTTCTACAATATTCTGTTATTTATAATTACTGTTGCTTGTGTTTCTATTATTCATGACTAGTAGTTTAATATTTATTGGTTATCATTTATAGAGTTCCTTTCAGGGCATTTTGAACATTTTGAAAGAATAAAAGTTTGACCAATATGTTCTAAGACAAAAAAAATTATAGGAAATTTAGTTCTGTATTTAATAGTTAAGGATTCTTTTCAGATTAAGTCTCTGGGACATATATACATTTCATTGTTTTTTTATATGGCCTGCTGATTTTAATATTCCATAAATTAGTACTTTACATTTTAAAAATATACTTTCAAAGCCTAACTCATTTATTTATTTAACTAATATACATTGAATACATATTATATAACAATTCTGCGTAAGAACTTAGGAAACACAAATAAAAAAGGCTATTCAAGAAGCTTACAGGCCATGGGGGAGATGACATGAAATCATATATGTCAAAACATTACTAAAATGCTGCAGGAACATAGACTAGAGCAATGAACTCTACTTTTGTTTTTTTTTGTTTTTTTTTTGGCTGGGGCTGGGTTTGAACCCACCACCTGCAGCACATGGGACCGGCGCCCTACTCCTTGAGCCACAGGTGCCACCCTGAACTCTACTTTTGAAGATGGAATATAATGTTTTTTTGAGGAAATGAAAAGTTTCCAGGGTTTTTAAAAAAATACTATAAAAATGAAGATAATTCTAGAAGGAAGGTAGTCTGAGCAATCCTACATGTGGATGAAATTCTTTACCTGGTCCGCAGAGAGCAATTTACCCCTGTATCAGGGAATATTACCAGCTCACAGGCTACGGCAGGGAGGGAGAGTTGATTCCATTATCAGAAGATTCCATTATCAAAAAACACAAAAACTACCACCACTTCTCTCATTAACAATTGTCTTTTTAGTTGACATTTTTTTTTTTTTTTACTTTGTAAACCCATTTTTTTCCCTCTGTCTACATAAGGCTATGTTTGAGTCTTGACAAAGGCAAATATGTTAATGCAGAAGTCCTAAGAGAAATTATATTTTACTGTAATAAATTCAAAGGATTCTTTTCTTTTTTTCAAAGGACATTTGAATGGAGTATGCAAGTGGGAATGGCTGCTGAAGTCTCCAATTTTTTTATAGGTGATCATGTTCAAGATGATTATTATGATATTCTACCTGGGCAGGCTGTCTTGCCAGACTTGAGAAGCCCCAAGCAGTAGCTTAGCACACTCTTCTACTCCAACTATAGCATCCTAAAATTCTAAAATAACCTCTGGGCTGGCAAAACTGCCTTTCATAAGCCAAGTACTTATATGTAACATTTATGTTCTTGGTGTAATTTCTTACTTTGTTACCAAGGAATCAAACATACTCTTTCCTTTTTGTTTAATGATTAGTCCCTACGTATAACCTTCCAGCCTCAAAGTTTCCACATAGTTGTTAGAAAAGCTTTAGAGTTCTCTAATTCAGTTGATTTGGATGGGTGTAATTGACAGGTCTTGCTGGCTCTTTCTCTTGTGTGCTAGGTGGGCTGAATTTACATGTTCAGCCTCATGTAAATCTCGTCACGTGAAACAGAATTCCTACAGGAAGAAGAATTTGAATAATAGAAAATAATGTGAACACATGTTTAGGTTGGTGGTGAGCCAAAGAGATGCAGGTTGTGACCTTAAAAAGGTTTGCTTTTGCTAATGTTATTTTATGTCTTTATTCTTGATATGCTTTTGACTATTATAAATGCATTTAGTTTGTTTATCAGCAAAAGAAATGTAATGCAATAGATGAAGATATTTCTGTCTTCTCATTACACATTTTTTCCCATTAGAAAAATGGAATAATGCCTGTCAACCAAGAAAAATTTTCTTCTTATTTTTTTTAAAATAATGCTAATTGTGTATAGCAAACTAAATAGCTTCCCTTAATCTGTCAGACATTAAGCCACTCTTCCAAATTCTGTGAGTATATTTAACTAATTGCCTAACACTTCTGAAATTGTTTCTGAGTTATAGAAAACTTTTCTTTAGGTTTTTTTCTTTCTCCGTCTACTACTATCTGCTAATATTAATTAGATTGTAACCACTAAATGAATATGCAGTAAAAAAATAAATTAACGCACATAAATAATAACCCACGACCCACGATCGGCACCTGCCCAGACCCCGGTAAGAGCTGCGCCCAACTCACACCCCATGATCGGCACCTGCCTGGACCTCTGTAAGAGCTGCACCATGACCCGCCATGGGCATCCGCCTGGATCCCGGTAAGAGCTGCACCACGACCCGCGACCAATGCCCGCTGGGCCTCCGCACGCCTTAACCAGGAACTCCGGGAGACACGCAACCCCACGTCCTCCCTCCTATACCCTCCCTGCCTCCATGCCGGCCTGCTCTTCTGGCCAGGGTCTCTGGTAGAAGCATGTCCTCCGGGGCCCTCCCTGCCTCTGCGTGGAACTCTTCTCCTAGCCAGAGACTGCTGGAGCCTTGAGCCCTCTGTGCTGAAGTCACTGGGTGCCAGGCATTCCCAGAGCCATGTGCACAACCCCCCACCCTGTTACTGGATCTGGGGGTGTCACATTCCACAGCTGCTCCCACAACAAGAATTCCCTGGCTGGGGCAGCCCCAGAGGAGCTATGCAGGGTCACTCCCTATAAAGATCCAGCAACAATAGAGCAATCCTGCTGGGGTCTAATCTTGGAGAGACACCTCCACAACTCTGAGGAGGGCCAGAGGCAATGGTGAAAAACGATCATGAGGTCAAATCAATGGAAATACTCTGGCAATATGAATAATCAGAGCAGATTAACTCCCCCAGGGAACAGTGAGGCAGACACAAGGTCTCATGCACAAACAAATAGCTGAGATGTCAGAAATCGAAGTCAGAATCTGTATAGCAAATAAGATTGAATTAGAATTCCAAACAGTAACCCAAAAGATGTCTCAATAATTCAACAAATTCAAAGATCAAATGACCAAAGATTTTTGACACATTGAGATAAGAAGTTGCAGCCCTCAAAGATCTGAGAAACACAATAGAATCCCTCAGTAATAGAATGGAGCAAGCAGAAGAAAGGATTTCTGACATTGAAGACCAAGCTTTTGAATGATCTCAAACTCTCAAAGAAGAAGATAAATTGAGGGCAAAAACAGATCACTCTCTCAGAGAGCTCTGGGATAATTTGAAGAAAACCAGTATTCATCTTATAGGGATCCCCGAAAGCAATGAAGTGCTTCATTGGCATCAAAAGGCACAGAATATCTCCTCCATGAGATTATGAAAGAGAACGTTCCAGACATGCCAAGATTATTATGAAATTCAGATAGCAGACAGTATCAGAACTCCAGCATGACTCAACCTGAACAAGACATCCCCCAGACACATCATAATCAATTTCACTAAAGTTAATATGAAGGAAAAAATTCAGAAAGCAGCCAGATGAAAGAAAACCATTTCCTACAAGGGGAAGAATATTAGAATAACTGCAGATCCCTCTGCTGAAATTTCAAGCTAGAAGAGGTTGGTCATCGACTTTTAATCTCCTAGTACAAAATAACTTTCAACCCAGGATCCTGTACCCAGCTAAACTGAGTTTCATTGATGATGGAGAAATTAAATACTTTAATGAGATTCACATGTTGAAGAAATTTGCCATAACTAAACTAGCTATCCAGGATATTCTCAGGCCTATCCTCCATAAAGACCAGTGTAATCCTCCACCACAAAAGTAAACCTACCCAGAAAATTTTGATCAAATTGCAACTTCCACAGTCATAAAAGGATTAAAAATGTCCACCGGACTCTCAAAAGGCTTATCAATATTCTCAATTAATGTGAATAGTTTAAATTGTCCTCTAAAGAGGCACAGGTTGGCTGACTGGATCCAAAAACTCAAGCCAGATAACTGCTGCATACAAGAATCTCATCTTACATTAAAAGACAAATATAGACTCAAGGTGAAGGGATGGTCATCTATACTCGAGGCAAATGGAAAGCAGAAAAAAGCAGGCGTTGCAATCCTATTCGCAGATGCAATAGATTTTAAACGAACCAAAATAAGGAAGGATAAGGATGGACACTTCACATTTGTTAAAGGTAATACTCACTATGATGAGATTTCAATTATTAATATTTATGCACCCAACCAGAATGCACCTCAATTTATAAGAGAAACTCTAACAGACATGAGCAAATTGATTTCCTTCAGTTCCATAGTCATTGCAGATTTTAACACCCCTTTAGCAGTGCTGGATAGATCCTCCAAAAAGATCCTCCAAAAAAAAGCTAAGCAAATAAATTTTAGATTTAAACTTAACCATTCAATATCTGGACCTAACAGACATCTACAGAACATTTCATCCCAACAAAACTGAATACACATTCTTCTCATCAGCGCACGGAACATACTCCAAAATCACCACATCCTAGGCCACAAATCTAACCTCAGCAAATTTGAAAAAATTAGAAATTATTCCTTGCATCTTCTCAGACCATCATGGAATAAAAGTTGAACTCAATAACAACAGGAATCTGCATACCCATACAAAAACATGGAAGCCAAATAACCTTATGCTGAAGGATAGATAGGTTATAGATGAGATTAAGAAGGAAATCACCAAATTTTTGGAACAAAACAACAATGAAGAGATGAACTATCAGAACCTCTGGGATACTGCAAAGGCAGTCCTAAGAGGGAAATTTGTAGCACTGCAAGCCTTCCTCAAGAAAACAGAAAGAGAGGAAGTTAATAACTTAATGGGATATCTCAAGCAACTGGCGAAGGAAGAACATTCCAACCCCAAACCCAGCAGAAGAAAAGTAATAACCAAAATCAGAGCAGAATTAAATGAAATTGAAAAGAAAATAATTATACAACAGATCAATAAATCCAAAAATTGGTTTTTTAAAAAGGTCAATAAAATAGATAAACCCTTTGGCCAACCTAACCAGAAAAAAAAGAGTAAAATCTCTAATTTCATCAATCAGAAATGGTAAAAATGAAATAACAACAGATCACCTCAGAAACTCAAAAAATTCTTAATGAATATTTCAAGAAATTTTACTCTGAGAAATATGAAAATCTGAAAGAACTCAACCAATACTTGGAAGTACTCCACCTACCAAGACTTAGCCAGAATGAAGTGGAAATGTTGAACAGGCCTATATGAAGTTGTGAAATAGCATCAACTATACAAAACCTCCCTAAAAAGAAAAGCCCAGGACCTGATGGCTTTATATCAGAATTCTACCAAACCTTTAAAGAAGAACTAGTACCTATATTACTGAACCTCTTTCAAAATTTAGACAAAGAAGGAATACTATCCAGCACATTCTATGAAGCAAAGATCACCTTGATCCCTAAACCAGGGAAAGACCCAATAAGAAAAGAAAATTATAGACCAATATCACTAATGAATATTGATGCAAAAATACTCTGTAAGATCCTAACAAACAGAATCCAACAACACATCAAAAAAATTATACACCATGACCAAGTGGGATTTATCCCAGGCTCTCAAGGCTGGTTCAATATAGGTAAATCTATAAATGTAATTCAGCACATAAACAAACTAAAAAATAAAAACCATATGATTCTCTCAATTGATGCAGAAAAAGCTTTTGACAATATCCAGCATCCCTTCATGATACTTAAGAAAATTGGTATAGAAGGGACGTTTCTTAAACTAATAGAGGCCATCTACAGCAAACCCACAGCCAATATCGTATTGAATGGAGTTAAATTGAAATCATTTCCACTTAGATCAGGAACCAGGCAAGGCTGCCAATTGTCTCCATTGCTCTTTAACATTGTAATGGAAGTTTTAGCCATTGCAATTAGGGAAGAAAAGGCAATCAAGGGTATCCACATAGGGTCAGAAGAGATCTAACTTTCATTCTTCGCAGATGACGTGACCTGGAAAACACTAGGGATTCTACTACAAAACTTTTAGAAGTGATCAAGAAATACAGCAATGTCTCAGGCTACAAAATCAACATCCATAAATCTGTAGCCTTTATATATACCAACAATAGCCAAGCCGAAAAAACAGTCAAGGACTCTATTCTTTTGACAGTAGTGCCAAAGAAGATGAAATATTTGGGAGTTTATCTAACAGGACATGAAAGATCTCTATAAAGAGAACTATGAAATTTTAAGAAAAGAAGTTGCTAAAGATGTTAACAAATGGAAAAACATACCATGCTTATGGCTGGGAAGAACAACATTGTTAAAATGTCTATACTACCCAAAGCAATGTATAATTTTAATGCAGTTCCTATTAAAGCTCCATTGTCATATTTTAAAGATCTTGAAAAAATAATACTTCATTTTATATGGAATCAGAAAAACCTCAAATAGCCAAAACATTACTCAGAAATAAAAACAGCAGGAGGAATCATGCTACCAGACCTGAGACTGTACTATAAAACAATAGTGATCAAAACAGCACAGTACTGGCACAAAAACGGAGAAGTAGATGTCTGGAACAGAATAGAGAATCAAGAGATGAATCCAGCTACTTACTGTTATTTGATTTTGACAAGCCAATTAAAAACATTCAGTGGGGAAAAGATTCCCTATTTAACAAATGGTGCTGGGTGAACTGGCTGGCCATTTGTAAAAGACTGAAACTGGACCCACTCCTTTCACCATTAACTAGGATAGACTCTCACTGGATTAAAGATTTAAACTTAAGACATGAAACTATAAAAATACTTGAAGAAAGTGCAAGGAAAACTGTTGAAGGATCGGCCTGGGTGGATATTTTAGGAGGAGGACTCCCCAGGCAATTGAAGCAGTATCAAAAATATATTACTGGGACCTGATCAAACTAAAAATCTTCTGCACAGCCAAGAACATAGTAAGTAAAGCAAGAAGACAGCCTTCAGAATGGGAGAAAATATTGCAGGTTATTCCTCCAATAAAGGGTTAATAACCAGAAACCACAGAGAACTCAAACATATTAGCAATAAAAGAACAAGTGATCTCATCGCAGGCTGGGCAAAGGACTTGAAGAGAAACTTCTCTAAAGAAGACAGAAGCACAATCTACAAACACATGAAAAAAAACTCATCATCCTTAATCATCAGAGAAATGCAAATCAAAACTACTTTGAGATATCACCTAACTCCAGTAAGAGTAGCCCAGATAACAAAATCCCAAAACCAGAGATGTTGATGTGGTTGTCGAGAAAAGGGCACACTTCTACACTGCTGGTGGGAATGCACACTAATATGTTCCTTTTGGAAGGATGTTTGGAGAATACTTAGAGACCTAAAAATAGACCTGCCATTCGATCCTATAATTCCTTTACTAGGTATATACCCAGAAGACCAAAAATCACAACATAACAAAGACATCTGTACCAGAATGTTTATTGCAGCCCAATTCATAATTGCTAAGTTATGGAAGAAGCCCAAGTGCCCTTCGACCCACGAATGTACTAGCAAATTGTGGTACATATATACCATGGAATATTATGCAACCTTAAAGAAAGATGGAGACTTTACCTCTTTCATGCTTCCATGGATGGAGCTGGAACATATTCTTCTTAGCAAAGTATCTCAGGAATGGAAGAAAAAGTATCCAGTGTACTGAGCCCTACTATGAAGCTAATTTATAGCTTTCACATGAAGGCTATAACCCAACTATAGCACAAGAATATGGGGAAAGGGCCAAGGAAGGGGAAGGGAGGGGGGAGGTTAGGGTGGAGGGAGGATGATGGGTGGGGTCACACCTACGGTGCATTTTAAAATGGGTACAGGCGAAACCTACTAAATGCAGAATACAAATGTCTACCTACAATGACTAAGAAAATGCCATGAAGGCTGTGTTGAACAGTTTGATGAGAATATTTCAGATTGTATATGAAACCAGCACATTGTACCCCTTGATTGCACTAATGTACACAGCTAAGATCTAACAATAAAAAAAAAGCACATACATAAATAAGAGGTAAAATGACATTGCCTTCTTATATATTTTATGTTTTTTTCATTTCAGGCAATGACCTAAAATAGTCTTCTCAGGAAAGTGACTGTACATTGGGGAAGGCTTTTACTCAGAAATTGTAAAGGTTTAATGATTTCAGTAAATCATCATTCTTCTTGCTAATGAAATTTCTGCACTTTAAATGGTATTTGACAATTTTTTTAGCTCCATAATATTTTCATAATTTATCTAGTTTTTAACCTTCCCTTCATTTTTTTATGCTACAAACTTGAACATACTATGTATACAAATTACTTTTTCTGTTTAAATAGAGTATTAACAGGTCACCTGTACTTTCTGAGTGGAATACTTACGGTCCTGCATGCAGTTTATTTGAATGTTAGTCTTTTTCCATTTTAATAATGCTGATTTTAACAGCTTTCCTTAAGCCATAAATCCTAATCAAGGAAATATTTGTCAAGGGAAATTTCAAATCTGATTTCTACATGTGAATTCATAGCAAATGAATGATTGCTTAATTATATTGCTATAATGTTTACATCCGTAATTGATTTTTCTCTTTTTGTTTATGGTGTTCCTCAGTAGAAGTTTCTATTTAAAGTGAAAACAATTATGTCAATTAATTGTAAGACACAAATTTAAGAAATAAAGCTAATCTTATTCTTTCCACTAGGATATTCTATGAGGAATAGTTACTATTATTTTCCTTTTTGTTAATACACTTGCTATATCATAAATGTTGCAAAGATCATAGGAAAGTTTTATCTTTTTTGTTTTGTTACTAAACATTATGGGTATTATTTATAATTAATGTATTAAGTAGAGAGATTTCTTTCTCCCCCCAACACAGCCTATAAAAAATAACCAGATATTTTTAACAGAAGCATTTCTAAAATAGAATTTGATGGCAATTAGCTACTCTCTTTAAAAAAAAATTGGATACTAAAAGTTAAACTGTGTAGATTTTCATAATTCCACTTAGACCTCTTTTTATTAAGTTTTTTCTGCTTTATCAAAACATAATCATTCTGCAGATTTAGCAAAGTCTGGAAAGCTTTTCATCTTAAGTAAAAAGGTGGAAAAATGAAAGAAAAATAAAAGGCATTTTGTATTAAAAACCAGCCCCCCCCATAAGAAAATAGTTCTTTTTCAGGCCTCAGTTATAACATGGTATGAAAGAATCTCAAATTCCTTATACCTAGAACTTAACAAGGAGATGTTTCCACTACTTACAACAGCATGAACCAGGTTTATCATTTTTCTCGGTAAGTGTCTAACAGAATGAACAACATAGTCTTTTACAAAATACTGTGACCTATGAAGTCTTGATATTCCCTGTAAACTGTGAGATATTTTGTAAGTAAAGAAGTAAAACATGTGATTCTTTTGGTAATAGAGAATCATTAGCTATTCACATATTTATATATTCTGTATACCAGATAGATAAGTAGAGGACTGAGGGATTCTTGTGTTTGCTGCATAAGCAAAGGGACATTGAAAGAGTTTACTGAACTCCTCTGTGCGTCACAGAGGCAGGGTAAAGCATCACCCATGCATACAAGAAACAGTAAGAAAAACAAAACAGCAACACTGAAAGGTTGATTTTATGTATAATTAGATAGAAAGGTTGAGGTAAATTCTAGCCTCTTAACCTGCCTTCAAAGTTAAAGATCTCGAATCTAACAGTCCTTCATCCATATTTTGTGGTATTGTATAAGAGGGGTTCATCATTTCCACTGGATCCACTGTAGGGACTGTCTTATTGTATCTGTTCCCTGTGATATTAATGAGCAGAGAAGTGAACTCTACCTTTGATTTTGAACAAGACAGGTTTAATTTCAGTCTGCTAATCTCTTTTTCTTCCACACTATAGTTTTTC
Organism: Nycticebus coucang; assembly: GCF_027406575.1. Lineage (NCBI taxonomy): Eukaryota > Metazoa > Chordata > Mammalia > Primates > Lorisidae > Nycticebus > Nycticebus coucang. The sequence continues at coordinate 80,813,707 of NC_069786.1, forward strand.
TTTTGCTTTCCCAAAATAGTATTGATTAATGTATTTTAGTTTATAATTTCTGATATCTGCCAATGAATTGCTCATTTTTAGGTACAAAAGTCATATCTATATAAAATTTTTGTTAATTCCCTTATGTTAAAATATTTGCAAATACTTTGAAGAATTGCAAATATAGTCACTTAACGTTTTGTTTCTTAGAGCAAAACATCCTTAAAAGAGTTTCTCAGGAGTCTGATATTTTAGCTAATTGGTAAATTAACCTTAATCGAGCAGCCCCAAATTGCTGTCTTTGATGCTCAGCTAGTTGCCCAGTTGATTTGCACTTCAAGTTCATGGATCCCTTAGCTGTGTCATCTACTGCAAGAAACTTGGTTTAATGGGTATTTGTTCAAATAGAGGTCATTAATTGGAATGCCTTGGTCCAAAATCAGATTGAAAGATGCTGACATAGTATCTCAAATATCTATTTCACAAGTACTAGTGGAAGTCATGATAATATCTCATGTTGTCTGTTGCCATTGTCCCTCACTTGGCCTCACTTCATACACACTTCGATCCATTCACAAAGAAATGTTTTTCTTTGAAAAACAGAAAGTTGATCATGGCACCCTACCACCTTGAAGTCCTTCAAAGAATCCTCATTACTTTTATAATAAGATTTAAACTCCTTACTTCATTTTTGCATAGCCTGATTGACCACAGACCAGCTCTTAAGTATTATCTCTTGGTGCTCAGTCTCTCACTTGTGACAGCAGCCACACACGTCTGCTTTCAGTTTCCCAGTCTGCTGATTCTCTCCAATCCGGATCTGCCCTCTTAGTGTCCCCGTCCATGTCATTTTCCTGGGCTCTTCTCATTCTGAGGTCTCAGTTTAATTGGCACCTTCTTAGTGGCAACTAGGACTTGATTGGATGCTTGGCCCACAATCAAAAATAGGTAACTTTCTCCTTCCAATTATCCTCCATCATGGTGCTCGGGGATTTTCCTTCACAGCATCACCTGTCACAGGTATAATTGGGATTGTAGATGTTTACATGTCTCACGCCTGTCTTCCTCACTTTCAGCATCTTAAGGGCAGGCACTATGCCAGTTTGTTTTGTTTGGTACTGTGTTACTAGTGCAAGAACCACAAATATTTTTAAATATGTTTTCTGTTACTTGTGAATAATTTTTGCATCCGACTTTCTTAGACAATTTTTCTCTGAGTTTTCATGATTTTACACGTAGATTACCTACATATATCTGATCTTGGAACTTCCTTTTTACATAGAACATCAAGGGATTGTGTTTCTTTGTTAATATGCATTTCATCTAAATGAGGATAATTCCCCAGGTGATCATTTACATATATCACAAATACATTGTAATGTTCATTGACTTGAGCAAACAATATTTTTTGTATTATTGGTGCTCTGAGAACAATATAGTTGCTGTGCATAAATACAAAGGAAGACTAGCATGCTACGTGTGCTTTAGTAATTTGCTTTAGTGGTTAAAAATATCCCTACAAAATTACTAGGAAAGGAAGCACTGTTACGTAAAAATACATTAATTTACTGGGGCGAATTTATAAGCAGACTAAATTTATTCTCTTGTATAGGGTATTGAGTCACAAAACAGATGAATTAGAGGATATCATGATCAGCAAAAATTAATTGCATGTTTACTAAAATGTTGTTTATAGGCATTTTTAAAGCATCGAGTATAGGCCCAGGCTCATGTGTACATGTGTCGTCGCCTCAGCCCCACCATCTTTTGCTTAGGAAAACATAGTATCTTAGTACTTTCAAAGTATCTTAGTACTACATATGCAAGTAGTAGATAGTTTAAAAACACTTTTAAAATGTTATTTTGATTTTACCTCATCCATACAGAAAAGTATGTATATACATATTTTAAATAAAAATAGTAAAAAAAAAAAATGTTCCTACTACCCAGTCAAAGAAATATAACATTAGCAGTATTAGAGACCAGCGGCTCTCCCATATGTTAGTGTCAGAACCCCTTATACTGTAAAAATTATTTAAAAGCATAGGACCTTTGTTTAGCTGGATCGTATCTGTTGGTGTTCACCATGCGAGAAATTATGACTGAAAAAAAATTTGAATTTGTTAACGCAAACATAATAAACTTATACTTGATAGTATGTAAAAATATCTTTTCCAAACAAAGGAAGAGTTTTAGTGAGTAAAGTGGCATTTTTTAAAAATATTTTTACAAATCTTACTATCTGGTTTAATAGAAACAGGTAGATGTTTACATTTGCTTCTATTCAAACTGGAGCAATATGTTGCTAGGTTTGAAATATGTGAAGAAATCCAGCCTTACATGGACATGCAGTTGGAAAAATGGAGAGTAATTTCAATTAATTATGGATATTAATTTTCAATATTATACCAAAACTGTACTAGTGGTAAATTCTTAATGGTTTAATTGCAATGTAGAACCAGAAAACATATCAGTGAACATTTTACAGGCTCTTTTACTAAAACCCATTCATTTTGTACTTTACATGGATGTTTTACATAGCCATAATTTTTAAACACCATGAATTAGTCATTTGGGAAATATTGGTTCACCACATTATGCATTGAGCATGAGAGTAAAAAATACAAATAACTTATTATTAACATAGTTGTGATTTCATAGATTGCCAGAGAGTGTATCAAGGAAGATGAAAAGACCACACTTAGAAAACTGCTGTTTTAGGCACAGTCCAAGCATTTATTGCCTCTTCTTTCTCAGAGGCAATAATTATAATTTTGTATTCATACCATTGAAAAGTTTGTGATTTTTCCACTGATATATCACTACTAAAAAACTCCCATATTGTTATTTTTATGCAATTCTGAAACATACACAGGCACACACACGTAAATATTCTTCTTCTACTACTAATTCTTCTACTGTTAAGTGATACTTTCATGTAATATTAAAATTTTGAGATTCATTTATGAAGAAGCAAGTGGCTATGCTTTATTCATTTTACTAATTCGTTTATATAAACGTGATAATTTATGTACCTAGTTGCCTAATAATCATCTGTGTTACTTCCAGCCTGTGTCACTATAGTATTTCTATTATATAAATGTGTTTGTGTATGACTTCAGGTACTATTAGTGAGAGTTTTTTGGAATATATACCTAGATATAAAAATGCTCATTGCAGAATATGTGCTATAATTTTCTAATGAAATTTCAAGCTGTTTTCCAAATTGGTATTAATTTAAAACTTATATTAGCAGGGTATGGATATTCCCATTCTTCTATATTCTAATTAACACTTAATGTTTAACTTTCGCCAATATGATAGATATTAGATGATAAATAATTGTAATATTAACTTAAAGTCTCTTGATTTTTAACAAGGATTTTCTTCAACTCTTTGTATGGGCCATGCTGCCTCTCCTTTGAGATCCTGTTAGACCTGATAATAATTTTTTTCTTTATATATTTTACGTATTATAATTTACATGTATCTGTATAGCAAATATGTTCCCAACTTTATAACTTCTCTTTATGGCACATGTGGAGAAACATTTTATTATAGTAAGTTACTAATAGTTTAAGTGTACCTTTTTATTTTTCCAGGATGCATTCTATACTCCAGAGTCTTAACGATAGTCTCTAATGTTTTGTTCTAAACATATTCAGTTTTATCTTTTACATTTAAGTTTTCAGGATACCTGGAATTGATTTTTAATTCAGGATACCTGGAATTGATTTTTATGTATGATAAGAGGAAAGAGCCCAGTTTCAGTATTTCATCTTCCCCATCCCTATTGTATGTCAAGTTTTCCCATTTGCCTGAATCTGTTTCTTAGTTCACCATTCTCTACCGTCACCCAGTTCTTCAATAGTGCCAATATCATACTTTTTTTTTTTTTTTTTTGCAGTTTTTGACCAGGGCTAGGTTTGAACTTGCCACCTCGAGTATATGGGATGGGGCCGGCGCCCTACGCCTTTGAGTGCCACCCTTGCCAATATCATACTGTTTAAAATTGCTTTAGAATTAAAATATGTATTGATATCTGGTTTTAACTAAATAGAATTATTTTTAGGAAAGGGAGTCCAAAACTCTTGAAATAATTATGGCTTCTTTTATAGTCTAGAATGTATGACACTTTTTAAAAATTTTTGGTCATAGTAAAGAATGTATATTCTTTCTCTAGACCAAACAAGTACTGTGTGTTCAGATTAAATACATATATTTGGACCAGTTTTTAGTGCTGAATTCTTAGGAAAAAAATGTCACCCGCCCAGTGCAAAGACACTAGTGGACTATTTCCTTACTGTTTAATTTTGGTGAATGGATTTTATAATTTGGCTCTTGTTCACTCTTTTCTTTTCATCCAGGACACAATAATAAATTTTCCCAGGGGCCCATGGGGTTAAATTCTCTTTTCTTTTCTATTTCCCAGAAGTAATTAAATTCAGGGACCTAAAATCCCTTGGAAATATGATTCAAAATGTAGTTTTATGGGAGTTTGCTTTATGATAGCAATCACTCCTCAGCAGAAAAGATGTAAACTCTTGATTTCACTCCCATACCAAATGGTAGTTTTCCATCTCATCAACAAGTTGGGTGGGACTTCATTGCTTTTTTATATTTTTAAATCTAGCTGGATAACTATTCTGGGAGATGATATCTAGAATCAATGGAATGTAGAGTGCAGAATATGTAAATATCAAATTGAATAAATGTGTAAATCTTTAAGATCCACAAACTCAATCAAGTTATTGTTTTTGAAATCATAAAGCTCTTAATTATTCATCAAACACTAATCTTATTAATAGATTCTAGTAAAAAAAAATGCTTCTCGACTAAGGATCAAATGTAGATTCCAGTAAAAAGATGTGAAGCTCTTCTCTGGAGCTGGTTTAACCCTTATGAAGCTACATCATCTTCTTTCTGTTCACCATTATCAAGTTCTACTTTAAAAAAAATTATTTTAACTAGGGTGGTGCCTGTGGCTCAAAGGACTAGGCCGTCGGCCCCATATGCCAGAGGTGGAGGGTTCAAACCCTGCCCCGGCCAAAAACTGTAAAAGAAAAAAAGAAGAAAGAAAAAAATTATTTTAACTTATATGTACATAATAGTTGCAGATACTTACATGGTACAGGGATGTTTTGATGCAGACACGCAATGCGTAATAATCAAATCAGGATATCCATCTGCTGAAGCTTTTATCATTTGTTTTGTATTAGAAACATTCCAATTCTACTCTTTCAGTTATTTTAACGTATACTAAAACTTACATTTTACTGTAGTTACTTTGTTGAGGTATCAAATATCTTCCATTCTCCATTTTTGCACACATTAACCATCCCACTCTATCATTCACTCTTGCTGTGTATGTAGGCTTTTCGGTTTTAAGCTTTACGTTGAAGGTCTCCCTAAAGATATCCTACTTGGAAAGGCCACAGGTTTACCCTGTGACCCCAAGTCTCTAGATCTTTGGCAGAAAACCTGAAGGAGAATTGTAGTTTTATATTTGATTAGCTTTCAGGATACTGTTATGAATTTTGGTTTTGGCCCCTGTTGTTTTCTTTTTTTCATGCCAAATACGCAATGCATTTTTAAAAATGGCTTGTATATTTTACCTAGCATTTTGTTGTTTTTATTGGGAGAGTCTTTCAAACTATTTAATCCACTATAATGCTGGAAAAAAAGTGAATTTTTAAAAAACCACGATGTTATATTTTTTGGAATAAAGATCATTTTTCAAAAATGTGGTCTCTCTGGAAAAAGAAGTAAAAGAACATAAGCTTTAACATATGAAAAGTCATTTAATGTTTGAGGGTTATTAATCATGCATTTTAAAGAAATTTTAATTTTGTGCTTGGAAATTAAAAAGACAAGGCAAGTAGAAAAAGTGTTTATGACAGAGTTAAACTCTTGTAGTGGGAAAACTATGGCAATGCAATACAGTAAGAATTTTTTTTTTTTTTTTTTAATTAAGAGCTATGACATGGTTTGAATGTATTCCCCCAAAGTTCAAGTGTCTGGAACGTAATTGCCATTGTAACAATTTTATTTTATTTTTTATTTATTTTTTTCCCACCCCCACCCCCATTGTAACAGTTTTAAAACATAGGGACTTTAAGAGGCAATTAAGCCATGAAGATTTCCATATCCTGGAGGGATTAATAATTCGTTATCATGGGAGCTAGTTAGTTATCAAGAGAGAGAGTTCTGGATAAAAAGGATGAATTTGGCCCCATTTCTTCTCTTTCATGTGCTCCCTTCTGCTTTCGCCTATGGAATGACTCTTCTAGATGCTGGCATCATGCTTTTGGACTTCTGCTGCTATAAAATATGTATAGGCTAAGACCAGCTGTAGTTTTTAGCACTAGAATAAAAATAAATTTTAGATCTCTTCCCCCTGGGGTGCTTGTTTGTTGTGTCAACTTGGCTAGGCTATAGTCCCCAGTCATTTAATCAATTGCTAATCTAGTTGTTGCTGTGAAGATATTTTTGCAGCTGTAATTAGAGCCCCTCATTAGATATTTTTGAGTAACAAAGGAGGGTAAGTCTGACTGAATCAGTCGGAAACCCTTAAAAGCAGGGATGAGGAAAGGAGGGAGAATAAGAGAAGAAATTCTGCCTGTGGTGACAGATTCAGCTTGAGCCCGTGTATTCAAACCTATGGTGATGCTTTCTCCTGGTTCCTATCCTATGGATTTCAGAATGTCTTAGTGAGTCCCATAATGGGTAATTCGATGCCTTGTAATAAATAGCACCTCCCCACCAATATATATTAAATTGCTGATTCTGCTTCTCTGATTAAACACTGGCTGATGTACCAACCCAGAGTAATTATTCTAAAAAAAATTAACCTTGGTTCCAATTTTTTTGTACAAATATTTTCCATATTCTAATGATCTGGCAACTTCTGTTTGCCAAGACCTAGAGAGTTGCAAAAATAACCAGATGATTATATATTAGCAGAATATTTGAAAAAGAATCATGGCTCCAGTTGAAAGAAAGCAATAGCATAGACAAGAAATATTCTTAGAAGAGTAATAATTTATGCTTTCCTTTCTTATAAATATTTCCATAATATTAGGAGTAACTAATGTTTATTAAACTCTTTTTTGAAGTGCTATCATTACTGAGTGGCAGGACGGCACGGTTTCCTTGATATTGTCCTGTCTCACAGGAGGGACTTTCTGAATCTCCTTTTCTTCTCTCTTCTCTTTTCTTAGGTCTTTTTTTAAAAAAAAAAAACTATATTCTTAAATCATAGCTGTGTACGTTAGTGCAATCAAGGGGTACAATATGCTGGTTTCATATATAATCTGAAACATTCTCATCAAACTGTTCAATGTAGCCTTCATGGCGTTTTCTTAGTTATTGTATGTAGACATTTGTATTCTGCCTTTAGTAAGTTTCGCCTGTACCCATTCTAAGATGCACCGTAGGTGTGGCCCCATCCATCACCCTCTCTCCACCTTAACCTCCCCCCTCCCTTCCCTCTCCTTGGCCCTTTCCTCATAGTCTTGTGCTACAGTTGGGTTATAGCCTTCATGCGAAAGCTATAATTTAGCTTCATAGTAGGGCCAAGTACATTGGATACTTTTTCTTCCATTCCTGAGATACTTTGCTAAGAAGAATATGTTCCAGCTCCATCCATGTAAACATGAAAGAGGTAAAGTCTCCATCTTTCTTTAAGGCTGCATAATATTCCATGGTATACATGTACCACAATTTGCTAGTCCATTTGTGGGTCAATGGGCACTTGGGCTTCTTCCATGACTTAGCAATTATGAATTGGGCTGCAATAAAGATTCTAGTACAGATGTCTTTGTTATGTTGTGATTTTTGGTCTTCTGGGTATAAGCTTAGTAAAGGAATTATAGGATCAAATGGCAGGTCTATTTTTAGGTTTCTAAGTATTCTCCAAACATCCTTCCAGAAGGAACATATTAGTGTGCATTCCCACCAGCAGTGTAGAAGTGTGCCCTTTTCTCCACATCCACGCCAACATCTCTGGTTTGGGGATTTTGTTATGTGGGCTACTTTTACTGGGGTTAGGTGATATGTAGTTTTGATTTGCATTTCTCTGATGATTAAGGATGATGAGTTTTTTTTTCATGTGTTTGTAGATTGTGCATCTGTCTTCATTAGAGAAGTTTCTCTTCAAGTCCATTGCCCACCCTGAGATGGGATCACTTGTTCTTTTCTTGCTAATATGTTTGAGTTCTCTGTGGATTCTGGATTTTCTTAGGTCTTTTAATGTGAAAGCAGTCCACAGTTTGGTCTTTGAGCCTCTCCTTTAGTTTAATTCACTCCCTTAGTGATTGTATCCAGAGTCATGATTTAAATGCCATCTCCTTGCTGATGACTCCCCAATTTAAATTTTGTCAGAAATTCTTTGAGTAGCATATCTACAATTGCCTAGTCAGAATCTCCTTTTGTCTATTTACTAGCACCAAAACATATCTCTGTATCAATTCCCCATCTCTCACATTTGCACCCAGAAGCTTACTCATTCTAAAGTTGTTATCGCCTCAGTTATCGATAGCAATTCCAAGTGGTTCAAGTCAAAAAGCGTCAGCCATCTTGACTTTTCTTCACTCACATCCTGCATCCACCTAATCCCCAGAAAAATCTCGTGTCTCTATCTTTAGAGTAATCTCGACTCCAAAGCAGTTCTTACGTCCCCGTCTGCTTCCACACTGATCCAGACTCACAATGGTTTCTCTTTTGGGTTATGTCCGTATCTCTCACCTGGACTCCCTGCTTCCACCTTTGCTCCTCCTTACAGGCTCTTGTCTACCCTGTGGTCAGAGGAATTCTTTTGAAACTCAGATCAAGATGTCAGACATGGGTGAAAAGATCCACAGTGATGATAACACACGTTTCTATGAGCAAAGCTGAACACGACAGAGGCAGGCTGACTCTTGAAAGCATTACTGGTCTTAACTTTTACAATGTGAAAATTCCACTTTATCACATAGTTTAATGCCTCAGAGAAGAAGCCACTATGTTTTTTAGGTGCTGACTTAGGATTCTGAGTCTAGAATTCAGGGAAGGTTTTACTGGTAAAGAGATAAGCAAAATGAAGGTCTCTCTCAAAACAATCTCCTTCAGTTTGAATAACATGGCTGCCACTAGTGAATTTGTTTAAAAAATTGTTGGAGGGGTAAGCTCAGAAGACAAACAGAAAGGAGATGGTCATTGAGAGGTGAGAAGGTGGGGACAGCACATACAGAAAAGTATTTCCTGTATTAATTGTTACAATTAATTGTTGTTTCATTGCAAGAAGACAAGAGTATACCGCACCATCATGACCCAATTATTCAATATTTATAGTTCCTACATCATGTTAAACCTAGAAATAGGAGGAGATAACCAGAGAAAAGGAAAGCACAATCTGTTTCTGAGTGACAGTTTTCTAACCTGGAAAGATCAACTCCCTCTGAAATCAAAGTTAGGCAACCAATACCTAGAAAAATACCAATATATTAGAATCTATTACTTGAGATATTCCTTTTAAATAAAATCTCACATTGAAACTTCGTGACAGTGTGTGCTGATGAACATATACAGAATAGGAAATTGTATTCAAAATCCATTTTTAAAATATTTTAATAGATTTGGGGAGTACAAATGATTTTTTGTTACATGGATGAATTATATATTGGTGAAGTTGGGGTTTTGAGTGTACCCATCACCTGCATAGTGTGCATTGTACCGATAGCTATACATTTTGCCATGCAGGCATTACCAGTGACCCTGTGACATTAACTCCCAAATGCTTTCAAACCTACATGTATAGGATCAAACCCTAGGTATAGCATCCCATCCCAACAGATTGCTTTATTGAAATTGCTATCTTAAATGTCTCTGATAATCCCCTAATCGAACTTATTATATCAAAATTTCAAAATGAAATTGCTATTTAAATGTCTCCAATAATCCCCTAATCAAACTTATTATATCAAAATGACTTATTCTGAGCTAATATTATACATAAGCTTTCTGACCAACAAATGCTCTATTTCCTTTAATCTGAGACTTACTTCTTTGAGGTGCATATATGGCCCAATGTATTATCTCTTTTTCGTTTCTATCCCATGAAAAACCCATCTTTCCAGAATTTTTAGCAGTCATTGCTATCTGGATGACTCCTTGCATCATCTCTCTTGTCTTGTTCTCTTTACCACACCTTAGATCAAAATTCAAAGCTGCCAACTGACCCTACCTACTGGTAATGAAAATACATTATTTCACTCTCTCATTCTTCTTCCTGATACAGTTGGGTAAAAACCCTGCCATCTATCAGTTTCTGGCATTATATGAGGCTTGTGCCTTTCTTTTGCAAAAGGTGATATGTTTTAGTAAGCACCTAAAACATGTTAGTTTTTATTATGGAAATCAGCAAACTTTGTCACATGATTTAATTTCAGAGGACCAAATGTTAGTGCAAGTAATTATAAGTGATAGTAAGGATATGTCATTATCAAACTTTTACACTTTGAAACAGTGAAAACATTGGGATATTTGGATGTTAGTTTTAGGGGCACATATATTCGTTTCCTGTATTGAAGTCTATAGATATTTGAGTTCTATGGGTTTACGTCTTTTAATAAATGGCATCCTCTTCATGATTTTCCTTTTTTTTTTCTTATGCTCTGAGTGTTATCTTGACTGCTCAGAGAATCATAACTTATAAATGGACATTACAATTGCCTCTCATATGCACCTTAGCTTTTAAGGTGAGAAGTCAGCATTTTTTGAAAATCTGAGATGACTTCTGATGATTTAATGAAAAATATGAGTTTTCAGCATTATCTGATTCTTGCTTATTGAAGTTACATGTGCATTCACTGCAAAATGAGAAGATATTTTATTTAGGGAACACAAAGAGAAGAAAACACCTTTATTTTTGTTCTAGAATACATTATAAAGAACAATATTATAGATATTTTCAAGGTCTCTATTATCATTTTAAAAAATAATATAAACCTGAACTGTAGAAAACAATTATTTCTAATTAAGATTACAGGAGATAATCATGTTAAAGTTTATTTTATATTTGATTAATCCGATATAGTTATCACTATTCAGGAGCTGGTACTGAATATTACTTTTATACTAAATACTTCCCAGACATATAAATAAAGCATTTTTGGAGATAATATTTCTATAAAAAACTGTAATAACGAGATCAAGTTTGTGAGATATTATTAGTACTCACATAGTATTTGAATAAGAGGTCTAACATTACACTTAAAATAACATATTCTTACATGCCAAAGATTAAATATACCTCTGGTCTTTGAAGAAGAAATAAAATTTTATAAAGAGAGGAAAAGAATAACTGTTGCAATAACCTGAAGAAAAGATGCACAGCATTTTATAGATAGTAATTTAGGTTGAATTGAAAGTAGCTGGATATATCCTCATGAATGTGTGACTAGAACTTGGGAGTAGAAAGTGGTGGATGATGTAAGATGTGGGCACAGGGAGGAAGTTGAATCAGTGGCTGAAGAATAGATCCTGGAGAGTATGACCTCACTCCACGTGTTTGTTTAGTGGCAGAGGTGATACGGAAGTGCTATGAGATAGCTGGGCAGTCAGGCAGATGAGGAAAACACATTCCAGGGGTATTCAGTATTAGGTGACATAGACAGATGGATGTTGCCTCTCTAGAGATTGTTCTTCCTGATGCAAAACTTGCATTCGGGAATTGTACTTTGTTTTGAAAATTTATGTAGTAGGGAGGGAGGGTCCTGGTGTGAGAAGAAGTAGAATACTAGGCAAGAGTTGATTAATACTTGTCCTCCTTGATGATAGGCCGGGGGGTATTGAAGCCAGTGTATGTTCTTATAATGTGAAATCAAAATAGAACTACTAACATCAGTGATTTAATAATGATCATTCACTAGCCTAAGTTTTCTCTTTTAACAACTTACTAAATATGAACCCTGGGGCAAGGCTGAGCTGTGAATCAAATGTCTCTAACTATGTGCAGAGGAAAGGTGTAGGGTCAGGATATCTTTGTAATATACCTTTTAAATACACCTTCTACATTTAACTTTGCATGGAAATGTTGGATGAGAAAAACCAAATGAACATAAGGGAATGCACCTGACCTCACTGTCTGGTCAGATCTGAGAGCACGTAAAATTTCTATGTGCCTGTGATTAAGTTAAACATTTTACTTAATAGAAACCATCCATTGCCTTTAAAAATGATCAGTTTTTTGCTAGTAACTTTTGGCATCTTAAACAGAATTTCTGTTTTCAGTATAGTTGTGGGGACCAAAATGATGGAAAATAATAGCAGAACAAAATAACATGACATAATAACACTTATAACACTTATATTGTTTATCTGTATATAGGCCACAAGTTCATGAATTAGTTTTGGTATTTAAGTGAGTACAAGGAAGTGTGTATACGCAGTCATACACACACATATATTCATGGAGGCCATAGCTTCTTATAAAATTAGATCCTAAGTTTTTCCTTAATAATTATAGTTCAATTTATTCTGCTTGGGAAGAAATTAAGTGTTCTAAGAAAGTTCATTAGTTTAATTACTTTCTTTTAAAATAGAAATAAATATAAAATAAGCCTAGGAAACAAGTCCAAAAACAATCACAAAGATGGATAAAGTAATAGAAAATAATTAAACTTGAAGAGTATAATTTTTGAGAGAGAATGACAAGTTGCTGATAAAAATCATAAGGTCGCCCCTTCTCACATTCAGGACCCCAAAATTACCTAGTAAGCCTCCTTTCAAGGAAATAAAAGACATACAGTGTTTGGCAAGGAGAGAAAATGCATTCCATCAGCAGCATTTGCTTTCCTTATTCTGTGATAAACGACTCTTCCAAGGTTTTCCGTCACACTGTCTCCTGAGTCAGCCTCTAGGTCACAAATGAAGAGAAGCAGCTGTGTTAGTGTGATCGCCCTGAAAGGTGAATGGGCTGCCATTTCTAATATTGTTGCCACTAACTTATGTAGCTAAGTGCCAAGATCCACAGCATTGTCATTCAGTGATAGGATTATATACTGCCGCGGAGAGACTCATTATGATGGCCTAGGTGATCTCTTCAAGATTAGGTTTATGTCAAGACCATAATTCTTATGAAATGGGCCTGAGGAATTATAGTCCACTAAGTTCTAGATAAAGTAATAATTAATTATGGTCAGTAGAGTCTGTAGAGAAGTGACAGCATTATTGCTGAATACACACAAAAAAGGAACTTGTTTAATAGGTGACAGTAGAAGTCCTGTTTGGAATTGTAATGAGGACCATGACTGGAAACTTTGGCCTCTGGCCAAACCAGGTAAAGTCAAACCTGAAAAGTAATTTTTAGAGGTGAATGAAGAATAGTAACAAAGTAAAAGAAAATGAAAGCAGAAAAATGCCTGTTGTATTTCCAAATGAGGTAGGTTATTGTCTTTTTTTTCTTTTTCTTTGTTTTTTTTCTTTTTCTTTTTCTTTTTTTTTTTTTCACCATGTACTGGTTTTATATACCATTTGACAAATTTTCATCACATTGGTTAACATATCTTACAAGGGTACATTTGAAACTTACTAAATGTAGAATATAAATGTCTTAACACAATAACTAAGAAAAAGCCAGGAAGGCTTTGTCTTCCTTTTTTCTTCATTTTTCCTTCTTTATTTTGGGTCAGTGGCATCAAAGGCCTCTCAATGATTGTGTCAATTCTGTAAGTGCAAAACAAGCTAGCATTATGCCTAGAGTTAAGATTCCTCAATTATTTCACTAAATAGTAAAGCAGTATAAATAGCAAAGTTATGTTATAGTATAAGCAAAATTTACCCCTCTTATATCAATAGTTCATATCACATTTTTTTTCTTATTAGCACAAGTCCATTGCAAGTTTGGGTATCCCCCCATGCAAACTGTCATTTATAGTCAGTGATCTAAATTATTTCACTTTTTTGGCTCTACCATCTCATACGAGGCCAAGTGGGTACCTCCACTTAAAAGTGAAACATTCCACATCTGATGAATTACACGTCCATACCTAACTTTGGAGGAGGGGAAACACAACTGTTCTGTCAACCTGGAGGTTGTGATGAGAACTGGGTGTTAGGCAATAGTTTTAATGTTCACAGTAGGCATTTACTGATTCATGTTAGCAATCTCCTTAAAAAGCAGATGACTCTTATTCACACTGATTATTTAAATCATCTCCCTTGAAAAAGAACACAAGACCAAATTTCTCCATTCATTCCCAGAAATAACCTATTTAAGATAGATAGGAACTGAATTCCCACCAGATATATAATACAAACTGCTTATTTTCAAAAGTCCAAAATTAGAAAAAGTTCAAAACAAAATCACAGAAAGTCACCACACGATTTTCCACTATTTTGGAAATATAAAATTAAACAGATGAGCACCGGGCACAGTGGCTCGGGACTGTAATCCCAGACTTGGGAGGATGATGCAGGTAGATTGCCTGAGCTTACAGGGTTTGAGACCAGCCTGAGCCAGAGCGAGATCTCATCTCTAAAAACAAAAAACTAGCTGGGCATTGTGGATGGTACCTGTAGTCCAAGCTACTTGGGAGGCTGATGATAGAGAATCGCTTAAGCCCAGGCATTTGAGGTTGCTGTGAACTGCAACGCCACAGCACTCTACCACGGGTGACAAAGTGAAACTCTATCTTAAAAAAAAAAAAAAAAAAAAAATTAAAAAATTAAATAGAGCATTATTATAATTTGCATAACTAATTAAAATTAGTAAGTCTACTATTGTTCTATTAGGTACTATACACACATATTAACATTATGGACAAGGTTGTGTGAGAGTTAAACAAAAAAACTCTCAGCAGCTTAATACAACAAAATTTCATTTCTAAAATATGTAGCTGGGAAAAACCTAAAGGTATATAGTTAGGGAGAAAAATAAAACCTAAAAAGAGATTTGTAAAAACTTAAGGTTACAGGCTTAATTCTTCCCTTTCCTGTTTTCTTTATTGATCAGAAACAGTTTTTGTTTTTCTTGAAAAATTTGAATTTGCAAATTAAACTACTAAAATATTAGCATACTCTATTCATATTAGGATTACTTATTTATTTAGTAAACAAGTTCTAAACCTTTATTTGACAATTAACATTTTTATTTATATTTTCTTTCCTTTTTAATAAACATAAGTTTTTAAACACTAATCATTTCAGCATGAATAGAAGTAATTATTATATGGGGAAATGGATATGTTACACATATTGACTTTTGTTGCAGTGTATGAACATAGAGATTTATCGACCTGGAAGATAAGGTCAATATTTGCCCAGAGAGACAATAAATCTAGATGTTCAACAAAATGCAAAGTCAATATTTATGTTAATACCTAGGTTTTGAATACCTGTCCAAACATCTCTAAAAATTTCTCTACGGTTTAATTTCTTGATCCTTGAGAAGCATGCAGTTGTAAATAGACCTTGAAACAAAGTTTGAAAATAAAACAGATAAATATCCATGAATGCTTCAGGAGTTGATTGGCATAAAATTTTATTACAGAGTCTTCTGCAAAAGAATGTGAAATTTTATTTGAAATGTACAAACATTATAAAAAGTATAAGATTCTTTAAAGTATAACTTTAGCTTTATAATTAACTAAGCAAATACAATGTATACATTAATAGACCTGAAACTGTAACATGCATAATAAAATGTTGCTTCTTCTAGATTCTGATTGTCACTTTTGTCTCTTTAGGCTTCTAGAGCATTTCTTTGAAAATATATCACACGCTTTTTAAGTACAATCCTCATAATCTTATTAATTTGCTTTTTCCCCAAGGCACAGCCGTTTTATTACCACAGCATGATTCATTAGAGCATTTCCCCCATCAAGAGTTACCTCTTATATATAGACTGCAAAGTATTGATTTCAGAAGCAAACTTTCTAGAAAAAACTTGCAATCATCAAAACAAAACTAAGAATCTTCCATCAGATTTCCTCCCTATGAACTTTCTGTCACTGGCTTAGCTACCTTTGAAATCATGTGAGCTAATCATTGCAAGGTTCATTTGTTTTTCTCTTTCTTAATCTTCTAGCTTTAATTCATAAGGAATGTCTGAGCCTGTGTACTTTTCTTTATCCTCATCCTCTATCATTGAAATGACCAATGACTTACTTTAGCAGGAAAATAGTAAGTTCTAGAACTAGAAACCACTATTAGAAACTAGACCTGAGCACGAATTCTATGTAGTCAATTCTAATATGAGGATAATTAATGACCTAGGACACAGTGTGGGGTGGGGGAAGGGGAGAGTAAAGAGAGGGAAGGGTGAAGGGGTGGAGGAAGGGATGAGCAGAGAGAGGGAAGGAGGGGGGAGGGATGACCAGAGAGAGGGAAAGAGAGGGGGGTGGGGGAAGGGGAGAGTAAAGAGAGGAAGAAGGCATGGGGGTGGAGGAATGGATGAGCAGAGAGAGGGAAGGAATGAGGGGTGTGGAGGGTCACGGTGTGTGACACACCTTTTCAGGGCAGGACAAAATTTACCTAACAAATGCAGTCACTGTAACCTGGATCTTTGTACCCTCAATAAAACCCTAACATTAAAATAAAAAAGAAAGAAAGAAGGAAAGAAACTAGACTCGAAAACTCAAACTGATGGACTAAGGACAAAGGTAGGCTGGGAGCAATTAACATGAGTGAATGTTGGTCCTACAAATATTTGTGAAAAGTACACTGCTGCATAGCTGCCACGGTTGCCATAGTCCATGGAGAATAAGTTTCTGATAGAGCAGCATTCTTAATCTAGGCTTGTCATAAAGAACATGCCAGGTAAAGTGAAGACATTGCTCAAAAAGGTTCTGAAATAGGTAAGTGCACTGGTTCAGAAAAGTCTATTCCAACTAAGCATTTGGAAAAAGCATTTAGAGTAGCAGCTACATTTTTATTTTACTACTTTCCGTGGAAACTGGACCTGTAATCTTAGAGATTAAGCTTCTAAGAAAACCCTAAAAAACTTTGTATAAATCACATTGAATATAAACATTGTATGAAAGAACAACCTAACACCCTAAACTGGAGATACATTGATTGCCCTCTACTTAGAGCAAATTGGAAATTTCTACATATATGAGATTAAAAATATAAAAGCTACTCTGTATATATACCACATATGAGGTCTGACAATTAAGTTGGTGAATTTGTCGTAGAAAAAATTGATACATACCTCGTTGGTGAATATCACTACAGTCACCTTCGAAACACTCCTCTTGGGAAGCTGTGCACTGCTGCCAGTGCCTAGTCCACCCTTCAAAGCAATTTTGGAACTCTTTATCTGGAATGACCAGCAGAGCTGTTATCATACAGCAAACAAAAACACACAACAACAGTAATGAATGCTGCTCAGCAAAACACCACCACACATAGACATAAACAGAGCTGTGAAACATTAGTATACCCAGGTTATGAAACCTTGCTGAGTTGTTTGTACAGTGGTGCTAATGGAAGCTCATGGTGGGAAGTTTGCAAACTTAATTGTCACATCTCCTCTGGTGAAAGCCCTGATGGACTTCAGAAAAAAAAAAAAAAAGTTCCAAAATTTATTCAAAGAGTGGACTAGGGGCTTGGTCACTATATAGTTTCCCAAGGGGAGTATTTTGAAGGTGACTATAGTAATATTTAGCAGTGAGGTATGTAGAACTTTTTCTAGGATGACTTTGTGAACTAATTATCAGATATCCTGTGTATATATGTGTGTGTACATGTGTGTATCTGATCTAATCTTTTATTGACTTTTGATGGTTCAGTTGGATATTTATATAATGCTAAACATTCAATTATTTAATTATTTTATGTGTATATATTCCTGGCAGTATTCACGCATCTCTCCATATCTAATGGGAAAAAAATTCATTTAGTGCTGAATATGAACTATTCTTAAGCTGTTTGCTGTTGTCTGGGCTTATTATGATATGTTTGACAGGTAGACTCTTCCTTATGAAGCTTATATAAGGAAAAATCTTAATAAAGCAATCATACAAAGACATGTCTATTAACAAGATGTACTGAAATTAAATAAAGAAAGTACATAGAGGACTTTAAAGCATATAACTGGGGAAGTAACCTAGGCTTAAATTAAAAAAAAAAAAGTGTTATTGGAACTGACATCTGAAAATTTATTATAACTGAGGTAGACAAAGTAAGTGAACTGGCAAAGAGTATTCTGGAAGAAGCAATATATTATTTAATAGCCTGAGATAGAAAGGAGCACAACTAATCAAATGAAATGAAAGAAGGCCCTTGGCTAGAACAATGCGAATGAGGGAAAAAATGATCTGAGATGAGGCTGAAGAAGCAGACCGGGAGAAAATCATTCACCTCTAATGTCCCTATAGCTTATGTCACATAGTTGTTTTTTTTTTTCCTCCTAAAGGAAAAGCATTTTAATCTGGAAAGTAGTATGATCAATTTTGAATTTTAGAAAATGCTCTATACAGAATGTATTAGAAGGGACAAGAATAGTTGAGGAGATATAGGTAGCAAACTGATTCCCTAGTCCATGCTAACATGGTAATAAATGGTGTTAGGTGGTGAAAAGTTGATATACTGGAGGAATATTTTGAAAATAAAATTGATAGAATTTTTGGACGACTGGAATGGAAGGTAAAAAAAAGAGATGTATCAAAGGTTGACTCCTTAGTTGATCTGAACAGGCGGTGGACTAATCTAGAAGAAATAGAAACAATTACAATTTTGGATGTGTGGAGTTTGAGATTCATTTGAGACATTCAGATGTTGGTGGAAGTTTGATGGATAGGTTGTCAGGTAGTATTTGCAGTTGGGGATAAATACACATGGATTAGAGTAAACAAAAAGGAAGGGTAGAGTGGGAAGAGGAGAGTAAAATCAAATCTTGCAAAAAAAAATTCAAGCATTTGAAGCCTGAATTGAAGAAGATACACTGGTAAAAGAAATTGAAGAATGGATCAAAAAAGAGGAAAATTTTTCATCAGATTTGGCAACATGGAAGGTCATTGGCAGAGTAATTCATTTTGGTGATATACTTGTAGGGGAGGCATTCAGGTGAGTTGGAAGAGTAAATGAAATACGAAAAAGTAGAAATAATAAATACAAATAACTCTTTGAGGAAGTAAAAGAAGTAGCAGAATGGGAGTAGGAAGCAAGTCTGGCTGCAGAGTCTATTTTCTCCGAGAATGCATTACCTTATTTGACCACAAAAGACTATTTTCTATAGCTGAGGGAGTTCCTGGAAATATTCTTTTGGGGTCTAACTTTCTCTGCACTAATAAAATATATATGGAGGTTCTTTTTTTTTTTTTTTTTTTTAAACAGAGTCTCACTTTGTCTCCCTCAGTAGAGTGCTGTGGCATCTAGCACTATGGCATCTAGTGCTATGGCATCTAGCTCATAGCAACCTCAAACACTTGGGCTTACGCAATTCTCTTGCCTCAGCCTCCCGAGTAGCTGGGACCATAGGTGCCTGCCACAATGCCTGGCTACTTTTAGAGATGAGATCTTGCTCTGGCTCAGGCTGGAAGTTGCGAGCTCAGGAGATCTACCTGCCTCGGCCTCCCAGAGTGCTAGTGAGCCACTGCGCTCAGCCCTGGAGGTTCATTTTGAATCAGTGATTCTTAACCATGGCTGAACATTCATTAACCTATAATGCTTTACAAATAACAAGATGGCTGAGCCATATGGTGAGAATGTCTGAGAGTGATTACTGGGGATTGATATATTTTTAAAAGGGTTTCATTCTAATATGCTGTTAGAATTGAGGAAAACTGCATTAGATTAGTTACCAGATCATTAATTAATAAAAGCCTAATGGCCTAAATTATAAATATTTATTCCAACGATATCTTAATAGTTTTGAACTCTGAGTAAGTATGTTTCTCTGCAAAAAAAGTGGAGCACTTATCAATTGGACAGGCAGTGAACATGTCGGGCAGTGATTGTTAAAACCATGATGACACGGAAAGCTTCATCAGTTTTCATTTGTCTTCTATGGATTTCTTTGATGCGGTAGGAACATGTCTTCTACCCTCTTGGTATGACACATTTTCATGTACCTGCTGACAGAGGTGATGTTTTCACCTGAAATAAACAGGAAAGACCCAGTGGTAAGAGAAAGGGAGGATACTGAGTCGAGGGCCTATTCCCCTTCTCTCCCACTAGTATGTGTGGATTCTCAGAGGGAATAGATTATGAAAATCCCCTCTGGATTGAGATCTTTATTCCTCCTCCTGATTGCCTGAAGGATGGTAGAAATTGGTTATAAAATTCTTCCATGGTGTTTAACCTGAAGGTTTGTTTATTTGTATGATACTTCTTGTAAAACAAAACTTAAAGCGACCTAAAATGAAGCCTAATATCAAGACAGAAAATACTTAAAACCTTAGTTCAGAATTCATTTACCATCAAGGGAGAATTCGCGTAGGGTTGTGCGGGCTCAGTGAAAGATTTTCCATTTTCAGTTGCCATTCTTTGTTACTGCTGTGCACTGCAGTGGCTGCTTTGGGACCAGGAGGTACAAAGTTTTACCCTTTTCCAAAGATAAAATGCATCTGACATCATAATACATCAACCACTGTTAAAAATGGTAACTTTAATTGTCATCATCCTTTTTTATAATTCCAGCAGGTTTGAATTGTAATCCATGGTGAGCTTGGTGAGAAGATGGCGCATACATAATTCACTTTTAATAAAACAGATATCTTTGATTTTCTTCTTCCTTATCATTAGGCTCTTAATACACTGTGCATGCACCTTTCGAAGTAGCTTCTATTCTATTGTCAAGAGAATTCTTTCTGTTCTCAGAGATGTACTAAAATAGTGCTCTTTCTTTCTTTTTTATTATAAATTGGTTTCCATGTATTGCAAATAATGGGGCAATGAATCCTGTACTTAGGGGTAGGAAATTTTAGAAATGCCACTTTTTTATATGTTTGTATTTACTTTTCTCCATGGGAATATCACATTTCTAGCCCCATCTCTAAAATGTATAAGGGTTTAATGTGTGTAAAAAAAGAAGTTTTATGCCATAAAATTAATCACCTTATGTTGATGAAACATATAAATAAAGAATAGTCATAGAGTACTCACTTATAATTAATAAAAATAAAATCAATAATATTTTACAGTGGTAAAAAAAAAAGCAAAGAGGAGTAGGCCTTACAATTTGGGTGTTTTTGTGAATAAAGATACAGTAGAACATTTATAAGTTGACCATCCAATGTGCTGGAACAAACTGGTCCACATACAGAGATGGTCAGTGTAAGGAAGTAGGCCTGTTGGACTGATACATATATATTCTTTACTTTCTTGTGCAGCTTTTATTAGAGAATATCGTGCAAAATCATATGTAACCAAACACAAATCCCACGTATAATGCCATACAAAATCAATACATTTACTGGTTTCTCAAGGTTTAATCATTCTCTTTTACAAGAATCAATCTTGGTCTGTTTCTTATTATTATAAAGATTAGTGTCTCCATTTTTTTTCAAGGGTCACTCTTTCTCCAGCCCTCTCAATGCTGGCCTTCCCCCGGGGAGGACCTGGGGCTATGGGGACCAGCCTGGTGATGGGGTTCATGGTGAAGTCAGGTATTCATTTTCTTCTTCTTCTCCCATAAAGAGGTTTCCTTTCTTCATGCTGCATTACTCAGGCTTATGGGCAGGTAATACAAGGCTCAATTTCTTACCCTCTTCAATGAATCTTTTCCTATTTTTTTCCACCCATATGCTATAATTTCTCACCTGAATTCTCTAGCTCTTGTGTGTGTGTGTTTAATTTGATTGTTCAAATTTATTTTTGTGTGAGGAAACAATTGCTTAAAAGTCCTCTTCCACTATATTGCTGGTGATACTCCAAATTAGCCAGGAGTGTAAGGGTAAGGGTTTATGGAGATAGGAAACTGTCTCTGAATTCCCTTCTTCATTGATCTATCCCTTTTCTCATACTGCACTATCTTAGTATTGTAGGATAAAATCCAACTCAAAATTTAAAAGACCTTTATGGAAAAATTATAATTATTTATATGCTTATAAATAATGAACAAATAGCTTAATGTAATATATATTTTAGCAAAATTTATTCCTTAAAATGTGTACTTTTTGCCAAATTCTTTGTAAACTGATTCTGAAATTAAAATAAGAAAATTGAAATTAGGGAGAGTTTGCCATAATAGATGTTGATAATTAAAGATGAATAGTGAATTTGACTGTTGAGGATAACTAATTTGGAATAATAGTGAGCCAAAAATGTAACATGGGGGTGTAAAATGGGGGTGTAAGTATTGACTAATGAATACATTTTCTGGGACAACTCCTCATACATTTCATAAAAATGTGATTTTTTTTTTTTATCCCACAATGTTTATAACAATAGACACAAATTTTAAGGTTTAAATACAGAAAGCAAACATTCAACTTTTATAGGAAAGGAATGGCATAAACTGGATTCAAGCCTCAAACTGGGAAATAATGCTCTGTGTCATCAGGAAATTTAAATTTCTTTATTTGCTATCTGAAAAAATGATGATTCTGAACAAATCCTATTAAGTAATGGCAAAGAGCCCTTATAAAAATGAGCAAAGGGCATAAACGTGATCATAAAATTCACTCATATTAAAAGTATGTGAATCAAAATAGAATTAAAATAAATTTGTATATGATTTATACCCGAAAGTTGAAAAAAATTTAAAAGTACGATTGTCAAATATGGATGTAGAGAGAGAAAAATTCTCAGGGTGTAGAAATATTATAATCACTTTGTGAAATAGTTCAGTATTTCTGATGAAGTTTGGCAACATACTAGAAATCTTCTTCATTAGTTGATCTCCAGAGAAATCTGGCATATTACAAATTCATTACATTAATTGCTTTTCATCAGTTAAATATGGGAATAACCTAAATGGTTATCAACAGAGAACAGGTAAATCCATAATGGCACTTAGTCAATGAAATGAGTATTACACAGAAATTAAGAATATGTATATATTTAGTCTACTATACAGAAATTAAGACTATATATATATATATACACAAGCACATATGTATTTATATTGAAACTATAATGCATACCTATATATTCACATATATATTCATACAGGTATCCATTATAGTTTCAAATATCAATAAGGATAAATGTGTGCATGGTTTGATTATGAAAATTGTAGAATATATGCTATATTGATGTAAAATTTAAAAACTAGAAAGCAAACTGCATACTGTTTGTAGGTACATGTATATATGTAGAAAAGTAAAATTAACATATTCTAGGAAGAACATGCCCTGGTTTTAGGAAATAATGATCTCCTGTAGGAAAGAACATGAAGAAAAACACTTGGGCGATAGTAAAGAAGATAACATTCAATTTTCTAGTTATGTTCTTCTTTTTACATAAAGTACTCTGGAAAATATCCTAAATATTTTAAATCAGAGTGATGGTCATAAGAATCCTCATTATATTATTATTTCCAACACTCTGTATAGTTAAAATACTTCATAATATGTCACCTGGAAGAAAAGAAAAGTTAAATCATGATATTAAAGGAAAATGACTTTAAAATGTTGCAAAATTTTCAAGTGAATGCTAGATTATGTTATCTCTTTTACTCATTTCAATTATCTCACGTGGAATGCTAATCTTGAAACCAGTAAAGCATTTAAGAGTAGTTTTTCAAAAATTCAATCTGCTATTGTACACAACAAAAACAAGGAAAATCTTCATTATTGATGTGACTTTTAGCTTTTGGAGACTCTTCATCTATGATTCCTACTTTCTTTACTAAATTTTGCATGGCAAGCAAGATAATAAAATGAAAACTTCAATGAATAAAAATATAAAAATTGAGGTTAAGCGTAAATTAAGTACCATTCATTATTCTGGCTGTGATATGTAATACACATTCTTTTGTAATTCGATGTATTTATATGTCTGATTCTTTGCTCCCCCCCCTTTTTTTTTTTTTTTGTAGAGACAGAGTCTCACTTTATTGCCCTCGATAGAGTGCCGTGGCGTCACACAGCTCACAGCAACCTCCAGCTTCTGGGCTTAGGCGATTCTCCTGCCTCAGCCTCCTGAGTAGCTGGGACTACAGGTGCCCACCACAACGCCCGGCTGCTCCCCCCTTTTTAAAATAGGCATTATTCTCTCTCTGTACTGCTAATACTCTTTATTTTATTTTCATACTTAGAATGTTGTAATTTTAAAAATACATAACAACTAAGACTCTTATAATTTTTTAGCTTTTTACTTTTTTCACATGACTTGTTTATGACAATGCAATTTCTGACACTAAGTCTATGTCATACTTATCAAAACACTATATATAATTTAACAGGTTTTCATGTTGTTTTTAGAATGTATATGTTTTATTTCTTCTTATCTAGACTGAATGTAAATGTTTTGTTTTTTCTTATCTAGACAGTCATAGAAACAGGAATTGGACTTGGCAGTTTCTTTTGGAGCACACATACTTACCCACTGTTTTGAGGAAGAGGGGTAAACAGTTAACATCACAGTTGCTGTAAGTTGGCTTATTCTCATTGAACATGGCAAAATAGAAATATCCTGACTGATCAACATTTCCAAATTGAGCCTTTCATCTTCTTGTTTCTGAAGTATGACTCTTGTATGTGCTCAATCTGTCTCTCGTATTTCAAATTTCAACAATAAATATTTGATTTTTGCAAGAGGTCCATAATAAACATTTAGCCACTGGTAAATTGCGAATGTGAAATACCACATGTGGTTCTTGTTTAGTATGTTGATATATATTCAACGTATTTATTTTGTTTTACAGCATTGACACAGCTCTTTCAATACATGGCCATATGTTTATATAATGGATCTTTCTATTTTTGTTCTAATAATTGTATAAGGACTTCTATCAGTTCATTTATTCAAGCCTTCTCCAACTATCTACTGAAAGCCCACTCAGTACCAGTCCAGTTCCAATTGCTGTGGATGCAAACTGAAAATCCAGTGGAGAACTAAGGTAATATTCGAGCGTGGGAGAATGTATCATTTCCTCCGTCTCTACCCAACCTTCAGTGGAAACTAGCTCAATTAAGATATACATTTTAGGCTTGTTCTTGGACATTCTAATTTTTAGAATACTTTTGCTAAGAGACGTCCTGAAAACACAGTATTAGATACTTCCTGCTTGAACAACTTGATTCATTGGTTGTCAAGCTGCTGGAAAGATGACTCTAATTTAAAATGGAATCAAAGAAATAATTCATACTGTTTGACTTCTAAAAAAAGTTAATGATAATGTGGCATAGACCCCCTTTTTCCCTACACCTCCCCACTAAGCACAAATATAAACTCTAGCAGTAACACAAGAAGCAACCAAAGGAGAACTCTGAAAGATGGAAGGAAGAAAACAAGCTTGTTTAGGACTGGAAAGGAAACAGTGTCAGGGCTTCTAATGTCAACCCACCCAACAGAGATACGCCACCCAAACCTGGCACTTTCCATCCCCCAAACTTAAAACCAGTCAGCCTAGGAAATTACAAATAATGAAAATACATCCAATAAAAGAGAAAATGACGCAGACTGTGAGAGCTGTGTTTGCAGCTTATTTGTTATACAAAATATTTGGAGACGTGCACATTATATACATCATAGCACAGAATAAATTATACATACACTTTGGTTTTTTACATTAATTAATTTTTTTTAAATTTCAGATTAGTATTGAGGCCACAAATGATTAGGTTACATTGTTTGCGTTTGTCAGGTAAAGTTCAGGTTGTAGCTGAGCCCTTCAACTACATTGTGCTGTATACCCTTACACGGTGCACCTTAAGTGAGAGCTAACCAATCCCCCGCCTTTCTCCCCTGTCCCTTTCCTTCCTTTCCCCTTCACCCCCCCCCAGATTTAATTATGTTTTTCTCTTGTGTGAGCATGTAGTTGTTTATCTATTGGTCTCATATTAGTATTGTGTACATTGAATATACTTGGTTTTCCATTCTTGTGATACTTTACTAAGAAGAATGTTCTTTAACTCCACTCAGGTTAATACAAAATATCTAATGTCTCCATCTTTTTATGACTGAATAGTATTCCATGATATACACATTCCACAGTTTATTAATCCATTCCTGAGTTAATGGGTACTTGGGTTAATTCCACGCCTTGGCAATTGTGAATTGAACTACAATGAACATTCTAGTGCAAATGTCCTTATGGTTAAATGATTTTTTTTTCTTTTGAGTAGATTCTCAGGAACCAAATGGAAGGTTTACTTTTAGCTTTTGGAGGATTCTCCATACTTTCTTCCATAGTGGCTGTATTAATTTGCAATCTCACCAGCAGGGTAGAAGTGTTCCCTTCTCTCGACACACACGCCAGCATCTGAAGCTTTGGCACTTGTGCTGCGAGCTATTCTCACTGGGGTTAGGTAATATCTTAGGGAGGTTTTGATTTGTATTTCTCTGTGGATTAGGGACTATGAGTGCTTTGGTGTGTGTTGCTTGGTCATTTTCTGTCTTCTTCAGAGAAGATTCTGTTCATGTCTCTTGCCCACTTATAAATGGGATCGTTTGCTCTATACTTTGTCATATGGCTGTATATTCCCATTGCATGTTAAGGAGTAACTGATTAGATGGAGAATTTCCAATGAACTATGGTCTGTGGAAAAGGATTTGGAACAAAATGAAAACCACATGGAATATCATTTTCAATTACAATGTAGAATTTAGGAAGTCTCCAATTTTTTTCTTATTTATCAGTTTCCAGACTAATGAATTTTGATGCAATAGCTTGTGTTATATTTATCTTCAATATATTCCCTTTCGATCAGAAAAGCATGTCCTAACTTTAAATTTTGCTATGCTTGACTTTAAGTTAAAATGTTTCCAAATTTTTAATTTTTTTAATATTGTGCTCATAACACATATTAGGTTTGTGCTTTATGGCATGCTTCTAATCTTCCATGAACTTTCATGAGAGTTTTGAAGTTTATTATGTCAAATCTATCTAATGTTTTAGATAGGGATACCTTTAGATAGGGATACCTTAAAGATTTTGAAAGTACATATCTATTTTTCTACTTTCTTAACTTTTTATGACATTCCTTATCTTTTCTTTGAGTATACCTGTATTTTTCAGAGATATGTTTGCTAGTGAAATTTACTAACTACACTATTTAGATTAAAGTTCTCAAAACTTGAATACAAAATTTAGTTAAAATTCTTAAACGTAACAAGGAGGTGATTCTTAGAAGAAACCTCCTGGACATGGCATTTTTCTATAATTTTTAGTGATTCCTATATTTTGACACCTTTATTTGAATTCATTTTTAAAAGTTCTAATCTCTGTAGATAAAGATAAAATGTCCAGAGGATTCCATTGTGCTATTGTACATTATGCAGTTAAAATACAGGCAGAATGTGGACACAGTTAGACTGAGTTTAAGTTGTTTCTCATTCAGCTTGGTTATTCTCCGTCCTCTGATCCGAGCAGAGTTACTAGACATGAAGTAGGGTAGCCGGCAGAATATGAGGCTTTCTCATGCTTTGCTTTGACACTGTGGTTGTCTCCTTTTTTAAAGTGGGTTAATGATAGGTTAAAAGAAAAATTATTCTTTGAGATAACAATCTGTATCAACTAATTCAGGGTGCATTTTGCAGTCCTTGAAAGATGAGAAAGGGGGTGGCGCCTGTGGGTCAGTGGGTAGGGCGCCAGCCCCATATACCGAGGGTGGCCGGTTCGAACCCGGCCCTGGCCAAACTGCAACAAAAAATAACAGGGTGTTGTGGTGGGCACCTGTAGTCCCAGCTACTTGGGAGGCTGAGGCAAGAGAATTGCCTAAGCCCAGGAGTTGGAGGTTGCTATGAGTTGTGACACCAAGGCACTCTACAGAGGGCGACGGAGTGAGATGCTGTCTCTAAAAAGAAAGAAAGATGAGAAATGTTGAGTTTTGTCCTATCTTAGAGAATGTGTATTTGGAAGAATCTCACAATGATCCAGGATTTGTTCCTGAATTCCTTCCTGAAAGAACTTGGAAGGATTGCTGAGAGGAATGAAATAAGTCAAGTGACTCTGCTTTGCTCTTCCCATCTCTGCATTCTTTCTTTTTTAACCAGGATTTTTCTGTCTTCGTTTTAGAGGGCCATTCCTCGAGAAACAGAGCATGCTGAGCATAATTTACTCTTTTCTTGATGACTCAGGCTCATCGTAATGAACATCGGTTAGCATACTCAACAGTATTAGAAAGATGCCCTTAAGAGCCATTAAGGAATGCGGTACTGTTTGCCCTGACTTACTAAGTGCTCCCAGATGACCTAGATGTTTCAGGCTGCAGTCGCTTCTCAGGATAATGTACACTAAACAAAAAGTACTTTCTTGAGGACTGCAGGAAGATATGTGTGAGCCTAGATCCAAACACGACGCTGTTGCCTCATACCTGACTCTGTTCTCTGTAGTAAAACTTCTCCCTAACTTTTTAATCTGCCACATAAGGTCTCATTCCAAACCTATTGCAGGGCCTAAGTGGCCATTTCCAGGAGTAATAAAATAATTTTTTTTATGCCAAATGTAATCATAAATGCAGTGGGCAGAATCACCAAGTGCACAAAGCACTTGGTGCTCATAATAAAAAAATATAAATACAAAAAACACTCCAGGTAGACCTCTATCTCTCCAAAAATCTTAATCTTAGTTGAAAACTTAGTTTTTCAAAGTAATATACTCTCTGAAAAATATTTGTCACACATTTTTTCATCAGGGTTTTCTTAGTTTCACTTTACGAAAGCAAACATCACAGGAAGGTTTTAAAAAAATCTATCATTTTTTGGGTGGTGCCTGTGGCTCAGAGGAGTAGAGAGCCAGCCCTATATATAGGAGGTGGTGGGTTCAAACCTGGCCCTGGCCAAAAACTAAAAAAATCTATCATTTATTATTATAAAGTACATTGTTTAAATTTTTTTCATTCTGATGTCTTCTTAAGGAACTCAGGTTTTTTGATGGGGGCAAGAGTCAGAGGAAGAAAAATATAATTTCAAAGATTCAAATATTTTGGAAAGACAGTGGAGTATTAACAGTGGGAAACTTGAACCTTCATAAAAAGGTATTGTGAGGACACTGGGCACTTGAGGAGCAAGAGGAGAACCACAGGAAAGAGAAAGCAAGAAAAAAGGCAATCCTGCTTCAGTAAAGATTATTATTTTTTTTTTCTGATTTACTTCTTAGGAACATACTCTACTGTAAGTATATATAATTCATTATATAGACTATACACATATTGCAATGGAATAAGTAGATCCTATTCGAATGCATTAAAACAGCTTTTTTAAAAAGGGATTCCACATTTAATTTCTTATGATTTAATAATAATTTGATTTTCTAATTAAAGAAGTTTTCATAGGACTATCAACACAGGCTTTTTAAAAAATGTGTGGTACTCTGTAATTCCTGTTTCACAAACATTATATATGCTTTATTAAAATGTTCAAGGGAATTTAACTTTCAAACTGATTATAATTATAAAGTTTCCTAATACTCTTTTATTTTTCTAAATCATCTGTGTGCTTAGTTAGAAATGGTTATCTTAGTATCACACTGAACTTCAAAGGTGTTAAGGTGAAAAGATTTTAGCCACTAAAATTATAGGTAATGCACTAAAAAATAACAACATTAACATATTATTGAGAACACAGTTACATAAATCTCACATATGCATAATGGTTTATAGTTTTAAATTTAAATTTTTTAAATGTGCATTTTGATTCTTCTAAAACCCTGCAATATAGAAAATAAAGATTTACTTCATTTTTAGGCACAGATCAATAAGTGTAAGGCCCAGAAAAATCAAGATTTTTAAAGATGAAACAGTACATTGTAAATTCATAACTACAATTTAGTTTAGTTTTGGAAAACTGATCTTTTTACAAGAGCACTTAACTCTGTGTGCTAGAGCATGTATCATCTATAAAACTAAAAACATTTACGTTATTTGTGAAGCTTTAAATATGAAAAAGCAGTTTTATACAAAGTATGAAATGTAAAAATAAAATATGAGGGATTTTTTTTTTTTTTTTGCAGTTTTTGGCTGGAGTTGGGCTTGAACCCACCACCTCTGGCATATGGGGCCGGCGCCCTACTCCTTTGAGATACAGGTGCTGCCAAAATATGAGGGATATTTTTCATATGTTTGAAGTACAGATGAATTTTTACGGTTCTATGAAGTCTAACAGTTAAGTTCATGAATTGATGCTAGAAAAGGTGCTACATACCTTATTTCTGAACATCACCAGGGTCACCTGTGAAGGCCTCACCTTGGGAAGCTATGTGCCAACACAATTGCCTAGTCCACCCTTCAATTTTAGAACTCTTCTTCTGGAATGGCCATCACAGCTCTCATATTACCCTTTATTCCTGAATGTCATGAAAATGTCTTCATTTGTTTGTTTATTTTTTGAAACAGAGTCTTACTCTGTCACCCTGGGTAGAGTGCCATAGTGTCATCCTATCTTACAGCAACTTCAAACTCCTGGGATTAAGCCTCCCAAGTATCTAGGACTACAGGCACTAACTATGGCACCAAGCTAATTCTTCTATTTTGAGTAGAGACAGGGTCTTGCTCTTGCTCAGGCTTATCTCAAATATGTGATTTCAAGCAATCCACCTACCTGGGCCTCCCAGAGTTCTAGGATTACAGGTGTGAGCCAACATGCATGGCCAAAATGTATTCTTTACAATATTTCCTTTATCTTTACATAAAGAAAAAAGTCAATGGGGGCAAAAGAGATGAGTAGGGAGGGTGTTACAGTACAGTTATAGGGTGTTACAATACAGTTAGGGAGTGCCATTTGAGCTGGTGCATTGTTGTGATTCCAGAATCATGAGTTGTTGGAGAAAAGTTCAGGTCATTTTTGTCTAACATTTTGTGCAGCCTTTTCAGCACTTCTGAATAGTAAACTTGGCTGTTTGTCCAGTTGGTATAAATTCATAATAAACACTCTGTCAGATATCAATAAAAGTTAACATCATTTTGACTCTTGCTTTGGAGTGATGGAATTTTTTTGATTGTGGAGAATTGGCCGACTTCCATTGTACACTTTGACAATTTGTTTCAGGGTCTTATCAGTATGACCCATAGTTCATTGCTAGTGATAGCATGGCCCAAAACATGTTGTACCTCTCCAAAACATCTTGGTAAGCCTTGATTCACCTTTCCTTTGTTCATTGGTGAGATCCTCTGGGACCAATTTTGCACACATCTTTCTCATGCCAAGATTTTCACTTAAGATTTACCTGTTTTTCTATCAGTGTTTACTTGGCCTACTAAGCTGCTCACAGTCAGCCAATGATTTTTGACACACAAACTGACAAATTTTTTCATGTTTTTATCAGTTCTGCTAATTACTGATTGCCCTAACCTTTCATCATCTGTGACACCTTTTCTCCCCTCAAAAAAATGTTTAATCCATTTTGCACTGCCATTTTTTTTCATGGCATTATCTCCATAAACTTTGACTAACATCTCCCTGATACTGCTTTCTGTCTTGCCAAGTTTAACAAGAAATTTAATATTTGTTCATTGCTTTAATTCAAGCTCTAACATTCTCACATGAGCACACAAAAACACTCAACACAAATAATGAATGCCACTCAGCAAGGTATTGCCACACAGCAACACTGACATGGCTGTAAGACACCAATATACCAAGGTTATGAAACTTTACCAAACTGTTTGTACAGTGCTGGCAACATAAGGACATGGTGGCAAGCTCTTGAACTTAATTGTCAGACCTGATAAGTATACTAATTATTTTAAATAGATAGCTTTACATCAGACATGTCCATTAACAGAAATATTAACATTCTTATTTTTCATAGAAAAAATTGATTATAAATCTGTGTTCACATGCTATTTATATTGTTTCTTTTAAATCTAGTGTTTAGCTGAATGCTTAGAAATGATTATAACTATTGTTATAAATGTTAATAAATAGTTTTGTCTATTTTTATTTATTCCAGATCTCTACCTATTACTCCTTCACATTCCACATATGTAGCATAGCTAGGTCATTATGAAAGTTTTGAGACAGACTAAGTTATGGTCCATAACAGTGTTATTTCTGATTTACCCATGCAGGTTTCAAATAGCTTTACTTGTGTTGCTGGGAGGGAGAGCTCATTTGCTTCCATTCAGATTTTATATTTCTTGATTTTTGTGTATCCCAAAACTTTTGTAATGACCAATCTATATTCTTTGAAGTATTCTACAAACTTCTAGTACTTTTGGCATAACCAGAACATCCAGAATTTCAAATATTGATTCAAATGTCAATCTGCACAAGAAACCACAGCAAAAATAAAACAAAGAAATAAACAAAATAACTTAATAAGGCTAAAAGTCATAGGATAAATAATTATCTGGCAAATGGGTAGAGGTACAAATCGAAGAATGTAGATAGAGAAAATACCTAACCAAAGAAGAAAAGTTTGTCATTCTTATAAGGGTTAGCTTAGTCCTTTTAGACTTTTAGGGAATAGATATTATCACACTATAGGATATGGTTCCAGAGTAGGAGCTGGTAAAATGTGGCCCCTGGGTTGGCAACCTGTTTTTATAAATATTAATAAAATTTTCTTGAGACACCTGTTCATTTATGTATTATCTGTGGCTACTTTAGCTCTCCAATGGCATAGCTGAGTAGCTGTGACAGAAAACAAAAATATATGGCTTATTTCAGCCCTTTGGGGCAGAAAGCACAGAGAACTATGGAATTTTGCGTTAAGTAGTTATGGTATTTCTGATAACAAAATCTGGTAAATGTAATATTAAAAAGGTACAGACCATCATGAAAATTTGTAGTTCATAACTGGCCACCACCTTTGCATGCCCTTTCTATTTTTTCTGTTTGTTTATCATAAAGGGTAGAATCAAAAGCCTCACTTTCACTGGTGAACCATTTCTATCAATACAGTTAGATCCATGTGAGATGAATGTGAAAGAACTTTGCTGTTTGCTACTAAGGGACCTGATAAATAAAGCAACTCTGCTTTTAAATATAAATGAGAAATCTAAAGAAAATATTAGAGAAATAATTCTTTAGAAAACTTACAGAAAAATTCTGTCTCAGATGGCTTCACTGGTGTTTTATATCAACTACCTTAAAATGATATAAAAGTAATGTCATAAAAACTCTTTCAGAAAAAGGAAGAGGAAAGGATACTTTCCAATTCATTTCATGACATATTATCCTGATACCAAATCCAAACATAAACATTACAAGACAAAAAGAAAAAACTACAGTCCAATACAGACATGAACAAAGTCATGAAATTCCTTAACATGTTAGCAAATTAAACTCAGCACTATAAAAATAAGGATAATACATCATGTCCAAGTGAGATTTATTCCAGGAAAGCAAGGCTGATTTAACATTCACAAATCAAGCAGGGTAATCTACCATAGTAACAAAGCCAAGGACATTTATAGGATCATCTTACATGCAGAAAAACATTTGTCAAATTCAACACCTATTTATGTTAAAAAGATGTGCAGCAAAATAGGAATGGTAGAAAACTTCCTCAATCTGGTCAAGAAAATTTACAGAAAACTTTATTTCATCTTATTTAAAGATGAATACCACATGCTGTACTACTTTTATTCAACATTTTACTCAAGTCCTAATTGGCAAAAAGACAAAAAAAAAAAAAAAAAAGAGAGAGAGAGACACACACACACACAAAATAGAAAGCAAAAGGTAGAACTGTATTCACAGATTATGTGTGTGTGTGTGTGTGTGTGTGTTTGTGTGTACGTACATGAAAACTTGTTGTTCATAACTGGCCATACCTTTGCATGCCCTTTCTGCATTTTTTCTGTTTGTTTATCATAAGGGTGAAATCATGAGGTATTATCCTGTTACAAAGTCCAAACACATATGTTTGAATTTGGTATCAGGATAATATCTTATGATTATATCTCTACCCACACATGCATATAGAAAATTCTAGAGAACCTATAAAATAATTAGAACTAATTATTAATAATTTAATAAGGTTTTAGGTTTTCAGGCTTTGAGGTCACTATAAAAATCAAGTCAATTTCTTTATATTTAACAATAACAATTGAAAATCAAAATACAATTTACAAAAGTGTTAAAAAATACTTTGACCTTAACTATAAAGTATTTTAACAAAAGTGTTAAAAAATACTTTGACCTTAACTATAAAGTATCCGTACAATTAAAACTAAAAATCATTGATGGTAGTTGCTGAAAGGACCTAAATAAATGGAGAGACACACCAGTTTCCTGGATTGGAAGACTCTATCATTTAGTTGTCACAATCCCCAAATTAAAGTGGAGATTCACAATAACCCTATTTTTGCTCTCAGAAAGCTTTCTGCAGAAATTGCCAACCTGAAAATGATATTGGTAGAATATAAAGGTATTGAACAGTGAAAGAATTTTAGGCAAATATCAGCTTGCAAATTTGCCATAAAGTGAGAACAAAGAATGTTGGATTATCATAGACTAGATGGACAAATAGATCAGAGAACAGACTAGAGAGTAGAAAATAATCCCATGCACATAGTCAACTGATTTTTGACAAAAGCACTAATGCAATTCATTGGGCAGTGGTGGGGGAGTGAAGGAAAAATCTTTACAAGTAACAACACTAGAAAACTGATTGTGCATCAGAGGGGGAGATCTGACTCCTACCTCAGGCCATCTCATGCCATATACGTGTATAATATTTATCAATAATGAGTCACATCTACATGTAAAAACTAAAACCAAAAATTTTCGAAAGAAAGCATAGGATTATAGCTCATGACCTCGAGGCCAGCAAAGTTTTCTTAAGATTTATACACTCAATATTAAACATGAAAGAAAACATAGACTACATGATAATTAGAAATTTCTGCTCACCAAAAGACACAATTAAGAAAATAAACAGACCCACCACCAATTGGATGAAGTGAATAGAGTAGCTACAAATTATTATCCAGAATGTTTCCAAAGGTAAACAGTTCAAGTAAGAAAAGATAAAAAGCCTTTAACAAACTTCACACATAATCATAGTTACCAAACATATAAGTAATGAGGAAAATTAAAAACGCAGTGAAATCCTAATAGATAACTGCTATGATGGTTAAAATTAAAAACAATAATTCCAAATACTGATATGAGGGCAGAGCCAGAGAACTCTCATACACTGCTAATGGAGGTATGAAATTGTATAATCTTTTTCAAAAAACATTTTTGCAGTTGCTTTTAAAAGTAAATATACATTTTCTCTGTAACCAAGCTGTAACAGAACCCAATCAAAAGACAGGAGCTACAAACGAATTTGAATAGGAATAGCTTAGCATAAAGAATTACCTGAGGGGGCAATGCTTGTGGCTCAAAGGAGTAGGGCGCTGGCCCCACATACGGGAGGTGGCGGGTTCAAACACAGCCCTGGCCAAAAAAAAAAAAAAAGAATTACCTGAGGTTTGGAGTAATGGGGTTTGGCTAGTAAGAGGCAAATAAAATTCTAAGGAGTACAAGAATGATAGACATAAAGAATAGCCATTTCAGGTGGCACCTGTGGCTCAGTGAGTAGGGTGCTGGCCCCATATACCGAGGGTGGTGAGTTCAAACCCAGCCCTGGCCAGCCTGCAACAAAAAAAATAGCTGGGCATTGTGGTGGGTGCCTGTGTTCCCAGTTACTCGGGAGGCTGAGGCAAGAGGCTAAGCCCAGGAGTTGGAGGTTGCTGTGAGCTGTGTGATGCCATGGCACTCTACCGAGGGCATTAAAACTAGGCTCTGTCTCTAAAAAAAAAAAAAAGAAAAAAAGAAAGAAAAGAAAATAGCCATTACCCATAAGGCCAAGATAAAGTATCCACAAAAGAACCCTTGTTCTCTCTCAGCCTAGGCTGAGAGTTAACTTTATTGTAAAGCAAGACAACACATGAGATGTCAGAGACCCTCGCTAAGATACTGTGCCTAAGCAAGTTGCTGTAAATATGCCTCTGGAGTGCCAGGGGAAGCTGTCACCAGAAAGCTCTATGTTTTGGTATTTTGCTCAAAGCCACTTAGGAGAGTGCTGGGGGAAGCTGCCACAGAAAGGTGCTGAGTGCCCAGCAGGAGCCTGAGAAGAGACAAGCACCTGAACCAACAAGAACAACCTCTTCCTTCATCGGGATCTTGCACGGACACATTGCATGTCAGTTAGTAGAGGGAAACAATATAGAATCCAAGTTATATTACTACAGACCTGGAAAGGAAAAAGAGATTTGGAGATGAGCAGTAATAAATTGGTAACTGACACACAAGCCTTTCCAACTCTGTGAGAATTGAAAAGTCTTTACAAAAATGATTTGTAGAAAAATATTTATATCAGATTTATTATGAATAATGCCAAACTGTAAATGTCATACAGTAGAAAACTATTTAGAAATAAAAGGGAATGAAGTTTAAAATTCAACAACATGGATACATCTTTAAATTATTATATTGAGCCAAAGTTGCCAGATACAAAGTATAGGCAATCAGATACATTTTAAAGTCTTGAGAGAAAATTTTTTCCATAGTGACTGATCAGTAAAAAGGATTTGTCATTCAAGTATTGAGATGGAAAAGACTGTGTGGGTGATACCTGTGTTTCAGGTTCTTGGTCTCCGTGATTCGAAGAATGAATCCAAGGACCACAGATCAGTGGCAAGATAGGATTTATTCTAGAAACAAATACAAAAACTTACAAAAACCAAAGTTCCCGGCAGAGAGAACCCAGGAACTTTCCTGCTCCCTCTTGGAGGTCCGTCTTTGTGTTCTCAGGGTATATACAGTGGCTGAGGTTGTTTTGTCTGAACTCAATGTTGACTTTTAGGGAGTGGGTCTTGGTCAGTTACAGCCAGCTGTCCAATGAACTCTCAGGCCTTAGAAACTTACATGAAACTCACCACTCCAAAGTGCACAGGGAGGAGACGGGAAGGCCCAGTGTTTCCCCTACAGGTGTCCGACCCTTCCATCCAGCTGGTTCCTCCTGATGTTGCAACATCAACATCATCAAGGCTAAGGCAGCAGGCTGTGCGCCACTTATTCTGTATCATGGGAAATAGGATTTGGGGACAAAATCAAGAAATATAGATAACAATGTGGCATTTGACTAAGAGTACGTGCTAAGCAAGAAGGCTGTGGGAGAAATGGATTTGAATACACTTCAGAATTTTAGAAAAACACATTTCTTTAAATTTTATGGGATCAAAAATGGTAGACATATACTTTTTTTTTAGCCCTTTTTTCCTTAGGAATTACATATATGAGTTTGGGCATGCACATGTACAAATTTCTCCACACTTCAGAAAAAAATCGAGATATCACAGTTAAAAGAATGTTCTACTATGACGTAGTGAATTTAATGTTTTATTATTTTATGAAAACACTTAAATACATTTCCCAGGCATAGCAACTTGATACTTGGTGAACATTGTGGGTGGATATTAGGGAAGTTAGGATTATGGCAATAGAGTTAGATTGATATAATAATGGAATGATTGTATGAAAGTTTGTGTGAACAGGGTCAGTATGCAGGAGAGGTCATGAGTCTCCAAAAAGAACACACCATACTGGGGGCTTCATGAGACAGCTTCACAAACATCGAAGGACATCAGGAAAAGGTCTGCGAGGGCCTAGCGGAGTCAGAAAAGACCCCAGGAAAAAGGTCTGCAAGAGCCTGGCTGGGGGCCTGAAAAGGCTTAGGAAGCCGTTTTAGGACAACACGTGCATCTGATTCATTGAGCAAGAAAGACTAATTCTTTGGGTGTGAGATAAGAGGATTCAGCCTTGTTCCTCCCTGCTCCCGAAGATGAGTGAGGCATCAACAAAGGATTAACTGGGTGGCTTCTAGTTTCAAAGTCCATTTCCTTTGTTTTCTGTAATCCTGTTTGTGATTGTATGTATCTTAAGAAGTAAAAGTAATAAAAATAGCTAAAGGGTTATTGGGTGGGTGATCCAGACTTAGGGCAGGAGAAACCACAGAAATGATGTATGTTGTTGCTGCTGCAAACACCCACTAACTAATCAAGAGAAATAATAAAAACCGAGAGCATCTGGAGTTTGAGGTCTTCCCTGTCTCTGCCATGAGGGCGTTGACCTCCCGGGCCCACTCTATAAATTCTACTCTGTTTCCATTTTCTTTCTTTATTTTCCTCTTTCTCCCATCACTGCTGAGCATTGGGGACACTCGGGACATGTGAAGGCTGGCTTCCTACACACATTGGATCATTACTTCCACAATGGTAGCTTTTTTCTATTTCCTTGTAGAAGATGTGGTGAGGTATTACTATGAACGTACTCATTGAAATATGCCTGTCCAGTCCAGAACCTTAAATGGAGATCTTTTTTCTGAGCTGGTTTCTTGTTTAATAACCTGTAAATGAAACTGTTATTGCTTCTTTGCCTCTCATTTATGAGCGCCCTCATTTGCCCAAAGACAACAGTGGGTTGTCTTTGTCAGACAATAAAGGTAGAAAAAGTTTTTAAGCTTGTCAGGGATTTATTGACATAAATGAGAAATAAATTGGGTCAAAATTAATGACAATAGTTTTTCTTGTAGGATAGGAGAAAAGTTTTAAAAATGATGGCTCATTTTAAGATATATGATTCTGCCTTGGAACAATGCTTCCTTCTGTTACAGTACTCTGGATTTGACGTTTATGCACTCCTATACTGTAGTTTTATGCTGGTTAAGAAAAACAACAATAGTGGGCTAGGTAAAAAAACAAAGGCCATTTATCTTGAAATTCAGCTTTTAAAAAGTTTTGTGCCATTCTATGATCATCAAAACATAGTAATCTGGATTTAAGAAATCTTTTGTTCATTACCAAACTGAATCTGTGGAAAGCAGGAGCATGATAAAATGAGTGATTATCAGAAACCAATCAGGTTTGTATTGTTCGTAGTAATTTTAGCAAATACGCAATTTGAAGCTTATTACTCCCTTGTCTCTTAACTGCGGATAAAAAGGAAATTGAATCTGTAGAAAACATAAGGTCATTTGATACCTCAAATTTTAAAAAGCCCCTTTTGAGTATTTTGGGTAATAATAACCAAGTTTCTCTAATTGAAGAAAACTCACCACTTATGCACGTACAGCTAATTAGTCTGAGAAATATTGTTAATGTTTGAGTTGAAGCAGCAAATATTGACTGAAAGGGCCTTGGATCTGCTAATGCTGAAATACTATAATTCCTGGCATTTTTATTTGTGACCTACATTCTCATTTTATTTTAGTATTAGGTGATCAAATTCTAAGTTATTTATCTTTTTTGTTTTTCTTGTTTATAGAAAAGCTTAATGTCCAGATTTTAGCACTGAAAGACTTATAGTTTCTAATGCTTTAATATCTTTCAAAATAAGAAAAAGAGTATAAGTAGAGTCAAACGCATTGTTGGTTGAAATGCCACTTTAGCAAATGGGGTTTGAGTTATTTCGATAATAGATTTAGTAAGAGTAAGGGAAAGTAGATTTAAGAGCTAAAACACTTTTAATGACTTTTTAGCAACTCCTGTTTCTTTTGGGCAGAGATGTCTCAGGGAAAGATCACGTGCTAAGAATTTTGATAGCTGATCCTGCCATGGAGAACTTTATAAAGATGAGGTTCTAAAATTCAACTTCTATCCTACCTGCTAAAGTTATTATTTTTTACTTAGCACTTACTTTGATGTTTCTCATCAGTATTGACAAAGGTGCTTAGGAGACACAGCTGAGAACAGCTTAGATGTTTCACACAATCATGTGGAGGCTATAAAATATCATCACTTTTGTGTTGAGTGATTACTGACCCAATTTCCAAGAAAATTAACTTCAGATAAAGGTAAATACCAGTGTATATTTTGTTGAATTTTTGTTCAACTAATATAATTAATCAGTGAAGTGTTAAAGTTTTGAAGGAAAATTAACATTCATGTTTGAAATAGAAAAAAGAATAGAATAGAAAAACCAAAGAGCCAATTTCCTAAGTTTTTTTTTGAAAGTGAGCCTACTTTGCTACCATGGGTAGAGTCCCATGGTGTCATAACAACCTCAAAACTCTTAGTTTCAAGTGATTCTCTTGCCTCAGCCTCCCGAGTATCTGTGACTACAGGGGCCCATCACAATGCCCAGCTATTTTTAGAGATGGGGTCTTGCTCTTGTTCAGGCTTGTCTTGAGTTCCTGAACTCAGGCCATCCAAGAGTAATCCATACAAGAGTGCTAGGGTTATAGACCTGAGCCATGGCGTCTGGCCCCTAAGTTTTATCAAGTGAACCTACCCTGTTTCCCTGAAAATAAGACATCCTCCAAAAATAAGACCCTCTTACAGGAAAGATAAGACGTCTCCTGAAAATAAGACCTAGCACATCTTTGGGAGCACACCTTAAAATAAGACACTGTCTTATTTTCGGGGAAACAGGGTATGTATATTGAGTAGTCCTAAGCCATGGGTCATATGTGGTGTGTGCCATGCATTATGTTGGCAAATTGATTTTTATTAGCTACCTTAGACCTCTAACATAAATTTGACAACTTCATTTTGCTGCTGGAAAAGTGAGATGACTTAGAAGTGCTCAGGTTGTGTATCTTTTATGGTTAACACAGAACAGTCAGGAAGTTAGCAGCAGTTTCTGATTTTCCAAGCTTTGTAGAAACTTGGGTTCTGAATTCTGACCTTGGGTGGTTTTCGCAAAGTGAAATCATATGATAGATGCTTTATTTTTCAGACTAGAAAGCTGTACTGATTGATGAACTGCTCCAAGTATTTTGAGAGAATTGAATGTCCTCAGAGTTTTAATCTAAAATATCAATTCAGAGTTTTACATCGAGCTTCCAACTCTTTCCTATTTCCCTACTGACTCCTTGTTTGCACAAATAATTTTTCTGCTTAGAGTTACTAGGTAATCCAGTAGCAGTGAAGACTACACATATGGATGAAAATAAATGAAGGAATTTTATTACATTTGAGATCTAAACTCTTAAATTTCTTATGACTTATGCTTTAGATGTTTTTCATTTCCTTTTTTTAGTTTTGGTAACTGAATATGGTTTTATCAATCTTCTATAATATAATAGTATTTAAAAGTATGTGGCAATACATATAAGTTTACTATATTATCAAGTGACTGTTATGTTTCCATTTTAGCCATTTTCCTAGTTTTACATTTCTTATATGATAAAAATGGCTCACTTCACTGTAAAATTTTATTTTGCCCAAGAACACCATCATTTTTGAAAAAAAAAATGTACTATTAGGACCTGATCCTTTTAAACTTTAGTGGCAAGTGTGCAAGTGGAAGTAAGTTATGTTTTTAAGACTATGCATTTTTTACATGGAAATAATAATGTGTGTGATTTTCCATTTTTTTCTCTACATCATATCCTAAACAAAGGAAGGTACCTACTTTCTACTTTTGAAAAGAAAATAACGTTTTTGTCCTCAAACGTTTTAAAGTTAACAAATGCATGATGGAAAAATGGAGAAGTATAAGCTGCAAAGAACACAAAACAATCCATTCCACAGTTACAAGCCATTTACAGTGTGATGCATCTTTCTGAGTCCTTATGTGTGTATAAACACAACTAAGGAGGCTGGGCACTGCTGATACAGCAGCAGATAACCAGAAATCTCATAGTGTGAACCTCCTTAAATCCAAAGAACAAGTTCTCACAATATAATGCACAAGAGATGGTTTTACAATTCTATTACAATACCCATATTACCTAAATTTTATAAAAATTTTACTACTTCTACTTTTACATATAGCTGGTACTTCTAAACATCTATTATGCAAAGACTAGATGTTCCACATAGGAACTTGACTACTATTTAAATAATACCATTAAACACAACCATACAAACAAAGGTCTAATCCCATGTAGCTCCTGACTATGACCTTCTGCCTGGATTACTACCTCCTCCTTTCTTCTCTTCATCATCAGTACAGTGGCCAAATTCAGATATCTGTGATACCTGAGGAAATTAAACAAGTTTATATCCAGAAGTCACTTACAGAGGACAAGCTTGCTTATCAATTTCAAAACAAAGTGTATAAAATGTGATAAACTTTGCCACACATTGGCAACCTTTTAAATATATCTAGTTATGAGATGTTGCAAAATTAGGGCTCACTTGCCTATTATATAGACCTTGTACACAGCAAAGCAAAATACACATACAGAAAATTGTTTATTTGAAATTGTCCACAGGAACCCACAAAGGAAATTATCTTTTGTATATTATTCCTTCTCGTGTTCTCCCCACCAACAAATAATATCAATAGTAGTATACTGGTCTTAGAAGTGGGTTTCTCTTTGAAACCATCTATGGCCAGTATACATGTGTGTATGTGTGTGTGTGTGCGTGTGTGTGTGTGTGTCTATTTGTGTGTACACACACAGTAATCAGGAATACCAGGATGTTTTGAAAGATGTATACATTGTGAATGGCTAAATGAAGCTAACGAATATGTGTGTTACCTCATATACTTATCATATTAGTGGTGAGAACACTTAAAATCTCTCAGTGATTTCCAAGAATATCACAAACTATTAGTAACTGTAGCCACCATGCTGCTCAATGTATCTCCGGAAGTTATTTCTCCTATCTTACTTAAATTTCATATCCTTTGACCAGCATCTCCTCAACCCCTTCCCCACCCCTATCTCATGATGACCACCATTCTATTCTCTATTAGTACACGTTTTTGATGCTACACATAATTAGTGTGATTGGGTTATCACTTGTCCTTCTGTGCCTGGCTTATTTCACTGAATGTAATGCCTTCTAGGTTTATCTGTGTTGTCACGAATGGTAAGATCCCCACTTTTTTCAAGGCGGGATCTGTTGTGTAAGTAGCACGTTTTCTTTACTTGGTCATCCATTAATAAAAACTTAGGCTGTGTCCACATCTTGGCTATTGTGAATAATGCTGCAATGGACATGAGAAAGCGGATAACTCTATGACTTACTGATTTCATGTCTTTTGGTAATACACCTGGTAGTCAGATTGCCAGATCACAGGGACTTTCATTTTTAATTGTTTGAGAAACCTCCACACTGTTTTTCTTTTTCTTTTCTTTTCTTTTCTTTTTTATTAAATCATAACTGTATACATTGATATG
Organism: Nycticebus coucang; assembly: GCF_027406575.1. Lineage (NCBI taxonomy): Eukaryota > Metazoa > Chordata > Mammalia > Primates > Lorisidae > Nycticebus > Nycticebus coucang. The sequence continues at coordinate 80,856,788 of NC_069786.1, forward strand.
ATCATGGGGCATCATACGCTCGCTTCATAGACCATTTGACACATTTTTATCACAATGGTTAACATAGCCTTTCCGGCGTTATCTCAGTTACTGTGCCAAAACATTTACAGTCTACATTTACCAAGTTTCGCAAATACCCCTGTAAGATGCACCACAGGTGTGATCCCACCGATCCCCCTCCGTCTACCCACCCCTCCTCCCTTTCTCACTTCCCCCTATTGTTAGGTTGTAAACTGGGTTATAGCTTTCATGTGAGAGCCCCAAATTAGTTTCATAGTAGGGCTGAGTACATTGGGTACTTTTTCTTCCATTCTTGAGATACTTTACTAAGAAGAATATGTTCCAGCTCCATCCATGTAAACATGAAAGAGGTAAAGTCTCCATCTTTCTTTAAGGCTGCATAGTATTCCATGGTGTACATATACCACAATTTATTAATCCATTCGTGGATCGATGGGCACTTGGGCTTTTTCCATGACTTAGCAATTATGAATTGGGCTGCAATAAACATTCTGGTACAAATATCTTTGTTATGTTGTGATTTTTGGTCTTCTGGGTATATGCTCAGCAGAGGGATTACAGGATTGAATGGCAGATCTATTTTTAGATCTCTGAGTGTTCTCCATATCTTTTTCCAAAAGGAATGTATTAATTTGCATTCCCACCAGCAGTGCAGAAGTGTTCCCTTTTCTCCACATCCATGCCAACATATCTGGTCTTGAGATTTTGTGATATAGGCTAGTCTCAGTGGAGTTAGATGATATCTCAAAGTAGTTTTGATTTGCATTTCTCTGATGATTAAAGATGATGAGCATTTTTTCATATGTCTGAAGGCCCTGCGCCTGTCTTCTTCAGAGAAGTTTCTCTTCAAATCCCTTGCCCAACCTGCGATGGGATCCCTTGTTTTTTTCTTGCTGATGCGTTTGAGTTCTCTGTGGATTCTGGTTATTAAACCTTTGTCAGAGATATACCTGCAAATATCTTCTCCCATTCCGAGGGCTGTTTGTTTGCTTTACTTACAGTGTTCTTAGCTGTGCAGAAGCTTTTTAGTTTGATCAAGTCCCAGTAGTGTATTTTTGAAGCTGCTTCAATTGCCCGGGGGGTTCTCCTCATGAAATACTCACCCAGACCAATTTCTTCAAGGGTTTTCCCTGCATTCTCCTCTAGTATTTTTATAGTTTCATGTCTTAAGTTTAAATCTTTAATCCAATGAGAGTCTATCCTAGTTAATGGTGAAAGGTGTGGGTCCAATTTCAGTCTTCTGCAGGTTGCCAGCCAGTTCACCCAGCACCATTTGTTAAATAGGGAATCTTTTCCCCACTGAATGTTTTTAATTGGCTTGTCAAAAATCAAATAGCGGTAAGTAGCTGGATTCATCTCTTGGTTCTCTATTCTGTTCCAGATATCTACTTCTCTGTTTTTTGTGCCAATACCATGCTGTTTTGATCACTATCGATTTGTAGTAAAGTCTGAGATCTGGTAGTGTGATTCCTCCTGTTTTGTTTTTATTTCTGAGTAATGTCTTGGCTATTCGAGGTTTTTTCTGATTCCACACTGTTTTTCTTAATGGCTGTGCTATTTTACACGTCAACCCCAGTGTGTAGGAGTTCCCTTTACTCCACATCCTCGCCAGCACTTACTTCGTCTTTCTGATAATAGTCCTTCCAACACATGTGCCGTCATGTCTCACTGTGGTTTTAATTTATGTTTTTCTGATGATTGATGTCTTAGTCCATGTTGTGCTGCCATAAGAGAAGACTTGAGATTGAGTTGCTTGTAAACACCAGATTTATTTCCTACAATTTGGGAGTCTGTCCAGTACCAGATGAGGGGACCAAGGTCCTTCTTTTTGCATTATCCCCTAGCAAAAGTGGAAGGGCAAGAAAGTGTGAGAGCATGGGAGTCAGACAAAGATGGAAAGAGGCCAAATGCATCCTTTTACCAGGAACCCAATCCCTCAATAACAAACAGATAATCCACTCACGAGAGTTCTGCCATGATGGGCTAATTGCCTCTTAAAGGCTCCACATCTCAGCACTGTTTTATTGGGAGTTTATTTTCCAACACATGAACTTTGGGGATACATTCAAAACATAGCAATTAGTCATGTGGAACATTTTTAAAAAATATACCTATTGGTCATTTCTATATCCTATTTTGAGAAATGTCCAGTCAGGCTCTTTTACCATTTTAAACCATATCATTTACTTTCTTGCTATTGAGTTGTTTGAGTTACTTACAGTATGTTTTGGATATTTACCCCTTACAGATGTAGAGTTTGCAAATATGTTTTTCCCATTCCATATATTGCTTCTTCACTCTGATTATTGTTTCTTTGGCTGTTCAGAGGCTTTATGGTTTGATGGACTCTCCTGTGTCGGTTTTTGCATTTTCACCTGCACTTTTGTGGTTATATATAATAAATTATTGCCTAGACCTATTCTTCCTAGAACTATTCTTCCTTGTTGTTGTTTTTTAGTATTTTTCTAGTGTCAGATCTTATGTTCAAGTATTTAGTTCATTTTTTGCTTATTTTTATATATGGTATGAGAGAAAATCTAATTGATCTAATTTCTAAAGGCAGCCAGGGTGACAAGTTATTGAGTGGGAGATAAGGGGTTGATGAGAGATGAAGGGTGAGAAGATTTTTTTCATATCTGACATAGCAGAGTGCTTGCTTACAGTGGACTAAATAGGCCAGGAACAGAATCTAAAGTCAAGAGTACTAAGAAAGAGTGCTCAGAGAAGCCCAGCTGAGTCTGGGCAAAGGAGTCTTTGTCAGTACTCATTTTCCAATTCTCCTTTGTCATATGTTGGGAAACTCTTGAACATCTAAAGTCCAGATGCTGTAAAGTTGGGATTCATGTGTCCATTACACACCATGTGTTTACACAGCAGAGAATGAAACGCATCCATTCTTGGGGCAACAGTGTAACCGTAAGGGCAGCAACAGTGTAACCGTGAGGGAGGTGACAGTGTAACCGTGAGGGTAGTGACAGTGTAACTGTGAGGGAAGCCACAGTGTAACCATGAGGGAGGTGACAGTGTAACTGTGAGGGTGGTGACAGTGCAACTGTGAGGGCAGTGTCATAAAGCCCTTTGCACTCCCCGATCCTCCCTCCTCTCCTGAAACCAGTGCACAAGCACAGTGTGTACTGCTCAGGGACATGGTTTGACCATTCAGCGGAAATAACAATTAATTTTAAACACTTTTAATAAAAATATCTTTACCAAATATATTATTTTACTACATACTTTAAAAATATATATTATGCACTTCAGAATATCTGGGAACTCTAGCTATTCCAAAAAGTACTCAGCATTGTCAACAACATATAAAACGTAATGAGGAATAAATCATTTAGAACAATGATTGTGATGTAAATATGACTTCTAAATATGAGAAGACTGGCATTGTACTTATTTTTTCTCATGACAGAATTATTTTTTTCATTTGTGTTCCTCTATGATACTGGGATATATTAATATATTTTCTTCTCTAGTGTTTGTTTACATACATTTTATGAAAGTGGGTATTGTATTAGCTTTTAGCTCCCTCATATGTGAATTGAATGTATAAGGCATACTTTCTCCTGAACACATCAATTATAAATGAAAAATTCCTTCAGTTTTCAAATCAGCCTCTCTACAGAGCTCTACTTCATCTTCTTTTCTCTTTACCCCATTGATCAATATGGAAATGTCACTTCTAGAGATGGTCTTACAATTCCATTCCCAAAGTAATTCATTCTTGGAAGGCATTTTTGTTTGTATGATTTAATTTTTTTTTTTTTCCAGCAAAGGTCATTTACAAGCCATGAGATTTTAAACTCTGCTTTATTATACAGTTGACAAATTCTTTACATCTGTAAGGCTTACATCTGGAAACATAAGTTGCATTTTATAAGGTTGGAGCTTCTAAAAAAAAGTCAGGAGTAGCTTTTCTTTTCATTTTGTATCCATAGGCCTTCTACAAAGAGACATAGCTCTTCCCTAATAATAGGGCACACTTCCTGTTGGCCAAATGTGGCCCATTCTTCTTTTAACATTCTCTTCCAGACTCTGCTTCTCCACCACCGTGTCCCAGGGCTCCTTGCCTTTGCCCATTTTCATTGGACCAGGGTGGCATCTCGTCCAGATGGGACACAGTAGATACTCCAGGTCCCCAGATCTGCATATCTCCGGGCCTGATGTAGGTGAGCTCATGTGTCCATGCTTACCTGCCTTCTTGGGTACCAAGATCCCTGCTCTCTGGAGGCTGATATTCTTCCCACCCAGCCATGCTGATACTGTCAGGTCTCAGGAAGGGCTGCTGTGGCCTCCAGGCCTAGGCTGGGCCAACAAGGGTCACAGAGGGCTCCAAGTCTCTGCAGGACAGGAGGCATGGCCACCCCAGACCTCATCTCACCCACTCACAGGACAGGGATCCAGGTGGGGGGTGGGCAGGTGTGCAAGGTACATGCTGCTTCTGGCTGCACTTTCTCACCAAACTTGTATTCTTTTTAAATAAGCATGTTAGGTATACAAACATCAAGTTAGTAGAGTTCTCCAAATAATTAACACATTAAAGTCAAACTTACATTTAAAGTCAAAGCTTTTTAATATGTTTTTCTGCTTATTCACAATGTTGCGTGACCGGAGACACAAATGAACAGCAGCTTTGCCATGGGTATAAACTTGCTTCTGTAATTGGTATTGTAATTCTGTAAATGTAAATGCCATGAATGCTTTGCCGTGGGTATAAACTCACTTCTGTAAATGGTATGGGATGGCGTGTAGCAAAATTCTTTATTCAGGGTTTTGATTTTATACCTTTCTAGTCACATACACACTTAATCTATTATCTGTTAGTTTCACCATTACCTCATTTACCTATCTGAAATTAACTTGAAAGGAAATATCCTGTTACCATGTCAACACAATCACTTCTGCAGTAAACATCTTCTTCTAGACACTGACTAATCTCTGGGCAGGTATCTAAATAAAGATCACAAAGAAGAAAGTAGCCACAGGGGAACAGAGTTAATGGAAGAGTATCTTCAAGCTTCACTCAGTTTACTCAGTATGAAGTAACGACTGTGTCTTTCCTCAGGGCAGAGCACCTATAGACCTCTGACAATATGTTGTTAACATATATCAACCCTCTGGCCTGTATCTCTGAGGAAGGGCAGCATGCCCTTTGATCTCAGGCTTCACGGGGTGCACAGCTTCAGAGAATTGGCTTGTGGAATTTTTAAATCCAGGCAAGCTAACTCTGCATGTGTCTCAGGGGGACCCAGGTCCCTTAAGCCTCTGGAAGAATAGAAAGTCATTTTAAACTCACACTGAGTTCACTTTGTGTGCTTGATGTAGGATATGTTTATTTCTAAATATTATCCTACACAAAATCTTTTATTAATATTATAAGTCTGAAGAAAGTGGTTAGAGCCTTGGAGAATTTCATGAGAATTAGTTGTTTAAGAAAATACTTATCGGGAAAATGTGGTAAAATATTTTCAAGCCTTTTTGTATTTTGTAAAGTAAAATACAATGACACTAAAAATGTTCAATATTATATTCAGATGACTTAATTTCCTTGTGGTTACAGTTTAACTAAACCAAGTTTAAATGGCATATAAAGCTATCTAATCATCGTACTCAGGAGACTAAATGTTGGAAAGTCTAGTATAGTATTTAAAGTTCTAACAGTAAGATTTTTTGAAAATTTGCAGAATACACATGATAACGAGTCTATAAATTTGTCTTTAACAATGAAGCAGCATCTTTTGTTCTGCCAATCATCTGTTTAAATCCTTCCAAAGAACTTAAGAGTTAGTGCAAAGATAAGTCAATTCATGAATAAAATCTAATCTATTGCCTAAATAGCAAACTCTTATTTAATTACAGTTTAGAATGTTTCTTTCATTACAGTGGAATACAATGACACCCTTCTGGGGGGAAATAAAGAACATTAGCATTTTCTCCTAAGGCTGGAGTTTGGGGAGTGCTTTGATGGGACAAGTATCAGTTGTACAGAGGAGCATCAAGCCCATCTCATTGAGAACATAGGGAATGCTTCCCAGAATGAGTGACTACTGCCATAGTCAGATTTGAAGACGCACAGGAGACAATCAGACAGAAGAAGGAATAATTTCCTGGTGAATACAGTGGCATATGAAGGGTAAGAGTGTGGGGAAAAATTCCCAAAACAGTAGGCCACCTTGAGAGGCTGAAAAGAAGGATGCATATTGGGAGCCCCCTAAAACAGGGTGATTCTGGTGAACCAAGTATAAAGTAAAATTGATTTTGAAATGACAGAGAAGTATTCATTAAATAAGAAAGTAAATGCTTTACGTTTTTGGCTTTGATCATAGCTTTAATGGAAGCCGTCCTTGTTTGAGGCACTACAGCATAGAAAACCATTATGATCAGAGGCTCTGGATGTCAAAAACCTTGAGGTAGTCTAGTCAGGCATTGGGATCCTCCCAGCATCAGGGGTCCTCTGCTACCATTTAGAACAGGACTCCTGGTGCTACATTGGAGATCCCAAGGCAACCCTTTTCATGCTCTAAAAATCATGTGGGCATCTTTGGCTTTTATTGACATTTTATGTGTTGAGAGAAATCACCCAAGGAAATCAGTGACCTCACTGTTTTCTAAGTATTACTAGGTAATCATTGGAGGCTGTAATTTGCTTTCTTTCTTTTAAAACATGAGAAGAAAACTGGCTAAAAAGGAGATTTTTTTTACTGATCGATAGCTAGTGTACTGTTTATTGTTTATGGTTCATGGCTTTCATATTTGCAAGTTAAAAATACTTTCATATAAATATTGTCATGAATGTAGAGTATGTATATAAGGTGGAAGTAGTGACAACATTTGAAATATCATAATCAGGAATTCACAGTATAGGAGGAACATAACTACATAAACACTTCAAATGTTGTAACCAAAATCTATGCAAAAAGATGGTAGGAATAATTTTATTGCTGAATTAAATGGTGGTAAGGGTATGTGCTTGACACCAGTCCTGCAAGAACAATCTCTGCAGGCCACTGGGATTGTTCTTAAGTTTTACAACTCCATTTCTCCTGCCTTTCCATAATTCATGGAACACTCTGCCATCTCCTCTAACAAGGTGGTTGACTCATCCTAACATCAAAAAAGTTTTATTTACAACTCAGGGTGTCGAATTCAAAATACTACATAATATCCATGTACAAAAATTCTCCACTAGTATACCTCATATTGGAAGATTTATGCTTCTGAGACTTGCTTTCTCAGATTTTTTGCCAAAACTAATGAAATTCTAGTAATTTTCCTTAAAATTTTGTGTCCTCTTATTTGCTTATGAAAACAAATATACACTGAAAGTAGGTGATATTTGAAAGTGTGTTCTCTTCTACATATGCCAAAAAAAAAAAAAAAAAAAAAAAACTGATAATTTTGGTACCACAAAATTAATTCTCAAAAAATAGCGAAGTGATGATGTCGTGGAAGTATTAATCTTTTATTTATTTATTTTTTTATTAAATGATAGCTGTGTACATTAAGGTGATCATGGGGCACCATACACTGGTTTTATAAACCGTTTGACACGTTTTCATCACACTGGTTTACATAGCCTTCCTGGCATTTTCTTAGTTATTGTGTTAAGACATTTATATTCTACATTTACTAAGTTTCACGTGTACCCTTGTAAGATGCACCGCAGGTATAATCCCACCAATCCCCCTCCCTCCGCCCACCTCCCCCTCCACCCCCCCATATCCCTCTTCCCCCTATTCATAGGTTGTAACTGGGTTATAGCTTTCATGTGAAAGCCATAAATTAGTTTCATAGTAGGGCTGAGTACATTGGATACTTTTTCTTCCATTCTTGAGATACATTACTAAGAAGAATATGTTCCAGCTCCATCCATGTAAACATGAAATATTCAATATTTCCTTTGGAGTCATCCCTTAGACACCTCATCTCAGAATGTAGCAAACTGATGTATCATCTTTTTTTATAAATACCTGTTCTTGTATCTGTGTTATATGTTGCCATCACCATTCATCCATATTCAGTCGTCTGGTGTTTTCCTTTATTGTTGTGTCCTCATATGATTCTACTGTAACAGTAAACTCCAAAGTGAATAATCACTCACATATGAAGGAGGTTGGTATTCCATTCAATACAAAGTCATAAATGCTGTTCTAGATGGACAGGACCATCTCTTCTAAGAGGGGTTCACAAACTGCTCACTGTGCATCTCACGATTTCATTATCTTCAAGTAACAGTGGAAAGAAAAGAATGTGAAGTATCAGCCATGGGGAGAGTTTAAAGGCCAGGTCTGGAAAGGACATGTTACTCCCATATTCCATTGACTAGAATTTAGTGACATAGCTCCAACAAAGGCATGTAGTATGGCTGAGGGGCTAGGAAGAGGAGAAAATAGGTTATATGAAAGGCTGGATAATAATAGCTTTGCCATATTTTTCACCATCAGCAATGCTCATTACAATTTTTCACTGACATCATTTCCTAAATATTTGTTAATTCTTATGGTCTCTAGTTTTACCACCATTGCACAAAATTACTTCTTCCCTATACTAGAGCAATAGTCTCCTAAATCAAATACCACAATCTAAAGATCCGATTCCGGTGATCCTTTCCTGAAAGCTTACTTTGACCCCTCTGATTCAGCTAAATGTACATCTTTCTGCCCTAAAGCACTCTATGCATGCTTTTTATTATGTTTACTACAGCTTATATTTTTTCTAACTTATAATATCTGTCTATCCTCTTTACTATAAAATCTTCAGAGATGAATTTTATTTTAAATTTTAGTTTCTTAAATGTCTTCCAAAATTTTTGCATCAATAATATATAGTGCTAATTTTAATGGGGAAGAAATTGGTTAATGACGCTGTTATACTGGCAGGGGTGATAAGAGGAGTTTGCTAAAATAGGCCATTTCTGGATGTTAACTCACATTCTGAGTACACTCTTCAGTTCTTCCAGTTATTATCTTCAACCTAATTGGTCATATTTCTTTCTCAAGGACTCCTTTTTACCCTTCCATACCAACCCAAAGAATATTTTCTTGTCTCCAAAAAGGAAAACTTTTCTATAGTATTTTTATCCATTGTCTTTTCTAGAGTGATAGCTATTCCCAGCCTCTTAACCCTGACGATATGTCTACAATTTTCTTTCAAAAAATTTAAAATATATGTTTCATTTCCAGTGATGTGTTAATGGTTTTAAGTTAGAAAGTTGAACATTTAAGAACATTTAGTTGGGCTAAACAGAAAACACACCCTAGAAATAATTAACTAATCTTTAGTCAAACCCAGAAGCCATCCTGCCAGTGTTGTGATGATCTTTCTCTCCTATTTCAGCAGAGATATAATAATTTTTATAAATGAATGTTAAGAATAGATTCTCACCAGTAAAAGAGGGTGCTTGTTAATTAGCATAAAGTATATTAGAAATAAGCTTTTATTGGTGAAATTAGCATGTTGACTATGGTATTGTGGAGGAGATTCATTTTTCTTTGATTAAGAATACTATAAAAAAGGGGAGGAGGGGAAAGATGGCTGATTTGAGCTAGCTTTCAAGAGAAGCTCCCATCCAGAGGAAAGGGTAATGACCAGAAGGTACCCAATAAAGCTGAAGACTGGAAGCTGAACTGAGAGAGCTGAGTGATAACTGCATGTCACCTCTGCTGAGGCAAGTTGTGACTCCAAGAAAGCAAATTTCAGGTACAAAAATTGTCCCAAAGGAAAAATGTCCATCCCCTCCCCCCAAGAGAGTTTTTCTTTTTTTTTTTTCCTTTTCTTTTGCTTGCTATAGATTTTCTACAGGCAAGCAGTGAACTGAGGACCTCTTGTCTCAACCCATGGGGGAGAGTTGCAGGAAGTGAGGACTACTTCTCCAGAGGGACCCTGCTGTGATCCTGAGCACTCACTTGCCAGGCATGAAAGTTGAACTAATGTTTTCCCTGCCATTTTGAACTTCCAGTCTATCCTTCCCTCATTACCTGATGGTCCAGAAGCATAACCCCTGCAGAAACTGGAATGTCTGTGGTTCATTGCCAGGTCTGGGCACTGCAAGGGCCTTGGTATAAAAGCTGCACTGTAACAGTGAGCACAGCAGTAGTGCAGACAAAGGGTAGGGAGGCTGTTGGGCTAGGCTCTGTGAAAGGGCAAACCAGCTGTGGGAGGAGGCTTCTGAGCTCTGTGTCTGCCCTGCCAGAACCGAGTGCCCATGCCCCACCCTGCTGGAGCCTTGTGCCCTGTGCTACGCCATGCCAGGGCCACTCGCCATGTACCCCACCATGCCAAAGCCACCTGCCACACACACCTGCCCTGCCAGAGTTGTTGAGTGCTCTGCTCTGTGAGAGCCACACTCCAAGCCCCACCCATCCAGAGCCACTCACCATGCACCCCACCCTGCTGCTGGAGTGGTGCCCACACTCCCGCAGCCATGGCTACAGCCACCTCCCTGGCTATGGGAGCCACCTGGGAGCTGCAAAGAGACACTTCACAGGAAGATTCAGCAACAGTAGAGTGATCCGCTGGGGTCTAATCTTGGAGAGACACCTCCCCAACTCAAAGGACTGCCAGAGGAAGCCAGACCTTTCCCTATAGGGACACAGTGCTGCAGAGTGGCTGGGGCAAAGGTTCAGTGGCTGAGGGAGAAAATCATTTGCTGACTTATTATCCTGAGGTTTGGACTGAGCTCAGGTGGAACACTCCCCAGTTGCCATTGAGTACCTGAGGCAGGCAGGTCTCAGCTCCCCCTGGCACGTCTGCTTATTGGAGGAAGCAGGACCACAGCCCGGTGGAGTTACCAGTGACTGGGCATAAAAGAGGTACCAGGTGAGGAAAGAGATACCAGCCTCCTGGTCCAGCTCTGCTACTGGGCAGAACTTTCTGACTCCACAGCACCGGAGAGAGCCACATTTGAGTAGCCAGTAGAACTCAGCTATCTAATTGCTGGAGATCTTTTGAACTCTCCCACTTGAGAGTTGGTTCTGACTGGACCAATTGGTTTGGAACTCCTAACCTGGGCCAATCACCCAACGACCCTTTTGGGTTGTACCCTGGTAGTGTGGCAAAGGGAAGGGTTGATTTTCTTCTTCCAGTTTTGCCCATGGGGGGAAGGGTGTCTTAGTTGATTGTATTTCTCCACAGCTGAGACTTCAACCCAGAGTCACTGATCCACTAGGATCAGACAAAGACCAACTGAATACAAGACAGAGCCACCTAACCCCGCCACACCAAACAGGTCCCCAAAGCCTCTGACTGTAATACTGTATGGGTCCTTTACAAAGTTGTAGGGGGAAAAGCTACAGTCACCAGTCCCAGATGGTTGGCAAATGGCTGGTTAGCACAACTCAAGAAGCCCCCAATCCAATTTCACCATACCTGCCCATCTAGCCAAGTGGTGAAAAATAATCATGGGGCAGAATCAGTGGAAAAATTCTGGCAACATGAATAATCAGAGTAGATGAACTCCCCTAAGAAATGACAAAACAGACACACCAGATGATCTTCTTCATAAACAAATGGCTGAGATGTCAGAAATCAAGTTCAGAATTTAGATGGCAAATAAGATCAACAGAATGGAGGTAAAGATAGAATTACAATTTCAAGGAGTAATTCAAAGTTGTCTCAAGAACTCAATGAATTCAAAGACAAAAATCACCAAAGATTTTCACACATTGAGGCAAGAACTTGCAGCCCCCAAAGATCTGAGAAATACAATAGAATCCCTCAGTAACAGAATGGAGTAGACAGAAGAAAGGATCACTGACATTGAAGAGAAAGCTTTTGAATGCCCCCAAATGCTCAAAGAGGAAGAGAAGTAAAGAGCAAAAACAGATCATTCCCTGAGAGAATTGTGAGACCACTCCAAAAAAGCAAACAATCGCCTTATAGGAATCCCTGAAGGAGAAGAGGTTGCTTTGAAAAGCCCATATGCTCTACTCCGGGAGATAATAGAGGAGAATGTCCCAAACATGGCACGAGATTCTGAAATCCAGATAGCAGTTTCAGAACTCAGAAATGACTCAATCCAAATAAAACATATCCTAGACACATTATAATTAACTTTGCCAAAGTTACTATGAAGGAGAAAATTCTGCAAGCAGCCAGATGTAAGAAAACCATAACCTACTGCAAGCAGCCAGAAAATCATAACCTACTGCAGATCTCACCACTGAAACTTTTCAAGCTATAAGAAGATGGTCATCGACCTTTAACCTCCTAAAACAAAATAACTTTCAACCCAGGATCCTGTGTCCAGTGAAAATGAGTTTCATTTATGATGGAGAAATTAAATACTTTAGTAACATTTACATGTTGAAGAAATTTGCCATAACCAAATTTGCCATAACCAACCAGCTCTCCAGGATATTCTCAAACTTATTCTCCACAATGACAAGCACAATGCTGTACCACCAAAGTAAACTCACTCATGAACTTTTGATCAAACTCAAACTTCCACAGTTGTGAAAGGATTAAAAATGTCCACTGGACTTTCCAAAACTCGATACCCAAAGTTCTACAGGCTTATCAATATTTAGAATTATTGTGAATGGCTTAAATTGTCCTCTAAAGAGGGACAGGTTGGCTGACCTGGATATGAAAACTCAGGCCAGATATCTTCTGTGTACAAGAATCTCACCTTACCTTAAAAGATAAATATAGACTCAGGGTGAAGGGATGGTCATCTATAATTCAGGCAAATGGAAAGCAGAAAAAAGCAGGTGTTGCAATTTTATTTGCAGATACAATAGGCTTTAAACCAAAAAGTAAGGAAAGATAAGGATGGTTACTTCATATTTGTTAAGGGCAATACTCAAACTGATGAGATTTTAATTATTAATATTTATGCACCCAATCAGAATATCCTCAATTTATAAGAGAGACTCTAACAGACATGAGCAACTTGATTTCCTATACCACCATAATAGTCGGAGGTTTTAACACTCCTTTGGCAGTGTTGAATAGATTCTCCAATAAGAAACTAAGCAAAGAAATTTTAGACTTAACCAGTCAACATTTGGATTTAACAGACATCTATAGAACATTTCATCCTAACAAAACTGAATACACATACTTCTCATCAGCCCATGGAACATCCTCCAAAATTGATCACATCTTAGGTCACAAGTCTAACCTCAGCAAATTTAAAAGAATAGAAATTATTCCTTGCATCTTTTTGGACCATCATGGAATAAATGTTGTACTCAGTAACAACAGGAATCTTCATACTCTTATAAAATCATCGAAACTAAATAACCTCATGCTGAATGATAGCTGGGTCATAGATGGGATTAATGAGGAAATTACCAAATTTTTGGAAGAAAACAATAATGAAGACAAAAATTACCAGAACCACTGGGATACTGCAAAGGCAGTCCTAAGAGGGAAAGTTGAAGCGTTGCAAGCCTTCCTCAAAAGAATGGAAAAAGAGTAAGTCAACAACTTAATGGGACAATTCAAGCAACTGAAAAAGGAAGAATATGACAACCCCAAATCCAGCGGAAGAAAAAAAAAATAACTGAAATTACAGCAGAATTAAATGAAATTGAAAATAAAAAAATTAGATAACAGGTCAATCAATCAAAAAGTTGGTTTTTTGAAAATGTTAATAAAATAGATAAACCTTTGGCTAACCTAACCATAAATAAAAAAGTAAAATCCCTGATTTCATCAATCAGAAATTATAGGGCCAGATAACAACAGACTCTTCAGAACCAAAAAACACTTAATGAATATTACAAAAAACTCTATTCTCAGAAGTATGAAAATTGGAAAGAAATTGACCAATACTTGGAAACATGCCACCTTCCTAGACTTTGCCAGAAAGAAGTGGAAATGTTGAAAAAGCCTATATCAAGTTCTGAAATAGCATCAGCTGTAAGAAATATCCCCCCAAAGAAAAGCCCAGGACCAGATGGCTTCACATCAGAATTCAACTAAACCTTTAAAGAGGAACTAGTATCTATATTACTTAACCTTTTCCAAAACATAGATAAAGAAGGAATACTTCCCAACACATTCTCTGAAGCAAATATCACCCTGATCCCCAATCTAGGAAAAGACCCAACAAGAAAAGAAAATTATAGACCGATGTGTCCAATAAATATTGATGCAAAAATATTCAATAAGATCCTAGCAAACAGAATCCACCATCACATCAAACAAATTATACACCATGACCAAGTTGGTTTTATCTAAGTGTCCCAAGGATGATTCAATATATGTAAATCTATAAATATAATTCATCACATAAACAAAATAAAAATCAAAGACCATATGATTCTCTCAATTGATGCAGAAAAAGCTTTTGGTAATATCCAGCATCCCTTCATGATCAGAACACTTAAGAAAACAGGTATAGAAGGAAAATTTCTTAAACTGATAGAGGCCATCTATAGCAAATCCACAGCCAATATCCCATTGAATGGAGTAAAACTGAAATCCTTTCCACTCAAATCAGGAACCAGGCAAGGTTGCCCATTGTCTCCATTGCTTTTTAACATTGTAATGGAAGTTTTAGCCATCACAGTCAGACAAGAGAAGGCAATGAAGGGCATCCAAATAGGATTAGAGGAGATCAAACTGTAACTCTTCACAGATGATATGATTGTATATCTGGAAAACCCGAGGGAGTCAACTACAAAACTCCTGGAAGTGATCAAGGAATACAGTAGTGTCTCAGGATACAAAATCAATACTCACAAATCTGTAGCCTTTAAATATACAAACCACAGTCAAGGTGAAAAAACAATCAAGGACTCTATGCCTTTCATTATAGTACCAAAGAAATGAAATATCTGGGAGTGTACCTAACAAAGGATGTGAAAGATCTCCATAAAAATAACTATGAGACTCTGAGAAAAGAAATAGTTGAAGATGTTAAAAATGGAAAAACATACCATGCTCCTGGCTTGGCAGAATCAACATAGTTAAAATGTCTATACTACCGAAAGCAGTCTACAGATTTAATGCAATCCATATTAAAGCACCTCTGTCATACTTTAAAGATCTAGAAAAATTAGTACTTCATTTTATATGGAAACAGAAAAACTCAAATGGCCAAGACATTACTCAGAAATAAAAACAAATCAGGAGGAATCATGCTACCAGACTTCATTCTATATTATATATCTATAGTGATCAAAACAGCATGGTACTAGCACAAAAATAGGTAAATATTTGAAACAGAATTTTAAACCAAGAGATGAACCCAGACACTTATTGTCATTTTATCTTTGATAAGCCTATCAAAAATATAAGTTGGGGTAAAGATTTAACAAATGTTGCTAGGTGAATTGGCTGGCAACTTGTAGAAGACTGAAACTGGACCCACGCCTTTCTCCTCTAACAAAAATTGACTCTCACTGGTTAAAGGACTCAAACTTAAGACATGAAACTATAAAAATTCTTACAGTGTAGGGGAAGCACTTGAAAAAATTGGTCTTGAAAATACTTTATGAGGAGGACCCCCCTCACAATTGAAACAACATCAAAAATACATTACTGGGATCTGATCAAAGTAAAAAGTTTCTGCACTGCCAAGAACACAGTAAGTAAAGCAAGTAGACAGCCCTCAGAATGGGAGAGGATTTTTTGCAGGTTATATTTCTGACAAAGGTCTAATAACCAGAATCCACAGAGAACTCAAACTTATTAATAAGAAAAGAACAAGTGATCCCATTTCATTGTGGGCAAGAGATATGAACAGAAGTTTCTCTGAAGAAGACAGGCACACAGTCTACAGACACATGAGAAAATGCTCATCATCTTTAATCATCAGAGAAATGCAAACCAAAACCACTTTGAGATATCATCTAACTCCAGTAAGAGTAGCCCACATCACAAAATCCCAAAACTACAGATGTTGGTGTGGATGTGGAGAAAAGGGAACACTTCTACACTGCTGGTGGGAATGCAAGCTAGTATGTTCCTTTTGGAAAGAAGTTTGGAGAACACTCAGGGATCTAAATGTAGACCTGCCATTTGATCCTGCAATTCCTCTACTTGGTGTATATCCAAAAGATCAAAAATCACTTGGCAATAAAGATATTTGCACCAGATTGTTCATTGCAGCTCAATTCATAATTGCCAAGTCATGGAAGAAGCCCAAGTGCCCACTGACCCATAAATGGATTAATAAATTATGGTATTTGTATACCATGGAATGATATGCAGCAAAAGTCACAATATAACAAAGACATCTGTACCAGAATGTTTATTGCAGCCCAATTCACAATTGCTAAGTCATGGAAGAAGCCCAAGTGCCCATCGACCCATGAATGGACTAGCAAATTGTGGTACATGTATACCATGGAATACTATGCAGCCTTAAAGAAAGATGGAGACTTTACCTCTTTCATGTTTACATGAATGGAGCTGGAACATATTTTTCTTAGCAAAGTATCTCAGGAATGGAAGAAAAAGTATCCAATGTAGTCAGCCCTACTATGAAGCTAAATTATAGCTTTCACATGAAGACTATAACCCAACTATAGCACAAGACTATGGGGAAAGGGCCAAGGAAGGGGAAGGGAGGGGGGAGGTTTTGGTGGAGGGAGGGCAATGGGTGGGGCCACATCTATGGTGCATCTTAGAATGGGTACAGGTGATTGCACTAATGTACACAGCTATGATTTAACAATAGAAAAAAATATGGAGACTTTACCTCTTTTATGTTTACATGGATGAAACTGGAAAATATTCTTCTTGGTAAAGTATATTAGGAATGGAAAAAAAATCCAATGGACTCAGTATTACTATGAAACCAATATATAATCACTCACACTTTCATATGAAAGATGAATCACGACTGTAGCCCAGGGTGAAGGAAAGAAGGGGAGACAGAGGAGAAGGGAGGGGGGTGGTTTGATAGAGGGAGGGTTAATGGTGGGACCACACCTATGGAGCATATTGCAAGGGCACAAGTCAAGTCTATCAAGTATAGAACACAAATGTCTTAACACTGTGATTAAGCAAATGAGGTGAAAGCTATGTTAATTAGTAGGATGTAAGCACTCCAATTTGTACAAATAATCAACATAATGAATCCCACAAAGGCATAAATGTATTCATGATCTATGTAGATATGACTTAATAAAAACAAAGAAAAAAAGAATAGCATAAAAAAAAGTCATTATTCCTGAAGGCTCTCTACCTTTTTGAATGGTTCTCTATGTAATTGTTCTATAATTCTGTCCTTAGTTGGCAGGTTCTTGATTCCAATAACTGATAGTAGAAAATTGTCACTTTACCTCAGTAAGTCTTTCTCATGACATATTTGCAAGGTATTTTAGATGTACACAAAAGGACAGGAAACTGAAACATCAAGGTTTGTCAATGACTTTGTGTGTGCGTACCTGACTGCCAATAAATAGTGGTTAATGTGACAGTGTTTGGTCTGAGATTTGCTTCTGTTATGGAGAACAGACAATTTTCGGCCTTCTGTTGGCAGCCCACTAAAATTTCATAGTGAATTTGTCCAAATTAGGGTAGACTTTTGAAATTCTAATCGCAAGAATTGACTTTCCTCATTTCTTCTTTGTCAACGTTTACTGAAAGCAATTAATGGGAATTTCTAGCCTCTTCAATGGGGAAGACCCAGAGAATATATAAAAATACTCACAGCACAAACTATTGCTTAGTACTTTAAAAACATTGCCACAATACAAATATTTGCTGATTTAAATCTTTTAATGGTAACTCTTTGTATTGTTTGCTATGTAAAAAAAAATTTTATAAGAATAATTTAAAAGGCACAAAAATATTTTATCCCTGTTCTTAAACTCCCCAAATCTTATTTTTAATGCTTTTGGATGTTTAAATTTCTCTAATAGGTACCTTTAAAATCAGGAAGTATATTTTTAGGGGATTCTCTAATTTACTTCCTCGGCGTTCTGAGAAATATGATATGTGAGAGCTCTGGGACGTACGACTCAGGTTACACACTGCAAGCAGTAAGGCATATATTGCTTTATCCTGGGCCTCTTTTATATATTCATATCTCCTGCTTCGTCCCTCTAGGTCTAGGCATTTGAATTAGAATACTCGCTCTAAAATGTGCAAGACATTTCAAAATGATTGTCATAACTTAGTTGTAAACTATTATTCATCTTTAAAATAAAAGAGCACTAAACAATTTTGGGTGAAGGTTGAGATTAGGATGTTACTACATTTGGGTATGTCTTTACCTCTTGTAGGGTGTTTTTAAGTGTCATACTCAGAACTAAAAGTTGTCTTCTCATACACTGAATTTGCTATCTGGGAATTCTATATACGCTCCCATGCAACACAATGTTGTTTTATCTTATTTTATTTTCTCATCATAGTTTTAATCCTATATGCAGTATTCTAGTATGTAGTATTGGCAGTTCTTTCTTAATTTAGTACAAGGTCATGGTTTGTGTTACTCCCTTTAAAACTTAATGTGTAAACTGAGCGACATTCTGGTGCTATGGGCATTGATTTAGATTTTTCTTGCTTATTTCCATTACATCTGTTCATAATGCACAAGGGATGAAAAAAGATTCAATTTCCTCAGTGTAAAATGAGGGTAATAGTATTAGATGATCTCTAAGGTCCCTTCCAACTCTAAAATTTTATGACTCTAATAATGTAAGTTTAAACCACATTAGTAAGAGTAATAGCTTTTCTCAGCCTAATCTGTACCACACTTTTTTAAATGGCCTACTTTGCTTTAGAACAATCTGTGAAGCTGCTTCTTCCCCCCCCAAATTTACTTAGAGTGTGTTACTTTTACTCTCTAACTCTGAAATGTTATTCTCCGTAAGATACTGAAAATGTTATTATATACTTTCTTACCTTTATAGGAATTATCACTATTAAAAAGTCAAAAAACAATAGATGCTGGTATGGATGCAGAGAGAAGGGAATGCTTCACTACTGGGGACAATACAAATTAGTGCAGCCTCTGTGTGACAGTAAGAAGATTTATCAAAGAACTAAATGGAGACCTACCCTTTGATCCAGCAATCCTACTGCTGGGTATCTACCCAAAGG
Source organism: Nycticebus coucang (assembly GCF_027406575.1). Taxonomy (NCBI): domain Eukaryota; kingdom Metazoa; phylum Chordata; class Mammalia; order Primates; family Lorisidae; genus Nycticebus; species Nycticebus coucang. The sequence goes on from NC_069786.1 coordinate 80,875,820, forward strand.
AAATAAAGTCATTTTATACAAAAGACACCTGCACTGGAAGGTTTGTTGCAGCACAATTTACAATTGTAAAGATATGGCATCAACCCAAGTGTCTTTCAGTTCATGAGTTGATAAGGAAAATATGGGATGTGTATGTATGTATGTGGATACACACACACCGAGTGCTACTCAGCCATAAATAGGAACAAAATAAATGTCATTTGCAGCAATGGGAGGGAACTAGAGACCATTATCCTAAGTGAAGTAGCTCAAGAATGGGAAACCAAACACTGTATGTTCTGACAAATAAGTGGGCGCTGACAGATGGTCACAGCTGGGCACTAAGTGATATAAAGGATTTGAGAAACCAGGCAGGGGAAAGGTAGGAGGAATGTAAAGGATAAAAACCATTGGGTATGGGCACACCCAAAGCCCATTTAAACATTATTTAAGATATTCTTGTGATAAAAAGCACTTGTACCTCCTTAATTGATATTTTAAAATAAAAAGTGTTATTTATATGTGTAGCTCACTTTTCCTTCCAGAGAGAGGCATAATCTCTACCTTACCGTCCACCTTCGTAGTGTACTTTCTTGTCCCTAGTATATGTTTTTTAAGTCTGTTGAATGGACGAACAAATAACTTTTGTATAGTCATGCCCACATAATGGACATTTGGGTCAATGATGAATAGCGTATATGACAGTGGTCCCATAAGATTATAATACTACACTGTTACTGTACCTTTTCTGTATTTAGATACATTTATGTACAAATACTTATGAATGTGTTCCAGTTGCCTCCAGTATTCAGCACAATGACCAGCGGTTCAGGTTGGTAGCCTAAAAGTAACAGGCTATCCCAAATAGCCTAGGTGTGTAGTAGGCTATACCATCTAGGTTTGTGTAAACACATTCATTATTGTTCAGTTAACCCAAAAATCACCCAGGGATGCATTTTTCAGAACATATTCTTGTCATTTAGTGACATGTCCCTGTATCTTTAGCGAAGTTTGGAGACATTTTTTAGCTGTCATAGCTGAGGATTGGATGCTATTAGCATGTAGTGGAAAGAGGCTAAATATCCTGTACAATTCACAGCAGAAATCATCCAACCTGTATGTCAATAAACCTTGTCTTCATAAGGGAGATAACTGCAATCCTGAAAAGTTAAATAAATTTTCAGGGTTATTTTTCATCTCTGCTGCTTTTGCCTAATTAGTTGACTCTCAGTAAATCTTGCAAAGGAGATGAAGATATCTTTCCTGTTTCATAATTGAGAAAACTGAAATTTGGAAAAATGCTAGTCAATGTCATGTGAGCTCTGTATTTGAGAATATATTAAGTACAAAGTGATTCACGATACACGGGAAAGTAAGGTGACATTATTTTCCTTTTTCTAAAGATTCTGATTATCACTTGGTAAGCTTAATGAATATTCACTGTAACTCACTGGGAATTTGCAACCATTCCTCTGTGCAAGAACTTCAAAATCTATATATTTCCAGAGAAAATTAGGTAGGCGGGCTTGTTTTTAGTATAAAATGCATGGTATATAGAAGTACCATTAAATAAGTCATCACTTTCATTGTTCTTCAGCTGCTAAAAGCTGCTATTCTCTGGGAAGAACAATGTACAGTTTCTTACCAAAGCTTCCTTGGTGAGAGCAAAATTGGTCACAGAAATCTTTACTGTATGTCCACACGTGATACTTTTGTGTACACTTTTCCATCAGAGTTCTTACACTACGATATCTCAGCAGGGACCGAGTAGGCCACGTCCACCTCTTGTTTGTTCCTAGTCTCAGCGTGATATCATGTGGGATTCCTTCTTATAACACAGGCTTTATTCCTGCTTCATTTTAGCTATTCCTGCCTTACACTTCTAGATAAATGTTTTGGAAAACAAAGACCTACTTCCCTACCCACAGGGGTAAGGGAAACCCAAATCTCAGTGACAGTGACAACCCTGGATAACTTCTTGGCTTAGACACTATGGAAAGTTTAAAGTTATTATTTTGCCATGAGCCAAAACACCATCAAGAAAAGAGATGTAGCCATATCCTTGGTAGATTGTTTATCATATTCATCATGGGAGAAATGTATTCAAAGCAATATTTCATCATTTTAGGTGGTTTTTATTCCCCCCCATCAGATTACCTTACATAGTCTATAAGCTTAAAAGTTGTATACTTCTAAGGGACATACAGCCTCACTGTATAATGTTTTCTTTAGAGTTAGGAAAATGTTATCCACATGGGGAGATATGTACTTTCAGACTCTGGAAGAAAGCAATACTTCTCATGCTGCCTCAGTGACCCATGATGAGTGATACAGTATGTGAAAAATAGAAAACTCTTGAGTAGAGAGTAAAGAGATATGCACTGCTTCACAAACACTCAGCTTTGTTATACACATTGACGTATCAAGAAACTTTTTATTAGAGCTAAGAAAAAGACCATTGCAAGCAACCTTTCTGAAAATACATTAATGGCATTTTCTTCAAAGGTCAAGAAAATATTATTTGTGTACTTATTTTAAAATAACCGTACTTATTCTCAAACATTGAGATAATAGCTGTCTTTACAGTCAGATGTCCTCTTTTGGTTTTCTAGTATTTTTCATACAAGTTACTATGAAGGGTCTATTACTTTAGATCCCGGGAATCAGTTTTATAACTGATTATAAATTATGTATCTGCTTGTCCCTCATAAATTCATTTTCAAAGAATATATGTACCATTTCCCTTAACATTCTTTGGGTAAATCTTTCCAAGTAAAACATATTCTCCATGCTTTGATTCTTGTCAGTTCTTTTTATTGTTATATTTCAAAATATTAAGGGTACAGCTGTTTTAGGTTACATGAGTCACTTTGGCAAGGCTTGAGTCCCAGCTACAGGTATGCCCGGCACCCAGATAGCGTTCATTGTACCCATTAGGTAGGGTTTTTTGTCCCTCTCCATCTCCCTCCTTCCTTGATTGATTTCCACTGAGTTTTACTTACTTCCCTCTGTGCATGTGTGTGTTTATCAGTTCATTCCAATGTAAGGATGAGTACAGGTGGTGGTGGTTTTTTCATTTTTGAGCTACAGATTCAGATTGTTGGAAAAGGTATCAGGGCCACACCTGTGGCTCAACGGAGTAGGGCGCTGGCCCCATATGCCAGAGGTGACGGGTTCAACCCAGTCCCGGCCAAAAACTGGGAAAAAAAAAAAAAAAGGTATCAATTCATCCTTTTTATAGCTGAATAGTACTCCATGCTATACATATAAACATAGAAAAATGCTTAACATCATTAATCATCAGGAAAATGCAAATTAAAACCACCATGAGTTATCATCTTACACCAACTAGAATGGCTTTTATTAAATGTCCCATCTGTTCTTGTAACTCATATGTGCTTTTTTAAAATTGAATGAATAGAATCATTCTTACAGTGAAAAATTAAAGAAAAAGAAAAAAACATGGAAGGCACCTTAGAAAGGAATAATGTTCCATTTTGACAAATACTTGATTATTTTAACATTTTCTAGATCTAAATCAAAGTATTTAATAGAGTCTTAATTATGTATTATTGTCAGTAGTAGGCAAATTGGCACTTATCTCTTAAATTTTCATAATGGATACAAGTGTAGGGATAGTCAATTATAAACTAATACACTTTATTTGTGTACATGTTTTGAGACTTTTAAACTATGCTTTGGTTGATAAATATTTAGCATCAAATATAAACAGGCTTTAAGTAACTATAGATTAAATGACAAATAAGTGAGCTTTTTCTTTCTGCATCTCTCCCAGGGCGTGTCATTGAAACACTACTCAACACTTAACCAAGATAGCAGACAGATTTATCTCACAGGAAATATGTTAGAATGCTTTCTTTAAAAGACAGTAAAAAGACAGAATTCCCTCATCAGCAATATTGTTAAGAAAGCCTTTCTTTTTATATTTATATCATTTAAAAAATCAATCTTTCACATGAAACGAAGATTATTTAAACCTAGTATTTATATGCATTATCTTTGAAGAAAACAAGGGCAGCAGAATATTTCTATAGTTTTCTTAGCTCCTGTGCATGATCCCAGGAGTTGTAGTATAGGTCTACACCCATCCTTTAGCTTGTGTTTGCAACCTACATTTGTTTGCAATTTATGGTTTGTGATCTTTTTGGCAACAAATATATAACACTTCTTTCCTTAATTGAAAATGTCAAGTTAACATAAACAATCATTTAGAGTTTACAGTTCAAAACGAAGTCATAAAGTCATAAAGATTTCTCTTTTTATAGCTATTACAATTATAACAGTGACCTCAGCATTACTGTTAAAGGAAAGCTCAGACATATCTATATTAGGAATTCAGGTATGGTATTTTAATGAAAATTGTTGGTTTATTGCCCAACTTTTATTTCCCTAATCACCCCCACTTTCCTACCTATAGTTTGTTTTTTGTTTTTTTTGTTTGTTTGTTTGTTTTAGACAGAGCCTCTCATTTTTTGGTGTGGCTAGAGCACAGTAATGTCATCATAGCCCACAGCAACCTCAAATTCTTGGGTTCAAGGGATCCTTCTGCCTCATCCTCCTGAATAGCTAGGACTTACAGCACCCCCACCACCACCACACCCAGCTAATTTTTCTTTTCTTTTCTTTCTTTTTTTCTTTTTTTTGGCAAAGACAGGGTCTTGCTCTTGCTTAGTCTGATCTCAAACTCCTGACCTCAAGCTGTTTTCTGGCCTCAGCTTCCCAGAGTGCTAAGATTGCAGGTGGGAGTCACTGCACCCCACCCTCCTATCAATATATATATTTTAAAAGGCAGTCTCTCTTTATCTGCACAGTACAACTCTCCACTAAGGGAAACACCATTCCTTTTGCCATAATTCAGGGAGACAGGCCAATGGCTATCGGGGAACATGTATTTTTCCTGGCCACAAGATCTTACTTTAGGAATGAGCACATGCCGCTTGCATCAGTCAGTAAGCTTCCAGAAAACATTTATTGGAGGTTTTTGGCTCCAATGATGTTCTTTTGCTGTTAGGAGGGAATTATTGAATGGAATGGTTTCTTTTTATTTCTGCATGTTGTTGCATGTAGATATCAAGCCTCAGCCTGCAAAATCTCTCTTATAACTGGGAAACACAGGCAATAGACTGAAGAGGGCAAAGCTAGGAGGTTGTAGAGAAAGAAAGGCAAAAATCTTGTTAAATCTGATGTGATTCCAACCTCATCCCTGGATTTTTTTTTTTTCAATTATATTAACCTGTAATTTCCTTTTGTTTTTGAAGTTAGTTTGATTTGGTCTCCCATTAATTGAAAATTATATCCAAAGTGAAAGATGGGAACATTTAACATTTCTACTCACCTGAATTAATTTTCTCATTGGTTAGTAAATGGATTTTCTGAAGACAAATAGAACAATGCTAACACCTGAGGGAAGAATTGCTGTATATAAAATTGAGAGAGTATGGACGTAGGAGCCCACACTGAAGGTGGATGTTCTAGATCTCTTAATGAGGCAGGGCTGGCTTTTTGGTCATACAATTGTATAGAAGCAGTGTCTCATGGCTAGAAGAACCTATGTTGCTTTAATGCCTTGCTGTTTTTTTTTTTTTTTTTAGACAGAGTCTTATGTTGTCACCCTGTGTAGAGTGCTGTAGTGTCACAGCTCACAGCAACCTCAAACTCTTGGTCTTAAGTGATTATCTCTTTTTGTTTTTTTTTGTAGAGACAGAGTCTCACTTTATCGCCCTCAGTAGAGTGCTGTGGTGTCACACTGCTCACAGCAACCTCCGACTCCTGGGCTTAGATGATTCTCTTGCCTCAGCCTCCGGAGTAGCTGGGACTACAGGCGCCCACCACAACACCCAGCTAGTTTTTGTTGCAGTTTGGCAGGGTCTGGGTTTGAACCCACCACCCTTGGTATATGGGGCCAGCGCTCTACCCTCTGAGACACAGGCACTGCCCTGCCTTGCTGTCTTCATCATGAAATACTTAACAATTTTGAACAAAGGCTCAAAATTTTCATTTTGCAGTGAGCCCTGCAAAATTATGCTTATGCAGCTGATTCTGCAAAGAGTACTGTCTAAGATATATTCTTCTAAGTGGAACACACGGATGTAAGTACTGCAAGTAAGTTGAAAGAGAAAGATCTCTTTTTTCAAAGGGGATGAGCCTAGTTAGGAAGTGGCAGTTTATACATCCCTCGGATCATGGCTTGAAGACAAGTGGAAGGTTGGCTGATTTAACAGGTGATTGCATTCAGGATTCTTTTTATTCTTACCATATCAGACTCAGAGACTGTGATTGTTTGAGATCATGTGTTTGTGTGAAAGGTAGAGGAATCTAAGAAAAAAAGAGGTCATTAAAGCATCTTTTACAATGAGTCATTTTACGGTTCAGGACAACAGTGTGATTGAGTAACCTGAGCAGTGAATCTGCTCCTCAGCTTTGTTTTGTTTTTCTAAAGACTCAATATTTTTCCCATTATTTATGTAACTCTTCTTCTTAAAACATGTATTTATATAGATAAAATTATCTTCTAAAGTCTTTATTAGCAAGATCCTGAAAGAGTATACTATTAACAAATTTTTATTAAAATTTTTTTAACAGATTTGTGTACTGAGCTCAATGGGTTGCCCCAAAGATATGTTCACATTCTAATCTAGAACATGTGAATATTCCTTGATATGGAAAAGAGTGATTATTACCTTATATAACAAAAGGTGTGGTGAAGTCTTTTGAGAGGGAAAGCTTCCTCCGAATTGTGCAACTGTGTGGTCTCTAAATGTAATCACATGCATTTTGACGCAAATACGCAGAAGAGAAGGTGATGTGCAAATGACAGAGAGAGAGAGACTTGGTCACAAGCCACGGAAGGACAACAACCATCAGAAGCTGAAAGAAGCAAAGAACAGGTTCTCCCCTAGAGCATTTGGAATGAGCGCAGTACTTCTAAACACCTGAATTTTGGCTCAATGAAACTTATTTTGAACTTTGACTAGCAAAACTGCCAGAGGAAAAAACTCTGCTGTTTTAAACCATCACATTTGTGATAATGTTTTATAGCAGCCTCAGAAAACCAGTGCAGTATGTCATTAATAATGCTGTACAATGATGCAATTATTTTATTAATAAAAAGATAAGTTGTTCATATGTAGGTATGGGATGGGCATGGCAGATGAATAAAAGGCCTTATTCAAGGTCAATACCTCACTTTAAGCCTAGGTGCTATTAAAACACAGTCACACTTACAACTGTAGAATAAAGCTTTGTTAAAGGTAAAAGTACCATGTTCTCAGTTGAAGAGAATCCAGTCCAACGCCAGAAGCTAAGCATGAGTCATTGGCAATGGCCAAGAGCTTATTGGCTGTGGCAAATATTTTCAGGAAGGCAATACAGGAAATTGATAATTATTAATATTTAATGATTCATTTTATTCTTGGCAGGCTACCTGCCTGTGTACAGACAAGTTCAACCGCAGAAAAGTCTTTTTGTTCTTGGAAATATTTGTATTGTTGTGTCTATGGGTAGTAGAATTATTTTTAACCCAAACATTTGGAACTGTGACTTTGTATAGACACAGCTCATCTGAAATATTTATTATCGGTATCCACTTCTTGTAACCGCAAAATAGACAGACATAATTAAATATTTACATTTCACTTTATTGCATCATGAATTTGGAATGATTAAGAGATAAAATAAAATCCAATAGTTTTTTTTTTCCCTACCGGCAGAAAAGGAAGAAACTCCTAATTTGGAAAATTTAAGATTTACTTTCAACACTGTGACGGTTTATACCACAGGAATGCCCTAGCTATTTAGGTCATATTTCATGCATTCTTTTGCACCTCATCAAATTGTTCAATTAGTGTATTTATTATTAAACTCAACCTATTTCTTTCTGTGTATATTGATACAATTCTATCAGGCTTTCATCTTCTTAAATCATAAAAATAAGAATTGAAGATATTCCCAAAATATCAGGGGAAATAATGTTCACGTAGTCAAATGGGCAAGGAGACAATAGATTCAAACAAATATCTGCTTTTTAATCTTCTAAAAGACAAAAATAAATTGAAGAATTACTTTTTGAACATCTAAAAAATGTAGAGCTGGAGAAATGAACAAGACACAGCCACTTCCCCAACATTCACAGAGTAGGGAGGGTCCGGTGGGGAGGTGAAGACCAAACAGGGCAGTGTGGACGCTGGCCCAGGCCACACCTTTGCTGTCATTTCTTGCCATACTTCTCTCATCCTTCAGCCATGCTAGCCATCTTGTTTTTCCTTATGAATATTAATTGAACTCCTTCTTTATGTCTTTTGTACATGCCATTTCCTATACCTGGAGTGTGCCTTTCCTATGTTTTAGATCAACTTCTCCCAGAAGTAAGTGCAGACCCAAGTGTTCAAGTATAAGCTAAGTTTAGTGGGGGAAGGCCTTGGGAAAGCACTCCTTGCTAGTGAGACATGAATGCCATGGCCAGAAGGAATGATATTTGGTTATTGGCTTTGGGTCACCTAAGAAAAAGATGGGGTAAACACATATAGTCTCCTATGTATTTAGTTTTTCACACCCAAGAGAAATTCTTTGAAGAAGTTCTTGGCTCTAAGCCATAGGCAGTCCAGTACCAGGAATCTGAGATCTGAGCTCGCATCTGAGGGCACCACATGTTTCTATGGGCTTGCCGTCTCACCATCTCTGGTCTATTCTGCATCTCATGAAGCACTTCCTTTACTACCCAGCTAAAGGTGCCCACTCATACCTTTCATTCATTTATGTGGCTTTATGCTTTCCTCATAGTACTCATTAATCTCTGGCATTTTCTTTATTTACATTTATTTTCTGTGGTTTACCCTAAACTTTTTTTTTTTTCTTTTTTTGTAGAGACAGAGTCTCACTTTATGGCCCTCAGTAGAGTGCCGTGGCCTCACACAGCTCACAGCAACCTCCAACTCCTGGGCTTAAGCAATTCTCTTGCCTCAGCCTCCCGAGTAGCTGGGACTACAGGCGCCCGCCACAACGCCCGGCTAGTTTACCCTAACCTTTACATGGTAAAGTCACCTCCCTAAAGAGTAGGGACTTTGTTTTGTTGACTGCTGTATATATACTTCTTAGATCACTCTAATGAAAAATTATTCAAAAGTAACTATTAGAAGAATAAATAAATAGACTTTAGTGGCATACAGCCATATTGGGGGCAGAGTTAATGTTGTTATTATAGAAATAGTAAATATTATATAGTATATTTAACTTTACAGACAGGTAAGGGTCTCTACAGAACTATAAATGATCTGGCATGGGTGGAATAGAGGATTCGTGAAATGATTTTTCCTGTTAATTACCCGTCTTGATTCATGAAATGATTTTTCCTGTTAATTACCCGTCTTATAAACTGAGCTTTCATTATGTTCCAGACACTGTATTGTGCTCCATATATGCCACACCTGATCTGCTGTGGTCTGAAAATGCATGTCTCCCCCAATTTATACAGTGAAGCCTAATTGCCAATAGAATAAGGAGAAAGAGCTATGGGGAGGGGATTTGTTCATGAGCCGAGCCCTCATGAATGAAATAAAAGATTCCCTGGAGAGAGATGCCTAGAGGACACAGCAATCTGATGCCCTCTGTGAGTAAGGAAGCAGGCCCTCACCAGATCCTGCATATGCTGGTGCCTTGACTGTGAATGCCCAGCCTTTAAAACAATGAAAGATTAATTTCTGTTAATTATAAATATCTAGCTTGTGGTATTTTGTTATAGCAGCCCAAATGAACTTAAATGGAAAATTGGTACTTGGAAGTTTGGGGGTACTAACAAATGCCTGAAAATGCAAAAGTGGCTTTGGGGAGCTGGGTATAGATAGAGCTGGAAGAATTTTAAAGTACATGTTTGGAAATGTGGGCCTTCGGGAGGTGGTTAGGTCATGAGGTTGGAGCCCTCGTGATTGAGGTTAGTGGTCTTATGAAAGAGACCTAACAAAGGTAGTTCGTTCTGTCATCTGAGGTTAGAGTAAGAAGACAGCTCTGTGAGAACGTGGTCCATTATGCTGAACCTGTCGGCATCTTTGTGTGGGACTTCCCAGATGTCATAACTAATAAAGTTATGTTGTTCATCAGCCCCCGCTGCCCAGTTTATGCTATTTCATTATAACACCTCAAATCGACTAAGACATGGATCCTGGATCTCGTCCTCTTGGAGCTTAATCTTTAATAAAGTAACATTATCCAATGATCATTATGCTAATGCTATTCGCAATGCAATGAGCACTATAAAGCTTTTGGAGAGAGTGCATGACATAATTAACTTAAGACTAGGTTCAGGGGTGGTCAAGAGAGACTTTGGTGAAGAATTGCTATTTGAAATTAGTATTTTCATAAATGCTGGCGATGAAGCAGGAAGTAAAAAAGATAAAGGTCTTGTTCTTTTAGAGCCTGACTTTCAGTGAGGTGAAGGGCCCCACACACATATAAGCCATGTAATTGTGTAGCCCATTGCTTGGTAATGATTCCTATGATGATACACAAAGCAGAGAAGTGGGAGAGGGAACACCAGCTTGCTTTACCCCACAGCCACGTGAAAGGAGACTTGTTGCTAAACACATTTTGAAGAGAAAGTAGAAAAAAAGAGACTCTGTGGTTGAGGGACCACACGGACAATGACCTAGAGGTGACAATATGCTTAATATCTCTGAGGAAATGGCAAGAAGGCTAGTGTGGCTGAACTGAGGGAGAAGAGGAAAAAGGCAAGAGATTGAGTCAGAAAAAAAGAGAGGTTTATGGGCCATTATGAGCCTTTGTCTGAGAGAAAAAAAGCATTTTAAGAGGACAAAAAATATGATCTGACTTCTTTGAACCTTTTTTTTTTTAAGCTGCTGTGTTGAGATTGTAGGGGAAATGGGAAACAGATGACCAATGCTATTATAATACTCTAAGAAATAGTAGTTGATGGTCCAAGCTTGGATGTGATGAGTTAAATGTCAGTAGGGATGGATCTAGAGTTGACACAGTTGCTCAGTCGTAAGTTGTTTCAGTGGTTTAAATTTATGTGTCTTTCCAAACTTTGTATGCTGAAATCTAATCACCCAGGTAATGATATTAGAAAGTAGAACCTTTTGAAGGTAATTGAGTCGTCAGGGCACATGGAATTAGCGATCTCATGAAAGGAAGTGTGAATGAGTTGTTTACCACTTTGTACTCCCTTCTACCTTCTGCCACATAAAGACACTGTTTTTGTCCTCTTCATAGGACACACAACAAAGCACCACCTCAGAAGCAGAGACTGGGTCTATATCAGACACCAAACTGGCCAGGGCCTTGAACTTGACTTCCAGCCTCTAGAACTGTGAAAAATAAATTTATGTTCTTTATAAATTACACATTCTCAGGTATTGTGTTATAGCAGCACAAATGAACTGAAATGGTAGATGTAGAATATTAGAAAAAGTGAGGAGTCAACAGTATCTGCAAGATTTTAGCTGGAGCAAATAGGAGGAAGAGGAGTCATTTATTGGGGTTAAAAAAAGTAAAAGCTTATGGGTTGACATCAGAGGTTAACTACCCTGTTTTTAAGGTGTGGTCCCAAAGATGCACTAGGTCTTATTTTCAGGGGACGTCTTATCTTTCCTGTAAGTAGGTCTTATTTTCGGAGGATGTCTTATTTTCGGGGAACAGGGTATTAGACGTGATTTAAATCTAATGTTAAGGACCCAAAGTTGAGAGAATCAAGTCTGATCTTTAAGTTATAAAGTAGGACTGCTAATAATGCAGTTTTTACAGGCAAGGACCAAAGGGAGGAGGTAATGAAACTCTGAGACAGGCCAACAAGAAGAAGACCCAGTTTTGAAATCCAGGCCAGAACTTTTAAAGGAAGTATGACAGGAGAATTTGCTGCAATGACAGGTAAACATTATGTTACCCTGTATACTTTTTTGACTTTTTTGGAAATATTTATTCAAAAATCAAAACTTCCTTATCTTGAGCTGCTTTCAAATGCATGCACATACACATTCATATAAATAAATGTATATACATATATATCTTATTTCATCATTTGACAATTGATGATAAGCAAGAATTGCTGTGACTGTGCTTTTAAAACCATGTAACATTGTTGAATAATTTTCTTGTTAATTCTCCATATTTATTTTTTCTTGCTTTACTATATCTTCATGGGCTACTAAAATCTGCCATATATGTTCTTTTTGTTCATAAAATAAAAACATCATTTGTTCATGCATAAGCAATAGCCTTGACCCAAGTCTTGCTATCCAGTGCCAACCATAAATAAATCTCTTAGCAGTTTTCATGTTATAGTTCCCAAAATATCCCTACATACTAGGTTCTGGTGGTCTTTTTAATTAATTTGGCCATTAGTTATGCAGAATTCAGCTTCTTTATATAATATTCTCCCTTCTCCCCCTCTCTCATTCCCAACACGTCTGTATCACTATTTCAGATTCTCAGCAAATTTTTCTATTTTCAAAAGACTGAGCACCCTATTTCATGTGGTGTTGCCATCTCAAGGCAGTATCTCTGATAGCTCACTTTTGCAGGAAGGTGTCACTAACTTTATTATCTTCAATAGGCACAAATATATATTAAAAATAAGAGGCTTAATTTTCCCTAATGAAAATAAGGACAGAGATTTTTCTGTCCCTTCTTTTACTAAGTGCATTGTAAGTATTTCTCCTCTCTTTGAAATATATATCACAGTCCTTTTGAACACTCAATAAGCATATATATATATATTTTAGCTTATAATCTAAGAATGTTTCCTTTGAAATGCCATTATTAAGAAAGATAGTGCCCTTATTGCCCAGTTTGTGTGAAAGGGTAGGAGACTAACTTTAGTGGGTCTCTTGCTTCAATTTGTAAAACACTTCCTGCATAATAATAATATTTTAGACTGTATATGGAACCAGCTTGTACCTCATGATTGCAGTATTGTTCACAGCTATGATTTAATAATAATAAAAAAAATTGGCAAAAAAAAAAGAAAGAAAAGAAAAAAAGAGATCCAGTGAATTGTGCCTGGTAAATGGTGCTCTTACGTCCTCTTACTTGAGAACTAGTTACTGTTTATTTTGAAAACATGGATGTAATGGAGTACATCTACTTGACTGTATAAAAGGATCAGATTGCTTTCTACCTTTGCAAAAATCCCTTAGCAGATGCCTGCGATACATATCACATTCTGGTTTAATGTTTATTAAATAATAAAAGTGGTTTCCTTCTCTACTACCGTTGTGGAGAGGTTTCTGAGTTGGAAGAAGATTTTGTTTTTAATTATATTTCCCAAAACTTTCTATTGAGGTTTCCTGTCTCATTCTACTTAGTTTATGTTGTTTATAAGCTTATCTCTGTACTGTGAAGGTTGGTAACATTACCTTATCTTTATAATCATAATTAAGCTTTCTATATTTTGTATATTTCAGTCAAATTCTTAAACAATGTCTTCATTATCGTGATTGTATAATAATGCTCACTGCAGAGTAGAACTCACTGATTTTAGTTTGTGGTTAGGAAATACTTACCTAGGATTTCTAATTACTATCTTGTGCCTCCCACCCCCCATTTCCCTTATTCATATCCTCCATTGATCTATTTTTCCATTCAGTCCTGCCTTTAAGGGTTCTGCGTCCTCCTGCCCCAACCCTCAGACTTTCCACATGGCCATCAACATAAGTTACCTCTTTCCTATTCCCCCTCTTCTCTGGCTACCCTAGCTCCCTGTTCTTGATTTTTCTCTTTAATTTTTACTGCATTACTCTTTTAGCAATGTTCTAAGTAAGCATATCTAAAAGGAAAATCTGAGGCCTTTTGTGTCTGAAAATACCTTTATTCTAATCTGATATTTACCTTATATTTTGGTTGCATGATTCTGGATTAAAATATTTTTTTTTCTTAGCTCTTTGAAAACATTGCCCCATCATCTTGTTGTATTCAATATTTCTGCTGGGACAGACATTCTCCTTTGTATTAATTTATTGTTTTATTCTTGGGAGGTTTTTACCATCTTAACAATTCTTTGGTTTTTGAACTGTCCCTACTGATTGACTAAAGAATGGGTCCATTCTTCCCCCTTATTTACTACTTTTCAATGAGGGCTCTCTTATTTTGGAGACTAGTCTCTTGTGCTTCAGCTCTGAAAAACTTGCATGTGTATATGAATGTATGTGTTTGACAATTCCCCCCTTAGTGTACTCTCTAATCTCTTTTCTGAACTCATATTACATATCATTTTACTGCGTCTTCTGGATGGACATTTTATCTTTTATCTATTTTAAGATAAAGGCATTAACAAATTGTTCAGTGTCTCTGGGTACAAAGGGGATTTATCAAATGTCAGGGTGTACCTTAGTTGGGAAGATGAAAACCTGTTATTAATATGGCTACCTCTAAATGTTGAAGCTGAGGAATCTTGCTCTGGAGTCCTTCAATTCCCCTGGAGAAGAGCTAGTCTACTCCACAGTTAGGGTCTAGGTGACTTAAGAGGGAAGGGTTGGGAGTGTAAGTGAGGGGAGTACTTTTTCTATATACAAACTTCCAATTAGCAGCTTTGTTTTTTAGTTCCACGCACACCTTGTGTTTGGTAAGACATTTATGAATCGCAAGCCTTTGCAAGCTTTCCTGGCACAGTCTCAACTCAACACCTTAATTGTTTTTCCATGTTCTCTAATTTGTAGATTTCTCTGTTCTGTTGCCCCAATCCCCGATCTGCTTTGTGTTTTCTAGATATATAGTGATATAATTTATTAGACTAAGAACCGTCAGTCACTAGATCTTTTATTTTTCAGCTTTATATTGGTTTTATTCCTTTCACATAGGAAAAAGAGTATAATGTGTTTAGTCAGTCTTCTTCTTTTTTTTTTTTTTTTTAAAGAGACAGAGTCTCACTGTGTTGCCCAGACAGGAGTAAAGTGGGGTGATCATAGCTTAAAGCAGCCTTGAACTACAACTAGGACTGCAGGAGTACACCACTGCATTGGACAAGTTTCATCTTTTTATTTTTTGTAGAGATGGGATCTTACTATGTTGCCCCGGCTGGTTTCGAACTTCTGGCCTTAAATGATCATCCTACCTTGACCTCCCAAAGGGCTGGGATCACAGGCATGAGTCTGTGCCCAGCCCATTCTTCTGGTTTAAACCTGAAGTCTTCCTAATTTCTTTTTAAAGTTTCATCGTAAACAAAGACAGTAAATCAAATCACCTATCCTGTCAACAAGAAAATATTTTATACTTATTTTGTACTTTAAAGATGTAACTATAAAAAATACTTTGACAAAGAATAAACTTGTATCTAATAAGCATAACTAAGGTTTTAGCTGATGTCTCAGTACAAATTTAAGAATTTCAAAAATAGAGTCTTTTTGCACTTACTACTACAGAACAAATGTAGTTTTATTGCTTTTAACACTATGATCATTTCTTCTTTCCTATAAGGTAACACTTCTTTGTTTCTTAGGTCACTTATCTCTTAAGCTACTTGATTTCTAGAGCCATGTCATTCATTTTTAGATCACCAACATCTATCACACATTTTAGTTTATAGAGAGATTCAGTAAATCCTTGTGCCCATCTCAAAACCCTTGCTTAGTGGAATTAGATCATAGTGGAATTAGATCATAGAAAAAAATAACAATCTTCTTTCCCCAGTATGGTATTTCCCCTCTCATTTAAAGGCAAACTGACTTAGCAGATTTAACCATAAGGTTTTATAAAAGAAAACAATTCTATTGAGCTTAATACACAAAATATGAAACTGCCAAATACCCAATCTGCCCGTGGATGTCTATCAGTGAACATACCATAAGGTTCTTCCCATGTTGACTAGATGGGATGTCTGTAAATGCTAGTAATTCTAGGCAGAGCTGAACAATCTTCCTGGTTCTCAGGGTGTCATTGGAGCAGTCAGGGTGTACACCACATAAACTGCACCAGAGGAACGTTCAGTTTTCATGTTCAGGAAAAGAGAAGTTAGTAGCTGCATTATGGAGTAGATGAAGACACATCTTCTTAGAAAGAGAGTAGAGGCCAAATTTGGAGCTATAGAAAAGAGAGCATAGACCATGAAAAGTGAGAGTTCTAATCCCAGCACTCTGGGGGGTGAGGTGAGGGGATCGCTTGAGCTCAGGTACTCAAGACCAGCCTGAACAAGAGTGAGACCCCATCTCTAATAAAAATAGGAAAACTACCTGGGCATTGTAGCTGATGCCTATAGTCCCAGCTACTCAGGGGCTGAAGCAAGAGGGATCATTTAGCATAAGAGTTTGAGGTTGCTGTGAACTATGATGCCATGACACCCTACCCAGGGTAACAGAGTGAGACTCTGTCTCAAAGAAAAAAAAAAAAAAAGGTTTATATGCAATTAAGGCCAGGCATGGTGGCTCACATCTATGATTTTAGCATTTTGGGAGGCTAAGGCTGGTTGATAACCTGAGCTCAGGAGTTTGAGACCAGCCTGAGCAAGAGCGAGATGTTGTCTCTACTAAAAAATAAAAGAATTAGGTGGGCATTGTGGTGCTGGCCTGTAGTCCCAGCTACCAGGGAGGCTGAGTCAAGGGGATCACCTGAGCCCAAGAGTTTGAGATTGCTGTGAGCTAGGGCACCACAGCACTCAACCCCAGAGCATAGACAGAGACTCCATCTCAAAAAAGAGAGAGAGTTCTAGGAGGACACCTACGATCATGAAAACAGTAAGAAGCTTGGACCAAAAACAAGAAGTGGACATCCGTTTTCAAATTCTGGAAGGCAAGGACAAAAGAGTTTTGCTAAAGTGAATCAGGTTTTTGGTGGAGGTGAGAAGCCCTTGTATGCAAGTCTGCAATGTGGAGCTGGAATATGAGAATAATGATTTGTTCAAATTGGAACTTTGGGGTTTCCCCTACACTTAACAGTTGGTAAGTAGTGTATAAATCACAAAATAGAGGGAGCAGCTAGGGGATGAGTTTCCTTCTGGTGCAAAGTGTGACTTAGATCTCAGATTAGACACTCCACCCTCCGGTAGAGGATAGTCAGGATGACCATGATTTAACACTGGCTATTCAGAACAACTGGCTTGAGTTCTTGGTTTGATGATTCATAACATTTTGAAAACAGGCTCTTTATAAATGGTCAATAAATGTGATTGAGCTGACATACTTAATCTGATTACAATGAGATGTTCTTCTTTGTATGAATATTTGGCATGACATAAATAAGTCAGTGCCACCCAAGGCTATGACATTCATGTCTGCAGCTGCAAGCAGAGGACAGTCTCTGTTTTATGTATTATAAGGACTCATTCTTTTTCTCTATATAATTGGATATAATTGTATATACATATAATCAGTTTACATAATTTTATCTTTGATTAGAATTGGTCTGATTCTTTTCTGATTATTATTGAAGAACCTTAAAGTTTCTGACTTTTGCTTAACAAACAGTAAAACATTAGGATAGAGGGAGACTTACTCTATTTTCCAGTTTTTAATGGAACTTGTACCTGTACAAGTACAACAAATCCTTTTATTGATTGAGATGAAATAATCTAATAAAAACTAAATGATAACTTGAGAGAGAATTTTTTACCTTCTTACCATATCAACCCGACCAAAAGCTAGTTGTCTCAAAGCTAAGCTACGTCCCTGATTTTACTGACTTTCTCAGTTCTTTTCTATGACTACTGTTCCTTTTTCTCACTCAGCCATCTGTTTTGTCTTTTCCTTTGTAATAATTATTAACCATCATTGTTTAAAAGCATGTCAATAAACACTAAGCTTGTCCTTACATAGCTTTGTTATTTAAATTAGCTCCAATGAATCCACCACTTGCATTGCCTTTAATGTCCTTTGTTCTTTTCTCCAGTGTGGTATGTTTGATTTTTAGTCACTAAGTGGTTGTTAATGTTCAGAAACTATGACTCTAATATGTTAGAGCTAAAATATAGGAAAAATTGGCTCTACAGAGTAACTGAGACGTATCTTTTTACAATATTAAAATTAGCATCATTGCTTCTTATGACTGATTCTGAAGTAGTCTAGAAACTTAGATTTAAGAGCCTTTCATAAAGATAGTAGATAAAATTTACTTAATTTCCCTACCTCCAATACAGTAGAACATCTGTAAGTTGACCACCCAAGGGATCATAACAACCTGGTCAACATCTGGAGGTGGTCAGCGCAGGGAACTAGGCCTGCTGTAGAGATAGGTAAGTGTGGTGCGTGTCTTGTCTATGAAAGTGAGGTCAACTTAAGGAATAGTCAATGTAGGTAGGTGGTCAACTATGGAGGTTTTATTGCAATCTGAATTTTTTTAAAAAGACTAAAAAATAAAGAACAACAATTTCAATTATATCATCTGTTGTGAGGGATGTCTACTAGACAGTGAAATTTATTTATTTTTTATTTATTTTATTTTATTTATTTATTTTATTAAATCATAGCTGTGTACATTAGTATGATCATGGGGCACCATACACAGACCGTTTGACACATTTTCATTTAGACTAAATCATGAGGTTTGGCAAACTTCTAGATCTCACCCCTATATCTACTCTAAAGGACAGAGTCCTGAAACACAGTACATATGGGTATAAGAGAACAAGCATAAGGGCTGTGGAATTGACAGATCACTTAGAAAAAAGACCGTGCCATAGAATAGATCTAGAGAGCAGAAAGAGACCAGAATGTGAGACAGCCATGCAGCCACCAACCACAGTCACCCACGCAGACAATACTTGATAATCATTAAAAACAGAGACCTAAACAAACCAGAATCAAACACCTGCAGCCACGGGGCTCCACACTGGCCAAAAATGTATAAAAGAAGCTGAATTCCAAGGTGAGAGTCATTTAGGATAGGATTCTTCTGAGGACTAAGAACCAAATAAAATGTCGTGATGAAGGATGAAAGAATAATAAATCCAAAGGAGGCTGCTCAATTCACTTAGCGTACTGACCATTCTCCTGTCCCCAACAACTAAAATCCTAACAACTGTCTGTAAACCAATGATCATGTGTCCTACAACTCCGATTCCAAATTTCAAAGATACTGTTAGGAGAGTCCAGTCATAAGGTGAAGGATTATCCAGCCTCACATTACCTGGGAAATGTTAGATCTCGATGAAAGCAATTCCATGCAAATGAAAATAATAAGAAGAAAGTGTCCAAATCAAATCTATGTTTGTATAATATTTAATGATACGAAGGATATGAAAACAATATGAGGTAGATCCCAGAAATAGTCTTAAATATATTGATCCAGAAAATCAAAGCTATTATAGAAAATAATATATTAGGAAAAGCTAATCAAAGCTATTATATAAAATAATATATTTCAGAATATTAGGGATAGATATGTTTTATTTTCACACTTTGTTTTTGTACAGATGGAGTCAAAGTTGTAAGTGTGCACTTCACCCAGTGTGTGCTGCATTCAGTATGTGTGCATCCTGTGTCCCATCCTCTCTTCTTCCCTCCCCTCAGCTTGATTTTCTTTTTTTTTCACTCTATGATTTCAGAGTATTTTTTTTATTTTTTTGAGTTATGTGAATGCATTGATCATTTTAAAAGTTAGAGAAATAAATTTGATTTTAAAAATTAAAATATTTTCACCATAACAGATGCTATAAACAAATTAAATTGACAAATGAAAATAGAGGGAAATATTTGTCACCACCTGAATAACAAAGAGTAAAATTCCTTAGTGTGCATAATGCTCTTAAAATTAAAGAAGCAGAGGGTAACCACTGGATAGAAAAGCAAACAAAATACATAAGTAAATAATTTACCCCAGGAAATTATCCACCCCCCCAGGAAAGCAACCTAAAAATGCTCATTGCCTGGAGAAATTCAAAGTCAAATAACAGATATTTTTGCCTTCCAAATCAGCAAGATTGGTAACCCTCAGCTTGATTTTCATGGAGGTTTGCTTCCATATGAGTGCTTACATGTTTATCGATTAGTTCCAACTTGGTATTGAGTACATCTGTTTATTCCTCCATTCTTGTGATGTTTCACTTAAAAGAATGGTTTCCAGTTTCAGCCAGGTTGTAACAAAAGATATTAGATTGCCATTTTTGTTTATGGCTGAGTAGTACGTCCTGGTATACGTATACCATATTTTATTAATCCATTCATGTATTGGTGGGCTGATGGGTGATTCACAATCACAGGGAAATGAAAAGGAATGTGAACTTTCTAAAATAAGATCAATTTAGAGATAAAAAAAATCAAAGAAAACTGAAGACACAGAGAGGATGAAAAAATGATAGAAAGGCAAACAATTACAACTATAAGAATTTTATTAGAAATAGTAAAAATCAGTCTTATCATGGACAATATTTGAAAACAAAAGAATTTGGTAGAAAAAGTTACTCTAGAAAAGCTGGTAGAAGAGACGTAAAATGACTAATCAATATAAATATAATTGATATTTGTGAAGAGTATAGAATAATGGAACAAGTAAATTTAAACTAATTTAGAAGACACACAAAAGATAAATCAGCACATAGAAAGGTTTATATGTCAACAAAAATTGATATATCCTGGAAAACAGGCTAACCTTAAAAGATAAATAATTCTAAAAGCATTTAGGCTGAAAAATTTAATCTACAATCAAAGAAAAATATTGCAGGATCACATTTTTCTTTAATAGTTCCAAATACAGAAAAATAATGTCATATCATATATAAAGTGTTTATGGAAAGAAAATGTGATTCACTGTATATTTGATTTAATATTAACATCATTGAATTCATAGTAAAATAAGCCTCTTTAAATGTATAGTAGTTTTATTAGTTTTGACAAATGTACGCATTTGTGTCGCTACCATTCTAATTCATATATACATAAAGTATTTTCTTCATGCTGAAGTTTCCCTATAATCCTTTGCAGATGCCACCTCCAATCACCCAGCACTCATTTTGATTTCTACATGTTTTTGCAAATTATAGACTTGATATTGAATCACATAATATGTGACCTTCTGTTTCTGACTTTCTCGTCTTTTCTTTTTGGATTCTACCACATTGTTGCTTCTACAGTTAGTTCCTTTATATTGCTGAGTAAATAATTTATGAGTAAAACATAATTGTTTATTCTTTCTCCTGGTGATGGATATTTGGGTTGTCTGAAGTTTTTTGGTATTGTGAGCAAAGTGGCAATAAATAATTAACCTTTCCTATGGACATTCCTTTTCGTCTCTTGGGTAAAAGTTTAAAAGTGGAGTAGATAGATAACATAACAAATTCATATTTAAACTTATAGTAAATTTTTGAGCTTTTTGTAAGTGGTTAAATTATTTTACATTCCTAACCAGTAACGTTTACAAGTTCTAGTTGATCCATAACCCCGTCAATAATTGGTATGGCCAATAAAGTGAATTTAATGAAATCTATATCCCGTGATAAGGAGCATCCTTCTATTTGTGCTGCCTTAGAGCTTTTAAGAAACTGAATTAATTTTGTAACCTGTATTATGTTTCAAAATTAATAGTAAATTTTGCATTGCAATATAATTGAAAATTAAAATAAAAGCATAAAAAAATTCACTACTTAAAAATTTAAAAACAAATGCTTACAGTGTTCTTGGAATAATGAATAAGATGATAATATTCTGAAGTCTCTATAAGAGTAATAATTTAAAAATAGTATGTTGAAACTAGGGGAAATGAGTAATGCAGGAATAAGAGAAAAATCCAAAGCTTTTAACTTTTGCATGTCTACCGCAGAAAAAAGATCAAAAGTAAACTAATTAAACATTCATCTTAAGGAATTATAAAAACAAAAAGGAAAATAAATCTAAGGGAAGATAAAAATAGAATTAAAAAATAAATGTATTTTCAAATGCAAACAATTACACATATACACACAAAATTAATACATGTAACCAAGAAAACTTTGAGAAAAGTAATAAAAATAGTGATAAGTAAAAGAAAATAATGATACAGAGGAAAATATAAGAAATATATTTGTGTAACTATAAAACCCTTGACAAATCATAGAGGAAAATACTGGTTTCTAAAGTGGTTAAAAAGAAATAGTACAACACAGAGATGATAACCATGGATTAACTGCTACTGTTAAAAAATGGCCTTTTTCTCCCATAAAATGTCATTCTAAACTTTTTTAGAATACTTTTTTAATGATTCAAGTATAATATAATTATACTTTTAAATAGATTACAAAATATAGAAAGAGAATGTGTTCCTTTATTTCATAAAGCTAATATACCCCTGGAATCAAAATTCAGGAGACAGTGAACTAGAAATATACAGATCAATATCATTTATGAATCTTCACAAAAAGTAGAATGCTAGTAAAAATAGTTTATAAAATATTAAAATAAAATTTCACTTTAGTTTATTTAAAATTTCCTGGGATATGACAAGGGGAAATATTTTTTAAATTATATAAAAGAGAAACTCTTTAAAATTTTAAACTTTTAAAAATGACCTGCTCAAAGTCACATGATTACCAAGTGGTGATGATTATTCAACTTTCTGAGCTTCTATATATTTTTTTTTTTTCTGAGCTTCTATATTAGGGACTTTTTTTTTTTTTTTGGTGTAAAGGATAAATGTCAATCATTTGCTAAGAAGTAGCTACAAATATCCATTGATAAAATTTGTAAATCATTCAGACATTATTATAGACTGAGAGTATATTTCTGAAAAAAAATAGATAAAATAAATGTAAAAAGTATGTTCTCGAAGCTGCATTAATTCATATCCCCAGCACAATCCAGCTTCTGGAAAATAAATAAATGACTACTTAACTTTTTAAGAATTAAATCCTACTGGACCTATGTTTTTGTTTAAAGTTTGTATAGAGTTATTTTGACGTATTTTCAACTCTACTAATTTCCTAACTTTGAGACAAATCGATTCCATTTAGAGATAAAATCCTGTTTGTAGCAGGCTCCTACTTTTGAGAGTTTCTTAACAATTTCAATTCTTTGCTAGGACCATATGTCAACATTGTCATTTTACCACTCAGAGATTTCTAAACACCTATTTGCAAAACACATTACACTTGGTGCTATTCAGAGTAAGTTAAAACTTAATGGATCTTGTTTTTGAGGAATTTAAAACGTAAGATGGAACAATAACTTAGAGTGTAAGTATTAGAAATTTAAGAGGGTGACAAATTGTTCAAATACAAAAAGCCCCTGGTCTAATGCTTCAAAGTGGGGGGAAAAAAGATTTATAAAGCTTGTGTTTCTGAATGTAAGCCAAAGTGAACTCCCATAGAATTTTTCCCCTTTATTGAGCTGTGTCCTTAACTATTTCAATCAGCAGCAAATCTAGACAACTATTCTGTGCTAAATGTCTTTGAAAAAAGATTTCAAAGATTTCTTTCTTGTGATGTGAATAGTAAGTAGAATACACCTGTTCGGGTGACTGGGAGTGTAGATGTAACTCTGAAGCCTCACAGCTCCGGAGCTGTGTTTACTCCTTTTAGTTCTGCCAAATTCATTCCTCTCCATGTGATCAGCAAATTGCCACTTGTGCATTCCTCTGTACTTTGCTAAATTTGATAATAAGACTATTTTACTTCCAGCTGGGATTTTTGAAGATTACTTAAAAACATTATTTCCTGAAAAAAACTGCTATTTTTAACCATATAACTTTTCATACTTGCATAATTAAACAAAAATTATTCAGACACAATTTTCTTGTATTTTTGCATTTAAAAAGGCACTTTGGGAGACTGAATTTTTCCAAGATTGAGCAAAAGGCAGAGTGGAAGGTCTTTAAATAGTAATTTTATTTAGATGTTAATTCCCCATCAAGATTTTAGATTATTTGAGTTTAGCCAACTTTTGTGACATAATTCGTAGGCTTTCAGAAGACCTTTGGCTAGATTACTCCATGGACCAGCTGCTACTGTAGAGAAAATGCTGATACATTGAAGAAGGAATTCAAGGTATCTTGAAATAGAAATGAATACAAGCATATATCATAAAATTGTGCCAGTCATTAATTATTTTTTCCAAATAGCCATTTATGTTTTTTAGCCATCTTCCAGTAATGTTTTTATTATGTGAAAGTCAGTGTATAATTAAAATAAAATGTTTTGGTTTATTATTTTTTCTAATTATATTAGAGTTTCTGGAATTAATTTTAAGTAAGATTTAACTTTATTACTCATTTATTTATACATTTATTTATTGTATATGTTACTTAATAGTAAAGGTGTGAAGAAGTCCTGAAAAGTTTGATGTATAGAGATATCTTTATCCTGGAAATCTATAAGGGGATTCAGTTTACTGCAGCAGAGTGATAATGGGGCAATGCTACATACTCTTAGGCCTGGGACAGTCTCAGTGAGAATGCTGTCACCCCCAAAGAAATGAAAATTAGTTCTCTATGGAGGAAAAGGGCAAAAAATTTTTTTATTGCCATAGTCTGTGGCCCTCCAAAGTTCAAAATTTCATTGTTTAGTTTTTAATTTCTTTCCTGGGATTTTCCTTGGGTCTTACTTGAGAAGCAATAAAATTGAGTTCTTGGGAGATACTCAACATTTGCAAGATCAGTGCTATAAAATTATAATGCATAGATGGTTGCAAGTGCTCCATCTAGAAGTTACAGTACAAGAAGAGGTATATACGTGCCTATTGGTAGCTATTGGCTGCTTTGTGAACGTGGCAGTTTATGTTTGATCCTCAGTGCATTTGTGTGTACTTGGCTTTGGGAATTAAATAAAAATGCTTTATAGTTCATTATTTAATTCTATAATATTAGTCAATCTAGAATTAATTATGTCAAGTACCAAGGAGAAAAAAAAGTCTATAATAATTGAATAATTGACTATCCAACAGCTAATTAGTTATTTTCTCATGTTAAGCAAAAATTGAGCATTCACTAAAAGTAATTTTTGAACAATTAATTTTTACATTGTTTTCTTGTGAAATCGTTTTGAATTACTAATTTCAAAATTTGAATTTTTATGTATTCATGTATACTCCTAATTTACATATATATTATAATTTGATATAATTTTAAAGTAAATAAATTAACAGCTACTCAGGAAATATGGTTATAAATTATTCTTGGCATTTAAGTTTTTGCTGGAAAAGTTTGGTGATTCTTGACCCTACATTGAAGACAGAGAGTAAGCTTTATATTTATTCTTTTTTTTATGGATAAAGCTAAGATAGACATACATTATATGATCAATAATACAGTGTATCTTTATGTTGATAAAATACCATGGTGAGAAATCAGGAAGAAAGATCTATAAAAACTCCTTAAAAAATAATAATGGAAATAAGATGAGGAAATAGAGATGTAAGAACTTAGAAATCCATGTCCTGGGTTTTAGGTTTTGGTTCCAGATGGAGAGAAGGTCTTAGATAGTGGGTTCTCTATTAGATCAGAATTAACACTGCACCAAATTCCATGCTATGGAAAAGCCAAGATAGGGATGAGATAAACAGAAAATTTCACTGAATTTCAAGTAAAATAGAAAACATCAACAACAACAATTTCAAAGCAAACCGAATAATGATAATGTTGAGTAAAATTGTATAAAAGCAGAGAAAGATTCTTATGGCTGGCTAATCGTTCTTACAGTGACTTCAAAACGCAATCTCCAACTTCTTTTCTAAGCTCTGGACTAATTTTAGAGATTTTGATTTCTCTGAGACAATTCAGACTTTGAACTGGTATTCTCATTACTGTTAGTCCCCTCCTCCCACGGTTTTCGTCTTGGTTTTCCAAACTTAGTACTTTGCAAAAACATTCCACCAGTTGTTTGAGCTACATACATCTGGAGTGGCTGAATCATATTTGATTCTATTCAGTTTACTTCATTCCAATATCAAATTCAACAAAAGTATTTTTGTTGTCAAAATACTTGTCTCAAATTTCCTCACTTTTCCCCCCGAGTCTCCAAAAGAAATAGTCTAGTTTCTCTCCTTTTATTCTTATCTCCTTTCAATCATTTCTCCATTAACAGAGTTATCTGATTACAATTTAATAAAAATTCACTGCTTAAAACTGTTCAATGATTTTTCATGATAATTAAAACACATACAAATTCCTTAGTATGTATTGTAAATTGCTTCAAACTCTGATCCTTGATAATATCTCTAAGCTCTTATCTTGCCACTGTATAGCACCCTCCAAGCAGATGTCAAACTCACATTCTTTTAGTTCCTTGAATAAGCCCAGTTCTTTGGGCTTCTGCTTAGGTTGTTTTTACTGTCTAGAATGTACTTTCATGTCACTTGTTTTGTGAAAGCATCATTTTTATCTTTGAAGTCCCAGGCAGAAAATCACTTATTTGGGGGACTCATCCAGACTATCTGATTGACAGAGATTCCCACCTTCATCCTACTCCCTTCTTATTTTCTCTCGAAAGACATAGTTTGCCCTTTATAGCACTTACCACCATGTATCATTTTTTATTTATATGTTTACCTACATTAGGCATATTGTCTCCGCTAAACTATGAGCTTCATAAGAGCAAGTTTATTTATTGGTTCATTTTGTATCATCAGAGCTTGGGTCCAAGGTTACTTCATGGTGGTAAACCAGTAAATATTTACTGAAAAATATCCACTCCACATAGAACTAGAAGCTTCACATAATCTTGCCCCAAAAACTTTTATAGGAAAGAGTTGAAAGTGTGAGGTATATATGACTTATCTGAGTTGCCATAAATTAACAAATTGAAATAAATCAGTTCCTGAAATACTAAAAATTTATGAAGGCATCACATGATTGAGACAATATATAATTACTTCTTTTTCATTTTTCTTTGCTGAAAACTGCAACCATGTGACAGAGACTTATATAAAATTTTGCATAGCAAGTTGGCTTTATTATAAAAAATTTTAAAAATATGTTAGTCTTCCTTGTATCAAATTATGTGAGTTATGGCTGAATTTTTATAAAATTTCGAATCCAAAATTGGAGTGCTCTTAATTACAATATAGGATATGTATCACATAGGATTAATTTGATGCCTTGGGGCACACTATGAAAGGAGTCTTCTCCTTTAAACACCTGAAACAGCTAACAGGAGAGGCCTGCACAGCAGCTATTAGGAGGGATGGGCATAACCAGTAAACACAGTAGACAGAGGGGAAAGTGACTCAATAAGGATGCTGTGTGAGGAATCACAAGGACAAGTGCTCAAAACAGCAGTTTTTGATTTGCAATCAAGCTGGTCTTCACATGTTTAGGGGTAGTGCCAATACGGTTATTTATTTAATCATGATTATGTAGAAAAATTCCAGGAGGCAAATTGGTTTAAATAAATATTGGAAAAATGTCCAAGTTATTTGTGTATTCATTGTTATTTATTATTGAATAGGAACTTTGAGATAATATTTTTATTATAAAAGAGAAAATTTGTTTAAACCAGTGAGTTTGTCTGTATTTAGAACAAGAAATATAATCATTTTTAGAATTCTCAGTTGAAAAAAAAACAAAAAAGATATTTTCCATGAACTTGGACATTTGTGTACTAAGAGACTAAATATGTCAATTTCTAAAGAAGTGATAAATCTTTCCTTATAAGCATTTATGTACTTATTTGCTATTGTCTCTATTTTATAATATATCCAACAATTGTTATAGCTTAAGCCATATCAATATACCTTTATTTTGTTTCAAAAAATATATGTGATAGTATTTGTGCCTGATAAAGATCTAAAGATAAAATGAAACTGTTGGTTACTATTTTCACTTTAAAAAAGAAAGGGAAGCAAAATTTTATTGTAAGCTTTTTAATAAATAATTTTTTAAGACTAGAATTTAAAGTTGAATTTTCCTTGAAGATATTTTCCATAATATAAAATTATCAGGGTTTTGAAATTGTAAGGGAAACAATATAATTACATGATGAATTATATATGTGACTACTATTTAAAAAGAAGCTATATTCACCATTGATTGTGTAGGTAAACACATGTATAGATACAGGAATGCAAAATTCTTTCAGGGCACGGGGTGGAAACAAGATGGCTGACTTATTTTAAGGTGTGCTCCCACCTGTGTGCTGAAGAGTTTTTCCTAAGGAGTGATATTAGTAATGAGACACCTGATCTAGGGTTGTTGATGGTAAACAAACCTACAATGAATGTATATATGACTAACAACTCCAAGAAGGATTTCATAAACCTCTCCTAGAGTATAAAATGGAGATGCTTCCTAAAGACTTACAACTCTGTATTAACATGCCAATTTGGGGTGAGAAATCAAGGAACAATTACTGGAAGGAAGAAGTTGAAGACAAATATGGGATATTGCATGTCTTTTACTGCTTTGTGTCTTAATTGTTAATATGCAATGTTAGTAAAGCTTGATATTTTATGAGATCTCTCATTTGTATGTATCTGATTGAACAAGAAAATAATTTGTGTTTTCTCAGTTGACATGATGTTAAAATATAGCTAAGGAAGTTTTGGGCAAGTAAAAGAGAATAAGAAAATATGGTGAAAATTTGATACATGGATAACTATCTATTCATTCTTAATATGAAGTGGAAAAAAAGTTGAGGTCAATTACTGGAGAAAGTCTTGCCAATAAAATAAGGAGGAAATAGTTTTAGATTTAAAGCAATTTGCTGGTGGATTGACAGAGAAGGGCAGGCAGTGGAAAAGAGCAAGAGTTATTATTGTTCAGGTCTTGCTGCCAGGGCCACTGAAAACAAGACTGAATTTTCCAAATACTATAAAGTTCTTTTATGTCTCTGTGCTATGTGGCTTTATTCATTTACATGGTAGCACAAGCCAGTCAGGCCACTGTTTACCTAAAGGACCATATGGACGGCTGCAAGCTATGGACCTGTGACTAGAAATGCCAGGGGTACTCTGTGAAAGAAATTAAACATTTTACAGAGAAATAGTAGAAAAAGTTTAATGAATTGTTATTGGTATGAATTCTTACAAATAGTAAGCAAGGATGTTACATGATTGGATATTATCCAACCAAAATTCATGTCTGCCAGAACCTGTGAATGTGACCCTATGTGGAAATAGGGTCTTTGCAAATGTAATTAAGTTATGATGAGGTCATACTTGATTAGAGTGGGCTCTAACACAATGACCACAATCCTTTTAAAGGGAGGGAGGTTTTATCACAGACACAAAGGGCATAGACCTTGTGAAGATGGAGACAAGGATTGGAGTCATACATACACTAGACAATAAAAGTCAAGGATTGCCAGCAAATATGAGAAACTAGGAAAACACAAGGAAAATCCTCTAGTCCCTTCAGAGAGAGAATGACCTTGTCAACATCTTAATTTTATACTTTTAGCCTCTAGAACTATGGAAGAATAAATTACTCTTGTCTTAAGTGACGTAATTTGAAAAATTTTTATGACAGCCTTAGGAAATGAATATAATGGTTATGTTTAAAATTTTAGTTTCTACTAAATGGAAATCTTTGCATCAAAAATTCATTCCTGAGTAGTTGTAAACTTAGGTAAACAGATGCTTTTGAATATATTACATCTAATTTTCTTTGGTGGTTTATAGTAGGGGGATGACAGAACTAGCTGGAGAATAGTAACTCTTCTACCCACTCCTCTCTCTTTTGTAAATGAAATGCTCTTACTTAAGCTATTGGAATGCTGTTAGTACAGATGAGTTTAAAAGTCTTTATTGTGATCAGAAAGATATACCTCCATCTAGGTAAATACAAAAGATATAAAGTCTCTATGATTTTTTGGCTGGATAGTATTCAATGGTATATACATATATCATAGTTTATTAATCCATTCATGAGTTGATGGGCACTTGATTCCACATATTGGTGATTACAAACTGAGCTGTGATGAACATTCTAGTGCAAATGTCCTTATGATAAAATGAATTTTTTCCTTCTGTGTAGATACCTAGTAATGAGATTGTGACACCAAATGAAAGGTCTAATTTTAGCTCTTTGATTCTCCATACTTAGTATCACAAGAATGGAAAAGCAAGTATCTAATGTACACGATAGTAATAAAAAACCAATAGATAAAAACTACACCACCCCAGTAGAGAAAAAGAAAATTAACTTTAAGTGTGTGGGGGGGGTGGAGATGGGAAAGAGGGAAGGAAATCAGTAAATTCTTACCTAATGGGCACAATATAAGGGTATACAGCATATCCCCTAGGTGAAGGACTCAACTAACCCTTTAACTTTACCTAAAAATATAACCTAATCACTTGCATCCTCCTATTAATCTACAATAAAAAGGATACACCTGATTAAATGACACTGATAAAAATGATATTAAATGCATGATCTGTAATCTCAAGTGCTTTATGTAGTTTATCTCTTAAGAAGCCAAGAGAATATCATGAGGAAGTGTTTGACCATCAGACTTTGTTACTGTGCATGGGAAGGGAGGTAGATAAAAGATTTAGGCCACATGAAGAAAAGGGGCACAAAGAAGAGAAAGAAAAATGTGGGTGAAGTAATAGTAATTGACTCAACCGAAAAATCTGTGTAGATGACTTTTTAAAAACAACATACTGGCTCGGCGCCAGCCACATACACGTAGGGTGGTGAGTTTGAACCCGGCCCAGGGAAGCTAAACAACTGCAACAAAAACATAGCTGGGCATTGTGACGGGCGCCTGTAGTCCTAGCTACTTGGGAGGCTGAGGCAAGAGAATCACTGAAGCCCAAGAGTTTGAGGTTGCTGTGAGCTGTGACACCATGGCACTTTACCAAGGGCGACATAATGAGACTCTGTCTCAAAAAACAAAAACAAAACAAAACATACTTACACATAACTTACAGCAAAGCATTGTCAGTTTTTATTGATCTATCCTAGTCCACAGAACTTAAAATCCAATTATGAGAATTGTATTTTAGAATGTAAAATACTTGGATCAGTGGTTATATTTATCCTCTGATAAAGACATAGACTTTGAAAAGGTCGTCTTAGAAGCTAAGATCAACTCACTCAATCCACCAGGGATTCTTGGGCTTTTTGGAATGGTCTGAATGAAGTGGTCTGAGGTTGATATATAAAATTATTAGAATTTTTAGATAAGAATATTCAATAAATAGCAGTGGTTCTCAGCTGATAGCTAGTTGGCGGTTCAGAACTATTCATTCGCCATTTTCTGGATATATACTTGCTTGCAACAAGAGTGGAGTTGCTACTGACAACCATAGGATAAAGGTATGCTGCTAAAAAATGTATTAATACAGTACATAGGACAGTTCCCCTACAATAAAGAATTCTACATCTCATATGTCAATGGTGTTGAGGATAAAAAAACTTGCTATGGGCAATATGGGCCAATGCAGTTGATTACTTTAAGTTGAAGCCAGTGCTCATTTATCATTCTGAACATCCTAAGCCCTTAAGAATTATGCTAAACGTGCCCTGCCTGTGCTCTAGAAATGCAACACAAAAGCCTGGCTAACAGTACAGTTGCCTGTATCATGTTTTAATGAATATTTAAGGCTGCTATTGAGAAATCGTGATCCATAAATCAAGGATTTCTTTTAAAACATTATTGTTGATTGATGATGAAATTGGTCACCCAACAGCTCTTATAGAGACAGATATATAAGAACATTGTTGTTTTCATGCCTGCTAATAATATTTGTTTTACACAGCCCATGGATTAAGCAGTAGTTTCAAATTTCAAGTCCTGTTATTTAAGAAATATATTTTGTATGTCTATAGCTGCCATAGACAGTAATTCTTCTGATGGATCTGAGCAAAGTAAATTGAAAAACTTCTGGAAAGTATTTACCATTCCAGATGCCATTAAGGACATTTTTGAGTCCTGGGAGGAGGTCAATATATCAACAATAACAGGAGCTTGAGAGAAGTTAATTTCAACCCTTGTTTGATGAGTTTGAGGGGTTCAAGACTTCAATGAAAGAAATAACTTCAGATGTGGTGAAAATAGCAGAACTAAAATTTGAACTGGAGCTTAAAAATATGACTGAATTTCTGCAATTTCATGATAAAACTTGAATGCATGATAAGTTTCTTCCTGTAGATGACAAAGAACATGATTTCTTGAAAGAAATCACTATTGAAAGAACAACAAAGGATTTATAATATCACCTAAATATACTTAATAGAGCAGAGGCAGGTACTGAGAAGATTGACTTCAATATTGCCATAAGTTTTGAAGGTTGAATGCTTCAGAAAAGCATATCATGGTGTAGAGAAATCTTTCGTGAAAGGAACAATTAATCAAATTTCATTATCTTATTTTAAGAAATAACCAAAGCCACCCAAACCTTCAGCAACTACCTCCCTGTCAGTTAGCAAACATCAACATTGAGGGAAGACCCTCCACAGAAAAAAAGATTATGACTTGCTAACGGCTCAGATAATTGTTAGCAGTTTTTAACAATAAGTTGCTTTAGAATTAAGGCAAGTACATTGGTTTTTCAAGACATAATGCTATTGTACACTTAATAGACTACAGTATTTGTCTAAACATAATTTTTATATGCACTGGGAAACCAAAAAATTTGTGTGATGTGTTTTATTGTGATATTTACTTTATTGTGCTGCTGCAGAGCCAAATCTGACTCAGACATATAATTTAGAATTTAGTATTTAGTTATTTCAGTGGAGGATTGTTGTGTGACCGGAGAACAGCAGCTTTGCCGTGGGTGCAAGCTCGCTCCTGTAATTATTAAAGGGAAACAAGAAACAGACTACATAGCATGGGATGATGTGTAGCAAACTTCTTTATTTCTGGCCACCCTATATACACTGGTGGTCACGTACACACTTAATCTATGATCTATAACTTTTACCATTACCTAACTCTTTCTATCTAAAAGTAACTTGCAGGGAGACATCAAGTCTACAGATCAACACAATCGCTTCTGCTTTTTATATTCTTCTCAGACATATGTCAACTCTTGAGCAAAGTATCTAAATAAAGATCACAAAGGGCTGCAGGGGTAGCGGGGAAATAAAAATCCCTCATGCCACACTTAGTTTACCCACAATGGAGTAATGACTCTGTTTCTCCACAGGGCAGAGACTGTTAGGTCCTAAAGACAGTATGTAATTAACATATGTCAATCTCTGGCCCGTATCTCCAGGGGTGGGGTGTCAGCCCCTAACCGCCTGGGCTTAACGGGAGCATGACTTCAGAGAAACTGTTTCTGGACTTTTACCTCCAAACAACCAGCCTCTGTGCACGCCTCAGGAGGCCCAGCTCTCTTTTGCCTCTGTGTTAGCAAAAGCCATTTTTAACCCATAATGAGCTTGCCTTGTGTGCTGTATGTGGGACATTTTTCTTATTTTATCCCACAGGGATGAGGAGAGTACTCTAAAAGACCCAAATGTAAACTGGAAGAGTATAAAATACCATAGTGTTTTAGGGTGATTAAGGTGAAATTAAGATTTAGAAAGTTTGATTAGAAAAGTCATCTGATTATCAAATTATGTTACCCTTTCTGAGTGTGTAATTTGGATAGATATTATAAAAGAATTAGGCATGTTGCTTTTTTCTTTTTCAGAGAGTTGTCAATGATTGTCACCGTTTACCTGGGTTTAATGATCTCACCTTTTAATCTGAACTACAACCTACATGTCTTACATGGGAAAGAAAGACCCTCACGGTGTTGATGTTTCCTGGTTTCATTTTGCTTTGTCTGTGCCTTGCCCACACTTATATAATATCTCTGAAATTACTAACACACCTTGATATTGGGTAAAAGTTCTTATTTGTGTGAATCTGATTTGATGATATGATTCTTTGCATAAGCTCAGCAACCATGATTTTGTATTCTCTGGTGGCATCAACAATCAACGATATTGGCTTGGTTTTTCATCATCAATATATGGAGATAAAAATAAATTATCATTATAGATGGAGATGACAAAACATGTTTATCCTTCTGAGAGAAATTGTGAACATTCATAAGCAAATATTTCAGTGTATGTTAATGTACAGTCAGCACTGGGAAAAATATACAGGCTTTTAAGAGAAAATAGCTTGCACCAAATATTTCTCTAATTCCTTTATGTAATGCCTTCATTACTTTGGATCCATGGGTTATTAGGAAAAAATAGATCTGAAACTACTATTTCAGGATAGATGCTCCAACTAAGTGTTATTTTTGTGAAGAAAATTCATGGTGTATTACCTCCTATAAACTGCCTTTTCAATGAGACTTTGTCATTCTTGTTACTGGATAAGGATGGGGGATAACATTCTTATGAATGTCTCACTTACCTTACTTTTCAGTCTATAAGTGCTGGTTATTAACTTGTACTATGGATGAATTAAATAGAAAGTATTGATTTGTTTTGGAGGGGCTGAGAGAGAAGAAACATTTTAAGGTGGTAAATGATTTCCAAATTTACTATTTTCAAAAACACTACAGCAAGTCACACTATGTACTCGGAAATAAAAGTTATCTTTGCTTGGGATTTTTGCAAGATTGTTAAACTAGAATTTTTCCAGTAATTACTTCTGACATATAATTTTGATGATATTTAAAATTTCTATTATAAATAACTGAAATTTAATTAAAGACTTTACCTAATTAGTACTAGTGAGCATAACATTGATTTACACATTCAGCGAATGTGTAAATAAAGTGAATTTACACATTCACTTTAAAGTATTTAGTTTAAAGTACTGAATTCCCTTTACAGGCATTTGATTAGAATTTAGATTAGGGTGATCACATTTTTAATCTCATCTTATTTTGCAAGTTTTTAAAAGGTATATTTTGGGTAGTAATCATTTAGATTTTCTACAGCTCTGCTTCAATGTATATGACTATGATCATAGATTAAAAAAATGGTAACTTGAAATGTTTTTGGAAATCTCCCACAAAGCTAATAATGTCTAGTTTTATGTACCTATCAAGTTTTGATTGCTCAAGTCAATGTCTAAAACAACTTTGGGAATTTTTCTATTAGTATACCAAACATAATAACATATTATGTGTATATTATTCTCTTTAGGTGATTAAAAAAAACTGTTAATACTAATTTCTTGTTTAAAATTATAAAATGTTTTCTTTGCAGGAGGGAAATACAAGTAAAACACATCTTCAGAGGCAACCACCTCAAAGAGAAAGAGATTTTTGTATGAGACGGCAGGTTTTTGTTTGTTTTAAATTTCAGATTAATATGGGTTACATACAATTAGGTTACATAGTTTGTTTTTGTCAGGTTAAAGTCTGGGTTGTAGCTGTGCCCTTTGCCCAGGAAGTCTGTAATAGTCAAAGAATAAATAGTCGAAAGCACTTCTTTTGTTTTCTTGTTATATTACTCTTATACTGACTAGTGATTAGTTTCAGTTATTACTTATAACTTGTCTAGATTATGGGTAGAAAATCAAAATACCTAGTTGGACAAGTTTTGTAAAGCAAATGCAACAGGGAAAGATATTCTGCAGATGCACAAAAATATGTGTTTTATTCCTTTTAGGGAGAATATTCTGCTTTCCTGAATATTTTGCTCAGCATGTAAAGTGAAAAGAGATACTTTACTTATGTTTTAAAAACTAAAGAGTAAAAACATAATGATGAATTCTAGTGACAAGCCATCTTAGTGAAAAGAAAACAAAAAAAGTGAAAAAGACTGTGGCATTATAAAGAGTACACGTTTTCTTTTCACTGGAGAATCAAAGGGGAGACATACCATTCAGGTCAAAGACAAATGCCTATTGAAAATATTTACTTTATGGACTGTCCATTCTGGGGCTTCTTTTATTTGTTTGTTTGTTTTTTGTTGTTTTGTTCTGGGATTTTTGCCCTTTAACACTGTAGGTACTTTCTCTACTTTTTCTACTCTGCTATCTGCTCTAGAAAAATAACATTTGTGAATTATACCCACTGAGATCTTTTCCTCTCCACTTTTGATTGGATTAGGCAACAAGAGAGCTTTTGAGGGAGGAAGAGAAATCAAACTAATTACTTCCAGTCCTTTTTCCTGCTAGGCTGAGATTTTGGCAGTGACTGTTCCTTTTGGGATGCCCATCTTCTCCAAGTACAATCTTTATATCTGGTAACTTCCTTACCCTGTCCCATTGAGGCATGGAAATGGGGGTAAGACCTTTCTAGCTCCTGGTGGATAATCATTGCATATTAGTTCACTAAACTCAGCCCAGACTTCTGTGAATAGTTTCTTCATGTTTATAACCTTCCTTCAACTAAACCTTGGAGGAGGCTATCAATTTCATGGTAGGACTCTGAAAGATACAATAATTACAGTGAATGTACTTTGATTGAATAGAATCTTGGCTATGCAGGAATGAGAGCTGCATTTTACTATGCCATCTACATTTTTTATAAAAATGTGTAAATTCAAAATTTTAAACATAACCAGAGAAGTGCACATATAACACACATGGTACAACTTTATAACTTCTTACAAACTTTATGTATCCACGTTATCAGCACTTAAATTAGAAAGCAGAGGATTACTAGGTCCCCAAAAGCCCCCTTTGTGCATCCTCAAATTACTACTTTCTCAGGTGTAACCAATATTTTTATTTCTCATTGAATTAATTGATCTCACCTCTTTTTGAACTTTATATGAAGAGATTAACTCAGCATATACATTTTAGTGTATGGTTATTAATGCATATTGTTAAGTATAATTGAATTAATTCATTCTCATTCCTCTCAATTCCATACAAGTTTATCCTTTTTTTTTTTTTGATGGGTTTTTGAGTTGCTTCCAGTTTTGTGCTATAATGAATAAAATAGCTATGAACATTTCATGCTTATCTTTTAGTGGATATGTATTCTCTTATCTATTGGATAATTACCTAGAATGGGACTGTTAGGACATGGGACAGGTATATATTTAGCTTAATAGACACAGCTGAAGAGTTTTCCAAAATGTTTGTGCCAATTTACACTCATATTAAGAAGACGTTAATGTGCCATTTACTCTAAAGTTTAACCAATATTTGGAGTAGTCAGGTTTTTTAATTAAGTCCTCCTGCTGTGTGTGAGGTTGATAAAGCTTAATGTCTAAAGACCATTAGAGACACACCTACAGTCAGACAAAGTAAACTTATAAATTTGTTGTAGCAAGGGTGACTGCACACAATGGGGAATTGAAGACCATCTCAGTAAAGGAGAGTGTAGGATTGTTAATAGTGTTTGGGGGTATTCTAGCTTCTTTTTGAGAAGGGTTAAGGAGAAAGGCTTTGTTCTGGATTAGGACTTGTCAAGAAATAATTCCAAATTCTTAATTGTATCTCTTAATTGCTAGTATAGGAAGTAAAAGGAAAAGGGAGAGTTAGAATTATCATATCTTAAAAAGCAATGGCCAGATATATGGCCAGGAGACAGGGAAATTTAGTAATTTTTATGACTGTGTCATATCCTTATATGCCATTAGATGCTGATTTTCTGTTAAATCATTTATATTCAGCAGGGAACACAACGGACTGCTGTTATTTGCCAACCCAGCTACCAGTTGTCAGGTGTCAGGGCTGTTTTGTTATTTCTCAGTTCACCATTTTAGCCAAAGGCAGATAAAGTCAGGCTCTATTATATTAATTTATGGTGTGGAGAACTGCACCATCGCCAAAGTTGTATTGACCAGGAGGCTGTGTTGTAATCCCACCTGCCCCTTTTGTTTCAGAGCAAATTGTTTAATCACCTGATATAACAATAACTATGAAGTATCATTTATGATTCAGGATAAGATGAATCAGCAAACTGTTATACAAACAAGTATAAAAAATAAATGATCTTATTTCCTATAATAGATCTTGGAACCAGGGGCTTAGCCGACTAAACCCATGCTAATAAAACATGTCATAAAGTCCAGCTTGTATATTCTTGAGATTCCATCATGCATTCTACAAGTCCTTTTCCATATCAACTTACAATAGGGAAGAGACTATGAACAGGAATAATATTCCTAGGCGTGTAGGAAGAGTGAGGAGAATTGGTCATCGGAAAAGTATTGGGTTAACAGGCCAGGCTTTGTAAAGTTTTAAAATAACAGTTCTGGGGAAA
The DNA here is from genome assembly GCF_027406575.1 of Nycticebus coucang. Classification (NCBI taxonomy): domain Eukaryota; kingdom Metazoa; phylum Chordata; class Mammalia; order Primates; family Lorisidae; genus Nycticebus; species Nycticebus coucang. The sequence continues at coordinate 80,913,712 of NC_069786.1, forward strand.
TGTGTATTTCCACAAAGCAAATATGCAATCTATTTTATTCTTTTGCAACTAATAGGCTTGGCTGAGGACAATTAGCTAGCTATTTGGAAAGAGATTGTAAATTTAAATATATGATGGCATAGTAAACTTGGAATTTCTAATTTATGTTTCTAGATGTGAACCATTAACAAAGACCTGTTAATCAGGATTATTGAAGGTGTTCGTAGAATTCTGTATGATGTACATATTATATTTTACAGGAAGTTAAACCATAGTAAGATTTTCCTTTCTGAGGAAGGGGAAGGAGAATGTCCAGGTACAGGATGTTGCAATGATCGATAGTGGTATTTTAAGGAGATAGAAACAATGAGGGCATTGAAAAATCTCTCTACTGGGTAATTTAGCCTATGAAGCATTAGGCATATTAAGCTTGAGACTTATAGAACAAAAAGATTTAAACCTAAAACCTAGAAACAACATTCATCTTTATGCATAGTACATTGCCCTTCTTTTTTTGAGACAGAGTCTCATTTTGTCACCCTTGGTAAAGTGCTGTAATGTCATAGCTTATAGCAACTTCAAACTCTTGGGCTTAAGAGATTCTCTTGCCTCTTCCTCCCAAGTAGCTGGGACTGCAGGCACCTGCCACGTTGCCTGACTATTTTATTTTTGTTGTTGTTGTTGTTTCGCAGGCCCCAGTGTATGTGGCCAGCACCCTAACCACTGAACTACAGGCACCGAGCCAGTATATTGCCTTTAATGAAGAGAGTTTTGAAGTGCATTCATATTAGTATATTTTAATTATATGTAATGAACTTAAGAAGAGTACATCTTCTTTTGTATTCATTTCCCTTTATACTTTAAAATTTTTAGATAATTGTACATCTAATGCAGTTATAAGAAATATTATAGGCACATTGCATATATTCTGTTTATTCTTCATCAGTTTTCTCCCATGATAACTTATTGCATAACTAGGGTACAAATATCATAGCCAGGAAATTGATATCAACATAATCCACTAACTTCAGATTTCACCAGTTTTTTTTTCCTTTTCTTTTTTTTTTTTTTGTAGAGACGGAGTCTCACTGTACCGCCCTCGGGTAGAGTGCCGTGGCGTCACACCGCTCACAGCAACCTCTAACTCGGGACTACAGGCGCCCGCCACAACGCCCGGCTATTTTTTTGTTGCAGTTTGGCAGGGGCTGGGTTTGAACCCACCACTCTCGGTATATGGGGCCGGTGCCCTGCTCACTGAGCCACAGGCGCCTTCGATTTCACCAGTTTTTAATATACTCACTTCTGTGCATGTATATATTAATATGTAGTTCTTTGTATTCTTATCACATGATGATTCATGTTACCACCACCACACTCAAGTATCATTAAAAGTATCTCTTGGGCTGGCACACTAGCTCGTATCTATAATCCTAGCACTATGGGAGGTCAAGGTGGGAGGATTGCTTGAGTTCAGAGGTTTGAGACCAGCATGAGCAAGAGTAAGACCATGTTTCTACTAAAAATAGAAAAATTAGCTGGGCATAGAGGCACAGTTTGTAGTCCCAGCTACTTTAAAGGCTGGGGCAAAAGGATCTCTTGAGCCCAAGAGTTTGAAGTGGTTGTGAGCTATGATGCCAGGGCATTCTACCCAAGGCGATTTTCTCTCAAAAAAAGATATTTTATCTCCCCCCCGCAAAAGAAAAGAATCTCTGCACTATTATTTTATAATCACAGTCAATTCCTTCTCTACATTCCTTCTTAACCCTTTGTAATTATATAACCACATAGCATTGAATTTATTTCACTCAGCATGATTCCCTAGCTGGGTCTTCTGCTTAAGGTCTCACATAGCTACATTAGCTGGGCCTGGAGTGTGACTCACCAGAGATTTTACCTGGGGAAAGACTGCCTTCCAAGCTCCCTCAGGTTGATAGCAGAACTCATTTTTCTAATTTTTAAAATTTATTTAAATTTTTATTTCAGAGTATTATGCATGTACAAATGTTTTGGTAACATGAATTTCTTTCTACAGTTTGAGTCAAAGTTGTAAGTGTGCCCTTCACTGAGATAGTTTTCAGTGTACCTGTTAAATGTGAAATTACCCCTCCTGTTTTGCCCTTCACACCTATTGGCTTTCTGTTGAGTTTTACTACCAAAGTTGCACATGGGTGTTGATTGATTAGTTCCAGTTTAATAGTGAGTACATATGATACTTCTTTTTCTGTTCTTGTGAAACTTCACTTACAAGAATGGTCTCCAGTTCCACCCAACTTGTTGCAAAAGTATTAGTTCATCAATTTTTTTACGGCTGAGTAGTACTCCATAATATACATACACCATATGTTATTAATCCACTCATGTATTGAGAGGCACTTGGGTTGGTTCCTTATCTTTGCAATTGTGAATTGTGCTGCAATAAACATTTGAGTGAACATGTCCTTTCGATAAAATGACTTTTTTTCTCTTCAGCAAATACTCAATAGTGGGATTGCTGCATCAAATGGTAAGTTACTTTAATTCTTTGAGGTGTCTCCATGTGGCTTTCCATAGGTTGTACCAGTTTGTAGAGATTTACAGAACATTCTACCCTAAAACTACTGAATATAATATTCTTCTCATCAGCACAAGAAATATTCTCCAATATTGATCATATCTTAGGCTACAAAGCGTATATTTACAAATTCAAAAAACTAGAAATTCTATCATATATCTTTTCAGACCACAGTGCAATACAATTACAAATCAATTCCAAGAGAAACATTCAATTCTACACAAAGTCACGGAAATTAAACAATCTGTTGCTGAACTATTGTTGGGTCAAGGAAGAAATTAAGATGCAAATCACAAATCTTTTTAACTACATGACAAAGATATAATATTAGAGTTTGAAATCAACATCTAGTCTGAATGTACTCCATAAGGTAATACCTTCTTATTACATTGAGGTAATACCACCAGCTCAGGAGGAGAACAGAGGAAATCAAAGATCTAAATAGGAAAACAGTGAACAGAATTTAGGTGAATCTTCAATTTAGGTGCAATGTGGTTGGACAAAGTGGGTTGAGTTCTATACGTAACAATAAGATCATGTTTCATAGTGTTGCTCAAAACTTCACTATTATTAATGATTTTTCTATTTACTCATTCAACATTTTTGCAAAGGAAAAATGTTGAAATCTCTAACTTAGTTATAAAAAAATGTCCTTTTCTCCTTTTAGTTCTCTCAATTTTTGCTTTATGTATTTCAGAACTTTACTATTCTTAATATACTGACCTCTTTATGAATATAACATGTCCTTCTTCTTCTCTGCTAATGTTTCTTACTTCAAAATATACTTTACATGACATTAGTATAGAATCCATATTTTAAAAATTTGATTTCATACATGTATTTCTATCCTTTTACATTTAATCTCTCTGTTTACATTGCTATTATTTAGACAGCATATGATTAGATATGCTTGCTTTTGATACAGTTTGAAAGTCTGTTTTTGGGGCGGCACCCGTGGCTCAAGGAGTAGGGCGCTGGTCTCATATGCCGGAGGTGGCGGGTTCAAACCCAGCCCTGGCCAAAAACCAAAAAAAAAAAAAAAAGAAAGTCTGTCTTTTAATTGGAGTGATTAGATGATTTGTACTTAATCAAACTCAGTTATGATGGGGCTTAACTTTGACATATTAATTTTTTTGCTTCATCTGTTTTTTGTTCCATTTTTCCAAACTTCTTTCATGTAAATATTTTCTGTGATTCTGCTTGATTTCCACTATTGAAATAACCACTGTATTGCTTTGTCCTGGTTTTAGTCAACTATGTATGCCCATGTATACCCATTGCTTAGCCCTCACTTATCAGTGAAAAAATGAAGTATTAGGTTTTTGATTCCTGGGTTGCTTCACTTAGAATAATGGCTTCTAGTCCCATCAAAAGACTTATTTCATTTTTTTTAAATGGCTGAGTAGTATTCCATTATATATATATATTTATGATATATTTTTATATCATATAAAAATTATATATATATATATATCCAAGTGGTATAACTTTATTCACTCATCATTTGGTTGGCACTTAGGTGCCTCCAAAAGGATCATGCTAGCTGAGCATGATCACGTGAAGCCATCAATGGACTTCAACCAAAAGAAAAATTCTCAAATTTCAGATATAGAATTGAAAATGTGCTTCACAAGTAAGCTCAATAGGATCAATGACAAAGGTGAAAACCTACTCAAAGAAACCAAAATGATAATTCAAGAGATGAAGGAAAAATTCACTAATGAAATAGGTAGATACTTTAATGAAATTCATTTGGCTGTGTATTTTAGTGACCAACATGGATCTTCCTAAAACATTAATTGTTCAAACAAATCCAAATCATCTTTATTGCATTTTGAAGATTATGTTTACTTTAAATTTAGTGAAGTTTATTCTCTATTTATGTGCTTAATAGCCATTTTATTTCCATTACATTTTTTTTGTGAACTATCTGTATCCATTGGAAATATTTCTATTTCTGTTAATTTTTGGTATTTTATATTTTAATTTTCATAGTTCTTTATGTTTCAAAGAAAGTAGCCCCTTGGCTCTTATTAGTTCCAAATATTTTTATATATTACTTATATTTCAACTTTTCTTTGCCTATACCTACAATTATTACAGGCAAAAATGAAAGTAAAAAAAGATTCGAAGGAAAATATTCAAGTTTAGACTAGGTAATGAGTACTAAAGCATCAGAAAGATGCTTTGTGATAAGTGCAAGGGTTTGAGTCTCAGACTGTGTATGTTTCAGTTTGGGTTTTTACCTCTTATTAACTTTTTGGCTTTTGGAAAGTTACTAAACTTCTTGCTCCTGTTTTTTCATCTATAAAATAGAAAAATAATGCACAAGTCACGTGGGGAAGCCACTTAGAACTGCACCTGGCTTATTGTAAGTGCTTTGTTACTACTTATGAATTGCTAAGGCAAAAGCCTTCTGTATACAAAAGCTTTATGTAGGGGAAAATGTCAGAAGAGTAACATTTTAGATTTAAAAATTCGTAAAACATCTTTCAGAAGATGTTTTTTAGAAGCAGACTTCATACTGAGTCAAGGATGCAACAATACTTATTACAAAGGGTATTTGAAAATTTCCCTCAATTGAATCATCTGATCTAATTCAAATAGCCTGACTCTTTTACCTCAGGGTTTCCTTATCATAAAAGAAATTCTCATTATTATCACTTTCATTCTTATTGTCATTGGCTTTATCTGAATAGTCATTTCAGATTAGTAGTGGAGTAAGGAAATATGATTGAGAACTTTAATTATGGGCCTTTCAGAACTCACTAAAAATTGTTTTGCCTTGTCTTCATAAATCTCTTTCATAATCAAAACTTTGAAAATTAATTTGAGCCACAATATGACAGAAACATTAACTAGTATACAATATCTTCTATTTTATTTTAGGTAGCTTTTTTGTTTCCAATTATGGATTTTAAAGTATGGTATTTACCATGCTTAATGTCAGATGAGTCACAAAAAATGGGCTTAGATGCTGTTATTATTCATACAATTAATTTAGCCATATGCTAACTCCTTCCTATTTGAGAAATATTCACAATTATATATTTGATAGCCTATTATCATCTTCCTATCAGTTTCATATTTTACTTAATCATTTAAAATGAATATTGTATTCATGACATATACATCTATTTATCCATCCAGGTGCTCTGAGAGGTTACAAAAGACTGTAAACTAAATATAACCCATGTTTCCCTCCATAACCTCCTATGAATGTAATTATCTCAAGGACATCTCCCAGCAGCCATTGTGCATTGGAGATTTTTACCTGCAGCTCATAGACTGGAGCTGCCACTTGGTTGCTCTAAAGTGCTGGGATCTTGGGAGTGGCCTGACTCCCAGGGCTTCACTGAATGTTGCTCTAGAAAGCACTTTATTCTGTGGCCTGGATGACAAGTCTCTGCCTTGGCCTTCAGGCTGTCTGCAACACTTTTGAAAGCTATGTGGAGGAGGAAGCCAGGTCCCTTCTGTTCTGGCAATTGTGTGCCTGCAAAATTAGCACTACATGGATGCCACCAAGGTTTATGGCTTGTAGCATCTTCAGTGTTGTGGAGAGCTCTATGTCTGTTTGAGCCATAACTGGGGTGGCAAAAGAGCAGTGTGCTGGAATGCAGGGAGCTAATACCCAAGGTGGCTCTGAGCAACAAACCGGTGGAGGTTTCCCTTTCTCCATCCACCCAAACCAGTCTGCAGTCATTGAGCTCTGGGCCCCTGATGATAATAGCAGGCTTGAGATCTCTAAAATGCATCTGGGGTCTTTCTCCCATTGCCTTTCTATCTGTACTAATCTTAGAAAATAGTTCCTTGATTACACTTTTGCTTTGCTTGGATATTTTTCATTTTTACTTGGCTAGGCTGACAATTTTGCAAATCTATTCATTCTGCTTCTTTTTAGTGATAAATTTTATCTTTAAATCATTTTCCCCCCTTGCTTCTTATTGTATATGATTAAAAGTAGCCACACAGTGGCTTAATATTTTGTTCAGAAATTTCCCCCACCAGATATATGAGCTGATCACTTTCAAATTCTGTTTTCCATAAATACCTAGGACACGGCCACAATCCAGCCAGGTTCTTTGCCAATTTATAACAAAAATGACCTTTACTCCAATTTGCAATACCTGTTTCTTATTTCGTTCTGAGATCGCACCAGAATTGCCTTTGCCATCCATATTTCTACCAACATTTTGATCAAAATCTGATTAAGTATGCTCTAAGAAGTCACTCCTTCTGTGCTCTCACTAAAATTGCCCTTAATGCTGTGTTTGCAAAAATGTAGGCCTTCTCTAGTTTCTTTCAGCCTCTACTAGTTATTCCAGTTCCAAAACTACTTCCACATTTTCAGGTATTTGTTATAAAAACAGCTGTATTTCTAAGTGATAATTACTATCTTAGTACATTTTTTGTTGCTATAACAGAATACAACAGAAGGGGTAATTATGAAGAAAATAGATTTATTTCTTACAATTATAGAGGCTGGGAAGTTCAAGGTCAGGGGCCCATATCTTGTTGTCAGTGATTATGGTGGTGACTGGAAAACAAAACAGTATAAGAGAGCAAGCATGTAAGAGGTGTTCAGCTTTTTTTTTTTTTTTATAGTAAGTTCACTTTCACCAAATCAACTCATGGTAACAACGTTATTCCATTCATAAGGCAGAGCCTGCATAACCTAATCATCTCTCCTTAGGCCCCACTTCCCAACACTGTTGCATTGGGGGTTCATTTTCCAACATATAAACCTTGGGGGACTCATTCAAACCATAGCAGGTTTATGATATTATGTTTTAAAATATGGATGTTGCGGAATGACTAAATGGAACACATCACTAACATACACATTATCATACTTATCACATCTTGTGCATTCTCTTAGCTATTTTCAAGCATACAGTACATTGTTAGTAACTATAGTCACCATCCTGCACAATAGATTTCTAATAGATTTTTTCTCTTTTCTAACTGAAATTTTGTATTCTTTCACAAACATCCCTCCAACAGCCCTCCCCACTAAAAGCCCTGAAAAGTGCCATTCTCCTCTTTGCTTTTATAAGTTGGGAGTTTTTAGATTCCACATGTAAGTGATATCACGCAATATTTTTCTTTCTGTGCCTAGCTTATTTCTCTAATATAATACCCTCCAGGTTTATACATGTGGTCACAAATGATGCTATTTCCTTTTTAAAGGCTGAATAGCATTCTATTGTGCGTATATACCACATTTTCTTTATTCATTCATTCATGGATGGAAACTTAGATTGATTTTATTTCCTGCTTATTGTGAATAGGCTACAATGAACAAGGGAGTGCAGCTATTTCTTTGACACATTAATTTCGTTTGCTTCATATAGTAGTTCAATTTTTAACTTTTTGAGAAATGTGCTGCTTTTTAAAATGGCTATATTATTAATAATTTTCAGTCCCACCAACAGTATACATGAATTCCCTGTTTTCCACATTTTTCCTAAACTTGTTAACTTTTACCATTTTGATAACAGTAAAGCCATTCTAACAGGTATGAGATGGCATCTCTTTATTGCTTTAATTTGCACATGTTTCTGATGATTATTGATGTTGAGTACTTTTTTATACACCAATAGGCCACTTGTATGTCTTCTTTTGAGAAATGGCTATTCATATTCTCTGCCTTTTATATTTGGGTTATTTTCTTCCTATGGAATAATTTGACATTCTTGTATATTTTGGATCTAAAGCTCTTAGAAGATGTATCATTTGCAAATATTTTCTCCCATTGCTAGGTTATCTCATCTCTTGATTGTTTCCTTGGCTATACTAAAACATTTAGTTTGATGTAATCCGGTTTTTCTATTTTTGCTTTTGTTGCATGTGTTTTCAGTGTCACATCCAAAAAATCATTGCCCAGAGAAATGTCATGTAGCTTTTCCATTATGTTTTCTTCCATGAGTGTTATCAAACAAAGAGGGTCAGGCTGCCTGTCACTGTCCAGCCAATATGCAGAGACAGAGTTTAGGTTCAAACAAGCTCTCTTGTCAGAAACCCAGTGATTCTGGAGAACAGCAAGAGTAATCTCTCAAATCTTTTCTGCTTCAGTTACAATGCTAACAATTTTCATAATGGGAATACCAGGAGACAAACCTAGAAAATTTTAACTTTATCTAAAAGGAAACTACATCAAAATACTCTTTGCTCTAACAATGCAAAATGTTTGAACAACATAAAGGTATTTTTTCCTTTAAGAAATATCTAAAAGAATCATCAAAGAAAACATCATATTATCAAAGTAGTCTTTACCAATATCATAATACTGCTTGTTTATGTATGACTACTTTTCAATTTCTCCTGAGATAAATCATCCTCAGAATCATGGTGGAACTTTGGGAATCATGGTGGGAAAGAATGTGAGCTGAGCGGACTAGGTCAGCTACACTGCTTCAGCTCAGCTTCTCAGGCTCCATCTTTTAAGCAGCTTTTCTGGCTTCAGTAGTTTGTCAGTTTTAGGTTTTATGGTTTGATCTTTAATCCATTTTGAACTGGTTTTTGTATCTGGTGTGGGATAAAGACCCGGAGTCTAGGCGTGTGGAGGCCAACCTGAAACCTGGGGCCATGGAGGCTAGCCTGGAAGCTGGGAATGTCCAGGCTGTCCTGATAGTGGGATCATTGGGACAGGCTTGTGGCTGGAGTCTGAAGCAAGGTCCAGGCTCATGTCACTCTCCTTCCCCATAGAGGGTATCTCTCTCTCCATGGTGCTCCTTGGGGTTGGAGGAGGAATAGGGAAAGGATAATGTTGTCCTTTGTACCCTTTCAGTGCATCTTTTCTTATTTCTGTGCTATACCCAGGTGTTGTAATCTCTTACCTGGTGTCCTTAGTTCCCTGATGGTATGACTACATGAAGAGAAGAGCTGTAAAGTCATATTTCACCATCTTGCTGACTTCACTCCTTGACTGTCTCATCCTTACTGGAATTTGCCTCACACTCTGGTTTCTTTGTTTCAGTACATAATGGTATTTGAGCCTGAATTTTAAATGCTTTCCTTGATACCTACTCTAGAGATTTACTCATTTCACTGACTTTTCTCCCACGTACAATGAGGCATACATGCTAATTAACTTTCATTTGTTTTTCTCTTGTTAATCTGCATTTTATTACAGGGAGTCTCACTTTAGAACTATGAAAGATAAAGAGAATACTACCTTTTTCTTTCCTAAAATGTTGTCAAAGCAAAATATATCCGTAACTACCTGAATTTCAAATACTCTAAACATCCTCATAAATAGTTGTAGATTTTTTGATTGAATAAAAAAAGACCAAATTATTTGCTTTGTATAAAGATCCCACTTTAGTATAATAATATAGACAGGTTAAACTTAAAATGATGGAACTAAATATACAAGGCAAAATTAATCAAAGAAACTAGGATATCTTCCATTTTAGAGTAAACATATTTCTGTGCAAGAAATGGTACCCAGAATGAAGAGGGTCTTTTACTAATGATAATATTTTAAATGTATCAAGAAAATCCAACAATCCTAACTGTTACACACTTAAAAACAGAGTTTTAAAATATGTAAAACAAAAGCTGTTAGAAGTTAAAAAAAAATAGATTCACAATTAGAGTCAGAGATTTCAATATCATTCTCTTAATGATTCAAATAATATGTAGATAGAAAAATCAGTAGAAATATATTAACTAACCAAGTTGACCAAAATGACATTTACAGAACATTCCAGCTGTTGGGGTTTGGAAAACGAAACCCCAAAGTAAGAATCTTTGGCATAATGAGTACTTTGAATTGAAGGACATTGGAAGGGCTTTAGAACAAAGACTTTTTGACTTCACCTTCCCTTCTTTATCCCACTCTCCTCTGTTAGGAAACAATTTACTTTTTACAAGTAGGTGATAGAAACTGAAATATTACTCTAACCTTCCTCTGTCTTTCACTATAGGAGTTGGTCATAAAGAAATTCTTTGGCCTATCCTTATCTGACAATAAGTCATATGGCTGTAATTTGAGAGGGTTCAATAAATGAATAAAGCATAGAGTTAGAAGGAATAATACTTAGTGCTCAGTAGCACACTAGAGTGAATATAGTTCACAATACTTATTGTATATTTCAAAATAACTAGATGAATAAAACTGAAATATTCCAAATACAAAGAGATGATAAATGCTTGAGGTGAAGGATAGCCCAATGAATCTCATTTGATCATTACACTGTGCTTGTTCCCTATAAATATGTACAACAATTATGTATCCACAATTATTAAAAAAACCTATCTGAGACAATTTAGGGAAAAATGGTATAATTTAACTTGTCTTCATGAGAAAAACTCCCAGCCAACTAGGAATAAAAGGAAATCTCAATCTGATAAAAGACCTCTACTTAAAAATTATAGCTACTATCATTCTTAATGGTGAAAGATTGCTTTCCCTGTAGGACTGAGAGTAGAACAAAATATCTGATCTGATCACATCTTGTTGTCAGTTTCTGCAGTACTATCAGGAAATAAAAGTAAATTATTAACATAAAGACAGGAGAAGAGTAACTAAAAATTTTGTTCTCAGACAGCGTGATAATCTATATGGAAAATTTAAGGAAACTACAAAATCTATTAAAAGTAATTATGAACTACAAATTTTCTGTATACAGAAACAATGTTTAAAAACAAATTTTATTTATATACATCCAACAAAAATTAGAAAACTAAACATAAAAAGCCACTTTCACAAATATCAAAAACTATAAAATATTTAAGAACAAATTTGTTTCATAGTAGGGCTGAGTACATTGGGTACTTTTTCTTCCATTCTTGAGATATTTTACTAAGAAGAATATGTTCCAGCTCCATCCATGTAAACATGAAAGAGGTAAAGTCTCCATCTTTCTTTAAGGCTGCATAATATTCCATGGTGTACATATACCACAATTTATTAAATCATTTGTGGATCGATGGGCACTTGGGCTTCTTCCATGACTTAGCAATTATGAATTGGGCTGCAATAAACATTCTGGTACAAATATCTTTGTTATGATGTGATTTTTGGTCTTCTGGGTATATGCCCAGTAGAGGGATTACAGGATTGAATGGCAGATCTATTTTTAGATCTCTGAGTGTTCTCCATATATCTTTCCAAAAGGAATGTATTAATTTGCATTCCCACCAGCAGTGCAGAAGTGTTCCCTTTTCTCCACATCCACGCCAACATCTCTGGTCTTGGGATTTTGTGATATAGGCTAGTCTCACTAGAGTTCGATGGTATCTAAACTAATTTAGGGTTTTCACATGAAAGCTATAACCCGGTTACAACCTAAGAATAGGGGGAAAGGAGAAAGGGAGGAGAGGGCGGGAGGTGGGTAGAGGGAAGGAGATTGGTGGAATTACACCAGCGGTGCATCTTACAAGGGTATATGTGAAACTTGGTAAATGGTCTGTGAAGCTAGTGAATGATGCCCCATGATCATATCAATGTACACATCTATGATTTAATAAAAAAAAGAACAAATTTGAATAAGAGATGCTTAAGTTCCATATACTGAACTCTATTGGTAGCATTGCTGAGAGAAGTTAAATACTACCTAAACAAACAGCAATGTATACCATGTTTACACTGGATGATGTACTATGTTTAAGATGTTATTTCTCCCCAAATTGACATGAAGAGTCATCACTGTCAATTAAAATATGAGCAAAATGTTTTGTAGAAATTAATGAGATGACTCTAAACTTTACATGGAAATGCAAGCACCAAGAGTAGCCAAAAAGTTCAGAATATCACAGCAAAATTTGAGATTTATGCCATTGGACTGCAAGACATAGAATAATGCTGTGGCCTTCAAGACAACATAGACTGATATAAAGTCATACAAGTAGATAATTGAAACAGAATAGAGCACACAAAGAGACCCACACAACGTATATGGCTAACTGATTTGTGACAGACATTCTAGGGTAATTCAACAGGGGACACAAAATCTCCAAGCAAATGATACTGAACAAATTCTAGCATTAAAAGCACAAAAACTTTATAAGGAGGACCCCCAGGCAATTGAAGTAACATCAAAAATACATTACTGGGATCTGATCATACTAAAAAGCTTCTGCACTGCCAAGAACACAGTAAGTAAAGCAAGTAGACAGCCCTTGGAATGGCAGAGGGTTTTCTCAGGTTATATTTCCAACAAAGGCTTAATAACCAAAATCCACAGAAAACTCAAACTTACTAATAAGAAAAGAATAAGTGATCCCATTTCATTGTGGGCAAGAGACATGAAAGAAGCTTCTCTGAAGAAGACAGGCGCATGGTCTACAGACACATGAAAAAATACTCATCATCTTTAATCATCAGAGAAATGCAAACCAAAACCACTTTGAGATATCATCTAACTCCAGTAACAGTAGCCCACATCACAAAATCCCAAAACTACAGATGCTGGCGTAGATGTGGAGAAAAGGGAGTGCTTCTGCACGGCTGGTGGGAATGCAAGATAGTACGTTCCTTTTGGAAAGAAGTTTGGAGAACACCCAGGGATCAAATTGAGACCTGCCATTTGATCCTGCAATTCCTCTACTTGGTGTATATCCAAAAGATAAAAAATCACTTGGCAACAAAAATATATTCACCAGATTGTTCATTGCAGCTCAATTTGTAATTGCCAAGTCTTGGAAGAAGCCCAAGTGCCCATTGACCCATGAATGGGTTAATAAATTGTGGTATATGTATAGCATGGAATACTACGCAGCAGTAAAAAAGATGGAGACTTTACCTTTTTATGTTTACATGGATGGAGCTGGAAAATATTCTTCTTAGTAAATATCTCAGGAATGGAAAAAAAAATATCCAATGTACTGAGCAATACTACCATGAAACCAATTTACAATCATTTACACTTTCATATGAAAGATGAATGACAGCTGTAGCCCAGGATGAAGGAGGGAAGGAGAGACAGAGGGGAAGAGAAGAGGGTGGTTCGATAGAGGGAGGGTTAATGGTGGGACCAGGACCACCCCTGTGGAGCATATTGCAAGGGTACAAGTCAAATCTATCAGGTATAGAACACAAATGTCTTAACACTGTTTTTAAGTAAATGAAGTGAAAGCTATGTTAATGAGTAGGATGTAAGCATTCCAATTTGTACAAATAATCAACACACTGAATCCCACAAAGGCATAAATGTATTCGTGATCTATGTATATATGACTTAATTAAAAAATAAAAGCACAAAAACAAAGAATTCTTCAACCCTTTCCTTACTACATACAAAAAATTAACTTATACCTAAATGTAAAACTTAAAACTACACACTTACAGAAGAAAACAGGAGAAAAATCTTAGTGTCATTTTGTTTCACAAACCTTCCTTTAAAAAGAACAGATGACCTGGACTTCATGAAATATAAATTTTTTTTCTTCAAAAGACATTGTTAGAAATATAAAAGGCAAAAGAAAACACTGTGAGAAAACATTTTCAAAATTTATACTGTATTTGACCAGTAATCCCTATTTATAATGTGTAAAGTACTCATAACTCAATGCTATGTACACAAACAGCCTAATGTTAAAATGGAAAGAAGAGTCAGCCACTTAAGCATAAATGACATATGGATGGCAATAAGCACATGAAAACATGCTCAGTATCACTGATCTTTAAGGAAATGCAAATTAAAACCATATTTTAATTTTACTTCCTAACCACTGGAATGGCTGAATTCAGAAAGACTTATCAAACCAAGTGTTAGAATGAGATGTTGCTGGAACTGTCACCTGTATGTGGTGGGAATGTAAAAGTATATCATCATTTTGACACAACATTTTTGCATTTTCTTGAAATGTTACCTTTATCCCAGGGCAACCATCCTAGATATTTGCCTAAGAGAAAGAAAACATATGTCCACATGCAGACTTGCAGCCAAATGTTTACAACAGCTTTATTGTAATACTCAAACCTGGAATCAAGCAAAAATGTCTGTCAACAGGTGGTAGATGAACAAGTTCTGATATACTCATGTCATGGGCCTGAGTAGCAACTCCATGATAAACGACAAAAATCAAGGAAAACCTGCAAAACTATGTCTGGGTCCTGAAATGAGTGAAAGAAGCCAGAAACAAAAGTTGACAAAGATGATTCCGAACATAAAAAGTCTTAAAAATGGATACTGATTTATTGTGTTTAAAGGTGGACTGATACTTTGTTTAGGGGGAGAGGGATTGAGGAAGTATGGATTTTAAGGAGACATAAGAAAAATTTTGAATGGCAGAAATATTTGTTATAATTATAGTGGTTGTTTCATGTGTATTTAAACATATACAGTTATCACATGTCAGTTATATTTTTTAAAGCTGTTCAATTAATGTTAACAAAATATTTACGGGTCAATGTGCAGAAAATTGATATCTTTATCGTATCAATATTTCTACTCATAAATAAGAGGTATATCTTGATTTATTTAGGCTTCGTTATACTGTCTACTAAACTATGTTTTCATATTGGATGTAAACTTATTTTGATAGATTTATTTTTAGAGATTTTATATTTACAGTGAAAACTAAGCTGTTATAACAAAAAAGACCAACAGTATAGGGAATGGAGTAAAGTACTTAGACTTATTTTTCTTACAGTGTAAGTGTGAGCTATTCCTCACGAAAGGGTATTGGAAAAAATAGGCCTTCTATGGAGGCTAGTTTAGTGATCAGAAAATTACAGGTTTTTGGTAAACAGAATTATTTGATTATTCATTGATTGATTTATTAAAACAATTTTCTTTTTTTTAATTGTTAAATCATAGCTGTGTACATTAGTGCAATCAAGGAGTACAATGTGTTGGTTTCATATACAATCTGAAATATTCTCATCAAACTGTTCAACGTAGCCTTCATGGCATTTTCTTAGTTATTGTATGTAGACATTTGTATTCTGAATTTAGTAAGTTTCGCCTGTACCCATTCTAAGATACACCATAGGTACAATTGTCTTAAATACTTAGCAGGCTTCTGGTTTAACAGTTCTTTTCATAGGTCTTTAGTTTTCACTTTTTTCTTTCTTTTTTTGTTTTTGTGCTTGACTTGACCTTATTTTTATTGTTGATTATTTTGCTAGAACAGGTTAATTCAGGACTTCTGGGTTGTACAAATCCTAGCTCCAGAAAGGCGTCTAGCTTTTGGAAAATGAGCTCTGTGTCTTTGAAATACTCACACAATGAAAGTATTTTCAGATGCCTGGAGACTTTGGGCTACACACTACAGTTTTATCACAAAGTTTATCCTACCAATGCTATTTATGGTGAACACCTGTTTTTGTATGCCTGCAGCCTTGGGACAAATGGTGTCAGTATGATCAGTTTATGGTAACAGTGTGATTTATGATGAATTCTTGGTTTTGCTTGGAGTAACTAAAGTCAGTCACACAAGTGCTACATGCCTATGTGACTAACTTCCAACAAAAATAATAAAGATTAAGGCTCAGGTAATCTCCCCTGTTCAACAGTACTTTACCCGTGTTTTTTCACATCATCACTGGGAAAATTCAGTTTATTTATGTGACTCCACAGGAAGAGGACGCCTGGAAGCTTGAGTCTGGTTTCTCCTGGACTTTACCTTGGGTACCTTTTCCTTTTACTGATTTTATTAATATATATCATTTTGCTGTAATAAACTGTAACCATGAGTATAACAGCTTTTCTAGGTCCTAACATAACCAATGAGCCTGAGGGTTGTCTTGGGGACCCCTTACATAGCTACATTGAAGCCTTTTCTAACAACAGGCGTACTGGGAAGACAAAGTCTTTGCCACAAATATTTTCTTGATGCTCTAAAGACTTGATTGTTCCTAGAGAAAGGATTTGAGCAAGGCTTAGCTACTGCTCCTTGGCTTTTGCAGCCCACACCGCCCTTGGAGAGACTGGTTTTATCAATGGCTCTCATCAGTGGCCTTGCTGTATCCATGTCTTTCTCCTTTCAGTCTCCTCCCACTTTGACTCTACCTCTTTCACTTTTGTTGCTTTGGCTAATGAGAGGTTAGCAAACATGATACAAAGAGAGACCTATAAAAGCTCTTGCACATTTCTACTTTCTGTCTTGGAACTCTGCAAGTGTCATGAAACAATATTTAGAGCAGCCTGTGAGAGGCTGAGAAGCTGCATGGAGCTGAGCAGAGTGAACCAGTTGAGGCCACCTTATGCCGACAGCAGCTCCCTCCTGACACAATAGTTGAAAGTGAGTATTGAAAGAGTTCCCACAGATGACATGTGTTTGATTAATAAAAACTTATTGTACATAACTTAGGGTTTTCTGATGGTTCGTTAGGCAGCAGCATTATTGTAGCAATAGCTAACAATATGAATTTTATGAAATATGAATTTTCACTATCTTCCTTTTTGCAACCTTGTCAATCAGTGCTGACATTTTCTATCCACTTCCCTTAGAACGTATGGTACATGTCAGGCACTGTCAGCACATGGTCTGTCTTCCAAGTTATCAAAGGCCAGGTTTTATTCAATATTTTGCCATAACACATCCTACCCTTAAGAGTACTTTAAAGCTGACACTTTCAACAACTATCCTGTTTTGTTCAACCCTCATTCTTCAACTCAATAATTCATAATAACTTTCTAACTTTTCTCCTTGTTTTTTTTTTTCTTCTCTTATAAAGTCATTTTCACCACACAATTCCAGAGTGATTCTTTTTTAAAAGATAGATTATTTTACTTTGTTGGCCACAATATTCAGGAAAAAAAATCCCAAACCCTTACATGTTTGGCCCATTGGTCGTGTGTGATCTGGCCCCCAGCCTCTCTGTGACCATGTCTCAGGTTCCACCAAGTCTGTGTTCTTGCTGCTTCTCACATTTACCAAGCAGGCACAGCCCCAGGGTCTTTGCAATTTCTGTTCTCTATGCCCATCTGATTTCACTCCCCTAGGTATCCACAGGATCACGCTTACATTATTTAAGCTATTCTTATGCAGGGTTAAAATTCAGGGAGTTAGTACAAGTAAAGCCTGCTGGCAGAAGTCTTCATCAGCAGTCAGGCATCTGTCTATATTGCAAATTAACTGTGCCTTAGAGGTCATTAAATATTGGAATGTTGTTAATGCTCACTTGCCACCTTATCTGGGATTTTTCATGTTCTTCTTCTATAAAATAACATCTGCCCTCATTCTACAATTATCCTTTTCAACATCTTTTTTGCCTATTCTTTTCATTGCATAGTATCAGTATTTTGAGGAGAAAGGACCTTTAAAACCTCTGTGTACTGTGAGCAGACAATGAAGAATGAAACCAGAGGAACAGAGGAAAGAGACATGAGATTTTCTGGAGGACTTAGTGCCAGGGCATCAGCGCTGGGTGCCATGGCAATTCCCCACCCCATATCCAGAACAGCAGTGTTCATATAAGCAGGCATAAACAAGGAATGATAACTCAGAGATACGGTATATGTCACCAGGTTGATAGAGCCATCTTCCCTAAAGGTCAGCATGGTCTCAGTCACACTCTATGGGTGGAGGAGGCAGCAGTCCCCTACAGCTTTCTTTGTTTTAGCTTTTTGGGGTTCATTAAGTGGGTTTGGATCCAGGAACTCCAGTTACCCTACAGTCAGATATATTACTTAGAGAATAACCTTGTGATTATAGTGGTCTCTAAGATTTTAATTTTGTTCCAAACAAATAGATCTTTAATAAATACTTGATCAAATAAAAAATAAATTTTCTTCAAAATTAGTCACTTTAGATAATAAATTGAGGCAATGGATTATTTCATGGTGTTCTTTGGCAGTCCAAGTCCAGCAGAATGATCCAGGGATGGCCAGGGGTCCTATCAGTGTCATATATTTTTAACATTTTCCCACCTCTGGGAGTAACATGCAAGTCTCTTCAGTTTTTTTGGCTTGTGACTTTTAAACATGTGTGTATATCACATACACAAACACATATATACACTCTTACCCTCCAGAGCAATTGAATGTTATAATCCCACAAGAAGGAAGAGACATAATTGTATTAACTGTCTGACTCTAATTATAAAGCCCTTCCTCACAATAAAATTAGAATTTTATTTACATATGTGGAGAATTTTATTTTCCTTTTTCTTTTCTATTTCCTCATCCTTAAATGATAATTTAGACTTTCCTTAGTGTTTATGATGTACCACTCATAGACTTTTGCTGTTGTGTTCACTTTGCTGTTATCTTCACACGTAGAGAACCTGGGCCTGATCTTTTAAAGATGTTTCAAGTTCAGCCACTTTCCTTGGTGCCATCATAACCATAGAAAAGAACTTCCTTGACTACGTCACTGGAATGAGGACTTGCCCCAGCCTTGATACCTCTTTTGGTTTTGCAGGTCCAGTCAGCCACGTAGTTTTATATATCTTTTCAGAAAAGTGTTGGGCATTAAACCCCTGGTCCTTCAAATTCTAGGTGGCCCATGTCACGTGATTTTCTGCTTCTCTTGCTTTCCTGGTAATCACGCACTGGAGCTACTCAATAGAGTAAGCACTCCATAGAGCATGTAGGATGATATGAGGAGAATAGTTAACTACTTTTCTAAGTTCACTACCTGAGAGGACCGGAATCTTATAATTTTACATCTCATTAAAATAGTAATAAAGAGCATTTTTAATTTGTAAACCCCTGAGTAATGGCTTAGAAACAAATTGCCATTTCATTACGGCATAAACTTTTAGAATTGATTGCAACATGCTGAATCACAGTAATTGAAAGAGCACAAGTTTGGGAAAGATTAATTTCTTTACATTATTCTTTTTTACATGTTGTCAATGCTATTAGTCTCTTTCTCTTTTAATTTCACCCCATTTTTTAACTAAAGACTGTTACACCATGGCGATGAATGTGGTTGCACTATTTTCGAAACATGAGAATTTCCATGTTTTCCAGGACACTTAACAGCTTGCATAAATATCCCTCCTAGATTCTATTGGTAGTCATTTATTACATTGCCAAATATTAATTTAAAAAATCCATCTTCCAGCAATCTGATGATTAATTATCATGCACACTGCTAATAAAAAATATATTATGAATGTTTGATGCATGAAAGACGTTGTATGGGCTAGTTGAAAGTAGAAAATCAGGTTGGGCATGGTGGCTCATGCCTATAATCTTAGCACTCTGGGAGGCTGAGGTGGGTGGATTGCATGAGCCCGGGAGTTCAAAATATAGAAAAACACTAGCTGGATGTTGTGGCAGGCACCTGTAATTCCAGCTACTTGGAAGGCCGAGGCAAGAGGCTTGCTAGAGCCCAGTAGTTTGAGGTTACTGTGAGTTATGATGCCACAACAATCTATCCAGGGTGAGACTCTGTCTCAAAAAAAAAAAAATAGTAGAAAATCAAAGATCTGCTCCAGATAACACATGAAGGAGTCTTGCCAAGTGACATACAAATAAAAGAGTATAAGACTGTAATTAAAACAAAATATTTTTGTAATGGGGGACAGTTGAAAGCAAGTAATTTATTCAGAAAAAATTCCATCCTATCAGTATGAGTTTTTATGTGAATTATATATAAGAAAAAGAAAAGGAAGCCAAAAATATTCTTTATAAAGAGTAAATTTCTCTGTAAGGAAAACAACTTTGATTCTGTGATGTTAAAGAATGTTATGTGATTCTGAGTTGGCTTTACAAACATCTTATTTTTCCATAATTGTTTTGAATAGAATTTTAATTCTGACATTCTCCTATCTGATTAGAAATTCAAAGATTAAATTTTGAGCCTAAAAAAACCCCAAAGACAGCAGAAATATACCTATCTTTTTCCTCAGCTGTAAAATTAGATGTAATAACATTCACACTCCGCAAAAGTAACTAGAGTAATATAGTATTTTCCATTACTTAATTTATGAGATGGACATTTAGGAATAGTGTGAAAGTAAGCAGGTGTATCCAACCTGAAGCCCAAGGGCCACATACTGATTTTGTGAATGTTTTTGCCTGTCTGCACCATGACAAGTACAAAAATATGCTGGACTTTTTATTTGCTAATCAGTAATTGTGCATTTGGTGCATGGCCCAAGACAACTTTTATTCTTCCAATGCATGGTAGAAAAGTAAAAAGGCTGGACCCCCATGGGAAAGCATTATGTTACTATTTATCTTTTTTACCATATAATTAGGAAAGTTATAAATTATTTTGAAATTGATTTCCATTGCTAAATCCAGTTCAAATCCCCTCTCTTACTTGGAGTATACTTTATATGTTATTGGTCTGTATTTTCAGACATTACAAATTTTAAATGCTTATTAATACCATAACTCAGAAAAAAAATTAGTGTTTCTATGCTTTAATTTTTATGACAGTAGTTACAATTGAATATCATATTTGAACAGTCCAATATTTTTCTGATGTTTCTCAGTAGTTGGGATATTAAGTTATTAATAGGTGGGATTTCATATATGACAAAATGTTACTGATAATTGTTTTTAACTAATACTTTATTTATTATTTTTTTTGCAGTTTTTGGCTGGGGCCAGGTTTGAACCTGACACCTCTGGTGTATGGGGCCAGTGTCCTACTCCTTTGAGCCACAGGCACTGCCCTTAATTAATACTTTTAAAAAGAAATATTTTACCTAATATTTTATGATATTCCAAAATGTCTGGAAAGATGAATTTATATTTTTAGTTATCTTTAAGGAATAGTTCTCTTTTATTTTTAAGATATTTATCTATAGATGTGATATACAGTAGAACTTTTTTTATTTGAATTATCCAGATTTTAAATATAATCTTCATTTCATTGCTTTGGGGACAAGACACAATTATAAGAGGGATTTACCTAACAGATGCAATCAATGTAACCTGGTTCTTTGTACCCTCAATGAATCCCCAACAACAACAACAAAAAAAAAGAATTAAAAAAAAAGGGGATGGAGACAAAATGGCTGACTGAAGCCAGCTTTCCACAGAGGCTCCCATCCAGAAGGAGAGTTAAAGGACAGAAATTTAGCAAGTAACTTGGTGGATTAGAGCTGCACCAAAAGAGAAAGTTGAAGAACACACATCAACCATGCTGAGGCGAGCTGGGACCCCAGGGATACAAACAAAAGGTACAAAATCCATCACCAAGTGGACAGGAGTCCCCTCACCCAAGAGAACAGCTCAGAGTGCCCCACAAACAAACGAGCAGAGTTCAAAGGTCCTCCCACTACACTCCATGGGAGTGACCCTCTAAAAACTGGTCCTACCTCCTCTACTAGGACGCTATGACAGTCTCCTGCCAGGCAAAAAACTATATAAAACTGTATGTATTCTCTACCTGCAATTCTGAGTTCTGAGCACTCCCCTTCACTCTCACTCTGAGGTCTTGAGGCCTGTCCCCCAGGAGTCCAGATTCTTGGGTGATTTCTCGAGGGGTGTGGACAGGGCCTGGACTGCAACTGGTTGGTGCTGATTCTGCAGCAAAGGAGGGAGGAAAGGATGGTTGACTGAGAGGGAACCACGCCAGAGCAGCAGTGCCCTGAGGTGCAGAGCAGCAGCCATTTTTGGCAAAAATAGGGCTCACCCCCGGATATTCCAAAGTCACACCACCTGTCTCTCTGGGAAACCAGAGGAGGCCAGGCATCTTCTCAGGTGGCAACCACCTTGGAACAGATTTGGGATGGAAACATAGGCCCTGTGAGTAAAGGGTTTACCGGAGGTGGTACCGGCCTGGGTGGAGCGCAGGGACTAGAAAATGCACAAGCAGAGCTGGGAGATTTCCAGGGCAGAGCTGATGCAGAAGACTGGTTTACTGAGCCTAAGATACACCTGACCCCCGAGGGACCATCAGCTTAAACAAAGGAATGCAGGCAGAGGTTGGATCTGACAGGTAATCGTGCTGCAAATACAAACACCTAAGACCATACAGCAGCACAGACAGGGCCTGGGGCACAGGTTCTGGGAACTCAAAACAGCTGCTCTTCTACAGGTGAATTTAGAAAGGACAGAAACAAATTCCCGCAAAGTTGTCCTGTTCTGTCAGTAACATCAATCAGGGGTGGGGCTTGAACTGAGTAAACACTCCCCAGCCTCCATCAAGTGCCTAAGGTTGTCAGGCCTCCCCTTCCCCTGCTGGATAAAGGCAGAGAGTAGCAGCCTGGCTGAGCAGACATAGATTTCCTTGTGATTCAGGCAGGTGAAACCCCTGGATTATCTGTTCATTGGAGGCAACTGGGTCACAGCCCTGCAGGGTTATCAGTGACTGGGTGAGACAGAGGTGCAAGGTAGGGAAGGACAAATCAACCTTCCCAGACAAATCTATTTGCTGGGTGGGTCCTCGAGACTTCACGGAGCACGGGAGCAAGTCATATTGGAGTTGTCAGCAGACCCCTGCGATCTAGTTGCCAGAGACCTTTTAAACTCTCCCACCTGAGACAGATGCTGACTGAGACAATTGATTTGGACCTTTCGAACTCAGCCAATCTCCGAAGGACTATCCAAGTGGTGCCCTGGGTGTGTGGTTGTAGGAAGGTTTGATTTTCCTTTTCCAATTGTTACCTGTGGGGGGCAGGTGACTTAATTGCTGGTATTTCTACATAGCTGAGACTTCAACCCAGGGTAACTGTTTCACTAGGGTTGGACAGAGACCAGCTGAAAAAAAGACAGAGCCACTTTGCCCCACCACACCAAACAGGTCCCCAGGTTCTCAGCCTGTAGCACTGTACGGATCCTCAACAAAGCTCCAAGGGAAAAGTCAAATGGTATAAAATAGTCATGGAGTGAAATCAGGGGAGAAACTCTGGTAACATGAATAACCAGAATAGATAACCCCCCACACACACAAGGAAAGATATGGCAGATGTAACTGAAGATCCTATTCATAAACAGCTGGCCGAGATGTCAGAAATCGAATTCAGAATTTGGACTGAGAACAAGGTTAATAGAATGGAGAAAAATTTGGAATTAGAAATTCAAGGAGCAATTCAAAGGTTGGAATTAGAAATTCGAGGAGAAATTCATAAGTTGTCTCAAGAATTCCACCCATTTAAAGACAAAACCAACAAAGATTTTGACACACCAAAGCAAGAATTTGCAGCCCTCAAACATCTGAAAAGTACAGTAGAATCCCTCAGAAACAGAGTGGAGTAAGCAGAAGAAAGGATTTCTGACGTTGAAGACAAAGTTTTTGAATGCTCCAAAACTCTCAAAGAGGAAGAGAAATGGAGAGCAAAAACAGATCATTCTTTCAGAGAGCTCTGGGATAATTCCAAGAAGGCTACTATCTGCCTGAAAATGATGAAGTGGCTTCACAAGGCACAGAGGCCCTTCTCCATGAAATGATGAAAGAGAATTTTGCAGACATGCCAAGAGATTCTGAAATTCTGATAGCAGACAGTTTCAGAACCACAGCACAACAATAAACATCCCAATAAAACATCCCAATAAACATCCCAATAAAACATCCCCCAGGCATATCATAATTAACTTCACTAAAGTTAATATGAAGGAGAAAATTCTGAAAGCAGGCAGACGTAAGAAATCCATTACCTACAAAGGGAAGAATATTAAAATGACTGCAGATCTCTCTGCTGAAGCTTTTCAAGCCAGAAGAGGGTGGTCATCAACTTTTAATCTCCTAAAACAAATAACTTTCAACCCAGGATCCTGCATCCAGCTAAATTGAGTTTCATTTATCTTGGAGAAATTAAATACTTTAATGACATACACATGTTGAAGAAATTTGCCATAACCAAACTAGCTCTTACAATATTCTCAGGTCTATCCTTCATAATGACCAGCCCAATCCTCTACCACAAAAGTAAACTCATTCATAAACTTTGGATCAAACTCCAACTTCCACAGTGACAAAAGGATTAAGAATATCCACTGGACTTTTGAAAAACTTGATACTCAAAATTTTATCAGACTTATCAATATTCTCCATTAATGCAAACAGCTTAAACTGTCCTATAAAGAGGCAAAGGTTGGCTGACTGGATACAAAAACTCAGGCCAGATATTTGCTACATACAAGAATCACATCTTACCTTAAAAGATAAATATAGACTCAGGGTGAAAGGATGGTTGTCCATATTTCAGGCAAATGGTAATCAGAAAAAAGCAGGTGTTGCAATTTTATTTGCAGATACAATAGTCTTTAAACCAACAAAAGTAAGGAAGGATAAAAATGGTCACTTCATATTTGTTAAGGGTACTGCTCAATATGATGAGATTTCAATTATTAATATTTATGCACCCTACCAGAATGCACCTCAATTTATAAGAGAAACTCTAACAGACATGAGCAACTTGATTTCCTCCAGCTCCATAATAGTCAGAGATTTCAGCACTCCTTTTGCAGTGTTGGATAGATCCTCCAATAAGAAGCTGAGCAAAGAAATTTTAGATTTAAACCTAACCATCCAACATTTGGATTTAGCAGACATCTACAGAACATTTTATCCCAACAAAACTGAATGCACACACTTCTCATCAGCCCACAGAACATACTCCAAAATCGGTCACATCATAGGTCACAATTATAACCTCAGTAAGTTTAAATGAATCAAAATTATTCCTTGCATCTTCTTGGACCACCATGGAAGAAAAGTTGAACTCAGTAACAATAGGAATTTGCATACTCATACAAAAACGTGGAAGTTAAATAACCTTATGCTGAATGATAGCTGGGCCAGAGATGAGATTAAAAAGGAAATTGCCAAATTTTTGGAAGAAAATGACAATGAAGTCACAAATTATCAGAACCTCTGGGATACTGCAAAGGCAGTCTTAAGAGAGAAATTTATAGCACTGCAAGCCTTCCTCAAGAGAACAGAAAGAGAGGAAGTTAACAACTTAATGGGGCATCTCAAGCAACTGGAAAAGGAAGAACATTCCAACTCCAAACCCAGTAGAAGAAATGAAATAACCAAAAATTAGAGCAGAATTAAATGAAATTGAAAACAAAAGAATTATACAATAGATCAATAAATCAAAAAGTTGGTTTTTTTGAAAAGGTTAATAAAATAGATAAACCTTTGGCTAACCTAACCAGGAAAAAAAGAGTAAAATCTCTAATTTCATCAGTCAGAAACGACAAAGATGAAATAACAACAGACTCCTCAGAAATTCAAAAAATCCTTAATGAATATTACAAGAAAATTTACTCTCAGAAATATGAAAATCTGAAGGAAATTGACCAATACTTGGAAGCACGTCACCTTCCAAGACTTAGCCAGAATCAAGTGGAAATTTTGAACAGGCCAATATCAAGTTCTGAAATAACATAAAGCATATGAAATCTCCCTAAAAGGAAAAGCCCAGAACCAGACAGCTTCACTTCATAATTCTACCAAAACTTTAAAGAGGAACTAGTACCTATATTACTGACCCTGTTCATAAATATAGAAAAAGAAGGAAGACTACCCAACACGTTCTATGAAGCAAACATCACCCTGATCCCCAAACCAGGAAAAGACCCAACAAGAAACGAAAATTATAGACCAATATCACTAATGAATATAGATGCAAAAATATTCAATAAGATCCTAACTAAGAGAATCCAGCAACACATCAAACAAATTATACATCATGACCAAGTCAGTTTTATCCCAGGGTCTCAAGGCTGGTTCAATATACGTAAATAATATAATTCAGCACATAAACAAATTAATAAACAAAGACCATATGATTCTCTCAATTGATGCAGAAAAAACTTTTGATAATATCTAGCATCCCTTCATGATCAGAACACTTAAGAAAATTGGTATAGAAGGGACATTTCTTAAATGGATAGAGGCCATCTACAGCAAACCCACAGCCAATATCATATTGAATGGAGTTAAATTGAAATCATTTCCACTCAGATCAGGAACCAGACAGGCTGCCCATTGTCTCCACTGGTCTTTAACATTGTAATGGAAGTTTTAGCCATCGCAATTAGGGAAGAAAAGGTGATCAAGGGTATCCATATAGGGTCAGAAGAGATCAAACTTTCTCTCTTTGCAGATGACATGATTATATGTCAGGAAAACACCAGGGACTCTACTACAAAACTCTTAGAAGTGATCAAGGAATACAGCAGCATCTGAGGTTACAAAATCAACATCCATAAATCAGTAGTGTTTATATATACCAACAATAGTCAAGCTGAGAAAACAGTTAAGGACTCTATTCCATTCACAATAGTGCCAAAGAAGATGAAATATTTTGGTGTTTATCTAACAAAGGACATGAAAGATCTCTATAAAGAGAACTATGAAACTCTAAGAAAAGAAATACCTGAAAACGTTAACAAATGGAAAAACATATCATGCTCATGGCTGGGAAGAATAAACATTGTTAAAATGTCCATACTACCCAAAGCAATATACAATTTTAATGCAATCCCTATTAAAGCTCCACTGTCATACTTTAAAGATCTTGAAAAAAATAATACTTCATTTTATATGGAATCATTAAAAACCTCGAATAGCCAAGACATTACTCAGAAATAAAAACAAAGCAGGAGGAATCACGCTACTGGACCTTAGACTATACTATAAATCGATAGTGATCAAAATAGCATGGTACTGGCACAAAAGTAGAGAGGTAGATGTATGGAACAGAATAGAGAACCAAGAGATGAACCCAGCTACTTACCGTTTTTTGATCTTTGACAAACCAATTAAAAACATTCAGTGGGGAAAAGATTCCCTATTTAACAAATGATGCTGGGTGAACTGGCTGGCAACCTGTAGAAGACTGAAACTGGACGCACACCTTTCACCATTAACTAAGATAGACTCTCATTGGATTAACGATTTAAACTTAAGGCATGAAAGTATAAAAATACTAAAAGAGAGTGCAGGGAAAACCTTTGAAGAAATGGGTCTGGGTGAGTATTTTATAAGGAGGACCCCCTGGGGAATTGAAGCAGCTTCAAAAATTCACTACTGGGACCTGATCAAACTAAAAAGCTTCTGCACAGCCAAGAACACAGTAAGTAAAGCAAGCAAACAGCACTCAGAATGGGAGAAGATATTTTCAGGTTATGTCTTCGACAAAGGTTTAATAACCAAAATCCACAGAGAATTCAAACATGTAAGCAAGAAAAAACAAGTGATCCCATCGCAGGCTGGGCAAGGGACTTGAAGAGAAACTTCTCTGAAGAAGACGGGCGTACGGCCTACAGACATATGAAAAAATGCTCATCTTCTTTAATCATCAGAGAAATGCAAATCAAAACTACTTTGAGATATCATCTAACTCCAGTAAGATTAGCCCATATCACAAAATCCCAAGACCAGACATTAATGTACACAGCTATGATTTAATTAAAAAAAAATTAAAAAGCAAGGTTATACATTTAAAACTGAGAATAATTTTTTGAAAATTAATAGATTTATTCACAATGTTGACTTGGTTATGCCTTTATATATGCTTCTCACTTACAATGAGCTGCATCCGGATAAACCTATCATACAACCAAAAATCATAAGTTCAACCATCATAACCTGAGGACTGTCTGTGGCCCTATTAGAATCCAACCAAATAAGTGCTTTAGTAGAAAATAATGACTAATTCTGTGTCAGAAAAAAAAAATATGTATATATATCAGAGATTAAATTTCTTACATTGTTTAGACATTCATATAGCCCATTCACATTCATAAATCTGTAATTTAATGAGATAGAAATCATATAATGTGTTATGTAAATGCTATCATTGTTATCACTGCTGTTATTTTGTTAGTTTGAGTTCTGTGCAAGAGACACCAGATAGGATTAAATGTGATTTTCTGGGCAAATTTCTCAGAGGAAAAATAGGAAGGAATTGGAGGAGGGAAAAGCTATGAGACTAATTTGCATTGATCGCTGTGAAGGAGATAGAGTAGAAAGAAGAGTTTAAGGAGGGTTGGAGAGTCTTTGATTGCAATATAGTCCTACAAAAGGTTTTGCTGGGCAATTTGGAGAGCATGCAAGCCAAAGCTACTCACAGAAATAAGGCTGCCTTAGTGCACCTTTGTATGCTAAGGTGTACAAAACAAACAAACTTTGTATTGGTTGAAGGCATCCCAAGGGAAGTATGGTTTGGGCACCAGGCAGTGCAGATTCAATGCCTAGCACTCTATTACGCTCCCTATGATTTCAAAGCACACTTCATGGCCAGCATATGCCATTTTTATAATAGTTTGTTAAGGGATTTTCTTAATCTGTTAGGATATCTCTAAAATTTCTTCAGCATCTACCTATTTTTCAATTCCTATATGATAGAATTCAAAGCACAACAAGGCTTCCTACACCTGGGAACATAATTAAGAAGAGAAAATATGAAAACCCACCATCAAAATTATATTTACTGGAGAAGATAATCAACTTCATAGGAGATAATCCACTTCAGTATGATATTCAAAGGGCATGAAAATTCCCAAGGGGTGTGCTGTAGTTAGGATGTTTGAACCCCTAAACCTCATGTTGAAATTTGACTGTAATGTTGGAAGTAGGGTCCTAATGGGACCCTGTGATTGGGTCACAGGGGTGGTCCCCTCATGAATAGATTAAAGCCCTTACTATTGGATGAGTTCCCCTGACAACTGATTGTTCAAAGAGCCTGGCACCTCTGACTTCTCTTTTGCTTTTCCTTCCTGCTGTGTGATCTCTGCTCTTGCTAGTTCCTGTTCACCCTCTACCATGAGTGCAAGCAGCTTAAAGTGCTCATCAGAAGCAGTGCTGGTGCCAAGCTTATTGTACAACCTGTAGAACTGTGAGTCTAATTTCTTTTATAAATTATCCAGCTTTGGGTATTTCTTTATAGGAATACAAAAGAACTAACACAGGGTGGTAGACCTCACAAGCAGATACATCAGCACATCCAAGAATCAGACAGACCACAGAAATGTAAAATTAAGAGGTAAGAAGTATACAGAGTTTGCGGGAAGATTGGATAGCAGAATCTCTGCCCCCTGGACTAGAATTCAAGGGCAAGGTCTAGTCCTTGGAAGTTACCAAGTTGAGTGAGTGTAAGGCAGAACACCAATCCTAGAATCTGGAAAGAAACCATTTCAGCACAGAGACTCAGTGTTTCAGACACAGCAAACAAAGATGAGAGTTTAATTATAAATATTGGGACATAGGATGGCCAAAATCTAGAGCAGGGTGTCCAACTTGTGCACCAGCCAAATGATGATTTTGTCAGGACTTTTTTTGCTTATCTCCAGGGTCAGCATGAAAAGTATGCATAGAGTTTCCTTCCTTCCTTCCTTCCTTCCTTCTTTCCTTCCTTCTTCCCTCCCTCACTCGCTCCCTGACTTCCTCCCTTTCTTTCTTCCCTCAATCTTTTGCTAATCAGTTTTCATTAGTGTTTGTGTATTTAATATGTAGCCCAAGACAACTCTTATTCTTCCAATATACTTCAGAGAAAATAAGAGGTTGGACACCCCGATCTAGAGCAAATTAGAAGCCCAATTATTCAAACAGTTCCATTAGTAAGAATAGTAGTGAGAGTAAGTCAGTGATATATTCTGTGATATTGGGCTTTAATTTCTTAAATTCTTCTTTCTTTATCAGTAGTCTTAAAGAGTGGGCCACAGATGAACCAATCAGATTTAAAAACTCTTCCAGTTGCCATAAATATTGAAGCTAAGGAGTAATGTAGGACCTGATGCCCACTTCTTCTAGTTCAGGTTATTGCAACCTTATCATTGGTGCCCTTGCTTCCATCAGGGAGTTTTATCACAATGATGCTGAAAAACTGAAGTGGACTTAAGATAAAGAAATACTTGCTTGTAGTCTGTATATAACCTCATTGAATTATCTGTATTATTTTCAATAACATTAATGTTCTGGCATCACTGATTTTCGTTCATCATTATCACAATGGCAGCTGGTCTGTTCTGGGGAATGCAATAGAAAATTTTATGTTTTAGTAAGAATTTCTGGTTAGCATACACAATTTCTTTAATATCTCATCACTTCCATTCTTCAAAATGCTAATATTTTTACAATAATGAGAAATATATTCTAGGAATCATAAGATATTTTATGACTTATAAATATAATTCAAAATTTCAGATATTGCTTACTGTATTATGTTAATTATTCATAACTGTAGCATTGATTTAAACTATCCTCACAGAACATTAATTCTGAAAATTTCCATTATATTTAGTAATTTATTAATGTGAATACATTCAAGAATGATTTTAATGTCAAACACTTATTTTTAGCAGCTATAATAAAAAATGACACTTTTTTCATTTTCATATTTGAAATATTAAGATATCTGAATTAGTAATCACTATTTTTACACTTTAAAAAGTGGTATTTGCTCAAATGAATAAAAGCTGTTTGTATTATTTTTCACAATCCTCCTCATTCTACAGTTAGCATAATACATTTTTGTCTTCATAGTACCTTTCAAAGCTTAATAAGACCTCCATTCTTACTATATTTTTTGTAAGTTGAGCTTTTTTTATTTTTAGCTTTATATTAAACACAGAATTTCAATGAAAGTGCATTATTCTGGAAATCTTTCTCTACTGGAACATTTCCAGACATATCCCTCTCTGAAAGAAGAAAGGTTGTTTAACAATGGGCCCCGATGTTATTACCATACAATCTGTGTAAGTATTTGCTAGATGACGAACAGCCGTTTGGGTGCAATTGATTTAGGAGAACGTACTTGGATTGATTTCTGGGCTCTCAATATGGAAGCCTATTTTTAATAAGTATGGTAGATGGACTAAGAAGGAGCCAAAACACAGTTGATTAAAGACAATTACCAGAGTTTGAAACTTTTTTGCAAGTGCATTCATTATCTTTTGCTAACTCTCCAGGAAACAAGAACTTCTGACAAGATCTTTTATGATAACATGTAAAAACCTACTTAAGACTTGCAAGCAGAGAAATGAGAAATTAAACAGCTTAGTTGTGAATTATTTTCTTTTGTAGAGCATTAAACATTAATAGGATAATATTTCTATTTAGACCCAAGAAGCAGTACCTAATTAATATATGAACATATGTATTCATGTGGCTCATATAAAATATATTAATAACATTTTTCTTGATCTATAAAGAAAATGCTCTATTAGCTATTATTTTCTGTAAAAAATAAAATATTTCACATAAGCCTGTGATATTTCCTTAGGAAACGTTTTATTCAACATTTTAGTATTGCCCCAAAAGAGTCAAGAAGTATATTTTGTTAAGGCCTCATTGTATCAGTCCCTTAGCAGGCGTCCTCAAACTTTTTAAACAGGGGCCAATTCACTGTCCCTCAGACTGTTGGAGGGCTGGAATATAGTTTAAAAAAAAACAAACTATGAACAAATTCCTCTGCACACTGCACATATCTCATTTTGAACTAAAAAAAACAAAACGAGAACAAATACAATCACACCACCTCATATGGCCTGCGGGCCGCAGTTTGAGGACCCCTGCCTTAGGGTGATGAAAAGGGTGAGAAGAATCACCTGTATGCAACAGCTGCTTAGATTATTAGGAACAAGGCAACCTTCAGGGCCCCAGCCTAGGGAGCTTCTGCTTCTTTCTGGTCATGGTTGACTCACAACAACAATGCTGAGGGTGTGAACAAGTGAGACAACAGAGTCGACTAGCTGCAGGATTTATGTACATCCTGAGTTGATCAGTGTCAGTAGGAGAAGGAATTAAAACGTCCAGATACTCTGTAGAGTAGAGCTGCTCAGACTTTAATGGGCATATAATTCTTCTTGAGCTCGTATTAAATTGTGGATCTTGATTCAGTAGGTCAGGCTGGGGCCTAAAATTTTGTAGTTCTAACAGTCTTCTCAGTGATGCTCATCAGAGTGACATACAGTCTGCACTTGGAGTAAGACTGCTCTAGAGCACAGCAGGCACTGTGTTACGTGCACCCAAGGGACAGTCATCTCCTTACACCTCCCAAATCTTCCCATGGATGGAGCTGACTACACTCATTTGAAGTGCGTTTTCTCATTATTACTCTAGTGCTATAAGGTATAAGTGTCTTGCAAGGGCAAGGCAGAGATATTTAACTCTATTTCCTCAGAGAATTATTTGTTATTTGGTTAACTCCAACTAGGCTGTAATCTGTGTATTGCTTTTCTTTTCTTTTTCCATTTCTCTTGTCCTAACCAAAGTCTGGCTAAACTGTACCACTACTTTAATGCCTTTTATTTCTGCTTTAGCTAGTTCTGAAGACTATCTCTTTAGCTATTTAATAGATTGCTTTACTGATCAATACTTAAAACTCAATCCATTATGGATTATGAAAAAATTGTTTTAAATGTAAACCCCAAATGTTTATTAGGACAAAATTCAGCAAATAATAAAATGCCTCAGTATACTAAGCAAGTATACTGTTACAAAATAAGCTCAACTTGAATATAAACTACGTCATATTTTAATCTTCTATGCTTCTCCATATGGACTTCAAGATTATTTTCCTATGCATGTTTTTGCAGATGCAGGGATGGCAACTTAAATTTGTAAAATTCTTCTCATATCACAAAAACCATAGATTATCTTTTTAATGGAATCTATCATTGCCCAGGGGGTCCACTTTGAATGATGTTCTCAGTTATTTCTGTCTCCATACATCAGCCTTTGTCTTAGATTTGCAATAATGCCTAAAATGCCACTGTTAGGTTCTTTTCTTTGAGTAAGGCATACAAGTATTGATAATTATTTAAATATAATAGCAAACTAAAAGTTACTAGGAGAACTTATCAAGCTTATTCTAGTCACATTCTCCAGCCAACGTCTTTGCCTCCTTTCTTCCTGTTTATATATTCTAATTCATACATGCATTAAAAGTCTCCAGAATTCTTTCCTTGATTTAATATTTTTCTTTTCTTATTGTAGCTATTACTAACATATGCTCATGACTTGTAGCTGAATTTTTTTTTTTTTTGGTAGTAAACAGTAAACTAGAGACTCTGATTCTTACTTAGGCTGAGATAGCATTCTTGAGTTCTAAAACAAATTTTCTCACTATAAATATCTTCCTGTCTTATATATATAAAAGATGGATGAGAATTGGAATTTGAGAGTACTATAATTATTAAAGGCTCTAATAACATGTAGCTAGAAAATATTTAGTTTAATATGCTTGATATTATATCTCCTTTTGTTAGTTTAGTTTATGACAAGAATATATTTTTAAAAACTATTAGTTCAAGTCCCCTGATTTATTGATCATTTTTTATTTTTAATGTTCTCAGAGTGTTCTTCTAACTAAGAGCAGAAAATATGACTATAAGGAGTGGTCTTATAATGGAATCTATCATTGCCCAGGGAGTAAACTTTGAAAGTATATATACTTTCAAAAGAATAAAAAAAAATTTACATTTATAATGACTGAGTATCTGAGCTCATATCTTTTCTCATATGTAAACTGAATTATCCTGCTATAGGAAGAATACATGGCATGGTTCAAAAGTTAACAGAAAATTAAATATTCATTTAATTAATAAAATTCTGTTCTGATTACCTTCTTGTGACATAGCCTGATAGTAAATTGTAATGTCTGTTGCTAAACATAAAGATTGTTCGGGAAACTGAGGTTGTCGAGATTTTAGAAAGATTTAGAGATTTTATAAAGTTGTCATTATATATTACAATATGGGCACTGCCGATCTGCAGCTCTAGATATTCTCTTAGTAGATAGTTAAATTTTGGAGGTCAGGTCTATCAGATGTAGCAGCTAATATACAGGAGGTAATGGCCATGAAGCTGTCCTACTATCTCATCTAAGAAGTTAGCTAATATTCCTCAAGGGGATTTTTTTCAATGAGTAGCCATAATATAGGCAATTCTTGCTAATTTAATGACCATCTACAAGCTGTATACGAATATAATAAGAAAGATGACTTGAATATCTCATTTTTACAAAAATACAGATGTCTGGATCTGAGAACTTTCCTAAAGTTCTTATTTTCTGGGACCAGCTTACCAGCTTGCGTACTAGCTATATTAAAAATAATAGTGATCAGCTGGGTGTGGTGGGTGGCTCACACCTGTAATCCTAACACTCTGGGGGGCCAAGACAGGAGGATATTTTGAGCTCAGGAATTCAAAACCAGCCTGAAAAACAGTGAGACCCCCATCTCCACTCAAAATAGAGAAAATTATCTGGGTGTTGTGGTGGGTTCCTGCAGCCCCAGCTACTCAGGAAGCCGAGGTAGGAAGATCACTTGAACCCAGGAGTCTGAGGTTGCTGTGAGCTAGGCTGATGCCATGGCACTCTAGCCTGGACAACAGAGTGAGATTCTGTCTCAAATAAATTAATAGTGATAGATACATTTTTGGAAAAAATTTCTACAGATCAGTGAAACTGTGCATGACAAGTCCTCTGTCACATGGCACATATAATGTCTACTGTGCAAGCTACTCAGTGTTTGCTGTGCGCCTTTGTCCCCACCTATGCAGGTTGGTGGCCCTGTTGGTCCCTCCTTTGCCAGGAGCCTCTCACAGACCCTGAACAGTGAAAACTCACCTGGGCCTGACTACAGACTCCAGTGATCAGAGTCAGGATTCTAAAGAGAGAGGAATTACATAAGACTAAAAAGGAAAAGAATAGGGGTAATAATAGGAATTTGCCTAAGTCCAAATATCAATATTCAATACTTAGAAAAGAAGAGCCCAATTTAGAAATAGGTAACAATAGCTGCTATTTTCACAGGGACTAATCACTTGTCAAGTTTTCTTCATAAACTTCACAGGATTTTCAGTGTTCTTGTGTCTGTCAGATAACAGTGGCTAACTCCAACGTCTGTCTTCATTCTAGTTTTATCCGGTAATATTCTACCAAAAATATAAGCTGTGGAATTTAAACTCTGATCCCTAGACGTAACCAGCATCTTGTGGGCACATGTTAGGAAAATTAGAGAAAGTCACTTGCTGAATTGTTTGTATAAAGAAACAGAAAAGCAATTTTAAAAAAAAATGTATAAAGTAGTTCTAAACATCTTAACCCAGTATTTAACAATAATTTGCCTGACCTTATATTCCAATTCACTTGATAATCAGATCAGAAGAGATATATGAAAAATATCAGGGAAAAATAATTTTTGTATGCTTGTAAGGATGCATGTAAAGGGTCTACGATTTTAGTCTACTTGTGAGCTAATATCTGAGACTGCCACAGAAGTCATGGATGCTGGCAGGAAACCTGAGGATCCTGGGTGGGAGATGAAAGATTTTATTGTTCGTGGCTCAGTATATTTTCATTGTTTCATTATGAAAATTAGAGAAAGTCACTTATTGAGTTGTCTATATAAAGAAACAGAAAACAATTAAAAGAATAAAAGATGGTTCAAAACTTATTAACTGAGTATTTAACAAAGTTCTAATTCTTAATTTTGGGGAAAAAACATACTTTTGAAATCTTAACACTTAGTAATTTGAACATTCTTCCATGATAGAACCATTGTGTTATCATTTATCTTATTCATTTGTTTTAGGATTAGAAATCAGTAGCATTAAATTTGAACTATTATGGAAAATCCTGATGAAAATTACAGAAAAACATCACACATGGAAGTTAGTGTTTTGAGTTTGTTCACCTCTGAACCCGTATCAATGAAAGTAATTAGAAATTAAATGTTAGTTGAACATGTTAAATAAATTGGTGTGAAAACACAAGCTCTACAAACTCTAAAATTTGACTGAATATTTTTATACTTTTAAGAGAAAGCGATTTATGCAAAAGCAAGGGCCAAAAGGGAATCAAGCATCATATTGCTTCTAAAACATTCTTATTAACACAGGAAGAAATCACTAAATTGAATTTATTTTGTCTTAGCAAGTTCTGTGATGAAGTAATGATATTTTCACTTTTTATGTATCATTTTTTTCATTCTATTACTTTGGATGAAGTTGCATGAGGAAATTCTATTACTGAGAAAGGATTGGAGAACGACTATGGAAAGCCAGTTCTGTACCTGGGCTCTTTAGTGGCTTAACTGTTCCTCTATTCCATCAGTCCATTCACTGGTAAGCAAACCCTCCATTTTAGGGAGACAAATCCCAAATTTCATCTGAGTATTAAATCTAATGCAGGAACCAGAATTACTGTGTCTGTCATTCTGTTCTCTGGGTATGGATTTGACTACTTTTGGTCTGGCTAACTTTAAACTAAAAGAAATATTTCTTCTCTGCCACACCCAGTACATGAGAGGGATGGAAGAATATGGTTACCACCATAAAAAATCCTATTTAAATCAGGGCAGTGAGAAACACAAGGACTTAGTGGTGCAAAGTGATTATCATAACCTAATACAGGAATAATAAAGATAATCTGCTCTGACAGGGGAATAAGTTTCTTTATCAGTCCCTCCAGCAAATCTTTATTTGCTTTACAGAAGGAACCATTTCATCATTTCTTTTACCACTTTTAGTTCTGGACCTTAAGAAATTAAATATTTTTTTATTGTTTTGTTTTTCCCTTGACCAAACTGAGGTCATTCATATTCAAGATCACCTCACGATCAAAGGAAGTTACTGGCACTACAGCTATTTTCTTCACATTTCACATGGGAAAAAAGAGGAAGGTGAGGAAAGGCAGGAGGGTTCTGCTTCTCAGTTGATAGTCCTGTTTAGGAGCTGTGTGGGAAGCTCAGTGCAATAACACACACACAGTGCCTTCCAGAGAAGGAGTGGGTCAGACCCTGGGAGTGAGGAGACACTGAGTTTAATAAAATTTCTCCTTTTATGCTGACTCTCTAATCTTATGTTAAGTGGAGAATGAAATATTCATGTTTTTTCTTGGAAAAGGGTGGAGAATTCTTGGAATTGGTGACCCTCCCCTTTTTTTATCTGTGTAAGGGAATTTTGGGGTTGCCATGCTATTAATAAACTGTCATGGTGTTGTTGGGTATGATTTTTATTATGTTAATGAGGATGGTTCATTAACCTCAGATGTGTACATTCAAAGACCCTCTATTGAGGCCCTGGTCAATCTCCACTTTATGGTTTCTCTAACTCTGATTGATCAGTCCTTGGAAACCCTCTAAGGTAGACCAAACATCTGGTCAGTCTGGGGACTCTCTTGACATGTTATCTGTTCTTTCTTAGAAGCCTCCATAAGGTCCTAATGGACCCAAATGTTCCCCAAACAACCCAAGTCAGTATGAACACATCTATCTGTCCATGACAGAAAGTCCCTGGGACATTGTTTAGCCTGTACCTCAAGGTAACCCACCTGCAAGATCCTGCACCTACAAGGTCTTGACTAGATCCATCCATGACAACTCAGTCCAGTCCAAAATAGCATATACCATCTACCCTGTTCATATCTAATAGCCTACCCCAACATTGCCATGAACTGAAATGAGTCTTCTATAATTTAGACCATTGCTTTCGTCCAGTTACCTCCCTAATTCTGCCTCTCCCCTCCTGCCCTCTTCCTTCTCACCTCTTGCTTCTCCTCTCCCCTTCAGTCCCTTCTTTTTTTCTCTTCTCCTCTTCCCTTTTCTCCTCTGTCCTTCCCTCTCTTATTCTCTGCCCTTCTTGCTTTCTGTCCTCCAAAACATTAAAGGTATGAAAGACTTTTAAACATTTCCAAAGCCATTTTTTACAGTTAAAATTACTATTATTCTGGACATGAATAACAGAAACCTAACAACAGTGGCTTAAACAATTGTAATGTTTATTTTCCTCTAAAATCTGGACCTGAAATGTAGACTCAGCTCCTTTAGCTCTCCATCATTAATGTATGGTTTTGTCTCCATGCTCCAAATGCACTAAAGGCGTCAGAACTACCTACCAATAGTGGATAGTGAATGCAACAAGCTTTTATCAGTTTTGTCTTTATAACTGGAAGCAAAACATTCTAATAAGACCACATTTATTTTATAACTGTTGTAATAATAATAAATTCTCCATTCATAAGTATTCACAGTATTACTTGTATTCATCAGCCCTTTGTGATAATACAAAACACCACATTTCAATAGTTTATGTCAACACATAATTACTTCTCACTGGTATTAAATGTTTGTTTACCTGCTGCCCAAATATTTCCACTCTGGGAATGTGGTAAGAGGTGTGAACCGTATTTGGTTTCTGATCAAATGCTGTTCCATAGGCAGAGAAAAAATGGCAGGTAGTAGAGATTCAAAATGTTTCTTAAAACTTCTGCTGAGACATAGCACACATCATATGTGTTCATAGTCCATGGATCAGGGTAAGTCACATGAATGATGCTGACAATAATGAAGGAAGTACATTTTGTCTGCAGGAAGTTGCTACCAATGACACTGTAATGCATAGAGATGTCTAATCTTCTCAGAGGAAATTAAATAAATGGTTGGGAAAATAATCTCCCCATCAATATACATCTATAATTAAAAGACAATTTAGTATGGTAAATAATAAAATGAGCTTTCAGGTCAAACTTTATTCAATTCGGGCTCTGTTGATTACAGGTTGTTTCTAAGCCTTAGATTTCTTATTGGCAAAATATGTTAATTTCTATGATAAATGCTCTGAAATGTTCATGCCTTAATTTGCTTTAAAATTAATGTCACATAGTAACTGTCTAACAATTCATTATTTCTTCAACCATATTAAAATAATCTTATTTTTCTTTCTTTTTTTTTTTATTGTTGGGGATTCATTGAGGGTACAATAAGCCAGGTTACACTGATTGCAATTGCTAGGTAAAGTCCCTCTTGCAATCATGTCTTGCCCCCATAAAGTGTGACACACATCAAGGCCCCACCTCCCTCCCTCCATCCCTCTTTCTGCTTCCCCCCCATAACCTTAATTGTCATTAATTGTCCTCATATCAAAATTGAGTACATAGGATTCATGCTTCTATCTTATTTTTCAATGGAAATATGAACCAACTTGCTGATACATCTATGGCAGATATATCTATGGAAACTCTTTTTGGATTTTCATGGTGTATTTTGTTTAGACAGGAAAGGGTAAAACTTTGGCATTTGTATAGGGAATTTGAAGTTAAATAAACTACATAGCAGTGTAAATAAACAATGTTAAATTCAAAAAGCTGGATATTTTATGCAATCATATTTTGCCTTATACAAGTATATATAGTTTATGAATTTTCATGAAATAATTTTATTTCAAGTATTTAAGACCAATTACTATTTTTCAGATTGTGAATAATAAGTTAAATGTATGTTAACACATCTAGTTATTCTCTGATCCTGCAGAAGATATCCAGAACATATTTATAAATGTAAAAAAAAAGATACTATTGATTAGTCAGGATTTCAGCCCATCTATTCACCTCTATGCTTACAATCTTTTATACTTTTCCAGATTACTTTTAAACAACTATTGACAAAAATAAGCTGAGATTTAGTTTTGTGAATTTTGATTTTGGAAAGGAACTAAACTATTGATTTATGTTCTTTTAAGTTTCTTTCCCTATTGATTAGTCCATTTTTCCTCAGCCAAATTTTTGACATGGTTTGTTTAATTGACACAGAAGTTTTAAGAAAGCATAATGAGATCTCTCTAGGATATTTAGCTCATCGTTTTAGCATTGAACTCAAATACAGGATTTTAAATAAAAGCGATTGTTTTCCAAGAATGCAAATATCTAGACTATTTAGAGACTGATTTCTGGATGTGTTTATAATATACACTATGGAGAATTACAAAAAAAAAAAAAAAAAAAGCATTTGGCAAAAGAAAACTGATCTCATAACCAAATGAATATCCTGTGGCCACCTGGTGGCCATTGTATTTGACTCTTAAGTGTATTTTTTTATTTTACTTTCTCTCATCACAGAGACCCACCCCTCTGACTACAAGTAAAGGTGTGTTTTCTAGATCTAGACCATTGTAGTACTCATTCTCTAGAAAATAATGAGCTACCCTAGAGGGAAGGCACTCACACTTAAGCAAAACTGAACCTATGCAGAACCAGAGTCTGTTTCTCTGGGGTTGCAGTGCAGATATTGGGAAAGAAAGCTCTATTTATTTAGGGTTGCAATACTGAGAGATGTGTGCCTGAAACACCTGGTAGCTAACTAGATTCTGGTTCTAGTCTTAACGCTCTGAAACCTGAAACACTTCTTTTTAGGTATTGTGAGCTACCATTGAGATTCTTTCTAATCAAGAGAACTAATATATTTCTCTTTATTGTGTAAGTTAACTAGTCTCTGCTGTTTGTTATCAACATATTAATTTTTCTAGTAATTAGTAAGGGTGCTTACTTCAATAAACTAAAATTAAAAATAGAAATTTCTAGAAAGGTAAGAGTCATTCCTGCCATTGGCAAATTGAGAGTGATTGTCCGAATGATCTTGTTCAGGTCAAGAACAGATGAGTTGTTTCCTGTTGTGTTTTATAGGGAAGTGGAGAGGAAAGGAGGCCATATGTACATAGTGCCTGAAGTTCTTAAAAATATTTTATTGTTCAATTAGAAAGGAGAAAAATAATACAGTAAAGCTGTGTCATAGATTAATTTATACTGATTCAAATATAACTATCTCTGTACTCCTTTCTTCTTTATATACAATAATAATTAAGAAAGAAAGGAAAGGGAGAGAGAGAAGAGCTTTGTTACTTGTGTGTGTATATGCATTAGGCCAGGATATTATAAAAATGTAAGATTTAAAAAAAATAAGATAAAATAAATCCAAGGTGAGGTAAGGATATGGTTAATCCAGGAAACTTTGTAAATCTTGAGCTTTTCATCCTATGATTCTTATCTTTTCCACTCCTTCCATTTTACCCAACATTAGATTATATTACAAGTCTACAGTGATCAAAACAGCACGGCATTTACATAAAAATAGAAACATAGCCATACGTTAGAATAGATGAAATCTTAATAGAAAATGAAGAGATGAAACCACTCTCTTACAGCGATCTGATCTTTGATAAACCAAACTAAAGCCTACAGTGGGGTATAGAATCCCTATTCAATAAATGGTGCTGGGAGAATGGGATAACCATGTGTAAAAGACTAAAATTGGACTCACACCTTTCACCGCTTTCAAAAATTGACTTGATGTATAAAAGATTTAAATTTATGACATGAATGATAAAAATCCTAGAAGAAAGTGTGGGAAAAATTCTTGAGTATGTCAGCCTGGAGAAAGATTTTATAAAGTTCAGCAACAATTGCAAAAATGACAAAAATAAACAAATAGGATTTAATTAAACTGAAAAGCTTTTGCAGAACTAAGAATACAAAAAGCAAATAGACAACATTTAGAATAGAATAGATACTTCTATGTTACAAATTTGACAAAAACTTGACAACTAGGATCTACAGAGACATCAAATTAATCAACAAAAGAGCAAACAATGTTGCGTGAAGTCCCTTATGCATGATCGTTGATGCATAGTATAGACCTGCAATTGAAATAGTATAGAAGCCACAAGCTCTATGATGGCGAGCAGCAAACTTCTTTATTCTTCCCAGCTTATATAGGCACATAACTTAATCAATAAACACATGACTTAAACCTTGGCCCCAGGCTCTTACTGCCTGGTACTCATGGGCCTACGTATAAACTGGATTAACTGATAACCATTTTACTAACATTATCTAAAGCTATCCTATGGGCTAAGGTTTAACTGGATTAACTGATAACTACTTCACTAAAGTTATTCTTACTCTAAGTAATCAAAAACAAAACCACCTCTGGGGAAACAAGCTGTTTGAATACTTGACCATCTGGAGTCAGTTAATCATCTTTAGGGAGTAGTTTGGAAAATCCTGATATATACAGGTAACTGCCTGCAGGCCTGCCTCCACGAAGCTTGGCCCTAAATCACTTTTACATATTAGGTTCTAAGCTACATATGGAGTTCTAGCCAGGATTTTTTCCTTTCTAACTCACGAAAGACTTTAAACTTGCCTTCACAAAATGGAACCATTTAAAGGTTTACTTACAGGCTTTTCACCTATAAAACAATCCCATCTATCACTGGGCAAGAGATGTGAACATAACCTTGTCTGAAGAAGACAGACAAA
Organism: Nycticebus coucang; assembly: GCF_027406575.1. Lineage (NCBI taxonomy): Eukaryota > Metazoa > Chordata > Mammalia > Primates > Lorisidae > Nycticebus > Nycticebus coucang. The sequence goes on from NC_069786.1 coordinate 80,956,098, forward strand.
TGGCCAATAAACATGAAAAAAATGTCATCATCCCTAATCATCAGAGAAATGCAAATCAAAACCACCCTGAGATATCACCTAACTGGAATGGTTTGGGGTCACCAGATGAGGGCGTCTTGGCATGAGGAATGAAGAGGCTTGACACAAAGTGTGTGTCAGGGGATTGAGGAACTCTGGGAGGCGCTTCCCCCAAGTAAACTTCTGGTCTGTATTTATTATCATAAAGCAGGAAGAAGTAGACAAAAGCTGCTTGCTGACATTAGCACTGATTAGGAAGGACATGGAGAAGATTAGATAGAATGTCTTCACCTTTGGTTTTGCAAAACCACTGACCTAGAGCACCAACCCTGCCTCCATCATCAAGAGACCTTGGGAATCTAGAGAATCTAGAGAATCTTTACATTAACCATTAGGCCTGGTATTGCCAGATCTCACACATACATTCTCCCTTGGAGGCCAGTTTTTTGATTTCCTGCACGTACAAAACTCACGTGTCATTCTCATGATTTTCTAGGTCTCTCAAGCAGGAAGTGAGTTTTATGCTAAAGATCAGGGATTAGTTTCCCCTACACCTAACTCTAGTGAAAATAGCTCATGTCCCAAAGTTCCAATATTATAGATGCTGGCATGGATGTGGAGAGAGGGAGATACTTTTATACTGTTGGTGGGACTGAGAACTAATGCATCCTCATTGGGAAGAAGTTTAAAGAGTCCTCAAACCAAATTAGATCTCCCATTTGACCCTGCAATTCTACTACTAGGCTTCCACTCAGAAGGAAAAAAAAAAAATCATGCTATCATTAAGATATTTGCACTTGAATGTTTATAGTAGCTCAGTTTACAATCACCAAGATGTGGAAACAGCCTACATGCCTATCCATTCGGAAATGGGATTAACAAACTGTGGTATATGCATATCACAGAGTACTATTTAGCCATAAGAAAAGATGGTGATGTTATAGTTTTTGTATTAACATGGATGGAGTTGAAATACTTTCTCCTCAGTAAAGTATCTAAAGAATGGAAAACCAAATATCCAACATTTTCAATACCAACATGAAGCCAGGAAATAATCTAACATACACTCACATAAGAGAAAAAGGCAATTCAACTCAAGTTAGTGGGAGGAGGAAAGAGGGAGGGGAGAGTGATGAGGAAGGGAAGGGATTGGTTGGTTCCCACTTTATGGTCACAATGTAGGGGTATCTTGAACCCCTTTTGGGTATAGAACACAAGTATAAGAGGGACTTTACCTAATAAATGCAAATGTTGTAACCTAGTTGTTTATACCCTCACATTAATCTGAAAATAAATAAATAAATAAATACATGAATAAAGAATTGTGTGAGATGACCAAAAAGAAAAAGCAAAAATATATAAAAAGAAGAGAAAAATATTATTATATCTAGTGATGCCAAGAGATTCTATTATGAATCTTAAATTTTTTAATTGAGTGAGGAATATGTTTATACATAAACTAAGTATGCATATATAAGATATTTTTATTATACTAGCGAAAGCCAATTCAGAAACAACTCAATCACAATAAAAATCAAAAATATAAAAATGCTTAAGAATAAATTGAACAATCAGTTCTTGTTTGTAACTAAAAATTTTATGCAAAGTAATAAATGTGTGAAAACTGTCAATAAATAAGAAAGGAAAAATCTTAAAACCACCAGTTACTAAAAGTTATTATTGAGTACTAGGTGAGAAAAGTTGTTGCAGATTTTCACTAATATTAGATTGCTGTTCATGCCAAACAGATGATGAAACTCAAAAGAACCAGAGGACAGAGTTATGGCAATTACAGCATCAGGAAAATGAGAAGAAAAGTCCTAGAAAAGAGATTTAGAGTGAAAAAGTTCAAAACTCAAATTTCTGGTTCACCCTGAATTTCATATTCATGGAGAAGCTTCCAGGAAATCCAGCTAAAATTAAACACATCAGAGATTTCTTCTGCTACCAAGAGCAAGAGAGACACATGTTCAGCACAGTTAACTGTTTGATAAAGGAAAATATTAGTACTCCTCTAAAATAGACTCTTGAGTTTCTATAACATATGACTTATAACATTCACCATACAATACAAAATTACTAGGCTTAAGAAAAAAAGAAAATAAAAAGACTGACCCTGAAACCACCAGGAAGCCTGGAATAAAAAACAAGAATTTCAAAACAGTATTTGTTTTAAAATTCGAAGACAGAAGACAACTGACCATATCCTCATAATAAACAGAAAATCTAAGTTGAGAAATAGAAACTATAAAAAAGAACCATATAGAAATTGTGAAATAAGAGATATCGTTATTTTTCAATCATGAAATAATCATAACAGAATGGAATTTAGGTAAACTTGAACATAGATCAAGAGAAACTATACAAAAAATAAATACAGAGAAAATATATTCTTTTATATTTTAAAAAGCATACTCATTAATCTGCGGGACCATATTCGTATTTCTTTGTGTTATTCTTTTTTTTTTTGTGGTTTTTGGCTGGAGCTAGGTTTGAACCCGCCACCTCCGACATATGGGACGGGCGCCCTACTCCTTGAGCCACAGGCGCCACCCATGTTACTTATTCTTTTTTTTTTTTTTTTTGTAGAGACAGAGTCTCACTTTATGGCCCTCGGTAGAGTGCCATGGCCTCACACAGCTCACAGCAACCTCCAACTCCTGGGCTTAAGCGATTCTCTTGCCTCAGCCTCCCGAGTAGCTGGGACTACAGGCACCCGCCACAATGCCCGGCTATTTTTTGGTTGCAGTTTGGCCGGGGCCGGGTTTGAACCCGTCACCCTCGGTATATGGGGCCGGTGCCTTACTGACTGAGCCACAGGTGCCATGTTACTTATTCTTAAGTAAAATTTTAGAAAAATAGGATCCAAGATGAAAATATTTAATAAACTGGACTTCAAACAAATTTAAAATCTCTCAATGACAAAATGTACCATGAATAATAAAGGACAAAAATTGTGAGGCAAATTTGCAACACTTACATCAGTGAAAATACAAATATTTAATATACGTTGAAGCTTAAAAATTAATTTTGAAATAAGAATATCATTTTAAAAAGAAGTAAAATTAGAAAACAAATAGGAAAGTTGTGTAGTTTTACTGATAACCAGGTAAATGACATTGACAATAAAGATATACCTCTTCTTCATCCAAAATATTGACAACATGGTAACAAATCATGTTAGCAAAAGTATGTTGAGCTTCTTTTGTAGATATATTTCATTATCCATATCTATTTGGAATATTAATGTTCTAAAGTGGCATTTGAAGCATAAGAAACTTGGGAGCAAGAGCTAGCTGTGAGTACTTAGAAAATAAAAACCAGTGATTTGTAACACTGGAGAGAGCCAAGAATAAAGGCAGGGACAAAAAAACATGGAGAAGCAGAGAAGCAATCATATCAGGAATAGGTCAAACTTCACCTCAATAGGAGCTGTTTAAAAAATAATAATAAAATCTAGGAACCTATCATGCAGGAGAAAATTGCTTCAACTTCCCCAGTAGGGCACTAAAATTACAAGTTGCAGTGCAAAAGAATCTCACTGTATCCAAGGGCCTGTAATTCACTTCCCCCATGGGGAAATTGCCACTAAGCATTTTGTGTTTTTTTCTTATTGAGAAGAGTAAAGTGTAGTTGAATCTGTTTGGCTTCTCAGCAGACTGCATTAAAATCCTTGCTAAGTACCTTAGTTTGAAACCTTAATCTCATAATCTAAAAAAATGTGGATATTGTCTATGATGTGAGAATTAAATAAAAGAGCAGTGAATGCAAACAGTACAGTGCCTGAAATAGTGGAGATATGTAACAAAGTTAATCTTTTTTTTTTTTTTCCTTTTTGCCTGTACAAATTCAATTAAGTATTGGGGATGCTGTTGTACTTATTGGAAACCCTTTTGACTTTATGCCACCTGAGAGAATCATTTCATAGATTATCAGAAAAGAAACAGTTTCTTAAATTCTTAAATCAAGTTGACTCTGTCAACATAGTTTAAAAAAATGCTTTATATTTGCATTTCAATATGGCATTAACCAAACTGGCTCTTTTCAGTTTTATTCTCCTTTTTTCATCCTTATAGGTACCATGCCCAAAATATCAGACTTAAGTTTGAAAAACTTTGTTAGAGTCCTCAGTGTTTATTAGACAATTCAGCCAACATCACTCACCCATCATTTATTTAATGAGAAAGAGGCCATACCAGTGACTTGCCATGGTAGTTCAAAAATCAAAAGAAATATTTTCTATAAAAATCTTTCTTGTGGCCAAATACAAAAGTCCTTCTTTTTTTTTTTTTTTTTTCCAGAAGCATACACTGAGACAATAATTTTATAAAAGGTAGTTTCAGGATAATAAAATTTAAAACACTAGAAGGGGAAAGATGTGAACAGGGGAAAGGAGAAAGTAGGGTGCTGTATTAAAGACTATCAAAGACAGCCACACATTTTTAGACCTTTACAACTGTGGGGAGGATTCTGTCTCCCCGTTCCTTCAGCCTGGTGAAAGGACAAGGGGTTGTGATTTCTTTAATAAAAAGAATATCGTGGAGGGATGCTATGTCGATTTCTGTGTCAAGGACTAAGATTGGCAGCTTCCACTTCCCATCTCTTGAAACAGTTGGTGTCAAGGCATGAAGGTACCATGTATGAAGCCCAAATCCCTGCTGGAGAGTCTGAATGAAGAGGATCTGAAAACTGATGGAAAGGGAGACAGATTCAGACATGCTCAGTTTATCAGCTGTCCCTATAGAGGCACTAGGAATGTGAGAAAAGTGATCAAAATTCTTTTGGATCCACCATACTAACACGGCCACCAGCTGAGTATCACTAAGTGTCCCCTATTGATGTAATATGAATCAGAAAAAAATATGACTGGGCTTTGCCCAATCTTGTGATTTGCAAAATCGTGCAATGTATTAAAATGGTCATTTGAAGCCACTAATATTTGGAGTAGTTTGTTAGATGGCAATAAATGTTCCAAACAGTATCACTCCCCCACCACACAAAAGAAAGCACATCGTCAAGCTAGTTATCAATCACTGTGAGTAAATTGAAGGTTAATTCTATAAGAAAATTCTGGGAAATTATATCAAACATTCCTTACAGTTATTTCACTTGAAAGATGAGCAAGAAGGCGTATTTGTATATCAACTTACTGACTGAAGGCTGCTGAAAGATGGGTGTCAGTTCTCTAGCACATTCTGATGTGTTCAATCTTAAACCATATGAGCACAGATGACAGTATCTGCCATCATCATATACACAAACGTATGAGTCTTCCTTTGTCTTCTAATAAAAAAAAAATTACTTTTTTTTAATTAAACCATGGCTGTGTACATTAATGTAATTGTGGGGTATGATGTGCTGGTTTTATATACAATTTGAAATACTTTCATCACACTGGTTAACACAGCCTTCACCACATTTTCTTAGTTATTGTGTTAAGACATTTATATTCTACACTTAGCAGATTTAACATGTACCCTTGTAGAATGCACCATAGGTGTGGTCCCACCAATTACCCTCCCTCCACCCATCCTCCTCCCTTCCCTCTCCTTCTCCTCATCTTTCCCCTTCATCTTGGGCTGTAGTTGGGTTATAGCATCCAACCAGAATGTGCCTCAATTTATAAGAGGGACTCTAACAGACACAAGCAACTTGATTTCCTCCAGCACCATAATAGTCAGAGATTTTAACACTCCTTTGTCAGTGTTGGATAGATCCTCCAATAAGAAACTAAGCAGAGAATTTTTAGACTTAAATTTAACCATTCAACAATTGGATTTAACAGACATCTACAGAACATTTCATTCTAAAAAAACTGAATACACATTTTTCTCATCAGCCCATGGAACATCCTCCAAAATTGATCACATCTTAGGTCACAAGTCTAACCTCAGCAAATTTAAAAGAATAGAAATTATTCCTTGCATCCTCTCGGACCATCATGGAATAAAAGTTAAACTAAGTAACAATCAGAATCTGCATACTCATACAAAAACATGGAAACTAACCTGATGCTGAATGATAGGTGGGTCATACATGAGATTAAGAAAGAAATTACCAATTTTTTGGAACAAAACAATAATGGACACATGAATTACCAGAACCTCTAGGATACCTCAAAGACAGTCCTAAGAGGAAAATTTATAGCACTGCAAGCCTTCTTTAAGAGAACAAAAAGAGAGGACGTTAACAACTTAATGGGGCATCTCAAGCAACTGGAAAAGGAAGAACATTCCAATCCCAAACCCAGCAGAAGAAAAGAAATAACCAAAATTAGAGCAGAATTAAATGAAATTGAAAACAAAAGGATTATACAATAGATCAATAAATCAAAAAGTTGTTTTTTTGAAAAAAACCTACTTGAGTTATCCTGATTCCATAATTTTTAACCAAAAAAACACTAAAAGCATTTCACAAAAGTGAAAACATGTTTACATTTTTATGTTTTATGAAAAAAGGTCAAATAAAGAATTTTGATTTTTATTTAACTCTGATCTTTGTCTTTCTAGTCTTATTCTTACAGATTTTTTTAAATTAGCTTTTAGAAATTGTAAAACAAAATGCTACATCATTACCAAAATGGCAAAAGTTATAAATTTGCATTTGTAAAATTTAATTCTTAAACTTGCTATTTTGAATTTTGGAACAATTAAGAGCCAGTGGTCATATTGATAAACACTAAGTGAAAATGTTTTAAACATTTGATTATCTGTTTCCTTTTGTGTTGCTTCTTTGTATTGGTTTGTCTAAGCTAATGTGTAGGAACACTGGGCCTTGGCAGACTTTCTGAATTTGCATCTGTACTCAGAGCCAAATTCTGTGCTCTCAGGAAACTATTTGACATTTCTGTGTTTCAGAATCTTCCATTATTGGTACAAAGAAAGAAAGAAAATAATAATATTGTACTTACAGATTTGGTGTGAATATTGAATAAATTATAAAATAGTTCTTGGAATAATGCCTGGTATGTGTATATTTATACCTTGATAATGGTGAAACATTATCATTTTGAAAATTATAATATAAAATACAGAGAAGACATGAAGATTATTTGCCAAAGAACTATCAAGAGTTAACTGTCTCACTGTAGTACATTCTCTAACTTTATTATGCTAAAACTTGAGCAAAACTGTCAGGAACATGAAATGTTGAACAGAGTATACTGCATAGATCAAGAAGTATAGATGATAAAAAGCATTAGCATAGGCATTTACTGTACATTTTTATACTATTTTCAGGTTTTTTTCTAGGTCTAAGAACTGTCTGCCCAAATTTCAACCAGTATTTTTACTCATTTTTCATAGTTTGAGACCTTTCTTTTAGACCTTCAGATTGAAAACTGCACATGAGCAGTTTTTTAAAAGATTACTGAGCTTACAAAAAGTCTTTTTATAACTCAGATTCTCTAATACAATTCAAAAATTACATTAAATTTTGACAAAAGAGAAGAAAAAACATGGGAGAAGAAAAAAAACATGGAAATGACATTCTAACTTTCACTGTTCTGATTCCTTTCATATGAAATTCTGTAATTCATATTCATGACTGGTGTGTTCTCTGCATTTTGACTGCAATTTTTTTTTTCTTTTCCCTGTTGGTAACTTTCATAAAAATTTGCATCAAAAATCAGATATAAAAATAATATTACTAATTAGGTCACTATGTCCTAAATGATTGATTGACTCCTTTCTATGACATAGTGCATAATGGTTAAAAACATGGTCAGTCTCTAGTTTTTACCTGTGCTAGTCAAGAATAGTCCTGAATATGTATCATATAATTTCTGGTTACTGTGAATCTCATTAAGCATATTATAACTGATCATGAGGTCAAAGCTTGATTTTACTCTTTCTGCTAAAATCATCAGCCATTACCTCTTAAGTGCTGGATACCCCCATTCTCTGGCTCTCTCCTCCTCCTGCTCAATGCATATCATTGTTGAAGATGTACAGTGTTGTCATGAATGTTCCTTTTGCTATCTTTTCCAGTGAATATTTAAAATTTTTGTAACAAGTAAAATAATATTAAATTAATTACTAATCTTTATATTTTATCAGAAGCTTCATTCAAACTTATGTTTGCTGAATATTGTTCTCAGGTTACAAACAACCAATTCACAATATTTGAATTTGTTAGGTAAAGTGCCTCTTGTAATTGTGTCCTGCACCAAGACTGCATGCCATACACACCTACCTATCTTGTGCCCTTTAAGTGGTAACACCAATCCCCATCCCTTGTTCCTCTCCCCCCAACTTGAATAGAATTAAGTTTTTCACCTATGTGGATGTGTGTTAGATCATCTACTGGCCTCACAATATATTTGAGTATTTGATTCTGTTAGTTTTGAATGTTACCCTGACAACATTGGCCTTCTGTCTGTTTATGCAATTAACCTCCAGCCTATTGGGAATAGCACTTTTAATTATTGTACCCCAGGTTTATGAAATAGACTATGTCATCTGAAATAATAGGCTATTGACTCAAATAACTATTTTTAAATGAAATTGAAAATCCAGTTGTTTTTTGTAAAACTACTGAATATTCATTTAATATACTTTTGTGCTTCATCAATACAGACTAAGCTTTATCTTAGAAGAGTTTGACAGTATTTTATTCAGTATTCATTAGACACAAACACTTGGGCCAACTGTTTTGTTATTTCAACAAGAGTTGAAAGAGATTGCTTTCTGGAATATTGTAATGAATGACTTTTGTTTCCTTTTGATATAATTCATCAAATTATATATGCAAGTGCCACCTGTTGGTGGAATGTATGTGTACCTTAATGACTTATATTCTCCATACTCTGACTCAGAAGTTAGACTACTAGATAGACATCAGGTTATTAGAGTTACTGCATTTCCTGCAATCTCATGTTTTATTTGTTAATTTAAGGGGTGACTAAAGACAAATGCCTATTTTATGTTTCCTCAAAGTTTGTTACAGAATTTTCTTTTATTTTCCTCAAAGTTTGTTACAAAGTAAGCTATATGCTCTTACATTACCTAAAGAGCAAAGTAAGCTATATGCTCTTACATTACCTATGAATTATTTCCAAAATTAAAGTTCTCAGTGTTTCCTTTTATGTAAGTGACATTACTAAATAATATTACTTAAGAACATTCCATATGCTTGAATTTGTATAAAGTTTTTATGGATTATTTAATTTAATAATAGTTTAAATGTATTCATTGTAGTAATAAAATATCCAGATGATCTTTTCAGTGAATTTAAGGGATGTACATTAAAGTTAGAACAAAAGTTATTTTATTAAAGGCAAGTGCTATGTTACTTTCAACAGAGGTAAACAAAATGTATTTTTTGTTATTTATGACAGTGGACCTGACAGAGATTCAATGTGTTACTGCCTATATATTGAAGTCCAGAACATATGGCACTTCTCACACACTCTTTATCTGCCATTTCTTTATTTGTTCAACAAATATTTATTCTGTTCCTATTATGACATTTGCAGCCACTGCTTAAAACAGTGGTTCTCAACCTTCCTAATGCCACAACCCTTTAATATAGTTCCTCATGTTGTTGTGACCCCCAACCATAAAATTATTTTCATTGCTACTTCATAATTATAATTTTGCTACTGTTATGAATCATAATGTCAATATCTGATATGCAGGATGGTCTTAGGCAACCCCTGTGAAAGGGTCGTTTGACCCCCAAAGGGGTCACGAGCCACAGGTTGAGAACTGCTGGCTTAAAAGAAGATGAACCACAATCCATGATATGAAGCAACTTTATATCCAATGATGTAAACAAAAATGTCTTTACAATCTATTTTGAGAAATGGTGTCACAGTATTATGTGCAATGATTACAAAGGAAAGAATCACAAAAATACAGAATGACCATGTGGAATTACAATCACTCATAATGAATGAATTCCTCAGTAAAGTAAATGACAGAAAGGAATATAGCATCACAACAGTGTGTGCCAGGACACGGAAATATGAGAAAACACAGGAGAATTTCTAGCAATTGAATGTGACTGAAGTATCAGATTCAAGAGCAGAAGCCACAGCTAAAGAATTGCATTAAATAAATAAGAAGGGTGACATTCAGAAATGCTCTATTTGCCATTTGGAACATAGACTTTTCTAAGCAGTAGTTGTTAAGGGGACTAAATGTTTTGTAGTGCTTTGAAGGCTAAGATTTGTGTGAGATAAATAACTCTAGAAGCTTAATATAGATTATTAGAGAGGACAGAGAATGGAAATAAGAAGAAAAAATAGGACAACATTTTAGTTACCTAAGTGAGGTTAATGAGAACTATGAGAAGGCAATCATAATTCACAGAAAAAGATGACATAAAGAGATAGTAGAAAGGTAATATAAAGAGAGTTTTATCATAAAGAGGATTGAAACAGTGGAGTACAAGTATACATTTGATGTAAAGGGCAAAATCCAAGATGATTCCTAGGTTTTCAGATTGGGTACTTCAGGGAGAATGGGGACCAAAGGCCCCCAGAAAAGGAGAAAAACAAAGAAATAAGTGGAGCAAGACAGAATGAAAACAATTTAGCTAGTTTACTTTTAAAATAACAGTACAATTACTTGTTTGGGCAGTTTCTTCTTTTACTGAAAGCCTGGCCTGTAAGGGAAACAGCTTACAAACATCCCTGCTGGGTCTGTAAGCACTCTGAAGAATAATGGCCATCATAGAAGCTGCGTGCAAGGCCTGGGAAGGAACATTAACCAGGCCCACCCCTGCCCAGTCAACAGTCAACAACCTTCTAAAAGCAGATATCCCTTGTGGGGATTTGTATTATGGCCCAGGGCAGAGATCAAGGGAACAGCTCAGGCCCTGAGATATGGGCAGGAGGGCTTGTAACTTAACCACAGAGGGAAATGCCTCCATGTGGAGATAAGGGAAAATTCCTCTTTTCCTCCAATTCTTCAGAGGAGAACTGACACCACTGTGTCTGCTCTATAGAGAAACAAGAGAGATCTTACCTCCCCCAAGAAATTTGTGTGCCTGACCACAAATAGGAGGCTTCTCACACACAAGGCTCAGGTTCCAGATTTTTCAAGGCTGCCTGGACCCTTAAAGTTAATGATCATAGATAGAATAAGAACTAACATGTTTACTCAGAGAAACTGCTGAAGTTTTTGTTTCCTTCCTCAGCTTACACCCTTAGCTAAATAAGAAAATGGCCTTCAATAAAAGCTGGTGGAACAAGCACTCAGGGCCACTGGCTGAAGCCCCACAAGCCAGCAGTGGTCCTCTGAGCCCACTCTTTAAAACTTTATTTGGTGTGTCCTGTCCCTTTATCTATCACATCTTTTACTTTCATTTTTCCCAGATTGTCTCAGTTTCCACAGATCTTGAAGGATCCTGCCTCTGGGGCAGGACCCTGGCAGAGTACAATTAGATCACACTAGAATAGTAGGTGTTAATATCCCTTTAGGAACACAGGAGGGATGAAATGAGTTCAGATTTGGATATGTTTAATTTGAGGTGTATGTGATATAGCTGAAAAGTGACATAAGAAGACAGGAATTTCATCTTGAAACTGACAATTGAGATGGAGTGGATATTTAGATATGGAGGTCATTGAAATATAGATGGTTGTTTATGAGATGAGTTAGGATACATAGTAGAGAAGAGATTTAATGAAAATGTGTTCATGCTTTTTTAATAAACAGATATAGGAAATAGAACCAGTGGTAGAGAGTTTGCTTCACACTTTATGGAGGCAAGACATGATTGCAAGAGGGACTTTGCCTAACAATTGCAAGCAATGTAATCTGGCTTATTGTACCATCAATGAATCCCCAACAATGAAAAAAAAAAGATCTATGAAGAAACTATGTCTGAGAACTCAGTGGGAAAGACAGAGTTTCAAATGGGAGGAAGAACTGAGTGGATGAGCACACACATCCTAATGACAAACTGTCTTGGCTCCAATTATAATTTACTGTTTGTATATTCTCTTGCAAAACTTCAAAGCAAGTGATGTTATCTCTGAGTCTCATTTCCTCAGCTATCAAACCTGAATAATAATGTTTCCTATCTTTTATAGTTATTCTAAGGATTAATAAAAATGAAGCATAATTCTTGACATATGATAAGAGACCAACAAATGTTTCTAAATATTATTATTTTGAAGAGCTGATTAATCATTCCAAAATTTGGAGCTGGAAAGTGAGAGAAGTCTCCACCTGATTTGGCATGCAGGGGAAAATAGGTGGTTATGTTATTATACTTTCTTTTCAATGACAAAACTCAATGGTATGAAAATGAAATTAAAAATGTACATCTTAGAAATAAATTGTTTTATTTTTGGAAAGTGGAGGCTAACCCTGCTCACTCTAGCTAATAATCAAACAGATAGGAAAGTCTCTTGCTTACATGAAGATGTAGGTACTTAGGGAGAAAGTACAAGTACCAGAATAAAGAAAATTATCAATATGAATGGCCATTTGAAGTCACCCAAGGGCCAATGTAAATACATTGATATGGTTTTGGTGCAAGACTAACTGACATTGCATTTCATGATGCTCTGAAGAGAGTGTGAGGCCATGGAGAATGTTTCTCTGATAACTCTGCTATATTTACCTGTCACTTTTCTTGCTGCTTTCCTCTCTAGGATTTAAATTGCACAAAGCATAGAAAAAAATTTACAAAACAGAGCTTGTTCTAATTAATTTAATTTAATTTAATTCTATTAATGTTGAAGATTACTTCTGATGCTTTCTCAAAATGCCTAATGCCAATAACTTGTTTACAAATGAATTCTTTCCAAATTAAGATCCAGCCCTGTAGCTTTATGCTTCTTTCCTCTGATCATTGTTTGAAAGTTTCTTTGCTAGTTTCCTCACTGTTATGTCCTCACTTCAGTGTTTTAGTGGTATCTTTTGTTTGCAGACTTTCCTTTTGGATAGAATAACTTATTTGTATTTGTAGAGTGAAGTGCATGTGTTTGTAAAGTGAAGTCTCTCAAGTCTTTATACCTTCTCTGTGTTTCAAAATAGTGAATTTTCTGTTTAATCATCTTATGTTTATAATATAATAAAATAGTTTGAGCATGTAGATTATGTACTTTTTCAACTACATGCTTTTCTTCTTTTTAATGCCTTCTTCTTATTAATGCCTTCTATTTTTTTTAGGAACAAAGTTTGAGAAGGAAGATACAAAAACTCAGAGAAGAAAGTGGTATTTTCTTGTCACGTGTCAATGGTGGTATTACATTACTGAGACTGTGAACTTTTGATTCTGGATATTTCTGGTAATGTACTGCTATAGACTCCCTAGAGGGAAAAAGATTTTTATAGCAATGACGCTTTAACTATAGCAAAGGAATAACTAGAACCTTGCCCTAGACATGATTGATGATAGCCTTTCAGAGAGTAACTCAAATTATCAGTGAGAAAGACAAAAGGGTGTTACTTTTCTCTAGCTCCTGTAGCTGGGTCAGCAAATTACTTGATGGCATCCATTGTTATAGTTGTTCATTTTCATACCGAAAAGGTTAAAAATTTTGGCTGTTATCACATAAAGTAAGTAAAATTTGGGGGCATTTGAAAATTTGTAAAATGAAATGGGTTTTTTTATTGGGAAGCAGAGATTAAAGTGAAGGTTGAATGAGCAGTTTTATTCTATATTGATAAACTGACAACTTTGCCTTATGTGGACATAGGTTCTCTTCCACCTATCAGTAGCCTGTAGTTATTTCACGTCACATAACAGCATGATGAAATTTATTACATTTTGCTTGGACACTACTCAGAAAATAAATTTTCTTCAAATGAAGCTTTTCCTAGATGCTTTTCCAGAAACATATTTTCCTCCATGAAGTGATTCTAGGTTGTCATGAAAGTGGATTATTGGAACCAGAAAAAAAAAATACCTCTCTACCTCAATAATTTATACAAATGACACGTCATATTATTTATTTAAATCTGAATTTTTTATTTATGAACATTAGAGTGCTATATACTAGCCATTCAAGGCTGGTAGTAATAAATAAATTTTAATATCCATCAAGAATTATCACTTGGACCTATCTCCTATTGGTTGCAATTAATATAACCATACCTTCCCTATTCGCTCTTTTCCATGATGAATGTGTAACACTTTGCAGGGGAGATAATTTGTTGAGCAAATTGCATTGTCTCAACAGAAGCTGCCCAGCAAAAGATTGTCAGGAATACTTAAAAGCAATGCTATGTGTGAGAATTTTATATCTAATGTACATTTAACTTTATATATAGTTTTATTTTAACTATAGGAATATTCTCATACATGTTTTCTTAAAATGTAATCAGAAATCAATTGAACATATGTTCATTAATACACATTTTCATAATTCTCACCATGTTTCATAGGTTAGTTTTTATAATTTTTTAACATTTGTTAAGATAAAAATATTAACTATTTTATTTAATAGTTAAAATAGTAACCTTAAGAGGGAGTAATTTTTCTTTACAGATGAGGAAACTGAGAAACACTGAGTTGAAATAATTGATGAAAGTGATACACCTAGTAGGTAGGGTAAATCTTCACTTTACATCATTGATAGATTCTTGGAAACTATGACCTTGAGTGAAAGAACATGTAACAAAACCAATTTTTCCATAGACTAATTGACACTAAGAAGAGTTAAGTTGGTTCCTATATCATATTTCTGGTCATAAAAACATCACCAATCTTTTAAATAAAGACCCCAAACACTTCTATTATTAAACATTGAAATAAATGTAAGCTGTATATACACTTTAGATGGATTAATAAAAACAAGTATAATTATTTTCCTGGTTACTGAAGTTGAGGGTGGTGGGTGGCTAGCCCAGCAACTCAGAGCACAGGTGGAAAGAAACCATCACCAAAGGATGCCATCCTGTGACAGGGCACGCTCACACACACAGCCCGCACTCACTCACATGGGACCATTTAGACTGGCTCACATAACATGCCTATTTTGGGAATCTGGAAGGAAACTGGCATGCACAGAGAAAGCACAAACAGACATGCAAACCCCACCTAGATGGTGGCCCCTGCTGGAAGGGGACTATTTTTCTCCTCAACTCTATAACAAAATGACACTGAAAGAAACTAGCATATTCAATGACCTGCTAAAGAATATCTAGAAATGAAATCCTGTCAGTTTGGTTACAGACTTTGTCCTTAATGGCTTTGTTAGGTTGCTACAATGCAATGCTAGGCTGCCATTTTGGAAAATGTTTGGAAAAGAGGCTAGCAAGCTGGTGTATTGATTTGGATTTCAGATGTTTCTTGCTTGAGATATTTATCAAACCTCTGAATTGAAGGGAAGGACAGGATTTAGTTCTCTGAAAAAACATCATCAAATATTGGAGATACGTGTTCTACAAAAAAAGAAAAAAGAGATTGAATTTGTGACTTTTGTAATTAACCAGCAGTTTGCTTTTTGCCAATTTCAGGAGTGTGTAATTACAACTTTCTTAAATGAATTGGCTTTTTCTCTTGTGTTGTGTTGGATCACTTTGCATTCACTTTAGGGTCCAGGAATATTGTAAGAAAAACCTGAATCTGAAGCTGTGTCCCACATACTGATCCGCTTTCTGCTCGAAATCTCCTGACTAATGATAACATGACATTTTGTTGCTGAATGTAGTGATATCCATTGATGGTTCTGTTTGTTTCACAGACTGCATAGCACCCCTCCAGACTTTCTTGTAGCCTCCTTCTCAGAACTTATTCTCCCCATGACCTTGTGTCTAGACTTCCACCAAGTGATTGAAAATGCATTTATGATCGGTTGTTAGTGGAGAAGTATGGCTTCTTTTTAACATTTATATTTGGTCATTTATTAAACTGGAAGAACAAGAGAGAGCAGCATGGTCAAGGAGGGAGACAAGATGCAAAAATGTAGAACAGCAGTTATCAAAATTTTCAGTAGATCGGATCATTAGGAGGATCTTTTACAAGAGAGCACTGGGTTGCATTCCCAGAGTTAATTTCTAAAATGTTCCCAAGTGGTGTTGATGCTTTTGGTTTGGGAAACTACACCTTGGAAACTCTTCATCTAGAACTGCATACCTTATCAAGACATAAAATAAGACCTGCACCAAACTGTTATTACTCTTTTGTAATTCAAAAGAATTAATAGCTGTGCTGTGTATCATTTCATTTCTATCTTGTGGTAGCTAAGATAAAAGTTAAACCTCTCCAAATATGAAATCCTTTCTGCTAGTTATCAGCCATTTTTAACTACAGAGGTTTATTATTAAGAAAAGAAAATTAAGCTTTTGGGTGTGGGCAGAGGTGAGTCAGAGGTGAAATCATTGATAACAATGTCTTAGGGGTCTTTAGAAGTTCACTGGTTTAAAATGTATTCAGTAAGTAGGTGGTTTGCAGGAAGTGGAAAAGATAACTTCTTGAGATTGCCTAATTAATATAATTTTCTACAAAAGACAACATAGTAAAAGCTATAAAATATGTATAAGGATTTTTTTTTTTTATTGTTGGGGATTCATTGAGGGTACAATAAGCCAGGTTACACTGATTGCATTTGTTAGGTAAAGTCCCTCTTGCAATCATGTCTTGCCCCCATAAAGTGTGACACACACCAAGGCCCCACCCCCCTCCCTCCTGTGAAAAAATAGAAGTGATAGTAATATTTAGATGAAATCAATATGCTTTCTCTGCTCCTAAAATAAATGTGCTATATTTTATATATTGAATAGTATCTCAGAAAGTAATTGGTTTGCATTTTTTGATCTTCAAGAATCTATTATTAAGTTTTATAAAATTTTAATTTTAATTCATATTATTTGTTTAATAAATAATCTTGAACATTTACTGTCATATAGTCTAAAGCAATATGGTCATAATATTTGGAATAAAACTGTTGCATATTGAATGTCTGAAACACTGCCTGAACAATGGTAGCTGCTTAATAAATATTTTTAGATAAAGTAAGGAATAAATAAGTGGAGCTAATAATTTAAAGGAATACTAAATAAATTTCTTAAAGACAGCATAGTAAGGATAAATATTCCATAAATGGTTTCTTTTCTTGGGTTCAAATACACTGGAGTACCGTGATGCTGAGTTGCTTGGAAGGATAGATAGCCCTCATCACTGGATTATTTCAACAAAGGCCATTCCAAAGAGACGTTGCTCCAATATCTGTCTATCCAATTTCAGTAAATGTCTACATGAATTTGCATAGTTTTGACATAGATTCCTAAGCAACTTCTTGCTTCTTTTTCAAGGCAGTTACATATGCACCATTTCAAATTGGAAGCTAACCTTTTCAAAATGTCAACACACTTACTTCACCATCTTTACAATCACCAGCAATTTACATTTATTCAGTAGCTTCACAACTTGAGTACTGTGTAAAATTCTCTTATTCCCTGAGAATCTATATTCTAAGGAAGACTCATCTCCCTCATTTTTAAGATAGTTACCAATAACTGGCAAATAAATCTGTATAAACATTGCAGTATGCCTTTCAATATGCTTCCCACCTGGAGTTAGGAGAATTTTGTTGATAAGTGAATCTTTCAAAATTACTATCTATCCATATACAAGCATATGGGGAGTTGACATTGATTGAAGCTGTTGTGTGTGTATCTCCCTAAATTTATATTCTTAAAATGAAGCCCCAACCCCCTTGCAAAGATTATTGAAAGAAAGTTAGATTATCTAGTCTCTAGAAAACTTTACAGAATGTGGCCTTGTAATTTAAGTAATGTCCACTAAATTGTGCTAGTTTGGACATTTGACTCCTAATTGTATAAATATTGGAAAGTAAATTACATCAGGTTGGTCAGGTAACAAGTCACTAAATATGGATAAGACAATGGCACTTTTTTTTAAACAGAGTTTCAAGCTGTCATCCTACGTAGACCGCATAATAGTTCGCAGCAACCTCCAACTCTTGGGCTCAAGCAATTCTCTTGCCTCAGGTTTTCTATTTTAGTAGAGATGGGGTCTTGCTCTTGCTCAGGCTGGTCTCAAACTCATGAACGCCACAATCCACCCCGTCGGCCTCCCAGAGAGCTAGGATTACAGGCGTGAGCCACCACAATCAGCTTGACATTGGCACTTTAAAAAATGAGTATTAGTTTTCTAAAGTGTTCAGTTTTGTAGAAGTTAGGCCTTGGAAGTCTCTGTATCACCAAGAGCCATGAAATAAACAATGCTATATGAGGCTCTTCCTTAAGACATATCTCAAAAAAATGTTGGATGTTCTAAGAATGTGATTTCCATTATATTTTTGCTTTTATTATACCATTGAGAGAATATTTAAATGTTTTTATTACCTTGATTTATGGACAGAGTTCTTGGGCATCATGGGAAGGACTTTTTACCACCTTAATTCAAGATCCTCTTAAATTAGATTCCAAATAGACAAACCTCACAGCCAAGTTGATTTATTATCACACACTATATTTGCTCACCTTAAAATACACTCATGTAATCTAAAAGGAAGCATAAATGATAGATAAAAAGCAAAGCAATATATCTTCCAGTATGGTATGTCCTCCTGTTCCTACAGGGTCTGTAACAGCACTGCTGTTGGCTTTATCCAGCAGCGCATCAGGGAAAAAATAAGCATGGTACAAAAAGTAACCATGTCATGGAGAAGTCTTCTCTTTACTTGACTATACTGTTGCATATACTTCAAAACAATGATGAATAATTAACATTATACAATATAAAGAATTATTTGGCCTATTTCTTATCTCCTTCTCAATTGGATTTTTACACGCCAATTGATTAAAAAATAAAATAAAAGATTACTTAAGTGATGATACATTCTATAAGACAATCTTATAACAAAATGTGTTATTACACAGCTTTGTGGAAAAAATACTTGATAAGGATGTTATTTATCCATTTTTCAAGCTAATTGACAAAACAGAATAATTTGGTTACTTGCGTATTTTTCATAAACTGAAAAAGGGGAGTGAATGTCATTACATAATATCCAGCCCAAGAGAGTATCAGTCTGGTTCATAAGAACAGACATTGCTATAGATTTAATCACAACACACCTTCATGTTTCTAAGCAACTGTAATCAGCGACCTCTAAGATTTAATTACATTAATTGTTTTAAATTTATTCTTTCATAAGTACTTAATTTTAATTGGAAATATTTGGGTTCCATGGTAAATAACCCTAGTGGCCCACACTTTTTTTTTTTTTTTTTTAGCAAATTCCACAACTTCCAGACATTTTGCCTTTCTTGGTGAAATTTTTTAAATTTCTTTAGTGTTCAAATGTAGTGTGCTAAGTCAAATTCTTTTTTATTTTAATTTCAGAATAATATGGGGTTACAAACGATTAGGTTACATTGTTTGCATTTATTGGGTAAAGTCCCTGTTGTAGTCGTGCCCCTCACGCAGGAGGTGTGCCATGTACCCTTACATTGTACCTGTTAGGTGAGTAAGTGAAATTTTTAATGAGAGCAATCGTAAGATGTATTAACTTATTATGATATTGACAAAATGTAAAATAATAGTCTATTTATTTAATTAAAACACATGATACTGGATTGTTAAACTGCATTAAAATTTGCCTCTCCTCATACTTAACTGGGATCAATTTTTAGGCTGACAATTTTGACTCCACAGAAAGTAATCAATTTTCCTTTCTCCCAATACATGGCATAGACATCATAGTTGTTTCCAGAGTTGATTAGTACTGCACTGACCTTGTGGATTGAGACAGAAGGAGACTCAAGAAAAATATTTATTATTACTCTCTGAGAAGTTGCCTTCAGGAAGCTTGAGAGACACAGAAATATACATGCACACACACAAGTGCGTGCACTCAGAGGGGTAAGGGAGAGCAAGAGAAACTAGAAGTTTATAGAGAGCCAGAAAGACCACCTCCTCTCCTTTTTTAATAAAAATGTCCCTAAACTATCTTTGAACCATAGTTATCTCATATAACTTAAAACTGACATCAGACCAAAACCTACTTTTAGTGTTAGATCTATTCACTTTATAAATTGATAAAGTAAAAAACATTCAAACTACAAGGAAGAAATTGCAACATATATTCATTTTTATCTGATTTTCAGAAATTAGCTGCATTTTCTCTCCCTGAGTTAAACTCAGTGGAATTTCAAAATGTTGGATGATGTCTCCTTTCCAGTCACAACTCCTTTAAAAGGTACAGAACAAGACTTTGATTTCACTCAATTTGTTTTTGCTGTTTCAAAAGTGAATACGTGAATAGTAGTAATTTTCTGTAGAAGTTGTATAAGCTCGCATAAAAAGCCAATGCATTTGCACTAGACAGCCCCAAGGGCAATTTTCAGTAATAGGTATACCTGTATGTCCATCTGTCAAATGCATAGCATTAAATAGCAACTACCAATTTCAGGATGATACTGCTATCAAATTGGGCTAAATATGAGAATTTGAAACTTGAAGAAAGATTCAAAATCATATTTCACTTGACCTTTACTAAGGTATTCCCTTTTCTTTTTCTTTTTTTTTTTTTTCCCCTTCACTTTTTCATCCACTTCAAGAGATGCTAGGTGGATAATTCTCAAGATACGAATTCCTGCCTTAGAACAGATATAAAGAAAAAAGGTGGAAAGTGGTTATTACTGTACTCACTTTATTGCCAGAATTCTGAACTGATATGGTAGATGTTCTGGCTGTCAGGCTCTCACCTGAATGAGGACTATGCTGCCCTTTGACATCAATGTATCATTCTGCTCAATAAAAACAGCATCCACTGTGCTAAAAAATAATTGGGGAAAAAAAAAATGGAGCTATCCAAAATTGTATCAGAACAATTATGTAAGTAAGCATTAATATCATATTCTCATTAGGTTTAAAATATATGTTATGACTAGAATTTAATGTTTGAGAACTTTTTAGAGGATCAGGAAAAAAAATCAGAAGTTTTAAGGTAACATCTATTGTAGAACAGTGAAAAAGTACAGAGACCCCCTTTTTAATTGGGGAATTATTCTCTAGCTTGAACTCTGGGCTTCGAAATGACTCTTCTTGATATATACATACCTTAAATACTCTCACCTGAATATTGAATGGAAACACCTGTACAAAACATGTGTAATGCAGAAAATTACTTTGGTGCAGAAGAAAGAATGATTTCAGGTACATTGTGCCATAAAACTCTATCAACTGTATTTCCTCATACAGGGAATTAAATTTGAAAGAGGTGAAGAATAATGGTGAAAGCTGAAGAAAGCTATGAAAAATCGTTCTATGTTTTCAATTTCAACTCCTTCTCCGGTTAAACTTAAAAGTGATTTATCAGGGTGTAAAAGCAGTATCTCAGATTCACATTTACTGATGTCCAGTTGAATTTTGGGGTTACTTTACCACATCACAACCAACAAATCAGGAAAGATTATCAAACTTCATCAAAATAAAATAATACTTGAGATTAAAATTAATTTTACATGTGTAAATATGTTCTCTTATTAATATTTGTATCTACAGACTATAAAAATTATAAGATTTCATTTGAAAATCAAAAATCAAGACATCATGTCTTTTTTACTTGGGGACATTTTAAAAATGATCTGTGTTTCTTTATGTTGTGATAGAGACACTTTGTCTGCTTGTGACATGTTCCTCTTGCTTTGCTTTTGCTGTAGTTATGCAACAAGTGATTAGAAGGGAAGGTTCCCTTTGACTCACAATTTGCATTAGCAAGACAGATGTGGTGAATGACATTGCTTGACATTGGTGTTTGAGTTATTGTTTATCAGTGGAACACAAGATGTAGACAGGTATGAAAAACATTGATGGCTCTCAGGGGAGAAAATAATTGTCAGCAAAGCTGAAAGGAACAGTAGGAACTCAGAAAGGACAAAGGTTCCATGGCAAGAATTCAGAATAAAATAGGGACCAGCAAAAGCAAAGCCAAAGTAAGCAGCTGTTACATATGGGTATATACATACACATAATTAAAGCACACCATTAGGAGAATAATTTGAGTTGTATCTATAAAATCTAAATGATTCCCTGGTTAGAAAACCCATCATAAGAGAATGTAAACATCTGAAACCGATTCTTATCAGTTGCATTCTTTTTGAACATCCTAAGTATCAAATACCACTGTGATGCTTCACTGATGGTATACAATTATATATCAGCCTCAAGGCACAATGAAAGAGCTAAACGGTTTAAACAAGTAGACAATATCAGAGCTTGTTTCTCAGCAATGTCTCCATTTACAATCTCTTATACTTGCACAGATTCCTACTGTGGTGTTTATCTGACTTTTCATCTCTGAAAAGCCCAGTGATTTTCCCAGAAAACCTTTTATAGGCTGATACTTTGGGGAAGCTGATTCTGTTCTCAGTGGGATGTTACCAGTAGTGTTTGCACAGAGGAGCCTATTGTGATTGTCTCTGGAACATTTATTTTTCATTAACTTTATTTGCTTGATTAAAATAAAAAATTAAATTATGGTTTTGGTTCCTCAGTCTCTACTCATTAGCATCCCTAGCTCTAGAATAGAGCAGCTACCCTCTTCCCTCAAGGTATCAGGAAAGTTAGGCACCCGAAAAAAAAGTTAATATCTTATGATAGTAATTTTTATGTAAGTGGCATTTTGTGATACTCTTTTCAGTAATAGAAAATTAATTTTGAAGGATTCAACACCTTTAGGATTGATATAGTAATTCAAGATATTTTGCAGATGCTTCCTCAATATTTAACAATTTAATAATTGCAACTAAAACAGCTGGATAGTCACATATTTTCTGAATGATAGTTCTAATTTGAGCATTTCTCAACATTTAATTAACATTGCCTACGAATTTTATAAAATTAGAATATAGTATCTTTTATTAACTAAACATTCTAAGATGTTTGCAAATTTTCACATTGCATACATCATCAAAATAAAATTCATAATGAGCACAAAAACTGAAGAAATTTTTTAGGAAGGAAAACATTTTGAAATTATATGGTTGTTCGACACTTTACCCCATGTGATTTTATGGGAATCAGCATGTGGCTGGTAATTATATAGCCTTAAAATTAAGTGGAGTAAGAAATAATTGCTACACAAGGTCATTTCTTGTCATAAGGAAGGTTGAGCAAGAAATAAGAACATATTACCCCTGAAGTTCACAGACAGTTTTCACAAACCAAGATACAAATACCTATAGAGAGAACAATCAATAAATTCATTAACAGTTGTCAAAAAATGATTTGGGTCTGATTTATATTTATTTTTCTTTCTTTCATAATAAAATATTATCACATAAACTAATAAGGGATCAAACTGGTTTAGTAATTGTCCCCTTGATAGTTTCTGTGTAATGTTGGCGAGTCAGCTACTTCTAGGTCATAGTAATCTTAGCAGCGGCTAATGGTATACTTTTATTATTTAATTTACTCAGATTACAGATGGACGATTTAGGGTAATAAAAAGACTATGTGCACTATGAAAGAATTAATAGTAAAAGCATTAGGTCATATTCTTGTTATCTGGAAGATTGCCTGATAGGCAGTATAGTAAAAATAACTATTTCCTCATGGACCTTCAAAAAATCATACTTTTGCATAAGTGATATTAGGAGACTAAGGCAATCTCTACAACTCAGTCCCAAACTCCACTTGGCCAGAATTGTATTTTATTTTATAAACAGAGAGATGTCATATTTCAAGATGGTTCAAAAATACAAATAAATAGATTAACACGAAAATAGCATTTCAAGCTTCTTCACTTTGGCTACCAAGGTAAATGCTATCTTTTCTTGATTACGGTTTCTAAGTTTTCCTCCTAAATTGTGTCTTTTCATAAATCCTATAAAAAAAAAAGACTATTTTGAAAGCTACATCAATTATTAAGGCTTCTACTCTCCTAACATGCTAACCCTGATAATTCCTCTGTGAACCTTAACATTTTATGAGATTCTATTCATTTTCATATCCATTTTCAGACCTCACAATCTAAAAAGTAGGATTTTATGACTTCTACAAATAACGTAATTGGTGTCACTGTTAACCTTCACTGTATCACCTCATTCTAGCCATTTTCTTCTGTCTCAGGAGCCACAAGTTTGAGCTAAGCCCCTGCAACCTATTACTACAAATACAACAATGACCTTGCAGATCTTGGTTGTTGGTCATCTTATTTTATTTTATTTTTTGCAGTTTTTGGCCAGGGCTGGGTTTGAACCTGCCACCTCTGGCATATGGGGCCAGCGCCCTACTCCTTTAAGCCACAGGCACTGCCCCATCTCGTTATCTTTATCACATATTGTTGTCCAAGATTTCTGTAACAATTTTCTCTGCAACTTTGTTCCCTTTCTTCAGAACAATAAGCTGACTACTGAAATAGTTCTGTATAATAAAAAGTTTGATTCCTTTTAGGTTTTGCCTTTAATCTTAAAACTTATACATAGTATTCCCTCCCTATTAAATAATTAATTTTGTTAGGATCAGATTGCATACCAATACTTGACAAGGCCTAAGTGGCCTTTCAAGTTGTAAGGAACAAAGCTATTTGCAAAATAGACCTCTTTCCTGATCAAAAACATTATTCATTAAATAGACCTCGCCTACCATCTATAGCTCACAATTCATTACTTTTCTAATTACAAGTCCATTTCAATCGGCCTAACCTTAGTCTACAACTGAACCTTTACTGATAGTTGTGCTTCATTCTTTAGATAATGTCCAAACCCTTGCCTCCTTTGAAGTGTAATGGGATAGAGTCATTCTCTCTGAATGCTCTCAAGTTCTTTTCCAACTCTAATTCTTTTAACATTATTTAAGTTATACTTCTTAGTATGCACTAATACATGTCTGCAAATTAATTGGTATTTTACTTTAATGTCCTTGAAATCAGAAAGAAAGAAGTGAGCCAATGAAAAGACATTTGAATATTTATGTCGTCTTGAAGTGTCTGTTTTTATTCTGTTTTATTCTGTTTTTATTTTATTTGTTACTTGCGTAACAGTAAGCCAGTGGTTCTTAAACCTTTATGCTACATAAAAAATCTGCACCTCAAAATAAGGAGGCCTTATTTTAAATGCAGACTTGCTGATCCTCCTCCAGAGATTCCTATCTGGAATCTGCATGTTTCATGGCATGGCCATTGCTATAGATTAAGATTACCCTTAAAGGGACATGTTTAATCTGCATGTTTCATGGCATGGCCAGTGCTATAGATTAAGATTACCCTTAAAGGGACATGTTTAAAAATGTTGGAGGGCAAAACAAATGAATAAAAGAAATAAGTTTACATCAATATACATAAAATGTTCTAATGAATACAAACATATATGTTTGTATATATACATTTTAATTGCTTATTTTGATACATGTTGAATCCTTTTGCCTGCCTCAGTTCTCCTTATAAATCATATATTCCTTAGAAACAGGGAACATTACTCAAAGACTAAAAGAATGAATCTCATAATGTCACAAAATGTATTATACACACAGTGGGCTTTAAATATTGTGATTTTACTAGTGACATTTGTATTTTGTTGGACAACTCTTAGGTAATAGACCTACTGAATGCACTTTACAAATATTTTTTTTCTAACTGACTTAAGAATTTTGTAAGGTAAGTATAAATGCATTCCATTTTATAAAGAAATCGAAGTGCCTAGAAGGTTCCTCAGAGTGAACATCTAGTAAGTTGCTAAACCAATTTTTAAATTTGATGCCTTATGCTTTTCTTCATAATTTTAGGTAATTGGCTGTGTTTGGTTGACTGCGTATATAAACTGTGAGTTTGCATTAGAATATTTTTTGGTGATAGAGTTAAATATTTTAAATCACTAACACAATTTGTCTTTGATTTTAGGAATGTATAAACTTCAAAAATGAATATTGCAAATCATAGCCAAGAGAATTCCAAATACTATACTATAATTGTGCCTTTTGTACTTATCAGACTTGAAGGTGACTTCCAAGATCTTTGCCTCCTGGAATTCATGCCGTTGTGTTAGGAAGGACCTATGGTTCTAACCAATGGCATGCAATGATTATGTTTAAATGACTGCATGAGTTTGAGGTTTCTAATTGCTCAAGTTTCTTTTTGTTGCTGGCTTTGAGGAAGCAACTTTTTTGTGAATTCTACATCTTCAAGAATATGAATTCTGCCATAATCTAAAGGAGTTTGGAAGTAAATTCTCTCTCTGACAGGCTCTGATAAGATTCTAGCCCTGGTAAGAATCCTCAATTGCAGCCTTGTGAACATTTAGTAGGGGATCCATCTAAGCCATACCTGGTCTCAGGACTCACAGAAACAAAGATAAATGTGTGTTGTTTTAATTCATTAAGTTTATAGTAATAGGTTATGAAGCAACAGAAAACTAATGTGGTCTTGATTTTTTTCTTTTTATTCCTTTTTTTTTTATTTTTTTTTTTTTTTATAGAGACAGAGTTTCACTTTATTGCCCTCAGTAGAGTGCCGTGGCGTCACACAGCTCACAGAAACCTCCAACTCTTGGGCTTAGGCGATTCTCCTGCCTCAGCCTCCCTAGTAGCTGGGACTAATCCTTAGAGTCTAATGATTGATTATCTAAACAGATACTGAAATTTTCCACTTTGGGTATGTATAAACTGAGATAGCAAGTTTTTTCTTAAGTCTTAAAACCATTATCTTGGTGCCTTGTCCAAGGTCCAATATGCCTTGTTTTATTTGGCTCCACCAGATATAGTAATAAATTATTATTTTTCTCTTTTTCTTCTTTTAGCTTCTATATATCCCTTATTAATTGAGCAGGCTAAGTATAACTATTCATATTGGCTTCGGTGGGCCTGTTATTCTACTTTAGCTATTTTATTTATTTTATGTTTCTCAGTAGTGTCCCTTTTTAAGTTTTTTCAACATCTAGTAAATGTGTTCATAATATTTTTTTCTATTACCTAAGCTTACAAATTTTGCTTAAGTTCATTAAACTAAAGGTCTAGTTTTATGGTACTTGAGTTTATGACCATACTTTTCATATGACTGAGAAATAAGAACTATCACCAATGAAGCTCCTGACCTCTGCCTACCTTTCTCATAACCCTAACCATTTCTCTAGGATCTCCCCAGTAGGATATGATGTTTAACACACCAATAAAATAGTCAGGGGTCTCTAGAGAAACAGAACCAATAGAAGACACACACATGTATGCACATACATATTCTGTATATATGATCTCATGTGATTATGGAAAATTCCATGATCTGTCTTATGTAAACTGGAGATCCAAAGAACCTGGTGGTGCATCTTGAAGACCAGAGAGACCTGAGTACCAGGAGCACCACAGGAAGAAGATCGATATCCTAGTTCACTCAGTCAGGCTCAGCGAATTCAGCCTTCCACCACCTTTTTGTTCTAGTCAGGTCTTTAATAGATTATAAAATGCCCATACACACTGCTTTATTTAGTTCATAAATCAAATGTGAATGTCTTCTGGGAACACCTTCACTGACTTACTCATAAATAATGTTTAGCCAGCTAGTACGGCATCCCATAGCCTAGAAAAATTGACACAGAAAAGTAAACATTTAGTAAATATACATGCATTTACAGTAGAACTTTTAGAAGTTAACCATTCAAAGGTCTGTAAAAAACTGGTCAACATAGGGAAGTGGTCAACATAAAGCACTAGGACCACTGTACTGATACGTACATGTGGTACATGTTTAGTCTATGAAAATTAGGTTAGTTTAAGTAGGTGGCCAATGTAGGGGGGTAGTCGACTTTTGGAGGTTCTAGTGTATTTGCCATATGCAAACCCTACATATTCTCACATAGTCAAGTTTCAGTCCAGGAAAAGGCTGCTCAGTAAATTTAAGAAAAAAATTAAACTTTTCGGCAAACTGAGAAAATGTAATAATTCTTTATTTTCCCCACTCTCGATTCCTTTTCTCTTCAAATAGCCTGTTTTTATATAACTTCTAAGTACTAAGCTTCTCGGTTATAAAATGACCACATAAAAATTCATATTCTACCTATATCATGAACAAAAATTGAAAGTTATTGTGTTAAAATTTTCAACATGTAAATTAAACACAAAGTTGTCAGGTAAAGTTAGGGAAAGTGTTTGGGTACTTTAGGGTTGGCAGAACCTTTTTATGAATGTTTGAAACTCAGAAAATCTAGAAGAGAGACACTAATTAGACTACTTATTAAAAAAAAATGGCAAAGACCTGACAAAGGCAATAGATAAAGGGAAACCACATGGCAAAATCTTAATATCAGTATGAAAGAAATTCCATAAATTTACTGTTAAAGAGGAAAACATATCAATATAAACACAAAAAGATCTAAATAGATAATTAATAAATATGAGCAATAAATACATGAAAATATGGTCCACCTGACAGTGCTCAGGACATTGTCAATTGAAACAAAAATGAGATGTCGTTTTATCTGTAAGATTGGAGAACTATTAAAATATTTGGAAATATAAATACGAGGGAAGTGTAATAAACTGATCTCTTTACCGCTGACCAGAATGTCAATTGCTATTTCCCTTGTGGAAAACAATCTGATAATATTTATTAAACTATATTTTTCATATTTCTTGATTGAAATTTGAGGAATTGCATCCACAGATTTATCTGTACATAAGAATATATGTCCATAGCTATGTTTGCCATTTTCCTGATTCTTGTTGATTCATTCAAGCTAAAAAATAAAATGCTATTGTGATGTTGGTAATGATGATGTATTGGTAGTATGAGAGAAGGACTGAGTCTAGAGAGAGAGTTGAGGATTCTAGGCAAGCAATTATTTGGCCCTAAGGTTTTACAGAGGTTAGTGTGATATCTGTTTTAAGTCACACACATAGCTGTTTTATTGGTTTGTTTTCTTTTCTGAGAATTGAGATGGATTGTAGTATGTGTGTGTTTCTCTGTTGCACGTAGAACCACCACAATCCTCAACTCTTGAAGGCTTTTTTATAGACTGGGTCACCCAGTGATTCACTTTTTTTTTTTAAATTTTAAATCTAACTTTTATTCATATTATTTTTTTCACATTATTGTCAATATTTAAAAAAACCCTTCAACTATTTAATATTCCATAATTTAATAATTTAACAATAAATAAATAAATAAAAAAGAAATGTTCCTTCTATACCTATTTTCTTAAGCATTCTGATCAAGAAAGGATGCTGGATATTATCAAAAGCTTTTTTTGAGAAAAAAGAGAATTTGATTCTCCATTAAGAGAATCAAATGGTCTATGTTTTTTATTTTGTTTATGTGATATATTATATTTATAGATTTACATATATTGAACCATCCTTGGGACCCTGGGATGAAACCCACCTGGTCAGGATGTGTAATTTGTTTGATGTGTTGCTGAATTCTGTTTGCTAGGATCTTATTGAATATTTTTGCATCAATATTCATTAGACATATTGGTCTATAATTTTGTTTTCTGGTTGGGTCTTTTCCTAGTTTGGGGATCAGGGTGATATTTGCTTCACAGACTGTATTGGGAAGTATTCCTTTTTCTATGTTTTGGAAAATGTTAAGTAATATAGGTACTAATTCCTCTTTAAAGGTTTGGTAGAATTCTGATGTGAAGCCATCTGGTCTCAGGCTTTTATTTTTGGGGAGATTTCTTATAGTTGATGCTATTTCAGAACTTGATATAGGCTTTTTCAACATTTTCAATTCTTTCTGGTGAAATCTAGGAAGGTGGCATGTTTCCAAGTATTGGTCTGCTTCCTTCAGATTTTCATGCTTCTGAGAGTAGAGTTTTTTTGTAGTATAAATTAAGGATTTTTTGAATTTCTTTTTTTTTTTTTTTTTTTATTGTTGAGGATTCATTGAGGGTACAATAAGCCAGGTTACACTGATTGCAATTGTTAGGTAAAGTCCCTCTTGCAATCATGTCTTGCCCCAATAAAGTGTGACACACACCAAGGCCCTAACCCCTCCCTCCGTCCCTCTTTCTGCTTCCCCCCCATAACCTTAATTGTCATTAATTGTCCTCATATCAAGATTGAGTACATAGGATTCATGCTTCTCCATTCTTGTGATGCTTTACTAAGAATAATGTCTTCCACTTCCATCCAGGTTAATACGAAGGATGTAAAGTCTCCATTTTTTTTAATGGCTAAATAGTATTCCATGGTATACATATACCACAGCTTGTTAATCCATTACTGGGTTGGTGGGCATTTAGGCTCTTTCCACATTTTGGTGATTGTAAATTGAGCTGCAATAAACAGTCTAGTACAAGTGTCCTTATGATAAAAGGATTTTTTTCCTCTGGGTAGATGCCCAGTAATGGGATTGCAGGATCAAATGGGAGGTCTAGCTTGAGTGCTTTGAGGTTTCTCCATACTTCCTTCCAGAAAGGTTGTACTAGAGTTTGCAGTCCCACCAGCAGTGTAAAAGTGTTCCCTTCTCTCCACATCCACGCCAGCATCTGCAGTTTTCAGATTTTGTGATGTGGGCCATTCTCACTGGGGTTAGATGATATCTCAGGGTTGTTTTGATTTGCATTTCTCTAATATAAAGAGATGATGAACATTTTCTCATGTGTTTGTTAGCCATTCATCTGTCATCTTCATTCTATTCATGTCTCTTGCCTATTGATATATGGGATTGTTGGCTTTTTTCATGTGGATTAATTTGAGTTCTCTATAGATCCTAGTTATCAAGCTTTTGTCTGATTGAAAATATGCAAATATCCTTTCCCATTGTGTAGGTTGTCTCTTTGCTTTGGTTATTGTCTCCTTAGCTTTACAGAAGCTTTTCAGTTTAATGAAGTCCCATTTGTTTATTTTTGTTGTTGTTGCAATTGCCATGGCAGTCTTCTTCATGAAGTCTTTCCCCAGGCCAATATCTTCCAGTGTTTTTCCTATGCTTTCTTGGAGGATTTTTATTGCTTCATGCCTTAAATTTAAGTCCTTTATCCATCTTGAATCAATTTTTGTGAGTGGGGAAAGGTGTGGGT
The DNA here is from genome assembly GCF_027406575.1 of Nycticebus coucang. NCBI lineage: Eukaryota > Metazoa > Chordata > Mammalia > Primates > Lorisidae > Nycticebus > Nycticebus coucang. The sequence goes on from NC_069786.1 coordinate 80,987,000, forward strand.
CCAGTTTCAGTCTTTTACATGTAAACATCCAGTTCTCCCAACACCATTTATTGAATAGGGAGTCTTTCCCCCAAGATATGTTCTTGTTTGGTTTATCTAACATTAGGTGGTTATAAGATGTTAGTTTCATTTCTTGGTTTTCAATTCGATTCCAAGTGTCTATGTCTCTGTTTTTGTGCCAGTACCATGCTGTGTTGACCACTATGGCTTTGTAGTACAGACGAAAATCTGGTATGCTGATGCCCCTAGCTTTATTTTTATTACTAAAAACTGCCTTAGCTATACGGGGTTTTTTCCAGTTCCATACAAAACGCAGAATCATTTTCTCCAAATCTTGAAAGTATGATGTTGGTATTTTGATAGGAATGGCATTGAATAGGTAGATTGCTTTGGGAAGTATAGACATTTTAACAATGTTGATTCTTCCCATCCATGAGCATGGTATGTTCTTCCATTTGTTAATATCCTCCGCCATTTCCTTTCTGAGGATTTCATAATTTTCTTTATACAGGTCCTTCACCTCCTTCGTTAGGTATATTCCTAGGTATTTCATTTTCTTTGAAACTATACTAAAGGGAGTTGTGTCCTTAATTAGCTTCTCATCTTGACTGTTATTGGTGTATACAAAGGCTACTGACTTGTGGACATAGATTTTATATCCTGAAACATTACTGTATTTTTTGATGACTTCTAGGAGTCTTGTGGTTGAGTCTTTGGGGTTCTCTAAGTATAAGATCATGTCATCGGCAAAGAGGGAGAGTTTGACCTCCTCTGCTCCCATTTGGATTCCCTTTATTTCCTCGTCTTGCCTAATTGTATTGGCTAGAACTTGCAGCACTATGTTGAATAGTAAAAGTGACAGAAGACAACCTTGTCTGGTTCCAGTTCTAAGAGGAAAAGCTTTCAGTTTTACTCCATTCAGTAAAATATTAGCTGTGGGTTTGTCATAGATAGCTTCAATCAGTTTTAGAAATGTGCCACCTATGCCTATACTCTTCAGTGTTCTAATTAGAAAAGGATGCTGGATTTTATCAAATGCTTTTTCAGCATCTATTGAAAGGATCATGTGATCTTTATTTTTGCCTCTGTTAATATGGTGGATAACGTTTATGGACTTGTGTATGTTAAACCAGCCTTGCATCCCTGGGATGAAACCTACTTGATCATGATGAATGACTTTTTTGATGATAAGCTGTAATCTCTTGGCTAAGATTTTGTTGAGAATTTTTGCATCTATATTCATGAGTGAGATTGGTCTGAAATTCTCCTTTTTGTTTGGGTCTTTTCCTGGTTTTGGTATCAGGGTGATGTTTGCTTCATAGAATGTGTTGGGGAAGATTCTTTCTTCCTCAATTTTTTGGAATAATTTCTGTAGTACAGGAATAAGCTCTTCCTTGAAAGTTTGATAGAATTCTGGAGTGAAGCCATCTGGACCAGGGCATTTTATGGTTGGAAGATTTTTTATTGTTTCTTTGATCTCAGTGCTTGAAATTGGTCTGTTCAGGAGCTCTATTTCTTCCTGGCTAAGTCTAGGGAGTGTGTGATTCCAAATATTGATCCATTTCCTTCACATTGTCAAATTTCTGGGCATAGAGTTTCTGGTAGTATTCAGAGATGATCTCTTGTATCTCTGTGGGATCAGTTGTTATTTCCCCTTTATCATTTCTAATTGAGGTTACTAGAGATTTTACTTTTCTATTTCTTGTTAGTCTGGCCAATGGTTTATCTATTTTATTTATTTTTTCAAAAAACCAACTCCTTGTTTCATTAATTTTCTGAATGATTCTTTTGTTTTCAATTTCATTGATCTCTGATTTGATTTTGGATATTTCTTTTCTTCTACTAGTTTAGGCTTAGATTGTTTTTCTTTTTCCAATTCCATAAGATGGCTTGTGAGATTGTTGATGCGCTCTCTTTCTGTTTTTCGAATGTGGGCATCTAAAGCGATGAATTTTCCTCTCAAAACTGCTTTTGCAGTATCCCACAGGTTTTGGTAGCTTGTGTCTTCATTGTTGTTATGCTCAAGGAAGTTAATGATTTCCTGTTTTATTTCTTCCTGCACCCATCTGTTATTCAACAGAAGATTGTTTAATTTCCATGCCTTTGTGTGGGGTCGAGCGTTTTTGTTAGAGTTGAGTTCCACCTTTAGTGCCTTATGGTCTGAGAAGATACAAGGTAAAATTTCAATTCTTTTGATTCTGTTAATATTTGTTTTGTGTCCCCAGATATGATCAATTTTGGAGTATGTTCCATGGGGTGATGAGAAGAATGTATATTCTTTATCTTTGGGATGGAATGTTCTATATGCGTCTATCAAGCACAGTTGTTCTAGGGTCTCATTTAAATCTCTTATATCTTTGTTTAATTTCTGTTTAGAGGATCTGTCCAGCTCTGTGAGAGGAGTGTTATAGTCCCCTGTTATTATGGTATTATCAGATATCATATTGCTCAGACTGAGTAAGGCCTGTTTCAAGAATCTGGGAGCATTTAAATTGGGTGCAGAAATATTTAGAATTGATACCTCTTCTTGTTGTATTTTTCCCTTGACCAATATAAAGTGACCATCTTTGTCTTTTTTGACTTTAGTTGCTTTAAATCCACATGTATCAGAATATAAGATTGCAACTCCTCTTTTCTTCTGAATTCCATTTGCCTGAAAAATTGTCTTCCATCCCTTGACTCAGAGCTTTAATTTGTCTTTTGAAGCCAGGTGTGTTTCTTGCAGACAGCAAATGGATGGCTTGTGTTTTTTAATCCAGTCAGCCAATCTATGTCTCTTCAGTGGAGAATTGAAGCCATTAACATTTATTGAGATAATTGATAAGTGTGGTAGTATTCTATTCATCTTATTTTGTGAGAATCCATTGCTTAGTTTCATCTTTTGCATCAGTGTGTAGGTTAGGTTCTGTCCTTTAATTTCTGAGTTCTTACTTTGCTGCTGATCCATTGTGGTGGTCAGTGTGCAGAACAGGTTGAAGTATTTTCTGTAGAGCTGGTCTTGTTGTGGCGAATTTCCTCAATGTTTGTATGCCCGTAAATGATTTGATTTCTCTGTCAATTTTTAAGCTTAGCTTAGCAGGGTACAGTATTCTGGGCTGGAAATTGTTCTGTTTAAGTAGATTAAAGGTAGATGACCATTTTCTTCTTGCTTGGAAAGTTTCATTAGAGAAGTCTGTGGTCACTCTGATGGATTTGCCCCTGTAGGTCAACTGGCGCTTACTCCTGGCAGCTTGCAGAATCTTTTCTTTTGTCTTGACTTTGGACACGTTCATCACAATATGTCTTGGAGAAGCTCGGTTAGAGTTGAAACGACCTGGGGTCTGATATCCCTCTGAAAGCAGTGTGTCAAAATCTTTGGTGAAATTTGGGAAATCTTCTTTTATAATATTCTCTCGTATGGCTTCCATTCCTCTGGGGCATTCTTCTCCCCTTCTGGGATTCCTATAACTCGTATGTTGGAATGCTTCGTAAAGTCCCATAATTCTGACAGTGAAGGTTCTGCTTTCTCTCTCTTCTTTTCTGCCTCTTTTACTATCTGAGTTATCTCAAGAACTTTGTCTTCTACCTCTGAAATTCTTTCTTCCTCAGGGTCTAACCTGTTGCTGATACTTTCCATTGTATCTTTAAGTTCCCTAATTGACTGTTTCAGTTCTTTCAGCTCTGCTATATCCTTTTTATATTCTTCATATCGTTCATCTCTTATTTGATTCTGTTTTTGGATTTCCTTTTGGTGATTTTCCACTTTATTAGCAGCTTCCGTCATTGTTTCCATCATTTTTTTCATTGTTTTCATCATGTGTATTCTATATTTCCTTTCTGTCATTCCTAACATTTCTTTATAGGTGGAATCCTCTGCAGTAGCTACATCATGGTCCCTTGGCAGGGTTGTTCTGGACTGGTTCTTCATGTTGCCTGGAGTTTTCTGCTGATTCCTCATGAGTGATTTCTTTTATCTGTTTCCTTGCCCTAATTTTCCTTTCACTTCCTCTTGCTCTTTAAGTTCTCGTGCCTGTGGACTAAGGGTTAGATGAGTCCTTTTGGTACAGGACCAAAAGGGTGAGAAGGTTGAAGAGCAAGAAAGGGATGAAAGAAAGGAGGACCGAGTGAAAAGAAAAAGAAAATAGAGAAAGGTGGGGGGGTGGGTAAAAGGAATATTGACAAGAAGAAGAGAGGCACAGAAAGAGGGAGACAGAGTAATATAGGTGTACAGTAGGGTACTTTGACACAACCTTTAAAAAAACCACCTTCTGGGGGTGCCCAGTTGGGTGGGTCCCTTGAGGTCAGCCACTCTTTGCTAACCTGATCAGACACAGTACCCCACCTCCACCAAGTAGAGACGAAAGACAAAAATGCTATAAATCAAACCAAAACAAGCAAACAGAAAACTTTACGGAATAAAATTGGGTGAAAAACCAAATAATAGCGGTAGAAACACTAGCAAAAATGAAGTTCTAGTTATTAAAAAAGGCAGCAATGGGAAATTATAATTAAACCAGAAAAATTGAGAGAGAAAAAAGATCTGTACGGAAAAGGTTGAAATAAAAAACAAAACAACATCAACAACATCAAAATAAACAAAAGAACAACCAAACCCCCCCCACAAAAAAAAAAAAAAAAAACAGAAAAAACAAAACACAACCAAAAACAAAGCAGTATGTATATGTTGTTGAATACTGTCTGGGCAACACGTGGTGTTCTGGGGTATGAGATGTTAATCACAGTTCTGATATGACTGGAGGCTGCTGATTTTTCAGACCCCAGCAGGTAGACACCCTAAATCTCTCTTCAGCCCACTTAAAAGGCACTTTGAACTTGTAAACTTGCTGAGCAGAAGCTTTCCCAGGAACGTGCTTGTTGCTGAAAACACTGCTGAAGTGGCTATCCACTTACCCAGTGTGCCAAAACTGGTTTCACTCTGCCCCTGAGGGTTAGGGCTGCAAGGCAGCTCAGACCCCACCCTTAGGCTATTTGGTCACTGGGTTACCAGCTCCCACCCGAGTCTAGCTCTGCGACCATGAGGGAGGAGCTTTCCGGGGCAGATCGCTCACAGTGGCTCCCTGTGACCCACAGCCAAACACTATTAGCTCCGTCTGGCTCAGCAGCTCAGACTGGGGCCCTAGACAACAGCCAAAGTTCTCCACATTCCCACTCAGGCTCTCCCCAAGGCAGTTCAACTGAGTGCCAAGTCCAAAGACACCAAAACAGTTCACAGGTAAGGCCTTTCCGGTTTGCAGTCTCGCTGCTACTGAACTTACAGTTGCGGGCGGGTTTAGACCGATTGAACACACGCGACCACTTGCCGGTTTTCCACTGTTTTAGTCCTCCTCTTGGGGTCCAGAAGTCTCTTACTGACTCTCTGTATCCTCACAGGGGTGATGATAGGCAGATCCCACCAGCCAGAGATGCCTGGAGTCCTATCTCCCTGGACTCACGGTGTCCAGATGCAAGGAAGCTGTTACTCGGCCGCCATCTTGCTCTCCTCCCTTCATCACAGGTGTCCTCTTTTCTCTGTCACAGATGTGAAGTTGGCACCATCTTTCCAGCAGGATAATCACCACTGCTAAATGGCCTTTAGTACAGGCCAGATGGAGAGAAGTCCTCCTTGGAGTCTATGCTCAATCCAGGAAGCCCACGTGGTCAGTCAACAACTTCACCAGAACCTCAGGGCTCCCACCTCCTACCAAGTAAGGTGGAGAAAGCCACTCCTTGAAATTCTAATTCCATCTTTACCTCCTTTATATTGATCTTATTTGTCATCCAAATTCTGAACTCAATTTCTGACATCTCAGCCATTTGTTTGTGAAGAGGATCATCTGATGTGTCTGTTTTGTCATTTCTTGGGGAAGTTGATCTACTCTGATTATTCATGTTGCCAAAATTTTTCCTCTGATTCCACCCCATGATTATTTTTCACCGTTTTGGCTAGGTGGGCAGGTACGGTGGAATTGGATTGGCGGCTCCTGCAGTTGTGGTTAACCAGCCCTTTGCCAAGCATCTGACACTGGTGACTATAGCTTCTTCCCCTAAAGCTTTGCAAGGAACCCATACGGTATGGGAACCTGCTTGGTGTGGTGGGGTTAAGTGGCCCTGTCTTATTTTTTTTGTTTGTTTGTTTGTTTTTTCCAGATAATGATTGTTTATTACAATGTTCTAAAGTGGTTTTTACACCTGAATTTTGGAGCCGTAGCCATCTGAATTTTCAAAATGCAAAGTGAGAAGTCTATCCCATATCCATAATTCAATATTTTCAAAAAAGTTTTGATTTTATTGATTAGAACATCTTTCATCAGTTACACATTATTATAGCTGTGAAAGTATGATCTCAATGAACTGTGGCAGTGCCAAAATAATTGTTGTAGGTGGTACTTTTTTTAATTAATTTATTTTTATTGTTAAATCATAGCTGTGTACATTAGTGCAATCAAGGGGTACAATGTGTGTATTTCATATACAATCTGAAATATTCTCATCAAACTGTTCAACGCAGCCTTCATGGCATTTTCTTAGTTACCGTATGTAGGCATTTGTATTCTGCATTTAGTAAGTTTTGCCTGTACCCATTCTAAGATGAACTGTAGATGTGGCCCCACTCCATTATCCTCCCTTCACCAAAACCTCCCCCCTTCCTTGGCCCTTTCCCCATAGTCTTGTGATATAGTTGGGTTATAGCCTTCATGTGAAAGCTATAATTTAGCTTTATAGTAGAGCTGAGTACATTGGATACTTTTTCTTCCATTCCTGAGATACTTTGCTAAGAAGAATATGTTTCAGCTCCATCCATGTAAACATGAAAGAGGTAAAGTCTCCATCTTTCTTTAAGGCTGCATAATATTCCATGGTATACATGTACCACAATTTGCTAATCCATTCGCGGGTTGATGGACACTTGGGCTTCTTCCATGACTTAGCAATTATGAATCGGGCTGCAATAAACATTCTGGTACAGATGTCTTTGTTATATTGTGAGTTTTGGTCTTCTGGGTATAAACCTAGTAAAGGAATTGTCGGATCAAATGGCAGGTCTATTTTTAGGTCTCTAAGTATTCTCCAAACATCCTTCCAAAAGGAACATATTAGTGTGCATTCCCACCAGCAGTGTAGAAGTGTGCCTTTTTCTCCACATCCACACCAACATCTCTGGTTTTGGGATTTTGTTATGTGGGCTACTCTTACTGGGGTTAGGTGATATCTCAAAGTAGTTTTGATTTGCATTTCTCTGATGATTAAGGATGATGGGCTTTTTTTCATGTGTTTGTAGATTGTGCATCTGACTTCTTTAGAGAAATTTCTCTTCAAGTCTGTTGCCCACCCTGAGATGTGGTCACGTGTTCTTTTCTTGCTAATACGTTTGAGTTCTCTGTGGATTCTGGTTATTAGACCTTTATTGGAGGTATAACCTGCAAATATTTTCTCCCACTCTGAGGGCTGTCTGCTTGCTTTACTTTCTATGTTCTTGGCTGTGTAGAAGCTTTTTAGTTTGATCAGGTCCCAGTAGTGTATTTTTGATACTGCTTCAATTGCCTGGGGAGTCCTCCTCATAAAATAAAACTCTTGAAGGAAGTGGCTCTGTCTTGTATTCAGCTGGTCTTTGTCTAAGAAGAGTTATCACAGGTCATAGTCTCTGTTCATGATTCAAACCAAACTAGTAACTAACTTTGAGATAATGATAAAATTTATTTCTTTAAATAAAGAAAAATCTTCTTGAAACAACCATACCTTTTATCATTTTTTTTCCATTCAATATCTTCCTGAAGCTCCTGGTGAGTGAAAAGAGACATAAAAAAGGGTGGAGAGTTTATAATTTGGAGAAAAAGAAGCTAAATTATCATTATCTGCATGTAACATGATTGTCTATGTAAAAATTTCAAAAGACTTTACCACAAAACTATGAAAAACTATAAATTAATGTATCAAGTTGCTGGGTGCAAAGACTTATTAAAATTGATTAGATGCATATGTGCAAACAATAAATATGGAAAGTGCAAAAAGAAAGTATCATTTTTCATAAAATCAAAGTACACAAAATACCTAAGAATAAATTGAATTAAACATGTATTTAATAAAAGTCTACTAACCTGAAAACTACAAAACATTTTTGAGGAGTAAACTAGGGATGTATTTCGTATAATTTTGAGTTAAGAAATTTCTTAAATGGGATAGAAAATTACTAATCATCAGTAAAAAAGCATAAATTAACCTATATAAATATGAAAAACTTATGCTTATTGAAATATACCATCTAATGAGCAAAAAGGCAGGCCACAGAGCAAATAATTTATATATGATACATATTATATACATCAGAATACACATAATGTCTAATGAAGAAAATCATAGATACAGTGAGGAAAATGTAAACTACTCCTATAAGTTAGTGAAAAAGAAAAGACCACCTAATAGAAAAAGATTTGAATAGTTCATGAGATTAAAGGGGAAGTATGCAGCAAAAGCTGCTGCTTAGCAAGGCATGATGGATGTCTACATGAAAACCCCTGCTGTACTGTTTGCATTGTTAGCTAAACTAGCTGCTTCTTTTTATATGGAAACACATTTTTGTTTAAAAAGTGACAGGAAATCTATGCTTATTCCTATTTGGATGTTAGTCAAATTTTCTTGAAACAAATTAAATACTTTTTCTCTGTCAATCACAACAGCTAAACTTTAAGGGAAAAGTTAGAATTCTATAAAAATTTTATCTGCCACTATAAGATTGAAAGTTTGCCATATTTAGCTTTTGATGAGATTGGTAGTAAAATCCACAAATGTGGACTTTTTTATATTGTTTAATAAATATGTCAAAATTCAGATTATTTTCATAACAGTCAAATAATATGTTGCAAATGACCAATGTTTGAGGTGACAAAATCTTGCAAGGATTAAAAAAGTCCACTAAAATGAAAAATAGATCAAGAGATTCTAATGAAACAGAGTACAAAAATAGCAATAATATAGTTTTAGATTCCACATTGCAACTAAGCTTGGGGAAACTACCACTTGCTGAATTTGGTGATGTTGTTAGAGAAGAACATTCACAATAATCTCAAAAGACCTCTCCACTTTCTAATAGTGTATCTATGTGAAGACAGATTCTCATATTTCAGCCCAAACAATATGTTGCAACTAACTGAGTGCAGAGGATATGAGAAACCATCTGTCCTCTGAAGTGTCTTTCTGTCATTAAAGAAATTATAAAGAAAAATAACCCTCCTAGTCATTATTAGTTCCTTTCTGGTTATAAGATATAGATTTTTTAAATAAAAATAATATTAATATTTAATGGCATTGTTTTTGATGTTTTAAATGGATTAACAAACAACTAGGTTACAATGTTTATACTTACTAGTTCTTTTTAATTAAAGTTTTATTTCATTTATCTTATTTGTTACCTTTGGGGAGTAATTTCTCACTCAAGTTACTTATAATCCTAGAAAGGATCAAGTATTAGGTCAAAATATTTCTCTCTGTTTTAAATGAAAGTTTAGACCAATTAAATTTAATAGTTTAATTAGTAAAAAAATGATCCACAAATCATGTAGCAGCCAGATGCAGAATAATTCAGAGTGATTCAGGGCAGCCACATGTTGGATAATTCTATGGACAGAAAAAGAAATGTGAGGTACAGAAGAAGCAGCTGTCCTTGTAATAGCTTGGATTTTTTCTTGTTTAAAATTGGTTTGAACAGTTGGTTGCCTGTGACTGGCTGAGACTCAGTGACTGGTAGAGACTCAGTGACTGTTACAAGAGAATATTACAGTATGTCCACATAATTAGCTTGCAGGTCACTATGTACAGAGAAACCTTTAGGCCCAATTTAAAATATGTAAGGAAGCAGCATTAGGTTAAACTTAACACCTCAAATTCATGTATTCTGTGATATCAGTTGCCATATAAAGCCCTATGTCTTTTTGATGACTAAGAAAATGGCCCTGAAAGAACAATCTTACATTTTGAGAGACAAGTGTGAATTATAAAAGCAATTAAAAGTTCTGACTGAATGTACATAGTTTCACCTAGGGTTTTTTGTTTTGTTTTGTTTTGTTTTTTTCAACAGCACTTTTGGGAGCCAGGCATAGATAATACAAAAGTTCAGGAAGCTAATTATTTGTATTCAAGATTCTCTGATAATTTAGCTCTCCAAGCCATTCTTTAACATAGTATCAGAGACAATGTTTAAACAGTTTTTATTTGCTATTTAAAAAATAGGAATTTTCTAAGTATGGTTAATGAAAACTCATATTTTCCAAGTATTTCATCATGCAAACAACAATTTTACATCCATTGCTGTGCTTTGTTTTATAAAGACCAGAAAGAGAATGGCTGTTTTGAAATTTACTTAAGAAGGAACAGGAACTTGGGTCTGTTGCTTCATACTACACTTTCCTGTTGTCTCAGTGTTGAATGGTGATGCCTAGAGTCTTACATCTGGAAAAAGCCCACAGAATTTGGTTTTTCTAACCATGAAATTTGAGTGTGCCTAAAAAAATTAAAATATACTTTATTTTGCTTTAGAAATTCTGCCATCTATTTCAATCTGAGGGATAAAAATCAGTTTGAATATTTCATTTATCTTAAGCCTTTGACTGACACAACATGTTGAACTCTATTTGATTTCCAAAATAACTTCAACACAAAGTCATATGTTGGGATCTTTCTTTTCATAAAGTTAAAATTTAGATGAAGTTTATCATTTACTTACTTAATCTTCCCTTATGTATTTTTTATTCTAGTTAGTCTAATACTTTATGAATATTATTATTTAATTCATTTTTTTACATAAAACTTACTGTTATGTGAGATTTTGCAACAGTATAAAAATAACATGTAAAAGTCTAACAAGAAGGTATATTAGCTCTATGATATTTGCAGTTACTTTTAAGATAAAGAATGTCTGTTAGCAAATAATTTAAGTAAGATTGCACATCCTTACTCATAGACTTTGATTTCCGATAGTAATCATGAAAAGCTAGAAATAACCTAAATATTAGTATTGGTTGAAAAATTTTAATAAATATTTAGCATGTAGTATTATGCATGGTTTTTCAGCTTATAACCAATAGAAAGGTATTTCTCATAGTTCTGGGCGTAGGAAAGTTTAAGATCAAAACACTGGCAGATTTGGTGTCTAATCAGGTCTGGTTTCCTGGTTCATAGAAGAATGCTTTCTCACTCTATCACATGGTGAAGGGATAAGCTAGCTCCCCAGGCCCGTTTCAGAATTTTTTAACTGATGCATAATAGCTGTATATATTTAAGGATACATAAGATATTTTGATACATATATACAATGAGTAATAATGAAATCAGAGTAATTAGTATATCTAGTATACTACCTCAAATATTTAACACTTCTCTGGGTTGAGAACATTCCAGATCATCTTTCCTAGCTATTCTGAAATATATAATAAATTATTATAATCTATAGTTGAACAAGGCCATCATTACCCTTACACCCAAACCGACAATCTCACAACTAAAAAAGAAAACTATAAGCAGTACCTCAATACACATAGTTGTAAAAGTTCTCAGGAAAATTTTATTCTAGCAAATTGATTTCAATAGAACATTAAAGAGATCATCCATCTTTATCAAATGGGATTCATTCAAAGATAGTTCAAGATATGCAAATCAATAAACTTGATACATCACATTAATAGAATAAAGAACAAAAAACATTTCAATAGATTTTGCAAATGCATGTGATAAAACATCCCTTTATGGTATTAACTGTCAAGAAACTGGATATATAAGGAACATACCTCAAAGTAATAAAGGCCATGCATGACAAATCCACAGCTAACATCAAACAGAATGGAGAACAATTAAAAGTATTTTCTTCTAGATTTGTAATAAGAAAAGGATGTCCACTTTTATCTCGACAGGGTACTAGAAGTCCTAGCCTGAGCAATTAGGCAAGAGAGAAATAAAAGGCATCCAAATTGGAATGAAGAAGTCAGTCTTACCTTGTTTGCAGATGGCATGATCCTGTGCTTAGAAAAACTTAGAGACTCAAACTGTTAGAACTGATAAATTCAGTAAAGTTTCAGGATACAAAATCAACTTACAAAAATAAGTGGAAATTTTTATATACCAACAGTGAATAATCTGAAAAGAAATCAAGAAAGTAATCCCATTTATAATAGCTATAGAAATACCTAGGAATAAATTTAATTAAGTAAGTGACAGATCTCTGTAATGAAAGCCACAAAATACTGATGAAGGAAGTGAAAGAGGACACACAAAAATGGAAAGATATCCATTGCTCTTGGATTGTAAAGATTAACATTTTTAAAATGTCTATAATACCCCAAAACATCTATACATTTGATGCAATGCCTGTCAAAATACTAATATTCACAAAAATAGGGAAAAAAGAATCCTAAAATTTGTATGAAACTGCAAAAAAACCCAAATAGGCTAAAACAATCCTGAGCAAAAAGCACCAATCTGGTCACATCATACAAGCAGACTTCAAAATATACTACAAAGGGGTAACCAAAACAGCATGGCACTTACATTAAAATACACACACACACATAGAATAGAAAGCCAAGAAATAAATCCACTCATTTATAGTCAATTCGTTTTACGCAGTTACCAAGAACATACAATTGGGGAAAGGATAGTCTCTTTCATAGATGATACTGGGAAAATTGGAGATCCATGTGCAGAATAATAAAACTAGACCCTATCTTTCACCATATACAAAAATCAAATGAAAATGATTGAAGACTTGTGCAACTAATTTTTATTAATAATGAGTTACATTTAAACATATATTTACTTGAAGAGGTATCCTTTCTATAGTAACATATAGAAATGAAAAACACATCTTATATAAAAGTGTATAATGGAGTTCATTTTATAGAAAAAAGGAAAAAAATATGTTTGTTTGATTCCAGATGTCTATGTCTGTATTTGTTTGACAATAACATGCTGTTTTGATCACTATGGCCTTATAGTACAGCCTAAAGTCTGGTAGGATGATGCCCCCAGCTTTGATTTTATTACTAAGAACTGCCTTAGCTATATGGGTTTTTTCTGGTTTTATACAAAGGAAGAATTATTTTTTCCATGTCTCGAAATTATGATGTTGCTATTTTAATAGGGATGGCATTGAATCTGTAGACTGAAAATCTGCAGACTGTTAGGAAATGAAACTAACATCTTATAGCCACCTAATCTTCAATAAACCAAACAGAAATATACATTGGGGGAAAGAATCCCTATTAATAAATGGTACTAGGAGAACTGGATATCCATATGTAAAAGGCTGATACTAGACCCGCATCTTTCTCCACTCACAAAAATTGATTTGAGATGGATAAAAGACCTAAATTTAAGGCATGAAATGATAAAAATCCTCAAAGAAAACATAGGAAAAGCACTTGAAGATATCAGCCTGGGGAAAGACTTTATGAAGAAGACTTCCATGGCAATTGCAACAACAACAAATATTAACAAATGGGGCTTAATTGAACTGAAAAGCTTCTGCACAGTTAAGGAGACAACAACCAAAGTAAATAGACAACCTACACAATGGGAAAGGATATTTGCATATTTTGAAACAGACAAAAGCTTGATAACTAGGATCTAAAGGGAACTCAAATTAATCCACGTGAGAAAAACCAACAATTCCTTATATCACTGGGCAAGAGAGATGAATAGAACCTTCTCTAAAGAAGACAGATGAATGGCTAACAAACACATGGAAAAAATGCTCATCATCCCTAATTATTAGAGAAATGCAAATCACACCACCCCAGGATATCATCTAACCTCTGTGAGAATAGCCCACATCACAAAATGTCAAAACTGCAGATGCTGGTGTGAATGTGGAGAGAAGGGAATGCTCTTACTCTGCTGGTGGGACTGCAACCTTTTAGGAAGGAAGTATGGAGAACCCTGAAATAACTCAAACTATACCTCCCATTTGATTCTGCAATCCCATTACTAGGCATCTACACAGAAGAAAAATCCTTTTACCATAAGGACACTTGCACTAGACTGTTTATCGCACTCAATTTAAAATCGCCAAAACGTGGAAACAGCTTAAATGCCCACCAACCCAGGAATGGATTAACAAGCTGTGGTATAAGTATACCATGGAGCCATTAAAAAGATGGAGACTTTACGTTTTTTGTATTAACCTGGATAGAAATGGAACACATTATTCTTAGTAAAGCATCACAGGAATGGAAAAGCAAGAATCCTATGTACTGAATTCTGATATGACGACAATTAATGATCTAGTACATGGGGGTGTGGGGCAAAAGGAGAGCAGAGAGAGGGAAGGAGGGGGTGGTCATGGTGTGTGACACACTTTTTGCAGGAGGGACACAATTATAAGAGGGACTTTACCTAACAAATGCAATCAATTCAACCTGGTTCTTTGTACCCTTAATGAATCCCCAACAATTAAAAAAAAAAAAAGGAAATTCTATGTTTGCATAAACATAAATATTTCAAAACATATACTTTTAACATTGTATATATTACTTCTGAGATGGTTTGATTGGAGGAGGGGAATTAGATTCCAACATTTTATTTTCTAATTTTTTACTGTTTAATTTCTTACAATAAAACTAAATTTCTTCTTATATTTAAAAATTTAATGAAGTATAGGAACATATAAGAAAAAGAATTGACTTGAAATTTATCTTAATGAGATGGCATTTGTTGACTGATATGAACAGGATGGGACTAGAAATGCCCAAATACCAGATATGAGTAATTGCTTCTTCCCATGCCGTTCCTAAGAGAAGCCTGTGAGAGAGTTTAGTGGTTTTCTTTGCCTCCCAATAAAAGAAAATTATAGTTTGCCTTAATCTTTATTGTCCAATTATCCAGAGAAATCCTTGTTGGCCCCAACAGTTATTTTCTGCTTTGTCAATCAATTAGAAAAAGTGATTTATATATTTTTATAGCCAAATATTATTGTGTATTTATAGCATAATTTTCTTCATTGACTCATCCAGTGATGAACACTTACGTTGATTACATATCTTTGCTATTGGAATAGAGCTGCAATATACATATGGGTCAGGTATCCTTTTGATTGATGAATTTCCTTCCCTTTGCCTAAATACCTAGTGGTGGGATAGGAAAGAGAATGTAGGATAGGAATTAAAGGCACTGGAGGGTGAGGTATGTGAGATATGAATTTGAAGGGAAGAATATTTGGTGTAAGCAGTGTGAGGCTGGCTGTATAATGTAAGGAGAGAAGATAGAAGAAAGGGCATATTAAAAATATCTTAATGATTAATGTATCAGCTTTGAACTGAAGGAGAAATCTGAATGAAGATCTTGAGGTGACTTAATTCTACTTTGGCTTTTAGACTTTAAGAAAAATTTCTTGAAAACCCTACAAGTGCTTTGAAGAGACCATGTGACTTATAGCTCTAATGTTTTTAAATAGTATTTTTCTTAGATTTGTCTTTGTCCCAAGTTAGCCAAACTGCTACATTGCAGAAAATTTGCATACTGTATTATTTTAGTCAGTTTTGTGTGGTAAATCTGCCAAACTAACAACCTAGCAATCACAGTGTTTTATAACAAAAGACATTGTGTTGCTCACAGGTCTGGGTGTTAGCGAGGTGGCTCTCTGTAGTCTTCAAGACAGATGCATATCTGCTCCACATGTCTCTCATGCTAGGAGCAGGCAAGATCTTCTGATGACAGATGGTGGAAGCTCAAAAGTACAAGACAAACCATTAAAGCTCATTTAAAGCCTCTGAAGTGGATGTAGCACGTATTATACTCACTTACATGGCATTGACCAAAGCAAATAATACAGCCAAGACCAAATTTGGAGAGCCAGAAGAGTATACCTCACTCCCAGGAGAAAGCATTGAAAAGTCACATTGAAAAGGATATGAATGCCCAACTCTATTATAGGGAGAGAATGGACAGTTGGTAACAGTAATCCAAGATGATGTTGGATTGCGGGAGCACTCCTTTTTCTTAACCTAGTTAGACATGGAAAATTTCAGTTCTAACTCTATAATAAAGACGATTATCTCTTGTTGTCGCCGTCACCCCTACTACAACATCAAATGTTTGTCTTTTACCATTATCATTTATGGAAGCCACAGGAGAAATGAAATAGGAAAAAAAATGACAGAACATGAGAAATCAGAGTTCTCTTCCACTTTGAAAACGGATTTGCTTAGCATTTCTGTTCCATGGTCAAAGGAAGTTAGAAAGAGGGCTTTGTCCTTGTGAAATCTAGTACCATCCAGTAGTTCCATTTGCTGTTTGAATGTGCTGCAGTCAGTGTACTAGAAAACAATCAATACATAACAACTCACGTGGAGGAAAAATGGGGAGGTGAAGAAAAAAAAGACTCCACACTCCCTGTTCTTAACTCATAACAAGTATACTGCTAAAGACGTCTGTCATTTGGCCTACTCAACATTAATTTTCTTGTCATCTAGCAAAACATTCTTGCTTTTCTCATTCACATTCTATGAATTTTGGGTAAAGTGGATCTAAATCCTGCTAAGAGTGGCTATGTGACCAGATTCGAATGATGAAAACATCACAAGGATTAATTTAGGGATGAGCAGGTGATTCAATTAGAGTTATAAAGGTTATCTTCTAGGATTTTTCTTGTAACAAATGAGAAAATATCCCCTTACCTAGCCCCATTGGAGTTGCTCTTAGGACAACATAGAAGCTAAAAAGCGTAGGCAGCCATCTTTCTACCATGAGGGAGCTGATAATTTAACCAAGGCATGATAATACAGAGACTGTAATGGCAAAATAGATTTCTTTTGACATCATTTTATTTTCTGTAGCCAGGCATGCCTGAAAATACCTCTAGACTTCCAAGTTGTATGAGTGAAAAAATTGATAGTTTTAATTAATTAATTTTAGTTTCATTTTCTCTCATGTGCTACCAAATTATTTCCTAATAAGTTAAATCCATGTCTATGTTTTGGCTAATACATGCTAGACAAACTTTGTATAGCATGTATCTAAAATTTTTAAAAAACGAAGAAATTAATTTTCTACAAACTTGTTTCTTTTCTGATGTATTTCTTTTCTATAATTTATTTCCATCCTTTTTTACCCTAATGTAATATAAATTGTGGATAATTATTAAATGAATAGTAATTTCATATTTGTCACTAATTAGGTGTGGAAAGTGATTCAAATACAAACAACTCTCCCAAGAAGTTGTAAAATTATTTTCTTTGTTGCTAGACATTGCTGAATATTAGAATAATTTTTTGAAAGAATAGATAAATGTGATTATATAACATGTACTCTGTGATTAAAAGATATTATGGAAAAGGCTTTTGCACAATGCAACAATCATTAGAGGGAATAGACAACTTAAAGAATGAGAGAAAATATTTGCATGCCATACATTTGATAAAGGACTGATAACCAGAATCCAAAAAAAAAAAAAAAAATCAGCAAGGAAAAAATCAAACAATCCAATTTAAAAGTAGGCAAAAGACTTGAACAAAATTTTTCAAAAGAACATAGGCTAATGGCCAGAAAAACATATGAAAACACTGTCAACATCTTTAATTATCAGGAAAATGCAAATCAAAACCACAATGAGATATCATTTAACTCAAATGAGAATGGAATTTATCAAAAAGCCCACAAACAACAAAAGCTGGTGTGGATGCAGAGAGTTAGGAATACTTATACACTGACGGCAGGTGTGCAAACTACTATAACCTCTATGGAAAGTAGTATGGAATTTCTTCAAAGATAGATTTACCACTCGATTCAGTAATCCCACTATGGGATATTTACCTAAAGGAAAAAAAGACATTTTATTAAAAACACTTTCATTTGAAGTGGTACCTGTGGCTCAAAGGAGTAGGGTGTTGGCCCCATATACCTGAGGTGGCAGGTTCAAACCCAGCCCCCCACCCCCCAAAAAAACACTTTCACTTGATTGTTTATGACAGCACAATTTACTACTGCAAAGATGTGGAAACAACCTGTGTGCATCAATATATGAGTGGATTAACAAAATGTGGTATATATATTCTGCCTGTAGTAAGTTTCCCCTGTACCCATTCTAAGATGCATCATATGTGTGGCCCCGCCCACTAACCTCTCTCCACCATAACCTCCCTCCTCCCTTCCCCTTCCTTGGCCCTTTCCTCATAGTCTTGTGCTATAGTTGGGTTATAGCCTTCATGTGAAAGCTATAATTTAGCTTCATAGTAGGGCTGAGTACTAAAGGCAGAATACAAATGTCTACATACAATAACTAAGAAAAGGCCATGAAGGCTACATTGAGCAGTTTGATGAGAATTTTTCAGATTGTATATGAAACCAGCACATCGTACTCCTTGATTGCACTAATGTACACAGCTATGATTTAGCAATAAAAAAAAATAATAATAATAAAATGTGGTATATGAATAGCATGGAGTACTGAAAATGGCAAACTAATACCTTTGTAGCAACCTGGATGGAACTGGAGACGGTTCTTCTAAGTGAAGTATCATGACAGTGTGAAAACAAACACCATATATACTCACGGTTAAATTGGAACTAATCAATTAACACTTATGTGCACATATGGAGATAACATTCATCAAAATTAAGTAGTTGGGAGGGGCAGGGGGAATCAGTAAATTCACACCTAGTGGGTACAATGCACGCTGTCTGGATGATGGGCACACTTATTGTGAAACAAAATTATTTTAAAAAGATACTATGGAAGGTGAGAAAAACATGATTTTCTTCAAAGGATTGATAATTTACATATAGATTTGGATCATCAGGGGGCCTGAGTTCTAACCTACTTTTAATGCTTTGTGACTTTGGGGAAAGTTACTCAGCTTCCTGGTAAACAGTTTTATCTATAAAATAATGGGTCTGAATTAAATCACTTCTGACAATGCCTCTAACTTTAAAATACTATATGCTCTGCCTTATTGCTTTACATTTGTTTCACTTTAAATATCACACTTTCCTTGATAAATGAAATTTATCTGTATATATTTACATATGCCTATAATGAGCAAAGAGCAAAATTTGTCTTTGATATTTGTTGCAAAAGTAACTACATCCTTAAGAATATAGAACCAAGTAAAGAAACCAAAGAATGATAAAGTGGTTTAATTTGCATAGTATCAACTTTGTGTCCTAAGCAGAACAGAGTGAAGATAATGCTGACCAATTCACTATGCATAATGCATTCTGTAACTCTGTGGCTCATGCTGACACATTCATAATATTTATCTGAGAGAAAGAGAAAAAATTATTATGCAATGTGGTGATATCCCAATAATTAACCTCTCAAGCATTTCGAGAGCTTAATTATAAACTAAACAGTGAAACCATGGTACAAAGATGTTACTTACTCTGAGACCAATACAAATTTATATTGTTTTTGAACAAACTGGCAAAGTTTGAAAAGTGGATTACCAATATATTACTTAAGACTAATTTTCTATACTGGATTAGTGGAGGGTCTTATGGCTTATTCATTTGTATCCCTTTAGAAATCTTATTATTTATCTTACTTCTTACATTTGCTTGCAAAATTCTATGAACCTTTGAGCTAAAAGAAAAATTAAAGGATTTGGAAAGTCTTTCTGTTGCCTAATTCAATAAAAATTTCAGATAAGAAAAATGCTATTAAAATAGGTTTAAGTGTGTCTTTATTCTTGTACCAACTCAATGAATATTATACTACATATACATATTCTTAGAAGATTTAGATAAAATTTGGAACAAATTTTCCTTTAAATTACTAGATCTGATAAAGTAAACTTGACTTATTTATATTTATTTCACAAAGAAGTTAAAGCTTCTTATAAGTGCAATAAAAATGGTTAATATAAATAGCTGAGAAATTAAGGAAAAATAAATGTAAATAATGTGTGTGTGTATATATAGTGTATATATGAATATATGTATGTGTATTTATATGTATATCCACACATTATACATTATAATATATGTATGTGTACCTGTATACACACACACACACACACATACATATATATAAACCAGGGACTCATAGAACACAGGCAGAAACGCGCATCAGCAGTCCACTACCAGTGGCCATTACTAGCATTACTAGTAATGAGTCACACTTAGCATTAATTTTCTTCAAACAGGGTAAAAGTGAGAATCATGATCCAGTAGATTTATCCTGTTGGAAAAATAAATGGTAATATAAACCCACTGCTAATAAGATATGTATTTCTGGAACAAAGACTTGAAATTTATTTCTCTTATGAAATGTTATGGACATTGCATGGTATATAAAAAGACATTTCTATATTATAGAACATATACTCAAATGAAGCCTAAAAATAAAAGAAATAATGCATTTTGATATGAATTTTATAAATTATGTTTCTTTTGTTTAAATGGTGACCTGTTACTGAAATGCAGTCCAGTAAGAGTGATTCTAAGTTAAGCCAAAGTAACGTAGCCCATTTGTACTGATACAGTATCAAGTTATTAAACACCATACATGACTATTATGATCACATGTTTGAAGAATGATCTGAATTTTATGTTATAGACAAAAAACTAAACAATCTAGTTCCTTAGTTGTAGTGTATATGCTTCCATTTGTACCACAGAGTGAGCTGGAGGCTATCTTGTACACAGTTTATTTCATAAAACACAAGGCATTCCAATCCCTTGTTAGATAGTTGGTTATAAAGACAAAAACTGCTGGACGCTTGCCTCAGGAGCTCAAGTCCTAATATTGTTCAGAAAGCTCTCAGCAGCAAAAGGACTTGATTTCTGATACAGGCTGATTGGCCACTTTCTGCCCCTTACCAATCAGTGGCTCCTTTTAGAGGGGGATAAATGAGGTAGTCTATAAAACGATCCAGAAGATACTTAACTCCTTAATGCTATGCTCCTGAGAGCTGCACTAGAATGACCATGACTTACATCATACACATACACACGTCCAATCTGATACTTATCAATCCCTTTTAACAATTTAGATAAAACTGACGACATAAAAGTCTTTTCTTCTAACAATATATATCAATCTAAGCACATCATGAGGGGAACTATAGTGTTACAAACTTTACATAGGTAAAAAGCAGAAAATGTCACAAATGATGAAATATGTTGGCTGATCTATGAATTCATCTCACTGGGAACTAAGAGTAAGAAGTGGTTAAAAAAAAGTGAGCTGACATTATTTGCAGTAGCTATCTTTCTCTGGGTTTAAGAATTTAGAAAGTTTTTGATTGTTTATATGTTTTTCTACATCATCTCTATTTTTTAAAGTTTTCACTAAGGAACATAGAAAACAGAGCATAGAACAAGTATTAATTCCACAATTTGGAAGGCTGATGGTTACTATTACCTTACATTGGTCATCCTAAGCAATCCCAATCACCTTTATCAGATTTAGTGAGGTCACTAGTAAAGTTATGGTCATCTCTAGATCTCTTAGCTAGAATGATATAGAAACTAGAATTAAAAAAAAAAATCAAGCTTGTGATTTTAAGAGTAAAAAGAGTAAAGAGTAAAAAAGTAAAAGAAAATGTTTCTATTTTTATATAATAAGAAATAAATGTGCTACAAAGTTTTAGTATTTATTTCTGATTTTTTATACTATGAATAAGAAGAATCCATAAGTATGGATCCAGCCCTCTTGATATGTCAGTACCCCAGAATTTTTGAAGACTAAAATAATAAAATTGGACTGGGTTCTTGGTTGTTTATGTACATTAACGCATTGTTTCCTGCCAACCACCCTTTGTTCTCACAATTATTACCTGCTAATGTGTATTTCTTTGTCAAATAGGAGGAGATCATTCCAAGATCACCAGAAGAATCTGGGAGCTTGTTTTGCAAAATGAAAGAATGCCCCTGAAAAAGTTGGGACTAGTTGCTGATGCCCAGAAGTCTGGTCACTTGAGTGGTCTGTTATCTGAGACTAAAAGCAATCTAGACTTCCTCCCTAATTTACCCCCTACCCCATATAAAAGCTTGCTGCCTCATTTCCTTAACAAGGTAGATCTGAGAGATTTTCTGTCCTCTCTTCTCACTCTGGCCAAGTCAAATAAACCTTTCTCTGTCTCCAAGCACTGAAGTCACGGCTTTGCTTCAGCTTTGCACCAGATATATGAACCTAAAACTGAGGTTCTAAAACACGTGCTTGCTGAGCAGTCCAAAACTCATGAGTAGAACTTTCATCAGGCCCTGGAGAATGGGTAGAATTGAAATGGTTCTGAAGACCGCCTCCCATTCAGGAAGCCCATCTGCACTCCAGGTGTCAATCCCCTGTTTCTACCTTGGCACATTCTAGCTTCCGCCTTATGATGGCTGATTATGGGGTGCCAACTCAAGGGATGCTCAGGTAGCTGATAAAGCCTTATTAATTCTCATTGCTGCAGTAGGCACCAGGTTTGTCCCTCTTCTGCTGAAAGGGAAACACAGGTGGTTCTGGTTTTGATGAGCACTATTGGGCTGCCCCAGGTGTGTCTATGATGGTTTTCCAGAGATTGGTGTGTGAGCAGGTGGACTGAGAAGACAAGATTCACCCTCAGCATGAGTGGAGACCAGACGGTCTCCTAGAAGCCTGGATGAAACCAAAGGCAGTGGAAGGGAAGGTCTTCCCCTTCTCTTTTCTGGAGCAGTGGTGCGTTTTTTCTTCTGCCCTTGTATGTCAGAACTCCAGGACTTGTGGCAATGGCCTCTTTGGCTCTTAGGCCTTCAGCCTCAGACTAAGAATTTTGTTAATCTTGGTTCTAAGGCCTCTGGACTTGGACAAACCAGCTTGCAGCTTTCTTGTATCTTTCCAACCTCCAGAATCAGGTAAGCCAATCATCCTTAACAAAAAAAAAAAATCCCTTTTTTATATCTCTTCTTATACCTTACAGCAATGGTTCTCAACCTTCCTAATTGCTATATTGTTACAAATGAAAAAAGGGGTCGCAACCCACAGGTTGAGAATCTGTTTCTCTGCAGAACCTTGAAACCCTAAAATAACTTAAATAAAGACAGTATTTTGACCCTATTCATTTTAATAATGGCATTTCAAGATGGCACCTGCCTAAATTAGCTGTTTTCCATTGTGACATCATAAAAGGGATGAAGCAAAATAAATAAAGAAGTATTATTAACCGAATCATGGATATTTCTGTATAACAATTTAACATGATTATATTGGCCATTAAATATGAGGTTTGCATTTTAGTTTTGTGTAATTAAAATCTAGATAAATTGCTAAAACTATGTGAAGGTGCAATTTTATTTGTTTTTAATATTTGTATTTAAATATTTTGTTACAGCCTTTGACATCTATTTTTCATTCTTTTTGTCATTTTGATAAGGCATAAAATTAAGCAGCAGGAGTGTTTTCTTCAGAAATTTCAAAATCTAATTGGTTAATCTCTTATAGTTGATGTTCACTATTTGGGGAAAGAGGTAGATGCAGCAAAAATGTAAAACCTGTCAGTGATTTTTGGCTAGAAATTTGGATTTTCTGGAAGTCTTTAGGAGAAGAGCTTTGGACACCTGAATGTGAGATAGAATCAGGAGATGTCTTATTCTGGATTCCTGTTGGCATAACACTCCATTTAGTTTCGTTTATTAGGATGCTAGGGCTCTAACTTGCAAGGAATATGAAAATGTTTTACATAAAGTAAAGTGAATAAAATAAAAAGAAAAAAATTAAGAAACTCTCAATGTTGTAATTCAAATTTCCGTGCTATAAGGAAGGAATATTCCACAATGGTGCTCCCAGTTTGTTACTTATTTTGCCAAGTTGAATATTGGCAAATTAATATCTATTAATTCCCAGCTCTCAGATTTGATGCTTGAGACAGAAAAAAAAAATGGCAAATCTCTATATATTCTATGTAGTACAATATAGATAAGAGGAAGATGTTTATAGTGTAAGAATATTGTTCAAAGCCTTGCCTTGATTCACATGCTAGTAGCCCTTATTTCTCACTGTTTAATTCACTAATAATATAAACTTGGGGAATTTACCTTACTCAGGGGCATTGAGCATCCACAGTTATGAGGCAGGGATGCAAATGAATCTCATCTAGATCTTAGGGGCAAACCAATCTTACTAAAAATCTAGGTTACTAGAAACAATGGATTTGAGAAATAGTAAATCCCTAATGCCCACCAGAATTCATATTATTAAGACCATTTTTGACTTGTATTATGAACACATTACCCTATCTTTTTCTATTTGCATGCTTAGCAACTTGTGAAAATATTTTATTTTTTACTAATATTAAATCATAGCTGTGTACATTTTTTAAGAAAATGTCTTTAATACCCAAGAATCACTTCTGCAAAATTGTTTTAAATAGAACTATCCTACTATCGCTGCTCTTGCCTTTATGCTTTCTACCTCTGAAACATTTTGTTTTCGGCAGAACCACAAATATTAAGCAAGATGACACACATTGAATTCTTCATGTTCAGGCTACCGCTGCTTAGGGAACTATAATAAAAGTAGGAGACCTGGACCTTTAAAATATCATCCTAGGGTGTGGCTGATGGGATAAAAACAAGTAGGAAACAAACCATTCCTAAGGATAATTGACAGAGACTTATATGAGATTCAGGAGGCTAGATTCCCAGCTGTCATATTAACTAGAGATATCACATTAAATGAGTCCATAAACTTTTTATTTCCTAGTTTCCTCATCTGAAAGAGAAAAGAAAAAATATACTACGTCCATGTTCCACCTGTCTTCTCAAATGTTGTGCGTAGGTTGTTCATGTTTTCTGACTTGAACCATAATTGTAACTACACGTGGTTTCAATATATGATTCTTTGGTGTATAGAAAGAAGAAACACTGACATTTTAAATATTCTAACTTATTTTTCTATATAATATTCTAAAAATAATACATGTTCATAATAAACAAGTTTGACAGTATAGTAACATATAAAGACAAAATTTATCTCCCCCCATAAGGTATCCAGACCTAGAGCATAGCTAGACTGTGAATATACCTTTAGAATGAATATCATTTTTAGCCTTTGGCATCCTGCCTTTTGTAATTTATCTGTAGTTTATTTAAAATTTATTTTAAAATGCCTCTGACACTATACACATCTTCTCCTCTAAATTTACTTAAAATATTTTAGCTAAAACTTTCTCTTCATGTTTGCATAGAGACCTTGAGAAAGTTTTCTGAATTTTAATATTTAATGACTACATTCTACAAAGTAATACCAAAGATGTAAAAATAAACCTCAGTAAGCAGACACCACAAATAGGCATAATAATTACATCAGGGAAGACCAATACAGTGTGTTACTAGCCATTTACATTCATTTTTAAACAAAAAGAAAGTGATGGAAAGGTAAGGCAATATTCCCTAGCAACAGTGTTCTCAGAATTAAATGAACTTCTTGAGGCCCTGGAATCTTGCACCTATTTTTTTTTTTTTTTTTTTTTTTTTTTTTTTGAGACAGAGCCTCAAGCTTTCACCCTGGGTAGAATGCTGTGGTATCACATCTGATAGCAACCTCCAACTCCTGGGCTCAAGCGATTCTCCTGCCTCCACCTCCCAGGTACCTGGGACTACAGGCACTCGCCACAACACCCAGCTATTTTTTGGCTGCAGCCATCATTGTTGTTTGGCAGGCCCAGGCTGGATTTGAACCCACCAGCTCAGGTGTATGAGGCTGGCGCCTTAGCGGCTTGAGCCACATGCACCAAGCCAACCTATTTTTTTTTTTAACATACTTTTAAAGAAGATTTATAGTTATAACCTGGATTATCTTCTATACACTTACTGAAAGAAGTCCTTGAAGAAGTCAGACTAAGGAGAATTTTATGGTTGTTAATCAGCAAAGGTAGCAGACTTTCTTGATCAATTTTCAGATATATTAGTTTCAGACCACATTTACTAATAATATTCATCTTGCTTAGACCAAAGAATACTTCTAAGTAGCTATTATTATTAATCATGAGCAAACAGTGTGGAAATAAGAATATGCAAGTGAAAACATAACCCTTGTACATATGTTATGCATCTAAGTCTTTGCCATTAGTTTCAAGCATAGCTGTCGTGGGAAGTATGCTAAGGGATAATGTTGATGTTACTGCATTATAGGGAAAAATTTAAGAGATCATCCTTATGTAGGACAAGGGCAGGATTCCATAAAATGGTTGTCAGCAAATCTGGATGGTCTCAGAATTGCATATCAGTCCCTGGACACATAATTCTGTCATTCTTTAGATAGTCATTCATTTCTTTGTTTTATGAACATTGTCTGTTGTGTGCAAGGGCTCATGCTAAACACCAGGGACCCCTCATTGAGCTGTTCCAATGTGGACCCTGCCATGTGGGGCTCACAGTCTAGGAAGGGAAACAGTTTAGTAACCAGGTACCATTTTCCCCTGAGATAAAGGAAGTATAACCTTTTTTTTTTTGTTTTGTTTTGTTTTTGAGACAGAGTTTCACTTTATTGCCCTTGGTAGAGTGCTGTGGTGTCACAGCTCACAGCAACCTCCAACTCTTGGGCTAAAATGATTTTCATGTCTCAGCCTCCCAGCTGAGAGGCTATAGGTGCCCACCACAATGCCCAGCTATTTTTTAGTTGTAGTTGTCATTGTTGTTTAGCAGGCCCCGGCCGAGTTCGAACCCGCCACCCTCAGTGCATGTGGCTGGTGCCATAACCACTGGGCTATGGGAGCGGAGCCAGAAGTATAAACTTTTTAGCCTTTTCATTCATGCAGTTCATAAGATCCACAAAAATTTTTATTTTGAGGTTATTCTTTTAGCCATAAATTTGATTTTGAATTACTAAAGCCAAAACAGTCTCCTCAGTCTCCTTTTTCTCTTTGTTCCATTATTATTAATCTAATATAATTGTTCTACTGTTATCAACTATTAATATTTTTATAATAATGGTTGTACTCCTTGCATCAACCCTTAGTACCACCTCCAAAATAGTTCTATGATACACCCACTGTTGGTTCTCACTATCAGTGCTTGCCTCTCTAATGGTTTCTAGCAATAGCTTCAAAAATAAAAACCTTAAATATAGTGTATTCTTTTTCAAAATAATTCACTTTGCAACCAGAATAATTTTAGAAGCACAATTCTAATGATGACATTTACCTGGTCTAAATCTCTTCAATAAATGATAGTGTGGTTCCTCTTATAAAGTTCAAATTCTGCACTATATTCTATAGGACCCCTTCTAATTAATCTTTACATAATTTTGTAATCTCTCCTCTCTCCTATTAAGACTTTTCAAGTTCAGGTATTTCTATGCCCTTCTTTGACTTTGAAACTTGACAGATGATATCACCACCGCCTGAAACAGCTCCCCTTCTTTCCTGCTGGCCCTTGACTGGTTTACGTGCCTAGCCACTGCTGGGATGTTAGATTCCCAAAGCTTTCTCTTATTCCCTACTGGGTTCACTTAGGTGCACATACCATGCTCCTGCATTGAGTCATTTGTGATCTTCTTTGTGTAACGTTAATTATAACTACTTACCAAAACTCTTGGCTTTTTCTAGGAAGGGAGGGAATATATCAGCTTTACTCATCGTTGCTTTCCCAATGCCTATCCTAATGCCAAGAATACAGTTTATGCTCAGTATTAGCTGTCCTATAAAGGAATGAATAAGTGAACAAAGCAAAAAAGAAGACTGAGGAGTTAAAGATTGTATTGACTTTAATAATTCAAATTTGTGGCTCACAGGATAACTTCAAAATAAATATGTTTGTGGAGGTATGGATTGTACAAATATGAAGTGAAAAAATTTAGTAGGAAAGCGTTTCTGAGGCATAGTGTAATACACTAGAAAAGTAAAGTATTGCAACCAGAATAATATCACTAAAAACATGAGTGAACATGTGAAAACAATTGTATCTCAGTCTAGGAAGAGGATGTAAAATAAATTTATGAGTCTTATTTTCTTTGGTTT
Source organism: Nycticebus coucang (assembly GCF_027406575.1). Lineage (NCBI taxonomy): Eukaryota > Metazoa > Chordata > Mammalia > Primates > Lorisidae > Nycticebus > Nycticebus coucang. Next base: position 81,014,881 of record NC_069786.1, read on the forward strand.
TTCCACTTAGTAAGAAAACACAGAAATTGAGGCAGATATTGAGGTCATTCATTTTCATTAGGATTAAGATGATTAGATAAGATTAAACAAAAAGAGGCTTCAGACAAAATAAGCCTTCTTGTTCATCTTAAAGCAATGTTAAATGGAAGTTTCTGGAATCTAATAGTTCTGAGCAAATACATAATTTTAGAGCTTAGACGAGTAATTGGGCTGGCAGGAAGAAGACAAAGTGGGGCCTTCAGATTAACCCTACGTAAGTGGGTTAAGTGGCAAGAATTTAGCAGGCTTTTCCAATGCCTTATTGCATGAAACTGGATACTTATTTGTAAGTCTCCAGTTTTTTACTTTTGTTGAAAATAAAAATAAAATTTTATTTTACTTTTGCCAAAAATATTCATAGTATAAAAAAGTGTAGATAGACTATAAGAAAAATAGTTTTAACATTTACAGTGATATTATTTATATATGGTAATGTGGCCTATTAAAAATGTTTGCAAATTTTTTGGCACTCTCCACAAGAGATGGTCCTATATCCCTTCTCCTTGCAGCTGGACAAGCTTGTGAGTACTTTTGCTAGTGGAATACAGTCGATTTGGTATTGAGTAATTTCTGCCACCAAACCTTAAGAGATTGGTTTGTGGCATTTTTAATTTTCATGCTCTCATGAAAGAAGAAGACCATTGTTCTTATAACAAAAATATGTGCCAGAAATATTAAAGACCTAAATTTGTACAACTAATTTTAAAGTTAAGAACGAATTAATTTTAATAGAAAAATTTTTACATACCAAAACCTAACATAAAATATTAAAAGATCAATAGAAAAGAGTTAAGGAGATACAACAGTAGTAACACATGAGGAGTTTGACAGTCATTAAGACAAAGACATATTTAACATGAGATAGATTAACTCTCCTATTCTCATTTAATGTAAAATGTTATGAAAGTTCTCTGACATAACATGTAGGAGAATTTTCAGTTTTCTGTGTACATATCTTTATACTTCATTGAAAAATATCAGATTTTTCCACTAGAGAAACAGAGAGAAAGAATGTAGGAATAATATATTATAGGCGAATTCAAATGTGAGTCTTACAAGACATGGGTACATTCCATTGTTAACTTTGAGTTAAATGCCTACTAAGATTCTGATAAGACGTCAGCCATATATGTGCAATTTACTGCATATGAATTCTTTTTTTTGAGACAAAGTCTCACTGTTGCCCCACACTACAGTGCCCTAGTGTCATCATAGCTCACAGCAACCTCAGTGTCTTGGGCTCAAGCAATCTTCCTGCCTCAACTTTTGCAATAGCTGGAATTACAGGTGCCCTCCATGATGACCACCTAGTTTTTTTTTTCTTTCTTCTTCTTTTTTTTTTTTTTCCCCAGTAGAGACAGTGTCTGGCTCTTGCTCAGGCTGGTCTTGAACTACTGAACTCAAGCAATTCACCTGGGTTAACCTCCCAAACGATTACAGGCGTGAGCCACTGCACCCGGCCTGCATATAATTTCTTAAATTTTAAAAAACTTTTTCATACGAATTTTTCAAAAGGCAACTTTATAGGTGGTATCCTGGAGGCAGCACACCAGCATCTCAGTATTTCCATCTTTCACTGTCAGATGAACTGATCATATTTATTAGAATTTTAAATGGTTACCTTCAGAGAGGAAGAAATCTTCAGATATATGCATTTATGACTTTACTTTGGAATGTATGTATTAATAAGTGAAAAACACAGATACATAGAAAAATGTATTTTTAGTGCTTCTCAAAGAAACATTGCCACTTTGAGGTCTAGTTTTCATTTTTATTTTTATTTTCATAAAAAATTATAATGCACTCTCATTCCCAGATTTCTTATGGAAGTTTATTTTGGCTTTGTACATTGTACATATTGGTATTTGAGTTTATGTCAGAATTAACTAGAAAAATCTCTATTTTCCAAAATATTAGGATTGAATTACTAAACTGTTTGAAAATGAAATAAAGGAGTTAAGATAGTCATTAGTCTGGAAAGAGAAAAAAAGTGATTATTAAAAGAAGTATAGTAGGGCGGTTCCTGTGGCTTAGTGGGTAGGGCCGCCAGCCCCATATACCGAGGGTGGCGGGTTCAAACTCAGCCCTGGCCAAACTGCAACAAAAAAATAGCCTGGTGGTGTGGTGCGCATCTGTAGTCCCAGCTACTTGGGAGGCTGAGGCAGGAGAATCACCTAGTCCAGGAGTTGAAGATTGCCGTGAGCAGTGTGACACCACAGCACTATACCGAGGGTCATAAAGTGACACTCTGTCTCTACAAAAAGAAATATAGTCAAAAATATAACTGTCAAAAGTTTTAAAGCTTTTAAAGCTTTTTCCATCTGGTAGTTGATGTTTTAAAAAATCTCATTCCTGGGCGGCGCCTGTGGCTCAAGGAGTAGGGCGCCGGTCCCATATGCCAGAGGTGGCGGGTTCAAACCCAGCCCCAGCCAAAAAAAAAAAAAAAAAATCTCATTCCTGGGGTGGCGCCTGTGGCTCAAAGGGGTGGGGTGCCGGCCCTATATGTCGGAGATGGTGGGTTCAAACCCAGCCCTAGCCAAAAACCGCAAAAAAAAAAAAAAAAAAAAAAAAAAATCTCATTCCTATCAGTTTGTGGCCCAGTGTGAACTCTTTCATGTTAAAAACTGTCCATTATTATACAATAAACTATCCAACTTTTGGATAGTTCTGAGTCTATTAAGCTTTTCCAACTTGAGCTGAAATGTTTCTATATGTGGTTTTTATACAGTACTCAAAATTGTGACCCAAGGACTGTGCTGACATGCTGTCCCAGCCCTCTTCAATTTTATAGCATATGAAAGAGGTAGGTGAATATATAGAAACAATTTCTATCTTCTGTGAAAAGGGATTTCTCTCTTCTGGAGGCCCCTTCCTCACTTCTTTTTATATACCAGTGTATGACGTTGTTCACCCCCCTACAAACATTTTGTCAGTAGGACTACAGCTACACTTGTGGCTTGAAATTAGCCCCCTTCATCACTGAGATTTTAGGGAATCAATAAATAGCCATGCGTCTTTCTATTGAATTCAGAACTGAATAATAGACAGGCAGATGGCCACCAATAGGTTGGGGGGCATGTTAGGAACTGACGCAGCTACTTGCCAGTTTGGATTTTGTGACTTGCCGCTGGAGGTAATGACTGCATCACATTAATTCTGCAGACAGAGGGAGAAGTGAACACAGCAAATCTCTAAATTCTTAAAAACTAAAAGATCCATTTAATAAACAACTGAAAAACATGGGTAAATTAGCTGTCAGAAGAAGTGAGAAGGAGATTGGGCAAGAGACCAGACTTGATGCTCTATGACATTACAAACAGCAAGATTCTGTTGGTTGCCCAATGTCCAAGTGGTACTATATTGGATATTTTACTTTAACACAAATTTCATTATTGTATTTTTGTAGAGTTATTTTTTAAACTTTGAAAATTAGTTATGATCACTGGTAAAAATTTACTATCCATTAATGTGGTAATAAAGATGAGTGATGAATACAAAATAAATGTACCAGAACTGAAGATTCAGCTGTTGTCTGCTGATGGTCATCTGGGCCATCATTGTTTTTGCTTTTACATTTAATTCAGCTAGGATAGCTTGGAGATATGAGGAATATTTAACCAATATTTCAGATAAGAGCTATTTTCCTAAAGTCACACACACATTAAAATTAGTCTTTGAACAGGTGATATTAGGGATGTTTTCTTACATTCATTCCTTCTTTTCTTTTCCTGTTTATAAACGGTCGAACAGCTTCTTGCTCTCTCTGATGGCTGAAATGATTGTTCTAGCCGTGTTTTTATGTTGATTTTAGCTACTGATGACCACAAAGGTCAAGGTTAACTCCTAAAATTATGAAATGCAGCCAAGATAACTTTTTGCGTTTTTAGTGCCTATCATTTGACAATCTCAAATAGATAAAACAATATCACCAATTTATCTAGGGTACACTTTCAGGGTAAATAATTCTATATTTTTAAATGGTGCATACAGATTCCCATGCTTCCCAAAATTCCTTACCACGGGGCTTTAGAATGATACTGAAGCGCTTTACATATATATAGGGAGGCCTCCTCTTGAATGTATTCAAAATGAAGTTCTCAAGTAAAATTGCATAATTCAAATGAAAAGATGCTGTAGATATTTTACAAATTCATTACAATCTCCTAAAACATTTAGCTGCCTTTAAGGAAAATCAGTCTTTTTGTCAGGCTTTGGCAGTTAAGCTTTAGTCTGCTGACATGGCAGTATCCAACACCCTGCCTTCTGCTCGGCAGCAGACATTAGGCTTTGGCTGGGACCAGGCAATCCCATTTAAACTCTTGTCTCTGTATGTGTCAGTTATAACTCGGCAGCTGACTGGAACAAACATTTAAATCTTTAAATCTAGGAATTTAATTAAAGTTCTCTGCAATAAAATGAAATTCTGGATTCCTGCTTAGTAAATATACATTTAAATATAAATAATTGCAAACATCTAAATGTTGATAAGTTTCCTTTGGTGTTTGGAATTTAAAATTAGAGTGTGTTTTCATACAGTAAAAACCCACACTAAAGTTCATGTGGATTTCATACCCTTAAGCATGAGCTCTTAGTGGCCTACATCTTTCTTCAGTAAGGTCCTTTGGCAGCGTACAAAATGCAGAACTCAGGAGAATTGTTTCACAGGTTTCTCTCCTGTCTGCACACACAGTTACAGCTCCATCTTTTGCTGATGGCTCACTCAGCTTTGACCTGTCACACTCTTCCAATCTCTTAGAAATCTCTCTCAGGAGGATGGCATAAAAATTCACTGTTTAGCACTTTACAGAACCAGGTAGTTCCTGACTTTGTGTAATCAGGGATTTGATTCTAAAGGCTCTGTAAACTTAGTATGCTCTTTTGAGGACAATTAGAAAAATTCATTGGAAAAAGTTATGTGGTGTTAGCTTTGGGGAATTGTAGCTGCCCTCAGAGAATTTTGGAGCTGTGCAATGTGAAGACAGACCTAGCAGATCATATCCATTTGAAGAAGCAGGATCAATGAAGAGGACCACCGTGCTACACAGTGACAAAGTTATTTAAGAACCGGGAACCCTTCATCCAAGTTCCTTAAAAACTCATAGCACACTGCATTACAAAAAGAATTTTTATTATTTTAAAAAGTATTTTTTCCCAGATGATTGGGGGTAACAATATTTCTGTGTCCATGGGGCTCATCATGAGTTTAATGTTGTTGGTTTTTTTCTAATTAATTTTATACTGATAAAGGTTATTTTTCAGTGTTCTTATTTCAACACTTAAATAACACATGCTAAATGAGGAAAATAATGTAAATTACTGGTAGAATTATTAAGATAGTGGTAAAGTGGTTAAGGATATGTATTATAGAGCTAGATTCCTAAAGTTTGAACACTGACCTTGGTATTCTTTCGCTTGGGATCTGGGCCATATCACTCACTATTATCATGGTTGTTTCCTCTATGTGAAACTGGTAAAGTATCAGTGGCTACCTCATAGAATTGTCTGAGGATTAGATTAATATATATTAAGTGCTTAGAACAGTCCCTGACATATGGTAAGTTTACATAAGGGTTGGCTATTGTAATTACTAGTTGGACAAACCTGGACAACTTACTTAATCTCTCTGAGACTCAATTATTTGATTTGGAAAACAAAAATGTTATCTATATTGTAAAGTTTTTGTTAAAATGTAAATGATATACCAAGTAAATGGATTATGTAAATATAATTATAACACACACACAAACACTCCTTAACGAAGTGATTGACACAAAGCAGATAATCAATAAATGTTTACCAAAGAGGATACACTGATGTCTCCTTTAAAATATATAATTAATTAGTTTTTATTTGTGAATGGGTAAAACATTTACATCAGTGTAAAATCAAAAAGCTTCAAGCTTCACAATAGCAATTCCAGCATCTAATCTCTTCCCCATTTACTTCAGTTATCATTACCCACAAGCATGTATGTCCTTTTAACATTGTTTTATGCAAATACAAATACGTAGTTTATATCTCTGTCTTTCACAAATGAAGCATATTAAATAAACTTTTCTGTATCTCTCCCTTTTCACTTAATGTATTTTGGAGAGTTTAGCATAGCTGTACATAGAAATCCCTTTCTTTATAAATAATAGCTGTATAACATGGTACACCTATTGCGGGGATGTAGTATCATTTTATTAAATAGTATCCTGTTGATGGTATTTTGGTTTTTTTTCCTATCTTTTGCTATTAGAAGTAATGTTGCAATGAGTAACTTTGCACATAGATCACTTTGTACTTATGAATGGCCAACTGTGGAAAAAACTTCCCAGAAGTGAAGTTGCTAAATGAAGGGTATATATATTACACAGATTTAAACAAAACATTAGGTATTATATAACTTGAATTTTATCAGTCAGAATACATGAAAAATGCTACCTCAGTCTTTTTGTGTGTGTATTTCTTATTATAATAAGTATTTTCCCCTTGTTTACGGGTAATTTATATATTTTTAAAGTATACTTTCTCTATTCATTAGGAACTAAAAATTTAGGGATATGAACTCCTCATCTATGATAATATTAGCAACTATTTTTTCTAACTGAACAATTATTTTGATTCTGAGTTTCCCCATGCAGAAATTTTTTAATGTTTTTGATTTAAAATTTTTTAATGTATTTGAATATGATAATTTTCTCTCCTATGTGGATTTTGAGTCATTGTTAGAAATACTTTCCCTATTCCAAGGATAGGTAGGAATTCTCCTATTTTTCCATTAAATACATTTATGATTTCCCTCCTTCTGTTCCTCCCTCTCTCCCTCCCTCCCTTCCTTCCTTCCTTTGACAGAGTCTGACTTTGTTGCCCTTGGTAGAGTGCTATGGCATCATAGCTCACAGCAACCTCAAATTCTTAGGCTTAAGACAAGTGATTCTCTTGCCTCAGCCTCCCCAGTAGTGGTATGCAGGCACCCATCACTATGCCTAGCTATTTTTATGAGATAGGGTCTCATTCTTACTCAGACTGGTCTCTAACTCCTGAGCTTAGGTGATCCACTTGCCTTGGCCTTCCAGTGTGCTAGTTACAGGTGTGAGCCATCACACTCAGACTTATGATTACCTTCTTTTTGTGTGTATTTTTGATCAAAACTAATTCTTTTCTGTATGCTGAACCCAGTTTATTGGAATGTGTATTACCTTATACCGTAATACTAGTTCTTGCATATCAAAGATTCTAAATGTTGGTTTACTGAATTGAATTATATAAATTATTCCACTTTCACAAGGTAGTTTTTATTCTTTAACATTAGGGTCAAATAGAAGCCCCTCATTAAATGCCATGCTGTGTCTTTCATATTGTACTTCATATTATTTCAAGGGTGCCATTGCCATTGTTAATGGAGTGGAACATGGCCATGGGTGGCAATCATTTTTCACGTGTGCAACTGCCATTGGGATATAGTAAGTCCTCCATTAACATTGTTGATAGGTTCTTGAAAACTAGCAGAAAGGGATGGAGGGAGGGGGGTGGGGCCTTGGTGTGTGTCACACTTTATGGGGGCAAGACATGATTGCAAGAGGGACTTTACCTAACAATTGCAATCAGTGTAACCTGGCTTATTGTACCCTCAATGAATCCCCAACGATAAAAAAAAAAAAAAAAGAAATTTCCAAATTAAAAATAAATAAATAAATAAATAAAATAATGTACAGCAGATTCTCAAATAATACCATTTACTTATTTTATTCAGAAAGAAATGGTTTAATTACAAGTATTTGAATTACTAGTTGTTTTACCTTAAGTTGCAGTTTCCAAGAACCTATCAATGACATTGAGAACTTACTCCACGTATTATGATCCGCTTGTTTCCCCCATGATGTCATGCTCTCCTTGAAGGAAGATATTTTGAAAGTTTCATCTCTGAAATCTAAGGTATAACAGTATGCTTGCATTATGTTTTAAGTGGAATGAATGATCATATATCTAATATGTATTTGAAAGTGTAGAAAAAATATATTTGGTTCAACTACAATTTTCTATATGTTTCATATTCAATGCCAAACATTTTATTAGGCAGATATATATTAACCGTGATATAGTATAAAATATTTAATCATCTTCTTAATTGTAAATGGATTTTTTTATTAGAAAATTATATCAAATTTTTTATTTCAAAATATTATGAAGGTACCAACATTTTTAGGTACATGAGTCAGGATCATAGGTGTGCCCATCACCCAGGTAGTGTTGATCATACCCTTTAGATAGTTTTTTGCTCATCAATTCCTTCTTCCTCTCTAAGCCCTGCTTGATTTCCACTGAATTTTACTTCTCTCTCTGCTCATGTATACTCATTGGTTAGGTCCAATTTAATAGTGAGTACATGTGGTGTTTGTCTTTCCGTTCTTTAAATACTTCATGTAGGATAATGGTCTCTAGGTAGCAAAAAACCTTACTTCATCCTTCTTCATTGTTGACTGGAATTACATACCACATTTTGTTAATCAGCTCATGAATTGATGGGCACATGGGCTTATTCCACATCTTTGCAAATGTGAATTGTGCTACAATAAAATATTCTCGTGTCTGTGTCTTTTTGATAAAATGACTTATTTTCATTTGGTTAAATATCCAGTAGCGGATTGCTAGATCAAATGGTAGATCTACTTTTAGTTTCTTAAAGTATCTCCATACTGATTTCCATTGAGTTTGTACTAATTTGCAGTCCCACCAACAGTGTAAAAGAGTTCCTTTCTCTGTATCCATGCCAGCATCTACTGTTTTTGGACTTTTTAATAAAAGTCATGCGAACAGCAGTAAAGTTATATCTTATTATGGTTTTAATTTGTGTTTCCCTGATTAGTGATGAAACACTTTTCATATATTTATTGGCCATTTGTGTATCTTCTTTTGAAAAGCATGGATTCATGGGATTCATGTCTGTTCCCACCATTTAATAGGATCGTTTAATTTTTACTGCTGGTGTGCTTGAGTTCTTCGTAGGTTCTGTTTATTAGCCATTTATTGAATGTGTAGCTTGCAAATATTTTCTCATATTCTGTATGTTGTCTGATTGTTCTCTTCATTATTTCCTTAAGCTATTCAGAAGCTTTTAATCAAGTTCCATTTATTTATATTTGTTTCTGCTGTGATTGCCATTGGCATCTTCATAAATTCTTTGTCTGGGCTGATATCTTAGAATAGTTTTTCCAACATTTTCTTCTAGAATTCTTATGATTTCATGCCTTACATTTGTGTCTTTTAGCAATCTTGAATTAATTTTTGTGTATAGTAAGAGACATGGATTCTGTTTCATTTTTTTGCATGTGACTATTCAGTTATCCCAGCAGTATTTATGAGTAGGACTTCTTTTCCCCTTTGTCTATTATTGTCTTCTTTGTCAAAGATAAGTTGCTGTGTGTGGGTGGTTTTGTATCTGGGTTCTGTGTCCTATTCCATTGGTCTACAGCTCTACTTTTGTGACAGTACCATGCTGTGTGGATTACCATAGCCTTGCAGTACCATTTAAAGCCTGGTAATGTGATGCCTACAAATTTCTTCCATTTGCTTAAGGTTGCTTTGGGTATTCGGGCTTTATTCTGGTTCCAAATGAAATGTAAAATTATTTTTTCTAGATCTGCGAAATATGACCAAGGTATTTTAATGGGGATTTCATTAAATCTGTAAATCATTTTGGGTAATATGGACATTTTATAATGTCTATTCTAGCAATCCATGCGTATTATGTTTTTACATTTTGTTTGTGTCTTCTGTGATTTCATTCCTCGGGGTTATGTAGTTCTTTTGTAGAGATACTTCACGACCTTGGTTAAATGTATTTCTGGGAATTTTATTCAGTCTTTGATTTGATTCTCAGCTTGACTGTTATAAGCGGATAGGAGTACTACTAATTTTTACATTCATTTTGTAACCTGAGACTTTGCTGAATTTATTTTTCAATTCTTGGTGGAATCTTTGGGGTTTTCTAAATATAAGACTACAGCAGCAACAGAAAGCATTAATTTTATCTTCACTTTTGTGATTTGAATACCATTTATTTCTTTCTCTTGCCTAATTCTTCTTCTTAGGACTTCTACCATTGTTGAATAGAAGTGACAGTGGGCACATCTGTCTTTTTCCAGTTCCCAGTGGAATGCTTATGCATTCAGTAAAATGTCAGCTGTGGGTTTGTATATATGGCTGTTATAGTTGTGAGATATGTTCTTTCCATGCTTACTTTGTTCCGGGTTTTTACCATGAAAGAGTGCTGAATTTTGTTGAATGTTTTTCTGCATATGAGATGACCATATGGTGTTTGATTTTGTTTCTATTTATGTGGTGAATCACATTTATTGATTTACATGTGTTAAACTATCCTTGAATCCCTTGGATGCAGCCCACTTGGTCATGGTAGGTTATTTTTTGATGTGCTGTTGAATTCAGTTTGCTAGTATTTTATTGGGAATTTGTATACTATATTCATAAGAGATATTGATCAGTAGTGCTCTTTTCTTGTCCCTTCCCCAGCTTTGGTATCAAGGTGATACTGTCTTCATAGAATGAATTGGGAGGATTCCCTCCTTCCCAAGGATTTGGAATAATTTCTGCAGCATGGATACCAGCTCTTCTTTGTAGATCTGTTAAAATTCAGCTGTGAATCTATCTAGTCGGGTTTTTTTTTTTTTTTTAAAGCCTTTTTATTACTACTTCAATCTCGTTGCTCATTATTGGTCTGATTGAGTCTTGATAGGTTGTGTGTTTCCAGGAATTTGTCTATTTTCTCTACATTTTTGAGTTTATGTACTTAGAGAGTACATAGAGTTTATGTACCAATCTTATATTTCTGGTTAATCTAACAAGAGTTCTGTCAATTTTGTTCATATTTTGAGAGAACCAATTTTTTGTTTCACTGTTATTTATATTTTGTTTAGTTATTTTTTTGTTTTCTATTTCCTTCTTTTCTGACCTTTGTTATTTCTTTTCTTCTGCTAGATTTGCAGTTGGTTTTCTCTTCCCTTTTTAGTTCCTTACAACATGTTATTAGATTGTTGATTTATGATTTTTGTGTCTTTTAATCATCGTTTAGTCCTTAAATGATATAGCCATGTAAATTAAGGACTAAAAGTAAAATGTACTTTTTTATTTAAAGAAATTATTAAATATAGTTCATCACTTAATCTAAATGTTCATTTAATATTTATTTGCAAGGGAAAATATTTTACTCATTCATAATTCATCAAGCAAGGTTTTGTGGTAAAAGTGCATTATTTTTAGTATTTTTATAATTACTGTTGTATTCAGAAAGGCGTTGTATCATTTTTGCTGGAAAACTATTTGTATTTATTTTTAAAATAAAAACAAAGAAACAGAACTGAATACACAGTACAGTACAGGCAGTGTATTCAAAATTTTGGCACACATACTCTTATTTAATTCCTTGCAAGGACACCATCATCATCTCTATTTCACAAATGGGGGACTGTAATATTTTATGTCTTGAATTAGAGATATTAAGACTCTTATCCAAAGCCACAGATGTGGTATTGATAGAGCTAGACTTTGAACCCAATTAGTCGGAATCCAGAACCTAAGGATAACAGCTATGCTATATTGCCACCCTCCTGACGTTGCTAAGGGTTCATTAAGTAATTACTTATCACAAAACAGTAGAACTCAAGAGGAAAGAAAGGGAGAGTCCATCAGCACTGCTTGAGTCCCTATTGGTATGTAAAGGAAGTTTCTGGTTTCATGACTTCCCTGCTAAAATCCCTCTGAAGACAGTGGAGCTCTGAATACCTATCATTACATAGAAACCACTGAGGAATTACCTGGTAGTGTCATGATTGTGAGTGCTAATACCAAGAAAATACATTTGAGGATTTTAGGCTTCTCCATAGAGGTCAGGTGTACATTATGTTCCTTTGTTAAAGAGCTACAGGGATCTGGTACCATACTCTATCTTACTAAGACTGCCTGTGAGGGATAAAGATTTTGATTACTCTCTCCAACTACCAAAGTTAGATTTTCCACTGTCATTTTGCCTCTATCACAATTTAAATATCCTGCTCCCTGAGCTGATAGATGATAGTGTGTGTGTGGGTTTGTGTGTGTTCATGTATAATCTGGTTGAAGTTCTTCCAGGAATTCTAAAAAGAACATTTTTTAAGTGTTTATATCCCTCAATACCCTTAAAAATTTGTTTGTGGACTTAATATTATAAACTGCATAATGAATAAACATTGCAATGAAATATTTCCGTATTTTGGACTTTCCAATAAACAAATAATCATTCTTCTCACTTATAAAAATGAGTGCCACAAATGAAAAAAGCCTCCAATTTCTGTCATATTGATCAGTGATACATGATATGCAGCATAAAAAGAAGAAAGACCAAAAGCATAACATTATCAGGTGTGGGTTAAGTTAAAATTTTGTGGGATAAGTAAGCACTTTTAGTTTTAAAAAATATATGTAGTAAAAATATAGTTCTTTATCTTTGTATTTTGACTTTTCATGAAATCCAACCCACATTAATTACATACTCTTTTTTAACTTAAATGTTGTTACATTTGAACACGTAAGAAAGTAAAAATTAACGTGGACCAAGGAAGTGAAAGTCTACCCAGCTATCCATCAGGCTGAAATAACAGACATAAAGTTAACAGCTAATTATCAGGAAACAAAATTTTTCCCAAGGACACACAGCAGGTGGAAAGTGTCATAACGACCTCCTTTACTCAAGGAGAGGACTGTTTGTTTACTTACTGAGAAACTTTGTTCTCTACAGTCAGAGACTACCAAAAAACAAAAATTGTTCTTTGAAATTACATCAGTCAGAATTAGACACTCCATTTTTGCTGTACCTAAGTCATGTTGACTCAGAGCAGCAGCTCAATATCCATCTTAGTCCTAGAGCTTCAAACATGAGGTTTCTGAACACATATTCTACTGTTATCTTGACTTTGTGTAAAGAAAGTAACACAGAGTAAAGTAAGATCCTTCTGAGAAAACAGGATCCATAATCCACTTTTCAGTGCATATCCTGTTATACAGTCTTGCTTTATACCTTTGAAACCTTTCTCCTAAATTCTGTTACATTCTACCCTTCTCAATCTTATAAAATTCTGCTTTTCCAATGTTAAATGAGATTCCCAGATTTCCCCTAGTATGTAGTCTCCCCATTGCAATGGGTCAGTCATCCAGGTATTTCCCTGGTGGTTATGGTCTGATTGGAATTAGACAAACAAAGATATTGGGAAAAAGATAAATCTAAATTCATCAGGGAAGTAAGCAATTTAATTCATAGGCATAAGAGGTTCAAGTTGGGTTTTATAATGTATGTAGGATCAAAACGTGTGGCATACAATTCTTTTTTTTTTTTTTTTTCCTAGAAGTGGATAGCAAATTTAGCTCTAAGCATGCAAGGAACAAAGAGAGAAATACAGTCAGTTTCAAAGCTTGCATTAGGACAAAATCAAGCCAATTGCCTAGGAGAGGTCAAATTTTTTCTGTCACTAGGCTTTGCAAGAAATGCGTCCTCAAAGAAATACTGTGATGAAGGGAACTACATTCTCAACTTTTTCTCTAAATTGAATAGAGACTAGTAACATGTTCCACAAAGCAATTAATGTTATCGAAATTCCTCAGGACTAAAGAGCTGCTCCTGTCTGTGCCTCCACTGATCACCTCACCTCTTCTGCCCTGTCTGAATGGCGCATCTCTCTTGCTGTTATCTCACCCTCTGCAAAGTGATGAAGAGCCTTGGTCAAAGTGCGCAGCCTGCTCACATGTGCCTCAGAGCTATTAGCAACATGGAAATTAAAGGGAAGTGTGCAGGCAGCTGCAAACAGCCCCTTTCTGCCGTTTTCTATGATTTCTCTCAGAATTTGGGCAATGTAAAAGTTAAAGCAAAAAATACAACCCTAACTACTCTGTTCAAATGTCTGCCATCATATACATAAAATTATCCATACAATCAGAAAGTGCCACCATTTTTTCTATCAAGGATGTGGGGGAATAAAAAAGAGCACTCCAATTTCTTTAAAAAGGAGATACAAGGTCAAATAAACTGTCAGAAAAGAATATGCTCATAATTAATTAGGTTCCATGCGTGATTCTCCTAAAATATGATTTTTTTATTTAAATCCCAGTTACTATGAAAAAGAAAAATAAAATCATATAAAGAATAAAGCACAAAAAGAAGATAAGCTGTGTAACTTTATGACCTTATTCATTGTAGGGACTTAGAGAAATTTAAAAGATTAAAATAAATATAATGTTTAAAAAGTAAAATTTATGGTAATGTTTATTAAGTCTGAGTAGAAAAAACTATCACTTCTATTAAAAATATTTTATATGACTTCATCTCAGTTGAGTCTTGACAATTGTTCAACATCAAAAAATATCGACTGTATTAGGATATTTATCTTACAGTAATATTTTTATTTCATTTGAAAGTTCTGAGAAATTTTTCATATGCAATTTTCATTCTGCTAATGGTATTTTTTTCTGAAACAACTTGAAAACAAATAATCAAACCACTGTGTTTTGGTAGTATTGCAAAAGAAGAAGAAAAAAGATATGTAAATTGCAAGTTTTTTTTTTTTTTTTTAGGGACAGAATCTCACTTTGTAGCACTTGGTAGAGTGCAATGGCGTCACAGCTCACAGCAACCTCTAGCTTTTGGGTTTGCCTCAGCCTCCTGAGTAGCTGGGGACTACAGGTGCCCGCCACAATGCCTGGCTATTTTTTGTTGCAGTTCAGCTGGGGCCAGGTTTGAACCTGCCACCTTCAGTATATGGCGCCGGCACACTGAGCCACAGGCGCCACCCTGCAAGGTCTGAGTCCATGTCGCAGAGGGACTTGCAACTCCATTACAGAGACATTTATTTATTGCTTATAAAGCAAACATGGATTTAGTGAGAGTAAGGATCAGATGGAACACTCAATTTGGGTAATTTAAGAAGCTACTTATAAAGCTAGAGGTAGGGTTTAAGGGGGGTAATCCCGGGACCCTGTAGTACAAAAGCTGGCATCAAAGGGGAGTTGTTTCCGCCCTAGCAGGGCTTTGCAGGTGGAAAGTTTGGTAGATATGAGACACTAAATAATATATGATTGGAAAGAAGAAAGTAAGAGACAGTGTGATATGTCTGCGGAGGTAAGTGGAATTATTTACACTATTTAAGTGTATGTGGTAGTGTTGATAGGTTCCCTTTTGGGTGTGTGTTTTCTTGGGAGGGATGTACAGATGTGGGAAGAGAAATTTGTAGGACTACACCAGTTCTAACTGATGATGCTATGTTAGTGGTGCAGAAGGAGGAAATGGATTGAACAAAAGATATTTAAGAAAATTAAATAGGAACCACAGAACATAATGGCAGCTATATAGGACAGGATTAAAGATTAGGTAAGTTTTTTTCTTTTACAGAAATAGATATTCGTGACATTATTCCGTGGAATAATTAATATTGGAGATGTGCTTGTTTTTATAGGATAAATTAGTATTTTAGTTCTTCAAATACTTTCCCGATCGATCTCCAGTCCAAAATTCTTTCATTGAATTCTCTTATCCAAACTCATGGATGTATTCACTATTTACATTTTTTTCTTTAGAGACATAGTCTCACTTTGTCACTCTCAGTAGAGTGCCATGGAGTCACAGCTCATAGCAACCTCAAACTCTTGGGCTTAAGCGATTATCTTGCTTCAGCCTCTCAAGTAGCTGGAACTACAGGCATCCGCTCCAACACCCAATCATTTTTTTTAGAGTCAAGGTCTCGCTCTGGCTCTGGCTTGTCTCCAACTCATGAGCTCAGGTGATCCACCCAAGTAGCTGGGACTACAGGCATCTGCCCCAACACCCAATCATATTTTTAGAGACAAGGTCTCACTCTGGCTCTGGCTTGTCTCCAACTCATGAGCTCAGGCGATCCACCCAAGTAGCTGGGATTACAGGCATCCACCCCAACACCCAACCAATTTTTTAGAGACAAGGTCTTGCTCTGGCTCTGGCTTGTCCCAACTCATGAGCTCAGGTGATCCACCCACCTCAGCCTCCCAGAGTGCTAACATTACAGGCATGAGCCTGCATCCCAACCTGGATCTATTCACTATTAGGACTTAAAATTTAGTATGTATTGCTCTAATAAATAATTAGGAACAATTTCTAATATTTGGGGAGCTTAAAATTTAATACATGTAAGGATGATACAAATAAGTGCTTGTTTTGACTATGTAATTTAATCTTTAAAGAACAGTAAATAATGTAACCAAATATTGGCTCCTACAACCAAAATCATAAACACAAGTGGGAAGTCAGTGTTAAAAATTGTTTTAAATATGTATATTCAATATAAGTTTTCATATTTAATTAGATATAGGTTTCTTTAAAAATGATACATCACCTTTTAGAACTCACAAAGAACAAAGATCCATTATTTGAATTTCAGGCACTTAAATAATAATAATTATTTGCTTCCCATTATTGTCTTTACTATGACACAGCTCTCATATTGTTTTAATACAGTTGGTTTCTGTGTATGACATGTTTATATGTTTGTGGTTTGTATAATTCTAATTTTAAAAATATTTAATTGTAGTGTGTATCTACATTAATTTAGGATTATAATGTGCACA
The DNA here is from genome assembly GCF_027406575.1 of Nycticebus coucang. Taxonomy (NCBI): domain Eukaryota; kingdom Metazoa; phylum Chordata; class Mammalia; order Primates; family Lorisidae; genus Nycticebus; species Nycticebus coucang. Next base: position 81,031,543 of record NC_069786.1, read on the forward strand.
GTGTTCCCATAACATTAAATTTCACTTGAGAGCAAGGGATACTTAGAAGTAGCAAATGCTTTTTCAATATAAATAGGCATTATCCCCCAAATACTAGAAATACTTAACTTCTCTAAAACCCTTATTTGCACCTATGCTGTAGAGTTTATGATTTTGAGGAAAACAGGATGGAAATTACTGATATAGCAATCCTACTTCTGAATATATATATACGTGTGTACATGTATATGTGTATATATACACATATAGGTATATAAACACACATAGAGAAAGAGAAAGGAAATGAAATCACTATCTTGAAGAGATATCTGCACTCTCATATTCATTGCAGCATTATGCACAGCAGTCAAGATATGGAAACAATGTAAGCATCCATCAGGAGGAATTGATAAAGCGTGAAGTGCATACATATATGTACTGTATATAATGACATATTATTCAGCCTTGCAAAAGAAGGAAATTCTGTGATTGCATGGATGAACTGGAGGATATTATGGTAAGGGAAATAAGCAAGGCACAGAGAGAAAAGTACCACATAATATTTCTTATGTGTGGAATCTAAAAAAGAAAACGTTGTAGAAAAAGAATAGAATGGTGGTTGATAGGGGCTGGGAAGAGGAGTAATGGAGAGATTTGAGAGTCAAATGTACACATTTTCAGTTATAAGATGAACAAGTTCTGGAGATTTGTTATAAATGGCCGTCTATAGTTAATAATGTAAGTTACTACGCATTGTATGCTTGAAATTTGCTAACAGAGTTGATCCTAAGTGTTCTCACTACATGAAAAGTAACTATGTTGGGTGATGGATCTGTTAATTAGCTTGATTGCAGTAATTGTTTTGCAATGTACAGGGACTTCAAATCATCACGTTGTGTACCTTAAATATATACTCTGACATTTGTCAATCATACCTCAGTAAAGCTGCGGAAAAACTGTGCTAGAAAAAGCAGAAATCATTACTCTTAGGGCTACTAAATTCTAAATACTATATCATTAGCCCCAGCTGCTGAGGATCATCTGCCTAAGTTTGAGAAGGAAGAGTTTATTGGGGTTATATTTTTTCACACAGATTAAAAATGTTTAGGTGCTCTAGAAAAAGGTCCTTCCTGAATGATCTGTGTCTCACATTGTGGTAAGTGCTTATATTACTTAGTATTGATTAAATGTTTGTTTAAATAGCTTAGGAAAAAAAGGAAGAGAGATGGATTTTTGTGGGTGTTAAACCTCCAAATTATTTACCATGAGAAAAAGCACAGTTATTTTTAGGAAAACTGTTGCTAGAGTTTATCTCTGGGAAACACACACACTCACTGGGGATGTTTATTTACCTCTTATTTATATAGGCTTTGTAGAATCTATGGAGACTCATTACATTTATAAAGAGATGAACATGTTCTTCTTAATGTGTTTACGCTGTTGTTAAAGCAATCCTGATGATAAAACAGTGTGAGAACATTCCTGGGACATTATAAGGAGGGTAATAGAGTTATTTATTATAATAAAATACATTTTTATATTGTTCTCATAGTATGTTCAAACTTCTGTAAACAACAATTTTCAAGAAAATGTTTGGGGCGTCTTGGACATTGATATTTGAAATATTTGCAGTCATATCCACTTGATGATGCTTTGGTTAATGACACACTGCTTACAGGACAGTAGTCCCATGATTATAGTGGAGCTTACCCGTACAGGTGTACTGGTTTCTATTTTTTAATACCATATTTTTACTGCATCTTTTTAATGTCTCAGTAGCTTAGATGCCCAAATGCTTACCATTATATTGTAATTGTCCACAGTGTCCAGTACAGTAAGATGCTGGATGGGTTTGTAGCCCAGAAGCCATAGGCTATACCATATAGCCTAGGTGTGCAGTCGGCTGTACCATCTATGTTTGTGCACATTTCCTCAGTGATGAAATTGCCTACTGATGCATTTCTTAGATTGTGTCCCTGTCATGAAGTGACACTGTGGCTATATTTAGGTAATTACACCATTTTTACATTTTAGTTAAAATTTTAAATCTGTAGTAATTAAAAATCTTGAAACAGCTTTTCTGATTAATATATGCATACCTCTACACTAAACATGCTGTCTTAAGAATTAATGAAATAGGGTAGTACCTGTGGCTCAGTGAGTAGGGTGCTGGTCCCATATACTGAGGGTGGTGAGTTCGAACCCAACCCTGGCCAAACTGCAACAATAAAAAAAAAAAAAGAATTAATGAAATAAAGCTTTCATCTCAGCCGACATAAAGAAAGGAGTAGCAAATTAAAGACCCGGGGTATATTTAAGTGACAAAACTCTGCTTCAGTGAAATACAATGTTTTTTGAGAAAAATCAATAGATTTCCACTGCTTAGAAAAGCAAATCTTTTTGTAAATAGCTCTGTCTTGTAAATGGCTCTTTCAATTCATTTTAGGTGCCAAAACACATTGTGCTTAGACTTATCTTTAAATGTTATTTTTTATTATACTCAGAGTAAAATATATCCTAACCGTATAATGGACTAATGGACTTCCTGGATAATGTAGGCTCAGCTTGCATCCAAGGATAAGTTGATGTGGGTATACAAAGGTTAAATCATCTCCTTCCCTCCCAACTCAGTACAATTCTGAAGGATTAACCTGACTCCAGGGTCCCCTACGGAATTTGCTGAGGCTCCTCTTGGGATGGCATCACAGCCTACACTCTCCATCTGTCCAATTCTGCTGTTTCCTTCTCTTTTCTTCCCATAGATGTGGACCCCAAGAACAGTCTCTAAGAAACCCTCTTTGTGCTAACCTTGAATTCAGAGTTCGCTTTCCAGGGAAGGCAACCTGAGCATTCCCTGAGATCTCATGGCAATCAGATTGTTACAACTTAACCATGTGTTATTAACAAGAGTTAGGCATATTTTCCCTAATCTATTTATTTTGATTATTTGTGTAATTACATAATTTAATTGAAGCATATATAAGCAATAAAGTACAGGTATGAACATTTTTTTCTGAATAATGTTTTTCCTCAAAATAGTCTATCATGGAATCATGTGGGTGAAAACAACTCTAAATGATATTTCAAAATTGCAAAAATCTGTAAAATATTTACAAATAGATTTACTGAAATATGTTTTAAATTCTCTTTCACTTAAAAGAAAAAAGTTATATAAGATGTATACTAGGTATTATTTAAATGAAAAAGAAAAAAGACTTTTGTCAGCAGGCCCATATTCAAAGAAAAACTTGGTTTTAATCCAAAGATTGTTAAATACATATATGTTTATAATTTAATATATAAAATATTTAAGTCATAATATGGATTATACTTTTTTCACTTAGCTAATTAACAGTTGTCTCAAGTACATCAGCTAACAAAACATATTGTACTGCATAATGAAAACAAGAATAATGTTATGCTGCCTTTGATCTTAATCCATTTTTAAAACAAGTTGAGCATAAGGGTAGAATTACCTGTAGGGGTTTTAAAACTATTCATAGCCAGCTGACCCAAGAAAGAAGGAGCACAGAGAAACTTCTTGTCTAGTTCAGCGCTTCTCAGACTATAATGTGAATATGAAGAGCATGAGGAATTTGTTAAAATGCAGATTTTGCTTCAGTATGTCTGTGCAGGAGCTGTAGGTTCTGAATCTCTAACATTTTTCTAGATAAGTCAGATGCTATTGTGCTGAAAATAAGCAAAATCTAGACATCTCAGTATCAGGTATTTTTGCTTGGTTGTGCTCTTAGTTTGTACCTCATTTTTAACAAAGGGGCTCCTGTTGGTTAGCTGTTATGCACCATTTTGTAAAAACTTTAATCTTATTCTAGTTTTTTTGTCCTCTATAAAAGTCTATATATATAATTCTTCCACTGAATTTATGGTACATGTGTTAGCTTTACTAGTAAGCCCATACACCTTATGGTTAGAATATAGTTCTGAAGTGATTTTTGATAATCTGTAAAAGGATAAATCTTCCTCCACTCAGTTTCTGAGTCACTGGGAATAAGATTTTATTGCAGAAATGAGCAGCTAATCGTGCTGAGAACTAGAATGAAGGTATTTGATGGAATTAAATGAGCAGAAGTGTAAGGCGGCAATATCTAATTGCAGTGGGAAAACACGTTTCAGCCTAGTGCCGATAATCACGGATAAAATTCTTTTTCTGAGAAGATGGAATTGGATGTATGTGTCTAACAGAAAAGGATTATAGCGCTAATGCTGCATCTCTGACCAAAGGAGACTCATCTTATTTGTGACATTTTTCCACATGCTTTGAAGCTGGCAGTAACAAGCAAAATGATAAAAGATGTCCGATTTGAGGGGACATTCAACATTTTTTATTTGTGAACATATAAGTTCATGTTATATTTTGTATGAAAAGTTTACATTGTTCATTTAATAAACATGCATCCAAAAGAATGGTTTTGGTTGGGCGTGGTGGCTCCCACTGTAATCCTAGCACTCTGGGAAGTCAAAGTGGGAAATTGTTTGAGTTCAGGAGTTTGAGACCAGACTAAGCAAGAGTAATTTCTTTTTTTTTTTTTTTTTTTTTGGCCGGGGCTGGGTTTGAACCCGCCACCTCCGGCATATGGGACCGGCGCCCTACCCGCTGAGCCACAGGCACCACCCAAGAGTAATTTCTTAAAAGCATTTCTTAAAAGAAATGAAAATTACCCAGGAGTTGTGGTGGGTACCTGCAGTCCCATCTACTTGGGAGGCTAAGGTAGAAGGATCACTTGAACCCAGGAGTTTGAGGTTGATATGAGATAGGTTGACCCCATGGCACTCTAGCCTGGGCAACAGAGTGAAACCCTGTATCAAAAATTAAAAAAAAAAAAAGGTAAAACGAAAAGCTCAAAAGAAATCAGTTTTTTCAAGTTGGCTAAAACAGTTTATATAAAAAAATTTCCTATATTAATGGTATTTAATAACCACAAAGGGCTTTTTTTTTCCTTTGAAGAACAAAATTCAACTGGTTTTGTATTTTTCTTAATTTTGTCCCACATATTTAACTTTTAAAACACTCAAGAAAAAAATTGCTGCTCTACCTAAATAGCATTAAGAATAATTTGGGGAAAATACTTATAAGTATATTCTAAAATAAAAAATAAACATAAAAAGATACTAGATCAATTAGTGGTTGTCCCAAACAAAGAATTACCCTTCAGCCTACATCACTTGATACTTTGAAGAAGAGACTTGGCAATCTTGTTGATTATATTTTATAAAAGCATTTCAGGGTGTTAAACATGTTGTCTTCATGTTAAGATATAATATTATAGATAATTTTCACTGAAATAATATATCAAGTTGATAACATCAAACAATCATTTATCAGACTGAAAAAGAACATGTAATAAAAATAAAACAACCTTCATCATGTCTGGAACTGTATGGTTTCATTACAATGTTGATTCAGAGAGTAGCTCTGAGAATTTAATGTTCCATAGATGAAAAAAAGAAGGTAAAGTCAGATTGCACAGACATTAAAGATATGTTCATGAAAAAAATTTCTTAAACTCTTAAAACATACTTCATATTTTTTAAACTGGTAATTCCTACGTACACTGTATCCATAATAATGTATCTACCTTACAAAACCCAAATGCTTATTTATCTTTTTTTGTTAACTCTAACAGTCTTTCTTTTGATAAACAAAATGTGGATGTAATACTATGTACCACAGTTTATCATACCACTGGTTAGCTAATACTGCCTATAAACCTCCTCCCTGAATATTAGGTTTAGGCAAGAAATCAAGAGAGAGCCTGCCTGGTTAGATATACCTATGGCTTGTAAAATCCCAGGATCCTCTGCTAGAGTGAAAGTATAACAGATCTGAAGTACTAACCTATGATCTTTCCCTGTCGAGTGGCCACTATCACTTATTAATGAATGTATCCATTTGATTTGAGACAGTAGAACTGAACTTTGCCTGGACACCATTACAACTAAGCACATCATATTTCATTGTAAGGAACAACAAAAACAAAAAATTTTACTTCTTGAGATAAAGTAAAAATATGCAATATTTTGTCTACTACTAATCTCTACATAAATGTAGACTTAAGCCATATCTTATAAGTTGCTAACTTCCTAAACATGACTTTATCTCCGACTTTTCCAATACTGACATCTATAGATAAGTGGATATCTTTATATGTAAGATACAGGTATGATAATGCTATGGGGGGAATGTTGCTTTCCTCTACTGTGATTTGAATGACTTGTTTTATGTCTTAAATGTCTGATATACCCTTTCATCAAAGAGCCAGTTCTTTTGAAGTCTACACTCTCTTCTGCAAGTAAAAAATATAATTTTTTAAAACTTAGTGTTTTTTTATCTACAAGTTTTTTTTATTGAAAATAGATTTCCCACCAAATTGCACAGATAACTTTAAGTACTAGTGCTGAGTGGTTGATCTTGTCTAAGAGGTGAGTTTTCCTGAGCTCCTCACTCTCAGGTCAGCCTTTTTTAGCTCCATGTGTGTATCTCAAAAATTCTTGAGATGGAGTTTTTCTTTTTTTTTTTTGTAGAGACAGAGTCTCACTTTACTGCCCTCGGTAGAGTGCCGTGGCATCACACAGCTCACAGCAACCTCCAGCTCTTGGGCTTTACATGATTCTCTTGCCTCAGCCTCCAGAGTAGCTGGGACTACAGGAGCCTGCCACAACGCCCGGCTATTTTTTGGTTGCAGTTTGACCGGGTCTGGGTTTGAACCTGCCACCCTCGGCATATGGGGCTGACGCCCTACTCACTGAGCCACAGGCGCCGCCCAGAGATGGAGTTTTTCTTTTGCTGATTTTGTTTTTGTTTCATATTCTAGCTCCTAGTGAAGATCTGGTTCTCTTTTGTATGGAGTTACCAATATATGACTTTTGCTTTGGTAGAAATTTGGGTGCATTGTTTTGATTATAGGAGCTGATAAATTAGTCTTTTTCAGGTATAACAGATAACAGTAAGTATGAGATTTTCCTTTTATTTTCTCTTTTCATTAATATATTTTTCCTGGTGATTCTTTCTTTTATAGTTTTTTTATTCTTTTTGTTTTTATTATATCATAACTGTGTACATTGATGTGTTTATGGGGTTCAGTGTACTGATTTGATATACAATGTGAAATGCTTACATTGAACTGATTAACACATCCATCACAATTATACTCTTTTCTAATAGTTTTGTAATGAACCATTACATCATGCACATTAGGTGAGGTTCCCCCAAATCCCCTCCCTCCCCTTTTCCCTCCCCCCTCCCCTCTCCTCCCCTCTCCCCTCCCCTCTCCCCTCCCCTCTCCCCTCCCCTCTTCTCCCCTCTCCCTTCCCTTCTACTTTCTGGACTAAGGTTATGTTTTGCCATGTGTATGAATGTGTGGGTGATTATATATTAATTTCATAGTAGTATTGAGTACACTGGATACTTTTTTCCCATTCTTGAGATACTTTACTAGGAGAATATGTTCCAGCTCCATCCAGGTAAACATAAAAGATGTGAAATCTGCATCTTTTTTATGGCTGCGAGTTGTTTCTTTCTCATATCTTTGCTACCAAGTTACAAGATACAGATTTAGTAGGACCATTGACCAGTATCATTTATTAGGTTGAAAAGTTGCTTGTGTCGCTTTTTGTCCTAAATATAAAGCTATTTTATATTCTGACTTTTGATAGCATATTTTTTGTTATTGAACTTATTTGTGTACCAGTAAGCACTCATGCAGTTTTAAGGATAGTAAAACAGAGATTTATGCCCACTGAAGGAGAGAGCAACCACTGAGTCGGGGATAACAAGTTTGTCTCTGACACCCTTTGGGCATCCTTGACTTTCTTATTATAGAGCTAAAGCAACCAACCAGTAAGTTTTTGTTAAGTTTTCTGTGTGTCTATATGTGTATAGATGTTAAATTTTTTAAGATTTTCTTTGCATAATTGTATTTCCCTTTTTTTTCTGAGGCAGATACATGTTCCTCTCTTGTTTGGGGATTTGGGGATACTAATCAGTCTTAGTAAGTGTACCATTTTTGTATGCAGTAGTCATATGTGCATAGTTGAGAGATCAGAGGTCTCTGATTTCTAAGATAACTGTACTAAATTTTACTAACAATTATGAGTAGCTGACTGTGTATTATAATTGAAATGCAGATAACATGTGAAAGATACTTTTAAACTGCAGAGATTTTAATCTAAGTGTAAGATATTTGTTTTTCTCATTTCTATTGAAAGAACTAGGAAAGTCTATAAAATATATAAATAAGACAAGATAATGATATAAAGAAAATCTTTGTTTACGGGTACTAACAATAACCAAGTGTTTTAATGAAGATTAACGGTAAGTCTACAGCTTAATCCACAATCTATTTGGCCAAGAAATAGAAATGAGAGTGGCATCTACTATAGGTTGTTAGTGGGTATAAACATACAGTGAAATGTAAGGAGTAAGTCCTAATGTTCGATGCAGACTCGGTTGACTGTAGTTAACAACAATGTACTGCATACATGTATTTCCAAGCAGCTAGAAGAGACAACTTGAGATATTCCCAGCACAGAGAAATAATAAATGAGATGGTAGATTTCCTAAATATCCTGACTTAATCATTACACATTTCATGCATGTAACAAAATAGGACATATGAGATATACCATATATTTGTACAAATTTTATGTATTAAAAAAATTATTATCCTTGGTTTCCTGGTTTATATCCCTACTTAGGGCTCAAGTAAGTGGTAAATGATTTACATCAGGTAGAAAGCAGCCATCTCTATCTAAATTCCTTTAACTTTCCTAGAGTTTGATAAGAAATTTATATTGTATGCATGAAATGTTTTATGAAAATAAAGATTGATATTTCTTGCTTAGCTTTTTTTTATTAAATCATAGCTGTGTACATTAATGCATTTATGGGGTACAATGTGCTGGTTTTATATACAATGTGAAATACTTAACAACAAACTGGTTAACATAGACTTCACTGTACTTTCTTTTTTTTTTTTTTTTTTTTTTTGATTTTGGCCAGGGCTAGGTTTGAACCCGCCACCTCTGGCATATGGGACCGGCGCCCTACTCCTTGAGCCACAGGCACCGCCCATTCACTGTACTTTCTTAATTATTGTATTAAGACATTTGTACTCTATACTTAGTAGATTTGACATGTACTCTTATAAAATGCACCATAGGTGTGGTCCAATAATTACTCTCCCTTCACCTATTCTCCCTCTCCCCTCCCTTCTTGCTTAACTTTTAAAGTAAATAGATTATACAGCCTCTGAGCTCCTGTTCTGATTGATTCATAGAGACTAATAAGTACTTGCATAAATCAAACTAAGGAATAAAAACAAAAAGCTTAACTTTTCTAGAAAAGGAAGAAAAAATGTCCAATTGATTTAAAAATGCTGGCTCTTACTAAAAAAAAAGCTCAGAGATGATTACTCTGCAGGATAAAGACTGGTTGCCAGGTTATAATATAAGAAGAAAGAAATTAAAATTGGTAACAGTTTAGTGGATAGAAGAAAAGAATTGAGAACTTTGGTAATGTTAAACAAAATTTAAGATTGTAATATTTTTAATCAAAGTGAACAAAATAATTTTCTTGTTCAATTTTGATGTCATCCTGATATTATCAGAAGGCAGAAATGATGCTAGCATAATGTAACTTGTACAGATTTTGAATTTTTTTAATGACTATCTTAAATTAATTTGAATTTCCTACATTGGTTATATCATTGTATTAAGTTATAATTATTTCCATAAAATATTTAATATAAGCATAATGAAAACATATGCTCAATTAAATTTAGTTATAAGAAGCTATTTTTCATTTTGCTATTACAGAATAGCAAATTTTATAAAAACATTCCATTTTTAGTATGTGAATAAAATATAAATTATCATTTTACAAGTAAATCATGTTGATAATGTGCTTTCTATAAAGATGATTTTAAACTATTTCTAAGATTTTTAACTGACAGAAAACTGTGAGAAGATTTTAATTTAGTTTAACAATGTATAAAGTTTGCCTGTCAGCAAAATTCCTAAATAGATTTCAATTCAGAATTATAGGGAATAATAAACTCTGGATCGCTATTTTATGTTATGAACCAGCATGGTGAAGGGGAGCAGTCCAGAGTGGAGTTGGTGGGGAATGAGGAAAATACAACATAAGAGAAAACACGGAAACAAAGGATGGGATCCGGAGGTCTGACTGAGCTGATGGCTGCAGCCAGCACCAAAGCACAAAATCAGCTTTAGTTTATAGCATCTGTACAGGGGTGTCCAGGGGGAAGTAGCATAGACAATATGGGGAAATAGCATAAACCAAAGACATATTTTTGCTTTTACAGTATGATAGGAAGATGCAAATGAGTTGAATAAAGACAAATCATCTTGTTAATGGTTTCTACTCAACTTCATTAACATATGAAAAGAAGTAAGAAGGGCAAGATCATGAGGATCTCAGCATAGTTGACAAAACAAAGGAAGAACTTAGTGACTTAGTGGTTACTACTCAACTTTGTTAGCATATGACAAGGAGAAGGAAGGGAAAGATTACAAGGATCTTTGCACAGTTAACTGTACAAAGAAAGAGCTATGTGACTCTGGCAGAGGGAGAATGAAGAAAGGAATTTGGCTGTTTTGGAAAGGGGGTTCATTCCCTGAATGTTCCCTAGGCTGTGAGGGCCCTGCCAGTCTCACAGCCTGCTCTCCACAATTTTATATATGTGCTTTTCTCTCCTTTATATGTTAAGTGTTCATTACATAATAGCTTTTAAAGTATGCATAGGTTATTGCCGAGTTTTTAAAAGTGTGTGTACACATTCTGTGATGTTTCTTCTCCCTAAAGAAGTGGAGATTTATTTTCTTCTTCCTGATTATAAATTGGAATTAGTGACTGATTTTTATTTTTTTTTAAACAGAGTTTTATACTCTGTCACCCTGGGTAGCGTGCTGAGGTATCACACAACAACCTCAAACTATTGGGCTCAAGAGATCCTCTTGCTTCAGCCTCCCAAGGAGCTATGACTATGGACTCTTGCCACAATGTCCAGCTAATTTTTCTATTTTCTTGGTAGATCTTGTTCTTCCTCAGGCTGGTCTCAAAATCCTGAGCTCAGGTGATCCACCTGCCTTGACCTCCCAGAGTGTTAGGATTGAAGGCATACACCACTGTGCCTGGCCTGTTATTAGTAACTAATTAAAGAATATAATATAACAAAAATGATGAGATGTCCTTTCTGAGATCAAGATACAAATTGAAAAGCTGTGGCTTTATCCTGAGCATGCTCTTTCCTAACTCTACACCCTGTGTGCAGCCAGATGACATATTATGTGAGCAACCTTATCAAGGGGTCCAAAAGCCACAATTTGATTCTATTCTCCTGAGATAACCTGGCCCAGAACCATTCAGCTAACCCATTCCCATAGTTCCGATCCTCAGAAACTGTATGAAATAATAAATATTTGTTATTTTTAGTTAAGTTGTATCTGTAATTTGCTAAATAGCAAATTACCCCAATAACTAATATAATAACATTCCTACAAAAATTTCTTTCCCTTTAAGAAATATAAAATATTTAAAATATAAAATATAAAAGTGACATGTAAAGTTTTCTCATCTTTGTAGAGAGGCACCATCTCCAGGGCCTGTGGGCCCTGAGAAAATATGTTTCTGTTGGATCTTTTGATGGGAAACTAACTAAAAAGGAATTATAAAATTAATAGACCCACATGAGAAGTAGGCTGTAGTACTTTATCAGTAAAACTATAACATAATGGTCAGAGAAAGGGCTCTTAAAGATTTGTTGATTATCTAATCAATGTATGTGAAGATTCTTCACATTGTTCAAACACCATCTTTTTCTCCTCAAGTCCAGGAACAAATTCATCATTTCTTTATTGTCAATGTTGCAAACCTAGCTAATGGGAAATGTAGCAATATTGTTGTAATTTGATGGCTATTAGGAAACTATTTGTATTGAAATCATATAGATTTTGCTTCTACTGTTCTCCAATGGCGTGTTACAGCATTAATGCTCCTGGTTACAGAATTAACCATGAGCCTGCATTGTCCATCAGCCTAGGCCTCCCATAAATTCTGGCTTTTGATAACTCTTTTTATGGTGGCTATTATGCTTTGTTGATGACCACAAATGCAACAATTGCTCAGAGCATGCAGCAAAAGGCAAATGATATTTTATTTTCTGGTCATGTTGAATTTATCATTCATAATTTTATAATACAAATGTAGAATAACACATTGTCCAGTAACAACTTCTCTTGAACTGTTAGGTTATAATTACTGCATTATCAGAATGTTCTCTCTTCCAATGTTGAATGAAAGATACAGGATTCCAACACTCAGGGCTAGACAGGGAGCCCCCCATTCTCTAGGCCCAGGTGAGCTCAGAGATCAGATCCCCATTTCCAGGCACAAGCAGACTGCCTTCTTTGGGATATACCCTCTGGGTTCTGATAAGATCATGAACAAAGCGGCCTGTGATGGTTTTCTGGGTGGTCTCACCTTGGGTAGGAGCACACACCCTAATCCCTTCTCAGGGACAAAGACTATAAAGGGTCATCTGTCAGCCATGTATAATCCTCTAGACTTAAGACTCCTAGATAAAAGAGTCCATATGGAGACTCCCGAGAGAGTTCTTCAGTTCTTTCTCCCTTCCAGAAGCTCTGGTGCTTTTCTGTACTCCTTTCTAACTTCTAATAAAAGTCCTATCTTACCACTGATCTGTGGTCCGTGGGTTCATTGTTGGAATCCCCAAGACCAAGGACCTACTGATGAGTGAAATTCAGGTATCAAAACTACCTCCTTGTGCATGTCACCACTTAAGGAGCCATTAGTGGTATAAGAAGAAGAGTGATGATACTGATACCAGAATTGATATCAGAATTTCACTCTTCAGTAGGTCCTTGGATTGGGGATTCGAAGAATGAACCCATAGACCACAGATCAGTTGTAAGATCTGATTTTTAGTAGAAATTAGAAAGGAATACAGAAGAAATAAAAAGCACCAGAGCTTCTAGAAGGGGGAAAGAACTGAACTGAGGAGTCTCTAGAGGGCTCTTTATCTAGGGGTATCAGGTCTAGAGAATTACATGTGGCCAGGAGTTGGTAGATGGAAAAACATCTTTTCAAAGTTAATGAGTGCATTAGCAAATGAATGAATGTAGTTCCTCCTCCACTAGGGCAAGGTTATCAGGTTCTTTACAGTCTTTGTCCCTGAGAAGGGATTAGGGTGTGTGCTCTTACCCGAGGTGGAACCACCCAAAAAAAATCTCCTGCTGTTTTGTTCATGATCTTATCAGAGCCTAGAGAGTGTATCCTGAAAAAGGCAGTCTGCTTGTGCCTGGAAATGGGGTCTGACCTCTGAGCTCACTTGGGCCTAGAGAATGGAGGGAGGCTCCCGGTCCAGCCCTGAATGGTGGAATCCTGTATTAATACCATTTCTGCAAGGAGTAATTATTGCCCTTTAAGTTTGGCTGAAGGCCAGCTTGGGAAAGTGCAACATCATCATTTCAGTAAAAGGCAAAGTGGACATCAATCGGAATAGCCCTTAGCATTATAGAACGGTAGTCTCAAAGGTTCTTAAGTCTTTGCAGGAAATGGCTGCAGCCACCCTGGAAGACTTTGTGACATTGAGTACCAATGAAATGGGTAGAGGAAGGACACAAGGGTAAAAGACACCTGTTGTCACCCTGCTGCCCTCAGGGTTGTAGGCCAGAGGTGGTAACATGGTGAGAAAAATAACAAGTCCATCCATGTGGCTTGAACTCAAGATTTGACAGTGTCCCCAGAGCTCAAGCCTAATTTCATGTCCCAGGCAAATGAGAACTACTCTAAATGCCATTATTACCAATGTCAGCATCATTCTGGTGGTCCATTCTTGCTTACTCCTGTGAAAGAAATACTGCACTTGCCTAAAGAGGGAAATCTATCACCAGGGGTGAGCCACAGGGTTCTGGGATAACTATCTAGGATCATGTTCCTAGGGACCTAGACTCCATGCATTGTAGAGGGCAGGAGAGCACCCTGAAGGGTTTTGAAAAGCTAGGATGAGATACCATGTTGAATCTGGAGCTAAAACTTGTAAATGGTAAATAGAAAAACAGTTAAGAACAGATTAATCATTAAGTATGCAACCTGTTCTTAACAAGACTAAATATATTATTGTACACAGTTTGATAACATAGACATGCAAGTCTATGTGTCAAGGCTCTTAATTTTTTGAGAGAAGCTAAGCTAAGGCAAATATTACGGAAAATGCCTTTGTTGTGTCACTTTCCTTTCATGGAAATGTAGTTATCTACATACATTCAATAAGAATCTGTTAGCTGGGCGGCGCCTGTGGCTCAGCGAGTAGGGTGCTGGCCCCATATGCCGAGGGTGGCAGGTTCAAAGCCAGCCCCGGCCAAACTGCAACAACAAAAAAAATAGCCGGGCATTGTGGTGGGCTCCTGTAGTCCCAGCTACTCAGGAGGCTGAGGCAAGAGAATCACGTAAGCCCAAGAGTTAGAGGTTGCTGTGAGCCATGTGACACCACGGCACTCTACCGAGGGCGGTACAGTGAGACTCTGTCTCTACAAAAAAAAAAAAAAAAGAATCTGTTAGCTTTCCCAATAAGATATAACTGGACAAATTGAATTTGTAACCATGACCATGACAGATATGTCATATTTAATACGTGTGTATCATTCAATTAGATATAATAAGACTATTATTAAAGATTGCCCAAGGACTCACAGGAAAATGGTCTTTTACCTGTTCTGTGGCTTGTCATCAGAACCTGTAGGCTGTATGTGGAAAAGAATTACCCTCATAGAGTGTGACCTCTTGGAAGACAATTTAAAATTATGAAAAAACTCATAAAACTCATGCCATTTTAATGTGTATTAAATTTTGATCTTCAACAATCTTCTAGCATGATAGTTTTCAGATATTTTTTAAGTTTAAAATATTTACAAAAACATGTTATAAGCATATTTATTTCAGTATTATTTATTATAGCAGCAATTTTAATACAACCTAAAGAAAAACTGAAGATATATTTTTAGGTGTATTTATTTTGTATTAATTTCATATGTATGCATATATGTACATTTCATATATATGTAAATATTTAAAATAGAAAATATGTACACACTTCATTTTTTGTTATTGAATTTAATTTACTAAAATATATAAGAATACATGAGTATTATAAAAGTAAAAAGGCTGAAGTTATATGTGTATGAAGAGTTTATATTAAAAGTAATTATAAAATTATACAAATGTAAGAAATGTGTCAAAGAAAACAGACAAAATTGTGACATGCATACATGTACATACCTACCCCCCCAGCTTTTTTTTTTTTTTGTAGAGGCACAGTTTCACTTTATCACCCACGGTAGAGTGCTGTGGTGTCACAGCTCACAGCAACCTCTAACTCTTGGGCTTAGGTGATTCTCTTGCCTCAGCCTCCTGAGCAGCTGGGACTACAGGCGCCCACCACAACGCCTGGCTATTTTTTTGTTGTAGTTTGGCCGGGGCTGGGTTTGAACCTGCCACCCTCAGTATATGGGGCTGGCACCCTGCCCATGGAGCCACAGGCACCACCCCTTTTTTTATTATCTTTCTATTCAGTATTGTTTGAAATTTTTGTAGCAAGCATGTATGAATGTTTTATTCTTACAAAAACTGAAAGTAAGTTCAATAAAAAGAAACACCAAAAATGGCATTTTGGAAGAATTTTTTATTTCATGTGTATGTTTTATAAAGCAAGGCAATCCTTGTTTTAGTATCATATGAATAAAGGTTATTGTCCATCCCAAGCACATATATAATTTAGGAATAAATAAAAGACATGAAATAAATTTGCTTTGCCGTATACTGCTGACCCCTTTTACACCGAGTTTTGGGTTTGTTTTCCAATAGTGAGAGTGAGGTAAGCTAATAAACCACACTACATTTTCTGTCCTTTGTATATATTTGTGGTCTCTGTATGTACAAGAGCTGTTCAAAAAAATAACAAAAACTTTGATACTGTAATTTTCCTTCTAAAAATTTTTGTGTATGTTTTACCTTATTAAACGGTTAAACTGAAAGTTTTCATGTGTATGCATAGAATATTTATTGGCTACACAGAACTGGCTTCTATGTACACAAAAGTACACAGATTGACCTGTGTACATCTGAATGCACACAAGCATTAGATGCCTTGAAAATGATATAAACAAAGGTTTTCATCTGAAAAAAATAATTTTCTTTACCTTCCAAAGGATCAGTTTTTTTTTTCTCATTTTATAATTGAGGATTTATATTCTTGGTACTATATATATCGTATCTGGTTCAGGCTTGTCTATGTGAATCTTTAGAATTAACTTATAAAAATCCACTCGATTTCCAAGCATTCTTCGCTCAGTTACTTAAAGTGGTTAAGATGGTAGAATTAAGACCATAAGGTTAATTAGGATACAGTCTGTTGCATGACCACTGAACATGTTCCTCACAGCAATCAGTGAAAGCATACTTAATATGTAGCACATATTAAGCACTTAATATGCATCACAAGCTGAACATCAAAGACAGATGATTCCGATACAATAATGGTGACATTTGCTCCATTTGGGAGTTAGGGCTGTGAATTGGCTTGATATTTATGAAGAAACCTAATTTATAATTTACATGTATCTACAATATATAGGCCTTCATTTGTTTAATATAATACTTAAAAATTATAAGTGCTCTGGGACTTTCTTTACCTCTGAAAGACCATTCCTTTACTTTTTTTGTTTTTTTCTTCTGCTTTTATAAACATTCAAAATAAAATATAAACCAAAGTAGGAATAACTTATCTTTGTAACTTAAATTTTATTTTATTTTTGGTTTTCTTTTTTTTTTATTAAATCATAGCTGTGTACATTGATATGATCATGTGGCATCATTCACTAGCTTCAAAGACTGTTTGACACACTTTCATCACACTGGTTAACATAGCCTTCCTGGCATTCTCTCAGTTACTGTGCCAAGACACTCACATGAAAGCTATAACCCAGTTACAACCTAAGAATAGGGGGAAGGGGGAAAGGGAGGGGGGCGGGAGGTGGGTAAAGGGAAGGGGATTGGTGGGATTACACCAGGGGTGCATCTTACAAGGGTATAGGTGAAACTTGGTAAGTGGTCTGTAAAGATAGTGAATGATGCCCCATGATCATATCAATGTACACAGCTATGATTTAATAAAATAAAATTAAATTAAATTAAAAAAAAAGACACTTACATTCCACATTTACCAAGTTTCACATATACCCTTGTAAGATGCACCGCTGGTGTAATCGCACAATCACCATCCCTCTACCCACCTCACCCCTCCCTTTCCCCCTTCCCCCTATTCTTAGGTTGTAACTGGGTTATAGCTTTCATGTGAAAACCCTAAATTAGTTTCATAGTAGGGCTAAGGACATTGGGTACTTTTTCTTCCATTCTTGAGATACTTTACTAAGAAGAATATGTTCCAGCTCCATCCATGTAAACATGAAAGATGTAAAGTCTCCATCTTTCTTTAAGGCTGCATAATATTCCATGGTGTACATATACCACAATTTATTAATCCATTCGTGGATCGATGGGCACTTGGGCTTTTTCCATGATTTAGCAATTATGAATTGGGCTGCAATAAAATTCTGGGACAAATATCTTTGTTATGATGTGATTTTTGGTCTTCTGGGTATATGCCCAGTAGAGGGATTACAGGATTGAATAGCAGATCTATCTTTAGATCTTTAAGTGTTCTCCATAACTCTTTCCAAAAAGGATGTATTAATTTGCATTCCCACCAGCAGTGCAAAAGTGTTCCCTTTTCTCCACATCCGCGCCAACATCTCTGGTCTTGGGATTTTGTGATATAGGCTAGTCTCACTGGAGTTAGATGGTATCTCAAAGTAGTTTTGATTTGCATTTCTCTGATGATTAAAGATGATGAACATTTTTTCATATGTCTGAAGGCTGCGCGCCTGTCTTCTTCAGAGAAGTTTCTCTTCAAATCCCTTGCCCAGCCTGCGGTGGGATCCCTTGTTCTATTCTTGCTAAGGCGTTTGAGTTCTCTGTGGATTCTGGTTATTAAACCTTTGTCAGAGACATAACCTGCAAATATCTTCTCCCATTCTGAGGGCTGTTTGCTTGCTTTACTTACTGTGTAAAAGCTTTTTAGGCTTTTTAGGCTGTGCAGAAGCTTTTTAGTTTGATCAGGTCCCAGTAGTATATTTTTGAAGCTGCTTCAATTGCCCAGGGGGTCCTCCTCATAAAATACTCACCCAGACCGATTTCTTCAAGGGTTTTCCCTGCACTCTCCTCTAGCATTTTTATAGTTTCATGTCTTAAGTTCACACATTTGATCCAGTGAGAGTCTATCTTAGTTAATGGTGAAAGATGTGGGTCCAGTTTCAGTCTTCCGCAGGTTGCCAGCCAGTTCACCCAGCACCATTTGTTAAATAGGGAATCTTTTCCCCACTGAATGTTTTTAATTGGCTTGTCAAACTAAATAACGGTAAGTAGCTGGATTCATCTCTTGGTTCTCTATTCTGTTCCAGATATCTACTTCTCTGTTTTTGTGCCAATACCATGCTGTTTTGATCACTATCGATTTGTAGTATAGTCTGAGGTCTGGTAGCGTAATTCCTCCTGCTTTGTTTTTATTTCTAAGTAATGTCTTGGCTATTTGAGTTTTTTTCTGATTCCATATAAAATGAAGTATTGTTTTTTCAAGATCTTTAAAAATATGACAGTGGAGCTTTTATAGGGATTGCATTGAAATTATATATTGCTTTGGGTAGTATGGACATTTTAACAATATTGTTTCTTCCCAGCCATGAGCATGGTATGTGTTTCCATTTGTTAATATTTTCAGCTATTTCTTTTCTTTAGTGTTTCATAGTTCTCTTTATAGAGATCTTTCACGTCCTTTGTTAGATAAATTCCCAAATATTTCATCTTCTTTGGCACTACTGTGAATGGGATAGAGTCCTTAACTGTTTTTTCAACTTGACTATTGTTGGTATATATAAAGGCTACCAATTTATGAATGTTGATTTTGTAACCTGAGACGCTGCTGTATTCTGTGATCACTTCTAAGAGTTCTGTAGTAGAGTCCCTAGTGTTTTCCAGATATACTATCATATCATCTGCGAAGAGCGAAAGCTTGGTCTCTTCTGACCCCATATGGATACCCTTGATTGCCTTTTCTTCCCTAATTGCAGTGGCTAAAACTTCCATTACAATGTTAAAAAGCAATGGAGACAATGGGCAGCCTTGTCTGGTTCCTGATCTGAGTGGAAATGATTTCAATTTAACTCCATTCAATATGATATTAGCTGTGGGTTTGCTGTAGATTGCCTCTATCAGTTTAAGAAATGTCCCTTCTATACCGATTTTCTTAAGTGTTCTGATCATGAAGGGATGCTGGATATTATCAAAAGCTTTTTCTGCTTCGATTGAGAGAATCATATGGTCTTTGTTTTTTAATTTGTTTATGTGCTGAATTACATTTATAGATTTACGTATATTGAACCAGCCTTGAGACCCTGGGATAAAACCGACTTGGTCATGATGTATAATTTGTTTGATGTGTTGCT
Organism: Nycticebus coucang; assembly: GCF_027406575.1. NCBI lineage: Eukaryota > Metazoa > Chordata > Mammalia > Primates > Lorisidae > Nycticebus > Nycticebus coucang. Next base: position 81,051,139 of record NC_069786.1, read on the forward strand.
GGATTCTGTTTGTTAGGATCTTGTTGAATATTTTTGCATCTATATTCATTAGTGATATCGGTCTATAATTTTCTTTTCTTGTTGGGTCTTTTCCTGGTTTGGGGATCAGGGTGATGTTTGCTTCATAGAACGTGTTGGGTAGTCTTCCTTCTTTTTCTACCTTTTGGAACAGGTTGAATAATATAGGTACTAATTCCTCTTTAAAGGTTTGGTAGAATTCTGACGTGAAACATCTGGTCCCGGGCTTTTCTTTTTAGGGAGGTTTTGTATGGTTGGTGCTATTTCCGAACTTGATATGGGCCTGTTCAACATTTCCACTTGATTCTGGCTAAGTCTGGGAAGGTGACGTGCTTCCAAGTATCAGTCAATTTCCTTTAGATTTTCATATTTCTGAGAATAATGTTTCTTGTAATATTCATTAAGGATTTTTTGGATTTCTGAGGAGTCTGTTGTTATTTCATTTTTGTTTTTCTGATTGATGAGATTAGAGATTTTACTCTTTTTTCCTGATTAGTTTGGCCAAAGATTTATGTATTTTATTGACCTTTTCAGAAAACCAGCTTTTTGTTTTATTGATCTGTTGTATTATTCTTTTTTTCAATTTCATTAATTCTGCTCTTTTTGGTTATTTCTTTTCTTCTACTGGGTTTGGGGTTGGAATGTTCTTCCTTTTCCAGTTGCTTGAGATGTCCCATTAAGTTGTTAACTTCCTCTGTTTCTGTTCTCTTGAGGAAGGCTTGCAGTGCTATAAATTTCCCTCTTAGAACTGCCTTTGCGGTGTCCCAGAGGTTCTGATAGTTCCTGCCATCATTGTTGTTTTGTTCCAAAAAATTGGCAGTTTACTTCTTAATCTCATCTCTGACCCAGCTATCATTCAGCATAAGGTTATTTAACTTCCATGTTTTTGTATGAGGATGCAGATTCTTGTTGTTACTCAGCTAGAGTTTTATTCCATGGTGGTCTGAGAAGATGCATGGAATAATTTCTATTCCTTTAAATTTACGGAGGTTAGACTTGTGACTTAATATGTGATCGATTTTGGAGTAAGTTCCATGGGCTGATGAGACGTATGTGTATTCAGTTTTTTTGGGATTAAATGTTCTGTGGATGTCTGCTAAATCCAAATGTTGGGTGGTTAGATTTAAATCTAAGATTTCTTTGCTCAGCTTCTTGTTGGAGGATTGATCCAACACTGCCAAAGGAGTGTTGAAATCTCTGACTATTATGGAGCTGGAGGAAATCAAGTTGCTCTAGTCAGTTAGAGTTTCTCTTATAAATTGAGGTGCATTCTGGTTGGTTGCATAGATATTAATAATTGAGATCTCATCATAGTGAGTATTACCCTTAACAAATATGAAGTGACCATTCTTGTCCTTCCTTACTTTTGTTGCTTTAAAGCCTATTGTATCTGCAAATAAAATTGCAACACCTGCTTTTTTCTGATTACCATTTGCCTGAAATACAGATGACCATCCTTTCACCCTGAGTCTGTATTTGTCTTTTAATTTTTTTTTAATTTTTTTTTTTTTTATTAAATCATAACTGTATACAATGATATGATTATGGGGCATCATACACTCACTTCATAAACCATTTGACACATTTTTATCACAGTGGTTAACATAGCCTTTCCGGCGTTATCTCAGTTACTGTGCCAAAACATTTATATTCTACATTTACCAAGTTTCGCAAATACCCCTGTAATATGCACCACAGGTGTGATCCCACCGATTCCCCTCCCTCTACCCATCCCCCCCTTTCCCACTTCCCCCTATTGTTAAGTTGTAGCTGGGTTATAGCTTTCATGTGAGAGTCCCAAATTAGTTTCATAGTAGGGCTGTGTACATTGGGTATTTTTTCTTCCATTCTTGGGATACTTTACTAAGAAGAATATGTTCCAGCTCCATCCATGTAAACATGAAAGTGGTAAAGTCTCCATCTTTCTTTAAGGCTGCATAGTATTCCATGGTATACATATACCACAATTTATTAATCCATTCGTGGATCGATGGGCACATCGGCTTTTTCCATGACTTAGCAATTACAAATTGGGCTGCAATAAACATTCTGGTACAAATATCTTTGTTATGATGTGATTTTTGGTCTTCTGGGTATATGCCCAGCAGAGGAATTACAGGATTGAATGGCAGATCTATTTTTAGATCTCTGAGTGTTCTCCATATATCTTTCCAAAAGGAATGTATTAATTTGCATTCCCACCAGCAGTGCAGAAGTGTTCCCTTTTCTCCGCATCCACGCCAACATCTCTGGTCTTGAGATTTTGTGATATAGGCTAGTCTCATTGGAGTTAGATGATATCTCAAAGTAGTTTTGATTTGCATTTCTCTGATGATTAAAGATGATGAGCATTTTTTCATATGTCTGAAGGCCGTGCGCCTGTCTTCTTCAGAGAAGTTTCTCTTCAAATCCCTTGCCCAGCCTGCGATGGGATCCCTTGTTTTTTTCTTGCTGATGCGTTTGAGTTCTCTGTGGATTCTGGTTATTAAACCTTTGTCAGAGTTATACCCTGCAAATATCTTCTCCCATTCTGAGGGCTGTCTGCTTGCTCTGCTTACTGTGTTCTTAGCTGTGCAGAAGCTTTTTAGTTTGATCAAGTCCCAGTAGTGTATTTTTGAAGCTGCTTCAATTGCCCCGGGGGTTCTCCTCATGAAATACTCACCCAGACCAATTTCTTCAAGGGTTTTCCCTGCATTCTCCTCTAGTATTTTTATAGTTTCATGTCTTAAGTTTAAATCTTTAATCCAATGAGAGTCTATCTTAGTTAATGGTGAAAGGTGTGGGTCCAATTTCAGTCTTCTGCAGGTTGCCAGCCAGTTCACCCAGCACCATTTGTTAAATAGGGAATCTTTTCCCCACTGAATGTTTTTAATTGGCTTGTCAAAAATCAAATAGCGGTAAGTAGCTGGATTCATCTCTTGGTTCTCTATTCTGTTCCAGATATCTACTTCTCTGTTTTTGTGCCAATACCATGCTGTTTTGATCACTATCGATTTGTAGTAAAGTCTGAGGTCTGGTAGTGTGATTCCTCCTGTTTTGTTTTTATTTCTGAGTAATGTCTTGGCTATTCGAGGTTTTTTCTGATTCCATATAAAACAAAGTAATGTTTTTTCAAGATCTTTAAAATATGACAGTGGAGCTTTAATAGGGAGTGCGTTGAAAGTATATATTGCTTTGGGTAGTATGGACATTTTGATAATGTTGATTCTTCCTAGCCATGAGCATGGTATGTTTTTCCATTTGTTAACATTTTCAGCTATTTCTTTTCTTAGAGTTTCATAGTTCTCTTTATAGAGATCTTTCACGTCTTTTGTTAGGTAAATTCCCAAATATTTCATCTTCTTTGGCACTACTGTGAATGGGATAGAGTCCTTAACTGCTTTTTCAATTTGACTGTTGTTGGTGTATATAAAGGCTACCGATTTATGAATGTTGATTTTGTAACCTGAGACGCTGCTGTATTCCTTGATCACTTCTAGGAGTTTTGTAGTAGAGTCCCTAGTGTTTTCCAGATACACAATCATATCATCTGCGAAGAGCGAGAGTTTGATCTCTTCTGACCCTATATGGATACCCTTGATCGCCTTTTCTTCCCTAATTGCGGTGGCTAAAACTTCCATTACAATGTTGAAAAGCAATGGAGACAATGGGCAGCCTTGTCTGGTTCCTGATCTGAGTGGAAATGATTCCAATTTAACTCCATTCAATATGATATTGGCTGTGGGTTTGCTGTAGATAGCCTCTATCAGTTTAAGAAAAGTCCCTTCTAGACCAATTTTCTTGAGTGTTCTGATCATGAAGAGATGCTGGATATTATCAAAAGCTTTTTCTGCATCAATTGAGAGAATCATATGGTCTTTGTTTTTTAATTTGTTTATGTGCTGAATTACATTTATAGATTTACGTATATTGAACCAGCCTTGAGACCCTGGGATAAAACCAACTTGGTCATGATGTATAATTTGTTTGATGTGTTGCTGGATTCTGTTTGTTAGGATCTTGTTGAATATTTTTGCATCTATATTCATTAGTGATATTGGTCTATAATTTTCTTTTCTTGTTGGGTCTTTTCCTGGTTTGGGGATCAGGGTGATATTTGCTTCATAGAACGTGTTGGGTAGTCTTCCTTCTTTTTCTACATTTTGGAACAGGTTGAGTAATATAGGTACTAATTCCTCTTTAAAGGTTTGGTAGAATTCTGACGTGAAACCATCTGGTCCCGGGCTTTTCTTTTTAGGGAGGTTTTGTATAGTTGATGCTATTTCTGAACTTGATATGGGTCTGTTCAACATTTCCACTTGATTCTGGTTAAGTCTTGGAAGGTGGCGTGCTTCCAAGTATCGGTCTATTTCCTTCAGATTTTCATATTTCTGAGAATAAAGTTTCTTGTAATATTCATTAAGGATTTTTTGGATTTCTGATGAGTCTGTGGTTATTTCGTCTTTGTTGTTTCTGATTGATGATATTAGAGATTTTACTCTTTTTTTCCTGATTAGGTTGGCCAGAGGTTTATCTATTTTATTGACCTTTTCAAAAAACCAGCTTTTTGATTTATTGATCTGTTGTATTATTCTTTTGTTTTCAATTTCATTTAATTCTGCTCTAATTTTGGTTATTTCTTTTCTTCTACTGGGTTTGGGGTTGGAATGTTCTTCCTTTTCCAGTTGCGTGAGATGTCCCATTAAGTTGTTAACTTCCTCTCTTTCCGTTCTCTTGAGGAAGGCTTGCAGTGCTATAAATTTCCCTCTTAGAACTGCCTTTGCAGTGTCCCAGAGGTTCTGATAGCTTGTGTCTTCATTGTCATTTTGTTCCAAAAAATTGGTGATTTCTTTCTTAATCTCATCTCTGACCCAGCTATCATTCAGCATAAGGTTATTTAACTTCCATGTTTTTGTATGGGTATGCAGATTCCTGTTGTTACTCAATTCAAGTTTTATTCCATGATGGTCCGAGAAGATGCATGGAATAATTTCTATTCCTTTAAATTTACTGAGGTTAGACTTGTGACCTAAAATGTGATCAATTTTGGAGTAAGTTCCGTGGGCTGATGAGAAGTATGTGTATTCAGTTTTGTTGGGATGAAATGTTCTGTAGATGCCTGCTAAATCTAAATATTGGATGGTTAGGTTTAAATCTAAGATTTCTTTGCTCAGCTTCTTGCTGGAGGATCGATCCAACACTGCCAAGGGAGTGTTGAAATCTCCAACGATTATGGAGCTGGAGGAAATCAAGTTACTCATGTCTGTTAGAGTTTCTCTTATAAATTGAGGTGCATTCTGGTTGGGTGCATAGATATTAATAATTGAGATCTCGTCATATTGAAGTGACCATTCTTGAAGTGACCATTCTTGTCCTTCCTTACTTTTGATGGTTTAAAGCCTACTGTATCTGCAAATAAAATTGCAACACCTGCTTTTTTCTGATTACCATTTGCCTGAAATATGGATGACCATCCTTTCACCCTGAGTCTGTATTTGTCTTTTAAGTTGAGATGTGACTCTTGTATGCAACAAATATCTGGCTTAAGTTTTTGTATCCAGTCAGCTAACCTATGCCTCTTTAGAGGACAGTTTAAGCCATTCACATTGATGGAGAGTAAGGATAAGTCTGGTGAAGTTTTGGGTATCGAGTTTTTCAAAAGTCCAGTGGGCATTTTTAATCCTTTTGCCAGTGTGGAAATTGGAGTTTGATCCGAAGTTTCTGAGTGAGTTTACTTTTGTGGTATAGGCTTGGGTTGGTCATTATGGAGGATAGGTCTGAGAATATCCTGAAGAGCTGGTTTGGTTCTGGCAAATTTCTTCAACATATGTATGTCATTAAAGTATTTAATTTCTCCATCATAAATGAAACTCAGTTTAGCTGGATACAAGATCCGGGGTTGAAAGTTATTGTGATTTAGGAGTTTAAAAGTCGATGACCACCCTCTTCTGGCTTGAAAGTTTCAGCAGAGAGCTCTGCAGTCATTCTAATATTCTTCCCTTTGAAGGTAATGGTTTTCTTTCTCCTGGCAGCTTTGAGGATTTTCTCCTTCATATTAACTTTAGTGAAGTTAATTATGATATGCCTGGGGGATGTCTTATTCGGGTTGAGTCGTGCTGGTGTTCTGAAGTTGTCCGCTATCTGAATTTCAGAATCTCTAGGCATGTCTGGAAAATACTCTTTCATAATTTCATGCAGAAGGGCCTCTGTGATCAGTGAGGCCACTTCATCTGTTTCAGGAACTCTAATGATTCGGATAGTTGCCTTCTTCGAATTATCCCAGAGCTCTCCAAGAGAATGATCCATTTTTGCTCTCCATTTCTCTTCCTCTTTGAGAGTTTGGGAGCGTTCAAAGGCTTTATCTTCAATGTCAGAAATCCTTTCTTCTGCTTGCTCCATTCTGTTGCTGAGGGATTCTACTCTATGTTTCATATCTTTGAAGGCTGCAAATTCTTGTTTAAGTGTGTCTAAGTCTTTGGTGGTTTTGTCTTTAAATTTGTTAAATTCTTGAGACAACTTTTGAATTTCTCCTCAATTTCCTAATTCCACTTTATTAATCTTATCTGAAATCCAAATTCTGAATTCGATTTCTGACATCTCAGCCAGTTTTTTATGAATAGGATCTTCAATTATATCTGCCATATCTTTCCTTGGGGGGGTTGATCTATTCTGGTTATTCATGTTACTAGAGTTTTTCCGCTGATTCTGCCCCATGGTTGTTTTACTCCCTTTGATTTTTTTCCCGTGGGGCTTTGTCAAGGGCCTGTACAGTGCGGCCTGAGAAACTGGGGCCATGTCTGGTGTGGTGGGGCTAGGTGGTTCTGTCTTGTTTTCAGCTGGTTTCATTCCACCCTTGTGAAACAGATACTCTGGATTGAAGTCTCAGCTATGGAGAAATATCAGCAATTAAGTCACCCTGCCCCCCACAGGCAAACAACTGGAAAAGGAAAATCAAACCTTCCTACCCCCGTGCACCCAGGGCGCCACCTGATTTGTCCTCGGCATTTGGTTCAGTTCAAAAGGTCCAAATCAAAAAAAAAAAAAAAACGTCCAAATCAATTGTGTCAGTCTGTACCTGTCTCAGATGAGAGAGTTTAAGAGGTCTCTGGGAACTGGATCACAGGGGTCTGCTGACTACTCTGGTGTGGCTTGCTCCAGTGCTGCCACCCAGGAGCCACCCAGCCAATAGATCAGTCTGGGAAGGTTGATGCCTCTTTCCCCACCTTGCACCACTGTCACACCCAGTCACTGATAGCCCTGCAGTTGGCTGATCCAGTTGCCTGTGGTGAACTGGTACTCCAGGAGTTTGCACCTGCCTGAATCACAAGGAAGTCTGCCAGGCCACTGTGCTCTGCCTGTCTCTAGCAGGAGGAGGTGAGGCCTGACAATCTCGGGCACTTGACGTAGGTTGGGGGGTTTTCACTTAGGTCCAGTCTTGCCCCTGACTAATGTTACTGACAGAACAGAACAGAACAACTTTGCGGTTCCCCTGCAGGAGAGAAGCTGAATTGAGTTCCAAATCAGCTTGTCTTTGCTCTTGTATTGTCTATAGGCTGACGATCCCCTGAGGGCCAGGTGTGTTTTAGGTTCAGTAAAGCGGACCTCTGGGTCAGCCCTGCCCTAGGAGTTTCCCCGGTTTGGAAGTTGGAGTTGCCTCAGGCAAATCCTATACTCACAGTCTCTGGTTGCCCAGTGAGACAGGGGGTGTGGCTTCAGAATATTCAGTAGTGAGCCATATTGCTAGCAAAAGAGGGCTGCTGTTTTATGCCTCAGGCAACTGCTGCTCTGGTGCAGCTCCCTTTTGGTCAACCATCCTCTCTCTGCTCCTGTGCCCCAGAGTCTGCACTGACTGGCTACAGCCCAGCACTGTCTACACCCCTCGAGCAATCACCCAAGAGTCTGGACCCCTGGGGGACAGGCCTCCAGACCCTGGAGCGAGAGCAGAGGGAAGCGCGGGGAGCGCTGGGAGCCTGGGGTTGTGGGCAGAGAATATACACAGTTTTACACAGTTTTATGCCTGGCTGTATTGTCACCAAAAGATGGCTGTTGCACTGTGCCTCAGGGAACTGCCGCTCCAGTGCGGTCCCCTCTCCTCACTCCCGTGCCCCAGAGCCAGCACTGGCCAGCTGCAGTCGAGGCCCCATCCACACCCCTCGAGAAATCACCCAAGACTCTGAACTCCTGGGGGACTGGCCTCCAGACCTCAGTGTGAGTGGAGGGGAGTGCTGGGAGCTCAGAATTCCAGGTAGAGACTCTATACAGTTTATACAGTTTTATGCCTGGCAGGAGGACACTGTGGCACCCTAGTAGGGGAGGTAGGTCCAGTTTTTAGAGGGTCTCTCCCGTGGAGTGTAGTGGGAGGACCTTTGAACTCTGCCCGATTGTTTGTGGGGTGCTCTGAGCCATTATCATGGGGGAGGGGACTCCCATCTGCTTTGTGATGGATTTTGTACCTTTTGTTTATATCCTTGTGGTTGTAGCTTGCCTCAGTGGGATTGACGTGCGTTCTTCAACCTTTTCTCTTAGTGCAGCTCAAATCCACCAGGTTACTTGCTGAATTTTTGTCCTTTAACTCTCCTACTGGATGGGAGCCTCTGTGGAAAGCTGGCTTCAACCAGCCATCTTGTCTCCGCCCCCTTTAACTTAAATTTTAAAGGAATTATTTAAGTTGATCATATTAAAGACATTTTAGCAAATAAACATGAGGCAATAACAGGGCATCACTTTCAAATATGGCCATAGTTGTGTTGAATATCTACAATGAAAATGAGCATTTTCAATATGAAATAGAAATTAAAGATAAGAATGACTATCATTCTTATGATAGGTAGATAAGATTTGCTGTAATTTTTTTCACTTCTGTTTTTCTTTTTTTAACCTGAAAGACTTCATTCATTGTCTTTATAAGAAACTATAAGATACTAAAATAATTTTTCAAGTTACAAATCAGATACAGAGGCATATCCTTCTGACAAATATGAATCTGGAATATTATAGTTACATATTTATTTAAATTGCAATTGAGACCTCCTATAAGGGTCCCAATTGTACAACTTTCCAAAAAGGAAATGATGTTTTATCAAAATAGTTATTTCTTAATGGTTATGTAGGTTTTCATACCCTAGAGATAAAGGAGAGGACCATAGGAGGATAAGCAATTGAGCAATCATCATCACGAACTTGCCACTGTGCACTTATGTTGGCAGAATTGTACAAACAAGTGAGTGAAGTTTCAGAACCTTGGCGATCAGTGTTTCACAGCCACGTTCATGTCAACGTGTGGCAGCGTCTTGCTAGTGCTGTTCATTATCATTGTTGAGGGTTTTGTGTGCTATCGTAACAGTGTTAGAGCTTGAATTATGGCAAAGAGCAAACATTCACAAAATTTTTGTGTAGCTTGGCAAAAGTGGATGTAAAATCAGGGACATGTTAGTACAAGTTTATAAGAATAATGTCCTGAAGGAAACAGCAGTGTACAAATAGATTACATGTTTTCTGAGGGGAGAGAAAGCGTCCCTGATGAAGAGGGTCAGTAACAAGCAGAACTGAGGCAAACATTGCCAAAATTCATTGAATTGTGCCTTGAAGATGTCAGCTGACTGGAAAGTATAACAGACCAAGTAAACATCAATACACAGTTAGGAAAATCTTTTTTTTTTTTTTTTTTTTTTTGTTTGAGACAGAGTTTCACTTTGTCCCCCTCAATAGAGTGCTGTGGCATCACTGGGAATACAGGCGCCTGCCAGAGTACCCAGCTATTTTCTTATTACAGTTGTTTTTGTTGTTTAGCTGGCCCAGGTCAGGTTCGAACCTGCCAGCCTGGGTGTATGTGGCTAGTGCCCTACCCACTGAACTACAGGCACCACCTTAAGCAATTCTCTTGCCTCAGCCTCCCAAGTAACTGGGACTACAGGTACCCATCCTAATGCCTGGTGTAGAGGAAGGGACACCATGCTTGCAAAGGACAGTTACTGATTCTTATCACATTAAAAGGACGTTCTGAGAACAGGACAGTCTCCTGGCCAGCCTAGAGATGTTTTGTGACTTGGGGCAATCCCCCAAGTAACACAGTGTTCCCCTATGAGATAAGATCAGTCACTCACTAGTAAGCATGTGATAAACATTGATGCTTAGTACTCTTCATGAAGGTTGTGGTGAAAGAACGCATGGGGAAAGAACATGTGAGGAGAGCATGTGGCAATCCTTATGCATGCAGCCCTCCTAAGTAATCACCTCAACTCTCCACACCTGTTGTGTATGTCAATTACCTTAACTAACCACACCTATTGTATATAACCTTAATAAATAGCCATTGTGGAGGGGGCTCAGGGCTACCCTGCAACTAATGTTAGCCTGCCTCCCGCAAGCTTGTACTTCTAATCCGTGTCACGTCTGGTTCCTTCCTGCGATGACCGAGACCAGTGCCATAGGAGTTGTGGCAGCCTGGCATTTTTTTTTTTTTTTTTTAATGACAAGGTTTCGCTCTGGCTCAGGCTGGTCTCGAACTCCTGAGCTCAGGCAACCCACCCATCTCAGCCTTCCAGAGTGGTAGGATTACAGGTGTGAGCCACTGTGCCCAGCCCAGTTGGAAAAATCTTAAATGAAAATCTTGGCTAACAACTCATGGCTCTTGTATTACAACAATGCAACGGCTCACACAGCACTGTGTGAGGGAGTTTGTAGCTAATAAACAGGTAACTATATTGGAACACCCTCCCTACTTACCTTGTCTGACCTCCAGTGACTTTTTTCTTTACCCAAAGATAAAGGAAATATTAGAAGGAAGACATTTTAATGACATTCAGGATATCAAGGGTAATATAATGACAGCTCTGATGGCCATCCCCAAAAAGAGTTCCAAAATTGCTTCAAAGGGTAGACTAGCCACAGGCCTTGGTGGATACTTTCCCAGGGGGAATACTTTCCCAGTGACCAGAGTGATATTCAGCAAAGAAGTAAGTATCATTTTTTTCTAGAAGGAGTTCGCAAATTTAATTGTCAGACCTCATATGTAATAGTCTATAAAAAACCTTAGTCATGTTAACAATACATTAATATGTAATAAATATATTACATAAATATATTCTTAAATTAATACCAAAGTTATAAGAAAGTTAAATATATTCTTAAATTAATATCAAAATTATAAAAAAGTTAATGCAAGAGAGTGCATAAAGGACTTGATTTATATTATGCCTATATTATATTTTTAGTAATATGTATTTATAAGGCAGAATATGATCCTTTATCAAAATTTAAACTCATGCTTTTTTTCTTTTATTGAGACAGAGTCTTTTTGTTGCCCTTAGTAGAGTGCCATGGTGTCATACTTCACAGCAACCTCAAACTCTTGGGCTCATGATTCTCTTGCCTCAGCTGGGACTACAGGCACCCTCCACAATGCCCGGCTATTTTTTGTTGTTGTTGTTGTTTGTTGTTTAGCAGCCCTGGGCCAGGTTTGAACCCTGGAGCTTGTGGCCGGCACCCTAAACACTGAGCTAACAGCCCCCAGCCTAAATTCATGCTTTTGTTTGAAGCACCTTCTGGGCTTTACACTGTAATGTGAAGATCCTTCATGAATGTTTCAGAGAGAAAGCTGCTGCACTTGGAGGTATGACTCAGAGCACCTAAACGAATTAAAAGCAAGTAAAGAAACCAAAATATCAAATTGGATCTGGTCACAGACCATTCAGAGCTAGATTTGTGCAAATGTATGTTTGAGAGTTTAAATGTTATGGTAGACAGAAAGTACAAATTGAAAAGTAGGGGTCTATTTTTAGTGCACCATCTGGTGGAACTTTCATGTTACTGTAATAGGAAGAAAGGAAGGGTAAACTAAATCAAGAGTCATTTCATTTCACTTCTTGGGATCTGGTCTGTATATAACATTTAATTTCCTACATGGGTACTCTGTCTGCAAAATTTTTTTTTGATGTACTATTGTTTAGCTACTGTCATATTTGTAGAGGAGAAATGCTTTATTATTATTAAGTTTTATTATCCCAATTTATAAAGATACAGTCTACTCTGAGATAAATAAGAGTAAATTTCACATTTCTATTATTAATCTGTAGCGTGTTTAAGAATCAGGGATAAAGCATTAATATTGAATCATAGTATGAAAACAAAACTGGTATTTTCATTTAGAACTTCAAAGTTTACAACAAAAATTGTTGGTTCACTATACATTGCATATGCTATTATATTGCAGTTTTTTTCTACGCAACCACCTGTTCTTTTCCAAATATAAAATGTTAGATAACTTAGTAAAACAAAAATGTGCCTGTTGTTGTTATAGTATGCTGTAATTTCCATTGTTGTTAAAGCATTTCTCTATTTTTTATTCATTTTCTTAAATGGAAAAATTAAAGAGATTTATGAAGGTAAAAACATATCCTTATACAAGTGTAGTCCAAATTTCTACTTAATAACTAGAGCAGAGAGTTTATTTAATCAATATTGCATAGTAGTTAAAATCATGGGTTCTAGAACCAGGATGTATGATTCCCATTTGACTCTGCCACTCATTGTTTGACGTTAGACAAATCTCTAATCCTCTTAATACCTTAGTTTTCTCTTCTGTAATTGGTATTATCATGATGATACCTGTGTCATAGGATTAATAAAAGTTTTAAATGAGTTATTATTTCTGAACACTTAGAATAATAGAGTGTGTAATTAGCACTTATTATACATTATAAACACATTATAAAAGATTTATTGTCAGCATGATTTTTTTTTTTGCTGTTTTTGGCTGGGGCTGGGTTTGAACCTGCCACCTCCGGCATATGGGGCCTGTGCCCTACTCCTTTGAGCCACAGGCACCACTCTTCATGATCTATTATTATCTAGTTGAATATTTTTTTATTATGGTTATTATTGTTACTACTGATATTATCCAGTTTAATCAATTGCTTTTACAACTGAGCTAGGAGGGTGACTTGATGGTTGATTATCTAGATTGGGTAAGACATTTTAATTAAAGAAAAAAATGAGGAGGACAAAAACAGTATTCTTGGGAATTAGATTCAAACTTTTTTTTTTTCTGATGCTATCATAGAAAACAAAAATGTTCTACATTTTCTCTTCTGGTCCTTTAAGAAGTCAAAACAAATACACACATGCTCACGTAGAGTTCTTAACAAACATTGATCTTTAGGTTTCAAGAAAAAATCTAAATCCCCTGGAAGAAGTAATATATTGTATTACAACATGAAAATAAACCTCAGAAAAATAATTTCCACTAAGAAAAAATGGTAGCTCCAAGCATGGGGTCTGTGGGCCACACAGGCCCTGAGATCCAAGTCAAAGGAGACTTTGATTTCCTCAAATCATAGCTTATTCTTTTATTTAAATGTTATTAAATGCAGTAAAGCAGGTAGTTAAAAATAGAAGGTTTCATAGGTTCAGATCTTAGATTTATCATTTATTACCTGAGTGATACAATTTACTTAATCATTCTGAGTTTTTTTCCTCATCTATAAAATAGGGATGACTAGAGTACCATCTTCACACATAACACAACATGTATAAATGAAAATTGAATAAACTGAACTATATAGTGCAATGTCTAACACAGTATAATTTCTCAGTATTTCACATCAGCCCACATGGATATAAATTGATAGTTTATTTTGGACATTATTACTATAGGAAAACATAGCCTTTTAAAAAAGATAATCTTTCATTAATTTGAATTGCTCAAGTTCAAAAATATACAGGAAATTTGGGACATGAAGCTACTCATCTCTATGTCTGTACATTCTTATAAAAATTTCCCTGGGTAATTAGTTTCAAGAAATATTGCTGAGTTTGCATATCAGTGTCCTTAACAGCACACTGAGAATAATTAAATACAGCTCAGAGACAGGTTCCCTTATCACAGATTTATATTAATACATTAATTAACATAAAATATCATTAATTTAGTGCTTGCCAAATGACACTGAGAACCGTCAGTTTTACATACTGCCAAGTTTCTCATCTCCTAGGATCTCTCTATCCCTTATCAGTGACTAAATATAGAACAAGCCTTTTCTGCCCTCCTGGAATCTTCAATTTCAAAGTCACCTGACTACTCTGAATTCTAAGACTCAAGTGAATAAAATTTTGCCAATTTATCCCAGAAAAAAAGAATTTTTTTTGATGGATTGATCATGTTTTCCTGTTTATTGCTGGAATCTATTGCTTTACTATCATCATATCACCTGAAGAGCCTTTCTCTAACCACGCGTTGAACTCCTTTCCTGTGGTACCGCCAGTGGAACTTGCATATGAGTTTTCAATTTTCTCTAGTATATATAATTTTACCAATCCCAAAGTGTTAACTATAGCTGTTTGAGATTTAATGACTAAAATTCTACTTCCCTGGTCAATGGATACTTTATTACAAATAGGGCTGAAAATTGTGCTTAAAAGCATTAGCAGGCTGTGTGGTGGTGGTAACTGGGATTAACTGTGGGCCTGGAATCAGGGTCATGGACTTTAGTTCTGCATCTGTCACTTCAATTTTTCTTTTTCTTCAGCAAGGCATTTAATTTCACTGAGGTTCAGTTTCCTCAGATTAAATGTGATAATTATACTGGAAAGGTTATTCTAGGGCAAAGATTCTTATAGGGTGATCTTGGAATCCCTTGCAGATCTTAGAGACAGGTTTGCAAGGTCTGTGAGGTTAAGATTATTTTCATATTAACCCTAAAACATATTTGCCCTTTTCACTCCAACTCTCTCCCTAATGTACAGTGGGATTTTCCAGCGGCAGACATGTAATATCACAACAGACTGAATGCACAAGCAACTATGAGAACTCAGCTGTCTTCCACCTAGCCAGAAATTAAAGAAAGACATTTGCAAAAATGTACACCAATATCATTTCATTGTTTTATCTCTTAAAAATGTAATAATTTTCGTCAAAAATAATTCTGTTCATATCTCTTGCCCAGAGGTACATTGCATTGACAAATGGCTAACAAATATTTGAAAAAATTCTCATTGTCCCTGATCATCAGAGAAATGCAAATCAAAACCACCCTGAGATATATAACTCCAGTGAGAATAGCCCACATCACAGTCTTGTAGATGCTAGTGTGGATGTGGAGAGAAGGGAACACTTTTACACTGCTTATGGAACTGCAAACTAAAGCAACTTTTTTGGAGGGAAGTATGGAGTATCCTTAACTCAAATTAGACCTCCCATTTGGTCCTGCAATCCCATGACCAGGCATCTACCCAGAAGAAAAAAAAAAAAATTCTTTTATCATAAGGACATTTGCACTAGACTGTTTATTGCAGCTCAATTTGCAATTGTCAAAACGTGGAAACAACCTAAATGCCCACCAACTCAGGAATGGATTAACAAGCTGTGGTATATGTATACCATGAAATACTATTCAGCCATTAAAAAAGATGGAGACTTTGCATTTTTTGTATTAACCTGGATAGAGGTGAAACACATTCTTCTTAGTAAAGCATCACAAGAATGGAGAAGTAAGAATCCAATGACCCAATTCTTACATGAAGGCAGTAGATGATCTAATATAAGAGCTGGGGCAGGGGAATTGAGGTAGTGGGGAGAGGGGAAGAGAGGGGGTTGGGGGAGTCACAGTGTATGGCACCATGGGACACCATTACAAGAGGGACTTTACCTAACTGCAATCAGTGTAACCTAATTCTTTGTACCACCAATGAATCCCAAATGATAAACAAAAAAAGTAATTATTTTCATCAAATCGTGATATTAACCTAAGGTTTTATTGTTATTTTAAATGCGTTATTAGATATTTTAAGCTTATCTCAGTTTTAATTTTGATATTACAAATACTGTTTGATATAATCCTCAGAAACAAATGTTCTTTATGATTACTGATAATTACTATGAGCGCAAAGGGGTTCTGAGACACTGAGGAGTTTTGACAAATGCTGTTTTGAGGGTTAAATGAAATATTATCTCCTGGAATAAATCCATGCAGCATGGGCATTCAGTAAAAGTTTCTCAAATTATATTGATTATGGTAAGGCAATGAATAATAATTTAGTATGCTATTATGTACATGTTTCCGGTCCTTATAATTTGTTAAATGATACAATATAAATATGCAAAAAAGGGAAAAGAATCCTCAAGTGTATTTTCTGTAGCGAGTAGAGATTGATCTGTATATAGGTTTTGATGACATTTTGACATGATTTTTTTTGTGTGTGAAAGTTTAGACCCCATGGGTTTTGTTATTTCCTGGGACTGCTAAGGCACAACAAGATAGTAATTCCTTTTAGAATGCTGTCACATTTTATATAGCAATAAAAATATACTCAAATTATTTAACAAATGATACATGCAAAAATATAACATAGATCATACACTTCCGTTTGAATTTTATACCACATAAATTTAGTATTCCGTTCATTCATGTAGTCACCCATTTATTTGTCCTTTTATTCAACATATATGTATTGATGACCTGTTATATGTTAGGCACTGTGATCATTTCTGGGATGCAGTGGTACTCAAGACAGTTCTTGCACTCATCAACATTACAGTTATACTAAATATAACATCAACTAAAAAGAACATGATGGGGTGGCACCTGTGGCTCAAGGAGTAGGGTGCCGGCCCCATAGACCTAGGGTGGTGGATTCAAGCCAGGCCCCAGCCAAAATGGCAAAAGAAAAATAGAAAAAAAGAAAAGAAAGGAAAGAAAATGAGCATACCAAATGTAACTATTGATTCTCTAACTTGCTACCAAATTCTCTTAAAAGAGAAGTACCCTTTTTTAAATTTTCAATTACACCTCTGGAAACCATGCATATCGTGAAGAAAGCATATTAAGAAGTAAGGAGAATGAGCTTAGGTGAGGAACAGCAGATGATTGCAAGCTAGCAAATGATGCTCTTTTGAAAAGCATGAACACAAGAAAAAAAATATGACTGCAAAGATTCTGTGTGTTTGCAATAATTAGCCAGGTGTGGCCCTGCTGGTAGTGCTTGGCAGAATTATCTATAAAACAGAAATGGAAAGTTTGCAGAGGATTCTAATTTAAATAGAACAGCTATTCTGTGTAAGGAAAAGTGTAAATGGAGAAAAGTGTAAATAACAGCTGGCAGTAGTTACGCGTCTCAAAAACCCAAATAGTGTTCCATTTTGAATGTAGGTTAAAGTAGATACACTATGCCAGTGCTTTCTTTAGGATATGGAATCCTATATAAAAAGGACCTGGTGTGATTATATGTTCCACAAAATGTAGGTGCCCTTGGTCGAATGACTTGATAAAACTATCATGAACTACTGTGAAAACTTTATTATTTCAGAAGTGTTTTTTGTCAATTAACTGTACTTCTATTCCTGTATCAGTTTTTGAAAGTCCATCCCTATATCTGTTAACAGGAAAAATAAGTCTCATAACCATCTCCATTCCATAAGTAGCAATATATCATACTAGTCTTTAAATACAAAATGATAGTGCCATGTGAAAAGCACTTGAAAATTTATATTCTTTCATTTACGGTAAATAGCACTTGTAGATTAACATGTTCTAAGCTTTAGAAATATGAATCAACATATATGCCACTTATTTTTCAGAAAAATATGCAACTTCCATTTCTCTAACTTATATGATCAAGCACATTTATGTTTTATAACGATTGTTATTCTTATAAAATGTGATCCTTAATGATAAGTATTTGGCTTGTCATTGTTTAGTAAGCAAGGTTTGAACAATCTCAAATTACATTAGGAAGCATCTTTAATTTTGATAATTTCCAAATTTAAGGAAAAAAAAACAATTGACAATCTGCTTGATTGTGAAGTTTGGAAACTTGAAAATTGTTCTTTTTTTTTTTTTTTCCTTTTCTTGTAGATTACAGCACTCTCAAAAAACCAAATTAACGATTGTGGAAAAGTCATAGATTCACAGAACCTCAGCACTGAAAGGAAGTCACAATCCCTTAGTTGAATGGTCTAATGATCATGGTTTGCTTGATACTCTGTATTACTGAATACTTTTGGTGACAGAAATTTTGTTACTCTCTTAGACCTTCAGTTCTGTCTTGATGTGTCTGATTGTCATATCTTACACACTTAGCTAAGGCATTTTCTCTTTAAACACAGGGGCTCTGGTAAATTTTTTTGTTTTTTTGCCTTCTAGAAGCGGGATTTCATCAGCTCTCAAAAAGGAGTACAGACTTTTTTTCTTTTGATAGTCACATAATAAATAAAAATATTTTCCTCTGATTTTAGTTGTTGTTTTGTTAACAAATAAAACTTTAGTGTTTGACTTTCCTGATACCTGCCATTTTTAAAACATCCATGATAGTGGGTGACACCTGTGGCTCAAAGGAGTAGGGTGCCAGGCTTATATGTCAGAGGTGGTGAGTTCAAACCCAGCCCTGGCCAAAAACTGCCAAAAAAAAAAAAAAAAAAAGAAAAATTCCTGATAGTCATTTTCAGTGGTCCATGATTACATGCATCATGCATGAATTTTCAAAATTCATCTTTCTTTTTCTTTTTTTTTCAATCAGGGGCCCGAGAAAATCTCTGGGTAGCACTCCTGAGTATGCTTTGAACTTCCCTCTGTTTTTAAAATTTTATCCTTGGGATAAATTTACATTGTGTGTTTAGAATTATAGTTTTTGTTTGTTTGTTTGATACAATAGAATTAGACAGGAATTTTTTACAGGAATGTGTTTTCTAACATTTGAAGCCCATGCCTTTATCTGTTCTTCCTGCCATCTCATACCTATATGGAGAGATTTGCTTCTGGATTCTTGTAGAATTGACTAGCCTAAATAATAACTTCCAATGAAAACATTTTTCCTACTGACAGTAAAATAGAAATACTGTGTCATATATTTCATCATTATAGCGCAATTTAGCTGTGATTCTCGAATAAAACTAAATTTATTTTCCTGCTATTTAAGAATATTGGAATTTCATCTCGTATCTGGACGCTCAGGAATGTACATTGCAACACACAACATAACCTCTGTTAATTGGCTTTAATTCCCATTATATTCTACTTGAAAAACAATGGTAAACATATGAAGGAAATAGGAATGGTTTTGTTATAGCATCTCACTTTAATATCTGCTTGAAGTTCAGTTGTATATGAAAGTTAAATTATTTTCATTGTGGTACCCAATTTATGTGCAGCTTTTCTGGCATAGGCGATCCTTTCCTCCAGCCATTTTGACTTTACTTTGCTCAGCATTTTGAGGTAGATGACTCTTGGGCATAAGTTATATTCTGAGTTCCTTATGGAAGAATCCTTGTTCTTAAAGCTTCTTTCAAGGAAGGCTTCATTAAGTTATTCCTTGATTTTCTTCTGTGCATTTGAAAGAAATATATGTTCATGTTTTTTTTTTTTTTCTGGCACCTTATTTTATTTCAAAGTATTACAAATATTTTAGGATACATGGATCACTTTTATAATGCTTGAATAATTTTTATAAGTATGCCTACCACCAAGATACTGTTCACTGTACACATGAGGTAGGTATTCGTACATCTGCTCTTCCCCCGCCCCTTGTGTCATTTCCTTTGAGTTTTATTACATACTACATACATTTCCTTTGAGTTTTATTACATATATTCACTGCTAAATTGGAACTAAGTGATGACAGATGTCACAGAACCTCAGCATTGGAAGGAAGTCACAATCCCTTAGTTTAATGGTCTAATGATCATGGTTTGCTTGATACTCTGTATTACTGAATTACTTTTGGTGACAGAAATTTTGTTAATCTCTTAGACCTTCAGTTCTGTCTTGATGTGTCTGATTGTCATATCTTACACACTTAGCTAAGGCATTTTCACTTTAAACATAGGAGCTCTGGTAATTTTTTTTGTTAAATTCTTAGCTTAAACTGCTTTCTAGTTACATACATGTGTCATCACTTAGTTCCAATTTAACAGTGAATATATGTCATGTTTGTTTTTCCATTCTTTAGTTACTTCTCTTAGGATAATGGTCTCCAGTTTCATCCATATTTTTTCAAAAGGCATTAAATCATCTATTTTCATAGATGATTGCACAGTATACATATGCCATATTTTGTTAATCCATTCCTGAATTGATGGGCATTTGGGTTGATTCCACGTTTTCAACTGAGTTGTACTGCAATAAATATTTAAGTGCAAGTATCTTTTTGATAAAATCACTTCTTTTCCTTTCAGTAAAAACCTAATAGTGGGATTGATGGTTCAAATAATTGGTCTACTTTTAGTTCTTTGAGGAATCCACATTCCTCAAAGAGGAAGAGATTGTACTAATTTGCAGTCTCTGAAACAGTGTGTAAGCATTTCTTGCTCTCTGTATCCATGCAAGCATTTATTGGTTTTTGGAATTCTTAATAAAAGACATTCTGGTGAAATTTCATTGTGCTTTTAATTTGCATTTCTCTGATAATAAGTTAGGTTCGTATGCTTATTGGCCATTTGCCTATTTTCTTTTATAAGGGTTCTATTCATGTCTTTCGCCCACTTTTTGATGTGATTATTTGATTTTTTTCTTGCTGATCTCCTTGAATTTGTTGGAGATTTTGATTATTATCCCTTTATCAAATGTACAGCTTGTAAGAATTCTCTTACATTCCATAGGTGGTCTAAATTTTCTCTGCTGATTATTTCCTTGGCTGTGCAGAAGTTTTTTAATTGAATCAAGCCAAATTTATTTAGCTTTGTTGTTGCTGTGATTGTCATTGGCAGCTTCTTCATAAATTCTTTGCCTAGTCTGATATTTAGAATAATTTTTCCTACATTTTCTTTTAGAAGTCTTGTTTTCATGCCTTACAAAGAGCCCTTAGCCTATAGCACATGCCTGTTGAGGAGAAATGGCCTCTCACCAAATTCTTAGCTTAAACTGCTTTCTAGTTGCATTAGGTGAGGTAGGTCAGGGCCAGAAGCATCTGAATGGAAGACATATGGCTCTTTGTACTCTCATGGCACTGTCCTTTAAGGAGAGCCCCATATGGAATTTTCCAGCTCCAGAATCATTCAAGTTCTCTCCAATATTTTGTCTTTTCTGCAGGGCTTGGGCTTCTGGGTTGGGAAAACCTTCAATAAACTTGGTAGCCTGCTAGTCACTGAAGGCTCATGAAAGGGAGAAAGGGATTCTCTATTAGCCTTTCACTTGGCCCCAAGCCTCTGTAAGTTTGATTCTTGCCAACATCTTTTTTCCTTTATCTTTTTGCTTCTCTGCGTTTCAGTTTTCCTCTGTGAAATCCTCACAGACTCTAGCACCTCTCTCTAAGATCTATACCTGAACTGAATCTCTTCTCTTTTATCTGAAATTGTATCTTCCCTTCAAGATGGCCTGGACAGTGATGTCTCTGGTTGACCATCTTCCCCCTCCATAGGATTTTTTTAAAGTTAAATATGCAGTTTCTTATTTCCATGGTGCAGCAGAGTTTTCTAGTTTATTTATTTATTTATTTATTTTTTGGCCTTATGAAATATGTTTTTTTCAGATTATAAAATCTTATTAGAATGATAACTGATCTTTTATTTGGATAACTCAGTTCTCATTTTTCTCCCATCACTTTGTCTTGACGTGATTTAACAAATAAAAATCTTGGCAATGTCATTTTAGCATCCAGTCATGGCTAAGATATATTCAACATAACAACTATTCATTAGCGCTTGTCCTCCGAAGGTGTCTTCTCTAAATACTTTATGAAACAAAGAACCTGAATTTCTTTGCCTTAAACTAAAAAAAAAAATAAAATAAAAATTTAATGAAAAAATATATTCCTTTCGGTAATAGAAGAGGGACATAAATGAAATTACTCATTAAATTAATTTAATGAGTCATTTCATGAGCTTTGTTTTGTTTTTTGGTTATGATTTAATGAGTTCTCATCATCCATTTTAGGAAGGATCTTAACAAGTTTATACAAATGTGCTACTCTCTGTTTTTTTATATGACTGCTAATTGCCAACTTTTTCTTATAAATCTAATTTTGTTAGATTGTTAGAAGAGTAGCAGTTGAAAACTGCTCTGCACTCCATTGTCCTATAGTTGATTTTGCTACATTTTACAAAGAGAATGAAAGATGTACTTAGAGTAGTCATTATTCTTCTCAAGAGCAAAGAAAGGAACATTTTAGTTGCCTACCTTACAACAACTGCCCACCCTCATACTGCCTCATCCTCAACATTTTCAACTAATTTTGGGATTGTGAGTGGGAGGAAGTTCCATTGCACTCTCTTGTTTGTTTAGGTAGAAGCAAGTGACCATCTAATGAAAGACTCTGGGCCAGGTTGAAGGGGAGAAAGAGAGTGAGACTGAGGAGGGGTGTGAGGAGAGACAGATAATGGTTTTATTTTTGTCCATAGAATGTAATGATTTTTGTTAGATAATTTTCTGGACTGCAATGGCCATCTTCCACTTCTGAGATGAACTAAACCATAACCTGAGGGTGACAGGCTGAAAGAAATAACTGGCATTCTTGATGATGTAATTGTCCCATCCTTTGAGCTGTCCTACTTTAGTAATTAAATACTTACTGTATTCTGAAAGAATAAATCACATTATTGCTTTAAAATGTTTTGATTCAGGTCTTATACTTGTAGTGAAACAGACAACATTTCATCCTATGATTAAAGTGCTTCAATTTCTTTAACCCCTTTCATTCACCTGTGATTGGAGCTTCCATTTTATTAAAATTTATTTCCTTTAAAGTTTAATTTTATACTTATTTCATTCTCTTCTTCCTGCAAGTAGAGAAGATGATACACTAAAAATAACAGGATAGTAAATTGAAAGAAAAGAGTTGGTATGATCTTCTATGCAGCATGTTATAGGAATCAAGAAATAGAAAGCAATTGAATTTGTATCACTGAAGGCATCCTATTTCAAATCACTGGCCAATATGCTAAATGTATGTCACATCACACTAAATATGTATTATTTCCTAAAAATTTTTCTATAATTTTCCAGAGTATTAAATAAAAAAATCACCATTAAAATTATTTTAATAATTTTATACCCCAGAATCCAGTAATGCAAAATATATCACTCTACTTTTTTTCTAAAACCCAAGCTTAATCTTTATCTTGGGCTTCCATTTTGCTTGATAGCTGGAAACTTTTTAAATTCTTCCCAGAAAATCCACCACTCCAAGGACATTCTCTGAGAATATAGTGCATTTTAGAGTTAGGCTTAGTCCAATTCAGACTTTTCTCTTCTTATCTATTTTGTTGTTTTTGTAGAACCTGCAATGCCTGTGGTTTTTATAGTATTATGAATTTCATGAAGGATTGTGTCCACACTCATTCTGTGGTGGCATCCTTTGAGAAACAATTAACCTACCATGGAGTTTAATCATGAGCACCTCTCCACAGTGGTTCTTGTCAAGATATCCATTGTCTTCTTGCACTCTCAGTGATACTCAACTGCATTTGTTTAATGTAATTTTCAGATTCCTTAGTGCCACTGGCTTGCCTTCAATACCTCCTATACCCTTTTAACGTTCCAAGGGACAGTTCACTCCTCAGGTAGGGTATTCAAGGACATCAACAAGACTTTCTGTTCTTAACGTTGCATGCAGTGGTCTTAGTTCAGGCTAGAACTCAAAATAGATATGCAAGACTATCTCCTATACTTTTTGAAGTCCAGAAAATATTTTTTAAAAATAGAGACAGTTTATACACCACTAAATATTTATAACATTTAAAATGTTTATAAGAGGTGAGTTGAAAATCCTTCTTAATAATCAACATATTTGAATACAATCAAGTAGAAACTTTTAAAACCTTAGTTTTGCCACTACTAAAAGCATTTGGAATATAATGTTTGTTTTCTAAGAATTAAAGCTTCCAACAATAGTTTAGGTAGAGATTTATCTTCTCTCCTTACTGTCAGATCCCAGTATTAATCAGTTTCCTCCACAATCACTGGTGCAAATAAATACATCTTTATTTCTTTACAACTGTACCTTTTATTACAACTAGATCTTTCTAAGTCCTGCTTATATAGAAAACAACGTCTGACTTTCTCATAATTATGGTCATTTGGAAATTGAGGAGATATTCAAAATTACAATTTTTTTTTAGTAAATAGATAAAAAAGTACATATCCCTCTAGTATCAATTAATAACTAAAATATAATGCTTATGAATTTGCTCTAACCCATTTTATTTTTAATTTTTCTGTTTTATTTATGGTTGACATAATTGTACATACCTGGGGTACAATATAATGATGTTTCAATTCATGTATACATTGAACATGTATATGATTAATGCAAGTAACTAGTATATCCATCACTTTAAACATTTATCATTTCTTTGTGGTGGTAATATTCAAAATCATCTCTTCTAGCTATCTTGAAATATTCAATACATAGTTATTAGAGTTATTAGCTATTATCGGCTTGCTGTGTAATAGGACAACAGACCTTATTCTTCCTATCTAATTATAAATTTTAGAATATTGGTCACTTAACCTTAATTAGAATCATTTTTCCAATATTTTTTTACAGATTAGTCAGTGTTCTAGGATCCCTCTGGCAAAATTCTCTTTTATAGCATTGTAGTCTCTTAAAAGCCATACTTTTTTTATTCTAGTGAAAAATAAAAAAAAAAAAGATATGACTGTTAACTCTTATTATCCAGTAAATAACTTCATCACATCAATGCACTTTTCTCAGGAAAACATACCTTCTATTACGTATATGAAAAACCCATATTCCTAACAAATGGAAATTTGCAAGTATTGTATATTTCTGAAAAGTATTTATTCGAAAACTGTACTAGCTAAATATTTATTGTTGCTGTTAATTAGCTTTGAATCTATCATGAAAGAGATAATGGAGCTGGAATTGGAGGCATCATTTCCAGTCATTTATGCTCCAGGGGAGAAAAATTTAAAGAAAATAACAGCGATCTCCCCTTTGAATCAGATATTTGATTTGAGGCAAAACCTTATGAATCTCCCTGGCCATCTATGGCTGTGGTAATACTTCAAAATTACATAATAGCATTTTGAGCATAACATCTGATTTCCTTTTCATCTTTCGTTTTCTAAAAATTTCGCCTCATTGGTTTTCTTAAAAGAGACAAAATCAGGGTTAGCTTACTGAAGTCATTCTTGACTTTTGCAAGCATGTAATATACTAAATTTCTGTATACATTTTATCGTTAGAGTGCTCAAAACATGGAGTGCTTCCTTATATCTATCTCCCTGTGAGTCACGTGTATGTAGATTCACCCCTTTACTTGCTGGAGCAATGGATACAACGTGCACACGATCTTTTTACCGAAGTCTGGTTTTCTTTTTTTGGAAACTACATACCTCCTAGCTTTCTTCAAGTCTTTTCCTTTACTGGCTTGCCTTTCCTCTGTCTTCAACCAATTCTTCTTTGAAATATTTGCCAATTCCTTACCATTTTCAATACTATATTGTTGACACTTCAGGAAATAACCTAAAGATTATTATATAGATATCAAGCTAGATTGATCTTTCAAATGCAAACAGGCCTCTCAAATTATAGAAGGGTTTATATCTTTTCTATTAAAAAGTCTTTTGCTTTTTTCTATGCATAAAAAAAGAAAAAATAAGTACCTGAATAGCTTCACATTTGTATGAGTGATCTATTGCCACCATGATGCTGAGTGACAAACCACTACAAAACTTTGTTTCATAGAACAAGAACAATAAGTATTGATTCAGACATTTATATTCTGCATTTAGTATGTCTGAACACAATAACTAAGAAAATGCCTGAAGGCTATGTTAACCAGTTTGATAAAAATATTTCAAATTATGTATAAAACCAGCACATTGTACCCCATGATTGCATTAATGTACATAGCTATGATTTAATAAAAAAAGAAGAAAAAATTCATCATACTGGAAAAAATTAAGTGCAAAACCAAATTATGTAATCAAAACATGTGTAACCCAGTAGTTCTCTGAAATAAAAACAAATTTTTAAGAGGAAAAAAAAAAGTATTGATTGCTTACACATCCAGATTAACCTGGGGGTTGGTGAGATGCTTCAGCTGATTAAGCTTGGGTTTGATCAAAATTCTCGAGGTTGGCTGGCTATTGGGTAATACAGGGTAAATCGAATAGTTAGCTCTACTCCTTAATTTAGTCTTTGGTCATAAACCAGGCCGTACTTTGGCTATTCCTGTCATAGTTATAAAACTGGGGCAAAAAGAGGTAAAAAATGAAGTGTGTTAAGTATTTTCAAGCCTCTTGTATGTTAACATCCATTGTCTAAAGAAGTTTATATAGTGAGGCCTAAAATCATTATAGTAGGGTACTTAAAAGTTATCTAGCAAAGGAAGAAGATGCCGGGAGGGATAAAAATTGGGAGCCAGTTTTATAATCTACCTTTAAATGAGTAAGTCAACAAGTATTAATATTTAAAGAGAGTCTATGGAATTCAACTCTAATCTAGGAATTGTGGAGATTTTAAGAGAATAAACATGATTTCTATGCTAACAAGATCATATTTATTTCTTACACTGATGATAAAATTCAAACACTGGTTGTTGATTATTTGCATAAGCTACTGACATGACTGTTAATAACTGACCTAAATTTCAGCTAGTTGAAATTGTGCAATAAGGCATCGTGAGGTAACAAAGGGGGACTTTAACTACCAGGTGATTGGTTATTCAGAGAAGAAAAACTGAAAAAATTCAGCATAAAAAATTTTGTCATGGAATTTTGAAGTTGAAATTATATCTTTAGAGTAGTTCTAAAACTGTTCCTGGTGTTCTAGGATAAAAGGTGTAAGGATCTTTTTAAGATTGGAACAGATGCAGAATCATGAAAAATTTCCTACTTTCTTCTCTCTACCTCTTTCCCTCTCTTTTTCCTCTTTATTCCACTTTTTCTTATTTTTTTTTGTACAAAATAACATCTGATTTAAGGTTATTGAAAGATAAAGGTATTAAATGTGTATTGTCAAGAGTAATAAATAATCTAAAACTCTTTAAAATAAATACACAGAATTGTTTCCTGTAGGTGATATTTGTCATTATCCATTTGTTTTTATTATTAAATCATAGCTGTGATATCCATTTGATTTTGTTCTAGCATGCAACAGCATCATCATAGTACTTTATGTCATAATTTAAAAGTTTATAGGATTCAGACATGAGAACCCTAGACCATATGAAATTTATTAATCTTTTTGCCATGTTTTGACATTGTATAACATGATCTAAATTAGGTGTGATCATGAGTGATCATTATACAAATCCACTCTCATGTTTGACTGCTCTTTCTGAATTATACTTCAACTTTTGTATATTTGTTTGCATTCCTCAAATATGCTCTTTAATTTGGGGCTTATCACATGTTTTTTTCTCTGAATGGAAACGATCTGTTTCTGTCAAACTTTTCAAATTCCTAAGTCAAGAAAGAGTGTAAGTTCCATGAGATAATGCATAATGTCTACATTATTCACTATTGAGTCCCCAATTCTTACTAGAATATCCAATATTAAGGTAAGCTTACAATAAATATTTCTGAAAGAAGATAGTATGATTGTTTTATTTTTAACATTTTTTACTTCAAAATATTATGGGGTACAAATGTTTTTGGTTACATGGATCGCTTTTGCAATGCTTGAGTCATGGTTGTTAAGTGCTCCTGTCACCCAAATAGTGTTCATTGTAACTGTTAGGTGGTGGCTTTTGCCCATATCTTTGCCCTTCTTCCCCTTGCTTGATTTCCACTGAGATTTACTGTGCACATGTGTGCTCATTGGTTAGCTGTAATTTGACAGCAAGTACATGTGGTGTTTGTTTTTCCATTCTTTAGATGCTTCACTTAGGATAATAGTCTCCACTCCCATCCTAATTCTTGCAGAAGGTATTAGTTCATCCTTTTATATGGTTGAGTAGTACTCCATATTATGCATAAACCACATTTACTCTAGAATTAATGGGCACTTGAGTTGATTCCATATCTTTTCAATTGTGAATTGTACCTCAATAAACATTGAACTGAAGGTGTCTTTTTGTTGAAATGACTTCTTTTCCTTTGGATAAATACTCAGTAGTGGGACTGCTGCATTGAATAGTAAGTCTACTTTTAGTTCTTCGAGGAATTTCTATACCCTTTCCCATAGAGATTGTACTAATTTGCAGTCCCATCAACAGTGTATAAGAGTTCCTTTCTCTCTGCATCCATGCCAGCATCTATTGTTTATGAACTTTTTATAAAAGCCAATCTAACAGGGGTAAAGTAACATTTTATTGTAGTTTTAATTTGTATTTCCAAGATGATTAGTTGACCAATTTTTCATATGTTAATTGGCCATTTTTCTATCTTCTTTTGAAGAGCTTCTGTTCATGGTTTTTGCCTACTTTTTCATGGGGTCTCTCTGCATCCATGCCAGCATCTATTGTTTATGGACTTTTTATAAAAGCCAATCTAACAGGGGTAAAGTAACATTTTATTGTAGTTTTAATTTGTATTTCCAAGATGATTAGTTGACCAATTTTTCATATGTTAATTGGCCATTTTTCTATCTTCTTTTGAAGAGCTTCTGTTCATGGTTTTTGCCTACTTTTTCATGGGGTTGTTTGAATTTGTTCTGTTAATTGTTTCCTTAGCTGTGCAGAAGATTTTTAATTTAATCCCATTTATTTAATTTTTTAATTATTTATTTATTTATTTATTTTTGCTGCTATAATTGCCTTTGGACTCTTAGTTGTAATTCCTTGCCTAGGATGATATCTAAAACAGTTTTTCCAATGTTTTCTTTTAGAATTCTTAAGCTCTCATGCCTTACATTTAAGCCTTTTGTCCATCTTGAATTAATTTTTGTGAGTGGTGGCTATCTAATTTTCCTAGCTCCATGTGTCAAATAGGACTTCTTTTTCTGAAAAAGGCTTATTTTTGTTTCTTTAGTCAAAGATGGGGTTACAAAATAAACGTACACAAATCAGTAGCATTTCTATACACAAATAACAGTCAAACTGAGAGTTAAATCAGAGACTCAACATCATTAACAATAGCTACAAAGTAAATAAAATACCTAGGAATATACTTGACCAAGGAGTTGAAACATCTCTACAAACAGAATTATGAAACACTAATGAAAGAAATGATAGATGATACAAACAAGGGGAAAAATATATTATGGTCACAGATTGATAGAATCAACACTGTTAAAACATTCATAGTACTCAGAACAATTTAAAGATTCAATGCAATACCCATCAAAATACCAACATCATATTTCACAGATCTAGAACAAATAATTTTATGCTTTGTTTTAAACAAACAAACAAAAAAAAGCTCAAATAGCCCAAAGCAATCTTGAGTAGAAAGAACCAGTCTGCAGGCATCACATTACTACACTTCAAACTATACTACAAGGATATAGTAACAGAAACAGCATGGTATTGGCCTAAAAACAGAGGCATAGACCAATGGAATAAATCTGAGAACCTAGGTACATTTGCTTTATAATTGAAGAAATTTTGTTTCATTTGATGCTCTGCATGGACTCCGTTTTGATTCTTGATTCTGTCACTGCATGATCATCTAAACAGAGTAAGCTCTGCTGTTTGAAACCCATAAAGCTAATGAGATTTTCTTGTCCTACTCTTATACTCAGTTCAGACTCCATTGGCTTGTTCAGTACTTGGAGCTCCTGCTTGTCCTTGTTGCTAAGAATGTAGGTGAGCACATTGTGAGGATAATGTTTGTCATGTACCAAGGATATTTCTTTTTTATAAATTTAAATATATTCGTTAGACAAAATTTTGTGACTATTTTAATGTTATTATTTGTGAGTCTTTTTTATTTCAAAATATTAACGGCATATGAGTGTTTTAGGTTAAATGGTTCATTTTTGCAATGTTTGAGTCTTGCCTATTGGTCTGTGTGTCACCCAAATAGTGTTCATAGTACCCATTAGTTGGTTTATATCCTTCCTGTATCCTGCCTCTCTCCAAGCTGCTTTCCATTGAGCTTTACTTCCCTCTGTGTGCCTGTGCGCTCATCAGTTAGTTCTCATTTAATAGTGAGTACATGTGGTATAGTTTTTCTATTTTGGAGATACTTCATTTAGAAGAATGATTCCAGTTCCATCCAGATTGCTGCAAAGGTCTTAATTCACCTTTTTATGACTGAATAGTACTCCATGCTGTACATACATCACATTTTATTAACCTACTCATGAATTCTTAGGCACTTAGGTTGATACTACATCTTTGCAATTGGGAATTGTGCTACAATAAACATTCAAGTGCAGGTGTCTTTTTGATAAAATGACTTCTTTTCCTTTGGATAAATACCCAGTAGTAAGATTGATGTATCAAATGGTAGGTCCACTTTTAGTTATTTGAGAATTCTTCATAGTGTGTGTGCCTTAAACTATGGAATTCAGTGTGCATGTGAACCATCTTGAATATTATCTGTGTTATACTTTGAAAGCACTACAAGCAAGTTATAAATATAATAAAAAGATTTAATCAAATTTTTGAAATGAAAAATGCTAGCTAAAATTGAAAACAAATAGCTACTTTTTGCTCAATGCAAATGGTAGACCTTAGTGATATTTTCAACAGACACCAAATATTGTATCCTTATTAAGAACCAAACACATACTGTAACAATAGATCATTGGCTCTCTGAAATCTATAAATTCTTTATAATGGCTACATATGTCCTTTATTAATTACCTCAGTCATATGATCTGGCAGCATTTGGAGAGCCTTGTGTTCTACTTCCATGAAGGATGTCCTTAGTCATTAACTCATTTTTTTCATGAACAATTTATTATTAATATTTAGATTCTGAGTGGATATTAGTGCAACAAAGGTAAGTAAAATGTATGTAGATAGGCTTAACTATACAATAAAAGAATCTTTCCTTCAATTTAAAATGTAGTCACACTTAAAAAGAGAGCACTTTGCTAATTATTCATACATATATCAATAGATTTAGAGTCTTGATGACAGGTGTGAGATCCCTAAAGTACAAAAAATTAAGCAGTAGGAAGGTAAAGCACCATATAGTAGCCAAGTTGTAAACAAAAATAAAAGAAATTACAATTAGTATTTATTAACTCTCTCTTTTAGGTTTCCTACTACAAGGAATGTAACATAAATGTTCTATATACTTTAGAATTGAAATATTATCTTGTTAAATTTACAGTGGTTTTGATGAATACATTTAATTGGTATGAAATGATTTTTAATAAGCTAAGAACAAGTGTCATTACACTAGCCACCAAATAGCAGTGATTCACACATCACAGCAGGAGATAAATTAATGGTTTGTTATGCTAAATTGAATTGAAGCTTTTGGTCTCAATAAATAATGAAATATGCCTTATATATCAAAAACTTTTAGAATGACATAGTTTAATTTTAAAGAAGAGGAAATAGACTAGGTTCCCATTTACAATGTTAAAATCATTGTATTTGCTGCAGAAACAAATTTAAACTTGCAACAAAGTAATTTATTCGCTTATTCCTTTCCAACATTAGTATCTAACTGATATTTTATGATAGGCACATGAAACTTGTAAAAGAGACATCATTAAGTTTAACTAACTTTAACTTTGTTTTATCTCATAGATAATTTGAATGTTCTGCTATTGATATTTACCTATAATATATAACAGATAAGAGTTTTAATTATACTGTTTCCAGTTTTTAAAAATTCTACATTAGTTGATCAGTTATTATAAAATGAATATTGATTAAATTCTATAATTAATAAATATTAACAGCAGTGCTCACTAAAGAAGTTCTTAATTTTTAGTGAAAACTTTATACTTAAATGTCTTTATACTGTTGTATAATTTGGATATAAGGATGTGTTCAAATTTTAAGTATATAGTTTGAGAAATGTTAACAAATATAAGCTCTCATATAACTATCACTCAAATCAGGATATTGAATGTTAACATCCCCCGAGAGTTCATTCATGCTCACTTATAATTTCCCATCATAAAAACCTACTAATTTTTGTTATAATAGCTTAGAAATTTCATATATGTATATACTTTTTTTGGTTTTGCTTCTTTCACTTAATATAGTATTTTTGAGATTAATCTGTTTTATCTTTCATGAATGAATTACTTGTATCATGGGATAATATTTCAATGTACAAATTTGTACATTGTATAATTTCCAATGTATTACAATTTGGTTAGCATTAATGTTATAACACTTGTTTCTCTAGTTTTTTTTTCTGTTATGAATAGAGCTACTATCAACATTTTTTGTACAAGTCTTCTATGAACATATGTTTTCATTTCTCTTGGCTAAACAAAATAGGGGTGAAATTAAGTTGCATGTCTGAGTTATAAGAAATTGCCAAATAGTTTTCTAAATTGATTATATAATTTTATACTCCCAACTGGAAAATTTGTGTTCCAATGTCTTAGTCTGTTTGGGCTGCCACAGCAACTTGTCAGAGGCTGGGTAGCTTATAAACAACAGAAATTTATTTATCTTCGTTCTGAAGTCTGGAAGTTTGAGACTGCAGTGCCAGCATGTTTCAGGTCTGTGGACAGCCCTCTTCTAAGATGCAGATTTCTGATCTTTCATTGTATCCTCACCTGGAGTAAAGAGTGTGAGCTTGCTCTTGGGCCTCTTGCTATAAGGGTTCTGATTTCACTTACAAGGACTCTACCTCATGATATAATTACCTCCCAAAGGCTTCATCTCCAAATATTATCACACTGGAGACTAGATGTCAACAAATAAATCTGAGGGGAACACAAACCTTACATCTATAACATAAGTTATTCCAGATCCTCCCCAAACACAACCATTGCCAATTTGAGAGTCTAGTAGATAGAAAGGTGTATATCATTGTGATTTTAATTGAATTTCTGTGATGATTGATAAAAAGAATATTATATATTTCTGATGCAACTACTTTGACAGATATGAATACTTTACCCTAGTCTATTGATATCTTTTATTTTCTTAACAATGTCTTGGAAGAATTAAATATTTTTCATAAATTCAATATGTCAATTTCTTTATTCAATGATTCATTCTTTTTGAGTCCTAAACCCCAAAAAGAGTCTCTTTGCTTGTCTCTACTTTCTAAGTGTTAGTTCTAGGTTTTCTTTTCCCTAGAAATTTTATGATTTTTATCTTTTTTGTTTTATTCTATAATTTTTTGGAGATAATTTTTATGTTTTTGTTTGGTGAGAGATAAAAAATAAGAATAATGTTAATTTTATTATATGTTCTAGCACTCTTTGTTGAAAGCACAGTCTTTCCTGATTAAATTACATTGTTACCTTTGTTTAAAAAAAGTGACCATATATCTGTGGGTTTACATTTGTATAATCTAGTTTGTTTAACTCTTTTATGAATCAATGGTCTTTACTCATGTTATCTTCAAGTAAATCTTGAAAAAGTATAGTATAATCACTCTTAATATTTTCTTTTCTGAAAGTTTTCATTACTTTAGTCCTTTGAATTTTCATATAAATTTTAAAAGAAGTTATCATTATCTGCTGAGATTTGTACTTCCAGAGAAATACAGGAAGTAACAGAGAACAATTTCACTCTTCTACATGAAATAACCTAAACATAACCAAAATACATGGAACAAGCATTTGAAAGACTCTGGCTATCAGGCAATGAGGAATAATGATTCCCTAAAGATGAGAAATAGAGGAGGAGAGCACAATTTCCCAGGTTATAACTTTGAGAAATTTGCTAAGTGCTGTACGGGGAGGTAAGCACAGGAGGAAATCAGTGAACTCCCAGAAAAAAGGATGTCAAACTATGTATTTTTGCAGAAGAAAATGACAAGATGGGAATATCAGAGAGCATATTGAAAGAAAATTGAAAGAAAATTCTGGAAATCTGCAGATGGTCCCCTTGAGTACTCAGCTCTGTACTGATTAGTGCATTTGTATGAAAAACTTGACCCTGGGGAAAGAACCACCCAAAGGATTAAAAGTAACTGTACATAGCCTTGCTGTAGGATGGATAATGGTGCTTCTTCCCAGCCAGGTTGGAAACAAGTTTCATGAGATTTGCGTAGAGTACACAAAATTTGTTGGGGAATAGTTAGCTACAGAGTGAACACTGTTTCATTCCATTTTGCAAAGCTAAAAGCAACAGACCCAATAAACAAATTGTTTCTAACTAACTTAATTCTGCCCCAAACCACACTCAAGAACATTTGTTTTTGGAAACAAAATTCCTATTACACAACAGGTAAAATTAACAATGTCTGACATCTGATAAAAATTGACTAAGTGTAGAAAAAAGCAGAAAAATATGCTCCATAAGAGAAACATGACTGGAACTGATACCTATTTTTGAGCTACCAGGCAAGGATATTAATACTGTTCTTATACTGCATTCTATTAAAAATAATTTTGAAATAGAGATAAGATAGAAAAGAGATCAAACTTCCAGAAGTAAAATCTTTAAGTGAACAATGGAAAATGAACTGATGAAAAGATACACTGGGTGGGATTTAATCAGATTTGACATTGAAGAAAAAAGCATTCTTTACCTTGCAGTCATATTTTAGGAATTATCTATAATAAAACAGATTTTAAAAATTAATTAAAAAATAATGATCTATCAGTGAATAATAGAAGAACTTAAACAACTGAATAAATGAAGCACCTTAAAGAAAAGAAACTTATGGACAGAAAAAAATATTTAGAGAATTTTTTGAATATTTCAAAAAATATTTCGACCAAAGTTTTCAAAATTTAATGAAACATAAAACATTACACCGGACATTACATTACATATCTTGATTAAACTGTTCAATACCAGTGATTAAAAAGGGAGCTGTACAATTAGCCAGGAATAAAAGACCCACTTTTCAAAAGTTTTGAACCAAAGAACAGGACAAGGATAACAGCTGAGTAAAAAAATGCAAGTGGGATGACTACAGATAAACATGGCCAAGGTACTAAAACATGCTGTCAACCTAGAATTTCATACCAACCACAAATATGTTTTCTAAAAGGTGGTAAAATACTATTTTAGACAAACAAAAACTGAAAGCATTTGTCATTAGTCTACCCAAATTCAATGAAATATTTAATGAAATTCTTTAATAAGAAAGAATATGATGCCACAGGGAAATATGGATCTACACAGAGAATGAAGGGCACAGCAACCGTGGACAGATGTAGACAATATTATTTCTTTTCACTTAAATATTATTAAAAGAATAGTAAATATAAAGAAAAATAATAACAATGGAATTTTATTTTATTTATTTATTTGTAGTTTTTTGGCCGAGGCCGGAGCCGGGCTCCAACCCACCACCCCCTGTATACGAGGCTGGCGCCCTACTCCTTGAGCCACAGGTGCTGCCCCAGAATTTGGTTTTATAACATGTAAAAGTAAAGTGAATAATGATAGAAAAAAATTAAAAATGGAAAAATTGATCTATTTTAATGTTCTTGTACTTGAAATGGTTTATCACTTGAAGGTGAATTGTGATATGTTAAAGATGTAAAATATTGATGCTAAGCCAAGCAAAATATAATACACTCACACACAGTTTTAGTAAACATGAGTTAGCCACAGAAATAAACAACAAATTGATGCAAAAGAAAATTCACACAAAAGAAACCATAAAGAAAAGGAAAAATGGAATGAAAAACAGATAAGACAAATAAAATATACACAAGCTGTTAATTACACACACAGTCAAATCAATCATCAGATTAAAGGTAAATGATCTAAATATAAAGTTCCAAACCAGACCTTGTTGGACTGGACAAACACTTAAATTTATGCTGCCTATTATAAATAAACTTCAAATATAAATAGAAGTGTATGAGTAGGTTAATAATAAAAGGATAGCAATAATATAGCATGTTAAAGAAATATTGTAAGTAAAAGACTATTTACAGGAATAAGTTCATTTTATAATGATAACAGAGTCAGTTCAAGAGGACATTAAGAATCCTAAACATTTACTAGTCTAGTAAGAGTTTAAAAATACATGACATAAGCTACACACAAATGGATAGAATGACAGAAAGAAATGAACAAATTCATAAACATGTTGAAATTTTAATATCACTCTTTTAATAGCTAGCACAAATAGATTTAAAAAATAAATATATCTATCTACATAGATACAGAACATTATAGAGAATGAGAACATTAGAAGCCATATTAACCTAACAAACAAATTAACCAAATAACCAAATTAACCTGATAATATGTCACCCAATAACAACAAAATATGAATTTTTAAAAAATTGCTTATAAACATTTATCAATACTTGAGACATAAAGTTCTAACTTTAAAAGATTCAAGACATGCAAAGTATTTTTGATTACCATAGATTAATAACAGGAAATAAATCTTTGAGAAATAAATCTCTGAGTAATTAAATAATACTCTTTTATATTTGGTAATTAAATAATGCTCTTTTATATAATCCAAGAAATAAATATTTGAGAAATGCCCGTGTATTTGGTAATTAAATAATAGTCTTTTCTAAAGTCCAAAGAAGAATAAAAGGAAAATTAAACATTATTTTGATTGAATAAAAATAATACCACAATATATCACATGTATTTGATGTTGTTAAAACAGTATTCAGAGATAGGTTTACAACAATAAATAACTATATTAGAAACCATGAAAGGGCCTCAGCTTCCTTAGCTTCTTATAAAAACTTGAATAGCAAATTCAATTTGAAACAATCAGAATAAATAAAGAAATAAATTTCAGAGCAGGAGTAAATTAAATGGAAAATTGAAAAATGATTGAGAAAAACAGTTATATCCAAAGCTTTACAAAAATTAAATAAAATTGACATACTTTCAGAAAGACTGATCAGGAAAAATAGAGTGAAAATACTAATTAGCCATAATGAGATTGAGAAATATGACAGCAGTATTAACACTGAAGATAGTAAATGAATAATATAGCCACTTTATGGCGATAAATTTAACAATTTAGATACAAT
Source organism: Nycticebus coucang (assembly GCF_027406575.1). Taxonomy (NCBI): domain Eukaryota; kingdom Metazoa; phylum Chordata; class Mammalia; order Primates; family Lorisidae; genus Nycticebus; species Nycticebus coucang. The sequence continues at coordinate 81,088,039 of NC_069786.1, forward strand.
AAACAATGTCCTCAAAAGAAACAAACTACACTTAAGAAGAAATAGGTTACTTGATTAATCCTATGTTTATTGATTGCATATATTTGTGTATATACATTTTTTTCTTAGCAAACGAAAAATAAAAAAAAGTTTTTCAAAAGTTATTGATAAAAGGCATCTAAGTAAAACCTGGTACAAAGCAAAAACATAGGAAAAAATCTTTGTGACCAAAGATCTTTTAGATACTACAGCAACGAAACAAATTGATAAATCAAAGATTTCATCAAAATTTAGCATTTATTTCTTTTTTGGGGGGGAGGGGTTGTCAAATGATCCTTTATTGAAACATTTTCCATTGTACTTTTGGACTAGGTGGGCATTTCATGGCAGCACCACCGATGTCATCTATGATGTCATGAGGGTGGTGGCCATCAACATTGCAGCCCCAGGATCTCTTTAATGGTTCCAGAGAGTTCCCTGGCTAAAGATCAGTGCTGCATCTGTTTGGAAATGTTGACAATCACATCAAAAGTAATATTTCCATTGGGTTTAATGTTTTTCTGTTCCTTTCTGTCTCTCAGTGGTCCCTTGAGGGCTTTCTGTTCTTTGAAAGATACCATAAAGATAATGAAAAGACAAACTGAAGACTGGGAGTAAATATTTGCAAATCATAAATCTTACAGAAAAAATTTATTTATTTTAGTCTTAGTTTTCTGAGGTTTTCTCTTTCGTAGCTTTTAATTATAAAGATACATTAAATGTTAGAAAAATAGTTTTTTCTGCATCAGTTAAGATGATTGCTTTGTTCTGTTAAGGTCATGAATGACATAGATTCACTGCTGAATGCTGAATTAATCTTGCATATCTTATTAACATCCTGTCATCATGATATATCCTTCCATGGCTTACTTGATTCAGTTTGCTAATATTTGGTGAGAATATGTGAATCTTGGTTCATGAAAGACATTGGTCTTTTCTAGTATTGTTCATGTTCGGTTTGGTTTTTCTTCCATGATCCATGGATTATTTGAAAATGTTTTTTCAAGTACTTGATAATTTTGACTTTTAAATGTATCTTACTGTGATTGATTTCTAATCTGGTATGAAAAAGGAATGTACTTTGTATGACTTTCATTACATTTGTTTTACAGGCCCCCCATAAATATAGGCTTGGCGAAATATGGCCTGTGGGCTGACCCTTTTTTATTGTGAATTAAGTTTTTTTTTGTTTTTAAAGTATAGAAATACCTACTTTTTTTTTTTTTTTTTTGAGGCAGAGCCTCAAGCTGTCACCCTGGGTAAAGTGATATGGCATCACAGCTCACAACAAACTTTAGTTCTTGGGCTTAAGCTATTATCTTGCCTCAGCCTACCAAGCAGTTGGGACTATAGGCACCTGCCACAACACCCGGCTTTTTTTTTTTTTTTTTTTTTTTTGGTTGTAGTTGTCATTGTTTGGCAGGCCCCAGGCTGGATTCAAACCTACCAGCTCTGGCGTATGTGGCTGGTGCCTTAGCCGCTTAAGCTATAGGTGCTAAACCAATACACCCAATTTTTAATATATTATTTATAGATACTTTTACAGTAAAAATCAGAATTTAGTAGTTTACAAAGTATAAAATATCTAGATTTTTTTCCCCTTCTGCTAAAGTTTCCCAATTCCTGTATCTTCTTATACTCATTTCAAAAGATGTATTTAATCAGCCCTCCATATCTGCAAGCAACACGTTCTTGGATTCAAACAATGGTGGATACAAAATATATGAAAAAAATTGACAACTATATAAAATATGAAAAATAAGATAGTATAAGTACTATAGTGTTTGCATTACAATTGTTTGATGGTGAAACAAAAAAGGAAAATAAAACCCTACTGTTCCATGCTGAGTGTGAAAGGATTGGTATAATTTGATCCAGATGGAGACTGGAGCAGGGTCACAGGAGACAGGAGCAGGGTCACAGGCTGGCCTGACACAGTGTCTGTGCGAGTCTGCTGTCAATAAAGGAGGAAGATGTTGCAACAGGAAACTATCAGGAAAAAGGCCATTAGGAGGAAATCATGACTACAATTTGGAAATAAGTATAATGGAATTTAAAAGACAAATATTACTATAGATCAGCATATTTCCTTTTAAAAGGAAATATAGCATTAGAATGTTGAGAAATGATAACTTTATAAAAAGAATTTGAATGTACATACACACACATGTACAGTATTTATGCATATATGAGTGTGTATATTTGCATGTATGTATATTGTTTCCAAGAAGTAAATAACTGAGACTTGATCACAATTTAGAGTCTTAATATTGATATATATAAACTGTTAATTTAGTATGTATTTACTAAATGTCTACTTTGTATTTCAAATTAAAATTTTGCTGTTATGGAGCCATTCTACTTGGAGATGTAACATGTTAGTTCAGAGGAATTTGCATGTTAGCACAGATCACTTGATCAAGTGACAAAATGACTGCTATAGATATTTTTGTTTTAGATGTTTAGAGAAAGGGTATGACTTAGTACTGGCTGGAATGAATAAAGAATTTTTATCCAAATGGTGGGACTTCCCAAAGTGGAAAGTATGTGGATAAACACCATTAATGTACACAGCTGTGATTTAATTAAAAAAAACATAAGTAAATGGTGAATATGTGATTTGTATAAAGGAAAGAACAAGGATTATGACAAGCTATTGAAACTGAGTGCAGTTTTAAACACTTAATCACATTTACTTAAATTTTTCATTAATATATTCATAAAACAAAGTGCCTAAGATCTTACAGGTAAAGCTAATAAACTTTTACAAACAAACATATCCATGCCATGGAGTACACTCTATAAATTAAGGTATAGAAGAATCCTAGAAATCTTTTTCATGTCCTGTCCCAACTATTCTTTCTCTTTAGGGTAACTAAATTGTGACTTCAAAAATCATAATGATTCTTATTTTTATATTTTTCACAACTGAGGTCATATATATATATATATATATTTTTTTTTTTTTTTTTTGAGACAGAGTCTCACTATGTCATCCTCGGTAGAGTGCCATGGCATCACTGCTCACAGCAACCTCAAACTCTTGGGCTTAAGCAATTCTCTTACCTCAGCCTCCCAAGTAGCTGGGACTACAGGCGCCCCCCACGACTCCTGGCTATTTTTTTTTTCTTTTTTTGTTGCAGTTGTTTAGTTGTCCTTGGCTGGGTTTGAACCCGCCACCCTCAGTATTATGTGGCTGGTGCCATAACCACTGTGTTACCGGTGCTGAACCTGAAGTCATATTTTTATGATATTATTTGTGTGTGGCTTCTTTTAATTAATGGTAAAATAATTACTATTTACTTGATGGAATAACTATTTGAAAGAATTATATAGAAGAATAGAAATAAAGTGGGAAAAAAATGAAATAATTATAGCCACTAGTTTGAACCTAATCCAAAGGTCAGTGTAATGTGGACAGTATCTTTCAAATCTAAGATGTAAAATGCATTTTGAGATTTTTTTGAAGTTAGGTAATTTATGATTGTTTAATAATTGCTTGCTTATTGATTTCATTTTGGGTAGAGTTGAAAGAAATCATTTAACAAAAGTAATACAATTATTTCTTTGAATTAAAGTCCTTCAGGAGTAACAAAGATGGAGAAGTAGATAAAGTGAAGATTATGTTAAATGGAAAACATGGTACGTAGAAGGTTAAAGGGAACTGAAATTAAAGAGATTACAGAAGGACTATTTTTAACTTTTAAAGACATTAATCTGTGACTACATGATACTTAATTTTATGTAAAATTTAGCAAGGTAAACCAATTAATTAGAAATTTAAATAACTACCTATGAAGAAAACTGAGTTTCACGTCCTCTTTAGATCCTTCAAAGAAAAGAAAAGTTGGAAGTATACATGTTTTACTTCCTTTGGTCATTAATATTTAAATCACCTCTTTGAAATGCCTGCCTTACAATGATGTTTCACCTGATTGGTTATGGCAGACACATTACTGTCATGTCACAAAATGTGCTGCTTTAGAGCTTGATTGATTTTGAATACTTGATTAGAGATGAGAAAACTTTGGGTAGGATGATTTTACAATGAAGAATCTATGTGGCATTAATAATGTAACCCTTAAGTTGAGGCAAAAACTGCCTGCATATGTGTAGCATTTTTGTTAATCATGGAATCACTAGAGTGATTTTCTCGATAGGCAAATTGATAAGGTAGGTAAATTGTTTCAGGCATCGGGGATATAATAATTAATGTTTCATTTATTTTCACCAAACTGAAGAATTAATTACTTGTAAGCTAGTATTTAGACAATATTGAAGGCATTATTTTAGTATAAATAGTAGGTTTTTAATAATTTTTGTTTAAATAATGATCTCTGTTTTAAGAAGAATAACACATAAAAATGTAATAATAGCTTAAGAGTGTTGATATTATTTCCAAGTACATAGTTTGCCTGTATGATTATCAGTATCACCTCCTGAGCTTTACTTTTTTTATGTCTTAAAATGGACCTATCCTTTGAATGCCTGTTAAATATATGTTATAATAAACACCACACAATATTATTAGCAGGAAGTAGGAAGTTGCTTTAGATCATAGTATTTAATACACCATATTGTTTGAAAAGATAAGTGGAAAAGAAAAAAAAAGAAATGGTGGTAAGAGGAAACTTATTCATTAAAATTGAAGTGAATAGGAGATGAAGGGGGAAATAAAATATAATTTGTTGTGTTAGTCTCTTTCCTATTCCAAGACCTTCTTTCCTTTTCTATTTGTTAGACTTCATAGGCTGGAAAACCATGCTGGATTTCTCCAGTCTGGAAATCCTTCAGCTGAGGGAGTAAAATTTAAACTCACTCCTACTGAGACCACTTGCCCTAAACATCAGACAGAAAGGATTACCTTTCTTCACCCGGGTATTTTTCTTGGTTGCCAATAATTCACAAATAGAAAACTCACTTTTTTTACATTGCAATTCAACAAAAATATAATAGGTGTTTATTGAAAATAAAATGCTAGAATAGTTGAGAAGTCTTAAATCTATAAGACCTAGTACCAAATACCAACGATATAGTCTTCATCCGGTGCTGAAAGATACTCTAAAATCTATGTCACATGTTCTTAAAAGTAGTGATCTCACAGAAGATAGAATCCTGTACAGCATGTCCAATCCAAAGTTTACCAAGCTGAAACATGTTTACCATTTACTTACAATATAATTTTCTATTTTTTGTCAATGCTTTCCAACCACAGATTACAATGTATGCTTACATATTGGAGTGAAGAAAAAAATGCACACTGGGTGTACCCATGGGGCATCTCACTAAGAATGTGCTAGAAAAAAATTTATGGGATTTAGGCTTTGGTCGGGGGATTTGGGGGACCGTCCAAGGAAGCAGGGGTTCACTCTGAATTGGGAGCTTTCATAATGCAAGAACAATTTTTATGGTGGTATATAATATATATATATAACATACATTAAATTTCATAACATTTTTACCTATAGAGAGGAGATACTAGAGTGAAATTAAATTTATAAATGATAAATAGGCAGAAGTCACTCATACTAGCCTGGCCTGAGGATATTTGAAACACTGAGATTTGGGTAATGTTTTGTTTGTGTTCAGACATGGTTATGAAGTGTTTTTTTGTTTTTTTTTTGAGACAGAGCCTCAATCTGTCACCCTGGGTAGAATGTCATGGCATCATAGCTCACAGCAACCTCCAACTCCTGGACTTGTCATTCTTGATCCACCATGGTCACAAAGTGGCCTTATCTGTTGTCGATATTCTGTAGAATTGTTTATCTTTCACAGAAGAAAACCAAGATCTAGCTGTGTTACTAAGTCAGAACTGGATGTCAAGGACTGGTTTTCTTTCTCTTTTTAAATATGGAGTTTGTTTCTTAGTTTTTTGAGGTGTAGTGCACAACTACTTTTCCTCCTTTACAATGACAAGGACATATTTTATTTCTTATCTGTTCTTTATAATATCATAAAGTCAAGCTGTGTGATAGCCACTAAATAAATAATAGGTGAATAAGAGTGAATAAATGAGTAAGTATTGAAATACATACATAACCAGAGGTCAGCCTGAAAAATAGGCTGAGCAGGACAAAGGGTCAGTCACTTATCTAACCAAATACTTTGGTCTCAATGGCACTGACTTGAGCAAATTTTATTAAAATGATAATAATCAACATTTATTATTAATACATTATATTATAGTCATTCTGGTACATTGTGTAATTCTCAAAGGATTCTTTAAATTAAGAATTCTTTTAACCCTAAAAGTGAAGCTTAGAGAGATTTAATTATCTCAAGGTCATACAAATAGTAAGAAGTAGACTTAGGACTCACACCTAGGATGTCCCTGTCTCAAATTGCTGGGGCTGCTTCATCCTTTCATGTTTGTCTTCTGTTCCCTACCACCACGGCTACTACTAGAAGCCAATTGTTATAGTCAATAGCCTCTTTTTTTTTTTTTTTTCAAATATAATGTTACTTAAGTAGTTACAGGTTTCAAACAGTACTGGGCTCTGCAGCCCTCCTCTCCTCGGGCTTCCCTGCATCCACACCATCCCCACTCTCCCTGCCTGTATTTGTTTTATGTTTTATTTCTTTAACGTTGTAGTTTCCCCAAGTTTTATTCTTCATTTTTAGCTTTCTCCTTTTATTCTCTGTTCTTGTGTAATTTCACTCCCACAATTTCAGTTACTACTTTTCTAACTTTATATCATCCGATCTGGTGGTTCATTTAAGCTCCAGTCCTGTAGTTTCAGAAGCATAGTGCACATTTCCACACGCATCTACCACAGACTTCTCTTGGTAGATAGTGATGGAGCGCGCTCTCTCTCTCTCTCTCTCTCTCTATATATATATATATATATATATATAATCATATATATCAGATACATATATATCAGTATGTATATATTTATGTATCTCCTCTTAACCACTGAATTCCTTTTATTTTCTAGCTCTCCAACTCACTTAAATGAATCTATATAGTTGCCTGAACACAAACCTTAGAGGTAAGAGCAATCTCAGGTCTATATTATTCCTCATATTCATTTGGTCATAAAAATCTATCATTTCTACCTCTTACATATCTTCGTTCATTTTGAGCCACTTGTAAGAGTCTCCTTACAGATTTTTATCTCTTTACTCCTTGTAGTATTTAAACCACAGATCCAATAATTCTGGAGTTTTTTTGGTTTGTTTGTTTTTCCATTGAACTTTTACTCTTGGCCAGGTTTATAAGATTCCTTTTTTTTTCTTTTGCAGTTTTTTTTTTTGGCTGGGGCTGGGTTTGAACCCACCACCTCCAGTATATGGGGCCAGCGTCCTACTCCTTTGAGCCACAGGCGCTGCCTGGTTTATAAGATTCTTAATGACTTGATCCTTACATGGCATTCTACCTTTTTTTTTTTTACCACTTCTTTCTAAATTTCACTCTCTACCAACATATATGTATACTTGAACTCCCCGAGCCCTATAATTTTCTCTTATCTGCACCACACAGATTTGTCTCTCTTAAATTGGCCTTTTGTAAAAATTCCTATTGTTTTAAATCAGGATTTACTGAACGCTTTTAATTTCCTGGCATTCCATTCAGCCTTTTATATGGATTTTCTTATTTAATCTTCAAAGTAATACAGTGGAGAAACCGCTTTGAATTTCCATTTTACAGAGAAGGAACTAAAGACTAATGTATATAAATACCTTGCCCAGGAATATATGACTATGAAGTAGTGATGTTAGTATTTAAACACATGGGTTTTGTTGGTTGATTGGTTGGTTTCACTATAAGCTAAAAAACTCACTTCAAGTGACAATTAATATAGATTTATCTCTATAAATTATTGCATATTTCCTAATTTCCTTTGTAGTAGTAATTATTACCTTCCCTAGACCATAGAACATCCTTATAGGCTTCTTCATTAGAAGGTGAATATTTACACAGAACATAAAACATATTTATAGGCCTCTATAGAAAAATTCATATACTTAAATTCACTTCCATGTTATTGTTATGTCTAGTAATTAAAGTTGAGCCTCTTGATGGAAGCCATTATATCTTATTTGTATTCATATCCAATAATAGTATATGGCAGATCGTAAACCTTGTTGAATGAAAACTAAATTAAGAGAAGACCTATTAAAAAGGAAATACTTTGGTTTTTAACATAAGACAGTTACCAGGCATTTATTTTCTAGTTCAAAAACAGTACTGAAATACTAGGGGAAAATTTTTTTTATTTTCCTATAATGAGCCTTGTATGAGTCCTCTGATTCCTTTTCTCTAAAATTCTACCTCATGAAATATATCTAATAATAAAATTAATGTAAAATGAAGATGAGTAAATAATACCTTAAGAATTTCCAGAGTTGATTAACATTATTCTTTTTCATTAATTTTAAAATGTTCAGTTAAACCACTGTTCTGCAATTTTTCTTAGAATATGAATTTTCTTGACAAATCATACTGTGAAATTTATAAAAGATACTGTACAAGAAATCCAGAGTTGTAGTGTCAAAGTTGTTTTATAACATCCACGAGTAGGTAGACAACTAATTATATCCTTGTAGTTTTCATCTACTGATCAGTATATATTATTATTTGGGAAGAGGATTATCTATGACATAGAAACATCACTCTTTTCTGTAACTCTTCTCAAAGTCTTAGACAGTTTTAGACTCTAATCACATGAGAAGTGAAGCACCAATTTTTCTCTAAGTTGACAAGAAAATAACTTCTGTAACAGGTGCAAGGATCGATACAAAAGTTATATAGTATACAAAATTTATCTCTCTTTACCTCAAAAACTTCAACTTAGCTTATATGAAATACTGAATAGGAAAAACAAAACAAAACAAAATGGTAAAAAACCTAGAAACCAGAACTTCTACACAACCATCTTAAATGATTGTAAAGATTCTAAGACAAAGGTTCTAATATCTGGCTTCCACCAAATCATCTTAAAAACTATGTATTCTGGGGCATCTGCCTGTACCTAATGAATCAAATCATCAAAGAGGGGACCCCAAAATTGCATGTAGTTTTTCTCCACCTCCACATTTCACACTCTATGCGTGGATGTTGTTTGAGTACTGTTCCCGTGCTGCTAGTCATTTAGGATGGACAATAAATGAGAAATCAAAAGAGCCATTACACTAATAGCCATCTACACTATATTTTCTAGCATAAAGAATATCTTGATATACTGAAAGAAATAAGCAGTAAGTCTACTTTATGATTTTAGATTATTATTCACAAGAAAGAAACACATTTTTCCTTATTCTCTGTTTGTGACTGGAACTGTCTGTGTTTGTGTTAAACCTGCTTCATCAGCTCCCTGCTGAGCAAGTGTCATGAATAGGCTAAGTGGGCGTCTGTCTGGGGAAGTCCAGCATCACTCAATTTTAAAGAAAGAAATGGAGAAAATTGGTCAGAACTCATCTCAGAAAACTTTTGGGTGTATTTGAAAGTGATAATTTGATAAACTGTTCTCTGGTTATGTGGGAGTGGAGAGAGATACACATAGTAAGCCTAAGTAAAGAGCAGGGGTTTTTTTGCATTTTTTGTCAGGGCTGGGTTTGAACCCACCACCTACAGCATATGGGGCCGGCTCTCTACCCTTTGAGCGCCGCCCTAAAGGGCGGCTTTTTTTACACGTGTTTGTTAACCATCCCTCTGACAAATCCAAAATGACATCACCCATTATTACTTCTGATGGATAGTTTGAAGTTTGGTGTGCAATATTTAATTAATCAAAACTCCCCTGTGTTGGAATTTGGAAGGATTAAGAGAAAATTTAAAGAAAATTACTTCACACTATAAAGAGTGTAAATATTTCCATTGTCTAATGTATTAAAGTACTTATTTTTTTCTTTCTCAATCTCTCTTTTCCTTTTTTAGCAGTGGTCATTCACAAATTATGTATGCCTGTTTTCTTTAATCAAATTTATATGGTACCTATAAAAACTGTGATATTGTTGTTGTCAAACAAAAAAAAATTTGATATTGTTGGAGGAGCTAAAATTGTTCAAGAAGGTAAATTTTCCAAAAAATAAATAAATAAATAAAACTTAACCTGACAATAAGACCTTAAAATTAATAATGACTTGTGAATGACTTGTAAATGACTTGTGACTAATTTTAATCCATTCTTTAGGACAAACTATTTAAGAACATATGCTGGGAAGCTCTTCTTTAGTTTAAATTTGATAATAATCCTATTTGTAAAGTAAATAACTGAAATAAAATGTAAAATATTACAATGTTCAAATATTTATTGAATAAATTATTTGAATAATTATTTGAATTATTGAATAAATTATTTGAAAAATGTTCAAATATTTATTGATCAGTTTGCTATTTTTTTATTTTCAAGTATCAATTTATCTTCATATTTCCCAATACAAAATGCTTGTTTCATTTTTAATATAACTATTCACTAGATATGCTTAGGTTATATTTTGTGATATATTTAATATTTTAAAAATATTGTCAGGAGTTTGCTAACATTGAGCAAATTCATGATACCAAGATGGGAAATACACCCTGTTCTATCTGGGTATTTTCTTAGAAAGTAATGAGAATGTTTGTGATTATTTACCATTACGATCTGTGTTTCACTGCTCTGTTCTGTGATATTGGAGTTCACCATCTTAATGTCAATAAACTTGTCTATAATTCTGCAAATGGATTAGTTCTTGTTAAACCTAGGACCCCAGAGATCCTGTAGCTAGAAATGAGAAATGTTTTATACATATTAAAGCTGAATTGCTCAAAATCTTATTGACTATTCTGCTTCTTTTTGGTTGCCTAAGTAAAATTAAATTAAAATATTAAGTGAGAGAAATATTAAATAGAATAACATTATTTCCAAATATTTTATATGCATTAATTTATTAACATTTAATTTGTTATTAGGGTGGCAAAAAAAAAATTACTATTCTTTCTGCTTAAATATCCTTTATTTCCACAGTGGGTGAATTATTACCTCAGGAACACAGTCTTGCAGGCTGTACAGTACTGTAGCCAGCAGGACACTGAACACATGACAGTTTCACTTTTATGCTCATTTAAAATATTGACTATTTGATGAGGCAAAGCAAATGGCACAGCATTTCTTTACAGATCCTTTTTTGGTTGCTTATTTTCTTATTCTACTTCATAAGAGAATCATGATCTTTCCTGACATCATATTTTATACTCATAGAGAATTATTATTTTCCAGTATCATCACTGAAAATGTTTTAATGAGACTTACAGTTTCTTTTAAGATGAAAATACAATATAGTTCTTTATGGTCTCTGTAAATGATTTGCTATGTTATGTAGCTGAAGCTACTTTCTATAAGACATTCACCTTTTCTTGAATTTGGATTTTATAAGTTTTAAATTTTAGATGTTTGCTAAGAAAATAAAAGTTATTTTTGCAAGATGGCAGCAAAACTATTCCAAAACAAGGATGTGGTTTATAATAGACTTTTAGTGAAGTACAAACAATAGAAAGTAGTTGGAGAAGGAAAAAAGGGGACAATTTCCAACGGAATGCGAGACATAACTATCTAAAATTTATTTTTCTCTACGGAAAATTTTATACAAGATACTAACCTCCTAAGGCTCGTGATGTAACTATCTTTCTTAGCCCTGCTTTCTCCTTCAAATCTTTTCTCTTCAATTTCTCTTATTTAAGCTGTGGATTCTTCTCTTGGCTCAACAGTTAGCAGGTGGCAAATTGAAACTACCACCCCCATAATACTGATAAAATAGGGTTTTCATCAGTACAAATCTTCTCCTTCCATAATATTTTAATGGTGCCTTTTATCTCACAACACACATATTTTTATTATTTGCAGACTAAGACATTTAGTATTAAAAAGACATGGTAACTGATTGCATATCAGATCACAGAAAGAGTCAAGAATAAATTTTAGGTTTCAGGAACTGAGCAGTTTGGTGCTCTTTATTGAGATATAAGAGTATAACCAAAAGCAGTTTTGGGGAGATGATGAAATTGGTGCTGAACACATAAATTTTTGGAGTATTAGGGCAGAGATTTTATCCAACGGGGTTTATAAATGAGAATGAGGCAAAGGACTTGAGAGGAAAACAATTGGTTGAAACAATGTTATACAAAATCCAAGCTGTATGGGAAAAAATAGAGCTGTATGAAAACTAGATAGAATTCATGGAGAAATGTAAACAGGTGGAGGAACTAAATATTTAGGTATGATTAAAGGACAAATAGATAGTGTGAGAGTTAGAAGAATGTAGGCTAGTATCAGTATTTCATAAATACTTCTGGGAGATGATTGGGTGGGAGTGGATAGCTAAAATACAAATAGTGTTACTGGTATTACAAAGGTGAATGGAGTAAGTAACTATGGATATATTTTCCATATTATCAAAGTATAATAGAATAGTGTGGCCAGACTTAAATTAGAAAAGAATATGTGAGTAATGAGCAACCATGAAATTGACAGATTAAAAGGAAGAAAAGAATATCATTTATTGGATCAAACTAAATTTCAAATGAGGGTTTTCAGATGATGTTGTTGGATCATCAGTATCTGAAAGTGACACTGAGCAGAAAGCAGGCTAAGACCTCCTCGAGCCCAAAGTTAATGGGATACGAGTTGGAGGTAAAGCTGAAGAGTAGATAAGAAAGCAATTCCTCAGGAAAAAGCTAGGAAGCGTTTATGAGAAAAAGAAGAAACAATTTTACAGAACGTGTTATCCAAGATAGTTGTATCAGAGGGCCAAGGAGACAGATTGGAAAGAGGCAGGCAGTGAAGTTTGATTTGGACACAAGAAATCACAGACAGGATACAGATGAAAGCATGGGAAGATGGCAATATATGGGTAAGGGGAATGACTTTGGGGCAATGCCCAAGAGATGGTGGTGATTTGGTGTTTGCTTCCGTGATCCATGTTTATAGGTAAGTTTTCACACTTTATCATTTTCCTAACAGGTGAGAGAACTTCAACCTTGAAAAAAGGTCACTCACACTTACACTGGTACAGACAGATAATATCGGTAATTATTTTTCAGGACTCTCAGCATAATTTATAAATGAGTGAAATACCTAGTCTATCTAGATTATACTCATTCAATCATTATGAACATTTATTATTTCCTCTGTTCTGGATTCCATTCTAAAGACTAGAATTACAACAATGAGCAAGGCAAACTATATCCTTCCTTAACAGATCTAAGCAGATTGAGATCATACTCATGTGAAAATTGGCCTCTGCCAAGCAGAGATTGAACATGAGTCAGTGGAAGGAGTTTATGAGTAACCAGAGAATGCGTTTTTGGGGAAAAACTCTATAGGTACACCAAGGAGGAATAATTAAATACTTACACATATTAAAATGAAATTAACTCATAGTTTCAGAGAATGACAAGCCTATTTCTTATTTTTAGAAAAGGGTATAAAATGCAGTTGTGGCATAGATATAAGGCTAATTTTTTATGATTTCTATAACAGTCTGACTTTTATTAAGACATAGAAAAAGAATTTTATTTTTCTTATTTTGGTAGGCACCACAACTTGCTTTTATATTTTGGAGACATTGTTAGTAATAGTGAAGCCGAATGAAAGGTCTATGTTTCTTGGTACAGTTACTTGACCAAGCACACTGAAGCATGTGCTAGATACTCCAGTGAGTATTGAATATGAAATAAAATAAATGCTGATCCTTTATTGTGTAGTTCCTTAGATACATGATTGACTAAGTTAAATTTATTTTTGCATGTATGTGTTTTCTTACATGGATTTTTGCATTAATTTGATACTATTGAAGAATGAAATTCTCAAATATTTGTATACATGGATATTTATACATAAGAAGAATGGGGAGAGTATTTTAACAATCTTAAATTATCTAACATTTTCTGGGCTGAATTCTTAGTAAGTTTCTTTCTTTTTTTTTATTCTTGGGGATTCATTGAGGGTACAAAGAACAAACACTGATTGCATTTGTTAGGTAAAGTCCCTCTTATAATTATATCCTGCTCCCAAAAGGTATGTCACACACTGTGACACCCAACCCCCTCCCTTTTTCCCTCTCTGTGCTCTCCCCTTCCCCCACCACCCACCATGTACTAGGTCATTAATTGTCCTCATCTCAGAATTGAGTACATGGATTCTTGCTTCTCTATTATTGTGATGCTTTACTAAGAAGAATGTGTTCCACTTCCATCCAGTTTAACACAAAAGATGTAAAGTCTCTGTCTTTTTTACTGGCTGAATAGTATTCCATGGTATACATATACCACAGCTTGTTAATCCATTCCTGGATTTGTGGGCATTTAGGAGGTTTCCACATTTCGGTGATTGTAAATTGAGCTGTGATAAATAGTCTAGTGCAAGTCCTTATGGTAAAAGAATTTTTTTTCTTCTGGGTAGATGCCCAGTAATGGGATTATAGGATCAAATAGGAGGTCTAGCTTGAGTTATTTGAGGGTTCTCCCATACTTCCTTCCAAAAAGGATGTATTATTTTGCAGTCCCACCAGCAGTATAAAAGTGTTCCCTTCTTTCCACATCCATGCCAGCATCAGCAATTTTGGGATTCTGTGATATGGGTCATTCTCACAGGGCTTCGACGATACTTCAGGATGGTTTTGATTTGCATTTCTCTAATAATTAGGAACGATGAGCATTTTTTCATATGTTTGTTAGCCATTGGTCTGTCTTCTTCAGAGAAGGTTCCATTTATCTCTCTTGCTCAATGATACAAGGGATTGTTGGCTTTTTTATGTTGATTAATATGAGTTCTCAGTATCAAGCTTTGGTTCAATTCAAAATATGCAAATATCCTTTCCCATTGTGTAGGTTGTCTATTTGCTTTGCTTATTGGCTCCTTAACTGTACAAAGGCTTTTCAATTTAATTAAGTCCCATTTGTTTATTTTTATTGTTGTTGCAATTGCCATGGAAGTCTTCTTCATAGAGTGATTCTCTGTTAACCAGTGTGATGAAAATATGTCAAATGGTATGTAAAACCAGTGTATGGTGCCCCATGATTGCATTAATGTAATGTAATAAATAAAAAAGTAATTCCCCAGCCGATACCTTCCAGTGTTTTTCCTATGCTTTCTTTGAGGATTTTTATTGTTTCATGCCTTAAATTTAAGTCTTTTATACATCTTGAATCAATTTCTGTGAGTAGAGAAATGTGTGGATCCAGTTTCAGTCTTTTACATGAGGATATCCAGTTTTCCCAGCACCATTTATTGCATAGGGATTCTTTCTCCTAGTGTATGTTCTTGTTGGAGTACCAAAGATTAGGTGACTGTAAAATGTTAGTTTCATTTCCTGGTTTTCTATTCAATTCCAAATGTCTATGTCTATTTTGGGGCCGATACCATGATGATTTGATCACAATGGCCTCTTAGTACAGCCTAAAATCTGATGGGCTGATGCCCCAGCTTTGTTTTTATTACTAAGCACTGCTTTAGTTATACAGGGATTTTTCTTATTCTATACAAAATGCAGAATTATTTTTTCCAAGTCTTGAAAGTACAATGTTGGTATTTTAATAGGGTTGGCATTGAATCTGTAGATTGCTCTGAGAAATTTAGACATTTTAACAATATTGATTCTTCCCAGCCATGAGCATGGTATGTTCTTCCATTTGTTAATATCTTCTGCTATTTCTTTTCTTAGAGTTTCATAATTTTCTTTATAGAGGTCCTTCACCTCTTTTGTGAGGCATATTCCTAGGTATTTCATTTTCTTTGAAGCTACTGTGAAGGGAAATTGTGTCCTTCATTAGCTTCTAATCTTGACTGTTATTGGCATACACAAAGGCTACTGATTGTGAACACTGATTGTATATCTTGAGATATTACAGTATTTTTTGATCACTTTTAGGAATCTTGTGGTTGAGTCTTTGGGTTTCACTAAGTATAAGACCATTTCAGCAGCAAAGAAGGAGAGTTTGGCCTCCTCTGCTCCCATTTGGATACCCTTTATTTCCTTCTCTTGCCTGATTGTATCACCTAGAACTTCCAGCACTATGTTGAATAGTAGTGATGATAGAGGACAACCTTGTCTGGTTACAGTTCTAAGAGGAAAAGCTTTCAGTTTTAGTCCATTCATTAAAATATAAGTTATAGGTTTGTTGTAGATGGCTTCAACCAGTTTAAGAAATGTGCCACTTATGCCTCCATTCTTCAGTGTTCTAAGTAGAAAAGAATGCAGAATTTTATCGAATCCTTTTTTTGCATCTATTGAAGGATCATATGGTCTTTGTTTTTGCTTCTGTTGATATATTGGATTACATTTATGGACTTGCATATGTTAAACCAGCCTTCTGTCCCTAGGATGATATCTACTTGATCATGATGAATGATTTTTTTGTTGAGAAGCTGTAGTCTATTGGCTAGGGCTAGGATTTTATTAAGAATTTTTGCATTTATATTCATTAGCGAAATTGATCTGTAGTCCTTCTTTTTATTGGGTCTTTCTGGGTTTTGGTATCAAGGTGATGTTTGCTTTGAAAAATAGACCTTTCATTTGATCCCATAATCTCACTACTATGTATCTACCTAGAAGAAAAAACATCATTTTACCATAAGGAAATTTACACTCAAATGTTTATTGCAGCTCAATTCACAATTGCAAAGATGTGGAAGCAACCCAAGTTGCCATCAACCCATGAATAGATAAATAAACTGTGGCATATGTATACCATTGAATACTATCAAGTCATAAAGAATGATCAAGGCTTCACATCTTTTGTGTTTACCTTATAGGATTTGGAGAACATCCTCCTAAGCAGCGTGTCAAAATAATGGAAAAGCAAGCATCTGGTGTACTCAGTATTGATATGAAGCTTGTAGGTGAACACCTACATGCCCACATGAGATTAAAACACATGTAAATTCAAGAAGGTGGGGGAATGGGTGTGGTTCACTCTCACTTACTGGGTACAATGTAAGGGTTCATGACACACCTCCTGGGTAAGAGGCTCAACTGCAACTTGGACTTTACCTAACAAACACAATGCAACCTAAATATATGTATCTTTCTATTAATCTGAAAAAAAAAAAAAAAAACTCTGTGTGTGTGTATACAATTTTAAAGATTATTACTTAGGGGATTTAGGAGGAAGTACTTAGTCTAACTTCAAAAATGCTATTCCCTGTTTCCAACCTCTACAAATATCAACAGAGTGAAATATTACTATATGTGGATTTATTCTCCTTGTTACTGGCACTCTATGGATGAAATACCTCTTTAAAAAATAAATCTGTTTTGAATTTCACTCTGTCTCAAGCAAAAGGTTCATGGTTCCTGAATGGTACAGATACACATGACAGGGGTAATGAACTATCTGATGTAATACATTTTTTTTGATTAAGTACATTGCTAGGTATATATCATCCATATAGGCAATAAATACAATGCAAATGTATAAATAAGGTGGCCAGTTAAAAATTATAGGACGAGGATTTGCCTGGTAGTGTGTGCTTCTTCCCCTTGCTATGCAGAGGCTGAAGTGGGAGGATTGCCAGAGCCCAGGAGTTTGAGGTGAGCCTGGAAAACAGGGAGACACTCCATCTCAATTTTTTTTTCTTTAAATGATAAGAATTTATGGTCACTATATCCAAGGGGAAAGCACATGCCTCATCCTCAATGCTTTGAAATTAAAATTTTAAAAGAGAAAACTTTATGCTAGTTATTTATAATTCCTGGTCTCATTGCTTTGCTAACTCTATACAAGACAAGAGTCTTCTTTGTGATGTGACAATGTTGGAACTAAAATATTTCTATTTGCAAAAAAGGTTTTTTGTTTTTTTACCCAAAATATAAAGGAAGACACTTGTATGTAATTCCTGTGAATATGTTAATACCATCTTTTCACTTAACTCTAATGTAACCTTTCTAATAGAAGGGCTTTTAGGTATGAATATGAATCAGACCATCATTGCTTTGGTCAAATGCATCACTATTGTCATGTTTCAGCTGAGTTCTCAAATAAAACATTGTTATAACTAATCACCTTAATAATAGTATGAAAAGTTGTGATTACCAAACCTTACCTTCTTATATTTAAGCTGCCCTCCTAAGGAGAAATTTGGTTCATAATATATTGTAGGAATCTAGATTTTATTCATCCTTTCCTATGACTTGACTGCAAAGCACTTCAATGTCAAGGATATTAAATAACCCAGCTTTGTCTTCTAGCACTTACTACAATTACTGACACATAATTCTAACTGCAATTTAATGAGTACTTTCCCTGTACTCAGCAAATTGGTAGTTATTGTAGGTTACCTTAATAACTAATGAATGGAAGTTGAATTCAAGTTTAATGTTTGATGCTGAAACAAAAACGGAAAGTAAAACCCTACTGTTGAGGGTTGAGGGTGAAAGGATTGGTGTAATTTGATCCAGATGGAGACAGTAGCAGGGTCACTGGCTGGCCTGACACAGTGTCTGTGCAAGTCTGTTGTCAATAAAGGAGGAAGATGTTGCAACAAGAAACTAGCATGAAAAAGGCCATTATGAGGAAATCCATGACTACAATTTGGAAATAAGTTTAATGGAATTTAAAAGACAAATGTTACACTAGATCAGCACATTTCTTTTTTAAATTAAAAGGAAATATAATAGCATTAGCGTGTTGGGAAATGATAACTTAATAGATAACTCTTAACATGTTAAGAGTGAGGCATTATTGAGAAAAGCAAGTCTTGTCTTCTCAGTCTTTTGATCTACAATAGGCAGTAAACATTTATTTTAGATAAAGTTGAAATTATAAAATTTTTGTGTTCCCTAAATACAAGGTCTCTGGAAACTTTTTATTGCAACCTACTTGTGCTACATTTGGTCTCTCCCTGTTACTGTTTTAAATTGAGGAAAGGGGACCAATGTGAGAATATATTGATATGCAGGCTATGGATAAACAAATTGTCTCTCACCCAGGAATTTGTATCTCTACCACCATCAATGATTATAGTAACCAAACACGAATACTTGCCAGTAAACTTCTGGCAGAACTTCTTCAGAGTTCTTGACATACATCTGCCTGGAACAGGGCATTTATTACCATTAGCCATGTTTGACAATATGTTTACCATCCTTTACTATTACTTCCAGTTTGGAGACTTTTTAAAGAGCTGGGTAAATATAACAATTACATAGAGCTCTCACTACAGGCACAATTATCAGTAGAATTATCCATTTTGTTATCAATGTATAATTTTTATACAGAAAAATAGGACATGAAAATAGATTGGTGTAGAAAATTGACATGAATTTAGATATTGAGCTAGAGTTATATCATCAAGGACATAAGTAAGGCAATTAATAACTATAATAATCTCTTTTAAGTAGGTAATTGGAAGACTCTATTTTGATATTTTCGCAAGAGGTATTTGCAATATAATCATCAAAAGGATATATATACTGCCACAATATATACATCTGGTATGTTTTACAAATCTATAGGTTGGAGGCTCAACCTATAGATAATTTTTCTTACTGAAGTACAAAAAGAAGTAAGAACATGTATTACTGTGTAATGAGGGAAAAAAGTTATTTTTGAAGAATATCTATGCCGAGCATGTTAAATCTCCACACATTAACTACTGCAATCTGTAGACCACAGATCATAACAGATTCTCACATTCAAATTGTGAAACTAAATGTTGTTGTGAATTGCTGCAACCTAGCATATTTTTGTGACCTAGTCTCTCACCTCTTATAATAGTCTTGTTACAGTTGCACCACAAAAAAGTGTTAGTTTTAAAACAGAAGATTATTAAGAAAAATTACAATTTGATATTCCAAAACTATTTAATATTTAATACACCTAAAAACATGAAGTAGGCTTCAAAACAATTTAACTTTCTTTTGATTCTTTTATAAAGGTTCCCTTATTTTTTTCTGCCTTTGCATGAATATTAAACGTATATATTTAATTAATTTGTACATGTATTAAAGCAGAACTTTATAGAAATTCTTTTCTGGCCATTCTGTTTAAAAGTTATATAATAATACCACATAGTTCACTTACTACAATTCTTTCAAAAAAACTCTAAGTAAATAGTTTATATGTAATTAACACATGATAAATTGGTTAGTACTAAGCTCTCTTCCTTGAATTCCTTTTTCATTAGAAAATCCTTTTTCGTTAGAATATATAAACATGTGGACAGGGTCTAATGTTTATGGAATGCTAACTATGTTTCAAGCAATGTTTAATCATTTTTCATACATTGTATTATAGCATGGTGTGTTGGGGGTCCCCAAAGCCATTCTCAGACTTGATGGTTTACTAGAATCATACGCAAGACTCAGAAGCTGCTAAATTCTGAGTGGTTAATGGCTTATCACAATGAAAAGGTACAGATCAGAGGAAAAAGATACAGACCAGCAAAGAAAAAAGATGCATGAGAGTAAGCTTCCAAGTGTTCCTTCTCAGTAAGGTCATACATATATTAAGACATAATATATCCCAGCAAGGAAATGTGATGTGTTATGTATGGAAGGTGTTGCCAACCTGGGGAGCCTTTGGCCAGGATTTCTGTTGAAGGGCAGCCTCCTAGGCATGACTGACTTTAGCTCCTCAGATTCCAATACCATCACCTCCTGCCCTCTTCCCATGTCCTGAGCAAAAATGGGCGTTCATCTCAAATCATAGTGTTGGAGAAATATGATCACTATTGAAATCTTTAACTGCTAGAGGAATTTAGTGAGGATAAACTTATTAACATAAATGAAGAAAATTGTTATGACAAAAAGAATTGCAGTGATGCTGGAAACAAAACACAAAAACACAACTTTACATTAGGGGAACTCTTAGAGATATTTCCTGATATTGAAAGTGAAAAGGATAAACTGTTCTAAGATGATCAAACTTAGAAAGCAATATGACAATTTGCCATGGCATGGAAAATATTCTCAATCCTTACTGTGAGTAATATGGGAGTGGGAGGAAAGCACTCATTAAACTACTCTCTCTAGTATTTTATTTTTTACAAAAAATTTAATTCTCCATGTTTTAATGTTTTAAACTAAAGTGTAAATAAACATTGGTTTTAATACTATTTTCATTTCCCTATACTTTTATCAGTGAAAGACTTTTAAACATTTTGACTAAATTTGTTTAAAGGTCGTGGAAAGATTATATTTTTCCCTTTAGGTATTTTCAAAATTTGGTTTTGATTGTGGAAACACAGAACATAAAATTTACATCAACCATTTTTAAGAGTGAAATTCAGTAGTGATAAGACTAGTTACATTGTTGTAGCACTAGATTTTTAGAACTTTTTCCTCTTGCAAAACTGAAATTCAATACCAAATAAACAACTCCCTATTTCTCCCTTCCCCCATCCCTCACAGCCACCATTCTGCCTTCTGTTTTTATGAATTTGAATACTATAAATATCTCATGTAAGTGAAATCAGTAGGATTTGACTTTTTGTGACTAGCTTATTACACTTAGCATAATATCCACAAGGTCCTTCCATAGTGTAAGATGTCAGAGGATTTCTATCTTTTCTAAAGCTGAATAATATTTTATTATACTTATGTCATACATATTGTTCATCCATTCATCCCTGTCTCCTGAGGAATGTACTTTGAAAATAAATTCTAGTAAATGTTTACATGGCCTTATAGGAAAACTTTTATATTTGGACACATGCATGCATATGCCCCAATAATTACACACTTGTTTTTTTAAATTTTTTTTTTATGAAATCATAGCTATGTACATTAATGCAATTGTGGGGTACAATGTTCTGGTTTTATATACAATTTGAAATATTTTCATCTAACTGGTTAACATAGTCTTCACGGTATTTTCTTAGTTGTCGTGTTAAGACATTTATATTCTGCACCTAGTAAATTTTAACATGTACCCTTGTAAGGTGCACCGTAGGTGTGGTCCCACCAATTACCCTCCCTCCACCTCCTCCCCCCTCCCCTCCCCTCCCGTATGGGGAAAGAATCCCCTTTCCCCATATTCTTAGGTTATAATTGGGTTGTAGCTTTCATATGAAAGCTATGTAATTACACACTCTTATTTATCTTATAGATATTCCTTTTACTGATTAATTAATGCTTTACATTCATTTTATATATTCTTACAATCATTATCAGGGTATAGATTTATTTACCATCCTTCATTCTTGGGGGATTAATATTTTAGTTTGCTATTTTGAATATTTCTTCATCTAACAAATGTTTGCTTGACTTCGTCTAGGTGCCTGAAATACTTTGGTGGACAAGGTAGCTATCAGATTAGTAAGTACATTTTCACATAGGGAGACAGTAAACAAGTGTAATAAATAAGCAAATAGTATGTTAGACATTAGGTTCTCTGGAAAAATAAAAAATAGAGAGCAAGACAAAGCGGATTGGCCACAGGGGAGAGAGTGGGAAAGTTGCAGTGCTTAACAGGATAGCCAGAAAAGGTTTTCACTGAACTAAATTTGAAGGTGGTGAAGGCCCTATCCTGTGGATATAGAGTGAAGATAATCCATGTGGAGCAAACAGCCACTACAAAGTTCCTAAGACAGAAAGAAAGCTTCATACATCCAAGAAAGTAGAGTCCAGTATGGCTAGAGCAGAGGCAACAAGACAAAGGTGAGAACTGTAGAGTTGAGATCACAGAGGGAGGCCAGCTCATGGAGAGGACTCTGGCCTTCACCCTAAGGAAACTAGAATAAAGAAGCCATAGCAAGGTGTTGCGTAGAGGAGAAAGCGAATAGGCTTTTTAATTAAACAGCTCATTCCAGCGACATTGTTCAGAAAAGCCCCTGTGTATAGCAGACAAAGTCAGAATTGAGAACACACCAGCAATCCAAACAAAACATTAAGTTGGTAGCAGTGAAAATGGTGAAGGTTCACTGGGTTCTGAATTTATTTGCAAAGGAGAGACTATTGGGTTTCCTTCCGGAATGGGAAAGTAGTAAATAATGATAAGTTTTGGCCTATTTGGATGTAAATATGTGGAATTGCTATCATCTGATATAGGGAAAGCTATTCTGGGGAAAAATTAATTGAGTTTGACAACTTGATTGTGAGAATTTCATGTTACATGATCAAATGGACGTGCTGTCAGTTGGTTAAAGAAGTCTTGAGTTCTGGAGATAGGTATGAATCGTAGATTTCTATTTGGAATGTGGAGGAATGTTGATGGCCTTGAAAACAGATATAACTACATAATTTGTGGGGCCAGGGCAAATCTTGTTCAAAAAGCAGAAAAAAAGTTACTTCCTTTCCTCTGCAGTTTGTCTTTCAATCTATTGTGATTTTTCTTTGCTATTTAGTGTTGCACGTTCTCATTCATTCATGGAGTGCTGTCAGACCCTCAGAGATACCCAGGGCCCCACTTTACAGTTTGACTAAAAGGGCACTGGGCCCCATTTTCGGCACTCCTCGTACCTGCATGCATGTTCCACACAGAGCGTAGAATGTGGCAATAGTGCCTAGATGGGAGCAGCAGAGCAGATAGAGGGAACCTGTCCTAGGGAGTTGGAGGAGGTCGAAGGAGGAAGCACACATGAGCTTGGGCTTCAAGCGCTTGGTGCACACTCTGCTTTTCGTCATAAATTTTTCCCCAAATACTCTTTCTTGATCATTTAATATAGTGTCAAATTCTTATGATAAAATTTAATAAAAAATATAATAAAATGACATTATTAATATTTATTTCAAATTATTCAAATTTCAGCCAGGCACAGTGGCTGATGCCTGTAATCCTAGCACTCTGGAAGGCTGGAGTGGGTGGATTGCTTGAGTTCATAAGTTTGAGACCAGCCTGAGCAAGAGACCATTTCCACTAAAAATAGAAAAACTGAGGCAAGAGGATCACTTGAGCCACAAATTGGAGGTTGCTCTGAGCTATGATGATGCCATGGCACTGTACCCAGGGCAACAGCTTGAGGTACTGTCTCAAATAATAAATAAATAATAAAAATAAAATTAAGACTTTCTTCTTTCTTCTGTTAGTACTCTTATTATTCTTATAAAAATATTAACTATTTTTATACATAAATTAAGTATACATCATATTAATAAAATATCAGTCAGCTATTTCAAATAATTACATCCCTTGGTGTTTCTTCCAAAACTAACCTATTATAATATTAGCAGCCTTTCTAATTTTGTTTTACCACATACGTCACAGTATTTTAATGTGTAAAGCCTGGGTTAAAATAAACCTAACACATAGCACATTTATGCAATGATGATTAATGAGAATGCACTGAAAGGTCTTATTTCTAACCCTGCTTCTAACCCTTTGACTTTAAAGTGGAAGACATGCCTTTCCCTAAAAATTATGTATGGAGATGCAAGACTAAAAACATAACATAGCGACTGTGGTGTGTTATAATAAATTAAATATAAAATAAAAGGAAATGGAGCATCATGGAAGGAGCAATTATAAGGAATTAGATTACATACCAAAACAATCCCCAAATTGAGTGTAGTTTTACCTATGTTACAACTGATTTTTCTGAAACACAAGCGTAGTTCTATATTTTAAATATTTGCCTTGCTTTTTTTAGGTTGGAAGTGATTTGAAACAGACATTAAATTTATGTAAAGTCAATTGCACTATACCTTTATTAGGTTTTAAGAAATTATTGATTCATATTTTAAAGATAAAATTGTTTATATGCAAGTTAATGCTTTTCTTGAAATAGTGATATGATAGTGAATAGTGAAAATAGATCAGCAGTAATCCTGCTTGATATTCTAGAATAGAAATAATGTAGAATCTAGTTCTTATTTTAAGAAGCTAAGTCATAAAACTTATTTAATTTATTTTAAATCATGATAATTTTAGTGTCCTCCAGATTTCCCTACTTTCTTCTCTATCCTGATAGAGAAATACAGAATGCCTTGGGCTGCTCTCTGACCCAGCTAGTTGCATTTTCCCCCTGCATGCTACAAAGTTTTCCCAAAACACAAACTTACCTCAGCCCAGGGCCTTAAATCCTCATGCAAACAACCTCCTGCTTTTGGAGACACTTAGGTAGAACGTATCTTGTCTCACTGTCCCTTGTAGGACACATGGCAGACCCAGCTCCAGCCCCTTCCATCCCTTTCCTTCATAAGGTAAGGGTTCCCCCTTTCTGCTCTGCTGCTTCCTTTCCTGGAATCTTAGTACTTCTTTCTTTGAAATCTCAACCTATCTCATTTCAGGAAAATTTGTCGTTATTACCCATGGGAACTCTCCTGTCACCACTTTTGGAGTGGCGGCTCAGGTGCAGCAACACAGAACAATTATGTAATCCATCAGAACTTAATTAAAACAACTATTTTAATGAAAAACAAAGAAATAACCAACAAAATTTGCCATTTTTCCCTTTGTTCTTTCATTTCCTTTCCCCATTTTTTTTTTGAATATCAAATACATCTATGAGATGTGTTTACTGACTAATTTTTTCAACTACTTTATTTGGTTGTATTTTATTTGTTTTTTTCTTTTCTTTTTCTTTTTTTGGTTGCAGCCATCATTGTTGTTTGGCGGGCCCCAGGCTGGATTCGAACCCACCAGCTCAGGTGTATGTGGCTGGCGCCTTAGCCGCTTGAGCCACAGGCGCCAAGCCCGTTTTTTTATTTTCATTTATTTATTTTTTGACAGAGTCTTAACCTGTCACCCTGGCTTGATCATAACTCACTGCAATCTCAATCTCCTGGGTTTAAGAGGTCCTCCTGCCTCCTGTAGTCCTATTAGCTGGGACTACAATATAGCTTGTGCTATAAATACCTGACTAATAGTTCTCTATTTTTGTAGAGATGGGGTTTATCTCTGATAAGGCTGTTCTTAAACTCCTGATTTCAAGACATCCTCCCTCATTGGCCTCCCAGAGTGCTAGAATTACAGGTGTGAGCCACCATGCCCACTGGGCAGAATGACCTTTTTAAGCATTTGCATATTTTTGTTGGCATACACAATATGGCATTAAATGTTCATTTGTGTATTTTCAAATTTAGGGTTTTATATTTCTTCAGTTATAATTTGAGATAATCTATAGGAGATATATTATTTTTTTTACCTAACCTTTATGAATTATTGAATAGAGAATCTGAGTGGTTATAATGTATTGTTTTTGTATAATGGAGAAAAGGTAACTATTAGAAGGGCTATGATTTGACTATACCCATTCCAACTTTTCACTTAAAGAAATGATAACTATTCTATATAGCATATAATAATGTTATCAAATTGCTCATTTTTAAGGCTTTAACTGAAATTATGGGAGGATTCCTAAACACTAATAAATTGCTTGATGACTCTATGTGGCTCCTTAATAGCATTATGAGTCCCCCTATCACCAGCATTGATAGCAATCTCAGATGTATTCTATTTGTTCCCATGAAAAGAGGTTCTCAAGAATTCTGTTTTGAATGAAAACTCACGTTAACGTGCATAGACCTATTATGTCATGTGTCCTCATAAATATTTTACATCTTTTCAACTTCAGGAAAAAAGTATATGAATATGAATAATCAATCAGTGAATACATTTTAATTCTCTTTAACGTCTCTATGTTAGAATTTGAGATTTCTTTAGCACAGCAAGCTTGACGCTTCTGTGTGTAACTAAAATATCCTAGATTTGTGAGACTTATAATTTAGGCTCATTTCCTACAGTTATTATTTTTTTTTAATTGAAAACGTTCAACTCTGTATATAAAACTCTTTTCATTGCTAAGAAATAGAACCAGAATTGTCTTTGTCTAAAAGCAGGAAATTTAGTTATATTGTAAGTGTGACCCAGTTAAAGCAGCTCTATTTTATGCCTTGCAGTTTTTAATGGACCAACTTATTTAAGTAACTGAACATAGAGAGGCTTAGAAGGAAAACCTAACTACTGGAACAGCATGATGATGATATCTTGTAAATTTCCCTCCTTTGCGATCCATTGGCTTGTCTAAGCTTTATTTTTATGTTTTAATTTTTTCTCTTTTGTGGAGGTTATTTCCTATAAGGACAGTAAGAAAAAAATTAGGGTTATTTTTATGTTCTTGCTATTAAATAAATTCTCTGTTTTATATTCAGTGTTTTGTTTTGTTCTAAGTGTTTTAAGTTACATTCATATCTTATAGATATTGCCTGAAACATAAAATAATGTAATAAAATTAATGAAATGACTGAAAATATTTTTTATTTCTTTTTTGAAGAGACTGCCAATGTTTATGAAAATGATAAATTGACTGTAGTAGCTAGTCTTTTTCAAGTCATTTTTTTCCTCATAGAATTGTTGCTAAGCTAACGTTTTGATCAGAGGCATACTCACTGGAGGTCTTTCTAAGGACAGCCTGCTTAGTGATGCCAAATTAAGAAGTGCAGGCTAATGTTCTAGAACTTTCTGTATGATAAAGCCGACAGAACAGGCCTCGTAAAGTGCTCTGTTCTTGTCGATGTTAGCTGGCTGAGTAAGCTTTATCTGGCTTGTTTATGAGATCATCTTTCCAAAAGAGACAAGAAGGGTGGAGATGTTATTTAAATAAGCATCAAAAGTACCCTCTGTTTAGTTTTTCAGAGCCAAAAACATTAGCATGGAAATCCTAATTCTGTAAAAATGTACATTTTCTCAAACGGCACTAGGTGACCCAGAGCTTTAGACAAACAGCTGGCACATTTCTTGTGACATGAAAAATGAACCTTTAACCACACGGAAAGCAGATTCCAGCTATAATAGTTGACTTCTCACTTCTCATCATGGGTCCAGCCTTGGCCTGGAGTCTTCCATTCTTCTTCTCTGAAGCACCAACATGAGAGAAGCCAGTATCTTAGGACTTTCAGTTGTGTTTGGGTCTTAGTCATCACCCTATGTGGGCAAAAAAGTGTCAAAGTAGTTGGCAATATAATGACCCAGAACCGTTATCCCTGTTGGCAAAATGCAAACCAGCATAAGGTTGCTCCATATGTGCTTCCAACAAAATGCTGCTTTGCCAGATCCGTCAAGCAGCCATGCACAGATTTTAAGGTTTATCCACAAGCACTGCTGGCAATGGAATTTATAATAATGGTAAATGAAATGGTAAAATAGCCTTTTATACTTCCAACATTTTTATTAAAGACAAAGTTCAAGGTCATTGAAAAACATTTTGCAGTTTTTGGCAAGGGCTGGGTTTGAACCCACCACCTCCAAGCATATGGGGCTGGCGCCCTACTCCTTTGAGCACAGGTGCTGCCTTGAAAAACATTGTGAAATGCAGTCAAAGCTACTTATGATTTATAATAATTGAGTTATTCAGAGGTCAGGAAGAAGCATTTGACATAAATTCATTTTAAGTTTCTCAGATTTGGATCAGAAAACTGAACTCCAGAGAAATCAAATGTAATGTCCATAAAACAAAGAACTTAAAATATAAGGCAGATTTCTAATGCTTTGGTTATTTATCCTCCTTAAGGCATAAAGTGACTTCACATTGTTCAGAGTTGAACTAGTTGTTCATTGATTTATTTAACAAATATTTGTTAAAGTAACAGTATATCAGCTACTGCTCTAGGAACTGAAGATAAAGAGATAAATAGGGCAGGGTGAGGAGATAAAGAATAAGTAATGAATTAACAAAATAATTTTAGGCAAGTCCTAAATCATTCTGGAAATCCAGCAAACAATCAATCAAGTAGCTAGCATGAAGAGAGAGGGGGACATCTATGTTAGACCTCGTAGTAAAAGAAAGCATTTCTGAAAAGATGATATTTGAGCTGATATCTTAATCATAAAAGTAAATCATTCTATTATACCTTCTTGAGGAGAGAGGGAAATATTCCTGACAGAAGGAATACAAAGTGTTAAAGCCACAACGTGAAAATAATCCATGTGTATAAAGTAACAGCAAGAAAACCAGGCAGCGACAGAAGAGTTTGCAAGGAGGAGAGTCTCATGGGATGAGATGACAGAAGCAGCCAGTGTCCAGATCCTGAAAGTTTAGTAAACCAGGGTAAGAGGATTTTTATTTTATTCCAAATGTGATGTAATTATTTTCTAGTGTTGTAAAGAGGGAGTGACATAATCCTACTTGCATTTGAAAGACAACTCTGGCAGGAAAATTAGGGAGTGGTAAAAATGTGTTTATGGAGACCATTTTGGAGTCCAGGCAAAAGAAATTCTGGCTTGGACTAGAATTTTAATACTGGACATAGAAAAGGGGTGGATGGAGAATATATATATTTTAGAAGCATATTTGAAGAATTTGGTGATGGATAAGATTTTAGAGATAAGGGAAAGAGTGGTATAAAAAATAACTTCTAGGATTATTTGGCTTGAGTAATTTATTAGAAAGAAATGACATAAATTAGGATAGAGAGCACAGAGGGAAGCAGAAATGCTTGTGAGGATGGAAGAAGATAATCCAGAGTTCTACTTTGGGCATAAAGAAGGTTGAGACAGTGATTCAAAATTGACGGGGATTGTCAAGGAGGCAGTAATGTACAAAACCTTGCCAGTCTGAGGAGCAATCAGTGCCACACCTGCAGCTTTCTGAGTGGTCGGCATGTCTTGAAAAGTCGCTCTATATACCTGAACACGCTGTGCTTCTGTGCTGCTTCCAGTGGCCGCTCTCTCCCTTATCCTTAAACATGCCCAACTTGGAGCACATGCTACTTGACTCATCTTTGCTCTGCTCCTCACTGTAGCCCTCTACGAATTCTCAGGTTATTCTTCCTTATTCCCTAATGATTTTAGGACACAATTTACATTCTTTCTGTATTGCAACTTCTGTCTTGTTTATCATCATTTTGAATGCCCATATGAGCAACACTTTCTGTGCCCTACCTTCAGAGTTTCTTGACCTGTAATTGTTTCTGCTCCCAAATAACTGCTTGCTTAATCAGTTACCATCTAGATTTTGCAATCATAGACTCAAATTCAAGTCCCAACCACTGTGTTTGTCATTCAAGTGGTGACTCTTGAACTTTCATTCCACCAATTCTTTCATTCATATTTGATTTTTTTTCCTACCTTTTCCCTCCAACCCTCCTATAATGGTCCATCATTATGACTACTTTTTTCTATGTCCTTTAATAACTTTCCTTCTCCATTCTTGACTTTTCTTGCTTGGCAAACTCTAAACACAAGTAAATCGTTTCCTACTCTATACCTATCTCTGGGTAATTGAACGTAGCTTGGAATAAGCAACCGTTCTCATATGTCTCACTTCAAATTTTATATCTACTAAATTCAGAGGTTTCTTCCACTGCCAGTTCACTCTTCCAAAGTCCCAGACAATTCTTGTTGCAGTTGGTTTTCTTTGTTTTTAGCTGGCCTGGGCCAGGTTTGAACCTGCCACCCTCGGTGTATGTGGCTGGTGCCATAAACACTGTGCTACGGGCACTGAGCCCAGATAATTCTTTAACACTGTCTATGTCTTCCAACAGTCAACACTTCCATATTTTCTTCAGTTATAGCTGATGAACTCGCTTTCTATTTCATGGGAGGGGGAGAAAAAGGCAGAAGAAAAGAATATGGAATTCTTCATCCTCAACTTCACCAACGCTATCCATATACTCTACCATTTTTCCTGCTATTATGGAAAATTCCCTGTGTGCATGAGAAAGATCAACCAATCCCTTTGTGCACCGAATTCCATGACTCCCAGGTATTTAAAGAATTTTCCCCTCGCA
Source organism: Nycticebus coucang (assembly GCF_027406575.1). Lineage (NCBI taxonomy): Eukaryota > Metazoa > Chordata > Mammalia > Primates > Lorisidae > Nycticebus > Nycticebus coucang. Next base: position 81,118,648 of record NC_069786.1, read on the forward strand.
CTTCTGAATCATTTCCCTTCATACTAAAGAATATTTACTTAGCCTATTAACTTGCATTTATCTCTGATCTTAATACAAATTTATCTTCTTTTCAATATTATCCATATTTCTGCAAAATTGCTTATGTAACATAGCTCTCTGGAGCCTATTCTTGACTCCTCCCTCTATGCACTCATTACTCACATCTTTTATACCACTTGGTTGATTCCACTTTCAAAATATATATACCAAGTCCATTCATTACTCTCCATCTCTACTAACACTATCCTCCACCCAGCCACCATTATCTCTTGCGTGGACTATAATTGTCACCCATTTGGGCTTCCTGTATACATCAGGGATTTTCTAGAGTTGTTAGTGATATGATAGTCTTAAAATATATGTCTTATTGTGTTATTTTTCTCACCTAAAGCCCTGAATAATACCTTCTCATAGTATTGTAAAATGTAAATGCAATCCTTTTACTATGTCCTATAAAACCAGCTTATTTTTTATCTTCACCTTGAACTTTTATCTCCGTTGCTCCAGTTCCATTGCCCTCTTCCCTGGCACACCAAGCTCTTTTCCACCATAGAGATTTTTCAGACACTCTTTCCTCTGGGAATCACTGGCTCCTTTACATTTCTCAAGGCTCTGCATGACCTTCCCTAACATCTCCTGAATAGTCCTCTTTATTATAGCATCCTATTGGTTGTTTTATAATATATATTTTTTCAATTTATACATACTATTTGTTTCTACTATTTCATACTATTTATGTTTCTATGTTTCTTATTATATCTTTTATTAGACCATAAGTTTCATGAGAATAGAAACTATATTTCATTAATTACTGCCCCAATACTTAGTATGCTGCTTACTACATAGTAAGTGTTCAATAAATAATTGTTTGAAAAGAAAAGAGGGCCAGGTGCAGTGGCTCACACCTGTAATCCTAGCACTCTGGGAGGCCAAGGAGGGTGGATTGCCTGAGCTCGAGACTAGCCTGAGCAAGTGCCAGACCCTTTATTTAAAAAAAGATGGGCATTTTGGCAGGCACCTACAGTCCCCAGGTACTCGGGAGGCTGAGGCAAAAGAATCACTTGAGCCCAAGTGTTTGAGGTTGCTGTGATCACTCTACTGAGGGTGACAAAGTGAGACTAAAAAAAAAAAGAAAAAAGGAAATAGTTCTCTGCACTCCCTAGCTTCACTTCTATTCTTTTTCCCCTTCTATTCTCTTTTAAATCAATTCAGATCAGATTTCTTCTTCCATCCAGTGATAGAAAAAACTTTTAGTAGAGTCACTTGAAATCTTTCATGTTATCAGACTCAACAAGTAACTGATCATTTCTTTCTTTGGCTTCAAGGATGTCACTTTATTTACTCTACTAAATCATTAGTTACGTACTTCTTCTCTATTATCTGTGCTAGTTTCTCCTAATTCATTCATTCATTCATTCATTCCTCCCCTCCCCCTTCTTCCCTCCCTTCCTCCTTCCTTCCATCTTTCTTTCTTTCTTTTATATGAGACAGAGTCTCACTATGTCATCCTTGGTAAACTGCTGTGCCATCACAGCTCACAGCAACCTCAAAGTCTTGGGCTTAAGCAATTCTCCTGCCTCAGCCTCCCAGTAGCTGGGACTACAGGCACCCACCACAACGCCCGCCTATTTTGTGTTGCAGTTGTCATTGTTGTTTAGCTGGCCCAGCTGGGTTAGAACCCACCAGCTTCGGTGTATATGATTGGTGCTGTAACCACTATATGGGTGTCAAGCCAGTTTCTCCTAATTTCTACTTCAAAATTTGGAGTATATTGGGTTTCTCTTCTTATCTTAGATGGTTTCTCTTATTTATCCACATTAATCTCTCCTACTCTTGATGCACCTCAAATCATGAATTTATATCTCAGTTCTTTCCAGAGCTCTAATTGTGTACCCACAACTACATATTCAATATCTTTATTTTGATAACTAATACAAATGTGAAACTAAAACAAATCTTAATCTTAAAATCTCTGATTTTATTGAAAATCATGCTCAATCTATTCTCCACCTCAGAAAATGGCAACAGTATACCTTCAATGCTTCTGATTCAAGAATTTGAGTTACTTTAACTGCTTTGTTTATCTCATATCTCAAATCCAAATTACTTATCTGCAAATTCTCTCTTAACTTCCGATTATGCAGAGAATCTTACCAATTCTCACTCTATTACCGCAACTTGTTCAAACTCATGTATTTTTTTTCCTATAGTATTTTTCAATAATCTTCCCTGATTGCTTTTAGGTGGCAATTTGAATAGATAAAGAAACACCTAGGGAACTGATAAAGCATTACCTTTGGGGTATGTTTGTGAGGTTGTTTCCAGAGGAGATTGACATGTGAGTCTGAGTAGACTAAACAGGAAAGGTCTAACCCCAGTGTGTGGAAGTCAACATCCAATCTGTGGGTCCAGACAGGGGGGAAAAAAAGGAAAAACAAATTGGTGTCTCTCTTTTCTGGATCTGTAATGCATTCTTTTTCTCCTCTTGGACATCAGAACTTCAGGATCTTTGGTTATTGGACTCTGGGATGTACACCAATGGCTGTTTGGGTTCTCAGGTCCTTGGACTTGGCCTGAGTGATGCTATTAACATCCCAGGATCAGCCTGCAGAAGGCCAGTCACGGGACTTTTCATCCTCTATAAGCATGTGAGCCAACTCCACCAATTAATCTCTCTCATCTATTTATCCATCTGTTTATCCATCTATCTCCTGTTGGTTCTATCTATCTGTATAACCTGGACTAATACATCTCCTAACTGGTCTCTAATTTATACCCTTGCCTTTCCTTTGTCCATTAATAAAGTAGTAGACAGATATTAATCTTTTAAAACTTAGGTCATGTCGCTTAACCCTTTTCTTCACTTAACCCTATGGAGAAACAAAAGTCCTTGAAATAGCCTGCCAATGTCTCTACCATCTCTCTGCTCCCTCTCCAAAGTTATTGTGAATCATCATGCTTCTTGCTCACTTTGATCTAACCATATGGACGTCTTTGCTCTTCCTTGGACTGTCCAAAGTATACTCTCACCACATGATTTGCACTCTGGTTACTATTCGCGAAATGCCTGCATGGTTCAGTCCTTCACCTCCTTACTAGCTTCTTATCAAAAAGTTCCTCCTTAAACGCATTATCTAAAATGACCAATCCCATTCAATATCCCAAAAAGTCCTATTCTACTTATTAGACTTAGTTGTATTTATAGCTGTTATTATTATCTGGGATATCATTTTTTTTATTATTTACTGCATTTATCACCAAATTAGAATGTAAGTTTCAGGAATAAAGAAATTTTGTGTATTTTTCTCACTAACATATTTTTTAGTACAGAAGAGTGCCTGTCAATTAGTGTGTGTAAACTTCTCTGGAAAAAATGAATAGGTAGATTTTGAAGCCCTGAGATTGTTAAAACAGTGTTTCCCAACATGCTGTATCTTATAAATTGTGTGGTACTACTTCATAGAAATTTTGATTAGGCAATCTTCAGTGCATCTAGGATTCTGTATTTATAATAAACACTTCAAAGTGATTATAAGGTCTTGCAGTGTTAAGAATTGAACAGAGAAGGAGAAAATAGCCAGAGAAACTACAATTGGTTCCATTTTGTGACATTATCCGATATTAATGCCATTCATTACATTTCCTGGTACTTTGAAAATCTGTACAACTAAGTAACCTGCAATTTGGTTCTCAGATCTGAAATTTGGCTTCTAATATAGTAGATATAGCATTCTTTTCATATTTAAGCTACTTGTCATTTTGGTTTTGTTACTGTACTAAAAAATTAAGACGGATAATACCATAACATTTATACAAATTAATATCTTAGCAATGTACTTACATACTGCAGTTTTATTTTTAATTAATAACTTTAAATGAAACGTTTATTTTTTTTCTAAATTTAATAGGACAGAGATATTCACCTTTCATATTTTTTCCATGTCTTTATTGCTAAATTTTTGTGTTAGATTTTATTTAAGGTGCACTGTCTAGGTATTCAAAATAACACCCACTGCTCAAAATGGCTATGTGCTTTAATAAGATTTTTACCCTAATAAAAAAATGAGGAGCCATACTTACAGAAAGGAAGAATAACTTTCTTAATGTTACAAAGAAATCTTGTAGGTAGAAATAGAATAACTATTTCTCTGATTTATTTCTCCTTTGACGGCCTATCTCAGGGGTTCTTAACCTGTGGGTGCGACCCACAGGAACTATATTAAAGGGCCTCCACATTAGGCAGGTTGAGAACCACTGGCCTATCTGCTATTCACTGTCTGGATTTCTTGCCTATGCTATTTCTGTGTCTATCTATCATCTATCTTTTATTTTTTACTTTTTGTCAAGTGTTCAATCTATAAATTATGAGGAAATGATTAAAATTGTCTGAATGCTAAATCACCATAGTGCTATGCTAGGACAAAAAGACGGGCAGCAGCAAGGACAACATTGTACTTCCAGGTCAACACCTGGACTAGATCATGTGTAATTCTGTAAGACATCAACGTGTACAAATGTTTCCCTTTTCTGTAAATTACAACTTAAGCAGTTCTGTCTTTGTAACCACAGGCTAACTGCCAATTACCTGTCAATTGAGAAAATATATTTTAGGCTAATTGAAAGTATTCACTCAATTCTGCTAATCCTTTGTAATGTGCAGGTGACTGAAAATTCTAGACTTTGTTAAGGACTTGCAAGTGAAATGATGACATATTAATTTTTTCAAGGCTTTCTTATTCTTATTTTTCTTAAAATAATAGTCTCATCAGCCTTTTAAATTTAAATTAGTACTCCTTTACAATTACTTTAAAAGACTAAGCTTTCATACTTGAGTCCCCCAAGAATAATTTCTAGCAGCTCTATTTGTGTAAATATTCCTTACATAGAAGAATGTTACTGCATTATTCATCTGGACCAATTTGTATTAAGTGAGAGATCTATAAAATGATTCATAGCTATCTGAATATCACTAATGATAATCAATTTGGGGAGATCTTTACACAATTTAAAAGCATTTGAATTTTTATTTTAGTTTATTATATACTTCATTTCATTCCATATAATGCATTAGTATTGATTCAGTTGTTGAATGGCATTCTTGCGTTTTCTTATATCCATGATATGTTTCCTGTTTATATCACATATTATTGCGTGGTACTCCTAAGTATTCTTAGGCGTGCTTTTCTTTTCTTTCTTTCTTTCTTCTTTTTTTTTTTTTTGAGACAGAGTCTCAAGCTGTCTACCTGGGTAGAGAGTGCTGTGGCATCATGGCTCACAGCAATCTCCAACTCAGGGTCAAGCAATTCTCTTGCCTCAATTTTTCTAGTTTCAGTAGAGACAGGGCCTTGCTTTTGCTTGGGCTGTTCTCAAACCCGTAAGCTCAAGTAATCCACCTGCCATGGCCTCCCAGGCCTGCTAGGATTACAGGAGTGAGCCGTACCCAGCCAAGATGCACTTTTATTCACTTAGTTTATATTAATGTAGTCCATCATCAGCCTGTGGTGCTTCTTTAACATACACATAAATGAGCCCGTCAACTACACCAATTTCTCAATGGTGATGCTGATGAAAACTTCACTATTGACCTTGTCTGACCTTGCAAAAGTGGCCCAGAGCTGCCATGGTGATAATCTTTAAGGCTGGGGCTCCCTTGGCTAGCCTGGCCTGGTTCTATTCTCTGTCCTGTCCACATCGCAGCATCCCTGATGGCCTTGTCCTCTAATTGCTTATGATATGATTTTTATTTATGTGTATTTAATAAGAATTTCTCCAGTTATACAAACAAACAAACAAGAAAATAGAGATGGGTCCAGGGGAGTTTTCTTCCTTGACTAAGGAGATAAGGACTATCTGTACAGGTTGTACCATCATACTGAGGCGTTCAGTGGTTGTTGTCTTAGACCATAATTGACAGAACCAGGGGTGTATGAAATTGGCCTCCTTAGTCTCAATGAGGGTGATAGGATCAAGAATTGCAGGGGCCGGATGGGAGTTGGGGGAAGGCAGCACTTAACAGTCACTGGTTGGACAGAATTACCACAATGGACAATGAGGATGGAAAAATGAAAATGGGGCTTTGACCTAAGTGAGATTATGATCAATGATGGCTAATAGACCATAGTTTTCTGTGAATGGCCAAAAAGAGTATTGTTTTATGTATAATAATATAGCTATGTGCCATAACTATATACATACACAATAAACACACATATAGTGTGTATATATGTATACACACAAATACATGGAGAAAGACCAATAGCAGATGAACAGAAGGCATAAGTCAGCCAAATTCTACTTATTCACTTTTGAACTGATGTCATAAGGTTTTCAAATTAATTTATCTGGGTACTATAAAGGATTAATTCTGTTTTCATGTGTAAAGGAAAATCTTATGAAAATCTCAAAGAAAGTTGATATATACTGCCTAACAATAATAATCAGGCATTATTATTAATAATATTATATATCATTATATATGTACTGCCTAATAATAATAATCAGGCATTATTTCTCCAAATGTATACCTATGTATAGATTTTTCTGTTTTTCTCTGAATTCATTTATTATCTTTACATTCCTTACTATGATTCTTAAGAGAGAGTAGTATCTTCTGCATTGACAGAAAAGAAGTTATTTTATACTTTTGAAACATTTACATTTGATGATTTTTTCTTATTCAAATGTTTTATGGTACCTAAAAATATAATCCATATGTTGTTTCAGTTTAGTGGCATTAGAAAACCCTGTATTTAAAGTGGCTGAAAATATATGACTAAAATTAGGTTCAGATATTCATTGTATCTTTGGTAAGACATTTATAGATGAAGTAGTTCTTCTTGACTCCATGTAAAAATTCCATGTATACTTTTATAGTATATAATTGTTTAGGGCTTATGGAATATTCCTTTGGAATCTGATGTACATAATTTATATTAATAAAGTTCTCTGTGCCTTTAGTGTCAAAATTGAAGATCTTAAATTTTGAGCCAAAATGATACGTCTTTTAAAGATTAAAACCTTAAAATTATATTTTTGAAAACTCAGTAAGTCATTCTTCTAAAATAAATAATTCAGTTCTAATTTTATTCATTTGCAAAAGAGAATAATCCCAAAGCATTTATAGATTAATTACTTTTTTAATGAACTGAGTTCAGAATGTCTTTAAAGTAGTTATTTTTCGAGTGAAATTTAAAGGTATGCATAGTTAATATTAACTGAATAGATAGATATTTTAGATATCAGATTATGCTCTTGAAAACACAAAATTTGCAGACTAGTTAGCAGCTAGTGGAGATGGCCACTGTCAAACTTTAAATTAACAATTTCTCAATAAAAGAGAAAATAAAAGATATTAAATATTCAAGCTTAAAATTAGAAAATTGGCCAGGTGCAGTGGCTCACACTCGTAATCCTAGCACTCTGGGAGCTGAGGTGGGAAGATTGTTTGAGCTCTCGGAGGTTGGAGACCATACGGCACAAGAGTGAGAATTCAATCTCAACAAAAATAGAAAAATTAGCCAGATATCGTGGATTGTGGTGGGTGTCTTAGTCCCAGGTACTTGGGAGGCTGAAGCAGGAAGATCGCATGAACCCAAGAGTCTGAGCTTACTGTGAGCTAACACCCCGGTACTCTATCCTGGGGTAAGAAAGTATGTTATATATTATTCATGAAATAAAATATAAGTATTCAAAAAATAAAATATAAAATAAAATAAAATAATAGATAAACTGGGTGGTGCCTGTGGCTCAAAGGAGTAGGGCACCAGTCCCATATGCCGGAGTTGGCAGGTTCAAACCCAGCCCTGGCCAAAAACTGCAAAAAAAAAAAAAAAAAAATATATATATATATATATATATGAGTGCAATAAATATTTTTTCTTTCTGGTTCATTATTGGTACCTCAGTAATCTTTTACTTTTCCTATTACCAGTAACCAATACATTCATTAAAGCTCTTTAGTATTTACTTGTTTATCTTATTCATTGTTCTCTCTAATTTCACATCTGTCAAACAATCAAAACTACTTCATTGAATTCTATCCAAGTGCACAGTCTCAATACTTAAGAAAAAATTACAATGAATCATAAGACTTGAGTATTATGGGGATAGTTGGGATGAGACAAAATAATATTAGTGTTACATACAATTAGTAAACGATCAGTACAAGAATAATTTATAATTCATATGTTCTTTTCACAAAAGGTGGCCAACCAATCAACATATAAAGAGTTTCTTCAGGGGAGAAGGACCAAGATTTTGGTATTAAGTGCAATACTATGGCTCTGGGCTAGGAAGACAATTCATGTTAGTACTTCAGCAAGAAGCTGAAAGACTATGCAGATTGGAAACTAACTCCTAGTGAAATGATCTAAAAGGAACAACAAGAATAGAATTGTTCCAGGTCATTGGATTGGTGCTAAATGTAGTATTCAAGCTCTAGAGAAATTAACATGCTGGAAATGGGAAAATTAGGCCAATTGACAGCCACAATGGACAAGCTCAACATGTAAAATATGGGCAGGCTTCCTTAGAACACAGGTGGTAAGTAATTGCCTCTGGCAAACAATGTAATAGATTTCTAAATCTATACAAATACGAATCCTAATATACTTTATAGGGGGGCTCAGTATTAGATTTATGCTGTCAAATAACATAGCCACTAATCTCTCGTAGCTATTTATATGAAATTTAGGCTAATTAAAATTAAAACGCAATTCTGTACCTGCACTAGACATTTTTAAGTTCTTAACAGTCTCTTGTGGCTTTGACAATATTGTTCACCACAAATATAGACATTTCTATCAATGAGGAAAGTTGAACTGGTACTATTTTAGGTGAAGCACCTTCACTCAATGTTGTATAGTCTAGGGCTATTGTATACAAAATTCATGATTAAAAGTAAAACTCATGCTAATAGAGACCATAACCTATTTAGACCATAAGACAAATATAGATAAAGCAATAAAAGTTATGAATAACTACAAATATAGTTGTTCCTAGTTTTAGGAAATGCTTTTAGAGTACATAAGTAATTTTTCATGCAAAATCCACCCACTACAGAACAAAGTAAAAGATAAAATAAAAGGACAGTTCTATCTATTCTGAAACTATACATTTAAAAGAATATTAACATTGGCACCAAACAAGAATGAACGCTCAGGGATGGCATATACAAACCCGATATAAAATAATCTATGATTATGTTTAGGACATCATAACTTAAAATTTCACTTTTTTTTAGGATGTAGAAACTCACAACATACAGCTATCCCTCTGATAATAACTGGAGAATAACCAAAAAGCTAAAACCAAATATAGCCTACATTTACAGAGAGTGCAAAAAAATGTATACACTATTTAAACGAGGAAAAAAAAACTATTAAAATTGTAATATTCAGTATATAATGACAATAAAAGATAAATGCAAGTCATAATTTATCCATTTCACTCGTGGTATACATTTTGATTGTTTCTCATTTGGGGCTATTATTAATAAAGCTATTATGAACAAACTAATGCATGTGTTTTATAAATACAAGTGCATATATCAGTTGAACACATAGCTCAGAATGAAATTGCCAAACAAATTGGCATGTATATTTTGAATGTTAGTAGATAGTGAAAAAGAAGTTTCCAAAGTGCTACGTCAATTTTTATATAATTGCCATTTTTTGTTATTAGATTTTTCTTTAATTTCAATCCTTCTGAAGATATTTTTTACATAATTATATATAAAATTATAGCTTATATATGTATTTCTTTGATAACTAATGGTAATGAGAATCTCTAAGTGTTTATAGGTATTTCTGTATCCCCTTACCAGATTTCTTTTAAAATCCTTAGTCTATCATTTTTGTTTTAATGTAGTGTATACATTCTGGAAAATCAGACCAAGTTAGATATTTGTATTACAAACAGCAGCTTTACCTATTAAAGTGTAAAGGATTATATTTATACCTTTATTTGTGGTTTAGATGAACAGAAATTCTTTTTTTTTTTTGGCAGTTTTTGGCTGGGGCTGGGTTTGAACCAGCCACCTCTGGCACATGGGACTGGTGCCCCACTCCTCAGAAATTCTTAATTAGGTATTCTTTTTTTTTTTTTTTTTTTTGGTTTTTGGCCAGGGTTAGGTTTGAACCCGCCACCTCCGGCATATGGGACCGGCGCCCTACTCCTTAAGCCACAGGCACCAATTAGGTATTCTTAATTAAGGCAGTCTACTTTAATAATAGTCTTATTGTGAGCATTTTAAATCATGTTAAAATAATACCTTTAAATTTAAAACATGATGTTTTTATTATATAAGAGATTAATAGTGTTTCAGGATGCTAAGAATTTAAAAAAGAATCTTTACTTTTTTGTATTTGAAAATTTTGTTATAAATACTGTTTATATTTTATCTTTTGATTGAATTAATCCTACTTAGCTCATTTTGGCTTATGAACACACATCTGTAAAGGATTCTCTCTTGTTTAATTAACTATGTGATTTATTTTTGTCTTTCTACCCTGTATCTATCCTTCTCTCCATGGCCACCATGGCCCATGCTTCCATTTTTATATGTTTTTATAAAAAGGATATTATATCAAATGTATCTATTTTGATCTTATAATTCATTGTTTTTCATTCACATTTTTTAATAGAGTACTATGTTTAAGAACATTTTTATTTTGATATGTGTACATCAAGCCTGTAGGTTCTAGTTGATATACAGTATCACATGGCTTGAATTTACCAAATTCTACCTAGCAACAGATAGATCCATCACTGTCAGCTCCTACCAACACAGATAAAATACTGCAGTACAAATACTTTATAAGACAGCTCTCACCCTAAATTTCTCTTTTAGACAGAGAGAAATACAACTAGGATGATATTGCTTGGGGCATAATCTATTTTAATTGCCTCAGTTGTACAGATTGCTTTCCAAAAATGGTTGTGCACATCTTTACTATATCAGACTCTGAGGTTTGCTAAAACGTGATCTTCTAATCACTCTCTTCATATTATCCAGCTTTCTATTTTTTTCCAATCCAATTGGAAAAAAGCACTTCCTTTTATGTTTCTATGACAACTAATGATTTTAAGCATTTTTCCATATGCTGCTTAAATTCTTAGGCTTCTTTATTTGAAAAATTTCTTTTGCACATTTTGTCAATTTTCTGCTGAAGTTGTGTAATTCCTTCATAACAAGAAGAAATTACTTATACATATTATATAGCCACTTGATTAATTTTTGTATTACAACCATGTTCTATCATGGTATCTGATAGCTATTAACTATTTTCATGTTGCCCTTCATCATAAACACACACATATATTTACACACATATACACACCACAAAACAAGCCCACTCCCTAGGCCAGTTAGATGGTCATACTATCTTCAAATAAAGAATTTTTTCTCTCTATTTTCTCAATCCTTACAGATTTGCATCTTTTTTATTTGGCAGTATAGAGTGTTGCCATGAACTCTAGTATGATATTACAGATACTGAGTATACAAAGTGTTTCCATTAAGTATAATGCACTCTGTGGGTTTTTAGTATATAATCTTAATAAGAAGTTCTATTTCTATTTGATAACAGTTCACATAAAATCATTATTATTTATTAATATGTATACATATATAATTTAACATAGGGTTTATTTTCTGCATTATTTGAGGCAATTACTAATTTTCTTTTTCTAAGCTAACATCCTGGGTGTGACAGTCTGAATGTGCCCTCCCAAAATTTATATATTGGAACTTAATCCCCAATGTGATGTTATACAAGAATGAGGCCTTTGGGAGGCAATTAGGTTATGAGAGTTCTGCCCTTATGAACAAGAGTAGTGTTATTATAAAAGAGAACTCAGAGAGCTAGCTAACGTCTACCACCGTGTGAGGACACAATTAGAAAATGCCGTTTATAAGAAAAAGGGCCCTTGCCAGCCATAGAATCTGCTAGCACTTTGATCTTGTATTTCCCATCCTCCAGATTTACAAACAATGAATCTCTGTTATAAATTACCTAGTCTAAGGTATTTTGTTATAGCAGCGCAAACAGACTAAAACACTGGGGGAGGGAAGATTTATCTTGATATATGAAATTTTATTTAACTGTGATATTTAACTAGATCAATAGTATTTATTTAGAATTTTGCTTCTAAAACGTAGTATTAATGGGGAGACTCTTTGGCATACATTTTGTCTTTGTGAAATGTAAGAGAATGAAGGAGTTTTCTGGATGTTCTTTCCTGTTTTGAAATAAGATTTCGTTGAGCTCTTTAGCTAGGCAGTTTTTGTGCTTTCTTATTTTGTAGTGCAAATTATCACATCTGAATCATTACAAACTTGGTTATTAATATCATTAATTAAAAGGATTTCAGAGAAAAATGTTGAAGCATCTATGAAAACAAGTTATAAAGAAAAAAATAATAGAAGATATATAAATACAACCTAAAAAATATGTCAATCCCCAATTGACCAAACTGCAGAGACTAATGGATATTACAAATTTTACTTAGAGACTTTAACTCATGCTTCACAGAACTTAATGTATCTAGATGAAAAGTATAATCTGAGAGACACAAGAGACATGAATGACATCACCAGGGATGCTGGATGATAAGATATAATACTATATTAAAAAACTTGATAATTTTTCTGAGCATACACTGAATATTTTACAAGAGAAATTCAAAAAGGCTTAATAACTTATACTAAATATCACTGACAACCTACCATCTAACAAAAATCCAAAATTATCTCAATGTATAACTAAAGAAATAATGCATATCTGGAAATAATATAACAAACTAATTAAAAATCCCTTCAAAACAAAATCATAATGAAAATCTAAAGGATAATAAAAACACTACAAAGTAAGATTTTGTCACAGCTAAAGTAATGCTTAGCTTATCATTTTTATCTCCAACAGCATTTATTGGAAAATAGAAAATGTAAGATAAACTGAGCCAATCAAACAATACACAGATTTGAAATCAAACAAAGATTCAAGAAATATGGAAATCATGGCCATAGGATAAAAATGAATAGGAGCAAACAATTACAAGTAAAGAGTGAAACTTTGATTTTAAATAAGCACACTACACATACAATAAACCTACTCAATAATAAAAGAGATACAGTATTAAGGTGGCAGGAAGGGTATGGAAAGATAGCTGACCAGAGATGCCAGCTGCCAGAGCATCTCAGTGAGAAAGAAGAGTTTTCGATGATGGGGTGTAAATAAACAAATAAACAAATAAACATGGGTAGAATGTAATTCTGAGGGAAGGATGCCAGAACCTTACTCCCTGGGAAGAAGTGACACAGCAGAATAAGAGGGGGCAAGATATCTACAGAGATCAAACTTCCAAAGGCTTGGAGTCCAGCAAAAATGATAGGTGGCGCAGTTTGTTTCACCTACCTTCACATCTCTGACAGTCAGTAGGCTCCCAAACTGCTGGAGTGGCTCTGTCCTCACAATCCCAGGACCTTCTGTTGTGAATGAATTGGGAGCTTCTCATAGACAAAGCACCTAGCTCTCAGCACTTCTAGGACTCTGCCTGTCACAATGTACAGAGGAAATGGCAGGTGCCATATTGTGCCTTTATCCTCCTTAAGGGGCTGCAGCCCCTCATTTTTCATCTTGTTTGTTCCAACTCCGGCCTAGACTGCAGGAGACACAGGGGTTCAGTGGGTGCAGGGGACATTCATGCCCTCAGAACTTGGTCATTCTTGGTGGGCTGTCTCCCAGAGAGAGGACAAGAGATGACCAAAGTGCTAGCTTTCCTCCATCCAGATTCTTTGCCTCCCCTTCCTCTTCCTCACCTGCAGCTTCTGAGGAGACAACTGAGCCACCACAGCAAGGCTTCCATAGAGTGGGACTCAGATTTCCTCTTAAATTTTTGCAGCAAACCTAGGGATTCTCAGATTGTAAGATCCCTGCTCACCTGCCCTCCCTGGTGCTGCTTCACTGGTGGCTCTTCAGATCAGGGTATGCCCTGAAGGGGATAATGTTGAATCTTCTTGAGCATTCCATAGGCAACTTGATATCAACATGCTTCTCCCTGGCATTATCAGGGATTGATCTTTGGGGGTAGGGGAACAGGACAAACATGCTCAGGGGCAGGAGAGGAAGCAAAGTAGTTCACATGGGCAGAACTGAGAGGAGAGTTGCAATATGGGTCCCAGCTGCAGCATACTTACAGAGCACCCTTCCCCCCATAGGATGGCTATCCTCTTATTTCAAGCTGGGATCCTGAGTAGGGAAGCTCCCATCGCAGCAACCATAGGGATGCTCAGAGAGTTTGCGCTACTGCCTGCTGACAGCTGCTGAAATGAAACCACAGACAAGGAAAGAGAAAAGAAGAGGAAATACCCTTTGCTGACAGCCAGATTATGAATCTCAGATAACCCCAACTCAACCTGAGATAGAAACCCTTATATGCTGATTGTGAGAGTACAAATTAGTACAACCCCTATGGAAAAGTATATGGATATTTTTCAAAGAAGTAAAAATAGACCTATCATCAGCCATCTTACTCAGAAGTTCATGCTTATATTCTTCAGTGTTCTAATTAGAATAGGATGTTGAATTTTATTGAATGCTTTTTCTGCATCTATTGAGAAAATCATATAGTCTTTGTTTTTGCTTTTATTGATATGGTGAATTACATTTATGGACTTGTGTATGTTAAATCAGCCTTGCATCCCTGGGATGAAACCTATTTGATCATGATGAATGATTTTTGATAACAAGCTATAACCTGGCATAGGTGGCACATTTCTTAATCTAATGGAAACCATCAATGAGAAACCCACAGATAATAGCATACTCAATGGAGCAATGGAATAAAACTAAAAGCTTTTCCACTTAGAACTAGAACCAGACAAGGTTGTCCTCTGTCACCACTACTATTCAACATAGTGCTGGAACTTCTAGTCAATACATTTAGTCAAGAGAAGGAAATAAAGGGCATCCAAATCGGGCCAGAGGAAGTCAAACTCTCACTCTTTGCTGACAATATGATCTTATACTTAGAGAATCCCAAACACTCAACCACAAGACTCCTGGAAGTGATTAAAAAATACAGTAACATCTCATGATATAAAATCAATGTCCACAAATCTGTAGCCTTTGTATCTGCCAATAACAGCTGAGATGAGAATCTAATCAAGGACCCAATTCCCTTCACAGTAACTTCAAAAAAAAAAAAGAAAGAAAGAAAGAAATACTTAGGAATATACCTAACAAAAGAGGTGAATGACCTCTACAAAGAAAATTACGAATCCCCAAGAAAAGAAATATCAGAAGATATTATCAAATGGAAAAACAGATCATGCTCAAGACTGGGAAGAATCAACATTATTAAAATGTCTATAGTCCCCAAAGTAATCTATGAATTCAATGCAATCCCCATCATCATATTTTCAATATTTGGAAAAAATAATTCTTCATTTTATATAGAACCGGAAGAAACCTCCTATAGCCAAGGCAATTCTTAGTAACAAAAACAAAGCCAGAGGTATTACTCTACCAGATTTTTGGGTATACTACAAGGCCATAGTGATCAAAACAACGTAGTATTGACACAAAAACAGAGACCCTAACGTTTGGAACCAAATAGAAAACCATGAGATGAAACTAACCTCTTAGAGCAACCTGATCTTTGATAAACTAGACAAGAACATATGCTGGGGCAAAGAATCCTTATTCAAGAAATGGTACTGAGAGAACTGGATAAACACATGTAAAAGACTGAAACTGAACCCACACATCTCACCACTTACAAAAATTAATATGAGATGGATAAAAGATTTAAGTCTAAGCCACAAAAAAAATAATCCTTGAAGAAGTATGGGAAAACCACTTGAAGATATCAACCTGGGGATACTTTATGAAGAAGAATTCCATGGCAATGGCAACATTAACAAAAATAAACATATGGGATTTAATTAAAATTAAAAGCTTCTCTACAGCTAAGGAAACAACAACCAAAGCAAATAGACAACCTTCAGAATGGGAAATGGTATTTGCATATTATGAATCAAACAAAAGCTTGATCTAAGACCTATAGGGAACTCAAAAAAAAAAAAAAAAAAGAGCCAACAATCCCATCTATCACTGGGCAAGAGAGATGAATAGAACCTTCTCTAAAGAAGACAGATGAATGGCTAACATACAAAAAATATTCATCATCCATAATCATCAGAGAAATGCAAATCAAAACTACCCTGAGATATCACCTATCCCCAGTAAGAATGGCCCACATTACAGTCTCAAAATTGTAGATGTTGACATGGATGTGGAGAGAAGGGAACACTTTTACCGCTGGTGGGACTGCAAATTAATACAACCTGTTTGGAAGGAAGTATGGAGAATCTCAAAGAACTCAAATTAGACCTCCCATATGATCCTGCAATTCCATTACTAGGCATCTGCCCTTTATCATAAGGACATTTTCACTAGACTGTTTATAGCAGCTCAATTTAAAATCACCAAAATGTGGAAACAGCTTAAATGCCCACGAACCCAGGAGTGGATTAACAAGCTGTGGTATATATATATGTATACCATGGAATACTATTCAGCCATTTAAAATATGAAGATTTCACAGGAATGGAGAAATAAAAATATAATGTACTCAATTCTAGTATAAAGGCAATAGATGAGCTAATATAGGTGGAGGGTAGGGGAATGAGCAAGTGGGGAGAGGGGAGGCGGGAGGAAGATGAGAAGTTATGGTGTGTGGCACATCTCTTCAGGGTGGGACATAATTATAAGAGGGACTTTATCTCACAAATGCAATCAGTGTAACCCAATTCTTTGTACCCTCAATGAATCCCAAACAATAATAATAAAAAAAATTGTATTAAAAAAACTTTTTTAAAGGTTAAAAAAAAAGTTTGTACTTGAGATAACCTTACTAACTCTGAAACAATATGGAAACAAAGAGATACTGAAATTCAAAGCTGACCTTGCTATTGTAATGTGAAGAGACTTCTGATGGTTTGTGAGAGGTATGAGGCACTTTACATATGATAGAATATCAATAATAGTGGCCAGAAGATGGACTGTTAGTAAATCAGAAATGGTCTCAGATTCTTTGTCTTTCCATCCTGTGGGAGAGTCAGATAGCTTAATTCAAATGTACTATTTGAATAATCCCACTTGACACTGGGTTTGGCCATGTGACTCGTTTTGATCAAAAAGATACCAAAAAGTATAATAGAAGGGACTTCTTGACCAAACACTTATGTATAAAGGGTAACCATGTGTAGGAACTTGGCTTGACACTCTAACTGCTTACTTACTACATTTCAGTTTTACAGTGTCTAAAGTTGAACTCTTGATTTTTAGATTTCCAAATCAAGAAGTGGAAATTTTCCTCTATCTTTACCCAGAATTTTTGTGCTTTTAATAGCTTCACTCATCTGAAACTGAGTATAAAATTAACATTTTCCAAAACAATAAAAAACTTGAGGTTCTCCAGTCATAAAATAAAAATCATGGTGTAACTATATTATACTGAAGATTTAAGTAGAAGTGAATAATTGATTCATTAATTCCACAAATAAATGATGTCTTCTTGTTCTACATCAGTAATGATTCTAGCTACAAAAAAAAAAAAAGATTGACCAGATCCACATTTGATTTCAATCTCTTGCCTTTAAAGGGATTGCTGTCTAGTGGGAAAGATACCATTAATGGTAACACAATGTAGCAAAAGCAAGGAGAGAGACTTGTAAAGAATATTGTCATTTCAAGGAGGAGAATCTAATCAGGATGAGAGCAAAACCAAGAAAAGAAAAATATTGTTTTAACTTAATAAATACACATAGTGCTATGTCCTTTGGGCAGAAAACAGATTATTTAACACACATTCTGTTTCTTTAATAATAAATCACAGAATATTAGTTATAAACACAGCTATGGAGGCAAACTGCTTTTGTTTAAATGTAAAATTCTTCCATTAATTAGCATTGTGATAATGGACAAGTTAATTTTTTATGCTTCAGTTTCTGTATTAGTAAAAAGGCAATAATTACAGGATCTTATAAGGTGATGAGGAAAATTTATGTTGTGATATACCTGGAAAGTAGTAAATTTGAATTAAGCTATCACTATTGTTCACAAATAAGTAACTCACATATTTAGATCAAGGAAAGAAAGAAAAAATGGAAAGAACAAAGCTTGAATTTAAAATTATATTAATAAATTAAAAATCCCTCTAAATAATCTTCTCTTAATAGTGTTCTTTTAATCTCCTTGTAACCAGCCTTATTTATTTGGGATGGTCTCCAAATAGATATGAATGAGTGCAACCTCTTTGTTTCTTTTTAATACAAGGAAGCAGAGAAGAGTATATACGCCGTGACATCACTTTCTTAAAATTGTGGAGGAATTTAGTACTAGTATAACCATTTTAGGGAATCATACATAGTTTTCCTTTAGTGAACTGGTGTCACATTAAGATTTCTTTTAGGGCGGCGCCTGTGGCTCAGTCGGTAGGGCGCCGGCCCCATATGCCGAGGGTGGCGGGTTCAAGCCCAGCCCCGGCCAAATTGCAACAACAACAAAAAAAATAGCCGGGCGTTGTGGCGGGCCCCTGTAGTCCCAGCTGCTCGGGAGGCTGAGGCAAGAGAACCACTTAAGCCCAGGAGTTGGAGGTTGCTGTGAGCTGTGTGAGGCCACGGCACTCTACCGAGGGCCATAAAGTGAGACTCTGTCTCTACAAAAAAAAAAAAAAAGATTTCTTTTAATTTTTCAACTAGCCATTAACATTTTAGTTAAAGTGATTTTTACTTTTGTTCCACCTTGAATTTCTATTATATGATTTAGATGATTTCCTTTTAAGTTTTACACTTTCCAAAAGTTTCCAGTAATACTTTTCTGACACAAATTTTCAGAAACTGTTCTTAGCTGACATCTTCCCTTTTGTCCAGTTGTCTGATTAGGCAGCGTCCGACTCTATACCTGGTGAGTGCAGTTAATTAGTGCATTGTACTGAGTCAAGGCTGACTTCCCAGGTGGGGACTCTTGGCTGTGCTCTGATTCACATCTGCAGGCTGCAATCTGCACCACTAGAAGGCTGATAAATAGTATATTACTTGGTCAAAGTTAGTGTGAGTGTATTTGCATAAACCAGTCACCATACTGAGAGATTAAAAAAAGAAAAAAGGTCACCACTTCCGGCTTATTGCCAGCACATTAGTACTATAGTCCTTATTTATGAAAGGCAGCACATTTTGGCCCACATCCAACAATTAAGGTTCTTTGTGAGTTCTAATTTTTGTTTGGGAACCAAAAATAACTAGCTGCATTTGAAATAGCTGGATAAAGATCATAACAAACTTTATGTCTTCACTATTCAAAAACAAAGCGATAGATAATATTCCAAACTGTCTTTAGTGCTCAACTCCAAGAAAGTGGACACAATTTGGATCTACAATGGAGAAAGAATTATAAGAGGAACTTTACCTAACAAATATAATCAGTGTAACCTGGTTCTTTGTACCCTCAATGAATCCCCAACAATAAAAAAAAAAAAAAAGACCATTGCTGCTATGTAGGGGAAATGTCAATTGTGTTAACCAGGCCATGATGAATACTTCATCATCTTGTTTGCACATACAATGGCTCCCATATTTACAAGGCAAACTATGCTCAGAAAGTATAGGAAAAAAATGAAGAAAGGCATTTCTCTTAGTATTTTGATCTTTAAGTGACTACCACGTCTTGTGACTTCCAACTTCCCCAGGCCTCTAAAATATTCCTTCTGAGGAAGATATATGTGGCCATCTCATGTCAGGGTATCGCCACACGTTATTCTCAGATTTTTTTTCATGTGCTTTTACACACACACTCACACACTCACTAGAATAAATATAATTATTATTGGAACTAGACATGATAGAAACTGTTTTCAGTTACCTATTCTGTGGGGATTAAGAACATCTCTGTATTTGTAAAACTATTTTTAAATCCAAAAATTAGAATTTTATGTTAAACAAACAAGTCACAGAAAGAGTATATAACAACAACATAAGCTTTACTAATACAAACTTGTATAAGGAGAAGTTACATTATAAAATTACTGAAATTCAATTTTTTCACATATAGTGATGGCATGTTTTAATATAATGGCTTTCAGTATTAGTGCCCCACCTCTAGGACAGCAACTTTTTTGGACATTTACTGACTGCTTAGCAGGCAGAGGTTTGAAAATGTATCTCTAATATAAGTCACTTGAAAAGTAGTCATTGCATCATTATTATTATTTTTTTTTTTTTTACTTTTTGCAGTTTTTGGCTGTGGCTGGGTTTGAACCCGCCACCTCTGGCATATGGGGCTGGTGCCCCACCCCTTTGAGCCACAGGCACCACCCCATTGCATCATTATTTTAGAATTAAATAATGTTTTACGTTTTACGTTATCATTCTTAAATGGTAACATTTAGAAATTGTTGCTTTAAGATAAATATTTCAGGGAACTTATTTGAAACATCTTGGGGGCAAAAAAAGAAACCCTCGAATCCTTAGTTTTGGTGCTTTCAACAAGATGACTGTCTTATATCTTGATCCTCAAGAATTAAACATGTGTTAGACTGTTCAGCTAAGCAAATCCGTTCTTTACATTGCGGCCAGGGCTGTGAACAGAGTGTTTAGCTAAATTAGATCATCACCAAAAACACAACTCATCTAATATTTAATAAATGATTTTAACAATCATGATGAGGGGCCACTGCAAGGCCATGAGTAAGTCAGCTGTGCTGCTTTTTAACTAGCTAGGTCATGTTTGGTGATTCATTCAGTCTCCAATGCTTAATTTCTAAGTGTGTGTGTGTGTGTGTGTGTGTGTGTTCTGTTTTCATCATGGTGAATCATGGTTTATTTATTAACCTTTGGAGCCTGATACCTGAGTGAGTTCAAAACCTAAATTTTCTATCATTTATCTTTTATAAAACCAAAAAAAGTGATAATCTTTTGGATAATCTTTCTGTGCCTCAGTTTGTTCATTTGTACAAAGTAGAGGTAATAGAAGTTATAATCTTACCTGGTATGACATAGAATTTTGTTGTATGTATGTATGCACACATTGACAACACATATACACACCCACAAATGCTTAGGTATGTATCTGGAGTTCATAAAAATCCCAAAATATTGACTTTTATTCTGTAACTAATAATCTGGAAGCTTCTAAAGTAGACATTCATATTCTTTTTTTTTTTTTGACTGTTTTGACATTCATATTCTTCAACATAAGCAAACTAAAACCTTGACTTCACCAAATATGACCCAATACACAATAATATTTAAGTATCAATTAAATGTTCTAACAATCACTATGAGTATAACTATGCAGAACTGATTTGCCTCATATCATTATGATTTATGCTAATATAAATGAAGATGAATAACAGTCAACATTTATTGAGAGCCACCTTGGAGCCATCCCACTTTACATCTGTTGTCTTCAACACACCCCACAACTCTCACAACCCTCTAAGATAGAAGATATTGACTCTGTTGTACAGATTAAGCCACTAAGACTTAACTATAAATTAGTTACCAGGTTTATGTAACACATTACACATACATAATTTTTCTTCATTCTGTCCTTACATATAGGCATGAAAGAAGATCATATAATATTTTACTTACAGTTAATCACCCTGAAAAATGTATATTGGAAAGTAGCTTCAAGAAGAGGTCACCAAATCATCCAATGCTCTTTTAGGTAGTAACACAAATAAGTATAGTTATGTAAACAGAGATTCACAGGGACCTGAATCTGTCCACACTAATTCCAAACTATTAGCTTCACAACAGCAAAATAGCTTCTGAAAACTTTTAAGGCTGAGGATCAGTGAGAAGTTGGGTTGTCTTTTCTGAACCACATCGTTTCCTTCTAACTAACATTGGAAACCCATGTGTAAGGAGCCGAAGAGGTCTGCAGGTATCTATAGAAACTTGGAGAGGATGTTAATATTGACCCTACATGTCTGATTATTCCAGCAACTCTGCAACCTGATGCAGCTTAGGAAGCTAAGAGGGGAGTAGATGCAGTGAAGTTGAGAGAGTATGATGAGAAAGAGAAAGTCGCAAAGGCTTCATTTTGCTTTGGCATAATTGATGATCTGTCTCCTGGACTGCAGCAGTAGGGCCTGCTCCACTACCCATTCTAGCAGGACTCCACGCTAATACAGACATCCATAGAGACAGGACAAATTAATTTATCTAAGAATGTACAGCAACTGGAAACAGGAAAAATTTTCAGATCAGTGATAACACAAATGCAACAAAATAGAATTAGTGGAGGAAATAGAAGACAAGTTTATTAAAAGTAAGACAGATCTTTAAAATTCCCAGCTTCCAAAAGGCAAGAAAATTTTTATTCACTTTGGGCATGAAAAACGTTTATGATAAAGAAAAAAATTCAAATGTCTTATCTGTAATTCTGTAAGCTTGAAGTCAGTGGAATAGCATCTGCTAGTTTATGATGAGGAGAAGAGTAGTTCCAAGCCAAGAATCTTATAACCAGGATAGATATGATATATCATCTGTCAGGATAGAATTATATAACATTTGAAGAAATGCAAGAATTTATGACACATGAGAAAAATAATTTTCAAAAAAAGGATTCTAAGTGACCGACAAATGAAATAGTTTAAAATTTGGTGTAGGACAAAGACAAAAGAAATAATGGTTAGCAACGCTCTTTGATTTCTCTAACAAAATATGTCTTTCTCATTTCTCTCTCTCTCCCTCTTTACACACACACACACACATATACAAACACAAAATTAAAGCTAAATGGATAAAAAGAAATCGTCTGGAAATAGACTAACAAATACAAGCTAGACAGGGAGAAATGAGGAGAAGTAAAATAATTCACAAAGTTTCATCTGGGCAAGGTAGGAGTGGGAAGGGAAAGGTTTCAAGGATAAGGAATGTCATATTTTAAACTTATCTTATATAGGTGAAGTAAAAGTTGGAAGAAGAAATAAAGTATCTCGTCAAGACAAATAGGGCATTTAGGTAGAGAAAGTGTAATGTTTTCAAATAAAAATAGAGAAATATTTGTCTAACTATGATAACAGATATGGAAACATGTAGGAATTGTTTGAGAACTAACAAAATAGAAGAACTTTTTAAATACAATGACATGTATCTAAGAAATGTAAAAAATTTACACATGTAGACACACCAACATTCATACTTTCAAAAGATTTTGTTGATCGTGTGTTTGTGGACAGGTGTGTGCTTTATCGAGTATCAGTTAATACTTTTTAGTCAAATCAATCAATGAAACAGTAAAGACACCATAAAGTATATATCTAGCATATATAAAAATTAAACAAAAGATAGAATTGATAGTTCAATTTGTGGGAAATGCATCATTAAATAAATAATACCGGAATGTTTGGCTAACCAATAGAAAAAGATAAAAATTGATTCTATTCCTTTGTCATATAAATTAATTTTTGTAGATTAAACGTGCATGTATAAAAACAAATCTAGGATTAGAGGATGTCTTAATTTTATAAAAATATGCATATTAGATTATAAAAATTATATAGAACATATATCATAAATATTTAATAAACATATGCCAAATTTGAAAAGTAATTTTAATGTAGATTACAGAAAAATTGTTAATGTCTTGAGTCTATTGCTGAAAGAATTAGCATGCAAATTTCATACTCATATTTAGAGAGTGAATTTGAACTGTTAACTGCCTTTGGGAATCAGTCTGTCAATATTTATCTACCAAGAACAATATTTTTGCCATCAATAAGGAAATGGTTTCTTAAATTTGTATTCCTTTTTTAAGCTTTGCCCCCATTTTTTAAGAAGCTATTATACCACAAAAGAAACAATCGACAGAATATAAAGGTAACCCAATGAATAGAAAATAATTTACAATCCATCTATCAGATAAGGGGTCAAATTCCAAAACATATAGGAAATTCATGCAACTCAATTACAAAAACTAAAATCCAATTTAAAAATTGCCCTAAACACTTAAGATACCTCTTTAAAGTAGATATACAAATAGCTGCTAAGTATATAAAAAGATCTATTTCATTAATC
This sequence comes from Nycticebus coucang, assembly GCF_027406575.1. NCBI lineage: Eukaryota > Metazoa > Chordata > Mammalia > Primates > Lorisidae > Nycticebus > Nycticebus coucang. Next base: position 81,142,760 of record NC_069786.1, read on the forward strand.
ATCAGGGAAAGGTACATGAAAACCATGGTGAGGTATTACCTCATAATCATTAGAATGAGCACTGTTGAAAGAACAGAATATAATAAGTATTGGAGAGGCCGTTGTATAAATGTTCATTGTAGCACTATTCACAATAGCCAAAATATGGAAATTCCAATAAATTCCAAAGGTATACCAATAAAGAAATGAATAAAGAAACTGGGATATATATATATACACATATGCATATGTGCAATAAAATATTATCCACACTTAGAAGATGTGGGTATTTTAATAGTCTTATGCAAGAATAAAGACACAAGAAAAGCCTGCGTAATATAATTAGACATTAAAAAAATAACATTATTCATATTTAATTATATTAGTATGGAGAAATAACTGCTAGGTAGCAGTGCTGATGGGCAGACAGAATAGGAAAAGAGATGAGCTAAGCAAAAAAATTGCACGTATGTCTATATACACATATGTACGTGTGTCTCTGTGTCTGTGTTTACAAGGACCGACAATTAAGTTTGTGAATTCATCTTAGAGGAAAACTCTACAAACCACATTGCTGACTATCATACTTACCTTTGAAGTACTATCTTTGGGAAGATATGAATCAGTACCACTACCTAGTCTACCCTTCAAAGTAATTTTGAAACTTTTTCTGTAACAGCCATCAGAGCTGTTGTCATACAAGGTCTGACAATTGAGTTTGTGAACTCATCCTAGAAAAAATGCTACATACCTCATTGCTGAGTATCACTATGGTCACCAAATGGCTATGGGAGTATTTTGAAAGTGACCATAGTAATATTCAGCAGTGAAATATTCTACTTTTTTCTTTTACTTTCTGAATGTGTACTTACTTTCTTTCTTTTACTTTTACTTTCTGAATGTGTACTCTGGGTATGTGTTTTTGCATGTCCATTGTGGAGTGACAGTCCCCCAAACTGAGAGGGATGCTCAAATCTTCTGGCTCTTGAGCTTCACTCTTTACTATTTTGGTAATTTGCTCATTTGCTCTCAGCCTCCATTCTTATCCTTCTCTGTTCTTTTTTATGTGTGAGAAGGGTCTCAAAATTCATTTTTTAGACCTCTTTGCTGCTGAATTCGTTGGCTTCTGCCCCTGAAGCACTAAAATTAAATTAGAAAGCAGAATAAAAGGGGGAGGGGTGTTCTTTTCCATGGGCTTTTGAGACCAGACTTCAGATAAGTCCTTGACTATGATTTGTGTATCCAGCAGCGGTGGGCACCAAGTGATTTCCACATCTGTTAGCAGTTCCATACAATGCAAGGGGGAGTTTCTTCCTCAGTCCAGGACCTAGATCTGGACATTCCTTCAGACAGTTCAGAACCCTGCCCCTCCAGGGAGTCCTAGGACCAGCCAAGTGGGCAGTGAGGCTTCCACGGGGTTTCAAACCTCATCAACTTTTCATTATTGCAAATTCCTTATCTGAGATTTCGAGCTGTGATCACAACAACCTGAAATTTATGTTCCCCCAGCTGAGAATATTAGCTTCTTGCTATGATCAATAATCTCTGACTTATTTCACTGTCCCTTTGTTTGCTCTGTCAGCCCTTTTTATCTTTGCAGTGGACACCCTTCTTTAAATTTCTTTTTGACAAATCTAGAGCACTTTGTTTTCCTGACTTAAAGGAGAGAGGAGAGTGTTACATGATCATGTTAGCCAGCGAATCTTTAAATATCTATATTAGCGACCATAGCATCTGGACCCTATGGTAGATTTTTAATGTAGAATTTCTAACTATGCTAGAGGCCTAAAGACATTACAGTTTCACAATTAGGGTTTGCAAAAATCCTAGCAGTTTTCCATCACGACTTTCTTTTCATTTTATTTTTCATTTATTTGGGGATTCCTTTTGGTTCACTCAAGAGACAAGTTCATGTACTCCACAGGCTTTAGCTCATCAAATACATAAGGTATGTCTAGCCATCTCCAAATAAGATGGTACCTTTGTTCTTTTCATGAACCAGACTTCTGTTAGTCCTAAAGTCTTTTAAGCTATCCCTGTTCAGTGCCACAGTCATGGAAACACATGATACTGTTTGTGAAGGAGTTGGTAGAAAAAAGGCACCAATACAAATCCATGATGTAAATAAGCATTTGCCTTTCTTGGTGGTAGATCAGGCCACAGCCCATTAGATGGCATGAAACACCCTTGATAAAATGATGCTCCTACCCCTCATTCTGCCACACCCCTCCCGCAACATAGCAAGGACCTTTTATTCCAGTCATATCAAACTACTTGTATTTCCCTAAACGCCATATGCTGACATGCATTTATAAGTTTGCACAAGATTTGGGCGCATTATCTATCCTTCCTACTCCACTCTTCACTCATTACCCTCTGACACATAGGATAAAAAGTTGACTTTCTCATAGGACCTTTCTTTACCCTTATGATATCTCAGCATCCAGTGTAAATCTGCAGCATGAACTATCTAGTTGTGTTAATTTGTTTAGCTCTTAGTCTAGAATATATATTTTTTTTTTTTTTAAAAAAAAGAGAACCTTAAAACAAAATGACACAGAAAAGTTGAAAAAAAAATACAGCCATCCCTGGGTTATAAACAAGATAGGTTCTACAGGTTTGTTCTTAATAGTCTAGAATATTTTGAGCCCCTAAGTTTTCTTTTTTATATATCCTTTTTTGATGCTATTTATCACACTTGATCTTAGCCAAAAGGCTGAGAAGCGATTCAATGCTTATTTATCATACAGCACACAATCCCAATAATAAGTCCTAAGTCAGAATATCTGGTATAAAACACCATCTGTGTAACTTCAGTGAGGCATCAAGCAGTCTTAGTCTTAGTTTACATGTATATGAAGTTGGGATGGTAATAGTACGATTTCAATTATGTAAAAAATTTAGAATAGTGTTTGGCGCATTGCAACTGTATAAAAGCTATTATTATAACTGTTACTAAGCATCTATTCCTATTAGGATGAAGACAAAATATTAATATATATGCTGAATTTTAAAACTTCTGTAGTTTGAAGGAAGAGCTTAGGGCTGGATAAAATGAAGTATTTCTTTATAAGAAGCATAATCAGTGTATGGGGCTTTATGACCATAAACTAGAAATATAAATGTAATAAAAATTTTGGTTAATTTATGATAACCAGATATATAGGAGCTATTACATCTAACTTTGAATTTTTCAAAAGAATCACATCTATTTTCAACATTGATACAAAAAAATACATAGTATGTCAGGCTGCATGATATACCCGCGTAACTTGCCATAACATTTCTTCTGTTTCATTGTGTTATGGCTCTGGTGTAGCAGCTATGACACTTTGGGTTTAGATTACTTCATGAACATCCAGAGGGTAGAATGTCACCTAATGAATCATTAATATTGCTGTAGCTGCATGATTTTCCATTATATTTTCTTTCTGAATGGTAACCTGATTTGACCTTAATGAGTCTGAGAACTAATAGAATCATAACTCATCTGGCTGGAGATATGATAATAGGGATAGGTGCACAAAGACTATTATTCCCATTTTAACAGCAACGGAATGGATCCGTTTGGTGATAACCATTAAAATGAGTAGAGGATTGCTCCACTCACTCATTCATGTGGCTCAAAATGACTTCCTTTCTCAATTGTCCGTGTGAAATGGAGGGTTTCTTCACTACCGACAACGTAACGTAACGTATTTTTTCAGGTTACTCAGTATAAAGAGACATTTTAAAAGCTGTTAAAGGAAGCAAAATCTATGCTATTTAAAAAAACTAAAAATCATTAACTCCTTTAGGTATTTTCCAGGAAACAGACCCTGAGACTAAGATGTGGGCATAAGAGGTCTATCAGGGTGTGATATCTGGAACGATATCTGTAAGAAGCAGGGCCAGCAGAATGTGCACAAAAGGTGCCGACTCTAATACAATTATACAAAGAGCTTGGCCAATCGGTTTTACTGGCATACTTATGAGATGGCCTTTCAGAGGTGTCTCATATTGAGGAAAGGGAACAAAGCTTCTATCAAGCAATTATCAACGACAAAGTATCCATGGAGAAACATAAATTTGAGTGAGGTCACTGGAAATCAGAGTTGACCCATCAGCAGTAAACACCTTCTGGCAGTTGAAGAAACTGAGGTGGACAGCACACCACAGTATCTCTAGATACGTGATCTCCAAAGATCAGCTATGACACATTAAATCTTCCAAGTTTGACTATTATTGTCTTCCATATGTTTCAAAGCAAAAGAAGAGAGTGTGTGTGTGTGTGCTTGTGTGCCTGTGTGCGAGAGAGAGAGAGAGAGAGAGAGAGAGAGACAGAGAGACAGAGAGATAGAGAGAGAGAGAGAGAAGTGGGGAGGAAGAGGAGAAGTGGAAGAGAAATGGGAGAGAATCAATCAAAGCTTGGGCATTGAAACGCAAAGTTCATATTTAATTGCAGAGAGAATGTGAGAGAATAAGAAATGCCTAAGCTTTCTTTAAGAAATCAACTGAATATTTGCTTTGGAGATAATATAATATTGTATTCTCAGAAGCAATAAAAATTATAAGTGGTTGCAAATGAAGTATAGCCTGGTGAAGAGAGTTAAAATCTTCTTGTAAATAGAAAAATATTGTTTATAGACAGAAAGTATTATAGTGATACATTTAGCTAACAGTTAAGTATAGAGCAATGATCATAATTGCAAATGTAATTCAATATTATTATTATAAATTCACTTTATTAACTTTCTAGAACACCCTTTTATTTGTTTTATGGTATTAGAAGGTATTAACAAACTAAAATTACTTTTTGTGAATTATGCTTTTTGAATTAGTAATCAATATAACCACCTCAAGGCTAAGTTAATATGGATCATTTTGAAAAACTTAATCAGGCTAATTTATCAAAATATACCAAACAATGAAAAAATAATAAAATGTGCCTGTTGATTATTGCACCTAAACTTTTCAAAACCCAAGTATCTATCATCCTGCCTAAATTACATCTATTAACTTGAACTGGAAAGTTGAAGAAAAAGAGAGGAAAAACTTGCAGTTTTATTGTAATTCAGAATTATCGACCTATTTCTAAAGCTGAATGGAGGGGGTCAGAGACATTTTACCTGACACAATAAACCTAAAAACAGAAAATGCTTGTAATAAAAATATGGGATAACAGAAACCAGCATCCTTTAGACTGTAACAGAAATAACAGCTTTCAATGCCATATCCTTTATATAAATTCTTAGTTATTTTTCTAAGGTAGATAATTTTCTATATAATTGAAATAACTTTCCTACTTCCCAAAATATGATGTTATTCTATTTGAAGAATTATAAAATTAGTATTTGGCTATTGCAGAGTAATCTGCAAATGAAGTGAAATATTAAAACAATATATATAATCTGTTTCTAGGAGGTAACTCTTAAGAATATTATAATTTATAAACTTCCATATAATTTTCTGTGTATATAAACATACATGCACACATGTATGGGTCACATATACACCCATATAAAAAACACACGTGTGTATATGATTTGTACATCGACATAATCATACTAGCAGTTCTGTAACTTTTCAACTTAATACATCAGATAGTTTCTGGTCAGTAAATGGGCATAGAGTTTTTCCTTTTTTCATATATATCCATTCCCAACTGTTTATAATCCTCTTTAAAATTTTTAATTATTTTCTTTTTTTAATATCAATGACACAATAAATATCTGTATATTTACATCTTACTTGATTTCATATACTTTTTTTCATAAAAGATTTCTAAAAGTGGCCTTATTTCTTTATGTGTTTTTAACAATTATTTGGGGGATTATTTTAAATTAAGCTTTAGGAAGTTTTTTTTTATTTTTACCTTGCCTGCTGGTGTAGAAAAATGTCAATTTTCCACTACCCTTTTTTGTTTAAGGATATAATCATTTCTTTGAAACCTACCCTATTAGGCTTCTCAGCAAAAACAAAAACAGGGAGGGAGAGATATTCATTATCTTAATTTGCATTACTTTATTTGCTATAATATTTTTGTTGAACATCTTTCACAGTTTGTAGGCCATTGCATTTCATCATGAGTATGGACACTTTCTCCATTTCACTGCTGAGGTATTGTCTCCCTCATAATTATTTTAAAATTTCACTTACATATTAAAGTTATTAAATCATTAATCCATTCCTTCTCTATATGTTTTTTTCTAATCATTTGTTTTTTAACTTAAAGGATTTCGCAGTGTTTTTATCATTTACTTTTGGTGCAAAGAAATTTTAAATTATGGGATAAAATAGTAGGTTTTAAAAATAATTCTGATGTTGCTGTTATGATTAGGATAATTTCCGTTTCCTGTTTGTTTGTCTGAGACTAATATTGGAGCATCTACGGGTGACATGGTCTCTCTTTCTGGAGTTTCTTTGAAATTCTAAAAGAATATAAAAATTAAAACAAACATATTATGACTGTCTAAAATCAAGAAAATCACCAAACAACCTATCAGAATACTAAAGAATGCCTTGAATATCAAACTAGCGATATTAGATAATAAGAAATTATGTAAGGATGGGGAATACCCAAAAAATAAAAGTTAAAGAAAGATGGTTCACTCTCATGGAGGACTGTAAAATCCTTATATTTGTATTTCTTGGGATAATGCTGGGCTGAGAGTGTTGGGAATGGAAGCAAGTGTGGGTGTGGAAAGTAAAAGGGAGAATTTATCAAATGTTCATAAAATAACTGCCCTCGTTTTGAAGAGTAAATATTGATATCTGAAACTCAGCTCTCTCAATAAATCTGAAGATCTGCAGAGAGAGGATTAGAGAGAGTACTGGGGCCAGAGAGACAAAAAGGTAATCTCTGTGTAACTCCAACCTCCAAGATAGATAAGGTGGCCCAGAATCCAGAATGTAAATCCCTTTCAATAGAAAAGGATTGTCAAGATAATGCAGCTGGGCTTTACCCCAGGCAAGCTGCTTGTAATCGGCCTTTGCATTTAAGGCTTCCAGCACAGTCTATTTCACTTATACTGAGGAAATTTATCAAGTCCCCAATAATATTGAATCTGTGCCCTTATATGAAAACTGGCCTTATATGCCAGTTTTTGAAGAACTCTAACACTGTGAAATAGCAAAACCAGGCTGCAGAAACAGCAGGACTAAGTAAAAAACCTGAGATATTTGAAATATTTATTGTTTGACTACTCAGAGATATTAGAAATCCCTGAAATAGTCAACATGGAAAGAATCAAGTATTTTAATAATTAGAGTGTAGAAAATAAAGTGAATTGAATATGTGAAAAAAAATAATTAGAAAGTCATCTCCAAACACGATCATTATTTTACAAAAATCTATATTTTAATTTTTGCTTTTCATTTTTCAACATGTCAATCTTTAATAACAGTGACATTCGAGTTTAAGGTATAAGACAGGAATAGAATTTTACTTCAACTTGTTAGTTACTTTGTATTAATACTATCTATAACTGCTTTTTTTTGCTCCTCATGTATTTTCATGTTAGCACCACTGTGTTTTAACTATTATAGCTTCTAATTTGTTTTACTATCTGCTAGGAGAAATCTTTTACCATTTCCTTTCCTAATTTAAATATATCTTATCCTAATTTTATTGTATATATAACTGTTACATCATTTTTAAAATTTCTAACAAAAAAAGAAAGTCCATATGTAAAAGGTTTTGTGGGACTTCACTAAATTTTTTTACAATTATCAATTGAATATATTTTAGTATCTGTTATTCTAAATCAATATTCTTTTTCCTATTTATTGAAAAATTCATATACTCCACTCAATAAAATTTTTTATCTTCTTATGTATATGATGATAATATTTTTTAGTTTACTGCTATTAATTGACTAGTTTTTCTCTTTGAATTGCATGTATTTCCATTATAATCAAATGCTGGCATATAAAGATATGCACCTCTTAGAAACAGTGGCAGAATTTAATACACTACAGAGGTTTTTTACCTTCCTTGAGGGGTATTCTAGATTTATCAGATTATCTACGATGTTAATGATTACCTTTCTTTTTTCCAATATGTGAATTTCTCTCTCTCTTTTTCTCTTATCAAAATCTGTAGTTTGTGTTGTTTTGCTGACTGTGCCTATAGGTCGATGGTTTTTAGATTTTCTTTATCTCAATGAACTAAATCTGATACTATGCACTTTGTCCCTAAATGACGGAGTTGGTGGTTTCCGAAAAACCAATGTTAATATTCACACTTTAGTGTTTTATTATTAAAGATAACATTTACTGTTAAGTTCATTACTGTCAAGTTTACAATATTTTATTGTAAATAAATATTTTTATAATCCTTGTTTGCTAGATGAACAAAACATAGAATATGTATTAAGATAGACTTTATAAAATGGCTTCTTTCATGGTAAATACCGAGACTGTAATTTTCTTTTTTTTTTTTTAAATTTTAATGTTATTTTTATTTATTTATTGATTTTTGGTTTTTTAATTAAATCATAACTGTATACATTGATATGATCATGGGGCATCAGACACTCGCTTCATAGACCATTTGACACATTTTTATCACAATGGTTAACATAGCCTTTCCGGCGTTATCTCAGTTACTGTGCCAAAACATTTACATTCTACATTTACCAAGTTTCGCAAATACCCCTGTAAGATGCACCATAGGTATGATCCCACCAATCCCCCTCCCTCTTCCCACCACCCCCCTCCCTCCCCTCCCTTTCCCACTTCCCCCTATTGTTCGGTTGTAACTGGGTTATAGCTTTCATGTGAGAGCCCCAAATTAGTTTCATAGTAGGGCTGAGTACATTGGGTACTTTTTTTTCCATTCTTGAGATACTTTACTAAGAAGAATATGTTCCAGCTCCATCCATGTAAACATGAAAGAGGTAAAGTCTCCATCTTTCTTTAAGGCTGCATAATATTCCATGGTGTACATATACCACAATTTATTAATCCATTCGTGGATCGATGGGCACTTGGGTTTTTTCCATGACTTAGCTATTATGAATTGGGCTGCAATAAACATTCTGGTACAAATGTCTTTGTTATATTGTGATTTTTGGTCTTCTGGGTATATGCCCAGCAGAGGAATTACAGGATTGAATGGCAGATCTATTTTTAGATCTCTGAGTGTTCTCCATATATCTTTCCAAAAGGAATGTATTAATTTGCATTCCTACCAGCAGTGCAGAAGTGTTCCCTTTTCTCCACATCCACGCCAACATCTCTGGTCTTGAGATTTTGTGATATAGGCTAGTCTCAGTGGAGTTAGATGATATCTCAAAGTAGTTTTGATTTACATTTCTCTGATGATTAAAGGTGATGAGCATTTTTTCATATGTCTGAGGGCCGTGTGCCTGTCTTCTTCAGAGAAGTTTCTCTTCAAATCCCTTGCCCAGCCTGCGATGGATGGGATCCCTTGTTTTTTTCTTGCTGATGCGTTTGAGTTCTCTGTGGATTCTGGTTATTAAACCTTTGTCAGAGATATACCCTGCAAATATCTTCTCCCATTCTGAGGGCTGTTTGCTTGCTTTACTTACTGTGTTCTTGGCTGTGCAGAAGCTTTTCAGTTTGATCAAGTCCCAGTAGTGTATTTTTGAAGCTGCTTCAATTGCCTGTGGGGTCCTCCTCATAAAATACTCACCCAGACCAATTTCTTCAAGAGTTTTCCCCGCACTCTCCTCTAGTATTTTTATAGTTTCATGTCTTATGTTTAAATTTTTAATCCAATGAGAGTCTATCTTAGTTAATGGTGAAAGGTGTGGGTCCAATTTCAGTCTTCTGCAGGTTGCCAGCCAGTTCACCCAGCACCATTTATTAAATAGGGAATCTTTTCCCCACTGAATGTTTTTAATTGGTTTGTCAAAGATCAAATAGCGGTAAATAGCTGGATTCATCTCTTGGTTCTCTATTCTGTTCCAGATATCTACTTCTCTGTTTTTGTGCCAATACCATGCTGTTTTGATCACTATCGATTTGTAGTAAAGTCTGAGGTCTGGTCGTGTGATTCCTCCTGTTTTGTTTTTATTTCTGAGTAATGTCTTGGCTATTCGAGGTTTTTTCTGATTCCATATAAAACGAAGTATTGTTTTTCAAGATCTTTAAAATATGACAGTGGAGCTTTAATAGGGAGCGCATTGAAATTATATATTGCTTTGGGTAGTATGGACATTTTAACAATGTTGATTCTTCCCAGCCATGAGCATGGTATGTTTTTCCATTTGTTAACATTTTCAGCTATTTCTTTTCTTAGAGTTTCATAGTTCTCTTTATAGAGATCTTTCATGTCTTTTGTTAGGTAAATTCCCAAATATTTCAACTTCTTTGGCACTACTGTGAATGGGATAGAGTCCTTAACTGCTTTTTCAACTTGACTGTTGTTGGTGTATATAAACGCTACCGATTTATGGATGTTGATTTTGTAACCTGAGACGCTGCTGTATTCCTTGATCACTTTTAAGAGTTTTGTAGTAGAATCTATGGTGTTTTCCAGATATACAATCATATCATTTGCGAAGAGGGAAAGTTTGATCTCTTCTGACCCCATATGGATACCCCTGATCGCCTTTTCTTCCCTAATTGCGGTGGCTAAAACTTCCATTACAATGTTGAAAAGCAATGGAGACAATGGGCAGCCTTGTCTGGTTCCTGATCTGAGTGGAAATGATTCCAATTTAACTCTATTCAATATGATATTGGCTGTGGGTTTACTGTAGATGGCCTCTATCAGTTTAAGAAAAGTCCCTTCTAGACCAATTTTCTTGAGTGTTCTGATCATGAAGGGATGCTGGATATTATCAGGAGCTTTTTCTGCATCAATTGAGAGAATCATATGGTCTTTATTTTTTAATTTGTTTATGTGCTGAATTACATTTATAGATTTATGTATATTGAAACAGCCTTGAGACCCTGGGATAAAACCAACTTGGTCATGATGTATAATTTGTTTGATGTGTTGCTGGATTCTGTTTGTTAGGATCTTGTTGAATATTTTTGCATCTATATTCATTAGTGATATTGGTCTATAATTTTCTTTTCTTGTTGGGTCTTTTCCTGGTTTGGGGATCAGGGTGATGTTTGCTTCATAGAACGTGTTGGGTAGTCTTCCTTCTTTTTCTACCTTTTGGAACAGGTTGAGTAATACAGGTACTAATTCCTCTTTAAAGGTTTGGTAGAATTCTAAGGTGAAACCATCTGGTCCCGGGCTTTTCTTTTTAGGGAGGTTTTGTATAGTTGATGCTATTTCTGAACTTGATATGGGTCTGTTCAACATTTCCACTTGATTCTGGCTAAGTCTTGGAAGGTGGCGTGCTTCCATGTATCAGTCAATTTCCTTCAGATTTTCATATTTCTGAGAATAAAGTTTCTTGTAATATTCATTAAGGATTTTTTGGATTTCTGAAGAGTCTGTTGTTATTTCGTCTTTGTTGTTTCTGATTGATGATATTAGAGATTTTACTCTTTTTTTCTGATTAGGTTGGCCAGAGGTTTATCTATTTTATTGACCTTTTCAAAAAACCAGCTTTTTGATTTATTGATCTGTTGTATTATTCTTTTGTTTTCAATTTCATTTAATTCTGCTCTAATTTTGGTTATTTCTTTTCTTCTACTGGGTTTGGGGTTGGAATGTTCTTTTCCAGTTGCTTGAGATGTCCCATTAAGTTGTTAACTTCCTCTCTTTCCGTTCTCTTGAGGAAGGCTTGCAGTGCTATAAATTTCCCTCTTAGAACTGCCTTTTCTGTGTCCCAGAGGTTCTGATAGTTTGTCTTCATTGTCGTTTTGTTCCAAAAAATTGGCAATTTCTTTCTTAATCTCATCTCTGACCCAGAGACTGTAATTTTCTTCTTTAACCTATGATTGAGTTAATATGATTGATTACATTAATGGCCATCCAGAATTGATATATCTTTACATTTATATGACACACTAATTTTTACTATAGTGCTGGGTCTAATATGCTATTATAGTTTTCAGGATTTGCGGATTTATCACCTTTGTATAACATATTTACTTCAGGTTAATAAAAATTTCGTATGTGTCTTTTCTTTCTTATGCAGTGGATATAACATGGACTTCTTTATTCCTAATTGAATTCAATAGAGCTTTTGCATTAAACCATATGTGTCCAGCTTATTTCGGTGGGAAGGATCAGATAGTTCTTTGAAATTTTTAGTTTTTTTACATGGGTAAAAATAATTTCATGTCGTCCATGCTTTCTCGAGTCAGTGTTCTTAACATAAACCAGGTAATCCTCGCTAACATAGTCCTGGCTAGGATCAGTACTATCACCACCAGCCCCTGTTTGCTTTGTCTACCATGTTCAGAAGTCCTCACCCTGCAGCCCCTGTGCATGCCCTCAAGGAGATGTTAGTGACACTGCAGGACAGACGCCCCTTACTTATTATTAGTCTCATTTCCTTTTATCCATCCTGCCACTCTCGTTTGAGGGAAGTATTCATGTAAATGAAAATTGTTTTTTTTTTTAGCAACAGTGGGACCCTTCTCTAGTTTCTTGGGACATACAGAATTTTTGCTTCTATAATGGTTTATTTTAAAATAGTACTGAAAGAGTTCTGGTGCAAATCAAACTTTAAGAACCATCTTTATTTTTTAGTAGTCTCCTTAAACATGCTGTTTTAAAATAAAAATAAAGCAATCAGATTCCAGTCTTCTATAATTCCTCTTAATTGGACCATGACACATCTCATAATTTCTGAAAGAAAAGGAATTCATTGATTTACTGCTTTCAAAATAAATACAAAAATACATACATACACTTGCTTATAAATTAAATAAATATTACAAGAAATAAAACTGCACCGGGGCTATTAGAAAGACAGAAGGCAGGAACTGGCTGTCAGCCAACAGATAGCTCTGTATTTTATTTAAGAAGTTCATCCTTTGGATGGGAAGGACCATATGATGGAAATGGTTTATTTCAGCATTGCATGCTTCTGGAAATTCTCTCCATTCTCAGTAGCACTCTCCACAAATATTTAGCCTATTTTCATATTAATATATTAACTTAAAGGTAAAATAAATAGTACCTTTGTGATAAGATAGCATAAATTTTCTTAAGTGATCTGTTTTAGATGATAGGGCATATAATTTCATTTTGCCCCTTCTGAAATAATTAAATTGGCATTAGCTACAAATATTACTCTTGGAAAAATTACCAACTCTGTTTAATATTACATATTTACTCCAGATGTAATTTTTCTTGAATAAAAGATAGTTTTCCATTATTTTTCAATTTGCTTATTGTTCATTTGGTGTTCTTTTTATCTATTATTTGTTTTTGATTATTGACTGGCATTACTTTGCTATGTTCATGATGAGTTTTTCTTTTACACTAATTATGTTTATTATTTATGCTTATTATTATGTATCTGTGTGTGTGTGTGTAAGAGTAAAAATATAGAGACTTTTTCTTGACCTTAATTTTCTGAGAAATGTGACATCAGAGGGATGACAGTTTTACTGTACTCCTTCAACTTGTCAGCAGTATATTTTATGTATCTCTTTAGCTGAAATTTAATGTTTAAGTGGGTTTTTATTAGGATGAGGTCTCAGAATTTCTGATTCAGATGTCAGAGTTTGACAGCAGTATCAATAAGGAGCCATCAGCAGGGACCTCATTCCTAATTCTCATCCTGACATGTTACAAAAATAAGCATGATAATTTTATGGCTTCTTTTCCTGCCTAAAATGTAACTACATTAATCTGAAAGACAGCTGATTTTTCAAGGTCAAAAGTGCTTAGTTACAAATTGATGAGCTATTATGTGTGTCTGTGGTTTTCTAGACAGCACTGTATTAATAAAATGCGTGCAGAACAGGCCATAAAAATTCCATTTAAAGGTATTAAGGCATACTGGGACATTTAATCAGGTTAAAATCCCTGTCAGTGGGCTCCAGTCACGATGTTGTTCAGTCAATGATTAACAAAGTGTGTGGAAAATAAGATGCATTCCTATTACATGAGCTGAGATTTCACTGAAATGACCTTTTTAAAAAACTTTTTTCATCTAGAAAATGATTTAACTAAAATGCATTATAGTAATACACATTGTTTTAATATTTCCTATTATCTCCCAGCCTCGATTGTTTCTATAAGAAAATTGGAGGATAGAATACTTGTAAAGGTCGTGACATTACTTTTTTAGGTAGTAAAAAAAATCTGTCAGTGATGAAATAATTTTAAAATATGAATCACATTGTAAGCTTTCTTTTGTGATTTATAAAAGCTGTCTCACCAGGTATGCACTATGCTCTTATAAAGCCAACAAAGATTAAATGAGAAAAAGCTATGGAAAAGATTCTTCTGATAGCCTCTTACAGTACACCTTACAAGTTCAAGGGGAATGCTATTTAAGATACAAAATATAACTTAAGAGAAATGAGAATCAATCTGCACAGGGATGTATATAGTATGAAATAAACTCATATTTTTCAGATAAATAATGGAATAAATAGTTCTAGCCTATGAAAATCGGTTTTTTTTTCAGCATTGGATAAAGAATAAAATTATAGGAGAACAAGTTTCTAAGAATACTTTCATGTAACAAGCAAATGGCCAACCATTCAAGTTGCAATTATGAAGCTGTGTAAAAATTATACATCCATTAAGTGTGTAAATTTAGCCAACATTTATTCTTGTCTTTCATGCAAGGTTGAATACTGTATGAATATGAAAATATTTTAGTAAGTACTAAATTACATTGATTCTTTAAAAAATCTGACTCAATAACCTTGTTCTTTCATTTGAGGAGAATAGCAGTCTTTCCTATCTCTTAAAAACTCAAGTTCTCTTTAGCACAACCTCACATATTTATTTTTGTTTATTTGTTTTTAAATATACAAATTTTCTTTCAGCAGTTTTAGATTTACCAAAAAAAAAAAAAAAAAAGAAAGAAAGAAAAGAAAAGAAAACTTGAATGAAAGTACTCAAATGCCATATTCTTTTCCCACCCACATCCTGCATTATTGGGTACATATTTGGAACTGATGAACCAAAATTAATACATTAGTGTTAACTGAAGTGTTTACAGTAAGGTTTACGCTTTTTGTTATACAGTTTTAAGGATTTTTACCAAATAATATCATGTATGCACTGTGGCACTATCATACAAAATATCTGAGTCCTAAAAATCCAGTGTGCCCCACCTTTACTCCCCAACACCTAGCATAGCAACCACTGTTTTACCCACTCCATAGGTTTGCCTTTTCTAGAACATCATATTATCAGAATCATATAGTATGTTCTTCGTTCACATAGCAATGCACATTTGAAGCTTCCTCCATGTCTTTTAGTGACTAGGTAGCTCACTTCTTTTTATGGCTAGGTGATTCTTTCTTGTATGGATGCATACCGCACTATGTTTATCCACTGGCCTATTGAAGAACATCTGATTGCCTCCAAGTTATGGTAAGTATAAATAAAGCTGCTGTAAACATACGTGTTCAAATTGGTGTGGACATAAGTTTTTAAATCATTGGTATAAATATCAATCAGCATGATTGCTAGATTGTTGTTGAATTTTTTAGATTCTTGACTATGAGGCATTGTTGTTTGAGAAATAGAATAAGATGCTAACTAAAATGCAATTTTTAAGTTACATGTTTGCTTTGATTAGATAATTTTCAGATATAAGTATTTTGGTTTTTAATTAAATATAATTTCTATAAAATATCTATTTTCAATCATCACTAAAGAATCTAGTCTGAGATTATTTTTCCCTATTACAAAAAAATCAATGTTTTTTTCTATTGCCTTGTTTAAAACAAAAAGACTTATTTGGAGTTGACAAATTCTAATAAAAATTCATCACTTTTTAATATTTTATCACATTTCACTAATAAAGTATTTTTCAATTTATTTAATTACATTTTACAAGGTTGATAGCTTTCATTAATAAATGTTCAGAAATTTGTTACAATTTCAAGTATTGTAATTAATTCTGTGTTCTGGTATTTTAAGCTGTCTAAAATATAGAACAACTGCCCTATCTGGCTAGCATAAAATCTCAGTAGCACATTTATGTTGAGCTTAAAGTTGACCACACAGGGTAAAACATTTCAATGTCTCATGAGAATTAAACAGCACTATAAATTTATAGAAATTTTGAAAATACTGTTATTACCAGAAATTTTAAACATATAACTCAAATTAGTTATAAATTTGTACATGTACATGTTCATAAACAATTAACATTATTTATGCCATTTTATTTACCTCATTGATTTAATGTATTTAACAGTTTAAACACTATCTAAACTCAAAGAGGAAAAAAACAGTTTTAGGCAACTAATGGAGCTAAATTTAGGTATAGTGGCATATGCTTGTAGTCCCAGATATTCCAGAGGCTGAAGTGAGACTATCACTGGAGTCTAGAAGTTCAAGGCTAGCCTGGGTAACATAGTGAGACCCCCACCTCTACAAAAAATGCTTAATATCACTAATGATTAGGGAAATGCAAATCAAAACTATAATGAAGTATCACCTCACTCCTGTTAGAATGACTATTTTCAAAAGGTAAGAGTTAATGAGGATATGGTGAAAAGACTCCCTTTACCCTCACTTGTTGGGATTGTGAATTTGTGTAGCCATTATGAAAAATAGTTTGGAGGTTTCTCTAAAAGTTAAAAATAAACTATAATATGATCTAGCAACTTCCCCACTGTTTACATATTTAAAGGAAATGAATTCAGTATGACAAATAGATACCTGTATTCCCAAGTTTACACAATAGCCAAGATATGAAAACAACCTAAATGTTCATGAACAAATGGATGAATAAAGAAAATATAGTATATATACACAATGGAATACTATTCAGCCATAGAAAAAGGAAATTCTGTCATGGATAGACCTGGAGGGCATTATGTTCAGTGAAATAAGCCAGGCACAGAAAAAGAAAAGCAGATGCTAAAAACGTCGATGCCATAAAAGTAGAGAGTAGAACGGTGATTCCCAGAGGCTGGGGCAGCTGGGGGTGGGTGGGTGGTTGAGGAGATGTTGATTGAAAGGTACATTATTACAGATAGGTAAAAAGAAACCTACCTATTGAAAAGTGCAAAGAGAATTGATATCACATGTTCTCACCACAAAAATTATAATTTAGTAAGATAATGCATTTGTTGATTAGATTTAGTCAATGTACAAAATCATACAAATTGGTGAACAACACGAAGAGAACTTTTGCAAATATTTCATAAAATTTTTAATGAGTATTTTGTAAATAAAGGTGCATTTAACTACTCACTTTCACTATGTATGGCAAATTTAGGGATATTGTACATATATGTCAATACCTTATTTTGTACAATATAAATACATACAATTTTACCTGTCAATTAAAAAATTAAAAAAGAAAGCAGCAAGAGTGAGAGAGTTTATGTGAATTGATTAAGATGACACTGGGAGTTATGTTTCAGAACTGAGTTTCACATGCAGTTCTATCAGCCTGAAAGCTTATGTTCTTTAAAATTGGGTGATGCTTTCTATAATGATAATTACCTGACTCTGTTATTAAAGATAGGTATATGTACTTAGTCGATTCTATAGTTTTTGTCAGCCAGTTATGGCTTGCTTTCATGGACCTAAAACACAGTCTCCTCCAAAGGACATTTATTCTCTCATTAGTAATGACTGAAAGTCTTTGTTTTATTAACACTGACGCTGATTTTCCTTCTGCAGAAGTGAAATGTTTTCCTATCCTCACACTTAGCTTTTAAGCTATTCACATCTTACGGTTGCCTCTATAGTTATCTAGTTTGACTGATTTCAGAAAATATTACCCGTATGAATTATATTATCTGGCTATGAGGGAAAATGGTATTACAGAGAATATTAATAGCACATTTTCAATATTGGTGTTAGACTTTTAAAAAGAAAATAACATCTCTGTTATACATTATTTTCAACAATCTTTGAATACTCAATAAAATAACTTTGTTCTTTCATTGAGTGATTTGATTTCACCTATGGCCTTTTCTTTCCCAAACTATTACATATGCTTTTGTTCCATTGACAAATAATATATGTATTGTCAAAGTTCAGCCACTTACTTATTGACATTTTCACTTTAAGCTATCTCTATTTTCCCTAAGAGAGAATTTTTAAAAATATTTTTGAATCTAATAGGTCAACAGTTTATGAAAAGAACAAAAAAAATTCTTTGTGTAATTTATTTGAATGCTTTGTGAAAATGTCAAGATAAAGTTGGGACAATTGCTTTGTTCAATAAAATGCAATTTTGACTTAAAGGATAAGGCTGCTTCACCAACTGAACATTCATGGTAAATGTCATTAATACTTCTTAAATAATTTAAAAATGGCTTGGAGTCTTTTATTGACAGGGTCCTTGGGATAAATAATATTAACATTTATCTGTGATTAAGTGCATCAATTAAAAACTTGGCATAATGAAGGGGAAACAATGTAATCATTTTCATTAAATATAATTTTATATTAATAATTTCAAGAAATTTTAGGAAGACACTACAGACTTTGGATTGCATTCTTCTTTTACTTTGCTTCCCACATAAATATTTAACAATGTTCTCATTGTACCATTCCTTAGAGTAACATTTCTGAAACAGAGTCTCTAGACGTATCTTAGGGGTAATGGAGATTGAGGTTAGTTTCTGAATATAGTTTCAAGCAGCTGTTTGCTGAATGCAGCAGCAAAATAAAGGAAAACCAGATTAACTGACCTCAGCGAATATTCTTCTTCATACCTTTTAAACCAATATGCAAAAGTATGTTGAGAAAAGCATGTATAAGTGAACAAGATAGCAGGAAGGCAATATTCAGTTTTAATTCTTGCTATCCCATAGGCTAAACTGATCATTTTTATTCAATTACACATCTTACACTTTATTTTATAATTTATTAAACATTTATTACAAGCATAGTCAAGGAAATACAATTTTAAATTATTAACAAAATTAATGTTATTAATATTAATAACATTAATAATTTTGATCGTTCAATAAATTATTCCCAGCAACCCGAAAAGGTTTTTGAAATTACACTGGGGCCTCATTAAAAAGTGTGCTCTTTCCTCCTAGAACACATGGTTATCTTAGATTCCTTTAAAATAGTTTCACTTTTAGTACTAGAAATAGTGCAAGCACCATTGCATATCAGCACCTGTGAGAAAGGGTCACCTGTCAAGGCCAAGTGGAGAGAGAGTAATAAGAGATATAGATACAGTGCCAATGTTCTGACAACACTGAAGGACTAGTGAGAACTTGTTTTCAAAAGGCCAGACAATGGCTGTAGAGCCACAGAGCAGGCTCCAAAGTGTGATGTGTAGGTACATTGGCCAAGCTGTTGAGCCCACCCTCTTGAATGCCACAGGTATGAAAGGGCTTAGCAGGGCTTTTCAACTAATTATAAGGTAGTCTTTCTGGTAAGGATATTTCATAGTGTAGTCCTCCAAAAGAGTATTACTTTGCAAAGATATTAAACATTAAAAAACATTGTTATTTCTTTTTCATTAGGTTGCTTAAGAATTTTTTTATCTTTTAGTGACCAGATTTTAATGGCAATTTTCATATTATTGAAAATTCTCTTTGTGTTTACAGATATCTGAGATGTTCAAGCTTTAAAAAATTTTTAAAAATATTTACATCACCAGCTCAGGACATGAGCATTATAAGACAAACCTGGAAGAATTTAGACAGCAGTATGCAGCCGCTCCTAAGGTTTAGGTTACAGCCTTTCCAATTGGGTCTATGACTGGGTGGTGAACCCTAAGGGGCTAGTGAACTATATGCTGAAGAGAGTACAGCTGGAAGTGTATTTTACCATAACTCTGGAAACTGAATACATGTTTCTATGGTCCAAATTGATGTCGGGCCTCTGGGGTGAATTTGGAGAAAGGTGAAGCAAGGTGTTAGCACAGCTGAAGACTTTTTCCTAATTTGAAGGAACAGCTAGAAATTAGTATTCACTTGGAGAAAATTTCTTCTGTAAAACTCATACTTAACAAATTTAGAGTATACTTAAATTGTTACTATTTTTATTATTTTTTATTTATTTATTTTTTGAGACAGAGTCTCACCATGTCACCATCAGTAGAGTGCTGTGGCGTCACAGCTCACAGCAAACTCAAACTTTTGGGCTTAAGTGATTCTCTTGCCTCAACCTCCCAAGTAGCTGGGACTACAGGTGCCCACCATGTCTTCTGGCTGTTTTTTTCTTTCTTTTTTTTGTATTTGTTATTGTTGTCTGCCAGGCCCTGGCCAGGTTCTAACCCGCCAGCCTCGGTGTATGTGGCCAGTGCTCTAGCTGCTGAGCTACGGTGCCAAGCCCTTAAATTGTCACTAATGGTGATAAGCAAAGTTCAGGTATGATATCCTTACAATCAAACCTTTTATTCTTTCTTAGCTGTCTTTAATTTTCACTACCGTAGTTTATATGTCTTGAATTGTTACATAGCTTTTTTTCCTACCTGAAGATATTCTCTGGCCCCAATCTGATGCAAGACATTTTTCCCCTTTGTAATTTTTAAACTATAAGGTTTAAACGTAATACATATATCTCTTCACTGTATTTTTATGTATGAAGAGACAGAGTATCAAGATCAGAAATAGTAGATTGTTTTGAATAAATGTGGACCTCATGGAATATCAGTTTATGTTTTTTCTCATAAGCATATTGGAAGAATTTATTAAAACTATTAATTACTTACAAAGTATGTAAGTAGGCATACAGGAAATTACAACAATTAACTTCTGATTATAGATTTTGTTGTAATGGCTCTTAATTTATAGTTTGGGAGGCAGTATACATATATATTTACACACATAATAGTTATTAAACAGATGTATAGATATACATATATACTGAATAATTAATAATATAATTCAACAAAAAGTTCTATAAAATATTTGATGAGTCATAAGCATGAGCATACAAGGAAGAAAATTTAGGAAATATTAAGAAATTTATGAATTCCAAGTTGGTTTCATTAATTATTTTGTTTTGCATTTAATATTGTGCAGATATAGAGAAATATTATTGGCAATTAAAAATATTCAGAAAGTATTTTTCAAATCTTTCAATATCCTTTAAACTATAAATTACTATTTCAACAACTTTTCATTGGAGTACAGATTAATGTAAAGTATCTAATGGTTTTTAGTAATATATTCATAAATACATGAAAAAGGATAATAAAAATATTTTAATTATATCTGTATATTTGAAAATTATCATTTGCAACAGTAGTAAAATACCATCATCAAAATTACAAAAAATCAAAGAAGATAACTTTATTATATAAATGATATTATTAAAGGACAAAAAACGTTAATAGAGGGTTTCATGTCATTCGATCAACTTTTTCATATGGGATACTTAAAACAAATATATTTTTCCCCAAATGAGTACATGAGTATTCTTTTTCAAAACGAAAGTTCAAATTTGTACCAATACAATGTAGTTTTCCAAGACACAGGATAAACACATAATCCAATTCACATAATCCAAGTCATATGCTGTATGAGTTTAAATATTGCATTATCAAAGCTGAGATAATATAGAAAGATGAAAGTAGCTATCTCCCACAGAAGCAAGATAATTGAAAGCCATGTCCTTCTATTGATCTTCTCAAATACACATAAGATTCTAATTTTTCTTGTTCTCTGGTCTTGATGGTCTAAGAACTATTTGGAGGGGGGGAATATGCTAAGGATGTTATAGTCTTCATTGATTGCTAAAACTGCAACAAACAGGCAAAAATAGATTGTTGGCCTTGATATTTTAAATGTGATTGAACTTCCAGAACTTTATAATGAATTTCTGTGTATTGATCTTGAAGATCAAGATTTTCTTGAAAATATTACATAATTGTAGCACTATTGTTCAGAATTTCTCACCAAATTCTTTCTTCTTTATTTTATCTTAATCCTTCATACTGTAAATAAAAGTCCCTTTTTAATAGAACAAAATATTTGCGCAAATACTTATGAAAATTGATCCTAAACTTATCAAAATGTTTCTGGTGCTTCTGTTAATGCGAGAAATACTGGAAAATACATTTGGTAATTAAAATTATTCATTATGATATTAAACATTATATTCTTCGACAAGTAATATCATTACAGAATTCTCTCAACATACAAAAATTATTGAAGAAATATTAATTTTGAAGTTTTTAACTCAAATTTTCAAATTTTACATGTATCTACTGTTTTTCTATCAAAAAATTAACATAATTTTGCTCTATTTACAACTTCCTATTTTTTTGCCAAATTTTGCTAATCATGTTTTAAAAGTTTAATTTTACATTTTAAATATTTATATGTGGTATACATTAGGGTTGTTGATAAGTATTCCTTGCACTCTGCTTTTTAAACATATGGTAGTATTGTAATTTCTATTCTAGTCTTAGTCTTCTTGGTATGCCATAACAAAATATCACAAGCGAGATCCTTAAACAACACATTTATTTTATCACAGTTCTGACGGCGGGAATTTCAGGCTAGGAGTGCCAACCTCATGAGGCTTCTTCCCGGCTTGCAGACGCCTGTCTTCTCAGTGCGAACTCACATTGTCTTGCACTGTTGCTTCTATACTTGTGTGTGTGTAACGACAAGGAGAAAGAGATTCTCCTCTTTCGATGAGGCAAAAAATCCTATCAGATTAGTGCCCCACCTTTATGATCACGTTTAATCTTAGTTATCTCCTAAAAGCTCTATCACCAAGTAGAGTTACCTTAAGAATTAGAATAGAGTTACCTTAGGGGAAGAGACAATCCATGTTCAAATTTAATGTAGCCTTATGACTTTCCTGGCCAAAAAAAGAAAAAAGTGTCAATTAAAAAACCCCCTGTATGACTTGCCAGTTTCCACTGCCACTGCTACAGGGAGAGTGGAAGCTCATTGATTGAGACATTTCCTCATTCTGGTTCTCTGAACAACTACCACAGGCAGAGATGCACTCTGCCCTGTTATCTATGGAGAAATGTAGCAGAAGTAAGTGATGTTTGTTGTGCTGAGCTGTTGAGATAATGCTGCAAGCATGCTATAGTACAGCGTAGCTCTTCTGGACCCATGTAGTAAACTGTACAATTTAATCTATATCTGCAGTGTCCAAAGTTTCAGTTCTATAATCGTCCATAGTATTTTCATCTCCACCCCTTTTCAGTCTCCTCTATCTTACATTGTTAATTTGTTATCACATAGTTTTCTTACAAAAATGTAGTATTCAGTGTTGGGCTACTTCTTTCTTAGGAATATCTATTTTTCTGCACAAATGTAGGAAATAGCATGATTAGGTTTGTTTTATTTTTCTGAGCTCTGAAAAGTATGCGTCTCCACTTTCTTTTTTGCATTGAGGTCTGCTCTAGAGAAGTCTGAGGACAGTTTGTTATTTTGTCCTTTATATTTGATACTCGTTTCTACTGGAAAGAACTTGAATGTTTAAATTATTTTTATGGAGAAATATTATACACACAAAAGTACAGAAAACAAAAATAATGCAGGATGAATAAATGCAAAGTAAACTTCTAGATTGAAAATTAGAATATTTCCAGGATCATAGCCTGTCCTTCAAGAGACCTGGTAAAATTACCTCTTCTCTTCCTAGAATTAACAGCCAATAATCTACCTTTATTGATTGCTAATTCCTGCCTTCTTTATATTTTACTACCTCTGTATATTCACACAAAATATATTTTAAAAAAATTCAAAATCTCAGAAATAAAATGAGGTAATGTGTTTTTCAATAATCTCTCAATGAAAAGATAGAGAAAAAACAAAATTAGAAAAACAAGACATAAATGATAGAAACTTTGTTGGAAAAATCAGTTACCTTTGATGAAAATTCAAATAAATGTTATCATTTAGAGGGTACACTTTCTTCTGAAAAAAATTCTTTTGTGAATATTTAAGTTATCCATGCAAAATGACTACTAAAAATAAAAAGTTTTCTATTATTTTCTTATTAGAAATAAAACAAGAAACTCTTTTAACAGTATGTTTTGGGAACAAAATAAAAAGAGCAACTACGTAGAGTTTTTCCCTGAAGTACCAGCACTGTATGTTTATGAAAAACCGTGAAATCTGTTTCTATGTTTTGTTGGTGGCTTATTGCAGAGTTGTTGTTTGGAAACGTAAAATAGAATGCAATTACTATGAGAAAATGGTTCTGGATTATACTATTAGAAACTCTTTGGCATATTGGCTTTTTCTTCATTATAACCAAGCACCAGATTAATATTGGAGAATACATTTAAATATTTCAGGCATATTTTGGAATTAAAATTGCAATCCCAGAAATGGTGGTACGGATTTTTAAAAGATGTCCAATATTTTCTCTATAATTAAAAATCTGATTGTAGGTTTATATGTCATATAGATTCCTTCTGTTTTTGAAAGTCATTTTTTATTATAATGTTAACAAATGACATACATTCTTTTTTTTAATTTTATTATTAAATCATAGCTGTGTACATTAATGCGATCATGGGGCACCATACACTGGTTTTATAGACCATTTGACATATTTTCATCACACTGGTTAACATAGCCTTCCTGGCATTTTCTTAGTTATTGTGTTAAGACATTTATATTCTACATTTACTAAGTTACACACGTACCCTTGTAAGATGCACCATAGGTGTAATTCCACCAATCACCCTCCCTCCGCCCATCCTTCCTCCTCCCCACAATTGAAGCAGCTTCAAAAATACACTAGTGGGACCTGATCAAACTAAAAAGCTTCTGCACAGCCAAGAACACAGTAAGTAAACCAAGCAGACATATATTCTTAATGGTTTAACTCTAGAAAATATTAGATTTCTTTTATATGCATCATTCCACAAATAGCAAAGGGTTTTCCCTACTACTGTACTTAGCACCTTGAAGATTTTCTTTTCTCTCTGACCTTTACATGAGTACAAATTTAAAGTCTTAAATAGTGAATGTCAGAGTACTTACTTTCCCGGAGGCATAAGGAGCTCACTCATAGCATAGTTATTGTACAACTCACATGCCTTTATATAGTTCTGCTCTAGGAAATAAAAGGTTAAACACACCTTTCACAATGCAAAGGCAAAACAGTGACAAATGGAAGGGCATGTTGTTTAACCTCTTTCTATGATCTGTAGTGTTTAAGAAATGCTACAGCAAGTAAACATTTCGAATGAAAAATATATTTAAAGAATTGCGTCTGTCATGACATCGTATGTTTCAGTAGCACAGAAATAAATTTGGAAATCATTCTAACATGAAAGACCAGCACACTATAATTTTAATATAGGTCAATATTTTGAGGGGGAGATAAATGGGAAATAATTTTAGTTATTCATATTCAAAACTGACAAATGGAATCTCTATTATTAGGACTGTGTGCTAAATGGTTATTTCACACATTAAATACATTTCCTATTTAGATTGTGTCATTCACTTGAAGTCCATGGTAGCTATTTCTTTCAATATTGGTAATTTTTGATTATATACAATTATTCTCAGGAAAACATTCTCAGAATATTTAGACTCAAATATTGTAGTGGGCTATTTTCTTACTTTCAACTCCATGAAAAAAACTCTGAAATTAGCACCTTCTATAGATAGAAAAGTGTGGATACCTTAGCAATGGTTCTTAGGCTTTGGGAAATCAGCTTGAAAAACAAGTTTCTAGACTGCTTATGAAGAGATGCAGAATCAAATGGGAATAAATAAGAAAAGTAAACTAAATTATTTAAGGATCCTCTTAGCTATGTGAGACTGTGAAGAAAAAAACGGCTGGTTACTGAAATCACATCTAAATAGATAGCACTATCCAAAGGGTTTTGTTTTTTTTTTTTAAACAAAGGCAATAGATCAAAGTGACAGACATCTTCATTCTCCTTGATCAGAGAATTTCAGAAGCATATAATACTTAACTTTCTGGTTCTGAAATTGTGCCCACACACAATAGTGTTCCATTGTTCAGTACAAATTCAGGTGTGTGCAGGTATAAAACACACTAGATTTCAAAACTTAGTATAACTGAAAAAATGTGATATATATCTTTTCAATAAGTTTATATCGATTATAAATTAATGTGATATTTTGAACATTAACACAATTTTATCTGTTTTCTTTTGTCATTATAAATAAGTCACTCAACAGTTTAAAGTTACATATGTGGCCAACATATGTAATATATGTAATATAGGGTCACAGGCAATTGTGACCCTATAGTCTTGATGAATTATCTTTATTTTCCGTAAGATTTGTGATCCCTGAGTTGATCAAGAAGCTTAGTCAGGGCTCTCCAGCAATGACTACAACCAGATAATTTTAAATGCTGAATTATAAAGAAAATCACACTATCCTTTTGTAATAATTCACATCTCTTTTTCTCTTGAGAGGGGCCTGGGTTAAATTCTTTTGATGATTTTTATTTTAATATTTGGATAAAATCAGTTGATTCATTGAGGCTTTCTGGGTTATTATTTATTTTGGTAACTAAGTTAACTTATAAACTACCCTGAAAGTTAGATTTTAAACATTTAAAACTTCAATGTAGTTGTGGCCTTATTTTTAAATAAATAATTACCTGAAAAGGAAGAAAACATTTTAAAACTCTCAAGCCTCATTTTCAAGAGTTTCTGATAAGATTTTATGAACCAAACAATGTGGTTATGTTTTAGGTTTTCTGGAAATACTCTGTAGTCATGATCTATATTTTACCTAAGCATTCTCTAAATCTTAGTGCCTTTTGTTAAATACATTTTATGTGTTATATATTTAAAAGGTATAAATACATATTTTAAATGCTCTAAAAACTCCTTTGTGGAGTAGTAGTTCATCTGTGTTATAATTCAACTAGAATGGTAAAGAAAATGTAGAGGGCAAAAAGCATGCAACTTTGATGAAACAATCCTTTCTTCAGTATTAATAGGTCTTTGGTTTTGAATCATATTTAGAAAAATAC
This sequence comes from Nycticebus coucang, assembly GCF_027406575.1. Lineage (NCBI taxonomy): Eukaryota > Metazoa > Chordata > Mammalia > Primates > Lorisidae > Nycticebus > Nycticebus coucang. The sequence continues at coordinate 81,169,671 of NC_069786.1, forward strand.
AGTGATATTTTATAAATAGGCTAACGAGTTCTCATATTTTATTTTGTGCCTACAAACCTTTGGAAATGCAAAGAAGTATAAATCCATTAAAGTATTTTCCTTGCTTTGATTTTCCTTTTCATAGGTTTTATACATTTTCTTTTTATGCTAACTCTTAAAATATTCTTCTGGATTGCATAATGCTTTTGAAAAAATTAGTAATTTTAGTTGACTAGAAATAAATTTAATCCATAAAATAATATGTACAAATAAATATTTAAATCTTCCATCTAGCTCTTCTAATTGGCATATTATTCGATAATTATACAACACAATTTCTATGTGTATATGATTATAGATGATCATAGTCACAGTCGTATGAATCTATCATTTACACATATTTTAAGTAAATTGACCTAATCCCTGCTTGTCCATGCTATGCTTATATGGGTGATATTTAAGACTACAGGATATCAACTCATTATTCTGTGTAAGATATAATGTTAACATCATTTACAGGGTAACTACACAAGGAAGAACAACTAAGTAAAAATGAAAAATAAAATCTCTTATTTTATAATCAAAATAGAATATATATATTAACATTTTCATTTCTCATAGACATCAAAAGCTCCTGCAGGGAAAGGCTGGAGGGAAATTCGTTTTCTTATTTTCTTGTATGTATAATAACTCATTTATTACCCAATCTCCACTCTTTTATTAATTAGCATATTAATAAAATATGCTAATTAAGATGTAAGTTTATGGCTTTTTATATTCTTTATGATATCATAAAGAAGGCTATATGATTTTCTTTCTTGAAAATATTGCACTTGATCATCTGAGCCTTGTTATTTCCTAAGACAGGCACAAATACAATATAAATAACCAAACTTCATGTAGAGTCTTTATAGTTTAAACAAATGTTACCAGTCATACAATGAAATGCTTGCTTTGAAAATCATTGGAAGGGTGATTTTTTACATTAAAAGATATGCTATGAACTTGATAGCTTTTGTAGTGGTAAAGGGTATAGATGGGGAAAGAGTTCAACCTCTATAACACCTTTGCACTTCAAAACATCTTTTAAGTATTTTAAATTCTCCTTTGGATTTGAACTTTGGATTTGGATTTGAACTTTTCATTATCTTCATATTGAAGTACATTCTTTCCACCACCAAATGAACAAAAGACAACATTAGAAGTAGGCCAATTTATTTTGGGGAACAAGCCATCTGAATTTATCATATACTTTGCAGTTGTGTATACTTTGCTATATATAAATATTTACGGGTTGATAATAATAACGAGTTGGAAATGTGAATTGTACCTTTATTTTGACTTTAACAATTCAAATGTCTAATCCGGATGCAACTGAAACTGGGCAACAACATTCCATGTTTGTGGAGAAAAACAAAACAATACTTCGCCATTTTTTTAATTACTGAGAGAATATTTGAAATCTAGTCAATATTTTTCAGCTAAATCCAAATATTCTTAAAAGATTTATTCCACAAGATATAGCTTCCATTAGTCTTTTTTTTAGAAAGTAGAAGGAAAGCTACTTGGGAGCCTGAGGCAAGAGAATTGCTTGAGCCCAGGAGTTTGAGGTTGCTGTGAGCTATGATGCCACAGTACTCTATCAAGGGTGACATAGTGAGACTCTATCTCAAAAAAAAAAAGGAAAGTAGAAGGAAGAGGAGCTGGACATCCACTAGTTTCAAATGAACATACCTTCTCCCTTTGAGTGGCCTGCCAGAATTATGATTTTTACTTCCTGCTGTTTTCTTAAATACAGCAGAAATTCACTACAGAAAACTTTTAACAAATAAAAGGATGATTGTTATTTCCTGATGAGAGCAAGTGAGAAAGTGTGGACTGTTGAGAAAGCTGTGGTAGATTTTGGCTCTTTATGTGTCCTGGTTTGTTGCCATTTATACATTATTACAAATTTAAAGGTGGAAAGATCCCACAGGAGCTTCTTCAGATTAATTTTAAAACATATGTACTTAGAGGCTGTCCAATTAAAAACACCACCAGAACACTGGGGGTTTTTAAAATACCTATACATAATACGTTTTAAATTATGTCGTTTGCCCTTGTGACTTCCCTAGAGACTCCACCTTGATCTGGCCATTTCATCTACCTCTGTTCCAATCCACTAGGTTCTGGAGCCACAACTCTTAGAGATAATTATGTAAAGCATGTTTAAACCATAACTGAAATACAATAAACGATGTATATTTAAAGTCTAAAATGAAGCCTTCACCACAATGAAGAGCAGAATTATTTTTAGTTGGTTTGGACATCTGCCAAGTTTTGGGTAATTCTTCTGTTATTACAAATGGGCATTATCTTATTTTTAAAAATGTCACCCCAGGTTCTGTAGCAATTGCACTCTAAATTGACAATATTTATTTATTACTATTTTAAAGTTTGTTGTAGTAATTATTTGTGTATCTATTCTCACCGTGATGCAAAACAGTTAATGTCATGTGGGTAAGTCCTCTGTCTTGATGTAAAATCCTATGACAAGAAAGAAGATAAAAATTTGAGCTAATTCATTGATGACCCATGATCTCTCTTAATTCCTTAAGATTTTAAAGAAAACAAGAAAATAATAATACATGAGAAGTTTCCTTAAAAAGTCACAAAACATTAAATGTCTATTGAGAAATCAATTCTAAAATTAATGATTTTTGTCTATCAAAATGTACACAAAAGAGAAAATGAAAATCACAAAAGGAAAGAGGATACATGTACAAGTATCTGCAGCAACACACGTGGTTCCCAGAGTGCTGGTACGTTGACATGTGAAGAATTGCCCTGCGAGAACGCAGAGCAGCAGCATTCATACCAATCAAGAACCGAAAACAACTCTAAAATCTGTCATGTTGCTCACTTCAGCAGCACATATGCTAAAATTGGAATAATAAGATTAGCGTTTTAATTAAAAATAAAAAAACTGCCATACATAGAATAGTTACAAAAATAGCAGTATAGGCACAAGAGGGAATATTGTACAGAAATTAGAATGAAATGTTGATGAAGCATTAACTTTTCTCAAGTATTTGTATTTTATGCTTTCCAAGTGAAATGTAATTTTTCCTTCCTTCCTTCCTTCTGCCCCTCCTTCCCTTTTCAGGGGTCCTCGAACTGCGGCCCACGGGCCACATGAGGCGGGGTGATTGTATTTGTTCCCGTTTTATTTTTTTTTTTACTTCAAAATAAGATATGTGCAGTATACATAGGAATTTGTTCATAGTTTTTTTTTTTTTTTTTTAAACTATAGTCTGGCCCTCCAACGGTCAGTGGGACAGTGAACTGACCCCCTGTTTAAAAAGTTTGAGGACGGACCCCTGGGAGTATCCCCTTGTCAGTCTAGCTCATAAAAACCTCAAACTCCTGGGTTCAGGAAATCCTCCTACCTTAGCCTCCCAAATAGCCAGTACGGGAGCACACCACAACGTGCTTGATTAAATTTTTCTATTTTTAGTAGAGACGGGGGTCTCATTCTTGCTCAGGCTAGTCTCAAACTCTTCAGCTCAAGGGATCCACCCACCTCAGCCACCCAGAGTGATTACAGGTGTGAACCATTGTGCCTGGCCTGTGGGTCTTTTCAATAAAGGCAAGTATCTTTTCTGTGCTACTGACCTTGAGCACAGTCACATGACTTGTTCTGGCCAGGAGAATGCTAATGGACAGGAAGTGAGGAACGCCTTGATAAGCACAGATCCAGATGGGCTTGTCTTGCATTTGTGTCATCACGAGAACAAGCAAGCTTCAAAAAATATCACATGGTTAAGACACCATTAATATATTTCAAAATTAGTTGTAACTTAAATAAAAAAATACTCTGTAATAATAAACATGTAATAAAACACAAAAATTCAGAAGTTCTTTTCATTTTTAGGAATAGAAAAAGCAATGTGGTCAGGCAGGAGAAAAGAGAAGGCAACAAAAATCACTAGGAATAGTCTATTTCTTTTAATCAGGAACTTTGTACATGGGTATTAGTTTTATTATCCTTATAAATAATATCATAACTGTGATAGTGTAGGACTTCAATATACTGTCTATAGGAAGTTCTTCATTAAATCTGAACATCATAATCTTTTTAAAAAAAAAACAGGACACCTGCTAATGTTCACACAATAAATCACGGCAGAAACAGAAGTCAGAATTTATTATTATATTTTTATACTTAGAATGTAAAAACTTTTAAAATAATTCCATTATCTTATTCATCTTTTAGTGCCTACACACTGAACAATATGTCTAGAAACTAGAGAGCAATAAATGTATATTGCACTGAAATTCAAAGGACAGCAGCTTAGACAGGAAATTTGGGATAGTGGCTGCGACTCAAACTCAGAGTTGAAATCACTTTTAGCCTACCCCACCAATCATGGCTTTATTAAAAGTGAGAGAATACAGAATAGTTCTGTTTCATACTCCTTTGGATAATTTTGCTGTTAACTCTTAAAACAGAAACCTGAAATCTATTAGGGGGAGAATGTGGTAGCATTTCCTTCCATCACAGGTGATAAGAAACTCTTTGTAGGAGTGCAAGATTTAAAGCCAAGAAAAAGGCAGGATAGAAGCTGCATGCCCTGTGGGTGCTCATTAAAACTTACTGCATGATTGATTAACTGACCTGAAAAATGTCTCAGAGATTCTTCATTAAAGTTTCCGGTAGGAGTTGCTGATACTGGACCTCATCCGTTCAGATGTTAATAGAGAAATTGAATTGTGTTGATAATCTCATTCGGTGAACTCAGTTTTTTTTTTTTTTTTTTTTTTTGGTAGGGTAAGGCAAACACTTTCTTAGCAATCAGCCTTTCAGAGATGAACCTTTTGAAATAGCAATGTCAGGTCAGTGAACATAAAAATGATAAATTCTCAAAAACCTCAAACTCCTGGGTTCAGGCCATCCTCCTGCCTTAGCCTCCCAAATAGCTAATACAGGAGCACACCACAACACTCGTCATATATCTAACACTGTGACAACCCTCAAATTTTGTTTAAAGTTAGTGTCGTTTTCAGTTTGACCAATGAATATTGACTAAATTCTATAATTTATGATATCTACCTCTTCTTTTATAAATTTTAGCCACTTATAATGTTAAAAAAATGTATCTCCCTTTAGGTTTTGAAATTTATTGTCTCTATGACAATTGCTTTTAACATCTTCTAAGCTATTGCTGTATATTACTTTTTATTCACAATAATGTATTTTATTTCTTTTTTCTGCTTAAATCAGAATTGCCAAGGATTTATAAATGCTATTAATTTTATATAGGATTAAATTCCCCATTCTTTATTTTGTTTTTTTATTTACCGTTTTTATTAATTTAAATTTTAATAATTTTCTTTTGACTTATTTTATTGTTCTTCCAAGTTAAAGCTAATATTTTGTTAAACCATTTTCATTCTTTCTGTTGTAGATACTCAAAACAACTCTGTAAAATATTACTCAGAAATTTTGTCCCTGGGTGTTAGTTTTATTATCCTTATAAGTAAAATTATAATTATGATTGTGTATGACTTAAATATATTTCTTTAAAAAATCATTTTACCTTAGAGGCATTTGCATTAGAATGTTTATTGCAGCTCAATTCACAATTGCCAAGATGTGGACACAACCTAAGTGCCCGTCAACACATGACTGGATTAATAAACTGTGGTATGTAAATTTACTATGGAACACTATGCAGCTTAAAAATATGGAGACATTCCATCTTTTCTATTAATCTGGATGAAGTTGGAGAGCAGTCTCCTTAATGAAGTATCACAAGAATGGAAAAGCAAGCATCCAACGTACTCAATACTAGTAGGAAGCCAGTAGTTAAACAAATACCAACAGAAGAGAAAAACACAAACTCAAGTGGGGGCAGGGGTAGGACAGAGGAGGAAGGAAGATGGGTGCGCTGTCACCTAACAGGCACAGTATAAGGGTGTGTGGCACACCTCCTGAGTGAGAGGTGCAATTACAACTGGGACTCTACCAAACAAATGCAAACATAACCACCCAATCGTCTGTACTCTCACATTAATCTAAAATAAAATAAAATGTAAATATATTTCTTTTAATGTAGGAAATTCTTCATAAAATATAACATCATAATTTAAGGAAAAAAGGAAGCCTGCCAATGTTCACACAGTAAACCATGGCAAATCAGAAGTCAAAGTACTGTTTTTCCACTAACTAGAGTTTATTATATTTATTTTTACTCTCTGTTATGCTTAGAATATAAATACTTTTTAAAAAATTTCATTTTATTGTTTCAGCAATTTGTTTCAACATTGAGTAGTTTCTGTCTTACATTAATATGTTTATGCTTTATATTCTCTCAATTTCCAGATTTTATTTGTTTTTAATTATTAATTTTGTTTATTTTAATTATAAAAGTATGGCTTAGTTAAAATAAAGTAATTATCATAAAATATATCAGCAAAATAATATATATGGGTATATATCAGGGTCTATGTCTCTATATAGTTTATATATTTATAATTATTTAATCTTCACTTAGGTGAAAACTATAAGGGAAACTTTTAAAAGTACCAAATTAACTGGCATAACGTAAGTTTTATTTCATTATATGAGGTGCAAATATATATGAATGTATTTTTTTAATTAAATTATGTCAGTACAGCAGGATTTTTCCATTTATAAATTTTTTCAGTGGGCACTTTTAAGTGTATCATTTTTGAAAAAATGATTCTTGTGCAGTAAGTGGACTGTCCATTGTTACAATAAATCTTGTTTAGCTAATAAGTTGTTTAACCACAATTTTCCTCGTCTACTGGCTATATTCAACTGTAGAAACTAATTTCTTTTTAGAAATGATAAAACAGAGAAAATAAGGGATAGAATGGAAGGAAAAAGGCTTAGACATTAAAACAGCCAAACAGGAAGCCAAAGAAAGAAAACAGATGAGGCAGTGACAAGGGAAAACAAGAAAGGAATTCTGTACTATGGGAAATTCACCGCAATGGATTTAAACCCTTTGGTCCCAGGATTGTGTGGACTTGGCTCCTCCTCATCCCTCTTTCTTTGCCTCCCCCTTCTCTTCTTTTTCAGGTCTTTTATTTGCAGAATCATATGCTATGATGGTTACCTTCTGGATTTCATTAATTCCATACATTTTGATGAATACAGTGATGACCACAACTAGTTAAAGTATGGATAGCTTCCCAGGATTTTAATTCTCTGACTTTTTGTTCGTGGGTTTCTTCTGTTATTTGTTGAAATAAAAGCAGTGAAGCCAATTATTGCAATTAGCACTCTCCCCCTCAGTATTTAACAATATATGATAATTTATTATCTAAAATGTGTTCATAAATATTCCATAATTTGCATGAAAGTTAGAAAGGCTATAGTCTCAGAATATGTTAAAAAAATAAAAAAAAGATCACGACTAGACAGGAAATAATTTGCTGGTAGTAAACCTTTCTTAAGTAAACCTTTCTTAAAAGTTAATTGTTCTCCCTGAAGGTTAGTTATTTTTTAATGATACATCTTTATTTTGGTGGAAGGCTTTATGTAGGGGTATGTTTAGGGGCAGGGAAATGGATGAAAACTTTTTTCATTTATAATTATATGGGATTTAAAAATTAAGGTTTTACCTAAAGTATCACTTCTTCAGAATTAAGTCTGTTTCCATGTTGATACAATGGAACCAAATTTGTAGTATTCTGAGTACTAAATACAATTGACCTCCTTACACACCTACCACAGTACCCATTACTCAGTACATATGATCTATCATTAGCCCTGCTTTAAAAATAATTTAAATACAACTCAAAATATAATTTTAATTTACACTTTAACAATGACAGGCACTAGAATTCCTTTGAGGTTTTTCTCTCACCCTCTTAAATGTGCTTATCATAAAATTAGAAATGTTCAACAACTTTTTTTGGTCAAGAGAGGAAATGATAAATTTAGTAGCTGAACTCTTGTGCCTTGGGGAGTCCATCCTTCTCCACGTTCCCTCACAGGGATTTCTAATTTTTTTTTCTTTGCCGATGACTACAGAGTATCATTCTCTAATCTAGCCCTAGAAGAAATTCCATTACAGTGAAGAAATTAAAAAGGGTATAGAAATTTTTCGCAATAAAAATCATAAAAGTTCAAATCTTACTGTACACTTGTTAAGATTTATTTTATAGATAAGTAACATATAGAATAGTTAAATGACTCATCAGAGGTCACAGAATATGTTCTGAAAACTCCGAAAAGCGAGTTCAAATCTCTGCTTCTCAATCTTAAATTATATAAAGCATAATGCACCAAACACATACAAATGTTATTGAACAGATTATTTACAGATTTAAAGATGGGTACTTCTCTCTCATGGTAGTTTTGTACCTAAAGATAAAATAAAACTTTAGCAAATCCATGCAGACTCTTACATACCTTAAACATACACAAACATGCATGTTGCCCATGTCAGAGCATGTGGGTTATACTGTTATAGTCAAGTTAAACGTGCACACACACAGACACTGGGGGTAAATGTTCAGAACCTTTAAGATAATACGTAACCTATGTTTTTTTTCAATGGTGAATATTTTCTAAACAGTGTTTCAAAACACAGCTTTACTAAAAGCCTGGTTGGCTCTTGATGGTATAAAAAGGTTGTTTTCCCTCCATTTAAAACATATAAAGTATCTGATTCCCTTGATTTCAATACCAGTTACATAGAATGCACATTGTGGGAAAATACAGCATTATTGCAGTTCTAATCCAATAATTCATCACTTCATGTTGGTCAATTAGCCATTTTATCAATAACAGCACTTTTACAATGTAAGCATATATCAATTAATTTCAATTTTACTACCACCCTACATGTACATCAAGAGAAGCAGTTGTTTGGGGCTTCAAGGTAAAAACAGGTAAAAAGACAAAAATTTAACTGGCATAACATAAGTTTTATTTCATTAAACAAAGTGCAAATATATATAAATTTATTGTTTTTTAAATTAGCTCAGCACAGCAGCATTTTTCCATTTAAATTTTTTCATTAGGCACTTTTAAGTGTATCATTTAAGAAAAAATTCTTATGCAGTAAGTGGACTGTCCATTGTTACTATAAATCTTGTTTAGCTCATAAGTTGTTTCTAACACCAAGATTTTATCTATTGTCCTGATTGAAATCTTATAAATGATGTAAATAATCATTTTAAAAAACACATTTTTCTATACGATGAAAACTGTGTAAAAAGAAAGTGCTGTTAACAACTTTTTAGTAAAATCATGTGGCTATGAATCCTAATGCTCTTTTCAAAAGAGTAAAAAATGTTATAATGTAACATTTCTCAAATTACAACAAAATGTCTTGGTTGTGCAGTATAGTAGACATTTGATAGGTTGTATAACAGAAGGCAGGGATGTTTGGAAGAAGATAGAGGCTTACTATATAAAATAAGACAAGATGTACTCAGTAAAATAGCAGAAAGTTTAAATCCAATAAAATAGTGACAGTAAAGGAGGTTGGTTCACTTCAAAGGAGAGCATCTCAAGTAAACTGTCATATTCTATTGAAATTCTTTTATTTTAAAAAATTTTCATGAGATTCCATTGGCAGTTGGCATTTGGCCTGTCATTAAAGACTGATTTTAAGATAGCCAGTGTGGGCCCAATATACGTCCAGCTACATCAAGTGCAAACTGAGAATGAAAAATAAATGAGCCCCTGTCTTTAAAAGGCTGACAAGTTATAAATATGTAAAACATATTCACCTTGGAATGGAACTTGAACAAAGTTTATGTTTTGCTCTGCATTTTGTTAATGTTAACTTATATATCGAATGTTAAATTGTATAATGTTATCGTCCTTTTAAAATAAACTGTCCTTTTGTTCACCTGCACATCATCTTAGCTTAGATTTAATACTACTCAAAATCTTTAGATAATCCAATAAAACATAATTACTTTAATTACAGCATTCTTAAAAGCTATAATTATGTTGTAATACAGTCTGACCAGTGGGAAATAGTTGCCTCAGTTCTTCACTCTTCTTGTATTATAGACTTAAATATTTCTATTCTCTTTCATAAAACATTAGACCCAAGATTATTTACTTTTATAGATCAAATTTCAAATTTATTGCCTGGAAATACTGCTGCTTTTAGAACAGCAGTATGAATCAATTCTAAATTTTTATCATGCATTTAGAAGTGCACTCAAAGAGCTTGTCCATTTAGGCATTCAATCAATTCCATTTCGGTTTGTTTCCAGTTTGATCATATTTTACTTAAAAACTTTAAAAAATATAAAAGTTAAATCCTATAATATTTATAAAATAACATTTTTATTAATGACACTTTCTTTAATATGTAAGAATTTTTACCTTTAAAGTAAAACGTATAAATATTTGCTTGGAAGGGAAAATGTCCAGTTCTTTTTCCACAATGCATTGAAGACCTCTTTATTAAAATATACCATTATAGGGATTTATTTACTGTTTCCTCAAAATTTCCAGATGTGAAGCAATAAGTAATAGAGTTTTGAACACGACTGACAGTTTTTAAGAGAGTCTAAATCTGAGCACAAAATGTAAACCATGTAAGGAGGGAAAGCTCACCTGAAGATCTCATAAGATGGTGTTCTGAAGAACAGATCCTACAAATTCCCTCCTAGGGTGTCCACAGCCTGAACTGATCACTCATCTAAGTTTTTCCAACATAGTCTTGATTTATGCTGTCCCCAAGACAAGTTTATTGAATACTGGCTTTCCTTTTCACTCTTTAAAATATCTTTGTTTGAATTTAAATAACTTGGGCATTCTGTTAAACCAAATAAAATGGTGAAACTGAGTCATTAGAAAGTAGCTTAGATAATTAAGGAATAAAGCCAAGTTCCATGGTCAAAGCAATGTGATGTACAGAAGAAAAGAATCTTAGAGGCATAGGCTAACAGGAGGTAATTGAGAGTCTTCCTAGTGCTAGAGTGGAGGGATTCCAACAATGTTTTGTGCAATTGGATCTTAGGCTATTTGGGTTTTCAAATATCTATACATGAATGAACAGGTACATTGAAGAGAAAAAAATCTAGAGAATATGATTATACCTATGTTTGTCAAAGACAAAAAAAATGGAATTTAGTCATCAGTGTAAAAGAAAGTAATTCTTTCTACAGAGACAAAAAAACACACAAATTTCCATATAGGAGAATACTAGGTAAAAATCAGAAATTGCCACCTACTTATACATTGAATGACAGATCTCAAAATAACTAAGTATCCCAAATGTCTCCATATATAGGAAAAATTGCACAACAATAGATACCTTGAGATGTGTCCATTATGAGGCCATGAGTGGAAGAGAAGACTTCCTGTTTGTGTGTAGAAAGAGATGGCCAACACATAGAGAAAATTTTGTAAGTATTTTGTAAAATGTCGTAATGAATATTTTGTAAATAAAGGGACATCTAACTACAATTTCCCACTCTCGGACACCCTATAAAATATTTAAATGATAGTTGTGATCTCAGTAGTTCAATAAATGGTGTCAGAACTAGAAATGATACATAGATGTAAAAACTGTGAGAAACTGAGGTGAAAATTGCTTTCTGATCACATAATAATTAGGTGTTTATGGTAAATAATATAGAATATATAAATGCATGTGAATCTATGAATTCAGATATGTACAGCAGTAATAACAAATGTTAATTTTCAAATGCATTTTACAAAAAAAGTACATTGTAGAATGACATCAACCATAATTATTTGTAAGAGAACTATTTTCCATTTATCACCAGGCTTGTTTACTCAGTGAAGCCTAACAAGAACATTTATGGCATAGAAAATATTAAGGAACTGTCTTGCTGCATGAAGGGATATGACATCTGTAAGGAAAAAATAAACGAAGGAATAAAGTTTATTAGCCAGAAAATGTAGTGAATCATAAGCAAGGATAGGCATTTTCCAGTTGATAAATTATTCGATAGGTAAAAATATATGGGTATATGCTTTAAATTGTGTTGTTATTTAAGCATTTGGAAGAAATGACCAAAAATTTTACAATATACATTCTGAAGCATTTTCTTTTTCTTGGAACTAAAACAGGCAGTGAGTTGTTTATTTTTATTTACGCTTAGGTTTATCTCGACAGATACACAAATGTAATGCACTCAAGGAAGTCATACATGAATTGTTTTCTTTTAAAAGTAGCCTACCTTTGCTGTTAAAGATACTTAGAAATCAACATATTTTTATTTGTGTCTCATGAAGTTATGTTGTACCCAATATGCAAGGAACTGGTGCAGTACAGTTTGAAAGGTGAACAGATGGGGTTTATTTTTAGCTCACATTAGCACAACCCATCAAACACTCATTTGCCTGATATACCAGCATGATATAACTTGAAACTTTAAAGGGTTGTTTTGCCAGTCACATCAAATTCAAATAATAAAAGACAAATACATGTATAGAATAAATATTTAATTATAATATGTAATTATAACCCCAATGACCACCCAGTTGCTAAAGTTACTTATTGTAAACTGATAGTAAAATTAAAATCATTTATATTGGGGAAATATATCCATCTGTCAAGAGCTAGAGACTTTTCATTTAGAATTTTTTCAAGTCCAATTTTTAATAAACAGGGTAATAATTAAGAATACATAGATGCTTATGAAGGGAAGTAAATTAATGAAATAATTTGCTATATTTCAAGATCACAAAATTATGTTCTACTCTTTTGAGGTATAATTTCTGATGCACTGTAAACAATCTGTTTAAAATATTCAAAATGTTTAATGCAGATAACTACTATAGAATAAAATCAGTTATCTTATTTTTGAATACAAAATTTTATGCATTATTTCATATTTAATATTTGTCCTAAAATTTTAAATGGCACTTATAAATACATACTCAGTTGCTTTGCTTCAATGTTTTAAGGAAATTAATTTTATCCTCACTATGTAATTTAGTTATTGGTTCTAGTTCTCATTTGGGTATTTGGAATAGGGGATTACAATTAAGTTTTAAATACCCCTTCATTGGTCTGACAATCTACTGTGACTGACTGATTCCAGTCCATGTGCTCTCAATGTGGGTAAGATTACCGTCACCCAAGGGAAAATGGATTCTTGGCTAAGGGGATCATATGTTACTCCTATGAATAAAGCAGAATATAGAGAGAGAACATGGAAATAGATGTCTGTAATATTAAAATTACATCGGGGGAGATAAGGAAACTATGTCAAAAAAATCTCTTTACAGAGATGATAATGAAGACAAGTCTGAGAAATGCTGCTTATTTTCCTCCCTGAACCTTCTGAAGTTAAGGTGCATTTTCTTTTTCTTTTTTTTTTTTTTTTGTGGTTTTTGGCCGGGGCTGGGTTTGAACCCGCCACCTGTGGCATATGGGACCGGCACCCTACTCCTTGAGCCACAGGCGCCGCCCAGTTAAGGTGCATTTTAAATACAGTACATGTATTTATCTTAAATTCGGAGTTAAACAGGTTTTGCAAATACATATACCCAAATTAAGAAAAACTGATTTCATCATGCCAAACAATTCAGTCCCTTTGAAGGCAATGTCCCACAATGACAAATATTTATTTGTGTTTTTGTGTTTGTCTAATTTCTATCACTATAGATTACATTTGCTTGCTTTGAGCTTTGTATAAATGGAACCATCCAATATCTATGCCTGGGTAATTTTTTGTCAAAGTAGTTTCTGTTAAATTACCTAACAGAAACATGACATCATTTTGTTATCCTGCCATCTCCTGATAGAAATGCAAGTTGTTTCAAGTTGTTTCTAGTTTTTGACTTATTAACAAAGAGGCTATGACTTTACAGTGTAAGAACAAAAACAAAAAGAAAGAGAAACAAAGAGGGTGAAATGTATAATTTCAGAGGAAAAGAAAAATATACTATCTAAAAATAAGACAATATGTCATGAGCCTTGTCCAAGTTATCCTAAAGCTTATATTTATATATAATTTAATTAGTCTTAAATCAGGAGATTTTAAATAGAAAACATATTAAACCTATCAGAATAGGAAAAAACTGATTTCTAAGGAAAAAGCTCATCAGAAGAATAAGACAAACTTAACATATTATATTCATCTGACTCCCTTTAGGCAGATGCTTCCAATATTAAAAAATGTCTAGGCTTATTACAGTCAGGCACAAATGGTACACAATTGTTGTTGTTGTTTTTTCCTCCATGTGGAACATGGTTGATTAGGAAATAAATCATACAATTTATAAAGAATGGAATGTTTTCATTCAGATGTCTCATCTCTGTCTTATATTTGCAGATCTCAAAAATAAGCATCCACTTAAATGCTCTCTCCCTTACTAGTTTTCAGTTACTGCATGATTAAGTGTTGATACAAATGCAATAATTAGTTATATTTTGTAGCAATACAAAGCTGTTGATTGCATTTGCAATTTAAGTCAATTTAGTAAAGTTAAATTTACACAAAGATTTGTTCATTGTATAAAACAATAATCCAAACCACAAAACAAATTGCAAAGGTAGTAGAATCATTTCCTAAAGATTGTCTCTAGTCTTTTTCAGCAATTTATTTTCAATTTGCTACTATTAAATCTATTTGAGAACATTTCATAGTCTGGGAGACTCTTAAAAATCTTTAAATGGCACAGTTATTGCTAGGGCACTATGTTTACCTCTTAGAATCACCAATCTTAAGTCTTTTCTAATTTATCGCTAGCAATTTTAGATTCAGCATTTCTTACATTTTACTATAAAAATTAATGATTATTTTCCACACCACAGTGGTAGACAACTCTTTAAAATAAAGATAATAAAATTGTCTTAGTTATTGACTACTTGTCTCTAAAGAGAGCTTTATCATGCAGCTATGCCCTGTATAAACATCAATTGCTTGATAGACTCTTATAGATGATATTCACTGTCAGCTGAAATTTTACAATTGATAGCACATGTGCTATGGTTTGAATGTTTGTGCTTCCCCTACATGCATAGGGTTAAATCCTAACTTCCAAGGTGATGGTCTTGATTTGTGGGGTCCTTGGGAGGTGATAGATTATGAGCATGAAGCCCTCATTATTGGGATTACTGTCCATATAAAACAGAAAGCATGCTCCTTCCAAAACACAATGATCAGGCATTATTTATGAGAAATGTGTCCTCTCTGGACACTAAATCTGCCCTGACCTTGGACTTGCCACCCTTAAGAACTGTGAAAAAGAAATGTTTGTTGTTTATAAGCCACCTAGTCCATGATACTTCGTTATAGCAACCCAAACAGACTAAAACAGTATTCTTACTGAGAAAAAACTAAACTTTAATCAAAATATTGTTCTATATTGTGTTATATGCAAACTTTAAAAATCGGTCATACAAAAATGTAATTTTTAAAGCTATAAAACTTATCGCCAAAAATATAGAAGAAAAGTTTTTGTGATGTTGCTTAAACAAGTGATACCAGAATTTCATCTTCAGTAGGTCCTTGGTCTTAGTAATTCAAGGAATGAATCCACTGACCAAAGAACAGTGGTAAGACCGGATTTATTTATAGAAAAGAATACAGAAACCCCAGAGCTCCTGGCAGAGAGAAACAAAACAAGTCGGGGTGGGGGGGAAGCTCTCTCTCTCACCCTATCAGACTCTCTCTGGTCTCTTTGTCTAGGGGTATAGATAGATGGTTGGTTGCATGGGTCCTCCGTAATTACATCTAGCTGGGACGCTGTAGCTACATTTAGAGTGGACGCAGTCACAAATAAATGGCTACAATCCCTCTGGTTCCCAGGCCTCGGAAACCTACATGAGTTTGACCAGGCCTGGGAAACTTGGGTTCCCTGTTCAGCTGCAAGCCCAAGGCGAGGGAGACACCAAGGTGCTGGTGTCTCCCTAGCAGTTGTCTGGCCCCTCTGGCTACTGGAGTCTCCTGTGGCCCCCTTGCGCCCCCCCACCCCCTCCAGACGACTGTTTCCTCTGCCAGCTGCCACCCACCAACACTGCCAGGGAGGCGGCAGGTCCTCCCCTCAGCTCTGTGGAGCTGGCTGGGGTGGCACCTGTCCTGTATCACAAGGATTTCTTTTCTTTTCTTTTTCTTTCTTTCTTTTTTTTTTTTCTTTTTTGAGTCTCACTATGTCACTTTCGGTAGAGTGCCTTAGTGTCACAGCTCACAGCAACCTCAAACTCTTGGGCTTAAGTGATTCTCTTGCCTCACCCTCCCAAGTAGCTGGGACAACAGGCACCTGGATATTTTTTTCCTTGTAGTTCTCATTGTTGTTTCGCAGGCTGGGCTGGGTTCTAACTGGCCAGCCCTGGTGTATGTGGCCATTACTATGGGCACTGAGCCAAGCAAGGATTTCTTTCTTTTTTTTTTTTGTAGAGACAGTGTCTCACTTTATGGCCTTGGTAGAGTGCCGTGGCCTCACACAGCTCACAGCAACCTCCAAGTCCTGGGCTTAAGCGATTCTCTTGCTCAGCCTCCTGAGTAGCTGGGACTACAGGCGCCCACCACAACGCCCGGCTATTTTTTTGGTTGCAGTTTGGCCGGGGCTGGGCTGGAACCCACCACCCTCGGCATATGGGGCCGGCGCCTTACCGACTGAGCCACAGGCGCCACCCCAAGCAAGGATTTCTTAAATACAACATTAAAGCCTCCAAATTTGTGTGAAGTTCTTTAATGATTTCCATTGTTTGGTCTGTCCAGGGTCCTCAAACTTTTTAAACAAGGGGCCAGTTCACTGTCCCTCAGATCGTTGGAGGGCTAGGCTATAGTTTAAAAAAAAACCAAAATTATGAACAAATTCCTATGCACACTACACATATCTTATTTTGAAGTAAAAAAACAAAACAGGAACAAATACAATAATACCGACTCATGTGGCCTCCGGACTGTAGTTTGAGGACCCCTGGTCCTTTCCTGGATTCCCAGTGTTAAGACTGAGTTACTGGTATGGAGTCCAGCTGAAGATGGAGTAATCACAGATACAGAGCAACCTTACAGTTCATTATAGGAATCAGAAAGAAGCTATATGAAGAGAAAGTGAAGAACAAAGCAACACAGGGTGGCATAAAGTCAAAATACCTTCCAAGAAGAGAGAAACAGGTCAGTCTCCATGAGAGGAGAAAGACTCTGAAGGCTGAGCACACACTGTCTTTTATATGCTCATTAGTTTTTCCAACCTTTTTCCTGTCGGATAGGTTTCTGTTTCCTGCCTTTGGGGTAATTGACAGGTTGGGGTTATATAACAAATTTCATAACAGGTTGGTTATGTAACAGTTTCTCTTTCTATACATGCCTATTCCCCAGAATCCTTCACAAAAGCTCTGCCCGAGTTATGCTAATTAGATACCAACGAGTTTTAGGGTAAAGTTCACTAGAAACTCCTTGCTATGTATGTTCCCACCAGGGAATAGCTCCTAGCAGTGATTTGGTTCCCGTGTATAGGTTTTTTATTATTTCATGTCTTAGATTTAAATCTTTTATTCATCTTGAGTCAATAATTAAAAGTGGTGAAAGGTGTCTACTTTCAGCCTTTTACAAGTGATAATCTAGTTCTCCGAGCACCACTTATTGAAGAGGGACACTTTTATTTGATTTATCAAAGAGCAGATGGTTAGTGTGGGCTCTCTGCCTGTAGCCACTTCCTTGCCACATGTTATCCTCTGCCAGACCTAAGGTGCCATCTTTATTCATATGGACTGATTCCTGGCAGCTTCTGCAAGATGTTTGTACTCACCAATTTAGTATTAAATGTGTATTTTTCTGTAAAATTTGGCCATCTTTTGTTTATTTTTTCTTTATTTTCTGTTTCTTTCTTTTTTTCAGGTTATTGTGAGGGTGCAAACAACTAGGCTACAATATTTGCATTTGTAATGTAGAGTAACATTCTTTAGTTGTATCCTGCACCCAAGAGGTGTGCCATATAGAAAGGTATATGTACTTACTAAATAGAAGCCCACCAATCCTCTCCCCTTCTCTGCTCTGCCTCTTCACAAGTTCCTCTTCCTCTCCCCACCTTGAATTGAATTGAGTTTTTCTCTTATATGGGCATGTATTAGATCATCTGCTGGCTTCATGTTAGTATTGAGTACACTGGATATTTGCTATTCTATTCTTGTAATACTTTATTATGAAGAATGTGTTTCAACTCCATCCAGGTTAATACAAAAGATATAAAGTCACCATCTACTTTATGGCTGAAGAGTATTCCATGGTATACTTATACAGTTTGTTAATCCATTCCTGGGTTGATGAGCATTCAGGTTGTTTTCACATCTTGGAAATTGGAAATTGAGCTGTGATAAACAATCTAGTGCAAATGTCTTTATGATAAAATGATTTTTTTTCTTTGTGGCAGCTGCCTAGTAAGGGGATTGTGAGATAAATGGAAGGTCTAATTTGAGTGTGAGGATTCTCCACAGAGGCTGTATTAGTTTGGAGTCCCACCAACAGCATAAAAGTATTCCCCTCTTCTCCACATCCACATCAGCATCTGTAATTTTGGAACTTTGTGATATGGGCTGTTCTCACTGGGGCTAGGTGATATCTAAGGGTGGTTTTGATTTGTATTTCTGTGATGATTAGAGATGATGAGCATTTTTTTTTTTATATGTCTGTGAGCCATTTGTATGTCTTCCTCAGAGAAGATTCTGTTCATGTCTCTTGTTCAGTGATAGATGGGATTGTTTGCTGTTTTTTGTTGGTTAACTTGAATTCTCTATAGATCCTAGTTATTAAACCTTTATCAGATTCATAATGTGCCAATATGTTTCCCCATTCTGAAGGTTGTCTTTTTGCTTTAGTTATTGTGTTCTTAGATGTACAGAAGCTTTTCAGTTTAATTAAGTCTCATCTATCATTGTTGCAATTGCTGTTGAAGTCTTCTTCATAAAATCTTTGCACAGGCTAACATCCTCAGAAGTATTTCATACACTTTCTTTTAGGATTTTTATTATTTCATGTCTTAGATTTAAATCTTTTATTCATCTTGAGTCAATAATTATAAGTGGTGAAAGGTGTCTAGTTTCAGCCTTTTACATGTGATTATCTAGTTCTCCGAGCACCACTTTTTGAAGAGGGATACTTTTATTTGGTTTATCAAAGATCAGATGGCTATACGAGATTGGTTTCATCTCTTGTTCATCTTTTCAGTTCCATATGTCTATGTCTTTATTTTTGTGCCAATGCCATGCTGATTTGATCGCTGTGGACTTGCAATATAAGCTTAGGTCTGGTAGAGTCTTGACTCTGGCTTTGTTGTTATTACTAAAAATTGCCTTGGTTCCATGTTGTTGTTGTTTTTCTTATTCCATACAAAATGAAGAACTATTTTTTTCAGTTCTTCAAAGTACAATGTTGGTATTTTAATGGATATTGCATTAAATCTCCATTGGGTACTGTAGACATTTTAACAATGTCAATTCTTCCCAGACAAGAGCAGGGTATGTTCTTCCATTTGTTAATATCTTCTGCTATTTCTTTTCTTAGATTTTCATAATTCTCTTTGTAGAGGTTTCTCACCTTTTATTAGGAATATTCCTAGGTATTTCATTTTCTTTGAAGCTACTGTGAAAGGAATTGGGTCATTGATTAGCTTCTCAACTTGCCTGTTATTGGTGTATACAAAAGCTACTGATTTGTGGACATTGATTTTGTATCCTGAGACATTACTGTATTTCTTGATCACTTCCAGGAGTTTTGTGTTAAGTCTCTGGGGTTCTCTAAGTATAAGATTATGTCTTAATCAAAGAGTGAGAATTTGACCTTCTCTGCTCCTATTTGAGTGTCCATTTTATACTTCTCTTACCTGATTACATTGCCTGTAACTTCCAGAACTATTTTGAACAGTAGTGGCGATAGAGGACATTCTGGTCTGCTTCCAGTTCTCAGTGGAAAAGCTTTCAGTTTTTACTACACTCAATGTGATTAGCTGTGCATTTTTCAGATAGCTTTAATCAGTTTAAGAATGTGCCATGTATGCGTATTTTCTAAAGTGTTCTTACTAGAAAAGGATACTGAATTTTATCAATTGCTTTTTATGCATCTATTGAGAGGATCACATGGTCTTTTTTTTTTTACTTCTGTTGATATGGTGAGTTACGTTTATGAGCTTGCATATGTTAAATCAATGTTGCATTGCTGGGATGAAACCTACTTGATCATGGTGTATGACTTTTTTCATGCGAAGCTGTAATCTACTGGATAGGATTTTGTTGAGAATTTTTGCATCTGTATTCATTAGTGAAATTGGTCTGAAGTTCTCCTTTTTAGTTGGATCTTTTCCTGGTTTTGATATCAGGGTGATGTTTGATTCACAGAACGTGTTGGGGAAGATTCCTTCCTCCTCAATTTTTTGGAATAATTTCTGCAGTATGGGAATAAGCTCTTCTTTGAAGGTTTGATAGAATTATGGTATGAAGCCCTCTGGTCCAGGGCTTGTTTTTGCGGTGTTATCACGCTACCTGAGTTCAAAATTTACTATAAAGCTGTAGTAACCAAAACAGTTTTATAGTAAATATTGTTTCTACTAATTCAGTGCTTGATATTTGTCTGTTCAAGATATCTATTTATTCCTGGCTAAGACTAGGGGGATGTTGTGATTCCAGGTATTGGTCAATTTCTTCCACATCGTCAAACTTTTGAATTCAGAGTTTCTTATAGTAGTCAAAGATAATCTCTTGTTCTCTGTGGTAACTATTGTTATTTCCCCTTATTCATTTCTGAGTGAAGTTATTAGAGATTTCACTCTTCTGTTTCTAGTTACTCTGGCAAAAGGATTATTGATTTTGTCTATCCTTTTGAAGAAACAACTTTTTGTTTCATTAATGTTCTGAGTGATCTTTCATTTTCAATTTAATTTATTTCAGGTTTAATTTTGATTATTTCTTTTATTCTGCTTGATTTTAGATTGCATTGCTCTTTTTCCCCCCATTTCCTTAACATGATTCATTAGGTTGTTGATATGTTTCCTTTCAGTTTTTCAGATGTAGGCTTCTAATGTAATAAATTTCCCACTTATGGCTGCTTTCGCAGCATCCCATAGGTTTTGGTCACTTGTAGATTCATTGTAGTTATGTTAGAGGTATTTAAAATTTTCCTCTTTTATATCCTCTTTGTATCAACTGTCATTCAGCTTAAAGTTTTTTAGTTTCCATGCCTTTTTATGGGGATGATAGTTGTTGGATTTGATTTCCTCCTATATTGGCTTGTGGTCTAAGAATATACAAGGTATAATTTCAATTGTTTTAACTTTTTTGAGGTTTAACTTGTATCCGAGGACATTATCTATTCTGTAGTATGTTCCATGGACTGTTGAGAAGAATGTATATTCCTTAGCTCTGGGATGGTGTGTTCTGTATATGTCTATTAAGCCTAATAGTTTTTTTTGTAGAGACAGAGTCTTACTTTATGGCCCTCGGTAGAGTGCCGTGGCCTCACACAGCTCACAGTAACCTCCAGCTCCTGGGCTTAAGCGATTCTTTTGCCTCAGCCTCCCAAGTAGCTGGGACTACAGGCACCCGCCACAACGCCTGGCTATTTTTTGGTTGCAGTTCGGCCGGGGCTGGGTTTGAACCTGCCACCCTCAGTATATGGGGCTGGCACCCTACTGACTGAGCCACAGGTGACACCCAAGCCTAATAGTTTTAAGGTTGCATTTAAGTATCTTGTGTCTTTATTTGGTTTTTGTTTAGAGGATCTGTCTACTTCTGTCAGAAGGGTGTTAATGTTCCTAAATATTATAGTGTTATTGTATATCATATTGCTGAGACCAACTAAGGTCTATTTCATAAATCTGGAAGCATTTAAGTTAGGCACATAAATTTAGAATTGAAATGTCCTATTGATGTGTTCTTTCCTTGACTAGTATGAAGTGACCATCATTATCTTTCTTTAGTTGCTTTAAATCCACTTGTATCTGAAAATAATATTGTGATCTCTCTTTTGATTTCCATTTGTCTTAAATATTATTTCTAACCCTTCATCCTGAGTCTTGTTTTGTCCTTCATGGCATGGTGTGTTTCCTGGAGGCAACATATAGATGGCTTGTGTTGTTTTTTTTTTTTTTTAAATCCAGTTGGCCAGCCTGTGCCTCTGTAGTGGGAAGTTCAAGCCATTCACATTTATTGAGAATATTGATACGTGTTGTGGAGTTCTAGTCATCTTATTTTGTGAAAGTCCGGTTGCTTAGTTTTATCTTTTGCTCCACTGTGGAACTTAGGTTTTGTCCTTTAGTTTTGTGTGGTTTACTTTTCTAGTGGTTAATTGTGGTGACCAGTGTGTAGAGGGTAGGTCAGAGTATTTCTTGTAGAGCTGGTCTTGCTGTGGAAGATTTTCTCAATTCCTCAACAGTAAAATATTTTATTTTTCTATTAATTATCAAGCTTAGTTTAGCAGGATACAGAATTCTGGGTTGAAAGTTTTTTTTGTTTAAAAATGTTAAAAGTAGATAACCATTCTCTCTGGGTTGGAAAGTTTTAGCTGAAAATTCTGCTGTCATCCTGATGGATCTACCCCTGCAGATCAATTGGCATTTATTTTTTGCTGCTTGAAGAATTTTCTCTTTCATCTTGACTTTGGACAGTTCATTGCAATGTGTCTTGGAGATGCTCTATTCATGTGGAGATGACTGAGGGTTCAATTTGCCTCTATAAGTAATGTTTCAGAATCTTTAGTGATACTTGGAGAAATTTTCAATTATGATATACTCCAGTAGTGCTTCCATTCCTTTTGGATGTTCTTCTTGCCCTTGAGGGAATCTCTGTGATTTGTATGTTTAAATGTTTCCTGTAGTCTCCTAATTATCTGAGTGAATATTTTGCTTTCTCTCTCTCTTCTGTCTCTTTAACTACCTGGTTAGCTTATGAGCTTTGCCCTCTGAGATTCTTTCTGCTCCATGGTCTATCCATTATTTGTACTTTCTCATTCATCTTTAAGTTTCTAGATTGACTTCTTAAATTCCTTATGCTCTGCTATATCTTTTCTATATTCTTCATGTTGCTCATACATTTTTTGGTGCTATTTTTAGATTTTCTTTTGATTCTTTTCTATTTGCTCATAAATTCCCTTTATTGTTTTTTTCCATCCATATTTTAAGTTCCCTTTCTGTCATTTCCATTAATTCTTTTTTTTTTTGAGATTTAAGATGGTGAGATTATTAAATTTTATTTTGTTGCCTCGAATAGAAAAGACAATAGAAGTAAAATACTTAACATTTTCAGTAACAGCTGTCAACCACAGTGAGCCACATAGAGTGGGGCTGCGTATCTCTAAGTCATCTAAAAACAGCCTTGGTGAGTCGAACTGACTAGGAAAAATATATTAAATGGAAGACATTTCCAACACTAGATAGATTTTAACATGTCTTCTGGAAAAAAAACAAACAAACAAAAAACACAGATATAATCTCATTGTAAACATGTTCCCTCCCTCAACCCTTTCGTCTAATAAGGTGCTGGCAAATGTTTAACAATTAGCTCTCTGGAGAGAAAAAAACATGGGAGGTCAAGACCAGACTTGAGCAGTTTCTAATGTTTGTGATGTAAATACTCCAACTATGGCTGATTTCAAGTTACCAGTAGTGTAATAACTGCTTTATAAAACTGAAACTTGTGTGAATGGTTCTCAGAAGCTGGGGCAAGCTGGCTCTAGCACACCTCTCTGCACTGTGGCATAACTGACCACTCAGGGCCTCCACTCATGTTTGATAATCATCTCAAGCCTCAAATGCCCAAATATGAACTCCTGATGCCCCCTCCTCATAGCCCCCTGATTACCACTTTCACCTGTGGTGTCCCCCCTTCTCAGTCTCAGTTAATGACAACTCCATCCTTCTACTTGTTGACACCAAAATGCTTGGCATCATCCTTGACGCTTTTATTCACACCCCTTTTCAAATTTGTCAGAAAACCTGGTAGGCACTACCTTAAGAATATATCCACTATCAGTCACCTTTAATAACCTGCTAACAGCCAGATCGTTATGATCTCTTGCCTGGTTTATTGCACCAGCCTCTTGGATTTGCCAGCATCAAGCTGTCTAGAGCAATAACTAAAACTGTAATAACATCCCCATCTGTCAGTGCCCTCGCATAGTAAGAGTTTGCCACTCCTATCCCTGTTGCCCATTAATTCTTTATATGTAGAATCCTCGGTGGTTGCTACTTCATGGTTCCTTAGACAGGTCTGGTTTTACGTGTTGCTAGAATTTTGCCATTTGGTTTCTCCTCATATGTGTTTTCTCCTTGTTTACTTCCTTCCCTTACTTTTTCCTTTCAGTACCTCGTCTTACCTTTAAATTACCTGGTCTTAGGGCTCAGACGTTGTAATTGTCTTTGGGTATAAGAGCAAAAGGAGGAGAAGTATAAGAGCAAGAAGGGCAAAAAAGAAAGAAAAAGATACAGACAAAAAAAAAGAAAAGAATTAAGGAAAATGGGAGAAGGACAGAAAGAGAGAGAAAAAGTATTATAAGAATGGTTATGTTTAGCAGGGTGCTTTGACTCCACCCACAACTGCTACATTCTGTGTGCACGCTCTCCCAGTTGTTCTTTTTCTTTTCCTGATGTGTACAGTTCAAAAGGCTTGGCCAGGTCAGGGAAGTCTGGCACCAGGACTGCCCACAGTTTTTCTTTTAGTCTCTTGAAGGCTTTGGTTGGCTGGATTTCTGCTCAATTGGCCTGTTCTCTCCCCCTTAGCAATTTCATATAATGGTTTAGTAGTTTGTATGTTTCACACAGTCTTTCATAGACATTCTTAGGGGCTTTAATCTGGCTTCTGCATGACCTCAGCCACCTTGCATATGTGTGTGGCTTTCTGGCTCCCTTATACTGACAGGGATGGTGTTTGACTCCTTGAAGACCCACCAAGGTGGTCCTTTCTTCACCCAGTTGAGGTGTCCACAAAGGGAGGCCAAGCTGCCTCCCTGGTGTGCTCAGTGGTTCACATTGCCCAGGCTGATCAGGGGCCCCCATATGGGTGTCCAGATAGATCCTTTGTATTTCCATGTAAGTCAGGAAAAAAATTTCCAATATCTACTGAAAACTTTCTAAGACTCTAATAAAAATTTCCTTGAATTTATAGGTCAATTTGGGGAAAATAGCCTTTCTAGAAATATTTAATATTTCAGTTAATGAATATGGCATGTATCTCCATTGACTTAGTTCCTTTTTACTTTCTCTGATATTTTGTCATTATAAATAGTTAAGTCTTACCCTTATTTTGTAAAATGTATGGGTAGTCAATAGGAAGTCTGGAGGTGGCTGGGACCTCAATCAGTAGATAGGGAGCAAGAGCGAAAACATCTGTGAGATTATGCCTTCATTAAAGTCCACAGGCATTACTCCTCTGACTTTCTAGTAGGAGTTGAGGCTTAGCCAGTTAAAAAACAAAAAGAAAACCCAAAAAACTGAAGTGTGAGGGGAGTAGTCATTTACACGATTCTGACATTGAGCATTAAGTTTGGTCAAAGTCAGTATCTGTGGGATATGTTGTTTTGTGGGTCAGTGGGGTAAGGAACAAATGGACTAAATCATAACTGCATTGGCAAGGGGAAATTGAAGTAAGCCAAAGGTGACTAGATACAACTAGGTTTTGAACAACTTGTGCCAAGCTTAAAAATAGATGCCCAGGCATCAACTTTATTAAACAAATTTATGACATGTTCTATATCTTTTATATTCCTATTTATTTCACTGCTTCCTCTTATGTTAGACAAATACTTTAAGTATCCAATTTTATTTCCTCTGCTAAATTTTTAGCTATATCATTGAATATTGTTTTTAATGGTTGATGCGTGGACTGCAATATTCTTCTTTGCTTTAATTACAGTTTATTTTAGGTTACAGTCTCTTAATTTGATAATTTATAGAAGCTAAGTCAAGGATAACTCTAATGTGTCCTTTCTTTGTGCTATTATGATCATCTATACTTCATCAGGTTTTATTAAGAACATAAAAATATTGTGCTATAATTTTTGTTTTAATCAAGCATGTGTTTTTTATATGTATTTAATAATTTTTGATGGTAGCAAGTTTGTATTCTGTTTTATTTTTGTGAGGATAGTTTTCCCTTTGCCTTGATATAAACTATAAAATCTGTCTTTTTCAAAATATGCAATTACAGATTGTTAGATGTTTTTACATAATTTTTATTTTTATTTTTTATTCTAGTTCTTGAAAGGTGACACATGTGACTGTGTCTTTAATGGAAAACCAATAGTATGGGCAGATTTTGAGAATGTACTCATTCCTCTAAAGGCTTCCATTTTCTGTCAGCCTAATGATGTATATGTGGAGAAATTTATTCAATGTTGTAGACAGTTCTCTACTTCATTGGCTTTACTTTTTACCAGAATCTCTCAGAACTCTCTCAAGCATGTATAATTTAAAGTCATCTGGGGATATATGGCACCATTATTTCAGAACTTCTGTGATACCCTCACTTCCAAGATCTCTAAATTAGTTTTTAGTTGTTTTGTTGCTTGTCTTGACCTGGAAAATAGAGCTATAGATTCTGAGCTAGTTTTCCCCACTGAGCCATTAAATGCATGGGTCAGCTCGCTACTTCTCAAATTAAATCCTCTACCTCTGGGGACAAAGCTTCTGGTTTTACGACCAGCCATAAACCTGTGAAGACACAGTTTTTACAGAAAGGGGGTAAAAGTGGGAAAAATGAGAACTATGTCAATCAAGATGTACCTGGAATCATTCTTGCCCAATGATGTAGCAGTTTATCAAAATGAAATATTTTTCTTTGCCAACTTGGTTTCATTTCAATGTTTAACTTCAAAGGCAATAGTTGTTTTAGATAATAGGTGAAGTTCATGCCCTCATGAACTACTCAATAATGGACATTTAATACTGCCAAGTTAGCAACAAACCAATAGGTAGATATAAGGAAAGTGACACTTGGCGATATCTTGAAGAGAATTTTAGCCTTTTGCTCTGAAAGCTGTTGATCCTCTGAACAACCATTGCAAAAGAAAAATTCTAGGACTAAACTATAAGAGTTAGTTATTTGAAGTGACATCAAGAATGGACAGTGGGTTTAAGCAATGAAATAATTGAAGTATATGCCAATAACAATAACAAAAAGCCCCTATAGTTTTAATAACAACAAAGACTAGATGTAGAAGAGCTGAGCATTCAAAATTGCTGGCCTCTGAAATGTACCGTGGCATTGTTTACATAGGTGAGATCCCACCAAATACCCTCCCTCCACTTTCCCACCTCTGTCCCTCCTTTTCCCCATTTTTTCTGGACTATTTTTGTATTTTATCATTCATATATGAAATCATCACATTGTATCCCATAAATGTATAGTTATGATTTAATAAAAATTAAGTTAAAAAAAAGAGCTGGCCTCTGTATCATCCCAACTTTAAGAGAGAACATTGGGAGCTTCCATTATATAAGCAGTATAAAGAATGCAAATTCTTGCATTTATAAATGTAAGAAAATCTTTATATCATAAAATTTGAAAGATTTTTTTTTTGTAGTCTGAAGAAAGAATACAAAAAGACTAAAACCCATGACATTTTATAGTAGGTGTGGCCCAGAGAATGGATTATAAAATGTTTTTGAAACAAAAAAAGAAAATCAAGGCATTTTGATATTGATCTCAGTTTTGCTCTGGGCTAGTGCAACACTGGGGAAAAGAAATATAAAGGGACTTGTGTCTGATGATTAAGGGAAAAGTGGAAGTAGATCACAGGAATGTCAGTTCTTAGATAAATAATGTAAAAGCGAGCTAACTAAATATATTCAATTTGTCCAGTGATCAAAACTTGTCTAGAATGAGCAGGCTAAGTCAGCGTTTTTTGAATTCTAGCTCTGTGGAGTAGCTTGTCTGATTCTTTGAAGTACTATGCCACACTGTGAAACTGCAAGAGAATTATGTACTTGGGTTCTTTTTATAGTTAAGATTTATATAAATTATTTTGTTAATAATTAAAGTTTTAAGTTAAATTAGACTAATTTTGTGACATCATATTAACAAAATTCTCAAAGGAGGAAAGTCATGTTTTATCTAATAAAAACTAAAATGAATAAGATTAGCTGGCTCTCATTTGTTCAATTTTTTCAGTGCGAGTAAAGTCAAAATTAGTACAATTACCCATAATATTTTACACGGTGTAGAATAGACTAGATTGGAAAAAGAGGGACCACAGCTCTGACCCTAGAAGCTTTATTTTTGGCAATTTTTCACCTCACCATATCTTAGTTCCATAATATATACTATGTGAGTAACAGTACTTAACTTCTACAGTCAATATAGAAATTATTGAAAATTTTTATTTGATTCATTAAATACATATTGGACATTCAATAAATATGGATTTAATTTTCCTTTTCTTTGCCAGTAAGAATCCAGAACTATGAATAAAGCTGGTCAAATGTTTAATAAGATGACTTATTTTGGACAATTATGATTAGACATATCAATAGCGATTGACAGAATCTACAAAAGGTGACTGAAACTACTTGTGTAGTCTACATAGACTTGGAATAGGATTGGTTGGTTTAGTTATTTAAGATTAGTTAAGTGAGCTTTTTGCAAGCAGGGATTTGCAAGTATCAGTCATATTGCCTACTATTTTCACTAGAGCTAATACATAAAAAAGTAATTCAAGACTTAAAAATATTTATTGATCAATTTGTCATTTATTTTCTCCTGAATAATGTAGGGTGAGCTCATAAATGCAACAGATTTTTAATGTTATATTCTGTGAAGAAATTGAAACATATAGACAATGATTATAAGGATATTAGTATTAATACCTAAAGCTTGTTAAAAAAAATCTATTTGTAACAGATAAGAAAAGTGCAGTGCACAGAAGAAATTGAAACTCAATGCATTTTTGTTCTTTGAGACTCTTTAGGGAACATTAAAAGACGGCTGCCATTACTTTTCTCTCATGAAAATGGAAACTGTGATAGGAAATAACTCAGTCTCTCAGAGCTGACACAGACAATTCTAGTCATCAATTTACTGTGGCATAGATTTTTGTCCTCTATAGTATCAGTGTAAAACTTAGTGCCCACTTTAAGCTTCAAAAATTACACATATGGGGGGGGAGGCAAGGAAGAGGGCGGTGGGGGGAGAGAGAGATTTAGAAAATGCTATTTTTGGTCTAGTTTTCCTGTGGGAAATATTTAATAATGTAGACACTATTAAATTTATCTATAAAATAAGTAGAAGATTGTTAATCATAACATTTATCTAATGGATTAAAAAACTCTACTCATCTAATGATCGAGGAAAATAAAATGTCTGAGACAGTGGAAGTTGAAGTATCTACCTTTCCATATGTCAGTATAAAATAGTGCCACACATTTTTGTCTAAACAGAATGAGAAATAGTTACTGAATGTAATTTTCTCCCAACAGTATTTGATTATTCATCAATAAAGATGAGTATGCAAACGTGTTAGTAATAAGCTTCCAGATGTAATTTTGAAACTTGAACATTTTTCTAAAAACATAAATATTATGTCCTAAGGATTTTTGAAATGTATCGCTGCATAAGCAGACACGCTTATGTTTTAGAACTGATAGATAAAACATATCATTCAGCAGCTACTTCAAGTACTATCAATCAAACTGGCTTAGATTTGAGATCAGAACACTAAGTAAAGATTTCATATAAAATATGAAAACTATGAGTAGCCATATATTATTTAAAACAAAATTATCTCTTTATTCCTGACTCCTTTATGCAACCTAACTGTTGAACTACAAATAATACTTATGAAACCATAATCAGTTTTAATTAATACCACTTCATAATTCTTTAGAAAATAAATTATTTTTAATAAAAATGAAAGGACAAACATCAATATTCTATTAAATATCGTGCTTTAATAGTGTTTACTTTTCATTCACTGATTCACTTGGCCTTTAGGTAATCTTTCTTTATTAAGTATTCTGTTTATCTCCCACTTATTTTTTCTTATTTCTCAACCAGTTATATTATGTACATTACACCTATTTCCCCAAACAAGCTTTATAAATAATTCAATCAGCTGAATAAAATCTAGTCTAGAAATGTAAAGTTTTGATTTCAGACTTATAATTACTGTGTATAATTGGTGAAATTACTATGTTTTTTAAGCTGCACCCATCAACAATGGGTGTAATAAAAATTATCTACTTCATAAGGTTGCTATGAAGCTTACAAAATATAACGTACAGGAAGAAAC
This sequence comes from Nycticebus coucang, assembly GCF_027406575.1. Lineage (NCBI taxonomy): Eukaryota > Metazoa > Chordata > Mammalia > Primates > Lorisidae > Nycticebus > Nycticebus coucang. Next base: position 81,199,827 of record NC_069786.1, read on the forward strand.
TATGACTGCATATGCAAATAATAAGTATTAAGTAGTTGCCATTATTAATATTACACAGAATGGCCATAAAGTTTGTGTGCAATTTAAATAGTTATGGCCACTCTGTATAATGTTTTTGTCATTGTCATATTTAAACACATGATGTTTCAAAGGTCATCTCTTAATTATGACTCCAAAACAAATACTGCATGTATTTCTTGGGGTCATTTTCAATCTTGGCACATTGTTTCTTTCATAACACATGAACAGTTTTAATACTTTTAGAAGTAAGGTTTGGGATACTAATAAAAGATGACTATTCCTTGTATAAAATATAATTTGTAGATTTACCTGTCCAAATTTTATATTATATATATCGATTATCTCCCAAAACATTATGTCCAAATATATTTTGTAAAGATTTATAAATGTCTTGGAATATTAAATATCTTTCCTAAATAATACTGTGATAAATTGTATGAGAATGAGTGATAAGCGTGAAGATCGAGTTATGTTGTGAAATGAATGGGTTTAATATTATTAGAAAACGTGTGTGGTGTTACAAAAAACATCTGAAAAAAATAATCTGTGACATTTTGTCATATTTAAGCTGTTAGCTTTCCCTTTTCCTGTGGAGAATTGTCTTTAAAGGCAGCATTTTCTATTAAAAGAGGAAAAGTGATTGGCTGTGCATGAGAATAATAAATTTTTAATAAAAGTTACCATTTGCATAAACAGAAATGCATTTAAAAATGTATGTACAGCATTCGTGTACATATATATTCAGATACATACGTATGGATCTGGTCTGTATTTAGATTAGCTTAACCCATGTAAGTATAGTGAAAACTAACCACAATCTAGAGAAATTTTACAATAACTATTGAATTGCAAATGTTCCTATACCTGTTTTTTTAATGCTAATCTTGGGAAACAAGAACACCTTTCTATTTATTCATAAGTTGCTCAGACCTGAGAATTTTAGAGCAGCGATATTTTAAATTGGTCTTTTCTCTTATGAAAATTTTTTTCTTAATATTTAAATTATTTCACTTACAGTAAACAAAAAAATGTATGTTTAATTCTAATCCTAATCCTAAATGTTCAAAAGATATTAAATTAATCTTTCAAATTTGGCTAGATTAATTGAAGCTTGACACATTTTTTATGGCATATATAGTTACATGTTATGTTTATATGGCATTTCTGTGTTTCGTCTTGAACTCAGGACTTTCACATGGTATTTAATTTATTCCTTAAAATAAAAAGTTTATTCCTTGGCCAGGCGGTGCCTGAATAAAAGTTTATTCAGTGAGTAGGGCGCCGGTCCTATATGCCGAGGGTAGCGGGTTCAAACCCAGCCCCCGCCAAACTGCAACAATAAAAATAGCCGGGCGTTGTGGCGGGCGCCTGTAGTCCCAGCTGCCCGGGAGGCTGAGGCAAGAGAATTGCGTAAACCCAAGAGTTAGAGGTTGCTGTGAGCCATGTGAAGTCATGGCACTCACTCTATCCAAGGACGGTACAGTGAGACTCTGTCTCTACAAAAGAAAAAAAAAAAAAAGTTTATTCCTTGGATTTAAAAAAATAAGTTCTGTAGAATGTAAGTCCCATGATTTTTCCTACACTAGAGACCAGTTGAAATAATCTCGATTTCTAATTTTTGTTGACTATTTTTAAATTTTATTAACAAATAATTTACAACTTGCACAAAAAAGTTAAAGTTGATCAACACTGGACATGCTATATTACTAAGTCTGATGCAATATCTCTGGTCGTTGGGAAGAAAATGTGGATTTTATTAATGATGTCTATTTTGAGCTCAGAATAGATATTAGTAGCACGTTTCATGTATTCAACACTCTGGTTTTAAGGCTTAAAATTATTTTAATTTGTAGTAGCTCACAAAATTCTCAGAATGCTTGAATCTGCTAAATGCTAATAAATGCAATACTGCTGGATAACATGTTCCATAAAGTGGAGCACATATAAACTAATCATACTAGATGATTAATCTGTAATTCACAGTTTTTTTTAACTCATTGGAGAGTTGAACATTCCCCAGAAACTTAAATGAATTAATTCAAAAAGTAACTAGAATTTCCTAGGAATTAAAAGACTCATATTTGCTTTTATCCCCAACTGAGCTCTTGGAAAAAACTGAATAAATCCTTTCAATGCAAAGATATGGCCAAAACAGTTCCTTAGGGCAGTAAGCTTTATTATAAAATACGTTGTCCTTAATAATCTGACACAGATCTTTTATTCTTCAATATGTAAATTGATAAGCACCTCAATCTCACCAGACCTCTCTTTCATCCTTCCTTCTCTTTACCACAAAATGACTTTGCCATATTAGGTTATGGATTTAAATCACTCCCATTTTTTTCTTTTTTTTCATTTTTTATTTTTGCTTTTACTTTTTTATTTTTTATCAAGTCTTTTGCACATAGATCACAAATACATTTATGCCAATTTCAGTGTGTTGATTTTTTGTACAAATTGGAGTGTTTACATCATACTAAGCAATATAGCTTTCACCTCATTTACCCAATTATAACATTAGGACATGTGCTCTACACATGATAGATCCAACTTGTACTTGCAATGTGTTCCATAGTTGTGGTCCCTCTACTATTCCCACCCCAGACACATGAAAAAATGCTCATCATCTTTAATCATCAAAGAAATGCAAACCAAAACCTCTCTGAGATACCATCTAACTCCAGTAAGAGTAGCCCACATCACAAAATCCCAAAACAACAGATGTTGGAATGGATGTGGAGAAAAGGGAACACTTCTGCACTGCTGGTGCAAATGCAAGCTGGTACGTTCCTTTTGGAAGGAAGTTTGGAGAACTCTCAGGGATCTAAATGTAGACTTGCCGTTTGATCCTGCAATTCCTCTTCTAGGTGTATATCCAAAGGACCAAAAATCATTTGGCAATAAAAATATTTGCACCAGATTGTTCATTGCAGCTCAATTCATAATAGCCAAGTTATAGAAGAAGCCCAAGTGCCCATAGACCCATGAATGGATTAATAAATTATGGTATATGTATACCAGGGAATACTATGCAGCAGTAAAAAAAAATGGAGACTTTACCTCTTTTATGTTTACATGGATGGAACTGGAAAATATTCTTCTTAGTAAAGTATCTCAAAAAGTATCCAATGTACTCAGTACTTCTATGAAACCAATTTATAATAACTCACACTTGCATATGAAAAATGAAACACAATTTTAGCCTAAGATCACTCTTATTTCTAATACTACTTGGCAATATACACTATTCACAATCAGAATAGCGTATAGTGGGTTCAGATTGAAATTCAGTCTTGGTCAATAAATTCGGGTTCACTGCAACAAATTTATGTGCTTTTAAGAAAGAAACAGGATAGATAATAAAACAAATTGCATGTCAATAACATAGTTGTGGGCACATAATTTCCAGGTATAGCTACTGATGATGTAGACTTACAGTGTACATAATCATATGCAAACAGACAGGGTGAGAAGAGACCATCTCACTGAAAACTCATCCATTAATGGAGCAGTCTTCTATCTTTATATATTTTTCATAGTCTTCTCTGGGCTGTTCCCAGCAGCATCTTCCATTATTCCATTTCAACGATGATAGTTACTTGGTACTTAGTAAACAATGTTGCTAATGAAATATGGATGCTTGGTCTAGTACATAGTTATTTAGGCAGAATTCACATTTATATTAGAGCTAATGTAAGTATAATCCTCTAAATTTTTTGAGTTAATGCTGCAAGGACACAAAGAGCAAATTTTTATATATCCCTCGAGTTAGGAAAAAGTTCTTCTAAACATTTCAACCATTTCTTCTCACATTGCAACTTGCCAAGTTATGTACAACTAGCTATTGCCAACTATAATAATAATAATAATACTTCCATCATGTTTTCAAAATTCAAAAATTACAGTTTAGTCTCTATCATCTTTTTAATGCAAATCACAGTAAAAAAGAATGATAAACTACTTTGCAGTAAGTTTAATACATTGTATAGTTCAAGAAACATTGTTCAAGTGTCGACCAGTACTTCTTAAAATATGACGCTTTCATATTTCTTTTTTGTTTGTTTTTGTTTTAATAGGGGTCTTGCTGTGTTGCCTGGGCTGGGGTACAGTGATATCAACATAACTCACTGCTATAATGTCAAAATCCCAGGCTTTAGATCCTCCTGCTTCAGCCTCCTGGGTAGCTGGTACTACAAGTGTGTGCCACCACACCTGGCTATTGTTTTTTATTTTTTATTTTTTTTATATATAAAGATAGGGTCTCTTGGGCGGCGCCTGTGGCTCAGTCGGTAAGGCGCCGGCACCACATACCGAGGGTGGCGGGTTCAAACCCGGCCCCGGCTGAACTGCAACCAAAAATAGCTGGGCATGGTGGCGGGCTCCTGTCGTCCCAGCTACTCGGGAGGCTGAGGCAAGAGAATCGCTTAAGCCCAGGAGTTGGAAGTTGCTGTGAGCTGTGTCATGCCATGGCACTCTACCCGAAAGGCATAAAGTGACACTCTGTCTCTACAAAAAAAAAAAAAAAAAAGATAGGGTCTCACTACGTTGCTTAGACTGGTCTCGCACTCATGGCCTCAAGTTATACCTTGGACTTACAAAGGGCAAGAATTTAGGCATGAGTCAACCATATCCACATATTTTTAATATAAATACTCTCTCTACTGATGTAGTCATTGTAATTTTAAATATAATTCATATCTACTTCCATAAACCTGCAGAGAAAGATTACTTAAACCATCACTAATTAGATTCTGATATGTTACATATTACTAATAGAAAATTAATATTCTTTTCAGAATGATGTCAATGCAACTACTTTTTCATCAGAATCTGATAGAATTAGAAATATATTATTGTTTGATTTTATATAATATACATATATAAGCAAATAAATATGTAGATTCTTCATATTACATTTACACAAAGTATAGCTTTTTAAACTCGAATATGTTTAAACAAAGTGTAACATTTAAATTTAATATTTTAATGTTCTAATTCTGCTGACTTTGTCACTTCCCTTTACTTAAAATTTAAAATAAAAATTACATGGGAGTGTATTAAATTGGCTCATTCAGTGTATCATTAATGAATTGTAAGTATTTTCCTGTTATACAATGAACTGACTAATTTGTTATTATCCTGAGTATACATGAGAAAGATACTATATGGACTTGACAAAATATTTATGGTAATTGAAATAAGAGGAATAAAAACTTATGTTCTAAACACTTCAAAAGGTACTATTTTTTCTACCAAAACAACAAAAATACTAGTAATATAATCATATCTTCATCACCAAATACAGCAAATATCATGAATATTAGTTTTATAAAGTAAGCAAAATAAAGTTAAGTGAGTTCATTGCTGATGGTTTTAATTTTATATTTACTTAGTTTTTTATTGTCATGGTTTACCAATTAAAGCTGACACGTGATAGGTTATATGTTTGACATAAACATGATAGATATGTGTTTATGTGTGTGAATATGAGTGTGTGTGTGTGTGTATGTGTGTGTGATGTTTAAAATAAAATAAGCCATACACAAGGGGTTGGCATTAGGAGAATCAAATTTCAATTCATGTCAATCAATATTGAATGTGACATAGCAGCTAACATTTAAGTATAAAAAAACTAGAAGAAGCCAGTTCGTTTACCTCGGTATTATGTCTGATCCAAGTATTAAATGTCTGTGTGATTTTACCAAAATATCAAGCCTCTCCGAGTTTTCAGATCTGTCTTTTTTTTTTTTTTTTTTGGCCAGGGCCAGGTTTGAATCCACCACCTCTGGTATATGAGGCCAGTGCCCTATTCTTTTGAGCCACAGCCACCACTGCCAGATTTGTCTTTTAAACTAGAAGATGGTTTTTGAACTAAATCTTCATTGAGTTCCTTTTTAAATCTAAGTATTGAAATTTGTACATTTCCTTTCATATGTTTAACTTGAAATATCATAAATCTCTACATTCATTATTAGATTATTTTATTTTTATACAGGGTCCAATCCTGCACAGTGACTTAAAGTTATTTCAAAATTTTAGAATACATCTGTTTAACAACCCATGGTGGTGGTTCATTCATTATTTTTCCATCATCATTGATTCCATCATAAGCAATATAATGACATTACTAAATAATCACTTATCTTTGCAGTAAATACAATGTACACAAATAACAAAGCAGTTCCCAAATGGTGTTATATAAGGATGTCCAGATTTTAAGTCTAAAATTTTATGCTCTATGAAAATTAGTGAGATAAATCAATGAGTATAAAGTTTAGTTTTTTGATGGCAATAGTTGGGCAAACAAGTAGACCAAATTTTCACTGTTTTTTGTACTAATAAAAAATTATATCTATAATATTTTACATTTAAGTATTTATCAATACTTTTTATGGATCTCGGTAGTCATAATTAAGGATAATAAATACTATTATATTCTGCTTTATATTTTGACTTAAACAATACAACTTCACAGACTTTGTTAGCGGTCAAACATCTTTAAAATTCCCCAACAGGTCTAAAGTGTTTGGAAAAATAATAAAATAATCTTTCTTAATTTATGTAGGATTAGAAATAACTGTTAATAAAATATATATCAAATATGTGAGTAAAAAATGAAATATGAATATATAAGTACAATTATACAAATGTCCCTATATATCACAACTCCCTTTTGTGTAGTATAAAAATTTTAGTTATTCTGGATTCAAAATAATAAAGGATTGAGAAAAATGTTGAACAAAGTCATAATATATCTATATAGAATTCAAGAAGAAAAAGCCTAATAAGAAATATAAGATTGCTATTTTATAAAAAATCTTGAAAAAGAATCTTCCTAACCTCCTATGAACTCTGGAAATATGATAGTACATTAGTTCCTTTAAGTGGTCAAGCCTAATTTTATCATTGTGTTTGGTTCTTAAGCCTCGCAGATGTTTTCAGTCACCACTTGCAGACTTATTCCAGTCCATGAATAATTTTCATTCTCTTAGGGTAAATTCTGTTAAATAGTTCTATATCCGCTACTAAGTCTAAAAAATTGATGAAAAATTTCCATCATTTCATAATCTGGTGATCCCATGAACACATTTTTGCACTTAGCATCAATTTGGGTAAACACACTACTCTCTTATTTTCTATTATCTTACCCTAATTGATGCATTGTTGCTCTCTTCATGCAAATGTGCCTTTTTTAAAATGAGACACACCTGATGTCTAACCAAACTGTTTCCCTCTCCTACAAAACATATATCACTCTAGCAATTTTATACTTGAGAACCTGCTATTCTAGATCTCTGACTATATCTGGTTTAAGGGTTTCATTAATACTTCATCTATTTGCTCTGATTCTCTCCTAAGAAGGGGATTTTCTTACTGACTTTCTATGACATTATGATCATTTAATCTCTGGCTCTTCCTTAATTTTCCTATTTTCTACTCAACCAATTTCTGGTTCTAAATCTGTTGAGATGGAAAGAAGGAGAAAGGTGTATTGATTTTCACCATGTTGAGGGTAGTTTTTTCCCAGTTAAATTGGAAAAAGAAATTTTTTTACAGCTTTTAGTGAGTTAACACAATAGAGTTAAAGCAAGATTAAGCTCTGGCTCTTCAATTTCTAGTCTTCCACATGCCATGTGATCATATGACAAATCTCCAGCAGAAAGAGGATATTCAATCTGAGAATTTTTTATATTAAGGCCATAATTTTATTACCATTTAATATTTCACTAATACAAAGTATTTAGATTTCATTTTCCATTGAGATGTTTATGTATTAGCATTTTTATTTTTCTAAATGTTTATAAGAAATTGGCCAAAAATGAGAAATCAATACGAAGATGTGCAATATCAGCATAAAGAATAATATTCAGTGGTCAGTTGCTCCAGAGGAAAACAAATTCCTTTAAAAGGAAAAAAGAAAAAAGAAAATTTAATAATTATATTAGGGATTTGCAGGAAAAAAAAACCCACCTCATTTTATTTAGGAGAAAACATATAGTGATAAAGTAAGGTTGCTATTAAAGGGGAAAAAAAATTAAAAAAAATAAGATTTTAAAAGAATGTTTTCCAGAGGAAAGGGAAAGGGGATGAAAGGATCTCTGACTAATAAAATTTTCACTTTGATAGATAATGATAAATGAAATTAGAATAGAAAAAGGTAATTATGGAACAGAAATAATAAAGAGGAATAAGCTAGCATGACTTTTATATAGCTTTAAAGGAACTTCGTTTAAATTTTTATAATAAATTACATTTCATGTGTATGTGTGTGTATATATAAAAAATATTTTTTCTATTAAAACTTACTAAAAATATATGGTATCACTTGTCCATCAGTATAAAATGTATCATTTTATTCTCTAAAAATATATCTTCTAAGAAAGAAACTATAAATTATGGTTTTATTTATTTTTATTTTTTTTATTTTTTGGCCAGGCCTGGGTTTGAACCTACCACCTCCGGTATATGGGGCCAGTGCCCTACTCCTTTGAGCCACAGGCACCACCCCAAATTATGGTTTTATTAAGCTTAAATTTAGAGATACCTCCCATGATTTCATACAATAATTATTGAATTCTGGCTTGGTGCCCATGCCTTACTGGTTAGGGCACCAGCCGCATGCAATGGGGCTGGTGGGTTCAAAACAGGCCCAGGCCTGCTAAACAACAATAGCAACAATAAAAATAGCTGGTGTTGTGACAGGTGCCTGTAGTCGCAGCTACTGAGAGGCCGAGGCAAGAGAATTGCCTAAGCCCAAGAGTTTGAGGTTCCTATGAGCTGTGATGCCATGGCACTCAATCAAGGGCAACATAATGAGATTCTGTCTCAAATAAATAAATAAATAAATAAATAAAGTCACTGAATTTATAAAGATACAGTATTTTGAAACTAACAAAGCTTTTGCATTTTGGCATTTATTTTTCCCAGTAACTTTCTGGAAGATCAATCAAATTGATTAGTTTATAATCATGCAGAATGCTCATGCTACATTGGTGCATGGAAAAATAATTTAATGAAAAAAATGAGACATGACTATACAAAACTAGTGGCACATGGAACATTTAAAGTATAAAATGATTATTAAGAGCAGGCTAATTCTTGTTGGTCTAAGACAAAAACGAAAAAAGGAGTAAGCTTATTTATTTATTTTGCAGTTTTTGGCCAGGGCTGGGTTTGAACCCACCACCCCTGGCATTTGGAGCCAGCACCCTACTCCTTTGAGCCACAGGCACCACCTGAATAAGCTTTATAAAGATAATGCTTATATTGTTTGTAGCAAAGGATGCTACTTTACCACTATCCTGGCACACCTGTGAAGGGTGCCACCTGACCAGTTCTGTCCTTGATGGTCAGGCATCACTGTAGTCATTAGAGTAAAACCCCCTCAAAGAAAATTTATGTACATGGCCATAGAAATAGGAATGAAATCTTATCCAAAAGGACTAAGACATGATGCAGAGAATAATTATTAACATTATTTTAAATTGAAAACATCTGCCTGGTGTTTTCTTATGAATTTGTCAGTCTTTGCCTCAGTGACTGACAGAAGGATCCAATTACTTAATTCAAAGCATGCCAAGATGAGACTCACTCTGCTCTTTGGTCATGAGCTCCAGAATGTATCTGGTACAAGTTTCACAGTATTTTTAATAGTGATCATGTAGTTTACATCAACTTTATTCATTTATAATAATTTCTGAAAGAATGTTTTATACTTTATAGATACAATGAAATAAAAATAAGAATGATTAAAACTACATGTTGAGAATCAGAATGTTAGATACATTATAGATAAAAGTGTATACAATGACCTATAGAGTGAATTCATCATTTACCACAATCCCAGTTCTTTCTCACTAACGAAATAGTGAGATGATCTTTTACCAGAAAGTCTGGAAGCCTGTGGTAATAGGGCATAAATTCTAATGACCAGGCCAAGGCTTGTTTCATGCAAACTGGGACGTTGCCTTCTTGCCTCAGGGACCATATTAGTAAACACAAAGACGTTAGCTTGTTAGTGCCTAGAATTAGAATTGCCTTTAGCTGTTTTTTTTTTTTTTAATATGTTGGTATTGTCTCTCCATGGCTTCTTCTACACGTCCATTGCACATCTTTTTATTTCATTTTTAAAGTGTTCTGTTTGAAGGTCTAGAGGCAGGTTCGAGAAAAGAAAGATGAGCCTCATGGCAGACTCCTGTCTTTCCTTCATCTCTTCCCGCTCTGTCCAGTTCCATCTGTGGCGTGCATCCCAGTTCATGCAGAATAAAAAGTATTAATTTTAAATGTTGGCTTCTGAGATGACAGAAGTTACCAATTTACCTTGGTGAAAATAAATCTATAGTGGTAGAGATGAGGCATTCTATGGAAATGTTTATTTTTTTGAGTAGTAAGATGCTGAAGAAAGGAGGGAAAATAATTTCGTTTGCAAACCTAATTTCCAATTTACGGTCTTAATTTAAGACCGTGTAACATTCATAGATCATCTTCATATTTCTTGCTGCTTTTCTATTTCCTTAGGAAGTCAGATAATGTTAAGAGGTAAAAGGGACACATTTAAAAGCATAACATACATGGATCAAATTTATTTATTCATGGGCTGTCATGATGAGAAAGAAGAGAAAACTGACAATACATATTAAGGAGGAAAATATGGGCGCATCTGGCAGACATTGTGATAATTGCTGAAGAACTGTTTATGGAACATCACACATCCCAAGCAACAGTTTGTTTTCCCGAAGAAAATAAAAACTCTGTTTATAAACAGAAGAAAATGACATATATGCCAGAGGTGGTGGGTTCAAACCCAGCCCTGGCCAAAACCGCAAAAAAGAAAATGACATATATGTCTCATATGTAACAAGAGGGAATTTTCACAAAATGTTCAAAATTTTTGTTTGCTTTGGTTTGGTTTTACTTTAAATAAACTTCCTTTTAACAAATCTATGTCTTTATTTCACAAGAGCAGAAATATCTATGAATGTGATGAATCGGTAGGTTTTGCTTATATATATAAATTGTCCTCTATACTTTGAACGGATGTAGTCAATAAAAGAGCTAAAAGAAATTAGTTGAAATAATTGATACAACAATATTAAAGATATTGAAAATTAATTTAGTTATAAGAAAAAGGTAAAAGCATAAAGTTTAGAATTTCATTATTGAATAAATTCACAGAATTTTTTTATATTGAAGGGTTATTTTTTAAAAATGTAATCATTGTAAAAATACTAGAAAGTACATGTCTAAAATTGACAGTATAAAAGCAGATTAAATGGTGATTCATTTTCACTAAATAGATAATAACACACTAAATAACACTCTATTTATTATCACACTAAATATACACTAAATAACACACTATTTATTATCACTAAATAGATAATAAACACCCAGAAAAGTGCTAGTATTACTTCTTCCACAGTCTACTGTCCAAACAATAGCTATACAAATGTGCACTAAATCCTCCAATGGCTCCCATGTCATATAGAATATAAACCCCCTAGCCCTTAGCTTCATCTCTCTGTCCCCTTCACCTTATCTGATCTTAGCCTCTTCCACTCCACACAGCACACTAAGCCAAGACAAAGGAGCCCTTGCATTCAAAATACTCCAAAGGTATACTTCTCAAGTCCTTGCTGTTTCCGTTCAGCCTGGCATCCCCATGACTAGAATTCTTTGATTCAGACCTCTGTACAATCGCTGCCTTATCAGGGAGTTGTTCCTCACGACCTCCCCCTATTTCCTGATCCTGTTTGATTGTATTTCTTGATAGACATGATCAAAAGACATTTACATATTTAGTTGATTGTCCTTTTATTTTTGATCTCCATCTCCTGCCTGAAACTTAATTCATTCCAAAATGTATAAATAATAGAATAGCACTTGTTATGTAATAGCCATTAACATAAATATTTTCTAAGAAAAAGATGCACATGACTAATTGTCAGAAGACTTCCTAAAAGAGAGTTCTCCAGGTATTGTCTCAGGAAAAGATGCTATATGTTCTGCTTGGCTATCAGAAATAGTTGAAATCAATTAGTTGAATCAATTATTTCAACTATTTTCTTTTAGCTCTTTTGTTGACTACATCAGTTCAATGAGTTAAACCATGAGTTGCTATTTTACTGGAGAAAATTCTTTCTCTCAGTAGAGTTGGCAGGTGCTACCACATTTATGTCAAAATGAGTTCTCCACATTACTACTACAATCATTCCTATCTTCTTTTAATCCTAATTACAAAGACTAGACTATGACATTTTCCATTAGTTTACTGAACTGGAATGATAACCAACAGAACGTTAAATACACAGAATACTACCTAATGAGACCATACGGAGTCTGTGAATTTTATTATTAGTTTATGTTCTTTTAATATTATTCCTGAGGATATTTCTTATATTTGTTTTTTACTAAAATCTATAGATTAATAATTTACCACTTCATGATCAATGCTAGGATATTATAATATTTTAGTTCCACTTACTACCCTGTTGGCTTTTGTGCTATCTTCGCCCATTTTTTTTAATTTTACCTATATTTTTGCTTTATGACAAAAAGTTACTATTAATACTTTAAGTAGACATGTATTCACATTTACCCTAATATTTCTATTGTTATTTTTTTCATCTATGTGGTATTTTCCTTTAGCTTGATAAAATTTCTTTAATACTGTTTTTATCACTGGTTTATTAGCAATCTTTCTCTCTCTTTCTGTCTCTTTTCCATACAGTCTTTTAAAAAGTCACCCTTTGTTCTTATTTTTCCTTTTTTGTAAACATTTCACCTTTTAACTCTGGCTATTTTTAATATTTTTGTCTTTTGATTTCAGAAGTTTTTCCTGGGTAACATTTTAAATGCTTTTCAAAATTTTTCTTAACTACTTTGCTTAAAGTCTATTTTCAAGTCTATCTGGAAAACCTAAGCTAATAACTCTAGAAAATTACTGCATTTTCCTTTCATTCTGCGACTCCAATTTACATGTATATTAGACCATTTCACCTTATTTAACATGTGCCTTTTCTATAATTTCCATCATCTTCTAATTTCCTTCTATACTTTATCATGCATATTTTTTCTAACCTTTCTAGTTCACTAATTTTCTCCCATTCTGTATTTAGTCAATTGTCAAACTTATTCTTAAATTAATAATTTATGTATGGTATTTTTTAGCATCAGAATATTCATTTGATTTACTTTCATAGGTTCTAGTTTTATGGATAAATATTCCATCTTTTCTGCTTTCTTTATCATATCAAACATCATTATTTTAAACCACTGTAGTGTAAGAACTCTGATATCTGAAACTGCTATAGTTTTATTTCTTTTTTTCTACTTATTTCTTGGATTTTGATTATTTAGTCCTTTTTTCTATAAGTGCTAGAGTATTTTTCCTATTAGTATGAGCAACTGTTATATTCCTCCAGAAAGAATTTAATTTTCTTCTGAAGCTTTGCTACTGGTAGGTCATCTTAATCCAATTAAGGCTAATTTTAAGATTTTGCCAAGGATGTTCTTTCTCTGGTTTGCCCTGAACCTTCAGGCATAGCCCTGGGTTCTCAACCTGGATGATTCCTAAGACTTACTACTTCTTCAGGCTCAGGACTTTGATCACTAGCTCCTCAGTGTCAGTAGACTACAAGAATTTCTGTTCAGATTCTTAGTACTTTGACAGTTTCTTTATTATCTTTGCCTCAGGTCACAGAAACATAAGAGTTGGCAATAACCTGAACCAAATTTGCAGGCAAATATTGGATTGAGACCGTGTGATTTCTTCCAGTACAGTATGTTGGCTGCTCTCATGCCAGCCGCTTTGGCACAGAACTGTTAACAATTTGTTCCTCCAGCCCAGTGAACTTAAGCCACTTGTTTTTGATTGGCTTTTATCACCAACACAGCCAATTGGAAAATGTCCTGAGGGGACATATCACAGGGGGCATGGCTTCTCCTTAATATGCTTCCCTTCTCTTCTGCATTTTAGTCTCTTCTTCCGGTTATGTTGGTTTTTGGGGTTTTTTTCCTGATATGTTCAAATAGCTTTTTTTTATTTGTGTAGTTGGTTTGGTATTTCATTGAGATTATATTGTTTTTCTCTCCAGGAAGGTTAGTCTGATACAAGCTATTCTATTATTTCCAGAGGCAGTCTGGCTTTAAATAGCATTTTATATAGGTCAACAAGTCTCCAGTTCACATTTTTTTCTAGGGAAGTTAACTAACTGTGGTGTAATAAAGCTCTGCTAAAACAGACCTCTTGAACATTTTGTCTGAACATTTCCATTCTTGACTCATATTTTTTCCAAGTACACATTTATATACATTGTTATACATATTTGTCTTGTTAAATAATTTAACATAGTGTTTTCATAGATATATAAAGTAAATGAATTTAACAGCAAGAGAATATAATATACGATTTTAAGTCAAAATACATAAAAACAAACTGTATTAACAAAATATATGTGCCCCATCATATCCTGAAATTTTAAAAAATTAAGTTAATAGTTTTCTTAACTTAATGTTTATCAAGGCTTTAAAAATTTTGAGATCGTACTCTTATTCATTGGTCCCAGTTCCATGTGTCTTTGTCTATATTTATAATCTATATTTCCTCCTCTTTTTTATTGACATAATTTCTTGATCCTTTATTACAATTTGTATTGATAGAATTTAGTGGAAGAGCTTTCAAACTTAAAGAGTTTTACTTCCACTCTATTTTTTCCTTAGAAAGCTGTCTCTTATTTTGGAACTAAGGTCAAGCTTGAGAATGTAATACTAATCTTTAGTCTGACTTCCTCTCTGCATGACTACCAAGGTGCTAGGGAGGAAAAAAGCAAAGCAACAAAGCAGGTCAATGGCATTAGATATGAAAGGAAAATCCTCTTTGCCAGACTCCCTAGAAAATCAGACACCATGTCAGGATTAACTTGATACCAGATAAAGAAGAAAGTTGTTGAAGTGAGTTTTTCACATATGATTTTCTCATCTTCTGATTTTTCTCCTAAAATATAAAATTTCACCTATATAATATTTCTTGACTCACAGGGAAAATGAGTCAAGGGAAATAAGTATTAGTTAATAGTGGTGAGGTGTTGCTAATGATTAATAGCGTATGTGGCTTTATAATCATGTTGTGTAAATTAACACCCTAAATTTATAACTTATTTTCACAAATTTTCGGTCTTTTCTTATAAGCCTAATATATTTTTATCTATAATAAGCGTAAAATAGCATCCAGATAGAAGGTTTTATATTTTTAATATAAACATAGTTCCAAAGAAAATACCTGGCAAGTAACAAGCTCTCAATAAATACTAGATTCTGTTTTCATTATCTAATCAATGCCTACTAGTACAAGATATTGCAAGCAATGTAAGTAGTATAAAATAAATAACTTATTCTCAAAAAATTAAAGATGATTCTTTTGGCTTCAAACTTTTTTTTCATTCTATTTCCCAATTATGAGTGTTGTGTTAGATTTAATTTGCATCTTCCCTTAATCTCTCTTTCTTGTAAACCAAGCCAATGGAAGTAATGTTTGATTTTGATTAAGAATAGAATCTATTAAACCTCTGTTTTCTCATTGCTGATGCATTGATCATAATTATCTTGTCAGATGTCACTAAAGGCAGTGACAAGGTGGCAATAAAACATTACAAACTTAAAATAAGATCAGTTTTTTATTATGAAGGCTTTAAATTCTGGAGTTTTTAATCAAGTATGAAAAATACTCCAAAGAACAATTGAAGCGATTAAAATTTACTATTAAGAACTGGAAGTCAGAGCACTGTGCTTCGGCAGTCCTGGTATCATTTATGTAGGTATTAATAGTGCCTCTCCACATCCAGTACAAGGCACAAAACAGGATACTCACTTAACACTTAATTGTAAAACTTAAAGTAAAGCAGATTTTATGTAAATGAAGCTAAGACATGGATGACAGTGAAGGAGATTAAACGAGAAGTTCTAGATCATGTGCAAGTTTAACTAGGTTGACTTAGGTAAAAAGAGGTTTCAATTTCAATGTGGTCAATTAAACAGGAGACGGAAAGATATGCAGCAGGAGAGAAATAGATAAGAAAGTTCAGAATGTTGCAAAAGTAGCAATAATTTTTAAATAAGATTATATATTCTCTGGCCTTTTGTGTATCTTCGATGGATGTGAGAAGTCCTAGATACACGATTATTGAGTTTATATGAGAAAATTCATGTCTGAAGATTAATAGCCATTTTGATTCATCACAACAGAAAGGCTACTACCCCGTTTCCCTGAAGATAGGACATCCTCCGAAAATAAGACTTACTGGAAAGATAAGACGTCCCCTGAAAATAAGACCGAGGGCATCTTTGGGAGCAAACCTTAATATAAGACACTGTCTTATTTTCGGGGAAACAGGGTATTACTCCAGATATTGAAGCTCACCTAAGTGTTTTCAATTGATTTTCAAATAAACCTGGATATCAATTGTTATTCAAATATACATACATATTTATATGTATATATATTTCTGATGTTTCTGATAATGATTTATTCATTATCAATGTCATATGTAATAGAGACATAGGTAAATGGATATACACACTAAAATTGAGTTCAGAACAAATGTAAAGGAAAATGACATATTTGCATGAAAGGGATATTTGTGACTTAGTAAGTTATGGTAGAAAAATAATTCAACTGGTTAATTTGACTAGACTTTCCATGGAAAATAAATATAAAATTTTCTATATTTCTTTCCCATATTTTTATCTCATGGTTAAACTGTGGTTATCAAAGTGAAAAGGAAATAGAAAATAAAATGAATTATTATAGACATACAGATTGATAGATTTAATAATTCTCTTTTTAACAATTCCCTACTGGTAGGAAAAGGATCTGTCCAGCAGGGTGAGCTAATTACTCCTGGTTAAAGCTCTTAGAGAATCTACTGTTTTATTTCTTTTTTCTTGTGATATGTGATTAAGCAATGCCCTTGAACATATGGAGTATTTTATTTTTCTTCTGCTGTAAGAGTTATGGGTTTAGATTAAAAGGAAGAGTTCAGTCAACGAGGAGACAGAAATAGTATACAATACGTATATTTGAGAATTTTAAAATTATAATCAACAAGTGTTTATATAGAATGGGCGGCGCCTGTGGCTCAAGGAGTAGGGCGCCGGTCCCATATGCTGGAGGTGGTGGGTTCAAACCCAGCCCCGGCCAAAAACCACAAAAAAAAAAAAAAAAAAAAAAAAAAAAAACAAGTGTTTATATAGAAGAAAAATATCAAATGCTGTCATTCTTGTTCCTTACAACTATATTATTTGATATAATAGCAATAACATTTAATAAAGTATAAAAAATATGATTTTTTCCATGAAGTTAAAAACATGTTGATATTAAATAAACAGAAATTAATTCAATTTTGAATCTGTTATATTTGACTTCCCTTTTCATTCTTAAAGATATTTAATTTTGTTTACATTTACATAGATAACTTTATTTCAATAAATAATTGATTAGAAGACTGGTTATAGAACACTATAGAAAGGCCATTTTAAAAAATTTCACAGGGATAAAAACCTTTAGCATATAACATATTATTTGTTACCTGATTTCTCAACTGTTCCAAATCCTCTAAAAGAAACAAAATTGTTATTTAAGTAAATGAAATAAATATCAAACAATTTTAAATTCAAACTAAAATTTTATGAGTGCCTTCTTACATTTGTATTATTTAATTGAGTGAACTAAACATTTTAAAACATCTAATTTTAAAAATATTCATATTATCCTCAATTTTTATATTTTAATGTGAGAAAAAAGACTTTTAGAAAATTTGAATTTTCAAAGGACTCAGTATTTTAAAACCCACTGTGTGTCACTGAATTGTTCTATAGAATTCAAATGAAAAGACAACAGCTTGAAATAAAAGACCTCCACAAGTAACAAGTATATTTGAAAAGAAAAATCTTTTCTTTTCTTTCTTTATATCCTTAGAGATGGGGATCTTGTTATATCCCCCAGGCTTGAGTGCAGTGGCTATTGCCAGAGGTGATTTTAAGGCACTACCCTTAAATTCCTGGTCTCCATAGATTCTCCTGCCTCAGCCTCTCTAGTACCTGAAACTACAAGCATGCTCCTCTATGCCTGAGTATAATAAACCTTTAAAATATTACTTTATTAAACTTGAGAAAAATGCATAAATGTGTGCTACATGTAATGTGCAAACCATATATATTCATTAAGGAGATAAAATGCATTTATTGTTCACATAATAGGGACACAAGACTTTCAAAAATGTTATCTCCCAAAACTGGTGATGTAATTTTTTTATTCTCATTTTTTTTTTTTTTTTTTTTTGAGGCAGTCTCTCTGTTTGTCTCCCTGGGTAGAGTGCCATGGCAGCATAGCTCACAGCTACCTCCAACTCTAGGGCTAAAGCGATGATCTTGCCTCAGCCTCCAGAGTAGCTGGGACTACAGGAGCCTGCCACAATGCTCAGTTATTTTTACGTCTCATTTCAAATATGGAGACATTCATAATAAGGAGACATTGAGTGGTCTATCCAACTTCATATAAGTAGTGAGGCTGGTGAACTTAAGTCCAACTTCTAAAAGTAAGTGAAGAATTCATTTTTTTCCCTTGTATCAAATTCTTAGGAAGGAAAAACAAACCACTTTAAATGATAAAACATTAACTGCTGACTTTCATTACTGTGAACATTTCACTTATTGGTTTTCTGTAATAATTTTCTTTTCTTTTTTTTTTTTTTGTAGAGACAGAGTCTCACTTTGCTGCCCGTAGAGTGCCATGGTGTCACACGGCTCACAGCAACCTCTAACTCTTGGGCTTACCCGATTCTCTTGCCTCAGCCTCCCGAGCAGCTGGGACTACAGGCGCCCGCCACAACGCCCAGCTATTTTTTGGTTGCAGTTCGGCCAAGGCCGGGTTTAAACCCACCACCCTCAGTATATGGGGCCAGCGCCCTACTCACTGAGCCACGGGTGCCACCCCAGTTTTCTGTAATAATTTTCTTTTTTTTTTTTTATTGTTGGGGATTCATTGAGGGTACAATAAGCCAGGTTACACTGATTGCAATTGCTGCTGTCACACATTGCCACGAAGTTTGTGTCACAAAGAACACAAAGTTATTCTGTTGTAATTCTGTGATTATAATGTGTCGTGAATCAAAGTGTCAGCAGGGTCAGCTTCTTCTAGGAGAAAATTCATTTTCACAATTTATTTAGCTTCTAAATATGATCTGTAGTCCTTTGCTTATGGCTCCACATCATTTCAACCTCTTGCTCCTGTGGTGTCATCTCTTACTATTTACTCTAATTTCCTATCTCCCTCTTAAAAGGACCCTGTGATTACATTATGTATATCTGGATAATTCAGAATAATCTTTTGATCTCAAGATCCTTAATTATGTCTGCACAATTCCTATCCCATCTGAGGCAATATTCACAGGTAATAGAGGTAAAGATGAGTACATGATTGGGGAACCATTTTACAGCCTACTATAATATAATGTTCCTTTTAGTAACATAGATTTAGATTACCTCCCAAACTGGGGAAGGACACAGATAAGTGTCAAACGATAAGATAAAAGAGAAGAAAAACAGGATTTCAGTCACACAGGAATCAAGGTATGCACTACTAGAGCAATGGAAAAGCAGGAATCATAGGATACCTTAACTTTAAGATACTGGGACTGGACATGGACGTTCTCTCGGAACCCAAGACATCTCTGAATACCTCAGCATCTGAAGTTTGTGGGTCTCCACTTTAGACCACATGATGTCACTTCCCAAATAGCTTTTTCTTTTGTCTGTATACTCCTTCTTCACCTACCAACTTCTTTACATTAATCTTCTATGCATTTCATAGTTCATGATCATTTAAAATTTCAGGTTATTTATTACTTTAACTTGTGTGCCAATAATGATGTCTTCTGCTTAATCACTCTCACTATTAACCCAAAGCTTTATGTTCACATTGCCTTCCACTCAGTTCATTCCAGTTTTTTCTTGAGTATGATCCAGAAAATTTTACATTTGAATTGGTAGACATTACTATGAAAAATATAGCTTCCTGGATCTCTTCACTTGAATCAGAGCTCAGGGTGGGCACAAGATCTGACCTCTTAGCAGGCTCCCCAGTTACTGCCTATACCAGGAAAAGATTGAGAAAACCTATGCCTGGATGAGAACTCAATTTGCCTGGCTATTTTCTATCATACTTATGTGAGCAGAATTTATTTTTCACTGACTAGGCAAGAATTGGGTATCTACCTAGCTTATTTATTTACTGTCTTTAAATCAGTGAGGCACTGGATCAATATGCCTAAGGACTCTAGCAAAAGTTTTAGAAGCAAATTTATTAGAAATTTCATTCAATGACTTAGTAACTTTATATCCATCTGTCTATCCATATCTCACTATGGGTCACTACTTGTTCTCAATTTTGGCAAAAACTTTAGGGAGTAACCAAATGTTGGGAAGTTCTAGACAAGGTCTAACTGTAGGTAAGGGCAATGATTCTTTGAGAAGAAATGACCATGGCAGTAGAAAGACACTATATCAGATTCCTAGAACCAAGTAGGAAGGTTAATGAAAAATACACTTCTGAGTCTGGTAATAGAATCCAAATCCTGTCTAATCCAGCCATCTCAGGATTAGTCCCTAAGAACATAATTATACGATTAATCTTGTCCCAATTTTGGCATGGGACAAGATTTTTGCATGTTATATTAAGAGACGATTCATTTTCCTGAGTTGAGCAGAAATGACCATGCTGGAATAGGACTCAGAGTTCTGGCCATGTAGTGATAGAATTATTACATGTAGGCGGCGCTTGTGGCTCAGTGAGTATGGCGCCGGCCCCATATACCGAGGGTGGTGGGTTCTAACCCAGCCCCGGCTGAACTGCGACGAAAAAATAGCCGGGCGTTGTGGTGGGTGCATGTAATCCCAGCTACCTGGGAGGCTGAGGGAAGAAATCGCCTAAGCCTAGGAGTTGAAGGTTGCTGTGAGTTGTGTGACGCCACAGCACTGTGGCGTCAAGGGTGATAAAGTGAGACTCTGTCTCCACCAAAAAAAAAAAAGGAATTTTTACAGGTAAAATTGTGCCCTGATGACAGTGGGGAAAGTAGCAGAGACCAACTCTGAGATGTATTGGTTTATGGGTTTTATCTATAACACTAAGCTGTGGGTAAGTTAACATAAATGGTTTGCTATATATTATATAATATATGTATATGTTATATATTAATATATTAATATGTACACTTGTGTATATATGCATATTTATATCAATGAATATAACATTCCCAATAAATGGTTGCAAAATGAATGAAAAGATAACCATCCAACCTAATTTGTTTTCTTGAAATTAAAAAGAAATTCTGATTAACTTTTTATACTGAATTTTGTACATGAACCTTGATGGTATGTGTCCATTGAATCAGCATGTACTAGACATATGATCAATAATTATCATATACATATAAGTTATATTATGTACTTAAAAATAAGAAAACAACTCTGGTCAAATCAACCCTGAAACACAAACTTCATTAATTGGGATAATTATCCTTATTTCTAAAAAAGAATATATGCAGTAATCCAAGCTTGTTTTACTCCTTATATCCCCAATATTTTAACTGAGCACATGTAAAAAGCCCAAATTATTTTTAGTATTCATTATTTTATCAAGTTAATATTAACTTGATAAAAGAAGTTATCAAGAGTTATCAAGAATAACACAATAAAACTTTAAATTATTTTGTTAAAATTTAGTTTTTACAGAAAAGATTCTCATTAGTTCTCTTACTCCACTCAAAAATTTAAATAATTGCATATCAATAATGACAATTATACTGATAAGTTTAATGTTGTTTAGAAATTCACAGCTAAGTTTCAGGTATCATCATCACCTCAGAGAATTGAAAAGTATACGTGTCTTAGCCCACTTGGCGTTCTGATTATTAGTATACATTCATAAATTATTCATCAAGAACACCAAAAGAAAAAAAATCAATAGCCTAGTGCTTAGGCGCTTATATTTGGGAAGCATTGCTCTGTAAGTATAAATTTTCCTCCATGAAACATATAAAATAACATATCTATCTGCTAAAATCTAGAAGTTCTAAACCCTGAAAGGTTTTTGTAAATATGCAATAAACTCAGTCGGCATCCAAAGTTTACTACACTGAGGTAAGGTATTTTTGTCCGTAGTGATACCTTTTATAGTAACTTTTCATATGTTTTCTACAGAAATATTGATGTGGTGATTATAGTCTACTACTTCAGACTCTATGGGGATTTTATGTAATATTTAGTATAGACACATAAATATTTCATAAAATCTGAGCACTTGTGAATCACGACTGGCCCCCAGAGTTTGCAGACTTGTACTTATTAAACAATTAAACAGTCTGTAAAACTTAATAATTCTAATACACAATATATTTTGGAATTGATGATATTTAAAAATTCCACTTAAATTAGTAAAAAATACTCCTATAACAAGTTATATGAAGTCCAAACAACAAAACATGACCCAAACAATTCAATAAAATTCTGATTGCTGGATAGTAGATGTCTAATTCTAAGAGAAAATTGGGTGTTATGTTGCATGTTTACTAACCTGGATTATGAAATTGGGGAGGCAAATGAAAATATACAAATTGTTATAGATCTATTAATGAACTGGTAAAAGACAATTTTGAAAAAGGAATGACAAACCCAAAGTATAAAGATTTGCAAAAATAATTCAATAACTTTGGATAGAATATCTGAGATGGGAAAGAAGCACTGTATTACAAAATGAAGGTGGTTTTGTATATAAATAGAAAAAAATGAAGATTTTTATAATACAACCAACTCAATAATATAAAGATAAATTTAAAATAAGAAGAAAACTTTAACTGTAATAATACTTAAATTTAATATACCAGGAAGACTTAAAATTAGGCAAGAGTGAAGTTGCAAGGTGGGGGAAAAAACAATTAAAAGGTCTTATGGCCAATATTTTTGCAATCCTACAATAACAGATCTTAACATTCTATTTTAACATTTGGTTTCTTTGGAATTTAATGTGCTATTACAAGTAGAGTATCTGCAGGTTTTATTTATTCTCCAAATTTTTTACTACCATTTAATTATACGAGAATTAGGTGTTCTGAATAGTCTACAAATCATAGTTAAATTTAGTTGTCAAAAACATTAGTTCCCTTCTCAGAAAATGTTAATTTCACCATGACAAACTGAACACATTTTTATTAGCTAAATATGGAGAAATTTTGTTACAGCTGGAATCATTTAGAGTTGTCATAAAGCTTGTTCTACTTATTTGCAACTTTGATTTTCTTTATTAAAAATGAATCTCTTTGTCCACTTTGCTATTGCTTTTTGAATAAATATATTACATACATGAACTCATCAAAAAATCACCTTTCCAGTGATACAATTTAAATCCTATTACATTATGATCTCTCTAGTAATTTTTTAACTCTTACCTCAAACTGAATAACACACCATGAAAACATACAAATTATTACAATCCGTCGTCATACAGCTAATTGTTGCTGAACAACAATTCAGTCCCTTGGTTTCATCTGGTGGTTAAATGGATTTATCCATTGTATGTTTTTATACATATTGATAAGAACATGCCCCAGTAGGTAATTAAAATATAAGAAATATAAACTTGGGATATGAGAAGAAAATTCATATTAATAGCCTAGGGGGTACACGTAAGCTCTATTTTCTGACAGTATCCCTGGATATTAGTCACTGCCAAATCATCTTCTGGATTAAATCAAATCCTTTATATTTTTAAATTATATTTTCACATTAGAGGGTAATTGAACTTTTTTAATATCTGAAAAGAACCTTTAAATATCTGCCTTTCTAGCAATTTGACAAAAGCAATAAATAATATAAACTTGAAAAAATAAGCCCTAAGCAACTTGATATTTAAGGACATTCTAATTACTCCAATGAATCTTTGGATAAGGTTGTTATTACATAATATCCTCTATTCCAGATCAGTGCCTCTTTAACTTTAACATGCATGCAAATCACATGGTCATCTTATTAAAGAGAAGATGCTAATGAGGAGGTCTGGAATGGGACCTGAGCATCTGTATTTCTAATAAATTCCTAGCTGACCCCAATACTCCTGGTTTGAGGGGCATGTATGGGTCTCAAGGCTCTAGTATTGCTTCTCAGACTCTGACCTATTGGCTTACAGATGCTGATGTTATGCCTCTAACAATTCTGCTCTAATTGGTCTATAGCAAGGCCTGGGCATTAAGATTTTAAAAATTTCTTCAGGAGATCAAATGGACAATGAAGGTCTCACAATCAGTGCTCCAGAGCAAAGCAATGATTTAGAAAATTTTGCAAAACTTTTTAGAAGTTCTGGTTACTAAACTTTAAAAGTTCATCTATTTCAGGGCTCTGGAGGCCTGGCACTTGTATACCTTTAATGGTTTCCATGCAAACAAGAATACCTCTAAAACCCAAGCACAGACTTCAAATAAAGGCAAACTTAGTCAAATAATACTTTTAATTGAGGCAAATAGACCCTTAGGATCAAGTTATTAATGCTCATTGTGCCTTACCTATCATTAGAAGACATCATTAGGTGGATCAGCATAAGAGTAGCAAATGAAGACTTTGTGTGGTAATAATTCTACTAAATCTGATTATTTCTTAAAACCATTTGCACAACTTTAACATACCTGTGATTTAGTCATCTCCTTGGAGTGCAGTTTTAAACTGTTGCTCCCTTGGTTTAGAAACCTGTGTGTGGTTTATGACCCAGTTTGTTTAAATTGATTCTTTCTCTGTGTACCCAATTAGCAATTATGTTTGTCAGAACCCAAAGGGGGAAGCTGTGTGTTGGTGAGATAGACTCAAAGTCATTCAATACAAAAATACAAACAAAATGAAAAACAAACCAACTTGTCATTAGTTGCCTCAGAATATCTATTGAAAACATTATGGTTAAATTAATTTAACCTTAATTTTTTGTATAAGCAAGTATGTCTATGCTTGCAACTTTTATACTTGACAATGTCAATTAACAGTGAAATGCCTAAATCTGTTCTTAATGCAGCTTCCTTTTCCTCACCTCTCACTTAGCTAAGTGTTGATCCTATTATTAACCTACTTCAGGAAACTGGGACTTTTTCATGCTTCTCAGGCTATAAGTCCTAATTCAAGGTTTATTATTAAATTACTGCATATAAAGTATGCATTCTAGAGATTTTTATACCTCTTGTACTTTTTTAATCCAATGCCTTTTAAACATAAGCCAAACACATTAATTTCAATGCTTGCAAAATAAAACATCACTAACAGTCATGGAAACCATCTGGCATAAAATGAATTTTCAACATTATTGATCTCATAGTTAATCCATGTACCTAGCTGGTGCTCTCCTGTGGTCCACAACATATCATGTT
The DNA here is from genome assembly GCF_027406575.1 of Nycticebus coucang. Classification (NCBI taxonomy): domain Eukaryota; kingdom Metazoa; phylum Chordata; class Mammalia; order Primates; family Lorisidae; genus Nycticebus; species Nycticebus coucang. The sequence goes on from NC_069786.1 coordinate 81,225,302, forward strand.
ATTTAGGAGAAAACTTGCATACTACCATTTTGGGATGAACTCTCTCTTTTGCAGCCCCAGGTTTGCTCTCCATCTTCCAACATAAGAATGCATAACTGGATAGGTCTCTGTCTCAGGGTAACCGGAACGGATCTTTGAAAATGAACATTAAGGGAAATGAAGAAGAGAGGTGTGCTGGTTTGCCAGGGCTGCCACAGCAAAGTACCACACAGTAGTGGCTTAAACAACAGAAATTTATCGTCTCCCGGTTCTGAATGAGATACAGATCCCCGTACAACCTGAGATCAAGGTGTTGAAAGGGTTAGTTTCTCCCTGACTAGGAATCTGTTGGCCTCTCTCCTAGCTTCTGGTAGCATGCTGGTAACTTCAGTGCTCTTTGGCTTATAGATGTATGGCCGTGACCTCGGTCGGCATTGGGAATTCTCCGTATGGTGTGTGTGCCCAATTTCTCTTTTGTATAATGCCAGTCATTTTCGGCCCACCCTAATGACTTCATTCTAACTCGATAATCTTTGTGAAGACTTTGTCTCCAAATAAGGTCACAAGCTGAGGTACAGTCTGAGGGAATCAGTGCAAGTGGACCTGTGGGTACATAAGGGAAGAGTCATATCTTTACCAGCCCCAAACTAATCAGGGCTTCAATAAATGAATTTTGGAGGGAAATAATTCAACCCATAGCAGAAGGAAAATTACATGAGGACCATAAGCTCCTAAGGATCAGCTGGTGGGGTGAAAATTCAATTATTGATAGTAAAAAGAGACCAAGAATTCATGTTTCTATGAGGACTATATATACCTGATTCCCACTAGCACCTCAGTCAAAACTCTCCCTCTTTGCTGATGATTTGATCTTATACTTAGAAAACGCCAGACACTCAACCACAAAACTCCTGGAAGTCATCAGGAAATACAGTAACGTCTCAGGGCATAAAATCAGTAGCCTTTGTATATGTCAATAACAGCCAAGTTGAGACGTAAATCAAAGACACAATTCCCTTCACAGTAGCTTCAAAGAAAATGAAATACTTAGGAATACACCTAACAAAAGAGGTGAAAGATCTTTTCAAAGAGAATTATGAAACCCTAAGAAAAGAAATTGCATAAGACACTAACAAATGGAAGAACATACTATGCTCTTGGCTGGGAAGAATCAACATTGTCAAAATGTCTATTCTACACAGAGCAATCACCAGCCCCATATGCCAGACATGGTGGATTCAAACCCAGCTCTGACCAAAAAATGCAAAAAACAAAACAACAACAACAACAACAAAACGTATTTTAAAGAACTGGAAGAAATAGCACTTCATTTTGTATGGAACCAGAAAAAAACCCATATAGCTAAGGCTATTCTTAGTAATAAAAACAAAGTCAGAGGCATCACCCTACTAGACTTCAGGCTGTACTACAAGGCCACAGTGATCAAAACAGCATGGTACTGGCACAAAAATAGAGACAAAGACACATGGACCAGGATAGAAAACCATGAGATGAAACCAGTCTCTATTTGCCATCTGATCTTTGACAAACCAAACAAAAGCATACAGTGGGGAAAAGAATCCCTAGTCAACAAATGGTGCTGGGAGAACTGTACAACCACCTAGAAAAGACTGAAACTCCACCCACACCTTTCAGCCCTTACAAAAAATGACTCAAGCTGGATAAGAGACTTAAATATAAGACACTAAATGATAAAAATCCTAGAAGAAAGTGTGGGGAAAACTCTTGATGATATTGGACTTGGGACAGGTTTTGTGACAAAGACTTCAGTGACCAAAGCAACAATGATAAATATTAACAAATAGGACTTAATTAAGCTGAAAAGCTTCTGCACACTAAGGACATGACAAGTAAAGCAAGAAGACAACCTTCAGAATGGGGAAAGATATTTGCAGGGTATCAATCTGACAAAGAGTCAATAACTAGACTCTACAGAGAACTCAAATTAATCAACAGAAAAAGAGTAAACAATCCCATCTACCTCTGGGTAAGAGATATGAACAGAATCTTCTCTGATGAAGAAAAATGAATGGCTAAGAAATGTTGAAAATGCTCCTAGTCCCTGATCATCAAAGAAATGCAAATCAAAACCAGCCTGAGATATCACCTAACCCAAAGTCTGAAAGCTGCAGATGCTGGCGTGGATACGGAGAGAAGGGAACATTTTCACACTGCTGGTGTGACTGGAAACTAATTCAACCTTTTTCAAAGGAAGAATGGAGAATCCTTGAAGAACTCAAATTAGACCTTCCATGTGATCCTGCAATCCCATTACTAGGTATCTACCCACCAATTCTGTAGTGTATGTATACATGGAATACTATTCAGCCATTAAAAATACAGAGACTTTACATCTTTTGTATTAAACTGGATGAAGGTGGAACACATTTTTCTTAGTAAAGCATCACAAGAATGGAGAAGCAAGAATCTAACGTACTCAATTCTAATAGGAAGGCGGTAGATGAGCTAATATAAGGGGTAGGATGGGGGATAAGGGATGGGGAGAGGGAGGGGAGACGGGGAGGGCGGTCATGTTCTATGACACACCTCTTGGGGGCAGGGCACAATTATAAGAGGGACTTTACCTAACAACTGCAATCAGTGTAACCGAATTCTTTGTACCTTCAATGAATCCCAAATAGTAAAAAAAGAAGAGGTTCACTGTTAGCTAGCATTCATTGAAAACTTACTGAGTGGTAGTGTATGCACTTCTAAGTGCCTGGTTCCATCTATTGCACATAGGCAGGCTATGAGCTTATGGAAAGAAGAGAAAAGTGAGGCACAGAGAAGATGCAATTTCATGTTCACAAAATAGGAGAGATGACTAAAATTCAAGGTGAGAATCTGATCCTAGAGGCATTGACTGAACAGTGAGTGGTCTCAAAGGTTTCTTGCTAGATATTATGGCCTATTATCTTTGTTAGGTTCAAAAGTAGATTTTGTGCTACTGTTTAATAGGGACTAAATAATGAAATCTTATTTCCAGCTAAATATATGTGGTATAGTTTTTGTTAAATTTATTTTGTATGTTTAATTATATCAGCTAATATAAGAAAAGTGAAAATGTAAGTAACCTGAAGACCTCTGCAGAAACCATGAAGTAAAAAAAAGTGCTTATAAAAGGTCGTGTGGTATTGAATTAAAAAATGTTTTAAAGCTGAGAAAAGAGAAAACAAAGATTTTTAGACTCTTTAGAGAGAATACAAGTAACTGTGAAAAGAGTTAACAGGAAATTTAAACCACTTTCCTTTGTAGTGAAAGCAGCAAACTCAAAGCAAGAATGTAATACCCAGATGGGTCTTTGCTGATTGTGAGGAGAATTATTCTTCTTGATGCTCTGGCAGTATTTTCTTCCTTAATGTCTGTAGTTCAGTTGAAATCAGTCAAGTAGAGATCAGTTAAAGGGACCACTGCACACATAGTAAAGAAAGATTTGAAGATGTATCTTCAGAGGCAGGGAAGCTCAAGACAGAACTACAGAAGAGTTTCTAATGAAAGGGAGTTGGGAATTACCTAATTACTGCGTTTCCACAGAGGAGAGAACCCTTTGGGAATCCAGGATTACAGAGAAGGGAGAACATGAGCTTCACAGGTAGAAAGGCTGAGAAGAAATAGGAAAAAACAGAATAGCAGAATAAATAGAAAATAAGTGACTCCATAGAGTAATAATAACATTTGTATTATTCTATCTTTTCCTAAGTGGTTTGTTCTTTTCTCCTTGTCTTAAACAATATTCATTATAAGCATTTATGTTTGTTCCCATATCGTTGCTGTTGTGTTTTTCACGTCATCAGGTCAAAGAACCTGCATCAGAACCTGGCTTTATAACATGCACACTCATTGGTGGGAATAGGTCAGAAGTATAGCCTAGAAGAAAAACATATTTAATGGATGAAGTACAGGGGTCAAGGTAGGAAACAGGTCAGTCTGTGCAGACAAGCTGGTAACAAAATACATAGAGGAAGGTTCAGGTTAGGCAAAAGGTCACAGATCAGACAAGTGCACCAGAACCACGTGTTTGAAAATTCTACAATTAGAGAAACTGTTTTGTCAAGTAGTTAGGCAAACAGAAACCTAAAGATCTGCTAGGAATGCAGGAGCAGGGGAAAACCAGGAGTTATATTAACAGAGAAAGACCTGAATGAGGGAGGCAAAGTCCTGCTTTGGCTTAGAACAGGCATTTGTTTCCTACGGATCAAGAACTAATCTACAAACATAGGTAGCCTGAGGCTCATAGATGGAGAGAATTAACACTATATTAGTGAAATTCTTAAAGAAAAGAAAATACTTGTTTGTGAAACTTTTTTTTTTTTTTTTACAATAAATGGAACATGTTCCTTCTCATATATTAGGGTCTCTTAACCTTTTCCCAAAATTATGATTTAAAAATGGAAAAAGACTATGTAATTTCAAAAAGGTGTTTTAACAGATAAGCCATGTGTAATATAAACATTTGTTTCGTGGTAAATATAATCCCCACAAAAACTGAATATACGTGAGACCTCATCCTCTGCATTGTGGCTGTTTCCCCTGGTGGACCACAGACAGAGCATCTCACAACGGGTTGTTTTTCTCAGCCTGAAACTGTCCTGTGAGGCACGACTCAGGATTCACTGCAGCTATGCTCATTTTCATGTTATCTCCAGGTATCGAGATGTTGTCACACTAAAGTGAGAAACTAGTTCTTTAAAACCTGCTAACAGGGTGGTGCCTCTGGCTCAAAGGGGTAGGGCGCCAGTCCCATATGCCAGAGGTGGCGGGTTCGGGCCCAGTCCTGGCCAAAAACTGTAAAGAAAAAAGAAAAAAAAACTGCTAACATAGCAGCAGTAGAAAACTTATGATTCTAATAGTAGAAAATTGTAAGGCATTCAAAGGGTGGAAATCTGGAGTGGAAACTTTTTATAATCTAGTATCAACATACCTCTCTAATCACTGTTTTTTCATTTTGTTAGTATGATAATAACCAGTGCTCCTACAGAATCTAAATTGATTATCTTGACTTGTTGCCATCAGGGTATGCATACAAATCAATCCCCAGGTTAGAAATAGTGCCACTTTGTACCCTAAAATGAATAACTAATTATATTAAAAAAATTAAAATCATCCACAGTCAATAAATGATATTCTGACAATTCTTGTGGGTTACTAACTCCCTCACAAATTGCATTTGTCCCTGACTTTTCAATTGTTAATATCTAAAAAGAGATAATGAACTTTGTGAATGGAATAATCACGTGAGAAAACTATTTGTTCATTGTGAACTGACAAGCTGGAGACCCAGGAGAATTGATTATATTTTTTGTTGTCATTTAAATACTATATTGTTTAGAACTCATTTGACAAGTAAATTTTTATTGCATAGACACACGTGCAAACCTCTTTTCTGAATACTTTGTGGAGACTTTCATGAACATTATTCTATTTTTCCTGGGCTCCATGCCCATGATCTGTACTTTCTTATTTCTGTGTTAGCTTATACTGTTCACTCTTTCTAGACTTTCCCCCCTTGCTTTTCTATATAGCAAAGGCCCAGATTAAATCCTGCCGGTTCCATATATAAAAGTTTAAGGTTTGCCTAGTGCTAATCACTTTCTCCAGTATGTTCCATAGCATTTTCTCACGCCTAGGTTACCTTATGACTACTTACTAATATTGCAATCTCTGTTTCCTTAGATTATCCCTGAAAACAGGCAATATTAAAAAGTGAGCAAGATTTTGGAACACTTCATCCAATGTTACTTCAGAGGTAACATTTTGATAGTGATTTACTCTGCCTATATATTAGTCTGGTCTTCTAAAAATATATATAATTCTCAAAAAATTATCTTTAAAGTAAAATATACAGTTATAAAATAAATATCTTAAATATGTAAACATTACCTATTGGTAGTCTAAAAATTATCAATTTTTTTAAAAATGTAATATTCTAAATATTTTTAATCTTTCAGTCAATTGTAGAAATGCCTGGTATTGCCTATAAGTGTAAATAATTAGAATAATACAATTAAATTGGGTCCCAATCTTTTTTTCTTTTTTTGCTTCATTGTATTTGTGTGTGTGTGTGAGACAGAGAGAGGTATTACAGAATATGAAATACCTAGAGAAAGATTTAATTCTAATAAGACTTACAGTTGGAATATTGTTCATGCTTAAAATTTATATAAAATATAAGCATTTGTTTATATAAAATAAGCATTTAGCTAATAAACATTCCATAGTTTTCATGGTGGTAAATTCTGTGTATCTACGTCTACAGAAAAAAGAAATAAAACTATATCACTCATAATAAGAATTTAGCAGTTAGATAAAACTACCTTTTGACTTAAAGAAGAACTGAGTGGCTGGACATATAACTGCTAGCGTCAGATTGCATAGGTTCAAATATCAGTTTTAACTCTTATAAGTTACATTGACCCTGGTTAGGAGATGGAAATTTTTAAGGTTTACTTTCACCATATTACTTCAACAAGAACTTAGAGAAATGCTTGACATGCAGAAAGCCTTCGATGTTAGTTATTATTATTTTAATCAACAGAGTCACAGATTTTTCACAGCTGAATGTTCACAGAGAGGTTCCCTACTTTATAGATTATAGTATAATTCATACATTTCCACATTTTGAATAAAAAGCCAACTGAAAAGCATTTAGAACTTGTACAATTTGGGAAAGGATATTCTTGAGTATTTGATTTTACTGTAATAATTTTCCAGACCTCCCTTTATCCATTAATTATTATGGTACTCAGAGAGGAGGAGCAACATGGCAGCCAAGTAACAGCTTCCTTGCAACTGGGCACAGTGAGTCTGGGGAGAGAAGACTCCAGGCATCTCTGGCTGGTAGAATCTGTCCATAAATATCCCTTTGAGGACACAGGGAGTCAGTGACTTCTGGACCCCATGAGGAGGACAAAAGCAGTGGAAAACTGGCAAGTGGTTGCGTGTGTTCATTCGGTCTAATCCCACTGACAGCTGTAAGTACAACAGCAGTGAGGTTGCAAACTGGAATGGCCTTACCTGTGAGCTGCTTTGGTTTTTTTGGACTTGGCACTCAGTTGAACTACCTTGCGAGAACTTAGGCAAGAGTGCGGAGGACTTTAAGCATTGTCTAGGGCCCCAGACTGAGCTGCTGAGGCAGATGGAGCTAATAGTGTTCAGCTGTGGGCTGTGCAGAGCTCCTGTGGGAGAAGTGCCCCTGCAAGTTCCACCCTCAGGGTCGCAGAGAGTGGATGGCCAGGAGCTAGTAATCTAGTGACTGATCAGCTTAAAGGCAAGGACTGAGATGCCTTGTAGCCTTAGCCCTTAGGGGAATAAGTGAGATCTTTTTGGCATACTGGTTAAGTGGATAGCCACTTCAGGAGTGATTTCAGTGACAAGCACTTTCCTGGAAAAGTTTCTGCTTAGCCAAGTTTAGCAGTTTAAAGTACCTTTTACGTGGGCTGAGGAGAGATTTAGGGTCTCTACTTTAGACTCTCCACCCTGCAGGGTTTGAGAAATCAGCAGAGGCCTCCAGTCTCCATCTCGTACAGGCATATCAGCATTGTGATTAACATCTCATACCCCAGAAGATCACCTGTTGCCCAGACAATATTCAGCAAGAGATATATACTGCTTTTTTTTTTTTTTCTTTTTTTTTGGGGGGGGGGTGTTATTGTTGTTGTTTCTTTGTTTTTTAATTTCAATATTTTCCCTACAGATTTTTCTTTTCTTTCTTCATTTTTCTAGTTTAAATATAATTTCCCATTGTTGCCTTTTTCAACAATTAGCACTTCATTTTTGCTAGTGTTTCTACCCCTGTGATTTGGTTTTTCCCCCAATTTTATCCCGTAAAGTTTTCTGTTTCCTTGTTTTGGTTTGATTTATAGCTTTATTTATTTATTTATTTTTTGCAGTTTTTGGACAGGGCTGGGTTTGAACCCACCACCTGTGGCATATGGGACCGGCGCCCTACTCCTTTGAGCCATAGGCGCTGCCCTTGATTTATAGCATTTTTGTCTTCCCTCTCTACTTGGAAGAGGTGGGGTACTGTGTCCGAATAGGCTAGCAAAGAGCTGCTGACCTCAAGGGAACCACTCAACCTGGCACACCCAGAGGTTGGGGTTTTTTTAAGAACTCATTGAAACCCTGGTCCAGAGACATGGCAACTTAAAGAGCAAGAGAAAGTGAAAGGAAAATTAGGGGGACTTAATTAAACTGAAAAGCTTCTGTACAGCTAAGGAGACAACAACCAAAGTGAATTGACAACTTAGACAATGGGAAAGGATATTTGCATATTTTGAATCATACAAGAGCTTGATAAATAGAATCTATAGAGAACTCAAATTAATCTACATGAAAAAAGCCAACAATCCCATATATCAATGGGCAAGAGACATGAATAGAACCTTCTCTAAAGAAGACAGACAAATGGCTAACAAACATATGAAAAAATGCTCATCATCCCTAATTATTAGAGAAATACAAATCAAAACAACCCTGAGATACCATCTAACCCCACTGAGAATGGCCCACATCACAAAATCTCAAAACTTCAGACGCTGGCGTGGGTGTGGAGAGAAGGGAACACTTTTACACTGCTGGTGGGACTGCAAACTAGTACAACCTTTTTGGAAGGAAGTATGGAGAATCCTCAAAGAGTCAAGCTAGACCTCCCATTTGATCCTGCAATCCCGTTACTGGGCATCTATCCAGAAGGAAAAAAATCCTTTTATCATAAGGACACTTGCACTAGACTGTTTATTGCAGCTCAATTTACAATCACCAAAATGTGGAAACAGCCTAAATGCCCACCAACCCAGGAATGGATTAACAAGCTGTGGTATATGTATACCATGGAATACTATTCAGCCATTAAAAAAATGGAGACTTTACATCTTTTGTATTAACCTGGATGGAAGTGGAAGACGTTATTCTTAGTAAAGCTTCACAAGAATGGAGAAGCATGAATCCTATGTACTCAATTTTGATATGAGGACAATTAAGGACATGGGGTGGAGGAAAGGAAGAGGAAAGAGAGAAAGAAGGAGGGAGGGGTGGGGAAAAGAAGATCAGAGAAAGGGAAGGAGGGAGGAGGGTGGGGCCTTGGTGTGTGCCACACCTTTTGGGAACAAGACATGATTGTAAGAGGGACTTTACCTAAGAAATGCTATCAGTGTAACCTGGTTTCTTGTACCCCGAATGAATCCCCAACAATAAAAAAAAAAAGAATTACATTTAAATTATATTGTATTTTATATTGAGCAAATAAAATAAAATAAATAAAATATTAAAAAAATTATGTGGTACTCATGACTAAAATTCATTTTTCCTTAAAGTTATTTTGGTATAGTTTTACACTTTTAAGTAAAAAATTCCTGAATATTAGTAGATAATTGAATGATTTGACTTTTTTAGTGTGTAGATTTTACTGAGTGATTATTAAGTCTAGGTAACACTGTTGGATGCATCTCTGATTCAATGCAGAGATTTTTAGTGATCAAAATCTCCAAATCAAGTAATAATATAGGGTCAATTTTAAACATGATTTATAATTTTCATACAATATCAGTTTAGGAGATGAAGGAAGATGGTGAAATGGAACTCTTTAGAGATCATCTCCTTGTAGAGACCCCCAACTGAAAGACTAGTCCACCATACATCTGATAAAAGGCGAATATGCAGAATCTACAAAGAACTCAAGAAAATCAGCAAGAAACTAGCAAATTCCCATTAAAAAGTGGGCAAAAGAAAAGAAGGAAGACTACCCAACACGTTCTATGAAGCAAACATCACCCTGATCCCCAAACCAGGAAAAGACCCAACAAGAAAAGAAAATTATAGACCAATATCACTAATGAATATAGATGCAAAAATATTCAACAAGATCCTAACAAACAGAATCCAGCAACACATCAAACCAATTATACATCATGACCAAGTTGGTTTTATCCCAGGGTCTCAAGGCTGGTTCAATATACGTAAATCTATAAATGTAATTCAGCACATAAACAAATTAAAAAACAAAGACCATATGATTCTCTCAATTGATGCAGAAAAAGCTTTTGATAATATCCAGCATCCCTTCATGATCAGAACACTCAAGAAAATTGGTCTAGAAGGGACTTTTCTTAAACTGATAGAGGCTATCTACAGCAAACCACAGCCAATATCATATTGAATGGAGTTAAATTGGAATCATTTCCACTCAGATCAGGAACCAGACAAGGCTGCCCATTGTCTCCATTGCTTTTCAACATTGTAATGGAAGTTTTAGCCACCGCAATTAGGGAAGAAAAGGCGATCAAGGGTATCCGTATAGGGTCAGAAGAGATCAAACTCTCGCTCTTCGCAGATGATATGATTGTGTATCTGGAAAACACTAGGGACTCTACTACAAAACTCCTAGAAGTGATCAAGGAATACAGCAGCGTCTCAGGTTACAAAATCAACATTCATAAATCGGTAGCCTTTATATACACCAACAACAGTCAAATTGAAAAAGCAGTTAAGAACTCTATCCCATTCACAGTAGTGCCAAAGAAGATGAAATATTTGGGAATTTACCTAACAAAAGACGTGAAAGATCTCTATAAAGAGAACTATGAAACTCTAAGAAAAGAAATAGCTGAAAATGTTAACAAATGGAAAAACATACCATGCTCATGGCTAGGAAGAATCAACATTATCAAAATGTCCATACTACCCAAAGCAATATATAATTTCAACGCACTCCCTATTAAAGCTCCACTGTCATATTTTAAAGATCTTGAAAAAACATTACTTCGTTTTATATGGAATCAGAAAAAACCTCGAATAGCCAAGACATTACTCAGAAATAAAAACAAAACAGGAGGAATCACACTACCAGACCTCAGACTTTACTACAAATCGATAGTGATCAAAACAGCATGGTATTGGCACAAAAACAGAGAAGTAGATATCTGGAACAGAATAGAGAACCAAGAGATGAATCCAGCTACTTACCGCTATTTGATTTTTGACAAGCCAATTAAAAACATTCAGTGGGGAAAAGATTCCCTATTTAACAAATGGTGCTGGGTGAACTGGCTGGCAACCTGCAGAAGACTGAAATTGGACCCACACCTTTCACCATTAACTAAGATAGACTCTCATTGGATTAAAGATTTAAACTTAAGACATGAAACTATAAAAATACTAGAGGAGAATGCAGGGAAAACCCTTGAAGAAATTGGTCTGGGTGAGTATTTCATGAGGAGAACCCCCCGGGCAATTGAAGCAGCTTCAAAAATACATTACTGGGACTTGATCAAACTAAAAAGCTTCTGCACAGCTAAGAACACAGTAAGCAGAGCAAGCAGACAGCCCTCAGAATGGGAGAAGATATTTGCAGGGTATATCTCTGACAAAGGTTTAATAACCAGAATCCACAGAGAACTCAAACGCATCAGCAAGAAAAAAACAAGGGATCCCATCGCAGGCTGGGCAAGGGATTTGAAGAGAAACTTCTCTGAAGAAGACAGGCGCAAGGCCTTCAGACATATGAAAAAATGCTCATCATCTTTAATCATCAGAGAAATGCAAATCAAAACTACTTTGAGATATCATCTAACTCCAATGAGACTAGCCTATATCACAAAATCTCAAGACCAGAGATGTTGGCGTGGATGCGGAGAAAAGGGAACACTTCTGCACTGCTGGTGGGAATGCAAATTAATACATTCCTTTTGGAAAGATATATGGAGAACACTCAGAGATCTAAAAATAGATCTGCCATTCAATCCTATAATCCCTCTGCTGGGCATATACCCAGAAGACCAAAAATCACAACATAACAAAGATATTTGTACCAGAATGTTTATTGCAGCCCAATTCATAATAGCTAAGTCATGGAAAAAGCCCAAGTGCCCATCGATCCACGAATGGATTAATAAATTGTGGTATATGTATACCATGGAATACTATGCAGCCTTAAAGAAAGATGGAGACTTTACCTCTTTCATGTTTACATGGATGGAGCTGGAACATATTCTTCTTAGTAAAGTATCCCAAGAATGGAAGAAAAAATACCCAATGTACACAGCCCTACTATGAAACTAATTTGGGACTCTTACATGAAAACTATAACCCAGCTACAACTTAACAATAGGGGGAAGTGGGAAAAGGGGGGGTGGGTAGAGGGAGGGGAATCGGAGGGATCACACCTGTGGTGCATATTACAGGGGTATTTGCGAAACCTGGTAAATGTAGAATGTAAATGTTTTGGCACAGTAACTGAGATAACGCCGGAAAGGCTATGTTAACCACTGTGATAAAAATGTGTCAAATGGCTTATGAAGTGAGTGTATGATGCCCCATAATCATATCATTGTATACAGTTATGATTTAATAAAAAAAAAAAAAAATTCCAAAAAAAAAAAAAGTGGGCAAAAGACATGAACAGAAATTTTTCAAAAAAGAAAGACAAATTGCCAATAAACCTAGAACGAAATGCTCAAAGTCACTAATCATCAAGGAAATACAAGTTAAAACCATGTGAGATATTACCTTTTCCCAGTTATAATGGCTTTTATTAAAAAGTCCAAAAACAATAGATAGTAGATACAAAGCAAAAGGAACACGTTGTTGGTGAAACTGCAAATTAGTACAACCTCTGAGGAAAATAGTGTGGAGTTTTCTAAGCATAGTAAACGTAGACCTTCCATTGAATCCAGCAATCCCACTGCCGGGTATATACCCAAATGAAATAATGTAATTTTATTAAAAAGACACTGTACTCAAATGTCTATTGCTGTACATTTCATAACTGTTATAACCTATTGCTAAACTTACTCCTTTATCATTATATAATGACCTTCTTTGACTCTGTTTTACAGTTTTTGTCTTGTGATCTATTTTACCTGATATAAACATAGCTGCCTCTGCTCTTTCATCGTCTCCATCTGCATGGAATATCATTTTCCATCCCTTTGCTTTAAGTCTACGTGTGTCTGTATAGATGAAGTGGGTTTCTTGTGGACGTTTGGTTGCCCTTTATTTTTCAATCCATTCAGCCACCCAGTACCTTTTGATTGAAAAGTTTAGTCCATTTACATTCAATGTTATTACTGATAGTTAAGGATATACTTCTGCTATGTTGTGATTTGATTTCTAGTTGTTTTTTCGTGCTGTCTATAAAGTACCTATATCAAAGTGACAGAGAAAATTAACACATTAATGATCATAATTTCATAAGCATTTTTATATGCTTTACTCTGCTCTAAGCATTAAATATTATTAGTTTATGTGATACCCTTATAGGTTTATGCATAGTTATGTTATTATAATCAGTTCTGTGTTTAATGTTATACATTAATGTTGCATGTTAATATTATATCTGATTAGGCATTTGAAACATGGATTGGCAACATGAATTATCAAAGGTCATACATAGCATAATTTACCTAACCTAGATTTGAACCCTAGGCCAGGTTTTTAAATCAGATGCTAAAACAAGAAGCACGTTCACGCGGTTATGCATGTACATTTGTGTTTCTTTGTGTGTGCGTGTGTGTCCTGTGGATGACATTGGTGTAGGAGTTGACAAATAGGCAGATTCAAATTGGATCTAGTAATGTATCTTAATATTTATAGAATGTTAATATATATTACAACACTAATCACATATTGTTAAGGTTTATAAAGATGGACCTTAACCTCACATCACAGGCAAAATTATAGATATATTTAAATGAGAAAAATAAAACAAGCATTTTAGACAAAAATAAGTGTTAGCCCCTAGGAGATTTTTAAAGAAAGCCAAGAACCCCCAAACTATAGAGGCAAAGACATTTCAAAAGTGTGAAAATTGAAAAATGAGGCAGAGGCACAAAAAAATCAGAAATGACAGGTTGGTCAAAGTATTCACAGCACAAATAACAGATCAAAATGATACCTATAATATTGAAAAACTACTTCAAATAATAATAAAAAGGCAACTTATTAGAAAAATTGGAAAAGTTTGTTAGTAGGCAACTTAATACGAATACCTATTAAGACGGAAACCCAAGATCATAGTAAAGATGCTCACTTTTATATTATTAATTTACAGTGAAAATGTGGCATCATTTCTTAAAAGATTGGCATACATATAAAGGGGGTAGCAACTGCTTTGGGTGATATTCAGGGAAACTCATTCATTGTTGATGAAAATGTGATTTTTTTTTATAATCATTTTTGAAAGTTATCTAACAATAGTTAACTTTAGATAGTTAAAGTTAGATTTAAACAAAGTATTCTTCTGATTGGTTAAACATTTTATAGAAACATTCACATATGAAAAAAGAGACAAAATAATAATGTTATTGAATAGAGATTACTTAAATATTAATGAATTTATTTAATAGGATATATTGCAGGCAGAGAGTGGTTTCTAAAATTCATTTTTAATCCCTCCTTCAAGAAAAAGTGTTATAACAGGGAAGAATTTACATTTCATTGGTTCTATATTTATAAAGCCAATAATAAAAATTCTATGAAGAAGTCCTCCCTTATTTGTGGCAAACACATTTCAAGATTTCTGTGGATGCCTGAAACCCAGATAGTACCAAGCCCTACATGTACTAGGCACAAACTTTTATTTTCCTCCTCACAATTTCACAGAAGATTTCTTTTTACTGTCAATCTTAGCAACCTCAGTGTGCAGTTTGTTTCTGTCCTTGCCTTTTTACTTTAATGTGGAGAACTTTACCTTTTCACATAAATGAAGCACATTAAGGCTTCTCTCTTTGGCATAATCCAATTGCCAGCACCACTACTACTCTTACGCTTTGGGGGCATTATTAAGTAAAATAAGATTTACTTGAACAGAAGCACTGTGATACCACCATAGCCAATCCTAGCTACCTAGATAAGCTAGCTACTAAGTGATCAAGGTACAAGCAGTGTGGGTATGCCAGACACAGGATGATTTACATCCCAGGAGGGATGGAGCAGCGCGGCAAGAGACTTCATCACACTGTTCAGTATGGCACAACTTTAATCTTATTATTTCTGGAGTTTTTCATTTTATATGTATAATTTATATATAATCACATAATCATTGAGAAAAGATGTAAAGGGATCCATAACAAACTTAAAATATAGATTACCTGTTGGAGGTCAAGGAGAATGAAAGGATGAGGGGATAAGAAGTACAGATTTATAAAAAAGGTCACATTAAGCAATAACATTTATTGTTGGTTCCATCTGTGGATGTAAGGGGTGTTGTGTGTGTGCAACAGAGAGAGAGTATAAGCACACATATACATTTCAATGTGTATAAAAATAGTGAGGTATCTAAAGTGATGAACCGTGCTGCTAATCATTATTAAGAGGCAGAATTTTAAATTTCAAGTTGGGTTTAATTTTTTTCTTTATTAGCATATTGTAAGAATTTTAAATATGTGTTTATTTTATATAAACATAAATAAAAGCATGATGCAATTTTCATAAACAATACCTCTGAAAAATCATTACAGGTGACACCACTTCTTTCTATATATTTCTAATATCCCGATTTCTGTACTGTATTTCTTTATTAACTTTTACCCATTGCCTATAATCATGCTGTGTTATACTTTGCTATATGTGGGAGATAGATTTCTTGTGTAGAGTTTATACTGTTATTTATTTCCTTGTATTTCCTATATTTTCTATTCTGCCTTTTTTTATGATC
Source organism: Nycticebus coucang (assembly GCF_027406575.1). Classification (NCBI taxonomy): domain Eukaryota; kingdom Metazoa; phylum Chordata; class Mammalia; order Primates; family Lorisidae; genus Nycticebus; species Nycticebus coucang. The sequence continues at coordinate 81,240,951 of NC_069786.1, forward strand.
TTAGTCAATAAACTGTTAAGATTCCACTACCATGAAACGAAATATTTTATTCGAATAACTTTTTTTCTAGGCCTAGAAAATCTTGACTAGACTGGGGATCTGATATGGTTTGTACTTCAGTTTAAAACACTCATGTTTGGCATTTTCAAAGAGAAGTTTAAGACTACATATTAGTTTTGCAACTGGGCAGCACTGCTTGCAGCGATAACTGCCAAAGCAGCTCATTTGGGAGTAAACAAACAAGAAAACCACTCAGAAAAAAAAAAAAATTAGGATTTTCTCCTTCAAAAATAGATTAAATGGCAGGATTTAGTGAATTCTAAAATGAATTCCAATCCCATCAGCCTAAATACTTTTCTTAGATTATGTGGCAGTTGGAGTTAAGCTATTTCTCTAATCTGGTTTTGCTTCTTAAGTAGATGCTTTTCCTAGAGTTTTCCTAGAGTTTAATGTATTTCCCATCTAGCCCACATTATATTCTAATAATAAATTTTCCTGTCTACCCCACATTATATTCCAATAAATTTTCCATTCTATTCCATATGCCAAAGCACTAAGAAGGATTCAGCTTCTAGCTAAATTTCTGTCAAAATTAATTATTCCTTGAGACTTCTGTATCTCTGGACAGGTAGTTAAAATTTTTTTAAAGATCTTTGCTTTTTCTGGGTCCCAGTGTGAAGACAAATTTCCTGATAGCATTCAAGTGGTGCTTACAGTAGCCTCAAAGTTGAAAACATTTGTGTCTGTATATGCAATTCTTTTCAGCACTGGGATGACCTGACCTTAGTCTAAATTGAGTAAATCATACTTGTTGGACTAGTTAGAATCCTGAGGTATCATATCCCCTCTCAAGTAAAATTAACATGACTAGTACTTCTTTAAACTGAATTAACTAGAAGTAGTGCCTTTCATTGCAAACCAGGACCCTAGCTGAGTGATGGAGAGACAGGTAAAGGAACGGGCATTGGGTATACTGTGTCATGAGCTTCTACTTCTCAATTTAAAGTGGGAATATCAACTATATAAGGTTGTTGCATTACTTTTTTTAAAGGATGTGGTACATTTAATATGATGTAGTACACAGGGGAAACTTTCTATAAATGTTTGCTGATTTATTTTCACGCTTCTTAGTTATAATTGGTTTTGGATTTGAAGATTTTTGGTAATATTACAGAGAGGAATCTGGATGTGCCTGAGTCCTATCTTGCCAGTCTCCCTCGTTAGCAGGAAGGCAATCAATACACGACTTAAATAATTATGCTACCTTATATCCTACATTTCTCTTAACAACAGCATGCACTTAAGGCTTGAGGCCTACTCCCCCACCCAACCCCACAAATCTAAAATTTAAGACTAGTTTCCTCATATGGGACTGGAAGACTTGAATAAGGCAACACCCAGGAGACCATGGTGTGTTTAAGGTCCTGGATTGCTAACTTGAGTAGGGAACCATGAACCCAAAAAGCAGAGACACGGTGAGGAAGACGTCAATGACGGTGTTGACAGGGCTGTGATAATTTTATGTCTAATCTCAAATTTAACTTAGCAGTATAAAATTCATTTGAATAAGCAGAAAAGTAATAATAAGTGAACATGATGCTGTACCCTGTAAAATATACAATGTGCCATGAAAGCTTCCCATCTGTTTGAATTCAGTTCCCCAGAAAGTAGACTATGCTAGGGTGACTAACATGCAGAACAGTGGGGAATGAAAGGAAGCAGAGTCATGCTGGAGATTCTGACCAGGGATGTAGTCTTGAAGTACAGTGCGATCCAGAATGTGGATAGCTTTTAAGTATTGTGTTAAGTTGGGGCAAGTTCAACCTTTATTTCAATTTGTTGATTATGCACACAGCTCCTGGAATGAAGCAGAACGTTAGGCAAAGCAAGAGTCCTCAGCTATGGCAATTTCTGAAGAGGGCTAACAGGTGACAGCAATGTTCTAGGAAGACTCCTCACTCCAGAGGAAATGACATTAATCCCTGAAGGAGGATCTGAGTGACATATCACCATAGCACATGTCCTATGTGATTGAGGTCTATTTCTTCATATAGGTCATGCAAGCAGAAAGCTAGGGTCCAGCCACAGTTCCTACTGCTGAAGCTGATATTGGGGATACAGAAAAAACTCTTTGTCTACCCTCCTCCCTGTGTTAGTTTCCCGTCACTCTCAGCCATCCCTGCCAAGATAGTTCTTCTTCTTAACTTCTGATCTCTTGGCATGAGGAGTCTAAAGTATCCAGGCAGGTACAACTTCCAGTTGAATAGAACTCTACATGGTTCTCCTAGTATAAATGTTTCCCTTTTAAGAGCCAGGACCTGTAGAGTCCAGAGCTGCAAGACAGAAATGCAAATTCTCCAAGCAGGCCACCAGTTGTGATAAGCAGCAGAACCACTCTTATTTCCTCTCTTTGATTCACGTTTTATCCCTTTTGGGGACACTACATAGCATCATGTAAAATTCTTTAAAGCATGTACTACTGTGTCCTAGAGAGTGATGGTTGATCTTATTGACTCCCTTCATGGTTGGTTTTATTGCTGTATGGGGGTGCCTCTGAGTGGTACTATATGTGATGTAAGAGTGGATTCCACAAACCTGAGACCTCACCCATACTTCCTGGGCTACAAAATGATATCCATACCTTACTCAATTTTATGTAAACACCTACGTCAAACATCATATAAGTCCTCCAAGATGGATACTTGTGGGCATAGAAACACGATTTAAATATTTCCCCATTTTGTTCTAAGTCCTGTCCACCCACATATATATCATTGCCCCATTACCCCATTATTTCCTAATTCTAATCTCCCAGTCTTTCTCCTTGACGATCCACATACAAGCTAATTGTCCATGTTCATGAATGTGGACATATGCTGCACACTTCTCTTTCCACACATGATGGATCACCAAATAAAATATTTCAAGTTCTGTCTGTCAGAGTAAATTTCCCATTGTCTTTCAAGACCACTATTTACTAGGCATGTAGGGGAGCTGTCATGGGTTTTTGGCTTGCAACAAAGAGTCAACTTATATGTGACCTAAACTTGAGGTTATTCTTTTTTGTTGTCTGGTCATATGTAGTCTCCCACTTGTGGCCATAGCTGTGATGAGAGAGAGAGAGAGATTATAATCCAAAAGCAGTTTAAGAATGGGGCGTGAGCTGAGGACGTTTGTGACTTGATTGTACTCTCTGATCCTACTTGTGCTGAATTCAAGATGTGCTAAATTTAAGATGAACTTGACAATGGGGGATTATTACCCAAACTTATGATTTGGTGGGTCAGACAGGAGCCAGCTGATAATAATCTGCCTGTTTTTGAACAAACATGAAAGTCTTTATTGTGGGTCTCCTTTTGTAATCTCTTCTCCCAAGAGATATTCTGATGTCATAGGTTCTGTTGTGTATATTGCTAATGTTAGTGTGTCCTAATTAGCTAAGCCACTTGCACAGCAGCTTGGCTTTGCTGCAGTGCCCTTTCCTACTCCAAGTCTTACCTCTGTGTAAGTCAGCCCAGTCTCCCTAAACAACATTAAGTGACTTAAACAGCATACATGTATTTCTTACAGTGCTGGAGGCTGAAAAATTCAACAACAAAGTGTGAAGTAGGTATTATTTCATTCTGAGGCCTCCTTCTTGACTTATAATTGGTTGCCATCTCTGTGTGTTCACATGAGTTCTTCCTTATGAACATAGAGAGAAAGGGATAGATGGAGAGACAGAGAGATGAGAGAGAGATTGAGAAAGAATGCTATTTGGTGTATCTTCTTATTAGAAGAATGATTTCGTTGGTTAAGGGCCTCATCTTTATGTCCTCATTTCTTGTTAATTACTTCCTTAGAAGCCCCATCTCCAAGTTGAGCCACATTGGGGGTCAGGGCTTCAACATATGGTTTTGGAGAGGACACGAACATTCAGTAACAACTCTGTTTGTGTCTTTTGACATATGGCTGAGTGGTGCATTCATAGCTATAGACTATGCTGTCTCTAGAACATGAAGAAGCCTATTTAGCTATTATTTCTTTTACAAGTGATAGAAGATGAAAGAGGTTACTTTTACTTTGAAGAAAATACCCAAACATGTCCAAAACTACTGGATCTCTAAATACCCTAGTTATATATAGTGGATTCCTAAATTATCCAAAGACTTATCCCTAATCCTAGATAGCATTGTGTCTTCTAAAGATCTCTACTTTTTGCTCATTCAAACTGGTGAACATGATTTCCATAACAGAGTATTCCAGCATTACGGAGAGATCTTAAAAAATCCTTTAAGGTATATTATAATAGAGGAAAGAAGAGTTAACATAGAACTAGGACAAAACTCTGAATGAAAGCCTGTTTTGTGTTAATGTAAACTACTTCTGAACTTCATTTTTTTTTAAATTTCAAGTTAATGTGAGGGCACAAATTACCAAATCACAGTATGTGAATTTGTTAGGTAGAGCCCCTCTTGTAGTTATGGAGCCTACCACCTGGGCATCCCGTAGGTCTCTAAGCATCGTCATTTCCATCAGAATATGATGGCGTTTTTGATTGCTTGTGTTTTGCGGGGGTTGGGTCTACACTTTCTTTTTCTACTATACTGAGAAGAACTCTTACTCCACATCCCAAAGATCCAAAGAAGTGCTTTCATCAACTCTCAGGCATGTCGGTTATACCTGTTTATTCAGGAAATGGTAAAGTGATCATTGTATGCAACTGCACATGCAGAGAGTCTGCTGCAGGCAGAACTCACATCAGTATTATTTTCCCAGTCTCTCAAATACCTTCACCCTAAGTGGTGGGAGAATGGGGGTGGTTGGGGTTGAGGGGAGAACATGATAAAGCTTCAGCTCTCTGAGTAGCAATTTCAACTCAGGTTCTAAGTCTAATAATCTTTGAAAAGTTCGTGTTTTCTTCCCCCCCCCCCCCAATGTACAGTCACAGTCTCGGTACCAACAGAGATTTATAAAGATGACTAATAGAATACAATGGCCCAAGTGGTAAGAGGCAAGGACAGCTAAGAAGGATGCCTCTCCATCTAAACAAGGATGAAAGGCCTTATAAACAATCAATTGTTATTTCTTTCAGGGCTGGAACTAATTAAGAGAAAGAGACCTCTAGTACCAGGAGGACCTTACAGATCCACTTAAGATGGCACGTATCTTAATCAGCTCAGGATGCAATAACAAAGCACTATAGTCTGGGTAACTTTTAAACAACAGAAATTTATATCACACAGGAGGCTGGAAAACTGAGATCAAAATGCCAGCATGGTCAGGTTCTTGTGACGACCCTCTTCCAAACTGGACACTGTTGATTTATTTTGGTATTATCACGTGGTGAAAAAAGAGCCAGATAGCTCTCTGGCTTCTTCTTATAAGGGTACTAATCCCCTTCATGAGGCCCCCAGTCTTATGACATGATAACTCCCTAAGGCCCCACCTCCAAATAAAATTGCATTGGAATTAGGGTTTCAACAAAGGAATTTGGTGGAAGATAGTGCACAAACATTAATTCCACTGCCGCTCAGTATATTCAGGCTGTAGTAAAAGCATACACAAAATAAAACATAATCAAAGGATAACTTTATGGCTAGCATGGAATGCAGAATGGAGAACTGCTGAGTCTCAAACCTGAAACTGGAACTGAGAAATGTCAGGGAAGAAAGCAAAGGCTGACGTTGTCTCTCTGAGGACCATGTGGGCATGCGCATCTCACAGGGACTCTTGTCCTTCTCATGTCTCTTGTATTCACGTAAATAAAATGAAATGAACATCTTGTAGAGATGATTTCTATTTTTTTAAGCTTCCTACTGAATAGCACTGGATGGTATCTGAAATGAGTAGACTTTTATTTATATTTTCAAAGGGAATCTAGAACCTTTCAAGTAATGGAAAGAGCAAGAATAAACCTGTTACTTGGTACTTTGGCCTTACCAGACCACTAAAGAAATATAAACAGAAAAGCGTACATAGATTGTCTTATTGTTCTAACCTGAAAGAGAAATCACAAAAGGCAGGAGAGTACTGCTATGAAATATTCATTTCCACTCTTTTTAAAATGCTTTAGACACTACATATAATTTCTTGCTTTCCTTACCACTGAAAAGGAGTGGGGTAATATAAAATTACCTTCCATATTATAGAAATCAGTAAATTTCACAAGGTTTTCTTTGTTATCAGATGTTATATAAATACTGCATAATGGTAATTACTATTCTTTCAACATTTTAGTTTTCATGACTGGGTAGGAAGTTAGATGTGAGTAGAGAAATGTTACAGTTGGGTGTTAATACAAATAATTCTTGTACTTTTAACTCAAGATGAAGCATGTGATAATAAATGAGAATCAAAGGAAAGACTTTGCACTAGGAGACTTTTCTTGTGTTGAAAAGAAACACCTGGAAAATATTCAGTATTCATGTGAGACAAGGTGTTTGTTGTTTGGTCAATTAAAGCAGTTGTTTCTAGTAGTAACATATTCTATGTTCCTAAATACTTTACTTTTTTTTTTTTTTGATAATGCCAAGGGGAGCAGGATATTTTTGAGTGTGCGTGTGCTATAGTTTATCTCACAAGTACTTACTAGTTAGACAAAAATTATAATAATCCTTAGATCCTAGGCTATCAGACAGCTTTGTATTCACCAAGAGACTTAGAGAATATTTTTGGTATTATCTGTGTGTTGCAGATGCTCTTAAGCCACAGAGAAAATTATTTAATAGGGAATTTGTATCCCATAAAGGATTGTGCAGCTGAGAAACTGGGCTGCATGACTGACCATGATGGAGGTAATAGCCAAGCAAAAGCACATCTGCGTGAGATCATCTGCCAGTCTCTAGATGACAAGAGGATTCTACCCAACTTCCTATACATGTGGCCTGGGGTTTTCCACCTGAGGAACGCATGTAACCCTTGTGGGGCCTCACCCTAACTAAAGACAAAATGCACATTTACATTTTGCAGGCATTCTTAAGTCTCTGCAGGGACATGTTAGTTTAAATAGCTGAGCTATTGGTAAAATAAAGTATTTCTCAAACAATATACTTTTTTAAAAGCAATTTTTCAAGTTATAGAGAACAATGTAAGTATTTCTGTTAAGGTACATAATGACAGAAAATATTTTCTAAAACCCTAGTAGATCAATGTTTTCTAAATTGCAGTTTGGAGTTTCATAAGAAGATACAGAGTTTTTCCACATCATTAAGAAAATGTATTTTCATTAAAACAGATATGTATGCATTTAAATAATTAAAAACATAAAATAAACCTTTTGTGTACTACATATTTACATTTAGATAATCTTCAGAACACTATGAATGTATAAAATGCAAAAACATTCATTTTTTAGTTATGGGGAACAAAAGCCACATAGGGGAAATAAAATAAAACACTAAGTGTATTTATTGTAAAATAATGTTTCAGTACTTGACAAGTTACAATGTATGAACTATCATCTCATTAATTTTCACTATAGTTATTGTTTTATGATTTCATGTAATTATCTAAAATAATGTTTTATAAGCCTTGAAACTAACTCAAGCATAGATAAATATAAGCTACACAGCACTTTCAAGGTCCCTTATCTTGAGGTGTCAGAAACTTGTTGTGGGAGGAAGGAGGTGGTGAACATAAGAAATAACAGCATGTAGAAAACATGAAATGCAAATGGGACCTGCAATCTTTGCCTGGGAAATCAAATAAGCAAAGTAATTTATTAAAAAGAAATGCTTGTTTCCTTCAAAAAAAAGATGAACCTGTGCTTTTGATTTCATACATTCCTTGTTAAGTCCTCCATTAACTCCTTGCTTCCTTTGTCAGCACCGTCTTATCTCACACATAAATGTTTTTTTTAATTTCAACTGATTTTTTCCATTCTATTTTCAATTTCATATTAAATATCATTTTCTAACACTTTAACTTGATTAGCTTATTTTCACTTTATTAATGGTACAAATTATGTAGCATTTTGTCAACATTTCTGCTACTACTGAGCACATTATTGTGCAATATTTCTCGTCCTCCTAGGAAGCTTGGTTCTGTATCAGTGAAGGTCCCAGTAGGAAACAAAACACTCAAAGTAGAATTATTAGATTAGCTTATTAACAAAGGATCATTTACAAAGATGTAGCCACAGGAAGAACTGAAGGAGAGAAAAATAATTTTTCTCATGTTTGTAACTCTATGCTTGATAGGATTGGGGAGAAGTTGCCAGAAACAGAAAAGAGAAAGACTTGTATAAAGAAGGTCACCTTTCTGGCACTCAGCTACTATACTGAGGACGAGGTCAACTCCAGGCAACACCACAGAAAAGAAACAGGGAGATAAATACCCAGACCTCACCCTCTGTCTTCTCTCAATCTCCTGACGCTCTCATTAACATGTCAAGAAAAACTGTTAAAAACTTAGAAATTTAATGATACTTTTGTACAAAGAGGTTATGGACATTTACCACTGAAGCCGTGCAAGAAAGATTTGAAAAAAAGAGTTTATTGGGGAAAAACCTTACAAGCAGATAGGTAGTAGAATCTTCATTTTTTTTTTTTTTTTATTAAATCATCGCAGAGTACATTAATGCAATTATGGGGTACAATGTGTTGGTTTTATATACAATTTGAAATACTTTCATCAAACTGGTTAACAGAGCCTTCACTGCATTTTCTTAGTTATTGTGTTAAGACATTTATATTCTACACTTAGTAGATTTAACTTGTACCCTTGTAAAATGTACCATAGGTGTGGTCCCACCAATTACCCTCCCTCCACCCATCTTCCCCCCCCTCCTATTCCCCCTTCTTCTTGGGCTATAGTTGGGTTATAGCTTTCATATGAAAGCGTGGGTGCTTATAAATTGGTTTCATAGGAGGGCTGAGTACATTGGATACATTTTCTTCCATTCTTGAGATACTTTGCTAAGAAGAATATGTTCCAGCTCCATCCATGTAAACATGAAAGAGGTAAAGTCTCCATCTTTTTTAAGGTTGCATAATATTCCATGGTATACATATACCACAATTTATTGATCCATTTATGGGTTGATGGGCACTTGGGCTTCTTTCATGACTTAGAAATTGAGAATTGGGCTGCAATAAACTTTCTGGTACAAATATCTTTGTTATAATGTGATTTTTGGTCTTCTGGGTTATATACCTAGTAGAGAAATTGAAAGATCAAATGGCAGGTCTATTTTTAGATCCCTACGTGACCTCCAAACATCTTTCCAAAAGGAACATATTAGTTTGTATTCCTATCACCAATGCAGAAGTGTTCCTTTTTCTCCACATTCATGCCAACATCTCTGGTTTTGGGGTTTTGTGATGTGTGCTAATCTTACTGGAATTAAATGATATTTCAAAGTGGTTTTGATTTGCATTTCTCTGATGATTAAGGATGATGAGCATTTTTTCATGTGTTTGTAGGCCGTGCACCTGTCTTCTTCAGAGAAGTTTCTCTTCAAGTCCCTTGCCCAGCCTGAGATGGGATCACTTGTTCTTTTCTTGCTTATATGTTTGAGTTCTCTGTGGATTCTGGTTATTAAACCTTTGTCAGAGACATGACCTGAAAATATCTTCTCCCATTCTGAGGGCTATCTGCTTGCTTTACTTACTGTGTTCTTGGTTGTGCAGAAGCTTTTTAGTTTCATCAGGTCCCAGTAGTGTATTTTTGATGCTGCTTCAATTGCCTGGGGGGGGGGGTCCTCTTCATAAAATATTCTCCCAGGCTGATTTCTTCAAGTGTTTTCCCTGCACTCTCTTCTAGTATTTTTAATAGTTTCATGTCTTAAGTTTAAATCTTTTATCCAATGAGAATCTATCTTAGTTAATGGTGAAAGGTGTGGGTCCAGTTTCAGTCTTCTACAGGTTGCCAGTCAGTTCACCAAGCAACATTTGTTAAATAAGGAGTCTTTTCCTCACTGAATGTTTTTAATTGGCTTATTGAAGATCAAATAATGGTAAGTAGCTGGGTTCATCTCTTGGTTCTCTATTCTGTTCCATACATCTACCTCTCTGTTTTTGTGCCAGTACCATGCTGTTTTGATTACTATTGATTTATAGTATAGTCTGAAGTTTGGGAGCGTAATTCCTCCTGAATTTTTTTTTTTTCTTTTGAGTAATGTCTTGGCTATTCAAGGTTTTTTCTGATTCCATATAAAACAAAGGATTATTTTTTCAAGATCTTTAAATACGATAGTGGTGCTTTAATAGGGATTGCGTTAAAATTGTATATTACTTTGGGTAGTATGGACATATTAACAATGTTGATTCTTCCCAGCCATGCGCATGGTATGTTTTTCCATTTGTTAACATTTTCAGCTATTTCTTTTCTTAGAGTTTCATAGTTCTCTTTATAGAGATCTTTCACGTCCTTTGTTAGATAAACTCCCAAATATTTCATCTTCTTTGGCACTACTGTGAACGGAATAGAGTCCTTTACTGTTTTTTCAGCTTGACTATTGTTGGTACATATAAAGACTACAGATTTATGAGTATTTATTTTGAAACCTGAGATGCTGCTATATTCCTTGATCACTTCTAAGAATTTTATAGTAGAATCCCTGGGGTTTTCCAGGTATACAATCATATCATCTGCAAAGAGTGAAAGTTTGATGTACCCTATATGGATACCCTTGATTGCCTTTTCTTGCCTGATTGCGATGATTCCATTCTAATGTTAAAAAGCAGTGGAGACAATGGGCAACCTAGCCTGGTTCCTGATCTGAATGGAAATGATATCAAATTAACTCCATTCAATATGATATTGGCTGTGGGTTTGCTGTAGATGGCCTCTATCAGTTTAAGAGATGTCCCTTCTATACTAATTTTCTTAAGTGTTCTGATCATGAATGGATGCTGAATATTATCAAAAGCTTTTTCTGCATCACTTGAGAGAATCATATGGTCTTTGTTTTTTAATTTGTTTATGTGATGAATTCTATTTATAGATTTACATATATAAAAGCAGCCTTGTGACCCTGGGATAAAACCCACTTGGTCATGGTACATAATTTATTTGATGTGTTGCTAGATTCTGTTTGCTAATCTTTTTGAATATTTTTGCATTGGTATTCATTAGGCATATTGGTCTATAATTTTCTTTCCTTGTTGGATTTTTTCCTGGTTTGGATATCAAGGTGATGTTTGCTTCATAGAATATGTTGGGTAATATTCCTTCTTTTTCTGTATTTTGGAAAAAGGTTGAGTAAAATAGGTACTAGTTCCTCTTTAAAGGTTTGGTAGAATTCTGATGTGAAGCCATCTGGTCCCGGACTTTTATTTTTAGGAAAATTTTGTATAGTTGATGCTATTTCAGAACTTGATACAGGCCTGTTGAACATTTCCACTTCATTCTGGCTAAGTCTAGGAAGATGGCATGCTTCCAACTATTGGTCTATTTCATTAAATTTAATATGATTTATATAATTATATATTATGTATAACAAATATAATACAATATGTAATATGTACCCTATAAATAGAGATATATAATGACATCTACTCACAATCTTTTGGCTAGGCTGGCCATGAACAAATGCATGCAATGTGGCCAATATTTCTAGAAACAATTGTTTCCACCCCATCTTGTTTTATACTTATGGGTTTAATGGAAACAGGTGAGTAAAAATATCTTTGTCAATGAAAATATAGAAGAATTTTTGATTAGAAAAGTGACTTTATTAGAGATAGCAGCTTCTGGAGTTCAGTAGCTGATATCAGCCTATTCTGCTGAGCTAACTCTGACCTGTTGAGCCATGTCTCTATTTAGCTACTGAATGATGAGTTGCTTCTGCTATCACTGGTGATGGTGGTGGTGGTAAATAAACTCCTAGGGCCATCTACATTTCCCTTTCATTAAATTAAAGTATCTTCATTATCTCTGATAGACTCCAGGTCTGAAAATGAAGCATCAAAAATATCTCACTTAAATGGATCAACTGGAAAGTTACATGGCCAATTGTGAGGAATTTGCATTATAAGCCCCATTCTAGGACAGAAACCACAATCTGGCAGAATGCTTCCCATAACCGAAAACACATTTTTGACTTGGACCTGGGATCCAAATGACTGGCTTATTGGGTATAAGTCAGTTTATGTGTCCTTTGTCCAGAGTTATGAGTTTCACAAGGACTCTAGAACCCTTGAACAGCATCTACAACAGAAAAGTTTAGACTTAGGGCCATTTGACATACTCAGTGTTTAAGTTCATGTATCTTCATGTGCCTCTTTCCTGAAAAATATGTTCACCCATGTGCCTAAGGCTAGGTGAATTGTCAATCAATAAGCTGTAGTCAAAGCTGGAATTATATGAACTATTTATTCATCCATAAAACCAAAGCAGGCAAGAAAAATAGTGATCAAGTATACTGTTAGTGTTTGAAAAAAAGGAAGGAGGAAAAGTTTTCTTCTTAAATTTTCCAATTTCACAAGTCCTTTGTATCTAGAAACTCAGCCAGATCAGAAGTGTATATAGCCAGGTAATATATTTTTAGGTTAATAGCAGCTTCTATATGCATTAAAAATATGATATTTATTGGACATCCCAATCCTTTATTGTGATTTCATTACTATGGAGTCATTCAATGTGGGTATAATAAGCTATAATAGAGATGATAGCTGCATGGGCTTGATTAATTTTGTTAGTCCAGATGTGTCTCTTTACCTGTGTTTCCTTCATTTGGCATATACATATGCAATAAATTGCTGAGCTAGTTTGGAATTTTTTCCACAACAAGATGACCTACATGGTGCATATTTATAATACATTTGTTGGTAGCTCAAAGGCTTGGTCATGTAGCTAGAACAGAGTGCAGGTTTATGAGTCTGTGTAAAGAAATATATCAAATTATTTCCAATGTTTATAAGTACTATCATTGAACAACAAATTCTGTGCTTTATCAGTAATTTATTATCATCATAATGAAGGAATATAGCATTCTATTGGATTTTTCCACTTTGGAGTCAAAGTGATTTATTAGCAAACCATGGCATCATTACAAGTACCAATTCTTGTGGGTGCATCCACCATTAAGCCACTACTTTAGGTGAGATAGTAGACAAGACTATTTCTTTGTCTAATAGGTGAAATTGATTAACATGTTGGTGTCTCAACAGGCAAAGGCATACCAATTTTGTGTTTTTTCCTGGAAGTATTATAAAATTTAAAATATTAGTAATATCCAAGTGTATAAAAGAAATGCAACTATTAATTATTACACTAGTCTTTCTTACAAAACATGTCATCAAATTCCTTTTAGGGAAAAGGCAGTTATCATTTTTTTTTTTTAAACTAAGCCATTATTATCCACTCTATGGTTCTGAATAGGAATGCTTTCTTCTAGGCAGACAATGCTGTTAAACTTGAGTTGACTCTAGTGCAAGAAAGTCCAATACGTTTTTTCCTAGAGTAAATTTGTGTTTTTTACACAATTACAATAACTTTATTTGTAGTTATCACAGGCCTTTCCTGGTCATGCGTTTTGTGCTTATTTTTGTAAACCATTGATAGTAGCCATGATATACCCATTCAATACAATTACAATAAGATATCTAAGTTTTAGTTAGAGGAATAAATTTACAAGCTCTATTGTAATGTATGGTGACTACAATTAATAATAATATGTTGAGCATTTTAAAATTGCTAAGAGAGTAAATTTCAAATGTCTCACTATAAGAAACAAGCAAGGTAATGTATATATTAATTATCTTAATTTATTCATTTCATACCATATACTTGTAGCATAGCATCACATTGTAGCCCATGAATACAATACAAATACTACTTGTCAATTAAACCAAACAATGTTTTAAAAATCTGAGATTTACTTATTGTGTTTATTTGTCCCATACCAATGTTTATCTGAAGTCAAAGCTGAATGTTTTTATTAGCTTTTTTCATCATATTGGACAATGTTTTGAACAACTACTCTAGGTCACAAATTGGCTATCTCATTTTATTGCTTTGATTTTATCAGTTCACTAATTTTGTGTATTTTTCCTGTGTCACTCAGAGCATGGCCTCCTTTCTTTTGGCTATGACCAGTCTTTTCCTTCAGAATTCTTACATTGATAGTTAACCCACTGTTTCCTCTAATTATCTGGTTGTTCTATATAATTGGTAGCTGCCAGATTTCTTGTTCTTTTAAATGATCTGATTATGTTTGGTTCTAATGGCTGACAGACTCCCAAAATGGCATTGAACCTGTGACCAGAGAGGGTGGATCTACGCCCAGGCAAACAACTTGGGTACCCTATTATGCCATAAGAATAAATCTTATTTATTTTAGCTAATTACATTTTTATTCCCATTGATTATCTCCACTTTATCGTCCTCTCCCTGGATATCCTTTTCATCCTCTGGTAACTTCCCATCCTCGTTAACTCTATGAGTTCAATTTAAAAAATATTTAACTCTGGGCCGTGCCTGTGGCTCAGTTGGTAGGGCGCCGGCCCCATATGCCGAGGGTGGCGGGTTCAAACCCAGCCCCGGCCGAACTGCAACCAAAAAAAAAATAGCCGGGTGTTGTGGCGGGCGCCTGTAGTCCCAGCTACTCGGGAGGCTGAGGCAAGAGCATCGCTTAAGCCCAGGAGTTGGAGGTTGCTGTGAGCTGTGTGAGGCCACGGCACTCTACCGAGGGTCATAAAGTGAGACTCTCTGTCTCTACAAAAAAAAAAAAAAAAAATTTAACTCCTGAATATGAGTGGAAACACACAAATTTTGTGCTTCTGGGCCTAGTTTATCATCAAATACAATGTCCTTTAGTTCCCTTCAGATTGTAGCAAATGACAATACATACAGTTTCTGGGTTATAAACAAGATAGGTTCTCTAGGATTGTTCTTAAGTTGAATTTGTATGTAAGTTTAAACAGGTATATTTACCTATTACTTATAATACCTCTTATGTATGGTTCATAAGAGCCATACATCAGTCAGATATTTGTAATTCAGAGACTTACTGCAATAGCCTCCATTTGTAAGTGCAGGTTGTACATAAATTCAATATTTGTAACTTAGGTACTACCTGTATTCTTTTTTCTTTCTTTTTCTTTCTTTTTTTTTGAGACAGAGTCTCACTTTGTTGTCCTCAGTAGAGTGCTGTGGCATCACAGCTCACAGCAACCTCTAACTCTACGGCTTAAGTGATTCTCTTGTCTCAGTCTCCCAAATAGCTGGGACTACAGGTGCCTGCCACAACGCCCAGCTATTTTTTGGTTGGAGTTGGCATTGTTGTTTAGCAGGCCTGAACTGGATTTAACATGCCAACTCTGTTGTATGTAGCTGGCACCCTAGCCACTGAGCTATAGTTGCCAAGCCCATTCTATTTTTTTTTTTTTTGATTGGTGGAATTATCTTTGTGTATATGTACCACATTTTCTTTATCCTTTCTTTCATTGATGGACACTTAGATTGATTCCATCTTTACTATAGTGAATGGTGTTATAATGATATGTAATTGCTATATCATATGGTAGTTCTACTATTAGCTTTTTGAGAAACTTCCATACTGTTCTTCACAGTTTACATTTTCGCCACCAGTGTACAAAGATTCCACTTTCTCTACATCCTTTCCAGCATTTTTCATTGCCTGTCTTTTGTACAAAAGCCATTTTAGCTGTGGTGAGATTATTTTTCATTGTACTTTTGATTTGCATTTCTCTGATGATTAGTGATGTTGAATATTTTTTCATATACCTGGGACCATTTGTATGTCTTTTTTCAAGAACAGTTTTTCTTTATACATGTTTTATAGCCATGTGACTCTGATGTTCTTTGCACAGTTTTAATTTATCCTGTTTAAGCATCTCTGATGTTCTTAAAATTTTTAATTTTTTATCTTTTACCTGATTGGGAAATTATAAGTTAAAACAATAGCCATTATTTTTTTCAATGACTTTTTTTGCCTTCGCACCTTTCATCATTTCCTACAAGTCATGAAGTTGTCCTGTACATGTTTTCTGTCTCTTCTTCAAATCAGCCAGTGCAATCTACCCTCCTGCCCATTAATCCCTATCAGTTACATTCTGCATGCTCTTAAACTCATCCAATAATTAGTTTTATTTCAGAAATTTTATTTTTATATGCTATTTCTCTGATAAAATTTCTTAAGTAACAGTATGAGTGTTTTTCTTTATCTCTGTAGAATAACTATAGCTAAAAATTAACATTCTTGCGGGATGTAATCCAATATTTTCATCATACTCGGTCATGTTGAGTTTGATGCTGGTCTCTGTTGATTGTCTTTTTCCTTGATAATGGGAAATATGTTATCTAAATTCACCCATCTTGAATGAAAACTATAAACTGTTATGCTGTATTTTTAAGTCTTCATATTTTTGTCAGCAGAAACAGTTTGCAAACTCTATCTTGTCTGTGGCGGTGGCAGCTCAAATGCCATTTCAGTTTTTTTAATCAAAACTTTAGGCTGATTTGAGTCTTCTTTGCTTGGTTGAGGAGTCAGCCAGAAATTGGGAAGACTCTGCACAGAATTTGTAATGTTCTCTTGCTGCTTCTTTTTGGCATTTGAATCTTTCCATCAATGCCTGTTCATGCCCAGGTTTCTAACTGCTGATGTTTTAGTCTAAAAACGTGGTAAAGTTTTTGCAAGAATTTTAGCTGCTGCAGGACTAGCCTTCAGTTAAATTCATATAATATTCCTTTGCCCCTTTGAAAATTAGGCATTATAATTTCTGTTATCTGCAATTAATGCCTAATTGAGTTTTATCTATAAATATGTTTTACTTATACTTACTTTCTCTAATCAATTCCTCATTACTTAATAACATCTTAAAATATTCTTGTTAAATGTAACACATAGGAGACAAACAAGTTAAGGACTTCAGCATTGCTGTATTCCTTTTATTTCTTCTTTGATCCTTGCTCCCCAACCTCTCCATTACCATCCCCAACAACAGCACAGCCCCACCCCACCCCCCAGTACGCTTTAACCTTATATTTGTCTAGGGTTTTTTTGCTTGGAATATTTTTAATTTATTTATTTTTCCATAGAAGGGGTATTGATATTGACTTTTCTTAGACTACGATAAACTATACATCATTGTATCCCTATGTATCATTGAATCCTCCTAATTTTTTTCATCTTTTATTGGAATATTGCCTGAAGACCTATTAGTCAGAGGTCTTAGATCAAGACCTTTTCAGTTCAGTTCAAGATTTTCAGTTCATGTGTGTCTTGGAATGCATTAATTATAAACTTTTACTTATATAATAATTTAGGTGAATATAAAATTCTAGTTCCAAAGATATTTTACTTCAGAATTTAGTCATATTATTTATAGGTTAGTATTACTGTTATAAAGTCTGATGTCCATCAGATTTTTTTTTTTAGATAACACATGCTGTCTCTCAAATATTTTTTAGAAATGTTCTTCTTGATTCTTGTGTTCTACCTAACGATGTACTCTGAACTATATTTTTAGAGTTTCCCTCTGCTGCTAATTAGTTGGAAATTCCATTACTTTTAAATCTGAAGTCAGTGATTCTTCTAGCAAATACTTTTCCCTATCATCCAAAAAGTTTTTAAATTATAATTTAATTTTGTATTTCTACTTCCATTTTTTTAACTTCCTAATTTCCCTCTCATGTTTTATGCCACCTTGTGATTTCAATCGGCTTATGTTCCCCTAGAAAGGCAGCTATAGTAAGCAGTTGTCCTTGGTGTTCCTGCATTCGGACCCCTCTTTCTGTTCCAGAGGAGAAATAATTCTCTCCAATCACTTTTCCTACACTCAGTGAGGTATGTGTATTAGTGGTGAATGAGTTCTGCTATGACTCCTTTTCCCTAAGATCCCAAAGAACCATATTTCTTCTTCTCATGCATCATTGATGTGGAGAAAAGTTGGGGGCTTATTAATTTTTCATGGTTCATTCAGGTCATATTGTAGGGTCTTTCACATATACAAATACAATTTCCTTATAAGCCGTTCATTATTTATAATATTTGCAAAATATTACGTAGCACACTTATGCTGTGGAAGTAGATGCTCCCTGTATCATTCCTTGAGACTGAGAATCCCGCACAGTGATGGCACTGAGGGGAAATATCTGCTTTTCTAGATATTGCAGATATCATCCTTGTAAGAAATATGAAAAAGCAAATCCACTTGTGTTTATATTCCATATCATTTCTTACTTTATAAAATGGTTTAAAAGTTTATTTTTAATACCATTTTGATTGTTTATACTAATGTAAATAACCTGTTGAATCTATTCTGCATTCCAGACTCATGACACATTTCAGCTAGTAAAATTAGACTGCCTTTTCCTCTTGATGGGTACAAGTGTCTTGAATCTCAGTGTAGCATTCACCACAAAATGTTGTTATGAACTTTGTGCACAGACAGACATTTACTTATCATGAATAAATGATTAAATATAACTATGAATAATATATGTGAATAAAACAAACCTGAAAAATATGTCTAGATATTTATAAATTATTTTAAAATATAGATTTTACTTTTGAACTCTTTAGACAAAGTTAATTTTATTCAAAATTATTTCAAAAATCTTGAGTAATCATTATGTTCTTATAACAAAATGTGAATTTTTATCGATATTTACATGAAACCATTATCTGTGGTTCTCTGCATCGTTTTTTAGTGAAAGAGAGTTAGAGATCAATGTGTCGAGATTTCTGGTTACACAGCAGAATTGACTATGAATTTTTTCCAAAGTACACAGTCTATAATCCAGTAGATTTTTATTGCAATTTACTTTTAATTTGCCTTATGCATTTGTCTAAAGTCTTTTCATAAATTGTACAGTATCGTCAATACCTAGGAAAAAGTATTGAAAAAAATAAAAGAATCAGAAACTATAGTAAGATATTTTATGTGGAAGCACTTTACTTCTAGTACCCTTCTATGATTTCCCGTAAGATATTTAGTCATGGAGTAGATGTATATGCCCGTCTATATTTTGCATAGCAATACTTCTCTTCACCATAAATTTTCCTAACATTTTAAGAGTAATTAAATTTTATAATTTATCTTATATCCAAAATCTGTCACCTAAATACACCTAAGTTTACAAAATTCATTTCTCTTCACATTTCAAAAAGTCTTCACCAAGATTCCATGATAAATAAATTTTAGGGTATCAAAGTGCTTGTCACAGGATATTAAAAAATAGTTGTTACTATGGACCCATAAATATAGGGCCATAAATATTTAGAAAGTTGAAATGAGGGCAATAATAAACTGGAACTAGCTGATCAACCATTATGTGCACATATGGAAATAAAACTCAATGGAATCAAGTAGTTGGGAAAGGGGAGGGAGGTTTGGGTAAATCATACTTAACTGGTACAATGCACATGTTCTGGGGGAAGGACATATAACTTTGAATTAAAATGTTCAAAAGCACATTATTTAGCCAAAACATGTGAATCCTGCAATATCCTGAAATAATTTTTTAAGACGAATTAATACAGTTTTATACAGGATGTAGCAAAAATGTATACACGTTTTAAGAGATCTTGTTTGAAGTAAAATTGATCATTTTCCCAAAGTGTATGAATTGCAGATAAAACGTACATGCATAGCATGCCTAGGTACTTTTGACCATTAACGGTACCTTCGGTTCAATTTTAAATAATAACACTTAGGTAACATCTCTTAAAATAAGAATGCATTTTTCTATATTAGAGAAATGCAAATCAAAACAACCCTGAGATATCATCTAACCCCAGTGAGAATGGCCCACATCACAAAATCTCAAAACTGCAGATGCTGGCGTGGATGTAGAGAGAAGGGAACACTTTTACACTGCTGGTGGGACTGAAAACTAGTACAACCTTGGAAGGAAGTATGGAGAAACCTCAAAGCACTCAAGCTAGACCTCCCATTTGATCCTGCAATCCCATTACTGGGCATCTACCCGGAAGGAAAAAAATCCTTTTATCATAAGGACACTTGTACTAGACTGTTTATTGCAGCTCAATTTACAATCGCCAAAATGTGGAAACAGCCTAAATGCCCACCAACTCAGGAATGGATTAACAAGCTGTGGTATATGTATACCATGGAATACTATTCAGCCATTAAAAAAAATGGAGACTTTACATCCTTCATATTAACCTGGATGGAAGTGGAAGACATTATTCTTAGTAAAACATCACAAGAATGGAGAAGCATGAATCCTATGTACTCAATTTTGATATGAGGACAATTAATGACAATTAAGGTTATGGGGGGGAAGCAGAAAGAGGGATGGAGGGAGGGGGTGGGGCCTTGGTGTGTGTCACACTTTATGGGGGCAAGACATGATTGCAAGAGGGACTTTACCTAACAATTGCAATCAGTGTAACCTGGCTTATTGTACCCTCAATGAATCCCCAACAATAAAAAAAAAAAAGTTTACTTCTATTATCCTTTTAAAAAAAAAGAATACATTTTTTACACTCTCTGCATTTAAAAAAAAAGTAATCAGGCTTGGCGCCTGTAGCTCAGGCGCTAGCATGTAGCCAGAAACACCAGAGCTGGCGGGTTTCAACCCAGCCTGGACCTACCAAACAATAATAATAATTACAACAAAAAAATAGTTGGCCGTTGTGGCAGGTGCCTGTAGTCCTTGCTATTTGGGAAGCTGAGGCAAGAGAATCACTTAAGCCCAAGAATTTGAGGTTGCTGTAAGCTGTGATGCCATAGCACTATACAGAGGGCAACATAGTGAGACTCTTGTCTTAAATAAACAAATAAATAAATAAATAAAATAATCAGTAGCCAGTAAACTCAAGATTTTTAAAAATTAATTAATTTTTATTTTAGAATATTATGGGGGTGCAAATATTATTTAAAAGTATTACATTATTAAAAGTGCTTGAGACAAAATTACAAGTGTGCCTGTCACCCAGAAAGTGTACATTGTACCCATTAAGTAATTAGTAATATTGGCACATATCAATTGCTAGAGGCATTGTAGTAAGTTTCATGGGTGCCATAAAATGAGAATATTTCCAAAATATAATAGTAACACGGGGATAATAGCCTGTGCAAGAAGCTCCTAGAAAAAATGAAAGAAGAGGCCGGATGCTTTGGCTCACATCTGTAGTCCCAGTACTGTGGGAGGCAAGAGATGAGTGGATTGCTTGAGGACTGGAATTTGAGACCAGAGTGAACAAGAGAGAAACTACTTCTTTATTAAAATAGAAAAAATTAGCCAGGAATTGTTGGTAGAGCCTGCAGTCCCAGCTACTCCAGAAGCTCAGAAGCTGAGGCATGAGAATTGCTTGAGCCCAAAGAGTTTGAGGTTGTTGTGAGCTCTAAGGAAGCCATGGCACTCAATCCCAGGGTAGCAAAGTAAGACTCTGTCTTGAAAACAAACAAACAAACAACAAAAAATAAACCTCAATGCTTTAAAAGAGTGATTAATGTATATTAGCCATAGGATATAAACATGCAATTCATAAAAGAGGGAATACAATATACTAACAAGAAAATGAATGGATATTCATAGTAGCACATAATCTTCCACGAAGTTCTAATTAAAACTTTTGTGTTTTATAAACAGAATATGACTATAACTTTCCTGATATTAAATTTAAAAAGAACAGATTATGACCAATTTCAAATTCTAGCAAAGACTTTAAAACCTCATTTTTGTGTTTGTATGTGGATACAGTCATCTCCACATCAATTTATAACCTTTTAAGAAAATTAAGATTGTATAACCGCAACCTGTGTCATAGTAATCTTATACCGAGGCAAAGTGAAATATTAAGGCGATCTCATTTTGATCCTTAAGAGTATATCTATTCCAATATCTATTGGAATACTATTAAAAGTGACTCAAGTTTGAAGACAAACATATTAAATGTGGATAGTGGATAGGTAAAATATGGTGAATATATAAGCATGAAATATTTTGCTATATTTAAAAGTAACATTGGAGGTACACATGGTGATATGAACAGATATTTAAATATTATTATATTTTATGATAACATTAAAATGCTTGAAAACCTAGGAATCTGACAAAATATGCACAGATCTTTGTGTAGATACAAATAAAATCATTGAGACAAATAAAGCTTGAGATGAATTAGAATTGATTCAGGTTTATACCGTATCTATAATTTGGAAACTCAACAATAAAAATGTTAAATTGATCTATGGATTAACACAATCTCTTTCAAAGTCCAGAAGTTTTAATTTATTGTTCTCCTTTGCAAAAATGTACAAGCTAATTCTAAAAATTATGACCTATGAATAAGGCCATCAGTAGATAAGATAACATAAAATTAAAATAATTTTGAATACATACATACTCAGATGTTATGATGATAAAAAGTTACAATTACTAAAAGTGTGCCATTTTCACAAAGATCAACCTAAGAATGGCAGAATAAAAGTAATCCAGAAATAGAATTACACAAATAGGTTCTCCTCTATATGACAAGCGGGCACTACGGTGCCATGGTGAAAGAAAGATCTTTTTAATAAAATGTGTTACGTAAGATGGATACATGTGGCAAAGTAATAAATTTAACCCTGTACCTCATAACCTTACACCTTATGCAAACAATAAATTCTAGAGGATAATGACATACATACATACATACATAAACACACATTTTTTTCCAGAAGAAAAAAAAGAAAATCTACCCTCTGAATTTCTTTAAGAAAAAAAAAAATTTAAAACATACTGAAAATATGCTAGCCATAAATAAGTATATTCATATATACATATGTTAAACTAAAATTAAGAAAAGCTATTACTCAAAAGACAATTAAAAGTGAGAAAAATTGAAATCATAGAAATGGGAATGGGTGGATATTTACCATGCACTTATTTAACAAAAGAGTCATATTCAATAGAAGTTCTGAGAACAAAAACAATATTTATGAGTGAGCAAGAAACAGACATGCACTAAGAAAAGAAATCCTCTGTTAGCCAATAATTATGTTACTGATTCTGGATTGCATTTGTCATCTGGGAAGTATAAATTATAAACGAAAAATTATAAAAGGAATACCAAGTGTTGTTAAGAATCTAGAACAATGGGAACACTGGCCTATCTTCTTTTAAGAACAAAAAATGGTGCAATACCTGTCCAGTGTAAATGAACCAGGGGAACAGTTGAGTGTTATTTAAAGACTTGGTTTTAAATAGTTGAGTAATGGGTGACTCACAGCTGAGGATATAAAGCTGTCTATCTCAGGACTGATGACTTTGATTTGGATATTTACAAAGCAGTGTTTATAAAAAAGCCTAAATCAGTGAAGAATAAAGTAATAAGTATCAAAATTAAAGTCAAAATTATTTATTCAGTTTGTAAGTTTTCAGCCAGTATTTACCGAACTTTGACTATAAAACTGGGCTAAGTATCTCTATTTTTAAATATTATGAATTTTTAAATTTGTCATATCACATCTTAAAAGATAATTTCAGTAATATTTACATAAACACAAGTTTGGTTTGCATGATGAGTTATGAAAAACATTAAAAAACAGTTTTTGTAGTGATGGAGTTTAAAAGACATTTTTGAAATTGGTAGAAAAATCAACCATTTTGGTTGGTAGAAAAAATTAAAAAAAAGGGATGCCTGTATGGAAAGTATCTGACAAATATAAATTTCTCTGTCAGTATGTAGGGCTTTTTCATTTTTATTTTTATAGATGGGAAAATATGTGATGATATAAAAATGAATGTCACTGAGTCATTTCATGTTTTTCTAGAAATATCATTGGGCATGACATTTCTTTTATGCTCTTTAGTATAAAGATTCAGAACTTTACCTTTAATAAAGAGCAAAAAAGCTTACACTGAGAAAGTGCCTTGCATAGGTACATAGCAGGATGTAAACATTTGACAATTAGCTGGTACATATTGGACAGTATGTACCAGCGGTTAGAGCAACGTTGGTTAGAAGAATTTAAAAAGTCAAGGAAAGATGAAAACATAAGAGGCATCAAATCTGTTTATGTGGGAAAAGGTCTGTGGAATGACTAGCTACAGACATATAATAATTATGTGAAGAGAGGTAGAGTAAATTTCAGTCCTGTGTCATTTCAAAAATAAAATTTTAGGAATCTTTTTATTTCCTTCTTATAGTCCCATTGAAGTAAATAGATATTTGTGAAAAGCTATAACTGTATTTTATTTGAAAGAAGTATAATTACACACACACACACACGTGTACACACATCCCTGAGTTTTAAATTATTGGTAAAATGGGGAAAAGTGGTAGTTGGATTCTGTTCCTTGAAGTAGTGGTACAAACCTAAATACATTTCTAACTAATCAACAGTAAAATTAGTTTCTACTCAGAAGGTATTAAGCAAAGATGCAGCAAGCTGTTTGCCTAAGATTAAAACTCTGGTGAGCCAAATCCAGTCAATGTGAATCTAATAACACAGTCTTCCTTGTTCGTCTTTAAAACTAATCTGGTTTTTGGCCATGGGTTTAAGGAGACTTGCTCAGTTGCTCGTAGGCCAGATGTTTCCACTGATGGCAATTCCAACTGGTAGTTTTTCTTTAATTATCTTCTTTAAGGGCAGGATTTATAAAATATACACAGTATTTAAGAATCTCATTCAAAAATTTCTACACACTTTGAGAAACAGCTTAGAACAATTACCAAATGCTTACTTACTGCCCAATAAATTAGAGTATAAAATTTAAGAAATGGTGACTGTAATCTGGGCCTACTTCAGTTTATGATTTTTTTTTTCCTTTTTGCTAAAAGTACACATGCCGGAGGATCAACTGTAACCTTTGATGTTGGGTTTTCCAGTTATTTAAAAATCATCCTCTGTTCCACTTTTCTTCAAGTGTTCCTATGGTGAAAGATCACATGGCAAATAACAGTTACTTTTAAAAATCAATCATGACATAAAAGAAAGTATATTAAAACTATCTCACTTTTAAAAATTATAACTTCAAAAAATCTGCTTTAACAAGTTGTTCTACTTTTCATATATGGTTTCTAACTGTTCTTTCTCTTTCACTTCATTCTGTGACTGATTCCCAAGTTTTTATTCTTCTCAGACTTCGCTTTACTGAATTCTAGGAAGCATTCAATTACCAGTTCCTGTGACTGAGTCCTGAGATTTTATTCTTATCAAACTTTGCTTTATATTAAGTTCTAGGAAACATTGAATTACTCTTCCAATGATGCAGATGTATCCTAAATTTATACCTCCTATTCTTATGTAGTACTTAGTTTTTATTCTGTTACGTGGTTTGCTCTTAGCCAGAGATAAAATCATGTCCAAAAGTGAAATTAATCTATTTCCTGCTCAAATTGGTTTCATTCTTCAATTATCTTCACTTAATTCATTGGCACACACCTCCTTGTTATTAAAAATTAGAGATTTTATAGCCACATAAAAGAAAAACTCAAATCACTTCAATGTTGGAGGTAGGGGAACAAGGCAGAAGGGAGGAGGGAGGAGCATGGGGGGGTCACGGTGTGGGGCACAATTATAAGAGGTGCTTCACTCAACAAATACAAACAGTGTAACCCAATTCTCTGTACTCTCAATGAACCTGAAACAATCACATCATTTCTGCCTTTCTCTCCTTTATTTTCCTCCCCGATTTTTTGGGGAAGAGTAAAATAGGGTTCTGTCTATCCTCTTTCTGCAACATCCTACTTCTCATTTTCATAATTCTATCTTGTGGATATTACACAAACCCTCTAAGAGAAAACCACTAGCGATTTTTTTTTCTAAACATGACTTTACCCTTTCACTTTCTTTTTGAAAATATATAAACCCTGTTGTCTGGCATTCAAATCTCTCTATAAATGTATTCCTTGGCATTTATTCAGCTTTATTTTACACTTCCCTGGAACCGCCTTATTTGGAGATATTACTCAGCAACTCATCTCTTTTCCAGGATATAAAGAGGATATAATGTATATTCTGTATTACATGATATTTGCATTTTTATTTTTAAACCTTAAAATGCTTTTTCTTTAATTAAGCCATTTTTTATTCTCTAAGTCCCATATTAACCTCCAACTTCATGTAATACTTCTTGAGCTCACTGTTCTCTGTCTTTTTGCAACCCTCATTACAGTTACAATCAATACCAAATTGTGTTACCTTGTTGTTCTGTCCCCCATTTCATAATATTTTATCAGATTAATGGCAACATCAAAACAGAGACCACGTAATTTCTTCTGTTTGTTCCCTTCTAGCATATACCATGGACTGTATCTAGGCACTCTTAAAATTCTTTTTTAGCTGATTAATGATTTGGTTATTTAATTGGGCCCTCTATAAAATATAGAACAGCAATCTATATCCAATACTGGCATCGTGGAAATTTCAGTCCAGAAGACAGTCACTGTTTGTGTCAGAAAAGGTATTTTTGGTAGATTAAGGGACATTCTTGTTTGTATGTGTATAGTAGTACATTCTGAGAGGAAATATGTCATTACAAAAAAAATAAAAGATGTTGGCTATGAGAGATCAAAATGAAGGTCAATAATGCTTATTCTTCTCTCCATCTCTTTTCAACACAATACATTTTAATATTTTTGTAGCATTTTTGGTAAGGTAAGCATCCCCAACAATAAGCAACTGGGTGCACTTAATATAGTCATCTAATAATCTTTGGATTTCAGCGGTCAGGGATAATATACCTATCAGCAGCATTCAGAAGCTATGACGAATACTAATGAATTGAAAGTGATAAATTTAATGTAAAACTTTCCACAAATTTTCCATTGAATTATTGAAAGTGAAAGACAACCAGGTCATGGGACACATAGGAAAGGAAGATTTCTACCTTAATTTTGGATGTGCAAACATAATTTTGCACTTCAAAATAATTATGCTTCTCAAGTACTCTTTCCTCAAGATATAAATCATGTGTTCAGACAAAGCTTGGGTCATGTAGTGTACATTCCCAAGTTAATAAACACATTTAACAAGTCTGCATGTCAATAACATTCTCAATTTGACTTACTAATATCTGTCTAACACATTTTTGACAACACTGTTGGCATTTGTGATAATTTGTGGTAAATTATTTGCAAATTTTCCCAAGTGCTTATTAGTAAGCCTATTATTTCATAGACAATACCAAAAAAACAACTGGAGAAGAATACTGTTGTACATTACTCCTTATTGTATGGATGGGCGATGGATAATTTTTTGATGTTGTTTAACAGGCCCAGGCCAAGTTTGAACCCACCAGTCCCAGAGCATGTAACCACTGAGCTACGGGTGCCCCACTGAGATAGAGAATGTTTTTATATAAATTCTAAGAAATGTTTCTTATTATGAAGATAAAATCAAAATTCCAAAACTCAAGCAAAATTGTGCAAAATGTTTTCTCAGAAAAGTGATTCCAGAATATCATTTCCACTCCCTGAACACTATCCATCTCTTGCCCACGGACACGGTTGGATTTATAATGCACAAGGAGTAGCTCTTTCCCTGTGCTAGGGCAGACCTAATAAAAGAGCTCAAGACAAAACCACATGGCTTCCCTAATTCACAGTAATACAGTATAATATAGAGCTATACAATAACACAAAAATGTATATAGACATTTTGTCCTGCACTTTTATTTACAAAGAATTTAAAAAAATGTACACTTCTAAAAATTATGAATCAAATTTATGACTCTATTAGTAGAAAGAGAACCTGTCTTATTTATTAGAAAGAACATTTCCATTATTAGAGTATAACATTCTGCTTATGCAACAACATATGCAAGCATGATCACCTATATTTGATAGCAACTTTAAATATAAAGTACCATACATAGAATCAGGAATCACTAGTGCCCTAACTCACATCCTCTCATCTCACTTTTTTACTATAGCAATAGCTTTGGAATTCAGCTGTAGGCAGATACAGTCTAATTTCAACTTGCTTAGCTGAATCATGTTCTCCAGCTTTCTGCTCTGGGATTCTTGTTCGCTGCTGTATGTGATGTCCATGGAAGCCCATAAACAATCCGACTTAAATGCAAATCTAGAAGAGTCACTATGCTAACCCTTCGTGGTGCTACCCTTGACAATTAGATGTTGTTTTCTAGAAGATCCTCACTTCTTTTTTCCCTTAGGAAGATAATTCTGAGATTATATGCATAATATCCTCAGAGTCTCCCTAGTAGGAATGAGCCCATTTGTCCTATTAGGGTGGTCCACTTGTAAAACTACCCTTGGATAGGCTTTTTCTTCGTTCGTTCTTTAATCTTCTCAGTTACCCACTACTGTTTCTCAAGACCATTTCCTGAAATAGCACAGCTGTATTTAACTCTTGATTCATCCTCCATTTTTAGAGGGAAGCAAGAATACGCATTTCTAATAACATGACCACATTGAGATTCTCAAATGAATTTAAAAATTTTAGAGAAGTGAGCAAAATATTACAATCTTTTGGGGAGGGGTTACTTTTCATGACTGATTATGGAAAATACTTTAAAATGTCATCAAAACTAATCTAAGTAGATTCTACTGAAGAATGAATAAATGAGCAGAAAATGTATTTAATTTTCAAAAGTATTTTGGTCATAAAATGAGAAAATCTTAATGACAGTCTTACCATACGATAATGATGTATTTTAATGGGTCGCTATGAAAGTTTTGAGACATATTGTTTTACAGTCCATTATTTCACTTCCAAGAAACACAGTCTTTTCTGATTCGCCAGTGCAGGTGTCAACTTGCTTGACTTCCTGGTGTTGCTGAGAGTGCCTCATTGGTTTCTGTTCATGTGGCACTGAGTCAGTGTTAGCTATAGAACTAGGAAGAGAGCACTTTTGCAGGATAATTTTCTGTGATTTCAAAAGTGGGTTAAACAAATCTCAAAACCTTGAGCATTTGCAAGGACCTTTCAGGGACCTCACTCCTTTCCATGAGACAATTTCCATTGGTTATAAAAATTTAGAAGAGGATGATCTTCAATAAAAGATGAGTTAAGAAATGAGCATCTGGAAATGGCAGTTACTAAAGAAAATATCACCACTGTGGAAAATAGGGTATTTGAAAACAATCCAGAGACATTTAAGTACATTGAAGCAGCACCACAGATTGGACCACTGGCAATGTCCAAAATTCTGCACGATTCCCTTCAAGTCAGGAAAATTTCATCCCAAAGGGTGCATCACACTCTGACAGAAAAGAAAAGGCACCTCTGTGTTGAGTGGTGTGAAGAAATGCTGATTCAACGGAGGGAGGAAAGTCTAGACATGTTTCTGACATTTTCACTGGCAATGAAACCTGGTTTGGCCAATTTGATCTAGAGACTAATTATCAGCTAATATTATGGATCTTTTTTCCTAGTGAAAATCCAGTAACAAATGTGAAGCTACCCAGAAATGTCAGAAAGAAAATGGTGGCAACTTTTTTCTTCAAAAGTGGTCTTGTTGCATCTGTTCCTCTGGAGGAACAAAGGACTGTTACTGCTCAGTGATACACAGCAGTATCCGAGAAGCTTTAAGAATGATGGCCAAGGACTAGACTTGGGGGGACCACCTTGCACCAGGACAGTCAGGGCATCTTCTCAAACAGCCAACATTACCATTCAGTTCCTGGAGTCCACAAGAGGTTAAAGTTATGACTCATCCACCCTATAGTCCTGACCTACCCTTGCACGATCATTCCACGTTCCCTACCATAAAAAATCACATGTGCAGAAGAAGGTTCTCCATATTCATGCCTATGAACGTGAGCTTACAGAACTTGAATAAGGTGAGTGGAAAGAGTCAAAAATAGTTTATAAGAATGATAAGAGGGCAGAGAATATCTTGGTGATTGTTTTGAGAAAACATAGTAATAAAAAGGATTTTACATTTCTTAATTTTTCTGTGTCTCAAAACTTTTGTTGTGTCACTCCTATGACTCTGCTACAATTATTTGTCCCAAGATTGATCACTCATTC
This sequence comes from Nycticebus coucang, assembly GCF_027406575.1. Lineage (NCBI taxonomy): Eukaryota > Metazoa > Chordata > Mammalia > Primates > Lorisidae > Nycticebus > Nycticebus coucang. The sequence goes on from NC_069786.1 coordinate 81,270,797, forward strand.
CAGGGATTAGCTGCATGTTACCAAATTTGGTCTTTTTGGCTCCCAGCTCAGGAAAGAGCATGAAACAACACTTGTTGAATCAGTTACTGAAAATTAACTAGTTTATAAATAAATTCTGGTTAGATTTTTCATAACAACAATAGCAGTCCCAACTCCCTTGGACATCCATCTACTAAAAACGTGTAATTAGGTATTGTTCAGGAAAACACTAGTACTGCCATTCTTGTATGAATGAAGGAAATTTGCCATTCACTTAACAAGTGTTCTCAAGGATCTTGGTCACAAGATTCTAGGAAGTTGCTTATCTGTTTTAAAAAAATGTAATTAGTATCTTGTTTTTTAACTATCAGCTTTAAAACATTTGAACTTAAACTCAGGGGGAAAACAATTTATTTTTTCTGAGGTACAAAGAGACTTTGTAAGAATGCCACGCCACTCATACTAAGCTGTGTAAACATAGCTGGAAGAATTATTTTTTGAAATTAATTGCCATACTTTCTTTAAGAACTTATGTCAGAAATCACACATATGTTTGTGAAAGAGATACAGTAATATCACTTCAACAGGAATGCATTCCTTAATTTATTCAAAAATATTGATTTAGTGCTTAATTGTATGCTGGCACTTTACCAGGAACTTGTGACACAGAAATGAATAAAATATAGAACTTGCCCTCTAGAGGCTTGTTATCTACAGAGTGACACTGTAAACATAATTACAATAGAAATGGTAAGTGCTTTAATAGTTGTATGAAGTGTGCTGTGGGAGCAAAAAAAGGAAATGACCTTTTGCAAATAATTCTTGTTATCTAGTTTCCTCCTTAGCTTTGATTTTATATTTAATTGAAATTTATTTTGCTGCTACTGTTCAGAGCAAACCTAGACCATATCCTGTGAAACATCAAATTCCAAAGCAAAATCAAAATATCTTATTAGTTTACCTCTTAATATATTTTCCCTACTCCTTGCACAAATATTCCGATTTGCTTATTATTGCTATTATTTAACTCAATATGTTTGCTACAAGTGGAAAATCTACTGGGGTTTATAAATTCCCAAACCCCAAATCATAGCGGAAAGGACATGAATTGAAATTTAGAAAGTGCAAATTCTTACAGTGGTAATGCAGCTAATTCTTTTGTCATAATATTTCTGGTTATAAATTTTCTCATTCTTAAAATTAAATTTGAAAAAAAAGGTTAAATTTCAATGGGTTCGTCAAGATTAAAGTTTAATGGTTGTACAGAATAGTGACAAAGCTCAGCATGCAGAAGTTTAGCCAATTTTATTACAATGTTGATAGAATTAAAAGCCTTTTTTTGTACTTAGTAAAAGCATTCAGACTAAGAATAGATTATGTTATACATTTCTGATCTATGGTGATAGTGAGATACAGACTTTGAATGCTCATCGATTCAGTTAGAACTCTAAACCCAGTTTTTTTGTTTGTTTGTTTGTTTTTTTTTTTTATTAAATCGTAGCTGTGTACATTGATATGATCATGGGGCATCATACACTTGATTCATAGACCATTTGACACATTTTCATCACAATGGTTAACATAGCCTTCCTGGCATTATCTCGGTTACTGTGCCAAGGCATTTACATTCTACATTAACCAAGTTTCGCAAATACCCCTGTAAGATGCACCACAGGTATAATCCCACCAATCCCCCTCCCTTTACCCCCCTCCCTCTCCTCCCTTTCCCATTTCCCCCTATTGTTAGGTTGTAACTGGGTTATAGCTTTCATGTGAAAGCCCCAAATTAGTTTCATAGTAGGGCTGAGTACATTGGGTACTTTTTCTTCCATTCTTGAGATACTTTACTAAGAAGAATATGTTCCAGCTCCATCCATGTAAACAAGAAAGAGGTAAAGTCTCCATCTTTCTTTAAGGCTGCATAATATTCCATGGTGTACATATACCACAATTTATTCATCCATTCGTGGATCGATGGGTACTTGGGCTTTTTCCATGACTTAGCAATTATGAATTGGGCTGCAATAAACATTCTGGTACAAATAAACTTAAGACATGAAACTATAAAAATACTAGAGGAGAGTGCAGGGAAAACTCTTGAAGATATCGGTCTGGGCGAGTATTTTATGAGGAGGAACCCCCGGGCAATAGAAGCAGCTTCAAAAATATACTACTGGGACTTGATCAAACTAAAAAGCTTCTGCACAGCCAAGAACACAGTAAGTAAAGCAAGCAAACAGCCCTCAGAATTGGAGAAGATATTTGCAGGTTATATCTCTGACAAAGGTTTAATAACCAGAATCCACAGAGAACTCAAACACATAAGCAAGAAAAAAACAAGGGATCCCATCGCAGGCTGGGCAAGGGATTTGAAGAGAAACTTCTCTGAAGAAGACAGGCGCACGGCCTTCAGACATATGAAAAAATGCTCATCATCTTTAATCATCAGGGAAATGAAAATCAAAACTACTTTGAGATACCATCTAACTCCAGTGAGACTAGCCTATATCACAAAATCTCAAGACCAGAGATGTTGGCGTGGATGTGGAGAAAAGGGAACACTTCTGCACTGCTGGTGGGAATGCAAATTAATACATTCCTTTTGGAAAGATATATGGAGAACACTCAGAGATCTAAAAATAGATCTGCCATTCAATCCTGTAATCCCTCTGCTGGGCATATACCCAGAAGACCAAATATCACAACATAAACCCAGTTTTGAATAGTTTCTTTATTCACCTTTAGTATTCATTCTGATTCTACCATTTATCTTATTTTCTCTTTGACATTTTTCAGCATACCTAAATATCTAAATAAAAAATGTAGATGAGAAATCATTGACAATATCCGTCTGTTTAACTGAAATGTTAAAATAGCTTATTTAACAAAATGAAATAATATTAAAATAAAAATAGGAGTAAAACAAGTTATTGGTTATATTTAAGTTCTGTTCAGTCCTGTTTAGAATATAAACCATAAGAATTCCTCTTCTGTTTTCAATTTCTAGACTACATGACTAGCATAAAACAAAAATTAAATAATGTGCTGAGAATTTATATGACTGCTTTCAAGCTTAATAAACATTTGTACCTATTTGTGAAGAAAATTTTACTCTGATAAATATTATAAAATATCATATTGACTTAAATATACAGTTAGAGAAAGCTAAGAATTTTAACTTTAGCTTGGATTAAGACATATTTGAATAAGTTTCTTAAGTATATTTTTAAAAATAAGTAAATACATTTTTGTAATATATTTATATGGATATTTACAAAGCACATACCCATGTATGTAGAGTAAATGATATTTATGTTTGGAAAGCAAGATACTATATCCTGAGACATAGCATAAGCAGAATAAACTAGAAAATAGAAGACAAGTAAAATGGACATGTACCTACATGTCCACCAATTACAAAGCACTTTCTGTGTCATTCATAGATGTATTTCAAGTGCCTGGAACAAACACTGCCTTGTACACATTAGTAGATGAATAAATATTTTTTGAAGAAATGAATGAATGAAGGCAGGTTCCTGGAGGGTATTTTTAGCGTGGTTTAATAGAAGGGTAATTGACTCCTTTGACCAGCTGACTTGTGTTGATATGCACCTGCCAGGTGCCACTCAGTTAGTTAGATAGTTTCGGATAGAACTCATTGTGCTTTGGGCATCTGTTTCAAATGGACTTGCACAAAGGCGTGGCATGTGGTGTTTTGATTATGCTTCTTAAAAATAAGCTCATGGGAGACAGGGAATCAATGCTCAAGCTTGCTTTCAGGAAGTAGGTCTGGTTCTCAATCTTCTCTGACCACTTTATTGAAATTTGCTATGTGTGAAGGAGGTTGTGGTTCTGAACAGAAGTTTCACCTTCACACCATCACACACCTCTTCTGATGTAGACTTAGAGAGAAGTGTCAGAGATGTTGATTCAGCATAGTCAGTACTGTTTTATTTTCCTGAATTCAGTATCTATTTCTAGACTGACTCCAAACTTAAAGGTTTAGATAATTATTACCATCTAAGTCCGAATAGGAAGCAAATAATTCAGTAAAGTAAAAATAAAACTACAGATGTTGTTGTGGATGCAGAGAGAAGGGAACACTTCTACACTGCTGGTGGGAATACAAGCTAATACAGCCTTTTTGGAAAGAAGTTTGGAGAACACTCAGGGAACTAACAGTGGACCTACCATTTGATCCTGCAATCATCCTATTAGGTATTGACACAGCTGATAAAAAATCATTTTACAACAAAATGCAAAATGCAAAAACATTTGCACCAGAATGTTTATTGTAGCCAAGTTCATAATTACCAAGTCATGGAAGCAGCCCAAATGCCCATGGACCCATGAATGGATGAACAAATTGTGGTGTATGTACACCATGGAATACTATGTAGCCATAAAAAGATGGAGACTTCACATCATTTGTGTTTACCTGGATGGAGCTGGAACATATTCTTCTTACTAAAGTTTCTCAAGAATGGGGGAAAATGTATCCAATATATTCAATACTACTATGAAATCAGTATATAATCACCTCCACATTCATAGGAATGGTAAAACACAACTATAGTCCAGAAAGAACGAGAGAAGAAGAAGGAGAGGGGAGGGGAGGGGAAGGCTGCGAGGAGGGATGGTATTTGGGGGGACCTAACCTAATGTGCATAATGCAATGATACTTTTCAAAACTTTTAAGAACTGAGTATGAATGTCTTACCACAACAAATAAGTAATCGAGGAGATGGTTATGTTAATCAGTTAGATGTAAGCATTCCATACTGTATATCAAATCAGCACATTGTACCCCATAAATGCATTAATGTACACTGTAATTATTTAATAAAAATTAAAATTTCTTTGAACATCCATACTGTTCATGTAACCTAAAATATGTTATAGCATGTTCACCTACATACATCTTATATAAATCTTAAAAAAAATCCTATGAGGCAGATGTGAATACATTGGTTATTTTAGAATTATGTGGACAGGAATCCCTGTGGGATAAAACAAAGAAACTAATTCTTGAATAACTATTTTCCACAGTAGAGAGAATAATGTAGTATTAACAGACAACAACCAAAGACAGGAAAGGCCGCAAAACAAAATAAAAACGATCTGTTTCTAATTCTCAATTTACATTTTCTATTTGTGGGACATAAGTAATCTGCTCATAGATATCTCTAAAATAGGAATAAATAATACTTATGTCAGTATTTTGATTGGGATTAAATGATATAAGATATGTAAAATGCACAGCATATAGTTAGTATTCCCCCAATAATCGCTAAAGCAAAACCAGAGTTGTTAAAACTATAGCAGCTTGTTGCTGTTTCCTCATACATACCTATGAGTTGAATTCATGAATTAGGCACAGAAATCTTGCACTTTGGGGCCATTAGTAAGTAAAATAAGGGTTACTTGAATACAAGCTTGTGATACAGTAAGAGTTATAAGGAACTTGCAGGTTGTGTACACAGAGTGAAGATACTAGGTTGGACAAAGGGATGGATCACATCTTGAGCAAGACAAAGTAGGGCTACTTTGTCTTTATGCTTATCAGAATGGCTGTAGTTTAAAACAGATGAGTTGTATATTTCTGAACATTTCTTTTCAATATCTTTAGATTGAAGCTATCAGTCACCTGTGGGTAACTTAAACCACAAAAAGTAAAATCACAGATAAGGGGGGAATTCTGTAATGGAAATCTTGGTAAAATTGGAAATCTCTAAGGAATTACATAATTCATATATAAAATATGTTTATTTTTGATAAAAATGCTGATTATACTATAAAAAATTCAAAAAGCTTTACAAATGTAAAATAAATTTAATTTACAAGTCCTCTACACGGTCATTATCCAAATACTGTTTCAATCATGGCACTGGAGGCAATGCTTAAAAAGGATTCTTTCTGATCACTTTTTTGTGCATAACTTTGTTCTCTAATACACTTTGATATACATTAGTACATTTTAAGGTCCTTTTGTATATCTTCTTAAAATAAGAATCTAACGGGGTGGCTCATAGGAGTAGGGCACTGGCCCCATATGCCGGAGGTGGAGGGTTCAAACCCAGCCCTGTCCAAAAAAAAAAAAAAAAAACTACAAAAAAAGAAAAAAAAAAGGAATAAAAAAACCAAGAATCTAACGAAGGAATTAGAGGTTAAATTTATTCATGTATTTCCTTCCCCATTTTCAAATCTTTGTGTAATTTAAGGGAGGGAATAAAACTTCTAATGTAAAAATATCTTCCATGATTTTAATTATTTAAAATGTATTTAATTTCTGAGATTATGTTTGGAAAGCTTAGAATTATAATATCCTTGATACTATGTTAATCAACTTGAGATTTCTCTGAACCCAAAAATATTTGTGGTTTTCTTGGTAGCATGATTTTACATTTATTGAATAGACCTGGTACTTCTTTTTCATAGAAGTAATATTATTATTTTTTTTTGTTGTTGTAGAGACAGAGTCTCACTTTATGGCCCTCGGTAGAGTGCCGTGGCCTCACACAGCTCACAGCAACCTCCAACTCCTGGGCTTAAGCGATTCTCTTGCCTCAGCCTCCCGAGTAGCTGGGACTACAGGCGCCCGCCACAACGCCCGGCTATTTTTTTTGGTTGCAGTTTGGCCAGGGCCGGGTTTGAACCCACCACCCTCGGCATATGGGGCCGGCGCCCTACTGACTGAGCCACAGGCGCCGCCCAGAAGTAATATTAATTTGACTCAGAAAGTCTTTCAGGAAAAAAAAAGGTACAAGTTGCACATGAAATTACCTTAACTGATAATTTTATGTTCACTTTAATAATATAATGTAACCTCAGTTCTGACGTTTTTTATGAGAACAAATACATCATTGACTGAAACAAAAGCTTACTTCTTACTATGAGCTATCTTAGCTAGATTTATCTTTATCAACCTAAGGAAATAAAGCTAAAAATACATTAGAATTTTATCACATTAGTACAATACACAATAGAGCAGTTGGAAGCTTAGTCAGATAGTCCTGGAAGAAAATTCTGTATATGCCACTTAATAACTCTTTTACATTCCAAGATGTTTTAAATCTTTCTAATGATCAGTTTTTCATCTTGAGTGGGGGGTATAATGGTACTAACGATAAAATGGGTATTAAAAGAGAAAATTTGCATAGCATTCTGTATATAACTGTTGACTTCATATAAACACCAATCAGTTATATTCTTATACATATAATGAAAATGACATTTTTGAAATTCAAAACATAAGTTTAATTTTGGAGTACTATGTTTACTATAAATGTCAAATTTAAGACATCTTGTGACCTGGTATCCAGACATAGTCTAAAAGTGAGGCTCCAACATATTATATTTTTGTGTATAAAGTTGACATTCTGCCATACATTCTGACCAGTTCTGCAGGATTCCTTCGATCTATCCAGCACACTCCTACACCATGTAGCTGGCAAATCTAAAAATGGACTTTTAACATTTTCCTTGTGCTTACTCATAGAACCACTTGCTTGAACCTCCTTTATACAGTTCATCCTGAATTGTCCCCCATATTCTAAGCCTCTGTCCTCTTGATTTATATTTTAGTGTCAGTTTTGCCACCCCCACAGTTTTGACGTTTAGGTTCATTTTACTGCATATAATCTACTTTTCCCATGCTCTACAATTTAGAATTTTCATTCAGTTCCTCTTACTTCAGCTACACTGAAGACAATTTCTCTAGTCCTTGAGGTGATATACTACAATTTACCCTGTAACAGTAGATACTTCTGCTGAGCTCACCTAGGAATTATGAATACATATTATATATATCCTAATTACTTATATTTTATTAAAATGGCATTCAAAATCCTAAAAAATATAGCCTGGTTTCTAGGTAGAAATCAGTAAAGTGCAATTAACAGTACATAGAAAATGCTCAACTTTTTACACTACCTGGAAGGCTTGCCCATAGTCACAATCCCACCCTTATTCCAGTCATGGTTTGGGGATCATTGAAGACATTACATCATAATCTGCTGCTTCATGAGACAAAATCCCAGTTTCTTTCTTTCTTTTTTCTTTAAAAATCCCAGTTTCTTTCTTTCTTTCTTTTTTAAATCCCAGTTTCAAAGATCATTCTTTCTAGTAATTCCTATGCTTAATATCTAGATCTTTAGGAGTTTATCACTTTCCAGCCTTTCTTTTTTTGGCTTCTTGATTCATGTGGCACATTCTCTATATTAAAATCTTCCTGAGTAGGCTGAGTACATTGAATACTTTTTCTTCCATTCTCGAGATACTTTACTAAGAAGAGTATGTTCCAGCTCCATCCATGTAAACGTGAAAGAGGTAAAGTCCACCTGCGGTGCATCTTACAAGGGTACATGTGAAACTTAGTAAATGTAGAATATAATTGTCTTAACACAATAACTAAGAAAATTCCAGGAAGGCTATGTTAACCAGTGTGATGAAAATGTGTCAAACTGTGTATAAAACCAGTGTATGGTGCCCCATGATCGCATTAATGTACACAGCTATGATTTAATATTAATAAAAAAAGAAAAAGAAAAAAAATCTTTCTGAAAGAAGATTCATACACACGTACATATGGGCACAAAAGGAGACTTTTTAAAATTTTGTTGAATAATAGATAGAAAAGATAAAAACCAGAACATAAAAATTTTACTCAACATAAGCTCCATCAAAGTCAACACACTTTCATAAGCCATGAGGTTAACCAGTTAGTCCATCCTCAAAGAACTGAAGGTCCTGAGTTTTACTTTACTAACTAAAGAAAAATGGGAAACCTATAAAGGTTTTTTTAAGATTAGGGATCAAAAAGAAGTCAGAAGGAGTCAAATCCTGAACTGTAAAATTAGATGCCTAATGATTTTTTATTGAAAATCCTCACAAAATGTTCCTTGCTTGATGAGAGGAATGAGCAAAAGCATTGTCATGGTCTAGGAAAACTCTCTGTGAAGCTTTCCTAGATGTTTATCTGCTAAAGCAATAGGTAATTTTCTCATAACATTCCCCTAATAAGCAGATGTTATTCAGTAGCCTTGTAGAAAGTCAACAAGTAACATGCCTTTCAAAAGAACGCATGCAAATAGGCAATAAGCTTTTGAAAAAATACTCCAACATCATTAATTATCAAATAAATGCAAATTAAAATAATAAAATACCATCTTACACCAGTCGGAATGGTTATTATTAAAAAGTACCCCTCCCCCCCAAAAAATTACAGATGTTGGTTAAGGATGAAGAGAAAAGGGAAGCTTATAGACTGCTGCTATTTGATACAGCCTATTACTATTAGTCTAAAACTCTGTATAGCATGTTAGTCTACAGAATATTATAGACAGTTGGAAGTATTTATGCATCTAACATATATAAACTTAGAAAATATACAGTCACAATATGGTTAAAGGCGAAAGGTGGTACCCCATACAGGGAACTTAACCATGCATGGAGGACTAGAAAGGACTAGAATTTGGTCTAGGTGAACCCGTGAGTAGGGAGTGAATTAGAAGGCCTAGGACAGCTCTATGTCAGTCGTATGTTACTTTTTAAACACTGTAAATATAGGCTGCACTAAATGTATACAAAATATTTTCCTCTCTCAACAATAAATTAAACTTAGTTTACTGTAACTTTTTACTTTATGATCTTTTCAATTTTTTAAAGGTTTTAAGTTTTTATTTATTTATTTATTTATTTATTTTTTGAAACAGAGTCTTACTTAGTTGCCTTGGAGTTGAATGGTGTCATAGCGCACAGTAACCTCAAACTCTTGTGCTCTTGTGATCCTTTTGCCTCAGTCTCCCTGACTAGCTGGGTGGTACCTCAGATGCAAGCCACAATGCCCAGCTATTTATTTATTTTTCTAAAGAGACAGGATCTCCCTCTTGCTCAGGCTGGTCTCAAACTCCTGAGCTCAGGCAATCCACCTACCTCCCTTGGCCTCCCACAGTGCTCAGATTACAGGCATGTAATCATGTAAAGGCATGTACAGCTACTGTGCTCAGCCCACATTTTTACTCTTTGGTTATAACATAGTTGAAAACACACATTCTACAGTTGTGCAAAAATATTTTATTTATGCCCACTTTATACAGAAGTATGATTTTTTCTATTTTAATTTTTTTTACTTAAAATATTTTTAGTTAAAAAGTAAGGCATAAACAGACATATTAGGCTTAACCTACATAGCATCAGGATCATTAATGTGACATCTTAAACCTTCACATCTTGTCACACTAGAAAGTCTTCAGTGGGACACATATGAAGCTGTTATCGCCTATGATAACTGTGCCTTCTTCTGGAATACTTTCTGAAGCATCTGAAGGAGGCTGTTTTTTTTTTATGATTAGGAGTATATGCTGATACAGTAATTATAGACATAACAGAGTAAACTTGTAAACCAGTAACGTAGTACTTTATTGTCAAGTATATTTATGTCCCTCACATAACTGGAGGCTCTGTACGTTCACAGGATTGGCGGGGTGTAGGTTTGTTCACACCAGCAGCCCCACAAACATTGAGTGATGCAAGGTGCTATGAGGTGGTGACAATATGATGTCACTTGGGGGCTAGGAATGTTTCAGCTTTGGGGGGACCACTATCATATACGTAGTCTGTCCTTGACAAAAACATTGTTATGCAGCACATGACTGTAATAAATTAATTTGAGTACTTAGAATTGGTCTATTTGTCTGAGCTGTCTAAGTTTACTATCTTCTCAACTCTGGGCATTCCTTTTCTTTTGGATTTTTGTCATTTTAGCACACTTCTCTCCTGATCACGCGTCTTGACGTTTATTTGGGAATAGAGCATTGCAATAGGGACACATCTGCTGTAGTAAACTGTGTGCATTCTGAAGAAACTAAGGAAAACCAAAAGTAGTCAAAGATAAAGATGAGGGGCAGATCAATAGCTGGGGGATAGCAATCTGAGGTTGGACAGGCTGTTTCTGGGCAAATGTTGTTGACGAAGTATTTTTTAGGTAGGATTATAGCAGGTTTGAGCAAGATTGTGATTTTTATAGTCATTTAAAATAGCTATCACGCCAATTTGACAACTTTCTCTTCATAGCCTTTCCCAGCTCTGTTGGTCAGGGTTTTCTTTAATGGCTGAATAGTATTCCATGGTATACATACACCACAGCTTGTTAATCCATTACTGGGTTGGTGGGCATTTAGGCTGTTTCCACATTTTGGCAATTGTAAATTGAGCTGCAATAAACAGTCTAGTACAAGTGTCCTTATGATAAAAGGATTTCTTTCCTTCTGGGTAGATGCACAGTAATGGGATTGCAGGATCAAATGGGAGGTCTAGCTTGAGTGCTTTGAGGTTTTTCCATACTTCCTTCCAGAAAGGTTGTACTAGTTTGCAGTCCCACCAGCAGTGTCAAAGTGTTCCCTTCTCTCCACATCCACGCCAGCATCTGCAGTTTTGAGATTTTGTGATGTGGGCCATTCTCACTGGGGTTAGATGATATCTCAGGGTTGTTTTGATTTGCATTTCTCTAATATATAGAGATGATGAACATTTTTTCATGTGTTTGTTAGCCATTCGTCTGTCGTCTTTAGAGAAAGTTCTATTCCTGTCTCTTGCCCATTGATATAAGGGATTGTTGGCTTTTTTCATGTGGATTAATTTGAGTTCTCTATAGATCCTAGTTATCAAGCTTTTGTCTGATTGAAAATATGCAAATATCCTTTCCCATTGTGTAGGTTGTCTCTTTGCTTTGGTTATTGTCTCCTTAGCTGTACAGAAGCTTTTCGGTTTAATGAAGTCCCATTTGTTTATTTTTGTTGTTGTTGCAATTGCCATGGCAGTCTTCTTCATGAAGTCTTTCCCCAGGCCAATATCTTCCAGTGTTTTTCCTATGCTTTCTTGGAGGATTTTTATTGTTTCATGTCTTAAGTTTAAGTCCTTTATCCATCTTGAATCAATTTTTGTGAGTGGGGAAAGGTGTGGGTCCAGTTTCAGTCTTTTACATGTAGACATCCAGTTCTCCCAACACCATTTATTGAATAGGGAGTCTTTCTCCCAAGGTATGTTCTTGTTTGGTTTATCAAAGATTAGGTGGTTGTAAAATGTTAGTTTCATTTCTTGGTTTTCAATTCGATTCCAAGAGTCTATGTCTCTGTTTTTGTGACAGTACCATGCTGTCTTGACCACTATGGCTTTGTAGTACAGACTAAAATCTGGTATGCTGATGCCCCCAGCTTTATTTTTGTTACAGAGAATTGCCTTAGCTATACGGGGTTTTTTCCGGTTCCATACAAAACGCAGAATCATTTTTTCCAAATCTTGAAAGTACGATGTTGGTATTTTGATAGGAATGGCATTGAATAGGTAGATTGCTTTGGGAAGTATAGACATTTTAACAATGTTGATTCTTCCCATCCATGAGCATGGTATGTTCTTCCATTTGTTAATATCCTCTGCTATTTCCTTTCTGAGGATTTCATAGTTTTCTTTATAGAGGTCCTTCACCTCCTTCGTTAGGTATATTCCTAGGTATTTCATTTTCTTTGAGACTATGGTGAAGGGAGTTGTGTCCTTAATTAGCTTCTCATCTTGACTGTTATTGGTGTACACAAAGGCTACTGACTTGTGGACATTGATTTTATATCCTGAAACATTACTGTGTTTTTTGATGACTTCTAGGAGTCTTGTGGTTGAGTCTTTGGGGTTCTCTAAGTATAAGATCATGTCGTCAGCAAAGAGGGAGAGTTTGACCTCCTCTGCTCCCATTTGGATTCCCTTTATTTCCTTGTCTTGCCTAATTGTATTGGCTAGAACTTCCAGCACTACGTTGAATAGTAAAGGTGACAGAGGACAACCTTGTCTGGTTCCAGTTCTAAGAGGAAAAGCTTTGAGTTTTACTCCATTCAGTAAAATATTGGCTGTGGGTTTGTCATAGATAGCTTCAATCAGTTTTAGAAATGTGCCACCTATGCCTATACTCTTCAGTGTTCTAATTAGAAAAGGATGCTGGATTTTATCAAATGCTTTTTCTGCATCTATTGAGAGGATCATGTGATCTTTATTTTTGCCTCTGTTAATATGGTGGATAACGTTTATAGACTTGCGTATGTTAAACCAGCCTTGCATCCCTGGGATGAAGCCTACTTGATCATGATGAATGACTTTTTTGATGATAAGCTGTAATCTATTGGCTAGGAATCTGTTCAGAATTTTTGCGTCTATGTTCATGAGTGAGATTGGTCTGAAATTCTCCTTTTTGTTTGGGTCTTTTCCTGGTTTTGGTATCAGGTTGATTTTGCTTCATAGAATGTTTTGGGGAAGATTCCTTCTTCCTCAATATTTTGGAATAATTTCTGCAGTACAGGAATAAGCTCTTCCTTGAAGGTTTGATAGAATTCTGGAGTGAAGCCATCTGGACCAGGGCATTTTTTGGTTGGAAGCTTTTTTATTGTTTCTTTGATCTCAGTGCTTGAAATTGGTCTGTTCAGGAGCTCTATTTCTTTCTGGCTGAGTCTAGGGAGAGGGTGTGATTCCAAATATTGATCCATTTCTTTCACATTGTCAAATTTCTGGGCATAGAGTTTCTGGTAGTATTCAGAGATGATCTCTTGTATCTCTGTGGGATCAGTTGTTATTTCCCCTTTATCATTTCTGATTGAGGTTACTAGAGATTTTACTTTTCTATTCCTCGTAGTCTGGCCAATGGTTTATCTATTTTATTTATTTTTTCAAAAAACCAACTCCTTGTTTCATTAATTTTCTGAATGATTCTTTTGTTTTCAATTTCATTGATCTCTGATATGATTTTGGATATTTCTTTTCTTCTACTGAGTTTAGGCTTAGATTGTTCTTCTTTTTCCAATTGCATAAGATCTCTTGTGAGATTGTTGATGTGCTCTCTTTCTGTTTTTCGAATGTAGGCATCTAAAGCGATGAATTTTCCTCTCAAAACTGCTTTTGCAGTATCCCACAGGTTTTGGTCGCTTGTGTCTTCATTGTTGTTATGCTCAAGGAAGTTAATGATTTCCTGTTTTATTTCTTCCTTTACCCATCTGTTATTCAACAGAAGATTGTTTAGTTTCCATGCCTTTGGGTGGGGTTGAGCATTTTTGTTAGAGTTGAGTTCCACCTTTAGTGCCTTATGGTCTGAGAAGACACAAGGTAAAATTTCAATTCTTTTGATTCTTTTGATATTTGTTTTGTGTCCGAGGATATGATCAATTTTGGAGAATGTCCATGGGGTGATGGGAAGAATGTATATTCTTTATCTTTGGGATGGAGTGTTCTACATGCGTCTATCAAGCACAGTTGTTCTAGGGTCTCATTTAAGTCTCTTATATCTTTGTTTAATTTCTGTTTAGAGGATCTGTCCATCTCTGTAAGAGGAGTGTTAAGGTCCCCTGTTATTATGGTATTATCAGATATCATATTGCTCAGACTGAGTAAGGTCTGTTTCAAGAATCTGGGAGCATTTAAATTGGGTGTATAGATATTTAGAATTGAAATGTCTTCTTGTTGTATTTTTCCCTTGACCAATATAAAGTGACCATCTTTGTCTTTTTTGAATTTAGTTGCTTTAAATCCACATGTATCTGAAATTAAGATTGCAACTCCTCTTTTCTTCTGAATGCCATTTGGCTGAAAAATTGTCTTCCAAACCTTGACTTGGAGCTTTAATTTGTCTTTTGAAGCCAGGTGTGTTTCTTGCAGACAGCAAATGGATGGCTTGTGTTTTTTAATCCAGTCAACCAATCTATGTCTCTTCAGTGGGGAATTCAAGCCATTAACATTTATTGAGATAATTGATAAGTGTGGTAGTATTCTATTCATCTTATTTTGTGAGAGTCCATTGCTTAGTTTTATCTTTTGCATCAGTGTGGAGGTTAGGTTCTGTCCTTTAATTTCTGAGTTCTTACTTTGCTGCTGATCCATTGTGGTGGTCAGTGTGCAGAACAGGTTGAAGTATTTCCTGTAGAGGTGGTCTTGTTGTGGCGAATTTCCTCAATGTTTGTATATCCGTAAATGATTTGATTTCTCCGTCAATTTTGAAGCTTAGCTTAGCAGGGTACAGAATTCTGGGCTGGAAATTGTTCTGTTTAAGTAGATTAAAGGTAGATGACCATTGTCTTCTTGCTTGGAAAGTTTCATTAGAGAAGTCTATGGTCACTCTGATGGATTTGCCCTGTAGGTCAACTGGCGCTTACTCCTGGCAGCTTGCAGTATCGTTTCTTTTGTCTTGACTTTGGACAGGTTCATCACAATGTGTCT
Source organism: Nycticebus coucang (assembly GCF_027406575.1). Classification (NCBI taxonomy): domain Eukaryota; kingdom Metazoa; phylum Chordata; class Mammalia; order Primates; family Lorisidae; genus Nycticebus; species Nycticebus coucang. The sequence goes on from NC_069786.1 coordinate 81,286,022, forward strand.
TGGAGAAGCTCGGTTAGAGTTGAGGCGACCTGGGGTCCGATATCCCTCTGAAAGCAGGGTGTCCGAATCTTTGGTGATATTTGGGAAATTTTCTTTTATAATATTCTCTACTATGGCTTCCATTCCTCTGGGGCATTCTTCTTCCCCTTCTGGAATTCCTATAACTCGTATGTTGGAACGCTTCATAAAGTCCCATAATTCTGACAGGGAACGTTCTGCTTTCTCTCTCTTCTTTTCTGCCTCTTTTACTGTCTGAGTTATCTCAAGAACTTTGTCCTCTACCTCTGAAATTCTTTCTTCTGCATGGTCTAACCTGTTGCTGATACTTTCCATTGCATCTTTAAGTTCCCTGATTGACTGTTTCATTTCCTTCAGCTCTGCTATATCCTTTTTATATTCTTCATATCATTCATCTCTGATTTGATTCTGTTTTTGGAGTTCCTTTTGGTTATTTTCCACTTTATTAGCAGTTTCCTTCATTGTTTCCATCATTTCTTTCATTGTTTTCAACATGTGTATTCTAAATTCCCTTTCTGTCATTCCTAACATTTCTGTATAGGTGGAATCCTCTGCAGTAGCTACCTCGTGGTCCCTTGGCGGGGTTGTTCTGGCCTGGTTCTTCATGTTGCCTGGAGTTTTCTGCTGATTCTTCCTCATGGGTGATTTCTTTTATCTGTTTCCTTGCCCTAATTTTCCTTTCACTTCCTCTTGCTCTTTAAGTTCTCCTGCCTGTGGAAGTTGCGGGCGGGTTTAGACGGATTGAACACACGCGACCACTTGCCGGTTTTCCACTGTTTTAGTCCTCCTCTTGGGGTCCAGAAGTCTCTTGCTGACTCCCTGTATCCTCTCAGGGGTGCTGATAGGCAGATCCCACCAGCCAGAGATTCCTGGAGTCCTATATCCCCAGACTCACGGTGCCCAGATGCAAGGAAGCTGTTACTCGGCTGCCATCTTGCTCCGCCTCCGGTCAGGGTTTTCTTAACGCTGATGACTCTATTTTGATTCAGACAATTTTTGTCCTTTTTTCCAGAGTTATCTGATTTTTTTTGTTTTTTTTTTACCTATTTCAGAATATTGGAACATACACATACTTTGTTTATATACTTTTTTTTTTTATTACAGATCAAGTCAAAGTTGTAAGTGTGCCCTTCACCCAATGTGCTCTGTACTAAATAGGTGTGAATTTACCCCCCCCTTTTCCCTCCCTGCTTGATTTTCATTGAGTTTATTTCCATATGTACACTTAACTGTTGATCAATCAGTTCCAACCTGGTACTGAATACATGTGTTTGTTTCTCCATTTCTGTGAGGTTCCACTTAGAAGTGTAGTCTCCAGTTCCATCCAGGTTGTCGCAAAAGATAGTAGAGCACCATTTTTATGGCTGAGTCATACTCCATGGTATGCATATACCATATTTTATTAATTCATTCATGTATTGGTGGGTACTTGGGTTGTTTCCAAATATTGGTAATTATGAATTGTGCTGTTATGTGAGTGTAGGTGTCCTTTTTATAAAATGATCTTTTTTTTTTTTTTCCTTTGGGTGTATATCCAGCAGTGGAAGTACTGGATCGAATGATAGGTCTACTTAGTTCTGTGAGGTATCTCCATATAACTTTCCATTGAGGTTTTAGTAGTTTGCAGTCCTAATATCAGGGTATAACAGTTCCTCTCTTTCCACAACAGAGAGAGAGCAACTGTTGTTTTGAGATTTTTTTTAATATGAGCCATTCTCAATGGAGTTAGGTGGTATCTCAGGTGTGGTTTTTATTTGCATTTCCCTAATGATTAGAAATATTGAGGATTTTTTCATGAGTTTGTTGCTCATAAGCATATCTTCATTTGAAAATTTTCTGTTCATGTTTTTGCCCATGAGGGTGTTTGGTTATTTCTTGCTGATTTGCTCGAGTTCTTCATATGTTCTGGTTATCAGTCTTTTATAAGATGTTTAGTGTGAATATTTTTTCCTATTCGATGGGTTGTATATTTGGTCTTTTGATTGTGTTCTTGGCTGTGCAGAAGTTTTTTAAGTTGATCATATACCATTTATTTATTTTTGTTGTTGCTGTGATTGTTTGGGGGTTCTTTTTCATAAATTCTTTGTCTAGGGTGATATCTATAAGAACTTTCTGAATATTTTCACCTAGAACTTTTATAGTTTCCTGCCTTACATTTAAATCTTTTATCTATTATGAGTTAATTTTTGTGAGTAGTGAGAGGTATTAGGTTATCCGATCTTAACACTTTTATCTATATGTGATTTATGATTTGAAATTATTTTTGCAGTATATAAAACTGGATTGAAGTGTTTAACACCAGAACATACTATTTTTCCTGTAGTATATTTCTATATAGGTACATATATGTTAATAAAATCCTATTTCAAAACCTAGTTATTTAATTAGTGATGTTGATAAATAACATTATATTTCATGATTAATTTGGTTTCTGTTTTGAACTGGGGTTAACTGAAATTTTAGTTCTTGCTACATATTTATTATTAGATAAGCTTCAGACCTAGAATGATAAAGTCAGTATTGTTTAACAATATAGGAGGTAGAATATTCATGGCCTCTTTTACCTCCATTAAAAGCATCTTTGTGTTTAGTTATTAATCATACAAAGTTGTGTATTAAAAAATCTCAATTTTACCCAAATTATTTGAATATTTTTAGTCTTTTAATCTGAGTAATAGCAGATACATCATCTGCTGGAAGTTACCGAGCAGCTTTCAAATTGCATTTGTACATTTTTCTGTGTTAGTCAAAGCTATTTTCTGCTATAGAATATAATCAAAGCTCAACAAACTTAGAAGAGAACTGTAACCATATTATTTCTTAAGCAAGCATGGCTATTGTAAGGAAAAATCTGGCCTGCAAAATTTATGTGGAGAGACGTTGCATTTGATTGCACACTGGCAAAATAATGAAATTATTCCTCTGCCACACTAACTTCAGGAAAAAGATAAATTGGAATATAGCTTTTATGCAATATGACAACTTTGAAAAAGTGAAGACTTAGAAATTCAAAAAATAAAGAGATAACATTGTATTATGTAGTTCGTCAGTATTATATATTAGCTTCTTCTTACTGCTATAGATGAAATGAAGTAAAGCCAAAATCCTTCAAATGCATTTGCCTTGAATTTTGGAGATGATTATATTAAATTTGATACTTATGAAGCAGAGTAGACTCTCATGTAATAGACAAGAATTTTTTTTTTTTTTTTTTGAGACAGTCTCACTTTATGGCCCTCGGTAGAGTGCCATGGCATCACACAGCTCACAGCAACCTCCAACTCCTGGGCGTAAGTGATTCTCTTGCCTCAGCCTCCCGAGTAGCTGGGACTACAGGCGCCCGCCACAATGCCCAGCTATTTTTTTTTTTTTTTTTTGGTTGCAGTTCAGCCGGGGCCGAGTTTGAACCCGCCACCCTTGGTATATGGGGCCGGCGCCTTACCGACTGAGCCACAGGCGCCGCCCCTAGACAAGAAATTTTTTTCCTGAAAGTAGTTTACTAAATCATTTTTAAACTTTATGATTGTGTAACGTTAAAGGAGAAGAAAATAAATCTACTAGTTTATTCAGTTATTTATCACATATAAGATACCAAATAACCATTTTTCACAATTGATTCATTAATGCTGTCTTAGTGATTCATCGGGTCTGTTTGCTGTTAACATCTACAATGTGGATTAGCATGTAACACACTAGAAAGAATTCAAATAAAGCTATATACATTTGGCAGTGCAGTATATCAAATAATTTAAAGGTGAATGTTAAACATTTTAATGAAACACAATACAGAAAATCTGAAAGATTGGGGGAAAATCACCCCAAAATAGTTTTTAAGCCTACTAGAATGACAGATATCTGTAGGTAACCATGACATTGTTAATCCCCTAACTCTAAACACAGACAAACACACGAACACATGTGTACTATAATAACCTAATGAATCAGTCATGCTGATTACTTCCTGAATGGAGAAGATCACCAACTTGGTGAATACTAGTGTCTTGACAGAGAGAGGTTGAGGTAAAAAATTGAAGGTGATTTTGGATCTAAGATTGACTAGCTTAATATGGGTGTTTCCATGTGGGAAATCTTAACTTGATTGGACAAATTTTGCACTTTTCAGATTGGTGCACACCAAAAGTTAAGGCCTTGATACAAATCTGGGTAAGTAAAGAGTTATTGGATAGGAAAATACTTTGCTTAGTAAAGAGAATCAGTATTCCAAGAGGAAGCTTAGTATAATCAGTCTATTTTTTTTTTTTTTTTTTTGTAGAGACAGAGTCTCACTTCATGGCCCTGGGTAGAGTGCCGTGGCCTCACACAGCTCACAGCAACCTCCAACTCCTGGGCTCAAGGGGATTCTCTTGCCTCAGCCTCCCGAGTAGCTGGGACTACAGGCGCCCGCCACAACGCCGGGCTATTTTTTGGTTGCAGTTTGACCGGGGCCGGGTTTGAACCCGCCACCCTCGGTATATGGGGCCGGCGCCTTACCGACTGAGCCACAGGCGCCGCCCTAATCAGTCTATTTTTAAAAATTCCATTTTTAAATCATTGAAGGTCTGAGATTTTTGCCATGCTGGCAGTCTAACAAGATAGGCTATTCCTGCTTCATAGATGCAGAAGACATGAGCTATCTGGGACGTGGGAAAAAGACTTGATTACTCTGGCAAAATGCAGCAACTGGAACAGTTCTGCAGGCCTTTCCAGCCCCGTGGAAGTGAAATGGGGAGGGTATCAACACAGATGGGCTGATTTGAAAGCTTTTCGATTCATTTAATTGCATGGTGTGAGAAGCACTCCGGGAGCATGGGAGATTTTAGTACTTTGGTAGCAAGTGAAAGTAAGCTTGCTCATCATTTAATAATTTATCTTTTAGCCTGATATGTTCTTGGCCAAATGTAAATTTTCATATGAGTATGCAACCTTGTTGATCATTCTTATTAATCAACAGAGGCTTGGACCAAATCCATTTCATTTTTCTTGTATAGTATTTAGTTAAAGACAATATCAATAAAATCATAAACAGGATCATGACTCTAACTTGTAGCAGTGACTTCTGATATTCACCAATAAATTTCTGTGTGATATTTGATTTTTACATGTATTTTCCATATTTAGTCTCATTTATTTAAATTGTTTTTGTTGTATTTGGGGGGTCATCAGTAGTTGTAAGGAGCTAAATAATAGATGGGCGTAATCATATAGAGTAGCAAAGTAGACATATATATTTTCATATTATTTTTTCATAATTACTTGTAGGATGCATAACTACTTTAATTTTTTATCACTTTCACAACTAAAATGCTCTTATCAATTTAATGACCAAAGTATATAATGGTATATATTAATTAGTCTGGAATTTAATACATATTTAAACCTTTTAAAAGATGAGCAAATGAGAATTGGCTATTATCAGAATAAATATTTTGTAATAGTTGTGCTAACTAGATCTATTTACATTTAAAAATTATGCACATTCTCAAAGATAAGTACATTTCTTTATCTTCAAGTTTTATTTATGTCTTCAAAAGTACAAAACTTTCCATAATATTTCAGTTATGTTATAAAATATTCTGTTAACCAGTACTGTCTTAGGAAGTTTATATAGCCAATTTCAAGATTCGTTTTTTTCTGCCTTCCTCTAAAATAACTATTTCTCACGAACAATGCACTATTTGAACAGGTATGAAAGAGCAAGGGGACTAACTTCCCATGTATCCGTCATACAATCTGAAATCAGAACATTCTAACCAGGCCACCATCTGATTATGTCAAGGCTCATATTTCCTCCCAAACTGGAATATTTATAAAACAGAGCAATATAAGTTCCGTGATGCTCTATAGAATTTTGAACAATCCTACAATACTCTTGTAAGCCTATTGTATAGTTTTATCAATTATATGCACAATGGTGACATTAATTGATATTTTTTACTCTTTTATCCAATAATCTGAAAACACTTAAGAAACTCAGATATATAATAAAATGGCTTCATATCATTATGCTGAATGTGCTGAGAGTGGAATTGAGTACAATGTTGGCTCTTGCTATGAAGATTTCTCAAAAGAATTTTTATTTGATGAGTTCTAACCAATAACATAATAAATAAATAATAACCACTAATATTATAGGCAATCTGAATTTCTCGTCAAATGTTTAATCTTAAATTGTATGAAATTATTTTTTATTCTTGGTCACAGCTCATATACCATAGGGTAGATAAAATATTTACCATGTGTATATTTCAAGAATGTTTTAAATTGAAAATGCTATTAATAGTGATGCATTTTTAGATTATAAATGCTTTGAAGTGGTCAATCACGTATATGTAGTTTTACACCGCATTCTGTTTTATGGGTTATACTGTGTGACATTTTTTAAAGTTCAAAATAATGATCCAAACAGAATAGAATTAATGCCATTTGTTTACCCTCCAGCATTTCTTTATTACATTATCTGTCTGTCTTTCTCTTCACTAGCTAAACTTCTAATTTCTTTTAAATATTTTCTCTAAAATTGCTGCTCTTTTTGAATTTAACATTCCACTGGCAAATGATTGAAACATAAAATACAGATAATCACTTACTTCTGGAATAAATGTTCTTAGACTCCTAGCATAGGAGGCAAAATAACAATACAGCAAAAGTTAGTTTCTTAAAAATTTTAGTAACCTAAAAGATAAATTTATAACTTGGCAGAGAGCTCAAAATGGGCAATATACCCTCTGTTCCAAAATGAGATCTCTAACTGCACTGCCAACTTTTGAGTCAGATGGCTGTCCTTTTATGCGTTCCACAGTACTGTATTCATTTGCTATAGATCTTTCTTTTTCCTTCATGTGCTACAAGAATTGATAATGCTTCTGGCTCTGATTACTTATGTTCTTTTTCATGCTCAAGCTAGAAAATGTTTAACAGAAGGTAAGAAATATTTTACCTCTCATATAATAGGGAGAACAATGTGTTTTTTTTTTTTATTAGATCATAGCTGTGTACATTAGTATGATCATGGGGCACCATACATTTGGTTCATAGACCATTTGACACATTTTCATCACACTAGTTAACATAGCTTTTGTCACATTTTCTTAGTTATTTTGCTAAGACCTTTGCATTCCACATTTACTAGGATTCACATATACCCTTGTAAGATGCACCGCAGGTGTAATCCCATTAATCCCCCTCCCACCACCTACCTCCCCCCTCCCTCCCCTCCCTTTCCCCCTTCTCCCTATTCTTAGGTTGTAACTGGGTTATAGCTTTCATGTGGAGGTCCTACATTAGTTTCATAATAAGGGTGAGTACATTGGGTACTTTTTCTTCTATTCTTGAGACACTTTACTAAGAAGAATATGTTCCAGCTCCATCCATGTAAACATGAAAGAGGTAAAGTCTCCATCTTTTTTTAAGGCTGCATAATATTCCATGGTGTACATATACCACAATTTATTAATCCATTCGTGGATCGATGGGCACTTGGGCTTTTTCCATGACTTAGCAATTATGAATAGGGCTGCAGTAAATATTCTGATACAAATATCTTTGTTATGATGTGATTTTTGGTCTTCTGGGTATATGCCCCGACAAAGGTTTAATAACCAGAATCCACAGAGAACTCAAACGCATTAGCAAGAAAAGAACAAGGGATCCCATCGCAGGCTGGGCAAGGCACTTGAAGAGAAACTTCTCTGAAGAAGACAGGCGCACAGCCTTCAGACATATGAAAAAATGCTCATCATCTTTAATCATCAGAGAAATGCGAATCAAAACTACTTTGAGATATCATCTAACTCCAGTGAGATTAGCCTATATCACAAAATCCCAAGACCAGAGATGTTGGTGTGGATGTGGAGAAAAGGGAATACTTTTGCACTGCTGGTGGGAATGCAAATTAATACATTCCTTCTGGAAAGAGATATGGAGAATACTCAGAGATCTAAAAATAGATCTGCCATTCAATCCTGGAGAATAATGTGTTAACCATCATTTGTTCTATACTAAACTCTTTGTCCACCCGGCTACAGATCAGTCCCACCAGAGCAGAACTCACCAAACTGTATTCAAATTTCTCTTATAGATGTCATTGACTCTTGGTTTAACCTCTACATATTTTGCAATTGCCTCTAAGTATCCTTTTCTAATCATTTGCATAAAGCATTTTTCAGGTGATTAATTGGTGAAGTGACTATTTTCTTTCAGCACCAGGATTTAATAATTGGTTTTATGGATTGATTGGTTTAAATTAGTTCACTTCAATAAATTTAGTTATAAATTTTTTTTGGTATGAGAAAGAATTGTTTAATGGTCAAGTCAGGGCTTTTGATGTACCTATCTCACAAATAGTGTACATTGTACCTCGTAGGCCACTCTTTCCCTCATCCCCCCTGACTCCAATGTCCATTATAATACTCTGTGTGACCATGCCTACCTATCATCTAGCTCCCACTTATGAACAAGACCACCAAAACAAATACAACAAAACAAAATGAGACTTGATTAAACTAAAAATCTTCTGCACAGCAAAGGACAGTCAACGGAGTAAATAGACAACCTGAAGCATGGAAGAAAACATTCACAAACTATACATCCCAACAAGAACTAATATCTAGAATCTACAAAGAACTCAAACCAGCAGGAAAAAAAAAAAACAAATTTTTATGTGTCTTTTGGTTCCTAAATTAATCTGATTAATTTATTTTTCATCCATCCATCCAGCAGTCATTAATTATTATTTTTTGAGTGAGTCACAATTTGTGTTACTCAGTGTTAATAGAAATTTGTGCATAAAAAGAAGTAAGAGTATATAAAATATACTGAGTGAGAAAAAAACAATGAAACAATTTCATTTTTAGTTCTTCTTATTTAGAAGCTTAGTTTAGTTTCATTTTTGTGATGAAAATGAGCGATGAGAGAATACTTTAGGGTTCTATAAAAGTTTCAGAGAGTTTGGAAGGTGTGAAAAGAAATGATTCTGATTTTAGGAAACAAATGAATGCATAGTTCTTCATAATTTAATCAAAAGCATAAAGTAGAATACTTCTCAAAGTAACATTATAGTTGCTAAGAGTCACCCAGCTATGTAAAGGAAGGTGGTGAGGTAGGAAGATCAGGAATCAGTTATCTTACTGAAACAACTAATGAGCTGCCAAGAACTGTCAGATTTGACTATTTCAGAACTCTGGAGTCTAGGCCAACATGTTCAGTGTCCAGGGAAGTGCTTGATGTAAAAAAAAAGAGGCAGATAAATCTCACAAATATTGACATTTCACATGACATATACAACGCCCTTCCCTGGCCCCATAACAAAACCTATAAGGGCAGTGGCTTCCACTTCTGATGCCGCCTGCTGATGACAGTGCAGGCAATCAATCCTGGTCCTTCAAAAGTCAGGTTGTGTGTTTGAATATGACTGGCATCTTACTATGAGATTAGTAGAGAGACTGGTTATTGTTTCGAACACCTCAGGCTGATGCAACTTCCAGCGAAATAATTTAAAGAAACAGAATTTTTTTATTTTTTAGATGAAAGTACTCAGAGAACTTTCCAGTTAGGTCACCAGCTGAATGAAGGGAAAATAGAACATATGACAGGGAATATAGTTTTTGTAAAAATTATTTAGAAAAGTGACTAAACACGTGGATAACTGGTCTTCAACAAGCAACAATGGCGATACCTGGGAGGAAGGAGAATCTTATTTCCAGAGTTGTCACATTATAATTTAAACATGTATAGTTCTCTAAAAACATTGTAAAGTAAGCCCGACAAACATAAAAGTATATCTCATTTATTAGAAGAAAGATATCCTCAGGACTAATCCCCAAGGAAGTGCAAATATTAGAATTACTAAAAAATATTTTAAATTAACCACATTGAATGTATTTAAAACACTGAGGTATAAAAAAACCAAGAAGGGGAATGATATAGAATATATAAAGATTATTAATAAAGATATAAAAAATATAAAAAGGGACCAAGTATAAATTTGATCCTGGGAAGTCCAATTTCTGAAATAAAAAATTCATTGTAGAGAAAGGATAGTAGGTTTGTGTAGGAAGATGAGATAATTAGATTATTGGAAGATAGGATATTTAAAATTAACCAGTCTGAAGAATGAAAAGAAAAAACAATGCTAAAAAAAAAGTGAACAGTGGTTAAGGGACCTATTAGACATTATCAAGCATACCAACATATTCACGATGGAAGTTGCAAAAATGAAAAAGAAAAAGAGTCAAAAGTGTTTGAAGAAATAATAGTCGAAAGGCCGCAAATTTAACAAAAGATATGAAACTTCACATCCAAGAATTTCTACAATATGGTTCTTTATAATGATTAACCTTTAAATAGTCCACAACCTGCCATATGTTAGGTAAAGTCACTGTATATAATATATCATTTACTAAATCTACTACTAAAAGTTTTTACTGATATTGAACTAAGAAATTTTGAATTTATGTATTACTTTTTACTTTTATATTTTTATAATGTGTTTGGTTTCTATAGCATTGGTTTCATAAAATTGGTTGTATAATATTCTCCTATCTTCATTTTCTTGGAAGATTTGGTGTAATTGATTTTATTTCTTCTTAAACATTTGGTTGAATTCATTAGGAAAGGCATCTTTGCATTGATTGTTGTTTGTGGAAGAATTTAATACATATTTTTTAAGAATAGATATAAGGCTATTCAACTATTATGTTCCTCTGTAAGTGAGCTTTGGTTGTTTATGTTTCACAAGGAACATGCCCATTTCAACTCAGCTGCTTAATGGATTGGCATTTTAATGTCAGTAAGATTTGTAATGTATGCCTTCTTATTTTTTTCTTGATATCAGGCCAGAGTAATTGCACTCATCTTTAAAAAAAATTATCAGACCAAAATATAATTGCATTGATCTTTAAAAAAAATTATCTAGGCCGGGCGTGGTAGCTCACACCTGTAATCCTAGTACTCTGAGCAGCTAAGGTGGGTGGATTGCCCTGAGCTCATGTTCAAGACCAGCCTGAGCCAGAGTGAGACCCCGTCTCGACCCCAAAATAGCCACCCATTGTGGTGGGCACCTGTAGTTCCAGCTACTTGGGAGGCTGAGGCAAGAGAATCGCTTAAGCCCAAGAATTGGTGGTTACTTGTGAGCTATGATGCCACAGCACTCTACTGAGGGCCACAAAGTGAGATTTTGTCTCAATAATAAATAAATAAAGGAGAAAAAGAAAAAGAAAATTTAAAGGATCAGCACCCATAGTACAGTGGTTATGGCGCCACCCAAATGTGGCGGGTTCAAATCCAGCCCAGGCCAGCTAAACAACTGCAACAAAAAAATAGCTAGGTGTTATGGAGGGTGCCTGTAGTCCCAGCTACTTGGGAGGCTGAGGCAAGAGAATCACTTAAGCCCAAGAGTTGGAGGTTGCTGTGAGCTATGACGCTACAGCACTCTACCAAGGGCAACATAATGAGCCTCTGTCTCAAAAAAGAAAAGAAAAAAAAAAACAAACTTCAAACTTAGACGATTGAAAGCCAATTGAAAACAAATTAAAAACAAATTATGTAGCATTGCTTTATTTTCTCTATTATCTCCTCATTTATAATTTCATTGATTTCTGATTTTTTTTTATTCTTTTTTTATTGTTGGGGACTCATGGAGGGTACACAGAAGCAAGTTACATTGATTGCTTTTGTTAGACAAAGACCTTCTTAAATTTGTTTCCCACCCTCAAAAGGTGAACCCTATCCCTTGACCCCCCCAAGCCCTCCCTCCTTCCCTTTCTCAGCTCTCCCCGTCCCCCCACCCCCACTCCCACTGTGTACTAGGACCTTAATTGTCCTCACATCAGAATTGAGTGCATAGGATTCTTACTTCTCAATTCTTGTGATGCTTTACTAAGAATAATATGAGTTTAACTTTTTCTTGATGTATTAATATATCTATAATTAAAATTTTCTTATAAGCACAAATGATATATTTTCCTTTAGCCCTATTTTAATGGTATCATAAAATATTTTTTCCTTTTTTTTTGATTTATTGTTGTAGATTCTCGGAGGGTACAAAAAACCAGGTTACATTGACTGCACTTGTTAGGTAAAGTCCCTATTATAATTGTGTCCTGCCCCCCAAAAGTGTGTCACACACCGTGATCCCCTACTCCCTTTCTTCCTTCCCTCTCTTTGCTCTCCCCTTTCACCACCCCCCACCATGTACTAGGTCATTAATTGTCCTCATTCAGAATTAAATACATGGGATTCATGCGTCTCCATTCTTGCGATGCTTTACTAAAAATAATGCATTCCACTTCCATCCAGGTTAATACAAAAGATATAAATTCTCCATCTTTTTTTTTAGTGAGTGAATAGTATTCTGTGGTATACATATACCACAGCTTGTTAATCCATTCCTGGGTTGGTGGGCATTTAGGCTGTTTCCACATTTTGGCAATTGTAAATTGAGCCATTCTCACTGGAGTTACATGATATCTTGGGGTGGTGTTGATTTGCATTTCTCTAATAATTAGGGACAATGAGCATTTTTTTATATGTTTGTTAGTCATTCTTCTTTAGAGAAAGTTCTATTCCTCTTTCTTGCCCAGTGATATAAGGGATTGTTGGCTTTTTTCATGTTGATTAACTTGAATCTCTGTAGATTTTAGTTATCAAGCTTTCGTCTGTTTCAAAATATACAAATACCCTTTCCCATTGTATAGGTTGTATCATAAAAATTTTAAAATAAATTATATTTTTCAATTAACAATAGTTTCTAAAGTCCCTCAGAATTTCCTATGAGTCATAGGTTATTTGGAAATATGTTATATAATTTAAAATATTTGGTAATTTTTCTTATAATCTTTTTTTGTTTATTTCTACTTTAATTTTGTCGTGGACCAAAATTATGCTTTTAATTCTTTGTTGAAATTACACATAATTGATCAATTTCAATTACTTGTTTTACGTTCCATAATTAATTCTTCTCCCATAAAGAAATAAACAGATACAATTTAAATGATTAAAAATATCCTTGAGCTCTAAGTATGATTTTGCCTTTTACTTATATATGTAAGTTTTAAGACCTCACACATATAATAGCTCCTTAATATAAAATATGAGTCCTCATCCTCCCTTCAATCTTTCTATAAGCCCTCCTTCAATTAGAGGTGTTCTATGTTCTGTGATATTGTCCATGATATGCAACCTGGTGACATGTGAAATGCATGGGTTTTTCTCTGAAGAAGTGGTATAATTAGACTGCTGTACCCAAATTTTGCTTTTGAGGAAGACTATACAGTCAGCTGGTATATACAGTATATATATATATATAACATGTGCTCAGTACATTGCACTTAATGTGCACATTTTGTGTCATTTTATGTCTTGGGTTCCCCTGCTAGCCATAAAGAACATTTTCTCTGTTTGCATCTGACGTCATTAGGCTTCTTCACAAATGGTCAACAAAAGTCTTAGCTTAACAGGATACATCGTGACCACATTTGTTTTTAAAACGCAGAAAACTAATGATCTTTTTGTGAATGGGATGGTAAGTTTGAGTTACTCTTTTATAATAAGATGTAAATTTGAAAGAATAGCAATGTCGATTAAATATGTTAGCATGCAAAATAATATAATGAAGCACAAAGTCCATGTTTCTTACTATAAAAATATTTCAAATATTTAGAAATATTTCTTAAGCGTATTAAGAAATGAAACTTAGGAGAATATACACACTCTTCTTAAATTTTTTTAATTTAGTGTTAAAATTTGAATTCATCTCGCCTTTAAAAAATTTACATAGTAAGGGGACAGTAAAAGATTTTATGCAGGGAGTAATTTGCTTATATTTGTAACCTGGAAAATAACAAAAATAATACTATAATAGCAACAACAATTTAATTCTGACAGCAATTAATCATGGATTGAGAATGACCAAAATAGTATGGAGAGAATCTCAGGAGGCTATTTCATTGAGTCAATAAAAAAGATACAGAGAAATTTAACTGTAACAGTTGAAAGCATAAATAAAAGGAAACAACTCTGAGAAATATGTAGACAATACAATAGAGAACCATTTGCCATATACGTAACAAAGTTTTTCATCTTAACTCAGGTGGAATGAATAGATTAAATTTTAAGAACATTGCACTAAGTGAAATAAGCCAATTACAAAAGATAAATACTCTATAATTCCACAAGTTCCAAGATCAGTCAAATTCAGAGACAGAAAGTGGGTTTCAGGGATTAGAGGAGATATGATGGGGAGTAATGATTTAATAGGTATAGTTTCCATTTTGCAAGATTAAAAGATTTCTAGTGATGGATGTTGATTATGGTTGCACAGCTATATGAGTGTACCATCCACCTGAGTTGTTAAGGTGAAAAACTTCGTTATGTATATTTTAGCATAAGGAAATTGTTTTATTTAAAAAAAAAGAAAAAATAGACTACAAATATGTAATAGCAAGTTTAAAAATAATATTTTCAATCAATAAATATTCTTTAAATAACAAGTGTTTTAGTTTTAGAGAACCGGAGGTGCATTTTTTCATTGAGACAATACCTAAGTATAATAAGAAATACAGAGATATGGGAAGGAGACAGAAAAGGCATCTTGCGGATGATTTGATTTCTTTGAAGTACAAGGTGAAATTATCTCTTAGGCTTAGGACAAGAGAGATATAGTTTTCAGAAAAGTTAATAATTAAGCACAGAAGAAGAAAGACCTTAAGCATACAAAAGTCTACAAATAAAATGTGACTACCTATTATAGTAGGTGATAATATATTTTATAAATAAAATAATGGAGTGAATAGACTACAATTTTAAAGTTACCAATAAATAAATTGCACTTTCTCTTTTAGACATCTGAAAAAGAAAAGACTTATTAGCAGATGTAGATAAGAAAAGTTCTGTGATTCTTTCCCTTTGTGAAAAGCAGATGGTGAATACCACTAGTTAAAGGAACAATCCATGAGAGATAATCAGACACCTAGAATGTTAGTGGAACATAGAAAGAGTTATTATCACCCTGATATCTCAGAGTTACAAATTGGAGAAAACTCTAAATAGGGAAAGGAGTAGCAATTTCTCTTTCCAGTGTAATTTGCTGATAGCCGCATAATAAATAAGTGCATACCATCTGTGTAGAGATTTTTAACACAGCATTTAACAGGCTCTGCCAATATATTTGTTACACCTATCACTCAAGTATTAGGAAAGAGAAGGAATAGATTGAGCTTGAGGACTTTTGATTTTAAATGTGGTAAAACATTGCAAAAGCAAATTAGGGGCCAAATATTATGGGGACTATAACGGTGTGTCGTACACATTAGCTTGGTTGGACCATGGTACATAGTTTTAGTTAAACACATCTAGATATTACTGTGAAGGTATTTTTTATGACATAATTAACATTTAAATTAGTAGGCTTTTATTATAGCCTAGCTGATTACTATCCATGATGTGAGTGAAGTTCTTCTAATCAGTTGAAGGCATTGAGGGAAATGATTATGGTCCCTTAAAGAAAAAGAAGTTATCCAAGGGAAAAGACTGAGGTCCTTTGAAGAAGGAACTATGCCTCTGGATATCTTTCAAACTGAACATTGCAAATCTCATTTTCTCTGGTCTGTAGTCTGCTAGTGTGCCAATTCCTTAAAATCTCTCTCCCTCCCCCAACCCTCTGTATATAAAATGTATATATGTACATGTGCATACGTATGTGTATATATGTTTTATTGGCTATTTTACTGGAATATTCTAACACAAGGACCTAAAGTAATAACACAAATAATGATGTAAAATTCTAACATAAAAAGGAGGAAATTAAACTTTGATTAAATAAAAAGATGAACACTAGTCCTAATAACAAAATATCTTCAGTTAAACTATATAAAGCAATATTTGCCAACAGTAGTCCCCTGAGATATTGCTCAAACAAACAAAAACAGCAAAAAAGATTTTAAAAAACAAGAGTCTAGAGTATTGAACAGCCTTCACATCAGATTTGTAATGTATTATAAGATAACATAAGAGTAGGAAATTTTCCAATAAATACAATTGTTTGACCTTAATTATCTCCTTCTGTAAAGGCAAACGTAGGGTTTCTCATTTCACTATCAAATTCTTTATGATGTGCATGTCTGTGGGTCTT
Organism: Nycticebus coucang; assembly: GCF_027406575.1. Taxonomy (NCBI): domain Eukaryota; kingdom Metazoa; phylum Chordata; class Mammalia; order Primates; family Lorisidae; genus Nycticebus; species Nycticebus coucang. The sequence continues at coordinate 81,302,166 of NC_069786.1, forward strand.
CAGTAATTGCTGATGTGAATCACTGAATAGAATTAAGAAGAAAAGGAGCATCCTCCTCCTGGGTGGCTTAAGATCAAGGTGCCAAAAAGGTTGGTTTCTCTGATTGCTTCTCTCCCTAACGTGCAGACACCTTCCTTTCTCTGTGTCCTCACATGGCCTTTTTCCTTGTGCATGCACATTGCTGGTGCCTCCTCCTGTTCTTAAGGAACTGGTTCTGCTGAATTATAACCTCACCCTTATAATCACATTTGACCTCGATTGCCTCTTTAAATGCCCTATCCCCAAATACAGTCACATTAGTGGTTAGAGTTTAACCTACGTCAATTTTGAAGGGAGAAAATGCAGTCCATAACAAAGAGTGATATTCTTTCTGCTCTAATTTGTTTATTCATATTGATTAAACTGGTGAATTGTATATAGCTAGATTGTAAGCATTCAGATAACTTTTTTACATAATTAAAATGACATGGTAAGGCGGCGCCTGTGGCTCAGTGAGTAGGGCACCGGCCCCATATACCGAGGGTGGAAGGTTCAAACCCAGCCCCTGCCAAACTGCAACCAAAAAATAGCCGGGCGTTGTGGCAGGCGCCTGTAGTCCCAGCTACTCGGGAGGCTGAGGCAGGAGAATCGCTTAAGCCCAGGAGTTGGAGGTTGCTGTGAGCCGTGTGACGCCACGGCACTCTACCCGAGGGCGGTACAGTGAGACTCTGTCTCTACAAAAAAAAAAACAATGACATGATAAAGTACCTATGCATTATAATCCTTGACAAATACAAAGTACCCATTTAACATTCAATAAATATAATATGTCTCAGGAAAATAAAATTCTTCCTTATATACCACAATGCTATTTCTTAATCAGCTCAATGGATAAAGTATCAAAATGGGCAGTTTTCTCAAATCTATCCCTTTTGAAAGTGCATGTTTTTCACTTTCTGTGCTTATAGAGAATGGACTATTTAATGTCTTTCTCACTTTATAAGGTAATATGACATTTGGTTTGTGTTTATTTTTCTTTCCTTTCTATTTTTTTCTGAGGTAGGAATATAATCAGAGACTTGTATTCCCAGGGAAGTGAAATCCACCAAGTGTTTCTCTCATTTACCAGGGAACATGTTCAAATTATAACCATTCCAGAGATTTCTTGCATTTTAATGAGAAATTTCTATAAATTACCACTAAACTATATGAATTTTAGACCTAACATGAACATAACTGGAGTCCATGACTTCACACAATGTTTAAACTGTTAAAGATGGCCAAGTTAATTCAGTTGTCTAGGAAATGAATTTTAAAAATTATGCAAGCAAAACTAGGAAAAGACTCAAAAAAGAGAACTACAGACCAATTAATGAATATTGATGCAAAAATACTCAGGAAAATTTTAGCTAATAGATTGCAGGTACAAAAATAAATCATATATCATTATCAAGTAGGCTTCATCCCAAGGATGCAAGGCTGGTTTAACATAAGCAAATCCATAAATGTAATTCACCGTATCAATAGAAGCAAAAACAAAGACCATATCATCCTTTCAATAGATGTAGAAAAAAGCATTTGATAAATTTCAGCAAGAGCACTTAAGAATATAGGCATACAATGTTTTCTGAAACTGAAGCTATCTACAACAAACCCACAGCAAATATCATACTGAATGGAGTAAAACTTAAAGCTTTTCTACTTAGATCTTTCACCAGAGAAGTATGTTCTCTATTGCCACTACTATTCAACATCCTTCTGGAAGTTCTGGCCAATGCAATCAGGCAAGAGACAGATATAAAGAGCATCCAAATGTGGGCAGAAAAGGTCAAAATCTTGCTCTTGGCTGATAATTTGACCTTATACTTAAAGAACCGCAGAGACTCAACCACAAGTCTCTTGGAATTGATTAAGAAATACAGTAATGTCTCGGGATATAAAATCAATGTCCACAAATCTGTAGCCTTTGTATATGCCAATAATAGCCAAAGCGAGAAGCTAATCAATGACACAATTCCCTTCACAGTAGCTTCAAAGAAAAGAAAATACCTAGGTATATACCTACCAAAGGGGTGAAAGACTTCTACAAAGAGAATTATGAAGCCCTAAGTAAAGAAATAGCAGAAGACATTAACGAATGGAAGAACATACCGTGCTCTTGGCTGGGAAGAATCAACATTTTTAAAATGTCTATTTGCTCAACAATTTGTAAAACAACAGTTAAAATAATCTACAGATTCAATGCAATTCCCATTAAAATACTAATATAATTTGAAGAATTGAAAAAAATAGTTCTTCATTTTGTAAGGAACCAGAAAAAAAAAAAAAGCCCTGTCTAGCCAAGGTAATTTTTACTAATACAAACAAATCTTGAGGTATCACTCTACCAGACTTTAGGCTATATTACAAGTCCACAGTGGTCAAAACAGCATGCTATTAGCACAAAAATAGACAGAAACATATAGAACAGAATAGAAAACCAAGAGATGAAATCAGCTTCTTACAGTCATCTGATCTTTGGTAAACCAAAAAAAAGCATACATCTGGGACAAAAATCCCTATTCAATAAATGGTGCTGGGAGAACTGGATATCCATGTATCAGAGACTGATATTGGACCCACACCTTTCACCACTTACAAAAGTTGATTCAGATGGATAAAAATTTAAATCTAAGACATGAAACAATAAAAATCCTAGAAAAAAAGTATGGGAAAAACTCTTGAGAATGTTGGCCTAGGGAAATATTTTCTTAAGAAGACTTCAGTGGTAATTGCAACAACAACAAAAATAAACAAATGGGACTTAATTAAACTGAAAAGCTTCTGCACAGCTAAGGACTTAACAATTAAAGCAAATAGACAACCTTCAGAGTTGGAAAAGATATTTGCATGTTACAAATCTGACAAAGGCTTGATAACTAGGATCTATGGAGAATAAATTCAAGTTAATCACAACAAAATGAACAAACAATCACATCTATCACAGGGCAAGAGATGTGAACTAAACATTCTCTGAGGAAAACAGAGAAATGTCTAACAAACACATGAAAAAAATACTGATCATTCCTAATCATCAGAGAAATTCAAATCAAAACCACTCTGAGATATTAGCTAACCCCAGTTAAAATAGCACAGATCACAAAGTCCCAAAGTGGCAGGTGCTGGCGCAGATGTGGAGAGAGGGGAACACTTTTACACAGCTGGTGGGGCTGCAAACTAATACAGCCTCTATGTTAAGATGTATGGAGAACCCTCAAGAACTCAAATGAGACCCCCCATTTGTTTCCACAGTCCCATTACTAGGCATCTACCCAGAAGAAAAAAACATCATTTTATCATAAGGACATTTGCACTGGATTCTTTATTGCAGTTAAATTTACAGTCATCAAGATGTGAAAACAATCTAAATGCCCATGAGCCCAGGAATGGATTAACAACTGTGGTATATGTATGCCATGAAACCCTATTCTGCCATAAAAAAGATGGGGACTTTACGTCTTTTGTATTAACCCGGATGGAGTTGAAACACATTCTTATTAGTAAAGAATCACAAGAATGGAAAAGCAAGTATCTGAGTATCTACTATATTAGATATACTCAATACTAATGTGAAGTCAGTAGATGATCTAATGCATGCCCACAAAAGAGAAAAACTCAATTTGATTCAAATTGTGGGGAGGAGTCAGAGGGGAGCAGGGGAGAAGGAGCACAGAAGGGAATTGATGTGCTTCCACTTAATGAGCACAATATAGGAGCACATGGCACACTTCTTGGATGCAGGACACAACTACAAGATGAACTCTGTCTAACAAATGCAAATATTGTTATCTAGTTGTTTGTACCCTCCCCACATTAACCTGAAATTAAAAAAAAAAAATTATGCAAACAATGCACTTCCATTGCACCTTAACTCCCCAAAAGCTCATCTGTGTAATACAATTAATTTGCCAATGTAAACATTTAAATTAATTTAATGATTATTAAAACAGTTGTTTTCCAAAGTGATTCAGGATCGGTATTATCAACATCACTGAATCCCCAACAATAAAAAAAAAAAAAACTTGTAAAAAAAAAATTAAATTAAATTAAAAAAAATGTAAATTCTTGGAACTCACCACCAGTCCTTCTGAATCACAAAGTCTGAAAGTGAGATCCACCAATGTGTGCCTTCACATGCTATCCAGGTCATTCTGATGAACATTCAAGTGATTCCTAAATGATTATGACTTTTCTCTTCCACTTTTCTGAGTTTTAGTTGCAATTATTTCCTGTAGTGAAAGTGGAAGTACCCTATTAAAGGATCTTTTTTCTTTCTTTTCTTTTTCTAATGGAACATTTCTAAAAATATGCTTCAATGGGAAATCAGACCAGCCAGTTCTATGAACTCATATTAATAAACATGCATAAAGTTTTCAAAATAGTATTAAAGAGACAAGTTTTGTCTAACTCAGTATGTCTTAAACATGTTTGACCGTAAAGCCTTTTCCTCTTCAGATAACGTCTATTAACTTCATAATGGTCAAATGTTTTCTTTGGAGAATTATCTACTCTCCTTTCCTTGTGTACAGTCCCTCGAGCCGCCAGTCAAGGAAGAACAAGGAGATTCATGAGACACTTGAACCAATTGCACTGTAGTCCTGGCAATTTGTATCTTGAGCCAAATAAGACAGGAATGTAAATTAGACATAGCTGATTCATTCTTTTACTCAGTTTGTGTCCCCAGGTGACCAAAAATAAAATCTTTTATCAGAAAAATAAAACATTTTATCACTTACAAATTAACAAACAATAAAATGTTCTCTTAAATTATGTCCAAATTTTTAGTGCTTCCTAGGATATCATATATACACAGGACTATCTCCTGCTCTTTCTGGGATGTGACTGTTGTTAACCTTTTATGATTTATAAACAGTACCATATTGTTTCAAGTGATTACTTTTAAAAGCTCTACTAAACAGAATTTTCTTAGATTACTTGTAATCAAAGGAAATTAATTAATATAAGACTACAGAATAATGAGTTTAAGCCACAGACCCTCAGGAAACTATATAACTATCTATGAGTTCCTTTTCCCAAGAAGGAGCCAGAGCTAAGGAACTATTTATTTTTTCCTCTATTCTGTCAGGAGAACTATTTATTTTTTCCTCTATTCTGTCAGGAGATATTATCTACAAATAGTATATAAAAGCAAACTGACTAGTTGTGTTTTGCCTGTGGTCACCTTCAGCTATAAATGACATAAATGGTAGATAACAATTGGATGGTAGTATGGCTAGTGACTCAAACAATTAAATTCATTGTTTACTGCTTAATGGGAAAGAATGGAAAGGTAAAATATTAAAATTTTGTGTCATGTCACAAACTAAATCTAAATCTAGTTTTTTTTTTAACCGTAGTTCAAAAATCTCTATTTGCAAGCCATGTATCCGATAAGGGGTTGATATCCAAAATCTATAAGACATTCCCAGCTTAATAGCAAAACCCAAATAACCTGATTTTAAAACGGGCAAAAGATATGATTGTACGACTTTACTCCAGCCTGGGTGACCTGTCTCTAAAATAAATACATACATACATATTATACATACATACATATGTACGTACGAACTTTGCTAAGTGGGGAAAAAGTTTGTGATTTTTGAGGGTGGGGGTGTTTGTTGTTTGTTTTGGAAACAGAGTCTTAGTCTGTTTTCCAGGCTGTATGTCCTGGCATCAGCCTAGCTCACAGAAACCTCAAACTCCTGAGTTCAAGCATCTTCCTTTCTCAGGCTCATGAGAAACTGGGCCCACAGATGCCCCAAATTTGAGACCATAGGAGCTCGCCACAACGCCTAGCTAATGTTTCTACTTTTAGGAGGCACAAAGCTTCCTTCTTGCTCAGGCTGGTCTGTAACTCCCCAGCTCAAGTGATCCTCCCGCCTCAGCCTCCCAGAGCGCTAGGATTACAGATGTGAGCTGCTGCACTTGGCCTACAAAATGGAGAAAATATTTGAATATGCCTTTCTCCAAACAAAACAGGGATTGCCAGCAGGTAACTAATCACTAATCATCAGGGAAAACAAACTAAAACCATAATGCAGTATCATCTTGCATTGTTAGGATGGCCAGATGATTGGAGAACTAGTATAAAAGATAAAAACAAACAAACTAACACATACTAACAAAAATAGAAAATAGCACATGTTGACGAGGATGTGAAAAAACTGGAATCCTTGTGTGTGTTGGGAGAAACGTAAAATCCTACAGTTTCTATGGAAAACCGTGGAGGCTCCTTAAAATATGAAAACGAGAACTTCCATATGACCCACCAATCCCATTTCTGGCTATTTATCCCCCTAAAATTGAAATAAGAATCTTGAAGAGATAATCTGTTTCTCACGTTCATTGCAGCATTATTCACAGTAGCCAAAAGGTAGAAACAACCCAATTATCTGTCAATAGATATAGAAAATATAGTACATACATTCAATGCAATATTATTTGGTCAAAAAGGGGAAGAAATCCTGATGTATGTTATAATATGGTTGACTCTTAAGGAAATTATGTGAGTAGCTTAGCTGTATGAGTTGAAATACTGAGTTATTGTACTTACTGAGGTATCTAAACTTAATAAGCACAGAAAGCAGAATGAAAAGTCGTTGCCAGTGGCTGAGGGTTGGAGAAAGAAATGTGGAGCTGTCAGGCAAGATAAAACAGTAGTATAGATCTGATGTACAACATTGTGGTCCTAGTTTGCAATACTTCACTGTACACTTAAAAAAATTGAAAGTAAATCTCATATATGTTTTTAATCATCACAAGAGAAATATTCACTACATGTGGTTAAAATAATAAGATTGACTATACATTTTAAAGTATTATTTAGTTCTTAACATTTTTTCTTCTTTGTGCTGAAAGAATTTGTTATGAGTTAACCAGTACTACAAAAAAAACCCCAAAAGGTTAAAGGATGTTTTTCAATCAGAAGAAAAATGACAACGAATGGGATATTAAACAAATGGGATGCCAGAAATAATAAATATGTGGTTGAGTCAAAGATAGTTTTCTGATTATTTTCTTCAAGATAATATATAAAATGGTGTATTTTATACAAATACATCGAGATTTTTATAACATTTGCACATGTAAAATTTATTATAATCCTGCACATGGTACAAGTATCTAAATTAGCATTCCACACATTGATTTGTAATTATTTCTCTAAGCGTTTTTAGTACTTCATTCCAGAAGAGAGTGAACTCCCCGAATTTTGCCATGTGTAATATGAACTTTTGCCCACATTTTTGAGGGAACAATAAGGATATGCATTATAGCTGGGCCATAATGTGTTATTTCCATATTTATGTACATGTAAATAAATGTCTTTAATTCTTTGTTATGCTTATGCATTAAAAGTATAACTCTAGAAAACAATAACATAATAGTATGTCACATAATACCCTGGAATATGGGCATCTCAACATCTGTGAAACCTGCTGGGCTAACCAGCTATCTTCAACGTCTTGATGTTTCAGTAAACAAGTCCTTTAAGGCCCTAATAAAGAAATCATGGAGGTCATGGATATAGTCAGCTGGTGATAATTTAACACCTTCAGGCAGAATCAAAAAAGCTTCCATCACCCTGGTTTGTGAATGGACCCTAAGATGAAAGAGTGATGTCAAGAAGAAAGTGGTTGTGAAATTGTTTAAAAATGTGGCATCAGCAATGGTGTGGATGAAACTGAGAATGAAGAAATTTACTGGGATGAGGAAAAGGACTCTTCAGAAGACACTGGAAATGTAGAAATTGACAGCAAGATGGAGCTCTTAGTGTTCAATGGTGCATAAACATTGTTTACTTGTTACTGGTGCATAAAATTCCTTCTATCTGTTTTTGTGTTTTGTAATAATTTATTACATAAAATTTTTTGTATAATAATATGTTAAAAATAAATGTGATAATTCATTTATAATAAAAAACCAAATACATAAATATAAACAAATGAATCCCCAATAATAAAAAAAGAAAAAAAGAATGGAAGTAGAAAAAAATACAAAAAGTTGAATTAAAATTTAAAATGAGAAATATTTTCCTAAAAGTTTGGGAACATGGATGTACATTATACACAGGAGTTCTACATACATGGAAAAATGTGGTACTCTGTGGGCAAAAGGGTATGTTTTTAATTTACTCCTTAATTCTCTCAATTAAGAGTAGATTCTTATTCATGTACTTTTTGTTAATATTTGCATTTATTTATATATTCATTTTTAAATTGACAAATTGTACTTATCATATACAACATAAAGTTTTAAGTATACATACATACATCTAACTATTAATAATTAACATATACGTTATCTAACATAACTATCATATTTATGGTAATAATATATCCATTCCCTTAGCAATTTTCATGATACAGTATGTTATTAACTTGAGTAACCATGTTGTACACTAGATCTTTTGAACTTATTCCTCCAATTTATTTGAACGTTTGTACACTTTGACCAACATCTCTCCAAACCTCTGTCAAATCACTCCAGCCTCTGATTACTACAATTCTGGCCTCTATTTCTATGAGACCAATTTTTTTAGATTCCATAGATGAGTAATATGAATCATATATTCTTACATAATTATTGAGTGAATAAATTAAATTATAGGTCTCAACAAAATGGGAAGATTGCTTGAGGCCAAGAGTTCAAGACCAGCCTGGGCAATAGACCTAGACGTCATCTCTTTATATACAAAATACCATTTTAAAAATATTATTTCTTTTTTGTGTGTGTGTGCGGTTTTTGGCTAGGGCTGGTTTTGAACCCGCCACCTCCAGCATATGGGGTCGGCGCCCTACTCCTTTGAGTCACTTTTTTTACATCAAAGCTACTACTGTATTTCAAAGTTAGAAAATTTAAATTTAAATTTCTTAAAGGTTATAAAGTGGGTAATAAAAAGAGTTATTATATTTAAGAAATACATTGTATGTACAGTCAATCGTCTTGAACTAGTACCTTTACACTGTTTCACTTTATTGATGTAGATAGTATTCATCTCATATACCTTCACATTTGCCATATGAAACTTAATGAATAACCGCTCTTTTTAATATGAAATGCTTCTATATTTGCAAATTATCTTTTAGGCTTTCTCTATTTCTTGTAAGAAACCAATGATCAATGTAGCAAAATTATTTTTGATACATAAAAGTTTTTGTGCAAGAGAAAAATAGTGTGTACTAAAGTATATTTTTTAAGAAGTATAAGATTCTGAGATGTAGTGGTAACTTGAAACTAATAAACTAATTCCATTTATACCATTATTTCAAACACTAAAACTGTGCTTCCTATTTCTGATATAAGTCATTTGTTTATAATTAGGATTTTAAATAATGTTACTTAAAAATATTAAGAATGGTTAATAATGTAAAGTATATCCATTTTTCATTTCAAAATTACCAAGATCAAGAATGATTCAAAACTGAAATCAGGAGCTAAAGTGTCTAAAGTCACAAATAGATTAAAATAATGACGACAGAATTTAATTTCCTTTTATGCATCTTCTTTGAAACTCTAATAAAGTACATCTGAAGGTTGTAGGTTGAAGATATATCCTAGGGCAGTGGTATTGCAATTAAATTTATGGTGAATTGCTTTGCAAATACCTCTAGGCATTTGAAATGTCTAATTAGAGATTTGTTTAACTATTATGAATTTTGGAATAGTCACCCACTCATTAGGTTTACTAGCCAACGAACACAGTGGCCACTTGAGCAATTTTTAGTTCTATTTCCAAAAAAAAATGACTCTCTGTAAAGTAATTAAGATAATGATGGCATCTTTAGCAACAAAACCAGACCATGCTATCAGCAGCTAAATTTTTAATTACTTTTCATCCTTGTTCATACTTGCTCTTATAATAAATTTGTGTTAAAATTGCACCCAAAGCATATGTACATTTTAATGTCCACTCATCTGTAGCAGACAAATAGTATTTTAAATTACAGGTTGAGTATGGTTATTATAGGAATTTTTGGAAATTTTCTTATCCCCGTGGGTATGCATTCAATACACAACACTTCGCGCTCTCTTCCAGCTTTAAAAAAAGTTTGCAGTCTAGTTGGTAAGATAAACTTTTAAAAGTAACAGGAATGTAATGCGGTAATGGTTTCTGAAGCAGCCCATACAGGGAGCTCTGAGAACACAAGCACAAACCACACACCAGGGGTCATCAGGGAAACTTCCAAAACCAATAGTAATTAAGCTGTAGCTTAAAAGTTGTATAGATTCTAATTGAGCAAAGGACTGGAAAAAGCGGGATAATGATGGTAATGGAATAGTTCTATGTCTTGAATATGGTGGTGATTACATAAATACATGATATAAAATTGCATAGAGTATTCTCAAAGCACACATATACACATATAAGCACATGTACATTCCATGGAAGCTGAATAAATTATGAGAATTATAACAGTTTCTATTTGCTAATTTTGATATTGTACTGTAGTTATTATGTGAGATGTTTTCATTGAAAGAACCTGGGCAATAGGTTCATGGCTAATAGGCTTCTCTGTATTACGTTTATACCTTCTTCTGAATCTATAATTATTTCACAACAATTGTTTTTTAAAAAAATATGAAAGTTAGATTTATGGAAAAAACTAATAAAGATAACATATGGAAAGATATAACAATTTTAAATAATTTTTAAATAGATAGAAGTGAAAAGAGACATGACTGACGAAGGTGGATTGTCATTAAGATCAATAAGCACTATATAGCATGCTAAGAAATTCGGATTTTACATCAAAATTATGTATGTGACATTTATATGGGGAATGGAAGCAAATAATCAGATATAAACTTATCTGAAAAATAATAATTGGAGATATTATTATATGATAAATAAGATAAGGTTAATTTTTGAGTTTTCTTTCTTGTTTATTTCAGAATATTATGAGGGTACAGATATTTTGGCTACCTGTATCGATTTTGTGCAGTTTGCGTCAAAGTTATATGCAAGCACCACGTGTTCTATTAAATTGTTTTTGTGTTTTTTTAAACAATAATTTTGTCTTTGGTAAATGGCATCTCTCTGATCATTTTTAAAGTTTTGAATTAAATATCGTAAGTGTAGCTCAGGTTCAGTGGCTCATACCCATAAACCCAGTACTTTGGGAACCCAAGGTGGGAAGATTGCTTGAGGCCAAGAGTTCAAGACCATCCTGGGCAATAGACCTAGATGTCATCTCTTTAAAAAAAAAACACCAAAATTAGCACAGTGTGGTGGTGCTTGTCCATGGTTCCAACTACTCAGGAATGGCTTTTGGAGGTTGAGGATTGCTTGAGGCCAGAAATGTGCAACTCTGGTGAGCTATGGAAGGATCATCACATTGCAGCCTGGGTCTCAGAGTGAGACTCTGTTTCTAAAAAGTAAAAATAAAAATTCAACTAAAAATGGTAAGGATAATTCAAAAACTTCCAAATTACTTATAAGAATGCGAGAATTAAGAGAAAAAATATAAAAACTCAAAACTATGAAATATCTGTTATTTACATTTAAAATAAATCCTCTTTGGAGGGTTACTATAAAATAACATTTTAGCCATGATTTTTATACATTTTAAATTTAAACATGCTTTTTATCAAAAGTTAATTTTTCCCCTGGACTATTGGAGCCTTCTCATTGCATTAAGATCATTCCTTATATGCCAATTAGATTATAAGCTAGTTTAATATTAATTTGCCTTTAGAACAAATCGTTTCGAATTAGTGTAAGAGCAAGATCATTATTGATTCTTAGTTAAAAAGCATATAGAGCATATTAAATACAGAAAAATGAACAAGAATCAATACTCCAGAAATAATTAAAGGTATGAATTTACAAAAGAAATAAACAGTAAAGACATGATAATTTATCTCTGGTGGAGCAGTAAAGTCTGTGATTTTCATTTAGTAAAAGGAAAACCTGCAGGGAGTAAAATCTGAAGGAAGCTGCTGTTTCAGCTTCTCAATGCTTAAATAATGATGACCTAAGTAGAAAAATTAGAACGATTCTGACCAGCAGCCAGTAGCATGTTCCGACTCTAATTTAGACTAAATGCCTCTTGACTCCAGTGGGGAGCCATAAGTTCAGGGAGGTCTCGAGTGTTTGGAGGAGTTTGAATAAGAAGACTGTGACTTGGAAGTAGCAGAGAAAGATAAGTAAAACCATGATGGTAAGAATTTTAATGAGATTGAATTGTGAACATATTAAATACATTAAAACCTGAGGTATTTTTATTATGTAGAAAGTAGAAGATATTTGTTTACTAGTTGCTAGGAGCTTAAGTTAATACTATTATAAAGTGTTCTAAACTCTTTAACTCATATAAAAGGAAATGTCTTTATTTTTATGTTAAATAAATTATTTGTAGACTATAGTTTGGAGATAATTATTAAAACACCTAGGAAGCTTGCCTCCATTTCAGTCTCATACAAAAAGGATAGTGACTTCATATGTAGAATAATGAAAAGTTAATTATTCTTGAACTTCTTATTTTTACTTCTTATTCTTAACTTCTTATTTAAAATTAGATGTCTCTATATATAGACAAGCACCACATGTTCGATTAAATTGTTTTTGTGTTTATATATACATGTGTGTGTTTACATATATACATATAATGTACATATGCATAGAGTCAGCCTCTCTATCCTAGCTATGATTAATTGCAGTCCACTCACTTGAGTGTCTTCCCACTGAGACCGAGTAAAGCATGGAACAAGGTGTTGATTGCACACCTGAAAGAACTTTTCAACCTATAAGGTCCTGCTAGAATGCGTCATGGTCACAGCCACTGGGATCAATGCCACCTAAGTGGACAAGCAGGGAAGCTAGTACTGGTAAAGCACTAGGAACTTCGTCCTTGTCAGCAAGAAGATTCTGTTTATACAATTCTCTTTGTTGAAAGTGGCACAATCGTCATTTTTACTGACAGAAGCATAATTTAGATGGGTAAAGTTACCACATATACTCACTGTATAATTGGAACCAACTGATGAGTACATAGGGAAATAAAACTCAGTAGGAATCAAACAGCAAGGATAGGGGTGAGGGAATGGACAAAGACCTACTTAATAGATACAGTGAACACCATTTGGGTGAAGGGCACACTTTCAGTCCTCATTCAAGCATTACAAAAGCAGCACATGTAACCAAAAAGATTGTGCCTTTGAAATAAAAAAAAAAAAGTCCTTACAGAATGACAAATGAGCAAAGAGAATACATCACAATTGTTGCATATTTCCATTAACCTTAAAAAGTTTCAAGAAACTGATTTTGTGTTTGAGCACCAGAATATAGGGGTTTTAATTACAAGACGACTCTATTAGGGGCTTTAAAAAACTTGCAAGGTTACATGCTTCTCCTTAGGCCAGGGACTGACATCAGCACTTTCCAAGACTGTCAGCCCTTAGGAAGAAACAGGACTGCAATGAGAGGGAATGAACTAGTTATAAGAGAGTAACAGAAATCCGGAAAACAAGGCAAAAGCAAGTGTGAGAAGTTGGAGAACTAAGCAGGGATACAATAAAAAGAAAAAACAATTGCATTCATTATTTTCAATATCTCATTTGCAATCTTCTCATTTTTAGATTTTTTTATCATGCCCGTAATAATAATTTTAAAAATTGGACTTTTTAAAAAGACTTTGGTCAAAGTAACAGCAAACATATTTAGAGGAATTATCTGTTGCTAACCTACCATAGATGACAAACATACCAAGTAGCATTTTGTTTATTGCATATATTAATTCCTTTTTTTTCCTACTTAAAGGAGTGGCTTTTTTAGGTCTCCTCAAGAACACGAGGCACAACATTATGAAACAAAACAAACTTTGTACCTTGCTTAGAAAATATATTAGAAGCAAATCAATGCTTCTAATATGGGGTGGGTATGTGGTGGGTACAGCAGATTGCTTACCCAAAAGCTAATCTCCTCTCTTCAATATTACTAAAAGACCTAAGTTTGTTCAAACGTTGTGCTGTTGTGTGTTTTAAAAGAGGCTGAGCCCCACTGTGACCACCAGAGGTGAAGCTGGTGGGTAAGCAATTGTGGTATTTCATTACCTTTGGCAAAGACTGGTTTAGTAAAGGACATTTGGGAAATTGTGACCAATGAACCCGGGAGGAAGTCTCACAGTTGGCTTTTAGGGGAAAGTCTGCCTTGATCTACAAAAAGGAATTGAGGAAAGGTGATATCCTCTTCCCTTCTTTCAGTTTTGGGACATTATTGTGAGACGATGTGATAGTTGGAGCCACTGCAACAATCTTGGAACCCAATTTGCACAGTTTTCACACTGAAACATCTATCTCTATCTCAAAAGATTAAATGAAAAATAGTCTAATGAAACCAATTCCGTTAACCACCTCAAGAACACTGCAGAATAGGTAGAATTATTATTCTTGCTCTTAGATCAATATCTTGCTTCCCACTGCTCTGAAGTAATACAAATAGAACTCTAGACGTCCACTCACATACACATGCCAACTTCATCGGCGGCGGCTTACAAATCTTACCTTCTCTTCAACTCTCAACGCCCCTATAAAAACCAGATCTTTCCACCTGTGACTAAGACTTGGCATATTAGTAGTCCTATCCTTTCTTTTCTACAGCCTCACTGCTCTACTGGAACATTTTCCGTGGAAAACAACCATGCTGTTCTTTTTCCTCATGTTTATTATTTGGCAAAATACTATTCCATTTATTTATTCTTATTTGAAGCAAAACTCAATCAAGGTCACAGTATCTACTCCTTTTATCCTTTCTCTCTTAAACCCCCGTGATCTGCCTCTTAATCTCCCTGCACCAAATTGTTCTTTTGTTCCCATTCTGAAGCTTTTTTTTTTTTTAATTCGGATTACTATAAGGGTACAAATGATTAGGTTACATTGTTTGTGTTTCTAAGGTAAAGCTGTAGTTGAGGCAGTTGAGCCCTTTTCCCTGGGGGTGTCTGTGCACCCTCACAATGTGTCTCTCAGGTGAGAGCTAACCAATCTCGCTCACTCCTTCCTTTCCCATTTCCCTCCCCCTCTCCCCCCATTTGAATATACCTGGGTCATCCTCTCCTATGGGTATGTAGTTGTTTTTCTATCAGATTCATGTTAGTATTGAGTACATTGGCTACTTGCATTTCCATTCTTGTGATAGTTTACAAAGAAGAATGTGTTTTTGAAACATCCAGATAAATACAAAAGATGAAAAATCATCAGCTTCTTATAGCTGAATAGTATTCCATGGTATACATATACCACAGTTTTTCGATCCCTTCGTGGGTTGATGGGCACGTGGGTTGCTACATTTAATAATTATTTTGTCCGGCATCATTTGTCACCACTGATCATTCTCTATTCCACGATAGACTCTTTCATTTGACTTGGTAAACTATTCTCAGGAAAGCAATTGTCAAAAGATGGAACAAAATGAAAGTCCAGAACAGAACATAAAATCTTCAGGCAATGCAATTAGATTTATATAAATATTTAGGTATTCAGTTTCACCCTTTAAATGTTTAGTGTCTAGAACAAGAATAACACTGGGGCCCACGTACCACATGTCCCAATACTTAAAAGTTGTGAAACAAGCTTTAAAACATTTGTCAAATAAATGACATATATTCTATATTATCCTGGGTTACATGCTTTTATAAGTACAACATTTCTTTGGTTGCTTATTTTTCTTTCCTACATTGTGCTTTTGTGGGTTTTGTTTCTATAATGACCTTGATGTTTACTCATTCTCAATTATCAAGTAGGAGAAAATTTAATTGTGTTTAAAGTAAGTAAAATATTAATACATTTTCATCCAAAAAACAAATTGAAGATAATAGGACACATTGAAAAAATAAAATTATGCACCTATATCAAAAACTATTTGGTCATTTAAAACACTCATTACTTACTGAAAATGCATACTTAAAATAAACAAATGAAATGAAATTTACAACGATGTTAAAAGTGATTTCCAATTTATTTAAACAAATCTGAATGTTTAGTATACTTTGGGGGGGGAAATAAATACATGTTAGTAAACAGATAAAAATTGGTACAGAAGATCTGGGCACCGTGAGTCTGGGGAGATAGGACTCCAGGCATCTCTGGCTGGTGGGAACTGCCTATCATCACTCCTATGAGGATACAGGGAGTCAGCGAGAGACTTCTGGACCCCAAGAGGAGGACTAAAACAGTGGAAAACCGGCAAGTGGTCGCGTGTGTTCAACCCGTCTAAACCCGCCCACAACTGTAAGTTCAGTAGCAGCGAGACTGCAAACCAGAAAGGCCTTACCTGTGAACTCTTTTGATGTCCTTGGACTTGGCACTGAGTTGAACTGCCTTGGGGAAGGCCTGAGTGGGAGTGCGGAGAACTTTGGCCGTTGTCTAGGGCCCCAGTCTGAGCCGCAGAGCCAGACGGAGCTAATAGTGTTTGGCGGTGGGTCACACGGATCCATTGTCAGTGATCTGCCCCGGCAAGCTCCGCCCTCAGGGTAGCAGAGCTAGAAACGGGTGGGAGCTGGTAACCCAGCAACCAAGTAGCCTAAGGGAGGGGTCTGAGCCGCCTTGCAGCCCTAACCCTCAGGGGCAGAGTGAGACCGGTTTTGGCACACTGAGTAAGTGGATAGCCACTTCAGCAGTGATTCCAGCGAGAAAGCTGGGAAAGCTTCTGCTCAGCAAGTTTACAAGTTCAAAGTGCCTTTTAAGTGGGCTGAAGAGAGATTTAGGGTGTCTACCTGCTGGGGTTTGAGAAATCAGCAGCCTCCAGTCGTATCAGAACTGTGACTAACATCTCATACCCCAAAAGACCACGTGTTGCCCAGACAATATTCAACAACATATACAAACTGCTTTGTTTTTGGTTGTATATTTTTTTTTCTTTTTTTTTTTTTTTGTTTGGTTGGGTTTTTTTGTTTGTTTATTTTGACGTTGTTGATGTTCTTTTGTTTCTTAATTTCAATCTTTTCCATACAGATCCCTTTTTCTTTCTCAATTTTTCTAGTTTAATTATAATTTCCCATTGCTGCCTTTTTTAATAACTACAACTTCATTTTTGCTAGTGTTTCTACCGCTATCACTTGGTTTTTCACCCAATTTTATCGCCATAAAGTTTTCTGTTTGCTTGTTTTAGTTTGATTTATAGCATTTTTGTCTTTCCTCTCTACTTGCTGGAGGTGGGGTACTGTGTCTGACCAGGTTAGCAAAGAGCTGCTTACCTCAAGGGAACCACCCAACTGGGCACCCAGAAGGTGGGGTTTTTTAAGGTTGTGTCAAAGTACCCTACTGTACACCTATATTGCCCTGTCTCCCTCTTTCTGTGCCTCTCTTCTTTTTGTCAATATTCCTTATCCCTACCCCCTCTCCTTTCTCTATCTTTCTTTTTTTTCTTATCACTCGGTCCTCCTATCTTTCATCCCTTTTTTTGCTCTTCAACCTTCTCACCTTTCTGGTCCTGTAACCCTTAGTCCACAGGCACAAGAACTTAAAGAGCAAGAGGAAGTGAAAGGAAAATTAGGGCAAGGAAACAGATAAAAGAAATCACTCATGAGGAAGAATCAGCAGAAAACTCCAGGCAACATGAAGAACCAGTCCAGAACAACCCCGCCAAGGGACCATGAGGTAGCTACTGCAGAGGATTCCACCTATACAGAAATGTTAGGAATGACAGAAAGGGAATTTAGAATACACATGTTGAAAACAATGAAAGAAATGATGGAAACAATGAAGGAAACTGCTAATAAAGTGGAAAATAACCAAAAGGAAATCCAAAAACAGAATCAAATCAGAGATGAACGATATGAAGAATATAAAAAGGATATAGCAGAGCTGAAGGAAATGAAACAGTCAATCAGGGAACTTAAAGATGCAATGGAAAGTATCAGTAACAGGTTAGACCATGCAGAAGAAAGAATTTCAGAGGTAGAAGACAAAGTTTTTGAGATAACTCAGATAGTAAAAGAGGCAGAAAAGAAGAGAGAGAAAGCAGAACGTTCACTGTCAGAATTATGGGACTTTATGAAACGTTCCAACATACGAGTTATAGGAATTCCAGAAGGGGAAGAAGAATGCCCCAGAGGAATGGAAGCCATACTAGAGAATATTATAAAAGAAAATTTCCCAAACATCACCAAAGATTCTGACACACTGCTTTCAGAGGGCTATCGGACCCCAGGTCGCCTCAACTCTAACCGACCTTCTCCAAGACACATTGTGATGAACCTGTCCAAAGTCAAGACAAAAGAAAAGATTCTGCAAGCTGCCAGGAGTAAGCGCCAGTTGACCTACAGGGGCAAATCCATCAGAGTGACCTCAGACTTCTCTAATGAAACTTTCCAAGCAAGAAGACAATGGTCATCTACCTTTAATCTACTTAAACAGAACAATTTTCAGCCCAGAATTCTGTACCCTGCTAAGCTAAGCTTCAAAATTGATGGAGAAATCAAATCATTTACGGATATACAAACATTGAGGAAATTCACCACAACAAGACCAGCTCTACAGGGAATACTTCAACCTGTTCTGCACACTGACCACCACAATGGATCAGCAGCAAAGTAAGAACTCAGAAATCAAAGGACAGAACCTAACCTCCACACTGATGCAAAAGATAAAACTAAGCAATGGACTCTCACCAAATAAGACGAATAGAATACTACCACACTTATCAATTATCTCCATAAATGTTAATGGCTTGAATTCCCCACTGAAGAGACATAGATTGGCTGACTGGATTAAAAAACACAAGCCATCCATTTGCTGTCTGCAAGAAACACACCTGGCTTCAAAAGACAAATTAAAGCTCCGAGTCAAGGGTTGGAAGACAATTTTTCAGGCAAATGGAATTCAGAAAAAAAGAGGAGTTGCAATCTTATTTTCAGATACATGTGGATTTAAAGCAACTAAAGTCAAAAAAGACAAAGATGGTCACTTTATATTGGTCAAGGGAAAACTACAACAAGAAGACATTTCAATTCTAAATATCTATGCACCAAATTTAAATGCTCCCAGATTCTTGAAACAGACCTTACTCAGTCTGAGCAATATGATATCTGATCATACCATCATAACAGGGGACTTTAACACACCTCTTACAGAGCTGGACAGATCCTCTAAACAGAAATTAAACAAAGATATAAGAGATTTAAATGAGACCCTAGAACAATTATGCTTGATAGACGCATATAGAACACTCCACCCCAAAGATAAAGAATATACATTCTTCTCATCACCCCATGGAACATTCTCCAAAATTGATCATATCCTGGGACACAAAACAAATATCAACAGAATCAAAAGAATTGAAATTTTACCTTGTATCTTTTCAGACCATAAGGCACTAAAGGTGGAACTCAACTCTAACAAAAATGCTCGACCCCATCCAAAGGCATGGAAATTAAACAATCTTCTGTTGAATAACAGATGGGTGCAGGAAGAAATCAAACAGGAAATCACTAACTTCCTTAAGCATAACAACAATGAAGACACAAGCTACCAAAACCTGTGGGATACTGCAAAAGCAGTTTTGAGAGGAAAATTCATCGCTTTAGATGCCTACATTCGAAAAACAGACAGAGAGCACATCAACAATCTCACAAGAGACCTTATGGAATTGGAAAAAGAAGAACAATCTAAGCCTAAACTCAGTAGAAGAAAAGAAATCTCCAAAATCAAATCAGAGATCAATGAAATTGAAAACAAAAGAATCATTCAGAAAATTAATGAAACAAGGAGTTGGTTTTTTGAAAAAATAAATAAAATAGATAAACCATTGGCCAGACTAACTAGAAATAGAAAAGTAAAATCTCTAGTAACCTCAATCAGAAATGATAAAGGGGAAATAACAACTGATCCCACAGAGATACAAGAGATCATCTCTGAATACTACCAGAAACTGTATGCCCAGAAATTTGACAATGTGAAGGAAATGGATCAATATTTGGAATCACACCCTCTCCCTAGACTTGGCCAGGAAGAAATAGACCTCCTGAACAGACCAATTTCAAGCACTGAGATCAAAGAAACAATAAAAAAGCTTCCAACTAAAAAATGCCCTGGTCCAGATGGCTTCACTCCAGAATTCTATCAAACCTTCAAGGAAGAGCTTATTCCTGTACTGCAGAAATTATTCCAAAAAATTGAGGAAGAAGGAATCTTCCCCAACACATTCTATGAAGCAAACATCACCCTGATACCAAAACCAGGAAAAGACCCAAACAAAAAGGAGAATTTCAGACCAATCTCACTCATGAATATAGATGGAAAAATTCTCAACAAAATCCTAGCCAATAGATTACAGCTTATCATCAAAAAAGTCATTCATCATGATCAAGCAGGCTTCATCCCAGGGATGCAAGGCTGGTTCAACATACGCAAGTCCATAAACGTTATCCACCATATTAACAGAGGCAAAAATAAAGATCACATGATCCTCTCAATAGATGCAGAAAAAGCATTTGATAAAATCCAGCATCCCTTTCTAATTAGAACACTGAAGAGTATAGGCATAGGTGGCACATTTCTAAAACTGATTGAAGCTATCTATGACAAACCCACAGCCAATATTTTACTGAATGGAGTAAAACTGAAAGCTTTTCCTCTTAGAACTGGAACCAGACAAGGTTGTCCTCTGTCACCTTTACTATTCAACATAGTGCTGGAAGTTCTAGCCAATACAATTAGGCAAGACAAGGAAATAAAGGGAATCCAAATGGGAGCAGAGGAGGTCAAACTCTCCCTCTTTGCTGACGACATGATCTTATACTTAGAGAACCCCAAAGACTCAACCACAAGACTCCTAGAAGTCATCAAAAAATACAGTAATGTTTCAGGATATAAAATCAATGTCCACAAGTCAGTAGCCTTTGTATACACCAATAACAGTCAAGAGGAGAAGCTAATTAAGGACACAACTCCCTTCACCATAGTTTCAAAGAAAATGAAATACCTAGGAATATACCTAACGAAGGAGGTGAAGGACCTCTATAAAGAAAACTATGAACTCCTCAGAAAGGAAATAGCAGAGGATATTAACAAATGGAAGAACATACCATGCTCATGGATGGGAAGAATCAACATTGTTAAAATGTCTATACTTCCCAAAGCAATCTACCTATTCAATGCCATTCCTATCAAAGTACCTACATCGTACTTTCAAGATTTCGAAAAAATGATTCTGCGTTTTGTATGGAACCGGAAAAAACCCCGTATAGCTAAGGCAGTTCTTAGTAACAAAAATAAAGCTGGGGGCATCAGCATACCAGATTTTAGTCTGTACTACAAAGCCATAGTGCTCAAGACAGCATGGTACTGGCACAAAAACAGAGACATAGACACTTGGAATCGAATTGAACACCAAGAAATGAAACTAACATCTTACAACCACCTAATCTTCGATAAACCAAACAAGAACTTACCTTGGGGGAAAGACTCCCTATTCAATAAATGGTGTTGGGAGAATTGGATGTCTGCGTGTAAAAGACTGAAACTGGACCCACACCTTTCCCCACTCACAAAAATTGATTCAAGATGGATAAAGGACTTAAATTTAAGGCACGAAACAATAAAAATCCTCAAAGAAAGCATAGGAAAAACACTGGAAGATATTGGCCTGGGGGAAGACTTCATGAAGAAGACTGCCATGGCAATTGCAACAACAACAAAAATAAACAAATGGGACTTCATTAAACTGAAAAGCTTCTGTACAGCTAAGGTGACGATAACCAAAGCAAAGAGACAACCCACACAATGGGAAAGGATATTTGCATATTTTCAATCAGACAAAAGCTTGATAACCAGGATCTGTAGAGAACTCAAATTAATCCACATGAAAAAAGCCAACAATCCCTTATATCAATGGGCAAGAGACATGAATAGAACTTTCTCTAAAGACGACAGACGAATGGCTAACAAACACATGAAAAAATGTTCATCATCTCTATATATTAGAGAAATGCAAATCAAAACATCCCTGAGATATCATCTAACCCCAGAGAGAATGGCCCACATCACAAAATCTCAAAACTGCAGATGCTGGCGTGGATGTGGAGAGAAGGGAACACTTTTACACTGCTGGTGGGACTGCAAACTAGTACAACCTTTCTGGAAGGAAGTATGGAGAAACCTCAAAGCACTCAACCTAGACCTCCCATTCGATCCTGCAATCCCATTACTGGGCATCTACCCAGAAGGAAAAAAATCCTTTTATCATAAGGACACTTGTACTAGACTGTTTATTGCAGCTCAATTTACAATCGCCAAAATGTGGAAACAGCCTAAATGCCCACCAACCCAGGAATGGATTAACAAGCTGTGGTATATGTATACCATGGAATACTATTCAGCCATTAAAAAAAATGGAGACTTTACATCCTTCGTATTAACCTGGATGGAAGTGGAAGACATTATTCTTAGTAAAGCATCACAAGAATGGAGAAGCATGAATCCTATGTACTCAATCTTGATATGAGGACAATTAATGATAATTAAGGTTATGGGGGGGGGAAGCAGAAAGAGAGAGGGAGGATTTAACAAGTTAAATTTTCTTCTATTTACTTTATTCTACTAAGTAAATTATCTTTCCCTACACTGCTAAGTATTGTCTGTTTCAACATCAGGGCAGGCTCAGCCCACGTAGTATCCCAGCAATTGAACCTTGCTATCCTAATTTTCTAAGGACACAGAACAAGACATATGGAGAGAAGTCCTCTGCAACTGAGACACAATGGAGGATGATTACGATTATAAAGACTGTGGTTCCCATTCTGAGAATCAGATCTGAAGGAACTAGGGTTTCTGCACATTCTCTAATTTATTTATTTTTGAATGTTTGCAATACGCAAGGCCCTCTAAGGAGGCTGGGGCAGAACACGTTAGTTATTGAATCACAACTGTAATTCTGTGAATTATTATCAGTTTTATGGCAGTTAGGTTATTACTTATGCCAAGAATATATCAAATATCACTATATTATGTACCAATGTTTTAAAAATTTAATGTTCTAATATTTCCCATGGATAGAACCAAGGTATTACAAAGGAGAAAGGAACAGATTGGGAAGTGGATATTCATTCTTAATTAACAGCATATTTCTGGTTTTATTAGATTTAAAGAAGGATTTTTAGTCAAGTTTTGGGTTTGTTGTTTAATATTTTTGGAAAGGTCTGAAAAAAACATTGGACTACACAGTTGAATGCAATTTGAAAACACTCAATTGAGATTTGTAGACTAAAATGCACCACAAAATATGTCAACTATAGATTCATATTGTTCATATTATGCATTTAAAAAATGCTTCCTTTGCTACTTTAAGTTTTTTTATAATAGACAGTTGTTTTATGTTTGCAGGCTTTGGACTTACTTATATATTTTAATCATAGTTTTAATAGATGCCATAAGATATTATTTAATTCCTTATCTCTCAAAGCAGCTGCATCTTTCTGAGCTCTTAAATTGAATTGGCATTTGAATCTGAATAAATGTTTCATTTCTTAGCTTTGTCTATTATTCTTTGCTGTGTTAGCAACTGAAATTTAAAACATTAAAAAAATGAATAAGGTATGAGTCAACTGAAATTGGTTCAAAGCAAAAATAGAGGAAAAAAAACAATGTATTGCTTATTCATATTAGAAACTGTCAGAACAGATTCTTAGCTTAAGTTTATTGTTTAATTTTAAATTGTAGATTGTGAAAAGACTTATTCAAGTTTGGAGTAAGCTTGGTTTATGTAAATGAATTGCCTAAAAAGACTGGGGGAAGCATGAATGACTACCTGGGTACCATAGCTGAAGAGCTTAATTACAAAGGGCTAGACTCGCATTATAAACATCTAGCTTCTCATCTTGTTTAAGGTTTAAACATTTGATCATTGGTGGTGTTACTATTATTATTTTGTTTTATTTCTTTTCTTTTTTTAACAGTGCTTTTATATCAATGACATTCAGTCCTTCTCTACCCTTTTCTTCAACTATTTGTTAGAGAATATAAAGAAATGGGGATCTTAGAAAAATAGCATTGTAGCATGTTAAATTAAAAGAACATTTTGTCCAACATATTTATGTGAGAGAAGACAAAAATTGAGATAGTGATCTCCACATAACACAGATATTTCCCCATAATCATGTCCAGGTCCAATATCTAGCACTGGAGACTGAGTATCTATTGTAAGTCAAAGGGTAGTGATCAAGAAGCCCTAAATGTTTCCTCCAGTTGGATCAAACGTTAAGCAGGCTTCTTTCTCTGTAAGGCCCTTGATCTTTGCTTTCTTTCTTTCTTTTTTTTTTTTTTTTATTAAATCATAGCTGTGTACATTAATGTGATCATGGGGCACCATACACTGGTTTTATAGACCGTTTGACACATTTTCATCACACTGGTTAACACAGCCTTCCTGGCATTTTCTTAGTTATTGTGTTAAGACACTTATATTCTACATTTACTGAGTTTCACATGTATCCTTGTAACATGCACCATAGGTATAATCCCACCAATCACCATCCCTCCACTCCCCTCCCCCCTCCCTCACCTCCCTTTCCCCCTTCCCCCTATTCTTAGGTTATAACTGGGTTATAGCTTTCATGTGAAAGCCATAAATTAGTTTCATAGTAGGGCTGAGTACGTTGGATACTTTTTCTTCCATTCTTGAGAAGAATATGTTCCAGCTCCATCCATGTAAACATGAAAGAGGTAAAGTCTCCATCTTTCTTTAAGGCTGCATAATATTCCATGGTGTACATATACCACAATTTATTAATCCATTCGTGGATCGATGGGCACTTGGACTTTTTCCATGACTTAGCAATTATGAATTGGGCTGCAATAAACTTTCTGGTACAAATATCTTTGTTATAATGTGATTTTTGGTCTTCTGGGTATATACCTAGTAGAGGAATTATAGGATTGAACGGCAGATCTATTTTTGGATCTCTAAGTGTTCTCCAAACATTTTTCCAAAAGGAATGTATTAATTTGCATTCCCACCCTTAGAGCATTTACTTTAGAAACATTTTCATTGTAAATTAATTATTTGCCCCTTTGAGATATAAATTTTTTTTTTTTTTTTTGTAGGGACAAGAGTCTCACTGTACTGCCCTAGGGTAGAATGCCATGACATCACACAGCTCACAGCAACCTCTAATTCTTGGGCTTGTGCAATTCTCTTGCCTCAGCCTCCCAAGCAGCTGGGACTACAGGTGCCCGCCACAAGGCCCGGCTATTGTTGCAGTTTGGCTGGGGCTGGGTTTGAACTCGCCACCCTCGGCATATGGGGCTGGCGCCCTACTCACTGAGCCACAGAGATATAAGTCTTTTAAAAAGCTTCTAGACAGTTTTACAACGCTCAAATGTTTCCATTACCTGGAGGCAATCCTTTTGAAATGTAGTAATTAAGGAAGATAGCACCCCTCTCTACCAGTTTCTGTGGGAAGATGGGTGCCTAACTTCTGCAAGTGATTTGCTCTTAGAAGTAAAATTGCCTTCTGCCAAAACAAGAGAAAATTTGCTCTTCCTTGAGTAAATAAAGACAGCAAGAAAAAACAGATGGACTATAACTGACCCCCACTTCAGCTCTTACAAAGCTCCCCAGTCTTTGTGTTTGTTTGCTTATTGATACAAAATAACTCTACATATGTATGAGATATGTGTGAAATTTTGATACATACAAAGTGTAATCATCAAATCGAGGCATTTATAATATCTATTACCTCAAACACCTATTAATTCCTTGTGTTGGGAACATCTCAAATCTTCTCTTCTATTTTGATTTTGAAATATATAATACATTATTGTTAACTATAACACCCTACTGTGCTATTGAATGCTGGAACTTATTCTTTGTGGGGGTAAAGAGGGCAGGGAGAACAGAGGTTGATTAATGGGTCCAGCCCTTTGTTTAAGCATAGCTGAGTTCAAAAATCATCTCCATTGCAATACTTTGAATAAAGTCTTTTTACTTTTCTAGTGCTATTTATTCCTTAATGACAGCTATGTGAATTTGTCCAAATGACAACATTAGAGCACAGCATACCTAGAAAATTAAGTAATTTAACTGCTGAAACATGAATGGAGATGTATAGGTTTTGAGGGATGGTATAAAATAAACTCATCAATTTCTTTTTTTTTTTTTTGATAGAAAGGAAGGTGAGCAAGTATTAAGATTTGAGTTTGCTGTGAGTTATGATGCCCCAGCACTCTACTGAGGGTAAACAAAGTGAGACTGTCTCAAAAAAAAAAAAAAACCCTATAATAAAAATAATAAACAGAATGGATCTTAGCACTTCACATGGAAACAGAATATCATAAAGAATACATCGACAGTCTCTTAACCTGTTTGTGTTGATTTTCCCACAAAACAATCACTTTTGCTTTGGACTCTAGCATTATGGATGTGTTGCTTCTCCTCTTTAAAAATTCTTATAAGTAATTATTTTGCTATGTCTACAATTATTATGTAATTCACACCCCTAAAGTAAGAATTTCTGGTCAAGTATAACATTGACTATAACATTTGCCTTTTCCTGTTGCAATCAGTTCATGATGGAAAGATGCATAGGTTACTTTTTGGGTGAGCATTATCCCTTGTGGCAAAACAGTTTGTATCAGTTGTGGCAAAGGTATGCAGTAACAACCT
Organism: Nycticebus coucang; assembly: GCF_027406575.1. Classification (NCBI taxonomy): domain Eukaryota; kingdom Metazoa; phylum Chordata; class Mammalia; order Primates; family Lorisidae; genus Nycticebus; species Nycticebus coucang. Next base: position 81,328,780 of record NC_069786.1, read on the forward strand.
TAGATATGATAACTGAGCTGTAAGAAATTCCCTGAACCAGGCACCATCCTTATCCGACACAAGTATAAATATCACACTCTTGAGATTTCTCAAAAATGAGTAATATTGTTGAAACACAGCATTATACGGTCACATTTAAATCTCATGATTCACCTAGAACAAATTTCAAGCTATAAAGATGATAAAGATAGTAATTGTGGTAAGCTACTCCAAGATTCTCTCATTTTTGTGTAGTAACGATGGGAAAATACTATTAATAATAAAACAAGGCTTAATTATGAACTGAGGTTAAAGCCACACTGCATTTCAGTTTCCTTGCCTTTTAGGATTATTCTAATTATAAGTTACAAGTCCCTCCTTCTTGGCATAAAGAAATGGGCAAATCTTAGGTAAATTATAAAGAAACAATAGAATCACCTTTCATTGTATTTACCTTTTCCTCTAAAAAGTCCTTAAACTATATTTCACGGTGAGGAAAATACAAGGGCACAGTAGTTGAACATTTTAAAAATACAATGTTTTCTCTTAAAATATGTATACATTTTCGGCACCCTTTGTATGTTTATTTATGTTATATGTCAACTAGTAGGAGTGAGTCCTTTCTAGCAAAACCTCATATAAATAATCATAAAGTGATTATATTATTCTTTTAAAAGAAAATGACAAACTCTTTGGTGTATCTGTGGAAACCATTCTAGGGATATTTAGAGATTATTCTGATTCTTAACTCACATTGAAATGAAAATTAATAGGCAAAATGTTTGTTGTTAAAAAGTTGGATGTTCATAGGTAGTAAAATATAGACGAATACTACATTGTATTGTCATGATCAAGTATAACATTCTGAGCATTCTAATGTGAGTAAGGAGTTAAAACTCATGTGTATTGACAGAGAGCCTTGATCCTCATTCATGCTTTTCTGGGAAAATACCAATTACTTCAAAGATTAAAATATCATAAGGAAAAATACTTTTTCAGTTGTGTTTTAAGTGAGGCTGTGATACCATCATATTTATGAGCAGTCATCAGCACATTATCTTTGAGGATTCATTCATATGTGTTAAAATTTTCAAAAAACTTTTATTGTGGTGGTAAACTTTCCATTATACTGTTACTTAAAATAATACTATTTTAAAGCAAGCAAGAAAAAAATTCTAAAGGAAAAATAACAGCTTTTACTCAATCTTTTGTTTTATAAAACATACATTTATATGTACTTTTACCATATATATTTAGTTGTATGTTTGTATATGTTATGTAAATATAAACATATATCTATTTACTTTTACCATATATATGTAGTTTATTTGATACATGTATTCATAGTGAAATTATAACCGCAGTCAAGTAAATGAACATACCCATCACATTCAATAGTTACTTTTTTGTGATAAGAGCACCTGAAATCTACTCTTTCAGCAGGTTTTCAGTATCATTATCTAGAGTCTCATGTTGTACATTATTTTCTAGACACTCATCCTACATAACTGAAAGTTTGTTTTCTTTGACTTAGTTCTTTTCCATTTTTTCTCCCTTTCCCTTCCAGGGAAGGCATTACTAATTTTCAAATACATCATCTCAGAAGGAAATTATGAAACTTGTTCTCTGATCAATTGAAATTGTCTTATGAAATTTAGCATTGTTTTCATAATATATCACTGAGAACTTAGCATGCTAAGCAACGTTATTATCTTATACTAGAGATGTTCATTGATAGCATATACATATATTAGTTGGAAATATATAACACATGAAAACTAAATTTATATTATATATGCCTTTTCCACATAGTACACTGTTCTAATTGAGATACTGTACCAATAAAGGCTTTTATGATAAATGTGTTAACACTTTTATCAAAGTAGTGCTCTACTTATTTTCTCTAGGTGTCTACACTTACTGCCTCGGACTAGTGGTGACTATCCTGTGTGAAGAAATGGACTGGGATTTAAATCTTCTTAAAAGGTACCAGGGCTTTCAGCATTACACAGTGTTGGGTGTTGGGTTCGTGCTTTGTTTCCTAATTCCTGAGCAGTTGTTGCATTGCTCTCCCAGCCATATGTTAGCAGTGTGGTGGCTAGGCTGGTGTGCTAAGACATTATCATGACCTACTCTCTCACTTGGTTGCAAAAGGGATTTTCCAAATGTTCTAGCCACTTATTCCGATCTTCCGCAGGGTATTATTCCAGTCTACCTCAGTGTATCCTTGAAGTGTGTTATTTAAGCATTATTAACTGCTTACAACATTGGAAGTCTAAACTGGAGAATTTATATGTGGACGTATGAGCCCCCCAAAATGAAATAATGTGGAATCTTGCATTTCATTTTCTCTGAGACTAGATGCTAGAACTCAGGCCAGCAAGCCAAACTGGAGAGCCAACAGTCCTGGGTACAAAGGGCGTGAGGATGGAGGTGAACCCCAGTCTCACAGGTGCTCTATTCCAACATACTTTTCTAATGGTCACTTGTGAACCTTCCTATTTTTTTTTTTTCCATATATTCATCCTCTCCTACAGGAAACACTTTGGGTGAGAAATCTTAAAAAGGCAATAATGAGAATATAATTAAATTGAGTATGTTGAAATATTTGTTTTCATATTTCTATCAATATCTGAATTTATGAAGGTGTTAAAACTGATTTCTGACACTCTGCACTTTCCAAAGGAGTCCTTGTAACGTATACTGGTCTCTAATTACAATGCTCCTCAAAGACATTATTGGAAAGGTAATTAAATTTACCAATGAGAAATGAGATAATCTATTCTCTGTAACCTATTTGTAGATTCCTAGACATGAGCCGTAAGAAACTTGAAGTGCCAAGAGAATGATTTTAAGTTTAGCTTCTTATTGGTGTCTGCAATAAGCCTTCTTTTGACATAACACTTATGCCAAAAGCATTATTGATTATAAGGCTTCCTTTACAATCTATGATTCAGCTTTACAACTTATATAAATGTAATAAAGTGATTTAAGAAAAACTACAAAAATCAATCAGTTAATAACAACTTTTTTGAGTAACTGTGCCAGGTGGTAGCTTAATGTTTTTACTTTCTAATTTAATCTATCCAATTTAAAAGAAATATGAAAATCCCACATGGCTTATTTTTTACTCCTGTGAGTGGAGCTCCATGAATTTATTCAATATTTAATACCATTGAAAATGACGGTAGCTTTATTTTGATTAATTGATTTACTGTGTGTGGGAAGATTTCCTAAATTGTTTTTCTTTAAAAGGTTATTTATTTTTTAATTTTTTTTTTATTATGAAATCATAGTTGTGTACATTAATGCGATCATGGGGCACCATATACTGGTTTTATAAACAGTTTGACACCTTTTCATCACACTGGTTAACATAGCCTTCCTGGCATTTTCTTAGTTATTGTGTTAAGACACTTCTATTCTACATTTACTAAGTTTCACATGTACCCTTGTAAGATGCACCACAGGTGTAATCCCACCAATCACCTTCCCTCCGCCCGTTTCCCCCCTTCCCTCCCCTCCCTCTCGCCCTTCCCCATATTCTTAGGTTATAACTGGGTTATAGCTTTCATGTGAAAGCCATAAATTAGTTTCATAGTAGGGCTGAGTACATTGGATACTTTTTCTTCCATTCTTGAGATACTTTACTTAGAAGAATATGTTCCAGCTCCATCCATGTAAACATGAAAGAGGTAAAGTCTCCATCTTTCTTTAAGGCTGCATAATATTCCATGGTGTACATATACCACAATTTATTAATCCATTCGTGGATCGATGGGCAGTTGGGCTTTTTCCATGATTAGCAATTATGAATTGGGCTGCAATAAACATTCTGGTACAAATATCTTTGTTATAATGTGATTTTTGGTCTTTTGCGTATACCGAGTAGAGGAATTATAAGATTGAATGGCAGATCTATTATACAGCAATCCGCCAATTCGCTGCACGTCTCTAGTTGTCTGTGCACACCAATAATCCTCGTGGGAAAAAGATCCAGACCCCCCTTCCTCTCACCTGATGACTTGGGAGAGGTGGGCTACATCTCCGTCCCGTCCGCCATCATGCTCCGCCTCCAGGTTATTTATTTTTTTAAAAAATCTTAATTTTATATAAATGTTGCAAGCATAGTTCATTAAAATATGTATACCATTACTTGTATTCATCAATTTTCATCATTTTGCCACATGTACTGTATTTTCTTTCTCTCTCTCTCCCCTTTTCTCTGATAGTTTTCTCCTTTGGATGAATCCTTCGAGCTAAATCACAGGTCATGATCCTTTATCCCATAATGATTCAACATGTGCTTCCTAAGAAGAAGGACATCTATCACACGTCATAGCAAAATTTACATATTTAGAAAATTTAATATTGATATAAATAATTACATGCAATGTACTTCCATATTCCAGTTTTGGCTATTGCCTTAATAATGTTGTTTAAATATATTTTTCAATCAATCCAAAGCAAGGTAATGCATTTTATTTACTTGTATGTCTCTTTGGCCATCTTTACTCATGAACAGTTCTTCAGCTTTTCACTGTATGTTATGACAGACATATTTAGAATAATATTTAGATTTGTCTTTTTCCTCATGATTGTATTCAAATTATACAGTTAGGCAATAATTCTACATATGTAATATTGTGGTCTTCCGAGCACAGTACATCCATGATACCATTTGTTTGCGTGTTAATTTGAGAAATTAAGGTGGCATCTTCCCTTTACATTAGTGAGTACTATTTTGAAATACTCTGAGCCTATTTAAATATCCTATTTCCGTAAATAAAGAACTGATGGTTTTAACTTTATAAACAATTCTTGCCTGAATCCAGTATGATATATTGGTGCAGGGAGATGTCAAAATTTATTATGTTCATGCCCACTTTTATTTACTTATTTACTCACTTATAATTACAGTAAGCTCATTCATTAAAAAGCATTATTTTTACTATACATTTTCATGCTTAAATTATCCTATAATCAGCCAGTGGAAGCTACTTGAAACCACTTCCCCCATATTTATAGTATTTTCTTACTTTCTGGCCTAATAAAGTGTTTCAAGTTTGCTTTTTCCCTGACTTGGAATAGATAATTTCTTCAAAAATTCTTTGTTCTTTTAAGGAAGGAATGTTTTTGGAGGGAAAATATAATTTCTTGATGTGTTTGTCCTAGTGGAGTGACACTGTAATTGGATGCCTTTAATATAAAGAACTATATAGGTAGGTATATTAGTAGGAAGCTAGGTGATAGATGGATTTTTTGAAAAATAATGAGTATGTGCTGATATATTATTTCTAAACTAATACCACAGAGTTAGTTCATCCTAGCATTCATCAATCTTTTCCATTTCATATTTATATTTCTCTTTTCTTATAACATGAATCCTGGCCTTTCATAATGTCATATATTTATATTTGATATATATTTACTGGTCTGCCAGTAGAATCACAGAATTTTATAATATGTATGACTCTGCTGTGGATAAAGATGTAAACATGGGAGTTCTAAATAGCTATCCATGAAAAGGTCTGCTTGCAAGGTTAGCCCTAGGTGGGCATCTGGGAATGAGGATTTCAGGAGGATTCCCACAGCTCTGATAGTACCCTGTTTCCCCGAAAATAAGACAGTGTCTTATTTTAAGGAGTGCTCCCAAAGATGCGCTAGGTCTTATTTTCAGAGGGCGTCTTATCTTTCCTGTAAGTAGGTCTTATTTTTGGGGTAACAGGGTAGTTGCTCATTCTGTATAAACAGTTTAGGAAAGCAATATGGTTTATACGGAATACCTGCTTTCCATCTGGGAGGCTTGCATCTTTGTATATCCCAGACACAGTCTATGTGACCAGGCCAAATAATAACTGTGGCTGATGATTCTATAACAAGCTTCCTGGTTAACAGTTCACAGGTGTTGTCTTGCTGGGGAAAAATAGGTATGTCTTGTGTGATTCCACTGGAAGTGGACCTTTTGGAAATTGTACCAGCTTTCCCCAGATTTTATATCATATAGGTTTTGTGTTTGTTGATTTGGCACTGTATCCTTTCACTGTAACAGATCACAGCCATGAGTACAACTATGTGCTGATACCTGTGGGATCCTTTAGGGAATCCTCAAACCTGGAAGCATCTTGAGGACTTGAAACATATCTACAAATGACACTTCTAAGGATATCTTCTAAATTATGACTTTTTTCCTATCATTTGACTGAAAGTGCATAGTCAGAAACTACTTATTTTATTTTTACTTTTTATTTTGAAATAATTGTAAATTTACAGGAATGGCATAAAGATATAACTGTAATACTATATCATATAAGGGAATTGACATTGCTGTAATGTGTGTGTGTGTGGGTGGTTCCGTGACATTGCATCACATGTGTGTAGAATCATGTAACCAGCAGAACAATTAACAATAGAACTATTCAATACAAGGGTCCCTTCAGGCTACTCATTTGTAGTCACATCTAAACCTTATAACTTTGTCACCATAAGAATGCTATATAATAAAGTCATATACACAGTATGTCTCCTGTTGATATTGTGACTTTCTGCGCAGAGTAATTCAGATGAGATTAAACAAGTTACTGCCTGCTTTTTAAAAAATTAATAACCTTTACTTTTTAGAGAAGTTTTAGGTTGACTGAAAAATTACAAAGAGTTCCCAAATGCCCGATGTCCCCACACATACATAGCCTACCACCCAATGTCTGTATTATACATGGGGTTTACTCCGATGGTACTTTTTGTGGATTTGAACTAACATGTAATAACATGTGGTATCATACGGAGTAGTTTCAGTGCCCTAAAAGTTCTGTGTGCTCTGTGGAGTCAGAAATCTCTTCCTCTGATTCTTGGCAACCATTGATATTTTTATTGTGTGTCTCACTCTATTTTATATTTTAATTTTTATATTTTATATTTTTATTAGCTTTGCCTTTTCTAGAATGTCATGTAGTTGTAATTGTACAATATGTAGACATTTCATGATGGATTCTTTCATTTATTATAGTAACATGGATTTTACATTCCTCCATGTTTTTTATGGCTTGATAGGTAATTTTTATTTAGTGCTCAATAACGTTATATTGTTGGATGTACCAGAGGTTTTCAGTCACCTAATTCAGTAAGCCTTGGTTCCTTCTAAATTTTGGTAATTCTGAATAAAAGTTGCCATTAACAACCACGTAAGAGTTTTTGTGTGGACATAAGTTTTGAATTCATCTGGATAAATATCAAGAAGTATAGTTGCCAAATTACATGATAGGAGTGTCTTTATCTTTCTGAAAACTATCAAACAGTCTTTCAAAGTGTCAGCACTGTTTTTGCACTCCCACCAGCAACAGTGAGTTCCTTTTGATCCACATCTTCACCAGCATTTGGTATTGTCAATGTTTTGGGTTTTGTTTAGTCTAATAGATGTGTAGTGATATTTCATTGTTATACTAATCTGCAAATCCCTAATGATGTACAATGTTTTACATCTTTTCATATGTATATACCTTCTTTTATGAACTGTCCAAGTCTTTTCTCATTTTTAAATTGGGTTGTTCATTTTCTTATAGAGTGTTAAGAATTCTTAGTATATTTTGGATTAACAGTCCTTTACCAGATGTGTGTTTTTGCAAATATTTTTCCCCAATTTGTGGCTTTTCTTTTCATTCTATTAGCATTGTCTTGCAAAGCTAAAGTTTTTAATGTTAATAAAGTCTCATTTGTCAGTTCTTTCTGTCATGAAAGTGCATTCAGTATTGTATCTAGTCATCACTATACTCAAGGTCATCTAAATTTTCTCCTATGTTATCGTCTATAATCGAGGAGTTATTTTTTTTTGTTTTTTTTTTTTCTCTTTTCCCTTTAGAGATGAAGTATCTTACTCTATTGTCCAGGCTGGACTTAGAGACTCCCTGGACTCTCCAGGCCTGAACCACTATACTCAGCTTTCATTAGAGAATTTTATAGTTTTGCATTTTACATTTTAGTTTATTATTTAATTTTTGAAAGATATTTTCTTGCAATGTAGATGTTCAGTTTTCCCATTCAGCACCATATGTTGAAAAGACTATTTTTTCTCTATTACCTTTCCTCCTTCATTGAATATTAGTTGGCTATATGTGGGTCTATTTGTATGTTCTCTATTCCATTACATTGATTGCTCTCTTTTCACCAATATCACACCATATTGATCATCACAGCTTTATAATATAGTTTTGAAGACAGGTCATGTAGGTCCTCTGACTTTGTTCTTTTCCTTCAATATACAATTGGAAATTCTGGGTATTTTGCCTCTCCATATATTCTTTAGAATCAGTTTGTCAATATACACAAAATAACTTTCTGGAATTTTGGTTTGTAGTGCACTGAATCCATAGATCAAATCATGAATACTGATATCCTGACAATATTGTCTTTCTGTCTATAAACATAAAATGTTTCTTCTTTTTAGTTCTTTTGATATCTTTCATAATTATTCTGCAGTTTTCCATATATAGCCTTTTTTAAAAAAGAAAATATAAAATATAGAACTATTTTCCAGAATGTTTGTATCATTTTACATTCACACCATCAATGTGTGTGAGACCCAGATTGTTATGTTCATGAGAATTTAATATTGTCACATTTTTAAAATATTAAACAAAATTTTATTGGTTCTAACATGTGCGTAGAGATACGTCATTCCAGTTTTTACCTCCATTCTCCTAATGGCTCCTTGTGTTGCATATCTTTTTACATGCTCTTTTACCATCCATATACTGCATTTTACATTGTACAATGCACTTTTTTGACAGAGAAGGCAGCTGCGGATGAGCAGTGCAATCTGCACATTTACCAGGGAGCATTAGCCTTCCCAAAATGTGTCTTAAGACTAGCCACTTCCTGAAAGTTTGGGCCAAAAACATGCATGCACATTACATACAGAAGAATATTTTACATGGCAAATGCCTATTTTTATATCTTTTGGCCATTTTATATTTAGATTGTCTTTTACTGTTGAGTTTCAAGAGTATATTATATTTACTAGATACAAGTCTTTTGTATTTGATTTGAAAACATTTTCTCCATGTCTGTAACCTGTCTTTTTAAATCATCTTAACGAAGTCTTTCAGTCCAGTTTATCAATTTTTTTTTAAAGGAGTATGCTTTTGGAGTCATGTCTAAGAATGTTCTAACGAGGCTAGGTCCCAGAGATTTTCTGCTATTTTTTTCTAAAATTTTATAATTATTATTTCACATTTAAATATGTTATCCATTTAGAGGTAGTTTTTGTATAAAGTATGAGGTTTAAGTTGAGGTTCATTTTCTTGTCTACGTATGTCCAGTTGCTTTAGAACTATTTGTTAAAAGACTACTTTTCCTTTATCGAATTACATTTGTACCTTGGTTAAAAATCAGTTGGTTATAAGTGCACTTGTGGGCTAATTCTGGGCCCTTTATTTTGTTTCATTTTTCTATGTCTACTCCTTTCCCAGTTGCACACAGTCTGGAATACAGTTGCTATATGCTGTCACAAAATCAGAGAAGGTGATTTTTCTTACTGTGTTCTTTTTTTGTATTGCATTAGGCATTATATTTTCTTAATGTTTAATATAAATTTCAGAGTAAACTCATGTATATTAAACAAATCTAGGATTGTTTTAGAAATTTCTATGAACCATCAGACCAGTTCTTCCATATTCAAGAATGTATGAATATATATAATACTCTTCTCTCAAAAAGTAGAACCATTCATTTATTCATTTAAAATATTCAGTGAACAGCTTACATTGTCCAGGTAAAGTTCTAATCTCAGAATATACAACAAGATAGTCACAAAATTTGCTGTTATATATTAAATTTATATTCATATACTCCTAAAATAATCTAAAATAATTTCTTTACCACTAGGCATAAATTTGAGTACTATTTTTTTTTTTTTTGCAGTTTTTGGCCAGGGCCGGGTTTGAACCCGCCAGCTCTGGCATATGGGGCCGACGCCGTATTCCTTTGAGCCACAGGTGCCACCGTAAATTTGAGTACTTTTTAAATGATGAACGGATGATGAGGATCAGGGTTGTAACCCTTACATACATGATTTGTAGAGAACCATGTTAGAATTATTTTAAATCTAGCATGACAGGTGCATTTGAGCCTTATGGAAACAAAGGTAGAATTAAAATGGAAAAACACTTGATTGAGGGAGAAAATATGTAAAGGGAGAAATATAAATATTTTCTTGAAAATGTATATGTTTTGGGCGGCGCCTGTGGCTCAGTCGGTAAGGCACCGGCCCCATATGCCGAGGGTGGCGGGTTCGGGCCCGGCCCCGGCCAAAACTGCAACCAAAAAATAGCCGGGCGTTGTGGCGGGCGCCTGTAGTCCCAGCTACTCGGGAGGCTGAGGCAAGAGAATCGCTTAAGCCCAGGAGGTTGCTGTGAGCTGTGTGAGGCCACGGCACTCTACCGAGGGCCATAAAGTGAGACTCTGTCTCTACAAAAAAAAAAAAAAAAAAAGAAAATGTATATGTTTTAATCTGGGTATGATTAGAATGCCCCAAATAAATTTGAGTATTAAACGTGTATATAAATAATAAATCATAAACTGTGTTACAGAAGAAATGAATAGAGTGATATGATAGTTAATAACAGGCAGACAGTTAATAAAATTTGGAGGTAGGAAAAGCCAGATGAAAATTCTGGATTACTACTATGTAACGATGATAATGGAAATAATGGAATTGTAGCGGTCATTATTTTATTGTGTCTTTAAACATGTTGATTACTTTGGGAAAGAGGCATATATTTCTTATATTATCAATAAAATGTCAGTGTTAATATGAATAAAAGAACTTTCCTTATTTCATAAAGACATTAACATCCATTATTAGACAGGATCTTGAGATTTTTGTAAGCTATTCAGAAATTATACTAGACGTTTTTATTTCTCTTTTTGATCTATTATTATACAAGCTTACATATAATTGCAAATGCACATATTTAAACATATGTATCTCTACATATATATGTATTACACATATCGCTGTAACTATGCCTGCACTTCACTGAAATGAAACATTTTTTACTGGGATATATTTTTCTAAGCTCATGCTCCTGATGTCTTCCTTTTGACCTTTTAATAGAGTGATGTCTTTGTGTTCTCTCTCTGCTGCTTTTATGTTTCTTAAATGTCACTACATCAATTGTTTTTAGGAGCTTACTCTCTCTTTTTCTATATTTCTTGATATCTTAAAGGTTTTTTCTATGTTATAAAATCTTCCTGTACATAAAAGTTAATGCTGTAGATTTGTATATTTTCTTACTGGCTTATGTTGAAAGCAAACCTCTGAGGTGAAGGTGCTCCTTATTCTCCTTGGTGCCACATGTGTTTAGCGCTCTGTATAAATGATAAATAATACTGATCACTTAAGCCAAGCTACTTACTTAATAACTGTTTGAAATTTACTCAAGAGGGTACATTATATGTTCCCTTGACAGTGGGAATAAAGTACTATAAAATTAATCCTAATGCTATTTTAAGAAATTATTGACAAATATTAAGGGATATTCTATTTACTTAAAAATAAATCCTAGAAAGTCATTAATAAAGCTTTACAACCAAGAATTTTACAAATATATGTTAATTATCACACCATATATGAACACATATTGTGCCATATTTCTAAAATCAGATGACCATGTCATTTATAACTTCCTTTTCATGGAGAAAAATGAAGTTCAACAAGATGGGTGATATCCTCTTCTCCTTTGCTATCTTCTGAGTAATCTGAAGCTTAGTGTACTCTGCAACATCACTATAGCCTTAAAAATGGTAAAAAGTGGAACCTTTGCAGAGGATCCTCCACCAGATGTATGTTCAGCAACAAGGGCAAGCAGAGCTCCTGGCTGTTGAGCAAGCGGCTAAGCCGCCACCAGCTGCTGCAGAAGTGAGCGCGCCCGTGGAGCTCTACAAGGGGGACACGACGTTGGGTGACACAGACAAGGTGCAGCTCAAATGGGTGACAGTGGCAGAGGAGAGGTCCCTGGTGTTATCATGCTGGACGACTCATTGAGCTGGTGATGAACCAGGAGGACACCAACTGCATCTTGCTGTGCTCTGTTTCCTGCAATGTTTCTGCGGATAAGGAACAGAAGCTATCCAAACGTGGAAGGAGAGGGGCTGCGTTCTTGAGACTTTGTACGGTGCAGGGTGCTCACTAAATCTTGGCTATGTACCAGATGCACCCCCAGGGATCTCGCTTGTAAGGGGGGTTTGTTTTGCCTTAGTGTTAAAGCCATTGAAAGTTATATTTTAAGGTCCTCTAAAAAACAACTTGTGTCAGGAGATAAGGAGCTTTTTAATCTTGAAAGCAGAGGTGAAATAGAAGAGTCTTTAACACAGATGGAAGACGTCTGGAAAGCTTTACACATGAAGCTGTGGGAGGTTAAATCAAAATTGTCCTGTATCAGTTCTCAAAGCTGAATCCACTGTGCCCCTCGTCCTGCCCTGTCCCTCTTCCCTTACATGTTAAAAGAGAAGAATTGTAGAATTACTTTCCCAGCTATATTTTATGATAAGGAGATGATCGTTTCCCAAATTCTAATTGTAAAGCCATGTTATGGTACTTGCTAGGATCGGAATTTTAGGAGTTTTTATTTTGATAAGAAAGTGGGGTAATTTTCTGAAGTGTTTTCTCCTCTGTAACAAATTTATTATTCTTCATTTCCTATATTTTTAAACTTTAATTCACCTTTAATACTTGGTACAATACTTAATGTGAAAGATAAGAAAATCTTACAGAGTTTTCTACCCAGAGGGTGGTTGGATTTTCTCTGACAACCAAACACATAAAGCTCTTTGGAGAAACTGAACAGATAAGTTATGTCGGAACTATTTGAGAACTTGTACAAGTACAGAATAGCACTTATTTATAGTAGGATTACCCTTTCTCCTGTTTATTTACTACTGTATGTTTTTAAAATCTGAGAGAATACTTACCAAAGAGAGTAGAGGTCATCTCTGAGGGTGAGATTCTGGGGAAATTTTTGGTTTTTCAGTTTTCTATAATGCGAGACTTTATAGTGTGCATGTTTATTTTTATAAGCAGGAATGGAATAAATATTAAAACAAAAAAATGATATGAAGGTGCAAGTAATCACATGAAACTGGAATTAGAATCCCTTCAGCATTCAGAAAGGAAACAGATGATAACACAGGGTCACACTCCCAAGTAATTTGTGAAAAATAGTCCTATATCCGGGATGTTTTCCTTATATAATGAGACCCCTGGGTAATCTCTCAATAGTTCTATGAAAAGAAGGTACAGTCCCCCCTACCTCTACCAATAATATTGACATTGAAAAGATATGAAAATTTAGACATAATCTGACCAATGCAAAATTTCTGGGGGGTGGTTGATTTTGTTTTTGTTTTGAAACTGGGTCTTACACTGTCACCTAGACTAAAGTGCACTGGCGTTATCATAGCTCACTACAACCTCAAACTCCTGAGCTCAGGTGATTCTCCTGCCTCACCCTACTGAGTAGCTGGGACTACAGGGTGCCTGCCACAACTTCCAATATATTTTTCTACTTTTAGTAGCAATAGGGTCTCGCTCTTGCTCAGGCTGGTCTCAGACTCCTAGCCTCAAGTCATTCTCCCACCTTAGCTTCTCAAAGTACTAGGATTACAAGGTTGAGCTGCTACAACCAGCCCAAATTTCTGGTTTTAATATAGTACTATATTTAATATATAATCAATTGGGAATAATCTGATGATTACATATAATTTTTGTACTATTGTTTAAATGTCCTATGAATTTGCTTTTCAAAATAAAAAAAGAAAAAATATATTCCCCTTGTTCACTAAGTATATTGGGATTATTACTTAGGAACATCCATTCTTTGTGTATCTTTCTTGATAGCCCACATTATCTAACTTGTCTATAAACCTACCATAACTTGCAGCACATTTATTTTTATATAACAAAGATACAGGTAATTATTTTTTTCTCAGGTGAAATAAAGAAGCTAACATGTTAATTGTAATAAAAGCATTTAAATTCCTTTCTCAATATAATCTTACGAATCTGATTACTATGGAATTCGATGAAGATCCCATTAGCTACGAAATTCCTAAGACGCCTCTTCATTCTCTTATGTCTTTGTTCATTATGGTTCTAAAATGAAGATAGTAATAAACTAATTTATTAAGTACTAACATTTTGCATCATTATATCTTGTCATTATTTTTTACCTATTTGAGAATGTTTCCAAAAAGTTACATTTTATGTAAACTTGTGATTATCACCAATAGATAGCTGTATATATATATATGTGTGTATGTATATACAAGATCTGACAATTAAGTTCACAAATTCATCCTAGGAAAAATTCTACGTACCTCCTTGCTGAATATCCCTGTTATCACCTTCAAAGTACACCCCTGGGTAATCTATGCTGATGCTAACTTCTAGTCCACTCTTCACAGCAATTTTGAACTCTTTTTCTGGATGACCACAAAGCTGTTGTCATATGAGGTCTGACAAATAAGTTTGCAAACTTGTTATCATGTACTTTTGTTGGAAACACTGCACAAACATCTTGGTAAGGCTTCATAAACTCAGTGTATCCATGTCTTAAAACTGTGTTCGTGTGAACATGTGGTGGTGCCTTGTTGAGTGGTGTTCATTATTGTTGTTGCATGTTTTTGCATGTCGTATGAAGACAACTCTGATAGTCATTCCAGAAAAAGAGTTTCAAAATTGCTTTGAAGAGTGGACTAAGCACTGGCATCAGTGCATAAATTCCCTACTTCAAAGTGACCACAGTGATAGTCAGCAATGAGGTATGTAGCACTTTTTCTAGGATGAGTTTATGACCTTAATTGTCACACCTCGTAGGTTCATCTTATTCCTCTAATTAACTTTAACACAGAATACAATGGAATTTGTAAGTGTAAGACAGTATTGGAACACACACATTTCTTAATTTAATTACTGGTTTCCAAAATATGATCAGTGATGAAACACAATCAGTGATAACATATGAATCTCTCTAAAAATGAATGGGACTTTATAAATCCCAAATATGCCTTATAAGATAGTAATTTTAAGTGAAGAATGATAATTACAGTGTACACTCAATTACAAAAATGCATATCCTTTTTTCTTTAATAAGATGATCATTTACTCTGATTTAAATTTTACTCCCCTGCTGAGTATCATAGTAGTCAAAATATGCCAAACCATATAGAATAAAATATTTCTATAAACTTTAATTCTTTTGAAATCTGATTAATAAAATTAATAAAATTAATCATAGCCAAAATGTTAATACTTTTTAAATGTCAGGAAACTACGAAATGTTTGACTTGCATGAATTCATTTATCCTCACCACTTTTCACAAAAGCAAGGTTATCAGTGAAGTTCTTTTTAATCATTGAGATGGGAGAGAAGACATTTTTGTTTATGTTTAAATGACAATAATTGTGATGAAATATAATGATGTTTCAATTCACTGTGTAATGTTTTACAAAATAAATTTTTACAGAAATAAAAAATAGGAAACCAAAACACTAAATGCAGAATTCCAAGGGTTAAAAGGCGAAAAGCAGTCTATTAGCTGCAAGTATAGTTGGAGAAAGAATTTTACCTGATTTACCTAGATGACAATGGATAATTGATTTTAAGCAAATGTATTAATCCCAAATCATTATTTTTCAACAAGTGGTTATTTCACCAATTTTTCTTCTTTACCAAATTACTCTATAACCAGATTTTTTAATAACATATAAAATCTAGGTGGCACCTGGGGTAGGGCACTGGCCCCATATACTGAGGGTAGCGGATTCAAACCCAGCCCCAGCCAAACTGCAACAAAAAATAACCCGCGTTGTGGGGGGCGCCTGTAGTCCCAGCTACTCAGGAGGCTGAGGCAAGAGAATCACCTAAGCCCAGGAGTTGGAGGTTGCTGTGAGCTGTGATGCCACAGCACTCTACCAAGGGTGACAAAGTGAGAGTCTATCTCTAAAAAAAAATGAAAAATAAAAAAGGGCAGTGCCTGTGGCTCAGTGAGTAGGGTGCCAGCCCCATATATCAAGGGTGATGGGTTCAAACCCAGTCCCAGCCAAACAAATAGCCGGTTGTTGTGGCAGGCACCTGTAGTCCCAGGTACTCAGGAGGCTGAGGCAAGAGAATCACCTAAACCCAGGAGTTGGAGGTTGCTGTGAGCTGTGTGATGCCACAGCACTCTACTAAGGGCGATACAGTGAGACTCTGTCAAGAAAGAAAGAAAGAAAGAGAGAGAGAGAGAGAGAGAGAGAGGGAGGGAGAGAAAGAAAGAAAAGAAAGAAAGAAAGAAAGAAAGAAAGAAAGAAAGAAAGAAAGAAAGAAAGAAAGAAAGAAAGAAAGAAAGAAAGAAAGAAAGAAAGAAAGAAAGAAAGAAAGAAAGAAAAGAAAGAAAGAAAGAAGGAAAATAAAATGTATTAATAAATTGGTAAATTGACAAATTAAACATAGTTTTTTTTTTTTTATTGTTGGGGATTCGTTGAGGGTACAAGAAACCAGGCCACACTGATTGCATTTGTTAGGTAAAGTCCCTCGTAAGATTGTGTTTTGCCCCCAAAATATTCGCTATAGTTTTAAAGGAACACGTTAGATCTGAGTTTCAAATTTTACATGACAGAAATAAATCACCATTTTATATAAAGACAAGTCAAATTCACCAATTAAAATGGAAATGAGATTTGTGAGATCATTTGTACCCTCACCTTTTTAATTTCTTGCTATTGCCATTTACTTTGCTAGGTGCTTGCAAAATATCAGCAAATACATAAGACCAAGATTATCTGCAGCCATGTAGCCTGCATTCTTGTGGGGCAGGTCAGACAAACAGTCAAATTGAAAAGTATTTAGCAGGTGCTAACTTGCTGGGAGAAAAGTCAAAATAGAAAAAGGACAGAGAAATCATGCCTGAAGGGGAAAGCCAAGTCGCAGGAACTACTACTGTGATCAAAGTTTTAGTGAAAGAGTAGACTGGAGAACAGGGAAGAAATGAACCAGTTAGCCAAACAGATACCTGAGACAACGCTCCAGGAGGAGGGAACAGATAGAGAAAAAGACTAAAAGTGAGGAATGCCTGGTTATATGAAGTTCAACAGGAAGCCTGGGTGATTAGAGCAGGGAGTCCAAAGTCCTACAAAGGCAATAGCAAAATAACGGGAAACCACATTATGTTGGGTCTGATAGGGCATTCTAAGGACATTTACTTTTAACTTCAAGAAATGGGGAGTCACCGCTGAGTTGTGAACAGAAGGATAGCAAGATCAATTTAAGGTTTAAAAGGTTTACTCTAGCTGCTTTATTGAGACTAGACTGTGTGTGGAGTGGGGCTGGGGGCTGGGGAAAGAGTGGACAAGAAAGACGTGTTTGAATATAGTTGCATTAATCTAGAGAGAGATGCTGGCTGCTAAGACCAAAGAAGAGGATAAGATGTGGTTAGAAACCGGATGATGTGTTTTGAAGCAAGGCAACAGGATTTCTTGATTGATTGGATTCATGGAGTGGAAGGACAATAGTCAGTATGATGCTGAGATCTTCAGGAGACAAGTGAAAAAATTATATGAAGGAAGAGGTAGTGAGCTGTGTCAAAAGCTAGGGGTTAAGAATAGAAAATATCATGAGGACAACAAGCTGGCAGTAGTCTTGAGTTGCTTAATGTTAATACTCGTTATTTTAAGCTTTGAAAATCTTTAAAATTTTCCATTTTGAAAAAACCATACTTTAGCACACATACATGCTTTTAGAGAATTATTTATCACACTAAAAAACATATTTGTAAAAATATTAATAGTGGCATATTTCTGTGCAAGCAAATGTTTTTAGACTCATTTCCTCCAAAATTCAAAACCTTTATTAAAGACTATTTATTTTAGAACATGAAAACTGACATCTAGAATCAATGATTTCCATGAAATATAGAAAGTATAAATGATAAAGTAATTGCTACCAAGACAACTTCTTGGATGTGGTAATTGACAAAATTGATTTTTATATTAAATAGAATGTATGGTGAATTATATTTTATTTTCATCATATACACAGAATTTTCAGATTAAATTTAATGTTTATAATCCAGTATTTCTTTCTTTTATCAGATGAGATTAACACAGTAGAAAAAATATCTCTAGCAAAAACATGTAAAATTTGAATCAAGTTAAGCATGGAAAAATATCCCTTCTATTAAAATGTCCTTTCTATTAAACTTTTAATAAAGGTCAACTGGAGAATGAGGCAAATATAATTAGAATGGAGCCCCTAAATTAATAATATTTCAATGGCAAAAGTAATAATTAGAGTAAATTTCAATGTAAAACTTATAATTAGAAAGACTTCTTATTTTGGGAACTGTAATACACACATTTAAAATAAGATTTAAAAACATCAAATGACTGATGGAGTAATTATGAAAAATGTAATTATATTTGAATGCATACATTATACTGCAGGTGTGAATTTCAAAGTACACTGGAATCATTAAAATGGCATTCCTTTTTTGAAGTTAATTTTGAAAAAGTATCAAACTTGACAAAAACGTTTGTTAATATATAAAGAATAGTATAAACCTATAAAGTACAATTATATTGTCTTTTTAAATAAGTGTAGTTTTAAGAAGTTGGGCATATTTAAAATGTATTATTTTTCTTGTTCTTCTCATGGACAGTATAAATCACTCCAAGGCCTCCTTTGAAACTATACTCAAATGTTAAGAGGAACCAGTTAATATCCATGAAACTATGATAACCTCGTTCCCTTTAGCTACACAAAGCAGTGCAATTTTAAAGAGAGAAAAAAATGGAAAAGTATTTTAATCAACCAGGACTCCATGTTCTCCTCATCAGGGTAAATCATTTTCAATATACACTATTTTATGCTTATTGTGTTTATCTTAAATTTTGGAAATAAATGTTTGATTTAATGCTATATATACACCTGTGCTTGCTTTTTCCAAAAATCTTTGCTGGATTGTGTTATTATTGTTGTTCTTTGTTTGTCTGGCTGTCTTTGTGCCTTCTGTTAGTCCACAAGATCATTTTATCCCCTGCAAGATTATCTTTTAATTGGTACAAAGATCTTAGAATAAGCTTTATAAGTCAAAGTAATATTTATCAACCATCTTTTAAATTGAATTTAAAACTTGAGGAGTTAAAAATTCACTTATATTAAAGGTACAAGTACTAGAGAATTCTTTTTTTCTTTCTTTCTTTTTTTTTTTTATTAAATCATAGCTGTGCACATTAATGTGATCATGGGGCACCATACACTGGTTTTATAGACTGTTTGACACATTTGCATCACACTGGTTAACATAGCCTTCCTGGCATTTTCTTAGTTATTGTGTTAAGACATTTATATTCTACATTTACTAAGTTTCACATGTATCCTTGTAAGATGCACCGCAGGTGTAATGCCACCAGTCACCCTCCCTCCGCCCATCTTCCCCCCTCTGTCACTTCCCTCTCCCCCTTCCCCATATTCTTAGGTTATAACTGGGTTATACCTTTCATATGAAAGCCATAAATTAGTTTCATAGTAGGGCTGAGTACATTGGATACTTTTACTTCCATTCTTGAGATACTTTACTAAAAGGAATATGTTCCAACTCCATCCATGTAAACATGAAAGAGGTAAAGTCTCCACCTTTCTTTAAGGCTGCATAATATTCCATGGTGTACATATATCACAATTTATTAATCCATTCGTGGATTGATGGGCGCTTGGGCTTTTTCCATGACTTAGCAATTATGAATTGGGCTGCAATAAACATTCTTGTACAAATATCTTTGTTATAGTGTGCTTTTTGGTCTTCTGGGTATATACCAAGTAGAGGAATTATAGGATTGTATGGCAGATCTATTTTTAGATCTCTAAGTGTTCTCCAAACATCTTTCCAAAAGGAATGTATTAATTTGCATTCCCACCAGCAGTGTAGAAGTGTTCCCTTTTCTAAACTTCCATGCCAACATCTCTGGTCTTGGGATTTTGTGATGTGGGCTAATCTTACTGGAGTTAGAAGATATCTCAAAGTAGTTTTGATTTGCATTTCTCTGATGATTAAGGATGATGAGCATTTTTTCATATGTCTGTAGGCCGTGCACCTGTCTTCTTCAGAGAAGTTTTTCTTCAAATCCCTTGCCCAGCCTGCGATGGGATCTTGTTCTTTTCTTGCTTATACGTTTGAGTTCTCTGTGGATTCTGGTTATTGAACCTTTGTTGGAGACATAACCTGCAAATATCTTCTCCCATTCTGAGGGCTGTTTGCTTGCTTTACTTACTGTGTTCTTGGCTGTGCAGAAGCTTTTTAGTTTGATCAGGTCCCAGTAGTGTATTTTTGAAGCTGCTTCCATTGCCCAGGGGGTCATCCTCATAAATACTCGCCCAGACCAATTTCTTCAAGGGTTTTCCATGCACTCTCTTCTAGTATTTTTATAGTTTCATGTCTAAAGTTTAAATCTTTTATCCAGTGAAAGTCTATCTTAGTTAATGGTGAAAGGTGTGGGTCCAGTTTCAGTCTTCTACAGGTCGCCAGCCAGTTCATGCAGCACCATTTGTTAAATAGGGAATCTTTTCCCCACTGAATGTTTTTAATTGGCTTGTCAAAGATCAAATAATGGTAAGTATCTGGGTTCATCTCTTGGTTCTCTATTCTATTCCATATATCTACCTCTCTGTTTTTGTGCCAGTACCATGCTGTTTTGATCACTATCGATTTATAGTATAGTCTGAGGTCCGGAGCGTGATTCCTCCTGCTTTGTTTTTATTTCTGAGTAATTTCTTGGCTATTTGAGGTTCTTTTTTGATTCCATATAAAACGAAGTATTATTTTTTCAAGATCTTTAAAGTATGACAGTGGAGCTTTAATAGGGATTGCATTAAAATTATATATTGCTTTGGGTAGTATGGACATTTTAGGAATGTTGATTCCTCCCAGCCATGAGCATGGTTGTTTTTCCATTTGTTAACACCTTTAAGTATTTCTTTTCTTAGAGAAAGTATTTTCTTAAGTATTTCTTTCGTAGTTCTCTTTATAGAGATCTTTCACTTCTGTTGTTAGATAAACTCCCAAATATTTCATCTTCTTTGGCACTACTGTGAATGGAATAGAGTCCTTAACTGTTTTTTCAGCTTGACTATTGTTGGTATATATAAAAGCTACTGATTTATGAATGTTGATTTTGTAACTTGAGATGCTGCTGTATTTCTAAATCACTTCCAAGAGTTTTGTAGTAGAATCCCTGGTGTTTTCCAGATATACAATCATATAATCTGCCAAGAGTGAAAGTTTGATCTCTTCTGAACCTATATGATTACCCTTGATCGCCTTTTCTTCCCTAATTGTGACAGCTAAAACTTCCATTACAATGTTAAAGAGCAGTGGAGACAATGGGTAGCCTTGTCTAGTTCCCGATCTGCGTGGAAATGATTTCAATTTAACTCCATTCAATACGATATTGGCTGTGGGTTTGCTGTAGATAGCCTCTATCAGTTTAAGAAATGGTACTTCTATACCAATTTTCTTAAGTGTTCTGATCATGAAGCGATGCTGGATATTATCAAAAGCTTTTTCTGCATCAATTGAGAGAATCATATGGTCTTTGTTTTTTAATTTATGTGCTGAATTATACTTATAGATTTACATATATTGAACCAGCCTTGAGACCCTGGGATAAAACCAACTTGGTCATGATGTTTGATGTGTTGCTGGATTCTGTTTGTTAGGATCTTGTTGAATATTTTTGCATCTATATTCATTAGTGATATTGGTCTATAATTTTCTTTTCTTGTTGGGTCTTTTCCTGGTTTGGGGATGAGGGTGACATTTGCTTCATAGAATGTGTTGGATAGTCTTCCTTCTTTTTCTATATTTTGGAACAGTTTGAGTAATATAGGTACTTGTTCCTCTTTAAAGGTTTGGTAAAATTCTGACATGAACCCATCTGGTCCCGGTCTTTTCTTTTGAGGGAGATTCTGTATGGTTGATGCTATTTTAGAACTTGACATTGGCCTGTTCAACATTTCCACTTGATTCTGGCTAAGTCTTGGAAGGTGATGTGCTTCCAAGTATTGGTGAATTTTCATATTTCTGAGAGTAAAACTTCTTGTAATATTCATTAATATTTTATGAATTTCTGAGGAGTCTGTTGTTTTTTCATCTTTGTTGTTTCTGATTGATGAAATTAGCCATTTTATTCCTCTTTTCCTGGTTAGGTTAGCCAAAGGTTTATCTATTTTATTGACCTTTTCAAAAAACCAACGTTTTGATTTATTGATTTGATGTATAATTCTTTTGTTTTCAATTTCATGTAATTCTGCTCTAATTTTAGTTATTTCTTTTCTTCTACTGGGTTTAGGTAGGAATGTTCTTCCTTTTCCAGTTGCTTGAGATGTCCCATGAAGTTGTTAACTTCTTCTCTTTCCGTTCTCTTGAGGAAGGCTTGCAGTGCTATAAATTTCCCTCTTAGGACTGCCTTGCGGTATTACAGAGGTTCTTTTAATTCATGTCTTCATTGTCATTTTTGTTCCAAAAATTTGGCAATATCCTTCTTAATCTCATCTATCTATCATTCAGCAAAAGGTTATTTAACTTCCATGTTTTTGTATGAGTATGCAGATTCCTGTTGTTACTGAGTTCAACTTTTATTCCATGGTGGTGCAAGAAGATGCAAGGAATAATGTCTATTCCTTTAAAGTTACTGAGGTTAGACTTGTGACCTAAGATGTGATCGATTTTGGAGTATGTCCCATGGGTTTATGAGAAGTATGTGTATTCAGTTTTGTTGGGATAAAATGTTCTGTAGATGTCTGCTAAATCAAAATGTTGGATGTTTTAGTTTACATCTAAAATTTCTTTGCTCAGCTTCTTATTGGTGGATCTATCCAACACTGCCAAAGGAGGGTTGAAATCTCCGAGTATTATAGAGCTGGAGGAAATCAAGTTGCTCATGTTTGTTAGAATTTCTCTTATAAATTGAGGTGCATTCTGGTTGGGTGCACAGATATTAATAATTGAAATCTCATTCATATTGAGTATTACCTTTAACAAATATGAAGTGACCATTCTTGTCCTTCCTTATTTTTGTTGGTTTAAAGCCTATTGTTTCTGCAAATAGAATTGCAACACCTGCTTTTTTCTGATTACCATTTGCCTGAAATATGTATGACCATCCTTTCACCCTGAGTCTATATTTATCTTTAAAGGTAAGATGTGTTTCTTGTATGCAGCAAATATCTGGCCTGAGTTTTTGTATTCAGTCAGCTAACCTGTGCCTCTTTAGAGGACAGTTTAAGCCATTCACATTAATGGAGAATATTGATAAGTCTGGTAAAATTTTGGGTATCGAGTTTTTCAAAAGTCCAGTGGACATTTTTAATCCTTTCGCCACTGTGGTAGTTGGAGTTTGATCAAAAGTTTCCGATTGAGTTTATTTTTGTGGTAGAGGATTGGGCTGGTCATTATGGAGGATAGGTCTGAGAATATCCTGAGGAGCTTGTTTGGTTATGACAAATTTCTTTAACATGTAAATGTCATTAATGTATTTAATTTCTCCATCATAAATGAAACTCAGTTTAGCTGGATACAGGATCTGGGGTTGAAAGTTATTTTGTTTTAGGAGATTAAAAGTCGATGACCACCCTCTTCTGGCTTGAAAATTTCAGCAGAGAGATCTGTAGTCATTCTAATATTCTTCCTTTTGTAGGTAATGGATTTCTTAAATCTGTCTGCTTTCAGAATTTTCTCCTTCATATTAACTTTAGTGAAGTTAATTATGATATGCCTGGGGGATGTCTTATTTGGGTTGAGTTGTGCTGGGGTTTTGAAACTGTCTGCTGTCTGAATTTCCGAATCTCTTGGCATGTCTGGAATATTCTCTTTCATAATTTCATGGACAAGGGCCTCTGTGCCTTGCGAGGCCACTTTATCACTTTCAGGGATTCCAATGAGGCTTATATTAGCCTTCTTTGAATTATCCCAAAGATCTCTGAGAGAATGATCCGTTTTTGCTCTCCATTTCAGTTCCTCTTTGAGAGTTTGTGAGCGTTCAAAGGCTTTGTCTTCAATGTCGAAAATCCTTTCTTCTGCTTGCTCCACTCTGTTACTGAGGGATTCTACTGTATTTTTCAGATCTTTGAGGACTGCAAATTCTTGCTTCAGTGCATTAAAGTCTTTGGTGGTTTTGTCTTAAATTTGTTAGATTCTTGAGACAACTTTTTAATTTCTCCTCGAATTTCTAATTCTGACTTTTGAATTGCTCCTTGAATTTCTAATTCCAAATTTTCCTCCATTCTATTAATCTTGTTTGCAATCCAAATTCTGAATTCGATTTCTGACATCTTGACCAGCTGTTTATGAATGGGATCTTCAGTTACATCTGCCATATCTTTCCTTGGGGGGGTGGGGGGGGTTTGATCTATTCTGGTTATTCACTTTACCAGAGTTTTTCTGCTGATTCTGCCCCATGATTATTTTACACCATTTTACTTTTCCCCTGGAGCTTTTTTGAGGACCTGTACAGTGCTACGGCCTGAGAAACTGGGGACCTGTTTGGTGTGGTGGGTCTAAGTGGCTCTGTCTTGTTTTCAGCTGGTCTCTGTCTGACCCTCGTGAAACAGCTACTCTGGGTTGAAATCTCAGCTGTGGAGAAATACCAGCAATTAAGTCACCCTGCCCCCCCACACAAGTAACTAGTGGAAAAGGAAAATCAAACCTTCCTACAACCACACACCCAGGGCACCACTTGTATAGTCCTCGG
This sequence comes from Nycticebus coucang, assembly GCF_027406575.1. Taxonomy (NCBI): domain Eukaryota; kingdom Metazoa; phylum Chordata; class Mammalia; order Primates; family Lorisidae; genus Nycticebus; species Nycticebus coucang. The sequence goes on from NC_069786.1 coordinate 81,353,537, forward strand.
TGATTTGCTCACTTCAAAAGGTCCAAATCAATTGTCTCAGTCAGCACCTGTCTCAGGTGGGAGAGTTTAAAAGGTCTCTGGCAACTAGATCACAGAGGTCTGCTGACAACTCAAATATTACTTGCTCAGGTGCTCCGTGAAGTTAGGAGGACCCCCCCCACCAAATAGATTAGTCTGGGAAAGTTGATGCCTCCTTCCTCACCTTGCACCTCTATCACACCCAGTCACTGATAACCCAGCAGGGCTGCGACCCAGTTTACTCCAAAGAGCAGATACTCCAGGTATTTGCACCTGCCTGAATCACAAGGAAATCTATACCTGCTGAGCCAGGCTGTTGCTCTCTGCCTCTATCCAGCAGGGGTAGGTGAGGCCTGACACCCTCGTGTGCTTGATGGAGGCTGGGGGGTGTTCACTCAGTTCCAGCCCTGCCCCTGATTGATTACTGACAGAACAGAACAACTTTGCGCCAATTTGTTTCTGTCCCTGCTAAATTTTCCTGCAGAAGAGAAGCTGTTTTGAGTTCCCAGAACCTGCACCTCAGGCCCTGTCTTTGCTCCTGCAGGTTTGTATTCACAGCAAGATTAGCTGTCAGTTCTGGCCTCCTGCCTTCCTTTGACTATAGACTGATGATCCCCTGAGGGCCAGGTGCATCTTAGGCTCAGGAAGCGGTCCTCTGGGTCAGCCCCACCCTGGGAACCTTCTGGCTCTTCATGTGCATTTTCTAGTCCCCATGCTCCACCCAGGCCAGTACCGCCTCAGGCAAACCCTTTACTCACGGGGCCTGCATTTCCGTCCCAGATATTTTCAGCGGTGGTTGCCACCAGAAGATGTCCAGCCTCCTCTGGTTGCACAGAGAGACAGGGGGTGTGACTTCAGAATATCCAGGAGTGAGCCCTATTGTTGCCAAAAATGGCTGCTGCTCTGCACCTCAGGGCACTGCCGCTCCAGGGTGTGCTTCCCTCTCAGCTGACCATCTTCTCCTCACTCCTGTGCTGCAGAATCAGCACTGACCAGGTGCAGTCCAGGCCCTGCCCACACCCCTTGAGAAATCACCCAAGAATCTGGACTCCTGGGGGACAGGCCTCCAGACCTCAGAGTGAGAGTGGAAGGGAGTGCTGGGAGCTCAGAATTGCAGGTAGAGAATATATACAGTTTTATACAGTTTTATGCCTGGCAGGAGAACGCAGTGGGACCCTAGTAGGGGAGGTAGGTCCAGTTTTTAGAGGGTCTCTCCCATGGTATGTAGTGGGAGGACCTTTGAACTCTGCTCGTTTGTTTGTGGGGCACTCTGAGCCATTCTCATGGTGGAGGAGACTCCTGTACACTTGGTGATGGATTTTGTACCTTTTGTTTGTATCCTTGGGTTTGCAGCTTGCCTCAGCGAGGTTGATGTGCGTTCTTCAACCTTCTCTCTTGGTGCAGCTCTAACCACCCAGGTTATTTGCTAAATTTCTGTCCTTTAACTCTCCTTTTGGATGGGAGCCTCTGTGGAAAGCTGGCTTCAGTCAGTCGTCTTGTCTCTGCCTCCTCATCTGCCAGTACTAGGGAATTCTTATTCTATCTCTATAGCTGCATTTCTCAATGACAAAAGTTATTAGAAACTTCAGTTTTATCACTGTGAATCACTTATAAATTGGTTATATAAAGCGATGAATGAACAAAGACATAATGGAAGCCACCATCTCATGTCTTATCTGGGATCACTCCCTCTCTCTCTCTCATCGATTTTCAGTCTCTCACTTTGACCTGTTTCTTTATCCAACACTTATGCAAACATGTAATATAAACTTCTGCTAACCTTCTTTCTTTAAAAACATCAGTTTCTTTCCACTTCTTCAGTGAAGATTTCATGAGATCAGTTTATATTTTCTCACTTCTCATTTCTACCTTAAACTAACTTATTTTGACTCATATGAATACAATTCTCATAACATTATTATTAACTATTTGCTCTGATGTATCTAGAATGTTTCAATTAAATTTAAATTCTGTGTGTGTGTCTGTATAAACAGTTAAGTGAGAATGTATGCTTTGACTGATAATAGCTGCTTTGTGAAAATTGTGAAAATGATCTGTTGGGTGAAGTGGGAGCAATAGGAACAAGAAGAGTAAGTGAAGTCTTGTAACATTACAGGAGTCAGTTATAGTATCTTTGACTTAAACTTAAGAATTAAGATATGATTATTTTTTAAAAATTTGATTTAGGTTGTATTTTGCAAAAAGCATGGGCATGCTTTGCTGATATACTGAAAAAGAGTATGAGGCAAAGGGAAAAATATCAAGGCCATTTCTGTGTGTTTTTGTTTCATATACATATATATTTGTGGAAATGTCAAGCAACGGACAACTGGCTGGGTGTAAGTGTGAAAGGCAGAAGCGAGGCAGTGGAAATGGAAATGTGGAGTCAGTTAACAAAAATATAGCAAGTAATGGGACTGCGTGAGATCACCTAGGGAGAGATGGCAATAGGCTTGACAAGATGTTAAGTCACTGCTATTCTTGATAACTCCTATCTCAGGAGTGGAGAAAGGATGAGATCCAGTTAGAATTCATTAAACAGATCACAGAGAGAGAGAAGTCGGTAACTGGAAGGTGTAGCAGCAGAGTTATGTGTGTGAGAGATAAAGTCCCCGTTCTAATACAACCATCTATTGGACAAAGAAAGCACATAAAAAGTGAATAAATAAATACTTTTAGTTATGGAAAATGTTATTCTGAAAATAAAACATAGTGGAAAGTAAATGAAAAAAATTAGCAGTTTGTGATAGGAGAAAAGTTTGACCAAGATGTGAGATTTCAGCTGGCAGCAGATTGAGCAAGAAGGAATGCAGCTGGACAGTATGTTTCCCTGATTCCTCTCTCTGCCATTTTCTGTGTGTTCCTTGCCTGTGGAACAATTTTAAGCATGCCCAGAAGACATATAATTGGGAAGAATAAATGTACTTTTAAATCAGCCTTTCTGAAATACAAAATGTAAATTTTTTTTCATGTAACTATTAGTATCCTATGCAACTGATGCCCTCAGAGGCATGCTGTTTCAAAATGCCGGATAGTATTTACAACATATTAGATATTCAGATTATTGACGTAAAATGTTTAATTTTATATTCTGCATACAGTGTTTAACAGCAGATCACACTTGAAGACTGTGCTCATTCTAGCACTTGGAGGCATTATTGAGCAACATAGCATCATTTTCCCCAAGCTGTAATATTCCTCCTACCACAGAAGTGGGATAACCTGTATTACAATTGCAATGGTGAATCTAAATGTCCCATAGCTCAATTTTCCAAGAGAAATATTAATAAGATTGCCTTGTCAAGTTGCATAAAGTTGTACCAAGGCCTTTCAGATATTATTTTAATACAGTTATTTTATGCTAATTATAATTCTTATGCCTCCGTTGACAGTGCCTATGCCTGTCACACTGTGACACTATGCCTCCCACAGTGTTTTGATTTGGGACATGATAAATTAGCCATTAAAAGCAGGTCAAACATTTAACTTTACTTTCATTTTCAGATTATCAAATTGTGTGCAAAAAGAATGACACTCAGTCATCAATTACCACCTGTGAGATAAAGAATTGTGGTAGAATCATGATATTTTAGTAATATTTTATGGTGGCTATAATAAAGAAACGCAAACATACATATATATATTATAGATCAAGCACAATATAAGTTTATTTCCCATTCATGAAAATTCTACACTGGCAGTTGGTCTATTCTACTAGGTAATTTAGAAACTTGGTTTCATTATATATTACGACCCAGTCATAAAATAATAATATTCTAAAATAATAATGTTCATCTGCATCACAATGATAGGAAGGAAGAGAGACAGTGGAGCAGCTCATCTGTTTCTTGAGAACATCAGTCTAATAGTGTCAGAAGTCACGGATCCAAGGCTGCCTCGTGGACTAACCCTTTAGAAGGAGGCCTAGGAAGTATGAACATCTACCTACTGCAGTAAAGAAAAACAAATCATGAAGACCACAGACATGAATGAAAAGGAAAAATAATAAGCTCATTAAAGGTAAATATAAGCCACCATCTTTGTGATTTGATGCAAGCAAAAACTTCACAACAGGTCACAGAAAAAAAATTAAAAACTGATGAACTAGACTTTATTAAAAAGAATACTTCTGCTAATTATAAATCATCATGAAGAAAATGAATATGCAAGCCACAGACTGGAAGATCATTTTTGCAAAATACGTATCTGAGCCAATATGGAAGTTCAAGAAATAAATCAGATTTAAAAATTTTTTTTAAATGAGGAAAAATATGAACAGAATAAATATTTCAGACATACATGGTGGGTAAGAATATGAACAGTCCTCAGAGACTTGTGCTTTAAAACGATAATGAAATACAACTACACACCCACAAAAATGATTAAAATTTAAAAAGTGTTGCAAAGCATGGGAACAATCTGACCTTTCATCCACATTGCCGGGAATATAAAATTTTGCACTATTCAGAAAAAATGTTGACAGATTATTGTACAATTAATGAGGCACTTACCATTTATGACCCAGCAATTTTTACATATAGGTATTTACCCTAGAGAAATGAAAATATTTATGCAGAAAAGCTTTTTGCATAAATGTCTATAAATAAAGTTATTTGACTAATAAATAGTCAAAAGTAGAAAGATCCCAGGTGACCATCAGTAAAGAAAGGTCTATAATACGAACATTTGTCTGTTAGTAAAGTTGAACGCTACTCAGAAATGCAAAGGAATGAAATGCTGGCATATACTATAAACCGAAAAGATCTCTGAGACATACTGCAGAAAATGAAGGAATATTTACATATGACCATATACTATGTAATTTGAAAGATAAGACTTGCTAAAATCATCAAACAAACTCATGATGAAAAATATCAGAATAGCATTTCTTTGGGGAGTATAGGAGAAAGATTGACTAGGAAGGAGCATTAGGTAGTAATAATTGACAGCAATATCTTACATCTTAATTGTGATGTGGGTTTACACTGATACATGTATTTGCCAAAACTCAGTGAATTTGTGCATTTTGTTACATGTAAATTTTACGTCAAAAGAAAAAAAAACCTTAAATTTCCACAATTTCCAGTCAACAATATCCATGCTAAGCTATTTGGTGATGAGGGAGGAGATTACTAATAACTTGATAAATACAAATTATAAAATAGATTGACAGATCTATAGGATAGGTCAATAGGTGATAAAACAAATACTAAAAGTGAAGTATTAATGATGAGGAGGATATGGTGTTCACTATAAAATTCTTTAAACTGTTTCGTATGTTTGAAAATATTCATAATTAAATACTAAGAATGATTTCCTACATGGGTTGACAAAATAGCCAGATCCTTGTTTAAGCAAGTACTCTTAATTAAAACCACATGTTTGTGCAAATTAGAAATCTTGAATCAAGTTACATCTTCCAACACATTCTAAGAAGGTAATATAATTAGAAGAATGACTTATTATGATACTGTAGATGTCCACAGATATTTGTTCCTATTTGATAAATAATTTAAAAATGGCCTAGTCTAGCACTTTAATTTTTTCAGAAAAGAAAAATATTCTCATGTCATTTTCTACTTGAATCTAAAAGCCTTCAAATATATATTTAATAACTTAGACTTTGAGGACTTTAATTTTCCTATCTGTAGAGATACATAATACATACTATAATTATTTTAAAAATTCAGCTAATTCTTTTATGTATTCTCCAAATTTTTCATTAGAACAATACAGATTTGGAAAATCATTATGATACACTATTTTCCTCTTACATATTATAGCATTAAAAAGGAAAATAACATCACCCACTAAAAAGACAAATGATTGTCATTTTATAGGAAGAAAGGTGAGGTTCAAAGATATCAGGGCACATCCCCAGGTCAAATGAGGATTTGATAAAGATGATTTGATATTTGCAATGGCATAGAACTCGCCCTTAAATGTTAAAATGTTCCTTTATTTAAAAACATATAAAAGCCCTGATCATTTTATTCAATTTCTATGCCTGCCTTAATTTGACTTTTCTCAGGTCTACAATTATTGTTACAGGGTTGATAAATATTAGGCTATTTTAATAGGAAAAAAAGTACCTAGGTACAATGATTACCCCCATACACTTGCAATTTTAGAATACTTAGTAGCCCTTAATGTCATAGAAATCTTGAAAATAAAATTGTTTGTAGTTAGTATAATTACAGTAAGTTTTAATTAATAGATGCTTGCTTAAATAAAATGATGTGTTTCTCCATAACTATCTATCTTAGTTATGGATTAATTTTCATTGTAAAACTCAACAGTTCAGGAACATGAGCTGATTTGTGACAAATATCTGTAGTAAGGAGGACCTCTTGAGCACAGGTTCTGGCACAATAAAGGATGAGTTTTCAATAATAGATTTTCTTCCATAGAAATTAGTAGAAAATAATCAAGTAAATTTTGCAACTAAAAACACAAATTTCAGGCTGAAGGAAGGCACCTAGACTATATGCAGTGGGGGAAGTGTCCTACCTTAGAAGTAAATAAGTATATTAACTACAAGTAGAGATATATCCTGAGCAAACAAATGGAAATAAAAGTGTACATATTTCATCCATGAGCTAAAATTATTCTATGGAGGAACAAATTCTTAAAAGACAATTTCACAATGTTATTAATAACTGTGATTAGTTTTAACACCAAGAAGAACTGTATTATTTTTTTCTTTTTGATTAAGGCCAAATTTCATTAAGCGGAAGATATTTAGAATACTCAGAAAGAACAGCTCTAGAGAACTAATAAATGCAATTGATTATGGTGTAGGAAGATTGTACATTGATTTCTATGGTAGTAATTTAAAATAGACTAAATTCTCATCTGGCAGAAGTACTTTTCTGTAGCACAGGGATTAGAATAAAGAACCTCTTAAAAGTCTTAGAATTTTATATTTAAATATTCTCCCAAAATATATAATTATTTTACAATATGGATTTTTAAATGATCAATTCTGAAATAGTGCATAATAAAGTAATTTAAGCCCCTTGATATAAGTAAAGATAATAATCCTCCATATTGTTACTTATAGTCCATATTCTTTAAAATGTTACCTTATGTTTTCTTACTGGTCTATAGCATTACAACAAAAGTCATAACTGAAATTTCCATTATAAAGTCTTGCTTCAGAGATATTTTATCACACGTCAGTATTAAGCAAAACAGAACAAAACATACACACAGACATATTTACTACTTAATAAAGCATTTCTAGGCACTTGATGGTTTTTATTTGGTTTTATGATTATGAGATATTTAAGAAACTATACATATTAATTGCAGGGTGACTTTTTTTCAGAGATTTTCTATTTACTACGACTTTTTAAGGATAACACTGATTATGTGCATTTTACCAGCAAGTAAAATTAGCAAGAATATTATAAGAATAAAAATATCTAATTTGAATCATTTGATTTATTACCTGTAATCCAAAGTTGAGAAAGTTTGTGGCTGTGTCCGTGCACGTGTGTATGTGTTTATATTTACATAACAGGGCTGAGTTTCACATACACAGCTTTCGGATTGACAGAAGAGTTTTACCTCCACTGGTTTCTTTTCAGATTCACCCCAAAGCTGGAGGTTTCCCCTACTTCAACTTTCTAGTCCAATGTTCTTATACCCAATTTTCATATGATAAATTACGAGAGGTCTTTTAAAATATAGTGGTATATTTTCTTTGCCTTAGACCTATCACAACAAAATATCTCTGGCAAGAGGGTATTGAGTTTGGCCATTGGTGCTTTTAACTTATTACCATGTGTGTCTGAGGTATATTCAGGATTGAGACATGTCTGACCTTCCAGGAAAAAGTCTGAACTTTGGTCTGATGCACTGCTGTCACCTGGCAGTATGGTAAGACTGAATCTCTGACTGTACTGCTGGCCTGTGGAATCAGAATTTGTATTTTTAACAATATCTTCAGGTAACCCATCTACACAATAAGGTCTGAAGAACTCTCAATGAGTTATGAGCATCTGAAGCATTGTAGAGGAAGGTTTGTCCATTTGGTATAGTTACGTAGAGCTGAGCTAAATGTTACCAACTCTATTAAAAAAAAAAAAAAAAAAGCATGGTCTTGGCTGAGGTAAAGTGCTCCACATATGTCAATGAGAGGGAGTGCCTTTGTCTCTCTATTCTATAGAAAACACAGACTGTAGGTCTGAGAGACTCGTATGTATTCTCATCAGGACATTAAAAGCCTGGTTCTTGCTCTGGGAGAAGCTGATTACTAACTGTATGCCCATTCAGCCCTCCTGAGGTAAACCCTTGCCTCTCCCAGCAACCCCAGCACAGATGGCCTGGTTGGAACTGACCCTTCCTATGGTCTCTTACCCTTCTGTTGCTGCTTTCATAAATTCTTTTTTTTTTTTTTTTTGGCTGGGGCTGGGTTTGAACCCACCACCTCCAGCATATGGGGCTGGCGCCCTACTCCTTTGAGCCACAGGTGCCATCCGCGTTCATAAATTCTATCTGGCTTCCTTTATCAGCTCTAGTCCTTTTCAATCTTAAAACAATTTTTTCCCTTCAAAATGCCCAACTCTTATGAGCAAAAGCTTTGGTTTTTGCACCATTATCTCTGTTATAAATTTGAAACATTATTTAGAATCTCAAACATGGAATATTTTTAGTCTCTTTCTTGGTGTAATCTTTATAAAAGCTTTTTAATCTTCCCTGATAAAATGGATGACACAAACTCAATGCTGGAAGGAAGCCAGTGCAGATAACTTTGAGGGAAACTGGTAGATCCATATTTTTAGCGACCAATTATGTGACTTGTCTCTAAATAGTTCTGTTTAAAACATTACCTGTTAATCTTCTGTTTGTTCATGTGATGTTTCAAAGTAAAATAATCTTTATTTTTCATTTTAATTCTAAGGAACAACAATTTTAGTATCATTTATTGGTCTGGTGTCTATGAGGGAAAGTAAAAAATATGTATTATATGAATTAGATTATTAGTAGTATGCATTACTTAAAGGTCTTCAAGCATACACCACTAAAAGAAAAAAAAAGTGCTTTTCTAGAAAAATATTCTTGATCTCCAAGAGGTGTTTCCTAATAGGGTTATTTCATGATCAGAATTTACTAAAATACATCAGAATCATGTGTTTCCTCTAAGTAGGATGAAAATTAGTGGGAATAAGCAAACACATAATATAGTATATGATTATTGAGTATTATCTTCTCAGGGTACATATGGCTAAAATCAGCTGAATTACTTTAGTCAAGGTCAGAGTAAACAGATGTTCAGCGACAGTATCATTTGATGATATTATCTGAAATAAAATCCAGTTTTAAGCCATATTTACGTAAAGGACTATTATTAAAATATGATATTTTCTTTCAAACAAAGACATAGATTCATACACAATGTGACTTATATTAATGAATTAAATAGAATAAGTTATGAATCATTTACAAAGCATATCATTGATTATATTAGTCAAGAACTGGTAGTTGTGACAGAACATCCCCCAGATTTCAAATCTACTGATATGTGTTTTGGTCGGGACTCTTTTATAGCCAGATACTGAGAGATCTGTCTTAATTTAATCTCAAGAGCCACCATGTCATAGCATGCCTGATGTTCAAATTTGCCAAGACAGAGAATTCAGCTTCATCAGCCAAACATAAAATTGAGAGGAAAAAAGAAATGCCTTTGTTTTCTTATGTGAAGATAGTAAGTATTATTTAGTGTGTCTATCAATGACATCAAAGTAAAGTCACGAGTTATTCTTACACACTCATGTACTTGAGTGTAGTAGGTGTGTGCATGCACATGCATGTATATCTGGGAGGAGCTGGCAAACTTAATTGTCAGACCTCATACAGTGACAGCTCTGATGGCCATTCCAGATAAAATTCTAAAATAGCTTTGAAGGGTGGACTAGGTCCTGCCATGGCTTCTTACAGCAAGTGCTTCAAAGGTGACCGTACTGATATTCAGCAATGAGGTCTGTCACATTTTTTCTAGGATCATTTTGTGAATTTAATTATCTGACCTTGTATGTACCTTCATTCTATTAATTTACAGTATGTATTAGTATCTGCTATAGGGCAGGAACTAGTTGTTATTTTATATTTAATACAAAAGTGATTTGTTAATTGGTGGATTATTTAACCATATCTTATTAACACAACTGCAGATTTATAGTGCTTACATATATTTCTATTTGTATTAGTGTTATAATAATTTATCTGTTGGAACATATTGTATGTGTGGACCACTACATTCTTTTTTCTAACATTCTGTTTCCTTTTCCTCTGCAAATGTTTCTGAGGGAAATGTTAGAAACATATATAAATAGACACCAAAGAATTACTAGAGTAATTCAATACACTCCTGCTTTAGCAAGACTATTTGAATCTTTTTAAATATTTGTTGTTTACAACAACTCTGGTTAAAATGTAAATTTTCCCACAGGTTCTTAAAATAGATGTGTTTTAAAAATTCTCAGGAGGAACATCTGAGCTGAATAACAAGAAGTTTTCCTTTTATAAAGCCTTTTAGCATATTTTTTCTTGGGGCAATTCAGGCAGACTAAATAATTTTGACACAAATAAGAGATGCTTAAATTATAATTTTAAAGAAGTCTTGAAATAGGTATGTCTCTTCTTGAGAAGAATTGATGTGCATGTAGTATGAAAACTCATTCCCAGAAGATAATTGGAACATTTTTCTTTTATCTGTGAGGTGATTCGTAATAAGCAAAAAGTGTTCTAATTTTAAAGAGGAGGGGGAATGAAAAGAAAAATAAAACCCAAGTTAACTCAAAAAGTTAATGATGGAATAAACTAACATCAAAAAAAAAAAAAAAGAAAAACAAAAACCTCTTACAGAAATGTTTTCTACTTTTAAAATATAATTTCTTACAGTTTCCTAAATTAGTATTTATATTCTCTATAATATAGCCCCTAAGTGATATAAGCAAGTTCTCAAACATATTGCAAAATTTTAAACAATACTTGGTTTAAGGAGAAAAGAACTATATATTTCTTAGCATGAATTTCCATAAAAAATTATGGTAAGGCTGGATGGCTTAAACAATATAAACTTATTTTACAATAATTCTGCAGGTTAGAAAGTTCAAGATCAAGGCACTGATGTGGTCAGTTTCTGGTGAAGACTCATTGGTGGCCACCAACAAAATTCAAAAAAAGTTGAAATGACCCAGTGTCTTTCAATTAGCCACTTGTTACACAAACTGTTGTATACATATACCAAGACACACTACTTAGCAATACACATATAAAACTATTGATGCACATAATAACCTGGACAAAGTTTTAGAAAAGTGTTCCAAGTGAAGAAAAAGCCAATCCTCACATGTTATATACTGCATGAATCCTATAACATTCTTGAAATGACAAAATTAGAGAAATTTCCAGTTAGGAATCCTGGGAAAATTATACATGTGAGAATAAGTACTCTTCACCTCACAGGTCCCTCAAGTTCAGAGTTCCTTACCAGCTTGGGGAAAAGCAAGATCCACCTCTGACATAGAAAGAAATCAGCAGTATATCCATAGGGACCCACCAATACCTTCTTTCCAAAGGCTGAAGCTAGAAGGACACCAAAGATTGTCAGCTTGTGGCCTCCTTGAGCCAGACCAATGCTATGACCCCCCCAGCCAGACCACTGCTGTGAATCTCCAGCCCTCAGAGAAAAAAAATAAAAAAACGAAAATATATAAAATATATTTATAATATTTATATACATATTTATATTAATATAAATATATAATATATAAAATATTAAAAATATAATTATATAAGCTATAGAAGGATAAAAATGTGATATCTAAGCTGTTGCATGAGGAATTTATGTAGGAAGGATGGGAAAGGTAGAAAAAATCTCAACCAAAAGAGAGAAAAAGGAGAGAAATTAGAAAGAATGAAAGGGTTTGAAGAAACATAAAAAAGTAGAGGAGCTCTTGATATGGAAAAATTAAAAGTGAAAAAATAAAAATACAAGCAAACCAAAAAAACTAAACAAATACAACAATAACAAAACAGGAAAAAAGGGAAGAAAAAACTAAAGGAAAAAAATTGAAAAAAAGAAGCAAAAAATGTAAAACAATATATATGTGTGTTAGTATGGATAGATAGATAGATAGATAGCTAGATAGATTGATAGATCTCACAATATATTGCCTGAACATGAGGTGGCACTGAGATGTTAGGAAATGGAGAACACATACTGTATTTTCTGTATAGGATGGGATTTGGAAGCCACTCTAGTTGCAGAGGAGATCAGATCTTTTCTTCCTTACTTCTTCACCTCAATCCAGGCCTGTTCACTTCATCAGCATTCAGTCCCCGCATATTGGATCCCAAACTCTTACCAGACATCCCAGGAGACCTGTCAGACAGTGTCCCCTGACAACAAAGTGCCCCTCCTGGGGGGTGTGAGAACCACTCATCTCACCCCAAGGATGGCCACTCATGTTCAGCAGGCATACCAGAGAGGGCCTTGCACTATGACCCTGTGGACTTTTCCTTTACATGGGTGGTCTTCCCACAGTGGTGCCCCCTGCAGTATTCATGCTCATGGGAGAACCACCCGGTGTTCAACCCTGGCCTCCAGATATTACTCAAGTCTACTCACTGCTCAAGATAACAGCCCAATCCAAAATCAAAATACTTTAGGACAGACCTTTCTCAATTCCAGCCCACCATGGGACAGCCAGCCAACTGGCTGATCTCTGCTCATACCAAGCATCTGCCTTCCGCATTAGTTTTCCTCAGCTCCAGACCTCCCCATTGACTCTTGAAGTCTCCTGTTGCTTCACTGTGTCCGCGGAGTGATTCTGTGCAGATTCCCCCTGCTGGAGGTGGCCAATATCAACTTTCCCCTGTCTCACTATGAGTAGCCACAAGGAGATGTCTCTAGCCTAACATATTGCTCCACCCTTCCAATACTTCTACATCTTACATTGTAATTCAAGCTAATTTCTTAGGAATAAATCTCGACTTTAAAACTACTAGATTCATGACGTGAATATTTTAAAGATCATAATATGAGTTCTAAAGTGAACTCATATTCACTTCTGAAATGTAAAAATTTACTTTAACAAATTAGACTGTCTTTTCTAGTTTTTATGACATAAATGAATTTACTGTAATAATATAGAGAATGAAATATATTATGGCTATAGCAGATTTCATCTTTTCTTAGTCTTATTACCCAGAGAAGTAGATTGTAAAAACCACGCAAACACCTCAATTTCTCAGAAGGCATGCAAAGCTGCCTGGCATCCGAGCCCTTGTCTTGTTGATATACTGTCACAGATATCCTTATTCATAAAATTATTAAATGTTATATTTACACAGTTTAAATGTATTTGTTAAAATACAATAATTTACATATAATAAAATGACATATTGACATATCCAATATAAATTTTAACAGACGTATTAAACAAATGAACTTGAATTTTATTTCTAATATTTATAAATTTGATAAGGAAAAAATGATGCTTTCTTAACTTGCATATTTCAAATGTATGTTAATTTTAAAACACTATTTTTAGATTCCCTCATTTTATTTGTTAGCATTTACTTCCGAAATTAAATGTTATTCATTATTTTAATCATAATAGCTTTAGTTACTTATTAATGGCCTCAATTATTAAATTATTAAAATTTTACTTGATAGGTCTTTTATAAATTATTTTTCTTGTTTTATTTTTTTCTTTTATGTTTTTAACACTTGGAAAAACATTTGAAATATTTATTGTGGTCATTATACTGACCATTTACTTTGTGATATTTCCCATCTGTATTATGCTTACAAAATCTTTTACTAGCCAAAGACTCATTTAACATTTATATATTTATTTTGTTAGTTTATTGATTCAAGTTTTTAACTTAAACTATTTGATATTATAATCTGAAGTAATGCATAAAATAGGTCTTTATTTACTTGTTTGTTGTGGCCTGTTTCTCAAACATTCTCATTTTTTTCCTTGATTCTCATCTATTTCATTGATGTATTAATTTTTCCAGTATTACTACACTGTAAAGCATTTGTTTGTTTGTTTGTTTGTTTGTTTGCAGTTTTTGGCTGGGACCAGGTTTGAACCTGCCACCTCTGGTATATGGGGCCAGCGCCCTACTCCTTTGAGCCACAGGCACCACCCTGTTTGTTTGTTTCTAATAGTTTTTAAATTATGGTAATTCTTTTTAACACACAGCATAGTTCTTTCCAGGTATTATTGATACCATGATAATAAGTTATCATTGTTATTTGACATCCATACTTAGACTTTTTCAATGAATATCAAAGCGATGAAATTATACAATTTATATAACAATATATCACAATGCTTCTTCATGACAATAAATATACATTTATATAGTAATTATTAATGACTGGGTAGTATTATTTTAGGTATGTATTACAGTTATTAGTATTAAATTATTGGATATTTAATTATTTTCTCATTTTTTGCTATTATATGGAGTGATTTGATAAATTGTTTATATAAAGGTATATACCAATCTATGGTCATTTTGCTTTTATTTTCAAATCGAATATTGTTTAAAGTGGTACAATGCTCCAAAAGTGTCCTATGCTGCACATAGTCAATAATACGGTTGTGTGCAGGGAGAATGGGAACCAAAGACTACATTCTTGGCAAGGAAAAACAACACCAGTAAAAGGGAAAAACAGAGAAATAAGCAGAGCAAGGCACAATAGAAAACAGTTTGGCTAGCTTACTTTTAAACTAACAGTTAAATTACTTATCTGGGCAGTTTTTGCTTTCATTGGAAGCCTGGCCTGTGAGAGATACAGCTTACAAACACCCCTGCGAGGTCTGTAATCACTCTGAAGAACAGTGCTGTAGCAAAAGCTGCGTGCAAGGCCTGGGAAGGAACATTAACCACGCTGATCCATACCCAGTCAACAGTCAAAGCAAATACCCATTGTGGAGATTTCTATAATGGCCAGAGCAGAAATCAAGGGAACAACCTGAACCCTGAGAGGGCAGGAGAGCTTGTACCCTAACCACAAAGGAAATGCCTCCAGGTAGAGATCGGGAAAATTCCTCTTTTCCATCTATTCTTCAGAAAAGAACTGACACTACCACATCTGCTCCACAGAGACACTAGAGGGGTATAACATCCCCCAGGGATCTGGGTGCATGACCACAAACAAGAGGTTGCTCCCATACAAGGCTCAGGTTCTGGATTTTTCAAGGCTGCCTGGACCCTTAAAATTAATGATTATAGATAGAATAAGAACATGTTTACTCAGAGAAACTAGTGATGTTTTTACTTCCTTCCTCACCTTACCCTTTTGGCTAAATGAGAAAATAGCCTTGAATAAAAACTGGGTGGAACAAAGACTCAGAGTCCCTTGCTGAAGCCCCACAAGCTAGTGATGGTCCCCTAGGTCCCACCTTTGAAAATTCTATTCTGCGTGCTTTGTCTCTTTATCTCTCACCACTTGTAACTTTATTTTTTCCCAGGTGATGGCTGCCAGTTCCACAGATCTTAAAGGACCCTGTCCCCGGGGTTGTACCCTGGCAGTTGTGCAGTCCTTAAAGTCTTTTATCACTAAATGCCTAAGCCAATGGATGAAGAAAAACATACAATACTCAATAAGCTCATATAGAGAATGTAGTGCCTTTGGCACAAAAATACCCTTGTTTATTATTTTTCTCCTTTTATTCCTTATTGCTTTAAGGATTAGGGCAGGATCACCTGGGACAGCTGAATGCTTTTCCTGGTTTACTAGGGCTGGGTATAGGTTCCACACCACTGCAGCTGTCTTTCTCCTGCAAGCACCACCTACTAGCAGGAAGGGTCTTGGCCAACTCTCATCTAAAGCGCCACCCGCTGGCCTGGGAATTTAACTGCATATCCTAATATTATTCATGCTGTTAGAAGTGCACACCCAGATATGGAAAACATATCTGAAAAATATATTTAATGGGAAACAAATAAACAGATAGTATTCAAAATAGAGAAGACATGTCTTTTAAACTGTGAAACTTTTATTCAAATGGTTGTGGGGCTTTGTGCTTTAGAGGAATTGGTCTTACAGCATTAGTTTTGCAGGTAGATCTGAATTAGAATAAATGAAGAGACATTACCCAAGGATATGGTATGGTTCAAGAAAAGGAAAACTTTCTTATAACTCATTTAGTTCAGAGATAAAATGAACTATTTTATGTAATGTAGTGAGTTCAGTGTTACCAGAGAAAGTCAAGCAGAACCACCTACTAAGATAAAAGTGATAAAAAGAAACACTTTATATCCCCCAATCTGCTGCCTCCCACATTCAGTTTATCTATTTCATCCTTTCTAAAGGTATTAGAATTTGTGACTCTTAAGGCTGAAGTAGAAAGAGAGAAATGAGAGAAAACCAAAGAGGGGTGGGACAGTTAGAGAAAAAGGGAGTATGGGCGCACAAGGACACAAGGACTCCAGCAATGAGCCTTAGATGGTGTTGCTAATCGGCAGATTGCAAGAGTGCTGTCCATGTTCTGTGCTGGCTGACGCTTCGGAGAAGTGACAAAATTCTAGCGCAGGGTAGAGAGCCAAGAAATGGAGAGAGGGTGCCACCCAGAAGACTGAGCTTTAAAGCACTAACATTCTCAGGCCTATCTTTTATGAACTATTGAGCACTGAAATATGAAAACACTTGACTTTAAAGGATCATTCTAGCATTGATAATTATATCATATTGTTCCCATATAGAATTTAAGATAAGAGACTCCTTCTATTTTCTATATACCCTATAAGTTTTATGCAGTCATGGAAAAACAAAAATAAAAAGAATTATTGCAAATGTTGAGATGGGTTGTTCTACCAATTTAGAGATTTGGAAATATTTTAACTTAATAAGCAAAATGAAATGATTTGTTCATTTCTTGCACATTTAACTTTAAGTAGTAAGATCATATATATGTATATATATGCATGTGTGTGTGTGTATATATGTATGTAGCATAGAATGACATATAGAGAGCAAAGGCTATAAATGCATTGATATCTATATGTATGTCTATGTATTAATATACGTATTGCTTTTTTCTTACTTTGGAGGCAGCATAATTCATGTATTTGTGTAGAAACTTAAATGGCAGTCCCTGTCAGGAGAGGAACTTTATAGAGAAGTGGAAGTACTTTCAATTTTTAGTATATATGTATTTTACTATATAATTATTAATATTAAGTGATATGTATAAAATGTCAATAAATAAAATTATCATAGCTTTGTCTATTGTGCTCCTCACTCTTTGCCCGCCTCAACCACTATGTAAGATTGGGTTTGTTTTTGTGTGTTTGTGTGATTTCTTCCTTGATATATCTTCAGAGCCTATAATATATTTGGCAAATGACAGTCACTGAATATATATTGAATGCTTGAACTACTGCAAGATAGATAGGATCACATTCTAAAGAGAAAATTATTTAATTCATGTTTAATGAAAATATGGTAATGATATCATTTAAAGGGTAAATGGTAATTCTTTTTATCTTTGGTAGTTTATGACTTTAAGTTAACTATTCTTTTAAAATATATAAGTCATATTTTTAAAGTTTCTATCACAATGATTGTAATCAAAGAACAAACCCAGTTCTGTCCCTTACATGGTTATCTACTTTATGTAGAAATTACGTGAAATGGACCTACCTGTCACATGGAAGGCCCTGGGTCTCACTGTCATGAAGGATATAGTATTGAGATTTGGGATATTCATCTCCAACTAAGGTTATTTGTAAAGTAAGTAAATGTTTAATATATTAAAAATATTAATTAGATATATGTCATCATCTATAGCCTAATCTTATTCTGACAAGCTTGCTCTGTGATTTCATCCTTTGAAAATTTTGAGGGGAATCTCAAAAGTCAAAATGTCATGAGACGCTTTCAACTTCTGAGAAATTCTGATGGAAAACATCTGAAAATGCCAGATGTCCTGGGATTTTTTCTTTTTTTAAACCCTTGTTCTAAGAAGTTATTTTTAAATCATGACAAAATGGAACACTTAGGTTCTAAGTGTTAATTCTTGATGTCTATTATCATTTTCTCTATTTATCATATGTTGTGTAGAGAACATTAAATTTAGATTTTCAAGTCTAAATTTAATTCTCTCTCTCTCCCCCCCCCACCCTTTTCTCTTTCTCTCTCTTTAGATTTCACTATGGATACTGACTAATGGGAAAATATATGAAAAAGTTTGAAATTTTACTTGTCAGCTCCACTAAATGAGCCAGGGACTGTGCTAGATGCTTTTATGTATGCTATTCCATTAATGTTTGCTAAATATTCTATGAATATTGTACATGGACTTGAAAAACATTGGTTTTAATGTGTAGAAAAGGGTAAGAGAAAAATGTTAATTATTTTGCTGATTTCTGAATTTGGGTTTACGTTATGTTAGACAGAACACAAACAGAAGTTAGCAAAGGAGAGTATTCTTTTGACTCTATACCTCCTTAAGTGCAGATTATTTATTCAATCGGACAGTGCTTTTCTTCTTTTAAATATTGAAATACCTAATTTTTAGTTCATTCAAACATTTTACTAGTGTTTGCAATTGGCTGAGACATCACATTGGCCATTGGCCCTGCTGGTGTTTACATTTGTTTCTTGACACCTTCTTTTATTTGTATTTTACTTATCAATTTCAAACGTTTAGAAGGATTCATGAGCAAAAGTCTTAGAAAAAGATACAGGCTGTAAAGAGCACTGGGAGCAATTAATGTTCCCTATGGAAACACAAATCAAAGATGTGGTCCAGAATGTACAGATGCTAGATGCATGAAAAAAATCTTTATTATTGTGAGCAGAATAAGCTATCTTTTATAGTAGGTATATCTGAATATTCTACTTTCATAACATTATTTTATGTTTTGAGTTTTTAAATGATAATAACAATATATAAGGTACAGTTGGCAATTTTTAATTTGGTGACATTAATTATAATGAAAATGTTATGCAACTATGACCACTAATTCCAAAAATATTCCATTGCCCCCAAAGCCATTAAGCAACACCTTCCTAGGCTTTTTTTGTTTCAGTACTTAGCAACCTTTAACTACTTTCTTCCTCTAAGAATTTATTGAATTTATAAAAATTTCAGATAAGTGGAATAATAAATTTCTTGACTTTTTGTGTATGGCTATTGAACTCAGCATATATGCTTCAAGTTTCATCTGTGTTGAACTTTCATTATTACTCGAATAATAATGCTTTGTATGTTAAACTACATTTTATCTATTCAACTGTTGATTAAAACTTAAAGGATTTTCACCTTTTGCCCATCTCACTGAGGCTCATGTCAAAGTTCAGTATGGCCATACTGAGTCTCACTATGTCGCCCTCGGTAGGGTGCTGTGGCATCACAGCCCACAGCTCACAGCAACCTCCAACTCTTGGGCTTAAGGGATTCTCTTGCCTCAGCCTCCCAAGTAGCAGGGACAACAGGTGCCCACCACAACCCCCGGCTATTTTTCTGTTGAGGTTGTTATTGTTGTTTAGCTGGCCCAGGCTAGGTTCGAACCCGCCAGCCCTAGTGTATGTGGCTGGTGCCATAACCACTGTGCTCTGGGCACCACACCCATTCAGTTCTTTTGATTGTAAACTTACGAGTGGAATTGCTGCATCATAGAGTAATTCCATGTTTAACTTTACGAGGAAAGGCCATAGTGTTTTCTGTAGCAACTGCACCATCTTACATTCCCACAATTAATGTATGAGGATTCTAATCTCTCTGTAGTGTTACCTAAAACTATTCTTCTTTTTTGTTTGTTTAGGCCAGGCTAACAATTATAAAATGGTGTCTCATTGTAGTTTTGATTTGTAGTTCCCTCATAACTGATAATATTGAATGTATTTTTTAGCATTTGTATGTTTTCTTTGTAGAAATGTTTAATTTCTTTGCTCATTTTTAAATTAGGCACATTCATACATGGCTTTTTTTTTTTTTTTTCTGGACTCCCAATTCAATGACATTGGATATATGTCTGTTTTTATGTCAGTACCAAACTGTTTTGATTCCTAAGCAGTGAAAATGAGTAGTATGAGTCTTCCAACTTTATCTTTTTTTCCTACAAAATTAATTTGATTATTTGGGTGACTTAACATTTCATACAAATTGAAGAATAGATTTTCTATTTTTTAAAAAATGGCTGTTTGATATTTTGTTGGGGATAGAGTTGAACCTGTAGATTGCAGATAGAAGTATCGACATCTTTTATTACGCCTTCTGTTCCATGAACATGGAGGATCTTCACACTTATTTAGGTCATTTCATTTCATTTAGCAATCTTTCTGCTGTTCTCACAAGTGTTTTACCTCGTTTGTTACCTTTCTAAGTATTTTATCATTTTAGATTTTATTGTAAATACACTCACTTTCATAATTTCTTTTAATTAATTTTGTTGATCTTATTCCTTGCAACTTTGCTTAATTTATTGCCTTCTCAAGTATTTTTGTGTATTGTTTAGAGTTTTTATATAAGATTGTGTCATCTGTGAATAGAGATGATTTTTTGTCTTCTTTTCCAATTTGGATTTTTAAATTCCTTTTGATAGTATTACATTATTTCCCTATTTAGACCTTCCAGCATAATGTTGAATACAGTGGTCACATCAGGTGCCTTTGTCTTATTCCTGACCTTAGGAAAACAATTTTGGCTTTTCATCATTGAGTAGAATGTTAGTTCTGAATTTTTCATAAATAGTCTTTAATATGTTGAAGAAATTCTCTTCTACTCTTTGATATCTGAGTACCTTTTTTATGAAAGAATTTTGAATTTTTTTTTTTACAAATATTCCACTGTTTAGTGCAAAAGGGTGAACTTCTGCCAAAGCACCATCTGATCAAGAAAGAACATTTCAAGGCCAGAAGCTCTAGTGTGTTTCACTCACTCTTTCTTCTTCAGAGACAATCCCTATTTTCATTTGTTATAATCATTTTCTTACGTTAACTTATAGATTTACCAATTTTGTATGAATCTCTAAATAAAATAGCTTAATTGAATTTTGCTTGTTTTTAAACTTCTATATAAATGGAATCATATATCTTGTGCTTTCATTCATCGTGATCTTTATGAGCTTCATCAATTCTGTTGAGTTTAAATGTTTCTACACACACACATACACATGCACACACACTTCGTTGATGCAAACACAGTTTGTTGTATGGCACCATCACACAGTATATTTACCTGAATATTATCCATTCTACTTTTGATAAACTTTTAAGTTGGTTTTAGTTTTTGGTCAATATGAATACTGCTCGTGTAAACATTCTTATGAATATTTACTGGTGCATATAAATCAATAGTTTCTTTAAGTTAAATACCTAAGAGTGTAATTTCCAGGTCATAGGGTAAGGATACTTCCAATTATATGAGAAAATGTCAAAAAGGTTTGTCAATTTACTCTCCCGCTAGCAGTCTTCAGTGCTCCATGTAATCAGGCGTATGTGTATAGTTCTGGTGGAAGGGCCTAAGGGGCTGGTAACTTCGTGTAGTAATTTATTTTCCCTTTGGCCCTGTGAATCCATGAATCCCTAAAACAAAATAGTTACCTGGAGCCCAAGTTGAGTATAGTTCTTCCAAAAGACAGGAGGTGTCGGAGACATCCTTGCGGCTTTATCACCACAATTCACAGAGACATTGCTAAGAGAAAATGTCATTTTGAGCATTTGACATAACTTTGAAAAGCACAAAGTAACTGCTTTAAAACAACCTTCGCAAAATCATGAAGAAAATATTTACCAATGATTCTACCACTTAAGAAATCATATTGTGGCGGCGCCTGTGGCTCAGTGAGTAGGGCGCCGGCCCCATATGCCGAGGGTGGCGGGTTCAAACCCAGCCCCGGCCAAACTGCAACAAAAAAATAGCCAGGCATTGTGGCGGGCGCCTGTAGTCCCAGCTGCTCGGGAGGCTGAGGCAAGAGAATCGCTTAAGCCCAGGAGTTGGAGGTTGCTGTGAGCCGTGTGACACCACGGCACTCTACCCGAGGGCGGTACAGTGAGACTCTGTCTCTACAAAAAAAAAAAAAGAAATCAGATTGTTTCTCTATTTTCTTTCAGACTTGGCTCAAATGACTATTTCAAGTTTTTACACAACTGTAGTAGTCACAGCATAGATAAAATTTTGTATTTGCCACAATTTTCTTAGCAAACATAATCAGTACATTTTTACATTAATACATAAACTCGCTCATAATTATTTTTGTTCAATGTGTAATACTTTGCCAACACATAAATAATCAGGGCAGGCATCAGTGCACTCCAATCTCATTCTTCATTTCCCACAAGCAACCCCCAATAAATATTCAGTCTAGGAATAAAGAGCATTCACTCTAAATTCAGCTTTAACGCCCTTAGCTTCACTCTTACAAAAGTGAACACCAAACTCCTACCACGTAGAAACGTGATGGAAGTTGAATTTTTGTCCAATGACTTTTCAGCATCGGTTGAGATGATCAGTTGGTGATTTTCTTCCTTACATTAACATGGTATTTCAGATTGATTCTTTTATATTTAACCACTATTGAATTCCTTGGATAAATGTCATTTATTAATGGTGTATAATCCTTATAATATGCTATTGGATTTAGTTGGCTAGCTATCTTTGTTCTAAAGTTTTGTTTACTAATTCAATCGCTAAAACAGCTTTATTTGTCTATAATTGGATATTTGTTATAAATACTAAGAGAGTATTTAGTGGCACCTGCTGTTACCAGGCACTATGTTCAATACAGAGTTTATGATTCTTGTCATCTAGAAAATTGAGTCTAGAAAATCGAGGGTCTAAGTCCTTCTTTCTTTCCTTTCATTTTTTTCTCTCCTTCTCTTTCTTTCTTTCTTTTTTTTGGTTTGGGATTAGGGTGTTATAGTGTGAAGCAAAACAATCGTAACAACTGTTAACAACAACAAGAAGATGCATCACTCTGTGTCGGTGCTGTCACCAAGGAAGCAGGCCAGAAAATGTCACTAAGCTTACAGGTGGTGGACCTCCCCATACGTGTTGGGGAAAATGCCCCAGGAACCTCCACAGCGGCTATTTATTAAGAGCAAGCTCCCCTTACCGAGTCCGACCCCACCCTGGAATTCCATAGCTGATCAATATTTAACTGCCAAGGTTTGTTCCTTAAGGTCTAGTGATTGCTTGTATGTTTCAAAAAACTGTCACTTTGTCTCTGCAAGCCTGCTGTTCAGGTTCCTACCCATCTTGCTGCATAGGTTGCTACATAGGTTGCCACATAGATCACTAAGTATGTTGTTACATAAGCTGCTACATATCCTGTTACATAAGTTGGTACATATTCTGTTGCATAGGTTGCTGCAACTCTGGTTTGCATTCTGAATCATTTGCATGCTTTGAGTCTTTTTTTGACTAACACGTTCAAAAGTGATGTATATTTACATCACTTGTATAAACTTGGTTAATGAAGTTAAATGAAATTAAAAGTAATAAAAACTCACAAACTTTAATTTTGGAGTCTTCTTGTTTAACCAGGAATTAAGCTATACTCAACTTGGGCTCTAGGTAACTGCTTTGCTTTAGGATACCTCCAATTTTGCTTAATTATTATTAAGTTCAAATAAAAGCAAAGTAAAATTCCTACCCATTTGTACAACATATTTCCTTAAAAGTAGATACTATCTTTAAAATTTGTTCTTTAAATTAATAATTTATTTTGTCTTATAATATTTATTTTTTAATACATACTGATAGTAATTTCTATATGAAGTAGATTTTTAAATACAGCATATTATTCAAAATAAGCCATTTTAATTTTGCAAGTTTTATCGATATGAAAAATTCAGGTTGAATAGATGATAATTTTCTCTATGTAATGTTGGATTATCTACCACTTATGTAACTTTGTTGGTACACACACACATACTTTCTATAATTGATGATCACATAATACATACCTCAATATCATTCTATATATGGTTTACAAACATATTTGCACATACATACACATTTATTTTCCTGAAAAAAATGTAGGGCTTTTTGTCTTCACATCTACGAAGTAGAAATAACATTAGCATTAGTTTCACAGAGTGGACTTGTGGTGAAATTATAGAAACTTACTGGTACCTTATTCCATACTACTGTATTTTTCAATTAAAAGTAATCTAATAGAAATGCTGCACATTTATGTGGAGTGAAGCTTAGAAAAGTGAAAACTAGATTGAATAGTATTCTAAATTAATCTCAGTATGATAGAGGAGGGATAGTTTTGGTGCCATAATTTCTCCCTTCATTGATGTTGGACTTAAATAGGTTGAAATGTATTTCTGTACCATAATTTAAGCTTCAAGAAAAGTTTAATTGCCTAGTGACATAAAAAAGTAATAAACATTCATTGATTTAATGTTTTTCAGGCCAGCAAATTAATCAAACCAATAAATTAGTTGATTCCTAACATTTTAAGAGATACTAGGCCAAAAGGAGAGATCGCAATAAACTTAGTGCATATTTAATTCACCTTTCTCTATGCTAAAAAAGAAGGCAAAATAGTAGCATAAGCCCACTGAAAATAAAAGACTTTAAAGAGTGTGGTTGAGAATTTAAAAGTCTTGAAAAGACTTTAGAGGGAGAGGCTGAGAATTCTTCAAATGTCTGCATTAAACAGATAGTTTGCTGGAATACTAGAAACATGGAAGATTCATTTGGATAATTTTCTTTCCTGATGAAATAAAATATAATACATTAATAAAATACATAGTTGAATGTAAATGAATGAAATTAATTCTTCTCAGGCAAAAAGTTAGACATTCAAACTCAAACCATGTAAAACCAAAACAAGTCAAACCCAGGAAAGTGCCACAGTATGAGGTGGTAGAAGAGTCAGTGGTTTGAGATTTTAAGTTCCACTTGGACACATGAAATGTGTCTTTGACCTGTGCAAAATATGTAGTTGAAACAAACCTCTGCATTAAACTTGTTCCTTGGAAGGTTTGGGTTCACAATTACAAAAGAAAGGAAGGAAAAAAGGGAAGGAAGGAAAAGTGGGGAAGGAAGGGAGGAAAGAAGCAAGAAAAAAAGGAAGAAAGTAAGACAAGAAAGAAAAAGAGGAAGGAAGGAAGGAATTCATATTGGTTCAGAGAAACAGGATGTTTAGCAGTTTAAAATAGAATACAATAGAATCTTAGAGTTGAACACCTAATTGAGAAAAGAGTGAATTAAAACGAAAAATTTGTCAACTATTTAATATATATATATCCACATATATGAACAAACATATTTACTCATTTTCTTGATGTAATGTAAATTATTGTGGAAAGTGATACGACCAACATGGTGGACTAGCAAAATAAAAGTAAAAGCAATTTATATGTTAAAAAAAAAAACAAAAAACATTGCCTAGGAGCATCTAAGGGGACATGAATAATGAAACATTATCACTGGCTTACAGGTTCCCATAATATCAGCCTCAAATTGAGATTGAAATGACAATTTATAACATTGAAATGTGTCAAAGTGATCATAAAATGAGAATACAGAGTGTGGAAAAAGTTTAAAAGTAAGCTAATTACATCTTCCTTCTAAAATGGAACACATTCCATGATATTCATGACCAGTGTTAATTCCAGTTCAGTTGACCACCTTGATGAGAGCTCACAACTTTGAGATACAGACTTGTTGGAGCTTTAATCCTTGTGGAGACATATCACATTGTATTTAACTGAGACTGTCTGGATAATTGTCATCCATGGAAATTGCTTTTGTAATCATTATCAACATAATTGAACTAGTCCCTAATTCCCACCACAATACATCCAATATCTGAAAGTATTTTTCCTGTATTCCTTAAATCTTGCTTTATATAACTAAATATCTCAATTTTTCCCAATGTTTTCTCATATTATGCAGCTTCAAGGCCTCAAGGCCAATCTTATGAGACTATAGTTTATAAATAAAATTTTAAAATATGAGGTTAAGGAAGTTTAAAGAAGATATTTTACATTGAATTGTGTCATGATAGAGTACTCTGGAGATACAACTTTGTAGCTATACATTATTTTTTTGCTGCTCATGATTTTTATTAAATTAGATTTATTTTTCTACAAGCATATTGTACTTTTTAAATTTCAAGCATATTATATTTTTAAATTCGTGAAGAAATTGGTAAATCGATTTCTTTAGGGATATTTTCTACTAACAGTTTTTATGCTTTCCACAACCTTTATATGTGCAATTGTTTCTTTGAATATAACCAAAGAACTTCACATTTATCATTATTAATCTCAAATAGCAGATTCAGTACATGGATCAAGCTTATTAATAGGGGTTATAGCGACATATTTTTTAGAATACTAATTTTGCTAACTTAAGTTTTCTAGCCCCCTTACAATTGTATATGACTCATTTAAGGAAAAATGCCTTTCAAAATTTATTCTTTTTTTTTTTATTAAATCATAGCCATGTACATTAATGTGCTCATGGGGCCTCATACACTAGTTTCATAGACCATTTGACACATTTTCATCACACTGGTTAACATAGCCTTCCTGGCATTTTCTTTGTTATTGTGCTAAGACATTTACATTCCACATTTACTGAGTTTCACATATACCCTTCTAAGATGCACCGCAGGTGTAATCCTACGAATCCTCCTCCCTCTGCCCACCTCCCCCATCCCTCCCCTACCTTTCCCCCTTTCCCCTATTATTAGGTTGTAACTGGGTTATAGCTTCCATGTGAAAGCCATAAATTAGTTTCATAGTAGGGCGGAGTACATTGGATACTTTTTCTTCCATTCTTGGGATACTTTACTAAGAAGAATATGTTCCAGCTCCATCCATATAAACGTGAAAGAGGTAAAGTCTCCATCTTTCTTTAAGGCTGCATAATATTCCATGGTGTACATATACCACAATTTATTAATCCATTTGTGGATCGATGGGCACTTGGGCTTTTTCCATGACTTAACAATTATGAATTGGGCCGCAATAAACATTCTGGTACAAATATCTTTGTTATGATGTGCTTTTTGGTCTTCTGGGTATATGCCTAGTAGAGGAATTATAGGATTGAATGGCAGATCTATTTTTAGATCTCTAAGTGTTCTCCATACATCTTTCCAAAAGGAATGTATTAATTTGCATTCCAACCAGCAGTGTAGAAGTGTTCCTATTTCTCCACATCCACGCCAACATCTCTGGTCTTGGGATTTTGTGATACAGGCTAGTCTTACTGGAGTTAGATGATATCTCAAAGTAGTTTTGATTTACATTTCTCTGATGATTAAAGATGATGAGCATTTTTTCATATGTCTGTAGGCCACGTGCCTGTCTTCTTCAGAGAAGTTTCTCTTCAAATTCCTTGCCCAGCCTGCGATGGGATCGCTTGTTCTTTTCTTGCTTATACGTTTGAGTTCTCTGTGGATTCTGGTTATTAAACTTTTGTTTGGGACATAATCTGCAAATATCTTCTCCCATTCTGAGGGTTCTTTTCTTGCTTTACTTCCTGTGTTATTGGCTGTGCAGAACTTTTTAGTTTGATCAGGTCACAGTAGTGTATTTTTGAAGCTGCTTTAATTGCCCGGGGGGTCCTCTTCATAAAATACTCTCCCAGGCCGATTTCTTCAAGGGTTTTCCCTGCACTCTCCTCTAGTATTTTTATAGTTTCATGTCTTAAGTTTAAATCTTTAATCCAGTGAGAGTCTATCTTAGTTAATGGTGAAAGGTGTGGGTCCAGTTTCAGTT
The DNA here is from genome assembly GCF_027406575.1 of Nycticebus coucang. Lineage (NCBI taxonomy): Eukaryota > Metazoa > Chordata > Mammalia > Primates > Lorisidae > Nycticebus > Nycticebus coucang. Next base: position 81,381,288 of record NC_069786.1, read on the forward strand.
TTCTGCAGGTTGCCAGCCAGTTCACCCAGCACCATTTGTTAAATAGGGAATCTTTTCCCTGCTGAATGTTTTTAATTGGCTTTTTAAAGATCAAATAATGGTAAGTAGCTAGATTCATCTCTTGGTTCTCTATTCTGTTCCAGACATCTACTTCTCTGTTTTTATGTCAGTACCATGCTGTTTTGATCACTATTGATTTGTGGTATAGTCTGAGGTCTGGTAGCATAATTCCTCCTGCTTTGTTTTTATTTCTGAGTAATGTCTTGGCTATTCGAGGTTTTTTCTGATTCCATATAAAATGAAGTATTGTTTTTTCAAGATCTTTAAAGTTTGACAGTGGAGCTTTTATAGAGATTGCATTAAAATTATATATTGCTTTGAGTAGTATGGACATTTTAACAATGTTGATTTTTCCCAGCCATGAGCATGGTATGTTTTTCCATTTGTTAACATTTTCAGCTATTTCTTTTCTTAGAGTTTCATAGTTCTCTTTATAGAGATCTTTCATGCCCTTTGTTAGATAAATTCCCAAATATTTCAACTTCTTTGGCACTACTGTGAATGGGATAGAGTCCTTAACTGTTTTTTCAACTTGGCTATTGTTGGTATATATAAAGGCTACCAATTTATGAATGTTGATTTTGTAACCTGAGACACTGCTGTATTCCTTGATCACTTCTAAGAGTTTTGTAGTAGAATCCCTAGTGTTTTCCAGATATACAATTATATCATCTGCGAAGACCCAACAAGAAAAGAAAATTATAGACCAATATCACTAATGAATATAGATGCAAAAATATTCAACAAAATCCTAACAAACAGAATCCAGCAACACATCAAACAAATTATACATCATGACCAAGTTGGTTTTATCCCAGGGTCTCAAGGCTGGTTCAATATACATAAATCTATAAGTATAATTCAGCACATAAACAAATTAAAAAGCAAAGACCATATGATTCTCTCAATTGATGCAGAAAAAGCTTTTGATAATATCCAGCATCCCTTCATGATCAGAACACTTAAGAAAATTGGTATAGAAGGGACATTTCTTAAACTGATAGAGGCCATCTATAGCAAACCCACAGCCAATATCATATTGAATGGAGTTAAACTGAAATCGTTTCCACTCAGATCAGGAACCAGACAAGGCTGCCCATTGTCTCCATTGCTCTTTAACATTGTAATGGAAGTTTTAGCTACTGCAATTAGGGAAGAAAAGGCAATCAAGGGTATCCATATAGGGTCAGAAGAGATCAAACTTTCGCTCTTCGCAAAAATTTATTCTTTAATTCAAATATACCTTCTGTGTTGTAGGAAACTCATCCCTGGTCTTTGAATATTGTGTCTGTTCTGATCAATCAGTGTTTGTGCCTTGCTTATTGTAAAATATTTTTTTTAGTATCACTTCTGTTCCATCTAAGCAATAGATTCAAATTTTTAATTTTTATTGGATAAAGCCAAGGAAAAAGTTTAATAACATATTTATAACGTTAATGAATATATTCAATATTTTTTGACAGTCATTGTAACATTTTCCTAATTATATTAGCATCTATGGAAAGCTTCTTATGCACACTGTCAGTAATGAAATGTTCTTCAAGCCCTTAGTGAAGGAAAGAGCATTCTCAACACATTCTTCAGAACTTACTGCATCATAAATTGATATTTATAATAAATATTAAAAAGGAATAAATTCTTGATATAAGAATTTCTACATTATATTATTTCTTAACTTTATAATTAATTATGTAAATTTGATATAGTCATATTCTTTCTAGGTTTCTAGAAACACTTGTTTAATGTAATCTAGAATTTTGTCAAAATATATACTTGTTTATCTAAAAACATACACAAAAGAAGAAAAAAATCACAAAACGCAAATAGGAATTACTTTAGTGCAGGGTTGGCATTAACAACTTATCCTTAATACAAGGTTGGCATTAACAACTGATCTTTAATACAAAGATATTGACGAGGTTCCAGCCAGAGAAATATGCTAGGTGGCTATGCTAAGGTATTTATTTTCATCCTTGATTTCTTTCTGTAATCTTGGTTGTAAATCCTTAAAGAACAAAGGACATTTATTCCTTTGTTTTCTTTTTGTGGATAAACATCATACTACATATCTCAAAAAAGTCCTTCATGAAACATTTTGTGACAATTTAACACCCCTGGTGTTTACCTGCGCAGCAGTTAAGCACAGCAAACACTTGCAGTTAAATATAATGCCTCACTAAACAGAAAAGAAAAAAAAGTAAATGTCTCTCTAGAACACAGTCTTATAGGAATGCTGCCCTAATTAAGAAAGAAAAATATTTGTCTAGACTCTATAGGATTTATGGGATGAGTTTGTACTGTAGTTTTAGTTATAAGTGCTACATTCACAATTCAGTTCCAGGCCTATAGAATGATTCCAAATTGCTTCGGAAAAGATTCACACTGATTTCATTTATGACAGAGACCTAGAATGTTCTCTCCTCTGTGCTAAAATGTGAAAACATATTCTCACCTTTATCTGTATACATATGGTATTATGATATGTGATATTTTCACATAAATGCATGCACATCTTTCACATAAAGAGCTTTCTTTTTTGAAATAGTCATTAAACCCTGAGGCAAAGAAAGCAATAATCAGAGGCAGAGTATGTCCATTGGAGTTCAATTTTTCTCTTTAGACTCTTAGATTTCTTTTTTACATTTGATTATACATTACAACCTCAAATTTAAAAAAAACTCAAAATTGATGAAAGATCTGACTACAAAATTCTTTATATTTTTTCTAAAACTTACAAAATTCTTAGGCAAACACAGCTGTATTTTTTTTATGGCATTGGATTTGGAATTTTTAAATATGACCCAAAAAGCACAAGTGATAAAAGAAAAATTAAAAACTTTCATGATTCAAAGGTGACTATCAAAAAAGTAAAAAAGCCACAAAAGGAGAGAGACTATAATCATGTATATAATACAGGACTTGTATCCAGAACATATAAGTAACAATAAAAAGGCAAACTGATTCAAAATCAATAAAAGCTTTGAATAGACATTTCTCCGAAGAAGATATAGAAATGGCTTATAAGCACATGGAAAGACACTCAGCAATATTGGTTATTAGGGAAGTTAAAATTAAACTACAACAAGATACTAATCACTCTGGCTCAGGCTGGTCTCCAACCTGTGAGGTCAGGCAATCCACCCACCTCAGCCTCCTAGAGTGCTAGGATTACAGATGTAAATTACTGTGCCCAGCCTATTTGGCAACTTCTTAATGAGTTACATATAAATGTAGACTATGATCCAAGAATTCTAATTCTTGGTGTCCACCCAAGAAAACTTTAAACACATCTCTGCACAAAGTTTTGTACAACAAATATCTTAGTGGCATCTTTTCAAACTAGCCAAAAAGTGGGAACAATCCATTCTCTTGTACGTGGACAAACACAAACATACTAAAGACTACATATTGCATATGGCCCTGAAAAGGCTAATATTTAGGGATCAAAAATAGATTAAAATGGTGATAGAGCAGGACTGGTAATATAAATAGGAATTAGCTTTAAATAAGCATTAGAGATCTTTTTGAAATGATGACAACACGATCTGGGTTATTGTTGCATGACTGGATTTGGGTGATTGTTTCATAATTATAAATTTATTAAAAATTTAGAATTGGACGTTTCAAACAGATCAGTATTATGGTATGTAAATTATACCTGAAAAAAGTTGTTTAAAAATTCATATCTTCAGTGTATTGAAGATTCTTGTTAATTTCTCCTAACAAGAAAAAAAATGAGTGTTTTTCTAGAAACTATTACAGAGGAAAGACATATGCAGCCAATTTGCATTTGAAAACATATTAAATCTCAGTTGCTAAGCAAATTAACCTGATATAATTTTCTATAGAATTTATTCTAAATTCTATAATTTATTCTAATTTAGCTTATATTTGTTGTTCTATCAATAAATATAGCACCGGATATTTATAAGACTATAGGGGAGAAGTCTTAGAAAGTTGGCAATTTTTTTTTATAGTAAGTTATACGATCTTAAGCATAGTATACAAAAGACACAGTCTTTGTCAGAATTCCTGTGAAAGTGGTCAGAAACAGTATGTAAAAACATGTGCGTGTTGTGGTCCAAAAATGTTTATTTACACTAACTGGCCAGATAGGGCCCATGGACTGGAGTTTTTCTACGATGACACTTGTAGAAACTTTTGGGAATTTAACTTGGTTTGTTTTTCCTGGAGACAAATTAATCAAATATCAAAAGTTTTACTTAATTCCTTTTCATATTTAAATTATACTTTTAGGATTTTGTCCTAAAGTAAAAATCAAAGCAGTCATATATATCTCTTTCCCACATATATATGTGGTTTGTGTACACATATATAAACACACACATACATACATAATCAAATGCTATTTTTAATATCTTTATGTTAAAAGTACTAGAATAAATTTTGGTGTCATCATGCAATGATGCTCTGTATATGTGAAACTATATTTATGAAAATAAGTAACTATTGGCTTGAAATATATGAAACATATAGAAGAGAAAATACAGTTCTATGGATTGTAACTGATTCTGTTTTGTCAAATAACACATATTGTGTATGATTTATGTATCTATAGTTTTATAGGAGCAGGTCTAAAATATACACTTCTAATTTTTAATAATTTTTAACAATTATCTATAGGGGTAATTTCTCTTAATTAAATATTTTAAAGATTTTATTTTTAGTGTTCTTATTTTTCTATAGTAAATATATAGAGCAATATTTAAAATGGTAAAAAACATCAATATTGGCACATTTTCTTCAATAATTATAAACATAAAAATCTGTTCTTAATATACCGATTTGAAGTTTCTTAATTAAACTTTTATGAATACTCACTATATCACTACAACAAAATACTTATCAACAACATACAAATGAAGTATATATTACTTCAAAAATCAGTTAATTAAATATTCAAATCCATGTCTGAACTTGAAATATGATTGATTAGAAGCAATCAATTTTTAAAGCCATTTGAAAAGCACTACTGATTGATTCTTTGTAAAAATTGACCTGAATTACTAAGTTACACCCTTTCAATTATAGCAACAAACATATTTCTGTAATATACTATTCTGTATTATCATTTATTAATTCCCCACCCACTATCTTTCAGATGTCATTTGAACTACTACATAGCAGAATAGTCTAAATCATTTTAATTGCTAAATTTCCTTCTCAGGACACTTAAAAATAAAAAGACATTTCAGGTAATTAATCTGTCAGTAAGAAAACAACATAAATAAAAGCCTGATTAGCTAGACCTTATCAGAAACTTCACTGTAATTTTAAAAACACAGTCACTTCATGAAGAACAAAAGATCAAATTTTAGATTTATCAACAAAGCAAACAAAATCCCCTACCCCCAAAAGCTTTGGAAACAATCTTCCTCTTTTTCCCCTTAAAAATAAGCCTTAACATTTAAATCTATTCTTTCTTACTTTTCCCAAGACTCAGAGGAAGACTTAACCTTAAACTCTTCCTTCCCTGTTACTCAGCATGGTTATTGCCTCCATTTATTTTTTTTATTTTTTTATTTGTTATTAAATCATAGCTGTGTACATTAATGTGATCATGGGGCACCATACACTGCTTTTATAGACTATTTGACATATTTTCATCACAATGGTTAACATAGCCTTCCTGGCATTTTCTTAACTTTGAAACTTTGTTATCCCCACTACTGAGTTGCTGAACTCTGCTAGGTATAGTACAGCATCATTTCTTTAACTTTTTATCCCACTTTGCTTAAGTCATTTAACCAAATAAATATACTTTCATCTTAAGAAAATGTTCAGGTCACAATCAAACTTCTCAAACTATATTCAACTACGTTTTTCCCATTTTATTACCCTATATTATTACCATCCTTCTTCATAAATTTGTCTCTTCTAGTCATTTTCCTAAAATCTTTTTTAGGTCATAACTGACTTCTCAACAGCAATGTTCAATGCAGTGAGTATGTCACAATAATAAGAAAATCCTGGCTGTTCCAATGAACTTACAGAAGCTCAGGCAAGCTGCTTAACCTCTCTCAGTCTCAGCTTCACTGTCTTTAAGCTAACATCTATTGTAGTTCTCATGGCTATTTTAATAATTGTTGAAATCAAATGAGAAATCAATGTGAAGCAACTACTCAGGAGTCTGACATTTTTAGGAGCAGGTGCAAAGTACAAGATTAGGTACAAAGTAAACAGTAACTATTATTTTAAATGTTTTCAATTGTTAAGCATCTGCAGATTACTTTATTACCTACTAAACACTCTCTTTAATTAACTCGCTTTAATTGTTCAAACCTTGTCTATAAGAGATACAAATTAGACTAATAAGCACAAGAAAATATGCTTATCATCATTAGCCATCAAGAAATTGAAAATCAAAACCATTTTATGCTCATTAGAATGACTATACCAAAAAATTCAGATAATAACCAGCATTGATGTAGAAGCAGAGAAATTAGAATTCTCATATATTTTTGGAGAGAACATAAAATGTTGCATCTACCTTCAAAAACAACCTTATAGTTTCTCAAAAGATTAAACATAGAGTTACCATATGGTGTATTCATGAAGTTACATCAATTCCAGGCAAAGGAGAACTCATCTGCTCTCCTTTATCTCTCATGGCTGAACTCTCTTCTCTTCCTGGTCCCCATAGACCTGGAGAGGTTATAAAGAATATGGTATTAGAAGTATGACAGTGTCATGTAATTCTTCTCTTTCTACTTGTGGAAAGCCTGAGCTGGAAGGATAAGGGAGTCATGTAAAAATTTAAATCAAATGTACAGTTTTCATTATTAGGTAAGACTAAACATTGTAAGTTCTAAATTGAGAACATATTAGAGAAATTAAGTAACCATGAAAATTTTATTACCTAAGAATAATGGGGAAAAAAGTATTCCAGGAAGAGGGAAATAATTTCTTCCAAAGTATACACACGCACACTGAAATTATAAAATTTCAGATTAATATAAGGGTACAAATGATTAGGTTTCAATATTTGTGTTTGTTAACTAAGGTCCCTGTTGTAGTTGTATTCTGCACCCAGTGAATATGTTTTAGAGTCACAGTGGGACACAAAAATAAAGTTCTTTTAATGGTAAAAAGAAAAAACAACATGGAATGTATGAAAGGTGTCTGCAGAAAAATTATAGTCTCATCATATTGAAAACACACAAAATTATAGATGCAAAAATTCTCAACAAAATCCTAGCCAATAGATTACAGCTTATCATCAAAAAAGTCATTCATCATGATCAAGTAGGCTTCATCCTAGGGATGCAAGGCTGGTTTAACATACGCAAGTCTATAAACGTTATCCACCATATTAACAGAGGCAAAAATAAAGATCACATGATCCTCTCAATAGATGCAGAAAAAGCATTTGATAAAATCCAGCATCCTTTTCTAATTAGAACACTGAAGAGTATAGGCATAGGTGGCACATTTCTAAAACTGATTGAAGCTATCTATGACAAACCCACAGCCAATATTTTACTGAATGGAGTAAAACTCAAAGCTTTTCCTCTTAGAACTGGAACCAGACAAGGTTGTCCTCTGTCACCTTTACTATTCAACGTAGTGCTGGAAGTTCTAGCCAATAATTAGGCAAGACAAGGAAATCAAGGGAATCCAAATGGGAGCAGAGGAGGTCAAATTCTCCCTCTTTGCTGACGACATGATCTTATACTTAGAGAACCCCAAAGACTCAACCACAAGACTCCTAGAAGTCATCAAAAAATACAGTAATGTTTCAGGATATAAAATCAATGTCCACAAGTCAGTAGCCTTTGTGTACACCAATAACAGTCAAGATGAGAAGCTAATTAAGGACAAAACTCCCTTCACCATAGTTTCAAAGAAAATGAAATACCTAGGAATATACCTAACGAAGGAGGTGAAGGACCTCTATAAAGAAAACTATGAAATCCTCAGAAAGGAAATAGCAGAGGATATTAACAAATGGAAGAACATACCATGCTCATGGATGGGAAGAATCAACATTGTTAAAATGTCTATACTTCCCAAAGCAATCTACCTATTCAATGCCATTCCTATCAAAATACTAACATCGTACTTTCAAGATTTGGAAAAAATGATTCTGCGTTTTGTATGGAACCGGAAAAAACCCCGTATAGCTAAGGCAGTTCTCTGTAACAAAAATAAAGCTGGGGGCATCAGCATACCAGATTTTAGTCTTTACTACAAAGCCATAGTGCTCAAGACAGCATGGTACTGGCACAAAAACAGAGACATAGACACTTAGAATCGAATTGAAAACCAAGAAATGAAACTAACATTTTACAACCACCTAATCTTTGATAAACCAAAGAAGAACATACCTTGGGGGAAAGACTCCCTATTCAATAAATGGTGTTGGGAGAACTGGATGTCTACATGTAAAAGACTGAAACTGGACCCACACCTTTCCCCACTCACAAAAATTGATTCAAGATGGATAAAGGGCTTAAATTTAAGGCATGAAACAATAAAAATCCTCCAAGAAAGCATAGGAAAAACACTGGAAGATATTGGCCTGGGAAAAGACTTCATGAAGAAGACTGCCATGGCAATTGCAACAACAACAAAAATAAACAAATGGGACTTCATTAAACTGAAAAGCTTCTGTACAGCTAAGGAGACAATAACCAAAGCAAAGAGACAACCTACACAATGGGAAAGGATATTTGCATATTTTCAATCAGACAAAAGCTTGATAACTAGGATCTATAGAGAACTCAAATTAATCCACATGAAAAAAGCCAACAATCCCTTATAACAATGGGCAAGAGACATGAATAGAACTTTCTCTAAAGACGACAGACGAATGGCTAACAAACACATGAAAAAATGTTCATCATCTCTATATATTAGAGAATGCAAATCAAAACAACCCTGAGATATCATCTAACCCCAGTGAGAATGGCCCACATCACAAAATCTCAAAACTGCAGATGCTGGCGTGGATGTGGAGAGAAGGGAACACTTTTACACTGCTGGTGGGACTGCAAACTAGTACAACCTTTCTGGAAGGAAGTATGGAGAAACCTCAAAGCACTCAAGCTAGACCTCCCATTTGATCCTGCGATCCCATTACTGGGCATCTACCCAGAAGGAAAGAAATCCTTTTATCATTAAGGACACTTGTACTAGACTGTTTATTGCAGCTCAATTTACAATCGCCAAAATGTGGAAAGAGCCTAAATGCCCACCAACCCAGGAATGGATTAACAAGCTGTGGTATATGTATACCATGGAATACTATTCAGCCATTAAAAAAAATGGAGACTTTACATCCTTCGTATTAACCTGGATGGACGTGGAAGACATTATTCTTAGTAAAGCATCCCAAGAATGGAGAAGCATGAATCCTATGTACTCAATTTTGATATGAGGACAATTAATGACAATTATGGATATGGGGGGGGAAACAGAAGGAGGGAAGGAGGGAGGTGGGTGGGGCCTTGGTGTGTGTCACACTTTATGGGGGCAAGACATGATTGCAAGAGGGACTTTACCTAACAATTGCAATCAGTGTAACCTGGCTTGTTGTACCCTCAATGAATCCCCAACAATAAAAAAAAAAAAAAAGAAAGAAAGAAAACACACAAAATTAAAAGATCATTTCAATTTTTTAATAAAATTTAAATTTAATGTGGGATATATCTGTATTTATTAATATGTTGTTTATGCCATGGAGTGTTGTCTTTAAAAATTAAAGTACCTATGGAAATTTTAAAGATGCCTTGTTTCTACAAGCTTAAGCTGCCCAGGAACAGTCAGAAGACTTTTAGAAAACAGAATTTAAAGGAAACATTTAGGAGTAAAGTTTATGAGCTCTAGTTACTAGTGAAGCCTTCAACAGAAGTCTTACAGAAAACTGGACTTTTCTATTGTTCCTCATATAAAATCATGCACTGAATTCTAGTTGCTCTAACTGGAACTCTACTGCTCTTTACTTATCAATGGTCTGGTTAATATTCCAATTTCATGAAAATTGCCCCCCTTTTTTGCTTATATTTTCCTACTCTCGCTGAGATTGTTTCTAAAACTCTCTCCATACCAAAGGAGTTCCACAGTGCTGAATATCCGTGTATGAACTCTGCTTTTTTATCCAAAGAGACATGGCAGGTATTCAATCAGTAGTTAATCAATGAATAAAGAATATATGTTGACATTAAATACAGTCACTAATAGATACAGTCAACAATAATAGATCTATTATTATTAGTTAATTAAATACAGTCAACAATAATAGATCTATTATTTTATACCGTTGGAAAACAATGATATGTTTGCAATTACTACCTGTTATATGCTGTGTTATGTGGCTATTACATTTTGCCTTGCAATGCAGATTTCCCCCAAGAAAACATCTGTCAATTGGTCAGCTGCCTTGGTAGTTGTCTTACACCACTAAGAAGATTAGGTTCCAGATCTTTTCCACCTATGCTAAAATGGGTCACGCCTCACTGTGTCTCAAGATATGTCATATTCCATTGAACTATTCTCCTGAAGACAATTTAAAATTATCTTTTCAGAGTCAACACAATATAACAGATGGATAATCTGCTTGAAGGCGGCTGAGGTTATATATCATTAGGCATCAGGGAAATTCTATATGTACCCAAACAGCTGCATTTGAAAAATAGAGCTGAAAGCATTCCAAAAAAAATTCTCAAACCCTAATTTCTTGCCAATTTAACATCTGAAAAAGTGTATGAAAGGTAACCATGAAAACAGAGTCAGTGAATTTTTGAACTGAAAGGGCCCTTAGCAATTATGTTTTCCAACTCAATAATTTCACAGATGGAAAATGGAGCTAAGAGAAGTTAAACCTTTTACCTGAGTTCATAGAAATAGTTGCTGGCAAAAGTGTGACTAAAGGGAATGTTTTTTCCCAGGGCTTTATTACCAGGCTGCCACCCTCTGCCTCTTCAATTTATTAAATGCTGTGTATGTATCATAGACATTAAGACTGCATTCTAAATATAATACCAAAGTCTCCAATCATTTTTAACAAAGTTTCTATAATCATATTGGAAAAATGACAGTCAAAATTATCTTTCCTATGTGCCCAGAGAATGCTTTCTCCTTAAGGAAATACTCAATATCACATTAGGATAACAAGATCTTTTAAAAATGAATACTTCCATTTGCAAATTAAATATTTAGAGCGTCCCAGAAATGTGTTGGCATGAGTCCATGTATGAACATTTTCTTTCCAGTTTATAAGAATTAGCCTAAGAAATAAAGAAATGTGAAAAGGGGGATAAGTTGTATCACCCTTGGAAGCTAAGGTAAATCATTTTCTAAATGTCAGAAACTATGAAGAATCCTTTATAGATGCAGGTTAGATGAGGCTATGAACAGATTGAAAAATTGTCTTCCTGGAACTGTACTGCTTGATAAGAAAGCAATGGCCATGATGGACCACTGGGGATTAGGTAAAATGGGGCAAGGGCTGACAAGTGGATTGGCAAACCTGATGAAACATTCTTTTGGCCTGGTGGTTTTTATCATGATGTTTTGATGTGGGGGCAATATTGAAAAGTGCAGTAGATAATTGTTAGACTTGTGTCAGAGATCATGTAAATATCACAATGCTTTCAATAGTCCTACATGATAGTCCTACCCCATGTCTTGAATCCTTGTAATCTGAATATTTAATTGATTACTCACATAGACAAAAACAAGTTTATTAATAACTGAAGCTAGAATCTAAATTTCATTTTTCATATAGATACAAATCATTTCTGAACAGTGATAATATTCAATCAATTTTATAGGAATATAATTACTCTGCATGTCATGAAAAGACCATACTTCTTCCAAGGGATGGAATAAGTCATTCCTCATTTGGAATAAGGTTTCTTGTGTGTGTGACTGGGCTGTCTCACATAACGGTTTCAGTTAACACTTGTAGCCATTGTAGTCACTGCGATTTTTTACATCAAGGTGTAAGCATTTGGCCCTTTTGTATTTCCATTGATATAGTCATCTGCAAGCTTTTATGTATAAAAACATACTATGTTTAGCATAACTTATCCTATTTTTATTTCACCTTTAGGTTATACTTAGGCAAATTGTATTGAGTTTTTCTGTAATGTATCTGGTCACAATCCTGAATTTCATTTCAGGATAGTTAAGGGGATTAATAAAATATTTGCTTTAAAATGATGCAATGGGTATGACTGGGTTGTAAGCCACCGTCTCCATGGCTGTTCTGAGGAATTTAAAGGCATTTGTGTTTGAAAAACTACTAGTAGTCCACCAGGGGCAGTGCCAGTGTCAGATATAGCTGTATTGATCACCAGTCACTGGCTTGAATGTATGCAGAGGCTAAGAGGGCAGTAGGGAGGTGTGACTTGAGCAAGCAGAAAACATTGAAAGACTGCCCCGTAACATGCAGAAAGTTCCTCCTCATCTCTAGTAGATCATTGCCCTGAAGCACAATAATTCCCAGTACTGAATCTTGACATGCCACCAAGACACTAGTTCATGGAATTAGTGCCTAGCTCTGTACATAACCTTCAGCAATGCACTTCTTCAAGGATTACTTTCACTTTAAACAGCAGCTGCCTCTTGTGTGATTTCACCAAAGATATCATATGACCAACATCTGTATGAGGTGTAGTATAAATGTGGGTACTCTGTTGTGGCATTTTAACTTTGGTGTGCCTCCTAGGGCCAACTGCGGCTGCTGCTGGTGTTGCCTCCCTCTCACCAACTTGTCTCTGTCTCCCCCTTCCATGGATGTTGATCCTAAAGGCACTCCCTTATTAAAATTTTGCCAATTAAACTTAATCTCAGAGTCTGCTTCCCTGAGAACCAAAGATGCGACATCCATTGTTAGTATTTCATAGCAAACTTCTAGGCAAAGTGACAATATGAATTTTTTATGTAAACTCTTATAATTAACTGTTTCCAGCTAATTTAAATACTTTTCTCATTGACACATCTGTAGGCTACACTTACATCAGTTAGGAAGACCATAATTCATGACTTTCCCCAAAACAGTTATCCCGTAGTAAACACCAATGAAATCCCTTTCACTGTCAAATGTGACCCGGTTTAGACAATAAATGAATTTTATGGTCACCATTCTCTTACATCACGACTTCTTCTCAAGAAAGTAAGGTTTCTGAGGTGGCAGAATTCTTCCAGCTCAATTATGACAAATTTGTTAAATCAAAGAATAGGTCACTGATGGCCGTGAGGCTTCTAGAGTTATGTTTGTTCCTGCACTGTGGTTGGCAGTCTGGTAATGTTGGATGAAAAGGAAAAGCCATTTCAGTGTCAGAAATGGCAGGCAACGAAACCAAGTTTGGCACAATGTTTTGACAAAACCACTTTCTCAACAAGAGAAAAATTCATGTTTCCCTGCTGAGTTTATTCATTTTTTTAGTATCTCTGCAAGTCAATGTAGTCAGCTAAATTCTTTAAGCTGATACAAAAAAAATCTTCTTAACATAGCCTTCCTGGCATTTTCTTAGTTATTGTGTTAAGACATTTACATTCTGCATTTACTTAACTAGTGTGATGAAAATGTGTCAAACGGTCTATAAAACCAATGTATGGTGCCCTATGATCGCATTAATGTACACAGCTATGATTTAATAAAAATAAATAAATAAAAATAAAATCTTCTTCTTTGCTATCTTCAACAAAGTGTCTAATTGCTTTTATGTCTCCAGGAAACATGCACAGAGCTGATTATATAGGAAACCTCAAAATAAATACAAATAAATGCAAAATGCAAAAAGGAAGAAAAACATATCATTGAATGAAATTAAATATAACAGACATTTTCATAAAACTATAAACAAAAACAAGTTACTTGATAATTAGTCAATTAATTAGTTGATTAACATAATTTGAAAAAACTCTGATTTCTGAGTTACAGACCAAACAAAATGGCAATGACATAATGCCTAGAAAATAATCATATTTAAATATTTCATATCACTAAGTATCTGATGCAGCCAAGTAATCAAGGACAAATCTGATGCAGCCAAGAAATCAAATTCAAATCCACAACTTTAGGTTCATTCATTTAATTTTGTAAAAATAAAAAAAAGTAGCCAAGATATGGGAACAACCTAAGTATCTATCAGTGGATTAATGGATAAAGAAAGTGTGGTAAATGTGTACAATGGAACACAATTCAACATAAAAAAGTATACAATCTTGTTATTTCCAACAATGGAGATTTAACTGGAGGACATTGTGTTAAATGACATAAGCCAGGCACAGAAAAACAAATATGATGTGTTCTCACTTATCTGTGGGTGTTAAAATAAAGATAAAATTTATCTCATGGAGGAAGAGAGTAGAATGATGGTTATTAGAGGCTGGAAAGGATAGCGGGAGGTGAGGATAAGAAAGGAATGGTTCATGGGTATAAAAATACAGTTAGAAATAATAAGATCTAGTATTGATAATACAACAGAGCAATTAGAGTTAATAATTCCTTGTATATTTTAAAGTAACTAAAAGTGGAACTAAAATGTTCTCAACACAAAGAAATGATAACTGCTTGAGAGGGTGGATATCCCAGTTACCCTGATTTGATCATTACACATTGTAATGCCTGTATCAAAACATCATAGGTATACCAGAAATATATAAATTACCATGTATCCCCCAAAATTAAAATTAAAAATGTAAAAAATAAAAATAAATGAATAATTTTAGAATAAAGTAATGAAAATAATAAGGCATTAATTTTAAAATACAGAATTTATTCATAAGCCCAAGTGTTGCTTTCTTAAAACAATCAAATTAAAAATACTTCTTTAATACTCTGAATAGGAGCTATATTTATTATGTGTACATATAATAGATATATATATATGTTTGTATTTGTATAATATGTACTATGGAAAACCAAACTTAACTTTACTGAGGCATGTTGAAGAATGTGACTAATAACATGCACTAATTACACCGTCAGGGACAACTGAGGTGCTCGAAGATTTATGAATAATAGAATGTGAAGTAAATATGGTATAAAATTATGAAATCAGGGTATGCTGTTTCTGCATTAAATAAGTGCAATATAACTACTTGACCCAAATTGAGATTCTGCTATTCACTAAAACTACGATGATGTGTGAGAATTATAGCTTTACTATAAGCAGAGCTAAACCCCCTGTAGGTTTATAGCTATCTGCATGCATTCAGGCTATTATTTCTATAGCAAAGAAATTCTATATTAGCTAAAAATATATTCGTGTGTGTGTGTTTGTGTGTGTGTGTGTGTGAGAGAGAGAGAGAGAAAGAGAAAAAAATCTTGACTATATAAATATTTTGGTTCAATATATTTCATAGAAATTATCCTCTTACAATTTTTTATCAGTTGTATATTTTAGTAATATAATCTAAACAATATCTATTTCAAAGCAATTTTATTATGAACTTATACGCAGAGGGCAGCACAAGATGGTGGATTAAAAATAGTTCCTTACTAGCCACTTGTGGCGCGACCAAGGAACAAGAACTCCAGCCACTTCTGCCTGGGGGAACTTACCCAAGGATATCACTCCGAGGGCACCTGACGCAGGGGTGGACTCCAGGAGCCGGTGAGGAGGTCTGGAGCTAAGAAAAACTAGCATAGAAGGCAAGTGCTTGCATATGGGCAGGGCATGGCCAGAAAGCCCTCACATGGAGGGCCAGGAACAGGAAAGAGCTACCCTGCAGTTTTTTGATTTTGGACTGTAATGCTCACTGAAGCTGCCTTGGAGGGTTTAAACGGGTGAGTGGACTCAAAGAGCTTATAGCTGCTGGGATTGAATGCTCAGCGGGGTGGATCTTTCATTGGCTTGGTTGCTAGCAGGGCCCCATCATTTTGAGAAGGCCTCTCTGGAGGAATTCTCTGCAGGGTCCTAGTGCATGGCCAGCTCTGGTGTGCTTGCTGATCTCTGGCAACCATCCTTGGGGTAAGCTAAGAAGACCCTGCACCCCCAGGGGGGCCACTGTGTTGGCAGGGAGCACTTTTAGACATACCTCCTAAGGAAGCTGATGAAAGCTTTAGGACCCAAATCCCCTGGGAACTAAGTGCTGATTAAGTGACCAGGCCATGATTGAGGGCAAATAGGAAGACAGGACCAAATCTTCTCTACAACTAGAAAGTAGCTTCTGGTCCTTGTTGTATATACAGCAAAAGCAGCATATGTTCTCTGTCTCTTAACACCACAGGCCCACCTGGTGTCTAGGCAATGTATTAATGTGTGTGTGTATGTATACACATAGAGAATGTGTTACATAAGAGAATGTGTTATGTTATGTGTGTGTATACACTAGATAGTGTGTTATGGTTATACACTCATACATTTATGTATGTATTTCTTTTTTCTCCTTTTGCCAATTTTTTTTTTAGTATTTTTTTTTCTTTAGAGTTATGTTGCTGTTATTTATTTCTTTTTTTCTCTCTTTTTATGTTGTGGTTGTTATTGTTTTGGGGTTTTTTTGTTTGGTTTATTTTTATTTTTTCATTTTTACATTCTCCAATTTTGTTATGGTTATTCACCTCCTTTATTCTTTCTTACTTTTTTACTTCTCCCCTTTTTTCTTTTTTTCTCTCTTTTGGGAGAGTTTTTTTGACTTTTCTTTACTTTCCCACGTAAATTTCTCATACAAAAAGCTAAGATATCCCTTTTTATTTCATTATCTTATATAACTGTATTTTTAATTTTATCTATTTTATTATATTTATTTTGATTTTTTTTCTTCTTTTCTTTGAATGCTGTGGGGTCCTGGCAGTGGTCTGGTTCAAGGGGGTAATGAGGTCATGGTCTAGGATGTCTTTATAGCTTTGGCCTTCGGAAAGACAATATTGGTAGGTCCCCACTGTGATATATTATTGATTTTTTTTTCTATATTTGGAATAGGGAAATGTTTTGCTTTTTCTTGCTGAAAAGGAGCTCCTGATTTTGAGGGACTGACCCAGTGCAGCCTGCAAAAGGCCTAGATTTGCAGGTGTGGCCATAGCACACTGCTGATCACCACCATTTCCTCTATTGCTCGCTTTCTCTCTTTCTGTCCTTCTTCTCTTCTTTTCTTCAATTCTTTCTTCCACTCTTGCCGCGGACCACCCAGTCGGTGGGCTCCAGTCTGAGGGAAAGCAGGGAGAAGGAACAAGGAAAGTTGAGAGGTCGGCGCAGGAATGACAGTCTGGCACACTACGGGTGAAGTATGCAGCTGCAAATTCATTGTGAAACTTATGCAAGTACTTATACACTTCTGCTCACAGGCAGGGGCGTCATGGGTTACACAAGGGTCATTCTGAATTACTGGGAAAGTTACAAATTTTTTCCTTACGGTTGCAGTTTTGTGTTTAGGTAAGCTCTGATTGTTTTAGATATTTTTAACAATGTAATTACTCTGTCTCTGTTCGTAATTGATAGCAGTTAAAAGCATACCTAAAATAAACAGTACCACTCATGGTTGTGAAATTGTTTTACTCCTAAATCATTGGTATTTACTGTGATGGTATTTATTACTTAAACGTTTTAGTGCCTGACTTATAGGCGGCACTGAGTCTAGCAGGCTTGTGCCTTATCTTATCCTGTAGTGCGGTGGGTTCAGCCTTGAGAAAGTACATTGTGATTAGTGTCAGAGTACACAGACCTATGCTAAAGAAAAACAAAGTAATAAATTTTAAAGGCTGCCACGGTCGTTCAAGCTCCTGCGGGTGACTTGGCACGTAGAGCACCGTTTCTGATGCCGTTTGTGCAGGGGTCGCTGGGGGCGAAGCTCCGTGGAGCACAAGCCTCCTTACCAGCGTTCTAAAATGCGGACAGCGCCGCCTCACTACGGCTGTGGTGCCGTGGGTGCGGCACACTCTTCCTTTCTTTTCTTCTCTATCTTTTTCTTTCCTTTCTCCTTACTCACTTCTTACCCTTCTCTTTCTTTTGGACTTATGCCAAAAGGCCACTTTAACAACTAAGCTGTGAGACAAGGTAATAAACCAAAGAAGGTAGTTAAGAAGGAAAAAGTAGGGAAAGGACGTGAACAAGAAGGAAACACACATAAGGAGGAACTAGTAGAAAGAATATGGCAAAATGAAAAATCAAAACATAGCAACCCCCCCCAAAGAACCATGAGGCAGCTACTACAGAGTATTTCACCTAAAAAGAATTAATGGAAATGACAGAAAGGGAATTCAAAATATGGAAGGCAAAGATAATAAAGGGAGTTGATGAAAAAGTGGAAAAACAGCACCCCTCCTCCCCAAAATGGATGAAAGATATGAAGAATATAGAAAGGAAATGGCAGAGCTTAAAAAATTGAAGGAGTTAATCAGGGAGTTAATGCAGTAGAAAGTATCAATAAGTGATTATACAATGGAGAAGAAAGAATTTCAGAGCTAGAGGATAAAGCTCTTGAGTTAATCCAGGTAGTTAAAAAGACAGAAAAGAAAAGAGAGAGAACAGAACATTCACTCAGAGAATTATGGGAATTTATGAAGCATTCATACATATGAATTATAGGGATTCCTGAAGGGGAAAAAGAATGTCCAAAAGGAATGGAAATCATACTAGAGGATATCATAAATGAAAATTTCCCAAGTTTCACTAAAGATTCTGAAACACTCCTTTTAGAGGGATATTAAACCCTGGATCATCACAACACAAAAAGAGCATCTCCAAGACACATTTTATTCTACCTGTCAAAAGTTAAGATGAAATAGAAAATTCTGCAAGCAGCCAGAAGTAAGCACCAGTTGATCTACAGGGGCAGATCCATCAGGGTGAAAGCAGTCTTCTTAGCTGAAATTTTCCAGCTAAGAATTTGTTCTTAAACAAAACATTTTTCAGACCTGAATTTTATATCCTGCTAAACTAAGATTCAAACTGAGTAGAAAAATCAACTCCTTTACTGGTAGGCAAACATTGAGGAAATTTGCCATATCTACACTAGTTCTACAGGAAATATTTAGATCTATTTCCGCATCACAAGGACTACTAGCAAAGAGAACCTCCCAAAACTAAATGACAAAACCTAGCTTCTACAATGGCACAAAGGATAAAACTAAACAACAGACCTTCACAAAATAAGATGAATAGAACTCCACCACACTTATCAATTCTCTCGAAAAATGTTAGGGCTTTAATGTTCCACTGATGAGGCGCAGTCTGGCCAACTAGCTGAAAAAGGACGAGCCATCTATATGCCGCCTCCAGGAAATACACTTAACCTTGAAAAACAAAAGAAGACTAAGGGTAAAGGGATGCAAAACAATATTTCAGGCAAATAGAAATCTTCCTATTTAACCCATATTCTACACTTGGGAAGGTCTGCTCCCACCAGACTTGTTACAATTGGCAAGATATGGCCTGAAAAAAATTGAGTTTACATATTTATTAAATGAGACTGTCGAACTATGGGATTTCTAAAAAATATTTTCAATTTAAATAACATAGGTGTATTTTTACATTCACCTATTAAGGAAAGGAAAAGGAAAAAAGATTTACCTTACTAGCGCATTCATTTCATTTCCTAAAACAACTTTATGATTTGAAAAGTGGATCCTTCATCCTATAAAAAAGCAGTGATAATTATATTTTAAGAAGTATCCCTGACCTTATTTCTTCCTTGGGTTTTAATAAAAATAAGCTTTTAATTTTTGGTAGCATCTTTATAAGAACTTTTATTTGTAAAAGTAATAATAATACTTCAAAAATAATTATTTTCTTACAGTAAGTCTTATGAATATAAATCTAATCTACAGCTATAAATTGAGATTTCTCCAGGGAGACCTTTGGATAGTTGTGTCATTTCATCAAATTCTGTGTCTCAGAGAATTCTTATAGAAATGGTACAGTTTCTTCAACAAAAACAAGGTAGTAAGATTAAATTAAAAGTATAGACTATTTATGAAACTAAATTAGGACATGAAAAAAATCACAGCCAGTAACCTGTGTGCTTGTAAATTGTTGCTTTTATTTTTTTCTTTCTTTTTTTTATTATTAAATCATAGCTGTATACATTAATGCGATCATGGGGCACCATACACTGGTTTTATAGACCGTTTGACACATTTTCATCACACTGGTTAACATAGCCTTCCTGGCATTTTCTTAGTTATTGTGTGAAGACTTTTACATTCTACATTTACTAAGTTTCACATATACCCTTGTAATGTTACTTTTAAAGTAGCAATGTATGTCTAAAAGAAAATCTAAAAAGAAGGAAAGGAGAATTAAAACAAACAATCCAATATATTGAGAAAATTGCACTGAGATGATGAAAGATGGAAAGAGAGAAAAGGAATAATAAAAAAGAAAAGCAAAAAAAGACAATATTTTATAATAAAAAAGAAAAGCAAAAAAGGACAATATTTTATCTCCACTTTATTTTTTATATACCAATTTAATTAAAGAAGTCTAAATTATTCTTTTCTGTGATTTCATATTTTAGGTACTTAATGTTGATCCCATTCTATATCTTTAAAAGAGTATATCTATTCTGTCTTTCAAAATTATATTACTTAAATAGGCTACACATTTCACTGCCAATATCTTAGACATATAGTGGTCTTGGTCTTTTCTTAAGGAAATTTAACAACAACTTTACTTCCAACTTATAATAAAGATTATGGTTCTCTTTCCTTCCTTCCTTCCTTCCTTCCTTCCTTCCTTCCTTCCTTCCTTCCTTCCTTCCTTCCTTCCTTCCTTCTTTTCTTTCTTTTTTTGAGACAGGATCTCATTCTATGGCCCAGGCTAGGATTTGTAACCCTAAACTCCAGGGCTGAAGGCTTAAGAGATCCTCCTGCCTCAGTCTCCTCTGAGTAGCCAGAAGTATAGGCACACATGCTACCACGCTCAGCTGATTATTATTATTTTTTTAATGTTTTTGTTCATAAAAGGTCTCACTCTGTTCCTCAAGCTGGTCTGGAACTAGTGGCATCAAGTGATTATTGTGACTCAAACTGCTAGGATTTCAGGGGTGTGCTTCTGTCTGGCCCTGATTTCATTTTTTGTGTTTGACTGCTGACGGCTTTCAATTCCCACCACTTCCTCTTCCTCTTCTACCCCATATTTGTGCAAGCTGATAAGACAACTTAGGTACTCCCCTTTTTGGAAGCCAGAAGTTCAAACAAATTAAGCCTCATCCCATGTGTGATGAGCCCCACTCCAAACTATCAGTAATCACAATAAAATCAAAGCTGAACAATTTTCCAGACTCTCTTCAGGCATTTTAGACCTGTTTCCTACTTGCCCTAGATTCCAAAGAAAGTCTCATGATGAGAGTTTCTGACATAAACTGTTTCATAACCTCTTGGTTTGTGTATGGCATCATCAGTCTTGACATCTAAACAAAATTTGGGTGACAAGTCTATCCTGATTCTGGGTGGTGATCACAATATATCTCCACAATTTAAACTCCTCATGCCTCCCATGGAGTGACACAAAAAAAGGAACATCTTATCTAAGGATTTCTCCAGATGTGTAGCCATATTAGAAGAGGACCTTGTTTTATAGTTAGGATTTCTCCAGATGTGTAGCCATATTAGAAGAGGACCTTGTTTTATAGGAAACAGGGAGGATCCTTTACTCCATGCAGTTCTCCCAATTTTATTTTGGTTTTCTTTTTTTTTTGTAATTTTATTTTTTATTTAATTTTATTATTTTTTTTATTGTTGGGGATTCATTGAGGGTACAATAAGCCAGGTTACACTGATTGCAATTGTTAGGTAAAGTCCCTCTTGCAATCATGTCTTGCCCCCATAAAGTGTGACACACACCAAGGCCCCACCCCCCTCCTTCCGTCCCTCTTTGTGCTTCCCCCCCATAACCTTAATTGTCATTAATTGTCCTCATATCAAAATTGAGTACATAGGATTCATGCTTCTCCATTCCTATGATGCTTTACCAAGAATAATATCTTCCACTTCCATCCACGTTAATACAAAGGATGTAAAGCCTCCTTTTTTTTTTTTTTTTTTGTGGTTTTTTTTTTTTTTTTTTTTGGCCAGGGCTGGGTTTGAACCCACCACCTCCGGCATATGTGACCGGCACCCTACTCCTTGAGCCACAGGCACCACCCACCTCCATTTTTTTTAATGGCTGAATAGTATTCCATGATATACATATACCACAGCTTGTTAATCCATTCCTGGGTTGGTGGGCATTTAGGCTGTTTCCACATTTTGGCGATTGTAAATTGAGCTGCAATAAACAGTCTAGTACAAGTGTCCTTATGATAAAAGGATTTTTTTCCTTCTGGGTAGATGCCCAGTAATGGGATTACAGGATCAAATGGGAGGTCTAGCTTGAGTGCTTTGACGTTTCTCCATACTTCCTTCCAGAAACGTTGTACTAGTTTGCAGTCCCACCAGCAGTGTAAAAGTGTTCCCTTCTCTCCACATCCACGCCCAGCATCTGCAGTTTTGAGATTTTGTGATGTGGGCCATTCTCACTGGGGTTAGATGATATCTCAGGGTGGTTTTGATTTGCATTTCTCTAATATATAGAGATGATGAACATTTTTTCATGTGCTTGTTAGCCATTCGTCTGTCATCTTCAGAGAAAGTTCTATTCATGTCTCTTGCCCATTGATATATGGGATTGTTGGCTTTTTTCATGTGGATTAATTTGAGTTCTCTATAGATCCTAGTTATCAAGCTTTTGTCTGATTGAAAATATGCAAATATCCTTTCGCATTGTGTAGGTTGTCTCTTTGCTTTGGTTATTGTGTCCTTAGCTGTACAGAAGCTTTTCAGTTTAATGAAGTCCCATTTGTTTATTGTTGTTGTTGTTGCAATTGCCATGGCAGTCTTCTTCATGAAGTCTTTCCCCAGGCCAATATCTTCCAGTGTTTCCCTATGCTTTCTTTGAGGGTTTTTATTGTTTCATGCCTTAAATTTAAGTCCTTTATCCATGTTGAATCAATTTTTGTGAGTGGGGAAAGGTGTGGGTCCAGTTTCAGTCTTTTACATGTAGATATCCAGTTCTCCCAACACCATTTATTGAATAAGGAGTCTTTGCCCCAACATATGTTCTTGTTTGGTTTATCGAAGATTAGGTGGTTGTAAGATGTTAGTTTCATTTCTTGGTTTTCAATTTGATTCCAAGTGTCTATGTCTCTGTTTTTGTGCCAGTACCATGCTGTCTTGACCACTATGGCTTTGTAGTACAGACTAAAATCTGGTATGCTGATGCCCCCAGCTTTATTTTTATTACTAAGAACTGCCTTAGCTATACGGGGTTTTTTCTGGTTCCACATAAAAAGCAGAATCATTTTTTCCAAATCTTGAAAGTACGATGTTGGTATTTTGATAGGAATGGCATTGAATAGGTAGATTGCTTTGGGAATTATATACATTTTAACAATGTTGATTCTTCCCATCCATGAGCATGGTATGTTCTTCCATTTGTTAATATCCTCTAATATTTCCTTTCTGAGGATTTCATAGTTTTCTTTATAGAGGTCCTTCACCTCCTTCATTAGGTATATTCCTATGTATTTCATTTTCTTTGAAACTATGGTGAAGGGAGTTGTGTCCTTAATTAGCTTCTCATCTTGACTGTTATTGGTGTATACAAAGGCTACTGACTTGTGGACATTGATTTTATATCCTGAAACATTACTGTATTTTTTGATGACTTCTAGGAGTCTTGTGGTTGAGTCTTTCGGGTTCTCTAAGTATAAGATCATGTCGTCAGCAAAGAGGGAGAATTTGACCTCCTCTGCTCCCATTTGGATTCCCTTTATTTCCTTGTCTTGCCTAATTGTATTGGCTAGAACTTCCAGCACTACGTTGAATAGTAAAGGTGACAGAGGACAACCTTGTCTGGTTCCAGTTCTAAGAGGAAAAGCTTTCAGTTTGACTCCATTCAGTAAAATATTGGCTGTGGGTTTGTCATAGATAGCTTCAATCAGTTTTAGAAATGTGCCATCTATGCCTATACTCTTCAGTGTTCTAATTAGAAAAGGATGCTGGATTTTATCAAATGCTTTTTCTGCATCTATTGAGAGGATCATGTGATCTTTATTTTTGCCTCTGTTAATATGGTGGATAACGTTTATGGACTTGCGTATGTTAAACCAGCCTTGCATCCCTGGGATGAAGCCTACTTGCTCATGATGAATGACTTTTTTGATGATAAGCTGTAATCTATTGGCTAGGATTTTGTTGAGAATTTTTGCATCTATATTCATGAGTGAGATTGGTCTGAAATTCTCCTTTTTGTCTGGGTCTTTTCCTGGTTTTGGTATCAGGTTGATTTTGCTTCATAGAATGTTTTGGGGAAGATTCCTTCTTCCTCAATTTTTTGGAATAATTTCTGCAGTACAGGAATAAGCTCTTCCTTGAAGTTTTGATAGAATTTTGGAGTGAAGCCATCTGGACCAGGGCATTTTTTGGTTGGAAGCTTTTTTATTGTTTCTTTGATCTCAATGCTTGAAATTGGTCTGTTCAGGAGCTCTATTTCTTCCTGGCTGAGTCTAGGGAGAGGGTGTGATTCCAAATACTGATCCATTTCCTTCACATTGTCAAATTTCTAGGCATAAAGTTTCTGTAGTATTCAGAGATGATCTTTTGTATCTCTGTGGGATCAGTTGTTATTTCCCCTTTATCATTTTTGATTGAGGTTACTAGAGATTTTACTTTTCTATTCCTCATTAGTCTGGCCAATGGTTTATCTATTTTATGAATTTTTTCAAAAAACCAACTCCTTGTTTCATTAATTTTCTGAATGATTCTTTTGTTTTCAATTTCATTGATCTCTGATATGATTTTGGATATTTCTTTTCTTCTACTGAGTTTGGGCTTAGATTGTTCTTCTTTTTCCAATTCCATGAGATCTCTTGTGAGATTGTTGATGTGCTCTCTTTCTGTTTTTCGAATGTAGGCATCTAAAGCGATGAATTTTCCTCTCAAAACTGCTTTTGCAATATCCCACAGGTTTTGGTAGCTTGTATCTTCATTGTTGTTATGCTCAAGGAAGTTAATGATTTCCTGTTTTATTTCTTCCTGCACCCATCTGTTATTCAACAGAAGATTGTTTAATTTCCATGCCTTTGGGTGGGGTCGAGCATTTTTGTTAGAGTTGAGTTCCACCTTTAGTGCCTTATGGTCTGAAAAGATACAAGGTAAAATTTCAATTCTTTTGATTCTGTTGATATTTGTTTTGTGTCCCAGAATATGATCAATTTTGGAGAATGTTCCATGGGGTGATGAGAAGAATGTATATTCTTTATCTTTGGGGTGGAGTGTTCTATATGCGTCTATCAAGCATAGTTGTTCTAGGGTCTCATTTAAATCTCTTATATCTTTGTTTAATTTCTGTTTAGAGGATCTGTCCAGCTCTGTAAGAGGAGTGTTAAAGTCCCCTGTTATGATGGTATTATCATATATCATAGTGCTCAGACTGAGTAAGGCCTGTTTCAAGAATCTGGGAGCATTTAAATTGGGTGCATAAATATTTAGAATTGAAATGTCTTCTTGTTGTATTTTTCCCTTGACCAATATAAAGTGATCATTTTTGTCTTTTTTAACTTTAGTTGCTTTAAATCCACATGTATCTGAAAATAAGATCGCAACTCCTCTTTTCTTCTGAATACCATTTGCCTGAAAAATTGTCTTCCAACCCTTGACTCAGAGCTTTAATTTGTCTTTTGAAGCCAGGTGTGTTTCTTGCAGACAGCAAATGGATGGCTTGTGTTTTTTAATCCAGTCAGCCAATCTATGTCTCTTCAGTGGGGAATTCAAGCCATTAACATTTATTGAGATAATTGATAAGTGTGGTACTATTCTATTCGTCTTATTTTGTGAGAGTCCGTTGCTTAGTTTTATCTTTTGCATCAGTGTGGAGGTTAGGTTCTGTCCTTTGATTTCTGAGTTCTTACTTTGCTGCTGATCCATTGTGGTGGTCAGTGTGCAGAACAGGTTGAAGTATTACCTGTAGAGCTGGTCTTGTTGTGGCGAATTTCCTCAATGTTTGTATATGCATAAATGATTTGATTTCTCCGTCAATTTTGAAGCTTAGCTTAGCAGGGTACACAATTGTGGGCTGGAAATTGTTCTGTTTAAGTAGATTAAAGGTAGATGACCATTGTCTTCTTGCTTGGAAAGTTTCATTAGAGAAGTCTGCCGTCACTCTGATGGATTTGCCCCTGTAGGTCAACTGGCGCTTACTCCTGGCAGCTTGCAGAATCTTTTCTTTTGTCTTGACTTTGGACAGGTTCATCACAATGTGTCTTGGAGAAGCTCGGTTAGAGTTGAGGCGACCTGGGGTCCGATATCCCTCTGAAATCAGTGTGTCAGAATCTTTAGTGATATGTGGGAAATTTTCTTTTATAATATTCTCTAGTATGGCTTCCATTCCTCTGGGGCATTCTTCTTCCCCTTCTGGAATTCCTATAACTCGTATGTTGGAACGCTTCATAAAGTCCCATAATTCTGACAGTGAACGTTCTGCTTTCTCTCTCTTCTTTTCTGCCTCTTTTACTATCTGAGTTATCTCAAGAACTTTGTCTTCTACCTCTGAAATTCTTTCTTCTGCATGGTCTAACCTGTTGCTGTTACTTTCCATCGCATCTTTAAGTTACCTAATTGACTGTTTCAGTTCCTTCAGCTCTGCTATATCCTTTTTATATTCTTCATATTGTTCATCTCTGATTTGATTCTGTTTTTGGATTTCCTTTTGGTTGTTTTCCACTTTATTAGCAATTTCCTTCATTGTTTCCATCATTTCTTTCATTGTTTTCAACATGTGTATTCTAAATTCCCTTTCTGTCATTCCTAACATTTCTTTATAGGTGGAATCCTCTGCAGTAGCTACCTCATGGTCCCTTGGCGGGGTTGTTCTGGACTGGTTCTTCATGTTGCCTGGAGTTTTCTGCTGATTCTTCCTCATGAGTGATTTCTTTTATCTGTTTCCTTGCCCTAATTTTCCTTTCACTTCCTCTTGCTCTTTAAGTTCTCGTGCCTGTGGACTAAGGGTTACAGGACCAGAAGGGTGAGAAGGTTGAAGAGCAAAAAGAGGGATGAAAGAAAGGAGGACCGAGTGATAAGAAAAAAAAGAAAAATAGAGAAAGGAGAGGGGGTGGGTAAAAGGAATATTGACAAAAAGAAGAGAGGCACAGAAAGAGGGAGATGGAGCAATATAGGTGTACAGTGGCGTACTTTGACACAACCTTAAAAAAACCCACCTTCTGGGGGTGCCCAGTTGGGTGGTTCCCTTGAGGTCAGCAGCTCTTTGCTAACCTGATCAGACACAGTACCCCACCTCTACCAAGTAGAGAGGAAAGACAAAAATGCTATAAATCAAACCAAAACAAGCAAACAGAAAACTTTATGGGATAAAATTGGGTGAAAAACCACATAATAGCGGTAGAAACACTAGCAAAAATGAAGTTGTAGTTATTGAAAAAGGGATGGGAAATTATAATTAAACTAGAAAAATTGAGAAAGAAAAAGGATCTGTATGGAAAAGGTTGAAATTAAAAAACAAAACAACATCAACAACATCAAAATAAACAAAAAAACAACCAAACCAAAAAAAAAAAAAACCACAACCAAAAACAAAGCAGTATGTATATGTTATTGAATATTGTCTGGGCAACACGTGGTCTTCTGCGGTATGAGATGTTAATCACAGTTCTGATACGACTGGAGGCTGGTGATTTCTCAAACCCAAGCAGGTAGACACCCTAAATCTCTCTTCAGCTCACTTAAAAGGCACTTGCAACTTGTAAACTTGCTGAGCAGAGACTTTCCCAGGAAAGTGCTTGTTGCTGGAATCACTGCTGAAGTGGCTATCCACTTACCCAGTGTGCCAAAACCAGTCTCACTCTGCCCCTGAGGGTTAGGGCTGCAAGGTGGCTCAGACCCCACCCTTAGGCTACTTGGTCGCTGGGTTACCAGCTCCCACCCGATTCTAGCTCTGTGACCCTGAGGGCGGAGTTTGCTGGGGCAGATCGCTCACAATGGCTCCCTGTGACCCACAGCCAAACACTATTAGCTCCATCTGGCTCAGCGGCTCAGACTGGGGCCCTAGACAATGGCCAAAGTTGTCCGCACTCCTGCTCAGGCTCTCCCCAAGGCAGTTCAACTGAGTGCTAAGTCCAAAGACACCAAAACAGTTCACACATAAGACCTTTCTGGTTTGCAGTCTTGCTGCTACTGAACTACAGTTGCAGGGGGTTTAGACGGATTGAACACACGTGACCACTTGCTGTTTTTCCACTGTTTTAGTCCTCCTCTTGGGGTCCAGAAGTCTCTCGCTGACTCCCTGCATCCTCACAGGGGTGATGATAGGTAGATCCCACCAGCCAGAGATGGCTGGAGTCCTATCTCCCCAGACTCACGGTGCCCATATGCAAGGAAGCTGTTACTCGGCCGCTGTCTTGCTCCTCCTCCTCTGTTTTGGTTTTCTTAATCATTAGCATAACAAAAAATCAATGGCTTCCCAGAACGATGGGTTTTTTTGTTGTTGTTATTTTTTGTTTGTTTTTTGAGACAGAGTCTCCCTCTGTCATCCTCTTTAGAGTGCCATGGCGTCATCGTAGCTCACAGCACCCTCAAACTCTTGGGCTTAAGCAATCCTCTTACCTCAGCCTCCAGAGCAACTGGGACTACAAGTGCCCACCATAGCACCTAGATAGCTTTTCTACAGGACTACAGGTGCCCACCACAACACCCAGCTATTTTTCAAGGTAGGGTCTCACTCTTGCTCAGGCCGTTCTCAAGGAACTCAAGCAAACCACCTATTTCAGCCTCCCAGATTGCTAGGATTATACAGGTGAGCCACTACTCCTGGCCATGATGGTTATATTCTTTACAAAAGATAAATATCAGCTTAATGTAGTTATCTATTCCCATTTTCTGATTCAACAGATATTATTCTATCAGAAATGTTCAGTTGTTTTGGGTGGTACCTCTGGCTCAAAGGGGTAGGGCACCGGCCCCATATGCCTGAGGTGGCGGGTTCAAACCCAGCCCCAGCCAAAAAAAACTACAAAAAAAAAAAAAAAAGAAAGAAAGAAAGAAGAAAGAAATGTTCAGTTGTTTAACTGCTGCATCCAGAAATATTTGTAATCAGTTAGATAGATATACTAGTTAAAGAAATCCAAAGCCATACTATTTCCTAGATCAAAATCATACATTTCTCTGTTCTCATCTTAATTATGTTTCCCAGGAACAGGGTTAATTATGACTCACTGGAGGTTATATAATGATTCAAATGACCTTATAAAATTAATCTTAATAATGAAATGTGAAAAACATTATGCTACATATTTGATCACTATAAAAACTGCTGCCTTTTTAAGTCCCTAGAGAGACATAAAAGTAAAAAATAAGTAAAATTGTATAAAAATTAACAATCCATAAGTTGTATGGGTATGAGTTTTAAATTAGGAATATTGCCTTGGCAAGATCACATCAAAAATGAAGCCTTCTTTTCCTCTGTTCATTTCAAATTTAAAAACATAAGTTCAAGAATAGTAAAACATATTCAAGATAAAACTAGAAGTTAGAATTATGACAAGCCAGCATGTCATGTGGATAAAGCAGTTCTATAAAACTGAGAACCCAATATTCATCCCCTACAGTCACATTATGTCAGTATGTCATGCTGTTACTCCGACAGGATAACCCAAGGGAGGTTGAGCAATGTCTATGTCTTAGGTAATGTCTTGGTTCAGAGAGCTCAGAGGACCTATGCTCTACATGTTCATATGAACACTAAATCCTTAGAATAAACAGATTCACTTTTCTTATAAACCCAGTTCTTGCTACAACAGTGGATTAAAATAACCCCCCACCTAATGCTTCCAAATTTTCCAGAATCATATCACTGCAGTTTTAGAGATATTGATACCATCTTAAGTTTAATCAGGAAATGAATCCAAAGTAGTAAAGCCTTGGAAACAGTTAACACCTTCTAGTCAGTTTAATTGGTTATCATTAGGAAATTCTTCATGAAAGTATCAACTTTCTTCAAAATAAAATACACCTTTTTTCAAATGGAAAGTTTGGTCAGTTTTAATTTCTTCTCAGAGCACTTTCATAGCCTTAGTCGTAGAATTTATTTTCCTATAATTTCCAGAAGTTAGCAAACTACAGAATTAAATAGCCCATTTTGGGCTATTGCTTAGATCGCCAGTACTACCAATTTGAAGAGTCAGTGATTTCTTCTAATCTTCCTTCTTTGAATTAGGTATATGATTCCAATGCTTCTATAAATCCACTGGGTTTGTATATGAACCATAGAAAACTGGGGTTATGCAAATAATAGTTTTAATCTTGGCAATCTTTCTTATAGCATCTTTATTTTATTTTTAATCGGGATGTTCACACTACAGTTCTTCTCCTTGTCATATTTTACAAACATTAAGTGATTGAACGCCTACACACAGTATTTTAAAGTTTTCCAATTTTGCAAAAGACCCTCTCCTTCCATTATTGAATGACAATTGTGGTCATGACACTAACTGTTCTATGAGAACAGAATGTGATGTTGCAAGTCAGCATGCACTGTGCTGTGAAATTATAATAAAAGATAACCTACATTTTGCAAAGAAAAATACTATGCCCCCAAACTAAATTAGTTTTTTAAAAAATTTGCAGTGATAAAGAGCGTAATGTCTTCAATTGTTTCTTTTATTTTGCTAGAATTGTTTTGATTGCACTGATTTGGCTAAGAAAATTTACATCTTGCAACCACTCTTTTGCAATTGGACTAGACAAAAATTAGTTAGGAAAAAAATAATGTGCTTTTAATGCAGTCTGGTTCAACTTGTTTGATGATTATAATAGCCAGTTTCAAGATTTCGTTAAGATTAAGACCTTGGAAAAGACAATGGTTTTAAAGGTGTATTGAATTCCTCAGGTTTTTGGGATACCTTACTGTTACTTAAGCTACATTTGAAGAATATCCAAGAAAATAGGCTACTTACAGGTAACACAAGTCACCAGTACTTAGTGTGAGGTAGTTACATTGCTCTGAGAAAAGATTTTATGAAGAGGACCCCTTTGACAATTACAGCATCACCAAAAGCAAATAAGTGGGCCACGATCAAACTAAAAACCCTCTGCACAGCTAAGGGTACAACTAAAGCATACAGACAACCTTCAGAATGAGAGAAGATATTTGCATGTACCAATACGACAAAGGGTTGATAACTAGAATCTACAGAGAACTTAATCTGTTCACCATAAACAAGCGAACAGTCCCATTCATAAGTGGGTAGGAGACATGAACAGAACCTTCTCTGTAGAAGACAGATGAATGACTAACAAACATGAAAAAATGCTCATCATCCCTAATCATCCAAGAAATGAAAATCAAAACCACCCCTGAGATAATACCAAACCCCAGGAAATTCTTCAAATGTAATATAGCCCACATCACAAGATCCCAAAGCTGCAGATATTGGCATGGATATAGAGAGAGGGAATATTTTTACACTGCTGGTGAGATTGCAAACTAATACAGGCTCTATGGAAACAAGTATGGAGAATCCTCAAAGAGCTAATAGTATTGTGCACAATTAGTTTACTACGTATCTACCCCGAAAAAACAAACTCATTTTACCATAAGACATTTGCACTAGAAGTTTTCTTACAGTTTCTGAGGCTCGTGGAATTTAGCTATCTGCTTAATATTTTCAGATAAATCAAAGATTCTACTTCTAATGTATAGCATATATCATATTTAAAAGTTAAGTATTAAAGGCCTATAGTCCCAGCTACTGGGAAGGGTGAATCAGGAATATCTTTTAAGCCCAGGACTTTAAATCTAGCTTACATGGTAGGACCCTGTATCTAAAGGAAAAAAAAAGTTATATGTATAAATACCCAATTAGGCCAGGCATAGTGGCTCATGCTTGTAATCCTAGCACTTGGGGAGGCCAAAGTGGGTGGATTTCCTGAGCTCACAGGTTCAAGACTAGCCCAGAAAAAGTGAGACCTGCTTCTAAAAATAGCTGGGCATTGTGGCAGGTGCCTATAGTCCCAGCTACTTAGGAGGCTTAGGCAAGAGAATCCCTTGAGCCCAAGAATTTGAGGTTGCTGTGAGGTGTGACACCACAACACTCTACAGAGGATGACAAAGTAAGACTCTATCTCAAAAGAAAAAAAAAAGTATCCAATTAAAAATAAATTTTAGTAATTGAATTTATGTTAAAGGATACCCAAATGATAGAATAGTAAAATAAAGTAGAATCATTCTATAATTCTACAAGTACTTTTAATGTTTTAGAAAGAAGATGTTTAAGAAACATGTCAAACATTTTAATCTTTAGGTTCCATATTTTAATTTCCAGGGAACAATATGACCTCAGTCAAATCAACATATCTATCAATTTACAGTGATTCAACATTTACCAAGTTCAGGTTTCTGTTATTGCTGTGAAATCTTGCTGGCATGACCACAGGAATTAGTTAGACACAGATAACAAATACTCTTAGAAGCAGGACTACATTCATATCTACCTATGTATTTCTACTACATATACAGGTGATGTGATGTGTTTTTCTTGAGCAATGTGTCTTAAAATTAGCATTGTATATGACAAATATTTTTAGCAAATCATTTATGAATAACTGTTGTAAATTTTAGTAAGTAATTTATATTCTTTATTTCTTTATGTGCATAAGGTTTATATAATTTTGTAATTTCCCAGACTCAGACTTATGAGATTATGCTATGAAAATATTTTTAGGGTTATAGACAATTTGTAATTTGGGAAGAAATAAAAAGATGTAATTTTACAAATTTGGCATATCAGCTTTAGCTAAGAGACTCAGGCTTCAAGAGGAATTGTTTAAAATTGAATTAATTGAGGATTTTATTTTAATTAGCACTCTGAGAAGATAGTTGTAGGAAATTAAAATTCAGTGTTTTGTTTTTAAATGAGAAATGTCTTAAGGCAAAGAGCTTTTATTTTCACTCATTAAACCATACTAAAATCATGAAAAGTGGAATACTTTTTTCCTATTAGTGACCTTCCACCAAATACAAAACTTTCCTCAATATGCTTTCAAAATTGATGTCTTTTTCCCCCAGTACATTTATAGTTGTACAAATGGTGTTGAAGGTGTATATTTTCCCAGAACCCAAACTCATAGTTGAAAAACTGGAAACATTTCTTTGAAAAGTTAATACAGTGTACAGATATTGACGTACAGTTCTGCATTCATTCCAATAATAGGTACTCATATATGTCACTAACAAAACTTCAAAAAACACAAACATGTAATAGTTCACAAACAATAATTATGATTTATAATTTTAAAATAAAACAACCATATAAAGTAGAACCTTCATAGTTGACCACCTACCTACATTGACTACTTCCTTAAGATGACCTAATTTTTATAGATCAGACACGTACCACATGTACATATCAGTACAGTAGGCCTAGATCCTTGTATTGACCACTTCGGTAAGCTGACCAGTTTGTGGCAGTCCCTTGAGTAGTCAACTTACAGAGGTTCTACTTTATTATTGAAATGTCATGTGATAAGTTTAGTAACTTTGATATATCAATATTAAAAATAGTATTATAATTCCAAACAGAATTCTATAATAATTTATCTTATATGATATATATGACTTTAATGATAAAAATTATTAAACCTAAGTGTATATGAATAGTATAGATATCATAATTCCAATATTAACTCTACAGATTTAGGTTTGAGCTCCTTTTAGACAAATGTGATGAAAAATAAGAATTCGCAGAGAGGATGATCGACCAGAGACCCCAGCTTCCAGAGTGTCTCAGTAAGAAGGAGAAGTTTTAGATAAAATAAAAAAATAAAAAAAATGAATAAACAAGACAAACAGAGATCAGGATAGGTCTGAGGGATGGGTGCCAGAATGTTCAGAAGACTCCATAGGAAGAAGTTGTGGAGCAGAAAAAAAAGGAGTAAGGTATTGTGACAGAGGTCAATACCTAAGAGGCTTACAGTCCAGTAGGAAGGGCAAGTGGAGTAGTTTGTTTCTCTTCCCCTCACATCTCTGACAGTCAAAGTATTCTCACAATGCTAGAGAGACTTTCTGCCTACATGAGTCCACAGGCTGCTGCCACCATTGAGCTGGGAGCTTCTTTTAACTAGGGAACCAGGCTCCAGTCTCCACAGACTTGAACTGGAGGGAAGGCTTTCTAATGCTTCTCTACTCATTACACACCTTTGTCCTCCCCAGGGGACTTCAACACCTCTGGTTTCATCTTGTTCATTCCTATACAGAAATTTCCCAACTCCAAACCAGACTGCAGGAGCCATAGGGGTCCAGTGTGTTCTGGATGATCTGCATGATTTCAACGCCTGGACATTCTGGGCAGGCATCTCATGGCGAGAGGGCCAGACATCACCAGAGTGCTAGGTTTTCTCAATCCAGACTCTTTTCCTCCTCTTTGTATCTTCCTTTGGTGACTGTTGAGAAGGACAATTGAGCCACCACATGACGCTTCCACAGAAAGTGGGGGTCAGGCTTTTCCTTTTAGGGTCCTGCAGCAGACTGAGGGGTGCTCAGACTCTGAGCTCCTTGCCCACTGGCTCTCCCCAGTACTGCTTTACCATCATCTACATCTGAACGGGGCACCCTAAGGCAGAGGGCCATCATACTTGCTTGGGCACCCTGTGGGCAACTTGGAGCAGAACCCCTCTCCCTGGCTTTGTAAGGGATTGACCTGTGGGGAGGGTCCTTCAGGACAGATCCCACTGCTCCACATCTCACTTGCATTACTCAGGGGAACAGAGGGGAGATTTGGGAATTAGTCTCAGGAGGTAAGGTTTATAATGTGGGGATATTAAAGAGGAAAGTTTAGTGGGTTCCTAGTTCCACTGTGTTTGCAGAGTATCCCTACCTCTACGTGATGTCTGAAATCTCAGCTCAGGCTGGGATTATAGGCAGGGAACCTCCTGGCCAGATTAACAGTTGGGGGAGCTTGGCTGTACTGATCTCCTGCCTACTGGCAAATACTGAGAGAAACCACAGTGTAACAGAGGATTGAAAGGAGTGAGCCTTGCTGCAGACTGATAGATTGTGAATCTCAGTCAGCCCTGCCTTCACAAGCAGACTTTCTGTTTGGGTGAGGCCAATTCATCCCCTTGCTGGTGGGTTTATCCAGAAGCTGAAAGCAGAAACCTGTGCTAAAACAGATACCTTGCCAGGTTTTGTGGAGCATGAGAACATGCTCAAACAATATAGCTCCTTCCAACCTCACTCTCCAACATACCTCTGCTGAGGCAGAGAATAAAGATACACCTAGAATTCCAGGACCCCACTCACCACCTGGGGCATCTGAGTACTTCTCTAATGGGACAAAATCTGGTCACAGGATTTCAAAACAAAAGTACATTTTGTTCCTTCCAGCAAGAACCACCAACTGGCAAGAGGGTCAATGTGCATGCCTTCTACATCATATCCTGACTCCATCATACAAGGTATCACTGATGGTCACCCATAATCACCACCTGCTCTCTCAGAGAGTAATCTGGGTCTGTCATTCTCCAAACAGAAGAAAATATAGAAATACAAAGCAACAGTTGCTCCAGGTGAGAACGAATCAACAAAAGAACTCCAGAAGAATGAAGAATCAGAGCTGGAAACATCAACTCTCTGTCAATGGATACCAACCAAAATCAGAACATTGATATGACAGATAAAGAATTCCAAAAATGGATTATAATTAAGCTCAATGAAATAGAAAAAGAAATGGAAAACCAATACAAAAAAAAACACATAAAAATAAATTCAGGGAATGAATGAAATGTTTACTAAAGAAATCAAATTATTAAAAAATCAGATAAGGCTCAGTGCCTGTAGCTCAGAGACTAGGGTGCCAGCCACATACACTGGAGCTGGTGGGTTCGAACCCAGCCTGGGCCTGCCAAAAAACAATGACAACTACAACCAAAATATAGCCAGGTGTTGTGGCGGACACCTGTAGTCCCAGTTACTTGGGAGGCTGAAGTAAGAGAATCGCTTAAGCCCAAGTGTTTGAGGTTGCTGTGAGCTATAAGACCATGGCACTCTACCCAGGGTGACATAGTGAGACTGTCTCAAAAAAAAATTAAAAAATCAGATAAAACTTCTGGAAATAAAACATTTATTCAAGGAAATACAAAGCACTGTATAACACATTAACAGTAGACTACACCAAGCAGAAGAAAGAATCTCAGAGCTTGAAGACAATGTCTTCAAATTAAACCAGTCAGCCAATGATAAACAATAGAGAATTAAGATATAAGAACAAAGCCTGCAAGAAACATAAGATAATGAAAATATGTCAAATGTAAGAATTATAGGCATCCTAGAAGATTAAGAAGAAAACACAAAAGGGTTAGAAAGCCTGTTTGAGGGAATAATTTAAGAAAATTTCCCTGGTCTTGATAGAAATTTAGGTCCATGGACAAGAAGCTCAAGGAATACATGGGACATTCATGGCAAAGAGGCAATCACCATGACACAGTTATCAGACATCAGAGTAGCCAAAGTTAACATGAAGGAGGAACCTTTATTACCTATAGGTGAAAACATCAAGTAACTTACAAAGGAAAAACCATCAGGCAAACTTCAGACTGCTCAACGGAGACCTTAAAAGCCAGTAGGGAATGGAATCCCATCTACAGTCTTCTGTAGAAAATAAAGAAATAACTTGTTCAGACAAGCAAACACTGAGGAAATTTTTCAAAACCTGTTGGGCATCTAGTGGATGCCAACCTGGGAAAGTGGTCATCAAAGGAGACAATTCTGAGGGAGTCACAAAACTCATACCAAACTTAGTGCAAAAAACTTGGAACCTATAAGGGGTACCGATAACTTTTTCAGGTACCAGGTGGCAGCCTGAAAACAATGTAGCAACCTGTCCTGCTTCCCAGGAATCTTTTTATTAGATATATAACAGAGTATACATGCAAGAATGCAGAGACAGTAGTTATCAGTCAAGGTTAGAAACAAGAGAGGAGTGATTACAGCCCCCAGGAAGGTTGGGTAAAGTGTAAACCAGGGCAAAGGGTAATGGAACATCTAAAGCAGCCAGAATGTGCACAAGCAGGAGAGAAAGCTGGGAGAGCAAGTCCCATACCCTCAGGCAGACATCTCACCTCTAGCCTAAGCTACTAGTTGATGGTCTCAGCCTGCTGTATTTCTGTCTTCCTCATTCAGGGATAGTCATGCAGACATTCCCCTGACTAGGCACCTTACCCTGAGTTGGAAGGTCCTTGAGGAACTCAGACTTTATACCTCTCACAAAACCCGGACTGGTGTTGCAGGAAGTACTCAGACTTGCACAATACCTTGATCAGCACAATGAAAACCCATCAGTGGAAAATCACCCAAAAGCTAAAGCTCAGAACTCATATAATACAAGAGATCAAGAGGTAAAACAAAACAATAAGGTCCTACCCAGCAGGATGAACAGAAATACATGCCACTTATCAATTCTGTCAATAAATGTGAATGGCTTGACCTGTCCACTCAAGAGATGTATTCTGTCTGAATAGATAAGAAAATGCACGACAATTAATCTGTTGCCTCCAGAAAACACATCTATATCTACCTCAAAGGTCTTATTCAGATTCAAGATAAAGGGCCTGAAAAAAATATTCATGCAAATGGAAACAAAAAGAAAGTGAGCATAACCATTTTCATATCAGATAAAATAGACTGATATCAAATCAAATCAACAATAGTAAAGATAGTAACTAAAGAATGGTAAAGGGGGCAATGATCAAGAATACATAACAACCCTAAATATTTGTGCATCTAACACAGGTGGACCCACATTAATAAAGCAAGCCCTAATAGATATAAACAAAGCAATAAACAACAACATTGTATTTGCTAAAGACGTCAATACTCCCTGACAGAACTGGCCAAATCCTGCCAGCAGAAAAGAAATGAAGAAACACTCTACTTAAGTGGGTTTCTAGAGTAAATGGGCCTAAAAGAACTTTATAGAACATAGTCAAAAACAATTGAATATGCATTCTTCTCATCAATGCTTAAAACATTCCATAAAACTAATCATATTTTGGTACACAGAACTGTCTCTACAAACTTAAAAAAAAAGAAATTATACCATGTATTTTCTGAGATCATTGTAGAATAAAATAGAAATCAACTCCAAAAGGAAAATTAAATTTTACGCCAAGTCTACACCAACCTGAATGATTGTCGAGTTAAGGGGGAAATTAAGGTAGAACTCAAATGATTCCTTGAACTAAATAGCAAAGGGCATACTAGTTATAGAAATCTGTGGGATTCAGCAAAAGCAATCCTAAGGGGAAAATTTATAGCCCTAAATGCCTATGTCAAAGAGACAGAAAGAGGAGGGACAGGAAAGAGGGGATCAGTGTGTTCCCACCTAAGGGGCACAATGTAAGAGTATATGGCATACCTCCTGGGTGTAGGACACAACTACAGTGGGGACCTTACCTAACAATTATAGCCTCATTTTAACCTGAAATAAAATCAAAGAAGACAGAAATACCAAAAATCAATAATCTAATGAACCTTAATTATCTCAAAAACTAGAAAAGGAAGAGGAAGCCAAATCCAAATGTAGCAAAAGAAAATAAACAACTGAGGTCAGAACAGAACTAAACAAAATGGAAAATAAAAATCTGTACAAAGGATCAACAAAACAAAAAGTTGGTTCTTCAAAAAGATAACCAAATTTTTGGGCCTCTTGCCAGATTAACTAGAAATAGAAAAGAAAGGACCCAAATAAGCTCAATCAGAAATGAAAAGGGAAATATTACAACTGATACCACAAAAATACAAAATATCTGGAGGTGGAGCAAAATGGTGGCGGAGTAACAGCTTCTTTGCAACCGGGACCAGTGAGATTGGGGAGAGTAGACTCTAGGCATCGTGGGCTTGTGGGCTCTGCCCAGCAACATCCCTTTGGGGATGCAGGGAGACAGTGAGAGACTTCTGGACCCCTAGAGGAGGACAAAAGCTGTGAAGAAGTGGTAAATGGTTGCTATCAGTGGTAAATGATTGCCACAGCTCTAACTACAACAGCAGAGAGATTGCAGACAGGGAAGGCCTTCCATGTGGGTTGTTTTATTTTTTTGGACTTGGGCACTTGGTTGAATTACCTTGAGAGAACTTGGGCAAGAGTGTGGGTGACTTTAAGCATTGTCCAGGGCACACGACTGAGCCACTGAGCTGGAAAGGAGTTATCATTGTTTGGCTGTGGGCCATGTTTGCAGCCATTGTGGGAAACCTGTCCCTGCAGGCTCAGCCTTCAGGGTCCCAGAGTGAGTCTCAGGTTGGGAGACCTTGGGCGAATGATCTAGTGACTGTGAGCAGCACCAAAGGCTGGGACTGAGATGCTGGGGAAGAGCACAGCTTTCAGTGTTTGGCACTGGGAGGGCTGCCTTGCAGCCTTGGCCTTCAGGGGCATAGAGTGAGGCCGGTGTTGTTGCACCAGATAAGCAGGCAGCCACTTCGGGAGAGATCCCAGTGTCAAGTGCTTTCCTGGGAAAGCTTCTGCTTAGCCAAGGTTAATGGTTTAAAATGTGTTTTAAATGGGCTGAAGAAAGATTCAGGATCTCAACCCTACAGGGTTTGAGGGCAAAGATGTCAGCAAAAGCCTCCAATCTCCATCTCACACAGCTGTATCAGCATTGAGATTAGCATCTCATACCCCAGAAGATAACCTGTTGCCCAGATAATATTCAGCAAGATATATATATATACTGCTTTGTATTTTTTTGTTTAATTTCAACATTTTCCCTCTAGATTTTTCTTTTTTTTTCTTTTCTTTCTTCATTCTTCTAGTTTAAATATAATTTTCCATTGTTGCCTTCTTTAGCAATTAGAACTTCATGTTTGCTAGTGTTTCTGCCCCTATTATTTGTTTTTTCCCCCAATTTTATCCCTTAAGGTTTTCTGTTTGTTTGGTTTAATTTATAGTATTTTTGTCTTTCCTCTCTACTTGGTGGAGGTGGGGTACTATATCTGAACAAGCTGGAAAAGAGCTGCTGGCCTCAAGGGATCCATCCAACCCTGCACCCCCATAGTTTTGGGTTTTTTAAGGTTGGGTCAAAGTACCCTACTCTACACCAATATTACTCCTGTCTCCCTCTTTCTGTGCCTCTGTTCTTTTTGTCAATATTCCATTTTATTCATCTCATCTCCTTTCTCTTATTTCTTTTTTTTTTTTTTAAATCTTTTTCCCCCTTGTTGCTCTTCAATCTTCTTGTCTTTTTAGTCCTGTACCAAAAGGACTCATCAAAACCTTATGCCAGAGTCATGGTAACTTAAAGTGCAAGAGGAAGTGAAAAGAAAATTATAGCAGGAAACAGAAAAAAGAAAACACTCATGAGGAAGAATCAGCAGGAAAATCCTGACAACATTAAAAACCAGGGCAGAGCAACCTCCACAAGGGACCATGAGGTAGCTATTACACAGGATTCCACCTATAAAGAAATGTTAAAAATGACAGATGAGGAATTTAAAATATAGATGATGAAAACAATGAAGGAAATTGCTGAGAAAGTCAAAAATAACCAAAAGGAAATCCAAAAACAGAATCAAAAAATACAAATATCTGTGAATACATTAAAAACTCTTTGTACACAAATTCAAAAGTGTTGAGGAAATAGATATATTCCTGGAAACACACAAATTCCCTAGACTCAGTCAGGAAGAAATAAAACTCCTGAATAGAAATATTACAAGCAAGAAAATTGAAATAGTAAAAAAAAAAAATAGTAATAATAGTGATAATAATAATAATTGTTCATGGATCACAGAATCAACATTATTACAATGTCCTACTACCCAAAGTGCTTTTGTAATTAAATGCAATCACCATCAAAATACCAATGTCAATTTTTGCAGATCTAGAAAAAAAATAGTCTATGCTTTGTCTAGAACTAGAAAAGATCCTGAATGGCCAAACTAACCTTAAGCCAAAAAAAAAAAAAAAAAAAAATCTGGAGCAATCACTTTAGCAGACTTCAATCTACACTCCAAGGCTATAGTAGCCAAAAAAAGCAGGTACTGGCACAAGAACAGAGACACAGACCAAGTGAACAGCACAGAAAACCCAGATATAAACTCATCTTCCTATTGGCATGTGATCTTTGACAGAGCAGACAGCAATATATACAATGAATAAAAGAATCTCTATTTTATAAATGGTGTTGGAAAAATTAGATAGCCATGTGTAGAAGATTGAAATCTTCTTCTACATATCTCTCATTTTTCAGTAAAATTAATTCAAGGTAGTTTGCAGACTTAAATCTAAGACATAAAACTGTAAGAATTCTAGGAGAAAAGGTTGGAAAAACTCTTCTAGATATTGAACTATGCAAATAATTTGTAAAGAAGATCCTAAGGGAAATCATAGCAACAACAAAAATAAGTAAATGGGACTTGATTAAATTAAAAATATTTTGCGTAGCCAAGGAAACAATCAAAAGAACGAATAGATAACCTACAGAATGTGAGAAAATATTTTCATGCTATATACTGGATAAAGGGCTAATAACAAGAAACTACAAAATACTCAAGCAAAGCAGCAAGAAAAAAATCAAACACCCCATCAAAAAGGGGGCAAAAGACATGAACAGAAGCTTTTTGACAGGAGATAGGCTAATAGCCAATAAACACATTAAAATTTTTCACTAATTATCACAGAAATGTAAATCAAAACCATAATGAGTTATCACCTTACCTCAATGAGAAAGGCTTTTATCAAAAAGTTCTCAAACAATAGATGCTGGCATAGATGTGGCAAGAGGGAACACTTCCACACTCTTGGTGGGAGTGCAAACTAGTAGGACCACTATAGATTCCTTAAAGAACTAAAAGTAGACCTACCATTTAATTCAGCAATCCCACTACATGGCATTTCCCTAAAAGAAAAAAAAAAAGTCATTTAACCAAAAAGATACTTGCACTAGAATGTTTATTGCAGCACCATTCACAATCCCAAAGATGTGAAGTCAAGCCAAGTGTGCCTTAATACATGAATGAATTAATAAAATGTGGTATATGTATGCCATGAAGTACTACTCAGCCATCAAAAAATGAATTGATATCTTTTGCAACAATATGGATGAACCTGAAGACTATTCTCATAAATGAAGTATGACAACCACCACATTTACTCACTATTAAACTGGAAGTAACTAATAAGCCCTCGTGTACATTGATAAGGAAACAGATGGTGTGGGGGGGAGAAGGAGCTATGTGAAACCATATCTATTTCTTACGATATACACCATGGGCACACTTATAATTTTGACTCAAGTAGTACAAAAGCAATCTTGGTAAGCAAGCTTGATGAGGTGCTCAGTGTAGGCAGGTGGTCAACTCTGGAGGTTCTACTATATTTTATATATTCTGCTATCACTCAGAAAGTTAAGAGAAACTTTATTATAAATACTCAAGTAAGTCCATAAGGATTCCAGAAAACATTCACTATTGGGCTACTAAAATATCATTTGCCTTCGACACTTTAGTCACTACAAAGCTGAAAACTTTAATTTAATTAAACAGCATTAATTTAAATACTTTAAATTCTTAAGTATTAGACCAGACCAACCATTTCTGAGGATACTAGGAAAATGGTTTTACAATTGAAAAATTAATATGATGTGGTAGCCAACAACTTTAATTCTAGCTCATCATGATATATGTGCTTTATATTATCACAGATGAAAAGCAAGATTCTTAATTAAGGGTAATGTGTTAAGATTTAAAGATTTGATGATGTATAAATGAGGGAGATGCAAAGTCTAGGTGACCACCAAA
The DNA here is from genome assembly GCF_027406575.1 of Nycticebus coucang. Taxonomy (NCBI): domain Eukaryota; kingdom Metazoa; phylum Chordata; class Mammalia; order Primates; family Lorisidae; genus Nycticebus; species Nycticebus coucang. The sequence continues at coordinate 81,424,097 of NC_069786.1, forward strand.
GTTTGGGCACTGAACATGTATATACACATACACATCCATGTATATATGCATATATACACACACGTGTTTATTGTGTGCACACGTATCTGTTTATTATTTTTGTTGCTGTCTTTTGCCTTTCATAAACTCCATTTAATACCAAGAATGCATTTCTTTTAATCATAAAATCTATCACACAATGTATTTCTCAATAGAGTACTATCTTTATCACTTACTCTCTCCCTTGCGTATTCTAAATGCTTGACAAAATATTGTTAAAAATGTGACATTAACTTTTGAGGAAACTTTTTTTCTACGAGGACTGAGGCAGCATATGTTAGTTATTAGCATGTAACTTTTTTGTCCCAGACTAGATTTAGCAGATTTTTAAAGAAATATTTAATGTTTTATATTTCAGGGTTGCAGATATTTTCTTTTTTCATTCATTCTGATCACTTTATTAAATCATGCCCTATGAGCTTGAGAGAGATTTGATAAAAAGGGATTTTTTTCTATCCTGACTCTTTTTACTTGTATCTTATAATTATTTTGTAATTGAGAAATTTTGCCTATGTTAAAAATGCTCATGTATGACAAATGACACCATGAATTAAAAGACAAATTATTAAACAGGATAAAATATTTGTCATTTAAAGGGCAAAATATTAAAATCCCTTATATGGGAAGAAATAATAAAATATAATTTTAAGAAAACACACAGGTAATTCACAAAAGAGAAAATGCAAATTAACATTCATTCATTCAATTAACTAAAATTAATGCTTATTCTGTAGCAGATATTTTTCTAGATTCAATGAGAGCAGTGACATAAAAAAAGAAAGTTCTTGGATTTATGAAATATTGATAGACTAGCAGAGAAGGGGTAAGGAGTAGACAATAAATGAATAATTGAATGTATAGTGTTTTAGGTGTTTAAGTGTCTTGAAGTAAAATTAAGAAGGATGATAGAGATAGTGGGTTCAGAGTTCAGAAATGTTACTGGTTTACAGAGTAACCAGTTAAAGTCCTGTTTATAAGGTTATATTAATCAAAGAACTGAAGAAAATAAGGAACTGAGTAATGTGGCAGAAAGCAAAAAAACCAAGATGTTCAAAGGCCCCAAGGGGTGACCATGATTATTTGCCCAATGTAGCATGAGAAGAATAAGCATGGGGAATGGAAATGCTGGGTGGTGTCAGAGAGTTACCTGGGCTCAGATCTTGTGCACAGCACAGTAAGGCTTTAGTCTTGACATCGAGTGAGATGAAGAGCCATCAGAGGGTTTCAAAGAGAATCAGCATACAGATGAAAGACATGAAATTACTTGAATAACCTTAAATTGTTAATAAAGCAAACATATCTGAGGTCTGAGATATTCTAGATACTTAAACTGTTGCCAATTATTTGATTGTTAATTAAGAAGTGGAGTTTTGATCTGGCAATGTGGAAGTTGTTGGGTTTCCCAAGAGTTATTTGAATGGAGTGTGAAAAAAAAAAAGAGACTTAAATTGGGTTAGGTTGTATATGTAGGGGTTAAATTAGACCTCCAATTCGATCCTGCAGTCCCATTACTGGGCATCTACCCAGAAGGAAAAAATCCTTTTATCATAAGGACACCTGGACTAGACTGTTTATCGCAGCTCAATTTGCAGTTGCCAAAATGTGAAAACACCACAAATGCTCACCAACTCAGGACTGGATTAACAAACGATATACATATACCACAGCACATGTTGTTATAATTGCCAATTGTTAAGAGGTTGACCATACAGGTAACCTTCAGTATATGTATACCATGGAATATTATTCAGCTATTAAAAAGATGGAGACTTTACATCTTTTGTATTAACCTGGATGGAAGTGGAACACATTATACTTAGTAAAGCCTCATAAGAATGGGGGAGCATGAATCCTATGTACTCAATCTTGATATGAAGGAAATTAATGACTTAGTACACAGTGGGGGGTGGGGGAAGGGGAGAGCAGAGAGAAAGAGAAGAGGGAGGGGGTTGGGATAAAGGAAGACCAGAGAGAGGGAAGGGGGAGGGGGTCAGAGAAGGGAAGAGCAGACAGAGGGAAGGAGGGAGGGGATTGGGGGCTCAGTGTGTGATACACCTTTTGGGGGCAAGACACAATTGTAGGAGGGACTTTACCTAACAAATACAATCAGTGTAACCTGGTATCTTGTACCCTCAATGAATCCCCAACAATTAAAAAAAAAAAAAAGAAATGGGGGTGGTGCCTGTGGCTCAAAGGAGTAGGGTGCCGGCCCCATATGCCGGACGTAGCAGGTTCAAACCCAGCCCCAGCCAAAAAAACTGCAAAAAAAAAAAGGAATGATCAATGCTGTTCATATATAAATATTCCCTTATGTCCAATAAACATCAAATAGAAAGGCAAAATGTGATGATGTAAGAGATAGAGGGAGCAATTGTTAGATCACTCTTCTTAAGAGAAAAAGAAAGGCTAGGAGCTAATGTACAAAGTCAGCTCTATATAGGAGCAAAGAGAACTTGTGTATGTCTTTGTACAGAAAACAGATGACATACTCAAAATACAATCAAGAAGTCTTTGTTTGATTACACAGGAAGATGAGGATTTACAAAAAATAGCTAACCTGTTGCCAACCCTGAACCCAAAGTGACAAAAAGAGGTAGGGAATGCTGTCAAGTCAGCTGCCTAATGCAGAGGTTGTCACTGATCCATCAATGGGTAAATCATAGTGGACACATGGATGGCTTTGTTTACTGCTTTTCAAACTAGGGCATTTGTTGTATATCAAGCTTTCTCAACCTTGTCTACGCATTAACCTGAATAAACTAACACTAAAATCATTGATGCCTTAAATACTACCACAAAGATTCTGGTTCTTTCCAGAATATAAGGATTTTTTAAAGTCAGGTATTCACAACATGAAACACAGCCAAGTTTATGAACATCTGAAAAAACTTTTGGCCCAGAAAAATACCTGTAATATTTTAGTCAAAAAGGCATGTTGCACGTTAACTGCTAAGTGTGGTTTAATTTAATATTTGTAAATTATATAAAAATAGATACATCCACATATCTATCTATATCACACTTACATGTGATATATTGGAATAGGAATGGAAAGCAGAAAATTTTGGATTTCATTTCCTTTTTAGTTAACAAAATTAATGTAATATTTTAGTATTTTATTGAAAACATTAATAATATATAAATTTGCTAAACAAGATAAAATTAAAAAGGAAATTGGGCTATAAACCCAGCATTGTTTGCTATTTTTTATTGTCTGCTTCTTTGAAAACATAAAATAGTTTATTCAATAGCTATTGATCTGTTCAGCAGGGTAACAAATCATTTTATATTTGACCCTTCTTATTTCATTGTAAGTACAATTATTTTGTTTTATCTTCTCATTACCATTTATACTTTTAACAGTATCCATTTTGCCTTTTGCTACATTAAAGGAAAATTACTTTAGCCTTGCAGCCTATATTACATTTAACTTTCAATTTTATTTCTACTTAGTATTTCAATCATATTTTTATCTTTTTTCAAGGTGCATTCTATCAGCTTTTTTTGGATTTTAATAAAACAAAAATAGATTTATTCTATAATCACATTCTTTTTAAGAATTACTCATTTACCTGTGCATTGTGCATTATTCTCCCTGTTACAATTTTGCACACCTAATGTTATATCTGTAGAAGTGCTTATATGAGTGTGTGTTTTGGGTACTCTTATTTGATTGAGTCCTAGTTAATTGCTTCCTCGAAATTTTGTAAGCTCTCCCTTCTCTACACCATCCTAGTTCTTTTTTTTGCAGTTTTTTTTTTTTTTTTTTTGCCGGGGCTGTGTTTGAACATCCTAGTTCTTTTTTAAAGTTTCTCTTCTGAAAACATAAGCCCAACATCAGCTTGTGAAGCATTTCTAATCTATGAAGAATTCCACACCTACAGCAATCCCGGCATACTGACTTCCTTATCATGCCATTTCTTATTGATGCCTGGCCTGACAAAGGACAACTTTTCAATATGACTTCCTATTTGGTCCAATTTCCATGTCAGTGTCACAGCAGGTACTGATATCTCTTGTGGCTGCTGACCTTGATTTTTACTTATTTTAGCACTGCCTTTATACTGGCGTATTATAAGTGCTAACACATTCAAATGCTGCAAATCAACTGTGGTAAAATTAAGTGGCAGTCACATGGGCACAGGATATTATCCAGACTATATTTTCTATTACTTTTAAGGCTTTTCTCTACTCTGTTGCTGTTAGCCTTAATTTGTCTGTTTGGGTCTCCTACTGATATTGATGATTGCAGCATCCCATGCTTGTTCCTTAAAAATAAAGGTCAAGTTCTGCAAGATATTAGTGTACCTACTTCCCATCGAGGACAAGCTCTTATCACTTAACAATTACATGCTTCTTTAGCTATTGCAAAACTGGTCTCATATACAAATGTCACTACATTACAATTCTACTCATTATTGGCATAAAACAAAATCCAGTGGTGTTCTTAACTCTTACTTCTACCTCCAATATTCAGTCCTGAAAGGTCAACTCTGGGATTCCCTAAAGTTCCTTACTGGTCACATGTTTCATATGAATAGAAGTTATAAATCAGACTCTTATTAACTTCCTCAGTCTAGTTCAATGACAACATGTATTTCTTAATTTTCTGGAGGGTTCTTTCATTTCTAGTGAAACTCCCTATTTTCAAAAATCCCAGAATTTTTTAAAATTCTATGTTCCCATAGCTACTTTAACAAAATCTTGAAAGAAGAAACCAAGTTGAGCATTATCCATATTTTATCATAGAACTTGGAAGTCTGGAGTTATCTTCACAAAATTAGGTTGTTATTTTAAAATTCTTAATAAGGGTTATATTTTGAGATATTATTGAGGCTTAAATCCTTGCTATATTCTTAGGTGAACATCTGCATTAAGTTGTTTATGACTGCTTGCTCTTATCATAATTTGATTGCATATGAATTAACAACTTGATTCAGGTAGCAACCAGAAGTAAATAGTTTTATTCTGATTTAATCACACATCCTTAAATTGTGAAAGTGATTTGGACTTCCTTTGAACATTTAATAAAAATTTCTCCTAATGCTCATATCAGCAAAGAGATCGTTTCTATTTTAATACAATATATGTATATATTACTTGACTAGTAATGTAGTTAGGATAATGCCACCACCAGGATTTGAATGGTTTGTGCATTAGAAGCATTTTCTCATTCAAGTAATGGGCAAATACAGTTTTTATGATTGCTGGGAGACTTTCATGTGACATATTTAAGGACAAGAGCCCCTTCCAGCTTATGTTTGTATCATTGTCTGAGTCATCTTTATTATCTTCCAACATCAGAAGAGTAAAGAGAATGAGGTCTGAGAACACTTATTTCCTGCAAGTTTTTGCCTGAAAATTGAATATTTCAACAGTTTTGCTCAGATTCCACTGGTGATAACAACTTCATGAGACAATGAATTGTCTTCCCTGGCTACACAGTAAAGTAAAATTCAAAGCAAAGTAGTAATATATCTGTATGTAAGTGATTAGATAACATTTGGAAATAGTGGACTGAATTTTTTCCTATAAGAGGGTGAAATTTAACCACATCAAAGAAACCCACAGCTCTGTTAAAATATAACTCACCAGAAAAAAGGGTAGGAAGAGTTGTTCTGATAATGAAGTCTTGACCAGACAATATATACATCATCAAAACTTTTCATCTTACACTTCTTTGATACTAATCATGATGCACAAAGAGAGATGATAAATGTCAATAAAGAAGTGTGATATGATGATACATGTGTACTTCAAAGGGCTAACTATCTTTCTTAAGAAGAAAGTGGTCATTTAATTCTCTCCTCTACTTCATATTCTAAATGACTGTAGGAAGTTTTTCTAAATGTTCAATACCACCCATGGGAAATACAACTCTAATAATTATAGAATGAACTGCTTTGAAAAAGTAGTCCTCATTTCATTTCTGTAATATTAGCTATCAAAATATTTTCTTGATATTTCATACAATTCTGTAGAGTATAGAAAGTTAAGCCCTTTAAAAATTGGTACTAGAATGTACTATATTCCATACAGACTTGACAAAAAGGACAAAAATGTGAATGAAACTCAGTATCTTCTACGTTCACACAGCTTTATATGTATCTTGTTTTTGAAACCAGTGGTTTTTAATTTTGTTTATTTTTATTTTTTGTTTTTTTCTGAGACAGGGTCTCTGTTGCCCTGGGGTGAGTGTTGTGGCATCATCTTAGCTCACAGTAACCTCAAACTCTTGGGCTCAAGCAATCCTCTTGCCTCAGCCTCCTGAGTAACTGGGACTACAGGTGCCCACCACAGCACCTGGTTTGCTTTTCTATTTTTTTAGTAGAGATGGGGGTCTTACTCTTGCTCAGGCTGGTCTTAAACTCCTGAGCTCAAGCAATCTACCCTCTTTGGCCAGTGTTTCTTGAGTAACTTAAAATATTTGCTATTTCATTTCATTTCATTTTTTCCCCTTATACTATTTTGTTAAAGCTAGTAGAGTGAAAGGATCAATTAGTTGTTAAGAAAACTAACTTAAGCTACAGAAATTGTGAAATGAAACACACTTTAATTATATACAATAAATAATGAGCTTTATTTTCATTTGCAAATATTTTCAAGGCTGGAATTTAAACAGTCTTTTACTTCTAACAGCATTCCTAGTGTGCCTATGTTTAACCTATGTTTAAGAATTCCAAATTTTAAAAGTGATTTTAAGCTATTTCATTGTTTTATTATGTCTTAAGATACAAACTAACAAGATAAATTGAGACATGTGAATTCCTCTCATCCAACTTTTGTATTGTCCCAGAGATAATTTATACATATGTAATAAACATGAATGTAAGAATGCCATTAAAAAGGATTGACTTGTTTTTTCAAATGGCTCTATAATATTTCACTCTATACATTTACAATGTGAATTAAACATCTGTTTTAAAAAACATGATTTTTACAAATATACATAGTTGTCTATAGGATAAAATGTCATAGTGCAATTACTGAAACAAAGGGTTTCTGCATTTAGAAATTTTATAAATATTATCATAATATTTTCTATCAATGTTAGCTCACAAATACAATGATTACAAGCTAGGCAAAAACCCCACATTTATGTAGTATTCAAAACCAGACAAACTTACTGCGCTGTCTGAAGATAGCAAAATAAATCCCTTTCTGGAGAGTGGAGGCCATTACTTGGGGCAAGGACACAGGCAGATTGTCAGGAGACTGGAAATGTTCTGTCTCTTGTTTTGGGTGGAGTTACAGGGACATTTTCCTTGGTGATAAATCAAAGCCACACTTAAAATTAAATTACTTTTTAATATTTCCTACACTTCAAAATATTTAACATGAACATCATATACTATAATGAATTCATTAATTCAATGACAGAAAATTATTTTTCTATATTACAGAGCCATTTTGTTTGGTTCACTGAGAACAGTATGTCAATCTCCATATCTGCTATTTCTAACTTATCTAATAGTCGGTGATGTTTATTTTTTTAAAGTTTTTCAAAGTATAATTAATTTATATACAACACTGCACATGTTTAAGATGTGAACTTGGAAATGTGCTAACATGTGTATGCACCCAAAACACACAACCATAAACAATCTATGTGCTGAGTATATTCATCACTCCTGAGTGTTTTTTGTGAGTCTTTGTCATCCCACCCTCTTTCACCTCCCCACAGCCTTAATCTCTGAAAACCACCCATCTGTCTACCTTTTGTCATTATAGATCAGTGCTCATTTTCTAGAATTTCATACATAGAATCATGCAGTGTGTACTTTTTTTCATTGCCAGCAAAATTATTTTAAGATTGATATATTTTTATCAATTTTTATTGATATATATTTGCAGTTAATTTTTGCAATACGTGAGGTATAATCAAAGTTTCCTATTTTGGATGTTGATACACAATTGTTTCAGCAAAACTTGTTGAAAGCATCACCTCATCTTCATTTAATTGCCTTTGCATCTTTTTCAAATCATTCTCAATATATGTGGGGTTCTATTTCTGAACTCTTTTCTGGGTTACATTGATTTATATGACCATCTTTTCATTGAAACCACCCTTTGTTAATTACTGTGGATTAGGAGTCCTCTATAATTACTATAGGATTAGGAGTCCTCTAATAATTCCCTGAAAGATATTTATTACCAAAATTTACTCAAGAAGACATAAATAATCAGATTAGTCTTATACATGCTAAAGGATTTAGTTTTTTAATCAAAACCATTCAAAATTTTTTTAATAAGAATTGTTTTGGCTGTTTTGGTCCCTTTTCCGTTCCATATATATTAAAAACTGCTTGTTGAATGCTACAAAAACTTGTTAATTTCTTAAATTAAATTACCTGAAAAAATACTGCAGCATTGTCAAAACTCTAGTATGTCTCTATTATCAACATCTTTATTGACACTCTAAGTTTATCAGAATCTAATAATTGTGTTAAATTAAAACAAGGGTATTCTGATCATTATTTTCACCCTCAGAGATTTATTGATTTTTTTTTAAATTTATTTTTCTTACATATACATGTGTTTATTAGGTTTCCACTTTTGCCTTCGACAGAATTAAAAAGGCTTAAAATTTAATAACAATAACAATGTTTAACATAAGGACTAGAAACATAAACCTCGTAAAGAAGGAATGAAGATAAATACGTTCGGAAAAGAAATCAGATGATTGCTGCATTGAAATATGTAGGATAATATTTAGAAATAAACATATCCTACATCAAGTACACAAATTGAACTCAGTGTGAGTTTAAAATGACTTGCTTTTCTTCCAGAGGCTTAAGGGACCTGGGCCTCCCTGGGACACACGCAGAGTTGGCTTCCCTGGAGTTAATTCCATAAGCCATTTCTCTGAAGCTGTACACCCCGTGAAGCCTGAGATCAAAGGGCATGCCACCCTTCCTCAGCGATACAGGCCAGAGGGTTGACATATGTTAACAACATATTGTCAGAGGTCTATAGGTGCTCTGACCTGAGGAAAAGACACAGTCATTACTTTATACTGAGTAAACTGAGTGAACGCTTGAAGATATTTTTCCATTAACTCTGTTCCCCTGTGGCTACTTTCTTTGTGTTCTTTATTTAGATACCTGCTCAGAAATTAGTCAGTGTTTAGAAGAAGAGGTTTACTACAAAAGTGATTGTATTGATATGATAACAAAATATTTTCTTTCAAGTTAATTTCAGATAGGTAAAATAAGATAATGATGGAACTAACAGATGATAGATTATGTACGTAACTAAAAAAGTATAAAATCAAAACCCTGAATAAAGCTTTTTGCTACACGCCATCCCATCTCGTGTAGTCTGTTTCTTGACTTAATAATTACAGGAGAGAGTTTACACCTACAGCAAAGCTGCTGTTCATCTGTGTCTCTGGTCATGCAACAAAATATTAAGCAATAATAATAATAATAATGCCAAGAAAGTAATATTCACATTGTCAGATAAGAGTATGTCTATTGTAGAATGCTTTGAGGTTCAGTATGGAGCCATCAGTTAACTTCTTCTTATGATCTTTTTTCCAAAGGCTCAAAAAATAGACAACTAACATTTATAAATAAAAGTATTATTGATTTTTTTCTCTCTGATTTACATCATGTCTTCTTACAGTATAACAATATGGCAGTATAACTATATAAAAGTTTTGGGGTACTATGCATCCATTTTGCTAGCTCCTAATCTAGTAAAAAAATTATCTATTTTACTCTTAATAATAGCCAACATTAGAAAAAGAAATTTTATATAATGTCAGATTGTTTAGAAACTAATGTTTAGCTTCTGCTATTTTGCTAAAAAATGTGGTGAAACCTTATGAATTTCATTTAATTTTTTCTTCCCAACTTTATGAGAATATGCTATTTAATATTATAGATCAAAAAATTTCCATTTGAAGAATTGCTATGCAAATTCTGGTAAGGCAACTTAGCTTTTCCATATTTCCATTACCCTCGAATGCTAGAAAAATTTCCCTTTTTATATTTTCACCAGTATTTATTAGTGGTAATTTTAGTATTATATTTACCTAATAAAAAAAAATTGTTCCTTAAAAACCATCAGTCTCTTTACTCAGCTACCTTCTTCACTTTTATACTTACTCTAATCCACATTTACATATAGTAGATTTTAAATAGTTTGTTAGTACATAAAACATTCCTGCCTATTTGCCTAGCTTTTATCTTGCAGAAAGTCATGGTTTTATTGGTTGCATTATGATTTTGTAGTTATAACTTAGGAATACTATACACAATGTTGCAGTTTAAAATTGCTTTCTCTCAAAGTAAATAGTCCCAAATCTTTAAATAACTCTATTAAGAAGTTATGACATTAAATTATGATAACAGTGAAGATGCAACAGATAAATTTACCCAGGACATGTTGTAGTTTTAGACTTTGATAAATGTGAATAATAATATATTTTTGTGGATTCATATTAATAATATCTGAAACATTAATAAGACAAGTAAGATATTTCAAAACATATTAGTATGCAATGAAAATCAAGTTATAAAATTAAATTCAAAATTTAATTAATTTAGAATACTATTGATTTCAAAATTGTTCTAAGAGAATTTTACTTACTGAAATTATATTTTATTTCAAAAAAGATCAAGAAGTTTACTTTATTCATCTTTGCCAACATTTCTATAGTCATTAGGATTAAAAAATAATTTATAATTAGAAGATACCTATATTCATGGACAGAGCTGGCTAATAAAATATCTCCATATTATTTTCAAAGAACAGGCTATATTTCTGGGTAGGATTTAAATAGCAAATATCTTATATATTTGGTAAAATTATGAAATTAAGGATCTCTGGAGACTTTGCATTTAAGAGTTGATATCCCTCAATATAAAAACAACTGACAAATGATGGGTTAAGATTATCTACTGGTAGCAAAAAGGATTCATAGCTCTGGAAAAGCAATTATATACTTTGAGAGCTCGCCATAATGTGGTGGCTCAAGACCAAATCTCATGTAACACACCTTGTTTATAAGTACTTAAAATATCAGGCAAAGACCATTACTTGATAAGACAAAATTACTGAAAGTGCCATGGGAAGAAATAATATTTTTCTTGTATCTTTCTCTACCTAATTTCTGTAGTAAAATAGTCTCTACTACATTTTCTACTCTCAATCATTAATTAAACTTATTCATAGTAAACAGAAAATATATTTTATGATTCCCTAACTAGTAATAACAGGATGTTGTGAAGTTTAATTTTTGGTCATTATGAAAAAATATATATTATCTCAATAAACTAAATACAAAATTAATATTATGAAGTATGATTTTAAATCTATGCTTCTGGGCCTGGCGCCCATAGCAAAATGGTTAGTGCACCAGCCACATACACCGGGCCTCCTGGCTTCAAGCCCTGCCCAGGCCTGCCAAACAACAATGACAACTATAATTAAAAAAAAAAAATAGCCAGGCATGGCGGCAGGTCCCAGCAATTCCCTGTAGTCCCAGCTACTTGGGAGGCTGAGGTAAGAGAATCGCTTAAGCCCAAGAGTATGAGGTTGCTGTGAGCTGTGATGTCATGCACTCTACCGAGGGCAACATAGTGAGACTCTGTCTCAAAAAACAAACAAACAAAAAAAAAAAACTATGTTTCTGATGCTTAATATAGATTTTTTTTCTACTATTTTCAAGAATTATTCTTCTTTAATAATATTTCTAAGCAGTAGTTTCTATTTTTATGCATAAATTGTTAATCTTGATTTAATTTGAGTTTTCAAACCATACTTTAAGATGGAAATAATTTTGTTATTTTATAGAATTTACATGAAAGGGATGGATGACTCATTTTTCAGTAAAATAATGTAATTAAAATTTTATAAATATTCATTTTAATTAATTATATATGTCAATAAATATAGTAAGCATAGATCAGCCATGCAACAAATAGCCTCTATAAATATTTGAAGTATTAGAAACCATAAGCTTTTCACAGAATACATATGGAATTTTCAAGTTTAGTAAGATGTGGCACAACAAAAGAGGAACTAAAGCCTACAAGGGGTGGTGGTAGTGCTGGGTGTTTATGCTGGGAGCAGGGATACAAATGAAGGGACTGGGCAATTTATTGTACATAAGATACAAATTAAGACAAAATGATGTTTGACTGACAGGCTTGTAGATCTAGTGTTTCCTCCAGGAAGGAAAACAATGCAATTTTATAGCAAATGTATTTTTCATTTAGTTGGAAAGTTTCCTTCCTTTCAAGATGGAGTTATTTTTCTTTTTCTGTATCTGCCTACACCTTTCCCACACAGCTTCAGAATATAGATTATAGCTAGACCATTTATAAATAGTTAGATTTAATCAACAAGGTAAACATTCATATAGCAATTATTGCAAATTAACCACTTTGATGTTAATCATTTCTATTTGTGTTTTTCAGAGTTGATTTCATGTGTCTTTAAAAGAGGTAACTTTACTATCCTCATAAGATGCCAACTTTTGAGTCATCGTCAGTTAAAAATAAAGGGGGATCACCTTGAGCTTCAAAAATGCAAATCAACTGGAAAAACACCAGCTGGCCTTAATCTTTCAACATTGCGGTTTAGTCTGTCTCATGTCAGCAGGCTAGCAGGTGTTCTTTTTATAGAAACAGAAACTTAGCAGATGTAGCTGCTGTTTTTTCTTGTTAAAAGTGAATTTTTCCCTTTCCCAGCTGTACATACACACACATACACGCACAAGCACACACACAGTCTCCCGTTGCCCAAAAATATACATTGATAAATAGTACCATGTTAGTGAAAATTACTGTTACAGTATCAGGGCATTAGACTGAAGGCCCCAAGCCTTTAAAAAAATGTCAGTAGCAAAAATTAAAATGAAATATGAACATATAAATACCAATCATCACTTATGTACCCATTAAGAGACATGAACAATGGAGAGGGTCACGAAAGTTAACTTGAGGTACGCTCCAGTTTAAAATATTCAACTGCAGTTCACTCTGGTAGGACCTCAGACTGTTCTGATTCAGTCTCCCTGTCTGTTCTTTTTTGTCCTTATTTTTACAGCAGATAATAAGTCACTGTCTCCTTTGCTATGCTACTGTGTCCCAAAAAAGATGAAGAGGTAATATATGCAACCCAAAATAACCATTTCTTTTAATAAGTAAAGGTTAAAACCATTTATACGGTGACTCAGAGACATCAAGTGCTGCAAATACATCAGTCATATGATGGTGTCCACAGATAGTCAAGGCAGATTATGGGGAAGTGAGGTACCAGCATCTATAGAAGGCGCCAAAAAATGTATATACATTTAAGAAAGGAAAAAATGTATTAAATTTATAATACTCAAATCATGTTTGAATTTTGTGATTATAGGAGATACAGGGTATAATATACACAATAACAAACATTATCAATATATATTGAGTATTACAATTTTGATACAGTTTTTTCCTTTTCTTGAAATGTGATTACGTTTTTTTGGCACCCTCTTGTATGTTTGGGGAATAAACTCACTCAGTTTTTTTCTTACGAAGTGAGATGCCATATGAAACTCAATATTGCAGAAACATGAAATATGGCCTGTTATTACTACCCACCTCAATATTCTATTTACCCAGTCATTTCCCTTTCTTTGGTTTACCCTATTTTATATCATCAGAAGCCATAAACTGGACAATAAATTCGACTACCATCCAGTTTCTTCCTCTCTACCACTAAAGTGCAGTTGACCCTTTTTACATTGTGATAATGCTCATGAACAATTTTTACTGTTGATTTCTGTAATTTTCTTTATAAAAGAATAGAGATAGATGCTTTTTGGCAAAGGAGATCTTTCACTAACTATATGATTTTTACCAGCTCTGGGAAGATTTGAAAAAATTAATATATAATTAAACTGCATCATCTGCCAGGCCCCATTCTTACTACAGCAGAAACTACGAGGAGTGCCAGCCAGCTGCCGTGGGTTTTATTAGTTTTACCTCACTGAATTCCTGTCAATGTATCTACTCAACATAAAACAGTAAAATGTGTTCACAAGCCTTTAAACACAAGAAAAAATGAACCTGTGAAATCTGAGTCATTGTTTTTATCCTACATTTGTAATATTTCTGGTATAGTTTTATATCAAAGAAATAAATCTAAGAAATAGAAGATATTCATATGCCCACAGTAAATGGCATATGATTATAATGTAACACCTAGAAATAGACTACAAATAAACATGACAAAGTATGAAATTTTGACATCCTATAATTTCTTACTATATTTTTAAATACACTGCAATGTAATGCATCACTTTATTTACAAGTTTAAATGTGAAATATATTGAATAGGACAATTAATTTAAAACAGAGAAATTTATAATACTTCTTTAATCGATATAGATTAGCATTTTACTACATGCTTCTGAAATCATATTTTATGAACTAAAACATACCAGATGTAACTATTAGCCCTCAACTTTTTTCTCCAAAATTGTACTCTCATATTAAGTTTTTCATTTGAAGTAATTGTTAATTATTTCGTTTTTCAAAAACTGTCTATATCTATATGTCCTCATAGGTGTAGGTAGATATCATTGCATAATTACTCTATAACTTCATAAATAATATAATAATGTCCTTTTCAGCTGCTTTTACTCAAATATTTATATGTTTTTATGTCTTTACATATAGCTTTATTTTAGTAATTAAAAAAAGTATCAAATCTTTATACTTGAGGCCTTTTCTACATCAAAAAGTTGTGTAAAATATTGCACATATATGCATACATATGCATGTGTCTATTTTCCACCATGAGCAAAGAATCTTTCACTTCATTAAATTATTAAAAGGGTCAATTCCCCCCCACCCCAAAATGATCTACATTTTCATCTCTTAGCTCTAAAGAGTTTGGGTCTTATCACCTCCATATTAGCAATAGGAATAAGCTGTGAAAATCAGTAACTTTTCTTAAACTTAACAGAGAATTGAGGTTGAAGGATGTATTACCTACAACCTAGTATCTGGAAAAGCAAGACAATCCTGTCATAGCTAAAAATCTGGTTACCTGGTGCAGAAGCCACTAGGACTACAAGCTTGGGAGACCACTTAAATTGTAACTTTGATGAATTGCTAGAGACTGAGCGTGGATTAATATGTGAAAGGAAATCTCTCAGTGGATTCAATGTTAGGAGGATCCTCGAACATTTTCATGGACTTTCCTCCCCTCATTCTAACCAGGTTATTGTAGTGAGGATCTGAGAAAAAAGCCCTTTCTGACTCTGGAACAGGGAGGGGGAGAAAAATTATAGTAATCTATGCCCAGAAACTTTTCAGAAAAAAAGCCTACAGTCCAAAAATTGTGACTTTGTCAGAGCTGAACTTGATTCCTTTATCCCAACTGGGGAAAGGAAATTCATCCTCATCCTCCTTTCTTTCTGTCTTACATAAGGAGTATGTAACAAGAAAAGGAGTAGAGAAAATAAACTTTATAACTAGAGAAACATTTGGAAGAGACAGAGGCCTGAGACATAGACTTACTGAAAGACAGATTTAATCAGAAGATTTAGAATGCTCAATCTTCTCTACCCTTTTCCACCATACATGTAATAGCAGTAGAGTACAACTTATAGACTGTGCAAGACACAGAATCTCTCTGTGGGGGAATCCACAAGGGAATTCAAAGTCAAGTGTGGAGAGAAAAAATAAGGATACTAACAAAATTAGAAACCTCTAACCTACAGCTACAATAAACATTAAATGTAGCCTGATTCCTAGCTGGATTAATATCATTCATCACACTGAAGTCCTATTTATACTACCAAATACAACAACTGGCTTTCAACAACAATAAGAAAAGTGCAAGGCATGACAAAAGGCCAAGAACCAAAACAAACAAACAAAAAACACTCTGAAGAGACAGATTGATCATTCCAACTAGACTCGGTTATGTGACGAATGCTAGAATTATCAAACAGGTACTTTAAAATAACTATAAGTAATATGTTTAGAGGTCTAATGGAAAAAGGAAAGAACATTACATAAGTAATGTAAACAGTGAGATGAAAACTCTTAC
The DNA here is from genome assembly GCF_027406575.1 of Nycticebus coucang. Lineage (NCBI taxonomy): Eukaryota > Metazoa > Chordata > Mammalia > Primates > Lorisidae > Nycticebus > Nycticebus coucang. The sequence continues at coordinate 81,440,192 of NC_069786.1, forward strand.
CAAAAAAAATCAAAATGAAATGCTAGGAATAAAAACCATAGTAACAGAAAAGGAAGAATGCTTACAATGGCCTCATCAGTGGATTCAACACACCTGAGGCTAGATCAATAAAAGCTTCCCAAACTGAAATGCAAAGACTAAAAAGAATGAAAAACAAGAAAACACAAAATATTCTAAAAATGCGTGATAATAATCAAAGGGCTAACTCATGTAATTGAAATACAAGCAGATTGAATGGGGTAGAAGAAAAAAATTGAAGGAATAATGGCTGAATATTTTTAATAATTAATGACAGATATGTAATCACAGATTTAGGAAGCTCAAGGAACATCAAGAAAGATAAATATTGAAGAACACATACAACATCCACAGACACAGACGCACTCCTACACAAATACTATTCAAACTACTAAAAGCAAACTTAAAGAGAAAAACTTGAAAAGAGCTCCACTATCTTAAATTAATATTGAGGAATAATATTCAAATCATAAAAAAAATATTTTCACATCATAAAAAATATATATATGTTATGGATACAGATATAGATATACTTTTGTGGTTATGTGACTTTAAGTTACCAAGTATAATAATATACTTGTATATACAAATTCACATAGAGTTTCATCTAGAATGTACATTTTAAGATTATTGTTAATGGTTTTAATATATGCACTTTCCTGAAAAAGGAACAGTTTTGAAAAATAAGTGCTTATGAGATATGCCTGAATACCAAATAATATGCTATTTTTAATCATATTAAGTTTTCATTTATGAATAATATGCTGTATAAATTTTATGTCTCTTCTATGAAATCATAATCACTATAATTATTTTATGTACCTACATATATAGAACATATAATTTTATGTATGTGTGTTGCGTGACCGGAGACACGAACAAACAGTAGTTTTGCTGTGGGTATAAACTCACTCCTGTAATTATTAAGTCAAGAAACAGACTACCTGGGATGGGATGGCGTGTAGTGAAGTTCTTTATTTAGGGGTTTGATTTTATACCTTTCTAGTCACGTACACACTTAATCTATTATCTGTTAGTTTTACCATTACCTCAGTTTACCTATCTGAAATTAACTTGAAAGGAAATATCCTGTTACCACATCAACACAATCACTTTTGAAGTAAACATCTTCTTCCAGACACTGACTAATCTCTGGGCAGGTGTCTAAACAAAATCATAAAGAAGAAAGTAGCCACAGGGGAACAGAGTTAATGGAAGAATATCTTTAAGCATTCACTCAGTTTACTCAGTACGAAGTAATGACTGTGTCTTTTCCCAGGGCAGAGCACCTATAGACCTCTGTCAACCCTCTGGCCCATATCTCTGAGGAAAGGTGGCATGCCCTTTGATCTCAGGCTTCACAGGGTGCACAGCTTCAGAGAATGGGCTTGTGGAATTTTTAACTCCAGGCAAGCCAACTCTGTGTGTGTCCCAGGGGGGCCCAGGTCCCTTAAACCTCTGGAAGAAAAGCAAGTCATTTTCAACTCACACTGAGTTCACTTTCTGTGCTTGATGTAGGATATGTTTATTTCTAAATATTATCCTATAATGTCTGTATATTTCAGAGCAAGTGGAATGCAGACTAAAGTATCTAATTTTAAAACAGAAAAAGTGGGGCTGGATGTGGTGACTCATGCCTTAATCCTAGCAGTCTGAGGCAGGTAGGAGGATCACCTGAACTCAGGAGTTGGAGTCCAACATGAGCAAGAGTGAGGCACCATTTCTACTAAAAAAAAAAAAAAAAAAAAAAAATTAGGAGTGTGCCTTTTGTCTCGTAACCTAGGCTGAGGCAAGAGAATGGTTCTAAGAATATAAGTGAATATGACCTCAAAAATTGTGTGTGTACATTTATCCATTATAGTATTGAATACAATACTTCTAAAAAGTATTGTATTCAAACTATCTTAATGTGTGAATATTTATTCAATCCTGACAAGTACATACAATATGTTCATGTAAACATTAGAAAATAACATATACCTCTTAACAGGTATAGAAAGAGAGCAATGATAATTTACTGAATAAAAAAATACTTCAATATATGCATTATGAGTTCACATATCATGAGTTCACATATCATAAGTAGAAATATAGTATAAATATATGCAGTGCCCATACTATTTTGCATATAGGTGGGTACATACATGTTTGCCAAATTGAGAACAATATTTGAACTCAGTGTCATAAAGTAGGACATTTTTTATTTTTAAATCTTTATTTAGTGTGCTATAATTACGCTGTAAAAGCACGCGATACCTACATTCACAAAATGCCTAACAGCAATGCACATGTATTACTTGCATATTAAAAATGGTTAATATGTTCCTTTTTAATAAACTAGAATCTGCTCAAGTTTAGACAGTATTTTTTGTGAATTGTAAGTTCAAAAAGAAAACAAGCTAAAGTACTTAAAAGTACTTTTTCTTGACTGTAATGGCCTTTTATTCTTTAAATTTTCCCAGAATGGAATTTTAGCTACCTTCAAAATACACTTAATTTGATTCACCATATTTTTTGTCTGTTCTTCTATTGATTTATTTATACTGAAGAGCACTAGATATTACTTTTCACTGACAATTTGTGTTATATCAATTTAAAAATATAGGAATGATTGTTGAACTATGCAAACATGTAAGTGATCAGCAAAGTAGCAAAAGCAAATAGTAGTCATCAGTTATCTTTAAACTTTTAAAATACTTTAATAGAGCCATTCAATACATATTAATAAATGTTGCACATAGGCATATTAGAAATTTTTCACCATTTTTTCTACTTTTCTAAGAAAAATACATCAAAAAGAAGGTATGTATTTCCCCTGTTATCTGTGAGGAAAAGTGAAAAACATGAAAAGCATGTGATGATAAATTTCATTTAGTACACCAAGAACTATATGGGCAAGCCATTCACATGCATTAATAAGCCATTGTGATTAAGAATCAATTTTTTTCTATGAATATTTAGTTCAACAAGTATGTAGAATTGTTTTCAGTTTAGTGTTGGAAATATACTTTAAAGAATTTTTTGGTCTGTTAAGAAATTTGCAGATACAATGATGAAACATCACACTTAATCTAATGGTATTTGGTAAATTATATTTTGAATTTAATATAATGTGTAAGGCATTTTTATCATGAGGATATTAAAACAGAAACATAATCCTTATTTATTTCAGAACATTAACATAGGTCCATCTTTCTTTACATTTATAGAATGTCAAATATTTGTAAATAATTTACTTGCAATTAAGAATAGAATATGCATTCATCTTGGTATAGTGGATGAAATTCCATAATCTATCCTTCTCCTAAATAGCCAAAAATGATTGTTGGGAAGTAATAAATTGCTAGAAGAGACAGTGATACCACGATCAGCTATCACATGGGAATTTAGGAAACTGGAGTAAAGGACACACACACAAAAGACATAAACTTTCACTTTTCGATTTATGACCTATAGAAATGTAGTATTTAGCACCTAACAAATGCAAGCAGTGTAATCTGGTTCTTTGTACCCTCAATGATTCCTCAACAATAAAAAGAAAGAAAAAAAGAAATGTAGTATTTGGCATTTTAGCTGACATGAAAGAGTCTATAGTTAACTTGAATTACGAAACTAGAAGACAAAATAAGCTTACTCAAAGTACAGGGCAAAGGAATACATTCTTGTCTTTACAACAAATCTAAGGCAACTATTATTGAGATAATACACTGCAGTTTTTAAAAAGGAAGTAAACTAAGTTAAATAATGCCAATTAAGGGTGGTGCCTGTGGCTCAAAGGAGTAAGGTGCTGTACCTCTATACTGGAGGTGGAGGGTTCAAACCCGGCCTCTGCCAAAAACTGCAAAAAAACAAAAAAAACAAACAAAAAAAAAGAATTAAGTTTTTAATTACATAAAGAACAAAATATATTGCTAAACATATATTAGAAGAATTTCCTTCTATATTCCCCCCCCCAAAAAAAAGATTTGACTCTATAGAAAGCACATTTTCATCAAATTACAGACAAGGTTTGTATACTTATAACTGAACCTGATACATGCATATATTGGTATAATTCATAAATTCCAATAACAAAAGGAACATTTTTTATAAGCATATAATGTCATAACACATTTCTCAAATAAAAGAATCAAGCAGGCATTTATCTCCAAATTGGAAATCAAATGATGGGGAAACAAAATCTACATGTTAGAAAGAATAATATAATAATACAAGAATCTTAAAACTCATGTGGTGTTATTCATACAACCAGGTAAAAGAAAGTTATTTTGGTAAATATGAGGATTCTAATAAGTCTCTGAGAACTAGACTTAAGAAATCTGACTAAAACAACAAACAAAAGAAAGCAAAGTTCGTCACTATATATAATTAACTCCAAACGGATTGTGCCAGCATGAGTGAAAAAGCATAACTGATGAAACATGAATGACACTTCAAGGTAAATGAAAATAAGTTCCATCTGTTATTTGTTAACTTGTCAGAAGATTGGAGAAGAAAAAATAATTAAAAGCTTTTATTCTTCAAGATATTATCAGGGTAGCAATAAAAATGTAGAGTAAAACTCTCATATAAAAAAATTGAAAAGAAAGAAAAACGTAATGAATATAATGTTGACCAAATAAGCATTCGGGAGGAAATGAAAAAATATATATAACGTAAGTTAAATATAAAAAAGGAGAGTGAAAATAAAATCAAGTTTATTAGTTGTTACATGAAATATGAATGGGCTGAATTCTCTTACTAGAAAAAAAGTGATTATTAATGAAGAAAATAGAGATAAAGAAGATAAACAAAAACAAAACCAAGATTTGAGATTAAATCTCAGAAGTTACTGTTGTTTTTGAAAACTCTATGGGATTACAGTGAGAATGACTGTGGATGTGTAACTACTTAATATTTTAAATCTTCAGAGAAAATGATCAAGAATTTACAGAATGAAAAGAAGAATATCACAGACTCATTAGAGTATGCTGAGACATGTTTTTCTCATTCCCAGCAGAATATTTGGAAACAGATTGGTGTAGAGGGTGAATTTTAAAGTCCCTTTCTCTAACTTTCATTTACAAATAAAATAAATAATTTCCAGGAGTGGGAAGGATAGTAATCTGAAGAGCTTTAGACATACACTGGGTGGATCTGAGCTATTCAGAGCTTCATTCAGAACTATTCAAGCTTAATCTAAACAAGCACAACACAATTCCCATTGACTAAATATTTAAAGAAAGAAATGGAGTTGGGTTTATTTCCTAGCTCCATTAACAAGAAAATCCAGACACAATGTGGAGGTATTTCAGTAACTCAGTCTAAATGCAAATGGATATTTGTTTCAGGATTAGAAGTCCTGATCAACTCTTTGAAGACTGGAAAAACCTACATGACATCCTCTTTTATGACTGCTTCAAGAATTAGCTGTTAAGGTAAAGGAACTTTGTTAATGCACCAACAAATGAGCATTCATTCCCCTGATGTATCTTCAATATGCCCTCCTTGGATAACATACAGAAATTGTCTCTCAGAAAATACACAGACTTTATAGCAGCACTGGATACTGTATTGCCCAACATCAGGGTGAAATATTTTTTACCCTCTAGGAATTTAGAATGTTCTCTTATTGACATGTTCCTTTGGAAAATGAAAAGGTCATGATGAACTTCCTCCACTGTTAAATAATCTATAGTTTGTGATTAGGGCAGGTATGAAGAGTCCCCTGGAAGAGGAAAGCCACAAGGAGTAACACTTTTCTGCATTTAAAAAGTTCCATATTTATCCATTTCTTCTCATATGCCAACTGCAATCACAGCTTTGAGTGTGAAGGCTGGTCAACTACATGATGACTACTGATCTATCATCTCAATTTGGCACATTTACTCAGGGGTCACTATCTGAAATGCCGGCTTCAAATATTACATATAGGAGCTGGGACAATGAGATTATCAGACCATATGTCTTATGATAGTTGAATACACCTACCTGCATTTAAAGCAGACATCTGTTTTTTCCCAATTTAGGAGCAATTCCCTTTGAACTTAATCTGCCTTCGTGAAATTTCTGTCATTCTCACAGCTAAGGTTCTGGGTATTAAGAGGGTCAGTGCCACAAGAGAGAGTCTCCGGGATATAGAAATTGATCACCATCAAAGGCTAAGATACAAGAGTCACAGAATGCCAGGCTGATTTTATGTCTTACTTTTTGGTAGAAAGTACAAAAGGTCCAATAATATGTGTAAGACTTTTGGAGGGTAAAAGTATCTGGAAAACTTATCAGTTTTCTTATAGGAATACAAAGTCTAAATAGGGGAAATGTGACATAGCGTTCTGAGATGGTATTTTGTTCCTATACATTTTATTCCTTGTTTATTCTCATTCACCTTCATCCCCTGCTCAAGCAGTCTATTTCTTCACCCAGGTAATCCATAGCATCATCTGGAATGGACAGGAGGAAACACAGTTCTGTGACCTGAAGTAGGGGAAGCTGAGCTAGTCAGTTTTGAAAGAATTGGCTACACAGGAGCATAGTCACCATCACAATATTCTCATTTCCAGTGTGTGACATAAAACAAATGGGGAGCTCAGTCCTGAAATGGAATGATAGATGCCTCTACTCTTTATGGGAACCATCAATGAACAAAGAGCCCCATGTTTCCTCTCCATATCACCAGTACCTTGGTACTAGCTAAGTTCCTAAGAACTAGAGGGGGGATATTGAGAAAGTAGTCTAATGTTTAGACTAGCAGAACAAGAGTTTAAATTTACAATCCAGCAGGCATAGTTAATAAAGAGGCATTCTTGTACATTTGACTTTTATAACCTGAGATTCACATACACTACATATATGTAATTTGATTGTGTGCCCAATGAGCAATTTGGGAAAAAATATGCCTAAAAATGTGTGAGATACATGCATAAATTGTCTGTGTAATATGCCATCAGAATGTGTTACTCTTTAAAAAGCAGCAATCCATATTGTGTGAAAACAAGCAATAGTAATAAAAATTACAAGTAAAAATTTTTAAGCATCCCTCCTCCATAAAAAGCTACTAATTTGAAAATTATAATATATAGCTTAATTATTTCATTATAAAAGAATTAACAGGAAAAAATTAAAATGTATGGAAAAGACAAAACTAAGAGTAAGGCAGCCCAAAGTAGTAAACAGAGGAAAAATATAGGTTTTAATGCATTTATTAGAGTATATATACATAACAACATGTGAACTTGATATCCCAGCATCTCTGGATGGATATGCTTATGCCTCCGGAAACCTAGAATATTGTCACTTTTCATGTACACTAACTTTGATGTATTTTCAAACAAGATTAAATAATATATCATCAATGAATTTAGACAAACACATTAAATGCAGTAGAATTACTGGTTTATCAGCAATATTAGATCATATTTTTTTCTGTGCCCCTTTTCATTTCTGAACCTTCAATAGACTTTGGTATATTCTTGTGTTAGAAATGCAGTTATTGAAGGTGAAGCTAGAGATTGATTTCAAAAATTTTTTTCAAAACTTTAAACAAATTCTCCCTATGCTAGCACTGTTTTTCATTTGCACTGCTCTAACGAAAGAATAACTAATGAATGGATAAAGAAAATGTGGTATGCATACACAGTGAAATATTATTCAGCAATGAAAAATTGGTGGGTTCAAACCCGGCCCTGGCTGAACTGCAACCAAAAAATAGCTGGGCATTGTGGCGGGCGCCTGTAGTCCCAGCTACTTGGGAGGCTGAGGCAAGAGAATCAAAGCCCAGGAGTTGGAGGTTGCTGTGAGCTGTGTGATGCCATGGCACTCTAACGAGGGCCATAAAGTGAGACTCTGTCTCTACAAAAAAAAAAAAAAAAAAAAAGAAAAAGAAATACTATAATTTGCAAGAACATGAATAGAACTAGAAGTTCTTATGTTACCAGAAGTAAACCATGCAGAGCAGGGCAAGTACTGCCTGCCCTCCCTCAAATATGGGAGCGAAAACACTGATTGCATAAAGGTAGAGAGTAAAATGATGGTTACCAGAGTATAGTGAGAATGGATGGGAGGGATGAAGAAAAGTCATTTGTTATGCAAACAGAAAAGTTGAAGGTAAAAAATAAGTTTCTGTATTTAATAATACAATAGAGCCATTTTTAGATCTCTGGGATGAAGCCCAGGTAGTCATAGTGAATTTTTTTGTATGTGTCACTGAATTCTGGTAAGATTTTGTTGAGAATTTTTGCAATTGTATTCATGAGATATAGTGGTCTGTGGTTTTCTTTTTTAGTTGTGCTCTTTTATGGCTTTGGTATCAAGGTGATATTGGCTTTGTGAATGAATTGAGAAGAATTCCTTTCTTCTTAATGTTATGGAATAATTTCTGCAGTATAGGTACAAATTATTCTTTATGGTTTGGTGAAATTTGGATGCGAAAGCATCTGATCTGGGAGATTTTTTACTGTGCTGCTTCAATTTTGGTCCTTGATATTGGTCTGCTCAGGTGATATGTTTCTTTCTAATTGAGCCTAGGGAGGTTGTGGGCTTCCAAGAATTTGTCCATTTCCTTCACTTTTTCAAGTTCATGAGCATAGAGATTTTTACAGTATTTTGAAAGGATGTTTTATATTCCCTTGGTATCATTTGTGACTTCCCCTTTTTCATTTTTAATTGAACTTATTAGAGGCCTTTGTTTTCTGTCTCTAATTGATCTGGCAAGAGGCATATCAATTTTGTTTATCTTCATTAAGACCTAATATTTTGCTTTATTAATCTTCTGTATAGTTCTTTTATTCTGTTTCATTTAGTTCTATTCTGATCATGGTTATTTCTTTACTTCTGGGTTTGGGATTGTTTGCTCTTCCTTTTCCAATTCCTTGAGATGATTCACTAGATTGTTGATTTTTAATCTTTCTGTCTTTTGGACGTGGGAATTTAAGGCCATTTTTTTCTCAAGATATCATTGCTACATCACAGAGATTTTGATAACTTGTGACCCCATTGCCATTTAGTTTGAACAATCTTTTGATCTCTAGCCTCATTGACCCAACTATTATTCATCAGTAGGTTGTTTAGTTTCCATGACTTTGAGAGTTTCTATTGGAATTGATTTCTAATTTTATTCTATTGTGGTCTTAGATGATAGATAGTATAATTTCTATTTTTTATTTTTTAATTTATTGAGACATACTTTATGGCCTGGATGTGATCAACCTTAGAGAATGTTCCATGAGCTGATGAGAAGAATGTACTGTCACTAGTTTTGGGACTTCGTCTCAGAGATGCAAGGATGGTTTACCATATGCAAATCTATAAATTTGCAATATAAATAGTTGTAAAAACAGTGACAATGTGATCCTTTCAATCGATTCAGAGAAAGCATTTGACAAAATTTAGCACCTTGAACACTCAACAAAATTAGTAGAGAGGGGGACATACCTCAAAATTATCAAGCTTATATGTAATAAGCTACAGCCAAAATCATATTGAATGGGGAAAAATGTAAAGTATTTCAACCTAGAACTGGAAATGGATACGATTGCTGACTTTTACCACTTTTATTCAAAACAGTGCTGGAAGTACTCACCATAGCAATCTGGCAAAAGAAGAAAATCAAGGGGATCCAAATGTGGAGAGGAGAGATCAAATCATAGCACTTTTTAATGATATAATCTTAGATCTAGAAAACCCTAAAGATTCAACCAAAAGACTCCTGGAATTGATAAATTCTGTAAAGTCTCAGATAATAAAATCAATGTACACAAACCATTAGTTCTCATATATCCTAACAACAATCAAGCTGAGAATCAAATCTATATTGCAATTGCAATTCCTTTGACAATAGCAATAAAGCAAATAAAATACCTAGGAATAAACATATTTAATGTAGGAGGTACCTCTATAGGGAGAATTATGAAACAATATGTAAGGAAATCACAGAGGATATAAACAGATGGAAAAACATATCATGCTCATGGATCAGGAGAATCAACATCCTTAAAATTTCTATACTACCCAAAATGATTTAATGTAATCCCCATTAAAATACTAAAGTCATTTTTTCAGACATAAAAAATATTTCTATGCTTTGTATGGAACCAGAAAAGATCCTAAATATCCGACACAGCCTTGCATAATAAGAGCAAATCAGGAGGTATCACTTTACCAGACTTCAAGCTTTACTACAAGGCTATAGTAACCAAAACAGTATGATACTGGCCCCTAAACAGAGACATAGACCTATGGATCAGAACAGGGAACCCGGAGATAAATCCATCCAGATAGACCCGTCTAATCTTTGATGAAGAAGATACATACAGTGGGGAAAAATAATCCCTATTTAATAAATGGTGCAAGAAACTAAATAGCCACATACAAAAGACTGAAATAGGATCCACACTTCTCACCACTTACAAAATTTAATTAAGTTTGATAAAAGACTTAAACTTAAGGCATGAAACAATAAGAATTCTAGAAGAAAGTGTTGGAAAAACTTTATAGATTCTGGCCTAGAGAAAGACTTTAGGGAGACCAAGGGCAATCATATCAACAACAAAAATAAATAAATAATATGTGAACATATTAAAAAGTTTCTGCTCAACCAAGGACACAGTAACAGAGTAAAAAGACAGCTTATAGAATGGGCAAAAATATTTGCATGCTATACATCTAATAAAGGGCTGATAACAAAAATCTACAAAGAATTCAAAAAAATCAGCAAGAAAATATCAAATAATCCCCATATAAAATGGGTAGAAGACATGAACAGCAACTTTTCAAATGAAGATTGTCTAATGGCCCACAAACACATTAAAATAATGCTCAACGTCTCTAATCATCAAGGAAAAGCATGACAAAGTCACAATGAGATTTTCACCTAACACTAGTGAGAACAGCTCGTATCATAAAATTCCAAAGTAACAGATGCTGGTGTGGACATGGAGAGATAAGGACACCCATTCACTGCTTGTGGGACTGCAAACTAGTGTAACTTCTAAGGAAATTATTACAGAAATACCTTAAAGAACTAAAAGTAGACTGACTTCTTGATCCAGCAATCCCAGTACTACGTATTTGCCCAAATGAAAAAAAGACATTTTACAAAAAAGACACTAGCACACAAATGTATATAACAGCAAAATTCCTAATTGCAAAGATGTAGAAACAACCCAAGTACCCATCAATATGTGAATGAGTTAATAAATTGTGGCACATGTATGTCATAGAGTATTATTCAGTGATAGTAAAAGTATATTTTGTAATAACCTGAATGGTAATGAAGACCATTTTCCTAAGTAAAGTATGGGAAGAATGGAAAAACAAACATTACAAGTATTCAATAGTAAATTGGAACTAGTCAGCAACCTCTTATGTACATACATAGAATAAAACTCAAAGGAAATTAAGTAGATATAAGGGGGGAGAAGGAGGGTTAATGTGCCCTTCTCTCAGAATACCTAACTAGTGTACACCTAACTGGTACAGTGCATACATTCTGGGAGAAGGCACATTTATAACTTTGACTTAAAATATACAAAAGCAAAATATGTATCCAAACTGTGTGTACCCCTGTAATACCTATAATTAAAACAAACAAAAAAACCTATAGAAGCAAAAAGCAGAATGGTGGTTGCTAGGGGATGGGATCATGGGAGAATCGGGAGCTGTTGCTCAATGGGTATAAAAGTAGAGTTACACGAGACGTATATAAAGTTAGAAAATTAAGTTCACAAATTCATCCTAGAGAAAGTTCTACAGGCCTCATTGCTGAATGTCACTATGGTCACCTTAGAAGTACTGCCCTTGGGAAGCTATACACCAACACCAGAGCCTAGTCTTCTCTTTATTTTTGTCGTTGCTTATACCTCATGCGTATATCCACCTTATTATGCCCTGTTTTCCTAAAACAAAATTCATATTGCTATCCCCTTACACCTTTTATGAAGGTGCTTCTATTCAAAGATCAGATTCATACTTAGGCTGTCAAAATTTAAGCAGCTTCCCTCTTCCTGCCATAATTTGTGATTGGTATTGACAAAAACTTGAAAACATGGTGTCCCAAATTTGGTTTAATCAATATCTGTGCACATTTCAACTGTGTTTTACTATAATCAATTTTAATTTCCACAGTTGTTGAATCACTTCAATTCACACATTTTTTAGTCATTATACAGGAAATTTTAATATTACTCTTGTCTTTTTTATCCCTTTTATTTGATGCTGGCTAAAATTTAATTAGTCTCATTGTACTCAATGGGGCATAACATCAGTGTTTGAAATAGAGGTATATACATTGAATTGTTTAATGTAATGATCATCAGTTGCCTGGATACAGAAAGATCTTATTTTTGTTGTGGTTTTCTTCTTTTTCCTTAAATTTATATACTAATGTTCACCACAGCTACATTCATAGTAGCTCACAACTGGGAACGGGTAGGAATTCATTAGCTTGTGAATGTACAAAACAACATAAGATACGTGCATGAAGCAAGTGGGCTGGTCAAACGCTCCTCACCAATAAAATGAACACGTAATTAGTACATCCTGGAAAAAGCAGAATCTCAAAATAATCATGCTAGGGAAAGAAGCCAAACATGGAAGCCCATAATTCCATTTATACAACACTCCAGAAATCTCAGAATTAAACAGTGTTTACTGGTTGCAAACATGAACATAGGAACTTTTGGAAGTGATGAAATATTCTATATTCTGTTTGTGGTCATTGTTACGTGACAGTATAAGTTTTTGAAAACTCATCCAATTTTTCATTTAAAGTAGTTTACTATTGCTCTGTGTTTGTTAGTCCAAAATAAATATAATTTTTAAAAAAGGTTATAGGAGTATGAAGGCCCAGAAACTAGATAGAACTCCATCATTTAGAAAGACAAACCACTTCAGCATTACAGCCTTCAGTTTTTCATACATAATATTTAAATATCTCTTATGCTACTGCACAATAACTGGGAACACAAATTATGTTTGTGTGTGTGTGTGGAAACTTTGGCACAAATCCTGAAATATACAATTACTATAGCCTTTTTTTTTTTTTTTTGAAACAAAGTCTTACTTTGTTGCCCTCAAGGAGAGTGCTGTGGCATCACAGCTCACAGTGACCTCAAACTCTTGGGCTTAAGCAATTCTCTTGCCTCAACCTCCCAAGTAGCTGGAACTACAGGTGCCCACCACAACACCCAGCTATTTATAGAGACAGGGTCTTGCTCTTGCTCAGGCTAGTCTTGAATCTGTGAGCTCAGGCAATCCACCAACCTGGCCTGAAAGTGCTGGGATTACAGGCATGAGCCACTGTGACCAGCTCGCTGTAGCCATTTTATTAGAACATAAACAATACAATATATTGCTTCATTTGTTGTATAAATTAAAAATGATTCTAGTTTTGTGAAAGAAAATTAAAATGGTTAAACAAATCAAAGTTTATTGGTTTATTGTTCTAATATCAAAGGAAGTCCTGAGTTTGCTGGTCTAATCCTGGCTATTTTTTTTTTTTTTTTTGAGACAAGCGTTTCGCTTTTATCACCCTCAGTAGAGTGCTATGGCGTCAGAGCTCACAGAAACCTCCAACTTCTGGGCTCAGGCATTTCTCTTACTTCAGCCTCTGGACTAGCTGGGACCACAGGTGCCCGGCACAACGCCAGGCCATTTTTTTTGTTGTTGTTGCAGTTTGGCGGGGGCAGCCTGAGCCCACCACCCTCAGTACCTGGGGCCGGCGCCCCACCCACTGAGTCTTAGGCGCTGCCCTAATCCTGACTTTCTTATTCAAGGATTCCATTTTAGACCCAGATTCTTCCTCCTCCTTTTTCCTTGGAATTTTGGTTTCTGTCTTTATGCTTATCACCTCCTGATTACAAGATGACTGCTGCCAAATTTGGACATCATACCCATATTCCAAGCAGGAAGAAGGGAGATGATGAGGGAAGAATAGCTTTTTCATTGTGACAGTGTGAGTTGGGCAAAGGGACAAACCAAGAGCTGAGTCATCCATCCGGGCAGTTGGTGTCCTGTGGACAGAATGTGGAGCCATACTGCCAGGGCCAAACCCAACCAGTGCACAGCAGGCACTGGGAGAGAGTTATGGCTGATGACTTGAGGCTTGACAGAATATGGAGGAAGAGCATAGGAGAAGAAAAATGGTAGAGAACTCTTTGGAGTGGGTGTCTCTCAGCTTATTTGTTATTTAACAAAGGAGCTTTCAGGGATCTGAAGTCATGTTATATGACAACTTTTCATCTTCAGTTCTAAACTGTTAACTCAAATAAATTTGAAAATAACAACAAAATTAACTTAAGGGAATTTGCAGAAATTAATTGATTTTTAAAGGTAAATACATATGGTAATATAAACACCAATATTTGGGGGTCATTAAAAGGTGCCTCAGTGATCTGACAGCCCTGCAAGAATGTAGTTGCTAATGGCCCCAACTGCTACTCTTTGAAATCCATAACTGCATTCCTGCTGAAGCTGCGATGTGTATGGTCTGCTTCTAACTGATGAGTGAATGTGCGTGAGACACTAAGGCAAGCCTATCCCTATGGGAGGTGGCACTCCCCTGAGGGGTGAGTGGTTCAAGAACTCTCTGATAGTCTTGCTGAACCTTCCTTGGAATTGCTCTGAATTCTAAGACACTTCTACCCAACTTTCCTGCTTTGTCTATCGCTTTCACTTAGAATTAAAACTACAACATAGTCTGGCTCAGCATTCATAGTACAGTTTTTATGGTGCCAGGCCCATACACCGAGGCTGGCAGGTTTGAATCTGGCCCAGGCCAGCTAAACAATAATGACAACTGCAACAACAACAAAAATAGCTGGATGTTGTGGCAGGCACCTGTAGTCCCAGCTACTTGGGAGGCTGAGTCAAGAGAATTGCTTGAGCCCAAGAGTTTGAGGTTGCTGTGAGCTATGATGCCACAGTACTCTAATGGGAGTGAAATAGCAAGACCCTGTCTCAAAAAACAACAACAACAAAAAAAAAAACTACAACACAATCTCATGGCTCTCCCAGATTTCCCACTTTCTTCCACCTCCACTAAGAGTCTTGACTCTTAATAAATCTTTTGCACTGCTAACTCTGCTTTGGATCCTGATTTTCTGAGGATCCAAAACTAACACAAATCTCAACACATTTCCAGCTACATAAGGCAATAACAACGACAAAAATTAAAAAAAAACAAAACTACGTAATAAACACATATTGGACAACTCTAACCTAGAAGAAAAAGAGAAAAATATTCGTATTGACAAGATAGGTATCACAAAAGACTAACTGCAGATACTATGGAAATTAAAAATGAGACTAGGAATAATTTCATAATAATAAGTTTGAACATTCATATATTTTTCAACTATTATTGTTAATGCATTCTTTATTCATTTACGTATTTGTTAATTTAAGATTTACCGGTGTTTGTGTTTGTGTTACTGTGGCAAAGATTTTCCTAAGCCCTGGGTTGACAACAGTAAACAAACCAGACAAAACAAAATAGGAAAAGAAAACTCTGGTCTCCTGGGTTTTGTGTTCTAGGGTGGGAAACAATCAATAAACATAATAAATATGTATAATATATTGCATGAGAGGTAATGATAAGTGAGAAGATGTAAAATAAATCAGGGAAAAGACAGAATGTGTTGGTTGAGTGTGTAGGAGGCTGTGAAATGAAAAAATTACAATTAAGTGAAGACCTCAAGGGAAGAAAGAATGGGCTCTGTAAAAAAAATACTAATTTATCAGGGAAAGTGCCTTCAAGGCACAGAGAACTGCAAAACGCCAAAGCCTAGGCAGAAATATGCCACACATTTGAGAAAAAGCAAGGAAGTCAGTGCTTTCAACAGAAAAAAACAAATAGAAAAGAGTTTACAGGATGTCAAGCCAGAGAGCCAGATCATTTAGGCCTTATGGGTGCCAAGAAATATTTAAAAAAATATGTAATATGCAATGATCTATACTCAGGCAGGATCCCTCTGGCTTCTGCTATTGAATCTAAACTTCATAAGACTAGAGGATAAAGTAACGAAACCAGTTAGGAGGTTATTCCAATATTCTGGAATAGATTAGTGTACATCGTGGCAAGATAACAGCAGAGTAGATTTTGATAAATAGTTATATCTTAATATGGTTAGATTTAAATCAGACATGGTCTACCAAACTTCAGATATTTGGTATGAGAAAAAAAGAAAAGTCAAATCTGACTCTTTTTCCCCCTAAGCAAGTAGATACTCAGAATTTTTATTTATTTATTTGAAGAGTGGGAGAAAGAAAAAAAGATATTGGAAAGAGTGGGGGGGGTTCATTCAGAAATGTAATTTTAGAAATTTAATAATGATGTCCAGAGTGTAGAAGAGAAGCCACACTGAATATTTATGCTTAGGAGTCACTTTCATTTTGATGTCATGACAGTAAAAGTGAGATAACTAAAAAGTGTGTATATTAAAAAAGCTGGAGAATGTCTCCAAGAACTGAGATCTTGTATACAGAAAAAGTGGTCTATGGAAAGTAAAAAGGAGAACCAAGCAAATGCGCTGTCTCCAGGGAAACAGAGGAAATGTTCCTTGAGTGAGAGTAATCATGTGTTTGAGCACTGCAGGTGAGTCAAATAAGGTTAGCACAGAGAACTGATATTGATGATTTAAAACATTTTTTAGTGAAGTAGTAGAAGCAAAATCTGAGAGTTGGAAAAATTAAGAAGGAAAGAATTGGATACAGTGAATATGTAAAATTGCTTCAGGAAATTTTCCTTAAGAAGTGGGAAAGGAATGATCCAGTAGCTCAAGAGAGAAGTGAGAGTCAGAGGAAAAATTTAAGGAAGATTTAATTGCTTATTTTAAACTGATAACTATTTTTCAGTGAAGAAGGAGAAATTGATGGGAAAAGAGAGGAAGGGACATTCTAGAGCATGGTATTTGAATAAATAAGCAGAAATACAGGCAAAAAAGTGGATACTGGTGCAGAGACATTGATGGCCCATCCTAAATTCTTTCAACCACTGGGTTCATCCACAGCCATAGTAGACCATCATCTAAGAGTTTCCATCCTGAATTTTTCTGGTGCTACAGAAGACACTCTGCTAAAACTAGGCACAACCTGGAGATATGGAGGTAGTGGAGATGGGGGAAGGTACAGGGATAAGACCCCCAGGACAACCTTGGGTGAGTAGAGTCTAAGATCAAAGCTCCAGTTTCTCCATGTTCCAGGTAATTCCAAGGCATCTTCCACATGGACTTCAAAGCATTTCCAGTGGATTGAACTTACATGCCCAGTATCATAACCAGCTCCTTAAAATGCTTTTATTGACTTTATTCTTTTCCCAGTTTCCTCATTCCTCATTCATTTCTTCATTCCCTTAATCCTAGGATCATCTCCATATTAAAGAGCCAGGGGGGTGAAGCATTGTTTCAGGGGCCAGTTTGGGGCAGGTGGGGAGGGAATACCTATGACAACTGGTTTGCTCTAACTAAGGATATGGGCAACTGGAGATGGTATAGAATGTAGACACAGGCAGGGGTAGGTGGCTGTAGAAGTGAAAGGTTGAAGTAGTTCTCATTTCTGTTTTCTCATTGAAACAGGAAGCAAGTGATACGACGTCTTTGACCATATTTTATAATTTAGATGAGAGAGGACAATATACAAAATCGTCAACTACAATAATGGTAGAAAAAATGGATTGGTAAAATGTAATAAAATTTGAGGCAGCATAAAGGACCATAAACA
This sequence comes from Nycticebus coucang, assembly GCF_027406575.1. NCBI lineage: Eukaryota > Metazoa > Chordata > Mammalia > Primates > Lorisidae > Nycticebus > Nycticebus coucang. The sequence goes on from NC_069786.1 coordinate 81,457,904, forward strand.
TAATTAGAATTATATTTCCATTATGTCTCCTAGCTGCTTCCTCTGCCTAGAACACTATGCCAGTCAGTACCTTCTGATACTTACTTTTACATATTTTTTTTAAAAAATGTATGTCAACTACGACATCTATAACTGATATAGTCTAATCTTTCATATCTACAAATCTCTGATTGAAATGAGACAGCATAAAACTGCTTTAAGAGTTGTTTTGACCAACTTCTTACTTCCTGTCATTGTATTATAACTAACACAGAAGAAATAATGATTATATGTGGAATTTTAAAAGAATCAAATAGGAAAGCATAAGCAATTGCTATGATATAATAAAATGTCTATTCATTCTCAGATTGAAAATCTGATAAAAGTACCTTTTCATGGAGCAACACTAGTATGGTGATTTGCTATGTGTTCCCATGTGTTTTAAACAAAAAGGGAATTGATAAATCTACATGCATAAAATGCACAAATCTCAGGAGTATAAAACAATAGGCATTTTTTATCATACTTATGAGTCTGAAGTTCTCTTGGGATGATTCAGTTTTAGGTTCTCATACTGAAATCAGATAAGACATCTGTGCCTAATTAAATCTCATTTTCTTGACCAAAGAGACCAAGAAGGACTTGTGGAAGAAGCTGGGAAAAGGAATGAGAACCATGCCTTGTTTCTTCAAGCATTAACATAGAACTGACTCACTTTAAGATGCCTTTAGTTGAAGGAAGTCAAATGGCAAAAGCTATAGACACAGCAAAAAAAATTGGTAAGATAATTAATCCAATCTACTAAACCTTACATGAATACTCTTTCTGTTACATACTATAATTCAATAACAATAGCAATGCATTGTGTGTGCAGTTTGGGGTAACAGTGTTTTCTCTTGAGAGACAGCCCATTAAGGCTGTCCAATCACACATACAGAGAACCTAACATAGAGTTCAAATTCAGTAAATATTTGATTTACTGCTAGTAGTAACAAGGCACAATACTGACTCTTAATCAAAAGAGGCACTGAAAAAAATGGAAATGAGCTCTCAGAAGAGAAAAGAAGAAATAAGGATCCTAATGATCAACAGATATAAAATTGCAGATATATAGTATTGATGCAGGAGCAAAGAGATGGAAGAAGTTAGTTGTTACAGTATGAATATATTTAAGAAAGTAAGCTAAGGGAACTTACAATCTTTCATAATACAAAAAGTCCTCAATACAAAATTAGAGCACTTCAAAAAAGAGAAAGGAAAGGAAAGAATCAGGAAGGGAAGAAAAGCAGGTAAAGAGAAAGGGAGGGAAGAAAGGAAAAGAGAATATAGTAAGTGTATAGTGATTGTGTTCTAAGAAATAGGATTAATTTTGTGAAATGAACATTTCAAAATTTCCATGTGCTTTTAGTCCAGCCAAAGCATAATATTTGACTTTAGTAGGCTTGAGGGAATGTTAGATCTTCACAGTTTTTCTACTCACATATTGCCGACTTAATTTTAAACAACTAGCTAAAGATCTTAAACATTTTGTTAAAAGAATTAGGCAAAGGAAAATAAATGCTTCCAAAACATCTGTAAAGAACAATGGAAACAAGAAAAAGAGACCCTGTTGTTTGCGGCTTAGTAGCACATCCTCACATATGAACCCCATCCAGCACACTGTGTGTTTACTGCACAAGAGAAAGTGTGCGCTGTACAAAGGTTTCATTGCTACAACTGACTGGCTCTCTATTCTTCTTATCTTCCTTGCTACTGACCTGTCAGAGGATATATTCTGAGTTGCTTTTCTTCTCCAAATTTCTATGTCTTACTCCATAGTCTGAAGATTTTACCTTCCAAAAGGCCTATAATGTTAACTGATATCTATTATATTATTTATTTGCTGTTCATATAAGCAACATAGTTTGATCTTTCCTTCCTACGTTGTCCTTCTGGTGATCCACATGAAAATTCCTATTTCAAGGAAAACATCCTAACTGGAAGCCAATAAATTATATATCTTTTATGAAAGTACAGATCAACTTCAGCACTAAAACAAAGCCATCCTGTTTACAAGAGGCCACCAACACATGTGTTATTTGTATACAGCAACTGTAAGACACTAACAAGTCAAAAATATTAGATATTAATGGATCTTTTGGTGGTTTCTAAGGTAAAAAACAAGCACATAATACAGGGAACTAAATCAGTGGTCTTCAATGAGCATGTATTTTCCACCTGCCACAAATGACATTTGACAATATCTGCAGACAATTGGGTTGTCACAATCACAAATGATGTGGGCGTGCTACTCACATTGAGTAAAGTCTTACCAGGAAACTAAATATCTTATAATGTGGAGAACAGACCCTCCTGATGAAGATTTATCCAGCATCAAATGTCAGTAGTGCCAAGTTTGAAATACCTCGGTACTTATTATATAGATATTCAATAGATAGAACTATTCTAAAAGTCAAGGTTTTTAAGGTGTGACTTTAGCCAGATTTAATATCTCTCAAAAAGAAACTATGTCCCTCAAAAAAAAGGAGTGATGACTCACAGGCCCATAAAAATGATCGATCTTCAAAGCCAACATGGGCAATAACTATAAACAAGATCCATAGGGAGCAGACTTCAGCCAGTGGATAGACATGTTACTGCGAAGGCCACATCTAAAAGGAAACCAACAGACTGTGTTACTCTGGAAGCATGCAGTTGTTTGTATACAGCAACTGTAAGACTCTAACAAGTCAAAAATATTAGATATTAATGGATCTTTTAGTTATTTCAAGAAAAAAGCACATAATACATGAAACTAAATTGGTCTTCAATGAGCATGTGTTTTCCACCTGCCACGGACAGACTTCCGTTGTTTCTGATTTCCTAGTCCTCGATTTGTTTTGAGATTAGCTTCCCATGGGAGATTGCTTGCCATAGGAAGAAAATATACTCATCATGTATACATAGATATTTTCTTTCTAGTAACAGTTAAATGTATTAATTTATTCATAAACTGTTGTTGATATTATGAACTATCTCCCCACACAGGTCAACAAATTGAGCAGAAAATATTTTGGCCATGCTGTTGGAATTATTGCTGTCTGTATTTTTGTATTGTTTTGAAAATGTTATTCTAGTAATTCTCATCATTATCTTGCATTGATTAAGACGAGCCCATCTTTGAAAATTGTACAACTCCAGAAAAGCTGAAACAATAATGCTTCTGAAACTTTAATGTCGATATCAAAACTCGAGGCCACACAAAACTTGCCCGGAAAATAGAAGTCACCATTTTGACAGATAGTCAATTATTCCTTGATTTTGCTGTGTCTTAACTGATCATTTTCTTTAAACTTCCACAACTAGTTACTACACTTTATTCACATTCTACGTGTATGTTCTATCATATGTATCCTATCTTGGCTTCAGGGGAAAAATCAGTAAGTTGGTAATTTTAAAGTGCAAAACTGTTAATGTGCACAGGTTTTCTGTTCTGGATTTTTTCTCTCCTTATAAAAGGCATATAAGATCCCCTGACATTGGGTGGCGCCTGTGGCTCAGTGCGTAGGGCACTGGCCCCATATACCAAGGGTGGCAGTTTGAGCCTGGCCCCGGCCAAACTGCAACAAAAAATAGCCAGGAGTTGTGGCAGGAGCCTGTGCTACTTGGGAGGCTGAGGCAAGAGAATCGCCTAAGCCCAGGAGTTGGAGGTTTCTGTGAGCTATTATGTCACAGCACTCTACCGAGGGCGATAAAGTGAGACTTTGTCTCAAAAAAAAAAAAAAAAGATCCCCTGACATGAATTAAGTTGTTAAATTTCTCAGAGGCATTTCTTTCAAAGCTGGTAATAATTTCACAGGTACATAATTATATTAAGCTTTATCTCAATCTAGTGTCTACCATGGAGTTGTTTTGAGAAAATAAAAATGAAAAGATGATGGCTCGAGGAAGTATTATTTTCTGTTTTGCACAATTGCACTTTAATTTTATCCTCAGCTAGTAGAAAAATCCATCTCCTTAGTTTTATTATTAAAATGACGGTGTGCTATCTGACCACATCTAAGACATCTAATAATGAGAAGATAGCATATAAATTTCCAGGCAATTTCTAGTGTGAATATTAGGTATTAATTCAAGATAACATGCAAGGGATTTATAAAAATGATCCGGAAACAGCTGAATTAATAAGCGATGTTTTTGCCTAATATGTCAGTGCCATGAAAAGCAACATCTTTAAATATTCAGTAGCTAACATAAAGTGTTTCCCTAGTGTTCATTTTCAAAACAAAAATTAAAAACTGAACTATAGAATAGCAATAGTTTCCTTCAGGACTTTTAGATGAATGGTGAAAATACACACACAAAGGTCATTTTAAGTCTGTGAGGGCCAAGGCTTTCTCGCTTTCTTTCAGAAGTTAAAATTGAGATCTCCATTATGTAAAATCGTTATTTTAAGAAGCATATCATAGGGTGGTGCCTGTGGCTCAGAGGAGTAGGGCACCGGCCCCATATACCGGAGGTGGTGGGTTCAAACCCGGCACTGGCCAAAAACTGCAAAAAACAAACAAACAAAAAAAAAACATATTATATTGGGTTGCTTGTTTTTGTTTCCAACATACACTGCTGATGGGAATGCAAATTAATACATTCCTTTTGGAAATATGTTTGGAGAACACTTAGAGATTTAAAAATAGATCTTCTATTCAATCGTATAATTCCTCTACTAGGTATATACGCAGAAGAACAAAAATCACATTATAACAAAGATATTTGTACCAGAATGTTTATTGCAGCCCAATTCATAATTGCTAAGTCATGGAAAAAGCCCAAGTGCCCATCGATCCACGAATGGATTAATAAATTGTGGTATATGTACACCATGGAATATTATGCAGCCTTCAAGAAGGAGCTGGAACATATTCTTCTTAGTAAAATATCTCAAGAATGGAAGAAAAAGTATCCAATGTACTCAGCCCTACTATGAAACTAATGTATGGCTTTCATACGAAAGCTATAACCCAGTTATAAGGTTAGAATATGGGGAAGGGGGAGAGGGAGGGGAGGGAGGGGGGAGAATGAGTGGAGGGAGGGTGATGGTGGGATTACACCTGTGGTGCATCTTACGAGGGTACATATGAAACTTAGTAAATGTAGAATATAATTGTCTTAACACAATAACTAAGAAAATGCCAGGAAGGCTATGTTAACCAGTGTGATGAAAATGTGTCAAACAGTCTATAAAACCAGTGTATGGTGCCCCATGATTGCATTAATGTACACGGCTATGATTTAATAAAAATTAAAAAAAAACACTAAACAAACAAACAAACAAAAAAATGAACAATTAAACCCAAATAAAAAATGTGAGCAAAGTATGGCACTGGGAATCCACTATTAGCTCACTGTTGAATTCCAAGTAAGCAAGCTCCCTCTGGTTGGTAGACTTTAGCCTACGTAATGGATATAAGTTAGATCAAGGAGGACTCCTGCAGGAAGACTGAGGCAGCTGGCAGAGGGCAATTCTGTGATTACAGGATCACGCCCATAAGTTTTGTCTAAAGTTAAGTTTGTACTAAGTACTGATCTAACTCTTCTTGGTATGCTTTGAAATTAAGAAAAAGGTAAACTTAAAAGTATGCAGAAACATAATGAGGAAAGCAGAGAATGGTCTTCAATGGGAAGTCATCAAAGATGATGTGTTGGCTGTTTTCCAATTAGCGAGATCTCACAAACCTACTGAAACTCAGAATTATTGCCATATTTCTCTAGCTGGTGAAACTAATTATCCAAGTGTAGAACTATCCATCTCCCACTCCATCTCTATAATGAGAAAAAGAACACTGCCTCTGTGGGAAACAAAAACGTACATGTCTTCACTTAGAATTAGTTGATTTCAAGGATATAATCAAATTTATTAGAAATGTGAATGTATCAAGTTTCTTACGGTTCTGTAGACTGTGCCTGCATGAAAGCAAAGCACACTCTTTGAACACCTGATGAAAGTACAGGCAAAGCAGGTATTCTTTTCTTGGAGTGACAAATTTGCCATCTTTGCCACTAGAGAGTCAAAAAGAGAAATCTTAATTGCATTTAAGAGATGAGTTTTGTTTGTCAAAAATGTCTTACAGTAGCATGATGTAGGCCAAGATTTCCTAAATGTAGTATGTACGGTAGCACTCCTAAATGGCATTGAATTTGGTCAGGGGAGAAGAGACTGCGAGTACATCTTTCTTTTCCTTCTTGATACAAAAGTTATGGAAGGCACCGGTGTGTAGTATTGGGTTGTAACTGCAATCTAATATATAGAGAACTTGATTTAATTATCATATAAGCAACTGATGCAAAGTGAGCAACTGGCAAAAATTGGTGTTTGGGGATTATAGATATTGCTGAGTTTGGATAGTGCAGAAGGCTCAAACAGAAGAAAATGTTTTCTTCTTGTACTGTTCTCGCTTGCCATATTCCGGTTACAATGACCTCCTTCAGTTCGTCAGATGGGACACAGCTTTTCCTGGCTCAGGAAACCTGAAACGCTGCCCTTTCTATTTGGAACACTCTCTCCTTCCCTTTTCTACCCATTCCTTTTCACCTTTGTAATTGCTATACATCCTATGAATCTCAGTTCTAGCATTCTAGCCTTAGGAATCCTTCCCTAATCTTCCTAACCAGGTCAGATTGCATTAGAAAAAAGATTTGATTTAATAGTTACTTCCATATATTTATAGTAGTTTCAATTTAACATTTGTTTGCCTGATGCTTAACTTAATGGTTGTCTCCTCACTGCTTTGGGAGTTCCAGGAGATCAGGCATTATGGTTTTTCTTGAGCCTTTTCTTGCGTTTTGTTTTTTCCTCCCTCCATTTTCTTAACATTCTCTGGGACTTGACTTATTTTCGTGGCATACTATGTATCTTAATTAATGATTAATTGAACAAAATTTAGTGGTGGAATAATGAATATGGAACATAAAAGAAAAGTTGATGAGGCAGAATTTTTTTAAAAAGTTGTTAAGAAACTAGCTGCTAAGACAATAACACCCGTTTTATCATATGATTCTTATTGTGGCCAGAATATATTTTAAAGTGACAACTTTGGCACCATTGTCTGAAAAACAACACTCAAAAAAGACAAAAAAGCTTTAAAAATTCATGTTAATAAAGCCATCTTTCATTACTAACACTTTTCAAAGTTAATGTGTGTTTACATGTCCATGTGTGTTGCTAATTTTCATAAAACCATTTGGGATGCATTCTTTATTCCCCTTTTATTTTATGATTATTATTATTTTTTTTTTTTTTTTTTTGAGACAGAGTTTCACTTTGTTGCCCTCGGCAGAGTGATCTGGTGTCATAGCTCACAGCAATCTCAAACTGTTGGGCTCAAGTGATCCTCTTGTTTAAGCCTCCCAAGTAGCTGGGACTACAAGCACCTGCCACAACACCCAACTATTTGTTTTAGAGACAGAGTCTGGCTCTTGCTCAGGCTGGTTCTCAAACTCATGAGTTCAAGAGATCAATCACCTTGGCCTCCCAGAGTGCTAGAATTACAGGAGTAAGCCACCATGCCCTGCCCAGCTTATATTTCCCTTTTAGATGAGGAATTTTTGGTTTGGAAACATCAAGGATTTCCCCCAAATCAAAACCAGTATTGATTCCACAGAAACTCAAGCCCAAGTTTCTACCATAACAAATATCACAAATGGTGACTCATGTATAATCATTAAAACTAGATTATTTATTTTAATAACCAAGTTGTGCTAACTTCAAAATAAAAAGTATTCAGGCTCGGCTCCTGTAGCTCAGTGGCTAGGGTGCCGACCACCTACACTGGAGCTGGCAGTTTCAAATCCAGCCCGGGCCGGAAACAACAATGACAACTACAACCAAAAAAAAAAAAAGACAAAGAAAGAAAATAGCCGGGTGTTGTGGCGGGTGCCTCAGTGCCAGCTATTTGGGAGGCTGAGTGAAGAGAATCACTTAAGCCCAAGAGTTAGAGGTTGCTGTGAGCTGTGACACCACGCACTCTACTGGGGGTGACATAATGAGACTGTCTCAAAAAATAAATAAATAAATAAAAAGTATTAATAAAATATCAGATTCTAGAAATTAAATAGTAAATTAAAATTTTGATATCTGCTACCTAAGATTTAGTGTCATGCTTATTTACAATGTGTGACTATTCTATTATGTTTCTGATTCCTGAGTATCTTTTCTGCACTTACATTGACCTAAAATTATTGAATCTATTACAGTGAAAGTGCTATTAAATGTTCATATATAATGTGTAATGATTAAGTCTTAAAAATAAATATTTACAGATTTTTGTTTGTTTCTTAGCTAGACTAGTCTATTAAGGCAACTTGGTATTTCAAAGAATCCAGGTGAATTTTATCAAATGAACATTATGTTACTTATGTTAGAGGTCTATGCTTCTCACCAGCTGATGGGTGCTGTACATTGGAAGAGGTACTAATAGTCTTTTAAACAGTTTATCTACCCAGAAAAGCTCTTTTTTTTTTTTTTAATATTTATGCCAAACAAGAATTACACAAAACAACTTTAAAAACATTTTATTTTACCTCCAAATATAATGCGTAGGGAAATTCCATTTTATCAGCATGAAGATAAAATGCATATATTCTTCCTTATTTCATGCATTAGATTTATATTTTCCAGATGTTTTAAGGAATCTGAGACACCGGGCCATTTTTTGTATGATACGTTCATGATATGTTAAACTTACATCTTCATAATTTATCAATATTCTAGGTTTGCATAATTCTCAGTAGATTGCTCCATGACTATACCATATTTATCTCTTTTTATCACGATAATCCCAGTGTAAGTACGAAAGAACTCTTTTCTTTTCTACCATTTAGGAAATTAATACTTAGAGAGATTAAAAGATTGCCTAAGGTCAGACAGGGAGTAATGTAGGGATCTTAACCTTGGATCCAATTTTTCTTCCTTTGAATCCAGGGATTATGTCTGTTATCACAAGCTGGTTTATCATTAAATTTTATAAGGTCAAATCTGCCTCCTATCTTAATCTTGCAGAAACTCCTTTTATCCAAATAAGTATTCAATTTTAATTTCATGATTCATTTAGAATCTAATATAAGTTATTTTATTAGAAAGTTAGGACTTAATACAGTTGAATAATTTATTCATTTTATTTTTAAATGTACATGAAGTGCTGGAAGATACAAAGGGTAAAATACCCAATCCAGCGAGTCTCCTACACTGGTGTTCAGATTTTACCCTACAAACAATAGAGATATGTGCAGTGTGCAGTAGGGTAGACTGGAAAGGTACCTGCAAGAGGAAAGAAAGTCAAAAGAACAATAAAGTAAAGAGGCTAAACCATGAGAGTAGAACCAGAGGATCTGAGATATATTTAAGATTTATAACTTATGAAATATAAGTACATATTTAAAGATTGTTTAATTGCAAGTTTAAGACATCCCAAACCAGCTTATGAAACAAAGGGCATTTAGCTGGCTCTTCTAACTGGGAATTTCAAAGGCTGGATTTGTCTTTGGGCCTGAGTGAAATCCATGTTAGCATAAATTTCTTTCTGGATCCTTCAGCTCCATTTTCAAAGTCTGGATTTTATTCTCAGGTATTTATTCCAACTTTACCGTTAGTAATTTCAGTGTAAAAAATGATCCTCTGCCCTGTGACATTTCTATTACGTAGGGACATTTTCCTGCTCCTGGACTAAACACTGGGTCCATATTAGCCATGTTAGCTACACTGAATCACGTATTGTCGATTTCTCCTTATGGTGTCTATTTATTTACAGGCCTTTCATAGTCACTTAGTGCATGGTTCTTGCACTCAAAGGAGAAGGTGCGTGATAGACCAAGAAACTCTCAAAGCCAAAATATAGGAAGAATTCTAAGACCCTGGATTAGGCCAGTAGGCAGATGCTAGTGTCTACATAAAGACAGGGATACAAGAAGATGACACTGAGACAGAATCGTCTGTTAGGAAGGTTACTGCTAGATTTTAAATACAATATGGAAACCTATGATCTTTTCATGTCTAAGGCCTATATGTGATCACTGAAGTCATGGATAGAGGTAAGACTGCCAGGGATTTTGTGTATAGTGAAAAGACTGTATTTTCTTTTATCAAAATTTCTCTTTTCTAAAATCTCCCCATAAGGTCAAGACTGAAGATTTTCTCAATACACATATTTTAAAACACCAATCTTCAAACCAGTTATACTTGAATATTAGTAAATTTGAGGGAAAATCAAGACTCCTTATACTCATATATAAGTACATATGCAGATATGTATACTTATATATATACAAAAATGAAACACGATATTTAAAACCTGTGTTCTTTTTGATAGGTTCCCTGTCATATTTGAGCAGTGTTTAATTTAGGACAGACAAATTGAAAGAAAAAATTAAGACCAAAATATTTGGAGGGAGTTAAAGGCTAAATTGGCTTCTATGTTGGGATCATTCTAATAAAAAAAAAAAGAGAATGGTTGGAACAAAAATGTGCACTTGTCTCAGGAAATAAGTCACTAACATAAATGTCACAGGTCAAAGAGATGCAGCAGAAGAGAAAAGGACAGGAGAAAGGAGTCAGGAAAGGTGATCAGAGATTTGGAGTATGAAAGGGACTCCACACCCGAGCTCAGTGGTTAGGGCTCTGGCCACATACACTGCAGCTGGTGGGTTGAACCTGGCCCCGGCCTACTAAACAACCATGACAACTACAACAAAAAAATAGCTGGCCGCTGTGGCAGGCACCTGACTCAGCTACTTGGGAAGCTGAGGCAAGAGAATTGCTTAAGTGCAAGAGTTTGAGGTTGCTGTGAGCTATGATGCTACAGCACTCTACAAGGGCCACATAGTGAGACTCTGTCTCAAAAAAAAAAAAAAATGAAAGGGACTCCACCCACCACTGCTGGCTTTGAATAAGCAGAGGTCTCATTCCCACAATCTCATAATCTCATGGAACTGAATTCTGCCACTAACCTGAATGAGCCTGGAAGTGGGTTCTCCCCAGGATTCTTCAGAATCAAGCAGCCTTGCTGACATTATGCTTTTCACCCACTAAGACTCATCTTGAAATGTCAGCTTACAGAACTCTAAGATAATATATTTGTGTTGATTAAACCTCTAACTTGGTAGTAATTTTTCTTTTTTAATGACAGCAGTGAAAAGTTGATACAATGGTGAACAAACACATTCATGCCTCTTACAAAGGTGGATAAGGCACATTCTTTATTCTACACAAGCTATCAAGAAATCTTTGTTCACACTATACAAATTACTTAACCTCGCTGGGCCTCGTTTTCTACATTTGTTAAGATGAAAGGTTTGAAAGATTTTTAGGTGAAAATGGTTGAGGATAGATATATTTGGTATAAATTTATAAATTTTCAAAAAACAGTCTTAAAATTTAGAAGAAAGAGACTATTTTCTTTTATCTTTTTTTTTTTTTTTTCCTTTTTGCAGTTTTTGGCTGGGGCTGGGTTTGAACCTGCCACCTCCGGCATATGGGGTCAGCGCCCTACTCCGTTGAGCCACAGGCACCACCCAAAAGGGAATATCTTCAGTTATTCTGAATTTTAGAACTTGATAAAACACTCTTTTTTAAGGAAATTTCCCATAACTTATCAATTTAGTATATAGTAGATTATTAGGTTCTCCAGTTCATTTCCTTCCAATTCAATCAAAACAGAAAGATGAACCTAAAAAGATAGGAAAACATTTTGACATCCTCACTCTTTTTTGCTTCTACTCTTTCCTACTCTCTGAAACTATATTTAGAATTCTGATAATAAATATGTTAAAAATATTTTTAAGTATATATGTGTGTATATATATATACATTGACACATATGCATAGGTATATAGGTACGTGTGTGTGTGTATTCTCCCATATATATAAACACAAATGTATGTGGACAGTGAAACCATATATACATATGTATGTATGTATGTAGGTTATATAGCAAACTATAAATTGTGTTCAGTCTGCCTTGGGCAGTGACATCAGAATTTTTTGTAACATTAGGTCACCTGTTCTGCAAACATTACTTGTATCCTAAATATCAAAAAATTAAACTAGGAGAAATACAAATGGTTCATATCATTAGTTCAGGGATATCTAAATCAAAACTATGAGAGACCATCTCACATATAGTAGGTAGCTATCATAAAAATTATGAAAAATAATACCACTGGTGAATATGTGGAGAAATTGATACCCTCATACATGACATATAAGTATATAAAATCAAGTAGCAACTCACTATGAAAAAGCAGCTTTGGGGTTCACCAAAAACTTAAACACAGAATTACCATACAACTCAGCAATCCCATTCTTAGGTGCAAACCCAGAAGAATTGAAAACGTGAACTAAAACAGATAACTCTAGGCTGATATTCATATGGCATTATTCACAATAGCCCCAAAGTGGAAAGAACCCCACTATCCATCAACAGATTGATGACAAACAAAAGATGATGTGTACATACAAGGAGGCAGAATTCAGGAATAAAGAAGAGTGAAGTTCTGGAACATGCCGCAACATGGATGACTCTTGAAAACTTTATACTAACTGAAATAATGTACAAAAGGACAAATTTGGTGTGATTTAATTAATAGAAAATACTTAGATCAGGCAAATTCATAGAGATGAGAATGTAAATTAGAGGGAAATATATACTGGTGACAGTTGCATGATGTAGTATGGTAATCAATGTCTACTTAAAGGTGATTAAAATGGCAAAGGTTATGTCTCTTAGATGTGTGTGTGTGTGTGTGTGTGTGTGTGTGTGTATACATCCTGAAAAAAAGGAAATAGCAAAGAACAATGGCACATTAACCTATATGTCTAGTTTAAGTCCAGAGAGACAGAACAGTTATTCAGGTATGCAATGGGTACTCCTTAGAAACCTTACCCAGTCCTCCTCTCAGTCAAGTACACAGGACATGTGTAAGGAATTTAGGAAGATAGGAATTTTGCAAAATTTAAAAATAAGAGAAAGTTTAGACATTAAACCACACACACATTTATATATATATAAACACATATATGTGTATATATATTTAAATATTAAATAATTCATAGGCATAGAACACAGACCTCAGTAAACAACAGTAAAATGTTGTTATATGTATGTATATGTATATATTTAAATATGTATATGTATATATTTCATATATATGCATATATTTAAATATTTATGTATATTTTATGTATATTTAAATATACATGTTTTTAATATTTAAATTTAATTTTAAATATACATAAATAATATTTATATATACATAAAATACACATAAAAATGTATATATTTTTGTATATTTAAATATACATAAAAATACATATATATTTAAATATTAAATGATTCATAGGCATAGAACACAGACCTCAGTAAACAACAGTAAAATGTTAATGTGATTGTTTTGGTGGTGAAATTTTGATTAATCATATTTATTCATTGGTATTTTAGATATTTCCCAAATATGCTCAAATATATTCACCGAAGTATATTCAATTATTTATTTTAAACAGTACTATTATAGTGATGATACAGGGTTCCCCCATTCAAGGCTAGACAGAGGACCCCAGTTTCCTAGGCCTAAGCAATTTCATGTAAGCTCAGGCCTCATCTGAAGGGAATGCCCTACCATTTTGCCCCAGCTTGTGGGACTACATTCATTTATTTGTTAATACTCTTATTAATTGTTAATTAATTCATTTATTTGTTATTGCTTTCATTAATACTGAAAGAGTGTTCCCATCTACCAAGTCCTGGGTAAATTTAACTCTCAAGATATTACACCCTAGACATAGGACCCACATGGAGACTTGCCATTTGGGTCTTCCCCAATGTCAGAAACACTGGTGCTCTTTATTCCCTCCATATTCCTTTCTTTCCTATAAACCCTATCAATCCATTGATTGAATGTCTGTGGGGTCATTCTTCAAATTTCCAAGACAAAGGACATACTGTAGAAAGAAATTCCCATAACTTTCTTCTTCAGTAGGTCCTTGGTCTCAGAGATTCAAAGAATGAGACCAGGAGCCACAGATCAGTGGTAAGATATGATTTTAGTAGACAGAAAGGAATACAGAAGGAGTAAAAAGTACCAGAGCTTCTGGCAAAGGGGAAGACCCGAGTCAGACATCTTCCATATGGGTCCTTTGTTTATGGGCATATACAGTAATAGGTCTTTGCAGGGAAGGGAGTACGGTGTGTGCTTTGCATTCAAGGAAGAATCACCCAAAACATTTCAGGCTGCTTTGTTCATGACCTTGCTATAGTCCTGAGAGTGTGGCCTGGAAAGGGCAGCCTGTATGTGCCTAGAGATGGGGGTCTGATTTCTCCGCTCACCTGAGCCTACAGAATGGGGAGTTCCCTATCCAGCCCTGAATGGGGGAATCCTATATCAATACCTTAATATAAATCTAGAATAAGTAAGATGTTTTACTGACTCTATAGTTTCAAATTTTTTATATACCCTGAGTTCCACTCAATTAAAATCAGATAACCACTGGTGTCTATACTACATTAGATTTGTTACTTTAAGTGGCTCAAAGGGGTAGGGCGCCGGCCCCATATGCTGGAGGTGGCAGGTTCAAGCCCAGCCCCAGCCAAAACCTGCAAAAAAAAAAAAAAAATTGATATATAGGAGTTCATTGTGCTTATTTTACATAATATATATTTACTTACTTTTTTTCTTCCCTCTTTCAAACTAGAAAATACATTAAGGCCAAGGGCCATATGTTCTCAATGTCTGTAATTTTCATGCCAGCTAACATATCACACACTTAATGAATGAATGTTAACAAAAGGAAGTGTTTAGGTTCTTGTAAAAACCCTAATGTTTTCCATTTTTTGAGCATCTTTATTTCAACTCTTCACTAATTTGAATTAACATGAAATTATGATTTTCATTTTTGTCTTGTTTTAGTGTGCTATTTAAACTGAATTAAACTTATATAAAGTATCTACAACATGGGTAAGTATATTGATAATTTTAGTTTTTCTATTTAAAATAACCTAATAAATCTTTATTGAGTACCTAACAGAAATTGAAGGAATAAGGTTAACTCCCAGAGATATACAATTGCAAGAGGGACTTTACCTAACAATTGCAATCAGAGTAACCTGGCTTATTGTACCCTCAATGAATCCCCAACAATAAAAAAAAAATAAAATAAAATAAAAAAAAGATGTATAAATATATGATAGCATTCTTGAAGGACTGTTTAACTAAAAAGTTTTCATAATTACCCATTATTTTCAATTAAGCATGTTTGAAAACTCAGGTCAATTCAAAATTACATACATTCATTTTTTAATTTGATAACTATTACATATATACAAAGTTTTCAAAAACTGTGGTATAGAGTAGGAATTCAACACTGCACATTTAAGTATTTTTTTATAACGGGAAAAAATAGAAAAGCATCTCACTACTTTTTTAGCAACTATGTTACTTTTATGTAACTATGATCAACATGGAGGCCCAGAGGAAATCTCGCTTTATTAGAATTTTAATATATATGTTTTTTCCAAACACTTTATATCCTCTCTATTTTACACACTTATAAAGTTGTATATTTAAGAAATGGCTGTGGCTGTAATAGGTTTTCATGAAATTACTTTCAATTTTAAATGCCAAATTGTCCATCCAAATTTATAATTAACCAATTGTAAAAGAGAAGAAAAATTGAATTAGGAGAATTCCTTTAAAATGTCACTTTAAATTTTTATTTTGCAAGATAATTGCTTAATTAACTTGCCCAAGGTGGTGTTTTCATAAACAGTTTTATGTTTCTCTGTATCGTTAAGATGTTTATTTCTGTCATTGATATTCAAAAATTATATCTCTAAGTTTGCCTTGTTAATGTTTTCTTTCATCTGTAAGATTTTAGCTGAAGTTTGCAAGATTGAGAACATTATAGAAATATGGAGAGAGCGATCATGCAGTAGGATAAGTGGCAACCCCAACATTTCACTGGAGCGAAATATATGGCTGTCATATTGAGCAGAAATTAGTATTGGGAAAACATTCTGCCTATCAAGGCCAGACAGATACCTCTAAGGAAGAACTTCTGCCTCAAATTCTTCTCCCAGAGCCCACAATGGAGTCATAGTATTAACTTGCTGGAGGTCAGAATTCAAAACACATTCCCCCAACACTCTGAGTTTATTCTTATAATTATTCAGCATTTATATGTGTATTAATTTCTTTGTAAAATATTTATTATGAAATACTTTGAACACATAAAAGCACAAAACTAACAAACTTATATTTAACACCATATGTAAGAAAGTGAACTTTATAAATATTATATATCAATTTACTAAATTTACCATTTACCAGCCTTCATTTCCACCCCTTCTCCCTTCTCTCCTGAGCTTACAATGTAATTTTTCTGTTTATTATTCTGTCCCTTTATTCATAATTTTATCACATTTTTGTATACATTGTTCACTTTTAAATTTCTTTTTTTTCAATTTATTATTAAGTATTATATGTTCATGTGATATTTTAACACACTATATGATGTATAGTAATCAAACATGTACATATGCTATAATATAATATTCCTTCACCATATACTACAAGGATAATGCCTGTACCTCACTTTTCATTTATTTTTACTACTGTAAAATATTTGACATTATAAACAAAATCATAGTGTTTTTTTTTTTAATTGTCTTGTCAATGGACATTTGGGTATCATTAGTTGCTGTTGTGAACAACATAGGTTTTAGTCTTTACGTGTCTTGAATTACACAAGTGCCGGGAGTTTTCCAGATTAAGAAGAAAAGATCGAGACCCACAATGTGCTCATTTTCTACTTTATTAGATAATTGTCAGTTGTTTTCCAATGCGGTGCTAATCCATCAATTTTCCCAGTAGAACTCTACTGTCCTGCAGCTCACAAATAATTGATATTATTAGACCTTATTATGTTGCACGAGTGATATGAAGTGGTGGGGGTTGTTGAGCACTTATTTTATTGTGTTTTAATTTGTGTTTCTCTGAATTACTAAAATCATTTTGTATGATGATTTATTTGACACATTTTATTTTTTATTAGATATCTGGCCATATTTAATAAATTTATCCTAAAATTATTTTTTCCAAAGTCTATTTTGTGTAATTTATATAGCCATTAATACTAGGCTTTGTTGCGTAACAGCCATATAATAGCCATCTTTTTTCCATAATTTTGTATCCAATGTTATTTGTTACATATATATGTGTATCTTGTAAGCAATGGACATGTGGATTTTTTTCCAAATCATGAAATTTTTGTCTATTTAATGAGCTAATGTTGTTCATTAAAATTGACTACATTGCTTGAATATTTGGGTTTATTTATAGCATTTTATTTTGTAATTTTCTTGTTCCACTATTTCTTTCTTTTTTTTTTTAATTTCTGGCATTCTTGTGGACTGCTTTCCCTTCAAGACATTTTTCCAAGAATTTCTTTAAAAGTTTACACTCTTATTTCTACTACTTTATAGTTACTTTGGGAATTTTTTTTTTTTTTTTTTGAGACTGAGTCTCACCATGTTGCTCTTGGTAAAGTGCTGTGACATCACAGCTCACAGCAACCACAAACTCTTGGGCCTAAGTGATTTTCTTGCCCCAGCTTCCCAAGTAGCTGGGACTACAGGTGCCCACCACAATGCCTGGCTATTTTTGGTTGCAGTTGTCATTGTTGTTCAGCAGGCCTGGGCTGGGTTTGAACCCTCCAGCTTTGGAGTATGTGGCTGGCGCCATAACCACTGTGCTACGGGCACTGAGCCTACTTTAGGAATTTTAATATACATACGTAACAAAACAAGTTTTAAGCTTTTCCCACACCTTCATCTTTCACCCTAGTCATTAAATGATCTTTGAAAGATTTAAATCCAATAGTTCTCCCTTTATTATACTATTATCATTGTCAAATACCTTATAACCATCTTTTTTAAAACATAGATAATATCATATTGTCATTATATCTATATATTTTTCCGCATTGTTTACTATTCCTGTCATTCATTTTTAGTACATATGGCCTTCTTTCTTCTCAAAGTAACTCTTTACATCTGTAGATAATAAACTACTTTCTTATATCTTCATTTCATACTTATTATTGAATGTTAATCCAGAAGAAAAAATTATAAATTGAGATTTATTGTTCTTAACACTTTGAATATATTTGTTTCACCATTTTCTAGCTTAAATTGTTGACATAGAGACTTAGCTATCATTTCCATATGGATAAAATGTAGATTTCTCTTTTTGGTTGTTTTCTTTTCTAGACTTTATAGTTTCAGTCTGATTAATCTACATTTGTTTTCACTCACTATGTTTGAAAGTGATTTCCAAATCTGAGGATGGGTGTCTTTCATCAATTCTTAAACACTTTCAATCATTATTTTAAATATTGCTTCTTCCCTAATGTCTTCATTTTTCTCCTGGAGTCCATTTAAATACATTTTAGACATCTCCCACTCTTCTTCCTATGCTTAACCTCTCACTTATCTTTTTCCCCCTATTATCTGCATTCTGAATGAATCTATGGTTTAATTCATTCTTAAAATATGTCTAACTTGCTATTTACCAATGTACTAATTGTCTAATTTCAGTGGTAATTTTCAAATTCATTAAGCATGATTAGTTTGCATTCTATATATGATACAATTTATGCGGTATTTGTTAGCCTAATTCTACTTTTGTGTTCTTTCCTTATGGAGATTTATTCCTTATGTGTATTCTGATTCCTTATACTGAGCTCATGGTCACTGAAAATGTATCTGTGGCAATTCTCTGAAACTTAGTTTTCATGTGATTCCTTCAGAGAGAATGGATATTTCTCTTTCCAGTTATGTGTATGTGAGTATGTATCAACCTGAGATCAATTTGATTAATGTAAATTACATCTCATTTTGAGATGTTTGGGCCTTGCCAACCATGAAAATTTCTATACAATACACGTTTATAGTTAAAAATTTGGGTGAGATGTCTTGATTTTATCTCATAAGCCCAGAACCTAAACTGCGAGAGAGAGAAAAGTAAATCTGTCTCTTCTTTGGAGCCATTTCCCCTTTTATCTACTTCACCCTTTAGTAGGGTCTTAGCTATTTGAAATCTGAAATTGTTGCCTGGTATGACCTGTCTGTTAGGTCATAAGTATGGTATGATCCCTGTGAACCAAAGTTCTAAGCTATCAGGGATACACAAATATCCCTAAGGAAGCTTTACTTCTCAGTTTACTCATGTGTACTGATAACACACTAGCTCAGTTATGCATTTAAAAAGATCTTAGAACATCTTATTACCATGTTTATGTCTTTTGTACTTTTATTGTAACAAAGGGACACAAAATGCACTAAGAGAAAAAGGATATTTACTTATCTCTTACATTTAAGAATGTAAGTGAAGATTAGGGGTTGGAGAGCGTGCACCTCTATCCCAATGATCTTCAAAACCTTAGTTGCCTGCCCTTTTGTTGCTTTGCTACTGAGTGTCATTTATTCAGGTTGAAGATGAGTCACGACCAGGTAAGAGCTCCAAGTAAGGGTTCAATGAGATAAAATGTCAAAGGCAGCAATTTCCTTGACAGGGAATGAGGCAGAAGGAGTGCTGAGCACTCTAGTTAGAAGAGCTAATGGGAGACATAGTCTTAGCAACAGTCAAGGATTCTCTTAAAGCCCCATTGTCATGGAATAAAGAAAGAATGGATATTGATGGATATTGAGGGATGACAACATGGCTCTGCTGTAACTCTTTGGCCATGTGATAGCAATGCAACTCCTTTAGTTCTTTAATAAGTACACACTCAGAATGTGTACCATGTGCTAGTTTGTATGGAGACACTAGTTTGAATAATATGTTTTTTCTGTTCTAAATAGCTTAAAAGCTGTTAATAGAGCCTACCGTGTAAGCAAATATACCCAAAACATGTTTACATCATTGTGAATGAATCAGGAATATAGGAACTCGAAGAAGAAAGGGGGCGGTAATTTCTAAGAGTTATAAAAGATTTCCATACAATGAAAAAAAAAGAAGAGCTCAGAGGACGGTAGCAGATGTATAAATTAGGCATATCAAAGTTGTGGACTACTTAAACATAATATAAAAATGTATAATCAATAAGATGTACTGGAAGACCTAACTGGTTATGCTTTAAAGAGGTTATGCACTACATAGAGGTTGCTCTACTAAAGGGTTATCTTGCCTGATATGATCAACCCATAAATCTAAAATCGATTCTGAGAGGAAAGACATTAGAAAACTTTTAGATTTGTATTTGGCAAACATCACCAATGACTTTCTAACTAACAGAACCTATGAATTCCTTTCACTCTTTATCAGAATGTGCTCTTTATTCAGTTTACCAATCCTTTCTTAAAATGTTCTGGCCTTCTACTACAACTTTATATTGAAGTGGCAACTGTCCATTTCTTCATATTTATTTCTTATCTCTAAACTTTTCTTGATCGTCATTATTTATAAGTTGATCAATTCATAAAATTATATATATATTCTATATGCTAACTGTAATACTCAAAATATTTAACAACCAGTGTGGCACAGACTCCTCTTACCCAGTGATTCTGAAATGTCAGCCTTAGCTATCCAAATTGGTATATATCCTTTAAATGAAAATGCCATCTGAAAAAGAAACTTATTTCCTTGACAAACTTCATCACTGATATTTCACTTCACTCTTTTATTCCCTTCTCCCTTAATCATGCAGAACCCTACATTGCCTAGAAATTCATCTTTTTGTTCTAGGACAAACTAAAATCTATATTTCTAGCCTCACCACTATGTACTTTATGTTCAGCGTAGCACATTTGATGAAAGGTTTGATGTTAAAAGGAAAAAAGAAAGGTAAAAGAAGGTAAAAGTTGCATCTTCCTTATCCCATAAATACAAATAGAAAACTGCTTATCTAAAATTGCTCTTTTTGAAATGGACTGTTAAGAGATTCATTGATTTTAGATGTTCTTCTGAAATGAAGATGAAGTTCTGACTATATATTACAGACCAAACTATCTTGAAAAAAACTTACACATTTTTTTCAAGCATTATTTTTCTGGCTCAACATCTCATTGTATTGGAATGACTGCCCTACCCCATCTTCAAAAACTTCCTAAGAAATTTTTAGAGTTTCATTCTTTAAACTAGACCTCTTCATCATTTCAGAACTTCTGCTGTTTTCTTCTGTTTCTGTTCTGCTTGCTCTCGGATGGCTCCTGCAGCTGCTGATGCCAGAGAGAAAGACAGAAGGAGGGAGGGAGAGAGTGAGAGGTATTTGTTGTAAAAATTGACTCGCACAATGACAGGGGTGGAAAAGTCCCATTAACTGCCTTTTGCAAGCTGGACAAGCAGGAAAACTGGTGGTGTAATTTAATTCCAAGACCTGACAGTCAAGAGTACCGAAGCCCAACAGCAGAACAGCCACCTTCACTCAAACAGTAAGCAAATTTGACCTTTTGTCATAGTGTAGCCCTCAATAGATTATATAATGCTTATTTGCATGGATAAGACTTTACTCAGTCTACCAATTCACATGCTAGTCTTTTCTAAAAACTATCCCCACAGACATACACCAGAAATAATGTTTTAGAAACATTGAGGATCACTCCAATAAAGTTGCCACTATAAGTATGCAGATGGCTATCATGAGCCTTTTTATTATATGTTTCTATTAGTTTTTAATCATCCCAGGACACAGGCAAGAGTACGTGAGGGCCAGATTACACAATAATTTGTAGTGCAGGGGTTCTCAACCTTCCTAATGCCTCCTAATGCCGCCACCCTTTAATATAGTTCCTCATGTTGTGGTGACCCCGAACCATAAAATTATTTTTATTGCTACTTCATAACTGTAATTGTGCTACTGTTATGAATCATAATGTAAATATCTGATATGCAGGATGTATTTTCATTGTTACAAAGGGGTCACAACCCACAGGTTGAGAATGGCTTTTGTAGTGGATATCTAACTATTGCAAAGCTCTATCTATTGTTTGCAGTCCTCAAGCAATAAGATCAGAAAATTTCCCACAGCTATGCATGTAGCTGGTGACAAGGGATGAAAAAGGCAATTATAGTGTTTCTGGAAATTGGCACTTAAAACTATGAATTTGGGAGAGGATACCTGGAAAAAGTAAAGTCTAAGAGAGCAGACATCTCCTCAAGGAGACCCCAAGGATACACCTGTGAGATCCTCCCCGTGGTTACTCAGCTCTTAGTAATTTGTAGAAGCTTAATTTCCTAGGACCTGGAAACTAACTCAGCCCAGGGTTCTATAAAAGCTGGAGCCAGTCTCTCCAACTTGATTCAAACTGACCAATGAGAAAGGTACCCAGGCTCTAGAACTTTTGACTGGAGATAAAAAGGAGAAGACCGAGCCAGTCGGGGAGTGCAGGCACTTTGGGACTCTGGGTCTACCACCAATTAGCTGAAATAAAGTCCTTTCTCTTTTAAACACGGTGTTAGGGTGCTCTTTCTCTCCAGTGGGCCTCATCATCCTGCAACAAATTATCAAGACCTTTTTTCAGAATGAATCCTTCCTATCAAGTAACTTAAAAAATGTATATTTATTTGTGGATTGATTCAAGGACTATTGTGATGATTACGCATTCCACTCATTCACATGTTAGGACCAATCAGATTTCTTCTTCTGGCCCATTGTGGAACAGACACAGTCCCATAACTGTCTCCTTTCATTAACACAAATGATATAGAGATACAAACAGAGTTAGAGATATTAGATACAGATACAATGTATACACCGAGAGACAGACAGAGAGCAAGATCCCTAAGAATCCTACATATAACCTACAGACTACTCTCAGATATAGAAATCAGCAGTATCAGCTAGGTTTTAAATTTTTGATGAATTTATTTTAAGTGGTTTTCTTGAAGAAATTCCTACTGTGTATCAGTCTTGATTTCCTTTCTAAGTTTTAAATAAAACCAAGATGCATCTAAAGGAAGCATTCTTAAAATGGAATATTTAGCTTCCCCTAGATATCCTAAACCTTTGAATAATCATTAGCCTTGGATTTCTTTCTCTCTGTTTCTTTGTTTTTTTTTTTGTTTTTTTTTTTGAGGCAGAGTCTCACTATGTTGCCCTCAGTAGAGTCACAGCTTACAGCAACCTCCAATTCTTGGGCTTAAGCAATTCTCTTGCCTCAGCCTCCCAAGTAGGTGGGACTACAGGCGCCCACCACAACACCCAGCTATTTTTTGGTTGCAGTTGTCATTGTTGTCTAGCTAGCCTGGGCCCAGCTCGAACCTGCCAGCCTGGGTGTTGTGTGGCTGGTGCCACAACCACTATACTACAGGCACTGAGCCTACCCTTGGATTTCTTTAACCACATTTCAAATGCCTTTTTTGATCACTTGTCTTACAAAACACTTAATTAGACTGAATTTATATACCATTCTCTTGCAGTTGAAATTGTCTTGCAATTGAGATGGACTCTCAAACTAAAGATGGGAAATAACAAAAAGCCATTTTTATCCCTATTCCTTCCTGATTTTCTGCTTTACCACATCCTTGTAAATCTTCAGTCTTCAGTACTTTGCTCTAAGTGTTCTAACCACTAGAGTGGTTTTATTCTTCCTTTCAACAAATATCGACTGAATGTCTTATATGCTGGAGAACTTCTACACGCAATATGTGAAGGATATAATTGAGAACAAAGCAAACATACTACCTCTCACAAGAATATATACTTTTGAATTGGAGATATGTGCCAGTCCAGCAATCCACATGTGTTGTAAATTCTAGGATGTGAAAGTATGTAAAACCCTATAATATTAATAGATGGCATTATCTCATTTGGAAGACAAACAAAAATAAGAAATTGAACAGAAAGAGGATAGACGGTGAAAAGAATAATCCAGAAGGTGGTAACAACATACAGTGAGAATGAGCATAGTGCAGTTCAAAAAATCAGACAGACAAAAGCCATGGAATTGAAAAGGGAGAAGTCTTTGCCCCTGAGATAAAGTCTGAACGCCTCCAGGCATGATCTTAAGTATAGAACCTATTTACCACTACCATGCTCTGAAGTTCCTGCTCCTGACCTCAGGCCCAGAAGCTTCTGGTCCAATTTAGACTTCCCCAAAAGACCCTGAGAGCCAGGTCCTTGCAAAGATGACTAAGTTCAGAGCACCCCAGAGATTATGTCCACTTTGCCTTTGTAAAATAACTGACAAGGTTTTTAAAATTAAAAAAGAGAGAAGCAAATTGAATCACTTCATATGAGATTGGAATAAAAAAAACTTCATCTCATTATTACACATTTTAACCAGATTTAGGCAAAGAAACATAACACATATAAGTTCTTTCCCAAAGTCCAATCTTTTTTAAGTCTCTTGTTTTTACTAATTTTTATAACTTTTAAAATTCTTTTAATAAATTTTTAATTGAGTATCACAGAACATGCTGATTTGGGGAATATTGTATATGAATGATGGTAACTTTTATGCTCTTTTGGAGCTACAGCGCTTCTATTGTTTGGGTTTTTTGTTTATTTGTTGTTTGTTCTTTTATTTTAGAATAATATAGTAGTACATACAATTAGGTGACATAGTGTGCTTTTGGAGGGTTAAGTCTGTTTCATAGATGTGTGCTTCACCCAGGAAGTGTGTAAATAACTATGCAATGTACCTGTTCAGTAGGAACTTAACCATTCCCTCTCCCTTACCCTAAACTGGAGCTTCATTAATTTTTTTCCTATCACATAAGCATGAGGGTCTCAATCTAGTAGTTTCAATTTAGTACTGAGTACATGTAGTGTTTGTTTTTCCATTTTTCTGATACTTTGCTTAGGAGAATGGTCTCTAATTCCATTCATGTTGTTACAAAAAATATAAAATCTCCATTTTTTTGTTTTAGCTAAATATCCCATGCTATATATATGCCACAGTATATGTGTTGAAGGGCATTTGGGTTGGTTCCACATCTTTGCCATTGTGAATTGTGCTGCTATAAACATTTGAATGCAAATGTCTTTATGATAAATTATCCTTTTATCTTTTGGGCAGATACCTAGCAGTGAGATTGTAGGATCAAACAATAAGTCTACTTTAGTTTACTGACAAGTCTCTGTCCTGTTTTCCACAGAGGTTGTTCTAGTTTGAAATTCCACCAACAGTGTATAAATGTTCCTTTCTCTCTGCATCTACCCAGCAGCTCTTACTTTGGGACACATTCTCACTGGGGTGAAGTGATAACCTCAATGTGATTTTGATTTGCATTTTCTCTGATGATTAGGGACAATGAATAGTTTTTCATGTGTATGTTGTCCATCAGTCTGCCATCATAAGGAAAGCTTCTTTTCATGTCTCCTCCCTAGTTTGAGTGGTGGTGTTTGATCTTTTCATGTTGATCTGCATGAATTCTTTGTAAGTCTATGAGGTTTGTTTCATCTCTAGATTGTCTGTTCTGCTTCATAGGCCTATGTCTGTTTTTACGCAAGTATCATACTGGTTTCATCACTATGTACTTATAGCATAGCCTGAAGTCTGGTAAAATGTTGGCTCCGGATTAGTTCTTATTTCTGAGAGTTGCAGTGGCTATTTGGGCTTTTTGCCAACTCCATAGGACTATTTTTTTCAATATCTGAAGAATATGATATTGGCATTTTAATGGGGACTGCAATGAATCTTTAGATCACTGTGGGTAGTACAGACATTTTAACAATGTTGATTCTTCATAGCCGTGAGCATGGCATGTTCTTCCATCTGTTAACATCCCCTGAAATTTCTTTTCTCAGTGTTTCACATTTCTCTCCATAGAGATCCTTCACGTGCTTAATTAAATATATCTAAGGTATTTCATTTACTTCGATGTTACTGTGAAGGTAATTGTGTCCTCTATTTGATTCTCAGCTTGACTATTGTTGCCAAATATAAGGCCTCTGATTTGTGTATATTGATTTTATATCCTGAGAAATTGCTATATTTCTTTACCAATTCCAGGAGTCCTTTGATTGAATATTTGTGGTTTCCTAGGTATAAGATCATATCATAAACAAGGAGTGATTGTTTAATCTGTTAAATAACATGTTTAATAATGTAAGAAGCTCTTGCCATTGACCTTCTTACAGGACTCTGAACTAAAGTGAAGAATAAAAATAAAATAGACTTACAACTATAGAAAAAAAAAAGTTTTCCTAAACCATGGTGGAAGATTGATTTCTAAGGGGAGAAACACAAATAGAAAATTCCTGTGAATGGCCTTGGTGTTCATTTTTCATTGACAGACTTAAAACTTCATATTTGCAAATTGTGCTAAACTTGAAAAGGGAAATTTGGAGACAGTTTTGGAGAATGCAATGCTCTGTGGTGCAACACAGTTATCACTGACAGATTCTAAGGTGATTTTCCTTTGGGATTTTTTAAAAATTAAAAAAGATGACTGATAAATTTGGAGATACTCCTTGACAAATTTTTCTATTTTATTACTTTGTGCTCATTTTCTTTCCCCTCTATACTCTAGTACTTATTTTGATTTTGATTCACCCTATACTTCCCATCTCTTGTTCAGATATATTTTTTAAAATTACAGCATTTTTACAATTTTACTATTTTATTAAAAAAATCTTATTACAATAAGCAAACAACAACATAATTTTATAGTTTTTTTAAAAAACACAGCTACATTTCAATTTTATTAATTATAATAGTTAAAACATTTTTAAATAAGGCTACACTGATTTTAATAAGCACTGACATGTTAAAGGCCATGTTTAATGATAATAAAGATTTCCTAGGGTCTTTAGTGCCTTGGGAGTAACCAAAATGCAATTTTAGTGTCTCCACCTGAATCTGGCATTAATTCCATCTTGTGATATACACAAGTTTTTCAGTAGCAAAGGCATCTCTTACTCAGCTTTATATTTTCACATTGTCCTTTTTATTCTGTTAATAAGAAAGGAATAAAAAAAAAGAGGAAATAAGAAAAAAGGAATGAAGGAAGGGAGGGAGGGAGAAAATTTTCCATTTAGAGAATATACCTTAATAGGATATATAATGTGCCATTGAGAAATGTACTTTAAAAGGACTTTGAAATTTAAGTCAAAAAGAAATGTCAGTAATGTGATGTATGCCTAATCTCCATTCAGCACATTTCTATTTCATGATGCTTTCAATTTATGATTTGATGAGGTAAGTGCACAGAAAAGGGGGTATCAATTAGGGAGATCATAGGGAAGATTGCATAAATATGCAGATTATATACATGTTTGTGTGTGTGTGTGTGTGTGTGTATAATACAAATATACATATATAAACGTGTATTGGTGGGTGAAGCAAGATGTCAGACCAGAAGAATTATTCAGCTGAGCTCTTTCAGAATGATTGGGTAAAAGAGAGAACCCAGCCACACCTGATGTGGGGACCTTAGTCAGAATCATAGCTCAGGGAGCACAGTGAGGAGGTGGTGGGCTGGATACAGCATATGATCTAGAGCAGTGGAAATCTGATTAGGCAAGTGATTAATTAGGCCAGCTGATCACAGCTGATCACACACAGAGGTCCAGGATTGGAGGAAGCCTTTCCAGAGTTTTCAGTTATTGGGGGAAAGCTTGGAAGAGTGGGTGGACTGGAACAGTATACAGCAACCAGATTTGAATGCCAGTTGGAGTGGATTTGCCATAGGTTTGGTGGCTAGTAAAGCAGTCATACTGAGAAGGTCTCAGCAGCTAGGGGGCTGCCACTGTGTGAAAGTCATGAGAAGGTCTTAGCAGGGGCCTACAGCATAGCCATCTTAATTCTGCCTGCTGGGATTAGAACTCCACTCTGGGTCAGGCGGAGAGACTCCTGCACCCCCTGCAAACTGGAGTCAGGGGGCACTGTGAGACCTGCCATGGAAGCATTCTTGTTAGCTTTGAGATCCCAATCTGACAGGATCTGAATGTTGAGGAAATAATCAGGTTGTCACCAAAGTCAACTAAGGAATAAGGAAAATAGATATTGCTTGTTGTGTTGTCCATCTCCTAAAAAAACCACAGCACCACCTGGTGTCCTGGCAACAGATTGCAACATATTGTTATCAAGAACAACGACTACTGTTTTTTTGGCCATAAGGAAGTGTTTGGCTTTATACAGACTGAGGCCCCTTCAAGACCTAAGCTCTGAAACACAGTAATTTGAAACATGGGAGGAATTGATAAGGAAAAAGGAGGACAAAGAGGTGAACAAGAAAAAAAGACACATAAGGAGCAAGCAACAGAAAAATTTAGGCAACACAAAAAAAAAAAAAAAAGAGGAACTGCCCCAAAGGATCATGAGGCAGCTACTGCAGAAGGCTCTACCTATAAAGAATTAATGACTTTGAAGAAAGGGAATTTAAAACATGGGTGATAAAGACAAGAAAAGGAACAGATGAGAAAATGGAAAGACAGAACCAAAAGTCAGATGAGAGATATGCAGAATATAGAAAAGATATGGTGGAGCTTAAAAAAATGTAACAGACAATCAAGAAATGTAGAGATGCAGTGGAAAGTATCAAAAATAGGTAAGACTTTGGAGAAGAAAGAATCTCAGAGCTGGAAGATAAAGTTTTAGAGTTAACCCAGGTAGTTAAAGAGGCAGAAAAGAAGAGAGAGAATGCACAACTGGTACTTAGAGAACTACAAGACTCCATGAAGCATTCAAATATATGAATAATAGGAATCTCTGAAGGGGAAGAATATTGTCCCAAAGGAATGGAAGCCCTATTGGAGACTATCATAAGTGAAAACTTCCCAAATTTTACTAAAGACCCCAATACACTCCATTCAGATGGGTATCAAACCCTGGGTCATCTCAACCCAAACAGAGCTTCTATAAGACACATTGTAATGGATCTGTCTAAAGTCAAGATGAAAGAAAAAATTCTGCAAGCAGTTAAGACTAAGTGTCAACTGACCTACAGAGGCAGAGCCATAAGGATGACCGCAGATTTTTTCAACTGAAACTTTCTAAGCCAGAAGAGCACAGTCATCCACCTTCAACATTCTTAAACAAAACAATTTTCAGCCCAGAATTCTGTGTCCTATTAAACTAAGCTTTAAATATGATGAAGATATCAAATCATTTGAGGATTTACTAACATTGAGGAAATTTGCCAGACAAGACTAGCTCTACAGGAAATACTTAGAACTATTCTCAACACCGACCATCACAATGGACCACAAGCAAAGTAAACACCCAGAAGATAAAGATCAAAACTTAGCTTACACAATGGTGCAAAACATAAAACTACACAATGGACTTTCACAAAATAAGATGAATAGAACTCCACCACACTTATCAATTCTCTCAAATATCAATGAATTGAATTCATAACTGAAGAGGTACAGGCTGAGTAATTGGATAAAATAGCATAAGCCATCCATATGCCGTCTCTAGGGGACACACCTAGCCTTGAAGGACAAATCAAGACTCAGGGTTAAGGGATGAAAATCAGTATTTCAAGCAAATGGAAATAAAAAGAAAGGAGGGGTTGCAATCTTATTTTCAGATACAAGCAGATTTAAAGCAACTGAAGTTAAGAAAGACAAAGATGGAAAGTTTATAAATCAAAGGACTAATACAACAAGATGACATTTTAATTTTAAATAAATTTGCACCCAACTTAAATACTCCCAGATTTATGAAACAGACCTTTATGGGTCTGAACAATATGATATTCCATAACACCATAATAGCCAGGACTTTAACACCCCTCTGATAGAACTGGACTGATCCTCTACACAGAAACTAAACAAAGATACAACTGACTTAAATGCAACCCTAGAACAAATGGGATTAATAAACATACAGAACACACCATCCCCAAGCTAAATAATATACATTTTTCTCAGGCCATGGTACGTACTCCAAAATCAACCACATCCTAGGATACAAATCAAACTTCAGCAAAATGAAAATAATAGAATTTATACCTTGTATCTTCTCAGACCACAAAGCAGTAACAGTGGAACTCGACTCCAACAAAAATGTTTATACCGACACAAATACATGAGAATTAAATAACCTTATGCTGAATAATAGTTAGGATCAGGTTGGGATAACAGAGGAAATTGCTAAATTCATCAAACATAACAATTTACCAAAACCTGTGGGACACAGCAAAAGAAGTCTTATGAGAGAAATTTATCACATTAGATACCTACATCCAAAAAAACAGAAAGAGAGCACAAGAGCAAACTCACAAACTATCCTATGGAATTGAAAAAATGAAGAACAGTCTAATCCCAAACCCAGCAAAAGAAAAGAAATAAGCAGAATTAAATCCGAGATTAATGAAATTGAATCCAAAGAATTATTCAGAAAATTAACAAAGTGGTTTTTTTTTTTTGAAAAAAAAGTCAATAAAATCTTTGGCAAGATTACATAGAAATGAATCTCTAATGACCTCAATCAGAATAATAAAGGGTAAATAACAACAGATGCCACAGAGATATAAACAATCATCCCTGAGTACTACAAGAAACTCTGTACCCAGAAATTTGACCAAGTAGAGGAGAGGAATCAACACCTGGAATCACACCCTCTTTCTAGACTTAAACCAGATCAAATAGATCTCTTGAACAGACCAATTTTAAGAAATGAAATTGAAGAAAGAATAAAAAATCTCCTAACAAAAAAATACCCTGATTTGGATGGCTTCACACCAGAATTCTATCAAACCTTCAAAGAAGAGCTTATATCCATACTGCATAAATTATTCCAAAAAATTGAGAGGGAAGAAATTTTTCCCAACACATTCTATGAAGCAAACATCCTGCTGATACCAAAACCAGGAAAAGGCAAAAAAGGAGAATTAGAGACCATTTTCACTACTGAATATAGATGCAAAAATTATCAATAAAATCATAGCCACTAGATTATAGCTACACATTAAAAACATCATTCATCATTATCAAGTAGATTTCATCCCAGGGATGCAAGGCTGGTTTATCATACACAAGTCTAAAAATGTAATTCACCATATCAACAGAAGCAAAAACAAAGACCATATGATCCTCTCAATAGATGCAGAAAAAGCATTTGATAAAATTCAGCATCCTTTTCTAATTAAAATACTTAAAAATACAGGCATTGGTGGCACATTTCTGAATCTGATCAAAGCCATCTATGACAAACACACAGCTAATATTATACTGAATGGAATCTAACTGAAAGCTTACCACATAAAACCAGATAAGGTTGTCCTCTATCACCACTACTATTCAACACAGAACTGGAAGTTCTAGCCAATACAATCACATAAGGGAAGGAAATAAAAGGCATCCAAATGGGTGAAGAGGTCAAACTCTTGCTCTTTGCCAATGATATACTCTTATAGAGAACCCCAAAGACTCAACCACAAGACTCCTGGATGTGATCAAAAAACATAACTATGTCTCAGGATATAAAATCAATGTCCACAAATCAGTAGCCAATAATAGCCAAGACTAGAAGCTAATCAAGGACACAATTCCCTTCACGGTAGCTTCAAAAAAAAAAAAAAAAACCTAGAAATATATATAACAAAAGAGGTGAAGGGCCTCTACAAAGAAAATTATGAAATCTAAGAAAAGAAATAGTGGAAGATATTAACAAATGGAAGAACATACCATGCTCATGGCTGGGAAGAATCAACATTGTTGAAATGTCTATACTTCCCAAAGCAATCTACACATTCAATGACATCCCTATTAAAATACCATCATCTTACTTTCAAAATTGGAAAAATTAATTCTTCATTTTGTATGGAACCAGAAGAAACACCATATAGCCAAGGCAATTCTTAGTAATAAAAACTAAGTCAGGGATATCACTCTACCAGATTTTCGGTTATACTGCAAGTCCAGACGGATCAAATAGCATAGTATTAGCGCAAATATAGAAACATTAACATTTGAAACCAAATAGAAAACCATGTGATGAAACTAACATCTTACAGCCACTTAATCTTTGATAAACCAAACAAGAACATACACTGGGGGAAAGAATCCCTATTCAATAAATGGTGCTAGGAGAACTGGATAACCACATGCAAAAGACTGAAACTGGACCTGCACCTCTCACCACTTACAAAAATTGACTCAATATGGGTAAAAGATTTTAATCAAAGGCATGAAACAATGAAATTTCTCCAAGAAAGTGTGGGGAAAACACTTGAAGATATCAGCCTGAGGAAAGATATTACAAAGAAGACTTCTCTGGCAATTGCAATAACAACAAAAATAAACAAACAATAAACTGAAAAACTCTTATACGGTTAAAGAAACAACAACCAAAGCAAATAGACAACCTTCAGAATAAGAGAAGATATTTGCATATTATGAATCAGACAAAAACTTGGTAAGTAGGACCTACAGAGATCTCAAACTAATCAACAAAAAAATAGCCAATAATCCGATATATAACTGAGCAAGAGAGATAAATAGAAACTTCTTTAAAGAAGACAGATGAATGGCTAACAAACATATGAAAAAATGCTCATCATCACTGATCTTCAGAGAAATGCAAATCAAAACTACGCCAAGATACCACCTAACCCTAGTGAAAAAGGCCCACATCATAAAGTCTGAAAGCTGCAAATGCTGGCACAGATGTGGAGGGAAGGGAACACTTTTACACTGCTGATGGGAGTACAAATTAATACAACCTTTTTGGAAGGAAGTATGGAGAATTCTCAAGAACTCAAATTGGACCTCCCATTTGATCCTGCAATCCCATTACTAGACATCTACCCAGACAAAAAAAAAATCCTTCTTTTCATAAGGACGTTATCATACACAAGTCTAAAAATGTAATTCACCATAACAGAAGCAAAAACAAAGACCATATGATCCTCTCAATAGATGCGGAAAAAGCATTTGATAAAATTCAGCATCCTTTTCTAATTAAAATACTTAAAAATACAGGCATTGGTGGCACATTTCTGAATCTGATCAAAGCCATCTATGACAAACACACACTATTCTACTTTCTGTTTATGCAAATTTTACTACTTAAATACTTTGTATTAGTAGAATAATACCATATTTGTCTTTTTTGTTTTTGGTTTATATAACTCAGCATAACATCCCCAAACTTCATTCATGTTAAAGCACTTGACAAGTTTCTTCTTTTTTTAAGACTAAACAGTATCACATTGTAAGTGTATGTCACGTTTAATATATTTATTCATCCAACAATGGACATTTGGTTTGCTACCACCTTGTGGGTATTATGAGTAGTGTTTCTATGAATGTGGGTGTGCAAATATCTCTTTAAGACCTTGCTTTCAACTCTTTTTGGAAATATACCTAGAAGTAGGATTGCTGGAACATAAGGTAAATTATTTTTTTATATTTTTAGAAACATTGTACTATTTTTCACAAATATTGCACTGTTATATGTACATTGTATGCTTTAAATTAATACTTAATTTATTGCAATTATCTAAAATGTGGCTGTACCCTTAACCCATAAAAAATTAAGAGAAATTTGAGAAACAGTTTAGATGATTATATCCAGAATCACTAATGTTCCCAGTAATATAGCAAACACTGTCATGAGATGTCTGTCTTGGAAAGTTAACTGGGAAAGTTACAAGAAACAAAGTTTCGTATCTAAGGGTTGCAGCAACTGACATGCATAACTGGGGGAAATTGTTTATATCTTCTGTTAAAACTTACTATGTCAGCTCAGCAGCTGTAGCTCAGCGGGTTAGAGCGCCAGTCACATACATCAGAGCTGGTGGGTTCGAATCCAGCCTGGCCAGCCAAACAACAATGAAAACTACAGTCTAAATAAATAAATAGCTGGGTGTTGTGGCAGACGCCTGTAGTCCCAGCTACTTGGGAGGCTGAGGCAAGAGAATTATTTGAGCCTAAGAATTTGAGGTTGCTGTGAGCTGCAGCACCATGGCACTCTACCCAGGGTGACATAGCAAGAGTTAGTCTCAAAAAAAAAAAAAAAGTTACTTATGTCAAGATAAATAAATAGATGTGTAGCAAAGTAAAAGAGATTTAAGTATTCTTTATATGATGAGAAGTAGGAGATGTATGTGTGACTATGACCTCTTGCCTTCCAAACTCTCAGCTTAAAATACTTAAGAAATCTGACTTTAAAGGATGAAGAGAGTCCTATGCCTGCTACATTCTAAGCAAAAACTTTCAGAACTGCTTTATTCCTTACTTAGTTGGAAGTCACACTATTGGGAATAAAAAGATCCTAGAAAATGCTTTTTTCTTATTTGGAGTTTCTATTGCAGTTCTGAAATTTCCTCCAGGGATAGAGCTATAAGCTGCAGTCCTTTGGGATCCTCCAGGGAAATTAATCCACTTACTAGAATCTAGGTAAGAGTCTTTAAAGTCCATGTCCAAGGGCAACATGGTTTAAGGGATATGTTGCTGTCCATTATTTTTCCTGCCACAAAGATTATGTGCAGAATAATAAAGCATAATTTGCTAAGATATTATTTATATTGTATGGAGGAAAATAAGCTATGAATAATTATTTGGAAATGTAAGTTTATAAAATGTTTTACTTTTTCCAGTCTTAATTCTAATATTAACATTTCATTAGAATGCTTATTAATAAATCATTAATTTTATTTTTCCAAGTAAGTAACAATAAATATACTTACAGAATTTTATGTACTCATGTATTCAAGCCACAGTCATCATACACTATTGCCTGCTGGACATTGTTCTGAGCCATAAGCAGAAAGAACTAAAAGGCAGCTAAGAAGGTAGAAAAGATGAAAATATACTGAAATTAAAAGAATTCAACAATGTTATGGGAATGAGTTTTCCATGATTGCATAAAATAATGCAGGGTAATAAAGAGCATTTTGTATTATGGCACCTAGTCTGAAGCCTATGGAAAACTACCAAAACTTTTAATGAAGTGTGTGGTACACTCAGATTTTTTTTTTTTTTTGCAGTTTTTTTGGCCAGGGGAGGGCTAGAACCTGCCACCTCCGGCATATGGGTCTGACACCCTACTCCTTTCAGCCACAGGCACCACCCACACTCAGATTTTTTTAAGAATGACTACTTTGGCCCCACTCAGGAGACTTAATTATGTTGAGGCAAATTTGAAGGTAGCAATTATGATATCAAGGGCATTTTAGTAACACAGGTAAGTAGTGATAATCATCTATGGAAACAATATGACAAATGACAAGTATATTTAGGTGACAAAAATGGATACACAGGATGATCATTAAGAATGAATGTTATAATAGAAAGGACAAACTGAGTGTGCTTACACATTTTCCTAATTAGTGAGAAATGGGCACTAATGTTTTGTTTTCATAGTTTTAAACTTCTTATCTGTACCATTGAATTTATGTACCACAAAAGTTATTTTTATTTATAGATCTAATTTATAAACAAGAGTAATTCTCTCAAGAGTAGTATGACAACACCCGTTGAATTTAAAACAATATCTGACACAGTATTGGTAGTTGATAGAAATCCTGTTTTCATTTAGAAGAAAAACTGCTTCTGATTTACCAAAGCAAAAAGTCCTTCCCATGTCTCCTCTCTTATACTTCTCTGTATTATTTGACATCACAGTAGCCAATCCTGGAATTTTTTTCTTTATCGTAGTATCCAAGTGCATAATAGCTACTCAATTATATTCATCTCTCTAACCCACTTCTTTCTTCCTTTCTTTCAAAATGCTGATTTTCTCTTCTTCTTTAATAGGAATCTCATAATTTTACCATGTCTATCAATATATTTTTCCCTTCTCTATTATTTAATGTTAGTAATTTACAAATTTCTATTCTCGATCCTCTAATTTCATTTTGTCTTCTGCTTTCCCCTATGTAATTTCATGTTCTGCTTTCATCATTTCATTTTCTTTTGTCTATAGACAATGGCTCTTGTTTCTAACTTTGAAAATTAATGTATCTTTATAAATGATTTTTGAAAGTGAATGTCCCAAGTACTACTCATGTTAATTACATGGGACCATCAGTAAATGGTTCTTTCTATGCTGGGCCATGTGGAACATAGCTTTGAAATAGATTTTATGACGTGTATTTCCTAAGTTAGGACATCTCTGCTATTCTCTTTGCCTCTGCAGTGCACGCACTAAAATCAACTCAGGAAGCTATTAAAAATAATGCCATTCAAATCCCACACATCCTAATGTAGACAGAAATAATTCTGAATTTTTGTAGCAATTCTAATTTTCTTTCATGGGATATTCAGGGCCATAATTTGTGCAAAGAGAAACTTGCTGCAGAGCATAAGAAACTAGAGTCACAGCAATTTGGGTGTCTCAAATGGACACATCCTCACAAATTTAAAATCAGGTCAGTACTTCAGAAAGAATTTGATTTTTTTCAGACACAGAATTGGGGAAATAGGATGAGAAAGGCATTATGGCCCTCATATAGTTTCTTTTAGGTGCCAAAGGCAAGCAAATGGCTCCATTGACTGACTTTCAGGGTATACCATTGGGTCAAATTCTCCAACTATGAAGACTGCACCATACACCATTCCCTTGACTCAAAAAACCTTCTTCCACCTTCATTCACAGTTGATGATTATATTTTTTAAGGTTAGCTTTTCTTTTAAGATCGATAGCAATCCCTATTTCAACATGGGATTTCCTTTCACAGACAGATGAACAGTGCATGGGTTGTCCACATAATCTGTAGATATAGATGATAGTATTTTGCTTATTTTTTTTATTCCAGATGTCCTCAATTGCACAGTGTTATATGGCAGATATTATAAGTGCCTTGTGTAGTACTGAAAGGGAATTTTAGTAGTTTAACATAGTTTGGTAAAAAAATATTATTCACTATTTAGAAAACAGAATCATGGAATGATAATCTTAGGTCTGGAAAAATACTTTAAAAATTAATAATTTTTATCACATTCCCTGTTTATTCTCTAAACATCTCTATTAAAAAGTTTCATGAATTCAGTGGCACCAGTAGCTCAGTGGGTAGAGCACCGGCCACATACACCCAGGCTGGCGGGTTCAAACCCGGCCAAGGCCTGCTAAACAACAATGACAATTGCAACAAAAAAAATAGCTGGGCATTGTGGTGAGAGCCTATAGTCCCAACTACTTGGGAGGCTGAAGCAAGAGAATCCTGTAAGCATAAGGGTTTGAGGTTGCTGTGAGCTGTGAAGCTATGGCATTCTACCAAGGGCAACAAAGTTGCTGTGAGCTGTGAAGCTATGGCACTCTACCAAGGGCAACAAAGACTCTGTCTCAAAAAAAAAAAAAAAAAAATTTAATGATTTGATTAGGAGGAAATAAACACTGTAAAATGATATGTTAAACAAAGTAAGCCTTTTTATAGTATGTTTCCTTAGTATTAGTACTTCTTTTTTGAGTTGCATAGACAAAAATTAATGCATATTTTATTCAATTATAAATATTTGTTTACTGCATAATAATACATATTTAAAGTGTACATTGTAAATTTTGATACATGCATACAATGAGTAATGATCAAATAATGGTATTTAGTATCTCTGTCATCTCAAGCACTTATCATTTCTTTGTATGAGAAACATTCCAAATCTCTTCTAGTTATTTTGAAATATGCCATTAGTTCTAACACTAGAACTAAAAATCTCTACCTTTATATTTGTAACTATTAACCAACAGATGTCTTTATAACTGCATAGCCTATTCAGCCTCTACTAACTATCATTCTACTCTCTAACACTATGAGATAAACTATTTTAGCTCCCATATATGAGGGAGAACATGTGATATATGCTTTTCTCTCCTTGGCTTATTTTGCTTAACATAATGTCCTACCGTTCTATTCATGTTGCTGGAAATGACAGGATTACATTCTTTTTATGGCTAAGTAGTATTCCCCTGTGTATATATGTGTATACCACACTTTATTCATTCATTTAACTATGAAAATGTAGGTTAATTCTATATCTTTGTTATTGTGAATAGTGCTGCGACAATACTGGGGTGCAGAGAGAAAAGGGGAGCCAAGATGGCAGTGTAGAAGCACTCTGCACACACTGCTCTCACAGAGAGGATGGAAGGTTGCAAGTGGATTTCTACCCCAGATTGATTATGTAAGAGCGAAGATTGTGAATCAAAAGGTGGATGACAGGAGATACATCAAAGTGAAGGAGAATGAGGAAAGGCAACCCAGTCTGTGATTTACAGGTAAACAGGGAAGGTGAGCACACACACAGGGAAGGCACAGAGGGGAGAACCCCAGGGCTCCACACACATTCCCCATGATCATTACCATCTGGCCCATGTGAGAGACCCTCCACTGCAGAGGGCTGCAGAAGTGATTCAGGGATGTATCCATAGACTCTGAAGAGACAATGCTCCAGAGAGAGGGCACTGCGATGTCCCACTGGCTGGTTTGCACACCCTGGAGGCTGCAGCTGGCACCGTTTTAAAACCCTAGACCCATAGCACTGACTCTATCTAGGGATCAGAAATGTTGCTGTCTCCCCATAATCTGTACTAATTGGGGAGAGGGGGTGGAAATGGGGAGGCTGTGCATGTTCATGAGTCCTCTGAGTAGGTGTTTCATGCTCCCACTGCAGCTGAAGGACCTGGGCTGACCGACAATTGCTGCAGCCTATCAGTGCGAGTGGGGTTGTTGAGCCTAAGCCAGTGAAAACTGACAAACACCAGTGCCTATACATCTTAATAGAGCAGCTCTTAAGCTGCCCTGGGCTGATAATCACCCCTGCTGACAGAACTAGTTGGGGCATTCACTCATTCTGCAATGCAGGACCACCAGTGACAACCATAGAGAATGATGAGTCAGGAGAGCAGCACTATTAAATACTCGCAGCACATCTTTCCATCTCAGGCTGGGTCAGTGCTCCAGAGTAGATCACAAGTATATCATTTAGGGACCTCTCTTTCTTTACACTAATGAGGAGAGTTCCCAGCAAAGCAGAAAGGTACACTACAAGTTTATCTGTCTTGAGCTGACAGAAAATATTTCAAATGAGAGAGAACCAGAATAAAAATTCTGGCAATAAAAAACAAGCAGTTTCAACAGCCTTAAGGGATCACAATATCTCTCCAACAATAGACCCAAACCTACAGGAAATTGAAAGTGTCAAAGATGGAATTCAGAATACGAATGGCAAATAAGATGAATGGAATTAAAAACGAAGTTGTAAAGCAACACGAAGAAGCCAAAGAATAAATATTTCAGGAAATGAATTAAAAAGTGAAAATTTTATTAAAGTGAGAGCCAATGTATTTTTTAAAATATGTTAAGAAAACCCACAAGAAAGGGTCGAGCAGGTGGCTCATGCCTATAATCCCAGTACACTGGGAGGATGAAGCAGGTGGATTGTCTGAGCTCACAGGTTCAAGACTAGCCCGTGCCAGATCAAAACTCATCTCTAAAAATAGCCAGGTGTTTTTGTGGATGCCTTTAGTCCCAGCTATGTGGAAAGCTGAGGCAAGAGAATCACTTAAGTCCAGGAGTTTGAGATTGCTATGAGCTGTGAAGCCGTGACACTCTACCGAGGGTGACAAAGTGAGACTCTGTCTCAAAAAAAAAAAAAAAAATCAAGAGATGAAAATGTCATTTAGAAAATTTCAAAATCCAACAAAAACAGGTCAGAGAAGCAGAAGAAAGAATTTCAGAGCTTGAAGACAAAGCTTTAGACTAACTCAGTCAGTTAAAAATGTAGAGGCTAGGGCTTGCTCCTATAATCCTAGCACTCTGGGAGATCGAGACAAGTGGATTGCTTCAGCTCAGGAGTTAGAGACCAGCCAGAGCAAGAGTGAGACCCTCTCTCTCCTAAAAATAGAAAAACTGGCTGGGTTTTGTGGTAGGTGCCTATACTCGCAGCTACTGGGAGGCTGAGGCAGGGGATCACTTGAGCTCAAATTTACTGTGAGCTATGGTGATGCCACAGCACTCTACCCAGGGTGCCAGAGTGAGATTTTGTTTCAAAAATTAAATGCAGAAAAAAGAAGAATGAACAATCACTCAGAGAATTATGGGACTATGTAATGTGAACTATTATAAGAATCATAGGTATCCCTCATGGAGAAGAAAGAAAAGCAAAAAGCATGGAAAACCTATTAAAGGGAATTATTGAGGAAAACTCTCCTAGTTTCCCCAGAGATTCAGATATCCATATACAACATGGCCATTGACACTGGAAAGAGTCATAACAAACAGGACATTCTCAAGACAAATATTAATCAACCTGGCCACAGTTAGAATGCGGGAGAAAATTCTACAAGCTACAAAATGAAGGTAACAATTAACCTAAAGGAGAACATACATCACACTAATAGCAGATTTTCAGCAAAGACTTTACAAGCCAGAAGGGACTGGGACCTCTTTTTCAGTCTTCTTAAACAGAATAACTGCCAACCAACAATATTGTATCCTACAAACTAAGTTTCATGATTGATGGAGAAATAAAGACTTTTCTTTCTTTTTTTTTTTTTTTTTTTTTTGTAGAGACAGAGTCTCACTTTATGGCCCTCGGTAGAGCGCCGTGGCGTCACACGGCTCACAGCAACCTCCAACTCCTGGGCTTAAGCGATTCTCTTGCCTCAGCCTCCCGAGTAGCTGGGACTACAGGCGCCTGCCACAACGCCTGGCTATTTTTTGGTTGCAGTTTGGCCAGGGCTGGGTTTGAACCCACCACCCTCGGTATATGGGGCCGGCACCTTACCAACTGAGCCACAGGCGCCGCCCAGAGAAATAAAGAGTTTTCTAGACAAGTAAACACTAAGTGAATTTGTCACTACTAATCTATCTGCCCTATAGGAAATGCTGAAAACTGATTAAACAAGGAACAGCATAACCGATACCCACTAGTGTAAAACCACCCCATATTTAGAAGTCACAGCTCTAATAAAACAATAGCACAATAGGGGAAACAAACAACAAGGTATAATAAAACATGATGAAGAAAACAATATCCCACATATTAGTTCTACACTAAATGTAAATGATCTGAATGTCCCACTTAAAAGACATAGTCTTGTTGAGTGATGAAAAAACACACCCTCTGTATATATATTGTCTCTAGGAGACATGTTTAACTCATGCAGATTCAAGGTAAAGGGATAAAAATATGTATCTACCAGACAAATAAAAATCAAAAGCAAATAAGTATAGCCATTCTCATACCAGGTAAAATAGACTTTAAAACAACTATGATAAGAAAAGATAAAAACAATCATTTTATAAAGGTAAAGGGAGCAATTCAATAAGAAGACATAATTAGTCCTAAATATATATGTACTTAACACGGGAATGCTCAGATTCATGAAGCAAATTCTAATAGAAGTAACCAAGGAAACAGTAACATTCTAACTCCAACACCACTGACAAAGCTGAACCAGACTTATACAGGATCCTAGAGCAAATGGGCCTAATGGTATTTATAGAACTACTGAATATACATTCTTCTCATCAGCTCATGAGATAGTTTGAAAGGAAGACATGTTGATGATATTTGGGACATCATGGGCAGCATGACAACAGTTCTAATGGCTAGTCCAAAAAGAGAGTTTCAAAATTGCTTTGAATAGTGGTTAAGGTGCTGACATTGGTGCAAAGCTTCCCAAAGGGAGTATTTCAAAGATGACCATAGTGATGTTCATAGTGATGGAGGGGATATAGCACTTTGTCTAGGATGAGCTCATGAACTTAATTGCCAAACCTCTGTGCATGTATATGTGTGTATATATTTATTCAGCTATAAAAATAAATAACTGATACAATGTCTTATGCAGCAACTGGAATGGAACTAGAGACAATTACCCTAAGCAAAGTATCTCAGAAAAAGAAAAACAAACACCCCATGTAGAGTCTAATACCTAGGAGATAAACACGGGTATACATTAGCACAAAAAGATGTAAAGGACACTGGAAAACAAGAAGAGGGAAAAGTGGGTGGAGGTAAAGACTAAAAACTTACTTCTTGGGTATAGTGAACTGGGTTCAGGTGTTGGGCACACTAAAAGCCCTGTTAAGCTTCACACAAAGTATTCATGTAATAAAAATGTTTTGCTGCCTTAAAGTTTGATATGAAATAACAACAACAACAAAAACCCAGGGTGCCAGTATCCCTTTAATATATTGATTCCCTTTCCTTTGGATATATATAATGCCCAGCAATGAGTTTGCTCAATTATATTTTTAGCTTCTGAGAGATTTATATACAATTTTCCATAATGGGTGTACTAATTTTACAATCCTACCTATAGTAGCTGAGAATTGCCATTTCTCTACATCTCTTCCAGCATTTTGTTATTTTTTTGTCTTTTTGATAATAGCTATTCTGAGGTTAAATGATATCTCCTTCTGGTTTTGATTTGGATTTTGCTGATGATTAGTGATGTTAAGCATTTTTCATTGTATTTGCCATTGTTATGTCTTCTTTTGAGAAATGTTTATTCAGATCCTTTGACCACTTTTTAAAGGGATTATTTGTGGGGGTTTTTTGCCCTTGCTTTTTTTGAGTTCCTAAATCATCATTTTTTGTTAAAGACAGCTAGTGTCCTACCTAATAGTGCTCTAGCAATTGGTTCTGCATTTATTTTGTGATTCAAAATGCTATAATTAGAAAATACACTATAATACTCTTTGAGCTGCAAATGTAATGTAGCCACAGCAATTCCTTGTCTTTCGGTTTCAAAAGGCTATGTCAGCCCCATTGCCCCAAATGCTGTTTTTCTTTCTTTAATATTCTCTTTAGTTTTCAACTAGACTTGCCTAATGTTTAT
Source organism: Nycticebus coucang (assembly GCF_027406575.1). Taxonomy (NCBI): domain Eukaryota; kingdom Metazoa; phylum Chordata; class Mammalia; order Primates; family Lorisidae; genus Nycticebus; species Nycticebus coucang. The sequence goes on from NC_069786.1 coordinate 81,500,593, forward strand.
AAAACTTTTCAATTCCAGCATTTGGTTATATTTATCCAATCAACTTTTTGTGTGCTTTGCCTTGTTTCCAATCTGATTACCTTCTTTTTTCTTTCATTAAGTCTTTTCTTTTTGTATTTCATTAGAAAACCTTTATGTAGCATTAAATAAATTGTGTATACCACTGCATCTCTGCACCAGCCACTGTTCTAAGTGCTGTTATAATTAACATATTTAAACTTAATATCAATTCTATAAAGATGCTATCATTATTATTCTATTTAAAAAATAGGGAAACCCAGGCCAAAATAAGTTAGGTAAATCATCCCAATTTTCTCCAGCTGGTAGGTGTCAGAGCCTGAATTCAAGTCTAGGTAGCCTGATTCTAGGGTTTAGTCATAACCATCATGCTTGGTACCCCTCTCTTTGCTACATTTAGACGTCCATTATTTTTGCTATACTCTAAAGTCAGTGGGGACTAGATTGAGTGAGTAGGAGCTAACTAATGCAGTTACTTGTTTTCTGGCCAAAAATTGCTTACTGACAGTGCTGTTTGAGCTCTTTGCTTTTTTGTTCATCAGTGGACTCCTTCAGAACCATTTTTGTATATATGTTTCTTATGGCAAGATTTTCAGTTAGGATTTTCCTGTTTATCAATGTTTACTTGGTCTGCTCTGCTCCTCACAGTCAGCCATTGATTTTGATGCACAATTCCATAAATTATTGTGATGTTTTTGCCAGTTCTGCTCACTACTTCTTGCCCAGACCTCTCTTCCTCCTTGTCACTTTTTCTCCCCTCAGTACACTGTCATTTTCTTCCTGGCATTATCCCCATAAACTTTGACTGACATGTCTCTGATTTATTTCACTTCCATTCTTGCCAATTTTAACAAGAAATGTAATGTTTGCCCATGGCACTAATTCAAGCTCTGACATTCTTGTGGTGGCACATGAAAACACACAATAGCAATAATGAACACCACTCCACAAGACACTGCACATAGTGACATTGACACAGATGTAAGACACTGATATGCAAAGGTTATGAAATCTCACTGCGCTGTTTGTACAGTGCTGGCAATGTAAGCACACAGTGACAAGTCTGTGAACTTAATTGTCAGATCTTGTATATACCACATTTCTTTACCTACTCAGATCTTGATGGGTACTTAGGTTCATTCCCCATCTTTGAAACTGAATTGTCCTGTAAAAAAGTTTGAACGCAAAAAGTTTTTTAGAATAGGATATAGCTACTACATATATTTAATGAATGTTAGCATTTGCCACATTTATTAAAAAAAAGATTTTGTAAGGAAATACATGTCAGAGACATAGTTGAAGTATTCTTTTTATCCTTTCCTAATATTTTCCTCATTTTCCAAGAGATCAGCATCATTCTTGATCAAAGGCTTTTGTTTTTCCTATTTAACTATGCATTTGATAATTTTGCATATTTTTGTTTTTATAAGTTCTTCTTTAAAGCAAAGTGTAACTTTCTTTTTAACCCATCACTATATTTTTAGTATTTTTATGTTGCTAGTTAATACATGGAGTTAATTATTAATATTTCATAGTATTTTATTGTTACGTTGTTTTTAATTATTGTGCTGGAAATAAAATATCAGTACTATTAGAGAATATCATGGTGCTTGTATTCATGTCACCAGATACAAGAGTTTCTTTATGACATGTTCATAGCAATTAAAGTGCTGTATTGTACAGTGTGTACATTTATTATTTTATTAGGTATTTCATAGCTCTCAAGAGTGATTACTGTAATTTACATTCTATTTATTAGATTCGTGTATGATTTGTGTATCACTATTTGTGTATCAGATTTCCCTTTTCTCCACATCTATTCCTATTCTTAGAGCCACATGTTTAAGTTGTCTTCAATATACAAATGATATAAATAACCTTATTTTGTTTTACTTTATATTTTTCTTATTCCTTATAAGTTAGAGTATCTCATATTTTTGTAGTCATGGCTTTCCCACAAATTTGGCCCACATTTCATTGTTTTCTTCTTCCTTTCTGGTAATTTTCTTATCAATTCACATAAGTAATCTGGGTGCTAAATCTTGCATTAGTGTGTTGGTTATTCATGATTATACTATGTTGGCTTCTATTTGGTATTCAATTCGTATTATAGCATCTTACGTGGTAGAGGAACAGGATATTACGCCATGCAAGTACTCTTAGCAATTTGCTTCCTAAGGTTGAAGAAGGAAAAGGATTCTCTGTCCTCTTTATTTTATACATTATTGAAAATTTACATTATAGACACTGCAAAATGTTAAAAGTTTTGTGATATTAAGAACAAATTAATATCCTCTTTGGGAGCACTATGTCAAATCATGTTGACATACACTAAGACGGGTTCAGAAGAAAATTTATTGTTTTAAATGCACTATTTACAAAATAGTTAATTGTATTTTTAAGTTAAACAAGCATTTAATTTGAAAATTTAGAGTAAAGTCTTTTTGATGAAATGGCTTACTTTCTATTAAGTAGATACCCAGCAGTGGGACTGCTGGATTGCATGGTAAATCTACATTGATTTCTTTAAGGAATCTCCATAATGTTTTCCATCAAGGCTACACTAATCTATAGTCCTACCAACAGTGTATAAATGTAGACATCTATGCTGGCATCTGTTGTTTTTGTTCTTTTAATAATGATAATACACAGGTGTAAGGTGGTATCTTATTATGGTTTTAATTGGAATTTCTCTGATTAGTAATGTTGAGCATTTTTTCATATTTTTCATATTTCTTTCCCATTTGTCTACCTTTGAGAAACTTCCTGTCTTCTTCCCACGTTTAAATGATATTATTTTTGTATGTACAATATAGGATGTTGAACAATAATATATAATGATAAAATATGACTAAGGGATATACAATCAAGTTACATAAAAATTATGAAAGTAAACACTACTACTGATAGCTGAAGGAATAGCGAGTCTAGGATGGTGCTAGGAAAGACAAAATACTGCTGTGTTCAATTTTAACCTTTCTGTTAAAATTTTAAAACTATGTACACAAATCATTGCACATGTATTTTGTTAACATTCAGAGTTAATAAGTATAGAAAATAGAAATATCATAACATGAAGTGAAAAGTAGATTAAAAAGTCCAGTGTTTTAAAATGAATACCTGGTAAATAAATACAGATATGTAAAATTGCTTTACATTATAAATATTATCTCTGATCAACTGCATTATAAGTAATCAATGTGCAGTCATTTTCAGAGGAAAAAACTAGTGTTGCTTAAAAATATTAAAAATAGTTAATGTGTTCTTGCTGGTTCCTAGACACACAGCTTTTAAAAATTCTTATATAAATTTTTTAGTTTTTATTTATAGAAACAATATGCCCATACTATAGATAAATGAGACCTATACAGTTGTAAACACTGTATTCCTAACATGTGTGTGAAAATAAAATAACCTTAAGGACACACAATGGACATCAGTGTTATGAGGTTGAGCATGTTAGCCACAGAAAGCGACAAAGTATTATTACATTGCTATCTGTGATTAGTGCAAGGCCTATACTCCTTACCTCTAGGAAAAACCCACCGTAAAAAATGTTCAGGAGTTATGTCTGTTTTGCTTATCATTATGCCCCCAGGAACTGTGAACTAAAGTATGTTAGGTCTATAATAAACATTTATTGAAGACTTAACTCATTTGTTTAGGTAAATATGTTGTTCCCAACTTGTTTAGAAAAAACTTCCCTATTTTAATATTATAAAAATATTCATCATGGGCTTGGTGCCTGTGGCTCAAGCAGCTAAGGCACCAGCCACATACACCTGAGCTGGTGGGTTCAAATCCAGCCCGGGCCCCCCAAACAATGACGGCTGCAACCAAAAAATAGCTGGGCATTGTGGCAGGTGCCTGTAGTCCCAGCTACTTGGGAGGCGGAGGCAGGAGAATCGCTTGAGCCCAGGAGTTGGAGGTTGCTGTGAGTTGTGATGCCACTGGCACTCTACCCAGGGTGACAGCTTGAGTCTCTGTCTCAAAAAAAAAAATAAAATTAAATTAAAAAATATTCATCATGTCTGATGTTTAAATCTTTAACACTTTGAGTTGATTTGGGGGCATGATACATGTATGTTCTATGAGTCCCATGGGTATCCAGCCATCTTAACACCGTGTGTTTTTCAGAGTTTATCCATTCCCCATTGTGGATTCTTGTCGTCTTGTCAAAAATCGCCTAACTGCATATATAAAGTTTACCTCTAGGCGCTCTAATCTGTTTCATTAGTCTGTCTTTATGCCATGTTTATAATGTTGTAATTATTTTAGCTTTGTAGTATGTTTTGAAATCATGAAGCATGATGCTTCCAGTTTCATTTGGTTTTCTCAAAATTACTATGGCTGAATAGGATCCTTTGTGATTCATGTGACTTTTAGAATTTTTTTCAATTTCTGTAAAAAATACCATGGAGATCTTTCTAGGTATTACTTTGAATTTGTAGGACATTGTGGTACTTACGGAAATTTTAACAATATTAAATTTTTTGATTCATGAACATAAATGAATTTCCATTATTTTGTGTCTCCTTTATTTTGTCAATTATTTATAGTTTTCCTGGTACAATTCTTTCATCTTGCTGAATTTCCTAAGTATTTTATTCCTTTTGATGTTGTAGTAAATGTAATTATTTTAAATTTCCTTTGAATATATTTTATTGTCAATGCATAGACATGTAACTGATTTTTATATCTTGATTTTATACTTTATGAACCTAGTTTTAATTCTAACAGTTTATTTATAGATTTTTTGACAAAGAAGATGATGTCATCTATAAACAGGTAATTTTACTTTCCTTTCTGATTTGAAAGTCTTTTATTTATTTGTTTGCTTATTTATTCATTTTTTTTGCCTAGTAGCTCTAACTCTTCTGTTATAATGTTGAATATAATATAATGTAAGAGTGAACATTTTGGTTTTGCTCCTGATCTTAGAGAAAAGACTTTCAGTTTTTCACAGTTGAGTATATTATCTTCGGGATTTTATATGTGACTTGTATTACATGGAGGCAAATTTCCTCTATACGTAGTTTATTGAGAGTTTCTTTTTTTAATCACTAAAGTCTATTGAATTCTGTCAATGGGTTGTCTGTATTTAGTGAAATGATTGTGTGATTTTTAGCTTTAATTTACTAATGTGCTGTATCCAACTGTAAAACTCCCAGAAGAAATCTTAGGGGACATGCTTCATGTCCTTAGTCTTGACAGTGGTATCTAGGATATGACACCAAAATCACCAGCAACAAAAACAAATTAGACAAGTGATAATATATCAAACCAAAAACTTTTACTCAGAAAAGGAAACAAGAGAGTGAAAAGGCAAGCTATGGATTGGGGGGTAATATTTACAAACAATGTCTGGTAAGAGATTAATATTTACAATATACACAAAATACCTAAAACTCAAGGGCAAAAAATCAAAATAACCTGATTTTTAAAGAGCTAAGGGTTTGCATAGATATATCCTCAAAGACATACAAATGGCTAACATGTACAGGAAAAGTTGCAGTAATCATTAGGGAAATGCAAATCAAAACCAAGTGAGATTTCTCCTCACAAATGTCAGGATGAGTACTGTCAAGAAACCTAAAGATAAAAAGTATTAATGAGGATGTGGAGAAATTCAAACTCTTATACATTGTTGGAAATGTCAAATAGCATAGTTGCTATACAAAATAAACAAACAAACAGTACAGAGTTTCCTTATACACACACACACACACACACACATATAAATAGATCTCATGCTAAGTGCTTCTATCACAAAAAAAAAGGGGAGAAAGAGACACAAGGAAACTTTCGTAGCTGATGAATGTCTATGACCTTGATTGTGGTAATGGTTTCATGAAGTATGCATGTATCTTAACACACCAAATTACATACATTAGATGTGGTTAGCTTTTTTTACATGAATTGTACCTTTCTAAAACTGTTAAATTTTTTCCTGTTTTATTTTATAATTATATATTTATTCATTTTACATTAACACTTTAATAAATCTAGAATTTGATTTTTGTGTGGCATTTGAGAAATATGTAAGTTCTGCTTTTTTCCAAATACATAACCAGTAATCATAGCACTAGGTTTTGAGTGACCACAATATTTCTACAGATTTCAAATGGAAGTTTTATGTATGGTAAAATGGCATGCTGAATTATTTTTGGTTAAAACATTATTCTCTTGCCTTTCTAGTGCCAGTATCATAAAAGTTAAACATGGTAGTTTTATATGCTCTAGGTCATTTCTACTTTTCTCTTATTTTATTCTAAATAACTATTTAAATATTAATAAACAATGTTTGGTGTCACAACTTAGCTATATAGAAACACATAGAATAAAAAATTAAAGACTTTTATTTGAATTTTGCTTTTTATACCACTTTTACTTATAGAATGCTTTCTGTTCCATATTCTATTTTATCCAATAAGCATATGGATATGTTACTGGTATTACTTTCACTAGATTTTCATAGTATGTCTCATCCTTTTCTTTATCTACTCTTTTGCACCGTATTATTTTGGGTAGATTATAAAGAGCATGCACTTACATTTAATTTCTTTTAATAATGAGCACCTTTGTCTTTTAAAGAAATGATATGATCTAAGTGATAACATATCACAATTTAATAATAAATACTTTAGTACATTACCTTAACCTACATCACATTCTATAATGTAAGAAAATCACCATACTATGTTTATGAAGAATCATGACATCCCATATCCCAGCCCTTCTTTTCTTAATATTTCCAAGAAAATTGACAGCTAATCAGAGATTTCATCTTCAATTTCTTTCTCAGCATTCTTGAATGAGTGTCACCCAGGCCAAGAGATTTACATTTATATAGAGCAATTAAATGCTCTCTAAAAATATCCTTTCTTAAAATCCTCTCTCCTGTCATACCACTTTTGCCAATGTTAAGTCAAGCTTTTATTGTCTGGGTGGCCATCTACCTTGCCAGGAAAGGCAGAAAACTTGAATAATTCTTTTCTGATTTGTTAGCAATACGGTATTATCTTAAAGCAAACTGGGTATTGTTTTAAATATTTTTGTCTTATAATAATAGATATAAATTAAAAGACAATTTTATGGTAATTTAACACTTTTTCACAAGAATCATCAACAACATATGATGTTGGTTTTGCTTTATAAATTTATTTTTATAGCTTTGTGCAATTTGTTATTATAACCTTTGATTATTGTGCTCTCTATTCCATCTTTTCTATATTTTATTTCAATAACTGACTGAATACTCTTACTATTTCCTTTCCTCTTTGGATGATTTATGGCCACATAATCAGAATTTTATTTCAGAAGGCAATTAATTATCATTAATGTTTTTCCTGTTAATCAATCCTATGTTGCCCTGTAAGAGCATAAACTTCAATACATGTTTTATTGTTATTTATCACTTATGATTTAGATTCAAAACTTTCCTTTTGCAGACTGTATATTTGACTAAGCCCAAGTAGCAACGTAGAAAATAACAAATTTTAAGAGTGCAGATTGAGTTTCTTTCAGATTTTCTGTTATTTCAACTTCTCTGCCAGTCACTTGTTGGCTGGGATTAAATACAGAATAACCATCCCTCTAATCATTTTCCCTAGCTTCTAAGAGACTAAATTGACTCTAAGGCAAGCCAAATATTTACCAGACCCAGTTTTGAATAGAATAAGTTTTGTGGAGAGTTTGGAAAGATTAAATCCCTCTTTTATTATATTATCAGTTCCTTAAACTCTGTGAGCTTCTGCTTCCTTATCTACATGGAGGTAGTCGTAATTTTTCTTGCTTATCCATTTTCAACTTTTCCATAGAACAAATGAACCAAAGTATGTTTTAATATTTTGAAAATCTTAAAAAATGCTTTACACTTATGCTAAGGATTTTATTTTATAGAAGCATTTTGAAAATGGTTTCACTTATTTAAGCCACAAATCATGCAGGATCAGTGCTCTTTTAATTTCTTTTATGATGTGGAACACGCCTTCATTGGTAGTTTATCAAATAAATAATTTACTTTAACATCTATTACATAACTATTCATACATAAATGCACTGATAATAAATACATAACCGATGAGTACATTAAATTAACCTAAGTGATTCAGGGGTCCTCAAACTTTTTAAACAGGGGGCCAGTTCGCTGTCCCTCAGACCGTTGGAGGGCAGGACTATAGTTTAAAAAAACAAACTATGAACAAATTCCTATGCACACTGCACATATCTTATTTTGAAGTAAAAAAGCAAAATGGGAACAAATACAACCACACTGCCTCACGTGGCCCATGGGCCATAGTTTGAGGACCGCTGGAAACACTAAAAGTCCCCAAAGATGTCCATTTCCTCATACCTAGAACCTGTGAATATATTAGGTTCACGGCAGAGGAAAATTAAGGTTAAAATGTTATTAAGGTTGCCGAGCTGCTAATACTTATATAGGTAGATGACTCTGAATTACCCAGGTGAACCAATGCAATAACAAGCATTTCTTTTTTTTTCTTTTTTTTTTTTTTTTTTTTGCAGTTTTGGCCAGGGCTGGGTTTGAACCTGTGACCTCTGGCATATGGGGCTGGCGCCCTACTCCTTTGAGCTACAGACATGGCTCTTTTTTTTTTCAGAGACAGAGTCTCACTTTGTTGCCCTCGGTAAGAGTGCCGTGGCATCACAGCTCATAGCAACCTCCAGCGCTTGGGCTTAGGCAATTCTCTTGCCTCAGCCTCCCGAGTTTTTGTTGCAGTTTGGCCGGGGTAGGTTTGAACCCGCCATCCTCAGTATGTGGACCAGCGCCCTCCACACTGAGCCACAGGCGCCAGCCCCATAACAAGCATCTTAAAAGTAGAAAAGGGAGGTAGATGTCCAAGTCTAAGTCAGAGGTGTGATATGTAAACTTAATCTACTATTGCCACCTGGAGCAAGCTGGTGGTATGAGGAAGAAAGCCATAAATCAGGGAACCTGGGTAGTCTCAGAGGTCGATAGAAGCCAGGAGTATGAAGACTTCTCTGGAACCTCCAGTAGGAACACAGCCCTGACACCACTTTTGTTTTAGCCTAATGAGGGCCATTCAGATTTCTGATGACCCAAACTATATGTTTGTGCTGTTTTATGCCATCACTTCTGTGGTATTTTTACTTCAGTACTCATAAAAAATTGATGCAACCAGTTATAATTTTGTGTTATTAGTACCACTACAAAAAACTTCCTCTGAATAAAATCACTGCTGACAACTTCATAAATTGGGCAATATGGTCATGGGCTCAGGGAAACAAATGTCTTTCACTGTGGTACTGCACGTTTTGGTAAAATGACCAAACGATAAAAAGGCACAATAATTGCTTTATGTCTTTATAAGACATATTTATAAATTTATAAATACTTGACTTATGTACAACTTGAACTTATTAATGAGGGCTATTACAGGTAATAGGCAAATGTAGCTGTTTCAATCTACATTCAGATTCAACTTAAGAACAATCCTACAGAATCTATTCCATTCATAACCCAGGGAATATCTGTACTCAAGATGATTTCCTCTTAGGGAAGTCTCTTTCTAAATGACATGAAGCACTCTAGAGTTTACAGAAATTAGTGAACATTCAAAATTCGAGCAGTGGTCAGACAGGGGCTCACATGTGTAACCCCGGCACTTTGGGAGGCTAAGAGGAGAGAATCACTTGCACTTGAGAGTGTTAAACAAGTCTGGACAACATAAAAACCCTGACTTTACCAAAAAAAAAAAAAGCTGGGCAAGGTGGCCTAAGGCTGTCGTGACTGTTTCTCCATTCTCAGGAGACTGAGTTATGGTATGTCACTACACTCCATCCTGGTCAAAAGAGTGAGAAGCTGTCTTAAAAGAAAAAAAGTTGAATATTGAAATAAGATAATTCAAAATGACTCTTTGTTTTCATTAGATGAATCTCTAAAGCACCTTTCTCATGAATAAGACTAATTGAAAAAGATCAAATAGATGAACTAATAAAATGTAAATAACATAAAAATATTGATATTACAAAATTACATGCATAAACCCTTCCACAGTCATACATACACCCCACATATACCTCAAAGATCAGTTGAGTGGTTTCGTGAAAAAAACAGTTGGCTGTATATCACATTGAAAAAAGAATTGACAAGGTGTATACGTTCATAAAAATCAGATAGGTTATCTTGAAAAAAAACCAGAAAATATGGGTTTTTGATTTACTTGTTTTTTTGTTTGTTTGGGGGGTTTTACTGAGATAGAGTCTCACTCTGTCACCCTGGGTAGGGTGCTATGGTGTCATAGTTCACAGCAACTTCAAACTCTCGGGCTCAAGCAATTCTCTTGCCTCAGCCTCCCGAGTAGCTGGAACTACAGGCGCCTGCCACCACACCGGCTATTTTTAGAGGGGAGGTCTCACTCTGGCTGAGGCTAGTCTCAAACCAGTGAGGTAAGGCAATCCACCCATCTCGGCCTCCCAAGGGCTAGGATTATAGGCGTGAGTTACTGTGCCCTGCCTCAGAAAATACATATTTTTAGAAGAAAATATTTTAGTCATTTTATCAATCTATAGTTTGTTATTTCTGGTATGTCCTTAAGATAATCTCTCCAGCTATAGTGATATTTTTACAGTTTTCAATATTTACAAGTCATTTAAATTGCTTGATGCATTTTGTGCAAATTGATTAATATTATTTCCCTCAATGGAAGTAGGGTTCATTAGTGTTTGTCTTCTTTATTTTATTTCTAGAGCTCAGGATTTATGGTAGGGTAAGCACCCATGAATATTTGTTTAATAGACATTTAGTTTAGAATGAGTTCTTAATATCTGAGGTTGTTTTCATTTTCTGAATGTTCTGGATAGACAAATTTCTGTCTTTCGAAAAACATCAGACTAAGCTTGTTCTATGCCAAGTGACAAAGAAGCTGAAAACTAATATTCTGTAGTTTCTCCTGGATGATGTCCAGGAAATACATGTCAATCATTAGAAGGGAAAAGATCCATATTTAAACTCCAAATTAGAGACTTCAAAATAAATTACTGGCTTTCCGAGGTTGTCATCTGAGGTACAGATATCTGAGATTCCTGAGACTGTTATGGCGTTAGGAAAAAGTTTTACTTCTGGTATCTTCTATTAAAAATAAAGAAAGAAAAAAGGAAATTACTATTTTAGGATTTGCACTAGGATTTAAAAAAACTATACCACCTGTAGAATAAAATAATAATTTAAATTGATAAAAATAATTGAGGGTATTTGATTTTTAAAGTATCATCAAAGGTATTATAAATAAATTAGAACTAAAAATTATGAACCAATATAGTCGCTTTTCAACTGGATTTCATAAATGCTTCTGTTTTTACCATATAGCATTAAATAAATCCTTCTACATGCCTACACATATTAGCCTGTATATAGGAAAAGAAATGATAAAACAGCATTCCTACAGAGTGTGATTATACAATAGGTTTTCATTTTGAAGCCTAATTACCAAAACAAAGGCTTTTCTAAATTCAAGGCAATCAATTAAGAGGCAGAAGAAATCAGAAGAACAAAATAATCTAGATATATAAAAAAGAAAGAAATTATAAATACCAACTTAGTACCAAAGTGTGTTCTCCTCTGATACAATATTTAACTAGGACCTAAATAGTGTTTACTAATGTCAAAATAACCAGGGGGAATAGTTCAAGAAAATAAAAATCCTAATTCTGCCAAGTAATACCACCACTTGGGTGCATTTTATACAACTCACCTTCTTGCCCAATGTCTTATAAACAAATATGCAACTTCTTTTACCAAATTTAGATCCAATTGTAATTGGTAAGTGTACATAAAAAATATATGGATAAATATAGTAAAATAATAACAGAATACATATGAGAATCAAAAGGAAGTACTATATGTGTGTTTGTCAGATAAGAATTAGAAAATTGCCATTCAAAATGTAACAAAAATCAAAATATGTGCATAGAAAAATATGAGTACTTTATGAGCTCTATGTGCTTATTTTTAAATAAAATAAAATGTATCTTTTACTTTTGAAGAAATTATGGGAGGTTTTACTCTACCACTAGGGAAGATAAATCTGAAATGGGAGATCAAGTGATGTTGATGTTTGCTCTTGTCATAATCACTTAGAGCATGTTACAATGTTCAGGTCTCCTCTTAGTTCTGCTGCTAAATAGGCTTGCAGATTGAGTATATTACCCAGTGGCCTTGTGGGTGAGATGAGGACATTCTAAAGCATATACATTTTTTTTTTTTTTTTTTGTAGAGACAGAGTCTCACTTTATGGCCCTCGGTAGAATGCCATGGCCTCACACAGCTCACAGCAACCTCCAACTCCTGGGCTTAAGCGATTCTCTTGCCTCAGCCTCCTGAGTAGCTGGGACTACAGGCGCCCACCACAACGCCCGGCTATTTTTTGGTTGCAGTTCGGCCAGGGCTGGGTTTGAACCCGTCACAATTACAACATATGTAAAATAGAAAGACACTTTATTAGTTAAATGTGACTTGTTCAAAATTGAATAACACCAATTCCCTAAACAATAAACATTTTATCATTAAATCATGAAGATATTACTTTTTTAGATAGAAGGAATCTTAAAACAAAACAAAACCACCATACACGTGAATTTATTTCAAGAAGAAGTCTTAGTAGCACCGGAGTAAAATTTATTCATGTAAAATATTTTTATATCTACTAGCCATAAAAGTTGAATGTTGGTTTTTAATAACTTTTCTGTTAAATACAAAATGAGCTATTGCTTTTGTTGATTTATGAAATATCTATAGGGAAAAAATAAAAACACTAAGTTTTCCAATTCTAAAAGCCATAACAAATATTTCAATATGAAATAAGTTTTTCTATAAAAGTGAAATAAAATAATAGTATCTTTTTTATATCTCTAGAGCAATAAACTTTACTCAGGCGCCATTGGCCTAAACTCACTCTGAGAATTACTTCATTGTTCAAGACCAACATTTTGCTACTTAACTGTCATGACTTTGAAGGTTTTTGTTATTCAAATATAAAATACTTTTTTTAATAATGGACTTTGGCAGTTGATTCATAATTTCACATTGTTTCATGCCAATTCCATTTTAGTATGTGAAAATTGTTACTCTCATCTCTACCTCTCTTGGGATTTTAAACTTGCTATATCATATTGTAGTCCATTTTTAGAAAATATACTCTGTTTAAGTTTATGGTTCATTGCATTTCACAAAGAAATAAAACTAGAAGTTATAAACAACAGGAAGTAAAAACTTTTGTTTCTGCTTTTTGTTATAGTCTGGATCATTCTCTCACACATAGAATTCTAATATACAAGGAACTTATTGGTTAGTAGTGATTAAGAATATTTTGAAAACAATACAATGAGTATTATTGTACTTTACATTTTTTTATTTGTATTAATTTTATGTATGCAAGTTGTCTGTAAACTCTGGGGCTAGGTAAACATACCTAATAATTACTTAGGAGAAATCTGTGGGCATATATGTTTGTATACTTTCTTCATGGAGTCCTTAGCTTCTAACATTAAGAAAAATATAGTTTCTAAGAGTTAAAAAATGGTTTTAAACTATTAATGAAGGCTGCCTTTGTCTACTAGAGCTGGGTGGCTTAAACAACAGAGCTTTATTTTGTCCATAGCACTGAAGGCTAAAATATAAGATCAAGATCAGGGCTGGTTTGTGGTGAAGTTTCTTTTTGACTTATAGACGGTGACCTCACTCTGTTCTACACGACCCCTTTGTTCACTCACTGAGCTTACTGAGCAGGAGATCTGATGTCTCTTCTTTTTAGGAGAACACTAGCTCTACTGGATTAAGGCACCACAAGTATTAGTTCATTTAACCTGGATGCCTTAGTAAAGTCCTTATCTCCAAATACAGTATCATTGGGGGGTAAAGCTACAATACGAATTTTGGGGTAAGGTACAATTCAGTCCATAACAATGGCATTTGTTTTCCCTTGTACATGTGTTTAACACATATTGTCTAACAATGTACTTTGAGCCAGGCATGTTGTTGACTTCTGGGCTACTATGTTAAGAGCACCGTCAAAGGTCATCTCAAATGGAACTTATGATATAGCCAGGAAGACACATCTTGAATGTGAAGAAGGTTGTTAAAGGAGGCAAATAGTAAAATATAAATATATAAATAGAGCCCTAACTTAGCACTTTGACTACCACACTACAAAAAAATGTTTTTTTCCTTGGGGTCATAGTATTTTGTTAGGTCAATATAGACCAAGAGACATGTGAATTATGTATGCTTCATGTGGCCCCAGGCTCAAAACTAGTGTAAGTTAAATACAACTCACATGGCAGTTAATGTGTTAAAATGAGTTAATGCTAATGACATCCCTGCTTTCATAAAATATCAGTCTAGAGGAGAAAAAATGCTTCTTGTACATTATTTCAAAAATTTTCAGTGCACATGATAAATGGATATTTTTCTCCTTGGTTATAATGATCATTTTTTAAAGTTCTTTACTAAATCATAACTGTGTACATTAATGTATTTATGGGGTACAATGTGCTGATTTGATCTACAGTGTGAAATGCTTACATCTAACTGATTAACAAAACTGTCTCCTTGCTTATTTGTTGTGGCAAAAACATTCCTACTCTATTCTTAATAGTATAGAAATGTATCATTGCATTATGCACACTGGGTTAGATTCCCCCCAAAACCCTCCCTCCTCCCTGCCTCCTCACTACTCTTCCCTCTCTTTCATCTTCCCTCCTTCTTTCTGGACTATAGTTATGTTTTCCCATTCCTATGAATGTGGAGGTAATTATATACTGATTTCAGGGTAGTATTAAATACATTGGATACTTTTTTTCTATTCTTGAGATACTTTACTAAGAAGAATATGTTCCAGCTCCATCCAGGTAAACATAAAAGATGTAAAGTCTCAACCTTTTTTATGGCTGCATATTATTCCATGGTATATGTAAACCACAATTTGTTAATCCACTCATGGGTCGATGGGCACTTTTGGGTTGCTTTCATGACTTGGCAATTATGAACTGGTACATATTCATAACGTACAGATGGCTTTGTGTAAAATGATTTTTGATCATCAGAGTAAATCCCTAGTAGGGGGATTGCAGGATCAAATGGTATGTCTACTTTTAGTTCCTTGAGTATTCTCCAAAATTCTTTCCAAAAAGGATGTATTAGATTGCATTCCCACCAGTAGTGTACAAATGTTCCCTTCTCTCCACATCCATGCCAACATCTGTAGTTTTGGGATTTTGTTATGTGGGCTAATCTTACTGGAGTTAGATGATATATCAAAGTGGTTTTGATTTGCATTTCTCTGATGATTAAATAGGATGAGCATTTTTTTTTTTCATGTGTTTGTAAGCCATTTGCCTGTCTTCTTCAGAGAAGTTTCTGTTCAAGTCTCTTGCCCACATAGAAATGAGGTTTTGGGTTTTTTTTCTTATTGATTAGTTTTAGCTCTCTGTAGATTCTAGTTATCAGACTTTTGTCAGAAGCATAACCTGCAAATATCTTTTCCCATTCTGAAAGCTGTCTGTTTGCTTTATTTACTGTGCATAATGATGATTTTAATGGACTGATGAAACATGTAAATATGTATCAAGATTTTAGTCTATAAAAACTAATATTTGCTTATGTGTGCAAGGATTTTTAAATCACATTATATTCTTTGATTAGCATAGACTATTATGAGGTAATTAAAGAAGCTGCTCTCCAAAAGAGGTATGTTCACTTAAATAAAAGTTTAACTTAGCATAATTAAGTGATTTGACAAAAATAAGTGGTGTTAATTTAAATATTGATTGATTGTTTAACATTTCAGTTCTATATTACTTCATGCTGATTCTCTCAGTTGAATTTTTTCTCAGTACTAACAGAAAAATTACTAATTTGTATGTTTTATACATATCATTATCTTTTATATTTTCTCTTAAATTTTGTCACAATTTCTCATTTTGATGGACTTTCTTAGAGAAAACATATGTACATAAGTAAACATGTAAATAAGGAAATATGAACTTAATACTAGTATTTCTTAATAGAAAAATAATTTCATCACAATGCCATTTGGTATTTCCAGGAGAATTGATCATCAAATTGTGTTCTCATAAGATACATAAAATATACTCCAAATGATTTATAGGCACAAGCAATTACCGCTTTATTTCTAAGGGATATTTATAATGCGTGGAAAATTCAAACATTTAAGCAATTTAAATAAACTGTGATAAATGAAGTATATGAACCTAAACTTCTATGAAGATTTACCATGAAAAATTAAAGTTTACCTTAGAAAAAGGAAATTAAGAATAGAATCACATTGGCAAAAACTCAGGGACAAGGAGAAGTGTGAATACTAAATGGACTGGATTAACTGTGATGTGGCTTAAATATACTATCAGATAAAAGGTAAACTCAGATGAGCCAGAAATTGTATAAAGCAGATGATAACAGCTAAAATTTCTGGACCAGTAGGTGCCAAATCTTTTTTCTAAGTCTTTATAAAGATTATCTCAGCTATTCTTCAGAACAACTCTGGAGGTTATTACAACATATTATAGTTAGTAAGACCATGTAACTTGAATCAGCTTGCTGTCATTTATTATCAAGGTAACTATGGGGAAGTTATTTAATCTCTGTATGCCTTGGTTTCTTCATCTGTAAAATGGGATAAATAATAGAATATCTCTTATAGTTTGATTGTGAACATAACACAAGTTAACACAATGAAGCACTTAGAATAGTGCCTGGAAAATACTGTATGTTATATAGTAAGCCTATATTCTAGTTATTTATAATATTATTTTCTGCACTTTGTATCTGCAGAGACTGTCAGAACAATTCTTCAAAAATACGAATCAGAACATGTCAGTACTCTACTCAAAAACTAAGACTGAGTTCCTAGGTCACACAGAGAAAGAACCAAATTCTGGGCTCTCAAAACATATCTCAGCTTTTGCTAACCTCCCCTTTCTTCCTCCACAAGATCTTCATTGGCCTTTCCACTTCAGAACACTTACCTTCAATATTCCAACTCTTTGAACAGGTATGCTTATATCCTGCACTTCATTTCTTTTAGGTTTCCTATGAAAGAAGTTTTTACTGACTGCTTTAAATAAAACAACAAGGTCTCCCCGAGTTGGGGAACTTCAACTAGATACTAATAAAACTTTATGACATATATCAATGATTTTTTATTTTAAACCCTAAATATCCAATGGTCTAAATCTTTCCAATTTATCAACTAAAAATAACATAATATATATGAAATAACCATTTTCAGAACTTGGACAACAAGCAGCATGGAACGATGATTTCTAAAGAAGAAAAACAAGTAAAATGAGAAGAAAGAATACCGTCATTGCCTGCCCAGGGAGAGGGAAGTCAATCAGAATTCAGCAGACTTACTAATTTGAGAAGTCAGAGATCAGAGTTTGGGGGAGGCTGAGGCGGCTGGAAATTGAAAGGAAAAGTAACAGGAAGGAACTGTGTAGAGAAAGCAATCCAGACATTTTCTCAAGAGCATCCTATGTATTTGTAGTACTGTACAGGGGGCCAAATTCTATTTATTTGTGTAAAAGCAAACAGATATAAGTGAAATTTACACAGGAGAGGAGATAATTAAGTTCCAATCAGACAGTGTTCATGAAAGACAGTCAGCAGAATCCTAAGAAAGGACACAACTTAGTAATACTATCCAGGTACGTGCAGGATACTAAGAACACTTCAACATGGCTTTAGCAGGGCTATAAACGATCAAACTAGTCTAACAGCCAGCCAATTCTATTTGTACAGGGGGCCAAATTCTATTTATTTGTGTAAAAGCAAACAGATATAAGTGAAATTTACACAGGAGAGGAGATAATTAAGTTCCAATCAGACAGTGTTCATGAAAGACAGTCAGCAGAATCCTAAGAAAGGACACAACTTAGTAATACTATCCAGGTACGTGCAGGATACTAAGAACACTTCAACATGGCTTTAGCAGGGCTATAAACGATCAAACTAGTCTAATAGCCAGCCATAATAGGAAATAAAATTCATTAAATGAGACAAGATCCAAATCACCAACAACATAATATAATATCTATGTTAGTCTTCTTAGGTTTCCCTAACAAAATACCACAAAATGGTTGGCTTAAACAACATTTATATTCTTACAGTTATTAAGGATAGAAGGTTATGAAGCAAGACACCAGCAAATTAGGTTTATGAAAAGGGCTTCCTTCCTGCCTTATAGATGGATGTCCTTTTCCCATATCCTCAAATGGTCTTTCCTTGGTGCACGCACAGGAAGCAAAAGGACTTCTTGTGCCTTTTTCTCTTCTGCAATGGTACCAGTCCTATCAGATTAGAGCCTCACCCTGGTGATCTTAATTTAATCTTAATTATCTTCCTAAAGATAATTCCTTATCTCCAAGTAACATCATTTTAGGGGTTAAGGGTTCAACGCATAAATCTAGGAAAGACAAAATTCAGTCCAGCCCATAGTAATATCTAATATCCAATCAACTATGTCAAGATATGCTAAGATGGAGAAATATATAACCAATTAAGAGGCAAGCATGAGTAAATCTAACTGAAAGAGGTGATATAAATGACAGTAAAAGGCTTCTTACATGTATTCAAAGAAAAATGTAAACAAAATGTAGAGCTAGAAGATAATAGAAAACTAAATGGAATTTTTAAAAATGAATTGTACTTGGGCTCAGCGCCTATAGCTCAGCAGCTAGGGCGACAGCCACATACACTGGAACTGGCGGGTTTGAATCCAGCCTCAGCCTGCCAAACAATGACAACTACACCTAAAAAATGGCCTGGCGGGCGTTGTGGCAGGTGCCTGTAGTCCCAGCTACTTGAGAGGCCAAGGCAAGAGAATTCCTTAAGCTGAAGAGTTTGAGGTTGCTGTGAGCTCTGAAGCCACAGCAGTCTACCAAGGGTGACATATTGAGACACTCTCTCTCTCTCAAAAAAAAAAGAATTGTACTTAAAATAATAAATTAATAGGGTGAGAGTAGCAGAAGATTAAACACTGGTGATGAATTTTTAAATATAACAGTAGAAATTATTTAAAGGCAAGCATTGAGGGAAAAAAAGAGAAGGAAAAGAAGGAAGGGAGGGAGAGAGGAAGGGAGAGAGAAGTAAGGAAGGAAAGGAACTGAGGACAATAAAATTTTGTGGTTTTTACATGTAAATAGAGCCCCATTTAAAAAAAAGAAAGAAAGAAAGAAAAAGGAGAGGCGGAGCAGAAATCATTTGAAAAAAAATGACAAAATTTTCTAGACTTGATTAAAATTCTGAATTAAAATATCCAAGAAGTTAAATCATTGCTAAGAGGAAAACCAATGAAATATACAAAAACTCTAGCTAATCATAGTAAATGGCCAATATATTGTTAAAGAAAAAAAATATTAAAAGCAGGAAAAAAGCATTAGTACAGACCTTTGTTTAGATGCTGGGCAAGCAACAGGAGAATGGAACAATATAAATAAAGCACTTAAAAACAGAGAAAAAAATATCAAGAATTTTATATGCAATTGAAAAGGACTCTTCAAAAATTAAGGCAAAAAGATTATCTTCAGACAAATAAAACCTAAAGATTTTGTTAATGATAGGACTGAACTATGAAAATAGCTAAAGGTATTCCTCCAGTGTATAGAATATATTAATAACAGATGGAAACCTGCACTTACGCAAGTTTAAAAAGAAACATAAAAAAGGTTGTGGATAAAGAAAAATTTTTTTATTTTATTTAAACTCCTTAAATTTTCTTCTTTAAGAAGCTTTAAAAATAAGGGAAAATCAAGCTCTGATTAAGTATAAGAAGGAAAAAATGAAACAGTATAAAACAATGAAAAAGAAAATGGAAAAAACGTAGAGAAAAATTAATAAAAACAAAAACTCCTCCTTTCCTAAAAAATTAACAAAAATTATAACCTTTGGCTGTACTGATTAAAATAAAATAAAAAGATGAAGGAATTCACAAATAGTAAGGTTGAAAGAAGGAGCATAACTACAAATCTCACAATCATTCTGAAGTGAGTAACTAGTAACTGTTATGAACAGCATTAAGCTGATGAATTTGATAGCATAGAAGTACAAAGAACTCTTGAAAGACATGTATGACCAAAATCCACTGTAGAAGAAAGAGAAAATTCCATTTGCCTTCTATTTTTAAGCAATTTCATTTTGTAATTAAAAATCTCATATGGAAAACTTAGGTTAATCTCATCAAATAATTAAAGAACAGGTAATATTAAAGTAGTGCAACTATATACATAAAGCACTTAAAAATAGAAAAATAGGCATGCCATGTACCTGTTCATTGTTACCTTTGGGTAGGAACTTGCTAAACCCTCTCCTCCCTCAACACAATTTATGAGGCTATATTTACATTGGTATCCAAATTGAACAGGATATTATAGGAAAAACTAAAGTAAAACCTAAAATCACAATAAAGAAGAAAAATTCCTTTTAAAATATTAATAAATTATATCTAGGAATATCTAAAAGGGATAATGCACCACAAAGCGACTGCCTTACCTTAGGAAGCTAAAGTTGGTTTCATATTTTAAAATAATTGAACTATTTAAAAAACTTGAGAAGTTAAGTATTTATTAATTAAAAACACTTCCAACAGAGAAAAGAAGAGATCTATCTCAGTCACTTCCATGCAAGGAAAACTATC
Source organism: Nycticebus coucang (assembly GCF_027406575.1). NCBI lineage: Eukaryota > Metazoa > Chordata > Mammalia > Primates > Lorisidae > Nycticebus > Nycticebus coucang. The sequence continues at coordinate 81,521,307 of NC_069786.1, forward strand.
CTCAAGATTTCCACCTGCTTAAAGAAATTTCATATGTTTCATACTTTTGTATTTATGTAAAGGGATTATACAATGTGTGTATTTATTTTGTGGCTGATTTATTGTATCAGAATAGTCCCCCCATTCTCCATAAAATTGATAATGAGGAATATGTAGGGTGAGCTCAGAAATCAGACCTCCGGGCAGCACCTCATAATATATTCACCCAAGCCAATTTCTACAAGAGTTTTCCTTGCACTTTCTTCTAGTATTTTTATAGTTTCATTTCTTAAGTTTAAATCTTTAATCCAGTGAGAGTCTATCTTAGTTAATGGTGACAGGTGTGGGTCCAGTTTCAGTCTTCTACAGGTCACCAGCCAGTTCGCCCAGCACCATTTGTTAAATAGAAATCTTTTCCCCACTGAATGTTTTTAATTGGCTTGTCAAAGATCAAATAACGGTAAGTAGCTGGGTTCATCTCTTGATTCTCTATTCTGTTCCATACATCTACCTCTCTGTTTTTGTGCCAGTACCATGCTGTTTTGATCACTATCAATGTGTAGTATAGTCTGAGGTCTGGTAGTGTGATTCCCCCTGCTTTGCTTTATTTCAGAGTAATGCCTTGGCTAATCAAAGTTTTTTCTGATTCCATATAAAACAAAGTATTATTTTTTCAAGGTCTTTAAAGTATGACAGTGGTGCTTTAATAGGGATTGCATTAAAATTGTATATTTCTTTGGGTAGTATGGACATTTTAACAATGTTGATTCTTCCCAGCCATGAACATGGTATGTTTTTCCATTTGTTAACATCATCAGCTATTTCTTTTCTTTGAGTTTCATAGTTCTCTTTATAGAGATCTTTTACATCCTTTGTTTGGTAAACTCCCAAATATTTCATCTTCTTTGGCACTACTGTGAATGGAATAGAGTCCTTGGCTGTTTTTTCAGCTTGACTATTGTTGATATATATAAAGGCTAATGATTTATGAATGTTGATTTTATAACCTGAGATGCTGCTGTATTCCTTGATCACTTCTAAGAGTTTTGTAGTAGAATCCCTGGTGTTTTGCAGATATACAATGATATCATCTGCAAAGAGCAAAAGTTTGATCTCTTCTTACCCTATATGGATACCCTTGATTGCCTTTTCTTCCCTAATTGCGATGGCTAAAACTTCCATTACAATGTTAAAGATCAGTGGAGACATTGGGCAACCTTGCCTGGATCTGTGTGGAAATGATTTTAATTTAACTCCATTCAATACGATATTGGTACATTTGCTGTAGATGGCCTCTATCAGTTTAAGAAATGTCCCTTCTATATCCATTTTCTTAAGTGTTCTGATCACGAAGAGATGCTGAATATTATCAAAAGCTTTTTCTGCATCAATTGAGAGAATCATATGGTCTTTGATTTTTAATTTGTTTATGTGCTGAATAATGTTTATAGATTTATATATATTGAACCAGCCTTGAGACCCTGGCATAAAACCCACTTGGTCATGGTATATAATTTGTTTGATATGTTGCTGGATTCTGTTTGTTTAGTTCTTGTTGAATATTTTTGCATCTATATTCATTAGTGATACTGGTCTATAATTTTCTTTTCTTGTTGGGTCTTTTCCTGGTTTGGGGATCAAAGTGATGTTTGCTTCATAGACTGAGTTGGGTAGTATTCCTTCTTTTTCTATATTTTGGAAAAGGTTGAGTATTTTAGGTACTAGTTCCTCTTTAAAGGTTTGGTAGAATTCTGAAGTGAAGCCATCTGGTCCTGGGCTTTTCTTTCCTTTTTTTTTTTTTTTTTTTTTTTGTTTATTTGTTTTTGTTTTTGCAGACGAAATGAATGATTTATTAAGCGATGGCTGGTGCTCGCTTGGGCACAGCAGCCCGAGCTTTTCTTTTTAGGGTGAGTTTGTATGGTTGATGCTATTTCAGAACTTGATATAGGCCTGTTCAACATTTCCACTTGATTATGGCTAAGTCTTGGAAGGTGGTATGCTTCCATGTATTGGTCAATTTCCTTCAGATTTTCATATTTCTGAGAATAAAGTTTCTTGTAATATTCATTAAGGATTCTTTGAATTTCTGAGGAGTCTGTGGTTATTTCATCTTTGTCATTTCTGATTGATGAAATTAGAGATTTTACTCTTTGCTCTGGTTAGGTTAGCCAAAGGTTTATCCATTTTATTGACTTTTTCAAAAAACCAACTTTCTGATTTATTGATGTGTTGTATAATCCTTTTTTTTTCAATTTCATTTAATTCTGCTCTAATTTTGTGTATTTCTTTTCTTCTACTGGGGTTGGGATTTGAATGTTCTTCCTTTTCCAGTTGCTTGAGATGTCCCATTAAGTTGTTAACTTCCTCTCTTTCCATTCCCTTGAGGAAGGCTTGCAGTGCTATAAATTTCCCTCTTCTGACTGCCTTTGCAGTGTTCCAGAGGTTCTGATAATTCATGTCTTCATTGTCGTTTTGTTCCAAAAATTTGGTAATTTCCTTCTTAATCTTGTCTATGACCCAGCTATCATTCAGCATAAGGTTATTTAGCTTGCATGTTTTTGTATGTATATGCAGATTTCTGTTGTTACTGAGTTCAACTTTTATTCCATGGTGGTCCGCGAAGATGCAAAGAATAATTACTATTCCTTTAAATTGACTGAGGTTAGACTTGTGACCTAAGATGTGATTGATCTTGGAGTATGTTCCATGGGCTGATGAGAAGAATGTGTATTCAGTTTTGTTGGGATAAAATGTTCTTTAGATGTCTGCCAAATCCAAATGTTGGATGGTTAGGTTTACATCTAAAATTTCTTCACTCATCTTATTGGAGGATTTATCCAACCCTGCTAAAGGAGTGTTAAAATCTCTGACTATTATGGAGCAGGAGGAAATCAAGTTGCTCATGTCTATTAGAGTTTCTCTTATAAATAGAGGTGCATTTTTTGTTGGGTGCATAAATATTCATAATTGAAATCTCATCATATTGAGAATTACCCTTTAAAAATATGAAATAACCATTCTTATCCTTCATTACACTTGTTGGCTTAAAGCCTGTTGTATCTGCAAATAGAATTGCCACACCTACTTTTTTCTGATTTCCATTTGCCTAAAATAAAGATGACCATCCCTTCACCCTGAGTCTATATTTATCTTTTAAGGTAAGATGAGATTCTTGTATGCAGCAGATATCTGGCCTGAGTTTTGTATCCAGTCAGCCAACCTGTGCCTCTTTAGAGGACAATTTAAGCCATTCACATAATGAATAAATGATAAGCCTGGCAGAATTTTGGGTATCAAGTTTTTCAGAAGTCCAGTGGACATTTTTAATCCTTTCACCACTGTGAAGTTGCAATTTGATCAAAAGTTTCTGATGAGTTTACTTTTATGTTGGAGGATTGTGCTGTTCATAACAGAGGATAGATCTGAGAATATCCTGGAAAGCTGGTTTAGTTATGGCAAATTTCTTCAACATGTGAATGTCATTAAAGTATTTAATTTCTCCATCATAAATGAAACTCAGTTTAGCTGGACACAGGATCCTGGGTCAAAAGTTATTTTGTTTTCGGAGATTAAAAGTTGATGACCACCTCCTCTAGCTCAAAAGATTTCAGCAGAGAGATCGGCAGTCATTCTAATATTCTTCCCTTTGTATGTTATGATTTTCTTACGTCTGGCTGCTTTCAGAATTTTCTGCTTCATATTAGCTTTAGTGAAGTTAATTATCATGTGCCTGTGGGATGTCTTATCTGGGTTGAGTCGTGCTGGGGTTCTAAAACTGTCTGCTATCTGAATTTCAGAATCTCTTGGCATGTCTGGAAAGTTCTCTTACATAATTTCATTAAAAGATTCTCCATGCCTTGCAAAGCCACTTCCTTTCTTTCAGGGATTCCTATGAGGCGGATATTAGCCTTCTTCAAATTATCCCAGAGCTCTCTTAGAGAATGATCTATTTTGCTCTCCATTTCTTTTCTTGCTTGAGAGTTTGGAAGTGTTTAAAAGCTTTGTCTTCAATGTCAGAAATCCTTTCTTCTGCTTGTTCCTCTCTGTTACTGAGTGATTCTAGTGTATTTTTCAGATCTTTGAGTGCCGCAAATTCTTGTCTCAGTGTGTCAAAATGTTTGGTGATTTTTTTCTTTAAATTCGTTGAATTCTTCAGACAACTTTTGAAATGCTCCTGGAATTTCTAATTCCAACTTTTCCTCTATTTTTTAATCTTGTTTGCAATCTAAATTATGAATATGATTTCTGACATCTTGGACATCTGTTTATGAATGGGATCTTCAGTTGTGTCTGCCATACCTTTCCTTTGGGGGGTTGATCTACTCTGGTTATTCATGTTACCGGAGTTTTTCTGCTAATTCCTCCCCATGATTATTTTACATCTTTTGATGAGATGAACAGATAAAGAGAAGTTGGGGTGGGGGCTCCAGGACTAGTGTTTAACCAGCCCTTTGCCTAAAAGCTGGGACTGGTGTCTGTACTTTTTCCCCTGGAGCTTTTCCAAGGACCCGTACAGTACAATGGCCTGAGACAGTGAGGACCTGCCTTGTGTGGTGGGTCTACGTGGCTCTGTCTCGTTTTCAGCTGGTCTCTGTCCTACACTAGTGAATCAGTTACTCCGAGTTAAAGTCTCAGATGTGGAGAAATACCAGCAATTAAGTCACCACCAGCCCCCACAGACAACAATTGGAAAAGGAAAATCAAAGCTTCCCACAACCACACACCCAGGGTACCACTTGGATAGTCCTTGGGTGATTGGCCCAGTTTAAGAGGTCCAAATCAATTATCTCAGTCAGCACCTGTCTCAGGTGGGAGAGTTCAAAAGGTCTCAGGCAACTAGATTGCAGGGGTCTGCTGGAAACTCAACTATGACTTGCTTTGGTGCTCCATGAGATCAGGTGAGCCCAACCAGCAAATATTTTAGTCTCGGAAGGTTGATGCCTCCTTCCCCACCTTGCACCTCTGTCACACCCGGTCACTGATAACCCCACAGGGCTGTGACCCAGTTGTCTCCAATGAGCAGATACTCCAGGTGTTTGCACCTGCCTGAATCAGAGGGAGATGTATGTCTCCTCAGCCAGGCCGCTGCTCTCTGCTACTATCTGGCAGGGGCAGGTGAGCCCTGACAACCTCTGGTGCTTAATGGAGGCTGGGGAAGTTCACTCAGTTCCAGCCCCACCCCTGATTGATGTTGCTGACAGAACAGAACAACTGCACAGAATTTGTTTCTGTCCCAGCTATATTCCTCTGCAGATCAGATGCTGTTTGCTTGAGTTCACAGAAAGTGTGACTCAGGTCCAGTTTGTGCTGCTGCCCAATCTGGGTTAAACTCTCACTCAGCTGTCAGTTCCAGCCTCTGCCTACCCTCCTTTGTTTCAGCTATGATCACCTCAGGGCCGGGTGCATCATAGGCTCAGTAAAGCGGTCCTCTGTGTCAGTCCCACCCTGAGAGTCTGCAGTCTCTGTGCGTGTGTGTATTCTAGTCCCCTCACTCTGCCCAGGCCGGTACCACCTCAGGCAAACCCTTGACTCATGGGGCCTGCATTTCCATCCCAGATCTGTTCAGCCAGTGGCTGCCACCAGAGAAGATGCCTGGCCTCCTCTGGTTGCCCAGGGAGACAGGGGTGTGGCTCCGGAATATCCAGGGTGTGAGCCCTATTGTTGTGCCTGCAGCTGCTGCTCTGTGCCTCAGGGCACTACTGCTCCTGTATGGTTCCCTCTCAGCTGACCATCCTGTCCTTACTCCTATGCCACAGAATCAGCACTGACCAGCAGTTCATGCCCTGTCCACACATCTCGAGAAAATACCCAAGAATCTGGACTCCTGGGGTACAGGCTTCCAGACTTAGAATGAGAGTGGAGGGGAATGCTGGGAGTTGAAACTTGCAGGTAGAGAATATATATGGTTTTATACAGTTTTATGCCTGGCAAGAGAGTGCCATGGCACTCTAGTTGGGGAAGGAGGTCCGGTTTTTAGAGGGTCTCTCCCATGGGATAAAATGGGAGGACTTTTGAACTCTGCTCGCTTGTTTGTATGGAGTACTGTGAGCTGTACTCATGGGGGAGGGGACTCCTGTCCACTTGGCGATGGATTTTGTACCTTTGTTTGTATCCTTGGCATAGCAGCTCACCTCAACAGGGTTGATATGCATTCTTCAACCTTCTTTCTTGAGTCAGCTCTAATCCAACAGGTTACTTGCTAAACTTCTGTCCTTTAACTCTCCTTCTGGATGAGAGTCTCTGTGGAAAGCTGGCTCCAGTCAACCATCTTGTCTCTGGATTCGTTGTATATCTTTTTGATGTCACTGTAATGATTCAGTTCAGATAATTCAATTTAGAGGGATGTGGCTTTTTATTTTTTTGCCAAAAAAATAAAAAGCCACATCTATCTGGCATAGACAAAGAAGCCAAATTTCAAATTCTTATTTAAATGTTGAGAACATACAGCCATAAACGTGTCTTTACTCAGTCGATCAATTGATCAGCAATCAACAAGGCTTACCGAGCACTGACTGTGCATGTGCCCAGGCCTGTGTTCAGGAGGGTACAGAGGGGAATGAGGCCCCACTTCTCCCTTCTCTTGATGAATCTATAGTCTATTCAGAATTTGTAGATTAGGCACATTGTCCTGGGTTCAAATCCTAGACCTGTAACTTAGCAGCAGATTGTAACTTTGGCAAGTGATGTAATCTCTCTGAGACTCTGTCTCCTCCTTTGTCAAATGGGGTGAGGATAACACCTCCCTCACAGGGATGGAGTTCAAAGTGGGAGTCACAGAATGCATATCTGAAGTAGCACCATGACCCTGGCCGATGAAACAGAGTAATCAGTAGTTGTCACTGAAGTTGACCTTTAGTTACAGTTAAGACTCTCTCTCCTATATCCCACTTTTATTTCCCCCAGACATATCATGTAGAATCGCCGCAACCTTTTAATACAGTTCCTCATGTTGTGGTGACCCCCCAACCATAACATTATTTTTGTTGCTGCTTCATAACTATTATTTTGCTACTGTTATGAATTGTAACGTAAGTATCCAATATGCAGGAGACCCCCAAAGGGGTCATGACCCACAGCTGTGTGCTGGTCCTGTCATAAAATATCACAAAATCTGCTAAAAATTATATTTTACTATGAAATACTCTAATTTCTACCAGTGGAAATTTCTAGAATATAGGATACGCATTTACCTTTAGTAGATATGGCCAGTGATAGTCTCCTGATAGATATAATAGTTGTTTTCTGGTCTAAGAAGATAATTTTATGGAAAATAACACTGAGACCCTTTTGCTTATAAACATTCAAAATTTATTTAGCAAACATTTTAAAGAATTGGATGTCTAGGTTTTTTGGCAGATAATATACACAGTTTATTCTATGACCAACAAGGTGCACATCTGAGCACTTACACAGAGAAAATGACTGCACATATTCACACAAAAACCTGAACATGGACGTTCATGATGTTGCCAGAATTTCTCTCTGCATCATCATGAACCCTTGGTTCATGTAAATAAGTGATAGAGATAGTCTATTGACAAAAAATGTTGGGGGTTGTGGGTCCTGGTGCCTGGAACCCACGGGGCATGGTTTGATTATTCAGCTAAGCTAGAAAGTTCAACCAAGGCATGGTGGTAATTCAAAGCAAATCTGAATGGAAAGTGGAAATAAAACTGGGGCAGCACAGGCAGCTTGAATAGAAGGCAAAAGTAACCTACACAACTTTCACTGTAACAAAGAGAAATTGTATTTAGGACGAACAAACAGAAAGTTTAGAGCACTTCCAAAGAGAGTTGGAAGTGGGACCCTCTCATGGAGGAGAAAAGAGGAGGGACTTGAGGCAAAGCCCTGCAGGGATATAAATGTTTCCCTTTAAAATTGCTTACAAATCTTTCTTTGGCCTCTTTGTGCCTCCAGGCAGTATTGCCTTTTTCTATTGGTCATTGATTTTCTCATAGGTCATTGGTTACCTAGGTTACTTCATACCCACATTCTTATGGGCCTCCAGACTTATTGGTTCCACAGGCCTGGTTTCCCTCCCACCCCCCATGAAGCCTCTTTCTTAGTGTCCCTTCTCCAAAAGGTTGATTGATAAGTAAAACAGGGGGGAGCAGAACCTCTGGCAGAGGAAGAGGTGGGGGAACCCAAGTGGGAGCCCCCTCATCTTCAGTCTAGGGGATTAAATCCTATCTTGTGGGCTGAGAAATCTGGGCAAATATTTCACAAATGGCCAGAGGTCTGTAGGCAGAATATGATCCTAAAATTAGCACAGGAATGTGTCTCTTGCAGCTTTTGCCTCTGGCATTGGAGTATTTGCTCTCTTCTCCAGGAGGAAGAGCTCAAAACAGTTCAGGCTGCTTTTTTAAATGAATTTGTGTGAATGAAGCTTGGGAAAAGGAGGCCTATTTGTGCCTATAGATGGGGATCTGTGATGAGACTGACGTTTGAGTTCACCTAAGCCTAAAAACTGGGGGCCCCTGTTCAGCCCTGAGTGAGGGAACCCTGTATCAATAATAGCTGTATTTGAAATAGTTCCAACCGTATGAGCATATCTTCTTCAAAGAGTGAATGGTGAAATAAATTAGAACATCTTATCCTCACATATATTCCTTTGATATATTTTGAGATGTCTTCCACAAATCTAGCAAACAGAAGAAACACCTCCAAGCTTTCTTTTGGAGGGAGAAATTTGCATCTATAGAGAACTTCCATTAATGCAGCCAGGTCTTTGTGTATCCAATCTTGGAAAAGATTAACTGACAGTGTGACACCTTTCAAAGTGTGAAAAGAAACATTTACCATCTATTCTCTGTGGGGGCTACTATCCATAGGTCTCATTTGCATAACAAGACCTCTTTGCTACTCAAGTTTCTCTCTTCCTCCCATAGCCTGTCTGCCACTGAAAACTGTTTTGCCAGAATCCAAGCCCCCATTTCTTATAAATTTCTGTACTTCACTGGGAAATTGAGCCTTCATTTATTTGGGGGGTGAGGGGGCGGAGTCACACTCTAGCACCCTTGGTAGAGTGCTATGGTATCATTGTAGCTACAGCAACCACAGATTCTTAACTCAAGCGATCTTTTTGCCTCACTCAGTCTCTGGAGTAGCTGAGACTACAGACACCTGTCACTGTTGCAGGAAGACGAGGCCCAGTGGAGAGAACGACCACCCAAACACCATGTTTGTAAGAGGAAGGGCTTTATTTCAGCTGGTGGAGCAAACAGCATAGAAGAATACAAAATGGCCATGCTCCCCGACTAGTCTGGTCTTTCCCTTTTTATCTCTAGTCAAAAAGTTCCAAACTGCAGGTACCTTTCTCATTGGTCAGTTTGAATCAAGCGGGAGATGCTGTTCTAGCCCCCACAGTACTATAAGATTTTGCAGAAGTGGAAATTTCCAGGTCCCAGGAAGTTAAGCCTACAAATTCCTAAGAGCTGAGTCTCAGCGGAGAGGACCCTGCAGGTATATCCTTGGGGTCTCTTTGAGAAGACCTCTGTTCTCCTAGACCTCACCCTTCCCGGGTATCCTCTCTCACCACAATGCCCAGCTAGTTTTTCTATTTTTAGTATAGACAGTCTTGCTCTTGCTCAGGGTGATCTCAATCTCCTGAGCTCAAGTGATCCTCCTACTTCACACTCTCAAAGTGCTAGGATTACAGGCATGTGCCTGGCTTTGAGTCTGCTTCATTCTTAAGGTTCCCCTTATTTACAGATGTTAAAAATAATTGGCAGCCTTTTCTCTTATTAATCAATCTTTGTCATGTCAGTGATTTTTAAGTGAATACATAAGAGACCAAAGCCCTTGATCCCAACAGTTTAGCACTATAGCAGGATCATCAGAGGTGCTCTGTTCTTCTGGAAGCTCCAGTGAAAAGAACCCAGGAATTTGATCTGCCAGCAAAAGTGATAAGAATTTCTTACTGCTATAGTAATTTCTTTCTCTGTAGGTCCTTGATCTTGGGGATTTGAAGAATGAACCTACAGACTGCAGATCAATGGTAAACACAGGATTTTTATTAGACAGAAAAGAATACAGAAGGAGTAAAAAGCACCAGAGCTTCTGGCAAAGGAGAAGACCTAAGTAGGAAATCCCTCCCCTGGGCCCTTTGTCTAGGGATCTATATCACAGTTTGACCAGGACCTGGTAGGTGGAAAAACACCTGTTCAAAGTTAATGAGTACATTAAGGAATGAATGTCTAGAGTCCAGAGGGTGTGGCCTGGAAAAGGCAGCCTGGTTGTGCCTGGAAATGGGGGTCTGATTTCTGAGCTCACCTGGGCCTAGAGAATGGGGGAATCCTGTATCATTACTATCCAGGCTCCTGGCCTCTCTCTTTCTATAATCCAGTTAAGTAGACAGTAAAAATCATTGTCTTCTCTGTAAGGTTTTGATTAATGAGATAAGAAGGATTTGTGTTAATAATCTTAGGTTGTAGTGACTGTGATGTACTTTTGGTATTTTGTGGTATTGTTATTGGTCGGTCCCTTTCATCCCAGAATGAAGTTTTTCTTTCTGTGTTGTTTGTAAGGAAAGGCACTGGATAAAGATCCCTCTTATCTTGCTTTATGGCCTTGACAGTTGTCATTGACCAGAGGAAGCACTTTCTCTTTCTTGGTTACCACCATTCAAAAAATGCAATTTTCAAGTTAAGTTGATGACCAGCATGAAAGTGACTGGGAACTTGAGATTTGTTTTTTCTTCCATATCAATTAGGGTAAACAAGGGCTGCAGACAAATAGTCAGGAAGTTACAAAGCATCCTGCGGCAAACAATGAATTTCAGAAATCTCCTGGCTTAGCTGATTAGTTATGACCATTTCCACAAAGTGCTGTTTCTAGTTTGTCACAAAGTGGAGTAATGGTCACAGTTACAGAACAGTGCACACAGCAAAGATCACAAACATCACAAGACTGCTAGCCAGCACCATGCAATACTTGGAAAACAGCAGGTAACAATTATTGACACACACAGGAAAATAGGCACCTCTGGTAAGTAAGGTGACATCTAACTGTAGGAGGAAAACCGAGGCAGACAGAAGACTCCAGGCACCAGTTGATAGAGGAAGCAGCGAGTTTATTCCGGCTAGGGGTCTCGGCAGACTTGTGTCTCAAAAACCAAGCCCACAGACTTGATCTCTTGCCTTTCTTTTATACATTTTTAGGGCTAAGGTGCACATGAGAGTCATAAAAGATGTGAGGGACATGCCAAATGTGAAAGTCTCGGTACTCAAGGGAAGGTCAGATTGGCCCACGCCCTTGACACAGGTAGGGCTACCTGTCCTCAGAGGTGAGAAAAGGTTAAGGAAGTTACAAGGTTACTATCTAGGCCCAGCACATACCAAGGGAAAGATATACAGATAACAGACACAGCTGCTACAGTAACGCTACAGAGCGTTACAGACTGGCTAATGCTTATATAGAGTGGCCAAGACAGATCTTTAGCTCTGCTTTTTACTCTCTTGTCTCATTACCATTAAGAAATAGAGAAGAATCCCTAAAGACCTTGAGGAACCAAGGAAAGGGGCTCCCCACTCAGAACCCCCCTCTGGCAGCAAAGGGGGTTTCTGAGTGGGTAGCGCCTCTGGGCCTTCTGTCTAGCGGGTTTTATGCAGCTTTTCTCACCCTGCAGGCAGGGATGTCTGCAGGAGTTAGAATCTAAGTCTGGAATGTGTCACGATCAGCCAGGGGCCTATGAGCTGAAGTTAATTTTAAAACTGCCATTGTGCAGGAATGCGGTCCCACTTGGGACTTGCTCTGTGCTCCCGGAATGGGAGCTTAGGTGGAACCCTTGTCAGATTGTTTTTTATGAGCCTGCTTGGGCCCAGAGAAGGTGGTCTGTGTTCAGGCTAGTCCATGAGCCTGCTTAGGCCTAGAAAATGGAGACTGGGTCCACTCCTAGGTAAAGGGGCCCTGGATCAATCCTCCCAGAAAACAGGGTCTGAGTGCAGCCCTGATTGAGGGAACCTGTATTGCTAGGATGGAATACTTACACTGGTCCTTGGGACAAGGTCTCCTCTTACTTGTTGGCAGTTTTTGGCCGAGGCCGGGTTTGAACCTGCCACCTCCGGTATATGGGGCAGGCACCCTACCCCTTGAGCCACAGGCACCACCGTGTCTCCTCTTACTTGTGAGAGGGATCCTTTTCCTCTCTCTGGCAAAGTCTATGCTCATCCATGCTTTACTTTAAATATATTGTACTCTTTTTCTGCTGCATTGAAGTCCTAGTTGCTTTATTTCCACTCCTCAATACCTTGCTTTCACTTTAACTGGCCAAACTTGCAAACTTGCTAGCTCTACCAAGTGAACCACCATAGGTCTACTGAATACTTTGAGGGTCTCAAGACCCCTGACACAAATGTGTCAAGCTCTCTGGAATGTTTGTCATAAGAAGTCCCATTCTTAAAGGATTTTGTTAGCTCACCCTTTGTGGCCTAGTCCTTAACTGTCTATGTCGACAAGAGACTATCTTAGAGTATTTCTGCGAAAATGAGAAAATCTTTGTGATTGGTTCTTCTCTGAAGAGACTATTAGATTACACCATTCAAATTTAATGGTAATTAACTTTTTTGTTGATCATTAAATAAATTACCAAATTAGAAATCTCTTATTCTAAATAATTGTTTTATTTGTAAAAATAAGAAAAATTAAATTCAAGCAAGGTACATAATAATGATATGGTAGCCTTAAAAATTCTCTCAATAAAATTAAAGAGCAAAAATATGACCTAAAATAAAGATAAAATTCTTTTTAAACTCATATTGCAGAAATAAAAATAAAGGCACGTTCACCTATGGCCCACTGGTTATAGTTCTGTGTTTTACTTCAGTATCCAAGGTTTGATCCTTGTCAGGGGATAAGTAAGTCCTTTTTGGTTTCATGTTTATGTAACTTTTGACTTCTTGAGTTGCTTATTTATTAATGATCCTTTTCCTTTGGACAACTTTTGCTTTTATGTCTTTTTCCATCTGTGGGGGGTGGGGGAAGACATATGAGGCTTCTAGATCTTTGTGTACATAGATGGTCAGCTGAGAGGCTGAGGCCCTAAAAAGTTTGGCTGCACAGAATAATGGGTTGTGCCTCATTTGTGGCTAGCAAAATTTTCCTCACTTACCATTGTCCTTGGGGTGTTTCTGGATTTTATAAAAACTGCTTTCCTCATCTTTAGAAATACTTTATGCATCGATGATTGTTATTAAGCTGGTTTTCACTGGGAAGGGTACCTTTAGTTTAAAAAATTCAAAAGTCAAAAAATATTAGCTATTTGTCCCCACTACATTCTGATGATAAGAGTTTTAAAAGGGTTTTTGTTCAGCTTTTAAAGAGTTCTGTAGTAAATAGAGAGCTAAATTAAAACCGATTTAAGGCTACACATATATTCAAATTTATATTATTTTAAAGCCTCTGTTCTCTCTCTAAAAATTTCATAATCACATAATTTCTTAAACTTCTGCCAGCCATATGCACTTCCTTTGTTTTCCCATTGATTTTTATTTATTTCTTCTTTCTATTGCCACCTTTAGTGCCACATGAGAGGATGTAAAATACTTTTTTAACAACTTGAAGTTCCTTAAGGATAACAGGAAAGGTACCACAGACCATATCCAACAGAGAGGAGGTAAATTAAATCAAAAAATCCAAATGGTATGATCTCAAGTTATCAGAAATCTGCTTTCAAGGATAGCTGTCAAAATACTTTCTATAACATTTTTTTTTTGAAGAAAATTTTGGACCATAGCCAGTTAAAAGCCATTTTTTTGAAGAGAATGAAATTAAAACAACAATTTTGAATGGCAGAATTTATATATCACTGTAAAATTCAGGACTGAGGACAAAGCTGTGGAGATAATGGCTAACCTTTCCCACCCTGATCAGAAGGCACAGTTAGGTCAGGGAGAATTTCACATGTCCTTACGATGGACATTTATTTAGAGTCTAAAATTAATGACTCTAAGACATAAGCAGACATGCGGGTCAAACAATTATCAAAAATTACCAGGAAGCAATAGTTTCATGAGCTTAAAACTAGTAGAACTAATCTCAATCTGCCTCGCCAAACAAATGTTTAAACTAAATTTTAAAGACATTGTGTTATTTTACCAGCAATTTAATAACGTCTTTATCTACCAATTACTAAAGCCATGTGAATTTGAAAAGCATGTGAGTTTTTACTTAATTTATCAGTCTTCATTGACTTACAAGCTATTCTGATACTATCAACAATATTTCAAGACATATACACATGAACAATAATGACACAAACAAGACAGTATAATCTTGATTTTTAAAACTCTAGCTATGAGACTGGCAAAACTTATCAGTTTCAAAAAGATAGCTATATTTAAACTGTGTGCCTAGAAATAGAACAAATCAAAGCCTACTCACTTTGTACGTGGCCCAAGCCCTCACTCAGTTTCAGAGGAAATAGAGTGCCAATCCATATTTCGCAATCTAAGTTGGACCACTAAGTTCAGAGAGCAGCCAGCACTGCATTTTGGTTCCACAAAAGAGAGTTTTATGGCTGAGAGGAGTCTGTCCATGACTCATTAAGCTCCACAGGGAAAGAAGAAGACCTCAGAAAGCGGTGAGTGGTCTGAGGACTACTCTTCATCATCATGGAAGCCGGAGACTTGCCTTCCATGTCAGAAGCAAGCAGAACCTCTTAGAGGAGTTTTCCCGCAAAATAAACCTTGGATCTCAAATAAAAATTTTGGGAGATGAAGGAAGCTCAGGAGAAAGTAGCCATTTAGCCCTGGTGACTCTTACAGTTGGTTAAGGTACGATACCAGCTATGACCTTAGCATAATAGGAGAATTGCTATAAGTCAAAAGGGGGCTCTACTCTAAAGTGTCCCTTCCTACTCACAATTATGTCAACTCAAAATAAGTAGCTAAAGCAAAAATCTTAATCGATAGTTTTTTTTGTTGTTTTGTTTTTGAGATAGAGTCTCACTATGTCACCCTTGGTAGAGTGGGCTTAAGCAATTCTTTTGCCTCAGCCTCCCAAGTAGCTAGGACTACAGGCCCCCACCACAACAGCCAGCTATTTTTTGGTGGCAGTTGTAATTAGCTGGCCCTAATTAGCCTCTATAGAGGTTTTTTAAGCCAAATTTTGAGGAAGTACCTTGGAAAAATGCAAACCATCGATACATCTGTGACTGGTTTTCCAAGGGGATATATGAGGACGTCAGTATTTAAGGAAAGAATGCTTACAGAAAGATTCAAAAGGAGTGGTGAGGCAAAGGGTTACATCTTGCGAGGCCCAGGAAATCTACCTGTTACATAAGATAAAGTAAATGTTTCATTTAAAAAAAAGAAGAAGAAGAAAGAAAGACAAAGTGAAGGAAGAATCAACTAAGTAGATGTCCCAGGGTAGGTGGAGGAATGATTGATCTTGTCTTATCTCTGTTTTGCACAGGTGAAGATAAATTATCATCATTCTAGTAAGGAATGAAATAGACTTTTTAGGAGCCAGATTTAGCTTGCAGAATCAAAGCTACAATTTGCCTGTCCTTATTTACAGGACCAAATGAAGAATTTCCTTACAAATGGCAGACCTTCATAGATCACTGAGGACTTTGGCCTTTTAGTAGGGATCTGTCCAACATCTAATGTTAATACCAGTTATTCATTAGGGTGGAGATGCTGCTATATGACTCAGTCTCCATGCTTAACGTTCCTTTTAAATAAAGAATTGGGGAGATTAATCCTGAGATATTTTATTTTCCTTCACAAAGAGTATTCTTCAAAACAATGTTAGATGTCAGGAAAGAACTGAAATAATTCAGAGCCAAACTGTATTTAAAGCAACGGATATCAGCAGTCCTCCAAAAATAAGAAAATCATCTGTCTTTGGAAAAAAATAGTAAAATGTATCTTGTTTCAGGAGTCAACTGTCCCAAAAGACTTATTATTTTCATTAATTTAATTCAGTTCTTCCTGTTTACTATCCTCCTACCCCTACTATGTGGAAAAGAATATATCTAAAATTTAAATAATAATATTAATGAAATTGCTGAGAGTTAATAATGAAAGCTTCAATGCACTTTGGAATTTCATACCATTTTAAGTTTTGTTTAAAACACTAAATAACTGTGGTATTTATTTGGACAGGTATTTTATGTGTACTATTTATTAGAATGTCAGCAATTTTAAAAACTTTTTTAGAAGAGTTTTTAGTTCACGATTAAGAGAAAGGTACAGAGATTTCTCACGTATCTCCTCCCCCTACATGCATCTCCCTCATTATCAACAAAAGTGGTACATTTGTTACAATCAAAAGACCTCTGCAGGACACATCATCATCACCCAAAGTCCGCAGTTTATATGAGCATTCAACTCTTGGTGTTGGATATCTTTGGGGTTTAGACAAACATATGGTGACCCGTGTCCAGGATTATATTACCACATAAAGCATTTTCACTGCCCTAAAAATCCCGTGTGCTTTTCCTGCTCATCTGTCTCTACCCAGTCCTGCCACTGTCTAGCAACGTGATCAATTTTACTGCCTCCATAGTTTTGTATTCCCAGAATGCAACATAATTAGAATCACTTAGTATTTAGCCTTTTCCCCTATGATTTTTCTTTCTTTTTTTTTTTTGTAGAGACAGAGTCTCACTGTTCCGCCCTCGGGTAGAGTGCCGTGGCGTCACACGGCTCACAGCAACCTCTAACTCTTGGGCTTACACGATTCTCTTGCCTCAGCCTCCCTAGTAGCTGGGACTACAGGCGCCCGCCACAACGCCCGGCTATTTTTTTTTGTTGTTGCAGTTTGGCCGGGGTTGGGTCTGAACCCGCCACCCTCGGTATATGGGGCCGGCGCCCTACTCACTGAGCCACAGGCGCCGCCCTCCCCTGTGATTTTTCATAGCTTAAGTTCTCATTTCTTTTTAGCACCCAATATTGTCCATTCACCCACGGAAGGAAATCTTCAGGTTTTGGCAATTATGAATAAAGCTACTGTAAAAATCCATGTGAATGTTTTTCTATAGATCATATATCAATTTTTTTTTTACCTTATCTCTTTTGTTACAGGGGTTTGTATCCATTTTTGGAGAGTGGGCTATCTAGTCTTCTGGCACTCATGTGAAGGACCTGGTTCTTTCTCAGACTAACGTGTCACGTGCGTAAAATAAATTTCATTGGATTATATAGAGAAACCAATTTTATTAGAACAAATTTAACAAAATGTTATGGAAACAAAATTGTGATATACAAGATTGTGTGTTTCTTGTTTTCATTCATTCAATTATGAATCAGGCCCACAAACTACCATGATTTTATCTACAATGAGAACAAACGATACTTGTGATACTTGCAACAACTCTACCGTGGCATGAAATAACCTGTGATTTCTATTGGTGAACAGGTAGGTCTAATAAAACTGTGATGTGTTATGTATATAAATGAAATTTTAGATTCCCTTTCAGAAAGAATGAGTGAACATGCAACGGTAGTATAATTTTTTCTTAAAGTTCCTAGAGCATCTCAATTATTTCTATTGACCTGGTGGGAATCTGTAGACCCTAGGGTAAAAAAAAAAAAAAAAAAAAAAAAACAAAAACATCTAAAAGATATTTGAGAGTTCATCACCCCAATGTCTCCATTCTGACTTAAGTTAAAATGGAGAAAAAATTAAATCAAGGTTGTAATTATTTTATTGTTTAGCATTTTAAAAGTGTCTGGGGTGACCTTTTAAAAATTTTCTAAGGTGACTGATGATCAGTTTGCTTAACATTTTTTTAAGATATTGTTCTCCCCTGAATAAATTTTATTCCATGTCACTTAATTCTTTGTTTCCAAATATATTAAACTTGACAAGATATTATATTTGACCAAGGAGCTATGGGAGTTTACTGAAAATAGAGATAGAAATATCTATGTTTGTAGGGATTTGTTTGAAAAGAAGAAGAGAAAAATGTAAAGACAGGTAAAGGTGAGGTGACAAGAAATGTGTACGAATCTTTGTATTTATAAAGAATCTGAATTTTTTTTTCCCAGTGTTTATAGCATTTTTTTTTTTTTGGGGGGGATTCATTGAGGGTACAATAAGCCAGGTTACACTGATTGCAATTGTTAGGTAAAGTCCCTCTTGCAATCATGTCTTGCCCCCATAAAGTGTGACACACACCAAGGCCACACCCACCTCCCTCCTTCCCTCTTTCTGTTCCCCCCATAACCATAATTGTCATTAATTGTCCTCATATCAAAATTGAGTACATAGGATTCATGCTTCTCCATTCTTGTGATGCTTTACTGAGAATAATGTCTTCCACGTCCATCCAGGTTAATACAAAGGATGTAAAGTCTCCATTTTTTTTAATGGCTGAATAGTATTCCATGGTATACATATACCACAGCTTGTTAATCCATTCCTGGGTTGGTGGCATTTTTGTTAGTCTTCTTAGGAGACCTGAGTTTGAAATCCGACCAAAAACTGACTGGAGCATCACTTTCTTTTAAAATAAACAAATAGTACTTTAAATGACCAATATTCAGTCTTTGATGGGACCTTGTTAAAGGGCCTGAAAGACTGCTGTGGAATTGGAATGCAGTAAATGAATGGACTATTCCATCCTTTCCTTCTACCTATTTTCTTGGCTCTCATTAATCTACTTTACGTATAATAAATCTTAGGTAATATATTATTAGGATTAATAAATTCTAGGTAATATATTATCTGATGCTTAAAACAATTAAAAAACAATTTGTTTATTTGAGCAGAAATAAAAAAATTCGATGACAAACTGCTTAGGCAAACAAGGAATATATTTGTTACTGTGACTGAGAAGAATCAATGTGGACGAAGTGATCAAAACACTTAGATGTAACAACCAGGTCTCTATCTATCCATCCATGAATCTATCCCTATCACTGTTTCTTTCTCTGTCTCCCCACATGTTTTTTCTGTGTCTACCTTAATTATCTCACACTGCAGTCAGACATCCTCCTTATTGTAGTACTAAGAGTAAAAGCATTTCCAAGGTTGCACAATATCAGAATATCCTTTGTGTACCAAAGATTTTCTCTATCCTTGATTTTACATATATATTCCAATAGGCTAAGGTGTAAGTGTGGTATGGTTAACTCGACTTGATTTATAAGTCTGCTTATGAAGAAACAAAAAGGGAAAGGTGGCCTTATAATTTGTTTATTATCTCCCCCAAAGGTAGGAACAGTTTTACGAAAGAAAAATGTGAAATTAAATTGCTGTTTGTAGAGGTGAGAAGAGATGCTCAATGCCTAAAAAAAGACATGTATACCTCAGCTACACTGGATGATTTAAAAAAAATACTCAGCATTATAAAAATTATATGACTATAGAGTTCTCTGTTCTTGAATGTCCTTATTGCCTTAATGGCAGCATGGAAACCTATGTTAGTACATTTATGTAGTAACATAGGTTCAATGAATTCATTTTAATGAATTCTATTTTGGACTTTCTGAATTTTAAAATTCCTTGGAAATTTTCATATAATACATGTAATGCCATATAATTAAGTTCACAGTTATTAAGTAAGAAAGTCAGATAGCAATCATTGCTATGTACAGTTGTTAGCTTGATAGAATCAGCTATAAATCCTTTAAACATGTTTTCTTCCTTGGTGGAAAAATAATAGAAAATTGTAGTGAAATATATAAAAACTTACAGTTTAGTTGATTTTCACTTTTATTCTTAAGCATAATGCCTAAGCTCTATTCACTTACTTTTTGATGTAATGATATTTCTATGTGAATTATTAGAAGCTTACCCTTACCCTAAAGTAGAATCACTGAAGATAACAGAAGATGCCACCATTAGGAGCAAAAAGTGAATTCAGAGATTATTTTAGCAATTTATTTTTAAGCATGAGCAGATCGCTAGGCCTCAGCTATATTTTTCCTATTCGTGCTGATTTTATCCCAGTTTTTCAAGCTACTAAAATTGGTATCCTGTATGCACAGTAATGATAATTTCATAAGTTTCATTTCATTCTAACACCAATCCAGGTTTTCTCATACTTGAAATGTGATAATAAATGCAACATTCTGCAAAAAAAAAAATACTGGAAAGATTTTCTTTAACTTGCTACAAATCACATAGGCAATAAGAAAATTTAAAATTTATTTAAAGATTAAAAATATAAGTAAACAAGAGTATCTAATTAATCAAAAGATATTGGAGATGAAATTAATCTACATGCTCCTGATAGCTACTGGAAAAGTGATGCAAAAATTTATAAATTTTAATTAAAAATAAAACACAACCAGAGAAGAACATCCCTGAAACAATAAGAGTTACCCATTATTCATGGTTTTGCTTTCCATGGTTTCAGTTGCCTGTGGTCAGCTGGTCCAAAAAATATAAAACAAAGAATTTCAGAAATAATTCATAAATTTTAAGTTTCATGTCATTTTGAAGTCTCAAACCATTATTCTCCATCCGCCTAGGATGAGAATCATCCCTTTATCCAACATATCTATGTGTCATATCCTACCATCACTTCATAATCATCTTGGCTACAGGATTAAAAAAAGCAATAGTATGCATAAGGTTCATTAGTATCCATGGTTTCAGGCATCCATTGGGGGTCTTAGAACACATACTCGATGATCAGGTGGGACTAATGTGCATTTAAAAAAGAATTACTGATTAGCCAATGTATGAAAAATGTCAGTCGAAGTAAAAGGCAGCCTTCGATTTCTGTCTTATAATGAAACTAAGATTCTCTTAGGACAATTTTTTAAATTTATCTCCACTCACAAAATAAAAGAGAGAATACTATTAAAAATCTAGAAAAGTCATTTCTTCTGGGAATTAAGAATATATAATTATAAGGTAAGGTAAATTAATTTATCAGGGAAGTTTAGGTATGTCTAGTAGGATGTACACTTAGCTTGTCTCTGGGGAAGTCTTTCTTTACTGAATGATGTTTGCATAGTCCTATTGAGGCAGTTATGCTATGTAGCCATTGATTGGAGGCTTAGCTTCAGGAATGCATTTTTTTTGTTTCATAAAAAGAAGACCTGATGCATTTATATTTTATATCCCTCAGTGTGTATTATATTATTGTGTAAAAGCCCACCTGAAACACGATGATGGTCCTTAATATTTTAATGAATAATAATATACATAATAAGAGGATAACTCACATCTATAAACTCCAAATTATTAAATAGCAGAACTTCATTTATCTAAAGCAAAAATTTAAAGCACTTTAAATGTGCAAACAAAAATGTATTTAGCTTATTCAAGTTCAATATAGAATATTTTTTAAAAAGCAAAATACTTTTTAAAATTTTAAGAGGATTAACCCAACTAGAAGATAAGAAAAACAAGTATCTAATTAATGAGAATGTTATGCTCTATATTTAGCAGTTAACAGTTATACATTCTTTTATAACCCTTTTTATTTCAGTAAGGTGACAAATAATATCCTCCATTATATATTTTATTTTAGTAATGTGAATTTTCTTTGTGTTTTTTTTTTTTGTTTGTTTTTTAATTTCTGAGTATTACGGGAGTACACCCACATTGGTTATATAATTTGCTTTTGAAGTAAATTTAAAGTCAAAGTTATAAGTGTGCCCTTCACCAGAAAGCGTTCCCTGTACCCATCAGTTGTAAATTTACCCATCCCCTCTCCTTCTCCCTACTTCGTTGACTTTTACTTCCATTTGTACACATAAGTGTTGATCAACTAGTTTCTATTTAGAATTGAGTACATGCAGTGTTTGTTATTCCATTCTTATGTTACGATAGGAATAATCTGTGGTTCAATCCAGGTTGTCCCAAAAGATACTAGATCACCATTTTTTTTTTTTTTTTGTATCTGAGTAATACTCTAGGCACAGGCATCCTCAAACTTTTTAAACAGGGGGCCAATTCACTGTCCTTCAGACCATTGGAAGGCCAGACTATAGTTAAAAAAAAAAAAAATACTATGACCAAATTCCTATGTACACTGCACATATCTTATTTTGAAGTAAAAAAACAAAACGGGAACAAATACAATCACACCACTTCACGTGGCCCGCAGGCCGCAGTTTGAGGACCTCTGCCTAGGGTATGCATCATGCGGTGATGGGCCCTTGCATCGTCTCCACACCTTTGCAATTGAGAATTGGGCTGCTATAAACATTTGAGTAGAAGTACCTTTTTAATAAAATGCCCTTTTTTCCCCTTTGGGTAAATATCCAATTATTGGGATTCCTAGATCAAATATTAGGTCTACTAATATTAAACTTAGTTCTTTGAAGTGTCTCCATACTACTTCCCATAGAGGTTGTGCTAGTTGTTTACAGTCCCACCAACGTTGTTGGTATAAATGTTCCCTTTTCTCCACAACCATGCCAGCATCTGTTGTTTTGGAACTTTTTGATATGAGCCATTCTCCTTGGTGTTGGGTGACATCTCATTGTCATTTTGATTGACATTTCCCTAATGATTACAGACATTGAGCATTTTTTCCATGTGTTTCTTGGCCATTTGCCTATTTTCTCTTGAAAAATTCCTATTGTTGTCTTTTGCCCACTTTTTAACGGGGTTGTTTTCTTTTGCTGATTTGCTTGAGTTGTTTGTAGATTCTGAATATTAGCCCTTTATTGGGATATATAACATGCAGATATTTCCTCCTATTCTGTAGACTATTTATTTGCTCTATTGATCGTGTCCTTAGCTGAGCAGAAACTTTTTTTTTTTTTTTTTATTGAGACAGAGGCTCACTTTTTTGCCCTCTGTAGAGTACTTTCGCATAATAGCTCACAGCAACCTCAAACTCTTGGGCTCAGGAGATTCTCTTGCCTCAGCCTCTCTAGTAGCTTGAATTACAGGTGCCCACTACAATGCCCGACTATTTTGTTTGTTTGTTTGTTTAGCAGGCATGGGCCAGATTTGAATCCACCAGCCTTGGTGCATGTGGCAGGTGTCCTAACCACTGAGCTATGGACGCCCAACCAGCAGAAACTTTTTAAATTTAATCTGGTCCAATTTGGTTATTTTTGTTGTGGCTTTGATTGCTTTTAGGGTCTTCTTCATAACTTCTTTGCCTAAGTCAATATCTACAATAATTTTTTATAGCATTTTCTTCTATAATTCTTACAGTTTTATGTGTTAGGCTTAAGTCAGTTATCCATCCTGTATTAATTTTTGTGAATGGTGAGAAGTGCAAATCCTGTGTCAGTCTTTTACATGTGGCTACCCAGTTTTCTCAGCTCCATTTATTGAACAGAGGTTATTTGCCCCAGTGTATGTATGTATGTATGTGCACATACATACATATATATGTATCTTGGTCTTTTTTCTGCTTTGTCAAAAATCAGACTTGAGAGTGTTTTTTTTTCTACTCTCAACTGTGAGTGTTTATAGCTTATAGCCAGGAATTTCCCTCTAAACACTGTTTTAGTTTCATCTTAGTTTTGGTGATTCAAACTTTATAAACATTCATCTCAAAGCATTTTATAATTTCTCCTGTGATTTCTTCTTTAAGTCTATGATTATTAGCAACTTATTGTCTCATTTTCACCTATTTGTGAATTCCCCAAATTTCCTTCTGTTTAATTTCTAATTTCACTTCAGTATGATCAGAGTATGTACTTTATATGAGAAGAAACTTTAAATTCATAGAGGCTTGGTTTATGGCCTAATTTAGAAATTATCCAAAGGAATAACTTATATGTACTTAAAAGAATATGTATTCTGTTGTTGTTTGATGGCATGTTCTATAGATCTCTATTAGATCCTATATTATTTGCCATAATACAATACATAACACCACAAACTTGGTGGCTTAAAACAACAGTAACTTACTCTTTCACAGTTCTGAAGGCCAGATATCCACAGTCAGGGTGTCAGCAGGGACCTACTCTTTTGAAGTGTCTAGCAAGAATCTATTTCATGCCTGCTGCTCAGCTTCTGGTGTTGGTAGTTATCCTTGATGATTCTTGCCTTGCAGCTGTCTAACTATAGCCTCCTCCTCCATCATCAGATGGCATGAACCCACCCTCATGTCCTCATCTGATTAGGTCTGCAAGACTCATCTCCAAAAATGGTCACATTCACTGTCATTGGGGGTTACATCGTAAACAATATTTGGGGAGGTGGATACCATTTAACTAACTCCCGCTACTATATTTTACATATATGTCTTGTATACGCTGTGTTCCCTACCCTTAAATATAAGAGATTGATCTATTGGATTAATTATTTTAAACCCTAGGCTTAAATCAATAGCTGGGACTATAATTGGTGTTCAGGTAATATATTCGAGTGTATGAATGAATTAGTGGTTTCTCTTTTTATGCCAACATCCATCTCAACCTAAATATCAATATTCAAAAGCTTAATGATGCTTTGTCAACACTACAGCTGTGCCTTAATCAGTGTTTGTTTCTTCATTGCTATTGAAATTATCTCATCCTTTTTCTACGTAAATGCTGATTGTAGTGATAACATGAGTTCCATAGTTTTGGACTCAGTAATTTGACAGTCTAAATTAGAATAACCAAATTCATCTTCTATTATTATTAATTATACTGTTATGTTAGCTCATTTAAAAATTTATATGTTGAGTGATGTTCAGATAGCTTTGCCTGAATTCTGCATATTCAGCATTTTAATAACTGAGACTGTCATCACAACTGGATATATATGATAGGGCACCAATAATTATTGAAATAAATTTTATCTGCATGCTTCACATAGTAATTTTCTGCTAATAGCACAATCCTGGCAGATGTATTTAAGACTATATACAGACTATATACAGATTAATTTAAGCTAGAGTTGCTATTACCTGAAAAAAATTTTGAAATAATTTTATCAATTAGTGATCTTACAAAAACAATCTTGGCTATTCTAACATCCTCTAAAAATATATCTTGCTTTAATTTCACTCTAGCTTTGTGTAACTTTTCATTCTGGTAGCAAAGCCAAGTTGAAGTAACTAAGAAACTATTATTTGATGTAAATATTATTAGATGACTAAGTACTAAAAACATAATGCTAAAAGTAATTATTTAAACTTCAAAATATAATATTAAACTATATATTATAATAGTAATGACACAAGAAAAATAATTATAGATAAATTTCTAGATTTAAAAGTTTATTATTTTATCTTTATTATTACTTTATCACTAATATAGATTTAGAATTATTTTATTTGGTCAATTTAAAATTTTATTTTTCATACAGACCCTTATTACATATATTATCAACTTCAGTTTGAAATCTAACTACACACAAAAAATTCAATTGTTGAAAACTTTATCTACATATAATTACATAAATTTAGCTATCATAAGTAAAATATTATTTTGAGTATTTGTATATACAAAAATCATATTTGTATATTGGGTTTCTTAATTACACTTGTGAACTCATCCAAGAAAAAGTGCTACATAGCTCCT
This sequence comes from Nycticebus coucang, assembly GCF_027406575.1. Classification (NCBI taxonomy): domain Eukaryota; kingdom Metazoa; phylum Chordata; class Mammalia; order Primates; family Lorisidae; genus Nycticebus; species Nycticebus coucang. The sequence goes on from NC_069786.1 coordinate 81,546,668, forward strand.
TGCTGAATATCACTAAGGTCACCTTTAAAGTAATCCCCTAGGGAAACTATATACTGATACCGGGGCCCAGGGCCTAGTTCACCCTTCAAAGCTCTTTTTCTAGAAGGAGCTTGCAAACTTAATTGTCAGACCTCATATGATGACAGCTCTGATGGTCATTCCAAAAAAAAATTTCAAAAAGTGCTTTGAATGATGGATTAGGCACTAACATCAGTGCATAGCTTCCCAAGGGGAGTACTTTGAAGGAGAGCTTGGTGGTATTCAGCAGTGAAGTATGGAGGATACTTTCTAGATGAGTTCTCAAACTTCATTGTCTGAACTCATCTGTGAAAGCCAAGATATTTTTTGCTATTTATTGCTACTATATTCATATGTATATGCTTTAGATTTTTTTAAGTTAAAAATATAATATCAACAATTCTATAACTTTACATGTAAAATAAGATAACTTGCATTTTTATACTCAAAATATAAATATAAAACATATTTAAAAATAATATCAGGTTAATTCAGGAAATATTTTTACGTAACGTTTAATTAATTACTATAATTCATTTTTAAAACTCTTAATAAAATATAATTTTTTATTTTTAGATATCTTTTTCAATATGTAATCATGAATTATAAATTAATATATTAACATAGAAAAATTAATAGAATTTTAAAAATCTCTATTATTTTTGTAAAACTTTCTGTCCATCCTTTATTTGGTTATTTGATCAATTATTTTATTTGTTCATATGTTTAACAGGTACTTATATTTAATTAGAAATAACATGGCAGAGATAAACATTTGTAATATACTCTTCGTTAAGATAAAACGAAAACATTTAACAATTGGAAAAATAGTAGTTTCTCAAAGAATTAATTTTGATTATTTTTCATATTTATAACAATATAGTATCTGATATAAATATGATGTTTATATGTGAGTATATGTGTGGAAATATATTTTATTCTATTTTGGAATATTTTATACAATTGTGCTGAGTACTATAAAAATAATGTGATGGTTTTAGTATATGATCAGGGGAAAATTAGCAGTTTAATGGTTTCAAAATGTTCAATATGCTTGATTGCTGGCATACATATATTTATTTTCTTATCCAAATTTATTTCCTTATTTTTTATAATTAATATTAAAATTAATATGAGGATACATATGTTTACTGTATAATGCTTTCAATTCTAAGTAAAGTTCAAGTTATAGTTTAGTCCTTTACCCAGGGGACATGCTGAACACCCCCATATTGTGCATATTGGGTAAGACTATAAGAAAAGATGGAGACTTTATATCTTTTTTTTTTTGAGACAGAGTCTCACCATGTGGCGCTGGGTGGCATCACAACTTACAGCAACCTCAAACTCCTGGGCTTTAAGGGAGTATCCTGCCTCAGCCTCCCAAGTAGGTGGGACTAGTGACACCCACCACAACACCTGGCTATGTTTTTTGGTTGTAGTTGTCATTGTTGTTTTAGCAGGCCTGGGCCAGGCTCAAACCCACCAGTTTCAGTGTATATGGCCTGTGCTACTCACTGAGCTACAGGTACTGAGCTGTATTTTGCTATTTATTGCTACTATATTCATATTTATGCTTCTATATTCATATTCTACTATATTCATTTTGTGTTTACCTAGATAGAGCTGCAACTCTTTCTTTTTAGTAAAGTATCTCTAGAATGGGGCAAAAAATGTATTCAGTGTATTCTTATCAAAATTTAATACTGGTCATTAAAATTTAGATTTTACTTACAAGATTGTTTCAGCTATTTATTTTGTCTGTTGGTAATTTTGATTACTTGTATAAATTTCATCATACATTGTATATGGTTATGTAAGTTAAATTGGGCGATGTTTGCTTTGTCAATGCCTTTAAAGGATACTGTTGAGCCTGATCAACTAGATTAATTCTGTAGTGGATAATCATTTTTAAAAACCATAATGAGAAGAAATGATATGTGCAATGGATAAAACGTTTTTTCATAAATAATCTTTAAACAAAAAATGTGATATATCAGTTTCTATGTGTTCCGTCTTTAACATTTACAGTGTTTCACAGCTCATTTGTTGTTCAATACACATCGGAGTGATGATGAATAATAATAATTTAAGAATTATCATGCCTCGATAAGCTATTTTTGAAATTTTTTACATATATGCCTCATTGAAGGCACCATTGGAAACACATTTTTTTCCTAAGCCATTTCTGAATTTATAATGGAAGAAATACCATTGCCCTGTGCACTCATTTAATTCATATATTCCTGTTCACTTATACTCTTAAATCTTGGGTTGAGGGAGCTTCCTAGATACTGGGGTTATTGAAGGAAAATATTAATGTAAAAACTGTCTTTTTTGTAAAAATGTTCAATGTAGCTATCATAGTAGGCTATTACAGTGAGTCCCCTGTGGGTGGAAATGTGGGTACTTAAGGGAAGAGTCTATCTTGATGAACTTGCATTACTAAAAATAATGATTTAATAAGCTTAAAACCAATTTTCTGTTGTTTTTATGAAGTAAGATAGGAATTGAATTAAGAAAATGGTTGCAGATGATGGGCAAAGGGGAACAGAGACAAGAAAGAAGTGAATTAGAGAAAAATATGTTGGATTCACCCTGCAGCAGCAGTACTGAGAGCCCAAATTCTGTTGCAAAGTGTAACATCCTGAACCTTGGCGTTTTCAAACAGAGAAATTGCCTTGCCAGAGCTTTACCCCTCCCCCAGCATGACTTGGCTCAGAGGTCACTGAGCATTGAAACAAGGCTCACTGCCCTCTCAGGGAAAGTGAGTGCATTTGGGGAGTTAGGAAAATAGGGAGAGAGTGCTGAACACACTGGAGACAGGGCGGGCACCTAAACCTCATTAAGAGAGAAAAGGTCTCTCGGAGAGATAAGGAGGAAAATATCTCTTTTCTTTTGTTTTCTCTGTATTGGCAGCAGAGCCAGCTTGTCTGCCTACAAGTCTTCCTGGGGGTTTGATTGCCACTCCTGAGATTTGTGTGTGTGGTCTGATTGGGGTCTGCTTTGACATTCTGCTCCTGGACTGTGTTTCCTGTCCCATACTCTGTGTTAAGATCATAAATAACTTAGTGTAATAAAAGTAAGAGGCGAATCAGTCTAATTAAGGTAGTTAGTTAAAGAAACGGTTTGGTTAGAAAATGCAAGCCCAGCAAGAACCATGATGTAGAAGTTTAGCCTTCCCCTCTTAGATGATTAAAACAGTGACGCATGTAATAAAAACGCAGCTAGCCCGGAGTTAGGGGCTTTTCCTCGGTCCTCACATTTGGAGGTGGAAAGCTCCTTGGCCCAGCTTTTAAAAACTTTCTTCTTGTGTTTTTGACTCTACATTTTCCCCTCATCCTTGCCAGTCAGTGGGAAAGAACTCATGGTGTAGTTTGGGGCTGGTCCTCAACAGTCTCCTAGTTACAAACATCTGATTGATGTATGACTCACACAAGCAGAAGCTCTTACAAGTAATAGGTAAATGTACCTGTTATAACTTGCATACAAATTCAATATAAGAAAAAACATACAGAACCTATTTCATTTATAACCCAGGGACTGCCTGTACAGATACAAAAAATACATACATTTTCATTTTAGAGAATTTAAATATTCAAATTGTTCTTATGCTATACAGCCAGTTCCTATCCTACCTTATCCATTGAAATTCATTTACCATTCCTCAGGGAAAAAAAAATTATTTTGTAAATTAGTCCTATATTAACCAGCTCTGTCAATTAAATATGTGAATTATACATAAGTTGATATAAGTCAATGTTTGTAACTTGGCATCTGCTTGTGTGTGCATATATATATAGGTACTATTATAAATGATATATATGAGTATATTAAGAATTATCATGCTTTGAAAAAGCATGTCTATACAGATATATATTATCTGTATATTATCATGCTTTGAAAAGATCTATATAATCTTTATAATCTATATAAATGTCTATAGAAATGTATAGACATGCTTTATATAGAGATTATATAGATCTTTTGAAACCCCACTTCTGAAAAGCAGAAGAGACTTCATTGCCTGTCCTCCCAATATGGTTAATTTCCTTTTAACATATTACAATATTGATTGAATTGACCTGACGAATTTTTTGTTAGCTGAGAATCTTCTCTTAAATGTGTGCTGCCTTCTGCATACCTGTAGGCCCAGAATGTGTAATAGGGGTCTCGGCCGCATTTATTAACAATAACTTCTTTTAGAATCTCCCCATCTCCTGCGGCCCATGGATCTTTTCTATTGAAATACATATGATAAAAGTTGATGGAAGGTTGTAGGATGCTTGTTTATCATCAATGTGTATTCACTCAGATTTTTACTCTAATCCATTAGCTTCTCTCAGTACTTTAAAAGGATAAGCTTTGTGAAACTCAAAATCCAGGAGAGAAAACAACTTCTATGTTTTTGCTGAATAATATGTTCCCAGATGCAATAGACTTGAACTTTCTTATCTTGTATCTAGATTTAGAAAGGGGAGAGTCAAAATTGGACTATCGAAAGCTGTAAAATAGAAATATATATTGCAATTAATAATGAATATTTTAGATTTATCGATCATGAACTGAGATTGAGTATTAAATTTTCTTTGCTCCTACATCAAGATCAAGTAAGCCCATTTGTGGGAATCTGTTAGAGACTCTCTAACCTGTTCCATTAATCTATCGGTCTATTCTTTTCCAAAATAATGTGAATTTTATTACTTTAGCTATATAGTAATGCTTTAATGTCTTTAGTATTAGTTCTTCAACAGTTTTTAAATATTTTGTAGCTTTTCAGGGTCTTCAAACTTTTCATAAAATCTTTAGAATTAGTTTTGTAATAAATACAAATAATTTGCTGAGATTTTGATTGAAATTGTTTTGAATCTATGTACCAAGTTGGCAGGAACTGACATCTTAAAAATATTGAATATTTCAGTTCATGAATATGGAATATTTCTCCAGTTCAAAAATTTAATTTTATTCATTAGGCTCTCAAAATTTTAGAGGAGAGGAGAGGGAGATAGAGCCATGAGATCTGAGGGAATCTTGTGGATAGGACTAAAAGTAAGTAAGCAGAAATTTGTAGAGCCCATCAACTGAATGATGTAATCCTCAGTAGCATTTGTCACTGTCAATGAAATTGAGAAAAGTAGTAATTTACAACTTTCATCATTTATATCTTGTTATTAGAGAAGTTGATCAGATCTCAGTTTAATTATTATTCAAACAAAACAGACAAAGTAAATCAAACTATAAATTTAATGACAATTATACTTCCTCAATGCTGAGCTTTCAGACCAATGTATATGCTGACTGTGTGAGTAAAAGCCCAGATTCCATTCAACCTCCACCATGCTAATTGCTGAGAGGAAACTAGTCTTTGTTAAGAATAGTCAAAAAAATGGATAGATGGGCCTTCACTCACCTGTCTTCCTGTACTTGCACTTCCTCTAAGAGAAGATTGAGGTAATGTTTGTGCAACCCCTTTGTAAGTAAGAAAGTGACTTTAATGGATTTTTAAAGTCCATAAATTGTGCTCTCTTTTTCAATCACTTATAGCATATCTGAAACTATTTAGAGGATGATGGAGAAAAAAATTACATGATTTCTTCCCTTAAAAAGCTTTCAATTCACATGGAAGTATGGCATATTCTTGATGATATTTAATTGACAGAGCTGGTTATTATAGAGCTAATTTCCAAAATACTTTTATTGTTCCCTGAGGGATAATAAAAAATTTCAGTGGATAAGGTAGGATAGGAGCTGGCCATGCAGCATAAGAATAATTTGAATATTTAAATTCTCTAGGATGAAAGAGGAAGAGAGCATAGGTAATTGAAACGGCATAAACAAAACATTAAATTTTCATGTACGTTTTATTTCCAGAGTAGTGGGAAACGTGGTGGATCTAGATGATATACAGACAGTTTAAGGAAACATTTAGATATTATTCACATATAAAGCAAAAGGTGAGTTCAAAGAATAAAAAAGAATTCATCCATACAGAAGGCATGGGGTACAGCTATATACTACATACAATGTGGATGAACTCCCAAAACATTTTGCTAAGTGGACAAAAGGCACAGAAGGTCATATATTATGTTATTTCATATCTATGAAACATGCAGAAGAGATAAATCATAAACACAGAGGCAGAGGCTGTGGGGTGAAATGGGGAGCAATTGCTTAATGTCTATGGGTTTTGTTTGAATTGATGAAATTGATGTTTTGGAATTAGACAGAGGTGGTGGTTGTACAACATTGTGAATACGCTCAATGCCACTGAAACATTCACTTTAAGTAGTTAATTTTATATTATATAAATTTCAACTTAACAAAAGAAAAATTAAAGAACGAAAAACAAAGAAACAATTTCCAAAGTAACTTAGCACTCTGATGGCAAGGTATTTATGGAAATTAAATTCCCCCAAATCCATTCTAAAAATGTTTGAGAAATGTTTTCCTAAACCTGCCTGTTGCAGTAAGTTATGGTATTCCTTTTGGAAGCTTTCAACAGCTTTATTTGCCATTCTACCATTGTTTTAATTTCCATATCTTTAAAAAAACTTCATATACGAACAAAAAAAGTGTATATCCTGGGCAGTGCTTGTGGCTCAAAGGAGGAGGGCGCTGGCCCCATATGCTGGAGGTGATGGGTTCAAACCCAGCCCCAGCCAAAACTGCAAAAAAAAAAGGTGTATATCCTCAGAAGTCCTTATCACTGTAATAATTCCAGAATAATAGAAAGTGTCCCCCGTTTTGCTAAATTCAGTACATCACCCTGTATTGTTGATCATTTCTTCATGATGCCCTTTCAGTTAGCACGTCCCTCATTACTCTTATCTGGAACATCATTATTTTACTACTTGACAGTTTAAATAATGTGACTCGTCACTCCTCATTCATGCTTCCCCGGTTACAGAATAGCTATTCATGGAAATCAGATTAATTTCACTAATAGTGATATGGGTTTGTTTCTCAGGTAAGAGAATGACTAAAGGAGATTGACAGATTCTGGTTAAAAAAAAGTCTCCAGGGTCACCAGGAACTCAGCTTCCTTAAATCTCTCTGATGCTCATTTTGATACATGGCTCCTATCTTTAGGTTCACCTTACAATTCAAGATTTAAAGTCTAAATTTTAAGTAGGTCTAAAGAAAAAGCAGAAGGATGATAGCAAAATAGGGACACTACCCAGTGAAGTCAGCTTTTTAAAAAACACTTCAAGAAATCTGAGACAAAACCTCATCAATGGGATGTCTCATTGATCCCAACAAACTGCCAGGGAGTAAAGGGAATAAAACCCTTTAATCAATTAAGCACTGCCTTAAACAAAATTAGGAGTTTTGTTATGACTTTGAATTACAAAATGTGTATTGGGCAGAGAGTCAGCAATCTTATCCTTTTGCACATTAAGTAATATATACATATTATATAATCAAACAAAAATATACTTTACATTACATATTTATGTTCTATATTATGCATTGTGTGTGTGAACTTTATCAGACACTATATTAAAACATATAATTTTATTCAGTAAACAAATATTTGTTGACTACGTGCTGTGTTCTGGATTCTAAACTAAGCACTGAAGAGCAAACTCAGACTGGCTCCTGCTCTCAGGGAGTGTGTAGCCTAGTGAAGGAGGCATTCTTTAACCCAGCAAGTATGCAAATAAATATAGGTGTATACATTAAGGCGCACGATGACAGATCTGATTTACACTGCGCAAAGTATTGTATGAGTGTTCACTATGAAACTGGCACTTGAAATGAGATCCGAAGATAATAGAAGTTGTGTGAGTGTCATGGATGTTTCTAGATGGAAGGACACAGTGGGCAAAACCCTAGTGGAGGAAGAACAAACCTGAAATACCTGAGAAGACAGGAGGTAAAGGCCAAGACTTGAGGTTAAGGAGGCTGGACATGAGAGTCTTTTTCACACGATAAGGTATGAGATAGAGAATTGCCCAACAGACTCTGAGAGCCACCATGCCCTGCAACACACTTTGTTATAACTGAGGTGTGCTCTTGTATAATTCCACACAAGAATACTTCCCTTGCTTCTGTGTCCACTGTACTCCTTGCTCTGGCTTGCTGGGTTGCTCAGGCGCTGCCTACTGTATCTCTCAGCAAGCCTCGAGTGTTTAAACCGTGCATCCTTCGATGTATCACAGATAGCACCTTCTTCATGAAGCTAATATCAAACACCTACCCCCAGTCATGATTGAAATATTCTTTTATCAAAAGTGGTACATACTTGTACTTTCATTCTTTCTTTATCTTACATTATCTGTTTTTACAGATGCTTCTTTCATAAGACTTTACACCTCTCGAAGCCGGGGTATGACTTATTCACAGTTATTTTCCTAGCCCCCAGCAAAAGGCTTGGGAGAGATAATGACTCAATAAGTAGTAGGTGAATAAATAAATTTTTTTTGTCATTCATATAGCTATTTTAATCCATAAATCCAGCTCTACGACTCACATTGCATTATTGTACAAATGTGTCCTAGACTGAAAAATATTAAAGGAGAAAAAATGGTCTAAAGTTATATTTTTAAACTTTAAATGTAGTATTCTGGCCTAAGAACACATCTGGGGATAGTTGGATAAAATTTTTCTAATAGTAATACAGAATTTCTTTGAAAGCAATGAAAGCTAATGAAAGCAAATTTTTCTTTATCTTGGAAGCAGAATTTTTAGGAATTTCTGCTGAAGATGCTTCAGTTGCTTAATAGACACTGTATTTATTACTCCTTTTATTTACTAAAAGCTAGCATGTCCTCAGACTATCTCCAGTGGAAGAATTGTTTCCATCTGCACTCGTGTGTGTGTATGTGTGCACGTGTGCGCAAGTGCACACACGAGTGCATGCATGCAACTATAAAACTATATTTATTGAGAATTGAGATAATGGCAAACAAAACATTATTTTGGTTTAAGTCAATATGTTCACTTGGAAGAAATTCAAATGTATACATTTTGCTCTAATTTCCATCTGCTCTCAATAGTATTGAAGTCTCATCACAAAGAGGCTTCACCTAAAGACGGAAGGAAGAGTGTCTCTGAGAAAGTTGGCACTGGTATGTATCTGTGTTCCATTAAACGTTGCAATTTAGAAGAGTTCTCTATCTTCCCTTTTCTCCCAGAGTGTTTGGCTATTCTTTCTTCCAATTATTGAACATTTTCTCAAGTTTCTAAAGTGCTTTGCAAAGTTGTGTTGCTGAGATACCTTGATCCAGCATTTTTCTTTGAAGAACGAAGTTATTTTGCAGGTTAAGTGCTAAATGTGTTTGTCAATAAATGAGTGACTATCACAAGTGTTCTAGAGGTGAGAAAAGGGGCAGGAGAAGAAAGAACAAGAACTCCCATCATGTGGTGTGCCTTTCCAGAAAAAAAAATTTTAACTAAATTTATATTTTCTCCGTGACCCTAATGGGTGGGAGAGGCAGGTTTGATTAATTCCAGTCTACTCTTCTAGAAAATGGGGATTTAATAATGCTGATCTCACATGGTCTCTGTGAGTTTAAATGCAATAAAGTATGTAAATAGGACATTTTATGAAAGATAGCAAATACCTAAAACATGTTAGATGTTATTATTATATTCTCAATATCAAAGAAATATATTAAGGCTAAAAGATGCTTATTTATTTGTTCAAAGTAATAAAGGTGAGAGATTGGATTCAAATTAATGCCTTCAAGCTTCAAATATATTTTTATTCCTATTATCTCATGAGAGATTATCTTTTTTAAAACAGGCTTCTGAAAGCACCTGCCTTTGTAATCAAATTTACTAATGGTTTTAATGGCAGAATTGCCCATGTTGGGGAAGATGGCTGGCAGCATCTGAATCTGATGATGGCTATGCAGAAGAAATTGAATCTAAAGGGAACAGATTTCAGCAATCAAGGTTAATTAGAACAGAAATAATTTAGTTTGGACTGCATTTCAATGTTTAAATATCAAAATTTGACTTTGATTAAAGCATCAATTCAACTATAAACTATAATATTATGTTTCCCAAAGAGAGACAGCCACTTTGACAAAATATAGATCACGTGATTCATTAAATTTCTGTGATCAAGAGTTGGGATAAAATACAGCTATCTCTGTTAGAGAAGCAGCGGTAAAGCGTGATGTTAACAAGATGTAATAAAAAGCAAATAAAGGCTTATAAAGCTCTGCATTCATGAGAACTTATCCTGGCTCATCAACTGTGACTTCATTGTTATACAAAACGTTGTGTGTTTATACAATTTTTTAAAACTTCTAAAATGATCCCAGTATGCTCATACTTTGTAATGCCTCTGGTGGGAAGTACTCATTTAGAAGCAAATTGGTAATCCTATTATTTCTACAGCAAACATAAAAATCAAAGAGAAGTGAATTTTGGCAATAGTTAAATGGAGAATTGTTCAGTTAACTCTTATCGTAATGTCTTAAACACTGAATATCAAGAAAGATGCAATTCATAGACAAGAGATGACAGAAGATGGTGAGACCAATGAATCAGTGCCTGTGATTACGAAGAAGAGTATATTAACCAGAACTACTGCAGGTTATGAAGTATCTCTCAACGCAACCTGTAAAAATGTACTTTAGAAAAAAAAATCCCACCCTGATACTAGTATATGATAATCAATTGCTATCCAATTTAGCGTCTAATACTACATAGTATGATGTGAATAGAGAACACTTATAAAGAGATTTAAAAGAATGTTTTGCTCATCTGTTTCATGGATAAACCTAAGAAGTTATGTCCAGAAAAATCACCCACAACTCTATGTAGAATGCATTCTTATGTACAATTTGTTCAATATATGTAAAATATATTAAATCAAACTTTAAACTTCTTTTTGCAAAAATCAACTAAGCACTTAATTAGCTTGTCTTTGGCTATTTGCAATGCAATACATTGTTATATATGACATTATTTTGAATAAATAATACCTTAAACAGCAGACAAGACTTGCTGAAATGCAATTCTTACATGGTATATGACTATGCTTATACTTAAAACATTTTAAAATATTAATACTACGTATTTAAATCATTTTCTGTATTTTCATAGTCTCATTTATTTTTTTCTTAAGTTTATAAAAATATTTGTTTTGATACCTTCCTTAGTTTGTTATAATATTGTAGGAACAATAAGAAAAAAATAACAACCTCAGAACAGCCAACTCTATAGGACATGCATTATCAGGCCACTGATTCTTGGTCACGGCCTGAGAACTAATTACACATCTCTAGGGAATTTACAAGGCTTTTTTATTTTTTAAATGATTTATAATTAGATTAAGGCTTTGCTTAATTTTTCAATGTTATACTTTGCTTTCTAAATAAGAGAATCTTTTAAAAATCACTTCTTATTTTATCATATATTTTATTACATAAAAACATATTCCCTCCTCTTAAAATCATTAGAGCAGATAGCCAGCATTATACAACTCACAGTGATGTCATGATGATACTCGAACTTTGTTTTGTTAACATGAGTAAATAGTATGTATGCCTAAGTTGTATTTTATTAAAATGAGAAGATCCATAAGGAGAATCAAAGATTTTACTCCTTGTGGTCAGGTCCCCATTTTAGGATATTTGGATGATTTCTCTTAAAACTGTACTCTTGTGTAGCCCCTTTATCTGTAGTTTTATGGCCAATAGCTCACGCTATACTACTTTACAAAGCAGGTGGCTACTGGTGGGCATTGGTTCTTTCTATTCTTGCTAGTGATTTTTTACGGTATTTTCGTTGTTGTTGTTGTTTGTTTGTTTCATGAGGCTTTTGATTAACTCGCTGTTTCCCTGTGTTTATTATTTTTCCTGCTTCTAAACATGGTTTATTTGAGTAAAGAACAATATCGACATTCAAAATACATGTTACCAGGGTATTTAAGACTGGTGATGGTGATCTATGCAACAGGTTTTTCTTCCATCAATGTTTCCAGGAAAATAGATTTTTTGAGGTAAAGATTTAATTTCAGGAATTCACTGTGAGGTGATCTCAGTCTCAACACATGCAAGGAGTGCTTACAGATAGGATTGTGCAGAGACGAGGGGGAGTGCAAAGTAGTCACAACAGTGTCCTCAGCCAGTCTCATGGGGAGTTTCGAAGCTTTGATGGGCCTGCTGTGTTGTTCCAAACTGGGGCAATGGGAACCCATGTACCCTAGATGTTGAGAGCACACTGACTTTGAGAAGTGGACTTGAGCATAGGTAGAGGCTTTCTTCAGCAGAAGTTAATTAGAAGAAAAATGCTTAGCTGAGTGCTGCTTGCAATCAACACTCTAGGGAATGGGTGAACTCATGCTTCAGTCCTGAAATTTTGTTATATTTTAATAATTTAACATAAGGTATGTTCATTAAATAGTAGAGTGAACAAATTTAATTTTTCACCCCGTTTTGCAAAGCAAAAATTTAAATTTATTTCAAAAATCATTAATCTTGTTGGGATTTCAGTAAAAGATGATGACTTGAATATATTTCAATGAGCTCTTTCAACTCGCAGCTCAGACAATTTAGCCACTAGAGTAAAGATGACTGGCTGTCTTGTGAGAAACTGGGGAGACTGGAAATGTAAATGATATCTTTCTTGCAATTGTAAAATACACACATTTGTTTTTTGGTGGAGAGGGGATAAGAAGATAATAAATATTAGAGAATTTAAAGAAGGAATGTCATGTCTTCGGTAACATCTGGAGAGCAGCTGTTTGGTGGCATTGATGCCTGGAAACCGTCTTGGAGTGGAAGCATGGTATTCTTTACTGACTCGTAAGTGTCTTCATGCACAGGGAAGTAGATGCTCCCTTTGCTGCCAATAGCCATGAAAGACTGGGACAAAATTTCCTAAAAACTAGGTCAAGTTGATAGACAAGAAGTTAAAATCAATAATGTATCTCAAACTCCAATATGGCAATGAAGATAAAATAATTTAATGGAAAATTGCATTAAAAATATAAAAATGATATTACAGAGAACACAGATAAGCTTTCATAAACAAATCTCAGAATACTATGAATTAAGGAATCCATTTCCTTATCTAGAATCTGCCGCGGACCACCCTGTCGGTGGGCTTCAGTCCGAGGGAAAGCAGGGAAACGGAGTCAGGTTGGTTGAAAGGTCGACGCAGGAAAATGACAGTCTGGCACACTATGGGTGAAGTATGCAGCTGCACTTTACTGAGTTTTAAGTACGGTTTTTATACAATTTACACAAAGCATTACAGGTTACACAAAGTATTTTTACAACTTGCTGACCTTTACAAGTTATATTTTAAGTTTGCAAACGTGGGTAGTTATCCATTACTATTTTTCAATATCCTGCCCTTAAGGAGAACAAAGGTTAGTGGTTATCAGCGAAAACTATTTGCTTCCTCTTGCTTCCTCTTGCTTCCTCTTATCTGAGGAATGTTAGTATAGTGTAATTCTTTACATTTGTGTTTAAGTAATAGTAAAGGCATAATTTGTTTTAAGGCTCTTATTAGATATATAAATTTTAAGTTAATGTTGGTTATATATACTTTTATTATGTGCTTATTATTAATCATATGTGCTTATTCTATTGTGATTTGATTGATTAGAAATGTAGTGAAGTAAGATGTTTTTTAAGGAAAGTTTTACTGTGGGTGGTGATGGTGCATGTCGTGTTGGAACATCTTGTTTAAACATCTTGTTTGCTGTGCCTGCATTGTCTTAGCCCACTGGCGTTTATGGTGGGGACTTGCTTTTGTGCAGGCTTACTTGGAGCCACTGAGTCTGGCACAGTTATACTTCTAGTGCTGTTTCTGGATCAACTATCATTGTGTTCATTCTGACAAGGACTTATTGCTTACTTATCAGGACAAACAGACATTCAGCTTAACATACACGTACACTGTAACAGAAAGCCATACCCTTAGGTTAATGCGACAAAAAACAGCATGCTGGGCAACATCTCTGTCGCTGCGCACACTGGGGGTGCTGGGGGCTTCACTCCGGGGAGCACAGACCTCCTTTCCGTCGTTTTACAACGCGGACAGCGCCACCTCGCTGCGGCTTGGTGCCGAGGGTGCGGCATAGCCCCCTTTTTTGTTTTTGAAACGCATTTCAAAGAGTTCTTGGCGTATGGTATTGACAGAAGAAAACAGACATCGAATAAGACATGGTAACAGTAACACAACACAGAATATCAGGCAAGCAATAATAGCTATGAACACAATATACTGGATCCAGGTTAATGGATTTAGTGTCTTAAAATTATCATTAAGAGACTGAGCCAGAGTATCTAGTGATGAGACAGGTAAATGAGCTTGACTTATAGCTGTAATGTCTTCCCGTAAATTAAGTAAATCATGTGTTATATCATTATCTTTCCAAACTCCTTGAAGATGTGCCTGCACTTTGGACCATGATTCAGACAGGTTATATGGTAAAGGAGTTATACAAATGGCTTGAAAAGCAGAATGGCATTTAGTTTGTAGCTTCTGTTGTATAAATTTAATATCCTGTCCCAACGCTAGAACTACTTCTTCTAATACATTTAGTTTTGCTTCTAGCTTATTATCAATGCTGGCCTGTGTCAGCAAGGCTAGAGTTACATTATTGCTCAAAGCATTGACAAAGTGCGCTGTATGAACTTGTTGTACTAAGGCCGTAGTGGCTACAGCAAAGGTAGTGACTATAGAAATCAAAGCTAAAATGCCTAGAATTAATGTTGCTACAAATCTTTTAGGTCTAATTAGTTCATTAAGTGTTTGTAACACTTGTAATGCAGAATTATCATACCAAGGATCATCTTGCAAATCTACAGGCAACATCACATAAGAAGGTCTTTTTACAATTAACACAGAATTAAACACTCTTTCTTTAAACAAATCAGTAGAAGTAATGCAGTTTGTTACTTTACATGCAGTACAGGTTACATGGTAAGAATTTTTCAGTTGAGTGATTGTAAGATAAGTGTTAGGAGCTAACAATAATGCATACGGATAACCAACACAGACTCTAACTGATACTGCCGTGGGTTTGCTCATACCCGGTTTCTTTTCTAATATCATATCAGATGCAGCAACAAGTCTAAACAAATCATAATGTATTTGAGTTTTATTTTGATCTTGTGCAACCCATATGGGTTCAACTAAACCGGGTGAGAACCATCGTCTGATAGGTTGAGAGGCATCAGACCACTTATACTGGTGATATTTCTCTGGATTGTTAAACAAATATTCTTCATAATCATAACAGCAAGAAGTAGCAGAATAATCCCAGATTATTACTTTTGAGTTAACAGGAAAATGTTTACTAGCTGCATTCGAAAATCCACAAGAAAGCCAAGTAGGAGTTTTTGTTAATGACGATTCCCAAAATTGATTTATATCTCTATATTTTTCTTTACAATTAGGAATAGGTAACCAGCTTACATGTAGAAAAGTTTCATCATAAGTGGGAGTTCCTATAGTTGCAAAATAAAGCACTAATGATATCTTATATATTGCAATAACAGATTAGAAAACAATCAAAACCTTTAATGTGGAGAAGCATAATCATCAGAAATATGTAGCTTTCATTTCTGCCTATTCCCTAATAGTGTCAAAATGTTAGTTTATAAACACCATTATTTTATAAATTCACTAATATTCAAAATCCTATATATGTATATATCTATCATAACTATCTGACAAAATATCTGACATAATATGAAGCATATTGCTTGTCTTAAGTATTAGTTATTAAATTTATTCTATAGAATTGTTATTGATAAGCATCCTTTTTTGACCAAAGAGGCTCAATTTCTTATTGTTTGAGATATTCATTGGCTGAAACATAAGGGTAAATATTTTGTGAATTATTATATTTATGTATATCATAAAATATATCATTTAATTGATCTAAAAAAGCTTACCAAAGTAACATAATCTTACATTTCATAGACTATTTTAGTATCAGTAAATTATTTGATCAAAGTATAGATTATTTAGCAATTTTTCTCCCATTCATATATTAAGCCAATTAACCCAAGAATTTTATCAAATATTTTGAAAAGATTCTGTTTTTATTTTTTATTAATACTGATACTGTCGAAGTTGTTCATTTTTCAAAAATAGATGCTTCAGCAGTATTTAGAAACTGGATCTATAAGTCACTTGCACTGGGTTTTTAAAATTACATTTAGAATATTTAATTTCTCCTCTATCTGATAATAATTTTGCATGTAAAAAATAACACAAAACTATGTCAATTTGAAATACCCACCTACACACCTTATGGTATTAAAATATTGTGTGGGCTTGAAAATCATGAGCATGTTCTGTAAGCATGATCCCCAAAGCATATTTTTCTAAAAAAAAATATAATAATGACAGTTGTTGAACCAAATGATTTGATATTTTAACATCAGGAACTTGCTCAACAGTCTCTAGAGCTTGGTTTATAGTGTTAACCAGAACATTTGGATTTCAAGGACATTAAGTCTCATGATAGTAAAATATAGTAACACAAAATTTCAGAATGAAGAGGGAACAGGAAGTCTATCAAAAAGTTATCATTTTTTATCATTGAATTGAGGGTTTTTTTTCCTAAGTGTATATTTTTGTGGTAGATGGAAAGGTTATGTTCTTACCAATTTAAACAGTACTTTGCTAGCATATGCACACAATTGAAAATATAGGGTACACATTTTCAGGAAGCCTCTGAGAGCTATGTTTAGTTTATAAACAGACTTGGCATTGTACAAATGGAATACAAAACATGCTTTACAATTTCACACAACTTGCTCCTACTTAAAACATAAGATAAATATGGGAATTTTCCCCCTTGCCATCCACTAACTAAGATTGTTTACTGCATGTACGTTGGCCATATGGAGCAATTTTCAGGATCATTTCTCTATTCAAAAACCCTTGAGTACTAACTGTTCCTTTTATATCTGGTTTAAAATTAAAGGCCAGGGAGTAGTATTCTTATAAGCAAATACCATATTTTTCTCCCTAGGAAAATTTTGATACATAAACAATATTATAAGAAATAGACCAAAAAAAGGATTTCATTAACTGAAGATGATGTGTGAAAAACTAAAAATGATGTAAGACAGTCTTGTAAACTTACTCAGAAGAATTGTTTTCTAGACTCCTTATTAAAATTTAGCTCAGAAGGTTCATACTCTGAAAAACTATGGTCATATCTAAATGTATTGCAACAATGTGTTTTTAGTCATTCTAACAATGTGTAATTTTAATCATTATTTTCGGGATTTGTATTTACATTTTTCTCATAAAAATTAAACAAACCTGGAATGTGTTTTTTGTTTTCACATTTTTAAACTCCCATAAGTAGAAGTACTTTAGTTTATTCCTCAATCGGCAGCTGCTATTTCGTATATTTAAAAATATTGAGCATTTAAGTGTCTTTTGAAAGCAACTGAGAAACTTGTATAGGTTAGATTTTTAGTTGGTACTCTCTAAATTCTTATGATCAGGTATGTTATGTGGCAATCCCACACTCAAATATATCACTGATGGGTGAATGGCATAAATATGAAGCAGGCACAAATAATGGACAATAAACAATAGAAGACAGTTGCACAATAATTAAAATAAATGTTCAAAGATACTAAAGAAGATCTGTCTTCCACTTAATAAGAGTTTGTTAAATTTAATAAAAAATAAACCCTGCCATCTCCATTCAGGGATAGCAAGCCTTGAGAGCTCATATTCAGAGTTATTGAGGTCAATTATTGGTAACTTTATACAATTTCTCTTGTTTTCTATTTTAACTATGAAGTTGGTGTTTTACTCTGTCCTTGATCTTTTTAAATGTTTTTAAATTGACTTGCTATCTTTGTATTATTGAGGAGGCTTAGTTCTTGAGTGGAAGGAAATTACTTGATTGTAATATAAAATACCATCACTATGTTGGCTATTAATATGAAAAACTACATCTGTATTTTTACCCAATTGCTTGTTGTTTTTGTAGACTATGTGTGATTAATAGTATTGATATGAACTCTTTTGGATTTTTCAATGTCAAATTACAGGTCATTTTCAGATAATAGTAGTTTTGCTGCTACTTTCTAAGAAGGGACACTAAGATAGGGGCTTTCAAGGGGGACAGCAGGGAAACCCCACTTGCTGAACCAGGAAGTCTGGAGGGCCAATAAGAAAGAATGTGGGTATCAGGTAACCTAGGTAACCAATGACCAATAGAAAGAGACTATCAATGACCAATAGGAAAGGGCAAAGGGCAATACTGCTTGGGGGGCAAAGGGAGGCCAGTGTAAGACTTCTAGCCAATTTCAAAGGGAGAGAATACTTAAACCCATGAAGGGATTTGGTATGTTTTCTCTCTCACCTCTTCTCTTTCTCCAGAGGGAACTACTTTCAACTTTGTTGAGAAGTGCTCTAAACTTTCTATTTGTTTTTCCTAAATACATATAATTTCTCTTTGTTACCCTGAAACTTGTGTGGGTTACTTTTGCTTTCTAGCTACCCTACCTATACTGCTCCAGTTATATTTCCAGTTTCTGCTCAGTTTTGCTTTCGATTGCAGGCCTTACTTTGATTGAACTTTCTAGCTCAGCCTAGTAATGGAACCAGGTCAACTGGATTTTGGGAATTGGGACCCCAGAACCCCAACACTTTCCATTCTTTATAACTTTATTCTTTGCTTTGCCATTTTATCCTAGATCAGAAACACAAATTAAAGAGAACTTGAGGAAGTGAATACTTTGTCTCTTTTGAATTAAGGTGAAAAGCATTGAGTATTTTTCCATTAAGTATGATGTAAATGTAGTTTTGTTATAGATAAGTTTTATCAGATTAAGTAAATTTCCTTTATTGAAACGTTTGTATCCTAAAGAAATACTGAATTTTAGCAGATATATTTTCTTTATCTGTTGGAAGTATAGAAAAATTCCTTAAAAACACAATTCATTTGAAACATTGTTTCCAGAATGTTTCAGTTTCACATTAATTGGCATATTGGCATACAGTTGCTTCAATATCTATCTTACTATGTCTTAAGTGTCCTTAAAAAACCTACAGTGATATTTATTTTTTATTGATGATCTTGGTAATGTTTTCTTTCTCTTGATTGTACATTTGTTTTCTATTTCATTAAGTTCTACTCTTTCATTATTATCTTTCTTCAATATGGATTTCGTAACTTCTTTTTTACTTTTTTCTCTGGAACATGATATCATTGATGTTTCATCCTCCCAGAAATGCAGTATACATAATTATGTGTCTATGAATAATATATGCATATATGTGTATGAGGTCTAACAATTAAGTTCACGAACTCATCCTAGAAAAACTGCTGCGTATCTCATTGCCGAACATCACTGTGGTCACATTCAAAGTACTCTCCTTGGGAAGCTATGCACCAATGCCAGTGCCTACCCTTCAGATCAATTTTCGAGAGCTTTTCCTGGAATGTTCTTGAGAACTGTCATCGTACATGGTCTGACAATTCAGTTCCCGAACTTACCCTTAAAAAAGTGCTTTGAAGGATGGACTAGGTGCTGGCATTGATGCATAGTTTCCCACAGGGAGTACTTGGAAGATGAGAAAAGTGGTATTGAGCAATGAGGTATGTAGCACTTTTTCTAGAACGAGTTCATGAACTTAATTATCTGACCTCATATATATGTAAATATATATATATATTTGTTTACCGAGATAATTTTTCTCTGAGTACTAGTTTGCTGCATTTCAGAAGTCCTAATATGTTGTGTTTTTTTATTGTTTGTTTTTTATATTTTCATTGTGACTTCTTTGACATACAAATTATTTGTAAGTGTGCTTTAGTTTCCAAACATTTGGGAACTGTCTTAAGATATTTCTATTATTGATTTTTAGTTTCGTGTTGTTGTTCTAGTATAAATCCACTGAGGAAATAAAGTCTGTATTATGCAATTCCTTCCAAATGAAAGTGATGTGTATTCTTCAGTTGCTTTTACAGTTAGTGGACATATACACACACATGCATATAGGCACATACTGTCAGTCACAAACACACATGTATTTATTTAATTAATTTGAGTGCGTTAATTGTCATGTTTAGGTAGACATGATGTCCACTGTTTTATTTCCAGTGCTTTACATAAAATTGTAGAATAAAATCATTTCGTCTGACACTATATTTTTTTACAAAAGCAACATTATATCCCAGAGAAAATGAGCTTCAAATTCTAAACAAAATTGAAAAATTAATACTTACGCACAAGCAATGGGAAAAATTGTAAAGAAATTTGTAATTTGTATCTCGAGGGTCTAGGTGTTGTGGCTCTCTCATGGAACTAATTATTTGGGAGGCTGACGCAGGAAGATTTCTTGACGACAGAAGTTCAGGATGAACTGGGAAACACAGTGAGACCCCATCTCTACAAAAATAATTTAAAAATTCATGAGCCTTTGGTCCTAATTACAAGGGAGGCTGGCGCAGAAAGATTGCTCGTGGCTGATAGTGACAGAACCAAAATCTGTCTCTCTTTTTTTTTTTTTCATTGTTGGGGATTCATTGAGGGTACAATAAGCCAGGTTACACTGGTTGCAATTGTTAGGTAAAGTCCCTCTTGCAATCATGTCTTGCCCCCATAAAGTGTGACACACACCAAGGCCCCACCCCCCTCCCTCCGTCCCTCTTTCTGCTTCCCCCCCCCCATAACCTTAATTGTCATTAATTGTCCTCATATCAAAATTGAGTACATAGGATTCATGCTTCTCCATTCTTGTGATGCTTTACTAAGAATAATGTCTTCCACTTCCATCCAGGTTAATACGAAGGATGTAAAGTCTCCATTTTTTTTTAATGGCTGAATAGTAGTCCATGGTATACATATACCACAGCTTGTTAATCCATTCCTGGGTTGGTGGGCATTTAGGCTGTTTCCACATTTTGGCGATTGTAAATTGAGCTGCAATAAAATAGTCTAGTACAAGTGTCCTTATGATAAAAGGATTTTTTTCCTTCTGGGTAGATGCCCAGTAACGGGATTGCAGGATCAAATGGCAGGTCTAGCTTGAGTGCTTTGAGGTTTCTCCATACTTCCTTCCAGAAAGGTTGTACTAGTTTGCAGTCCCACCAGCAGTGTAAAAGTGTTCCCTTCTCTCCACATCCACGCCAGCATCTGCAGTTTTGAGATTTTGTGATGTGGGCCATTCTCACTGGGGTTAGATGATATCTCAGGGTTGTTTTGATTTGCATTTCTCTAATATATAGAGATGATGAACATTTTTTCATGTGTTTGTTAGCCATTCGTCTGTCTTCTTTAGAGAAGGTTCTGTTCATGTCTCTTGCCCATTGATATATGGGATTGTTGGCTAAATAAAGCTGGGGGCATCAGCATACCAGATTTTAGTCTGTACTACAAAGCCATAGTGCTCAAGACAGCATGGTACTGGCACAAAAACAGAGACATAGACACTTGGAATCGAATTGAAAACCAAGAAATGAAACTAACATCTTACAACCACCTAATCTTCGATAAACCAAACAAGAACATACCTTGGGGGAAAGACTCCCTATTCAATAAATGGTGTTGGGAGAACTGGATGTCTACATGTAAAAGACTGAAACTGGACCCACACCTTTCCCCACTCACAAAAATTGATTCAAGATGGATAAAGGACTTAAACTTAAGGCATGAAACAATAAAAATCCTCCAAGAAAGCATAGGAAAAACACTGGAAGATATTGGCCTGGGGAAAGACTTCATGAAGAAGACTGCCATGGCAATTGCAACAACAACAAAAATAAACAAATGGGACTTCATTAAACTGAAAAGCTTCTGTACAGCTAAGGAGACAATAACCAAAGCCAAGAGACAACCTACGCAATGGGAAAGGATATTTGCATATTTTCAATCAGACAAAAGCTTGATAACTAGGATCTATAGAGAACTCAAATTAATCCACATGAAAAAAGCCAAAATCTGTCTCTTAAAAAGAGAGAGGGAGAGAGACAGAAAGCAATCTTGATGGCTTTGAATAAAAGGAATTAAAAAAAAAATACCTGCTCAACACTATGTATTTCCTATCTGGAAAATGTATTTTAATTGTCTGTGCATATTCAAGTTATTTTCAAATAGAAATTATAATATGCATTTTAAGCTTATAATGTTACAGTTTTAAATTTATTATATCCAAAAACTATGATCTATATCATTAACTTTAAGATTTTACACTAATAATATTTTTAATAGAATGTTGACATATTGGTAGGACAGGTCTATTAGGTAGGTCGTTTACATATTCTAGATACATTATAATGTCATTGTGGCTGGGAGCTTCTTTTATTCCTATCTAAAATTCTCCCCTTGAGCCTTGGCTTGAAAGGAATGTACCTGAATCTATTGGCAAACTATTTTTGTAAGAGAGAAGAAATAAAATTCTTCTAGAAGGATTAAAATTACTAGAAAATGTTAATTTCTCCTGCAGATGTTTTATTTTCTTCCACTCCTATATAATTTGAAGGCCATTCCAGAATTGTATACATTTGCTTCTACAGGAGATTTCTAAACATTAACTTATAGCAAAGACGATATTTGAGAATATGTTTCTCCATATAGAGAATATTTATCTCCATTGTCTCTAACCAGATATTTGCATTTAATTTTTCTACTTCAAAATTTATACAGAATGTATTTTATGATTGCTACTAATTTTTTCATTCTCTGGAAAGAAACTAAAACAAATTATCCCGAAATAGTAGCACGCAAGCATCTGTGGATCAAGTAATCTGTGAACCAACACAGGTAGCAAGGATTTAAATGTTAGTCTCAGTTCAAAATTGTGTAACAACACTCTAAAACTTAATGTTCCTAGAATGTTATTAGCATTTTAAGGTTCTACAAAATTTACAATCTTTGTACTCTTTTATGACAAAAGTACTTTGGATTCAGAGTTATTTATTATCTATAAAATAAATCATAAAATATATTTTTATTTCAGAATAGTATGAGGGCACAAATGTTTTAGTTATATGACTTGCTTTTGCACAGTTTGAATCAAAGTTGTAAGTGTGCGCCTCACCTGGATAGTAGTGTGCAATGTACCCTTTAAGTGTAAATTTACACCTCCTCTTCTGCCCCTTTCCACCTGCTTACTTACCATTGAGTTTTATTACCAAATGCGTACGTGGGTGTTGATTGATTAGTTCCAATTTAGTAGTCAATGCCAGTGGTGTTTGTTTTTCCATTCTTATGAAATACTATAAAAAATTAGGGCTATTAGAAGAAACATAGAATTGATCTAATCCAAAGTTATATTACAGATGAGAAAACTGAGATCCAGCAAGTTCTCAAGACTTGGTAAAATTTTATATGACAGAGCCAAGGATGAAGCTATGGTTTCCTGATTTTAGAAAACTGTTTGGATTCTTCAAGCACCAATTTAAAGCTGACATAATTTAGAAATAATCCCAAAATTACACTAAGTGTTACAACTGTGTGAGCTGCACGTGCCTTATGCAGCCACCATTCCCAAGTCATTGCTTATTTGTCCATCTTTGCCACAAAGATGTACAAGTTTATTACCTTGTACAGTAATGACTACCGTACACAGCATTGTGTCCCTAGTGCTAGGAATGTCCTCCCCAAACAGGAGTTTAGAAAATATTTATTTATGACTGAAACATTCAAGAAGCCAATTGTCTGAGATCAAAATAGCCGCTTTACAAGGACTAATTTGCAATTATCAAAACATAAAACACCTTTGATTTCCTTCTTCTAGTGAATGTCTAAACAAACTATCATGCATTTATGCAATAGAACACTACACTAAATTGGAAAGAAGTAATGTATACAATGATATGAATGAACCAGAAATCCTCTAGATTAAATAAAGTAATCCAAATATAAAAAGTAGTATTTTGTATGATGTAAATGATATATTTCCAGAAAAGACCAAACTACAGAAACAGAAAATAGATCAATGATCTTTAATTGTTGGTGGTGTGGGTAGTGGCTTACCAAAAAAAATAAAAAGGGAAAAAGGACATTTTTAACATGATTGAGTAATTTTAACTTGCTTATCGCAGTGATTACACTACTTTATGAATTTGCCAAAATTGCTCTGTATGCCAAAAAGGAGTGAATTTATGAAAATGATTCTTCAATGAACTTCAAATGCAAAGTAAAGAAAATTGTTATTTTACAATGTCTATCTCAGAGCTCATAGTAAAAAGATTATTCAATAATTATACTGATAATTAACTAAATTTTAAATTAAATTGATATTTATTAATGTATTTAAAACATATATTTTTATTTTAATGGCATATTAGTCAAGACTCAATAAGAAAAAGAAAATTAGAAAGATATATATTAAGAGCTTTGTTGGATAGAATTGGCTTAAACAATTATGGAACTTTCTATACAGGTTCAAATACTCAGAGCAGGCCACAAGGTAGGGCAAGTAGACATTCCAAGCCACGGGATAAAGTTGCTGTCCATCTGAAGAATGTCTGCTTCATCGGTGATGCCACAGATATGCTTTTAAGGTCTTTAGACTGATCGAATCAGGCACACTTTGATTATTTGAGATCAATTCTTTCATTTACGTTCCACAGATTATGGACTTTAATCACATAGGCAACATACCTATATCACAAAACATAGACTATGTTAGACTGAACAGCTAAGAACTATGGACTAGTCAAGTCGATACATCAGAGGACTCCCACAGACATAGTTTTAGCATGCCACTAAAGTCAATCTAATAATTTTTTTCTTTGAGACAGAGTCTCATTATGTCACCCTCAGTAGAGTGCTGTAGCGTCACAGCTCACAGCAACTTTAAACTCCTGTGCTTAAACGATTCTCTGGCCTCATCCTCCCAAGTATCTGAGACTGCAGTCACCGCCACAATGCTTGGCTATTTTTTTGATGTTGTCATTGTTTAGCAGTCCCAGGCTGGGTTCAAACCTGCCAGCTCTGGTGGTGCATGTGGCTGGTGCCCTAACCATTAACTACAGACGCTGAGCCAATAATATAATAATTAAAACACCTTATCCCTCAGGAAAACAAAACAAAACAAAACCAAAATCCACTCACCTCCTTAATCCACTCACCACATACCATAATTTTTTAATGGTATTAAGAAAGAATTTTGGAATTATAATTTTCCCCAGTTCATCATATGCTTGGAATCAGTTTAGATTCAGTGGTACTTTCTCCCCATGTCATTGCTAGGTGTCTCCCAAAACTATTTAACCTCACATGACTCCATAACTTAACTAATTTACTCCCTGCCAAACCTTGCCTTTATGTTTTAAGATTCTTTTAGTGCCATGACTATTATAGCCTCAGAGAAAGTCCTCTGTATCTATAAAATTTAGAAAAAACAGAATTTGACAGTTGTGGTCTTGATACTTACAGGTAAAATTAAATGATTCATTCTGTTATTATGAGACAGTACCAATTCTTATGCCCTTTAAACAAATGCAGTGACCTTTAATCTCTTGGCTACAATGATTTATGCGTTTATTTTCTACTCGTCCATTTCAGAGAAATTTATCCAATCCTAGGATTGTGAAGCCAAGTAACTTATGATAAGTTACATCTTCTCCTAAATATATAAAACAATGAAGAAAACTTGTCCTCTGTAAGGGCAATGCATCTTGTACAAAATTAGTTATGTATATTTTTAATATTCTGCCTGTAAGTACTCTACTATGTTTAAGAAAATGTATTCAGAGCTTAAAATGGTTTTATTATGTTTTTTTAAGTTGAGCATAGATGTTAAATGAAAAAGTAAATAGAAAATTAAATGAACTATAAAGTCTGTATAGGTACATTAGGTATATGTGAAAGCCAATATAATTCCCAATTAATTTGCAGGATACTAATAAAGAGTGTTCCCTCCTTAGATTCTGTCAATAACAGAGAATCCAAATAACTAAAAAATTAAATAAATATAATACTTCTTTTTGTTAAATATTAAAGCTCCTGAATTTCAAATGTACCCAAATACCAGAGAAAGAGTATCCTATCCTTGTTTCTATCATTAAACTTGTTGCTTTCATTCTTTAGTAGGTAACTTCCTTACATCTCTACTCAACATACAAAATAGGTTGACAAAATAGGGTTCCATAATAAGGACAAATAAGTATAATCTCATCTGGAATATCATCTGGATATAGCCTAATATGTCTCTATTGTACTGTTTTGCATCGGGGCAGGAAAATAAATTGAAAGTGAAAAGTCAAAATTAAAAAATAATTTTTAAAAAACACTGTTTACCTGTGTAAGATTCTTTAATAAAGAGACATGCAAAATTGGACTCAAAAGCTCTTCAGGAGTAATTGTCAAGAAGCAAACGATGATGTGAATATGCATTTTTTTCATTTTCAAATTGTGATGCTAAAATAGCTCTAAAATTTTCTCTCTCTTCTGGAGTAAAAATTATAATGATGATTATGCTGAAGAAAGGGAAAGAGTAGTTTAAATTACTTAAGAGCCATTTTCTAAAAAAAAATCTCCTTTCAACAACTTTTTAATTTTCATTTTATGGACTAATATTTTATAAAATTTCTGTCAAAATGCCCCTAATAACAAAGGTGAATAAAGTGTACACTGAAAATCCAAGGAGCCCAACTCAAGATAAACAATTTGTCTAGGCTCATGCCTTATTTTTAATGTTCACAATAATTTTTGCCATCCCTTAGTATATAATATTTATCATATTTTACTATAAAATAGAAATTTTACCAAAACTTCCAGCAAAATTGATGCTCAAGAACAATATGACAACTTTATCTATTACCTATTATCGAACATTGTAACATTCCTAGATTTTAACAAAAAAAAAAAAAAATCAAAGGACATACTGAAAAGTCAAGAAAAAATCACATTATTAAAAAACAATAGAATCATCAGAAACAGACTCAGATACAACATAGATGTTGGAATGATCAGAAATAAAATTTAAAATAATAATGATAAATATGTTAATGGCTGTAATGGAAAAGCAGACAAGTGAAATAGGAGACATAAAAAGAGATGAAAAGATTAAAAAGGAAATTCCATAAATGAGAAAGCTTAACACATAAGTGAATTTTTTTTTTTTTTGAGAGAGTCTTACTATGTTGCCCTTGGTAGTGTGCTGTGGCATCATAGCTCACAGCAACCTCAAACTCCTGGGCTTAAGCGATTCTCTTGCCTCAGCCTCCCAGTAGCTGGGACCGCAGGACCGTGTCACAATGCCCGGCTTTTTTTTGTTGCAGTTGGCCCTGGCCGGGTTCAAACCCGTCAGCCTCACTGTATGTGGCTGGCACTGTAATCACTGTGCTACAGACGCCGAGCCAGAAGTGGAAATGTTTTTGATAGGCTCATCAGTAAATAAATACAACTTATCATTCGGAGAGCCTGAATTTGGTAGTTCAATAAAAGCTTCCCAAACTAAAACATAGAAAAAAGAATGTATGAAACAACATAGAACAGAACGTCTAAGAACTGTAGGATGATTTCAAAAAGTATAACATAAATGTAACTGGAATACCAGAACGAGCAAAGAGAAGACGGAACACAAACAACATCTGACGTAGCAATGACTAAAAACAAGTAACGATGGACTCTAAACCAAATCCTGAGTTAGGAAAGCTCGAAGAGCATGATTAACAGAATTAATAAAATAAATCTAACTATCAACCTGGGCACATTATATTCAAACTGCAATAATCCAATGGCATAAAAAATGTTGAAATAAGTTTGACGTACAATAGGAATTATAGTGAATTTATGAGAAGGTATGCAAGCAAGAAGAAAATGAAGCAAAAAAGATCCCTGATCAAGAATTTTATATACAGTAAAAATATCCTTCAAATTGAAGGAGAAATCTTTCTGAGACACACAAATTGTGGGAATTCACTGCTAGCTGATCATCTCTGCAAGGAATGGTAAAGGAAGTTTTCAAAAGAAAGTAAACGGCATAGGTCAAAAGCCTGGATCTCCATAAAGGAAGACTTTTATACTGGAATTGTACCGACTGGAGAAAAAAAAATTTTTTTTAAGTATATTTATTGTATTGAGCGAGAGATAAAATACAATTCAGTATAGCTAGAAGAGAAAATTTGGGGTGTTTTCTACATAAAGAAATGATAAATGTTTGAGATACTGGATATCCCAATTACCCTGATTTAATCCTTACACATTGTATGCAGCTATCAAAATACCACATATAACCCATAAATACATACAACTACATCTATCAATTTCTAAAAAGCCAAAAAAGGAACAATAAAATGTTAAAAATATAATCACATAAAATGCTTAGTTTAAATCAGGAAAAGCAAAGAAGAAAAAAAAAACAAAGAATAAATGCAGCAAAGATAAAACACAAAGATGTTGGGGTGGCACCTGTGGATCAAAGGAGTAGGGTGCCAGCCCCATATAACGGAAGTGGTGGGTTCAAACCTGGGCCCGGCCAAAAACTGCAAAAAAAACCCCAAAACTTATTTTACAGTCCGTTTCAGACCAATCAGAGTAGAAATGGGAGCTCCTTCCTGTTTATCTTAGACATCCTAGCTGCTCCTTCCAGGAACCTGGGGAACACAAGGATGTCAGATAGTAATACAAGTACATAAAAATAATTTTAAATATTAATGATCCAAAGTTGTCAATTAGAAGACATATTGTCAAAGTGTGTATAAAAACAAGACCATACAATGTGTGTTTTCTACAAGAAACCCACTTTAAACATATAGAGTGTGATAATTTAAAAGTAAAGGTATAGAAAATGATATAACACAGATTAAAAGAAAATTGCTGTAGCTGTATTAATTTCAGACACCATTGTCTTCAATGAAAGGTCAAGTATTAGGGGTAAAAATGGGCTTTTTATAATAAAGGAATATAAAGACAAAACAACCCTAAACATACACGCAACTAACACCAGAATGTCAAAATACATGACACTAAGTGATTGCACTCAGGGAAAAAAAAAATCCACTTTTATAGTTTTTGACTTCAAAACCCATCTTCTAGTAATTGAAAGATCATGTAGACAGAAAATCAGTAAAAATATAGAAGACTGGAATAGTACTATCAATCAACTTGAATTAATTGACATTTATATAATAGTCCTAAGGATTTACCCAGTGGAGTTTAAATCTTATGTCCACGCATACACTACACTCTCATAAACATTTTGTAACAAATTTATTCATAATTGCCCCCAAATTGGAAATAACCTAGATGTCCTTTGATTGGTTAATGAATAAATGTGATATATTCATACTATAGAACATTATTCAATGATAACAAAGACTGAATTATGAAGCCAGGCAAAGACATGGATGAATCTTAAATGTGTTTTGCTAAATAACAACATCCTGTCTAAAAGCCTATGTGTTCTAGCATTTATCTAGCATTTATTAGCATTTATCTATCTCCATTTATCTAACATTTAAGAAATGGTAAAACTACAGAGAAAATAAACAGATCAGTGGTTTTGAAGAGTTTGGGTGGTGTACAGTTGAATAGGTGAATCGCAGGGGATTTTATGATGATGAACTCATTCTATGTGTTCCTGTAATGTGGTATACAAGGCAGTATATGTCTTATACAACCTTAAGCACAAAAAGTTAATCTAATGTATGAAATTTTAAAAATCATTTGGATTTGAAATTTTAAAAATCATTTAGATTTGATATCCCGGGGTGGAATGCAGAAAGTGACAAGGTGATAACATTTTTTGTTATAAATATATGAAATACATTATGAAATATAATATATAAATACAATAATATAATAATTATATTATATTATAAATATAATATATTTATAACAAAAATATATGAAATATATGAAAAATCCTCACTAAATCATGTGGGGAAATAAGTGCTTATTTAAGTAACTTAGAAAATGAATTGATGCTGTTAGACTAAAGGCAACATTAACTATACACAGTGCAGTGCACACTATATTTTAATCATTAACTATTAATAGTTACTAATAAAATTTAGTTATTAACTAAAATTTTCCATTTGTGAAAGGATTAACAACTCTAAAATAACTATTGTCTTGGTCCATTTTATGTTCCTATTAAGGGATACCTGAAGTAGGGTAAGTTATGAAGAAAAAAGTTTATTCAGCTCATGGTACTTTAGGCTGTGGAAGAAGCACGGTGGTGAGATCTTCTGGGCTTCTACTGAGGGCCCGACGTTGCTTCCACTCATGGTGGAAGGTGAAAGGGAGCCTGCGTGTGCAGAGATGACATGATGAGAAAGAGGGAGAGCAGGAGGGAGGGGCCAGGCTCTTTTTAACAACTAGTTGTCACGGGAACTAAGAAAGTGAGAACTTTTATGAGGAATCCATCCCCATGACCTAAACACTTCTCTGGTGAGTTTACATCTCTAACACTGGGAGCAAATATCAACATGAGGTTTTCAAGACCAACACCCAAACAGTAGCAACTATATATGTATAATGGAACTGAACAAGTAAGTAAATGGACAGCAAGTGTTGAAGACTTCCTTACTGCTGGAGTGGAAGATTACATATAAGCAAAGGAGTCTATGTGTACTGACTTATATTATGAAGTCAGTATGAAGTCAGAAAGTTCTATTTAAATACATTAATAGATAGGTAAATGTAGGCAATGCAGACTACATAGAGGAATAGTCATATATGTGCACACATACATGTGTTAGTGAGAACTTGTAAAGTGGCTTGCTCAGTCAGCTGAGGGGAGAAGCGATAACATTCCAGGAACAAAGAGCATGCCAGCTCTTGCATTCTAATATCATCACACAATAAAAGTAAATAGCATTCTTTGTTTTGTTTGTTTGTTTTTGCAGTGTTTGACCGGGTTTGGGTTTGAACCCGCCATCTCTGGCATATGGGGTCGGCGCCCTACTTCTTTGAACCACAGGGGCAGCCGGTAAATAGCATTCTTAAACTGAAGATAAAATCCTAATCCCCCTCCCCAGTTGAACATACCCCCTCTTGGCCAAGGGATCCCAGATGAAATCTTATACCTAATTTCCCACCCATGACAGGAAGGGAGGTTGAACAATCCTCATCACACCCCCTGCCTTTTAGACTTTACATGTAACAATAGACTAATGTTAATGCTAAAATAGTGATTAGAAGACTGACAGGACAGATTCCCTGTGGCAATAAAATACCAAATTGTAAACCAGACCAAAGGGCATTCAAGCTGAGGGTTAAGTTATGCCTTACAATTCATAAAACAATTTGTTTCAGGTGGCTGGTATGTTATTACATGACAAATAACAGACACCTTTATCTTAAGCATTCTTTCCTACTAACTTCAAATTTTTAGACAAAGCTTAACACTCTCAACCAATTGCCAGCTATGGGATCCCTAAATCCACCTATGACTGACTAGTAGGTAACTGCTTTGAGATGTCTCTCTTATTTGGGCAGAACCAATTTATGCCTTCTGTGCATTGATTTATGATTTTACCTTCAATTCTGCCTAAAATGTCTGAAACCAAACTGTGACCCAATGCACTTTCTTAGCACCTTGAGACTGTGATTCCTTGGGCCATCGTCTCTCATATTTGGGTCAAAATAAACTTCTTTAAATTATTTTCCAGAGTTTGGTTTTTCCCATTAACAGAGTGGTGGTTGATTCTGCGACTGCTGAACCTGAAATTTTTTGAAGTGCTATAAAGAAAAGATGTGTTCCAAATAAAATAAAATAAAAATCCAAAATGATGGACATGTGTCAAAGGGATAGAGAAGCCAACTAAAAGAGTTCTCAAGGGTAAATGCCGAAACAATTTGCACAATATATAACATGTAATTGGATCATAGATGAAGTATAAAATAAATATCCATACTCACATAAGTATATACATGATTAAAAAACAAAACAAAACAAGTAAATGGAAGGGTAGAGATAAAATCTTGTATGTCAAAGAGTTCCAAATAATTTGTGTGATAATTCTTACTGCATGAGTAACTTACAGTGGGAAAACATGAGAACATTACTTTAACCAGATGATCAAGGCCAAAGTTAATAGTGGTAAATCATGTTGATAACTATTAATAAAATAGCATGAAAACAACACTTACCTCTGAGCTTTTCCTAATCTGATATTCCTAATCTAATCATCATGAATACATCAAACAAATTCTGACTAGAAATATTTTGCTAAAGCCTAACCAAAATGAGAAAGTGGTACAGCTAAGAGGTCTCTATGGAGACATGATAACTAAATGTAGTATGGTGGCCTGGATGGGATCCTGGGATAGTGAAAGGACATTAGCTAAAAACTACTGAAATCTGAATAAAGTGTCAACATTGTTTAATAATAGCATATCAATATTTATTCATTAATTGAGTCCCACATGATCTAAAATATCAATGTAGAGAAAGCTGGATGTGTGTATGTGAAAACTGTAGCAACATCACAATTCCTTGTTAAATTAAAATCTATTCTAAAATTAGAAAGTTGACTTAAAAATTTATAAACAGTTTTCTATTTATTAAAGTCATTAGTTTTGTTCTCTTAGAATCACAGGTTAGTGTCGTGAAGAGAACAGAAGCAGCAACACACATATACCCATTTGGAATTGACAGTGTACATTTCTTATACTTCAGCCATTTATTTATTTATTTTTTTTTTTGTATCTTACAGAGTAGCTCACAATTAGGTCCTGAACAAACAACCCTAAGTTGTCATTGTAAGAGAGCATAGTAATTGATATTCATAATGACAATTTTAAACTTATTAGCATACCAGATTTTATTAAAATACTCTGTTTACTAAGTCAATGAAGTATGTAATATATTTAAAATTAATGAGTTTTTAAAATTATAAGAGTATTGAAAATTCACTAACTAGAACACTTAAATCCCTAATGATAGCGGGTAAATTATTTCTTAACTGTATGGTAAATTATATGTCCTGAATTCCATAACAGCAATTAGACTATATATAACTGATGTTTCCATTAGCAAATCTCCTAGGGATGAAGTTGCATTATAGGAAAAATATATTCTCATTTGACCTTTCGTTGCAATATATTGTTTGACTCCTAATTTTAAAGTGTCTTGTGTTTCTGGATTAATAATGACCTATTTTGCCCTTGCATAAATTATAATAGCTTTCTGTTGCCATTTTGCATGAATTGTACTTTGTGTTGATGTGGAAATTTTACATAAAAATGTTTTCTCCTTTGAGAAAACAATAACTTTTGAAGTGTTTATGCAGAGTTGCAAAAGACAACTTGAGGACAAACCACCCCTCCTTTCTATGTAGAATGATATTAGTTGTGGGATATTTGTAGATATTTTCTTTACTTATTCTGGAAATTTCAAACTTATCATTCACCATTATTTAATTGTAGGTTATTTTATTAATTCAGGCTGTATCATAGGCAACATGACTACACATTTTTAACACAAATCAAGGTATAAAATAAGCATAAATTGTTTTTGTATTCTTCTGGCAAGTCCTACAATTCGATATTTAGTGTATTTTCTAGTTTGATTCAATTTGTTCTTTAATGCTCTTTATTGTGTGTGTTGTAATAGGAAGTTGGAGAGTAATATTTTGGGAATTCTGGCATGCTTATGAGCACTAATTTTATACTATCTTAAATACCCACATTTGTCTACTACTTTCTTTGTTACTCTAGAAAGAATGTCGTAGGAAATTGACTGACTCTTCAAAGCACTATCTCTAGAATTCCTGTTCTAGATTCTTCCCTGATCCTGCTAAAGCGTGATTTTTTTTGCACAGCTTTTGTGTGTATTACATTCTCATTGCAAATGCATGTTGGATTTCAGCTACCTCCTTGTCCTTCCTTGAATCTTCCTCTTCCTCTTTATTCTACCTCTTCCTACTTTTAATTTTTTTGTGTGTATTATTTGACTCATGCAATATTATTTCAAT
This sequence comes from Nycticebus coucang, assembly GCF_027406575.1. NCBI lineage: Eukaryota > Metazoa > Chordata > Mammalia > Primates > Lorisidae > Nycticebus > Nycticebus coucang. Next base: position 81,580,521 of record NC_069786.1, read on the forward strand.
TAGTTGTAAATTATTACTTACATTCTCTACTAGATTACTTCTATATGCACCTTTATCTTTTCATTTACCAGTTATGACAAAAAACCTTGTGCTATTATAAAATTCTTCCTTATTAATGACAGCATCTCCTGCTATTTGTACATAATGGTGTCAGTTTAAGTAACTGTCATGATCATGAGTTTATCATTACAAGTGATTATTGTACTACTTATTGATGTTGACAACTGATTTATTTTCATCAATGTATCTTAATTCTCAGTACTATACTTGATCATTTGGATCCCTTTTCTCATCCTTTTGCCAATAATTTTCTTCTAATTTTGAAAATGTCTAAATTTCAAACATTTTTTTAAGGACCTGGTTATTATTTTAATATATAGCTGTTTCAGTTTTATCCAGAAAATGTCTGGCTACTAATTCAAAAATTGAGTAAAGACAAACAAAACCATGCAAAAACATAATTAGTCACTGTGATAAATACTTGCATTGACTGAACATTTTAATGTATGTGGGACTGTCCAGATCTCTTAAGACATTTGATTGTATGAGATGTTTCAATTCAGCAACAGTAATCCTTTCAGTTTCTTAGACTACTGGACTTTAAAATGAGTTTCTCAGAATGTTGAGCCTCTTCTTTGATGAGCTCTGGGGTCTAACTTCAAACTTTGCTATGGACCAGCCCCAACAATGCTATGGGTTCCCTTCCAGTGGCTTCATGGAAGTGAGAAGTCAAAGAAAAATGAAAAACTAAAAAAAAAAAAAAGAAAAATGAAAAAGTAAGAGACAAAGAGAAAGTTTAAGAGGTAGCTGGGCCATGAGACTGCATGTTCTTCTTCATGAGGTTCAACAAGCATGCAGCATCTTGGCCCAGGCTAGCTCTGTTTTTATTTCATAACCATTGTTTTAATCATAAATCTCATGAGGGAAAGGTAAACAATTATGTTATGGTTCTTGCTGTGCTTGCATTTTTCTAAATAAAATATTTCTCTAGATAACTACATTAATTGGATGGATTTACTTTTTACTTTTATTGCTCTAAGGTATTTATGATCTTCAACACAGAACATGGAACCAAGAAACAGTCCAAAAGCAGGACATCAGAGAAAACCTGAATCAGGCCATGCACACAAATCACAGGAGTAACAATTAAGACTCAAGAAACTTGTTGGTCAGACAGATAGTTGCTTCTGGTTATACTAAAGGCTTCTGGTCATACAAAGGTGACAAAAGAAAAGAGATATTTTATCTCCTTCTCTGGTATGGAGCCAATCTTGCTATCTTTAACAAAGTTTAAACATATTGCACACTCTGACTTTACAGAAGCACTCTCTCTCTCAGAGCCAGCAGCCTTGCCTGTCCAGGTGAGTCTTGTTGATTTAGAGACCTCTGCTGCCTCAGAGTCATGCTGGGGCAGGGGTCAAATTTCATCAGGATGCTTTTGGAGTTTTAAAGGCTCCAGGCCTCCAGCAGCACATTTGGCACTGGGTTTAGGGTTTTCTGCATCCACTTTTCTCTTGTTTCTGTTTTCCTTTACCCATCCTCTACAGTCATTTTTCTTAATTCAATTCCTAGCTTACTTATAACCAATACTTGAATATTGGTTTTAATCTTATTAAATCATTGTTACTAGCAATCCAAGCACATCAAGGTATGACTCTTCCTTTATGTCTTTCCACATGCACCTCCTTCCACATGCACCTACAAACTTCAACTGGATCATCTTATATGTGGTTTATTACAAAAGTTTTCAGACAGACTGTGCTATGGTCCATTATTTCACCTTCAGGAAACACAGTCAACAGCATCCTTTCTGTGCAAGGTTCTACTTGCTTAGTTTATCAGTGTTTTTGTGAGGGCTTCTTTTGTTTCTGGCCTCGTGGATTTTATATTTCTTGATTTTTGTGTATCTTGAAAGTTTAATGACTCATGTATAGCAGTGGTCCCCAACCAGGGTTTAAAAACTGGTTTAATGGAAGGCAATTTCTTTATAGACCAGGGCTGGGGGAGGGTGGCAGGTGGATGATTTGATATAGTCTCTACATTTGTTTTATTATGGTCTGTGCAGTCAACCTCTCTACTAATGATAATTTTCTATATTTGCAGCTGCTCCCCAGCCCTAGCCTCACTGCCTCAGCTCAACCTTAGATTCCAATAAGAAGCATGCAATGTAGATCCTTTGCATAGGCAGTTTATAGTGGGGTTTATGCTTCTATGAGAATCTTATGCTGCTGCCTTCTACAGGAGGTGGAACTCAGGTGGTGATGCGAGTGATGGGAAGTTGCTGTAAATACAGATAAAGCTTTGCTTATTGGCCTGCAGCTCAACTCTTGCTATGTGGTCCAGTACTTAACAGGCCATGGCCAGTACCATTCTGTGGCCTAGAGGTTGGGCACTGCAGTTACATGTTATAATGCTTCAATTGAACAAAGTCTTTTGCAGCTAAAATGATGACTATCTTATCATGTTCAAATTGAAAATACCATAAACCAGATGAGAACTTGAGAAATAACTTCTTTATTGGAAGTATAACAGATCATCTTATTTAAACTGTCAATTTTAAAGTTTATTTTAAATAATCTCTGTATATCTCAATATAATACAATCATATATGGGTAGATGAGTAACACCCATTACATCCCAGTCTACATGGATTATTTCATTAGAGTGAACACACTAGTTATTTCTATACTAAATGAGATAATAATATTGGGTACTTCATCACATCATATTTGATACTTTGAAAATGTGTATAGGCTATCAAGGATCTAGTACTTTTGTCTATCCACTGATTATAAAGCTTTGGGGACTTTATGCTCTTTACATTTGAATAACCATGATACAATTACCATGAAAGAATTTCAGATTTACTCAAAAAGGCCAAATTCATGTTGTAGCATCCCTGATATTGACTCACTTTTCTTTCTCTGTCCTTTTCATTCTTCTTTTGCTTCCTTTTTTGCCCTTGCCTCTCCTCTTATTTACTCCCTCACCATTATCATTCTAAATGTTCACACTCACCAACTGAATATCTCAGGACCTATCTATTGTCTCAGGTTGCTGTAGGTGATGGACTTTTAGTCCTTATATTAAACCCCAAGCTGGTATGCCTTCCTAGTTTGGGGACTAATCCATTCCCCAAATCTAGAACTTGGAACCTGAAATCCACTGGTTACTTGTATTTATGAATTCCTTATAGAATTCCTCCTGGCTAAAAACTCTTCTCTGCCGTTATATGCTCTGACCTATCTAATCTTAACATTAATTATGTCATGCTATGAATATTCAATTTTATCATTGTATTCTGTTAGCACAGTTAAGCATCTCCCCTTTCTAAAAATACAATCATTAAGATATTCTCTATTAGAAGCGGTAGAGAATTGATAAGTGAGAAATTTGAACCTGAGAGAACATAGTACACTTACTTTTCCATTTCTAGTCATACAAAGCCTACCATACTGAAGATGTCCAAATCCATGCTTACAGTGTAAAGTATTTTAGCCTCAAGGCTGGGTGTGGTGGCTCACACCTGTAATCAGACAGTAAGGTCCAAGCAAGAAGATTGCTTGAGCTCAGGAGTTTGAGTCTAGCCTCAGCAAGACTGAGATCACACCTCTACTAAAAAAATAGAAAAAATTAGCCAGGCATTGTGGGGAGCTCTGGTATTCCAGCTATTTGGGAGGCTAAAGCAAGAGTATTACTTGAACCTCGGAGTTTGAGGTTTTTGTGAATTAGGCTGATGCCTTGGCACTCTAGCCTAGGAAACAGAGTGAGATACTTTTAGGCAGTTAGCTTAGACATGAGTAAGGTGAGGGGGATAGAGTATTCTGGGTTGTTACAAGAACAGAATTGGCTAAGATTGTGGTTGGAAAGTTTTGAAATTACTATGGGAATCCTTGGATTCCCACAGAGAGATTAATCAATAGGGACTCTCCCAGGGAGAAGTTAGTCACTAGCTCGTGATTGATTAATGCCTTGTTAATATCTTAGGGACTTTCCAAAGAAGAAATTAGTTAAAAATAGTATGGAGTCAGTTTGACTATGATCTTCCATTCACAAATTAGTGAATAGATGAAGAAAATGGGACTTTCTAGAAGCCAAAAAACACAGGCATAAAAGTTAAAAGTTGCATAATCCACAAGTGAGGCCCAACTTGTTGCAAGTTGTCATAATCTTTCTTCTTTGCTTAAATTTTAATATATTGTTTTGTGAATTTTTTTGGGTGGTTCATCTCCTTGAACCACCCACACATTGCTCTAACAACACTGTCATAAAGAAGAAAAAAAACACAAGAAAACTCCACGTATTTTAATTTCAATTAACTGTTGACCTGTGTAGCCAATATAATTTGCTTTTTTTTGTCATTGTGTATTTTAAAGGTATTTCAGCTCATCAATCAATAAAACATACTGTCATAAGTATAAGTAATCTTTCTATAGGATATAAAAGGACATACATTTTATTGTACATTGATTATTATACTCAATGTTTCATTTTAATTCAGTATAGTTGTACTTTAATATAAAAACTGTACACACGTTTGAGAGGCTCAATTGGAGTAAACTATTTGATTAAATATTAAGTGCTTTGTAGTCATGTTAAATTTGTCTTAAGGGTAATTTCCTGTTTGTGGAATAAGCTATTCCAAAAAATACATGTATGTGTCAGTTTTAAAGAATATATATGTATATATTCATTCCAAATATATATATTCTTCTATCATGTTAATTCATTGTGGTTAAGCCCAGTTACATGTATTGGAGAAAGTGTGCTATTAACCTAACAAGTCTATAGGAAGAAGAGTTGCCAGTTGATAAAAATGGCTAGGTTTCTATGATGTGTAATTCATATATATCCCCCTATACCTCACTGGTTCATTAGCACAAGGAAATCACATTTACATTTCTGTCCAAACAATGGTGCAATCCAGCTCCTAATTGTTAACAAGCATTCCAATCTTTTTCAGTTTTTCAGTTTCCACAATTCTAGTTATTTCTAAGAATCCCCAGGTATGTTTACATATTTTTATGAATGACACTTTCATTTTAGTTCAACTGCTGCCACTTCAAGTAGCTTGAGTAACTCCAATTCATCTCTTCAGACTACGCTCTACAATGACTGATCAATGGTCAGCACTTCCCTTTTATCTCAATTGCCTCTCTATAGCCTGCTTATCTCAATAGACACTGATATCCCTGCTGCTGCCTGATAGAGCTAAAGGAGCTGGATATTTGAACAAATTACCATACTAAAAGTTAAGGACAGAAGAAGTATCAAAGAATCCCCTATTCTCACGGGCTGGTTCACCAGCTAGCCACCACTCTTACCTCTGCAAGCTACCTGCTGGTATGAATGCATCTTCTTTCCTTTCAAGGTCACATTTCATGAAGCATAGCTGTTTTTCCTAGGTCCCATAACTGTAAAGACTTTTACACTTATATTCATGTACCTATTTACTTATTGTACACCTATGACTCTAGAGTGCCAAATTTTGTTCTAGATTAGTTCACTGTGTTTGATGTCCATATTAAGTCTGACTTTTTGATCTAGACTTTTTGATAGTGAGTTACCTGGAGACTCAAACTTTATTATTATCAATATATTTTCAATCTGGCTATTCAAGAGGATTATTATAGTTGTTTATACACATTCCTTATATTCTCATTTCAACACAGGTTGGGAGCATAATGAGAGTTTTCCAGTCCTCTCTTTACAAGATGCTTGGACTTCAACTATGTAAATATGTAGGTATAAATGCATAGGAATGGTGTCAGCCAAGTACCTTATGCTCATTGAGGGAAGAATGATGTTTTGTAACATCTACCAAATGTGTCAATGTTCAGGTATTTACCCTTCACATTTTTTAATACAATACACGGGATATGTAACCACATGTTGTGTGAGAATAGATTATTAGCAGAGACTTCGTAGGTGAAATATGGACAACTGGTATCTTGGTAGGTAAAACACAAAGCATTCTATAGTGGAAAAACTCTCGATTTAGAAAAAAATGTTAAACTGGCCTTCCAATTTTTTAAAAATTAAGTTTATTTGTATTAGCAAAATAAATCTCAGTCATAGCATATATACACACACATACACACATATGTGTATACACAACTGTTTTAACTTATGTAATTTCATTAAATATTTTTCCATTGAAAGATAACAGAATTAACCTTATAACTATATAAATTGTTTAAATTTTTTCTATGTAATTATACATGGGACAGTTTATATAAATATATTTGTCTCCATCTGTAACTTACATATGTACATGTATCACAAATAAAAATATCCTTGTTAGGATACGAGGGATGATAATGCTATTGAAACTTTATCTTTTAACAAACTTTATTTCAACTTTGGCAGAAGGTTTCAAAAATTCACTGTAATGAAATTAATTATCATCAAGTAGTTCCAAAAACAAAAATTCTCTTTTATTTAGCTTGGATTTTAGGTGGATAATCTTGCGACTATTTTTATTGATATTTACATTGAAAAATGCAGGAATAGACTCTAAGTTTGATAGTTTCCATTGATATCACGTGAAATACAGTGGCAGAGCTGAGTTTTCTGAGGTCTGTACTATTCTGGACACCTCTCCAAGAAGATACATAGTTGGCAAATAAGTGAATGAAAAGATCCTCAAAATCATATGTCATTAAGGAACTGAAACTTAAAACAATGAGATGACTCTGCCTACTAGTTAGAATGTTTAATATCTGAAACAACAGCAGCTGCAAATACTGGTGAGGATGTGGAAGAAAGGATGTCGGACTCATTACCGATAGGAATACAAAATGCCACATTGGAAGACAGTTTGGTAATTTCTTTCAAAGCTGAACATAGTCTTACCTTATCATCCAGCAATTTCTTTCTTGGATATTTACCCACCGAAGTTGAGAAATATACCCATGCAAAACTTGCACATGAGTGTTTATAACAGCTTCTTTGTGCATAATTTCCAAAAAATGGAGGCAACCAATATTTCCTTCAATAAAGATATACCAATAAAGTATTACATTTGTGTACCACATAATGGTGGACTATTATTCAGTAATAAAAAGCCATAAAAAGCTATAGAAGAACCTGAAATGCATACTGCTAAATGAAAAAAGCCAATCTGAAGAGGCTATATACTGTACGATTCCAATGATATGGTGTTCTAGAAAAGACAAAACTAAAACTGTGGAGACACTAAAAAGATAGTGGTTGCCAGAGGTTTGAGATAAGAATGGAGGGTGAATAGAAGGAGCACAGCATATATTAAAAGGACAATGGAAACTACCCTGTATGATACCATAATGGTGGATATATGACCGTTTGCCTTTATCGAAGCCCGTAGAACTGTACATCATGTAGTGATTTGCAATTTAAACTGTATAGTTCAGTTAATAATGATGCATCAATATTGGTTCATCAATCGCAGCAAAGTACCACATTCATGCCAGATATCGGTCATAGGAGAAAAGTAAGGGGGTTATGGTAACTCTCTGTGCTTTCTGTTCAATATTTTTTATAAACCTAAAATTTCTCTAAAAATAAAATCTATTAATTAAAATACATTAAATTAAAATAAACACTGTTTTAGATTCTTACATAGTGTCTAGCACATTATTGTCTTAACATTATGTAGATTTCTACCCTCAAATTAATTTACATACTATTTAGATTTGCATATAAAATTTAAAATAAAAACAGAACAATACCTTAAAGTAAAATTAAGACATGGAAAGATACCCTTAATCATCTGGAAATGTAGTAGCTTTTTTTCTTCATGTAAGATTTGTCAGGACTAGCTGGAGAAAATGAATGCTGAAAATATTTTCTTTAAGAAATTTGTAACTATCCCTCTTACTACTAAAAATGGGGACAATAAGAACATAGCATAAAAAAATGAATAAACAAAATACTTCATTTTCTTTTATGCTTTTGCTCTATTTTCTTTCTTTGTTACTGTCACCTATCACAGAAATTTATCATTTTTGTTTTTACTTAGTTGTTAATTTGACCGCTCAAATGCTTCCTCTGAAAATTCTAAACTTGCCCTCAATATTTATTTATATTCTATCTACTTAATTGCTACTATGACCTGTATTCTTTTATTTTAAAAAAGTAAAGGTTTTATGTAATTTTACCAGTATGTCAGACATTTTTCTACTGAAATTTAAATCATCACTTATATTACAGTATTTTAATTTGATGCTATACTATTTAGCAATACTTTATACAGAGAGTCATCTTGTTATAGCTCTCTATTTGAGATATTGTGTTTGGGGGATAATTTTCAATGACTAAAATAAAATTTGAAATAGTATTTAAATCCTCTAATGATTATCCTTATTAGACCCAAAGGTCGGAAGGTAAGCTTGAAAGATCAGAGAATAGCTACGCCAGGAGTGTATGATGGGGTAGTGGAATCAAACAAAATTTGCTCAGCTCTTAAAGAGAAGGCTGTGCTTAGCTCCAATTACAAAGTCCTTAGACACATTAGCTGTTCAGAGAAATAATTTGCAGCAACCAAAACTCTGGCTGTGCAGATACCAGGTTTTCAAAAAATGGCTCACAGACTACAAGTTACCAGCTTCATTATTACCTTCATTATTACCTGCTGGAAATGCAAGACACTGTAAGACTTGTCTGGGACCTACAGAAAGAAACTCTGGGGATGGGTTTCAGAATTTTTTTTTTTTTTTTATTATTTACAAGTTATCCACATAATTCTGATGAAGACTGGAGTTTAGAAACCACTACTCTACAACCATGAGTACAGATTGTCATCTCAGCAATGAGGCTAAGAGCTAAAGATCAAAACAAATTGGTGCAAGAAGTAGCAACCCTTGGTTAATGGCAAAGAATGACAATTAAAATTAAAACAAACGTACCGTAAAGAATAAGATACCTCAGCTGCACAGACTGCTTTTATGAGTGTATTATGTTTGTTTGTTTGTGTAATGACTTATGGTTAACGTTGTGCTGTAATAATAAGAACTCTTTGCAATGCGGCTTGCAATCAACGATAAACTGGAGTTAATAAATATCCCTGTTACAAAATAAATCCAAGTCAAAATGCTACTCCTAAAAGTAAGTTTCCAAAAAACCAAGTCAGGGATATTAGGGTACAAGTTTCAAGACTTAAGGCCCTTTGCTACATGTTATTTACTGTATTACAAAGGCAGAGATGAGTAAGTGCATTGTTTTCTACTGATCAGTCATTATGCCAACACACTAGCATGTGTAGCCATGATGAGTATGACGATGCTTTTCTTTCTTTTTCTAGTGAAAACAATCTTCCCCGAGAAAAATGTCCAAAAATTGTACAGCATTCAATGTTATGGCTTGAGGTGAGTTAACACTTGGGGGATGTAGATTAAATTTTGTCTACGGTATTTTAAGTTTAAATCTGGAATTGCAGTAAGTAAATGGAAACTAATGACAGAAATGCTAAGTTTATGCGGAATAATTAAGTCATGAAAGAAAAATAAAGTTGAATGTCAATGTGAAACAGTTTTTGTTGGTGCTTTCTAACCCTTTTGTCCTGACATTCAGCAACATTTGAAGGTTAAATGTTGTGGATTTATAAGAACTTTATAGGAAATAATTACTCATCTAAATGGAACGTATTTCCCTCTTATCTCCAAATTTCCCCTGAAGTTTCTTTTTGTTAGATGCAACATTCCAACATTACTTTCTCCTGTCTAGCATATGTAGTAACATTGAAATGTCCTTGAAAGCATGTATGTTATTATTTTCACAGAACTTCTAAAAGAAATTCATTTCTCTCAGACATACGTTCCTAAGATAAATTTTCCTATTAATTTAGAAACTTTGTTCGGTGTTGCAACAACCACCAACATTAATTCTCTTTCTCTCTCTTTTTAAAAATAATTTATCTGTTAAATTTCAAGTATGTACATACCCAAGAACTACATTCCTAACCATTCTGTTGCAGTTTTGAGTGGTTCTGTGACATAATTAAATATGAGCAGAATAGAGTCATGTGCAACTTCAGAGCCATTCTCTTAAAGGGCTATGCTTCCACTTTCCTGTAGCTTCCTTGAAATGGCTGAGAGATGAATGTGATGATGGAAGCAAGAGCACCCTTCCTAGAGCTCAGGATGAAAGTCACATCCTGAGCATGGCAGAATAACACAGAAAAAAGAAGATCCTGGGTCACTGACACTGTTTGGCCTTGTCAATGTGTACTCTGACTAGCATGGAAAAATAAGCTATCTAGCTTAAGCTTTTCTTGTTTGGGGATAATTTTTGAGAATTTTATATTTATTCTCATCAGTACACTGGAGAAACTCAATTTACTTCATGTTCTATTGTTTGTAAATACCTAGGAAGCATATTTGTTGAAGTAAAATAAAATGAAGATAAATCCCAGGGAAAAGCATTGTTATAATATGTTTGGTTTTTCAAATACTTGCCCTAATTTCTTTGCCTCCTGAAACTCAGCCAGTGAACAATAATTATTGAGCACATTGAGGACAAGGTACTCTTCAAGGCCCCAGGGATGCAATGATGAACAAGGGAGCTGATGCTGCTGCCCTTAAGGTGCCTTCGTTATTATTGCAGAACTAAAACAAATAGATAAACTTAAAAGGGTTCTATTTATTAAATTCATTGAATGCATACTAAATAGATAAATTTAAATAGGCATAAATAATCCTTAAGATCTTTGAAAAAACAATTATTATTACATTCTCCACATAAAATCATTGAGAAGTATTTGCAGTTGAGAAATTAAGGCTCCTTTCATCCAATTTCCCTCACCACCACCACCCCCATCCCACTCCCCCACCCCCCACCTACAACAACTAACTTAACATTGACTATGTTGGCTATTGTTAAATGCCTTTTGCATATCCAGTCTTTATGCTGTTCTTCTATACTTGTTAATTTCCGTCTGTTTATCTGTTGAAAAAATATATGTTAATTTATTGGTCTTGATATTCTTAGATGAACATCTGTCTTAATAAATAGAAACATACTTACTTTTTGAGAGTTCATCTCTGGCATACCACTGATAAAATGTATATTAATTCCTGCTAGTCATTTTCCTTTAACGGATATATTGATAGATTTCAAATTTCGTTATATAAAACGTTCTTTAATCAGTATCTTTATACTTATATTTTGATCTTTTCATGATATTATTTCTGTGTAATAGCTTGCAAGAAGCAAAATTGCCAAGTCTGAGGTATGGCTTTTAAAAAAAAAATTTCATAAAGAAAATGAAGTTATTGGGCGGCGCCTGTGGCTCAAGGAGTAGGGCGCCGGTCCCATATGCCGGAGGTGGTGGGTTCAAACCCAGCCCCAGCCAAAAAAAAAAAAAGAAAACGAAGTTATCAAAAACTAAACAAAAAAAACAAACAAAAAAAGAAAATGAAGTTACCCTTCAAATCTTATTATTAATTTACATAAAATAACCAACATATACTATCAATTTATTTTTATTTCAGCCAATTTAATGGAAAAGTAAGAAGTCAAAACATTTCTTTCTAATTAAAAAAATTCATATTTATTAGCTATTCATATTTTCTTTGCAATTTTTCTTTATATATTTCTATGTATTTACTCCAAAACTATTTGCTTTATGCATTTTATTCCTATGTTGTATGGTGCACAACCATTTGTGAATGTTGCATTTTTCTCATTGATTGTACTTTCAGTGCTTTTAGTCTTAAATTCTACTTCATATAGGTGGAAATGTAGATATTATTATTTTCATTCTGTTTTTATTTGGTTTTGATATCCAAACCTATCTTTTTACTTTTAACTTTTCTGTCATTTTAGATTTAGCTATATCTTTTTTAGGTTTTATCACCTGAATATCTTTTTTTCTTTTATAAAATAATTAAATTACAATCCTATACACTATGATAACACATAAACATATGCTTGTCATAGGCCTGTTTTTAAATTTTTACTATGTTTTATCATTTTATTATTTCTCCTATTACACAATTATTTCTGCTAGATCAAATATGTTTATTATTGTCTTAAGATTTAATAATTTAAGTAAACTCCAAATTATCTGTAACTCTAGCAACCTGTACTCCCAAGGAACTAGCACTACCCAGTGCCAACCTGCCCAGAAAGTAAGAGTTAAACTTGGTGGCATCAGTAAGCCAATGCTTTGTGCATCACTCCCGTGGCCCCCATGTGTTCTCTGTAATAATTTTAAGTGCTTATGTGCATTACTTGAAGTTAAAAAATTATGGTAGTGGAGTTGGGGGGTGAATTGACTGCCATTTAATTAAAATTGTATACTCCATTTACAAATATGTCTTATAATAAAGTAAAACTGTATTACAGTAAGTGAAGTTTTTCTTTATTTGCCTTAATTTGCTTTTAATTAGTGTATTTCAATATTAATATCAGGTCAAAACAGAGTTTATGGTATGGTATGGTATGGTATGGTATGGTGTGGATAGTAGGGAGTATAGAATTAGAGGGCCTATTGTTAATAGTAATTTTGAAGCAACTAGAAACTACATTTATCCAGAATCTACAAAATAATCGCCATGGGAGCCAGATAACAAGACGACTAACGTTCTCTTTATGTAAAGAAAATTGATCCACACAAAATAAGGAAAATCTTTAATGAAAATAACCTTAATTTTACAATTGTTAAGTTTATCTAATAACACTAATACTTTAATGTCTATTTTTTTCTATGTATTGTGCTTTCAGGAGTTGTTCTTGTGTGTAAATAGACGCAATTTTATATAATGCAATTTTTGTAACATTATCTTCTTGATCATTTTCTCATGCCACTAAAATAGTGTAAACTTTTTTACTATGTATTTTTACATGTTTATATTTTATGTCTGATATCATATTCAACATATTACTTGCAATAATACATATTTTGTGTTATCTATATTATTTAACCATTTTTCCATGTTTAAGTTTTACATCACTTACGATGTTTGTCTATTATACGTAATAGAAAAACAAATATATTATTTTTCTATAATACTTATAACTAGAAATAGAATCCTCAAGAATGAGTTTGAAATTGAATGTTATATTACAGAGTAAATCTGTTATATTAATCCATTTCACACTAACTTAAGTTAAACAAATAATTATATTTTAAAAATTCAGAGCTATCATATAAAAACAGCATGTAAAAGCAAGTAAATATTAAGAAAATATCTTTAGAAACATTTTCCATTCTTGATCTGTGTTGTGAAAGAATACATTACAGGAATAATGTCCAACAGTTTTTCCTTTACTTCTTAGAGTTCACAAAATATTATTGGCCCATTCTAAAACTTGGGCTTGAATCTGTGTGTTTCTGTGGGAGAATCACTGGAGCAGGCAGGGACCTCTAAGGTTATTGAACATGCAGACCATTTCCTCACCCAGAGCCAGAGGAAAGTAACTGCCAGTAACTCCATTGTGGGTTATCTTGAAAAGAAACCCTGCCTGCTAGGATGTGCAAAGGTTATCAAGTGCTGGAAACTGTTGTTAGTTTACAAGTGGGATTCTCAGAAAGCTGGTGGCTGGGGAGGGGAGACAAGATGGCGGACTGAAGCCAGCTTTCAACAAAGGCTCCCGTCCAGAAGGAGAGTTAAGGGACAGGAATTTAGTAAGTATCCTGGTGGACTTGAGCCTCACCAAGAGAGAAGGCTGAAGAACGCACATCAACACCGCTGAGGCAAGTTGTGATCACAAGGACGCAAACAAAAGGTACAAAATCCACCACCAAGCGGACGGGAGTCCCCCTCCCCCATGAGACCGGCTCTGTAGCCCCACAATTGAACAAGCGGGCAGAAATTAAAGCCCCTCCCACTACACTCCACGGGAGAGACCTTCTAAAAACTGGACCTACCTCCCCTACTGGGGTGCCGTGGCGTTCTCCTGCCGGACATAGGGCTGAATAAAACTTTGGGAATCCTTTTCTGAGAGCCCCTACTCTCACTAGGGGTCTGAGGGCCTATCCCTCCGGAGTTCGGCTCCTTGGGTGATTTCTCGAGGGGAGTGCACAGTGCCTGAGCTGCGTCAGGTCAGCGCTGACTCTGGGATACGTGAGCGAGGAGAGGGCACTCTGCTGAGGGGAAATCAAGCCTTGGCGGCACTTCCCTGCGGTGCAGTGCAGGAGCCCTCCCCTGACCGTAGTATTGCGTGAAACTGAATGAAACTCTAGCTTCCCCCCGCCCCACTCTCAATCCGGGTCTGGGGGCCCATCCCCCAAGAGTTCTGATTCTTGGGGGATCTCTTAAGGGGTGTGGACCCAGCACAAACTGCGGCCGCTCAGTGCTGACTCTGGGGCGCGGGACAGAGGAGAAAAGGGTCGCCTGAGTGCCCACACCAGAGCAGCAGTTCCCTGGAGGTAGATCAACAGCCGTTTTTTCTTTAACGGCAGAACGCTCACTTCTGGATATTCTGAGGCCACACCCCCGTCTCCCTGGGCAACCAGAGGAGGCCACCGGTGACACGGCTCACAAACCCGGAAGCCTCCAGGGCGGGGCCGACCCAGAGAGGTGTTCAGACGCAATTCTCCAGCAGCAAAGACGTTTGAACTCAAAACAGCCCGTCTCCTGTAGGCGACGACAGGAACAGAGACAGAACCTCACAAAGTTGTCTGTTCTGTTCTGTTCTGTTAGCAGCATCCATCAGGGACGGGGCTAAGCCTGAGTGAACACCTCCTTCCCATCACCTGCATCAAACACTCAAAGATGTCAGGCCCCATCTCCTCCTGCTAGATAGCGGCAGTCTGCGGGGGCCTGGCAGACTTCCTCGCGATTCAGGCAGGTGCAAACCCCTGGAGTGTCTGTTCACTGCAGGCAACTGGGTTAGCCATCTGCAGAGATACCAGTGACTGGGTCCGACGGAGGGGCAAAGTGGGGAAGGAGACGTCAACCTTCCCAGACTGCTCTGTTTGCGGGGTGGCTCCTCCTGACTCCACGCTGCACTGGGGTGAGCTGTCTCAGAGGAGTCACCAGGCCCCTGTGATCCAGTTCCCAGAGACCTCTTGAACCCTTCCACCTGAGACAAGTGCCGATTGAGACAGTTGATTCGGACCTTTTGAACTGGGCTAATAGACTGAGGACTTTTCAGGTGGTGCCCTGGGTGTGCGATTGTAGGAAGGTTTGATTCTCCTTTTCCAACTGGGGCCAGAGGTGGGCAGGCGGGGTGACTTAATTGCTGATTTTTCCACACAGCTGAGACTTCAAGCCAGAGTAGAAGTTGCAATAGGATCGAACAGAAACCAGCTGAAAACAAGACAGAACCACTTTGCTCCACCACACCAGACAGGGCCCCAGTTTCTCAGGCCACAACACTGTACGGGCCCTCGATAAAAACCCAGGGGAAAAACCAAAGGGAGTAAACCATGGGGCGGAATCAGCGGAAAAACTCTGGTAACATGAATAACCAGAATAGATCAACCCCCCCAAGAAAAGATACGGCAGATGTGATTGAAGATCCCATTCATAAACAACTGGCTGAGATGTCAGAAGTCGAATTCAGAATTTGGTTTGCAGACAAGATTAATAAAATGGAATTAGGAATTCGAGGAGAAATTCAAAAACTGTCTCAAGAATTTAACGAATTTAAAGACAAAACCACCAAAGACTTAGACACACTGAAACAAGAACTTACAGCCCTCAAAGATATGAAAAATACAGTAGAATCCCTCAGTAACAGAATGGAGCAAGCAGAAGAAAGGATTTCTGACATTGAAGATAAAGTCTTCGAACGCTCCCAATCTCTCAAAGAGGAAGAGAAATGGAGAGCAAAAACGGATCACTCACTCAGAGAGCTCTCAGATAATTCGAAAAAAAATAACATAAGGGTTATAGGAATTTCGGAGACTGATGACGTGGCAGCCAAGGGCACAGAGGCCCTTCTACATGAAATTATGAAAGAAAATTTTCCAGACATGCCTAGAGAATCTGAAATTCAGATAGCAGACAGCTTCAGAACCCCAGCACGATTCAACCCCAAAAAGCCATCTCCCAGACATATCATAATTAGCTTCACTAAAGTTAACATGAAAGAGAAGATTCTCAAAGCAGCCCGGCGAAAGAAAACTATAACGTACAAAGGTAAGAATATTAGAATAACTGCAGATCTCTCTGCTGAAACTTTTCAAGCAAGAAGAGGCTGGTCATCAACTTTTAATCTCCTAAAGCAAAAAAACTTTCAACCCAGGATCTTGTATCCAGCTAAACTGAGTTTCATCTATGATGGAGAAATTAAATACTTCAATGACATTCATATGTTGAAAAAATTTGCCATAAGTAAACCAGCTCTTCAGGATGTTCTCAGACCTATCCTCCACAATGACCAACCCAATCCTATACCACAAAAGTAAACTCACTCAGAAACTTCGGATCAAACTCCAACTTCCACACTGGCGAAAGGATTAAAAATGTCCACTGGACCTTTGAAAAACTCGATACCCAAAATTCCACCAGACTTATCCTTACTCTCCATCAATGTGAATGGCTTAAACTGTCCTCTAAAGAGGCATAGGTTAGCTGACTGGATACAAAAACTTAAGCCAGATATTTGTTGCGTACAAGAGTCACATCTCAACTTAAAAGACAAATACAGACTCAGGGTGAAAGGATGGTCATCCATATTTCAGGCAAATGGTAATCAGAAAAAAGCAGGTGTTGCAATTTTATTTGCAGATACAGTAGGCTTTAAACCATCAAAAGTAAGGAAGGACAAGAATGGTCACTTCATATTTGTTAAGGGTAATACTCAATATGACGAGATCTCAATTATTAATATCTATGCACCCAACCAGAATGCACCTCAATTTATAAGAGAAACTCTAACAGACATGAGTAACTTGATTTCCTCCAGCTCCATAATCGTTGGAGATTTCAACACTCCCTTGGCAGTGTTGGATCGATCCTCCAGAAAGAAGCTGAGCAAAGAAATCTTAGATTTAAACCTAACCATCCAATATTTAGATTTAGCAGACATCTACAGAACATTTCATCCCAACAAAACTGAATACACATACTTCTCATCAGCCCACGGAACTTACTCCAAAATTGATCACATTTTAGGTCACAAGGCTAACCTCAGTAAATTTAAAGGAATAGAAATTATTCCATGCATCTTCTCGGACCACCATGGAATAAAACTTGAACTGAGTAACAACAGGAATCTGCATACCCATACAAAAACATGGAAGTTAAATAACCTTATGCTGAATGATAGCTGGGTCAGAGATGAGATTAAGAAAGAAATCACCAATTTTTTGGAACAAAATGACAATGAAGACACAAGCTATCAGAACCTCTGGGACACTGCAAAGGCAGTTCTAAGAGGGAAATTTATAGCACTGCAAGCCTTCCTCAAGAGAACGGAAAGAGAGGAAGTTAACAACTTAATGGGACATCTCACGCAACTGGAAAAGGAAGAACATTCCAACCCCAAACCCAGTAGAAGAAAAGAAATAACCAAAATTAGAGCAGAATTAAATGAAATTGAAAACAAAAGAATAATACAACAGATCAATAAATCAAAAAGCTGGTTTTTTGAAAAGGTCAATAAAATAGATAAACCTCTGGCCAACCTAATCAGGAAAAAAAGAGTAAAATCTCTAATATCATCAATCAGAAACAACAAAGACAAAATAACCACAGACTCATCAGAAATCCAAAAAATCCTTAATGAATATTACAAGAAACTTTATTCTCAGAAATATGAAAATCTGAAGGAAATAGACCGATACTTGGAAGCACGCCACCTTCCAAGACTTAACCAGAATCAAGTGGAAATGTTGAACAGACCCATATCAAGTTCAGAAATAGCATCAACTATACAAAACCTCCCTAAAAAGAAAAGCCCGGGACCAGATGGTTTCACGTCAGAATTCTACCAAACCTTTAAAGAGGAATTAGTACCTATATTACTCAACCTGTTCCAAAATGTAGAAAAAGAAGGAAGACTACCCAACACGTTCTATGAAGCAAATATCACCCTGATCCCCAAACCAGGAAAAGACCCAACAAGAAAAGAAAATTATAGACCAATATCACTAATGAATATAGATGCAAAAATATTCAACAAGATCCTAACAAACAGAATCCAGCAACACATCAAACAAATTATACATCATGACCAAGTTGGTTTTATCCCAGGGTCTCAAGGCTGGTTCAATATACGTAAATCTATAAATGTAATTCAGCACATAAACAAATTAAAAAACAAAGACCATATGATTCTCTCAATTGATGCAGAAAAAGCTTTTGATAATATCCAGCATCCCTTCATGATCAGAACACTCAAGAAAATTGGTCTAGAAGGGACTTTTCTTAAACTGATAGAGGCTATCTACAGCAAACCCACAGCCAATATCATATTGAATGGAGTTAAATTGGAATCATTTCCACTCAGATCAGGAACCAGACAAGGCTGCCCATTGTCTCCATTGCTTTTCAACATTGTAATGGAAGTTTTAGCCACCGCAATTAGGGAAGAAAAGGCGATCAAGGGTATCCATATAGGGTCAGAAGAGATCAAACTCTCGCTCTTCGCAGATGATATGATTGTGTATCTGGAAAACACTAGGGACTCTACTACAAAACTCCTAGAAGTGATCAAGGAATACAGCAGCGTCTCAGGTTACAAAATCAACATTCATAAATCGGTAGCCTTTATATACACCAACAACAGTCAAATTGAAAAAGCAGTTAAGGACTCTATCCCATTCACAGTAGTGCCAAAGAAGATGAAATATTTGGGAATTTACCTAACAAAAGACGTGAAAGATCTCTATAAAGAGAACTATGAAACTCTAAGAAAAGAAATAGCCGAAAATGTTAACAAATGGAAAAACATACCATGCTCATGGCTAGGAAGAATCAACATTATCAAAATGTCCATACTACCCAAAGCAATATATAATTTCAACGCACTCCCTATTAAAGCTCCACTGTCATATTTTAAAGATCTTGAAAAAACATTACTTCGTTTTATATGGAATCAGAAAAAACCTCGAATAGCCAAGACATTACTCAGAAATAAAAACAAAACAGGAGGAATCACACTACCAGACCTCAGACTTTACTACAAATCGATAGTGATCAAAACAGCATGGTATTGGCACAAAAACAGAGAAGTAGATATCTGGAATAGAATAGAGAACCAAGAGATGAATCCAGCTACTTACCGCTATTTGATTTTTGACAAGCCAATTAAAAACATTCAGTGGGGAAAAGATTCCCTATTTAACAAATGGTGCTGGGTGAACTGGCTGGCAACCTGCAGAAGACTGAAATTGGACCCACACCTTTCACCATTAACTAAGATAGAGTCTCATTGGATTAAAGATTTAAACTTAAGACATGAAACTATAAAAATACTAGAGGAGAATGCAGGGAAAACCCTTGAAGAAATTGGTCTGGGTGAGTATTTCATGAGGAGAATCCCCCGGGCAATTGAAGCAGCTTCAAAAATACACTACTGGGACTTGATCAAACTAAAAAGCTTCTGCACAGCTAAGAACACAGTAAGCAGAGCAAGCAGACAGCCCTCAGAATGGGAGAAGATATTTGCAGGGTATAACTCTGACAAAGGTTTAATAACCAGAATCCACAGAGAACTCAAACGCATCAGCAAGAAAAAAAAAAGGGATCCCATCGCAGGCTGGGCAAGGGATTTGAAGAGAAACTTCTCTGAAGAAGAGAGGCGCACGGCCTTCAGACATATGAAAAAATGCTCATCATCTTTAATCATCAGAGAAATGCAAATCAAAACTACTTTGAGATATCATCTAACTCCAATGAGACTAGCCTATATCACAAAATCTCAAGACCAGAGATGTTGGCGTGGATGCGGAGAAAAGGGAACACTTCTGCACTGCTGGTGGGAATGCAAATTAATACATTCCTTTTGGAGGGATATATGGAGAACACTCAGAGATCTAAAAATAGATCTGCCATTCAATCCTGTAATTCCTCTGCTGGGCATATACCCAGAAGACCAAAAATCACAACATAACAAAGATATTTGTACCAGAATGTTTATTGCAGCCCAATTCATAATTGCTAAGTCATGGAAAAAGCCGAAGTGCCCATCGATCCACGAATGGATTAATAAATTGTGGTATATGTATACCATGGAATACTATGCAGCCTTAAAGAAAGATGGAGACTTTACCTCTTTCATGTTTACATGGATGGAGCTGGAACATATTCTTCTTAGTAAAGTATCCCAAGAATGGAAGAAAAAATACCCAATGTACACAGCCCTACTATGAAACTAATTTGGGACTCTCACATGAAAGCTATAACCCAGCTACAACTTAACAATAGGGGGAAGTGGGAAAGGGGGGGTGGGTAGAGGGAGGGGAATCGGTGGGATCACACCTGTGGTGCATATTACAGGGGTATTTGCGAAACTTGGTAAATGTAGAATATAAATATTTTGGCACAGTAACTGAGATAACGCCGGAAAGGCTATGTTAACCACTGGGATAAAAATGTGTCAAATGGTTTATGAAGTGAGTGTATGATGCCCCATAATCATATCATTGTATACACTTATGATTTAATAAAAAAATTAAAAAAAAAATAAAATAAAACTTGGGCTTGCTTGGTTCATGTACATTCCAAGGATAAATCAATTTTGGTAGGGGATTGGGTTTGACATAACAGTTAAAGTCATGGGATGGTGATGGGGGTGGAATTTCTACTAATTGTTTCCAAATTTATTTTTATAAATATTAAACCACTAAATATTTCCATCTTAATTTTTTTTTTTTTTTTTTTTTTTTTGTGTTTTTTGGCCAGGGCTGGGTTTGAACCCACCACCTCCGGCATATGGGACTGGCGCCCTACTCCTTGAGCCACAGGCACCGCCCTCCATCTTAATTTTTGAGGCATTCATTTCACATTACTTAATAAGCTCATGAAATATTTATTTATGCCATTGATTCTGACTTGTCGAAAAATATTTATACACTGTCATGGATTGAATATTTAGTGTCTCCCCAAAATTCGTATATTGGAGGTTTAATCTCCAATGTGATGGTATTTGGAAATGGAGATAATTAGGTTATGAGAATAGAGCCTTTATGAATGGGATTAATAATCTTATAGGAAGAGACAGGAGAAAGATAATCTCTTTACGTTGTGAAGATAAAACAAAGAAGCATCTGTCTACAAATGGGGAGGAAGACCCTCACTAGAATCTGAGTTAGCAGCCACCATGATCTTGGACTTCCCAGCTTTTGGAACTGAAGAGATAAATTTCTGTTGCTTTAGCTATCCAGTTTATGGTATTATTACTATTGCAGTGTGAAATGAGTGAGACACAAATCAATTTGATACATTAAAATCTATGTATGCACAATCATGCACACACGTGTGCACACACACACATCGCACTATATTATGGGATGGCAGAGTCTTGAACTTGTATGGTTTTCCTAAACCCTGGCATGTCTACACTACAAACAAAAATATTTTAACAAAGTTTCTCATGTGTGAATTGCGCAGATGCCTGGTTTGTTAGCGTGCTTGGTTTGTTGCAGAACTTAACTTTTGTACATTCTATACTATCTTTTTGCATATGCTAGAGACTTCTTTGTCAAAGTCTCCAGTGACCTTCATGATGATC
Organism: Nycticebus coucang; assembly: GCF_027406575.1. Taxonomy (NCBI): domain Eukaryota; kingdom Metazoa; phylum Chordata; class Mammalia; order Primates; family Lorisidae; genus Nycticebus; species Nycticebus coucang. The sequence continues at coordinate 81,602,127 of NC_069786.1, forward strand.
AACTTAAGATTGTTTCTCGGATCTTAACTTTCCTTAAAAGCTACCAGCAGTATCACTCACAGTTGAATTTCTGAAGCATCTCCTTCTCGTGGCTTTATAACTTTCACCGGAAGCTCATTTTCTGTCTCCATTTTTAGATGTTCCTGGGGGTAAATCTTAATCTGTTATGGGGCTCTTTATCTGTTTATCTCAGCTCTCATGTGAACCCCTTTAGCCTCATGCCTATAAAAGGCATGGATGGGCCCATGGCTCCCAAATGGGTACCCTGATCCTGACTCCAGACTCCCTGTCTGACCATCTCAACTATCTCTATTTATACATATAGTAGTTATACAAATCTTATTAAAAATTAAAGCAAATTTTAGCATTTTTTTCCAGCTTACTTCTCTCCAGACTTCTCAACCCCAATAAACTACATCAGTAACGGTCTCCTAAATTCAGAATTCTCAGCTATTCTTCATTGGTTTTTCTATCCCGCTACATTTAATTTATCACTAAGTCCCATCAATTCTTGCTCAGAAGCACTTCCCCAGTATGTTCCCTCCTCCCATCTCAATTTATAATCTTAGAACAATAACTTTCATGTGTATATCTTAATATTCTCCCTGCTTTTGCATATCCAGTATAATCAGTTCTTCAAATACCAGCTACAGTGATATTTATTCTTTCTCTTTACTTCCAACTCTTCCTTACCTTCTTCCTTTGTTTTTACCCAGATATGGTATTTGTCTGATCTTTCTTCTTCCCCTGCCATCCTTCTTCTTCTTTCTAGCTTTTTTTCTGTTCCCTCATACCAGACACTAAGAAATCCAAGAAAATAAATTACATATGTTTTTACCTACTACATGTGTGCCTGTTTATGCTTTTACAAAATATATATTTGTTCTTGTTTTTATACAAAACAAAATCCTATTTTATACTCTTCTCTTGTTTGTACATTTCTTATACAATAAAATTATTAGATACTCCTATCAAATCAATATGATATACTTCATTATTCTAATAGTGTGAAAGCCTATGATATATATCAAAACTCAGGCAGTTATGGGATCATTTCGTTTGTTTCCAGTTTTTTATAGCTACAAACAATTGAACAATGTTGTGTTAAATGTCCTTGTAAATGTCCTTTTGTATATGGCAATCCCAGAAATGCAATGGATAGGTCAAAAGTTATATGTAATTTTGATAATAATAGAATTATAATGTTTCTTTCAAAAAGGCTATAAAACATCAGAATATAATTGTTCATACATTTTCTATACTTATTATATCTTTGTGTTATTTGTTTTGGTAAATTAGTAATATGGTATCCAATTACATTAATTTCTTTGGCAAACATATTAGAAATGTAACTTTGGCTCTTCAAATATCATTGCTCTGGCATTTATCCTAAACCTAATTATTAGAATTGGAAAGTAAGGGGTAAAATAGATTGAAAATATCAGTATCAGCTATTTTTTATAGGTTAATAGGTGATCTATCATTCTTTTATGACGTTGAAAATTATTTCATTACTAATTAAGGTTGAACCCAAGAAAATCATGGAATTTCTCTGTGATCCTTTTTATATTTATATTAATTTCCACATTTCTACAATTCCTGCATATGTTCTAGCTAATCAAGACACATCCTGAGTTGGGGAGATAGGTCAGTGTCCTGTTCTGCCCCCCTCTTTTTTTTTTTGAGACAGAGTCTCATTATGTCACCCTCGGTAGAGTGCTGTGGTGTCAAACTATTGGGCTTAAGCGATTCTCCTGCCTCAGCCTCCCAGGTAGCTGGGACTACAGGTGCCTGTCACAACGCCTGGCTATTTTTATCTTTGTTGTAGTTATCATTGTTATTTAGCAGACCCAGGCCAGGCTTGAACCTGCCAGCCCTGGTGTATGTGGCTGGAGCCGTTACCACTGAACTATAGGTGCTAAGCCATGTTCTGCAAGTCTTGACCAATATTAGTTCTAGGCAAGTTGCCAGAGAATCAGATAATTAAAGGTTAAAAACACATAAGATGATATCTCACTTGTTCCTTTTCTTTTAAAGGTTAAGTAACCAAAGTTAAAGGAGTCTGAGTTATTATGTATCCAATATTCCAGGGTTGCTGTAGTTGGAGATGCCTTAAAGTGGTTTGTAATAAGGTATTAATTTCAATAGGGTCTGTCCCAATATAGGTACTGTACTTCATTGATGTAGATTTACTTTTCTGTATGTAACATCTGTATAATTTATCAATAGATGTGTCTTATCATCATTGGTTGTTTAGATTAATTGGCAGTGGATGTAATGGATATAAAAATACATCTTAACTTATTGTAATATCAGATTTATTAAAAAATGGATTTTTTTTTAAATGCCTCACATTGCAACCCAGCAAACTTGAAATAAAGCACAGGCATATGGTCACGGAGCTACTTTTAGGTAATAATTACCCAATAATTACCTTAAAAATTTCATTATCAGCTGCAGGTAATGCCAGTACTGGCTATTTAATATATATAACCCATGGTTGGTATAAATCAGTATTTTTCATACTTAAATATCATATAGATATTTTTCAAAAATTCCCTAGCTGGCCAGGCCTGGTAGCTCGTGCCTATAATCTAGCACATCAGGAGGATGAGGTTGGCAGATCTCTTGAGCTTAAGAGTTTGAGCTCCTGAGACTATCTCTACTAAAAACTGAAAATATCAACTGGGTGTTGTGCGGACATCTATAATCCAAGATACTCAGGAGGCTGAGGCAGGAGGATCATTTGAACTCAGGAATTTGAGGTTGCTATAAGCCAGGCTGACTCCAGGCACTCTAGCCTCAGGCAACTGAGATTCTGTCTCAAAAAAAAAAAAAAATCCCTAGTATAGATTAAGTTAATTGTTGCATAATTTTACTTGTCTATGTTAACGACAAGCTAATTATACAACCCCATATGCTTATAGCTTTTATCTAAATACAAACAAAAAATAGAAATCAAATAAAAATATAACACACAAAACATCCAAATTTACAATGTTAATTTAATACAACAGATGATGTTGCTTTGCTGAAATCAAGTCCTAACTCAAATGTAAATTTCTTTATGAGTATTTGTGTGTTGAAACTGATCTCAGTACCCTTAAGTTTTGTGATGATTATGCAAGCTCTATGGTGATACCTTTCCCACCACGTTTGTTTCTTCTATTTACATATTTAACACCTTTGTCCATGACATCATTTGGGCTTATCTTAGAGCAACCAAATCACAGGTGTTAAATTTTGAGATTCTTCCGTCCTAGTTCAAAAATAATAAAAGCAGTGGTATATGTATATATCACCACATGATCATGAAGATGAATGTAAACCAAGGAAATAAATAATGCAGCACTTAGTTACAAATTATCTACTGACAGGGTTATACAAAAGACCATAATATTATTGGAGTAATGAAATTAAAAATTTTGAATCCTAATAATATACTCAATGATGACTAAGAATACATTATAGCCTGGTGTGGTGAGTCATGCCTGTAATCCTAGCACTGTGAGAGGCCGAAGCTGGAGGATCCCTTGAGCTCAGGGGTTCAAGACTGGCATGAGCAAGAGTGAGAGTGAGATCCCATCTCTACAAAAATAGGAAAAATTAGCCAGGTGTTTTAGCGGTCACCTATAAAACTGGCTACTCAGGAGGCTGAGGCAGGAGGACAGTTTGAACCCAGGAGTTTCAGGTTGCAGTGAGCTAGACTGAGGCCATGGCACGCTAGCCTGGGGAAATGGAGTAAGACTCTGTCTCAAAAAAGTAAAAAAAAAAAGCAAGAAAGAAAGGAAGGAAGGAAGAGAAACAGACATATTTAGAAAGTGGAATATACATTTTGTTTATTTGTTTTTCTGGGATGGCATAAGAATAAAAACTTGGTTCACAAAAGTTTAGGTACAGTAGACTTGCTGAATCCCAGAAGTAAATCTAATTTATGGATTATTCAAGTGACTGATGGGATGTTATTCAAGACTGAGTCAAAACATTCAGTGATCATCATGACAGGAAGGAGGAAGCCCAGGCACATGGAGGTGGTAACAGAGCCTCAAGTATCATTAGGCAAACTCAGGGAAGACTTTCACTCTGAAAGAAATGGATTGAGTGAATCAGAGCAGGCATTCAAAACCCAGGGATCCAGCCATTGGTATAGGAAATCTTGTGCGAGCCAGGAGCAAATCAGGAAAAATGCTCTATTGCTGAGCAGAAACCTAGTATCCACATTTATGTTAAGTAAAGTAAGACAAGGAGTGGGGTAAATCAGTATAAGAGCAAAGCATGGGAGTTTTTGATTGGAATTACATTTGTACAAAATTTGAATTACATTTGTACAAAATCTGTAGTGAAATGGTGGCAAAAATGAACTGCAATCGTTTAGACTAATGAAATTATTGTGTTTACCTTTTTAATTATAATTTTTCAGCTGGAAAGTTGGCAATTGAATACAAGTGATCCACAACTTTTCCATAAAATACTTAAACTATTTTCTGATTAAAAAATGATTTTGCATATATACATAAAGTAGTCAGGTATATATTTAATCATATGCTTTTAACCCAACGTCCAAATAACTGAGAGAAAAATCTTTTATTTTTTAAAATTAGGATGAAGTTGTTCTACAGAAACAATTGATTTCAATATGTTTACCAATAGTTTTGAGAAATTAGAATTGTTTTAAATAATAGGAAAAGACTAAGGATATCACACAAGCTTATAGCACAATATATACTGATACTTATGTAAATATATTATGCAACTTTTATCATTAGAAAGACATTATAACATTTCACATAAATGATAAACTTTCCCCAGGAAAATTCATGTAATTGTGTTTCCTGTTTCCTGATCTGGAAATCAAGCTTTGTGCTATAAATAAAGATCTGAAATTTTCATCAGTCATATTTTAAGAAAAAAATATCGCAAAAAAGCCTAACTTAGATTATTATGACTTACATAGCCCCAAATGCTAGATCATTTGGTCCCTTTACATATGGTGCTTCTTCCCTTTCTTTAGTTCCTTGCTCCAAGTGGCTCATTAATACTAAAGTTGTTATCTCCTGTCTAATAACTGCAAGTTTACAAACCTTCAAAAGACACAGTAGATATCACAGAGGTCATTAGGTCTTTCCAAAGTGACGTGTCTAGACAGTGCCTGCAGCTTCAAAATAGAAATTAAAAAAAATTGCAGTGATGGGAACCAGAAATGAATTTAATTTCTATGCATTTCTTAATGTAGATAAATTAATATTTTGTCTCTAATAGGGTTCTGTTCATACTGAATTCTAAAAAATCACTAGGTGATCTGTTCTACAGCATGTAGAAGTTTTTGTAAATTCTCGCTTCCTTTTTCTTCCAAGACTTCCAGACTCCCCCAAGTGGATATCTGAGAAATTTAGCCAAGTGCCTCTAAATAACTCTGACACTTCATAATGAGCTCTGATCAAGCCAAACCAACTTTTTTTTCTTTGTTTGAATTAAAGCATAATACTTGGAGACTTTTTCTTTAGATGAATCTAGCACTTCCTCCTCTACTACCTATAATTTACTCGCACTACTACTACCTCTTTTATGAATATTCCTTTTTTTCTCATTCAGAAAAATGAAATCAAACTGATTTATTTAAGGACCTTATTATGGTTTGCAGAGTCAGTGCTCCATAAAATCGCATATATGGGACACACAGAACAGATTGCATTGCAATCTTGATTCCCCCAAATAAACAAGATAAGCATAGTTTATATGGAAGTGCAGTTCGCTCTGACATAGGGGCATCAGTTTGTCTGCAATCTGCTTTAACCAATTAAGACTTTCAAGGCAAAAGGGAAATAAAGTCTTCAGTAAATCTATTGAAGGCATCATCTCCCAGCCTCCCATTGCCTGTTATCGATCTTTTTAAGTGCCGACTAATGAGTCATACATATACCTGATGGGATGCTCTCACTCCACCACCTCAGAGGAGCTAAACTTACACAAAGAGAGAATCAACTGAGTGGGAAGGTGGGTGAGGGAACCGCCATGCCGATGGCTGCCTTGGCCCCATAAAAACCAAGCAGAAAGTCCGTCTCCAGGGAAGGCAGCAGATCCCATACCCTACTTTCCGTGACAAACCCGTGAGTTGGTGCACAGATTTTCCATTCAGGTCGCTTCTAGGGCAAATGCTTTTGTTCGCTGCCACACTCTCCAGTGGGAGAACCAGAGAGAAATGCAAAGCAAGCTCGTGGCAGCAGCTTCTTTGCTGCAAAGCATCTCAGCTTTGGCAATTTAGGAAGAACTGATGCTCTCATGGGAGGTGGGTGAAGGGAATTTTAGAATGAGGAACTCATAAATCAGGAGTCTCTGTTTTTATCTTCTATTCACTTGAACTCACACGCCACTGCCTTCCCCCAGGACTACCGCCACGACAAGCACTTACAATATGGACAGATGAGAAGGGAGTGCGCGGGGGTCATTTTCTTTTCTCTGCTTTCTCTAAGATCCTGAACATGATACACGTACTATCAAAATAAACCAAACCCGTGGGTAGCAATTATCTTGAGAGACGAGCCGCTGCTGGCACCTGCCCGGATTAACTGCCATTGGAAGCGGCGGCTTTCGGCATTGAATTATTAATTTATTTATCACCCTTCGTACCAACCCCCACGCGGACTGCTGGGCTAGAAACTGAGGTTTCTTTATTTTCACCTCCGCCCCCACCTCGTAGGAGTCTCCCACTTGTCCGTGGCCGCCGCTCCGCCGCCCACCTGCGGTGGCCTCTGCGGCCGCGGCGCTGCGCTGGGCGCCCCCACTCGCGCCCGGACTGGCGGGGCCGTGGGTCCCCGCGGCAGGGTGGGCGGGGGGAGGCCGCGGGTGACAGATGTACTCTTCTGACAGCTCTCAGTATCAGCCCAGTGGCTCCCTGCCATTGGCTCAGTGCAATGGACCGGCACCGCCGCTCACTATAATAACACTCATGCCTGCCAGCAGCAGCAACTCCGAGTGCGGGCGCCGAGCGTGGGGGATGCTGCCGCCGCCGCGCAGGCGGCTCCCGCTGCCCCGCTCCACTCGGCCGCCGCGCTGGCACTGACTCCGCTCGGCCCCCTCCCAGCCTGGGATCCTCCCGCGGGGCTCAGCGTCCCGACGCGAATTAGAAGAGAAACACACGGAGAGGGCGAGACTGCCGGGGAGAGCGCCGCGAGCATGCGGAGGCTGGGGAGCCTGGGCGCGCAGCACCGCGGGGTGTAGCGCGCGGCTCCGGGGCGTGCGGGGGCGGCGCAGTCGCGCTCTGCCGGGTCCCCGGCCCACCTTCGCGGGCTTCGGCGCTGCGGCTGCCGGCGCAGGGTGCAAGGAAGCGGCGGCTGCGGCGGAGGCGGCGGCGGCTGCCCCATGGAGTGTTACTACATTGTCATCAGCTCCACGCATCTCAGCAACGGACACTTTCGCAACATCAAGGGAGTTTTTCGGGGCCCTCTTAGCAAGAACGGGAACAAAACTCTGGTAAGCTCTAATTGCCCCCCCCAACCCCTCCTACCTGCAGGAGGGCATTTGAAGGATTGAGGTTACTGTGAGGTTTTGAGGGTGTTGTGATTCAATTGGTTGATAATGTATTCATTTATTTATCTGGTGGGCGTGGGGTGAGAATTAGGTGTAGAAAAAGGAAGGAATCTTAGGAAAGCTGTGATCCACGGTTTTGGTTGACACTTCCACAACGCTCTGGACTCTCTCTCTCTCCACAATACTGAAGACTACCACAGCCTCTCTTTATTTCAAGCAATTTCTGTTAACAGGACCTGTAAAAAAGAAAAGAATCCTAACGCCGAGTGTAACATCTTTCAGTTTAGGGAGCTGAATGTAAATGAGGATGTGGGTATCTCTGACGAAGGTGGGGAGCCATGAGGCTGGTGGTGAGGATGAAGTGGCGGGATTAAGTGATGGTCACAGAAATAGTTTGTGATCCGGTTTTCTTTCCTGAAAGACTGACTGGCAGAAAACTTCTCTACTGAGAAGTTGTGAGTACTAAGCTTGGAAGAATGACTTGAGAACCTCATGTTGTCAACTTTCAGCTATTTACAGTAAAGAAGCTGAGGATAAGTGTGAAGGGTGGTGACTGTGCCACAATTAAGCTGCATGGGACCAACAGAGCCCATGCAGTTTCTGGAAGGTTCTCACTGGACCACAGAGCTTCATCTTTCAGCATCCTAGTAGGAACAGCACTCCTGATTGGTGGGAAAAGATGTGCTGAGCATTGAGATAGTGTTGAGATAGTGTAGGATGATAGCTCCTACTTTTGATCCAAATCCTCTCTTATTTATGAAACCTCCCAGACTCTCCTATGTTGATATATCCAGAGAAGTATACACCAACATAAAAGAAAAAAAAAAAAAGAAAGAAAGAATAAAGACTTCTTAGGCTAAGTACTATGCAGAGTAGAGTCAAAGTAAGGTGTCAGTATACAAAAGTATGACTTACTAAAGTTGGGGTCTGTTAGCAACCAGCCTCCCTTCCCCTTTTTACATCATCGTTACTTAGCTCCAATGGATTGGAGTAGAAGCTTAAGGACAGATTCAAACAGTCCAAAAGTAAATACAATAATCTTTAACTCGTTTTCTCTGTATGTCTTAAGACGTTTCTGCATGAGTAAAAACAATTATGCTGTGATGCAGTGAAAAGTTCTCATCTAAAGTTATAATTGAATTCTGACATGGATGAGAAGAACGTAGTGTCCTTTCAGTTCATTTAAGACTCAGAAAAGCAGAGCTGGTTTCTTGCTTTTATTGTTCTGGATGTTGTTGTTGGTTGTTTTTGAACAAAAGAAAGTGAAAATACTTTGCTACAGTCTTTTTAGTGCAGTGCCATGCAGAGTAGCAGCCAAGGGTTAAAGGAAGTTTTAAAATTGTTCTGGCCCTACATAGAGAACTCAACTAGGTAGGAAGGTAAAATTTGTGGAGGTGGGAGGACTTTCATTTTCAAGAGAGTAAACACTAGTTTGTTTTTTAAATTAAGTTTCACTTACGGAAAAAGGTAAACTTATTGAACAAGATCGCATTTTCGTAGATACAGTAATGGTGTAGGTGATGAACTACATAGTAAAGTTCATAGAAAAAAATGTTATCAGCCAAATCTCAACTTGTTATAATTCTACTGATTTTGATTATTAAGTCAATCCTGGATTTCTAACAATGGTCAAATATGCTTAGGCTGACTTGTGTTTTTGACGTTGATTAGTTCTTTATCAATTATAGACATTCCAGATTCTTTATAAACCAAGTTTGTATTTGCTGTGTATGATATTTGCCCTGATTAAAATGATGTAGATTTTCATACATGATCCATATGTATCTGAAATATTTTTAAGAGAAATAATATATGTTATTTAGATACCTTTTGATGACTTTTGCTGTTTAAAAGAATATTTATGCCTCTGTAACAGGAAGTTCTAGATATATTCATAAATGAATGATTTTGATTAAAATAGCTATCTGTACTTATCTAAAAATGATTCTTTATAGTGCATAGGATGCTATGAGCACTTACCAAATAAACTAAAACTTACTATCACTTAAATAGAGAAAAGTAGGCATGGAACTTTTATGAATTAGTATTTTTAGTAAGAAACACTAGTATCTTAAAATATATATATGCCAAATTTTGAAAAATTTCAAGCAGGAATTTATGTGCATAATGTTTTTGTTACAGTTTTATTTTTATTTTTAAATTGACAGATAAAATTACATGTATTTATTTTGTTTAATGACTTCAATACCAGTTTCATAGACTAATAATTATGAGATCTTTCCTACTTTATTTTCAATTTTATTTTGACATTTTTAACTTGTGCTTTTAAAAATCACTACATTTTTACATTTGGAAATGGGTAATAAGTTCAAATGATTTTAATAATATCTCAATTGTGATTTTTCTCATTGGGGGAAAGTACAACTTAAAGCACAAAACTATTCAGGAAAAAGGTACTTTGATTTTTTTCCAAAGAAATTCTAATTATTTTTATCACTATATAGTTAAAGATATTTCAGAAGTACATTTTAAATTTAGTCTTTCAAAGAATAATTAGATAAATTTTAAAAATTATGAGATTAATTTAAGGTAGCTTATAACTGTTAATACAGCATTATTTCATGAATTAAAAGTTACTAATAGAATAACCAGTATAACAATTACAATGATTAATTGCTGTATGTTCTAAATCCTGGATTTAATCCTGACACTCATACAGAGGTCATGAAAAAATACATTTATTTCCCTAGCTTGTATTTTGTCACACAAACATAAAATTCTGGAAAACCAAAAAGCACATATGTAAAGACTAAGTCTGTTGTTAATCTTGACTCATGTTTTTTAAAATATATTCCTCTTGACAATTTTAAATAAAAATACATGGATCTCTATTGTAATGTTTTAAAAGCAAAGAGAAAGGTCAAGCAGTTTGTCATGATTTCTGATAGAAATTGCACCATATTTGTGATATAGCTCTAATTTCATAGGATAAGAAATAAGTTTAGATGTAATAGTGTTCCAGAATATTTCTAGGTAAGTTATAGGGTTTAATGGCAATGAATAAAGTTTAACTTCTATGTATACTTTTTTGTTTTTTAGATTTTCCCATTGCATCAATGTGTTTGTTTACTTGATAAAGACAATTAGTTATACTTTTTTTTAATTTTTGCAATTAATTCAGAAAATTTCTTTGCCTCAATGGTGTATTTAAAAACTTTCTGAAAACATTAAATACAAAAAATTCAAATGTACATTTAATCACTTTAAATATGTAATTTTGTGTTTGCCTTTGGAACCTTAGAAATCATTGCATTCTGTTAGTTGGTCAGCATTTTAGTTTCCCTTAATAGCATTATGTCTATCTCACTGACTATGGAATTCAAAAAGAATGAGTGTTGGTTTTAAGGTCATACAGTATCAGTACTATAATGCACATTTCCTGACTCCAGGCGTATTTCCTTTACAATTTAAATGCTAAATTATGGAATCCATAGGGATCATTATGATAATATCATTATGGAATAGTATTGTGTCATCTATTTGGTAAAAGGCACTCCATTTTTCCAACTGCAGCCAGATATGGAGAAATAGTGCCAATATTATAGAAAAAGTTAATTTACATTTATTTTGTTTCTTTTCTTTCCATATGCAAACATCACTAATTTATGCCTGACCTAGGTCCTGTTTGTGTAGGCTGCACTTCATTTCTAAAATATAAAACATCAGGTTTGGCAAGACAAGAAATGTTGATTTATTATCACTTCTCAACATGTTTGTTAGTTAGGCCGTTCAGATGTACTGAGATGCCTCAATTAGAAGGCAGGCACATAGCCTGGTTCTGTGTGTTATGTACTAAGTATTATGCGCTAAGATGTATTCTGGGTAGCTCCTGTTCATTTTGAATCTGTTGAAAAAATGGTATCATCTTTTGAAAAGTTTATAAGTTTTTGTCACTTAGAATGTTTGCATATGTATCAATTTTGAAAAGTACAAAAGACTTTTTTTATTTGTGAATATACAAATTTACTAAAGTTAGACAATTACAATATATTATATGATCTTTTGTTTTAATTATCATAATCAAATATAACTTATTATTTAGGTAATTTTCCTTGAACATTTTCTATGTATCCTAGAGAATGTAATTTAAAAGGTTTCACCACTTATTGAAACCCGTGTAGGTGGTACTTTAAGATTGTGAATAAGACTAAAGAGAAATAGTTGAATTAGTGCTGTTGGAAAAGTTTTCATTGTCAGATTAACATCCTCAAGAAAGTTCAAGAGTGATTGTGGATTAGGGTTATATCTTAATATATGTACAAACTTTCTCATTTTATGACTTAATGAATTTTCTCACATAAGTCCACTAATTATTCTTCTAGGTTTTATTTATTTATTCATTGTATGTTGCCCAAGCTGGATTTGAACCCCTGAGCTCAAGCAATCCTCCAATCTTCCAGCCTCAGCTTCCTGAGTAGCTGGGATAATAGGCATATTCCAAGTTCCTTTAAACTCTTAAATATTCAGTATTAAAGACAATCTTGTGTTTCTCTTTTCTGAACTTGAGATGTCATATATTCTGTGCTCTATTGGTTTTTAATTATAGTGAAACTATATAATATGTGCATTTTCAGAACACATTATTCAGGTAATGAAAATCACTGATATTTGAAATTATTCTTCTAATTAAAAAATATAAACAGTATTTTAAAGAAAATGCTGTCAGGTAATACTCATGATTCCCACATACATTTGTAGTTCATTTAGTATCAATTGAGTAATTTTAGACGTGAAAATTGTGAAAGACGTAATATCTTATCTTTACTTCTCAATTCTTCATCAGTATTTTCCATTATTGATGACTGAAATTACATTTTTATGGAAAATACAGATCAAGAAGAACTTCCGGGACCCTCCGGTCCAGAGGTTTCAGAGAGCTATATTCAGGGTCACACTGAGGCTACAGAAGTAGTTTGTTATGTGTGCCCACTGTTTTAAAATATTTGGCTTTAAATGCAATTCAAAGAAGAATGCACTTCCCCAGTTATGACTTTCTACCCTGCTTTTTATTGATATGTAAGCTTTTCACTTTTTTGCATTACTTTTCTGACCATTGAAGGCACTGGAAATTTTCAACTTATTTATTCCAGGAGTCAAAGTAAAAAAAAATTTCCATCATTATACGTGTGCCCTTCGTTGTACCAAGTTTTAGAAAGATAATGGCCTTCCAAGGTTTTCAGCATATTCATATTATTCTGTTTACTGTATTTGCTTGAGCTGATAGATGGTACTCTCTTAATCAGGTATCTATGAGCACTGTCATAATAAGAAATACATAGTGATTTGAGGGTGATGCAGTTTTGCATTTTCTAAAATCTTATACTTTCATTTAGGCCACTGGTGTTTTTAATATTTTCTTGTTGCTTTGAACCTTTTGCAAAGTTAAGTTAGAGTGTAATTTTCTTCTTTAATGTGTACTTAAGTAAATATGTTTAAGATATTTTGAAAAAGTTTATTAAACATTTTCTGGATAGTGCAAATAATATTTTTAATAATTCTGATAATGGCATGATGTTGAAACAATTTCCTCTGGTGACCCTATTTAACTGATAGTACTGTTGAAGGGAATTGCTATATATTAGGAATTTGAGTAATCCTTCCAAAAAGGTAGCAATTATAATCTGGTATACTGAAGCAAAAATTAATGAAGAAATTATGTATATCTTTTTACAACATTTTTGTATTGCTAATCACTAAAAGTGAGAAATTTAATATTGTTAGTTTTCTTTCCTAAAAATTTTAACCTGAAATGACTTGTTTTATCTGTTTCGTGACATTCTAAATCATCCATTGCAACAGAGAAAACCTTAAAATATACAGTCAGCATTCCGTATCCATGGGTTTACTTCCATGCATTCAACCAACCCTGGCTCAAAACTGTTCAAAAAAGAAAAAGAAAAATTGTTTCCCCTGTACTGACCACCTACAGACTTTTATTCTTTATTCCCTAAAAAATATAGTATATAACATTTACATTTTACTGGGTATTATAAGTAATCTAATCTGAACATAATTTAAAGTACGTGAGTGGATGCCAATACTATACCATTTTAAATAAAGGACTTGAACATCTGCTGTGGATTTTGGTTTCTTAGGGGAATTCTGAAACCAATCCTCCATGGTTACTGAGGGAAAGCCATGTACTATTTTATGATAGCATTTTCAACTACCAAGGTTCATTAATATTATAAATGTACTATAGTATACTTTCTAGGAAAGTATAAGATAAAGTGGAGTAATAAATAATTAACACTCAAATATAGTTGTCAAAGTAAACAAAGTCCATTATCTGATGTATTACTCTGAACTCTTTTATAATGGTTTGGCACCCCTCGAAGAAATGTATACACTTTTCTAAATGTAAGTACATTTGTACTAAGTGTTCACGATGTCAAATGTTTCTGATGTTGTGTTCAAATGATAAAAAAATGATGTTTTCTTAAAGAACTTTAGAAAAATGATCTGTATTGACTTGATGGTTAGGTTTATGTGTCAACTCATATACAAGCCAGTTATTTAATCAAGTATTAATTTAGGTATTGCTGTGAAAGTATTTTGTAGATACACTTAATGTCTAGAATCAATTGACTTTAAGTAAAGGAAATTACTTATGATAATGTGGGTTGGCCTTATACAACCAATTAAAAGACCTTACAAGCAAAAACTAAGGTGTCCTGGAGAAAAAGAAATGCTTCCTGAAACCTGCAGAACCAACTTTTACCTGGGTTTCCAAGCTGCTGGCCTTCCCTTGACGTTTCAGATTTACTAGCCTCTACATTCACTGAGTCACTTTCTCGAAATAAATCATATGTGGCTACACGTGCATACACCTACACAAACATACACATACTCTGTTGGCTCTGTATATTGGAGAATCCTGACTGATACACTGAGAATTAGTTTATAACATCTCTTTTTAAAAAAAGGTAACAAAATGTTTGAACTATAAATCCTATTTGGATTTAATAGGAAATAGGTGAGTTGATGTTGGGAACTATTTAGATTTAAAATTTATAAAGCTTATGGTGGAATTTTTGTGCTAATTCATTCATACATTTACAGGAACTTTATTTGAATTTTTTGCTTGGATTGTAATCTAAATCTTAACCAACCTAACGCCTTAAAGAACTTTACTGTTCCTATGTAAAATACAGTCATTCTTATCTGTTCATATCCAATAGCTAATCACATATGTGTTTATTGTGCTTGAAGAAAGTTGGGATACTTCAAAATTATATAAAATACTTTTTAAACATAATTTAAAAAGTATACACTTTGGTAGGGAGCCTTAATTTAAGAAAATAGGCTTTAAATGGAGTTTTCTAAAATGAATATCTTTCATTATACAAAATAAAAATGTCTTCATGAAAGCATGTAGAATTATGTCAATATCAACCAGTGCAAGCCACAGGAATATGATTCTAGCTGAACCGAAGTTGTGCATATTGGTATTTGGAACAGGTAAATTGCACACTGTGAGGAATCTTGATGCATCTCACAAAGAGGGTATAAGGAGTAGTTACTGAAGATTTTGGATTGTGTGAGTTGGTTTTTGGAGTTTATTAAAGCATTGTTTTATTCTTGATTGAGTACTGGGTGACACAGAAAGATCAGTTTTATTATTGAGTATCTTAGTACTTTTTACCTAGGAGGCAAGAAGAACAGAGTTGGGATTGAACTGGAATTGGTGGAGAAGCAGCTTTGGTCTTATTACCTGCAGATGGGTGTTTAGGATAACAAATACAACATTAAAAAAAAAAATTGCTGTGCTCAAATGTAATTGCAGATGGTCTTGGTTTTGCTCCCTAACAGCATTAGAATGACCTCATCAGCTAATAGGGTCCTGTGAAACTGTTGTTTCATGGCAGAACCCCATGCCTGACTCTTAGACCCAGACAAGTTCCTAGCCAACACTTTTCAGAAGTTGGTTTTTGCTTTCTCAGACATGACCATGACAATTGATGGTGTCAAAAGGATGGAAGAAGGGTACGCTGACCAGAGAAGATGATTTCAAGGAAATGAGACTGAATATGGGAATTTAGAATTAAGGGACGGTAGGATAATGGTTGAGAAGTATCAAGGTGGAATGAGGAAGACTTGTGCCCTGTTTTGCTGCAATAGTTTGTGGACTTTAAGAGATAAAACATCTGCCTCATCTTGAGAGATGGTGAACAATGTTTTCAAGAGAAACAGACTTGAATTAGAGCAAAAACATGCAGTTTAACTTCCATGAAAAGTTTAAAGCTTTACAGATTGTTTTGTGAAAACGGAAATTTATGAATTCAAGAGGATACAGTCAACGGGTTTTAAAACCGTAGGTTAAGGAAAGCAGATTTTAGGACAATAGTTACTAGGAGGTAAGTGAAACTAGTTGCAAAGAGGAAGATGATGAGAGATGGGCACTGACTTACTTTTCTTACAACTGATCAAGGATAGAAAAAGGGGAGTAAATATAAACTCCAGTAGCACAATCTACAGACTCCCTAGGAGGATCAGTGAAAATGCTGTAAGTTACTTTTTTTTTTTCTGAGAAAGAGTCTCACTATGTTGCCCTTGGTAGAGTGCTATGGCGTCACAGTTCACAGCAACCACAACCACCACAAACTCTTCGGCTTAAGCGATTCTCTTGCTTCAGCCTCCCAAGTAGCTGGGACTATAGGCACCCATCACAACACCCTGCTATTTTTTGGTTGTAGTTGTCATTGTTGTTTCGCTGGCCCAGGCTGGGTTTGAACCTGCCAGCCTAGGTGTTTGTAGCTGGCGCCATAACCACTGTGAGATAGGCGCCGAGCCTACAAGTTACTTTTTTGTTATCTCCTTCAAAATCTGATTTTTATCAAACACTATTCTGTGATGAAGACAATGTCTACACTACACCTTCTTGATAGGAGAATAGCTGTCTTTCATGTATTCATGAAAATACTTATTTTTAAACTTACGTAATGGTTGTAAGCACCAACACTTTATAAGACGATGGATCCCAGTTCAAATCCTAGGTCTTCCTTTGTATCAGTAAATTGTGAATAATGAAAACCCTAAATATCAACTGTGTACCTAAATAGCATTTTATGGAAATTATATTTTTCTCATAGTAAAAGAAATGAGTAAGTAGCTGTTTTCTAACACTAAGTGGCTCAGATGTCTATGCCAAGGACTTTCTGATTTTATTTCCATTTTTCTATAGTTGAAAGGTTATTATTACTACAGTTATCACTTGTATTCTAAACTAGAAAAAAGAATAAACAGGAAGAACAAGAAGTTGAATGTTCTTTGTTTTTAAGAAGTTCTTCCCAGCTGTGTTGGTTTATATATTTCTTTGGGCCAAAGTTGTGTCACAGACCCACTCCCAAGTATAGGGAAAGGTAGAAACGTGGTTTATTAAGTTGTGTATATTGTCAGTCCTAATAAAATCAGATCACTGTTAGTGAGGAAAAGAGGGATTGATCATACAGTAGAAATATACCAAAACTAGCTTTGTGACTGTGGTTATGTTTATCTCCTTCACTATCAGTTATATTATCTTTAAAAGGAGATGCTAATACATGTCTAGAAGACTGGTTTATAGATCAAATGATATAAAAAATAGGTAGTGATTTGTACAAAGTTTGATGCATAATCTATCAAAAAATGGTGGTCACTATTGATAGTATTTTATATTAGAACATTCATATTTGATTATAATCTCATTCACTCAATCTAGTATGCATAGATTTACATAATTTGGACCATGTCAGTAATATTTTCTTTTTTCCTCTGTGTCTTACTTGTCTGGACTGCTATAGCAAAGTGTCATCGACAGTAGCTTTTATACAACAGAAATTTATTTCTTGCAGTTCTAGATGCTGGGACGTCCAAGATTTCAGTGTCAGTGTATTTGTTATCTGGTGGGAACTTTGCTTCCTCATAGAAAGAATTCCCACATGGTAGAAGGAACTCCCTCAGTCCTCTTTTATTCTCATGAACTAATCATACCTAAAGGCAGTTGATGCCATGACATTAGGGGTTTGAATTTCAACCTATGCATTTTGAGCAGACACAAATATTTAGATCACTGCACTCAGCTTACTCTTGGCACTGCTTACATGTTTATGCCTACCCTAAGAATGCATAAAATCTTCTCCCTTCACTATGTGTTGGCCTTGTTCTGGTTCATTTGTATTGCTATAAAGAAATACCTGACATTAGGTAGTTTACTTAAAAAATAGGTTTATTTGGCTTCGAATTCTACAGGCTATGCAAGAATTGTGGTGCCAGCATCTGCTTCTGGTGAGGGCCTCATAAATCTTTCAGTCATAGTGGAATAGGAAGGGGAGCAGGCAGCGCATGGTCAAAGGAAGGAAGAGTGGAGGGAGGTGCCAGACACTTTCAACCATCAGTTCTTGTAGAAACTAAAGGGGGGAAACGCATTAATTATCATGAGAATAGCACCAAACCATTCATAAAGTATCCACTCCTGTGACTTAAAGGCCTCCCACCTCCAAACTAGTTATCAAATTTCGACATTAGATTGGATGAGGCAAATATCTAAAACATAGCAGGGCCCTAAATATTTTAGGGGATAATAAGATGAAAATCCTAAGGAAATTTTCAAGTATTGGTCATTCTTTTGACTCATAAAGTTAATGGAAATACAGAAAGCTAGCTCTTTCGGAGAGTGTACTTTGTTTTCACTCTCTTTAATAATAACTTCCATAGGTATGGAAATTACTGATTTTCTTGCTGTCTTTTCTTTGATCACCGACATTCTGATGTTATAAAAATGATATTTACACTGGGGAGCAGCATAACCTTCTCTTTTGGTCTCATAGACAGACAGAATTATTAGCTACAAAGGAATAAACCTGTGAAATATGGTTATTACAGTTTTATTAATTGAAAGTCAATCTAAAATTTTGTTAGCCATGATGTCAGAATGGAAATGTGACATAGATGTTATATGTTTGTTATATCTCTTTATTTATTTGTATAATTCACTTAATAACTATTTTTGACCATATTATATTTTAGGCACATGTAATATATGGAGTAAAATGGTATGTATATAGAGTTGGTGAACAACTATGTCTTCCTAACTATTACTCTTAGCTGTAAAAATGCCAGTTTTCATTTCTGAAGCTGAAGTTTCTATTTTCTTCATAGTACCTTTAACCTTTTCTTTTTATTTTTAATGCCCAATTTATTTAATGTTACAGCTAATAAATCATTAAAATGTATCACAATTTTCATGGATACCTTATTAAACAAAATAAAGGTGGACTCTGATGATTACTATTTGTTGAAAGAAGAATACAAAATAACGAATCGTGAAATGTTGAAACCTATTCCTTATTTCCTTGATTGCCACAAGTAATATTATAGAAAAGTAGCTGAAACAAATTGAAATCTACATCTTCGAGTTTTATTAAATTTAGTGGCATTTTCTTTTTAATAAACAGGATTACGTTTCTCAGAGAAAAGGTGCAGGTTGTATAAACTAACACTAACTGTTCTATTTGTATTCCTAATCACTGTGAAAATATTGATTCAACATGAAATATACAATTTTTATGGATCAGGACTTGGAGGAGTGGATACCATGGTGCATACTGCTTTTCAAATGCTTACGAATCTATTTGCAGGTAGACTGATACTAGCAAAATTTCAGATGTAGCGTATTATATATTACTCTTTTGGAGAGTCGCAATTAAGACAATCTATTGCCATGTTATTCCACAGCACAGGGTTAGTGAAGTAAATAATAATGATAAATGAACACACATTGATCCTCTTTGTAGGATCTTTTGTATAGAGTCTAGCATAATATGAGCATTATTTGATCATATAAGAAAAAAATAGAGACCGAAGATGTTATTTGCTTTTAATGTTAAGATGCATTAATTAAAATAATATACCCACAATTTAATCTACACGTGACTAATTACATGCTGTTTAGGCACTAAAAATACCAACTTTTCTGACTCATTAATACAGTGCCAATACAATTCTGTCAAGTACAGAAATTATATGCCATGTGGGAAACTTTCCTCTTTTCTTTTAGTACCCTACCAAAATGAAGGGCAAAATCTATTCACGAGAGCCAGGGAAAATAGACATGTCCACACAGAGCAAAACTATTAATATTCTCTCTCTCTCACCTTCTCTGCCTGTACCCAAATTTATAGAGGGTATTTTTTTTCAATTTTGGTCTTTCTGAATGTTTCTCGTGAAGCCCAGATAATTCTACTAGCAGCTTCAGCTAGAGCCAGAGATCAAAACAATTATTTATTTGAAAAGTAATTTGGAACTTAATCCCCTTCTGGCCACTTGATATAAAACCAGAGGTCAAAAAATAATGCTGGTTAGCATTTTGGGGAATCTGAGGTAGCTCAGTGGCCAAGTTTCCGCCGGATAGCCATAATCCCAGGAATCAAAAGCAAACAAAAAGAAAGAAAGAGAGAGAGAAAATCATTAATTCTTTGTAGGTTTACAGCAAGAATTATAAGCCAATTTAAGATGGTGTATCAACTTAAATAACTGAGTGATGGTACCTCCAGGTTTGCCTGAAATAGGCCCAATTTATGCTGTTGTCTTAGCATGATTAATAATGGTACTGCCTTTAACTCTCTGAATTGTTCTAAATAGGATAATAATTTATACAATCAACTTGTAAAATATAAAAACTACCACAGTGACAGAAACCTGCCTGAAATACTCTCCCATTCTCTGTCCTGGCCTGACATTGTTTTAGGATTTGTAGACTTAGACCAGGATGCATCTGAAGATGATGTCTTTAACTTATACTTCGCTATTTTTCAACAACCCCAGGAACCATAATTAGTGAAGATACAAACATATATCCTTTCTTCCCAGCTTCTGACACATTGAACTTAGCCAAATATCAAAAAGGGGACAAAGGGGCGGTGCCTGTGGCTGAGTGGGTAGGGCGCTGGCCCATATACAGAGGGTGGCAGGTTCGAAACTGGCCCCGGCCAAATTGCAACAAAACAAATATCTGGGCATTGTGACGGGTACTTGTAGTCCCAGCTACGCTGGAGACTGAGGCAAGAGAATTGCCTAAGCCCAGGAGTTAGAGGTTGCTGTGAGCTGTGATGCCACAGCACTCTACCAAAGGCAATAAAGTAAGACTCTGTCTCAAAAAAAAAAAAAAGAGGACAAAGGCAGGACCACACAGAGGCATAAGGTCAAGTGGAGATTATTTGAGATCGCTGCAAGAGATAAGAGAATAAGACAGCTCCAATGAGTTCCCAATTGCCTCCATTAACATTGTCAGAGAAATGACAATGGGAAATGACAATGTCAGGGAAGGACTGAAGATCCTTCTGTGTTCACTATTTCAGTGGCAGAATTTTACCCAGGCATTACCAGGGAATTCCTCAACAAGCCCAATTCAACAAAGTCACCTTTGACTCTGCTAGCTACCTAATATTATTTCTAATAGATGTATTTTATGCTTTATTTAATTTGCTAATTTTGGTTATTTTTATTGGAGACAACTGACTAGAATCAGGACAACTATAGAATTTAATTTTTTTCAACATTTTGTGAGTTTTACATATGTATAGTTTTTTACAGTGTTTCACTTCTTTTTGCTTCCTACCATTCCCTTTCTGTTCTTCTGTAATAAAAGGTGCTGTAGAAATGTGTAGAACTAGAGAGACCTGAGTTTGAATTCTGGCTATGTAACCTGGGATAGTTATTTGACCTCTTTTACTGTCTATTTATCTGAAAATAGCAAAAGCTAAAATTTATGTTAGTCCTTTCTTTATGACAAATGTCCTTTTAAATGTATTATGTAAATTATATGTAATTGCAACTGAAATGCTTTAGCATGAGTATGTGTGAAAAAGATTGTTGTAAGGATTAAATTGTTTCTACTTCAGTGTCCAGCACATAATCAAAGCTATTGTTATCTTTATAGTTACTGGCATTTAAAAGAAGATTGCCCTTCTTCCCTTCCAAAGCTAATGCATGGACATGTGCGTTTTCAGATAGAATATAAAAGATACTAAGTGAATAGAAAATATGTGTTTTAAGGAGTTCAGTGAAATAAAGACCAACAGATTGATTGTAAAATTTAGTACCAATATACAATCTGTAAGTAGATTATTCTATGAAGGAAAACTAAAGATCTATGGCAGATTCCAAAACTCGATGATCATAATTATCACCTGGATGTTTATAAAGTTCAATACGTTGGATCTCACCTCCTAGGTACTAAATCTAATATCAGTTGGTAGGTAACTGTCACTCTTGTAGGATAAAATACATCTAGTTTGGTTTCAGTGGAACTTGTTCCAGTGAATATTTGGATGTCACACATTTATACTTAGTGTAAGACATGAGCTTGTTGTTTATTAAGTCTTCTATCCACTACTCCTTAGTCTCCCACCCCCCCCAATAGACCTGTTAGAAGGCAAGCAGCAGTACATTGGTTTCATTGTAAAATGGGAAGTGAAGGACACCAGAAAATAGTTTACTTAGAATATTGTTAAAGGACTTTCTTATAAAATTTAGTAGAATCTAGCATCCACAGAAAGGATGAAAATATAAGACTGTACTTTGTAAGCAGAAAAAAGATATAGTTCTACGTCATTTAGTCAACTTGGCCAATTTCCTTTTCAACCATGCTTTAATGTATTAATTTATGTAGAAATTAGAGATAATAATGCATCCATAATATTAGTTTTAAAGGTATGCTTAAAAAAAAAACATTGTGTTGAATAACAAAGCAAATGACTGAGCCAGTAAATTGCGGTAAACATCAGACAATTCTAAAATTACAAAGACATAGAAGTGAACAGCTTTATGAAACAAAATGATGCTAGATATTCTTAAGTATGTAGATTAAAACTACTATAAATGTAGTTTGAAACTTTAAAAAATGTTATGAATATTTATATGATTTTACTTAAGGTTATTTATGGTCAATGTTCTCAGTCATTGGTGGAACAGGATAATTTTCAAGGTTTAAGAATATTTTCTTAAATATTGAGAAATATTGTAGAAACTTGTCCCATATTGAGAAATATTGTAGAAACTTGTCCCATATCACATTTACTCCTAGTCAGTATTTTACATCAATAAATATAATACAAAAACCATAAGATTTTTAATCTCATAGGTATCATTAACACCAGTTTCCACATGAGGAACTAAAGAGGATCCAAGTACGATGCCGGAAGTTACATAGGACTATGAGTTTGTGAATCTATGAGTTTGTGCATTAGGTTGTATCTTCATCACAAACACTAAGTGGTCATTATTTATATTAATTCTTCTAAAGATAATAAGTTATAAAAATTCTTATTTTATGAAGGAGAATAACAATAAACAGAGAGGCCAGATAATCTTACAAAGAAAATGTTATATATTATTTGCAAAACACATCTACATTCTACCCTTAAAAACAAATTTAAGATTAAATCTCTGCCTAATAACAAAAATACATCAAATTATAAGTCAAATATATATTTCACTAAATAAGTATTCAAGAATACCCAGGGAAGTTACAGAGTATAGATTTTTTTTGTCTTAATTTTTATTACAAGATTAATTAACAAATACATATTTCACTATGAAAAATGCAAACTATTGAAAAGGCAGTTTATATGGCAACATTTGAAAAAATAGAAAGTAATCACACTAATAAGTTGTTGAGTTCTTGCCTATATATTCCTCCCATTTGTTTAGTGTGTCAAATTATAATTCATATAATTTATTTACTACATGTTAAGTAATTTTAATACTATTACAAATAGTATGACAGAGATTCCTACAAATATGAGTAAAATATATTGCTTATTTTTTTTGCTAAACAAATTGCTAGTTCTGCAAATTGATTCACAAAAGAGAGAAAGGTGTAAGTAATGATATTCACTAAGAGGAAGACTATTTGTAAAAATAAGGCTATGTTTTTGATGAGTGATCAGAATCTATGTGATTTGATTTTGATTTTAGCAATTATCTCTCATTAAAAATTGGCAAAATGGACTCATCCACTTACTCATCAGAATTAATTAAGCAGGGCAATAACATAATCTGATGATTCTTCATTTCTGAAACCTCTGGATCTTGCTTAGTCACCGAGATGTGGAGTCATGTATTATCTTTGCTTGAGCCTGTTGAAAGTCATCTTCAAGGAGAGTATGATATTACAGTAAGTGGAAAAACACAGGAAGAGAGAATTTCATATGGAAGGCAAAAAATTAAGTGACATATGAGGTGTAATAAACGTTCTGTAGAGGTTTCGTAATTATTGATAGCATAAAAAGTGTAGTAATTACTTGTTCAATTGTCAGTTTATAAAAATGAACAGCCTATGTATTTTTATAATTTTCATATCCAAGGAGAAGAGTAGACCAGTGTCTTCTATTGCAGTAAATGTTAAGATACCTGTCATGTATTTTACAATTGTTATGATTTTTGATGCATTTCTTTTTTCTATATCTTTAATTTACTATTATAAAGAATAGTTGATAGAAGGTATATAGGTAGATGTTGACAGAGATGGACAAACATTAAAGACACATATAAACAGGTATTCATTAGTGTCAATTTTGTGATTTCATAAAACTGGAGAGCAAATACATACACTGACATAAAATACTTTTAAATTTTGTTTTTTTCCATGTATATTTGTTATATGAAATTATTTAGAAAAGCAGCTTTCCAGGTGAAATATATGTTCTTTCGTCAACTAACAATACTGGCAGATAATTTTTTAACAGTGTTTAAGTGCTTAGGACAAAAATTTAGAAACCATAATAATTTTCTAGTAAAATACCTTATAAACTTATATACTAATCCCAGTAACAAATTATTGTATTTCCCATTGTTGGAATTTATATTGATAATTCCTTGTGTGCATATGTTTATACATAACTGTATGTTTTCATTTATATTTCTAGATAAACAAGTTGACATAATAGAAAGAGTTTTTAAAATTTGAAGGTTTACTTTCTGTCTATTCCTGGATAATTAAAAGTAGGGTGCAGCAGAAAGTTGATATCATCTTTGGGTTATATGTATTCCCATTTATTGGTTCCGAGTGTGTATATATATTCCATTTATTTTAATAAAAATATTTACTGATTACCTTTATGTATCAAGTACTGCACTAGGTAGTATTAATACATTGAATTCAATAAGGTCTTGATTCTTTCCTTATAGCATGTAATGTCTGGTACCAGTGCTCTCCAATGAGGTGTGCATGCACTCAAGAAAGTGTACAGTATAATTTACTGGAGCTAGGAGAAATGAAATTTATTTTATTTATTTATCTTGAAGTGTATGATTATCTCAATAATTTTTTTTTTGAGATAGAGTTTCACTCTGTTACCCAGGCTAGAGTGCAGTAGTGTCATCATAGCTCACTATAATCTCAAACTCCTATGGTGTCCTCCCACCTCAGCTTCCTGAGCTAGGCAAGCACCACCATACCAGGCACATTTTTTATTTTTTGTAGTTAGGGTCTCATTATGTTGCTCAGGCGGCTCTCAAACTCCTAGCCTCAAATGATCCTCCCATCTTGACGAGTCCCCCAGTTCTAGGATTACTGGCTTCAACCACGTGCCTGGCTTATTTTAAAATATACATGTAACATTTTTATAATGCAAAGAAAATGCATCTGTCTGTTGTTTTAGTTTGAAAGTCTATTGTAAATAGGTTTATGATATCAGACAAATTCAGGTATTGCCAAAGACAATTTTAGAATATGGAATTAATTTTATTTGGGGCATGAACATTTTGAAACATCACCATTATGTGTCAATTTTTATATAATATGTTCAAGACACATTCAGACGCAGTCAGAGGCATTTTATTTATAATAGTTCTTTTATCATAACAGAACTTTATTTGTAAAGTACTCTGATAATATCATTGTTACCTTATTTAAATTAGGGTAATCTGCTTCCAGAGCTAGAACTCACTTCTACTCTGCTAATCTATATGTGCCATTTCAAATTCACTGCAAGAGTGCAATGATGACTACAGATTAAGAAATAAGTATGGCATTAATAGCTTTAATTCATTTTTCATTATTTGCATCTTTCCATTGTATCATGAAGTCTTTCTATTCCTATGAAGTACACCATTCCTCACAGTATTAATTTATGGTTTTCTGATTAATTTTTTAAAAACTGATGTTTATTTTCTGCCAACCTTATTTCTCCCTTGTTTAAGAACTTGTGCAAGAACAGTTAAGACCACTCAGGGGTTGTTCTTGCCCACTGGGTTCCCTCCGTGCCTATTCAGCAGGTCTCCACCCAAGACCGAACTGCTCAGCCTGCCACAGAAGACTGGCCTGCAGCTCCCACTACTCAGGCCACTGATCAAATTCTTTTAAAATGCTGTTTGGATTATAATTCAACATTGAGTAAAATTTGAACCTCACAATGTGCTGAGCACTGCACAAAGACCTGGGAAAATGGAGCCTATTGAGATACATTCTCCACACCAATAGGAATCTTGATTTTCATTTGATTTTAATAAAAAAAATTTAAGTGGTATGTGATGCTGAATGAAAAAAAAAAAAACTTGCCTATCACCTTCAACAGAATTTCACTCTGAAACCAATCTATGTCAAACTCATACTTCAGCTTTTTGTCAATTTCAATGCTACATGAATTTATTAGCTAGTTTCTAAGTAGCTTTCAGAAAGCATTGTGACACTAAGTATATAACAGTACAAAGACAATGAAAAAGGAAGTCTTAATTGATTTGTACAAGATGCGTGTGTATGTGTGTGTGCATGTGAGTACATGTGTACTAAGATTAAGAGTGACTCAATTTAAATTATTCTCTAAGAGACTAATTTAAATTAATAAACATAAAAGCAAAATAAGGAAGAGAAAGAGCCTTCAACTGAGAGTGAGATCTAAAGGAAATCTTCAGGGAATAGAATGCCATTTGATGATTACTTATAAAGTAAACTAGGAAATGGCATTTGAAGAAGAGGTGCCCATATGACAAAAATGTTATATAGCACTGAGAAACCAGGACTTAGCACAACCTGTCCCTCCTATCAA
Source organism: Nycticebus coucang (assembly GCF_027406575.1). Lineage (NCBI taxonomy): Eukaryota > Metazoa > Chordata > Mammalia > Primates > Lorisidae > Nycticebus > Nycticebus coucang. The sequence continues at coordinate 81,628,703 of NC_069786.1, forward strand.
CAGTGGTACTGCACATGCAGGAAGCCATCTGTTATTAGGCAGAAAAGAAAGCCATTCTCTTTATTTGATGGAAAAGAGCAGTGGGTATTCGAGGAGCAATTACGTTGTAGTGTACTATTCTTTATTCCAGTCATGGAAGAAGTAACTAAAAAAAATCTGAATATTATCAGCTGTTCCTTAATTGAAATCTACAATAATAGAGAGTACATAAAGCTTCGTCCTCAAAATTCAAAAGCCAAATGAAAAGTTAATGTATGTAAGATATTACAGCATGAAATACAGGGAAGTGATGAGATGTTAGAAATAAATATTCTAAAAGTAAAGGATTACACGAGATAAAATGCTGGTCATTTCAATGCTTCCATGGAATAAAAAAACAAATTCTCAAATATAAAATAAACATAGTCTCTCTATATATTTTGCTTTAGGAAAAACTGTCATATTCAGAAGGATAGTTAATAGGATTTGGAAAAAATCCAGAAATTATTAAAGACTTCTCAAGTATTTTGTGCCAGTCTACCAAATTTATGTAAATTCTAAGCAAGGGCAGATCACGTTTATCATATTTGTTATTGTGTTGTTCCAATAAACATTTGTTTTATTTACTTTTGTGTATAGCTTAGGATCAGGTTAATAATTATCAAAATTATGCTGTTTTCACAAGTGACACATGCTGACTATCGCAAAATTACACATTCGATGAAGTTGACTTTCCCACCCAGCACTTAACACCAATGGAAGTTCCCTACATTTAAAGCATAATTGTCATTACGATGTCTGCAATCTTAAAAAAAAACCTCATTAACAAACCTACACTCTTGGTACATACACGTACACACACTGTACACTGATGTGCCGGGTATGGCGAATGTCAATAGCAAGACTGCAAATGAAGCTGTCATATGGATAGGTTAAATGCAAATCATTCTTCCTTAGATTATGACCTTCTGCTAGTCCTCAGAATTGACATAAATAAATAACCTGAGTTTGGAAAACTATAATCAAAAGACAATTATTGTAGCGGCCTGTATAGCCTATGGCTAGGAGTGACAGTTATAAGAAATACCTGTATAGCTCAATCATGGAACACCTTGGTGAAAAGGGCATGGAGAGGGATTTAGCTCTCCTAACAAGCATGAGAACTTGCGAGATGAGAGCAGTGGTGAATTGGCAGTCTCTACACCTGTGGTGTTGAGAGGCACGAAGTCAGCCTTATATTAGGCTGGAGGAGCAGGCAGCAGGGAACATGTGGATTCTATCACGGACCCGCTTACTCTGACTCTGTCTCTTCTCCTGCCTGTAGAACGCCAGCATGGTGTCTCTCTGCTGAAGATTACCAAGCTGTACTAAAGACTAAGATCTATCTATTCTAAGACTGTGTTTCTCTCTCTCTTTCCTGCTAACCTAGATAGCCCTCAGGAACCTAAGAGAAATTGTTCCTGAGCAAGGTAGCTTAGTGGTCCGCGTCTGGCCTGAGACCTGGTCAGCCCCGGGCCCTGACAAATTATTGAATGATATCAAGAAATCAGTATATTTATTTAACCAATCAGTCAGTTGGACCAGGAATTCTCAAAAACATCTGGCTGTTCCAAGAGTCTCACAGCCATGATAAGATTTCTCATAATTGATTGACAAAGTAGTTAAAATAATATTGGTCCATTGATTCATTTGTGATTTCAATATAGTAAAGCAGTGTTGCCCCTTTTTATTTAGATGTTCTTTTGTTTATTGTCTATTAAGATATTGTTAAGAATGCTTGCACAACTCTATGTATGTGCCATTTATGTATACCTAATAATGGTTAAGATGGTAAATTTTATGTTATGTATATTTTACCACAATAAAAAGGCTTAAAATACTATAGAAATCTACAATCTAGCTATAAATATAATGAACTTAGACTTCTGTGAAAATCTTTCATCTGTTTTTGGTGCAAATATAATTTGAAGCATCTAAATTTCAGTATTCCTGTAATTATGCACGTGCATAACTGCACATGAGGATTGCAATTGTATCATAGTTTTTCAGAGTGCCAGAATGAAAATCATTAACCATCAGGTTATATAGCATCATTAAGTAATTTATTACTGACTTATAAAAGACTAAGTTTATATGCCAACTTAGATCACTTATAATTTTGAGAAGAAATATTTTCATAATTTTTGAGCTATTTGCGATATAGTTTCCATGTTGAAACCAAACAATGGGGCTCCATTCATAGTGTTCCCACTTCCATAATGCCATACTGAATTTCCTTCCATCGGTGAGGGGCTCTGTTCCTTTTTCTGCCTAAACTTCTAAATACTTTTCATTTATTTTAATTTTGCAACATCCTTCATGAAAAGCTAATTATCATTTGGAATTGATTTCTTTATAGTTTTAACATTTATGACCAGGAAGCGCAACAGCCTATTAATAATTAATACTGCATTATAGAGTAAATTTTGAAAATATACCATTTTGGTGAATGAGGGTGGGTGAGTGGCTCACAAACTGCTTGTTGCATTGAATTCCTATATTATATTACTTACAGCAGTAAGTGATTCTTCCATTTGTGATGGGAACATTCTATCCCTTCCCATCATTAAAACAAGCAGGATGTTTTGATTATACATAAAAGGCACTCATGGCATTACCAAAACAATTTACTATTTCAGCACTCTGAATTTTGTAATTTAAGAGCACCCTTAATGAAAATATCAAGGATTTGGTTGGGGGATGGGAGGAGAGAAATTATAATAAATATATTTTTTCTTCTAGTAAACATAAATTTTACTAAAAGAAAAGTGTGAAGGATATAACTTTGAAAATTCCTTTAAAACTGGGCTCAGTGCCTGTGGCTTAAGCGGCTAACGCGCCAGCCACATACAGCTGAGCTGGCAGGTTCGAATCCAGCCCGGGCCCGCCAAACAACAATGACAGCTGCAACCAAAAAATAGCCGGGTGTTGTGGCAGGCACCTGTAGTCCCAGCTACTTGGGAGGCAGAGGCAGGAGAATCGCTTGAGCCCAGGAGTTGGAGGTTGCTGTGAGCTGTGATGCCACAGCACTCTACCCAGGGAGACAGCTTGAGGCTCTGTCTCAAAAAATAATAATAATAAAAAACAAAATTATATCAATAAATAAAATACCTTTAAAATTGAAAAAATCATTTACCATCAGGTTATATAGCATCATTAAGTAATTTATTACTGATAGCCTACCTATTTTTTTTTAAAAAAAGGTATATGTCAAACTGAAACTTAAAAATTATTATATAATGTAATATTTTCTTATAGATAGATAAAGAACAGGTATCTGGATCCGTGTTTTCTACATAATCTAGAAAAATGACTTAGTATCTATTTATTGTACAAAGGTGGATACAGTATAAATAATTACGGACAGCAAACAATAGAATATATGTAGACAGATGGAGAGTAGATAAATTACTATTTAAAATACACAGTTTTAAGTGGAGCAGATTTCCAGAAATTTTGTTTCAAGCTATTTTAGCTTTTATAATATAGAGTTGAGTGGAATGAATTATTATATATGAGATTATTTCTATTAGTAGCATATCAGTTAATGGTATTATTTCATTATCTTATTTTGAGCAGTATTGTTACTATGTTACCATTTAAATTCTTCCTATAGATAAGTTTAAATACAAGTTTTAGGTATTTATTTAAAGGTATAATTTATTATACTTAAGATTTTTCACAGCTGAATATTAAACAATAATATTATTTTGAAAGAATTTATGCCTCTAGAATTCTTAAAGCCATTTTTGGACACAACCTGAAAGAAGTTAAAAATCCACACTATATCCTGAACTTATTGAGCTTAGATAATAAATTTTCTTTAGCCATATATATATATTATTTTACCTTAAGTATTTATTGCTGCATCTGAATTACATAGAAATAAAATTCCTCCAGTGTTCAGAATATGTACTCAGTAAGTAAGTGATTATGTTTATCTGTTCATGCTCCCCTCTTAATAGTTTTTCTAATGGCCACAAAATCAGAAATTATACATCTTTATGACTTAATAGTATAGTCCCTAGCTTCTGTATCTAATCATTAGTAGGTTGTGGTTTTAAACAACTACACAATTATAAAATTAAACTAATGTACCTAAGAAATATTTTGACAGCATCAGATTATAATACCAATAAGTTATTTTTTCTCCTTCAAGATAGTCATTTATGGAAATTAACTGTTCAATATTATAAAAATTAAGATATTAGCATGAAAGACATCCAATTATTAGCATAAAAAACATTCAAACCATGTTGACTGCCATCTATGTGTATCATATAACATTGGAAAAGGAGAATTAATACTCATTAACAATAATTGTGTACTTCTTTATCCGCAGATAAAATTATAGTATCTTAGTTGGGTCTTTAAGTAAAATTTCTGCCAACATGTAATTTAGGTCCAAGTACAATGGAGGAATATACAGGTCTTTTCTGAAACAAAATGCATGTTTTAAGATGGTGTTTAACGCTAGCTATCTAGTCTGGAATAATGCCAATATGAGAGAAGGCTAAATAGGAAATTCATTAATTATGCTCTGTTTACCATTTTATTGTCAACTCCGATCATTAAGATGATCTATCTCGACTATGTTCATTAGTACATAAAGTGAATCATAATATAATTGAATTTAACCAGTATATCAAAATTTCAACATTTGTGCCAGAAAAAATATGTTGACTTATTGCTATCTAGAATGAAGATGATTTTCTATTTAATTTTAATTATTTAGCTCTCTAATTAATATGCTTCTGAGAAGCTCTACTGTTATTCATAAACATTTGTTACTCAGACACTGCATTTTACTGAAAACTTTTCACATCACTTTTTCCCTGACTGGGTTGTATTCTCAGAGATCTTGCCTGGAAATGAATTGAATCGACAATGTGTCTGCAATGAACCAGTCCAATAATTAGCATGGGCTGACATTTGTTGCTTACTGAGTCTATATGCAAATACATCATGTAAATCACACATGTAGAAAGCAAGCAGAAAATATGCTATTTACATAATTTTACATAATTACATACTACATAATTTTATCTTAAGCATCGTGATTTCAAAATCTGCCCTGATTATTAAATACAGGTAGCTAGAAAGATTAGGAATGGTTTTGTTCGAGGAAGTTCTTAAAGTTAATGTCTCAAGTAGGTCAAAAATCTTTGTTCTTGAGAACTACCAGTCTTGGGGTTCTTAATTAATTGAATCAATATAGTGGTGAGCTGATCTTCAAGTTCTTAGGAGAGTTTAGAAGAAATTAAAACAGAAGAAGGAGAACTGGTTCATTCAAAATTTATTCAACAGGAGGTTTCTCATATCACAGGCTGTGTGAACAAAATGATGAACACAAATGGCCCCCTGTCCTATCCTGTGTAGCTACGAAGATTGTTTGCGTTGACAAGGCATTAATAGAAATAATTATAAAGCAGATCTACAGTTGTGTGTAATGAGAGTTCCAAAAGAAAGGAACTTTGTGCTATGAGAGCCTATAATGTGATGTACTATACCAGAAAAATGGTAACATTCTGTTGAAGATGAACTTTAGATAATAGAAGAACAGGAGTTAAATTAAGGAGGAGTGAAGCATTGTGGAATCCCATGTCAAGGGGACAGCATGATATACTTGAGGAACTAGAAAAAGTCTTATATGGCTGAAGCAAATAAGGCAGGGGCTTGTTTAAGATGAAATCGCTCTAGAATAGTTTAAGAGCTAGATATGCAATGCCATTTTCATATAACTATATAGAATTTTACTTTTTTCCAAAAACTAAAGTTTTCAATGAAGTCATTCATCGGTGATTTTGAGCTTGTATATGGAGCATTTTTTGATGTGTTTTTTAAAAAGCATTCTGAGTAGAGAATGAGAAGTAGAAGGTAGTCAAAAAGTATGTGGGGTTTCTGCATATAAAGTTATTACTGTAGTTCAGATCATCAATGAAGGCATTTGAACTTGGAATAGGAATGTTCTATATGGAGAAAAGATCATGAATTCAAGGAGATTCTAAGAGTTATCACCACTTGCGTATAACTTGGACCGGACAGTAAAGTTGGGAAAGGTGTCAGGATGATTTTCAATAGGACTAATGTAGGGTTACTGATTTACAAACTCTTTGACAAAGAGTACATGCAAAGAGAGTGTACTTTTTGATGTCATGGTTTCTTTGTTTTTCAAAGCATAGCATTTTAAATGAGAAAACTGGTGGATTATTTGTAAGGATCCAGAAAAATATGATGAATCTTTGATTTCATCCTATGTTTCCATGATCAATCTCTTATGTTTTAATGAAAAATTTTACTTCTAATGGAATGTGGGGAAAATTCACTCAAAATTGAAAGAACAGAATGTCCTCTCCCCTGAAATTAACAAACAGAATAAGTGATTAATAACTTGGTAAGTCATATTAAGTCTTCAAGTTTATATTTTTTAACACCAGGGGAAAAAAGCAACTACAATCAATGTAAAGTTAGGGTATACTTTAAAATAAAAGAGTGGAATTGGAATGTTTGTAGCACAAAGAAATGATAAGTGCTTGAAGAAATGGATACCCAAATTACCCTGATTTGATTAAGACACATCGTATGCCTTTACCAAATGTTACACATACTCTATAAATATATATGATTATGTACCTATATTAATTTAAAATAAATATAAAAAGAAGACAGATTTCAAATGAACAACCTAATGTTAGGGCCAATGATAAAATCGAATTTTCCAAATTGAAGGTCTAGGGAGTTTCCTGTATTTTTCAACATTTTTTTACTGCAACTTTATAATAAACTAGATAGGTGACAAAAAGGAATGAATAATCGTGAGATTTGTTAGATGAGAAAAAAATAGAAAATGATTGCTTACAAATTTACAATAAATACTTCAAAGAACAAATTCAGTTGTATGTACCATTGAAATGGGAAGCCTATTGATATTACCCATAATTGCTAAATCCTAGTATAATATAGTCAGAGCTGCAATATTAAATATTATATTGGTAACATCTGCATTCAATATTCTGAAGTTGCTTGTTGGACTAAACATCATGTGCCTTTACTGAAAGTTCTTGTTCTTGTGGATAAAGAAGGAAAGAATGCAATAAAAGAAGCTATTTTATTCAGGTAACTATTTTACTCAGGTTTACTGAATGCTTATAATATTCTTGGCATTAGGCTGGCTGCTGCAGATATAAATACGAATTAGCCCTTATAGTTTTACCAGTTGAAAGCAGAGTAATAAAATGGACCCAAACTATACATTTGGTCTGAAACCAACATTTGAAAATAGATTTTCGAGTCATTCCCTGTTAAGATACTGTGCTAAAAGCAGCGCTGGTCTTCTAGGACTCCACTTAGTCTTGTATTGATCATTTCTTTACTACTTGGTGGTCCCTTATGTTAACTACTAGGTCTTATACCCTATAGTGGGTTCCAGGGGACTCATGCTAAAATCTAGGTGTCTGAAAAAACCATGGTATTTTACATTCCTAACTTTTTTACTTCTCCTAGATTTACAGTCTTTTGTGTTTAGATGAGATCCAAGAGATAATTTGTTCAACCACTATTCAGAAATTTGAATACTGAAATCTAAGTGAGAGCCTATGACCTGTTCGAGGTCATCAGCTATTAAGTCTTAGAGTGAGGACACCTGTTGCCTCCCTTCAGGCCTGTTTTACTAGATGGTAGGAAATCTAAGCTAAATACCTCCTCTGATTTTGTACAAGAATCTTTTACCACCCCTTTGTTTAAACTTCTTGCTTCCTCATAGAAATACTGTATAGAAATTTAAGAAAGTATAATGTGATGTATGTGTTTTGTGGTTCCAGATTTAAAAAAAAAAAGAGTGATCCAAAAATTCTTTCATTTGCCAAACAAATTATTTTATGTATAATCACACACAAAAGTAATATTTGGAAGATAACTCTAAGGATAAAAATTCAAGGTTTAGTCTACACATCTATCATTTATAATAGAAGTTATGCAACTAATGACCCATTCATCGTTTTGAAATTCTGCTTCCAATGTGTTTGGCTGCTAAATGCCTGGAGGTCCAGAGGTTTGGAGTTATGTGGTTATAGTAAAATAAAGTATAAGACTTTAAAGCTAGAAGTGACCAAAATAAACTCTTTATACCAAGAGCTCTTGAGGAGTTTTGAAGTTCATTTTTAAACATATATTAAATAAATAAATGAAATCATTTTAAACAAAAATACATTTTAAAGTATTTCATTGTTACTTTTTATTAAAACTTGAAAGATAAGTATCTTATGGTATTCTCTAGAGAATAAATTTAATAAGTAAGTGATACAAAGTAAAGATAATCTATTTTGGTAGGAGAAAATATTCTAATAATTGTATCACTGTGGAAGTGAAGCATATTGAATTTTTTTATAACTGGATAATTTTTAAAAGAGTTCTAGATTATGTGACATATACTGTTTATCTATTTATGAAATTTTAGCAGTGATTTCAAGCATCTTCAAAAACCTAGTAAGCCTTTTACATTTCTAGCCTTCTTGAATTAAGTGTGTCTCTATACTGAAAACAATTTTTACCATTTACCTAAACAAGCATGGATAAGAAATCTGTACCTCCATTCACTTCTAGCAAAAATAGAAGCAATAATGGAAAACAAATATCAGGAAGTCCATTTTAAGGCATAACATACAGGTTTTGGAATTACCCATTATTGCAGTAAATGTCTACACTATAAAAATTTTAAAGTGCAAAATGTTATACCTGCTTCATTAATATGTTGTTCTAGTTAATATTACTAAAATTCACTGGCATAGAACCTTTATAATTGATTCCACATTTCAATTAGGCTTATTTAACGCTAAATTTGGAAGTTTTTTCTATTGATTTGGGGAAAAACAATCAGGACAACACAGGCATTAATCAAAATGAGTGCAGGTACAACCTGCATTTGATGTACAGTCAATATCATGGTTGAAGGTGGAGATGTATCCACTCTTTTCAAATGAATGAAATACAATTTGAAAAACAATCTTATTTTTAAGTTTATCTTTAAGTTTTAACCTATAGATTTCTCTCTTTCTCTTCCAGAATAATTGGTTATTTAGTTTATGAAACTAAAAGCGTACAAAGAAAGTTACTGTCTTCAATGAAATAAAAGATGATAACATATTCCACTAGTGAAAATATAACTTTTGTAAGCCTCTGACACAGGATCCTTGGATATGGGAGAATGTGAATATAGTTATTTGGATCAAACAAAAGACTCCCATTAAAGGGGAAAAAGCATATGAAACACTAACATATAGAAGCAGGCATATAACCTAAAATAAAATACAAAGAAAACTAACTAGTTTCCTTTAAAACAATACTTTTAGTTACGTATAATAGCTAACTTTTAGTTATTATACAAGTACCATTTAAATTCTCAATATCATATTCAGATGAAGTTGTTGAACTACCTAATATCTACCTTCTCAACCTCAGAAGCTCTAGTTTTGTCAGAATAAGGGAAGGAAGAGGTTAAGATATAAAGATAAGTAACCCTTTTCTTATCTAGCTGGAATTACTGTATTTTAACCACATATAGAAGGTTATCATTGACTACCTATGAATGCCTCTCTGTAGCAAATATATTGGAATTGGAAATGAATATTTAGAAAGGTAAGACTTATACTTTTAATATATAGTTCTCTGATATCCAGACAAAATTTAACGTTTTATCCAACATCAGCTTTGCTTCCCAAAACATTTTAAATATGGTAGCCTTTTCCTTTATAGACAACTTTTTTGGGTGGTCAGAAAGATAGCCCAAGTCTCCCTTCCATGGTGTTTGCTTGGCAGACAGGAAGCCTATTCAGCATTTTCATTACCCACAATGAGCTTGTAAACAATCTCTTCTGTTCCCTCTCTACTCTGCTACATCTCTTAATTATAATTCCTGTTGTTAGTGGTAGATAAATGTGTCCATTGATTAAGCAGAGTTATTACCTGGAACAGGATTCAGTCTTTGTAAGTGATTCTTTTAAGATTTTTTTCCCCCAAAGAAGGTGGCTGTAAAGTGCTAATTAAAGTGACTGTGTTTCCTACCAGGCAAATGAAACCACAGCACTTCTTCCGTGTTTTCTGCTTAAATAAACTGGATGAAGGGAAAGAAGTAGAGCCAGTACAGATAATGAAAACTGTTAATGAAAAGAATTGCCTTGAACGGAGGTAAATGGCCCTAAACATTGGTTATTCTTTAGATTATGAAGTTTTTATGTTATTTGTTTTGAGGACAAAAAAGTGTCACCTAACATCCTGATGGAATTCTTGCAATCTAACTTAAATATATAATCACAAATGAACACTAAGAAATTGGTACTAATCTATACATTTTAGCATTTTGTAAAAATGAAATGTGTAACATAAAGTAAAAACATTACAAATGTTTAATGTAATGGAAAGATTTGGATTTCTTCTGATCTAAATTTAGTAATTCCCCCAGTCCTCATTTAAATGAGCCCCTTCCAAGCTCTAAGGTGCATCACAGCAATGTGTATACGTGGCCATTTTTTTAAACTTGCAAAACTAAAACTAAGATATTTAACTACAATTTTTTTTTTTTTTTGAGACAGAGTGTTACTTTGTCACTCCCATTAAAGGGGGAAAAGCATATGAAAAACTAACATATAGAAGCAGGCATATGACCTAAAATAAAATATAAAGAAAACTAACTAGTTTCCTTTTTTTTTTTTTTTTAACTAGTTTCCTTTAAAACAATACTAAACAATAATGGAACAACATACTGAACAAAAATCTAATGTCCATATTAGTGTTGGGACCTAGATACTTCTTCAGTTGTGGTGTCATAGCTCACAGCAACCTCAAACTCCTGGGTGTAAGTGATTCTCTTGCCTCAGCCTCCCAAGTGGCTGGGACTACAGGCGCCCATCACAATGCCCAGCGACTTTTAGAGACTAGGTCTTGCCCTGGCTCAGGCTGGTCTCCAACTTGTGAGCTCAGGCATCCACCCACCTCGGCGTCCCAAGTGCTGGGATTACAGGTGTGAGCCACTGTGCCCGGCCCATTTAACTACAGTTGGATGAAGTTTTTACTCCTGTAAAATATAGGTAACATTTATTTATATATGGCATTCCTTGTGCTGTATGAAGTCTTTTTGTTTTAATAAAACAACATGGATAATTATCACTGATAGTTAAATGGATTAGAAAAAAAAAACTATTGAAGTTAGAAAACTGATATTTCCAAATATCCAAATTCTTCAATAAGTCAGTTCATAAATCCTAACAGTAAATTGCTTGGAGAATTATGTAGCTCAGTAAATATAGCCATGTGTCACAGATGCATTTACTCTATGTATGTATACTTTAATTTTTGATTAATTTATATAGTTCGAAGAATTATTGACCATATGCAAATTCATTTATGACAGAAAGTCTTATCCTACTGGGAACAAACACTTAAATTGTGCAAAAGGCCAAATAAATGCCTTCCACAGATGTCCATATATTAATCTCTGAAACCTGTGCACACACAGGGTGGCCATAAAGTTCGTGTGCATAGTTAAATCGCACACAACTTTAGGGCTACCTTGTATTACTTTACATAGCAAAGGCAATTTTGCATATTTTGTTAAATTAAGGGATTTTAGATGGAGAAGCTTATCCTGGGATAACTGAGTGGTCCAATATGATAATAAGGGTCCTCATAGTAAAAGAGTGAGGCAGGAGAGTCAGAGGCAGAGAAGGTGATATGATGACCTAAGCAAAAGGGTGGGAAGACACTGAAGGAGCCTGGGAGGTGTGAGTGTAGAGGAGGGGAGAGGTTTGAAGATGCTGTACTACTGGTTTGAGGATAGGGACAAAGAACACAGGTGGCCTCCAGAAGCAGAAAAAGACAAACAAATAGATTCTCCTTTAGAGGCCTTAGAAGGATCACAGCCCTATCAATACCTTGATTTGAGCTAAATAAAACCTGTTTCAGACTTTGACCTCCAGAACTGTGAGGTAATAAATCTGTGTAGTTTTAAACCACTGAGTTTGTGGCCATTTGTTACAATATTAGGAAACAAATACACACTGAAAAACCAAAAGAAAATGTTTATGGTATTTGTCAGCCTTAAATTTTCACTTATTGTTTACATTCTTCATAGAAAATCAATATCCCTTTGTTTAAAATTTGGTATTGGGTTTATTCCTTTTCTTAAAAAAAAAAAAAAAAAAGAAATCCAGTGGTATAAAGCATGAGACTCAAAGACATCATCTTTCCTTACATAAACAAGTGGTTGACTTTTGCAGATTTTTTTCTTTCTTTGAAATAATTATAGCATTTGGCTTATCAAAGAAATATTATTCTTTGGGAAAGTACTTTTGCACGGACCTAAGTTGTTGTGTAATTCATCCTCTTCTTTAATTGCACATACCTGTTGGGCAAATAATATATACATTCAACAAGACAGTTCTTTCATGGTACAAGCACTTCCTCGTCTAAAATGACTACATATTGTTTGTCTAACACTGTGAAGAATTTTCTATGGAAGTTTAGCAATAATTCAAAACAGATGCTCTGCTTCAAGAATAAACAGTAGCTTGCCAGTCACATAATAAACCTGTCTACTTGCTTTTATTTAGAAGTCATTAAGCACTACAGCTAAGTAACTAATTACCACTGTTCATGGTCCCGAGGTACCATAATCGCCCTGCATAGAGAGTCAGTATAGGAGATAACACAATAATAATGAATTTTATATATATCGCCAGGATTATTAAAGAAAGCAAATAAAATGTGTTCTCCCCAATCTTAACTTTTATATTTTAGTAAATCTGAATGAATTCATAGCAAACTAAGCTCAATGCGGATTAACTAACCAATTCGGCATCTCCTTTTCATTGCTGAAATATTATAAATTAACTTCATTTTTTGTATATTTTAATTTTTCTATTAAAATGCCTTGAGTAGAAGCATGCAAGAGTTTTCCTATTGGAGGTTATGTCTTTTTTTTTTTTCTTTTTTTTTTTTTTATTGTTGGGGATTCATTGAGGGTACAATAAGCCAGGTTACACTGATTGCAATTGTTAGGTAAAGTCCCTCTTGCAATCATGTCTTGCCCCCATAAAGTGTGACACACACCAAGGCCCCACCCACCTCCCTCCTTCCCTCTTTCTGTTCCCCCCCCATAACCGTAATTGTCATTAATTGTCCTCATATCAAAATTGAATACATAGGATTCATGCTTCTCCATTCTTGGGATGCTTTACTAAGAATAATGTCTTCCACGTCCATCCAGGTTAATACGAAGGATGTAAAGTCTCCATTTTTTTTAATGGCTGAATAGTATTCCATGGTATACATATACCACAGCTTGTTAATCCATTCCTGGGTTGGTGGGCATTTAGGCTGTTTCCACATTTTGGCGATTGTAAATTGAGCTGCAATAAACAGTCTAGTACAAGTGTCCTTATGATAAAAGGATTTCTTTCCTTCTGGGTAGATGCCCAGTAATGGGATTGCAGGATCCAATGGGAGGTCTAGCTTGAGTGCTTTGAGGTTTCTCCATACTTCCTTCCAGAAAGGTTGTACTAGTTTGCAGTCCCACCAGCAGTGTAAAAGTGTTCCCTTCTCTCCACATCCACGCCAGCATCTGCAGTTTTGAGATTTTGTGATGTGGGCCATTCTCACTGGGGTTAGATGATATCTCAGGGTTGTTTTGATTTGCATTTCTCTAATATATAGAGATGATGAACATTTTTTCATGTGTTTGTTAGCCATTCGTCTGTCGTCTTTAGAGAAAGTTCTATTCATGTCTCTTGCCCATTGATATAAGGGATTGTTGGCTTTTTCATGTGGATTAATTTGAGTTCTCTATAGATCCTAGTTATCAAGCTTTTGTCTGATTGAAAATATGCAAATATCCTTTCCCATTGTGTAGGTTGTCTCTTTGCTTTGGTTATTGTCTCCTTAGCTGTACAGAAGCTTTTCTGTTTAATGAAGTCCCATTTGTTTATTTTTGTTGTTGTTGCAATTGCCATGGCAGTCTTCTTCATGAAGTCTTTCCCCAGGCCAATATCTTCCAGTGTTTTTCCTATGCTTTCTTGGAGGATTTTTATTGTTTCATGCCTTAAGTTTAAGTCCTTTATCCATCTTGAATCAATTTTTGTGAGTGGGGAAAGGTGTGGGTCCAGTTTCAGTCTTTTACATGTAGACATCCAGTTCTCCCAACACCATTTATTGAATAGGGAGTCTTTCCCCCAAGGTATGTTCTTGTTTGGTTTATCAAAGATTAGGTGGTTGTAAGATGTTAGTTTCATTTCTTGGTTTTCAATTCGATTCCAAGTGTCTATGTCTCTGTTTTTGTGCCAGTACCATGCTGTCTTGAGCACTATGGCTTTGTAGTACAGACTAAAATCTGGTATGCTGATGCCCCCAGCTTTATTTTTGTTACAGAGAACTGCCTTAGCTATACGGGGTTTTTTCCGGTTCCATACAAAACGCAGAATCATTTTTTCCAAATCTTGAAAGTACGATGTTGGTATTTTGATAGGAATGGCATTGAATAGGTAGATTGCTTTGGGAAGTTTAGACATTTTCACAATGTTGATTCTTCCCATCCATGAGCATGGTATGTTCTTCCATTTGTTAATATCCTCTGCTATTTCCTTTCTGAGGATTTCATAGTTTTCTTTATAGAGGTCCTTCACCTCCTTCGTTAGGTATATTCCTAGGTATTTCATTTTCTTTGAGACTATGGTGAAGGGAGTTCTGTCCTTAATTAGCTTCTCATCTTGACTGTTATTGGTGTACACAAAGGCTACTGACTTCTACTGAAACAGATATCCTGAAACATTACTGATATCCTGAAACATTACTGTATTGTTTGATGACTTCTAGGAGTCTTGTGGTTGAGTCTTTGGGGTTCTCTAAGTATAAGATCATGTCGTCAGCAAAGAGGGAGAGTTTGACCTCCTCTGCTCCCATTTGGATTCCCTTTATTTCCTTGTCTTGCCTAATTGTATTGGCCAGAACTTCCAGCACTACATTGAATAGTAAAGGTGACAGAGGACAACCTTGTCTGGTTCCAGTTCTAAGAGGAAAAGCTTTCAGTTTTACTCCATTCAGTAAAATATTGGCTGTGGGTTTGTCATAGATAGCTTCAATCAGATTTAGAAATGTGCCACCTATGCCTATACTCTTCAGTGTTCTAATTAGAAAAAGATGCTGGATTTTATCAAATGCTTTTTCTGCATCTATTGAGAGGATCATGTGATCTTTATTTTTGCCTCTGTTAATATGGTGGATAACGTTTATAGACTTGTGAATGTTAAACCAGCCTTGCATCCCTGGGATGAAGCCTACTTGATCATGATGAATGACTTTTTTGATGATAAGCTGTAATGTATTGGCTAGGATTTTGTTGAGAATTTTTGCGTCTATGTTCATGAGTGAGATTGGTCTGAAATTCTCCTTTTTGTTTGGGTCTTTTCCTGGTTTTGGTATCAGGGTGATGTTTGCTTCATAGACTGTGTTGGGGAAGATTCCTTCTTCCTCAATTTTTTGGAATAATTTCTGCAGTATAGGAATAAGCTCTTCCTTGAAGGTTTGATAGAATTCTGGAGTGAAGCCATCTGGACCAGGGCATTTTTTGGTTGGAAGCTTTTTTATTGTTTCTTTGATCTCAGTGCTTGAAATTGGTCTGTTCAGGAGCTCTATTTCTTCCTGGCTGAGTCTAGGGAGAGGGTGTGACTCCAAATATTGATCCATTTCTTTCACATTGTCAAATTTCTGGGCATAGAGTTTCTGGTAGTATTCAGAGATGATCTCTTGTATCTCTGTGGGATCAGTTGTTATTTCCCCTTTATCATTTCTGATTGAGGTTACTAGAGATTTTACTTTTCTATGCCTCGTTAGTCTGGCCAATGGTTTATGTATTTTATTTATTTTTTCAAAAAGCCAACTCCTTGTTTCATTAATTTTCTGAATGATTCTTTTGTTTTCAATTTCATTGATCTCTGATTTGATTTTGGATATTTATTTTCTTCTACTGAGTTTAGGATTAGATTGTTCTTCTTCTTCCAATTCCATAAGATCTCTTGTGAGATTGTTGATGTGCTCTGTTTCTGTTTTTCGAATGTAGGCATCTAAAGCGATGAATTTTCCTCTCAAAACTGCTTTTGCAGTATCCCATAGGTTTTGGTAGCTTGTGTCTTCATTGTTGTTATGCTCAAGGAAGTTAATGATTTCCTGTTTTATTTCTTCCTGCACCCATCTGTTATTCAACAGAAGATTGTTTAGTTTCCATGCCTTTGGGTGGGGTTGAGCATTTTTGTTATAGTTGAGTTCCACCTTTAGTGCCTTATGGTCTGAGAAGATACAAGGTAAAATTTCAATTCTTTTGATTCTGTTGATATTTGTTTTGTGTCCCAGGATATGATCAATTTTGGAGAATGTTCCATGGGGTGATGAGAAGAATGTATATTCTTTATCTTTGGGATGGAGTGTTCTATATGCGTCTATCAAGCACAGTTGTTCTAGGGTCTCATTTAAGTCTCTTATATCCTTGTTTAATTTCTGATTAGAGGATCTGTCCAGCTCTGTAAGAGGAGTGTTAAGGTCCCCTGTTATTATGGTATTATCAGATATCATATTGCTCAGACTGAGTAAGGTCTGTTTCAAGAATCTGGGAGCATTTAAATTGGGTGCATAGATATTTAGAATTGAAATGTCTTCTTGTTGTATTTTTCCCTTGACCAATATAAAGTGACCATCTTTGTCTTTTTTGACTTTAGTTGCTTTAAATCCACATGTATCTGAAAATAAGATTGCAACTCCTCTTTTCTTCTGAATTCCATTTGCCTGAAAAATTGTCTTCCAACCCTTGACTCAGAGCTTGAATTTGTCTTTTGAAGCCAGGTGTGTTTCTTGCAGACAGCAAATGGATGGCTTGTGTTTTTTAATCCAGTCAGCCAATTTATGTCTCTTCAGTGGGGAATTCAAGCCATTAACATTTATGGAGATAACTGATAAGTGTGGTAGTATTCTATTCGTCTTATTTGGTGAGAGTCCATTGCTTAGTTTTATCTTTTGCATCAGTGTGGAGGTTTGGTTCTGTCCTTTAATTTCTGAGTTCTTACTTTGTTGCTGATCCATTGTGGTGGTCAGTGTGCAGAACAGGTTGAAGTATTTTCTGTAGAGCTTGTCTTGTTGTGGCGAATTTCCTCAATGTTTGTATATCCGTAAATGATTTGATTTCTCCATCAATTTTGAAGCTTAGCTTAGCAGGGTACAGAATTCTGGGCTGGAAATTGTTCTGTTTAAGTAGATTAAAGGTAGATGACCATTGTCTTCTTGCTTGAAATGTTTCATTAGAGAAGTCTGCGGTCAATCTGATGGATTTGCCCCTGTAGGTCAACTGGCGCTTACTCCTGGAAGCTTGCAGAATCTTTTCTTTTGTCTTGACTTTGGACAGGTTCATCACAATGTGTCTTGGAGAAGCTCGGTTAGAGTTGAGGCGACCTGGGGTCCGATAGCCCTCTGAAATCAGTGTGTCAGAATCTTTGCTGATATTTGGGAAATTTTCTTTTATAATATTCTCTAGTATGGCTTCCATTCCTCTGGGGCATTCTTCTTCCCCTTCTGGAATTCCTAGAACTCGTATGTTGGAACGCTTCATAAAGTCCCGTAATTCTGACAGTGAACGTTCTGCTTTCTCTCTCTTCTTTTCTGCCTCTTTTACTATCTGAGTTATCTCAAGAACTTTGTCTTCTACCTCTGAAATTCTTTCTTCTGCATGGTCTAACCTGTTGCTGATACTTTCCATTGCATCTTTAAGTTCCCTGATTGACTGTTTCATTTCCTTCAGCTCTGCTATATCCTTTTTATATTCTTCATATCATTCATCTCTGATTTGATTCTGTTTTTGGATTTCCTGTTGGTTATTTTCCACTTTATTAGCAGTTTCCTTCATTGTTTCCATCATTTCTTTCATTGTTTTCAACATGTGTATTCTAAATTCCCTTTCTGTCATTCCTAACATTTCTGTATAGGTGGAGTCCTCTGCAGTGCTACCTCATGGTCCCTTGGCGGGGTTGTTCTGGACTGGTTCTTCATGTTGCCTGGAGTTTTCTGCTGATTCTTCCTCATGGGTGATTTCTTTTATCTGTTTCCTTGCCCTAATTTTCCTTTCACTTCCTTTTGCTCTTTAAGTTCTCGTCCCTGTGGAATTTGCGGGCGGGTTTAGACGGATTGAACACACGCGACCACTTGCCGGTTTTCCACTGTTTTAGTCCTCCTCTTGGGATCCAGAAGTCTCTCGCTGACTCCCTGTATCCTCTCAGGAGTGATGATAGGCAGATCCCACCAGCCAGAGATGCCTGGAGTCCTATATCCCCAGACTCACGGTGCCCAGATGCAAGGAAGCTGTTACTCGGCTGCCATCTTGCTCCGCCTCCGCCAGTCTAATCTTGGAAGACACTCTTCGGGATTCCATCCTCAAGATGTTGTGAACCTTCTGTAGGTTTCTTCCTAAATCCACAGAGTATGTGGGTTGACGTCAATATGAAAATTACCTGTGAACTGTTTTGATGTCCTTGGACTTGGCACTGAGTTGAACTGCCTTGGGGAGTGCCTGAGCGGGAGTGCGGAGAACTTTGGCTGTTGTCTAGGGCCCCCGTCTGAGCCGCTGAGCCAGACGGAGCTAATAGTGTTTGGCGGTCGGAGGTTATGTCTTTTTATTCTCCTGCCTTGAGCGTTTCATTTGTTTACTTGCTGTTTTTTTTTTTTCTTTTCTTACAATACCAAGACATATACTAAGTTGTTTCAAATCACAGACAGTACACGCTTGTTGAGTAGTTGACAGATAATGATATATTAAGGAAGTACCAAGAATGGTTAATAAGTCTCTGTTATTATGTCTGATCAGAAATTAAAGGGGGGAAAAGAATATTTTGTTTCTTAAATTCAACTGGATTAAAAAAACATTGTAGCTCTTAGCGTTTCTCATCCTCATTCATTTTTATAATTCTGTCATGAATTAGGAAATAAAGTTGAAGTGAAAATTTTTTTTTTACTTTCAAACAGCTCTTAATCTTTGTATCAGCATAGATACACACACCACTGCATAAATTATATGGAAATAAAAAATTTACTTTGCTGATGGTAGTTGAGAACAAAGAGTTATAAATCCCTTTAATTAAATGTTCATTGATTAAATGGCTAAAACGAAAAAAAAATTCAGTGTTTCTACCACCAAAATAAAGCCAATATTATGCTTGTGAATATTCATTAATTTCAACCTTCTTGTCATCTCTTCTTTTTCTTCTTCTCTCTCATTCTTTGTGTATGAGAAAGAGAGTGAGAGCGAGAGAATGAGTGAGAGAAGGTGAGAGACAGTATTTGAGTTTTCTCTCAACTGGATGCTTGGGCTAGGACAGAGCATGTCAGATGGGCTTTAGGGGCGTGTGTATGTGTGTGTGTGTGTCCCCAATCATAATGAAAACTGTCCAAAGCTGTCTTTCCACTTATATTCTTTCTTAAAATTGTTTTTTCCAAGTCTCTTTCTGTATTTAACTTATTATTCCCTTATTTATACTTCTAATTATAAAGGCAATTGATGAATCCACCCTGTACGTTATTATCACCCCAAGTCTGTAGTTTACATCAGGTTCACTTTTGATGTTGTACAAGCATCCTATGGATTTTGACCAATATGTACTGATATGTATCTATCATTATATTATCATAGAGAGTCTTTTCACTGCCCTAAAAATCCTCTGTTCTCTGTCTGTTAATTTGGAGTATTACTTTTTTAATGAATTACGATACTTCAAATCAGAATCACTTTCTCTCGGATACACATTATTGCTATTTGAATTCAATAGCATTTTAAAATGATGTGCAGAATATTTTAAAATTGCTTCGTGATATTGTAACTGTGATTTCCAGGGTTTCTGAAATATTATCAGTTTCTTAACCTACAAGTTATTCAAGTATGTTTTATTTTATTTTTAATTGCAATGGATGGAGTTTAAAATTAAACTCTACTTTTAGAACTAGGGGCAGTTTCATTTACAAGACCAATTTTCTTCTGCTGTAGGTGGTTCTTTTAGATCTCATGATAATTATATAGTAAATGAGGAACAGATGAAATGTGAATTACTTCATAAAGTATTTCTTTCAAACTTAGAAATTTGTCTTAGGCAAAAGAAATCTGAATACTATGCTAAAAATGAATAATATTTATGTTAATAATTTGACATTCTGAGGAAAGAGAGTTAGAATACTTCCAATAAAATCTTAAAGATTATATAATATTCCATCATTCCTTAGAAAGATAGGTTCTGTTTAATAATGATTTAGCATTCTATTACTATATTCCAAATATGGAAAAATGAAATAATGTAGTATTATCATCTGAAATGAGTTATGGCTGTTTCTAATGTTATAGTAATTCCATCAAAAATAGGCAAGAGAACGGTGCACAAACTTAAAAAAAAAGATCTATGTTATGTGCATTTCTGCACATAATTAATATGTTATCAAATATTCTGCAGGTATAATACATTCTTCATTCTATTTTTGGAAAGTGATAGTTTAAGGTATTTTAGAATTATTGTACTTAGAAATTAAACTATTTTAGTTTGAACTATTTTAATACTACTTTGTAAAAGTTGTAACCAATATTTCTCTGGGCCACAGTAGCATGAAGGTGCAACAAAATCTTGAAAGCAGAGATAAAACAAACTTTCTAATGAAGTCCTCACCTGAAAAATTAATAAACTCCTACTTCTTCATACTATTCCTTACCATTTTATTCTGGACACCTGGGAAACTGGAGAATGGTGTCCTCCTTCTGTACAAATTCCAGCAATGGTGCTGTGTGTTCCCAGCGAATTAAGTTTAGGAGCCTTGTAAATAACCTTTCTCTTGTCTGGAATAGACTATATAGATGTCCTACATCACACAGGATTTGCTGTTGCCCTGCCATGGTTGTGTGCTAATTTTCATGCCCCCTGCTGTAAGATTATCTCTGATCTTCTACCTTGTGCAACAATGTGGACCGATTATGTTTGCTTAGGTTTCATTAAGATTTCACAACTCTTGCACTTTACTTAATATTTATTCTATTCTCTCCAACTATAGATATAAGCCCATTGAGGTATGGCTAGAGAACAACTTGAACGGCAGGCTTGGAGCTTCAAAGGTCACCTCCGTTGATGACAAGCAGATTTTGTAATATGGATTGAGCTTGCATGAAGGGTCATTGGTCTACCCATGACTCAACAGTCACAGACAAATTTTCAAAGACTGCAAATTTAAGCCTCCTTTTCTGAAATTCCTGGTACACGGAGAAATCATAATAAGTGGTATAAAAAATATGTTAGGTCTGTTTTTAATCATTTTGTGGATATTTTAAAAAGTCAATATAAACTTCAGAATGTGAAGTTAAAGAGACTTTTCATGAGATTTTTGTTACATTTACATGAATACAGAGTCTATAAATTTGGTTGCAATATATAAATATTAGTTTTGATATACATAACCTTAAGTGGGTTTTATATATTGCCACCACTCACCATTTCCAATGTCTTGCCTCCATTTTGCTCGTTGTTGATATTTGTTAGAAAAAGTAGAATGGATGTTTTCATGGTTTAAAAATAATATTTTGACCTTCATCTCGCCACTGATGCTCATCACTCATATTCCCAAAGGCTTCATGTTCATTTTTACCTTCCTTTACTTTTCTTCATGAATCTTATTTATTTATAATATTTTTATTGTTTGGGGTTCATTGATGGTACAAAGAAACAGGTTACATTGATTGTTAGGTATGTGTATATAAGTCCCTCTTATGGTTGTGTCCCACACCCAAGAGGTGTGCCATACACTGTAACTCCCATCTCTGTCCTTCCTCCCCCTTCCCTGGTCCTTGTTTCCTTGCCCTCTATCCTGAATTTATTTGATTTTTTCTCTTATGAGGGTATGTATTAGATTTCTACTGCAGTGGTTCTCAACCTTCCTAATGTCATGACACTTTAATCCAGTTCCTCATGTTGTAGGGACCCCCCAACCATAAAATTATTTTCGTTGCTACTTCATGAAGTAGCTGGATAGTATTCCATGGTACGCATACACTACAGCTTGTTAATCTGTTCCTGGATTTTGGGCATTTAGGTTGTTTTTATATTTTGGTGATTGTAAATTGAGCTGTGATAAACAGTCTAGTGCAGATGTCCTTATGATAAAATGATTTGTTTTCTTCTGGGTAGATGCCTAATAATTTTCTTCTGGGTATTACAGGTCTTCATGAGTCTTTAATTCCAGCAAAGTTGATACAGGAAAAGAAGATGTAATCATAGTCAACTAATTCCACTTTATACTTTATACTTTTTGAATATGGACCTTGTTTAGAATAGAAATGTTTTAGTAGCTTGAGTGATCTGATACTGTAATTATTTTGTTTTTATGTTTTAAAATATGTGTGTCTTCCTAATAAATGTCCATTGATGGGATATTTTTTCATTATAATCAAATATATAAATTTTACAAGTACTAATAAGCTGACAAATCTCATGATGACATTTGAAAATATTATGTTATGTGAAATGGACTTAAAGAAAAATTCGTAGACATGTAGTAATGTCACCTGCATTACTTAGACGATTGCTGTTTTCATTTGCACATTTTTATGGTCAAGATCTTAGAAAATGAACTGCTTTAAGGGGAAATGAGTACAGTGGCAACTGATCTATGCTTTTCAAACAGTAAAACGTGTGGATATGTTCATATAGTTGGGTTTATATGTGACAATTGAACTACTGTCATTTTTTAGGGAGAACATGGTTTTAAATGGCATCCTTACTTCTAACCATTTCCAATGAAAAAACAATTTCAACCTGAAACTCAAATATGAAAAAGTATTTCATTTTTTGTGATTACTATAAGAACCACATCACTGATCATCAAAGTCCAAGTTCTATAATAGACCATACAAAATCTTCAGTGATTTGTAAACTGCTTATCTCTTTAGTCCATTTCTTTTGTCCCATGGCTTCCTACTTCATTGTAGCAGGAAAGAGTTCTTTCAGGCCATTATTACTCATAAGATTTAAGTTTATTCCTTTTGTATAAATTTAAATGAATACTTAGTAACAGAAACTTGCCACAATAAGTAACAATCCATGGGGCCTCTGCTGTGCCAGGTTCCCAAGGAACCCTCAAGGCTGAGGAGACTGAGTCATCTATTTTCTAAGTGTGACCTAAACCCGGAATAGGATGATGCTTCTCCAGGACACAGCTTCTTATTGCTGTGCTGTGAAAGATCTTTCCTTAAGCTATGAACTACAAGTGTATCAATACTCTTGGTAGTTTCTCATGTACTTCATGGACCATTTATCCTTCATGAACTTCTTCGCACTATTTTTTTCTCATCAAGACACACACCTTTATTTCACTTCTGTATAATATTGTCTGTGATTCAACAGGGGCATTACCTTCTCTAGGGAGCCCTCTTTAAACTGTGAAGACTGAGGAGACGAATTTGCTCAGAGTCACCCAAATATGCTTTGCAAGACTCTGTGGCCATTCTTAATACATAGTTCTGATTCTTTAGTTTTCTCACTCCA
The DNA here is from genome assembly GCF_027406575.1 of Nycticebus coucang. Classification (NCBI taxonomy): domain Eukaryota; kingdom Metazoa; phylum Chordata; class Mammalia; order Primates; family Lorisidae; genus Nycticebus; species Nycticebus coucang. Next base: position 81,652,309 of record NC_069786.1, read on the forward strand.
TTGGGGACTGTTGCTCTTGAATATGAGAATTTGTTTATTTTTGGATTTCTAGAAACTATTGCAGTTATCAAGGAATTACTTTCAAATGAATATATGAAAAACAACAGTTGAGGTGATTATTTTAAAATAATAAAAAGTTGTCAGGATTAAGGTATTTAAAAATTAATTTGTCTTTTTAGCATTGAAATTTTTAAATTTTTATTTTGGGGGAGGATAGAATAGTGGAGATAAAAATAACTGAGTGCACATATTTAGTTGGCCTTGCTAATTTATAGATATGAACTCAAATTTATGTCAGAATACAAATTAATTAACATTATTCCATGAAATAGGGATCATTAACATTTTTTGACAAAAAGTAGAAGAGATAATAAGCTTTACTTCACATGACATTCTAAAATATTATACTTTTACATAAAGTGGTTAAGGCTTTTAATTTTTTAAGTTTTAAGAAGTCTTTTATCAGATTACATCATTTATCAATTCTGTAAACCTTTAACAAATAAGTAGTACCAGTCAATATCACAATTTTTTTCAGAAAAATGAAGGAGGAAGAAACATTTCTTTATTTATATTGTGAGGCCAGTACTTCTTGTTACCACACACAAGACAAAAACATTCTAGGAAAACAATAGACCAGTATTCTTCACAGATATAGACACACACAGTATGAACACATATAAGCAATTAAACAAATATGGAGAAAACATAATGACAAAGTTTATCCTATGAATGTAGGATTTTTTTAATATTCCAAGACCCTTTAATTCACTCTATTAAAATAAAAGATAATGACAGATAGATGGTCATTACATTAGAAGTAGAAATAGATTTGTACAAGGTTAATGACTTTAAAGAAACTAAAAATAGAGGGGAAATTTTCTATATTGGCACTGGACATCTATGGAAAATTCGCAATTTATATCATACGTATAGATGAAATACTGACTTATTCCTCCCTAAGTTTGAGAGTAAGACAAAAATGCTCACTCTTTGCCACTTTTCTTCAATAGTGTGTTACTTGGGTGATATGAAATATTAAACAACTAATAATGCAATAGCAGGCATGGATCTCAAAACATTATACTAAACCAAAGTATTTAGTAAGAGAAGTACAATTTATAGTGGCAGGAAGCAGATCGCGATTGCTTAGGGCCAGAGATGGAATTGACTAGGAAGAGAAAGGAACATTGTGGAGTGACAGAAATGTGTTATGTATCTTAACTGTGGTGATGGTTGAGCAGGTGTACAAATCTGTCCAACTCATAAAAATGTATTCTTAAAATAAGTACATTTTATCATATTTGATGTATACCTCTAAATTTTTATTTATAAAAGTAATTGCAGTGTTTTATTTTAGTACAAGAATATGTACACAGTATATCCCTACGTGAAATAGTAAAATATTTCTGATAGAGGATATCCAATTGAGTCTAAATATTAAGGATTTGTAAATATTTTCTATACTTTACATTTTTATAGTGTTCTGAGTGTGGTTCTCAAATTTAATTTCAACCTATTCAATGAGAATATTTTCATCATCACAAAGATAAGGTATTTTTAACATATTTCCTGCCTTGTTTTTGTTTGTTTGTTTTGTTTTTGTTTGTTTTGAAACATAGTCTCACTCTGTTGCCCTGAGGTTGAATGCCCTGGGTTCTTTAATAGCTTATAGGAGTTTCAAACTGTTGGGCTCAAGCTATCCTCATGTTTCAGCTTCCTGAGGAGCTCAGACTACAGGTGCCTACCACAACACCCAGCTAATTTTTTTTCTTTTAGTACAGACATGATTTCACTCCTGCTCCACTGATCTCCAACTCCTGAACTCAAGCAATCTGCCTTTCAAAGTGCTAGGACTACATGCATGAGCTACCACCCACCCAGTTAGTTTCCTGTCTTTGTTGATTGCTTATGATTAAGATGTCACCTAACCCAAGTGAGAATGGCCCACATCACAAAATCCCAAAGCTGCAGATACTGGCATGGATGTGGAGAGAAGGGAACACTTTTCCCCTGCTGGTAGGACTGCAAATTAATACAACCCTTTTGGAAGGAAGTATGGAGAATTTTCAAAGAACTAAGACTGGACTTCTCTTTTGATCCTACATTCCCATCACTGAGCATCTCCCCAGAAGAAAAAAAGGCATTTCATCATAAGGACATTTGCACTAGACTGTTTATCACAGCTCAATTTACAATCACCAAAATGTGGAAACAACCTAAATGCCCACCAATCCAGGAATGGTAGAATGCATGTGGTACATGCATACCACAGAATACTATTCAGCCATTAGAAAAAAGGAGACTTTACATCTTTTGTATTAACCTGGATGGAGGTGGAACACTTTCTTAGTAAAGCATCACAAGAATGGAGAAGCAAGAATCCAGTGTACTCAGTTTTCATATGAGGACAATGATGACCTAGTACATGGTAAGGGAGTAGAGAGAGGGGAAGAGGGAGGGGGTGGGGAAGTCATTACATGTGGCATACCTCTTGGAGGTGGGACACAATTACAGGAGGGACTTAAAAAATAAAATCAGTGTAACGTGGTTCTCTGCACCGTCAATGAATCATCAACAATAAAAAAAGAAAAGAAGCAAACAAAAAAAAGGGAAACATTTAAATAAAGTAAAAAAATCCCAAATCTTTCTTTTTTAATATAAAATAGATTATATTATAATATAAAGCTGTTTTATCCCAACAGCTTTGTCAGAACATTGACAGAAGTAATGTAAGTTACTGTTTTCTCTGATTGATCTTAAAATTTAAGACATTATCTTCTTTAACTCTTAATATCTGCCTGTCTTCTTGCTGGGGTCCTGTCCTGGGGGCAGATTCCTTTAAGACTTGTGGAGTTGGCAGCCAGCAAATGAGAAAAAAATAAAGTTAGAAGCTGTGAGAGACAAAGAGACAGGACATGCATAATAGAATTATCAAAGGTAGAAGCACTGGGGATCCCTGCTAGCTGTGGGGCTCACTGCAGCAGCCCGAGTGTTTGTTCCACTCAGATTTTATTGAAGGCTATTTCTTGTATTAGCCCAGAGGGTAAGCTGAGGAAGGGAACAAAAACGTCAGCAGGTTCTCTGAGTAAGTATGTTAGCTCCAGTTGTTTCTATAATCATTAACATTAAGGGTCTCAGCAGCCTTGAGAAATACAAAACCTGAGCCTTGTGTGGAGGCAGCCTCCTGTCTGTGGGCACACACATAGATTCTTGGGGGGGGTCAATACCACAAGCTCACTGTGGAATAAAACACCAGTGGCATCAGTCTCCTCTGAGGAATCAGTGGGACAGAAGAATTTTCCTCCGATCTCCACCACAGAGGCATCTTCCTCTGTGATAAGGGATATAAGCTCTTCTACCCATATTTTAGGGCTCAAGTTATCCTTTGATCTTTTCCCTGGCCAAATACAAATTTCCACAATGGGTATTTGCTTTGGCTATTGACTGGGCAGGAGACGGCCTAGTTAAATGTTTCTTGCCAGGCCTTGCATGCAGCTTCCTCTGTGGCCTTTGTTTTTGCAAAGTGTTCACAGACCTAGCAGGGATGTTTACAAGCTGTATCCTCTACAGGCCAGACTGCTAGGAAAAGCAGGAAACTTGCTCACATGAGAAATTTAGCAGATGGTTTAGCTGACCTGTTTTTAATCTGCCTTGCTCAGTTTATTTCTCTGTTTTTTTCTTTTTTCCTTTTTCTGGGGTCTTTTCTCTTGCCAACAATGGGGTCTTTGGTCCCCATTCTGCCTGCATTTTCTAATCACACATACACACACGTGTACATGCATGCACACACACACTCTTGGTTTGCTTCCCTTTCACATGGCAAAGGTTTTTCCTCTAGTACAGAAAGTCCTCGAGACATCTAAAAATTGAAATGCTTGTAGGCACCGTTTTTTTTTTTTTTTCTTGACACAAGGTTTAATTATATTATTTTATATTTGTGTTTTATATTTTGTTGTCTTACTGAAGTTTTTATAGTATTAAATTATTCTAGCGAGTTCTCTAATGTTATTACTTACTCAGAGGAACATTGTTTCCTTTTATTTGTTCTTAATCTGTCTTCAAGTAGCCATCAACCAACATCTCTGCCCTCCACTCCCTTCTTGTCCCCTCTGTTTTCCTTTCAATGGATGCTCTCATTTATTGAATCTTAGACATACTAGCTGAGGATATATTATTTTCTGTAGCAAAAGAATAATGCTTTATTCTTTAAATCATTATTTAATAGCACTTTATTTACTTTCAGACACCTTTTCGAGTTCAAAGGTTGCTTGAGTTTTTGGGACAATGTCTTTTTACAACAAAGCATAATACATAGGGTAAATGAGGAAGGATAGCCGTAGAAGTAAGGTGGTATATTCACTTCTTTCCTCTTCTTTTCTGTTTTCTTTCTTTCCTCTTCTGACATTATCTTTTGTGGGTGTATGACAACCAGTTTTCATTAATGACTCTGGCAACATCCCCAAACTCATTCCTCCTACTAGTCTTGTTTTATACCCGCATTTAAGCATGACAATTATAGAAGTACTTATGTGCCAAGGATGGAAGAAGTCTGAGGAGCACATACTTGAGACTGTATTTTTAATTCTCATTCCTATATTCTGACAATGCTACATTCATTATATGGTAAAACCAAGATCTTTTAGAAGGATGACTGCCAAATTTTCTTGATATGTTGATGAGCGATAGAGGGATATGTATTTAAGAAAATAGACATACATTACTTAGTATAAAATTAACATAAACAAAAAAACAATGATAATTCTATTTTATCAATTTATAACTTCCATAATAAACACAATATTTGTCTGAATAGTAAACACCTACATACAAAATTGTAGATTCAGAACATAACATTCAAAAAACACATATGCTCCTCTTTGACATGACATCAAGGATGAGATCCTGATCAAAAGCATTGCATAAGACCTCTAAGCCCTGAATACTTATTCATTACTTTTCTTTTATATGTATTTTTTTCTTTTATGATAAAGAGAAGAAAGTTGTAATGCAAAGAATAGTGTAGTAGATGGAATAAAACGGCGCCTGTGGCTCAGTGAGTAGGGCGCCGGCCCCATATGCCGAGGGTGGCGGGTTCAAACCCAGCCCCCGGCCAAACTGCAACAAAAAAAAAATAGCCTGGCGTTGTGGCGGGCGCCTGTAGTCCCAGCTTCTCTGGAGGCTGAGGCAAGAGAATCGCGTAAGCCCAAGAGTTAGAGGTTGCTGTGAGCCGTGTGACGCCACAGCACTCTACCCGAGGGCGGTACAGTGAGACTCTGTCTCTACAAAAAAAAACAAAAAACAAAAAACCTAGGTATTAGTTCTGTTTTGTAACTTATTCGTAATATGATCATGGTGAAGTAATTTAAACATTTTGAACCTCAGATTTCTTTTCCATAACTGAAAATAAACGTAATTTCTAGCATTATTTTTCTTATGGCAATGTTATGACAAAATAAAATATACTCTTGATAAATAGACTTTGAGAAATTGTAATATACACATTTTAGTTACTATTAGTCATCTGATTTTATCTTATTTTATAATATACTTGTGATGAGTAACTCAGCTGCAATAAATATATTTTACTATATATTTCAAATAAATGTATCAAGATATTTTCTGTTTCTTTCCTAATGAAGGATGCAGAATCAAGAAGAATCATTTTATTGTTGCTTCTACTAATCTCAAAATCACATGTTAAGAAAATCACTAATCTTGTAGAAAGTAAATGTACCCATAATTTTTGTACATGTAGTTTACATATGTATATTTACAAAATATGAGCAGGTATGTTTATGTAGGTGTACATAATCACACGAATTGTATATAAACATAATGTGCATATATATGTTTGCATGTTTTATGTCATGTAAAATATAAATTAAAAATAAACTAGAAAAGAGAAGAAAAAACATTGATAAACCAAGCACAACCCAAGTGACAGTATGAATTCCTTAGGTTCAAAGAATAGTACATGCAAATAACTTCTCATACTAGCATGATTCTAAAAATATTTTTCCATAAAATTATTTGGCCACCTAAGAATTTTGCTAATTCAGTTATTGGAGAGTGTAAGATATTGGATTGGGGATCTCTTGCTTATGCTTCTAAAAACAAATAATGAAATACATATGGAGAAATTGAGCTCTGAGGGTCAGATGCTTTATCAGAGTCACTGGCAGAAAGACAAAACTCAATGAGGGATATAAAGATTGCGATACAACTAAAAATGCATATGATGAACATCTGATCAAGTGCATGGTATTGAAATGTAGTTTGTTGAAAGGGATTCAATAGATTATGAAAATAGTACTTGTAATATATACTAATAATGTACAAAAATGTCTTACCTTTCTAGGTTTTCTGTTTTTGCTTTTTTTCCAAACCAGTTTTTGTTTCCTAAATGTAGCTGAATTACAAAATCAAGTACTAAAAGATATCAAAACTCATCCTGATAAATTTATAAAATAATAAAATCTACAGTTAGATGTTTTGCAAATAACTTCAAATCTTGTTTTCCTAAAAAATCTGTAGAGACATTTTATTTCCTATAATGATGTCCTCACTAAATCTTATGTTTGTATATGCATCTGAGGCAGGAAAAGTTCTTTGTTCCTTTTTAACCTGTTTTGTTTAAACAGGTAAGACATTCTTTCACATTATGTGAAAACATTTTAATGGAGGGAAAGGCTAGATAAGATGCAGATTCCTCAAAGAACTTTAAAACTCATCTTTTCAGCTTAGTTTTTATTTCTTAAACTGTCAAAAGAGACCATGAAAGGGAAAGATGTTAGATATTTTTCTTTTAATATTCAAGTCTCTGATGTTTAATATTGTACCACACTGGGGCAGCAGTCAGCAAGATTAGTTTTCTTAAATAAAAGTCTATTACAAGTGCCTGGTGCTTGGTTTTTATTTAAAAGGCTAACAGCAAGTTTACATTTTCTTTCATACATTTGGCTTTACAACTATCACCTGTTTATAATTTATCTGAGAGAAGTTAATACATATTCACTTCTGAGTCATCAAAGAAATGTGTACACTAGATCAGCCTCTAAAATCACATAAGTAAACATATGAATGTAAGACATTCCTCATATATTTATTTTAAAACTAATAACTAAACACAACACAATGGTTTCTGTAGCTTTATATTCGTTAGTTTATGCATTTTCCTCCCTGGTAAGACAATTTATATTTCTCTATCCTGTATTAGGTGTTTCTCGCCTTTCTATCGTCAGTGTTTGTCTGATCCAATAATGTGAGAATGGAAAGAAAGGAGTCCTAAAAGCCACAATTATTATGTTAACATAATTACATTAATTTCAGGGTTTTTTTTTTCTATCTTATGTAAACATTTCAGCCTTTTATGTTTTAAAGCGCTGTTATCCATATGGGGAAAAAATTAGTCTCAAATATTCTTTAACACCAGTGATACTTATTGGCATAATTTTCTATTTTATATTGAAGACACGTTGAATTTGTTTACAGTACAAATATTAGAAGGGCAATAGGTTCTCTCTGGCATATTGGTAAGGATATGTTGACCAAAAAAGGCCAGTTTATTAGCAAAATAATCAAATTGGCTTTTTTATTTTTCAAAGGGAAGATGATAATTGTTTTTAAATATTCATTTCTTAAATATAGCTGCATATGATTTTGAAAAATAAGGTTATAGTGAGAAAGAAGCTTAAGAGAGTATTACTATGAATTAAAAATATGTTTACTATATTACAGAGGTTCAATAGTAGATAGTATTACACGCTAAGACAGTAAGACGCTAACATAATTTGATTAATTATTTTTAAAAAATCAATTATTGACTGCAATGGAGTTTGAGAATGAGAGTTTTTGATGAAATCCTGTAATTCCTAGGGCAGTTAAAATAAAGGTTCTATGAAAGAGGATTTGTGTTTCTCTGTTGAACTGCATGCTTCTCCAGGATCTTTCTGAGCACTTTCCTGACTGCCTTTGTTTAGTATAGATCTACCTTTTGATCCCCTTCTCTATAAGCTTTCTTTCATGTTTCCTCATTATCTTGTGAATCAGTACAATGGCTATTGAAATCATTCTCCTTGATTGGAGATTCTAACAACAGCCAGGTGTTCTCATTTACTAGTCTTTAAAATAAATTAGAAATTAAATATTTATATACATGCACATTTCCTAAACAGTTAAATTTCTACATTTTACTTCCATAATCAAAACCATTTTGGATACTCATATAAACTACCCAAATATCAACAGATAAAAGCTATTTCCTCAGCCTTTGCTATAGCTTTTGGTTCAGATGCCTTCATTTGTGTTTGACAGAGTAAAAGGGCAGGCAAAGAAAGAAGTGGGGAAGCGTCATTGTGAAAAAAAAAAAGACAAGAGCTCAGGCATGTTCTGGTTAGCAGTTGTTAGGATGGGAGAATCTGGAGGCAGATTAACTAGAAGCAGTGCACCATATGTGATTTGTTTGGGGAGCATGTTTGCTTTTTTTGATTGGTCCTGAGTTGGAAATATGAGCAAAAATTAGGGCAGCTGGCTGTCATTGAACATGTCTTGACCATTTTAGGTTAATTGCTATTGAGGTTATGGCTTGTTTCCTGGCTTCTCTGCTGCAAAGTTCATGATCTGAGTCTGTCGTCATAGGTGGTTGACTATCGTCAATGTCTCAGTGCCCCCTTTCAGTCCTTCTCTCATGTGCGAGAGGTTGACCAATTTAAAGAAGTTTAGAGATCTAGATTATTCCTGCTAGGTGTTCAGTTGTCTTCATAGTCAAATATATCATGACAATTTCTTGACCAACTTTTTGTGTCCTCATGACAAGACAGCAACTGCAACGAAGTATGTAGGCTTCTGGGCAGAATGCACGAGCACGGCTTTATGATCACTATGTCAAAAACAAGAACAGTTAACCATCCCTGCAATATTCTCTGGAACTAGGAACCCCAATTGCCCAACATAGATTGAGAGGACTAATTTCATAGGTTATGAGGAACAACTGTAGAATGCCAAGTAATTCTTTTTCATAAGATGATGTATCTTGACTATGTCATTTTCCTACATACAGCAAGACTCAGTAGCAATGACACGAATACCACTATAAATAGACAACAAGACATCCATAGCAATGTGATCATACATCCTTGCTTTTTCCAATAAACTGATGGTAGATTATATTCCAGCTTAGGCAAACATAGTATTAATAACTTCTGCAAAATTTAGTGATATTTTTCTTATAGGTTTTTCTATTTGTGGGATTCTCATCCCTGGGAATACTACTGTGTTTGCATAAATGAGTTGATTCTGTTGAAATTGAGATTGAAATGAGTCAATGGTCTGTTGAAACTGAGATTGACTTTGTATCTTTCAAATTGTAAATAGTGCTGTGATAAACATACAAGTGCATGTACCTTTTTCGTCTGATTTATTTTCCTTTCAGTATAGTGGGATTGCTGTATTTAAATGATAGTTCTATTTTTAGTTCCTTGAATAATCTCCATAGAGTTTGTACTAATTTAAATAACTGCCAATAGTGTTTATAAGTTTCCTTTTGTTTATATCCCCACCATCATCTATCATCTATTGATTTTTTAAATATAGTCCTGATGTGTTAAATATGGTATCTCATTGTGGTTTTAGTATTTATTTATGGTATGGCCGTTGTCCATTTGTGTTTTTAGTTTCCTAATACCAATTCCAGTAATAACAATGTTTGACATTTATCAAACTATCACATATTAGGTTTTAACTCAATATATTACATGCATACTTTAAAAATTCTTTTAACATTTTAGCTGATACAGTTATATAAAACACATTAAGTTATAGAAATATTATTATTCTCAGTTTATCAAGATCAAAAAACACCCACTGAGGATCATACACATAAAAATTGCCCAAAGCAAAACTTTAGTTATAGCTATGGGTCTAGGAGCAAAACCCAAGAATGGCTGACTCAAAAACCCACGCTCTTAAGTACATGAATATATATTTTCCATAAATATATAACTACAACTTAACACATTACCTCCTTTTTGCTATTTAATTATTTTCTGTGCAAATATGATTATACATAAAAATAGATAAGCAGAAAAGTGTAAGTTGAATACCTTTAAGTAGGAAACACCTCCAAGTTAACTAGGCAGATGACAGATAATCTGCAGTTCTAAAGTCAGTCCAGGAGATGACAGGACAGAGGAAAATGCATCTTCATCAGGATTTTTAAAAATGAATAGGTCAATATGTTTTCTCATCAGTAATTTTCTTTTTGCAGTTTTTGGCCAGGGCTGGGTTTGAACCCGCCACCTCTGGCATATGGGGCTGGCGCCCTCCCCTTTGAGCCACAGTAGCCACCCTCTCATCAGTAATTTTAACGTGCTTAGAAATTCCTGATTCAGTAAACATGTGGCAAAACACACAATATTTCAAAATTTGCCCCAAAACAAAGTATAAATTCCTGTAGATTGAAGTAGGATATCACTTTTTTGCCTAATCTATTCTAAATTCTTCCTGACAACTACTTTCAAGATATTAAAAATACTTTATAAGAAAAAAGAGGTCTCTACCTGATAATCTCTTCTTAACCAAAGAATTTATTTTACTAAGACTCTCTGGAAATAAAACAGAAAAAAATCTATAAATTCTTTCACAAAACAATTTTTTTGAAATATTTGAAGAAAAGTTTGCATGCACCCTGCCCCTACCTGTTTTCTCCCTTCAGGTCCTCCCTCACCACACTAACTACACTAGGTGAAAGCGCTAGGTCTTAAGCACAATTCTTCTATTTAACACATTTATTATTTAATCTCTTGTGCCATGCCAAATATCTTTCTAGATACTATGAAGAATTAAAGATAGAGACATTTTTGCTTGCCTTCTAAAAATATGAAGTCACTATGAAAAACTAAACACCAAAATTTATAATACTGAGTAATAGCTGCACTTGGGATATCTAAAGAAAGCCCTCCTCAGTAACCAGAAGTCCAGCCAGAGAGAGTTCTTGAATAAAGTCACCAAATATGGTGCATTGTACCTAGTAAGTTCTCAATGAACATTAACTTATTTTAAAGCTTCTGTCTCACTTGACATAATTTTTGAAACTTTTACTTTGGTTATTTTCATTGCGTGGCTACCCCAGAATGTCAAGTATGTTAATACTCCTTCCAGATGTCCTCTGTACAGGGTCTTGTTCAATGTGCCCTATGTGCTTCTTAAAGAAACAAAGCTTTCATTCAAATTTGTAATGAATAAGTAGACAACAAAACTCTCAATGCTTTTTTTTTTTTAAATTAAGGCTAAGGTTCAATGTCATTATTCTATATTTATGAAATTGATTTATTGGTGGGTATTAAGTTTCAATATATCATTTGAATCTGCTGTTTAACCAGTATCTTTTAATTCTAGTTTTTCCTGTCCAGCATATAATTTGAAATTAACTTGAGCATTTTGCATGGCTAAAAAATAAATCTGCTGGATCTTTATTTTAAAAAATGCTATTTTTATGGGCGGCACCTGTGGCTCAGTCGGTAAGGCGCCGGCCCCATATACCGAGGGTGGTGGGTTCAAACCCGGCCCCGGCCAAACTGCAACCAAAAAATAGCCGGGCGTTGTGGTGGGCTCCTGTAGTCCCAGCTACTCGGAAGGCTGAAGCAAGAGAATCGCTTAAGCCCAGGAGTTGGAGGTTGCTGTGAGCTAGGCCACGGCACTCTACCGAGGGCCATAAAGTGAGACTCTGTCTCTACAAAAAAAAAAAAAAAATGCTATTTTTATAAGTAAAATAGTAAAATTATTAAACAAAACAAATTTAGTAATTGATTTTCAGAGCACAACCTCAGAGAACTTTCAGTTGGATGGCAGTACTTTAATGAACACATTCAAGTCCATGCGTTTTAGTGACTTTATTTTTTTAAATCTTTAATAGGATAATTACAAACAACTTTTTGAAAATCCAGGGAATCTATCTACATCTGTTGAGTGTTTTGTTCTGTTGCTATTACAGTGCTTAAATACCAACATCACCTACTGTGTGCTTAATATGGATTTTTTGTCTATATTCATTTTATATTTGAGCCATAGGCTGAGGTTTTGAGATACTTTGCTTAGAAACCAGGGTTATGAATGATGCTGCAATGGACTAATGTACTTCTCCACTTGGAATTTCTGGGAAGTGTCAGATTTTTTTGTTTTCACTGGGGTCTAAGTTTCTTCTTTGCACAATTATCCAAGTTACTTAAAATAATGTTTTAAATATCCACTGTGATTATTCCATTCTCAAGGGGTATGTAGAGTCTTTTCTTTGCATCTATATTTTTCTGGGAAAAATATTAAAAATCCACTTTTTAAAAAAATTACATGCATAAGTTTATTTTATATTTTTAAGAACTAAGACATAACAAAGAAATTATTCTTTGATCATCACTTTAGAATTCACTTTATGCCAGGTTATTATCGAATTCCTATTGAGTGTTGCCAGTTTTCAGTACATTGCTATTCCTTAAAATGCACTATGATTAGAGAAATATTTTCAAAGCTTGCAGCAGTAGATGTGATTATTATATCGGTCTCCATTTTTATAGTGGTAACATAAATATTTCAGACTTAAATATCCTTGCATTTAAATTAAATTATCCTTGCATTAGTTGGGTGTAGCGGTTTTTGCAAAATAATGTTCCAAATCTGGAACAAATGTATTGTGACTTGGCATCTGAAATTAGACACCATACTGAATATAAAATTTCAGAATTGATTTTCTTTAAAAATAAATGTAGTGGTGATATTTCTCATACTTCGTAAAGTTGTCAAAGAATGGTTATATGGGTGCATTCTCTGTTTAAAAGTGCTGGACTGTGAGCTCTGGTGCCTGTATTTTTCTGGATGTTACTTAAACTTTTTTATTTTTTTGACAGTATTTGCATTTAAGAAGGGGATCATGACCATCCTAATTAGCATTTAATTAAAGGTCAACTAAGTCATGGCATAGCTCATTGTGATAGCAGGGAACTGAATCGTTGAACAGGGGTAGAAATCATCAGTCACACCTCCTCAGGGTGGAATGTTGCAGGGATTAATTCAAATATTAGTATCTCAATGTGGAGACCGTGAGAGAAGAGATAGGAAAGAACAGCTATACTAAATGGAAGAAATGTTAGGAACACAATAATTGAGAATTTCACTATTAAAGTGAGAAAGATTGAGAGCTCATGGCCACACTGGATAAAGTCCACGAGGCTGATTAGCACCTCAGCTGCTGTAATTTACGGCTTTATGGCTCACTTACATACCTGTGCTGCTTGGCAGATTAGTGTGCATAAGTGTAAGTATTGGTCATTCAGATAGTCCATTTCTTTACAGTGCATGTTATTTCTCTATCTCCTTTGGCTCTTTACTTTTAAAACACATTGTGAAAATTCAAAAGTAATAGTTTTGAATTTCTTAAAAATTCAAATTCCATTTTTAAAAAACATTAATAGTCTTACCACATATAAATACCAATATTAATATGGTAAAATATTACTTTTATTCTTTTGCTATGAAACATAGGTATCTTTCTGAAATAAAAATGGTGATGTACAGACAAATTTCATCAAGTAGTATCACATTGTGAACATGTCCAGTGATAGACAATACGTATTTGAATTGTGTTGTCAATTGCTTCACAATATCTCTTAGTGATTGTATCATATGAGCCAGCCCTACATAGTCGCAAATTTAAGTCATTTTCCATTTTCTTTAAATAATACTGTAATAATTGTTCAAAAAAAATTTAGTTTGATATGGGAAAGTCGTGGTTATTATTTGTACCATTGGGTTACTGAAGTCTAGTTCTATTAATCTTGTGACCTGTAAAATTTCTGTGTAGTAAAATATTAGTGAATTTTTTGAAGAATAAATAATTATTTAGTTAATTGTATTTGTAGATATTTCAAAATAAGTTGTATGTCTTATGGGGATTAGATGTGCACATACACACACATATAAATTATTTCACTATTCAAATTACCTCTACACATAATTTTCTAATCAACTTATTAAATACCTAGTGGAAATGTTTTATATATGTATTTGTTATTACCTTTTTAAAATACAGTTGATGCTCTACTTTGGTACTTTATGATTTCACAAAGGTTTTTACATTTTGTCTATTATTTAATTATAATTTTCTCATTTTAATTTATGTACTGAATTAAACTTGTCAAACATTTTAAAACTCTATTTTCCTATATTTGAATAATAAATTAAGATCTAAAATTCTTTTTACTTCCAGTTATAAGTTTTATGGAAGTAAAACTTTGAAATTTATAAAACTACTATTTTTGATCTTATTGTGATCTTAATAGTATCTTAATATTTTTCTTTTCATGATGTCTTTTATGCTACTTCACTTTCTGTGTAAAGTTTTCTTATTTGATTATTTTAATTCATACAATCTTTTAGATATTCCTGCTGGTAATTATCTTGCAACTTTGCAAAATATATTATTTTATCTATATTTCCCAATAATTTAAGTCATAAAAAGGATATCTTCCTCTGTCTCTGTAGGCAAAGGAGTTAATTTACTGTGCTTTTATCCTGTGCCCAAGGTTTTCTCTTTCCTTCCATATCATCTGAGGTTTAGTAAACAATAATGGATTCTAAACTACCTAGTGGCAGAATTACTGAGGACATGACCAAGTTGATATGTAAATTTAAAAAACGTATTTTTATAGTCTTCTCTTTTTAACTCTTGCTCTAGATGCTTGCTGAAAGTTTTTTTTAAAAAACTATTTTACCTGGAACATAGTATATCTTTACTATCTTCCTATTCATGTTTCTTTTTTGATCTAAAACTTTCTTCAATTATGTTTTTAAATTGTGTTTTCATATCTCTTGGTGTGGTGTCTGTGATTTTCTCTCATTACTTTGAATTCTCAATTTCCTTCAACATTTCTTTAGTCCTTCTGTTGTATATAATTCCTTTTAACCCAAATTTTGTTTACATATCTTCTTAGTTGCCATTTGTTTTGTCTTTTTTTCTATTATCTAAGCATGTTTTATTTTTTTCTATTTCAGTGTGGAATGTCCTTTCCTTTGTATAATATTTTCATTCTAAAATGGTCCTTTTCTATATTGAACACTATCTCAGGACCTTTATTTTCTCTCAATTAAGCTTTTTTTTTTTTTTGTAGAGACAGAGTCTCACCGTACCGCCCTCGGGTAGAGTGCCGTGGCATCACACGGCTCACAGCAACCTCTAACTCCTGGGCTTACGTGATTCTCTTGCCTCAGCCTCCCGAGCAGCTGGGACTACAGGCGCCCGCCACAACGCCCGGCTATTTTTTTTGTTGCAGTTTGGCCGGGGCTGGGTTTGAACCCTCCACCCTCGGCATATGGGGCCGGCGCCCTACTCACTGAGCCACAGGCGCCGCCCTAAATTAAGCTTTTTAAAAAATTTTGATGTATACAAAATATAAAACTTACTGAAACTTTATATTTACCTATTCTTTCATGAAAAACATTAGCTGGTGGTGTTCAATAAAACCAGCCCTAGATGCCATAAACTCCTTTTTCAAATTTGTTCAAATCTTTATGCTTAATTACATTTACCATTACATACAAATAATACAATAAAGATATAGAAAAATATTTTCACCTTGGTTAATAAAATACCTTTACAAATAAATATAAGATTTTACTAATTGTATTAACCTATAAGTAGATAAATATTTTTGACAATGAAAATTGGTTTTAAGTGGCAATCTTCAAGTAACAATATAATACTTTTAAAAATTATAAGATTTTCCAGCCTAGTTATGAAAATATGTAAAAATAAATATCATATTTTACAACAATTCATTCATTTCAAAGAATATGAAAGAGTCATATAATACTTATACAAATAGTAAAGATTGGTGTACTATTCATGATTAATTATCCTTAGTCTACCTTGCTACTTTGCCTTAAATAAGCATAATTTCTTCTTTGTATAAAATTGGCCATTTTCCCGTTTGGACTGAATTGAAAGCTAATTTAATCAAATTAGATTGATTTCTTAATTAGATTTTTCCTGATGGCTTAACATCTGTGAGATGAAATTTAAGATGGAAAGTATTGTTGTCTTGTAATTTTTAAATTAATGTATTTCATTAAAATTGGTAATATATGTCTTAATTACTACATACTTATCTAAAGGAGAAGATCAGAATACTAACTAAAATATTTTATGGCACTGATAAATCGAAAACGCTTGTTCCATTTTTGAATGTGAAAAATCTTTGAGCTTGTTATTTGACTTTAAATGTGCTAGATTTTCTTCTGTTGCCATTTGAATACAGAGTTTAAGTGGTATTTTGTGCAGTGTTTTTTATATGATGTTTCCACTTAAATTTATTTTCAGGTTAAAATTCACACCTGAGTAAAGAAAAGAAAACTAAGAAGGAGTCCTATGAAAATTTCTAGGTGCAGTTTTCATCCTATCAAGAGGAAGTACATCATAGTACATCATTATGACAGACAAAAATAGAACTTTGTTTTAATTAGCCACATTTTGGTAATGCTATTATAGTAAAACAAATCTAAAACAATCTGCATCTTAAGATTACTTACAGTCATTGCAGTATCAATTGTTTTATACTTAAATGAATTGTGTTGTGCCTTTCTTTGTAACCCTTTCTCATGATGTTATTTCTAGTAAAGACATAAAAATCTAGGGTCTCTGGCTGTCAAAATCAAATTTGTCATAGAAATAATACTCTGACAATGCCCTGTAGCCAAAAATCACCAGGAGCACAACTGTGCTGGAATAAGTATTGTTTATTGCTCATTGCAGTTCATTGGAACATCCCTTCAATGAAAACAATGGGGCATCTTGATGAACATGTGTGGTGGAAGGACTTATAAGATTTGGGCTTATCTTAGGAGATTTGAGGGAATGTTAAGGAAGCGGACTTTGTTTTGAGCTAATCTTGTCAAGGTTGGAGGAAACTACAGCAAGGTTACATCTATAATTGGTAAAGAAGAGTGGACCTCAATACTAGCCAGGATGGAGAATGTTGGTCATTTATGTTTTGGACAATGTTCATGGTTGTCAAGGTTCATAGTGTCAATGTTCATAGTGTCAAGGTTCATTGTTTATGTGTGTGCATGTGTGTGTGTAGGTGTGCACATGCAGGTGTATATGTTCCCCAGAATTAAATTTTCTGATGTGAAGTTTGATAGGGAGAGCTAAGAATAATTCAGTAAAGTACACTGAGATTTAAAGCTAAAAGAAAAAGAAATGAGAAGATAAAATTATTATTACTATTTTTATAAATTCCAATCTTTGGGTGAAATTCTCCTTTTTTATTTTATTTTATTATTTTATTTTTATTTTATTTTCTGTAGAGACAGAGTCTCACTTTATCGCGCTCAGTAGAGTGCTGTGGCATTGCACAGCTCACAGCAACCTCCAGCGCCTGGGCTTAGATGATTCTCTTTCCTCAAGAGTAGCTGGTTCTACAGGCGCCTGCCACATGTCCAGTTATATTTTTGTTGCAGTTTGGCTAGGGTTGGGTTTGAACCTGCCATCCTTGGAATATGGGGCCAGCACCCTACCCACTGAGCCACAGATGTCACCTTGAGAAGATAAAATTATTAAACGAAGCCAATTCATATCCTAACCTCAAGGAAATATGAAAAAGAGAACTGAAATTAAGTGAAAATATAAATATTTTCATATGTCTCTGAATTCACACACACATGCACATACATAGAAAAAGAATGGAACTCACCAACTTAGAAGTATTTGTATAGTTATTATAAATAATTTTATTTGCATAATCAGTTAAATTTATTGAAATGCATCTTATTGATTCCATTTAATATTTTAGTTATGTGAGACATGCATTATCAACTGAACAGTATTATAAAATATTGTATGGTGTCTGGGTAAGAATTCATTATAGTTAAAGTTACTTATCTTTCATTTTACTGTGTGTTTAATTAAAGAAAATATTCACTGGAAGTTTCTGTGATTATTCTCTGTGCTGATGAATGTCTCTTCTTATCTGATATTCATACCAAAACAATTTTACTAGTTACGTGAAAATATAGAGTAGTAAAACAATTTCACCTATGAACAATTATTCTAAAATCATGTCAGATGTGAGATTGCAATACACACAAGCTTGGGAAAAATTAGAAAAGGACTTTGTAGTGTTATATATGTTATGTCATCTTGTCAGGGACCAGCCTCGACACGTGGTGGGTTTACTTCCTAGTAGACTGGTGGTGTGAGGAGACTGGAAAATTATTATTATTATTATCTTTTTTTTTTTTTTTTGCAGTTTTTGGCAGGGGCCGGGTTTGAACCCACTACCTACAATATATGGGGCTGGCGCCCTACTCCTTTGAGCCACAGGCGCCTCCAAGACTGGAAAATTATTAATAGGAGTTATAGAATATTAATATAGAGAAATAATAGACGCAGACAAATAGTTTTTAGAGCAGCAGGGCTTGGGAGGCGGCACCCACTTCCTGGGAGGCTTCTAGGATGCCGTCTCGAGTATCAGGCTTGCTCTGTATTTATTTCATACATCAGCGTTACAGTCATAAATCCCATGAAAGCAAGGCAAACAGTCCTGTCATGGTTCTTGCTGCACTTGCCTTTCTATAACTATACTAACTCTACAGCTGATTACATTAATTGCATGGATTTACTTACTACTTTTTACTGTTTCCAAGTATTATGGTCTTAATGTAAGCAAAGTCTCAACAAGGAAGCCAAT
Organism: Nycticebus coucang; assembly: GCF_027406575.1. NCBI lineage: Eukaryota > Metazoa > Chordata > Mammalia > Primates > Lorisidae > Nycticebus > Nycticebus coucang. The sequence goes on from NC_069786.1 coordinate 81,671,043, forward strand.
CAGAGGCCGACTCACAGACCAAATCCTAGCTGACCCACAGTCACACACCTCATATGTGATGTGTCAATACTCTGACAGCCTTGTGTCCAAACAGACTCCTCTAGCCCAATCAAGGTGACAGAAGAAAAGAGATCTTTCTTCTCCTTATTTGGTCCAGAGCAAGTCTTCCTGAGTTGGACAAAGTTTAAAGAATTTCCATTCTAAACTCCCCAAAACCACTCCCTCAGAGCACACAGCCTTGCCCTTCTTGCAGAAAGCAGCTTCAAGGCCTCCAGCCAGCTGCTGCACTGGGGGATATACAAACACCAGGCTGCAGAAATATTAAATAGACAGGATCTCACATTTGTGCTCAAAGCCTGGAAATGGGTCCAAATCGATTCCCCATAACTGTCTCCCTTTGTCTAGACTTTGTTCCCTCTTCCTAATATAATATTTCTAATCTACTAACTAATAGTTGAATATTATTTTCAAACTGTCATTATTACTGGTAATTCAAGCACATCAAGATGTGACTACTCCCTTAAGTATTCCCACATGCACTCTTCACCATCTAACCTTGAGTCTACACTTAATTTGATCCACCAAGTCCTTTTGAACAATGCATTCTTTTTCCTTTCCAACTATTTTTAATTCTCATAACATTTTTTTTTTGTAAAATTTTGAACTAAGAAGAATCCACATAAGTAATGTAATGGGCACTAACATACCTTAAGTAGATCCTTTTATCGGTAAAATTTTACTACATATTTGCTTACGCTCTAATTTTATGTGTAATTTGTATGTATGCCTAGGCAGGATCATTTGACAAATACTTGAGACATTAAGACATTTCACTTCTAAATTCTTCAATGTCAAAGAACAAGGGCATTTATAATCATAAATTAACACTGAAGATATTTATAATTGATATAGCATTATTTCTAATATATATTTTATATAAATATTTTCCATTGATCCAAAATTGTGTTTGGAGTAAACATTTTAATTTTATTTTTCTGTGCTCTGTTTCCCTTTCTTTTGATCTAGATTTCAATTGCAGATTACACACTACTTTTGGTTTTTGTGTAGTATGTTGCAAAGCATTTTTCAGATGCTTAATAACATTGTGTATATTTTTAGATTTATTGGATTTCCTTTCTTCTTTTGAAGCCAACACTTAGTAATATGTCCATCATAAGAGTCCCAAATTCACTCGTAGGAAGCTTTCCTTAAAATGATGGCAGTATTACCATAACATTTAAATACAAAAATACCTTATTAGGTATGTGTTTATTAAAATAAACCGTTAAGGATAGTAGTCTGACAAAATGAGATTTAAAACAGATGTATTTGGTAAGAGATAGAACATCAATTAAATTTTTGCCAAGCAGAAACACATGAGCACTGGGTCTTTAGGGAAACACCCTGTCTTTGTAAGGGTGCCTCTACTTAATACCCATTTTTTCCTCTTAAACTCTGTGTTTTCCTTCCACATCTCTATAGTGTAAATGTCCAGCTATTTTCTATTAGAAATGTAAGATTATAATTTCATTTCTAACAGAACACTTGTGACATCTTGTCAATTAAACATGAATTTGTTATTATTATACTCTCGTCACTGACTATATACTTTTGGCAGTTGTGAAGAGGAGTTACAAACAGCTGTCCAGATTCAAAGTGCTTCTTGATGCAACAATCTAGTTAGGGTCACTTTTAACATCAGGTGAAATTTTCATTTCTTGTCTAATATGCTATATCAGAATAATTTTTTAAAATTATGAATGAAGCTGAGTCACTAGATACAAGAATATTACTATTTATCTTTCTTATTGATTTGAAAGAACCTTCAAAGCCTAGAATCTATCTGTGAGAGATTTCTATGAGTCTATTTCTATGAGTCTATTTCAAATCTTAGCAGCAAAAAAAGTGTATCTAGATAAATTTACCTTTAATACCACATAATCATTTTCCTATACACATTTTATTTGGAAACCATAAAACATATGAATTCAAATAAAGACCAATCATTAGAACATAAACTCAAAGGGTAATTTGATACATGTATTGCTTAAGGCCAGGATGGCAAATGTTTGCATGCATATTGCCACTCCCTGTTCTCTGCCCTAGGTGGACAACACAAATAGTTTATAGCACTAAAATGAAAGAATATTTTTTCAGGGAGTCTAGTATTAATCTCAGTATCCTTCTGAGCAGACAACTTGATTCAACATTTTTCAAAAAGCAGAGAAAATGATTATGGAACCAAAAAGAAGGATAGAGAAGAAGCTCACAAGGAAATATTTTTCAGATGAATTAGAAGAATCTGAAAGACAATTGAAAATAGTTATAAAAGTCACAAAGTTGTAGCTCAATGCATGAGGCTTGAAGATACACAATATTTTGGCTCTTTTGCGTAAACAAAAATTTTAAATCTTTAGAGCATGTTTCCCTTATGTTTGATCTCTGTTGTCTACCTAGTTTGCAGAGACATCTGTTTAGATTTTAAAGTTTAAAGAAAGATAGTAAAACAAGCTGGAGTTAAATGACACTCTTTCTATCAATATCAGTATTTTACTTCTAAAAGTGTTCATAACTCATAAACCCTATATAAATCAACAGAAATAAGCGTTGAACCAAAACTGTGTATTTCAGATAAATGTTTATAGCTATATGAAAAATTGAATAAATAAATAAATAAATAAATAAACACTACATATATTGGAAGAGTATAAACTATAAATTATACAACATTAAAGTAACAGAGTTTTTTAATAATCCACGTAAATAAAATTGACATAATTAAATAGAATATTTCAACATTATCTTAAATGTGAAGGTCAATTATTTCTTCTTACAATTCTGATTCTAAGCTATTTGGAAGATTGATCTACTTATTCACAGTTCTTTGCTCAAATTTTTTATCTTCTAATCTTATATCAGATTGATTAGGTTAAGTATAACTTTTAATGTAATATTTTTAAATTTTATTGTTGGCAGCTATAACATCTGTTTCTCAATTTATCTCATATTCTTTAGTTACATCATGCAGTGAAGAATAATTTGGTACATTCACTTGTATTATTTTTAATACTATTGTGTTAACATTTCCTCTTATTCAGAAAGTGTTTGAGCCAGAAGTATTATTATTATGGCAATGACTACTTTAAATACAACAGTATTATCTCTCACAGCAAATTTTTTTGTAGGTATCATTTATTTATTTATTTATTTTATACTTATTTTTTTGAGACCCAGTCTCTTGCCTGGGCTAGTGTGCAGTGGTGTTGTCTTAGCTTACTGCTACTTCAAACTCCTGTGCTCAAGCCATCCTCTGTCTCAGCTTCCTGGGTAAGAGACACAGGCTATACCTGGCTAAATTTTGGGTAGAGATGGGTTGCATTGCTGTGTTGCCAAGAATGGTCTTGAACTCCTGGCCTCAAAGCAATCCTCCTGCCTCAGCCTTCCAAAATGCTGGGATTACAGTTATAAGACATCATGCCCAGCCTTGTCTTTATATTTTATATATTTTAATTAATTGTGTGTGCTTTTTGTTAATTAAATAACCAAATATTTGATGTAATGTTTCTAAATGAAAGTATTTTAGAAATAAAAAACCACAGTATGTTATATATGAATCCTGGAATATTTCTAAACCCTTAATATAACAGATATATATTTTTTTTTATTGTTGGGGATTCATTGAGGGTACAATAAGCCAGGTTAGGTAAAGTCCCTCTTGCAATCATGTCTTGCCCCCATAAAGTGTTTAAAAAGCATAGCTTAGTAGTCAATTAATTTAACTTTCTTTAAATCACAAATATACAGAATTAAAACTTGTATCATATATATTTCAGACAGCTACAAGAATATCTACACACCTGGAAACACAAACACAAAATCTGCCTACTATAAAAATGATTTAACATACTAATGGAAAGAATATCTTCAGAGTTCTTTAAGATAATTCATAAGTTTTCAAAAGGTAATTAGTGAGTAATAGATTTTTACCAGTTACTGATGACATTTAAGAAATACTATTCAGTTTAAGAGATTTAATATTTGTCCTTCTATGTAATATTTAATGATTATAAAGCTATCATACACAGGAAGCCATCCTTTATGGAATATGATACTTTGTGCATCTATCTCATGATTCTTATGAATAAAAAAATTCACTCTCTTCTCTCTAGCAGATCACCTATAAAAAGAGCTCATAAAGATGGGAATTCTAATTTGGAGATAGTCAATGAGTTACTATATCAGTTTTTTCTTGATGTATAACAAAGTGCTACACATTTAGCAGCTTAAAAATAACACACATTTATTATCTCACAGTTTCATAGGTCAAAAGTCCGTAGCTTCAAGATTAGATTCTCTCTGTTCAGAAAGAATCACAAAGACAGAGGCAAGGTAACAAAACAGCTTAACTCCTATCCCAAGGATATTGGAAATAATCCACTTTTAGTGTGATTCAGATTGTTGAGTGAATTCAATTTTCTGAGGTTGTAGGACTAAGGTCTCTGTTTCTTTGTTGACTGTCTTCTGGGGGCTACTCTCAGCTCCAGAAGACTGTCAGCATGTTTTTCTAGTGAGTAGATTCTATTTTCAAACCTTGCATGAGTTCCTCCTTTCCTTTGAATTTCATTGACTTCCCTTTACCACATCTGGCTTCCTAATCTGCCTCCCTCTTCCATATTTTAGGGTTCATGTGATTACATTTTGCCCATCCAGATAAACAAGGATAATCTCCCTATTTTAAAATCAACTAATTAGTAAAATTAGTTACACCTGCAAAGTCTATTTTTGCCACGTATCATACCCACGGGAGTAATGCCAAGAAATGGAAATCATGAAGACCAAAGTTCTGTCTACCATGGTTACCTTTCAAAGGAAATTTGGACATCTAATACAATGTGCTTGCTTATTTTCAAATGTTGCTTTACCCGCTAACAAGCACATGCAGAGCAATTTCAGAGTAAAGAAGCATAATGCAAAGGTACATTTTATTATAGATTTTAATATTGTATGTTATAGTTGGTTTCTCAAAATAGTCTTTTTAATTAGTATCATATGTGTGTCACTCTTTGTTCAGAAACGAGGAAACAGATCTATCCCAAATATACACAGAAATACTAAGTATGCTACATACATCTACAAATACTGTATTATAAGTTTAAAAACAGATTTAAAATCCATGCACTCTAAACTTTTATCTTCTCAAATTCAGTGGAAACAAGATATTCAAATGGAGAAAGGAACAATTAATATCTGTGTCTATACATTCCCTTTTTTAAATACACCATATGTATGCTGTAAGACTACTAAACATTGTACCAAAATGATTTTGTGGTAATTTTGTACTACATCACTTGTATGAATATGTTTACTCATGATCAGCAGAAAGTTGAAATTTCCAAATTGGATGCTATCATTTCAGGTAAATTAGCATAAAATTTAATTTTTTCTAATTAGCAAGAAGTGAAGTAGAAAATTAACTTGACACATTAATATTGCATTTATGACAATCTTATGATGTTCATGTTCATGGTGAATTTGTTAGTTCTCTTTGCATCAGTATCATAATTTACTACTTAAGGTATCTTAAACGTAGAAAATATTTGCTTAAAAAATACATTGATACAAAAATTCATTTGCAAAAACTGGCCATCTAGAAAATAGTTTCACAAGATAATTTCATGGAACATAGTTTTTGTTAACTACAGATACATTTTGATTTTGGTTATAATAAAGGTGTATTTAACTTTCAAATGTTTATAAACACTGAGAGTGTAGGAAGACCAATATTCTAAAATAGCAGAGAATATGAATTCTTTTCTGAAATGTGTTTTCCTGACAAAGCATGATATTGAAGTAGGAAAAGTAATAGAATTTGACTTTAATTTGGGTTTTAGTACTGTATATTTATTTTCAATAAATATTATTTTTAAGACTATTTTCTTGACCTTTTAAGATTCAGGTTTATTGTAAAGATTTTAATTTTCAGTAATATTATTTCTTTGATTTCATAAACATTCTACATTTGAGAAACATCAATAAGTAGTTAATGTTTTTTTAAAGGTTATACTTTCTTTGACCCAGTTAGCCAGAATGTTGGATTTATTTTGGGTAGAGATTACCATATACATGCTGACATATACTGACATGTAAAATTATGGATTAAGGATCTATTATATCAGAAACATTATCCCAGGAGCAATATGGATATAATAATGGGGGTACATAGAAAAATTGCCCTCTTGGGTGGTGCCTGTGGCTCAAGGAGTAGGGCGCCGGTCCCATATGCTGGAAGTGGTGGGTTCAAACCCAGCCCCTGGCCAAAAAAAAAAAAAAAAAAAAAAAAAAAAACAGAAAAATTGCCCTCTTAGAGAATTGCATAGTAATCAGTCATTAAATAGCTAATTTCAACAATTTATATGAGTTATTATTTTTAATAGATTTTATCTCTAACATGATTTAGTTAGCATGTGTATTTAAATCTCAGTAAATTTATCTGTAGTATGAGAGGTACATATATTTTTTCACATATCAAAGAATTCTTGTGAAGATTAAATGAAATACTGTTTGAAAATATTTAAAATATCTGTCATATTATTTAGCTAATTAAAATATAAACATACATATTTTTGAAATTTTTGTCAAATTGTTTTTTAAAAGTCTTTCAAAATATAAAAAGAACAAACATTTAGTAACAATAGTCATTGCTTTGAGGCTATGCCATCTCCTGGAATAAAAATTAATTTTTAGTATTATCTAGGTTAAAAATTTTAAAACATTGACAGAATCAGCTTTCCAAAAAAATAAAATTAAATAAAATAAGGAGACAGGAGAGCTCTATTTATCTAGATATAAATTTTTAAAAGTTAATGGAAACAACTATGTGATCCTATAACAACTGAAACTATTATTTTCTACTTGTTTATTTTTAAATTTTTGGTGAACAAATAATAATTACATATATTTATGACATGTAATGCTATGTTCTGATAAATGTATACAATATAGCTTAGTAAATCAAACTAGTTAACATATCTATCACTTCACTCCTAGTTTTTGTGGGAAGATATTTAAAATTTACTTTCTGGTACATTATATTAAGTTAAAAAGCCAAGCACAAAAAGACAAATACCATTTGTGTTTATATTTATAATAAATATAAAAAAGGACCTGCTTTTATTGCAATTACTTTTACACAGAACACTTCAGTTGATTATATAATTGAAATAATGTCATTACTTCTCTCTACACACCAATTATCAGAAGGAAACCTCTCATTTTCTTTTTTTTCACAGTAAAACTTGGCAAGAAATTTACTTGCTTGAAGCAATAGAAGGTTTGAAAACTCATGATGTGCTACCATGGGGCTCTGAAGAAAAAAAATTTATTTATTTCAAGACCTATTTTCAAAGTTGTATTACTTGACTGCAATGATTAAGATTGCAGAAGATAAACCAAAGGTTAGAAGACCTTCCTGAGTGAAGTGCTTTATCATAAACAGCTAAAGTGAACAATGTATCTACAGATTAAAAGAGGATATCAATAGAAATTATAATTTGTGAATTTTAATTACCTTTGTAAGTAATATTGCCCTGGAATTGATGGGCCTAGAAATTAGATTAAGGGATTTGCCATAAATCACATAAAAATTTAATATGTATTAGACATTAAATATGTATACATATTTTGCTTCTTGGGTGGTGAGGATCTAAGCGGTATCATTTTCCCATTTGGTACCATTCTGCTGAAAAAATACTGAGCTCCAAACTTGATCTTTGGCATATATAGTACTTCCTTGAGCTTTGTGAGGGAGCTTTGACTTTGGTCACTAAAGACAAAAATGGCAACTTGATCCCCCTTTTCATACAATGAAAAGGGGGATTATGAGACACAAAAATAAATTAGATAAGACGTTTCATGTAGTAACAATCAATGCAGTCTTAAAGGAGGAAAAAACATTTCTATATAATCAAAATAGTTTTTATTGTTTTTCTTTTCAATAAATGCAGCTACATGAGGTGTTAAGTATTAATCAGGTGTTATATAAAGTGTTTCATACAAATGAAATTCTTAAATATTGTACAACTATTTGTCAATCATGGACTTATCTTTCTTTTCTTGATTGTGGGTTCTACAAAAAGATATTTTCAAGCCACATTTTGCCTCTTATTAGCTGTAATTTCTTAGGCAAATTATTGAGTTGTTTTCTGAACTTCAGCTTTCTCTTTTATGGAATGGCATTAAATATTAATACATATCTTAAATTAAAACTTACAAATCAAGATTGGCAAAAAATAATTCTAATAATTATTAATTTCCTTCCTTGCACCCTTCTCCTTTATATGTCCATTATCTGCACTAAAACATTGAAAATGGCTCATGAGTCATCAAAAAACAACTGAGTTGACCCAGCTTAATGGCTCACATCTATAATCCTAGTACTCTGAGAGGCTCAGGTGGATGGATTGCTTGAGCAAGAATGATACCCTGTCTCTACTAAAAATAGGAAAACTAGTTGGGTATAGGCATGTCTATAGTTTCAGCTACTTTGGAGGCTAAGGCAAGGGGATTGTTTAAGCTCAAGAGCTTGAGGTTGCTGTGAGCCATGATGCCATAGCATTCTACCCAAGATGACAGAGTGAGACTATGTCTCAAAAAAAAAAAAAAAAAAGAAGAAGAAGAAGAAAAACTGAGTAGATCCATAAATATAAGAATGATGAAAGTATTTTCATATCCTTTATACCCAAAGATTTAAAAATCACGTTAACTGTCTTTAAATCATGTGCCAGTGATCCTCCCATGATTCGGAGACCAAATCTAGTTCCATATATCGGGGATTTGTGAATGTACTGGATGGATATGATTCTTAATGGACCAAGAGAAAATACAATAAAGTAACTTTTGGTTATGTAGATTCAGTAGTAATTCCACACCACATTTCCAATAAAAAATAAATGCTTCTTGAACAAGTAGAAGATATAGTTTTAAAAGTTATAATCCCAGGCTTATTTGGTATCAGTAACTATTCTAAATGCATACTTTACACAGTACACTTATTGTTTCATTTTAACTCCTAGAAAAATTTAATTAAAAAGTTCTATTAGTCCATGTAACTTATAGAAAAAGCAATCTATACATGTGTACACATAAAATTAAAAATACTGTTATTATTTGTCTAAATGTTTTCACTTTCTTAGGAAGTATAAATTTATTATTTTTATACTTGAGTGAATTACATTTCTCTGACAAATATGGATACTGGTTAAGCAAGCAATTTCTTTCTTACCTTCTCATATCTTCTTGCTAAGTTGTATTCTTTGTTAATTATTTTATCGATGGCATGTAAGGATTTCAAACTATCCTTTGTTTGCTTACAAGAAAAAATTCATTTATTCTAGTAATTTTTGAATGATAATTTACCAAGGTTATAATTGTAGGTTAACACTGAGTTCTGTGAAGCATTTTAAATATTTTACTGTATGATTTTCTGTCAATATTTGTATTGCACGAGAAGTCAATTGTGAGTCTAATTGCTATTTTTTTCTAAGTAAATATGCCTTTTCTACCTTTACTTTTTCTACTATTCTAAATATCATATATTATCAGCACTAAATTCCTGTTCCCCAGCCTGACAAATAGCTGGGATTATAGGTGTGCACCATCATACCCAGATAATTTTTCTTTTTTCTTTTCTTTCTTTCTTTTTTTTTTTTTTTTTTGACAGTGATGGGGTCTCACTCTTTCTCAGGCTGGTCTCTAACTCCTGAGCTAGAGCAATCTTCCAGTCTCAGCCTCCCAGAGTGTTAGGATTATAGCTGTGAGCCATCATGCCCTGCCTGTGTATACCTTTAATCACAGTACTACAGCTGCTGTTTTTCTGGAAAATTCTCAATTTTTTCTTCTATCAAAGGGCCTCCCTGTCACTCTTTAAAAAAATTTTTTTTCTAGAACTTTATTAAGCCATTTGTTAGAGCTTGTCAACTTAACTATTAAGCTTACTGATGACTTTGCCTTGGTTTTATTCCTTGTTTTCTTTATATTGCATTATGGGTGGTAGCTTGTATTTTAGTTACGTAATTCGTTTTAATGTGATAGATATTACAGTGTCTACTTGATTATAAAAATCTATATATTTTTTATTTATAAAGATTTTTAACACATCCATTTATTAGTCCAAGCATTTTAAGCAGTATTCAATATTTTTTATTTGTATTGTTTTTATTATTTTTAATCCCTTTGAGGCTAGATTTACTAGTTTTAAAGCATTCTATATTGCTCTCACTCCAGAGTAGAGACCTCTTATATTGCTTATTTGTTAATTACCCTTTTTTGAGTTTTATTCTGTTGGGTTTTAGTCTGTTAGATTTGGATTCGTTTTCAGCGTGTGGGTATGCGCACGTGCACACATTTCCTCCTCTCCCTCAGCTCTCCTTCGCTTTGCTTGGTGGACTTGTGTTTGTTTTCTTCTGATCTTTGGCAGTTCTCAGTGAAATGTGTTATGCCAACAACTTGGGGCTCCTTTCCTGTGGTAAAATTAGATATGTTGTCAATTTGCTATCTCATCCACAATTTATTTGTTCATGTTAAAATTGAACTTAGAACAATTTTTCCTGCCTCCCTAAAATGATTATATTTATATCGTACACCAGGGGCCCAAATGGTGATCATTTTAAGCTTTTCATCTTTCTTCTTGGGTAGGGTTTGTCACCTAATATTTTTGTTTTGAGTCAGTGGCCCTGGACGGCTTTATTTACCATCTATCCAGACATTCTGTTTGCCTTCCTCTTTCCACTCTCTTTAAGTCCAATTCTGTTTCTACTCAAAACAGCTAACCTGCTAGATTGTATCAATAGTTTTATTTGCCCTTTGACTACTGTCTGGATTCAGTCATGAAACCCCATTCAAACATCAGTGGAAATTAGGGGAGAGAGGGTGAGATATTTATTACTCTGGAATCTTCCCTGAGTAGTCAGAGGGGATTAGACAGTTGCTGGAAAGAGTGGGACTATATCTTGTCTGACGTGACCTACAGTGCATTGGATGAACTTATTTTTTTCAGGTTCTAGTAACCACTGTTCCGCTTCGTTCCCTGGATTCTAGGGAGATTAACAGTTTCCCCTGGGATGCAGCAGAAGCCCTAGAGCTCTTTTTTATCTTCAAGCATATTTTGGTTGCCAGTCCCTTTATTAGAACATTCATGACCTTGATATCAATATGGTACCATCTTTACAGGACCACACTAACTCCCATGCTAGATTCTGATCCAGTAGTCTCACTCGCCTGCATCTTCAGGTCCACTTATTTCCTTATATTCTTTATTATTCTCCTCATCATTCCAATGGAATACTTAGTTCAGACTGAAATATACTCTAGTGTACCAGTGTTCTTTTTCTAACTAATGTGTCTCTTTTGTAGTGTGCATTGAGCAAGGTAGAGTCATCAGTTGTTTGTTAGACTTATTTAAAATGTTATTGACCGATGTCTCTGATCTCTTATTTTTGCAGTATTAAGGTTTCCAGACAGGGAAGTCTTAACATACTTCACTTAGATAGATGGGATAATATACCTTCATGTTATCCAAGAAGGTATATTTTTATAGAAATGAAAATTTCTATAAAAGAAATTTTATAGCGTGGAAAGAGCAGAGGTATGAAGATGAATGTAGGTAACTTTTGTAATATCTTTGTTGCATACATTTCGTGTTCTAGGGTCCTAACAAAAACGGAATTAGCAAAGTGAAAAACTGCAGATAACTGGGCCTTCAGTTCATGTTCAGGCAGAAGACACTGGAAGGGTTCTGCAGAGGGAAACCTCATTGACATAATTTATTTTAATTACCCAAAAGCCAGCTTTGGCAATTTGCCAGGTGGGCAAAGAAGAAACTTAATTTCTACAGATGTTTATAAATCCTATAATAAGGAAATACAGAAAAAAGATAGAAGCAAGGATAAAAGACAAAATGATGAAAAAGGAAAGAATGAGGGAATTAACAGAAAAGAAATGAAATTAGGGAATTGAAGGATGAGAAAGGAAGGAAGAAAGGAGAGAAGGAAGAGAAGGGAGAGTCAGAGCCAACTTCATTCTTGTTTCCTCAGTTTTCAAAAAAGGGGAAAGACATTGTAACAATCAAATGCATTTGACAACCTGTCTGCTGGTGTGCATTGCAGCTAACCCATAGCTTTCCTTTCTCAATGGTTAGAATCTTCATAGTGTCCATCTGGCTATTGTCTTTAATTCAGCTACCTTTGTCACAAATCTCCTTACACATTTACCATATCCTAATTCTTTAATCTCCAAGAAAGCTTTATTTTGCTTAAATCAGATCCAGCTGTGATGAAACTTACGCAGAATAAATATTGCTTGCTAGAGCAACTAGTTTTCTAAGACCTATGAGATGTGACAGTATCCTGTTTACTGATAAATTGCACTGTAGCAGGAAAGGTGCTACAATAAGTATTGATTTCTTTTGTGCATAGAACTCATTTTGCTACAGCTTGTGAATTGCCTTCATGAGCTGACAATCCATTAAGTATCACTTTGTGTGTCCCTTCCTTCATTATTGCTTCTTTTATTGCTTTATGCTTTACCACCTTTAAAATAGATTGCCAAAGAAAAATGGGAAACTAGTGGTAGCACCACAATTTGGAGAGAAATAAATGACTTTATTAGTTAAAACTGCATTTCTGCGACTACCTTCAAGGGCAGACTTTAACAAAAGCAACTTAAAAGGATTGTATTGAAATATCATCTAGCAAAATAGGTAATAGAAGGAAGAATCCTATTCTAAAATCAATAGTTTTCCTTTGACACTTTGTTACTCACAACTAACACAAAACATCTTTTCTACTGGTGACATTCTTGTTTTATTCATTTCTTTGTGTCATATCTGATTTTTTTTATCTGCAAATGCAAAGATGACACGTTACGGTTTAATTCCCACCATTTTCAAGTGTCAAAAGATATTTTATTCATTTATTGTAAACTGAAAGATTTAAGTAATTTCTTATGTTTGTTAGGTGTCTGTTCCCTATTTCTCTATACTGTTTAGTCTCAGAGCAACAGCTTAATGTTAAAAATTATAATAAAATATTATTCTGTCAAAATTTTAAATATTTTGTCTTATTCCCACACCTTTCATTTTATCCGTTGGGTTAAGTTTTATTTTGCCAAAAAGGTAGAAACTCAATAACCTTGAAGCCTAAGAGAAAGAACGTAGCTTTCCTATTTACTTACAAGAACTAGTACGAATCACTGTGATGTATGATGGCTTCAGAACAAAGAAACAGAAGCAGAAAACCATAAATATGAAGGGGAATATGATTTATTTACAAAGTAGCATAATGACATAAGGAAGAAAGCATCTAAATTTGCAACAGCAAATAAAACTACATTTTAAATAATAATGAAATCTGAAATTGTGTGAAACTAATTTTAGGATGCTGAGGAACAAAGAGACGACTTTTGTGTGTAGCAGTTTAAGATGAAGAGGGGAAGGACAAGGAGGAAAAAGAGGAGGAAAAGGAGGAGGAGAAGTTGTATCATAGGATGCAAAAGACTGGAGAAAATAGAATCAGTGTGAAGGAAAGAGACTGTTGATCCAACTTAAAAATTACGTATTTTTTTCTGAGTTAGAGACCAGAATATAGGAGTGCAAATGTGGCTCAGTCGGTAAAGGCGCAGGCCCCATATACCGAGGGTGGTGGGTTCAAAACCGGCCCCGGCTGAACTGCAACCAAAAAATAGCCGGGCGTTGTGGCGGGCGCCTGTAGTCCCAGCTGCTCGGGAGGCTGAGGCAAGAGAATTTCTTAAGCCCAGGAGTGGAGGTTGCTGTGAGCTGGGTGATGCCACGGCACTCTATGGAGGGCCATAAAGTGAGACTTTGTCTCTACAAAAAAAAAAAAAAAAAAAATTATAAAACCCTCTCTAAATCTGAAAACTTAGGAAAGTGAAAAGTGCACACTACACTGTTATAAAAAAGTGAAATTGCCTGTAAAGATGCTTAATCTAATTTAACTTTTTACTTCATTTTATTTTATAAAATAAAGTGGAGATGGGGTATCTCTCTTGCTCAGGCTGGCTTGGAACTCCTGAGCTCAAGTGATCCCTCCTGCCTTGGCCTCTTGCAGTGTGAGCCACTTGCTTATTATTGGCTTGGTCAATACTTTTTGATTAGATGAATTTTAAAAAGTTTTATAAACGTCTAGGAAAAGTTTACTGAGTTGATCATGAACATAAAATTATGTCAGTGATCCATAGACACTCAGCACACATCAATCTGTTAAATCTTATATATACCTTAATTATATATGTATGTACGTGTGTGTACATGGCTGTATGTCATATAAATATGTGGGTCTATCTGTATGTATTTACGTATTCATAGATACGCATGCTTGTGTATACATATGCATACATATGTGTTTACAGAGGGAAAGGCTATATGTTCACATGCATATACATATATGATGAGCATACACACATAATGAAAACTATATAAATCGTACATTTATTTAAAATATATTTATAACTGTTATTATAAATTGTCATTGCTTTTTAAATTAAATTTAATAAACTATAAATTTTATCACAGTTCAAAAAATTAAACTGTAAGTATAATTGCAATTTAAAAATAAAAAATTTAAGCTAAAAGTGCAGCTACGTATAACATATTAATTTCTGAGAGATGATAGATGATTTAGACTCAATGATTACAATAGCTGATTGAGATCTTGGTTGTACCTTCAAGCAATTGTGTGGCAGCATACCTTGGCAAGTTACTCAATTTTCATTGCTTCAGTTTCCTCATCTCTAAATTAGGAATATTAAATATACTTGTATCATATAATTATCATGAGAGTAATATATAGTAAAATATGCAAGATGTCTTTTATATTGAAACACTGAACATATATATTTGTTGATATTATTAGTGTGTAGTGATCTTATCACTGTTTCTTTTTTTCTTTAGAGACAGAGTCTCACTTTATCGCCCTTGGTAGAGTGCTGTGGTGTCACAGCTCACAGCAACCTCTAGCTCTTGGGCTTAGGCAATTCTCCTGCCTCAGCTTATCAAGCAGCTGGGACCACAGGTGCCCACCACAATGCCTGGCTATTTTTTGTCACAGTTTGGCTGATGCTGGGTTCGAACCTGCCACACTCTGTATACTGAGCTGGCACCATACTCACTGAGCCACAGGTGCCACTGCCTCTACTGTATTATATTTACTAATATGCAACAAATTATATTATATTATATTATATTACATTATATTATATTTATCTAGTCTTATTACTGCCTATATTATATTTACTATGTAAAGCAACAAATTTGACTTTTACAAACACATGAACATCTATATAGCCTTTTGTTGAACAAAATCACATGCATTAAACCCTATAATTAAATATTAAAATGATAGACAGTCTTCAATTTTCTTGCATATGTTTGATAATCATTTTGAAAATAAGGTGAATTACTTTATTGATCAAAATTGGTACGTTTACATTGTTTTTGTTATTCTTTATAAAATCTAAAAATGTTTGAAACTTTCTACGTGCCAGATACTATTGTGATTTATTCATATTGAGTCATTGAATTCTCATAATAGTCCTATTCAATAAGTTACTTTAAAAATTTTCATTTTTTAAAGGCACTGGGCTATTTCATGATATTTTGGTGGTCTCAAATATAACAAGTAAAAAATTCAGATCTGATAACCTAATATCATGTTCTCAGCATTTATATTCTGACTCTATTATTTGTATATTATCCTTTCTCATTGGATGATACTTGTTCCACACTAAACAAGATGAAAAGAAATGAAAAATATATAATTATTAAATTGGATAAGCCAGTTTTTATACATTGTAATATACATACTAACCATTTATTATTTTTATTTTGTATTCATCATAAAGTTCATTTATTTAAAAGCTATTATTTAATAATTTTTAATAATGTAAAAATTATAAAGGGTGATAATATGTTTATTTGTGATCTAAACTCACACTATATATAAAATCATTTTTATATTTACATGAAAAAAAAAATCCTGTGACCGTAGCTGTTAATAAAAATTCCTTATAAAAAATTTAGTTTATTCAATTAAACCTGATATAATTCTATCCCCTGAGTTTGTGAGTTTCTTTTTAATGAAAATATGCTGAGAAAAATGTGTCAAGTTTAAGACTCCATTAAATATTCTATTGTGAATGTGAATTAATTAGCAAGAATGTAGATACCTTGCTTCAATTATTTTAAATCATAAAGGTCAAACATTAGAAATATTTTGAGCATTTAAAAAACATTAATATCTGTCACACACACTTATTTTAGTCAAGATTCTTGTAAGAGTGTTTAAAAAGAAGGATTGAACATATTGTCAAAGTCTGAAAACTTTTGTTTTAATTTACCATATATTATTTAGTTTATTATTGAATCTAAATGTTATGAAGAGTAAACTAAATGGTGAAGAGATGATTAAAATAATTTTTACTTTACGTTAAAAATTTTTAAATATGTAGTATCACATAGGAGTATTTTTGTGAGATTCCATATACTGCAACACGAATAGGATACTTTTTCTATAAGCATTTTGTGACTTTTTGTACAGTCTATTAAATTAGATGATTCTATAATCTACCACATAAAAATGTCAGATGTAGTTTAATATGACCATGATTCCAGTAAACTTGAAACCAAAAAGCTCGGGGAGATCAATGGTGCAAAGAAGTTCCTGGGCCACATTTATTTACATATTTTATGTACTTTTACCATCCTGAAGTGGAGAGATAAGCCCTTTATATTCAGTATATCTTATATAAAAAACACCATTCCTCTAAAAATATGAATTTAAATAAGTTCAGAAATATGTGTTCATTAACAAATATATTATTTACTTTACCTTACTGTTTAATGGGCTTGAAGGTGTTATAATTCTAAATGGTTTATATCTATATTTGGTATTTAAAAACATTGTGCTTTTCATAGTTTAAATCTAATCTTGCACATTTATAGGCATCAGTTACTAGGTGCAGAAGTATGCAGTGATAAAAAAGGCTGGCTATTTCCAAAACATTGATTCTACTAAAGCTATAGAACATGAAAGAAAAAGAAAATACCCCAATCTAATTTTTTTCTATTATCACTAGATGTAGCTGCTCTTAAAAAAAACAAAATCTGCCCAAATTGTATAGGGTTTATAAAGTTACACAAAAGGAAACTCAGAATATAGAAAATTTTTAGAGATGGTTGATTCAAGAGATATAATGACAATTTTTTATTCTAGTTATTCTAGTTTATCCTTCTTGATATTGATTGTGGTAATTGCAGTCAGAATAAGTAATTATGTCTAAAGAATGAAAAATATTATTTCTTCTTGTTCACAATAGACTCAGCCTCTCATTCTTTTTCATTGGCCAGAATTAGATCAACGGACCAATATCTTGGAAGACGATTGGGATTAACACACAGTTATTTGGAATAGAAAGGATGTTGAAAATTATCTACAATGTCAGTAATTGAATATCCTCAAAACAAGAGAACCGAAAAAATCCCAACTGGTTTTATTCAGACCTAATGCATATTATATAATTTACAAAACAAAAGTATTAAAATTTAAAAGTATTCAAATTTCTTTTTGTAAATTCTATTCTATTTTATTTTATTTATTTGTTAAGCTAAGCATGGAACAAAGTTTATTGAGGTAAAGGTAGGCTTACAGAGTATGAAAGATTACAAAGAAGGATACATTTGGCACAGGCAGCAAATGCCTCCTTTGCCAGGGCAAGTCCGCGAAGAGGCCTGTTTGTAACTTTTTAACAATATCTGTTATAGTCTAAGGCAAAAATTAATTATCATAAGTAACATTAAAATTTTATTACTAAAATAATGTTTAAAATAAATTAGAAGAAAGTACATGTGTTTGGAGAAAAGCCTTCCTCAATTTCACAGCCCTCGATAAATTCTCTATTGATTGCTCTTATACTGATAGACTCAGCTGAAGGATTTGTGACTTTTATCCTTTTTCCGTTGTAGTTTTATCCCACTACAGATTTACATGAACTTACAACCTACAAAGTTTAACCCGGACTCTAATGTTGCATCATTTACCTTCTCAGACTATCATAGCCAGAGGTTTTGAATGTACTTTTGGAATTCTAAAGTGGCAAGGCGACCACTTTGTGTTCAGTATATCTTACATAAAAAGGTATATTGCAATTTAATATATGAGAAGTTCTGGAGATCTGGATATTTATTTTTTTAAAGTCAAGAACCCAATTACAATTAATTATGGTAGAACTTCCACAATTGACCATCTCCCTACATTGACCACCTCCTTAAGTAGACCTAATTTTCATAGACCTGACAGGCACCACATGTATGTATCAGTAGAGTAGGCCTACTTCCTTATGTTGACCACCTCCATATGTTGACTAGTTTGTTACAGTTCCTTGGGTGGTCAACTTATAGAAGTTCTTTTGCGGTTAATAAAATATAACCAATTTTTCCACCTTTTTATTGTTGTCATATAAATCCACGGGCTGCATAATATATGTTTTATAACCTTGTAGAATATT
Source organism: Nycticebus coucang (assembly GCF_027406575.1). Lineage (NCBI taxonomy): Eukaryota > Metazoa > Chordata > Mammalia > Primates > Lorisidae > Nycticebus > Nycticebus coucang. The sequence continues at coordinate 81,689,616 of NC_069786.1, forward strand.
GCTTTCTTGAAACTATGTAAATTAAGTAGTTATATAATACTCAAAAAAGACGATTTTTATGTGTTTTAATATTATTTTAAAGTAATCAATTAAGTTATGTGAGTGATTTGATTTCAGGCATTCTGAAAAGCAGACAATTAGCTGCACTGCTATTTCCAGCAACGGTATTCAAAACAAAGTTAAATTTAATGTAAGCATAGTTGCTGTATTACAGTGCACATTTGTATCTCAAGTCCATTTCCCATTATCCACTTTATCTGATTAACTTGGAAGTGCTTTCTACTGAAATGTCACTGTGATAACTTTGTAATATTTGAAAAGTACCTGAAAGATTAGAAGGAACAAGGAACAACAAGACTTCTTCAAGCTAAAGGTCCTGATATACAGATTGATGAGAATGAATAGTCAACAAAAAGATACGTGAGTGACACCAGGGTAAAATATTTGCTTTGCTTTCATTGACTGAAGTCCACAATTACCAGGTAATAATTCCCATCAAAGCGTATACACACGTAAGAAAGCAAGGGCTTGGGCGGCGCCTGTGGCTCAGTGAGTAGGGCGCCAGCCCCATATGCTGAGGGTGGCGGGTTCAAACCCAGCCCCGGCCAAACTGCAACCAAAAAATAGCCGGGCGTTGTGGCGGGCGCCTGTAGTCCCAGCTGCTCGGGAGGCTGAGGCAAGAGAATCGCTTAAGCCCAAGAGTTGGAGGTTGCTGTGAGCCGTGTGACGCCACAGCACTCTACCGAGGGCAGTACAGCGAGACTCTGTCTCTACAAAAAAAAAAAAAAAAAAAAAAAGAAAGCAAGGGCTCAATGTGTTAACAGAAGGCAAAATGAACAGAACAGTATTAACATGAGCTAATGGATATCTGAATGTCACAGACAGACCAAGACATCTGTGTGATAGGAGATACTGAAAAGGAGTGGGGTGTAAACAGCTGGGGTTGGGGGGAGTGACGTTCAGAAGAAAAGCACACAGAATCATACCATAATGCACTCTTACAGATTCAAATATTGATGCAAAGAGATATAATAGTCCCAGCTACTTGGGAGACTGAAGCAAGAGAATCGCTTGAGCCCAAGAGTTTGAGGTTGTTGTGAGCTGTGACGCCACGGCTCTCTCCCGGGGCAACATAGTGAGACAGAGTCAGAATGTGGTTCTGCTTCTTTTTTCCTCTCCTCAGCTTCAATAGCAAAACAGTTCCAAAAGTAGAGCTGCGAAGTGGAATAGTGCATACAAGTAGAGGAAAAGTAGAGGACGGAAATAGAATTTATAAAATGGTAAAATTCTGGATTTAAGAGCATTGTAACTATAGATATACCTAAGGATATAAGAACATACATAGGTATTTATATAATTATATGGGGTATAATGTCCTATGTTTTTCTCCTTTATGTAACAAAAATCTTAATTTATTTTGTTTGCAATAATTTCAGCACTCTTATCAGATGTTCTCTTTAATGCCTCAGTCATATCCACTTGGAGCGTCATCGTTGTCCCTTGCTCTAGATAACATCCTGTACTCATCACTTTCTTGTAGGATGTGTGTGACTATTTTTCCTTGGTAACCTTTTATTGACTGCCAGAAATGTCTATTAGCTTGAACTTCTCTTCCTTTTATAGTTAGCTGCTCCTTTAAAACATAAGTCTGGCCAGATGTAACTGTAAGCAGGCAGATGGTTCTAGAGTAACTCTTTTTTGACAAGGAAGTGGCTTACTCTGAAACTGTGGCTTTACAGCCATCATGGCCTAAGGCATAACGAATGATTTGTGAACTTGTATTGATTACTTTTCAGGTTCATGAAGATTGAAATAATTGAACATAAATACTGACATTTAAGAAGAAAGTACCTGAGTTTCTATGTAAATTTTGTGCTTACTGGCACTGGGGATATGTAAATAAATATATATGTGTAGAAAGTTACATTTATGTGAAGGAATAAGATATCTTTGTTAATAACTACCTAGATTGTATAGTTATAAGAAAATTGAAATTATAAAATAATTTATTTTGCTACAAAATGAATGAAGCTTTACCTAATTTTACTGGAGCCTATGCTTACTGCCTGTAAACCCTACATCCAATGTATATATGAGGTCTGGATTTTTTTGAGATAATGTGGTGTATTGACATGCTGAAGAGTGTTAATGGATATATTACAGGACCTTTTCAAAGGTCAATACCAACTTATTTTTTACTTATCATTTGTTATCCTTTTTAAGGATTTATTGAATCAAGTCAGTATAATATGTAAGGCAATAATAAACATAGAGAGATGTCAATATGTTGTGATCTTTGAGGAAATGAAAATACAAATTGATTCATACTTATATAAAGGACGCAATAGGATAAAATTACTACTTTGAAAGTGAAATTGTAAGGTTCAGTAGATTCAAAGTTACTGAGAACTAGGCAGAGGGAGGAATGGAAAGTTATTGCTTGACGGTTGTAAAATTTCTGTTTTTGGTAGTGAGGAAGTTTTGGAAAAGGATAGGAGAGATGGTTGTAGAACACTGTAAATGTAATTAATGCCTTTAAATTGGATACTTAAAATGGTAAATTTTTTATTCTGCATAATAAAAAATATACCAACAGGCATACCAAACATGAAAAAAATATGAGCATATTATAAGCCCTTCTAAGTCACAGCATAAATCATATATATGTATGTATATATAAATATGTGTTTATGTATGATATATCTATATATTCATTATAATGGTAGAATGTATTATGTACCTTCTCTCTTCTTATTCTTCTCTGCTGATAATGCCAGGCAGGATTTATGAACAAACTTTATGTAACAGTGGACAAATCTCTCTCTTTCTTGCGCCAAAGTGCAGCAATATGCTTTAATACCTGGCATAAATAATTTATTATATTTTAAAGAATATGCTTAAAATTTTTACTAAAATGATTTAATATAAGTAAATACCCCTCTTTTCTTTAGTAATCCTAACTTTCAACAATCTTTTAATGGAAAATTAGGATTACTTTGTCATTCTTACCTATTTCAACATTTAACCCTTTCCAAGAATTTTATGCTGTAAATTTCCCAAAATAAATAATGCTTCAAAACCATTTTTTCTTTTTTGAGACAGTGTCTCAAGCTGTCACCCTTGGTAGAGTACCATGGCGTCACAGCTCTCAGCAACTTCCAAATCTTGGGCTTAAGCAATTCTCTTGCCTCAGCCTCCTAAGTAGCTGGGACTACAGGTGCCCACAACACCAAGCTATTGAAATTGAAAACTATTGTAATATTTAGTTGCCTAAGGATATAAAATTATATTTTCTCTCAGGAAAACCTCTGTTTTAATGAATAAAATGTGAAAAAGGAAATGAAATGAAATAAAGGAATATATTTTAAAAAAATTAAAAAGTAAAACGCACTTAGTGGTACTCTTACACCTATTTTTAAAAATCTCATCTTGAAGTATACTAAATATATGATTACTTCAAAAAAAGTTAACAGCAGATAAATGAATTAAAAACTGCAGAATAAGTCTAATACCACTGAAATATTTCTAAGTTGTTTGAAGTACTCGATGTTTTGTCCTTAATAACCAATACATTTGTAGAATTATGAAGATATAGGTCTCAATGTACATTACTTATAACATAAACAAATAATGTAATAAGCTTTTATAGCATGTGTACACACTGATAGATTACCAAGAACATGATTTTCAGTTAAGATTTTTCTGTTTCTGGGCGGCACCTGTGGCTCAGTTGGTAAGGCGCCGGCCCCATATACCGAGGGTGGCGGGTTCAAACCCGGCCCCGGCCAAACTGCAACCAAAAAATAGCCGGGCGTTGTGGCGGGCGCCTGTAGTCCCAGCTGCTCGGGAGGCTGAGGCAAGAGAATCGCTTAAGCCCAGGAGTTGGAGGTTGCTGTGAGCTGTGTGAGGCCACGGCACTCTACCGAGGGCCATAATGTGAGACTCTGTCTCTACAAAAAAAAAAAGAAAAAAGAACATGACATTCATTGGGTTCTGCATCATTTCATCAAGCTCTGAAATAATGAGTTATTTCATATTGTTCATTCTTCAAGTCCAAGCATCTCTTTTTCTTCATCTATGCTTGAGCTGTCTCAAATATTGGTAACTCAACTAAAATGTTCCAAATATAAGTTTCTGATGCACTTGAATCCTATATTATTCACTTTCAAGCAACATTGACTTAAAATTTCATACAATAAAGGAAAAAATAAACTTAACATGAATGATCTGGTGTTCAAGTTTTATATGTACAGTTTAATAATGAGGGAACTATTGGGAAGGCATTCTCTCTTTCATTATAGTTCAGAACTATCTATTAAATATGTACACTGTAACATATCTAGATTTGCCTAAAGAATTTAGTTAAATAATGCTTTCAGAAGTGTTTTCAAAAGTTCTTTATATAGATAGATTAATTTAAAAAGTCTGGTCTTAACATTAGCATCATGCTTCAAGACAATAAGATAGTACTTACAGAGGTAGATAATTTAATATTTACTATATCTGAATATGTGATATAATTACATTTCTTAAATATGATTTTTATAAACATGAAATCTTTAGCTTTTAATATACCATGCTGACATCTGAAGGTATGCCCTCCAACATTTCTTCCAGACAGAAGTTAGATATGTAGAAGAGGTTCCTTAAATTTTGTTGATTCTGTTTTTACTCTCGTATCCCATGTAGCCTTTGAATGTACCTGTCAATGCTGTAGCTATAAGTAAAACAGCATATAATGTATGGATAGACTAACCAGACAGCCATTAGATGGCATGATTTTCCTTTTTCTTAGAATTATATAGAGAAGTAAAATATCTTAGATAGTTATAGAATAATTTTAAATAAAAATAATTCATATCAATCCATTTCTAAAACATCTTTTAAGAATTATTAAATGTTGGGAAATGTATAGATATTCTCAATTAATAACACAAATTCTAAGAGGCATAAGATTCTACCAGCCATATTCTGTAAGGGGACCTTGATTAAAAATTAGTTTTCCCAATTGATGATAGTGCAATATTAGATCAAGAGAGTCTCAGCATTAAAAATACTAGCATGAATAAGCCAGGAACAAATGGTGGGGCAGGTATGTTATTGAACCCTGAATTTAACTTTCACTACACCATGCATTTTTCCAAAGACATTGAGGAAATCTTATCTAGGTAGTGTGATTATCTTCTAGTCATCCATCAAGTCATACATGCCTTGTATTCCACGCATTCTATAATAAATTCTATAAGGTGATGCATGGATTATCTTAAAAATTATTCTTTTTGAATACAAGTGAGTTGGCAACAATAGGTTATTATTAAGACAAAAGATTTACAACTACCTTTTGCTACAATATTTTAACCTGAAGAACAACTTCAAGCAAGGAAATTTCTAACACCAGCACAGACTACTACATGGAATTATTTTAAAATCATACCAGGGAAACAGCTTTTAACACGTCTTTACACCATTCATTGAATCTACAAATATTTACTGAATGTCGCCTTTGTAAAACAACAGGAGTAATCCTCCCTCATCTAATGTTCAGTGAAGTCACAGTGGTCAGTAATGTTTCCCCAAAAGTGGCCAAATCCTAAAAGAGAAAGAACTTCTCTTTGGAAACATGACTAATCCCACGGTAGGTGGTTTATAAAAATATCATTACTATATTTTCTTTTTTGTTTACTTATGTAACCATACATGTTACACCATATTTTGTAAACAAGTATTTAAAACAGATTCTTCCAAATCTTTGTTAGAAAAAATAATTTCTGGTAAAAGTTTCCTGTCTATTTAGTGTACCAAAACTTCCCCACAAAAGTTTGTTAAGTAACGGTTACATAGTTAATAAACCTTATAATTTAGTCATGTTTAGTAAGAATGATTATCAAATGAGATTATTTACCGAGGTCCTTACAATTCATCATTTGACACTTTACCGAAGCCACTTTTGTGTTTACACTTTGAAGTGATGGCCATGTTTTCCTTACAGCAGCTTTAACAAGTTTAGTATTTATAGATTTATATCTAATATTCTATATTGATAATTTTCCTAGTTTATTATAAAATTTTATATATATATAAAGTTTATTATATTTTCCTATTATATTATAAAGTTTATATAAAGATGCTTCTGGATGAAGAGATAGGCAAAGTTTTTGAAGGTTTTGTGTTGAGCAGTTGAAAAATGAAGTTGAAGACTGTAATTCTATTTGATTTCTGAAAACTCTAATCTTTCAAGTCCTCAGCATAAAACCTTCAGATACTTTGCCTGTCTCTCTGCATAAGTACTCCTTTGTTTACATTATATTAGTAAAAACTATCAATATGAGAATAAGTTAGTCCTCTACAGCAGTAGTCCTCAAATTTTTGGAACCAGGGACCTGTTTCATGGAAGACAATTTTGCTCTGGACCAGAGAGAGGGAGCTAGTTTTGGGATAATTCAAGCATCTCGTATTTATTGTTCACTTTATTTCTATTATTATTACATTGTAATATATAATGAAATTGTTATACAACTTATAATGCAGAATCAGGTTGTTTTCCTGCAACTAGATGGTTCCATCTCAGGGTTATGGAAGGCAGTGACACCCCAAGTGTGTTGCTTATTTCCTCAGCTCCACTTCACATCATCAGGCATTATTCTCATAAGGAGTGAGCAACCTAGATCCCTTACATGCCAGTTTACAGTAAGGTTCATGCTCCTGTGGGGATGTAATTCGATTGCTGACCTGACAGGGGGCAGAGCTCAGGTGGTGATGCCAGTGTTGGAGAGAGGCTATAAATAAAGATGCAGCTTCTGTTGGTTTCTGCTGCTGTTCATTTCCTGCTGTGTGGCTCCATCCATAACAGGCCACAGAACTGCGATGCCTGGTAGTTAGGGACCATAGCTTTACAGGATTTATGTCCCTTTGATTCTGAGTTAATGATATGTAATATAGAAGCATACATATTTTATATATGTATATTCTAAATGTTGATATTTTAGATATAGATGTAGATGATATTTACTTTTACATTTTTATTTGTGAAAACTCTGTATTGATACAAACTAGTTTACAAAAGTGAATCTGCAAATAAATGTATACATAATCAAACCTATAAACTGATATTTCTGCATTAATTAGCTAATGTTTCTAAAAACCAATTCCAGAATTCATATTTGGATATAATATTAATATAAATTTTCATTTTTAATATTGTTATACTATTTAGAAGTAGTGTTTATTTTAATTCTAAAAAGAGAAGACTATTTCCGATATGAATTAGTTATTTTATTTTGTATTGTATTCATTTATATTTTAGGTATGCCCTTTTTTCCTATAGATCTGTCCAAAAACTATATGAAAGCACAGTGATCTCTATAATCTTAGAAGTAGTAGTGGGATGAGCTAGAACAGAGCACAGAGAAATAATTTGTACTCTCCGATGAGAAGTATTTAGTGGTATTTTATATATGTACTTATTAGATAAGCTACAGGTATACTGATATATAAGTGAACTTTTTAGGGGTGGCAATTGAACTATATAGCCTACTCAAAGCTTGATATTTACTTTTGTCTCTGCTTAAAAAAACAATGGCATAGAATTTTATTTTTAGAGACAAAAGTAACAGTTGTCCAGTAATATGTGCCTTTGTAAACATTAACTGGTGTGAGTGTGTGCATGCGCATGGATGTGTGTATTTGTTTAAATCCAGGGCATAGCAGTTAATAGCAGGAATACTTCATACACACTGATTTAACACTTAATTTTTATTAGAAAAACCAAACTGTCTTATGTCATGGTGTGAATGTGTCTGCCCGTAGGACTAGCACCATGTGTTGAATTCATTACAGTCTTTCATAACATCCCAGGAGAGTTTATTCACAGATGTAGATTTCCTGCCAGCTACCCATAACTGTCTATTTGGCCTTCATTGTGAACACAAAGACATGAAATGATCCAGTGGAAATAATTCATCGCAGTGCATTAAAAATAATAAGCATTACTCCCAGTCAGTGATGCTGGAGGTTTATAGATTCTGACACTTGACTCTGGTTTTGTGGCAGCCCCCAGGAGTTATGTGTAATAGTCTATGTCTTTTCAATGTCTCACAGTGGATTCTGAGTTATTACAGCTTCAAAGAAAGCAGGAGGATGCTGGCACCAGAAATCTGTCTATTTTATTGATTTTCCCATAAGTGTATTTAATTATTCATTGAAGGATCCATTTAACAATCACATCTATTTTTAACCAATTAAATTCTTATTAAATATTTACAATTATCAGCCTAATAATATGTGCTATTTTATGGCATTTATTTAGTTTTTTATTATTAAATCATAGCTGTGTACATTAGTGCAATCAAGGGGTACAATGTGCTGGTTTCATATACAATCTGAAATATTCTCATCAAACTGTTCAACATAGCCTTCATGGCATTTTCTTAGTTATTGTAGATAGACATTTGTATTCTGCCTTTAGTAAGTTTCGCCTGTACCCATTCTAAGATGCACCATAGGTGTGGCCCCAGCCATTACCCTCCCTCCACCCTAACCTCTCCCCACCCTAACCTCCCCCCAGAACTAGGACTCTAGACTATCATGAATATAAAGATCTAAAGTTAGTATGCTTTTAGACAAATGAAAAACTATATATAGCTACCAATCACTTTATATAGAATGTATAGAATGAATGGTTTAATTATTGAGATAATGGTACTTACAAAACTGTATGCCTTTTGACAGCCATATAATATTAATAAATGAAAATAGTTTAATCAATGTTTCCCCATAGCAGTAGGAACCCTCAGCTGTAATGTTACAAGTCTTAAAAGAAGTGTGATCATTTAAAATTAAAGGAAGAGGTGTAAATATAATTCACTGTGAAGTTAGAACACATGTATTTATGCTAATCTGCCAAACAAGTTTACTAAAATTAGGATTTTTATTTCTTCATATTATTATATTCTTTTTTGTTGCTAGAAGCAAATCTAAGTTAAAATAATTTGTTGGAGTAGGGCTTTCTCAATTATTAATACCTTTTTATAAGGGTCACAGAATTTATGGGTTGGAGAGCTTTTAAAAACATATGTTGTATAACCCTCTTGTATTAATAGGTAAATAAATGTTCAGAATGGCTTATCTAAGGTCACCAAGTGTTAATAACATGAGAGCAAGTTTTCATACCATTTGCCTTGGAGTTCAAAATTGTTTCTGCTTATATTGTATTTATAACCCCAGACTCATAATTTATCTTTTTGTTATATTGCACTTCACATACTACTTTCTCAGTCACCCCATTTCTGACTAAGTATTTACATACGCTAGGGTAAGTTATCCCAGCTCCTGTTATTATTTGTATTCCCAGGAGAAAAATTCAATGTTTATTGCTTAATGTTGACTTCCAGGGGTGTTATGTCTGTCATATATTTAAATTTAAATCTACATTAAAAAAATAACAGTTCCACACTATTCCAAGCATTCTTTTTTTAATTTCTTTTTAAAACCAGCATGTAGCTGCTGCTTCTCTATTGATAAATTTTCTGTACCTTTATATCTTTCCATACACCTTCTCAGATAAGCAACACGTAATGTCAGCTTGATGTCAATGATTATTAGTATAAAAACTAATAAAACAAAAAAAATCTCATTAATATTCAATGACTACAAGGACAAAAATCAACTAACCTGATCTCTATTGAAGTTCCAGAAGTAATGTGTCTTCCATACATTGTAAATCATAGGAAAATGTCAATGTAATGTGGGGACCATCACAGAAATTTTTTCACAAATCCTATTCTCTGTGTCTATGGGAAACTTATTTTAGTGGCTTCATTTTTACTATTATAACTTATTTTTTGTATTTTACTTGTATTTTTTTATATATGCCTCTACTTTGGCTTTGTAACATAAAGATAGATATGTATTTCTTTTTTATATGAATTGATCAGAATATATGTTTGTTTATATAGTCATTTAGTTTTGAACCAGTTTAAAAAATCTAACAATGGCTGGTATTATTTAAGTTTGTGCTTCCTAGGAACAGAACTTGAAATAAAAATTCAATTATATATAATATCCTGAAGAACCGCTCTCAGAAATAGGATCACTAGATTTAGCAAATAAAAACATGGTATTCCGACTGAAATTTGAATTTCAGATAAACAGTGAAAATTTATTTGAAATATTTTAATCATACTTTTCCTAAAATACACATTCCTTTTTTGAAATTCAGATTGATCTCAGAATCCTATATTTTATTTGGCGACCATATTCTATAGAGAGCAAGTGAAGGAAAGATAAAGCAGGAGAAGGCGCTAAGCAAAGGTGTCATTTGGTGGGATTTATCTGCTTGATTCTGTGGGGAGCTCTGTTTCGGTAGGAATATGAATTTCACTCTGCAGGTGCTCCACTGTGGGGCTGTTCTTTTATACAACTATGGCTCCATCATTGGCTGGAGGCTTTGAAGGGCTGTGTGTGGTTGTTGGAAAAATAACCTCCTGTGTGGTTAACTCCCTCAGCAGAGGGTGGTTCTCCAGAAAAGATAGTCGTTTCATGAGGTTAGTTAGCAATAATCACATTAAATACAGACACGTGTATGTGTTGATGCATACAGACCTACACGGCTACCTGTCTATATTGGAATAGAAATATCTCTTTCCAAGCATATAGAGATATAGATGATCATGAAAACAAAGTAATGACTTCTTCTTGTAACCAGCTTCCAGGGCATCTCATGATCAGAATATGGATTTAGAGTTGTTCCTGATTTTTTTGGTGTCATCTCTTTCTCGTTTAGGGTTTTTATATTTTTTACTAATAATTGCATCCTCTGCTTACTATTCTTTCAAAAGTAGACTATATCATTTGTTCCATACAGTGAGATGACAAATTATATATTCCCAATGTTTATATTTTATATAACATTGTTTAGTTATAAAATATGTATAGTTTTTATACACATGGTATTATGTATGACTATCCCATGTAATCAACTACATTAGCATATTTATTGGGTTTTAATATTACTTTTGATGATTTCGAGATCAAAATCATCTCAAGTTTTGAGATTTCACCTCAGTACTTCCATCCTGGTGATAATTTCAGATATACTGCTGCTCTTGGAACAATATGATACATACCTGGGTTTCCAATGCCAGCTGACATATTACTGGTCGGAGGACAAATAATTGATATCTAAGGAGATTAAAAACGAGGTCAAAGAATATCTTCTAACAAAGGCAAGACTGAGTTAAGAAAACCAAAAGAGGAAGACCAATTGAATTATATGTAAGAGACAAAAGGAATTTCAAATTATGGGAAAAAAAGGTAACAGCATCTAATTCATGTTAGAACTGAAGTCTGGTATATAGCTGAAGTCTGGTAAATAGTAAAGACAAGGTGCTGGGGTTAGGGTAAGTTAGAAGTAAATGAAAAAGATACTGGCTGATTATTGTGAAGTTCAAAAACGTCTGTGACTTGCTTATGGATTCCTAGTGTCTATAATGTTGTGCTAAAGAGCCAGAAGTTCTGGGGGTATCACTTTACCCATGTACAAATTTTTATAAAATGCTTACTACTTCAGGAAATGCAATATTACTCAGTTTACTTCTCACTGAAATATTTTTATGTAATTCATACAAATCAATCAACCAGTCTTTTAAATAGTTTGACAATATAGTTTTATTATAAATTAACATATGATTCTTCATGGACATTTGAAATATGAGGGTATGCAGGAAAAACATTGACCCTTACATAGTCACTCCAGAACAGCAATGAACCCTTTTCATCCCCTCTTCCTGTACTCTTGTTGTGCATATTTTTGCAGGATTGTAATTATATCAATGGCTTATATGAAATAAAATATGCTGATTAAGCTAATCTGTTCTTCCTGATTATAGTTAAATATTTGCTTGTTGCAAGTAAGTTAAAAAATGTGGGCACAGTGTACTGAAAAAAAATCATCCACAACCCTTCGATCTAAAAATCACAACTATTGATATTTGGGGGTTTTAGATGGTTTCATTTTTATTCACCATTAAAAAATCAAGAATCCCAGTAATTCAAGATAAACACCATTGATGTAAAATAGTACTAATATTTACTGTGAAAAATAATCTTCCTAATCTCTGAGTGTGGAGGGACTTCACTAAATTGAATGTATCGAATAAGTCCCAACAGTTTAAAAGCTTTAGCTATTATTATTGTAAGATATATAATTAATAGCACTTAATATTGATTTAAGAGGTCATCAACAAATCAAGAGAATCTGTGAGATATGTGAAGGGAATAATGGAGCTTAAGAAATCATTTTCTGTTACATAAAGTCTTGAAGAAAAGCAATTGAGTCAGGCACTGCATTTCTAGCTTTTGTTTCTGGGTCACAGAATCTGTCTGAGACAATTACAAAATCCAAATGAATGGCTGAGTTTGATATCCCAGGTGATTAGGGAACAACAACCACTTATATTAAATTCTATAAAATCAGAATATATTGCTAATCCAATAATTTTATTTAACCTGCTAATGTATAAATCTAATTACAGAGAATAATATATTAAATCAGCCACAGGAGATTGCACTCATGAAGAAGCTAATGAGAGATGTTAGAAAGATTGAAAAAGCACCAGAATAGATACAGTAATTCACAGAATTAAAACTTATCAAAACTGAATGTTTAGCTGTTCTTCTAAAATTAAATAATGTGAGAAATTATCACCATAAAATGACTTAAACACACATAAAAAACATCATCAAGCATGCATTGCGCTTTACAATATTGGAAAAGTTAGTTTTCCATTTGATTTATAGAAGCAAAAATTGAAAAGCTAGAAGAGGACTTTAAAATCATCTAGTTCAGTGGCATTTAAACTGTCCTCGGTGAAGTGCAAAGGTTTCACAAAGGAGACATCAGAATATGATGCTAATATTTACTGATGGGTTTGAATCATTTTCTCCCACTTGAACGAAGCATATTTACTTTATATCTCATATATATTGCACTTTTGCATGGAATTTTTTTTTTGAAAATAATTGAAAAGTTTTAACTGTCTTAAAAGAAAGTAAAGAATTCAGATTTAATTTGAGCCTATTCAGTATCATATGTGAGGAATTAGAGATTTTCTCTAGTGAAGTAAACACAGTGGTTATTTTTAAACCAAGAGTAGGACCTAAGTCTTCTAAAAGAGGTAGGATAATATTCTTCCCGTGACACCATAATGTACAACATGTTTACAGTCTAGTTTGGTACACAGAGAACATAAACAGGTCAACCATTATAGAAGATTGATATTCTCAAAGATTTTTAAGTTGAATTTTAATCCTCAAATTCATGTTTTAGGTAGCAAAATTTTATAAACTTTGATAACTTCCATACAGCTAAAAAAAGTTAATCATTTTACTAAAATAACAAGTTTACCACTACTACCATTTAAATCATACAATATCTCAGTATTATAAAAATAAAGGTTCTAATCACCTGAGTCAGCTAATTCTGACTGAAACTTTGTGTTTTCATTTGCCTTTAAAAGAATGTGTAAATGAACTTTAATATCATTTTACCATTTATTATTTTTGATGCTATGTACTGAATATGGCAGGGAACCTCCATTTAAACTGGTTTAGTCAACAAGGACATTTGTTACCATAAAATAGAAATTGCAGAGATGAGGCAGACTATGGCTGGTTGATTTAATAGTTCAAAGATGATCTCTGCATCTCTCAATCTGCTACTTTCAGGTTTAACTATATTCTTGGCTGGTAATAAGGTATCTCAAGAAATTCTATGCAATGGTGTCCATAGGTAGAGGTGCAATACACCTCTTCATGACTTTTCTATAAAAAATAAAAATATTTTAAAGCAATCCAGCTAACTTGCTGTCACGGAGGATGGGTTAAAGTCGGCTTACTCGTATATTCGTGTACCAGTCAGGGATAATGAAGATTAATGAAACAGCCATTCCCATTCTTAGGACTTGGTTTGGGTTCATTTTACCTTAAAATTTACCTTAAAAAGCATGTCATGTGGTGATAGACACCTGAATAAAACTGTGATTCTATAACTAAAAAGAGAGGGGTGATTAATGTTGATCAGGCAAATGCCCTAACCTTTGTGTGCTCACTACTCAAAGCTGACAATATATGGATATATTTTTAACCAGCAATGATGAATGATAATGAGATCAGACAAAGTAAAATTAATCTGAATCCAAATGGAGTTCCCAGATAGCACATGAAGTATCTTTCTCAAGCCTTCTTTAACCATTTAAACCTTTGAAATAATTAGCTTAATAATAATAACAGATTTGCATAGGTAAAACTAATCTGAAAGCTTTCAATGAGGTAAATAAGTAGACATCATCATGATTAATGATGCATTGATTAGAGATAAAATTAAATATTGAATCCAGGTAACCAAATGACCTCAAGAAATTTGGCACAGTAAATGACCAAAATTGTTGCCAAAATGCATACCTTTTCTGTCAATATGGGCTTGAAGCTTTGAGCCAGCTTTCATATTCACAGTATGTGAGTAGTGCCAGTAGGGAGTACTATGTTGGGAGTGACTTGTTAGGATAACCAAAGCTGTAGTCCTGAAAGTCAGGCTAATGTTGCCATGATTATCATATAAAACAATTACAAAGCAGAGATCAGGAATGCAATTAAAACATAAAATAGACAATTATAAATAATGGTAGACAACATTTATTAACTCCTTATCATGTGGTGCCAAGCAATAGTCTAAGTGAATTAAAGATTTGCAACAAACATAAAAGGTAGGTGCTGTTATTAATATCATCAATTATAGATGAGTAAACTAGCACATAGAATAGGAAACATCTAAAATCATGCAGTCAGTATGCAGTGGAACTGGTAATCCCACACAAACAATATGGCATCAGAGTTCATGTACTCTTAAAAACCACGCTGTACCTTAGCTCTAAGAGCTATAAAAGAAAGTAGAAATATGTATTTTTAATATAAAGAAGTGGCTTCATTACACAAAGAAAAAGATTTAAGAAAATATTTTGCAAATACAGAATCATTTCATTATTCAAGAAGATATAAAATGAATTTATATACAGTATTTTACTATGTTATTTAAATAGTGATTTTTAAAATCTGTTTGTCGTAGAGAATGTGCTTATTTATATTACTACATGAACTCTCTTGAAACTATCCATTTCCATACTGCACAGTACAGAATATTTTAAAGTATTTGGTGTAATTTAACAATCTGGTGTAATTGTAAGCTTAATTTAAATCTGGCCATTTTTGTCTCCTAAAACTATTGTCACTAATTTTTGTTGTATAATATGTCCAATTGGCCTAATGAAAACAACATGTGTTTTTTTAGTGAATATACGTATGACTAAATGAATAAATACATTTAACTTAATCAATTGGTAGGACATACTTCTGTCAGAACCACAGGTTTTCATGGTGTCTATCGATAAATATTTTCTATATATTAACTGCTTTTCAGCACACTTAGCTCACATAAGGCTATTGTATTCTAAGACTCAAGGAGGCTGTATCAGAGTCAAGTAATAAGATTCATATAAAGCTCATTTTAAAGGGATGAAAGTTAAAAATAAATGATTGTTAGTAGAATAATAAAAACAATATTTGTATATGGGCTGAAATCATAAAAGGAAGGTTTATGAAATGACATCAGAGCAGCAATAATCTTCATCCTGCAAATCCACTGGAGGGCAACTTTCAGTGACAGAAAGAATCTGAAGACAACAAATTCTGGAAAACAAAATCAATAAAAAGAACAAACTGGTAAAAACTGCCACTAAGAATGTATTGTGTGTGTGTGGCAGCGGGGACAGGGCAATTCTCACTTGACATGAAAAATTTTGAAATAAGTCAAAATTGCATTAGCAAAGAACCTGTAAAAATTCTAAACAGTATATGAATTATGTGTATGTAATTTAGAAAGGACCTTCCTTTCCTGTTAAGATGAAAGAGTGAAAAAGAAATAGAATATTTTGATCCATATATATGCTGTGTAGTGATCAAATTAGGAAAATAAGCATAACCATTACTTCAGATTTTTCTTATTTATTTGTAGTGAGCACATTAAAAATCCTCCTTAATAGCTATTTTTAAATATACAACACATCATTAACTATAGTCACCCTGCTGTGCAAAAGAACATCACATTACATTGCACCCTATAAATATATATGATTATTAGGTATCAGTTAAAATTAAAAGGTTTTAAGTTTTTAAAAAAAGAGAGGTAATAATTGTTCAGTATTTGCCTTTTTATAATTGCATATTTTTTAATATAAAATGGTGATTAACTCCTTCTAAAATCACTAATTTTGGAGTGAATTGAATAACAACATTCATGAAAGTAACCTTACAACAGGATATAGGCAAAGATATAAAATGTTTTTAGGTCATGATGTTAGGGTATAACTAGAAAGATGTTGTATATAAGAAAATATAGAAAGGCGATGAAGCTTTTCCCAATCTGATGAAATTAGTTTTACGTTTTTCTCATTAATAAAACTTTTCCAAAATAGATTGAACATGTCTTTTTCTTCAAATTATGTTTTAGTCCTTTTATATTGTTGCCTGAAATCATGGGTAAAGGGAAAATTTACATACAGTTTGATTCAAATGAGACAAGCCTGCCGGTACTGTCATTCATTTTCTTATGCCTTAGGGACCTTTTATAGAAAGGAAAAACAAAGGCTTTGTGCCATTGGATTGCTAGGATAATCAAATAGTCATTAACAGCTTGATTTTCTTATAAATAAGGTTCGTTTGTTTTTCTGACTTAATATTATACGAATATAAAGGTAAATGAAATGTTATAAATTCATAGGACAGTCTCCCTGGGAAAATGCTATTAGTACGGAATTGCTAACCACGAACAAATTACTGCAATTAGAGTTACCTGAGTGAGATTGTAAGGCCTAAAGTGATTGTAACTCACTAAAGTTATATGATCCAACAATCTGTGTTCCTTGCATTAATATCAAGACTCTTTGAGTGCATAAGGCGAGATACTTAATGATTATTCATCTGATAAAGTACTTCAGAGTTTAGATTCTTGTAAATCTGGAGTAATTATAGGTCTGTTGGGAGATTTATCTGCATTTCTATCTTAAAGTAAGAGCTGCAAGAAAAATTACTCTTTATAAGGTAGCTGCAGAATAAAAATAAAAAACAACCTATACTTGTTTTTTTAAAGAACACTATCTTTCACTGCTAATTTTGCATAAGAATTAAAAGTCAATGTACACTAATTTTTTTTTTTAGAAACAGAGTCTCCCTTTTTTGTCCTCGGTAGAGTGCTCTGGTGTCACAGCTCACAGCAACCTCCAGTTCTTGGGTTTAGGCCAGGTGTCCTCAAACTGCGGCTAGCGGGCCACATGAAGCGGTGTGAATTGTATTTGTTCCCATTTTGTTTTTTATTTCAAAATAAGATATGTGCAGTGTGCATAGGAATTTGTTCATAGTTTTTTTTTTTAAACTATAGTCTGGCCCTCCAACGGTCTGAGGGACAGTGAATTGGCCCCCTGTTTAAAAAGTTTGAGGATACCTGGCTTAGGCAATTCTCTTGCCTCAGCCTCCTGAGTAGCTGGGAATACAGGCACCTGCCACAACACCCAGCTATTTTTTGTTGCAGTTTGGCCAGGTTTGAACCTGCCACCGTCAGTACATATATAGGGCCGGTGCCCTACCCACTGAGCCACAGGCACCGCCTGGTATGCACTAATTGTATACATTAAGTGTAGTCGATAATTGCATAGGCCGGTGTGGTGGCTTACATCTGTAATCCTAGCTCTCTGGGAGACCGAGATGGGTAGATCGCTTGAGCTCAGGAGGTCAAGACCAGCCTCAGCAAGAGTGAGACCCCATCTCTAAAAATAGCCAGGCGTTGTGGTGGGCACCTGTAGTCTCAGCTACTTGGGAGGCTGAGGCAAGAGGATCACTTGAGCCTAACAGTTTGAGATTGCTGTGAGCTATGATGCCATAGCACTCTACCAGGGGCAAGAAAGTGAGACTCTGTCTCAAAAAATAATAATAATTGCATAGGCCTTTAATTCACAACAGTCCCCCTCAGTAGTCTTTGTCAAGATTTGATTTAATGAAACAATGGAAAATGTTTAAAATTTTTTGTACATCATAAAGTGTAAATTAATAATATAAATTTATATGCAAGACATTGAGGTTGTTCAAAAGAACAAATCAAAGTACTTCAACTTATGATACTTCAGGATCCAATGAGGACAGAAGGACGGGAGAGCTCTGTAAGATTCATATAATGGCCTCTCTTGCACACGTATACTCTCTTCCTTTTTTTTTCTCATATATATTATATATGTACACATAGTACTACATATAAAACCCATGTTAGCTAAATGCTCAAAATAAAACTTGTCCTGAATGGAAGAAAAATAACAAATAATGCATATTTAGAAATACCTGACTGAAAAATATTTTAAATCATATTTTTTTATAATGTTTTTTCTTCTCTGATGTTACTTAGTAGCTTCTCAAATCTATGTCTTTGGAACTGTCTTTTCAAATTTGAATTAACTTGGACAGAGGCTTAGGAATCTTTCATCAAATTTTTCAGGAATCATTTTACGTATGGTAGTATTAAAATCATAGATTATCTTCAGAGAAAAACAGTGATCGAAAACAATATGGTAAATTTTAAGAAGAGTAAATATAATGTCCAGTATTTTTCTTTATGACTATAGTCACCACAAAGTTAATGTAATAAAAAGCATAATGTATTGGATTTTTTTCCCATGAAGGAACATTATCAAAATTTATTGAAGGCAAATTAAATAATGAATTCCACTAAATCTAATACTGTCTACAGGTGAGGCAAACACATACATATATGAGGTACAATTGTGCCCTTAATTATTCGCTAGTTTGTTTGAGCATTATAAACAGATAATTCTGATACAGTATACTGCACCCATGATTGTGATATGAGGGTTTTTAATGAAAAGGCACACTGAACCCCAATTTGCGGGAAATGCTTGCTGGAAGTGATGACAGACTGTTTTTTAATGTTGCTTCCGTAAGGTATAAGGAAGAGACAAATGGGAGTGTAGGTTGGGGCAGTAGGCTGGTCGTTAATCATCAGAGTCCCAGTGTGCATGCTAAGGTTTCAACCTTTGCCTTCTGAGTGATAAGAACAGCCAGGATGATACTTATATGCTGGGGAATGCCAAGCAAACAGTTTAGAAAAATCCTTTTGGAAACAGGGTGGAGAGGGCACTGGATTACTAAGGAAACATGTTAAAGGATTATGTATGTATGTTAAAGGATTAAAAGCAAGCCTTTCAACTCCAGGATATTAAATATTGTATTCTCTCATATATCTGTGTTGTGATATCACTTTTATTCATACGAGAAAATGAACCCTGCCACTTCGGCTTCAAACCTTAAGAACTAAACCAGTGCCTTTCAAACTATGTTTTTAGCAGTTCTTTCTAAGTGCTGCAGAGCCCACTTCAAGGAACAAGGAAGAGGCCGAGGCACCAGCCCTTTGAGTCCTTCACAAAGTATTTTTAACCGGATTAAATATAACTGGGAGTCCATGGACTACCACACTGTGTTTCTGTTCCAACCCTGAAGGGAGTTTGAGCAACACTGTGATATGTTTACACACTTAGGAAATCTGTGTTGTTTCTAAGATGTGCAGGCTCTCATTTCGTTTAAATTTATAATCTGATCGTAATAAGAAAATTCAATAAATTTTCTGATAGGTTTTTATTTACCACGATTAGTTCCATTGTTACATTTATGTTCCATGTATACATATAAATATAATATGAATAATATATACATAAATATATACATAGTATATATTTAGATTAAATATAAATCCATAATATATTTTTAGATGTTAGTGGATAATGTAAATATATACATTTTGATATATATCGATAATGTTAATAATTACATAGGTAATATAATGACATATACATAAATGTATTCATACATGCTTATTTACATGTATATGTATATTGATGTAACATACACATTTATTTTTATACATATAAAATATATAAAAACTCTTTATAATGTATATATTTTTTAATTCAAAATCACGTGGCAACAGTAGGTATTATACCCCTCTCTATTATTCCCTTACTCCAGCAAATGGATACTGCCATATAAAGGGAAATATTGGATGACTATATAATTGACTATATAATTGACTTTTTATAAGATGTATCTTTTATTGATAACGGTTCTCAGCTAGATACTGTACAATTTCTTAGACAGCTTCTGAAAAAGGTAATGTTTGG
Source organism: Nycticebus coucang (assembly GCF_027406575.1). Taxonomy (NCBI): domain Eukaryota; kingdom Metazoa; phylum Chordata; class Mammalia; order Primates; family Lorisidae; genus Nycticebus; species Nycticebus coucang. The sequence continues at coordinate 81,709,901 of NC_069786.1, forward strand.
GATGTTTAATGATGGGGGTTTACTCCAAGCATTTAGTGGGAAAAGCTGAATCTGAGAAACATCCTGCAGTGCTCATGAAAGTCTCAGATCACAAAGAATTGTCCCACTCAAATTGTCCATAACATTAAGAAACACTGGTGGTTAGGTTTGAGCTGAAAGGGCTGTAACAACATTTGCAAGTAGTATGTATGATGGAAGGGTGTGCATTTCATATTTTAGCTCTTTAGACACCCATCTGTTGGCACTGCATTTCTCAAACTTAAATGTTCAGTTTCTAACAGTGAATCTGAATCTCCTTGTAGTTTCTCCAGTTCGGCCACTTTAAAGCTCTCATTTTCACTGTGGGTTTCTTCTCTGTTCCCAACGTCCTTCTTTTCTTCCATGTTTATGAGCAGTTACTGACCAGAACAGTAACTACTTCATTGAAATTTTCATTTCATAATTGATCTCATTCATAATAAAGATACCATCCTAATTAGCAAAAAATTTAATGTTACTTTGCCTCATAGCCATGTTCATATGTTAAAAAATACCCCGTATACCACGCTCAATAGGAAAATCAGAGAAGCAGGAGTTTACAGTTGAGTCCAAGTTGTTTGGCACTTATTAAGGACTGATATTTACATATATTAATTAATTACCATATGTATATCTATGTATATGTATAGATATATACTTTTAAAGTAATTTTATTAAATTGACAATTTTGCCACCTCCCATTTTTCTAGCCAATTTTATAAATAGATTAACTGCTCAGTAAACATTGTTTGAATCTCTGGGTTTCTAAAAAAAAATTCTATGCATATCTCATATAAAGCATATCAGAATATCCTGTCTGGTTTCTTTTTCTTTTCATAGCTGCTCTCATTTTGTTATGAAAAATTAGATTGCCACACAACTATTACAAATTAACAGGAGGGTTTCTGCTTCTTTTTCTTACATCTTCATGAATAATTTGCTACATAAATACGTTTAATAGGAATATTCTTCTATTTTCAATGGAAGCTGAGTGTTACACATGAAGCTACCTGATATGATTGGAATCTCTTAAAGTCTGTAAACCCCATTCACAAACACTCTGGTTATGGTTAAAAATCACTGGAATTATATTATCTTTACATAAGACACTTGTTTGCAAAGAGGAGCTGTATGTTTTGAATGAATGGTGCAGTGCAGAGTTATATGGAGGTTCATTTAGCTAATGAAAGGAAATTCCAAATTTAAAATAATGTACATGTAATATACAGAATAATATTTGAAGATAAATCTATTGAATCTAAATAAAGGTAGATGCCCAGTATGGTAAATATTAGAAGCATGTGCATCTTTCAAAGCCATAAAATTTAGTATAAAATTCTATTTCAAAGAGAAGTCTTCACTATAAGGACCTGAAAGAGTTGTACCTGACTAAACCTTTTAATATATTCAAGATAAGATGTATAGCTAATAACTGAATCTACAATAATTATTGGGATTTAGAGGAGAGGGAGAACACTTCCAGATTGAGTTTCAGGAAAACGTTTTAAAAGAAGGGTATGAGGATACATAAGATTTCCCAATGGGCAATGGAGAATAAGGACATCAAGGGAGTGAATTAGTATGAAGTGTGTTAAAAAGATGCTCAAAATGATAGTTTAGGTTAAGTTTGTGTAGAGGAGTAGTTAAAAGAGAATTAGAAAAGTAGAGTTCATAGTTTGTGAAATCTCTTGAATTAAAGAGTCATAAGGTTTATACTTCTGAAAATAAAATATTTTGAAGAAAGAATGAAAAGCTCAAAGCAAATACCTTAGCCTGGGTCTCTAAATACACAGACCCTGAGGATAAGCTTATACGCTATTATTTTCTTAGTGAGTGAATCTCAAAGAACAAAAGTGAGGGGCAAGGCATTGAAGCTGGGAAGGAGAGAAAGCCTGAAATCAGCGTCAGCGGTTACTTCTAAATTCATCTCATTGCTCATACTTTGAGAGGGTGCTCTAGCAATCCATACAAACTCTGTCTGGATTGCTGCCTCAAGAGAAAGGAGAAAGTAAGAGAAATTTAACCAGTTCTCAAAACGCATTGGTTAAACATTCACTCCGTGAGTTGCTAATACTCCCACTTTTCTGGATTGTAAATTGACCAAGTAACTGAAGTCAGTATCAGGTTGCAGCTGTTTGAGGCTGATCAGAAGCTAAGCTGGAGCTGGAAGAGGTGATGCCTACATATTAAAAAATGTGTAGGAGATTTCTGATACAGTGATGTTTCAGAAAAACTATTTCCACAGCATAATTGAGAAAAGGATATTAAAAATGGGGAACTCAGAAAATTTTTTTAAGTAGCTCAGGTGAACATGACAAAGAATTATATTGACTTAGTTGTATTTGGAATGGGAAGGAAAGAATGACTGTGAAGGGTACAAGGGAAAGAAACTGTCAGGGCCTAGCAAGTGACTGGATATGGGAAGATAAAATGGAATCAAATATGATATCGCCTCATTTGAGCATAGTTTGAATAGTGATGCTGTAACCTTTAAGGAAATTATTTTTGTTGATGGTATTTGTTTTTTCTGAGTAAATGTCAAGGCTAAATATCTTAGAATTTTGAATTCACAATGTGTTGATTTCGATAATGATGATATTATAACCATGCATATAGAAAGCGTAACTAAACCAATAGTACAGAGTATACTCTCATTTTTGCATTTAGTAAATGTCTTTTCTCCTTTCTTTCTCAGAGTACAGCTATAGTTATAACTATAATTCCCATTTGTGAAGTGACCCAAGGGTCAGGGGATGACTTTTCTCCAAAAGCATGGCATATTATTTCTCTTTCCCAGAAGGTTGTGGTTGTGCTACATAATAAGATTATTCCAGAGATTTACATAGAATATTTTATACAAAAACAACTATTCCCCACTCAAAATTGCTGTGCATTTTGGCACATCACTATTACGTGTTTTGATGTGGTGGACAATTTGGTTCAGGGAATTTAAAACCAAAAACAAACAAACAAAAATAGTGGCTATCATTACATGACAGTTTTAACTGAGCAATAAACTGATAACTGACATAACCTTCATCTCTGCCACTGTGGCCTATTTTTATTAGCCCATGGTGCGAAAACACGGGTGGCACGGGAAGAGAGGCTGACTGGTACCCACAGAACAGGTTATCTTATCCACTTTATCATTAATATATTCCTACGCTAAGGTCATCCTTTATTAAGGACTCACGTGGGGAAAAGATATCTTCAAGGTTTTTGCCATGCATAGAGGTCTATCCACATACCTTTTCCCAAGACTTCCTTATCACCAGTTTTTCAACCATGCAACTTCCAGTCTCCTAAACCATTGGATGCAGCCGGATTAGGAGATAATCACAAATCCAGCCCTTTCTCCTTCCAAGCAAAATGAACACCATTGTTCAAGGATGTCTGAGAAATAAGCTGAGGTGCTGCAGCTGTCCGCTTTCAGGTGGTGCGTGCATGCTATGTGGCGCCATCTCTAAAGCAGGCCAAGTCTCATCTCCTCTGTCAACTTATTTTTGGGAACTCCCCGTGAGGCCCTGGAGAGGAAAGGCAGTATAGGAGAAGAACAGACTGTGGGTTCTGGAGCCATTTTTTCATAAAACCCACTTGTTTGTCATGGCCTGCCCACGTCAGTCATGTATACACCATTATCATTTTATGATGCTGCTGTTCAACTTTATAGCATAGGGGTCAGATAACTGGGCGTCTGGCTTTAATGACATGAGTGTGACTGTCAGTTGTCTGGCCTAACATTTTTCCGAGAATTCAAGGAGGCTACAGATTATCATCCCCTAACTTTTGTAAAACCTGACTCCAGGACAGCTATGTTTTAGGACTATATATTGAAATATGTGTCTGGAATCATTTTGTACATATTCTGTAATCACATTCAGAGGATCTAGTATTCATAATATGCCATTGTATGTGTGTAATACATCATGTATCTACATTTTGGAACTTCCGTAAGAAATGTACCCCAGGCTGCTATACATTTTCACTTTCCTCTACAAAATAGAACTAGAACTACATTATACCTTGACATCGAATCAGGCAGAGTTTATACATGCATTTCAATAGTTTGGTAAACCATTTCAGTCTACCAAAAGTCATTGCATGCCACCTCTTATATAAAAGTTACTTACCTGAAATACCAGATTCGTTAACTTCGTAGCGATGAACAGATTCAAGGTTACTAATTATCTACTGCTTTAAAATCTATACTGCCTCATTAAACTGACTTAACAAAACCAAATATGGTATGGAACCATGGAGCTGAAATTATTTTACGATATTCTAGGATGGAGGATTTCTTGCCTTATCCCAAAGACTTCTGTCTAGATACTTTTAATATGTGTACATGGGGAAGTTTTAATAAAATATATGTGAATACATAATCTCATGAACTATATAGAAAATGTATAGCTCTATAAATACATAGACCATGCATAAGTAATCTTTGTCCATTTGGTAAAAGGCCTCATGGGATTTTAACATGTAACCACCTCAGGCTTTCTTCCTGCTTTAAATATCTTGAGAATCTCCTACTTAACTCAGAATGACATTCAACCCACTCAGGAACTCACATACTTATACTACCAACTACCATCGGCTTCCTACTCCAATCCTGCGCCCCCTCTTCTCACTACCTGTGAGCCCTCCCATGGCAGCTCTCTTCAAGCATCACTAAGTTCTTTCCTCATACTATGTCGTCTGCCCACTTGGAACTTTCCTAGCCTTTTAATCTAATCCCTTTGCACCCAGTTTCTGTTATTCATTCATTCTACATTCTTGAGGAATTTGTCACTGCAGGAAATTACCCTGTTAGTATTGTTGCTGTGGCCTAAGTCCATTAAGAAACTTTGTATCGCCTTTGAGGTACAGCCCATTCTTCCCCTTGATCTGGGATTTGGCCTTGGAGTGTTAGTGCCTACTTCACTCTCTGAACTCAAGAAACTCACCTCAAGAAACAAGTTCTCTGAGAATTTTCTTTTACCTTCACAAATGAACCAAGGCACACGGATAGGAGTTACACAGGAAGTTATGCCGAGAAGGGACTTGCATTGCATTCATATATTACATTCATTATGGGAAAGTTAGTGAATTGAAAATACATGAATTTGGTAAGTCTTATTTCTATGAATATTTTTTTCTGTGTTTCCCCAGTTATTTTGAAGATAAGCCTGAAATGAAGGACATTTAAGAAGGTTGACATCTTTTTTTTGAGACAGAGTCTCACTTTGTCACCCTCAGTAGGGTGCCGGAGCGTCACCATTCACAGCAACCTCAAACACCTGGGTTTAAGCAATTCTTTCACTTCAGCGTCCCAAGTAGCTGGGACTACAAGAGCCTGTCACAATGCGCAGCTATTTTAGAGATGAGGTCTCGCTCTGGCTCAGGCTGGGCTCTAAACCTGTGAGCTCAGGCAATCCACCCACCTCGGCCTCCCAAGTGTTGGGATTACAGGTGTGAGCCACCGCACCTGGCCTGAGGTTGACATCTTTTGAATATAAGAAAGACTTTGTATATTTAAGATAATATTAGTATAATTTGCACAGAAGTGTATCATTCACTGTAACCTAAGTATTTTTTTAATATGATGCTTTCTGCCAAAAATAATTATTTTGATAGATAAGAAGTTAAAATAGATGTTTTTTAAAGGTGGCTCCTCAAAACTGAAAAGTTTGTGTTAATGAAGTAAACTTTAAAAAAAGTTTGACTTGAAATACAAATTTTATTGTGTATAACTGTCCTTTTTTAGGTTTCTTTTTTTGTGATATTACATATTTTAATAATAGGAAGATGTATTTTTACTGTTAGAGCCTACACTAAAGCACCCAAATCCATTTATAAGCATACATTACAGAAATTATTCATTTCTTTTATATTAATGCACTTAATTTCTTTTATGTAAATATGCAGTTTTTACATTGCATTGTGGGCTTCACACTAGGGGTTCAAATAGTATTTATTACAGGAAAAGACACATTTTTGTCTCCTTTATATTCGCCACTCCATCTTTTTCTAAATAAAAAGGAAAAATCCCTATGTTTACCTCCAAAATGTCCTTTTAAAAAAATAATATTTATTGATATATAATTAACATATAACAAACTGTACATAAACACTTATACAATTGCATAGGTTTTGAGATACCAATACATGAGTGACATTATCATCGTAATCACAATAATGAACATACCCACCACTATCAAAGCTGCCTCATGACTCTTTACAATCACTTTTTTTCCTACTGGTTTCAGTATCAAATTCTTAGGAATGATTCACTTTCGATTTTGCTGTTGAATTATTTGCCCTTTCCAGAAGTACAAAGGATAATACTTTATAATTACCATCTTTATAATGATAATCTTTATAAATTTCACTGTCTTTCCTGTTTTTACTGTGGTGAAAGCATTTGACATGCTATCTAGTCCATTAACATACCTTTAAGTGTACAATGTAACATTGTGAAATATTAACTACAATGTCGTATAGCACATGTTAGAATTTGCTCATCTGGAGAAACTGATACATATTCTTTTTTTGTCTTTTTTTTTTTAAATTGTTTGGCATTCATTGAGGGTACAAAGATTTTTAGCTTACACTGATTGCCGTTGTTAGGTAAAGTCCCTCTTGTAATTGTGTCCCGCCCCCAAGAGGTGTGCCATACACTGTAACCCCACATTCCCCTCCCGCCTCCCCCACCCAAATCCCTCATTCCTTTATGCCCTCCCCTTGTATTATATCATCTATTGCCTTCATATTAGAATTAAGTACATTGGATTCCTGCTTCTCCATTCTTGTGATGCTTGACTAAGAAGAATGTGTTCCACCTCCATCCAGATTAATACAAATGATGCAAAGTCTCCATCTTTCTTAGTGGCTGAATAGTATTCCATGGTATACATATACCACATCTTGTTAATCCATTCCTGGGTTGGTGAGCATTTAAGTTGGTTCCACTTTTTCTCAATTGTAAATTGAGCTACAATAAACAGTCTAGTGCAAATATCCTTATGATAAAAGGATTTTTTTTTCTTCTGGGTAGATGCCTAGTAATGGGATTGCAGGATCAAATGAGAAGTTTAATTTGAGTTCTTTAAGGATTCTCCATCCTCTTCAAAAAATGTTGTATTAGTTTGCAGTCCCACCAGCAGTGTAAAAGTGTTCCCTTCTCTCCACATCCACACCAGCATCCGCAGCCTTGAGACTGTGATATGGGCTATTCTCACAGGGGTTGAGTGATATCTCAGGATGGTTTTGATTTGCATTTCTCTGATAATCAGGGATTATGAGCATTTTTCTCAAACATTTGTTAGCCATTCTTCTGTCTTCGTCAGAGAAGGTTCTGTTCATAGCTCTTCCCCAGAGGTAGATGGGATTGTTTACTCTTTTTCTGTTGATTCATTTGAGTTCTCTGTTACCAACCTTTTGTCAGACTGATACCCTGTAAATATCTTTTTCCATTTTGAAGGTGTTCTTTTTGCTTTAGTTGTTATGTTCTTAGCTGTGCAGAAGCTTTTCAGCTTAATTGAGACCCATTTGTCGATATTTGTTGTTATACTTTTCTTTGTTGGAGGTTTTTGGTTACAGATTCAATCTTCTTATTCATTATTGGTTTGCTCAAAGTTTAAATTTCTTCATGATTCAGTTTTAGTAGGTTGTATATTCCTAGAAATTTATGTATTATTTACATATAATAGTTCCTAGTATTCTCTTACGATTCTTTTATTTATGTGGCATCATTTGTAATATCTCCTCTTTCAAATCTGATTTTATTTTGAGTGTTTGTTGTTCTTAGTTAGGCTAGGTAAGTGGATTTTTCTTTTTTTTTTTTTTTTTTTTAGTTTTCACTGGTGGATGATGCTCCACTCTTGATTTTCCCCTGAGGGCAATGCTGACCTTACCTGAGTAAAGTGAAGGAACTCTTTTTATACATTTTAATGTGTCTGTTCTCGGTGTCATGCTCATTAGAATCCAAGGACTTACACTTCCCAATCCACCATTTTGCTGTTGTCACTTTGTTGAAAATGGTCTTTTTAGGCTCTGAGGTAGTGTGTTCTTTGCCTGAAGTTGTAATACTTTTCAATTTTCTACCTTTTTGATTGGGACCATGATGGCTGTTTTCTCCATAAGCGAGCTGTGTTGTTTTGGGAGTCAAGTCGGGGCAAACTGATTCTCCAAACTCTTCATTGACTTTATGTGCATCTAGTTCTCTCGATTATAAATCCTATTTGCTCAATAGAGCAATATCGAATTATTATCTGCAACTGAGGCTTAATAAAAATATTAAATTCATAATTTAAATCCCATAATTCTGTAGGAATTTAGAGAAAACATTTAAAAAATGTCTTTTTCATGAATGATAGTAGGTGGTATAGGGCACCTTAATCTTATTTATCTACATAGTCATAATCAGAGCTCATATTTTATCCTCTAGATCATAAGCTCCTAGAAATAGTAACTATGTGCCATCCACCATTTTATACCTATCAATATGTAATTCTGTCATATTGGATCATATTTTGAAATGACATAAAATACATGTTGTGTTACAAAAATATTACTAAAAGTACTGGGCCACGGAAGTGTCAGTCATTCTTTTGTTTCTTAGTAATATCTTTATTAACTGCATAAGCTAAGAATAAACTATTAAATGCTGTCTTTTACAGTGTTATTATTCTTTTTCTATTTATATAAAATATATACAAGTTAATAAAAATTACCCTTAATGCAAAAAAGAAAATGATGCTTCTTTTCAGCTGGAAATTAAATTCCCATTTGGTTCATTGCATATTCAGGCTAATACCAAGGGGGGATTAATAAAGTCATTTTGAAACATTTTAGTACTATTCGTATGTTTAGTAAAGGATAAGCAAAATAATTAGATTTTGTTTAGAAACATCGGTGTAGAGATTAAATGAGTTAGATCTTTAACAGTTTATAGTAAATCCTGCACTGTATTTTAATGTTTTAACTTTAAGCACCTTTGATTAACTAGAATTACTTGTACACTATAGTATGGTTAATTGTTAAATCATGTTGGAAAGGGATTTATCTGCTATGAATGGGTGGGTGCCTAATGTGAATTAAAATATAAAAGTCATCCAGTAAAACTCAGATGCCTTTCTCCTATGTCACTTACTTTTCATTTTACTCCCTCTGACAATGCAAAATCAGCAGAAACCGATTCACGCACTGTTGCCTTGAAGCCAGCATGTAAATGTCTCTATTTTAATGTTTATATATTATTAAATATGCATTACTATTTATATATCTTAGCCATAACTAAGTTTTATTATTGTTACTATATTTCTTTTTATTCTCTATATTAGAATACATTTAAATTTGTTTAGTAAAAAGCTGGCATTGCCTCTGTTTTCAAAGATAACTGTACAGCTTATGAGCTATTTGAAGACTGAGAGGGTACATTTAATTAACAACCCCTTGAAAAATGACAAAGCACTCTTAGAATGGCGAATGTGAAGAGCAGGCTTATGACTGCAGTATTAAAAATGAGCACTGAAAGGCCCATTCAACTTTTACGATAAAATAATTGAGGTAAAATATTCTCTTACTGAGAGGATAAACCAAGGATGGACAAACAATATGGGGAAAGGAAATTTGGCATTACTTGCTTTCATTTGTGCATTTTTCCTACCAAAGTAGTAAATATTGAAGGATGAGTCTCCGAAGAGGTCAGAATTGGTAAAAATGTTTCCTCACAGGCTATACAAGGCTGATAGCCAGACTAAGAACCTATTAAATACCCAATGTCCCTTAAGAGTAAGCCAAGAAAAACCTTGGATACATCTTAGCAAAATTGCGAATGTTTTCAGAATGCAAATTTCTAGGCGCCAAGATTTAAAATAGCTTGAGAACTCTAATGCTAATGCTTCTGCATGATTGGCTATTCTGGACCTGTAGAGTGAGGTAGACTGAAGAACACCGTGTTATGGGGTAATGCAGACTTAAGTGACACAGAATAACCACAGGAATACCCATGATGTTAAGTGGAGTTAAAGTGTTCACCTCTGAGAATATACATGCCCAAATTTGCACTTAAATTTTGTAGTTTTTTACCCTTCTTATACAACAAATAAATGATGTAAGAGCAATGTTTCTTAAAAGACAGTGGTTCTATCATGTCCTTAAATATTTCTGTAATTTCATCAATGTAAGTATTTTGGTAAATACTTAATTTTATCTATAAAATATACTTTGCATATCTATTGGATTTGGGCTGATCAGTAATCAGAATACTTTTACATTCTTAGTTCTTCACTGAATTTGCTTTACCTCACATAGGTTTTGGCACATAATAGAGGATGAAAGGATACATATTTAATGAATGAATAAATTTAAGCAGATGCTCAAACATTGTTTCATGCCAGCAGAACTAATGTAACATTTTGGGGAATGAATAAATCAAAATTTCATGATTCCTGTCAGTTTTGAAACTTGTAAATAGGTAATTGTGGGGCGGTGCCTGTGGCTCAGTTGGTAAGGTGCCAGCCCCATATACCGAGGGTGCTGGGTTCAACCCCAGCCCCGGCCAAACTGCAACCAAAAAATAGCCAGGCATTGTGGCGGGCACCTGTAGTCCCAGCTACTCGGGAGGCTGAGGCAAGAGAATCGCTTAAGCCCAGGAGTTGGAGGTTGCTGTGAGCTGTGTGAGGCCACAGCACTCTACTGAGGGTCATAAAAGTGAGACTCTGTCTGTACAAAAAAAAAAATAATAAAAATAGGTAATTGTGTTTAATTTAAATTAATTTACTTGAAAGAAATAGCAGAAAGAATTGTGTAATGTTTAGTAAACAGATATGTAATTATTTAGAAATGCAAAGAAATATTAGCATTTAACTGAAGATTATAAACATAATCTTATCCTTGTTCATGATTATTAATATTTGGAAGTACTTCCTTAAATCAGTACTTTTTCCTTCTGTAATGGTTTTTTAATTTTATCTTACATTATGTTTTAACCAGCTAATATTTTAATACATGTAAGTCATTTTATAGTATTTTTAGTAGTGCAATAATATCTATCTATCGAATGTAATGGTTACACAATTCTTCATGATTTATGGATCACTAAAATCATTAAAGTTAAAATCAGAAAAAATGGCTCATAATATAAAAATTCTACAATGTAGTGTGGGTTAGAATAATTTATCTTCCAGTAACTTCTAATGGTCCTAGTTTGCCCATTATTTCTAGCTTGTAGCAGTGAATAAAAAGCAAAATAAAGTAAGAATTTTGGTTGTGTGTAAGAATGTCATACTGTTTTCAAACAGATAATTTATTGAATATGCACATGGCATGAAGATTGGAGACATTAACTTTTAGTTATCCACATTTTGAGATTAAAGTGCTAACCCAGTAGAAGCTGGTTTAAGAAGAGTTGTAGTTGGTCTTTGTGTGTGCATCTATGTGTGTGCACAGCATGTGGACATAGGAGTGTAACTTGTGCGAAAAGAAATCATAATTATAAATCGTTATTAAATATAAGGTGTGGTCCTTTGTACTTTATACTTGTTATAAACTTTATACTCCCCCTTCGTATTCTTCTGCCCACAGTATGAAGACTCGGGAGGCATCTATGTGGAAACTCTTCAAACTCCTCTAAAATCAGAACATAATAAATCCCAAACACTATAGGCATCCCGTCCTGGCAAGCTGTCAGTTATAAAGACATATAAGTTATTAGACATCAAAAAATAATTTAAATAACTGTTTACTGACATTTATTGAAAAAATAGCAAAATGGCAAAAGGGAATTTCATTCATATACTACTTTGTCTTGAAATGAGATATTTGCATGTTTCTCTCTCAAGGTGTTTCTTGTGCAGCAGCTACCTTGAAAATTTCATTCGTTTTCAAATTTCCCCAAATTTCTTTGAAGTAGTTTTAATGTTGTTATCCTTTTCCTTATTCTCTTTCTTTTAGAAATTTGTTGTTGTTATTGCTGTTTTTACCAGTAACCCTGTCCTAACTTTTCAGAGTAAGTAAGTCAAGGTCTTTTCAGGGCATGTCAATGCTTTATATCACCCAGTTTTCACATTTTTCATAGTAAATAACCAGGCCTCAATTTTGCAAATCTACAATTCTTCATAGAGAATATGAGGTGAGAGTGAAGAAATATGCCACTAATTCACACAAGTAAGATTCTCTTTTGCTGCCACACGTCACAGGAACTGTTGAAAACAAACTACCACATTACATGTAAATTGACAAATGAAGTCATGACCTCATTCATTAGTGTACTCCTAATTATATATTTTTATTTTTTTATCTTTTTATATTGATAAATAATATTTATATATATGTGTGGGGTACGTGTAATATTTCATCACATGCACAGAATGTCTGGTGATCAAGTCAGGGTATTTAGGGTATCAGTCACCCCAAGTTCTGTGTTTATCATTTCTTTGTTTTAGGAACAAATATATCAAGACCTTTTTTCTAGCTACTTTGAAATACATGTGCACGCATACATGATAAACCCACAGCAAACATTATATTGAACAGAAAAGTTGAAAGCCTTACCTCTTAGAACTGGAATAAGATAAGGTTGCCCACTTCCACTATTCCTGTTCTACATTGTACTGGAAGTCCTAGTGAGAACAGTCAGGCAAGAGAAAGAAATGAGAGTTATCCAAATTGGCAAAGAGAAAGTCAAATTTTTACTCTTTCCATATAATATATCTAGAAAAACCTTAAAGCTTCCACCAAAAACAAGAGCAACAACAACACAAAACATCCTCTTTGATATGGTAAAAATTTCAGTGAAGTTGCAGGCTAAAAAAATTAACATACAAAAACCAGTAGCATTTCTGTATACCAATAAAGAACTAGCTGAGAAATAAATCAAGAAAACAATCCCATTTATAATAGCTACAAAAATAATTCTAGCAATGAATTTAACCAAAGATGTGAAAGACATATTAAAAATGTCTATAAAACTCTGATAAAAGAAATTGAAGAGGACACAAATACAAGGACCAAAAGAATCCTAAAATTCATAAGGAACCAAAAGAAAGCCGGATTAGCCAACGCTATCATGAGCAAAAGGAACAAAGTGGGAGGCATCACTACTTGACTTCAAAATATGTTCCAAGGCAAATAGTATAGTATTCTTATAAAAAACAGACACATGTTTTTATAAACATACACCAAATATCCCTTATTATTATTATTATTGCTTAATATTTTGATACAACAATTGTCTGATTTCTTTTCCTAATGTATTTGTTTATTCATTCTTTACGAGGTTGTTTCTAGTCCTTATCTTAAATATTGTTATTGTTATTAAATTTTAAGCCTCTTTAATTTTGTGAAGGCAAAAAATTCATGTATATGTTACAAAAAAAAGACACATGGATCAACAAAAGAGAATAGAGAACCCCAAATATGAACAGCCATTGGATTTCTTTTTTTCTGAGAGCAGATCTTACTCTGTCACCCAGGATAGAATTCAGTAGCACAATTGCAGATCACTGCAGCTTTTAATGACTGAGTTTAACCAATTCTCTTCCCTCAGCTCCCAAAGTAGTTGGGACTACAAGTCTATACCACCACAAGAGGCTATTTTTTTTACATTTTAGTTTATATTGATTTTTATTTTTTGAGGAGATAGTGTCTCACTAGTTGCTTAGGCTAGTCTCAAACTACTGACCTCAGCAATATCTCCTGCCTCAGCCTTCAGAAGTGCTAAGATTACAGACATGAGCCACCATGTCCAGCTCTAGCTAATTATTGACAAAGTTGCCAAAAACATACAATGGGGAAATATACACCCTCTTCAATAAATGGTGTTAGAACATTTGGATATGTAAAAAAATTAAGCTGGATATCTTTACCTTACCACATATAAAAATCAACACAAGATGGGTTAAAGGCTTAAACATAAGTTTTTAAACAAAAAACTCCTAGACAAAAATACGGGGGAAATATTTCAAGACATGGGTGTAGGCAAAGGTTTTATGGCTAAGCCTCCAAAACATAGGCAAAAAACTAAAAGAATGGACAAATGGGTCTATATTAAACTAAAAAGCTTCTGCACCGCAAAACAAACAGTCAAGAGAGTGAAGAGACAACCTATTGAATGGCAGAAAATATTTTCAAATTATTCATCTGCTTAAGAATGAATATCCTGAATACATGAGGAAATTAAAAGAGTAAAACAACAAATAATCTCATTAAAAAGTGGGCAAAGGATATGAATAGACATATCTAACCAAAGGACATACAAATGGCCAATAGGTATATGAAAAAAATCCTCAATATTACTAGTTATCAGAGAAATGCAAATCAAATACACAATAAGAGATCATTTTACTCCAGTTAGCATGGCTATTATTAAAAAGAGAGAAAAATATAATAGATGATGACAAGGATGGGGAGAAAAGGGAAGTCTTATACATTGTTGGTGGAAATGTAAATTAGCACAACCATTATGGAAAACAGTATGAAAATGTCTTAAAAAACTAAAAATAGATCTACCATACGACTCAGCAATCCATTACTGGGTACTTATACAAAAAAAAAAAAGGATCCTAGTATATCAAAAGATAGCTGCCCCCCTAACATTCATAGCAACACTGTTTGCAATAGAAAAGATGTGGAAGCAACCTAGGGTGTCTATCAGTGGATGAATGGATAAAAAAATGTGGTAAATATGCACATGCAATATTATTCAGGCATCAAAAAGAATAAAATTGTGTCGTTTGCAGCAACATGGATGGACCTGAAGGTCATTATGACAAGTGAAATAAGCCAAGGACACAAAGACAAATATTAGGTGTTTTTACTTTTATGTGGAAGATAAAAATGTTGATCTCATGGAGGTAGAGAATAGAATGATAGATACCAGAGGATGGGAGTGTACGTGTGGGGGCAGGGAGGAGAGAAAGAGAGGATGATTAACGGGTACAAACGTATGGTTAGGTAGATGAAGTTCCAGTGTTGAACAGCAGAGTGGGGTAACTATGGTTAACAAAAATGCATAAAATATATATATATGTGTATGTATATCTTTAAAATATATTTTGAGAAACTAGAATGATTTTTGTAGCAAAAATGAAGGTTATTCTAGATATTGAAATATGTCTACTCTGGTCCATGATGCCTACTTGTGTTTCTGAGAAAAAAGTAAAACATTCATGAATCAGTTTGATGTAAAAAAATGCTTGTGTAAACTAAAACCAGGTTCCCTACTGCTGCTCCAGTCATTTTATGCTTCAGTAATCTGTTTTGTTCCTACATTTGCAGCAAATAATTTAACCATGGGATAGTAACTAACACTTAAAACAATGTTAAGGAACCATTAGAGAAGTTTAAATGCTCTTATGCTGTGTCTAAAATGGCTGAGAAAGTAAATGCACATGGAAATTTTTATCTGAAAATTTATGTTTTTAGAATTTTAAGTTAAACTTGGTTATTTAGAAAATGTGAATGCATAATGAAATCTGCTGTAAATGTTTCTGAAACTGAAATTTATTCTGAAGTTCTACATCTATAATTAAACACAATGAATCTAATATACAGTTATAATTATTTCAGTTAAGTTCCTGGCTACCTTCAGACAGCTTAAAGAGTCAGAGTGTTGTGCTCCATATGGATGCATGAATTTCTTAAATGGATGTTCGGAAAGTCAAATGATGCCACTGAAATATGTTCAACAAAGGCAATGATCAATTTTGGTTTGTATATCTATTAACCTTGGTGTTACAAATGACTGTATACCAGAATTAAGGTCTAATTCGCCTTTATCTTTTCTGGGTGGGCTCATCAATTTAACACTGAAATGATATTCTGCAAAAAGAATCCTCTCTAAAACAATTCCAGCAGAGTGTGAAACTCTGGCATTGATGAAGATCATAGAACAGTTTTTAAATTGCTTTATGTTAACAGTATTTACCCTACAGGAAAGTTTAGGCTTCATTTACAGTGTGCAACCATCGAAAACAGTGGTACTTTGCTTAAGCTATTAAAGTAATCATCCAATTTAAGAACATATTACTGTGAAGACACCATCTGGCATAATACAGAATCTGGAGGGCAGGCTTAGTTTTACTATGAATTTTTACAGACAATAGAAAATAACATGGATAATCTGTTAAATAACCTGTACAATATGAAAAACTACCAAAAATCCATGAGGTAAAGTAGGTACATAAGCACATTATACAATATTTCTTCTTTATTTAATAAAAACTCATTCTAAAACCTGTGTTTAAATCAATGATACACGTAAGTATAAAAAGGTTTACCATATAGCAATTGTAGAATACTGGAATCACTGATACACAGAACATGCTCAGCAACAGCTCACGTATTTCATTCTAAATAAGATAAATAGTTATTTTATGGCTCAATATTAGCATAAGGTGATTTTCAAGATGTTTAATTTAAAAAAAAACAAGTGAAGAAATCAAAGCAGGTATGTTTGTATTAAAATCTGATTTTATTTTATAGTCTATATCAGAGGAATTATTTTAGAACATAATATAGCTAGAAATATTGAGTAATTGTCTTGCATGGATGTCAGTCTTGTTATTTGTAGGCATATCTTTTAACCAATATATATTAGTATTTTGATCTAAAATTGTAAAGACACAGATCTACTTTAATGTGATCTACTTTAACTTTAAGTAAGCTGTTTATTTCAAATGCGTCGTGGCTTATTGCCTTCAGCCTACACGTTGCTCTCTTACATCCATATTTTAATCACTATAAAAACAGCAACTGTTCTCCATATGGCAAAGCAGCAATATTTAATAATGCCTAGCAAAACTGCAATGTTTATGAGAATATATTGGTCACTAGGTTGATCTAGGTGACCCGTAATACCAATAATCTAGGTGTTGGGGTTTTCTATATTCAAGAAAGTATTTTTATTCTGTTCAAATACTTGTTAATGATAAATAGGTTAGAAAGATAGACGATAGATGGATCAAAAATTTTTCTTGTTCTTCAAAACATTTAGCTGACATACTGACTTTTAAATGAACATAAATCATTGTATGACATTAGAAATTAATAAAAATCCTTACATAGCATGGGCTCTGTGAAATTAAACAATTAAACATATGCCATAAACATACTTTTGGCAGTTGTTATATATACCTTATAATTTTTTTTGTTTCTTTTTCTTTTTAATTTTTTTTTTTGTTAAGAGCAATTTTATTGTTTCACTGGTGCAAAAAGAAAATCACGATAATTGTGATGCATTTCCCTCTAAATTTACAATAATGAATGGTATACATAAATTATATAATCTTTTTCATTTAAAATTTTTTTCTCCTCATTAAAATCTCTTAACACTTCTGTGATTTTAATTTTTGCTAAACTATATAACAGGTAATGGCCATTATAATCTTGCCTCAAGCAGCTTGTTGTAAAAGAAAACATATAATAAAATGTTGTGCATATTTCTTAAAAGATAGAAGAAGAAATGTTTTGAATTAACATAACAGGAAGTACCGTACACAGGATATGTGTGTTTCATGCTCTATGTGCATTTATTTGCATTGTAAGTGGAGAGGAAATGACAGTTGCTGTTATTTGTTTATAAATATGCCTTTGAAATCATGATATTTCCCTTAGAAAGCAGAAAGGGCATCATAGATGTGATGAGATTACATAATAATGAAGTCAGGCAAAAAGTCAGAGTTTCTCAATACAGGAATTCATGGAAGCAAGAGAAAGCTTAGAAGGATGTGCATAATATAAAATCACTGAAAAACAAGTCAGAAAAGATACTCCTGATGTTAATATATTTAATGAATAATAGTCACCCAGCAAACTCTTGAAAAACACATACTTTGTGCTGATTTCTGATTCTAAAAATATAAATACGAAGTACTTACTTGTCTAAAAGAGTCTACCATCCAGCTATAAAGGAGAATGTGTGAATGTATTACAATGCAATTTGTGCAACATTGGAAATGTGTGCCTAGTCTGGAGACAATGCAGATAAACAGGTATGGAAGGACAGAAGTTTGTCAGATGGGTAAGAGCTGGTTCTATATGCAAGAATAACAATATTTGAAAAAGTTTAGTTAAATATATGAAATAATGCAATGGGTTTAAGGCACTAGATTGAAGCCTAAATTATAAGTATATTTAAAAGTATATTTTTAAAAAGTATATATTTTTATTTATTTATTTATTTATTTTTATTAAATCATAGCTTTGTACAAAAGTAGGGTGGTGCCTGTGGCTCAAAAGAGTAGGGTACCAGCCCCATGTGCCAGAGGTGGAGGGTTCAAACCCAGCCCCAACCAAAACTGGAAAAAAAAAAAAAAAGTATATTTAAAGTAATGTAAAACAGTCAGGTTTCCCTTTTATGTGGAGTATAGAGTTATTCCCAAAGACATTTAGCATTTTTTTTTTTTTTTTTGGAATTAAAACCTTCACTACTAAACACAGAAATAGCACACAGCGATTAGCTACTAGAACACAATCTACATTTTGATTCTAGCTTTGTTTGTTAAAAATAGGATGACCTTTGGAAATGGCTTAGCTGTCTAAATTCATTTTTCTCTGTTATAAAATGAGAACAAAAGTATTTACATGTAAATGTACTGTAAGTATACATAAAGAGTGCTATTGAAGTACGTTAAGAGCTGACAATTGTTACAATATCACTGTTATGGTTGTGAAGAACAAAATGAAATCATAATTCTAGTTTTGCAAGCATCATTATCTTGTCTATTTAATAAAACTTAAAAATACCGTGCTTATCATTGTGTGTATAACATTTTATTATATAAAATGGTTATAAATCTAATGACTCTTACATTAATTTGAGTTAACTTCTCATACTTCAATAATAATCTTCCACTGCCCAACTTTTTAAATTGCATTTTTGAGACTTTTTATTTTGAAATATTTATAGACTCAGAAAAGTTGCAAATATAGTACAAAGAAGTCCTGTATACCTTTTGCCCAGTTTACCCTATTGATTATATCTTCTGTAACCATAATATAATATTAAAATTAGAAAATGATCAAGATATAGTGTGTGTGTAGTTGTATGTCATTTTACCATGAGTAGATTTATGAAATCACCCCCTGCAATCAAGTTACAGCTTTGTTCCATCACTAAATTTGATTCCTAATGTTACCCCTTTATAATCATACCTCCCCCCATCATTTTTAATCCCTGGTAACTAGTAATTTGTTTTTGATGTCTGTAATTTGTTATTTTAAGAATGTTTTTAAAATGAAATCATATAGTCTGTGGCCTTTAGAGTTAGCCTTTTTTTCCGCTGGGCATAATGTTCCTGAGATCTGTCTTTGAGTTGTTTGCATGTATTAATAGATGACATCTTTCTGTTGGTGAGTAGGATTCCACGGTGTGGATACACTGCAGTTTGCTTAACCACTGTCTACTGGAGGGCATTTGTTTGCTTCCATTTGGGGCTGTTGCAAATGAAATTGCTCTGAATAATAATGTGCTTTTTTGTATGTAAATATTTTCTTTGGATAAAAACCCGAAAGTGCAATTGCTGGAGCATATAGTATGTGTATTTTTAAATTTTAAGAATCTGTCCAACGATGTCCCACACTGTACCATTTTACAATCCCACCAATAATATATGAGAGTTTCTACACATCCTGGTCAATATTTGACATTGTCCATATTGTTTATTTTATTTTAGCTGTTTGAATAGATACTTGAGATACTTTATTGTGGTCTTAAGGTATTTTATTTCAAAAGTTTATTTTCATAGAAATATGTTTCTAAATAAGAAAAAACTTTTTTAAAAATATTGAGTTGTAATTTAGAAAAAGAGATAGTTCTGGTATTATCAGATAACTGAAGAAATAGGGAGAAAAAAAGATCTATTTCCAGTTAGAAAGGGCTAAACCTAGACTTTTAGATTAGAATTAAGTAACTTTTTACATTCCCATAAGAAAATAAATAATTTCATTAATGCATTTTGAATATGTTAATGACTTAAAAAAAATTGTGGCTCAACGGAGTAGAGCGCCAGCCCCATATGCCAGACGTGACGGGTTCAAACCCAGCCCCGGCCAAAAACTGCAAAAAAAAATTGAACTAGCCAGTAATGTTATCTGTACTAAAATCTTATTTTTTATCCACATTCCTGCTATTCTACTCCCAGTATTTAAATTTAAAAAGTGCATACTTTTGTAAAAATATATACATATACCTTTGAGAGAATGTTTTGCTTCCTGGGAAAGTATACACCTGGTAACAGTTTTGAATACTAAGGAGCTAGTTCCTTATTTTCTAAACTTGGAAAAAAAAAGCAAAGCACTAAAAGAACAATTTTTTTAGTGTGAAATATGTTAATATAACATAATAGCAGCAAAATTTAAAAGTAAGTTCTCTAGCATTACTAACATTGAGGAATTATGTGAAGCTGGAAATCATTTCTTTGGTAATTTAACAAAAGTAAATCTTATCTGTAACTGAAATAACACAGAAATCATAACATTTCCTTTGCATTTTCTTAAAAGGAACATTTTTTTTTTCAGAACATATGTTAGCATTTCATTTAGGGTCATATTAAAAATGCCCTGGCATTTCTGTCTGTCTGAATAGAATTTCACTCCCTCACACATCTTTAGCATTATAAAATATCGCATTAACCTTTCTAACAGAGCTTAGCATGACACAGAAGGTGTACTTTTTCCAGGAGAATGTATTATTCATTCAGTAAATGGTAGAAGCAATATTAAAGAATTGTCTGAGTACTAAAATTTAATCAAAGCAATTAAAGTCAAAGATGTTAATGTATTGGCTAGACATAGCAGAGTCATTAAATATTGTTGTTCCCATTTTTTCAGGAATAAATAGACTCCTAGTTCAAGTACTCATCTGCAATTTTATTATGTCTCATTATTTTTCTGCTAAATCATGATGCCTAATTCACTCCACGTACTTATGTATTTTTAACTTTATATATTTTTCTATGTGTGCATATTAGATAAATCATTTCTAACTATTTTAATACTACTTTGCAGATCTACCAAGATAATATGCCAGAGAAAGTATTTTAAACAAAAATAGAAATTATCTTATTTTCATGAAATCAATAATTTCAGAACAAACTTTGCATGAAATGCTTTATAATTTTATAGTGGGCACTTTAATGTCAATTTTTTTTTTTTTTACATAATTATAGTGAAGTTAATCAAGTGCCCAAAGGGCAATTGGTGGATAGTATGTTATGGCCATTTTTAAATCTTAAGAATCTGCCCAACTAGTTTCTGGAATATTTGTACCATTTTACAAACCCACTAGTAATATGTGAGAGTTTCTCCACATCATTGTCAGTACTTATTTATAGTCAAATACAATGATAGAAGTTACTTGTTTGCATGAGTCAGCATCCTTTTTAGAGACTTTATATTCAAAATCTCATTTCATATTTGTTATTACAGTCATTATTGGTATTTTTGCAAGTGAAATTCAGAGAATGATTTCCCCAAGAACACTCATCTGCTAACTGACAAACACAATCTCTGAGTTGAGAATTTATTAAAAGATCATTGAGTTTACCCACCATGGACAACCTGGTGCAGAGAAAGGAAGCAACCAGTGCAAAGTGGTCAGAATGCCTACACCTAAAAATATGAGGGATAGGTAAAGCTTACGAACAGTTCTCAAATAAAATACTGAAGAGTTTAAAAAATGAAGAAAATCAAGGAAATATTAGAATGTGTTGCCCTTTATGGAAAAGTAAGACGTAAAATCACCAGAAATATAAGTAATTAACTCAAGAAACTTGTTTGAATGTTTAATATGACCAGGCATTTTAGTGTACAAGTATTAATAAATTGCAGTGGAGGGTATACACAAAAATTAAAGTTGATTCTTCACTGTCAGCTATGCCATGTCTAGGGTATACAAATGCTTGGGTTACATGAATTGCTTTTGTACAGTTTAAATTAAACTTACAAGTGTATCTCCCAGACAGTGTGTGCTGTACACATTAGGTGTAAATATACCCCCCTTCTCCCTGGCTCCCTCCCACCTGCTTGCTTTCATTGAGTTTTACTACCAAATGTGCACATGGGGATTGACTGATTAGTTCCAACTTAATGGTGAGTACACGTGGTGTTTGTTTACAATTCTTGCAAATCTTGACTCAGAATAACGGTCTCCAGTTCCATCCATGTTGTTACAAAAGGTATTAGTTCCCCATTTATTTTATGGCTGATTAGTACTCCATGGTATACATAAACCACTTTTTATTAATCTACTCATATATTGATGGGCACTTGAGTTGACAGTTACGAATTGTGCAGCAATAATCATTTGAGTACATGTGTCTTTTTTTTTTTATAAAAATGAGTTTTTTCCTTTGGGCAAAAAAACAATGGTGAGATTTTTGTTTGTTTGTTTGTTTGTTAATCAGGCCCAGAAGAGGTTCGAACCCACTGCCCCTGGTGTGCCAGGGCAACAAGAGTGGGATTAATGGAACAAATGGTAGGTTTCCTTTTGGTTCTTTGAAGTATCTCCATATGGGTTTCCATAAAGGTTGTTCTAATTTTCAGTCCCACCAATGATATGTAAATGTTCTTTTCTCTCTGGAGTCACTTTGGAATCTATTGTTTTGGATTTTTTTGATAACACCCATTCTCAGTGGTGTTGGATGATACCGGATTTGCATTTCTGATGATTAGTAGCTTTGAGCATTTTTCATATGTTGATTGTCCATTAATCTATCTTCTCTTGAAAAGCTTCCTTTCATATCTTTTTGTCCACTTTTTATGCGGTTGTTTGATTTTTTCTGTTTTATTTGCTTGGGTTCTTCATAGATTATGGTTATCAGCCCTTTATGGGATGTGTAGCATGTAAATATTTTCTACTATTCTGTAAGTTGCCTATTCACCCTATTGATTGTTTCCTCAGCTGTGCAGAAGCTTTTTTTTTTTTTTGTTGAGACAGGGTCCCACTCTATGCCCCTGAGCAGAGTGCAGTGGGCATGGTAGCTCACTACAACCTCAGACTCGGGCTGTGGGCACCCCGCTGCCTGAGCCTCCTGAAGCCGCTGGGATTACAGGCACTCGCTTTTTAATTTAATCATGGCCCATCTGTTAATTTTGTTGTTGCTGTGATTGCCTTTGAGCTCTTCTTCATAAATTCCTTGCCTAGGTCAATGCCATATTTTGATGCTTTATTTAATCACATGAGTGGGTAAACTCAGATCACCAAACAATAGGTTTTGGTCAGTGTGCATTACTACTTTTATGCTTTATCAAACTAGTTCTCAGGAACAGTTAGGAAATAAATATACATGTTATTTCCAGCTTTAAGTCTTTGATTTCAGAGTGACATAAAGAAGGTGATAGGAGTTTGTACCCATAGATTGCTTGGCCTGGCATATGGCTTTGTGAAGATGGGTGGTATTCAGATTTCCCATTTCAGATACTTGAGCAATGTAGATTACTGTTATAATTGTCTTATTTCACTTGTGACACTGAAAAAGTTTCTTTTTGAAATAGAAACATGAAAATAAGCCAGTATAATTTCCAAAAAGAAATATTGATTTAGCTTGCTCAAGAAAAAAAGGAAATAACAACAGTGTGCCAATCTATTTTGCCTTCCAATAAAAGTAAAATGTTATATGTACCGTATTTTCTTTATACACAACTGAATACTATTACACATTTAAGATGAAGGAATTCCTGTCCTAACAACATGGAGGAACCTGGAGGACATTATGTTCAGTGAAATAACCTAGACATAGAAGGGCATTTGCATGGTTTTAGTCATATATAGAATCTAAAGAAGTCCAATTCTGAGAAGCAGAAAATAGAAGGGTGGCTGCCAGAGGCTGGGGATGAGAAAATTGAAGAGATGTTAATAAATGGACACAAGATGCTAGTTAAAGAGGAATGAGTTCAAGAGCTGCATTGTACATCATGTGGCCTACAGTTTATAATAATATATATGTAATATTGTATTTATGAAAATTGCTAAGAAAGTAGATTTTAAACATTCTCATCACAAAAATAAACCATAATTATGTAAGGTAATATATATTTTAAATAGCTTAATTTAGTTTCTCCACATGTGTACATATAATAAAACAGCATGCCATACATTATAAATATATACAATTTTTACTTGTCTTGTAAAATAAATTTACTCAATTTTTAAAAGGTAAAAGTCTTCTTCATGGAATTAGAGGATCTTAACCAAAGAGAGCATATATCTTGATCTCCCATAAAAACATGAGTATACATATGTTTTAAAGAGTTTGATATATATACATACATACATATTTTTTTATTTTATTTATTTATTTATTTTGAGACAGAGTCTCACTCTGTCATGCTGGATAGAGTACCATGGCATCATAGCTCACAGGAACCTCAAACTCTTGGGATCAAGTGATCCTCTTGCCTCAGTCTCACAAGTAGCTGGGAATACAGGTGCCTGCTAGGATACTCAGCTAGTTTTTCTATTTTTAGTAGAGATGGGGTCTTGTTGCTCAGGCTGGTCTCGAACTCCTGAGCTCACAATTTGCTCACCTCAGACTCTCAAGAAAGCTTCTTTAAAAATAGTTGAAAAGAAATGCATGATTCCAAGTCAGTTGGTTTGGTTCAGTTCAGCTTCTTAGTTTAAAAATATGTTATTTTAATGTCCTTGGTGTTATCTTTTTTAAGCCAATTTATTCATCCCAATTGATCTGAATATCATGTTGCCGTGGATGTCATCGAATGCAAAACTGAAAAATAAAGATGTAGTCAGTTGGTTGAAAAGAGAAGCTTAATAAAACGTTGAATATACACTGCAGAAATCCTTTTGTTACTGACACATTTTTTTCTTTCAACTCTGTGTATTTATATAGTACTTATTACTATAGTGTCTAGCTATCTTGATAAATGTGTCATGCCAACACAAAACACTATATTCTCTAGCCAAGCCTATGGAAACCATATGGCACCCTGAGCTATTCAAAAGTAAATACAAAAATAAATTACCCTATGTAATCAGACTGTGGATATTATTATTAGATTTCATGGTATGAGTTACTCTTTACACGTCTTCCCTAGTCTTCATGTAGTTAAGATATATCATAGAAATTACCAGTATTGGCCCTGAGTCATGAGAATTGATCAGTGAATAGTTGCTACTGCTTTTACTGTACCATTAATATGATTACGATTACTGGAAAAACTCCTAGTTTATTTTGGAAAATAAAAATTCAGTTAAATTTAAGTCATTTTTTTCTTTACTCTTTGCATTTAAGAAGTTGGTCATTTCAGAAGCTTAAAATGTTCCCTGAGTATTATCAAAACAATTGTCTTTAACTTGGTTACATGTTTTAACAGATTTAATTTTTGGAGCAGTTTCAGGTTCACGGAAATATGAAGTAGAACATACAGAAATTTCCCATATATGTTCTGTGCTCATACATGTATAACTTGCCAGAATGTCATATTGTTAGAATTATATAGTATGTAGCCTTTTCAGATTGGCTTCTTTCATTGGTTTATATGTATTTAAGTTTCCTCCATGTCTTTCTGTACCTTGATATCTCATTTCTTTAGTATTTAATAATACACCATTGTTCGGATGTGCCACAGTTTATTTATCTATTCATCAACTGAAAGGCGTCTTGTTGCTTCCAAGTTTTGGCAATTACGAAAAAAGCTACTATAAACATTAGTGTGCACTTTCTGTGTAGACATAAGTTTTGAACTCTTTAGTTCAATACCACTGATTACTGGGTAGTATGATAAGATTATGTTTTGTTTGGCAAGAAACTGCTGAATTGTGTTCCAAAGTGGTTGTACCATACTGCATCCTCACTGGCAATAAATTAGAGTTCCTCTTGATCCTCATCTTTGCCAGCATCTGACATCAGGTGTCTGGTTTTGCCCATACTGTTAGTTGCATAGCAGTGTAATAGTGGTGTTTTAATTTGTATGTCTCTGATGCCATATAATGTGCTGCATCTTTTCATATGCTCGTTTGCCATTTGTACATCTTTTTCCATGAAGGTCTATTAAGGTCTTTAACCAGTTTTTTAATTGAAATTTTTGTTTCCTTATTGATGACCTATACAAATTCCTTGTATATTTTTATTAATCCTATATGAGATAGCATTTGAAAATATTTTCCACTAGCATAGGAAATTTTCCAGTTTTTTATTTTTGTCACAGTATCTTTTATGGATCAGAAATTTTTAATTTTGATGAGGTCTGGTTCTGAATTCTTTCTTTCATGGATTGGCTGTTGTGTATAAAGATGTATTGCTGAACCCAAAATTATTTACGTTTCCGCCTGTGCTATCTCTTAGAATTTCTGTTATTTTGTGTTTTACATGTAGCTCTGGAATCTACTTGAGTTATTTTTTTGTGAAGAGTTTAAGGTTTGTGGTTAGCCTTTTTTGTTGTTTTTGTTTGTGCGTGTACACGTTCAGTAGTACTAGCACGATTTGTTGAAATACATTTTTTTTTGTAATTGTGTTGTCCTCGCTCCTTTGTCAAGGTCAGATGGCTGTATTTGTGTGAGTCTACTTCTGAACTCTACTCTGTTTCATTGATCTACTTTTTCACAATACCACACTGTCTTGGGTACTGTAGTTTTTTAGTAACTCTTGAATTTGGCTAGTGTCAATCTACCAACTTTGTCGTCATTACTTTTTCAGCAATTGCAGTTAATCGTAATCTGATATGAAGTACAAATATCCTGAAAGATGGGCTATGTAACAGATGCTGAGTGAAAGGTTAGCTGATGATTACATAGGACTTTTCATAGTCTGTCCATTTTTAAATCTCAGGATTTCCTCAGATTGATTCTAGCACATCATTATACTCCTGGTGTCTAGGCAACACCTTCAGGTTTTTATTGATTATTTATCAAATTAGAAAAAGATCCCTTTATGACTATTTAGCTTTTTAAAATCACAAAATCCTGTTAACTTTTATATGAAATTTCTATAATGATTGATTAACGGTATATATCATCTTCTTAAATCTATAATATAATTAATTGCAATGATAGTCTTTTGTATAAAATCTTATGATTTTAATCCATTGGTACCCTACCATTTTCTTCATGGCATCATCCCCATAAATGTGGACTAACATGTCCATAATTATGCATCAGAATTGTAGGCATAATTCTTTTTATATATATATATATATAAAAAATCATTAATGACTCTCCAAACTAAAATAAGTAAATGTATAATTTGATGACCTGTTTATTTACTTGATTTTCATTAATAAACTTGTTTATTTTTTTCATGTTTACTTGAAATTCTGTTAGTACATACCATACATAAGGTGTAGTTAATATTCTTTCACATAACTTAGGAGTTCCCATAATAACCAAAGATCTATTTTTTTTCAAGATTCTCTTTCCCTATGACTAAAGAAATCTTTAACTTTTTTTCAAAGACAATATTCTTCAGACACAGAATTGGTTCAGATCTCCATTTGTTTATTAGGCCAACAGAAAAGAGGTATCTATTTCTTCATTAAAGTTACTTGCACGTTAGTTTGCAAATTAAAAATTTAGTAATACTCTATGTCTCATATTCTACTTATTCTTAACTTAATATTTTTAACATCAAAATTAAATGACATCATTAAGTTGATGTAAGGCATTTCAACTATGAAAATAGAATATTAAAATTAATTAAGATTGCTAAATTTTAGTTCTCTTCACCACTGTGAGAGATAGCTTGAAGACCAATGGAAAATACTTGATTATTTTAGTTGCTTAACTATCAAAATAGACTTAATAATAGTAATAGTGAATTTAGGAAAGCATTGCAAGGATTAAATTATCAATGGGTATAGCTAATAGATGCTAATTATACAATTATAAAAATTAGAATTAAAGACATTTTAATTGCAAAGTTAGATAACAATCTACAGTACCACTCTCACTTCCAGCTGTAAGTTCAACAGTCTCCAGAACCACTATTCTGACACAAAATGCAACTTTAAGTGTGCCTCAGACAACCCCCAATTTCCATAATTCACCAGAAGAACACACAGTCTTTAGTGAAAGATTTAAACTCAAGCTACAGTTTATTTTATTGAAAGGATAAAGATTAAAATCGACCAAAATTTGTATAGAGCAGAAAGTAAGAAAATAACATACTTGATGCTTCCAGTTGTCCTTAACCATAAAGTCATGGGCAGCACTAACTTTCCTGGACACGAAGTGGGCGATACTCACAGAATATTGACAACCACGGTAGCTCTGTTGCGTAAACATGGTTAATTGCCTGTATGGGAACCTTCACAGTCTTTAATCCATCAAGAGGTAGACTGTGTAACCAAAGCCTCCATCATAAATTACATTATTATACAATCTAGCATAGCCCGACCTAAGTGGAAATACTTTCTTCAGGCTGGACATACTGCAACAACAAAAAAATAGCCGGGCGTTGTGGCGGGCGCCTGTAGTCCCAGCTACTCGGGAGGCTGAGGCAAGAGAATCGCGTAAGCCCAGGAGTTGGAGGTTGCTGTGAGCTGTGTGAGGCCAGGGCACTCTACTGAGGGCCATAAAGTGAGACTCTGTCTCTACAAAAAAATAAAAATAAATAAATAAATAAATAAATAAATAAAAAAAGCTTACTTCCTAGGAGTTTTTGCAAAATGCCACTTCTCTCCCTGGGCAAGGATAATATTTTCTTAATATGTGCATGGTTGCTATAATTAGGTAATATTTGCTGCTACCTATTCTGTTAAATAGTTAACACCTGGGTTGTCATAGATCTTAACATTGTGGTAAACCGGCCACTTTTTAGAATCAAAATGTTGTGCCTTAATAGTCTCTGTTTTGGTATACAAATAATACAAATTTTATTTGCCCACTTGATAGCAAGTGACTTTTTTTATATTATAGAGTAGCAATATAATTGCCATTGTATGCTTGTTTATAATAAATTTTAATATACATGTTCAGCATAATCTTTTTTTTATTTTGTCAATGCTTAGTTTTAGGTATTGATTTTTATCAGTAAGATATAAACTGGTGTGCTCTTAAAAAGTAGCACACTTGGGGTAAATACAAAGAAAAAATTCATATATCATTCACTCTCAGATGTAGGGTGTAACTATACAGCCAAGTATTTCTGCATATTCATTTCAATCATTATGATAATAAGCTTAAAGAGATAAAAGCTGTTCTATTTCTTATTCTGCATTGTTCAACTTGTGCAAGTGTTCCAATTATCATAATTCTGAAAAAAATTATGGCTTAAAATTCTAAGGTAATATATTCCCTTTCTTGTATTCAATTTCATTTTTTTTTTTTTTTTTTTTTTTTGTATTCAGACCAAAGTACCTGACAGCTGCCTTTGAATATGTTTTGTAAGTATTTGAAAAGAGTTAAGTATAGGGTGGGAATGAAAAGAGGATAGAACAAAGTTGATTCTGACAACCTATCATATGATAGAATATGATATTTTTGAGTATTATATGGTACTTAGATAAAAATAGAATAAGCCTACAGTAACTACTTTATTTTTTAAGGTTTTTTTTTTTTTTTCTAAATTTCACTTTGATCTAACTGCCTCGGAACAAGCATGGGTAGCCACTCAGTTAATACATAAAAACATGCATTGGTCATCAGCTAAATTGTAGGATTATAGTGGAAAAACATACATATATAGTTTTCTACTTTTAAGACTTAAGTGTCTAATAGAAGCAGATCTCGAAAAACCTGGTGAAAGAGAACCATGCTGTAAACAAATAAAAAAACAAAAAATCCTGTAGCTCCCAGTTCCTGATTCATTAGATTTTATTTTCTGCTGATCTATCCAATATTGAGTTTATTTTAGAAAGGTATGTCAATTTCTAGTACATACCTTTGCATCTTGGTTGGAGCTCTGATGATGTATATCTGGTCTCATTTACTAATAATTAGTCATCTGAACTTGACATGGCCTAGGCAGAACTCCACCTGTCTTTCCTCCCTCCAAATCACAAGATTTAATTCTTTTCCAATCATCTGTAGCTCAGTAAGCAGCATCATAGTCCATATAATTCTTAAAGCCTAAAATCTATGAATTATTCTTAATTCTTCTCACTCTTGATTCTTGATTCTTCTCACATATCAAATAAATCACCAGGTTACCAATTTTATTTCCAGAACTTATTTGAAATCTGTCTCTAATAAAAACAGTACTGTTGACTCATTTCTTTAAGCTGTTCATAATTGATGCTTTATTGAACAATGGTTGCATAAGCGTTGCTTTTGATCTCTGGTAATAATCTACAACCTAAATTATTTTCATTCTTGGGGCTTTCAATCATGTATTTAATCATGTATATCTACTGTTGTATCCAGGAGTTCCACAAAGACCGCACTGTCAAGCAAGTTGAATTCACAGCAGAGCACCTTTATTGAAGAGCCAGCTGAGAACTGCCTCACACCCAACAGAAGGGTTCAGAGAACAGCCCCAAGTTGTCTGAGACTCTGACTTTTATAAGGCAAAATTTTTCCAGAGGGCAAGCAAGCATAGTTACCAAAAGTGAAAACAGCAGTTAGAGGAAGTCAGGAGGGTAAGGGGGCTTAGTCAGTTTACACAATGCTATGACCACAAGAGCAATTAGCAATCTTTTCTTTACAATGAAGTACAATCGACAATGTTCTAAGGTAATGTAGGGAGGGGGGCTCACAGGTGAGGGTTGTAAACAGCATGATCATAAAAAGCTATGATCACAAGGGCTTTGTGGTCAGTAACTTACATTACTAACAATTTTAGCTAAAGGCATTTACAGTTACAATGGGAGGGAAAATAAGGGGAACTAGTTTTGAAGGTAAAAAGGAGTAAATAGTAAAATGGAGTTAAGCTTGTTCTGTTAACGTTTCAATATTATATACGGATGGTATGAAGATCATTTTAACATAATCATGAGGGTTGTTGTCACAAGAGTAGTTAGTAACTTTCTACACAGTATTAATAATTCTAACAGTCTTAACCAGGTACCCTTAAACTACTATGCATTGGGTAGAGAGGCAAGTGGAACTATTTTTTTTGTTTGTTTTGTTTTGTTTTAAGCAATAAAATGTAACAAAACAACAGAATGGAATCAGGCCTGCTTTGCTTTCCCACTGATTCTCAGGAACAAGAATTATAACAAAGTGGAGTTAGGCTAGCTTCTCTTTCACCTTAACACTACTATTATTTTTTTTTTAAGTGTAATAATAATTGAAGTAGATGAAAGATGAAAAATGCTAAGGTAAAAATAATAGAAACAAACTTTAAAGTCAAAATAAAATCTTATTACCAATCCAATGCATGACATCATATTTAGTAGTCACAGTAAGTACCAAATTAAAATATATATATAACCATATATATATGGTTCACTGTTTTTACTTTGCATGCATAATACAAATATATTAGAAAGGAATAAATCAGAGATTTCCAAACAGGTTTATTGATTGCACAGGGTGTGTATATCTTTACTTCGTTTATTCTTACTGAAATTTCTTCTAATTTATAGCTGCAAAATGGTGTTTTGAGGAGCAATATAAGTAACAGTCAATATAGAGATGAATTATAACAGTCTAAGGTGAAGATAATGCTGTAGTAGAAGAAGTAATTAACTCTCTGAGGAATCCTATGATGAACAAGTGGTCATCCCTATATTGACGTCTATATGCTATTTCTGAATGAACATGGTAATATAGTATAAATTAATATTAGTATATTTAATATTATCTAGCCTTTGTAACTCACAGATTATTATAAGTTCCAAAACCAACACAGTATAGTTACTTTGTTGGGGTCCCGCCCCCAGGGGCAGGGTCCTTTAAGGCCTGTGGAACTGGTGCGACCAACTGAAGAAATATAAAGTTAGGAACGACGATAAAGAAAGAGATAGGAGATACAGAGTAGGATTTTCAAAGGTGGAAGCTCAAGGGACCACTGCCTGCTCATGGTCTCTGGCTAGTGGCTCCCGTTCTCTGTTCTTCTCAGCTTTTATTGCAATCTATCTGCCCAGGTAGTAAGCTGAGGAAGGCAACAAAGACACCAGCAGTTTCTCTGAGTGAGCATATCAGCTCCTATTGTTATTATTATTAACTTTAAGGATTTGAGCAGTTCTGAGGAATCTGAAACTTGAGCTCTGTGTGGGGGAAGGCTCCTCTCTGGAGTCACACACACAGATTCCTAGGCATGTGTTAAACTCTGCTAGTTCACTGTGGAGTAAAACGCCACTGGCATTAATCTCCTCTGAGGAATCAGTGGGAGAGAGGCATTTTTCTCTCATCACCACCACAGAGGGTTTTCCTCTGCGATAAGGGATAAAAGTCCTCTTGCCCATATTTCAGTACTCAAGCTGTTCCCTTGGTCTCTGCCCCAGCCGAATGCAAATCTCCACAGTGGGTATCTGCTTTGTCTGTTTAATGGGCAGGAAATTGACCTAGAAGATGTATTTATTCCAAGTCTTGTCATAATCTCTTTTATGACCATTATCTTCCTCAGTGTGTTCACAGATTCAGCAGGGTATTTGTGTCAGCTGTATCCCCAATAGGCCAGAGTTTCAGGAAAGGCCAGAAACTTGTTCAGATAAGAAATTTAGCAATGACTGGCCTAAAGGTAAATTAGCTGAATTTCTTTGTTCCGTCTCCTTCAGCTAACTTTTTAATTTTCCCTTTTTCTGGGGGTGCTTTCTCCTGCTAAGAATGGGGTCTTTGGTCCCCATTCTGCCTGAATTACTTCAAGCTAAGTATAATGTAATTGAAAATGCAAAATACTACCGTAGTATAGACTGTGGTCTGAATATATGTGTTCCCCCAAAGTTCATTTGCAGAAATCCTACCTGCTAAGGGATATGGAAAGGATATGGATAATTACATTTTGAAAAAAGATGTCAGTGGAACATTGACTTAAATAGCAATACTAAAATAAGTACATAGATGTTTCTGAAAGAGTTACGAATCTTCGCATTGGAAGATGAGGGTGGAGCCCTCATGAATATTAGTCCCCTTTAAAAAATGACCCTTAGAGAACTTGGCCCTTGGCTCTATGTGAAGACACAGTGAGAAGGAACACCATGGACCAGAAAACAAAACACTGAATTTGTTTTCATCTTGATCTTGGACCTCCAAGTCTCCAGAACTGGAGGAAATGCATTTCTGTGTTTTATAAGCTACAAAGTTTATAGTATTTAGTTATGGCAACACAAATGGACTAAGACAGAATGTTTTCAGAAACAACAATATGGTCACCTCAGAAAAATATTAACAACTACAGAAATTGTTAGTTTACAAGTGTGCATAAAATGGAACTAAATAACTCAAAAAGAAAGCTGTTATTTTATTATATATCCACCAAGCAATGTCTATATAAATATGGAGTTTTTTTTTATAATTAACTCCCAATTATCATTTTAAAGTAGATTTTCTTTCTATATTCTCAAGTACAAATAATCAGGTGAGAGAAAGAAAAATAAGTTTGTTAATATTGAGTAATATAGGGAGAAACACCTGGATTACAATATTATGTCTGTTATTTAAGTGGTTTTTGAGTATAAAGCAGTTCACAAATACATTTAATGAAAAGCATCCATTTAAAAAAAACATACGATGGTTAGTAATATACAGGGTTAAGTAAAAATTCAATCGGTTTTGAGTTTAAGTAAAAACCGATTGAGTTTTTACTTAAAATTGTATATTACTTATTATACCTACTCCATAAAACATACTTAGTACATGATAGCTGTTTTTACAGGAGTATACTACAAAATAAATAACATATATAATGCCCAGCATATGGTCAAAAATAATGGATATTTATATTATTATAAATTACTGTTGAATTTAAAATTATTAAACCTGAGATTATGTTCTAGATATATAGAAATAATACTTTCATCCTAATAAAAAAACTGGAACAACCATATCCATGGATTCTACATAAATAGGAATTTTGATAAATCATTTGCCATGTACACTAGCTAATGTATTGAGTACTAAAGATCAATGAGAAGATTCATAACTTTTTCAGAAACATCTACGTACTTATTTTAGTATTGCTATTTAAGTCAATGTTCCACTGACATCTTTTTCAAAAATGTAATTATCCATATCCCTCAGGGATCATATATACGCTAAGTTTATTTGTGTGAGATACCAATAAAAAAACCCTTAACACCTTATTTATATGGGAAAAACTGTCCTTCAACCATGTATACAAAAAGGAATATAAACTCATGCATATTTAATTTCCTTTTTCTTTCCTAGACATTAACAAATATCCCATTTTTAGAATATTTTATTTACTTAGAACAGATGCGAAGTTAATGTAGGAAACAGAAAAAGATTACTTGGATTATAACTTCTCATGCACAAAAATCATGTTTTCATAATATTTTGCCCTTATGTCCTAGCTCAATGCTTGGGACAGAGTAGATAAAGGAAAATATTTACTGAATGAATAAATTATAACAAAGAATATAATAAATAAACCATATAAAGTATCATATAGTATATGAATTATTCAAATTATGCATTGGTATTTTTAATGTCACTAATATAAGAAATATATGTAGGTGTACATATTTATTGGTTAATGTGATGTTTTGATACAACTCTATAAATTGTAAAGATCAAATGTGGGTAATTGGGATAACCATCACTTCCTGCATTCATCTTTATTTTGTGTTGAGAACATTCCAACTCTACTTTTCTAGTTATTTTGAAATATACAATAGATTATTATTAACTTAGTCACTTTATTGTGCTACTGAGGACTAAGTCTTATTGCATTTAACTGAGTGTAATTTTATGCCCTTAACAAACCCCTGTTTTTCTCAAACAAATTTTATGCCCTAACAAACCCTTGCTAGGCCCCTGGTAACCACATTCTATTTACGACCTCCATGAAATGTATCCTTTTAGCTCCCACCTATGAGAGAAAACATGTAAAGTTTGTTTTTCTATGTTTGGCTTACTTCACTTAACATAATGTCCTTCAATTCCATCCTTGTTGTTGCAAATGATAAGATCTTACTTTTTTATGGTAGAATAATAAGAATTGTATTTTTGATGAATCAACCTGAGAAGGTTTTCAGGCAATTACTCATAGTGTATGAATTCAGACAAATACACAAAGGATTGCAGGCTTTACTCAAAATTTATCTGGAAAGATCAAAAACCCCTCTTTCAGAGTCTCACAGAAATATACCACATTTTTTTATAGACTTCAAGATATTTTGAGTACCTTCCCTTTGTGAGTAATAGTAAGTGATGTTTTGATCTAGTTCAGCAATAACAATAGCAAAATCTTTTAGTTATACTTTTCAATGAGTAAAAAGTTCCACTGTTCAAACTTTTCTGCTTTAGTATGTGAAAAATTAAACAGGAAAAATTACATAGGAAAAAAAAATAAATGCATATTAGGAAAAGTTCCAAATAGGAAAAACAAATTTTAACACCTTCACATACAAGGGCAGTGAAGGACTCAACTATAATTTTAACTTTACCTTAGAAGTGAGAACAATGTAACCTAAAAATTTTTACCTTCATATTAATTTGAAATAAAAATATTAAAAAATAATTATTAAAAAAAGAAAGACTAATTTTAAATGCATTAATGTTTTCAAAATTGAATAAAGGCTTTTTCTCACTTTTCAAAATATACATTTAAACAAGCATGTTTATAATGTTTTGCCATTTTATATTTAAAAATTTTTACATATGAAATAAATTGATGATACCTGTATATATTTGTTAAACAATTTAATGTTCTGTTATCTAAGGTAAACAGAAATGAAAAAAGGAATATATGTACATTTTAAATGGTTTTAATTTTAATATTATAATTTCTCTTTTATTTTAAGGAAAAACCAATTCCACATTAGACAGTGTGTGAGACCAAGAATTTTGTTCCTATTACTAATATCTATATTTAGAAATATTTGTATGTGTATTATATTTTAACAGGATAATAAATCAGTATAGCTCATAATTTTAATGGAGGGTAGACATAAATTGTCTAATTTCTTGTACTTTGTTGACTTCAGAGATTCTGCTAAAGTTAAGTAACATTATAGTCAAGTAAAACTGCTATTGATTTTTCATGTATATTTCACTTCAGATTCTTTCTCATTGATTTGTTTAAAATGAAGTAACTCTTGCAGAAGATTCAGGGTTTCATAAAACTATATAATTGGTCATTCTAATTGTTTTTGTTGCTGTTGTTGCAGTTCGGCTGGGGCTGGGTCCAAACCCGCCACCCTTGGTATATGGGGCCGGCGCCCTACTCACAGAGCCACAGGCGCCACCCTGGTAATTCTAATTATAGTCAGAACATTTTATTAAGATTTTCATAAGATAATGAATATTTGTATACTCATTTAATTCTGCAATTCTTTCTTTTTTCCTTTCCTTTTTTTTTTTTTTTCTTGGAGACAAAGGCTCAATCTGTTGCCCAGGCTGAGTGCCGTGGAGTCAGCTTGGCTCACAGCAACCTCAAACTCCTGGGTTCAACCTCAACCTGGGTCCTGCTCTGCTTCCCAAGTATCTGTGACTACAGGTGCCCACTACAACCCTGGACTAATTTTTTCTATGATTAGTGGAGCCAAGGTCTTTTGCTCAATCTGGTCTCCCAACTTGTGAGCTCTAGGGATCCTCATTGTTCTCCCAAAGTGTTAGAATTATAGGCAGGCCCAGCCTGAAATTATTTCTTAATACATGATGGTTTCTCAGAAAGTTCAAGTTTTGGGATTAATGAAAATTAGGTAGACTGTATACAATATGTTATTCTTCCTTGGGTGTATTAAGTTTTTATGTTGTTATACTTATTTATGTTGTCTTTTTAAGTTTTGTTTTCCAATTTCTTAAAGACTGATAACTTAGTTTTACTATTTTCTTTAAATGATTGTGCATATCACTGTAGGTATGTGGCAGTGAAAGTGAAAATGATCTTCAAAACTCAGCATGGGATGGCTGAATGGTGAGATTCAGGGGTCCTCAAACTATGGCCCGCAGGCCACATGAGGCGGTGTGATTGTATTTGTTCCCGTTTTGTTTTTTTACTTCAAAATAAGATACGTGCAGTGTGCATTGGAATTTATTCATAGGTTTTTTTTTAACTATAGTCTGGTCCTCCAATGGTCTGAGGGACAGTGAACTGGCCCCCTATTTAAAGAGTTTGAGGAGCCCTACAAATTAGCTATCATTAAGTAAGCAATATAAATTATTCAAGTTTTAAAATGAAAAAAATCGTCTAACATCATATCCTGTAATATGTTAATCACTACATTATGTTTCATTTTTAAATTTAGTTAGACTTTTCAAAGAGTAAAAAGTTCCACTGTTTTTGTTATTTGTGATGAATTGCCATTTGGGACATTGATCAAAAATGTCAAACTCTGGTACAGAAAAATAGAGTTGTACTAATCTATTTTTAAAACAACATCATTGACATATGATTGACCTACAAAAAGCTGCACATATTTAATGTATATAACTATAGAGAGTTTGGATAAAAGTATGTACCTATGAATCTATCACCTTATTTATTTCATAAGCCAATTTAATAACTTCCAAAAGTTTCCTCCTACCCTCTTTATTTATTATAATTATTACTATGTAATAAGAATACAATATAAGATCTTAGTGAATATTTAAATATACAGTACAGTGTTGTTACTTATAGGTACTGAGCTATAAAGTAGATCTAAGATTAATTCATCTTGTATAACTTAATAAAATTTGAAATAGGACCCTAAACCATAAAACTACTGGTACAAAACAGGGCAAAACCTTCTAGACATTAAAATTGGCAATGATTTCTTGGCTATGACACCAAAAAAAATGGGCAAAAAAAAAAAGCAAAAACAAACAAATGGGACTACATCAAACTAACAAGATTCTGCCCTCAACGGGAACAACATGAAAAGACACCTTCAAAATGGAAGAAAATATTTGCAAATCATATGTAATGTATATTTAATATTAAAAATGTATAAGGAACTCATCAACTCACAGCAGGAAAAAAAAAAATCTGCTTTAAAAATTGGCAGGAGAGTAGACATTTCTCCAAAGAAGTCATATGAATGGTCAACAGGCTTATGAAAAGAGGCACCATAATACTAATCACTAGGGAAACGCAAACCAAAACCATGAGGTATCACCTCACACCTGCTGGGATGGCTATTATCAATAACAACAAACCAAATGAATGTTGATGAGGATGTGGGGGGAAAAGGGAAACATTTTTATATGAGATCGAATGATTAAATTTGGGAACTTATCCTAAAAAAAGTGCTATATACTTCATTGCTGAATATTACCACAGTCACCAGATGGCCAAGGGGAATACTTTGAAATATATTATGATTTTTACTGGGGTAAAATGATAAATGGAGAGGACGGTTACAGAAGCATCCTATGTAATGCTGATAAGGTAGAAATGATGACTTCATGATCCTGAACTCCTGGCATAGGAAATTTACTGATACTAACTTCATGATTTTGTTGATATTCTTATATTTGTGTTTATAGTTCCATACGTGTCTGATATCGAATTTTCTATTTCAAGAAAAAATATTAAAAATTTTGATGATAATTATAACCTTGGGGGATGATGCAAGGGAGTTTGCATCTCAGAGTTAAACAAGAATAGAGGGTAGACTGGAGGATTTCTCCCATGGCCTCCTAGAATGACAGGGAACTTCAGCATAGCCATGCTTGTAATCTGGAACACAACGCTACATAACGTATCATGAATATACATGTATCAGACTCCTCTCTCGGCTGTATGCAAGGCCAGCCTCTTCATTAAACTACAAAAATACAGCTCTGACCATCATTTTTTAAAAAAATATTGATACCAGAATTTCAGGTTCTTGGTCTCGGCGATTTGAAGAATAAATCGACAGACCACAGGATCAGTGGTGAGTCAGGATTTATTTACAGAAACCAAAAATTACTACAACTACAAAAACCAAACCCCCTAGCAGAGAGAACCCAGGAGGGGAACAAACTCTCCTGCTCCTCTTCGAGGTCTGTTCAGGAGCTCTTTGCTCAGGGGTTTATATAGTGGCAGGGGGATTGTTCTGCTAGGGTGTGGGTCTTGTCAGTTACAGCCAGCTGTCGAATGAACTCTCAGGCCTTGGAAACTGACAGGAAATCCACCAGTCAGAAGTGCACGTGACGGAAACAGCAAGGCCCATCCATGAAACTGACCAGCCAGAAGTCCAAGTGGAGGAGACAGCAAGGCGCCAGTGTCGCCCCGGCAGGTGTCTGGCCCTTCCAGCAAGCTGGTTCCTCCATCTGCAGGAGCATCAATACCTCCAGGGCTAAGGCTGCAAGTCATGGTGCCACCTTGTCCTGCATCAATATGGTTAAAGCAGCTAAGTATGACCTAAACCTAGGATTGTGCATCTTGGATGGCATGTCATACTCTACCACTGCTGCTCTGTATTCTCCAGTTAAAATCTGGCATATGGTAAATAGGTGCTCTAACATTCTAGTATTACCTGTAGCAGGGAAAACATGTTTTGGATTGTTCATGTGATAACTCAGAAGTGTTAGCAGCTTCTCTTTGAGAACTTGCCTCAATCCAGTTTAGTAATCTTCAACCTTATTTTGACAGACATTCAAAAATTTGAAAGATGCTCAAAGGCGATAGTATCATAGAAATCTTTACGAAGGAAATAGGTTTTCACCTAATACATATAGGGAGTAAAAATAAAATTATATTATTTTTCCTTGCTAAGTATTTTGAGACTAGAGTTGCCAGTTTACCAAATTAAAATATAAGACATCAAAAACTGAAAATTAACAAAAACCCAAACCTATGATATCCAGTTAAATTTGAATTATAGATAAAACAATGCTTTTTTAGTGTAAGTATTTCTCAAACATTGCATGGGGCATACCCATTATATCTCTATGTGCATATCTATTTTTTAAATCTATTTCTATCTCTATATTTACATTTAGATTCTGAAAATTAAATTTAACTTAGCATCCTATATTTTATCTGGTAACATTACTTGGGACATAAGCTTGCTTAGTTTAATAATATCCCCAGGACTTGTTATGGCTTATCCTCAGAATTATCCATGGCTTACCTCAGCAAAGTTAGGGACTCTATTTATGCTAAACATTGGGAATAAAAACAAGCTTTGATGAATATTGAACAATTCAGGTATAATGTTCCAACTTAGAACACTTACATTCAGGAATACATTTAATTTGCTTATAGATCAATACCAATCTGAGTACATGCAGGATTGAGGAACATCAATCTGTCAAAAGTTTATGACTGGAAAATGCATATAATTTATGAACTCACTTAGAGAATTCTTTGTCTAGTTTTTTCTCCTTTAAATATCTAGTGGCTACCTTATGTTCATTATTCCTATTCACATTATGTGTTATTCATGGTCATTTATTTATAGGTTCAAGGCATTTTTGTTTCAGTTATTTTATTTGCCTTTTTTAATGTTTGAATTAAAGGTAGGAATTTTTTTTTTATTCTATACATGAAGGTAGATATCTTGGATCTAAACAACCCAATTTAATTTTTCTGCCATCTGCATGTTCTCCAGATCTTCTTCATTTTGGGTGGGAAAGAGGTTGGTGAAATTACTTATAATTATCTTACACTTTTAAGAGAGAAAAACATGAGTATGAAATCACCTGATGTTTTTATTATCTGTTTTAGGTTAAATGGAATAATTAATGTGTTTTTGTTTATCTTTGTTTATAATTTTTTTGAATGTGATACTTCTTGAAGCCATCTCCAGCATGACGTTTAGGCTTTCTCTTACATGTTCCATAGTATAAAATGGTTTCCCTCCTTCCACCTTTTTCATTTCTTCTGCTTTAAACCATGCAACCTTTTGTTGATTTTTTAAATTTTGCATTATAAATGCTTCTTCCCATTCAGACTTTCCTCAGTGTTAGAAGGTGAAGATCTTCCCCTTTTTCTTGAATGTCTGTTCCTCACATTGCTCACAAGATGAGTGATGAGATTTCTACCGTAAGAAAGCTGTGTCTGCACTTTTTCTCCAATTTCTTTTTTTTGTTGTTGTTGTTGTTGCAGTTTTTGGCCAGGGCTGGGTTTGAACCCACCACCTCCAGCATATGGGGCTGGTGCCCTACTCCTTTGAGCCACAGGCACCACCATTTTCTCCAATTTCTTATCTAATGAGTAAAGTATGTAGCTGTTCACAACTGTAACTTTAATCTATCAGAACAATTATTTTTCCCACCATTTGTAGGACCTCTTTGTAAATCTGTAACATCCACAGTATTGATCAGCTCTGCGCACTCTTCCCATAGGCTTTGTGTATTCTAAAATAACTGTCAGTTTTTCAGATTGAACAGGGTGTTTCTTCCTATAACCAGTGATCAACTATGTTTGAGGGCCAAAGGATGTACTCAGCATTGTCAATAATCCCTTGTCATGGAATGAGAGGCACATCATTTTCATATTACGTTGATAGACACATAATTCATATTCTTGAAATTTCTTCTTTTTGGATCACTTGGGAAAATTCTTCCTAGAAACCATCACTGTTACTGTTACATGTATTTTTTTTCATTTTATGCAATTCTTGAGCTAGTTGACAGCTTGTGTAGAACCTGTTAGTATAGATGTGATAGCCTGAACCACTCTCAGATGCTTGGAAAACTTGGGCTAAATGAACTATATTTGAGATGTAAATGGAAAATCAGGAAAAATAAGACTTTCTATTCTTGTCTTGCCATAATGGCAAATGTGAAAAAAACAGATAACCATTTTATGAACCATACAAGCAAAAATTCATGGGCCCCATTAAGTAGGCTTCTTCAGATTGTAGCACGTGCATCAAATCCTTCCTTTGAAACCTATTGTGCTCTTAGATAAGTCACATTTCTTCCTGGCACATAAAGTTCTTTTCTTTTGTTATCTATATACTCACTAACATTCTTCACCTTGCTCCTTTAGTATACATACCCTCTTGTGCTGTGATAGGAGGAATTAAATGCAGCGTCCAAAATATTTGGAAAAAACAGAGACAAAAGATACACTTGAAAAAAAAAAAAAAGATACACTTGAAGAATGGGGTCTGGTGTAGCCAGTCTTCAGTAAAATAGTCAACTAATTGCACCTTTGAATTCAGAGCCATGTTCAGTATTACACTAAAAAACACCTTCATTTCTTCTGATGAAACATCCTTCCACAAGTGGCACATTGAGAATTTTGTTAGTGGAGTTAACTTCTGTGTTTTTTTCCACTGCATACACATTTGTCACAGTCGCAATTTCACCAACAAGATCATCAGAGGAAAAGAGTTCATTTTTCTGGCCAAGCACTTTGAAGCAGGGTGAATCCCTGCTGTGTAACAGAGTATGCAAAGTTTATAAGATCACCATCACCATCATGATAAACCTTCCAGCTATTTGTTAAATAGTTTATATATTATTACTTACTTTCTTCTTCACTAGCTTCAGATTCACTGGAACTAATATCACACTGCATACGGGAATGTTTTTTCCTACTCACTTTTATCAAAATTTATCCTCACTGTCCTCAAAAATCCACCCTGCAATACCATTGTCTTGTGCACTCCTTCTCCCTGCAATTTTCTGCAAGTACAACCCACAAATACAAGTCACGATCACCTCTTCACATCAAAACACATGGCCTGCCAAGAAATAGAAAAAGTACAACCTGCCCTATCTCCATAGCATGTGCAGAAATGCGTCGGACAGGCTGCTACGGTGGGCCGGGTGAGCAAGTGCAACCAAAAAAATGTGTTGGCCATGTTCCGACATTGAGGCTAGACGGGAAAATCAATATGTCAGATGAGGTTGGACATAGGATTGAAAGGGGTTTTAAAGTAAATGTTTTTGTTCTGTGACTTCACTTTGAATTATAACTTTATTATTTTACTTGACATTCAATATTATCTGCATGTATTTAAATGTTTGTCTCACTTACTATAACATGTGTTCTTGGTTTGGAACATTTATTCATCCATATTTATTTTTTATGTTTTTTGAGTTTTATTTCCCTTAGCGTAATATATTTTTAGAAATGCCAATAGCAGCAATCAAAAGCAAAATGATTTCAGTGTTAAGAAGTATCCTCAATTTACATTAGGATAATTTTAGAACATGAATCAAATTTACTCTTTGATTTTGCCTTTAAACACACAAAATAGTCTACCATATATAATATATGAACATGTTTGACAGTAGCTTTGTACTAAAAAATATTGTTGACCTACAAGAAAATATAAAGGCTTCTCTGGCTTGGCACCTGTGGCTCAAGTGGCTAAGGCACCAGCTGCATACACCTGAGCTGGCGGGTTTGAATCCAGCCCGGGCCCACCAAACAACAATGACGGTTGCAACAAAAAACCAGCTGGGCACTGTGGCAGGTGCCTATAGTCCCAGCTACTTGGGAGGTGGAGGCAGGAGAATCTCTTGGGCCCAGGAGTTAGAGGTTGCTATGAGCTGTGATGCCATGGCACTCTACCCAGGGTGACAGCTTGAGGCTCTGTCTCAAAAAAGAAAAGAAAAAAAAGAAAGAAAAAGAAAATATAAAGGCTTCTCTTAGAACTTAGAGTCAGTTTTGGCCAACATTCTATATATATGGTTCTCTCCTGTGAGTAGGAAGCTTGTCTCTGTCTATTCCACTCCATAGCTCACATGAAACATAATTAATCCCAACAAGGCACTACCACTGCCCCTAAGGCAGTCATGTTCACATTTTATATTACTCAGCACAGTTTTTATTTTTATGCTTTGTTCTCCACATATTTATGCCTCTATGGAATAAACCCTTTTACTCCCATATTGGGATTTTTGTTTAATTGTGAGTTTTGAAAGTCAACATAAATGGGCTCATTACTTTCACTGTGTTTCTAAATCATGCTGAAAGATCGGGTGCAGAGGTATATAGATTTATTGATGGAAAGCAGTGGATTTTTAGATACAATCATAACACACTTGAACTTTAACAGTGAACGTTTATTTTAAAAGCCCATATGACTGTAAAAGAACCAAGTTTTGATGCATTTGCAAAAGATTTGTACTGCCTGATTTTATTCTCTTCAAATGTATTTTAGAAGAACTTAAAATGCTGTAACAACCAGATTTTTTTCTGAATTCTACTCCTAAGATACATTTGAAAGAGTTTGTTATTTATTTTAAAGTCATAAATCTCAAAATATTTACATTTTTATAGCATAAAAATAATGTAATGTGTAAAAAATAGTGGTTTGTTTCACTGTATTAAACTTCTACTAAACTGGCATAAACATAAGCATGTACATACCCAGGAAATGGCTTGGGCTTACAGTAGCAATGCGTTTTTGCTTACAGAGGGTTTCCGTTTCAGTATTTATGAAAATTAATTTCTTATTCCTGCCCCTTAATTCAGCCATTATCACGTTGTTATTTTTTCTTCTTCGTTGAAGCTGTATATCTATCGTTTAATGACAGACATTGTTAAATTTGCCTAAATTTTATATAATGAACATGTTTCTGTGGCTATAGCATTTTGAGCTTTTATGTCAGAACTATACAAATAGAATAGTTTACCATATTCTTTAATATTTTCTTTTTATTCCATGTATAAATTTCCAAAATTTTTATAGCCATGCTACTTTTATTCAGTTATTTGGGAGAAATTCAATATGATTTTTATATCTAATATCCATAAAAAACATACTTAAAGCATATAGCAAGATTAAATGCCCATGCATTATTTTATGTGTATATTTTAAGTAATAACCCAGAAAAGATTTTAGTATATATGTGTGTAAACTTAAATACATAAGTGTGCGTATGTGTGTGTGTTTCTCCATAAATATTCTATTTGCTTTATATTTTTGCTAAACAAAGTACTCTGAATTATTTTTTTCTGCCTTTGTGACTGTATGTATAAACACACCAGAGAAAACTAGATTATTGAACATTTTGGGGCCCTGAAATTTATTATTTTAGTTT
Organism: Nycticebus coucang; assembly: GCF_027406575.1. Lineage (NCBI taxonomy): Eukaryota > Metazoa > Chordata > Mammalia > Primates > Lorisidae > Nycticebus > Nycticebus coucang. The sequence continues at coordinate 81,754,839 of NC_069786.1, forward strand.
GGTCTTCTTTCTAAACAGTCCCTTTTATATAAGCTTAATTAGCTTCTTCTCCAGTTCTCTCAAAATTCTATTCTTAATATTCCACAGTCCTTGGAGTCTCTAATAATTTCTTGATCCCTTGTCTTGAGCTCTCATCTTAATTCCTCTTACACTGTAAACTTTTAAAATTTCCATGGCTATAGAGCACCACCACCAGAAAACGGGGCTACATCCTTAATATCATAAACACTACTTCCAATACTTATAATTTGATGAAGAATCAAGAAAATGATCGTCATAACACAATTTACATTGAGGTCAATATCAACTTCTTGTTTTGTTCCTTGGATCAAGGGTGAAACCACATCCAAATACTTGAAAAAATTCTGTATTTTCCTTTTACCACTCTCTACAAATTCTACTTACTAAATCTTATCTTTTAAATACATCCAGATTCTACTTCCTTCATCAACCCCGGCTTACATAATTCTACTATCTCCATGTTAGTATTTCTGGTTCCTTAAGAGATTTGGTACTCTTTGATCAATATCCCATTTTACTGGCAATTTTTTACTTGCCATTTTATTTAAAGACCAGATACTTTATTTTTATGATTATTTATTTCTCTTTCTTTTTAAAAAAATGACATTTATCTATGGAAAATGATAATGTTATACAATCCAATGTTTTGAAAATTATCATTGGATTATTTTTTTTGTTTCCTTTTTAGATTTGAATTCTTGATTTGTTTAGTTTTTTTGTAGAGACAAAATCTCTCTGTGTGGCCTAAATGGGAGTGCAGTAGAATGATCATAGCTTACTGTAGCCTTAAAGTCCTGAGCTAAAGTAATACTCCTGCCTTAGACTCCCATGTCGCTGGGACTATAGGCTTTCGCATCTGTACCTGGCAGAAAGCTTTTATCAAATTAGTTGGTTGTCATCACAGTTGAAGAATGGAATATTCAACTAAAGAAATTAGCCTGACTCAACATAGTTCTGATTCAGCATAGTTCTAGCCAATGTAGTTAGGCAAGAGAAGGATATAAAGGCTATCCAAATAAGGGCAGACGAGGTCAAACTCTCCTTTTTTGCTGATGACATGACCTTATACTTAGAAAACCCCGGAGATTCAATCACAAAACTCCTGGAAATCATCAGGAAATACATTAAAGTCTCAGGGTATAAGATCAACATCCACAAATCAGTAGCCTTTGTATATGCCAAAAACAGCAAAGTCAAGAATTTAACCAGAGACACAATTTCCTTCACAATAGCTTCAAAGTAAATGAAATACTTAGGAATATACCTAACAAAAGAGGTGAAAGAGAATTATCTCTTTCTAAGGATAAATTATGAAACCTTAAGAAAAGAAATTGAGAAGATACTAACAAATGGAAGAACGTAATCATGCTCTTGGCTGGGAAGAATCAACATTTTCACAATGTCCGTTCTACCCAAAGCAATCTGCAGATTCATTGCAATCCCCATTAAAATACCAACATCATATTTTGAAGAACTGGAAAAAATAGTACTAAGTTTGTGTGGAACCAGAAAAAAACCCAGTAATTCACTGCACTGCACTTCACTGCACTCCACTGTATTGACAAGAGTTTAAGGAAAGGAGAATGTATCTTTAAGGCAGAGTTTAACTGTGCATACTAATTTTAAAGCATTATTTTTTATACTGACTAAATGTACAGTAACATTTCTTTAATAGTTCACCCTACAAAGGTATCACAAAGCCATGCCCTCCTTTCTGGCTTCAACATAGAGGAACTGTCAAGTACTGGCTGTATTTGACTACAAGCTTAGAAGAAAGATGACTGTGGATACACAAGTTCTATAACAAGTCCCCTAGGATGCTTTTGTTTGCTTCTCTTTAGATTTGTAGTATTTTGTCTTTTCTTTTCGCTTCTTTTTATCCCCTCTACTATGCCATATTGGTTTCCTGCTTTAAATTCCAAGGCCTTGTCAATTATATGAGTCAACCGTTCTGTTTTCCAAACATGGGTGACATCATCTGTAAAAGGTGTAACCCACTCCCTGGCACATAGCATGTTTGACCGGTGTTAGCTATAATTTAACATGCATTTAATTTAATTTTCTCTTTGTTATAGAACTAAAACTGTAAATTTTGTGTGTTAATATTCGATGAGTTAGTAGGCTTTAAAAGCCGAGTAATATTTAGCTTTTAGAGTTCTCGTTGGAAATACTTTTCACAGAACTTAAGTTGGGTTTACTACCTCAGCATATTTTACTGGAGGTATGTTTGAAAGTCAAGAGATAAAGTTGTTTTTTAATTTCTACAGAAATTTTGACAAACAAAAGTAGTATAAAGCAGTTATGCATACAAGCAAGCAGAGTTGGGTTATTTTTGGTCTGTCAGGTTTGTATTTTTGAAAACGTAGTATGGCTTTATGAAAAGAAAAATTGCTTTTCCCCCAGTTTTGTTATCTCTTTCTTTGAATTTCAGGATAAATTTGTAAATCAAATTATGTTCAGCCAGGTATGCTCAAATCAGAAGCTTAAAGCTTTAAGCACTGCTTTCAGGCACATGCATAGTCAAGTTTGAGGTACAAAAAGAGATTAAAATAGCATTGCGAATTTTCGATGCAATATTGGGAATACAATTTAATACTAATAGTCTATTCCAGTGTATATTTCTAAATATAATGGAAAATCAATTTTACAATTAATTATTGAGTCCTTTATGTGTTAGTCACTTTGTAACAGACTTGAAAATTAAGTAGGAAATAACAAAGCATAACACCTCCCCCAAAAGGAAGTTCTCAACTCTGCAGATATTACTCTGAAGATGTAGATATACAAATAATTAATTTTGAGGTAGTATTCTTAAATCCCACAATGAAAGTATTGTTTCACACAGAAAGAATACAGTAGAAGTGTCTCAGTTGCTCAAGGGTCTTATGAGTTTGTCTATTAACTAGAACATAGATGGACTTTGGGGATGTTGTATGAATATGACAGAATTTCTGGTTCTATTTATTTTGGGTCCCTGATAAGATTTTGAGACTTGAATTATGAGACTAAGATTTCGATATTACCTTCTCAAGAAGGCCATATCCTCAATCTTTCCAACCCAGTGCACATACATTCTACAGTTTATTATTTTTTTCAAACTGCTGATATACAGCTTAGCTAAAAGGAGGAAACTATTTTTGTCACATTCCACAATGTCTCTTTTCTTTTTTTCCACACTGCCGGCATTCTCTTTGTACTTTACTAGATGCCAACCCACAGCCTTTCTTGATGGTGCCTCTCTGTTTCAGCTAGAAATGTCTAAATGGAAATTTTGCTCGTGGTTATTTTTATTCATTTTAAAAAAATTTATTGGCTTGGCACCTGTAGCACAGTGGTTATGGCACCAGCCACATACACTGAAGCTAGTGGGTTCAAACCCAGCTTGGTCCAGCTAAACTACAAGGGCAACTGCAGCAAAAAAAATAACCAAGCATTGTGTCAGACACCTGTAGTCTCCACTACTTGGGAGGCTGTGGCAAGAGAATCATTTGAGCCCAAGAGTTTGAGGTTGCTGTGAGCTATGATGCCTTAGCACTCTACCAAGGGTGACACAGTGAGACTCTGTCTTAAAAAAAAAAAAAAAAGAAAAAAGAAAATGGCACGCCTCTTAAGCCCTGGGCACAAGGAAGGGTGATGTGGCTGGGGCACCGCTGGCCTCAATACGTGAATGGTAAGCTGGTGTACCTGTGAGGTGTCCCTGGAGGAGAGGGAGGTGGGTGCACCAAGCTCGCAGCCTGGGGTGCTTGCACCCCACACTTGGACTCCTTCCATCCTGGCAGAGGCAGACGAACATCCAACTCAGGTGGTGAGGAATCCTTCAGCACCCAGCGCAGGAGGCTGCTGCCACTGGACGCCTCCATTGTTTAACCACAACAAGGGCCGGATTCTCACCCAGCAGGATCCTAAGGCTTTTGTAGCCCTTCAGCCACTGTGGATCCTGTCTCTGCCTCTTCTTCTGGAATGTTTTGGGGTTTGGACATACATCACTGTGCACACTTACATTATGTTGATTTAAAAAGAAAAGTAAAGAGAGCTGCACCATGACACATGATCGGTGCCTCCCCCCCACCTTCATAAGAGCTGTACCGCCTGACCCGCCATCGGCAACCTGTGATCCACGCACACTGGACTTCCAGAAGAGCTGCACTGTTGCACGCGACCGGCACCAGCCCGGACTTTCCTATGAGCAGTGCTGTGAACCACGGTAAGAGCCGTGCCTGCCAGGACTTCCATACAAGCGGCACCTCAACCCATGACCTGCTCCTGCTGGGCCTCCCCAAGCCCTGACCAGAAACTCTGGGAGCCGCGCAACCAACCGTCCTCCCTCCTGTACCTTTCCCTGCCTCCACACCAGGGGGTAGTCTGGCCAGGGACTCTAGTAGCCTCCTGACCTCCAGAGCCGTCCCTGCCTCTACGTGGAACCCTTCTCCTGGAAAGCGACTGCTGGAGCCTTGGGTCCTCTGTGCCAAAGTCACTGGGTGCCAGGCACCCCCAGAACCATGTGTACCACCCCTTGCCCTGTTGCTGGATCCGAGTGTGTCACAATCCAGAGCTGCTCTCACAACCAGAACTCCCTAGCCCTGAGGACACAGGGTCACTCCCTACAAAGAATCAGCAACAATAGAGTGATCCTGCTGGGGTCTAATCTTGGAGAGAAACCTCCTCAACTCTGAGGATGGCCAGAGGCAAAGGTGAAAAACAATCATGAGGGGAAATCAACAGAAATACTCTGGCAATATGAATAATCAGAGTAGATCAACTCCTCCAAGGAACAATGGGGCAGACACAGCACAAGATCCCAAACACAAACAAATAGCTGAGATGTCAGAAATCGAATTCAGAATCTGGATAGCAAATAAGATAGAATTAGAATTCCAAGCAGTAACCCAAAAGATGTCCCAAGAATTCAACGAATTCAAAGACCAAATGACCAAAGATTTTGACACATTGAGACAAGAAGTTGCAGCCCTCAAAGATCTGAGAAACACAGTAGAATCCCTCAGTAACAGAATGGAGCAAGCAGAAGAAAAGATTTTTGACATTGAAGACAAAGCTTTCGAATCCTCCCAAACTCTCAAAAAGGAAGAGAAATGGAGGGCAAAAACAGATCACTCTCTCAGAGAGCTCTGGGATAATCTGAAGAAAACTAATATTCATCTTATAGGGATCCCGGAAAGTGATGAAGTGGCCTCACAAGGCACACAGTCTCTTCTCCATGAGATTATGAAAGAGAACTTTCCAGACATGCCAAGAGATTCTGAAATTCAGATAGCAGACAGTTTCAGAACTCGAGCACAACTCAACCCAAATAAGACATCCCCCAGACACATCATAATCCATTTCACTAAAGTTAATATGAGGGAGAAAATTCTGAAACCAGCCAGACGAAAGAAAACCATCACCTACAAGGGCAAGAATATTAGAATAACTGCAGATCTCTCTGCTGAAACCTTTCAAACTAGAAGAGGATGGTCATTGACTTTTAAGCTCCTAAAACAAAATAACTTTCAACCCAGGATCCTGTACCCAGCTAAACTGAGTTTCATTTATGACAGAGAAATTAAATACTTTAATGACATTCACATCTTGAAGAAATTTGCCGTAACTAAACCAGCTCTCCAGGATATTCTCAGACCTATCCTTCATAAAGACCAGTGTAATCCTCCACCACAAAAGTAAACCCACCCAGGAAATTTTGATCAAATTCCAACTTCCACAGTCTCAAAAAGATTAAAAATGTCCACCAGACTCTCGAAAGGCTTATCAATATTCTCAATTAATGTGAATAGTTTAAATTGTCCTCTAAAGAGGCACAGGTTGGCTGACTGGATACAAAAACTCAAGCCAGATATCTGCTGCTTACAAGAATCTCATCTTACATTAAAAGACAAATATAGACTCAAGGTGAAGGGATGGTCATCTATACTTCAGGCAAATGGAAAGTAGAAAAAAGCAGGCATTGCAATCCTATTCACAGATGCAATAGGCTTTAAACCAATTGAAATAAGGAAGGATAAGGATGGACACTTCGTATTTGTTAAAGGTAATACTCAATATGATAAGATTTTAATTATTAATATTTATGCACCCAACCAGAATGCACCTCAATTTATAAGAGAAACTCAAACAGATATGAGCAACCTGATTTCCTCCAGTTCCATAGTAGTTGGAGATTTTAACATCCCTTTAGCAGTGCTGGATAGATCCTCCAAAAAGAAGCTAAGCAAAGTAATTTTAGATTTAAGCTTAACCATTCAACATCTGGACTTAACAGACATCTACAGAACATTTCATCCCAACAAAACTGAATACACATTCTTCTTATTAGCCCAAGGAACATACTCCAAAATCGACCACATCCTAGGCCACATCTCTAACCTCAGCAAATTTTAAAAAATAGAAATGATTTCTTGCAACTTCTCAGACCATCATGGAATAAAAGTTGAACTCAATAACAATAGGAATCTGCATACCCATACAAAAACATGGAAGCTAAATAACCTTATGCTGAAGGATAGATGGGTTATAGACGAGATTAAGAAGGAAATCACCAAATTTTTGGAGCAAAACAACAATGAAGACACAAACTATCAGAACCTCTGGGATACTGCAAACGCAGTCCTAGGAGGGAAATTTATACCACTATTCCTCAAGAAAATGTAAAGAGGGGAGGTTAATAAATTAATGGGACATCTCAAGCAACTGGAGAAGGAAGAACATTCCAACCCCAAACCCAGCAGAAGAAAAGAAATAACCAAAATCAGAGCAGAATTAAATGAAATTGAAAACAAAACAATTATACAACAGATCAATAAATGCAAAAGTTGGTTTTTTGAAAAGATCACTAATAGACGAAACTTTGGCCAACCTAACCAGGAGAAAAAGAGTAAAATCTCTAATTTCATTCATCGGAAATGGTAAAGATGAAATAGTAACAGATCCCTCAGAAATTCAAAAAATCCTTAATGAATATTACAAGAATCTTTACTCTCAGAAATATGAAAATCTGAAAGAAGTTGACCAATACTTGGAAGTACGCCACCTACCCAAACTTAGCCAGAACAAAGTGGAAATGTTGAACAGGCCTATATCAAGTTCTGAAATAGCATCAACTATACAAAATCTCCCTAAAAAGAAAAGCCCGGGACCAGATGGCTTTACGTCAGAATTCTACCAAACTTTAAAGGAGAACTAGTACCTATATTACTAAACCTCTTCCAAAATATAGAAAAAAAAGGAATATTACCCAACACATTCTACGAAGCAAACATCACCTTTATCCCAAAAACAGGAAAAGACCCAACAAGAAAAAATAAATTATAGACCAATATCACTAATGAATATTGATACAAAAATACTCAATAAGATCCTAACAAACAGAATCCAACAATACATCAAAAAAATTATACAGCATGACCAAGTGGGATTTATCCCAGGGTCGCAAGGCTGTTTCAATATACATAAATCTATAAATGTAATTTAGCACATAAGCAAACTAATAAACACCATATGATTCTCTCGATTGATGCAGAAAAAGCTTTTGACAATATCCAGCAACATTTCATGATCAGAACACTTAAGAAAATTGGTATAGAAGGGACATTTGTTAAACTAATAGAGGCCATCTACATCAAACCCACAGCCAATATCGTATTGAATGGAGTTAAATTGAAATCATTTTCACTTAGATCAGGAACCAGGCAAGGTTGGCCATTGTCTGCATTGCTCTTTAACATTGTAATGGAAGTTTTTGCCATTGCAATTAGGGAAGAAAAGGTGATCAAGTATATGCACATAGGGTCAGAAGAGATGAAATTTTCACTCTTCGCAGATGACATGATCGTATATCTGGAAAACACTAGAGATTCTACTATAAAAATTTTAGAAGTGATCAAGGAATACAGCAATGTCTCAGGCTACAAAATCAACACCCATAAATCTGTAGCCTTTATGTATACCAACAATAGCCAAGCTGAAAAAACAGTCAAGGACTGTATTCCTTTCACAGTAGTGCCAAAGAAGATGAAATATTTGGGAGTTTATCTAACAAAGGACGTGAAAGATCTCTATAAAGAGAACTATGATACTTTAAGAAAAGAAATAGCCGAAGATGTTAACAAATGGAAAAACATACCATGCTCATGGCTGGGAAGAATCAACATTGTTAAAATGTCTATACTATCCAAAGCAATATATAATTTTAATGCAATTCCTATAAAGCTCCATTGTCATATTTTAATGATCTTGAAAAAATAATACTTCATTTTATATGGAATCAGAAAAAAACTCAAATAGCCAAAACATTACTCAGAAATAAAAACAAAGCAGGAGGAATCCTGCTACCAGACCTGAGACTGTACTATAAATTGATAGTGATCAAAACAGCATGGTACTGTCACAAAAACAGAGAGGTAGATGTCTGGAACAGAATAGAGAACCAAGAGATGAACCTAGCTACTTACCATTATTTGATCTTTGACAAGTCAATTAAAAACATTCAGCGGGGAAAAGATTCCCTATTTAACAAATGGTGCTTCTGGGTGAACTGGCTGGCAATCTGTAAAAGACTGAAACTGGACCCACACCTTTCACCATTAACTAAGATAGACTGTAACTGGATGAAAGATTTAAAATTAAGACATGAAACTATAAAAATACTTGAAGAAAGTGCAGGGAAAACTCTTGTAGGAATCAGCCTGGGTGAATATTTTATGAGGAGAACCCCCCCAGGCAATTGAAGCAGTATCAAAAATACATTACTGGGACCTGATCAAACTAAAAAGCTTCTGCATAGCCAAGAACATAGTAAGTAAAGCAAGCAGACAACCCTCAGAATGGGAGAAAATATTTGCAGGTTATACCTCCGATAAAGGTTTAATAACTAGAATCCACAGAGAACTCAAACGTATTAGCAAGAACAAGTGATCTCATCTCAGGATGGGCAAAGGGCTTGAAGAGAAATTTCTCTAAAGAAGACAGACGCATAATCTACAGACATATGAAAAAAAGCTCATCATCCTTAATCATCAGAGAAATGCAAATCAAAACTACTTTGAGATATCACCTAACCCCAGTAAGAGTAGCCCACATAACAAAATCCCAAAACCAGAGATGTTGGCGTGGATGTGGAGAAAAGGGCATACTTCTATACTGCTGTTGGGAATGCACACTAATATGTTCCTTTTGGAAGGATGTTTGGAGAATACTTAGAGACCTAAAAATAGACCTGCCATTTGATCCTATAATTCCTTTACTAGGTTTATACCCAGGAGACCAAAAATCACAATATAACAAAGACATCAGTACCAGAATGTGTATTGCAGCCCAATTCATAGTTGCTAAGTCATGGAAGAAGCCCAAGTGTCCATCAACCCATGAATGGACTAGCAAATTGTGGTACATGTATACCATGGAATATTATGCAGCCTTAAAGAAAGATGGAGACTTTACCTCTTTCATGTTTACATGGATGGAGCTGGAACATATTCTTCTTAGTAAAGTATCTTAAGAATGGAAGAAAAAGTATCCGATGTACTTAGCCCTACTATGAAGCTAATTTATAGCTTTCATATAAGGCTATAACCCAACTATAGCACAAGAATATGCGGAAAGGGCCAAGGGAGGGGAAGAGAGGGGGGAGGTTAGGGTGGAGGGAGGGTAATGAGTGGGGCCACACCTACGGTGCATCTTAGGATGGGTATAGGTGAAACCTACTAAATGCAGAATACAGATGCCTACATACAATGACTAAGAAAATGCCATGAAGGCTACGTTGAACAGTTTGATGAGAATATTTCAGACTGTATATGAAACCAGCACCTTGTACCTTTTGACTGCACTGATGTACAAAGCTATGGTTTAACAATAAAATAAAATAAAATAAATAATTGAGCATTTTCTAGTTACTAACCATTGCTCTCAGGTGACATAGTGAGACTATTTCTCAAAATAAAATTTATTGAGCCTTTACTAGTTACTAAGCATTGCTGTCAGTGCCAAATAATATAGAGATACATAAATTAAATATGAAGTTACGTACACTCCTGGATATACATAAATACATTTTATAAAGTAAGCATATTACAAAGAGATTAAAGAATAGGGATTGACTTTTTTTTTAAATGGTTGATAGTCTCTTTATTTCACAAGGTGACGTCCATTTATAACATGTCTAAAGAGTATTATCTCCAAGAGATATTAATTTATTCAGTCACTTTTTTCTTTGCCTATTTATTTACTGTTGAACTGGGCATGACTATTTTAGACACGGCTATTTGTTGACAGAACTCGTCTTTTGTGTTGGATGCCATAAATTCTTTGTATGCTTTCTTTGACAGTCCTAAAATGTGAATAGTTTAATGCTAATAGGATAGCAATAGTTTATTGGAAGAGCCATACCTTTAAAACTATAAGAACATAAGCTGAAGCACAATTATTTCTCAATAGGAAATTGCATACTTTTAGGGGAGAAAGACTTCAGAATAACTGGAAGATGGATCCCTTAGCGCAATGTCTCTGCATGGTCCTTCAGCAGCCATTGTAACAATGAAAAAAATTAACAAATGGGACTTAATTAAGCTGAAAAGCTTCTGCACAGCTAAGGACACAACAAGTAAAGCAAAAAGACAGCCTTTTGGGGGAAGGAGGGCTCAAGGAGAGGGGAGGAGAGAGAGGGATGGGGGTCACAGTGTATGGCACACCTCTTGGGAGGGGGACAAAATTATGAGAGAGACTTTACCTAACACATGCAATCAGTGTAACCTATTTCTTTGTACCCACAATGAATCCAAAACACTAAAAGAAAAAAAAAAAAAAGAATTATGTAATATTTGAGTCTCTTGAGAATATAATCTATGGTTTATTTTTAATTAAACATTTTTTTTGCCTTTTTGAACGGCAAGTATTTTCTTATACTTTAGTACTTGCATCTAAAACAATCTCCACACAGTAATAACAAGCCAATTATCTTATACATTAATTATATAGAATTATATAGAATAGTATAACATATAATTAATGAAGTTAATTGATGGTATATAAGATGACCATCCTAAATATTAGGTTGTTAAACATGAGATGACAACTTCAAATCAAAAGTTAGTTCATTATATATCAAATAAAAGAAGAAGTAGTACAATTAATCAAAGTATGCACCTAAACTGTCAACACAGTTTGCCATCTTTGTGATAGCTTGTGTATACCAGCAGTGAAGATGGCTGGAGAATGAGTAGCAATGAAATTGCCAAAAGCATTTCCCAACAAGTTCCTACCCAAAGGGAATAATGTATGGGTGTGTGGCTTACTTCCTGGGTGTGGGAAACTCAGACTCAGACTTTATCTTATGAACACAGCCTAATCACATGAACTTTCATATTAATATAAAAATTTTTTTAAAAATATTTTTAATAGAAGTGAGTATTTTTCATTGCAAGATATGCTCCATAGCCCATCAGAAGTGGTAATCAGTTAGTCCCAGGTCTGGAGAAGACCATATATAACAGGGAGTTTCCAAATCCAGCTTCCACAGTTGGAGCAGTGCTGTTAGTGGCCACATCATCAGGCATTGTCTTCCAAGAGGATTGGCCTGTCTCTTTTGACCATTCTAAGCTGCTTAAGTGCAAGCATCCTCATTATTTCATTCATTTGGTTCCATGACAGAAAATGGCTCTTAAAGAAAAGATAATCATAAGCAAAAACATATATTTGAAAGAATGAGGATGTATCTTCACAATAAAAAGCAAAAAAACATAATACCAAGGAGTGTCAAAGCAAAATGTCAGGGATATCAACTGTCAAACTTAGTACTTAAGAAAATTGGACATATCTTAGTTAATAACCCAAGAGCATGTAAAATTTTGAGACTTTTTTGAGACTATTTTTACATGTTATAAATTGCATTAAATGCCCCCAAAGAACAATGACTGAATAAAATAATTATTTGTCTGTTTTTATTTCTTAGTCATCTATCATGACTTTTGTCAATTCTGCCCAATTTCAATATTGTGGTTATTTCTAACCAGGAAAGAAATGAATGTAGACACAAATATTTATAAGACATTAATATAGCTGGATGTTGTGGCTCATGCCTGTAATTTTAGCACTCTGGGAAACTGAAGCAGGTGGATCACTTGAGCTCACGAGTTTGAGACTAGCCTGAGCAAGAGTGAGATGCTGTCTCTATTAAAAATAGAAAAATCAGTGGGCCTTTGTGGCAAGCACCTGTAGTCTCAGCTACTGGGGAGTCTGAGGCAAGAGGATCACTTGAGTTTAGTTCTCTATGAGCTGTGAAACTGTGACACTCTACCCAGAGTGACAGAGTGAGACTCTGGCCTCAAAAAAAAAAAAGAAAGAAAAGACAAAGAAAAAGAAAAAAGGAAAGATATGAATATAACAAATGATTCAAGAGTTTACAGTTTTAAGGAAAATGTTTCAAACATATCTCCTATGAGGGAAGTCCTAAAGTTTTTGATTTGTTATAAATGAAAAATGCCATTTCATACATTTACTTATTAGAAATTGTTAAAATTATACCGTGTATAATTTAAAACATTATCTTTCTGGCAAGTATATGAAATTATGCCTTCTACCTAAATATTTCTCAGATCTTTCAATTTATCTCAATTATTATGGACACCATCTAGATCTTTGCTATTATAGGTCAAATTGTGTCTGTCAAAAATATATACATTGTGACTATATTTCAATTAAATATTTTATAAACAAATGGCAGTAACACTGTCATAACTTTCCTTCCTAAAGCAGCTATTTATTCTAGATAAACAAATAAGTTTCTTTTATAATTTTAAAATGCTACATAGTGTTGATATTGCAGGTCATGACAACAGTAATTCTCTTCAAAGTCAAATATGTTAAAAAATGATTTACAGAAAGGGGATGAATTTTGAGATTAAAGAATTTTGTTATTATTGGTGATACTTTCGTATCTAGACTAGTTGGGTTTTAAGAAAACAATGACTTTAAATGTTCAAGTTGTGGGCATTTAAGCAATATGTTGAGATTAAAACATATTGAGCAAATCACTAAAATAATATAGCAATGTTCAAAATATTTTTTTTATATTTAAATAGTGCATTCAGACTTTCAGTTTAGAAAAATGTGATGACAAAGTTTATTAAATGGCATATATTACAAAGGAATTTTAATATCGTCTTAGGTAATTGTGTATATTTATATATACTCATTTATTTACTCCAAGGTAGGAAAAGAGACACGGAAGTAGTAAATTATTGTTCATAAAGTTATGACTTTATAAGGCATGTGTTCAACTGAAATACCAGACAGAAATTATCATCAAAAAGTTTGATAGTCTCCAGCTCCTCATAAATCTGAGGCAAAAGGAACTCTTGAGCCCAAGAATCTGAGGTTGCTGTGACCTCTTATGCCATGGCCCTCTACCTAGGGCAACAGTGAGACTCTGTCTGATATGTATTTAATATATGCTTATATTTATATGTATAAATATATATTTAATGTATATATATGTATATATTTAACTGAGTATTAAGTTTCAAAACAGAAACAAGCACTCCTATAAAATTTTCAAAAGAAATTTAACATTTCTATATTTCTTTTTTTTTTTTTTTTGTAGAGACAGAGTCTCACTTTATGGCCCTTGGTAGAGTGCCGTGGCATCACACAGCTCAAAGCAACCTCCAGCTCCTGGACTTAAGTGATTCTCTTGCCTCAGCCTCCCTAGTAGCTGGGACTACAGGTGCCTGCCACAACACCCGGCTATTTTTTTGTTGCAGTTTGGCCAGGGCTGGGTTTGAACCCACCACCCTCGGCATATGGGGCCGGCACCCCACTCACTGAGCCACAGGCACCGCCCACATTTCTATATTTCTAATCAACAACATATTGCAATAATATATTGATTACTTAGTGTCTTTAGAAGCAGATAATGTAATGAAATTAAGAATTCACCATTTCACAAGTGCAACAGTTAAATTTATTTTATGGTTATGTTAGTTTTCAAATTTATACAATAGTTTCAAATGTTAACTCTCCAAAATAGCATGATACTAAGTAATAATTTAATTAAACTGTGAAATTAAGTATATTATTTCTAACTAAAGTAAGAAATATATAGTATAAATAAATTATATTTAAGGTAAAACGTTTTAAGCAGAATATTAAAAAAGAGAGATGGAATTTCCTGATACGTGCTTGAATTTACACTCGATTTCTTAAAATTTGTAATTTCTTTGGAAAACCCCGAATCTTTTCATTGCTATACTATTATTATTGAGGAAAACAATGAAGTGCCCAAGGCTTACTACCCTGACTCAGGATAGCCTATAATTATTGTTCTTTTTTTCTGCTTTCACATGAAGCACATTTTCTCTAAATATCACTATTACAACTTTCTCTCATCACTTTCTTGCCAAGTCTTCTCCAATTAGGTTTTGCTAAGAAAAGCCCAGACAAACCCACCACTTCTGAGGTCGTTAAATGCCTTCCCTGAATATCTAATATATGGTGCCACCTGACCACTCTCTATAACTTTACATTTTTTTCTCCAAGTGTTGTTGTTTTCTTTAATACCGTACATCTCTAACTTAAACGCTTTTCTTCCACCCCTACCTCCTTGAAACCAGGGACCTTTAATTCACCACTTTTGATCTCTATCCCTGAAATATATGATCCATGCTTTGTTATTATTATTTTATTATTACTATTATTATTATTTGAAATGGAATCCACATTTTTGCCACTGGTAGAATGCTGTGACATCTTGGCTCATAGCAACCTCAAATTCTTGGACTCAAGCTATTCTCATGCCTCAGCCTCCCAAGTATCTTTTGGTGGTAATAAAGTAGCTGAGACTATAGCCCCCTGACACAACACCCAGCTATTTTTTAGAGATGGGGGTTTCACTCTTGTGCAGGCTGGTCTTGACCTCGTCAGCTAAAGTGATCCATCAACCTTGGCCTCCCAGAGTGCTAAGATTATGGGCGTGAGCCACTGCACCTGGCCCATGCTTAATTATTTTTGGATGGTAGAATTTGGTGAATCTACGGTATAAAATACAACTATAATTCAGACACCTCTTTATTAAAATCAAAATGAATTTAAATAAATAAAAACCTAAATACATGTTTATTTTTTCATTTTTCAAGTCTATACTCTAAATGCATCCTTAGCAGATAGTTATTAAAACATCATTACATACATTTATGTGAGAGTGTTTTTAATAGTTGGTTCATTAATTGCAAAATTTGCAATTGATATTTTGATTTTAAAGACTGGTAAAGGAATATTAGAATTTTAATATTTTGTATTTTATTCCTCATCTCTCTCTTATGAATAAACCACCTCAATTTTCTTGAGTCATTAACTACAAAACCTACTTTTAGGAAAAGCATGATTTGACTTTCAGGTTTCAAACTGCATAGCCTTCCGTGACATCTGCTGTGGTGATCATCAGCTGTATATGTGATCAAGGGGAATAATTCCTACTCTTTTTTTAGAGAAGAGACATAAAACAATTTATATAGGCATATCTCCATTGCTAGTCAGAAATGTCATGTCTGTAAATAGACTAAGAAATAAAAGCATAAGACAATAAAATTCTTTTCATAGTACCAGATCATGCCCTTAGCATTTGTCAATTACAGATATGACAGCTAAAATGAAAATCAATGCGATTCTTTATGAAAAATAGATGTGTGTAATTTATACTGTTTTAAATTTCTGGATGTTGTCCATACAATGTATGATAGTCATTTTCTTAAAAATTGAATTGTTCCAACTAAATTTTAAAGTAACTAGAATAAACTGCTAAAATTTTTATTTAGGGAAAACTTAAATCAATCAACAAATTATTTCCCATGAAGTCCATTTGATGTAGAATGTTCTTATATGTACACAAGTAAGTAGTTCTAAGCCGGGTTTTGAAATGCCTGTTTAATTAGTATATTTATTTTTCTGATCAGTATATGTAACAATACAGCTTGATGTCACTGTTTTCCAACTTTTTTTTGGAGCATCCTGAAACTTCTGTGAATATGTCAACTTTCTTCTGACATATTCAGAAGAATATGTGGCATCTTCGTCCGTGGCATATGAATGACTGATTTGGCTGAACAAGCACGCAGAGGTAAATCAGAACAGGCTGCTAGACAGACGAGCATGCTGCTAAGACATACTACCACAGTTGGAGATGGGAGCTGAAAGAAAAGTTAATTCTTCTACTTTTACTATTTTTTTCATGGCATTGAAGAGACTCTGAAATACTTCTCACAATAAATAGCATTTGTAAGTCTTTGAGAATTTATAAATTTCAAGCTGAGTAACATATCTGTTATATTTTCTACTGAAATATTACTTAAGAAAATCAGTAGAACACTTGTCTTCATGTTATTTAGCTAGGACAGGAAAACAACATTCTTCGTGTAGAAATGTAATACCAGCATGGTTTGGGTATTTCATTTAAAGAAAAATGAGCATTGCTTTTTTTCTCTAAAACATTTATTAATGCGTTTTATGCATATGTAACTTGCCTATTAATTTATTGTTAATTTGTGTTAGTAAAAAAATATATGTTGGTATACACACTAGAAGAATTCATTGGTAAATCATTCCTTTCATGGTTACATATCAGAATTATCTTTTGGTGGTAAGATGGGTATTAAGATATTTTGAATTGTAATAGGTAAAAGTTATATTCTGCAATTTTTGTATAGAATCTTTGCATCACATAAGAGAAACTTCTTTGTTCCTAGAACTAAACATTGATAAACAACCAAAAATATACCCGAAAAGGTTTGTTTCTAAGTTTGTTATTATTTTTTTTTTAATGGTACAGTTTGTGACTGAAAGCGTAAATACAGTATTGGTGAAGGTCCTGATAGAAGCTTTTATTTTAGAATGAGTTTATAACTTTGCCTTTGAGTTCTTGAAAACTAGTAAGATTATCCAACAAAATGTGCTCTGCAAGTTTCTATAAAATACCTCAACAACCTTGACTTAATTGTTGTGGAAACTTAAATTTATTCAGCAAAAAACGTACTTTATCTTGATGCCAGCCTTACAGATGTAGACTTTTCTATGATTTATGGTGGGGGCACTTTGGAATAGCATGAGCAAGGGAAACTATAGTCTAAAACAAGTCATGACAGCTATTTGGAAATTGAAAAATTTACCAAGAGAAAGCGAGCCTGAGGAGAAACAACGCTCGTACTAAAGAACATGTGCCACAAAATGTACTTAGGCACAGTGACCTAAAAAGTGGTTTGGATTATGACTCCTATAAGTATCCTACGGTTTTAAGCCTGGCTTGTTTTGTTTTTAGTTAAGTAAAATAGTGAAGTCAATAGTCATACTGTCTCAGCCTTCACACACACACACACACACACACACACACACACATGTGCGCGCACGCGCTCACAATACACACATGAAGAGATACACGATCAGTTTTTAAGGAAACTGAAAATAAGAAAATATAAAAATTAGGGCTGGGTGCGGTGGCTCACGCCTGTAATCCTAGCCTGCCGGGGGCTGAGATGGGTAGATTGCCTGAGCTGACAGGTTTGGGACCAGCCTGAGCAAGTGTAAGACCCCATCTCTAAAAAATAGCCTGTGTTGTGGTGGGCACTTGTAGTCCCAGCTACTCGGGAGGCTGAGACAAGAGAATTGCTTGAGCTCAAGAGTTTGAGGTTGCTGTGAGCTATAATGCCATGGCACTCTACCAAAGGTGACCAAGTGAGACTCTCAAAAAAAAAGTTCACGATTAATTGGTACAACCACTCCTTACATTTCCTTTGTAATAGATATTTTATTTATTAAATAAGTGAAAATAAAATGTATCTTTGACTTATTCCTGTAGCTCAATATAGCCCTTTTTTCTTAAGTAGTTATTACTATACTTACAGAGCACACTTTAGAGAAGGATGATTGAAATATTCATCAAAAGGGCGGCGCCTGTGACTCAGTGAGTAGGGCGCCGGCCCCATATACCGAGAGTGGCGGGTTCAAACCCAGCCCCCGCTGAACTACAACCAAAAAATAAAAATAGCCGGGCGTTGTGGTGGGCGCCTGTAGTCCCAGCTGCTCGGGAGGCTGAGGCAGGAGAATCGCTTAAGCCCAAGAGCTAGAGGTTGCTGTGAGTCCTGTGACATCATGGCACTCTACTGAGGGCAGTAAAGTGAGACTCTGTCTCTACAAAAAAAAAAAAAGAAATATTCATCAAAAACTTTATAACATGATTAAATAGCATTAACACAGTAATTAGATATATATCTCTAACCACAAATTCATAATTATACATTATAAATAAGGCATAGTTTGCTATACTAATATACTTATTCTCCTTAGTGGTAACTCAAAATTTCTGAAATTCTAGAGAAATAAATGTCTGCTTAGGATGAGAAAAAGAACATAGGGTCAGATTTATAATAACAGTTATGCTTTCATGCCAATCTAAAGTAGGGGGGAAGCTCACAAACAGGCAAAACATTTTGTTAATTAAACTGAAAGAAACAAATATTAACAGCATGAATGCAGTGGAGGTTATAATTTGAAGTTTTCTGAAGGTGTTCTACATGAGTCAGGCTCATAGCACAGTTGGATTCACCACTTGCACTGCTTGGCAAAATCTATCTATAGTAAAATGCATACTCAATTTTAATTGAGAATAGTTTCCTTTTTGTACTTTAAACAGCAGTGACATCAAATTATTCTTTTTCACTTAATACTAAATAAAATAGTTCTAGAAACATCCAATTTTTTTTGATAAATAATCAAAACCACAATGAACTATCACCTCACATCCAGATGGTTACTATTTACAAAAAAGAAAACAAATGTTGGTAAAGATGTGGAGAAATTTGAGCCCTTATAAATTATTGGCACAAATGTAAAATAATGCTGTCTCTATGGAAAATGGTATAGTAGTTCTTCAAAAAATTAGAAAAGTGGTCCAGCAATTTCACTCCTAGGTGTATATTCACAAGAACTGGCAGCAGGGTCTCAGAGAGATTTCTACATCCATATTATAAGCAGAATTATTCACAGTGGTCAAAAGGAGGCAGCAACCTCCTAGGAATGGAATAGTGTCCCCACCGCACCCCCATTTAGAGGTCAGAATCATGACTTCCCAATGGGCCTGTATTCAGAAATAGGGTCTTTCAGGTGGTAATTATGGTTGAATGAGGTTATAAGGATGGGGCCCTAATCCAAGAAGATTGATGTCCTTATAAAAAGAGGAAGAGACACTAGAAGCATAAAGCCACAGAGAAAAAAAATATGAGGACACAGTGAGAAGGCAGGTGTCTGGAAGGGGAGGTGAGACGTCTAGGTGTCAAGAAACTATGACAGTTCTGTGATCTTTGACTTTCAGCCTCCAAAACTGAGGAATAAATCCATTGTTTAATCTACATAGGTGACAGTCTTTTTGTTATAGCATCCCTAGCTAACACACAACCTAAATGTCCATACAACCTAGATGAATAAAGAGATAAAGTGGAGTACACACACACAATGAAATAGTATTTATCCTTAGAAGGAAAGAAATATTGACACATTCTATAACATAAATCAGTCTGGAGGACATTTGGATAAGTGATGTGAGCTACCACCAACAAAAAATGTACTGTGATTCAATTTATCTGAAATACTACCAGTACTCAAAATAGGATGGTGGTTAGTAGGGGCTGAGGCCGGAGGAGAGTGGGGAGTTATTTAATGGGTGTAGAGTTTCAGTTTTGCAGGATGAAAATGTTTTGGAGACTACACGGGAATACAAATGTACTGAAAACCTACTGATGGTTCAGATGGAAAACTTTATGCTACATATATTTGCCACAAGGAGTCAAACAAACAAACAAAACCACCATTCACTTCATAAAAATGATCATGCTATTTAAAGATGTCTTTAAAATATTTTCACTGTTGCTTTTAAAATTTAAAAGTAAAATAATAATTTAAGTGTTAGGAGCCAAAAACATCTTAAATAAAATGTCAGGAACTCTAGGGAGTCCACTTTGTCTGAACATTAAATCCTTAAAGAAAATCAAAAGGGAAAAAAAAATGAATCATAATTGTAAGTAACACATGATTGCAAATAAATAGGGCACTTGTCCGTGGTTCTAAATCTGTTCCCTACTAAAGCATCTTTTTGAACTCCTTATGCATGGTATATAAATAGCTGCTGTGGATCAAAAAACATTTTATAAAAATATTTTCTAGTAATCATAGCCACAGAACTAGTAAACCAAATATATAACTAGCACAATGTAACTAATGTTACAGTTGGCCCTCCATATATATGAATTCCACATCATCAGATTCTATTATTTGAAGATAAAAAAATTCTAAAAATAAATAAATAAATAAAAATAGCAATGCAATAGTGAAGAAAACATATAATAATGCATATCAATTATTTATGTATTGTTTACATTTTATTAGGTAATTATAAGTAATGTAGAGATGATTTAAAGTATACAAGAAAATGTGTGTAAGTAGGTTATATGCAAATATGGTGACATTTTATATAATGAACTTGAGTATATGTGGATTTTGCCATCTTTGGGGATCCTGAAACCCATCTCCCATGATATTAAAGGATGTCTTTACAAGAATTTATTTTAATCACAGCTAATGTAAAACTCCTAGTGGATTTCATGAAATATTGAAAATACATCCTTTGAAGATCTGTAGTTCAGAATTTGGGGCATTTATAAAGGAAAGATTAAATTTAATTTCAAAGAATAGTGCTTCTTAAACATAAGGGTGCACTGGAATCATCTAGAAAGCTTTTAAAAGCACAGATTACTGGGCCAAACCCCTCAATTTATGTTTCAGTCTGGCTGAAGTGTGATCTTAAAAACCATACTATTTCCAAGAAGTTTCCCAGTCATGTTGATGACTCTGGTCTAGGGACCTCATTTTGACAGCTGTCATCATAGAAAATAGAAAAGGATGTTAAGGGGAAAGTTTTAGTTAGGGAAATTAGATGAAGTCTTAAAGGACTAAAATGCTGTAATTCTTGGGTCTTTGTTAATTCATCAAAACAATTTAATTTATATTTATGTATAAATTTAGTAATATAGTTTAACGACATTAAATTAATTTTAATGACACTTCATACAAATTATGTGATTCCAAATGATGACAACAAAGCAGGGTTTTTAGCATTATTTAATTAGTGTATTATTTACCCTATATCATCTTATTCACCCTATTTTTAAATTTTGGATTATTCCAAGTGTACACACAATTGGTTACATAATTTGCTTTTGTACATTTTAAGTCAAAGTTATACATAAGTGTGTCTTTAACCCAGAATATACCAGCTAAGTGTACATTTACCCAGCCCATCCTCCTGTCACCATCTATTTGATTTCCGTTTTACTTCTACTTCCAGATGTGCACGTAAGTGTTGATAAATTAGTTCCAATCCAGTATTGAGTACATGTCATGTTTCTTTTCGCATTCTTGCAATATTTCACTTAAAAGTATGGTCTGGTCTCCTGTTCTGTTTTAACTGAATACATACAAATTCAAGAATCAAATCAATGCCTTGATTTACAGAAAGAGGAATACCCCGTATCTACATTTGATATATCAGACACAGTCCTCATGTTCTCACTCAGATTATGCTCTTATTCATGTATTTCGTAGTGCTAGGCTTCCCTATCTGGTGTGGATGGTAGCGATACTGTCTTCGATCACATTGCTTCTGCACCCTTAGTACTCCTTTGGACTCCTTTCAATCCCGGCCTGCCTCCCCAGAATGACCCCTGCCAGCTTTCTTCTTTGCAAGGCACTGTGTGCTTCTTTTAATGAAAGATAACACTGCAATAAGATAGGAGTCGGGATTGGAAGTTGTAAATTCTGGCACCAGGCTCACAGGACCTGCGTTCTGTTACATCAACCCGGTTTTCTCTCCTCCCACTGTTCTGCAGATACATCTATGCATATTTTCTAGAGCAAGGAGTACAGTATTTTAAAGAATATAGAAATGTTTTATATTTCTGAAAGCAAAGTTAGTTAACTGAAAAATATACAAGTAGTATTACAGATATCCAAGCATATCAAATGTTGACTAACAGAATTTAAAAACACCCTAGAAATCCCATGAGTCTCTCTCTCTTTTTTTTCCTTTCATAAAGGTGAGGGAATTGAATGTCTGAAATATTTGAGGTCTAGCAAAGTAGCAAAGATCTCATCGCTCCTTAGGAAGAAGGAAAAGGGAGAATAGCATCCAAATTCAGTGGCGTTGCCATTACAAAGCAATACATGTTCTAGAGCAGAGGAAAGCAAGGAAAGCCACCATTGCCCAGAGACTGGACACTCCTGGGAAATAGGGAAGTAATAGAAAAACTGTACAGGTCTGTGTTAGAACTACGTTCCTTGTTTATATGAATGGGGCTTGATAATCAGAGCTCAGAGATTTATCAGGTGGAATATCATTAATGACCTTCAAGAAAGCATATTTCAGAACCAAGCCTTAGAAAACAAGTAGAACATTTGTTAGTACAAAACAAGAGACACAATTCTCCCTTATATGGAAGCAAAGAATATTCAAAAACTAAAACACATGCATGTATATTTTAAAGTGATGACTTCCAATTTCCCAATTTTTTAGTATTACATCTAGCAAGTAAAGTAACATTATTACCACTTTAACTAGATGAATGAGTTTAAGTGTCTCTGTGTGTGTACACAATATGTGTGTATTTATTTTTCCATATTTCTATATTTTTCTATATCAATATTTTCGATATTGATAATATTTCAATCCATGCAACTCAATACTTAAAGTCATAGAAAAGAACTTCTGAAAGAAAAGTTAGAAATCATCCGGTTTAAGGACTATACATCTAATCTTATTAGTAAGAATTACATGTCTCAAATAATTTGCCAAAAGGTAGAATAACAAAGTGTGTGTAGATTTTGGTGCTTTCCTTTCCTCTATGTTTAGAATTTACTTGTTTTTCAAACACAGGCTACTCAGAGTACTGTACAACACATGTTCTAGTATAATTTGATAAATCATTCCTCTACAATATCAATTTTGTGAGATAGAAAAACATAAATTTTTCATACATTTTCCAGAAATAATGTTGCTACACCATTAGCCTAAACAACTAGTAGCCATATATTGTCAATCACCTCTCTTTAGATGTACTTTTTAAAAACTGCATAGGGGAGAGAGAAAAGACTAAATGCCTATGTGAGCGGTTTATCATTTATCAATGTTTATGTTGTTTATGAGACCACTACACAAATACTAAATGGATAGGTATAAAAAAGCAAAGTCTGTATTTCAAGATGAATATATTGTTTTTAGTAGAGAAGGATAAATTACAAGCATGTAAATTAACATGAAAAATATCAGAGAACAGTACAATGTGAGAGTTGTTTCATGGAAAAATATAGGTTAGCATTACCAAATATATAAAATTAAAACTCTCTGAAAAATAAGATATACAGCAACTCAAATTGTTGTACACTCCTATTAACAGTAGAACTACTCTGAGTATGTGACCCATTCTACATTTTGTGTCCCTAACTATCTTTTTTTTTTTTAATTTTTTTTTTGTCCCTAACTATCTTATTTCTCTGTGTATGTGACTGTAATAGGTGTGTGTTTATGTGTATTTCACCTAAAGCATAACGCAAACAATGAAAACACTCTCATGTAAATCAATAATAAAAGAGACAAATAAACCCTGCTGAATTCACACAGTAGAATCCTGCATAATGATGAAGATGAAGAAACTAATGGCACACCCAAGAAAAACCAGAAACAAAAGTATTTATACTCTATGATTATAATTATGTGCATTTAAAATTGTCAACACATTAGACATTAAGATGTTGTTTACTTTTCTCACTGGGATTGCAGTACCTGAGAGGAGAAAAATTTCAGCGACCTGTTGTTACATAATAAATCACCACAAGCTTAGAGTCTTAAAAATACATATATATTTACTATAGCACAATTTCTGTGGGTCAGGAGTCCAGACAGGTTTGGCTGGATCCTTGGTTTCAGAATCTCATTTCGGGCTGCAGTCAAGTTATCTACTTGGCCTGGTTTCTCATCCGTAGGATTAACTGGGGAAGCATGTACTCCCAGTCTCACCGCATCGGCAGAATTCAGTAGCTGCTTCTTACAGGACCGTGGCTCTCAGCTCCCCCAGGCTTTACTGTAGCTTCTTAGCATGTGGATTTTGCATAGACAGTTGGGAAGATGATTGCCTTCTTCTTCAAGCCAATAGGAGAGTAAGAAAATGAACACCATTGAGTCTTAAATGACAGAATATAACTGTAGGAGTAACACTTCATTACCTTAGCCATACAACGTAATTTAATTGTGAGTGACATACCCTATCACCGTTGTCATATTCTGTTGGTTATGAGCAAGAGAAATGTCTCATCCCCCCCTCAAGAGGAGAGACATACACATTGTTAACGAACAACAGAAATTATTGGGCCATCGGGTCTGTCTGATACAACAGTAATATTATATCTCTTGGGTTTTTGGTTTTACATTATTATATATAAATATGAACATTAGGTATGTCACTTCAAACAGACAAACACATTAAGTTTTCTGTTATTTTTTTTAAAACAGCTGTACTGACATGTGACTCGTATATTATTTGGTGTTTGCTGCCATCATCATAATCAACTTCAGAACAATTTCATTGTCATCTCCCCATACCCACTAGGAGTCATTTCCCTTCCTCTTCTACCCTAGCCCTGGACAACCTTGCTCTAGTTGTGGTGTAGATTTGCCTATTCTGAAACTTTCTTATAAATAAAAATTTTCAATTTGTTAGCCTTCGTGATTTTTCTTTTAGCATATTTGTAAGGCTGATCATTCTTGGGGATTTATCAGTACATCATTCTTTTGTATGGTTGAATAATATTATATGGACATATGATATTTGTTTATTTGTTCATCATTTTTGGTCATTTCCTCTGTTCAACTATTACAAATAATAAAGGTGCTATGACCATTTATGTATAAGTTTTTGTACAGACATATGTTTTCAATCTTTTGAAAGATATACAGCAACTCAAATTTGTGTACATTCCTATTGAGACTAGAGCTACTGAGAAAAACTGACAGTGTCGTCAACCCTGAGTATGTGACCCATTCTGAATTTTGTGTCCCTAACTATCTTATTTATATGTGTATGTGACTGTAATAGGTGTGTGTTTATGTGACCCATTCTAAATTTGGGGTATATACCTAGAATAAGAATTGCTGGGTCACATGGCAACTGTGCTTATTAATCTTTTGAGAAACTGTGAGACAGCTCCCAAAGCAGCTATACCATTTTGCATTCCCACCAAGAAAGTATGAGGGTTCAAATTTCTTTATATTTTTTCCAAGACTCATTATTAGCTATCTTTTCTATTATAGCCATGTTAATGGATGTGAAGTGGTTTCTAAATGTAGTTTTCATTTGCATTACTCTGATAGCTAATTAGTATGTATGTTTTGTATAATGTGCTATGAATACATACTAATATATGTTTTGTTGGTGAAAGGTATTGAGTTATACCCTTATGGTTTGACTACTGTTCTGTATATCATAATTCTTTAGTACATTTTAAAAACAATCTCCCTAATGATATACTGTGTCATGCAGAGAAATAGAAAAATAGTCTTATTAATCAGATTATATCATATGAACTTTAAGTGAGCACTTAATCCATTGTCCTTCATAGATATTTAGTTAAAGCCCTCTGTTCTATCAGCTGTTCTAAAGTCTTGCCTCTTTAAGGTATCTTGCACGTTAGGTAAATGTTAGAAAAGGAACCCTACTATTTTATAACATAAATAATACAGAGAATATGTAAAATTTCATTCCATGGTTTTGTTGGTGATAACAATACTGACTTTTTGTTTTTGACTCTTAAACATAAAAAAATATACAAAATCAACATCTATCACAAGCTAACTGGTAAACTATATAATTAAGTGACAACTAATATCAAGGTTGGCAGATAAAATCCATGTATATCTTGTTCCTATCAACATAAAAGAAGAACATAAAACGTTACAGTATACTTCTTCATTATAGGAGAACACAGGATTATATTTTGAAAATACTTTTTTCTTTTTGGATTGTTCCTGGGGGTCAAATAAAATTAAAAATCTCTGGGAAGAAGTGAAGAAAGTGGAACCTCTTAAGTTTTTGTTTGTTGTATTGGTTGGTTCAGATTGTGAAAGAGGACCCTTCCCTTCCTATACGTGCTTTCACTTCAGCTCTTTCTTTTCTCCATTTGAAGCAGGACTGATTTTTCACAGAATTAATTACGTCTTTTAAGGTGCATTTGTGCACTTCATTAAGTTAGCTTTTTTGCATATTAAGATAAAAAATAGTACATGTTCTTTTATCACTAACAAAGTTTTAAAGAAACATTGGTTGTATTTTTAACTCTTTTATTTAAAATATTTGCTCTAAGTGCCTGTGGTCTCAGAAGTACCTTCTTGCCTTAATCAAGGTAATGTTAATAAAAGAGGAAAAGGTTGGTGAAGATGAAGATGTGTGGAGGAAACCAAAGCCTTCTGAATGTCAACAACATTATTGTGGTCAAAACCAATGTGACTACACGTATGAAGAGAGAAATTGCTCTCTTTTCTTCTTTAATGCTGAAAATAAAACTTGAAAAAAGCAAAATAAAAATACCTATATTTATTTTTTATGACAAGATTACATTAGTACCTGAAATAATGTTGAGATAGTTGTATGATACACACTTCCTAATATTTCCTTCTGATCTATAGTAAATAATCATGCAAATGTGTAATTATGGGCATGTTTAATAAGTTTAACAGCTTCTAAAATTATCTTGAGCTCTTATGAACTTTAAATACGTGAAGTTTTTAAATGTCACTAAAATATATAAATAGCTTACTGAGAACTCATAGGTTCTTTGAAAATGAATTGCTTATGATTATCTTCAAGAAGACAGGTTGTTTACCCAGTTTGGAAAGCCATGATATTGAACCACAGTAACAACTAAGAGCACAGAAACTCCTAGTTTTCGCAAAATAGGATTAAGTATAGCTACAGTCATTTTGAAGTAAGCTTCTTAGCAAGTGAGTATATGTTATTCTCTATGTGAACCTTAGCTGCCTGCTGTGAAGCTGCAGAGTGAAACCTGTTGTTTCTGGGTCCTAAATTCCTACTTTCATGAACATGGTGATATATACTGTCACATTATCATGAATTCATGCGTTGATTTTAGTATATGCTTGTACAAGATACTTTTCTTTTTGAGAGTTAGGAATATCGGTAAGAAAAAATTGGTCTCTCTTTCATATTTTCAGACAACTTCCCTCAAGCTCTTTCCTGCAATTTAATTCTCCACAGAAGCTTGAATACTTGGTATCTATAATGCCATGATGAAAGATTTGTACTGCTAAAATATTTCCTAGCCATGAAATAAGATAAAATAACACTAATTCTTACTACCAAAAATGAAGATGGCTAAATGGAGTGGAGCAATAAATGTTTGGCTCTGAGGGTAAATCTGTACTCGGTTAGATACTAGCATTGCGTGGCTGTGCTACCAAGTGCAAAAGCTGTAAAACTCTAATGGTCCCGCAGAAGAATTTTGTTTAGAAATATGATTACATTTCATCATAGCCATTAAAGTTGTTTACAAAACTGATAGAATGAGGATCATTCATTCCTTTTTCTACAAGTATTTATTAAGCTCCTTTTTGGTGCCTGGAGCCATTTTAAATGATACTGAAAATACAATGAGTGAATCAGACAGAGACAGTGTTTGTACTTTAATGTCATTTACTTTTTCTTGGAAAAAGTACCAGTTAAACAGTAATAAATAAATATGAAAACAATTGAGGAAATATGCAATATCTGTAAAAAATTAACAGAAGCAGTTTTGCAATGGAAAGTACATAGTAGGTGCAATTTAGGGAAGGCTTCTTTGAGGAAGAAATCAGCAATGCAGTGTTGAAAGAAATAATGGAATGATAAGAACAAATGTGATATGACTTGGACTAGGATGATAATAAAATTATCTTCTTAATTTTGTTTTATTAAGAAGCTCTTGTCATTGATGAGTGATTAGATAACACTTTTGGGATGCAGGTTTCGTTAGCTGTTTTATATAAGCCTTATTATCTTTTGTGTAAACCTCAATGTAAAAGTCAGTGCTTTGGAATGAATACTTATTCCTTCTGTTTGTCAGTATAATTATTCACACTTTTTGATAAAGGGCAAATTTGGATGAGATATCTTCCAGTGTCATAAAAGGAGCAAAACCCACGTGAGAACTTCACTTGTTTTGTTGCATTTATTCAATTTCCAGGATTAGTAAAGCTGCATGCTAACCTGCATGTCTCTCCAAATGGAACCAGGAACACCAGGAAGTAGGGTTGTTGGTCCTATTGGACATTGCCCAATGACCCTAATATTGTCTAGCATTGTAAATTCTCTTAAGACTGGTTTGAACATATCACCATTTACCTCATTCATTAATAAGTAGAAAAAACTCCTTTATATATGTTTATTTCATATTGATCTAGAAGTCATGATTTTATTTATTCATTTGTTTGTTTATTTATATGCAAGTTCTCATTCTGTGGCTCAGGCTGGCGTGCAGTTGTGCAATCATGGGTCATATAACCTCCAACTCCTGTCCTCAACTCACTTGCCCACTTAAGCCTTCTGAGAATTTGGGCCTATGGCTGTGCTCCATCATTACTGGCTAATTAAAAAAAAAAGAAAAATTGGAGATGGGTTCTTGCTAGTTTGCACAGGATGGTTTTGAACTCAGGCATAAGCCACTGTACCTGACCATATTTTTAATTATATTTTAATATACAAGATATTTACCTGAAGTTTGGTTGCTATGATCAGCAGTATTCATAGCTCTGTCTTTTTTTGGTGATCCGGATATAAGCAACAATAGAGAACTTCTCTGATCTAATGATTATTCTAGCATATTGGCAGAAAATGATGATACTTGGCTCTTATTTTCATCGTAGTTGTTGACTATTTTCATGGGTCATCTGCATTATCTAAGACACCTCACATAGCTTTCACCCCCTAATCTCTTCTAGGTAGTATTTTCTTTAGTCACCCACTCACATAATAACAAGCTGGACTCAGGAAAATACCATCTCAGAAATCTGAAATCAATGATCGTAATTTCAGATACTGGATTCTTATACTTCAGTATCTCAGTTTAAACTGCAAATCTACCTTTTTATATTTTTAGTAGAGATAGGTTCTCACTCTAGTTCAGGCTGGTCTAGAACTACGGAGCTCAAGCAGTCACCTGCCTGGGCCTCCTAGAGAGCTAGATTACAGGCATGAGACACCATGCCTGGCCATTGTTGAACAATTTCAATGAAATTTTTGTTTTCTTTTTTCTTTTGTCTGTCTGTCTCTCTTTCGCTCTGTGTGTGTGTGTGTGTGTGTGTGTGTGTGTGTGTGTGTGTGTAGGGGGGTTATTTCTCCTATAGTTTCCCACAGTCCTTTTTTTTTTTTTCTTCCTGGATGCATTCTTATGGTTTTGTTTTGTTTTTATTTCAGATTAATATGAAGGTACAGTCAATTAGATTACATGGTTTGGGTTTGTTAGGCAAAGTCCATGTTGTAGCTGTGCCCCTCTCCAAGGGGTTGTGCCATATACCACTGCATTGTGCCCATTACATGAGAGCGCTTCAATCCCCCTTTCCCCTTCTTCTCCCCCACATTGAGTTTAATTGTATTTTTCTCTCCTGTGGGCACATATTTGTTCCAATGCTGGTTTCATATTAGTGTTAGTACATTAATACTTGCTTTTCCATTCTTGTGATAACTTACTAAGTAGAATATTTTCCAGTTCCATCCAGGTTAAAACAAAAGATGTAAAGTCTCCATCTTTTTTTAAATAGCTGAATAGTATTCCATAGTATATCACAGTTTATTTATTTATTTTTTTTTTGTAGAGACAGAGTCTCACTGTACCGCCCTCGGGTAGAGTGCCGTGGCATCACACGGCTCACAGCAACCTCTAACTCTTGGGCTTCCGCCATTCTCTCGCCTCAGCCTCCCGAGTAGCTGGGACTACAGGCGCCCGCCACAACGCCCAGCTATTTTTTTGTTGCAGTTTGGCCGGGACTGGGTTTGAACCCGCCACCCTCGGCATATGGGGCCAGCGCCCTACTCACTGAGCCACAGGCGCCGCCCATATCACAGTTTATTAATCCATTCATGAGTCGATGGGCACTTTGGTTGATTCCACATCTTGGCAATTGTGAACTAAGATGCAATAAACATTCTAATGCAAATATCCTTACGGTAAAATAACTTTTTTTCTTCTTGGTAGATAATTAGTAATGGAATTACGATATCTTTAAGGATTCTCCCTACTTTTCCCAAAGAGGCCGTATTAGTTTGCAATATCATCAGCAATGTAAAAGCATTCCTTTCTCTCCATGTGCAGGCCAGCAACTGTAGCTTTGGGACTTTGTGAAGTGAGCTACTCTCACTGGGGTTAGGTGATATCTCAGGGTGGTTTCAGTTTGCATTTTTCTGATGATTAAAAATGGTGAACATTTTTTTGTGTGTTTGTTTGGCCTTTCATCCATCTTCTTTAGAGATGTTTCCATCCATATGTCTTTCCAGGTGATGGATGGGATTATTTACACTTTTTTTGCTGATTAATTTGAGTTCTTTGTAGATTCTGCTCATCAAGCCACTGGAGGTTGTCTCTTTGGTTTCATTATTGTGTCCTTCGCTGCGCGGAAGCTTTTTAGCTTAATTGGGTCCTTATTTATTTATTTTTATTGTTGCTATGATTTCTGCTGAAGTCTTCTGCATAAAATCTTTTCCCAGGCCAACATCATCAAGAGTTTTTCCTACACTTTTTTCTAAGATTTGTATAATTGTGTGTCTTAAATTTAAATCTTTTATCCATTGTGAGTCAATTTTTCTTGGTGGAGAGAAATGCAGGTCCAGTTTCATTTTGAAGGTTATCCAGTTCTTACAGCACCATTTGTTGAATAGGGATTATTTTCCCCACTATATGTTTTTATTTGGTTTGTTAAATATCAGATGGAAATATGAGGTCATTTCATCTATAGGTTTCCTATTCTGTTCCATAGATCAAGCTCTCTATTTTTGTGCCAGTACCATGCTGTTTTGATCACTTTGCACTTGTAGTATAACCTGAGGTCTGCTGAACTGATGCCACTGGATTTATTTTTACTGCTAAGCATTGCCTTGGCCATATGGATGTTTTTCTGGTGCCATACAAACAAAGAACTATTTTTTTCCAGTTATTCAAAGTATGATGTTGGTATGTTCATGGGGACTGCATTAAATCTGTAGATTGCTTTGGTAGTATAGACATTTTAACAGTGTTGATTATTCCCATCCAAGAGCATGGTACATGCTTCCACTTGGTAATGTTATCTGCTATTTTTTTCTCAAGCTTTCATAATTCTCTCTGTAGAGTCCTTCTCCTCCTTTGTTAGATATATTCCCTTGTATTTCATTTTTCGAAGCTACTGTGAAAGGTATCGTGTCCTTTATTTGCTCCCTGGGTTGATTGTTATTGATGTATATGAAGGCTACCAATTTGTGACATTGATTTTATTCCCTCCTCCGATATTCCTATATTTTTTGATCACTTCCAGGAGACTTGTGGTTGAATTCCTGGGATTTTCTAAGTATAAGATCATATTGGGGCAGCACCTCATATACTGGAGGTGTAGGCTTAAAGGAGTAGGGCGCCAGCCTCATATACTGGAGGTGCAGGGTTCAAACCCGGCCCCGGCCAAAAACTGCAAAAAAAAAAAAAAAAAGTATAAGATCATATCAACAGCAAAGAGTGACAGTTTTATCTCCTCTGTCTCCATTTTGATTTTCTTAATAATATCATTCTCTTGCCTGATTGCGTTGACTGGAACTTCCAGAACTATGTTAAATAGTAGTTGTATTAGTCTGGTTCCTGATGGAAGTGCTTTCAGCTTTACTTCATTCAGTATGATACTGTCTGTGGGTTTGTTATAGATGGCTTCTGTCAGTTTAAGAAATGTGTCATCTATGCTTTTTTCCTGAGTTTGCTTATCAGAAGAGGATGCTGAATTCTGTTGAGTGATTTTTCTGCATCTATCGAGAAGATCGTATGGTCTTTGTTTTTGCTTTCACATTGATTGATGGATGGATGTTAAAACAACTCTGCATTCCTGGGATAAAGCCTACTTGATTGTGATGGATAATTTTTTAATGTGCAGCTGTCATCTACTTGGTAGGATTTTATTGATACTTTTGCATTTACATTCATTAGTGAAATTGGTCTGTAGTTTCCCTATTTAGTTGAATCCTTTCCTGGTTTTGGTATCAGGGTGATGTTTGCTTTGGGGAGGGCTCCTTCTTTCTCAATGTTTTGGGATAACATTGGTACAAGCTCTTCACTGAAGGTTTGATAGAATTCTAGTATGATCCATATGATCTAGGGCTTCTTTTTGTTGGGAGCCTTCCTATGGTTTGATGAACTGCAGTATTAATCATCTTGTTGAGTTATTTTGATGAGCTGATTAAAATATTAGCTAAATTCAGTGAGTATTAAAATAATAGACTATTCTTTTTTGTTTAGTAGTATAAGAATCATTCATTTACAAAATTATAATTGAAATAATGTTTCTAAAAGGATGATGTTATCTTCCTTGGTATGAATTTTTTTCTGAAGTTTAGAGAAAGGTACCTTAGAATAAAAACATACACCCTTTGTTTCAGTCTGATTCTAGCTTTCTATTGCAAAGTATCTATGTTAAAGCTCTTATGACTCCTGAGTATTTTTTGCTTTACTTTCAGTTAAGAAGTTTTTGACATGCACAACTTAGTGGCAGACAATTTTTATAACTTTTTTTCTGTCATGTTACATAATTTACTCATTCAATAAACATTCATTGAGCACTTACCTCTCAGGAGGCACAGAGATCCTGGGGATAAAATAGTAAAGAAGCTAACAATATCCCCCATTGTTGTACTCACAATAGAGTGATGAAAGTGTCTTAACAAAATGACACACATGTCAAGTGGTTATGGGAAAATAAAGCAGGATAAACTGAATTGAGGAGGTAGTGTTACCGGTGTTGGGGGTAGGATTGTCAGGGAATGCCTGTCATTTGTACCAACTTCATAATCCTGACACAATTTGTTTGTTAAAAGTCTCAACATTGGCAGAATATTGTGCAAATATGTAGGATGACTGCATAGTTAATGAAAAACAGAAAAACGAGAAATTCTCTTTTCTAAAGCCATCCCAGCACAGTAATATGCTTCTGTATATGACTATTACACTAACACTTACTGACACTACACTTATAATGTGCCAGGCACTGTGATTGATGCAGGATGTGTGGAACTTAAGAAGCTCAGAACTAAATGGACAGAGCTTCATAAACTTGGCATTGTTTATTTCAGCATTCCAGGCCTCTTGAGTCATCTTCTTGGGAAAAGGAATTAACTTGTCTATCTTTTTAAAATCCATAAAGATTATTTTGTGGTGGAGTTAGAGTTCAGAATAAATGACCTGTGGAAATCCTATTGTGGATAGCAAATTTCTATTTCGGCATCCACTAATACAATTTCACCAGTGTTTCTCATTTGTAGTCTTTCTGGCTACTCCCAACATCAATTCTCCTTCTTCTTACTCTTCCAAAATGCCATCGTGGTTCTAGTTCACTAGGATGTCATATTCTAAAGCTGCCAATAGAGGTTGTATAAGCAAACTTTTAGGTGTAGTTAAGGCAACCATTGTGGCTTTGAAGCTGGGTTGGCCTCTTATCTGTGATTACTGAGTCACAAGCCACTTCTACTTTCATTCTTTGCTTTTGGTATGCTTTGTTTTGATTTTCTCCCAGGAAAAAATATTTACTATCATAGCTATTGTATTTATTTTGTGTTGCTATTTCTGCTGAGAATTCTTTCACTCGTATGAGGGAAAATGGTCTCCCATGATGCCCACATTCTAATTCTCAGAAGCTGTGATTATGTTATGTTATATGGTAAAAGGAAAGGAAGGGTGAAGATGGCATTAAGGATGTTAATTAATTTTGAAATGATGATAGAGAAAATATGCTGGATCATCCAGGTGGGCCTAGTGTAATCACAGGAGAACTTAACCGCAAAAAAAAGGAGAACCTGGTGTCAGAGAGATGTGAGTTGAGAAATATTTGAGTGAAGATTGCTGCATTAGAAGGTAGCGAGGAGCCACAACCAAGGAGTAGGGGCAGCTTCTAGAAGTTGGAAAGGGCAGGAAAGCAGATTCTTCTCTAGAATCTTCAGACACACCTTGATTTTAGTCAGATAAGACACACTTTGGACTTCAGAATTCTAGAGATGTAAAATAATAAATTTACAATATTTTAAGCCACTAAATTTGTGCTAACTAGTGTAGAAACAAATTGTAGACCAATATAACCTTAAAGGTGGCAAGGTTCTTTGTTGTGGGAGGCAGTTTTTGATATAAATTTATTTTGTAATCATTTTTGCCGTTAGATGTAGTGGTTCCCCAGGCTTGAAAGCTCCACAGGCTGTGTCCTTTCCGGATATTTCCAAATGAGGGTATGCTCACACTGTGTACAGCTCAGGCTGTGCCAGCTCCATTATTAACTCGAGTTTAACACTGATTAAGAGCACATCCAGTAAAATGCTCTCATGCATCATGTCAGGGTCTACATCAGGCCATGTTAGGCAGCACCTGTACAGAAATTTCAAGCCAAAAGGCATGTAGATGCCATTAAAAATAAGAATTAAACAAAATTATTGACAAGACTAAGGCTAACTCACCACTGAAAAGATTTAATTCTGGGTGGAATTAGTAAACAATAGTTTATATCCTGACTTTTTAAAAAAAAATTATTTAAGCTAAAATAGACTTGAAAGATGATGAGGTTATAAATTATCATCTTTTACAGATAAGAAACCCAGAATCTTAGGAATAATTCATAGGAGTGGTTTCTAGTGTTTGTTTTTTGTTTGTTTTGGTTGTGGTTTTTAACAGGGGACACTCTTCTTTATTTATTTATTTCTTTTCTTTTTTTTTTTTTTGAGACAGAGTCTCACTATGTTGCCCTCAGTAGAGTGCTGGAGCATCACAGCTCACAGCAACCTCAAACTCTTGGGCTTAAGCAATTCTCTTTGCCTCAGCCTCCCCAGTAGCTGGGACTATAGGTGCCCGCCAAAACACCTAGCTATATTTTGGTTGTAGTCGTCATTGTTGTATAGCAGGCCCAGGTTCCGTTCAAACCTGCCAGCTCTGTTGTATGTGGCTGGGGCCCTAGCTGCTGAGCTGGGACACTCTTTTTCAATGGTACTTATTGCCTTTCAGAAAAAACTTAAGTTGAATCACATATAAGGGTAAATGAAATAAAAGGAAAGTGAAAGTGACTCAAAATCCCAATGTTCAATTTTGTGCTAATCAAGGCAAACTCTAGAGCAAGGATTTTAACAGCAGAAGTTCTTGTACTGATTGAACTGGAATGAAAGAAAGCCTTTTTATCTTCGAGAAATTATGCTTCTTTAGAAATCCTGAAATGAGGAACTGTAAGTCTTAAAAGTCCTGGCTGTGCTTTAACACATTAACTGCCATGTGAGTTATGAGCTATTTTTCAAATTACTTTTTACATTACTGAGTTTTAAGCTTATATATTACGTTTTTATTGATGTATGTTTTAGAGTTATTTTGTTTTACAATTCTTTATTCTATTTTTATAATAAACACCATAGCTCCGAGAAAAAATTCTCTTTTTGTGTGTGTGGCAGTCAATGTGTTAAAAGTTCTCTTCAACAGTGGAGTATGTGTGAAGCAAATGTAATGAGAAAAGAATTGAAAGTCTAGAGACTTGCATTTCAATCACAGCCCAGTCTTTAACTTCAACATGAACTGTCAATTAATGTGCTCTCCTTGCATCTTAAACTTCTCTCTAGGGTTGGTCTTCTGAAATTCTAAAATTCCAGTAGCCTATGCCCTTTTCAGATAATAGTGGCAACTCAAAAACAACTTTGTGAAGTTTGACTGGAAGGTGTTTTCTCTGTCTCTTCAGGCAATTTTAGAAATGGGCAATCATTCAAACTTGGAGATTAGTAGAAGCACTCTTCACTGATATTTATGTTTCGCCAATCAAAATATGCATTTTGTTCCTTGTACAACCCTAGGTTTTTGAGAAAACAGAGACATAATTGCATGAAATGACCCATGCATATGAGTGTTTACAAATTATCTTAATATGATTGACATATTATATTATATTTTGGCTTTGTAGTGGGCCAAGTAAGTGCTGTTTTATACTCTCCTACATAGAATGCCTGTATTATATCATGCTTTGTTTGGAAAGCAAGGACAAACAAACTATACTTTTCCTTGGGAGAGAATAATTGTTAAGTAATATTTAACAGATACTGAATTTATTTGCATTTTCCTACAAAATCACAACCTTTCAGAAAAACAAGATAAAGTACCATTTCATTGAACTAATTTTAATATCTTGAAAAATATGATAGTTTAAATATTCACTCTGCTTTATGAAAAAGCTTTAAAATATTAATCTTTAGGAATGTGTACAATCTAGATTCCTGTGAGTACCACATTGCACAAAAGTATTGTGTGTACATATTTACTGTTGCTGACTCTACTTGCAGTATAAAACTAAGCTTATCTACTTGTAAAGGGCTTTAGTATATGTAACTTATATTCCTCGCATCATCTTTGTGCAAGAGAGAATATCTTTCAGAAATTTTCCTTTTTATAATCACAACAGAGAGACAAGAATGCGAAAGAGTTTCTATTAGTTCTCTAGGGCTACCTTAACAAAATGTCAGACTGGTTACTTTAAACAACAGAAAGTTATTTTTTCATTGTTCTGGAGGCTAGAAATTTGAGATCAAGGTATCAGCAAGGTGGATTCCTCTGAGCCCTCCTTCCTTAGCATGTAGGTGTCCATCTTCTTCCCATCCTCTTCCTCTGTGGGTGTAGTCTAATCCTCTCCTCTTATAAGGACACCATTCATTGGATTAGAGCCCATCCAAAGACCTCATTTAATCTCTTTAGCATGCTGTAAGTTTCTCTTTTGTTGTTTCTTTTTTTACAATTTCAGAATATTAGAAAGTACAGATGTTTTATTATTTATTTATTTATTTATTTATATTTTGTAGTTTTTGGCCAGGGCTGGGTTTGAACCTGCCACCTTCAGCATATGGGGCCAGCAGCCTACTCCTTTGAGCCACAGGCACCACCCAGATGTTTTATCTATAGCAAAGTCTTGGATTATAAAATCACTGTACACAAATCAGTAGCTTTCATATACGCCAATTAACAGTAAAGCTGAGAATCAAATTAAAGACACAATACTTTTTGCAATTACAACAAAGAAAATGAAATCCTGGGGAAAATACTAAACAACGGAGATGAATAATGTCTATAAGGAGCATTAAGAAACAATGAGGAAAGAAATTGAAAAGCTGTAAATGGATGGAAATATATATCATGTTCATGGATCAACAGACTCACCATTGTTAAAACGGCTATACTACCCAAAGTGATTTACAGATTCAATGCAATTCTGTTTAAAAAAAATAATGCAATCCCTATTAAAGCACCATTGTCATACTTTAAAGACCTTGAAAAATAGTGCTTCGTTTTATATGGAATCATAAAAAACCTCAAATAGCCCATACATTATTCAGAAATAAAAACGAATCAGGAGGTATCATGTTACCAGATTTCAAGCTATATATAAATCTATAGTGATCAAAGCAGCATGGGACTGGCACAAAAACAGAGAGGCAGATATATGGAACAGAATAGAGAACCGAGAGATGAACCCAGCTACTTATCAACATTTGCTCTTCGATAAGCCTATCAAAAACATTCAGTGGGGGAAAGACTCCATATTTAACAGATTGTGCTGGGTGAACTGGCTGATGACCTGGTGAACTGGCTGATGACCTGTAGAAGACTGAAACTGGACCCCCACCTTTCACCATTAACAAAAATTGATTCTCACAGAATAAAAGATTTAAACTTAAGACATGAAACTATAAAAATACTAGAAGAGTGCAGGGGAGACACTTGAAGAAATTGGCCTGGGAGAATATTTTATGAGGAGGACCTCCCAGCCAATTGAAGCAACACCAAAAATCTATTACTGGGATCTGATCAAACTAAAAAGCTTCTGCACAGCCAAAAGCACAGTAAGAAAATCAAACAGAAAACCTTCAGAATGGGAGAAGATTTTTGCAGGTTATGATTCAGACAAAGGTCTCATAAATAAAATCCACAGAGAACTGAACCTAATCAATAAGAAAAGAATGAATAACCCCATTTCTATGTGGGCAAAAGACTTGAACAGAAACTTCTCTGAAGAAGACAGACATGTGGCCTACAAACGCATGAAAAAATGCTCATCATCTTTAATCATCAGAGAAATGCAAATCAAAACCACTTTGATATCATCTAACTCCAGTAAGATTAGTCCACATAACAAAATCTCAAAACTACAGATGTTGGCATGGGTGCAAAGAGAAGGGAACATTTCTACACTGCGAGTGGGAATGTAAGCAACCTCTTTGGGAAGAAGTTTGGAGAATACTCAAGGAAATAAAAGTAGACCTACCATTTGATCCTGCAATTCCTCCACTATGTATATACCCAGATGATCAAAAATCATTTTATAATAAAGATATTTGCACCAGAATGTTTATTGCAGCCAAATTCATAATTGCCAGGACATGTAAACACCCAAGTGCCTATCAACCCCTGAATGGATTAACAAATTGAGTACAAATCCAATGTACTCAATACTATTATGAAATCAATATATAATCACCTACACATCCATATGAATGGCAAAACATAACTACAGTCCAGAAATTACAAGGGAAGAGGAGAGAGAGGGGAGGGGGGAGGAGGGAGGATATTTGGGGGGACCTCACCTAATGTGCATGATGCAATGGAACATTTCAAAACTATTAAGAAAAGAGTATAATTGTGATGGATGTGTTAATCAGTTCAATGTAAGCATTTCACATTGTATATCAAATCAGTACAGTGAACCTCATAAATGCATCAATGTACAGTTATGATTTAATAAAAACAAAATCAATAAATAAAAATTTTAAAAAGTGGGCAAAAGAGATGAACAGTAAATTTTCAGATAAAGATAGTCTAATGGCCAAGAGACACATGAAAAATGTTCAATATCTCTAATCATCAGAGAAATGCAACTCAAAACCACAATGAGGTAACACCCAACTCCAGTGAGAATGGCTCTCATTAAAAAGTCTTCAAACTAACAAGTATTGGCATGGCTAAGGAGAGAAAGGAACTCTTTTATCCTGCTGGTGTGACTGCAAACTAGTACAATCTCTATGGAGAGTAATGTGGAAATACCTTAAAGAACTAAAAGTAGACCTACATTTGATCCAGCAAAACCACTTCTAGGTATTTACTCAGAAAAAAAATTTTTTTTTTTTTTTATCAAAAAGACACTTGCACTTGAATGTTCATAGCAGCATAATTCATAATCGCAAACATGTGGAAACAATCCAGTTGCCCATCAATATGTGAGTGGATTAATAAAATGTGGTATATGTATACCACGGAGTACTACTCAGCCATAAAAACAAGTTTCATTTTTATTCGTTGCCTTGTAGACAACCCAGTATGCTCCTTTGTATATCCCAGTCTCTCTCCTTTTTTTTTTTTTTATTTGTTTTAACAGTGCTTCCTTTTCCCCTGGTGTATGATTTCAAATTTGTACTCAAAATTTTTAGGGAAAAAAATGTGTGTATTTGATTTATTCAATGATTTTACAAAAAATGAGTTCTATGAAAATAGCAATTTTTTTTAGGTAGTGCATTTTTAAGGCGAATATTACTAGACTTTAAGTGGATAGACAACCACATAAATGATAGGATGTAGGGGATAGACCCAAACTTTAGAGCGATCTGTATAAAAAAAATCAGTAAGATTAGTGATTACCACAAGTTTCTAAGTGTTTAACATATAGTATGCAGATCTCTTTATTCTATCTGTTGAATCAAAAGAACCTTTTAAAATACAGTAGAACTTCTGTAAGTTGAATGCCCAACGGACTGTTACAAACTTGTCAACATACAGAGGTGGTCAACATAAGGGTCTAGGCCTACTGTCAAAATACATACATATGGTCTATGCATGTCTGGTCTATGAAAAATTAGGTCAACTTAAGAAGGTGATCAATAGAGGTGGGTGGTTAATTATGGAAGTTCTACAGTATAATAACCATGGAAATTAAAACTAATATACTTCTAGGGAATATTTTTAGAAAAGCATTAGAAATTATGTGATAATGAGTAATCAATATGAAATAAATTATAAGTTTTGTTATTTTTATTTTTTGTCTCTTTTAGAATAGATGATAGTTCAATAGAGCTACAGACTCATTTAAAATAATGGATGTACTAAAATGTGGAAGCCAGCTCTAGCTCCGTCTCTTTTTTCTTTTCCTTCTCCTGTGGTTTCCCTTTATGAATTTCTGTTTTGTCTCTCTATGGGAAACCTTTAATGCATTAGCCTCTTTGATTTCCCATGTAAACATCTCTTTAACTCTGGCAGAGCTCACCTCTTCTGCTGCCCTCACCACAGCACGCAGTTCTGTCTAATCTCTGGGAGTCATCATGTCTCATTGGTTGCTGCATTTGTAGCTCATGATGTGTTGACATCCCTATTTTCCCTCCTTCTCCTTAGGTATGAAAGTGTCGTTATTTGATTAACAGAAAGTGGTTTGTCAGTTTCTAAATGAACAACCTCCTTGTTCATCAGTATTTTATTACCATAAGAATAATCTTAAGACAATAACCACATTTAGATGGAATAAAATTTTTAAATGTTTTTTATTATTGCCAGTATTAGGACATTATTTTGTCTAGTTTTCTTTCTACATATTGTTTACTAGTAATCTCTTATCATCAAAGCATCCAGTTAATTACTACTGGAAATTTTTTATTATCCAGAAAATTACTACTACACAGGTTCACAGAGAAAGACAAATGAAAAGATGCTCACAGCAATGACAAAGTAGGGAGATCGTGAGAATTACATTTGCGTGGGCGTGGAAAATGGGGGTCCTTGTCCAGCCCTGAATGGGGGAAATCCTGTATCTAAACCATGAAAACCAGCTGTTTTCTCTTTGGCTCTTGAGAGGTTGGTGGCCCATTCTGCTCATTTCCTGGCTGCCTCTCTGATGAGTCTGGACTGGTTGTCACAGAAGCAGCACCTGCATTTAGGAGCAAACACAAATCTCCCTTTTTTGCAGTCAGCAGTTTTAAACTCTGTTTTAGAGGGTCACGCCCATTAAGGAACCGACTCAGTCTTATAGTTAAAAAATGTAAAGACTCTATGTCCTAATTCACATAGCCCTTAGGGTGGTGAGGAGCGGGATTAGGATGGGGCTCTTTGGGGCCTAATATGTGTTTTTATTGGAATAGGTAGATTCTGCTAGGAGGGGTTTGTTTCTATTAGGAGACAGGCAAGAGCATAGGTGCCTGTCCAGTTGGCAGGCAGACAAGAATGTTTCGTTTCTTGTATAATTTTACCATTTTGAATAAGGCTAATATGTCTCTTTTAGAAATTCAGTTGTCTTGATATTTTAACAGTTAATCTGAGGCCTAAAAAGAATTTTAAAAGATTTTAAAGGCAATGTAGAGGTTGTATGGGTGTGAACCTTAACTTTTTTTAAAGTTTAGTGTTTTTAGGCCAGTTACTGAAAAGCTTTAAAAAAAATCTCCCGTAGAATGATTTTTAAATTGTAGAAGCAAACTAGGGGACAGTGACTAACTTTTACTAAGAAAACTGGGAGTAGGAGATACAGAGAGAGAGAAATTTTCAGAGAGCAAAGAAGATTTGAAGGTAGAAGCTTCTGACTATTTTCATCATGGCAGCAAAAATGTTATCAAGATTTTGAAGGATGTTTAAGTTAAATGTTTTGGGGGCTATTGAGAGTCATTATTAAGTTTATATTAGGGTCCAGCCAGGTTACAGAAGAAAATGGAACACTTAGACTGGATACAGGGTTGGGATGTGGGTATTTAGATTGTAGAGAAAGCAGGGTGAGGACAAGGACTTTTAGAGCAGGCCAGGGGAGGAGTGGTGTCCTTACTCTTCATGTGATTTCCCTGAAAGGTGAGGCAATGGAGTGCCCAGGGCCCAGTTAAGTGGGATGCCTGGCTTAGGAATGTAAGTTGGTGTCTTTTAAATCTAAGACTGTAAAGTGTGTGGTGGAAAGAGGAAAAGGGGAGAGAAGGAAATAGGGATTTGGAATGACGGGAGTTACAGGGACCATGGCTTCATTGCCCACAGATCGTGGGCTAATTGGAAGGAGCCGTCAGCTTTGGGGACTGATGGGGTAGGAGTGTTGCATGGAGTGCAGGTGGGTTGGAGAATGTTTGACGTGGTGACTGTTAGTGATGAAGGAGATTTTTTTTTTTTTTTTTTTTTGTAGAGACAGAGTCTCACTTTATCGCCCTCGGTAGAGTGCCATGGCATCACACAGCTCACAGCAACCTCCAACTCCCGGGATGAAGGAGATTTTTAAAGGTAGAACAAGTTTGGCAGAGTGAAAGATAACTCCAAAGGAAAAAGAAAGCTTGAAGATAGAGGACCAGAAAGTTTGAAGATAGGGGACCCCAGACCACTCGCTGTTGACAGTTATGAATTTTTTAAAAATTCCTAGAAATGTTTCTGCATCTAAGTTGCACGGGGGCCAGGTGGTGCTGTGAAGGAGGTTCGATGTCTCCCTTTAAACCCAGGCTGCCCAGTGTTTGAGGAGACCGCCCTAGAGGCAGGTTTGGGGAGAGAATTGAATAGCAACTGCCAAGGCATGTGAAGTAAGGAGGAGGAATGGGTCAGAGGCTTACCAGCAGGAGACAGGCATCCCATGTCACGTGTGGGACATGGAGAACATGGTCTTGGTGTTGCCTGATTTTTCAGGGCCACTACCCCCTTCTTCCATTTCTTTTCTTGGGGTTGGTGGAATCCCCTCTTCCCCACTTAAAACTCCACCTCTAACCTGTTAGTTAGAACACCTGACAGTCTTCCATTCTTTCCTAATAATCCCTAAATGCCTCACTCCCCTGCTTGGCCGACACCTACTATCCAGACTCAAAGCCACTTTTATATGTGTCACCCCAAAACCAATAATACCTCTCAGCTCCCCACACTTCTGTTACTCTCCTGTGAGGTCTCTCCCCTGTCTCTTGGCACCCTGACTTCTCCCAGGTGAAGACCACATCCTCATCGCGGGGAGATGGGACACTTCATGTTAGATACAGCCAATAGAATGTGGGGCATAAATGAGCAACACTTGCTGTATTAGGATCTAGCTGAGGTCAAAGTTAGATCCAGCTGAAGTCAGAGGTCAAACACAACTTTTAACTTTAAATAAAATCCTAATTCTGAAGATATTAAAAGGGCTATCTTTGTTTGACGTTTTCATGGGGCAGACTTTAGCTTCCTGTATTGCTTATTTTTTTCTGCATGTCATATTTAGTCAGTGAGACTGGGGAGAATGGTAAATTTGCTTTTAAACAATCAATAAATGATCTCTTCCAGGTTTCTAGGTACTTCAGTGTGTCAACTATTAAAAAATACCGAAACATTTCACAAGCAATTCCCTAATGACTGTTTTATGCTTTGTACAAGACAAAAGATGTGAATGAAAATGGATATTGAAACCTACATTGGACTGGCATTTTGAATATATGCTAAGAGTTTTAACATTTGTATGACTCAAATACTTAAGTGATAATAATATCATGATGGAAAAGATTATCTCCCCCTTTGTGTGCATTAAAACAACCCCTCACCCCCCCCAAAAAAGAAAACCCTGAATTAAAAAAAGAATAGGTTCAGTTCAGAGCTTGCTATTGAATTCCAGGCTTTAGAATGCAAGTTAGTAAAAGTCTAACATCATTGGTGTTTATCTTGATCCATTTTTTTCTCTTGATATTTGACTCCAAATTCACTAGAGAACAACAAATCAAGAATGTTCTAAGGAGCAATTATTTCTATTTCATTACCAATCAGTAAACATTGATTACTCTCCTGTATGATTCTTACTGATCATCTTTGAACAAAGATTTGATTTGACTTCTAAATCTAGTCATAATTTATAGTATATATTTTATTTCAGGTACCTTTATTTTTAGAAGAGTTTTACATTCATAGAAAAATTACAATGAGAGTATGGGGTTTTCATATATTCATGACACATTTCTACTATTACTGAACATTAATGTGGTTAATTAATCTGAACATAAATAAAGGACAAGTGTTGATACACTATTATTGACCAAAGTCCTTATGTTTCTCAAGTTTCCTTAGCTCTTGTTTAAAGCACTTCTCTTCCATGTACACTATCATACAGAATAATGCATTGATTTATTTCTCATATTTCCCTAGCCTCCTATTGCTATGGTAGTTTCTCAGATTTTCCTTCTGTTT
Organism: Nycticebus coucang; assembly: GCF_027406575.1. Lineage (NCBI taxonomy): Eukaryota > Metazoa > Chordata > Mammalia > Primates > Lorisidae > Nycticebus > Nycticebus coucang. The sequence continues at coordinate 81,799,359 of NC_069786.1, forward strand.
TACAGTCTTGCTAGTTTTAAGGAGTATTCATTTATTTGTAGATTGTACCTCCATTGGGATTTGTCTGATATTTTTCTAGTAATTAAGTTGGGGTTATAAATTTTGGAAAGGAAGGCAAGAGAGGTAAGTGCCATTTTCATCACATCGACACAGCTGCGTACCATCATCAGGACTTATCTTTGTTGATTTTGACTTTGGTCAATAGTGCTTGCCAAATTCCTTTACTGTATAGTAACTTTCCAATCCCTATTTTTTTTTTTTATTAAATCATAGCTGTGTACATTAATGAGATCATGGGGCACCATATACTGGTTTTATAGACTGACACATTTCATCACACTGGTTAACATAGCCTTCCTGGCATTTTCTTAGTTATTGTGTTAAGACATTTACATTCTACATTTACTAAATTTCACATATACCCTTGTAAGATGCACCGCAGGTGTAATCCTACCAATCACCCTCCCTCCGCCCATCCTCCCCCTCCCTCCCCTCCCTTTCCCACTTCCCCCTATTCTTAGGTTATAACTGGGTTATAGCTTTCATGTGAAAGCCATAAATTAGTTTCATTGTAGGGCTGAGTACATTGGATACTTTTTCTTCCATTCTTGTGAAGTCATGGAAAAAGCCCAAGTGCCCATTGATCCACAAATGGATTAATAAATTGTGGTATATGTATACCATGGAATATTTATTATGCAGCCTTAAAGAAAGATGGAGACTTTACCTCTTTCATGTTTACATGGATGGAGCTGGAACTTATTCTTCTTAGTAAAGTATCTCCAATCCCTATTCTTTATTGTTGTCTTTGGAAAAATAATCACTGCTCAAGAATTGGGAATTATGATCTGCCTTCTCTAGAGTCAAGTATTTACATAAAATATTTATAATTGTTTTCCAGGGGACCTTTTTCTCTAATCCAGTAGGAAAAAATGTTATCAAGTAAAATATAGTGCATATTTGCATTTTTTTTCCTGTTGACTTAAAGGCTGCATTCAATTCAAACCTTGGAGTGTGCTATGTCTCCACCTCCTTCAGTGAGGTGTTAGTCACTGTTAGTTACAGTTTACAGTTAGACTGTTTTATTTTTACATTCTGCAGCTTATACTGTGATTCCTCCACCTTCAAATTAATTTTGTTGATTACACAAATTAAGGTCCATTCTTCCTGCTTTGAAGTTCACTGAGTATTTAGGTACTTACGTAAATTTCTATTGCCATATACCCTCAATTACACTATCATACAAAATAGGTTTATTGTTCTAAAAATCTCCCATGTTTCACCTATTCAACCCTTTTACCCTTTCCCCTGAACACTGGCAAGTGATGATCTTTTTCCTGATCAAACTCTTGCCATTTCCAGCATATCATAGACTAGAAATCAAATGGTCAGAGTTTTGTGATACTCACTTTTTGACTTTGTGGGTGTGTTTCCTCCGTATCTTTTCATGGCTTGATAGGTACTGTTTTTGTTTTTTTTTTCCTTAAATTCCTAAACATTCCTTTACATAGATTTACCACAATTTGTTTATCCATTCACTTATTGAATGAAAATTGGTTGCTTTGCATTATAGTTATTTTGAATAAAGTGGCTGTAAACATTCAGATATTGGTATTTTTGTAAATCTAAGTATTCAAACCTGTTGAATAAATATCCAAGAGTATGATTTCTATATCATATCATCAGATTATGTGTAGCTTTGAAAGAAAAGTGGCTGTACCATTTCACATTTCCACAAGCAATTGATACGTCCTCTTTTTCTGCTTCCTTCCTAGCAACTGGTTGTCTCTTTAATTAGGATTTTAGCCACTCTAATGAGGTTGTAGTGGGATCTCACTATTATTTTAACTCTAATTTTCTAATAACAAATAATATAGAATATGTTTTCATATGCTTCTTTGTTATCTGTATATCTTCTTTGGTGATCAATCTGTACAGATATTTTGTTCACTTTTTAATTGGCTTATTTATATTCTTATTGATGAGTGTTAAGACTTACGTTATCTTATATGCAGGTTGTTTATAAGATATTTGTTTCATAAATATTTTTCTTTAATCATTGGCTTTAATTTTGAGTCTCTAGCAGTCTGTTTGACAGAGAAGTTTTTAATTTTGATAAATTCTATTTTATCATTTTTGTCATGGATTAGGCTTTTGGCATGGTATTTCAAAATTCATTTTCACCTGCAGTACATCTTACAAGGGTACATGTGAAACTTAGTATATGTAGAATATAATTGTCTTAACACAATAACTAAGAAAATGCCAGGAAGGCTGTGTTAACCAGTGTGATGAAAGTGTGTCAAACTGTTTATAAAACCAATGTATGGTGCCCCATGATCGCATTAATATACACAGCTATGATTTAATATTAATAAAAAAAATTCATTTTCATACCTAAGGTCATAATTTTGCATCTTAAACATTGATGTTTTAATCTATTTTGAGTATATTTTTGTGAAAGATATAAAGTCTATATATAGCTTCATCTTATTATATATGCTTGTTAAATCATTCCAGCATCATTGGTTGAAAAGTCCTTCTTTTTTCCACTGAATTACCTATGTTCCATTGGAAATAAATCAGATGATAATTTTTTTAGAGTTAATTCTGATCTCTCTATTATGTTTGATTAATATATAATTATTTTGCAAATACTATGTTGTCTTGATTACTGAGTCTTATAGCAAATTTTTAAGTCAAGTAGCATGAATTCTTTAACTTTACTCTTCATTTTCAGTATTGTACTAACTATTTTCATTCCTTTGGCTTTCCACATAAACTCCTAAGCAGTTCACTGCTTAACAGTTGCCATCCGGGACTTTAATAAAGATTGTGCTGAATCTATACTCATAATATTTCCTATATTTTTGGATAATTTTTATCAAAGTTTATAATTTTGTGAATATTTATTCGATTTATTCAAGGCATTTCATTTTGCATGTGTGATATTATAACTGATGTTATTTTCTTAAAGTTCTAATTATTCATGCTAGTACATCTAAAACAATTGACTTTTCTAAACCTTGTATCATGTGAACTTCCCATAGTCATGCATTAGATAAGACATTCAATTCATGATTGGGTTTTTCTGTATATGAAATCATGTCATCTGTGAACAAAACTACTTCTTACTTTTGTCATTCACTTACCTTTTTTATACTTACCTGGTCTTTTTGCAATAGCTGTAATTTCCAATACAACGTTAAATATAAGTGGTGAGAAAGGATATACTTGCTTTCTTCTGAATCTCAAAAGGAAAGCTTCCAGCCACCATTATGTTTATATTATCTCAAGCGGAGGAAGTTTCCCTATTTCTAGTTTCATGAGAGTTTTTAACATGAATAGGTGTTAGATCTTTTTCACATCAATTGTTATAATCAGTTGTTTTTTCTTCTTTAGTCTAGTTGATGCAGTGGATTGCGTTGATTGATTTTTAAATGTGAAACACTCCCTTGCATACTTGGAATAAATTCCCCTTTCTCGTGGTGATTATTCTGTTTGCTAACATATTTTGAATATCTCGATTTGATATTAGTGATGACAGCTTCCGGAATGAGTTAGTGCTTTCTAATCTTCCATTTTTTAAAACAGATTATGCAGAATTTCTATCAATTACTTTAAGAACAAAGAGAATTTACTAGTGAAATCCATCTAGTACTGGTGCTTTTTGTTTTGAAGGTTATGAATTATTGATTCATAGGTGTAGGCCTATTTATGTAATCTAATTCTTTTGTGTGAGTTATGGTACTTTGTGTCTTTCAAAATATTGATCTATTTCGTCTAAGTTATCAGATGTGGGCCTAGACATGTTCAAATATTCATTTACTACCTTGATAATATTCAAAGGATTAGTAGGGACAACGCCTCTTTTATTTCTCATACATGTGCCTTCTCTTTTTTTCTTTGGTTAACCTGGATAAAAAATTTGTTGTTCTTTCCAAATTACTAGCTTTTGGTATTGTTGATTTTCTCTATTGTTTTCCTGTTTTAAGTCTCATTGAGTTCTGCTCTAATTTTTATTATCACTTTTTTCTATTTTATTTAGTATTAAATTGCTCTTCTTTCCTTAATTTCTTTAATGTGGAAGCTTAGATTCTTGATTATTTTATCCTTTCTCCTAATGTATGGATTTAGTCCTGTATGTTTACTTGAATCTCTTCTTCAGTCATATTCCACATATTAAATTGTATTTTCATTTTTGTTTATTTTAAAATATATTTTAATCTTTCTTGAGATGTTTTCTTTGTCCTGCATGTTAATTTGAAGCATGTTGTTTGAACTCAAAATATTTGTGGATTTTCCAGCTTTCTCTTACTGATTTCTAGTTTAATTATTTTGTGGTTAGAGGATATATGTTGTATAATTTATATTTTAGAGGGCATAGTATACATTTTTAAGTAGTCTAATTCATCATCAAATAATACTATACACCTTCACATGTAATTTTGATACCTTATGAAAGAGCATGCCCAATCTCTCTGTTTCATCACTTCCTAGGACTCATGCCATTTATTTATATTCTGTTATCACCCAATATGTAATTAATTTATTGCTTTAATCAACAATTATCTTTTCAATTAAGAATAAAAAATAAAAAATGTAAATTTCTTTAATTCTGCCTTTTATGCTTTTTTTAATGTAGATCAGAGTTCTGGCTTATGTTATTGTCATTTTTATTCTCCTTGAAGAATACTTATAATATTTCTTGCAGTAAAGATTTACTGTAATTATTTTTAAGGATCAGATGACTGCATATATATATTTAAGTTGATGTATGTTTCAACACATTAAAAATTTCCTTTCCTTCTTTTTGTATGCCTTGTTTCTGTGAGAAATTGCCTATAATTCTGATTCTTGTTTTCTTATAGGTATGGTTTATCTTTTAGCTTATGTATGTGTTGATTTTTTTCAGTTTGGCTATAATAAATGCTTAGGTATAGAATTTTTGCTATTTTCCCTGCTTGGTGTTCCCAGAAAAAATTCTGGAAAATTTTCTGCTATTATTGCTTTATCTATATATTGTCCTCTGGAGTTCCCTTTATGTGTAAGTTAGCACCTTTTTAAATCATACCACAAGTCTTTCAGGTTCTGTTCTAACTTTGCTATTCCTTTTTCTTTTGCCTCTTCATTTTCTAAATGTCTATTAACATGTCTTCAAGCACATGTTTTATTCTCAGATGTTTCCAGACTTCTGATGTACCTACCAAACACAAAGAGTGTCTGTAACTTCTAGCATTTCCTTTTGATTCTTATTTAGAGTTTCCACTTCTCTGCCTACATTAAACATTTGTTTTTGAATATCATCCATAGTTTTCCCCATTAGGTTAATTAACAACTTATAAACTGAAGAAAATGATGGGATTCATAAATTTGGAATGGAAAACTTTGTTTCTCATAAAGTGTTGCAGTCTACAGGTGACCATTCTGACAGGCAGGATGGAAGTAAAGCCTATGGCCAGAAGCCAGAGGGAGGGACGTGGAAACAGGAATTTATGCATAGCAGGGTACACATATTTAACAAGCTATAGGAGCTGTCATGAATATTTATGGAATAAACACACACATACTCAATCAAGCTTTATGCCCCTTTATGTGGTCTATGTTCAGAAAATGGTGGCCCTCTAGTTTCAAATGTTGTAGCAGAGAATATGAAAGCCCTCTCCGCACATCCATAGTAGGCTGGGTAAAATCACTCCATAGTTGGTGGACTCTTACTAGGAAAGAATGCTAATAATCTGGATCACAAAACCGTTTTCTGTTTAGCCCTTAGGGAAATCTGTGTGATAAATTTTACCGAAGTGATAGAATCAGGTGTACCCACCCAAATAGACCTGCCCTGCCAGATGGGACTGATCCGCTCAGGAAGAAACAAGTGTATGTCCCTCCCAGGAAGTGGTGGAGGGACCAATCCTTGCCTCCCTAGCCCTTTAAATCCCCCATCTGCCATTACCCACGTGTGGATTTCTTCCAGGTTGGAGATCTCACCCCACCTACACCCAGGTGGACTAAAAGGCATTTTCATTCCTTTCATCTTGTGCCTCAGAATAATCTTTCATTTTTGGCTCCGTAGCCTTTCACAAAGGAGGGGTATTATGAGGCTTATCTGGCCTCCCTCCTGTCATGGCTGCAAACTCAGCCACCTTGCTTTTCTGAGGTGGCCTTGGCTAAAAAAGAGGTTCTTTCAGTCTGGAGGGATTTTATTTTAGTTTACAAACTTAATAATAGATTTTAAATTTCTTATTTGATAATTCCAAAATTGGTATCTCATATTAGTTTGCTTCTGATGATGCTTGCTTCATCTCTTCAGAGTGTATGTTTTCTTGACTTTTTATTGCAACTTGAAATTTGAGCATGATGTTAGGAGAAGATAGAAAGTAGAGAAAATAAGCCTTTAATATGAGATTTTATGTTAATCTTGTGGGAATTTGGAATGGTTTAATGTTTGCTATAGCTGTCGATGTCAGAAGTTTCAAATTCCCTTACTTCCCTCAATTTTTTTGCTCCCGTTAACTTGAAGCAACTTCCATAGCAACAATTCCAAAGCTCAATATTATAGTTTTTTAGCTGTAATCTACTTTTATTATTCAGGAGATCTATTGGCATGGTAGTATAGGAGAAAGGCTACCTTCTACAATCTTACTTTTAAATCTAAGTCTTTTATTGGCTTTTGTTCCTGCTCTGTGACTTTCAAAAGATTTTTTGCTTCTTACTGGATTGGGATGAGGCTTTGCGCAAGTCTTTTCACTGGCAAGTAGACCTTTGCTATGTAGAATACCCTCAATTATTTAAAAACACTCAGGTCTTCCTTGGCCCTTTTCTATGAGAACCTCATTGTATTCCTTGAGGCAAAACCCACACATGTATAGGGGAACTCCTTTAAGACTGTTGCCTTCAGAAGCTTCTCACGCTCATGCTAGTTCACTTTATACTCAGCCTCTAACAATGTACAAAATTAGTTGTGAATTTACTTCTCCTTCCAGATTTTGGGATGGCAGTTTGCCTGGCAACTTCAGTTCTCAAATGGGTCCAAGGAGAGAAGTTAGTTTATTCAGTTGCTTTTCCTCTTGGAACGTTATCTTCCAAGCACTTTACATGACCTAACTGAAATAGGAATTCCCTTGTCATACAGTATCATTAGATTATTAATATTAAAAATAACTTTATTAAGGCATAACTAATAAAAGTATTGCACATATCCAATGTAACAGTGATAGATTTGGTCATAAGCATACTCCTGGGGAATCACCACCGTAGACCCGTAGACAAGGTAATAAGAATATCTATCACCTACAAAATTTCCTTCTGCACCCTGAACTATTTTTTTTTATTTTATGGTATGTCAAGTTTCAAGGAAGCTGCCTGTTTCCTAAAGTGTTGATGTTTTAGGCAGCTGCCTGTGTCTCAGTTCTTGGGGTGTTCCCAGCTGAAGAATGACCAGACACCCCAAAGTAAGGACACTGTGAAGCAAAGTTTACTGAGAAGGAGAAAGATAGGTTTACACAGTAAGAAGGATTACAGAGCAAGAGACATTTTCTGTAGATGGCAAATGGACCCTATTGTCACAAAGAAGAAAGAGAAAGAGGTAAAGAGGCACATGTTAAGGCCAGTGATTCTCTTTTATACCACGCGGGTCAAGGCTACTTCAGGATTCAGAGGTTGCCTTAGAACCAGGGTCTCACTGCACATGCAGACCTCCCAGGAGCCTCTCTGAAAGCCCACTGTGGGCGTGTGGATCACAGTGTTGAGTAAGCTAATGGCGTGATGATTAGACTTAAGCCTGTGCTAGGCCACCTTTGAGACTCTGTTGTGTCTGTTGCTGTGCTAGAGAGTCTCTTACATCTTTTTGCAATTGTCACAATAGGTTCACCTTGGTAGATTAGGGTGTTCCCTCCTCTCCAGGAGTGAACAATCACTCCAGGATTAAGGTGGGATGCACCCTTCCTTTTCCTTCTGTCCTTTTTTCTTAGGACAGCTGGATTTCTATCTATCTATCTGATGGTAAAACACTTAACTTGGGTTCTACCCTCTTAAGACATTGTTCAGTGTACAATATGATATTGTTAATGATAGGTGCTGTATTTAACAGCAGACCTCTAGAACTTATTCATGTTATATAACCGAAACATTATACTTATTGAACAACTCCCACTTTTCCAGCCCATGGAGACCACTATTTTACTCTTTGCTTCTATGAGCTTGACTATTTTAAGCACCTCATGTAAGTGTGATCAAATGAGTTTTGTACCTCTGTGCCTGGCTTATTTCACAGAATGTCAAGAAAACCCTGCCATTTGCAACCACATGGGAGAACAAAACAGTTATTTGTTAAGAAAATCAGCTTGTTTTAAGGTGGTGCATTTTTGTTATAGAAAGAATTAAGTCCCTAAGTATATTGTGCTTATTATCTTATACTAAAAGGAAAGTTTAAATATATGTTTGTTCTTTTTTTTTTTTTTTTTTTTTTTTGTAGAGACAGAGTCTCACTTTATGGCCTCTGTAGAGTGCCGTGCCCTCATACAGCTCACAGCAACCTCCAAGTCCTGGGCTTAAGTGATTCTCTTGCCTCAGCCTCCCAAGCAGCATATGTTTGTTCTTTATCTCAGATGCTAGTGCTAATGCTCAGATGCTACTATCCCTAATCCAGTTTCTATTATTATAATCTAGCTAAGAATAGATAATTTTCTTTACCTTTGAAAGTGGAGAAGTTCTTCATTCACTAGCAAATTATTTTTGTTTTCTGACAATAATAATGTGCCATTGCTCTTTTAATTATATTCATCTTCAATTTTTCCCAGATCTTATTTTTACTGATTGTTATTTATTGAATATTCTATTTGTGCATTGCACCATTGCAACTTTTCTCTCGTTCACTGTGTTATCAATTGCTTCATTATTGAATTGTTTTGTACTCTTTTCTTTCCTTTTTTTTCTCAAAATTATCCCATAGTTTAGGTGGGAATAGTAGGCTATCCACGCCATCAGGGATGTTTTCTAAATACTTAAGCACCTCCCTCAAAACTATCACTGAAAGGAACATAAAGAGATCTCAAAGTGAAAAACAAATTTAGTTGCTTTATTATTTTGGTCAAAATGTTTGATTTTTTATTTTTCCTGAAGGCAAAGTTTGCTGTATTTCCCAGACCATAGTGCATGGATACCATCATAGCTCACTGCAGCCTTGGACTCCTTGGCTTAATTCTCCTGTCTCAATCTCCCAGGCAGCTGGGAGACATCCCAGGACATGTGAGCCACCATGTCAGCTAATGAGTTGTTTTGAAATAAAGATTTTAACCTTTGTTTCAGAATACATAGTTCAAGTTTAAAGACTAGAAGCTATCAGCAATTGAACTAAAGAGAGATGTGTAGAATATTTGAGGAGTCTGAAAAGTTGACATTTATTCTCTTATGGCACCAAGATTAAAAAGAAATACAGAGTTTCTGAGTTCTGAAGCCAAAGATTTTGTCTTCCATAAAATATCCAGGAAGTAAGTCTGTTATAAGAAATTATGATTCTAACCAGACAGAGCAGCTTATTACATCAATAATTAGCATTTTTTAGCATTTGCACGTATCATCTACAATTCTGTAGAGGATCAAGAAACTGAACTAAGACTTTGAAAATGTTTAATCATCTCTGAATCAAACAACATAGAAGATAAAATCGTATCAAAGGGTGTTAGAAAACCTTCACTTTGGTTCCCTGGGATATTTATAGCCATACTAATAATTATTTTTTTGTATCCATTACTACGGACTTTAGAAGGCTCTTAATAAATGGCATTAAGTAAGTAGGCAATGCCTGAACAACTTAGAATAGAACAGCAGTGAGTTCTCTGGAGCAGTGCAGAAAACACTTGTAACTGATGCTGGCAGAGGAGTAACCCTCTCTTATCCATTCATAAGCCCCTTTCTTCCCATGTCTTCATTTCTCCTTACTAGGGGATCATCATGAGAAACCCTGAAATTTAATATTATTGTATGTCAAAAGGCATACAATTTAATTAAATAAATAAATAAATGTGTGTGTTTAATGTGGACAAAAACATTTTATCAACATTTTAAAAACAACAGTTTTTTTTTAAATCCTCTTGAGAGTACCTTTGCTTATGATTTGATAAGTGCCACTAATTGATCATCACAATCAGGAATGATGAGCAAGAATGTTTCCTCAAGTAAGATGAAATAATAGGGCAAATTACCCTGTGCCAATGTAATAACAGTAGAAGCATTTTCAATATACAATTATGCACCACATAAAAATATTTTGGTCTATGCTAGATCACATATGTATGGTGAACATAAGATTATAATGCTGTTTTTTTTTTATTTCCTTGCTTAGTTTTAATTTTTATTCCTTTGCCTTTTTCTTTATATTTTTGGTTGAGATGGAGAGCCACCCTAGGCCTTGAGCAGAGTGCAATGGCGTCATAGCTCACTCCAACCTCAGACTCTGGCTGTGGGCATCCGGCTGCCTCAGCCTCTGGAAGCCACTGGGATTACAGGTGCTCGCCCTGGCACCCGGCTGGGTTTTTCTTTTTTTTTTTTTTACGAGGGGGGTCTCACTCTCACTCAGGCAAGTCACGAACTCCTGAGCTCAAGCAGTTCTCCCTCCTCAGACTCTCAGAGTACTGGGATTACAGGCATGAGCCACTGTGCTCGGCGTGTAGTGCTGCATTTTTGCTGTACCTCTTAAAAGTTTAGATATATTTAAATGTTTAGATATATTTAATACCATTGTGTTATTGTTACTTACAGGATTCAGTGCAGAAACTTGATCCACAGGTATGTAGCCAAGGAGAATAGGCTGTACTCGAGAGCCTCAGGATAGAGTAGGTTATGCCATCTAGATTTGTGTAAGTACACTCTGTGATGTTCAAACAACAGCAAAATTGCTTAACAACACGTTCCTCAGAATGTTTTCCTGCTGTTAAGCAATGCATGACTGTATATTAATACATGCATATTCGATCTGTACCATTTGTGTGTACGTAGGCCATCACGTTATTTATATATATATATATATTATTTTATTATTTTTTTTTCTTTTGCAGTTTTTGGCTGGGGCTGGGTTTGAACCCACCATCTCTGGCATATGGTGCCAGCACCCTACTCCTTTGAGCCACAGGTGCCGCCCATGTTATTTATATTTATACAAAAGCATCAAAAAGATTGTATTCCAATAACACTTGTTGCACTGAACCTGAGTTCTAAGAAGATGGATGAAGATTTGTTTTCCTTTTTTTTAATTTTATAAATTTTTATAGAGTGAGAATTTATGTACTAAAAGAAAAAAATTAATTTGCCAATAGTTATTATTGACTAAAAAGGAAAATAAACGTTGAAGATATTAAAGTTTTCATTTCTATTGAGTAGAAGTTTTATCGTTCTATTTCAGGAAAATTATACTGAATTATCAAAAGTCACGAAGGAAATGATGTGTTCATATATTTTATTTTCAATGATGCAAAAGCAGTAGGATTAGTAATCTTATAGCAAATACTGTCTGTGGTCTTTTCACGTAGTCACTGTCTAATTTAGCACATGCTATACCTTGAATATTTTTGAGAAAAAGAACACTAAACATGTGTATCAAACCTAACTCAGAAGCAAAGAAAACATTGTAACGTTCACTCTAATCATATCACTATTCCTGTCACGTAACAATAGAATGCTAGAAAATAAAATTGCGAGACACAAACCTCAGTGTCAACTTGTCACCATGTTACATGCAAAGTAGTTATTAAAATCATTATGCTATCAACTCATGAAGTTTGGATGCACCAAATATAGCAACCTGGCTTAATTGTTCTCCATTTAATTTTGACGGAAAGAAAAGGAGGGGGATGAAGTGGATGAAGCTGCCTGTTAGAATGATACTCATAGAGGCCTTCTATCAAGTGCAGTGAAAAAATAAGTCTCAGTGTGAATAGTGGATAAATAAGACTTGTTTGTAGAATTTAGACTCCTTACTGTCCTCAAAATCAGGAGAAAAACCACCTGTCTTAATTGCCTGAAGAGGTTGAAGAAAACCTAAGAAATTGGTATCATAAAAGGTTGCAGAAAAGCCAACTTGATTTAGTATATTTTAACCTTCAGAAATTAAACAGTCCCACAGTTTTTTTTTTTGTCCAACCGGTTTGAATGATGGACTGATGAGAAGGATTGTCACTGGAATCTAACACATGTTGTTTATAATTAAATATCCAATATAGCAATATAGCCTAGAAAAAATACTCATTAAATCATTCAGTTTTATAGTTGTTCCTTTTGGTCTTACATAGTTGTGCAAAGATCAGCATTACATAGAGAAAGAACAAGGAACAGATTTAAATTCAAAATAAGATTTAGAGTGCACTATTATTTGGTGTTGAAGCATACAGCATGCTATGTTTTTTTATTTCCATTTAATTTATTTATATTTCTAAAATTTATTTTATATAAATCACAGATAGCAAGAAAGAGATAATATTCTTTAACTTTATGGAACTACTCTAATCCAGTATTAATGCTTACTAATAATATAAGACCATTACATAGTTCAATATAGACTTTTATACTTTTTGTTCATTCAAATATCATGGAAAGATCAATAATGTGAGTAAATACATGCTATAAACAAATATCATATACAACCTTAAATAGTAATTTTACATCTACCTCATTTCATCTAACATTTCTCAATATTATGGATAAAATATTTGTGGATGTCTAGATCATTTTGTACTACTTGAGTTAGTGTTACAAGTGTGCCCATCACCAAGATAGTATTCATTGTACTTACATATGATTTGGCCCATCTTCTCCTCCCACTCACCTGCTGCTTTTCCTTTGAGTTTTACTTGCCTTTGTGCACATGTGCTGATTGATTAGTTCCAATTTAAAAGTGAGTACATGTGGTGTTTGTTTTTCTGTTCTTCAATAGTTAACTTGGAGTAAGATTTCCAGTTCCACCCATATTGTTGCAAAAGGAATGGTTCACTTTTGTGACTGGGTGCCACTTCATGGTATATACATACACCACATTTTGTAATCAACACATGAATTGATGGGCACGTGGGCTGACTTAGCATCTTTGCAATTATGAATTGTACTGCCATAAATATTCGTGTGCAGCTTTTTTTTTGATAAAATGACTTGTCTTCCTTTGGGTAAATATTCAATAGTGGGTTTGCTGGGTCCAATAGTAGATCTACTTTTAATTCTTTGAGGAATCTCCATACTATTTTGCATAGAGGCGGTACAATTTTCAGTCCTACCAAGGTGAATAAGCATTTCTCACTATCTGTTTTACTCTGGATTGGTTCACTAATACACTTTTATGGCTAAGAGACACTGCATACCTAATATTTGAAGAGCTAGAGTACTCAAATAGAAATTTAAACCTTATATATTTAGTAAAAATTGGTTTTAGAATACAAAAAAATTAAAATGTGATGAAATGCTTTGCAAATTACAACAAAACAATGATTTTTAATGGTTAAATATGTACTATTTTTTGTTTTTTACCTTCAGACATATGTATATTTACAAGCACATTTTTAAATATAATCCATTGCAGACATATATCTTTGTCTTAAAAAGAAAAAGATAAGAAAAAGATAACAATACTTGATTTTTTAAACTTTTACTTTTTAGGCTATTATAAAATATTCTCTTGGCTACTTTTTTATGAATCCAATTTCAATGCAATCAGAGATCTAACTTTAAAATGATTTTGAGATTGATATACATCATTATTGAAAGAACATCTGACAATTTGGGAGGAAAAACAGTTTGAAAAGTGATAGATCGTGCTGTATATGACACAATGGATATAATTTTATGAAGATGAAATATGGAGTATTAATTTGATTATAAGATATTTTAACACATCTGCCTTTTCAATAGTTAAAAATATATATTCTTTTTCTTTTACTTTTTACTTGTACAATTACATAAATTTAAAATTTAATTTTTTACAAAATTAATTGAAGCGATCCAAAATAAGAATGAGAGAATTTTACCAAACCACAGTCATGCCCATTTATCTATGTGCTGTCTATGCCTGCTTTTTTCAGATAACTGCAGAGTTGAGAAGTTGCAAGAAATACCCTATAGTCTACAAGTCAAAAGCATTTGCTATTTTCTGAAGAGTTTGTCAACCCCTGCTATATATGATTATCATATTCAGTTACAAAAATCATCAGGATGTAGATTATTAACAGCACAATTATTTGTGTTTCCAGCTGCATACGGAGGCACATACTCACTTTTTTATATATTATTTCTAATACCAGAAATGTCTTGTTCTCATAAATTTATTAATTATCCTGAAAACCATCATACAATATGAATTTAACCTAGAATAAGAAATGGTAGAAACAGTGTTTTTATACAAAATATCTCAGAAAATGCCTTCATATGTAGAAGAAATTTTCATTAGGTTCCAAATTTTATGGAACTTTCTTTATAGTATAATTATTTCCCATTCAACATTATTTTTTACAAACTCTTTCAAAGTATAGAAAAATAATATATTGGATGTACAGATGAATTTCTTAATGACAAACACTGAGTTGTTAACAAATTTGTAATAAAAATCTGCCTACACGTTTGTCAGATGTTCCACTTTCGGAATAGCACACTATAGAGGTGAAAATTATATTATATTATGTCATATTATATAATAAAATTTATATTATAGTATAAATGCCAGGATTCAGCCAAGCTCATCAGGTATATAACATCAAAATCATTGACAAGGAAATGACACAAAAGTACCAACTAAAGTGCGTATTAGTACTATGGTCTTTATTCCTGTATAGTGACCATATCTTAGAGTACTAACTTAATTTCTTTTTTGAAAAAAATTATATATTATTAAATAATACTTGTGTACATTAATGCAATCATGGAGCACCATACACTGGATTTATATACCATTTGACATATTTTCATCACACTGGTTAACACAGCCTTCCTGGCATTTTCTTAGTTATTGTGTTAAGACATTTATATTCTACATTTACTAGGTTTCTCATGTACCCTTGTAAGATGCACCTCAGTTGTAATCCCACCAATCACCCTCCCTTTGCCCATCTTCTCCCCTCCCTCCCCTTTCTTCTCCCCCTTCCCCATATTCTTAGGTTATACTTGGGTTATAACTTTCATATGAAAACTATAAATTGGTTTCAGAGTAGGGTTGAGTACATTGGATTCTTTTTCTTCCATTGTTGAGATACTTTGCTAAGAAGAATATGTTCCAGCTCCATCCATGTAATCATGAAAGAGGTAAAGTCTCCATGTTTCTTTAAGGCTTCATAATATTCCATGGTTTATAAATCCATTCGTGGATCGATGGCACTTGGGCTTCTTCCATGACTTAGCAATTATGAATTGGGATGTAATAAACATTCTGGTACAAGTATCTTTGTTATAATGTGATATTTTTGTCTTCTGGATATATACCTACTAGAGGAATTGTAGGATTGAATGGCAGGTCTATTTTTAGATCTCTAAGTGTTCTCCAAACATCTTTCCAAAAGGAATGTATTAGTTTGCAGTCTCACCAGCAGTGTAGAAGTGTTCCCTTTTCTCCACATCCACGCCAAGATATCTGGTCTTGGGATTTTGTGATATGGGCTAATCTTACTGGAGTTAGATGATATCTCAAAGTAGTTTTGATTTGCGTTTCTCTGATGATTAAGGATGATGAGCATTCTTTCATATGTCTGTAGGGCGTGCGCCTGTCTTCTTCAGAGAAGTTTTTCTTCAAGTCCCTTACTCACCCTGAGATGGGATCACTTGTTCTTTTCTTGCTAATACATTTGAGTTCTCTGTGGATTCTGGTTATTAAACCTTTGTTAGAGACATAACCTGCAAATATCTTCTCCCATTTTGAGGGATGTCTGCTTGCTTTACTTACTGTGTTCTTGGATGTGCAGAAGCTTTTTAGTTTGATCAGGTCCCAGTAGTGTATTTTTGATGGTGCTTCAATTCCCCGGGGGGACCTCCTCATAAAATATTCGCCCAGGCCGATTTCTTCAAGAGTTTTTCCTGTACTTTCTTCTAGTATTTTTATAGTTACATGTCTTAAGTTTAAATCTTTAATCCAGTGTGAGTTTATCTTAGTTAATGGTGAAAAGTGTGGGTTGAGTTTCAGTCTTCTACAGGTTGCCAGCCAGTTCACCCAGCACCATTTGTTAAGTAGGGAATCTTTTCCCCACTGAATGGTTTAATTGGCTTATCAAAGATCAAATAATGGTAAGTAGCGGGGCTCATCTCTTGGTTCTCTATTCTGTTCCATATATCTACCTCTCTGTTTTTGTGCCAGTACCATGCTGTTTTTATCACTACCGATTTATAGTATAGTCTGAGGTCTGGTGGCATGATTCCTCCTGCTTTGTTTTTATGTCTGAGTAATGTCTTTGCTATTTGAGGTTTTTTTCTGATTCCATATAAAATGAAGTATTATTTTTTCAAGATCTTTAAAGTATGACAGTGGAGCTTTAATAGGGATTGCATTAAAATTGTATATTGCTTTGAGTAGTATGGACATTTTAACAATGTTAATTCTTCCCAGCCATGAGCATGGTACGTTTTTCTATTTGCTAACATTTTCAGGTATTTTTTTCTTAAAGTTTTATAGTTCTTTTTATAGTGATCTTTCACATCTTTTGTTAGATAAACTCCCAAATATGTCATCTTCTTTGGCACTACTGTGAACAGAATAGAGTCCTTAACTGTTTTTTCAGCTTGACTATTGTTGGTATATACAAAGGCTACCGATCTATGAATGTTGATTTTGTAACCTGAGACGCTGCTGTATTCCTTGATCACTTCTAAGAGTTTTGTAGTAGAATCCCTGGTGTTTTCCAGATATACAATCATATCATCTGCGAACAGTGAAAGTTTGATCTCTTCTGACCCTATATGGATACACTTGATCGCCTTTTCTTCCCTAATTGTGGTGACTAAAACTTCCATTACAATGTTAAAGAGCAGTGGAGACAATGGGCAACCTTGCCTGGTTCCTGATCTGAGTGGAAATGTTTTCAATTTAACTCCATTCAGTGTGATTTTGGCTGTGGGTTTGCTGTAGATGGCCTCTATCTGTTTAAGAAATGTCCCTTCTATATCAATTTTCTTAAGTGTTGTGATCATGAAGGGATCCTTGAGGTTAGACTTGTGACCCAAGATGTGATTGATTTTGGAGTATGTTCCATGGGCTGATGAGAAGAATGTACATTCAGTTTTGTTGGGATGAAATGTTCTGTAGATGTCTGTTAAATCCAAATGTTGAATGGTTAAGTTTAAATCTAAGATTTCTTTGCTCAGCCTTTTTTTGGAGGATCTATCCAACACTGCCAAAAGAGTGTTAACATCTTCAATTATTATGGAGCTGGATGAAATCAAGTTGCTCAACTCTGTTAGAGTTTCTCTTATAAATTGAGGCACATTCTAGTTGGGTGCATAAATATTAATAATTGAAATCTCATCATATTGTCTATTACCCTTAACAAATATGAAGTGACCATTCTTATCCTTCCTTACTTTTTGTTGGTTTAAAGCCTATTGTATCTGCAAATAGAATTACAACACCTGCTTTTTTCTGATTTCCATTTGCCTGAAATATAGACAACCATCACTTCACCCTGAGTCTATATTTATCTTTTAAGGTAAGATGAGATTTTTGTATCTTTTATGGTAAGATGCAATTCAGATATCGGGCCTGTGTTTTTGTATCCAGTCACCCAACCTGTGCCTCTTTAGAGGACAATTTAAGCCATTCACATTAATGGAGAATATTGATAAGCCTGGTAGAATTTTGGGTATCACATTTTTCGAAAGTCCAGTGGACATTTTTAATCCTTTCACCACTGTGGAAGTTGGAGTTTGATCAAAAGTTTCTGAGTCAGTTTACATTTGTGGTAGAGTATTGTGCTGGTATTATGGAGGCTGGGTCTGAGACTATCCTGGAGAAATGGTTTAGTTATGGCAAATTTCTTCAACATGTGAATATCATTAAAGTATCTAATTTCTCCATCATATATGAAACTCAGTTTAGCTGGATACAGGCTCTTGGGTTGAAAGTTATTTTGTGTTAGGAAATAAAAAGTTGATAACCACCTTCTTCTGGCTTGAAAGGTTTCAGCAGAGAGATCTGCAGTCATTCTAATATTCTTCCCTTTGTAGGTTATGGTTTTCTTACATCTGGCTGCTCTCAGAATTTTCTGCTTCATGTTAATGTTAGTGAAGTTAATTATTATGTGCCTGGGGGATGTCTTATTCGGGTTAAGTCATGCTGGGGTTCTGAAACTGTCTGCTATCTGAATTTCAGAATCTCTTGACATGTCTGGAAAATTCTCTTTCATAATTTCATGGAGAAGGGCCTCTGTGCTTTGCGAAGCCACTTTGTCGCTTTCAGGGAACCTATGAAGCAAATATTAGCTTTCTTCAAATTATCCCAGAGCTCTCTGAGACAATGATCCGTTTTTGCTTTCCATTTCTCTTCCTCTTTGAGAGTTTGGGTGCGTTCAAAAGCTTTGTCTTCACTATCAGAAATCCTTTCTTCTGCTTGCTCCGCTCCATTACTCAGGGATTCTACTGTATTTTTTAGAACTTTGAGGGCTGCAAATTCTTGTCTCAATGTGTCAAAATCATTGGCAATTTTGTCTTTGAACTCGTTGAATTCTAGAGACAACTTTTGAATGCTCCTGGAATTTCCAATTCCAACTCTTTCTCCATTCTATTAATTTTGCTTGCAATCCAAATTTTGAATTTGATTTCTGACATCTCGGCCATTTGTTTATGAATGGGATCTTCAGTTGCATCTGCCATATCTTTCCTGGTGTGGGACGGGGTTGATCTACTCTGGTTATTCATGTTACCGGTGTTTTTCCACTGATTCCACCCCATGATTATTTTATACTGTTTGATTACATGAGCAGATAAAGAAAAGTTGGGTTGGGGGCTCCAGGAGTAGTGATTAACCAGCCTTTTCCCCAAAAGCTGGGACTAGTGTCTGTACCTTTTCACCTGGAGCTTTGCTAAGGACCCATACAGTGCTATGGCCTGAAAAATGCAGACCTGCTTGGTGTGGTGGGGCTAAGTGCCTCTGTCTTATTTTCAGCTGGTCTCTGTCCTACCCTAGTGAATCAGTTACTCTGGGTTGAAGTCTCAGCTGTGGAGAAATACCAGCAATTAAGTCACACACACATCCCCCGGCAACAATTGGAAAAGGAAAATCAAACCTTCCCACAACCACACACCCAGGGTACCACTTGGATAGTCCTCAGGCATTTGGACTAGTTCAAGAGGTCCAAATCAATTGTCTCAGTCAGCACCTGTCTCAGGTGGGAGAGTTCAAAAGGTCTCTGGCAACTAGATCGCAGAGGTCTGCTGACAACTCAAATATGACTCGCTCTGGTGCTCCGTGAGGTCAGGAGGACTCACCCAGCAAATAGATTAGTCTGAGAAGGTTGATGCCTCCTTCCCCACCTTGAACCTCTGTCACACCCAGTCACTGATAACCCCACAGGGCTGTGACCCTTTTGCCTCCAATGAGCAGATACCCCAGGGGTTTGCACCTGCCTGAATCACAGGGAAATCTATGTCTCCTCACCCAGGCCGCTGCTCTCTGCCACTATTCGGCAGTGGTAGGTGAGGACTGACGACCTCAGGTGCTTAATGGATGCTTGGGGTGTTCACTCAGTTCCAGCCCTGCCCTGATTGATGTTACTGACAGAAAAGAACAACTTCACAGAATTTGTTTCTGTCCCGGCTATATTTCCCTGCTGAATAGACACCGAGTTCACAGAACCTGCAACTCAGGCCCTGTCTTATGCCGCTCCCCGGTCTCGGCTGAAGTTTGGAGCGGAACAGTTAGCTGTCAGTTCTAGCCTCTACCTGCCCTCCTTTGTCTCAGCTAATGATTCCCTGAGGGCTGGGTGCATCTGAGGCTCAGTAAAGAGGTCCTCTGGGTCAGCTCCGCCCTGGGAATCTGCCAGCTCTGCATATGCATATTCTAGTCCCCGTGTTCCGCCCAGGCTGGTACCACCTCAGGCCAACTCTTTATTCACCAGGCCTGCATTTCAGTCCCAGATCTTTTTTGCCAATGGCTTTCACCAGAGAAGATGCCTGGCCTCCTCCGGTTGCCCAGAGAGACAGGGGATGTGACTCCGGAATATCCAGGGGTGAGCCCTATTGTTGCCTCTGTGGCTGCTGCTTTGTGCCTCAGAGCACTGCCACTCCTGTGTGGTTCCCTCTCAGCTGACCGTCCTCTCTTTACTCCCATGCTGCAGAATCAGCACTGACCAGCAGCAGTCCATGCCCTGTCCACACCTCTTGAGAAAATACCCAGGAATCTGGATGCCTGGGGGACAGGCTTCCAGACCTCAGAGTGAGAGTGGAGGGGAGTGCTGGGAGTTCAGAATTGTAGGTAGAGAATATATACAGTTTTATGCCTGGCAGGAGAGCGTTATGGCACCCTAGTAGGAGAAGTAGGTCCAGTTTTTAGAAGGTCTCTCCCATGGGATATAATGGGAGGACTTTTGAACTCTGTTCACTTGTTTGTATGGAGTACTGCCATCTGCTTGGCGATGGATTTTGCACCTTTTGTTTGTATCCTTGGGGTCTCAGCTTGCCTCAGCAGAGTTGATGTGTGTTCTTCAATCTTCTGTCTTGGCTCAGCTCTAATCCATCAAGTTACTTGCTAAACTTCTGTCCTTTAACTCTCCTTCTGGATGGGAGCCTCTGTGGAAAGCTGGCTTCAGTCAGCCGTCTTGCCTGGTGGTCCGTAATTTAATTTCTAAGTTGTTGACAGAAAAAATCAGCAGTTTAATTCAATTTATTAGTAACTGAATCTAGAACAGATGAAACCCAACTATTTCTGGTTTTATTCTATATTAGTCTAATACATATTCTAAGATTATTCACATCATAGATTTCTAGATATCTGGTAGATAACTAATATCTTTATTACAATTTATATGACATAATAACAAAAGCATTAATGTACTAGGATTTGATCAGAAATTTAGTATCAAATCCAGGTATACCTATAATTACAGCTACTCAGGAGGCTAAGGCATGAGGGAGAATCACTTGAGGCTAGCAGTTTGAATCTGTAGTGGACTATTATTGGGCTTATGAATGGCCACTACACTCCATCCTGGGTAACAAGGGGAGATCCAATCTTATTAAAAATAGGAGTTAATAAAAAAAAAGAAATAAGATACTGATATTTAGTATAAATGAATCTATTCATAGACCAAATTCTAGCCTTCACTTTAATTAATATTTTAACATTCTAAAATTTACATTCAGCAGTCAAAAACTTCATTTCAGGAATTTGCTTCCCAGATCTGCAGAATAATTCAGCAGAGAATTAGCATTACGATATGGTTATTATTCTCTAAGTTGAGGCTACAATCACCCATCATCAGGGAATCATCCAATCTTGGACCAAGTTACCCATCATCTTGCGTAGTTTGAATCATCAGGGGCCTGTACAAATTCCCCAAAAAATAAAAATCAAGATTTCTGAATTTGACCTATGCTAGTGGCAAACAATAATCATTTTACTAAAATGTGTATTTAGAATGTCAGTTCTAAATTCACTTTCATGCAGATTTGAGCATCAGTAACCTGGCCCTTTTGTTTCATAATATTTCCGAGAACACCCAATATCCAACCAGAATGTAAAATGGCAGTGCCAGTGAACCATAATACTATTCTACCCCTCTGACTAGTTCTCCAACCACACACTATCAGAGTTGGGATTTTCTGTGAATGTCAAAGTCCCAGAGGAAAAAAGTAGAGGGGAATCTGTGGGTCTTGAGGAAGACTTCAAGAAGAGCCCAAATCAGACTTTACATTTTCTTTCTCTACTCTCTTAATAGTTTTAGCCATGAAAAAGATAAAAATCACAGTGGAACAGAGAATCTTTTGTTTTCTTCCTCTTCTCTGACAGCTCTCTGTATCAGATTTGACCTTGGAAGATCACAGGGGGAAAGGGAAGAGGAGGAAGGATACTGCTCTTCAGAAAAGTATGTAGGCAATGGACAGCAAAGTTTTCAGATAAAAGGTTTCAGAAAAAAATGTCTAGCAATATCATCCAAAATAGATACAGCCAGGGTCTGCCTGCTGAGACGTAGGTGGCCTTTGGCATTGTGCAGTATTTCTCTTTCTAAGAAAAAAGAGCTAAAATATTATTAAGGAGGAATAGAAAGATTATTGTTGATTGTAAGGCTGTTTCCCTGACTATATTTGGAGCTATTTTGTTCATGAAGTATAATTTCTCCCATTCTCTAGAAAATGTAAGCACCATTGATTTGTTATATCTGTTATCTTTAGTCAGAGTAATAAATACATACAAATAAATAAATAACTTGTGTAAAATGAGGCACAAGTACTTATGTCAAGCAACTCCACCTCACCAATAATGTGTTACACCAAACAAATGCCAAAATAAATATTCACTCATATAAGCTACATATATGTGTTATTGTCATGTAAATAATCTCAGTGAAGTTAGATGGAAGAACCAGATGTCTGAGAATCATCTGCAAGCAGAATAAAGTCAGAAGTCACATTATTGTTCAATTGTACTATATTTAATTCTTCATTTTAAGCAACAAATCAGTTATTCATAGAGTTAACGTTTTTATTTTATAGATGTTAGGGTATTCTGATGGGCACTCTGGGAATAAAATATTGTGTAAGATTGGTCTCTAGGTACCTCAAGGTACTAACATTCCATTTGGAGAAGTAGTATATAGATTCATGTAAAGATAACTAATATGAGAGAACATGTAAAGAAACTGTCAAATGATCATTTGTAAATGATGAGATCAGAAAACTTAGGGAGAATTACGATATGAACTGGGTGTTACAAATTTGACAGGATTTAAACAGATAAAAATAGAACATTTCTCAAAAGAAAAACATAGTGACAAAAATTAGCTGAGAATCTGATAGGTTTGTAGAAAATTTTGCCCACTTTGAGAGGTTTTCCTTTTTTGTTGTTGTTGTTGCCCTGTGTAGAGTGCCAAGGTATCATAGCTCACAGCAGCCTCAAAATCTTGGGGCTGGGACTACAGGCTACTACAATGACAACTGGCTAGTTTTTTTTGCGGGGTGTGGGTGGTGTCTTCCTTTGCTCAGTCTGGTCTCAAACTCTTGAACTGAAACAATCCACCTGCCTCACCTCCTAGAGTGTTACGATTACAGGCGTGAGCCACTGTGCTCAGCTGAGAGTTTTTTTAAATAAACATAATCCTAGGGGTGGAATTAAAAGGCTGGTCAAATATCTGTTCTATTCTGATTGTAGCAAATATTTAGGTGAATGAAAAGATGTAGTTTTACTTTATCATTTATTCATCATTTTATTTAACCATTTGCCAGGATTTTTATAAATAAGATTTAACATTGCTTGACACCTTCAGATTCTACATGTCTATCTTCCTCAACTCACCCTCAAAATATATTATGGTTCCCCAAAACATGCCTTACTTTACCTCCCATTTGCTTTTTTTTTTTAGCCTCTTACTATTTGTTCCATTAAGATGAAGCCCTTTTTTTGAAGTCTCCAAACTCAGATGCCTTTGGTATATGCACAGGATTGTTTACCTCTATATGCTTGAAACACTCTGTATGCACTTTGAATATAGCACTTTTGCAAGCCTGTTTTTATAGCTGAAGCTAAGCAAAAAGGGTAGCCTTTTTTCATCTTTGCTGCTGTATTCCCAGCACTTAAAACAGTATCAGGCACATAGAAACTTTTCAAAATTATACATATTGACTAAAGATTCAACTCCATGGAGTTAGGGAGATTATTTTATTAATCTCTTGAAAGCTACAAACTGCCTTACAGTTGTTCAGATTTTCATATTTGACATAGACTAGATGGTTGATGGGAAAACAAATGGCCAAGTTGAATTATTTAGAGGTGCAAAACTAACATGTTTGTTGAAAGATCCCTAGCCTAAGAATTTAATTGTGAGTTCCAGTACTATTCTGATTCAAAATTGCTGTGTTGCACTCATCAAGTTAGTGAAGTTATTTGGATGTCAGTTTTCTCGTTTGTTAAATTAAGGAGCTAGACACTGTACAACTATTTTACTTGTTAGGAGCTATTTTTACACATTCGCCCAAGACATTCTTCAGTAAAATCTTTTCTTCAAAGGTTGCTGCTTTGCTCCACAAACACGTAATTTAACACCTAATTGTCTCCACATTATAGGAAATGAGAAAGTTGTCATGGAAAGGTCATTGAGGAGAATTTATTCAGCGCAGCTTGGCAGTTTCTGGTTTTAAAGTGCTGCCTGGCATACAATCACTTGTCTGGTAGCTGAGAGGCCTTTCTAGTCTTGAGTAGATTTTCATGACCTATTTAAAACTTACTTATATTTCTGGCATCTTTTTAAAACACCGGGACTTAATTTGACATATGTAAATGAGATCATGATCACCTGGGTAGCTGCTCTTGCATAACTGTTGGGTTAATAGACATGCTATTGAGCATTTCTTTTGTTTAGACAGAATTTTAAGTGTAAGAGGAAATCTGGTCTATTAAAGCCCTGACATTTTCAAAGTCCTTTAGCCCCTGTCTATACCACATTGTTACCTTCAGAAAGAAATATTTATTAGTCTCAGTTCTGAGCTCTGCCTTGGAATTTATAAGAATTGCTTCTTTTGGGGAATTTAAAGTTATGCTCAAGGAAGAAATTATCCAACCTAAACAATGTAAAATTTAAAGGGGTTTGGGAGAAATGGTAGTACTCTAATAAGTGGTTACCAATTTCTAGAATCTGACAGTGACGTGTAATGCATTTAAGGTAAGGAATTCAGAAATTTCCATTATTTATAGATTAAATATTCTACATGATTTATTTGTGCATGTGTATAGATGCTGTTATAAAACAAATTAACATACGATAATTTGCAAATCCATGTTAGATTTTGTCATCTAATATTATCACAAATGACATGTACTAAAAAATAAAACCTTCATCTGGGGGTCCACATAGTTCATATTGTTAAGCAGCCCTATTTTAAAATGTAGGACTTTAGGGGAAAATATAAATTATGAACATATGGTTTTATGCCCACAATTTTATGCATTTCTTATCTATTAAATATAAATATGTTTTGATATAATAGTAACATGTTATTATAGATAAGAATAATATAACATATTGAAGCTTCAATTTATTTTCATGACCTATATTTTTGAAAGTATTTCTAAAACAGAGATAAGTTTTGAAGTGTGTATTATAGTTTTATTATTTAACAGCACTAGAGCAATTATTAATTTAATTTTATCTTTTAAATGTGCTAGTGTCCAAATTCTTGGGATATAATAAATTTGTTCATGGACAGGGTCCACAAGAGGTGCTGCCATATAAAATGAATACGCTAATGTATAAGATATTCATACTATATGATACAAATAGTCAACACTGCACAGTGAAATGATGTTACATTGACTTTACCAAGATGAGGAAACAAGTACATGTAGGAAAAGGCCACAAACTTTTTGAGTTTTTTTTTTTTTGTATTTGTGTTACTATGGCTTTTTCGTTTAGGGCCTCATGTCTATTTGTCTTGTTTTGATAAATACATACACCAAGTGCCTAAAATCTCTAGAATGCCATTTTAATATATATAAGCACTGTACATAACCTGTCACTTGACAAATGCATTGTGAACACAGAGATAGGAACATAACATCTTTTACCATCCCATTTTCCTCACTGCTGATTCTACTTCCTTGAGGCAATCAGAGACCCTGGAGATTCCTTAATGGAATACTTTAGGCTACAACTTTATTAGCTTAAACAAAGAACATGACAATTGTTCCCAGATGCATTCTTCAAGCCACTAGGTAGCAAGGATACATAATTCCCCCAGTGATCACTTGATATCTCTTTTAACATCAAATTGACTTTTATAATACGATGGGAATCAGGCTCTCCTTTCTTCCTAATATTTATATTTGGAAGATAGTTTTACTGTTGGAGAGGCAGAAGCTAACATTTGGCACCTTCTTCACAGAGAATTTTAAGACTTAAAACAAGTGGGTTCTGTTTCTTGTAAAGTAATTGTAAGATTGTCAAAGATGGCTCTGTCTCTTAAATTAAGCTTAGGGATTTCTCTTATTTCCTGGGTGTGTGTTTACAAATATTGGATGTGCAATGTTATTTTGTATTTCTTCAAGATTTCTTTAGAATTTAATTTTTGGAACTAATTTATGCCAACTTTATTCATGCTGAAATCTGTCTCGTTATCAACCAGTCAAGCCCTCTTTAGATTCCCACTGTGTTAGCCTTTATTTCCCTCTTACTGATATCCTTTTAAAAGTGGGTCACCCATGAGGTTTCTTGTTTGGTTTGGTTTGGTTTTTACTTCTCCTTCATTCCTTTACCCAAATGAAGGACACCATCGATGTTCAGTGGATGCTTAAAACAACTTGCTTTGCTATAATTACTATACTGTGATGAGATAATAAATTATTACTTGTTAGAGGGCAGGCTAAAACCAGGAAAGATAGAATTATAAAAGATGTATATGCTTAATTAGGGATGTCTAAATTGTTCTTAAATATTTGAGTAATTAAAACATTAGCAAATCAATAAATAATTAAGATTTGTAGTTAAGAGAGAGGAGAATCAATGCTGTGAATACCACATATTATATTTAGAGAAAAAGAGGTTAGAAGCCCAGGTAAATCAAGAGAGATGGGAGAAGTGGCCATAGTGGTGAAGATGTAAAGTAGGAAGTTGAATGGAGAAACACTAGATAGAATGACTACATGTTGGGCTTAAGAGGGGAGTAAAAGAAGAGTGTCTAGGACTACCTTTTGAATCCTGCTTAAACATGGGAGACATTTTGTCATCTTTATCTAAAAACCTATTTTAAAGAAGATAGGATAGATCAGGTAGGGGAAAGAGATGAATTCTCTTTGTTTGTAGAATTTATATTTGATCATTCTTTAGAATATAAGTCTAAATATTTAGTAAATAGATACATTAGTACATTTAATGGTGTGTATAAATACAATTAATTGATGCTCCAGTAAGTCATTTTATTTCAGTTTTCCAAAAGCCACCATATTTATAAAGTTTGGGGTAATTAAACTTGATGCAAAGAATGTGTTATTTTTGTCTTTGTATACTCATGGGGGCTACTATTAATGTATCAAAATGCCACAGATTTGGGTAATTATAGATAATAGAGGTTTATTTCTCATGATAGTGGAGGCTGGATAACCCAAGATGAGTACCCTGCGAGGTTTGGTGTCTGGTGAGGGTCTGGTTTTTGTTTCTAAGATGGAATCTTGGACACTACATTCTCTGAAGGAGGGAGACATTGTTTTCACATGCGTAAGGGAGGAAAAGACAAAAGGGCCTACCTAATTCCCTAAGGTCTCTAATATATTCATGAGAGTTCTGTCCTCACAACCTGAGTGCCTACACATATATCAAATTCTAGCCTCCACAGATGGAGGCTACATATTTAATTAACATGTTAACATTCCAACATTTACAATATATTAGTCAAAAACTTCATTTCAGGAATTTGCTTCCCAGCTCTGCAGATTAATTCAGCAGATAATAAGCATTACACTATGTTATTATTCTTTAAGATAAGACTACAATCACCCATCATCAGGAAAAATTCAAACTTGGAACAAGTTACCTTTTACTTTGTATAATTTGAGTTGTCCATGGCCTGCACGAATACCTAAAAAAAACAATAGAAGCCACTTACGACAAACACACAATATCACAATATCATACCGAATGGAGTAAAAGTGAAAACATTTCCACTTAGAACTGGAACTACACAGGATTTCCAATATCACCACTATTATTCAGCATGGTTCTGGAAGTTCTATCTAATGCAATCAGGCAAGAGAAGGCTATCAAGGGTATCCAGATGGAGACAGAGGGTATCAAATTCTCACTCTTTGCCAATGACATGATCTTATACCTGGAAAAACCTAAGGACTCAACTACAAAGCTCTTAGAAGTGATCAAGAAATATAGTGTAACATCTCAGGACACAAAATCAATGTCCACAAATCAGTAGTCTTCATATGTGCCAATAACAATCAAGGCAGAAATCAAATCAAGGACACAGTAGCCTTCACAGTAGCTCCAGGAAAATGAAATACCTGAGAATATATCTGGCAAAGGATATATTCTTTGGTGAAGGAACTATATAGATAGAATTATTAAACTCTGAGGAAAGAAATTGTGGAAGGCATGAACAAATGGAAGAACATACCATGCTCTTGACTGGGAAAGTTATTAACATTTCTGTTCTACCCACAGTGATCTACAGATTTAATGCAATCCCCATTAAAATACTTACATCATGCTTTGAAGAACTCAAGCAAATAGTTCTTCATTTTGTATGGAACTAGAAAAAACCCATACCCATAAAGCCAATTCAATTCTTAGAAATACAAACAAAGCTGGAGCCATCACTTTACGAGACTACGGGTTATATTACAAGTCTCTTGTGATGGAAACAGCTTGGCACTGGCACAAAAATGTAGACATAAATCTATGAAACAGAATAGAAAACCTAGGGATGAAATCTTATCTAGTTTAGAAGTTAAGCAATATGAAACAAAATTTAAGTGCATTTAATATGTCCTGTTGACTTATGAGAGAAGGACTTTCTAAAACTAAACTTTATGATATCTCTACTATTCTTACTAGTAAATGAGGATTTTTTTCTTAGGAATTAATTATTTTCAACTCATGCTATATGGAAATTAGTGAAAAATAAGTATCTTTATATTTATGGAATTGTTTTAAAATTGTTGAAATTATTGTATTGTCATGTTTTCCTATGTGCACCTTAAAATCACAAAGAAGAACAACTGTGACTTGGTTTTCCTTAATTGATGTCATCCAAAGTGAACTTTTATTTTTAGATTTTACTAATACGTACACAAAATTTTATTACTAGACACTTGCAACCTTAGTAAATTATTTACTTAAAATTTATCCTATGAACTGAAGAAGATTAGAATAATCTATAAAAAAACATTACATTATCAAAGGCTGCTACAATTACTCATTCTCATATTTTAATACCAAATTCAAGTTTTTATTTGATAATAGCATTAAGACAAATTTGCTGATGATAATGGTACTCCATAGGAAACAATTAAGTCCCCAATCCCAACCCTTAAGAAGACTATTAACTTTATATAGTTTTAGTTAATGTTACCAAAAATAGATTAAAGTATTTTTGCCCTTCCACTAAGGATTGAATAAATCACTTAAGGAAATATACTTGTCAAGATGTATAAATATCTGTAAGCTCTGACATGTAATTTCTACTCCAAAAATCCTAACCAAGTTAATAATATTCAACCTAAAATTGGTTAATATATTTAACAAGAGGATAGAGGATTAATTTTATTAAACTATAAAAATTAGTTGATCTGGTTTTATTAGAGATAAGATGCATATGGCTATAAAGTATCTCTTCATTGGAATAGGTATTACATAATGTTAAATATTGAAATCTAATTATTTGTTTTGTGTAGAAAACACTTCCCCCACACACACCTAATATTTTTTAAAATCAACATATGAATTTACAATTTTTGTATAATACTCATAAATTTGTTTAGATTCATAACTTTGACAGGTAAATGTATAATTATTTTACTGTCATGTCAATTTTAATGTACAATATTAATGGCTGTCCAGAAGGTTCGCTTGTGCTTCTTTGCAGTCAGTTTTCTCATGGACTAGAACCGTCCACTGTAGGCAAAAAACTAGTGGATTGACTTTGCATGTGCTAGGTACTTAGGTAATGGGACCATTGTTTAGTAATTTATCTCCAATAAGTCTTTCATTCAGTAAAATATATAACAGAATCATCCAGGTTGTTGAATGAATCAGTAATTTGTTCCTTTGGATAGTTGATACCTTAGTAAGTGTGCACATTCAACTCGTATTGGATATATGGTATGCATCTGTCTTTGTAAGCTTTTACAAGTCAGGCTGTTTTCACACTGATATTCTCAATAACTTATACACATTTTGTTGCTATCCTTCAAAGGATAATAAAATAATTTGGTATGCAGTTAATTCAGCATTACCATCATCTTATCTTATTATCCAGTCCACTCCATGGCTTACTACTAGGAATATAAAAATCATATAAAACATGATTATAGGTGAAAATAGTTTTCATCAAACATAGCCATGCAAATTACACACAATAAGTTATTTTATGGTAGATATGGCACACAAGTCCTGAATACTTCTAAGCAATATTTTCTTTAATGATCAAGGTAAAAATAAAATAAAAATAAAAATCAGGTAGATTTTACATCCCCTTTTTAAAGAAGGAAACATACAGAGGCTGAGGAATTTGCCTAAGATCACACGGGAAATAAATGACTGAAATGTTTTATTAATTCAATATACTCAGAGTTCACAAATATTTTTATTTTGTCAATACAATTGCAACAGGATAACAAAACAACAAAGATAATGACACAGTGGAAATAACAAAAGCAGGTACTCTAAGTAAAACTAAGTCTTCTACTTCTTATTGCCTCCTTATTTCTAGCAAGAATAACTCTACCATTTGAATTTTTCATTATTTTCATAGTAATGATTGCAAATTATACTTTACCCAGAGAGGTCTTAATTTAACTATCCAAATTTTTTTCCATTAAAAATATAAGAGATTATATACCTTCTTTCCCAATTTTGTGCTTGTTAGTATTTTCTGTTATTTATACTACCTGTTGGTTATCTTTATAATTTTAAGTACTGCATTTCATTGCTTATTTCCCAGGCCATCAATTTTTACTAGTTCTCTTGACTTCATGCTGTGTGAAATGAAAAAATTAGACCTTCTTCTCAGCTCTTTCAACTAAACTCTAAAGCTTAGGGGTTTTGTCTTCTATTTTGAGACAGACTCAGTCTTGCCCTCATCACTTACAAATGGAGTCTAAAAAATGATTGTAAATAATAATGTTGATTATTACAAAATGTTTAATATAGAACCACGTTGTGGACTTATAAAGAAGAAAATGCAATCTTAGGACAATGAAACTATTCTTCTGATAGGAGATTTATGGAAAAATCATACTCAAGTTTGCTTTCTCTTGAATTTGACCAATTGTACACCCTACACACAGAACTATCACAATGTATTTTGCACACTTTCTATAACTGAAAATTGGTGATATTATTATTTTCATAAAGAGATAATTAATCCATTCGTGGATCAATGGGCACTTGGGTTTTTTCCATGACTTAGCAATTATGAATTGGGCTGCAATAAACATTCTGGTACAAATATCCTTGTTATGATGTGATTTTTGGTCTTCTGGGTATATGCCCAGTAGAGGGATTACAGGATTGAATGGCAGATCTATTTTTAGATCTCCAAGTGTTCTACATATCTCTTTCCAAAAGGAATGTGTTAATTTGCATTCCCACCAGCAGTGCAAAAGTGTTCCCTTTTCTCCACATCCACGCCAACACCTCTGGTCTTGGGATTTTGTGATATAGGCTAGTCTCACTGGAGTTAGATGGTATCTCAAAGTAGTTTTGATTTGCATTTCTCTGATGATTAAAGATGATGAGCATTTTTTCATATGTCTGAAGGCCGCACGCCTGTCTTCTTCAGAAAAGTTTCTCTTCAAATCCCTTGCCCAGCCTGCGATGGGATCTCTTGTTCTATTGTTGCTAATGCGTTTGCACCATGGAATATTATGCAGCCTTAAAGAAAGATGGAGACTTTACCTCTTTCATGTTTACATGGATGGAGCTGGAACATAGTCTTCTTAGTAAAGTATCTCAAGAATGGAAGAAAAAGTTACACCATGGAATACTATGCAGCCTTAAAGAAAGATGGAGACTTTACCTCTTTCATGTTTACATGGATGGAGCTGGAACATAGTCTTCTTAGTAAAGTATCTCAAGAATGGAAGAAAAAGTACCCAGTGTACTCAGCCCTACTATGAAACTAATTTAGGGTTTTCACATGAAAGCTATAACCCAGTTACAACCTAAGAATGGGGGAAGGGGGAAAGGGGGGGGGGGAGGTGGGCAGAGGGAAGGGGATTGGTGGGATTACATCAGCGGTGCATCTTACAGGGGTATATGTGAAACTTGGTAAACAGTCTGTGAAGCTAGTGAATGATGCTCCATGATTATATCAATGTACACAGCTATGATTTAATAAAAAAATAAATAAATAAAAAAGAGATAATTGAGGCAGCGTCTATAACTCAGTGGGTAAGGAGCTGGCCACATACACCGAGGCTGGCAAGTTCAAACCCGGCTCAGGCCAGCTAAGCAACAATAACAACTACAATAGGAAAATAGCCAGGTGTTATGGTAGGTGCCTGTAGTCCCAGCTATTTGGGAGGCTGAGACAAGAAAATTGCTTAAGCCCAAGAGTTTGAGTTTGCTGTGAACTATGAAGCCACAGCACTCTACTGAGGGCAACATGGTGAGAGTCTGCCTCAAAAAAAGAGATAATTAAATTTAAAAATAATGAGAATGAAACCTAATTTCATTATGTCTAAATGCACTGATTTTATATATCTTAAATCTAAATGCATTCTATGTAATATGTATTATGCACTTATATTTAGATTATATGTGTGTGCATGACTAACCTTAGAATTAAGTACATACCATAAGAAGTAATGTAAACCTTTATGTAGTATTTTATATAACATAAAAATATTTTTAAATAAAGAAATTTTTAATGATTTAAGTATTGCAACATCGCAACATCTCAATTAATACATGTAGAAGGCATTAAATTATTCTTTAAATTTTCTATTGACCTGGCTACTATCACTGTAAAGATAAAAGAATAAGAATTGATATTTTGGATTCTCCAAACACCATATTCTGTATATCAGTGGATGTTTTATGAGGTGAACAGGATGGTGCCTTACAAAATTTATATGCTCCTCTTAAAAATAATACTTATTTCTATTTTGCTTTCAAAACATTTTAGTGTGATACCATTCAACTTGCAAGTAAAGAAAATTTGGCTTCACATTTTTTGCTTTAGGCAAAGAAACTGTTGGGGACATGAAAAAATTATAATTTCTATAATTTTTATGGAAATTATTAGTGTTATTAGGAAAATCTTAGATTTTCTTTTTGTCTTTGGAGAGCCAATGACTAATCTTTGTCCCATTTTTAAACTTTCAAAATAAGAAAATGATTTAGTCTGCTTAATAAAAATTATCTATTTTATATATATTAATTATTTAAAGTGCAATTATAGTGTGGAACAAGTATATATATTTATTTCAAATTCCAGGTACTAACAAAATGATAGTTAATGAATTTGTTAGATATGTTTTAAAATTTACTTGATTACTTTCTTGTGAAAAGTCTAGCTAGAAACAACTTTCAAAATATTACAAATCAACTTTTGACCTTGAGATATGTATAATATGTGATCTGCTGGTGAACTTACAAGTCTCACATTTAGTATGAGAGAGATTTCCTTCATTTTTGGTAAAGTCTGAGAATTTCTTTAGACATAGTATTGGTTTGAGGTTTTAATTGTTACTAGGATTAAAGATGGAAGTGATACTGACTTGGATATCTAGTCATTTGAGACAGATATCTTTCAGATGAGTTAAGCAAGGAATTTGTGTGCAGTAATTATGTGGAATGCTAATATAGGACTCTAAATGTTAGTAAGCAGTCAAATAACTCTGATCTATCTAGCAGTTTAGGAGTAGTCAGCTGGACTTAAAAAGAAAACTATCAATACACCATAGAGCATACCTTGCAATCTCTAGTCAGCAAAACTTTAATATCAGTATTTCAGGTTGAGTCACCCTACATCCTCTCAGAGAATCAAATTGGTTCTCTGAAGCACTGAAAAGATTTCCATCAGAATGAAGCATTTTACTGGAGGATGGAATGCAGTTTGGGCAGAAAAATGGCTATAATTTTTCCAAATACTTCTGAGAAACTAACATGACACATAAAATAGAGTAAGGTAGGGGGCAAGGAAGCAAAAATACAGCTATTCTGCTAGAATAAAGCTCTACAACAGAATTTATTTTATAATGTCCAGAATATACTAATAGAACACACTGGTATAATTCCAAATTTTTGAAAACTACATTCAGAATAAAAACTAATACTTGTTTTTAAAAGTGAAGAGGAGAAAAGTAAGTTTTTCTTTCCTTTAAAGTTACCACATCACCCATTATACAGCCATCTGTCGGTTCTTGCATAGTGTTAAGTAAATTTGTATCCAACTTAATGTAAATAACTCCTCTATTTTTGCATTTTAAAAATTAATATTAAAGTAGGGTTTTTTTTTCTTTTACTACTCATATATATAATATATATTTTCCTTTTTAATAAATATCTCTTGCTTGTGTAATTTAATCACCTTCTCTGAATGTTGCTGATTATTGGGCATTTTTTCCAGAGGTTTCAACCAAAGAAGATACTGATGTTTTCTATTATTTTCAGATGTTTTTGACAAACATTTATTAACTATATGAAACATTAGGTGTCTGAGTGGTTTCAATTTTCTACTTATATTGAATTTTAGTAGCATTAGTATTGCTTGAGAACATCTTAGAAATTCAGAATCTCCGGCTCCAGCCTATGTCTAATGAATCAGAAACTGCACGTTGACAGGTGACTTCCTATGCATATTTAAACAGTCTGTAGTTGGTTTAATAACTCACATCTGAAGAAATGGCCTTATGTATGAAGTTGATCACAACTGACCACCAAACAAAACAACCACTGCAACAGCAAAACACCACTGAGAAGAATAGAAAGAGTACAATTTTTTAAACAGGTTTTCTTTCCACTGAAAATATTCCATCAATTTCAGAATTGGAATATAAATGGAACACTGAATTTCTTATTATAGAAATTAAAAATTCTATATTTTTGACACTAAAAACTACACTTGACTGGAGAAAAACCTTCGTTTTTTAATTTTACCGTGCATAGAAAAATAAGGACTTTCAAGGATACAAAGTCAGCAAAGGATTCATTAGACTCTGGAGGACTTTTATGCAGCCTTTCATTCCAATGATCTTCAAATTCATCAAAGTATACTAGCCTTTCAAATTAATTATAAAATTTGTCTTTTATGCACATCGTAATCAAACATCCATTCCTTTAGTCCATAAGGAGCTACTGAGTGGCTAATATAACTTAGTACTTTAGCCAGTGGGTGGTCCTAGATATCTAAAGATCTCCTATTTTGGCAATTATGGACACACCAGGACCTCACCATGTGCTCAAACAATGCTGACTTAAACAACTCCTTTAGGATTCAACTCTTATTTTAAGTCTGTACAGTATAAAAGATCAGTGGGAAAACTACAACTAGAACCTAGTTTGGAGAAATGTTATTTCCAGATTCTTATACCATGTTACATTTTAAAAGCTATTCCTAATGCATATTTCTGTCATCAAAACTTGTCATCAAAACTGTTTAATGATTCTCAAATTATTCACAATAAACTCAGTTAATATGGACAAAATGGAGATTATTGAATCTTTAAAACTGCTCTGGCATAAATGTTGAGTACAGTTATTTACCTTGTTTACTATGAGTCTTAGATGATAGTTGATGAGCCATTCAAACTCCCAGTTCATAGAACATCTTCATCATTCATTTATGCTGGATCTCCCTCCTGTTCTGTTTTATATTTTTTTCCTTGTATATTGCAAGGATACATGTCAAATCTATGAAGAGTAGAATATAAATGTCTTAACACAGTAATTTAGTAAGTGAGGTGAAGGCTATGTTAACCATGCTAACCAGTTTGATGTGAGCATTCCAAATTGTATATAAAAATAGCACATTGTACCCCATAAATGCATTAATGTATGCATTTTTGATTTAATAAAAAAATCAACAAGAAAAAAGACTTGATTATCATTTTTCACCCACAAAATAGACATCTATAAACTTCTAAATAAATGTACAATTTATCCTTTTGATACGTATTTTTAATATTTTAAATTTATATAAATGGCATTATGCCAAAATTTTATTGTTTTCTACTTTTTCCTAGAAGATGCTTCTTCCTGCTGCACATTGTAATACAATTCATTCAAATGTGTACATTTAGGTTATCTCCTAATTTATGCTACCATAAAGAACCTACATTTTACTGAACTTACACAACAATTTATCTGAAATATTATCCAAATATTCCTGATTTGCAGGACATATGCATAGGTAATTTCACTGAACACTCAGGTAGAAGTATTCTAGTTATAACTGTCCTAGAATATGTTCATGCTTGCAGTCCCTAAGAGTTTCGATGCGCGCGCGCACACACGCACACATATTTGTCTCAGTACTGGCATTATTTATTATTTTGTTTTCCATTCCATGATATATTATTTTTGCCTTACTTTGCACTTGCTATAATTGTTCTTAGTCATTGAGATGTCCCCTTTTTTTTGATTATACATGATTATCTGTGGAGAGCCGGCTGTGAGGTGGCAGGGCCCACACAGCCCGGGGGACATTCAGGGAATGAACCCCCAACTGCTTATCCTCTTTTCCTAAAACAGCCATGTTCCTTTCATCATGCTCCCTCTACCAAAAGTCATAGCCCTTTCTTTGTCTAGTTAACTATGTAGAGATCCTTGTAATCTTTCCCTTTCTTTTTCTTGTCATATGCTAACAAAATTAAGTAGTAACCACTAAGTCACATAGTTCTTTCTTTGTTTTGTCAAATATGCTGGTGAATTTTCCCTTCTTCTTGTCATATGTTAATGAAGTTGAGTAAAAAGCATTAACAAAATGATTTGTCTTTAGTAAAGTCATTTACATTTTATAATTATACTGGAAGACCAAAAATATGTCTTTTGTTTATGCTATTTTCCTGTAGAGAACCCCATAAAGATTCTATAAAATACAGCTGATTTTGTGTTTTGGTGCTGGCTGCAGCCATCAACTCCGTCAGTCCTCGCGATGGACTTTTGTCCCTGTGTCTTCTTTTGTGCTGTATTTTCCTCATTCCCCACCATTGGTTTGCTCCCCTTCACTCTGCTGGTTTGCAACAATTATTCATTGCCATTTGTTTTCACTTAGGTTCTCTAATGATTCCTTATTGTAGGAGTTCTTTATGTAGTGTAGAACTCCTGATCATTTTTGCAATTCTGAAAACGTTCTATTTCTCCACCATCCGATACTGTCAGCCAGTTGACTTATGTGGCTGTTGGGCACCTTAAATGTAGCTAGTATGACTTCAGAACAGGATATTCAATTTAATATGTTTTAACCTAATTATATTAAAATTTATATAGTCACACATGGCTAGTGGCCAGTATATCTAACTGCATGCTTCAAATAAAGGTGCCCTGTTTGTTTTAGTTAATATATCTTCTGATTTGTCTGCTAATTTTAAATCACTTTTTTATTCAATATAGAACTTTTATTTTGACATGTTTTCAAATCTTTTACAAGAATAGAACAGAAGTGATGGAGGGTCATTCTCAATCATCATATCCAGAGGCCCAGGATGACACTTTGTTGCATCACTTGTTATGTTAACTTTGATCACCAGAGTTGGTGATCAAAGTATGGTAAAATGCACATGGCTGACATTGGGAGTAATGAGTATTTTGTGGGCAGATAGTTTGAGACTATGTAAAATGCTGTCTTTCATTAAACTCTCAGTCACTTGTTTTAGTATCTATAATGATTCTTATTTGAATTAGTTATTATTGTGATGTTTATGAAATGGTGATTTTTCCCAATTCTATTTTTCTCCATTTGTTAGTTTCCATAATAGTATTAAAAGAAAAAGGCTGTTTTCATAGCCACCATTTACTTATTTACATATTTATGTTATATGTTCATATAAAACATATCAAATATTATTGTTCATTTGATTATAAATATGTCCCATATTTGGCCATTGGGAGACCCTTCAAGTTGGCTTCTATATGTTTTGGATATGTCCCATCATTATTCAGACATTTTCTTACTTGCTGTGACAATATATTACAGATTTTTCTTTCCTTTTGTGATTTTAGCCCTAGAATCAGCCAT
Organism: Nycticebus coucang; assembly: GCF_027406575.1. Classification (NCBI taxonomy): domain Eukaryota; kingdom Metazoa; phylum Chordata; class Mammalia; order Primates; family Lorisidae; genus Nycticebus; species Nycticebus coucang. The sequence goes on from NC_069786.1 coordinate 81,837,423, forward strand.
TTATCAGTTCAACATTAATTCAACATCAAGCACAAGATGTCCCAGTGCTTGAAATAGGAAAAAAAATTCAAGAACTAGATGTGTTGTTTTCTACCAGAATGCCATTTCTTCTAAGCTTTATCTGTGGACACAACTAGAAAGTATGAATCTCACGTACCCACCTCCATTTCTCCCTTTATCTTCCTACACCCTTTCTGTCCTATTTTTTCTCTTTCAAAAAGAGTTAATACAGATATATTCATTTCTAGTTCACTATCTAACAAAAGAGAGTTCATTATAATATTCCTCATTTTCTAGATTTTTTTTTTTTTAATATGAGCTATTTTGAGAGTAATCCAAAGAATTCATGTTAAATCTGAAGTGGAGGTACATAGTTACCAAATAGGATTATGATTGCTTTTGTGCATTTTACATTCCTGTCAGGAATATACATGCTTGAATTTATCTACAAAATTTCCAGGAAGTATTACTTTCTCTTCGATGGTGTTATCCGTTTCCCAGTTTGATTTTTGATATGGCTGAGTGGGAAGTAATGTCTCATTTTGGTTATGAGCTACAATTTGGTTCATCTTTTCATGTTTATTGGCAATTCGAGTATTTTGTTTGGATAAATGTCATGTAGACCTTTTGCCTGTTTTATTTGGATTATTTAACTTTTTCTTGTTGAATTATAATAATTTTTTCTTGGAAATTCCTTATCAGATATATAATCAGTAAATACTTTATCTCATTTGTGCATTGTTTTCTCATTTTTTTATTCATGGTATCATTTATGTAACAAAAATTTGTCATGTGTGGTTTCCAAAAGTTCTTTGATGCCTATTTTATTTATTTTTCACTTGTTTCTTGCTTTACTGTGTCCCATCTAAGAAGGCTTCTTCTAACCCATGTCACAGAGATTGACTTCTCTATTGAGCTCTTACATTATTGTTTATGATTCATTTTTGAGTTAATTATAATGGATGATGTGATAAAAGAATCCTACTTTACTTATCAGCCTAAGCATATCTGGTAGATCTATTTCTTAAAAAGACAATTTTTGTCTCCATTAATTATCTTGGCACACATGTAGAAAAGCAATTTACCGTAAATGTGAATGTTTATTCTTGGACTCTCATTTCTATTCCATGGTTCTGTATGTCTATTCTTTTGATAGTGTTATGATGTCTTGATTTTCACAACTTTTTAGGAAGTTTTGAAATGGAGATGTGGGATTTTCCATTTGTTTTATTTTTTACTTCAGAATATTACAGGGGGACACACATTTTGATTATGTAATTTGCTTTTGTACATTTCAGGTCAAAGTTATGTGTGCTCTTCACCCAGAATTTTTGCATTGTACCCATTAGGAATGGATTAACTCAACCCACTTCCCGCTTCTCACCTACTTGATTCCTATTGAGAAGTAATTCCATTATTCCACATAAGTATTGATCTACCAGTTCCAAGTCAGCATTGAGTGCATGTGGTGTTTGTTTTTCCATTCTTGCAATGCCTGATTTAGAAGAATGGTCCCCAAATTCCATCCAGATGGCTATAAAAGATGCTAAAGCACCATTTTTATAGCTGAGTAATACTCCATGGTACTCCATGGTATACATATAACATATTTTATTAGTCCACTCATGTACTGATGGAGACTTGGGTTGTTTCCACATCTGTGTAATTTTAAATTGTGCTGTCATAAAATAGTTTTTCTCTTTTTAGTAGAGACGGGGGTCTGACTTTTGCTGAGGCTGGTCTTGAACTCATGAGCTTAAGCTATTCACCCACCTCATTCTCCTGGAGTGCTAGGATTATAGGCCGTGAGCCACCTTGCCCGACCTCAAATTTCATTTTTTATAAAATGTCTATTTTGCCCTTTAGATAAATACTTAGTATTGAGATTGCTGGATCAAACAAATGGTAAGTCTACTTTTAAGTCTTTGAGGTATCTCCATACTATTACCATAGAGGTTGAACTAGTTGACACTCCCATCAACAGTGTCAAAAACTTCATTCTGTCTCCTCACCAGCATGTCGTATTGGGACTTTTTGACAGGAGACATTCTCACTTGAGTTAGATGGTATCTCAATGCGGTTTTGCTTTGCATTTCAGTAATGATTAGAGATGTTGAATATTTTTTCATTTATCCATTAGAATACCATCATTTGAAAGTTTCTGATTGCTATTTATGTTTTTTAAATTTTTTTCTTGCTGATTTGCTTGAGTTCTTTGTAGATTCTGGTTATCAGCCTTTTATCAAATGTATATCATCCAAATTTTTCTCACAATCTGTAGCTTGTTTATTTACTCTACTAGTTGTGTCCCTTGGCTATGCAGAAGCTATTTAATTTGATCAGGTTCTATTTGTTTCTTTTTATTGTTGCTATGATTGCCTTTGGGGTCTTCTTCATGAATTTTTTGCCTAGAATGGTATCTGTAAGAGTTTCCCCAACATTTTCTTCTAGAATTCTTATAGTTTCCTGCCATCAGTTTAAGACATTTATCACCCTATTTTGTGAGTGCTGAGAGGTGGTCAGGGTTTCACATGTGGTTATCCAGTTTTTCTCCAGTTTGACTTTTCAATATTGTCTTGGCTTTTGAGTACTCTTTCCTTTCCATATGGCTTAGTTCATCAAGTTTTACAAAATAGGATTATTCTTATTTTGACAATATTAAGTGTTCCAATGACCTAAATGGAAAATTTTGCCCTACAAAGAAGCTGGTGGGAGGATGATTAGGACCCTGTATGTTAACTTGTTCTGCCTTAACAAAGTTTGCACTTGTGAGTAGGAGCTGAGTAGAGGAAGAGAGTCTCACATTTCTTGAGTGTACTTGTTTAGGATAGATATTGTGCAACACAGTCTGGGGGGAAGAGAATGATTATGGTTGGCCTGCTCCTGGGGGAAACTGGCTGCTGGGGAAAAGGGAAGACCCAACTTCTCAGTCACACCTCTTGAGATACAGCTCTGTCACACTAAGCTGAGGGTGGAATTCATGGGTGAAATGTCAGGGACTCTTGCTATTCTTCCCAATTTTAATAGATTTTTTCGTGGAATATTTTTTTCCCTTAAGGATGCCTTTTGAATAATTTTCAGACTTTAAATAGTTTATTAAAATAAAAGCCTTGATTAACTGCTTTGCTTGTTGTGCTAGGGAAAGGAGCTACAGAGGTCCTTATATCACCATTTAGTGCTGCTTCTTCTACTGTATGAGTTTTATTTTATTTATTTATTTAGAGACAGAGTCTCACTTTATCACCTTCGGTAGAGAGCTGTGGCATCACAGCTCACAGCAACCCCCAGCTCTTGGGCTTAGGTGATCCTCTTGCCTCAGCCTCCTGAGTAGCTGGGACTATAGGCGCCCGCCACAATGCACATCTATTTTTTTTTTTTTTTTTTGTGGTTTTTTTGGCCAGGGGTGGGTTTGAACCCGCCACCTCCGGCATATGGGACCGGCGCCCTACTCCTTGAGCCACAGGCGCCGCCCTGCACAGCTATTTTTTTTGCTGCAGTTTGGCCAAGGCCAGGTTCGAACCCGCCACCCTTGGTATATAGGGCCAGTGCCCTACTCACTGAGCCACAGGCCCTTATTTTTATTTGTAACTTTTTTTTTTTTTTTTGAGACAGAGTCTCACTCTGTCACCCTGGAAAGAATGATGTATCATCATCATAGGTCACAGCAACCTCAGTCTCTTAGGGTCAAGCGATTCTTTTACTTCAGCCTCCTGAGTAGTTGGGACTAAAGGCACCCACCACTACCCTTGACTAGTTTTTCTACTTTCATAGAGACAGGATTTTGCTCTTCTCAGGCTGGCCTCAAACTTGTGAGCAATCTACCCATCTTTTCCTCCCAGAGTGCTTGGATTACAGGTGTGAGCCACCACGCCTGGCCTACTATATCAATTTCAATTTGAATTATATTTTTAGAGTCATCCAAAAGACCCCCTAAAATTTTGATTGAGATTGGACTGAATGTGTACATCAAATTGGATATTGGCAACTTTATTATGTTGGTACTAATGAAGTTTGGCACATTTATCAAATATTTATTCCATTTATTCAAATCTTTTATGCACACTAATAAAGTATAATTTTTCTCAGTTAAAACTTTGTTAGGTTGATTCTGAAATATTCTATTGTTTGAATTAATATTACAAAAATGTTTTATTACATTTTTCAAATTGCTTTTCTGCTGTTGCAAATTGTATACTTTTTAGAAAGTACTCTATATGGTATTTGCCACACAAAAACTCTCTTATGAATTCTAAGAGCTTACCTATTTACTCTTCTGAATTTTCAATGTAGATGTTTGTTTCAGGGTAAAATATAACCTGACCAAATCCTTAAAAGAGTTCCTTTATGAATATTTATGCAGTGTAGACATAAATGATTAGTTTTTTAAAGCTCTTCATTTCTTAATATGATGGCCTTTTTGTTTGTGGAGGGAAAGGTTCTTACATGATCTTTGACATGTGGATTAAGGTCCTTAGATTCACTTTTTTCTCCTGTTACTAAAGTTCTTATGACAATATGGTTATGGTCTGACCAGAAAATGTGATATTCTAGAAATAATATTTTTTCAGTTAGCTTACATGCTGATTAACTTCAATGGCATAATCAACATCATTCCAGGACCCAGTGGTATTATAGATTATAGAGGTCTGTAATACCTCTCTTAGTCTCTGTGATGTCACCAGCTGGCCCCACAGAGATAGGCTTCCGTTCCACAGTCTGTTACTTGTTCACTCAGCCTCACCACTGTAATCCCAAGACTGCCATCTTCATTGTACTTTGCAACATCAACCTATGTCTAGCTCTAGACAGTAACAATAAGATAGGAGAGGAAAAACTTCCATACTTCTGCTACTAATTTTGTACCATCTATTTGTTCATCATATACTAATTGAATATCTGATATTATGTGCTCAACTGCTGTGGTCCTGGAAATACAGTAGTGATTTTTTTTTTTTAAACCAGCACTTATAAAGTATGCATTCTTAATTATTTTGTATGTGCCCACCTTTAATTTTGTATTTCAAAAAATACTCTTCACTTTTATATTCTTTCATGTCAATGTAGATATCTCAGTTTTGGAGTCCTGATCATTAACTTTGATTCCAAAGTTATGCAATTTATCTTAATACCAAAAATCGACTGATGACATGTTATATGAAGGCACAGAACTAGGCACTGAAAATGCAAACATGAAAAACACCATTGTTCTCCCTCAACAAATTAACAGAAGATGATCCAGGGAGAGGGCTAAAATGCCCACACTGTAAAAACTATCACAACAAAAATAAAAGACAAATGATTCATTTAACCCAGGAAGGCATAGAAACATCAGGGAAAGATGAAAAGGGATGATACTAGGTGAAACTTCAAAGGATTAACAGACTTCAGCATAGTTGGAGAACGTTTGGTGAAAGGATCAGCATTTATGAAGGCATGGTTAAAGATAGTAAGTCTTTGTTCTATAAATAATGGGGGGCCCTAGAAGTTTTAAAGTGGAAAACACAATTGAATAGACTCACATGAGCAGGTTTAAATCTTAACTCTGCCACTCACTGTCTCTGAAACTTGGAAGTGCTTCCTGACCTTTCTAAGCCCCCTTTCCCTAATCTTTAAATTATAATCAATAACATTATAAGATTGTTTTGAGAGTTAAAGCAGAAATGCCTAGCATGGTATTTGGCAAATTATAGTTGCTCTTTAAAATTAAGCTGTGTAGTAACTTTGAACTGCTCCCTAGGGAAAGAAATGGAGGACAGAAAACGAGTAACACTGTGGCAGAGGCTGTTCTTCATATATGCCGATTACTGAAAACAAGGTCTTTCCTATCTAGAGCAGCCACCCAGACCTGAAATCTGTCCATGCTCACAAATCTGGGGGAGTTGCTTGTGCACAAATCCAGTTTCAGAAACTGAAAACAACTCATGAAAGATAACTTATGACTGCCACGATGCAGAATCAGTGCCTTAGAGGAAAGAGTAGTAAGTGGACTCGAAATGCAGCAGAGCAATATTAATGACATGAGTAATTATAACATGAATTCTATGGAAATTTTAGAATAAAGCTCTTGAAGTAAGGTCTGATAAACTCATTTTGATAAATTATTAAAACATAAATAGACAACAGATTGTGTTTGTTAAATGAAGATGCATGCTCATCTTGAAAATGAACACATATTATTATTAATTTTTATCTGTAGGTTTTAACATACAGTCAGACTCTCATAATCTGTTGCTTAAGCTACTTTTAATAGTCTTTTAACAAGCCTCCCTACTCTGAATCTCTCTTCTTAATTATGTCAATAATAAATAACCTAAATAACTGCAAACTCCTCAGCATGTCACGTGTTTTGTGATGGTGCTTTGACATCTCACTCTATCCTGACCTCTTTACATACCCTGCCTGTTACTTTAAACACTAGTAATGTCAAGCTGCTTTTATTCCTTGGCCTCATCAAGCTTTTTCAGGCTTTGGTGACTAGGTACGTGGTGTGTCTTCTTGCAGAAACCTGTGTTCATATTGCTTTTTCTGGGTAATTACTAGCATTTCTTCATAGCTCTATTTAGTTGTCACCCTCTCCAGAAGTCTTCCTTGACCCTCCATGTGCTTCAGTGAATCCTGTGAAATCTTTGGCATAAAACATATGTTAATGAGTTGACAACATCTATTTATGAGAATATCTCACCACTTCTTATATTTCTTTATGCCAGAATGCCTCTTTATAAAGCCAGAATCTAGTGCAGTGCTTAATAAACAGTAGATTAAAAAAAAATACAAAACAACACTGAAGCCACCTCTCTTCTGGATAATTTAGCCCTCAAATTACGACATATTCTCTAGCCTTAATTTTACTAATTTTAGCGTTTGTTATTGATATATTAGAGATGGTAGTTTATTTCTTAGAAAGAGGATTCACCTTACATTTCACATTGAATAAAATTCTCATGTATATTTTTCTGATTTTTCTTATTGTCTAAGTGTGTTTTCCTGATTATGATACCTTCACATTTTAAAAGAGAAAATTAAAATCACTGGTGGCACATACTGATACAACAGCAAGTATAATCCTAGTAGTGATTTCTTACCAAAGACAAAGAGAGAGAGTAAATCAAGGCCACTGTCTACAGAAAGATTTCATGATCAAAAATTATTAATTTGAAAAACCAAATATGAAGACAATTATTACGCCCTGTGCTTTTCATTTAGCATTCACTTATAAATACTTGATTTTCTTTGAATATGACTTCTTCACTGGAATAAGCCTGCTCATTAAATCTCATGGAGCACATTCTACAGGATGTACAAGTGTTTCTCCGCGTACACGATGCCTGGCACCTCTGGGTCTGCTCTCATGCACAGCCAATGGAAGCCTCCATAGTGGCTTTTGTCATGACAATGACTATTAGGCTAAGTGTGCTCATCAGGGCCCTTGGGAGCCTGCCTTGGGAGAAATGGCAGGAGAAAGCTGGTCACACGGTTCAATGGACAAAGCAGCACTGGGAGCAGACGTTTCCGAATGCAGCACCCGGTATTCAATAATATCTACCCTAACCTAAGATGTTTAATACATAAGATTATAAATAATGCTATAATAACAAATACTATGAAATAAAAGTTTGCTCTGTTGAAGTTGGAGAACTTTGAAATTTTTCTCCATTTTCATATAGTTATCATTATCATTTCTCAATGAAATCTCTTTTTAAAAAAATGTCCTGGCTGATTACTGTGGCTCATGTCTATGATCCTAGTACTTTGAGAGGCCAAGTTGGGAATATAGCTTGAGGTCAGGAGTTAGAGATAAGCCTGGGCGACGTAGCAGGACCTCATCTCTACAAATGAAAAAAATATTAGTCGGCTGTGGTGGTATGTTGTTGTAGTCCCAGCTACTCAGGGGGCTGAGCCAGGAGGATCACTTGAGCCCAGGAATTCAAGGTGACAGTGAGCCACTTCACTCCAGCCTGGGCAACAGAGCAAGAAAAGTTAAAAAAAGAGAGAGAGAGACAGGGAAAGGAAAGAAAGAAAGAGAGAGAGAGAGAGAGAGAGAAAGAAAAGAAAGAAAGAAAGAAAGAAAGAAAGAAGGAAGGAAGGAAGGAAGGAAGGAAGGAAGGAAGGAAGGAAGGAAGGAAGGAAGGAAGGAAGGAAGGAAGGAAGGAAGGAAGGAAGGAAGGAAGGAAGGAAGGAAGGAAAGAAAAGAAGAAAAGGAGGGAGGGAGGGAGGAAGGGAGGAAGGAAGGACGGAAGGACAGAAGGACGGAAGGAAGGAAGGAAGGAAGGAAGGAAGGAAGGAAGCAAGCCAGCCAGCCAGCCAGCCTGGCTTGAGTTAAGTTTATTTTTTAAACAAGTCAGGAATTGAAACCCACCCCTTCAACTGGCATTTAGAGGTCTTAATAAGAACCTTTGCAATGTTATGTGGACACTAGATAAACCTGTTGAAACCCATTTGTCTAGTTATGAATGGAACTAGGTTGTACTACTAATTGTTAATGAGTTTTACTAGTTTTCCATTATCTCTGAATAAATTAGTATAGTATCATACTTCTTGTTTCCAGTGCTGAGGAAATAAGCCATAAAAAGCTAAATTAAAATTGATATAAGAACCGTATGTACTCAATTCTGATATGAGGACAATTAAGGTCCTAGTACACAGTGGGGATGGGGGACGGGGAGAGCTGAGAAAGGGAAGGAGGGAGGGCTTGGGGGGGTCAAGGGATAGGGTTCGCCTTTTGGGGATGGGGCGCAAATATAAGAGGGTTCTTATCTAACAAAAGCAATTAATGTAACCTGCTTCTGTGTACCCTCAATGAATCCCCAACAATAAAAAATAAATAAAATTGATATTATAAATTAGAAATATCATTTGTAATTCAAGGGTCAAATTCTGGGTGTCCTCTTAGTCCTGCAATATCATGTAATGATTTTTTTAGTAAAAACAAAGCAAGACAAAATTCTTTACTGATTTACAGATGGCAGGAAATAGAGAAACGGACTCCTTCCCCAAACACACACACACACACACACACAGAGATACACACAAACACACATACACACAACCTCACAGAAGTAAACGGGAAATTAATATATTTTTCAGTCGTCTCTTATTTGTTTCCTATCTTGTGAAATGCTCTGCTTAGGTTCTGCCTTCCATGCAGCTGCTGTCCTCCACTCTGACCTGGTGTGTTCTCACAGACTGCAGTTACCTGATCTCTTACTTTACTCTGAAATACCACCACTTCCTGCCCAGGTCACTAGCTGGATTTTACTAAATGTTGTGAGAAATTGAGGAGAATTTCAATATAATGCTGTAAATCCACTACTGCTAATTCAATGTGAGTTTTTCTGTTTCGTGAAGGTTTTTCAGTTATTTTTGCCTCCTGATTTTCTCTCTGCACATGTTTTCCTTTTGAACTCTGTCATACAATCATCTCTGTGGAATTCTTGCCTTATCTTCCCAATTTTTCATTTATTCCTATGTTTTCTTTACACAAGCCATATAAACATGAAACCTTTCAACTTCTTAACATGAAGCAACTCAATTCTGACTTTTCCTCACCCGAGGCACTTCAGGAATGCCAGGGAAGGAGTGGTGGTGAAATTTGCTTCTGCTGTCTTCAGAGATGGGCTATCAAAATATCTTTCAAGTAAACGTTGTTGCTACTAAGCAGAATTCCAATATCATATTTTAAAATGATATTTTCTTACTATACTTGATTAAAAGTTAATTGCAGCCACATTTTATAAATGTTTCAAATCCTAACCGAGTTTCCATTATCTATTTAATGCCACTGTGGTTTATGATAAATTATGTTTATGACTGAATTTTTCACCACTTAACAATAGATAAAGCTGCATCACTGATCTACGCTTTAAGCTTAGTGTAGTTTTATTCTAACATTTTTATGACCTTATACAAATGTTACTATTGAAAATGTCACCTTCCTAAAATAAACTATCAGACCAGAAATAATACATTTACTTTAAAAGACAGGATTGAGTGTTTTGCATTATAGTCTACTTAAATTTTAATGAACTTTACATCTTAACAAAAAATACTTCATTCTCATATTTTTTGATTTCTTTTCAAATCTGTGTTTCAGGTCTGGCTTTTTGCTGTGTTAATTCTTTTAGGCCACTATTGACAATTATAAATTGAAAACAATGTCAGGCACAGAAAGAGAGTTGGTGGGTAGCTAAAGTCAGACCCCATCATTATGTAGTATAAGATCTTGAGCAAATTATCTTTCCCCTTCTTGTACTGTTTGTATGATATGTGTAATGTGGCTAATAACATACACCTGAGGGCTCCTGTTGTCCAAGTTGAGATAATTAGAGTGCAGTGCTCATTTATAGTGTCAGTAAATGTTAACGTCCTTCCCTTTCTCATTGTGTCTTCTCCACCCAAATTTTAGTTCTAAGTTTTTCAAGTTAAAAATGCTTCTCTTTTCAAAAAATGCTTTTTCTTTTAGATATTTGAAACATATGATTATTTCCAAATGTGCTCCACCTGCTGTGCTAACAATGTATCAAATGCACAGACTATCACTCCCATTTGGAGTTCAAGACAAAGCAGAATTAATCACAGGAGCAGAGCCTGCTGGCACTAATGGGAGGACAGCATGTCTCCACATATTGTTCCTCTTAGGATGGAAGCCATGGAAGCGTGATGGGGAACAAGGCTTCTGGGGAACCCCTGTGATGTGACACCTACAGTATCATGCTTGCTTTCTGAGAAAATATTTTCTAAAAATGCATAAAGCTGAAAGTTTTGAGAACTATTATTTTACCTTATTTTGTTCTCAGCAAGACAGTTTCATTTTATAGACAGGAAATGGGGAAAAAAGGAAATTTATGATTTTAGGAAGTAGTAGAACTAGTCTAAGATTAATTTAGAATACACCTTATACACTTTTTTCTTCTTTAAAATCCTTATTTGTTATATATTATTTAGTTCTTTTATCTCCTTTTTTATGTAACCATCTTCTTGAGTAACACATTTTTAACCAATATGCAAAGTTTTCTATATTAGTCCTTCCTAAAATGCAATATTAGAGAATATGCAAAGTTCACATCAAATCCAAAAGAATACATGATACTATCTTGGTCTCACAGTAGTCCATGTTGAGTTGAATTATGGACCATTCCAGTCATAATTTTATTGGGAGCATTCCTAGCTCCTTCTTGAGGGAGAACTCATCTTTATTGAATGGGTGTTACAAACTTCAGGGTATTTTGATTTTAAAAACATTATTATGTTCTTTCAATTCTATCTTAATGTAATAATAGTTTTGATCATTTAATTCTATCATATGTTTAAAATACATAACAATAAAAAAGTAGAACTAACCCAATGGAAGGCATTGTAATTAAGTGAAATTAGATCTTAATAATGCTCAAAACTATTAAATAACTCATTATGTAAGCTCTAGTAAATCTAAGTCTTGATAAAAAAAAACAACTCAAGATCAATTCCATAGATTAGTCAGGATAGTCATCCCAGAAAAAAATAGTTCCTATCTCATATTTTTTTTTCCTCTTTTAAAGAAAGATACTTGGACTAGTACAGATACTATCTTACCTCCTGATCACTCATTGTGGAAGAACTGGTTCTCATCACTAAACTGGAACCATTTTCTTTTCCTTAACATATTAATCATAGCTATTATTTCCTCTCTGATAATTCAACATCTTTGCAGTATCTGAGCCTTGTTATAATGCTTATTTTTCCCTTCAGACTTTTCTTTCCATAACTTTAGCATCCTTTTGTTATATGGTGGACATGGATCAGACAATAGGAACTGAAGTAAATAGATGCCACACATATATGATTTCTAGATGGTTCAAGGAGTAAGCACCATAATAGTAGAGATGAGGATACTTTACAGAAATTTTCTGTTTCATGGAATCATCCCCAAGTTTATGAATTTTGGTGAGGTCATGCTCTGACCGTAAAGTCCCTGCCATGGAGTTAGTCACAGGGTAGCAGAAGCTCTTGGTGCCTTATCCATACTCATCTGCAGTTTCCATTTTTATGCTCACAGTACTGACTTCTAGCTTCTGTCACCAGAACTCTTTTCTTCAGGGACCAGGGACCACTTTATCCTTGAGGATAAAAAACTCAAATGCTGGGTGGCACCTGTGGCTCAAAACAGTAGGGAGCCAGCCCCATATACCAGAGGTGGCGGGTTCAAAACCAGCCCCGGCCAAAAACTGCAAAAAAATAAAAATAAAAAAAAAAATCTAAATGCCAACTAAAAACACCCTCTGTGAACTGCCATCAACATTTACAGGCATTTGTTGTATAAATAGCATGGCTCCCTTGCCCCATAGATCCTCAAGCACTGAGGTCTGTATTTTCCACTTCGTTCTAGAGTTCCCCGTTTGCACAAATTTCATTGGCCATCTGCAGGAACTTCCTTGTAACAGAGGCTTTATTAGCTTCCATCTTGTTGCTTTTAATCTATCTGAGTTTTTTGAAATAAAGTGTTTTATTGTAGACAACCAATAATCTAGCTCTCTTATTTACTCTGACAATCATTGACTTTTAGACCTTTCACTTTTAGAGTGATAACTGGTATAGTTGTAGTAGTATTTGCCATGTTTTGCAATGTTTTCTATTTGTTGCATATTATATTTCTTTTACCCCCACTTTTTTCTGCTTTCTCTGGATGAACTTAATAATTGATAGACTAAATAATTCCATTTTATCTCTTATCTTAAGATATCAATTGTACTTCTTTTTTGTACTTTTTGTGAGAGACTTTAACTTTGTAATGTACATTTTTACTAAGTTCACTCATTACGTAAAATAGTTCCCATGTAATACAGGTACCTGGCAAGGGAATATGCCTAATTCTTCCTCTGGTCCATTCTAATATTGCCCTGATTCATTTTCACTTATCCATACTCTATAATCACCCATTTCATTTTTAGCATTATTATTTAAAGGAAGTTAACTTATATCAATTAAGATTTTAAATAAATAAATCACTTTACCCTCATTTATTCATTTTCCAACATTTTTCCCATGTAATTTTTTTTTTTTTTTTCCTGAAGAACTTCCTTTAACAGTTCTTTCAGGGCAATGGCCAATGAATTAATAATTCTGGCATTTTTTTTATGACCTAAAATTTTTTATTTCTACTTTATTTTTATTGATAATATCATTCCATATAGAATTCTAGGTAGTTATTTTCTTTCATTATTTCAAATATTTCATTTCGCTCTTTGCTTGCTTATGTGATTTCTAATAATTCTGTGTAATTCCTATTCTTGTAAGAAGTCTATGTAATTTCTATTCTTGTTTCTCCAAGAATTCTTTTTCTTTTTTCTTATTCTTATTCTTATTCTTTTTTTATAAGAATTCTTTTTTTAATAAGAATTCTTATTCTTTTTTTTTTTTTGCTAAACTATAAATTCAAGATTGTCTCTTGTTCTCTTGTTTGAATATGACAGGTTTATATTCTTATTGTTGTTGTCACATTGTTATTTGTCTTCTTTTTTGTTTTCTCTGAGCTTCCTGGATCTGTGGCTTCATGTCCATTATTAATTTCGGAAAGTTCTCAGCCATTGTTATGTCATGTATTTTTTTCCTCACCATTCACTCTCTCGTCTCCTTTTGATATTCCAAATATACGTATACTTTGGAATTATCCCGGAGTTCTTAGGAGTTCTGTTCTGCTTATTTGCATGCTTGGCTCCTTCTTCGTCCCTTCATCTTGGCATTTCAGCTTAGTAGAATTCTATCAACACTCCAGTGGAACTTTCTTTAACAGTTCTCTCAGGACAATGAGCAATGAATTAATTCTGGCATTTTTTATGACCTTTAAATACAGATTCTTTCTTCAACCATAGCATGTCTACTGATGAGTCCATTGAAGGCATTCTCCAGTTTACTTAAAGTGTTTTTAATATATAGTATTTTCTTTTGATTCTTTCTTGGAGTTTCTGTCTCTCTGCTTATATAACCCTTCTATTCCTGCATGTTATCTACTTATTCCTGTAGAGGCGTTAATGTATTAACTATTTTTTTTTTTTTTTTTTTGCAGTTTTTAGCCAGGGCCAGGTTTGAACCCGCCACCTCCTGTATTTGGGGCCAGCGCCCTACCCCTTTGAGCCACAGGCACCACCCATGTATTAACTTATTTTTATACTTTCTCTCTGATGAGTCAGACTTTTTTTTAACATCTGGGCTTTGTTATAATGCTTGGTTTTTCCTTTCAGGTTGTTTCCCCCACCCCCTTAAACTTTTAGCATGCTTTTGTTAAAAACTGGACATGTATCAGATGGTAATAGGAACTGAAGGTCAATAGACCTTTACTATGAGTATTTTTGTTAAGTGCAAGAGACATTTAATTCCTCTATTCTTATTGATTTTGTTTGTACTTTTGACTTTGTGCTTCCCTATGCACAGTGTGCATCAGGAAACTTTTTCAGCTTTAATTCTTTAATATACTGGAGCGCTATTGATAGGTTTGGAATATCAAAGGAAAGATATATAACCTTTGGATTAAGATTAAATATTTGTGTTTTAATGTGTCTATGTCTCAGAGCTATGATTATAATAGTAGTTTCTCCTGTGTTTTAGCCTTTGTTGTTGTTGTTGCTTGTTAGTTTTTTGTCTCTCCCAGTTCCTACTGCACTTTTTTGTCTGTAAGCTCCCATATGCTTACTTGAATTCCTGAGTCCTGCTGACAGTGTTGCCTTTCCTCAACTCAGCTTTCCCCAACTCAGGTGAGACAGGAAGGCTATAGGGTTTGTACTGGGAATGAATTCCTTCTTCTGGCTAAAGCAAGTGTTTTGAATGAGCTTTAGAAAGCTCCAATCACTTTGAAGTAGGCAATTGGCTTATTTCACAGAAGTTACTTTTCCCGTCTACCTGACAGGAGTAGACTGGTAGACAAGAGACTGTTTCTCAGATCATCATGGTGAGAATGTGGTAAAGTGAAAGGAAGCCCACAAAAAGTGTTTGGGAGTCCCTCTAAGATTGGAGCCCCCAGGAGTTTCTACTTCACACACGTTCAGCATACAGCTACACAGCAGAGTTCATCTTTAAGAGTCCCTACCAAGTCATGGCTTCAGTGGCTTCTGATCAAAATCGTTTCTCTATCTCTCTGAATGTATTTGTCTCTCCAGATTTTGAGATGCTATTTTACTCTGTGACCTCTGGTCTCTGATGATTCTCAAATAATCCTTGATTTTACATTTTAATTCATCAGTTTTCTTTTGGTTAGGTCAGGAGCCATGGCTCTCACATTCTCAACATGTCAGAGCAGAAACCAGAGGACTTTATCCTACTTCCCATTCATTCGCACTTTATACTCTTCCACCCATGTTTACTGAAGCCTCAAGCCGCTTAAAGCCACGTAGTTAAACCACTTCGGCTTCCTGGCTAAGTCTCTGTTTCTGAAAAGACACAAGCTAAGGTAACTAGTAAGACGATTTACTATGCTGTCTTTCCTTAGACTACTGTTATAACTGGGACAGTAGCAAATCTGGGTCAGATCATTACATGCCTGCCTTCTTCCTTTCAGAGAAAATGGCCAATGCCTACAAATTTGAAAGATTTCTAAGGTAAAATACTTATCCTCAATTACTATGGCTCATATTCTACACTGAGACACTTTGAAGAATCTATTTACATAGAATTCTCATGTATAGGATTATATACATATGAACTAAAATACAATACACCTTAGCTTTAGAAAACCTATTGTACATTTTCTCCTTTGCCTTAAAAATGAAATCCCCCATAGCCCTGACTATATACAGAGAAACTTGAGGGTGATGTTAAATTTTAGTCAACTATTAAAATATATTGTCTGTCAGACTATTCCAAATGTGAAGGGATAAGTCTAACTGAATCTTCTGATGCCTTCTAAAGTTGTACTGATTACCACTTTAAATTAACCAGATGGTATAATAAGTACTGGTCTCAGCCTAGGGATTCCTGTGGATTCCTGGGATGAAAAATGCAACAGATACTTCTGGAGAGGCACCCTGTGGATGATGATTATACACAAATGAAATGGACACAGCTGTACTATGACAGCTGAGGCTGGGGGAGCCAGTCTTCTTTTACATTAACAGAATCTAAGGTGAGAAGGCGTGCTGTTTAACAGTTTCTACCAGCCAAATAATCACAGAAGAGAAGTAGTTAAAACCCATGAATTGTTCCTCTTGCTTTGAAACTAATTCTGGAAAAAAGTCATAACTTTTGGGGAAAAAAAAAAACTTTTATGCTCTAATTCTAAGAAATGTGGACATTTGGTATTTTTCTTCTTTACTATTGAATTTTACCTTATTTAGCTCCACTAAGGTTGACCACATATGATATTCAGTGCACAGGCTTTTTAGCATTCAGTCTCTGCCAATACTTTTGATGATGGTGTAGATGAGTTTGCATTTTTGTGGAATCTTTTGAAAAAAAAAAAACTTTACATTTAAATGCCCACTTTTCTAGTATAATTTTATTCTACACATATGTGACTTTTGGTCAAATTGTAGTTTTCTGAATCATCCCTTATTTATCTCTTCTATAGTGAAAAACTCAAATTATTTCTCAAAATTATTGTGTGATCCATTCTTCAGCTTTTTCAATAATAGAATCTGTCCTTTCAGAGCATAATGAAATTTATTTTGAGACAATAGCTTAGCTTTTTATCACCCAGAAATGGTGGCTCTCTTGCCAAACAGAGAAAAAATTTAAACCAAATAAAAACTAATTTCAGTACTACTAGAATATATTTATACATATACTACTTCAAACATTAGTTATGAGGGTTTTTTAAAAATTCATATTAACCAATCCACCATTTTTTTTTAGCAATAATTGGGTATCCTAAATTTTAATCCAATTCTGACACTAAACAGAGTTAAGTATCATACCCCAAAGATTAGATCTCAGTCCCACAAGACTACTCCCACTTTTGATGACAATCCCATATCCAGGCCACCTGTATTTTTGACCATTGGCTCTAAATTTAGGATTTGCTGATAGCCCCTGCTCGGGTTAGATAGTTTGCTAGAATGGTTCATAAAACTCAGGTTAACAGTTTACTTACTATACGTGCATTTAACTATAAAAGATGTAATTTGGAAACAACCACATAGGAGAGATGCCTCTGGCAAAACAGGAGAAGGACTGTCGAGCTTCCTTGCTCTCTGTGAGTGAACTGGTGTCTTTGCTGCCTCACTGTGTTCACCAACTCAGAGCCCTCTGATATCAATAATTTAGAGGGTTTTAAGGAGCTTCCAGTACAGACATGAATGGTTCAGTCATTGGTCACTGATTATTGATTATTGACTCAATCTTCAGGCCTTCTCCTCACCCTAAAGGTTTCAGCATGGGTTGAAAATTCCAATTCTCTAATTGGAATTCCAATTCTCTAATTGGAATTTCTCTAATTGGTGTTTCCAGTTACCAATTCCCATTTTGAAGCTATCTAGGACCCCCTCCCCCAGTCATTTTATTTGCACAGAAAAAAGCACTCTATAATTCCAGAGATTCCAAGGATTTTAGAAGCTATGTGTCAGGAACCAGGACAAAGACCATATATATCTATTTTTATTATATCACAACATTGCAACCACTTTTCTCGTATCATTATTTTATACATATTATTAACATAGCTCTACCACCCCATTGTCCGCAGGTGTTCTATCACTGCTTTTTTCCTGAAAAATCTTTCTTTTTTTTTTTAACATTAGTAGGAAATAAAAGAGTGAAATAAGACAAAACTTAGAAAGTGTTTCTTTTTTAGAGGAATGACAAGGGAAGTAAAGCAAATAGTATTTTAGTAGAGAAATGCAATAAGGAAAGGAATGTTTCATGTAAAGATGTGGCATGAGGACATGCTATAAATAACAAGCCCAAATGCCAAGGTGGATGTATAGTTAGGAAACTCAGGAACCTTATGGAACTCGGAATGGATAAGGTTAAGTGGGGAGAGAGAATGATAGGAGATACTGGCAGAGCCGTAGCCAGAAACTAGGTAGCATAGGACCTGTAGATCATTGCAAGGAAGTTTATTCCAACAATGGTGAGGGACTATTGGAAAGTGTTGAACTGAGGAATCATCTTAAGTTATTCTATAAAATGTAGCTTGTAAGCAAGATATTCATAGAAAACATCAAAAACCTCATAATCTTAGTTAATTTCTCCTTGAAAGTGAAGCCCAGGACAAAAAGCAAGTAATTTATTTGAGGCATAATCCCAAGAAGCAGAATGAATTCTAGAAAAAGTAGCCAATAAGAAAGAAATTCTAAAATACTACTATGCTATTTGACATTGTTATAAGTAACTAGTGCTCCATTTCACTCTGCAAAATCTAGAAATGCATCTTAGAAATGTCTGCCTTGAAAAATGAAAGAGGACATAATTTATACTTGAGTTCTTACCCTCCACAGTGGTGGAAGGTGAACCTAGGGGATTGGCATGCCCCAGAACTTCTAGGTTGTGCGTTAATTAGTCCAGCATGGGGATTTTGCAAGCTCCATATCATGAGCTAGTAAAACCCCTGGACAGAAAATGAAAGACGCCTTAACAAAGGCTAGAGCAGAAGGCAGTCAGGTGGTACTGCATGAGGTTGTTGGAAATTGTCTCAATCGGTTAAGCAGTCTGTGGAATAAAAGATACAGTCCAAAAATGCGCACTGCTGCCTGGTAAGTGTAGATTATGGATTTCCAAGTGAATTTGTTGTCTGGATGTTCTTCCAGAAGAGAATAATTTTGGCATCTCTTCCTTGACTAATCTTTTTCTCATAATCTGAATTTATCAAAGATTATTTTTTGCTTCCTCTCTTTAAGAAACTATAATGAAATTTATCCTGCCTATAAATCACAAGGATGATTTTTATTCTTGAAGCAATAGAAAAGAGAGATTGATTTTTCAAAGTATTATAAATGTTAATTATGTACAAATGTTTCTTTTCAACATTTAAAATAATTATACATTAACAGTGCCCAATCTATTTATAGCTCTTTGATTTAAGTATTTTAAATAGAATATTCTTAGCAGAAAAAGAAGGATATAATATGTGATTATAGCAACTATTTAGCAATGGTAATTTGTATGGGACATAGCCTGGGATTAGCTCAACAGGTGTTCTCCAAATGACTGGGTGCCACAAATCCAAGCATGAGCAGTTATTTTAAAAATATTATGTATCTAGTGCTGCTAGTATTTGTTTTCTTTTATAGTCATCTTTTAAAATTTATTTTTTAATTGACAACTTTATGACTTTTTTTTCTATTTCTGTGAAAAATGTCATGGAATGTTAATGATGGTATTATTAACTGTGTAGATTACTTTGGGTAGCATGCATATTTGAACAGCATTCATTTTTCCCATCCATGAACAGAATATCTTTTCATTTATTTGTGTCTTCTTCAATTTCTTTTATCAACATTTTATCGTTTTCAGTGTATAGGTCTTTCACATCTTTGGTTAAATTTATTCCTCAACATTTTTTGTACCTACCGTAAAAGGGACTGCCTTCTTGATTCTTTTGTGATAGTTTATTATTAGTGTATAGAAACACTACTGATTTTTATGTATTGATTGTATGTCCTACAAATTTACTGAACTCTTTGTTAGTTCTAGCAGATTTTTCTTGGGAACTTTAGGGTTTTCTATATATAAGATCATGTCATCTGCAAGCAAGGGCGGTTGGATTTCATCTTCTTCTATGTGATGTTTTTTTCTTTCTTTCTCTTGCTTACTGAGTCTGGTTAGAACTTTCAATATTATGTGACTGGAAGTAGCAAGAGTGAGTATTCTTGTTTCTGATAGTAGAGGAAAAACTTTGAACTTTACACAACTGACACAACTTTTAGCTGTAGGCCTATCATAGCCTTTATCATGTCAGTATATTTGATCTCTACCTAATTTGCTGACATCTTTCATCATGGAAGGAAATGAGTTTTGTGAAACGTATTTTCTGCATCTACTGAGATGATCATATCGTTCTTGCTCTTCCTTCTGTTAATATGGATATTGCATTTATAGATTTGTGTATGTTTAAGCATTCTTGTATCCCTAAAATAAATCCCAATTGGTCATGGTAAGTGATAATTTTATGTAGTATTGAATTTGTTCATTAGTATTTCTGTAGAAAAATTTTCAAGAACCTCCCCCCACCCCCAGGTGTTATGGTTATATTGACCTGTAATTTTCTTTCCTTGTAACATCCTTGTTTGGCTTATTGTCAGGGTGGTGCTGGTTTCATAAGAGGAGATTAAAAATGTTTTCTTTTCTTTAATTTTTTGAACAGTTTGAGAAGAATTGATAATAGTTCCTTCTTGAATGTTGGGCAGAGTTTAACAATAAACCCATCAGCTCCTAGGATGTTCTTTCACGGGAGACTTGTTTATCCTTGTTAGTCACCTTCCTATTGGACTTATCAAATGTGCTGTTACAGATGGAGCATTCCCAATTAAAAAAATGAAATTTGAAATTCTCTACAATCTGAAAAATTGTGAGAATAGCTTGATGTCACAAGTGGAAAATTCCATACTCAGCCTCATGTGACAAGTCAGAGTCAAAACATGAAAGCCCTATACCACAATGTATTCAGTTTCTCCAAAGGGTAAAAAGATGCTCCCAGCCTCCTCAGCTGCCTGTATCCAGGGAGGATGGCAGGAAGCCTGGGTCCATAGGAGCTGACCTGACACTGGGTGTGCCTTTTGCCTAAACCTTCAAGAGATTGTCTATTACTGAGTGGGTTTTGTACCTGGTTTCACTGGAGTGAACCTGGAATCCGAGTTCATGTGAGCATAGCTAAGTCCTGGGTTTATAGGACCTGGCTGAGAGCCTGAGTCTATAGGGGTGGTCTTAGAGCCTCAGGCCACAAGGTCTGGGCTGGCACTGGTATCTAAATAATGAGCCTGTACCCTGGATATGCTAGACCAGACATGAACCCTGGGTCCTTTTGAGCCTTGGGTTATGGGAAGCAGCCTTTACACATGTCTGCTGGCGGTGGCCCGAAGGCTAGGTATACAAGTCCTGGCCTAGAGGCTGGGTCTAGGATAACTGGCTTGGCTCTTGGGTCCTTGGGGAATAACACAGAACATGGTTATGCAAAGATGGTCCTGGGGGCTATGTCTTCAAGTACCTTCATGATGTTTGATGCCAATGATTCCACCTTGGCACTGGAGCAAACATAGAGCCAGGGCTGCAGGGGCTGGCTTAGCAGTGGGTAGACCTGGATCCAATATCCACAGAGGCAGGCCTGAAGTGCTGTTTGTTGACCTAATGACTCAGGCTAAAGGGGAGACTATCCTCGAGCTAAAGTTGGGCCCAAAGCTTAAGGCGACTGAGGTCACCCTGGCATGAGGGTCTACTCAGAGACAGAGTTTACAAAGAAGAGCTGAAGTGTGGGACTATGAGAACCTGTCCAGCACCAGGATGGCTTGGAGGCTCAGTCCATAGCTACCAGCCTGGAATCTGGTGGAATAGGGACTGGGCTGGGTGTGTATGAAACTGTGTCCACACGTTCAGCCTGACTACACATCAAGGGTTAATCTGGTGGTAGTACAGGCCGAAATCCTGGGGATATGGGAGCAGAAGTCCAGAACCCAAGACCCAGCAGGTTACCAGCAGTGGGGCAGATGAAATTAAGTCTGTTGCATCGGCTTGAAGCCTTGGCCTGGGAGGTCTCTCTTGGAGTCAGGGCAGGCCTGCAGGCTCAGTCTGTGGGTACCAACCTAGAGTCTGAGGCAGTGGATGCCTGAGCATTAGATTTTACGGGGGAAGTTCCAGTGATGGGATGTGAAGCAAAGTCTGGTGGTCACATTCCTTTTTTGTTCCCAAGTGGGAAATAACTTTCTACATGTTGTGATTCTGGGGATTGGTGAAGGGGTAATACAGATAACATAAACTGTCTTCCCTACACTCTTCAGTGCATCTTTTCTTATTTTTATGCTACATCTAAGTACAATAATCTCTCAAGTGGTTCAATTGGTTTCCTGAGCTCTTCTGAAGGTATTTTTGTGTGTGTGAACAGTTGATGTTTCTGGGGAGGATGAGTGCTGGAGAGTTCTATTCCACTATCTCGCTTCATCCCTCTTTCCCTCTGTACACATTCTTAAAACAAAAAGGGCAGTGATAATATTATATATTATTATTTGTTGAGTGTCTGCTACTTATGCTGGGCTATGTCAAAAGCTCTCAAGATACAAGGGAAAAAAACCAACAAAACCAGGTACAAAACCCTGCCCTCAAGGAGCTTATACTCATCAAGGAAAGGTACTCAAACATATCCAGGTAGGGATACATTTCAAGAGAGAATGAATATTATTTCACACCATGTGCTAGGATCAAACCACCATGAGATGCATCATTTTGGAAAAGAAACTTTTCATCGTTAAAGGTTTTACTTTGGTGCTATTCATTTTTTAAAAATATTAAATGGATAGATTTTTCCTGAGTCCCTGGGTAAACCATTAACTTCTTTATTTCAATTTGTTATCTGTAAGATGTACTGTTCAGTTGCTGAGGTTGCAAATTAATATTATTGACTTTCTAACTTAAAAATTATGTGCATACTGATTTCCTAAAAGTAAGGATTCAGCCTTCACTATTTTTAGATATATGCAAAATGTAATGAGTTTGGATGAACTTACTAACTGCAAGAAACGTGTTTCTTCTTCTTTTTTTCATTCTTTATTTTTTTGTTTTTCTGATATCATGCCCAGTGATACACCACAGCAGTTCTGTTCATGGTTCAACACAGACTGCTTTCCCAGTTAGAGGGGGATCTTTCTGTGTAGCGTATATATGAGCAGCTGTGATCATTTTGCATCTTATTCAAATGTTTTTATTATCTTCTGCACTAGAATGGCTGTGTTTACTATGTGCTTTGCAATCTCAGGCAGGACCTGATTCTGTATCACCCACAATAAAGAAGGATCACAGAGCATATTAGACTGTCCAGGCCTAATTTTGTCTACAGAAATGTTTTAAGATGCATAATCAATAACAGTACACACAGATAATTTCCCTTACGATGCACATACAATAACTAAATTTTTCTATTCTGCTAACAGTTTCCAAAATCCACCATTGATTCCTTTTTGCATTTTAATCAAGTTTAAGTTCTCCACCAAAAATGTTTTTTACTAAACTTTCTCTTGCAATCTCAACTTCACTTATTCTATATTTCTTTTAATATCTGAAAGGAGAGTAGAGATAGAAAGAAGAGAGAACAAGTAAACATATATGTCTGGCAAAATATTAATAATAATTTTATTTAAGTGAAGACCATGTAAGAGTTTATTTTTATGTCTCTATAACGTTCTTTTCATAGCTTTAAACACTTTCTGAAATTAAAATAAAATCAGAAAAAGATATTATTAGAATAAGGCAAAGATGGAGACTTAATAGAATAAAAGAAACTAAGAATGATATCAGTTGATGATGTGGTCTGTAATTGAATCCTGTT
This sequence comes from Nycticebus coucang, assembly GCF_027406575.1. Taxonomy (NCBI): domain Eukaryota; kingdom Metazoa; phylum Chordata; class Mammalia; order Primates; family Lorisidae; genus Nycticebus; species Nycticebus coucang. Next base: position 81,860,854 of record NC_069786.1, read on the forward strand.
TTGAACAACCTATTTTAAAATATTAGGAATTTGGAGCTATTTGAACATATTGACTGGATATTGATGACAGTAAGCCATGACTGTGACTTCTCTGCTATTTTTGTTTGTCTAGGTCTGATACTAGTTTTGTGATCATGTTTACTAAAGTCCTTCAAACTTAAAGGTACATACTGAAAAGTTTACAGTATATGAAATGATATGAAATACATTTGGAAAACTTTATGAAGTTCGGAATTAAAAATTATCTGGAACACAAGAAAGGGTATAAAATTGAATAGGCTAAAATGAAACAGGATTGGCCATGAGTTTATAATTATTAAAACTGATGGGTGGACACACCCGGAATTGTATGCTTTTCTCCCTTTTTAAAAATTATTTAAAATAATTAAATACTATTGACAAAATTATTTGGATTCAAATATGGGCTGCAACGTCACTCTTTATATCCTGGAATCAGTTCTTTAACTTTCCCACGCTTCAGTATTCTCAACCATAAACTGAGGCAGTGTAGAGAAGACACGTCTTTACCATTTGAATCAGGATTGAATTAGTCAATACATCCAAATTCTTAATCAGTGCCTGACCTAAATAGGCACAGAATTAACAATAGCTATTATTATTTTTAAATAGCTATTTTTCTTTTCAAATTTAGGCTGATGCTAATATTTTTTAAGAATGCAATTTACCTAAGAATCTCACTTTGTTCCACTCAAAATTTTCTCATTTTTGTAGGCAGAATACAGAAAGCAATTATTGCTTCTCTAGAGGAATCTAAATGTTCAGAAGGAAAAAAAAAGCTTATACCATGATTAAGAAGTAATCAGTAATTTAGGGAGAGGAATCAGCTTTACTATAATTATAATTAATGAAAGGAATCATCTACTTTACCAAGAAATTTCTATTAGTTCAAGATTATTCTAGAGCTAATTCTACTTGGAACGAAAAACTGTTGCCATTATAATATAACTCCTATATTGATTGGGATGTTATCTCTGATTCACACATTTTAGCCATGAAATCATACTACTAATTTAAGTTTAAATTGGCCAGTTTACAGAGTAGTTATTTTGAAGATTTTCATAATAATTCCATAAGCTGTCTAGATCTATATTTCTCATTTTCATCTTTTCAAATGAAATTTTCTAAACATATTGAAAGCAGTTAAGTATAGTAATTGGGAGTATTTCACAAATCTGCTGATAACCAGTATATTAACTATTGGCATTAATGGAATTGTACATAAACAATTTAAATTATTTGGCAATTTATCAAATTTTCCTGTGACATTGATAAAGTAATAAAACATAACAATGGATCACTGTCTATCAAGTGAGAAACTGGGTGAAATGTGCCCAGGAAGGGTGGCTCACACCTGTGGTCCCATCAGTTTGAGAGGCTGAGGCAGGAGGAGAGCTTGAGTCCAGGAGCTGTAGAAAATACAAAAAAAACAGAAAGATTAACTGGAAGTGGTAGCTCACACCTGTAAGCCACAGCCACTTGGGAGGTTGAGGCAGGGGTATTGCTTGGCCCAAGGTTTTAGGTTGCGGTGAGCAATGATGATACTACTGCACTCTAGCCTGGGCAACAGAGCAAGACCCTGCCTCAAAAACAAAAAGAAAAAAAAATTATATTCATTAGCACAAGTTAATGTACTCCAAATTATGATGAACTTTATGATGTCTGATGTGTGTAGAAATATACACACAATAAAATAAGGAAAGTAATAGTCATTTATTAAATTACCAACAAATCACCCTTACATTTTATAGAAGAAACTTAAACATTCAACCTATGAGTCCTTATTGCTTGTTTATTTATCCCATTGCCATAGAGATCTTTATGTCAGCACTTCAGTGAAAAATCAATGTTTCTACATGTAAATTTCATTTGTGTCTGGCAACATTAACATTTAAGAAGGCATGAAATAGAATGTACAGTTAGATTTAAGAAAACCTAAAATCCATAGCAAAATATTCTGCTATTTTATACTTTTTAAACAAAAACTAATAATGAACAACTGTATTTTTTCATCTTTTCAGGAGTCTGGGTGTATAACCATCTTTATTGTGCACATAATGAAAGCAATCTACTTACACATTTTAAGCCTTTTCAGTTTAAGTAAATAACATAATTAGCTTGCAGAAACATGTCTTATTTTCCAAGGACTAGAGGGTATTATAAAATTCAAACTAAACTGATGTGGGTCAAAATGAAAACATTACTCAAATGAAATAAGAGTTGGGATGAGTGAGTTACTATGTAAATGTTTAAGGAAAAAAGTAAAATACCAACTTTGAATATTTATGAACCTATATAGATGTCCTCAAACAGGACATATTTTTGATGTTTAAAGTAGGTAAGTTTTATGTCACCTAAGCAATTGCCAGAAATCTGCAGTTGGATCAACATCGCTATATGATTTTCATTATTTGATATTAACGTGACATAGAGACTTGCCATGTAGTCTGCTTTTCTCCTCTATATTGCTGATATTTTTTCTATTATTTATTTTGTCTTATTTTGTTGATATTTTATTTACTTTAACTCATAAGTTCTTCTAATTCAGTTTGACAGTATTTGCTTCATGTTTGTTATACTCTGTGTCTAACTTTAATTATTATGCTAAAGTTAATAATTGTCAGAACAATCAGGGACAGCCAATTGCATCTCTCCTTGAAATTTTATTTTTCAGGACTATGCTGAGAAGGAGAATACCATAGCAAAAGCTCTGGAAGACCTGAAGGCCAATTTTTACTGTGAGCTCTGTGACAAGCAGTACTATAAACATCAGGAATTTGACAACCACATTAATTCTTATGACCATGCTCACAAGCAGGTAAGAAAGAGATTTTAAAAATCTGGCTCCTCATGTAGTATTTTGAATTGTGTGAACTATATAAATGTGACATTTTTATCTGACTTTTATATACAGTTTTTAAGGATGTTTTTCTAGGGTGATAATTTGCTGATGTAGCAAAATCGATTTTTTTGAATGCACCAAAAGCAAAGTAGGAAAGAAATGACCAACATCAAGAAACACCATTCTTTGCCTAGTGAATGGGAGTGCTTTGGCAAGGAATTATCCTCTGAATGTCCTCAAATGTATTGTTTTAAATATTTAATTGACAGCATCTTTATCAAATCTAATAATATATGTTCATTTGGTTTATTTTAACATTATCTCATTTTATAATCGATTGTAAATTCAAGATTGATTTTTCCAGCATTCTACATAAAGATATGCTTAGAATAGTGATGATGTTAGAAGTTAATAGAGTTCATTTTCTAATCTGTCTTATACTTACTGATGCAACTTCACTTGTTGTTTAGCTAACTTCACATGATATAGCAGTTTTAGCATTAATTTATAAGTGTTTTCTATTTTAGCCATCATCCACAGATACCATCCACAGCATTCTTTTTTGGTGTCAATAAAGGTACAGTTTTAAACAGTTGAACCTGTCCTAATTTTTTGTTAATATAGGAGTTATTTAGCATACTTACAGAGTAGGAAAATGATCATATTAAATGCTTATGAACCAAATGTGTATTTTCTTTTTCTGTCAATCTTTCTGGTCTTTCATTCCAGCTAAATTTGAGGAGGCAAATGTAGGCAAGAAATTAGCCTATAATTTTAATACACATGTCACTAATTAATACATACTTAACTGAATAACTTATGCTTGCTTTTCTGTTTCTTGGCACTAGATCCACTGGCATACGGGTTAAAAGAAAGGCTGTAATGGAAATATTCCCATTTTTACATCTAAAATGCATAGATATAAATTATAACACTGTTTAATATGAACATTAAAACCCATTAGGAAATAGCATAGATTTTGTTGTATAATTACAGGCATTTGTTTTATTAAATAATTCTAGGATGCCTTTTCAGGAGTGGTAAATCTGAGAAAGTTTTTACCTCATTTTTCTTACATATCTAAGAGCATGAGGTTTCCATTATATAAAGTAGATATTTGGAAATGTGTGTGTGTGTGTGTGTGTGTGTGTGTGTGTTTTAAGAATATTTTACTAGCTATTATTATCTTTTCTCAAAGAATACTTCACTCAGCCATCAGGTTATCATATTTTGAAGATCAAACTCACTTAGGTTATCCTGAGACCCTTTCCAGTTCTTTTTTCTTAGAGAACTTATGGTACTGTATTTATTACACAGAGAGGCTAACGGGAATTCAGGCTGGATTTGGCTTGTTATCTTGAAGATCCAGTGGCTCACCTTTGATAATGCTCAGAGACATCAAACCCTGATCTGTATTGACAGATCAAAATGCCTATGAACTCGAGTGGCTAGCACAGTTCTAAATGATTAATTCACCATGAGATGACATTAGAGTAGCCAAAGTATTTAAAAGCTACAGAATCATTAGATGTTTTTCCGACAGGACAGTACCCCATTCTTGGGAGTGTTTTCCTACAGAATGTTCTCCCTTTTCTCCCTGAGCAAAGACCTCACTCCAATACAGAAATACATGTTTCTACCAAATGACACCCACACGTAAAGCACTTTGAATGAAGTAGGGGGATACAGATTTAGATTCAGATCTCCTGAGAACTTGAATTTAGGGTACCGTAAAAAAACAGAAACCTACTGTCTGATAATGCTTGAAAACGTACATCTCAGTCAGTGGTGGAGGCCATCAAAAAGCTGAGAAATTTGATTTATATAAAGAACAAAACAAATTCACATTCAAATCAGTACTTCAGTTGACACACTGTCACTTATATTATTAGAATTATAACATTTAATTTAAAGATCATTTAATAAATGATAATTATATCATTTAATTTTAAGCCTGACTTTTCATACTGGTTGTACATTTGCTCACACTAATCATTAGATATAAGTAACAGTGTATCAATTGCAGTATAGAAACAGTAACATTGATTCCTAATGACCTTCAGATTCTTAAAGCAACATTTCCTACAACTGTCCTTGAGTTCTGATACACATTTAAGTTTGCTACAAATACAGGTACTTAAAGCAAAATAAACAACAACAAAAAAACCCCCAGAACACCAGCTGAGTGATTATTATTAATAGCAACACCCCCCAAAAAAAATCATTACGCTATCTAAACATCAAAGCAATCTTTTTGGTTTACCACAGGAAAAACTTGCCCAAGAAACAGGTAGAGGTTGAATACCCCTAATTTGGAAATCTGAAATCTGAAATGCTCCAAAATCTGAACTTTTTTGAATGCCGACATGATGCAAAATGTTTAGAAATTTCTAGCACACTTACGTTTTGTAGTATTTTTTTTCAAAAGCTCAGAGAAGCACAGGATTTTATTAATGCATGTAAAATCTAATTTTACGCAGATAAATGCCCGTTTAAATGTAAATCATTATTTTAAGCTGCATACACACTAATATTTATCAACATATACAGTATTTTATGAATACCTTTACATGCCAGTATTTTTATACAGCCTTACTTTATTTTACTGTCCTATGTAAACAAACATTTGCACCTGAGTACCTCACACTGTCTCTGTCACTAGCTGCTGGTAAGAATGGAGCTTTTTATCTTAGTCTTCTCACAACTCTATTCCTCTATCTATATAGAGAGTTCGAACTAGAAGACGTGTATTGGCCTTTCTGAATCTAAATTTTGAAAATTCAAATCATCAAGTATAATGCATAGTTAGGCCTATGTGTCCATCATAAATAGTCAATGTATACCTCATTTCCATTCCACATTTTGTAAGTGATTCTTTCATATAATGAGATGGCTAAACTAGCTCCCACTAAAATTATGTAATTCTGAATTTTAGTCATTGAGATAAAAAAAGCAAAAGATTAGAAACTCAGCATCTGGTAAAAAGAAAAGATGTTCCTTTGAACCACCGTGTCTGTTCTTCTGCTGTTAAAGTAAAGCCACCATGTGTCCGTCCTCTCGCCTGGCAGCCGATGGGCAATTGAGAGCTCTTTTCACTGTAAGAGATTTGTCATCCAGATGCTATGAAGACATAGAAAAGGGAATGATTGCCTTATTTCTGCTGCTCCTCAAACATCTTGATTTTTGCTTTAGTGGCTTCAGTGTGGCTGAAATACCTCCAAAGACACTGAAGTTACCTTCACAGTAGCAAGTCAAGATTTGGTGCTTTGCAGCAAGCTGTTTCGTTCTGCCCAGAAGTCAAGGTCAGGCCAGGTTATGAGCTTGTGTTGTTTCTGGAGGGCCTTCTACTGCTACTGAAATAGAACAGCTGTATTCCCGGATTTGAGCATTTTCTAATAATTAAACTGATAGTAAGTGGCAGCTGAAACTTGAGAAAAAGAATTACTTCTTAAAATTCGAATATAAATGTTCATATCTGGGGAAAAGTACTGTAAGGTTAATTTTAAATAGGAAATACCAATAAAGCAATGTGTGGTACAATCACTCCAAATATCTTCCCTGGCAGTGTTTTTATGTTGTGCACGTCAATCTAATTGTACTCTTTGTTGTTGTTATTTCAACCTTTTTGAGAATTGGTTTCTTAGAATGAAGAAAGAACATACAACTTGCCACTATTGAGCCCCAGGAAAAACTTATAAATATGTCCACCTAATTATAAAATTGTTTGATTTTGATATTTCCTATTCTAATCCATGATTTGCATAAAGTAGAATTATGAGTTTTATCTTGGGTATGTGCCAGACTCTGAATAAGAGAATCAAATCCTATTATCTGAACTTGAGGTGGTTTTATAAACCTCCCTCAACTCTACTTCAAGTGCCTCTCCTTCCCTACCTATTCCACTGCCTGTCAGGCTGATGGCTGTCTACTGAGCCAGCCAGTGTTGAAGATAGGGAGAAACTAAAAATAAAAGCAAAATTTGTGCCCTGCTAACTAAATATTATTATGCCCCCCAAAGTAAAAGAAACCTAAAATATTACAAGAGAGTATTACACTTAATTTTAGATATTTTATTTTATGAATGTCAATTAAGCAGTGCAATCCAATAAAAAATGTTTCACTCCTTTAGGTTTGTTACCACTAAAACATTCACTTGTGTTAAAAAAAAGAAGCTATAAGGAAACCGATTAGAGACAAACTGATATATATTTATTCTTATTTTAATAACTACATATTAACTTTTGGACATATATTCTTCTTGTAGTTTAAAGATAACTTGGTTTGTATTATCCTATTAAATCCTGTATCTTTATATTACTATTTAATTTTATTATACTTTGCTAATGATCATCATTTAACAAATATACATTCTGCAAATATATATGTTTTTGGAGATGGCCTATAGATTTATTATAGACCTTATATTAGACATGAATAAATATGTTTATTTTATATTTTTTAAAAGTTGAAATACCTTCTGGGAATTATTCTTGGTAAAGTAAAACTGTTAAGAAGAAAATTTATCCAGGATAAAAATATATAAAATCCAAGATTAACATAATGTGGGGATTTGGGAGTAGTGCATCCTGAAAATAATGTTTATCTTCTACTAATCCTATCAGAACCCAACCTTAAATTATCTGCTCAAGGGATTATCTCTAACACATTTCAAGACACCATTAGCACCTATAGAAACTATAATGTCAGTGTTTCTGCTCTGTGTGGTAGGAGGTGGACATGGTATAAAACAAGAAATTATTAATGCTAGTTGAATGCCAAAAAAGCAGAGAAATTAAAAAAAAAAAACAGTAATCCCAGAGTGTGGTATAGCACCAAGGTACATATTCTATTTTAGAAGCTTTCTGGATGATTATGACATGAGACCAAGGTTGGAAAAAAACAGTGGAGATGCCAAGGTTCATGAGGTTAGTGTTTCAGTTGCCATTTGATGACACGGTTTTCATCCCTCTGTGATATAGAGAAATAGCAAAAGAACGTCCCTCCTTGTTTAAGGAAAACTGTGAAAAAAATTAAGGAAGATGGAGAGAGAAGCAAAGAGAATGGAGAGAAGCAGTTAGTCAACTACGTTATTATTTCCCCTCTCTAGACAATTGCTTAGGAAGGGAGAGATGATTGTACAGACATAGAAAGTAGGGATTCTAGAAAGAAAATGCCTTTGGGGCTGCTTGTTCAATGCCAATTTGAAACTCAACTAGTATCAAACTAAATTTGGCAACAGAATGTGTTTAAACAAACTGACTGGTTGATCTGCCCTGGATGACCCATTCAATTTGCCATCAACATTGTCAAGAATTTCCCCTTTGCCCTCTTGGATGGACACAGAAGGCAATTCATTGGAATAGTGTGATCTTGCCATGGGTAGTGAAGAGATGCAGGTTGAACACCGGGACCGGCGAGCTGGATAGAGGGTATGACTAGACTCACTGTGAAGAAAGTTTTCTTTCAGCCATGTATTTTACCAGTGAACATTTTATTATTAATATTAAAAAATATTTCTCTTTTTTCAATCCATGACAATGATTAAACCAGACTCAAATTGCCAGTATTCTAAATTACATGAAATTTGATAATGACCAAATGAAAAGTAAACAATGTATGGAATGATTTATTTCTTGTGCTTAGCTCACAGTTTTAATATTTACCTATATTTAAGAATAAGATAAGCTAAATTACACTTAGGAGTCATCAACCATTGCCTGAAACATAACTCAGTTTCAATATGTGAATAATTTTTATGTAAATAGATTATGTATATATTTCTACAAATAAAATAATACCTCATAGAATACTAGAAACCAAAAATGAGAAGATAATAGGATAGATATATAATATGTAAACATATAAATATGTATGTCAATATATACTATATGTAGAGATACAGTATATACATACTACAATTCCTCTGCATTTTTATTTGTCCAGGAATACAAATATTTATGTACTTACAGTCTTGGTAATTTGAGGTTGGAAGTATAGTGATTAGTGTCTCTATAAGCAGCTTTTACAAAGGAGAGTATGACAACCTTTAACTCCCTGCAGTTATATAAAAGTGGCCTCTTATGGGCCACATACTCTGATGGCAGAACATAGTGAAGGTGTTAACCTCATTTCTAATAAATATTGAAGGTGTTAACCTCTTTCTTCAAATAAATCTATTTTCTTGTTCCTCTGGGTTTGCCTCATCTCTTCTTTTTCAAGTTGCTATAGTTAAGACATCTTTTTCTTAAAATTATCTAGACTTTAATGATGCTGTAAAATTGTCAAACACAAGCTATTGTGTAAACGTATGTCATCAGTTCTTCAAGTGCTGAACATCTTTTGTGTCATGGTAATCATTAGTCTAGGGACAATTGTTCTATGCCATGTGTCTTGGTATGCTTTGTGCTGCTGAAAGAGTGCCTGAGACTGAAAATAATGTATAGAAACTTACTGACTCATAATACTAGAAGCTGGAAAGTCCAAGGTTGAGGGGTTGGCATCTGGAGAGGGTCTTCTTGTTACATTATTATATGGTAGAAGGTAGAAGGGCAAACCAGAGCAAGAGGAGGGTGAATTCACCCTTTCATAATGGCACCAATCTCATCCCTGAGTATGGAGTCTTCATGACCTTATAATCTCTTTTTTGTGTCAAACGGTCTGTGAAGCTAGTGAATGATGCCCCATGATCATATCAGTGTACACAGCTGTGATTTAATAAAAATAAATAAATAAAAAGTTACATCTTTTAATACTGTTACAATGGCAGATAAATTCAACATCAGTTTTAGAGAGAACAGACATTCAAACCATAGCACCATGAATGATAGATAATATTAGAAATTTCTAGTAATAGAAATGTTTATTCTAAGAAACAAGAAATAGCCTAAAAATAATACAGCTTATGCATGGTTATGTAAAATATAATCTTAGCAACTGTCAAATGACTTTGCGTGGCAAATATTAGGCACTTTTTATATTCCATAGGTAAGTTCTAGTAATTTTGTTCATCATTTTATTCTGAGACTTAATTCCATAACATCCTGTGATGGTGTTTAGTAAGCATTTATCAAAGTAATACCTTAATGAATAAATGGAAGAATTCTGTCTTCTTTTTCAAATGAAATGAATGGCAGCTGATGGATGGGAGTGAAAGAGACACAAGGTGAGAGCAGGAGAGAGAGACATGTGATTAACAATGAGAGCAGGAGAGAGCAGGAGAGAGAGACATGTGATTAACAATGAGAAACATGTTCTGTATAGATGCAGCGGACTTTAATAGATTGAGTCTTAAAGACAAGGAACATGACAATTTAGTGCCTGGATTGCTAGCATGAATAGGCAGGTAGATGGTAGTGCCATCTACCTGGACTGGCACTACCAGTGACTGGACAGAAAGTCATCCAAGTTATATTTCAAGTTTTTAGATATCTTTCAAATTAATTCTGATTCACTGGATTATCTTATTTTCATTTCTTCTGAGAGTCCCTAACATAATTTGATAATAAAATAAGTCAATTTTTTTCTTAACTGTAATTGTTTTAGTTCTTTAGACAATGGTTCTCAATTTATGCTCTTGAAATCAGTGATACTGAATTTCCTGTACCTATAAACTTGTCAGAAAGGCAAACGTCAAGCCCTACTGGAGACTTCCTGGATCAGAAATTCTGGGAATTTCAGGAAGCCAACAATCTGTGTTTCAATGCGCTCCCAGGTCGTTCTGATGCATACTAAAGCTTGAGAACCACTGCTTTTAAATATTGTTATCACTTGATGCTTATACTTTAATGATTAGAATATCTGTATTATTTTGTTTCTTTTATTGTTGAGGGGCTTGTAGCTGTTACCAAAAAAAATTACCAAGAAATTAAGAAATTTGAATGCATCATTTTACACACAGTAGTAAAAAGGTTCTTAAGGCTATAGCTCATAGAGAAAAGAAGGCAGTGCCTTGGTGACCTGTGAGCAGAGAACAAGAAGGTATTGGAAAAACAATCTCAAGCACCAAAAATAGAATGTCATCTTTATGGAAAAGTGCTAGTTTCAAGCAGATTAGATAGTATTGAAATTCAAAAGAAGAAGATCAGAAAATAGAAAGTGTTAAAATATTCAATGATTAGCCCTGTGCCTTTTTCAGAGAAAAAGAGCATATATATACATATATATGCATACACACACACACACATGTTTGTCTATGAAAAAATTTAAATTTTGCTATTTAAAGATTAGTCTGCATAGAAAATACCTTGGAATTTATTCAAATACCACTATTTAGCATTAAATCGTGAAAGTAATGCATAAAAGTTATGATAAAGTTTGCACGTAGGAATAAAGCAAGATTTCAAATGAATTTATTTATGATTTTCCCTACTCCCCACCCCGTATCTAACCTCTCATCTCCATCCTCTACCTAGTTGCTGAAATATATTGCATGTGTTTATTGAAAAGCACGTTCGGAACATTTTCAGGATGTGATCGGCTGTGTTCCTGTCTCCATTAAAGCCACTTGTCCCTTCAGAGCCCTCGCTCAGCCCAATTCCCTGATCTCACTGTTTGTTGGTGGGTATTCCAAGTATAGCCTAATCCCAAAGTGATGTAAACAGACTTCAAAGAATTTAACCCGAATGGGTACTGCAGTTTAAAACCTCCGTGTCAGAATCATGAAGTCCAGAAGTTTGTCTTAGTTTGAATAGCTACTTACAGAAAGAAACCAAAGTTCCAGCCACTAGAGATTCAACGAATTTGCTGTTATTATTGTTCATTTGTTTTCTTTTTTGGAAGACTATGAAAATTTAAAAATGGAAGAAAGGATAGAATATAAAAAGAATATAAGGTCATCTTGGTAAATCTAATTGTTCTTGTATATTTCTTTTTGTTCAAAGACTAAATATTTAAACCTGCTTACATTTTATGACTTGCTATATCTTTTCACTTTTTATTTCATTTTAAAATAAAAACTGCATATTGTATATGTGAATGTATGTGTAAAAAAATTCTCCTGTTTCTTTTACCATAATTAAAACCTTTTTTTCACATTCTTCATACCTGTTTGTAATCATAGATATTAATAGATATAATTTGATACTTCACAAAATTCACCAACACTGCTAACAGCATTTCTTTTCACTTTTTCATAATTTCCATAGTAATAATATTAATGGATTCATAATATCCCATCAAGATTTCTTGCATAAAAATTCATATTGCTAGATTTGACAATTTGGAATTCCTATCAATATTTTAAATTCTGGTGTTCTGTTACTCCAGATTTTTAATTTTGCAAACTTGCTTTAAGATCACAAATATGAAATGCAGAAATTATATTAATATTTCTTGGTTTTATAAAATGTGGAGCAATACAGTTGACACCTGACACGCTAATTTCATAGAAATCATTTTCAAAACGGTCATATGCTTTCAAAATGGTCTAAAACCGCTTTAGCAGTTTTATTTTTATTGTCTTTAAAATAAATCATTTTTAATATGACATCATCTGCTGTGAAATTTAATGTCTAAAATAGAAATATATTTTGAATTATTTATTTTTATGTTGAAGATATGGTTTATTAATAATATGTATGTTAATAGCATATATATATACATTTATAGATGCAGATATATATCACTGCATTTTGGGGATGAATACATATAATCATACATCAGGGGTTGTGCATGTGTATGACGGGGGAAAAACCATTTTCACTGTTATTTAATGCTGTCTCTTACTCAATTGCATGCCTTACTAAATATATAGTACTTCATAGGCATCAGTAATATATATAAATAGATTAAATTCAAATATATGTTAAAATAAATAGTTTAATCCAAAGACTATTTTCTTCATAGGAAAATAATGTAGGAAACTTTGATATAATATAATGTAATACTCTCCCCATTTTCACACTTGTTCGAATTTTACTGTAACATTTTTGTGTTAATTTGCAAAATATTGCCTTTTTACTCAATCCAGGACAACTGCTTGTATTTTTGTAGATAAGTGGAGATGTTAATGTGGAAAGGGCAAATAGCTCCTTAGGTATTTTCCTCAGGATAACCAAAGGTAACGTTTGAATCATCAGTGTGATATATTCCATTCAAGAAAGTACGATTCATGTCACAAAGTCCATTAGCAAAATTCTGCACAAAATATTAATAACTATTTTCTTCAGATCAGTGATTTTTTAAAATATAAAAATGGCACTGTGTGGTCTTACATGAACAAAGATATGTGCTAAAAACTTAAGTGACATGTCTGATAAAAAGAAGATATTCTAGACATTAACCCCGACTTTATTTCCACCGTAAATGATGCTGTGGGCTGCAGAAGCTCTTTCGCCCTGGACTCCATAAGAAATGCCATCATCAGTGTGGCAATCCAAATGTTATTCACATAGTAGGTTCAAGTGAGAATACAAAAGTTAAGTGAGTTCAGTTTCTGCGATGTAGAGCAAATGCTTCTTGGAACTCAATTAATTGCACTACAGAATAGATGAGCCACAAAGGGGAAAGAATGACACCTGCTCATTCTGGTTTTAGGCTTCATTTGCCTTGAAGAAACCCCTTTTGGCTATACTATTAATATTCTAAATATTTATTTTCTATTTTTTTTGTAGCTGTAACTATCTAAGATACTTTGGTTTATTTGCTAAATAATGGTAAATAGAAATCATATTAAAAATATAGTTGATTATTCTTGAAAAATGTATTGATTTCCTTCAGCAATTAATTGTTCCTTAATATCTCTTTAGTTTAAAAGAAGTTGACATTTTATACAGTTCTTCATATTTTCTGTTATATTTGGTTTATTATATTCTGTTCATGTATGACACATCATTTACATTATAGAATGTTTATAATTTATATCTATTACATGTGATTGATGTTATTCATATATTATGCATTACATGTTTATACACACACAGACAAACACACAAAATCAGCAGGAATTTGCACTATGGATACCACCATTTTAAGAACAACAAAAGGTAAAGTAGTGACTGCTGCATTTCCCACAATTAGATTGAGTATTAGAAGTTCAAATTAATAAAACCAAGAAACCTTGTTTTTGCAGCTTTTGGAAATTACCTTTCTTTAATGGCTTGTTGACATTTTTCATAGGTCCCACCATGCCTGAAAACAGGAAGTTTGTGTTTTCTGTGCTCTAACCAAAGTCCTTTAATACTGCAGCCCCCAACCCCTGGGCATGGCCAGGTGCCATCTGTGGCCTCATAGGAACAGGACCTCAGACAGTATCTTTGCTTGAGCTCCACCTCTTGGCCCATTCTCCCCTCCCGCATCCATAGAAAAATGGTTTTCCATGAACCTGATCCCTGGTGCCCAAATATTCTAGTCTGTGGCCTGTTAGGATCCTAGCCACACAGTAAGAGTTCAGCTGTCAGCCAGGGAGCAAAGCTTCCTCTCATTCACAGCTGGTCCCCATGGTTCACATCACTGCCTGAGCTCCACCTTTATAAGCTATCCCTCCCCTCCACACTGTCTGTGGATAAAATTGTCTTCCATGAACTCAGTCCCTGGTGCCAAAAGGTTGGGGCTGCTGCATTAATGAATTCTAAAGAATGGTTAAATATTTACAGAACTGCCCTGATTGTCCTTTGTCACTTTAGCCTAGCTCTATCCTGTACCTTTACTCCCACCACCTGAACTCAGTATCTTCTTCAGACTGATATGCCTTCCACGGTATAGAAAGGGCAGCAGAGAGCCCCGCAGGAGGTTAGCCCCTAAACTTAGCTAAAATCAGAATAAAATTTTACTAAGTTCTGTTATTTGGTAATAACAAAGAAATTTCAGAATAAGAAAGAAAATCCCAAATTATTTACATACATATTATTCCTGATTTCTATAGGTCTACAGGGAAACTCCTATAGCTTTTTTTTTTTTTCTTGGTCTCCACTCTACTTGTAGGAAAGGGTTCATTTTCTTTTCCATATTACTATTATTTTTTTACTTTAAATATAGGGCATTGAAATGAAATTAATGGAAAAAAATTCTCATTTGTTAGTCTTGTCTAGACTCATTATAAACTTAAAGTCTGCTAAGAAGTATATCCATATTCATAATTACCAATATTTGCATTTTTCAAAGAATAATGTTCATCATAGTTATCTATAAACTCACTCAAAATTAAAAATTGACATGACCTTGACCAAACCATTTGTCACATTGCAGTGTTTTTCCTTAAACAAGAAATTACTTGATATCAAGAATTCTAGGAAAACAAAAACTGCTCACAGTTGAAAACTTTGCTCAAGTTGTGGAAATAACAAAACAGAATTATAGTTGGTGAGGGGATTAACAGATTACTGCTGAACTCTTTATAGGTCAGTAATATAACTTTTCAGCAAGAAACCACCTTACTTCCCCTCATCAAAGTTTATTTCACAATTATTGGTTTTGAAAATCAAAACAATATGTGTTCTTTTCAATGAGATTATGACTAAGAATATTAACATTTCACATATAAGGTAATACGCTCTCAAATTTCTATCACATAATAACTGGAAAGTGGGAAAAGTACCAATCTTCTTTCAGGAAATATGGTGGAGCTAAGCAACATAGTAGGCCAGTAATCAGGGTCAGACAAAACAAGATTACTGTGTAGTTCTTGAGGGACTAAAAGACTGTGTGGGCTGAATGAGAAAAGGCAAGAAATGTCAGAGAGGAAAGATCCCAAAAGCCTTTTGTTTCTCTACTTCGTGTGTCTCATATTGCCATGTTTTTTTTTTTAAACAAACACACAAACTATCCTGAAGTTCTTGTCTCACTCCTATGCCTGAGATCATAAGGGAGTTGTAATTCTTCTTGGCTGTATTTCTGGTTATATTTAGTTTTAATCAATATTGACAGTTTCATTGCTTCTTTATAAAGTAAATATGATTTAATGGAAAGCTACTGGAAAACCAATTGAGTTAAAAAATAATACTTTTCATTATAACTGGACAAGTATAATTTGTCATACCTAATTTAAAGCTCTGAAACACTTTTTGAAATATGCTTCCATAGTTGAAGATTTTTTCATTTTTTATTTATTTTAAATTTAATATATAAAAGACATCAACAATTATAAAATTAATCCACATTCTAAAAACTAAAACCAAAATAGTATTAAGTAAAAAATGAACATTTTATCTTTTGATAATATTTCTGAAATGGATTTTCTCTGAGATGCATGAAAAATCTGAGAGTATAGCACGTGTTATTTATTATAAGTCAATGTACTCGCTAGTAACTTGCTAGTTATTTTTTAAAGGTTTATATCTTTTTAAAAGCATTTGTTAATTTACATTCTATATTTTCAAACACTGTATGCTTGTAAGATATGCTTATGTTTGTCTTGGTATAGAAATATATAATCATTTCTATTAGTTCTTTAAATTTCTGAGATAATTTAAAACCTAAGACTCTTCCAGAACTAAATATGTATTAGACATCAGATTTTCAAATGCTAGTTTTCATGATTTTAATTTGTAAGTTAAATTCATACTTTCCCAAAATTTTGCAATGGCCATGACAAACCAAATTTTTCAAATAATAGATAATAAAATATATACACTTAAATATATAATTATTTTGTTGCATGTTTATTTTAAAACAACAAGGTAATAATAGACAATATTTTATAATTCTGTGTGAATTACATAATTTTAAAGGTGTTGAATTTTTGGTAATATATTGTATGAGTCTTAATCTACATTGCATAGAGAATATTTATTTGCTAAGAATGTAGCAATGTTTACTATATACTGTACTTTTTGTCATTTACAAATGTCATAGATATACTTGTAGTTTCATTTCATTCTCTAAAGTAGTGTCTAATTCATATATGGTAATTTATTCCATAACTTTTTGTGTTTCTAAGAGACGGGATAAACTTCAAATGTAAGAAAACAATAGATTCAGAATAGCCAGCAAGAGTCCATATGCTATATTCATAGAATTCTTCCATAAATAAAAAGGTCTGCTCATAAACCCTTCCAACTCATATGAATTACAAAAAGATTGTTTTTACATTAACAAGGCATTTGTGGATCGAAGATATCAAGATATATTGAAAGGAAACAAACTCTATCCCTTGTTCCAATTACAAATACTATAAATAATGAAATCAAAAATAATAAAATACAAATTGATATGCCTCATTAAGGTTTACTTGGTGAGAGAGTATGACAGCCTACATACTACTGAGAAAAATCAAAGTGTGTGTTTAGTGTATGTTCATATTGCAACATAAAGCAACTTTTTAAAATTTAAATCTTACATGAAGCATTTCATGTGAACATTTCTTCCCTTTATCTTTAGTGGTTTTAATACATGTATTTTAATCATTACTGATATTTAATTATTACTGATACTCATTTCAATTCTTTTATAATTTTTCTTAATATATTTCTTTTTAGTATGTATGATTTTATTTTTTTATTCTGATGAATCGTAAAATTGTATTAGTCCCTCTTCTACCCTCCCTTTAATTTATACATTGTATTTTTATTTACTAGTCAAACTTGATATTTAATATACATTAACATATTAGTATATTGATAAACTTCTTATATATGTTAATATGCTTATCTTTAAGTATATGCTTAAAGATATACTTAAGTATACACTTAAGATATACTTAACAATGAACTTTCACAATGAGGTTCAAGATGATTTACTATATCCATTTTCGTTGCTTTTGTATCCAAGGTGGATGCAAGGTGCTTTATGCAAGGTGCTCTAGTGGCATGGTAGCACGTTTCAAATTCATACATGAGGTCTAAAAAAATGTGTGTGATTCATATCATGCATATATGCTACTCATGTCATGAGTATCTTTATGCTGTACTCAGGCAGTGATGGAGTTTACCTAAAACTTTCCAGGAAGTCATACCCCCTAAATCAATAGGTT
This sequence comes from Nycticebus coucang, assembly GCF_027406575.1. NCBI lineage: Eukaryota > Metazoa > Chordata > Mammalia > Primates > Lorisidae > Nycticebus > Nycticebus coucang. Next base: position 81,878,619 of record NC_069786.1, read on the forward strand.
CTTGTTTGTCTGTTTGCCATAGGCAATATTGGTTTATCAAGTGTGTCCTGCTAAAAGCACTATGTAAATAACAGCTCTCCTAGTACACTAGCAAATACCATGATCCTGTAACCTGGTAAGCCTGTCGTTATTATATTTATAGCAAGATTCAACAGGATTAGCCTGCATTTTTTTATTAAGCCCTATACACATAGATCATGAATACATTTATGCATATGTGGGGTACAATATGTTGATTTTTTTATACAATCTGATGTGCTTACATCAAACCAATCAACATAGCTTTTGCCTCATTTACTTGATTATTGTGTTAAGACATTTATGTTCTACACTTGACACAGATTTGACTTGTACCCTTGCAATATGCTCCATAGTTGTTGTTGTTGTACTGAAAATCTCCCCCTTAACTTTCTTTTCAATAATGGTGGTTTTAACTCTTTCTTTATAAGCTGCATATTTTTCTTTCTTGATAGACTAGTTAGTTGATACAGTAGAATACAGAATAAAAATGATCCTACTACAAATGATATTTGTTGTGAGTTTGAATTTATCAGACTAAAAAAATGTTCTTTTACTCCTTTTTGTGCTAAGAGTTTGATTAGGAATTATTCATAAATTTCATAAAAACTTCATGTGTGCTCTGTGATTATTATTAATCTCAATTAACTTATACATGTGGTAAATTTTATTAATTGACTTATTGGTGTTAATTCTAACTTGAATTCCTAGATAACTACAATTGCTCATGTTGCATTATCATTTTTATACATTATATGTTAGTAAATTTTCTTAGGATATCTGTGATTATGTTTACACATATGATTAGTATTTAGTATTTTATGCAATGTTCCTCAACTGGGATTTCCCTGATGTTTTTCTTATGATTAGAGTGGGCTATGTTTGGGGAAAGGAATATCAAAGGAAAAATATCACTTTTGTCACATCATTTAAAAGATATATACTATTACCATATTTTATCATGATTGATTTTGAATTCGTCAGTTGGATCAGGAATTGTCAGCATTCTCCAGTGGAAATTTACTCTTCCTTTTCCCATTTTGATACAACAAATTTTGGAAGGAAAAACTATCTGTTGACCACACTTAATGACTAAGGTATTATGATCTACTCCCTTAAAGGAAAGCATCTACATGAATTATTTGGAATTTGTCTTTACAGGAAAATTGACCACTCTTCCATATTCATTTAGTGATTCAATCATTTATTTAAATCATCATGAACATTCATATTATACTTTGGATTGTAATCTAAGGCTCCTATACATTCTTGCTCAAATTATTACAGCTTTGGCCTTTAGGAACTCTTTCAGTTGACAGTTGACATACACCGATACTCCCATCAATGAATTTTGTCTGTTTCTTTCTTCGTTTTCAGATCTTCCTTATGATATGACACGAGAAGATTGCCCAAGTTCTGGTATATTTCCCATTCAAAACCAAGTATAGTCATTTCTCCAAGTCTCTCTTATTACTTTTTTTAGAGAATGGTATTAAAATTCAAATCTGGGCTCTGGGTCTGTTCCTTGCCTTTTGGTGGTCATTGCTCCTAGGCTTTCCGCTGACAGACTGAGGATATATATGTCTATAAAGTAATCTATTTGTACACAAATAGGTGTAAATACTTCCATATGTAACATCTTCATCTACGTTACGTATGTGTTCATCCTGATGTCTCAAATTATAATATGTGAAAGATATAGGTAGTCTGTGTTCTTGCCCTTGGACATGATGTGTACTTTCCTATGCCATCATCTGTGATCCATTTATTTAGTTGTTCAATTCTAGTATACATGTGTAGCAGCATCATAATTAACTCAATACCATGGGAAATTTTATCAACTAAAATACAATACTTGTACAGTTGCTTTTGCATAGGTTTACAGACTCCCAAATTACTTAGGTCAGCACTATCTTTCAGGCTGTTATAACAAAATACCATAACTTATAAAAAATAAAAATTTATATCATATAGTACCAAGGCTGGAAAATTAAAGATCAAGATGGCGGAAGACTAGTGTCTATTTCCTGGTTCATACGTGGTGTCTTCTCACTGTGTCCTCACATGGCAGAAGGGACAAGGCAGCTCTCTTGGGTCTATTTATTAATCTAAGGGCACCAACCCTAATTATGAGAACTCTGCCCTCATGATGTAATCACCTCCCCAAATTCCCGACCTCCTAATAACCAGTCTTGCCTCGAGGATTAGGATTTTGACATGTAAATTTTGTAAGGATACAAACTTTCAGACCATGGCGAACACCTTTTTCTTTTCACATATCCTGTCAAGATCTTTACAGTATAACTTAGATTTTTGTGTAACACTTGGCATTCTTTTCTGAGATTTCCCAGCTTCCTAAATGAATTTTTTTTTTGTAGAGACAGAGTCTCACTTTATGGCCCTCGATAGAGTGCCGTGGCCTCACACAACTCACAGCAACCTCCAACTCCTGGGCTTAAGCGATTCTCTTGCCTCAGCCTCCCGAGTAGCTGGGACTACAGGCGCCCGCCACAACGCCCGGCTATTTTTTGGTTGCAGTTTGGCCGGGGCCGGGTTTGAACGCGCCACCCTCGGCATATGGGGCCGGCACCCTACCGACTGAGCCACAGGCGCCGCCCCCTAAATGAATTTTTAATTTGCATATTTAAGAGTTCACTTTTGCATTGTAAAATTTGATGGCTCTTGAAAAATGGATAATGTCATGTGTCCACCATTACAATGTCACACGGACAGTTTCACTGCACTAAGAATCTCCTTTGCCTCACTTATGCATCTGTTCCTTCCTCCCCTCCAGTGTTTGTTAACCATGGACCTATTTATACTCTCTGTCACGTTGTCCTTTACATATAATTACATAATTGGAATCAAACAATACGTATCCTTTTCGGACTGATTTCTTCCATTTACCAACAGCTATTTAAGTTTCCTTTATATATTTTAATGGCTTGATGACACATTTGTTTTTATTGTGAACTACTGTATCCATACCACAGAATATTATTGTTGCTTCAATTTTTTTTTGTTAATTATGAATGAGGTGTCTTATAAACTTCTGTATAGAGCTATATTTTCAGTGGACTTTAATAACTGCCTAGGGGTATGATTTCTTGATTGTGGAGAAAGAGTACATGTAGCTCTTTAAGAAACTGAAAATTTTATTTCGAAGTGGCTGTGCCATTTTAAATGCTCATTAACAAAAAGGGAAAGTTTTGTTCTAGACTCTCAGCAGCTTTTGGCATTGTCAATATATATATTTTTTTATTTTAGCCTTTCCAAAAGTGTGTGTATAATGATGTCTCATTGTTGTCTTTTTGCAACTTTCTAATTGCAAATGATGTTGAGTATACTCTAATATGCTTATTTGCCATCTGTCTTACCTTCTTTGGTAAGATATCTTTCAGAACTTTGGCCCGGTTTTTAAAATTTGGTTGTTTGTTATCATATGGTAGATGTTTAAGAGTTCATTATATATTTTAGATACACATCATAAAACATTTGTATGCTTTTTCTTTTAATTTAACATCTGAAAATTTCTATGTTATGCTTGGAAACACACTATACTTAACCCTGTGTTATTCCATCATTAATGAAGGTTAGTGATGAACAGGTAATAAAGAATGATAGAGCATTAGGAAATGTTTTCAGGTACTTTTGCAATGATATCCGAATATGGGTGTGTTATATTTTCAGACCTCACCAAAATTGCAAAAGAAATTTGAAGCTACTCTAATAGTGAATATTGTAGTGAGAACAGTGAAGAAAATTCTGAGTCACTTCTCAAGTTCAATAGTGCTTTTCTTTGAAATCTGTGTTGAAAATTACTTTTTCACCTCTCATGGAATCTAGAATACTAACTCCAAAGTAACAATTTTTCTTATCTAAATTCATTGTCTTTCTAGCTGGTACGTACTGACCCTGGAGTTGTGATAAAGGATCCCTACTCAATTGCAAATGCATCACAAAGTACAAGAAGTTTTTACAGATAGTAAAAAATAGTTTAAAGAGGCTGAAGATTTGGAAAAAAATTGTAAAGCTGTTTAAAGTTCACCTTCCTCCAGATTGAGTTTAAGTGTTTTGGAAAGATAGAATTTGAAAATAATTGATAGTTCATTTTTGTACAGAATATAAGCTTTTTAAGTATAAAAGAACATTAATTTTGTTATTTTCTCATTGTCTAACTCTTCTTATTTCTCCCAGTGAAAAAAATAATTACAAAAAATACTCCCATGCTGAATTAATTCTACTTTTACAAATGAGAATTTTTTTTCACTATTATAATTGTGTACCTATTTTAAAATGATGTCTATGATTAGTGGTAATTACAATGTAATTAATAAGCTTGACTTTATAAGTGCTACTAAACATTATAGGAATTTAATTTTACATTTATTAATCATTGATTATAAATGTGATGTTAAGATAATTCAAAAATTTTTTTTATTATATATATATTTTTTTATTTTGGGGATTCATTGAGGGTACAATAAGCCAGGTTACACTGATTGCAATTGTTAGGTAAAGTCCTTCTTGCAATCATGTCTTGCCCCCATAAAGTGTGACACACACCAAGGCCCCACCCCCCTCCCTCCGTCCCTCTTTCTGCTTCCCCCCCCATAACCTTAATTGTCATTAATTGTCCTCATATCAAAATTGATACATAGGATTCACGCTTCTCCATTCTTGTGATGCTTTACTAAGAATAATGTCTTCCACGTCCATCCAGGTTAATACGAAGGATGTAAAGTCTCCATTTTTTTCAATAGCTGAATAGTTTTCCATGGTATACATATACCACAGCTTGTTAATCCATTCCTGGGTTGGTGGGCATTTAGGCTGTTTCCACATTTTGGCGATTGTAAATTGAGCTGCAATAAACAGTCTAGTACAAGTGTCCTTATGATAAAAGGATTTTTTTCTTTCTGGGTAGATGCCCAGTAATGGGATTGCAGGATCAAATGGGAGGTCTAGGTTGAGTGCTTTGAGATTTCTCCATATTTCCTTCCAGAAAGGTTGTACTAGTTTGCAGTCCCACCAGCAGTGTAAAAGTGTTCCCTTCTCTCCACATCCACGCCAGCATCTGCAGTTTTGAGATTTTGTGATGTGGGCCATTCTCACTGGGGTTAGATGATATCTCAGGGTTGTTTTGATTTGCATTTCTCTAATATATAGAGATGATGAACATTTTTTCATGTGTTTGTTAGCCATTCGTCTGTCATCTTTAGAGAAAGTTCTATTCATGTCTCTTGCCCATTGATATAAAGGATTGTTGGATTTTTCATGTGGATTAATTTGAGTTCTCTATAGATCCTAGTTATCAAGCTTTTGTCTGATTGAAAATATGCAAATATCCTTTTCCATTGTGTACGTTGTCTCTTTGCTTTGGTTATTGTCTCCTTAGCTGTACAGAAGCTTTTCAGTTTAATGAAGTCCCATTTGTTTATTTTTGTTGTTGTTGCAATTGCCATGACAGTTTTCTTCATGAAGTCTTTCCCCAGGCCAATACCTTCCACTGTTTTTCCTATGCTTTCTTGGAGAATTTTTATTGTTTCATGCCTTAAATTTAAGTCCTTTATCCATCTTGAATCAATTTTTGTGAGTGGGGAAAGGTGTGGGTCCAGTTTCAGTCTTTTACATGTAGACATCCAGTTCTCCCAACACCATTTATTGAATAGGGAGTCTTTCCCCCAAGGTATGTTCTTGTTTGGTATATCAAAGATTAGGTGGTTGTAAGATGTTAGTTTCATTTCTTGGTTTTCAATTCGATTCCAAGGGTCTATGTCTCTATTTTGTGCCAGTACCATGCTGTCTTGACCATGATGGCTTTGTAGTACAGACTAAAATCCGGTATGCTGATGCCCCCAGCTTTATTTTTATTACTAAGAACTGCCTTAGCTATACGGGTTTTTTTCCAGATCCATACAAAATGCAGGATCATTTTTTCCAAATCTTGAAAGTATGATGTTGGTATTTTAATAGGAATGGCATTGAATAGGTAGATTGCTTTGGGAAGTATAGACATTTTAACAATGTTGATTCTTCCCATCCATGAGCATGGTATGTTCTTCCATTTGTTAATATCCTCTGCTATTTCCTTTCTGAGGATTTCATAATTTTCTTTATAGAGGTCCTTCACCTCCTTCGTTAGGTATATTCCTAGGTATTTCATTTTCTTTGAAACTATGGTGAAGGGAGTTGTGTCCTTAATTAGCTTCTCATCTTGACTGCTTTGGTGTATACAAAGGCTACTGACTTGTGGACATTGATTTTATATCCTGAAACATTACTGTACTTTTTGATGACTTCTAGGAGTCTTGTGGTTGAGTCTTTGGGGTTCTCTAAGTATAAGATCATGTCATCAGCAAAGAGGGAGAGTTTGACCTCTTCTGCTCCCATTTGGATTCCCTTTATTTCCTTGTCTTGTCTAATTGTATTGGCTAGAACCAGCACTATGTTGAATAGTAAAAGTGACAGAGGACAACCTTGTCTGGTTCCAATTCTAAGAGGAAAAGCTTTCAGTTTTACTCCATTCAGTAAAATATTAGCTGTGGGTTTGTCATAGATAACTTCAATCAGTTTTAGAAATATGCCAACTATGCCTATACTCTTCAGTGTTCTAATTAGAAAAGGATGCTGGATTTTATCAAATGCTTTTTCTGCATCTATTGAGAGGATCATATGATCTTTATCTGTGCCTCTGATAATATGGTGGATAATGTTTATGGACTTGCATATGTTAAACCAGACTTGCATCCCTGGATGAAGCCTACTTGATCATGATGAATGACTTTTTTGATAATAAGCTGTAATCTATTGGCTAGGATTTTCTTGAGAATTTTTGCATCTATATTCATGAGTGAGATTGGTCTGAAATTCTCCTTTTTGTTTGGGTCTTTTCCTGGTTTTGGTATCAGGGTGATGTTTGCTTCATAGAATGTGTTGGGGAAGATTCCTTCTTCCTCAATTTTTTGGAATAATTTCTGCAGTATAGGAATAAGCTCTTCCTTGAAGGTTTGATAGAATTCTGGTGTGAAGCCATCTGGACCAGGGCATTTTTTGGTTGGAAGATTTTTTATTGTTTCTTTGATCTCAGTGCTTGAAATTGGTCTGTTCAGGAGCTCTATTTCATCCTGGCTAAGTCTAGGGAGAGAGTGTGATTCGAAATACTGATCCATTTCCTTCACATTGTCAAATTTCTGGGCATAGAGTTTCTGGTAATAGTCAGAGATGATCTCTTGTATCTCTGTGGGATCAGTTGTTATTTCCCCTTTATTATTTCTGATTGAGGTTACTAGAGTTTTTACTTTTCTATTTCTCATTAGTCTGGCCAATGGTTTATCTATTTTATTTATTTTTTCAAAAAACCAACTCTTTGTTTCATTAATTTTCTGAGTGATTCTTTTGTTTTCAGTTTCATTGATCTCTGATTTGATTTTGGATATTTCTTTTCTTCTACTGAGTTTAAGATTGTTCTTTTTCCAATTCCATAAGATGGCCTGTGAGATTGTTGATGTGCTCTCTTTCTGTTTTTCGAATGTAGGCATCTAAAGCGATGAATTTTCCTCTCAAAACTGCTTTTGCATTATCCCACAGGTTTTGGTAGCTTGTCTCGTCATTGTTGCTATGCTCAAGGAAGTTAATGACTTCTTGTTTTATTTCTTCCTGCACCCATCTGTTATTCAACAGAGGATTGTTTAATTTCCATGCCTTTGGGTGGGGTCGAGCATTTTTGTTGGCGTTGAGTTCCACCTTTAGTGTGTTATGGTCTGAGATGATACAAGGTAAAATTTCAATACTTTTGATTCTGTTGATATTTGTTTTGTGTCCCAGGATATGATCAATTTTGGAGAATGTTCCCTGGGGTGATGACAAGAATGTATATTCTTTATCTTTGTGATGGAGTGTTGTATATGCGTCTATCAAGCACAGTTGTTCTAGGGTCTCATTTAAATCTCTTATATCTTTGTTTAATTTCTGTTTAGAGGATCTGTCCAGCTCTGTAAGAGGAGTGTTAAAGTCCCCTGTTATGATGGTATTATCAGATATCATATTGCTCAGACTGAGTAAGGTCTGTTTCAAGAATCTGGGAGCATTTAAATTGGGTGCATAAATATTTAGAATTGAAACATCTTCTTGTTGTATTTTTCCCTTGACCAATATAAAGTGACCATCTTTGTCTTTTTTGACTTTAGTTGCTTTAAATACACATGTATCTGAAAATAAGATTGCAACTCCTCTTTTCTTCTGAATTCCATTTGCCTGAAAAATTGTCTTCCAACCCTTGACTTGGAATTTTAATTTGTGTTTTGAAGCCAGGTGTGTTTCCTGCAGACAGCAAATGGATGGCTTGTGTTTTTTAATCAAGTCAACCAATCTATGTCTCTTCAGTGGGGAATTCAAGCCATTAACATTTATTGAGATAATTGATAAGTGTGGTAGTATTCTATTAGTCTTATTTTGTGAGAGTCCATTGCTTATTTTTATCTTTTGTATCAGTGTGGAGGTTTGGTTCTGTCCTTTAATTGCTGAGTTCTTACTTTGCTGCTGATCCATTGTGGTGGTCAGTGTGCAGAACAGGTTGAAGTATTTCCTGTAGAGCTTGTCTTGTTGTGGCGAATTTCCTCAATGTTTGTATATCCGTAAATGATTTGATTTCTCCGTCAATTTTTAAGCTTAGCTTAGCAGGGTATAGAATTCTTGGCTGGAAATTGTTCTGTTTAAGTAGATTAAAGGTAGATGACCATTGTCTTCTTGCTTGCAAAGTTTCATTAGAGAAGTCTGCGGTCACTCTGATGGACTTGCACCTGTAGGTCAACTGGCGCTTACTCCTGGCAGCTTGCAGAATCTTTTCTTTTGTCTTGACTTTGGACAGGTTCATCACAATGTGTCTTGGAGAAGCTCAGTTAGAGTTGAGGCGAACTGGGGTCCAATATCCCTCTGAAAGCAGCATTTCAGAATCTTTGGTGATATTTGGGAAATTTTCTTTTATAATATTCTCTAGTATGGCTTCCATTCCTCTGGGGCATTCTTTTTCCCCTTCTGGGATTCCTATAACTCATATGTTAGAACGCTTCATAAAGTCCCCTCATTCTGACAGTGAACGTTCTGCTTTCTCTCTCTTCTTTTCTGCCTCTTTTACTATCTGAGTTATCTCAAGAACTTTGTCTTCTACCTCTGAAATTCTTTCTTCTGCATGGTCTAACCTGTTACTGATACTTTCCATTGCATCTTTAAGTTCCCTAATTGACTATTTCAGTTCCTTCAGGTCTGCTATATCCTTTTTATATTCTTCATGTCTTTCATCTCTTATTTGATTCTGTTTTTGGATTTCCTTTTGGTTATTTTCCACTTTATTAGCAGTTTCCTTCATTGTTTCCATCATTTCTTTCATTGTTTTCATCATGTGTATTGTAAATTCCCTTTCTGTCATTCCTAACATTTCTTCTTAGGTGGAATCCTCTGCAGTAGCTACCTCATGGTCCCTTGGCGGGGTTATTCTGGGCTGGTTCTTCATGTTGCCTGGAGTTTTCTGCTGATTCTTCCTCATGAGTGATTTCTTTTATCTGTTTCCTTGCCCTAATTTTCCTTTCACTTCCTCTTTCTATTTAAGTTCTCATGCCTATGGACTAAGGGTTGGATGAGTCCTTTTGGTACAGGACCAGAAGGGTGAGAAGATCGAAGAGCAAGAAAGGGATGAAAGAAAGAAGGACTGAGTGCAAAGAAAAGAAAAATAGAGAAAGGAGAGGGGGTGGGTAAAAGTAATATTGACAAAAAAAAGAGAGGCACAGAGAGAGGGAGACAGAGCAATATATGTGTATAGTAGGGTAGTTTGACACAACCTTAAAAAAGAACCAACCTACTGGGGTTGCCCCGTTGGGTGGTTCCCTTAGGTCATCAGCTCTTTGCTAACCTGATCAGACACAGTACCCCACCTCCACCAAGTAGAGAGGAAAGACAAAATGCTATAAATCAAACCAAAACAAGTAAACAGAAAACTTTACGTGATAGAATTGGGTGAAAAACCAAATAATAGCAGGAGAAACACTAGCAAAGATGAAGTTCTAGTTACTGAAAAAGGCAGCAAGGGGAAATTATAGTTAAACTAAAAAAATTTAGAAAGAAAAAAGATCTGTACAGAAAAGGTTGAAATTAAAAAACAAAACAACATCAACAACATCAAAATAAACAAAAATACAACCTAACCCAAAAAAAAAAAAAAAAAAAAAAAAACAACCAAAAACAAAGCAGTATGTATATGTTGTTGAATATTGTCTGGGCAACACTTGTTCTTCTGGGGTCTGAGATGTTAATCGCAGTTCTGACACAACTGGAGGCTGCTGATTTCTCAAACCCCAGCAGGTAGACACCCTAAATCTCTCTTCAGCCCACTTAAAAGGCATTTTGAACTTGTAAACTTGCTGAGCAGAAGCTTTCCCAGTACAGTGCTTGTCGCTGGAATCACTGCTGAAGTGGCTATCCACTTACCCAGTGTGCCAAAACCGGTCTCACTCTGCCCCTGAGGGTTAGGGCTGTAAGGCAGCTCAGACCCCACACTCAGGCTACTCAGTCGCTAGGTTACTAGCTCCCACCCGATTCTAGCTCTGCAACCCTGAGAGTAGAGCTTGCCGGGGCAGATCACTCACAATAGCTCCCTGTGGCCCACAGCCGAACACTATTAGCTCCATCTGGCTCAGCGGCTCAGACTGGGGCCATAGACAACTGCCAAAGTTCTCCACACTCCCGCTCAGGCTCTCCCCAAGGCAGTTCAACTGAGTGCCAAGTCCAAAGACACCAAAACAGTTCACAGGTAAGGCCTTTCCGGTTTGCAGTCTCGCTGCTACTGAACTTACAGTTGCGGGCAGGTTTAGACCGATTGAACACATGCGACCACTTGTCATTTTTCCACTGTTGTAGTCCTCCTCTTGGGGTCCAGAAGTATCTCACTGACTCCCTGTATCCTCACAGGGGTGATGATAGGCAGATCCCACCAGCCAGAGATGCCTGGAGTCCTATTTCCCCAGACTCACGGTGCCCAGATGCCAGGAAGCTGTTACTTGGTCACCATCTTGCTCTCTCTGATAATTCAATATTTTTATATAGGGACAAGCACCATGTTAAAAGATTTTACTTAATACATTATTTCTATTTATCATCTTAAGTGGGCTTCCATTCTGTATTCTAATTAATCTATTAGAAGTTTTAATTATTTAAAAATATTTCATATTAAATATGAGAGATTATGTGTGTTGATTGTATGTGTATGTTTGTGTGTGTGTGTCAACATGTAGGAATCAAACGTTGGCTTTGCAGTTGAAATAATAAACAGACATCACTCACTGAGGCGAGTGTGAGTACCAGGTATTTGAGAAGCATATAAGGGCATCTGTTGTTTCTAAAACTTTTTTATAAGACAAAAGAAAAGAATGTATAGCATCTGTTTGTGTTCCTTGCTTAATAATGGAAGAAGTTTCTGAATAGATTAGTAACACCTATTTTCTAAAAGCATGGTGTCTTTCATGTGTCTCTTAATGCAGATGCATGAGTTGTAAGGTATTGAAAAATAATTTTATTTTGTTTTTAATTAGAGAACTTAGTGGGAACACTTTAGAAGAAGCCATGCTCTGCAATAAATAAGTAAAAAGAAAAATATATTTGTATATTTAATCCTGATCTGTCTAGTTTGTTCTGAAGTACATTGAAAAATAATAGTAACTGTGAAGGTAAGAATAAGATTTAAAATACAAATTTTCTCTTATGTTAACTTTTCTTTTAAAATTTGACTGTTATTTGTTTCTGTTTAAATTGACTATAAAGAAATCAGATAATATGGGGTGATTCCTGTGGCTCAGTGAGTAGGGCGCTGGCCCCATATGCCAAGGGTGGTGGGTTCAAGCCCAGCCCCCGCCAAACTGCAACAAAACAATAGCCGGGCATTGTGGCAGGCGCCTGTGGTCCCAGCTGCTTGGGAGGCTGAAGCAAGAGAATCCATAGGCCCAAGAGTTGGAGGTTGCTGTGAGCCGTGACGTCATGGCACTCTATCCGAGGGCGGTACAGTGAGACTCTGTCTACAAAAAAAAAAAAAAGAAAGAAAGAAAAGAAATCAGATAATAAATCATTGAAGAAAATCAAGTCCAAATAATGCTTCATATTCTTTCAAATGGATATAGCTATTTATTTAGATTATGATATTTTTGTTATACAACATTTTGTTTAATTCTGTAAAAGTTAAGTTTTCCTTTAAATAAAGGAAAATAAGATTCATTTGTGTAAGATAAGTATTATTGTTATTGATTTTTCTATTTCAACCCCTGTCTTCAAATAATAGTAGCAAATGCAAAATATTGCTTGGAAAGCAATATTGGAAATAATTGGGAATTATTCTTCAGGAAGAATTGAGGTAAATTATATTTTTTAAAGTTAAAAAATAAACAGTATATAAAAGAAAAAAATTTAGATGTGAGAAAATTCCAAATGCGATGGGTGAACCTCAAGCCCGTTTAATAAGGACATGAGCTTTGATTCCTACCATATCTCCCAATCTCTTCATCTCTGATAGTTTGTCCTGCCAGCTTTCTTCCTGTCTGTAGAGTGTTTTCTTATTTATATCAGGTAGAAGCTAATCACTTTTCTTTGGGAAAAAAAAAATGGTTTCACAATTAGGTCCAGCGCCCAACTCAAGCATTCTTTTACACATGGTAATGCCACATATGCCAAAGGTGGCTATATATTAATGTATAAATTGAAAAGTATGTGAAGAGGGATAAGGAAGGAGGCTAATTGGTTTAAGCCAAGCAGGACATGCTCCAAGTGTGCAACTGAGGCACATCCCTGAAAAACCACATGCCTACCAGACAAATTGGCAAGGAAATAATATTTCAGAAGTGTTCACCATGATCTCACTATTTTTTCTTTTCTTAAGATAGTTCAAACATTTGTATGCTATTTTCTCAAATCTTGGATGAGTAAATGTGGGCAAATAAGATTAAATATTCAAGAGATGTACTGGGGTACATGCCATGAAGAATGTTCCGCAGGGAACCAGAGAAGGCTGGGAATGTCTACTTAGACTGTGATACAGAATATACAGCTGACACTTGTGAAAGGAGAGGAATGAAAGGAAAAGATTGGATTAGAACAGTCCATTCTGTCTGATGTTCAGCAATCAGCTCTTTCACTGCAGGAAATATATGTCTCTTTCTATATTACCAAAGATGTATGTCTCTCACACTTAGCCTTTAACTGTTTCTTAATGACCTTCATTTTTCATTATCCCTTTGCAGGACTTCCATACAACTTTGTTGTAAATGTTCAAATGATACTGTTCTTGTAGGGATTATTCATTCCTTATCTCCAAATGCTTAAACCATTACAGTGTCAAGGGCATTGGCCTATACCAAGATAGAACCTTTAGCACTCCCAATTTAGGTCAAAAAGTATTCACATCATCTACAATACTTCATGTTCTCTACCCATCAAACAGCAACTGGGTCTTTTACAAAACTCCCTTTATTACCTATTTCTCTGACACAGTATTTAGCATATTCATCACTTTATACATTTTCATTTGTTTTTGGTAAAGGCATTCAAAATCATTTTTTCTAGCTCTTTTGAAATATATCATACAAGATTGCCAACCATAGTCACTCTACTGGGCAGTAGAGCACCAAAAGTGTTCCTTCTGACTATAATTTTTAACCAATTCACCAATCCTTCCTTTTCCCCTCCACCTCCCTATCCTGCTGATAACCAATATTCTGTTCTCCACTTCTATGAGATCAACTTTTTTGGATTCTACGTATCAGTGAGATCATGTGGTATTTCTCCTTTTGTATCTGGCTTATTTCATTTAACATAATGTCCTCCAAGTTCATTCTTCATGTGCCCACAAATGGCAGTATGTCATTCTTTTTTATGACTGAATAGCATTCCATTGTTTATGTATACCATGTTATCTTTATTCATTCATCCACTGTTGAACTTGTGCTTTGATTCTACCTATATTTTGGCTATATTAAATAGTGTTGCAATAAAATGGCAATGCAGCTATCCCTCTCACATACTAATTTACTATCTTTTGAGTATATATCCAGTAGAATTGCTGGATGATGTAGTAATTCTATTTTTAATTCTTTAAGGAACCTACATACAGTTCTCCATAGTGGCTATACTAATTTACCTTCACACGGAGCATAAGAATCACCATTCTACATATCTGTACCAGCGTTCATTATATTTGTCCCTTTATGGGTTCTATTCTGTTAAGAGACATCCTTTGCATACCTAAATTGTTGAGAGTTTTTTTTTTTTTTTGTCATGAAGAGTGATTAAACATTATCAAATGTTTATCTTCTGCATCTATTAAAATGATCTTTTTTGTTTTTTAAATTCTGTTAATGTGGCTAGGTAAGGTGGCCCATGCCTATAATCCTAGCACTCTGGGAAACCAAGGCAGGGGGATTACCTGAGCTCAGGAGTTCAAACCAAGCATGAGAAGGAGCAAGACCTTATCTCTAAAAAATTGACAGGTGATGTGGCAGGCACCTGTGCTTAGTACTTGTGAGGCTGAAGGAAGAGAATTGTTTGAGCCCAATAATTTGAGGTTGTTGTGAGCTATGATGCCACAAAGTGGCATCTACTGATGGTAACAAAGTGAGACTCAGTCTAAAAAGTAAATAAATAAATAAATTCTGGTAATGTGACATTTCATGTTCCTTGATTGACTTATTTTGAACCATTCTGTAATCTTGGAATGTACTCCACTTGATCAATGATGAATATTTATAAATGTTCTGTTGAATTAAGTTTGCTAGTATTTTTGATTTCTGTAGCTACGTTCATCAGCGACATGGTCCTGTGGTGTTCTTTTGTGTGGTACTCTCACTTGATTTTAATGTGAAGGAAATGCTGGCCATGGGGAATAAATTTGAAAGTATTTTCTCTTCCTCTACTTTTGGGAAGTGTTTTAAAAGAAACAGTATTTTTTCTTCTTAAAATATTTTGGAAAATCATCAGTGAAACCATCTGGTCCTGGGCTTTTCTTTTTTATTTATTTATTTATTTATTTTTATTAAATCATAGCTGTGTACATCAATATGATCATGGGGCACCATACACTTGTTTCATAGAATATTTGACACATTTTCATCTCATTAGTTGACATAGCACTCCTGGCATTTTCCTAGTTACTTTGCCAAGACATTTACATTCCACATTTGCCAAGGCTCACATGTACCCTTGTAAGATGCACCACAGGTGTGATTCTTTCAATCCCCCTCTACCCACCTCCCCTCCTTCCCCACGCTTTCCCCCTTCCCCCTGTTCTTAGACTTTACCTCTTTCATGTTTACATGGATGGAGCTGGAACATATTCTTCTCAGTAAAGTGTCTCAAGAATGGAAGAAAAAATATCCAATGTATTCACCCCTACTATGAAACTAACTTAGGGCCTTCACATGAAAGCTATAACCAAGTTACAACCTGGGCTTTTCTTTGATGGGGTACTTTTTATTATTGATTTAATCTCATTCCTCATTATTGATTTTTTTCATATTTTCCATTTATTCATGATTCAATTTTGATATGTTACATGTGTTCAGAAATTTAATATTTTTTTCTAGGCTACCCAATTTTTTTGCATATAATTGTTTACAGTGGTCTCTTTTTATACTTTGTATTTCTATGTAACAATTGTATTTTGCTTTCATTTTATCTATTTATGTTTTCTCTCTCTTTTCTACTCTGGCAAAAGATTTGTCAAAATTCTCTTATCAAAATGCTAACTCCTTGTTTTATTGATCTATTGTAGTATATTTAATTCTCTATTAATTTTTTTCTGTTCTGTAATTATTATATTCTATCTACTATAAATATTGAGTTTAATTTTTCTTGTTTTTCCTGTTCTTTATGTACAAATTAGGGAGCTATTTCTTTTTTGGGGAGATAGTTCTTCTTTTTTTTGTTGTTGTATACATTTATGTATATTGGTGCTTTTCCTAAAGCTCCATAGACTTTGGTATGGTGTGTTTTTATTTTCATTTATCTCAAGAGATTTTTAAATTTTATTTCTAATTTCTTTATTAAACATTGGTTGCTCAAGACATGATTTTTAATTTCCATCCATTTATAAAGTTTTTAAACTTCCTCCTGTTATTTTATATCTAGTTTCATACAACTATGCTCAGAAAACATACTTGATATGGGCTGGCTGTAGTGGCGCCTGCCTATAATCCCAGCACTCTGAGAAGCTGAGATGGGTATCCCTTGAGCTTAGGAATATGAGACTGGCTTGAGCATGAGTGAGAACTTGTCTCTACTAAAAATGGAAAAATTAGCTGTGTGTTGTGGCAGATACCTGTATTCCCATCAACCTGGAAGGATGACATAGCTTCAACCCAGAAATTTGAGGTTGCTGTGAGCTAGGCTGATGTCATGGTACTCTAGCCTGGGCAACAGAGTGAAACTCTAGCTCAAAAAATATATATCTGTAGAAAAAGTAAATATGATTCCAATCTTCTTAAGCATTGAATTTGGTAGCTGTCTTTGCATAAAATGCCTTTTCAAATTGTAGCCTTTGAAAACTAGCACAAATTCACAACAAGTTAAGCAGAATGCCTATTTGCCTTGACAAAAATGTAGTCATCTGTTCACTTTTTATTGAATAATATTCTTCCATCCATAATTTTGTTTTTGTGGGTGTCTGTTTTCTTTTGTAACATCATAGGAGCTATGCTGGAATTAAAAATAATAATAATAAATAAGGGACTATATACATATTTAACTTCATTATGAAAATTAATTGACAGGAAAATAGAAAGCAATGCTTGGACCCTTTTACGTCTTGGCTGTGATGCAGGACATGGTGGAGGGCCAGTTGTAAAGAGCAGTAGGCAAACCATGAAGCATCGCTGAGGTGCAGAGGTGGTCTTACTAATCAAATAAGAATGTTTACCCAACTTCTAAATCATGTTATGTGCCTAAGATTGCAATGGTAGATTGACATTTTATTGGTAATTGCTGCCTTATGAGCCACCACAAGTACATGTAACATCCATGTTCAAGTCCATTCAAGTGTCTGCACTTGGAAGATAACACACTGGAGCTGCACACCTCTATAAAACTTAAGCCATACATGTGTACAAATAACAAAAGCCTTCATATGTTTATTTTATGTGACATTGTGACATGACATAGTCGTCTATAAAGTTCATGCTCAAGAAGAACTGCACATTTGAGCACACCAAACACATCACAAAAAAATCTTGTAATGTTTTACGTAAGTTTACATTTTGTTTTGGGCCTCGTTGAATGCAGCACACGGGCTACGTGTTGGACACCCCTGTCCTAGCCAGAGCATGTAGGCAAGAGAAGGAAATAAAAAGCATCCAATATGAGACAAAAAAATTAAATTGTTTCTGTTTGCAGATGACATGATCTCATATGTAGGAAATCCTAAAGACTTCAGAAAAAGTGATAGAACTAGTAAATTTATGGAATACAAAATTGACATATAATGATAAGTTTGCATTTCTGTATACTAACAACAAACTATCCTAAAAGGATTTTTAAATTCCATTTACAGTATGTCAGTTACAAATGCTACTCCAGTTTTACCTATGTTTAGCTGTTCTTTTATTAGATTGATAAATCCCAATTGGTCCTGGTATATCATCCTTTCAAAGTGCTGTGGAATTCAGTTTGCTTATATTTTGTTGAGGATTTCTGCATCCATAAACATTAGGGAAATTAGCCTCTAGTTTTATTCCCTTATGGTATCTTTGACAAAAGAATAAAAATTCTTAAGAATAAACTTAACTATGGAGGTGAAAGACTCATATGCTAAAAACTGTAAAACACTGATAAACTAAAGCAGGCACAAGTAAATTGGATCAATGGAAGAAACCAATCAATAGAATGAATAGTTCATTTAATTTTTACTGCAACTGTGCCAACTAGACATAGTTATATTCCACATTGAACCGATAAGAAAAATGTTCAAACAGTTAAAGTTATAGAATAGAGGGTTTGGAGAAAACTTTGTTAGAATTCAGTCCTATATCATCAACCATTGTCAGGTGGCATAATTTAGAGCTGTGAACACGAGCTAAACAGTTGATTAAATTACGTGACCATGGCATGACATTAGAAGGTAAAACTCGTTTAGTTTTACAAGCATGATTATAGCACTATACTTGGCTTGACACAGTATCCTGAACGTAAACTCTTCTTTCTATCAATGAGGAAAGACTTTATTGGCTTAAACGAAGTTCGTGTCTTCTAATCATGTAGCACTACCTAAAAAAGGATGGCAAGGTTAAGTGTTGGGTTTATAAAATCTACCATTAATTAATTTTAATTGAGTTATGACTTAGTCTTGGCACTATTCCTGTGATAGTACTGACAGAGAGCTTGCTGATAGTATTTGTTCATTAGTTTTTTTGTTTGTTTTGTTTTGGTTTTGGCCAGGGCCGGGTTTGAACCCACCACCTCTGGTATATGGGGTCGGCGTCCTACTCCTTTGAGCCACAGGCACTGCCCTTCATTAGTTTTTTTGAAACTGAGAAATGAACTTCCATCTTTACCAGGTTTTAAAGTAGAGCATTATATGTTTAAAGGTAATAATCACAGGATTATTACCTTTAAATTACCTTTAAATTATTAAAGGTAATTTTAGATTATTACCTTTAAATAATCACAGATTATTACCTTTAAATAATCACAGATTATTCTGTGATTTGATATTCTACAGGGATAATTCAGTTCTACATTAAGTTCTACCATATAATATTTCTGACTTAGTTTTATTACATACTAAAAGTTTGCTCCTGACCATATTCAAATTTATGGGATTTTTATATGTAAGACAAATTTTAAAGTATTAGGAAACTATTGACAGATATTTACAAACATCTAGAATAATCCAGAATAATATTTAAAAATCTTGCCCATATCTCTCAACTCCATTCTCACTTCCAAGCAGTAACACAATTAACCATCTTAAGTATCATTCTATTAAAATTTTATATTTAAATAGAGTAGAACCTCTGTAAATTGATCATGAAAGGGACTGTAACAAATAGAACTAGGCCTATTGTACTAATATGTGTATGTTATGAAAATTAGGCCAGATTAAGGAGGTGGTCAAGGTAGACAGCATCTACTATGTTTATATATATACACATACCTGTGTGTATCTTTTATTGATTTATTATTTTCAGTCTTATTTCTAATAATCCATTGTGAAAGATGAAAAATTCAGTATTTTTATTTCCCATATTTACCTTATCCACTTATGATTTTTTTTAAATATACTATTATTCATATGATATCTAGTCTTGCCTTTATAATTTTCAATAATGCTTTCTTCTTTATTCATGGATTTGTTACAATGAAACATTATATAGTGACCCATTGATATAAAAGATAAAGATCTTTATTTTAAATTTTCCCCAACTTTATAGTTTTTATGTTAGACAATTTGAAAACATTTAAAGAATACCATTAGACTCGTTCTGTTCTACAACTATAATTAAGCCGTCAGTACACTGTTTCTATGTTGAAGCATTTTACAATCATTTTACACTAATATAAGTGTCATTTTAATGAAGTCCAGGTTTTTTACTGAACCAAATTGGTAACTGAATACATAATAAAAAGAATATAATCCTTTGTTACTAAATTCTGCTACTTAAAAGGACTATCCCTGCCTTCATGATTCAATGACTTCGTTTTAACTTCCTGTAAGCTTTCTTTGATTCTTTTTGATAATGTTCAACTGCCACTAATTCTCGTCGTTGCTTTGGAAGTATATTATTTTTTTCTACACCTAAATAAATAAATAAATGTAAACAAATAAATGTCATTTTTAAGATAATCATACGGTATCATTTTTTTTAGCTCTGTATGTTTAAAAATAATCTTTGAGTTCTCAATGTTTCCCTGAGTATAATAATCTGGATTCAAATTATTGTCCTCCAGAAAGTTGAATGTATAGCCTTTTTTTTTTTTTATTTCTATCATTTAGTGTTATTGATTATCACAGTTTCATTCTCACTTCTTTATAGATTTCTTTTATCTTCTGGAAGATAGGATGGTTACTACAGAGCTAGTATGCATGTTTTTTTCTAATGTATCTCTTCTTTGAACTTGTATGTAGACTCTGGGCTTTGTGTTTATATGTACAGTGGGGATATCGGCATGTGAAGGAAATTAGAAGTATTTTTACACCAAATTATAATGTTTTTGCATTCTAGATGGATTGAAGAAACCTCAAATTCTCTTTGACATTCATCCCACCACTTTCCCAAAAGTGTTTCTTCTGCTTAAGATCTAGACCCACATAGAAAAGCAATTGGTTTTATCTTCCCCTCCCAGTAAAATAATAACACCCAGTCTCTCAGATTCATTAAAATTCCAAAGGGATTATTTAGCAGTCAATCTTTATTCTCCATCCATTCATCTTCCCTAATAACCCTTTATTACCCCTCTACAGAATTACTCTATTCCTATCCCATATCCATTTTACCAGAAAGGTATATAAACTCTTGAACCGTGTAGGGGAGTTGAATCCTCGTTTTCTGGGGGCACTTGTATATACCTGTTAAATAAACTTGATAGCGTTTCTTCTGTTAATCTGCTTTGTTGTGAGTTGATTTTTCAGTTAATCTTCTGTGGACAAAGGGGAAGTTTTGCCTTCTCCCCACATTTTCCCAGCTAGGATGATTATATAGTGAGTAGCTGTAAGAAATGGGCTCCTCTGATATTGCAAAACTAGGAGACCTTTGCTTTGCTGGAACAGAACCACTAGTCTAGCTATGCAGAGTTGCAATTTAAAATTGAATATCTGGATAATTACATCAAGGCCCATGTGTTATTTTTGTGGCGGATGAGGCTTGCAGATTCTCTCAATTTCCCCTTGAAATAATGAAATTTACCTCAGTTTTCTGAGCTTCCATATTCCTTATCTGTATTTTTTGTCTATCCAATTTTATTGACCTTCAGTGATCCTGATTTCATCAAACATTCAGTTCTACTTCTGGCTAGTTTTCTAGGTTTAAAGAACAGTTATGAATTTAACTTTTTAAATTACATTCTTCATCTTATAAATAAAGTGAAGGAAGATATTTGATGTTACTGGACATATTCAAGTCAATGAAATTGCTGTCTTTCTTTAAAAGCTTCAGGAAATAATAGATAGGAGGGCTCATTGTCCCACTTTTATCTAATGATAAAATAGAATCCAAGCATTTGAACATAGTAGTCAAGCCTTAAATTGAAGAGAAATGCATTTCATTTCCAGTGTCATCCTGGCTTCATTCTCTGTGGCAGGTGGGATTATTAGATGGCCTTCAAAATTCCTGGCCCCTAAGGTGCACACATCTTCAATCATTCATTAATTTATGTTCTCCTATCAAATAAATCTGTTGTCTGCAGATACAGTTAAGATCTCAAATCAGCTAACTTTAAGATTATTCCCTTAGGCCTGACCTAATTCCATGAGCCCTTTAAAAATACAGAGTTTTCTCTGGCTGATCTTAGAAGCGAAAGTCAGAGATTTGCAGCATGAGAAGAATCTGACATCTAAGAAATTCTTTATTAATGGCTTTGAAGATAGAAGGGGCAATGTGACAAGGAATGTGGCAACCTGAAGCAGCTAAGGGAGGTCTCAGATTGACAGCCAACAAGCAAATAAGTATCTCAACCTACACCACAAAGAGCTGGATCTGGCCAACTGCAAGGGTGAGCCTGGAGCATTTCTCCAGAGCCTCCAGATGAAAACTCAGTCTGACGACATTTTGACTTCATCCTTACATACCCTGAGGAGAGAGACCACAGCCACTGGGTCTCACTTTTGATCTATAGAACTGTGACTAATAAATGTGTATCCTTTAAAGCCATTCAGCTTGTGATAATTTTTTATACAGCAAGAAATAATTAATGCATTCTTTCATTATCCTGCATTTTTCATGTTAAACCGTAAATATTCCTTCTGTATTCTCATGTCTTTGTTTCTGACTAGAAAACGACTTGTGATGCGCTTTCTTCTCTCTCTTAAAGGTGGTTTTCTCTCATGTTTTATTTTTGACAATTACTTAAAGCTTATGTACAATTCTTCATAAATCCTTTCTTGCAAATTTGCCTCTCTTTTGAAAAAAATCACCTTATATTCCATGTATAACATATTTTATTCTGTCAAATTTTATGTGGCTGAGAGCATTATTTTTTCCATTTCATTGCTTCTGTAGCACTTTAAATACTGTTGGATATATAGGAAATAAATAAATCACATGCTTGAATTAAATTGTGAATTACAGTGACAAAAATTGTAACAAGTTAAATATATTCCATCAAGTTTAAGAGAAATTTAAA
Organism: Nycticebus coucang; assembly: GCF_027406575.1. Lineage (NCBI taxonomy): Eukaryota > Metazoa > Chordata > Mammalia > Primates > Lorisidae > Nycticebus > Nycticebus coucang. The sequence goes on from NC_069786.1 coordinate 81,900,999, forward strand.
CAGAAATTATCATACCAATGACTCTAAAATAGAGGAATACTAATAGAGGTTTGGGTTTACAGATTCAAAGAATCAAAGATTGCATCATTTTAACAACAATAATGGCCTGGCTGTTGGTTTACAACTAACTATAATCCTGTCACTCTGGGACGCTGTGAGGTGGGAGGATTGTTGAAGCTCAGGAGTTTGAGACCAGCCTGAGCAAGAGGGAGATGGGCCTCTACTAAACAAAGAAAACTAGCTGGCATTGTGGTGCCCTCCTGTAGCCCCAGCTACTGGGCAGGCTGAGGCAAGAGGATCGCTTGAGCCTAAAAGTTTGAAGTTGCTGTGAGCTATGATGATGCCATGGCACTCCACCCAGGGCAACAGAATAAGACTTTGTCTCAAAAAGCAAAACAAAACAAAGCAAAAAAAATGACAGTAGCAATAGTTATGTCATATAATTGCACATTTTGTCATTTAAGAAACATTTTTTTTTCCTTTTTGGTTTTACAAAACTTCTACAATATAACAATTTCACATTTGATAGATGAGGACACAGACTTCTTTATAATGTAAGGTCATACAGATCATTTCAAGCCTAGGTTTTAATAATAAGTATTGAGACTTATATTTTTTCCAAAACATCATGTGCCTCCTTTTATGGTAAGTTTCTGCTAGGAAATAATTATACCGTCTGTACTACTGTAATAGCTTCCTGTTGCTTCTGTAACAAGTTACTACACTTCTAATGGCTCAAAACAACACATTTACATTTATCTTACAATTCTGGATGCAGTCCTAAGAGAAAGTGTCCGCAGGGCTATATTCCTTGTGGCAGTGCTAGAGCTCAATCTATTCCTTCACCTTTTCCAGCTTTAAAAGACCACCTTCCTTCCTTCCCTGGATCATGCCCTCTTCCTCTGGTCTTCAAAGCCAGGAGCATCTAGCATCTTTGAATCAATCTATCCTTTCCCCTCCTCCCCTTTCCCTCCCTCCCCTCCCTTCTCTACCCCCTTCTCTCTTTTCCCCCATTCTCCCTTTTCTCTCTCTGTTCTTTTCTTTGCTCTCCCTTTGTTCTCTCTCTCACTCTCTCTCTCTCCTTTGTCATCTCTGCTTTTGTCATCGTATCACTTTCTCTGACTCTGACTTTCTTGCCTCCCTCTTTCATTTAAAAGACCTTTGTAATTATATCCAGTTAAGACATAATCCAGGAAAATGTCCCCTTTTCATGGTTCTTAATAACATCCATCAAGTTCCTTTGCCATGTAAGGTAACATGTTCTGGGGATTAGTACATACATATTTAGGGCAGCCATTATTCTGCCTACAGTATCCATGGTGAGAACTATAAAAGAGCTAATATCAGTTGGTTTTATCTGGTACTAAGATTAGCAGACTTCCTAGAAGAAGACTCTTCATTGAAACTAGGAAATTTAAATAGTACCACATATTAAAATTAAAAGAGGAAACATCCTAGAAAATTTTCTTTAATGAATATAGTTTGTTCACTGGAATAATAGATATTTCTAATAATCAACAACTTTTTCAAACAATTTATTCCATGATTATTAAAAACTAGGTTGCATAGAGTACACACATGAAAAATCTGTTATTTGAGTTTAACATGATTTGTATTTAAGCAGATATCCAATGAAAGATTACACGGCAGATTAGCACTGAAGTAAAAAATAAAGGTAAAAAAAAAATCGTCATTCTCCCTTGACTTTTGACTCTGGTTAGGCTTATAGCTAATGTCAGTTTTTGATGGTAAAATACCACTTGTGTTTTTTTTTTTTCTTTTTACCTACAATCCTATAATTTGAAATTTTTATACAATAGTTCCTTTGCAAACCATTCAAACTTGTAACTTGATTAAGGTATAATTTCTTTTTCACTAGACTCCTTTAGAGTTCATCACTTGACTATTGTACTGTTCTCTTAGGAGCAAGTCTGTTTCAACAGACAGTAACAATTAAATAAGACTGGCTCTATCTCATTTGGTTTTATTAAGAAAGTATAGCAAAATGTACAGCTATTTTTAAAAGATACATTAATTCCTTTATTAACTGCTAAAAATATTTATTTATAACAATAAAAATAGGCCAAAACATTATATGCATTACTAATAACCTTAATTTTTTTACAACATACATCTATGAGCTATTACTACAAAAATACATATGAATCAAATCGACAAATTAACATTAACAAAATGTGATGTTGATTTTCTAAACCATAAAAGATCAAGTGCATTCTAAAATGTCTTCTCTCTTCAGAAATTCACTTATGCCTATGTTACACAAGTGAAGGTATCATATTTATTGATAAAGAAATGTTTATTCACACTTTAAACTGGTTCAATTTAAAATGTTTCTTGTATTTACTTCTTTGAGTAATAATACCACTTGGTTTAGCAGTACTTTTAAAAAAGAATTTTTCTAATGATTTACAAGATAAAGTTGCCTCTGGGTCAATCTGAAATGAGATCTGTACACAATATATAGAATTCTACCTTTTAACTTTGGGCTTTGAATAAGGAAAGGAAAGAAACTGATTCTTATTGAGTGATAGACAGTATATTTCCTCCCCATTTTATAAATAGAGACAGGATCACTAAGGGTTATACAAACAGGAAATGATCAGATCAAATCCTATGTCTTGAAATATTCCTGAGCCATAATTTTTCCAATATGCATTATAAATACTGCTTTCCTATAGACTTGACATTAGTGATGTAAGTTTATAAGATAAACTAACATCAATATCATACCACCATAGAAATAGAATACAGACTTTAAACAATATTCTGCATACATGCCCAATTATATTTTTATTAGGAACAATAATGTACTCAGCTAAATACTAAACATCTCAGCCTTCTAGAGGTATCCCACATTTTCTTTTGAAGATACAGTAGCAGTGAAAAAAATCCCCCAAATATGACTGTAATTGCCAGTAGTATTATGAAAACCCCTAAGAAAGCTGTATAGTTAGTAGATTCTTTTTATTTCAGATTAATATGAGGATATAATTGATTAGATCACATTGTTAGCATTTCTAAAGTTAGCATTCATCCAGGGGGTGTGCTATATACCCTTACATTGTGCCCATTAGGTGTTTACCAATCATCCGCCCTCCTGTCTTTTCCCCTTTCCCTCCTCCCCCTCCCCTCGAATGAATATATTTATGTTTTTCTGTCCTGTGGGTGTGGAATTATTTTTCTGTTGGCTTCATATTAATATTAAGTGCATTGGTTACTTGGTTTCTATTCTTGTGATACTTTACCAAAAAGAATGTATTTCAACTTCCATCCAATAGATTAGATATTTTTAACCTCAGGCATTGTAAAATAAAATGGCCGTGAAATTATATCTCTCAAGGAGAAGGATAATTATAGGCTTTTGCCTAAACTTGATGCTAGTTTGGACTATGCCAAGAGTCGATCCCTGCGATTATTCAGGTCAAAAGCAAGTCCTGTGGAATGGAAAATGTTTACTTATTAAAAAGAATAAGAAAGAAAACAATGTAGTAGTTTTAATGCCAATGATTTTAAATAGATCATATTCCAGCAAATCAGTGAGCAACCCAAAAAATAAATTATTTTTTCTGCATTTTATTGTTTTCTCATTTTATTTCCCCTTGTATTTTTTTATTCAGTCATATACACATAGATCATGAATACATTTATGCATATGTGGGGTATATGTGTTGATTTTTTTATACATCAAGCCAATCAACATAGCTTTCACCTCATTCACTTGATTATTGTGTTAAGACGTTTATGTCTACATTTGACAGATTTGACTTGTACCCTTGCAATATGCTCCATAGGTGTGGTCCCGCCGTTTATCCTCCTTCTAGCAACTCTCCCTTCTTCCCTCCCCACTCCATTTCTCTCCTTCATCCTTAACTATAGTTGTGTTCTATCTTTCATAAGAAAGTGTGAGTAAATATAAGTTGGTTTCATAGATGTATGGAGTACATTGGATACTTTCTCCTCCATTCTTGAGACACTTTACTCGGGAGAATCTGTTCCAGGTCCCTCCATGTAACCATAAAAGAGGTAAAGTCTCCATCTTTTTTTTAAGGCTGCATAATATTCCATGGTATACATACACAACAATTTATTAATCCGCTCATGGGTTGATGGGCAGTTGGGCCTCTTCCACGTCTTGTCTATTATGAATTGAGCTGCAATGAATAATCTGGTGCTAATATCTTTTTTGTGGAGTTATTTTTGGTCTTTTGGATATACTCCTAGTAGAGGAATCACAGGATTCAATGGGGGGTCAATTATTAGATCCCTGAGTGTTCTCCAAACTTCTTTCCAAAAGGAACATATAAGTTTGCATTCCTATAGCAGTGGAGAAGTGTTCCCTTTTCTCCCCATCCACACCAACATCTGTAGTTTTGGGATTTTGTTATGTGGGCAACAAAATCTTCCCAAAAAGAAAAGCTCGGGACCAGATGGCTTCACATCAGAATTCTACCAAATCTTTAAAGAGAAACTAGTACCCATAGTACTTAACCTTTTCCAAAACATAGAAAAAGAAGGAATACTTCCCAACACCAACACCTGGACCCACACCTTTCACCATTAACTAAGATAGACTCTCACTGGATAAAAGATTTAAACTTAAGACATGAAACTATAAAAATACTAGCAGAGAGTGGAGGGAAAACACTTGAAGAAATTGGCCTAGGAGAATATTTTATGAGAAGGACTCCCGAGCAATTGAAGCAACATCACAAATACATTATTGGGATCTGAACAAACTAAAACGCTTCTGCATAGCCAAGAACACAGTAAGTAAAGCAAGCAGACAGCCCTCACAATGGGAGAAGATATTTGCAGGTTATGTCTCCAACAAAGGTTTAATAACCAGAATCCACAGAGAACTTAAATGTATTAGCAAGTAAAGAAAAGTAATCCCATCTCAATCAAGGTGGGCAAGGGACTTGAAGAGAAAGTTCTCTGAGGAAGACAGGCACATGGCCTACAGATACATGAAAAAATGCTCATTATCCTTAATCATCAGAGAAATGGAAATAAAAACCACTTTTGAGGGCAGCGCCTGTGGCTCAGTGAGTAGGGCGCCGGCCCCATATGCCGAGGGTGGCGGGTTCGGACCCAGCCCCGGCCAAACTACAACAGAAAAATAGCCAGACGTTGTGGCGCGTGCCTGTAGTCCCAGCTGCTCGGGAGGCTGAGGCAAGAGAATCGCGTAAGCCCAAGAGTTAGAGGTCGCTGTGAGCCGTATGACGCCATGGCACTCTACCTGAGGGCAGTACAGTGAGACTCTGTCTCTACAAAAAAAAAAAAAAAAAAACACTTTTGAGATATCATCTAACTCCAGTAAGATTAGCCCACATCACAAAATCCAATAACTAGAGATGTTGGCGTGGATGTGGAGAAAAGGGAACACTTCTGCACTGCTGGTGGGAATGCAAACTAATATGTTCCTTTTAGAAAGAAATTTGGAGATCACGTAAGGATCTAAAAACAGACATGCCATCCTATAACCATTTTAAATGTGGCCAAAGCTCATTTCTGGATTCATAGATTTCTCCCCTTCAAATTCCTCAGGCTGATTTCTTCCCAAGTGCAAAAGTCTCACCTTCAAGTTCACTATTCTGGTTCACTGCTGCCTGTTTCAGAGTATCTGTTTTCTCCTACATTATAGAACAGAATTACAAACAGCTTCTGGGATGCAAGTTGGTGTGATCCTAGTGCCCAGCTCTGGTCTCAGTGCCTAAAAGATGCAGCTCACCTTGGCCTGCATCACCTTGGCTCATCTTGGTCATTCTGTTACACATATGCTTTTAAATGATTTCTCAGCATTAGATTCACTTAGAAGGATATAAGCTAGCACCTCATATCTTTTCTAATAAGAGTCCTCATATTCCCACAACCAATCTGGGACCCTCTCTCACTCTCTCTTTTGACATTTCAAGATACAATTTAGTTGCAAAGGAATGATATCACATGAGTAGATGTGGAAGCCTTTATGGCTTAGCTCCACATTTTACAAAAGAAAGTAATATTTCTTGTAAGAGGCTTTGTGGTTTTAACTTCCATGGTGCTGGCAAGAGACAAACTTAGTTAGTTTGTCCTTAAGAAGGTCATAATTTTTTCCTAATTCACATAAATAAAATGAAATTATTTGCAATCATAAGCGAAGTTTCCTAATAACACAATTCCACCTTTATTAGAAATCTGAGAAACATAGATCTAACGTTGTACCAAGTTAATATTCTTCTATAAAGAAGGGGAAAATAAAAAAAAAGAAGAGGATATTTTCTATCCTCCTACCCACAATTTTTATACATTAAGTGATAAATTACTTGTAACTTTATATACACAGGCATTTTTGTAAGAGAAAAAAATGTGAAGAGATTGAAAAGATATATTTATATTTGTATAGTACAATACTGCATTCCCACAGAACACTACTACTGGTGGGTCTATATATTATTTCCCCCACTGTACCAAAGACATGATTAAAATGTTAATCAATCCCCATAGATTGAATGTGCTTAAAAATCACATGAATAAAAATTCACCAAATTTATTTTATCCATACTATTTGATATATTAACTTGAGAATGTTCATGGAGTTAGAGTTAGAAATACCTCTGTAAGTTGACCACCCAAGGGACTGTAATAAACAGGTCAACATAAGTGGTGATCAACTAAGGAACTTGGACTACTTTACTGATATGTACATATGGTGCAAGTGTACTCTATGAAAATTAGGTCAACCTAAGGAGATGGTCAGTACTTCTATGCACTTAGAGAAGTTCTACTGTATTTGAAATAATCTAGTTATTTATTAGACCACAAATACGAACCTATGATTGGAAGATGTACACATAAATAATTCTTTTTTGAGACAAAATGCAGGGGCATCATCATAGTTCCTTGCAATATCAAACTCCTAAGCTCAAGCAATTCTTCTGTCTCGGCTTCCTGAGTAACTGGGTCTAAAGGCATGTGTCACCATGCCCAGTACTTTTTTTTATTTTTTGTAAAGAGAAGTTTTTGCTTTTATTCAGGCTGCTCTTTAACTCCTGGCCTCAAGTGTTCCTCTTAGCTTGGCCTCCCATAGTGCTAGGACACAAACATGCATCACTGTGCATGGCCCATAATTTTTCTTGCAGTTTTAAAATACATCTCATTTTTGTATTTCAAATTTAAATTTAAGAAATTATTATCTAAGGGAAATACGCTAATAAGAAAAATGATGGGAAGTACCATATGGCGGAAAATAAAAGTAAAATTCTGATTTTGCCTTACGAAGAGAAATATGATCAACATCTTATGTATTTTCTGGCATTTTTACTGTATTTCTATAGAAACAGATACTTCTGACTATATTTGAAAATATTGTCACTTAAAAAATAACATTGTAATCCAAAAATTTTCTAAATATTTTCCGATTTTTTAAAATTACTGCTAATAGTTGCATAGTATATTCTTGTAAAGTCGAGCCATAACTCTTAACTATTGTTTAGTTACTGAACATTCATGTTGTCCATGAACTTTTAAAAATACAACCGTCAGTATCTCTTACACTTTAGTTTCTATTACTCTCATTATACTATCAAAGATTTTTCTTAGCAAACTTTAGGCCCCCTATTTTCTGAAGAAGTTAATTACAGACATTCTATGCAAATTCAATTTGACAGCATTCATGAGCACTTATAATGCACAAGACACTACTGATCCAGCACTTAAGAAAATGAACTGAATGGTCAGAAAATCAGTTTTAGACATACACACACCAATCGCAAAGACTTTTATATTAGAACTAGGATGAGATTTTCTTCACAAAGAGAAACTTGAGTTAATGGAATTTAAAGAGTCAGAGGCCTTGGGGAAAAGATATTGTTCAGATCTGATATGCCATTAAGAGATTAGATGCTTTTAAAGCTACCATGAAAAAAGTCCAAATGATACACATTCATGATAGTAATGGGAAAAGAAATTTTAAAAGGAATCTTCCACAGGTTCACTCAGCATAATGCCATTGATTAAATAATGACTAGGAGGAAATTACACATTGAAGTGTGATACCATCCGCTAGAATGTCTTAACCTTCTCTAAAGAAAAATATTTGCTAACGCTCTAATAGAACCCACAGCATAGTGTCATTCAAGACAGCTTAATTGATTCAGGAAATAGCGATTGTGATTGAGTTGTAATTCTTTAATGATATTGCTTCCCTACAAGGTAAAAAGCATACTTACATTTTTCAAAAGCCATTAAAAATAGTTCTTGATGGAAACAACTCTCTGGAATTCAAAGGAAGTTTAAACTTGTGGAAACAGTAATAGTGGGTAATATGTTAACTTACTAAGAAATATGAAACCAAAGACAGAAATATTGAAACAAAAGAGTAATGAATTTACTTGTAGTAGGGGAAACACTTAACAGGGTAATTCTTACTATTATCCTAAATATTTATTTTCTGTAATACTGACCTACTGCATCTTCTATGTTGATATTTGAAGCATAGCATCTGCAATGTAAAAAATGGGTGGAACTGAAGCTGTCTTCAGAAAAGATGGAGGTCTGAGAATATGAAGAGAATTGAAGAGAATTATCCAGTGATACATCTAGTAAAGTGAATACATAAGATTACATTCAACTGTAAAAAAAAAACTCTAACAAAGCTGGCTTTTTCTCCCAAACTACATAGGTAATCTGTTCAATGCTTAGCTGATATGAACTGAATATCTTTTTTATTTCTGCTCTGATTCAGTTGTTTGAATGAGGTTCACTCATGCTATAGAGAACAATTTACTTTATTCAATGACTACAGATTTAAATGTTAATCCTATATAAAAAGTATCTTCACAGTGAAATTTAGGCTGATGTCTGAACACATAACTAGATACTATGGCCTAGACAAATTGACACCATTAAGGACCACAAGTTAACCTACTATAAATTTAGCACGCATATACACCTCTTTAAACCAGTTTTAATCTCTAAATAAATGCAATAATGAGGTTACATTCTGTCTAACATGATACAGCTATCCTGCATACAATCAAAACCACACTAGCCCTTTCCCCAGAAGAGGATGCAGTCATTGCTGTTTCTTAGGAACTAAGAATTCTGAGCCAATAGAGCATAAATGTGCACGAAAAAGAAACAAAAATTTTGCTAGTAGATCAATAGGGGTAAGCAAGAGTGGTGCCGTCCCCATGTTCACCCTAGATTCCTGGAACCGTTACTCTTGGCTATGGAAGAAACAGCATCTTATATTGGATGCTGATTCAGAACACATACAGCCTTCTGGAGGACATTACCCCAGCCCTGTAAGGTGTTGCCACATATAAAACTGTACATGAGTCTTCAAAAAATATTCTGTATTCTATTAAATCAACTTCCTTAGAGCAGTGGAATACATGGTAAGACTAGTGAATCCCATGATCATGGGCCCATCGCTATACTTCATTTGCTGCAAGAGGAATCCCTTGATTAGATTAAGATGTGAGGCATACCATCATTGGGGATAAGGCCTTCGGTGAGTCCATGGATTGCAGTTTTGTGAGAAGCACAGTGTGCAGGGAGAGCACATATGTATCCAGAAAAGTATGTAGGGCAGGAAGAACAAAGTGCTGCCGCTTTCATAGAAGCTGTCCAGAGTAATCAACCTGCCACCAGGCAGCTGGTTGATCACCCCAGGAATGTTACCATATCGAGGTCAGTGTTGGTCTCTGTGAGGCTGGCTTTGCAAACAGGAAGTCTATTGGCCAAACCCACGGGTGAGCATTCACATGGAACACAAGTATCTTCCTGGTTTCTGCTCATTCACAGAAGTCTATCCACACACTCAGACATCCCTGTTACCAATTTTCAAATCATGGCCCTTCCAAATTCCTAGCCATCCAGTCAATTCATTGACCACAATTCATGAATTGGCACGTAATTTTATTTTTGGCTATTTCTCTTTCCAAGCAAAAAGAATAACCGGGTCCATTGCTCGAGGTTCTTCCCATTGGGAGGATTTCTATTCATCACCATCCTTCAGGGATGTCCCAGAAAGGGGATGTGGTGCTGCAGCTTTCTACTTTCAAATGGTGCCTACACGACTCAGAACCATCTGTAAACCAGCCTTGAGTTTTCTCTTCCTCTGTCATATATCACTTGCGTAGGATTCAGATAATTCTTGTGTAGTGATTCAGATAACTCTTTTTTTTTTTTTCTCGTCCTTTTTAAACTTACAGTTAAGGAATATCAGCATTATCGCACAACTAGGAGCAGTGGTCAAAACAAAAATGACTGCAAATCACTGTTACTTTAACTATGGCTGTTTGCTCCCTCTGCTTCAAGAGCTTTTCTTGAGATTTCTTGTGGCTGATCTCCTATGGCTCTCTCTCCTATTAGTTTTACTCAAATGTCATCTCAATGTCTACTTCTACGGTGGACATAATTAAGGTGATTCTCAGTGAATAATGCCAATAATATGGAAAAACCTGTGACTTCTTTCTAAGGAATAAAATATTAAAAAGCGACTAGCCACTCATTGACTAGCTTATTTTTTATACTTTATGTTTTATAAACTCCATCTTAGCAAAATGGAGAGACTCTTTCTTGCTGACCTTGAAGAAGCTATTATGTTTAAAGGAACTTATGAAAACTCCCTGGGGCAAGCAACTGCTAGCAGCCTCTAGTCTTTGAGAGTGTCCTGGATGGAAGCTCTAGAAAACCTGGGCTCTCAGTCTTACAAAGAAAAGGAATTGTTCCAACAACCTGAGGGAGTTTGGAAGAGGACTTTTCCCCCAGACAAAACTGCAGATGAGAATACAGCTTAACTGCTTAAGCCCAAGAATTGGAGATTGCTGTGAGCTGTGATGCCACAGCACTCTACTGAGGGTGATATAGTGAGACTCTGTCTCTGTCTCGAGGAAAAAAAAAAGAGAGAGAATACAGCTTAACCACCTCCTGGGCTGGAAAAAATACTGAGGTTCAGATGCATGGAAACCAAGAGAAAATAAATGTATGTTGTTTAAGCTGCTAAATTTGTGATAAGTTTTTACAAAGAAATTTAAAAAATAATAACACAACTGTCTTAATCACTCTATTTGAAATTGCTATCCTTCCCCTCCCACATCCCCTGTGGCACACTCTGCTTCATTTCATCTAGAGTACTTTCTGCTATCTATTATGACTTGTAACTAATATATTCAATGTTTTACTATGTATTTCTCATCTGGGAAAAATTTCATTTAAAAAAGCAGAATTTTTGTTATTGTTTCAGGTTAATGTCAGGGTACAAAGAATGAGGTTACAATGTTTGCATTTGTTGGTAGAGTTCCTCTTATTATTGTGCCCTGCCCCCAAGAGGTGTACCATGTACCTTAACATTATGCTAATTAAATGGGAGCCCACCCGTCTCCGTCCTGCCTCCCCTTTCACGCTCTAGTTTCTCCACTCATCACATTGAGTTGAGTTGAGAGTTTTAATGAGTTGAGTTTTTCTTTTATGTGGGCATGTATTAGACAATCTGCTGACTTCATATTATTTCTATTGAGTACATTGGATTCTTGCTCCTCCATTCTTGTGATACATTACTAAGAAGAATGTGTTCCGACTCTATCCAAGTTAATACAAAAGATGTAAACTCTCCATCATTTTATGGCTGAATAGTATTTCATGATATACATACACCACAAGTTGTTGATCCTTCCTGGGTTGATGAATATTTAGGTTGTTTCAAAATCTTGGCAATTGTAAATTGAGCTCTGATAAACAATCTAGTGAAAATGTCCATATGTGGGCGGTGCCTGTGGCTCAGCGAGTAGGGCGCTGGTCCCATATGCTGGAGGTGGTGGGTTCAAACCCAGCCCCAGCCAAAAAAAAAAAAAAAAAAAGAAAAGAAAATGTCCATATGAAAAATGATTTGTTTTCTTTGGGGTAGATGCCTAGTAGTGGGATTGCAGGATCAAATGAGAGGTCTAATTTGAGTTCTTTGAGGATTCTCCATACTTCCTTCCAAAAAGGTTGTATTAGTTTGCAGTCCCACCAGCAGTGTAAAAGCGTTCCTTTCTCTCCACACCCACACCAGCATCTGCAGCTTTGAGACTTTGTGATGTGGGCTGTTCTACTGGCGTTTGGTGATATCTCAGGATGGTTTTGATTTGCATTTCTCTGATGATCAGGGATTATGAGCATTTTTTAAAATGTTTGTTAGCCATTCATCTGTCTTCATCAGAGAAGGTTCTGTTCTTCTCTTTTGCCCAGTGGTATATGGGATTGCTTACTTTTTAGTTGTTGTTGAACTTGAGTTCTCTATAGATTCTAGTTATCAACCCTTTGTCAGATTCATACACTGCAAATATCTTTTCCCATTCTGAAGGTGGTTTTTTGCTTTACTTGTTGTTTCCTTAGCTGTGCAGAAGCTTTTCAGGTTATTTTGGTCCCATTTGTTTATTTTGTTGTTGTGATAGATGCTGTAGTCTTCTTCATAAAATCTTTCCTTTGTGACGCCACGGAACTCTACCAAAGGTGATAATCATAAGGCTTCTTTCCTTAATAATCATAAAATTATCAAGAGGTTTTCTCACATTTTCTTCTAAGATTTTTATCTTTTCATGTCTTGGATTTAAATCCTTTATCCATCTTGAGTCAATTTTTGTAAGTAGTGAAAGGTGTGGGTCAAGTTCCAGTCTTTTAAAGGTGGTCATCCAGTTCTCCCAGCACCATTTGTTGAATAGGGATTCTTTTCCCCACCATAAGCTTTTGATGGGTTTATCAAGGATCAGATGGCAAGTAGAGACTGGTTTCCTCTCTTGGCCTTCTACTCTGTTTCATATGTCTATGTCTCTATTTTTGTGCCAATACCATGCTGTTTTGATCACTGTGAACTTGCAATATAACCTAAGCAGTCAGGTAGAGTGATGCCTCCAGCTTTGTTTTTCTTACTAAGAATAGCCATGGCTATACCAAGATTTTTCTGGTTCCATAAAAAATGAAGTACTATTTTTGCCAGTTCTTTGAAGTATGATGTTGGTATTTTAATCGGGATTGCATTGAATCTGTCGATTGCTTTGGGTGGAATAGACATTTTAACAATATTGATTCTTCCCAGCCATGAACATGGTACATTCTTCCATTTGTTAATGTCTTCTGCTACTTCATTTCTTAGGTTTTCATAATTCTGTTTGTAAATATCCTTCACCTCTTTTGTTTAGGTATATTCCTAAGTATTTCATTTTTTTGAAGCTACTATAAATGGAATTGTGCCCTTGATTTTCTTCTCAACTTGGCTGTTATTGGTATATACAAAGGTTACTGATTTGTGAACATTGATTTTATACCCTGAGAAGTTACTGTATTTCTTGATCACTTCTAGGAGCCTTGTGGTTGACTTTCTGGAGCTTTCTAAGTATAAGATCAAATAATCAGCAAAGAGTGAGAGTTTGACCCCATTTAGATGCCTTTTATATACTTCTCTTGCCTGATTGTATTGGCTGTGAGAACTATGATGAATAGTAGTGGTGATAGTGGACATCCTTGTCTGGTTCCAGTTGTAAGTTTTACTCCTTTCAGTATGATATTAGCTGTGGGTTTGACACAGATGGCTTCAATCAGCTTAAGAAATGTGTCACCCATGTCTATTTTCTTAAATGTTCTTATTAGAAAAGGATGCTGACTTCCATCAAATGCTTCTTCTGCATCTATTGAGAGGCTCATCTGGTCTTTGTTTTGCTTCTGTTGATATGGTGAATTACATTTATTGATTTGTATATGTTAAAGCAGCCTGGCATTCTTTGGATGAAGCCTACTTGATCATAGTGTATATTCTGCAGACATATTTATGCAAACATTTGCAAAGTGCAAGCATTAGAAAATAATTTACTGTTTGTAAATTTATTTTTGAGACAGAATCTCACTATGTTGCCCTGGGTAGAGTGCTGTGATGTCACAGTTCATAGCAATCTCAAACTCTTGGGGTTAAGCTATTCTCTTGCCTCAGCCTCCCAAGTAGCTGGGACTACAAGTGCCTGCCACAACACCCAGCTATCTTTTGGTTGTAGTTGTCATTGTTGTTTGGCAGGCCTGGGCTGGATTCAAACCCGCGAGCTCCAGTGTATGTGGCTGGCGCCCTAGCCACTGAGCTACAGGTGCCAAACCTGTTCGTAAACTCTTAAACCAAAGAATATTGATTCTTTATGTTTTACCATTTGTTAGTTGCATATTTTCAAAGCTTATATTGAATTACACATCATTGTACTTCATAATGTTTTCAGTAGATAGCTATACCCCATCCTACCACAAATTACATTTAAAAGTCTTCTAGGGCGGCGCCTGTGGCTCAAAGAGTAGGGCGCCGGTCCCATATGCCGGAGGTGGTAGGTTCAAACCCAGCCCCAGCCAAAAAAAAAAAAAAGTCTTCTAATTTTCTTTTTTTTCTTTCTTTCTTTCTTTTTTTTTTTTTTTTTGTATAGACACAGTCTCACTTTATCACCTTTGGTAGAGTTCCGTGGCGTCACATAGCTCACAGCAACCTTCAACTCCTGGGTTTAGGTGATTCTCTTGCCTCAGCCTCCTGAGTAGCTGGGACTACAGGGTCTCGCCACAATGCCCAGCTATTTTTTGTTGCAGTTTGACTGGGGCCGGGTTTGAACCCGCCACCCTCGGTATATGGGGCCGGCACCCTACCCATTTAGCCACAGGCACTGCCCCTAAAGTCTTCCAATTTTCTAATACTCGATGACTGCCATTCCTGTCTTAAAAATTATTGCTAAGTATTTCTTTTATTTTCAGAAAATTGTTGAGGAAGTTTTTGAAATATCATTGATACTACATATTTCCATAAGCCTCACAGATATACCTTGTATGTTTATTTGTGTGAAATTTAGGTTTTATTTTTTCATTTGACATTCTCAAAAGATTATTGTTATGTACCACATAACAACTGTGGTACATTGTGAGATATCCGTCAGAATTTTGTCATTGTCCAGACATAATTATACAAACATAGAAGGTATAATTTACTATGCACCTAGGCTATAAGATGGTGCCTATCGCTCCTCAGCTACAAACCTGTACATCATGTTGAATTAAATATATTACAGTTTGCCATAGTGAGTTCTAATTAAATGAACTATACTGAAAAGCATATAAATGTAAGAAATCCCTTAATCTTATGCTAATGGTGTCATATGTATGTAGAAATTTCCATGCTATTCTAAAAATTCAGACTTTCACAGTTATAAATGGATATAATAAATTTGAAAATTGAAAATATAGTTGAAAAAAAAATTGAAATTTGAAAATATAGTTGAAAATTTCTATATCTAAAAACGTACACAATGTACTGTTCCATTTCTTTAACTGCTACCAAGTAATAGCACCACTTCCTGTTTATCATAGGACTAGGCCATAGGAATTTTCAACTCCATTATAATTTTATGAGGCCACAGTTGTACATGAATATGAGTATATTATTGACCGAAATGTCATCTACTGAGGTATGGCAATACTTGATTGCTATTATTTACCTTTCAAAATTATTAGATTTAAAATATGATTTAGAACTTTAATTTTGCTGCAGAAAAATGTAAGAAAAGATATTAAAACTAGTAAATTCCAGGCACAAAACTCTATAAAATACTTGAACAAGAGTCTAAGCTCTGAAGTTGAATATCATCAAAATATTAGATAAGCTACTTTACCTTGATATCAGAAAGTCCATCACTAAGGTAAGTATTTGTGCGTAATGAAGATGAGTAGGAACATGTGGAGGTAGCTTAGTGCTTTGAACAATCTACAATATGAGACATTTATATTTTATTTTATTTTTTTCTGTATTTATTTATTTATTTATTTTTATTAAATCATAGCTGTGTACATCAATATGATCATGGGGCACCATACACTTGTTTCGTAGAATATTTGACAAATTTTCATCTCATTAGTTGACATAGCCCTCCTGGCATTTTCCTAGTTACTTTGCCAAGACATTTATATTTTAAATGAGCATAGTTCTCTAAATCAGCATTTAGGGAATGACTCCAGTCAGGTCCATCAGTCACACAACACGATTAGCATTTAAATAATAATTTGAATGACTCTTTGATTTTCAACTATTATGTCAATAAAACTGGATTAATTCAAATGGTTTATTTTGAAACAGTGAATGGTGAAAATCCTGACATGTCACATACTTTATTAAGAAAAGAAAAGCTTTTCTTTTCATTAGAAACATTGTGCTTTTATCTTAGTGATGAAGTCTAAGCCCTATTATTACTTATATTTTATTTATTATAATATATACATGTATTTATCTATAATATATCACAGAAATGAACTTTTATGCTAAAGCTTTTATTAAAAATAATAAAATTGATCTTTATTGTTTGTTTTCTGCAGCTTCCCAAAAGAACAAGTAGGAAATGAATTATCTGTACTTACTAAAATAAAACTATTTATAAATAACAAGCAAAGATACTTTGACGATTAGCTCTTTCTTTGGTATTCAAACTTTATTTATTTATTTATTTTGCTTTATTTCACTTGATACTTTAATTATGTTACATATTTATTTTAGAAAACTTAGGTTCTATTTCCTTTGAAATTCTCATTTAACATTCTCCTCTTAGCACCCAAACCAGTTACCCCTCTTGATTGAATGATTTTCTCAAAACAGCAGACAGTATTTCCCATTGAAGGAGATATGATAGAAACATATGATAGATAGGGTCTTTTGTAATTTGGTTATGACCTGCAATACATCAATTCTCATTCTTTCCACACATACACTAAGCTCTATCCATAATTCTCTACATACATATCTTAGAAGACACAAGCTCCTATTTCTATTTGTATAAAATGGTTTACGTTCCCTGATATATCCTCTCATCCCCAACATCCAATACTTCTTCTTCTGGGTAGCCTTTGTGCTCTTCAAGAGATCTAAAATAGTTGTCACTTTTCCCAAGTAGCTATCCTTGGGAGTCTTTGGGAACATTATCTATCCTTACGTGGAACTATAAAAATACTTCAATAAATGATTGCTATTATCTCCTCCTGTGTATGTTCTCTCCTAATTTCTGCAAAAGGTACATAAACATCCACGCACACTTGCCCCCATATACACTCACAGACTCACACACAGGCACACACTATGAAGGTAAAATCATTTTCTTTAATTAAAAAAAAAATCTCAACCACTTAATAATGACTATTGCTGTTGCTTAAAAGTTGTCTGTTGAGTGAGTACTACTTTAATTTTTTAAGAAATAGAAATGACCAAGGTTATGTATACATGAAATTTAAGCATGAAACTTCTTTAGATCTATTATACTGTAATGCTATACCTGTTGTTTAAGATAATAAAATAATTTGGTATAATATTATATGCAGTGAGTGGGCTGTGGCCGGCAGGGGGCCTCCACAGCCTGGGAAATGCTCAGGGAGCGACCCGCCCCCCCCCCCAACCACTCTCCTCCTTTAACACTATTCTTTCCACCTGCCAGAAGTCACGTAGCCCAGGCATAATTAATTAACAAGCACAGTTCTCATCTTTAAGGTTGATCTCTACCCCATGTGTAAAGATTTATGCAATCTTGTTAAGATATAGTATAAATAAAGCTGTTTCCAGAGTTCAGGGGCCTGGCTGCAGTCACCAGCTGTGTCAGCCCTCCCTATGCCATCCTATCTTGTTTCTCCTGGGTTTCTTCACCTCTCCCCAACTTTCTGGTTTCATTTCTCAATTTCCCACCATCTCCCTCCTTGCGCTGGCTTGCCAGAGGTCCTATTCTCGTGCCAGTACATGGCAATTATAAAATTGTAGCTACTTTATATAGTTATAGTAAAGTAACAATATCAAAGTCTTACTTTCTATGAGATGTTGATACTCTTAGACATTTCTGACATGCTCTATCAATTATACAGTCTAAATTCTACTTTATAAAAACTCCGAAAAATAAGTTAATGCAAATGAGAATTCTCAAAATATCTTTTGTATAATTTTTTAAAATATTCTGGAATTACACAGCTATTGATATCTAGAGATATATAGGTATATATGCATAAAAACACATCTTCTATAAATCCCATCAATTAAAATGTTAGAGATCATTAGAAGCTTACCCTATGTAAATGTAATATTTATATTTACATATTTACATATTTACATGTAGCTTAAGCACATGGTGCTATATAGACAAAATTAAGGTAAACAAGTCAAGGTCATCAGGAGTAGAATATTACCTAATAAGAATGACTAACGTTTTAAATATAGATAGAAATTTTCTAATTTGGAGGAATTTAAGTGATTCATACAATAATAAAACAAACACCTATTAAGCAGGCATGTTATATACCAGATATTGTTCTAAGCTCCTGTATAAATCAGAATATTAATATAAGACATTTATTAAAACTTTAATCATTTTGTTAATATGTGACTTATGTAGGATGGATGTGTAGAAAGTAACCAGCGATTTAATATGAAAAATAAGAGAGAACATGGCTGGAAACCTGCCAGAAAAGCCTCCTGTCTCTTATTCTCTTACAATACTCTTCTAAGATTCTGAAATAATACAATCACATAACACCATGAAACATCAGAAAAATACTATTTTAAGTATTTTTTAATAACTACACATTTTCTTTATAAAAGACCATAATGAAATTACTCAGGGCAAGAATCCACTTTGATGGCTCAAAAATCATATCACATGTATTGTTATTTGTTAATTCCATTCAAGCTGACCTGCTCCTTTTCTGGCTATCAACCCGTAAAATGACTTCTTTAACACAGATTAAAAATAATGTTCAATGTAGTAAGAATTTACGGAAAAACAATACGAATTTTCTTCCAAGATCTTGAATTGTTTGGGAAATATGGCTGATTCTTGAGAGAAGGGATTGTTTAAAATCACATCAGTAGGGATCATTTGCTTTATGGATTAATATAAGACATTTGCTTTTAGAAAATATGAAAAGGACCAGATAACTTTCTCTTACAGAATCCATCAAAATATAAGGATTTACAAGACTAACACTTTGTAATCAGGATGAGAAACTTACTTGGCCAACAATCAATAAGAAAAGATGAAATTTTTCAAGTTGACTTAACTATGGCATAGATAAAAGTTTTATTAAAATGTAATAATATGGTTTGACATTTTCATAAGCCAACATTCAAGAATATACTTTTGTTGGAAATGGATTGTCATTAATGTTGTGTTTTCCTTGCGATGATGTATTGGAAAATTTCAACAACAATAAAATTTTAAAATTGGTCATTCTTTATATTTTTTCAATAGAGGCTCAAAGAACTGAAACAAAGGGAGTTTGCTAGAAATGTAGCATCTAAATCCAGGAAAGATGAAAGAAAACAGGAAAAGGCACTCCAGCGCCTGCACAAGCTGGCTGAGCTAAGAAAGGAAGCTGTATGGTGAGTGTGCAATTAAATGCTATGTGTTCTTAAAACATGACCAAAAAAAGAGGAGGGGGGATTAGAAATAAGATTAGAAATAAAGGGCAAGAGTCTGTCTGTATCTATACTCAGAATAAGGCACACATGTTTTCATGGCCTCCTGTAAGCTGTAAATAGTAATTTGAATTTAAATTTTATGCAAACACCTGTTTAATGCACATTTCAATAAAAAGCCAAAATTACTATAATTTTAGTTTGTAAAAAAATAAATTTCATGTTATGTGAAGCTATCTTAGTTGGAAACTATCCCGTTTCTTAGTGAAATTCAAAACAGTTGACTGAATAAAAGAGCAAGTCACTATATCATGGTATTTTTACCAAAGGGGTTTTAACAGAAAATTACTGTTACAAATGAAAATTTAGATAACTTGCGTTTAAAGTTTCTTTAAGATAAAAAGTCAAAAAGATGCCATGAATTTGAGAAGCACTTCAAAATTAGTGTCACTGTGAATAAACTCTAAGTGGACTGTTAAAAGTTCACAACTCTTAAACTTTGACCTGCTTCTACCGGTGAATAGATGTTAATGTGAACAGTGTTGGAATTCATACTTTACAATTCACAGAAGGGCAATTGTATTTAAAAGAGTACTACCTTCTAAAA
This sequence comes from Nycticebus coucang, assembly GCF_027406575.1. NCBI lineage: Eukaryota > Metazoa > Chordata > Mammalia > Primates > Lorisidae > Nycticebus > Nycticebus coucang. The sequence continues at coordinate 81,921,047 of NC_069786.1, forward strand.
TGTCCTTGGTTTCCCCAATGAATAAGACCTCTCTTACTAGTGTATAATAAAGCTATTTTTTTAGCAAATCTATTTTATACTGAATAATGTTATGGGTGTCACAGATATCAAAATATTGTTAGGGATGCCAAATTTGGAAAAGCCAAAATAAAATTTATATGTATTCATATGGAACTGCTATTCAGTTATTTTGACAGATATGTTTATTTGTATATTTATAAATGAAAAATTATACACATACAAGTGAAAGTTTATACTATAGAGGATCATGGGACCTATGTAATTAAATGCTCTATATAGCCTGTAATAAAGTAAATTATAATACAGTATATTAAGTGAACTAGAGTTTATAATAAAATATGTGCAGAAAAGCAATATTGTGTAGGTAAGTTGTTATACCGCATACAGAGAACATATTTCACATGTGTAAATATATTTACACAAACATGCGTACACAATTTTCTCACTAATTCTATGTGTCTAATGCTATGTGAACAGGAAGCGGTGTTGTTGCTTGGTTGCAGATAAAGGAAAGAACCAGAACATTGTGTTAGTTGTTAGATAAACAGATTCTCTACTGAAATTTTATTTTATCCATTTATAACTTCTAAAAGTCTGAATTTTTAGAATAGCATGGAAATTTCTATATACATGATATCATTAGCATAAGATTTAAGGATTTCTTATATTTATGTGCTTTTCAGTATAGCTCTTTTAATTAGAACTCACTATGGTGCACTGGCTTGCCAAATAAATCACATCTTTAAATGGTCTTATCTGTATTTACTACATATTATAATATAATTTATAACTTCAGCATAATTTTAAGTATTGAGACTAGCAATTTCAAAAAGCTCAACATCTCATCATGTAGTCGTATCTCTCCATTAGCTTCCATAGGAGCACATACCACCTGGGCTAAAGCAGACTCTCAGTGGGTTGAATGGAATTGTACAAACAAATTCTCAGCTTTTCTAAAGTAATGAGTGAGGTGTTTTTTTTTAATTTTTCCTACTTCCATTATAGTTACCATATTGCATCAATGATATCAAGTATTTGTGAATTAAAAGTAATTTTACCTTAGAGAATTTTACAGTGCTCCAAATTTCATTAAAGAGGCCATGTAGGGTAGAAAAGCTTGGTCAGGAATCACTGCTTGATAAAACAGAAATATTCTAGCGATTGCTATTAATAGCGATGCAAGCACTCCAGTTATCCCCCAAAATAACTAATAAGTAAATCCTATCACAGAAGGCAGGTGCACAATATGAAAGTAATTCACTTAACAAAGATTTAAAACTTAAAAAAAAAAATTTAATGATTTTTCTAAGGTGCATTTGCCTATTTTCTCTAAAAAGTGCCCTATTTAACACACATTTTTATTTCTTTTTGTAGTGCTCCTGGAAGTGGCCCCATGTTCAAGTCAACAACTGTTACTGTGAGAGAAAATTGTAATGAAATTTCCCAAAAAGTTGTTGTGGATTCAGTTAGTAACCAGCAGGATTTCAAATATACTTTGATTCATAGTGAAGAGAGTACTAACGATGTTACAACAGTTGCTGTAGATCCAGAAAGAGCAAATAATTATACAGAAAAAAATAGTCAACTTGGGGATCAAGCCCAGGGAATTCACAGACACAAAATCGGCTTTTCTTTTGCATTTCCAAAGAAAGCATCCGTGAAGCTGGAGTCTTCAGCCGCAGCCTTCTCTGAACACAATGATGATGCCTCTGTGGAAAAGGGATTTAGCAGAAAAAGTAGATTTGTCCCCAGTGCTTGTCATCTTCAGCTATCTTCACCAACAGATGTGCTTTTGAGTTCCGAGGAGAAAACTAACTATTTTCATCCACCAGAGGCAATGTACACTGGTAAAGAAACTGCTCAAACTCAAGAGATAAAAGAAGTCTCTAGTGAAAAGGATACATTATTATTATCTTCATTTTGCCAGCTTCAACTCCCTTTATCTTCTTATGCAGATAATTGCCAAAATTCAGTTCCAGTAGCAGATCACATACCACCGCAAGATATTATTAAAGAAGGCATACCTATGAATGGTAACAGTTCTGAGCTGTTAGGAACTAAAACCACAGGTTTTGATATGTCTACTGATTGTGTTTCTGTGCAAGCTAACACAGAGGAAAATATTCAGGATGATCAGACATCTGCAATTAAAGTTGAAAATAAAAATGGTCCTGAGACACTGACCCTTTCAAATACCCAACAGGATAATACAACTTTACATAAAAAAACAGATTTATATAAAAGGCAATGTAAGCCATTTGTACCTGTACTTAACAAATACGGGTCAACAGTTCTTCAGTGGCCATCAGAAATGCTGGTTTACACAACTACTGAACCATCAATTTCCTATAGCTGTAATCCTTTATGTTTTGATTTCAAGTCCACTAAAATAAACAATAATCTAGATAAAAATAAGCGGCCCTTAAAAGATCTCCATTCTCAGCAGAAAGAAGAAGACATTTGCAAGAGTCTGGTTTCAGAGTGCCATGAGGTGTCTATTGCAGGACTCACGGGTGGTAACAGAAATGAACACACCCAAGTCGCTTCTCTTTTGACTGATGATGCTCTCTCCAACAGTTGTGATTCTGAAAAGAATGAGAATATGGGTCAAAGGTTTAAAAAAAGTTCCCGTAGAATCAAAAAAACAGAAAAATACAATTTTACTAAAACTCAAATAAAACAGGACACTCTAGATGAGAAATATAACAAAATAAAGTTGAAAGATACTCACGAATACTGGTACCATAAAAGTAGGAGAAAGAAAAAAAGAAGAAAGCTATGTCAGCATCATCGTGGAGAGAAAACCAAAGAAATAGAGACTCACTACAGAATGGAAACAAACAATAGTTACACTAATACAACAGGGAAAAATCCACTGGTATCAGTTTCAGAAAAACAGAGTCTATCTGTAGAGCAATTGGTAGATTCACTTCAGCTACCTGATAAAAGGCCCAAAGCAGCATCGTTAAGTGAAAATGAAGAAATATATAAAACCTGCAATCCTGAAGATAATATTAATGCTATCAGTTCTACAAACCACTGCAAAAAACACACAGCACTTTTAAGTGGACAATCAAATTCAACAATGATACATTCTTGGAAACATAATTTAACATACTCCAGAACGTATTGTTGTTGGAAAGCCAAAATGTCGAGTTGTAGTCAGGATCACAGATGCTTAGTTCTTCAAAATGACGTGAAATGCCTGAATCAGAATCAGGCTGTCAAAAGAGGCTACAATTCTCTCACGAATGAATCCGAAAGATTCTGTCGAAAACGTAGACAACATTCATATTCTTACTCTTCAGATGACAGTTTGCATCAACACAATCATTTACCAAAAGAGTTCTTGAGACCACCAAGTGCTTCTGTCACTCCCTGTAAGCCTAAAAAGAAACGAAGGAGAAAAAGAAGCAGATTTCACACTGAATTTGAACATTTAGAACTCAAAGAAAACACAGATTATCCCATGAAAATAAATTCTCCCTTAAATCACCTGGATGGATTAACAAGTGAAGACAAGAAAGAAGAAATGAAACCACGAGAAGTTGCAAATATTGAAAGGAACTCAGAACAAACAGACCAAGTAAAAAACTCGCTGACTTTGCACCCTGGTGATCCTCTTCCTTCTGAAACCAATGATGAAACTGAGCATTTAGACATGGCCGTTGCTTCTGGTGAATTGTCAGAGGTTTCCAATGGCGCCACCACATCTGTCTCTGTAGCTAGTACCCCAACAAAAGAAGTAATTGACAGCACCTTGCTTGATCACAAAGAAAAAAGTGAGAATATACACCTTAATGAAAAGCATCCTCCTTTCAAGGTGTCTAATATTGAAAGGGAGTTTAGACAGTCACCACCTAAATCACAATTTTGCCACTTTGAGCTGGCTGAGGCCCTTCCACAAGGAAAGAAGAATGAGGCATCAACTGAGTGGCTGCATTATAATTCAGGAATCCTTAAAACACAACCACCAGTACCCTTCAAGGAAGCACATGTCAGTGGCCATACCTTTGTAACAACTGAGCAAATCCTGGCTCCACTAGCTTTGCCTGAACAAGCATTGTTGATCCCACTAGAAAACCATGACAAATTCAAAACTCTACCATGTGAGATCTACCAGCACCTTGTACAGCCAAACATGCTGGCCAACAAGGTCAAATTCACCTTTCCTCCAGGTGCCCTTCCACCCCCTAGCACACCTCTACAGCCTTTGCCTCTACAGCAGCCCTTCTGTTCTACCTCTGGAACCACTATCCATCACACTGTTTTGCAGCAGCATGCTGCAGCTGCAGCAGCTGCAGCAGCCGCCGCAGCTGCAGGAACCTTTAAAGTGCTCCAGCCACACCAACAGTTTCTTTCCCAAGTCCCACCTCTCACCAGAACATCCTTACCTCAGATCTCAGTAGGACCGGTAGGACCGCGGGTTTGTCCTGGGAACCAGCCACCTTTTGTTGTTTCTCCTCAGATGTCAATCATTCCAGCTTCTGTTCTTCATCCAAGCCATCTGGCTTTCCCACCTTTGCCCCATGCGCTCTTCCCTTCACTGCTCTCCCCACACCCTACTTTCATCCCTCTACAGCCCCTCTTCTAGCCACCACCATAAAGGGGAAAGAAAATACTCATGTGAAAACTACTGCTATATGCGTTAAGTGTTCATCTAAGTGAGTAACTGGCTGTTTCACTGGTGGAAGTACACTAGCCAAAGGATGGCCTCGTTAATTTGAAATCATTTACTGTAAATGTAACGATGCAAATAAACTTTTAAGTTACTGATATATAATATTATTAAAGCACTGAATAGTTTGAAAATCAATACAATATATGCTGTATATTAAAATGATGTCTTAAGAGTATGTATAATGTACATAAAATATATTTATAGTATATAATTTATGTTGTAAAGTATGCTCTTTGGTTTTTTTTTATCTTTGTGTATTTGCACCTATTTAATGTTTAGACAAAGCGGACGGCACTATGTTTTGTATCATGTTCCTTGGAACTGTAAATTCAGTGAAATATATCTCTTGCAATAAATTTTTGTTAACTATTTAAGTAAATCAAACTTTTGTTTTTAGTTGGTTTTCACTGTTTTACAAATGTATGGTAACAGTAGGTGTTGGATTTATAAGATTTCTTCGATCCCTTGGCATCGCCAAACCTCCAAGGCCCAAGAAGATATTTTTTGGAATTCTATCATACTTAAACTATGATACCTTTTGGAATTAGTATAATAGAGGGTCCTTTTCATTTTCCATTTGTTCTAACACTGCTTGTAGTCACAGTATACTACATTTCCTGAACAATTGGCCCTTTCTTTAGACAATAAACATGGAAATATTTGTTAAAATAATGTTATTATTTTGGTGGATAATGACTCAAAAATATGCAAAGTCTGTATTATTCCCCCCAAGAACTCTAAAACAGGACTAATGGATAAGAAATAGTGAATAACCAATAGAAGATCTTATAACACTTTTGCCTGATAAAATTCTCAAATGTATTACATTTATTTTCAATTATTTCAGGAAATATAAATATATGGGAATATTGGCATGAATTAAGGAATAGGTTTAACTTTAATAAATCACTGTCTATTATACAACATCTTGGGATGAATAACATAAACACAATCAGTATCTGGACATACTCTTAATTGAGAATCTGGAAGTGGGGTGAGGGGTAAATAAACAGCCCTTCCATCTGCTAATCTTTCAGTCGTCATGCTTGTATCATATTTCCAAATCACCTAGGGACAGTTAGAAATTCTTCACATCATGCTTCCAGATTCTGTTTACCTGTTCATGACCCTTGCATTATTGTTCACTCAAGCACTTCTATTATGTACTAAGTAATTTAATTCTTCACTATAAAACTAGAGAAGGGCACACTTTTCCCAATAAAATTTTCTAATATGTACCTGTCCAAGTCCATTACATTTGGTAAAGACAAAGTGTGCATTTCCTTTAGACTGTGTTGACCTCAGCACAGGCATGGCCGAGGCAGGAATCCAGGCATCAGAGATGACAGATGAGTCCCTTTAAATGGAAGGCAAATCATGCTGGCTGAGGAAACGTTATTCCATATCACTACCAAAGGAACTGGCTTACCCTAAATAATTTATGGTCTAAAAATATGTTCCTATACCAGAATAATCAATGTTGAATTCTATTTTATGTAAGAGAAAAAAGGAAAAAGATCTAGGCCATTTACTTTCATGATTATTTACCATAATGATCATTGGTTTATTTGAATGCAACCTGAAAAATGGCTTATAAAAGAGTGAATACACTATTTTGTGATTGACAAATAAGAAGATAAAAGTAATAAGGAAAAACTTCCATTTCAAATGCTCAAAGATAATATGTTCCAAAAATGGGAACTAAAATTGGAATGGATGATTTTTTCCCCAAGCAAAATACTTGAAATTATCTTTGAAGATAAAATCAAGGGAGATATCTCCTGGGGAATGCTGACCCAGTTTGTTTTTCACCTGTCAGAGAAGAATGGTTGCTTTGGCTGTTAAAAATCAAACCAACTGTTTGACATTAAAATATGCAGATTTTCTCCTCCCTTTCATCTTCTAACTATTATCTTGCTTGTCCACCTCTCACCCCTTGATTTTTTATCCTGTAATTCCTTTTTCCTAATCATTGTCTTTCTTAATTTTACTATAGACATGATTTTTATACAGGGGTGTGTGTCTTCTCTTCTTTTTTCACGTTATTATTCTTTTATTCTTTCAAATTCTGTTTCTTTTCTAATTTTTTCATTAAATAATATGGTTATATATGCTTAACTCATTAGTTCCAATGCCTGATTGCTAGGTATGTGATAGGAATATCTGAGAAGTTTGAGGAGAGAAATTTTTAGTTAAGACTAATTAAAAATTAGCTTGACAAACAAGTGTTTGTTGTCATAATTACCAGTGACTGGATAAAAAATGTGAACCCTGGTTTTAGTTATACACTATCAAAACCAGTCTGTTTATAAGCAATTCATTCAGTTATTTGATACCTTACTAAGATACTTTTTACAAGGTCTGAGCATCTGTTACATGTTGGAGACTCAAAAAGCATGGATGGTGAGACACACATTCATCTATTCTGATTATATCAACCCCAGAATCAAGAGAATCAGCCAGTGGGCTGAAGACCAATAATGAGCAAAAATACCAGGTAAGTCAGGAAGGTTATCACCAGGCAATGGGGATGTCAGAGGACGATAGGTCAAGCCCATAACAGTGGCAGCAGGAGTCAACTCAGTGGGGAAATCATAGTCTTGGAAGTAGTTTTAGGTGCTGGCTACTGGTGTGCCCATAAGTAGTACCCTAAAGCTGAAATCCCAGTCCTTTCCAGGCTTGGGTTATTGTATACTCTATGTATTTTTGGAATTTAAATGACCCTACCAGTGTCTCTTACTCATCATCTCTCATCTTCTAATTATAGGTATTAATTTAGAGTTTGTTACTATACAGATGAACAATTTGGACTACAGAATGAAACCTGAAAATGGAAAGCAACTGTAGCCACTTAATAAAGGTTTTTACATTGAATAACCGAAAGGAAACTCATCCCCAACTTCAACTTTCATGCACATGATGATGACATATTTTCTCCAAGTCCTTTTGAGTTAAAGACCTGTCACAGGGCATCTTCATATAGATATCTGCCAAGTATTTTGAGCTCATAATTCACACTTATCATCTTACTTCATAGGTACCACTGAAAGCCTACTCTTTTTTATGTGTTTCTATGCTCTGTGAATATAATTATAATAAAACCTTTTATTCAAGTCAGAAACTATGATGTTACGTCCATCAAAGCAATCAATAGTCCATTTGCTTCTATTTCCTTAGTCTTTTCTCAAATATTTTCAAGTTTTCCTACCTAGTAGTCCATAAGCTGAATTGCTGTTTTAAATTAATATTTCCATGCCTCCAGTCTGCTATTCCTACAATCTGTTCTCCACCATACTGCCAGGGCCACATTTAAAAAATGTAATCTTATTATAATATGACCTTACTTTAAAACTTATTATGAGTTCCCAATTAGTGTCAGGATAAACACTGAAGTTCTTGATGTGTCGCAGAATATCTATGGTGAGGTAAGTGCCAGTCTCTCTGCTGAGGATCTTCCATTCCAGCGGTCCTTCAGGCCAACCATTATAATCAACTGAGTTAAAATCTTTTTAAGCTGTGTGAGCACATTTTGTTATCCAGCAATGCCCTCCTCCCTCTATTTTTCTTTATTTGGATAATTTCTAATAAGCCAAAAATTGACTTGCGTGTCAGATTCTTTTAGAACTTCTTTCCAATATTCTTTCTCTCCCCTAATGAGATAGCAGCTTTCTGTCCTCTCCCCTCACATGGCATCTTGTACATAAATGTTGTTATAGTATTCTCAGTAGTGAATGTATTTTTCAAATTCACTAAGTTTAAGAACTTCCCGAGACAAGTTCACCATATTTAAGACTTCCGTGAGTCAATATAGTATGTGACACATAGTAAACCCTCAAAATCTTCTTTGAGTGAGGAATAAAATAAGTTGAAAAAAATAATTTAAATCTATGAAGATTAAATTGTACGTCCAGAACTATTATCTAATTTCATTGCAAACTGGTTCTCAATCAACTTAAATAAAAAATATAATTTTCCAAAAATACAGGGCTTCAAAACACTGTGTAGAACTTGTTTGTTTGTTTAAGACAGAATCCTACTCTGTTGCCCCAGGCTAGAGAGCCATGGCATCAGCCTCTAACTCTGCCTCCTCCTCACAACCTCGAACTCCTGGGTTCAAGTGATCCTCCTGCCCCAGCCTGTCTAGTGGCTGAGACTACAGATGCACTCCACAACTCCCAACTAATTTTCTCTATTTTATAGATGAAGGGTATCACTGTCGCTCAGTGATCTCAAACTCTTGAGCTCAAGGTATCTTTTCACCTTCACTCCCAGAGTGCTAGGATTATAGGTGTGAGCCACTATGCCTGGCTAGAAATTTTTTTGATTGAAATATGAGAAATGATCATAAATCCCTTTTTAAGCTAAAGTACAAGAGACTCATGATTTCTTTAGTTGTTTCAGCCCATTACCTTTCCAAAGACCAAACTTGCTTCGTTCTCTGGGTGTGGAAATGATGCAGCCACCCAAAAGACATAGGAATATGTTTTATCAAATGCTCTAAAGATGTTTTTACATGTAAATTGTTTATTTTTAAAAACAATTACGCATTATGTGTAACAAGATAATAATGCAGATACATTTTGTTTTTGTTTTGTTTTTTTAAGGAATAAACTGATAGTAACCAAAAAAAAAAAGAAAAGAAATATGTATCTTAAACTTAAACTCTGCTACCAAAAAATCAAACTTATCTTGAACTCTTTCTGCTACCCCAGAAGGAAGACACAAACTTCAACTGCATAAATCTTGCTCTGTCTAATCTATCTACCTACCTCCCTATCTACCTATCATTTATCTGTTTATTATCTATCTAATTTATCATTTATCGCCTTTCCATTAAAACTTGTCACCAAATATAATTTATTACATGTCGGATACTAAACTAGCATTTAGGGCTACAGACATGAATAGAACATACTTGCTATTCAGATACTTAAGTCTAGTAAGAAAATCAGACACATTTTTTTTTTTTTTTGAGACAGAGTCTCACTATGTTGCCCTTAGTAGAGTGCTATGGCGTCACAGCTCACAGCAACCTCAAACTCTTGGGCTTAAGCGATTCTCTTGCCTCTGCCTCCCAAGCAGCTCTACAAGTGCCCACCACAATGCCTGGTTATTTTTTTGTTGCAGTTGTCATTGTTTTTGGCAGGCCCAGGCCGGGTTCAAACACACCAGCCTCAGCCGGTGCCCTAACCACTGAGCTAGAGGCACTGAGCCAGACACACACATTCTTATATTTAGTCATCTGAATTTTGATATTTCATTATTAATTAAAACATATTGAATTTATTGTATTCACCAATGCATTACTTATGTTCTTCATTCCTTATCCTTCGTCTACTGTTTTTGTCCTCTACTTATTTGCCTAGCAAAACCACTGTCACTTGTGTGTCCTTGGGAGACAAAGTTGCCTCTGGAAGCTTTCCAATAAGTTGTTTATCTTCTCTGAAAAATAAAATTGGATAAAAATTTAAGGCTTACTTATATCACGAGGTGAGTGAGACCCAAAGTCCTGCTTCAGAAGCACCAGTAAAAAGCTGTGCAGTTTTTTCCAAAGTGTTGATTACAACTGAAATCGAGGCTGCCATCTTCCAGCCTCAGTATGTGTGCTCCTTCCCCCGCCCAGGATGGGCTGCGTTGGTACAGGGAAAGAGACCACTTTTTTCACACTAAGGCCTGATCTCCCTAAGCCAAATGCCCTGAGCAAGACCATGTTACTTACTTATATAGGCATTTTGTGGAGTAGCACTTGCCTTGAGCTTTTAACCCTTGAGAATGTGAGCTATGGAATCTACTTGACCCAGGAAGTTCTTGGAAGAGACCCAATAATGTAACTAGTTTACCTTTTTTATAAATTTCCTAAATTCATATTTTTAAATAACTTCATTATTTTTATTTATTATATTTTTTGGACTAGTAGTTGTTTTGAGTACATATGTTTACAGATTTATATGACATTTTCCCTTTTAGAATTCTGGTTTCCACTACTACATTTTAATTTTGTATAAAACACTTCTTAAAATTTGTCATGGGGTACAATTTTCTTTTTTCTTTTCTTTCTTTTTTTTTTTTGAGACCCAGTTTTACTTTGTTGCTCCTGGTAGAGTGCCGCTATAGCATTATAGCTTACAGCAGGGGTCCTCAAACTACGGCCTGCGGGCCATATGCGCCCCCGAGAGGACATTTATCTGGCCTGCAGTGTTTTGCCACTGCTGCCTGTCCTGCTTAGCAGCAGACTGTTCTGGGCCCGCAGTGCGTATGTGTCGAATATGCGCCTCTCCGACTCCCCCCTTCTCTCTGTCTCTCACTCCTCCTCTCAGTCTCGGGACTAACTGATGCACACTTGATCACTTGTTACGACTAGCAGTGACAAATATGGAACCTGACATTGACCATCTCATTAGCCAAAAGCAGGCCCATAGTTCCCATTGAAATACTGATAAGTTGGTTGATTTAACTTTACTTGTTCTTCATTTTAAATATTGTATTTGTTCCTGTTTTGTTTTTTTACTTCAAAATAAGATATGTGCAGTGTGCATAGAAATTTGTTCATTTTTTTTTTAAAACTATAGTCAGCCCTCCAACGGTCTGAGGGACAGTGAACTGGTCCCCTGTTTAAAAAGTTTGAGGACCCCTGGCTCACAGCAACCTCAAACTCTTGGGCATAATCCATTCACTCACCTCAGCCTCCCAAGTATGCTGGGACTATAGGTGCTGCCACAACACTTCACTAGTTTTTTAGAGATGAGGAGGTCTCACGCTGGTTCAGGCCGGTCTCCAGCTAGTGAACTCAGATAATCCACCCATCTCAGCCTCCCGGAGTGTTAGGATTACAGATGTGAGCCACTGTGCCCAGCTGGGGTACGATTTTCTGTATCTTTATCTTCATAGTACCTAGAATATTATGTATTAGGTTTTTAGAAAGTAGAACTTGTTATATTTCAATTGAACTAAGCATTTTGTTTACTATTATTACCTTTCATATCTAGTTTATATTGATTACTTTTAAGAATATTTCATGACTTCATTGAATATTAATTTTATTTTATTCTTAAATATTTTTATCAATGCTACAGCCAGAAAATATAAGTTCTTAGGGGAGTTTCTACATACTAAGTAAATGAGTTTTAAATACAGGCTTCATGTTAACCCACTAGCCTTCTTCAAATTTAAGTTCTCCCATTTTCTTCAATATTTATTTCCATAACCAGCAACTGTACTCAGAACTGAATTTTCATTGTATCTTTTAAAAACTAAGATTCAGTCTTGCCTCTAGAAGAGATAAATGATCATGTTAAATAATACTTTTTCTCTTGTATGATTGGCGTGGTTCAATGACTGGGCTCCCACCTGGAAAATGCTCTCATTCCTAACCTCCCTGGTTGCTTCTTGTAGTCCACACTTCACTCTGGAACAAGCCTAGACCGTATGCTTTCTCCTCGCTCCTGTTAACATCATTTGTGTTCTCTAGCATGTACTTAGTGCCTGGGGTTTGCTCTTATTTTGTTGCACCACTTGACTCAACCTCTGGATTTTGCCTAACCTTTTGATGTAGACCCCAGAGACCTTGATCCTCCTACCTGTACCTGCTGAAGCCACCTCTGTATCTGAGTAAATTATGTCAGTCCTAAGTGCTTATTGACTTCTGTTCTGCATTATCCCACTCTTTAAGCACATTCTCATCATCTTGCTGATCTGAGCCTACGCCAGTTGCATCATTTTAAACTCAAAGAAAGTGAGTTTTTAAAAATCCGCCAACAATAAAAAAAAAAATTAAAAAAATCCATCATTTAAGCTGCCTTCATTTGAGATCTATATTTTATATGCTCCCCCCTCCTTTGGAAACAAATACATTGCAACTTAGTTCTTTGAGTTTCAACTGATCTACTTTCCACGTTCAACTCATTTTTTATTCTAATAATTTGTAAGTGGTGAGTTGGCATAAAATCAAACTTTACATTAAAATGATAAGCCTCAAACAGATTATAGATTTTATAAAATGATATCCCAACCCAGACAGTTGTAGTAAAACAAAAACAGTGATAAAAAATTAATATATCCCACTGAAATGAAAAATTTTTTATTTTCATTTCTGCAATATTACTTTCTAGACCATGACCCTTGTCAGTCTTTACTATTCATTAGGTAGTATGAAACACAATTTAATATTTTAAATATTTGTAATTATAATCACATTTTATAGTATTATATATTTTGCAATCTGCTGTGCTAATATATAACACTCTTTATATTTTATTTAACTTTAATTTTTTTTTTTTTAAAGAGTCTCATTTTGTCTCCCCTGGTAGAGTGCTGTGGCATTATGGCTCACAGCAACCTCAAACTCTTGGGCTCAGGTGATTCTCTTTCCTCAGCCTCCAAAGTAGCTAGGACTACAGGCTCGCACCACAAAGCCTGGCTATTTTTTAGAGATGGGGTCTCACTCTTACTCAGGCTGGTCATAAACTCCTGAGCACAAGCAATCCACCTGCCTTAGCCTCTCATAGTGCTAGGATTACAGGACTGAGCCACCGCGCCCAGCTCAACAGTTTTTTTGAAAGTTCAAATTCATTTTATTCTTTTATTTATTGATGTTTTTATTAAATATTAATTAAAATCACAATTGTACATATTTATGGAGTAAAATGTGATGATTTGAAATACAATGTGGAATGCTTCAATCACATTAACATAGCCATCACCTCACTTACTTATTTTTTTGTGGTAGACATTTAAAATTTACTCTTGGATATTTTGAAATATACCCTTGCATTGTGCACATTAGGTGAGATCCCACAAGTAGCCCTGTACCCTTCGCCTCCCCTCCTCTTCTCACCCTCCTTCCTAGACTATATTTGTGTTTTATTATTTGTATAAGTAATATAATACTGTTTTACACTATCTTTTTCAATTACTAAATAAAAATGGATATATATATATATGTAAGAATGAGTGTTTCCCCAGGATTCATAGGGTATCTTATTATTTCCCCTTGTATATCATCTTCATCCAAATGTATAAGATTAGAAAGAACTCTACAGAAATGCATTTGTATATGAACAAATGTAGGTACAGTTAGAGGTAGCTATCAGGCTCATTGTAGTTACAGTCAAGTCATTCGAGTCTCATCTATGTTAAGAACTGGCTTATCAATTTTGAACTTGAATGAGAGTTTACTAACAGCGGAGATGTTAAAAAAAATTGGCTATGAATATAGATGTTTAGATGGAGGTTAAAAATAAAACTCTCTACATGAAATATAATACATTATAGAGTTTCTATACACAAATTTAAAATTGAATTCACCTATGAACTGTGAGCTCTAAGCTTAGTGACAGAAAATGGATTTAAAAAAAAATTATATCTGATGAGTTGTTACATGAAAGCTGCTTAGTGGTACTGAATGCTTTTTCTCCAACTTCCCAGGATCTAGTGCGCCTTGAATTGCATGCTAGTAACTGCCAGAAACTCCTGCAAATTGTCCCCTTGACAGTGTGACTCTTCCCTCTACAATCACAGTCAAGAGGCTGAGTAAAACAGGTCATAATGCTTCCATCTCATACTCTCCAATACTGCCTTCTGAGAAGAACAAGATTGTGAAGGCCTGGGACATTTTTAGGGAGGCAGACAGATTAGAAAGTGGGAGTGTAAATGTCAAAATCTGTCACCGAGTACAACTTTCCCTAGTAATAAACTTACTTATTCACGAAGTTGCAGTTCCTAACATGGCTCACTTGTCCTAAGGTACAGAGCACCTCTCTTAAATTTTCTTTAAATACTCACCCTGTTTTGAAAGATGCTCACTGCTACTTCAAGTTCAGCAAATAATGAATTTTCTGAAGTCCAAATCATTTAGTGAGGACAGGCACATAGGAGAGGCCTTGGCAGTCTCCTCTTGGTTGGTTATTTATCACACCTATTTTCACAAAAGTTCAGAGCTAGAGACATTGTATAATAAGTCTTTAGGAGGTCCTAGATGAATTTTCTCTCCAAATAGGCATTGTGAAACACAAACACACACACACGCTCTCACACACATGTGTGCACACACTCCGAGGACTGCCTAACAGTTGCTACAAGAAATTCCTGGGCATTTTCCCAGTCATTGGATACTACTCTCTGTTGGATACTACTCTCTGTGTCTTGATAGTCACAGTCAAGTAATGAGATGGGCTACATTCTCAAGCATATTATAGTCTAAGAAGGAAAAAAAGATTCCTAACTTCTTAGAGAATTGTAAGACACCTTCCTTTCCTATATCACTAATAATTCTGAGGTTTTCCTAGGGTTACCAGAATAAAAGAGGCAAACATAGTTATTCAAGGAAAATGCTAGGATAACTATGCTAGTAAATTATTGAATAAATGATTTTTTTTAGCTGAGGTCACATGTCCTCAGTTTTGATTAGTGACATGAAGAAGAAGATAAATTGTTTCTGCTTACTATTATAATTTCTGGCTATAACTAAGCTATTCTCATTTTTAAGGCACCTCTTCAGTTAAATGCCTATTTACAAAAGCTGTGTCTTATCATTTAGGTTTAATATGCAGGTGCTCTACTAGGTCTGGAGAGACAACAGCCTATTGACAAGAATTTGGGAGTCTAAAGGAGGAAATAGAAAAGTAGATAGACAATTTTCATAATGTAGATTGAGAAATATAATACATTCAATAAACATAATATTATGGGAGAAGATTTAAGAGTAAAGAAAAAATGATAGATGAGGCTGAGAGATAAACAAGGCAAAAGGCAGAGTGATCATTAAGAACTTTATACTTAAGAAGGTATATAGTTTTTAAATAGTGAGAACAATAACTATATCACAGTAGCAGATTAGAAGTATCACTAGAATTGCACCAGAAAGAGAGGATCCCTTTGTTGGTGGATGTTAAGGGGCCTAGAAAAATAAAGCGGTTTTTAGCTATAGCTAGAAATAGAAATAGTGTTGGTTAGATAAACTAAAGGTTTGACAATCTAGAACTATTTAGAAGTAGATTTTACAGGGAAAATTATAAAGGAGTGCAAGAGAGGATTTAAACATAAAAATTTTGTTTCTTTATTGGGCAATTAGATTGATGTGGTCATTCACAAAAAAAAAAAAAAAAGGCTGAAGATAGGAGTGGCAGAGAGTGTGCAAAGGTTGGAACACTTTTAGGAAAATGAAAATAGTATCAGGTCTGACAATTAAGTTTGCAAATTCATCCTAGTAATAGTGCTGTATACCTCATTCTTTAATGTCACTATCATCACCTTTGAAGTAATTGCCTTGGGAAACTATGCACCAATGCCAGCTCCTAGTCCACCCTTAACAGCAATTTTGGAACTCTTTCTGGAATGACTATCAGAGCTATCATTGTAGGACACACAAAAACACACAGCAATAATAATGAATAGTACTCATCCAGACTCCACGAGGAACACAGCTGTGAGACGCTGATATACCAAGGTTATGAAACCTTACTGAGTAGTTTGTGCAGTGCTGCCAACATAAGCACACAGTGGCAATTTCTGGCCAGGAGGTCCAAAATTGCTCTGAAAGGTATACTATGCACTAGCCTAGTTTCACAGGGAGTACTTCAAAGGCGAACAAACATAGTGATACTTAGCAATGTAGCACTTCTTGTTGGTTGAGTTCACAAACTTAATTTTCAGATCTCTCATATGTTCAAGTACCATAGCTTTGCAAGATTTGACCAAAATCTTACCCAGGGAATTGGGTAAAGGGTAAAAATATATCTGTGCATTATTTCTTACAACTGTATGAAAATCTACAATAATCTCAAAATAAAAATCATAATTAAAAGGTAGTTAGACTATAAGTGAAGCAACCGTATAAATACCTTAGTTCTACATGTAATAGAGACTCTCTTCATTAGTAGAAATAATAAAAACAAGTTTATTGTCAGTTATTTGATTAAAGGGGAAAAAAAACAGGCACAGTCTAAGCATCATATTCTAACCTACATCATCTCATTATATATTAAGTTCACCAACATTGTACTGTGGTTCCAAGGTTCCTGCTTTGAATTTATGTTTACTCTTTGAAGTTACTGGTCACCTTTTCTTACATAATCCATACACAAAATAAATCATCTATGAGTTGCAAGTGTACGTATTTAAAGTGCACTGAGGACTCAATTACAGTTCCAAACAAAGCAAAATAATAAAAAATGCTTTAAAAGTATTTAAAAAATGGGGGGGGAAAGGGAGGGGAGGGAGGAGGGTTGGTAGACGGAGGGTAATTGGTGGGACCACACCTATGGTGTGTCTTACAAAGGTACATGTGAAATTTACTAAATGTAGAATATAAATGTCTTAACATAATAACTAAGAAAATGCTGTGAAGGCTATGTTAACTAGTTTGTTGAAAATATTTCAAATTGTATATAAAACTAGCACATTGTACCCCATGATTGCATTAATGTACACAGCTATGATTTAATTAAAAAAATAAAAGTATTTATTTTTTTCCAGTCCTATCATGTGGCTATACTCATGTCTTAATTTATTCACTGTTAAGTGAAATGATAAATTATAAAGACTGAGAGTTTATATTTTTATAATACACTTTAGAAATTCTAAGTTGATTACTAAATAAATGATATAAACTATGTAATTATAGTAACAATTGCAACGTGAACAAAGTGATTTGAGAATAAACAAATCTGAATCATGATAAGCAACTTACCAACAGTAGTGAAGGTAAATGTAGTGGCATCCCAAAGAATATCCTAGCACCTACCCAACAGGTCTTGGAAATCGATTTTATAGAAAATTAAGAGTTCCATCACTCTGAGAAGGTATAAAAGCAGATTTTTTCTGTTTCCATATAAATGAAGTACGAGTTTTTCCAGATCGTCAAAGTATGACCAGCATCATTTCATGATCAGAACATTTAAGAAAATGGGCATAGAAGTGACATTTCTTAAACTGGTAGAGGCCATCTACAGCAAACCCACAGCCAATATCATATTGAATAGTGTAAAACTGAAAACATTTCCAGTCAGATCAGAAACTAGGCAAGGATGCCCACTATCTCCACTGCTATTCATCATTGTAATGGAAGTCTTAGCCATTGCAATCAGGCAAGAGAAGGAGATCAAGGGTATTCAAATAGGGCCAGAGGAGAGCAAACTCTCACTCTTCACAGATGATATGATCCTATACCTGGAAAACCCCAGGGACTCAACTATAACACTCTTAGAAGCGATCAAGACATACAGCAGCATCTTGGGAAACAAAATCAATATTTACAAATCAGTAGCTTTTATATATACCAACATTAGTCAAGCTGAAAATATAGTCAAGGACTCTATTCCTTTTATAGTAGTGCCAAAGAAGATGAAATATCTGAGAATTTACTTTAAAAATGACATGAAAGAACTTTTTAAAGAGACTTATGCAACTCTGAGAAAAGAAATAGTTGAAGATGTTCACAAATGGAAAAACATACCATGCTCATGGCTGGGAAGAGTCAACATTGTTAAAATGTCTATACTACCCAAAGCAATCTACAGATTTAATGCAATCCCTATTAAAGCATCATTGTCATACTTTAAAGAGCTTGAAGAAATAGTGCTTCATTTTATATGGAATCAGAATAAAACCTCAAATAGCCAATACATTACTCAGAAATACAAACAAATCAGGAGGTATCACGTTATGAGACTTCAGGCTAAACTATAAATCTATAGTGATCAAAACAGCATGGTACTGGCACAAAAACAGAGAGGTAGATTTATGGAACAAAATAGAGAACCAAGAGATGAACCCAGCTACTTATCATCTTTTGATCTTTGATAAGCCTATTTAAAGCATTTAGTGGTGGAAAGACTCCCTATTTAACAAATCATGCTGGATGAACTGGCTGGCAACCTATAGAAACCTGAAACTGGACCCCCACTTTTCACCATTAACTAAGGTAGATTCTCACTGGATAAAAGATTTAAATTTAAGACATGAAACTATAAAAATACTAGTAGAAAGTGCAAGGAAAACACTTGAAGAAATTGGTCTGGGAGAATAGTTTATGAGGAGCACCTCCTGGGCAATTGAAGCACCACCAAAAATATATTAATGGGATCTGATCAGACTAAAAAGCTTCTGCACAACCACGAGCACAGTACATAAAGCAAGCAGACAGCCTTCAGAATGGGAGAAGATATTTGCAGGTTGTGACTCTGACAAAGGTTTAATAACCAGAATCCACAGAGAACTCAAATGTATTAGTAAGAAAAGAACAAGTAATCCCATCTCAGTGTGGCAAGGGAATTGAATAGAAACTTCTCTGAAAGACAGGTGCACAGCCTACAGACACATGAAAAAATACTCATCCTTAATAATCAGAGAAATGGAAATCAAAACCACTTTGAGATATCATCTAACTCCAATAACATTAGCCCACATCACAATGGATGTGGAGAAAAGGGAACACTTTTGCACTGCTAATACATCCTTTTGGAAAGATGTTTGGAGATTACTTAGGGATCTAAAAATAGACCTGCTATTGGATACTGCAATTGCTCTACTAGGTATATATCCAGAAGATCAAAAATCACAATATAACAAAGATATCTGTACCAGAATATTTATTGCAGCCCAATTCATAATTGCTAAGTCATGGAAGAAACCCAAGTGCTATCAACCCATGAATGGAAATAAATTATGGTATATATACACCATGGAATATTATGTAGCCTTAAAAAGATGGAGACTTCACCTCTTTTATGTTTAGCTGGAACATATTCTTCTTAGCAAAGTATCTCAAGAATGGAAGAAAAAGTATCTAATATACTCATTAGAAACCAATTTTTAAGCACCCACACTTTCATATGAAAGCTATAACCCAACTACAGCCCAAGATAAAAGGAAAAGAGGAGGGGGAGGGGAGGGTATAGAAGAGGATGGTGGAGGGAGGCTAATTGGTGGGATCACACCTATGGTGCATTTTACAAGGGTACATGTTAAATCTACTAATTGTAGAAGATAAATGTCTTAACACAATAACTAAGAAAATGAGGTGAAGGCTATGATAACTAGTTTGATGAAAATATTTCAAGTTGTATATAAAACCAGCACATTGTACCCCATAATTGCATTAATGTACACAGCTATGATTTAATAAAAAATAAATAAACCAGGGTAATGTTCACAAAAAGAAAAGAAGAAGAAGGTAAACCAGATCTTATAGAAAACTTTTTTCTTTTGTATTAAATAAATGATATTCAATTATAGCAGATGAATTGAATTAAAGCAGAAACATATGACAATTGGAAAAAAATAAAAACAATCTATTACATTGGCCTAAAGTTCAAGGGATATATGCTAAAAAAAAATTTTTTTTTAATCATCAACCTATTTATTTTATTTAAAATCTCAGAGCTGTGAGATTACCCCCTGAAAGAACATATAATTAAAGAGACAAGTAGATCCCAGTAATGCCAATGAACATTTCAGCTTGGGAAGAGAAAGAAATCACAGAGGACACAGAAAAGAAATTTTTATAGCACTTAAGTTTAAAGTAGGAAATTACTGCACCTTGGAAATAATGGCCAAAAATAGCTATCAGTAAAACAGCATGTTATGAGTTGTCAGTTGTGAGATGCAGGAAAGCTAAGAACCTCAGTACGGGCTTTCAAATATCACAGGGTAGGTAATGTAACATTTTAAGATCTGTTTATGTGCCTGCAATTAAAACATATCAATCCTGGAAATAAAATGAAAGTATTTTTCAAAGGTGTTCTTTCAGTACAAAAGTATAGTTCAGAAGCCAAGATTTCCTAAGCCCACTGGGGTCAGGGAGAAATTCATCACTCTTACAACTCAGAGCATAATATTTAGGACCACAGACTTTGGAAGATGTCTCCAGAACTGAGTTCTACCACTACTATGCACCAAATGTTTGTGCCCCATCAAAAATCATTGAGACCCTACTTCTAAGACTGGTAGCATTTAGAGGTAAGGCATTGGGAGGTAATTACAGTTAGACTTGGTCAAGATAGTAGACTCTTCATGATGGGCTTAATGGCCTGAAAATAAAGAAAAAAAGGGTGGTACTTGTGGCTCCAGGAGTAAGGTGTCAGCCCCATATATTGGGAGTGACAGGTTCAAACCCAGCCCTGGCCAAAAACAGCAAAAAACAACAAAAATAAAAACAAGGTAAGATAGATGATAGACACATAGATGGTTGATCTCTTTTTCCATACAATTTGAGGACATAGATAAGATGACCATCTGTAAGCCAGGAAAAGAGCCCTCATCAGAACTTGGCAATACTAGCATCCTTATTTTAACCTTTGGGCTCCAAATCTGTGATAAAATATTATCTGTTCTTAAGCTTATAGTACTTTGTTATGGAAGTCTGAATAGACTTAGACAGTCACTTACTAACTATGGGATTTAGACAAATTAATTAAACTTCTTTGAAACTCTTTAGAAGGAGATCCCAAATTTCTGTATCTAAATTGTTCTGTTCTAGATTTATTTTTCAAGGATGTTTGAATAGTGAAGAGCTTTGGGAAAGAGTGATAGTTTCTCCTTCTGGAGCAAACAGTAGGCGTGTTCACTGTCCATTGTTAAAAATATCAGATGCTCTAAGACCATCCTTTATCTTCTCTAATGTAACTAACTATGTGCAGGTGTTACTTGGGCCATTCTCATATTACCTTGTCAGAACTCAGTCTCAGAGAATCTGAACAGAAATGCTCATATGTCTGTGAGTAATAAGTATTATCCCTTTATCAATAATCAATGTCTCATGCTTCTACCTGAATGCATGAAACTGTGATGTCAGCTTGTTGATTTTTGAGTAGGGTCAAATCTGAAACTTGTCATAGCTTTTAATTTGGAAAGATTTCATGTAAAATTGCTTTATCACATATCGTTGTTTTATATTATTCTTATTTTTTACTTTACTTACTTTCCCCAATAATCTTTAGTCTCTTTTTCATGAATAAAGTCCAATCAAATAAAATACTAACCTTCAAATATTTATATGATTATAAAAATTATTTATATGATTTATAGTACATTGTTTAATGACAACTGTAAAAATTATATAAAAAAAGACCTGATTAATCTATCTTTTTCTTTAATTGACAGGAAGGATAATTCCACAGATGTCAAGAAATGTTGAAGCCACAGCAAAGACATTGACTCATATGGATAAATAAGACCCTGGTGTTCCTCCCTCACAATATAGAAAGCTACATAGACATGTATCAGAACAAGTTGTAATCTTATCTAATGTGTGTTGTAGAAATTTACTGGCAAGCACTCATTTTCAAAATTACAACAAAAATAATTACAACACCAACAGACAGAGAAAATAGTATGTGAGAAATTATAAAGTAAAGGACTAAAGCCTTATAAATTAGAATTTTCCCAGTTAATTGACAAAGTTTAGATATTTAGAATGTTCTTTTAAGGGCACTTACGACAAAGTAACATATTTTCTTTATTCATTTAGTGGGGCAGTAGACTATTCTCTTGTAGAGAAAAAAGTAAAAACTAAGCTAAGAGTGAGACAGGAACAACGTATTTATATTCCAGATCTTGCAATAACTAAGAAAATGATCTCTAACAAAGCAACCTTTCTGTGACTTAGCATTTTCTCTCCTTATGAGCAGAAACCTAAATTAAATGATCCCTAATTAAATGAATGACCATATTTCCCAAAGAATTACATTGTTTTGTTCTAAAGTAGATCTCTATCCATCACTGTGTGTCCTGGTTCTGAGACAATTATAAAGAAGTTATCAGTTTTTAAATAGTACTTGAGCTAAAATATTTGACCCAAATGTTCCAAAAGAGAACATATATCTGGAATAGTAAATGGTAAATAATACATATACATTCTGGTACTCTCCCTATTCAAAAGATGGGAAATGTTAGATGCTTCAGATGCTGATTACTTGTACATAGTAGGTATAAAGTGATTAACTGTTGAAAATCAGTTTATAATTTACAAATTGGAAGTATAACATTTAACAGTGGTTGAGTTTCATCTGAAATATATATTCCCCAAATTACTAATGCACTGACTTTAACCTGAAGCAATTTATGATCTTATCAGTTAGTCTGAGGATAAAAATGTATTGTGAGTGAATAGAGAATAACAGCATTGGTCATAATCATCTAGAAAAAGAAATGTTTATAAGAAGGAAGATAGCTCTTACTCCATTTCGCTTCAGTCTCATGATGCCCTTAGGAAACTATAATGGATTTAATAATAGTGCTCTGACTTTGCCATAAGTCTTGGGCACCCCCAACTGAGATACTGCAATAAATAATATGATTGAAAATCAGGTACAACTATGTGTCAACAAAAACACTGATCTTTCTCAGGAGACAAAAATAGATGAAGAGTTTAAAATAAAAAAAGCATTATAGACATTGTGACTCTACGAAGGTATCAAGGAGTAGGCAAACATATATTCATTATCCATCTGATTTTGAAACACATTATGACAATATGACTATATTTCACATAATGCCAAATGTTGCATAAAATAAAAATTACACTAGGACACTTCCTAGATGGTTTCCTAGGTCGTTGTTTTTTCCAAGCTGACTGGTCTTTAACCATACAACCCCTTCTGTTTGAAATAATAACTTCTTTATTGTTTATCTCTTCTGAAATTGAGTTTTTAATTTTTGGCAAATTTCAGTTGAAGGAAATTCTCCTTGTTGAGTTAGGCCTGTCAAATAAGGATATGGACATGTTATACGGAGTAAGCTGACATTAGCTAAGGGTCAGTAATTGTATAAAATATTAATACATTTAACATTCTTACTTTTACAGTTAATCATCATAATAAAATAATATGAGATATATTTCAATGTGCCATTTTATTAATGAGTAAACAAAATTAAGAAGCAAAGTAATTAGTTGAATAGCATGCGCTGAATACACAGTAAGGAGAGAGAAAGAGTATGTTTAGTTATGATAGATCCTTATGACGGAGCGCTATTTAGTTAAGAAAAAGTGAGCTCTCAGGCCTTAAAAATTCACCAAGAAACTAAAATGCATATTGCGATGTGAAAACCCCATGTGGAAGGATACATGCTATATGATTCTAAGAATATATGACATTATGGAAAAGGGAAAACTATAAAAGAAGTGAAAAGATCAGTGGTTGTCGGTGCTTCAGAGGAAGGAGGGAAGAGATGAATATATTAGTCATTATGAAATTTTTAGAGCAGTGGAACTATTCTGTAAGTATGTAATGGTGCCTGTGTGATATACATTTTTCAAAATCCATATATTATGTCTTTTATAATTGTCTTTTATAATTCTGTGGATTTTTGACAAATGCATAGTATTATGAACCAATACTGATGCATTATCACTAATTTATGTCCATAGTTTACATTAAGATTCACTCTATGCATTTGCCAAAAATCTATATTATGTATTTTATAATTGTCTTTCATAGTTCTAAGGATTTTGACAAGTGCATACAGTGAATCCTAATGCAAACTATGTACACAAATTAGTGATAATGCATCAGTATTGGTTCATAATTGTAACAAATACACCAAAGAAATGGAAGATGTTAATAAGAGGAGAAATTGTGTGCTAGGAAAGGGGTGTATATAGAAACTCTCTGTATTACATGCCTGTGCTCAATTTCTATGAAAATAAAAGATCTGTGCCGGATGTTTAATTGTTCCAGAATCATTTGTTATAAAGACAATTCTTTCAATTGCCTCATCGCCTTTATCAAAGATCAACTGATTATATTTGCTTGAGTCTATTTCTGAGCTCTCTATTCTGTTGGATTAATCTATCTATCTTTTGTTTCAGTAGCTCTACACAGTCTTGATTACTGTGGGTTTTGTAGTAATTCTCATGGTCAGGTATTATCTGTCCTCTGACTTTATTCTTGCTCAGTATTGTCCTGGCTATGTGAGGTCTCCTACATTCTATATGGAATTTAGAATTGATTTGTCAGTATCCACAAATAGCTTGCTAGGGTTTTGATTGATATTGGATTGAATCTATAGATGTATTTGACATCTTAACAATATTGGATCTTCCTGTCCATAAACATTACTGCATTTATTTATTCATGTGTATCATCTTAATTTCTTTCAACAGGATCTTATAATTTCTTCCTATAGATAGGAAGTATTTTTGAAGTATTTGAAGTATTTTTATATATCTGCATAAATAGTTCACTTTTGTTGTCCTACTGTGATTGTTATGAGCTGAAATGTATCCTTCCAAATTCTTAGGTTAAGGTCTTAACACTCAATGTGGTTGTATTCGAGCATAGTATCTTTCTGGAGGTAATTCAGGGTAAATAGTTGTAAGGATGGAGCCCTAACCCAGTGGGACCCATGTCTTTCTTTATAAAAAAGATGAAGACAGATAGGAGTATGTTCACACAGAGAAAAGGCCATGTGAAAACAGTAAGAAGGCAATCATCTGCAAGCCAAAGAAGAGAGGCTCAAACCTGCAGCACCTTGATGTTGAACTTCCAATTTCTAGTACTATAAGAAAATAAGTTTCCATTGTTTAAGCCACCCAATCTGTATGTTTTGTCATGGCATCCCAAGAAGACTACCACAGTGACATTGTATTTGTATTTTCAAATTCCAGTTACTCAGGCTTGTGTATAGGAAAGCAATTGATTTTTGTATATTAACTTTGTACTTCAGGGTAAATAGTTGTAAGGATGGAGCCCTAACCCAGTGGGACCCATGTCTTTCTTTATAAAAAAGATGAAGACAGATAGGAGTATGTTCACACAGAGAAAAGGCCATGTGAAAACAGTAAGAAGGCAATCATCTGCAAGCCAAAGAAGAGAGGCTCAAACCTGCAGCACCTTGATGTTGAACTTCCAATTTCTAGTACTATAAGAAAATAAGTTTCCATTGTTTAAGCCACCCAATCTGTATGTTTTGTCATGGCATCCCAAGAAGACTACCACAGTGACATTGTATTTGTATTTTCAAATTCCAGTTACTCAGGCTTGTGTATAGGAAAGCAATTGATTTTTGTATATTAACTTTGTACTTTGCCAACTTACTATAATCATTTCTTAGGTCTAGGATTTTTTTTTTTTTTGGTTGTTTCTTTGGGATTTTATGCACAGAGAATTATGCCATGTTCAAAAACAGTTTTATTTGTTCTTTCCCAATCTTTATACCTTAATCTTCTTTGCTTGTCTTATTGCTAGGACGTCTAGTACTATGTTGGATAAAAGCATTAAGAGGGGATATCCTTGCTTCATTCCCGATGTTAGAGGAAATATCTAGTGTCTCATCTTAAATATGATGTCAGTTGAAAGATTTTGCTACATATTTTAATTCAAGCTAAGAATGTCCCTCTAGTCCTCATTTGCTGAGACTTTTTGTCATGAATATGTGTAAGACTTCATAAAATATTTTTCTGCATCTATCAATATTATACATAATTTTTTAATAGCCTGTTAATAACAGTGTTACATCATTTAAAAAAAGTTGAGCCACTATTTTGAAAACATTCAGCAATTACTGTTTCAAAAATTTATTCTACTTTATTTTGTTTTATTTTTAGTATTTTCATTTTATGTCTGTTATACCTTTTATATTTTTTTTCACAGTTTTTGGATATTTTCGTCCTTTAAAAAATTTTTTCTATTAACATGTACTCAAGCTGATTCTTCCTTGGCCCAATCCAGCCTGATAATGTATTCATCAAAATTATCTGTAATTTCTATCAAAAAGCGTTTTTGATTTCTAGCATTTCTTTTGGATTTCTGCTTAAAATTTCCTGCTCTCACATTACATTATTGTATATTGCCCACTTTTCTCATTAGCATCTGACATATTAATTATACTAATTTTAAATTTGTTATCTAATTATTCTAAAATTTATTTCATATTTGAGTCTGGTTCTGATGCTAACTTTCTCTCTTCAGAATATGTTTTTACTTGTCTTTTAGCATGCCTTATATTTAATTGCAGTTCTTGAAAGTGGAACATACGGAGGTAGGGAACTGGCATGCCTAAAGAATCTCCTGCTGACACCATGGCAGATCTGGGAGGTAACTTAGCAAGTAAAGAAAAGGTTTCTGGTTCTAAGAAATTGCTTCCCATTTCCCAGAAAATCTAGAAATATTCCTCCTTTGCTCAGTTTATGATCAAGCCAGTGTTTAAATTTAAACAAATCAGGGAAACCAAAGGGGCTATCTTTCTCAGCAGGGACAACTAGCCTCTACTCTGTAGCACAGATCTCTTGCATTCTTTGATAAAAATTTGCTTTTATCTTATGTTATCTGCTTGCTTTTATATTCTTTGTGATGGGATGCTAAGGACCCTCCTGGACTCTCAGTAGATCCCAGGATTGGGAACCACTTTCTTGTGTAAATACTGTATTGAGCAATAAAAACTCATGTAATCAGGTTTTTAACATGAGCCTTTGTTTTACTCTGGCTAAGCACTGAATTGCTGAATATTTGTTGTCAGAGGCCCCTGTTTCCTCAGTGTTTCCTTTTCCTATTCTCTTTGTTTTTCCCTAGAACGACTTCTAAAAATGTCTGTCTTTTTCAGTAATAATCCACCTTTATTATTATATTCTGGAGACCTATGATGTGTTTTTAGAGTATTAGGGAAAGGAAGTATCTTTCCAGATTGCTGAGACATAGTTTGTCCTGTAACCTCAATTCTCTGGAGAATCTTTGAAAAGTCCACGATTTTTTGGTTTGCTCAGTTTTTTTCTTGGTATGAGGATAGGAGTGAAGAATCCCCCCTCTTTATATGACTGAGATCAAGCCAAAGTCTGTAAAAGAGTATTTAAATCTTAGTTCTACATGAAGCTATGCCAAATAGCTCATGAAGAAATCTCTATAAAGAGAATATAAATCTCTGAATAATTACAACATAAAAAATATTAGACCTATGATCTACTTAGAAACTTTAGTCATTCTTTCTCTCTCCTTTGTAGATTTGTTTTTAAATAATATTTTTGTACCAGTCTGGGCTTTTTCAGGTACGAATATCAAAAAGGCAACTCAATACAGTTTGAGAAAAAGGGTTAATATTACTCATGACTTGGAAATCCCAGGAACAAGTTTGTATCAGGATCAGTTAAAGTTAAGGGCTCAAAATTCATAGCTGGTGATACATTTCTTCTATTGCAGTGAGGTAAGAGATAAGGCCAGATGTTAGGTCTTCCTAAAGGACCGTGTGCATGCTAGCTCTTAGTTCATTATCTCTAAGCACCAAATCCAGTCTATTATTCCTGTTCTGAAATAATGGAGAATTTCTCTAAGCATTTCTCCTTTGAATACTCATGATGTTAACAGTTGTCAATGTGAGATATGACAGGTACAGGCCTGGAAGGAAGAGTATCTCTTCCTTGTTCCCATGTACTTCCATTTTGACTGAGTTTCTGCCCCTCTCTCACTGTGACCATTGATACATTTGGGAGGCACCTGTTTACATTTTGCTCAGCTACAGCACTCATGAAGGCAGTGCTTGGTGAGTTCACAGTCCTGGGTTTGGCCTAAAGACACTTTAAAGAGAGCCTCCTCCACCCACCAACACACTAGTAATACATGTTATTCTGGCAGCAAATGAGCTCCAGAGTCTTAGATTTCTTTCTTGCACTCAACTTTGGCCTGACTATGTATACACTAGAGGTGTGTTTGCTCTTTGACAGTACCAGCCATAATCCCTGCCCATCTGTTGTCTAAAGGATATGCCAACCTGAGCCCACCTATACTGTGGAAAGGTGTTTCTGACATCTTTTCCCTGATTACTATCTTTGGGTCAAATGGATCTTAAAGGGAAATTTCCTGCTTACTTGAAGGCTTCAAATCAGCTCTTACCTGAAGTAAACCAAAGAGATTTTCATCCATCTACTGGGTTGGAGCCGCACTTCTCCAGGGAGGTCTGAATCCCAGCTGTGAGAATTAATTATATAAAGTTTATTCCTTCCCAGAGAACTCTATAGAATTTCTAGGATATTTTCTAGGCTTTCATAAAACTTTTAGAGTTACACACTTATTGTAGTTTAAAAATTGTCATATTTAACTCTTTCTGTTAAAACTACTTTATGCTTTATGTCTCTTGACTGGACCTTGATTGATACAACTTATCATGGTGCTGGTCTGTTACAGGAGGCTGTGAGACCAAGATACGAGTGGACAACAGTTCCTCAGAGCTGCCTGCCCATGCTGCTTATGGGGAAGCACCTTTTCCTTCCTAATCTCAGGGTCAAGATGTAATTTTGAGAGTTTAATGCTGGACTTCATCCTTCCTATGTACTAAATTGGTGCTTATGCAATTGTAGCCATTTACTAGCCAAAGAGGGAGAGGGAAATCAGGCTGTCTTATAAATAACAAAGACAATATTCACTGCCCTGTAATGAACTTCTAAGAGAAAAACAAAAACCAAAAATCAGTGGCCTGTACTCCCCACAGTTTCTTTCCCAATTTGTGGGACTGGGAGAGGCCCCACTCTCTTTGGTCATTGGCCCAAGGTGCCATTTTGAGAGTTTATTTTTGGGCTGCACTACCCTTAAGTTGAGATTGGGCTGATGCAGCAGCAGCTGCTATGAAAGGAGAGAAGGATGGGGGAAAGAGGCTGTTCAACTGATACCAAAGACGATACTCATCACCTTGCAATGGCTACTCTGAGAACAAGATGCAAGCAGACCACAGTCTTCACAGTTTCTCACCCATGCCACTTGCCTAGAAGGGCTATACTCTCTCTGATTTCAGGCCTACAGCCGGTGACATGTTAGGAATTCCTAACATTAGGAATTCCTAGTTAGGCTGCATCCCTCCCTCGGGCTCTGTTGAGGGGTAATATGGCTAAAGCCTCCCCATGCCAGAGAAGGAGACTTAGACACAGTTAGAACAATACTTACCACCCTGAAAAAGGCAGCTGTGGAAATAGGGACTAGTCCACATAACCCATAGCAGCTATAAGCAGTATAGACATAGACTGCTTGGATTCTAGTGGGTGGACCCATTGCCACTACTGCCACATCCCATATCAAATGAACTGTCCAGGGGTCTAAAATGCTGTGGGGAATATAAATAAGCACACTTAGAAAAATGCTATTGCCAAGGGGGCCAGTACACTGACTCGGCTGGCATGTAAGTCCTCAACAAAAATTCACCACAGCCTCAACTAATAATCATAACCTAAGCCATGAAAGAATTCACAGATACTACTAACCCTGTGTATTGACAGAAAAATTGTACACAGATCATACCATCTCAGGCACTCAAAGTCAAAGCAAAACTATCCATCTCAATGACAAACAAATGCTTCTTTAGGAAAATATTCTTCCCTACAAAGCAATTTTAAAAATTGGAACAAGTGACTACTACAGCAAATGCACAGATATCAGTGGAAATACACAAGAAACATGAAAAAACAAGGAAATATGACACCATCAAAGGACTACAGCAATTTTCCATCAATGAATTCAAATCAGAAAGAATTCCTTAAAATGCCAGCTAAATAATTCAAAATATTGATTTTAAAGAAGCTCAATGAGATGCAAGAGAAATCTGAAAACTACTACCAAGAAGTAATAAAATCAATTCAGGATATTAACAAAAACAAAACCAAAGAGATACCTTGAGCAAATATAATCAAACAGAAATTCTGGACTTAAAAAACTCACTAAAAGGAAATCCAAAACACATTTGAAAACTTCAAGAATAGAATGGAACAAGCAAAAGCAAACAGCTCAGAACTTAAAGAGAAGTCTTTTGAAATAATCCAGTCACATAAAAATAAGGGGGAAATGAAAAAAGAATAGCCAAAGGCTTTGAGATGTCTGGGACTACCACAAGTGACTGTACTTATGAATTATCGATATTTCCAAGGGGGGAAGAGAGAACAAAAATTTGAAAAACTCTTCAAGGAAATGTTGATAAAAATTTCCAAACCTAACAGGAAAGTTAACATCCCAATGCAGGTAAATACATTGCAGAAAGGATTTCACCACAGCTCATATTATAATCAGGAATTCTAAGATCAAAGTGAAAGAAAGAATCTTGGAATTAGGAAGAGAAAAACATCTTGTCTTCTACAAAAGTAAACCTTACCAGGCTAATAGTAGACTTTTGCCAGAACCTTACAGGTCAGAAGAGAGTGAATGACATATTCAAATTATTGAAAGAAAAACTCTGTCTACCAACAATTTTATATCCTGCCAGAATAAGCTTCATAAATAAAGGGGAAATAAAGTTATTTCCAGACAAGCAAATCGTGAGAGATTTGTCTCCATTAAACTGGCCATACAGGAAGGCTTCCAAAGGTCTGTGAACATAACAGTGAAAGAAAAATAGTAAAGAAAAACTATTAATATAACCATGGCAGGAATAATGCCTTATGTATCAATATTAACCTTGAACATAACTGGTTAAATGTTCCAAAATGTTAAAAAAACAAAAACAAAAAAAACAACAAAAACACACAATGCAACTACATGCTGTGTACACATAAAGATACCTATACACTAAAACACACACCACATAGACTGAAAATGAAAGGGTGGGAAACGATATTCCGGTCAAACAGAACCCAAGAGGAAGCAGGAGCAGCTATATTGTCAGATAAAATAGACTTCATATCAAAAACATTTAAAAAATACCCCAAATGTAATTACATAATAAAAAAAGAATCAACATCAATTTGGCAAGAGGATATTATAATCCTAAGTATGTATAAACCTATTACTGAAGCACCTAGATTCACAAAACAAATATTAGTCCTGAAGGAAGACACAGATAATACAATAATAGTGAGGGACTTAAACATCCCTAAGCACTAAACAGATAATTGAGATAGAAAATCAAGAAGAAATATCAGACTTACATTGGACTTTAGACTAAATGGACTTAAAAGACATTTATAGAACATTCTACTGAACAGCTACCTTGTTTCATTACCATAAGGAATGATAGATCACATGTTATGCCACAAAATAAATCTTAACGAATCTTGAAAATTGAACTTAAATGTTTATCGCAGCCCAATTTACAATTACAAAGATGTGAAAACAACCTAAGTCCCCTTCAATACATGAATGCATTAATAAACTGTGATATATGTATATCATGGAATACTGTTCAGCTGTAATAAAGATGGAGATTTTGTATCCTTTGTTATAATTTGGATGAATTTGGAGAATACTCTCCTAGGTAAAGTATCACAAGAATGGAAAAACAATAATCACATGTAGTCAATACTAATTTGAAACTTATGCTTTAACAAAAACATGCTCACATGAGAGAAAAACCAATTAAAACTAAGAAGGAGTGGAAGAGGGTGGGCAATTTCCTTTCCAGCTGGAACAATGTGTGGGTGGATGGTCCTCTTCCCATGTGAAGAACACAACTACAACTTAGACTTTACCCTACAACTGCAAACAATGTAACCTAATTGTATGTTCCCTACAATAATGGGAAATAAAAAAAATTAAAACCATGCCAAGTTATCATCTCATACTATAATAGAATAAAGGTAAAAATAAATACTGCATTTATTTCTATAACTTCAGAAGGGTAACTTCAGAAACTATACTAATACATAGATACTGACAGATCTTTGAGTCAATAAAGCTGTCAAAATGGGAATTTTTAAAAACTTTGAAATGAATGAAAATGAAAACTCAACGTATCAACTATGGGAGTATAATAAAGGTATTAAGAGAAGTTTATAGCATTAAACGTATATCTCAAAAAATTGAAACAATAAAAAATTAACATCATGTATCAAGGAACTAGAAAAACAAAAACAGATCAACCCAAAATTAGTAGAAGAAAAGATTAGAGCCAAACTAAATAAAATAGAAACCATTAAAGCAATACACAGTACTAACATAATAAAAGATTGGTCCTCTGAAAAGTTAAGCAAAATTGATAAACCACTAGCTAGACTATCCAAAAAAAGAAAAGAGATGATTCAACAAATTTAGAAATGAAAAAGGGGACATTCCAACTGATATTACAGAAATACAAATGATCATCAAATACTATTAATAAAAATTATCAAACTAGAAAACCTACTAGAAATGAATAAATTCCTGGAAACATACAACCTCCTTAGATTGAATGAGAAAGAAATATGACTCTTGAATGTGCCAACAATGAGTAGTGAGATTGAATCTGTAATAAAAATTCTCCAGATCAAAACAAAAACAGAACAAAACAACAAAAGCCCCCAGGACAAAATGGATCCATAGAAAAATTCTACCAAACATAGAACAAAGAACTAACACTAATACTCTTGAAAGTGTGCCAAAAAAGTTGAAGAGGAGGAAATTCTCCTCATCCCATTCCATGAAGTCAGTATCCCTTGATACTAAAGCCAGATTGGGACACACAAAAAAGAAAACTCTAGATCAATATCCCTGATGTACATAATTGAAAATATCTTCAGCAAAATACTAGCAAATTGAGTGCAACAGCACATGAAAATTATAATACACCATGATCAAGTGGGTTTTATACCAGGTATGCAAGAATAGCGCAATATATGATAATTTTAATAGATGTAGATAAAGTAGCTGATAAAATTTGGCATTGCTTCATGATAAAAATCCTCAAAAAATTAAGCACAAAAGGAACATGACTCAAGAAAATAAAGGTCATACACAATAAACCTATAGTCAACATCATACTGAATGGGAAAATGTTACCATTATTTTTATTAAAATTGGAACAGGATAATAATACCCACTTTCACCACTCTTATTCAACAAGGTATTGGAAGTCCTCACCAGAGCAATAAGAAAAGAGAAAGAAATAAAATTTATCCAGATTACAAAAGAGATGTCAAATTTCCCTCTTAGCTGATGACATGATCTTAATTCTAGAAACCCTAAAGATTTTACCATAATATTCTTAGACTTGATAAATGAACTCAATAAAGTTTCAGAATAAAAAAAATAAACTTACAGAAATCAGGAACATTTCTATATACCAATAACTATCTAGCTGAGAATGAAATCAAGAATACAATCTTATTTACAATAGCTACAAAAATAAAATAAAATACCTAGGAATATATTTAACCAAGAGGCGAAATATCCATACAAGGAAAACTATGGTAAAAAACACTGATGAAAGAAATTTTAAATAATGCAAACAAATGTTCAAAAATCATTTGCTCATGGATTGGTAGAATTAAGGTTGTCAAAGTGACAATACTTCCCAAAGCAATCTGAAGAGTTAATACAGTTCTTATCAAAATTCCAGTGTCGTCATTCACAGAATTAGAAAGAATAA
Source organism: Nycticebus coucang (assembly GCF_027406575.1). Classification (NCBI taxonomy): domain Eukaryota; kingdom Metazoa; phylum Chordata; class Mammalia; order Primates; family Lorisidae; genus Nycticebus; species Nycticebus coucang. Next base: position 81,954,990 of record NC_069786.1, read on the forward strand.
TGCTAAAATTCATGTGGAACCACAAAAGAGCCTGAATGGCCAAAGCTATCTTGAATAACAACAACTACTACAGCTACTACAGCTACTACAACAACAACAATTACAAAACTCAAAGGTGGAAGCAACAATTGCTTGACTTCAAAGTATACTACAAGGCAATTGTAATCAAAGCAGCATTGTTCTACTATAAAAATGGACACATAGATCAATAGAACAGAATGGAGAATCTGAAAATAAAGCCACATACTTTCAGCTACCTGATCTTTGACAAGAATGTACACTGGGGAAAGAATACTCCTTTCAATAAATGGTACTGAAAAAATTGGATTTCCATATGCAGAAGAATAAAACTGGACCCCTACCTCTCACTATGTAAAAAGAACAACTCGAGAACAATTAAAGATTTGAATGTAAGACCCAAAACTAAAAAAATACTGGGAGAAAACATGGAGAAAACTCTTCTGGAACTTGGTCTAGACAAAGAATTCATGACTAATACCTCAAAGTCACAGGCAACAAAAACAAAAATAGAGATGTGAGACTTAGTTGAATTACAAAGCATTTGCACAGTAAAGGTATAAACAGAGTGTACAGAAAACTTATGGAATGATTGAACATACAGTAAGAACCTCCATAGTTGACTGCCTCCCTATATTGATTATCTGCTTATGTTGACCTAATTTCCATAAACTGGACATGCATGACGTGTATTCATGGGAAACTGACCTCTATATGGTGATCACCTTTGGAAGTTGTATCTTGACTACTTGGACTATGACATGCAATATAATTTGACCTCTATAACATGACCAGTTGAATCCACTCTATGGCAAGGGGTAGAAATTGTGAGCTTTGCCCCTTAGTTCTACATGTTTTCTTTCGTACAAGTTATTTTTCATGTTTTATTGTTACCACATGTTGAATTAGGCCTAAAATCCTATTTCTTGTCATGTATTATGGAAGATATTTGCAATGTGAAGGACTGTTCTTACTTGTAAATACATCTTACAATTACTGAAAAATTTTACAGTTAACCAAGACATAATGGTTCAACAGAGAGAACTTGAAGAGCAGACATTGAGGGAAAAGATTGATCTGCATTTTCTGGAAAGAAGCAGCCAAAGAGAGAGGGCAGAATACTTTGGTGTTAGCAAGACCACAGTCAGCAACATCCAAAAATGTAAACGTGAGTACTTGGAGAGATATGGTAAGGAAAATGAAGACCTATAGCATAAACAGAGAAAAACTTCCCTTGAAGAAGTCAATATTAACAGGCTCAAAAATATGAGGACAGTTATCACCAGAATCTCCAGGCCAATGATCCAAAAAGTTGTTTAAACAAATTTAACAGGAACTCAAGGTGGCAGATTTCCAAGTATCAAGTGGTTGGCTTGATAAATTTAAGTCATAATATGAGATCTCCCAGAAAGTCTTGTGTGTTGATGAATCCAATGATTTCCAATAGAAGTTGTGAAAGCATTCATCAAAAAATTCCTGGACTTCACCAGAGGCCTCAGAGATGATGACATCTTTAATGATGATGAGTGGGAACTCTTTTTTAAGGTATGCCTGATAGTATTCTGATCATCAAGGGTAACCAATGTAAGAGCAGAAAGCTTTCTAAAGAATCTTTTACAGTTCTGCTTTGCCCTAGCTGAGCCAGAGAGAAACTAAAGTCCTTGGTTATTGGTAAATCGGTAAAGCCACATGCATTCAAAAACCTGAACCCCAAAGACCTCCCTGTCACTTGGAGATTAAACAAGTGCACATGGATGACTGGTGCCTTGTTTGAGAAGTGGGTAATTACCAAGAAATAAAAAAGAAGAAATGTCTATTCTGACAGTAGTCAACAATTCTGGTCACCCACAAGTGAATCATTTCATAAATGTGACACTAAAACTTCTGCCTTCTAACACTAACTCAAAAATCAAACTTCATGACCAAGACATCATCAAAACACTTAAAATGCACTACTGAGCCCAGCTCCTCCAGTGGGTCATTACTAAAACACAAATCCATGGTCTGCCTAAGGAAGCAATGTCATCTGCGACTTCAGTTTACACTCTGGATACTAATCCTCTGGATCAGTCCTTCTTGGCATAAAGTTCAGCCAGAAATGATACAGAAGTGTTTTAAGAAAATTGATTTTGTCACAACCCAAGAGAATGATGTTTTAGTGCCATTCAACCATCCATCTTTCATGACAAAATTGTCAAGGTTTTGCTACAATGGATAGTGAGGTGGCAACCTATCAGGAACTTGCCCTAAAAGCAATTTTCCAAGTGATATTGTGTAAAGCAAAGACCAGCATAAAGAGCATGAAGCAGCTGATGAAGTGCAAGAGGCAAGTGAGGAAATTGCAGAGGTTCCAAAAGAATAGAATGTCAGGCATCTGCTAATGCTGTTGAACTCATTTGCTGTGGAAAAATGTTTAGGTAGGCTAAGTGGTGTAGACAGGGTTAAGAGTGATTTCACCACTTAACATTTGTAATAACAATAGGAAAGAGAAAGAAATAAGATCAAGAGTGATTCTTTTCCCAGAAAGAATAACTAAACCATGAGTAAATAATAAATGTACCTTTTTTTGTGATACCATGTGTATGATTTTATTGTGTTTTGATTATGTATGATTTCATATGATATTCTCAAATAAAATCTGTACAAAAAAATGAAGTACACATATGTACTTCACATATGGGAGCCTAGTTCCTTATGTTGGCCATGTCTGTATGTTGACCAGTTTGTTACAGTCCCTTATATGGTCAATTTACAGAGATTATACTGTATTTTCAAACTGTATATCTGATATGGGACTAATATCCACAATTTATAAAAATAAACAAACAAAAAACAAATCAGCCACAACAAACAAAACCCAGATCACCCCTTTAGAAAAGGAGCTAATGACATGAATAGATATTTTTCAAAAGAAGGCAGAATAATAGTGAACAAGTATATGAAAAAACATTCAACAGCACTAATCATAAAAAATGCAAATTAAAACCACAGTGAGATATCATTCTATACCAATCAAAATAACTATTAAAAAGACAAAAAATAACAGACGATATGAGGATGTAAAGCTACACTATTGCTGGGAATGTAAATTAGTGCAAACTCTGTGATAAACAGTATGTATAGTGCTCAAAAAAAAAAAAAGGGAACCACCATAAGATCCAACAATCACACTACTGAGTATCTACCCAAAGATATAAAAGATACCTGCACGTCTGTGTGTATCAAAACACTATTCCTAAGAGCAAAGATGTAGAATCAACCCAAATGTTCATCATCAGAGGACTGAATAAAGAAATTGTGGTATATATACACAATGGAATGCTTTTCTTTCCAATGCTTTGATTACCTGCGTCTGTACCAGGTAATCAAGACACGCATCCTCAGTTGGGGAGCTAAGTCAGAATTCTGTTCTGCCACACACACACCCTTTTTTTTTGAGACAGAGTTTCACTATGTCACCCTCAGCAAAGTGCTATCGCATCACAGCTCACAGCAGCCTCAAATTCTTGGGCTTAAGCAATTCTTTGTCTCAGCCTCCCAAAGTATCTGGGACTACAGGCACCTGCCATAATGCCATGCTCACAATGGAATACTTCTCATACATAAAAAATAATGAAATATCTTTTATAGCAACATGAATGGGAACTTGAGGCATTATCTCAAGTGGAACAATTTAGACAAAGAAAGACAAATACCTCGTGTTCTCGCTGATAAGTGGGAGCTAGATAATGAGCATACATGAAGTAGAGTGTGGACTAATGGACAATGGAGACTTAAAGGGGTAATACTGGTGAGAGGGGTGATGATGAGAGGATGTTTTGTAGGAAAAATGTTCACTGCTCCATGATGGGTATGCTGAAGGCTCTTACCTCAGCATAATGCAATATCAAGATGGTAAAATTGTACTTGTACCCCATGAATAATATGAATAAAAATTAAATTAAAAAATGCAAATGGGAGTAGAACAGTTCCTAAAGGATAAATTTTGATAACTAATAATGCAACTATCATGCAATTCACTGATTTAAAAGGATTATCATATGAAATATTTAGATTATACATGAGGAATGATTTCATGATTGTTCTCATCTATTGTTTCTCCTCAAATTACTATACATTCAATCATAATTCTAGTTTCTCAGGGCCAGGACGAAATGGTTTTTATGCTTTTCTCCTGAGAAAATGGCAAAGTTAATTTCTATTTTATTCAGTAGAAATACAGAAAAGAAAGAAAAAAAGAGTAGGACGTGATTAACAAAAATTGATCAATATTTATTTATAGAATTCATAAACATTTATTAAGGGTATGGAAAGAAATAATTGAGAATGTCTATTTTTTTAAAGTTAACAGAATAATCTACATCTTTGTCCCCAATTATATTGAGAGTCATATGTTTCTTATCAATTTTCACATTTTTTTCTTTCTTACGATTGTTTTTCTAAAAGTAGTTTACCTATTAATTTTCTTAATTCCTAGAAGAAAATGCAGTCTATTTTCTTGTACTATTGCTCATTTTGCCTTTTCTATTGTATGTTTTAGAACCATCTATTTATTAGATTATTTTTAATTCATGTTATTACTTTTATGGCCAGTCTAGTAACTGATGTTTTTGAAGGGCATTTTAAAATGAATAATTTTTTTTATGTTATGTTCAGAGATTATGACCTATGCAATAATTAATTACAAAAGAACAATAACTCATCCCATGAGTTTGATCATGAGCTCACATGCTAGATGAAGAATTGACTCAGAGTGAACACATGCGATTTTAATATGTGCCATAGCAAAATGTTTGTATGTGATGAGCCCTTTGACTGAGTCGCAACTAGTTCAAATCAAGAATGAGCATCATCAAATACCAAGGACTTATGTATTTTAAAATGTGTAGTACGTACATTGTGTGCTTTGCTTAGACAAAAGTTCTTGTAGTCACTCTAGGTCTCCACAGGGAAGAAAGAATTTAAGTCTTTCCAGAAAAAAATTTGTTTTCTTGAGAAAACAAAACCATTAACTCTTTTTTTATTTTAATTTTATTTTTATTTTTTTATTAATATTAAATCATAGCTGTGTACATTAACTCTTCACACCTTCTATCTGGAGAAGAGGAGTTAATTACACCTTTGGTGGCACAAGGCACATAAGTGATTTTCTGGGGCTTGAGGTGGAGTAATGCCTGAGAAGGAACACTGAGGTAAGTTTTGGAGATCATGTAAATATTCTATGGCTGATTTTTAAGGTATATATATTTCTCAAACCTCATATAAATATACTGCTTAAAATGAGTTTGTTATACCATTATACCATGGTAAATTCATGAAAAAAACATAAATCTATGAATCTGGTTCTAGAGTAGATACTGGGGCACTATGATAATCAAATAAGATATAACTATTGATGTGTGGAGCCTCAGATCTTTATAACACAAGGTATACAAAATGTAAATTTATTTTAATTCTTTATTTCCAAACACTATGTGGTAGGATATTTAAAAATAAATATGCAAATATGGAAATCGTTTCAAGTTGTTCCTGGTATTTAGCTGATGTCTGAAATATCACTATTAAAAATTATTTTTTTTAATTTAATAAAACTAACATGTGTTGACTGGTCCAAGTGCAGTGGTGTTTACAACTAATTGATCACAACCAGTTACAGATTTATTTGTTCCTTCTCCACTACCACTGCTTCACTTGACTAGCCTAAAAAAAAAAAAAAAAAATTAAGAAGAAAAAAACTAACATTTGTTAGGTATGTTTTAACTTGTAGAAAGTTTTCTGTTTCCTAGAAGTATTATAATTGCTAGGATATTTACCTTTAATGAACTTTTTGTCTTCTGGTAGATACATAAAATAAGCTTAAGGAAGCCTTCTGAATAAAATTTGCTTCTAGAAATAAAAACAAACCAACTCTTGCCTGAAGACCTGATGGGTAGTTACACAGGGAACAAAAAGTACTCCTCTTCCTGAAGGACCATAAAGGGCATGAGTCACATAAGTAAGAATTCTCTGAAACTTCTTAATATCTTTTTAAAATTCAATCTTTCACTGCAGTAGATTTTTCTATGAACATAGTCATTCTTGGGAGCGGAGCCATTGTGCCATTAATCCTATTTCACTTTCTTAAAATCAAAACACTCTTTTGTTTAAATCTAATTTAAATAACACTTCCATTCCACCAATTCTATATAAAATTATGCGTTTCTTTATACAAGTTAAGTGAGAACTTATATTTCCCATGCAGTTTTTTCTTTGCCTGAGCAATAAATTTTTAATAAATCTCCATTTTGCTCTACAGATTTCAGTAGATTGTGCTTGCCATGAAAATTTGAATTTTCCAGTGAGATTATCTGAGGTCATGAGGTCATTTGTTTATTGAAACTGAGGGAATCCTGATAGCAGGTGACATTTTACATGCTCATTATGCACTAGTCCTGGCTCTCCTGGTCACTATCACAGGTAAGTGAGTGTTCGCAAGTGTAATGTGAGCTCTGAGAAAATGTTCATTAAAGCAGTTACTTCTGACTCAAGTTGAATTTATTTTGTTATCCTGCGATTTATAATGTTTTGGTCTTCGGTCATTGTGTACACCTGCATATATTACGTAAATCTTGAGGCCTTATGATTTAGAGACCAAAATAAATTATGATTGAAATTTTTATAGCAAATAAAGTAATTTCAATCTCATAACATACATTTGCATTTATTAACCAAATTCTAGAATTATTTATCTTTTCTGTTTGTTTTGTGAACCTGATTGAATATTAAGAGAAAATCATCTTAGAGATTAGATTGTGACATAAAACAGGACATTTTCTGGCTGAATTCAGAAACTAACATCTTAAATTCGCATCATTTTGCCTGGGTCCCTTAAAAAATCAAATGAAATTCTCTGACTTGGCTGTTCATAGAACAGTCACTGTTTTAACACAGGAAGTATTTCTTTTCTATATCAGTATTCAGTATTTTAATTAACTAATTGTTTCGAGGCTATTGGTCATGTAGTCTGGACAGAAATAATGAAGATATTGGTTCATAAAGTATTGGCATAAACAGGTTGTAATGGGCTGTGCGTGTGCGTGTGCGTGTGTGTGTGTGTGTGTGTGTAGGTGTGGGGGGGAGAGAAAGAGAGAGAGAGATTCTGTCTCTCACTTATAGATAGCTACTCTTACTCTGTTTCTGGAGAATGGCTGCTTTAAGATGTTTTCTGACTTTAATCCAAATTCCTATTTTTCCTATAATTTTCCTTGGAAAATTATTTTTCCAAGGATAAGTAAAATGTTAGTGACCATTTAAGAAGCTTCTGGTATTTCAAGTATAATAAAAATATATTTCAAGTATAATTAGCAGGAGTCCTATAAAAAAAGTTTGGGGAAATATAATATACTTTTTGATTATTATGTGGAGGCCTCAAAATGAAATTCTAAATCTAACATAACTTCTTCCATCATACATTTTTGGGCAAAGACCAAAGAACATAAACCATTATCTTTTACATAATTTAAAACATAATTTTTATGCTCCCAACTGTACATACTTTAACTATCACTTCTTCTGTTCTCAGAAACAAACTATTATTTCTTCAAGATCATCTTCAGAAAACTACCATTGAAGTACCTGGCTTCTAGAGACTTTCAAATTATATTTTCAAGTAGTCTTGAGATCACTATCTTCTATTTTCATAATTGGACTAAGGCAATAAGTAATTTATTTAATAAAAAAAGTGGAATAAGAATTTGCAGACTTAGAAAATACCTAAAGTAAGCCTAAAATTTTAAGAGGGTTTTAGAAAACTGACAAGCTAAGATTCAAAACAAGCTCATGAATTTTCACAGAACCAACTGGACTCTGACATAGAAACTATCCCAAAGGATTGTCTTCTGAGGATACTTGCAGGAATGTACCTCAGAAAAAGAGCTAATAGCTCATATTAGCAAAAATAAAAATGTATAACAACAGAAAACCTACCCAATTGTTTTTATTAACTTACTCATTTATTTATCTAGGTTTTAAATTAACATATAATAATTGTACATATTTATAGGGTACAGTGAGATGTTTAGAAGCATGTACATATTGTGTAACAATAAAATTAGGATATTTAGCATTTTCATCATGTCAAACATTCATCATTTTTTTGTGATGAGAACATTTAAAATTCTTTCCTCCAACTAGTTCAAAATATTCCCTAAAATAATATTATTTATAATCACCCTTCTGCACAATAGCACATCAGAATTTATTCCTTTTATCTACCTGTGCCTTGTAGTCATTGTAATCTTTTGTTATCTACCCTCCCCCTTCCACTCCCAGCCCCTGGTAACCTCTATTCTACCATCGACTTCCATGATATCAGTGTTTCAGATTTTGCATGTGGGTGATGTGATATACTTTCATTTCTTTCTGTGCCTGCTTCATTTCACTTTACATAATATTCTCTATGTTCATGTTTATCCTTGATGTTGCCACAAATGATGATATTTTACTCTTTTGTGGCTGAATGGTATTCCGTTTTGTATATATAACATTTTTTTCACCATTCATCTGTTACAGACACTTGGATTGATTCTATATCTTGGCTATTTTGAATGATGGAATAATAAACATGAGAGCAGAGATGTTTCTTCGACATCACTAATTTCATTTCTTTGGGGTACACAGTAGTAGTAGAATTTCTGGAAGTTCCTTTTTAAAATTTTTGAGACTTCCATACTGTTTTTCATAGTGGTTGTCCTAATTCTACATTTCTACCAACAGTGTGCAGGAGTTCTCTGTTCTCCACATCCTTACCCACATTTATTATCTTTTTCTTTTCAATAATTGTCATCTAACTGGGGTGAGGTGGTATCTCACTGTGGTTTTGATCTGCATTTTTCTGATAATTAGTGATGCTGAGTATTTTTTCATACACATGTTGAACAATCGTATTTCTTCTTTTAAGGTGCTGTTCGGAACTTTTGCTCCAGATATTTTATCTCAAAATGTTAAGAGGGTACAAATGTTTTGTTACATGGTGGCGGGAAGGTAATGGGTGGGGCCACATCTATGGTGCATCTTAGAATGGGTACAGGCGATTGCACTAATGTACACAGCTATGATTTAGCAGTAAAAAAAAAAAGGAAAAAATAGTTAAGTTGGGGCTTTTAGTGCACGTATCATGAAAATATTGTTCACTATACCTTAGAGAACAAAATATTGTTCACTATACCCCTCCCCCTTTTGCTCATATTTCAATTGGATCATTCTTTAAATGTTCATATATATTTTTTTGCTATTGAGTTTGTTGAATTCATTATATATTCTGAATATTAACCTTTAGTCTCAATAGTGCTGTTTTAAAGGAGAATCTAGCATACAAGTACTCTGTATTTTTAGTAAATTCTAACGATTTCTAAATATAAAGATAAATGGATGATGATTATTTCCTCATGAAAATAATGTCACTGTTTATTCCACAAATTTTATCACTAGAGTTTTTACACAGTACTAATTTCTAATAGTCCCAGTTCCTTTTCGATTTTTCTTCCATTATTATCCCTTTGGGACTACTAACAACAAAATACGTCCTTCTTCTCTATAAAAATATTCCAGCAATTATTAAATTTGTAAATTGAACTGCAGATACATACTTTGTAAATTAAACTGCCAATAAACTAATTCGCACCCTTTGTAGAGGTATGATAAAATTCCCTTGTCATTGATAAAATTATATGAGATTTAGATATTTGTTATCAATATGTTATAAACATGATTTTAAAAGAAACATTAAGAGTTAGGGGTTATTCTGAAACCTTTGTGAACAAAAATTTCTATTGAAATAGATAGAGAAATACTAGGAACTGGGTTTATAGAAGTTAACATTTGACCCATTTAAACCATTTTGTAAGCTTGCTCAGCTTTTAAATGCTGACACTATCAATTTTAGACCTTTGAGACTGACCATGGTATAGTACAAATCATTCCATTCTCTGTTATTTATTGAAGTACTTCTCTTTTGTCTTCAGAATAAACAAACAAGGCTATAGATCTTTTCAAAATTTATCATCAGTTTTATACCTGTTTTTATAGTAGTGTCTAGCGCAAATACCACACTTGCTTTCATTTTTCTAGGAGCTAATCTGTTCTCTATGATAGTTTTGTGTTATGCCTTGTGTGTGGGTGTGTGTATGTGTGCATGCACCAACAAAACAACAAAATTGATTTTTTCCTTTTTTAATTTTTTTTTAAATTTCAAATTAAAATGAGGGTAGGAATTTTTAGGTTACATTGTTCTCACTTCCAAGGTAAAGTTCAATTGTAGCACTGTCCCTCACCCAGGGAGGAGTGTTGAATACCCTCACATTGTGCATATTAGGTGAGATTCCACCAAATGCCCTCCCTCCTCCAGCCAATTGCCCTTGCCCCTTTTCCTCTTCCTCCCACCTCCTTCCTCATTCCCCTGGCTAAATTATATTTGTGTTTTATCATTGGTATGAGCATGTGTTTACATATTGGTTTCATGTTAGTATTAAGGGTACATTGGGTACACTTTTTGCATATTTGAGATACTTTACTAAAAACAATGTGTTTCAACTCCATCCAGGTAAACATCAAAGATGTAATGTCTCCATTATTTTTAGTGTTTGAATAGTACCCCTGGTATACATATGCCATAGTTTGTTAATCCATTCATGGGTTGATGTGCATTTGGGTTGCCTCCATGACCTGGCAACTATAAATTGAGCTGCAATAAACATTCTGATGCAAATGTCTTTGTAGTAAAATGATTTTCGTTCTACTTTCTTCTAGGTAGATACCTAGTAATGGAATTATAGGATCAGATGAGAGATTGACTTTTAGTTCTTTGAGACTTGTCCACATTTCTTTCTATAAAGGTTATGTTAGTTTGCAATCTGACCAGAAGTGTAGAAGTGATCCCTTCTCTCCACATCCACCCCAGCATCTGCAAAAACAACAGAATTGGTAAAGAGAATATACATTTGTTTGTCTTTACCTGGGAAAACTTAGATAGTAATGCCTCAGGGTTTACAGTGGCTTTCTTATTTCTCTTTACATAATAATAATTGTTTCTTGATCTTCGTTAATCTGTGATGTAGATTAATCATAGTCTTCTATCTATATTCTGTTGATTTGGATATCTCTAAATCAAATTTTATCTATCTACCTGTCTAATCTAGAAAGAAATGATTGCTCTTTCTGTCTTTTCTGTCTCTGCCTTTCTGCCCTCATCTGTCTATTCCATCAATTTTTATATGCATGTAGATACAGAGGGTGCCAAAAATGTATATGTATTTTAAGAAAGGAAAAACTGTATTAAAATATAATACTCAAAATATACTTATAAAAAAAGATGAAAAGAAGTTACATTTGACTTTTGCAATTACAAGAGATGCTGCAAACATCATACTACACTTATTACCATAATTTAATTCAACTTCAAAAAGTAATACATAGATAACATCTCTTAAAATATGTATTCATTTTTTGGCAACTCCACTATACGTGTGTGTGTGCATTTGTATAAATTTACATGCATCTGTGGAGCTATAGAGAGAAACCAAATTGGCTCGGAAGGAGTGTAAAGTTTCTAAAAGTATAAAGCTGATGTTCATCATGTTAGTAATGATTTTTCAGTTAAACACAGAACTAAAGAAAGATTGTTAGCTATTCAAAATTACCCAAAACCTATTTTAAAAAGACAATTGAGAATTTCTAAGATTAACTAGGTATTGTAGAAAACAGATTATGATTTTTCTGAAATAGTAAAATTCTTATATGACTTGACCAGTATTTTCTACACTTTCCTCTCTTAATTAATTAGGCAATAGAGAGTGAGATCCTCTAGGTTAGAATACAACCAAAAGAGAAAAAGTAAATGAAATGGTGACGCTAAAGTTAACAGAGACAGAGGTTTTCTCCTTTATATTTTTTAAAACAGAAATGGTTATGAGACCATAATGTAGCAGCCTACATGTGAATATTTTCCTTTATTGCTTTCTTTTCCTGTATGACACTAATCAAATTTAATTGATAGATTTAAATTTTCTGGCTTAAACTTCACAGCAATTTTCTTACATTGGAGAATGGTTTACATAGTACTACTTTGTGGAATTTACCTTGAGGAACTTCGTATTTCAATAGCAAACATCATCACAGGGTTGGTCAGATCTATTACCGAGTCAATGGCAGTTGATTTTTCAGAAGTGGTATTTCCTCTGTATATTTAAGAAATAATAGAAAAGCCATAATTTTATCGCTCACATTTTCCCTATATTATATTGTGTCATTGAAAAGATTTCTATGTTTTAAAGTTGCTAGTGATTTCATATGCAGTGTATTAGCTATACAATAATGACAGTAACAGTAAGTAGAACTCCACACATAAAAAACGTATTTGAGTAATTTAACTACCGTTTTTCAGATGTATTCTTTTTAATGTGGTAATTTTATGAATCAAAAATATCAAAATATTAAAAAATGAAGATACATTCCCACTTAAAATATGTAATAAGATGTTAAATTACTTACTCTTATCAAAAATTACCACCCTGTCAGGAGTTTAATATTATTTAGTTTATTTTCATGTTTATGAAGTCACGTAGCTATATTGATATCTCCGTACACACAAACACATATAGATGGGTAGAATCTACACACGAAAATGTCATTATTTAATTAAAGGTACATTGAATAATAAATGTTTATTTATTTCTGATTTTATAACTAGATATTTCCATATGCTGTAGATTAATTTCCCTATAACATTTACATTTCTAAATTTATTGACATAATATGGCCATCTTATTCCTTGTAAACATTTTATTTTTATCTATATTGGGAGTTTTATTCTATTCTCTAACCATTCAGTTTGTCCCTGTGTAGTAGGCTTTATGAGTTATGCAGTTTAAGAAATATTGTACTTTTCAATATCTTCTCTGTATCATTTACAAATATTTTTCAGAAACTCTATCTCTGTCTTTTTTTGTCAGTTTTTCTATGTAATTAGATTTTTATTTATGTATTGGTTTCTTAAACTTGCTTTGTTATCCTTGTTTCTTAACATTTAAAATTTAATTGATAGATTTAAATTTTCTGACAATATTAAAAGCTCTCTTTAGTAATAAAAAATAACTTTCACTATATCCAAATTTGAAGGACTTTTATTTCAAACCTTCATTATATATTTTTAATTTGATTTACAACTTTATCCAATTTGTAATTATTTTAGCACATTGATGTTTGATTTTTTCATGTATCCTTACTTTGAACTTCAGTTCTATTTACATTTTGATGCAAAGGTGTTCTGCAACATAACACTTTGGGCCTTACTAAATAGTCCTTGTGATAGTGCTTCATCTACATGTTATAAAAAAAATATCAAATTCTAGGTCCTATGTATAAATCATCATCACCTTTTTCTCTTTTGACTTTTTGGTTTTGGTTTTGGGGTTTTTTTGTTTGTTTTGTTTTGTTTTTTGAGACAAGGTCTTATTCTTTCACGTGGGCTGGAGTGCAGTAGTATCATAGCTCATGGCAACCTCAGGCTCCTGGGCTGAAGGGATCCTCCTGCCTCAGCCTCCTGAGTAGCTGGACTTCAGTCATGTAGTACCATGCTTGCTTGGCTACCTTCTCTATTTCTTGTAGAGACCAATTCTCACTCTTGCTCAGGCTGGTCTCAGACTCTGGGCCTCAAGCACTCTTCTAGCCTCAGCCTCCCAAAATGCTAGGATTACAGGTGTGAGCCACCACACCAGCCACCATGATTACTTTTTAATGCTATGAAACTCCTACTTCTAGGCCAAGTCAGACAAAACAATGTTAGCAGGATCAGCAGACTAAATGTGGCACTTACAACTTGCCTTCTACCGCTCTTTATATTGGCCAAGTAGAAATTTTCATATAAAGATGAAAAGTATGAGGTTATGTAAACATTTGATCCTTTTTGTGAGTATAATATTTTCAGAAATTAGTTTGCTCATCTAAAGAAGCAACTTTGGTCTGATTATGGCTGAAATGTTGATGTTTTCCCTTTTCTGCTTTTGTTTAAGACATATGTTTCATCGGTGAGGCAGCCACTGCTAATACTATAGATCTCACTTGCCTTTTTTCTTCTTTGGTGGATAAAAGCAGTGATAATTAAGTTTAAGCTGTTCATCACCACTGTTTATGTGTGTAACTTCTCAAGCGCCCCATTACTGGTTAACCACTTAATGCTGGAGGATGGGAATTCCTGACACCAGGTAACATCTCATTAGCATGAACAGCTGGAGCCTGAAATGGAAGGCACCATAGGGACTAATTACCTGAAAAGATTTAAATAGCAAATATCTACTAGTATCTATTTTCACAAAAAGCAAAGCTGTGTTAACCTAAGTAAAAACCTTTGTATGCCTAAGACTAATATTTATTTGAAATTTAAATGTTTTAAAGTCTCTCCACTGTAATGCTACCCTGTGACAAAATTTATCCAGGGCACTTGCCTCATTCACTGTGTCTTTTACTGTAGTGTTATGAGCTTAACTAGCTAAGTGGAGCAAGCTTCATGTGGCAAATCTCAGGGATATGTGTCAGAGAACACATGAGTTTTTTCATCACTACTGTGGTGAGGCCAGGAGAAACCATTTGAATGTATTTGATTAGAAGATAATTAAAGATTTGTCAGCTATATTTGAAGAGGAGTGCTGATCCCAGGGTCCCTTGGCTCCAGAGGATCTGTGAAGTATGTGAAATTATAGGCAATAGTTTGTATGAATTTACATACATATATTGTTTTCAGGGGGAGTAAAGGCTCTTGATTGTCATATTCATCCTAAAGTTTGAAGAAGCCTCACAGTATTAACGCCACATACAATCCCCTCTCCCACCTATTAAGGACCACTAACCTACATGTTTCTTCTTTTCTAGAATTATAGAAAAGTCACCTGCACTATCTAAAAAGTGGTATACACTCCTGAGAGGAAAAGACTGGCTCATCTGGCAGAAAGGAGCAGAGAGAGCTTAGTAATTACATAAAGCAAGATTCACCTAATCAGGTCACTATGCTACTGGCAGAATCTTTTGGCCACCTGTGATAAAATGAGGAAATACAATGTTTATAATTTTAAGAATTATATTTTAATCTGACTTGATATTTTGACCTATTTAAATCTTAAATTTATTTATTTATTTTTAATCTGAAACATTAGTGTGGGTGTTTGTCTTTATAATCTTACATGGTAGAATGCTAAAGAAAGGCTGGGCCAAAACTTCTTTATTCAAAAGTTATGAAACCTTAAGTTTGGGTACTCAAGCTCCATGCTCTCCTGACTCTTCGCTCTGGAATCCCCCACACATGTACATACAATCACATCAAAAGCCATTGTCTACTCAGTCATTGGGTCTAGGGTGGTGAACCATCTGGGTTGCCCATGATTGAATAGTTTTCTGGAACATAGAACTTACAATGTGATAGAAATCAGCTTGAAAACAAATGAACTGCACTGCTATCAATATTAAAAATCGGTGATTAAAAAAATCATCTGGGAAGTTGGCACACATGGAGACACGTAAGAAATACATATAAGAACCACAGAATTAATAATGTTTTCTTTGACTTCTAAGTCATAGTTTTACGCAAGATCATGATCTCAAATCATATTAATTACTGCACTTTTATCTAGGCCAAATCCTGGTAGTTTATGAATAAATTTTAGAAACATCATTTTCTAAAATACCATCCTAATGTAGATTTTAATGGTGTACATTTTTACTGCAACTTCCATGGACGATGTTAATATTTTGGGCACATACATGAACAAAGAGGTAAGGAGGCAATGCCATTGTCTGCAGTCACTCACCTGCAATATTACCTACTACGCGCAAGCCCAGTGTAGCTTTCAGTCTGGCACATATAAATCGTATTTGCAAGGCAACTTCATACTACTTGAAAAGTGGGACTTTTGTCATTTTAAGGTTGTAAAAATGAATGAATTCTTTATGTCTTGTATTTTCCATTATTTGAACAACAAAAGTTATGCAGGTATATATGATCGTAATATTTACAAAATGTACATAGCTCATGTTTAAAGCGTAAATAATTTCAGAAGGGCATAAATGTGCTGAGTAATTTTGGTAGTCAACTTGACTACCATGGCCCAGATAATTAGCCTAACATTATTCCGAAGGTTGCTGTAAAAGTGGCTTTTAGTTAGCATTAGAATTTAAATACATAGACTGAGTAAAGCAGATTACCTTCCGTTATGTAGCTGGGCCTCCTACAATCATTTGAAGGCCTGAATAGAACAAAAAGCAACCTCCCTCCCAGAAAGAGGAAATTCTAACAAGATGACTGCCTTTAGATCTGGACTGCAGCCTATCCCTGCGTCTTTAGCCTCCTGGCCTACCTTGCAGATTTGGAGCTGCATTTCTACAATTGTGTGAGCCAATTTCTTAAAAATCTCTCTCTTTTTCTCTCCATACATACGCATTCAGAGGGTGGCAAAAACATGCATACACATTTCAAGAGATGGCATCTATATGTTTTCAAAGTTGAATTAAAAGTACTGTTCCTATTCAAGTGCACCTAGACATGCTAGACACTTCCACTTACCAGCCATTCACCCACATTTTGTCAATAATTGATTTTACTTCTGACAAGATCTCTTAATATGTGTATACACTTCTTTGGCATTTTATGTGTTTACATCTTGTTGACTTTGTTTCTCTGGAAATCCCTAATGCTGTTTGTATCCTGGTCCAGGAACTGTTTATCTTATCAGCATTTTTATTTTCCCAATTTATAGCATGTTGAAGGGCATTGGAACCTGTATATCATACCAAAATGTTCATAGTTATAATTTAAAAATATTTAAAAATTGCTTTAAATTATCATAATCAACAGAAAATCTTGATTTTCTCTTAAGAAAGATGCCTGAAACTAAGTTTGAGAAAATGATGATTAAAGGCAAATATAAAAAGGGATATATTGGTGGATTTATCTTGGGATAAACAAGCAGCTGGTTGTTGGTACATCACTAGCCCACTGGATTTATGTGGACTTAAGGGAGATGTGATTATTGAACTGCAGTGAAGATTGAAGTTGGTGTTAACCCGTACAAGACTTCAGTAATATGAAAGAAGCTGAGAAAAAAAGCTTAAGGAAAAGAAAAATATTTGAGTTTTAACAAAGTTTTTAGAACAATATGTTCATTAATTATAAAAATGAAGAATGGGTATATGTGAAAGATGAAAATCTGTGATTATTCTCGAGGGCAAAAATTGAAAACTAGTAAGACAGAAATTGTTGCCAAATATAATTTAAAATTAAGAAATAGCAATAAGGTGGGGTGTGGTGGCTCATGCCTGCAATCCTAGCACTCCGGGAGGCCGAGGCAGGAGAACTGCCTTCACTTAGGAGCTCCAGACCAGTCTGAGCAAGAGTGAAACCCCTGACTACTAAAAATAAAAAAACTAGCTGGGCGTAGTGGCATAAGACTGTAGTCCCAGCTACTCAGGATATGGAGGCAAGAGCCTGAGGTTTCTGTGAGCTATGAGGCCAAGCACTCTACCCCAGATGAAAGAGTAAGACTTTGTCTCAAAAAAAAAAAGAAAGAAAGAAAGAAAAGAAAGAAAGAAGAAGCAATAAATAATTCTTGGTAATTTTAATGATAATTAGAATAATTTGCTCAATTGTAAATATGCCATTTTATTGAAAAAAATGACTAGTGTAGTATGAAAAATTTGAGGCTTGTTATTTTTTACTCCCTTTTCCACAAATCTCATTCTCCTTTACCCTATCATTTGTAATGAGACATGGAGCTTAGCACAACCAGAAAAAGAGAATATGACTAGTCCTAGTATCTAGTTAAAGGGTAGTTAGTGTTATCCCTGTATAGCAGGGGGAAGAAGTAGATTTTTGAAGGGGAAGAAAGAAGAATTAAAAATCAATTCCCTTCTTTGAGACTATGTCTCAAATTGTACCAGGCACAAAATTGAGCAATGTAGGTTGTCGAGGACTCAGGGAATTAAAGAAAAAAGTACACAGACACACACTCACAGGCACAATTGAGACACACACCTTCTGAATTTATCATGAAGAAATTTAAGATGTCTTCTCTCTCTAGACAGAATGTGAGATGGTGTGGTGGTGAGGGGAAAAAAAGATTTGACTGCATTTTGATTGTGGTGCATAAGGTAAGGTGTGATATTTTCCATTGTGATGTCATTTTGGAGCTCAAAATGTTTCCGCTTCTGGAGCATTTTAGATTTCAGATCCTTACTCTACTACTGGTTTCACTAGCAATCCATGTAATAACCTGCATTATGTTCAAATAGATGAAGGCAAAGCATAAGGAGAAAATTTTGAAGGCAGTTAGAGAAAAATGCTACTTATTGATGAAGAAAAATGCAGGTACAGAAGACTTCTCATTAGAAAAACACAAATTCAAACACAATGAAGTAAAAAGTAATGAAAGTAAAAAAAAAAAACCCTCTTTATCAAAATAAACCACTTGATTTAATACCTCAGATATAAACACCAAGGAAGCAGCAAGCAGTCATATCGAACTCCTTTAAAATACCCTAATAATACATTGCATGTATTAACAAATACATTTTCTGATTGAATATTTTATATTTTGGTTTTATTTTGATTTTATGTAAACCCTTTAATCATTCCTAATAATAATAGTGTTAGGTAGCATCTAATAGTGACTCCTACTGAACTAAAATTTTTGTGGCAGGAATAATTTTAAGATGAATTCTTTTTGATTAATTCTATATTTCCTTTACTTTAATATTTCACATTTCAATTCTCTTCTCCTCTAAACTTCACCATTTTTTATTATATCATTTCATTTGTCTTTGTAAATTTTTTTGAAGTCCTTTTATGTTAATTTTATCTCATGTAGAGAAAATGAGAAAATGAGATTTCCTTTTTGTCTTTATTAATTTTCTTCACTATGGGGCAGCACCTGTGGCTCAGTGGGTAGGGTGCTGGCCCCATATACCGAGGATGGTGGATTCAAACCCAGCCCCGGCCAAACTTCAAAAAAAAAAAAAAAATCACTGGGCATTGTGGTGGGCCCCGGGCATTGGGAGGCTGAGGCAAGAGAATCACCTAAGCCCAGGAGTTTGAGGTTGCTTTTTATCTTAGATGTAGTGAGAGTTTCCAGGATTGACTCTATCTAACATCCATTAACCTAGTCTTATTAATTATTTTAAATTATTACTGCCTGGGATTTATAGACTATGCATGTGTTCTGAATTCCGTATGTTTGCATAGATTTTTAAGTGCTGTTTTCTATGCCTTGAAAAAACTTATTAATGAAAGAAGTAGAAATTTTGTTCCTGTTGTAGCTGCCACGAAAGGGGGAAAGAAAAGAATATAAAGTATTTTGATTCAATGACATGTACTAAGAAGTATTACATTTTGTTAAATATACTGCTGGTCTTAGTTTAGATAAAATAATACTAGGAACTATAATAAAATGACCTTATTTTTAAAAGCTTATATAATAGTGACTATATAAAAGGAAATAAATCATTTAAAATTATTTCTTGTTCAATAAAGATGTTTATTGAAAAATGTAGCTAAAATTTCAAATATTGTTTTAAAAGAAATTCTGCTTTTTTTGTTCTTGTGTGTGTGTGTGTGTTTCTTTTTTTAGAGACAAAGTCTCATTTTATTGCCCTCGGTAAAGTGCTGTGGCATCACAGCTCACAGCAACTTCCAACTCCTGGGCTTAGGTGATTCTCTTGCTTCAGCCTCCAGAGTAGCTGGGACTATAGGCACCTGCCACAGTGCCCAGTATTTTTTTATTGCAGTTTAGCCAGGGCCGGGTTCCAACCCACCATCCTCAGTATATGGGGCCAGCACCCTACCCACTGAGCCACAGGCACCACCCAAATTCTGCTTTTTTGTTTATGCTATTTTCCATAAACAAAGTGCATCTTCAATATTTCTAGCCTTGGTTTTATTTTTTATTCTCTCTACCTTCCATCATGCTGTCATAGCTTAGACCTATAACATAATTTAATATTATGTTGTTATGTCTATTGTATATTAACATAAATTTAATATCATAGTATTATATACTACATGATTTTTCTATGATTCAGCATATCCTTTGGGATCTTTCAGGGTCTTGAGTCAGTATGAACTGATAAGCGTTAGTCATACAGATACGTGGAAATAGTAATCACATTCTATTTTACTTCTTATTATCTTACTTCTGTGATTATGATTTGAAAGAACATTATTTGCTTAGCATAATACCTAAAATATAGTAAATGCCCAGTAAGAATTTCAAAGTTCATGGTTAAGTGAGAAGAAGAAAGATAATAATACCAGAAACTTGTTCTAAGAAATCATGTTACAAACACCACATTTCCTAAAAATATTATATAATTTTTTTATATAATGTTTGTATAATTATCCACAAATATTTGAACTAAGTCCATTTATTTCCTGAAATGGTCTCTGCCATCCACCTCTCCTCTCTACAATGCTTTCAAGAAACACACATGTGCAAGGGACAATAACAAAACAAGCCCCAAATACTCCATTACGAGCTTCAGTG
This sequence comes from Nycticebus coucang, assembly GCF_027406575.1. NCBI lineage: Eukaryota > Metazoa > Chordata > Mammalia > Primates > Lorisidae > Nycticebus > Nycticebus coucang. The sequence continues at coordinate 81,975,563 of NC_069786.1, forward strand.
CCTCCTCATCTAATTCCAGAATTCTATAATCTTGTCTAGGATATTTAAAGAAAACATTACTTAAAGTTAATTTCCTCACAGAAAAGCACAAATGCCCATTATATAGGTGGAAAATCTATAGGAAATAAGTCCAAACCTAACACTTGAAACTTGTCATACAATAAATATAAAAACATACCGTCTTAGTTGCTTAGGACTGCTATAATAAAAATGTCATAAATCAGGTACCATATAAACAGTATAAATTTATTTTTCATCGCTCTGGAGCTTGGAAAGACCAAGACTAAGGAGCTTGCAGATTCTTTAGTTCTGTCTAAGACCTCATCAAAATGGCCTTTTCAGTCCATATTTCTACCAATATTATTCCAGGATTTTAGGCAAACCTCTAGTAATCCTCTAAGAATACTGAAAGTCTCTCTATAGCTCTTTCCTTCTTCTGAGTTCTCACCAGAATCAGCCTTAACAGTCATTTAGTAGCAACTATATTGCTCTTCTGGTATGCACTTCAAAACTCTCCCAGCACTATCTATTACCCAGTTCCATAAGCCCCTTCCATATTTTTAGATATTTTTTACTACACCCTCACTTTTTGGTACCAATCTGTTTCACTGCTATAATAAAATACTTTAGACTGGGTAGCTTATAAACAACAGAATTTGTATTCTCACAGTCTGGATGCTGGGAAGTCCATGATCAAAACTGTAGTAGATTCAATGCCTGGTAAGGACCTGTGTTCTGGTTCATAGATGGTACTTTCTAGCTGCGTCCTCACATGATAAAAGGGAAAAGGTAATTCTTTGAAGCTTCTTTGACAAAGCACAACCCCCTTCATGAAAGCCTAAACCTCATAACTTGATGACCTCTCAAAACTTTCACCTCCTAATGCCATCACATTGGTGATTACATGTTAACCTAGCAGTTTGAGGGAGACACAAATATTCAGATCACAGCATACATCAGATAGTAAAAAGACAATGGTATAAGAAAGAGCCAGGGGAAGAAAGAGTGAGGAAGGTAGTTTTAATTTCTCCAAACAAATAACTTAGATGTCAGTCTCAATTTTCAACCAAGTAAAGGCAGCTGAAATACAGTGGCCTTACTGATAACTGTTAAGTAAAAGAGGGGAAGATTGGGCTTGAGCCAATGGTCTTGTTACTTTGTATACCTAGAAAGAAGAAAGCTAACAGTAGAAAACTTTTTAATATATGCTGATTTCATGGACAATTCAAGATCCTTGTCTTTCTATTTATTTATTTATTTATTTTTAATTTCTATTAATTTATTTTTGAGGCAGAGTCTCATTCAGTCACCCTGGATAAATTGCTATGGTTTCACAGCTCACAGCCTCTCAAACTCTTGGGCTCAAGTGATCTTCTTGCCTCAGGCTCTGAGTATCTTGGACTACAGGTGCCCACCAAAATGCCCAGTTATGTTCAGAGACAGTCTTGCTCTAGCTCTAGCTAGAGGTCTTGAACTAATAAACTCTATCAATCCACCTGCCTGAGTCTTCCAGAGTGCTAGGATTATAGGCATGAGCCACTGAGCCCAGCCTACACTTAACTTTTTAAAAGTTAGCCTAATCCTTGTGCTAAAATATTAATCCAAGGTTAGGAGTTTTCTGCTTCTCCTACTTTATTTTATTATTAAATCATAGTTGTGTACGTTAGTGCAGTCAAGGGGTACAATGTGCTGGTTTCATATACAATCTGAAATATTTTCATCAAACGCTTTAACATAGCCTTTATGGCATTTTCTTTGTTATTGTATGAAGACATTTGTATTCTGCATTTAGTAAGTTTCATCTGTAACCATTCTAAGATGCACCATAGGTGTGGCCTCCACCAATTACTCTCCTTCCACCACAACTTCCCCCCTCTACTGCCCTCCTTTGGCCCTTTCCCCATATTCTTGTGTTATGGTTGGATTATAGCCTTCATATGAAAGCTATAATTTAGCTTCATAGTAGGGCTGAGTACATTGGATACTTTTTTCTTCCTTTCTTGAGATACTTTACTAAGAAGAATATGTTCCAGCTCCATCCATGTAAACATGAAAGAGGTAAAGTCTCCATCTTTCTTTAAGGCTGCATAATATTCCGTGGTATACATATACCACAATTTATTAATCCATTCGTGGGTCGATGGGCACATGGGCTTCTTCCATGCATGACTTAGCAATTATGAATTGGGCTTCAATAAATATTCTGGTACTGATGTCTTTGTTATATTGTTAAATTGTTATAATATATTGTTATATTGTGATTTTCAGTCTTCTGGGTATATACCTAGTAAAGGAATTATAGGATGGAATGGCAGGTCTATTTTTAGATCTCTGAGTATTCTCCAAACATCCTTCCAAAAGGAACGTATTAGTGTGCATTCCTATCAGCAGTGTAGAAGTGTTCCCTTATCTCCACATCCATGCCAACATCTCTGGTATTGGGATTTTATTATGTGGGCTAATCTTACTGGAGTTAGGTGATATCTCAAGGTAGTTTTGATTTGCATTTCTCTGATAATTAAGAATGATAAGCATTTTTTCATGTGTCTGAAGGCCGTGCACCTGTCTTCTTTAGAGAAGTTTCTCTTCAAGTCCTTTGTCCAGCCTGCAATGGGATCACTTGTTCTTTTCTTCCTAATATGTTTGAGTTCTCTATGGATTCTGGTTATTAAACCTTTGTCAGTGGTACAACCTGCAAATATTTTCTCCCATTCTGAGAGTTCACTGCTTGCTATACTTATTATGTTCTTGGCTGTGCAGAAGCTATTTAGTTTGATCAGGTCCCAGTACTTTATTTTTGATACTGCTTCAATTACCAGGGAGTCCTCCTCATAAAATATTCACCCAAGCCAATTCCTTTAAGAGTTTTCCGTGCACTTTCTTCCAGTATTTTTATAATTTCATGTCTTAAGTTTAAATATTTCATCTAGTGAGAGTCTATCTTAGTTAATGGTGAAAGGTGTGGGTCCAGTTTCAGTCTTCTACAGGTCACCAGCCACTTCACCCAGTACCATTTGTTAATTAGGGAGTCATTTCCCCACTAAATGTTTTTAATTGGCTTGTCAAAGATCAAATAACAGTAAGTAGCTGGGTTGATCTCTTGGTTCTCTATTCTGTTCAAGACATCTACCTCTCTGTTTTTGTGCCAGTACCATGCTGTTTTGATCACTATCGATTTATAGTACAGTCTCAGGTCTGGTAGAGTGATTCCTCCTGCTTTGTTTTTATTTCTGAGTAATGTCTTGGATATTTGAGTTTTTTTCTGATTCCACATAAAACTAAGTATTATTTTTTCAAGATCTTTAAAATATGACAATGGAGCTTTCATAGGAATTGCATTAAAATTATATATTGCTTTGGGTAGTATAGACATTTTAACAATGTTGATTCTTCCCAGCCATGAGCATGGTATGTTTTTCCATTTGTTAACATCTTCAGCTATTTCTTTTCTTTTCTTAAAGTTTCATAGTTCTCTTTATAGAGATCTTTCACGTCCTTTGTTAGGTAAACTCACAAATATTTCATCTTTTTTGGCACTACTGTGAAAGGAATAGAGTCCTTGACCTTTTTTTGGCTTGGCTATTGTTGGTACATAGAAGGCTACAGATTTATGGGTGTTGATTTTGTAGCCTGAGACATTACTGTATTCCTTGATCACTTCTAAAAGTTTTGTAGTAGAATTCCTGGTGTTTTCCAGATATACCATCATATCATCTGTGAAGAGTGAATTTTTGACCTCTTTTGACCCTATGTGGATACCCTTGAAATTGCAATGGCTAAAACTTCCATTACAATATTAAAGAGCAATGGAGACAATGGGCAACCTTGTCTGGTTCCTGATCTAAGTAGAAATGATTTCAATTTAACTCCATTCCATACGATATTGGCTGTGGGTTTGATGTAGATGGCCTCTATTAGTTTAAGAAATGTCCCTTCTATGCCAATTTTCTTAAGTGTTCTGATCACGAAGGGATGCTGGATATAATCAAAAGCTTTTTCTGCATCAATTGAGAGAATCATATGGTGTTTATTTTTTAGTTTGTTTATGTGCTGAATTACATTTATAGATTTACGTATACTGAATGAGCCTTGAGACCCTGGAATAAATCCCACTTGGTCATGGTGTATAATTGTTTTGATGTATTGTTGGATTCTGTTTGTTAGGATATTATTGAATATTTTTGCATCAATATTCATTAGTGATAGTGGTCTATAATTTTCTTTTCTTTTGGGTCTTTCCCTGGTTTAGGGATCAAGGTGATGTTTTCTTCATAGAATGTGTTGGGTAGTATTCCTTCTTTTTCTATATATTTGGAAGAGGTTTAGTAATATAGGCACTAGTTCTTCTTTAAAGGTTTGGTAGAATTCTGACGTGAAGCCATCTGGTCCCGGGCTTTTCTTTTCAGATTTTGCAGGCACTAATATAGGCACTAGTTCTTCTTTAAAGGTTTGGTAGAATTCTGACGTGAAGCCATCTGGTCAACTCTGACTTTGCAGAGTTGATGCTATTTCAGAAATTGATAAGGCCTGTTCAACATTTCTACTTCATTCTGGCTAAGTCTTGGTAGGTAGCGTGCTTCCAAGTATTGGTCAATTTCCTTCAGATTTTAGTATTTCTGAGAGTAAACTTTCTTGTAATATTCATTAAGGATTTTTTGAATTTCTGTTATTTTGTCTTTACCATTTCTGATTGATGTAAGTAGAGATTTACTCATTTTTTCCTGGTTAGCTTAGGTTTTATTGACCTTTTCAAAAAAAACAACTTTCTGATTTATTGATCCTTTGTATAATTCTTTTTTTTTTTCAATTTCATTTAATTCAGCTCTACTTTTGGTTATTTCTTTTCTTCTGCTGGGTTTGGGGTTGGAATATTCTTGCTTCTTTAGTTTCTTGAGATGTCCCATTAAGTTATTAACTTCCCCTCTTTCCATTTTTGAGAAAGGCTTGCAGTGCTATAAATTTCCCTCTTAGGACTGCCTTTGCAGTATCCCAGAGGTTCTGATAATTCATGTCTTCATTGCCATTTTATTCCAAATATATATATATATATATATATATTTTTTTTTTTTTTTTACAGACAGAGTCTCACTTTGTTGCCCTCGGTAGAGTGTCATGGCATCACAGTTCACAGCAACCTCCAGCTCTTGGGCTTAGGTGATTCTCTTGCCTCAGCCTGCTGAGTAGCTGGGACTACAGGCACCTGCCACAATGCCCGGCTATTTTTTTGTTGCAGTTAGGCCAGGGCCGGGTTGAACCCATCACCCTCAGTACATGGGGCTGGCGCCCTACTCAATGAGCCATAGTCACCGCCCTTTTTCCAAAAATTTTGTAATTTCCTTCTTAATCTCATCTATGACCCATCTATTTTTCGGAATAAGGTTATTTAGCTTCTATGTTTTTGTATGAGTATGCAGATTCCCGTTGTTATTGAGTTCAACTTTTATTCCATGATGATCTGAGAAGATGCAAGGAATAATTTCTATTTTTTTTAATTTGCTGAGGTTAGACTTGTGACCTAGGTTGTGAACAATTTTGGACTATGTTCCATAGGCTGATGAGAAGAATGTGTATTCATTTTTGTTGGGTGAAATGTTCTGTAGATGTCTGTTAGATCCAGATGCTGAATGCTTAAATTTAAATCCTAAATTTCTTTGCTTAGCTTCTTTTTGGAGGATCTATCCAACACTGCTAAAGGGGTTTTAAAATCTTCCACTACTATGGAACTGGAGGAAATCAAGTTGCTCATGTCTGTTAGTTTCTCTTATAAATTGAGGCATATTCTGGTTGGGTGCATAAATATTAATAATCAAAATCTGATCATGTTTAGCATTGTCTTTAACAAATATGAAGTGTCCATCCTTATTCTTTCTTATTTTTGTTGGTTTAAAGCCTATTGTATCTGCGAATAGGATTGCAAAGCCTGCTTTTTTCTGCTTTCCATTTGCCTGGAATATAGATGACCATCCCTTCACCTTAAGTCTATATTTATCTTTAAAGGTAAGATTAGATTCTTGTATGCAGCAGATATCTGGCCTGAGTTTTTGTATTCAGTCAGCCAATCTGTGCCTCTTTAGCGGACAATTTATACCATTCACATTAATTGAGAATATTGACAAGCCTTTTGAAAGTCCGGTGGACATTTTTAATCCTTTTGCTACTGTGGAAGTTGGAATTTGATCAAAATTTTCTGGTTGAGTTTACTTTTGTGGTGGAGGATTATGCTAGCCATTATGGAGGATGGGTCTGAGAATATCCTGGAGTGCTGGTTTAGGTATGGCAAATTTCTTCAACATGTGAATGTCATTAAAGTATTTAATTTCTCCATCATAAATGAAACTCAGTTTACCTGGATACAGGATCCTGGGTTGAAAGTTATTTTAGGAGATTAAAATTCGATGATGATCCTCTTCTAGCTTGAAAGAGAGATGTGCAGTTATTCTAATATTCCTCACCTTGTAGGTTATGGTTTTCTTACATCTGACTGCTTTCAGAATTTTCTCTTTCATATTAACTTTATTGAAATTGATTATGATGTGTCTGGGGGATGTCTTATTTGGGTTGAGTCATGCTGGAGTTCTGAAACTGTCTTCTATCTGAATTTCAGAACCTGTTGGCATGTCTGGAAAGTCCTCTATCATAATCTCATGAAGAAGACACTCTGTGCCTTGTGAAGCCACTTCTTCACTTCTGGGGATCCCTATAAGGCAAATATTGGTTTTATTTGAATTATCCCAGTGCTCTCTGAGAGAGTGATCAGTTTTTGCCCTCCATTTCTCTTCCTCTTTGAAAGTTTGGGAGCATTCGAAAGCTTTGTCTTCAATGTCAGAAATCCTTTCTTCTGCTTGCTCCATTCTGTTACTGAGGGATTCGACTGTATTTCTCATATCTTTGAGGGCTGCAACTTCTTGTCTCAATGTGTCAAAACCTTTGGTGATTTTGTCTTCTAATTCATTGAATTCTTGAGATATCTTTTGGATTGCTGCTTGAAATTCTAATTCATTCTTATTTGCCATCCAGATTCTTAAGTCAATTTCTGACATCTCAGCCATTTGTTTATGCATGGGATCTTGTGCAGTGTCTGCTTTGTTGTTCCTCGGGGAAGTTGATCTACTCTGATTATTCATATTACTGGAATTTTTCTGTTGATTCTGCCCCATTATTGTTTTTCACCATTGCCTTTGGCCATCCTCAGAGTTGGGGAGCTATCTCTCCAAGATTAGACCCCAGTGGGATCACTCTATTGTTGTTGAATCTTTGTAGGGAGTGACCCTGTGTAGCTCCTCTGGGACTGCCCCAGCCAGGGCATTTTGGCTGTGGGAGCAGCTCCAGAGACTGGCATACTCAGATCCAGCAACAGGGCGAGGTATGGTGCACACGGTTCTGGGAGTACCTGGCGCCCAGGGACTTTGGCACAGAGAGCCAGGGCTCCAGCAGTCTCTGGCCAGGAGGAGAGCTTCATGCAGAGGCAGGGAGGGCTCCAAAGGGAGGGCGCGGGTTGTGCAGCTTCCAGAATCCCTGGCCACACAAGGGGGGCTGGTGCGGAGGCAGAGCGGGCATGGGAGGGAGACATGTGTTGCGTGGCTCCCAGAGTTCCTGACCAGGGTGGGCGGAGGCCCCATGGGCATGGGCTTCAAGGCCATGAGGTTGCCAGCAGAGTCCCTGGCCAGTGGGTGAGGGGGACGTGTGGAGGCCTGGTGTTAGGGGGCTGTGTGGTTGCCAGCGAAGTCCCTGGCTGGGTTGGTCATGCGTGGGCCCAGCGGGCATGGGGCTGCTCAGTTGCCAGCGAAGTCCCTGGTGGGGGGTGGCGGGAGGCTTAGCACAGACCCCAGAGTCTCTTGTGGGGGGGGCGGTTGGTCCAGCTTATGGTGGGGGCACTGCTCAAGGACCTCCTTTCTCAGTCTCAGCAGGGGTTAGGCTTTTGATTTGTCAAGTAAGGGAGGAAGGGTGTATTGGGAGTTCAGAATGGCAGGGAAGACTTTAGTTCAATTTTTTTGCCTAGCAAGAGAGTGTTCAGAGTCACAGCAGTGTCCCTATGAGGAAGTAGTCCCCACTTCCCACAGCACTCACCCTTAGGGTGAGACAAGAGGTCCACAGTTCATGTCTTGTCTGTAGAAAACCAGCAGAAGCAAATTAAGAGAAAAAAAGAAAGGAGACAGAAAAACGAAAAAAAAACCCACAGCTTTCTTGGTGAGGGGATGGATACTTTTCCTTTCAGATGAATTTTGTAACTGAAGGTTGGTTTCTTGGAGTCACAGCTTGTCTCAGCAGAGGCGACCTGCAGTTATCATTTCTCTCTCAGTTGGGCTCCCAGTCTTCAGCTTAATTGGACTGTTTCTGAATGTTTTCTTTTGGATAGGAGCCTCTTTCAAAAGCTGTTTCCAGTTGGCCATCTTTCCCCTCCCCTATTTCTCCTACTTTAGAATGGAGAGGTCTTGCCTTTGATCTTCACTTGAGAAAAATTAGAGTAGGGATAATTTATGGAAAATGAATGAAGGTTAAAGAAGAGAAGATTTGATCTCTGTATTTATTTATTTGATCCCATGCTTTGTAGCTTCCTTTGTATTCTGTTATTTACATTTCAAGAAAAACTAGGGTTGAATTTTTAAAAACTGGCATCAAAACACATTAATTATTATATTTGGGTGATTAATTTTTATTCATATATTGATCTTTTTCAAATTTTCATTTTAATAAAAGAAGCAAACTTACTTTTCTTTTTACAATATAATATTTTCTTTGCAATATTAAGCAGTTGTTACTTTTAGTGAAACTCTTACCATCAAGTTGCATATGTGTCTAAGAAGGATGAGTCATGATAGTTCCTATCTCTTTCATGCTTGTAAGTCATTTAGACTATTGTGCAGTTATGCTGGCAAGACATTTCAATATCTTGATTGAACTGCTTGAGTGTTAATTTTGTTTAAATTTCCACTAGATAATTTTGTGTTTTTGCTAGTCATGCTTTAAATAGCTCATTGAAACCAGGTATGTGAGAACATGGAGCTTATGTAAAAATGTTCAGCTCAAAATGTACATTTAATACTAGATCTACCAGTTCATCATTTTCTAATAACTTACGTTTAAGTTTTTAGAACACTTTAAATAATTTTTCTGAGTATTTTGCAAAACATTTGATATTTTGACTTTAGGTGATTTTTTTAAAAAAAGTCTTTCTATTCTCTGCATAATGTAAGATTTTTAAAATTACACATATATAAATAATACTCATATTCAATATGGCACGTAAAATCCATTTTTATATATATTTAAACTAACATGGTCAACCCACTTACTTGTAGGTTATTGCTTAATGAGATATACTTTAATTAGGAACATTATTTCATTATCTGTTGGTTGGGCACTAATTTTTAAATCTATGATTGTACATCATTGCTGTTGGAAGAGATTTGATTAAAATTTACTTCAGCACATTTTTTCTATACTATTTTTCCACATTTTAGAAGTGTCATTTTAATCAAATTATGCAGCTATTCCTCAGTATTACGGCTTCAGAAGATTTAGCTTTATGACAATCATTTTCATACAAGTATATTAAGTAATAGCATAGAATTGGATAATCTAAATCATTCTATTTTGTGCTATAATACTTTTCAAGAAATTCATCGTTCTTTAAGCATCTCAGTTATTTGCATCTTGAGAGGATTAAGAACTTTGCTGACTTATTCAAACTATTTCATGAATTAATTCAAAAAAGAGTGATTATTGAGAAAAAACTTTCCAAAATTTCATAAATGCAACCAAAAAATCATTTTATAGAAATAAATTATAGAGTGTGGTTAGAAAAAAAATTTACCTAGTTTATTGTGATTTTCTAAGAACTAGATTTGTGGTAAATTTAATATATATCTTTAGTTACATATTTCTTATTTTTGTTTTTTTAGGTTCAGACCTTCCCCTGGGCTAATTACATTATTTCACATTGAGTAAAATAAACTTTATGTGTCATTTGGTCTTGTTTTCCTTTAATTTAACTTCAATAGGTCTTGAGATATTCTTATACCTTTTTGAAAAATTATAATAAAAGCTATCATTCTTGGCTGATCAGAAATGGCCTATCCGGAGTCTTTTTATATTACTAGAGTTCTACAAACTACTGACTACTAATTTTCTGAGAACTGGTTTATAATAAAATATATTAAATATTATATAAAATATTGTTTGTATGTTAAATACTACTACTGATTTAAAATTACTATTACAACATAAAATGTTGATGTTCATACCATGGACAAGTGTCATAGCATATTGGGGTTTCATATGTTGAAACATACAGAAGCATAATTAATCTGTATTGCAGATGTGTAGAAACTCATCTTTGGATATTAGAATACCAGGGACACCAATGAATACTACTATAAAGACTTTAGGCCAGTACCTAATACTAATTAAGAAATTATTATTATTTTTGCTTTTCAACCTAGTGATTATATGACCTATGTTGAACTTATTTGATCTACTATTTATAACCTAAATGATTTCCACAATTAAAAAAAAATGTGCTCATTGGGAAAATTCATCATTTATTTATAATTTGGTCTGAGGTGTAGAAATGGTACTTCTGACGGTTGAGAATAATAATTACAACTTATGGGGTTTTTTAAATATGAAATTATACATTTAGTCTGATAGTACACATCAAGATGTAATATCCAATACATAAAAAACCTTAAATAATTAGTTCTCTAGGTCAGGTGAGATCATAAATCAGACCCTCATCTCTGGGCACAAATAGGCTACAGGCCTCCCTTTCCAGGCCACATCCTGTGAGCTCTAGCAAGATCACGAACAAAGCAGCCTGAAAGGTTGGTAGAAAGTATGCACCCTAACTTCCTGCCTGAGGCAAAAACTGCAAGGACTGTATTCCTGCACTAATTTTAGGATCATTTTAGTATTATTTTCTGTCCTCAGACCTCTGGCCAATTGTGAGACACTTCCCCAAGACTCCTGCCTCTAGTAAACCCCCTAGACTGAAGACTTGGGGGGTCTTCCCACTTGGCTCTGCTGCTAGAAGTTCTTTCCCCCCTCTTTTGCTTATCATGCTTGTCAATCTTTCTCCTTGTCATTAAACTCTGTCTTATTGCTTATCCACATAGTCTGTGGTTTCATTATTTGAACTCCAAGAGTCATCAGGGAGAGAAATTCCAACATCGAACTCCTAGGTTCAAGTGGTCCTCCTGCCTCAGCCTCCTGAGTAAGCTAGGACTACAGACACCCACCGCAACGCACAGCTAATTTTTCTAATCTTAGTAGAGACAAGGTCTTCCTCTTGTTCAAGCTGGTCTCAAACCCCAGAAATCAAGGGATCATCCCACCTTGGCCTCCCAGAGGCTTGAGATACCACACTAGACTGCAAGTGGTAGTATTTCTTTTGTGAGACTATGTAAGGCTGAGTAACTAGAAATGTGCGGACACACTGGTTTTGTGTGCCTCTCAATGTTATAAACAGGACTAATTTCAGGACTCTGGGCTACTGTTGGCCTGCTGATTTCTCTTGGATTAGAAGATGTGTTTGAGGTGTTTGCTGGGCTTTTATACATCTGTTTCCAACACAGTATCATCTCTGGTTTATAAAACCTGAGTGGTAGTAAATTCCTTAATCCTCTATACATCTGAACGCCGATACCCACAGCCACTCTCTTAGCAAACTCCATGTTATATGTCAGACATTCTGTCTGCCATGATGCCATATATTTATTGTACAAGTTTTCAAGACTCTTATTCCATACAGCCAACTGACTCTAAGTTTATATCTTCTCTTGACTTTAATACATCTGAAGATATTATGGTCTCCCTAGTCATGCCAGAGAAGGGATGGGCATAACTTCTTGAATGCAACCACTCTTTTTTTGTTCTGTGTGCAGCCTCCTGCCTAACCTCTCTGCTGATGTGTGGATGACTAGGGTGCAGCCATCACTGAAAGAATTCACATTCTAGAAATGAGTTGATTTTGTCATAAAGAATTCAAGACAAAGCATCATTGAAAGATGTATTGTTGTATATGCTTATACTATCATATATTACATGTAATATATTATACATATACATACACATATATATTATCTTAAAAATGAGGGCTGTGAATGTAACTGGGTGGTTTGAGGTTATATCCATACCCCACCTATTTTTACTTTATACATCATTCCATGTACCTAGGTTCAATTTCAAATTGCCAGCAACTGCATCATTACATCTCTTTCAGAGGGAATATCAGTCAGAGCTCAAGCACAGAAGTATGTACCTACATTTGAGTGAATATAAATGTATATGGCTTAGCATTGTCTTGGCTGGCACCTTCCCAGGGGTTAGCTAATCAAGTCTGAACTCCATAGCTCAGACAGATTCAGGCAGAGAAGGACATGGCAGCCTGGAAGACATGAGCGGGGTCCAAGCTCTTGTCCACAGAGAGAATTTCTTCTATTTCAGAGAGGCCTCAGGCCCACATAGAAAGCCTTCCAACAGATTTAGTCAGGATCATCCAGATTATCCTGGATAATCTTTACTTAAAGTCAGCTAAGAGCCAGTTAAATTGCATCTGCAGAATTCTAACACAGTAGCTACATTAATGTTTGACTGAATAGCTGGGGACTGTAATCTAGTCAAGTCAACATATGACAAAAGCCATAATGCAGGGCTTTCTCCAATGGATAAAATCTGCCTATGTGTGGGCCAGCCTCCAGAACCAGCTAATGACTGGCCCTTCCCAAATATCCCTCAATCAATAATGAGTATTGGTGTAAAGTACCTCAGCTTTCTAGCCCCATGGACAGAATAACTCCAAAGTCAATATTTCACACTGGTTCTCAGAGTTCCTTAGTGGGATTGACTTCTGGCTGCCTACAAGAGTACTTACAAAATAATCTACCCTCACTTTGCTCCTCACAATTCCTGCTCTTCTCCTGGCTTCTCCTATGATCAGCTTCTCAATAAGCTATTTTCTCCAGAAACCCTGTATCCAAGTCTCCTCTGAAGAAGGAAGGAAAATTAAGTCAATAAGTCATATAACAATATGGTTTAACCACTACCAAGAAAATATTAACATATTTATTTTAATATGATTGTATTTAATTATTGGCACATTGTTAGATAAAAAGGTAGTTTAATGTATAAATACCTACTACATTTTTTAAGTGCACCCATTTTATGTTTTAAATCTGAATGATACATATTTCTAATAAAAACATAACCATTTTTTATTCTTTGTCTTTTCGTGATTAAATTAGTGATGTAGGTATAAATATGTTGAGCACCACTGATTTACAAGCAGCTATGCCTGAAATACATTCTGGGGTTAAAAATTTATATAAAAGGGAAGAAGGTGGTCTTGATGTCTAAACAGAATTTTTTACTACAAATACCATATATATATGGGCAATTCAATTATAAACTGCTGTCATTCATTTATATATTTTTATTACCTGAATTACTGAATCATGGACAAGAGTAGAATGGGAAGAAATGTGCAGGAAAGGGTCATTTGACTTTACTGGCTTGTAGAAACTCATTTAATTTTCTATTAATAAGTGAGAAAAATTGTCTAAAAAATTTGGAAATGACTGATATTACCTGTGCTGTTTTAACAAGTAACTCTAATACAGAATGTGGATTTATTGTCAATAGCTTGAGTGTATTTTTACTAAAATCATTTTAAAATTGCTAAAGATTTCAATGTATTATAAAGACATTCTTGTTTCCTTAACTTGAAATCTAGTCGACCTTCTCTGAAAGTCATCCTCAGTTCTGATCTACTGCTTTTGGTAAAATGTAATTTACTGCTATGTATAAACTGGGGATTATAGAAAAATTCAAGACATCTTCTTAACTCTACTCTCATTTTCGTGTCTGCTAAAATAAAACTAAACCAGTATGACTACAGATTAGTGTATTAAAATAGTGCACGTTCAAGGTTATTAAAGTATGTGCAGTAAAATGTAGTAATTTTCCTGCATTTACCTTAGTAAATTATGGGTTGTTTAATGGATTGTTTAAGAATAGAAAATGAAACTTATTTCTTGGTGCAATTTAGTTCGATAGATTAGTATTCTTCATGATATTGTGTTTAGAAAAAAGTATATAACAAAATTAGACTGAAGATACTATAAACCACTACTATAGATTTTTAGAGACTGTTTGAAAGTAACTATACAGCTTTGGAACCCTATGCAACTGTTCGTCTATCTATGGATTTTTATTGGAACATCTGCTTTCTGAAAATAATAACTTACATTTGAAAATAATTCAATAGAACACCCTGTCTGAGAATGTAAGGACAAGTGTGAAATTGTTTTATCTTCATTTTTTGGGGGCTTCATATGGCTGAGAGAGAGTGCAGAGAGCACCTGCTGCAGGGCTAACTCGGGGATACTTGTCAAATTGATCATGCCCAGAGACAACTGAGACACAACGGAAAGAGAGCTTCTAATCACCTTGCATTTACAGTCTGGTTCAAACCTAGAAACTGTAATTTAGAACTGAATAGTTTACAATGTTGTTCAAACCCAGAAACTGTAATTTAGAACTGAATAGCTTTGATGGATATTTCAGAATTTTTTTTTCTTTTTCTTTTTTTATTGTTGGGGATTCATTGAGGGTACAATAAACCAGGTTACACTGATTGCAATTGTTAGGTAAAGTCCCTCTTGCAATCATGTCTTGCCCCCATAAAGTGTGACACACACCAAGGCCCCACCCCCCTCCCTCCGTCCCTCTTTCTGCTTCCCCCCCATAACCTTAATTTTCATTAATTTTCCTCATATCAAAATTTAGTACATAGGATTCATGCTTCTCCATTCTTGTGATGCTTTACTAAGAATAATGTCTTCCATTTCCATCCAGGTTAATATGAAGGATGTAAAGTCTCCATTTTTTTGCATATTTTAAATCAGACAAAAGCTTGATTACTAGGATCTATAGAGAACTCAAATTAATCCACATGAAAAAAGCCAACAATCCCATATATTTCATGATTTTTAATGAATAGATTATCCTATTGATTCATATATTTCTCTCTAGATGACTTAAATGGATTTCCATCCAGGTTTTGTTTCTTATGTCAAGAAATTTCTGACTAAAGAAGCAACAGATTGATGTATGAATTTTGTAATTAAAGTAAGTAGACTGTCATGTCAAGGATGGCAAAATAAAAGTCATGCTACTATGTATGATTACACAATTTTCAATGACTAAAAATCGAGGATGTCTTAGAAGGCAATTGATGTTTTCAGTGAATAATACAAGTGATTTAAGCATTACAAAATTCTTCATAAATGTTAGGACATTCCATTTTCCTGAGTTTATGTATATTTTATCAGTTTGTACTATTTTCATACTTCTGTTGGCTAGAACTCTTTCTTCACATAAGTGTTTGAAAATGGAGGCCTATAAGTTATTAGAAGAAACCTAAAAGAGTGCAAGATTTTTATTCTTGTTGGATTGTTTAGGAGTAGAAAATGAAATGACTTTTATTTTTGCTGTTGTTGGTTTTATTGTTGACTAAATGTCTGTAATGGGGAAAAAAGCCAATAATGAAAAGATCAAAGTAAAAGTAAAGGTGATTAATTAACATGTATAATTAGATATCCCAGAAGGAATACAATAAATATGAAAGCCAGGTAACTGAGAGAGATGACAGCAAAAAGAATGATTAGAACTTTATCTTCCCTTTTTTTTTTTCACTCAGTTCAAGTTGGCATCATAGACAAGAAAATCACATGATAAAGATGATATATCACTGTGACATAAAAATTATTTTGAGGTATTTTGAGTTGAGAATCAACAGATGCAAAAAGAGGATTTGTCTTAACCTTTCTGGCACATTTGCCTAAAAATGGAAAATTTCCAAAGAAATTCAACTGCCATAAATCCCCTGAAGGGAGGCTTCCTGTACTGGGTCATCAGAGATTGACTTTATGGCTAACAAGAATGCGTTGGCACTGGCGTGGGAAGTAGCAAAACGAAACAGGGCCACTGACATACCACCATCCACTCTCCTAAAACCATTTTGCAGTGCTAAAAGTTCATCTGCTGTTCTGTAACTGCTCCTTCTCTCCCTCCCCTCTCCCTATGAAAATCTTATATAACCCAAATTCTAGACACTTCAACCATCTTCTTTGCCAGCTCCCACAACTATACGTGAATAAACTTTGTTCTTTCTCCTATTAATGTATCTTTTGTCAATTTAATTTGTAGGCCTCAGTGACAAAACTGAGGGGGGAAAGAAAATCTTTTTCCTCTCCAACGATGACCATAACAATTAAATAATCAATCAGAATCTTCAGCTTCTGTTTCTTCATTTCTCTCTCCACTTCATAGTTCCTCCGTTACTCCAAACAATAGTCTAAAAGGCTGACCTTGCTTCCCTTTCGCTTCTTTGCCCTCTGCTTCCTCACCTTCCTAAACTTTGTCATAGCAACAATATCAATTATTCTTAATTATGAAGTTAAGTTATTTTGTGACATCCAATAAAAGATTACTTTTCACGCACAAAACGAGCAGTGAAGTTATTTGTAGGAGTGTATTTCTATTAGATCTGAAAGAGGGTAACAGGTGGCAAGGAAGTGGCTAAGGGTGGAGAGCAGTAACCAAATTGTTTTTAGGAACAAAATTATGGCTACAAACTGTTTCCTCGCAGGAAAGTACACAGTAAGGAGCACCTAGGGACCTTTAACTGACATGGGGCTCATCACCATCTTATTAACAAAGCATGAGTGGAGTTTTCATGAATCCTGGGAAGACCCATAAGTAGTCAGGAAAACTGCTAAGTAACTACCCTGTTATTGAATCTGCTTTGTAAACTGTTATATAACTCCAACCTGTTAATCACTCCAAAGGTAGGAAACAGCAACCACTCCCATCAGGAGAAAAGTGAGAGAAATGAGTGAGCATATAGAAGGTGTATGCTTAGACTTTGGGATCATTTTCCACTCACAGAAAATGGCTGGTTTCTCCCTCTGAGATGTACTTCCATTTTGTGATAAATGTTGTGTGTGCCATTGCTTTGCATCTGTGATCACTCCATCATCTGCTTGACTTGGTATCAGTACTCATTCTTGACACTGAGAACCCAGGGACCAGGGGACTTCCAGACAGACCTAACATTTTCACATATTACTGAAACTGCGACACCCATTGGCTGAACAGGCAAGTAATGAGAATGGAGGGCACGTTGAAGTTCACACGTCTTCTCCTTGACTGTATTTTCTGACCCTAAGCAGGCTCATAAACCAGTTTGATCAATGTTCCATCTAAGCCACCACTTTCCAGGAAGAGTGGAATGCCCAAAACATGACCATATTCCTGCACAATGGCAGTTTTAAAATTAACTTCGGCCCATAGGCCTTTTATGCTAACACCTTTGACATGTATTTTAGACACAGGAATATTCTATTTCCTCAAATACCCCTGGTCAGAAGGAAGAAGAAACTACATGCATCTCCAGAAAGAAAGTCAAAATTGTCAACCCTTTTGGGATACCCTCTGCTGTGATGGAGGATTTGCTTTTCTCTTTTGCTTATCTATAATAAAATCTGTCATTTCTTTTACTTGTGGTCCAGGAATTTATTCTTTGATTTCCTAAGATGGAGACCAAGGACCTAGCAGAGAAATTCCAGTAGCAATATCATTGATAATAGGTTAAAAAAAAAACAACTAGGAATAAATATAACCAAAGAAAAGAAAGATATCTATGAACAAGTATATAAGAATTGATGAAAGAAATTAAAAAGGGTACTAATAAATGTAAAGTTACCCTGTGTCCATAGATTGGAAGAATTAATATTGTTAAAATTGAAACCACCCTCACATATCAATGCTGGGGCTAGATCTATGGTAAGGGCCTTGCTAAAAAGAAAGCACAGACCTAGGTAAAAATAATGATATTAATCAGCCACTATCCCTGTCTGCTACTCTGAAGTCATATACTTGTTGGCCATAAAGATTCCTAACTTCCTCCATAGATAGCATCACACTTGTGCAACCTAACACTCGTTTTTTAGATGACTTCCAGGTCCTGCATTTCAGTGGATTGGTTGACCCACCCAGACCAAACTGAATCAACTGTCTTGAGAGCTTCATTCAAGAACCTGGTACTATATTCCAATGGACAGACAGACCCACCCAAGTCAGCAACGCCCAATAAAGGACAGATAGTTCCACCTGCACACAGACAATCCGTAGACCCTGATAGCCCAATCCTCTGGCAGTCAAACTGTCCTTAAAAACTCTGTCACCCAAATTCTTGGGGAGACAGATTTGCGAAATTCCTCCCATCTCCCTACTTAGTACTATGCAGAATAAACTCTTTTTCTGTTGTCGATCTGCTGTATCTGAGTACTTGCTTTATCTTAGGCAGTGGGAGATGAACTTGGTTGGGTGCAGTAAAATATTCACGCTACCCAAACAATCCATAAATTCAATGCAATGCCTATCAAAATACAAATTACTTTTTCATAAACATAGAAAAAAATCCTAAAATTTGTAGGAGGCCAAAAGACACTAAATAACCAAAGCAAATTTGAGTAAGAAGAATGAAACAGAAGGCATTATACTATCTGACTTCAAAACATCATATACAGCAATAGTAATTAAAGCATAAAGGTACTGGCATAGCAATAAGTCAGTAGAACCTAATAGAGAAACCAGAAATAAATTCATATATTTACGCCTAATTTTTGATGAAGCCTTTAACAACGCATATCACAGACAGGACAGTCTCTTTAATAAATTGTGCTAGAAAACTGGATATCCATTTACAGAAAAATGAAGCTAGACCTCTATCTCTCACCACTTATAAAACTCAACTAAAAATGGATTAAAGGTTTAAATGTAAGACCTGAAATTATGAAAGCACTAGAAAAAAGCACAGGAAAATGTTTCATGATGTTGATCTGGGCAAGGTTTTTTGAAATAAGGCTTCAAAAGCCCAAATAACAATTAAAAAACCAGTAAACAAATAGAATACCTACAAACTAAAGAATCTTCACAGCATAGGAAATGATCAAAAGAGTGAAGAGACAACCCACAAAATGGGAGAAAATATTTGAAAACTCTGCATCTGATGAAGGGTTAGTATCTAGAATGTGTAAGGAACTCAAAGCACCTCAATAGCAAAATAATAATAATAAATAAAAATCACAATGCAATAAAATTATTCAATGAATCCTATTAAAAAATGAGCAAAAGACACCTTCCTGAAGAAGGATTAGACACTTTCAGCCAATAGGAGTATGGAAACTCCTCAACATCACTCATCATTAGGGAAGAAGTTTTTGTTATTGTAATTGACAGAATGTGTACAAAGCACAGTGTAATGATATATAGCGTTCCATTTGCAGCATGTATCCAAAACAAATTTTCTCCAATCAATATATTCAAGTTTCTAATTAAAATAGTCTTATGCTGAGTTTGCAAAATTACCAGAATGATGATAAATTGCCATTTTTTCCACTTTCCATACATTGGTGCTAGCATTCATGGTTATGTTACTAAGAGGATCTGTATTCAGAGAATGGTGATTTGAAAGTAAACAGTGAAACAGACATAGAGTTCAAATTTTATGCACATATCCTTAAAAGTGCTGATAAATAACAAATGAAGGAAAAGTTCTGCTCTTTCTTTGAAAATTAGTAGAACAATTAAGATATTTGAATTACTTTTCTATGTAGGTTAGTCACCTGGGAGGTTCCTCTAGACAAATACTTACATCTGCAGTTGGGAAATGGCATAGAGCAAGGATTCTAAAGCTTTAATGTGCATAAGAAACATATACAGGGCATTTTAAAATATGGATTGCTGTATCCTTTGCCAAACATTTTGATTCAGGAGATCTGTATTGGGATCCATGGCTTTGCATTTCTAACCATTTTCCAAGAGATGTTGAAGATGTTGGTCTGGAGACAATAATTATAGAACTTCTCGTGTCAGGCAAAATAAGTTTGACACATGTTTCTGCTTCTATCATCAGTCCCACAGTTGAAGTTAACTTAAATTTATGAAAAGAAATGAGGAATGAAATGAAGTTATATCTATATCTATTTATCTACCTACCTATACATATAGGTGTGTGTGTGTGTGTGTCTATGTATATGAAGTTTGTACAATTAAGTTTGTGAAATCTTCCTAGAAAAAGTGTTACATACCTCTCTGCTTAATATCACTATGGTCACCTTTGAAGAATTCCCGGGAAGTTGTGCACTGATGCCAGAACCTCGTCCACCATTCGAAGTAATTTTTCTAAGATGACTTCATGAACTTCATTTGTCAGACTTCATAAAACAACAGCTCTGATGGCCATTCCAAAAAAAGAGTTCCAAAATTATATGCATATGTGCATATACACATATACACACACATATATAATTGTTCTATATTCATTTTTGAATAATATTACCCAGAAGCCTTGACCATTCTTAATATGTCATAAACCATTTGAAGACATCAGAGTATAATTAGGTTTTTGATATAATTTCTCTTACACACATATACATATTTAGGACTTCACAGTGGATACAGAAATATTATGGAATGGCGTCATATAATCAGGTTGACATTGAAATTAAATTTATGAAGTGATATGTCTGAGAAGAGTCTAAAAATAAGGCTACCTGGAAAAGAAAGGTGGTGGTATCTACTTCATTATGATATTCATACTTATATCTCTTGAATAAAGATAATTAGCAATATGATTCTATAGCAAAATACAAAACACGTTTAATTGCTTTGACTATATGAAACTAAAAGAAAACCTGTTTATAGCTGTTTAAGTTTTCTAAATACTTGAGTCACAGGAAACATCGATGAATTTCTATAACCTATTAGTAAATTAGTTAACCACATTTACTGTGCCTTTCCTTAGGTGAATATCTGTAAATAAAACTAAAAACCAACCAACAAAAGTTCTTATATAATATGGAAATATTTTTATTATAATTCTAGAATCATTAAATGTGACTTTTGACTAATCATAAAATAAGGCTATCAAATGTCTTATCAACATTTTTTTTTTTTTTGCAGTTTTTGTCTGGGGCTGGGCTTGAACCCACCACCTCCAGCATATGGAGCCGGTGCCCTACTCCTTTGAGCTACAGGCACCGCCCTATCTTATCAACATTTTGATGGATATATTAGACAACATTATTTCTTTTCCCATAAGGCAATAGAACTTCTTTCTTATTTCAAAAGTTAACAGTTCAGTGTAGAGCCTCTTATAATGTTAATTTATCTTTGGGTCCTTACACTAAGCAAAATAAATAAATAAATAAAATAATACAAGGCATATACCCAGAAGACCAAAAATCACATCATAACAAAGATATTTGTACCAGAATGTTTATTGCAGCCCAATTCATAATTGCTAAGTCATGGAAAAAGCCCAAGTGCCAATTGATCCATGAATGGATTAATAAATTGTGGTATATGTACACCATGGACTATTATGCAGGCTTAAAGAAAGATGGAGACTTTACCTCTTTCATGTTTACATGGATGGAGCTGGAACCTATTCTTCTTAGTAAAGTATCTCAAGAATGGAAGAAAAAGTATCCAATGTACTCATCTCTACTAAGAAACTAATTTATGGCTTTCACATGAAAGCTATAACCCAGTTACAACCTAATAATAGGGGAAAGGGGGAAAGGGAGGGGAGGGAGGGTGATTGGTGGGGTTACACCTGTGGTGGATCTTACAAGGGTATATGTGAAACTTAGTAAATGTAGAATATAATTGTCTTACACAATAACTAAGAAAATGCCAGGAAGGCTATGTTAACCAGTGTGATGAAAATGTGTCAAACGGTCTATAAAACCAGTGTATGGTGCCCCATGATCGCATTAATGTACACAGCTATGATTTAATTAAAAAAAAAAAAACAGGCATTTTGCCAGTAGCCTCAATTGAAAAAAAAAGAAGGAAAAAAAAAAAAAAAGAAGTCCCTTCAAGAACCATTCTCTCAGAAGAGCTGTCTGTCCCCAACAACAACAACAACAAAACAAAAAAAAAACAAATAAAAGAAACCATTTTGCAAGCTCACTGAGGATACAGGAATATCGCACAGTATCTATCCCCAACATTTTGGGCACCAGAGACCAGTTACATGGAAGACAATTTTTCCATAGAGGGAGGGATGGGAGAGCAGTGAGAGGGCTGTTGAGACTGATAGTAATTGATTTCTTTGTGCAGTCAAACCTGCCTGCTGATGGAGAAGCACCACCTCAGGCCCTCCTCAGATCGTCAGGCATCAGATTCTCATAAGGTTTACAGCAGCCGTGTGCAGCAGGGCTCATGAGCCTATGAGAATCTCACAGGAGGCAGAGATTAGGTGGTGATGCAGGTGATGGGGGTGGGGGGCGCAGCTGTAAATAGAGTTGAAGTGTCCCTCCCTTAAACGCTGCTCACCTCCAGATATGCGGTGCGGTTGGTGGCTGGGAACTTGCCGTTGTGTGGGACTCAGGAACGCACACTACTGCCCAGAGCTCCAGAAAGCACCAGGGGAGGGCAAGGGTCTTCAATGCAGCTCAGGCTAACATCGTCTACACTAGCAGATGTGGTCCAATAATTCTCCAGGGGAACCAACACTTTCGCCTAATTTGAAGGCTCTGCCAGCCAAAATAGGAGCGGTAATGTTGCCTTGAAATTTCATAATAAATTTAACTTTATAGTAAGTTTAACCCTAATATAAATCGTACTACGTGTATAACATGGATTTTTTTCCTCAGAAATGTACCTTTGCTTTCCTTTTAGACTAATATCAAGCATAATTATTTCTGCTCTGTCTTCTTTCTCTTGACATGAGCCTTTTCAAATATTCCCAATAAAACGTCCTGATAGTCTTAAAAAATAAATAAATAAAATAAAATAAAAGGTGATCTCAGAAACTAATTTAAACATATCAAAGTGATATTTTTATAAATTATAACATATTTTCTCCAAAATATGTAGTTCTTGTTAAAATATTTAATATTTAGACTACATTCTATTTTTCATTTGGATTTTTTTTTTTATTTAAGTAGCGGCCCTATTTTTAGAAAACCACCCATTTTCCACACTTTTGTTTATTATACCTTTTGTAACTTTAAAACTCTTTAATAATTTTATGCATAAGTATAACTTGTTTTGGCAAGCATATGATGCCCCAAATTGAGTCTTTTTTCCCCCTCAATAGTAAGATATCATTTCTTTCAGAATCTGTAAGATCTGATCAAGTTTAAAAAGTAACTTCAGCCATTGAAATAGGCTTAAGGCTTGTTTCAAAATGTTACTCCTGATGCTGTGTGAGCTGCAAAATTGTAAATCCGTTTTGTTTAGTATGTTACCACTTTTACAGATGGCATTCATGTGTGGATGTGGGAGAACATATATGAGCATCAGGTATGTATACCTCCCAGTAGAACTCCAGCCCAAGGGTGCTGAGGTTGTTATTTTTCTCCACTGTCTGAACTTCACTATCAATGAAATTGTCAAATAAGAAGCAATAAAAAGATGAACAAAGTTGTTCAGAGACAGAAAAACTGATCTCACATTCATTATCAACGTACTACTTTTTTTAAAGGCTCTTTTTAAAAACATCTAAGTATGAAAAACTCTTTATTAATGGAATTTGTTTGCAAAAGATGAATGATTGCGTCGAAAAGAAAACTGAATAACATCTCACATGTGTCGTATGAATAATTGCAAGACAATTAAAAACATATTATAATGTTGATTGAATGCAACTTTCAACTAGTTGGCAAATATGGTTAAAAATGCATATCATCGACATTCTGATGCATATCTTTGATAACCTTCTTTCCTTTCTACTTGGGCAATAAGACATCATTCTTACTTCAAAATTTGTAAGTTAAGAGATTTATTTATAAAAGCCAAAGCAGGAATACCCTACATTAAGTGTGTATTTTTAATAAGGCAGATAGGGCTTTATTAAACATTTTTAAGAGAGCTAAAAGTGAAAATTTCCCACTTTTCTACATTTTATAAGTGACAAAATCTGAGACTCACAAATGATAAATAAATGTCTTAAAGCCTTTCATGAATTAGGGAAATCCTGATACCAATACCTGGCTTAGGACTCCCACAGTAATATTTTTTCCCTGTTGTTTAAATGACTAAAAAGTATTTTGTGGACCTCTTCTTTTGGAGTTTCTGGTGACAGGAAGGCCATAAATAATATATTTTAATATAGAGAATTAAATACGAGGTAAAAGTTAAGAGACATTATTTCTCAGTGGACTAAGAGTGATGGCCATGGATCCAGAATATCTTGAGTCATATCCCACCTCTGCCATGTAGCAGCTTTGTAAATTCCTGCAGTTTGTTTCTATGTGCTTCCCTTTCCTTATCTGTTCAGTGGGGATTCTAGAAGTAGTTGCTGCGTTAATTTATGGAAGCATTAAATGACTATATCCATTAGAAGCATGTCCAGCAGTGCCTGGAACAAATGAATATTCACTACATATTATTCTTTATTATTATTTAACAATGGGCTAAACCTGAAACCATTATTCTCATTTCATAAATAAGAGAGATGAAGGTTTAAGGTTAAACGATTTACCAAAGGTCACACAACTAATAATTTCTAAAGTGGTAATTTGAACTATAAAATATCTGAGGGCAAAGATAAATCTATATTATCTGACCCATCACATACAAGATTGGCATTCCCTCCAATCCACCTCAGGCTCTATGGATCCAACCAGGTATCCTAAGTTCTAGCTCACAAGTTATTCAAATTTACCCAACTGATATTCCAGACTGAGTGTAGATGTGGAGGTTCAAGGTCAGAAGCCATGCAAAAATGTGGATGTACATTTCTCAAATCGTACTGCTTTTGTTTCCTATTATTTAAATCCATTTAGTTATCTTTCCATGGCCTAGATAAACATTAGTGTAAAATGAAGTTGATAATCTAGTATACATAATATATAGAAGATTATGCAAAAGCATGTGAGAATTAATAACCCATTACAGATTCATAACCACAAAACCAGGGTAACTGGTTCAAAGATCCAGTTTTCTTAAATAAAAATGTCCACATGGGTATATAATATGAGAGAAAAGTATTAACTATAATAATGTACAGCCAAATAAATATATAACTATATCTTACACAATGAATATTACCTAATTTATTTTTTAAAAACTGTAAGAATGGGTAGCAAAGATGTTTCTATGGAGGTAAATTTATTGGCTAAAGTATCTGTATAATCTAGAATACTTTCATTGAAACCTTACCGGTAGTGGCAATAATTTGTACCTACTTACCTACCAAGAATAAAATGGATTAAGCAATTCTTGGTAATAGTTTTTAATAGTGGAAATAAAGGAATTATAGGAAAATGTATCAATATGCATGTCACAATAACATAATATTAAATTTAAAAAGTAGTAATTTGATACCACTCAATTAAAGCTTAAAATACTGAAATAGTGCATATTTTTATGCCTGAATAACAAATAGCAAATGTAAGGATATGCTTGAGAATAATATTTAAGAAACAACAACATAGATTACCTTTTGGGGAAAGAAGTGAAATAGGATAGGGGTAGAATATGTTGGAATGTAAACTGTATTTGTGATGTTGTACTCTTTAATGTAAACTAATATGAAACAACTATGGCAAATGTTAATATTAATTATATCTAAATATTTCATAAATGTGTATTGTCTGATTTCTGTATTTATTCCATAGGCTTGTGACACTACAAATAACGTAAATTTAAAAATGTTACTTATGACCTAGGCAATAGATATCTTTATTCAAGTACTTCAATAAATATGTTAGATGTTATTTTCCTTTAGTGTTTTTTTAAAACTTGCCCTGATAAACTTTCCTCATAAACTTTTTCTGATTTTCCATCTCTGAAAAAGGTAAAAGGAATTTTGAATTAATCCCCTGAAGAAATGTATTTTCTTCAGTAGCCAGACTTTCTTTCAGTTTGAATTCCCCAGACAATTTCCCTTGCACTTGATTTTGTATTTCCTGTGTGTACGAGCCATTTTTGTAGCGCCAGTATTCATCACGCTGATCCCTGACCATGTTGCAGCACAGTTTTTTAAAGCAGTTTGTGTTGGCATGCAGGCAAACAACAGAAAAGAATTCCCATGGGCTCTTCTCTCTATTCCCTTACAGCACAAGAAAATAAAAATTTCCCACTTTTTAATACATACTTTTATTATAACCATGTGGAAGAGGGACTAGATTGTTTCCTTAACTCTAAAGGGCAGAATTGGGACCAATGGATATAACTTCCAGCAAAACATTTTTTTGTACATTATGAGAAAGAACATTTTGTAATTATATGACTGATGATTGCAACTGGTTTTCATTTGAAAGACTGAAATTTCTTTTATTAAGAAAGAGATGGAATGACAGCTCCTTCTCTCCCTCTGCCTCTTGCCTCCATGTACACAATCACCCAGACACATTCTTGGATATTGCAGAAGTCATTCCTGCATTGTATTAGAGACTAGGCACAGTGATTTCCAAAACATCTCTAAATAAGAAATCTATTTTACAAAGACATATGTTGGATACCAGTTCAAAAGTTAATTTCTAGAAATATAAGGAAACATACTATTAGGGACTTTGCTGTATACTATTTTGATTTAATTATAAAATATTATTCTCATTTTATATTTCTACATGACTTATTTTTCATTTGTGTAGCTTTGACAATCAATGTTGTTATCACATCTATATGTAAGAAAAGGAATGATTTCTTTTAAATAAAATGGCACTGTATTATTTAAATTAATTAATCCTCTGAATAAAAGCATACCTCAGAGATACAGCACGTTCAATTCAAGACCACCTCAATATTGTAATAAAGGGAGGTAGATGCATACTAAGTTTCATGATGGGTATAAAAATAATGTTTATAGTCTACCTATAGTTTGTTAAGTAGGCAATAGCATTATGTCTAAAAAAAGTACATCTTAATGTAAACATTTTATTGCTAAACAATTAAAATGTTAATGATAATCTGCACTTTCTGCAAGACACCACCATTTTGCTGATGGAGACTCTTTCCTTAGTGTTGATGGCCACTGACTAATCAAAGGGGTGGTTGCTGAAGCTGGGGTTGTTGTGGCAATGTCTTAAAAGAAGACAATAGTGAAGTGTGCCACATTAATTGACTCTTCCTTTCACAAAAATTTCTTCGTAATATGTGATGTTCTCTGACAGCATTTTACTCCAGTAGAACTTCTTTCAAAATTGAAGTCAAACCTCTCAAATTCTGCCACTTTTAAATTACTTTAACAACTTTTCCTCTGCATTTACAACTTGGGTAAACTTTTGGCACCATAAGCCTAGGGCTTTTGGCTTCTCTTGACTTTCAGCTGCCTTCTGCATTAAGCTTCATCATTTCTAGCTTTTGATGTAAAGTGGGAGATGTGTGACTCTTCCTATTACTTGGGCTGTTACAGGACATTGTAGTGTTAACTGATTTCAGTATTGTTATGCTTAATAGAATAGGCGTATGGAATTGATATGATATTATAAACCCTTCGTTGTCATTTTAACAATATTCAAAAGTATATTCACCAGAAGCAGATTCTATCTCAGGACACCACTGTTTTTGCTCATCTATAAGAACAATGGAGTTGCATTCATGACAAGCGACTCCTCGCCCATTCAAGTTTTATAATAATATTGTAGCAATTCAGTCACATCTTTGGATTCCACTTCTAATTCTAGTTTGGTTTAGTTTGGTTTCCAATATAACTGCAGTTACTTCTGCCACTGAAGTTTTAATCACCCCAAGTCATCCATGAGAGGTCACATCAACCTCTTCCAAACTCCTATTAATGTTAATACTTTGACCCTTTTCCATGAATCATGAATATCCTTGATGACATCTAGAATGGTGAATCATTTTCAAAAGGTTTTTAGTTTACTTTGGGCAGCTCCATCACAGGAATCCACTGTCTGTGAACGCTATAACTTACAAAATGTTTTTCTTAAATAACAAGACTTGAAAATTAAAACTACTCCTTTACCCATGGGCTGCAGACAGGATGTTGTGTTAGGTATAAAAACAACATCATTCTCCTTCTACAGCTTCCATAGAGCTCTTGGGTGACCAGGTGCATTGTCAATGAATAGTAATATTTTGAAAGGAATCCTTTTTCTGAGTCGTATTTTTCAACAGTTGTAAACCAAGCTATGAACAGATTTGCTGTCATCCATGCTTTGTTGTTCCACTTACAGAGCCCAGCCACAGTAGATTTAGCATAATTCTTAAGGACCTTAGGATTTGAGGAAGAGCTTCAACTGGCATTGGCTTTAACTTAAACTCAGCAGCTACATTAGAGAGTCAGCCTGTCCTTTGAGCTTTGAAACAAGGCATTGATGTCTCTTCTCCAGCTGTAAAGCCCTAGATGACATCTTCTTTAAATATAAAACGTGGCATCTGTCCATGTTTTCTTCACATGAAGAGTCATTTGTCTAATGTAGTCACTTTCTTCAATGATCTTCAAATCTGCTGGATACTTGGCTGCAGCTTCTTTCTCTGCCCTTTCCCCTTCAACTGGCACTTTTATGTTATGTTAATGGTTTCTTTCCTTAAACTTCATGAACAAACTTTTCCTAGCTTCAAACTTTTATTTTGCAGTTTCCTTACCTTTCTCAGACTTCATAAAATTAAAGGGTGTTAAAGCTTTGTTCTGGGTTAGGCTTTGGCATAAGGGAATATAATGACTGATTCAATCTTCTATCCAGACTACTAACAGTTTCTTCATGACAGCAACAAGGCTGTTTTGCTTTCTTATTATTTATTTAAGAACACATAATTTATTTGTTCATGGAGTAGCACTTTTAAATTACTTTAACAACTTTTCCTCTGCATTTACAACTTGGGTAAACTTTTGGCACCATAGGCCTAGGGCTTTTGGCTTCTCTTGACTTTCAGCTGCCTTCTGCATTAAGCTTCATCATTTCTAGCTTTTGATGTAAAGTGGGAGATGTGTGACTCTTCCTATTACTTGGACTGTTACAGGACATTGTAGTGTTAACTGATTTCAATATTGTTATGCTTAATAGAATAGGCGTATGGAATAGGTCTGTAGCAAAAGGAGAAGTGGGGGGGATTGTCAGCCAGAAGAGCAGTCAGAATATATACAATGTTTTTTATTGTTCATTGTCTTTTGTGGCCACCGTTCATTGTGCCCTAAAACAATTATAATATTAATATCAAAGAACACTGATGAAAGATCACCATCACAGATATAATAATAATTCAACAATAAATATTGCTAGAATCACTAAAACACAATACAGAGACATAAAGTAAGCACATGCTGTAGGAAAAATGGTCTAGGGTTGTCATGAATATTCAAATTGTAAAATAAAAAAGCAATATCTGCAAAGCACAATAAAGTTAAGCACAATGATGCTTGCCTGCTTTAATCACGATTACCTGATCCTAAATCAGTTTGCTATTAACTGCATGGAAGAAAGACTGCCTAATGTTATTATTTTTTTTTCACTCCCAAGTCATTGGGAAATACACCATTTATTCTCAGAGAGCCTTTATGCCTTCCTTAGAATATGTTGGTTTCTAGTCTTGAACAATATTTCATGTGGTATTTTTATTTATAAGGTTTTCAAAGGAATCAATAAGTGAATAAATACATAAATAGGCAACAAGCCAAATGTTCAGAGCCTAGAGGCAAAAGAATGGCTTCAAATTCCAGACAAGAGATTAGGTAGAACTTGAACAACTTATTTAATTTCTGTAATTCTCAGTATCCTTAACTAAACATAAGTAGTCCTTACACATACCACATAGAAACACTGAGTGCATCAATTATTATTAATGGATGGATGGATACTCTGTAGGTTAGGTTATAAAATTTAGGGAGCAATTTTCCTCATCTTTCCTACCTATTCTTGTAGGCTCATCAAACCACATG
The DNA here is from genome assembly GCF_027406575.1 of Nycticebus coucang. Classification (NCBI taxonomy): domain Eukaryota; kingdom Metazoa; phylum Chordata; class Mammalia; order Primates; family Lorisidae; genus Nycticebus; species Nycticebus coucang. The sequence continues at coordinate 82,005,486 of NC_069786.1, forward strand.
CATCACAAGTACAGGTTTATAGGAAAAGTTAATAGATCGAGTATACATAACACAAGGGGCAAAGTAGAGGCAGCAATCACACACTCAATCTCATTTATATTCCAGGGCTCTAAAATGGAATATCTTTCTGCATGTATATCCTGTTTCTGGACAGATTATCGATAGTAATGTATTCACTATAGTAGTGTCTCACTGAGAATATGGAATGTAAGGAGAAGCATGAAGTTGAGTTGGGATTAAAAGTACCACCTGATTGAAGCAGGCTGTTTAATAGATGATGCAATTATGGTTTAATTTGGATATAATGTTTGCTCTCTCTTATATCTCACTTACATCTATTCCACACATGTCCTTCATTATTTCCTATTTGTTTTATGTATCTTCAAGGTTGCTTATTAAGAGCAGGGGAATAGGCAAGAGAAATACTTTTATCTGTTTATTTTTATTGCTTTTGTCTCATATAAAACACAACCTAATTAAATTTTCAAAGAAACACTCTCCTTGTAATATGAAAAATTTTTACAACTTTCTTTTGACAATACATCAAGACATATTCCTAAAGAATTTCAAATTACTTATGATACATACTACTTCTGAGTCTGTTTAATATTAATTAGTAATATTCCCTGTATATGGATCTAATATATAATAAGTCAAAAAGAGTACGCTAGCATTATTACAATAGAAGTGTCTTCTGTAGAAATTATTATGCCATATGTTTAATTTCACTATTTACATCAATATTAAGATTTACCTTTGGGTTTGATCTGTGGGGGAGTGAGTCCCACACACATTGAGATCCCATAAGCAAGTCATTTAGTTATATACAAAGTATGACATTGCAGCTATCTAATGCCTTTGGAATTAACCAAGGAGCCATCCTAGCCTACTTCACCCAAATCTCATGAACTTCTCTGGCTTATCCAAGCTGCTGGGGGTCCTATCCCAGGGGCAGGGTCTATTTATACCTGTGGATTTGGTTGTAACTGACTGAAGAAATATACACATAGAAACCACAAGAAAGAAAGAGACACGACACACAGAACAGAATTTTCAAAGCGGGGAACACAGGGGCCCAATGCCTTTTTGTGGGTTCGGGCAAGAGGCTCCAAGTGTCAGTTCCACTCTGCTTTCATTAAAGGCTATTTGCTCATTAGCCCAAAGGGTAAGCTGAGGAAAGGGACAAAGATGGCAGCAGCAGTTTCTCTGAGCAAGCATATTAGCTCCTATTGTTTCTATAATCATTAACCTAAGGATATGAGCAGCCTTGAAAAATCTGGAACCTGAGCCCTGTGTGGAGGCAGCCTCCTGTCTGTGGTCACGCACACAGATTCTTTGGGGGGTGTTAATCCAGCCAGTTCACTGTGGAGTAAAATGCCCCTGGTGTCAATCTCCTTTGAATAATTGGTGGGAGACAGGAATTTTCCTCTCATTACCACAGAGGGTCTTCCTCTGCAATAAAGGATCTAAGCTCTTCTACCCATATTTCAGGGCTCGAGCTGTTCCCTTGATCTCTGTCCCAGCCAAATACAAATCTCCACAATGGGTGTTTGCTTTGACTGTTAACTGGGGAGGAGACAGCCTAGTTAATGTTTCTTGCTAGGCCTTGTGCACAGCATCCTCTGTGGCCATTATTTCGTCAGAGTGTTCACAGACCCAGCAGGGATGTTTGTAAGCTGTATCCCCAATAGGCCAGAGTTCTAGGAAAAGCAGGAAACTTGCTGAGATAAGAAATTTAGGGTTGGAACCCGTAGATAAGTAAGTAGGGCACCAGCCACATACACTGAGGCTGGCTGGGTTTAGAATTCTGGGCCTGCTAAACAACAATGACAACTACAACCAAAACATAGCTGGGTGTTGTGGTGGGTGCCTATAGTCCCAGGGAGGCTTGGGAGGCTGAGGCAAGAGAATTGCTTAAGCCCAAGAGTTTGAGGTTGCTGTGAGCTGTGACACCATAGCACTCTACCAAGGGAGACTTAGTGAGACTGTCTCAAAAAAAAAAAAAAAAAAGAAAAAGAAATTTAGCAGTGGCTGGTTTAAAGGCAAAGTAGCTGACTTTCCTTTGTTTCACCTCACTTAGCTTACATTTTTATTTTCTCTTTTTTCTGAGGGTGTTTTCCCTTGCCAAGAATGGGGTCTTTGATACCCATTCTGCCTACACAAGCCTTGTCTGTATATTCCTCATTTAACACAGAATTTAACAATGGCTCTATAGGTTCCCAGCTTTTGTCATTTATTATTCAGCTCTAAAAGTTACTATTTATACCTTTATATAAATACTCCTTTAAGAGCTTCCTTAAAAAAAAAAAAAAAAAAAAAAGCCTAACTAGGAGCCTTTACTATTAGGTTTTGCATTTGAAATGTCTTATTTTCTTAAATACTAAGTTTGACTGTTGATATCTGTGATATTTTACTGTGATCCTTCCTTTTCTTTTTATTGTGAAGGTACATCCTTATTCTTTCAAATGCATGTTGCAGCTTGGATTATCTTGTAATTTTTCAGAGCATTTTTTGTGAAACCATAGATAAATCAAAAATTTGTGGGTTTTTTTTTTTGTTCGTTTTTTTGAGTATAAGTTCCATCACAGTACCAATGCAGTCCAGACAGCTCAAAATATCAACAAAGTGCTTGGCAAGGATGTGGCTAATAAATGCACAGTATGTCAATGGTTTGAGAAGTTCCATTCTGGTGATGTTAATTTTGAAACTTGTGGGCAACTTGGAAACCAAGAAGGATAATGATGATCTGACTTGATAAAGATGAAGTGCCAAAAGTAAACATTCATAAAAAGAAAGCTAATGTCTACTTGGTGGTCCAATGCTGGTATTACCCACTACAGCTTTATCAACCCTAGTTAATCGACTACAGTGAATGTCTACTGCATCCAATTGGATGATATGATGAGGATGCTTGGAATTAAGTAGCCAGGATTCGTCAACAAAGGCAAGCCAATCCTCTTGCAAGACAATGCTGTCCACAAACAATGATGTTCAAACTACTGAAGTGTACTTGGAAACTCTACGTCATCCATTGTATTACCAGACTGTGCACCAACTGACTGCTATTTCTTCCAGGCTTTGAACGACTTCTTGTAAGGAAAAATATTAAATTTTCAACAAACTGTTAATTTCATCAGCATTCAGTCTTTAGGCTTCTTTACTGCCTAAAGCACAGTTAAGATAGCAAAATGGTGTCAATAGTTTAGCACATACTTTGATTAATTGCCCTGCTTTTTGTTTGAGATATTAAAAACTAAACTTTTGATTTGAAATCCAACATTTTGTATTTAATGACCTTAATAATATGACTTTCCACAAGCATCTCAAAAAGCTTAATTTACCACTGTATTTTTCAGGGCTGCAAATTCTTATATGTCTTAACACCTTACTTCTCTGGCTAACCCTTGACACCTTAGGTCTCCATCTTTGCTATACCCTTCAGAGTTTTTTGAAATTAAGTAAAGTTTAAACTCCCTGGGGTTTGAGACATTGGTCTGTTCCACAGGTTCTTTCTTCAATAAAGACCTTATTGGTCTTTGGATCTGTCCTTCCTCTTAACTTTATGTTATTTCTCCTTCTATCTCTTTGCCTTATATGCTCATTTTTACCTCATGTATTGTGAAATATTGATAATATTACTACATACTTTTGTCATGAAATAACTGTGTATACAGTCATGGTATGAAAATATAAATTATTGGCTGTCCAGTGTTTGTTTACTTGCATGGCTGCATAGAAATAATATAGTTGAAGTAATACATGGTGTTAGCTAAAATAGTCTCTTAATATACTATATTGATATGTCAATGCATCTTTTTTTAATTTAATTTTAATTAAATCATAACCGTATACATTTGTGGGATACAATGTAATGATTTGATATACAATGTGGAATGCTTAAATCAACCTGATTAGCATAATCATTACCTCACTTATATTTTGTAGTAAGACATTTATAATGTATTCTTAGTTGTTTTGAAATGTACCCTTGCATTGTGCACATCAGGTGAGATCCTACTAAATACCATCCCTCCACTCGCCCTTCGTCCTTCCTTCCCCTATTCGTCCTCTTCTCTCCTTCTGTCTGGACTATATTTGTGCTTTATGATTCAGATGAATGTGTAAATGATTATATATTGGTTTCATCACAGTATTGACTATATTGGATACTTTTTCACCCATTCTTGAGATACTTTACTAAGTAGAATATGTTCCAGCTCCATCCAGGTAAACACAAAACATGTAAAGTCTCTTTTTTATGGCTGCATAGTATTCCAAGGTATACATATACCACAATTTGTTAATCCATTCATGGGTTGATGGGCATTTGGGCTGTTTCTATAACTTGACAATTATGAACTGGGCTTCAATAAACATTCTGATGCAAATGTCTTTTTTGTAAAATTATTTTTGTTCATCTGGGTAGACACCTAGTAATGGAATTTCAGGACCAAAAGGTAGGTCAACTTTTAATTCCTTAAGAATTCTCCATACTTCTTTCCAAAAAAGGCTGTATTAGTTTGCAATCCCACCAGCAGTGAGAAGTGATCCCTGGTCTCCATATCCATGCCAACATCTGAAATTTTGGGATTTTGAAATAAGGGCTAATCTTACTGGATTAGATGATATTTCAAAGTGGTTTTGATTTCCATTGCTCTGACGATTAAAGATGATGAGCTTTTTTTCATGTGTTTGTTGGCCATTTGTCATCTTCAGAGAAGTTTCTGTTAAGTCTCTTGCCCACAAAGAAATGAGGTTGTTTATTCTTTTCTTGATTAAATTGAATTCTCTGTAGATTCTGGTTATCAGACCTCTCTGGGAATCATAACCAGCAAAATCTTCTCCCACTCTTAAGGCTGCCTGTTTGCTTTGCTTGCGGTGCCCTTAGCTGTGCAGAAGCTTTTTAGCTTGATCAGATACCTATAACATATTTTTGATTATTCCTTCAATTGTCAAGGGGGACTTCCTCATAAAATATTTTCCCAGGCCAATAACTTCAAGCATTTTTCCTGCACTCTCTTCTAGTATTTTTATAGTTTCATATCTTAAATTTAAATCTTTTATCCAGTAAGAATTAATTTTTGTTAGTGGTGAAAGGTGAGGGTCCAGTTTCAGTGTTCCATAGGTCACTAGCCAGTTCTCCCAGCACCATTTGTTAAATAGGGAATCTTTTCCCCAGTGTAATGTATGCTTAGTTAGGATTATCAAAGATCATACGATGATATGTGGCTGGGTTCATCTGTAGATTCTCTATTCTGTTCCATATATCTACATCTCTATTTGTGTGCCAGTACCACTATAGATTTGTACTATAACCTGAAGTCTTGTAATGTGATGCCTCCTGATTTGTTTTTATTTCTAAGCGATGTATTGGCTAGTCAATGTTTTTTTCTGATGTCATATAAAAGTAAATACTATTTAAAAGCATGACATTGGTGCTTTGATAAGGATTGCATTAAATCTGTATATGCTTCAGGTAGTATGCACATTTTAACAATGTTGATTTTTTCCAGCAATGAGCATGGTATGTTTTTCCATTTTTTAACATCTTAAGCTATTTCTTTTCTCAGGGTTTCATAATTCTCTTTATAGAGCTCTTGCATGTCCTTTCTTAGATAAATTCTCAGATATTTCATCTTCTTTGGCACTACTGTAAAGGGAATAGAGTCTGTGACTATATTTTCAGCTCAACTATTGTTGGTACCCTGTTTCCCCGAAAATAAGACATCCTCCAAAAATAAGACCTACTTACAGGAAAGATAAGACGTCCCCTGAAAATAAGACCTAGAGCATCTTTGGGAGCACACCTTAAAATAAGACACTGTCTTATTTTGGGGGGAAACAGGGTATATATAAAAGCTACTAATTTGTAAATATTGATTTTATATCCTGAGACACTTCTATATTCTTCACGACTTCTACAAGTTTTGTAGTTGAGTCCCTCAGGTTTTCCAAGTATAAGGTCATATCCTCCATGAAGAGTGAGAGTTTGTTCTCCTCTGACCCCATTTGAATATCCTTGATCACCTTCTCTTGCCTAATTGTGATGGTTAGGACTTCCATTACTATGTTGAATAGCAGTGGTGACAATGGGCATCCTTGTCTAATTCCAGATCTGAGTGGAAATGTTTTTAATTTTATTTCATTCAATATGATATTGGCTTTGGGTTTATTGTAGATAGCCTCTATCAGTTTCAGAAATGTCCCATGTGAGCCTATTTTCTTAAGTGTTGTAACATGAAAGGATGCTGGATATTATTAAAAGTTTTTTCTGCATCAACTGATAGAATCATATGGTGTTTGTTTTTATGTGGTGTATTATATTTATAGATTTACATATATTGAACCAACCTTGTAACCCTGGAATAAAACCAACTTGATCATGCTGCATCATTTTTTTGATGTGTCATTTTATTAGGTTTGCTAGGATCTTATTGAATATTTTTGCATTGGTATTCATAAATTATATTGGTCTACAGCTTTATTTCTTTGTAGGGGCCTTTCCTGGTTTGAAGATCAAGGTGGTATTTGCTTCATTGAATGTGTTGCAGGAGGATTCCTTCTTATTCTATGTTTTGGAAAAGGTTATGTAACATAGGCACTAGTTCCTCTTTAAAGGTTTGGTAGAATTCTGATGAAATCCATCTGTTCCTGGATTTTTCTTTTTGGGAGACTTTGTATAGTTGATGCTATTTCAGTGCTTGATATAGGTCTATTCAAAATTTCTAATTCTTTCTGGTTGAGTGTAGGAACGTGTGTTCTTCCAGGTATTGGTCCATTTCCTCCAGTTTTTATATTTCTGAGAATAGAGATTTTTTTAGCAATCATTGAGAATTTTTTGAATTTCTATTGTATCTCTTGTTATTTCTCATTTATTGATTTTGGTTGACATTATTAATGGTTTTACTTTTCTGCTTCTGGTTAGGCTAGCCAAGGGTTTATCAATTTTATTCTATTTTTTTTTTTTTTTGTAGAGACAGTCTCACTGTACCGCCCTCGGGTAGAGTGCCATGGTGTCACATGGCTCACAGCAACCTCTAACTCTTGGGATTACACGATTCTCTTGCTTCAGTCTCCCGAGCAGCTGGGACTACAGGCGCCCGCCTCAACGCCCAGCTATTTTTTTATTGCAGTTTGGCCGGGGCTGAGTTTGAACCCGCCACCCTCGGCATATGGGGCCGGTGCCCTACTCACTGAGCCACAGGCGCTGCCCAATTTTATTCTATTTTTAAAAAACTAACTTTTTGGTTGATTGATCTTCTGAATAATTCTTTTGTTTTCAATTTCATTTGATTCTGCTATAATTTTGGTTGTTTCATTTCTTCTGCTGGGTTTTGCGTTGGATTGTTCTTCCTTTTCCAGTTGTTTGAAATGACCCATTTATTTGTTGACTTTCTTTCTTTTTGTTTTCTTGATGAAGGTTTTATTTATTTATTTATTTATTTATTTTTATTAAATCGTAGCTGTGTACATTAGTATGATCATGGGGCACCATACACTTGGTTCATAGATTGTTTGACACATTTTCATCACACTAGTTAACATAGCTTTTGTAGCATTTTCTTAGTTATTTTGCTAAGACCTTTACATTCCACATTTACTAGGATTCACATATACCCTTGTAAGATGCACCCCAGGTTTAATCCCATTAATCCCCCTCCCTCCGCTTACCTCCTCCCTCCCTCCCCTCCCTTTCCCCCTTCTCCCTGAGGGGTAATTTAAAATCACAGACTCTGTTGTAGAGATTCTTCCCCGCTCAGCCGTGCTGGCCAGCAGGCCCCTCCCCTACGGAGGTCAGCAGCTCGTAAATGCTGAGTGATGAAGGTTTTTAATGCTATAAATTTCCTGTTTAGGACTGCCTTAGCAGTGTCCCACAGGTTTTGATAATTTGTGTCTTCATTATCATTTTGTTCAAAAAATTTGATGATTTCCTTTTTAATCTCATCTTTGTACCAGGTATCATTTAGCCTAAGGTTATTTAGTTTCCATGATTTTATTTGAGTATGAAGATTTCCATTGCTGTTGAGTTCAATTTTTATTCCAGGGTGGCTTGAGAAGATACAGGAATAATATCTATTCCTTTAAATTTGTTGATGTTAGACTTGTGTTCCAAGATATGATCAATTTTGGATGATCATGGGCTGATGAGAAGAATATGTATTCAGTTTTATTAGGATGAAATGTTCTGTAGATGTCTGTTAAGTCCATTTGTTCTAGGGTCAAGTTTATGTCTTGTTTTACATCTATTACTTCTTTAGTTTTCTTCTTGGAGAATCTGTACAAAACTGACAAAAGAGTGTTAAAATCTCCAACTATTATAGTGCAGGAAGATATCAAATTTTTCACAACTGTTAGGGTTTGCTTTATAAATTGGGGAGGATTCAGGTAGGGTGCATAAATGTTAATTATTGAAATCTCTTCTTGTAGAGTGTTTCCCTTGCAAATATGTATTGTCCATCCTTGTCTTATCTTTGTTTGTTAATCCTATTGTATCTGCAAATAAAATTGCAACCTTTGCTTTTTTCTGATTTCCATTTGCCTATATTATAGATGTCCATTTCCTCAACCTGAATCTTTTATTATCCTTTAAGGTAAGATGCCTCTCTTGCAATGGGAATTGCCAAACACTGGAGGCTCTGTAAGGGGAAGAACTACAGACCACTAGGCAAGGGAGGAAAGGCAGAATGGGAGTTCAGAATTGTGGGGAAAATATTTGTTCAATTTTATGCCAGGCAGGATGATGCCTAAGTTCACAAGTGGGACCCCCCTAAAGAAGGAGGCCCTGTGTTTAGTGGCTCTTTCCCATGGTATAAAATGGGAGGTCTATTGTTCTCTGCTCACTTGTAAAGAGCCCACAGTTAGCCTCCTGCTTGGGGGAGGGGTCTCTTGTTTTCTTGGTGATGGGCTTTGTACCTGGAATTTATTTTCTTGGATTCTCTTTCTTGGAGTCACAGCTTGCCTTAGCAGAAATAATGTGTACTTGTCTATCTTTTTTCTTAGCTTAACTCCCCACCTTTGGTTTCACTGAATCCACCTCTATCCAGTGTCTCTTCATCTGGACAGGAGCCTCTGGCAAAAGCTGCCTCTGTTCAGCCATCTTTCTTCCTTCATTGTCAGTACATCTTAAAAGCAAACATTATTACTTGCCACTTTACCACCTACAGGATGAAATATGGTCAAAGCACTACTCCCTTTTTTTTTTTTTTTTTTTTTAAGACTCCATTAACCCCTAACTCCTTTGGGCCACTAGGACTTTTTTATTTTTTTTTTTTTCATTTAGTTACTATTGTAACAATGTTCTAAAAACGAATATAGTGATTTGTAATATTGCCCCATCAAAAGTTTACAAACAGTATGGTGGCACTTGTGGCTCAAAGGAGCAGGGTGCCAGCCCCATATGCCAGAGGTGGCGGTTTCAAACCCAGCGCTGGCTAAAAACTGCAAAAAAAAAAAAAAGTTTACAAATAGTAAATTATTTTCTACTGCTTTCCCCTTGAAATATTGCATAAATATTTCCATAGCATATATAGTGAATTTTGGTCAAAATGTTTCTGCTTTTTTTTTTTTTTAATAAATCATAGCTGTGTACATTGATATGATCATGGGGCATCATTCACTAGATCACAGACCATTTACCAAGTTTCAGCTTTTTTGAATTGAAAATATATAAGCAGACCTTAGACACAATTTGTGCTTTGAAATATTACTCTATCTTATTATGTATAAATGCAGAAAGACAAGGAATACATGAAACAAAAAAATATTAAGGCCTTCAATACTCACTTTAATTATAAAAGAAAAAAAAAAGTCTAGGTACAGTGTCTTACATAATCCTAGCACTTTGGGAAGCCAAGAGTTTGAGACCAGCATGAGTAAGAGGCAAGATCTCATCTCTACAAAATATCAAAAATACTAGCCCACTGTGGTAGTGTGTGCCTGTAGTTCCAGTTACTTGGGAGGCAGAGGCAGAAGGGTAGCTTAAGCCCAGGAATTGGAAGTTACAGTGAGCAATGACCACGCCATAGTACTGTTGTCTAGGCAACAGAGAGAGACTCTGCCTCCAAAAGAAAAATATAAAAGAAAGCTAGCTTTTTTGATCATTGTGACTTTTTAATTAATATTACATTTGATATATTTTATAATATACTGATTTTTTTACTTCAAAATATTGTGGGGTTACAAATATTTTGGTTACATGGAATGCTTTGGTAATGCTTGAGTAGGGCTGTAAGTGTGCCCTCAGATAGTGCTCATTGCACTCATTAAGTAGATTTTTCACCCATCACCTTCTCTTTTCCACCAATTGATTTCCACTGAATTTTACTTGCCTCTGTCCATACTGTGCTTATCAGCTAGTCCAGTTAAATAGTACATGTGGTGTATGTTTTCTTCACTTAGAATAATGGTCTCCAATTTCATGAAAATCGTTTAGAAAAGCATTAATTCATCCATTTTCATGGCCGAGTAGTATACCATGGTATACATAGACCCCATTTTGTTAATACACTGATGAATTGATGGGGACTTGGATTGATTCAAACCTTTTCACCTGTGAATTGGGCTGCAATAAACAATTGAGTACAAGTGTCTTTTTGATAAGATGATTTCTTTTCCTTTGGGTGGTGGGACTGCTAGATCAAATGGTAGATCTATTTTTGGTTCTTTGAGTATCTTTTAGTTTTTTATAGTCTCACCAACAGTGTATAAGGACTCTGGTATCTTTTGTTTTTCAACTTTTTAAGACAAGTCATTTTAACAGGGGTAAGGTTATATCTCATTGTGGTTTTAATTTGCATTTCTCTGATGATTAATGACATTGATCTTTTGTCCTTAGGTTTACTGGTCATTTGTCTATCTTATTTTGAAAAGCTTCTATTCAAGTCTTCATGTCTTATGCCCAGTTTTAAATGGGGTTGTACATTTTTTCTTGATAATTTATGTGAGTTATTTGTATATTCTGGTTATTAACCCCTTATCAGATAGACTGTGACTATTTCTCCCATTCCATATGTTGTCTATTTGCTCTATTGACTATTTCCTTATCTACACAGAGCTTCTTTTTTTTTTTTTTTTTTTTGCAGTTTCTGGCTGGGGCTGGGTTTGAACCCGCTACTTCCGCTATATGGGACTGGCACCCTACCCCTTTGAGCCACAGGCATCGCACTACACTGAGCTTTTTAAATTTAATAAAGTTCTGATTATTTTTGTTGTTGCCATAATTGTCATTGGTATCTTAGTTATAAATTCTTTGCCTATGCCAATAGCTAAAAGAGTTTTTCCTAAATTTTCTTCTAGAAATCTGTTAGCTTCATGCCTTACATTTAAGTCTTTTATCCATAAAATGGACAACATACACTGACAAAAAGAATCCCTACTCAATAAATGGTGCTGGGACAATTGAACAAACACATGCAGAAGAATGAAGCACGAGCCATCTCTCTTGCAATTCACAAATATTAATTCATGATGAATAATATATTAAGTGATGTTTTCAGAGTGGTTAGGATAGTGAAGAATCAACTTACTAATGTGTAGTATTCGATTGATATGAATTACATGTGCATGTTTTGGTGAAAAATGGTTCTTTTAAAACTATTCATGATTTTAGAAAATGGAATGTAAAGGCTTATGATGATAGTATGATGATAATTTGAGGCATAATAATGTCCGAGTGATTTTTTTCAGACATTGGATTAATCATGTACTGTTTCACAGTAATGAAAATTAACTGATACACAGAGTACAAAAACTTTTAAAACTTTAAAGTAAATATTATAGTGGAGAACAATTGACTAGCAATTTTAACTTTGATTTTGAAAATAGCTTAACAGAAATTTTATTGACCATTTTAAAAATATCAACTTATTGAAAAATAATTTATAGTCATTGTTGAGCTAAAAATTGTTATTATAGAAATGTGAATTTGGAAAAGAGATTGATGATAATATGGTCTAAACTAACACTAATTCAATCTGCCTGAGATTCACACTAATTGTTTGTCACCCTATTTTTCCAATTGAAAAAAAAAAATCAGGTTTAATAGTAAACAAACTAGTGGAATAGAAAAGCTATAAAAGAAAAAAAATACTATTCAGTGGTAACTATTTTAAGATGTCTTTCCTATCCCCTTTTTTTGACCATTCACACATTTTTCTGTCAAATTATTTTACATTAAACATATTGCTGTATAATTTATAAATTTATAATTTATATTACGCAAATTTGATGCTAACAGCTGTATATTATTCAGCAGTTACTTCACATCAATTCTTTAGTACTTACATTATTTTTTATATTTGTATTTTCAGTAATATCCCAATGAAAATTCTTTAAGACACCTTTGTGCACCTTAAACATAAATATCTTGATTAGGAAACAACCATGAAAAGCTTCCACAGGCTTCTGAATTAGGTCTCAACATTTGGTCTCAGACCTTCTGAATTTAGGTCTCCCTAAAATCAAGAGAGCCAGGTAAACCTACAGAGTCACAACCGACATACATTTACCTATAGTAGCAGCCTCTAGAGCAGTGGTTCTCAGCCTTCCTGATGCTTCTGAATGCTGCAACCGTTTAATACAGTTCCTCATGTTGTAGTGACCCCCAACCATAAAATTATTTTCATCTCTACTTCATAACTGTAATTTTGCTACTGTTATGAATTGTAATGTAAATATCTGATATGCAGGATGCATTTTCATTGTTAGAAAGGGGTCGCCTCCGAACTGCTGCTGTAGAGCAATAAACTGTTAAAAACAGGAAATGTTAGTTGTGAGGAATTGCTGGAGGCTGAATGTGGGCTAGCATGAGAATGAGAAACTCCTGGGGAGTGAGAGGATGGACACCACTTTCATGCGTTTTATATACCGGAACGAAACCAGCTTTCATGGTGAAGAACCAAAATGATGCCCTAGTGTCTCCCACAGGAAAGGGGAAAAATAATTGAAATTGACTCAGAATGTTCTCCATGAAAAAGGCCAGAGGAAAGAAGAATCCTTAACAAGGCCTTATTTCTCTGATTGATGAGCATTTTCCTGACAGCCTCTTCCAGGTTCACTGTCTCACACAACGTGTGAGTAGGGAGACAAATGCTAAGAAACCCCTGTGAAGGTCACTGTCCAGGGACACAGTCTGATTTTAAAAATATGTGTAAATCATAAGATTATAGAATGTTCTCTTCCCTCATACACTAACTTCCACAAAAATAGGACCCGGTGTCACAGCAGAGTAGAGTAGAATCTGCAAGACTCAGATTCTACCTAAGGAAGAATCTTTAAGAAGTCCAAAAACAACAGGAGAGACAAAACCAAGGATAGGAGTGAAATTTGAAGGCCTGGCATGTAGAGATAAAGAAAACATTAAACATCTACCTCCTGGCCATACAAACATAACATATGACACTATAGCCTCATTCATCTCCATTCATATTACCCAGTGCAAGACGTTTGACTTTCAAAAAGCAACACAACGTAAAACATAAGGCATGTGGGATGTCAAGGAAAACAGAGTCTGAAAAGACAAAGCACATATCAGAACTAGAGACAGATGTGATACAGATTTTAGAGATATGAGACAGAAAATTAAAAATAAAATAATTATGTTTAATACTTTAAGAGTTTCAATTGAAGAAATAGAAAACTCCCCAAAGCAGATTGATAATATAAGCAGAGAGATGGAAACACTACGAATCAATCAAAAGGAAATGCTAAAAATCAAAAACAATGTAACTGAAATGAATGAAAAATATCTTCGATGACCTCATCAGTCCACTGGATGTGCATGAGATACAAGTCAGTGAACATGAAGATATGTAAGCAGAACTTCTGAAAATGAAATGCAAAGAAAATAAAACAGCAAACAAGTATGGTATAATTTCAAAAAGCATAATGTGTATTGGGAATGCAAGAGAAAAAAGAGAGAGAGAACATAGTAGAAAAAATATTTGTAGTAATAAAGTCCAGGAACTTTCCAAAATTTTTGATAGACATCAAACCACAGATCCAGGAAGCTTAGTGAACAACTAAGAGTATAAGTACCAAAAATTCTACATGTGGACAAACAATGTGCAAATGGCAGAAAAACAAAGCAAAAGATAAAATGTTGGAATGAAGCAGAAAAAAACAAACCAAAAAGATCTTTATTTATGGAGAAGAAGCAAGGATAATCATGTAGGGCTTCATCGATAAATTTTTCTAAGAATTCTTCAGTTAACAATCATTTAAAATGCTTAATGTAGGTTTCTTTGATATTTTTTAAACTAGCAACTTTTTATTTCATGTAGCTACCTACACAAGTGCCTAAAGTATTGGAATCATTATTGATTTTTCACTTTCTTTGACACAGTGCAATAAGGTAGTGATTTAGTATCTTTTGTAATAACCTGGATGGAAATGTAGGTCATTCTCCTAAGTGAAGCATTAAAGAATGGAAAAAAAAAAAACTGCACATGTACTTAACTAAATTGGAACTGGTTAACTCTCAAGTACATACAGAGGCTGCCAACAAATGTATACACATTTTAACAAAGGAAAAAAACTATTAAATTTGTAATACTCAGGTTATGCTTAACTTCTGCAATTATAAGAGGTGCTCAACATGACACGCATTCATCTTTTGTTATCAGTATATACTGAATATTACAATTTTAATACAATTTTGCTTTCTTAAAATACATATACTTCTTTGGCACCCTCCATAGGCATGTATATGGAAGCAAAACTCAAAGTAAATTAAGTGGGTGGGAGGGCAGAGGTGCATTAGGGTAAATTCACAACTAGTGGATCGAATGCACATATTCTGGGTGAAGGATACACTTACAACTTTACTTAAAATGCACAAAAGCAAATTATATAACCAAATATGTGCACTCCTGTACTATTCTGAAATTAAGAAAAAGAAACTCCTAGTGGCTCAGATGATATCCAGAATCTGACTTATTTGGACAACTGCCACTGTTACAATGATTTGGGGAGCCTGGTCAGTGTTCCCCAAATCATTGTAGCTCCCCGAGTACTTTGCACCCTATAGTCACATCATAATGATGCACAAAGTTCTGATGCCAATAGTGGTTATCAGGATGAAGGGTTACAATTTCGATTGAACATATATATGAGAAAATACTGACACAATACCTTGGTCTTAATTCACTACTAATTTAATATATGCATGTCCATTTTGAAACTGTGTGGCTATATGATCACACATACAAGTACATACATACACACACATATGCCTGCACACACCCAGGTTTGTGCAAGTGGGCTTGTGTTGTGGTTTATCTGGACTTTTTCTGTTTCTCATTCTGTGTCACCTTTAGCATTATTAGGATCTATCGCAAACTTATTTCAGTGATTACAAGGACAAATAAGTAAATGTGGACTGTTTTAGATAAGTTCATTCTCTCCTTAAAAAAAATAATTACTTTCTTCAAGAATAAGTCAGTAGCATCGAATTGAATAAAATATGAAAAACTGTCATATTAAAACTAATTTACCTTACTAAGCATCTTTATCACCTTTTCTCTGTAAGAGTAAAGAGAATATTTTTGGTAAGGATTTATGAAATTGGGAAGACTTGAACAGAGGTTACGGTGTTCCTTATTAATTCTCAGCTGCATTTAGAGCTGCTTTTCCTGCTCCATCCTCTGTTGTTTCTATGCACTGATATTTCACTTATGTCATAAGTAAAAATGTTCCAATGCATGTCATTCTTTTTCTGATGTTAAAATTAGTGTAATCATCAGTCTTTATAAAAAAGTTTCTTTTCCTTAGCACTCAATAATTTCCTGTGACTTTAATGTTTGACTGACAGTTGGTGTGTGGAGCCATTTATTTGTGAGTCATAAGAAAATTTCAGAAATTAGTACAATTCTAACGGCAATAAAGTTATCCTTGTGAATTTTTAAAAATGTATCTTAATATTTCAGAGTCAGAAAACTTGTAGGCTATTATTTATTATTTTTCAATTATCTCATGTCATTTATTAAAATACATGCTGTCAAAGCTTAAATTTTTCTGTTGCCAATTAGCAATTTTTATCTATAGTCTTATAGCCAGTCATTGATAAGCAGAAATACATATCATATAGTACCCTCATGGGTAGCAAGGCAAGAAAGTAAAAAACAACAGCAGAATAGTTTCTAAGAAATTTTTAATTTGTATAATAATCTCTCATTCAAGAGCCTTGGAACTCATCCAGGACTTTGGAAATTATTCAATTAAGTCTGTCACCTAGTGCAAAACTATCTTTCATATATTCCTTACAAGAACTTACTTATATACTCTCTATTTAAACACCTTTGTTAGTAAAAATCTCACTCCTTCACAGGAGAGCCCAGTCCAAGTGTATGCACATTCCAATTTCAGGAAGATGTTCGCTTTTTTATAATGAGTTGCACATCGTTTTCTTCTCTTCTTTTTCCTTCTCATTCCCAACACTAATATTTTTGCTTCTCTCTCTCTCCTTCTTCTTCCACATGCCATGTAAATACATTGAAAAGGCACGGATTCCATTATGGAAAGGAGATCAGAAAAATTAGAAGTTGTGCCTACTGGAAGACTCATGCTCACTTGAAAATAAGTAGCAAAACACGTAAAGGTATTCTAGGAAAATGTTACATCAAGTGCAAAGCCTTCAAGGAAGGGGATTAATAGAATTCCTAGATTTTATTATATCAATGGATCGCTTGGTGGCACATCTCAGTTTTCAATAACCTTATGTGGTTATTGGTTAATCTTTTGAACAGAACATATAGCAAACATTCTCATCATCATAGAATCACTTCTTGAACAGTTTTGCCATAAAAATTATAATTGCAATTGCTCTATAACTGATTTTCAACTGATGTCCTGTGGCACACCAGTGTGCTCTGAGAGGATCTTAGGTGTACCATGATATTTTTAAAGATCATTGATTAAATTATTTTTGAAAGAAGTTTGAAGCACAGTAACTATATTCTTTTTTTAACTCTTTTTTTATCAACATAATTTTCAGTGTGCCACAGATGTTTAACTAGAAGTACAAGTAAGCTGTGAGATAAAAAAGGCTGAGAAGTGCTGCTCTATAATCTCAATTGCCAACAACTTTCTCAATGTGTTCATGATCTAATATCCAATAAGTTTTCCATTTTGGAGGGGACCTACAGTGCATAAATCCCCTTATCTTTATAGAATCCCAATTTATCTCACACCATCTCACCATCTCTCTTTTTCTTCTTCACGTTCTGATTTCAGGAAGATATTTGCATTTTTATAATGAGTTGCACAGACTCAATTATATTTACACCTTGAGTGTGCTCTCAGCTTTTTTGTGTCCAAGTTTTGCTTTCTTGTTTCCCATGTTTGCTAAATGCAATCACACTTGTGATTATCAACACTCTTTCTCCTCCTCTCTCTCTCTCTCTCACACACACACACACACACACGCAAACACGCTCTTGACCTATGCAGCTGAGTAGACTGGAGAAACCATGCATTCATGCCAAGTGCTCACCTGCATTCATCCTGTGAGCACCAGTTTCAAGTGGGTCTTTCCTGTTGGGTCACAATCATACTCTATTCCTGTTGTCCATTGACTTTCTCACCCTCTTAGATAACTATTTTATTTGAACTCCAAATTTCCTCAAATTTCTAGTATGTCTACTTATGACTTACTTCACTCTGAAAATTTAAAAAATCAGAAAAGAACTTTGAAAGCTTCCTCTATCATCTACTGACCCACTTGCTCCTAAACTGGACTTTTCTTTCCTATTACTATGGATGAACTCTTTGTGCTTGTAGCTATTGCCAAACCTTCCACTTAGTTACTAGATTTCCTTCTTTTTTCTTTTCTTTCTTTTTTTCTTTTTTTGCAGTTTTTGGACAGGGCTGGGTTTGAACCCACCACCTCCGGTATATGGGGCCAGTGCCCTATTCCTTTGAGCCACAGGTGCCACCCTAGATTTCCTCAAAGATGTGGACAAAACTATTCTTACCTCTATCTTTTGAACCACAAATGTTCCCTCACCACAAAAGCTTTCATATTGCTATATACATAGTAATATATATGTATGCATGTGTGCACACATATGTAGTAAACTCTAGTATTAATATTAAAAAATGAAAATCCATTTATTCCCACATTCTCTATAATTACTTTATTCTCAATTTTATTTACAGAAAACCCATTCAAAATATTTTTTCTACATTCACATTTTCAATTACTCTTCTATTTTTTTTTTGCCTGCATAACCATTCACACTCACAAAGCTACTGAAACTGTTAACATCTTCAAAAACCCTCCATGTTGTTAAATTCAATATTTAATTTTCAGTACTCTCCTTAGTATACTATATAATGGTATTTCACACAGTTGATCAGTTTTTCCCTCCCTCTCTCTATCTCTGATTTTTTTTTCCTAGAACAACCCATTTTTTAAAAAAAACCTTACTTCTTTTTAATTGGTCCTAGATTTTCTTTGCTTATTCCTCTTTACTCTGACCATTGACCTCTATAGTATACTAGAAAGAAGTTTATTAGACCTCTTCTCCTCTCTTTCCCCACCCATTTTACTAGTGATTTCATCCAGTTTTTTAGATCTAGATAGCTTTTATACACTAACTGCTTTCAAATTTACGTCTCCAGCAAAGTACAATCTGGTTTCCTTCTTGACTTCATCACTTGGATGTCTAACAGACTTGTCCAGCTTAATATCTAAAGCCAACCACCTGCTTTCCCAATTAAAATCTGCTCTGTTAGCTCTTGGATCTCATATTCTAAGAAATGTATCTTCATTTAAGCTTTTCTGTCAGTCTGTCCTCATCACCATTCTTTACAAATACCCACTGTGCTTTTGCCTTCTGGCTGGAAATCTTTTTATGTATAGATTTACTATTGTTGTATCCTCTCTCCTGTTCCTAGATCGCTACTCAAATGAAATTTTTCTCTGAGAGAACCATTCCTTGTGTTCTTATATTTTTCTTGATATTTTTCCCCACAGATTTTATTAAAGTACTGCACATATGCATTTTTCATTCTTTAACTGTTCCATGGCAAGGATAATATAAACAGTATGAAGGCATATGTAAGTTTTTTTTTTCTTTTTTGCAGTTTTTGGATGGGGGCTGGGTTTGATCCCACCACCTCTGGTATCTGGGGTTGGTGCCCTACCCTTTTGAGCCACAGGCACTGCCCTTATAAGTTTTTTTCTATTTTGTCATTTGTGTGTGAGGAAATGGGTGCATGTAGATATTTGTTGAGAATCTCCTATGGTGGGTGCTGCCTATTAGTTGGCCAAAACACATTTTTCTTTGACCCTGTGCTCATGTTGCTGAGACAGGCTACATTTTTTGCCTCCTTTACATCCACATTTAGCTTTGTGTTATTTGCATCATGGGTATGATAACAAACACTTTATGCAAATAGTAATGTCCCAGGAATGTAGCTGTAAAACAATGTTAAAACTGAAAATAGAAATGATCAGGAAATAGCAACAAACTCAAATCATTCATCAAGGATATAAAAAAATATTCCTTAAACATGGCAGAAGGTGACCAGTCTCTTGAACAAATAAATTGGGAGATGAAAGACAAGAGAGAATGTGTATATTAAAGGAGATGTAAATGATTGATCAATAAATTGAAAAGTGTACCCTTTCTTGAATTCTGAGTCCCCCCAAAAAAATCTTGAAAATTTTTGGAATATCTTGCCAACTTATAAATGATATAGTTAGCTGTTTTTCTTTTTGATTAGTATGAGTTCTCTGTGGATTCTAGTTATCAGGCCTTTGTCAGATTCATAACATAACTTCTCCCATTCTGAAAGCTGTGTGTTTGCTTTAGTTGTTGCACCCTTTGCTATGCAGAAGCTTTGTAGCTAGATCATGTTGCATTAATTTATTTTTGGTGTTGCTGCCATTGCCAAGGAAGTTGTCTTTATAAATTTTTTTGGGGGGGTTAATAGAATCAAGAGATTTTCCTACACTTTCTTCTAGAATTTTTATTGTTTCATGTCTTAAAGTTAAATATTTTTTTTTACTATTTTTTTATTATTAAATCATAGCTTTGTACATAAGTGCAGTCAAGGGATATAATGTGCTGGTTTCAAGTTAAATATTTTATCCAGCAAGAGTTAATTTTTTAAGTGGTGAGAGGTACAAGTTCAGTTTCAGCCTTCTACATTTGGCTAGTCAGTTCTTCTAGCACCATTTGTTAAAAAGGGATTATATGCCCCAGTGTATGTTTTTGTTTGGTTTATCTAATATCAAATGGTGATACATGGCTGCATTTATCTCTAGGTTCTCTATTCTATTCCAGAGGTCTATATCTCTATTTTTGTGCCAGTTTTGATCACCTAATACTTGTAGTATAACCTGAAGTCTGGTAACATGATACCTCCAGACAAATGGCCAACAAACACATGAAAAAAATGCTCGTCATCCCTAAACATCAGAGAAATGCATATCAATACTACCCTGATATATTACCTACCCCTAGTGAGAATAGTCCACATAACAAAGTGCCAAAGCTGTGAGTGCTGGCATGGATCTAGTGAGAAGGGAATACTTTTATATTGCTGATAGGACTGCAAACTAATACAAAGTCTGTGGAAAGAAATATAAAGAATCCTCAAAGAACTAAAAATAGATCTTTCATTAGATCCTGCAATAATACTAGTAGGTATCTACCCGGAAGAAAAAAAATTTGTTTTATTTACCATAAGGACATTTGCACCAGAATGTTTATTGCAGCTCAGTTTATAATTGCCAAGATGTGGAATCAACCCAAGTGCTCATTAACACATGAATCAGTTAATAAACTCTAATATATATATATATATGTATATACACACACATATATATACACATACATACATATATATATATATATACCATGAAATAGTATTCAGCCATAAAAAGATGGAGACTTTACATCTTTTATATTTACATGGATGGAGTTGAAGCACCTTCCTTTTAGGAAAGCATCACAAGAATAGAAAAGCAAGTGTACAATGTACTCAAGACTAGTATGAAACCATAGATAAACAACTATACACTCACAGAAGAGAAAAATACATTTATATTGTAGGAGGAAAGGAGGAAAAGGAGAGGAGAGTGGGGGATTGGTAAGCTGTCACCTAATGTACACAATGGAAGGGTATACAGCACCCACCCTGGGTGAAGGGCTCAACTACAACTTCAACTTTACCTCAAAAGCTCAAACAATGCAACCTAGTTTTTGTACCTTCATAATAATCTGAAAAAAAAATTGTGAAATAATCAGAAAGTTTTCTATATGTGTTTATAAAAGGTGTCTTATATTCTTATGGAAATATTCACTGATAAAATTATACAATGTTTGCAATTTGCTTTAAAATAACTCCATGGAGGGGATAGCATTCAAGGATAAAAATGAAACCATAGATAAAATGAAACAATATTGACCATGAATTAATAGTTGTTGAAGCTGAGTAATACGGGCATAAAGATTTATTATACTATTATATTATTGCATATTGGAAATTGTTTTATAATGAAAGTTAAAGAATATGAATGAAGAGGATTGTGATGAAATTTTAATAGAAACACATTCAGTGACACTGAAATGTACCACACTGTATTTCGTGTCATTATATTGCAGTTAAGCAACAGAGACATGCTGCATTAAAGTTTATAAGATGTGAGTGTTAATAACAAAAGCATTAGAAGGAGCTGATAAATGAGATAACATGGCCCTTCAAAATATGCTTTAAAATATTTTTATCCCTACAACAAATACCCATGCAGATCATAAGACATGTCATCATATATACAAAATGTTGGGTACTATTGCTAGAGACTAAGAAATAAAAATGTTGATTTTATAAATGCAAAGTTAATTGTTAACAAATTAAGTAATAGAAGAGACTGGTTATTTTAGATGAGCCATAAAAATGGACTTCATTTTCATCCCTATCCTCTACCTTTGGCTAGTGAGAGTAGAACACAATTTTGAATAACAGATAAAAAGAGAAACAGTTTTATTTTTTCATAAAACTGTTTTCCAAAGTTTAGGATTTCTGGAATAAAAGAAACCCCTGCACCACCACCATCACTATTTGCAGATTTCAGTTGGAAAATGGTGACTATTAAATGCATAACATCAATATATGTACAGACTATAAAGAAATGCGTGCATGGTGGACTTAGATACAGAGAGCCCTGGTGTCAAGAGAGCAATGGAGAAGTTACTTCTAACTTCTAAAAGTCAAAAGGTCATATAGCAGAGTTTTCTGGCAGGGAAAAATATGTTATGTATATCAATAAAATAACCTTGACCAGAGACTTCACACAACTCATGCCTGACAGTCTCCAGACTGTCTCAGAGCCTATTCTATTTTTGGAACAGAATGACACCCATAGTATTATAGAATGTGGCATATGAAATGAGCCAAAAACTTTGCTGCAGTCAGCAGTGGGTACATGACTTCCCTTCCCACCCACTTTTCTCATTCCTGAATATAAAGCTTAGAACCTAAGGAAGCTAACAAAAATGGAAAGTTTTAACGAGACTGTGACTAATTTATACATTTCAAGTTGATTCATTAATCACTGGATTGTACTAAATTTAACTCAAAGCAGTTAAGTTACCTCTCATTAGGCAGACTGAGGACTCAGAGTCAAGATACTAGAAGCCAATTCTAAAAATAAAGAATAGCCCACTTTTAAAATCTAAATTAGTGATTGAACAAGTTATACCTCTCTGAGACAACTGTAGAAGTTTGAATAGATAGCAAGAAATAAGTTTGTAATTCTGGAAGGTAGATCTGGGCTAGGGGTTGAATTAAGCAAGATAAATATTTTAATTAATTCTGAGAGAATTTATCATGTTTCAGAGCTGCTGGTAAAGATCCAATTGAGAAGATCTTGAATATTCAGGAAGAATAAGAGATATTAGTTGATGTAAGTCTTCTGAAAATCCACGAGGAAAAAATACAGGAATTAGACATCAAGTTATCTTCCTTAAGGGAGATGGCAGGGTGGGTTTAAATATAGGTAAGTTTATATGGTTGGTAGCTAAATTTGATAGATTTCACATCTAGGCAGAATTTTCCTGTCATATTCATGAAATACATCTTAGGTCCTTTTTTTTTTTTTTTTTTTTTTTTGAGACAGAGCCTCACTTTGTTGCCCTTGGTAGTGTGCCACGGCATCACAGCTCACAGCAACCTCCGGCTCTTGGGCTTAGGCAACTCTCTTGCCTCAGCCTCCCGAGTAGCTGGGATTACAGGTGCCCACCACAACACCCGGTTATTTTGTTGTTGTTGTTGTTGTTGTTGCAGTTTGGCCAGGGCGGGTTTGAACCTGCCACCCTTGGTATATGGGGCCGGCGCCCTACTCACTGAGCCACAGGCTCCACCCCCAATCTTAGGTTCTAAGGTTATTTTACATCTCTGAAACAATTTGCTGTTCTCACTAGAATATTTTCCAGTCTAAAACATTGAGGGAATGAAACAGAAATATAACACTTGATCTTAGCAAAAAGACCAAGAAACAATGCATAATGAAAATATGCAATTGAGTACTAATATTTTCAAAACATTTTTTTCTATATTTTTTAAATTTTAGATTAATGTGAGAGTTCAAACAATCAGGTCACGATATTTGAATTTGGTAGATAGAGTTCCTAGTGCAGTTCTATCTCACACCCCAAAGGCGTGCCATATCCCCCTACATTGTGCATTTTAAGTGGGAGCACACCAACCCCCCTCTTTCTCTCTTCCCCATAACTTCCCCTCCCCTCAAAACTCATTTAAAAACATTTTAAAAATGTTTTGCCATAAATCTTATATTAGCAATATATGAACAATATACGAATTTTGAAAAGTTCTGCAAATGTAAAGAAACAAATATCAATTCATTCCCTTTCTTGATTTGGCACTAAATACACAGATATATAAAGTTTGTAAATTTATCAAGGTATTTTTTTTACAACTGCACGTTTAAAAAATGAGTATTACATGTTAAGAAAATGCTTAAAAATCAACACTAAATTTATGGTTCCAAGCAATTAATATTTGGTATTTTTTCCTTTCCTGTTTTTTTTTTTTTTTTTTTAGTACGAATAATCATCTCTGTCAGAGGCTGCCACAGTAGGTACACTGAGGCTAAATTTAGCCACTAATTATTTCTGCCAATAAAGTTTTATTTGAACACAACACCCTCCATTTGTTTGTTTGTTTGTTTGTTTCTTTATTGGCTGTGTTAGTTGCAAAAGATGCTGCATGGCAGGCAAAGTGAAAAAGTATAAAATATTTACCATTCTGCATTTTCAGAAACCCTTTGCCAACTTCTGCTCTACATTCAATTCTTTCTTTTATAGAATTGTCGTTCACATTTCACCACATATAATTTATTTAGTTATCATACAAAATGTATCATACTGTATCATATTTCACCATATACAATTTATTTAGTTATTTTCCAAATTTTTTAGGCTTAAGTTGTGTTTAATTTTTAGATTTTACCCCTTTATTCATGAGATGTGGTCTAGATTTTACATTTTCATTGAAATAGATTCTAAGAAGGATAATAACTTAAAGAAAGTGGCTAATTACTCAAAGCTTCCCACATAGATTTTCACCAAATATTATAGAAAACATTGTACCAAATATTCAGGTGCCATCTACATTCTTTTCAGCAATGAGCAATGTTATATAATAAAAATACTCTTCTTAAACATGATATTTTTTCAGATAACTTAAAAGTAATCTAAAACAGAAAATCTTAAAAAAAAAAGTTTATGTTACTTGTATTGTCTATTTTCCCAAAACTGGATACCTTGTATTTTTAGCAATATTTTAATTTTGGTCCAGGCACCTACAGTGATTATAGTTTTATGCTGTTTGTCTTTCATAAAAATATTAAAATATGCCGTCTACAATTTCCTGTTATTATTTCTTCTCAGCATAATCCACACTTTATTATAGCCTTGAAGCAAACTTAATTTTAGATTTTTTTATTTTATTGTATATTTTCTATAGTTCTGTTGACCAAAGTTTATTTGACATCTTTAAAATAAGCTTTTCTTGAGTCTTTCCAAAGTATTGAACTCAGTTTTCACAGAAACAAAGCTCTTTTTATCTCAGTTGTATATCATGGTTTTTATAATATTTAATCACTTTGTACAATCACAGGTATATGTATATTTTTAATAAGTCATAAATACATAGATCATGAATAAATTTATCCCTTTTTCAGATTCAATGTGTTAATTATTTGTACAAATTGGAGTGCTTACATCCTAATAATTAAAATAGCTTTCACCTCATTTACTTAATCACAGAGTGAAGACATTTGTGTTCTACACTTGATAGATTTGACTTGTACCCTTGCAATATACTCCATAGGTGTGGTCCCCCATTAACTCTCCCTCTATCAAACCACATCTTTCCCTTCCCATCTCCCTCCCCTGCCCTCCCTCATTCTGGATTATAGTTGTGATACATCTTTCATATGAAAGTGTGAGTGATTATAAATTAGTTTCATAGTAATACTGAGTACATCGAATTTTTTTTTTTAATTCATGAGATACTTTACTAAGAATGATATTTTTCAGTTCCATCTATATGAACATAAAAGAGGTAAAGTCTCCACCTGTTTTACTGTTTCATAGTATTCTATGGTATACATATGCCATAATTTATTAATCCATTCATGTATCAATGGGCACTTGGGCTTTTTCCATGACTTGGTAATTATGAATTGAGCTACAATGAACAATCTGGTGTAAATATCTTTGTTGCCAATTGATTTTTGGTCTTTTGGATATTCCTAACAGAGGAATTACAGGATTAAAGAGAAGGTCTACATATAGATCCCTGAGTGTTCTCCAAACTTCTTTCCAAAAGGAACATACTAGCTTGCATTCCCACCAGCAGTGCAGAAGATGTTCCCTTTTCTCCACTTCCATGCCAACATCTGTAGTTTTTGGGATTTAGTGATGTGCGGTACTCTCAATGGAGTTAGATAATATCTCAAAGTGGTTTTGGTTTGCATTTCTCTGATGATTAAAGATGATGGGCATTTTTTCAGGTGTCTGTAGATGCGCCTGTCTTCTTTGGAGAAGGTTCTGTTCATGTCTCCTGCCCACAATGTAATGGGATCAGTTTTTCTTTTCTTATTAATAAGTTTGAGTTCTCTGTGGAGTCTGGTTATTAGACCTTTGTTGGAAATACAACCTGCAAAAATCCTCTCCCATTCTGAGGGCTGTCTACTTGATTTACTTACTGTGTTCTTGGTAATGCAGAAGGTTTTTAGTTTGATCAGATCCCAGTAATACATTTTTTGATGTTGCTTCAATTGCCCAGGGGGTCCTCCTCACAAACTTTCTCCCAGGCCAATATTTTCAAGTGTTTCCCCTGAACTCTCTCCAAGAATGTTTATAGTTTCATGTCTTAAGTTTAAGTCCTTTAACCAGTGAGAGTAAATTTTTGTTACAGGAGAAAAGGTGTGGGTCCAGTTTCAGTCTTCTACAAGTTGCCAGCCAATTCACCCAGCACCTTTTGTTGAATAGGGAATCTTTCTCCCAATTTATATTTATGATAGGCTTATCAATGATCAAAGGACAATAAGTGTCTGAGTTCACTACTTGGTTTTCAATTCTGTTCCATACATCTACCTCTCTGTTTTTGTGCAAGTACCATGCTGTTTTGATCACTACAGATTTATACTATAGTCTAAAGTCTGGTAGTGTGATTCCTCCAGATTTGTTTTTATTGCTGAGTAATGTCTTGGCTATTTGATTTTTTTTGTTTCCATATAAAACAAAGTACTGTTTTTTCCAGATCTTTAAAGTATGACCGAAGTGCTTTTTTTTTTTTTAGAGGTGCTTTAATAGGGATTGCATTAAATCTGTAGATTGCTTTGGGTAGTATAGATATTTTAACAATGTTTATTATTCCCAGCCATGAGCATGGTATGTTTTTCCATTTGTTAACATCTTCAGCTATTTCTTTTCTCAGAGTTTCATAGGTCTCTTTACAGAGATCTTTCACATCCTTTGTTAGGCACACTCCCAGATATTTCATCTTCTTTGGCAGTATTATAAAGGGAATAGAGTCCTTGATTGTTTTTTCAGCTTGGTATATATAAAGGGTACAGATTTGTGAGTACTGATTTTGTATCCTGAGATATTACTGTATTTCTTCATCACTTCTAGGAGTTTTGTAGTTGAGTCCTGGGGTTTTCCAGATATACAATCATATCATCTGCGAAGAGTGTCAGTTTGATCTCCTTTGATCCTATTTGGATACCCTTGATTGCCTCCTCTTGCCTTATTGTGATGGCTAAGACTTCCATTATAATGTTAAAAAGCAGTGGAGACAATGGGAAACCTTGCCTGGTTCTTGATCTGAGTGGAAATGATTTCAATTTAACTCCATTCAATACAATATTGGCTATGGGTTTAATGTAGATGGCCTTGTCACAGCCCTATGGCCCTGATCTTGATTGTGGCAGGAAGAAAACAGGTGTGACATATAAGCTTGCAGGAGGCAGGCTAACTTTGATGGCAGGGTAGCCCCAAGCAACCTCCACAATAGCCTTTTGTTGAGACAGCACAAGGCAGGTGAGGGGAGTATTGGACAATGAATACGTGCCTAAGGATTGCCATGGGCTTGGGTTCTTTCTCCACAAGGAGCACCTGTGGACAAATTGCCTGAGGATCTGCCTCCCAGCTGTAAATCATCTTGCTCAGTCACCTGGTTCTTGGCGTCCTCTACATGGCTACTATCAGTTTAATAAATGTTTCTTCTATACCTATTTTCTTAAACGTTCTGAGCAAGAAAGGATGCTAGATATTATGAAAAGCTTTTTCTGCATCAATTGAGAGAATTGTATGGTCATTGTTTTTTATTTTGTTTATATGATGTGTTATATTTATAGATTTATGTATATTGAACCATTCTTAGAACCCCAAGATGAAACCTAGCTGGTCATGATGTAAAATTTGTTTAATGAGTTGCTGGATTCTGTTTGCTAGGATCTTATTGAATATTTTTGCATCAATATTCATTAGAGATATTGGTCTATAATTTTCTTTTCTTGTTGGGTCTTTTCCTGGTTTGGGGATCAGGGTGAATTTGCTTCCTAGAATGTGTTGTGAAGTATTATTTCTTTTTCTATGCTTTGGAAAATGTTAAGCAACATAGGTACTAGTTCCTCTTCAAAGGTTTGGTAGAATTCTGATGCGAAGCCATCTGGTCCCAGGCTTTTGTTTTTAGGGAGATTTTGTATATTTGATGCTATTTCAGAACTTGATATAAGGCTGTTCAACATTTCCACTTCATTCCAGCTAAGTCTGGGAAGGTGGAATGTTTCCAAGTATTGGTCTATTTCCTTCAAATTTTCATATTTCTGAGAATAGAGTTTCTTTTAATATTCAATAAGGATTTTTTGAATTTCTGAGGAGTCTGTTGTTATTTTGTCTTTGCCATTTCTGATTGATGAAATTAGTCTTTTAAATCTTTTTTTTCTGGTTAGGTTAGCCAAAGGTTTATCTATTTTATTAACCTTTTTAGAAAACCAACTTTTTGATTGATTGATCTATTGTATAATTTTTGTGTTTTCAATTTCATTTAATTCTGCCCTAATTTTAGTTATTTCTTTTCTTCTGCTGGTTTAGGGGTTGGAATGTTCTTCCTATTCTAGTTGCTTTTGATATCCCATTAAGTTGTTGACTTCCTCTCTTTCCGTTCTTTTGAGGAAGGCTTGCAATACTATAAATTTCCCTCTTCAAACTGCCTTTGCAGTATCCCAGAGATTCTGGTAATTCATGTCTTCATTATCATTTTGTTCCAGAAATTTGGTTCTTAGCCTCATCTATGACCCACCTATCATTCATCTGTGGTTATTTAGTTTCCATGATTTTGTACGAGTATGTAGATTCTTGTTGTTACTGAGTAAACTTTTATCCCATGAAGGTCTGAGAAAATACAAGGAATAATTTCTATTCCTTTAAATTTGCTAAGGTTAGAATTGTAACCTAAGATTTGATCAATTTTGGAGGATGATCCATGGGCTAATGAGAAGAATGTGTATTCAGTTTTGTTAGGATGAAATTTTCTATAGATGTCTGTTAAATCCAATTGTTGAATGGTTAAGTTTGAGTCTAAAATATTTGCTCAGCTTCTTATTGGAGGATCTAACCAACACTGTTAAAGGGGTGTTAAAATCTCCAACTACTATAGAACTGGAGGAAATCAAGTTGCTCATGTCTGTTAGTTTCTCTTATAAATTGAGGTGCATTCTGGTTGGGTGCATAAATATTAGTAATTAAAATCTCATCATATTGAGTATTACCTTTAACAAATACGAAGTGTCCATCCTTATCCTTCCTTATTTTGGTTGGTTTAAAGCCTATTGTATCTGTGAATATGATTGCAACACCTGCTTTTTTTCTACTTTCCATTTGCCTGGAATATAGATGATCATCCCTTCACCTTGAGTCTATATTTGTCTTTTAAAGTAAGATTCTTGTATTCAGCAAATATCTGGCCTGAGTTTTTGTATGCAATCAGCCAACCTGTGCCTCTTTCAAGGGAAATGTAAGCCATTCACATTAATTGAGAGTATTGATAAGAATGATAGCATTTTGGGTATCGAGTTTTTGAAAAGTCCAGTGGACATTTTTAATTCTTTTGCCACTGTGGAAGTTGGAGTTTGATCAAAAGTTTCTGAGTGAGTTTACTTTGGTAGTAGAGCATTGTGCTTATCATTGTGGAGTATGGGTCTGAGAATATCCTGGGGAGCTGGTTTAGTTATGGCAAATTTCTTCAACTTATGACTGTCATTAAAATATTTAATTTATCCATCATGAATGAAACTCAGTTTAGCTGGATACAGGGTCCTGGGTGGAAAGTTATTTTGTTTTAGGAGGTTAAAGGTTGATGACTGTCCTCTTCTAGTTGAAAAGTTTTAGCAGAGAGATCTTCAGTCATTCTAATATTCTTTTCCTTGTAGGTTATGGTTTTCTCATGTCTCACTGCTTGCAGAATTTTCTTCTTCATATTAACTTTGGCAAAGTGAATTATAATGTGTCTAGGAGATGTTTTATTTGAATTAAGTAGTGCTGGGGTTCTGAAACTGTCTGCTATCTGGATTTCAGAATCTCTTGCCAAGTTTGGGAAGTTCTCCTCTATTATCTCTTGGAGTAGAGCATCTGGGTCTTTGGAAACCTCTTCTCCTTCAGGGATTCCTATAATGCAAATGTTTGTTCTTTTGGAGTGGTCCCACAATTCTCTCAGGGAATGGTCCATTTTTGCTCTCCACTTCTCTTCCTCTTTGAGCATTTGGAAGTATTCAAAAGCTTTTTCTTCAATGTCAGAGATCCTTTCTTCTGCCTGCTCCATTCTGTTACTGAAAGATTCTACTGTATTTCTCAGATCTTTGAGGGTTGCAAGTTTTTGCCTCAATGTTTCAAAATCTTTGGTGATTTTGTCTTTGAATTTTTGAGACAACTTTTGAATTACTCCTTGAAATTATAATTCCATCTTTACCTCTATTCTGTTGATCTTATTTGCCATCCAAATTCTGGACTCGATTTCTGACATCTCAGCTATTTGTTTTTTTTTGTTTTTTTTTTGTAGAGACAGAGTTTCACTTTATGGCCCTCGGTAGAGTGCCGTGGCCTCACACAGCTCACGGCAACCTCCAACTCCTGGGCTTAAGCGATTCTCTTGCCTCAGCCTCCCGAGTAGCTGGGACTACAGGCACCTGCCACAACGCCTGGCTAACAGCTATTTGTTTATGAATGGGATCATCTGGTGTGTCTGTTTTGTGATTTCTTGGGGGAGTCGATCTACTCTGATTATTCATGTTGCCAGAGTTTTCCTGCTGATTCCACCCCATGATTATTTTTCACTGTTTGGCTAAGTGGGCAGGTAATGTGAAAATGGATTGAGGGCTCCTGGAGTTGTGATTAACCAGCCCTTTGCCAAGCATCTGGGAATGTGTCTGTAGCTTTTTACCCTACAGCTTTGCAAAGGAACCATATAGCATTACAATCTGAGGCTCTGGGGACCTGCTTGGTGTGGTGGGGTTAGGTAGTTCTATCTTGTATTCAGCTGGTCTTTGTCTGATCCTAGTGGATCAGTGAGTCTGGGTTGATCTCAGCTGTGGAGAACTACAAGCAACTAAGATACTCCATCCCCCACAGGCAGCAACTGGAAGAGGAAAATCAATCCTTTCCATTGCCACACAACCAAGGTACCACCCAAGAGGGTTCATGGGTGATTGACCCAGGTTAGGAGTCCCAAACCAATTGACCCAGTCAGTATCTACTCTCAAGTGGGAGAGTTAGAACAATCTCTAGCAACTCGATAGCAGAGGTCTACTGGCTGTTTAAATGTGGCTCACTCCAGTGTTCTGTGGAGTCGGAAAGGCCCGCCCAGTAGCAGAGTTGCACCAGGGGGCTGGTATCTCTTTCTTCACCTTGCACCTCTTTCACACCCAGTCACTGGTAACCCCACAGGGCTGTAGTCCTGCTCCCTCCAATAAGCAAATGGGCCAGGGTTTTGTGCCTTCCAGAGTCAGGAAAAAGTCAATGCCCCCTCAGCCTGGCCACCACCCTTTGCCACCAGCTGGCTGGGGGAGCTGAGTCCTGCCTGTGTCGGGTACTCAATGGCAACTGGGGAGTGTTCAACCTGAGCTCAGTCTGAACCTGAGGATAACAAGTCAACAAATGATGTTCTCCCTCAGCCACCATGCCTTTGCCCCAACTGCTCTGCAGCACTAGTATCCTTTTAGGGCAAGGTCTGGTTTCTTCTGGCAGTCCTCAGAGTTGGGGAGGTGTCTCCCCAAGATTAGACCTTGGTGGAAACACTCTACTGTTGCTGAATCTTCATGGGAGGTGTCCCTGCAGAGCTCCCAGGTGGTTCCCAAGGCCAGGGAGGCAGTTGTAGCGCTGGCTCTGGGACCGCAGGACATGCATCTCTAGCAGCAGAGCAGGGCATGTGGAGACCATGCTCTGGCAGGGCAGGGTATACAGTGAGCTGCTCTGGCACGGCGTGGTGTGGGGTGCTCTGGCAGTGTGAGTTGCTTGGCTTGCTAGCCTCCTCCCACAGCTGGTTTGCACTTTCACAGAGCCAAGCCCTACAGTCTCCCCCAGTTTGTCTGCACTATTGCTAGGCTCACTGTTACAGTGCAGCTTATCTACCACAGCCCTTGCAGTGCCTGGACCTGGCAATGAAACACACACATTCCGGTCTCTGTAGGGGTTAGGCTTCTGGACTATCAGGCAAGGGGAGAAGGATGGACTGGAAGTTCAAAATGGCAGGGAAAATGTTAGTTCACCTTTCATGCCTGGCAAGTGTGCTCTGGGTCATAGCAGGGTCCCTCTGGAGAAGTAGTCCCCACTTTCTGCAACTCTCTCCCATTAGGTTAGACAAGTGGTCCTCAGTTCACCATTTGCCTTTAGAAAACCTACAGAGAGGAAAAAAGAAAAAAAAAAAAACGCTCTTGGGGAGGAGACGGACACTTTTCCTTTGGGATGAGCTTTGTACCTGAAACTTGCTTTCTTGGAGTTGCAGCTTGCCTCAGCAGAAGTGACATGCAGTTATCACTCATTTCTCTTAGCTCAGCTCCCAGTCTTCAGCTTTATTGTATACTTTCTGGTCATTATCCTTCCCTCTGGATGGGAGCTTCTGTTGAAGCTCCAGTCAGCCATATTGCCCCTCTAATCACAAGTATATTAGACACCAAATTTACTAATTCCTGGTAAGAATACCACTTAATGGAACATTCTAAGGCTTAACCTATTAATCATGATTATTCTACACTCCTTGGGTACATTTGTGTTCTATACTTGATAGATTTGACTTGTACCCTTGCAATATACTCCACAGGTGTGGTCCCATCATTACCCTGTTTTAAAGTTGAAGTAACAGGCAGTATGTTGATAACTCTTACACAGCTAAATCATTTTGCCAAATTTTTGATAAGAAATTTAAAAAAGCCCTCATCAATGCTAAATTTCAGTCTAATTCCATTTGTCTTCTTACCAAATGGAATTAGTATTTATACTTTTGACTATTTGTTAGCTATTTACATGTATGTATTTATTAACTTACCCATTTTTATTAAAGTCCTAATTATTTTTACATCAATTTTATAACTTCCTTTCTTCACCCTCATATGTACGTATTTACCAAAATGTAATAACTATATTTTGCTCATTGAAAGTTTTATGTCTTGACTTCTATTTGACTTTAAACTTACTACTAATCCATCTGATATCAAAATAGTAGAATGAATAGTATTACAAATATTCTATCGGATATTAACATTACTGCAATAAGATATTGGACTTTGAGCTGATTTTCTTTTCTTTCTTTCTTTCTTTTTTTCTTTTTTTTTTTTTTTTTTTTGCAGTTTTTGGCTGGGGCTGGGTTTGAACCTGCCACCTCTGGCATATGGGGCTGGTGCCTTACTCCTTTGAGCCACAGATGCTGCCCAAGCTGATTTTCTTTTTATTCATTTTATTTTTATTGCTTTATTTTTCTGTTTGTTTCAGAATTTCTCTTGAAAATATTATGTTGATTTTGTAATTTTACATTAGCTAAAATCCTATATTTTAAATAGTTGCATTTAATTCATCCACATTCATTACGATTACTGATACAGCTGAATTTAATATTGATATTACTCTTACTTTTTTTTGGCTCCTTTTTAAGAAAAATATTTTTTACCTAATTTATCTTGCTTTGTCTATGTCCTGTTTCCCTTAAATGGTTAAAGTAATGCAGATTATTTCCATTCTTTTTTTTATTTGTTTTAGAACTTTAAGATACACATTTTAACTTACATTTATTTAGCAATCTCTAGAATTAATGTATGTGTGTTTTCACAACAAATAATGTAGTCAGGAACATTAGCAACATTAGTCCTATTTGTTGCCATCTTGAAATGATTTATTTCAACTTATTGCTTTTAAAAAACATAATCAACAAAAAATAATAAAAAAGGAAAAAGAAAAGAAAGATAAAAAACATAACAATTAGACTCAATGGTTGACCGTGTTGCTGGGGCCTAATGTTTTCACATTAATAGTAGAAAAACAAAATTTTTCATCTCTTAAAGAACTGAGAATTGTGTACAAAAATCTTACATAAACTAAAAGGATGAATAAATTTACAGGTGTAAATGCAAACTGTTTCCAACTCAAGCCAAGTAACCACCCGTGGTATTCTGACAAGAAAACATCAGGGAAGAAAGGAAACTGGGTCCCAAAGGCTTGGACTTTTCCAACCCTGTTAAACCAGCAAGACAGAAGTGAAAACAGGTAGTCAGATATCTCACCAGGCCCCGGAGATCCTGGAACGGTCAGCGTCTCCTCTCAGGGGAGAGGCTGCTGGCCACAGATTTCTCTTGCACCAGAACGTTCTCTCCCCTCAGCCAGAGGTGACTGAGCCACAGGTCTCAGGGGTTCAAATCAAAGACATGTACAGGACGTTAAACCTATCAAGGGAACAGTAAACTTGAAAACAAGGTCAACATCAGCAACAAGTTCTACACTCCAGTGCTGATACCAGATGCAAACTTCAGGGAAATTTCTTTTCAAAGGCATCTTCCAGTTTTGCAGGCTAGCACGAGGTGTGCATTCGCCAGAGCAAATCTGTTCTTTGGAACCAACTCGTGCTGCTGGCTGTGGGTTCAGAAGAACTTGAGGTGGACCACGGAGGGCCTGGACTCGTTGTACTCCTGCTCACTGATCCACATCTGCTGGAAGGTGGACAGCGAGGCCAGGATGGAGCCGCCTATCCACACCAAGCACTTGCGCTGGGGGTGGGGTGGGGGGAGCAATGATCTTGATCTTCACCAGGGCTGTGACTTCCTTCTGCACCCTGTCGGCAATGCCGGGGTGCGTGGTGGAGCTGCCAGACAGCACAGTGTTGGCCTACAGGTCCGTGCGGATGTCCTGGTCACACTTGCGATGGAGTGGAAGGTCATCTGGTGGATGCTGCAGGATCCCACACCCAGGAGGGAGGGCTGGAAGAGCACCTCTGGACACGAAACAGCTCTCTGCCAACAGTGATCACCTGGCCGACGGGCAGCTCGTAGCGGTTCTCCAGTGAGGAGGACGCAGCAGTAGCCATCTCCTGCTCCAAGTCCAAGGCCACGTAGCACAGCTTCTCCTGGATGTCCTGCACGATCTCGCCTCGGCTGTGGAGGTGAAGCTGTAGCCACTCCGTAAGGGTCTTAAGGAGGTAGCCCGTCAGGTCCCGGCCAGCCAGCTCCAGATGCAGGATGGTGTGGGGGAGCACATGCTCCTCATAGATGGGCACCGTGTGGGTGACCCCGTCTCCAGAGTCCATGAGGATGCCAGTGGTCTGTCCAGACGTGGACAGCACCGCCCAGATGGCCACGTACATGGCCAGGGCGTTGAAGGTCTCAAAAATGAGCTGGGTCATCTTCTCTCTGTTGGCCTTGGGGTTCAAGGGGGCCTCTGTCAGCAGCACCCAGTGCTCCTCTGGGGCCACGCTCAGCTGTTGTAGAAGGTGTGGTGCCAGATTTTCTCTATGTCGTCCCAGTTGGTGACTATGCTGTGCTCAATGGGGTACTTCAGGGTCAGGACGCCACGCATGCTCTGGGCCTCGTCGCCCACTAACGAGTCCTTCTGGTCCAGGCCCACCATCAAACCCTGGTGCCGGGGGCACCCGACGATGGAGGGGAACATGGTTCAGGGGGCATCATCCCCTGCAAAGCTAGCTTTGCACAGGTTGGAGCCATTATCAATAACCAGCAAAGCAATTTCCTCTTCCATCGCGATCGGTGGCACAAAGAAATGGTCGGAGAACTTGGGCACGAGGCAGCAGCCAGGAGTGGGACCCACATTTTTATCTTTATGAAAAAGAAAAAAAGAGTGAGCAAACTTCAATTAAGGGAATAGCCTAAATAAGACAGAGAAACTCCATAGACAAGAGGATTTCCACACTGCTGATTTGGAAGTAGGATCATTAGCATTCTTCATTATTCATTTGTTTATATATACAAATATATACATTTATATATGTTATATCCTATAATAGAATCATTATTAGAAAGCATCATTAAACATGATTATATTATAACATATCATATCTATAATATGATAGAAGAATGGGACATTGATTGGATATATGTGATTTTTGCTAATGCATGTCTTAAAATGAAAGAGAAATTTCAATTAGTGCCAGTTCTGTGCTATTGAAAATGAGTGAGGTCTATCTCCCTTACACACTGATACCCATAGAAGCAGAGGAGAAGGGCTCACAAGTACCAGACATTGATAAAAATTTCAACCAACACATTATGTGGAATAGTAAACTAACTGATGAGTGCCCAAGAGTACTTATCAATAGCTCAGGAATTATTCTCATTCAGAGAACAGGAGCCTCTGTTGTATTCTTGAGAATATATTTATGTTTAGAGCTATAGGAACTTTAGTTAATTGACCATTCAATGATGATTTTGCCAAAGGAGTTTGCAAAGTCATTAGAAAATGATGCCAACAGACAGAATTACTCTTAATGGTAGTGGCACTTTGTAGGTAGGCATATAGTAAAAGAATTTATGACATTCTATTTAGCATCTAAAACACACAAGCTCAGGGGCTTTTGATATTAATGCTATTGAGAATTTAATTATCTAAACAATGTTAAATTGGCCTAGAGATTTCACATAAATTTTAAATCATGTCCTCAGAATTCACATTCAAACAGGAAGACACTATACACTGGTGGTAATCAATCTTGTTTCTATTTTCAACACAATTTGAATATAAGAATTTGAATAGCATAATTGAAGAAATTAAACGATTCAAAAGCAGCACACAAAAAAGTCAGTATTCATTGCAGTAAAATTAACTACTAAAGTATAAAACCACTATTAAACCATGTAAGTTAATGTACTATTATCTACTTGGTTGACCTTCAACATTTTTATGTCACTTTTTGAATTGTACCATTAACTTACCTGACTTCCTTTTGGGAAATTGGACTTCAAATTGAGAAAGTTCGCTTTTCCTGATTAAGTAGAATTTTCAAATTATTGCGAATATAGATAAAAATAACCAGAAACCAGTTGCCTTATTTCTTCCTGCCATTTGTTTGAGTATTCTTTTGGGAATTAATCAATATAAATGTTAGTGCAGACAGCAGTACCCATATAAATAGAGTGATTTAAAGAGAAGCGATACATTGCCCAGAAACATATCTCAACTTTCGTTTGTGATAGCTTCTTGCTTTTTAATTAAAAACTAAGTTTTGAAAGTTAGACAAATCAGGAAAAAATTAAACAGTGAGAGAGAAAAGCAGGACTTGACTCTTTAATTGAAATATTAAAAACTTCTCTATCCTGAAATAATATTCGAAAGCAGAGAGCTGACACATGGGAATACAAGAAGTGATGAGGGTAGCAATTTATTCATAGATATTGCATCCACTTCCCAAAGTATTAATACGCTTATGCATCATAAGAATGTATATATACATAGAACTACCTCAGTCTAAGATGGGATTCCAAATTTGGAAGTCCTTTAAGACCCACACTGATTAATATTGACTTTATTTCTTTTAAGATGGAATTTACCAAAATATTTCATATTATAAAAACACAGAACAGTAAAAATCTCAAAAAAATAAAGCCTAAAGTTTCAAAGTCCCTTCATCAAGAAATTATTAATGCTAATATTAGAGCTTATTTTATTCTTCTTTTGATTTTTGTTTAGTAATATACTTTTATTGTTTAGATTATAATGAAACAAGTATATAATAATGAAAAAAACATTTCTTAGGCCACATTCCCCATTATTACTACAATTACTTTGTCCTGTGTCTTTTTTGGAGAATTTGGCCACCATATATAATTTTTCATTTGACATATTAAGAGTGGCATGATTTACATAATATTCTTCAATTTGCTTTCAATTAAAAAGATAGCTCACATATGTTTATTTCTTTTTGTGCAAGTGTTTTGTTTTGTTTTGATTTGTTTTGTATAAGTTGCTTGATGTTCCTTTGTTTGGAGGTAATAAAATTTATTTGGCCCATCTCATGTTTATGATTATTTGGTGGAAAATTGGTAAAATTAATATTATACATATATAATTTCACACATTTAAGACTGGAATTATTTTCATTATAATGTAATATATGTCTTATAAAACCTTGTGTACTGCAGCATTGCACATGGATACCAACAAGACAAAATAAGTAACATTAAGAGGAAATTGCTCGAAAATCATTCAACTTAACTAGAGTGCTAATATAAAAGTAGGAATAAAAAAAATTAGTCCAATTTAAAATATTTCTTAAATTTCAATTAAGAAGCAATAAATTAAGAACTTTACCTATTAAACTTCAGGTAGAACTGGAACCATAGAAAGGAGAATAAGAAAGAATTAAAGTTGCTCAATTACTAAGATAAAGATAAATGGACAAAACCAGGAAGATTGAAGACTAAACATTTACAAAACAAAATGAACCAAACCAAAAGTTCTAGGTGCAGGGGTTCTCAACTTGTGGGTTGTGATCCCTTTTTAACAATAAAAATACACTGTGGCATTACAAAGGTTGAGAACCACTGTTCTAGAGTGTATGAGTGTTGTATTTAATAACTTATTTCTCTGCAGTTTGATATGTTCATCCATACTAGAGTATTTTGCCCACAATTGCTGGTTCCTGATTGCATAAAATTTTAACATGCTAGTATGTGAGCTATTATAACTTCTGTGTTATTCCAATGGTTTTAAATATAAATTAAGTTGAGTAATTTAATATCGGCCATAGGTAGGCTTTGGAATTAGTCAAAGTCAAGGAGCATAAGTATTTGGTAATTCTAATAAATAATGCCAAATTCATTTCTATTTTGTTTGGACCAAATTTCACTTCCTCTAGCAATATGTGAGAATGACATTTTTAAAACCTTGACAGGAATGTATGATCGACCTGTCCATCTGTCAATGCTTTAAGAACATTTTTACTGGACATAAAACACTAAACCCTGAGTTATGCTTTCTTCCGTTTATAATCTAGTAGATATTACTACACCAGTTTCTAGAGATAGTGATTCCTACGAGAGAGCTAAAACGAAACTGTTTCCTTTAGTATGAGAATTTATATTTATATCTGCATAGCTATCTGATTATCTTGGAAATTCTTAAATGGGATAATGTGCTGATTATTTCTCAGTTTTGAGTATTTTGGATATTTTCTCATAAGAAAAATGTCATTTCAATATGTAAAGCCAAATAATTTAATTTTAGGACATATTTCAAAATCATGTCCTTGTAATTTTTTTTCTTTTACCAGAAAGTACAATTAAAATATATTAGGGTTTCTTTTAAGGACTTTTAAAAATATATATTCTTGTATAGTGAAATTGTTTTTAACAATTTCAACTTTTTTGACTACTTCAACTATATTTATGAAACCTATTTAAAAAGCAATATTATATATATTTCATTCTCTCTTGTTAACCTTTATATCCCCATCCCTTCTATTTCAAATTTGTTATTGGCCCCTCTGATATTTCTTGCATTCATTCCACTTTTTTCGTTAGTCATTTTCAAAAGTATTTAACAATTCGGCAAATGCCCACTTCATCTTTTTCTATTCACTCACCACATGTTCTCCGAGTTTCTATATTTATACTTTGTGCTATTTTGAAAAATAATGTTTATTAAATGTTTTATAAAATGTTTATTCAGTGTTTTACAAAATTTTATTGAAGCACAACCTCCAAGTGTACTAATCTTGTGTTTATAGCTTGAGGAATATTTAAAAATAATATACATATGTATGAACACACGAGATTTAGAAAAATACCAACCCCACAGAAGTTATATTTATGCCTTTCATTCTGTTATAAACCAAAATTAACCACTATTCTGACTTCAAACATCGTAGATTGCTTTCGCTGAGTATCATGTGATTCATGTTTAGTAATAAATTATATTATACTCTATTTTATCTTCAATCTTAGGCTGAAAATTATTTCATTTCCAATATATATGACATAGATAAAGCTTCTAGGAGTGTTTTTGTACGAGTCTATTGATGAATAATCTAATAACATTAACCTAATTTTAGCCATTCTGGCAGGTATATAGTACTATTTCCATTGTAGTCCAAACTGTTACTTTCACCTTGACTAATGAATTAAACCCATATTCACAGGCTTTTGTAGAGATCATTTTTTTCCTGAGGAAGATTTTTATATTTTTGCCCATTTTCCAATTGTATTATAGTTTTCAAATTGATTTTAAATGTATTTATCTATTATATGTCAATTTATACCCACTTGCAGATACTTCACCACTGAATTTCACAGTGTTTACATGAAATGTTGGAGGCAGGATAAGAGACTGCAGAAGACCTCGATTATGATGCAGGTTTGGAAAAATGTATCAGCCTCCACTATGGGAAAGTCATTAAAGCCTGCCT
Source organism: Nycticebus coucang (assembly GCF_027406575.1). Classification (NCBI taxonomy): domain Eukaryota; kingdom Metazoa; phylum Chordata; class Mammalia; order Primates; family Lorisidae; genus Nycticebus; species Nycticebus coucang. The sequence continues at coordinate 82,045,917 of NC_069786.1, forward strand.
GGATCTCTCCCTACTCCTCCAATTTTCTGATGGAAGAAAATCTTTAAACTACTGAGAAGAGCACAAACAAAATGTATCTCTTCAGGTCAGTAGGTGAAGGCTCCCTGCATCTAAGAAGACATAAACCAAACAAAAAGACCCCTCTGCCTCTATTTCAGGCACAGAAAAATCTCTTGGCCCAAATAATTAAAGATTGTCTACTGCAGAAACAGGATTACCGAGATTGCCTCAACCCTGAGACCTAGCCACATCTCAGCTTCCAAAACAGGACTGAACCAATACAGCCACAAAACCATAGCACGGAGTGGTAAAATACAAAAATACAAAATGGTGGAGGAGGGTAAAGAGTACAAAAATGAACATTTTCTCAGGTGTATGCACAAAAGGGAGATCTACAGCTGAGGGGAACAGACATTGGAAAGTTTCCCAGCAACTTAGCCTCCACCATAAGCACAAGATAGCAGTAAAGGAGCCTGCAGTCTGTGGTACATTGAGTGTAACCATAGCAACAATAAATATGAGAAAAAAATAGTTAACAATAACTAGGAGGAAAAAAAACACCTCATGCTTGACTCTATACTAAATTGGCTCAAGCCCCCGTAATAAGGCTTTAAATAAAGAAGTGAAAATTTTCAGTAATATCTTTTACCTTCCTTTTGTACTACACAAATATCTTACTTTCAATCCAATAATATAAGCTCTACAAAGAAGTAAGAAAAAATAAAATACAATGCCAAAATATAAATAAAGCAAGCAATAGCGTCCGACTTAGATATTCCACGTATGGTTGTGGACACTAACAGTGTTCTGGGACAGTTTCCCAAATCAGACCATGAAGCCGGCCTTGTACTGGTGGTATCCCCTGGCGCTGAGTTTCTACATCTCCCTGCTAATCACACTGCCCTTTGATATCAGGTGAAAGGATTTGAAGGAGCAGGTGGTGCATCGCTTTGTGACCATCTCCCTGTTTACCTTCACTACAGCGCAACCTGCTGCCATCGGCTTTCCCACGCTGCTGCTACGTGATTCCGCAGACTCCCCGCTGACCGCCTGTAAGATGTTCAAGTACACGCACTTCCGGACAGCGTGCACCGTCCTCTTCATCATCTTCTCCTTGGTCTTCTATACTCGCCTCATGCGCTTCCCTACCCAGATCCTCTGCATACTATGACTCCATTAGGGAGTGGAGCCCCTTGTTCAGCTGCTACTTCTTCAATGCGCTCTAGAAGCTGCTGCAGCTACTGCACGTGTTCTGATCCTGCTCAGGCTCTTCAGCTTCGCAAAGAAGGGCTAGGTGGAGAAGGACATGCACAGTGGCGTAGAAGAGTCAGACTCCAGCGAGGAAGAGGCAGCAGAGTCCCATGAATGTCCACAGCTCAAGAACTGGGCAGCTGGAGGGTGTGTGGCAACCCCCACTGACTACCCTGGAGCCGCGTGGCGGGGCAGCTGGTCAACGGGCACGCGTCAGCCACATAGCCACTGGCCAAGGATGGCTGGGAGGGGCCTGGACTGGTGACCCTTGGACTAGTTCCAGCGAGTCAGTGAGGGCCCATGATCTGCCTCTAGCCCTTTCCTTCTGCTCATCCTCCCTCCCTCCTTCCCTAAGAGCTACTGGACTGAGCCAAGAGGTAGGAGCCCCAGGCTGAAAGGGGTCCAATAAAACTTGAACAGAGCTGAATTCTTTGCCTGAGAACCTGGGTCCCTGTCAAAGCTCCTTTTCCAACCCTAGAGATCCCTGAGGGAGACAGGTCTTACACACCCCACTGGTGGGTTACTCACTGCCACCCAACCCAGGATGCATGCCCACTCCCAGGGGCCCCAGACAGCAAGGCAGAGAGGCCCCACCCCCCAAGTGACTCCCTTCCCAGCCACCACCTTAGAAAAGCCACCTCCCTCCACTCCAAGGCAGCCAAAACACACCCCACCTTCGAGATTCCCGGAGCCTCCCTGGGGATGCTGCAGGGGATGAGGGTAAATCCCCACAGGCTTCCCAAGGGTCAGGCTGGAGGAGATTGGGCAGAGAGTATAAATTGTTGCTACCACTTTGGAAAACCATTCAGCACCATGTATAATTGTTGACTTTTTATAAAGTTCAGAAGTGACTCAAATGAGATGTTATGTAGGCATGAATATCCAGCTGGTATAAGTATAATAAACAGAAAACATAAACACACATAAAAAAAGTTTCAGAGAATTAAAACAATTAAGATTAACATGTTCAAGTTTCTAGTGGCAGCATGCGTAAACAAAAGTGGAATATAAATAAAGATGTAAAAACATTACAAAAACAACTAATAGAAACACTGCAAATGAAAAACAGTAATAGAGATAAAGTCTTTAGTGAACACTTAAGTAGAAAACAGAGCTGAGCAAGGATCAGTGAACTTGAATATAATCGATACAAATTAGTAGAAATTACTTAAATTGAAAATTAAAGAGAAAAGGTCAGAAAAACTCATACTTAGATTATCCAAAAGCTGTGTTACAATAAGAAGTGATCTACATAAGTGTGGTTGGGATCCCAGAATGAGAAAAGAAGAAATTGAGCACAATATATATTTAAAAAAACAATGGCTGGTGATATTTCAAAAATAAACTGAACCAGATGTACATATCAGAAATGGAGAAATAAAGCTGTCTGTGAATAAAGCTGTATTTACGGATGGCACCTATCTGAAAATATAGCAACATGTTTAGAAGGAATATGTTAGAACTAATAAGTGAATTTAGCAAGGTGGTAAGATATAAGGTTAACATATAAAATTTAGTCATAATTCTATTTACTAGTGTGCACCATTGGAAACAAATAAAAATATGACGTATTAGAGAATCAAATATATATAATGTTGTGAATGAACTTAACTTCCTTAAAGCACAACTGGACTTCACATTGAGCAAATTTGTTCCCGTTCCTTAATATAATACTGCACTTCACACTGAGGAAATTTTACCTTTCTCTAGGAAATACATTTATAAAACATTGTGAAGGAGAAATATGGCCAAAATCCAGCTTCTGTATTTCCAGAAAATATTCCCATTTTCTGGAGTATTCTCTTGAGAATGAAGACAAACATCTGTGCAGTCTGTAATATCCGTCCAAACAGAATGATTGAAATGATGTGAATTGAGGCTATTTGGAAAATAAAACTGCCTAAGCACATGTCCCAACATTGATTTTCTGATAAGCTAATGCCTTAGCACAAAAGATTGTTTAAACAAGCCAACAACTTGGCTATTGTTATGAGTACTAAAATGAACATGGGTGTGCAGACATATATTGGACATACTGACTTTAAATGTTTCACCCAGAAGTGATGTTGCTGGATCATGTGGTAATTCCATTTTTAGATTTTTGAGAACCCTCCATACTGCCTTTCAGAATGGATATACTTCATATAATTGTAATTTTCATTTGCACCAACAGTGTACAGAGCTCCCTTTTCTCTCCATCCTCACCAACACTTGTCATCTTTCATCCTTTGATAATAACCTTTCTGACAGGTGTGAGATGATATCTCACTGTTTTTAATTTGTATCTCCATAATGATATTGAGGTTACAAATGATATTGACAGCCATTTGTAATTCTCCTTTTCTGAAATGTCTGTTTGTGTCTTTTGCCATTTTTTCTTTTTATTTATTTATTTATTTATTTTTATTAATATTAAATCATAGCTGTGTACATTAATGTGATCATGGGACATCATACACTGGTTTTATAAACAGTTTGACACATTTTCATCACACTGGTTAACATAGCCTTCCTGGCATTTTCTTAGTTATTGTGTTAAGACAATTATATTCTACATTTACTTAGTTTCACATGTACCCTTGTAAGATGCACTGCAGGTGTAATCCCACCAATCACCCTCCCTCCGCCCATTCTCCCTCCTCCCTCCCCTCCCTCTCCCCCTTCCCCATATTCTTAGGTTATAACTGGGTTATAGCTTTCATATGAAAGCCATAAATTAGTTTCATAGTAGGGCTGAGTACATTGGAACATATTCTTCTTAGTAAAGTATCTCATGAATGGAAGAAAAAGTATCCAATGTACTCAGCCCTACTTTTGCCATTTTTTTTTTTTTGTGGTTTTTGGCCGGGGCTGGGTTTGAACCCGCCACCTCTGGCATATGGGACCGGCGCCCTACTCACTGAGCCACAAGCACCGCCCAGCTTTTGCCATTTTTCACTGGAATATTTGTTTTACTTTCTATATCCATGAAAAATGACATTGGAATTTGGATGGTATAGTTTTGGGTAGAATGGACATTTTAACAATATATAACTCTTCCAGTTCATGAGCATGAGGTATCTTTACATACATTTGTTTCTTCTTCAAATTCTTTCATTAATGTCTTATCATTTTCATTGTACAAGTTTTTTGCCTCTTTGGTAAAATTCATTCCTGAGTAGTTTTTGTATCTGTTGTAAATGAGATTATTCTCTTGATTTGTTTTACATTAATTTTGTTATTCACAGCTGATTTTATATGTTGATTTTGTATTCTGCAACTTTGCTGAATTTTGTAGTCAATTCTAACATTTGTCTGAGTGTGTGTGTAAAATAGGGATTTCTATAAATAGGATATGTCATCAGCAAATAGCAAATGTTTAACTTCTTTCTTTTATATTTGAGTGAATTTCCTTTCTTTCTCTTGCCTTTTTACTCCTCAAAAACTTCTAATACTGTGTTGAAGAAGTGACAAGAATGAGCATCTTTGTCTCTTTTCGGATTTTAAAAGAAAGGGCTCTGATTTGTCACTGTCAAGCTGTGGGCTTATTATAGATGGCCTTTATTGTGTTGAAGTATCAATACATTCCTCCCATACCTAATGTGTTGAGAGTTTTTATCATGAAAGTATGTTAAATTTGGACAAATGGTGGCCTGGCATGGTGACTCAAGCCTGTAATCTAATCGCAGCACTTTGGGAGGCTAAGGTGGGTGGATTGCCTGAGGTTAGGAGTCCGAGACCACCCTGAGCCAGAGAGAGACCCCATCTTTAAAAAAAATAGCCAGGTGTTGTAGCCAGCGGAGTGGCTTATCCTCTAAACCATAAACCATCATTTCTTCTAAATTCACTAGAATATCCATAACGAAAGTTTTTAAAGAAACTCTTTACAATAAAGATCTTGCATCTCATATTATTAGCCATGCCAATCATCATAACAGAGATTTTTAAAAATCAACATGGTCCTCTTTTATTACTTTTTACATTTACTTTTATTTTTTAGACTTCATGCATGCCACAGCTCCTGTGGTCTACTTTCTTTTTGCCATTACTATTTATTCAACTCAACAATATATAGGCAAAAAAGGTTATTTTTCAAAGGTATAAGAACTTTTAATTTATGCTTCTTAGCCCACAACAAAAGAAACATTTCATACAATGTTGGCATTTAATAAAAAATGCCAATTGTTTTGAATTTTAAAAGCATTTTCATTCAATATTATTTCTTTAATCATTAAAAAAATAATAGATTTAAGTGACACAAATTGAATTCCATTATATTTATATTTATATACAAGTAAATTCTGGACTTTGGTTGTACCCATCACTGAGTAGTATACATTGTACCCCATACATAATTAACAACATGATAAATTTGGCCAGCATTCATATGTACCAGTAACAAAGATATTTAAAGAAATATGACTTACTGGAAATACTATTTTGGCAATAGTGCCAATGTCTGATAGCTCTGCTTAAGCTTTCATTGAAGATTGAAATTAGAAGATAGAGTTATTAATTCTTTGACGTTTACCTTCCCTAATCTATGTTTCAAATAATTAAGGAAAAAGAAATTGTTCTCAGAGTATAATTAAGATTTATTATATGTCAAAAGTACTATTACTAAAAAGAAATCTAATGCAGTGTTTATTTTCATAAAGCTAGATATTTATCAGAATTTATAATTATAGAGGCTATTATTTCTTTCTTTAAGGTAATAAGTCTAATAATTTTTGTGGTATTGTCAGCTTTGGCCCAATAGTGTAAGAAGCATGGAATAGAATTATATTAAATTTTTGTTTAAATGTCACCTTTTGAATATAAATATTGCCTTATAATTTGGAACTGTAAGCCCAACTTTTATTTTTCCATTAAAATGCTTCATGTTATAATCACTCCTCATGGGAATGGAAAAAATTGCATTAGAACATAGTCCAATAAATAGTGGATTAGTGATGACACATCTTAAGAGACTGACAGACATTTGATTTTTTTATGCCTGAAAATCCTGTCAATTCCAACATTTTTGGCCTATACATGGTCTCTGGGCTGCATTCAGAGCCATCTGTCTGCGTGGCAAACTGCCTATTCATAAATTAGTTGGACCATTTCATCAGGGCAGAAATGATGAAATGAGCAAATTATAACTACAAAAGAGCAAATTATATATCTTTACCAACTGTTGCTGCATCTATAGGAATCTCACATTCACTGCTATATTCTTGTCATAAATGATAATGATGCCTAATCTACCTGAAGTGGGAGCCCTCAAGAAAGACATGATGAAGACATTTTCAACTCCCTACTTGTTGAAGAATTTTGTTTATCACGTTTGGACTAAAAGGAATAAGGACGGATGATTTGTGGAACATAAATTGAGATAAACAAGTGCAGAATATATTTAAAATAAGTTTATACATATAAAATAATTCAAAGTGATGGTTAAAGTCTTTGTACAAAAATAATTGCTTTCCACTTAGGACATCTCTGAGAATTAGAGTCATATTTTAAAATGAGAAAGAGAAAAAGAGACGTGTATATATGCATGTATATTTCATCAAGAAAAGAGTGTGCATGAGTTTTTCATATCAATTATTTACTGAAAGTAAATCACTGTATCTAGCTTCAGATAATAAGTTATATAACTTGATGTAATTTATCTTTAACTTACAGTTCTTTTTTTATTGTTCCAATGATTTACTTGATGATTCACTCAAAGGACTTTTGTCTTTCATGTGTTTTCATACTGAACAGGCATTACTTTATCTTTTATCTCAAACAGCATGGGTGTCAATATTCCAATAGGTTCATTCATTTCATTTTTCAAATATATGTTTAATCTTCCTAGTGATAAGTGAAAATATATTTTGAAATGTTCTATTAATTAACTGGCTGTTTTAAAAACTTTAATTCTTATATTATTGTATAATGAATTTCACGTTTTCTTGCTGAAAATATTCTAAATATGGTGATTTTTTTCTGTCAATTTCCATACATGGATAACAATATATTTCAAGTAGTCAAAGAATTTCAAAACATAGAGGATGTATGTAGTATAAAAATATGAGCTTTTAAATTTTATTGCAAAAGAATTATAAGAAGTTTTTGCATATTCCAAAAATTACTTCATTGACAAAATTGTTTTCTATATAATAAACAATGAAATAACATATGAAAAAAAACAGGGAGTACATATAATTTGCAATATGAGTAATATGTAATATAAAATATGAATCTGGAAAGTATGCAGCTGTGTAATGTGAAAAATTGTATCAAAATTATCTGGATACTTTCTGACAGCACTTGTATTAAGTTATCCTGGCAGCAGTCCATAATGAAAATGCTCAACTCTTCTAATTAACAGAGTTCCAATGCCCCTCTACTATCAATAAATATCCATACTATATCATCTTTCCTTTTTATTGAAAAAAATGTGTCTTGTAAAGAAATAAAATGTATTATTAAGTTAACATTGCAGAATAAGCAAAAATTTGTGAGGCATTGCCTTTTCATAAATTAGATTCTGACCCTATCTTGAGTGATCCAGAAGTTTTATTTTAATGAAATAATTAGCCTGAAACATGAAGCCAATAATTTAAAAAGGAAATTTATATTACATTTATATATTATTAAAACTTGTGTATTTTGTTTATTTTAAACTCACTAAACATAGCCATTGACTTATCCTTTTAAGAACAGTGCTTTCTTCAGAAATGTTTTGGAAAGATATATTCATTCAAAGTGAGTCAATATAAAATGTGAGATGACTGTGAAAAATAAGCAAATTTATGGAGAATTAGATAAATTAGCATCAAATGAACAGCATTTTCTCTGCTATAGTTTCCTACACAACATTTTAAGGTTGATATTTTTGGAAATAATCTCAATCCGTTCATTTTATTATCTTCTCCTACTGCTAAAAGAACAGATGAATCATTTCTATGCTGGAATAAAATTCTATAAATAAATTATAGACGAACACACAAAAAGTCACTGAGTGGGAGAAAACTGATATCTGTACCACTGTGTGATATGTTTTACTCCCCTACAATCTCACAGAAGAAGCTAAAAGTGAAATTCAGATTGAAGAACATTTAAATTCTTGGAATTCTTTTATTATAGAGACATTTTGTGATTTGTATGGCATTTTGTAAAAGCCAGGGAATCAGTAAAAGGAAAGTAAAAAAAAAAAAAAAAAACTTACCTACACAGTAGTACACTCTAAATAAAAAAAAAAAATGTAAAATGGCTACAAAAAATATTGAGAAAATAAAGCCCTTTTGAAAAGACCAATTTGTGGGAGTATGTACACAAATGAATAAAACATGCCATTTACAAGTTTTATAAAGAGCTTTGGTTCATGCTGTTTCATTCTCTGTCAGTGATTTGTGTTAGTAATTTTATTCTAGTAAGAAAATTTGACTTAATGATTTAAAAATGACTTATTTCCTTGCAGTTCTGGCCCTCGATGGAGGCAAATTACTTGGCTATGTACATACACAATAGTTTTCAAAATGGAAAACATGCCCCCTTCTGTCAACGCTCTGCCTCCTCACCATCTGCCAGAGAACTTCAACTATAGCACAGTGTTGAAAAGATCCACGAAAAGATTCAGAGAATTATTTGATGAAGTTTTATTTGATAAGCTCATACATTATCAACATACACAAATACATGATTACCTTAAATATGGATTATCTAAACCTTTCCTATGAAATCCTTTTAGTCTTTATGATTGGCTTTGCATCCTCATGACCTTTAATGAAATACCTCTAAATTGTATAAACTGTTTGTTACCTTGATTTAATCTCCCTTAAAAAGGACGTCTGAGGAAAGACCTGTGCAGTTGACTACCTCATATTTTATCTCTAATCTGGAAAATGTTTCCGCAAACAGATCCTCTTTTCCAATCTTCTCATTAATATTTCCTCCTAGCTATTTCATTCTTCTAAGCAGCCCAAGTCCTAGCCTGTGATGTGCAGGTGGCTTCCCTGGAAGAAGTAAGTTTCCTGCACTCTAGATGTAATCAGGGACCAGGAAGCAAACGAGTGGTCCTCTTTTCTACATTTGATCCAATTTCATCTCTACCAGACTTATATGTTTGAAATGCTTTCTTCCTTTGTAGAACGCAAAACTCTAGGAAGTAAACTCGCCCCTCTCTGATGTGGTGCTCTATTCTTGTACAGAAAAGGAGCCAATAAAAGTAAAGTTTACTCAGTATGAATGTACTCTGTTTCCAAATATGATGCTTTTTGCATACATTTATTTATTTTATTTTTTGCCTTCCAGAAGATCACAGCCTAAGAAGAAAAGAAGCAATTTTAGTGAAAAACACAGCAGAGGGCAGCCCATGCAGTCATATTATGTGCGCTTCACACTCTTCTCCGGAGAACTCCTAGGTCTCTTCTCCCATTCCTCCCAGAATTTACTTATTTATTTTTTTGAGACAGAGCCTCAAGCTGTCCCCCTGGGTAGAGTGCCGTAGCATCACAGCTCACAGCAACCTCCAACTCCTGGGCTCAAGTAATTCTCCTGCCTCTGCCTCCCAAGTAGCTGGGAGTACAGGCGCCCGCCACAATGCCTGGTTGTTTTTTGGTTGCAGCCATCATTGTTGTTTGGCAGCCCAGGCTGGATTAGAACCTGCCATCTCAGGTGTATGTGTTTGGCACCTTAGACGCTTGAGCCACATGTGCAGAGCCTTCTCCCAGAATTAAAGCCAGCTATGTGGAATTCACAGATGCAGGAACTGCATTGTACCATCAGAATAGAAAGCAGAATATTTATTAAAAGATACCTGCTTGATTTAAACTGCTTTCTTCTCTCCCCTTCTCTCCATAGACTAGTTGGCTTTGTTAAATACCAGATACTTGTTTTCTCACAGTTATGGAAGCTGAAAGTCCAAAAGTAAGGTGATACAGCGTTGAATTTTTTCTTTTTTTTTTTTTTTTTGAGGCTTTTTCCTGGCTTGCAAAGGCTTTTTCCTGGCCACCTTCTTGATATGACCTCACATGGCCTTCTCTGTATGCATGTGAAGACAGAAAGCTAGTGTCTCTTGCTCTCCTTGTAAGAACACCAATCCTATCAGGTTAGTGCTCTGCTCTGATGACATCATTTAGCCTTAATTATCTTGCTAAAGGCCTTATACTCTACCCCATTTCCCCGAAAATAAGACAGTATCTTATTTTAAGTATGCTCCCAAAGATGCGCTAGGTCTTATTTTCAGGGGACGTCTTATCTTTCCTGTAAGTAGGTCTTATTTTCGGGAAAACAGGGTACTAGCCTATTAGTCACCTTAAGGTATCTCTCTCTCTCTCTCTCTCTCTCTCTCTATATATATATATATATATATATATACACACACACACAAGCACTATATCTTGCTGGAGCCAATGAGCCCACTTTCTTCGTACATGATAAGCAGTTGCCCCACAAGGAGGTGGAGATATATATCTCCAGTCTCCAGGCCTCCCCTTTCCTGACTCTGTGGATGACCAGGTTCCACTCACAGTGAGGACAGCACTGGCACTCACCAGCTGGGATACTGCAATCAGTCTCACCAGCACCAAGGGTGATTTTGGGATAGAGAATGAGAAAGCTGCCCATGGACCACCACTTCCCATGTCCGAACAGGCCAGTGGTCAAAGGGTGGTGTTAGCAGTAGCAGTGGGGATGGGCCATTTGCAGGCAGAGGTGGACAAAAGACTGTTCCAGCTGAAGACTCAGTTGGCTATTTTGACCAGCTCTTTTGGCTACAGTCACACAGAAGTCCCACACAGAGGCTTCTTACTTGGCTGATAAGAAGAAAATGAAACAGGACTTAGTGGATGCCAATAAAAAGGCAGAGAAGGAGAGGAGCCATCTGGAGGGGGAATTGAAGGGGCAGCAGGAGTAGATACCAGAAACCAAAGCCTGACTTATTACACAGCAGCACGATAAGGCCCAAGAGCAGAGTGACCATGCCTTAATGCTTTCTGAGCTCCAGAAATTGCTGCAGGAGGAGAGGACCCAGTGTCAAGACCTGGAGCTTTGTCTGAAGAGACACAAGAAGCCCTCTCAGGGCAGGCAGATGCAGCTGAACAGATGGAAGGGTTTGAATTACGGACCAAATAGCTGACCCCTGAGGTAGAGGAGCTGAAAGGTGAGCTGCAGGCTGTTTGAGATGAAAAGAATCAGACAGACCTCCGGCTGCAAGAACTTCAGAAAGAAGCTGCCATGTTAAGAGCCATTTCCAGGCTCTGTTGCAGCAGGAAATGAGGAAGACAGCCCTTGCAAAGGATCGATTCCGTCAGCAAACACAGGTGGAAGAGCAGAGGTGTCAAATATCTGAAGTGTCTGAGCTGCTGGGCACTTACGAGAAAGCCCAGCAGAAGGACCAGCTGACCACCCAGAAGCTGAAATAGCAGTGTTCTGCAGCTGGGCCTGGAGAATAAGATGTCGGCTCTAGTAGCCTCCAGCTGTTCCTCTCTAGACAGCCATGGAGAGGAGTCCAGTCTGGATATCCTGGAGTCCAGTCTCCAGTGTCCTGAGGATGAGATAGAGCAGCTGAAGAGGCTGTTGCAGGTTGCAGCCAGAAAAAGCCAGGTGACCTCCGATGTGAAGAAGCTCTGTGATCTGGAGATAATGCCCAGCTCAGAGGCTGCCGATGAGGAGAAGGCTACTGCACTCTAATACCAAGTACAAGATGAGGGCCCAGGTTGTTCTCAAGAGTAAGAATACCAAAGATGGTAGCTTGGCAAAAGAGCTGGAGGCAGCCCGGGAACAGCTTGCCGAGTTGAAGAACTACATCTCCGTGCGGCTGTCCTGCAAAGAGCTGGCACACCAGCACCGGCAGGGGGCTGAGAACTGGAAGCAGGAGCAGTCCTGGCTGCTGCAGCTCCACCAGCAGGACCGCACACTGAAGCCGGAGGAGCGCCCTGGCTGTCCTTGCTGAGGACTTGGAGCTGGGGCAACTGTGTTCTATGGCCTTGTCCTCCGGGCTGCCAGGACGCAGAAGCCCTGTGGGTGGCGGGGTTCCTGGAGACCCAACTGACACATCTTCATGTCTGCTTTATAGACACAAGCACTATATCTTGCTGGAGCCAATGAGCCCACTTTCCTCCTTCATGACGAGCAGTTGCCCCGCAAGGAGGTGGAAATCACGTCGCTGAAGCAGCAGAAGCCCAGGCTGGAGGTGGAGGAGCACCAGCTGCAGGACCGGCTGCTGGAGGAGGGTGAGCGGCACCGTGAGGAGGTTGGGGTCCTGCAGAGCCACATTGAAAAGAACGTCGGGGACCAGAGCAGGGAGGGAGCCCCTGGAGCACCTCAAAAACATCCTCTACCGCTTCCTGGCCTTCCCTGACTCCCTGGACCGCCAGCAGACTCTCACAGCCGTACTGACTGTCCTATACGTCAGTCCGGAGGAGAAACAAGTGATAAAGCGGCTGCCAACCAGGGGTAGTTGGTGGCTGTCTGGCCAGAGATGATGCCATTTTCATTAACTCTTGACATTTCTGTGCCTCTTTGATGTGGGAAGGGGGCAGGCTCTGGTGTTTACTGCCTGTTCTCTTGGATTTTCACTTGTTTCTTCACTGTGTTGAATTGGGAGGAGTCTTCAGTGTGGCGTGGATGCTCCTTTGAGTCCTTAAAGACACTGAAAGAGTTGGGATGGCGTGTTGGGGTGGAGCGTATGTGAGTGGACGAGGGGAGAGAGGTAAGGACTTAGAGGTGGAAAAGCTGAGGAAGTGGTAAGAATCTTCTAAAATTTTTTTGTTTTAATATTATGGTCCTACCGCTGAGCAAGGCCAAAATGTGACTCCAAAGGGAGTTTGGGCAATTTCTGAACATGCACAATAGTGGCTAATTTCTCCATCTTATCACAATCAATCTGGTCCCTTGCTGCCCCAATTCTCAGGGAACAAAGCCAGGCTGAAAAAGGACCAGGAAGTTTGAAGTAGTGACAAATTATCTACTAGTCCAAAGGGCCAAGGAATAGTGAGTTCATTCTGGAACTGGAAAGCTTGGTCTAGTTAGAGCCTGGGGATGACCTATGCTATCTCAACTAAACACACCACTAGTGACCATCCTAGAGAGGGCTCTGAGCAGCACTTTGATCTTCAGGATTTCCTGGGTGATCGGCTTTTGGCCAGGAGGGTTAAAAAGACCCTTTGCTTCACCCTACTTTAACCTGTGTGCGTAAGATTGGCTCGAGACTATGAGTGAATGACTGCTCTCTTTTCCTCAACATTGAAATTTTATTAGAAAATAAGATCCCAGCATCATACAGAGAGGGATTTGAACAGTAAGCTCTGATCCTGCCCAGATATAAGGAACTAGTGCAGAGATTTGCTGTCAGCTGTTTCTGCTTTTGTAGTGACAGAGTAGAGGAGGAAGATTCCAAAATTTTGTTGCTCTTGCTCTTGGTGGAGATTCAGCTGAACCTGGTCTGGGTGTCTTTCTGCCTCTGGGTCTTGGCATAAGTGATTAACTCGCTCTTTAAGGAGCGTCAGCTTCTTATTCCGGCTGTCTGGAAAGGAGGTTGTCAAAAAGCTTGGGTTCAAATAGTATCAGTCAGTGTTTCTGTTCTTTCTCCATCTGCCCTTACTGTTCATAGAGGTTTTTAGACCCTAAAGGCAAACGCTTGGCCACTAACTGTACTAGTATATATCTTTCTGTTATTTTATCATAGTGGTCTGTTTTATAAGGTTTGAAGTATGCCCAAATTTGATTAAATGTTCTAAATAGGGGGTAGGTGACCTGGAATATTTACAGTGTCAAGGTTAAATCGAACAGAAGACATGTTTAAATGATGATAATATAAACTATGGAACATCAAAAAAAATATTCCCCCTTTTTAACCTATTTTTAAACACCGAATACCTTATTATTCTTATTAGCTATAGTCACCTTGCTATATAAGAGGAGACCATGCTTTCCTTTCTAACTGCAACTTTGTATCCACTGACAAACAATGACTCTTCTTTCCCTACCCGCCTCCCTTCTTGCCCCCAGTCTCTGGCAACCACTATTCTATGTTCTACTTGTATGAGTTCAACATCTTTAGATTCAATATATAAGTGAGATCAGATGGTATTTGTGTTTCTGTGCTTGGCTTATTTCATTTGATATAATGTCCCCACGCTCATCCATGCTACTGCAAATTGCAGAATTTCCTGTCTTATGGAAAACAAAATTATAATGGCATGGTATTTCATTGCTTATATACAGTGTACTATATTTTAAAATCCATTCATCCTTTTATGGACATCTAGGTTGTTTTCGTATCTTGGCTACTATGAATAATGCTACATTGTAGAGGGGAGTACAGACTTCTCTCTGGTACACTGATTTCGATTCCTTGGGTTATATGTCGTATATCCTGGTGTGGGATTTCTCTATCATATAGTAATTTTTTAAAAAAAATACTATGTTCTGTTTTCTAAAATGACCATATGAATGTACAATACCACCAATGGTATATAAGGGTTCCCTGTGCCTCACATTCTCGCCAATACTTGCTTTTATTTTTAATAATAGCCGATATAACAGATAGGCAATATTTCATTGTGGTTTTAATGTGTTTGCACTACTACATCATTTTGCTGTTGAGCATTTTTTATATATCTGTTAACAACTTGGAAACTATAAAACATTCACAAAAGAAATTGAAAATGATAAAAATAAATGAAAAAATATCCTATGTTCATGAATTGGACAGCATACATTGTTAAAATATCCATAGCACTCGAGGCAAAATACAAATTTAACATAATCTCTATCAAAATTCCAAAGTAAAAAATTCTTAATTTTTGTATAGCACCACAAAAGAACTCAAATAGCCAAAGCAATTTTGAACTAAAAGAACCAACCAGAAGCTATCATAATATCATATTTCTTTTTTTCTTAATAGTTTTTTTAGTAAATCATAACTGTATACATTAATGCATTTATGGGGTGCAATGTGCTAATTTTATATACAATATGGAATGCTTACATCAAACTGGTTAACATAGTCTTCAACTCACCTAATTATTGTGTTAAGACATTTATACCTACTCCTAATGGATTTGACATGTACTGTTGCAATATGCACCATAGGTGAGGTCCCACCCGTTACCCTCCCTCCACCCACTCTCGCCCCTCTCCTCCCCTCACCCTTTCCTTCCCTTCTTCATCCTGGGCTATAGTTGTGTTTTATCTTTCGTATGAAAGGGTGGGTGATTATATATTGGTTTCATAATAGTACTGAGTATATTGGATACTTTTTTTTCCCATTCTTAAGGTACTTTACTAAGAAGAATATTTTCTGGCTCCATCCATCTGAACATAAAGAGGTAAAGTCTCCATCATTTTTATGGCTGTATAATATTCCATGGTATACATATACCACAGTTTATTAATCCTAATATCATATTTCAAAATACATTGCACAGCTATAGTTTTCAAAACAGCATAGTACTGGCATAAAAATAGACACATCCACCAAAGGAATAGGGCTGAGACCCAGAAATAAGCTCACACATCTATAGTCAATTGATTTTCAACACATGTTCCAAGAATACAAAAAGGAAAATGGGCAGCCTCTTCAATAAATGATATTGGGAAAACTAAATATCTACATACAGAATTGTGAAAATGGACCCTTGCTCACACCTCAGAAAAGACAACTCAAAATGGAATAAAGACTAAAACAAGTTCTGAAATGACAAAACTATTAGAGGAAAACATAGGGCAAAAGCTCCATAACATTAGTCCAGACATATATTTTTTGGATAGACCCCAAAAGCACAGGCAACAACAATAACAACAAAAAATAGACATTGGGATTTTATGAAAGTAAAAGGCTTCTTCGCTGCAAAGAAAACATTTAGTAAAAACATGAGCCAGAGATTGGGAGAAAATATTTGCAAATAATACATAGAATGAAGGCTAATATCAAATGTATACAACTAAAACTACTTAAATAACAAGAAACCAAATAGCACTACTAAAATGGGAGAATAACTTGATAGATATTTCTCTGAAGGAGACATTTTTTTAAAGTTTAGATACACTTATAAATATGTAGAATGGCATCTCTTTTGAATTGGCATTTGGTTTTGATTTGCATTTCTTTAATGGCTAATGATGTTGAACATTTGCTGTTGTGATTTGCTTTCTATATAGTCTCTGCAGTGAAACATGTATTTCTTTCACCCATTGTAATTGAATTTTTAAAACGTTTACTGTTGACAATCCTTTTTAAACTAAAACGGTTTGACTATGAAACCCAGCAATTGAATTCTTGAATATATTCCAGAGAAATTAAGATTCATTTTTATGCAAAAGTTTGTATAGAAATGTTTGTAGCAGATTTATTTTTGATACCCCAGAATTTTACAATTCTCTGTGGGTAAATGATTAAACAAACAGTGATGCATATATACCATGAAATACTTCCAATCAATAAAAAAGAATAAACTATTTTTACATATGACTTCAATAAATCTTAAGCAAATTGCACTGGATAAATAAAGTCAATCTGGAAGAACTCATACCACTTTATTTCACTTATTCAACATTTGTGAAATACCATAATTATAAAGGTGGATAACACATTAGTGACTACAAGCTTTGGGGATGGAAAAAAGGGAAGGATATGACTATAAAGGCATAGCACAAGGTAGTCTTGTGATGATGGTATAGATAAGAGTATTGATTGTGCTGGTGGTTACATGAAATTACATGTGATAAGATAGCAATTGCATAGATCTATACACACAAGGAAATGTACAGAAAAGAGTTTCTTGTAAATATTAATGAATCTGAATAACCTCTAGGGTTTATTTCAATGTTAATTTTCTAGCTTTGATATACTGCAGATCAAATATATAGACATGCAAGAAGATAACATTTAGTGTGTGGCAGGGGAAAGGTGGATGGGACCTCCTTGTAGATTTATTTGCAACACTTATGAATTTATAATTATTTCAAAATTAAAAAGGAAAAGATCCTAATTACTACATGTTAAGTTTAAAAAAATGAGTGACAATAGTCTTCTAAAGACCTTTTTTTTTTTTTTTTTGTAGGCTTTATGTTATTAGTCACAGTTGAATATAAAAAATTGGGCATTTGTAGCCGGGCATTGTGGCGGGCGCCTGTAGTCCCAGCTGCTTGGGAGGCTGAGGCAAGATAATCGCGTAAGCTCAGGAGTTAGAGGTTGCTGTGAGCCGTGTGACACCACGGCACTCTACTGAGGGCGGTACAGTGAGACTCTGTCTCTACAAAAAAAAAAAAAAAAAATTGGGTATTTGGTTATTATACTTGTGATTTTAGTGCACATTCTGAATAATAAATGTATTCTGAATGAAGAAGTTTTCTGCTTGTGACAAAAATCACAAAATATCTATCATATTTATTCACTTTTTCTGAATTTTCTTTATCTTACTACCAAACCTCAGAACAATTAAGCTTTTCTTTAGTCATTGTTCTCTATTATATGAGTTTATTATATATAATTATTACATTTATTCTAAAAATTCACACATATAAATGGGACAGTTATTAATATTATTGAGTAACTGTTTAACTTTGATTAAAGATCAAAATTGAAACTAGTACCACTTTATTTGTACAGCCCAATCCCTTATGTACACACAATATATACGTACAAATATGGGGGACTATAGGTTTTCAGCTAATTTGACTTGGTTTGTGCAAGGGGGGGGTTGGCACCACGGAGGGCACAAACAGTGGGTCTGTCCATAGATTCCTCTTCTCTAGCTATCACCTTCAGGGGGCCACAGCATTTACAATCATTTGTGTGAAACTAGGTAGAGGAGCGCACTATCTGGGAGACTCTCCAGCCTAGGACCTTCACTGGTGGACCATTCTCTAGAACTACCTCACCCATCTTGGAAAAAGCAAAGCTGGTCCTCAAGACTGTCATGAAGCAAACATCACCTTGATACCAAAACCAGGAAAAGACCCAACCAAAAAGGAGAATTTCAGACCAATCTCACTCATGAGTATAGATGCAAAAATTCTCAACAAAATCCTGGCCAATAGATTACAGCTTATCATCAAAAAAGTCATACATCATGATCAAGTAGGTTTCATCCCAGGGATGCAAGGCTGGTTTAACATACGCAAGTCCATAAATGTTATCCACCATATTATCAGAGACAAAAATAAAGATCATATGATCCTCTCAATAGATGCAGAAAAAGCATTTGACAAAATCCAGCATCCTTTTCTAATTAGAACACTGAAGAGTGTAGGCATAGGTGGCACATTTCTAAAACTGATTGAAGCTATCTATGACAAACCCACAGCTAATATTTTACTGAATGGAGTAAAACTGAAAGCTTTTCCTCTTAAAACTGGAACCAGACAAGGTTGTCCTCTGTCACCTTTACTATTCAACATAGTGCTGGAAGTTCTAGCCAATATAATTAGGCAAGACAAAGAAATAAAGGGAATCCAAATGGGAGCAGAGGAGGTCAAACTCTCCCTCTTTGCTGACGACATGATCTTATACTTAGAGAATCCCAAAGACTCAACCACAAGACTCCTAGAAGTTATCAAAAAGTACAGTAATGTTTCAGGATATAAAATCAATGTCCACAAGTCAGTAGCCTTTGTATACGCCAATAACAGTGAAGATGAGAAGCTAATTAAGGACACAATTCAATTCACCATAGTTTCAAAGAAAATGAAATACCTAGGAATATACCTAATGAAGGAGGTGAAGGACCTCTATAAAGAAAATTATGAAATCCTCAGAAAGGAAATAGCAGAGTATATTAACAAATGGAAGAACACACCATGCTCATGGATGGGCAAAATCAACATTGTTAAAATGTCTATACTTCCCAAAGCAATCTACCTATTCAATGCTATTCCTATAAAAATACCAACATCGTACTTTCAAGATTTGGAAAAAATGATTCTGTGTTTTGTATGGAACCAGAAAAAAACCCGTACAGCTAAAGCAGTTCTTAGTAATAAAAATAAAGCCAGGGGAATCAGCATACCAGATTTTAGTCTGTACTACAAAGCCACAGTGGTCAAAATAGCATGGTACTGGCACAAAAACAGAGACATAGACACTTGGAATCAAATTGAAAACCAAGAAATGCAACTAACATCTTACAACCTCCTAATCTTCGATAAACCAAACAAGAACATACCTTGGAGGAAAGACACTCCCTATTCAATAAATGGTGTTGGGAGAACTGGATATCCACATATAAAAGACTGAAACTGGACCCACACCTTTCGCCACTCACAAAAATTGATTCAAGATGGATAAAGGGCTTAAATTTAAGGCGTGAAACAATAAAAATCCTCCAAGAAAGCATAGGAAAAACACTGGAAGATATTGGCCTGGGGAAAGACTTCATGAAGGAGACTGCCATGGCAATTGCAACAACAACAAAAATAAACAGATGGGATTGCATTAAACTGAAAAGCTTCTGTACAGCTAAGGAGACAATAACCAAAGCAAAGAGACAACCTACACAATGGGAAAGGATATTTGCATATTTTCAATCAGACAAAAGCTTGATAACTAGGATCTATAGAGAACTCAAATTAATCCACATGAAAAAAGCCAACAATCCCATATATCAATGGGCAAGAGACATGAATAGAACTTTCTCTAAAGATGACAGACGAATGGCTAACAAACACATGAAAAAATGTTCATCATCCCTATATATTAGAGAAATGCAAATCAAAACCACCCTGAGATTCCATCTAACCCCAGTGAGAATGGCCCACATCACAAAATCTCAAAACTGCAGATATTGGCGTGGATGTGGAGAGAAGGGAACACTTTTACACTGCTGGTGGGACTGCAAACTTGTACAACCTTTCTGGAAGGAAGTATGGAGACACCTCAAAGCGCTCAAGCTAGACCTCCCATTCGATCCTGCAATCCCATTACTGGGCATCTACCCAGAAGGAAAAAAATCCTTTTATCATAAGGACACTTGTACTAGACTGTTTATTGCAGCTCAATTTACAATCGCCAAAATGTGGAAACAGCCTAAATGCCCACCAATCCAGGAATGGATTAACAAGCTGTGATATATGTATACTATGGAATACTATTCAGCTATTAAAAATAATGGAAACTTTACATCCTTTATATTAACCTGGATGGAAGTGGAAGACATTATTCTTAGTAAAGCATCACAAGAATGGAAAAGCATGAATTCTATGTACTTAATTTTGATATGAGGACAATTATGACAATTAAGGTCATGGTGGGGGGGAGGAAAAGCAGAGAGAGGGAAGGAGGGAGATGGGTGGGGCCTTGGTGTGTGCCACACCTTCTGGGGGCAAGACATGATTGCAAGAGGGACTTTACCTAACAAATGCAATCAGTGTAACCTGGCTTATTGTACCCTCAATGAATCCCCAACAATTAAAAAAAAAAAAAAGAATAAGAACGGTAATGAAAATGACAATTAAAAAAAAAAAAGACTGTCATAATGTAGCCCTAAAAATAAGCTTCATGAGGCTGTTGGGGAAGGCCCACAAACACAAGCTCCAGCTCATTGACATGGGGTGGTAATCTCCATTTACTGGGGCTTGCAGCTGTGATCTCACCCTCACCCTACCATGTTTTGTTTCCAAATGCATCTTTTTGGTGCTTCCTAACATCCCCATTAGGCTATCTTTCATAACTATTTAGGGACTATCTAATGTTAAGCTAAGAAAGTACAATTCATATTAAAAGTAAGCAGAAAAGTACACAATAGAAGGAACCAGCAGAAAGATTCTGGCAGCATAAAAAATCAGAGCAGATCAACTACCCCAAGAGATTACAAGAGAGATACAGCAGAAAATACATCCATAGATAAATTGTTGAAATGTCAGAAATAGATTTCCAAACATGGATGGCAAATAAGATGAATGGAATTGAGAAGAGGATTGAAAAACAAATCGAAAAAGTACTGCAAAAGTCATTCTTAAGAAATTAGTGAAACAAACACAAAGTCATTAAGGATTTGAACATAATTAGGAAAGATATAACAGAGCTTAAGAAATTAAAAGAGGCATTCAAAGAGCTTCAAAATACAGAACAGAGCTTCAGTGATAAAAGAACTGGACAAGAAAGAATTTCAGAAGTTGAAGACAAGATTTTTGAATTAATACAATCATACGAAGAGGTAGAGAAAAAGAAAACAAAAACAAAATATTCCCTGAGAAAGTTATGGGATTACTCCAAAAGACTGAACATCCAAAATATAGAGATTCCTGGTCCTAAAAGCACTGAAGATCTGCTTCAATACTACATGGTGAAGAATTTCCCAAGCATTGTGAGAGATACAAAAATTCAGATAGTAGGTAATTTCAGAACCCAAGCAAGATTCAATCTAAAAAAAAAGCATCTCCTAGACACCTTGTAATTAACTTTTACAATGATAAAATGAAAGAGACAATTCTGCAAGCAGCCAGGCATAAGAAAATTCTTACCTACAAAGAGAAGAATATTAGGATGACTGCAAACATTTTAGCTAAAACTTTTCAAACCAGAAGTAGGTGGTCATTGACCTTTAATCTTTTTAAACGAAACAATTGTCAGCCCAGGATCCTATATCCTGCTAAACTAAGTTTCATATGCTATGGAGAAATAAGTATTTTACAGATATACAAATGTTGATAAAATTTGCCACAACTAAACCAGACCTATACTGACCAGCACAATGGTTCATCAACAAAATAAACACACCCAGAAATTTGGATTAGTTCAAAAGTCTTGCCTTCAATTTCTGAAATTCTTTCTTTCTTTGTTCTACTCTATTATTAAGGCTTTGCACTGTGTTTTGAAGCTCTTTAAATGCCTCTTTCAATTCCTAAAGCTCTGCTTACACAATGGCACAAAGGATAAAACTAAGCAATGGACCTCCTTAAAATAAGACAAATGAAATTACACTGCACCTAACAATTCCAATATTTCATGCTTCTAAATTCACCATGAAAGAAGCATAGGCTGGCTGACCAGATAGAGAAATTCAAACCCAATATATGCTGTCTCCCAGAAACACATCTAACCTCTAAGAATAAAACACACTCAAAACGAAGGGATGGAAAACAGCCTAGGCAAATAGAAATCAGGAAAAACACTGGTGTTACAATCTTCTTTGCAGATACAATTGGACTTAAACCAACAAAAATAAGGACAGACAAGAATGGACACCATCTACTGGTCCAGGGAAGGATACAACATGAAGAAATTTCAATTGTTAACATATATGCATCCAACTGAAATGCTCCCAGATAAATAAAATGAACCCTAAGTGATCTGAATAATATGATATCTTCCAACTCCATAATACTTGGAGATTTCAAGGCCCCTCTGACAGAACTGGCCAGATCCTCCAATAGAAACTAAAAAAAGAAGTAATGGACTTAAATACGACCTTAAAAACAAATTGACTTAATAGACACATACAGAGCAGTCCATCCTAATAAAACTCACTACACATTCTTCCCATGGGTCATCCTCCAAAACTGATCATATCTTAGGGACATATCTAACCTCAAAAAATCTAAAAGAATAGAAATTATTCCTTGTATCTCTTCAAACCATCATGGAATAAAAGTTTAACTCAGCAAACAGAAATCTTCATACTCACACAAACTCATAGAAACTAAACAACATTATTGTGAACAATGACTGAGTTAATGATGAAATTAAGAAGAAAAATCATTAAATTTCTGAAAAAAATGATAATGAAGCCACAAGCTATCAAAACCTGTGATATACTGCCAAGGCAGTCCTAAAAGGCAAATTTATAGCCTTAGATATCTTCCTCCAGAAAACAGAAAGAGAGCAAGTCAGCAACCTAATGGATCATCCCAAGCAACTGGAAAATGAAGAACAATCCAATTTCAAATCTAGAAGAAGAAAAGAAATAACCAAAATCAGAGAAGAATTAAATGAAATTGAGAACAACAAGAATATTCAGAAGATCAGCAAAACAAAAAGTTAATTTCATTGAAAAGATTAATAAAATCTAAAATCCTTTAGACAGACTAATCAGAAACAGAAAAAAAGTCTCTAGTATCCTCAATCAGAAACAGAAAGGGGAAATACCACCAGATACTACAGAAATACCAAAAAATCCTCAATGATTATTACAAAAAAACTTGAAAATGTAGAGGAAATGGACCAATACCTGGAACCTTCAAAGGTTTCCACCAAACCTTCAAAGAGGAACAAGTACCTATATTTTATGAACTATTCTAGAACATGAAAAAGGAAGGAATCCTCCCCAATACATTCTACAAAGGAAATATCACCCTGATTCCAAAACCAGGAAAAGATCCAACAAAAAAGGAAAACTATAGGCCTAGACCGATATCATTTTAAATATCGACACAATAATATTCAATAAGATCCTAGCAAACAGAATATAGGAACACATTAAAATATATATACACATCATGATCAAGTGGGTTTTGTCTCAGGGATGCAGTGTTGGTTCAACATACATATATCCATAAATGTCATTCACCATAAAATAAAATAAAAAAACAAAGACCATATGATTCTATCAATGATGCAGAAAAGGCATTTGACAAAATTCAGTATCCTTTTCTAACAAGAATATTTAAGAAAATAGGCATAAGTGGGATATTTCTTAAGCTGACAGATGCCCATCTATAACAAACCCCCAAACAATATCATACGGAATGAAGTAAAACTGAAAGCATTTCCATGTAGAACTGGAACCAGAGGAGGATGCCCACCATCACTGCTGTTATTCAATATAGTGCTGGAAGTCCTAGGCAAAGCATTCAGGCAAGAGACGGAGATCAAGTGTTTTCAAATGGGAACAGAGGAGGTCAAACTCTTGCTTCTTACAGATGCCATGATCTTATACCTGGAAAACTCCAGGGATTCAACAGCAAAGCTCTTAGAAATGATCAAGAAATATAGTAACATCTCAGGATAAAAAAAATCGATGTCCACAAATCAGTAGCCTTCATATATGCCAATAACAGTCAATCTGAGAATGAAATCAAACACACCAAACCTTTCACAGTAGCTCCAATGAAGATGAAATATCCGGGAATACTTCTTTCTTTTTTTTTTGCAGTTTTTGGCCAGGGCTGGGTTTGAACCCACCACGTCCAGCATATGGGACTGGCACCCTACCCTTTTGAGCCACAGGCACTGCCCAACCTGGGAATATTTCTAACAAAGGATGTGAAAGATCTCTACAGAGGGAATTATGAAACCATGATAAAAGAAACAGCAGAAGATGTTAACAGATGGAAGAACATGAGTGAATTTAAAAAAACTGGTATATGTACACCATAAAGTACCATTCATCCATAAGAAAAGATAGAGACTTTATATCTCTTGTGTTTCCCTGGGTGGAGTAGAAATACATTTTCTTAGTAAAGTATCACAAAAATGGAAAATCAAATGTCTGATATACTCAATATGAAACTAATATATTAACAAATATGCTCCCACATGAAAGGAGAAACACAAGTATAGTTTACTGAGGAGGAGGGGAGAAGCAAAAGAGGGAAAGAGGGAGGAGGGATGAAAGGTGAGGGGCATGTTCTCACCTAATGTGCACAACGTGAGAGTGTTCATCATACCTCCTGCTTGGAAGGCTCAACTACAACTTGAACTGTACTTTAGAAATGAAAACAATGCAGCCTAAACATGTGTACCCTCATATTAATCTGAAATGTAAACAAATATATGAATATATATATATATATTTATGTAAAATACTTAACATAGTACCCGGTTTATGGTAAGAACCACTGATATTCAGATGTAATTGAAATACAAGAGGATTTCAAAACTTGGCTTTGACCTTCCTGTTATGTTATTTAATTTTATTGAGATTTCTTCATTTATAAAATGGAATTCATAATGAATAAAAACTTCTTAGGGTTCTTAGAAAGAAAACATTGAAAAAATTAAATGCTCGTTTGCATTATAACACTCATAAGAACCATACATTTTAAAAATTAAATGGTCAGGAAAGAAAGATTGTATTATAGAAATTAAAAGATGAAAGCAAAAGCAAAGGCAATTATTTTAAGCAGCAATAAGACCTGGAAATAACGCCACTGAAGCAACGTATAAAGTACCTTATATACTTGGAGAAAAAAGGGAAAGCAATTCAGTGATGTAAAAATTGTGAAAGAATGCATTGTTAAGGTTGTAGGATGCTTACGCCTTGATAACAAAGTACGAACAACTGCATCTTTTAAGGAGAAACACACTTGATCAGCAGTAAAATTTGGCCTTCAATTTAATAGAACATCTTCACGAAATGCTTCAATAGCAAAATATATGTTATTTAATCACTTTGGATTAATCAACTGATCTACAAATTCGATACAAGTTTTACATTTCATTCAGGTTATAATAGTAGATTTTCTTTGTTATGAAGAGTTAAATGCTTTGGGAAATCTTGCTAGCAGAACATGGGGAATATGTACCTTCAGTACCGTTCAAGATAAATGTCAAGAAGTTGGACTGATTTTGGTAAATTCAATGAGTGTATGTAGAGATGGTGCACTTTCCATGACAGGAAAACATGAAGGGATTATTACATACATTAAAAAAATATTAACAGATCCAGGTATTCTCATTTCTTTTCATTATATCTTACATCACAAAATCTCTTTGCTAAAGCTAATATTTTAAGTGACTCACGGCAACTAGTCACTAGTTTTACTAACATATTCATGCAAATGCAAGTCATCATCGATTTTGTAATATCCAAAAATTGAACCATGACATATTCAAGTGTGGATTTACATTATCATTCTAAAGTTCATTGGCTAAATATTATGAAGAACAGAATTAGCAATGTGAATTATTGAACAAAGTTTCCTTAGGAATGCAACTTTTTGTGTGTGACATCATGTAAAATCAAATTGGCTTAAATATTTTTGCATGGTAAAACTAATTTTATATGTGATATGTAGCAAAAAATCCAAACTTTTCTTAAAAGCTTTTTTTCAAAACACTTCAAAAAAGAAATTTTAGATTAACATTTTTCTCAGTTAGCAAATCTTAATGATAAGCAGGATAATATGTGAAAATAACCTGAAGAATATGCAGCTATTATAGACCTATTAATTAGAGAATACAATGAAAAGTTCACTGACTTTGAGAATCATGGTATCACACTCAAATTAGAATTTCAACCTCACCTAGTCATTATCACTAAGGTTCCTAAGGAACTGATCAGCTAAGAATTGATTAGCTCTCAGTAGATGACATTTTAAAGTCATTGATGCTAAGAAATATCCAACTGAAATATGAAAAAATACAGTAGAATGCCCATATCTTCAGCAACATGCAATCAAAATGCTTTTTTGCTTTCCAACCTCTTATTGCTGCAGATTTACATTCTCCTATCTAACCCAAATCAAGCTGCTTATACGGTCACATATAACTGACACCTATCCAGAGGATCAACCGAAACTTACCTTTACGATGTGATCAAATACTCAAATACTTTCCAACAAAAAGCAGACATAACAAAGTCATTAAAGTGTTAGTTACTTTAAAATTAACAAATAGTTTCCATTTTTGGAGTCGTTAAGTACGTAGAAGTTAATTTTTTACAAAATAATGTCCATTATTAAAGGTGCCTAATTGAAGATTCTTGAATGTTGCCTTATTCGGTTATATCTAAATTAATACATTCTTCCAACATGGATAAGTCCCCCACCACTCTTCTTGGGGCTTCTAATCCTCTGCAGATACAAAGGAATGGCTATAAATGTTATTAGATACATGGGACTGCATAATATTTCCAAAAGAGTGAGAGGAGATAGAAAAGCAGAGATCAAGAACTAAACTTGAGAATGCCAAGGTTAAGTGCTCTCATAAAAGAGAATGACCCAAAGATGGATAAAGAGGAGGAGAGGTAAGTAATGTAGGAAAATATCCAAAAGAGTATAGCCCTGGAGGCTACACGTAACTGACAGTAACTATGGTCACTTCTTTAAGAGAAAGAAATTTAGCAAGTTTATCCATAATTTATTCAGTTAAGGTCAATACTATGTGGTGAAATTATTCACGGCGGTCTTGTCTAGTTGGGCAAAATAGTGGCACTACTGTCCAATATCTGAATCCAAGTGATGATGTGGCTTCCTTAAGGCATTCTAATATTTAATAATAACTAACTTTGGTCAATATCTGCCATATATAATAAGTTTGTAGAATTTCTCACTAGATCCCTGAGGCATGGCTTGTACTATACCTCTGTGATTCTGTATAGACTTAAATTGATAAGCAATTTAAATCCCATTCCATAACCAGAAGGAGGGACGTACCTTGGTGAGGATTTTCCAGAGACTACGGATGATCATAGAGCCCAAGATCAATGATTGTTTTCTTTGTGTTATAATAAACTTGTTAACTAATTGCTCAGATTAGATTCTTAATAACAAAGAAGACACAAACAGTCCAGATGTAGTTTCCTCTAAGAAGGAACCCTACAAAACTTATTTCTGTTTTTAAACAGAGGTTTCCTGAAAAAGCGAGAAAAGATAAAATAGAAGTGTTTCTTGGAAATAAAATCCCTGATGTACATTTGGAAAATTAGTCTTGAGGCTGATGACTAAACTTAAGGGCCATAATTTTGTACATCTTGTTCTGGACATGAGGGGAAAGTCTTGTAATTTTAGGTGATTCATCTCAAATTATGAAGAATTCAGGGTGGCACAATTTTTGTGTATTCTTTTAATTGTTAAATTTTCAGTTAATAGTTTTCTTTTATACTTTGTTATGAAAGAACAATTTGATAGTAAAATGGAAATACAGACAAGGAATATTTATTTTAGTGAAAGAAGATAATTTACTGGCAATTTCTTTCTTCTCTCAAAATATTGACTATTAAATTAAAAATCGCACACACACTCTAATGACAAGTTAAATAATTAATGCCTCTTAAAATAAGTGAATGCAAACTAAAGTCTCTTAAGGAGCCTCTTTAATCATTAGTAAATGACAAATGATTACCATTAAATAAGGACAATCTAAAGGTGACCCCCCCAAAAAAAATATGGCTGTCAAAGAGTAAAGAGGAAACGGGAATTTGGGGATGATAAAAATAACTTTTCAAGCTTTTACATATGGGTATGGAGATGCACCGACGGCCTGGGATCCATTTGAGTATCATCTCAGGCCAAAACAATACAAGTCAAAGCTTCTCTACAGGAAGAGTACTAGTTAAATGAGCAGAATACTAGTTGCATTGTCTGGTATCCTTGATTTTTGAAATCTGCCAAAAAGTGATAGATTTTTTATAACATCTCAGGTTTATTGATAATAATACCTGGGGAGCATATAGCTATTAAATTTTGACTTTCTTTGACATTTCAAACTCCTGGGTATTCTTCTAATTATCTACCTCTGAAGATACTTTGCAATTGAGCAAGATAGTGGACTGCTTGACAGATTAGAGGAAACACACTCACACACACCAAGTGTTTATGTAAAATAAAATAGTAATAATGGTTAAGGTATTAATTGGTAGCCTTTGTATTAAAGTTTGGATTATGAAGTAGTGGGGTAACTAAGTAATAATTATCTCTATTATTAGTAGTATTACTGCTACTGACAATATTAGAATTCTTTCTTCAAATTAAGAAAAAATCCATCTATAAAACCAACAACAGATCTGTTTAAATTAGGGTATAAAGGTATGATAGTGGTGCATCCTAAGGCACTACCCCTCAGCACACTCCAGGAAAACCATTAGGTTTAGGGCCTTACAGAGCATCATTTGGAAGTTCTGTGTGATGCATTTCAGGTGAAATAATCTGTATTTAAAACAAAAATAAAAACATTTTCGGAGGGTAAAACTAGTGCTTTTGTATAGCTGTACTATCAGAGAGAGAAACAATTTTAAAAAGCAGTTACCTGATGATTGAGATAAAGTGATAAATGGACATACAAAAAATAAGATGAAACAAGTTACTAGAACAGATTAAAAAATAGGCTTGATAACTGGCTATATAGGCATGGCCAAAAAAGTATCTGTACATGCTAATGAGACTGGTAAGAGCAAGGGCTTCTGACTGAGACCTATTTAGGTTGTATAAACTAATACACTTGGCTGTATAATACACACACTTGCATGCATGTATAATACAACATTATACAATATTGTATAATATTATAATTATGTATGTATTATACAATACATTCATGTTGGGTCTGGGATTTCTAGCTTGGATTCTTATCAGATTGTGAAGGTGGCCAAGGTACTCAAATTTGGTTAGCATTAGATTCTGCATTAGTAAAATAAATAATATCTTACTCTTCCAACCATTAATTTGTTTGCTCAACAAGTGTTTATTGACTAAATGCTATGTAACAGTTATATTATTGTGGATTTTCCCATAAATGATATAAATATATATCAAGGGGGTTTATAACATGGATTTTAAATTAAATGGGGAAAAGAGAAACTGAGTACATGCTTTCAAGTGTAATGAATATGAGAAAAGAGAAATAGAAAGTGTCATGGTAGCAACAACAGAATGGTTGAGAGGCTTAATATGAGAGATAACACAGGTAACAGGTAAAGTACAAGGCCGGTCAAAAGCACAATTGTTGTGCATTGAAGATAAATAGGAGAATGTCAAGTCTGGAAATGTTTGAATGATTCCAAATTAGATGGAACCACTGCTTACCAGTTCAACTGATTGGCAAGGAAAAACAGTTGAAAGACTAAAACAAGTTTTGATTATTCATATTGGGTTACAGAATATGATAAAAACAAACCCCACTTTACAAAGTAAATAATGTAAAACTGAGGAGGTAGAACATTGTGATTTTTGTCAAGAGGAGTATTAATTATAGTCATATATGCATGGTGGCAAATTTTTTAAAAAACAAAAATATCAATGTGGGAAAGTGGCATAACATGAAAGAATTAAGTCTAAAGGAGTATATATGACCTGAAGATTTATTAAAGTGATGGAACCATTTGCATTTCTGAATGCTGTTATGCTTTTTTGTTGCAAAGGAAGGTTTAAAAAGGACATACAGATTTGGTAAAGTTGATTTGGTTATGTAATGAAGAATAACATCGCTTTCTATAGCTTACTTAATTAAATTATAAAAATAGCCCATTATAAATGGAAGTTTTGTCTGATGAGAGGGTGGGTCAGAATTTGAAAATGAGATAACTTTATTAAATTAGTTTTTAAAATTAATATTTTTATTGTCTTTTCTATTCATGCCATGTCTTTTCTATAGTGTGAAGATACAGCAATTATTTTTTGCTCCCTTGGGTGATTTTGGCTAGATATAAAATTATTCCAGTAATTATAAATGCATCTAGTGAGAAAATAAAAGGATATATGTAGACAGAAAAGATCCAAATAACTTTTACTAAATTCTGTATTTCTGCTTATATCTGTCATTTATTTGGCCCAATGCAGTTATTTTTACCAAAGAATATTGAGGAAATGGAAACCATTTCCAGGTATGTGTAATTAGATAATAGGGAAAGCACTAGTTATTTAAAACAATGTAGGTATTATTTAAATTTTAATTCAAGATGAGATAGAATTCTCAAAGTCATATACTTTCATGCTTTGACTAGTTCACCAAATGCCTAGGACATTAACTATATTCACCTTGGAGACTCAATAATATAGAAAGTTAGGATGTCTTATATTCTATAAAGCTAAAATGACTATAAATCATTTGAACTGGATATTTATTTCTTGATTGCTTCATTTCACTTTGAAAAAAATTATTTACGTAGGAGCTAGAGTTCCTACAGGCAGGAAGGCACCACAGAGTGAAAAGTCAATATGCAAAGTGTCTCAGAATTGTTTGGCACATCTTGCAAGCTTTCTGCATTTTATCCTTACACAGTTTCTCTTTAAACATCTGATCTTTTCCTTTATGGAGTAAGGGAATCTTCTGATTAATATGCACTGGGGCACCACATGGTTGCCCATCTGTGTGGGTCAGTTTTGAATCACTGAACAGCGCTGAAATTGAGTTGAAATTTAGCCAAATAGCCAGCAACAATGACCTTCAAACCTGTCGTGGCTGGCTGATGGGCAGCACTAGAGAATTTAATTTGCTTTAGAGCTTGTATCTCACATTCTTGTCTGATTTTTAAAATGAATTTATTTATCTTATTGATCTTTTCTGATGTTTACATTTTAGAGACACTTATTTTAGGTTTCCAATAGCATGCACATCTAAATAACATTCTTTGAAAATATTAACTTTAAGAAACCAATAAGTAAATCAAATAATTTATACATTTATGCTGCTTTTTGGCAAGAGAGATACTGTTATTTTATTTTTCTTTCTCAAGTAAAAGAAAATAATCTATGTCTTTCTCCTATAGTAGCTGGCATACCACAATTACCTGGGTACTTTTTATTATCTAGATAGATATAAACAAAGAAAAGCAATCTACTTAAGAACTAGGATAAATAACCTTTTATAAATGAATTAAATTTGTCAAAATACTATAAGTACATTTTGAGAGTAATCTAAGAGCTAACATTTTCAAGTTTATTTGCTTTCTAATCTTCCACATTTGAGAAATAGCCCTACAAATGCCCTAAGGCATAACAAAGCTGATTGTTCTTTCATGCCTCTGTAAAGGACATTCTCATCAGAGGCAAATATTTCATTGTCCTTAAAGTGTTTTTATATGCAACCAAGGTAAGTCTTATGCTGTCAGTTTAAGTATCAGATCATTTGTGTAAGAGGGGAGACAAATCTAAAACTTTCTTATACCAAAAGATAATCAGGTTATCAATAAATTCTGAATTCCTTGCCTCATTTTCCTTTCCTCAGCTTAATGATATCCAGAATGTGTTACTGACTCTTGGCCAAGGATTTCAAGAATAATAGCAACACTTAATATATTCTCTTCTAGTCTGAGACTTTGCTCCAGGTTGTGGGGGCATTCAGTGGTTATACTGCCCCTTTAGTGATATATATATACATTACATTTATATTATAATGTAATATGTATGTGAGGCATAGGTGTGTGCACTTTAAGGAAATACATATTCCTTTAAATTTTCCTATAAATCACTTTGTAATCAGATAATCTTATACTTATTTTTGTGTAACCTTTCACTTCACAATATCTGGTTTTGAACAAGAATTATGCTGTCATCGTACCCTTAATCATCTTTGAAACTCTAGACAGTTATGCTGGGGGTATCCTCACCATCTGTTCTCATTTTGTAACTCAGACTGAACGAAAGATCCCCTCTGTGGGGACATATTATTTTCATAGGTGTTAAAGAAAAAATATTCAATGATACTTGTTGAAGCCTGGTAAGGAAGACTATTCAGGACCACTGCAGTGGGTATAGAGATCAGTGCAATGGGGTCTTACAGAGGAGGGAAAAGATAAGGTTTAACTCCAAATGTAGCAAGATCAAGAGGAAATTTATAACCAATAAACAGGTTTGAGGAAAAGTGGGTATAAAATTCTAAGAGAAAAGCATCAGAAGTAAGGGGAATTTTGGCTAAACTGATTTAATAAAAGACAGGCCAGGGTAATCAGCCATCATCTGGAGGATAGTGGAGGATGAGGAACCCGATCTGATATTGAAGATAATCAGATACCAGCAAAAGGGGGTTCTGGCTAATTCAATTAATAAGGTTCTTTTGTTAAAACTGGATTTTATAAGGAAGTGCAAAAAAGGGCAAAAGGCAAGATTTAGAAGGCTAAAAGGTTTGGGTAAGAAAAGACTTTTTTCCATAAGTAACATGGAAACAAAAGGAGAAACCAATTACATAATCATTTTTAAATCTTGTGCTTGGATACAGTTTATAACATTTCATTAGTCTATGGTCAATCTCAAAATTCACCTGGGTGGGAAGTATATCCCTCATTCAAGAGGCATGGCAAGGAGATGTGGAGTGAATAGTTGGAATCAAATATAATATATCCTAGACATCTATCTCAATTGCCTATGTTTGTTTCACTTTCATAAAACTAACCAAACTCCAAATGAAAATTCTTCCATTCTATGAATTAAATGGCATTAATTATAAATATTTATTATATGATCTATATAATACATATATATATACACACACACACCTTTATAGAGCAATTATTTTCCACTTTGTTTCTTTTTATGTGTAACCTTATGTATCAAAATTTTGAAATCTAGGCTCGGCACCCATAGCACAGTGGTTATGGCACCAGCCACATACACCTAGGCTGGCAGATTCGAACCTGGGACTGCTAAACAACAACGACAACTGCAACAAAAAGTAGCCGGATGTTGTGGTGGCACCTGTAGTCCCACCTATTTGGAAGACTGAGGCAAGAGAATTGCTTAAGCCCAAGAGTTGGAGGTTGCTGTGAGCAGTGATGCCATAGCACTCTATAGAGGGTGACATAGTGAAACTCTGTCTCAAAAAAAAATTTTTTTTTTAAAATCTAAGATAAAAACATCTCAATATTTCTTCTTTTGATTTCTTCATTAGCTATAGACATAATAAATACTTTCACAGGTATTTATTCTTCATGATTTGAAATAATTTGATTTCATATTAAGTTATATATATGGGTATTTTTGGTGATACTGTATTATTATTTTTTCTATTCTGCTAATAGTATTATTCTAGGGATTTTCTATAGCTCCATTATAAGATTTAGAGAGAGCTGAAATCTTTAAACTATTGAGTCTTTCCATTCATTAACATGGCATTTCTATGAATATTTTTGGACCTTATTATTTTCATTCTTGAATACACTGTCATCACTTGCTTCACAAAGACTTTGAACATATCATGGTAATTTATTCCAAAGTTTCTCTATGAGTTAAAGATTCATACAGGACATATTCTACCTCATTACTTTTGATTAATTGGACAATTTTTGATTTGTATATCATTAGTGTATCATGCCACTTTGCTCCAATATTAATTCCAATAGTGTTTTACCTGACTTTTCTCTCTCTCTCCTATGTTCTCTTTAAGTGAACATCCTGCTTATTAAGATAACGTGTCACATGCTGACTAGACATTTTGGCTTCTCCCCTTTGAAGAAGCAAATGAAGAGAGCTGCCAAGTAACGATCAGTTTGTAATCTAAGTGAACTCACTGATACTACCAACCATCAGTAGAAATGTTCATCATCATGCTGAACTCCCAGATGCCAAGCTTAAGCAGCCTTGATACTACACAAGAGAGTTAAAGAAAAAAATAACAATTTTGTATTATAATTTATGTCTTTGCCTACTCCAACATAAAGTAAGCCTTAAAAGAAAACAAGTATTGATAGCACAACAAAGTAATTATAATCAACAATAAGTTAGGGAATACTTCAAAATAACTATAAGAATTGAATTGGAAATTTCCAACCACAAAAAAATGATACATGCCTAATGTTATGGATATCCCAAATATCTGATTTGATTTAGTCACATTGTATGCCTCTATCAAAACATCACATGCCCCTACAAATACATGCTACCATTAGTATCCATAGAAGTGAATATAAACATTTAAAAAAAAGAAAAACATGTCTAGGATCAGGTGTTTAGAGTGACCAATTTTATCATCTATTATAATATAGACTAGTAAGGAATTTTGAAAAAAAAAAACTTTTTACATTTCACTAAAAACTTCTAAATGTAATTGACAGCTGGAATTCATGTTCTTGAAAATATACACACCATTCCTTCTACTCTAATATAAAATACTATAAATTGGGTGGCGCCTGTGGCTCAAGGGGTAGGGCACTGGTCCCATATGCCGGAGGTGGCGGGTTCAAACCCAGCCCCAGCCAAAAACCAAAAAAAAAAAAAAGAAAAAAATACTATAAATCTATTTATTAATTGAATAAGTATAATTTAAAACAAAAAATCAAATTGGAAATGTTTGTTTGAAAATGTTTGCCTATAGGAGCAAAAATTACCTATGTATTTCTAAATACATTTCATAGTGCCTAATGCGCTTATTTTTCATTCTCTTTATTGAGAATTCTGTGTCAAAATTTCCCTTTCTTGTCCCAGATGTCTAGCTTTTCACTGGGTAAGCTATTAGTTTCTCAAATATATAAATTGGATGTGTTCTATTTGGTGTGCTTTTCTTATTCACTTTTCCAGATCTGCCCATTAGTATCAAAATGTTCTATGTTATTAAACAAGAAAAAAGAAGTTATATTACTCAAGTGGAAACAACTCTTTTCTCTGAAGTTGCCAACCCTTTTTCTCCATTCTTCATCTTCTCTACCTAACAACACTGCAGGAGCAAATAAATATTTTATTTTCTTTGGAGTTTCAACTTATGTTTTTGGTTTCAGGATTGTATCTCCATAGAACATGTCTGTCAAATCCTAAGTATCACCATTGGGTATAAAAGGAGCATATAATATATTATGCAGAAAAGAAAGTTACCATAATGACTGGTAAGATTACATTTTATTAAAACAATTTGTGTTATGAAAATATATTTTTAGTAAAAAGAGAACATAGCTATTCTCCTAATTACCCATTATATAAAATGAATCAAATGCACGATCATGCACTCCAGAATAGAGTGAGCATAACATAATCAGAAAGTAACAACAAATGTCACGGCCATATAAAAAACATGTAGCCATATATACTGTGAAGGATTCTTTGAGAACATTTAAGCACTCCATAGTTCTTTGTTCAATGGCCTTTTTATGTATGATCTCCTCTCGTACAAGACATCTCACCTTCAAAGTGCTTTCTTAGACCACTCTAATTGATCTAGATTCCACCTCTCACTCTCTGTTAGAACTTTCTATGATTCACTATTATAACAAAAATATTTATATATTGTATTTTTTTACTTCCTTA
Source organism: Nycticebus coucang (assembly GCF_027406575.1). Classification (NCBI taxonomy): domain Eukaryota; kingdom Metazoa; phylum Chordata; class Mammalia; order Primates; family Lorisidae; genus Nycticebus; species Nycticebus coucang. The sequence continues at coordinate 82,081,950 of NC_069786.1, forward strand.
CTTCCTCTGCCCCTTTTGAAAAAGAGAAAAATAAAGTCTTAAGGGCAAAGAACTTAATGCTGTTTCCATAGCTCTTAACAAAATGATAGGCACATGTTAACAGTAAATTTTGGTGGACTGAAGAGAGAGTGAATTCATTTTGTTTTTTTTAAAATCATCTATCTTGGTAAGTTATTAAACTTAATGTCATATTTCACCCTAAACCTTATCTGTTTGTACTGTTCATTGTTACATGGTTGCATAATTCTAAAACATGAAATCTGCCAAGGATATTAGTTTTATCTTTTTGAGTCTTGACCAAGTACAAGAATTTTCAAATTCAAAATAAGTGAATATGTCAAGTTCTTCTACTCTTGCATAGACATACATATTTTTTCCAATAGCAGCTCAATTACTAAAGTCAACAGTTCTTTAAGTGAACAATTGTGTGAGTAGTTAGTAAAGAAAATATCCTAGAAGAAATACACCCAACGATAACTTTTTAAAACAATTTTATGACACTACAAACTTTTAGCCTTTCATTTCAACTCCCATTCTTTGGAGTAAAATAAACCAAAACTAGGAAAGACATTCTACAATATTAGAAAGCTGTTAAAGCATTGCAATAGCACAGAGTCTGCTTTAACAGATGGGCATTAAAGGAAGAACATCAAGGGAATGAAAGCTAAAGATACATGAAAAAAGTGCCAATGCTGTTCTTCTCAAGAATGTGTATGTTTGTAAGACTTTTAAAAAAATATTATTAACATAGAAGGGAGTTAGTGTAACAAGTAAGACCTTCTAGTTAAAAATAATCATTATAATATAAAAATGTCCCATGTCAAGTCATGCTATAATTTAAAACCTGTTGATAATGGCTTGTCATTTTTCAAATGTACATTGAAACACACTAAGAATAGAAAAATGCTCATATCTACCTTATAATTGTTTTCATAAATATATTCCCTTACATCTTTCAGAATGAATGACCTGACACATAATATTATATATTCTTCTGTCACAGCATGAAAGAATTATTTTGTCTTACTCAAAATATATCAACTCCTACATTTATACACATTTGTAATTCAGTGTTAGTATAGATAGTAATATAGCTATATAGTAGTATATTACATGTATGTATGAGTTTTTGTGCCATCCCTATTACATATTATATGTAATATATATCATTAATATTATATATACTTTATATGCATGTGTATAAAACCATTCTGTTGCTATATGCTATAGAATATTTTTATAGGCATTATTTTAATTGCTGTACATGAATTACAAAGTTAGATAATAAGAATAAACTAATGTGTTGCCAGTTTTCATGACAACATCATAAATGATAGTGACTTGAATGGCCCACTGAATTTTATGAATATTGCAAATAGGGATAGGCCATTTTATTCAATTTATTGTTACTGCTTTGTATAATCACAAGTAAAGTTCCAGTTATTCAGTATAGGTTTTATAATTTGTTGCTAGATAAGTGAATGCATTTTTTGATGTGGATGTATATGCAAAACATCCAGACTTTCAATATTGTATACATACCCAGAGAGACCTTCAGGATTTTAATTATCTATATAAATCAACTTGGCTGAAATTATTTTTATTAGAGAATTTAAATATTTGAAAAAAGTTTAATGGAAAGCGAAAACAACAAAATATTGAACACGTCATCTAAGCTGGCAATCTAGGAGGAAAAGGAAAGACCAAATTATTTTACTTATTTAATCCACCCATTTTACAAATATATATTGAAAACCTATTATGTGAAAATCACTGCTACTTTTCCAAGAGAAATATAATAAATGACTCAAAATACAAACAATTTCAGGTTGCTTTAAGATGGTAGGGAACACCAGATTTTGAGTCTCTCAGTATATATCCCAAATCATTGAGAACAAGAATAAACAAATAAATACTATTCATAATCCACACCCATAGCTTAATTTTATTATAGAACAAAATACTAAAAAGGTGTAGTTACCTAAAATTCAGGTAAGATTTCCTGAAGGAAAACAGAGAGAAATCACAAAATTAGAAAATAAATCAGCTCTTCCTTTTCCCTCACCCGGTACCTGCACAGGTACAAGTATTCCTCTTAGAAAAGATGCCATGAACTAGAATTTCTTGGTGAAATTTTTTTTCTGTCTGTCCTTCTTTCTTACTTTCTTTCTTCCCTCTTTTCTTCATTCCTTCTTTGTACTGTAAGAGAGAGCAACATTCTATAACCCTTTTGGGTAGACATACGTAAATACACTACATAAAATATCTGCCTAAATAATTAATAAGATTGACAAAATGGTTAAGAAGTATAAATAAATAAAAGTAAACAGATGCCTGTGAATAAATATGAACAGCCTAAAAGAAAAATAGGCAAAAGACATGAACATCTGTTTCACTCCAAAGAAAACATAAAGGGCTAATAAGGAAAAAAGCTAATTTTATTGGTAAATGGAAAATGAAAATTGACTCCAAAATAAGACATTTTATATCCTCCTAATTGAACCTATTAAAAAGGCTCATGATGTGTTCATCCTGGGATATAATTTACATGATCAATTTAGAAAATAATTTCGTATTACCTGTTAAATGTTAATAAGTATCTTTCTACAGTCCAGCAATTCTACTTTTAGGTACCAAGATAACGATTAAACTGACAGTTAACTAAATAATGTACTATTCAGGGCAAAGCCTGTGGCTCAGTGAGTAGGGCACTGGCCCCATATACCAAGGGTGTCAGGTTCAAACCTGGCCCCAGCCAAAACTGCAACAACAACAAAAATTATGTACTATTCAGGAAATTGGACATTGGTGGCAAAGCTATGTAGGAAATTAATATGACATTTAATCCAACATGCGATAGATGAATTAGGTCTTCTGATTTTTAAATTAAAAGTTTTCTAGTACGAATATCTTTGTTATGATGTGATTTTTGGTTTATTGCAGCCCAATTCATAATTGCTAAATCATGGAAGAAGCCCAAGTGCCCATCGATCCACGAATGGATTAATAAATTGTGGTATATGTACACCATGGAATATTATGCAGCCTTAAAGAAAGATGGAGACTTTACCTCTTTCATGTTTACATGGATGGAGCTGGAACATATTCTTCTTAGTAAAGTATCTCAAGAATGGAAGAAAAAGTACCCAATGTACTCAGCCCTACTATGAAACTAATTTAGGGTTTTCACATGAAAGCTATAACCCAGTTACAACCTAAGAATAGGGGGAAGGGGGAAAGGGAGGGGAGGGAGGAAGAGGTGGGTAGAGGGAAGGGGATTGGTGGGATTACACCATCGGTGCATCTTACAAGGGTATATGTGAAACTTGGTAAACGGTCTGTGAAGCTAGTGAATGATGCCCCATGAATATATCAATGTACACAACTATGATTTAATAAAAAAAAAAGAATATGAAAAATCACTTTGCAAAATGATATTTGCACCAGATAATTCATTGCAGCTCAATTTGTAATAGCCAAGTCATGGAAGAAGCCCAAGTGCCCATCAACCCATGAATGGATTAATAAATTGTGGTATATGTATACCATGGAATACTATGCAATCTTTTAAAAACATGGTGACTTTACCTCCTTTGTGTTTACATGGATGGAGCTGGAACATATTCTCCTAAGTAAAGTATCCCAAGAATGGAAGAGAAATTATACAATATACTCAGTACTTATATGAAACCAATTCATATTTACTCACATTTTCTTATGAAAGATAGAACACAGCTATAGCCCAGGATGAAGGAGAGAAATGGAGTGGGAAGGGAGGGAAGCGGGGAGGTTTGATAGAGGGTGGGTAAACGGTGGGACCACACCTATGGAGCATATTGCAAGGGTACAAGTCAAAACTATCAAGTATAGAACATAAATGTCTTAACACAATAATCATAAATGAGGCAAAAGCAATGTTAATTATTTTGATGTAAGCATTCCAAATTGTATGAAAAAAAATCAACACATCATACCCCACATATGCATAAATGTATTCATGGTCTATGTGTATATGACTTAATAAAAATAAAGAATGTATGTGCAGAAAATAGCCTTGAAATATAGAAACAATACCTCTCTCGAAAAAAAAAAAAGTTTTCTAGCTTGTTTTTCATTGACATTTTCATAGTACATGGCATAAATAAAGTATGTTAATCAATATCCAACAATAAACTGAATTTTTCTCCATCTATTTCATATTTCTTGTGGATATAAGGTTATTGTTTTTAATATATGGAACTTTTGTTAGGTCAGTTTGCTAAAAATGTTTAAATTAGAAAAGTTACGTGGGTAAGACTTAATTCTATTAGCCTTCTTTGTATACAAACGTTATTTACAAATAATGATAGTTTTAGCTCTTATTTTCTCCTGATATTTATATTTTTCTTATCTTGCTACATTATCTAAAATAGCCAATAAAATCTTAAAATATTTACTCTTAGAGTGGATTCTGCATTGTTTTTATAATGAGCATGGGTTATTTATTGGATTTATTTTCCTCCTTAGAAAACAAATTCATGAAGATTGCTTATTTTTAAAAAATAATTATATTTTCAGTGCCTAGATAAGTCTTTCCATACTTAAAATACAGAAATATATACCTGTATTGAATAAGTAAATAAGTTAAGGCAGAAATGAACTAAGCATTACTAAAACCAAATTTACTATAGAGCCATATTCTCTGTGTGGACTTAGTTTGTCCAGTTTCCACTCATTGAAGACTTTTGTTAGTTGAGGATTTTATTCACACTGTTGTAGTTTTCTAATACCAAATCTAAGTGGTATAGAATTGATTTCAAATGTATCTTGCAGTGGTACAATAATTTTATTTGATTATTAATAAAAATGATTCGAAAACATGATGTTACCTTACTATAATGTCACTGATAAACTTGACATTGTCTTCTCCAAATATTTTAGTTTTAATTATTAATACAATAAAACAAATGAAGATAATAAAATAATGTACGATTTTTTTGTGCACTCTTAAGTATCTATTCTGAAACCTAGGATCTGTCTTTATAAGAATGCCGTCAATCATTTTCAAAATGACCATCATAAAAACTCTCAAAAGGGGATGGCACCTGTGGCTCAAAGGAGTATAGCACCAGCCCCATACGCTGGAAGTGGTGGGTTCAAACCCAGCCCCAGCCAAAAAAAAAAAACAACTCTCAAAAGGAACATAGGTCAAGTTGCTGTGTGTATAGTAGGTACCATCTCTGCACAGTCTTAGTTCCCCAGGCAATGAGTTTGGGGAGAAACTGTAAAATCTGGGGGAAGCACAAGTATTCAATGACTTGGTGGCACAGCAGCATAGTGCACTTTTGATCTTGCCTATAAAGAAATTTTCAATAGTTTATAACCCAGATAAATAACAGCGGAATATGCAGTGCTCCTTTTGGCAGCATGTTTTTTTCCTCAAAAGCAAAAATAATTGGGCTCAAAGAATGTACATCTGTCCATACTTTCCTTTTTACAAATGAAGTTCAGAGTCATTGGACTTGTATTCAAAGAAGTGATGTGAAAACATTGGCTCTAGGTAAACATATTTATATGTATACATATACAGGAAAATAAAGTATAATTTGTGTATTTATAAGACAGATCAGGTGAATTTTGTTCACAAGTATTATTAAACCGTTTTGTTTTGTTTTGGCCAGTTAATGCGGTAAGTACTGAGAATAAGAAAGATTATGTGGTTTGAGGAGCAAAAGTATATAAATGGCTAAAATAGTCTCAAAATCAGATAATTTCAACAAAATATTTATATGATAAAATATTACAGGTATGCACAAAGATCTGTGAAAGAGGTAGAATATCTAAGCAGCACAGCCTCAAATACTCAGGGATGTAAAAGTAGACCTGCCGTTTGATCCTGCAGTTATATATTGTTCCCAATATATCCTGGGAACCTGTATATAATTGCTGACTCTTAAAGGATGACTGAATGAAGACAAGATAAACATTAGGTAAAGGCAATCCCTACCTCGTAATCTAAACATTCCAAGTTGCAGAGATGTGAAGAGTATAGTGTGTAGCAAGAAACTCCATGCAGTATAATATTGTTAAAAGATAAACTCCAAAGTAGGAAAATCAGTAAGTGATGAGGTAGAGAGTTAGGATGGGTCTAGATATGGAAGAAGATCATAAATTTGGGAGCTGTTAGAGCTCTTACCTAATTTTCAAGCAATTATGTATTGGGGTTCTATTTACAGTTCAGTGAGATTCTATGATTTTTTTTAGTGGAACAATACTTTAACAGCATCAAACAGAGAGATCATTTAGAAGAGATTATACTTTCTGAAGTAAGGCATAATGAAATGGACTATTCCAATTAAATAATACTTATCAGTGAGATGCTGATAATGTGATTAATTAGATATAAGTGCTATTAAAAATGAAACTAAAATTCATTTATTTAAGCAAGGCCACAAATAGCCTTTCTAACTACAGTGATAGCAAACATCACAGGGTGAGACAATTGTGGAAAAATGTAAAAAAGAGAAGAGGAGGAGGTTTAGAATGACTGAGTGAGAAGCTACAGTTGGTCAAAACAACAAATTGAAAAGAAATATTTATTTAAGAAAATGTATTAAATCTTGGTAAGATTGAGAGTCCATGGCATTGCAGCCATTGATCAAGACAACCTTAACTTTTCCCTCAGTTTGATGAAAGTTTAGAAAGACCTTTTTCCCACCTCTGAGCAAACCTCTGACCTCTCTCTCACCTTGGCTCTTTCAGAGTCCAGATGATCTATAACAGAAATGTAGTCCCACTTTCTTCTAATTATTTCTTTTTTATTAAATCATAAACACATAGATCATGTATACATTAATGCATTTATGGGGTACGATGTGCTAATTTCATATAGAATTAGGAACACTTACATCACACTAGTTAATATATACCTCATCTCATTTACTTAATTATTTTGTTAATATATTCATACTCTATACTAATAGATCTGACATGTACCCTTGCATTATGCACAGGTGTGATCCCACCATTCACCCTCCCTCAATCTAACTTCCACCCTCCCACCCTCTCCTCCTCCCTCCTCATCTTGGGCCATAGTTGTGATCTATTCTTCATGTGAAAATGTTAGTGATTGTAAATTGGTTTCATAATAGTGCTGACTACATCGAATATTTTTTTCTTCCATTCTTGAGATACTTTACTATGTAGGATATGTTCCAACTCCATCCATGTAAACGTAAAATAAAATAATAGTATTGAGTATATTGGATACTTTTTTCCCCATTCTTGAGAAACTTTACTAAGAAGATTGGAGTTGGAAAAAGTATCCAATATACTCAATACTATTATGAAATCAATATATAATTACCTACACATTCATACAAATGGTAAAACATAACTATAGTCCAGAAAGTAGAAAGGAGGAGGAAAGAGGGGGGGGGAAGAGGCAGGTGGGAGGAGGCAGGGTATTTGGGGGGACCTCACCTAATGTGCATGAGTCAAAGGTAAATTTCAAAACTATTAAGAAAAGAGTATAATTGTGATGGATGTGTTAATCAGTTCATTGCAAGCATTTCACATTGTAGATCAAATCAGTACACCGAACTCCATAAATGCATCAATGTACACAGTTATGATTTAATAAAAACAAAAAAATAAAATAAAACCAATATTTAATTATTAATTATTAGTAGATTAAAAATATTATTAGGAAGTGGAAATGGAGTCTGGACAAAGGGAGACGGTAATTAGAGGATCAATTTGGATTCATTTTCCTGACTTTGAACACAAAGCGTGAGATCCCGTCACTTCTACTCCAAAGCCTGGCTTATTAAATCTCCCCTCCCCTCACACCTGCAGTGCTGCAGCTGGCTGGAGGCCTTGAAGCTGTTTTCTGCCAAGACAAGGCTGTGTGCTCTGGGACAAGGGTTTTTGGGAGTTAAGAATGTGAATTCTTTAAACTTTGTCTAACCACAGGAAGACTTTTTCTAGACCAGATAAGGAAAAGAAAAGATCTCTTTACTTCCGTCACCTTGCTTGAGCTGGAGGAGTCTATCTGTTTAGATGCAAGGCTGTCAGAGTATTAAAACATCACAGCTGTGGTGTGTGACTGTGGGTCAGCTAGAATGTGGTTTTTGAGTTGGCCTCTAATTGGCTTCTTTATCAAGGCTTACATTAAAAACACAGTACTTTGAAACAGTAAAAAGTAATAAGTAAATCCATACAATTAACATAATCAGTTGTAGAGTTAGTCTAGCTATAGAAATGCAAGTGCAACAAGAACCGTGACTGCATTATTTGCCTTGCTTTCATGAGATCCGTGACTGTAACACTGATGTCTGAAATAAATACAGAGCTAGCCTGATACTCGGTGGCATGCTGGAAGCCTCACAAAGAAGTGTGTACCGCTTCCAGACGGTCTGTGAAGCTAGTGAATGATGCCCCATGATTATAACAATGTACACAGCTATGATTTAATAAAAAAAATAAATAAATAAAATGTGACAAGTCCTACAAAAAAAAATCTCTTTGTCTCAATTATTTCCCTAGATTAATCCCTATAATTCTCATTAATAAATTTCACTAATCATTTTCCTTGGTCTCCTGTACTAACAGGGCACTAGGAAGTAAACCCACTAGGTGTTGAGGCTGCTTCCCAACAGTACAAAGTAGGGGAACTGAAGAAGTCTTGTCTTTTCAACAAAATCGCTTTTAAAAAGTTACAACTCAGGTGCTCGCTTCGGCAGCACATATACTAAAATTGGAATGATACAGAGAAGATTAGCATGGCCCCTGCGCAAGGATGACACGCAAATTCGTGAAGCGTTCCATATTTTTAAAATGAAAAAAAAAAAAAAGTTACAACTCAGGTGGTTCCATTGTAAAAGCTAGCTTATGCGGCAGCATATTTAACAGCAAAACAATGTCAAAGCAATTTACTGATGGTGAGTCTATTAAGCAATGCATGAAAGCATGGTGGATACAATTGATCCTGGGAAAGGGGGGGATTTTTAAAAATCAGTTTGTTTCAACGGACTATATAGCCAGGCAAATTAAGGGAACTGGAAAATCTATTAAAAGAAATTTGGGGAGAAAAGTTGCTAATTTAAATTTTATGCTTTGGTGATGGATGGACACCATCGCCATCCATCCATACATGATGCTTCCAGTATCCAATACCTGTAGTAAAAAGGTAGTTGAACATGGTGACATCCATCAGTGGACAGCACTGTTGGTACAAATGCAGTTCAACTGCCTTGTTTACTACAGGTATTGATGACAAATATGATTGTCATATTGGTGACAAATATAAAGAAGAAATAGCTTCTTTAGTGCCATTAAAAGACACAAATAAATCAAAAGACTTACACAAAGCAGTAAAAAATATGTTAAAGTGATTTTGTTTGTTGTCAACATATCTGATAAAGTTGCTGATGCTGATGGTGCCCTGGCAGTGGTACATAAAAGAAACGCACGTGTAAAATTAATAGAAGACAGAGCAATTGTCACCCAAACTCACGTGTGATGAAGTATTATGGCATGGTACACCAAGATAATTTATGCACAAAAACTTAAAAAATGAATAACATGCAAATCATCGCTAACACTGTGAATTTCATGAGGGCCAAGGGATTGAATTGTCAACAATTTTAGGAATTTCTTAAAAGTATTGATGCTGACTAAGAGGACATCATTTACTTTTTGAAAGTAAGATGGGTAAGTAGAGGCCAAATGTTTAAAGATTTTATAATTTGGATGTGTTACGAAGTGATTTATGGTATCAACAACCAAATTTGTGCCAGAACTTGAAAAAGACCTGGCTTCTAGATTTGTCATTTTCAGTGAATTTAACGACTCATTTAAATTAGGTAAACATATGTTCTCAAAGTGAAAATCACTTATGTTCTATACTTGATAGATTTGACTTGTACCCTTGCAAGATGCTCATAGACATAAATATCTTAACACAATAATCAAGTAAATGAGGTGAAAGCTATATTAATCAGTTTGATGTACTCCAAATTGTATTAAAAAAACACATTGTACCCACATATGCATAAATGTATTCATGATCTATGTGTATATGACTTAATAAAAATAAAAGAAAAAATTAAAGTGAAAATCAACTTATTAATACAATGTTTCAAACCATAACAGTGTTCCAAATGAAACTGAATTTATGACGAACTCTAATTAAGGCAAACAATTTTATGCATTGTGACATTTTGGCTAAACACGGTCCCATGAGCATTGAAAAATATGCAGCCTTGCTTTTCAATTTAATACAATAATTTAAAAACATTTTCAATGTTTCTGGGAAAATAATCAATATTTTGGTGCACTTGTGACTCCATTTTCAGTTAGTATAAATATTACCCACTAATTTTCAAATGGAATGCATAGAGCTGCAATCTGACATTCAACTTTAAGAAATGTTTGATCATGTCTCATTATTAAACTTTTATAGGTCCTTTCTTCCAGAGACAAACATCCCTCACTTCCCAATCATGCCTACGAATAAAGCATTTTCATCACATTTTGGCAGCACCTACATTTGTGAGCAACTATTTTCAAGAATAAAGCAAAGTGAGAGTAAAATTAGAACTAAAATATCTGAGGAGCACCTTGAGACTTAATGAGAATTGTCACTATTTCATTGATGCATTCGTTTATAAGATACAATGTCAAATATCTCACTAGTTTTATGTTGCCCACTTTTTTCCCTTTTATAATAAAAAAGATAAAGAACCACCAAGAAGTTTTATTACTTAGATATGTACATTTTCTATATTAGTGATCACCAACTTAAGACCTATTTGATGATTTTATATAAAAGACTCTTGAATGGACTGCTGAATAATTAGGATAATTATGTGAGGTCTATGTGTTTATATGTGGTGGGGGATATCACAAAGATTATGCATGAACCCTTTTCTTATGCTAATCAGCCTTTGTTAGTATTTATGTATTTAACGTGTGGCCCCAGACAACTCTTCTTCCAATGTGGCCCAGAGAAGCAAAATAATTGGACACCCCTGCTCTAATATCTTCATTTCTATTATAAATATGGTCTTAATTTGTGGTTCTCATACACAGTCCCAAAACCTTCAGAAATTTACCATGTATTAATGTTTCCTTGAGTTATTGTAACTGGAAGGGGACATCTGTTTTCTATGTGAAAATGACAGATTAAAAGTACCAAAAATTAAATCTAGAAAAAGATAGCCTGTGTGAAATATAGAGCTAAAGGTGATAGGAATTATTGAGGAATATTTTTATAGTAGAGATTCAAAATTACTTAATAAACAAAAGCACACTGAATTGAGAAATATTTTATTTTATTTCTGCCCTGAGATTATGCAGGTATTATTTGACTCTGTAGGACAAATTCTGTTAATTAACTCTACATGTTATAATGAATAAAGGGAGAAAATGTGCTCATTTAAGTAAATATTAAAAGCAATTTAACTTACTTAAGAACTTTAAATATAAACCTTTTAATAAAGTGGAAATAATAGGCTAAAAGGGAGTTTCAGTTTTATGACATGACAGGTTAACCATTATTTGTTTTATTCTCAATTAAATGTGGTGGAACTTTTTAAAATTTATTTTTCAATTTTTTAAACTTATTAATGTGAAAATTAATATTATCTACAAGTCACAATTGAATCAAAATTATAATCATGGCAACTAAATAATACACACACACACAAATTTTAGTTTTAGTTCACCCTGAAATGAAAAGCAGCATATAAAATTCATTTAAAATTATATTTAATATTCATATTAAATCCACAATTTAATATTCTCTTTGCAGTATTTTATGAAACATCAATTTCTAAACATTGTGCATACATGGTAAATTTACATTTTAGGGCAATGGTTGTCTTTATGTATGGCTGATGTTTATAAACAAAAAAGCAAGTAAAAAATTTATTAATCTGTATTTGTATTTTTGCTTGTAAGTAAAATCTTGTAAGATTGATTTTGAGTTTAACTGAGCAAGAAAATCTGCACTTGGAAAATGTAAATATATAAAATTCAAATATAAGTTTATTCACTGAATACCATAATTGAATTATAAGCTTTTCACTTCAAAACACATCTCTTTTCCTGTAAACATGGAATGTGTATTTGCCTAAATATTTACATGTATTCTTTTGTATCTATACATATATTTTATATGTACATATGCATACAAAAGTATATATACTTAGGAATAATTATGTATAATGCAGACTGTTATTAACATATATTCCAAATTTTTAAGCAATCACCTGAATGTATTTTGGTAAGTTCTTCCTATTTTTATTCTTCAAGCTATAATTTTTTGAAAGTTTAAAAAAAGGTGATTTATTACCTGTTAACATGCTTTAGAATGACTATTATCTGTGGGAAAGTTATATGTATGCACTGTTAAAATGAAGCACTTGCTGGCTTTTAAAGACAAAAATCCACTCACTAATGAAATTTATTAAAATAGGTTAATATATTTGTATATGAAAGTACTATAATACTAACTGACTTTAACATTGAAAACAATGCCATTTAATAATAATATTGCATGTTGAAAATTAAGTAACAGAGTAGATGTTAGGTGTTCTTACTACAAAAGAATTGTAAGAAATTATAGATATTTTACTGTGGGCCATAGCAATGGTATCATGTGTATGTCATTACATATTTGAAACCTATGTTATTTGCTCAAATACAAACAATAAAATAAACATTGTAAACAAATATTTCAATTAAGTTATTATCCTCTAGATGTTTCAGCTAATTAATTTATATTTTAGAGAACTAACTGTTCAGTTCCTGAACTAATTAACTCATTATTCTTTTGAACTTGAGCAGAGTGAAACAAAACATAATGCACATCTTCTAGTGTGAAGTTCCTGATTTTTCCTGTGTTCTGATTTTCTTTTCATGGTATCCATATTTCCTCATCCATAGCCAGTATCATCCAGTATGAGGAAAAATGGTCTCTGACAAGCTCTACAGAGCAGTAACCTCTAGCAATGTGAATTTGGAATGTTATATAAAAATAATTTTACAGGAGAAAACCAGTGACGATTACTCTCTTTTAAAAATGTTTCTAAGACTCAATTTCTCCATTAAGTCAGTGAGGACAAAATTTACTTTTAAAAGTCACAGTATTTTTTAATAAGTGAAGAAAATACTTCAAGTCGACTCCGTCTTCCCTCATTTTATTTTCTTACTGTATTTCTAATTCATGAAATATCATGTAGAAAGCTACTTAGGAGATTTAGCTGGCAATAAGTAGCAGAAAGTGCTTCAGGAAGGAAAACAATGTACAACCTGGATCTAATTAAAAATGTTCATAATTAACTCAGATAATAAGTTGTAACATCTCTTATGTGAAAGTAGGTTATTGGATAGGATATAAGATATACCAGCAAACATAACTTCTAAAATAACAGAACACGAAAGATTAATATCGCTAAGTAAAGTTACTTGAAAGAAATGGCTTTTAATTTTTTTACTAGAAACAATCTATATCAACAAAAAAATTGTTTCCTGAATATATGAATACAATTAATAAGTTGACTAGAAATGAAGTCAACGTTTTAAACAGTTTGCATTTACTTACCAATTATTGCCTAGATAGTTATTCCTCAAGGCAAAATTAACTAAGGAGGTTTTGTATATCTTAGAGTTTTACAGTTCTTTGAGTAAAACATTGACAAGTCTATATTTGAGGACCATTATTTATATTTTCTTGTGACAAATTTGAGGAAAATTTATTTTGCATGCCCTTTGGTGTGATCCAGCCCTTTGGTTTAAATCACCAAAAAAATAAAGGTCAACACTTTGATTTGCCTACATCATTAAAATCAATAAATCAATTCCCATCCCTCTTACACCTATGTTCTTCATAAGGATAATGGAAATACTCATTGTCCTGCTCATCTTTTTACTTAATTTCATTGAAATAAATATATTTTACTGAGGATTTGAATTCAAAAGGAAGGTTAACTTGACTGACTTGTAAATTTCTCTAGCATACAATTTGTTTTACATGGTTTGCCTAGTGCTTTTCCTGGTCATGACTAATTTGTTTATAATCAAGTAATGGTAATGAAAAATTGCCTTATTATTTTTTAGTTTGGCTGTTTCAATGTGCTTATCTATGTTTTGTGAAACACTCAGCTTGAAACTGTAGGGAGTCCGTGTACTTCAGTGTATTCTAATGAAAATACAGACACAATAACTATTGCCTTTATCCTTTTTATTTTTTGGCTTTTCTGAGAAGAGCAAGTAAGAGTAAATGTAAAGGTATCTTTAATATGTATTATGGATTTATGTATTCATTTATAAGTTTATGTGGAAGGACATAATTTCTCATGCACCTACTATATTAAGGAATTTTAAAAAAAATTGGAGTTAATTCTAGCAGATGGTTTTGATACACTATAGACCACGTTTCTTCAGATCACATTAATTTAAGCACCTTATGTATCATAAACAGATGGCTCATAGTAAAGCCACTTTGTTGTGTAATTCTCTCCACTTGAGTGTGAGTTGAACTTAGTGCCTACTTCTAAAGAATAGAAAACCAAAAATAATAGATTGTCACTTCTGTAATTAGTAGACAAAAGATATTGACTTCTATCTTGTTTGTAGACTCTCTCTCTCTGTCTCTCTATTGCTTTCTTGACTTGGATTCTTTCATTAAGCAAATTGCAACATTGAAGACATTATCATGGAAAGACACCAGGGAAAACTTGTAGTTATCAGTCAGATATGAACTGAGATATATAGTTCAATTAGACCGCTAGTCCAGTCAGTTGGCTGATATTTTGATCACAAACTTTTCAGAGACATTGAAGCCCATATCCTAGGCAAGCCCTAGGTAAGCTGTGCTAAAATTCCTAACACAGAGAATCTTTTAAATAATAAACGTGCATTGTTTAAATAACTAAGTTTGGGATAGTTTGTTATACAATTTTAAAAATTTTTTTAATTTTTTCTTATGTGTTAAAATATAACAGGATAGTGTGGTTAATAAATCATTACTGGGGTAAATAAATCTAGAGAGACAAAGTACTTCAAATGTTTTACTAGAATGTGTTTTTCCCATATTTTAAAATTTCAAAATCTTATGGGGGTACAAATATTTTTATTACCTGCATATCCTTTGTAATTTTGGAGTCTAGGTTATTAGTGTACAACCCAAATATCACGTCTAACTCCCAAAAACTCCAACAAAATGTCTACACAAAATCCTTCCAAATGATTTTTATCTGTTTTAAAGTGAGAGAAGCACTAGCATACAGAAAACTTGAAGAGGATTGCTTTAAAAACACAGAGCATGAGTAAAACTCACAGTCTGCTCTGTCAATGTTATAAGCGTAGTGTGGTTGGAGGGAGTACGTGAGGTGGATATTTCAGGAGATGAAGTTGGTGAAAGAGGGAAGAACTTTATCGCTCAGTCCTTTGAAGGACAATGTAAGCCAAACAGGGAAAACAGGATGGCAATAAATCTAAAGTGGTAGATTGTGAAGCCAGATAAGTCTCAGATGAAAATTCATGATTAGAACATGTCTTTAATTTTCTGAATGTATAAAAGATCTTAACAGATAAATACAAGTAATTTTTTCCATGCACAAATTCACAATTAAGTTATTGTTCTTGACCATATAATATGTAGATATGTCCAAATAACTTATTTAATGATGTAATTATTAATCAGTATGAACTATTTTTTCTTAAATTTCAGATTGATATGAGGATACAAATGTTATGTTATACTGTTTTCATTTCTTTTTTTATTTATTTTTATTTTTTTATTTTATTAAATCATAGCTGTGTACATTAATATGATCATGGGGCATCATACACTTGGTTCATAGACCATTTGACACATTTTCATCACATTAGTTGACATAGCCCTCCTGGTATTTTCTTAGTTACCTTGCTAAGACATTTACATTCCACATTTACTAAGCTTCACATATACCCTTGTAAGATGCACCACAGGTGTTTTCATTTCTAGGGTAAAGTTCAAGTTGTAGTTGAGCCCTCTCACATTGTCCACATTAGGTGAGATCCCATCAATCAATTTCCATTCTCCCCTCTTCCCTCACCTTCCTCTCCCCTCCTCCTCACTCGACTATACTTGTGCTTTTCTTTTTTGTGGCCTTGTAGTTGTTTTACCCATGAACGAAATAACAAACTATGGTATATGTATACTATGGAGTACTACTCAGCTATAAGAAAACATGGAGACTAAACTTTTTTAAAAATTTTATTTAACTACATTGTGTTTGAAATACTTTTTCATTATTTTACTTTCAGGGGGGAATTTCTTGTTCTACTTTTTCATTATTTTACTTTTGGGGGGGGATTTCTTGTTCATTTCCCTGGCATATGTTTCAGAACTCTTAGAGTCAATAGATTTAAAAGAGCTTTATATCATATAGCTTTAAAGTATTTTCTGAATTTGAATGTTAAAAATATTAATATTTTTTTGTTTTTTAAATAAATTTTAATTTCTACTTATTGAATTTATTCTCCAAAATATTCAACTTAATTCCTTACTCACTTTATCTCTATTTTTCTGTGATAAAATCCTGAAATTAAAGGAAATTTAATTCCTAAGCTGTTAGACTAGTCATTTTATGTATTTTTTCTAATTTTCTCTTCCTTTTTCTCAAGTGATTAGATTCAGTCTAAGTTATTAGGCATTTCATGTGGAAAATAGGAGTAAATTACAATCTTTTTCAGTTGCTTCTAGTTTAATTCATAGCCTCCATGGGTATAGTAGACTTACTTCCAACTGTGCTCTGTAAGTTGAGCTATAATTTCTTCATGTCTGAATTTAAATTTCCCTATATTTCTATTTTAATATTAAGTTAATCCATCTTTTATAACTGAAAGATAAGCAAGAGAAAAGAAATTGAGGAGTTTTTTTTTTTTTTTTCCACTGTTATTCTGGGCTTATCTATTTGCCCTATTTAACCATCTTTCTTAGTTCTTTTGATAGTTTTCAATGTCAACTTGGCTAGGTTATAGTACACAGATATTTAAGCAAATACTAATCTGGGTGCTGCCGTGAAGCTGTTCTGTAGTTGTGGTTAACATCCACATGTAGTTAACTTAAAGATGTCACTCAATGTGAGTGAACCTCCTTTAGTCAGCTGAACCCCTTAAGAGCAAAAACGGCAATTTTCCTGAGAAGAAGTAATTCTGCCTTGAGATCACAAAATCAAATCCTCCCTGAATTTCTAGATTTCTCTAATGACTTCAGACTTGCCAGACTCCATAATGGTATGTGTCAGTTCTTTAAAATAACTATCTCTCCCTTTCTTATATGTGTGTGTGTATCTGTCTGTCATACATTTATTCTGTTTCTTTAGAGAATTCTAAATAATCTAACTATACTACTGGTTACATAAATCTGTATCTGTCTCACACAGCTATATATAATAATGTGCATTAAAACCATCTCAAAATTCAGTAACATAAAAGAAAAGGCATTTAATGCCCTGGTCACATGTCTGTCATTCAGCTGCTGTTGGTTTGCTTATCTTGGCAGGAATCAGCTGGGCTTGGCTCCAAGATTTGCATTGGGTCCGTGTATCATCCAAATGTGTCTCCATGGACCAGAGAGTTATTCTGGCTTCTTTTTTTTTCTCATTTTAATGGCAGAATGTAAGAGATAGCTGAGCAGAAAATAAGTTAGCTTTTATCTTCTTGGCTTAGAAATGTCATACTGTAACTTCAACTACATTCTCATGGCTAAATTAAATACATATCCAAGCAAGTTATCTAGAGAGGGGAGAGGTATACTCTCCCTGTAATGAGAAGACCTTGAGTCCTGGGGAAAAGAGCTTGGGGACATGAATAAATAAAATTTTGAAACAATATTGTATTTTATCACAGATTTTGTGTAGCCACATGCATTTGCAAAATGTAATATTCTGTATCTCCCTTTTTAGAAAGAGTTACAATCCGTTTAGGTTAGTAAGACATTAATAACTGTTTTAAGGAGCATTAATATTGCTAACTTTATATAAAATAGGATCTCGCAGACCTTTTTCTTATAAAATATTTGTTAATATCCCACAACTTATTGCTCTGCAGAGATTGTGTAAAAAAGAATTGTTTTACAATCCACACTCAGTTAATTTGTTGTTCCTATAGAGTTTCTCAATATTTTACCCATAGATAAAAAATTTACAAACAAAACTTTAGTGTTCATAAAATCTGTGCAGCAATAAAGAAGCTAGGAAAATTACCATTCCAAATTTTAACATTTCAAAATTACAAGCATTCTTTTTTACCTGCTTGTACAAAAATTGTCTTCTTGTCACTGAGATAAGTGGTGTTTTTTTACATAAACATAGGAAGATAAGACCTCATAAAACTCAAAACTAGGGGAGAAGGCCTTTTAGCCACGAATCATGTAACTTCACATATGAAACTGGCTATAATATTTATTAACTAAAATATTGAGAAAGTTAAAAAGTGTGTAACTATGTGTCACACAATCAAAATATTTAAAATGTTCTATAAAGATGTCAGAATTATATAGAGGATGAAAACATTAGAGATATTTGATAGCCAAGATATTTAATACTTGGAATATGTAATATGAACTATTAGTTATGAAAAAGATAGTTTCATCAAACTTTGATTCATAAAGTTATAGTTGCAGAATACAAAATCAACATATAAAAATCAGTCGCATTGGATAACACCTGAGGCTCAAAGGAGTAGTGTGCCGGCCCCATATGCCAGAGGTGGCAAGTTCAAACCCAGCCCTGGCCAAAAACTGCAAGAAAAAAAAAATCAGTTGCATTATTATATTCTAATATCAAACTATCTGAAAGAAATTCCGAAAAAATAACATTTAAAATACTTACTTAAAATAAAATAGAATAGTAGGGACAAATTTAACTAAGGAGATAAAATATCACTACAATAAGAACTGTGGAACACTGACTAAATAAATTGAAAATATATAAATTAAACAAAAAATGTATTTCGTGTTCATGATAGGAAGAATTTATATTATTAAAATGTTCATGCTACCAACGTGATTCATAGATTCAATGTAATTCCCATCAAAATGCCAATGACATTCTTCACAGAAATAGAAGGAAATACTCCTAAAAATATTGTTTACAACAAGATTAATGGACCTGGAGGACATTATGTTAAGTGAAATAAACCAGGCCCAGAAACGTAAATTTTGCATATTCTCACTCATAGGTGGGAGATTAACAAGAAATCTCTTGAAGATGGAGATTTAAGGCTCTCAGAGGCTGGAAAAGTTATTCATGGGGAGGGATAAAGTGGTGATAGGAAATGGTATTAGTTTTCTTATAAGAAGTAAAGTTGAGGGGAAGAAATTGTTATTTAGTGGATGCATTAGTTTAATAATATTCTCACCTGTATTAGTTAGCTTTGACCATCAATTGTAGGGGGAAAATGAGGAAAAGAAAACCTTTTACTTTACTATGGTTACTTTTGGGACGGCTGATGGCAAAATAAATTTTGCATTCAAATAATTTTAGAACAAGTCAGTAGAGAACTTGAATAAAAATCGACTCTGTTTACTCTCTACTCAAAGCTATTCTTTTTCTCATCTCAGGTTCGGTTTATATGTTGTATGTACAATGTAGTTCATCATAGGAATTGTCAAGAGATTAAATTATGTGCCTTTAAGCAAAGTTTTAATATTACAGTCTCTCCTTCTCTGAGTGTCTAGGGTGATGGTATACATGAAATTAAAATTTCTTCGATAGTTAAATGTCAAAGTAAAGACCCAGGAAATTGATGTCAAAATTAATTATCTTGTGTGTTAATTGTCCACAAGCACTCACAGTTCAAAATATCTCCCCCCAGTTTCTTACTCCTCTTGGTCTGACCCAGCAGGAAGTGACTCTAGCGAAGATACAGGTGAAATTCCTCAATTAAGTGCCTGAAAATAATTTTATAAAGAGGTACCCAACACATAGATCATATGTTGCAAATATTTTGTAAAATTTCATAATGAATATTTTGTAAATAAAGGTACATTTAGGTACAATTTCCCATTTTCCCTACTCATGGTGACCTTATGAGGTGACTTTGGGAACCCCCTGTACAAAAGGAGCTTTCAAAGGCTTATGGAAATGAAGACATACTGTACTGTACCTGCTCTTTTCCTGGAGCACCTATAGCTACAGATGATTTTGGGGGAGGTGGGGGGTCATAGAGATTTTTAATAGGTAGAAAGGAATGAACTCTGGGGATTGGGTTGTTGGTCATAATGAATGTTCAGAGAGGTCAGTGTGATCTGTAATATGGGGATTATTAACTCTTACATAGACTTAATTTTCACTAGTAAGTGGAAAAACATTACTCCAAATACCCAGTCACCTTAGGTACAGATTATATAATATTTAAAACCAATAGGTTTGGTTTTGCAATAATTATTCAACTCAGTATCACTGATTTTAAAGGTTATGACACAAAAAAGTAGAAATGTGGCAGCATAGACATTTTTAATAGACAGAGTTCTTTGTTAAAATAGTACCTTTTCCTGAAGGTCAACTTACTCTGTTGAAGGTTATAACATTTTAGCAACCCTTCTGAAAAGATTACCTAGGAAGGTTACTTTCAGAAACCCAACCTCAGCAGCTACTAAGACAAATTGTTACTTGCGCAATACTGAGCACATCAGGAGAGGATGTAAAGAAACGAAAATCTTAGAAAAGAAAATATTATTAGAAAAAATTAATCTAAGATAGCCAAAGTGGTTTTTGTTTTCATTTTTAAACAGACGAACTCTCATTTTATTGTAAGTTTTAGGATAAAATAATATCATCTGGCAAGGTATATATTATTATTAAAATGCCAAAACTATGGAAATCAAGAGTCTCAAATAAATCAGATGTTATGAAGCTAATCGTTATCTTTAATATGTTGTATTTAGTGTATATACTTAAGGTTTGTTAACACCCACCATTTTGAGGAGAGTTTTCCTTGATTATAATGGGATACGAGAAGATTTCAATGAAAATTACACTAAGTAAAAATTTACACCTTCATGCCATTTAATTTGCTCTATCCTAGTCTCCATTCTAGCTCAGTTTTAGCCTTGAACAAGCAGCTTCACAACTGTGACAGCTGTGTAAACCAGTAGCTTTGGAGAAACTAGAAAAGACTACCTGGGTTTGAAGTACCACAAAACTGCTGTCCCATGAGAGTTAGAGGCTGAATACTTTGAACAACTCTAGGCCAACAAATAATTAATTCAAATGAAAAGAACATATTCCTAGAAAGATACGAAAAACTGGGAGACAGACAAGATGGCGGACTGAAGCCAGCTTTCAACAGAGGCTCCCGTCCAGAAGGAGAGTTAAGGGACAGGAATTTAGTAAGTATCCTGGTGGACTTGAGCCTCACCAAGAGAGAAGGTTGAAGAACGCACATCAACACCACTGAGGCAAGCTGTGATCACAAGGACGCAAATAAAAGGTACAAAATCCACCACCAAGCGGACGGGAGTCCCCCTCCCCCATGGGACCGGCTCAAGAGCCCCACAATTAAACAAGCGGGCAGAAATTAAAGGCCCTCCCACTACACTCCACGGGAGAGACCTTCTAAAAACTGGACCTACCTCCCCTACTGGGGTGCCGTGGCGTTCTCCTGCCAGGCATAAAACGGAATAAAACTTTGGGAATCCTTCCCTGGCAACCCTCCCGGCGCTCCCCTCCCGCCCACTGAGGTCTGGAGGCCTGTCCCCCAGGAGTTCGGATCCTTGGGTGATTTCTCAAGGGGAGTGGACAGTCCCCGAGTTGTGACTGGTCAGCATTGACTCTGAGGCGTGCAAGTGAGGAGAGGGCACCGGGCTGAGGGGGACTCACGCCTCGCGGCACTTCCCTGCGGTGCAGTGCAGCAACCCTCCCCAGGCACAAGACTGAATAAGACTCTAGCTTCCCCGCTGAGAGCTGAGAGCCCCTACTCTCACTCTGGGTCTGAGGGCCTATCCCCCAGGAGTTCGGATCCTTGGGTGATTTCTCGAGGGGAGTGCACAGTGCCTGAGCTGCGTCAGGTCAGTGCCGACTCTGGGACACGTGAGCGAGGAGAGGGCACTCTGCTGAGGGGAAATCAAGCCTTGGCGGCACTTCCCTGCGGTGCAGTGCAGGAGCCCTCCCCGGGCCGTATTGTTGCCTAAAACTGAATGAAACTCTAGCTTCCGCCCCCCCACTCCCATTCGGGGTCTGGGGGCCTATCCCCCAAGAGTTCTGATTCTTGGGGGATCTCTTGAGGGGTGTGGACCCAGCACAAACTGCAGCCGCTCAGTGCTGACTCTGGGTGCGAGACAGAAGAGAAACGGGTCGCCTGAGTGCCCAAACCAGAGCAGCAGTTCCCTGGAGGTAGATCAACAGCCGTTTTTTCTTTAATGGCAGAACGCTCACTTCTGGATATTCTGAGGCCACACCCCCTGTCTCCCTGGGCAACCAGAGGAGGCAACCGGTGAGCGGGGGATTTCCTGACACTGCTCACAAACCTGGGAAGTTTCCAGGGTGGGGCCGACCCAGAGAGGTGATCGGACTCAAACCTCCAACAGCAAAGACGTTTGAACTCAAAACAGCTCGTCTTCTGTAGGCGATTTCGACAGGAACAGAGACAGAACCCCGCAAAGTTGTCTGTTCTGTTCTGTTCTGTTAGCAGCATCCATCAGGGATGGGGCTAAGCCTGAGTGAACACCTCCCTCCCATCACCTGCATCAAACACTCAAAGATGTCAGGCCCCATCTCCTCCTGCTAGATAGCAGCAGTCTGCGGGGGCCTGGCAGACTTCCTTGTGATTCAGGCAGGTGCAAACCCCTGGAGTGTCTGTTCACTGCAGGCAACTGGGTTAGCCATCTGCAGAGATACCAGTGACTGGGTCCGACAGAGGGGCAAAGTGGGGAAGGAGACGTCAACCTTCCTAGACTGCTCTGTTTGCTGGGTGGCTCCTCCTGACTCCACGCTGCACTGGGGTGAGCCGTGTCAGAGGAGTCACCAGGCCCCTGTGATCCAGTTCCCAGAGACCTCTTGAACTCTCTCACCCGAGACAAGTGCCGATTGAGACAGTTGATTTGGACCTTTTGAACTGGGCTAATAGACTGAGGACTTTTCAGGCGGTGCCCTGGGTGTACGGATGTAGGAAGGTTGATTCTCCTTTTCCAACTGGGGCCAGAGGTGGGCAGGCGGGGTGACTTAATTGCTGATTTTTCCACACAGCTGAGACTTCAAGCCAGAGTAGAAGTTGCAATAGGATCGAACAGAAACCAGCTGAAAGCAAGACAGAACCACTTTGCTCCACCACACCAGACAGGGCCCCAGTTTCTCAGGCCACAACACTGTACGGGCCCTCGATAAAACCCCAGGGGAAAAACCAAAGGGAGTAAAATAACCATGGGGCAGAATCAGTGGAAAAACTCTGGTAACATGAATAACCAGAATAGATCAACCCCCCCAAGAAAAGATACGGCAGATGTGATTGAAGATACCATTCATAAACAACTGGCTGAGATGTCAGAAATCGAATTCAGAATTTGGATTGCAGACAAGATTAATAAAATGGAATTAGGAATCCGAGGAGAAATTCAAAAATTGTCTCAAGAATTTAACGAATTTAAAGACAAAACCACCAAAGACTTAGACACACTGAAGCAAGAACTTACAGCCCTCAAAGATATGAAAAATACAGTAGAATCCCTCACTAACAGAATGGAGCAAGCAGAAGAAAGGATTTCTGACATTGAAGATAAAGTCTTCGAATGCTCCCAATCTCTCAAAGAGGAAGAGAAATGGAGAGCAAAAATGGATCACTCACTCAGAGAACTCTCAGATAATTCGAAAAAAAGCAACATAAGGATTATAGGGATTTCTGAGAACGATGAAGTGGCCTCCAAGGGCACAGAGACCCTTCTGCATGAAATTATGAAAGAAAATTTTCCAGACATGCCTAGAGAATCTGAAATTCAGATAGCAGACAGCTTCAGAACCCCAGCACAATTCAACCCCAATAAGTCACCCCCCAGACATATCATAATTAGCTTCACTAAAGTTAACATGAAAGAGAAGATTCTCAAAGCAGCCCGGCGAAAGAAAACTATAACGTACAAAGGTAAGAATATTAGAATAACTGCAGATCTCTCTGCTGAAACTTTTCAAGCCAAAAGAGGCTGGTCATCAACTTTTAATCTCCTAAAGCAAAAAAACTTTCAACCCAGGATCTTGTATCCAGCTAAACTGAGTTTCATCTATGATGGAGAAATTAAATACTTCAATGACATTCATATGTTGAAAAAATTTGCCATAAGTAAACCAGCTCTTCAGGATATTCTCAGACCTATCCTCCACAATGACCAACCCAATCCTATACCACAAAAGTAAACTCACTCAGAAACTTCGGATCAAACTCCAACTTCCACACTGGCAAAAGGATTAAAAATGTCCACTGGACCTTTGAAAAACTTGATACCCAAATTCCACCAGACTTATCAATAGTCTCCATCAATGTGAATGGCTTAAACTGTCCTCTAAAGAGGCATAGATTAGCTGACTGGATACAAAAACTCAAGCCAGATATTGTTGCATACAAGAGTCACATCTCAACTTAAAAGACAAATACAAACTCAGGGTGAAAGGATGGTCATCCATATTTCAGGCAAATGGTAATCAGAAAAACGCAGGTGTTGCAATTTTATTTGCAGATACAGTAGGCTTTAAACCATCAAAAGTAAGGAAGGACAAGAATGGTCACTTCATATTTGTTAAGGGTAATGCTCAATATGATGAGATCTCAATTATTAATATCTATGCACCCAACCAGAATGCACCTCAATTTATAAGAGAAACTCTAACAGACATGAGTAACTTGATTTCCTCCAGCTCCATAATCGTCGGAGATTTCAACACTCCCTTGGCAGTGTTGGATCGATCCTCCAGAAAGAAGCTGAGCAAAGAAATCTTAGATTTAAACCTAACCATCCAATATTTAGATTTAGCAGACATCTACAGAACATTTCATCCCAATAAAACTGAATACACATACTTCTCATCAGCCCACGGAACTTACTCCAAAATTGAACACATTTTAGGTCACAAGTCTAACCTCAGTAAATTTAAAGGAATAGAAATTATTCCATGCATCTTCTCAGACCATCATGGAATAAAACTTGAATTGAGTAACAACAGGAATCTGCATACCCATACAAAAACATGGAAGTTAAATAACCTTATGCTGAATGATAGCTGGGTCAGAGATGAGATTAAGAAAGAAATCGCCAATTTTTTGGAACAAAACGACAATGAAGACACAAACTATCAGAACCTCTGGGACACCGCAAAGGCAGTTCTAAGAGGGAAATTTATAGCACTGCAAGCCTTCCTCAAGAGAACGGAAAGAGAGGAAGTTAACAACTTAATGGGACATCTCACACAACTGGAAAAGGAAGAACATTCCAACCCCAAACCCAGTAGAAGAAAAGAAATAACCAAAATTAGAGCAGAATTAAATGAAATTGAAAACAAAAGAATAATACAACAGATCAATAAATCAAAAACCTGGTTTTTTGAAAAGGTCAATAAAATAGATAAACCTTTGGCCAACCTAATCAGGAAAAAAAGAATAAAATCTCTAATATCATCAATCAGAAACAACCAAGACGAAATAACCACAGACTCATCAGAAATCCAAAAAATCCTTAATGAATATTACAAGAAACTTTATTCTCAGAAATATGAAAATCTGAAGGAAATAGACTGATATTGGAAGCACGCCACCTTCCAAGACTTAACCAGAATCAAGTAGAAATGTTGAACAGACCCATTTCAAGTTCAGAAATAGCATCAACTATACAAAACCTCCCTAAAAAGAAAAGCCCAGGACCAGATGGTTTCACGTCAGAATTCTACCAAACCTTTAAAGAGGAATTAGTACCTATATTACTCAACCTGTTCCAAAATGTAGAAAAAGAAGGAAGACTACCCAACACGTTCTATGAAGCAAACATCACTCTGATCCCCAAACCAGGAAAAGACTCAACAAAAAAAGAAAATTATAGACCAATATCACTAATGAATATAGATGCAAAAATATTCAACAAGATCCTAACAAACAGAATCCAGCAATACATCAAACAAATTATACATCATGACCAAGTTGGTTTTATCCCAGGGTCTCAAGGCTGGTTCAATATATGTAAATCTATAAATGTAATTCAGCACATAAACAAATTAAAAACCAAAGACCATATGATACTCTCAATTGATGCAGAAAAAGCTTTTGATAATATCCAGCATCCCTTCATGATCAGAACACTCAAGAAAATTGGTCTAGAAGGGACTTTTCTTAAACTGATAGAGGCTATCTACAGCAAACCCACAGCCAATATCATATTGAATGGGGTTAAATTGGAATCATTTCCACTCAGATCAGGAACCAGACAAGGCTGCCCATTGTCTCCATTGCTTTTCAACATCGTAATGGAAGTTTTAGCCACCGCAATTAGGGAAGAAAAGGCGATCAAGGGTATCCATATAGGGTCAGAAGAGATCAAACTTTCGCTCTTCGCAGATGACATGATTGTGTATCTGGAAAACACTAGGGACTCTACTACAAAACTCCTAGAAGTGATCAAGGAATACAGCAGCATCTCAGGTTACAAAATCAACATTCATAAATCGGTAGCCTTTATATACACCAACAACAGTCAAATTGAAAAAGCAGTTAAGGACTCTATCCCATTCACAGTAGTGCCAAAGAAGATGAAATATTTGGGAATTTACCTAACAAAAGATGTGAAAGATCTCTATAAAGAGAACTATGAAACTCTAAGAAAAGAAATAGCTGAAAATGTTAACAAATGGAAAAACATACCATACTCATGGCTGGGAAGAGTCAACATTATCAAAATGTCCATACTACCCAAAGCAATATATAATTTAAACGTACTCTCTATTAAAGCTCCACTGTCATATTTTAAAGATCTTGAAAAAACATTACTTCGTTTTATATGGAATCAGAAAAAACCTCGAATAGCCAAGACATTACTCGGAAATAAAAACAAAACAGGAGGAATCACACTACCAGACCTCAGACTTTACTACAAATCGATAGTGATCAAAACAGCATGGTATTGGCACAAAAACAGAGAAGTAGATGTCTGGAACAGAATAGAGAAGCAAGAGATGAATCCAGCTACTTACCGCTATTTGATTTTTGACAAGCCAATTAAAAACATTCAGTGGGGAAAAGATTCCCTATTTAACAAATGGTGCTGGGTGAACTGGCTGGCAACCTGCAGAAGACTGAAATTGGACCCACACCTTTCACCATTAACTAAGATAGACTCTCATTGGATTAAAGATTTAAACTTAAGACATGAAACTATAAAAATACTAGAGGAGAATGCAGGGAAAACCCTTGAAGAAATTGGTCTGGGTGAGTATTTCATGAGGAGAACCCCCCGGGCAATTGAAGCAGCTTCAAAAATACACTACTGGGACTTTATCAAACTAAAAAGCTTCTGCACAGCTAAGAACACAGTAAGCAAAGCAAGCAGACAGCCCTCAGAATGGGAGAAGATGTTTGCAGGGTATATCTCTGACAAAGGTTTAATAACCAGAATCCACAGAGAACTCAAACGCATCAGCAAGAAAAAAACAAGGGATCCCATCGCAGGCTGGGCAAGGGATTTGAAGAGAAACTTCTCTGAAGAAGACAGGCGCACGGCCTTCAGACATATCAAAAAATGCTCATCATCTTTAATCATCAGAGAAATGCAAATCAAATCTACCTTGAGATATCATCTAACTCCAATGAGACTAGCCTATATCACAAAATCTCAAGACCAGAGATGTTGGCGTGGATGCGGAGAAAAGGGAACACTTCTGCACTGCTGGTGGGAATGCAAATTAATACATTCCTTTTGGAAAGATATATGGAGAACACTCAGAGATCTAAAAATAGATCTGCCATTCAATCCTGTAATTCCTCTGCTGGGCATATACCCAGAAGACCAAAAATCACAACATAACAAAGATATTTGTACCAGAATGTTTATTGCAGCCCAATTCATAATAGCTAAGTCATGGAAAAAGCCCAAGTGCCCATCGATCCACAAATGGATTAATAAATTGTGGTATATGTATACCATGGAATACTATGCAGCCTTAAAGAAAGATGGAGACTTTACCTCTTTCATGTTTACATGGATGGAGCTGGAACATATTCTTCTTAGTAAAGTATCTCAAGAATGGAAGAAAAATTACCCAATGTACACAGCCCTACTATGAAACTAATTTGGGACTCTCACATGAAAGCTATAACCCAGCTACAACTTAACAATAGGGGGAAGTGGGAAAGGGGGGGTGGGTAGAGGGAGGGGGATCGGTGGGATCACACCTGTGGTGCATATTACAGGGGTATTTGCAAAACTTGGTAAATGTAGAATGTAAATGTTTTGGCACAGTAACTGAGATAACACCGGAAAGGCTATGTTAACCACTGTGATAAAAATGTGTCAAATGGTTTATGAAGTGAGTGTATGATACCCCATGATCATATCAATGTATACAGTTATGATTTAATAAAAAAAAAAAGAAAGATACGAAAAACTGAAACTGGCTCACGAACAACCAGAATATTTGAATAGACTTATACAGGTAAATTGAATTAGTGAATATAAAACCTCCACAAGGAAAAGCCTAGGTCCACATAACCGCACTAGTGAATTCTAACCCATGAAAGTAAATTAATCCACAATTTTTCAGAAACTGTTTCAAAAAATAGAAGAAAAGAAACACTTCATTTCTCATCTTATGAGGGCAATATTGCCCTGATACCAAAATCAATGACATCTCAGTTAATACCACAGATTTGCATTTCATATGAACATAGGCATGAAAAACTTTATCAAAATAGTAGCAAGCTGAATCCAATAATATAAAAAGTGACAATGCACCACAGTCAAGTGGATTTCATCTCAGATATGTAAGGTTACTTTGATACACAGAATTCAATTTCATGCAAGATATTAACAAAGGGTAGAAACACTACCATTTCACTAATTGCAGAAAGAACAATACCCATTTCTGATAAAACATTCAAACTATTAGAAATAAAAAGGAGGTTCTTCAACTTTTAAAAGAGCATCTAGGAAAATGAGGAATAGATCAACAAAATGTGGTATAGCCACACAATTAAATAGTATTTGTCAATAAAGAGGCATAGAACACTAATACATACCACAACATGAACGAATCTTCAAACATTATGCGAAGTAAAAGAAGCTAGTCTCAAGTTAGTACCTACCATATGATTTTGTTTACATTTCTAGAGTAGACAAATCTATACAGACAGAAAATAGATTAATGATTACCAGAAATGGGTGTGTAGAGTGAGAGTGTGGAGAGACAGGTAAATTTATAGGGTTTATTTCAGGAGTGAATAAAGTATGCTAAAATTAGCGGCAATACTTACACAGATATACAACTGCCTAAAATTAACAAACTGTACACTTAAAAGGATGCAAATTATATCTAAATAAGGCAGGTATTTTTTTTTTTTTAAGAAGGTGAATAATTAAGCCATTAATACTTCCCTATTGGAGGCTTGGCGCCTGTGGCTCAAGAGGCTGAGGTGCCAGCCACATACACCTGAGCTGGCGGGTTCGAATCCAGCCTGGGCCCACCAAACGATGACAGCTGCAACTAAAAAAATAGCTAGGCATTGTGGCGGGCGCCTGTAGTCCCAGCTACTTGGGAGGTGGAGGCAGGAGAATCACTTTAGCCCAGGAATTGGAGGTTACTGTGAGCTGTGATGCCAGAGCACTCTACCCAGGGCGACAGCTTGAGGCTCTGTCTCAAAAAAAAAAAAAAAAATAATAATAAATAAATAAATAAATGAATAAATAAAACTTCCCTATTGGAAAGTAATTCCTAAATTGGAGTAGTTTGGGGTACAAATGCTGGGAATGTATAATATGTCAACAAATAATATGATGCTATTTTAAATGTACTACAATGCTAAATGTTTGGAATAATGAACAAAATATTAATTTTACTTATAGTAAGTAGGAATTTTTTTTCTTTTTAGGTATCCTTTTATTAACCCGTGGAATCATGGGACTTTCCAAAATTTGCAACCATGCACTTAAAACTTCTGTCTAACATACCTGACTAGTGAATATTAATTAGAACTTTAGCATATTATATAATTAACATGAATTCTATTTGATTTCCTGAAATATTAATTTTTAAAATTATTATGTTCTTGGAAATAGAAATGCCTTTACTTTTGTATGCAACTTTTTTCATGCTTTTCGAGTTTAAGTTAGGGTACAAATCTAAATCAGATGCTATATATGGTATGTAATTAAAACATTAAAAAAAATCCCAAGACGCGAGAAGAATCTATCAAGTTAATTTAGTAGTATATCGCTACAAATACCTCTGCTATTTTCTAGTGTAATGAAAGGAGCAGTCATCTGGTGTGTCGATTCTCTGGGAGATCTGGGTTTCAGTCCCAGCTTTACCATCATTTGTTCTCATGATTTGAGGTTAATGTCAAGTACTGTCACTGCCCGCCAATCTCTCAGGCAATGATATGCAGGATCTGGACCACATGATCACTAAGGCTGCTTCTCGCTTTCAATTCCTGCTTTTCATAACATGTCTCTTTTAGAATCTTTATTAGTAATGTGTTAATGCTGCTAAACTTGGAGTTTATCCACTCTGTGAAATATGTTATATATAACACATCCTAGAACACATTTGAAAAACAAATATAATCTCTTTTTAAAATGAAATGAAAATGTTGCTACATGCTACCCAGTTATGAATAGAAGCTAAATATTTATAAACTAATTTGAGATTAAAAGGGGCATATCAATGAACAGATTTAGTAAAAATATTCTAATATTGTCACCTTAAACATTTTTGTGTGCTACCTTAGTCACTTCTAAGACTGTTTAAATAGTCTTATTCTAATGCACACATATTTTACTTATTTAAGCTGTAGTATAATGTCTTTATTTTGGCTTGATTGTACCGCAAAGGACATAAGAATATTTTGGAATATTTTATGTTGATTATAAAAATCATCATATCATTTTATAAACCATTACAATATAGTCAGAGGTAACATTAGGGCAATATAATGTAGATAGTAAATAAAAGTACTTTTTAAAGTAAAATATAATATATACCTATATATTAAATATTCAAGAGGTTGCATAAAACATAAATCTTTGTTATGTGAACATACTTATGAATAGAGGATTAGAAATTTTATTCCTGTCAAACTAGATTTATAGCAGCTTTTTAATTGGAAATAAAACAACTGTGGAAAAAAATAAAGAAGAGCATAAAGTGACCTCGATACTAATAGATCAAGCAATGTATGAAAAATCTCCAGTGTGAACAATACACTGTAATTAGAGCAATAAATTTTATTCTGTGTACCAGTAACTTAGCTAAGGATGAAATAATTCCCAAATTCACCCTGCACATTTCTCCCTTTTTAATATTCTACTTGTTAATATTTATAACTAGATGATATTATAATGTTGTTACTTCTCTATATTTCCCCAGAAAAAATGTTGCTGTGGCTGTGAAAGATATCTCTAATTCTTCACTTTGTTGTATTATTGGTGAAAAACATCATGGTTGTCAAACTTTTGTTAAATAAATTATAACCAATTTCGACAAGGGAGTGGCTTCAAAGTATCCACAAAAAAAAAAAAAAAAAAATCTTTTAGAAAAGTAGCCATCAGCAATGTAACCCATGGGACATCCATGTTATAAAATAAGTCAAATAGTATTTCAAAATTTAATTAAGTCTGAAGAATTAAATAATTTAAGGATTTATTTAAAACTATTTTATACTGAAAATGACAGAATTAAAAAGACATTAACCAGCATTTAATTTCTAATATACTATAAGAGAAATTTAGGATAATAATGATCATAGGGACAATTTTGATCACATTTAATATATGTTTGTAGTTCAAATTAGATTGCTGACCTTAGGAAGAACTTTTTTTTTCCTGATTTCTAACACCCTTTAGTCTTCAAAAAGCTGTGCTTAATAATTGTCAACTGAACATTGTCAACTGACAACTACTTAATAATTGTCAATCTGAACATTATTATACATATAAATAAACATTTTCCTTGACTAATAAAAAATCTGAACTACAACTTTCGACATCTGAATTGCAAGATAATTATTAATATGTAAGTTCTGCTAAAATACAAAAAATGAATTCATGTAAGAAATTTAATTATAAAAAAATAAATTTTTATATCTCAAATAGGAGGTAATTGAAAATAAGATTTAACTACTTGTGCTTATTCATCTAATTATATATTATTATGCTTTCCTTTTTGCATTTATTTTTAATGTTTCTTTTTAATTAGTTTTAAATATACACAAAGTATATATACACTTTATGAATGTATGTTATATATTAAGTTTAGTCTGTCCTAAAACCTAAATTTTCTTACCTGATATGCATCAATATTTATTAGTGTAGTGTTATATATGGTTCAGAGATAATGAAATACAGATAATGTAGAGTATTTTATTTTCCAGCATGATATAAGGTATTTCAATATTATTAATGTGTTATGATTCTTTTTTTTTTTTTTTTTTTTTTTTCAGTTTTTGGCCAGAGCTGGGTTTGAACCCGCCACCTCTGGTATGTGGGGCTGGCACCCTACTCCTTTGAGCCACAGGCACCACCCAATGTGTTATGATTCTTAATCATTACTTGTAATAATAATCTTGCTGTAGATCCTCAGTTATTATACAGTTATATATATTACGGGTAGAGAAAATCAGCTTTCAAGTTGATTTTTAAAATTGTTAGAAGAATTATGAGAAGATTAAATTTATATTTTGAATCTTTTTGTCTTTAAATATATCAGTTCCTTCGTAATTTTGTTGAATGGAGTAGCTCTTTTAAGATTCCTAATAATAAAAATGAAATTCATAACACAACTGGAGATTTTGCTCACTACTATTCTCTGTGTGAAATTATGCTTTTCTTCTCTTTTCATAGAAATGAATGGAGGAGCAAATTTCATATTTCTGAAGCATGCACAAAGGGCTTTATGTAAATAGCAAATAAGATCACTTTATTGCAGTTGTACAGAGAGAGAGAAGCAGAAAACAGATGTGAAGAGTAGAACTGTGCACCTACTATCTGACAGTCTGTGCACTTGATGGTGAGGCACTGCGGGCCAGGTAAGTCTGCCCTGAAGGGTGCTGGATGATATACATTGAACTTTGGATCTTACACTCTGTCTGTATGTTAGTATTTTCCATTGGGCCACACACCAGAAGCCAGTAGGAAACAAATCTGTTTGTGCTGTCTAAACAGATCAACCTCCCAAAACCAGAAAGGGGAAATTTTGTTCAAATGTGCACATCAAAAATAGCAAGATACCAATCATAAACAAAAATTGCAATTTTAGTGTGTAAGAAAAAAATTGCATTTTAGTGTGTAAGAAAATGCATTATGAAAAATTATTATATCAAGTCAGGTGTGTCTTGATTTCTATGAAGTGATGAATGCTATTAAGCAAAAAAATATTTGATGAGTTATGTGAACAGTTTTTATTTTTTTTTACCTTTATAAACACAGTTTGGGTGATTTATGACACAATGCAGGTGAATATAGACACAATTCCAATTTATCTCAAAAAAAAAAGAAAGAAAGAAATTATATGAACAGGGCAGTAAAAACTTTTATATTTTCTGAACATAAACTTAGGCTTAGTATTAAGAGGTAAAGATATTTAGACAAGTGAAATACCTTAACTTTTTTTCTCTACTTTTAATAATGATAGTAAGTGTAATGAACTATATTAAGAATAATACTTATAGGGTTGGTGCCCTTAGCTCCGTGAGTAGGACATCAGCCACATACACCGAGGCTCGTGTTTCAAGCCCAGCCTGGGCCTGCTAAACAACATTGAAAACTGCAACAAAAAAATAGCCAGGCGTTGTGGCTGGTGCCTATAGTCCCAGCTATCTGGGAGGTTGAGGCAAGAGAATTGCTAAGCCCAAGAGTTGGAGGTTGCTGTGAGCTGTGATGCCACAGCACTCTACCAAGGGTGACATAGTGAGACTCTGTCTTTAAAATAATAATAATAATAATGCTTATAGAGCAATTGATCTTGTTAGATGTTAAATAATCAATACATAAAAAAAGTTAATATCCATCAGTCTGGATTATACATTTGTGTAGTTTGAGTGAATTGACAATTTATAAAGCAATTTGGTCTATTTGTGAAATTATTGGTCTTTGTTATAGATAACTAAAGAATTCAATGAAAATATTTTTCATATGGCCAACAAAAATAAAATATTAAATTTTATATTTTCAAATATTCAGATACTATTTGATATATTTTGTCATTAGGGTTGCCTATAGAATTATATTTTTAAATAAAGAATTTATATTTAATTTATCCAAAGGAAATTAGAGAAGATTAATGAACACACAAAATTCCATATTTGATTTTCCCTTAAGATACATTAATGGCTAGTGTATTCTTAAGTTTAAAAAGTTTATAAGTTGAGGTTCTTTTTCTCCATATATGTAAAATACAATAATGTGCAAAGAAACCTGAGTCAACAATAAAACAACCAGTACTCCAATTAAATAATGGGCCAACAGAATGAACAGGTTCCTGTCCAATGAAGTTATGTTAACTGCACATAGCTTATGAAAAAATGTATGACATAATTTGTCATTAGGCATTGCAAATTAAAACAACAATGAGATATCATTATATGCATACTATAAAATTGAGATATCATTATATGCATACTATGAAATTTTAAAAAACAACAAAAAATATAACCCCCACAACATCAGCTACTGACAAGACTGCCTAACAAGAATTCTTCTCATGCAAATTGTACAGATACTTTGGACGATAGTTTCACAGTTTCTTAGAAAACTAAATGTAATCTTACTATACAATGCAGCAGTTACACTAGTTGGCATTTATCCAGTTTATTTGAAAAATCATGGCTCCACCAAAACCTGTATATAAATGTTTATAGCAGCTTCATAACTACCAAAAAAGAACCAGCCAAAATACTCTTCAGCAAGTGAATGAATAAATAAACTGATGGCGTATCCAGATATTATTCAGTGTTAAAAAGAAATGAGCTATCAAGCCATGCAAAGACATGAAGAAATCTTAAATTCATATTCTAACAGAAATAAGACAGTATGAAAAGGCTACATACTGTATGATTTTAATTATACAAAATTCTAGAAAAAGCAACACTGTAGAGGCAGCTAACATATCACTGGTTACTAGGGTTTATGGGTAGGGAAGAAAATTGAATAGATGAAAAATGAATTATTCTAAAATAGTGGGATTATTCTGTGTGACACTTTAATTGTGAATACTGAACATAATACATTTGTTAAAACCCATTGAAATCTATCTTATAAAAAGTAAATCTTAATGTGTATGAATTTAAAAATATTTCTGCTTGTTAGAGGATTCCAGGATAGAAATCAGTCTGTTGCAAAAGAATCTAAATATATTACAATTATATGAAACAACCTAATTGAAGAAGGCAAGGGAATAAGATGTTGACCTAAATAACTGTTATAATGAATGACAATAATAGAAAAAGGAAATTTACAAAAGCACTGCACTTTAGCTGATAACTTTAGTATTATTATTTTTTTTTGTCACCCACTGGAGTATAAACTAACAATTCTGAAGTAACTATACCTGTATAATGGAATGCACTATCTACTAAATAAGTCAAAGCTATTGGTAGCCAATTCTCTGACCGTTACAGTGGGGGGTTACAGAAAAGCAAGGAGAAGAAGTTGAAATGATATATGTAGTAATGGATTGAAGTTAGATATATCAACATAAACTCATGTTTACCTATTATAGATGCAGATGGTCACATATAGAAATATTTATATGTATATATGAAATGCTAATTCTATAATTATAAATCTCTTGGAAAAATGGGTGCTTTTGGGGCTGGAACAGAAATACACAAGATGAGCTTGGACCACCTTGTACTACCAGAAAATGAGAAGTGTTCATAAAAACAATTAAATAAACAGATAAAATAGGCTGTATTTCAAAGAGATGCAGAGGCCAAGTGAAAGCATTCCAATTATCAAACTTGAAACAATTTATACAAAACAAGGAGTAGTATATCTCAAGGTACAAAATAAATGCCCATGAATTCATATAGAAGTAAATCAATGAATTAATAAATAAGAATAGTCATATCTTTGCAGAAGAATTACATGTAATTCATTTTGATACTTTGCCCTTAAAGAATTATACCCTAACTCTCTATTTCTTAAGCGTGAGGTGTTTGTAGTGATTTTCTGCCCAAAGATATAGTAGGCACATGTGAAGTTAGCAAAGTACCTTTGCAGTAAAGAAACCTGACAGACACAAATTCAAGATTGGTGATCAAGGATAATAGCACAGCAATAAGCCATTTTGATAGGATGCACACTTCGTGGAATATGATGAAAACAGCACTGTATATCTGTGGGGGGTTTTCCTCAAAAGACATAATCCATGTCTAATCAGAGAGAAAACCTCACATAAATCCCAAGTGAGAGACATTCTAAAAAACATCTGAATAGTTACACTCACAATTGTCAACATCATAAAAAAAGGGAGTCTGAGAAACTCACATGGAAAAGGGTCTGAAATAAGATTACTAAATATAATGTGGTAGTATGGACATTTTAACAAATGTTGATTCCTCTCAGCCATGAACATGGTATGTTTTTCCATTTGTTAACATCTTCAGCTATTTATTTTCTCAGAGTTTCATAATTCTCTTTATAGAGCTCTTTCATGTCCTTTTTTAGGTAAATTACCAAATATTTCATCTTCTTTGGCACTACTGTAAAAGGAATAGAGTCCTTGACCGTTTTTTTAGCTTGACTATTGTCGGCATATATAAAAGCTACTGATTTGTGAGTATTGATTTTGTAACCTGAGACGCTGCTGAATTCCTCCACACTTCTAAGAGTTTTGTAGTTGACTCCCTGGGGTTTTCCAGGTATAAAATCATATCATCTGCTAAGAGTGAGAGTTTAATCTCCTCTGACCCTATGTGGATATCCTTGATCGCCTTCTCTTATCTGATTGCGATGGCTAAGACTTCCATTACAATGTTAAATAGCAGTGAAGACAATACACTCCTTTTGGAAAGAAGTTTGGAGAACACTTAGGGATCTAAAAGTAGACCTGCCTTTTTGATATTTTTTTATGTGGGCTAGTCCTACTGGAGTTAGATGATATCTCAAAAGTGGTTTTGATTTGCATTTTTGTGCATATTGCAAGGGTACGTGTCAAATATATTAAGAGTAGAGAATAAATGTCTAAACACAACAATTAAATGAGGTGAAGGCTATGTTAACCAGTTTGATGTAAACATTCCAAATTGCAAAAAAAAATCAACATATTGTACCCCATAAATGCAGTAATGTATGCAGTTATGATCTAAAAAAAATAATAAAAAATAAATAAATAAAAGTAGACTTGCCATTCAATCCTGCAATTCCTATACCAGGTGTATATACAGAAGACCAAACATCACTTTACAACAAAGAGATTTGCACCAGCATGTTTATTGCAACCCAATTCATAATTGCCAAATCATGTAAGAAGCCCAAGTGCCCATCAACCCATGAATGGATTAATAAATTGTGGTACATGTATGCCATGTAATATTATACAGAAGTAAAGTCTCTATCTTTTTTAAGTTCACATGGATGGAACTGGAACATATTCTTCTTAGTATAGTATCTCAAGAATGAAAGGAAAAGTATCCAATGTACTCAGTACTATTATGAAACCAATATATAATCACCCACACTTTCATATGAAAGATAAAACAACTATAGCCCAGAATGAAGGAGGGGGGAGTATGGGAAGCAGGAGAGATTGGATGGAGGGAGGGTAATTGGGACACACCTATGGAGCATATTGCAAAGGTACACATCAAATCTCTTAAGTGTAGAGTATAAATGTCTTACAACAATAATTAAGTAAGTGAGGCGAAGGCCATGTTAACCAGTTTAATGTAAGCATTCCAAATTGTATATAAAATCAGCACATTGTACCCCATAAATGCATTAGCATATACAGTTATTACTTAATAAAAATAAATAACATGTAGTAAACTGTATTTAGCCTAGAACATAAAAAAAAGAATTTAAAAAATCTTGAGAAAATTTAAATAGATTATGGACATTAGTTATAATAATGTATTATTAATATATTGATTAACTAGTTGTGACAAACATACCATACTCATGTAAGATACTAATAAGAGAGGAAAATTGGCATGTGGCATAGGGGAAATATTTCTCCCATATTTTCTAAGTAATTTGTACTACAATAATTCTATAAATCTAACACTATTCTAAAATTAAAAGTTTGTTTAAAAATAGAATATATTTATCCACAGTGTAAGTGCTTTTCTACTCTCTGCGTATTGTTGAGCATATTATTATAGATTGATTTTTTTAGGTTATTATTCTCTTCAAATATCTATTAATTATTGTTGATATGATGTCATGTATGGATAAAAAAATGACACAATATGGCTCAGAAATTAACTTCTTAACACTTGTGTAAGTCTCTTTTTGTAATCATGATTGCCCCCCTCCAAAAAAAAAAAACAAAACAATTCTGGATGTATAGTTTTGCATAGGAGTGAGTAGGGTACTCTGATTAACACACTTTTGTAAAGGAAGTGTATGCAAATAACAGACAAATGTATGCAAATGTTCCTCCCAAGACAAACTCATGAAAGGCAGTCTTTATAATTTCATTTATACACAGAAATTCACTTTTTATTCCATTTTTCTTTTGAAAAGTCAATGCCTGTATGATTCCTGAAACTTCTGCTCAGCACCACCCATTTCTTCCTGAACACTGCTTGCTTAAATTGGACATCTGAGTTTGAAGGTAAGGGCCCATCCTGTTTCTCAAGCATTTATTTGTTATCTTCATTTGTTATCTTGGAAAGAATCACCTTAAGGCTGACTTTTTTCACCAACTACTTAACACTCAATTTCTTTGGGGGCTTTCCTGGCAAGAAAGTCTCTCCTCTTTTTTCAGGCACATTTGAGTTTCTTTTGTCCTAATTAATCTTTCAATCAAATGCTTCTCTTAGCTATTTCTCATGTTATTTAAATTTTCTCTTTTTTTTTTTATTATTAAATCATAGCTGTATACATTAATGGGATCATGGGGCACCATACACTGGTTTTATAGACTGTTTGACACATTTTCATCATACCAGTGACATACTTACCTACTTTATTTTTTGATGATGTCATGTTATTAATTTTTTCTATTTTTTTTTTCCTTCATTCAAGGGATTCTCGGAGGGAGGTCAGGTCTGATGATGGTCACATGAAGGTTTTGGTAGTTTTAAATAAGAAACCTCTATGAGAATCACCAGTGAAATTGCTTGAAATATAACTTCTCTCTATCATAATATAACCCCTAAATAAAATTTCAATATATATGATTTAGAATGTATACTGACTATCTGTTATTCAATACTGAGAAATAGAAGTTGTTTCCAGAAAAAATTAGTATAGTTTGCAACAACTCAAAGTCTAAAGAAAAACAAATACTTTTATCTCAACTTGAGCATTATGTAAAATAGCAGAGTAATGCCACCAAGAAATGTATATTAACGAAATGTAAATATATAAGTAAATCCTGGCATTGTTTCATTCATTGAGACAGTTCACTTTTCTCCACTTACTTGTTCTCTAGTAAATCTTCAAATGCATAAAGCCTTTTTACAAAGATGAGAATTTTGGTTGGATGGTGTGGGAATGATTAATTGATTTTATGTGATGTAAATAAATATTATTGAGAATAAGAACCAGATCAAGAAACACGCCCCATCTATCTTTTATTATTTTACTTTGTTGCGATTTTTTGTTATTTTTGTTTTTGCTTTTATAAGGGTTGAATTTTTCTCAGTTGTATTACAGAGATATAGGTGGCAAATAAAACCACATAATTTGGGTGAACAATATGATGAATTGATATACATATACACTGTGAAACGGTTAGCACAATGAAGTTAACACATCATCACCAACGGAAAGGTGGAGCCTATCAGTCATTCAATATATGACATAAAAATTAAAGGGTACGTATTCATCAGTATTGCTTTACATTATTTTAATTGGTCTTGACTATATGAGAAACATACAGAATTATGAAATTAAGTCTAGTTTACTAATATTAACACAAAATAATAAAAATTTAAAGTAACATCAATTTCATATGATTGATGTTATTCTTCTATACTTAACATTTATTTGTACACTATGACACTGACACTCAGTTTGTTTTGAGTTTTATATGTCTCTACTACGTACTGTGTGTGATGATTCAATTTTCTCATCACTTTTCTCTTAAAGCATTTCAAAATCAAAATTTTTGTTTAGCAAAGCATGACATCTTTGGATTTATTCATTTAGAATATATTATTTTAAAATGTCACCTCAATTCGATATTTTCATTTACATTGGTATATATATTTTACTACTTACACAAAAGCCAATATAACCATAGATGAAAACAACATAGCAACAGAAAATGCTCTGCAGCACTTGATTTAAATTGATCATTCAGACCACCCAGAAAATGTTCATATGATTCTTTTATATGATCTTCAAAAGTGAAACTACATATTTTACACATATTCCCTGTATATATATATATATATATATATGTATATATATACATATATATATATATACATATATATATATACATATATATATATTATTCAAATAGATTCTATAAAATTTGGGAAACATTTCCCATCTCCTCTCTAAGTCTGGAAGATTGGAGGATACGTAATCAGAAACATCGCCCCACGATCCTACCCTGTGTAATGAGCAATATGCAACATTTTTCTATAATAAGTTCTTTATTGGCAATAGAATCTATGGTTGTGAAGTAAAAAGAATAATAAAATAAAAATCTACAAAACATACTCTACTCATGACAAAGAAGTCATGATACATAGTTTTATATGTTGGTAGTTTCTAATATGGTTCATATTAAAAAGAAACATGAGTGTTA
Organism: Nycticebus coucang; assembly: GCF_027406575.1. Lineage (NCBI taxonomy): Eukaryota > Metazoa > Chordata > Mammalia > Primates > Lorisidae > Nycticebus > Nycticebus coucang. Next base: position 82,123,091 of record NC_069786.1, read on the forward strand.
CTTCTTTTGCTTGAAGGAAGATGAGTTACTACATTGAAAATGTCAAAGATCATTCATTCTATCTTTAATGGAATATTGTCAATTAAATGTACCTCACTAGCACAAAAGCTTGATTGGTTTGCATTTCAGATGTGTACTGGGACAGCATTAATTTTATGTCATCCAGAGCTATCTATAGTGACAGAATTAGGGGCAATTATATTTTCTTAATGAGATTCCTCCTAAGAGATTTAGGCAGAATATTTGTGATGAGAAACAAAGTAGGAGGTTTAACATGAATATTGTAGCAAAATTTGCTTAGAAATATCTCCTCTGTGCAATAGACCCTTAAATATTAAGCCCATTTTAATACAATGAATTAATAAAAATAAAGGGTCTGATTAATTGATATGACAGTTATATGTTTCTTTCTTTTTTTTTTTTTGTTCAGGTATCATGTTTCTTTCTTTCTTTCTTTTTTTTAGTAAATCATAGCTGTGTACATTAATGCGATCATGGGGCACCATACACTGGTTTTATAGACCGTTTGACACATTTTCATCACACTGGGTAACATAGTCTTCCTGGCATTTTCTTAGTTATTGTGTTAAGACACTTATATTCTACATTTACTAAGTTTCACATGTACCCTTGTAAGATGCACCGCAGGTGTAATCCCACCAATCACCCTCCCTCTGCCCATCCTCCACCCTCCCTCCTTTCCTCCTCCCGCTTCCCCATACTCTAAGGTTATAACTGGGTTATAGCTTTCATATGAAAGCCATAAATTAGTTTCATAGTAGGGCTTAGTACATTGGATACTTTTCCCTCCATTCTTGAGATACTTTCCTAAGAAGAATATGTTCCAGCTTTATCCATGTAAACATGAAAGAGGTAAAGTCTCCATCTTTCTTTAAGGCTGCATAATATTCCGTGGTGTACATACAGCCCTATTTATTAATCCATTCTTGGATTGATTGGCACTTGGGCTTTTTCCATGCTTACCAATTATGAATTGGGCTGCAATAAACACTCTGGTACAAATATCTTTGTTATAATGTGATTTTTGGTCTTCTGGGTATATACCTAGTAGAGGAATTATAGGATTGAATGGCAGATCTATTTTTAGATCTCTAAGTCTTCTCCAAACATCTTTCCAAAAGGAATGTATTAATTTGCATTCCCACCAGCAGTGTAGAAGTGTTCCCTTTTCTCCACATCCACACCAACATCTCTGGTCTTGGGATTTTGTGATATGGGCTAATCTTACTGGAATTAGATGATATCTGAAAGTAGTTTTGATTTGCATTTCTCTGATGATTAAGGATGATGAGCATTTTTTCATATGTCTATAGGCTGTGCCACTGTGTTCTTCAAAGAAGTTTCTCTTCAAATCCCTTGCCCAGCCTGCGATAGGATCACTTGTTCTTTTCTTGCTTATACGATTGAGTTCTCTGTGGATTCTGGTTATTAAACCTTTGTCAAAGCCATAACCTGCAAATATCTTCTCCCATTCTGTGGGCTTTCTGCTTGCTTTACTTACTGTGTTCTTGGCTGTGCAGAAGCTTTTTAGTTTGATCAGGTCCCACTTGTGTATTTTTGAAGCTGCTTCAATTGCCCGGGGGGTCCTCCTCATAAAATACTCACCCAGACTGATTTCTTCAAGGTTTTTCCTTGCACTCTCTTCTAGTATTTTTATAGTTTCATGTTTTAAGTTTAAATCTTTAATCCAGTGAGAGTCTATCTTAGTTAATGGTGAAAGGTGTGGGTCCAGTTTCAGTCTTCTACAGGTTGCCAGCCAGTTCACCCAGCACCATTTGTTAAATAGGGAGTCTTTTCCCCACTGAGTGTTTTTAATTGTCTTGTCAAAGATTAAATAATGGAAAGTAGCTGGGTTCATCTCTTGGTTCTCTATTCTGTTCCAAACATCTACTTCTCTGTTTTTGTGCCAGTACCATGCTGTTTTGATCACTGTCGGTTTATAGTATAGCCTGAGGTCCGGTAGCACGATTCCTCCTGCTTTTTTATATTTCTGAGTAACGTTTTGGCTATTCGAGGTTTTTTCTGACTCCATATAAATTGAAGTGTTATTTTTTCAAGATCTTTAAAGTATGACAGTGGAGCTTTAATAGGGATTGCATTAAAATTGTATACTGCTTTGGGTAGTATGAACATTTTAGCAATGTTGATTCTTCCCAGACATGAGCATGGTGTGTTTTTCCATTTGTTAACATTTTCAGCTATTTCTTTGCTAGAGTTTCACAGTTCTCTTTATAGAGATCTTTCACGTCCTTTGTTAGATAAACTCCCAAATATTTCATCTTCTTTGGCTCTATTGTGAATGGAATAGAGTCCTTAACTGTTTTTTCAGCTTGACTATTGTTGGTATATACAAAAGCTACCAATTTATGAATGTCAATTTTGCAACCAGAGATGCTGCTATATTCCCTGATCTCTTCTAAGAGTTTTGTAGTAAAATCCCTGGTGTTTTCCAGATGTACAATCATATCATATGCGAACAGCAAAAGTTTGATCTCTTCTGACCCTATATGGATACCCTTGATTGCCTTTTCTTCCCTAATTGTAATGGCTAAAACTTCCATTACAATGTTAAAGAGCAGTGGAGACAATGGGAAGCCTTGTCTGGTTCCTGATCTGAGTGGAAATGATTTCAATTTAAGTGCATTCAATATGATATTGGCTGTGGGTTTGCTGTAGATGGCCTCTATCAGTTTAAGAAATGTCCCTTCAAGGGAGCAAGATGGCAGCCGAGTAACAGCTTCCTTGCATCTGGGCACCGTGAGTCTGGGGAGATAGGACTCCAGGCATCTCTGGCTGGTGGGATCTGCCTATAATCATCCTTGTGAGAATACAGAGAGTCAGCGAGAGACTTCTGGACCCCAAGAGGAGGACTAAAACAGTGGAAAACTGGCAAGTGGTCGCGTGTTCAATCAGTCTAAACCCGCCAGTAACTGTAAGTAAGTTCAGTAGCAGCAAGACTGCAAACCGGAAAGGCCATACCTGTGAACTGTTTTGGTGTCTTTGGACTTGGCACTCAGTTGAACTGCCTTGGGAGAGCCTGAGTGGGAGTGCAGAGAACTTTGGCCATTGTATAATGCCCCAGTCTGAGCCACAGAGCCAGATGGAGCTAATAGTGTTTGGCTGTGGGCCACAGGGATGCAATGTGAGTGATCTGCCCTGGCAACCTCCACCTCAGGTCGCAGAGCAAGAATCAGGCGGGAGCTGGTAACCCAGCGACTGAGTAGCCTAAGGGCGTGGTCTGAGCCACCTTATAGCCCTAACCCTCAGGGGCAGAGTGAGACAAGTTTTGGCACACTAGGTAAGTGGATAGCCACTTCAGCAGTGATTCCACTGACAAGCACTTTCCTGGGAAAGCTTCTGCTCAGCAAGTTTACAAGTTCAAAGTGCCTTTTAAGAGGGCTGAAGAGAGATTTAGGGTGACCACCTGCTGGGGTCAGAGAAATCTGCAGCCTCCAGTCATATCAGCACTGTGATTAACGCTCATATCCCAGAAGACCATGTGTTGCTCAGACAATATTCAACAACATATACATACTGCTTTGTTTTTGACTGTGGTTTTTTTTTTTTTCTGTTTCTTTGGTTTGGTTGCTTTTCTGTTTATTTTGATGTTGTTGATGTTGTTTTGTTTTTTAATTTCAACCTTTTCCATACAGATTCTTTTTCTTTCTCAATTTTTCTAGTATAATTATAATTTCCCATTGCTGCCATTTTCAATAACTACAACTTCATTTTTGCTAGTGTTTCTACCGCTATTATTTGGTTTTTCACCCAATTTTATCCTGTGAAGTTTTCTGTTTGCTTGTTTTGGTTTGATTTATAGCATTTTTGTCTTTCCTCTCTACGAGGTGGAGGGGTACTGTGTCTGACCAGGTTAGCAAAGAGCTGCTGACCTCAAGGGAACCACCCAACGGGGCACCCCCAGAAGGTGGGGTTTTTTTAAGGTTGTGTCAAAGTACCCTACTGTACACCTATATTGTTCTGTCTCCCTCTTTCTGTGCCTCTCTTCTTTCTGTCAATATTCCTTTTACCCACCCCTTCTCCTTTCTCTATTTTTTTTTTAAATCATTCCTCCTTCCTTCCATCCCTTTCTTGCTCTTCAAACTTCTCACCCTTCTGGTCCTGTACCAAAAGGACTCATTGAAATCTTTGTCCACAGGCACGAGAACTTAAAGAGCAAGAGGAAGTGAAAGGAAAATTAGGGCAAGGAAACAGATAAAAGAAATCACTCATGAGGAAGAATCAGCAGAAAACTCCAGGCAACATGAAGAGCCAGTCAAGAACAACCCTGCCAAGGGACCATGAGGTAGCTACTGCAGAGGATTCCACATATAAAGAAATGTTAGGAATGACAGAAAGGGAATTTAGAATACACATGATGAAAACAATGAAAGAAATGATGGAAACAATAAAGGAAACTGCTAATAAAGTGGAAAATAACCAAAAGGAAATCAAAAAACAGAATCAAATCAGAGATGAACGATATGAAGAATATAGAAAGGATATAGCAGAGCTGAAGGAACTGAAACAATCAATTAGGGAACTTAAAGATGCAATGGAAAGTATCAGCAACAGGTTAGGCCATGCAGAAGAAAGAATTTCAGAGGTAGAAGACAAAGTTCTTGAGATAACTCAGATAGTAAAAGAGGCAGAAAAGAAGAGAGAGAAAGCAGAACGTTCACTGTCAGAATTCTGGGACTTCATGAAACATTCCATCATACGAGTTATAGGAATCCCAGAAGGGGAAGAAGAATGCCCCAGAGGAATGGAAGCCATACTAGAGAATATTATAAAAGAAAATTTCCCAAATATCACCAAAGATTCTGACACACTGCTTTCAGAGGGATATCGGACCCCAGGTCGCCTCAACTCTAACCAAGCTTCTCCAAGACACATTGTGATGAACCTGTCCAAAGTCAAGACAAAAGAAAAGATTTTGCAAGCTGCCAGGAGTAAGCGCCAGTTGACCTACAGGGGCAAATCCATCAGATTGACCACAGACTTCTCTAATGAAACTTTCCAAGCAAGAAGAAAATGGTCATCTACTTTTAATCTACTTAAACAGAACAATTTCCAGCCCAGAATTCTGTACCCTGCTAAGCTAAGCTTTAAAATTGATGGAGAAATCAAATCATTTACGGATATACAAATGTTGAGGAAATTCACCACAAAAAGACCAGCTCTACAGGAAATACTTCAACCTGTTCTACACTCTGACCATCACAATGGATCAGCAGCAAAGTAAGAACTCAGAAATTAAAGGACATAACCTAACCTCCACACTGATGCAAAAGACAAAACTAAGCAATGGACTCTTACAAAATAAGACGAATAGAATACTACCACACTTATCAATTATCTCAATAAATGTTAATGGCTTGAATTCCCCACTGAAGAGACATAGTTTGGCTGACTGGATTAAAAAACACAAGCCATCCATCTGCTGTCTGCAAGAAACACACCTGGCTTCAAAAGACAAATTAAAACTCCGAGTCAAGGGTTGGAAGACAATTTTTCATGCAAATGGAATTCAGAAGAAAAGAGGAGTTGCAATCTTATTTTCAGATACATGTGGATTTAAAGCAACTAAAGTCAAAAAAGACAAAGATGGTCACTTTATATTGGTCAAGGGAAAAATACAACAAGAAGACATTTCAATTCTAAATATGTATGCACCCAATTTAAACGCTCCCAGATTCTTGAAACAGACCTTACTCAGTCTGAGCAATATGATATCTGATAATACCGTCATAACAGGGGACTTTAACACTCCTCTTACAGAGATGGACAGATCCTTGAAACAGAAATTAAACAAAGATATAAGAGATTTAAATGAGACCCTAGAACAACTGTGCTTCATAGACACATATAGAACATTGCATCCCAAAGATAAAGAATATACATTCTTCTCATCACACCATGGAACATTCTCCAAAATTGATCATATCCTGGGACGCAAAACAAATATCAACAGAATCAAAAGAATTGAAATTTTACCTTGTATCTTCTCAGACCATAAGGCACTAAAGGTGGAATTCAACTCTAACAAAAATGCTCAACCCCGCACAAAGGCATGGAAATTAAACAATCTTCTGTTGAATAACAGATGGGTGCAAGAAGAAATAAAACAGGAAATCATCAACTTCCTTGAGCATAACAGCACTGAAGACACAAGCTACCAAACCCTGTGGGATACTGCAAAAGCAGTTTTAAGAGGAAAATTTATCGCTTGAGATGCCTACATTAGAAAAACAGGAAAAGAGCACATCAACAATCTCACAAGATATCTTATGGAATTGGAAAAAGAAGAATAATCTAAGCCTAAACTCAGTAGAAGAAAAGAAATATCCAAAATCAAATCAGAGATCAATGAAATTGAAAACAAAAGAATCATTCAGAAAATTAATGAAACAAGGAGTTGGTTTTTAGAAAAAATAAATAAAATAGATAAACCATTGGCCAGACCAACGAGAAATAGAATAGTAAAATCTCTAGTACCATCAATTAGAAATGATAAAGGGGAAATAACAACTAATCCCACAGAGATACAAGAGGTCATCTCTGAATACTACCAGAAACTCTATGCCCAGAAATTTGACAATGTGACGGAAATGGATCAATATTTGGAATCACACCTTCTCCCTAGACTTAGCCAGGAAGAAATAGACCTCCTGAATAGACCAATTTCAAGCACTGAGATCAAAGAAACAATAAAAAATCTTCCAACCAAAAAATGCCCTGGTCAGATGGCTTCACTCCAGAATTCTATCAAACCTTCAAGGAAGAGCTTATTCCTGTACTGCAGAAATTAATCAAAAAAATTGAGGAAGAAGGAATCTTCCCCAACACATTCTATGAAGCAAACATCACTCTGATACCAAAACCAGGAAAAGACCCAAACAAAAAGGAGAATTTCTGACCAATCTCACTCATGAATGTAGATGGAAAAATTCTCAACAAAATCCTAGCCAATAGATTACAGCTTATCATCAAAAAAGTCATTCATGATGATCAAGTAGGCTTCATCCCAGGGATACAATGCTGGTTTAATATACGCAAGTCCATAAATGTTATCCACCATATTAACAGAGGCAAAAATAAAGATCATATGATCCTCTCAATAGATGTAGAAAAAGCATTTGAGAAAATCCAGCATCCTTTTCTAATTAGAACACTGAAGATTATAGGCATAGGTGGCACATTTCTAAAACTGATTGAAGCTATCTATGACAAACCCACACCCAACATTTTACTGAATGGAGTAAAACTGAAAGCTTTTCCTCTTAGAACTGGAACCAGACAAGGTTATCCTCTGTCACCTTTACTTTTCAACATAGAGCTGGAAGTTCTAGCCAATACAATTAGGCAAGACAAGGAAATAAAGGGAATCCAAATGGAAGCAGAGGAGGTCAAACTCTCCCTCTTTGCTGATGACATGATCTTATACTTAGAGAACCCCAAAGACTCAACCACAAGACTCCTATAAGTCATTAAAAAATACAGTAATGTTTCAGGATATAAAATCAATGTCCAAAAGTCAGTAGCCTTTGTATACACCAAAAAGTCAAGATGAGAAGCTAATTAAGGACACAACTCCCTTCACCATAGTTTCAAAGAAAATGAAATACCTAGGAATATACCTAACAAAGGAGGTGAAGGACCTCTGTAAAGAAAATTATGAAATCCTCAGAAAGGAAATAGCAGAGGACATTAAAAAATGGAAGAACATAACATGCTCATGGGTGGGAAGAATCAACATTGTTAAAATGTCCATACTTCCCAAAGCAATCTACCTATTCAATGCCATTCCTATCAAAATACCAACATCGTACTTTCAAGATTTGGAAAAAATGATTCTGCGTTTTGTATGGAACTAGAAAAACCCCCGTATAGCTAAAGCAGTTCTTAGTAATAAAAATAAAGCTGGGGGCATCAGCATACCAGATTTTAGTCTGTACTACAAAGCCATAGTGTCAAGACAGCACATTACTGGCACAAAAATAGAGACATAGACACTTGGAATCAAATTGAAAACAAAGAAATGAAACTAACATCTTACAACCACCTAATCTTCGATAAACCAAACAAGAACATACCTTGGGGGAAAGACTCCCTATTCAATCAATGGTGTTGGGAGAATTGGATGTCAACATGTAAAAGACTGAAACTGGACCCACACCTTTCCCCACTCACAAAAATTGATTCAAGATGGATACAGGACTTAAATTTAAGGCATGAAACAATAAAAATTCTCAAAGAAAGCATAGAGAAAACACTGGAAGATATTGGCCTGGGGAAAGACTTCATGAAGAAGACTGCCATGGCAATTGCAACAACAACAGAAATAAACAAATGGGACCTCATTAAACTGAAAAGCTTCTGTACAGCTAAGGAGACAACAACCAAAGCAAAGAGACAACCTACACAATGGGAAAGGATATTTGCATATTTTTAATCAGACAAAAGCCTGATAACTAGGATCTATAGAGAACTCAAATTAATCCACAAGAAAAAAGCCAAGAATCCCATATATCAATGGGCAAGAGACATGAATAGAACTTTCTCTAAAGATGACAGACGAATGGCTAACATACACATGAAAAAATGTTTATCATCTCTATATATTAGAGAAATGCAAATCAAAACAGCCCTGAATATCATCTAACCCCAGTGAGAATGGCCCACATCACAAAATCTCAAAACTGCAGATACTGGCGTAGATGTGGAGAGAAGAGAACACTTTTACACTGCTGGTGGGACTGCAAACTAGTACAACCTTTCTGGAAGGAAGTCTGGAGAAACCTCAAAGCACTCAAGCTAGACCTCCCATTTGATCATGCAATCCCATTACTGGGCATCTACCCAGAAGGAAAAAATTCCTTTTATCATAAGGACACTTGTACTAGACTGTTTATTGCAGCTCAATTTACAATCACCAAAATGTGGAAACAGCTTAAATGCCCACCAACCCAGGAATGGAATAACAAGCTGTGGTATATGTATACTATTCAGCTATTAAAAAAAATGGAGACTTTACATTCTTCATATTAACCTGGATAGAAGTGGAAGACATTATTCTTAGTAAAGCATCACAAGAATGGAGAAGCATGAATCCTATGTACTCAATTTTGATATGGGGACAATTAATGACAATTAAGGGTATGGGTGGGGGGAGGAAGAGTAGAAAGAGGTACGGAGGGAGGGGGTGGGGCCTTGGTGTATGTCACACTATATGGGGGCAAGACATGATTGCAAGAGGGACTTTTCCTAACAATTGTAATCAGTGTAACCTGGCTTATTGTACCCTCAATGAATCCCCAAAAATAAAAAAAAAAAAAGAAGTGTCCCTTCTATACCAATTTTCTTAAGTGTTCTGATCATGAAGGGATGCTGGATATTATCCAAAGCTTTTTCTGCATCAATTGAGAGAATCATATGGTCTTTAGTTTTAATTTGTTTATGTACTGAATTATACTTATAGATTTACGTATATTAAACCAGCCTTGAGACCCTGAGATAAAACCGACTTGGTCATGATGTATAATTTGTTTGATGTCTTGCTGGATTCTGTTTGTTAGGATCTTATTGAATATTTTTTCATCTATATTCATTAGTGATATTCGTCTATAATTTTCTTTTCTTGTTTGGTCATTTCCTGGTTTGGGGATCAGGGTGATGTTGAAACAAACATCTTCATAGAACTTGTTGGGTACTCTTCCTTCTTTTTCTACATTTTTGAACAGGTTCAGTAATATAGGTAGTAGTTCGTCTTTAAAGGTTTGATAGAATTCTACGTGAAGCCATCTGGTCCCAGGCTTTTCTTTTTAGGGAGATTTTGTATGGTTGTTACTATTTCAGAACTTGATATTGGCCTGTTAAACATTTCCACTTGATTCTGGTAAGTCTTGTAAGGTGATGTGCTTCCAAGTATTAGTCAATTTCCTTCAGATTTTCATATTTCTGAGAATAAAGTTTCTTGTAATATTCATTAAGGATTTTTTGAATATCTGAGGAGTCTGTTGTTATTTCATCTTTGTCATTTCTGATTGAAGAGATAGAGATTTTACTCTTTTTTTCCTGGTTAGGTTAGCCAAAGGTTTATCTGTTTTATTGACCTTTTCAGAAAACCAACTTTTTGATTTATTGATCTGTTGTATAATTCTTTCATTTTCAATTTCATTTAATTCTGCTCTAATTTTGGTTATTACTTTTCTTCTACTGGGTTTGGGGTTGGAATTTTTTCCTTTTCCAGTTGCTTGATATGTCCCATTAAGTTCCTCCCTTTCCATTTTCTTGAGGAAGGCTTGCAGTGCTATTAATTTCCCTCTTAGGACTGAATTTGCAGTATCCCAGAGGTTCTGATAATTCATGTCTTCATTATTATTTTGTTCCAAAAATTTGGCAGATTCCTTCTTGATCTCATCTTGTACCCAACTATCATTCAGCATAATTTATTTAACGTCCATTTTTTGGTATGAGTATGCAGGTTCCTGTTGTTACTGAGTTCAACATTTTTCCATGGTGGTCCAAGAAGACACAAAGAATAATTTATATTCCTTTAAATTTACTGAGGTTAGTCTTGGACCTAAGTTGTGCTCAATTTTGGAGTATGTTCGGTGGGCTGATGTTAAGTATGTGTATTCAGTTTTGTTGGGATGAAATGTTCTGTAGATGTCTGCTAAATCCAAATGTTGAATGGTTAGGTTTAAATCTAAAATCTCATTGCTCAGCTTGTTCTTGGAGGATCTATCCAACACTGCCAAAGGAGTGTTGAAATGTCCGACTACTATGGAGCTGGAGGAAACCATGTTGCTCATGTCTGTTAAGAGTTTCTCTTATAAATTCAGGCACATTCTGTTTGGGTGTATAAATATTAATAATTGAAATATCATCATATTGAGTATTGCCCTTAACAAATATGAAGTGACCTTTCTTATCCTTCCCTACTTTTTTTGGTTTAAATCCTATTGTGTCTGCAAATAGAATTGCAACACTTGCTTTTTTCTGATTACCATTTGCCTGAAATATAGATGACCATCCTTTCACCCTGAGTCTATATTTACCCTAAAAGGTAAGATGTGATGCTTGTATGCAGCAAATATCTGGCCCGAGTTTTTGTATCCAGTCAGCTAACCTGTGCCTCTTTAGAGGACAGTTTAAGCCATTCACATTAATGAAGAATATTGATAAGTCTGGTAAAATGTTGGGTATCGAGTTTTTCGAAAGTCTAGTGGACATTTTTAATCCTTTCACCACTGTGGAAGTTGGAGTTTGATCAAAAGTTTGTGAGTGAGTTTACTTTTGTGGTAGAGGATTGGGTTGGTCATTATGGATGATAGGTCTGAGAATATCCTGAAGATCTGGTTTGATTATAGCAAATTTCTTCAATATATGAATGTCATTAAAGTAGTTCATTTCTCCATTATAAATGAAACTCAATTTAGCTGGATAGAGGATTTGGGGTTGAAAGTTCTTTTGTTTTAGGAGATTAAAAGTCCATGACCACCCTTTTCTGGCTTGAAAAATTTCAGCAGAGATATCTGCAGTCATTCTAATATTCTTCTCTTTGTAGGTAATGGATTTCTTACATCTGGCTGCTTTGAGAATTTTCTCCTTCATATTAACTTTAGTGAAGTTAATCATGATATGCCTGGGGGATGTCTTATTCAGATTGAGTCATGCTGGGGTTCTGAAACTGTCTGCTATCTGATTTCAGAGTCTCTTGGCATGCCTGGAATATTCTCTTTCATATTTCATGGAGAAGGGCCTCTGTGCCTTGCGAGGCCACTTCATCACTTTCAGTGATTCTAATGAGGTGGATATTAGCCTTCTTTGAATTATCTCAGAGCTCTCTGAGAGAATGATTCGTTTTTGCTCTCCATTTCTCTTCCTCTTTGAGAGTTTGGGAGCATTCAAAGGCTTTGTCTTTAATGTCAGAAATCCTTTTTTCTGCTTTCTGCACTCTATTACTGAGGGATTCTATTGTATTTTTCAGATCTTTGAGGGCTACAAATTCTTGCTTCATTACATCAAAATCTTTGGTGGTTTTGTCTTTCAATTTGTTAAATTCTTGAGATAACTTTTGAATTTCTCCTCGAATTTCTGATTCTGACTTTTGAATTGCTCCTCAAATTTCTAATTCCAAGTTTTTCTCCATTTTATTAATCTTGTTTTTAATCCAAATTCTGAATTTGATTCTGACATCTCGGCGAGCTGTTTATGAATGGGATCTTCAGTTATATCTGCCATATCTTTCCTTGGTGGGGGTGGCGGGGGTGTTGATCTATGCTGGTATTCATGTTACCCGAATTTCCCGCTGACTCCCCCCATGATTATTTTACGCAATATGATTTTTCCCCTGGAGCTTTGTTGAGGTCCCATACAGTGCTTCATCCTGAGATACTGGGAACCTGTTTGGTGTGGTGGGGCTAAGTGTTTCTGTCTTGTTTTCAGGCGTTCTCTGTCCGACCCTAGTCAAACAGTTACTCTGAGTTGAAGTCTCAGCTGTGGAGATATACCAGCAATTAAGTCACCCCACCCCCTACAGGTACAATTGGAAAAGAAAAATCAAACCTCCTACAACCACGCACCCAGGGTACCACTTTTATAGTCCTCGGACAATTGGCTCAGTTCAAAAGGTCCAAATCAATTGTCTCAGTCAGCACCTGTCTCTGGTGGGAGAGTTTAAAAGTTCTCTGGCAACTAGATCGCAGGGGTCTGCTGACAACTCAAGTACGACTTGCTCCGGTGCTCTGTGAAGTCAGGAGGACCCACCCAGCAAATCAATTAGTCTGGGAAGGTTGATGCCTCCTTCCCCACCTTGTACCTCTGTCACACCCAGTCACTGATAGCCCCAAAAGGCTGTGACCCTTTTGCCTCCAATGAGCAGATTACTCCAGGGGTTTGCACCTGCCTGAATCACAAGGATATCTATATCTGCTCAGCCAGGCCACTGCTCTCTGCTTCTATCCAGCAGGGGGAGGGGAGGCCTGACAACCTCGGGTGCTTGATGGAGGCTAGGGAGTGTTCACTCAGTTCCAGCCCCACCCCTGATTGATGTTACTGACTGAACAGAACAACTGTGCAAAATTTGTTTCTGTCCCGGCTAAATTCCTGGGCCCTGTGTTTCCATCCCAGATCTGTTCCATGGTGGATGCCACCTGAGAAGATATCTGGCCTCCTCTGGTTGCCCAGGGAGACAGGGGCATGGCTTTGGAATATCAGGGGGTGAGCCCTTTTGTTGCCAAAAATGGCTGCTGCTCTGCTCCTTGGGGCACCGCAGCTCTGGCATGGTTTTCTCTCAGCTGACCATCCTCTCCTCACTCCTGTGTAGCAGAATCTGCACTAGACCAACTTCAGTGTAGGCACTATCCTCACCCCTCGAGAAATCACCCAAGAATCTGGACTCCTGGGGGACAGGCCTCCAGACCTCAGAGTGAGAGTGGAGGGGAGTGCTGGGAGCTCAGAATTGCAGGTAGAGAATGTATACAGTTTTATGCCTTGTAGGAGAACACTGTGGCACCCTAGTAGGGGAAGTAGGTCCAGATTTTAGAGGTTCCCTCCCATGGAGTGTAGTGGGAGGACCTTTGAACTCTGCTCGTTTGTTTGTGGGGCACTCCAAGCCATTCTCATGGGGGAGGGGACTTCTATCCACTTGGTGATGGATTTTGTACCTTTTGTTTGTATCCTTGTGGTCACAGCTTGCGTCAGTGGGGTTGATGTGCATTCTTCAACCTTCTCTCTTGGTGAAGCTCTAATCCACCAGATTACTTCCTAAATTTCTGTCCTTTAACTCTCCTCTGGACGGGATCCTCTGTGGAAAGCTGGCTTCAGTCAGTCATCTTGTTTCTGCCCGAATTGGAGGTTGTTGTGCAGTTATGTGTTTCTATTTCATGTTACCACCAAATAATTGTGAATTGTTTAAAGTTATTTGTATGCATTAGTATATTACATGTACTGTTTAAATTATTATTTATTACTTTATATTTTATTCTTAGTAGTTTAGCTTTGAATTCTTTGTGCAATTTGAAAGTCTCAGTAAAATGCATAGATAAAAACAAATCATGGAATACTTAAAATCAGAACTGAAGTCTTAGGCTTATGTTACCAAACAATTATTTGTGGTCAAATTGACTAATGAGATTTTTCAAATTTGCTTCTTAAAATACTGTAATCTAGCATATTATACACCATTTATGTTAAACATGGAATGAGGACAACTATAACTAGAGAGTTGAATAGACATATAATTCCATATATGACAATATCTAAATGTAGATGAAGAATGATAAAATATTAAGAGTGATAACAGAATCAAAGCTGCAATTGGAACTTTCAGCTACAGTAGGAAAAAAAAATTGCCCATCAGACTCTAAACTCAAGTAAATGTAAAGACATGTAAGAATGCTTGGCAATTGGCAAATCATAATTACTCTGTGAAACTACACTGGATCTTCAATCCATTGCAATCTGCCCTTCCATGTTTTTCCTTGTTTTAAAATGTTTATCAACACAGCCATCGATGACTCCTCAGTAGGAAACAAAAAAAATTGCCTAGTTCCCTCTCAACAGCATTGGAAGAATTGCATACTTTCCTTTTGAAAAAAGTCATGTTAAAATAAGAAGTTAAACTGGAGTGATCTTTTATTAATCTTCCTGAATCTTTGTACAAGTTTTCTGCAGTACATAGTGCTCCAAAAGTTGTCCTTAAAGTCACTCCTAATGTCACCATATATAGGGAAATTGTGAAATTGAAAAATGTATCTTTATTTACAAAATAATCAATGAAAAATGTTATAAATAAATGTAGAGTTAACTACAATTTTCTATTTTGCCTATGTATGTTATGGCAATTTTGGGGACACCCTGTGTATTAATTTAAAGTCTCCTTTTTACTTTAAACATGCAGTTTAATAATGCAGGTAAATCCTAGAAATATACCTCACAAAAGAGGTGAAGGACCTTTATAAAGAGAACTATGAACCCTTAAGAAAAGAAATAGCAGAAGATATTAACAAGTGGAAGAACATACCATGCTCATGGCTGGGAAGAATAGACATTGTTAAAATGTCTATACTTCCCAAAGCAATTTACAGATTCAATGCAATCCCTGTTAAAATACCAACATCATTCTTTCAAGATTTGGAAAACATAATTCTTCGTTTTGTATGGAACCAGAAAAACAAACAAACAAACAAACAAACAAACAAACAAAAAAAAAAAACATGTAGCCAAAGCAATTCTTAATAATGAAAACAAAGCTGGTGGCATCAGCCTACCAGACTTCAGGCTGTACAGCAAGGCCATAGTAATCAAAACAGCATGGTATTGGCAGAAAAATGGAGACATAGACATTTGGAACTGCATAGAAAACGAGGAGATGAAACAAACATCTTACAATCACCTAATCTTCAATAAACCAAACAAGAACATAAACTGGGGGGAAGAATCTCTATTTAATAAATGGTGCTGGGAGAACTGGATATCCACATGTAAAAGAATAAAACTGGAGCTGCACTTTTCTCACAAAAATCGATTCAAGATGGATAAAATATCTAAATCTAAGGCACGAAACAATTAAAATCCTCAAGGAAAGTATGGGGAAAACATTGCAAGTTATTGGCCTTGGGAAGGACTTTATGAGGAAGATTTCCATGTCAATCACAACAACAACAAAAACAAACAAATGGGACTTAATGAAACTGAAAAGTTTCTATACAGCTAAGGCAGCAACAACTAAAGCAAGCAGACAACCTAACATTGGGAAAGGATATTTTCATATTTTGATTCAGACAAAAGCTTGATACCTAGGATCTACAGAGAACTCAAATTAATAAACATAAAAAGAGCCACAATCCCTTAGATCACTGGGCAAGAGAGATGAATAGAACCCTTTAAAGACAGATGAATGGCTAACAAACATGAAAAATGTTCATTGTCCCTCATTATTAGAGAAACGAAAATCAAAACCACCCGGATATATCATCTAACCCCAGTGAGAATGGCCCACATCACAAAATCTCAAAACTGGTGTGGATGTGGAGAGAAGGGAACACTTTTACACTGCTGGTGGGACTGCAAACTAATATAACCTTTTTGGAAGGCACTGTGGAGAACCCTCAAAGAACTCAAGTTAGACTTTCCATTTGATCTTGCAATCCCATTGCTGGGCATCTACCCAGAAGAAAAAAAATCCTTCTACCACTGGGACACTTGCACTAGACTGTTCACCACAGCTCAATTTACAATCTCCAATATATGGAAACAGTCTAAATGCCCACCAACCCAGGAATGAATTAACAAGCTGTGGTATGTGTACCATGGAATACTATTCAGCCACTAAAAAAGATGGAGACTTTACATCTTTTGTATTAACCTAGAGGGATGTGGAACACATTATCCTTAGTAAAGCATCACAAGAATGGAGAGACAGGAATCCTATGTAGTCAATTCTGATAAGAGGACAATTAAGGTCCTAGTACATGGTGGGGTGTGGGGGATGCGGAGTGTCAAGAAAGGGAAGGAAGGGAGGTGGGGTATCAAGGGGTGTGGTACACCTTTTGGGGGTACAACACAACTACAGGAGGGTCCTTATGTAACAAAAGCAATCAATATAACCTGGTTCTTTGTACCCTCAATGAATCCCCAACAATTAAAAAAAATAATGCAGGTATATAAAAAATAGGATCCAGTGGGAGGACTAAATTATGCATTGCATTTAATGCAGTTGTTCATAACTATCAAGATAAATTCACTGAGAGGAGTTAAAACTATATAAACGGCTATCCAGGACTGGGTAACCATTTTTAATGAAAAAAATTAAGTTGACGTGTGTAACAATTTTTCCATTTAAAAATATATTTAGCATTGTCTCTGCCATATACCTATGTGTCTATTTGATCTATGTGTCTATTTGTCTATCATCTTTCTCTCTATTTTTCAATGACAGAACTCAAAGGACTATATCAAGCATTTCCCAAATATTTAGATTTAGTCATCTCTACAGAGGTAACATGTAATGCTAAAAGGTAAACTGCCGGGAGCCAAAACATCTCACAGAAATGCTCCTTTCTAAGCCCGCTTGATTTGCGGTTTTACGAGCAAACTACTCTCAGGAATTCAACCATAACAGCAATGGTACTTTCCGCTTGCGTATCTCTTCAAAAATGCACCCCCTGCCTTAGGGACCTTCTCCTAGTAATTTTCCAGAAACTAGCCCCCTCCCCGCCCTGTTAGGAATAGCCCTTAGTTACTTCCTCGTTTGTGTGCTTATAAGTCCAACTGAAAAATAAACTCGACGGAGCTTGATCAGACTCTTGACTTGCTCTCATTCTTTCATGTCTCTTGTCCCCTCATTCAACTGACCCCTTTGTTTCCCAGGTCCCCGTTGAATTCCCCGCAGGCCGGGGCAATTGGCGCCCAACGTGGGGCAAGGGTCCAGGGGTGTCATCGAATGTTGCTGCCAGTAAGGGTACCCTTATCATTGGATTGCTGCAACCCAAAGGTTGTGAGTGAAAATCCGCACTGTGATTGCCACGCCACAAGAAGGACGCGAGTGAAGATCCGCACCACGATCGCCGCAGAATTGCCCACCTGCCAGTCTGATCCGTCAAGGTAAGAGAAAGCAACGAGTTTATGGGACAAACGTTAAGTAAACATGACTTGTTTATTCAGGGACTCAAGGAGTCCCTCAAGACACGAGAAAGAAAAAAAGATCTCTATAAATTTTTTGTTTTTATTGGTGATATCTGTCCTTGGTTCCCCCAAGAAGGCACTATTGATGTTCTGAGATGGACTAGAGTCAGTGATTGCCTAAAAGATTATTATAGGACATTTGGCCCAGAAAAAAATCCCCATTCAGGCATTTTCCTTCTGGAATTTGATCTATGAAATTTTAAAAACTTACAACCAATGGCCTGATATCCAAGAAGGAGAAAAGGCGCTGAAAGAACACTCCAGACCACCCTCAGCCTGCCCTTCTGTTTCTGTTCCTATGCCTGAGCCTGACACTCCCCCCAATCCTGAACCTCCCAAACCTCCTGTTAATTCCCTATACCCCTCCCTCGAGGAGCCCCCTCCCGACTCCCTCTCCCCCGAAGAAACGACCACCCAGGAAGAGGAGGCCGCTAAGTATCACAATTCTGACTGGCCTCCCTTCCCTTCCGTCCTAAATCATCCCCCTTCCTATGCTTCTGCCCCTCCATTTTGTGCTCCGATTCTAGGCGTAGACACTCCAATTGAAAATGTCAAACGCAAATTATGTCAAGAGGTCTCCTCCCTTAAGGACTTACTCCAAACAAGGAAGGAACATTTAAAACTCATTCAAGAGGGCGGCGCCTGTGGCTCAGTCGGTAAGGCGCCGGCCCCATATACCGAGGGTGGCGGGTTCAAACCCGGCCCCGGCCAAACTGCAACCAGAAAATAGCCGGGCGTTGTGGCAGGCGCCTGTGGTCCCAGCTACTCGGGAGGCTGAGGCAAGAGAATCGCTTAAGCCCAGGAGTTGGAGGTTGCTGTGAGCTGTGTGAGGCCACGGCACTCTACCGAGGGCCATAAAGTGAGACTCTGTCTCTACAAAAAAAAAAAAAAAAAAAACTCATTCAAGAGTTACGTGCTTTAGAATTAGAACTACCCCCCCCCTCACCCCAACGTTTCATAAACATAGCTCAAAACAAAAACCTTTAAAGGCGCTGCACGCCTTTCCTGTAACTAAGATAAAAGGGGATCCCCCTCCCGAATCAGAACCAAAACCCCCCTCTGAGGGGAAGAACACCCCTCGGCAGATGATGCCTCGGATAATGACCACGAGGCCTCTGACTCAGATGCTGAAAAAGCTGAAACTGCCAATCAGCAGTATCGTCACTTGAATTTCAAGCATGTTAAAGAATTAAAAACTGCTGTGTCCCTCTATGGCCCCACAGCCCCTTTCACTATATCTATAGTTCAATCTCTGAACGAGCGGTGGCTCACCCTAAATGACTGGTTCTTTATAACCCATGCCACCCTGCCTGGAGGTGATTATGTCCTCTGGAGAACCGAATATGCTGATAACTGCAAAGAAACAGCAGCCCATAGTCTTGAAAATAAGACCTCCAAGAAATGGACTAGGGATAAACTCATGGGACATAGTCCCTATGATACTAACATTACACAAGCTAAATTTTCCCCCGGGCTCCTGGCCCAAATACAGAATGCTGCCCTCAAGGCATGGAGGAAGCTCCCTCCCGAGGGATCGGTAACTACCTCCTTGGCCAACATTCAACAGGGCCCTGACGAGCCTTATAGTAATTTCATCAGCTGCCTTACCGATGCAGCAGAGAGGCTCGTCGGCCAACATAAAAATGAAAGCGAGTTCATTAAGCATCTCTCATTTGAAAATGTAAACCCTGCATGTCAAGCTGCCATACGGCCTCACCGCAGCAGCAAGACCATTTCTGATTATGTTAAACTTTGTGCAGGTATCGGCACCGCTCACTCCATGGGACTCGCTTTTGGAGCCGCCCTTAAAGAATTCGCTCAGGGAAACAACCCCAAAACTTGTTTTAATTGTAAACAACCAGGACACTTTTCTAGAGACTGCACAGCCCCTAAGGCTGAACGACCCATACCCCCCTCTCTTTGTCCACGATGCAAGCGAGGCAAACACTGGGCGTCCGAATGCCATTCAAAAACAGACGCCCAAGGCAATCCCTTACCTCAGAAGCAGGGAAACTTCCTATGGGGCCAGCCCCTGGCCCCCAAACGGGCACAAACCCCTGGGGCTATCAGGTTTGTCCCCCAAAACCCGCCCCCTCAAGTCCAAGCCTCCTCTCCCTCTCCTGAGCAACTGCCAGCAGCGCAGGACTGGACCTCTGTTCCTCCACCAGCGCAATACTAACACCTGAAATGGGCATCCAGATCCTCCCTACTGGGGGTTTATGGCCCCTTGGCCCCCAACACTTTCGGACTTCTTCTTGGCCGTGCCAGTACCACTCTGCAAGGCCTCACTATCCCCCCCAGAATCATTGATAAAGATTATGCCAGAGAAATTAAAATACTTGCTTCCGCCTCCCTTGACCCTATAACCATTCACCCAGGCCAATGAATAGCTCAGCTAATATTACTTCCCCTCTTACCCTCCAACCATCCTTATTCTCTAAAAACCCGGGGTACTCATAACCTCGGTTCCTCTGACGCCTATTGGGTCAGACAAATCATACAGGAAAAACCCCTCCTTAAGCTACAATTAAACGGCAAAACTTTTGAAGGATTACTTGACACTGGGGCAGACGCCACAGTAATCGCCAGTAAATACTGGCCCCCTTCCTGGCCCCTCACTACTTCCCTAACCCATCTCCGGGGTATTGGCCAAACCTCCAACCTCCAACAGAGTGCTGAAATCCTCAAATGGACAGACAAGGAAGGCAACACTGGTACTGTCCAATCTTATGTTGTGCCTGGCCTCCCAGTCAATCTCTGGGGCAGAGACATCCTTGCCCAACTAAGACTAATTATGTGCAGGGTGGCGCCTGTGGCTCAAGGAGTAGGGCACCGGTCCCATATGCCAGAGGTGGTGGGTTCAAACCCAGCCCTGGCCAAAAAAAAAAAAAAGACTAATTATGCGCAGTCCAAACGAAACCATCACCCACCAAATTTTAAAACAAGGGTTTTGCACTGGTCAGGGATTAGGGAAATATTCCAAGGAATAAAAGAGCCCATTCAAATAACCTCAAATCTTAACCGCGCTGGACTAGGCATAGAAAATTTACCCTGACGGCTATTGACCTTCCTGTACCCCACGCTGATAAGATTACCTGGAAATCCAACAAACTGGTGTGGGTCGATCAATGGCCGTTAACTACAGAAAAATTAACTGCAGCAGCAACGTTAGTACAGGAACAGCTTGCTGCCGGCCATATTGAACCTACTACTTCCCCTTGGAATACTCCTATTTTTGTCATAAAAAAGAAATCTGGCAAATGGAGACTACTGCAAGATTTAAGAGAAATAAATAAAACAATGCTTTCCATGGGGGCTTTACAACCAGGTCTGCCTACTTCCATGGCTATCCCTGCTGGATTTTATAAGATTATAATTGACCTCAAAGATCGCTTCTTTACCATTCCCTTACATCCCGAAGACAAAGCGTGCTTTGCATTTAGCTTACCAGTAACTAATTTCAAAGTACCCATGCCTCGCTTCCATTGGAAAGTTCTACCTCAAGGCATGGCTAACAGCCCAACACTGTGCCAAAAGTTTATAGCCCAAATTATTGGCCCTTTTCGAACATTATGGCCTACTACCTATATAATTCACTACATGGATGACATCCTTTTAGCAGGAGCAGATGCTTCCCAAGTATTCCTATGTAGTCAGCAACTCTCACAGAGATTAATAGACCGAGGCCTCCAAATTGCCCCAGATAAATTGCCCCAGATAAAATCATCAAAACTGACAATGGCCCTGGATACATTGGAAAAAACTTTCAGGAGTTTTGCCACCAAATGCAGATTAAACATATTACTGGCACACCTTATAATCCTCCGGGACAGGGCATCATTGAACGTGCTCATCAAACCCTTAAAAATACCTTTCACAAATTAAAAAAGGGAGAATTATACCCCACGAAAGGATCCCCAAGAAACATTCTTCATCATGCCCTATTTGTCCTTAATTTTTTAAATATGGATGCCCAGGGCAAGTCTGCCGCTGACCGCCTTTGGCACCCAGAAACAAATAACAATTATGCCACAGTCCTATGGAAGGATCCACTCACCTCAAAATGGAATGGCCCAGACTCAGTTCTTATCTGGGGCCAAGGATCCGTATGCCTATTTGATACCAAAGAAAATGCAGCCAGATGGCTGCCTGAAAGATTAGTAAAACAAATTGATAACAATTCTAAAATCCAGGGAGAAAAACCTCCCTGAGATTATCTTTCTCCTTTCCCTTCCAGAACCACGGATTTCCATCGATGATGCTTCCTTATCTCCTGATCTTTTGCCTCCTAGCACTGGGCCAACCTGTTCCAGCGGTCACCAAGCCCTTCGCTTGGCGCTTCTATTTAACCGAAAACACGACTGATGAAAAAGGTTTCGGCCACCTCCTAGCCACTGCCGACTGCCCGCCTTCTGGATGCAGTTCTACCATTTTTCTTAATTTTACTGACTTTAAAATCCACGCATGGCATCCCCGCCCACATCTATGTTTTTTGTACGATCAAACCGATCATAATTGTAAAGATTTACTGGTACATGCAAAATGTAGGCTGTCCCTATTACTACTGCAATATTCACCCAACCCAATATCCTGATTCAAGTTATTCCCTTAGTTCACTTCCTTACAATAGCCCCCATAAGCTTTTTTACTTCCAAGACCACTACACCCTTATCATTCAAGATCCATGGGACAATAGATGGACATCCCCTGTCAAAGGTGCCATGTACCCTACTCATACAGCTCCTGGCCTTCCAGCAAGCTATTCATATGGCACTCCCTCGTACAAATCCAAACCACCCTTCATACCCAGATTCAAAACCAAGAAAATGCCTTGCTTAAACAACTTGCACCCCCTTCCCCAGATAGCCCTTTTTCCTGGCTTACTCTCCTCCGCGAGGGTCTCCTCATTGCCAATATGAGCGGGCTAGGCAACCTCACCTCTTGCTTCCTCTGCGCCAGTCTCGGCCGCCCACCCCTTACGGCCGTCCCTTTGCCATCTCCCCTGAACGCTACTGCTTTAGAAGAAACATCCTTTAAACCCCTACTCGATATTTCTCTATTCTTAAACCCCCAGGAAGACTCCTCCATCTTTTGTTATTCTAACGCTTCTACTAGACTCTGCAACACCACTTCTCCACCTACCCAAAACATCACCGCCCTCCCCCCCAGCTCCTTCATTTGCTGCAATGGCACTCTTTCCAAAAATCTTACCCTCCCACTTCAGCCTACAGCCTTGTGCCTCCCACTAACTCTTATTCCTCAACTAAACATCCGTACACCTACTGAATTTATTTCCCCCTTGGACAAAATTGACTTTCGTGTTTTTTTCCAGAAACAAACGTGCTGTTTTCCTTCCCTTAGTTGCGGGTATCTCTCTTGCAACATCTGCTGTATCTGCAGGACTTGCAGGAGGGGCCCTTGGGCACTCCTACATCACCGCTGCCAAGTTAACAGAACAATTCCAACTAGCAGTCGAGGCCTCTGCAGAATCCCTCGCCTCCCTACAAAGACAAATAACCTCCCTCGCCCAAGTAACCCTACAAAATAGACGAGCCTTAGACCTCCTCACCACCGAAAAAGGAGGAACATGTCTATTTATACAAGAGGAATGTTGTTACTTTGTTAATGAATCAGGCACAGTAGAAACACAGATTGACAAACTTCATAAGCTTATCTTAGATTTACAAAAACAAAAATTTTCTTCTGAGGCAAACAAGTGGTGGAAATCCTCCATGTACTCCTTACTCATGCCCCTTGCAGGTCCCCTTATTAGCTTGCTATTAATAATCACCCTTGGACCCATTATTCTTAACAAAATCATGAATTTTATCAAATCACAGATTGACTCCCTGGCATCAAAACCCATTCAGGTCCATTATCATAAACTCGACTTTGCAGACCGGGGCCTTGCCGAACCTAACAATGAAGATATTCCTCCGGGAACCGCGTAAGCACTCAGAGCTATGCACGTTGACTCACCATCCTATGTGAGTACAACCTGGGTACCTTTTTATGGGGTGCAATAAAGACACTGCAAAGGGAAGGCATAAAGAGCCTCTCTGAGTCCCTTGGAAGCAAACCTGATTTGCATAGAGGTTAGCGTCGTAAAAATTTCTCCTCTCCTCCCCAAAAGACGCTCAAACTTATCATGCGGTCATTATGCCCGTGGGAGGAATCAGGTCAATACTTCCCCCCAAAAGGTTAATGCCCTCTCTTCTACGCCAACAACTGACAGACCCCAACAATTTAAAAAACTGAAAGGGAGGAGATGCCGGGAGCCAAAACATCTCACAAAAATGCCCCTGGCTAAGCCTGCTTGATTTGCGGTTTTACGGGCAAACTACTCTCAGGAATTCAACCATAACAGCAATGGTACTTTCCGCTTGCGTATCTCTTCAAAAATGCACCCCCCGCCTTAGGGACCTTCTCCTAGTAATTTTCCAGAAACTAGCCCCCTCCCCGCCCTGTTAGGAATAACCCTTAGTTACTTCCTCGTTTGTGTGCTTATAAGTCCAACTGAAAAATAAACTCGATGGAGCTTGATCAGACTCTTGACTTGCTCTCATTCTTTCATGTCTCTTGTCCCCTCATTCGACTGACCCCTTTGTTTCCCAGGTCCCTGTTGAATTCCCTGCGGGCCGGGGCAATACAACATATATCAGCAAATATCACATGTTAATTAAAGATTACCCTGAACCGGCTCCTAGATTCTAGATAACCTTTTTCATTGTGTCTGAAGAAAAAGTGCAAGAGAGATAGTGAAATTAGGTAACAACTCTTATTTGTTCAGATTTGGTATACATTAAATTTGATCTCAGACATGGCTAAGGCCAATGTCATTGGAGTGAAACTGGAAACACATATTAATGGCTTAGGATGTGTTATCCTCTCGCTAAAAAGAAAATGAAAATTTGGGAAAAATATAATCTTTGATAGCTAATTCTATCGTGTGATTATTTACTTTTTAATTTCTGCTTTCCTTCTCATACATGCCTATCTAACTTGACCTACTTCTGTGTTCATAAATAGTTCTTCAGAGGAAATATTGATAAAGATACTAAAGAATATGTAGAAGATACATGTATGTTGCATGGAACTTCCAACTTCAAAAGTTATTCGATAAAGAAATTTTACTTTATTTTATGTGTTCTTATATTACTGTTATTTCTCAACTTTAATTTTTGTAAATTTGTCAGTAAGTATTATTTTTTACAACCAAGTTTCTCTATTTCATTTCTTCCTGGATTCCTTGATGACCATCTTTAGACTCTTCAAATACTCTCTCCTTTCCACTTGATGTTTATTTCTCATATCGTGGAAGGAATGGAGCTGAAAATTTCATACATTACTATTCTTATTCCTCTTTCCTGAGAAATGTTTTTTTTTTTCATTCACAAGACCCATTGCTTCTGATTGGATCTGAATTCATCACTAGTCATTTTGGCTAGAGGATAGAATGTACTGACGGAATAAATTGATTGGGTCTACTCTAGAGTAATCGCCATCTCTTAGTACTTGTATTTACGCAGGTAGTAATTGGCCAAGAGAAATTTGGAATCTATATCCACAGAAAGTGGAGCAAAATAAAAATTGAGTTTTTAAGCAATCATAAATTACTTTTTTTTTACCCTTTGTCCATATAGCTTGTGTTAATATAACATTACACTGAATATCTAAGCATAAGAATGAGAAATTATAGGTAGGCATGTAGGTAGATAAATAGATATATAGGTAGTCATTTAAATACATTTGAGATAGGAACATATTTATTTGTCACAGAAATGTGTATAAATTGAGCTCATAATTTAGTCATTGTTTCTTGAACTTTATTTGTAAGAAATTGAAGTGAAAAGTAATAGAAAATATAAAGTGAATTTTTAATCTTAAAATGTTAATTTTGTAGACAGATATTTTCAGTCATTGCCTTTAGAAATTTTCAGCACCTGAAACACCCCAAGTTGTAGATGCAATCATTTCATCATCATTTTTGTTCTATCTTTGTGTTTATGTTGAATAACTTAGAAAATCTCAGAATGATAAAATCATATAGTCAATAAGTAAATAATTCACTAAGTTTTCAACATACTGAATGAGTTTATGAAGATAAGAAAAATATGGGAACAAATATGTCTTCTATAATAATATGTGCTCATATCAAAAAACAATTGCTGACACTGAGGAATTAACTAGAAAAAACTATTTTGAAACATATACTGCAAGGCCTTATGAGGCACATATTTTAAAGCCATATGCATATGGATTATTCTAAAAACATTGGAAGGAAATGAGCTTAGCAGTGTGCTCAGTCATCTTAAAATTTAGCTTTAGTTAGGAGATAGTGAATTCAGCAAATACGTTTTAAAAGTGGCCACTGAGCAAAAAACAAAAAAGAAAGAAGAGAAAACGCTCTGATAGTGACACATCATATCAAGAAAGAAACGTATTTCAATAGAGATGAAATGCTAATGAGGCAAGCAGGTTAAGATTAAGAAATGTACCAAAAGAAAAACACAGAAGTTGACATAATGAAAACTGCTGGTACTGATTGGATTAGTTTCATTGGAGCTTTTGACAGGGAAGTACATTGAAGCTAGATTACTATCATGAGGGAGTTGAAAGAAAGGCAACAGAGTTTTTATCTCTCTTTCAAAATACAGAATTTGAAAGGAAATCTTATTATTTCTGACGACATGGATGAACCCAGAAGACATCATGCTAAATGAAATAAATCAGGCCAAGAAAAATACTGCATGAGCTCACATGTAGAACGTACTGGAAGAGTGTAGTATGGTGATTACCAGGGGAAAGGAATAAAGTGATGTTGAGAAAATGTTGGTCAAAGGACACAAAAATTCAGTTATGAAGAAGGAATGAATTCAAGAGCTCTACTACCCAACATGGTGACTATTTAATAACAATGTATTTTTGGAAACTGCAGAGAGAGTAGATTTTGCAAACTTACCAAAAAAAAAGTATGTGAGATAATGCATATGTTAATTAGCACAATTTAGCCATCCGAGATATACACATATTTCTAACAGCTAAAAATATATATAATTTTTATTGTCAATTAAAGATAAATCAATTAATTAACTGAAATATATAATTTTAGAGAAATTATGTTTGTTAATGGAAATGTTTTGGTTATAATTGAGTAGCAAGAAAATTAATTATTCAGTATTAAAGCTAAAATAATTGTAGGAGGGAAAGTATTCCAGAAAGTGAAGACAGATGTAAACTAAACCATGAACATGGGTATGAAGAGGTTAGTTTGAACCACTTTAGAAGGAGGGAACGTACCCAATATAATGTTGAAGAAAGAAGATCACACAAATAAGGAGGGAAGTTTTATTGACTTAGAATTATGCAATATAGGGAAATTCTGCCTAATTGCATCCATTTCATTAAAGAATTCAATACACATAAAGCTCTTAGAACAGTGTCTGGTTCTGAGTAAGTATAAATGGTAGTTATTAATATTTCTCATTGAAGTATGAAACAAAGTCATCAACTGAAAATAATACGAAAGGGTGTAAAATGAGAGAAAAAATATGAAGTAGACATTTCTTGGAAGTACATTTCTTTACAAATGAGTTTTGTTTTTTTTTTTCTTGTAAAGGATCTTATTTTGAGTGACTGCATTGGACTTTTTCTGATCCTATACAGTCATTCTGCCAATAGAGAGGTAAAGAGCGTCTTATTGGCAAATTTCAAAATGAATCAGTAGGTATCTAGATATGCAGTTTATTTATACTCAGTTTTCCTCTTGGTGGTAATCCCTTTTAAATTAGCAGAAGAGTCTCCTTTGCTTCTCCATGCCATGCCATTAATTTAACTGGACTAAGTTAATTCAATGGGCTTCAGCTTCTGCAACTGTGAGATCTTTCCTGGTCCATCACTACCATCCCACATAGGTATATCTGTCTCGCATTGAAGTTTATTATGTAAGGTTCATTTTCTTACAAATATTAAGCCATATCCTCTAAATTATACTTTATCATCAACAAAGGTGATGTCTCTGTCTACTACCCCTTTGTCTTACAGCTAACTCGCTTTAGAAAAGAAGCAAAGAACAAAGGAAATATTTAATTGTTCTCCTTAGAGATTACCACCGTCTTCCAAGAGATTACTAATTGTGTAATGTTGGGGAAATTAATTAATATATTTTTAAATCAATTTCCATATCAATTAAATATGGATAATAAGAGAACTGATCCCACAGGGTGGTTTTAGGCACCTCTAATATAGATTAAAAGTAAGCTTTCAAGTTAGTAAATGATTTGTACTGTGAGCCCTTTTTCTGAATGTAGATCCATAACAAGAATAGGGAAACCAAAGACCAATGCCAGAAAAATAATAGCACAGGAAACGAATAGAGAAACAGGAAGAGAGCATATTATGCATATTTAGAGAAGCTCAATCAGTCCATGGATGTTTTTAGACTCAATTGAGAGGCCCATTCCTCAAGTGGCCCATAAAAATCAAAAGCTATTCTCTGCTTCATTTCCTAAGTTGTTTAGAGGGGAGATGACAAGTTAAATGTGGAAAGACGGCAAATAGACTTTTAGTCCAAGTTGGCAACTTAACATCATGAAAATAATATTTTCTGCTAGTGTCCAAGTTTGATTCTATTGTGTTGTTTCTTTACTTTAGCATTACATGTTCATTAATGCGAATAGTAATTCAAACAGGTAGAGCTCAATGACTTGCTTGCTAAAGGAGAAAGATTTTATTTGTTCCTATACCTGGCACAATGTTCCAATGGTAAGTGGGTACTCACCAAAAGTGTATTAAATGAGTCCATTCTTGATTTTGTAATTTGTTTTATCATCTCTTCATTTCTCCTGGAAAAGAAACAAAAGAAATTGACTTGAGAGGAGATGGTATTTCAGGCAGAGGAAACAAACATACAAAGGCATAGAGATAAAGAAATGTAAACATTTAGGAAATAAAATCTAACAAATGGGTCAACAGATAAAATTAAGTAAGTAAGCTTGAGGTTTAGTCCATAAAGGAGTCTGAATTTTGTTCTTAAGGTGATGGAGAAACAGAGTAAGATGTTAAATAGGGAGTGGGATAAAAGGCTTGTGTTTTAGAAAAAGTTCTGTTGTTTGTTGTTTGGATAAAATAGAATGAAAGCCTATAAAACTGAAGACAGGGAGGCCTATCAATAGGTCCTCACTGTAATTCAGATGAGGCTTGAATGGAGCCTGATTATGGTAAATTGTCTTATTTGCACTGCAGGAAAATAACCCATCCCTACTACTTGTCATGTTAGAGCAGTGTGTTGGCTCCAGGTAGTCGCCAAAGTAAATGAAGAAAACAAGTAAGGTTTTAGTAAGAAAAAGAAAGCATTTATTAATGACCTGTACAGCAAGCCAGACTCTGTCCTAGTGACTGCAGGCCCCAAGGAAAGTGTAGTCTCTGGGTTTTATACACAACTTTGAGGAGTATCAGCTGTTTCTTGGAAGTCTTGCAGAGTCTTAATTAACTCTGTTCTCAAAACAGCCCACTTGCAAGGTCTTGAAAAGAATCCAACAGTAAGGTCTTAATAACAATCCACCTCCACGGTCTTAATCAACCTCATTCTTATAATAGCACAGGTCGGCCTGACCCAGACTAGTCCAAAATAGCCTCACCATACATGTCATTTGCCCTGCTTGTTATCTAGCTAACCACCTAGCAATGTGACTTGGAGTTATTCTCTGTAAACAAAGCATATTTCCCTATGCTGCTGGTTGGTATTGCCATATAACTTACTTGGACCATTGAAATGTGAATGGACTAATAGTGTGTCCCTGTCTTTGGGTATTTTCTTTCTGCTCACTCATTTCCTTTAGCCATAAGAAGGGCAAGTCCCAAAGAAGGTCTGCTTTGTTGGACTAAGTACCAAATGTGGAGACGTAGGCAGCAAAAGATGCTGACATCTAACATGTGAGAAAAGAAATGTTTGTTGTTGGGCAGTGCCTGTGACACAGAGGTAGGGCACCAGCCCCATATGCCAGAGGTGGTGGATTCAAACCCAGCCCTGGCCAAAAACTGCAAAAAAAAAAAAAAGAAATGTTTATTGGAGGCTGTTGAAATTTTGGCTTTCTTGTTACATGAACAGCATATTGACAAAAAAAAAAAAATTTAATTAAAACTGCATCAAGAGAGTGAAAAAGGATGGATTAAAAGAGATATAAGCAAATGATAAAAAGGAATGAATAAGAAAAGTTTACTTCTAAGTTACCTGGGTGAATAACCATTATTAAGTGCAGTTATGGTATTCATTTTATTCTCAAAACAATGCTATAATATATTGTATTTTTCCTTTTCCAGATAAAGTGCCTTCCACTCAGAGAACCTGTTTTTATGTCAAACAAGTAGATATCAGGAAAACAAGGATGGTAATACGACACTCTGTATAAATGAAGAAGGGGAAATATGTTTGTGACTAATAATGATTACCAAATCATATTAAATGGTGTTTTTTTTCAGTTGTGAGAGCTCATCTGCACATTAAGCATGATTGATTGATTGATACCTCTGGTATACCCAAAGCCTTATTCAAACTATAGACACTGCTACAGCCAATAGCCCAATATTTTCAAATTGCTGTTTTTCCTTCTGCATATCTTGGATCTAATTTCTTTTTTATGGGTTAATTCTCAGTTTCAACTAATGGGTTAGAAAACTGTTGCTGGCATTTTAGAGATAATGACCACAGACAGCTATCCAAACCTAAATAAATTTATTGACGAGATTCTTATTGAGTCTATGTAGGCCAGATGTCCATCTCCTGAACTAATTACTATGGAATTAGTAATAACTGGTGAGGCCTGTAGTTATGAGATGTGCAAGATAATGAAATAGAGCATCCCTTGAGAACTAGATAAAGTTGTGAAAGGTGACTATCAAAAGTAAGCAGGGCTAGGTAAAATAAAGGACAAATGGTGCCACTATATATAGTAGAGGCTTACAAATTTATTTCAAGCATTATGTAGTATATCCTGTGACAGATACATTATTGCAGTGCAGAAGAGAGCCCTGGAGTGAAGCTATAAAGATTTTACTTACTGGAAGATAGATGGCAATTAAGGACTTAAGTTGTTCTCTACCACTTCCATCATTTTTTCAGTGAATTTTGTACTCATTTTCTTTTCCAATTTATGCTAAAGTAGGCCTAATAATTTAAAAATTAATTCGAAAAAATAATAATAATTTATGATTCTGTTGTATATATATCCACAGTAAGATTTTTAGTTTTTGTGTTTTTTTGTTTTTTCTTTCCTGGGACAGACATACTGCTTTCCAAAATGGTTATAATAATTTGTACTCCCAAAAGTGGTATAAAGGGGTTCCCTTCCCTCTCTCTTTCTCTGGAATTGATGAAAATGTACCCTTTAAATTATTTCTCTTTTTTATTATTTTCGTGGTTCTTAAAATAGCAAGCCATATCCTGACAACGAAGTAGCAGGATCAGTATCAGCATTTACTGTAGTGAGAGGAAAAAAATGAAATAATTTTAAGCAATTATGCTTAAATCGGATGTATCTTGATCTTTGTTCAAATGTTCTTTTAAGCTATTGTGGAGAAAAAACTAAGAGCAGCCATCTACTTTGTATAGAAGTCAGTGATTTAGTATGCATTATTTTTAAAAAATTTAAAATAAAAACTGAAGTTTTATAACCAACCAACTTGACAGGTATTCTTACTGTAAGGTTTACTAAAATAAATGGTTGCTTCTTTTGAAGCTAAGTGCCTTGTGATAACAGAGGTTGTAACATTTATACGTGATTAAAATTAACACAAGTGAAGTTTGTCACACCAGCTTGGCGAATGGCAAAAAAGAAAGGTTTAATACTATA
This sequence comes from Nycticebus coucang, assembly GCF_027406575.1. Taxonomy (NCBI): domain Eukaryota; kingdom Metazoa; phylum Chordata; class Mammalia; order Primates; family Lorisidae; genus Nycticebus; species Nycticebus coucang. Next base: position 82,154,653 of record NC_069786.1, read on the forward strand.
AATATACTAAATAACATAAGTGTTCTAGGAAAGGAACATTTTAATAGAAGAACAAAGTGTTTGTCAAGTTAGCAATTATTCTAACTCATCTGAATTAACGCTAATGAAATATTCATTTTCCAAGTACCTGGTGAAAAAGAAGAATTAATATAAATATTAATTTAAAGTTGATAGAAGAATTTGTTGGAAAATCTCTTTTAATATAAAACTTCCTGTACAGTTTGGCAGAGCATAAATGTTCTACTCTATGACTTCTCGATTGCCAATAAATGTTCTCTTTCTTCCTGCCAAGTCTCATTAATGCACTTATATATCTAGCTTTCTGTCATTACTTCCATATTTTTATTTCTGTTTACATTTGTTCCTCATTGCCATTTTTAACCATTCTATTTACGATCATCAACTTAAATGAGAGAAATAATAAAAGCATCAACAGTGTAATACTTATAATATTTTAAGGTCATGGCCATTATGGATAGACTCTTAGGTAACAAGTATCATATACATTTATAAAACCAATTATTTGCACAGAGTAGCATTTTAGTAATATATTATCTGAAAGTTTATATATCTGTGAATTATATACTGCCCTGATAGCAATTTTTTTATTGCATTAACAATATTTTTATTAAAGGTTCAAGGGGATATTGAAGAAATCTTTTGAGATGGTTATATTGTGCACTAATAAGAAACTTCGAGTAAAGTAATTACATTTTAAAACCTGGTTCTAGGGTATTCAATTACAAAAAATAGTTTTGTTATGTGATAGCCTACACTGGGCTGGGGGGATAGGCATCATAGAATCACTTTTTCTGTGCTCAGATGTAAACAGCTTAACAATTACTGCATGTATAACATCAATATTTTAACTTTGTTTTTCTGAAACAGATGTAATTCATGTACACCAATCTCCAGGTTTCGAAATTTACATTTAAGGAACTTAAGTTTTTTTTTTATTTACCTTCTGAATCTTCTTTTTGATTTTCTGGTGTCATATGTGCTTGAGTGTTTCTATCAAAATTTACAATACTAAGACAATGGAAATACTACTTATCAGTGATTATCACACAAGAACATTACATTACAATGTAAAAAAAATTAGGATAAACTTGATGTGGATTATGTTATAAATCAATTATATTGTATTATGTCCCAAGAAACAGTTACAGTAAATAATAGAAAGGAATATTAATGTTTAGAAAATGATAACTGCCAGTTCGCTGTGTTACAACCTAATGAACCTATAAGGAAAAGAAATATATATATATGCATGTGCTCTATCTAACATTGATCACCATTAATATTTGTCCATTCAAATATTTATTTGGGAAGAGAGTCAAAATCAAGTTGACTTGATTTTGTCCTATAGTGGGATTTCAATACATCTAGGCCTGACTGCTAAACTGGTACATGGTTTAGCAAGAAAGCTGATATGCCTTCAGATGTGATATCTCCTGGAAAATGACTTCCTCTGGGAAGGAAATAAGAACCTAGGCCCTATGAGTAAAGTAATGATTCAGCAACAATGACTCTAGGAGAAATGGGTACATAAACAAAGCTTCAAAGAATTTGACAAGCAAAACAAAAGTATAAACCCTTAGCCACCAAGTATCTTATGTCGGTACTGCCTAATAGAAACAAAACACAAAAAGAGACACATTCCCTCTCTTTCCACAGAGAATGAGCTTGCAACCTGGACACTACTATGTAATTGTTGTCAGTGAACGGTGAAATAGCAATAGAGACTGGGAGGCACTTATTTGTCCTATCAGAAATGGCAGCGAAGTTTCTATTCCTGATGTAAGAATGTAGTGCGGAGAGAGCACATAAGAGAAGGCAGAGAAAAATAGGGAAGGGAGAGAAGTTCAGGGGAGGAGACAGAAAATAGCCAAGAGAACAAACGATGTTGCAAACAAAAGGGTACAATTGCCAGGAGGAAGTGCACCTGTGTAAGAGCTGCCAGAGTAGATTAAGTAGAGGGGACGGATGTCCTGAGCAGTAGACTGAAGTTATGCGGGACAATAGCAAAAGTACCCAATAAAAAAGACATTTACTTCTCTTTTATTTATTTACTTATTTATTTTAAGAGACAGGATGTTGTTCTGTCTCCAAGGCTGAAGTGCAATTGCAGGATCATAGCTCACTGCGGGCCTAGAATTCAAAAGCTCCTCCCACTTTAGCCTCCCAAGTAGCTGGGATTACAAACACCAACCACAGTGCCTGGCTATTTTGCTTACTAGCCAAACTTCACCTGGGCATTGCTATTTGTTTTTTCTTCCATATGGCTGGGGTAACGTGTGGTTAACTCTGTAGAGGCTGTAGATGGTACATGTTTTGCACGTATGGATTACAGTGAATTTGACTGATAAGAATTACTAACACTCAAATTGTATACAAAGGTGTGAAGTAGATTTACTGTGTATTGGTACCAACTTATTTAAGTCCACTGAGACAAAACAGCCACATTTAACAAGTCACAGGAACAAATGTATTACTTACAGATCTCAGGGACCACAGAAGCCTGAGACGTATGACTAGCTGGTCCACCAAGGCTCCGAAGACTTTCCCAGGGCAGATGGAGTCTGTTTGCATATCCTCCACTGACACTGCAGCTGAGAGACCCCTGGAGAGCAGCCAGTTTTATACCCTGGGAAACAGCATTGCTAGTCTATCATATAAGAGATATCCTGTTTCTAAGTGGGACTGGAATAGAGCGTGGGCTGTTCTGGCCAGTCCTTCTTTATCACAGGATGTTGCATTCTCAGAACAATCTAGTTATTCTCAAGAACCACCAGTGAGAAAGAGAGAACTGGGTCAGTTCAAGACCACACAGAGAACTGTCCTACAACAGGAAATAGAGTCCTAAGAAGCATAGATTATATTTTATCCTTAATGAAAACTGACACTTATTCTCTACCATTGAATATGGAATTAGGGCCCCATGGAATAGGAGAATCCCTATACAATAGATAGGAATAAACAAGAGTATTTATTGATGTTTTGACCTGATTGACGTAACAGTTTGTCTATAGGCAGTTGTCATTAAAGACCCCAAAGCATTTTCTCTAATAGTGTACTAAACAAGATACATTTATAAAAGTGTGAGTCATAGTAGTTTCCTAAACTAGTGTTTCCATGTTCATATATCTCTCAAAAATTCTTGCTTACAAAGGGACTCATGTTTTTAGCACAGAAAGCATATGTAAGATTTTCATAAGGTACTTGGAAATACCTCTAAGTTGTTTCTGGCAGAAAAGAAAAAAGCATCACAAATTATAAATTCTTCTCCCATGCATTTTGAGTTAAAATTATACAAAATACATATACAAATAACATGTGGTAAGCAAAATGACTTGTGTTTATAACTAAGAAAAAATGCTTTGCTTCATTCGAAATCGTTCTGTAAAATACCAAGACATGTGCAAGGAATAAGCATATATTTTTTTCATGTTTGATTGCTCACAAAGGCAAGTATGGTAACGTACTTAGATTAGAGGTTCCCTAAAAGAGAGTAAGTTGGGTTTTTGCTGTCATTAATTTATGTATCTCTCTCTATATATACACACACATATACATCCATACACATAAAACTGTGTATATTTCTTCAAAATATAATAATTTATATTATCTATTTTTGTTCTTTTGAATTATAAACTAAAATATAATAATTTCATGAATTTACTTCATAGGGGGTTTGATCATGAATTTTTGTGGATCATATATTTCAAAATATTATGTACAATACTTATGCTATAAATAAGAATCACAGAATATTATTAAGTATAATTCAAGAATAATAATGGAAAAAAGTAAAAAGGGGGAGAAAAGCAAATTATTACGATAGAGGGCAGAAAGATGTGACTTACGAATTATATATGACAAATTCAGTTTTTTAAATACAAATGAAAAAGAAAATTCTGAAAAGCTGAAGACATTAGGATTGCACTTCATTAAAAAGCCCCAAGTCTATATTATGTGTGTTAGCTACTCATTACATTCATCTATAATTTGCTTGATAAAGCAAATGCTACATTGTTAGGAAAAGAAATGTTAAAATAGTCTCTGATGGTGTCTTATATTCAAATCAGTAGTTCCCAAGGAGTTCTCCATTGAAAAATAAAGCATCTAGACTATTTTTGTATATAGGGTAAAGAAAGGAAATGCATAGAGACAAATGAGACTAGGAATCGCTCATTTCCAGCATTATACTAAATTAAACTATATGGGCCAAGATACTCCCCACAGAGTTTGCTTTAATTGGAATCATGTTGAACGTGTACGTTGGGGAGATTTAATATTTTAAAGATATGTAGTGTTCCTTTTCATTAACAAAAATGTGTGTCTATTTTTAATGAATAGGCTTTATCCCAATTCAATAAGATTTTATATATTTTATTATGTTTTTGAAGTTAATTAGCATATTAATGTAATTATAAACATGCTACCCAATACAGTAACATACCTACTATATTTGACACTTAGGCATAACCATTTTTAGCAATCTCCGCTACGTTGGAGAAACAATAAATTTTAGTAATCTGTATTATAATTATTGCATAAAGTTTTCAAATTTATTTTTTTAAAGAGGGTACATTTGCAATGTTAAATCAGTATTCTAAAAATGTTTCAGGGAAGATAACGCTGAGAAATCAAGTAAAAATTCTCTTCCCCAAATCTAGTGAAGACACTGAATATTTGAGTAGCACATTTAATTGAAAATACATAGGCATATTTCTTGCTTTACACCTCTTGTAAGTATAAATTAACTTCTTATACAAAACTTCTTTTTATGAATATGACCCTTGTGTGGAATTAACAATCATTTTCACCACTCAGTCCCATCCACCACTCAAGAGCTATGGAGCTGTACTAAAGCAGAGGAAGTGAAGCTGTCGTGGGTTTATTTACTTGACTAGAAATATGTGAGTTGATAGTCTTACATCATGAAACCAGGGAATCTTTTAAAACAGATCTATTTTGAAAAAGTCCTAGAGAAGAAAACCAATCAGTCCAGGTTTTGTGAAAAGGATATAAAGTTACCAACTTAACTCTTAGCTATATCTCCAGATAAGGCATTTGATGAAGGCAAGGAGAGAGAGTACCGTGATTATACTCCAACTGGGAAGAAGGCACAACAACTCTGGAATAAATTACTTTGGGAAAAAAAAAAAAACACAACAGAAAGAAAAATTTTGAGCAAAAATATTTCAAATAAAGGTTTTAGTAAATCTCTGAAAGTTTTAATAAAAATGGGAAGAGGGCACAACAATGTAAGAATATATACCATCAGAGAAATTGAATAAAATGACATATGTAGGCTAGGTATTCATTACGTTACTCTTTTACTTTTGTATTTTCTTGAAAATGTCTATAATTCATTAAAAATAAATGCTTTTCTTACTTTATTTGAAAGAAAATACTTATATTAATGGATTTTTAAAAACACCCTAGATTTATCCCTTAAATGTAAACATGTAAAATAATTTTTCAGATATTGAAGAGTCATCTGTTTGAAATGGTTTCCCAGTGTAGGAGAGTCAGAGTTTACATGTGTCATTGATAAACCATTAGCACCCATTATAAAAGGAAATCTAAACTGTCTAAAACATCTTCTAAAATGTAAAGTTTATTGGCATCCTTAGATGAACACCCTTATAGAAGATTATAATATGATATCATGAAAACACCTTATGAAATATATTTATTAGAATAAATATATTCACAATATTTTTGTTCAAATGTGTTTTCTCAAAATAATTAATTGACATAATGTTTTATTACAGGTATTTTGGAATGTTTAACAGGAATTCTAATGTTTCTATTATGATAAACTTAAAGTTTCTCACTCAAAGTCATTTCATGTGCCGTAGACCTACTTCTCATCAATTGGTTACTGCGTTGTGAGGTGTTATTCATTATTATCATATGGTTTTATATCCATGGGTTAATTTGTCTAACATGGAAGTGTTTCATGCTACCAATTTTCTGAAATTTCAATAGAGAAATAATTTTATTTTATTCTTATTATAGTGTTAGCAATAATTTCTTAAGAATAAAAAAATTTCTTCATAAGTCTTTTGTAAACATAAAAGGTGAGTTTGAAGATAGGATGAGGTTCCTTATTTCTCTCTTCTCTTTACTTTTGAGGCTCAAAATGAAATGCAAACACAGCGCACAAAACACAAATGAGAAGTGCCACTCCCTTGCTAGCTGGGCAGCAGTATAATACATTATGAAGAGATTCAGAGCCCAGCCCAAAATGCATAAGCAGGACCTCCAGTAGCCTTTCTCTTAAAATTAAGATTGTCAACTCTGAGGAACATGCTGTAATTTGAAATAACCAATCAGCCCCACACAGAGTTGCTAGAAGAGAGCCACAGAATACCTGAACTTCCCTGACAGTTAATGACAGTCTTTGCTGTCTTTATCTCAGAATGCAAAACAACAGAGTGTATTACATGAACACATGAAGCTGCATGGCAAAGGCCAAAGCAGGGCTCTCTACCTCTAAGGCACAGCTAACACAGCCACTTAGTAAAATGTGCTGCCAGTAAAATACCTTGGTTCCCCCAAATTCTGCAATTCTCTTTGGTCATTTTAACTTTTTAGTCTTAATTCAATCCTTTTGATTTGCATGTACTTGACTATGGGGTTCATTATCACTTGTCTAATTTTGCCTACTCCCACCCCCAACAAAATCATAGCTGTATTCCACATGGCTCTGGTAAGCTCTAGTTAATATCTCAATTAATAACTCAACCTACACCATAGCATCCTTTCCAAAACACTTTCCCTTCTTATGCAACCTATCAACCACGGCAATCAACAATTTGTTGAATGCCTATGAGATCAAGGCACTATTCTAGGAATAAATTTTTTTTTTAAATAGCAACAACCATGCATCGTAAACAATACATCAATCATTATTTCCTTATGGAATTTATGTCTTTGTAGCATGAGATAGGGAAAATTGTCACTTAAGCTAAGCATCAAAGGACATGATAGAGGTGGGCACAGAATAGCTGGTGATGGGAAGTCAAGATAATTGTTTGTCGCAGCCCCTATGGCCCTGGTCTCGGTCAGATCACTGCAGGAAGGAACCAGGCCTGATGAGACTTAGAAGTACAAGCTTGCAGGAGGCGGGCTAACCTTGATCGCAGGGTAGCCTGGAGCAACCTCCGCAGTAGCCTTTTATTGAGACAGCACAAGACAGGTGAGGGGAGTGTTAGACAATGACTGCCAGCCTAAGGATCACCATGGGCTCAGGCTCTTTCTCCGCAAGGAGCACCTGTGGACGAATCGCCCGAGGGTCTGTTCCCAGCTGCAAATCATCTTGGTCAGAGGTCATCTGGCTCTTGGCGTCCTCTACAATTGTTCAAATGTGTGATGTGACCCCAGAGCAGGGCCAACTAGTATGGCTGGAACACAGTGAAAAAAGGCAGAATAGTTGGAGATCAATTCAGAGAGATTACTAGTAACTTCCAATGACTTGTTATTCCCTATTGATTTACCTTTCTACACATTTGTTATATATATTCCCTTTCCTACATCTGTACTACAAATGTCTTACATAAATCCTCACGATATTTGGTTGGTTTATTACACTTGTACTCATCTTTACACAAAAGTCTTAGTGCAATTCATCTTTCATGGGAAGCTTGCTAGAGTCCTTTAAATTTGGAAATTTTAATTCTTTCTAACATTCTTACTGGTTTTCATCATTCTTCCCTAATTGATTTTCTACCAAAATGAAGGTAGAAAAATACATTCAAACAAAGAAGCCTGACTGATAGAGATGCAACTCTGAGAACGTCTTCAAAACCACATTATAAGTAAGCCAGTTTGTAAATTATAAAATTGTAATTTAGAATCTTCATAATTACCCCAAATCACAAAATTAACAGGGCTTAGATACATATCGAAACTGAGAACTCCAAATTCTATGCCCTTTTTATACATTTCTTTGTCATTCTCTAAATCAGAATCTTTTGGGTTGTTTCCACAGAATGTATGAACTTATATTTATATCAAAATGGGAAATTTCACAAACACGTCCACAGTGTTTTTAATATTTATGGTGCTTGACTCCATGCTAACATATTGGCTTTTTAGTTCTGTTCAAAATTTAAAATCCGTGAGGTCTCTGGGCTTCTGCCAAGAGACAGATGTCACAGAAACCACCAAAAAATATCATGTAAATAATTAAGCTACCATTAAGCTTTATTGGTTTCCTTAGTAACATATCTAATGCTGACACTAATCACCTAAAGGCAAGGCTGCTTCTCCTAAAAGTGGTGATCTATTTAATTTCTTTCAAAATCTTTTTGTCCTCCGTGTTGGTAAAACTTTCCAAGACTTTTTGTATAGTAACAGTTCTTACTATTCATCTTTCTAAAATATACACTTACGCTTTACTTTATCCACCTTGTTCTAAGAGATCACTGTTCTTGTTTTTTAAAATAAAGAATTATAATTTCATTTATTAAAATTGGAAGTTTCCTTTGGCATGATTTTTCTTTAAACAATTCAGTTGTCTTTTCTGAAAAGCCAGTAATGGGGTATTTGTTCCCTGTAGATTGATATACCATTATCATTAATGTTATGATATCTTTTTTCTGTAAAAAGACTTTTTAAAGCTTTCATTTGCAGCTTTTGTTTATCAAATTTGAGTGAAGCTATTGAAATCATTTTAACCCTTATCTCATTATTGCTTTTACTATAAAATTACTAGCATTGTAACTGAAACATGGTTTATTATTACTTTTTATGTTTCCCTTATAAAATCTCACAACTTAAAGTTTTTTATCGTACATGTAGCATTATAAGTCATGTGCGTTTCTGACTTTTATATTTAGGCATCTTCATTACATTGAGAACACTCAGTCGTCATTCTCAGAGGATGCTTTTTGATGGAAATATCCTTTCTCTGGGAAAAGTGGTTTTTAAAAGAAGTTTCCAGGAAGCATGCTGATGGAAGAGTGACAGGATTCCATATTATATGCTACTTTTAGCTTACAGTGATTTGTCAATCTGAAAATATGGAAGATTGTTGACTTAGCCTCTGAGACTATTTATGTATTTTATCCACATATACTTGCCTTGCCACAGTGGAAAGTACTGGGCCTGGATACTTCCATGTATGTTTAGCACTGACCTAAAGGAAACTAAGAAAAAGAATGGTTGGAAATCAGAAAACAGTTTTGCTTTGTGAATTACCTATAGGGATTCATCTGTAACAGTGGCAGTTACCTCTGTTTATTCTAGGATGTTTCTTAGGCTGACTGTAAGGAAGGGAGTGACACATGAGCTTTATGAAAAAAATTATTTATTTTATATTTTTTAGGACAGTTTATTGAGTTATAATTTACACATAGTAAAATCCACCTATGTTACATGGACCTTCTTACCTGGTTGCACATCTTGCCCATTACAAACTTTAATGCACGAGTTAGGCAGAATCTAACCAGTCCAAATAGCTATTTGTAACAAAACCAAAAACTTAATGCCAAATCCAGCAATTCTCAAGAGATGCTTAATTACTCAGAGGTGATGTTGCTAGGCAACCACTTCACCTTCTGATTCCACTGCTTCACCTGAGAGTGGAACTCAGTTTGCTCCATTGTTACTGAATGTTAAAAGAGATGGCGAAGTGAAGGATAAAAAAAAATTATTTTAAACCAAGTGAAAAACAGAAATTTAGAAAAAGAATCTTTTAAATTCAGTGCTGAATAGGAAGGTATGCAAGCACATTTTAAAACATTTTCCCTCCTGTGTTGAGATTGTTTTTAGTGAATAGAAATTTAGTATGGAATTTCAATAAGAATGAACAGATTATGTGAAGGAAGAAAAAAAGTGTTATATTTGAAATTACAAATGATTTAGGGTAGATGCACCAGCCAGCAGGATCAGCAAGCTGTGCTGTGGGGCAGACGCAGGAGACCCACAGTTGCAGGTCCCTACTATTTCAATAGATGTGTCAAGGACAGCATCTCCTAAAAATATGACTTCAAGTTTTCAGAAATTGAATTATTGTTCCACATTGTCTTTAATTTGCAATAATCATCTCTTGAGCTTAGATTTCAAATCTTAAATTTTTTCTGCTAAGAACTTGTTATCTCTTGCTCGGCCTATGAAAGTCTTATGTCACTGTAATGCATGGTGTACTACTAATTTATAATTTACTATATTTGAGTTTGAAGTTTAATGTAAAAAACATTACTTATAAATAACTTTTAATTAACCTGTACTACCAAAAAAAAAAAAAAAAAAAACCTTCTTGTAAGGTACAATTGCTAGAGACTATATTTAAGACTTAACTTTAAGTAGACTGCTTGACCTGGTTAAAAATAATAATAATGGTCAAATAATTAGAGAAACCCACATGAAGTATTCTTCTTTGAGCTTTTCACTATGTGTATTAACCATTAGGAAGGGCTCTAAAATAAAAGGAAACTCTTTAGTTAACGTTGTAGCTCAGTATTTCCCATCATCTTGGACTGTTTCCAGTTTGACCTTGAAACTGCTTACATTCCTGGAGCTAGTCTCTGTAACAGCTTTAGAAATGCTGAGCTATAAAATGTCCTTGTGTATATCCATGTATTTTGGTAGTCTGTGTGAAATATTCACATCAATGTGGATTACACATGCCATCTGTAAATGAAAGTGTGTTACTCAAGTAATAATTTAAGAGTGACCATGAGGACAATTAATGACAATTAAGGTTATGGGGGGGGGAAGCAGAAAGAGGGAGGGAGGGAGGGGGGTGGGGCCTTAGTGTGTGTCACACTTTATGGGGGCAAGACATGATTGCAAGAGGGACTTTACCTAACAATTGCAATCAGTGTAACTGGCTTATTGTACCCTCAATGAATCCCCAACAATAAAAAAAAAGAAAAAAAAAAAAAAAAAAAAGGAGTGACCATATACCATTAAAAACAGTATAAAAGGAGAATCTCAGAACCTCCAGGATTTCTCCAAATGGGTTCACACACATTGAGCAAGTATAGTACAGCAAAAATATTTTGTTAAAATTTGATTTAGAATAATTTGTTCTTCTTCTACTTATGCCTCAAGTTTTTGTTTAAAACATAGGGTAAAAAACAGTGGTAGAACAGAGAAATAATATGTATACTTTATGTTGTCTTCCAAGGTATACTTGTGGGAATATTTTATTATAAAAATAATGAAAGAGTTGTTATTTTCTCCTCTAATAACCAAAAATACCTTTGATAGAATTTAAAATGGAGAGAGCAAATGTAGAGGAGACTTTAACATATAAAGCACTAAAAGAGTCTGTGGAGTTGTCTGTTCAGGGATCACACACTTAGATCAATCTTTTCTCCCTTCTCTGTATGCAAATGTAATTAATAAATGTAATGTGTATCAGATTAAAGGCATGCCTTCCATATCTATAAAATGATATTATCAGTATTCAACAAAGAGAATATAAATATGCCCGCTCTTATGTCAGGCAGATCCAGGTTGATGTAAAGTGCTTGCCAGAAAATGCATCCACTTGAATATAACTATTGCTGCTGTCACATAATTCATATTCTTAATGCAGGACTTGGCACAGGTAGAGTTTTTGTCTAAGGAAATGGGGTCAGAGCTTACTTTCCAGGCAATAGTTCTTTGATGAGTAGTGTAAAATGAACAACCTTTTTCATTATGATGCATCATTTGAAAGTCTAGAAATGGACAGATACTATCATCAGCATATGCCACTTTGTGTGTTTTTTCACATATTTGGAAACAAGCCCAAATAATATAATTAATAATGTCAATCTATATTTCAGATTAAAGCTAATTTGATATGGAATATATGAGGTAATATACTTCTCCGTCTTATAAATATTATTTTTCAATATATCATAATACATTACTACACCATGTCTCCCTTACATTCTACCTTAACAATTTTATATAAAAAAATACATACACGTTTGTGTACACACACACTTTCTCATAACTCATGCCTTTTGCCTCACCTTTAACATTGCAGTTTGGGTAGAAATTGTATAAACAGTATTCATGGTGTCATAAATGGTCAACTTGTCTAAATTTAGTTAAGGTAAACACAAGAAAAGTGATCTATATGGGAAAATCACCTGTGCGTAGAACAACAGGGAAAGGCAAAGAACCTCAGAAATCCTGAACAGGAGACATGAGCAAGACGTAAGTGGGTTTTAGAGGTTTCGGCAGAGAAAGTCCAGGGATTTAAACTGTAGTTCTTCACAACTAATATGAATGATTTACTGTACTTGTGTTTATTTCTTTAGGTCTTCCTAGCCAATGCTTAATCTCTCATACTTTTATGCTTTTTCATTCCTCATAGTTCCTGATTATTTTACCCTTAGTTTTGGCTTCTTTTAACTTCGTTAAAAATTACCACACCATGACATTCTGTAGCTTATGTGTTGTTTAGTTTCAACTCCTGCTAATGCCTTGTTTACTTCGTATTTCTCAATTCTTCTGCCTAAGAATGAAAAACTATTACACTCCAGTTAATGTATTCACGGGACACAGTATCATACCGACTAACCACTCTAATGCAGGTCAGGTTACTGATGCCCAGCAGTCATCTCTAGTTGCAGAAAGGGATCATGTGGCCTGCACAGGAGGGAGCACCTTGTATGAAGGTCAACAGCAGGTGGATTGGTGTCGCTGAGAACGTTCCATGATGTTTTTGGCTCCTTGATCACTATGCTAACTGTAAGATTTAGATATTTCCACTACATTTGTTTTCTGAATTAATGCTTCTATACACTATTTACCTTCTAAAGTAGGAAGGCTTTCTATGCAACTAACTATCTGATGTTTCCCTGTGAAATACAGACACACAGATATAGAATTTTAAGTCCCTGTCCATGTTTTATTGATATTTTTGTTATTGCTACTACAACATTAAACATTCTTTATAGGAAACATTTACTAGTTACAAGATAATGTTTTATAAAATAATTGTAAACAAGCTGTACCTATATAACTACAAAGTTTTTTCTTTTTTTTTAAGTATTTCCTTAAACTTTCAGGCTCTTCTGAGCCCTTCCTTGATATTCCTTTTTTCTCACCTAAGTTGTGACTAATATTATCAGGATTTCATATTTAATAGTTTTGCTTGCTTTTCCACAGTTTTAACACATACTTAATGTACAGATACAATAGGTTGCATTTGGAGTTTTTGTTCTTTGTAAAATTGTAACCACACTACAAGTATATTTTATGCCTTATTTTTTGCACTTTATGTGTCTGAAATGTATTTACACTATTGAATGTAGTTGTAGACACATTTCTACTGCTGATATTCCATGCTATGAATAAACCAAAAATTTTATTCATTTATTCTAATGTTGATGGACATTCAAATAAATTTTTGTAAGCTGCTATCACTAAGAGCTCTTCTGTAAATAATCTTGTATATATATTTTCATGGCTTCTTATAGGTTTTTATCTAGGGTACACAGCTAGAAAACTATGGCTCTAATCCTAATCTTAATGCTTTTAGAGCACTTAAGACTTCCACTAGGAATGGAATTGCTTAGTCTTAAGCTATAAACATTGGAAATTTTAATGCATAATGTGAATTTCTATCCCCAAATAGTATAACAATTTGTATTCATAATAGGAGTCTGTAAAGCTTCCAGTTTTCTACTTTATTGTAAATAATTCATCTTGTTGGATATTTATAGTTTATAAATTTAGTTATAACTAAAGTGAGCAAAAATAGTATGTTGTTTATTATGCTTCTGTTCTTTGTGTTTTTATCTAATTACTAGACTCACTGGAAACTTTTAATTTTTGTTTTCCATAAGAGTTTTTCCTTTTATTAAGTTCTCACCCAGGTCTTTTACTTATTTTTTCCTGAGGATTTATTTTCCTTTCTTCATATTTTTTAAACACATACTATAAATTCTGACCCATATATGTTTTTAACTACTCCTTTTTTCCAGTGGTTGCCTTTTCATTTTTCTAATGTCACATGCTGATACATTTTAATCCACTATAATTAGAAATATTTGTTCATCAATCTTTTCCTTTTGATGTGTTCTTTCTGTTTCTTGCTTAAGATATCCTTTTATATCCCTAACGTATATAGACATTCTCACATATTGTATATTAAAGTATTTTATTTCTAGCTGTTAATGTTAGGTCTTAATCTACATGGAGTTAATTGTATATCTTGTGATGGAGTAGTCTAGTTCCTTTTCTCATCCTTTTGATTGTTAGCAGTTAAAATCAAGATATTTTCTTTAATTTCTTGTTTCCTTAGTGAGTTTTTGTTCTGTATGCTTAACTAATTACTATATGTTATCATCTCCTTTATATTGGTATATGTGTTTATTTTACTTTGAATTATTTTTAACAGACAAGTCTGCAAGTTGATAAAAGTTTTATGCACAATTGGATTGAAAGATTCTAACAATGAAATTAAAACCTGGGTGTGCTTCATCTCTCACTTCTGCTTTGCTCTGTTTCTTCTTTCTCAGATGAACTCTGTGGTGGCTCCCAAGTCAGCCCTCATTTCCAAATGTTTCAGTCAACATACTTGGCCGGTCTCATTGGTTCAAATGAGCTTGTATGCCCATTTCTGATCAGAGATAGGGAACAAAAGCAGCTGATTGGTTTAGGATGTGCCCATCTCTGGAAATGGAATTAAGTTGAACCTAATCAAAGACATATAAACTAAAGTGAGGGAGAAGGTATGGAACCTGACACTTATGACCCAGCCAAAGTTTCTACTAGATTATTTTTTAGCATTATGGATCATATTTTTATAAAATTTATATGAATTGATACAATGTACAATATCTTGGGTCTGTTTTGTGAATTATATTAATGATATTGCAGTTGTTAATTGTCATTACTATATAGGATTGCACTGCATGAAAATATGATCAAATATCCATTTCTTTTACTCTTGATAGATTTTTTTTTTTAGTTTGAAATAAATCTGGGGCTACTCAAAATGTGCCCATGCACATCCATGTCCATGTCTTTTGTGGGGGTTGTGTGTGTGCGCGTGTGCATTTTTTCTGAGTATTCCACCTACTGTTGTGTTATATGTCATGCATATGTTCAGTGTTATTTGACAATTCTAAGCAATTTGTGAAAATACTTACGTTAATTATAATTCCAGAAATGATGGGAGCTTTTCAAATCTTTGCAAACTCACTAGCATTTCTTTTGCATTGTGTAAATGTAATTTGTAATCACTGATGGTAGATATTCATGATTTACATGTTTAATGGAATATGGGTATCTTCTTTTATTTAGTCCCTACTAAAGTCTTTCCTCATTATTCAATTGGGTTGTCTTTTTCTAATTGATTTTTTTTATTAATATTAAATCATAGCTGTGTACATTAATGCAATCATGGAGCACCATACACTGGTTTTATAGACTGTTTGACACATTTTAATCACACTGGTTAACATAGTCTCCCTGGCATTTTGTTAGTTACTATGCTAAGACATTAATATTCTACATTTACTAAGTTTCACATGTACCCTTGTAAGATGCACCACAGGTGTAATCCCACCAATCACCCTCCCTACACCCATACTCCTCCCTCCCTCCCCTCCTCCTCCCCCTTCCCCATATTCTAAGGTTATAACTGGGTTATAGCTTTCATATGAAAGCCATAAATTAGTTTCATAGTAGGGCTGAGTACATTGGATACTTATTCTTCCATTCTTGAGATACTTTCCTAAGAAGAATATGTTCCAGCTCCATTCATGTAAACATGAAAGAGGTAAAGTCTCCATCTTTCTTTAAGGCTGCATAATATTCCATGGTGTACATATACCACTATTTATTAATCCATTCGTGGATTGAAGGGCACTTGGGCTTTTTCCATGCTTAGCAATTATGAATTGGGCTGCGATAAATATTCTGGTACAAATATCTTTGTTATAATGTGATTTTTGGTCTTCAGGGTATATACCTAGTAGAGGAATTATAGATCTATTTTTAGATCTCTAAGTGTTCTCCAAACATCTTTCCAAAAGGAATGTATTAATTTTCATTCCTACCAGCAGTGTGGAAGTGTTCCCTTTTCTCCACATCCACGCCAATATCCCTATTCTTGGGATTTTGTGATATGGGCTAATCTTACTGGAGTTAGATGGTATCTCAAGGTAGTTTTGATTTGCATTTCTCTGATGATTAAAGATGATGAGCATTTTTTCATATGTCTATAGGCTGTGTGCCTATCTTCTTCAGAGGAGTTTCTCTTCAAGTCCTTTGCCCAGCCTGAGATGGGATCACTTGTTTTTTTCTTGCTTATACATTTGAGTTCTCTGTGGATTCTGGTTATCAAACCTTTGTGGAGCCATAACCTGCAAATATCATCTCCCATTCCGAGGGCTGTCTGCTTGCTTTACTTACTGTGTTCTTGGCTGTGCAGAGCTTTTTAGTTTGGTCAGGTCCCAGTAGTGTATTTTTGAAGCTGCTTCATTTGCCCGAGGGGTCCTCCTCATAAAATACTCGCCCAGATCGATTTGTTCAAGGGTTTTCCCTGCACTCTTTTCTAGTATTTTTATAGTTTCATGTTTTAAGTTTAAATCTTGAATCCAGTGAATGTCTATCTTAGTTAATGGTGAAAGGTGTGGGTCAGTTTCAGTCTTCTACAGATTGCCAGCCAGTTCACCCAGCATCATTTGTTAAATAGGGAATCTTTTCCCCACTGGATGTTTTTAATTGTCTTGTCGAAGATCAAATAATGGTAAGTAGCTGGGTCCATCTCTTGGTTCTCTATTCTGTTCTAGACATCTACTTCTCTGTTTTTGTGCCAGTACCATGCTGTTTTGATCACTATCAATTTACAGTATAGTCTGAGGTCCAGTAGTATAATTCCTCCTGCTTTGTTTTTATTTCTGAGTAATGTCTTGGCTATTCAAGGTTTTTTCTGATTCCATATAAAACAAAGTATTATTTTTTCAAGATCTTTAAAGTATGACAGTGGAGCTTTAATAGAGATTGCATTAAAATTGTATATTGCTTTGGGTAGTATGGACATTTTAACAATGTTGATTCTTCCCAGCCATGAACATGGAATGTTTTTCCATTTGTTAACATTTTCAGCTATTTCTTTTCTTAGAGTTTCATAGTTCTCTTTATAGAGATCTTTCACGTCCTTTGTTAGATAAACTCCCAAATATTTCATCTTCTTTGGCACTACTGTGAATGGAATAGAGTCCTTAAATGTTTTTTCAGCTTGACTATTGTTGGTATATATAAAGGCTACGGATTTATGAATGTTAATTTTGTAACATGAGATGCTGCTGTATTCCTTGATCACTTCTAAGAGTTTTGTAGTAGAATCCTTGGTGTTTTCCAGATATACAATCATATCATCTGCAAAGAACAAAATTTGATCTCTTTTGACCCTACATGGATACCCTTGATTGCCTTTTCTTCCCTAATTGCAATGACTAAAACTTCCATTACAGTATTAAAGAGCAGTGGAGACAATGGGCAGCCTTGTCTGGTTCCTGATCTGAGTGGAAATGATTTCAATTTAAATCCATTCAATACAATATTGGCTGTGGGTTTGCTGTGGATGGCTTCTATCAGTTTAAGGAATGTCCCTTCTATACCAATTTTAAGTGTTCTGATCCTGAAGGGATGCTGAATATTATCAAAAGCTTTTTCTGCATCAATTGAGAGAATCACATGGTCTTTGTTTTTTAATTTGTTTACGTGCTGAATTATACTTACAGATTTACATATATTAAACCAGATTAGAGACCCTGGGATAAAACCAACTTGGTCATGATGTATAATTTGTTTGATGTGTTGCTGGATTCTGTTTGTTAGGATCTTGTTGAATATTTTTGCATCTATATTCATTAATGATATTGGTCTATAATTTTCTTTTCTTGTTCGGTCTTTTCCTGGTTTGGGGATCAGGGTTATGTTTGCTTCATAGAATGTGTTGGGTAGTTTTCCTTCTTTTTCTACATTTTGGAACAGGTTGAGTAATATAGGTAGTAGTTTCTTTTTAAAGGTTTGGTAGAATTCTGACGTGAAACCATCTGGTACTGGGCTTTTCTTTTTTGGGAGATTTTGTATGGTTGATGCTATTTCAGAACTTGATATTGGCCTGTTCAACATTTCAACTTGATTCTGGCTACATCTTGAAAAGTTACGTGCTTCTAAGTATTGGTCAATTTCCTTCATATTTTCATATTTCTGAGAATAAAGTTTCTTGTAATATTCATTAAGGATTTTTTGGATTTCTGAGGAGTCTATTGTTATTTCGTCTTTGTCGTTTCTGATTGATGAGATTAGAGATTTTACTCTTTTTTTCCTGGTTAGGATAGCCAAAAGTTGATATATTTTATTGACCTTTTCAAAAAATCAACTTTTTAATTTGTTGATCTGTTGTATAATTCTTTTTTTTTCAATTTCATGTAATTCTTCGCTAATTTTGGTTATTTCTTTTCTTCTACTAGGTTTGGGGTTGGAATGTTCTTCCTTTTCCAGTTGCTTGAGATGTCCCATTAAGTTGTTAACTTCCTCTCTTTCCGTTCTCTTGAAGAAGGCTTGCAGTGCTATAAATTTCCCTCTTAGGACTGACTTTGTGGTATCCCAGAGGTTCTGATAATTCACATCTTCCTTGTCGGTTTGTTCCAAAAATTTGGCAATTTCCTTCTTGATCTCATCTCTGACCCAGCTATCATTCAGCATAAGGTTATTTAACTTCCATGTTTTTGTATGCGTATGCAGGTTCCTGTTTTTACTGAGTCAAATTTTATTGCATGGTGGTCCAAGAGGATGCAAGGAATAATTTCTATTCCTTTAAATTTACTGAGGTTAGATTTGTGACCTAAGATTTGATGGAATTTGGAGAATGTTCCATGGGCTGATGAGAAGTATGTGTACTCAGTTTTGTTGGGGTGAAATGTTCTGTAGATGTCTGCTAAATTCAAATGTTGGATGGTTCGGTTTAAATCTAAAATTTCTTTGCTCAGCTTCTTATTGGAAGATCAATCCAACACTGCCAGAGGAGTGTTGAAATCTTTGACTATTATGGAGCTGGAGGAAATCAAGTTGCTCATGTCTGTTAGAGTTTCTCTTATAAATTGAGGCACATTCTAGTTGGGTGCATAAATATTAATAATTGAAATCTCATCATAATGAGTATTACCCTTAACAAATATGAAGTGACCATTCTTATCCTTCCTCACTTTTGTTGGTTTAAATCCTACTGTGTCTGCAAATAGAATTGCAATGCCTGCTTTTTTCTGGCTACCATTTGCCTGAAATATGGATTGGTCATCCTTTCACCCTGAGTCTGTATTTATCTTTTAGGGTAAGATATGACTCTTGTGTGAAGCAAATATCTGGACTAAGTTTTTGTATTCAGTCAGCTAACCTGTGCCTCTTTAGAGGACAGTTTAAGCCATTCACATTAATGGAGAATATTGATAAGTCTGGTAAAATTTTGGGTATCAAGTTTTTCGAAATTCCAGTGGACACTTTTAATCTTTTTGCCACTGTGGAAGTTGGAGTTTGGTAAAAAGTTTCTGAGTGAGTTTATTTTTGTGGTAGAGGATTACGCTGGTCATTATGGAAGATAGGTCTGAATATCCTGAAGAGCTGGTTTGGTTATGGCAAATTTCCTCAACATATGAATGTCATTTAAGTATTTAATATCTCCATCATAAATGAAACTCAGTTTACTTGGGTACAGGATTCGGGGTTGAAAGTTATTTTGTTTTAGGAGATTAAAATTCGGTGACCATCTTCTTCTGGCTTGAAAAGTTTCAGCAGAGATATCTGTAGTCATTCTAATATTCCTCCCTTTGTAGGTAATAAATTTCTTATGTCTGGCTGCTTTCAGAATTTTCTGTTTCATGTTAACACTAGTGAAGTTAATTATGATATGCCTGGGGGATGTCTTATTCTGATTGAGTCATGCTGGGGTTCTGAAACTGTCTGCTATCTGAATTTCAGAATCTCTTGGCATGTCTGGAAAATTCTCTTTCATAATTTCATGGAGAAGTGCCTCTGTTCCTTGCGAGGCCACTTCATCACTTTTAAGGATTCCAATGAGGTGGATATTAGCCTTCTTTGAATTATTCCAGAGCTCTCTGAGAGAATAATATGTTTTTGCTCTCCATTTGTCTTCCTCTTTGAGAGTTTGGGAGTGTTCAAAAGCTTTGTCTTTAATGTCAGATATCCTTTCTTCTGCTTGTTCCACTCTGTTACTGAGGGATTCTAGGGCATTTTTCAGATCTTTGAGGGCTGCAAATTCTTGCTACAGTGCATCAAAATCTTTGGTGTTTTTTTCTTTAAATTCATTAAATTTTTGAGACAACTTTTGAATTTCTCCTAAAATTTCTAATTCTGACTTTTGAATTGCTCTTCGAATTTCTACTTCCAAATTTTCCTCCATTCTATTAATCTTGTTTGCAATCCAAATTATGAAATTCAATTTCTGCCATCTCGGCCAGCTGTTTATGAATGGGATCTTCAGTTACATCTGCCATATCTTTCCTTGGGGGGTTGATCTATTCTGGTTATTCATGTTACCAGAACTTTTCTGCTGATTCTACCCTATGATTATTTTACACCATTTGACTTTTCCCCTGGAGCTTTGTTGAGCACCTACACAGCGCCAAGGCCTGAGAAACTGGGGACCTATTTTGTGTGGTGGGGATAAGTGGTTCTGTCTTGCTTTCATCTGGTCTCTGTTCGACCCTAGTGAAACAGTTACTCTGGATTGAAGTCTCAGCTGTGGAGAAATACCAGCAATTAAGTCACCCTGCCCCCCCGCCCCAGATAACAAGTGGAAAAGGAAAATCAAACCTTCCTACAACCACACACCTAGGGAACCACTTGAATAGTCCTCAGGCAATTGGCTCAGTTCAAAAGGTCCAAATCAATTGTCTCAGTCATCACCTGTCTCAGGTTGAGAGTTTCAATGGTCTCTGGGAACTGGATCGTAGGGGTCTGGTGACAACTCAAATATGACTTGCTCTGGTGTTGCGTGAAGTCAGGAGGACCCACCCAGCAAATAGAGTAGTCTGGGAAGTTTGATGCCTCCTTCCCCACCTTGCACCTCTGTCACACCCAGTCACTGATAGCCCTGCAGGGCTGTGACTTAATTGACTCCCATGAGCAGATACTCCAGGGGTTTGCACCTGCCTGAATCATAAGGAAATCTGTATCTGCTCAGCCAGGCCACTGCTCTCTGCCTCTATCCAGCAGGGGGAGAGGAGGCTTAAAACCCTTGGGTGCCTGATGGAGGCTGGGGGTTGTTCACTCAGTTCCAGCTCCGTCCCTGATTGATGTTACTGACAGAACAGAACAACTTTGTGGGAATTTATTTCTGTCCCTGCTATATTCCTTTGCAGAAGAGAAGCTATTTTGAGTTCCTAGAACCTGTGTCTCAGGCCCTATCTTACTCCTGAAGGTTTGTATTCGTAGCACAGTCAGCTCTAGACTCCTGCCTTCCTTTGTCTATAGGCTGATTAACCCCTGAGGGCCGGGTGCGTCTTAGGCTTAGTAAAGTGGTCCTCTTGGTCAGCCCCACCCTGGGAATTTCTTGGCTCTGCTCATGCATTTTCTAGTCCCCACACTCCCCCCAGGCTGGTAACGCTATAGGCAAACCCTTTACTCATGAGGCCTGTGTTTTAGTCCCAGATCTGTTTCATGGTGGTTGCCATCAGAGAAGATGCCTGGCCTCCTCTGGTTGCCCAGGGAGACAAGGGTTGTGGCTTTGGAATATCTTGGGGTATTGTTGCCAAAAACAGCTGCTGCTCTGCACCTCAGGGCACTGCCACTCTGGTGTGGTTCCCTCTCAACCAGCTGTTGTCTCCTCACTCCCGTGACGCAGAATCAGAACTGACCAGCTGCAGTCCAGGTCCTGTCCACATCCCTCAAGAAATCACCCAAGAATCTGGACTCCTGGGTGACAGGCCTCCAGACCTCAGAGTGAGAGTGGAGGGGAGTGCTGGGAGCTCATAATTGCAGGTCGAAACACCAAACTCATTGAGACCAAATGAGCAAACAAACAGATAAAAAGGCTACCAGACACACATGCCCACAGATGCACAACAATCAGAAACACATAGACATACAGACAACAACAACAACAAAAACTACAATAAAAATAATGATAATCATAAAATAATTGAGAAAAAAGGGTAAAAAATGTACAAACAAAATGAACAAACAAGCAAAAAACCTCTTTAAATTTGATGTTATCACTCTCAGAAACCATAGTAAAGGAAGAAGAGGAAGAGCAAAGTAAGAAAAAAAAAGTGGCGTTCATTAAAAAGTTAAAAAAGAAGAAAGAAAAAATTAAAAATAGAAAAAATAAAAATAAAAATTGTATAAAAAAATAATAAAAATTAACGATAGTTCCTCCAAGAAAATGATGAGAAAAAAAGCACCAACCATAAAAATAGTATTCTTGTATATATATAGAAATATACATCTATATATATATGATGTAGGGATCACCTTTCATAGGAATATATTTATAATACAATATACTTTCTGGACATCAGGTGGCGCTGTGAGTGGTTCCCAGGCTTATACCTGATTCACAGTTTATACTGTTACCACGGTAACCACCCTACCTGGCCAATGGCCCTTTTGGAGTTTCTGTAAAAGTTTTTACCTAATTGTTGTGCAACCTCAGCTGCTCTGTTCCAGACAGCACTCCTGTCCAACCTCCTAACTCAGTGCAGGAGTCCACGCTTCACAAATCTTTCCACTTTGCTCCCTGTTCTCCTGCAAACTGGCAACTGCAATTGGTTGTGGGGGAGGGTGCTGGCTGCCTCTGAGTCACTGCCTCCGTAGCTGCAGCAAGTGGAAACCTTATACTCAGTATTGTGGCTCAGAATGTCACTTTTGAGTCTGGAATTTTGAGTTCAGCCACCCTCCAGTTTGCCATGTAGCCTGAACCGCCAGCCTGCACCAATATTCCCCACCAGGATGGTCCAGTCTATTTAATTACTCCTGTTGTTCTGGGCAAAGGTGCCAGCCATTTCAGACAATTTGAATTGTCTGTTTCCCAGGCAGGATCTCTTCCTTTCAATTTTCCATCAAGTTGCTTAGTTCCTTGTGATTCTGAGTGCCTCCACTTTCGGGTGCCAAAACTCGGCTCAGGAATAAATTTTCGTCAGTTGGGTTTTGCCAGGAATTGCAAACTGCTGTCCTCTGTGATGGAGGGGCCTGCCAGCCAGCACAGTCAAGTAGGGAAAATCTCTATAACAGAGTCCGTGGTTTTACATTACACCTCATATACAGCAATCTGCCAATTCGCTGTGCATCTCCAGCTGTCTGTCCACACCAATAATCCACTCGGAGAAAAGGTCCAGATCCCCCTTCCTCTCACCTGATGACTTGGGAGAGGTGGGCTACACGACCGTCCTATCTGCCATCATGCCAGCATTTTGGGGGAATTGCTCTTAACATTTTACTTTGAACTTGAGTACAATTTTTCTCTAGAAGTGTGTAGCTGCACAAATTATCTTTCAAGAATGATACTACACAGTAACCAAGTACTTAACATCTGGAGAGAGGATGGGAGGCAGTGTGGGTCTCTGTTCCCGTGCTGTCCCCGTGCGGACCTATAAGTGCTCTGCAACACAAAAGGGGTGTGTGGGCTTGGGTGTGTGGAAGGCTGTCCAGGGCCACTGCTGGTCCCAGCTGGCTACCCTCACCCTGCACACACCCCTTGGGGGCGGAGAGCCCCTCTTCTAGCCAGGCACCAACTGGGGGGCTCTCCCGGGTGCAGCCTCAAGTTGTGGTACTAACTGCCACGCTGCCACTGCAGGAGGAGGAGGTGGCTTCTAATTGACTTGTAAAAATTTTGATTGACATTGTCATTCATCATTACTGGCCTGTTTAATTATTTATGTTCTTTATTCTACATACGTTTCATATCAGATGGTTTCTGATGAATGTCTCCAAATTCACCAAGCTTTCTTCTTCAATCATAAATTGGCTACTAATTCTATCTGGTTAATTTTTTATCTCACACAGTGTATTCTTCACCTCTAGATAATTGATTTAAACCATATCCACATGAAAGGATTTAAACCATATCCTTTCATGTCTCTAAGTTAATTTGTAAATGTGTTGAATAGAGTTCCAGCAACTGATGTGATGTTTGTAAATTCTGACATTTATGTCAGTTCTGGGTTGGTTTAAGATTGACTGGTATTTCTACTCAGTATAGATCACATTTGCCTGCTTCTTAGTATGACTGGTAATTTTTTTTTTTTAGGTGCCAGACACTGGGAATTTTACCTTGTTTAGTCCTGGACATTTCTGTATTTTTATAAATATTCTCAGCTCTATACTTGCACGCAATTACACAATTAAGTTACTTGGAAATATTTTAATCATGTCAGGTAGTATTTTTGCAAGCTTTTTTTTTTTTTTCAGTTGGACCTGAATAGTGCTGAACCTAAAACTAAACTAATTTTTCTTAATTACAGAGCCCAAAACCTTCTGCATACTTTACCCAATGCTCCAGAAATTCTGAGTTCTTTCATTCTGGTTTGTAGGGATAGAACTATCTGTAATTTAGGTCTCTTTAAGATGGATATAGAGTAGCTTTTATTAATACAGTAGCTTGAAGATGTGCTTTTTATTTTTAAGGTGTGCCTTCAGTTGATGTCTCAGCTGAAGTTTTATGGTGTTCAATGGGGTCTCTGCATTTTGTGTTCTAATTTCAATTCTCCTAGGCTCTACTGAGCTGAATCTCCACTCAACAATAGCAGCCCTTTTCTGCTAGGCCTGGCAGATTCTCCTCCCTACACACACAGTTCAGTATTTGGTCAAAGACCCTACCTAATTTCTTGCATATTTCTCAGATTTCTTCTCTACCAGGCAATTTCCTTTCTGTTTGCCTCACAGTTTAACTCATTTCATCAGCACCTATTTCTGTCTCCTTACCCAGCAAGGTCACTTCTTTTTGTTTGGGAAAGTGTTGGTGAATAGGAAACTTA
Source organism: Nycticebus coucang (assembly GCF_027406575.1). Classification (NCBI taxonomy): domain Eukaryota; kingdom Metazoa; phylum Chordata; class Mammalia; order Primates; family Lorisidae; genus Nycticebus; species Nycticebus coucang. The sequence continues at coordinate 82,179,627 of NC_069786.1, forward strand.
CTCAAGTGCTTCCCTTTCTTTAGGGATCACAATCTTACATTCCTAGTTGTCCAACTTTTGGAAATCATTGTTGCACTTATTTTGTCCAATTATAGTTATGGCAAAGGATAATTGCAATATTGCAAAAGATTCCATCATAGCCAGAACCAGAAATACAATTTTTAACTCTAAGATAAAGTATTTCCTTGAGGAACTACAATTTTAAAATAACTCATTTCTAATGTAAAATTTCTCATTTTAATTTTTCATTGGTAAGTAAATACATCTGTAATTACCTACTTAGTCTCATAATGAAAATATGCTTTTAGACTCTGAGGTTTTTAATGATAGAGAAGATTTATCATAATAATTTGTTAAATGTTTGATAGTTAAATTTCTGTCTAGCTGTAACATACCTTACATTTATTTGTTAATTAACACATTCATTATTCTTTTAAGTTATTCAATAAACATTTATTGAATGCTTCTGACTGCAGAAACTGTGTAGTGTACAGGGAATCAATAATAAACAAAGTAGGTGTAGTTCTTCCCTAGGTAGTTTATATTCCATCAAAAAAGAAATTTCACAAGAATTTATGAGGAGAATTATGAAGGGAAAAATACATAGTGCTAGTACATAATTTTCAATACTATTTTTAAATTACATTTATGGCCAGTCCTTTGTTTTTTCTTCATGCCTAGTGTTTTGCACATAGTGGTGTTTATGTAATTATTTGCTTGGGCCAGGTTTGATTTACACCTTCCCATTTGATTTTATACAGTAAGGGGATTAAGTAGATTGGTGGACAATTGACTTGAAGGTATATAGGAAAGTATTTTACTGAATGTTTTCTTTTTATTAATTTATGAGTGATTCTTTGGAGATTAAATGCTAATGTTTATTTTTGCCTATACTAATAAAAGCAAATGCTGCAAAGGCAGATGAAACCTTAATAAAGAAATATATATATACACATATTATCCAAATCTTCAATATTTTTACTTAACAATAATTGTAGACATTATAATAAAATGGAAGTTCCATTGACTATTGTAATAGTTTACTTAAATTTTGCCACTCTGCTCATTTTTCAGTTTAATTTTCTTCTATCAATTTCATTCGTGAGAAGGGAAGCTATGAATGATAAATAGAAGAAATTAAGTGCTTTTCATGGATCATCACCATCTTTATCATCACATTATGTCATCTAGTTTGCATTCAAACATTATCTCTTTTGTTTTCCCTTTTACACTCCATCGTGATGGAGATAACAAAGACTATTAATTGTACAATATCCACTAGCTTAAATTTATTAAAAGTTAACTCTGTTCCAAGATAACTAGTTTAAGAATTTTCTTTATAAGTATTTTATAATTTCATCTTCTGAGCATCCATAGGTGTGTGAAGGAACTAAGTAACCAAGATAGTATATAATCTTCCATGGACACATAGATAATGACAGGGGCAACTAGGATGTGAACCCTGGAAGCGTGAACCAAGAAGCAACTGTATTCACATTCTTCTAGTGTGTTGATTTTGGAGACACAGACACTCTTGGAAATATAAACCTGCTTTGGTGTTGGTTTACTGACTGACATGTCATATTGCAGGCCTATTCTTACAGATGTAAACAATTAGTTCTGGAATAATAACAGTAATATAGTGCTAAATAGCAGATTATAAATTATTTTTCAATTACATAGTTGAGAAAATAAATCTAATGAACTTGGTTTTACCACTGTATGTTTCATAAAGTATTGCCTACTGATTTTCCTTAAAAAAAAATAGTTAAAGCTCACTATGGTCTACAATTAAAACTCATTGTCTGATTCCTATTAGGGAAAAGGGATTTATAATGGTAAAATATGCAATGGAATTACACATATCTAAGAAAGAAAAGATAAGAGTTGTTGCAAAACTAAAGCTGAGTAACCAAGGACACCCAGATAACTTTCTCCCTTTACTCTCATATTATCAAAACAACAAGCTGAAGGGTCACATTAGTCGGTGTTATGTCAGTGAGACCCTGCCTTCTTGTGCCTAAAATGTTCCCTATTCCTCTATATTTTATCACAGTAGAAACCTGAAATAATGTTCCCTTTTCCAATGGTCTCATAATTAATTACTGTATTCATTTTCATTACTTCTAAAAATTTTTCTCAAATTACCAGATAGAGTTCACATTTTTTCCATTTAAAACTTTAATTTTAATTTTAATTTTTTTGAGACAGAATCTTACTCTCTTACCCTGGTAGAGTACCACGACATCATAGCTCACAACACCTCAAACTCTTGGGCTTGAGCAATCCTATTGCCTCAGCCTCAGGAGTAGCTATAACTACAGGCATGCGCCATTATGGCCAGCCAGTTTTTCTATTTTTAGTAGAGGTGGGGTCTCTTACTCAGGCTGGTCTCAAACTCCTGAGCTCTAACAATCAGCCTGCCTCAGCCCCCCAGGGTGCCAGGATTACAGGGATGAGCCTCTGAGCCTGGCCTTTAAAACAATTACTAATTTTGTGCATATTTATCTTGTTTGCAAATATGTTTATTTGCAAAAACTTATTGATATTATTTTAAAATGTGATTCATAATCATGGCATTAACATAAGTTAAACCCTTGGTAATAAAATACATAAAGATATATCCTTTATCTATATTATAACCTCAGCTCATTCGAATGAATATTAATTGTCGTCTGAACATTCTTCATTTTTTACTGTTTCCACTACCTAGATTTTCCTTCCCTGTCAAGTAAAAAGTTGAAATCATACCTATCCTTTAAGGTTGTTCGGTGATATGAAATTTAACAATCCCTTTCAAAACTTTTAGTTAAAAGACAATTCTTCCTGGATCGGCACCTGTAGCACAGTGGTTAAGGCACCAGCCACATACACCAAGGCTGGCGGGTTGGAACCCAGACCAGGCCTGCTAAACAACAATGACAACTGCACAGAAACAATACCCGGGAATTGTGGCGAGCACCTGTAGTCTCACTACTTGGGAGGCTGAGGCAAGAGAATGCTTAAGCCCAGGAGTTTGAGGTTGCTGTGAGCTGTGACGCCACAGCACTCTACCAAGGACAATGTAGTGAGACTCTGTCTCTCAAAAAAAAAAATGATAATAATAAAATAATAATAAAAGACAATTATTCCTTCTGTGATGCCGTGTCACTATTCCTACTATTTTATGATGAAAAATAATTATATCTTATCTTTACTTTAGTTATCTATGCACATGGTCACCTGTCCTAGTTGACTTTAAATTGGCTGATATCTTAGATGTATTTTGTGTATGTTGGAGTCTAAAAGACACAAAGCTCCCTTACCAGAATGCACTGACTGTAAGTAAATATTAGGATAATGCATATGTACTACAGCTCTGCCTTAAACTCAGATATAGTTTTTTAGAAACTAGAAGAGAAAGGAAATGTTCATGGATTTTTCCTATGAAGCCATCAATAAAAAAATTTTTACTCAAGTAGCTATAAAACAAATCAGTAAACAGCATGACTTTATAACAAGGAAAAGCAAAGTGAGCAAAATTTTCAGAATAGGTATTTAATGTAAATTTGGAAATGGTAAATAAGTATGTATTTTTATTTTTTGTTTCTGTATTTTTTCTTCCCTAGATTTTCAATGCTAAATAGAAAAGGTTAGAACAAGCAAACAAAAACAGGCATGCATTTTCTCTTCTCTCATTTTTGTTGCTGTTATTTGATTGATTTTTTTAAAAATGAAATAATAATTCTAAACTATTTTTAACCTCAGCAAATCATATTGTGCACATTTTTGTCCATTGAAGGTATTGTAAAACACTTAGATGATTCATAGAAGCATGGCTGAGGAAATACTTTATGTATATATATTTAAAATTGGGATTTTTTACTTGTTTGTGTTTGCATTAAAAAGAAAATTTATGGCAAATTTTAACTTTAGAAATATTTGTAAAAATTGTACAAAAATCTGAGAATGTTTATAATGAAATTTACTATCTATTTATCTTTTCTCCTATTTTGCCAGAAAATGAATCAGAAGTCTGGGTTACTACTTACGGTCTATATAACCATTAATGTGTGATGTTGGTAACTTGTTCTTCAATCTCTCAGTCTATGAAATTGAGAAAACAAAAAGGTAATAGAAACAAACAAGAAATAAATCTTTTTTTTGCTTACAACTTTCAGTACTGATCTCTTATATGTATATAAAAAAGTGTGGAAGATACTCTTTTAAAAAGAATGTCTAATAAATTCTATATCCCTTGCCACAGTTACAAGGTGTATTAGTCTTCCTGAAGTGTCATAACAAAATACCAAAACTGATTTGCTTTCACAACAGATATTTATTTGCTCATAGTCTTGAGGCTAGAAGTCTTTCATCAAAGTGCCAGAAACTTGGCTTCTGTGAGATTTCTCCCCCTGGCTTGTAAACTGCTGCCTTCTCACTATGTCCAAACACGGGCTTTCCCTGTTGCATGTGTGTGGAAGGACAAAGAGTCTCTTTTTATGAGTACACTAATCCTGTCAGATCCAGGTACCACCCTTAAGAAATCATCTAATCTTAATTATTTTCTTAGAGACTCCAAATATTGCCATCCTAGAGGTTAAGGCTCCAATATATAAATTTTAGGATGCACAGTCATTCTGTAACACAAGATATCCTTGCATCTAATCAGACACCCAGACACAGAAGACGTACAAGTATACAGCCTTTTCAGCTTCCGGACTCAGTATGTCTCATTTCTCTTTCAAAATTACTGAACTGTGCTCCTTCCTCTACACTTTACCAGGAAATAGTCACCTAATTTCATCAGTAGATTTTAGTCTGAAATTAATGATATATTTCTACCTTAAAGTCACTTGTATAAATCCCAGAAATTGCAGACAAAACATAATCCTGATAAACGAAATGACTTCTGGAAGGTTTAGTCTTCAAGCTATACCAGATAAGGACCATTTTATTACTTCCCTGTATAGGAACAGCCTAGAAAACAAGATGCACATTTTATTCCAGACAGTGATTTTATTCCTGCCTTGGATTGTATATAACACACAACCTTATCCCCATGGAAAGAGAGTTAAAATACTAATATTATAATAATGCAGTTACAAAAGAGATAAAATGAATAAAAATCAAATGGAAAGGATTAGAGCCCTAATGGAAGTTTAAATATATTCTTTGAGATAATTTTGTTTTTTTGTATTTATAGTTAAAACTTTTATATGTAGAATTACAGTTATATACATCAAATTATATGAACTTCACTATGATGAGACCTATAACTATAGAAGTATGAAAACCAAAATATTCATAACTAATTTCCAAAACTATGTAAATTAATAATAATTTTAGTGGAATAATTTTTGCAATGCTACTAAAATGTTTATATTACGGGAAATACATGAGTCTTTCCCTCCAGTTTCATAATGACCTAGGAAGATAACAAAGTTTCATAATGACCTAGGAAGATAAAATGACCTAGGAGAATGCTATCATGACCTGACTAAATTTTATTAAAATTGTATTATGATTTACATAAACTTGCATGAGTTCAACACTGAGCAGAGTATTCAAAATAACCTAAAGTATTACTTCTATTACCTAAAATCGAAAAAAAAAGTTAATTCTAAGTGTAAAAAGGGATTGAGTAATCTATTTAAAGAAATGACCCACCTATGTCGACTGTATACTCAGCTTAATTAGATACTTGCTATTTTTAATGTTTATTGGTCTAAGTTGATAACTGGGAAAGGAAATTGTGCTTTTGATTTTTCAATACTGAATTGGTGAGTCAAAAAGACACAATTCCCTGGATCTCAAATAGATTCAGTAAACTTACAATAACACCAGAGTATTCATGATTTAGCAAAGTTATTATATGATAACTATAAATTTCAATGCACATAAATATTGCAACCATTGGCATTTTGACACTATAGTTCCTATTCAAAGAGTTTGTAGCTTTTTGAAGAAAAAAAATCAAGGCAACTGACCATAACAAGTTTAGCTTCTAAAGAATTAAAATTTAATGGTTAAAGTGCTGATATAGAAACTGACTACATAGTGATTTTGCTTTTTCTTTATTTTCCAGAAATTTTGTTTATACCATATTATCAAAAACCTACGTGGGCCATCTGGTTTTGTAGCAGAAAGTTAATGTTTAATTAAGGGAATGCCCCATATTGTATCTAGTTATTAAATATAAACTATTAAATTTTTTCAGTATCTTCCCTGCTTCTTCTCAGTGCTAGTGTCTAGGTAGTGTGCTGTGACACAGACAAAAAAACAATTTAATACTATTATTTTCATGTAAAAGTCAGAAAGATGTATTCCAGCATAAGATAATTACATTAGCCAAACAAGATATTAAATAGAGTGACTTGACTCAGAAATTGGATTATTCTTCTTTGCATGTTAACAACTTATTCATATATGATCCATTAGTTAAAATGAATATGGCTAAATTCCAAATTATTTTTTTCTCTACTGTCAGCTTATGTGGAACATGCTGACAATGAAGTGAGCCAGTTTAAGAAGGCTTTGTCCATCTGAATAATAATAAATTATGGTAAGACTTTTCTTAAGGGGAAAAAAAGTATATTTCACGATTTAAATTTCCAGTGTGATTAAGGAACACAATGGTTTATTTTACCATTCAGTTCTAGTCTAATGATGAATTGATAAATACTGAGAAGACAAACTTGACCATGCCTGCCAACCATGCTGAATCAGTAGAAATAAGATTTATCCACGAACAAGGTCTATATGGGAGGCTGACTTCTTTCTACTGTAAAAGGATTCAGCATACAGACAATTTGGATGTTTTTATGATGCATTTTATACTATTAAAATGTTCATAACTACCATAAGTACTATAGGCAACAAAGAATGGCTAAAAAAAAATGGTAGGGTAACAAACTGGTTATTTCATAGTATATTTAACAGCGTATTAGAGGAGATAAGAGATCAAGCCAGGACTTGGCCTTGTTAACCATCAACCTTGGCCTCTTAGGTAATCACATTATGTGAATGTTTTCTCAGATGCAAAGTGATAGGGAAAACAAGATAACATTTTATGATTGCTTTCATTTATTCAATAAGTATTTTTTAATGAGTTGTTTCTATCAGGAAGAACTTATGTGTTTCTAACACAAATTTTTAAAATAAATGCTATATATTCCTTTCTTGTGTGCAAAATTATGCTAATTATGTTCCTATTAGCATAGGAACACTGTGCTAATGTTCCTTATATTTGTGTTATTTGTAACCTCAAAAAAAGTGTATCTTTGATTTGTTTTAGTGTTTTTGATTCAAAGTAGCAATCTCACCAACATATATAAGAGCTCCTTTCTCTCCCCAACCATGTACCCTGTCAGCTTCTGTTGATTTGGGATTTCTAATATTGGTCATTCTCAGTGGAGTTAGGTGATATCTCACTGTGATTTATTTTTATTTTATTTTTATTGTTTGGGATTTATTGAGGGTACAAAGAAGTAGTTTACACTGATTGCATTTGTTAGATAAAGTCCCTCTTATAACTGTGTCCCACCCCCAAGAGGTGTACACCGTGACTCCCAAGGACCTTCTTCCTCCCTTCTCTTCACTTGCTCATTCGCACCCCCCAACCCTGTATTAGCTCATCTACTGCCTTCATATTAGAGTATATTGGATCCTTGCTTCTCTATTCCTGTGGTGCCTTACTAAGAAGAATGCGTTCCACCTCCATCCAGGTTAATAGAAAAGATAAAGTCTCTATCTTTTTTCGTGGCTGAATAGTAACATACCATAGTGTACATATACCATAGCTTGTTAATATTCTGTGTGTACATATACCATAGCTTGTTAATCCATTCCTGGGTTGATGGTCATTTAGACTGTTTCCATATTTTGGCAATTGTAAATTGAGCTGTGATAAACAGTCTAGTGCAAATGTCCTAATGATAAAATTACTTTTGTTCTTCTGGGTAGATGCCCAGTAATGGGATTGCAGTATCAAATGGGAGGTCTAATTTGAGTTCTTTTAGGATTCTCCATTTTATAAGTTTGCAGTCTCACCAGCAGTGTAAAAGTGTTCCCTTTGCTCTATATCCACACCAGTAACTGTAGCTTTGAGACTTTGTGATGTGGGACATTCTCACAGGGGTCAGGTGATATCTCAGGGTAGTTTTGATTTGCTTTCTCTGATGATCAGTATGATGAGCATTTTTTATATGTGTGTTAACCATCCATCTGCCTTCATTAGAAAAGGTTTTATTCATCTCTCTTGTGATACATGGGATTGTTGTGTCCATTTTTGTTGATTAATTTGAGTTCCCTGTAGATCCTAGATATCAAGATTTTGTCCGATTCATAATATGCAAATATTTTTTCCCATTCTGAAGGTTGCCTGTTTGCTTTGGTTGTTGTTTCCTTTTTTTTGTGGTTTTTGGCCGGGGCTGGGTTTGAACCCGCCACCTCCAGCATATGGGACAAGCGCCCTACTCCTTGAGTCACAGGCACCACCCTGGTTGTTGTTTCCTTAGCTGTACAGAAGCTTTTTGGTTTAATTAAGTCCCATTTGTTTATTTTTGTTGCTGTTGTAATTGCCTTAAAGTCTTCATAAAATCTTTTCTCAGGCTGATGTCTTCAAGTGTTTTCCCAACATTTTCTTCAAGAATTTTTTATTGTTTTATGCCTTAGATTTAAATCTTTTATTCATCTTGAATTAATTATTGTAAGTGGTGAGAGGTGCAGGTCCAGTTTCAGTCTTTTATATGTGGATATCCAGTTATCCCAACACCATTTAGTGAATACAAGTTCTTTCCCTCAGTGTGTGTTCTTGTTTGGTTTATCAAAGATCAGGTGGCTGTACATTGTTAGTTTCATCTCATGATTTTCTATTCCGTTACAAATGTCTGTCTCTATTGTGCCAATACTATGCTGTTCTGATGACTATGTCCTTGTTATATAGCTGAAAGTCTGGTAGGATGATACCCTCAGGATTGTTTTAATTACAAAGAATTGCCTTGTCTATATGTTTTTTTTTCTGGTTCCATAAAAATGGGGAATTATTTTTTCCAAATCTTGAAAGTATGATGATGGTATTTTAATGGGGATTTCATTGAATCTGTACATTGATTTGGGAAGCATAGACATTTTGACAATGTTAATTCTCCCCAGCAATGAGCATGGTATGTACTTGCATTTGTTAATACCTTCTTTTACGTCTTTTCTTAGGGTTTCAGAATTTTCTTTGTAACAGTCCTTCACCTTTTTTGTTAGGTATATTCCTACGTATTTCTTTTTTCCTTTCCTTCCTTCCTTTCTTTCCTTCTTTCATCCTCTCTTTTGTTTTTGTTTTTTTTTGAAGCTACCCTGAAGGGAATTGCGTTCTTAATTAGCTTCTCATATTGGTTGTTACTGGCATATAAATGGCTACTGATTTGTGGACATTTATTTCATATCCTTAGACATTACCATATTTTTTGATCACTTCCAGGAGTCTTGTGGTTGAGTCTTTGGGATTTTGTAAATATAAGATTATATCATAAACACAGGACTCTAGAAATGGACTGGACTCTGTATGCTTATGACACTGAACACACATGCGCACATACGACAAATTCATTCAAGTTTGAGCTGATTTCTTTTACCTCATAGGCAAAGAGCTTATCTCTTTTTAAAATTAAGATTTCATTTTTCTTTTATAATTATATGAAGGCTTTTATGCATAGTCAGCCATTAGAGAATGTATGATTATGTATGATTTTTGTCCCATCTATGCTATTTGTTAAGTGTTGTCCACAGGCTTTCAAGTTTTCTAAATTGGTTGGGGCATAATACAGCCCCCTCATGAATGTTGCCTGTGCTCATGTTTCCTTCCACCGAGGCATTCGTTCTAATGTTTGGTAAATAACCTTAACTGTGCATGTGTCCTAGGGTACAGTGTTTTGTACGTTTGAGCTTTTAATTTGTATGACTAATATTATGTAATAAATTTTATTCTACATTTTGCCTCAGTCTTAGGTTTTTCTGATGTTTCCTTTCCCTTTCTTTTCTCTTCACACAATGCCAGTATTTCACAAATTGTTTACAACAGAATAATGTTATTATGAATCTCTTTTAAAACATAACGGTTTTAAACTCTAAATACTATACAGTTCTTTAGTGTATAGTATATAGACTATATACTATATTATATACTATGGTCTACATACTATATTCCAGAAAACTCTACATACTATACACTTCTATCTTGAAGATTTAACTGCAACATTAAATTGTTAACATAATGAAGCATTCTTAAACTTTAATTTGCTCAGGAATGTCCATGTGTATATGAATGTGAAACTTTTTATTCTCATATTTACAAAGGTTCCACAGAATGCACTTCAGAAAACAGATCAGTAGGCACATATACAAATTCATTTGCCCTAAAAATTTCTTGAACTGTCTTACTTTGGTCTACATTGTATCTTACTTTGGAAATATTGCTTTGGTGAACTGTTTGTAATTTTTTTTTTTTTTTTTTTTTACCATTTCTTCATGATAGAAGGAAGAAGCCAACAACTTTTCTTTCTGAGGTAATCTTTATAAGTTGAAATGTATCTGAGGTAATCTTTAATAAGTTGAAATGTATCTCCTCCCTATGTTCTATTCTACTTGATATTTATCCAATTTTATCAGAATTACTTTTCTAATTAGAAATTCTGAAACCGGGGCGGTGCCTGTGGCTCAGTCGGTAAGGTGCCGGCCCCAAATACCGAGGGTGGCGGGTTCAAACCTGGCCCAGGCTAAACTGCAACTAAAAAATAGCCGGGCGTTATGGTGGGCGCCTGTAGTCCCAGCTATTCGGGAGGCTGAGGCAAGAGAATCGCTTAAGCCCAGGAGCTGGAGGTTGCTATGAGCTGTCTGATGCCATGGCACTCTACCAAGGGCAATAAAGTGAAACTCTGTCTCTAAAAAAAAAAAAAGAAATTCTGAAACCACAGATAAGCCTTCATAGTTTTGTGGTTAGATGAGGATCTCTTTATTTGAGGAATGGGTGTTTAAATACTAGTATTGCAAGATTTTTTTGGGGGGGGGTTTCTTTATAATCTTCAGAAGATACTCCTCCAAACTATTACCCTTTGGGATATCAGTTTGTGTTTATCTCTCTGATCTAGAGATATCCTATTTTAATTTGTAATTGGTATCCATAAATTTAACTAGCTCCAGTTACAAATTTTGCTCTAAATTAAACTCCTTTCATCTGACACAGTTGAAAAGGAATTCACACATTTGAGAGTTCAAATTCATTCATATTTATTCATCTTTAAAACATGCTTTTATTTCTCTTAAACATAAAAGTTGGTAATCATTAGTAAAAAAGATTCTAACCCCTCCTCAACAAAACAAAATAAAAAACCAAACAACTGAGTTATGATAACTTTAAAAAAAAGACAGCATATGCAATAGAAGAAAATTTTAAAAGAAACCAAAATAGATCAATAAACTTATATACTGTATTTATGAAAAAACTAAGATGAATGTTATTTAAAAGGAATATATTGCCATTTGGGAGGCTGAAGTGGGTGGGTTGCTTGAGCTCTGGAGTTGAAGACCAGCCTGAGCAAGAGTAAGACCCCCATCTCTACTAAAAACTAGCCCAGCATTGTAGCTGACACCTATAGTCCCAGCTAGTAGGGAGGCTGAGACAAGAGGATTGCTTGAGCCCAAGGGTTTGAGGTTGCTGTGAGTTATGACACTGTGGCATTCTACTGAAGGCAAGACAGTAAGAGCCTGTCTCTAAATAAATAAATAAATATTTTAAAAAGAAAAAAGAATGTATTTTTTAAAAAATTCTAAAAACTAGATATAACAGCCAAAAAAAGGAAATAATGCCAAACAGTAGAATGAGAGGCACAAAAAAAAAAAATTTTTTTTTTTTAAACACAAAGATAAGAAAATTATCAAATGAATCTTAACATTACTGGAAGAGAAAATTGGGAACAAACAGGGAAAATATTAAACAAATATAAAATGAAACTTCTTATAATTGAGACAAATTACAAGTCAAAGCAGCCCATCATGTGTTCAGAACAATAACTGGACAAAATTATCACCAACATGCAGCATTCTGAAATTTCTAATGAAAAACCAGAAAAGTTCAATAGCTTTCTGGATGTGGATAGGGATGGAACATACTCTCAATCTGGAGGAGTAAAAATCAGAGTAGATCAGAGATTTTTTTCTTTTTTTTTTTTATTAAATCATAGCTGTGTACATCGATATAATCATGGGGCATCATTCACTAGCTTCACAGACCGTTTACCAAGTTTCACGTATACCCTTGTAAAATGAACCGCTGGTGTAATCCCACCAATCTCCTTCCCTCTACCCACCTCCCCCCTCCCTCCCCTCCCTTTCCTCCTTCCCCCTATTCTTAGGTTGTAACTGGGTTATAGCTTTCATGTGAAAACCCTAAATTAGTTTCATAGTAGGGCTGAGTACATTGGGTACTTTTTCTTCCATTCTTGAGATACTTTACTAAGAAGAATATGTTCCAGCTCGACCCATGTAAACACGAAAGAGGTAAAGTCTCCATCTTTCTTTAACCCTGCATAATATTCCATGGTGTACATGTACCACAATTCATTAATCCATTCATGGATCGATGGGCACTTGGGCTTCTTCCATGACTTAGCAATTATGAATTGGGCTGCGATAAACATTCTGGTACAAATATCTTTGTTATGATGTGATTTTTGGTCTTCTGGGTATATGCCCAGTAGAGGGATTACAAGATTGAATGGCAGATCTATTTTTAGATCTCTAAGTGTTCTCCATATCTCTTTCCAAAAGGAATGTACTAATTTGCATTCCCACCAGCAATGCAAAAGTGTTCCCTTTTCTCCACATCTGCGCCAACATCTCTGGTCTTGGGATTTTGTGATATAGGCTAGTCTCACTGGAGTTAGATGGTATCTCAAAGTAGTTTTGATTTGCATTTCTGTGATGATTAAAGATGATGAGCATTTTTTCATATGTCTGAAGGCCGTGCGCCTGTCTTCTTCAGAGACGTTTCTCTTCAAGTCCCTTGCCCAGCCTGCAATGGGATCCCTTGTTCTATTCTTGCTAATGTGTTTGAGTTCTCTGTGGTTTCTGGTTACTAAACCTTTGTGGGAGACATAACCTGCAAATATCTTCTCCCATTCTGAGGGCTGTTTGCTTGCTTTACTTACTGTGTTCTTGGCTGTGCAGAAGCTTTTTAGTTTCATCAAGTCCCAGTAGTGTATTTTTGAAGCTGCTTCAATTGCCCGGGGGATGTTCCTCATAAAATACTCACCGAGACCGATTTCTTCAAGGGTTTTCCCTGCACTCTCCTCTAGTATCTTTATAGTTTCGTTTCTTAAGTTTAAATCGTTGATCCAGTGAGAGTCTATCTTAGTTAATGGTGAAAGGTGTGGGTCCAGTTTCAGTCTTCTACAGGTTGCCAGCCAGTTCACCCAGCACCATTTGTTAAATAGGGAATCTTTTCCCCACTGAATATTTTTAATTGTCTTGTCAAAGATTAAATAACGGTAAGTAGCTGGATTCATCTCTTGGTTCTCTTCCAGACATCTACTTCTTCGTTTTTGTGCCAATACCATGTTGTTTTTTTCACTATCGATTTGGAGTATAGTCTGAGGTCTGGTAGTGTTATTCCTCCTGCTTTGTTTTTATTTATGAGTAATGTCTTGGCTATTCAAGGTTTTTTCTGATTCCATACAAAATGAAGTATTGTTTTTTCAAGATCTTTAAAGTATGACAGTGGAGCTTTAATAGGGATTGCATTGAAATTATATGTTGCTTTGGGTAGTATGGAAATTTTAACAATGTTGATTCCTCCCAGCTATGAGCATGGTATGTTTTTCCATTTGTTAATATTTTCAGCTATTTCTTTTCTTAGAGTTTCATAGTTCTCTTTATAGAGATCTTTGATGTCCTTTGTTAGATAAATTCCCAAATATTTCATCTTCTTTGGCACTACTGTGAATGGGATAGAGTCCTTAACTGTTTTTTCAACTTGACTATTGTTGGTATATATAAAGGCTACCGATTTATGAATGTTGATTTTGTAACCTGAGATGCTGCTGTATTCCTTGATCACTTCTAAGAGTTTTGTAGTAGAGTCCCTAGTGTTTTCCAGATATACTATCATATCATCTGCGAAGAGTGAAAGTTTGATCTCTTCTGTTCCTATATGTATACCCTTGATCACCTTTTCTTCCCTAATTGTGGTGGCTAAAACTTCCATTACAATGTTAAAAAGCAATGGAGACAATGGGCAGCCTTGTCTGGTTCCTGATCTGAGTGGAAATGATTCCAAATTAACTCCATTCAATATGATATTGGCTGTGGGTTTGCTGTAGGTGTTCTCTATCCATTTAAGAAATGTCCCTTCTACACTGATTTTCTTAAGTGTTCTGATCATGAAGGGATGCTGAATATTATCAAAAGCTTTTTCTGCATTGATTGAGAGAATCATATGGTCTTTGTTTTTTAATTTGTTTATGTGCTGGATTACATTTATAGATTTACATATATTTAACCAGCCTCGAGACCCTGGGATAAAAACGACTTGGTCATGATGTATAATTTGTTTGATGTATTGCTGGATTCTGTTTGTTAGGATCTTGTTGAATATTTTTGCATCTATATTCATTAGTGATATCAGTCTATAATTTTCTTTTCTTGTTGGGTCTTTTCCCGGTTTGGGGATCAGGGTGATGTTTGCTTCATAGAATGTGTTAGGTAGTCTTCCTTCTTTTTCTACCTTTTGGAGCAGGTTGAGTAATATAGGTACTAATTCCTCTTTAAAAGTTTGGTAGAATTCTGACGTGAGACCATCTGGTCCCGGGCTTTTCTTTTCAGGAAGGTTTTGTATGGTTAATGCTATTTCTGAACTTGATAAGGGCCTGTTCAACATTTCCACTTGATTCTGGCTAAGTCTTGAAGGTGATGTGCATCAAAGTATCGGTTAATTTCCTTCAGATTTTCATATTTCTGAGAATAAAGTTTCTTGTAATACTCATTAAGTATTTTTTGGATTTCTGAGGAGTCTGTTGTTATTTCATCTTTGTTGTTGTCTGATTGATGAGAGTAGAGATTTTATTCTTTTTTTCCTGATTAGGTTGGCCAAAGGTTTATCTATTTTATTGACCCTTTCGAAAAACCAGCTTTTTGATTTATTGATCTGTTGTATAATTCTTTTGTTTTCAATTTCATTTAATTCTGCTCTAATTTTGGTTATTTCTTTTCTTCTACTGGGTTTGGGGTTGGAATGTTCTTCCTTTTCCAGTTGCTTGAGATATCCCATTAAATTGTTAACTTCCTCTCTTTCCGTTCTCCTAAGGAAGGCTTGCAGTGCTATAAATTTCCCTCTTAGAACTACCTTTGTGGTGTCCCAGAGGTTCTGATAGTTTGTGTCTTCATTGTCGTTTTGTTCCAAAAAATTGGCGATTTCTTTCTTAATCTCATCTCTGACCCAGCTATCATTCAGCATAAGGTTACTTAACTTCCATGTTTTTGTATGAGTGTGCAGATTCCTGTTGTTATTCAGCTCAAGTTTTATTCCATGATGGTCCGAGAAGATGCATGGAATAATTTCTATTCCTTTAAATTTATTGAGGTTAGACTTGTGACCTAATGTGATCGATTTTGGAGTAAGTTCCATGGGCTGATGAGAAGTATGTGTATTCAGTTTTGTTGGGATGAAATGTTCTGTAGATGTCTGCTAAATCCAAATGTTGGATGCTTAGTTTTAAATCTAAGATTTCTTTGCACAGCTTCTTGTTGGAGGATCGATCCAACACTGCCAAAGGAGTGTTGAAATCTCCAACTATTATGGAGCTGGGGGAAATCAAGTTGCTCATGTCTGTTAGAATTTCTCTCATAAATTGAGGTGCATTCTGGTTGGGTGCACAGATATTAATAATTGAGATCTCACCATATTGAGTATTACCCTTAACAAATATGAAGTGTCCTTTCTTGTCCTTCCTTACTTTTGTTGGTTTAAAGGCTATTGTATCTGCAAATAAAATTGCAACACCTGTTTTTTTCTGATTACCATTTGCCTGAAATATGGATGACCATCCTTTTACCCTGAGTCTGTATTTGTCTTTTAAGTTAAGATGTGACTCTTGTATCCAACAAATATCTGGTCTGAGTTTTTGTATCCAGTTAGCTAACCTATGCCTCCTTAGAGGACAGTTTAAGCCATTCACATTAATGGAGAATATTGATAAACCTGGTGAAGTTTCGGGTATCGAGTTTTTCAAAAGTCCAGAGGACATTTTTAATCCTTTCGCCAGTGTGGAAATTGGAGTTTGATCCGAAGTTTCTGATTGAGTTTAATTTTGTGGTATAGGATTGGGTTGTCATTATAGAGGATAGGTCTGAGAATATCCTGAAGAGCTGGTTTGGTTATGGGAAACTTCTTCAACATATGAATGTCATTAAAGTATTTAATTTCTCCATCGTAAATGAAACTCAGTTTAGCTGGATACAAGATCCAGGGTTGAAAGTTATTTTGCTTTAGGACATTAAAAGTCTGTGACCACCCTCTTCTGGCTTGAAAAGTTTCAGCAGAGAGATCTGCAGTCATTTTAATATTCTTCCCTTTGAAGGTAATGGTTTTCTTTCTTCTGGCAGCTTTGAGGATTTTCTCCTTCATATTAACTTTAGTGAAGTTAATTATAATATGCCTGGGGAATGTCTTATTGGGGTTGAGTCGTGCTGGGGTTCTGAAGCTGTCCGCTATCTGAATTTCAGAATCTCTAGGCATGTCTGAAAAATTCTCTTTCATAATTTCATGCAGAAGGGCCTCCGTGCCCAGCGAGGCCACTTCATCTGTTTCTGGAATGCCAACGATTCAGATATTTGCCTTCTTCAAATTATCCCAGAGCTCTCGAAGAGAATGATCCTTTTTTTCTCTCCATTTCTCTTCCTCTTTGAGAGTTTTGCAGCATTCAAAGGCTTTATCTTCAATGTCAGAAATCCTTTCTTCTGCTTGCTCCATTCTGTTGCTGAGGGATTCTACTGTATTTTTCATTTCCTGAGGGCTGCAAATTCTTGCTTCAGTGTGTCTAAGTCTTCGGTGGTTTTGTCTTTAAATTCGTTAAATTCTTGAGACAACTTTTGAATTTCTCCTCGAATTCCTAATTCCACTTTGTTAATCTTGTCTGCAATCCAAATTCTGACATCTCAGCCAGTTGTTTATGAATAGGATCTTCAATTACATCTGCCATATCTTTCCTTGGGTGGGTTGATCTATTCTGGTTATTCATGTTACCAGAGTTTTTCTGCTGATTCCGCCCCATGGTTGTTTTACTCCCTTTGATTTTTTTTTCCCTGGGGCTTTGTCAAGGGCCTGTACAGTGTTGTGGCCTGAGAAACTGGGGCCCTGTCTGGTGTGGTGGGGCTAAATGTTTCTGCCTTGTTTTCAGCTGGTTTCTGTTCCACCGTAGTGAAACAGATACTCTGGATTGAAGTCTCAGCTGTGGAGAAATATCAGCAATTAAGTCACCCCACTCCCCACTGGCAAACAATTGGAAAAGAAAAATCAAACCTTCCTACCACCGTGCACCCAGGGTACCACCTGATTTGTCCTCAGGCAACTGGTTCAGTTCAAAAGCTCCAAATCAATTGCCTCAGTCTGCACCTGTCTTGGGTGAGAGAGTTTAAGAGGTCTCTGGGAACTGGATCCCAGTGGTCTTGTGACTACTCTGGTGTGGCTTGCTCCAGTGCTGCGTGGAGTCAGGAGGAGCCACACAGCCAATAGATCAGTCTGGGAATGTTGATGCCTCCTTCCCCACCTTGCACCACTGTCACATCCAGTCACTGATAGCCCTGCAGTTGGCTGACCCAGTTGCCTGTAGTGAATCGGTACTCCAGGAGTTTGCACCTGCCTGAATCACAAGGAAGTCTGCTAGGCCGCTGCGCTCTGCCTCTCTCTAGCAGGAGGATGTGAGGCCTGACAACCTTGGGTGCTTGATGAAGGTTGGGGAGTTTTCACTCAGGTCCAGTCTCACCCCTGATTAATGTTACTGACAGAACAGAACAGAACAACTCTGCGGTTCCCCTGCGGAAGAGAAGCTGAATTGAGTTCCAAATCAGCTTGTCTTTGCTCTTGTATTGTCTATAGGCTGACGTTCCCCTGAGGGCCAGGTGTGTCTTAGGTTTAGTAAAGCGGACCTCTGGGTCAGCCCTGCCCTGGGAGTTTCCCCAGTTTGCATGTTGGAGTTGCCTCAGGCAAATCCTATACTCAGAGTCTCTGGTTGCCCAGGGAGCCAGGGGGTGGGCTTCAGAGTATTCGGTAGTGAGCCGTATTGCTAGCAAAAGAGGGCTGCTGTTCTATGGCTCGGGTAACCGCTGCTCCGGTGTAGCTCCCTTCCAGCCAACCTTCCTCTCTCCGCTCCCATACCCCAGAGTCTCCACTGACCGGCTGCAGCCAAGCACTGTCTACACCCCTTGAGCAATCACCCAAGAGTCTGAACCCCTGGGGGACAGGCCTCTGGACCTTGGAGCGAGAGCAGAGGGGAGCGTGGGGAGCGCTGGGAGCCTGGGGTTTCGAGCAGAGAACACACACAGCTTTACACAGTTTTATGCCTGGCCATATTGTCACCAAAAGACAGCTGTCGCACTGTGCCTCAGGGAACTGCCACTCTGGAGCAGTCCCCTCTCCGCTGTCCGGGACTGGCCTCCAGACCTCAGTGTGAGTGAAGGGGAGCGTTGGGAGCTCAGAATTCCAGGTAGAGACTATATACAGTTTATACAGTTTTATGCCTGGCAGGAGGATGCCGTGGCACCGGGGAGGTAGGTCCAGTTTTTAGAGGGTGTCTCCCATGGAGTGTAGTGGGAGGACCTTTGAACTCTGCTAGGTTATTTGTGGGGCACTCTGAGCCATTCTCATGGGGGAGGGCACTCCCGTCTGCTTGGTGATGGATTTTGTACCTTTTGTTTGTATCCTTGTGGTTGCAGCTCACCTCAGCGAGGTTGACATGTGTTCTTCAACCTTCTCTCTTAGTGAAGCTCAAATCCACCAGGTTACTTGCTGAATTTTTGTCCTTTAACTCTCCTATTGGACGGGAGCCTCTGTGGAAAGCTGGCTTCAGTCAGCCATCTTGTCTCCTCCCCCAGCATTAGGGATTTTAAAATCAGGTACAGAGTCTAGAAAATACACTTATTACAGGGATAATTTTCAAGTTGCTGAGGAGTGATTTTTTTCACTTCTACATTTTAATTCAATTATCAGTGAAATCACCAATTACTTCTGAGAAAGGATAAGATATTTTCAACTTAGAATAACAAATGGCCATACATGTCTCATTCCTTCTTCAGAAAGTCCATACAAATGTACCTTAGCAATAATAACATCAACACCGGCAACTGTCACCACCACCGGCACTGTCACCACCAACAACTAAGAGGCAGGGACAGAGAACAAAAGCCAGGAAATTGTTGAACCACCCTGTATCAGCATCAGAAGTGTCTGAATGTCATTCCCAAAAAGCTACTAAGTTTGGGGTACAAGGTAGCTATAGAACAGAAATGTCCAGGAAGAAAAGAAGTTATAAAGCAGGGACAGGCTTTTAAAAAATAGTGAGACTATATGGTTACCAAGATATACAAATAACAATCACTAATGGATGATAAACAATAACACTATGGAGATGTTTGTCATGATATTAATTAATACATTCACATTCTAGATAATGTTAATATCCAATTATTAACTCAATTTTTGATAAAACTATTGTTACAATTTGCTATTGTAGACTACTTTACTTCTCATTGAATGATATTATTGTATATTTGATATATAGAAAGCTATACATCTTTAAAGCATACAGTTGATGATTTTAGATGCAAGCAGACAATCATAAAGCAACTACTACAATCAATATAATAAAAATAACCATCACCTTCAAAAGGTTTCTTATGTCTCCTTTTTATGATAAGAACACTTATGAAATACAGTATTTTTAATTATAGACACTATGCTTCAAAACACATCTCTAGAATTTTTCCATTTTGAGTAACTGAAACTTTCTGCCCCTTGACCAACATCTCCCTGTTTTCCCCTTTTTCTAGCCCCCAAGAACCATTGTTTTACTCTCTCCTTCTATTCATTTGACTATTTTATATACTTCCTATAAGAATAATTAAACAGTATTTCTCATTCTGTGCTTGACTCATTTTACTAAGCATAATGTCCTTAGTAAAGGTACATCATGTTATCACAAATTGCATGAGTTCTTTTATTTATTCATTTTTATTTCAGATTAATATTAGGGTACAAATCATTAGGTTACATTGTATGCAGTTCTTTTATTTTTTTATGGGTAAGTACAAGGCCACTGTATGTAAATAGCATTTTTTACTTATCAGTTAATCTGTCAATGGACACTGAGGTTGCAGCTATGCCTTTGCTATTGGGAATAATGCTGCAATGAACATGGTAGAGTAGTCATCTCTTCAAAATACTGGTTTCATGTCTTTTAGATACATACCTAGAAGTGGGATCACTTGGTCACATAATAGTTCTATTTTTACTTTTTTAAGGAATCTCTGTGCTTTTTTCCTTAATATCTGCACCTTTTTGCATTTCTACCAACAGTGACTAAAGATTCCAATTTATTAATATCCTGAAAACACTTATCAAAATGATTTCTTCTTTCTTTTCTTTTTTCTTTCCTTTCTTCTCTTTCTTTCCTATGGTTTGCAAATTTTTCTCCCATTTGTAGGATGCCTTTTTCATTCTTCTTACTAGCTCTTTTTTTCTAGAGAAAGGTTTTTTTTTTAACTTGTTTGTTTCTATGTTTGTTTACATGGCTTGGTTGGTGAGACTCAAAACTAGAGCTAGAGTGCTGTCAAGTAACAAATATGTTTTGTCTAGGGACATTTTCCAGGATTCAGTAGGAATAAATCAGCCCAAGTCACTTTTAAACCCAGAAATATCAACACAGATGTCCATGTTTGAAAACATAAGGCTGAAGGAAAAGTGGATCTTCATAGGCTAGAATTATTTATCAGGACTAATTATTTTTCTATCCCATTTCCCAACAAGATGGAGCGGGCTTCCTTCTCCCTAAAACCAAGCAATACGGTGCTTGTTTAAGGGTATAAATCTTTAAGTCTAAAGCTAAGAAAATACTATTAAGCATGATATGAAGGTACAAATTGTAGAAAGAGGTTCAGAGGATATAAGTAGTTGCCTGATGTTATGAATTGAGAACTAAGGAGTAGGAATGGTGGGAAGCAGGTAAGTGCTCTAACTTCTAATTTGTATTTTTTAATACTATTTATCTGTATGTACATATTATTATTTAGACAAAATATGCATTATATATTAAATGAGTTGCATTCATGATATTATTAAAGAAATAACAAACTACTTATTAATGAAGCAGTAACTTAGAGGGTAGCACATTTCTGAGAACAATTTTTTAGATTATGATGACATAGGTGAACTTTATAAACCACAGTTTCTGTTCCTACGCTTTGTAGTTGCAGAAAATAGACCTTAAAATATCAATAAAAATTCTGACTGTGGAGGCCTGATTTTCACTCTGTTCATAATACAGAGACTAGTGACTACAGAAAATGATAATATAGCATCTATTTCAAAATAACTGTAAGAGAAAATTTTCAATGGTTAACCACAAAGGAGTGATTGATAGATAATTAAACAAATTTGATCATTATGTGATGTATACATTCATTGAACCATCACACTAAACTTGACAATTATTATTTATCAAAAATAAATAAAAAATTAATAAATAACTCAAAGATCCTGTTTCTTGTTGAAAATATGACAATACTATCAATCACTATTATCTGTCTTCACAAGTATAAACACACAGCAGCAGAGAGTAATCAACAGTCATATTTTAGGAAGACACCACAGGGAATACTCTGTGGGAACAGCTACAAGAAAAAAACCCCACAGAATTCAACTGTCAGTGTTAGTCACCAAGAAAGGAAAAGATGAACAAAATTCTCTTAAATTGCTATCTCGTCTTCTATCAAGCCAATTCAATGGATGAATCTTTTCCGCTATACTAAAATGTAGTTTCTGATTGTACTTTGACTTTTTTTTTATCATTGTAAACAATACCAATTTAAATTATATGATAGTGGCAAGGGAAGTAACTGATGTGTCGAAATGATGAAACACCAATCCTTGCCAAAAATGATAAAAGAGCACAAACTCAGTATCAGCTGAGAAAAGTACAAAAGTTCTTGGATTATAGTCTTTTTGTAGCAGAAAAAAATAGCACTGATGAAGTACAGGTTTTACTAAATACTTAAACTTTCTTCATAATAATTTAAAAAATATTTTACACAACCCAAAAATATAAAACTTGGAATTCTCATCATCACTTTAAAATAATATTTTTCTTATTTTATTTAAATTATAAGTTTTATTTTATTTAATTTTTTTACAAGTATATGTTATATTTCCACAGTTTTACATGAAGTTATTTGCTATTTACATTCAGTTCTGCATATTGCTTTAATCCAGTGGTTCTCAACCTTCCTAATGCCGGGACCCTTTAATACAGTTCCTCATGTTGTGGTGACCTCCACACATGAGGAGCGGTGTCCCGATTCTTCAGACCATCAGAAATATGTGTTTTCCCATGGTCTTAGGTGACCCCTGTGAAAGGGGAAAGGGTAGTTCAACCCCCAAAGAGGTCACGACTCACAGGTTGAGAACCACTGCTTTCATCACTTAAAAATAAATTGTGATGATTTTTCCATTTCAACATTTGGAGAGTTTACTTGTTCTGTTTACATCTGTGTATTATTCCACTGTGCATGTGCACTACCATTTATTTCATTATGGGCATATGGAGAATTTTAATATCTTTTCTTTTTCATTTTTTACTGTTGCAGATTCTTTGAAGGTACAAAAAACCAGGTTACACTGCTTGCCCTTGTTAGGTAAAATCCCTCTTATAATTGTGTCCCAGCCCCAAGAGGTGTGTCACACACGCCTTTCTTCTCTCCACTCCCTCATTCCTCCACCCCCCTGCTGTGTACTAGCCTCAATTGTCCTCATGTCAGAATTGAGTTCATAGGATTCTTGCTTCTCCATTCTTTTGATGCTTTACTAAGAAGAATGTATTTCAACTCCATCCAGGTTAATACAAAAGATGTAAGGTCTCCATCTTTTTAATGGCTGAATGATATTCCATGATATACATATACCAGGGCTTATTAATCCATTCCTGGATTGGTGAGCATTTAGGTTGTTTCCACAATTTGGCAATTATAAATTGAGCAGCAATAAATAGTCTAGGGTAAAGGTCCTTATAACATGATTTTTATTTTTGAGAGTATGCCCAGTATTGGGATTGCAGGATCAAATGAGAGTCTACTTTGAGTTATTTGAAGATTCTCCATACTTCTTTCCAAAAAGGTTTATTAGTTTGTAGTCCCATCAGCAGTGTAAAACTATTTGCTTCTCTCCACAGCCATGCCAGCATCTGGGGCTTTGAGATTTTGTGATGTGGGCCATTGTCACTGGCATTAGGTGTTATCTCAGGTTAGTTCTGATTTGCTTTCTCTGATAATTAGGTATGATGGGCATTTATTCTTATGCTTGTTAGCCATCCATCTGTCTTCTTCAGAGAAGGTTCTATTCATCTACTTGCCCATTGATAGAAGGGATTATTGACTTTTTTTATATTGCTTAATTTGAGCTCTCTGTAGATCCTAGTTATCAAGTTTTTGTCTGATTCATAATATGCAAATATCCTTTCTCATTGTGTAGGTTGTCTATTTGCTTTGGTTGTTGTCTCCTTAGATATACAGAAGCTTTGCAGCTTAAGTCCCATTTCTTCATTTGCATTGTTGTTGCAATTGCCACTGGCCTCTTGTTCATAAAATCGTTTCCTAGGCTAATACCTTCAAGTGTTTTCCCCACACTTTCTTAGAGTATTTCTATTGTTTCATGCCTTAGGTATAGACTTTACATCCATCTTGAATCAATTTTAGTGAGTGGAGAAAGGTGTAGGTCCAGTTTCAGTCTTTTACATGAGACTATCCAGTTCTCTCAGCACCATTTGTTGTGAGACTATCCAGTTCTCTCAGCACCATTTGTTGAATAGGAATTCTTTCCCCCAGTGCATGTTCTAGTTTGGTTTATCGAAGATTAGGTGGCTATAATATGTTAAAATCATGTTACCAAAGATCAGGTGCTTGTAAGATATTAGTTTCATCTCATGGTTTTCTATTCAGTTCCAGATGCCTATGTCTCTATTTTTGTGCCAATACCATGCTGTTTTGATAACTATGGTCTTGTAGTACAGCTGAAAGTCTGGTAGGCTGATGCCCCTGGCTTTGTTTTTATTACTAAGAATTGCCTTGGCTATACAGAGTTTTTTCTTGTTCCATACACAATGAAGAATTATTTTTTTCATATCTTGAAATTATGATGTTGGTATTTTAATGAGGATTGCATTGAATCTGTAGATTGATTTGGAAAGTATAGACATTTTGACAATGTTGATTCTTCCCAGCCATGAGCATGGTATAGTCTTCTGTTCGTTAGTATCTTCTGCTATTTCTTTTCTTAGAGTTTGGTAATTTTCTTTATAGAGGTCCTTTACCTCTTTTGTTAGGTATATTCCTAGGTATTTCATTTTCTTTGAAGTTACTGTGAAGGGAATTGTGTCCTTGACTAGTTCCTTATCTTGGCTGTGATTGACATACATGAAGGATACTGATATGTGGACGTTCATTTTATATCTGAGACATTACTGTATTTTTGATCCCTTCCAGGAGTTTTGTGGTTGATTCTTTGGGGTTCTCTTAGTATAAGACGATATTATCAGAAAAGAGGGAGTGTTTGACAGCCTCTGTCCTCACTTTGATGCCCATTATTACTTTCTCTTGCCTGATTGTATTGGCTAGAAATTCCAGCACTATGTTGAATAGCAATAGTGATAGAAGACAACCTTGTCTAGTTCCAGTTCTGTGTGGAAAAGCTTTAAGTTTTATACCATTCAGTATAAAATTAGCTGTGGGTTTGTCATAGATGGCTTTGATCAGCTTAAGAAATGTGCCACCTATGCCTATACTCTTCAGTGTTCTAATTAGAAAAGGATGCTGGATTTTATAAAATGCTTTTTCTGCATCTATTGAGAGGATCATATGGTCTTTATTTATTTATTTATTTTTTTGCTTCTAGTGATATGGTGAATTACATGGACTATGGACTTGGATATGTTAAACTAGCCTTGCATATCTGCATGAAAACTGCTTGATTGTGATATATGACTTTTTTCGTGAGAAGCTATAATCTTATGGCTAGAATTTTATTGAAAATTTTTGCATCTATATTCATTAGTGAAATTGGTCTGATATTCTCCTTTTTAGTTGGGTCTTTTTCTCATTTTGTTATCAGAGTGATGTTTTCTTCATAGAACATATTGGGGAAGATTCCTTCCTTTTCAATTTTTTGGAACAGTTTCTATAGAATGAGTATAAGCTTTTCTTTGAAGGTTTGAAAGAATTCTGATGTGAAGCCATATGGACCGGGGCATTTTTTTGTTGGGAATATTTTTCTTTTATCTTAGAATTTTTATATTCTTACATAATGGCTTTTATGAATACCTTAAATCTCTAAAGGAACTGACAATTGGACTTTCTACAAAAATACTATAAATTATGTTCATGGAAAAACAAACAGTTCTATCATTGACTATTTGATAGTTATTCAAACATCAAACCATCATCTAACAAAGTACATACAGGTCAAGCTGTAGGACTTTGGTCTAGTGTGTAGCACTGATAGATGCCACATTCATAAGTTTTGTGATGACAGTAAATAAACAAAATATGGTTTCACTTGTTAACTGTCTTTATCAGATACTTTCAATATTTCAAGCTAATATGGAATCATAAAATTAGTTTGTTACAGTGCAATTAAAATTAATATTTTAAAAAGTAAAAGGAATAAAAAATTACTATTTACCTCAGGTGGTATTCGGTGAATTCATACAGCCTGAAAATACAACAAATACATTATTTATTTAAATGTATGCTATGTTGTTCCTTTGGATATTTGTCATTTAGAGTAATTTTTAGTTTATATAAACTATTTTCTCTATATATAAATCTTTAAAATATTTATTTTCAAGATTGGATAACATATCTTAGTATCTATTTATATTAAGCAAATGTTAGTGAAAATATAATAAAACATTTTAATATAGATAACATTAACATATGGAAAATAAATGATAAATTTTCTGCCTACACTTAATGTAGAAAAACAAAATCTTGTAAAGGTATTAAACACTTGCCAATTTCATATATATATATATATATAAGCTTCCAGTGTTACTTTATAGTGTCAAATTTATCTGGTTGAAAAAAACTAAAGTTTTGTGACCATATTTTTATTTATAAAAAAGATACATTTGTTATTTGAAAAGCAATATATGAGAAATATGTAACGAGAGTTTCCAGTTTGGGATAAGATAAAGTAAGAGCAACCTTTTTTTCCCTACAGAACACATAAAACATTGACAGAATATGTAGCACAGCTATTTGAGGGCTCTTAAATATAAGCAGCAACAAGCAACACTCATATTGAGGTAGAACACCAGAAATTAAAGTAGCTCTAAACCAGAATTGAGTTTGCCTTTTTTGAATCTTTTAGTATCTCCTGGCCTGAACTTAACTTGAGAACCTCAGATGAGCCTGCAGGGCAAAAACAAAACAAAAGCAAATCAGCAAAAATTCCAGGGAAAATGGTTTGGTTCTAGTTAAACAAAGAAGTAGGGCAGGCAATTATTAAAGCTCATAGAGAGAAAGGAAATATATATATATATTTTTCTCTTTTCTCCCATACTAGAGCTTCAAGACAATCCTGTGGTGGTAATGGTGGTGGTGGTAGCAACGGCTGCAGTGATGGCCGCCTGCAGGAGCCAATGATGTAAGGAATGGGAACCTCTCCCTTTAGTCCCTCTGGAGTTCTAGATTCAGAGGTTGGGGACAAAGTTTGGTTTTGTCTTCTATTTCCCTCTGTCAACTATACTTATAGCTACATAGTTCTGTATTTGTATATATATTACCTATGCTTTTTGGGCCAAGACATAGCTCAACTGTAAAAGTACTTGCTTTCTGCCTGTAGGATACCAAAAGCCCAAGGGAACAGAAGGATAGATTGTGAAGAGGCAGAGTTTAGGAAACCAAACCATAAAATAGTTTGTTGACTACAGGGCTCATCTGTGGCTTATACATGTGAGGATCTAATCCTAATTACAAAGGCATTAAGAACAGAACTAACAGATTTGTGCCCAAGTTCTTTATTATACTGTGCTGAATACATGACATGGAATTATATGGCACTGGAATAGGTTTGAAAAATGATTTGTTATGAAAACCATAGACCAAAAAATGCAGGTTAAGCTTCGTAGCCTCAATGTAACAAGATGAATTTCAAAATAAAATATAAAGTTTGACATTCTTCACAGGATTTAAATAAGACTCAATGTCTCATGATGTAAATTCAAATTGTCAAAGATATAATCCACAATTACTTAGTGTATGATGAACCATGATAATATGAACTTGGCAGTGGAAAACAATCAAATGATGACAGAGATGGTGGAATTATCTGACAAATATATTAAAGCTACTGTTACAAAAATGTTCAAACAAGTAGTTTAAAATACTTTGAAATGATGTGAAAAAATAAAGTGTAGGAAGTACATAAGATATAAAGAACAAAATGATAACTTTAAAACCGAAAATTCCACTGAAAAAACTCAATAGCAGATTAGAAATGATAGATGAAAGAGTCAGTGGATTTGAAAATAGATCAATAGCTTTTATTCAATGTGAACATAGGTGGGGGTGGTGGTGAATAAATATTGAAGAAAAGTAACAGAGCCTCAGAGACCTGTTAGAAAACAACATACAAGGTCAAAAATTTAGAGTTCCCTAAGGACAGGAAAAAGAGTGTAATGCTGCAAAAATACTGGAATAAATAATAGATTGACAGTCCCAAGCTTGGCAAAATACTACACCTGCAGTTTTATGAAACTGAATGAACACTAAGCAGAACAAAGTCAAGGAAACCTATGTTCAGATACATCACAATCAAATTGCTATAAATGTAAATAAAAAATTTGAAAGCAGCCATAGAAAAGCAATTTATTACCTAAAGGGGAACAGCATGACGTGAACAATAAGGTTCTCTGCAAATCTTGAGGGCTGGAAAAAAAGGGCAGCATACTTTTATTTTGTTGTGTTTGTTTTTTGAATAGGGAAATAAAAGAGCTATCAATCTAGAATGCTGTATTGAGTAAAATTATCCCTTAGAATGGTAAAGATACTCTCAGATAAAAGAAAACAAAAATAATTTGTAGCCTGGAAAATATTCTAAAATAATAATAATAATTAATATTATTATTTTGGTTTTTTTTGCTGTTTTTGGCCGGAGGCCGGGTTCGAACCCACCACCTCTGGTATATGGGGCCAGTGCCCTACTCCTTTGTGCCACAGGTACTGCCTTAAAATAATTATTAAAGAAAATTCTTCGGACAGAAGAAAAATCATACTGGAAGGAAACTTGGAAGATCAAAAATAAATTAGGAGAACATAAACTGCAAACATGGGTAAATTTAAAAGATGCTACTGCTCTTTAGTTCTTTAAAATATTTTTGAAAGTTGAAAACAAAAATAAAACAGTACCTCATAGAGTTTTCAACATGTATAGATGCAAAATAAAGGGAACTATAGCATAACAGGAGGATAATAATGGGTGGAATATGGTGGAAAGATTGCTACACAATTCAATGGAAGTGATAAAAATATTAATTTTATGTAAACTGTGCAAACTGATGAATGTATTTTACAATTTCTAAAGGAAAAGATCTTCATTAGGGGAATGGATAAACAAATTGGGACACGTCCATCAATGGAATAGTAGCCGTCAATGCTTGCAGTAGTTGGATACACGTTGATATGTGCAACAACTCGGATGGATCTCGAAAAGATTCTTCTGAATAAAAATCATTCTCAGAATTGTGATTCTGTATAAGTAACATTCTTGGAAAAAAAAATCTGGTGAGGAGAACAAACCAGTAATTGCCATAAATCATATGAGGATGTGACTACAAAGACATAGCATGGTGGAATTTTGAGGGGTGATGAATGTTCTCTAATTAATATTATGTTCGGGTTATATGAAATTATACGTGTTAAAATTCAAAGAATTATATGAAAAAAACAAAAGTGCATTTTATCCTACTATAATTTCAAATACAAACCAAAAATAATGTTTTTTAAAGTATAGTTGGGATAATAGATAATTTTTTATATTTTAAGTTCTTCTTTCATTAATTAGTTAACAAAACATATATTATATAAAATATATTTAGAAAAAATAAGAAGAAGTTAACTGATGACTCCGTACTGAACCTCAGAGTCAAAGCATTCTATAATAAACATATTCTTATCTGAGAATGTGAATGTTACTTTTTTTGCATTATTATTATTATTGCTTAATATTTTGATGCAGCAATCATCTGATTTCT
Organism: Nycticebus coucang; assembly: GCF_027406575.1. Taxonomy (NCBI): domain Eukaryota; kingdom Metazoa; phylum Chordata; class Mammalia; order Primates; family Lorisidae; genus Nycticebus; species Nycticebus coucang. The sequence continues at coordinate 82,209,167 of NC_069786.1, forward strand.
TTTCTGAATGTATTTATTGTGGTGCGTTCTTTATGAGGTTTCTGTTTCTAGTCCTTATCTTAAACATTGTTATTGTTATTAAATTTTAAGACTTTTTAATTCTGTGAAGGCAAATGTGGAAACCTAATAAACACATGTATATGTTAAAAACTAATATATATATATATATATATATATGGGGTGTGTGTGTGTTTGTGTTTCCAATCAGTCATGTCTTATGTAACTTCAACATAAAACTCAATCACATCCAAAGTCCTATTTCACTAAAAAATATTTTTAATTTTCCTTTAAATAGTTAAAATATTTAAATGTACAATTTCAAACCATTTTCATTATGGATCACATGTATTCTTCCTTGTCAGATTATCTCAATAATAACTAGAACTATGAAGAAGATGAAAACGTAATTTCTAATATCTCTAACTCTACACTAAAAAAATTCTATGCCCATTGACTGAATTCATTCAATTTCACGTACAAAATATTGCAGTTTATCTCTAAACAAATGGATCATATTAATGTATAATCTGATGTTATTACAGGAAACTTGAATTTTAATGAGCCCTGCTTGAGTTGAATGAGTCAAGACAGGCATAACACAATTGAGTCAATTAGCAAGAATTCTGTAATCAGTGTTAATTAAGAAAATGAGATGATGGTATATGGAGAATTTGGAGACATTTCCTAGATGAAACATGAATATAATGGGAAAAACCCTGGCATTTTAATGGTAGCACATTGCTCTACAGTGAAATGATAGATATTTTTGACACATGTAAATATTAATCTGTATATCCTTTATTATACATAACTGGAAATCCATTTAAAGCAGGTCTAAGAAAGAATGATAAATTGCTCTGCTTTCATCTTCCAGTAAATCATAACCATTAAAACTGATATTGCCAAATACGTAATAAAATAAATCTAGAACAGAGGTACATAATTACTGTGATTAGGTTTTGTTTTGTTTGTTTCATGTAATTTGCACATTATATGTAGGTTCTTTTCTGTCACTGTTACAGATAGCGTTTTTCTTGTGGAGAAACAATGCATTTAAGGGATTTATGTTTAGCAATAAAATGTGTACACATTTTCTATGTATTGGTTCCTTATAGCATCAACTGTTTTTCTTCTTATTATATAATACATACTTTCACTTTAGAAGTCACGGTGGAAAAACTGTATTGTGCCACATCTTAAATATTCTTTTAAATTACAGTTTAGTTATTCCATTATCCTATGCCATTTAATATTATTTTATTAAAGATTCTGTAACATTATATAATTTTATGACATAAAGATGAACACTGAATATGAATTTTCTTTGATAGTAAAGTCTTTTAAGCAAAAAAATCATTTTTTTATAAATAAAACTCATGCCAGACCTGAGTGTAACAATTCATATTAATTTATATAAAACAAAGATGTAAGAGATTAAAATGTCAGTATCATGATACCTTAAATGACTTAACAATTAAATATATAAAGCAAAAATATACAGACCAGAATAATAAATTTACTTTAAAGAGAGAATGAACTTCTATTACATATATTTTGTATCTGCCAAATGTCAAACCTTTTCTTGAGTAATTGTTCCTGATCTGATTTCATTTTTACATGTAATTTAGAGATCATCAATCAAAGGTACTAAAAATCTATTAAGATATTCTTCTGCTTATTATTTGAAATCATATTTACTTTCTCATATATTATAAATATTATGAATGAAATGTTTAACATATTATGAACATCTGCTACATTAATTTGCAAAGATATACTGCTATTATCTTTGTCATATAAAACTGAAATGTTTTATTTTCTCAGATCTTTTAATACGGTGATAATTTTTTCTGTTCATTTATTTATTCATTAAGTGAAAATTGTAGTACATGCAATATTAAAATAATTATTTTTACAAAAATTAATCTGATAATCTAAGTGTTTCTTTAGCATACATTTTTCTAAGCTATTCTTAGAATTTTTTGCCAGATTATTAATTTTATATGAATTTTGGTAGAATTATAATTTGTTTACACTGAAAGCTTAAAATGGGACATTTGTCCAGCATACCTGTATCTAAACACCGTATGTATAGCATAAATATGTACAAATATTATGTATTTTTAATGATTAAGTATAAATAGAGATTTTCATTTTGTTTTTGGGTTCTTTTTTTTTTTCTTTTTACTTTTCCTATCCATGCCTATCTCATATGCACTACCTACTTCTCTCTCTTTGCCCTTAACCTGCAGCTTGTTTACCCTTCACTCTGTAAAGTAAGATTTTTATATATTAAATGAGACAAGTGAGATATGTCTGGGTAGTAACTGTAGTGGCTGCTGTTTCCCTCCTCCAGTGAAAACCCTGCCAGAATCTTTACCTTAATTGTTCCTGAGGGTGATGGTGACATATCTGAAGGAAAGCCTAACAAGATACTGAGAACCTTCTATGTCTGTGGCCCCTAGGGAATCCTCACGTTTCCACACTAGCTCACACTTGATTGGCAATTCGCTAGCATTGTCTAGCTGATCTTCCATCTGTCTTACATGACATTGAGTAGCATATGCTTCTGGTAAGCACATGTTTGGGTAGTGTTTCTCACTGCAAGTACCTGTCTTTAATTAGCTGTTTAAAATACGACCTCAGATCACTGATGGGCTGAAGAAACATCATTAATAGGCTGTTTGACATGTTTTCTAATATATGTGTAAGAGCAATGTTCTTTCTGAATCTCCACATTTTTGAGCTGAAGTAAAATATATATGATATGGGAGTTCTATTTCCTAATGTAATCATTTCCAACTGGACATCAATCTTACTTTAAAATGTTTTGAAGTAATAGAAAAGTTGTAAAAAATTGCTTAATAGCCTATACAAATATTTAGTTTAGATGCAAAGTTACCCCTTTCTAATCTTCATATGCAACAATTTAGCCCAATTTCAAATTTATTGCCCTTAGTATTTTGCATAACAAATTGTAATTCCTCATTTATAAGGAAAAAAACATAACATACTTTTGTAGTTAAAATGAATAATGTAACATTTAGGCTAAGGTTATTTATTTTTAATTTTACTAATATATTTCTAAATTTAAAATAAAATCCTAGGACTTAAAAAATACTATTTTCACGATTTTAAATGTGCCAAAAGAACTAAATTGATATGTAAATTCTAAGACAGATTTGTTTTATTCTGAGATACTAATTTATTATTTAATTATTGTACTTAATTTAACATTGAGAAGCAAAGGAATTTAGTATAAAGGTCATGATGTGTTTAATCAAATATTTAATAATTTTTACTAGTAAAACTAATGGCCACCATGCCAGTGTTTCTTCCTTTGAAAAAGTGTTTATGAAAGTAAAAAAATTAACATGTGAAAAATAATGGGCAGATTCTAAAGCCCAAGTGTTCAAATATTTCTATCTCTATCTCTGTATATACTTAGGCTAATATCTAGCATGAAGTAGCTGCCCAAACTTGAACAAGTTTTTAAGATATCCTTTACTTTAACTCACTTATCTATTAAATAAATGTAACGATAGTGATACAGGCTGTGCCCCAGCCAGATCACAGAGCTGAAGGGAGAGCCTGTCTTCTCTGCCCTGTTAGTGTTGGTGCGGCAAAGGTGACCAGAGGATCCAACGAGTTGGAGGGTTGGTGGCTGGGGCGCAGGAGGCTACAGTAGCCAGATGGGTAGATAACTGCTGGGGAGACACCAGCACCTTAGTGTCTCCCCCACCTTGCACTTGTGGCTGCACAGGAAATCCCCCATTTCCCAGGCCTGGTCAATATCATGTAAGTTTCCTAGGTCTGGGAAGGAAAGGGATTGTATTCATTCCTTTGTTGGGGTATATATACCCCTAAATAAAAGACCTAGAAAGGAGATTTTTTTATGGTTTAAGTTTTCCCTCTGCCAGGAAAAACTTTTTTGTTTCTGTACTCTTTTCTGTAAAATAAAACCTGTCTTACCACTGATCTGTGGCACAAGGTTTCTGAATCCCTGAGACCAAGGACCTACTGAAGAATAAATTCCAGTATCAATAGTATCCACTTTACAGGTTTGTGAGAAAATTAAATACTTTAATTCATAACAACCAGTTAAACACCTTCATTAATACACCTACTGTATTATTTTATTAGTTACGTTTTCTCAACTCTTTAGAACATTTAATATTCTATATGATGTTATTCAGCATCAAGAGCAAAGATTATAAATCAGTGTGACATGTAAAACATGTGCTAGTCACTTTATAAATCTTATCTTCTGTTTTCACAACCCTAACAGGCCTAGGTTGGAAATAAGCAGTGATTGGATGCTGGATGCGAGCATAAATTAACATGAATCCAACACATTCTTTTAAACTACCTGGTGGTGAAGGGAGAAATGATTGATGCTGAATATCATTTTTATTTCTTTCCTTTTCCTTTTCTTTCTCAAGTAACTCTATCCCAGGCTTCTATTAGCCAGGACATCCTACCACAGATGTAGTTTCACCCTATTACGTTTTAATAGTTTATGACTATAATCTTCTTTTCCCCCTACAATTAAATAGGCAGTATTTACAAAAAAACAAAAACAAAAATTACTTATTTGTGTTAGGTATAGTAGCTCAGGCCTGTAATCCCAGGATTGTGGGAAGATGAAGTAGAAGAATTGCTGAAGGCCAGGAGTTTAAGACCAGCATGGGCAATATAGTGATGATGCAGGGCAAGGTGGCACCATGACTTGTCACCTTAGCCCTGGAGATGTTGATGCTCCTGCAGAGGGAGGAACCAGCTTGCTGAAAGGGCAGGACACCTTGCGGGGAGATACTGGCATCTTGCCATCTCCTCCACTGTGCAGTTCTGGCTGGTCAGTTTCATGGATGGCTCCTTGCTATCTCCCCTACCTGCAATTCTGACTGGTGGATCCTGTCAGTTTCCAAGGCCTGAGAGTTCATTGGACAGCTGGCTGTAACTGACAGGACTCACACCCTAGCAGAACAACCCCTGTCACAATAACCCCCTAAGCAGAGAGCCCAAGGCAGACCTCGAAGAAGGAGCAGGAGAGCTTGTTCCTCTCCTGGGTTCTCTCTGCCAGGAGGTTTTGTTTTTGTAGTTGTTGTAATTTTTGTTTCTGTAAATAAATCCTGACTTACCACTGATCCTGTGGTCCATTGATTCAAATCACTGAGACCAAGAACCTGAAATTCCAGTATCATATTTGGCGAGCCAGCCAGAAGAAAAGACAAAATTCTGGTAACATATTTGGTGGCCCGTATGGGGATGGAAAGAAAATATCTGTGGTAAGCAATGGGACTGCTTACCTCTAACCTGTTTTTCTATGTAGCTATCCTACTGGAGATTAATAAATTCAATGCCCTCCAGCCTGTCAAGGTGCAAAGTGTAGATGCTGACCTCCAGGTCACGGGCAAGAGGCTGCTGGAGAGCAAACTTTCTAATTCTCCTTAGCTTCAGAAAGGAGGCAAAGGGACTGTTGGAAGAATGTTGAACCTATTCTCTGTTTATTCCTTTTCCCTGGTTGAGAGCTGAGTAAGGAGGTAGCACCTAGAGGCCCTGGGGTCCCCAGCAATGGTTCTGACCTCAGGACTGGGGAGGGCCTTCGAAAACTTGTGCTCTCCCAGCTTGTACTATCTTCTCTTCTCTTCTATGGTCCCAAATTTTTTCTATTCATTTCTGTAGACCTCTTCTCATTCTCTCTCTCTCCTTGATAGTATATATGCTTTGTTTGAATGTAGGTAAGAATAGTTTATATATTTAATGTTGTAAGGGTATTCTGATATTTTTTGAAGTGTGTATTAAATGTTTTAAGGGGGCTTTGAATGTTGTATGTGGGTTGAGAGTTTTTACTGTTCGTTAGTGTTTTTATGTCCCTAAAAACACAAGAGCTGACCTTGTTAAAGAGAAGTCAGCCCCAAACAAGGGGCGACATGACTCCCCTCCACAGTGTGTCTGGGCAACCAGAGGCCTATGAAGGGAAGCACAGGATGACTCCCCAAGGTGGGACTGGCCCTGAACCTTGGCTCAGTCCTTTGAAAATAAAGAAGATCAATGAGGATGAGGCTGGGTATTTGATTTCTGGTGTGGAGAAATTTAAGATAATTCTAGGTTTTTCTAGGACCTCGGCTAAGTCCAACTAATTGTAATACAAAAAGTTTCACAGGGTCTCTCAATTCAACCCTAATTTATTGTTGCTTTGCTAACCTTTGGGAAAGAAAGGAAGTGAGACAAGCATAGCGTTTAACACCAAGCCTGCTCATGCTGGAAAGCCTACTTTCCTTTTGTTACCGGGAGTTTAGAAAAAGTTTGTGCAGATTCTATAGAGTTAAATGTGCAAACATTGAACAGCCATTTTCTCCAGGATGGGGCTCATCCCCACTTTGACTGATATTCTGAGGCTAGTGGGCTGATGGGGCAAAAGGGGCAGGATATATGTATCGGGTGGGACCAGGGTCCCTGATACCTGATTTCTCCGAACTGTGCTGCCAGCATGTTATAAGCATAGGAGCACCAGTGGGCATTAAGCGCTACACTGGTAAGAGTGGGTAATTCCAGACAAGTACAGGGGCTGAGGAAGCCACACTCCTCAGGGATTCTTCCCCAAACATTGGAAGGATGCTTCCTTTTGTTGGGTTGGAAGGCTTCTTGGGTTGGTCAGAGGATGCTCTGATGACTCAGGAATACAGGGTGGGATTGATTAAAACGCTGGACTTTTGTTCTTTCTCATAGATGGGTAACATATTCTCTCGTCAAGAGAACACCCCACTGGGCTGTATTCTGGAGCAGTGGGACATGTTTGATCCCCAGATGCTGAAACAAGAATGTATGGTTTTCTTCTGCACCCAGGCCTGGCCTCAGTATCAACTCTCCACTGGTGAACAATGGCCCCCAGAGGATACTCTTAATTATGACACCATTTTTCAGCTAGATGCTTTCTGTAAACAGGGAGAAAAGTGGTCTGAGGTGCCCTATGTGCAAGTGTTCTTTTCCCTCAGGGACAACCCCAACTGTGTAAGACCTGTCAAATAGTTTCTGTTCTCTTAGCTCTAGTAACTTCCCCAAATGATCAGGGATTCTCAAGGGAGATACCATCACTCCCTAGTTCAAACCCTCAATCTACTTCTCCCTTACCTTCCTGCACATGTTCAGAAAACCCCAGGAGGGAGACTATCTCAAGAGTTTTTTCTGGTCCTACTGCAACCCCCAAAAGGCAACCATATCCTTCTTTGTGTCCCTTGGTTGAGACTGTGGGTGGTGAAAGGGAAAGTGCATGAGTATACACTCCATTTTCTCTCACAGATTAAAGCAAATTAATGTTGATTTAGGAAAATTTTCTGATGACCCTGATAAGTACATAGATATTCTCCAAGGGTTGGGACAACCTCTCTTAGAGAGATATAATGTTACTATTAGATCAAACTTTAACATTTAATGAAAAAAAATGAAGCTCTGGATGAAGCTAGGAAATGGGGTGATTTGTGGTTCATGTCCAATACTGATGGCAGTATATCTCCTGGAGAAAGGGACAGATACCTCACCGAAAGACAGGCAGTTCCCCTTCAGGATTTTGAATAGGACCCTGAGAAGGAAGGTGACTGGTGGCGTAAACATTTTCTGACATGTATCCTAGAAGGTTTGCGTAGGTCCAAGAAAAAGCCTGTGAATTATGCCAAGTTGTCTACTATTTGCCAGGAGCAAAATGAGAGTCCCTCATTGAGAGGGACTTGAGAGGCTTAGGGAGGCAATGAGAAAACACGCCCAATTAACACCCAACTCCATAGAAGGTCAAATTGTTTTTTTTTTATTTTTTTATTTTTTTATTGTTGGGGATTCATTGAGGGTACAATAAGCCAGTTACACTGATTGCAATTGTTAGGTAAAGTCCCTCTTGCAATCATGTCTTGCCCCCATAAAGTGTGAAGGTCAAATTGTTTTAAAAGACAAATGTATCACTCAAGCAGCTCCAGATATAAAGAAAACTCTGGAAATTGGCTCTAGGCCCAGATCATAACCTGGAGAATCTTCTTAAAACAGCCACTATGGTCTTTTATAACTGAGATCAGGAGAAAGAGGAAGGAAAAGAGAGAAGGTATCAAAAAAGAATGAGAGCTCTAGTAATAGCACTCCAACAAACGAGCACCTTTCAGGGGCAGAGGGAAGCTGGAGAAGCTAAGAACAAGTGCTTCCAATGTGGTCAGACTGGCAACTTTAGGAAGGACTGCCTGGGAACAGTGATCCTATCAACACCTGAACTGGACTAAGAGTGCCTGGGGCAAATTCTCATGGCTCTATCTTGTGTCATCACCCCTTAAGAGCCCTGAGTTTGCCTCACAGTGGAAGACCAGGGAACAGAATGTCTTTTGGATACTAGAGCAACCTTTTCCGTACTTCTCTCTAACCTTGATCTTTTATCTCCCAAATCTGTAACTATACCAGTTATCAGAATTTTCACTCAGCCTTTAAGATGCAATCAGGATAACTGACTGTTTCCTCATACCTTCCTAATTGTGTCTGCAAGTCCTACTCAACTTTTGGGGAGGAACATACTAACTAAAACAGGAACAACCATTTGTATCCATTAGTACCCCACTACATTTTTACATTCAACACTAAAGGAGCTTTTCTCTCCTGGGGATCTAGTCATGATCAAAACTCTTCCCTCTAATTCACCTTCCTAACCCCAACTTGGGAAAGTCCCTTTTCTGTTATCTTATCTTCCTCTACAGCTGTTAAAGTTATGGGAGTGAATTCCTGGATACATCATTCACAAGTAAAATCCTGGAACCCACCACCTTCTACGGAAGCAGATTATGATGAAAGCCAGCCACAGTCCACCTACACTTGTGAGCCAAAGGAAAGTTTGAAGTTATTATTTAGAAAACAACAAGAAAATGTTAATATGGTTTTCTTTTAGCGTTGCTGTATTAGTGCCTCTAACCAGACACTGTCCTACCTTTGCCTTTTAATATACTAATCAGATTCATATTTTCCAGACATCTCATCCAGCCACAATAAAGATGGTTCCAATCCAAGACCTGATTCTGATTCTATCGTGGACCCCTTAATAACTCTCCCTCCAGGGAAACCCTATCTGTCCCCTTCTATCATCCCCCGAGTCAGCAGGAAGCAGTTAGATTGAGTCTTCACCCTTTTCCCTAACAGCAGTTAGAGTTTCCACTCAGACAGGGAGAATTGATGCAGGACAAGGTGGCACCATGACCTTCCACCTTATCCCTGGAGGTGTTGATATTCCTACAGAGGGGGGAACCAGCTTGCTGGAAGGGCAGGACACCTGTGGGGGAGATGCTGGCGCCTTGCTGTCTCTTCCATGTGCACTTCCGGATGGTTAGTTTCATGAATGGGCCTTGCTGTCTCCCCCATGTGTACTTCTGTCTGGTGGATTTCATGTCAGTTTCCAAGGCCTGAGAGTTCATTGGACAGCTGGCTGTAACTGACAAGACCCACACCCTAGCAGAACAACCTCCTGCCACTATATAAACCCCTGAGCAGAGAGCCCAAAGACAGACCTCCAAGAAGGAGCAGAAGAGCTTGTTCCCCTTCTGGGTTCTCTCTGCCAGGAGGTTTTGTTTTTGTAGTTGTTGTAATTTTTGTTTCTGTAAATAAATCCTGACTTGCCACTGATCCTGTGGTCTGTCGATTCATTCTTCAAATCACAGAGACTAAGAACCTGAAACTCCAGTATAAGTGAGACCCTTATCTCGATCAAATTTTTGAAAAGAATTAACCAGGGCTGGTGATGCGCAGCGGTATTTCTAGCTACATGGAAGGCAGGGTGGAGGTCACTCAATCCTAGAGGTTGCAAGCTACAGTGAGCTAGTGATACTGGAATTTCATCTTCAGTAGGTTCTTGGTTTCAGTGATTTGAAGAATGAATCCACAGACCACAGATCAGTGTTAAGACAGGATTTATTTTAAAGTAAAAAATGCAAAGACACCAAAGCTCTTGACAGACAGATAGAACCCAAGTTGGGAGAAGAAAGATTTCTTTGTCTCTCTCAGTTCTTTGTCTAGGAATATATGCATTTGCTTGGGTCTCTTGTCGTTACATTAGGCCAGGACTTGGTAAGGAATGGATACAGTCCCTTCTGCTGGGGCAAGGTAAATGAAGGCATTAATGAATAGATAGATTCCCTTTCATTTCCAGGTCTAGGAAACTTAAATGAAATTGTCCAGGCCTAGAAAATGGGGGTTTCCCTGTTTAGCTGCAGGTGCAAGGGGACGGAGACACTAAGGCATTGGTGTCTCCCCAGCAGTTGTTGGCTCCCTCTGGCTGCTGGAGCCTCCTGTGGGGCACCCCCTGCCTACCCTCCAACACACTGGTTCCTCTGCTGGCTGCAGCACCAATACTACCAAGGTGGAGGCAGCAGGTCCTCCCGTTAGCTGGGGCACCACCTGTACTGTTGATGCAGGACAAGGTGGTGCCATGACCTGCCACCTTAGGCAGGTGTTGATGCTGTGGCCACAGGAGGAACCAGCTTGCTGGAAGGGCCAGACACTTCCATCAGGGAAGACACTGGGCATTGCTGTCTCTCCCCCACTTCTGGCTGGTCAATTTCACGGATGGGGCCTTGCTGTCTCCTCCCCCTGCATTTCTGACTGGTGAATTTCATGTAAGTTTCCAAGGCCTGAGAGTTCATTTCACAGCTGGCTGTAACTGATGAAGACCCAAGCTAAAGTCAACATATTGTTCTGGCAGAAAAATCCCCTGCCACTATATAAACCCCTGAGCTGAGAGCCCGAAGAGGGAGTTGGAGAGCTTGTTCCCCTCCTGGCTTCTCTTTGCCAGGAACTTTGGTTTCCGTAAGTTTTTGTATTTGTTTCTGTGAATAAATCCTGTCTTATCACTGATCTGTGGTCCTTTAATTCATTCTTTGCATCTCTGCGACCAAGAACCTGAAACACCAGTATCAGATTTGGCAAGCCAGCCAGAATAGAAGACGAAGCTCCAGTATCATTGTGTCACTAGGACAGCCTGGGTAAAAAAGAGAGCTGTCATCGCTGTATAATTAATTCCTTGAATAATCTATATTTCCTTATGAAATACGTAAGTAAGCAACTATAAGAATCAATAAAAATATGCAAATAATTGTTTTGGCCCATGTCACTTTGTTTACGTATATAATACCAGATCGTTCTTCTACATTGTCATTTTATATATGTATTTGTTAATTCAAAACATTAATTGAGCAGTCACAATAAGTAGAAATTGAGGTACACATTAATGATTATTGGGAGAAAGTGATAAAAGAGAAAAGGAATGGTGTAACATGGATTGTAATTTTTTAGAATTCGGCGAATGGAAATTTTTTTTCAGTTTTTTCTTCTTCTTTTCTTTCAGATTCATATGAGGATACAAATGTTTAGGTTACATTATTTTTTTTATTAAATCATAGCTGTGTACATTAATGCAATTGTGGGGTACAATGTGCTGGTTTTATATACAATTTGAAGTATTTTCATCAAACTGGTTAACATAGCTATCACCACACCTTTTTAGTTATTGTGTTAAGACATTCGTATTCTACATTTAGTAAATTTCACATGTACTTGTATTTGTTAGATAACGTTCAAGTTGTAGTTGTGCCCTTCACTGAGAGGGTGTTCCGTAAGGACTTGTGCTCATTAGATGAGAGGTTAACAAACCCCCACCTCCTCTCTTGTCTCTTTCTCCTCCCCCACCTTTCCTCTCACTCGAATTTGATTTTGTCTTTTTACTCTCATGTAGGGGTGTAGTTATTTATCTATTGTGTTCATATTAGTATTAGTATTGTATCCATTCTTGTGATCCTTTACTAAGAAGAATGTCCTTCAATTCCATCCACATGAATACAAAAGATGTAAAGTCTCCAACTTTTTATGGCTAAATAATATTCCATGGTATACATCTAGGAGAATTTATTAATCCATTTGTTAGTTGATAGGGACTGGCATTGATTTCATGTCTTTTTTACATTGGAAAAATATATTAAAAAATATCAAGCTCACAAGAACATAAATATTGATATTAAATCAAATTTTATTCAATATTTTAAAATATAACAAATTAATTATCAATACATTTGGAGATTCTATTTTTTCCATACCTAGACCCAAGATTTAGATAAAGTTTTCTATATTACTTTCAATATTGAAATGTCATTATATATTAATTACATATCCTCCTAAAGCTTGGTTGACCTTTATATTTTTGAGGACTGTCTTGATTGATATCCAACCTTTGTTGATCTGCTGGCATGGGTATCTAAACACTTGGTTTCCAAAGCTACTACCCTGGTTCTCTGAGATCATATAGACTCAGTACTAGCCTCTTCTTTCTCCAACTTGGGCCCAATTTCAGTATGATGAAATTTGTTTATTTATTTACTTACATATTTATTTTAACTATGAATTTAAACTTAAACACTACGTTTATTATACCTGTGTATTTGTATTGGTTTGAAAGTGGTAAGAAAGATTCTATTGATCATAATTCTCCATTATTGCTTGAAAATGGACATAATATTCAAATAGTTACTGTGACACTGTCAGGAGATACTGAATACAAATGCAGAATCTTTAAAAATGGTAGTGATGAAAATCAGAATTATCTACATATATTTTCCTTTCCAAATAAATCAATTTTATGAATATGAGATAGTACTATTATATTAGAAGGAGCATCTTTACAGGGGAAATCATAGGTATTCTTAGGGAAAAGTATTGACTCAAACTCTGGAAGTGAAAAGAATTTGTCTTTCTTCTATATGTATGTATTACACATCAAATTAGAATCTTAAATTAGTCTTTAACATTTACATAGTAGAAAATATTAATTTTCAATAAGGCATATTGAAAATCTTTAAAAGCAGTAGAGCCTCAAATATTGTGCTTAATGTTATACTCAATGACAAAAATTTTATAGGAAAAGATCCAACAAGAAAAGAAAATTATACACCAATATCACTAATGAATATAGATGCAAATATATTCAATAAAATTCTAACAAACAGAATCCAGCAATACATCAAACAAATTATACATCATGACCAAGTTGGTTTTATCCCAGGGTCTCAAGGCTGGTTCAATATACGTAAATCTATAAGTATAATTCAGTACATAAACAAATTAAAAAACAAAGACCATATGATTCTCTCAATTGATGCAGAAAAAGCTTTTGATAATATCCAGCATCCCTTCATGATCAGAACACTTAAGAAAATTGGTATAGAAGGACATCTCTTAAACTGATAGAGGCCATCTACAGTAAACCCACAGCCAATATCATATTGAATGGAGTTTAATTAAAATCATTTCTACTCAGATCAGGAACCAGAAAAGGCTGCCCATTGTCTCCACTACTCTTTAAGATTGTAATGGAAGTTTTAGCCACCGCAATTAGGGAAGAAAAGGCGATCAAGGGTATCCATATAGGGTCAGAAGAGATCAAACTTTCACTCTTTGCAGATGATATGATTGTATATCTGGAAAACACCAGGGATTCTACTACAAAACTCTTAGAAGTGGTCAAGGAATACAGCAGCATCTCAGGTTACAAAATCAACATTCATAAATCGGTAGCCTTTATATATACCAAAAATAGCCAACTTGAAAAAACAGTTAAGGACTCTATCCCATTCACAGTAGTGCCAAAGAAGATGAAATATTTGGGAGTTTATCTAACAAAGGAGGTGAAAGATCTCTATAAAGAGAACTATGCAACTCTAAGAAAAGAAATAGCTGAAAATGTTAACAAACGGAAAAACATACCATGCTCATGGCTGGGAAGAATCAACATTGTTAAAATGTTCATATTACCCAAAGTGATATATAATTTTAACGCAATCCCTATTAAAGTTCCACTGTCATACTTTAAAGATCTTGAAAAAACAATACTCGTTTTATATGGAAACAGAAAAAACCTTGAATAGCCAAGACATTACTCAGAAATAAAAACAAAGCAGGAGGAATCACGCTACCAGACCTCAGACTATACTACAAATCTATAGTGATCAAAACAGCATGGTACTGGCACAAAAACAGAGAAGTAGATGTCTGGAACAGAATAGAGAACCAAGAGATGAATCCAGCTACTTACCGTTATTTAATCTTTGACAAGACAATTAAAAACTTTCAATGGGGAAAAGATTCCCTATTTAACAAATGGTGTTGGGTGAACTGGCTGGCAACCTGCAGAAGACTGAAACTGGACCCACACCTTTCACCATTAACTAAGATAGACTCTCACTGGATTAAAGATTTAAACTTAAGATACGAAACTATAAAAATATTAGAAGAGAGTGCAGGAAAAACCCTTAAAGAAATCGGTCTGGGTGAGTATTTTATGAGGAGGACCACCCTCCCCCAGGCAATTGAAGCAGCTTCAAAAATACACTACTGGGACTTGATCAAACTAAAAACTTCTGCACAGCCAAGAACATAGTAAGTAAAGCAAGCAAACAGCTCTCAGAATGGGAGATGATATTTGCAGGTTATGTCTCCGACAAAGGTTTAATAACCAGGATTTATAGAGAACTCAAACGTATAAGCAAGAAAAGAACAAGTGATCCCATTGCACGCTGGGCAAGGGACTTGAAGAGAAACTTCTCTGAAGAAGACAGGCACACGGCCTACAGACATATGAAAAAATGCTCATCATCTTTAATCATCAGAGAAATGCAAATCAAAACTACTTTGAGATATCATCTAACTCCTATAAGATTAGCCTGAATCACAAAATCCCAAGACCAGAGATGTTGGTGTGAATGTGGAGAAAATGAAACACTGTACACTGCTGGTGGGAATGCAAATTAACACATTCCTTTTGGAAAGATGTTTGGAAAACACTTAGAGATCTAAAAATAGATCTGCCATTCAATCCTATAATTCTTCTACTAGGCTTATACCCAGAAGACCAAAAATCACATCATATGGAAGATATTTGTACCAGAATGTTCATTGCAGCCCTATTTATAATTGCTAAGTCATGGAAAAAGCCCAAGTGCCCATGCATCCACGAATGGATTAATAAATTGTGGTATATGTACACCATGGAATATTATGCAGCCTTAGAAAAAGATGGAAACTTTACCTCTTTCATGTTTACATGGATAGAGCTAGAACATATTCTTCTTAGTAAAGTATCTCAAGAATGGAAGAAAAATATCCAATGTACTCAGCCCTACTATGTAACTAATTTATGGCTTTCAAGTGAAAGCTATAACCCAGTTACAACCTAAGAATAGGGGAAGGGGGGAAAGGGAGGGGAGGGAGGGGGGAGGTGAGCAGAGGGAGGGCGATTGGTGGGATTACAAGGGTATTTTTACAAGGGTATATGTGAAATTTAGTAAATGTAGAATGTAAATGTCTTAGTACAATAACTAAGAAAATGCCAGGAAGGCTATGTTAACCAGTGTGATGAAAATGTGTCAAACCGTCTATGAAACCAGGGTATGGTGCCCCATAATCACATTAATGTATACAGCTATGATTTAATAAAAAAAAAAGACATACATTTTAGTATTTTTATCAAAATATGTTCAAAAAATGGTAAAACACTCATGACATAGTTATATCTTTTAGAAAATGCTGACTATATAAAACAATTTTAATTTTATAACTCCAGAAACATTCTCTGCATAATATTATTGATTCACAAAGGTTACATAGCTATATTTTGTACTAGAAATAAGATAAATTTCTATCTGAGATTCCATATTTTTAAACATATTAAGTTCATATATTTTATGTGCACACTTTAATTATGAAACCAAATTATGCATTCATCATGAAATATCTGTTAACAAGAACAAGAATAAAGTGTACAATCCATTGTTCATGTCATTGAGTAATCTTTTATCTTCATAATATGAACATGTTTTTATTTGCAATGCATGAAAACAATTTTGTCTTGCCTTTTCCTTGTTACTATATAATTTTCATACTTATACTTTATACATCTTTTATATTCATTTTATTTCCTTAACAAAAATGCAAAAAAATAAAATTATTAGCTGAAAATTTATCACTATTTTTTGTCTAGGTATAGCTTCAATGGCTGAAATACTTTTCTAAAAATCCTTTATCAACTTACACTTTTACCAGCACTATAAAAGCGAAAAAGTTTTTGTTGTAGATTAACTATAATTTTACTTCGTAGTTCTTTAATTAATGGCAAGTTTTCATGAAGCATTTTGTAATACTTGATCCTTGGCTATAGATGTGCTCATCACCCAAATAGTATTCACAGTACTAATTAGGTTGTTTTATTGCCCTTCTGTCCTCCACTCTCCCCCCAGTTGCTTTCCACTGAGTTTTACTTCCCTTTATGCCCTTGTGTGCTCATCGGTTGTTTTCAGATTAATAGTAAGAACACATGACACACCTTTTGGGAGAGGGACACAATTATAAAAGGGAATTTAAGTAACAAATGCACACCTAATTCTTTGTAGCCTCGATGAATATCAAACAATAAAAAAAAAGGAAGACATGTGGTTTGGTTTATGTAACCTAAAACATGTGTATCCCCTTAATATTTTGAAATAAACAATGCAAAAAAAAAAAAAGTATGTCGGAACAATCTTTTTCTTCCTCCCTCTGTCTCTTTTCTGTACCCTACTATCTTCCTTAGAAACACAATGTGCTCCCAACTCATGTGATTATATGAGAAAGTCATTTTCTCTTGGTTACTTCGTATTCTTCAAATATGAATTTCACCTATGATCTGGGTACTTGCCATGTAATAAATAGTATGGTTATAAGATTTACATGTCAGTCAAAATGTACTAATTAAATATCAAATCCTCAATATTTTAAAAGCAGTTTTCATATATGTCAAGTGAGAATTTGCTTGAATAGCTGTTACTCACAATTTTCTCCTATGGCACTGTGAAGATACCAAAATACAATATCATTCATATATAATAGAAATATAAATACACACACAATTTTAATGAAAGTTAACTTTGTAGCTAATTGCTTTCTCTTCCTCGCAGCCTTTTGATTAGTATTAAATATCATGACATCACAATTTTATTTTATACTCTCATGTTATCATAAATTTTAAAATAATAAACAGAGAAATGTAATTTTGATAAAGAAAAAAAGAAGATACAAACAAAAACAAGGCCCATGTATCAATACAAATTGTGCTTCTTCATTGTGTACACTGTATGGCAATTTTATTTTTTGTACAAAATTGCTGCTAGGTGTTTACTAATTATTAGCATGAAAAGTGGTTATAATTTTTCAGGTTTATAATTAGTTAAGGTTAGTGAATCAGAGCAAGGACTGGGCCATCAGCTGTCTTAGATTATGAATGCCAGATATTACTTGCTCTCTTCCAGTCAAGGCAATTCATTAGTAATGCTGTTTGAGAGCAGCTGTACCCTTTGAGATGTGATTTATTCAGATTCCCTCAATATTCCTGCAGACGCATGGCGAGATAAGTGATTTGATGAGGCTATGTATTTACTGTCAAATGTCATTACATTTTGAATGTGCAGTAGCAATGATAGGAAGTTTGTGTTTTAAAAGCGGAAGAATTAAGTTAAAGAATAAAATCCCCAAAAATCCAAATGTACAAAATTGTATCTTCTATAGGTATATATTTTTGAGAGACATAATAGAAATTATCAAATCTCTTCTTTATTATTCCTATTCATTAATTTTAAAGAGTGGATACATTGTTTAAAGTGTAAATATAGAAGATACAATTGTTACAAATATAAATTGTCAAATTTATCCATTGAAAATAACTACAGTTGTCCTACATAAGCTGCAATGATGAAATTTATAAATATTTTTTAAAGATACATAAAAGAGGAATTTACCTTGAAATGGGCCATTTATCCTGACAACTTGATTTTAAATTATTTTCTTGAAGTGTGTGATATTGGATAAACAAATCAAATGGCTGCTTACAGTGTTTTCCGATATGAATTTATCCTAGATATAAGGTCATTGAAGAAAAATATTGCCAGAAAACCCATGTGTATGTATATATATAGATAGATAGGTAGATATGTGTGTGTGTATATGTGTGTATATTATATATATATTAAGTGTGGGGACTTTAGGAAAAGTATTACAGTGATTTTCCAAAATGTTTGCCTTTGTAACCATTTTTATCAATCTAGATTTTTAATAATTGTATATAGCTTCTTGTAATGTATACATATTTTCATATGAATACATATATTTAAATATACTATATATTCACACATTATAATATGCATATTCGTTATATTAAAAGTGTACATAAATATGAGTGCATGTGTGTATATATATTAGATGGAACTTATTTAATTTAAGGTAGTTTTTGAGTTCCTATTCTGCTTCTTTTCTTTCTGCTTCTTCCTTTCACGAGTCCTAATTGCGTCTCTAATGTCTAAGTCTCTGGTGACATTTTTCTTTTAAAGTTTATTTTTTTTTTATTGTGATAAGAGCATTTAACATAAACTTTATGCTATTAACAAATTCTCAGTAGACAACCCTTACTGTTGATTAAGAGTACAATGTTGTATAGCAGAATTTTTTAAACCATGGATCTAGCCCAGTGCACACATAGGAGAAGCAGAAATTGTCATAGAAGGCAAAGATATGTGGTGTATGAAGCAGCCAATGATGCTTAAGTCGAGGTCTTCTGCCTAAAGCACATAGGCTTCTTCAAAGAGAAAAGCAATGTCCCAATGATCTTTTTTTTTTTTTTTTTTAATGTAGAGACAGAGTCTCACTGTACCGCCCTCGGGTAGAGTGCTGTGGCGTCACACGGCTCACAGCAACCTCTAACTCTTGGGCTTACGCGATTCTCTTGCCTCAGCCTCCCGAGCAGCTGGGACTACTCCCAATGATCTTTTAAAGCATATAACCTGAGGATGTAACTGAAAAATATAGCAGTTCTATATAGAATAGTTAGAAAAGCATATTTCATTGTTACTAAGTGTATGCACAAATGGTTTCCTAGTAAAATTCAGATTTTTTTTCTTTCCTCAACAAATACCCCACTGAGAGTTTCAAATAATCTGGGGAAATAAGCCAAATGACAGTGGCTGAGGGATAGAGAAAGTAGAAGAGGGAAGAGAGAAAAAAAAAATGAAGGCTAAGGCTGGGATTTAGAGGTTGATAAAGCCAACAGGCGCCTGTGGCTCAGTGAGTAGGGTGCCAGCCCCATATGCCGAGGGTGACGGGTTCAAACCCAGCCCCAGTCAAACTGCAACAAAAAAATAGCTGGGCGTTGTGGCGGGCGCCTGTAGTCCCAGCTGCTCGGGAGGCTGAGGCAAAAGAATCACGTAAGCCCAAGAGTTAGAGGTTGCTGTGAGCCATGTGACGTCATGGCACTCTACCAGAGGGCGGTACAGTGAAACTCTGTCTCTACATTAAAAACAAACAAACAAAAAAAAACTCAGAAGACTGAAATCTAATGCAAACTTCTAAACATGTTAATTATAGACCTTTCTATGCTCAAAGTGCAGAGCCAAGAAACTTTAATGCAATACTGTCCTCAATGTGTACTTTCTATAGGAGGAAACAAACATAAATATTTATAATATAGTAAAGTGAGAACCTATATGTTGATAAGAGATTCACAAAATGTAATTTATTTGGTCTGAGCTTACAGAGTAGGAATATTTGGACTAGGCAATGAAGAAGGAATAAAATTCAATGAAGAGAATTAGGATGAGGGGAAAGTGAAATTGTCCAGGAAAATGTATATGCCTACTCAATTAAATGTCTATCTTTTTAAAACTAATGGTCATAATAATAGCTAACATTTGAACCCTTAATATGTGCCTGTGTCAGGCACATATACAACTTACATTTATAATAAGTTTTGAAGCACTGTCAAAATATTTTGTATTGGATAACTCATACGAATTTTATTAGCTAATTTAACTTTTCAAAGCTATGAATTTTCTGTGGTATTGCACCATGTGCTAGACAAAGAACCTGACAACCAGGGTAGGTAAATAATTTCCTCAGGATGCACAGCATTAAACAAATGGTGGAACCAGTGATCACATTCACTTGAAGTTACTTCAGAGCTAACATTTTAAATAGAACATTATTCTGCTTCCTTTAGGAGAATAGATAAAACTATGACTGTTATTGAACATATATATTAATAGATTCCCCATGGTAAATAGAGGGAAAAAAATGAAACCTAGAATGAGGATCCTTACTCAGTCACCAAAGCTTAGTTATTCACAACTACAAGTTCAAGGTTGTGGCTCAGTGCCTGGCAGCACAGTGGTTATGGAGCCAGCCACATACACCAATGGTGGTGGGTTCAAATCCAGCCTGGGCCGGCTAGAACAACAATGACAACTGCAAAAAAAAAAAAAAAAAAGAAAGCCAGGGGTTGCTCCTGTGGCTCAAAGGAGTGGGGTGTCGGCCCCATGTGCCGGAGGTAACAGGTTCAAGCCCCAGCCAAGAACTTCAAAAAAAAAAAAAAAAAAAGAAAGAAAGAAAGAAAGAAAATAGCCAGGTGTTGTGTTGGGCGCCTATAGTCCCAGCTACTGGAAGGCTGAGGCAAGAGTTTAAGGTTGCTGTGAGCTGTGAGCCATGGCCCTCTACTGAAGGCGACATAGTGAGATTCTTTCTCAAAAAAAAAAAGAAGTCCAAGGTTGCCAACTAAACTTTATAAGAAGAACTAGATTGATTTTTATATTGCTAAAGAAATTTTGTGTTGCTTAAATAAACCCCATTTGGTAATTATACTTTAAGAATGTTGCTGTGTTGATTTTTCTTATGTTTTGTTTGAAATTTCCTTTTTTTCTCCATTTATGAAAGAGATTTACTTGGAATTTCCCTGTCTTGTCATGTCTTTGTTAAGTTTGTTATTAAGTTAATTCTGGCCATAGGTGATAAATTTAAAGTGTTTCTCTCTTTTTCTGTTCTCTGATAATTTGTATAAGATTTATCTTTCATTTACAGAAAACTAATCCATGGAGGCTTCTGAGTCTGGAGGCTACTCTTTTGAGCAGGTTTAAACAGATTCTCTTTTTAAAATAGATACAGCATTACTCATTAGAGTAGAGCATTGCTCATTTAATATCTTAGATTTAACTCTTTTAACTCATACTTTCACTATGTATTATAGAATCACACCCAATTTGCTATAATTTCTTCTTTCTTTCCATGTCTTTCTGGGTATTTCTACCACTTTATCTTCTAGCTCAGTAATCATTACTCAGTAAGCTATTTTATTTATTTTTTTAGTTTAACATTATTTTATTAATTTGTAACTTGTATTCTGAAAAATGATAAAATTAGTTGGAATTAAAACAATACTACTTTCTGGACATAATAAAACACTATTAGATGTACACCTTCGAAGTTCTAAAGACATAATGACCCCAAAGTACATGGCTAAGAAAACCAAATTTTTGTTTGTTTTTGTTTTCATTACTCACTCTGTTGCCCTAGATAGAGTGCTATGACATCATAGCTCACAGCTCAAACTCATGGTTCAAGCAATCCTCATGCCTCAGCATCCCAAGCAGCTAGGACTACAAGCACCTGCCACAATGCCCAGCTAGTCTTTTCTATTTTTAGTAGAGATGGGGTCTTGCAATTGCTCAGGCTGTTCCAATCTCCTGAGCTGAGGCTATCCACTTGCCTCAGCCTCCCAGAGTGCAAGGTTTGTAGGCATGAGACTTCATGCCCGGCTTAGAAAACCTAATTATTAAACACACATACATGTAGAGACATAAAAGTTATCAAGTTTTATGCATTGAGTAGTCCAAGATGAAAATAATTCATCTTAAAAGGAAAATTTAATAAACCCTATATAAAATAAGGTTTGCTAGCAAATCAGTGAAATTATATAAAGATTATATATTCCTACAGCATTAACAAAAAAACTCAGCTCTTCAGACTTATTTATATTTAAAGACTGTTATTTGAGTATTCTCAGTGGACTCTCAACTAAATAAGCAAAAAATAAATGTTACATAAATATGTGTATCTTCTGGATATAGTTTGTTTGTTTGTTTGTCTTTCACTGTGAGAACTGAGAACCTAATAGTGACATGGGCAAATAAATCATGGTGTAATTTGGCCTCTTTCTGCAATTGAGTATTTTCTTCTGAGGTAGAGAAATCATACTTAGAAATGATCACAGTAAAAATATATTCCACGATTTTGAGGGTAGGAAAAACAGAATCGTATGACAAACCTCTATGGTTAATACTTATAAAGTATTACCTAGAATAAAAACTGGTAATGATAAGCAGAATAAGCTAAGTTAAAGGAAATTTTTTAATTTCAAATAAGCCTACATAAACACATTAAGGTAGGTTAAACATGAAAGTCTAAGTTACTTATAATTTTACACTAAAAAAATCTTACCTCAAATACTAAACAGCTTTTTTTTAAATTTTAAATATTTCAGGTACAGTTCATCTTGTAGTTGTGTCCCACATCTAAATGGTGTGTCATACACTGCTATATCGTATTTATTAAGGGGAAGCACACCAGTCACCCTCTAACCCCCTCCATCCTCCCCCAAATTGAATTGAATTTTACTCCTATGTGAGTATGTATTAGATTGTCTACTGGTTTCATATTACTATTTAGTGCATTGGAAATTTGCTTCTTCATTCTTGTGATACTTGACTAAGAAGAATGTACTTCAACACCATCCAGGTTAATAAAAAAAGATGTAAAATCACCATCTGAAATTTTAGGATTTTGTGATAGGGGCTAATATTACTAGGTTTAAGTAATATCTCAGGGTGGCTTAAATGTGCATTTCTCTGATGTTTAGGGACAATGAGCATTTTTTCATGTTTGTTAGCCATTCATCTCTCTTCCTCAGAAAGGCTCTGCTTATGTCTCTTGCCGGGTGATAGGTGGTTGTTTGCTCTTTTTTTGGTTGATTAAGTTGAGTTCCCTATAGATCCTAATTATCAAGCCTTTATCAGATTTATAATGTGCCAACATTTTTTTCAATTCTGAATATTGTCTTTTTAATTTACTTGTGTCCTTAGCTGTGCAGAAACTTATCAGCTTATGTCCCATTTATTTTTCCTTTTTGTAGTTGTGATCAATCCTGAAGTCTTCCTTATAAAATCTTTCCCCAGGCTGACATCCTCAAGAGTTTTTCCCCACACCTTTCTTCTAGGATTTTTCTCTCTTTTTTTGAGACAGTCTTACTATGTCACCCTCGGTAGAGTGCTGTGGTGTCACAGTTCACAGCCACCTCAAACTCTTGGGCTTAAGCGATTCTCTTGCCTCAGTCTCCCAAGTGGCTGGGACTACAGGTGCCTGCCACAACCCCTGCTATTTTTTTTTGTTGCAGTTGTCATTATTGTTTAGCAGGCCTGGGCAGGATTTGACTCACCAGCCTCAGCGTATGCCGCCAGCATCCTAACTACTGAGCTATGGGTGCAGAGCCTCTTCTAGGATATTTATCATTTAATGTCTTAGATTTAACTCTTTTATCCATCTTGAGTCAATTTTTGTAAGTGGTGAAAGGTATGGGTCCAGTTTCAATCATTAACATGTCGCTATCTAGTTCTCCCAGTACCATTTGCTGAATATAGATTATTTTCTCTACCATATGCTTTTGTTTGGTTTATCAAAGACCAAATGACTACAAGAGACTGGTTTCATATTTTGGTTTTCTATTCTGTTCCATATGTTCATACCTCTATTTTTGTGCCATTGCCATGCTGTTTGTTCATAGTGGACTTATAATATAGCTTAAAGTCTAGTAGGGTGATGCCTCCACCTTGGCTTTTATTACTAAAAATTTCATTGTCTACATGGTGTTTTTCTGTCTCCATACAAAACAAAGAACTATTATTTCCAGTTCTTCAGAGTATGATGATGTTATTTTAACGGGGATTGCATTAAATCTGTAGATTGTCCCTGTAGGTCAATTGACACTTACTCCTGCCTGCTTACAGAATTTTCTCTTTCATCTTGACTTTGGACAGGTTCATTACAATGTGTCTTGGAGAGTCTCTATTTGTGATGAGACTACCCAGGGTTTAATATTCTTCAAAAAGGAGTGTTTCAGAATCTTTAGTTGTGATATTCTCCAGTAGGGCTTCCATTCCTTTGGAACATTCTTCCCCCTCAGGAATACCTGTAATTTATATGTTCAAACTCTTCTTGAAGCCCCATAATTATATGAGCCAATATTTTGCTGTTCCTCTCTTCTTTTCTGCCTCTTTAACTACCTGGTTTAACTCCAGAGATTTATCCTATAACTCTGAGATTAGAGGTGAGATTCTTTCTTTCTTTTCCACCGTCTAATATGTTATTGATATTTTCTGGTGCATCCTTAAATATCCTGCTTGCCTCCTTCAATTGTTTATGCTCCCCCATATCCTTCCTATATTCTTCATATCTTCCTTCCATTTTTGGGTTCTATTTTTTCACTTACTCATCAAGTTCTTTTATTGCCTTTACCTTCGTGTTCCAAATTCTCTTTCTGTCATTTCCATTAATTCTTCATAGGTGGAATCATCTGCCATAGCTACCTCATGATCTCTTGGAGAGGTTGCTCTGTTTTGTTTTTCATGTTGCCAGAATTTCTATCGGCTGCTCCTCATGTGTGTTTTCTTCTTGTTCACTTCCTTCACCTACTTTTTCATTCTCATTACCTCCTTTGCTTTAAATTATCTTGTCTCTGAGCTTAGGTATTAATGTAACCTTTTGGTATAAGGCCAAAAGGAAGAGAAGGGTAAAGGATAAGATAGGATAAAGAAAAGAAAAGGATAAAGAGAAGAATAAAATAAGGGTGAGCGAAAGAAAAGAATTTAAGAAAAAGGGAGAAGGACTTATAGAGAGAAAGAAACTGGCAGGAGAAATGGTGGTAATCAGCTGTGTGCTATGACCACATCCATAAATCTAAGCCTTTGGCAGGCCTGGCTGGGTGGGTCCCTTGAAATCAGGAGCTTCTTATCACTCTGGGCAAAAGCAAGACTCTACTTTTGCCAAATATAGAAGGAAAAGAAAAGAAAAAAAGTCAGTAATGTGTCACAGTGCAGAGCTACCAATAACACCACCAAAGGACAAACCTAGAGACAGCCTAGACAATGAGCTCATGACTTCCTTGAGCCAGACCAATGCCATGAACCCCCAGCCAGCCAGACGAATGCTGTGAGTCCTTAGAACTCGAAAAAAAAAAGGAAAAGTAATAACAATAAATAAAGATGGCAAAAAAAATTAAAAATACAATTCGAAAATATAAAGAAAAGGAGGATATTGTTCTCTGTATGAGAAATATACATGTGAAAAATGAGAAAAGTAGAAAAATCTTTACCAAAAGTGAGAAAAAAGAGAGAAGTAATAAAGGAGCTAGGAAAAATAGGGGGCTGAAAAACTGTAACCAAAAGGAGGAGCTGTAGCTATTGAAAAAAGTAAAAATGAAAAACTAAAAATATAACCAGACCCAAAAAACCAAACCAAACAACAACAAAAGACAGAAAAATCTAAGAAAAAAATCGTGAAATGGAGTTAAAAAATGGAAGAAATATATATGTGTGTATATATAGTAATATATTGCCTGGACACCAGGTGACAGTATGATGTTAGGAGATGAAATAGAAGCCAGAAGCCACTTTCTAATTGCAGAGGAAATTGAGTCCTGTCTTCCTGACTTATTTGCCCTCAATCAGGGCCTTTTCACTTTGTCAGCATTCAGTCCCCTCATGATTGATGTCCTAATGCTCTCTCCAGCTTCCTTAGGAAGCACATGAAATAGTGACCCTTGACAATAATGTGGCCTTCCGAGGGATGCAGGGTCCACTTAGCTCACCCCAAAGATGGTTCCTTGAGCTCAGTGAGCAGGTCAGAGTCAGCCTGCATTAGGATCCTGTGAACTGTTCCTCCAGCACAGCCTTCCCACACTGGCACTGCCCAGTTAGCAGCCAACCTGATGGGAAATCCACCCCACCTGCTATTCAATCTCAGCCACTGAACATTGTTCAAAATCTCCTCCCTCATTTAAGCTGCTCATTGGAGCTATTTAGTCCAAAATCAATAAAAGATAGCAGCTTTTTCCTGTCCTCAGACTGCATGAGGTTTGGCATCTGGCCCCTCCTCATCAGCTCCTGGAGACCACCACTCCTTAACTGTGCCCTCAGAGTAATGTCCCTGTGTAAGTTCCTCCAGCCAGAGGTGGCTAAAGGTCTAGTTCCCCTGTTTCATGGGGAGTGACTAGTAAGGAGCTGTTTCTAATCAGCCATCTTGTTCTGCCTCCTTTTATTTTACACTTCTTTTCATTTTATTTTCCATTTCTCTAATTAAATATTCCTTTTTTTTTAATTTTTTTATTAAATCATAACTGTATACAATGATATGATTATGGGGCATCATACGCTCACTTCATAAACCATTTGACACATTTTTATCACAGTGGTTAACATAGCCTTTCCGGCGTTATCTCAGTTACTGTGCCAAAACATTTACATTCTACATTTACCAAGTTTCCTTTTTTAAATTTATTAACACAATGATGTCATTAACATTTTGTTATTCATTTTGTTATTCTAAGTCACCTCTAGCAATTGAATAATTATTGATTAGTTCCCATTTTCCTCCATGGCTTTGGATTATGTATTATTACGGATTAGTGGACAATGTATATTAAAATATGGAGGCTCTGAATGAAGATACAATTCTCTTCTGCCTAGCAGTTAAGAACAAATGTCAATTCCTTGCTTTAGTCAGATATTGAGTAGGTTCTATAGTTTTGGGGAACTTGTAAAACGTGTTTGACATCTGGTTTTCCATGTTTCTACATCTCTTGGCTTTATGTTTTAGAAAGCAGCCATTTCCCAGAGTGGAAAATGCAACTGAGAAAGTCTAGTACATCTCCATTAGGTTCCTTCTTTCTGTGATCTTGGCTTCTTAAAGTCTGGCTGCCTTTCTTGCCCTCTAATGCCTTTAATGACTCTTTTTGGTTTTTAAATTTATTTCCTGTTTTTTAAACCCAGCATAAATTATGCTAGTTCCAAAAACAAATCACACATAAACCTAATTATCCTATCAAATCCTTTGATATTTTTGTATTATTTTAATATGTTTGTTAATCAAAATGTTTTAGAATAACAGTACATGTTATTTTTAAGTAATGTTACACTTAAGCGTTCTACTTATTACATTTTAAATCATTCATATTGAATTTTAGGATTATAAAGTCATTTGTCAGTCATTGTGTTATCAACCTTTTGGAAATCAGTTAAGTAAAGTAAGAATCTTAGATAAAAAACCATTTGAGATAATTTATGCTAAAATAATTATATGTAGTCAGGTACCAAATAATGATGTTTTGGTTAAGGACAGACCACGTATGTGACAGCATTCCCATAAAATTATATTAGAACGGAAAAGTTCCTATTGCCTAGTGACACTGTAGCCAGAATAATATCATAGTACAGTTACTTAATTTTTTCCTAAACTTAGTGCAGCCTGTGTACAGTGTTTGCATAATATTGTAATGTGTATAATAGTGCACACTCATATTCTAAGTCTTCCTTTTCATTTATCTCTTACTCACTGACTAACCCAGAACAACTTCTAGTACTGCAATTTCCATTCATAGTAAATACCCTATACAAGTGCATCATTATTTATGTTTTAAATAGTATTTTTACTGTATCTTTTCTATTTTAGATATGTTCAGATAACAATATTTACCAATATGTTACAATTGCCTATATTATTCAGTATAATAACATTCTGTATAGATTTGTAGCCTATGAGTGTTAGGCTACATTATAAAGCTTAAGTGTCTAGTGCACTATGACAACTAGGTTTCTGTACGTACAGTCTATGATGTTTGCACAATAATGAAATCACCTAATGATGCATTTTTCAGCATGTATTCACATCATTAAGCAATGCATAACTGAATATGCACTGAGTCTCAAAGGAGAGGGCATAATATAAATTAATTAAAATGAGTAATGTATATAACATTATTGCCTTATGCTACTTCTGCATTACTGGAATAGGCCATTATGTGGTAATCACATTACTCTTCAAAAAGATCAACTCTTTTCTTCTAATTAAATTTGAGAGATAACAGGAACATATTCAGAGCAAGTAAAACAAAGTCCTCTTTTTTTTGAGTTAATATTAAAGAATTTATATAAAGGCTGGGACAGGAAAACAGGAATAATCACTATTCATGTGAATTTTAATGATAGATCTTTCCCACTATTATTTGTAGCAGCTTACAAGCCACCAGTGAGGTAACACTTGGGCATAGCTTGGTCAAACAGGGCCCCAAATTAGTCTCCACAACAAGGGGCAAATCTCATCAACTCTATTTTGTTTTTTTTTAGACACAAATGACTTTATTTTTCTTTTTGGGTAGCACATTTATTGCACCACAGACTGGGCAAAAGTTAGCTTGTTATATGATTTTTAAAGTTTGCAATATCCAATTTCAAAATTGTCTATTAAGAAAAAAGAAAAAGAAAGAAAATTCTAATCCAGCAGGTCAGATGAGAATAAACTGCTTTTTTAAATCTAATTTAGGAGCTTCATTAAATACAAGGTGACGTTACACCTGCCATGTTAATCAACATAGGAAATAATATGGTAATAAGAAGGCCCCCACTTGAGATCAAATAAATAATTATTCAATCCAAACATCCCTTTAATATTGGTTCATATCCCCCCCAATTGTGCAAAATTTAGGCAGAACTCCAATGCCTCCAAATCTTTCAGAACCAGTAGGCTTTGTGGATGTCAGCCCTTAAGAATCACATCATCAGCCGGGTGTGGTGGCTCATGCCTATAATTGTAGCACTCTGGGAGGCCTAGGCAGGGGGGTTGCCTGAGCTCACATGTGTGTGCTAGGCCTGAGCCAGAGCAAGACCTTGTCTCTAAAAATAGCCAGGCATTGTGGTTGATGTCTGTAGTCCCAGCTACTTTGGAGGCTGAGGCAAGAGAATCACTTGAGTCCAAGGGTTTGCTGCTGTGAGCTATGATGCCACGGCACTCTCCCAGGAGGGGAAAAAAGTGAGATTCTGTCCCCCCACAACCCCCAAAATCGCAACATTACTTATTTATTTATCAACCTTTTTTTGGTTTCTAAATAGTTTGGATTATTTATTATTATTATTTAAAAATATTACAGGGACACAAATGTTTTTGGTTACATGAATCACTTATGTCATGCTTGAATGCAGGTTAAAGTGTGCCCATAGTCCAGATAGTGTTCATTGTACCTATTATGTGGGTTTTGGATCATCCCCGCCCCCTCCTCCCCCTACTCGATTTCCTCTGAGTTTTACTTCCCTCTGTGCACATATGATTCATTAGTTAGATTCAGTTTAATAGTGAGTACATGTGGTGTTGGTATGTTACCATTCTTTAGATACTTCTCTTAGGGTATGCTCTCCAGTTCCATTCTCATTGTGGCGAAAGGCCACATGCATCCTTCTTCATTGCTGAGTAGTATTCCACAGTATTTGTAATGTCAATACATTTTTGGTCAATACATTAACAAATCAATGAGTACTTGGGTTGATTCCACATCTTTGCAATTGTGAATTTTGTTGAAATAAACATTTGCACGTTCAAGTGGGTTTCATCCCAGAGATCAAAGAATGGTTCAACATATGAAATGAATGTGATTCACCACATAAACAGAAGCAGAAACAAATACAATACGATTACTTCAAAAGATGCAAAAAGGCATTTAAAAATTCAGCAGTCAAAGGGGTAGGGTGCCGGCCCCATAGGTGGGAGGTGTCGGGTTCAAACCCAGCCCTGGCCAAAAAAAAAAAAAAAAATTCAGCAGCCTTTCATACTAAAAATCTTTAACAAATCAGGAATAGAGAAAACATATCTCAAAATTTAAAAATCCACATATGACAGTCCCACAGCAAACATCATACTGAGTATGGAAAACCTGAAAATATTCACACTAAAAACTGGAACAAGGCAAGGGCACCCACTGTTACCACTTCTATTCGACCCTGGGAGTGCTAGTGACAGCAATTTCACAAGAGGAGAAAAGAAAATGGTATCCAATATGGAGAAAGAGGAGATGGAACTATTGCTTTCTGCCAATGATATCATATTATATGTACAAAACCCTCAAAGACACACCAAGAGAATCCTGGAATTGGTAAATATATTCAGCAAAGTCTCAGGTTACAAAATCAGTGTACACAAGTCAGTAGCATTTCTACACACCAATAACAGTCAGGCTGAGGGACAAATCAAAGACTCAATACTACAAGACTCAATAGCCACAAAGAAAATAAAATGCCTAGTAATTTATTTAATCAAGGAGGTGAAAGATCTCTATGACTAGAAATACAAAACACTGGATCAGTGGAATCAACCTTGTTAAAATGTCCATTCCAACCGAAGTGAGTTACAAATTCAGAGCTACAATTCTCATCAAAATACCAAGGTCATGCTTCACAGATCTAGGAAAATATTCTATGCTCTGTTCACCACCAGAAAATAGGTAAGAAAACGGAACAAATCTGGATGCATAACATTACCAGACTTCAAACTTTTCTACGAGGCTACAGTAACCAAAAAAGTATGGTAATGGCACAAAAATAGAGACATAGACCAATAGAAGAGGACAGAGAACTGAGATATACAGCCATCTACACATAGCCAATGGATCTTTCACAAAGCAGACAGCAACGTACCCCAAGAAATTGAAGCCTTATTCAAAAAATGGTGCTGGGAGAATTGGATAGTCACATGCAAAAGAATAAAACAGGATCTATATCTCTCACCATTCAAGATGGATAAAAGACTTAAAGTATGAAAGAATAAGAATGCTACATGAAAATGTTGGGAAAGCTCTTTTAGATATTAGCCTAGGCAAATAATTTATGAAGAAGACCCAGTGGCAATCATACCAAAACCCAAAATAAATAAATGGGAATTGATTAAATTAAAAGGCTTCTGCATGCTAAAGAAATATTCTATAAAGTAAAAAGACAACTTAAAAAAATAGGAGAAAATATGCAAGCTATACATCCAGTGAAAGTTTAATAAACAGAATCTACAAAGAACTCAAACTAGTCAGCAAGGAAAAAACAACCAGCCTAGGTGCAGTGGCTCATGCCATAATCCTAGCATCTGGAAGTCTGAAGTGGGAAGATCACTTGTGGTCAGGAGTTTAAGATGAGCCTAAGCACAATGAGAACTTGACTCTACCAAAAATACAAAAATTAGCCAGGCGTGGTCACACACACCATAGTCCCAGCTACTCAGGAGACTGAGGCAGGAGGATTGCTTGAGCTCAGCAGTTTCAAGTTGTTGAGAGCTAAACTAAGGCCAGGGCACTCTAGTTCAAGTGACAGAGTGAGACTGTCTCAAAAAAGAAAAAAAAAAAAAAAGCTAAAGATTAAAAAGTGAATAAAAGACATGAACAGAAACTTTCCAAAGGAAGATAGACAAATGGCCAATGTAGATATGGAAAAAATGGTTAATACCACTATCAGCAAAATGCAAATAAAAACCATAGATATCTCCTTATCCTAGGTATAATGTCTTTTATGAAAAATTCCAAAAACAGTAGATGGTGGTGTGGATGGAGAGATACAGAAATGCTTATACACTGTTAGTGTGACTTAAAATTAGTACAGCTTTAATGGAAAAGAGTATCTACTCAAAGAACTAAAAAAGATTTACATTTGATCCAGCAATCTGATTGTTGGGTATTTACCAAAAGGAAAAGAAGTCATTTTATCAAACCCTCTTAACCTTCAATAATTGATAGCATTTTTTGGTGTTTTCTATGTCTAAGTATTGTTTTACAAGCTCTTTGTGGGGTTGTTAATTTAATATAACATCAGTAAGGGTTAAGTGATATATCCATTACATGTGTTTCAGAGGTAGAGTCACCTAAGCATATAGAGCTTAAACAACCTGTTAAAGAGCTTAAAAATCCCACAAGCAGCAAATTTAAAGGTCAAAATTTCATCCCTGGATCTATCAGAAAATAGTCACTTAATCATCCTTTAATGTTGCCTTTTTCAGGGACATAAAGTAGGGAGTGAACAGGCAAATATTAATGATAATACAGAAGGGTATAATAAGAAGGGAAACATCAACATTAATGTTAGAAACTGTGTTTAACTGAGAATAAACTGGGTACTCCATAGTGAGAAAAGTTAATGCATCGAATGTTGTATCATTAATGAGAAAATTAACTTGTGATTGTATCTATTTATTACTTATATCTTTGTCTAGTATCTGTATTTAAGATAATGATTTTTTTTCTAGTTAGTTCAATATGTAGATAATATGTATTAATTGCTTTTATGAGTTTTTGGAACATAATAAATACTCAGTAAATAATTATTACCATTCCCTAGGTTATTTTTAATAGTCTACAACAAAATAATAACAACAACACTAACAAAACTGTGTTTCTCTGTTATTCTATGCCAGATGTGGGATATGAGAAGTCTTGTCTCTCTCTTGAGACCAGACGTTTAAGGTTGTAATGAGCTATGATGATGCCAAGAATAGCCTGTTTTGAAGGTCTGCTCTTTGCACTCACTATGAAACTGATAACATTTATTCCTCCTCTAAATTATATCTGGCTTTCCTGGTTTCTTTGAGCCATTCCTTCTAAATTAAAAGACCAGAAGTCCCAACTTGCCAAGATTATTGAAAATGTTCATTCTTTACATTTTAGGACTAAAAGGAACACAAAATGCTGCAGTTTAATTTAGTACCAAAATTGGGACAGGGTGCTACCTCTTACAAAGACTTTCTCATTCAGGGAGTTTCCATGCTGTATCACCAACATGGCACATAGGTCCTCTATACCTTCTCATTAAGCACAGATGCCTATTGTGTCTGAGGCCAGATTAGAACATCCCATTTCCTGACTGTACTAGGCATTTTCTTCTGTCAAAATTTGAGAAAATATTCAAGCCTCCACATTTATACTGCTAGAGAGGCCTAGCACCTTATATATTATTAGAGTTGTCCCATTCACATGAAAGAAAAATACTAGGCCCAAGAAAAATTGCTGCACATGTCTTTAGAGGCATTTTAAGTGGCAGAAAACACAGGGCAGAAAATCATGGCCTCTACCTCAAATCTGTGTCTGCTCTTATGTACTCAAGATATGTAGTCTAAAAAGTTTTTTCTTTTTCTAATTTCTTTTCTTACAATTTTCTATAGTCTATCTAAAATGTTTGTGCTAATATGATAATATTTATGAATAGCCAGTATATCTGAACATTGTTCTAAATCCTTCACATCTATTAAGTCTCAAAATAATACATCATTATTATTATATTGTCTGTATTTTACAAATTAGGAAATGCAGCTATTGAGAATTTAATTTACACATGTGCATGTGTTTGTATAAATAAACGGAGAGCCAGAAAGAGAGAGCTCAAAAAGAGATTAAGAGACTAAAACATAACCATGTTTGTGATGTAGTAAGGTTATAAAGGATTTTTCAACTAAAATGACAGTTCAATATTGTCAACGCCAATTTGCATTACAAAATACCAAAACTATCTCTTTTGTTTAAGGAACCACTACGTGAAAGTAGAAAGAACATATCTGAGTATTCCAGCAGTTCAATGTTCAATTGTCTCCACTGTGATAATTTAATAAATAAAACTAAAGGGAAAAAATGGCGGTCTGATATCTTTTGGGTTTATAGCACAGAAGTAATTCTGCACAGAATGAATTAGATCTGGAAAAATGTTATTTTAAGAAATCATTGATTAATGAATTTTACACTGAGTTAATTGGTTTCTTGGGCTTTTCTCCTAAGATGATTAATCAGTTGGCTGCTTATATCAGGTATTTTAGAACAGAGTGTTCTCTTATTGAGTATCACTCTTTTTGCAAAAGCAGAAATGGTGGACACTTGGCAAACAGTTTAAATTTACCTCTATTCTTGTCCCAAAATTGTCTTTGGTTGCTAAATTAAAAAAATAAATAAATACTTTGATGTTGTTGTTCCACAAAGGTAATTGTCATGTCCTTGGACTATCAATTTAGTGTTGAGTAGAGCCAAATTCACATTCAAATTACATATTGGTAAGAAATTCATATCTAATTTGTAATGCCTGTCATTAAAAACATTTTATAATACAAATTTTCTTAAGTCAAGATTTCCAAAAAAACAGGAAATCACTTGCTAAATATTATTTGAAATATAAAATACATAGAAATAAGGAGATAGTTAAAGTATAATGTATATTTTCAAAAATTTTATTTGCAGAAATATATTAAAATTTATGATTTTTCAGTAGAAACATTTGATTACATTTGATGTTTACTAGAGATAATGATGATTAAGACCACATATTTCTACAAGAGAGACAATAAAGTTTTTTAAGAAAGAAATCTGTGTTAATTAGTACATTAATAGAATAACTAAACAGTATATTTGAAGAATTTATTGTAAGCCACAGATGATATGATTTTTAGTACATAACTAGGAAGGTACCATTAAATGATAACTTGTATTCTAATAAGCTGTCCATGCTAATTATGTGATTTTCCTTATTTATTGAATCTAATACAAACCAAAAAAGGATTATATAACATTCCTATATAATCCTTATAGGAATAATTTATCATGTACTATATATTCAAATATATTATAAAACACTACATAAAATCTGAATACATAATTGAGGCATTTGTTGTCATTATAGCAGGTTGATCATAGAAGTATGTGATATTATGTACGCTGAGAAGTTATTATGTGTACTAATTCATATTTTATGCCAGCAATTGAATGGTAATGCACATTAGTGTATTACAGGTCCGAAAAGCTTATTTGCTTCAGATACAAAGACAAATTATGCCTATTTTCCAGATAATTATGCTTTATAGTTTTTCTAGGGGCTATTAATACTGTACTTTAAGTAGACACTGAAATGCTTAAACAATAGTTTTCCTGAATTACATAACATTGTAATAGAAGGAATTAAATGAATTTATATAATTATTCTAGGTAGCTAATTTCTAGTCTTGAATAATATCAGATAATTTATTCATTTATAAATTATACAGATATTATTAAAAATAGTCATTGTGCTATCATAATTCTACTATCATATCATAATTCTGCATATATGTGAATATTTCAAGAAAATATTAGCATAAAGACTCCACTGGAAAACAAATGATAATATACTGTCATTAAGTAGAGATTCTAGGACTGAAAATTTTGAGTGATAGAAAATACATTAATATAGTTTATCAACAAAAATTCTTAAAATACAATAAAGCATTGAAAAAAAGTCCACAGAGCATTTTAAATTATTTTTCATCAATTTTTAGCAATATAAGCATACTAATCAGTGTGTAAATCTTTTAAAACAATTCATCTCCTCATATCATTTGCTTAGGAAAAAAAGGAATTACTCCTTACTCAGTATGCTCAATGAGGTTAGGGTTGCAGGTACAGTGATGACATGTGAGACATCAGCTCAACAACATCAATTTTTACAGTCCCATTAAAGCAAAAATAAATAAATAAATAAATAAAATAGAACAAAGAAAGGAATATTGTCACATCTTTTACTCTAGCTATTTGAGAATTTCTGGAATCATTTTAAGCAATTGAGTGAAAATAAGCAAATGCATAAAATTGTCATTACTTATGAATAATATGAATATTTGAAAATTTCTAGAAAAACACAAAGAAAGTATAATTTAAAAACAAAATAAATTGACAAATTAAAAATACATGTTAAACACCAAGAGTTTTCCCAAAACATGATCACCAAAAGATCCAAATAAAGAGAAAATCAGAAAATCTTTTCTTTGAATTTATTTTTTTATTTTATTGAATAGATTCTAAAGGTACATTATATTTGTATATACATACTTGTACATTATATTTGATATACATATACATGGTGAAATAATTACTACATTCAAACTGATTAATATATCTGTTCCCTCACATAGTTACTATTTTTTTCCCATGATAACACCTGAAATTTATTCCTTTAGCAAAATTTCAGTACATTATACAGTATTTATTAACTTTGGTCATCAGGCTGTACATCAGATGTCTACAGTAATTAGTAATTTATCATATATAACTTAAACTTTGTACACTTTGATCTATATCTCCTGCATCTTTATGACCACTTTTGTGCTCTCTAATTCTTTGTATTAGATTTTTTTGGACTCTACATATAAGTGAGATCATACACTATTTTACTTTCTGTACCTCGTTTACAACACTAAATGAATTGATACAGCCATTACAGAAAATAGTATAGAAGTTCCTGAAAAAATTAAAAATGAAACTACCATATGATTCAGAAATCCTCTGAACATGTACAGAAAGGAAATTAAATCAGCAATGTCCCTCAAAGAGATGGTTGCACTCCCATATTCATTACAGAATTATCTACAATGACCAATACCTAAGACAACCTATGTTCATCAATTGATGAACAGATAAAGAAATTGTGACATATATTCACAGGTAATGAAATATGTACATGTGTGAACAGCACTCACTCACATATTGGTACATTATTCAGCTATCAAAATAAGGAAATTCTAGAAAATGATGAACTAGAGACATCTTTCTGGGTACTCAAGGTGAGACAGGGGAAAGTGGCCTTCAGCCACTTCTGGTTGGTGGAATCTGCAAAGAAATGTCTCTCCAGGAGCACTGTGAAGAGTAGGACACTTCAGGAGACAATGGAGAGGTCTGGAGGTGAGGAAAACTAATGTGGAAAGCAAATGCTTTGTATGGGATAGGCTGGCCATCTGTCTCATGGAGGGCTAGGCACAGGTAAATGTTGTCCTGCATTATTTTGACTTTGGACTGGGCTGCTTGCTGGAGCAGGTAGTAGACTTGAAAAGCATCCAGCAATCAGGAAAAAGCTCTTGAGCTAAATTACATAGTTAATGAGGCAGAAAAGAAGAGAAACAAAGCAGAATATTGATTCAGAGAATCATGGGATTTCAGGAAGAGTTCAAACATGTGAATTATAGGTATTCCTGAGGGGAAAGAAAATTGTTCCAAAACAATGGGAGCCCTACTAGAGGATACCATAAATGAAAATTCCCCAAATTTCACTAAAGATTCTGAAACACTCCTTTTAGAGATATATAAAGCTCCAGGTAGTCTCAACACAAATACAGAATCCCCAAGATGCATTGAAGGTGCCCAAAGTCAAGATGAAATAGAAAATTCTGCAAGCATCCAGGAATAAGCATAAATTGACCTACAGGGGCAGATCCATGAGGGTGACAGTGGACTTTTCAGCTAAAAATTTCCAAGCCAGAAGAAAATAATTAGCTACCTTTAAGATTCTAAAAAAATAAAAAACAGAAAACAAAAATACAGTTTTCAGCCCAAAATTTCATATTCTGCTAAACTAGGCTTCAAAATTGATGAAGAAATCAAATCTTTTGTGGAAATACAAGCACTGAGGACATTCACCACAACAAGACCACCTCTACAGAAAATATTTATACCTATTTTCAACACTGACCACCACAACAGACCACAAGCAAACTAAACACCCAGAAACTAAAGGAAAAAACCAGCATCCACAATGGCACAAAGGACAAAATAAAGCAACAGACTTTCACAAAACAATATGAATAGAACTCAGCCACACTTATCAATTCTCTCAATAAATGTTAATGACCTGAATTCTCCACTGCAGAGGCATAGGTTGGCTGATTGGATGAAAAAGCACAAGCTGTGCATATGCTATCTCCAGGAAACACACCTAGCATTGAAGGACAAATTAAGATTCAGTGTAAAGGGTTGCAAAGCACTATTTTAGACAAATGGATATCAGAAAAAAAGGAGGGATTGCAATCCTATTTTCAGATACAAATGGATTTAAAGCAAATTAGCTTAAGAAAGACAAAGATGGTCACTTCATTCTGGTCAAGGGAATAATACAACAAAAGGACATTTCAACTCTAATTATTTATGCATCCAACTTAAATGCTCTCAGATTTATGAAAAGAACCTTAATTGGTCTGTGCAACAAGATATCCCATGACACCATAATTGCTGGAAATTTTAACACCCCTCTGGCAGAAATGGATGGACCCTCAAAACAGAAACTAAAAAAGATACATGGGACTTAAGTGTGACCCTAGAACAAATTGCCTTAATAGACATATACAGAACATAGCACCCCAAAGTTAATGAATATAAATTCTTCTTGTCAGTTCATGAAACATACTCCAAAATATATCATCTCCTAGGACACAATCAAACCTCAACAAAATTAAAATAATTGAAATTATACCTTGTATCTTCTCAGACCATGAGGCAGATAAGCCAGAGATAAACTCCAACAAAAACTTTCATCCTCACACAAAGACATGGAAACTAAAAAACTTTATCCTGAATGAAAGTTGGGTCAAGGAAGGGATAAAGGAGAAAATTGCTAAATTCCTGGAACAACGATGAAGCTACAAGATACCAAAACCTGTGGGATACTGCAAAATCAGTCTTAAGAGAAAAATTGATTGCATTAGATGCCTAAAACTAAAAAAAAGAAAGAGAGCACATCAATAATCTACTGAATCATCTTAAGGAAATAAGAATGAAAGAACAATCCAATCCCAAACCTAGCAGAATAAAAGAAATAACCAAATTTATATCAGAAATAAATGAAATTGAAACCAAATGAGTCATTCAGAATGTTAATGAAACAAAAGTTTAGGTCTTCAAAAAGATAAATAAAATTAAAACACTTTGGCATGAATAACTAGAAAAACAAAAGAAAACTCTCTAATAACTTCAATAAGAAATGAAAAGGGGGAAATAACCACAGATAACACTGAGATTTAAGAGATTATTTCTGACTACTACAAAAAACTCTATGCCCAGAAATTTGACAGTGTGGAAGAAATAGACCAATACCTGAAATCCACCTAGACTTAATCAGGAAGACGTAAAAGTATTAAACAGAACAATATCAAGCACTGAGATTGATGAAAAAATAAAGTCTTCCAAAATAAAAAGCCCTTGACCTGTGAAAAAATAACTTCACACCAGAATTCTATCAAACCTTGTACCTATGCTGCAGAACTCATTCCAAAACATTGAGAAGGAAGGAATCTATCCTCACATGTTCCATGATGCAAACATTAACCTGATACCAAAACCAGGAAAGACCTAGCTAAAAAAGGAGAACTACAGACTGATGAATATCTATGCAAAAATACTCAATAAAATCTTAGCCAATGAATTAAAGCTACATATTTAAAAAAGTATACATGACTATGAAATAGGCTTCATCCAAGGGATGCAAGGCAGTTTAAACATACACAAGTCCATAAATATAATTCACCATATTAATAGAAGCAAAAACAAAGACTAGATGAGCCTTACAATAGATGCAGAAAAAGCACTTGATAAAATTCAGCATTCTTTTCTTAAAAAAACACTTAAGAATGTAAGTATAAGGTGTCATATTTCTTAAAATGATGGGAGCCATCTACAACAAACCCACAGCTAATATCATACTGAATGAAGTAAAACTTATAGCTTTTTCACTAATAACAGGAGCCAGACAAGGATATCCTCTATAACCACCACCATTCAACACATTGCTGGAAGTTCTAGCTAATGTAATTAGGCAAGGGAAGGATATAAAAGGCCTCCAAATTGGGCAGAGGTGGTCCAACTGTAGCTCATTGCCAAAAATATGATCGTATACTTAGAAAATCTGAGAGACTCAATCAAAAGATATTTATAAGGGATCAAGAAATACAGTAACATTTCATGGTATGACATCAACGTCCATAAATCAGTAGTAGTCTTTGAATAAGCCAATAACATCCAAGCCAAGAAGCTAACCAAAGATTCAATTCACTTCACAGTAGCTTCAAAAAAAAAAAAAAAAAAGAAAGAAATACTTAGAAATAGACCTAACAAAAAGAAGGGAAGGACCTCTACAAAGAGAATTATGAAACACTAAGAAAAGAAATAACAGAAAACATCAACAAATTGAAGAATATACCATGCTCTTGCCTGGGAAGAATCAACATTGTTAATATGTCTACACTACTCAAAGCAATCTACAGATTCAATGCAATCCCCATTAAAATATCAACATCAAATTTTAAAGAACTGGAAAAAATAGTACTTTATTTTGTATGGAACTAAAAAGCCCTGTATAACCAAGGCAATTTTTAGAAAAAAAATAATAAATTACTGGAAGCATTACTCTACTAGACTTTAGCTTACAGTACAAATCCACATGATCAAAACATCAGGGTATTGTCACAAAAATAGAGAAATAGACAAATGGAACCAAATAGAAAACCAAGAGATGAAACCAATTTCTTGTATCAATCTGATCTTTGACAAACCAAATAAAAGTATACACTGGGGAAGAGAATCCCTATTCAATACGTGGTGCTGGGAGAACTGGATAAGCACATGTAAAAGACAGAAATTAGACCTGTACCTTTCACTACTTACAAAGATTGACTCATGTGGATAAAATTTAAATCTAAGCCATGAAATGATAAAAATCCTTGAAGAAAGTATGGGGGAAACTCTTGAGGATGTCAGCCAGGGAAAGATTTTATGAAGAAGACTTTAGCACAAATCTCAACACCAACAAAATAAACAAATGAGACTTAATCAAAATGAAAAGCTTAAAATAGCCGGGCGTTGTGGCGGGCGCCTGTAATCCCAGCTACTTGGGAGACTGAGGCAAGAGAATCGCTTAAGCCCAGGAGTTGGAGGTTGCTGTGAGCTGTGTGAGGCCACGGCACTCTACTGAGGGCCATAAAGTGAGACTCTGTCTCTACAAAAAAAAAAAAATGAAAAGCTTCTCCACAGTTAAGGTCAGAACAATTAAAGGAAATAGACAGTTTTAAGAATGGGAAAAGTTATTTGTAAGGTATGAATCTGAGAAGGCTTGTTAGCTAGGATCTATAGAGAAGTCAAATTAATCAACAAAATGAAAGAGCAAATAATCCCATCTATCACTGGACAGGAGACGTGAACAAAACCTTTCTGAGGAAGACAGACAAATGGCTAACAAACATTAAAAAAAATTACTCATTGTCCCTAATCATCAGAGAAATATAAATCAAAACCACCCTGAGATATTACTTAACCCTAGTGAGAATAGCCCATGTCACAAAGTCCCAGAGTTGCAGATGGTGGCAGGGATGTGGAGAGAGGGGAATTCTTTCACACTGTAAGTGGAACTGCAAACTCATACAGCCTCTTTGGAAATGAAGTATAGAGAGTCCTCAAAGAACTCAAAGTAGACTTTTCCATTTGACCCTGCAATCCCACTACTAAGAATTTACCCAGAATAAAAAAAAAAAAAATCATTTTATCATAAAGACACGTGCACTAAAGTGTTTATTGCAGCTAAATTTACAATTGTCCAAAAGTGGAAACAACCTAAATGTATACCAAGGAATACTATTCAACCATAAGAAAAGATGGTGACTTTACATCTTTTGTATTGACTTGGATGGAGTTGAAACACATTCTTCTTAGGAAAGCATCATAAGAATAGAAAAGCCAGTATCCAATATACTCAATTTTATTATGAAGCCAGTAGATGATCTAGCACACACCTACAAAGGAGAAAA
This sequence comes from Nycticebus coucang, assembly GCF_027406575.1. Lineage (NCBI taxonomy): Eukaryota > Metazoa > Chordata > Mammalia > Primates > Lorisidae > Nycticebus > Nycticebus coucang. The sequence continues at coordinate 82,250,720 of NC_069786.1, forward strand.
ACTTAATTCTATTCAAGTTGGGTAACAGGGAATGAGGGGAGAGAAAAGGGGAGATTGTTGCGTTCCCTCCTAAAAGGCACAATGTAGGGGTGTATGGCACACCTTTTAGGTGCAGGACACGACTACAAGTGGACTTTAACTGACAAATTCAAAAATTGTGACCAGGTTGTTTGTACTCTCACAATAACATGAAATAAAAAATAAATAAATAAACAAAAAATAAAATAAAATAATGTAAAATAAAATAAAATCTCAGTTTTGAAAAAAATAATGAAATTCTGCCATTTGCAATAACATAGATAAACATGAAAACGTTATGATCTTTATATTTAATGAAAAAAATTGAATGAGTATAAAACATGCCATTTTTGAATGGGAAATCTCAATAGCACAATAAATTTACCATTTTTTTGTACAATTTATACATAAGTAAAATACAACCTCAAAATAATGAAAAAATTTATTAGTTTGAAGATCATCTAGTAAGCAAAAAATAAGTAAATGTCAATTAAAACAGAATTAATCCTAAAATTATAAAACTAGTGGAAGAAAATATACCAAAATACTTTTGTCATCTTATGGGACAGACATCCTCAAAATTTTAAAAACGTGGAAACTATAAACAAAGGAATAAATAGTTCTGACAATATTGTTGACTTTTTTGTTAATATGCACAAAATATATAGACATGTTATGTTACCTTTAAAAGGAAAACGTAATTTCACACATCTTGGAATTTTATTGCCAATATAATTCTATCAGTATTTTTAAGCCTATATTACAAATATGTGTGTGTGCATACTCACGTCTCTGTATTTTATATGCACACATTTTAAAAATGAGTGAGGACATATGAAGATAATTAAAATTAGTCAGCATATAAAATGCCTATTTGCTCTTCATTTATTTTTCATGGTAAGTAATAACTTCCCTTTTTGAAGTCTCTTAATATCATCTAGTTTCATTGAACAATAAAGTTCTTGCATATCCTTAGAGGACAGATAATTTACAATGATAATGACATTTAATAAAATCCTTCAAATCATATTGAGCATGTAATTCTATAATTCTCTATTTATACAATTTTAGAGATGTGGAGCTCAAGAATTTTTGCTGTTCCATATTTTGAAAATTATTCCAAAGATTCTATGTGTCAAGTCATTTTTTAAAACCTTTAATGCTGTCTGCAATTCCAGTAGAGTTATTTTGAGTTGCTCAAGCTCAGCATTAATGTACTCTCTCTCTCTTTTAGACAACACGTGTTTGTGTTTTAAATACCACAGGGGGAAAAAAAATTATGAAAACTAGAACGAACTAATATATACAGAAATGCATTGTTAATTTTATCTATAAACAGACCACTCCATCTGTTCAAACATAATGCTCCAAACCAAGGAATATGTTCCAAACCAAAGAGCATGATATTTGACAGATGTTGAGGTCTGTAAGCCTGTCTGGAGCATGGAATACTATAGAATTTGTAGCACGGTCCAATTTTCCACACTAAATGAAATCTAATCGAAATTTCTCCCCAATAAAAATCAAAATGAGCACCGATTTTACCAATTGCTATGCACCATAGACCAGTTCATTTTATGTGTTTTCTTTCTCATATACAAGAAACCAATATCTACTTTCTGAATTAATTTTCAACTTTCATGGCTGTTCTCCTACATAAATAAGTTCAAATGTCAAATATATTTCATATATAATAAAAGGGACCAGTGAATCAAAGTTAGGACTCTTTAGCATAAAAATATCATCTGTGCGGGTGGTGCCTGTGGCTCAGTCAGTAAGGCGCCGGCCCCATATACCGAGGGTGGCGGGTTCAAACCCAGCCCCGGCCAAACTGCAACAAAAAAAATAGCCGGGCGTTGTGGCGGGTGCCTGTAGTCCCAGCTACTCGGGAGGCTGAGGCAAGAGAATCGCGTAAGCCCAGGAGTTGGAGGTTGCTGTGAGCTGTGTGAGGCCACCGCACTCTACCGAGGGCCATAAAGTGAGACTCTGTCTCTACAAAAAAAAAAAAAAAAAAAAAAAAAAAAAAAATATCATCTGTGCATTTCTTTTAGAATGATTAATTATTTAAATATTTGTAGCAGCCCGTATACCCTATGGCTAGGAGGAGTGAGAGTTATAAGAAATACCTATATAGCTCAATAATGGAACACCTTGGTGGAAAGGGCATGGAGAGGGATTTAACTCTCCTAACAAGCATGAGAGCTCACGAGATAAGAGCAGTGGTGAATTGCCAGTCTCTACACTTGTGGTGTTGAGAGGCATGAGATCTACACATATGGTGTTGAGAGCCTTATATTAGGCTGGAGGAGGAGGCAGTTGGGAGCACATGCATTCTATCTCAGACCCCCTTCCTCTGACTCTGTTTCCTCTCCTGCCTGCAGAAACGCCAGCACAGCGTCTCTCTGCTGAAGATTACCAAGCTCTGCTAAAGACTAAGATCTATCTTTCTAAGAAGACTGCTTTACTCTCTCTAAGACACTGTTACGGACCGCCCTGTCGGTGGCCTTCAGTCCGAGGGAGTGCAGGGAGAAGGAACGAGGAAAGTTGAGAGGTCGGCGCAGGAAAGACAGTCTGGCACACCACGGGTGAAGTATGTAGCTGTGAATTTATTGGGTATACATGTTGGTATTTATACATTTTTACAGAGCTTACATAATGCAATCTTTTTGCTTACGTGTGCGGGTTATCTTTGTGTTTACAAGTGTGATTTATCATGTATTGTTATGTTTTAACGTTCCGCTTCCGGAGGGTGGCGGTTATTAGTCAACTCTGCCCGCTTCCTCCTATCTCAGTTTCTTATTATCTTTTTAGAACAGCTTGACATCTTCTTTACGTTAATGCTTGACTAATTCTACATTTACTATTTGATCTTATTGTTATTGATAATTATAATTTTGATTTAGAGTAAATTCCTTGACAAGTATTATTTTTCCTATTGATTTTTATTATGTGTGACAATTGGTGAAACAAGATGTTCTGAACAGGACTTTATGGTGGGTGGATGTGTTTCAGTGACTTTGTAACTTATGTAGATAATTTGTATTTCATGTCCTTGGGCTTATCGTCTTAGCTCACTGGTGGGAAAACATCTTTATGTGCTCATTGTTGGTGCCACTGAGTCTAGCAGCTTACAAGGTTGTGCTCTATCTGGATTAGTAGTGCATTGTGCTCATTCTTAGGAAAGCACATATTGACAATTTATCAGAACAAACAGACTTCTGGTACAGGATGACAAACACATGAGTAGACGCCACAATCTTTAAACTTAAGCGGGTAACTGAGTATGCTAGGCAACATTTCTGATGCTGTGCATACTGGGGGCGCTGGGGGCAAAGCTCCGGGGAGCACAAACCACCTTCCCGTCGTTCTGTAACGCGGACAGCACTGCCTCACTACGGCTATATGCCGTGGGTGCGGCATTTCCCCCTTTTTTGTTTTTAAATTGCAGTTCAAAGACTTCTTGGCGTATAGAGATAATAGAGGAAAACAGATACTGTATGAGACATGGTAACAACAACACAACACAAAATGACAAATAACTAATAATGGTTATGAGCACAATATACTGGATTCAGTTAAGAGGATTGAGTGTTTTAAACCCATTAGTTAAAGATTGGGCTAATGTATTAAGAGAAGTTACTGGCAAGTGAGCTTGACTTAGGGTTGTAATATCTTGTTGTAAGCCGTGTAAATCATGTGTTATATCATTGTCTCTCCAAACACCTTGTAAATGTGCTTGCACTTTACTCCATGATTTAGACATGTTGTATGGTAAAGGTGTAATGTAAATAGCCTGAAATGTTGAGTGACACTTTGTTTGTAGTTTTTGCTGTATGTACTTAATGTTCTGATTTAAAGTTAAGACTACCTTTTTTAACACATTTAATTTAGTTTTAAGCTTATTATCCATATTAGCTTGTGTTATTAATGTTAAAGTTATATTATTGCTAAGAGTATTGACATAGTATGTTGTATGTATTTGTTGCATTAAAGCTGTAGTAGTTACAGCAAAAGTAGTGATTATAGAAATTAAAGCTGCAATGCCTAAAATTAAAGCTGTTACAAATTTCTTAGGTCTAATTAATTCATTAAGTGTTTTTAACACTTGTAATGTTGTATTATCATACTATGGATTGCTTTGTAGATTTACAGGTAACATCACATAAGAAGGTTTTTTTATAATTAACATAACATTTACTTGTTTATCATGTTGAATATTAAAGGACGCAATACAATTAGTTATTTTTACAAGTTAAAAGATTTTAAAGGAAATACATAGTTAACTGGATCACATGTAAATTCTTTCATAAATTCTCTTTTATGAGTTTCATTTAACCTGCACAGACCATCTACAAACATTCTAAACTTTCGTAAATTTTTGCCCTGCCTTTTACTTTCTTACATAACTATTCTGTTTCAGGACAAAATTTATCACACAAGATTTTTTCTTTACACAATGTCATTCTCCTTTCTGTTTAATTTCTCTTACTCTCAAAAACTCACTTTCCACTAAACAGGATCCTGGTTTACTATGAAGTCACTTATTCACTCAGCTAAACTGATAATTAGAAGGTTTAAAAGGCAAGAATTTTATCCGTTGACAAAGATTCAGTTTGTAAAAATATTTTTCTTATTTATACAAATTACTAGTGGCAAAGGGCCAATAATAAAGGTTCTAAATCTCACCCTTGGGATTTTGTCAGTGCTGCTGTTTGGGGGCTGTAACACTTGGGAGGCAGGCCCGCCCCACGAAGGGCAGGGGGGCCCCCAGCTTCCTTCTTTGCTGGGCTTTTTCAGCTGTCTTGGAGCCAGTGGAAATGCGCCCGGTGGTTTTGTTTGCTATCGGCGAGTGTACTTTCATTTTCTTCAAGCGGCGGGTGAGATCTTGTAGTAGCTGCTGGCGCCTCCTTCTGCGTTGTCTTTTCTGAATCTGAATTAACTATTTCTGGAATAACTTCAAAGTTTTTAGTATAATTTGAACTTCTACTAATTATAATTCTAACCGTTCCAGGTAAAAGTTGCCTTTTCATTGCAGTGGGGATTAAAGTAACACCGTCCCATTTGGATAATAAGATATTCTTTTCATTTGTTAAATTTAAACCTGCACTTCCAGGAGTGCCTCGTGAAAGGTCATGAATAGTAAATTCAGGGGCTTGAGGATTCAATGTAGATAAAGGCTGTGTGTTACAAGCTACAGCCTGCTCTCCCTTGGGGCCTGGGCTGGGAGAATGCCCCTTATCTAGTTTTTTGATCTCTGTACGTCCTGATCCTCAGGATCAGTGTCTCCCTTGTCATTTAAGGGGATTCCATTCTTATGAAATTTTGATTTACATTCATTTCTCTAATGTCGCCCCTTCTTACAACGAGGGCATAAGCCGGGCGGTTCCCCCCTCGGCTTATTGGCATGGGACTGTTTACAGTCCTTCTGCATGTGACCTGGCTTGCCACAATTGTAGCAAGTGTCAGCAGGAGTTCTCGGCCCCTTACCTCCCTTATTGAAGGTATTTTTAATATAGGTGCTGAATTTCTGTCCTTGCATTGCTGCAGTATAGGCCATACCCTGGACTATAGCTGGTGAGGCATCTATGCATGCTTCTAACTGTTTGAGCAACAGTGATGTGCCCTCAGACGGGGGGAGCATTCTGTTAATGGCTTCTTCCAGCCTTGAAATAAAGTCTTGGTACGGCTCCTCCGTACCTTGCTTAATAAGAAAATGTATAAGCTCCTCCAACCGTTTGAGGGACACATTGAACCTGTTCTTTGCCAACAAACGCTGCAACATAGTACTCAAGATTTTTTCTTCCTTAGTTAATGCGTGCCCCATGGTACCTGCTGATTGCTCACACTTAACCGGTCAGCCTTTACCGGCGGGACTGCAGTTCCCTGGTGAGAGCCGCCCTCAACCTTGAAAAAGAAAGAAAGAGAGAGAAGATTACCTGTCCTTCAGGTCCCTGTTCGGGCGCCACCTGTTACGGACCGCCCTGTCGGTGGCCTTCAGTCCGAGGGAGTGCAGGGAGAAGGAACGAGGAAAGTTGAGAGGTCGGCGCAGGAAAGACAGTCTGGCACACCACGGGTGAAGTATGTAGCTGTGAATTTATTGGGTATACATGTTGGTATTTATACATTTTTACAGAGCTTACATAATGCAATCTTTTTGCTTACGTGTGCGGGTTATCTTTGCGTTTACAAGTGTGATTTATCATGTATTGTTATGTTTTAACGTTCCGCTTCCGGAGGGTGGCGGTTATTAGTCAACTCTGCCCGCTTCCTCCTATTTCAGTTTCTTATTATCTTTTTAGAACAGCTTGACATCTTCTTTACGTTAATGCTTGACTAATTCTACATTTACTATTTGATCTTATTGTTATTGATAATTATAATTTTGATTTAGAGTAAATTCCTTGACAAGTATTATTTTTCCTATTGATTTTTATTATGTGTGACAATTGGTGAAACAAGATGTTCTGAACAGGACTTTATGGTGGGTGGATGTGTTTCAGTGACTTTGTAACTTATGTAGATAATTTGTATTTCATGTCCTTGGGCTTATCGTCTTAGCTCACTGGTGGGAAAACATCTTTATGTGCTCATTGTTGGTGCCACTGAGTCTAGCAACTCACAAGGTTGTGCTCTATCTGGATTAGTAGTACATTGTGCTCATTCTTAGGAAAGCACATATTGACAATTTATCAGAACAAACAGACTTCTGGTACAGGATGACAAACACATGAGTAGACGCCACAATCTTTAAACTTAAGCGGGTAACTGAGTATGCTAGGCAACATTTCTGATGCTGTGCATACTGGGGGCGCTGGGGGCAAAGCTCCGGGGAGCACAAACCACCTTCCCGTCGTTCTGTAACACGGACAGCACTGCCTCACTATGGCTATATGCCGTGGGTGCGGCAGACACACTCTCTCTCTTCAGCTAAAGTAGATAGCCCTCAGGCACCTAAGAGAAATGGTTCCTGAGCAAGGTAATTAGCAGTCCATGTCCGGAACTTAGTTAAGCTGGCCTGAGACCTGGCCAGTCCTGGGCCCTGACAAGTGGTGTCAGAAGTGAGGTGTGACAAATATTCTGTCATATTCTATAAGATTTGAAAAAGCCTATGATAGGTTTTAACAAATCATCTCTTTATTGAATCAAACAACAAAATGAGATATTTGATTATCTTCCCTAAAAGAGGTAGTTAGTGTCAGGCTGAATAAGATTTTTTGCTCTTGTCTGGGGCTTGTTTCTAAAATCCAGCATTCTAATGTATAATGAAGGACATGGGAGATTGCTTTATTAGTTTTAAAATTTGAGTACAATTAAATTAGACAAAAACTTTGCTGAAAATATCATATGGGTTACTATGAACTGAAAACACCATTTTAATTTCTATAAATTAATTTTAGGCTTATCAAATAGAGCATGAGGACACACTATGAGAAGCGCATAGATAAAATATATTAACAATGATGGGTGCCCCATAATAGCTCAGAACTTAAAACTGAAAGAGTTCAGCATTCCAAAATTCAAAGTTTCTTATGAGTTGGTATCCCAAGGTACAAACTAACCTTGCCTCTAGACCTGCGTAATTCCAAACCTGGGTAGCAATGTCTATGCCTTTTCACCTATGGTGGTTTTTAGGACAAGTAAGAATATTTAGGACAACCTCATAATACATTTAGAAATTGAACAAAAATTTCTGTTAGAAAACCCTAAAAGGAGCCAACATGTGCCTTCTTCAGGATTACTATAATTATATATGAACTGCTTTTCTAATGATATTCCCTTTCATTCCACTTCAGAGAAGTAGAAAATTTAAGTAAATGGACCAGAGATTTAAAGACTAAAACACTATTCTTCATTTGATGGAAATAAAAACCTTCTTAATATTATGTAAAATTCAGATAAATATTTCATACGCATGCTTGAGCTATGCTCATCTACTTGTTTTTTTCTCTAGCCCTGGAATAAATGGTTACAGATTTTAAAATAAGATATTCTACCCTTGAGTGGTTATCATTATGATGGCCATTTGCTAACCCTGTCATTCCCACAGAAAATGCTTTGAATATTCTATTTTTCAAATTTACATAATTCTATTAGATAATGTTTTGTGTTAACATAAACTACCTAATGACATACTCTCAAAATTTGGTTCTGAGCTTCTTTCCCAATTACAGGAAGTTTCACTGGACCTGTATCTGTCCATGCTAATAAAAATTGAGAGGTTGTTCACATCAAGTAGGTCTTCAGATGCGTCTTTGAATATCAATGAAGTTTCATCATCCAGTTTTAGTACTTGCATATTAGTATGTCCCCACAGCTTTTATACTCATTTCCTTTTATTTTTCTTATGAGTTCTAATCTAGAATATATCTTGTAACAATGCTAAGTGCTGTTGACAGATTGTGTGCATGTGCTTGTGTGTGTTAAATTCAATTTACCTATGAGTTTGAGTAAATAAAGCATCTTCAGAAAGATAAACTTCTTTGGCTAGTAAAACGATTTTTGATCTGCACCACCAATTTGCCCTATGTAGTGTTATTCTTTGAACTCCAGACTTATCTGTAGATTTCTTAATTTATCCGCTTGTAAATCTAATATGCATGTCAATCTTCATAAGCCCCAAATTATATTCTTGACTGAATCCACCCTAATAAAAAACTCAACTACGTTTCTCATCATGTTCCCACCTCACATATAATGCCAAAACAAACTGAATTTTATAGATAAATTGCAAGAACCATCACTCATTTCTCTGTAATTACCCCCATCCTTCACATCCAATTCGTTGGCAAGTTTCTTCAGTTTCATTTTTCAAACCTCTTTATCACCAAAGTCTAGATCCAGGCAATGATTTTTTCTTTAGGGGACTAAGACAATCGAGATTTTTCATTTCTGGTCCTATAGTTAATTTTCCACACTGCTGGCAAACGTTAGTTTACTTTCTTTCTTACTGTTCCCTTTACTTTCTCCTTACCTTTCTTATTCCTCTCGCCCACACTCTCTACTATCTTTCGTTCCTTTCTTCCTTCCTTTTACTCTTTCTTCTTTTCTTCTTTCTTTCTTCTTCCCTTCCTTCCCTTCCTTTATTTTTCCCTTTCAAATGATTCAGATTTTGTGTCTCCTTTGCTTTAATCTTTCCTATTTGTTTCAGTTATATATGGAGTAAAATCAAAACTCTACTGTGACCAAAAAATGCTTCAAAAGATTTGGCCCTTCCTTATTCTTCATTCTTAGTTACACACACCTTTGTTCTTTCTCAGTATATTCAAGTTATAGTTTAGTCTTGTCAAATGTGAGGACGAGATGCCTGTGTTCCCTGATTCTTGGTTCCTAGTACAGAAGAATGATTACACAAAGTCAGCAGAGTAAATCAGCAGAGGAAGCAGGCACAAGCAGGGAAAGTGCCAAATTTTATTAAAGCATAGTGCATTCCAGAGAAAGAATGCATTAGCTCCTATGAGTGGAGCAGACCCTGAGTATAACATGATTTTTACCTTTATGCTGATTCCTTAATATTATGTTAGATGAGGGGTGAAATATTCATGGTTTTTCTTGTAAAGGGGTGGATAATTTCTAGAATTGGGAACCCTTCCCTTTCCTAACTTTGTAAGGCACCCCTTGGCTTGTCATCTGTTCTTTCTTGTGAGCCCCTGCTGGTCCATTTGTTCTTCCCAGTAGACAAAGCATCGTCTAGTGTCATCTGTTTCTCAGTGGACACCCTAGATCAAGGATCTTTCCACTTTTCTCTTTGTTCCAACCCAAGAGTCTCAGCTCAGTCTTTGTACTTAACCTTTTTTCTGCCTGGAACAGTTTAGACTCTAGGCATGATACTCCTTTATATCATTCGGTTCTCAAATTTTACTACCTCCAGAAAAAGTACGTCCTTGGACACTTTATCTACAATTCTGCAATGCCTCCCACACACAATTACTGTCTTGATTGTTAATTTATGTGTCAACACGATAGCCATGGGGTATCCTGGTGTTTGGTTAAATATTATTTCTAATTGTGTTTGTGAAGGTGTTTCTGGATGAGATTAATACTTACGTGAGTAGGTTTGAGTAAAGTTGACTGCCTTCCCCAAAGTAGGTAAGCCACATCCAAACCATTAAAGGTCTTATTAAAATAAGAGGTTGAATAGGAAAAAATCCACTCTCTCTCCCTGTCTCTGAGCTGAAACATTGTTCTTTTCCTCAGACTTCGACTCAGATTGAAATTTGCATCATCACCTCTCCTAGGTCTAGACTTCTCAACCTCCACATTCACATAACCAATCCTTTTATGCCAATCTCAGCTTTTTCTAGTAGGTATGCCAAAACATTTCCACTACTCAAAACTCTATCCATTACTCAATTTCAAACCTACTTCCACATGTTTAAGTATTTGTTTCAGAGGCACTCCATTTCTCATTAGCATTTTTTTTTTTTTTTTTTTGGTAGAATGCTATGGTGTCACAGCTCACACAGCAACCTCAAACTCTTGGGCTCGTACCATCCTCTTGCCTCTGCTTCTTGAGTAGCTGGGAATACAGGACATACCACGATGCCCAATTATTATTATTTTTTTTTTGTAAGAAATCATGTCTTGCTCTTGCTCTTGGTCAGGCTGGTCTTGAACTCCTGAGCTCAAACAATCTACCCACCTCTCACAGTACAAAGACTCTGAGCTGAAACTCTTGGGTTGGAACAAGAAGAAAGGGGAACAGATCCTTGGTCTAGGGTGTCCACTGAGAAACAGATGACACTAGACGATACTTTGTCTACTGGGAAGAACAAATTGACAGGGGCTCCCAAGAAAGAACAAATGACAAGCCAAGGGTTGCCTTACAAGTTTAGAAAGGGGGAGGGTTCCCAATTCTAGAAATTCTCCACCCCTTTACAAGAAAAAGCATAAATATTTCACCCCTCATCTAACATATATTAAGGAATCAGCATGAAGGTAAAAATCTTTGTTTCCCATATTGTCAGGATAACAGGCATGTGCCACTGCACCTGGCCAAAATCTTGGTTAATTTGCTTAGGCTTCCATAATAAAATGTCATAGACTTGGTAGCTTAAACAATAGATATTTATTTCTCACATATGGAGGCTGGAAATTCAATATCAAAAAGGCGGATTTGGTTCCTAGGAAGAGCCATCTTCCTGGTTCACTTTGATGACCACCTTCCCACCCACTCTGTGGCATTTTATTGTGAGAACTAGAGTAGTGTAAAAACAATCTCTGCCCTTCAGACCTTCAGCTGACTGGGTGAGGCATATCTGCTCTACGGTAGGTAATCTGTGTACTGATAGTCAACTGGTTGTACATATTAATCACATCTTTAAATTTTTGTGTTTTTTCTTAGACAGAGCCTCAAACTGTCACCCTGGGTAGAGTGCGGTGGCATCACAGCTCACAGCAACCTCCAACTCCTGGGCTCAAGTGAGTCTCCTGTCTCCGCCTCCCAAGTAGCTGGGACCACAGGCGCCTGCCACAATGCTTGGATATTTTTTGGTTGCAGCCATCATTGTTGTTTGGTAGGCCCGGGCTGGATTCGAGCCCATCAGCTCAGGTGTATGTGGCTGGCACCTTAGCCGCTTGAGCCACAGGCGCCGAGCTTACATCTGTAAATATTTTACAAAAACAACTACATTGGTCTGTGATCCAACACCTAGGTATCAGGGTCTAGCAAAGTTAAAATACAAAATTAACCAGTAAAATAAACATCTATAGAACTACAATATTGTTTAAATAATATTTAAAAAATATTTTTAAAAATTATTTTCCCTCTAAATGGAAAATTGCAAATTATCAAAGATGATTGACTGGAATTACTATTCTACATACATGAATGTTATGTTGATGAGCCAATGTTGTTGGGATGGAATAGAAGTAAAGACAAGTAATTCATGAATTATTATATATTTATAAAATATATTTGTATTGCCTTATTTTTATAATAATTACCTTATTCCATAAGTCTTTTTAGATAATATATATTCTATATACAGTTATGATCCTAACTCATAAATAACAAGCTAATGCATTTAAAGTATCCAGAATTTGGATACATTTAATAAATATTACATTAACTAAAGTCAAATTAGGTCCAGGCATGGTGGCTTAGGCCTGTAATCCTTGTACTCCGGGATGCTGAGGGGGGATGGATTGCCTGAGCTCAGAATTTCAAGACCAGCCTGGGCAAGAGCAAGACCATGTCTCTAAAAATAGCTGGGCATTGTGGTGGAAACCCGTAGTCTCAGCTGCTCGGGAGGCTGAGGCTACATAATTGCTTGAGCCCAAGAGTTAGATCATAATTGCTTGTGATCTATGATGCCTGAGCACTCCACCAAGGGTGACAAAGTGAGACTGTGTTTCAAAAAATAATAATAATTAAATAAATAAATAAAGTCAAATTTTAAAAATAATTGTTTTTCTCTAATGTTATGTTTTAATATTATCATTTAATACATTTAAATAAATTAAAACAAAAAAAATTAATATAAAGTTTATTTAAATAAATTTTATTTGCAAATTTATTTGGAATTTTTGAATATTTTATGCAATGAGTTTCTCTGCATTAAATGTCCATCTGTTTGGCAATGTAAATAATATGTAGCAGGCTTCATATCTGTTATATATAAGCATATAAATATGACTTTAAGAGTTATATAAACATTTCTCAGTAGTCCTGTAAAATGTGTAAAAGTACTATATTAACTATTTGCCTTTAAAATTAGCAGTGGGACTTATGACATTCAGATACAGTCAATTTTTGTTTCAATGACATTGGTCAATGGACAAGGAAAATCACTTTCCTGGGCCCTGACATGTGGTAGGTAGTTATAAGAGTTAATATGTAATGTCACTGATTGCACTGTATTGATGCCATTCAACAGGTTTCCTTTGTCTTATTTTTTAATTATGTAATTTTGATATTAGAGTCCCATTGAAGGGTAGAGCCCAGAGAATTCCTTCTTGCCTGGTTCTAAAAACTGTGCATTCTAACTTCATACCTATTGTTTTTTGGCCCTACAGAATTCGCTAGAATCCTCTGTACCTCTTTATCTGTAAAAACTCCGTTATTGAGTATCATTTTTTTAAATTGAAACCTCTGTGCCACAAAAATGCAAGACATAATTGTAACTTATATTTTTTCTTTTTGCTAGTTATTTTTTCTCATAGTGTATTCTATAATAGCCATGCTGGGGCTATACAGATCACTCTCCATGAAGGACTTTGTGTACCAGCTGGTAGAACTTCTATCAGTGGATAAGCTTTAGCTGTCAATGCCCTCAGGATTATTTCATTTTCAGACAGTGGCCTCTCTCTCTCTGAGGCAACACACACGATGAGCCCTAGAGTTTCTCCTGGGAGTAACTGATGCTCTTGTGAATTAAATCTCAACTTGACTTCTCCTTGTTTCCTTCCCCTACCTTACATAGATGTTTAACTCAAGGAAGCCCCCAAATATTCCTCATAGTAGACTTCACTGAAGAGTTTGTTTTCAAGAAAAGCCAAAATATAACAGACAATTCTAGAAGAGGTCAGGCATACAGGTTAGGTCATATTTGTCAGCCAGATTATGTATCATCAGCTACCAATGTGGATTTTGTTCTCCTATGCAAGGCTTCCAACAGAAAATGATGGTGCAATTAATTAACTTTCCCAAGTAAAGCATTAGCCCAGTACACTGTGGAAAAATAGGCTAGGTGGTACGATATAACAGGTATCTGAGAAATATGAAGGAAATTGTAAGTTCAAGGACAATAAAATGTAGTGGTGATTGCTATAAACACTTCAAAAATAATAAAGGCTGAGGTCAATTAATAGGCTATTGAAAGCTAAGTGTGAAAGCCAGAGATCTAATTAGTAGCAAATAAAGAGACTCTCATTTCCCTGATTTGGGGGGCGGGGGGGGTGATAAAACTAGGTAAGAAAACAGCCAAATAATATTATCAATCACAGACACTCATGCCAGATATTTTAGTCTCTCTACATAGGTTGTTTCACATAAAAGAGCTAGAAATGTGTTTTTATTATAGGCAAAAAATCTAGGTATAGGTTTTCTTTTCCTCTCTGCAAGGCAACAATAACACCAGTACGTGGCTTATGAAGCACCACACAATCCAACATAATATTGTCTCAGATCATGGGACCTTCCTTAGACAACCACCTAGTGGGAGCTGCTAAATGGCTAGAACAATCTAACAGTCTGGAGCTGAAGCATCAGGTGGGAGAATAAACTTTATGAGGAAGCAAGGATGACCACTATACACTACACTGTACAAATTATATACAGTAACTTGAATCAAATATTTTGACTTCCCCATGAGTCTTGGAAATAGGAATAACTGTACTTACTCTCACTCTTAATGACCTTCTTGGGAGGATTTATGGTTCTCATCCTTACAACTTTGTGTTCTATAATGTCAGAGGTTTGGGTCACCACTGGGATAACCTTTTTTTTCCTGGAGATACAGCATGAAATCTATGGAGCTACAAACTAAGCTTAACAGTGATGTTGATTTGCTGTTGTCTGTGTCCCAGGGAATCAGTAATCACATCAGACCACAACAGAGAAGCAATGTAGTCTAAGGTCACCTTGTTTCATGAGTATACTGTTTCATGCCTAACATTAGAATTAATTCATTATCCTTGTACACTGGGTGAGCTATGTCTCTTTGGAACTCTTAGCCCTCCCTATTTTCAATTTTTAACTTTGTTTAGAATTCTGATTGCTTGATTTAGCTCTTTCTTGCCTAATGTGCTGCTGGTTTCTTTTTGTCACTGCAAAGCATAAGAGAAATGGGTAGAAATAGGATAATATTATCCACAGGGAACACTAACTACAAGAACAATTTGGGAACCTTTGTAATCTTATCCAGTATCTCCAAAATAATTTTGACAGTGATTCAAGTAAATCTATTCTTCAATAAACACTGAATTTCTACTACACTATTTTTACACAACTAAAAATAATCCTTAGTGAAAAAAGAAATATATTCAGAAATTTCAAGCACTTTAAATTTTGATTCAGTTAGGAGGGAAAATTCAGGCCTCTGACCATTCTCTGCTTATAACTAAGACCTTTGTTTGCCAAAAACCTGGAGATATAGTACAATTGTTTTATTAGGTATTAGGTTTAATTTGTTCTGAATGTACAACAGTTGTTATAGTTATTTTATAGTTTATGGATTTTTTGCATGCCAATTTTGTATTCTAGTATCAGCTTGTTTTACTTTGTTTTAGGTAACTAATTTAGTATTTGATTAAATATTATTCTTCACAGTGGAGTTCTTATTTTAGCCTGAAAGTTTTGGCATCTGTACCCAACTCCCAAAATTTTATATTTATTTTAAATATGTGCTTGAAATCTTCATTAATAATGCCTTCTATTATCTATCTCACAGGTGTATAAAGGTTAAAAAAAGGTAAAGAATTTGAAAAGGTATTGAAACTAAAAATCATTTTATATAGAACATTAATACCATCTGGACAAGTTATCAAGTATTGTAGATACTCCATGGCTGACCACTTACCTACATTAACTACCTCCTCAGTTGACTTAATTTCCATAAACTAGATATGTACCATGTGTACTCAATGGAAGACTGACCTCTTAAGTTGTATCTTGATCACTTGGACAATGTCACATACTACTAATTTGCACTCTATAATTTGACCAGTTGAATCCAATCTCTACCAACGGGTAGAGAGTGTGAGCTTTTACCCTTAGTTGTATTATTATTTTCTTTAGTATATGTTCTTTTTATAATATTTTATTGTTACTACATATTGGATTAGGTCTAACATCCTACTGCTTATCATGTTTTGCAGATTTTTTTTTTTCCACAGGAAGGAATGGTCTGAATTGTAGGTGCTTCCTACACTTACTGAAGTTTTAGAGTTAATTAGTACCTGACAGCCCAAAGGAAAAAACACAAAGAGCTGACATTGAAGGAAAAAGTTTTTCATCTACATTTTATGGAAAGTAGAAACCAAGGAATGTTGGCATAACATTTTGGTGTTTTCAAATATCCAAAAACATGAACATGAATACTTGGAAAGAGGGCGGCGCCTGTGGCTCAGTGAGTGGGGCGCCGGCCCCATATGCCGAGGGTGGTGGGTTCGGACCCAGCCCTGGCCAAACTGCAACAGAAAAATAGCCGGGCGTTGTGGCGGGCGCCTGTAGTCCCAGCTGCTCGGGAGGCTGAGGCAAGAGAATCGCGTAAGCCCAAGAGTTAGAGGTTGCTGTGAGCCGTGTGACGCCACGGCACTCTACCCGAGGGCGGTACAGTGAGACTCTGTCTCTACAAAAAAAAAAAAAAAAAATACTTGGAAAGATATGGTAAGAGGAAAGTGGAGACCTACAGCAGAAAAGGAGGAAAAATTCTTTTGATGAAGTCAATAAGCCACAATAAGCTTCAAACAAATGAGGGTAGTTAACCTGATCTTCTGGCCAAAGATTTAAGAAGTTGTTGAAAAATTTACATAGGAATTCAGAGTGGTAGATTTCCAAGCATTAAGTGGTTAGCTCAAGAAATTTAAAGTGCAGCACAAGATCTTCCATAAAGTCTTGTGTGGTGAATCCTATGAAGTTCCAGTAGAAGTTGTGGAAGAGTTCACCAGAAAGTTCCCGGACTTTGCCAGGGCTTCAGAGATGACAGCATTTTTAAGGCCAATGAGCTCAGATTCCTTTTCAAGGCAATGCCTGACAGGAGCTTTGCCCTCAAGGCTGACAAATGTAAGAGCAGAAAACTTTCCAAAGAATGTGTTACAGTTTTGCTTTGTGCTAGCCCAACTGGAGAGAAAGTAAAGCCCTTAGGATTGGTAAATTGGGAAAGCGACACACATTCAAATACCTGAAACTTGAAGACCCTCTGTCAGTTGGAGATTAAATAAATGAGCATGAATGACTGGTGCCCTATTTGAGGAGTGGATACAGGGTTTTATCTAAGAAATGAAGAAGAGAAGAAGTGGTCTGTTTTGTGAAATGGTCTAGGCAATTGTCCCGGCCACTGGCAAGTGAATCATCTCACAAACATGACACTGAAATTTCTGCCTCCAAACGTGACTTCTGAAATCTAACCCCTTGACAAGGCATCATCAAAACATTTAAAATGCACGACCAGGTAGATTTTGAAAGTTTTGTTGAAATGCATAATGAGGTGACAGCCTGTAAGCAACTAACCCAGAAGTAATTTTCTAAGTGAACAGACTGAAGAACAGATCAGCAAAAATGTGCATAAAGCAGTTGATGAAGGACAAGAAGCAAGTGAGGATAACATAGAGACTGCTGTGGAAAAATGCCCAGATATGTGAGTGTATAGCCTAAGTTGAGACTGCTTTCTCCATTTATGTTTGTAATAAGAATAAGAAACAACTGAATATTTTCTTTTCAGAAAGAATTATTAAACTGTCAGAAAAGGGTACATGTATTTATTTTGCATGATACTGTATATATGAATTTATTGTGTTTTCATTATGTGTGGTCTTCTATGAGATTCGCTAATAAAAGCTATAACAAATAAAGTACTTATGTATAGCACTACAGTAGACCTACTTCCTTTTGTTGACCACCTCTGTATGTTGACCACCACAGTCTTGGGTGGTCAACTTACAGAAGTTCTATTATAATTATTAGTAAAATTGAAAGTTTTATTTTTAATAAGCTAACTAATTTGATACAATTTATACCAGGCTCTCTAACTAGATTTGATTCTGTGAAAACACACATGTATTAGTCAGAGTTCTTCAGAAAAAAAGGAACAAAAAAGATGTATTTCTATCTATCTGTCTATTGAGAAATAAAAAACATGAGAGAGAGAGAGAGAGAGAATATCATATTTATGTTAAGAAATTAGCTCATTGTGTTCACAGTAGAGGATGGCAAGTTTAAAATTGACAAGATAGGTAAGAAGGCTGGAGACCTGCTGGGGTCCCGCTCCAGGGACAGGATCCTGTAAGACCGGTAGAGCTGGCAGCAGTTGACTGAAGAAAAGAGACAATGAGACATGACATGCAGAATAGAAATTATCAAAGATGGGAGCACAGGAGACCACTGCTAGCTTGTGGGGTTCATAGCAGTGGCCCCGAGTGTTTGTTCCACTCAGCTTTTATCAAAGACAATTTGCTCATTAGCCCAGAGGGTAAGCTGAGGATGGGAACGAGGATGTCAGTAGTTTCTCTGAGCAATCATATCAGATTCTATCGTTTCTATAATTATTAACTTTAAGAGCCTGAACAGCCTTAAGAAATGCAAAACCTGAGCCTTCTGTGGGGGCAGCCTCCTGTCTGTGGTCATGTACACAGATTCCTAGGGGAGTATTAATCCCCACTAGTTCACTGTGGAGTAAAATGCTACTGGTGCCAATCTCCTCCGAAGAATTGGTGGGAAAGAATTTTCCTCTCATCTCCACCCAAGAGGGTCTTCCTCTGAAATAAGGGATATAAGCTTTCTTACCCATATTTCAAGGCTCAAGCTGTTCCCTTGATCTCTTCTCTGGCCAAATACAAATCTCCTCAATGGATATTTGCTTTGACTGTTGATTGGGCAGGAAACAGCCTAGTTAATGTTTCTTGGTAGGCCTTGCACACAGCTTCCTTTGTGACCGTTATATCTTCAGAGTGTTCAGACCCAGCATGGGTGTTTGACGCTGTATCCCCTACAGATCAGGCTTCTAATAAAAGCAAGAAACTTGCTCAGATAAAAAATTTAGCGGCCAGTTTAAAGGCAAACTACCTGATTTTTCTTTATTCCACCTTATTCAGCTTATTTCTCTGTTTTTTCTTTTTTGGACTGGGGTTTTCTCTTGCTAAGAATGGGGTCTTCAGTCTTCATTCTGCCTGCAGAAACCTAGGGGAAAGTTGAAGTCTGAAGGCAGTTTGCTAAAAGAATTTTTTTTTAAAAAAAAGAGATCAGTGCTCTCTAAAGGCCTTCAACTGATTGGATGAGGCACAACCAATTCATGAAGGGTAACTTTTTTTATTCAAAGTCCATTGATTTAAATGTTAAGTGTTAATCTCATCTAAATGTTAATGACATGTTAATCTTATCTACCTTTATAACCACATTGCGATATGTTTGATCAAATGTCTGGATGTCATGGCCTAGCCAACCTGATACATGTAACATTGACTATCAACACATACACCAAACTATATGGTTTCAGAAAGTAAAATGTCTTCCATATGTGCCAGCACTTACATTTTAAATCAGGTAGAAAATAGAATCTCACCTAAAATGCTATTCTTGGTAGCATAAGGCCCATTGTTCATGTTACTGACAGGGACCTAGAGAAAAAGAAATTTGACATTTTACACATTAAGCATATTTCAGCCTAGATGTGAATACTGTTGAGTTGTAATCTTGTTTGCCTTTTCTAATCTTGTATGTAATTAAACAGAACCAGAAGAATCTAAATTCTAGGTGTAGTAAAATATAATCTATTGGTATCTGTTATGTAGTTTGTAGCAAAAGTGATCACTCATAGAATTATTTATGGACTATAAAATATATACACTGCAGAGACCTTACTCAACATTCTGATTTTGCAGGTTTGGAGTATAGCTCTGCATCTTCATTGCTAACAAACTCAGTGGATTATTTTACTGTGCACCACTGAAAGAGAATCACTGATGAAGAGTAAAACTAGAAGAAAACAACAAATAACTTGTCTTTAGAATTAAAAAATAATCTGGAAAGTAAAAATACTTAGGACTCATTTGGTCAATGAATCAGAGGATTGATATTTTGGCAATTTTTAGCTTCCAGTTAATGAATAGATATATCTATCTATCAACTTTAGATTTTATTTGATTTTTACCACCAAGTGTTTTATAATTTTCAGTGTAAAATTTTTTCACATATTTTTGTGGAATTATTCATAAATATTTTATATTTATTGGTATATTATAAGTGGTTCTTTTCAAAAATGTAATTTCTAACTTAGTAGATATACAATTGATTTTTACAGGGTTTCGATAGAGTTCATGTGCAATTTACAGTAGTTTTCACGTGCAATTTAAAATACCTTACAATTTTAAACTTTATCGACACTCTTTAAAAATTTAAAATTGTAAGTTATTTTAAATTTCACACAAACTTAATGGACATCCTATACGTTGCATTCTGTGACCTTACCAAGCACATGAATTCTATCTAGTAGTTCTTTTTGGATGCTTTGATATTATCTTCATAGACAATTAAGACATCTGCAAAAAAGAGTTCATTTCTTTCCAATATGCATGTTTTTCATTTCATTTCCTTTTTTGATTTACAAACTAGAATTTCCATTAGAATTATTTATATATATGTACATATCTTTTATTATTTTATTTTTACATATACATGTGTTTATTAAGTTTCCATTTTTTGCCTTCGCAAAACTAAAGAGGCTTAAAATTTAATAACAATAACAATATTTAATATAAGGACTAGAAATAAAATCCTTGTAAAGAATGAATGAACATAAATACATTCAGAAAAGAAATTGGAGAATTGCTGCATCGAACTATTAAGCAATAATAATAATAATGCGAAGAAAGTAACATTCACATTGTCAAATAAGAGTATGTCTGTTATTGAATGCTTTGACTCCGAGATTCAGTATGGAGTCATCAGTTAACTTCTAATTTCCATTAGAATTCTGAAAAGGAAGGACAAGAGCAGAAACTGTTGCCTTGTTTCTGATATTAAGGGAATTATATTCAATCTGTGACCACTTAGTATGGTATTAGCTGTAGTTCTTCATTATATACACTTTGCCAAGTTGAAAAAGTTAATTTTTTCTGTTTGTGCAGATATTTTTATAATATATTGTACTGAATGCTTACAATTCCATGTTTTCTCAGCATCTATTTTGAATGGAAGTCTGGCTTTCTCATGCCAGAGGCAAAACTCAATCACCCTTGACATAGTTTCCAGTTCTACACCTCACCCTAATGGCTCAATCCAGTGGCCAGAGATAAGAATCTAGAGGCTAGTCCACCTAGCAGAAGCAGCTTCTCTGTTTCCCACATACCTTTTAATTCAGGCATTAAAGTGACCCCCACTTTATTCCTTTACATGTGCCACTTGTTGCTACAATCTCTTCTCTCTTCCTGCCTGAGCTCCCATACCTTCAGGTGGGCCATTCATATCCAAGTGTTTATGAGCATTAAAAACTTTGATACTGGCTTGGAACCTGTAGCTCAAGTGGCTAAGGTGCCAGCCACATACACCAGAGCTGGCGGGTTCGAATCCAGCCTGGGCCTGTCGAACAACAATGAAAACTACAACCAAAAAAAAAAAAAAAAATGGCCTGGCATTGTGGCGGGTGCCTGTAGTCCCAGCTACTTGGGAGGCTGAGACAAGAGGATCACTTAAGCCCAAGAGTTGGAGGTTCCTGTGAGCTGTAGGGCAGTGCCTGTGGCTCAGTGAATAGGGCACCGGCTCCATATACTGAGGGTAGTGGGTTCGAAACCAGCCCAGGCCAAACTGCAACAAAAAAATAGCCAGGCATTATGGTGGGCACCTGTAGTACCAGCTACTTAGGAGGCTAAGGCAAGAGAATCACCTAAGCCCAAAGGCTGGAGGTTGCTGTGAACTGTGACATCACAACACTGTTCTGAGGGTGACAAAGTGAGACTCTGAAAAAAACTTTGAAACTTTCACACTATGCTTTTGTCTTACACTCAATTCAACCCCTTATGGCAGGCAAGTCCACCTCAAAGGAACCCATGCAGGTGGATCCTCTGGTTGCTGCTGAGTATAGCAGCTACCAGTTAAGTTGATAATAAAACTTACAGAGTCATTCAAACACGTTGACTTTGAAATTTGCCAAATGCATTGCTGCATTTGTCAAAGTGACCTTAATGTTATTGTTGGTTTTCATTATTATTTTTGGGGTACACTATAGTAATTAATTTTTTGATGAATGAACAATCTACCTTGATATGATTTATTTGAAAAAGAGAAAGAAAGAGAGAGAAAAGAGATGATGATGATGATGGGGATGCTATGCACACACACACACACAGCATGCCAAAAAAAAGTATACACATTTTAAAAGATGCGTGTAAGTCACACTTTAGCACCTCTTGTAATTGCAGAAAGCTTGAGTATTACAATTTCAATACATATTTTTCCTTTCTTAAAATGTGTGTACTTTTCTTTTTTGCATCCTCTATGTATATAATATCCATGAGGAGGAATATTACTCTGTAGTTTTCTTTTCATATAAAAGCTGTTTCTGGTTTTCATATCAGTGTAATGAAACGACATAAAGCAGATGACATAAAATAAATTAGAAGCTGCCTTATCCTCTTTTATTTTCTGGAAAGGCTTTTGCTAAATTATTATTATTTATCCCGGCAGATTTTCCCAGAGAAGACATCTGGGCCTGGAGCTTTGGCCATTAAAAGGTGTTTAATAATTAATTCAATATATTTAGTGGTTATAATATAAAGTAACTTATAAGTAATACTTATAATAATAAAGAAAGAGAAAGAAAAAAGGGAATGAGAAAGAGAGATCTTTATATATGCCCTATTGGTTCTGTTTCTCTGGAGCTTGGCAAAACACATATATTGTCAGATACTCAGGGATGTTTTTTGAGCCATTTATACCTTAAGCCTAATGCCATTTTTTTAAAGAAGTCTGGTAGAAATAGAGCTTTATTCTGAGGCAAAATAGTTGCTCCTCCATGTTAAGTTAATTGGCTTATATGGAATAATACTGATGATTTTGGCGTGATTCATATAGACATCAAGAACCAATCTGCCTGCATCATATTTCCGACTTCAGGTAAAATGTAGAGTTAAAGATAGTGCTCTACTTTGGACTTGCTTATTGGGAAGGGCATGAGAAAAAATAATATACATACTTTCTCAAAGAGAAAATTTTACATACAATAGATTTTAAACCTATAGTAGCTACCCATTGAGAAGATTCAGATAAATCAAATAACATTTACAGAAAGATGTAGGAAATATTGATACACTTGAAATAAGTACTTTTGGGTAGCTTTAAGAAGAAAAAAATGGCATTTTATTCCTTTCCCTGGATATTAAAACTAAGTTATAACATGCACCTTGAATTCTAAAATAATGTATCCATTATTCTTTCCAAAAACCAAAGAGACAATTCATTAAGATTTTCCCTTCTTAATATAAAATAAAAATGATGTCATGACTCTAGAGATACAAAGTAATGGAAACTTCGAAATATAATAGATAATTGGTCTGTCTTCAAAATGAAAATCAGATGGGTTCCAACTATTACATTGTTCTCATTAGTGTAATAAACAGGTGCCCTCTACTAATTTTGAAAAACTATACCTTATAATCTGAAATCATACTTTTAATTATAAGACTCAGGTGGATTATTGCATTACAGTGGGAATTATGTGCTAATATTTAAATAATTAGGTTTAGTTATTAATATATAAATTAAGACAATAAAACCAGAAGGTTTCAATAAGTCTACAATTTTACACTTGATATTTACTAGGTGTCATTCAGTTCATATTTATATATCTCCACATATAAAAAGTACCCATTGTATTTTCTGCTCTCTCACTAATATTAGAGGATCATCTTTTTGCATCACTTGTCATGAATTTTTTTAACATTTTCTTAAGAAAATAATCTATTGCTATACAATAAATATTTTTCACTTAAAGTTGAAAGTGTGTGTGTGTTTATAAGTAAATAGCTTTTTTTCTAAAAGATCTCTCAAAATAAATATAAACTAAAAAGATTAGCATAAATTCTTCAGGGAACATTTCTGCAAAGCTAGAGTCATACATTTCTAATTTCAGCTCTTTTTCCTTTATTGCTGTCACACAAGTTTTTAAATTACTTTCAAAAAGTACTTTTTAACATATATCTACAAGTACATTTATTAGCTAATTTCGAATTTCTCTTCATTCTTAATTTACTTCATTAGAGCAACAGAACATTTTATAAAGACTTCATAAAGCATAAACAAGAGAATATGAGTTAACAACTCCACTGAAAATAATAACCAACATTACTTTTGTTTTTTATTTGGGGATATAACTATTTTATAAAAGAATTGCTCAGTTGTTAGGATGCCAGCCACATACACGGCTGGCTGGTTCAAACCCAGCCTGAGCCTGCTAAACAACTATAACAACAACAACAATAACAACAACAAAAGTAGCTGGGCATAGTGACGGGCGTCTATAGTCCCAGCTACCTGGGAGGCTGAGGCAAGAGAACTGCTTAAGCCCAAGAGTTTGAGGTTGCTGTGAGCTGTGACACCACAGCTCTCTACCAAGGGCAATGAGACTCTGCCAAAAGAAAGAAAGAAAAAGAAAGGAAGAAAGGGAGGGAGGAAGGGAGGGAAAAGAAAAGAAAGAAAGAATTCTATTGGGAAGGGCATGAGATAAATTTAGCTAAGATAAAATTTATTCAATAATCAAAGAGCCCAAACCAAGTGCTAGAATGCAACTTAGTGTCAGGTAAGTACAGCAATAGGATTTGAAATAGAATGGATTCATCTTATCACCTCTGCTTCTTTCTACTTTTAGCTTACTGATATTACTCTTCCCTTTGCCTTCCACCATAATCTCCTTCAGTCTCAATAGCAAGATACGCTGCTTCAACTACCTTATAGTCCATAAACATACAGACACTGAATAGATCAGTTAAGATTTCCAGAGGAAGAAAATCACATTGGCCCACCCTACATAAGGTTTCTACAACAGGTTGAATCACTTCTGTAACAGCATTGGTAGCAGGGTTGTAAATTTAGGCAAGTCCTTTAAAATCACCAGTCGTATTTCTGATTGATAAATCATATGGGAATCATAATCATACATAATACTATTGTGGAGAAGACCTAATGAGATTATGTTTATAAAAAATCTAGCATAGTGCTTGACATAAAATAAACATTAATACACTATTAACTTCTATTACTATTCATTTAACTGTCTATCACTATTGTTTTCAAGACTCAACCCCCTTAAATTAGGCTACATGAATTCATATCCTAGCATTTTAACTTATTCTTGCTAAAGATCACAACATGATCTACCTAATCTTTTATTCTACCTAATCTTTTACATTTATATCTATGCGCTAAAAGAAATAATAGTATTGTTTCATGGGATAACTTATTATTATTTTTCTGATAATAGTTTCTTGTATTTCTCTCATAGAATAAATGTTTTGGTACCCTATCTCCTTAAGTGCAAAAAAAAAAAAGTATCCATATAATTTGCCAAAGTTTTTTGATATTGTCAATGACTAAATGAACAGGATTTATGAAGGTAGTAGATGAGACAAATGGTGATGGTTCTTTTCACAAAGCAGCATCAGAGAGGTGAAGTGTGCACTTGCTTGGTTCTGTCTGTGGCAAGTTCTTATTCATCGGTTCAAAGGGCACCACTGGAAAAGAAAAGAGATTAACTGTCTTTATTTAAGCTTTCTTTTTCATGATGTAGACCAGAATTTGCCAACCCTGGATAAGCTTTTCTTAAGTCCAGTTATGATTGCTTTAAAATTACTGTCAATTCTGGCATAATGCTTTTTGTTAGTCTTGATTTTCAGTGTTACAAGTCTTTTGCTTATGTTTCATTTTGTTTTCCTATGTTTTCATTCAACAGAAAGTTGAAAAAAGAAGCATTAGAGATTGGCATCCAAATTCCATTTCAAACCAAGCATTTAAAATTTTTTTTTAAATTGCTGTTTCTTCATTAGTGAGTTTAAAATAACCAATAGAAATGATTACTAAAATTGTAAAACTCTACCTAAGATAATGTAACACCATCTTTTGCATATATCTTAAGTTTAGCCAAGCTTGCATTTCTGCTGTCTAATTTATATCCCAAAATGACTTATTGCAAAATAGTTTTTAAACAATAACATGTGAAGGAAAAATGATCATCAGTACCTAATAAAAAAAGTGACCATAATGTTTATGTGGAGAAAATATGTTTTGTGTTCATAATTAAGAAAAGAGGGAATAGAAAAAAATCATTATGGTACATTGTCTGGACTTATTTCTGTTCACAGAAAATTTTAAAAATGCCTGATAATTTACTTGTTGTGAGGATGCATTGAAAGAAGCAGGTCAAATGTGCTGGGGAGGCTAAACAAGTCTCCTGGGGAAGATGGTATCATCTGATCTGCACACATGTCACATTCAGCAACATTCTGCATGGCTGCTGCTGAGCTCCCATCTGTTGGATCTCAACAGAGAGAACAAAGACTAGAGATGTGAGGAATTCAGGAAACAGCCTTTTAGTAGCTGCCAAGAGACATAAAGTTAGGAGGAGCCACTTTCTTCTTGTTCTTTTTTATTTACATATATTCTACCTGGCCATACCATATTTTATGTGCAATGTTTTCAACTACTTTATTATTTTCTTAAATTATCTTATTTATCTAAACCTGTTTGTAATAACTTATATATGTGTGTGTGTATGTGCGCGCGCGCATGTGTGTGTACTTCAGATATATACTATGCATTTTAACTGGCTTGACATCTATGAGTATTCTATAAAGTTATATTTAGTCACTAAGAGACAGGTATTTTTTGATACAGATCTTTAGAAGTGCAATATTGGTCTTCTACACTGCTTCAAAAAAAGACTAGATTTTTCTCAAGATGTGAGTTAAATTTAATATTGGCATATACAAAACTTGGAAAATAAAGTGTTTTACTATGAAAGCTCTATTAGGAAGAATTCAGCAAAGCAGATATCCAGGAAATTAAGATGAAAAAACATTATTCATTCCTGAGAAGATTAATGATAATGTGCTACAGGTATGCAAATTCTATATTTTATCTTCTAGTGCCAGGTCATCTAACAGTGGGCCAATTAGTAGTAGAGAAGTCTTCTCCCTTTAATTCATTTTTTCTTCCTGACAGCTAAAGTAACATTGATTTACTTCTCCATCTTCTGTGAGCACTTGAAATGTTTATATAATACATACTTTATTTTAAGATTGAATATAGAAAAGATGTTTTGACATAAATGGAACTAAACCATAAAAAATTTTCACTCAGAAAATTAATATACCTTGAGTTATGGCCCATTGTACTCTAAAAAGTGACTTGCTTAGATTGAATTACTCCTCTACATATGAGACACCAAGAAGTTAATGTTTTATTCAGTAAGTATGAACAATTTGCTATCTGTCAGACACTTAACCACATACTCGGACTGCACAAAGAAATTAATAAATAAAATAGATGTGAATGTTTTTCCTAAAGGAGTGTAAAGTTAAGTAGAGGTAAAAGAAAAAAACACACATGAATGTATTATAATAGATTTGTGGGGAGGAAACGTAATGCACAGCTATGGTAATGATATTAGGGGATTAAAAAGGGCACCCATCTCAGTCTAGGGGTTTTCAGTTTGGCATCCTAGGGAGGCAACTCCTGTATCATGAGTAGTAACTTCAGTCATTCTTTTATTATTATAAAATGTATGGTGTATAATTGTTAAATGGATGTGGAATACTTATCCTGAATATAATTGCTATTTATCTGAACCCCAGATTTAGCAGGGTACTCTGTGTTTTTATTTAGTATTGACAATGCATGTAGTCTACCTACTAGGGAGACAGCACTATATGATATTATTCCAATAATTTGTCTGGTCTGCAGCCGTTGCGATAGTAAAAAAACCAAACAGGGTATTAAAATCAATAGGGAACAATTCTCTATGCCTAAGAAGGCAATAGCTACAATGTGAGAAGTGCACTAAAGTAAAACAGAATTTTTAAAAAATGATCTGAGAGGAAGTAATGAGGATTGTGGTTTTGAAGAATAAGAAATAAGCCAACTTTACCTCCAAGAAAATGGTGGCTAAAATATTTGGCATCTTTTATTCTTCTTGTGGGAAGAAATTCCGATTCATCTATTTCTTGATTTCCTTTGATTGGTCTGATATCCTGGATGACGATTAAACCAAGGAATAAAGGTCACAGAAGGTCCAATGGAAAAATATTTGAGAAAACTAAGGGGAAACATGGACTAGATAAATAGAAAGTCTCTGAATAGCATGCATATGGTGACAGAAATCAATCAGACTTTTTTCTTTGGCCGTTACTAGGAAAAAAACAAACACACACAAATATTAGGCAAGATTTGATGCCTGAGCTTCAAAGTTCCAAGCAGCACAATGATAGAATAGCACTGCTGGTGATGATGTAAACTGAGATAGGAAGAGTTAGTATCCACAATCTGGTGAAACTAAAAGTTTTGTGCTGGTCTCTTAATGATATGATTAGCATAGTCAGAGGATAACAAGATTGTGTGATGGGGCTGATGTCAGTGCAGGGATAGTTCTCAGATCTGCAGAGACCATATCTGTAAATGCTATCATCTAGCATCAGACCTGACTCAAACTTCATTAATCTGCATTAATTAATTTTAATATTAATTCATATTGAAATCAGTGTAATAGATACCAAGGAATTAATTTATGAATTATTTCTGGTACTCCCATTAATTAATGAGCCATTAATGATATTGCTCTATTTGTAAAACCTCCTTTGCCATCCTCCTTCTCTTGTCATTTCAATATACAAATCTGTGCATTTTGGATACTCACTATTTAATTTTAAATAATGTCAAATCACTATTCAATTCTATAGTGCCCTGATATCCTAAAATCATAAAAATGGAAGAAATGAAACTTAGAGAATATCTCATAATATCCTTTGAATTTCCAAATGAAGATATAGAAACTCAAAAAATTAAATATTTTCTTCATAGTCCAAGAAAGCTCCTGACATTCTGATCTCCTAAATGCTAATTCATTGAACCTCAAAATATACTTCCTTTTTCACATATTAAGTTCTCTTCCTCAGACCCTACTTAGAAAATAGTACTAAATAGAAAATAGTTTAACAATTGACAAGTACTACTGTGATTAAAACACACTCTCTAGTGCAAGACTCTTGGGTTCTAATTCCAATCACACTTAATTGATGATAAACCTTAGATAACTTACTTGAATTTTCTGCAGAGAGTAGGAAAGAATTTTTATACAAATGAAACTCAATAAACTACCTTGCAGGTGGATATGAATACCAAAAAAATTATAGGGAGAAGAATAGTAAATCTAATTAAGGAAGTTAGAGAAAGACTTGCCTTACATGTAAAAATTTATTATTTATTTTTATTTCAGATTAATATAAGGATGCATATGATTAGATTACATTGTTTCCATTTGTGAGGTAAAATTCAAGTTATAGATGCGCCCCTCACTCATGAGGTACGCCATATACCTCTATTTGCGTCTGTTAGGGGAGATATACCAAACCTCCTCCCTCCTCCTACCTCCTCCTTCCCTTCTCTTCCTTCTCCTGCCAAGCTCCCACCTTTCCCCTTCATGAATTTAATTGTGTTTTTCTCTCTCATTATCAGAGACATGCAAATCCAAACCATCTTGACATATCACCCAACCCCAGTGATAACAGCTGTCATGAAATCCCAAAGCTGCAGATGCTGGTGTGGATACAGAGAAAAGGGAACACTTATACACTGTTGGTGGGATTTCAAACTAATACAGCCTTTTTGAAAAGAGGTATAGAGAATCCTCAAAGAGTTAAAAGAACTCCCACTTTCTTCTACAATCCCATTGCTAGGTATCTACCCAGAAGAAAAAAAATATTTTACATAATTCCTTATGTGTAAAGAATTTGCACTAGAATGTGTATTGCAGCTCAATTCACAATTGCCAAAAGGCAAAAACAATCCAATCGGTCACAAATGCATAAATAAACTATGGTACATATATACCATTGAATACTATTCAGCCATAAAGAAAGATGGAGGCTATCGCTTTTGTATTTACCTGGTTGGATTTGAAGAACATCCCCCTAAATGAAGTGCCACAAGAATAGAATAATCAGTGACCTATGTACAAGTAACAATTTAAATGATATTTAGAGGATGCTTTAGATCGGGATTAGAAAATTGTTATTTTTTAATTGTACAGCTCACAAGCTGAAAATCATTTATATACATTTAAGTGGTTGGGAAACTAATACTATTTTGTGCCATGTAAACATTTATGATATTTAAGTGTCAGTGTTCTCAATAAAATTTTATCAGAAGACAGACACATTCACTTACATATTGTATATAACTGCTTTCAGGCTGCACAGCAGATTATTTATAGCAGAGACTGGATGGTCCATGGTGCTGGGGTTCTTTAAGACCTGTGGAGCTGGCAGAGAGCAACTGAAGAAAAGTATAATTAGAAGCAGTGAAAGATAAAGAGACAGGACACATAGAACAGAGTTTTCAAAGGTTTCGAGAGCACAGGGGACAATTGCTAGCTTGTGGGGTTCACAGAAGATGGCCCTGAGTGTTTATGGATGACTATTTGCTCATTTATGTAAGAGAGTAAGCTAAGGAAGGGAACAAAAAATATCAGAAATTTCTCTGAGTAAGCATGTCAGCTCTTCTTGTATCTATAATCATTAATATTAAGGGTCTGAATAGCCTTGAGAAATCTGAAACCTGAGCCTTGTGTGGGGGCAGCCTCCTGTCTGTGGTCACACGCACACACTAGTTCGCTGTGGAGCAGATGCTACGGTGTCAGTTCTCTTCTGAAGAATTGGTGGAACAGAAGAATTTTCCTCTCATCTCCACCCAGAGGCATCTTCCTCCATGATAAGGGTATACAAGGCCTCCTGCCCATATTTCAGGGCTGGACCTGTTCCCTTGATCTCTGCCTTGGCCAAATACAAATTCCCACAGTGGGTATTTGCCCTGACTATTGAGTGTGCAGGGCACATGCTAGTTACTGTTTCTTGTCAAGCCCTGCATGCAGCTTCCTCCTCTGGGGTCATTATTTCTTCAGAGCATTCACAGACCCAGAGGGCTGTTTCCAAGCTGTATCCCCTACAGGCTAGGCTTCTAGGAAAAGCAGACTGCTCCTATAAGAAATTTAGCAGCTGGTTTAAAAGTATATTAGTTAACTTGTTTTTATTCCTCCATGCTCAGCCTATTTTTCTGTTTTTCCTTTTTTCTGGGGGTGTTTTCTCTCACCAAGAATCAAGTCTTCAGTCACCATTATGTCTGCATAAAATGTCTAAAATATTTATTACCTATCCCTTTACAGAAAAAATTTACTAAACTATGATTCAGAGAAATGCTACTCAAAGTGTCAGTCTGCAATGAATTAAGAACCTTGTGCCAGTTGGGTAAAGTGCAACTTCCTATATAGAAAAAGTCTCTCTATTAAAATGGGGGGGAGTTAAGAATGCCAAAATAAACCATGTGCTTTGTTCATAATGGTCGATTTATGTTCTGACTCAAGCTCTTTATGTTGTCATGGACAGAGAGCTAACAGTTGAGAACCTCTTAGCAGTTCACAGATGACATTTTAATTATTACTTTTTCAAAGCTTATCAGGCATAAGAGCAAGGTATACATCTATTAAAGAGAGTATAGATAGATACACAGAGGCATGTATTCTAATAATAGTTGAGAAATGATTGCAATTTTGCTAGTCATCATTATATGTAATAGTTTTTGGTTTAAATGTATAAACTATAAACTATAAAATATTTTAAAGTAGCATATGTAAATGTTGAAAGTGTATAATAATTTGCCTCAAATAGAGAAAAACTCAGTAATATAGTTAGCAATACATTACTATATTATCTGAATACATTGTCCTGTAGAGTGTCAGCCAAAGAAAGAGTTAATTTTGAATAGATCATCTGTAGATGAAAAAGTAAATCCACTACAGATCATAAGACTAGTGTATAGGGTTTGTATAATCAGTTATCTACACAGATATAGCAATTATGATGCGTAGCTTCATTTTGTTCTAACATGTCTTTTTAAATAATCTTTATAAGTTGAAAATCAGACATTGGCCTAGCTTGAAATAAAATAATCAACCTTCAATATTTTGAAACTTAGGCTTCAAAATTTATAGCAGCATCACTTTCATGAAGAAAATAATCTCTTTTTCTTTCTCAATAGTACTTTTTTTGAATTTATTTACTGACAGGAGAATTAGAATGAAACTGAAAAGTAATTTCTTCAAAAATCATCATTACTATATATAGGGACCTCTGATTCTGAACCCCAAAGACAGCCACATTAAAAGCCAATTTACTTCTTTATGGTTCTCAAATATTATTGCTTTTAAAAATGTCTTCATAAATTTTAATAACCTTTCAAATTAAATTATTACTTTTCTCCTTCAAAAAAAAGTTTTTAGTGCTATTATTTTATTTTACTCACTTCCTCATGTAAATAAAAAATGCAAAACTAAATCATTTTCAATATTCTGTCTTTCTTTGGAATAAGGCCCCTCTTATTATATCTTAAGTATAAAATATTACCTAAAATTCTTATTTTGCAATATTAGGAATATTTCCATTATATTGGTGTCTATTACTTCACTGTATCTATGTTAGTAGTCTATGAAGAAAACATTTTAACCCTCTGTAGCTGTAAGATGTCCATAGTGTAAACATCTTGTCATTAGGAAGACAAATAATCTGGGGCTGAGGGCAGGGGGAGAGGGGAGGAGTGAGGGAGATTGGTGTGCTTTGACCTAATGGGCACAATGTAAGGGTATATGGCACACTTCCTGAGGGTGGAACACACTAAAACAGGAAATTTACCTAAAAAATGCAAATATTGTAATCTAATTGTTTGTATTCTCATATTAATCTAAAATTTAAAAAATAATAATCTGGGGTCAGGTTGACAAATGTATGTGTAAATATAGAATAGATATCAAAGATGATAAGCTAATCTCTTCTCTGTCAAAGACTCTTCTGGACCAGATTCAAAGGGAACAAAGGTGAATGAGTCAGTAGACGCACTCTCTGCTTCAGGAGAAACTTTCATCATGTAACTCCAGAAAGATAGATACAAAACATGGCCTTCCACTAATTTCTTTTTGCACATATTTTTTAAATAATGCAACCTTTGGAATTGCATGTTAAAAGATAAGTCTGTCGAATATAATTTTGGGTGACAGAATGCAGACACAGAAGAGCACATACTGTATAATTCCATTTGCTTGTGGTTCTAGAATAGAAGAATATGCTATAGAAATTATTGAAAAAGAAATGATTGCCTCTTGGGGAATTGACAAGGGTACATGAGGAGATTTTTGAGGAAATGAATATGGTCTCTATATTAATGAGGATGAGGATAAATGAATGTACATATTTGTCAAAACATACAAAATATTATTTTAGAGATCTGTGCATCCAGTGTATACAACATTTCCCTCAAAAATAAAGCTGTAGATTAATATTGACCTTTAGAAAGAGGGAAAACTATGACTAGAAGCAGTCTGCACAATGCCATTTTCATGGAGAGGGCCACAAGTGGCAAATAAATATCTACCTTTGGGGACGTGGTCTGAGTGAGAACACCGTGAGTCTACAGAGAGGAGGTAAGAGTAAAGTGAAAAAGACAGAAATGAAAAGACATGCTTAGCAGAACTATGGTATTTAGAGGAGGTGCCTACACTTTGGAAATGGACAAAGAAGGGAATCCCAAGCTCTACATTTTCCATGAGGATATTGTGGCAGGAGGGCCCGTCTACTACAGCAGACTTCTGGACCCATATAGAGACCTTACTAGAGGCTATGTACTTGTGTTGCTCCAGACAAAAGGGAAAACTGGCTTGTGAGTTCTGAGTGCTACAGCTAGTACCATGGTATCATCCCAAATCCAAAAGACTACTTCTATCCAAGAGTCAGACCTCTGACTGCTACCTCTTCTTCTCACTCCTATGCTGTGTACATCCTGTGTGCAGGTGATGTTCACTCTCACATGTGCTACTGCTAATGGGGCTCTGGGTGGAGTTGGAGACCATGGACCTGGTCTGGATGATACTGCTTAATTCAGATTCTGGGAGGAGTACATCCCCATAGTCCTCAGCTTTCGCTGCCCACCATATGGGTGGCTGGACCACTGCCACTTCCTGGGATACCCCACGTGGGGTGACAGCCAGTGTAACTACAACCTTTAGACCTGGATGAAGTGAATGCCATGGATACATGCCATTACATGCACATACCTTGCCTCACTTCAATGCCTTGTTCCATCTTGTGCAGGCACTTTGCCCCATGTGCTCACTCTTTCCTGAATTCCCACTCCATACTGCATGTGAGCTGTGACCCACTGGTCTGTTCTGTCTCATGGTCCCACTCTGACCTGTGGCCCTGCTCATTCCCTCAGGCTGACTATGCCGGCCATTTGCTGTACCTTGCATGCACTACATCCTGTTTGTGCCTTCCCCATCAATGCACATAGAATTTTGGCCACCTAGTCCTGTATATGCACATGCTATACCCAGTGGACTTCCTCCATCATGTGCACATACCTTGCTGGCCAGGCTTACCTCACATGCACACTTTGCACCAAGGACCAGTCCTACCATAGTTGCCCAGTGACAAACACAAAGAAACAGGGAAGATGCAATAAAGCAGCAGTGCTAAGGGCTCACAAAACACCTTCTCATCTTCTACCTCATCAAGTTCGAAGAGTAGGACCCAAGCAAAACATTAAAGAGACTCATCACTTTCCTCACAGAGCAACAGAGATCTCAACAGAGAACAAGTGTAGTATTTCTTCTGAGCTGAGAAAAAGGCCTCAAATGAGATGAAATAAGCATAAAAACTCTGGAATCATGGGAAAATAGGTTGCCCCACACCCCCAAAGTATCAAATAGTTTTCCCATAGGAATTCCAACCAAATGGAAGTTGTTGAAGTGAGGGATATGAAATTCACATTATGGATGGCAAGTAAGATGAGTGGGATTGAAAAGATGGTTGAAAACATCTCAAATAAACCAAAAAAATTAATTGAGGACATGAATGAAAAATGCACTGAAGATATAACATTAAGAATGCAACATAAAGAAATAAAGGAGTTAAATAGAGGATTTAAAAACCCACCAGAAAACTTTAATAATAGAAGAAGGAATTTCAGAACTTGAAGGCAAGAATTTCAAATTAGTGTGTAAAAGAAATGTAGAAATAAAAATAAAGAGGAATGAACAATTAGTGTGAGAAATATGGAATTATGCAAAATAAAGATGTATAGGAGTTATAGGTATCCCTATGAGAGAAGAAGAAAAAACAATAATCATGAAACTTCTTTCATGTTGCTAGACATTTAGATATCCAGATACAAGATGGTCATCAAGCATCTGTAAGATTCATAGCAAATAAGACATAAATATATAGAGAGATAGATAGTCCTTAGCCTGACCAAATTCAAAGTGAAGTAGCAAATCCTACAAACTGTGTGATAAAAGCAACAAGTAACTTACAAAGGAATACCCATCAGAAGAAAAGCCATCCCCTCAGCAAAGACCTTTCAAACCATAAGGAATTAGGGTCACTTTATTAGTCTTCCTAAAAATAATACTGTCACCCAAGAATTTTGTACCCTTCCAAACTATGTTTCAAAAATGAAGGAGAAATAAAGACTTTCCCAGACAAGCAAATACTAAAGGAATTTATCACCACTAGACCTGTCCTATAAAAGTGCTTTATATGTGGAAAAAGCAATTAATACCCACCAGTCAAAACACCCGAAAGTCAAAGCTCACAACCTATAAAACTGAAGGGAGAAAACAAAGCAACTAGATATCATTCAAGATGATGAATGGAAATCTCACATCAATACTAACATTGAATGTGAATTGTCTTAATTCTCCATTGAAAATATATAGACTGGCTGAATAGATGAATAAAAAAAAAATCCAATTATGTATTGTCTCTAAGAAATCCATCTAACTTGTGAGAATTCTCAAAGTCTCAAAGTACAAAGATGGGAAAACATGTGAACGGAAGCCAAAGGTCAGCATGGGTAGCTGTCATAATATCGGATAAAATCAGACAAAATAGACTTTAAATCACCAATGGTAAAGAGATAAAAACAATCATATAATGACAAGAGGAGTAATTCAGCAAGAACATACAACAATCTTAAATATATGTAATATGTGCACCTTGTGCAAGGGCTCCCAGATTCATAAATCAAATTCTACTACACATAGCAAAGAAATAAACAGCAAAATCATAGTTCTTATGGACGTTAATACCTCACTGACAAAATGGACAGATCACTGAGGCAAGATATCAACAAAGAAACACTGTACTTAATCAAGACTCTAGAACACATGGACCTAACAGACATCTATAGAATATTCTGCCACAAAACTGCAGAATACACATTCTTAACATCAGCACATGGGATACTTGCCAAGACATATCATATGTTAGGTTAGCAAGTTTAGAAAAATCAAAATTATTCCATTTGTATTCTCAGATTACAATGAAATAACCCTAGAACTCAACTCCAGTGGAAAATTGCAAATCTCCA
Source organism: Nycticebus coucang (assembly GCF_027406575.1). NCBI lineage: Eukaryota > Metazoa > Chordata > Mammalia > Primates > Lorisidae > Nycticebus > Nycticebus coucang. The sequence continues at coordinate 82,287,066 of NC_069786.1, forward strand.
CAAGTCATGGAAATCAGTCTGCTGCTGAATGTACTTTGGGACAACGACAAAATTAAGAAGGAAATCCAAAGATTTTTTTGACTTAAATGACAATAAACAAGCATCAAAAATATGTGAGGTACAGACAAATCAGCATTCATAGGAAAGTTCATAGCCTTAAATACTTATATCAACAGACAGAAAGATCACACTTAACAACCTAAGGTTGCACCTTCAGTAACTGGAAAATGAACAAACTAAACACAATGCTAGCAAAAAAGAAACAAAAAAATTCAGAGAAGGACTAAATGAATTGGAAACAAAAGAAAATACAAAGGATTGATAGAACAAAAAGTTGTTTCTTTGAAACATTAATAAAATTGACGAACATCCAGCTAGATTAACTAGAAATATAAGACTCTAAGTTTAATCAGAAATGAAAAAGAAGACACTACAACTACTAAGAATAGTGAATACTATGAAATACTATGAAAATCTGTACACACATAAACTAGACAATTTAGAGGAAATGTATACATTTTTGGAAACACATACCTCTCAAGCTTGAATCATGAAGCAACAGAAATACTTAACAGGCAAACAATAAGTAACAAGATTGAAACGGTAATAAAAAAATCTCCCAATAACAACAAGAAAAGTTGAACTAGAGGGATTCACAGCCAAATACTCAGATACTTAATCAAGATGATCTGGTGCTCCTACTGCAGAAATAACATCAAGAAAGAAAGAGGGGAGAGAAGGGAGAGGGGAGAGGAAAAAAGAGAGAGGAGAGGGTGACCAGAGAGGGTATTTGGTGGGATCTCACCTAATGTGCACAATGCAAGGGTACATTTCAAAACAACTAAGAGTATAATATAAATGTCTTACCACAAAAATAAGTTAAGTGAGGTGATGATTATGTTAATTAGTTTGATTTAAACATTTCACATTGTATCAAATCACCACATTGTACCCCATAAATGTATACAGTTATGATTTAATAAAAATTGAGTTAAAAAATAAATTTAAAAAAAAAGAAAGAGGGAATCTTTCCTATCTCATTCTATGAAGCAAGTATCACCCTGACAACAAAGCCAGGAAAGGACACAATAAGAAAAGAAAACTAAAGAATAGTATCTCTTATGGACATAGTTGCAAAAATCCAGCAAAATACTAGCAAATTAAATTTAACAGCACCTCAAAAATATAATCCACCACAATTAAATGGGATGTAAGGATGGTTCAATATGCATAAACTAATAACTGTGATTCGTTGCACAAATAAAATCGAAACCAAAGTCCATATGATCATTTCAGTAGATTCACAAGATGCATTTGATAAAATCCAGTACACCCTCATAATAAAAATTCTCAACACACTGGTTATAAAAAAGGACATACCTCAAAATATTAAAAACCATCTGTGTCAAATCTATGGCCAGCATCATATTAAATGTGAATAAGCTGAAAATATCCCCCCAAAGAACTTCACTCTTAAAAGGTTCTCCACTGTCACCACTTCTATCCAACATAGTACTGTAAGCCCTAGCCAGAGCAATAAGGAAGAGAGAGATATCAGAAAAGAGCAAACTATCCCTGTTTGCCGATTCGCTTGGATGTTAAAAGCGACACTATCCTAACACTTCACCAAAGTACTCCTAGAGCTGATAAATAAATTCAGTAAAGATTTAGGTTATGAGGCTAATGTACACAAATCAGTAGTATTCTTTTTTTTTTTAAGTACCAAGAAACTTATTTATTTTTTGTTTTTTGTTATTTAAAATTTCAGGTTACTGTGAGGGTACAAACAATCAAATCATAATATTTGAAGTTGTTAGGTAGAGTCCCTCTTGTAGCAATGTCCTGCACCCAAAAGGTGTGCCATAAACGCTTACAATGTGCCCATTCAGTGGGAGAACCCAGATACCCCCTCCTCTCCTCACCCCTCTTTTCCCCTCTGCCCAACTTGAATTGAAATGAGCTTGAATTAGATCATCTACTGGCTTCATATTAGTACTGAGTGCATTGGATATTTGCTTTTCCATTCTTGTGATACATTACTGAGAAGAATGTGTTTTAACTCCATCCAGGTTAATACAAAACATGTGAAGTCATCATCTTTTTATAGCTGAATAATATTACATGGTATACACATACCACAGTTTGTTAATCTATCCCTGAAAAGATTTTTCACAACAGGGAAATAAACAACAGAGTAAACAAACAACCTATAGAATGGGAGAAAATATTTGCAAACTATACATTTGACAAAGGGTTAATATCTGAAATCTACAAAGAACTCAAACAAATAAATAAGAAAAATAAATAACACCTCAAAAAGTAGACAAAAGACAGGAGCAAAATTTTCTCAGAAGAAAATAGACACTAATTATGAGGGAAACACAAATTAAAACCACAATTAGATGATACCTTATCAAGATCAGAATCATTGCTATTAAAAAATTCAAAAAATACTCAATATTGATATGGTTGCCATGAAAAGAAAGCATTTACACACTGTTGGTGGGACTGTACACTTGTACAATCACTATGGAAAGTAGTACGAAGATTCCTCAAAGCACTACAAGTAGACCTACCATTTGATCCAGGGATCTACTCAAAGGCACAGATGTCATTTTATTAAAAAGACACTTGTCCTCGAATGTTTACTGAAGCACACTCAATCACAAAGATGTGGAATCAGCCTAAATCCCTATCAATTGATGAGTGGATAAAGAAAATGTTTTCTGTATATACACACTATGGATTAGTATTCATCTATTAAAAGGAATAAAATAATGTCATTTGCAGTAACTTGTATGAAAATGGAGACCATTACCTAAGTCAAGTGTGTTTGGAATAAAAAAAAATAAAAATAAAACAGGTACAATATGTTCTCACTTAGAAATGAGAACTAAATGAAAGATGTATATGATCATAAAGAGCAGTAATGGGGATGGAGGAGGATGGGAGTAGAATCAGGGCTAAAAATCTACCTATCAAGTGTGGTAGGTACAGTGTGCCTACCGTGTACAGTGTGCCAGTGATGGATGCACTGAAGGGCCGGATTTCACCATGATGAAATTTGTTCACATAACAAAAATCACTTGTACTAACTAACTTTTTGGAAATATAAAAAAAGTCACTACCAAAGTTTCCTTTTTTGTAGTAGTAATATGATTTCACAATTCTTAAACTCACATCTGCACATTGTACACATAAATGTAAAAACATCTAGAGGACTAGTGAGAGACAGATTTCTGACTTATTTAGAAGTTAATTACAAAAAAAAGAAAGTGATAAGTATAAACTGCTGTATACGAATATTGGGTCAGAATTGGAGTATAAGCGAGGACACACTTGGAGCCATGAGCACAAATAAAACCAAGCTCTTTATTTCTAGGTACTGTTCTTCTCCAGAGAAATCAGTGTGACTTAGTCACATAAATGCCTAATACAAGCAGCATGTGCCAAGTCTATAAGCCGTGGCATTGAAGGAACTGTATTCCTTTGCTATGAGACCTCTTCTCTGGGATCCTGCTCTATTTTGGTAGAAAAGGAGACAGGGGATCAATTTCTAATCCAAACAACCAGGATCTCAGGATGATCCTGCTATTTTTGAGCTGGTCATTTAGCATGGCAGTTTAAAGAAAAAGTGTTAGTTATTTACAGGAGTGTATTTTAATAGGATAAATATAATAATAATGATAATAATTCATAGGTATTTGTGTATAGTAACAACATGCCAATCACTGTTCTTAGCACATTTTTCTGTTAAGAAATATTTGATTTTCACAATAGCTATGAATCAGGTACTATTATTTTCAAATTTGTGAATGGGAACTTAAAGCAAAGGTAAATTAATTACTTATTTATAGTCACACAATAATACTTATTTAAGATTTGAGCCCCATAGCCGGGCATTGTGGCGGGTGCCTGTAATCCCAGCTACTGGGAGGCTGAGGCAAGAGAATCGACTAAGTCCAGAAGTTGGAGGTTGTTCTGAGCTGTGTTGACACCACGGCAGGCAACAAAGTGAGACTCTGTCTCTAAAAAAAAAAAAAAAAAAAGATTTGAGCCCCAAATCTAAAATAGAGGGTGTATTCTTAATAAATTTAATTCAATTCCTCTCTTTTCCATGTAAATTTATTCCACATTATTATCTTTGTTGCTCTTAACTGACAATTACGAAAAATGGCTGGTAGACTGTTAGTCCTCATTTCCACTTTTCTTTTCTCTACAGCTTTTGTACGTCCCAACTAATTGAAACCTCTTATCAGCACTGAGAGAGATGGGTATCGCTGTTATGATACTTGTCAGAAGGACAAAATTAACAGGAAGAAAGTCTGATATTACATGACACAGCTTCTTGTGATATAACTCTGTCTCTGTATTACTATGAACATGCAATCATTATTTTTGAAATCTCAGTAAACAAAACCTTCAAATATAAACATGTATGAAATATTTTTTCTTGTAAAAATGGAGTCACTTTTGGATTATCTTTCTTGCCCTTAGGTAAAACACTACATGTTTCCTTAATCTCCCTAGAATTGGTCTCAGAATGTGTTTTAAACATGTGATCTAAAAAATATGTACTTATTGTAAATATACTATATATATTTACTCTTAAACTTTAATATATATCTAAATGCTTCTATTTATCTTGAGGAAAATGTTCTTTAGATCTTTCCCTAAATGTAAAGCTGCAGCCACACGTCGATGTTAAGAAACTAATTTTTCAGTCTATTTCCCATATGCAGTTTTTTGAGAGTGGTTAACTGATCACTTCCCAGCTGTAATTTTGAGCTCCATTGAACTGTTATGATGTTCCATTTTAAAACAGAACATATGTGAACAAAACTGTTCCCATTATGCATGACTGATGCCCCCAATTGTGTTCTAAATTCACAGCTATGCCTCCAGTTATGAACTAATAACTTTAATTATTTTGGTAAAGTCGGATCTTTAAATCCAATCCTGTCTATTATTAAAAAGCAACTAAAATGCCAATATGCATTTTTTTCTTCAGTTTAGAGAGATCTCATAGGTAAGGTTAATATGAAATTTTTGACATTAAACTGCATTATACCTAGATTTATTATAAACACCAACACATTTAACCAGTTGTGTCAGATTTTAACATGTTGCATTTCTCCTATAAAACTTATTGCTTATACTACATAGAGGAATAATAAAGTTTATTTAATGTATATGCTCAAATTTGCTTCTTATATTTTTTGTAAATATGTATGATAAATAAGAATATAAAATAAGAATTTTTCCTTTAAAAACAAATTTTTTTGATAAACAGAAACATATTTATGATGTTATACCCTTGTACTATTTCACAGATTGTTTACTTTTTTTTTTGAAAGGAAGCACTGATGTTAATTTGAGTAAAAAGTATTTGTGCATCATTCTTTAAACTTTTAATTGATGTCTACTCCAAATACATGTGTATTAAAATAGCACAAATATATTAAAATTACATTGCCTAGATATATAAATATTACCTACTAAATAAATATAATCCATTATTAAAGTTAATAGCACTCTTAAAATCTTAAAACTAATTAAAGGTATGAAAATTACAGTACAAAATTAATTTATAACATATATTAAGTCTTTATGATTGGTAAGGTGGAAACAACTTCAGAAAAATAAACTCCTATGAAAGAATTCCACTATTGACATTTTTGAATCAATATAGTTTATTTTTATAGTCTTAAATAATTTATATAAATAATTACAATTTTCTTGATACTTAAAAATTAATGTAAGAAATTTAGAAAGAAAATTCACAAGAAAATAAACCTTAGTTTTATACAGACTAAAATTTTATACTGGCATTATTGTTATGTTTTAGTAAAATTAAGAAAGAGTTTTCTCTTAAAACCAACTTAAAACAGTTTAAAATGTAAAAATATGCATTCCCAGAAATGAGCTTTTATAATACAGTTTATAAACCTCTATATTTAAAAATTGAATTCTAAATACTATTTAAATATTATTTTAAAATCCCAAGTATCTTCCTTTCTCATCCTGTAATGTATTAAACAAGGCCAATAACATGGCAGCTTAATTATTTTTCTTTTGTAGAGCTGCTTCCTTCAGAAAAATCAACAAAATTAAGTTTGGTAAGTTCCCATCTAACCAGAACAATATGGTAAAGGACAAACTACAACTTGGACATTATCTTACAAATGCAAACTATGTAACCTAATTGTATATGCCCTTATATTAATCTGAAATTTTCAAAAAAGCAAAAGGAGGTTTTTCCTTTTTCTTTAGGAAATTTTTGATTTTTCTAATTTCAAGCGTATATAAACCTTTAACATATACAATTGTTTATAAAACCTATTAGAGCGGTAGCTTATACAAGTAGGTTACAGGAAATATTCTATAATTATTTCCCTCCCCTTTATAGCAGATATTCTTAGCCTGTGTGGGTGTGTCTCTGTGTATGTATATATGTACATAATATGAGGAATTAATTTTATAAGTGAAAAGGAGAGGAAAAAAAGAAAAAAAATAGAAAAGTTGAAATCAGAGTGAGCCAGCTATAGACAGAAATGGAGGAAGTTAAAGTTCAGTATTAAGGCTAATTGTGTTCCCTTTACAAGATGCGAGGGCACATATGAAGAAAAATTAATGTTGATGGAGTGGGTGGGGTGAAGGAAGAACAGGACAGGGGAGAGAGAGAGAAAGAGACCTATCCCATAGCTGGTTTAAATAATAATTTGGCTCCTTTATAATTCCATAAAAATGTTATATTAAAAGGTGATACTTACCTTGATAATACAGAAAAAGAAAGAGGGAGATCTTTGCTCTTAAACCAAGTTATTTTTCTGTTACAGAAACAAGATAAATTCTTTCCCCCTGTGGATTTTTTTTTCACATTTTATTCCAAAGTGCATTTCAAATAAACAATTTTGGTTATGTCAAAAAGTTATCGCAAGTGGCTACTGGGGTTTTAAATTGTCCATGTTGCTTTATGTCCTCAGAAAGAAAAATCAAGAATGATAATACAAAAGCAAATGCTGGAAGGTTACACAGATTTACCAGCATACATTAGAGGATAGCTGACAGTCAGTCAAAAGCAAAAGCCCATCTTGTGCACATCTTTGATCCTGAATCTAAGGTTAAGCCTCTTGTGCCTGATTACCTGAGAGAGAGTTCCCTTGGCAAGTAAAATTTGTGGAGAGAAAATATCACTGGCTCTTAAGCCAATTCATATACATAAACATGATCAAGAAAAGAGATGATATGGGTTGATGAATGACAAAGCAAAGTTTATCATTAAAAGAAAATGTTTAAGTAGAGCTTTTCTCTTCAGGGTCAACTGGAAAAACATTTATCAGAATTTCATTGGTCTTGAACTTCCTCTAATAAACAAGTCAGTACTAAACAAACAATCAGAGAGAGTGGTTAATGAACAATCAGTGATTTGTCAGTCAGGGAACATGAGTATAAACATATCATTTGGCTAAACAGTCCTGGACTTTTTATTCTTAAGGGAGAGGAAACAAAGGTATTTTGAAGGATTCAGTAGACTATCTGCAGCCCAGATTCGACACTAACTTGCAAGTTTGCCTCTAGTAGGTCATAAACACTAGGTAAACTTGCTATTTTTATGTTAAGCATATTAGCCTGCAGCAACAAGGAGATCTATAAAATTTCAGTGGAAATTTCAGGATTAGTAAAGTCTACCAACAAAGGCCATTAAGAATACACTTTTATCTAGATAAAGTAAAAAACTACATTTATTCAGCTTCTTGAACTAAGGGAGATAGTTCCAAAGGGGAATTTAGAAGCAAAAAAACATAAACCGTCTCCTTAAAATAACAGAGCTTCTACCAGATGATTCTGAAGGGGAATTAAGAAAGTGGAGGATGTTTCTTGATTATCACTATCAAGAGATGAAGTGCAACTTTGTGACTAGTACAATAGGGCTCGTATATGTCTAGTGTAGTCCCATATTTATCTCATGCATTTCTGTCAGAATACCCCATGTTTTATTTCAGCAACCCCCATAATACGGAAAAAATATTACTTCTTTCTATTAACAAAATAAATGAGCCTAACACTACATTGAAATCAATAGAATTTACTGTTCAGTCTCAAAATAAATGGCTTAAACAGAAATACAATTTCATTAAATTGCTGTTGCTTTTTGTTTTACAAGTTGTATTATTATGGACATTGCCACATCTTTGGACCAGACCTTGCAGTAGCGCGCCAGTGATGGCCAACAGCTTGTGAGAATTTCTTCCTATAGGAAACAGGATCGGCCGCTGGAAAGTGTTGTACTCCATCAATATTTCACATGAAACCTAAGACCCATCTGAAGCAGCAATACAAGAACAGAGACAGGCCAGAGAGTTGGTATAGTAGAGAATTATTTATAGAAAAGTCATTTCAAATTATAAGTAAAAGTGAGAAGTGTGGGCTGTTTTATCCTCACCATTGTAAATATGAGTCTCTTGAAAAATATGGCTGCAAAGAATAACATAAATATGACTTCTATGATACTGTACACTAAAATACATCTACATATTGACACAGAGTATTCTGTTATTTGAAATCAAATTGTATCTGTTATAGCAGTGTGGTAGGGTTTTAACACATAAGATTTGAGATATTAGACTGTTATTACTTTTTTAAAAATTCACTAAATATATCCTTCTGTCAATAAACTGAAAAAACTTATTTGAAGTTTGTGTATTTAGGAATAGTCAAAATATAAAACTGTGAGCAATAATTTGCTTAATTTTGTTATTACAACATTCTAATGTGATACCAGTGCTGATCTGAAAGAAAAAATAAAATTATCTGCAACATATGCTCAGCAATAAATTTTGATGTTTAAAAATATGGACAGATTTTAGAGGCACTTTTGCTTCAACATTAAAAACTAAATACATAACAAGTATGTTCTCTGCAAACCAGGTTCTACTAGAAAATATTAAAAAATCAACTAAAGCCATGAGATTTCACTTTATTGATCCCTAAATCAAATTCAGACATGTGAATTTAAATGATTTGCAATGAAATATGCATAAAAACATAATCCCTTGAGTTAAATTTTAATCTGAAACAACCTGAAATAAGAAAGATTATATCCTGAAAGTTTTCTGTGAACAAATGTGGATAAATATGTTACTAACCCCAAGATAATAATATTTTACTACTAGTTCTTAATAGGGATTTTTCAAAAGTTTCACATTAAAAGTTAATGGAATGTATACACAATCAGTAATTTTCTAACTTGCAGAAACATGATAGCTTGAAATAATTATTTTTCCTTTATCTATCACCTTAGCCCAAAAGTTTGAATGTATTTTCTCTACATTAAGATAGTTATTCTGTGTCATTTTGCTATGTGATTTGAAATACAAAATATTAGAAATAGGTATATTGGCCTGGGGCAGTGGCTCACATCTATAATCCTAACACTCTGGGAGTCTGAGGCAGGAGAATCACTTGAGGTCAGGAGTTTGAGACCAACCTGAGCAAAAGCAAGACCCTCATCTCTACCAAAAGTAGAAAAAAGAACTTAGTTAGGCATGGTAGTACATGCCTATAGTTCAAGCTACTCAAGAAACTGCAGCAGTAGTATTTGCTTAAGCCCAGGAATTTTAGGTTACAGTGAGCTGGTAATGCCACTACACTCTCTCTACCCAGAGTGAGAGAGTGAGACATTGTTTAAAAAAAAAAAAGAAAGAGGAAAGAAAGAAAAAAGAAAAAGAAAAGGTACCCATATAATGATCTGTATATGATCTCTACTATATAGATAATATCAGCTTTATGTTACAAGTGCATATATAGTATCCAAAGTATATGATATTATATGTCTACTGCTAAATTGAAAATAACACTTATGTATAAGCTATGATGCAATGCAACATGTGTCTAAGTCATAGTATTTGACATACTGGATATATAAAAACTTGTAACTATAACTTGTTTTACCTTTTAAAAAAAGTGTATATGTTAGCATATACAAAGGTTGCCCAAAACGTATTCCCATTTTAAGAAAGGAAAAAACTGTATTACAATTGTAATATTCAAGTCACATTTGACTTCTGCAATTACAATAGGTGCTCAAATGTGGCATGTATTCATTTTTGTTATTAGTATATATTGAGTTTCACAATTTTAATAGTTTTTTCTTTCCCTTCTTAAAATGTACATACATTTTTTGACACCATCTATGTATATGTACATATACTTATATACTTATTTGGAGACAAGTGTATTTTATACATAAATAAAACTATAAGAGTTTTAAAACTGTAAAAATTTTATTTATTTATTTATTCAGAGTCTCACTCTGTCGCCCTTGGTAGAATGCTATGGCGTCACAGCAACCTGCAACCTCCAACTCCTGCAACCTCCAATTCTCTTCCCTCAGCCTCCCGAATAGCTGGGTGTACCAGCACCTGCCACAATACCCAGCTATTTTTTGTTGCAGTTGCCACTGCTGTTTTAGCTGGCCGGGGCAGGGTTCAAACCCACCACCCTCAGTATATGGGGCCAGTGCCCTACCCACTGAGCCACAGGTACCACCCAAAGCTTTAAAGATTTTTGAGTCTTAAAACTGTAGGAGTTTTCCAGTGCATATATGATCAAATGGGAGCCAGAGACAGAGTAGAAAGAGAATATTGTGAGGGCCCATTAGTGGCAGCAGAAGCTCAAAATCAGTACAAAGATCTTTAATTTCCAACAGTGGGACAGAAGCTGGGCTTAGAACAGCCAGTAAGGATAGCTTTCCTGGTTCAGAAAAGGTGATGATGTATATTTTCCTTTGCATTATAAAGTATATTTTCTTTAGGTACAGAAAAAGCTTTTAGGTTGTGAAAATCAGCAGGTCTGAAAACTATGATGCTACTCACAGAAATCCACTCCTGTCCATCATTTTCTGCAAATATCCAGGTCTAAAAGTCCATTCATTTAAAAATTAATAAAAAGAAAGCAAAAATGAGTATATGTCAATAAACGTATTTTGTAAATAAGTAATATAATAAGCAGTAGAAACTCACTGACCAGAAAGAAAACTTATAAGAAAGATATTGCCACAGAATAGGGAGAGAGGGTTTGTTGGTGCCTACTGTGGCACCCCCTCACTGTACAAATAAAAACAGCCGGGACACAGAACGGATTGAAGGTATATGCCTGCAAGAGGTGAGCTTGTTGTCTGTTCCCGAAAGCCCTGAGAAACCTATCTCTGGGCCTTTTATGGAAACCTGAAAACACAGAAATGGTGGCCCACATGCTAGGATCACATGTTTAATGGTTGCTAAGTGCTCTTTCTGCCCAAGCTCCACTCCCATCCTGTTGGCCTAGAATATTACAAAGTACAATACTTGCTTGCTATTGAGCTACCAATTTTATCTCATTAACAGAAGCAGCTGCTTGAGGGCTTGTCTCTGGGCTGAAGAACATCTCCAAGCTCCCTAGGAGAGGTTGTCTTGCTCCCAGAGCCTTTTTCAAGAGTTGGTGGCTGCTTCTGTGAGCCTGGTGCTCAGTCTCCTAACAAGGTTCAAGCATTTTGTCATTAATTGAAATAATCTCTAAAAGATAATTGTCTTTGTATAGGAAAAACACACACAGTGTAAGAATTCGGAGAAGATATGCAAAAATTAAATATAAGAAGGTTTTATAAAATGAGTATTAGAATAAACCAAAATACATAAAATCAAAGTTAAACATATGGTATTTAAATGAAAAATTGGTCCTGTGGTAAATGTAAACAAGACATATGTATAAATATTTGTAGAAATGAGAAAAGCTAAAAAAAAGTTTTAAACATTGTTTAAAAAAATATCAGAAAGAGACTTGCAGTTGCTGATTAGAGGCATAAAAACCTGGAAAGAACGTTGTTCTTACATGAAAAATAAAAAAAATATTTTGGCCAACAGGAAATTAATGATTTTCTTACTCTATCAGAGAACTGAGGTTTCAGGGTAATAAAATACCTGGAATATGCAGACATGGGTGTCTGAACGAACAAACAGTACCCAAACATTTTATTAACATGTATCTGGCAGCAGGAAGATGGGTGAGTAGAATGTTGAGGATGTGGGGAAAGCAAAGAGAAGCTGACTATTATATATATGCCAATATAAATATTCACTTTAAATTTTTTAACAAATTTCTTAGTCTCTCAGAAAAGTAAAACTACCTAGTAACTTAAGGACAAAGCCTAGTTACTACAAAGGCCCAAGTGGTAAAACAAAGTAAATAATCCCTCATAGTAGGATGAACAGAAATCCACCTTTCTTATCAATATTCTCATTAAATGTGAACAGCTTGAACTCTCTGCTGTAGACACATAAGTTTTCTTATTGCATAAGAAAAATCAAGCCTAGTATCTGCTATCTTCAGGAAATGCATTGAATCCCTAAGGACAAATCAGGACAGGGTGAATGGTTGAAAAATAATATTTTATGCTAATTGAAGCCAAAAGAAAGCAGGAGTTGCAGCATTTAGAGCAGATATCATTGCCTATGAAGCAACAAAAAGACAAAGATATACATTTTATACTGGCTTGGAAGAATCAACATTGTTAAAATATCTTTACTACTCAAAGAACCTACAGATTTAATGCAATCCTCATTAAAATACCATTGTCCCACTTTGAAAATCTTTAAAAAAAAGCAGTTCAACATTTTGTATAGAACCAGAATAAAAGACTGAATAGCTAAGGATGTACACTATCACCACTGATCAAGGGAACAAATGAACCAGAAAACATATCAATCCCAAATATTTATTTATCCACTTCATGTATTCCTAGATCTATAAAACAAATTTTACTCCATCTAAACAAAATAATAAACAATAACACTGTAATCGTCAGGGACATTACCATCCCACTGACAGAACTGGATGTACCCTCCAAGAAGAAATTAAACAAAAAAACTTGAAACCTAAACTTGACTCTAGAACAAAAGAGTTTAACAGACATCTACAAAACAGTTCACCCCAATATGCATACTTTTCATCAGCTCATGGATCATTTTCCAAGATCAATCACATCCTAAGTCACAAAACAAGACTCGACAGATTAAAAAAGAAGGAAAGAAATTATACCATGTATCTTTATAGACCACAATGGAATAAAACTAGAAATCAATCTCAAAAGAAACATTCATCCACACCCAAAATCATGAAAACCAATCAAGTTATTGTTTAATGATGGCTGGCTAAAGGAGGAAATAAAAAATAAAATTATTAGATTCCTTGAACAAAATGATAATGAGGCTAAAAGCTATCAAAACCTGGGAGATACTGCAAAAGCAGTCCTAACAAAGACATTCATGACATTAAACACCCATATTCTGAAATCAGAAAAAGCACAAATCAACAATCTAACAAATTATTCCAAGGAACTGGAAAGAGAAAGCAATACAGTCTCAAGCCCCGTAGAAGAAAAGAAATAACCAAAATCAGATTAGAACTAAATGAAATAATAAACAAACCATTCAAAAGATTAATAAAACAAAAGTTGGTTCTTTGAAAATATCAAATAAATTTATGAACCCTTGGCCATATTAACAAAGAAACAGAAAATTAAGTTCTCTAATAAGCCCAATCAGAAATAAAAGCAGGGAAATAACAGAATTACAAAATATCATCACAAATACTACAAAAATCTCTATGCCTAGAAATTTGAAAATGTGGAGGAAATGAACAAATTCCTGAAATCACACTACCTCCTAGACTCAACTAGGGAGAATTAGAAGTTTTGAACAGACCAAAATAACAATAAAATTTTTCCAACAAGAAATTCCCAGACCAGACACTTTCACATCAGATTTCTACCAAACCTTCAAAGAAGAGCTTGCATTTCAAGTGCAGAATCTATTCCAAAATACTGAGAAGAAAGGAACCCTCCTCAACTTCTTCCATAAAACAAATATCATCCTGATACCAAAACCAGGAAAGAACACAACAACAAAGAAAAATACAGACAAGTATCATTAATAAATATTGAAAAAATATTTATTTCTTCAATAATACCGAAGAAAATCTTAATGAACTTCCAAAATACTGAAGAAAATCTTAATGAAGAGAATTCAGCTACACAATAAAAAAATCCCAGGAATGTACAGATGGTTCAACATACCCAAATCTCACATAAACAGAAGTAAAAGTAAACACCAGATGACCTTTAATTTGAATATGGAATCTAGAATGCTAGATATGAGAGAAAACTTAATGACAATCCATTTCTACTCTTTAATTTTATGGAAGAGAAAATTGAGCTAGAGATAGAAAGATAAAAATCTTTGTTTAGGATTAGAGTACTATATAGAGGTACAGAAGCACGGAAAATCAATTACTAGATTAAGTAATGTGGTACATAATATAGTAACTTCATAAAATTTATAATGTGGAAATGAATAGGTGGAAACTGAAAAGCATGCTAAGACCACTGTGATAATTTTAATGTCTGGCAATAAGTTTCAAAAATTTGAGATACTGCATAAAATGAGTTGATTTACAAAAATTAAAAATGAGCTTATCTCTTGAACGAGAATCCATGAGTCTGCAAAACACTTACTGGCTTATTTGTTGACATTATTACTTCTAGATAAAGTGATACTTAGGCAAGAGTTGTTATGTGTATAGAAGTTTTAGAAACAGAATCCATCAGGGTTACTTTTTCAAAATTAACTTTTTATAAGATTTTGAAAGTTTGCAAACAACAATGTGGGGCAGAGACTGTGTGTGTGTTTGGGGTTACATTTTTCCTGGAAATGAAATGGAAAGCTGCTTAAAGTATTTTTAAAGAATGCAATTATATAATCCTAAAATGTAAGTCAGAATTGTAGATTGTTTTTCTTTCCTGAAACAGCTTGAATCACTCACATTTTATTGATTGTAGTGAGCTCCTGTATCCTACATAATCTTCTGGTAATCTCTACCTGATTTGAATGTTTTATCTCTACCTGATTTGAATGTTTTTAGTAACTATAGGCAAAGCCTATAGTTACTAATCTCTTATTTAGTAAGTAATGTAAGAGTTTGGGAGAGAAATATAATTGGAACCAAACAAGAGAACAGTTCATTGATTTAGGTCCATAAATTGAATTCTAAACTCAGAAAAGTAATGACACAATCTAGTAATCTGTCAGAATAATATTAAAATAAATTAATTAAAATTAATATAAAAATAAGGTGCCATTTACAGGCACAGAATTCGGTGCTTATAGTTAAAATAACTCCAAATACAATGCATGCTTCACATAACCTTGGTCAAGCTTAAGAAATAAAAACTTTAAAGGATTGAGACTTATT
The DNA here is from genome assembly GCF_027406575.1 of Nycticebus coucang. Lineage (NCBI taxonomy): Eukaryota > Metazoa > Chordata > Mammalia > Primates > Lorisidae > Nycticebus > Nycticebus coucang. Next base: position 82,302,354 of record NC_069786.1, read on the forward strand.
AAGGCTCAAGATGAATTTTTGTTTGATTTTTCTTGCCTCAAGGACGGCTTTACCCAGGAAGATTCAAGGTTTTCATCGTCTGAGTATTTTCTTGTATCATTTCTTTAGAAGAAAAATTGACTGCCTCGCCTGCTTTCCCTGGAAACATCTTCATAATAAGCTGTAAGACCTATATCTTAATTGAGTCTTTGTAATAAGACCATTAATAGTGTGTGGAGAAAGTCACAGGTGATTTATTAAAGACTGCTGACTTCCTCTTGTTCTCGTACGAATTCTTTAGCCTTTCTGTTTGAGTTTGAAAGTTTCAATAAAATAAAACTCCTAATCTATGATTTTTGGTATTGGACTTCTTGAAATAGACTCTACTTCTCATTACCCGTTGAGTTATTGATCCTTTAAAGGGCATGTCTACATGCCCTCTCTACTGGATTTTGAAAGCTCAGAGCTGTTGCTTCCCTTTGAAGTCAGACAAATCTTTGTTTAAGGGAGCATCTAAAAGGAACATCATGCTTGCTTTGTCTTGAATAAAATTTCCTCTACATTTATTCTGATTGTTCTTCACTGTAGAACAATGGTATGCATTTTTTTTTTTTACTGGTTGACTTTTTTTTATTAATATTAAATCATAGCTGTGTACATTAATGCGATCATGGGGCACCATACACTAGTTTTATAATCAGTTTGACACATTTTCATCACACTGGTTAACATAGCCTTCCTGGCATTTTCTTAGTTATTGTGTTAAGACAATTATATTCCACATTTACTAAGTTTCACATGTACCCTTGTAAGATGCACCGCAGGTGTAATCCCACTAATCACCCTGCCTCCACCCTCAAGTCTGCATTTATTTTTGAAAAATTCTTTCTCCAGCTTCCTTATACACACTTTTATTGCCTTTACTGCACACGGATAAAGTCCCCCTTCAGCACTAGTTAGAAATGATTTCATGTGATAAAATCCTTAGAATACTTCAATGAAGGCTTAAATTTGAAAATGTTAATCTCACCCTGACCCTTTCTATTAGTTCTAAAAGAGAGATCTCTCTTATTTCTTGCAGGAAAAGGCAGAAACAAAACAGTCTGAATACTAAATTTACTAAAAAAATTTTTAAAAACCTATTAACAGTTAAAAATATCAGTAAAAATTATCAAATGTCATTGCTAAGAGACCCAGTAACAGGATTTGGAATTTCTAAGATTTGGTACTAGACACTTGGAGTGCTTCTCAAATTTCATTAGACTATCTGTCTTCTTTTCCATCATTTTCTTCCCTTTTCAGAAATTTTTTCAACTTTAACTTCACCAAAAAAAAACAAACATCATTATAAAGATTTCACATTAGATTGTATATTTCTTGAGACCACTGCAATAAGGTAACAGAGACATGAATAAATGTTAAAGTCTAAGTGATGTATAACAAAATAGAGTTTGAAAAATGTTTAGCAGGTTTTAAAAACAGCAGGACTTGGTAAGTTTGACTGAATAATATTTCGTATTATATTCGAAAGAGTAGAGGAAAAAATAATGTTAGTAAGGCTTCTAGTTTATAACCATTAAAATGGTTTCATGCTCAGAGGTCACAAAGCACACAATCACAGCACCATATAAAAGAGAGGTTTTTGAGAAACACTTGCAGTCAGATGTTAGTAGAACCCATGCAACCCTGCAAACACTTGTTATCCATGGTAGGACCCATGCAACCCTGCAAACACTCGTTATCCATGGTAGGACCCATGCAACCCTGCAAACACTCGTTACCCGTGGTAGGACCCATGCAACCCTGCAAACACTCGTTATCCGTGGTAGGACCCATGCAACCCTGCAAACACTCGTTATCCGTGGTAGGACCCATGCAACCCTGCAAACACTCGTTATCCGTGGTAGGACCCATGCAACCCTGCAGACACTCGTTATCCGTGGTAGGACCCATGCAACCCTGCAGACACTCGTTATCCGTGGTAGGACCCATGCAACCCTGCAGACACTCGTTATCCGTGGTAGGACCCATGCAACCCTGCAGACACTCGTTATCCATGGTAGGACCCATGCAACCCTGCAGACACTCGTTACCCATGGTAGGACCCATGCAACCCTGCAGACACTCGTTACCCATGGTAGGATCCATGCAACCCTGCAGACACTCATTATCCATGGTAGGACCCATGCAACCCTGCAGACACTCGTTACCCATGGTAGGACCCATGCAACCCTGCAAACACTCGTTATCCGTGGTAGGACCCATGCAACCCTGCAAACACTCGTTATCCGTGGTAGGACCCATGCAACCCTGCAAACACTCGTTATCCGTGGTAGGACCCATGCAACCCTGCAAACACTCGTTATCCGTGGTAGGACATATGCAACCCTGCAAACACTCCTTACCCATGGTAGGACCCATGCAACCCTGCAGACACTCGTTATCCATGGTAGGATCCATGCAACCCTGCAGACACTCGTTATCCATGGTAGGACCCATGCAACCCTGCAGACACTCGTTACCCATGGTAGGACCCATGCAACCCTGCAGACACTCGTTACCCATGGTAGGATCCATGCAACCCTGCAGACACTCGTTATCCATGGTAGGACCCATGCAACCCTGCAGGCACTCGTTACCCATGGTAGGACCCATGCAACCCTGCAGACACTCGTTACCCATGGTAGGACCCATGCAACCCTGCAGACACTCGTTACCCATGGTAGGACCCATGCAACCCTGCAGACACTCGTTATCCATGGTAGGACCCATGCAACCCTGCAAACACTTGTTATTCTCCAGGTTAGGCAGGGAGATAGTTGGTGGATACCATGACCTAGTTTGTCCTGTATTTCTGGAATTTTTAAGGTTTGGTACTGGATTCCTGAAGAGTCTAGTCAAACTTCATTATTCTACCTATTTTATTTTTCATCCTTCCTTCCCCTTTCAGAATGGTGTCAACTTTATCTTTGAAAACTGATTTTTTTTTTGAACAGTAAATTCTGCTCTAGTCTGTTTAATTCAACTTCTGTTTTATTCTCTTGAGTTCTTTTTCACAGCAGTATATTGTTTCTCATGTTGCCTTTGGACATCCAAGTTTATTTTTTCCTGAAGATCTGCTTCAGTATATGCTTTTCTTCTTAGGAACTTTCCTCAAATATTTGGTAAGCCCTGGCTGTGCACTCATGCTTTCAGAAAAAAGGCACTAAAATGTTGAACAGAAGTTCAATGACAGTAGGCAAGGTTTATCATGAGAAATCTTCACATTGATAATCTGGCAGCAACTTCAGGGATATATTTCAGGTTGGGTATATTATTCAGATAAAAATATTTTTATTCCCTGCCCAGAGGTGATGAGTGTGGCTGCCAATAATGAGTTGATGGGGAAGTGCCTGGGAGTTTGTTCAGTAACTATGTGGATTTCCAACTCATCTCCTTATTTTCAGTATTGTCCTTCTATAGCTAAATATTCCTGGTGGGCTGCATATAAATGTCCCTGGATCATTCTTTCCAAAGACCAAATGTTTACTTTCCTAATAGTGTAAAGTAGGACTCTGAATTTATACCTATTTTGAAAAACAAGATCCCATAAATCCTCTTGCTTTTGAACCAACTATGCACCAATTACTAAAGTGATCAAGTTTTGAGGCTTTTTTATGGCTTCTGTGGTAGAAATTATGTTATTTCTCCTGTTATGGCTCAGAGTGTTTCTCAAGTTTGCTGAATCCACTAATTAGTTTTTGTTAACCTGTGGGCTTTTAAACTTCCAAAACTGTGTTGCCATACATTCTCTTTTTTTGCACTTAGTGTGTGTTATTTATTTATGTAGATACTTTACTGTCTTTTATTAAAATTTTAGTAGAAAGTTGAGGAAAATGCATGTACTTCATTTTCCACCTGTAACAGAAAGTCAATCCAATCACTCACTGGAATTTCATCTTCAAGTTTTTTTGTTGGTTTGTTTTTTGAGACAAGGTGTCACTATGTCGCCCTTGGTAGAGTACTGTGGCATAACAACTCACAGCAACCTCAAACTCTTGGGCTCAAGTGATTCTCTTACCTCCACCTCCTGAGTAGCTGGGACTACAGGTGCCCACCACAATCCTGGGCTATTTTTTGGTTGTAGTTGTCGTTGTTTGGCAGGCGCAGGAGGGATTCAAACCTGCCAGCTTTGGTGTATGTGGCCGGCACCCTAGCCACTGAGCTACAGGCACAGATCCATCTTCATGTTTTAAAAATGATGTTCGTACAAAATAATTACCTTCCTCTCATCAAAACTTCATCATGCTTCCTGTTCTTGACCTGGAGAAATCTAGCACATCGTCTTCCAGAAGACATTATGATAAACTGTGGAAATTAAATGTTTGAAGTTAGTCAGAGTTTAATTCAAAAATTTATGTCTAGTACATGTAGCTGTAAGACACTGGAGATAATAGTTTCATATCTGATAATGTTGTTTTTCATCTTTATAAAGTAGTTTATTCTTTGAAAACTTAATTAATGGGCTTAAAGAAAAAACTCTTTGAACCATATAGTTTCTTAATGAGCCTGAACTAAGAAAAATACAATTCATTTATACAAATCAACTACATAAACTCGAAATCTTTAACAGTATGTTGTGTTTATACATCTCACAACTAGATGCTCTTACCAATCAACAAAATACCTTAAAGTCTATTTAAAGCAACTCTCTGAATATGTTCCTCCAATTAGGGATAAAATTTGTCTTCCCACCCCGTAGTTGCAAGTTGAGGTTAGACATTGTTGCATGGCACTCTTTGAAGACAAGAGAGCATAAAGGATAAGTCAGAATACTTATTTCCAGGGCTCCTTCTCTGGTAAGCTCTAGTTTGTCAGTGGTGCATTTCTTTATTTAAAGCTATAGCTTCAGTAGGGCATTGAGATCCCAAGGGTACAAAGCCCGACACACACTGCTTAACAGTTCCCTTTCCCTGCGACTTTAGATCTAGATGTGACAATCTATTTCCATAATCATGCCTACTCAGATGTAATTCTCCAATTAGTAATGTCTCTCTATTCACTTTTGTGAGTGTGCCATTTGTTGTCCTGTGTTACATATTGATTGTGTGTAGTATTTACTGTCTGTTTCTCCTCACTAAAATATAAGCAGTACATGAGCAGGACAGGACCTCTACCACCTATAACAGAGTCTAGCATAAAAATAGGCATCTACTAAGATTTCTCAAACGGATAGTTGAGGAATCGTATTCAGAATGCCAACGTAGTATGCTAAGAACACATCCCCTTTCATTGCAGACTTGACAGGAGGAGCAGCAAGTCTTGTACCCCTTACTGTTAGACTATTGGAGCAGATATTGTCTTGTATCCAAAGAAATAGATAATATTTCTTTGGTCAATAGAAGCAGCTCTAACAGAACAGGTTGTGTTCACTTGAGTTCTAAAAGAATCTATTGGGGTTGTATTAAAAGGGACAATACAGGTTTGGGGCCCTGAAGAGGAGAAAAACCCCAGATTGTCCTCAATGATACATGGACTGTGAAAGGGAAAAGGAGGATTACTTTTTATACTGCAATACCTTCAGTTTTTAACTGCAAAACCTTCTGTTTTAATTTAGCCCTTTACATTATATATTACAAACAAACCTCTTGTTTCTACCACTATTAGCAAACACTTAATGAAGAGAAGATAACAAAAGTAATACCCTGTTTCCCCAAAAATAAGACAGTGTCTTATTTTAAGGTGTGCTTCCAAAGATGCGCTAGGTCTTATTTTCGGGGGACATCTTATCTTTCCTGTAAGTAGGTCTTATTTTTGGAGGATATCTTATTTTCAGGGAAACAGGGTATATCAATAGATCCAGAATTCTATTTAGAAATAAAGTGATTTCTTTGTGAAAAAAAAAATACTTTAATTATTTAAGTTAGCAATCATCGCTATATAGTACACTGAAGGTCAAAGGGGTTCAGTTGTAATCCCAAATGCCAGTGAGCAAAACAAGATGTATGTTAGCACAGTTTTTAGAAGGAACTTAGTTGTCAAGTGCCAATCGATGCCAGAAGTTCAAAAGAGCAGAGAAATGGATGTGTAAAATTTAATAAAATATTAAGTTATGGTCATAATCTGGAAAAGAGCTGAGAAATAACATGTATTTGAGAGGAAAATAGAGACAGAAGCAAAAAAAGATGGCCTAATCTTTAGGTTTTGCTTTACGACCTTGATTTGACACATCTTTTATGAATTCATTACCAAAACCTGTTGCAATGATACCTTAACTAACATGAGACTATTTATTTATCCCATTTAGTGTTTATGAATGTTCATGCTGGATTTTGTTTGCAATGTAATAAAATACACAATCTATGTAATTTATTATGTCTCTAACCAACCCCCTATTTAAATTTCTAGGATTGTTAAGAATTTCAGATTTGATCTTGATGACCTCTATTATCATGATGTAGTTGCTGTTTTTAGTTATTGAGATGGTTAATTTTATGTATCTACTTGACTAGGCTGTGTTGTCCAGATATTTGGTCAAACACTAGTCTAGAATTTGCTGTGAAGGTAATTTTTAGCTGTGATTAACAACTAAATCAGTAATCTTTGGGTAAAGCAGATTAGCCTCCATAATGTCAGGGGGTCTCATTCAATCAGTTGAAGGCTTTAAGAGATAAGACTGGAGTATCCCAAGGAAGAAGGAATTTCGAGTCTAGAGTTCCTTCAGACTCAGTACTACAATATCCACTTTGCCCGGATCTTCCGTCTACCAGTCTACCTGAAAAGAATTCAGAATTTCCAAGCTTAACAATCTTATGGACCAGTTCTATAAAACATCTCTCTCTGTCCTCTCTTTCTGTTTTCCTATTTTTTTTTCTTTTTTTTCTGGAGAACTGTGACTAACACAAACGTAGTTTCTCTGCATTGCTCTTGATGTTTTCTTCTGTGCCTCTTATTTCACATGCTGCATCCAGTTTATTTTATTTTTATTTCCCAAAATACCCCATACTTAGTTCTATAGGTTTTGTTAAAAGCACTGTTCTCTCTCAGGAGCAGGCTGCTTCCTCCTGAATGCTATTCCTGCTGTATTCAAATTATCACATATATTAGTCTGATGAAAGTGTTTTTAAGTGAATTCTCCCAACCCTCTATGACTGGTTACTCTTCCAGAGGCTCACATTGATGCTTAATATTTCTTTTATTGTACCCATCAGAGATTGGCATTTTAGGACATTCTTATTAATTATGGAAAATTATGACTTGAGAACATTCACTCAAAGTAAAACCTTTGATGGATCAAAAATTTATGGGGTTGGGTCTCAGAAAGCAAAATCCCAGTGAATGCACTTTGATATGCTGAGAAGCATTGGAATATGGCACAGCAACTAGATTACTCTATCTTTGTCTTGTTCCCTCCCCCAAGTGCAAGGAGGGACTCTCTCTGGAATTTTGTACTCTCAGACAGCTTCTTTCCCAGAGGAATGCAGTTGTCAAAAGACTCTCCCTCCAAGAATCTCATCAAATAACCAAAAAATGTTAACTCCTTGAGAAGAGGTAATACTGGGAGTTGTCACCATGCCCAGATAGGCTTTTCACCTATTCTTCTGAGGTATCAAGAAATTACCTGGTTATGGTGCCAGCCACATACAACAAGGGTGGCGGGTTCGAACCCGGCCTGGACAGCTAAACAGTTGCAACAAAAAAATAGCCAGGCATTGTGGCAGGTGCCTATAGTCCCAGCTACTTGGGAGGCTGAGGCAAGAGAATTGCTTGAGCCTAAGAGTTGGAGGTTGCTGTGAGCTGTGATGTCACAGCACTCTACTGAGGGTGACATAATGAGACTCTGTCTCAAAAAATAAAGAGAGAGAGAGATAGAGAGATTACCTGGGGAGTAATTCTCTGTGTAATAAGACAACTTTTGCTCCTATGTGGTTCATTTTCTCACCTTCCTAAAGAAAACGATTTATTAAGCATTGTCTAAGCATTGGGCCTATCCATTTTCCTATTTTCCCTTCCTCATTTAAGCTTCAAAGATAAGGCCCACCTTTGAATTCATGTTTTGTATGACTCCATGCACATATGTGCACATGATAAATTTGTTATGCTTTTCTCTTGATAACCAGCTATTTTTTGTTATAGAGGTGTCAGCCATGACCCTTTATGATGGAGAGAAAAGGGATGACCTACTTTCTGTTCACATACTTCTGGTAACAAAGATGGGATGAATAAGACAGCTGTCTCACTCAGGAGCCTACAGATGAGATTTGGGAACAAAGAGCAAAGAAACAGCAAAGAATGCAAAAATTTTTACCATGGTCAGTTTTATGAAATGTCTTTCCTTTCCAAATTCAAATTAGCAGGATAAAATCATCTGTTTGGATTGTGGCTCTTGTGTAAACTTGGCTTGGGCATACCAATTTTTTATTGATACTTTTCACTTCTGTGCTAAGCTATTGTTTTGCTGTTAGTCTCATTTTTGTCCTAGGACTTGGTTTGCTTTGCTACTTCTCATGGGCAAGCAGGATGTCCAGCTGTGTGTGCAGAATACAACCAAAAAAGGTTGGGGATCCATAAAATTCTAGTGCACCAACTATTGCCAGCTTTCAAGAAGTGTCTAAATCTTTCTTGTAGCTATTTTTGAGTGTAGCTCTGGATCTTGTAAGGATGGCTTCTTTGCATCTTTTTGGACATGACTCATGTATCCTTGGCTAAGTCATAGAAAGCTTAATAGTTATGGTTCTAAGTCGCTTGGTTTAAAAGAAGGGGGTGTATTCAATAATCAGAAACACTGGCTGTTTGTCCCTGCTGGAATTTGATAATAAGATTTAAAAAGAATTTTTAAAAATCTCTGTGGTTGGGCAGCTCCTGTGGCTGACAGGAGTAGGGCGCCAGCCCCATATGTGGGAGGTGGTGAGTTCAAGCCCAGCCCCAGCCAAAAACTGCAAAACAAACAAACAAACAAAGAAAACCTCTATGGTCAAAATTCAGCTTCAACTGAAGGCTGATAATTACAGTCTATATCTTTAAAGGGGTTTTCTTCCCGTTTGGATCCTATTTCTCCCAAGGGAACTTCTCATTTGAATGAACGAACCTATTTTTCCCGAACTCCTGCTAACTAGAACGCCATTGGTCTTTTGGGAAACTAATGATCTTACTAACCTGGCTCCTCTGACTTGTTCTCCCACTTACTTCTGCGGCTTCTTCTTTTGCCACCTTCCATCTTCCACCCAGTTCTCTTTAATCTTTCATGTGTTCCCCTGCAGGTCCCTGCCTTCTCTGTTTGGTGATCAATAGATAAAAAGTTACTAAGAGAAAACGTCAGAGTTCTGGTCATCACGGAAAGGGATCTGAAAGAGACTTCTGGTGACTTTGAGAGTCCTTCCAAACACAGCAAAGGCACCACTCACCCCTTTTTGGGTTCTTTCTTTCTCACAGAGCCCCAAGAATTTTAAGTAGGTTTAGCCCTAATCATTAATACTCTCTGACCTGAATTCAGAAATCCAGTTAAAGAAACATAACTAAATTAAAAAGTCGATCAAACTGCTGGCTATTTTAAAACTCTTTGTAAAAGAAATTTATATCTCTAAAGGAAATCTCCAGTTGTAAGGGCATATGTATTCATGTACGTTCATGCAATAGTTGTCTGTTTTAAATTGCACATGAACTTTACTGATACCCTGTGTGTGGGGGGGGGGGGGAGTCATGTGCTTCATAACAATCTTTCAGTCAATAAAAGACTGCATATACAAGGATGTCTCACAAGATTTCAATATCATATGTAGGTTTTCTATGTTTAGATAGGTTTAGATAAACAAATACTTATCAGTGTGCTACAATTGCCAATGGTATACAGTACAGTAACATGCTATGCTAGATTGTAACCTAAGAACCTAGCTGTACTATGTAAGTTTGTGAAAATACAACCTATGTTATTTACACAATGTTGAAATCACCTAATGAAGCATTTCTCAGAATGTATCCCTATTGTCAAGAAGGCCTAATTTTACATGTGTTCAAATATATCTATATTCTAAGAGTTAATTGCAATCAAACTAAATTTATTTTCATTAAGTAAATATTTGTTCTGATTCAAAGTATTTGTCCGAAAGCTAATTTTGTAAATATGGTGACTAAACCATTTTTTAAAGTGGTTTTTAAAGTGGGGGTGATTAAATTCTCGTTATGTAATCATTTTTAAAGAATAAAATAATTTTAACGGAAGGGCAAAGGGAATACTTAAATTATTATATTCTGAAGCTAGATCTTGCTAGCACAATTTCATAGCTATCAGAATAGATGAATTAGAGGCAAATAATACTTGCTATGATATATTTTTTGAAGGTGTCCCCCCAAAAATGTGTTGGAACATATGTCCAAGGCAACAATATTTGGAGGTGGGGCCTGATGTTTCAGTTACAGGGGCTCCACCCTCATGAATGACTCGTGCTGATTATAAAAGGGCTTGAAGGCACAAGTTAATATTTCTCACCCTGTCTTATTCTCTTGTGTTCTGCCATGGAATGAAACAGCCAGATGTTAGCACCTTGATACCCAACTTCTCAACCTCCAGAACTGGGAGAGACAAATTTCTTTTCTTTTAAATTAACCATCAGGTGACCCCTATGTTAATCAGAACTGTAAAGTTCCTTTTACCTTGAAAGGCAACATATTTTTATGTTCCAGGACATCTTTGAGGAGGCCATTTTTCTGTCAACATGAAGAAACAATCTAAGTACTCAGTAATATCTCTAGAGTAAGAAAGTCATTAGAAAACCAATGGCGTTCCTTTTCTCTTAAAATTAATAAATAGATAATGAGAAGTCATTTCATCATTTTTTCCACAGGAGAAAATCAAAAGAGAGAAATTGTTTATTATAAACAACATCATTAATGAACCTCAGAAAGAAAATAATCCTAGATAGATGGAAAACTTGAAATGCACAACAGCAAAGAAATTTATATATATGTAAATGTACATGAAGTGTCCTCTTGCTGTTACATATAAAAGATTTCTTTTTTTGAGACAGAATCTCACTATGTTGCCCTGGGTAGCGTGCTGTGGCATCATAGCTCACAGCAATCTCAAACTCTTGGGCTTAAGCAATTCTCTTGCTTCAGCCTCCCAAGTAGCTGGGACAAGAGGTGCCCACTACAATGCCTGGCTATTTTTTGATTGCAGTTGTCATTGTAATTTAGCAGGCCTGGTCTGGGCTTGAACCGGCCAGCCTTGGTGTATGTGGCCTGCACCCTACTCAATGAGTTACGGGTGCCGACCCAATATATAAAAGATTTCTAATTAACATATTGCTCTGGGTTATATGTCTAGAATGATTAAAATAAATATAAAAATAGATACTTAAAAAGTAAAAATAGTATCCCATTGGGAAACGAAGGTAAATTATATAAAGTGTTCCTGTATTATCTAGAAGGAAGATTAAATATAATCAAATTTTAGTCTTAGATGAATTAATATGGTAAGTTTTACAATTTTTAAAATTAATTTATAATTTCTAAGGTAAACACTAGAAAAGTAAAAATCATATAATTTATACTCTGCTATGGAAAATGCAATTATTAAAATAGTCAATTTTGAAAGAACAAAGAGAAAAAAGAAAATAAAGAGCAGATGGGACAAATAGGTGGCTTAAAAAAATATTAAACCTAATTATAAATTGATTGTGAACTGGGATCATAAAAGAAAAAGATTATCAGACAGTATAAAAAAAATTTAATTTTGTTATTTTGAAGGAATATATTTAAGCATAAAAATGCCTAATGTATGAAATTAAGAAGGCAGAAAATATATTCTAATAAACATTAAGAGACAACTGAGGTTGCTATATTAATGTCAGGTACAACAAGCTGGAGACCAGAAAGCATTACTATAGATAAAGGGTGTTCAACCTAGTGATAATAGATTCAATTAATTTTGACACTTATTTGAGAGCACTGTCAAGAGAAAACTGACAAATACACAGCTAAAAGCAATTTTAACACACATATTTTGGTAATTTATAGAAAATTTAAACCAAATATCAGCAAGGATATAGATAAAAATTGAATGTGATTAACAACTTTGATCTATAGACTTGCACAATACACTGTTTTTTGCTCCCAACACTTGCATAATACAAATTATTTTAGCACTCTTAAAATATTTACAAAAAATGTTCCACATATTGGGTTGTGACTAAAGTCTCGGCACATTTCAAAATATTAAAATTGTGTTAAAATATTTTCTTGCCTCAATGCAAATATGTTAGGAATCAATGACAAAAGGTAAGTATAAAATTTTCATATATTTATAATTATAAAAATTCACTTCTGAAAATCTGGGGTCCTTCCTTCCTTCCTGCTTCCCTGGCATGTTCCTCGACGGAGGGCAGAGCCTCCAATCCGTCAGCACCCCTGAGGATCCGGGAAACCATCCAGGCAACGGAGAAGGCCCTGGAGCTGGAGAGGGCGCACCCCAACTGCTCAAGAAGGCCCAGTGGGGGAAACTAGAGCAGAAACAACGGGACCTGTGGATTGGGGGAAAGGTACAAAGAAAGATTTCTAATAAACAGTTAAGAACACACTGCCTCCCGAAACAAAAAGAGGGCAACGCACCCCTAGACAAGGGGTGGGGGGCACTTCTTCCCACTTGAGTTTTTCCCTCTGCCAGAAGCTCTGGTGCTTTCTCTGTATTCTTTTCTGTAAAATAAATCATGGATTCATTCTTCAAATCCCCCAAGGATCTACGGGAGAAGAAATTCCAGTTATCGCCAGTAAATAATAAAATAATAATTTTTACCCTCAGTAACTCCTGTGATACAGGGCGGGTGCAGCCCTGCTTGGTCAACGCCAGCCACCCGTGGGACTTGCCACGCCTTCTGCTTCTCCATCACCGGGATGTTGGTGCAGCAGGAGAGCGGAGGCGAGAGCTGGAGAGGGTGCTCTCCAGTGCATCAGAGAGGCCGAGCCACTGGAAGCCGTAGGGCTAGTTGAGAGAGACCAAAGCACAGCCTGGGCTGCTGCCAGTGCCAAGACCAGAACCACCCTTGGACCTTAGAGCGCCCTCCAGTGGCTGCGCTACTCCCCTCTGAGCATTTCACAGGCCCAAGGTTGATAACAGGGTTCCCCCATTCAGGGCTGAACAGGGACCCCCTCATTTGCTAGGTGAGGGCAATTTCATGTAAGTTTCCTAGGCCTGGACAATTTTAAATGGACTGTATCCATTCTTTAATGATGTCATTCACCTTGCCCCTATGGAAGGGACTGTGTCCATTCATTGATGCACTGATTCATCTTACCCCAGGTGAAGGGACTATATCCATTCATCTGTTACCAAGTCCTGGCCAAATTTAACTACAAAGGACCCCAGCGACTATATATACCGCTAGACAAAGAATCCAGACAGAGATTTTTTTCCGACTTTGGCTTTTCCCTCTGCCAGGAGTCTGATGCTTTTTCTGTATTCTTTTCTGTAAAATAAATTCTGTCTTACCACCGATCTGTGGTCCATGGATTCATCCTCGAATCCCCAAGAGCAAGGACCTACTTAAGAAGGAATTCTGGGTAACACTGGGACTATAGATGTGCATTTATTTGTTAATAATTATACCATAAATAATTTAAGTTACAAAATATGAGATTGTCAAGACTGATTTGTTTTTGTTTTTAGCTTTCAATTTGTACTTTATTATTATTTTTTTTTAATTAAGAAGCAAGAATAAGGCTAAAATCAGACCCTAAAGGACACCGTCATTTCAGGGCTGGTGATAAACAGCTTAACAAAAAAATTGAACAAAAACCTTCAGAAGTAAAGAATAGATTTAAGTTTGAGGTATGAAAGACAATAAATCTTCTTTCCTCTCTCCCTCTCCCGTCTCTTTTCTTCCTTCCTTCTATCCTACCTCCCTTGCTTCCTGCCTTCCTTCTTTCTTCCTTTCTTATTTCATGTGTCTCTCACCTCACATTGTTAATCTATCACCTCACATTGTTACCTCTCTCTCTTTGTGTGTGTGTGTGTGTGTGTGTGTGTGTGTGTGTGTGTGTGTGTGGTAAAAATATATAAGAGCTACCTTCTTTATGTCTGTGCAGGCCCTTTGCCCATCCATTTTTAATTACATCATTTGTTTCTGATATATTTTAGATTTTAACCCCATATGGAATACCTGGTGCAAATTTCTTCTGTTTTATAGGTTGTCTCTGCATCCTGTTGATTGTTCCTTTGTGGAAGGTTTATTTTTTATTTTTTTATGTAACACAGTTTGCTGAACATTGACCTTCTGTTGCCTGTGCTTCTGGGATCATGTGTCAGAACAATGACTACAACAAAGAGCTTCTTCCTACATTTTTTCTAGTAGTTTTGTAGTTTTGGTTTTCATGCCTTATGTTTAAGGTATTGATTTTGATCTACTGTGAGTTGATTTTTTGTAAATGATGTGAGTTATTTGTCCAAGTTGATTATCCAGTTTTCCCAACATTGTTTATTGAAGAGACTATCCTTTTCCTATTGTTTACAAGTAAATATTGTGGTATTCTACAAAAGAAGAATTTAGTAACTACAATAGATGCATTTTCATTGAATTTCTAGGAAAATATACCAAAATTAATTTAAAAGTATAGTAAATAGTGTATTTCTTTTATATGTTGGGGAATTGTTTTAAAGGTGGAAGATCAGTAGCTTATCAGATAATCTACATAATCTTTTTAACTTGGTTTTGAAACATTAAAATATCTCAAATAGAGCTTATACTGCAAATAAAGCACAAGAAATATTTTAAAAAGCAGTTCTATTAGTAAATCTCTACTCTAGTGAATAAAGAAATACATTTTGGGCTATATTATTTCTGTACATGTATTATTTCTGTACATTTATTTACCATAAAATTCAATTATTTTGAATAAAATAAGAGGGAACTATAATAAACCAAATGTGCATATAATTTTCATCATGGCTCACTTTTCAAAATAAAATTTTCCAGATTTCCCATTTCAATCGACTTAAGACTTTTGTTTTTATTACTTTAATAAATTTTCTTAATTAGAGTATTCATTCAAAGTCATGCAGAACATCATTTGAGAAGGAGAGTTAGTGATTAGTAAGCTACTGTATAGACTTTTAAAATTATATTTGCTATTTTTAAACTATATGGCATTTAGGAATAACAAGTAATATGTTGTCTATATCATATCCCATCTTTTTATTATAAGAAATAAGAGCTAACTTCTAATTCTGAATTGTATTTCAGTTCTGTGACTAATATGTATTTTTTATTTTCTGGCTACTTCTCATTCTTTAAATTCCACTTCTCTGCGTGTGTTTTCATATAAATACTACTGTGTGCTACCATTTTTTTGTTTATGACTTTTTCCTACTTGGTTTGTACCAAAACAAAAGAAAAAAAAGTACGATTTGCTAAGTGGATATTAAGTAAGTTTATTATCTTAAGAAAGAGGAAAAAAACATAACAGTGAGATTGATGAAGAAAACTTAATAGTTCATATTTGTTTTTTAGACTTTAGAAAAAGTATATCATATAATGAGTAAGATTAAAGGTAGCACTATCTTCAGATGAATGTAAAAATCTATAAAATCTAATAAAGAGTATTTCTGTGTAGTCTGATCCCTGGAGTCTAAAACCTCCCAAAGTAATTCAGAAAAAGTTCATATATGGTTTTTCAGCTCCTTCCTCCCCCTGAAGATAATGAGCAGACTGTATGTTCCTACGTTCCAGTGTAAACATGTAGTGAATGTTCTACCAACAAAATAGGTAAAACCTATGTCAACTGAATCCCTGAGTAACTGTGGGCAGCAGAACCCATGCAAACCACAAGATGACATTCTATTTTTGTTGTAGGAAGTCATAGAAAGTATTTTTAACCAATAGTGTAGCTTATCTTGAATAATATCACACCTATCTTAATCACGCCCTGTCTTTGCCATAGTTTTATAACTATTCATCCTTTTATTTGGACTGCCCTAACTTTTTACTTTGTCATTTAATTCAAACTTCTCTATCGAAGGCCACTGATTACTTCCTAATTGTTTTTTCTGTTTTACTGAATTGTGGATTCCTCTTCTGATTGTTTTTTCTTTTTATATCAATAATGTTCTAATTCCCTAGTTCCCCTTACACAAGGGGAATCTATTGAACACCTACCTCTTTAAAGCCTCTTTGGGATGTTATTAACTAGTGAGATAAATATATATGCATGAAGATACATGGTTTTTCAACTGTGAAGCATCATCCCTTTTTATTATATTACTGTGAAAGAGAAAAAAAATCAATGTTATTTGAATATGATAATTAACCTGATAAGTTTACATATATGTTTCTCCCTTCAACCTCACATAGACAGATCAGAAAGACTTCACTCTATGTTTAGATTTGTTATTCATTTTCTGTACTTTTTTCAAATCTTTCTTTTCATACCAAAATGCTCATGGCTTATTTTGGAAAATAGCAAATTGTCTCTGGTGTGTCAGCTTTTATGGAAGCATTCATAATATATGCCTTATTTAAAAAGTAATAGGGAATTTTCCTTATTTTATTTTTTAAGCATGGAAATTCTAAGCACTGAACAATGCAAAAGTCCAAGGGATTAAGGAATTACCCAAAGCGTATGTGTCTGCACATGGAGACTAGATTCTACAGTGAGTAGGCTCAGATGCCCAGGCCTTAGTGCTCATGTCCGTTTTACGTACACTGAATCTACAATCTGCAGTACCAATGATTTGCATGTGGAGTTCAACAGGGCATGCTTAAAGTTGTCACCTCAGCTCAGGGCAACCATAGGGTTTTTACATTGTTGGGGACTTAAATTTGCACAAGGAAAATAGATATACAACCTGTGATTAATTAAACATAGGTGGTGATTGTATGATTTTTTTTAGTTGTAGAGCACTTACTCATATTAACTCATATCAACAAAAGGTTGTGAGTGAAATTACACAGGTATGGTTCCTGACTAAGAAATGAAATACAACTCTTAACAGCATTCCAAGAAACACTAACACTTAAGGAAAAGGAAGCAAAATCAATAAGGCAGTGATTAAGAAGAATTGGTCAAAGAGATTGTAGAATATCTGGAGTCTCTAGAAAAGGGATCATTGAAAGAGAAAGTGATTAACATAATCATTTCATTACAAGAAGTCCAGCAGGATGAGCCCTGTAGTTTATTCACTGCAGTTAGTATAAGGAGCCATTGATTGGTGACCTCATAAAGAGATTAAACAGAAGAAAGAGCACTAAAGCCAGATTGAGATGATAAAAAAAGGGAACAACGAAGGGTTGTGTATTCTTTCAAGAAAGATGGCTAAGAAAGAGCAGGTAGAGATAGGCTTACCTATGTGTTTGGGGGCTGTTTAGGAGGCATTGTTTGTTTTGTATTTCAGATGTCAGATTCTTAATAACCTTTAAATAATATTAGAAATGAACCATAACAGAAAAAGTAATTGAATACATAGGAGAGCGTGGGACAAATGAGAGACAGTCCCCTGAAATCACTTTATACGTTTCCTTTCTTTCATTCTTGTATATGCTCAGTGTGACTTTTAGTCTTCAGTTTTAACCATGCCCAGTTTATACAACCTAGTGCTTAATCATCATCCCTCTGAGAAGTCCCGAAAGCCCATCCATGGCTCTTATCTCCCTGCTTTGTATTTCAGTCTTGACTGTATGTCCGTGTGCCGGGCATTTCCATTTCAAATTCAATACATCTAAAAGCTAGCTCTTCATTCTTCTGAAAAATCAAATTTCCTCCTCACACATTCTTTTGTAATTTGTTCAACACCTCTTCTCTTGCTATTCTTTCTTATGCATTCCTTTATAATCAAATATTATTTCTACCCTTAACCATACAGTCTTGAACAAAGACACCTGCATTTTGACTGCAGCTCCTAAAAAGGATTAATTCTAATTTCACAGAATGAAGCCTCACAGAATGTTTCTTTATCTGTTTGGACTACATGACCTTTAAAGTTTCTCCCGAACTTAATTCTGCCTGAGTCTCGAAGCTGACTTAAAATATTGCAATAGAAACTACATAATTTCACAGATCTACTTTATGAAAAGATAATTAAACTAACAATTGCTTTCTCTCTAAGGGAACTTAGGAATGGAATTACCATTTCCTTTTTGATTTAGCTCTTCTTAATTAGTTTTATATGGTATAGGATATAGAGAGATTACATTTGATGTAACTAAATACAAATTTTGTTTTGTTTTCACCAAAAAGTGCTGATGATTTAACTGCATTAGTTTAGAAATATTCAGCAAATCATGAACAATAAGTTCCCTCAAGGATGTTTCCTACTGAAATAATTCATTTAATAAAATATCCAAAAGCAATTAAATATCAATCTAATGAAATTATGTTGTTAGCTCATGACTAAAAATATCTCAAAGCCATCTTCGTTTAGATAAGGAAAGATATTATGTGTCAGTATTTTGGTAAAATTATTTTAGTGAAAGATGTGACCAAGAGTCTCCAGTTCATTTCAAAGACCTGTTGGTCACCTGGTAGCAGCCTAAGGGATAGGCTGAATATTCAATTGCAACCATTTGGAAATAAGATATAACATGCATGCTTTTCATGAAATTAGAATTAATCTTTTTAGGACCTACAGTCAAACTTACTGCTTTTTATTTATTCTTGCATTCATTCATTTATCTATTTACTTATTAACTTCACAGCAGATATTCTGTTATCCACAAAATATATTTAGGCAGAATATTTGATAAAATAAGAGGTCAATATACTCTAAGTTTGTTTTGAGGAGTAAAACAATACTTTAGATGTTACTCAGAAGTTTTAAAATTAGTATATCATTTATAATGTTTTATGCATATATTTTATTTTTCAATTAACAAAAATAAGCAAGTTTTCATTGATTTTTCCACTATGCATCAAACATTTTTTCAGCATTAAGTGCAAAAAGATAAAGAACTATTTCATTGCCCTCATTAAGCTTATGTTCTGATAGGAAAAAAATTAACTACACCTGTACAAAATGAATGCACAAAAACATACCATTTCATAGTATGTGAAGTGCTTTTTACTTATGGACACACAAAATATGATATTTGCATATAATATTATCTCTACACATAAATCAATTTTTTATGTTATACAGAGCAGAAAGACAGAAAGAGATAGAAAATATTGTGTCTTTCCTCCAAAAGCCATATGCTATTTGGAAGCATTGAAATACTCAGCTAAGATAAAACATATAAAAGTTTGTCTCACATAACAAGAATCATGATTAGGCTGTTCCTTCCTTTCTATCAGTGGCTTTGTAAAGTAAGGACCAGAATGCTGACAGTTTCTAGCTATAATGAAGGTTAGGAATTTGAACATTTAGCTTTTTCAAAATTAAAAAAAGAAGAAGAGGGTAGTTGGGATTGAGTGTTGTATTAAATAGGGTGCCACATAATCAGACCTTGAGGTTTTGTTTGGAAGTGATTTATATATTATTTATATAATTTAATAGAGATAAAGGGTGAGACAAAGAAAGGAAGAAAGCTAAGTAAAGGTGCATCAAGTCCGGTACCCCAGTGGATAATTCTCACTCCGTGACACAGAGGATCTTTGCAGCCAGTAGTAGGGTCACATCATTGCCATGTTTGGGGCAGAAGAGCAGAAATATTTATAGTCCCACACATACTGGTCATTGGTTCAGGACAGCTTCCTGGAGGGAGTATTGCTCAATCAATTCTAGTTCTCTCTATCTTGAGACCTAGCAGCCTGGAGGAAGCCCTTGGAAATGCAAGATGCCCATGCTGGCTTTTGGAAATGAAAGTACACCATGAAAATGGTAAAGGGATCCAAGGGACTCTGGCAGGACACTTACGTCATCTGTTACAGGTGCTGAGTGAGCTAATCTACATTGTGCTACAGGAGGTCAAAATAGACGAACATAAAAGTTAAAACAATAGTTAAAGGAACAATACTAGAGATAACATAGCATTATGTAATTGAATAAATATATTTTGAATCACACACATCATGCAAAATTTATGAGGGCCAGATTCATTAGGGAAATTTTGTATATTTACTTATATATTTGTGCCCTATCGAGTTTTTCAAATACATAAAGTGGAATTTGGTGAAAATTCTGTGCAATCATTCTGAGAAATGGTAGTTTACTCAGAACCCTGAGATAGAGGAATCTAAGCCAAATGAAAAAAAGGTCTTTCCCCAGTGAACAATTAAAATTATTGTTAGGACTTAAGAATGTTCACTGATTATTTTTAAATAGGCACAGATGTTACAATGCCTTTAATTATATTCTTGTTTTACTGACTTTAGAAATTCCACTTGAGAAAACATGCCTTGAGAAAATGGAAACGATAGTTCAGTTAAAAAAATTCCCTATATTACATATCTTTCTGCTTATTAACTTAACTACAGGGAAAATAAACTGTAAACTTGAAAATAAATTGGTAAGGAAGTTATTAATAGTAATTTACTTACAACAAGTTTAATAAATTATTTCTTCTAATCTACTTATGAAGATAATCCTCAAGTCCATTCCTGATAAATAAACCTCCTCCCACTTTGGAGGAGAGAGTATTTCTTATTATGGCAGAATTTAGCTACTTTATATAATCAGTTAATTTGTTTTCACTATTGACTTTTAAAGCCCTTTGAACAATTTCAGTGTTGCCTTTCATTGTGTTAATCACGTTCACTTGAAATGAAAGAAGCAGCTTAAAATAATCTATTGAAGCTGAAAATTGCTGTAGCTATCCTCTCCGCTATTGTGTACAAGTACCCAGACAACACTTGCTACCATTTTACTCCAAAGAAACATTTGCCATTGAAGGTCTCTATTTAAAGAGGAAAATCCTACCTCTACTTGAGCTTTACCTTTGCGTCATTGCCTTTCCTCTTAAACCAAATAACACCAAACCACAAAATAATTAAATATTATAATTCTCTATTTTTTAATGAGAAAGATGCATTGAGTTTTTGTATCATTTTGAAACTGAAATAATCTCTCACATAAGGATGCTAATACTCAGTAGATCTTTTGTTTCCCTCAAAAAAAGTTACCATTATTTTCCAGAAAGCATTAATCAACTTTATGCATCAGATAGATATTTACATGAGTGTTGAACTGTACTTTTTTAGGAATTCTGTCTATAAAATAGGGTGGATTTCTCTTTTATACTTCTGCCAATTCAACTAGTACAGTAGCTCCCAATTAGCTTTGCATGACTAACCTACATACAGTTTTTTCAATTAGTTACTTCTTTAACCTTTATTATGGTAATACACAAAGAAAACAATTACTTGAAAAGAACATATCTCATAACAAGAAGTTTCTAAGTATTTTATAAATAAATGTAAAAGTGAAATTAACTTTCCGTGATAACGGTGTTCCCAATCTTACTTATGTGTTTGCATTAGCATTATTTTACCATATTCCTTGAATCAATTGTTGGATACATTCAAAAATCATTACAAAATGATTGGTGATTATGAATTTCAATTTAACTACTGTTTGATATAATTTATACTTATGAATATAGCTATAATTCATGAAGGCTAAATGCTGAAGATATAATCAAATGCCATTTAAGTAACATTTGAGCAATTGTTTTAACTTAACAGTTATCATTGAGGTAAATGTTAAAGTTTGATTAATTGCACTTTGAAAAATCTGTGTTAGAAAGTGGAGACATCTAGTGTGTCTCTACAACATTGCAGTTAACATTTCCCACGGGCTTGTTGAGTTCCTATGGTTTTATATAGTTTGTGTTGATTAGGTCAAATAATCATCACAGTAATTCTATAAATAGCCACAGAATTAACACATTTGAGAATCTATTTAAGATAACAGTGGAACAATACCGTACTTACAAAATGTAACTGTTCTTCAGTAGCTAATAATTACTAAGAGTATGGTTGTCAGATACTGAGAATTGCAGTAAAAAATAAATTACATTGTTGAGATGGCAAAAGAGTTAGAAATCAGAGCTCCTGTATTATTAAGCTAAGTATGATGCTAATATACTAGGCTTTTAATTTAAGAAATTAATACAAATACACTATAAAGTAATATAATATTTACTGTCATGCTAAATTTAGGCATTTGACCACAATACTATGTTTCTCACCAGACTCACCTTTTCTATAAAACCATAAAACTTGGCTAATAATAGAAAGAAACTTTCTTCAGAATTCGGAAAGTGTGTAGTATAGAATTTTGTTTTATTTACAGCAGCTTTATTCAGAATATCTAAAAACACTTCACACATCTATCAACAGCTGGATGGCTAAACAAACTGTGGTATATTCATACACAAGAATACTTACCCACTGATAAAAAAGACACTTTTTCCCACTCCATTCAGTACCCAGTACATTTCCCATCTTGGCTCTTCCTCTCACCCTCCCACCCCACCAATCGCATCCCCTCAACAGTGAGAAAAATCCGTGCTAATCCCCTGGACCCTCCAACAGTGTGCCATTCCATCAGCAAAACAGAGCAGGGGAAGCTGGTACTTTCTCCAGTTTTAGCCTCTCCCTTGTATCGTTGCAGTAAGTGATAAAATAACTCTTTGATTTGTGTCTTGTCGCTTTAATCAACTACTCAGACATTTAGGAGCTCAAATCTCTCTCTCAGCCCAGCTGAGCTCCTGACACTACACACGTAGCAGAAAGATATAAATGAAAAATATCAACGTCACCAGAACCTAGTGAACATTTGTGGCACCAAGAGCTCTCACAGATAGCTGGTCGATTGCAAAACGGCACCACCAGTTTAGAGTATAGTTTAAGAGTTTTTTTTATTTGTTTTTTTTTCAATGTTAAACAATTACTTGCACTTTGATCTAGTAATTATGTATACATATCTAGGTGTTTGTGTAAGAGAAATGAAGACATGGCTAATTACAAGATTTATACAAAAAATCTTGGTAAAGAAATTCAGATTTTCATTAATGAGCGGATGCAGAAACAAATTGTGTGTACATGTAGTAGAATACTATTTTTTATGGATAAAAAATGATGGACTATTAATACAGATCGGATGAATCTTAACACATATGCTAATAGAAAGAACTGAGGAACCAAAGTCTAACATAATAATGGGGGGGGGGGAACCTGGTAGCTCACACCTGTAACTCTGTCACCTTGGGAGGCTGAGGCAAGAGGATTGCTTAAGGTCAGGAGTTCGAGACCAGCCTGAACAAAGTGAGACCCATATCTACTAAATATAGAAAAAGTAGTGGGGTATGGTGGCATAGGACTATAGTTCTAGCTACTCCTGAGGCTGAAGCAGGACTCCAGAAGTCTGAGGTTGCTGTGAGCTATGATGATGCCACATCACTCTGGGCTGAACTACAGAGCAAGACTCTATCTCAAAGAAAAAAAAATTACAAAATATAACCTTTTATTTGCATATAGTTTTAAATCTGGCAAACATAATCTTTAGTGAAAGAACTTAGGCAATTATTTGCCTATGGTAAACAAAGTTTAGATTGATGGGGAAAGCACAGACTGAACTCTTCTAGGTGGCGAAAGTGATATTTAAAATCTGTGCAACTTGTTGTATGCAAACTGGACATCAAAAAACAAAACATCGTTTCCAAATGTTTTAACCTATGAAAGTTAATAGACCCTGAATGTAAAAGATTCAAAATAA
Organism: Nycticebus coucang; assembly: GCF_027406575.1. Taxonomy (NCBI): domain Eukaryota; kingdom Metazoa; phylum Chordata; class Mammalia; order Primates; family Lorisidae; genus Nycticebus; species Nycticebus coucang. The sequence goes on from NC_069786.1 coordinate 82,325,950, forward strand.
TACCTACATATTTTTTTCCTTATAAAGAGGAATAACAATCACTACCAGAAATTATATTCATGTACTAATGAATTATAATTTCATAGCTATTTGACTATAGTTTATTTTAACCCTGAATGCAGCAAAAATACTTACTTGAAATGTATAAAATATAAATTTTTCTGTAGAAATAATTTCCAAATTCTTTCTACAAAGAGATGTTGACATAACTGTCAATTGTAAAGAGAAGTTACAATACAAAGATATTTGAGGTGATCTTGACTAAGATTGTAGGTTTCCTATTTGCACCTGCTATTTTGTAATATCTGGTGTACGTACACCAAAATTTGTATTCTTTCCATGGTAAAATCTTTAGAACCGGCTCTGGCTCACTGAGTCCTACTGAATATAAAACACTATCTAACCTGGAAGCATCAGCGTTAGAAATACAGCCAATAAAAAAACTGGGACTAAAACCAAAAATTCATGGAGACACAAATTTTTCAATGACTGCTTCATATTTCATTAAAAAAAAACAATAAAAATTTAAAGACAAATATATTTGTTCAGGTATTAGACATCAGCCTTTTAATTATTCAACAACTTATATTTGACTGCAAATTGGTCTTCTTTACTTCTGAAGTATAAACAATCTTATCACATATAATATCTACATGTTTAATTCTTGACATCTGCATTTAAAATATATGTGCCTGTGTGAGTGTGTGCGTGTGTGCGTGTGTGTGTGTGTGTGTGCAGAAAGATGGAATTTGTCACATTAGCTTAGCTAACTGAAAACTGGAATCAGCTCTATCCTTAATACACTACCAGAAATATTGGAGGCAGCTGGCAACGACTGCTTTTGAAAGAGATTTAAAAACACATTATTTCAAATACAAATATATACAGTTAAACAATTCAATCAAATATAGTGTCCACTTCATCCAATACAAAGGTATTTACCGCGACCATCAAGCAAATAGAAAGAGGCGTACAGTAAAATTCTGGGTGTCACACCTGCTATTTATGAAATAGGTAATTTGTGTAACATGTATGAATTAATTTTAATACTAGTTTAAAACTACATGCTTATAACATAAATATAAACTCTGTTAAAAATAACTTTTTAATAATTAAAACTAAAACTCTCAAAAATCATGCAGGTTGTTTTTCGTTTTTTTGTGTTTTTCCCGAAATTTACAATTGAATCTAGAACTTATTTCAAAGTGAAGGAAATAGAATATCTAGAACAATTTTGAAAAATTGTTTTTTTTCAAAAACATTTAAGAACTCACATTACTGTCTTTCATGATTATTATAAAACAATGCTAATTAAGATAGATGATATTAGTGAAAAGATAGATATGAAAACCAATAAAACCATGTATAAACTCCAAGAATACTCAGCATTGATCAACTGATTTTTACTTGACACATCTTACTTTCAGCACAAAGTTTCATGGAAGAACTGAGCAGATAATGCGGAGTTCAGAAGTCTCCTACACACCGTGGTTTTCCCTATTATTATGAATACATATGTAATATCTTGCGTAAGTACGGCGTATTTATTATAACCAAAGAACCGATATTAATCCATTGGTATTAAATAAAGTCTATAGTTTACATGAAGGCTCACTTTTTGTAATATACAGTTCTGTGAGTTTTGACAAATATATAGTGTCAGGTGTCCACCAGACTATCATGAAGAATAATAGTTTCACTGTCCTAAAAATCCCCTGCCTCACCTTTTGCAGCCCGATTCTGTCCTCTGCTTCAAGCAACTCCTGGTTTCTGCTGACGATTTTACTGTCCCACAGTTTTGACTTTACCAGGACATCTATCATATATTTGAAAAACAGTATGTAGCTTTTCCGATTGGCTCCTTTCGCTTGACAATGTGTCTTTAAGTTTCCTGCATGTTTGCTCGTGGCTTGATGACGTATTTATTTTTATTACTATGTGATAATTCACTGTATAATAAATCAGTTTATTTATCCATTCACCCATAGAAGGACATCTTGGTTGCTTTTGACAATGAATGAATAAAGCTGCTATAAAAATTTATGTGGAGGTTTGCATACATACACATTTTAAATACAATTTGGTAAATACCTATGTGCGCTATTGCTGGTTCTAATGGTAAAACTTTAGCTTTACAAGAATTTACTAAACTGTCTTCCAAAGTAGCTGTATCATGATACATAACCACCACCAGCAGAGAGAGAGCCTGTTGCTCCACAATCCTGAGGCATTTGGCAGGGTCAGTGTTTTAGATTTTAGCTATTGCGATATGGTGCAGTGGTATATGATCTTAAGCATCTTTTCACATGCTTATTTGAGATCTGTATGCCTTTGGTGAAGTGTTTGTTCACATTCTTGTTCATTTTTTTCATTGTTCAATTTTAAGAACTCTCTATATTTTACGCACAACTCTTACGACAAAAGCCAGATCAAAGTGTGACAAAAAGAAAAAGATAATTGGGATGTTATTTATAAATATTTTCCCACAATCTATCTTGTCTTTTTATTCTTTTAAAATTATTTATTTAATAGAGAGAAGGATTTTTTTGATACTAATAAAGTCCACCACCAACTTTATCTTCAAGGATCATGTTTTTAGTAGTGTATCTTTGCCAAACTCAACCTTGATTTTTCTCCTATGTTATCTTTTAGAAGTTTATATTTTGGCATTTTACATTTATGTCTACATGCATTTTAAATTATTTTCTCTGAAAGGTTTGTGCTTGAATTAATCTGTTTTATGGATCATGTTCAATTCTTTTAGCATTATATGATGAAAATGTGTTGAAAAAATGAAATTGGCTGGATACAGTGTCTCATGCCTGTAATCCTAGCACTCTGGGAGGCCAAGGCAGGAAGATCCCTTGAGGTCAGGAGTTCAAGATTAGCAGGAGTCCAGGTGAGACACCACTACTACTAAAAATAGAAAAACTTCACTGGACATTGTGGTGAGCACCTATAGTCCTAGCTACTCAGGAGACAGAGGCAGGAGGATCAATTGAGCTCAGGAGTTTGAGGTTGCTATGAGTTAGGTTGATGTCCCGGAATTCCAGTCTGGGCAATAGAGTGACTTTGTCACAAAAAAATTCATTAAAATTCATTTTAAAAGTTTAAAAAATAAGGAAAAAATGAAATTGACTTTGTTTCCATCTCAAAGATCAGTACAGTATGTTTGTGGGAGTCAATTTTGAGCTCTCTATTCTCTTCCATTGATCATTTATCCTTTTTTTCTTCTTCTTTTTTTGCAGTTTTTAGCCGGGGATGGGTTTGAACCCTCCACTTCCGGCGTATGGGGCCAGCGCCCTATGCCTTGAACCACAGGCGCCACCCTGTCTTTTTTTGTTTTTTAAACAATGCCATGCGGTCTTGTTTAATGTAGATTTATAGTACCTCTTAACGTATTTCTTTTCTTCTGTATATTTTTTATGTAATTTACTTATCCTAGTTTTCTTTGGTGGCAGCTTCAATTATTAATTTTATGTCTTTTTCTTTTTAATGTATACATTCAATTGTATAAATTTTTTTCTAAGCTATGTTTCATTGTATTCTATAAATTTTGATAATTTGTGTTTATTTTCATTTAGTTCAAAATATTTTTAATTTCTCTTGAGATTTCTCCTTTAACCCATACATTATTTAGAAATATATTGTATAATTTCCAAATTTGGAGGGATTTTTCTAGAGTTTTTTTAATTTTGTTTTTGACTTGTATTTTAATTACATTGTTGCCTGAGAGCAGACATTGTATAACTTCTATTCTTTAAAGTACTTAAGGTGTGTTTTATAGTCTATAATATAGTATGTCTTGGTGAATGTCTCATGTAAGCTGTATGTATTCTGCTGTCATTGGAGGTGTCCATTAAATAGATTTCATTGATGTCATTGAGTTCAACAATATCCTTACAGGTTTCTGTCTCCTGGATGTGTTCACTTTTGATAGAGGGTTATTAATGCCTTTAACTATAATAGTAGTTTCTTCTATTTCTCCTTGCAGTCCTATCAGTTTTGTCTTACACATTTTGAAATTTTATTATTAGGCACATACTCTTTAAGGATTGTGGTCTTTATGGGGTGGGAAAGTGTGGGGAGGGGAAAAGCATTCTATTCTCTTGTGATTAGTTCTCAGACTTCTAGTGAGCCTGTTCCTTTTAGACTGTGAACTTCACAGGTGTTTCTTAGCTTCTCCTCCTCACCCCCCTCAGGTGAGACAGGGTGGCCGGAGTGGACTGGACATCTGTCTTTCCTTCCTCCCATGGGAAAGGCCAAAGTGTACTGAAGTTGGGTATTTCCTTCCTGAGGACAGGCCTTGTTAAGAAGAACCAAATGCTTTGTTGTGTTTCAAAATGGTTCCTTCTCCCCTCCCCTTGATGGAGCACCAGGGACTTTGTCTCGAATATTCACTTCCAGAAACAGGTCAAGCTCCTGAAGATAAAATTACAAAAGTATGTGAGCTCTCCTACAACTCAATCACCCTGGAGTTTTACACCTCAGCATTGTTTACACCAAGCCTCCAGAAGTTAATCAATAAAAGTTCAGGTTTTCCTGCCTGGTCAGTGATTCTTATGAGGTATTTTTTTTATTGTTTTTTTTTTTTTGTCTAGTACACTGAGCTTCTCTGTATTTACCAGACTCTTTCCATTTGGGGGGCTGTGTGTGTTTCTGTAACTTTACTTTTCTTTTAGTTCTAAGAGTTATTGATTTATCAGTTTGTTCAGTTTTATACTTGTTGTTAAGATGGAGTTAAGATGGGCTTCCAAACTTCCTGTGGGCCAGAAAAGAAACTTTATTTTCTTCGTAATTCCCTCTAGTGCTTGCTAATAATTTCTCCTGGAATAGGGACTTAAATACCAACCTTCCTAACTGTAGAGACATTTATTGTTTTTACTTAAAGAAATTTCTGTCTTCAAAACAGCAAGTTCACTCAAATTTATTACCACGGAAAATGTTAAATTTACACAAGTCCACTTGAGATTGAATGCTGCTAGTTTTCTGAGAAATCTGAATCTGAAATTGCAATATCACTATTTAAGGAAATAATATCATAAAAATAGCATCCAGAGGCTGGGTGTCTATAGGTCAGGGGTTAGGGCGCTGGCCACATACACTGAGGCAGGTGGGTTCAAACCTGGCCCGGGCCTGCTAAACAACAATGACAACTGCAACCAAAAAATAGCAGTTGTGGCGGCCACCTGTAGTCCCAGCTTCTTGGAAGGCTGAGGCAAAAGAATAGCTTAAGCCCAAGAGTTAGAGGTTGCTGTGAGCTGTGACACCACAGTACTCTACCAAGGGTGACATAGAAGACTCTGTCTCAAAAAAAAAAAAAAAAAGAAATAGCATCCAGTGTGATCATCAAGTCATTACTCACAAAAGCAGGATGCATTAGAGCATAATTACAGTAGTTTACCTGCACAAAAAATGGAATATTTAGTCATTTGTACCAGAAATAGAATTGTTTGATAATCCAGCTAGAAATACCCGTGTGTGTCTATATGTACATAGACGTGTTTGCACATATATACACTCACTTACATCGTATGCTGCATCTGTGCATTTTACTTTATACCAATAATAACTCAATAAATATGATTTCAAATTATTATATGAAGTTACTGGAGACATAACTGAAATTTAAAATAATTATATACTAATGCTTTTAATGCTGTGTATTATAAACTGAAGACAGCCAATGCCAAGTAGACACCTACAGAAAGAGGTTTTTAAGGTAGAGGAACTTTGACCAAGGCCTTAAAGCAGGTGAAAGATAGGATTCTACCTATGTGTAAATGAGGAATATATGATTTATAAACTATAATAGAAACTTAAATTCTCATACCATGTAGAAAAGAGAAGTAAACACTATACTAGGTAGGCGCTTATTATTAGCAGTTGAAGGCAAAATAGAATTAACTATCATAATTTCTTAAGGATCTTGTTCAATTCACTGTACTTAATGCAGTAATTAAAAGCAAGGTATGTGAAAGTCTGATGACTTGATATTAAGTCATTGTTTTGAATTCCCTAGCTTTGTGACTTTGGAAAAACATATTTAATCTCACTAAGCCTTAGGTTTCTTATTTATAAAGTGGGAAAGACAGAAACATGTACTTTTGAGATTTGTGGTGAAGATTCAATGACATAAAATATATAAAGTACTTAGCACTGAGTTTGCTGAAAAATAAGATCTCACATTTTTCAAAGGAAGTTAAAAATGAAAGAAATGTTTACTACTATAGTATGTGCAGTAATAAGATGAAGCTGTATTTTTAAACATTTTGTTGCACAATACTTTGCTATGCTGGCAAATTATAAATTTAGCACTGGGGAAGGGAAAGTAAATAATTTCCTCATTAAGTAAAGTTCACATCAATGAAGAAATAAATTTAAGTAGAAACTCTGATAATGTCTCCGTGACATATTCAAACTACACATGTGCTCAGTGGGAGGAAAAGACTTTTCCTTGATTAATGATATTTAGGCTATATTCATCAAAGTCCCTCTGTGCATTAGCCCAGTCCTATTGTAATAAACAATAATTTCAAACTACTATAAAAAATAAGAAGAATGAAGAAAATACGAACATTAGATGCACTAAGTTTCACTAAAAGGACATCTAGAAAATAATTTGACATCAATGTTGCTATTTGAGAAAACAAAAACAGCCACACTGTATTAACACGAAGATTTAGATAAAGTAGTAGTAGATTTAAACAACATTTTGCTAAGAACAAAAAACTGGTCATTTTCAGAAAGGGCAACAAACAGTACAAACAAAATTCATGGAGGATTCTGATGTCTGATGCTACCCATACAGGAAAGCTATTTAGATGTATAGAAAACCAGCATCTTTGACATTAAATGAAAAAGATAATCATTGCTTTAACTAAATGAATCTCCAAATGAAGTCTAGGAAAATATACAGCTGTTTCTTGACACAAACTATTTAGGAATATGGTTTATCCTAATAAAACTAGTGTTTCTTCCAACTATTTTCATGTCATTTTTCAAAAACAGATTGCGGAATGGATTTACTGATTAACAGAAGTCTCAATAGGCCAACTCTACAAAATAATAAACACACAGTGAAAAAAAAATGGAAGAGTAAATTGAGTTTGAATTTTCAATGATACACTTATCAAACTTTGGAGATAGTTAGCCATATGCCAAAAAATCTGTGGATTCTTTATAACATTAATAAAGTCACACTCAGACAACATTATCTCATTGAAATTATCACTCAAGCTCTTTTTTCTATGCATCATTCTATCTCAGTGCCCATTAGAGACAACCTGAACGTCCTCATCACTGTTCACATAGCACATTTTATAGTCATGATGAAAAAGTTATACGGCCAGTGGAAGACCATGTCCTGAACACCAGCATCCTGCTCCCTGCTTTGTTAATAGTTTAGAGACTAGGCTAGTTCTGATGCATTAGCAGAATCTCAGAAAAATGTAGGTTACTGTGCAGATGAATTCATACAGACTTTTATAACAATTGAAACCTCTGTATAGGCATATTCATCTATGTTATCTCTGATATTCTATCCATGGGGCTCAAAAGAGATTTTGGTTAAACTACACAGGGTGGATTAGATCTTTGAAAATGTGAATGTAAGACTTTTTTACAATTTGCTGAACTGCTTTGTCATAGACACTCCCTAATGACTCTCACAAGTTTTGTTACTTTAACTGTGCATATCCCAGAGACCTTATGCTGCAAATACTGCTCCTTCTGCCTGAAGCAAAGATTCTACTCCTAGGAATGCTACTCGATCACTCCATAAGTACGTCAGCCATGAGAAGGCCTAAGACTCCTGATGTTATATTCCAGGTTATTTGGAAGGCACCTCAGATTTCACCATTATTTCGTGAAAATGTACATCATTTAAATAGTATGTGCAATATATACCTTATTTGAGTTAAATGAGTGCCACTTGTATCCACTGACATTAGACATATAAAGACAGGTATACAAACACAGAGCTCTTCTTTGATGTCAGAGCCACTAACTCCAAGTACGTCTGTAGTAGACAACTGCTGGTTAGAGAATATCATTTGTAAAATTTTTTGAGCTATATGCTGATGATTTGTGCAATTTTTCTAATGTCACTCATATTGGATAAGAAAAATATTTTCTGCTATCTAACAAATCCCCTGTGATTTTCTTTACTTAAAATTTAATTTCTCCATGGTGCGGTTCTCTACTCTACAAAACAAAATTGTTTGTTACACAATTTTCTCCCACAATTGTTTAAAATATCCTCATGCCTTAGTTTTCTTTCTTAGCTCTCGATTTTCTTCCTGTGAATTACTTTCACTTATTTCACTTAGTGCAGTTTGTACATTCTGTCTGTACTTCTGCTGTCAGATATTAAATGCCTCGGCCACCTAATATTTAAATTCACCACATTCGACTTGTGACTATTTTATTTACTTGGACTAGCAAACCTTATACTGTTAGTTCTGTCCAATTTACTTAGCATCAAGGCCTACCTTTTACAAATGTTTTTTATTTTATTCATATTTTATAAGAAGGTAACAGACTATAATTCTTGGGGAAAATACTTGTGTGAAAGACAGTTCTCTATCTACCCACTTTGGGATACATCAAGTGTAAGAGGACTATGCTTCTGATCCCAAATATATTTCTTTGTATAAAGCACAGAGATTAAGAATCTTAGGTCTACTCTGCCTCTGTTCAGGGATGCCCTCGAGCAACCGACACTGAGCTCACCCTAGGTCTTTATTTCAAATAAAGCCTGAATATATTAAGAATGTCATTAACCCTGTTCATAAGAAGGTGCAAAACAGGTAGCACAAACTGTCAATTTTCGACTTCTCTCTCCTTGGCTGTACCTGAGGTAGTTTGCAAAGATGTTTTATACACGCTAACAACTTCCTGCATTTCTACTCTAGTGATTTGTCTGACCTCCTACACTTGGAGGAAAGTCAATTTCTCTCTAGGAATTGTAGATGAGTTTTTCAATTCCATGCCATGCAATGAAGAAAATTCAATTGCATGGTCTTTCAATGAGTTCTGGTGATATTAAGTCCAGGTACCAGGGTGATAACTTTCTCATTAACATCTTTTATTAGGTTTACTCCTTCACTTTTTTGCTTCTTTACTCTCCCTGGAGTGTTTCCAGTGCTCAACTCACAAGTTTTAGACTGTTTTCCAGATTTGATCACATGTCTGGTTCACGTAGCCCAAATTTGTTACCTGAGTACTAGTGTGTATTATGTTTTACTCAAGAAGTTAGAAAGGTTGTCCAAATATACTTACTTGAATAACTTGTTACCATGGATATCAAACCTATTATTTACATAATTATATTTTAAGATATCTAGTGTTTCCTTGTAGCAGCTTAAAAATTCAAGTGGTATCAGATGTTTCCATTCTTTGGTTTATAAATTGATAACACGGTGGATCATATTGTGAAGTCAGACACACAGTCAGAATCTTACTTCTTGTTACGGATTGAATTATGCCCAGCTCCCTCCCCTGAAAGATGTCAAAGTCATAACCTTTAGTACTTAAAATATTAACTTATTTGGATATAGGATAGTTGTAGATATAATTAGTTACGATGAGGTCATATTAGAGTAGTATACTTTTACTTTATAAAAATAAAATTGGCTCCCGATCCACTATGCCTGGTATTTTTATCAGAAGATGGCCATGTGACGATAGACACACATACAGATAGAATACAACGTGACAGTGAAGAAAGATTAAAGTTACGCAGCTGCCAGCCAAAGAAACCAAAAATTGCCCACAAACCACCAGAAACTATGGAGAAGCAAGGAGGGATCCTCCAGTGGTCCTGCCAATACTTTGATTTCACACTTCTTGCCTCCAGAAGCATAAGATGACAAATTTCCATGGTCTTGAGCCACCTAATGTGTGGTACTTTGTTACATTAGCTCTGTAACTAGTACATCCGGTATCAAACTTTTATTTGGGTATTAAAAATACAAGTATTCACTTGGCACAAGAAAACTGGGATAATCCAGATCAGGCACCACAGCAGCCTAGCTTCATCCTTTTCATGCAAGATGTACTTTGGATGAAAATACGAGTATCTAAAAAAATTGTCATCTCTATTTTATTCTCAAATATTAAACTAATATTTTTATTAGGATATTTTCTAGGAAGTCATGCCACATAAATACGTAGATCCCACATGTGTTTACTATATGCATCTAGACAAATTAGTTAAGCCCAGCTAAAGCATTCCAGAATGTGTATCTACTAATAAAATTTTATTTTGCTATACACTGATAATTTGTGCAATTTTTCTAATGCATGTTATATACAATAATAAAAAGTTCTGTTCTGATGTGTATTAAATCCCATGTGATTTTCTTTACTTGAATTTTTAATGCCTCCATTAGGCAGTTCTTTTATCTACAAAAAAGCATTCCCCCTATATTTATAAAGATACAAATATCCCAGGTATTACAATAGTCTCATGGCACTGTATGTGCAACTAAGTCAAGGGTCAGATTTTATTTTATTTTATTTTATTTTTATATATTTTTTATTGTTAAATCATAGCTGTGTATATTAGTGCAATCGCCTGTACCCATTCTAAGATGCACCATAGATGTGGCCCCACCCATTACCCTCCCTCCACCAAAACCAATTTTAATATTTGTACAATCATATATGAGGTTAGAAGCAAGGAAGGATTCTCCAATGGTCCTGCCAATACTTTGATTTAGCCTGACTGCTAATCTGAAGGCTTAACATAACTAAAATTCCTATAAAATTGTCTAAACTTTAAACAGTTTTTCTTTAAAATACATACTAATTATATTTCTAAAAAGAACTAAAATACTGGTTATATTTTCCTTGAAAATTTCCTTATGTTTTGTGAAAAACTAGCTTATGTTTCAGAATTCACCAAGTTCATAAACACTTCCAGAATGTTTTCACACTATGTAGCTGTGTTATGTGAGAAAAGCAGTTTCTTTTCACCCTTAATTGTCTTCTAATACATGTTTACCATATGGCAAGCTGCTGAGGATAACAAAACAGTGATGCGAATGCTCTTTCATTTTATAAAAATTGCATAGTACATTAATCAGGAAGAATCTCAAGCACTGTTAAACAGTAAGCATGTCTACTGTGACCTACTCAGAGAGGCTACCAAAATAACCCACTGATGAAGTAAGGACAAGCTTATTGCTTACCGCAGTGAGAAAGTTAACCACCCTGACAGAATCTTTGTGGTTTCTTAGGCTAGGCAAATCAAGGACAAGATATACATAAGATATTGGGAGTCTGATTTAAGGTAGGCCATTCTTTGAAAGGGCCTGCCTGAAACCAAGTTAAATTTGTCACAGGAGGACTAAGTGAGGCGAGGTTGTTATGGAAAGCCTTTATAAGCTGGCCGAATGATCTATGATTATGGGGAGGCTAGAAATCCAGGAGGACAGTTCAATATTCTATGGCTCGGATAACTGGATTTTCATTAAGTTCCTGGAAGAAAATTATTTGTAATTTTATTTTCCTTGGTAAGTATTTCCTGGAAGAGAAAAATGTGAAGGCAGAATGTTGACAAGTAGAGTTATGTTAATACATATATGAAGCTTTCAGTTCTCAAGAACTTAAAATCGGAAAAATGGCCTGATCAATTATGATAAACACTTACATTTATCATTGGTAATATGTCATAGTCTTTTCTAGAAATGCCATGTTTGCAATACTGAGGACTAACTGAAGTAGTAAGTGATCCAATAATGTGAAAAAAATCTGTGATTTAATAATTGAAAACATAAAAGCAGAATTAAGTGAATGTAATGGAAAAGCACAAAATTGATTTACCAAATATTCCTTTCTAATGATTTTCATAATTTTATCCTTCAAGTGTTTCTGAAATTTGGTGATATTCTTTATGTTTTAAATATAGACAACATCTTCACAAGGCCATTTCCCAAACTTACTTTTGTCTATGTATTACCTTAGTTTAAACTTTTAGAGTGACTTCCCCCCCACATTTATTTCTCCTAACAAAGCATCTTTACAAGTGATGACATCTTAAAATTATGTCCACCCAGCTGAATATGTGAAAACCTTCTATTTCAGCATCAGAGTTAGTGGTATTGAATTTGTTGAATTATTGGTAAGTATGGTTAAATATTAAGTATTCAATAACTCAATAATGAATATTGTAGATAAAATTTAAAGTTATCTGTCTATGCTATGAGACATGTCATTTCGAAAATGAGTTGATAGTTTTAGTTTGAATAGCACCAAATATACTTATCGAAGTAAAAATAACTTAAGAAGTTATAACACAAAGTTTTATTACAAAAAATATGGTTTCTGAGTTATAAGTTTATTCAATTGACAGATAAATTCTAGAAGGAAATTTTAGTATTAGATCCTTAGTAGACTGATTTTATGCTTAAATAACATGCATAGGAAGTTTTAAAGTTTAAATGCTCATTGTACATTGAAACATTGAAGCACAACATAGTACCCTATTTCTCAGCAATTATTATTTCCAAGTTTTCTATAGGGAAATTATCACTAGGTCATTTTATTTTATGAAGTATTTATACTTCAAATTTACTGGGTTTAAGTGCTTCATTGATGCCTACATTTCAATCTTCTCATTCATCTGCAGTTTAAAAAGCCACTTCAGAACAAAATGTTTAACTATATCTATTTGAGGAATTTGAGTAGCTCAGTTCTCTTAGGTGTGCTTTGCATCCATGTGAAAATTATTCTCTCCAGGGTGGCACCTGTGCCTCAATGAGTAGGGCACCGACCCCATATACCGAGGGTGGCAGGTTCAAACCCTAGCCCCGGCTGAACTGCAACCAAAAAATAGCTGGGTGTTGTGGCAGGTGCCTGTAGTCCCAGCTGCTCAGGAGGCTGAGGCATGAGAATCGCTGAAGCCCAAGAGATAGAGGTTGCTGTGAGTCCTGTGACATCATGGCACTCTACTGAAGGCAATAAAGTGAGACTCTGTCTCTCCAAAAAAAAAAAAAAGAAAGAAAGAAAATTATTCTCTCCAGATGAGATTGATATCACAGATTAGCAAATACCAGTAAGAAATTTCAGGTCCTCTTTAGATTGGTCTTCACAAATTAAGATTATTTCTGAAAACATGTGTTTAAGAATAAAAATGAATTTTTATCACCTTCTGTTATGTGAAATCACCTTTTGCATGTTTATTGATATTTACCATAATTTGTCTATTCAAAGATGTATATGTGGTATATATTCTTAATATTTCTGTTCATATATTGTTATGCCCCAAAAGGTCTTTAAATCTTCTTTATAGGGGGCAGAGACAAGATGGCTGACTGAAGCCAGCTTTCCACAGAGGCTCCCATCCAGAAGGAGAGTTAAAGGACAAAAATTCAGCAAGTAACCTGGTGGATTTGAATGCACTAAGAGAGAAGGTTGAAGAATGCACGTCAACCCCGCTGAAGCAAGCTGCAACCACGAGGATACAAACAAAAGGTACAAAATCCATCACCACGTGGACGGGAGTCCCCTCCCCCATGAGAACAGCTCAGAGTGCCCCACAAACAATTGGGCAGAGTTCAAAGGTCCTCCACTACACTCCACGGGAGAGACCCTCTAAAAACTGGACCTACCTCCCCTAGTAGGGTGCCACGGTGTCCTCCTGCCAGGCATAAAACTGTATAAACTGTATATAGTCTCTACCTGGAATTCTGAGCTCCCAGCGCTCCCCTTCACTCACACTGAGGTCTGGAGGCCAGTCCCCCAGGAGCTGATGTCTTGGGTGATTTCTCGAGGGGTGTAGACGGGGCCTCGACTGCAGCTGGTTGGCGCCAGAGCATGGGAGTGAGGACAGGACAGTTGGCGGAGAGGGGACCGCACCGGAATGGCAGTTCCCTGAGGCACAGTGTGACAGCCGTCTTTTGGTGACAATACGGCCAGGCATAAAACTGTAAAACTGTGTGTGTTCTCTGCCCACAACCCCAGGCTCCCAGCGCTCCCCACACTCCCCTCTGCTTGCTCTCCAAGGTCTGGAGGCCTGTCCCTCAGGAGTCCAGACTCTTGGGTGATTGCTCAAGGGGTGTAGACAGTGCTGGGCTGCAGCTGGTTGGTGCAGACTCTGGGGTATGGGAGTGGAGAGAGGACGTTTGGCTGGAAGGGAGCTACACCGGAGCAGCGGTTGCCTGAGCCATAAAACAGCCCTCTTTTGCTAGCAATACGGTTCACTACCGAATATTCTGAAGCCACACCCCCTGTCACCCTGGGCAACCAGAGACTCTGAGTATAGGATTTGCCTGAGGCAACTCCAACTTGCAAACAGGGGAAACTCCCAGGGTGGGGCTGACCCAGAGGTCTCCTTTACTGAACTTAAAACGCACCTGGCCCTCAGGGGATCGTCAGCCTATAGATAATACAAGAGGAAAGACAAGCTGATTTGGAACTCAATTCAGCTTCTCTTCTGCAGGGGAACCACAGAGTGTTCTGTTCTGTTCTGTCAGTAACATTAATCAAGGGTGAGACTGGACTGGAGTGAAAACCCCCCAACCTTCATCAAGTGCCTGAGGTTGTCAGGCCTCACATCCTCCTGCTACAGAGAGGCAGAGCACAGCGGCCTGGCAGAATTCCTTGTGATTCAGGCAGGTGCAAACTCCTAGAGTACAGATTCACTATAGGCAATGGGTCAGCCAACTGCAGGGCTATCAGTGACTGGGTGCGACAGTAGTGCAAGGTGGGGAAGGAGGCAGCAACCTTCCGAGACTTATCTATTGGCTGGGTAGCTAGCTCCTCCTGACTCCATGCAGCACTGGAGCAAGCCACACCAGAGTAGTCACCAGACCCCTGGGATCCAGTTCCTAGAGACCTCTTAAACTCTCTCACCTGAGACAGGTGCAGACTGAGGCAATTGATTTGGAGCTTTTGAACTGAACCAATTGCCTGAGGACAAATCAGGTGGTGCCCTGGGTGCATGGTGGTAGGAAGGTTTGATTTTTCTTTTCAAATTGTTTGCCGGTGGGGGGAGGGTGACTTAATTGCTGATATTTCTCCACAGCTGAGACTTCAATCCAAAGTATCTGTTTCACTAGGTTGGAACAGAAACCAGCTGAAAACAAGACAGAACCACTCAGCCCCACCACACCAGACAGGGCCCCAGTTTCTCAGGCCACAACACTGTACAGGCCCTTGACAAAGCCTCAGGAGAAAAAAATCACAGGGAGTAAAACAACCATGGGGCAGAATCAGCAGAAAAACTCTGGTAACATGAATAACCAGAATAGATCAACCCACCCAAGGAAAGATATGGCAGATGTAATTGAAGATCTCATTCATAAACAACTAGCTGAGATGTCAGAAATCAAATTCAGAATTTGGATTGCAGACAAGATTAACAAAGTGGAATTAGGAATTCGAGGAGAAATTCAAAAGTTGTCTCAAGAATTTAATGAATTTAAAGACAAAACCACCAAATACTTAGACACACTGAAGCAAGAATTTGCAGCGCTCAAAGATATGAAAAATACAGTAGAATCCCTCAGCAACAGAATGGAGCAAGCAGAAGAAAGGATTTATGACATTGAAGATAAAGCCTTTGAATGCTCCCAAACTCTCAAAGAGGAAGAGAAATGGAGAGCAAAAATGGATCATTCTCTCCGATAGCTCTAGGACAATTCAAAGAAGGGCAATATCCGAATCACTGGAGTTCCAGAAACAGATGAAGTGGCCTCGCTGGGCACAGAGGCCCTTCTGCATAAAATTATGAAAGAGAATTTTCCAGATATGCCTAGAGATTCTGAAATTCAGATAGCGGACAGCTTCAGAACCACAGCACGACTCAACCCCAATAAGACATCCCCCAGGCATATCATAATTAACTTCACTCAAGTTAATATGAAGGAGAAAATTCTCAAAGCTGCCAGGAAAAAGAAAACCATTACTTTCAAAGGGAAGAATATTAGAATGACTGCAGATCTCTCTGCTGAAACTTTTCAAGGCAGAAGAGGGTGGTCACCAACTTTTAATCCCCTAAGGCAAAATAACTTTCAACCCAGGATCTTGTATCCAGTTAAACTGAGTTTCAATTATGATGGAGAAATTAAATACTTTAATTTCATTCATATGTTGAAGAAGTTTCCCATAACCAAACCAGCTTTTCAGGATATTCTCAGACCTATCCTCCATAATGACCAACCCAATCCTATACCACAAAAGTAAACTCACTCAGAAACTTCGGATCAAACTCCAATTTCCACACTGGTGAAAGGATTAAAAATGCCCACTGGACTTTTGAAAAACTTGATACCCAAAACTTCACCAAATTTATGAATATTCTCCATTAATGTGAACGGCTTAAACTGTCCTCTAAAGAGGCATAGGTTAGCTGACTGGATACAAAAACTCAGGCCAGATATTTGTTGCATACAAGAGTCACATCTTAACTTAAAGGACAAATACAGACTCAGGGTGAAAGGATGGTCATCCATATTTCAAGCAAATGGTAATCAGAAAAAAGCAGGTGTTGCAATTCTATTTGCAGATACAATAGGCTTTAAACCAACAAAAGTAAGGAAGGACAAGAATGGTCACTTCATATTTGTTAAGGGTAATACTCAATATGGTGAGATCTCAATTATTAATATCTATGCACCCAACCAGAATGCACCTCAATTTATAAGAGAAACTCTAACAGACATGAGCAATTTGATTTCCTCCAGCTCCATAATAGTCAGAGATTTAAACACTCGTTTGGCAGTGTTGGATTGATCCTCCAACAAGAAGATGAGCAAAGAAATCTTAGATTTAAACCTAACCATCCAATATTTGGATTTAGCAGACATCTACAGAATATTTCATCCCAACAAAAATGAATACACATACTTCTCATCAGCCCAGGGAACTTACTCCAAAATCGATCACATCTTAGGTCACAAGTCTAACCTCAGTAAATTTAAAGGAATAGAAATTATTCCATGCATCTTCTCGGACCACCATGGTTTGAAACTTGAGCTGAGTAACAACAGGAATCTGCATACTCATACAAAAACATGGAAGTTAAATAACCTTATGCTGAATGATAACTGGGTCAGAGATGAGATTAAGAAAGAAATCGCCAATTTTTTGGAACAAAACGACAATGAAGACACAAACTATCAGAACCTCTGGGACACCACAAAGGTAGTTCTAAGAGGGAAATTTATAGCACTGCAAGCCTTCCTCAAGGGAATGGAAAGAGAGGAAGTTAACAACTTAATGGGACATCTCAAGCAACTGGAAAAGGAAGAACATTCCAACCCCACACCCAGTAGAAGAAAAGAAATAACCAAAATTAGAGCAGAATTAAATAAAATTGAAAGAAAAAGAATAATACAACAGATCAATAAATCAAAAAGCTGGTTTTTTGAAAAGGTCAATAAAATAGATAAACCTTTGGCCAACCTAATCAGGAAAAAAAGAGTAAAATCTCTAATCTCATCAATCAGAAACAACAAATACGAAATAACAACAGATTCCTCAGAAATCCAAAAAATCCTTAATGAGTACTACAAGAAACTTTATTCTCAGAAATATGAAAATCTGGGGCGGCGCCTGTGGCTCAAGGAGTAGGGCGCCGGTCCCATATGCTGGAGGTGGCGGGTTCAAACCCAGCCCCGGCCAAATAAAAACCACCAAAAAAAAAAAATATATGAAAATCTGAAGGAAATTGACCGATATTTGGAAGCACTTCACCTTCCAAAACTTAGCCAGAATCCAGTGAATAGGCCCATATCAAGTTCGGAAATAGCATCAACCATACAAAACCTTCCAGAAAGAAAAGCCCAGGACCAGATGGCTTCACATCAGAGTTCTTCCAAACCTTTAAAGAGGAATTAGTACCTGTATTACTCAACCTGTTTCAAAAGGTAGAGAAAGAAGGAAGACTACCCAACGCGTTCTATGTAGCAAACATCACCCTGATCCCCAAACCAGGAAAAGACCCAACAAGTAAAGAAAATTATAGACCGATATCACTAATGAATATAGATGCAAAAATATTCAACAAGATCCTAACAAACAGAATCCAGCAACACATCAAACAAATTATACATCATGACCAAGTCAGTTTTATCCCAGGATCTCAAGGCTGGTTCAATATCCATAAATCTATAAATGTAATCCAGCACATAAACAAATTAAAAAACAAAGACCATATGATTCTCTCATCGATGCAGAAAAAGCTTTTGATAATATCCAGCATCCCTTCATGATCAGAACACTTAATAAAATTGGTATAGAAGGGACATTTCTTAACCTGATAGAGACCATCTACAGTAAACCCACAGCCGATATCATATTGAATGGAGTTAAATTGGAATCATTTCCACTCAGATCAGGAACCAGACAAGGCTGCCCATTGTCTCCATTGCTTTTTAACATTGTAATGGAAGTTTTAGCCACTGCAATTAGGGAAGAAAAGGCGATCAAGGGTATCCATATAGGGTCAGAAGAGATCAAACTTTCGCTCTTCGCAGATGATATGATAGTATATCTGGAAAACACTAGGGACTCTACTACAAAACTCTTAGAAGTGATCAAGGAATACAGCAGTGTCTCAGGTTACAAAATCAACATTCATAAATCAGTAGCCTTTATATATACCAACAATTGTCAAGTTGAAAAAACAGTTAAGGACTCCATCCCATTCACAGTAGTGCCAAAGAAGATGAAATATTTGGGAATTTATCTAACAAAGGATGTGAAAGATCTCTACAAAGAGAACTATGAAACTCTAAGAAAAGAAATAGCTGAAAATATTAACAAATGGAAAAACATACCATGCTCATAGCTGGGAAGAATCAACATTGTTAAAATGTCCATACTACCCAAAGCAATATATAATTTCAATGCACTCCCTATTAAAGCTCCACTATCATATTTTAAAGATCTTGAAAAAACAATACTTCATTTTATATGGAATCAGAAAAAACCTCAAATACCCAAGACATTACTCAGAAATAAAAAAAAAGCAGGAGGAATTATGCTACCTGACCTCAGACTATACTACAAATCGATAGTGATAAAAACAGCATGGTATTGGCACAAAAACACAGAAGTAGATGTCTGGAACAGAATAGAGAACCAAGAGATGAATTCAGCTACTTACCATTATTTAGTCTTTGACAAGCCAATTAAAAACATTCAGTGGGGAAAAGATTCCCTATTTAACAAATGGTGCTGGGTGAACTGGCTGGCAACCTGTAGAAGACTGAAACTGGACCCACACCTTTCACCATTAACTAAGATAGACTCTCACTGGACCAAAGATTTAAACTTAAGACTTGAAACTATAAAAATACTAGAGGAGAGTGCAGGGAAAACCCTTAAAGAAATTGGGCTGGGTGAGTTATTTTATGAGGAAGACCCCCCAGGCAATTGAAGCAGCTTCAAAAATACACTACTGGGACTTTATCAAATTAAAAAGCTTCTGCACAGCCAAGAACACAGTAAGTAAAGCAAGCAAACAGCTCTCAGAATGGGAGAAGATATTTGCAGGGTATATCTCTGACAAAGGTTTAATAACCAGAATCCACAGAGAACTCAAACGCATTAGCAAGAATAGAACAAGGGATCCCATCGCAGGCTGGGCAAGGGACTTGAAGAGAAACTTCTCTGAAGAAGACAGGCGCGCAGCGTTCAGACATATGAAAAAATGCTCATCATCTTTAATCATCAGAGAAATGCAAATCAAAACTACTTTGAGATACCATCTAACTCCAGTGAGACTAGCCCATATCACAAAATCCAAGACCAGAGATGTTGGTGCGGATGTGGAGAAAAGGGTACACTTTTGCACTGCTGGTGGGAATGCAAATTAATACATTCCTTTTGGAAAGAGATATGCAGAACACTTAGAGATCTAAAAATAGATCTGCCATTCAATCCTGTAATCCCTCTACTGGGCATATACCCAGAAGACCAAAAATCACATCGTAACAAAGATATTTGTACCAGAATGTTTATTGCAGCCCAATTCATAATCGCTAAGTCATGGAAAAAGCCCAAGTGTCCATCAATCCACGAATGGATTAATGAATTGTGGTACATGTACACCATGGAATATTATGCAACCTTAAAGAAAGATGGAGACTTTACCTCTTTCATGTTTACATGGATGGAGCTGGATCATATTCTTCTTAGTAAAATATCTCAAGAATGGAAGAAAAAGTACCCAATGTACTCAGCCCTACTATGAAACTAATTTAGGGTTTTCACATGAAAGCTATAACCCAGTTACAACCTAAGAATAGTGGGAAGGGGGAAAGGGAGGGGAGAGAGGGGGGAGGTGGGTAGAGGGAAGGGGATTGGTGGGATTACACCTGCGGTGCAACTTACAAGGGTATATGTGAAACTTGATAAACAGTCTGTGAAGCTAGTGAATGATGCCTCATGATCATATCAATGTACACTATGATTTAATAAAAAATAAATAAATAAATATTCTTTATAGTGAATGAAACATAAGTAACTAATAGACATTTAAAATAAGACTAACTAGAGAGTTTATAAATATTACATCTTCATAATTTGTAAAACTTCTTTTAACTAATACAAAGAATTTTTTAAAAAAATTGAACCAAGTGTTCCACTTTAACTTGTATGAATTGTATTCTGTTTCTTTCCTCAGCTTATGAATTACAATGTAAAAATTTAGTGAAGGATTCATATAATTTTATAAAAGTTCCATAAACTCAATAAATAATAGAAAAGACATTATCAAATAACACAAGATTCACCAAATCTCAAAAATATAAAATGTCGGACTAATATCACCATACTAATGACACAGAAATGAGCAATTATTGAAAAAAAAAGTTATGAGCAATGATATTTGAGTAGCATAACATTTTATTTACAGCTATCTCTTTAATATTATTGAGAGACTATTGCAGAAGCTTTCCACATGGATTTTCTCCCCATAGTATATTTAGATACTATAACTTCACGTTCTGTTCATTTTATCACTGGCACCTGGTTATAGATGCCTAGTGGTTCTCTAATGACTCAAAACCTAAGTATAAACAGCTGGTTAGGAAAAAATATATATAAACAACTTACTTTTCAGCACATATTGCCTGTATTCCTTTGAATTCAAGTCTTCTCTCTATTATTCAAAGTTCATAAACACGTTCTTCAACTCCCCGATTTGCTGCTTTTCTTCAGCAGAGAGTAATTTACATGAGGCCTACAGCAGCCAACTCAGATCTATTCCATCCTTCACTTGCCATCTCATGCCTTCTATGCACGCTGCTATCATGACAAACGCTTCTGAGGTGTGAACTATGTGCTTGGCGGCATTATAAATGCTTGGGAAACATCAGTAAACAAAATAGCTAAAAATACCTGTACTTGAGCAGCTTCCATTTGGGCCATAGTAATCACATAATAAATAATAAGCCTAAAAAATACATAAATCATAGTGATTAAGAATAATTTTATCAGAAAAAAGTATAAGTGAGGGAGGAGTGCTGGAGCTAGTGAGCATACAGTTTTTGCATAAAATCTATGCAAAACTGGGGAATTGTTCTCAGGACATTTGTCCAGGAGGGAGTCTAAGAACATTGTAGTTTGTGATTACCCTGAATGGGAAAAAAAAATCAGTAGACTTCAGTTATTGAAAAGTAGCTCAGATAAAGCTCAGTATTCCTCTGTAAGTCATGCAATTGGCACTCTGCCCTCAGACTACTGAGTGGCTGAACTGGTAATGTTAACAGCATTACCCATTTCCCATTTGTTATCTGACAAGAAGAGTATAATAGAAATATAATTGACAATTAGGGCCACATCAAACCACAATGATCCAAAGTTAATTTATTTTCTAATATATAAGGGTTGTTTAATCTTGAACGATTCCATGTGTGAGACATCAAAAGTCTTAAAGGTCCCCATAGCTGGCCCCATCCAGCTTCTTTTGGTAGATTGTTCTGCACGGGCACGATCCACACACCTCTTCTGCGATTTGTGTGGTCTCAGTTCCAAATTTCCTGTGAACAGTGGTTTCAAATTAATACAAATGATGACACATACACATCACTCTTTTATAATATGATAACATGCACTAACACACAGGAAGTTGAACTCTTCATCAAAAACATTTTTACACATGTTATTTTACAATTTAGGACACAATCAGGAAAAAGCTTCGCAGTAGCTGTCCTATTTGGTAGCACTTCTAGTAAAACTCTGGAATTTAATCTAAATCCTGCCAATCAATAAATGAAATAAAGTTTTAAAATCATTGTTTGTTGGACCTCAACTTTCAAAATATATGATTTTCAAGCCTGACTATTTCAGGGACCCAGTGCTTATTTGTGAGCATGTGTGTGTGTTTCAACGGGTGTATATAATTTCAATTTCTTTTCTAGGAATGTACACACTAAAATATTCATACTAATTGTTTCTTCATGGCAATAGGATATATTAAGCTTATTTTCTGTACCATGTGAATTAGCATAAAGAATTTTATTTTTAAGACTAAGTTATTAATTGCCTGATAATTAGCATATATATGTATATATACTGAATTACAAAAACATACTACTACTCCCAACAGTGAAGAGGTTAAATAGAAAAAAATATATGTTTTTTGAGAAGAAGTCTCTCTCTGTCACCCTGGGTAGAGTGGTACCACACATGGTACCACACATGGTACCACAGCTCAGAGCAACCTCAAATTCCTGCATCTGAGCAATTCTTTTGCCTCAGACTCCTAAGGAGATGGGACTACAGGTGCCCACCACAATACCCGGCTAGTTTTTCTATTTTTAGTACAGATGAGGATCTCACTCTTGCTCAGGATTTATTTTTCAGACAGGTAAAAGAACACACTCCATTCTAGTCTTTCTGATAATGTATAATTGCATTAGCTTTGTGTATAAAGTCATGAAATAGTTTAGTTTATGGAGTGTGCTTCAGTGATAACTATACTTTTTTAGGAAGAGAATCTAGACTTTTGCCACTCAAAGCATCCTTCATGCCATAAGATGTAAACAGTTGGATTGAAAAATATTGACCCCAAATCTAATTATAGGGTTTAATCTTATGCGATTCCTCTTAATTCAAAATGCTATTTCTAAAAACTTCTCTTTCTCTTGATAGTTATTACAATTTTTTGCTATTATAATGGAAAAAGTATGCTTTACAAATTTTGAAACCTCTCATTAAAAAACAGGATATTCTTTTCAACCCTAAAATCCTTAATGATTCATTATAGAAGGAGAGGAAAATATGAGCCAGAGAAAACTAAAATGATTAAAATAGGACAAATATTTTAAAGAAATTTGACCCAGACAACTTTAAGGTTTGGCTAGCTTACTTGAGATGGTTCTTTCTACTTCTAGGGTCCTGACCTAGTGCATTTACTTAGAGCAGTTACTTTAGAAACCTTGTAACTGCACATTCTTCCTCTGCCTCTTTGAGATGTAAGTTCTTGAAAAGATTCTTGCCAGTTTTACAACCCAGGAAGGAGTCTTTCTCCAGGACCTGGTAGCCATTCCTTTGAAATGTAATCACCAAGGAAGAGAATGCCCCTATCTCCCAGTGCATGTTGGAGGGTAGGAGTTTAACTTCTGCCTGGGCCTTGCTTCAATGTGTAACATTCACCTCCTGTAGTGAAGACACGAGAAAGTTGACCTTACCTTTGTGGAAAGACAGTCTGTAACCGTTGTGTTTCAGCTGCATTGAGTTCACACTCATTTCTGGCCCCTCTATTGTGACTGCCTTGAAGGTAATCTTCCTTATAAGACTTTATGAGTACAATTTTGGCTTTGACAAATTCAAGAAGATTTTACAGAAATTTTATGAGTCATGTAGGGAAAATTCAATAGTACTTCAGGGAAAGTGGACCCAGATGGTCAATAAAATAACACATTTCAGTATAATTTTGCATTTTAAATATAAAGAAATAATACTTTAGACCCTGAATATAAAATTAAGTCACTTCATTAGAACAATAAAATAAGCTCAGGCTTGCAGCTCAGCAGCTAGGGTGCCAGCCACATACACCGGAGCTGGTGGATTTGAACCCAGCCTAGGCCTGCCAAAACACAACGACAACTACAATCAAAAAACAGCCAGGTGTGGTGGTGGGCACCTGTAGTCCCAGCTACTTGGGAGGCTGAGGCTAAAAGAATCACTTAAGCTAAAGAGTTTGAAGTTGCTGTGACACCACAGCACTCTTCAGAGAGTGACATAGTGAGACTGTCTTAAAAAGAAAGAGAAAGAAATTAAAACTTTTCTGAGCCTTATTTACTCTATTCTGGTACATTCTGCCCAATTCTTCACCCATTCTAGTATCCATATATCCTTTGTCATGTGACTTCGTAGTTTCTAAAAAAGCAATATATTTACCCACCACTTAGATTTGTATAGGGTTCATGTCTTGCATTTGCCTAATCGTCCCAAGGCAATTTTTTAAAATGCAGGAAGATTTTTAAAGGACTCTGTGTGATCTTTTTAATGTATTGAGCGTATACATATGTTGCATCATATTTTCTTCAGCACAGAGAACTTTAAAACTTCTACGAGACATGTCTTCTTCTTACTCAAAGAGGAGGAAAAAGTATTAAATAAATACAACACTGGCCTGAAGGAATTTGATTAAGAACTGTAGAAAGGTACCATAGAGAGCTAACAAGTTGTCAGAAGGATTCCTTGTCAAAGTGGGGTACATTAGGCTAGGAAGTCTTCATATCTGATATAATCTGTATAGCTAATCCACTTAAATATTAAGTATTAGTCGATTTGGGATGCCAAATTCTAAAAACTGGGTTCCTTAAAAAACAAAAATTTATTTTCTTTTGGTTCTGGCAGCTAAAAGTCCAAGGCTGAGGATCCAGCAAGATTGATTTCTGGTGAGGCCTCTCTCCTGGGCTTGTAGATGGCCACTTTCTCCCTATGTTCTCACATGCCCTTCCCTTTGTGTGCCTGGAAGTATCTCTATTGTCTCTTCCTCTTCTTATAAAAGCACAAGTCATATAAATAAGGGCTCCATATGGGTTCTCATTTTAACCTAAATTATCACCTTAAAGGTCTTATCTACAAATAAAGTCACACTGAGGGTAACAGATTCAGCATGTGAACAATGGGGGATAGAATTCAATCCATAATAACATATACACACTTTGAGCCTTACGTAAAAATTAAATGTAAGTAAAAGAGAAAGCACTGTTACTGTTTTAAAGAAATTATTTTATTGGTAAGATAAATTATTCTATTGGTAAGAAATCTTCACATGAAGCAAATGAAAGACTAAAATTGTATAGCAACTGGACTTGAAAGATGTGGATATCTGCACAAAAAAACTTATTAGAACCTAGACCAGAATGGGGTAAGGGGTTTAAAAGGCTCCCTCTGCATTCAGAAAAAAAAAAATATATATATATATATATGTGTGTGTGTGTGTGTGTAATTTGTACAAGATTCAGCTAGATACCTGATATATATTAGATAGCAGAGTGAAACAGAAAATGAGATTGAAGGGAAAGGACTTATAACACACTAGGGTCCTAAAACAAGACAAAACAAAAGTTTATCATGTCGATCTTGTTATAGATAAAAGAGAAAGATAGATGCCAGACTAAAGACAGAGGTAAATTTGACAGAGGACATGTGAGCCTTAGTGCAACAGTGACTTCCTAAATGAAGGCAAACCTAAACATTCTAATGCAATGGTGATAGCACTGTAGTCCCATAGGTCAGTGATTTTTGCATGCAAGAAGAATTAGAAAAAGTATTAGAAACAAACAAAGAACCTGGGAAATCCATGTTGGATTAGGAATCCAAAAACACTAGACTCCCAGTGTCATAAATGCAGACTCTGAAAGTTTAAAACAAAAAGGCCAGGTGAAATTAACACCAAAGCTGAGTTGATTCAGAGTCAGAGAAATATGGAGAAAAAGCTCTCCTAATTATATTCCAAGAGCTAGATATTTGTGAAGGTGGGATTTTGTGTTAAGTATCGAATAGGTATACTTTTTAAGATAGGTTGAGGAGAAGAACACAGGCCGTTCTGACACTAAATAACACTGCATATATATTTTAAAATCAAAGAACTTCAGGGTCGGAAGGGCATATTCAATTCATGCATTATTCAGGATTGACTCTAAGTTAAAAGAAGATCATTGCGAATTGAAGTCCAGAAGGAAGGTAAGAAACAACTTTTTAAAAATGAAAACCTTGAGCTACATGAAAATAACTCCAGTAATTTTTATACCTTCACTTACCCAAAGAATTTCTCAACTCAATAAATATGAAAGACTCGGGTTAAGATCTAGCTTTTTTTCCTCAATTGAATGTGCTCTGATAAATTTTATTTTGATAAAAAGTTTTGGTATTTTCTTAGATATAGCCCATATTTCATAAAGTATAATCTTACTAATTTCCTGAATACTGTAGCATTCCTATCAATCCATAACATTTTAAAAATAAGTTATATCGGCTGCTCTGTGAAAAGTGGACATCTTACTCAAATTTGTATTCTTCTATAAAGTAAATATAAAGTAAAATAAATAATTCTTTTTTTTAAAGACAGAGAGAATCTCACTCTGTTGCCCTGAGTACAGTGTCATGGCATCATCATAACTCACATCAACCTCAAATTCCTGGGTATAAGCGATCCTCTTGCCTCAGCCTCCTGAGTAGCTGGGAGTACAGGCATGTACCACCATGCTCAGCTAAATGAATAATCCTTAAATTTACCTTAGCAATCTATTTCCTTTAAAGAAGAGGATTATAATGGAAATGTATGCCTGGTCATATGATAGCTTTTTGTTACTTATTCAAAACAGTAGAAATAACAGTTAATATAGCATTATAATAGTTGTTACAATTACTTGAAAATTTCACACATGTACTATTAAAAAATAGAGTATAAGGAAACAGTGGAATTTCTTGAATTATTATATTACTAATTGTGAAATAATAATGAATATATCTGGTCTTTATCACTGTTTCCTAATACAGATCTTTAAAAACCCTTGGAATTTCCTAAATTATGCAAGTGTCTTTAGTTATTCATAGTGAGTTATTTCAGATTTTACCTGAATTTATGTGAATGAAGTAATTTATTGTGAGCTTTTGGATAGTGTCAAGGAATATGCTGTCGTGGTGATAGGAGTTAGAAGGTCATTAGGCAGGGACAGAGAAAGGGGGCCCAGAGAAGAGAGGGGTCAGGAGAGGGGGGTGGGCACAACTAACAGGCCTGGAAAATCCTCACCAGGAAGTTTCATACTCTCTGCAGAGGGCCTGCATGACCTACAGCTGTCCCCCTATGGGACATACTGTTACAAGAATTCCTTCTCAGTAGGTCCTTGGTCTCCAGAATTCCGAGGATGAATAAACAGACTAACTACAGATCAGTGGTAAGACAGGATTTATTTTACAGAGAAGAATACAGAGAAAGAACCAGAGTTCCTGGTAGAAGGGAAGACTTAAGTCGGAAAAATCTCTCTGTCTGTTTTTTTTTTTGGTCTAGTAGTATATATAGTCACATGGGTCCTTTGTAGTGACATTTGACCAGGACTTGGTAACACATGAATTGGCGCTCGGCCTCTCTGCTGCACTTGGTTCTCCAGCTCCGCCTCCCTTGTCCACTGCACCAGCACCACCGGGAGAAGACCCAGGAGGCGGCAGGTCCTTCCAGGTGCACTCACCCAGGATCAATACCAAAAGAAGACCCCCCAAAGGTACTGGGTGCTGGAAGCTCTCCAGCACAAACAGGTAGCAAATAACCCCAAACCATTTCAATCTGAAAGCGCAACCAGAGTGTGCCACCTGTACCCAGGAAAACACGTAAGGCTTATTAAACCCCCTAGACAAAGAGCCAGAAGCAGTAACCTGTTTGGGCCCCCTTTGCTATGCCGAAAGCTTTCCTCTTTCCTTTCTTCTCAATAAATTCTATTATTTTCGCTTACTTGGAATTCATTCTTTGATTCCCAAGACAAAGGATTCGACAGGAAAACGCCAATATCAATGCGGAGAAACTAAGCATACAACTAGAAGGTTAGAACTTTTAGTCCCATCCTCCAGTCTCCGCAGAGGGGAGAGGAACAGGGTTAAGTACAATCATGTGGCCAGTGATTTAACCAATCACACGCTGATAAGGAAACTCAGATAAAAACTCTGTTTACTGAGTCTCAGTAGAGGTCTTGCCGTTGATATGCTGAAAACCGGCATGTCCCACAGACAGGGCGTGGAAGCTTGGTGTCACCCTCTTCCCTCTAAATCTTGCCTTATACACGTCCTCTGTTTGGTTTTTCCTAAATTGCATCCTTTATGTATAACAATAAAACTGTAATTATAAGTGTAGCACTTTCAATAAACTCTGTGAGTTGTTCTAGCAAATTGTCAAACCTGAAATGAAGCCATGGGAACCTCAGAATTAATGGTCAAGTGGAAGAGGAGGAGAGGTAGCCTGAAGATGCCACTTGCACTTGGATTAAAGGAAGTCTTGTTAGGGATTTTGCCTTATGTCATGGTGAGATATGATGCTAACTCTAGGTATTTAGTGTTAGAAAAAGACAATTCCTATATCAATTACCTAAATTTTATCATCCTATCACATATATACACTTCAAAACATCAGGTGTTATGTGGTAAATACATACAATTTTATCTGTCAATGAAACATATAAAATTATAAAAAGAAGTGAACTGAATTATGAAACTCTCCATTGGTGTCAAAGAATAGTGTTAGAATACTTTCATAAATGTTAAATCATAAACTAATATTTACATTTTTGGCAAATGAGAATATCTTTGTAGGCATACTAGCATTTAAAAATAATTTCCTTTAATTTTTTCTTAGATTATTCAATAATATTAATTTTTATAAGAAAATCCTTGTAAATAAATTAAAACAATACTTGCCAAATCATAAGACTAAATAATACGAGATTATGACTATGTAAGTGTAAACATCTTAATGATTTATTCATGTGACAAATTTTACTCTTTAATACAGAAAGAGGAATTATGCATATTTTTATTTGTTGTAGTATTCATAGCAAACCTATGAGGAAAACTCTTACTTATCATAAGTATTTTAGAAAAACTTCCAAAATGGCCTAAATAACCTTTTGAGATTCTCTTTGTACTCTAAGAAGAGTTACTATGCAATAATTAACAGTTCAGGGATTTAAAAAAAAATTCAAGGCAGAAGGCCTTTGCTTTGACAATACAAGGTATACCTAACAGGTACTCAGAACAAATGAAGAGTGAGCCAGAACAAGGGGAAGCCTCCAGTTTGATTTAAACAGATTTTATTCTTGCCTTCTCATATACAGTAAAGTCAGTGGAAGAATCTGCATCAGCAACTACAATTAAGAGACCAGAACCTTAATATCTTTATACATCTTTGACTGTAAGTCCCTGTTTTATGCTTATGACTTACTTATTATATTTATTTTAACACTGATGCTTATTTTAGTTTAGGCATGTCTACTTTTTACCTAAGCAAGAAATTTAAACAGATGGGTAACTTGGCTGTTATCTCAGGATATTAGGTAGATAGTAATGAA
The DNA here is from genome assembly GCF_027406575.1 of Nycticebus coucang. Classification (NCBI taxonomy): domain Eukaryota; kingdom Metazoa; phylum Chordata; class Mammalia; order Primates; family Lorisidae; genus Nycticebus; species Nycticebus coucang. The sequence goes on from NC_069786.1 coordinate 82,355,478, forward strand.
TCTCCAACTCTCCTAGTGACAAAAATGGGTTCCTCTCCTTGTTGATGCCTTAATTAATTGCCACACCTGCTGGAAGGAGGAAGGGCCCACTATCCTGCAAAAGAGTACAAGGAACACCACAGCTTGTGGGCCAGGCAGCCTGGCCACAGCAAGGTCTGGAAAGTGACCTAGAATACCCTGAGGATGATTATCATATCATTAGCTATTCATCAAAGTGGTTTGATGGTGAACCACAAGAAGTGCCCAATCTGCATAATATTAAAATGGGACCCCAGACCATAAACAGGGCCTCTTATTATGACTGGGGCTCATTTGTCATCTGTGGCAAATGTCTCTACTCCTGCTCTATGAATCTACCTTGCTCTTCTTCAATAAAGTTTGTTTCGCTCTTGCTTCTTTTGGTGTGTCTGGTCATTCTTCAGCCAAGAGCACACCAGGAACTAAGAATAGACTGCCAACCAACAAAGATATTTAACTTCCTTTATTACATGAACTTATCAAAAATCACACAGAGATCATTTTGTTTTGGCTGGATTTATAGTTCCATGTGTCAAATCCTGACACCTTCAAATGTGAAAATATCACTGTTAATACCAAATTCCACCACTGAAAGATCACCAGACACACATGCAAAAAACAAAGGAGTGACTTTATTCAAGCATGCTTGGGCTGTACCTCTGGCAGAACTCTGCTCAGAGGGGACAACCCCGAGGTAGAAATGATGGTAGGTTTTATACTCTTTGGTGTGATGCATTTTGGGTTGCAACAAAATGTGGGGGAAATTTCTCGGGGGAAACTGGGACCAAGTTGTGGGGTTGGTCAGTGCAGGGACTGAGGTAACTGAGGAGGTTTAGGATTGTCTGGCTCTATCCAGGACTGGCCCTACCTGCAGGCTGTGAGAACAAAGGAGTGCATGTTGGATTGGATGGCTCTATCTGGAACTGACCCCGCCTGGAGGCTGTAAGACTCGGGAGGGCGGGCTTTCCCTGGTTGTGACTGGGGCACCAGGGCCAACTTTCACCCAGGGGGCAGCTGCTGAGAATCTCTCAGCACCTGGTGAAAGACTGACTCTGCCCCCCACCCTTCCTCACCCTGCTAACTAGCCTTTTTATCTTCTCTCTCTCTTATATCCCCTATGTCTCCCATTGCCCTTAACATCTCTGGGTGGGAGTTAGTTAACATCGTAGTGCTGCAGTCAAAACCCTCTCTTTCCAGCAATTAAAGAATTACTACAGAGTTTGTTAAAAACTATTTATTCTGGCTGAAAAAAAAAAAAAAAACTGTGGTTGCTATGTTACAAGTAATCTTGAGATAAGGTGCTGGCATTCCACAGAAGACCCAAGGTCAATTACTTATTTAGAACTAGAGTAAAAAAAAAATGGTCTTTTTGGGGAGGCGGAGCAAGATGGCGGCCGAGTAACAGCTTCCATGCATCTGGGCACCATGAGTCTGGGGAGATAGGACTCCAGGCAACTCTGGCTGGTGGGATCTGCCTATCATCACCCCTGTGAGGATATGGGGAGTCAGCGAGAGACTTCTGGACCCCAAGAGGTGGACTAAAACAGTGGAAAAATGGCAAGTGGTCGTGTGTGTTCAATCCGTTTAAACCCGCCCGCAACTGTAAGTTCAGTAGCAGCGAGACTGCAAACCAGAAAGGCCTTACCTGTGAACTGTTTTGGTGTCTTTGGACTTGGCACTCAGTTGAACTGCCTTGGGAAGAGCCTGAGTGGGAGTACAGACAACTTTGGCCATTGTCTAGGGACCCAGTCTGAGCTGCTGAGCCAGATGGAGCTAATAGTGTTTGGCTGTGGGTCACAGTGAGCCACTGTGAGCAATCTGCCCCGGCAAGCTCTGCCCTCAGGGTCACAGAGCTAGAATCGGGTGGGAGCTGGTAACCCAGCAACCAAGTAGCCTAAGGGTGGGGTCTGAGCCACCTTGCAGCCCTAACCCTCAGGGGCAGAGTGACACTGGTTTTGGCACACTGGGTAAGTGGATAGCCACTTTAGCAGTGATTCCAGCGACAAACACTTTCCTGGGAAATCTTCTGCTCAGCAACTTTATAAGTTCAAAGTGCCTTTTAAGTGGGCTGAAGAGAGATTTAGGGTGTCTACCTGCTGGGGTTTGAAAATCAGCAGCCTCCAGTCATATCAGAACTGTGATTAACATCTCATACCCCAGAAGACCACGTGTTGCCCAGACAATATTCAATAACATATACATACTGCTTTGTTTTTGGTTGTGTTTTTTTTTTTTTTTTTTTTTTGGTTTGGTTGTATTTTTTTGTTTATTTTGATGTTGTTGATGTTGTTTTGTTTTTTAATTTCAAGCTTTTCCATACAGATCCTTGTTCTTTGTCAATTTTTCTAGTTTAATTATCATTTCCCATTGCTGCCTTTTTCAATAACTAGAACACCATTTTTGCTAGTGTTTCTACTGCTATTATTTGTTTTTTCACCCAATTTTATCCCGTAGAGTTTTCTGTTTGCTTGTTTTGGTTTGATTTATAGCATTTTTGTCTTTCCTCTCTACTTGGTGGAGGTGGGGTACTGTGTCTGACCAGGTTAACAAAGAGCTGCTAACCTCAAGGGAACCACCCAATTGGGCACCCCCAGAAGGTGGGGTTTTTTTTTAAGGTTGTGTCAAAGTACCCTACGGTACACCTAAATGGCTCTGTCTCCCTCTTTCTGTGCCTCTCTTCTTTTTGTCAATATTCCTTTTAGCCACCCCCTCTCCTTTCTCTATTTTTTTTTTCTTATCACTCAGCCCTCCTTTCTTTCATCCATTTTTTGCTTTCCAACCTTCTCACCCTTCTGGTCCTGTAATCCTTAGTCCACAGGCATGAGAACTTAAAGAGCAAGAGGAAGTGAAAGGAAAATTAGGGCAAGGAAACAGATAAAAGAAATCACTCATGAGGAAGAATCAGCAGAAAACTCCAGGCAACATGAAGAACCAGTCCAGAACAACCCCGCCAAGGGACCATGAGGTAGCTACTGCAGATGATTCCACCTATAAGGAAATGTTAGGAATGCCAGAAAGGGAATTTAGAATACATATGTTGAAAACAATGAAAGAAATGATGGAAACAATGAAGGAAACTGCTAATAAAGTGGAAAATAACCAAAAGGAAATCCAAAAACAGAATCAAATAAGAGATGAACGATATGAAGAATATAAAAAGGATATAGCAGAGCTGAAGGAACTGAAACAGTCAATTAGGGAACTTAAAGATGCAATGGAAAGTATCAGCAACAGATTAGACCATGCAGAAGAGAGAATTTCAGAGGTAGAAGACAAAGTTCTTGAGATAACTCAGACAGTAAAAGAGGCAGAAAAGAAGAGAGAGAAAGCAGAATGTTCACTGTCAGAATTATGGGACTTTATGAAGCGTTCCAACATACGAGTTATAGGAATTCCAGAAGGGGAAGAAGAATGCCCCAGAGGAATGGAAGCCATTCTAGAGGATATTATAAAAGAAAATTTCCCAAATATCATGAAAGAGTCTGACACACTGCTTTCAGAGGGCTATCGGACCCCAGGTCGCCTCAACTCTAACCGAGCTTCTCCAAGACACATTGTGACGAACCTGTCCAAAGTCAAGACAAAAGAAAAGATTCTGCAAGCTGCCAGGAGTAAGCGCCAGTTGACCTACAGGGGCAAATCCATCAGAGTGACCGTAGACTTCTCTAATGAAACTTTCCAAGCAAGAAGACAATGGTCATCTACCTTTAATCTACTTAAACAGAACAATTTCAAGCCCAGAATACTGTACCCTGCTAAGCTAAGCTTAAAAATTGATGAAGAAATCAAATCATTTATGGATACACAAACATTGAGGAAATTTGCCATAACAAGACCAGCTCTACAGGAAATACTTCAACCTGTTCTGCACACTGACCATCACAATGGATCAGCATCAAAGTAAGAACTCAGAAATTAAAGGACAGAACCTAACCTCCACACTGATGCAAAAGATAAAACTAAGCAATGGACTCTCACAAAATAAGATGAATAGAATACTACCACACTTATCAATTATCTCAATAAATGTTAATGGCTTGAATTCCCCACTGAAGAGACATAGATTGGCTGACTGGATTAAAAAACACAAGCCATCCATTTGCTGTCTGCAAGAAACACACCTGACTTCAAAAGACAAATTAAAACTCCGAGTCAAGGGATGGAAGACAATTTTTCAGGCAAATGGAATTCAGAAGAAAAGAGGAGTTGCAATCTTATTTTCAGATACATGTGGAATTAAAGCAACTAAAGTCAAAAAAGACAAAGATGGTCACTTTATATTGGTCAAGGGAAAAAATACAACAAGAAGACATTTCACTTCTAAATATGTATGCACCCAATTTAAATGTTCCCAGATTCTTGAAACAGACCTTACTCAGTCTGAGCAATATATCTGATAATATCATAATAACAGGGGACTTTAACACTCCTCTTACAGAGCTGGACAGATACTCTAAACAGAAATTAAACAAACATATAAGAGATTTAAATGAGACCCTGGAACAACTGTGCTTGATAGACGCATATAGAACACTCCACCCCAAAGATAAAGAATGTACATTTTTCTCATCACCCCATGGAACATTCTCCAAAATTGACCATATCCTGGGACACAAAACAAATATCAACAGAATCAAAAGAATTGAATTTTTACCTTGTACCTTCTCAGACCATAAGGCACTAAAGGCGGAACTCAACTCTAACAAAAATGCTCGACCCCACCCAAAGGCATGGAAATTAAACAATCTTCTGTTGAATAACAGATGGGTGCAGGAAGAAATAAAACAGGAAATCATTAACTTCCTTGAGCATAACAACAATGAAGACACAAGCTACCAAAATCTGTGGGATACTGCAAAAGCAGTTTTGAGAGGAAAATTCATCACTTTAGATGCCTACATTCGAAAAACAGAAAGAGAGCACATCAACAATCTCACAGAGATCTTATGGAATTGGAAAAAGAAGAACAATCTAAGCCTAAACTCAGTAGAAGAAAAGAAATCTCCAAAATCAAATCAGAGATCAATGAAATTGAAAACAAAAGAATCATTCAGAAAATTAATGAAACAAGGAGTTGGTTTTTTGAAAAAATAAATAAAATAGATAAACCATTGGCCAGACTAACGAGGAATAGAAAAGTAAAATCTCTACTAACCTCAATCAGAAATGATAAAGGGGAAATAACAACTGATCCCACAGAGATACAAAAGATCATCTCTGAATACTACCAGAAACTCTATGCCCAGAAATTGACAATGTGAAGGAAATGGATCAATATTTGAAATCACACCCTCTCCCTAGACTCAGCCAGGAAGAAATAGAGCTCCTGAACAGACCAATTTCAAGCACTGAGATCAAAGAAACAATAAAAAATCTTCCAACCAAAAAATGCCCTGGTCCAGATGGCTTCACTCCAGAATTCTTTCAAACCTTCAAGGAAGAGCTTATTCCTGTACTGCAGAAATTATTCCAAAAAATGGAGGAAGAAGAAATCTTCCCCAACACATTCTATGAAGCAAACATCAACCTGATACCTAAACCAGGAAAAGACCCAAACAAAAAGGAGAATTTCAGACCAATCTCACTCATGAATATAGATGCAAAAATTCTCAACAAAATCCTAGCTAATAGATTACAGCTTATCATCAAAAAAGTCATTCATCATGATCAAGTAGGCTTCATCCCAGGGATGCAAGGCTGGTTTAACATACGCAAGTCCATAAACGTTATCCACCATATTAACAGAGGCAAAAATAAAGGTCACATGATCCTCTCAATAGATGCAGAAAAAGCATTTGATAAAATCCAGCATCCTTTTCTAATTAGAACACTGAAGAGTATAGGCATAGGTGGCACATTTCTAAATCTGATTGAAGCTATCTATGACAAACCCACAGCCAATATTTTACTGAATGGAGTAAAACTGAAAGCTTTTCCTCTTAGAGCTGGAACCAGACAAGGTTGTCCTCTGTCACCTTTACAATTCAACGTAGTGCTGGAAGTTCTAGCCAATACAATTAGGCAAGACAAGGAAATCAAGGGAATCCAAATGGGAGCAGAGGAGGTCAAACTCTCCCTCTTTGCTGATGACATGATCTTATACTTAGAGAACCCCAAAGACTCAACCACAAGACTCCTAGAATTCGTAAAAAATACAGTAATGTTTCAGGATATAAAATCAATGTCCACAAGTCAGTAGCCTTTGTATACACCAATAACAGTCAAGAGGAGAAGCTAATTAAGGACACAACTCCCTTTACCATAGTTTCAAAGAAAATGAAATACCTAGGAATGTACCTAACGAAGGAAGTGAAGGACCTCTATAAAGAAAACTATGAACTCCTCAGAAAGGAAATAGCAGAGGATATTAACAAATGGAAGAACCTACCATGCTCATGGATGGGAAGAATCAACATTGTTAAAATGTCTATACTTCCCAAAGCAATCTACTTATTCAATGTCATTCCTATCAAAATACCAACATCGTACTTTCAAGATTTGGAAAAAATGATTCTGCGTTTTATGTGGAACCAGAAAAAACCCCGTATAGCTAAGGCAGTTCTTAGTAATAAAAATAAAGCTGGGGGCATCAGCATACCAGATTTTAGTCTGTACTACAAAGCCATAGTGGTCAAGACAGCATGGTACTGGCACAAAAACAGAGACATAGACACTTGGAATTGAATTGAAAACCAAGAAATGAAACTAACATCTTGCAACCACCTAATCTTCGATAAACCAAACAAGAACATACCTTGGGGGAAAGACTCCCTATTCAATAAATGGTGTTGGGAGAATTGGATGTCTACATGTAAAAGACTTAAACTGGACCCACACCTTTCCCCACTCACAAAAATTGATTCAAGATGGATAAAGGACTTAAATTTAAGGCATGAAACAATAAAAATCCTCCAAGAAAGCATAGGAAAAACACTGGAAGATATTGGCCTGGGGAAAGACTTCATGAAGAAGACTGCCATGGCAAATGCAACAACAACAAAAATAAACAAATGGGACTTTATTAAACTGAAAAGCTTCTGTACAGCTAAGGAGACAATAACCAAAGCAAAGAGACAACCTACACAATGGGAAAGGATATTTGCATATTTTCAATCAGACAAAAGCTTGATAACTAGGATCTACAGAGAACTCAAATTAATCCACATGAAAAAAGCCAACAATCCCATATATCAATGGGCAAGAGACATGAATAGAACTTTCTCTAAAGACGACAGACGAATGGCTAACAAACACATGAAAAAATGTTCATCATCTCTATATATTAGAGAAATGCAAATCAAAACAACCCTGAGATATCATCTAACCCCAGTGAGAATGGCCCACACCACAAAATCTCAAAACTGCAGATGCTGGCATGGATGTGGGGAGAAGGGAACACTTTTACACTGCTGGTGGGACTGCAAACTAGTACCTTTCTGGAAGGAAGTATGGAGAAACCTCAAAGCACTCAACCTAGACCTCCCATTTGATCCTGCAATCCCATTACTGGGCATCTACCCAGAAGGAAGAAAATCCTTTTATCATAAGGACACTTGTACTAGACTGTTTATTGCAGCTCAATTTACAATTGCCAAAATGTGGAAACAGCCTAAATGCCCACCAACCCAGGAATGGATTAACAAGCTGTGGTATATGTATACCATGGAATACTATTCAGCTATTAAAAAAAAATGGAGACTTTACATCCTTTGTATTAACCTGGATGGAAGTGGAACACATTATTCTTAGTAAAGCATCACAAGAATGGAGAAGCATGAATCCTATGTACTCAATTTTGATATGAGGACAATTAATGACAATTAAGGTTATGGGGGGAAGAAGAAAGAGGGATGTAGGGAGGGGGGTGGGGCCTTGGTGTGTGTCACACTTTATGGGGGCAAGACATGATTGCAAGAGGGACGTTACCTAACAATTGCAATCAGTGTAACCTGGCTTATTGTACCCTCAATGAATCCCCAACAATAAAGAAAAAAAAAATGGTCTTTTTAAACTGTAGCCATTTCCCCCTCCTCCGCAGGGTTAGGATTCACCACGGAGACCTTCATCACTAAACCGAGACAAAAAAATATATGCTGTCAATTTTGAAGAATTTATATTTCAGTAATACATTTTTAAAAGTTAGCTTGTCTGCTAAATTCACATGAACTTGAATAGCTCTTGGTCATATTTACTTCATTTATTACTTCTTTTTTAACCTATAAGCCAGTTATGATACCATGTTGACATAACATAGAATAAATGTGCACACATAAAATACATCTAAAACATATACACACACATACAAAGTTTCAATAGTTTTAATCTCAGAACTTTTTCCATGGTATACATTATGATTCCATTCCTCTCCCTTTCCAACAGGTTATCTAATCCAAAACAAATTGGAATTCCCTCAGAATTCCCTAAATTGAGACAGGCATCTCCCACTGTACTGTACCTTAAAATAGTACTCATCCATCTGGACACAAATGTCAAAATGTAAGTCCAGAGTTTCTTTCTTCAGAGGCAATCTGGATGTGATCAGCAAGGTGATGGAGGCTAGTAACAGTGGAACTCTTCGGAGAGGCCAAAGCCTCCCTGTGCCAAATATGGCCAGGGAGCTGCTAAGTGAATCTTTTTGGTCTCCTCCCATTCTGCAGCCACCAAACCACAAGCATGTTATCCTGGATGAGCCCCTCCCCCCCATGTCAAAAATGCAAGAGGGTTTTGGTCTAGGTCTATTTGCTCATTGCACAAAGATCTAATTTTGGGACAATGGGAATTGCTGATGAAGAAAGGAATTCCTAATACAAAAAACATTGGGAGAATGGGAGAAACTGTCTCAAATCCATCATCTCCAAATAAAGGAGATCACGGGGTTTTCAAGAGGGGGGTATGTAACCCTTAGGGCAGTAAGGGGACAGTAAGTCCTAGCATCATCCTGTGGGCTTCAATATTTCATCTCATTTGTCTTGTGGGAAATCCATCATTTCTGCAAACAACTCAAAAGTTCATCAAGGAAAAGAATTATAAAAACACAGGGGTCATTATAATTTGTTCATGGAGCCAGTTACAATTGTATATATAGCTTTTTAGAGACACAAGACTCAAATACTTTATCACACAAGAAGAGTCTCTGAAACACAACTGTAAAATCCACTTTAACTAAAATTAATAAAAGAAGACACCATTATATGAAAAGCAAGACAGGTTAAAGGTTTACTCAGCTATGATTTTATCTAAATTGATAAAATAGATTTTCAAATAAAGAAAAAATTCTCCAACTGAATTTTAAAATGTATTCAGCAATGTTTTCTTTTGAAGTGACACAGTAAAGCAAAGGAAAACAAAACTTAAGTTTAAGCTTATAGGGTATAAACATAGATGTCAGGCAAATACAAGGGAGAAATCCCAGTTCAATAATTTCATACCAGAGTAAATATAATTCAAAATAAAGTAACCAGAGATATTAAAAACATTGCTAAAATCATAATTTGTTAAGAATATTTATAGCATAGTTTTGATATTTGCAAGACTATATTGAAATTTGATAGAAATAAAGAAATCTTAAAATTGTGCTTTTATGATAATAATTCTCTTGGAAGCTGATAGATATAACTGACCAGAATAATCAGAATATTGAAAAATTGAATAACAAGAAAAATAATTAACAATAGTCTTCCTAGCAGATACACACCACAAATCAAATATCCCTTTCTGAAATACTTGAGATTAGAAATGTTTTGGATTTTAGATTTTTTAAGATTTTGGAATATTTGCATTATACTTACTTACAAGTTGAACATTCCAAACACAAAAATACAAAACTCAGAAAGCTCCAAATTTGAAACTTTTTGAGTGCCAACATGACTCTCAAAAGAAAGGCTCACTGAAACATTTTGAATTGTTGATTTCCCTATTTGGAATACTCAGCCCGCATCTATATCCTGTGTCTCTTGCCTTAGACACACAGAACGTTAACATTGATATTTTTTTTTAATGGTATAACAAAGGAAGTCTAAGTAAATCCCAAAAAACCATTATATTCACGTGGAACAGAACTCATGAGAGTAACTATACAAACACACTTCCATACCTCTTCTCATTTAATACGTGATCACATTTACAGAACTATCTGAAAACTAGGCTCAAATTATTTTCCCCTCCACAAGAGACAACATGCTGAAAAAAAAGGTAGCTGTGTAACAAATATACCAATAGTTAGGGCAGATATTTGCATAGTTTCTTTTGATTTGGTCCTTTGTGACAATATAATCTGCTTGCATCTCTTGCTTTGTGGGTTGGTAATAAGAATGTACTTGTTTATAATGAAAAGCTTGGATAATCTGTTCACCCGAGGTCCCATAATCAGATTTTTTTTGGTTGACTAACTAGAGCCAGAAGCAACAAATATATCTCAGATGTGGAGCAATAAATTATCAAAGAGGACATAATTTTGTTCTAAAACCTAGACTTCTGTGAAGATTACTTAGTTGTGGTTGATCCAGGCTATAATACACACCACAACTAATTTAAACTTGTCTTAGGGATATATGACAGAGAAAAATACAGTGACACCTCCTGAGTCTCATTCCCAGTGCAGTCTGGAAACTAGGTAGCCTTTTCTTGTACCAGGTTTCAGGTAAAGCTGGTAACCTTTAAAGTTACTTAACAATTGGCATAGAATAGCTCTCTCAGTATCATGGCTACAATCTGGGAGAGACCACATAATACTCAGACCTATGACAGTAGAAACACTGGCTTGTGTGTCATAGTACCATAGCTAAACTTCTCTAATTATAAAATGGGGAAAAGTACATTAGCCAGAAAAAAAGGATACTTTTCAGGTGCCAGGGTCTATTGATGAGCATCAGAATAAGATCAAATACACAAGTTATAATCAATGATATCTTACTGTTAGTCTCTAAAATCTATCCAATTTTTCTTCATTGGTAAAACTATATTTTAAACAGGAAGTTTCTAGGGATCATCATCTTGAGGATTTGAAATCTTTAATGCTGTTGTTACTGGAATTTCTTTCTTCAGTAGGATGAACCCATGGACCACAGATCAGTAGTAAGATAGAATTTTGGACCCAAAGGAATACAGAAAAAGCACCAGAGCTCCTGACAGAGGGAAACACCCAAGTCAGAGAATCACCCCACCTGGGTCCTTTGTCTAGGTGTATAGATAGTTGCATGGGTCCTTTGTAGCTACATTTGGCCAGGACTAGGTAACAAATACATGGATACAGTCCCTTCCACTGGAGGCAAAATGTCAGGGTGTTCCCTTCATGAAATTGCCTAGGTCTAGGAAGTTGGGGTGGTTCCTATGTCACCCTTAAGCCTGTGAAATGCTCACAGGGGAGTAGCACAGCCAGAGGAAGGGTCTCTAGGTGCAAGGGTGGTTCTGGGCTTGGCACAGGCACCAGTGTTGGTTATGCTGTGGTCTCCCTTAACTAACTAGGGACTCACAGGCTTCTGCCAGCTTGAACTTTCTACCACACTTGGTTTTTCAGTACTCACCTCTCAGCATCCCACCACACCAATACCAGGAGGGCGGCCACACAAAGGTGAGGCAGATCCCGGCAGCACCTGTAGCTCAAAGGAGTAGGGTGCTGGCCCCCATGTGTCAGAAGTGGTGGGTTCAAACCCAGCCCTGGCCCACCCCCCAAAAAAAGATCCTGTCAAGCAGCTAGTGCACCCCAGCTGAACACCATCCTCCCTGTATCAGTATCACTGTCAGTAGTAGTTGTTATCTATCTCTGTTCCTCCTGAGGCTCATTCCCAGAGAGAATCTTTTGGTTTAAATTTTGGTGTAGGTGAAGTTTTAGATTATTTGACTTGACTCTTCACACAATTAACAACCTTAACTCTAAGAGGGATGGTTATTTCAGCATATTTATCCGAACTTTCTTAATCACACAACTCTGCAAACATTGTTTTTTTTTTCTGTTCCCCTTTGTAACAAACCTACTTGAAAAAGTTGTCTGCGTTCCCTGGTCTTCATTTTCTTATAAATTAATTCCATTTAAAAAAAATAATAAATATCAGGATTGAGATATAATTAAACACATTCTTCTGAGAATTTTTTTTACCAGATCATTCAGATCATTGTAACATCATGCAGATTTTAAATTCTGCAATGACTCCGATTAATTCAGGATTAAAACTATGCTTTTATAAATGACTTTTCCATGACTTTGAAATTTGCTGCCCATAACATGTATCAAAATAAGTTTCTTACTATTGATTAAATTTCTGCATAAATTTTCTGTAAACAAACCTCCCCTATACTATCATCTTTGAACTTTAACCTTATTATTTTCTCTGCCTGAATAATTTCATACTTTTATACCATCATTCTTCATTTTCCTAACTCCTACTTGTCATTAAAGCTTCAATTTGTATATCTAACTTAAGGCTTTTATGTGTGTGTGTGTATGTACCGACAGAAGCTTAAGGTAGCTAGCCCTAACATGAAGTTTGTAACTCTGCATTAATTATAAATTCTTATTTTTTTTTTTTTTGTAGAGACAGAGTCTCACTTTATGGCTCTCGGTAGAGTGCCGTGGCCTCACACAGCTCACAGTAACCTCCAACTCCTGGGCTTAAGCGATTCTCTTGCCTCAGCCTCCCGAGTAGCTGGGACTATAGGTGCCCGCCACAATGCCTGGCTATTTTTTGGTTGCAGTTTGGCCAGGGCAGGGTTTGAACCCGTCACCCTCGGTATATGGGGCCGGCGCCCTACCGACTGAGCCACTTATTTCTGTTTTATCTACCTCTATCATAACAATAATAACAATACAACATAATAATGATAGTAACTGTAAAAATGAATGAAATTTTCTTGAAGTCAGAACACAGTGCCATCAATTTTTGTCATATAAATTAAGGAATAAGTTTGGGGATAATTTAATTGATTGCTTCATCCTTCTTTTACTCATTTTTTTATACTGCTTTTAGATACTAGGATACATGTTATATTAAGAAAGCATACCATAAAAATGAAATCTATGTATATTTTCAAATGCCACCTGCTTACATAAATTATATGCATGTGTTTATATATGCATGCATATAATTTATACAGAATGTAGTTATCTTCAAAATATGGGAAGACGACTTGGTATAGTGGCTCACACCTGTAATCCCAGCACTCTTGGGAGGTCAAGGCTGGAGGATTGCTTGAGATCAGGAGTTCAAGACCAGCCTGAGCAAGAGTGGGACATTGTGTATAATAAAAATAGAAAAAATATAGAAAAAGAAATTTTTCTTTAATGATTAAAAAAAATTCTCCAATATAAATGATGGTGGGTTAACCAAATTAAGTGAAAAGATTTCTGGCTAGGTGAGGTGGCACATGCCTGTAATCCTAGCACTCAGGGGATTGGGAGGCCAAGCTAGGAGAATTCCTTGAGCTCTGAAGTTCAAGACCTGCCTAAGAGAGAATGATATCCTGTATCGACCAAAAGTAGAAAAAATTAGCTGGGTATGGTGGCAGGCACTAATAGTTCCAGTTGCTTGGAAAAGTGAGGCAGGAGGATTGCTTGAACTCAAGAATCTGAGGTTTTTGTGAGCTAGGCTGATGCCATGGCACTCTAGCCTGGGCAACAGAGTAAGACTTTGTCTCAAAAAAGATAAATAAATAAAATAAAATAAAATAAATATATGCACACACACACATATGTGAAGGGATTTTAAGTCTGGATAAGGGAAAGATAGTTTATTCTTGATTCTCTTGTGCCCCATCTCTGGTTCTAGAGAATATCTGTTATCAAACTGACTAAAAATCTAACAGCATGGAAATCTAATATTCAATGGGTTTTATCATTTGCAAAGTTTCATTCAAGAAAGCAAGCAAGGTATGCATACCTGTCTGCCTTAGATGAGTTTTATCTTAACCATTTCAAGGTAGCCAGCCTTGTTTTTAGTAGGAAAAAATCAACAAAATCTAAAAAAAAAAATCAAAAGAAGTGACAAAAATAAAAATTACTCATAACAAGCACTTACTAGTAGCAAGGTTCTGTGCTAAGCACTCAAAATTAAAGTTGTGAAAATGATTAAGATGGTAAATGTATTTTTTATATCTCTATTTTAAAAATGAAATTGAGAGGGCAGTGTCGGTGGCTCAGTAGGTGGGGCGCCAGCCCCACATACCGAGGGTGGCCCTGGCCGAACTGCCCTGGCCGAACTGCAACAAAAAATATGGCCAGGCATTGTGGCGGGCACTGTGGTCCCAGCTACTCGAGAGGCTGAGGCAAGAGAATCACCTAAGCCCAGCAGTTGGAGGTTGTTGTGAGCAGTGTGACACCACGGCACTCTACCGATGGTGATAAAGTGAGACTCTGTCTCTACAAAAAAAAAAAAAAAAGAACTTTCCACAGATTACCCTTTCAGGAGATAGTGGAGACTGACTTGACCCATGCAATTTACCTTCAGAACATACAATACTGATAACATTGTTACCTCCTATAAGAAAAGACAAAATGGGGTTACAGATGCTAGGAACAACCCTGAGCATCCTTAATGAACAGTGAGCATTTAATAGCATGAAAGGAGAGGCATTTTCAATGGTTTTTCCAATTGAATGAGTGCCATACAGCAATTTTCATGGCTCATTTGATATGACAACCTAGTTGATTTAATTATCTCCTCCTTGATTGTTTATTTTTTTTCAGTCATATTTTCACCAGAGGAGAATATATTTGATCTTGGATGAATGAATGATTTTATCAATAGTATGCATGAGAGATAAAGGTATAATTGATCTAGAAATAGTGCACTTGTTAGAGTATTTACTTTTATCCAAGCTTTTCTTCATTTAAAAATATGCAAAATAGGATTCTCAAACACTCTTTGTAAGCATTTAATTTGTGGTATTCAGTGTTTCTTCTTTCAGTTATATTTAACCCAATTTGCCATGATATACTAGGAGAAGCAAAACAGAATTAGCTTCTGTTCAATTTAGAGAATTAGAAATATTAATATACAGAAGGTACTGAAAAATGTATGCACATTTATGAAAGAAAAAAGGTACTAAAATTTGAGTACTCGAGTCACATTTAACTGCTTCAATTACAAGGGGTGCTCAAACATGACTTGGATTCATCTTTTGTTATCAGTATATATTGAGTATTACAATTTCAAGAGAGTTTTTTCTTTCTTAAAATGTGTATACATTTTGGCACCCTTTGTATAATTATAATGTAGTGTGTTGAGAACCATTCAAGGATAAACACAAGAGAGTAGTAAAATACACCTGCTAAAGAATAGTATGTAGGTTAGTACTCTTCTCTCACACAAATTGGAAACAAATTTAATTTTTTACTTTTATTTTTAGTTGTCATGTAATAATTGTACATATTTGTGGGTTGTAGAGTAATATTTTGACAGTTGTCTATGATGTAAAATGATCAAATCAGGATAATTAATATATCCATCACCTCAAACATTTATCATTTCTGTGTGTTGTGAATAATCAAAATCCTTTTTCTAGCTTTTTAAAAATGTAAAATAATTTTAACATATTACAGCCACCTAATCTTCAATAAACCAAACAAAAACACACACTGGGGGAAAGAATCCCTATTCAATAAATGGTGCTGGGAGAACTGGATATCCACATGTATAGACTGAAACTGGACCCACAACTTTCTCCACTCACAAAAATTGATTCAAGATAGATAAAAGACCTAAATTTAAGGCATGAAATGATAAAAATCCATGAAGAAAGCATGAGAAAAAGCATGTGAAGATATTAGCTTGGGGAATAATATTATGAAGAAGACTTCTGTGGCAATTGCAACAACAAAAATAAACAAATGAGAATTAAACTGAAAAGCTTCTGTACAGCTAAGGAGACAGCAACCAAAGCAAATAGACAACCTACATGATGGGAAGGATATTTGCATATTTTGAATCAGACAAAAGCTTGATAACTAGGATCTATAGAGAACTCAAATTAATCCACATGAGAAAAGCCAACAATCCCATATATCAATGGGCAAGAGACATGAGTAGAACCTTCTCTAAAGAAGACAGCAAATGGCTAGCAAACATGAAAAAATGGTCATTGTCCCTAATTATTAGAGAAATGTAAATCAAAACCATCCTGAGATATCATCTACCTACATGAGAATGGCCCACATCACAAAATCTCAAAACTGCAGATGCCGGCGTGGATGTGGAGAGAAGGGAACACTTTTACACTCCTGATGGGACTGCAAACTAGTACAACTGTTTTGGAAGGAAGTGTGGTGAACTCTCAGAGAACCCAAACTAGGCCTCCCATTTGATCCTGCAATCCCAATACTGGGCATCTACCCAGAACGTAAAATCCTTTTACCATAAGAACACTTGCACTGAACTGTTTATCACAGCTCAATTTACAATCCTCAAAATGTGGAAACAGCTAAATGCCCACCAACCCAGGAATGGATTAACAATCTGTGCTATATGTGTACCATGGAATACTATTCAGCCATTAAAAAAGATGGGCACTTTACATCTTTTGTGTTAACCTGGATGGATGTGGAACACATTATTCTTAGTAATGCATGACAAGAATGGAGAAGCATGAATCCTATGTACTCAATTCTGATATGAGGACAATTAATGACCTAGTACATGGTGGGCAGGGGGATGTGTGATCAGGGAGAGGGATGAAGAGTGGGTGGGGTTCATGGTGTGTGACACACCTTTTGGTAGCAGGACACAATTATAAGAGGGACTTTACCTAACAAATGCAATCAATGTAACCTGGTTCTTTGTACCCTCAATGAATAAAACAATAAAATTTGAACCCTCAATGAATAAAACAATAAAAAATATATAAAATGAATTATTGTTAAGTGTATTCACCTGCAGTGCTGTGGGACATGAAAACTCATTCCTCCTATCTAGCTGTAATTTGGTATCTCTTAACCACCTTTTTCCTCATTCTTCCCTCCCCTTCTCCTCACCATCCTTTAGTACCCACAATTCTTTTAATACTCTCTACTTCCCTGAATTGAGAATATTTTTACCTACCAAATATGAGTGAGAAAATCTTGATAAAGGGTTCCCCATTCAAGGCTGGATAGGGACACCCTATTTTTCTAGACCTGGGCAAACAGGCTTTTTCTAGACTGAATTCTTCAGACTCAAGAAGGGTTAGAGAAAAGCAACTTGATGGGTTTCTCATTTGGGTTATCCCTCTTGGAGTGGAAAGCAAATATCCCGCTGCCTCACCTGAAACAGGGAGGTGGTACTGTAAGTATTGAATTCACTTGTTAAGACATTCATTTGCTGATTTATACCTGCCAACCCTTTGCCAAGTGTGACATGTTCTAGACATGAAATCTCAAGACCCCTGCTCATAGGCCCACAGGAACGTGTCACTTGGGTTCCACACCCTCTTTACTACTGGAGGTTCTCTTGCTCTTTTGTACCTTATATATTTCTTTCTCTGTCAATAAGACGGTACTTTTGCTTATCTGCAGGGGTCCCTGGTTTCATTCTTGAACACCAAGATCAAGACTTGGCATAAATAAAAATTCTAGCTACACTGTGATAATTATCTTTCTGTGCTTGATTTTCTTGATTCAACAAAATGTCCTCCAGGCTCATCCTTGTGGTCTCCAATGAACAGATTTCATTACTTTTTATGAATGGATATTGTTCCCTTGTCTTTATTCATTCATCTGTTGATGGACATGTGGGTTAATTCCATATTTTAAAAATTGTGAATAGAGCTACAATATATGTGGAGATACAGATACTTCTTCCCCCTCTTTATAAAGGAGAAATCTCATTCTATTACCCAAACTGGAGTACATTGCAGCCTTGAACTCCTGATCTCAAGTGATCTTCCTGCCTCTGTTTTATAAAGTACTGGGATTACAGATGTGACCCACTATGCCTGTCTCTGTTATACTGATTTTTTTTATTTGCATATTACCCAATAGTCGGATTGTTGGATCTTACAATAATTTTGTTTTCAGTTTTTTTTTTTAAGAATTTCCTTTCTCCACACTCTTTCTAGAATTTATAAGAATTCCCTTTCTTCACATTCTTTCTAGAATTTATAAGAATTCCCTTTCTCCACACTCTTTCTCGAATTTCTTTAAATTTCTGATTAACATGGGAGTATATATGATTAGGTTACTTGATTTGTACTTGTACTCAAAAAAATAAGACATTTACCACAAGAATATTTGAACTCGAATGTTTATAGCCGCTCAATTCACAATGGCAAAGATGTGGAAACAATCCAGATTTTTCACTCTTTTTTTAATCTTGTTGATAGCCATTCTAACTGGCTAGTGATATTTCTTTCTTTATATATATATATATATATTTTTTTTTTATTAAAATTATATTAAAAATATATATTTTGCAGTTTTTGGCCAGGGCTGGGTTTGAACCCACTACCTCTGGCATATGGGGCCGGTGCCCTACCCCTTTGAGCCACAGGCACCACCCATGGCTGGTAGTATTTCAATGTAGTTTTGAATTGTATTTCCCTGATGAATAGAATTGTTAAGTATTTTTCTTATGTTTGTTGGCCATTTGTATGTCCTCTTTTGAGAAATGTTTATTCAGTTCCTTTGTCCACATTTTAGTTAGATTATTCAGTTTTTATGTTGCTTGAGTTCCTTTTCTCTATGTTGCAGACAATCGTACCTCATTGGAAGAATAGTTTACAAATAGTTTTTCACATTCTTTAGGTTTTCTCTTCACTCTGTTGATTATTTCTTTTGTTGTGCAGGTTTTTCATTTAACATAGTCTTATTTGGCTATTTTCGTTTTTGTTGCCTATAGTATTGGTGGTTTGATTTGCTATGGCTTTAATTGTGATTGGGCACAATAGTGTAATCTCAGTAGAATTTCTTTGACTGCAGTTAACTTGAGTGTTTTCTGTGAGTTCCTCAGTGACTTACGCTGTGGTGCTTAGTGGGGGCTGTGTTGAGACTTTGCTAGGAATGGGAACACCTGGCAGGACAGTCTTCGGGCAATAGCATTTGCACTGAAAGACCAGGCAGATCAGTTCTTGGGGTTCCTGGTGACATAAAAGGGCAACAATGTGGTGGTGGAATACCTAGATAAGCCAGTCCTAAGGTGTCCAGGTGGCAGCTAAGACAAGTATCTGTAACAGTGGGAGGTCAGGAAGATAGGTCCTCAGGCACCTGGGTAAGGAGTGTGGCACAAGTTTTGGCAGAAATGGCAGTATACTAGCCTTCAGTCCCTTGGCCTGCATGAATGGGTACCAGCAGTGGTGAAAGTCGGGTGGCTGGGCTGGGCAAAAATTTTTAATGAAATGTTACACACCAACCAGATCCTCCACTACCATTCACTTGACTGGAAATTCAACTGATAAAATTAAAATTTCAGATAAATGTAGAAAAAATTCAAGAAATTTTAGACAAATAGTAGGGATTTATAAAAATCCCTACTACATTTTCTTGTATTTTGTTGTTTTATTGAAAGTAAATTAATGACTTTGTGAAAGTCAAGTCAGGTAATATGCATTAAACTCTCTTTAAGCTAAGAAAATTATAGTGTATCAGTGTTTTTGTGAAAGGAGTTCCTTGAGTGATACCAGAAATATTTAGTATGTAATTTTTCAATTTATACTAAGTTTGGTATATATCAAACATGAAGTTGTTCGTGATTAATTCACATTATATGTTTGGTGTATGACACAGCAAAAACATTAACATATGAGTATTCAAACTCTAATTTTAATATTTTAGAAATAGTTTCTCCATGACCTCGTTTTTTCCATGTTATTTCTTTGTCAAATTATTTCCAATTGCTAACTTACTAACTTTCTCTTGCTACAAATCTATGTACATATGGGTTAATTTTCAGACTGCCATTAGTAACTTCTTAAAAAATATATTTGGTCATTCATTTATTTTTAATATTTCTATTGAGGCCAATAACACCACCATTGGATCTCCATAGGCTAAAAGATAGATATCAAAAAGGCAAATTCCCTAGCATTGCTTGTAAGGTTTTTCACTGTATAGCACACATTACTTCCCTTGATATAGATTATTATTTATTTCTGCACCCTACATAATAATCAAGGCATATTCCAATCATTACAGAAATGTACAATGCTCATTTCTTGTATTTACACATGGTTTTCTTCTGCCTAAAATGTATTTTTCAGGCCATCTATGGCTTTTTCATCAGAACCAATCATACTACAGAAATACATAATTCCAAATGTCATAATTTTGAATGTTGAAATTTTTGTAGTTCAAAATCTCTAAAGATTAAATATCTAAAAGTCTAAAATTTCTAATATCTAAAATCCTCCCAATAACACTCTTCAAAGATTAAAATCATAAATATTGAAAGCGTAAAAGCTGAATTCTGGGGAAAGCAATTAGTATGTTGATGGTTGTATGTAGAATAGTCAAAGCATGTTAGGCAGAACTATTACCTTTTTATTATCCTTATT
The DNA here is from genome assembly GCF_027406575.1 of Nycticebus coucang. NCBI lineage: Eukaryota > Metazoa > Chordata > Mammalia > Primates > Lorisidae > Nycticebus > Nycticebus coucang. Next base: position 82,375,947 of record NC_069786.1, read on the forward strand.
TGTAGTTTTATCTCAATTATTTTTTAAAGTTATTTATTTGTATGTATTGGTGGGCTGCCATTGCAATATTGCTGCATTGATATATTGAGTTGTGATTACGTCAAAGCCTTCAGTGCATCCATCACAGGAACAATACACATCATATCCAATAAGTAACCTCTCATTAAACAACTATCTCGCACCACTCTCACTTCATTGTCCATAATTCCATACTCTGCATCTATTTGTTGACATTATTTAGCTCCCAGTAATAAGTAAGAATATGTAGTATTTGTCTTTTTGTATCAGAGTTGTTTCACTTGTGATAATGGTAATCCAGTTCCAGCCATGTTGCTGCAAAAGACACAATTTCATTCTCTTATGATTTGATATTATTCTTTTGTGTACATATACCATGGTTACTTTATCCAGTCTTCTGTTGATAGACACTTAGGTTGATTCCATATCTTTGCAATTGGGAATAGTTTTGTGATAAAAAAGACAAGTGTAGTATCATATTTATATATTTCTTATCATATGAATAGATATCCAGTAGTGAAATTGCTAGATCTTATGGTGGTTCTACTTTTAGTTCTTTGAAAATTTTCCATATTCTTTTCCACAGAGGTTGTACTAACCTACATTGCCAAACAGTGAAAAAGAGTTCCCTTTTCTCCACATCCTCACCAACATTGCTTACCTTTTGCCTCTTTAATAATAGCCATTCTAATTAGAGCTAAAATTATAGCTCTTTATGGCTTTAATTTGCATTTCTGTGATGATTAGTAATGTTGAACCTTTTTTCATATGCTTGTTGGCCATTTGTTTGTCTTCTTTTGATAAATGTCTAAATCCATGACTTTATCTCATATTTTAATGGACTTATTTGTGTTTTGTTGTGGCTATTATTGAGTGGCTTGAATTCTTTGTAAATTCTGGATATCAGTCCCCCATCATATGTATAGTTTGTAAATATTTTCTCACCTTTTGCAGGTTGTCTATTCATTCTGTTTGTTATTTCTTTGGCTGTGAAAAAGTATATATATGCTGTTTGTTGTTTGATAGAATATTCTGTAATTATCTGCTAAGTATATTTGGTCGAAAGTCCAATTTAAGTCCAATGTTTCTTTGTTGATTTTCTGTCCCAGCCATCTGTCTAGTGCTGTGAGTGGGGTGTTGAAGTACCCCACTATTATTGTGTTGCTATATATTTATTTCTTCTTCTTTTTTCTTTGTTTTGTGAATCTGGGTCCTCCAAATTTGATGTACATTTAAGATTGTATATATTCTTTTTTTTTTTTTTTTTTTTTTGTGGTTTTTGGCCGGGGCTAGGTTTGAACCCGCCACCTCCGGCATATGGGACCGGCGCTCTACTCCTTGAGCCACAGGCGCCGCCCAAGATTGTATATATTCTTAATTAATTGATCCCTTTATCATTATATCATGATTTTCTTTGTACATTTTTATTACTTTAGATTTAACCCTTTCTGAACCCTAGGTTGGACATCATCCAACATCATTACTTTCCTATTCCTTTTTGATGTTGAAAGACATTTGACATGTCTTTTGCTTGCATTTTTCCACCTGTTTTGCTATGGAATCCTGTCTGCAGCATTTCTTCATGTGGAGCAGACGGACACTAGCCAACAATAGTGCATATTGTATTCTTACTGTTTCTTGCAGGCCAAGTGATCATGTGTTGCATTTGTGTAGTTGTAAGAGAAAGATCTGCCCAAAATAAAGAAGATCTGGAGAGTGTGCAGGTAGGAAAAAACTTATATGGGAAAGGGTTAAAGGCTATTTTATGCAATGCAAATATAGGTACTCTTGCTCACTTTTAGTTTCATTTGTGCAGGATTTTTTTTCTCACTTTTAGTTTTCATTTGTGCAAGATTTTTTTTCTCATTTTTTTGCTTTCAGTCTGTATGTGTCTTTGTGGGTAAGGTGAGTTTCTTGTAATCAGCGTATTGTCTGAACATATTTTTTCATCAATTCTGCCAATATTTACCTTTTAAGTCAGGCATTTAATCCATCTACAGTCAAGGTTAATATTGACATTTAGTCTGTACCTCTCATATGTTAATTATTTTCTAGTTGATTTATAAATTCCTGTTTCTTTCGTGGTCCTACAGCTTCTCATAAAGGGGTGGTGGGTATCATAGTAAGAATGCTTTGAAGAGTTTGTTCTACTTCTCCCTCCACAGCCAGACGGCAGCTGCAGCCATGTCACCTTCAACTCCATTCAAAAGCAAGGCACAGCCCAGTGTTAAACTCACAAAATGATGCTAGCTAGGGCCTGTGTTCAGAAAGGGCAAGGCCCCTTTCATGTAAGTAATGTGGATATGAGACTGTAGGGATTATGGTCCACTTAAGTCTTAATCTCACAATAGCGCATAGCAAGGCAGTGAATACTGCCCTAGGTGTCTGTAGGTGACCTTGGGCAATGGCTGCAGCTGCATCAGTTTGAAGTTAGTCTGATGATGTGGCAGTTTAGCATTAAATTCTCATAATGGCCTTTACCAAGCCATTCTCATAATGGCTTGGTATAGGAGAGGGTGGAGCCTCTCTTAGGTAAACAGAATGAGCAGGAATCTGTGAGGAACATAATCTACTCACATCTTTGTCTCAGATAGGCCATTGCAGCATGATAGATATTGTTCTTGATATGCACAGGAGAGGCTGACTTCCTTGTGTCTCCACAACTGGGAAGCATTCATTGTCTTTATTTACAAGTTAAATATGTTTTAAGGAAATGTGTACGGGAGTCAAGTTGACAAGGAATGGGAAGTTGGATGAAATTTTTTTTTCAACTTGACTAACTTATCAATACCTAACGCCTTATTTTGGATGTGTCTGTGAAGGTGTTTCCAGAAAAGATTTATTTATGAGTTGAGTGGACTAGGTAGGAAAAATCTGTTCTCAGTGTTGACAAACACCATCTAATTAGTTGGAGGGCCAGAGAGAACAATTACAGAAGGCAAATTATTCTTTCTGTCTGAGAGCTAAAACAGAGTTTACTTACTAATTAGTACCTATTTTCACTGTAAGATATCAAGCAATATTTCTTTAGCATACTATGTTATGTATCCAGCATTTTGATGAAAGATATGTAATTTAATGATAATACAATATTTGGCAATGAGTATATATAATTATTTTCTCTTCCAAAGTCAATTGGTTCTTATTTTTGTTTACAAATTATTCTTTTCAAATCAGTTAATATATATTTGGGCTTCATTAAGTTGATACAATTGTTTGTGAATATAGAAATTAGCTATGAAAACTCACTGTATAGAAAAAATTTTTGTGCTATTTTCCTATACTTTTTCATTTTATAATTTTGATTACTAGCAGTGATAGATTCTTTCCCTTTTATTGATTATTTATTATTCTTTCAATAATTATCTACTTATATGTTTTATACATATTAATGTCCAAGGCCAGACACTTAAATTTGTGAACTCATCCTAGAAAAACTGTTCCCCTTGGGAAGCTTTGCACTGATTCCAGTGCCTAGTCCACCCTTCAAAGCAATTTTAGAACTCTTTTTTTGTAATGGCCATCACAGCTGTCATATTACCCCCTGATATGCTGAATATCATAAAAATGTTTTCCTTTCAATATTCCCTTTATCTTTGGGTAAGAAAAAACATAATTGGGTGCCAGGTCAGGTTAGTATGGAAGGTGTTCAAATACAGCCATTTGTGTAGTGGTAAAACCTCCCTCACAGACAGTACCATGTGAGTCAACTCATTGTCATGATGCAAGGGCCATGAGTTGTTGGCCAAGATTTTCATTTGAGTGTTTCCTGTTTCTCTGTTGATATTTACTTGGTCTACTATGCTTCCTATAGTCAGCCAATAATTTTAACTCACAATTTGATGAATTTTTGCAATGTTTTCATCAGTTCTGTTCATTACTGACTACCCTGACCTCTATTCATCAGTAATGTTTTCTCTTCCCTTAGAAAAACATTTTAATTAATTTATACACTACTATTTGCTTCATGACATTATTCCCATAAATTTTGACTAACATGTCCCTGGTTTCACACCCACTCTTGCCGAGTTTAACAAGAAATTTACAAATATTTGTTTTGCTTTAATTCAAACTCTGACATTCTTGCAACAGCACACAAAAACACACAATAGTAATGAATGTCAATTCAGCAAGACACTGCCACTGCATAAGTTGACATGAACACAGTTGTGAGACACTGATATATCTGGATTATGAAACCTGACCACGTTGTTTGTACAGTGCTACCGAAGTAAGCTTGCTCACAGTAGTAAGTTCACAAACTTAATTGTCAGACCTTGAAGACAAAAATCAACAGACAAAAATCAGTTGGATATCTACTCAATAATAATGAACCATTGAAAAGAAAATTAAGAAAACAATTCCATTTAAAATATCATCAAAAATAATAAAAAAGTTAAGAAAAATGTTAACCAAGGAGATAAAAGCTTATACACTAGAAATTATAAACACTGGTGAAAGAAATTAAAGGAGACACAAATAAATGGAAATACATGCTATGTTAATGGATTGAAAGATAACATCGTTAAAATGTCTGTACTGCTCAAAGTATATTTACAAGGTGAATTTCTTAGAAACATCACCTGCAATTTCTCACAAAATTCTATACCTCAAAAATGCACTTGGACCAGTTTTCTCACCTAATTTCTCTTTATATGCTGAAAGACAACATTCTCATATTCTTCTTGTGTTCATAATGTTTTACTTTCCCCCAGAATTCTGAAGACATAATTCAACATGCTCAAACTGAATTCAGTAATTTTAAATCTCCAACTACGTTTTTCCTACTTAATAATTTACCTCAAAGAATGATAATATTATTTACCACCTTGGACACTCAATCTTGAATAGTTGGAGTGATATTTGACCCCTTTTTATCTTATTTTGCATATTTAATTAATCACCAAACACTGACATTTTCACCTACTCAATATTAGAAACTCTTTTCTTTCTAAGTGTAGATTTTTTTCTCCTGTGTTCCAACATTATCCTCCTAACTTGTTTTCTTGCTTTTAAACTTGCCTTTATAGAATTTTACTCAAAGAAACCAGGTTCAAGAATAGAGAACCAAGAGATGAACTCAGCTATTTATAGTTATTTGACGTTTGATAAGCCAATTAAAAACATTCAGTGGGGAAAAGATTCCCTATTTAACAAATGGTGCTGGGTGAACTGGTTGGTGACCTGTAGAAGACTGAAACTGGACCCATGCCTTTCACCATTAACTAAGATAGACTCTCACTGGATCAACGATTTAAACTTAAGACATGAAACTATAAAAATACAAGAAGAAAGCACAGGGAAAACTCTTGAAGAAATCGGTCTGGGTGAATATTTTATGAGGAGGACCCCCCCCAGGCAATTGAAGCAGCTTCAAAAATACAGTACTGGGACTTGATGAAACTAAAAAGCTTCTGCATAGCCAAGAACACAGTAAGTAAAGCAAGCAGACAGCCCTCAGAATGGGAGAAGATATTTGCAGGTTATGTCTCCGACAGGTTTAATAACCAGAATCCACAGAGAACTCAAATGTATTAGCAAGAAAAGAACAAGTGATCCTATCTCAGGCTGGACAAGGAACTTGAAGAGAAACTTCTCTGAAGAAGGCAGGTGTATGGCCTACAGACATATGAAACAATGCTCATCATCCTTAATCATCAGAGAAATGCAAATCAAAACTACTTTGAGATATCATCTAACTCCAGTAAGATTAGCCCATATCACAAAATCCCACACCAGAGATGTTGGCATGGATGTGAAGAAAAGGGAACACTTCTACACTGCTGGTGAGAATGAAAATTAATACATTCCTTTTGGAAAGATGTTTGGAGAACACTTAGAGATCTAAAAATAGACCTGCCATTCAATTCTATAATTCCTCTACCAGGTATATATCCAGAAGACCAAAAATCACATTATAACAAAGATATTTGTCCCAGAATGTTTATTGCAGCCCAATTCATAATTGCTAAGTCATGGAAAAAGCCCAAGTGCCCATCGATCCACAAATGGATTAATAAATAGTGGTATATGTACACCATTGAATATTATGCAGCCTTACAAGGGTACATGTGAAACTTACGAAATGTAGAATATAAATGTCTTAACACAATAACTAAGAAAATGCCAGAAAGGCTATGTTAACCAGTGTGATGAAAATATGTCAAATGGTATATAAAACCAGTGTATGGTGCCACATGATTGCATTAATGTACACAGCTATGATTTAATAATAAAATTTTAAAAAAAGGAAAGAAACCAGGTTCACTTTCTAAATTATTTATCCTATTAGTAACCATTTCTTTCATTTTAATTGATTGAGGTTCTTTTCTCAGAATTGCCTACTTTGACATTTTACATAAATAGTCTTTTAGACCTAGGTCTTTCCTATCTCCCTGTGCTCACCATGGGACCTGTCACAGAGGAATAGTTTAGAGAACTAGAAGAGTTTTAGTTATAAGAAATTTAGTTATTAGGAACGTTAATTGGCTATGATAAACATTTTATGAAGATCAAGAATTAGCATGGACTCCCAATATCCCTCCAAAATCTTGGCTCTTAGAAAGATAAAACTCACATTAAGCAATCACAGTAAGTCTATCATTGTTAGATTTGGTAAGGATTTAAATCATATTTCCAACCAGGTTCCAAGGCTATACAATTGCATTCTCATTTAAAATAAATGCTTTCTTTCTTTATTCTGGTTCCTAATTATTTGCTGATGCTATTTTCTTCTGTCAAGTATGGCACTATGTCCCTTCTCCTCTAAATTTAAACATGCTAAAATAATACCATACTTTGTACAGTTGATTTATTTTATTTATAAATAATTAATACAAATTATTTTGCATATCTATTGATAGAAAGAATATATTAAAATTTTATAACTTTTTTCTTTTATTTTAAATTTAATTTGTGCTTTTTAGCCTTATATATAGGTCAATCACAGGTGATCTTAAGTTAAATTTAGTCTCCATAGAAAAAGAATTTGAAAAGAAAGAAGAGATTTTAAAATGCTATTGGAATAATTAATTCAAACTGTCCTTTGTTTCTGTCTTTAGTTCTTTTATGTTTAAAACCATGAGAATAGCTAATGGAAAAAAATGGTAGCACACTTACTGTGACTTCTTTCATTTCCTTTTAATCCTTAAAAATGGGAAATTTACTTAAAGTACCCTTTTGAAATTAATTACATATTCTTGATTTATCCTTTATTCTTTAATATAAAGACATTGTTTATATACTTAAATATCTTCTAAAAATTATACTCCAGGTTCAACTTGCAGTATCATATTTTGATTATAATTCTGAATGAGTGTCTTTAGAACCTGTGTTATAAACATGATTACTTTACATTTTTTCTCTGAATTTATAGTATGTTTTTTATTTTCCTGTCCCTTCAGATTTAATGGATTATTGTAAACCACAAGATTACAAAAATACACTAAGTCAAAAAGTCAAAGTTCAGGGTTTATGATGAACTGTTGCTTTGTTTTTTGTTTTTTTTTTTTCCCTACCTTGTTTTGCTATGAAGATGTATCCATAAGAAGCAAAGTTACCTTGCCAATAAGAAAATCCTTAATAGGATGAACTTTAGCTTGTAGAGGGCCAGAAGTGATATCCAACAGTTTACTTTTAATTAGTTAAGATGTCATTTCAAAAAAAAAAATAGTGAAACAAAGTCATAATTCTGGTAGATATTTTGTTCAATTGGGATTTGGGAAAAGCTGACAAGAGGCAATGCTGTCAAGTTTTAATGACTTCTTGAGCCTGAATGACAACACAACATTTCATTATAAGTAGGTCAAGGTTAGTTTGTCAGTGGCAACACAGGTATATACCACAGTTCCTAGCATATATATAGAATGAAATCAGAAAATCTAAGATAGGATTAATATAGAGTTATTACTATTTCTTGTAAATAATTTAAAAAATTACTAGAAGCATAGTAGTTGTAAACTATAAAAATTATAAAGCAACATAATAAGATATTTATAATTTATGTAATTCTTTCTTTAATTGATTTTATTTTTTTGGAGAGTCTCACTCTGCAGCCCTGGGTAGAGTGCTGTGGCATTATAGCTCACAATAACCTCAAATGGGGGCTTAAATGATCTTCTTATTTCAGCCTCCTCAGCAGCTGGGTTGTGCCCACCAAAACACCTGCTAGAAATTTATGTATTTCTATCTAAGCTATTTAAAAAATAATTAAATTGACAATCAGAAGACTATTTTCTTAATTGTGCAGAAGATCCTAGTATATTTACAGTTAATGATAAATTTTATTACCTTGTTAAAAATGATTAACCTTTTATGATGAAACAGTTTTTTTGCAGGGGCATTGTTTGTTTTTAAAGACAGGATCATACCTGCACGCTCTGGCCTAGGAAAGTTCAGTGACACTATCATAGCTCATTGCAACCTGGAACTGCTAGGCTCAAGTAATCATCCCACCTCAGCCTTACCCGAGTACCTAGGACTTCAGGTATGCATCACCACACCACCTAATAATTTTTCTTTTAGAAATAGGCTCCCACTATGTTGCCCAGGCTGGTTTTAAACTCCTGGCCTCAAGCAATCTTTCTGCCCTGGTGTCTCAAAGTGCTAGGAAAATAAGCACGTACCTCTGTACCTGGCAAAGTTTAAAACTTAAGGACTTATAATTGGTGGTGAACAAAAAAACTAGTTTTATTTTTATCAATGTATTAATTTAAAATATGTTTTCTACTAGAATTCACCACCCATGCTAAATTTCTCATGGACTAAAGACTAAGTAGTAAATAATTAAGTTTGTCTTTATTTTGCTTTTACTCAAAATTTTTCTTCAAGCTTATTCTTGTTTAGCTTTTTCTTCTAAGCAATTTTTTCCTAGTACTTACAAGGAAATAATATCAGAGAGACAACAGTAAGAAAAATAATCAGAATAAAATGTACATATATATCCCTAGACATATATACACATGCATATATACATACATCTATAAATAATAACCAAAAGAATGAAAACAAATCAATATACACTGCATTTTTGTTTTGAAACATGCAGAAAGGTGATTTTATTTTCAGCTTCTTTTTGTGGCCTTTTTATTTTATTTTTTTGAGACAGAATCTCACTTTTTTGTCCTTGGTAGAGGGCTGTGCTGTGGCATCACAGCTCACAGCAAACTCAAACTCTTGGGCTTAAGTGATTCTCTTGCCTCAGTCTCCCAAGAAGCTGGGACAACTGGTGCACGTTTGTGGCCTTTTTAAATTTAAAAACAGTAAATGTTATTACAGTCTATGAAGAAACCACAGAGATGTAGACAGAAATGTAATCAGCTATCATCAAACCATTGTGAATACTGTGCTGCATTTTTGTCCAGTATTTATCTCACACTTCTGTTGAATTCTGTGAAAATCCTTTGATGTCAGTTTGTCCACTCCTGTTTGACAGTCTTATGAACAAATTCAATGTTTGAAATAATTCATAGAACTGGGTTTTCTTTGTTTAGGTTAGAAGTACACTGTAAACTAAACAGTATTAATAAATGCAATAGTCAAATTGCATAGGTTTTAGGTGTACACTAATAAATGGGAAACCCCCATTAAGTTTACTTGTATCTTAAGGGCAATATCATCTGTGTTTAATTGAAAAGACCCCTGGTGTACTATTTGTATTTTCTATAAAAGACATGCTTACCACAAATAAAATATTTAGGGTTCCCTATGAGCAAGCCTAGCTTCTGCACAATCCTTAGCAAGTGGGAGGCTTACTTCAAACCTACACTATGGGAGCTCAGTGGTTCCTAGAGCTTCATCACCATGAACATGGCTATAACCAACTTAACTTCCCACTGTTTATTTTTGTTTGTTTTTGCTACTCTATCTAAATACAAATTAGTGACCTAAAATTTGGTCAGTAGAGCTTAATAGGTTATTTTATTACAAAATGATCTAGAATGCTTACATTTTATCCAATGTCAATGGAATAATTTCTAACATTTTATGGAGGTCAACAAATAAGGAAAATGACCCATTAGTTTGGTTAGGAGCATACTGACCCAGAGGAAAATAGACTCCAATTCAGAAATGCTAGCAACAGCATAGCTGTACATAGAGGAAAGGGCTTGATAGCTGCCCTTTTTAGTGAAACCTGCCACACATTCTTTTAAAGTACTTAGATTCAATTGTTAGGTAAAGTCCCTCTTGCCTAACAATTGCAATCAGTGTAACCTGGCTTATTGTACCCTCAATGAATCCCCAACAATAAAAAAAAAAAGTACTTATATTCCATAAATAGTTGTAAATGCCTTATAATTTTATTGATTAATCTTCCTAAAAATACTGTGTGGTGCTTATTATTTTATTCATGGAACAAGATATATTCAGACAATAAAATAGAAATATAGTAATGATACAAGTTCTTGCAATTAAATTCCCAAATTAACCCTAGAAGGAGTACTACATACCTTACTGCTGAATATCACTATGGTCACATAGCAAGTACTTCCCCTGAAATAGTCCACCCTTCAAAGCAATTTTGGAATTATTTTTCTAATATGGCCATTAGAGCTGTCATTATATTAGCCTTTATGTCCTGAATGTAATCAAAATGTTTTCCTTTCAATATTTAGTTTATCTTCAGATAAAGAAAAAAGTCACTGGGAACCAGATCAAGAGAGCAGGAGAATGTACCAGTACATTTATTTGTTTACAGGCTAAAAAATCCCTCACAGACAGTGCCGTGTGAGCTGAGTTCATTGGTCAGCTCCTTCAGACCATTTTTGCACACATCTTTCTCATGCCATTATTTTCAGTTAGGATTTTCCTAACTCTTTCTCTGTTAGAGTTTACCAATTCTGCTATGATTCTCATACTCAGCCCAAAATTTTGACAATTCTATGAGAATTTTTGCAATATTTTTGTCAGTTTTGATTGTTACTGGCCCCCCTAACCTCTCTTCATCAGTGATGCATTCTCACCCTTCAGAAAATGTTTAATACAGTTGTACATTGCTATATTTTATAAATTTGGACTAACATGTCTCTGATTTCACTTCCACTCTTGTCAAGTTTAAGAAGAAATTTAATATTGGCTTGTTGCTCTATTTCAAGCTTCAATGCATGGCACACAAAAACATGCAGAGACAATAATGAACACCAGTCAGGAAGACATCGCAGAACATTGACACAAACCCAGCTGTGAGACACTGATATACCAAGGTTATGAAACCTTCGCAAGCTGTTTATATGGTGCTGCCAAGGCGTGTGAACTGTGGCAAGTCCCTAGACTTAATTCTGAGACCTTTGTACATACTTTTATCTTTTCCCATCTTAAAATTGCCTCCCCTATGTATAATCCATCAGCATCCAAACATTAATGTTGTCTATTAAAGAAAAAATGAAAGATACATAGGTATTTTTCTCAGATGAGAAAAGAGCAATGAAAAAAAATAAAGTGGATACACTGGCTTTTGAGACTTTTGATAAAATTCTTCTCCAGCTTTTTAATTCATAATTCAAAATAAAGTCTTAATCTATCTGATATTCATTTTTGAACAAATATCGCTATATCTTATTTCATAGTAAAATTGTTTATTTTTGCCAAATAACTTTTATACATTTTTAAACTATCTGTTGTCCAGGTTGTTAACTATAGATGTACTAAATACTAGATCTCTATTAAAAGTTAACTAGAAATTAGTGTAATTTTTATTGTATCCCTGTAATTTTTAAAATTTTGCATGTGTTATTAATTGATTAGAAAAAATTACAAATAGGCTTGATTTGCAGTACCCTCTGACTATAACTCTATGATTTTTTATTTACTTATATAGATTTTAAATAGAGAAACATTATCATTTCTACTAAAGAAAGTACAGAAATATAAAATTATAACTAGACATTGAATTTTTGTCTTAGGAAATATATTAATAATTTCATATTAAAGTGTATTATGTTTGGAGCTCCATTTTGAACTCCTTATGAAGTTTATCTGATTATCAAATAGAATAATCAGTTTTAAAGATGGAATTCATGTACAATTTAATTGTTTATTTTGACTGGAAAAAGTAAGTCTAAAATTGTTTAATCTCATAGTATTTTTACATTATCCAGTTTTATGAAGATATTTAATATGACTTAAAAAAATACACTGTTCAGGATTACTACCTATATGAAAAGTCCTGGACTAATATACCTAGGTGAGAGCTGAGCTACAGCTTAATTTTCATAGACATAACAAAAAATACTCAATGCATTTTTAATCTTTATTTTCAAAGGTTGTTATCATACAATAATTGATTGAGCAATTTTTTTATTGCATGCTTTCCATATGAAAAAATAGTCTGGTTAATGGGGAAACAGATGTGAGCAAAAACTAATACAGACCTTGCATTTATATAACACATATTTTTCCCTGAAATCAAATTTCTGGCAATATATATCAAAAGGCTTTTTTTTGGAGAAAATTATTTTTTATTAAGGTGAAATTCCCATAACAAAAGTCTAACAAGTTAACATGATTAATCAGTAGCACTTTATACATTCACATTGTACATGACACATTCAGAAAGTTGTGTAATTATTGTCTCTATTCTAGCTCCAAAATATTTTGTCATCCCCAATCAAACTTTTTACCCATTAAGCAGTCATTTTCAATCCTTCCTGACCTCACATCATGTAGCCATCAATCTCCTTTTGTTTTCATGGATTTACCTATTGTCGACCTTTCATAGAAATGAAATCATACAACATGTAACTTATGACTAGACGACATTCCAGTGTATGGAATTCTGATTTCCCATTCTTCACTGATGGATGTGTGGGTTGTTTCCACATTTTGGCTGCTGGAAGTAGAATATTGTTAATGTTTGTGTACAAGGATTTGATTTAGTGTTTCTTTTTTCTTTTTTAATTGATAAATAATAATTGTATGTATTTATGGGGCACATATTTTGACACAGCATCTAATGTGTAATGACCAAACCAGGATATTTGTGATATCCACCACCTCAAATATTTATCATAACTTTGTGCTTGTTACATTTCAAATCTTTTCTTGTAGATGTTTTGAAATATATATTAAAATTTTGTTAACTATAGTCACCCCACTATTTTAAATACTAAAATGTATAACTATTATTTTATAGATAACTACTTTTAAGCAAATGAGCATAGTTAATAATTAGTACCATTTTTTTTCAGCTGATGGTAAGAAGTCATGTTCTCTGACTGAAACCCTTAAAAGATTTAGAACTTTTTACTATTTTGTTTTTTAATTTTGCTTTACACTTTTCAAAAGTCTTTATTGACTATTAATTTGGACATACCATCATATAACTGAAATATTTGTTTGTATTTCTTAGTTAATCTTTAACACATCCCATTTGCCAATTTCATTTAAGAAAATGATCTTTTCTAAGAGTAATTTTTAACAGAGAAATAAATTATTAGTTAAATATCATGTATTTCATGAACGATTTTGGCTTAAATATTAACTGCTAAACATTTAAAATGCTTAAAAGTAGATTTTCCTGAAAATCATTGTTTTTTTACTTTCTGCTGAAATAATTCACACATGCAACTTAATCATAAGCACACTAACCTATATAGGCACAAACATATTTGAAAGCAAAAGTTTTAATGATGAATTTATTACATTTTAGCAGATCAATCATTTTTCCATCTAGTTAGCAACTTATTTTCTTGGCTGAGCTTTTCCAACCAAACAGTTGCTGAATGTTTTTAAAAATTAGTTATTGTTTACCAAACCATTAAATGAGGAAATAAAATAATCTTGCCTGTAAGAGAACATACACACACACACACACACACACACACACACACATAATTGTACATACCCAAACTAATAATTTGTGATTAGGAAAATTACTCAGAATTTTAAACATTTATATTATTTTTCTCCATTTTTGTAGTAAATATAAACAATAAGTTTTTTCTTTTCTTTCTTTTTTTTTTTGTTGTAAAAGAATTATTTCCAAAAGTGTGAGCAAGATGCAAAGAAACTAGAAGGAATGTTGTATAAAGGAGGTGTCCAAAGGAAAGAGCAGTGAAGTGAGACAAGTGAAGTGAGCAATGAAGTGATTTCTGGTCTTTGGCTATATAGGAGTCATGCACTGTCCTGCAAGGGAGGAGCTAAGCATTCCTCTGTTCCCTCCACTTGATCTCCTGTAGGAGCTGCCTATTGATCAAAGCCTACAGCAAGCCAACAGGCACAGGAATACATTGGTATTGTTCATATATGCCAGCAGACTAGTGAAGAACATATGGTAGATATGGAAACTCAAATGGAAGATGTCTGGCTTTTCCACATTATTAATTAAAATGCAGAATGGAGCAAAGTGAAGAATGGTAGACTTTGGCACAACTACTGAAATCATTCCAGTTAGACACTGAACTATTAGAGAGATGTAGTCAATATAAATATATAAAAATATAACTGTGGGTATAGTGAAGGGGAGGCAGAACAGCTCCATGAGCTCCTCTCCACTTTCCCATAGAGAAACCCTGACTGGTTGCTGAGGGTGAGCCACACACACACACCCTCACACCTGGTGAGCCCGAGAGGTCACTATCATATGACAAAGGCTTTGCCGCAGTTCATCTTCCTCCCTGGGTACTTTCCATTTGCCTTCCTGTCATCATGGACCTAAATTGTATATAAGGGCATTTATTCCTGAGTATTGGAAAACCCATCTTCTAGCCCTTTTGCAATACTTATGGGGGGGGAGAAAAGATGGCTGACTGAAGCCAGCTTTCCATAGAGGCTCCCATCCAGAAGGAGAGTTAAAGGACATAAATTTAGCAAGTAACCTGGTGGATTACAGCTGCACCAAGAGAGAAGGTTGAAGAATGCACATCAACCCCCCTGAGGTGAGCTGCAACCCCAAGGACACAAACAAAAGTTACAAAATCCATCACCAAGTGGACAGGAGTCCCCTCCCCCATAAGAACGGCTCAGAGTGCCCCACAAACAAACGAGCAGAGTTCAAAAGTCCTCCCACTACACTCCACGGGAGAGACCCTCTAAAAACTGGACCTACCTCCCCTACTATGGTGCCATGGTGTTCTCCAGCCAGGCATAAAACTGTATATATTCTCTACCTTCAACTCTGTGCTCTCAGCACTCCCCTCCACTCTCACTCTAGGTTTGGAGGCCTGTCCCCTGGGAGTCCAGATTCTTGGGTGATTTCTTGAGGGGTATGGACAGGACCTAAACTGCAGGTGGTCAGTGCTGACTCTACTGCATGGGAGTGAGGAGAGGACAGTTGGCTGAGAGGGAACCACACTGGAGCAGCAGTGCCCCAAGGCGCAGAACAGCAGTCATCTTTTGGCAACAATAGCACTGACTCCCAGATATTCCAAAGACACACTCCCTGTCTCCCTGGGAAACTAGAGGAGGCTGGACATCTACTCGGGTGGCAACCACCATGGAACAGAAACACAGGCCCTGTGAGTATAGGGTTTGCCTGAGGTGGTACTGGCCTGGGTGGTACGCGGGGACTAGAAATGCACGCGCAGAGCCGGAAAGTTCCAAGGGTGGGGCTGACCTAGAGGACCGCTTTACTGAGCCTAAGACACACCCAACCCTCAGGGGATAATTAGCCTATGCACAAAGGAAGACAGGAGGCTAGAACTGACAGGTAACCGAATACAAACCTGCAGGAACAGAGACAGGGACTGAGGCGCAGGCTCTGGGAACTCAAAACAGCTTCTCTTCTGCAGGGGAATTTAGCAGGGACAGAAACAATTTCCTGCAAAGTTGTTCTCTTCTGTTCTGTCACTAACAGCAATCAGGGGTGGGGCTAGAACTGAGTGAACACCTCCCAGGCTCCATCAAGTGCCTGAGGTGGTCAGGCCTCACCTCCCCCTGCTAGATAGAGGCATAGTGCAGCAGCCTGGCTGAGCAGAAATAGATTTCCTTGTGATTCAGGCAGGTGCACACCCCCAGAGTAACTGTTCACTATAGGCAACTGCCGGGCTATCAGTGATTGGGTGTGATGGAGGTGCAAATTGGTGAAGGAGGCATCAACCTTACCAGACTGATCTATTTGCTGGGTGGGTTCTCCCGACTCCATGGAGCACTGGAGCAAGCTGAGTAGTCACCAGAACCCTGAGTAGTCACCAGAACCCTGCGATGCAGGTGCCAGAGACCTTTCAAACTCTCCCACGTGAGAAGGTGCTGACTGAGACAATTGATTTGGACATTTTGAACTGAGCCAATTGCCTGAGGACTATTCAGGTGGTGCCCTGGTATGTGGTTGTAGGAAGGTTTGATTTTCCTTTTCCGATTGTTGCCAGTGGGGAATGGGGTGACTTAATTGCTGGTATTTCTCCACAGCTGAGACTTCAACCCAGAGTAACTGTTTCACTAGGGTCGAACAGAGACCAGCTGAAAACAAGACAGAATGACTTAGCCCCACCACACCAAACAGGTCTCCAGTTTCTCAGGCCATAGCAATGTATGGGTCTTCGACAAAGCTCCGGGTAAAAATCAAACGGTGTAAAACAATCATGGGGGAAAAATGTGGAAAAACTCTGGTAACATGAATAACCAGAATAGATAACCCCCCCCCCCAGGAAAGATATGGCAGATGTAACTGAAGATCCCATTCATAAACAGTTGGCCAAGATGTCAGAAATCTAATTCAGAATTTGGATTGCAAACAAGATTAATAGAATGGAGGAAAATTAGGAATTAGAAATTTGAGGAGCAATTCAAAAGTCAGAATTAGAAATTCGAGCCCAGGAGTTGGAGGTTGCTGTGAGCCGTGTGATGCCACGGCACTCTACCAAGGGCAATAAAGTGAAACTCTGTCTCTACAAAAAAAATAAATAAATAATAAAAAGAAATTCGAGGAGAAATTCAAAAGTTGTCTCAAGAATTTAACAAATTTAAAGACAAAACCACCAAAGATTTTGACACACTTAAGCAAGAATTTGCAGCCCTCAAAGATCTGAAAAATACAGTAGAATCCCTCAGTAACAGAGTGGAGCAAGCAGAAGAAAGGATTTCTGACATTGAAGACAAAGCCTTTGAACACTCCCAAACACACAAAGAGGAAGAGAAATGGAGAACAAAAATGGATCATTCTCTCAGAGAGCTCTGGGACAATTCAAAGAAGGCTGATAACTGCTTCAGTGGAATCCCTGACGATGAAGTGGCCTCGCTAGGCACAGAGGCCCTTCTCCATGAAATTATAAAAGATAATTTTCCAGACATGCCTAGAGATTGTGAAATTCAGATAGCAGTAAGCTTCAGAACCCCAGCATGACTCAACCCCAATAAGACAGTCCCCCAGGCATATCATAATTAACTTCACTAAAGTTAATATGAAGGAGAAAATTCTAAAAAGCAGCCAGACGTAAGAAAACCATTACCTACAAAGGGAAGAATATTAGAATGACTGCAACTCTGTCTGCTGAAAAATTTCAAGCTAGGAGAGTGTGGTCATTGACTTTTAATCTCCTAAAACAAAATAACTTTCAAACCAGGATCCTGTATCCAGCTAAACTGAGTTTTATTTATGATGGAGAAATTAAATACTTTAATGACATTCATATGTTGAGGAAATTTTCCATAACCAAACCAGCTCTTCAGGATATTCCCAGACCTATCCTCCATAATGACCAGTCCAATCCTCTACCACAAAAGAAAACTCACTCAGAAACTTTTGATCAAACTCCAACTTCCACAGTGGTGAAAGGATTAAAAAGGTCCATTGGACTTTCGAAAAACTCGATACCCAAAATTTTACCAGACTTATCAATATTCTCCATTAATGTGAATGGCTTTAACTGTCCTCTAAAGAGGCACAGATTAGCTGAGTGGATAAAAAAAACTCTGGCCAGATATTTGCTGTATACAAGAGTCACACCTTACCTTAAAAGTTAAATATAGACTCAGGGTAAAAGGATGGTTGTCCATATTTCAGGCAAATGGTAATCAGAAAAAAACAGGTGTTGCGATTTTATTTGCAGATACAATAGGCTTGAAACCAACAAAAGTAAGGAAGGATAATGACGGTCACTTCATATTTGTTAAGGTTAATACTCAATATGATGAGATTTCAATTACTAATATTTATGCACACAACCAGAATGCACCTCAATTTATGAGAAACTCTAACAGGCTTGAGCAACTTGATTTCCTCTAGCTCCATAACAGTTGGGAATTCAACACTCCTTTGGCAGTGTTGGATGAATCCTCCAATAAGAAGCTGAGCAAAGAAATTTTAGGTTTAAACCTAACCATCCAACATTTGGATTTAGCAGACATCTACAGAACCTTTCATCCCAACAAAACTGAATACACATACTTCTCATCAGCCCACGGAACATACTCCAAAATCGATCACATCTTAGGTCACAAGTCTAACCTCAGTAAATATAAAGGAATAGAAATTATTTCTTGCATCTTCTTGGACTACCTGGAATAAAATTTGAACTCAGTAACAACATGAATCTGCATACTTACACAAAAACATGGAAGTTAAATAACTTTATGCTGAATGATAGCTGGTTCAGAGATGAGATTAAGAAGGAAATTGCCAAATTCTTGTAACAAAATGACAATGAAGGCACGAATTATCAGAACCTTTGGGATACCGCGAAGGCAGTCATAAGAGGGAAATTTATAGCACTGCAAGCCTTCCTCAAGAGAACAAAAAGAGAGGAAGTTAACAACTTAATGAGACATCTCAAGCAACTAGAAAAGGAAGACCATTTCAACCCCAAACCCAGTAAAAGAAAAGAAATAACCAAAATTAGAGCATAATTAAATGAAATTGAAAACAAAAGAATTATACAACAGATCAATAAATCAAAAAGCTGGTTTATTGAAAAGGTCAAAAAAATAGATAAACCTTTGGCTAACCTAACCATGAAAAAAAAGAGTAAAATCTCTAATCTCATCAATCAGAAATAACAAAGACAAAATAACAACAGACTCCTCAGAAATTCAAAAAATCCTTAATAAATATTACAAGAAATTTTATTCTCAGAAATACGAAACTGTGAAGGAAATTGACCAATACTTGGAAGCACGTCACAATCCAAGACTTAGCCAGAATCAAGTGAAAATATTGAAGTGGCCAATATCAAGTTCTGAAATAGCATCAATCATAAGAAATCTCCCTAAAAAGAGAAGCCCAGGACTAGATGCATTCATGTCAGAATTCTACCAAATCTTTAAAGAGGAACTACTACCTATATTACTCAAGCTGTTCCAAAATGTAGAAAAAGAAGGAGACTACCCAACATGTTCTATGAAGCAAACATCACCCTGATCCCCAAACCAGGAAAAGACCCAACAAGAAAAGAAAAAAAAAGATCTCAGGGTCTCAAGGCTAGTTCAATATCCATAAATCTATTAGTATAATTTAGCACATAAACAATTAATAAAAAAGGACCATATGACTCTCTCAATCGATGCAGAAAAAGCTTTTAATATCCAGCATCCCTTCAGGATCAGAACACTTAAGAACATTGATATAGAAGGGACATTTCTTGAACTGATAGAGGCCATCTACAGCAAACCCACAGCCAATATCGTATTGAATGGAGTTATATTAAAATCATTTCCACTCAGATCAGGAACTAGACAAGGCTGCCCTTTGTCTCCACTGCTTTTAACATTGTAATGGAACTTTTAGCCACTGTAATTAGGGAAGAAAAGGTGATCAAGGTTAAAAATATAGGGTCAGAAGACATTAAACATTCGCTCTTCACAGATGATATGATTGTATATCTGGAAAACACTAGGGATTCTACTACAAAAACTCTTAGAAGTGAT
Source organism: Nycticebus coucang (assembly GCF_027406575.1). Taxonomy (NCBI): domain Eukaryota; kingdom Metazoa; phylum Chordata; class Mammalia; order Primates; family Lorisidae; genus Nycticebus; species Nycticebus coucang. The sequence goes on from NC_069786.1 coordinate 82,395,759, forward strand.
CATGGAATACAGCAGCGTCTCAGGTAACAAAATCAACATTCATAAATCGGTAGCCTTTATATATACCAACAATAGTCAAGCTGAAAAAAAAGTTAAGGACTGTATTCCATTCACAGTATTGCCAAAGAAGATTAAATATTTGGGAGTTTGTCTAACAAAGGACGTGAAAGATCTCCAGAGAACTATGAAATTCTAAGAAAAGAAATAGCTAAAAATGTTACCAAATGGAAAAACATACCATGCTCATGGCTAGGAAGAATCAACATTGTTAAAATGTTCATACTTCCGAAAGCAATATACAATTTTAATGCAATTCCTATTAAAGCTCCACTGTCATACTTTAAAGATCTTGAAAAAATAATACTTTGTTTATATGGACTCAGAAAAAAACCCGAATAGCCAAGACATTACTCAAAAATAAAAACAAAGCAGGAGGAATCATGTTACCAGACCTCAGACTATACTATAAACCTATAATGATCAAAATAGCATGGTATTGGCACAAAAACAGAAAAGTAGATGTCTGGAACAGAATAGAGAACCAAGAGGTGAATCCAGTTACTTACCGTTATTTGATCTTTGACAAGCCAATGAAAAACATTAAGTGGGGAAAAGATTCCCTATTTAACAAATGGTGCTGAGTGAACTGGCTGGCAACCTGTAAAAGACTGAAACTGGACCCACACCATTCACCATTAACTAAGATAGACTCTCACTGGATTAAAAATTTAAACTTAAGACATGAAACTATAAAAATACTAGAAGAGAGAGCAGGGAAACCCTTGAAGAAATCCGTCTGGGAGAGTATTTTTGAGGAGGACCCCCCCCAACCAATTGAAGCAGCTTTAAGAATACACTACTGGGACCTGATCAAACTAAAAAGCTTCTGCACAGCCAAGAACACGGTAAGCAAAGCAAGCAGACAGCCCTCAGAATGGGAGAAAATATTTGCAGATTATGTCTCCAACAAAGGTTTAATAACCAGAATCCACAGAGAAGTCAAACGTATAAGCAAGAAAAGAACAAGCAATCCCATCACAGGTTGGGCAAGGGACTTGAAGAGAAACTTCTCTGAAGAAGACAGGCGCGCGGCCTTCAGACATATAAAAATATGCTCATCATCTTTAATCATCAGAGAAATGCCAATCAAAACTACTTTGAGATATCATCTAACTGCAGTAAGATTAGCCCATATCACAAAATCCCAAGACCAGAGATGTTGGCGTGGATGTGGAGAAAAGAAAACACTTCTACACTGATGGTGGGAATGCAAATTTATACTTTCCTTTAGGAAAGATGGTTGGAGAACACTTAGAGATCTAAAAATAGATCTGCCATCTAATCCTATAATTCCTCTACTAGGCATATGCCCAGAAGACCCAAAATCACATCATAACCAAGATATTTGTACCAGAGTGTTTATTGCAGCCCAATTCATAATTGCTAAATCATGGAAAAAGCTCAAGTGCCCATCGATCCATGAATGGATTAATAAATTGTGGTATATGTACTCCATGAAATATTACACAGCCTTAAAGAAAGATAGAGACTTTACCTCTTTCAAGTTTACATGGATGGAGCTGGAACATATTCTTCTTAGTAAAAGATCTCAAGAATGGAAGAAAAAGTATCCAATGTACTCAGCCCTACTATGAAACTAATTTATGGAGTTCATATGAAAGCTATAACCTAAACATATGGTGAATGGGGAGAAAGTTAAGAGGGAGGGGGGAGGTGGGCAGAGGGAGGGTGATTGGTGGGATTACACCTGTGGTGATGTTACAAGGGTATATGTGAAACTTAGTAAATGTAGAATGTAAATGTCTTAACACAATAATTAAGACAATGCCAGGAAGGCTATGTTAACCAGTGTGATGAAAATGTGTCAAACTGTCTATAAAACTAGTGTATGGTGCCCCATGATTGCATTAATGTACACAGCTATGATTTAATAAATAAATAAAAATTGAGAAATATGTAACTGTGGAAAATTTCTCTTTAATCTTTTTTTTTTTTTTTTTTTTTTTTTGTAGATTTTGGCTGTGGCCAGGTTTGAACTTGCCACCTCTGGTATATGGGGCCAGCGCCCCACACATTGAGCCCCAGGTGCCACCCAATTTCTCTCCATTCTTTTTTTTTTTTTTTTTTTTTTTTTTTGTAGAGACAGAGTCTCACTGTACCGCCCTCGGGTAGAGTGCCGTGGCGTCACACGGCTCACAGCAACCTCTAACTCTTGGGCTCACGCGATTCTCTTGCCTCAGTCTCCCAAGCAGCTGGGACTACAGGCGCCCGCCACAACGCCCGGCTATTTTTTTATTGCAGTTTGGCTGGGGCTGGGTTTGAACCCGCCACCCTCAGCATATGGGGCCGGCGCCCTACTCACTGAGCCATAGGCGCCGCCCCTTCTCTCCATTCTTAACATACTGATGCCTCTTTCTTTTGTACTACTTACAAATTTATATTTACTGTGGTCTATACTATACATTGAATTGAAAAACACAGTTCTGGTTTCTATTTCCCAACATAGATCATTTATAATGATAATAGCTCTTCTTAACTGAACTAAAGTAATTTTCAAAACATCTTTGGGCTAGTAAGGAGCTATCTCAGTTTCTGTGTCTCAAAATCTCATGCTTTTAACTATTACATTCTACTACTAAAAAAAGAAAAACTGAATTTTTCTTCCCTGTATTGATATTTGTTCTATTCTCACAAGGGGAAAATGAGACCTTTGCCTCATTTCCCTAAAGTTAACCCTCCTGAAGCACTCTTTCTAGGACTACCAAAATCTACAACCTCTCTGAAATGCTCACATACACTCATTTGAAATATAAAACAAACCACTTATTTATGATGAAATACAACCCTGATGCCATAATTAAAGTCTGTCTTTAATAAAGCTGGATCTCTTCATTGCTTATGATATTCTAGATTTTGACATCCATGACATAATTGATATTCTTTGGAAGTAGGACTCACTCTGTAGTTTGCCTGCAGATTTAAGTTAGCAGTCTTCATGGTTAAAATAATCTAACAGTCAGTTCAACCAAGAATAATAAGATAGAACAGAGTAGAATCAAAGAAAAACAAGAACAACTTCTCAGTTCTTTTTTCAAGTTGCCAGTATTAATGTTTGTAATCTTATTTTTTTGTCCTCTACTAGATAAGGCTTTCCAAGACATGTTAGGCCAATCCAGATGATTATATGATGTGGCTGTGTGTGTGTGACTGTGCTTTCATCTTTGGCACTCTGGCTTCTGGGTGACATAATACACAGCGGAAAAGGTAATCAAAAAACTTTACTATGATTCCATAAGTGTCATATATTTAAGCATATTGTAGACTCATTTATATAGTTTCAACACTAAAGGAAGATATTCCTTTGGGTAAGTGCACAAATATATATTGAGTTATTTACTGGGAAGAATATTTAAACATGTATTCTTATAGTAGAAACATACCAGATAAAACTAAGACAACAACAACAAAAAATTTACTAGATAAGTTGAACACAACATAGAAAATATTTACAAATTAATATATAAAGTCTTAACTATCCTCAAGACTTTTTTTTAGAGTTTTGCACCCCTATATTTGATATAGAAATGTCATAGAATAACAACATTGGATAGGAAGAAGATTCATAAAAATGAATTTACCTTGTGGTGGGCGCCTGTAGTCCCAGCTACTTGGGAGGCTGAGACAAGAGAATTGCTTAAGCCCAGGAGTTGGAGGTTGCTGTGAGCTGTGTGATGCCATGGCACTCTACTGAGGGCCATAAAGTGAGACTCTGTCTCTACAAAAAAAAAAAAAAAAATGAATTTACCTGAAATGGTTCTTTTAGCCCCAAGAAAATATGCCTTTGAAATTTAATAATGGTTTTATATTGCAAAAACAAAACAAAACAAAAACCCTACTTTTTGGGAAACAACAATCATAGATATTAATTGCTATAGGCACTTCAAAAACTCTTCTCACACACTATCTACTGTTATTTTTTCATCATCCTATATAGTACAGCTTATTAAGTTATACTTCTTTTTAACTGTATAAAACCAGTATTTCTTAGATTCAGTTGGATATACCCAAAGTGGGTTATCCTCTAACCACAAGGGAGGCCCTTTTATTTTTACTTGAAGAACTGCCTTCTTTACTACAGAATAAACTTAGTAAGAGAATACGCTGCAGCAGTAATCAGGACCTTCTTGATTCCAGCAAAGTGGATTTTGTCTTTGTGATGATGGTTAATTTTATGTACCAAGGTGGCTAGGCTGTGGTATCCAAGTTTTTTTATTTTTTTTTGCCGCACCCTCGGCACCAAGCCGCAGCGAGGTGGCGCTGTCCGCGTTGTAAGATGACGGAAAGGAGGTTTGTGCTCCCCGGAGCTGAGCCCCCAGCACCCCCAGTGTGCGCAGCAACAGAGATGTTGCCCAGCATGCTGTTTTCTATCGCATTAACCTAAGGGTATGGCTTTCTGTTACAGTGTACGTGTATGTTAAGCTGAATGTCTGTTTGTCCTGATAAGTAAGCAATAAGTCTTGTCAGAATGAACACAATGATAGTTGATCCAGAAACAGCACAAGAAGTATGACTGTGCCAGACTCAGTGGCTCCAAGTAAGCCTGCACAACAGTACGTCCCCACCATAAATGTCAGTGGGCTAAGACAATGTGGGCACAACAAACAAGATGTTTAAACAAGATGTTCCAGCACGACATGCACCATCACCACCCACAGTGAAACTTTCCTTAAAAAACATCTTACTTCACTTACTTTTTAGTCAATCAACTCACAATGGAATAATTACATATGATTAATAATAAACACAAAATAAAAACATATATATAATCAACATGAAATTAACATTTATATACCATAGAAGAACTTTTAAACAAGTTATATCTTTACTATTACTTAAGTTTAAATATAAGAAGTTGCAGTATGTTAACATTCCTCAGATAAGAGGAAGCAAGCAGGTTTCACTGATAACCACTAACCTTTGTTCCCCTTAAGGACAGAACATTGAGAAGTAGTGATGGGTGACTACCCACGTCTGCAAACTTAAAATATAACTTGTAAAGGTCAGCAAGTTGTAAAAATACTTTGTGTAACCTGTAATGCTTTGTGTAAACTGTATAAAAACTGTACTTAAAACTCAGTAAAGCGCAGCTGCATACTTCACCCGTAGTGTGCCAGACTGTCATTCCTGCGCCGACCTCTCAACCTTCCTCGTTCCTTCTCCCTACTTTCCCTCGGACTGGAGCCCACCGACAGGGCGGTCCGTGGCATTTTTTAATTTTGGTTGAATGCCAGTTTAGATGTTGCTGTGAAGGTAGTTTTATTTACATTTAATTACCATTACAATCAGTAAACTTTGAGTAAAAAAGATTACCCTCCATAATGTAGGTGGGTCTCATCCAATCTATATAAAGTTTTAAGAGAAAAGACTGAAGGCATCTTCGGCTTGCCTTCCTGCCCTACAAATTTTGTACTTGCCTGCTGTCATAGTCATATGAGCCAATACTTTCAAATACTCCCCCTCCCCCCATACACCTATACATATGCATGCACATACATCATATAGTTTTATTTCTTTGGAGAACCCTAATACATCCTTTATTTCTAAAAGACATTTACAGGTGCTCAGACCGTGTTTATAGGGGTTGTCACATCTAACTGCTTCTTCAGGACATGATTTTAAGTGATTGCCTAAATATCAGCTGAACAGATTTTTAGTCAGCCCCAGATTTATAAAATGTAAAACGGCTGAATCATAGAGTAGAAAATGAAATAGAAAACAATAACCAAAAATCTTCTTTTTTCACTAAATAAATCAAGAATATAAAAGCATGTTGTATTTTACATAGAAAAATGTTCATTTTAAAATAACAGACACCAATAATTTACAAAGATTCACCATATGTTAAGTTACCTTCATTACTTTTTTTGGTCAATGTGGGATCATAAAATTTATTGTACTCGGGATCTAATAGAATAAGAAGCAATGGTTTAGCAAAGGTAGCAGTGATAGAAACAAAATGTTCACTATTGATTTCAAAACATGCATGTCTATTTGTTTTTGGATTTAGTCAGTGTTTTGCATGTAATTTAGGTTATAAGGTTAACCCCTGCTATTACTATGAACTCTGTATTACATTGTTTTATTACATTCTTCAATAAAATAAAATAAATGGATAAATCCAAGTTTCTATGTTCCTTTAGTTTTAAATCAAGTGTTGCACCTGAAGTTTTGACAATTATAGGAAAGCTATTACACAGGAACACAGAGAGAATTTCAATTTATCGAAATGTTAAAGGGAATTAGAAAGTCCATTCCTTGTTATATTTGTGTTATTGATTCCAAAACTTCAAGAATCTATAACATGGAATACTTCACACAATCAGCTGCAAATCAGATAAAACTTATCTTGCTTGTCTTAAACTTTTCATCACATGTAATCTTAGTTAATTTTATATTTAATATACAATAGAAAACTGGCGATGGCAAACTATTTGTCATTCACAATTCAAAATAAATGTCCATATAACATTAAAATGGCAACGTTAGAGGGTCTAGAGAAACATATGGTGATATACTTTTAACATTTATAAGAATTTGTTTACTGTTATTCTATAAAGAGAAATTTAATCAATGATTTACCAAAATTTGCTTTCTCTTTGAAAAAGTTGTACAAATATACCTTTCAAGCAACAACAAGATCAAAATAGAAGAGAGGAGTATTAGCATTCTATTATACAAAACACTTAAGCTTTCCTATTATATGATCTTTAACATATTTTGTTTACCTTTATTTTGTTAGCTACATTAATTTTAAGCTTGGTTTGCTGTTAGGTGAAATGCTGCTTATTATAAAATTCAGACCATTGTATTCATATATTTTTATGATAGTATTAATAAATTCACCTCATAATGTTCATCTATAGAATCATAAAGATTCTTGCATTTGTATCCCTTCTATAATTGTCATCTGAGAATGTGACAACCATTACATTTAGGTTTCTCCAAGTTACTGGTTATATATAAAATATTTTGTGTTTAGTTACATTTTTAAAAGACATGCCTTCACAAAAATTGCCAGAAACTATTAAAAACTTTATAACTTGCTTTACTTTATTTTCATATAGCCCTAACATCCTATTTTCTTCAGAGGTAATCTTTATGAAAAATTAAATACCAATTTTTAACATTTCCTGTTCACCAGGCATTTTCCAGCAATAATTTGTTGTCAGAAAATATTATTGTATGTTATACTTTCCTATATAATGCTTTCAAGGGTTTCATACTACTACTTTTAATCAAGATCATATGCCTAAAGCTTGTGACATCTAATTTTTCACGTCTTTATAAATTTTGAAAGCATTTGGTCCACTGCCATCTTTAAACTTTTATCTTTTTTTTAAGTTATATTAAGTTTCGCTTACTTTTTTTTTATAAATAACCATCTTGACCAGGGAAATTACCATTATTTACAGAAATTAAAGTCTTCAGCTTTTATGTTCTCTTACATCCATAGACAAATGACAAACTACAAGATCAACCATATCATTTGCTGAGAAATTAAAAGTGAGTATTGTTTCTATACTGCGTGTGTGGTTCTCATGGTCCCAGATCTTCACCTGCCATGAGCAGGTCATCATTCAAAAGTTGACAATACTGAAAAACTGCATAAGCGCAATGTAAACATTTAACTTTGGAAAAACATTTTCTCATTATTTCTAGATGTAAACAACTAAGATCCCCTCATTATTGTATCCATTACAATAATCAACTTCCCTGTGATAATTTTTACATGTGTGTTTCCTGTAGCAAGTCAAAAGCCCTTTGAAAATAGAAATGCTGAAGTATTACTCTTTAACCTGGACATAAAAGGAAAAATAGTTCCTTGCCGCGGACCGCCAGTCGAATGAGTCTCAGTCCGAGGGCTTTCAGGGCGAGAACGGCTCAGGTTGATTGAAAGGGCGACGCAGGAAAATGACAAACTGCCACACACCAAGGATGATGAAGAAAGCAGTTGTACTTTACTGATTTTTAGGCATGGTATTTATACATTTTTGACAATGTCTTACAAACTACAAAAGATATTTTTATGACTTGCTGATGCTTACAAAGTTCTTATCGAGTTTTGTAGATGGGAGTAGTCAACTGTCTTTTCTTAGACAATGTTTCTGCCCGTAAGGGGGAACAAAGGACTGCTGCTTATCAGCAGTTACTCTTTTACTTCTCTTTATCTATGTTTAAACCTTCTTTCTTTGTAAAACTGCTTTGTTCACATTTTGTATTTTTATATTTTTATATTTGATTATGATTTTTATGTTGTTAGTGAATTGATAGTGAATTATGTATATGTTTTAAGTGTATAGTGACAAAATTATAGAGAAAGCAATTTCATAGAAAACTTATTTCAAAGAAACAGTTTCAAAGGGACATAAGGTAGAGATAAGAGACCGGAGGGAGCGGGTATCTGGTAGGAACATCTTAACTTATCATCCCTGCATTCTCTTGATACATTGTTTCAATTAACTGACCTTTATGGTGGGAACGTGTTCCCTTGGAGACATTTAGTCTCCATTGTATAGATGAAGTCATGGATTAGTAAGTCATTATGTTTATTCTTAGTTTCTGAGGACATTCAAGCAACAATTAACCATTCAACTCAACAAACAAGTTTCAAACAGGTTTCAGGGTAAAGGTTATTCAGGCCTTTATGCCGCACCTCATGAATTCTTACGTTCACTAAAAGGCATGCTAGGCAACTTATGCGCTGCTGTTGCAGGCCAGGGGGACCGGGGGCAACGCTCCGGGGAGCACTCACCGCCTTACCACAGTTTTTACAACGCGGACAGAGCCATCCCGCCACGGCTTGATGCCGGGGGTGCGGCATTTCCCCCTTTTTTGTTAATGAAACGTAGCTCAAAGAGGTCTTGGCGAACAGCCTTTAAGGAGGAAAAGACACAACGAAGGAGACAAGGTAACAGTAAAACAACACAGAATATCAAGCATCCAATAATGACAATAAACACAATGTACTGAATTCAGGACACAGGATTTAAAGATTTAAGATTGTCAGAGAGGGATTGAGCCAGTGAATCAAGAGAAGTGCTAGGTAAATGAGCTTCACTGATGGCAGTGATATCTTTTTGAAGAGTATGTAAATCATGTGTAATATCATTGTCCTTCCAGACACCCTGTAGATGAGCTTTAGTTTTGTCCCAGGAAGTGGACATATTATAAGGTAAAGGAGTTACACAAATAGCAGGAAAGGCAGAATGACATCTGGTTTGAAGTTTATGTTGTATAAACTTTATATCTTGTCCTAAGGCTAAAACTACTTCTTCTAGGATGTTAAGTTTTGCTTCAAGTTTATTATCTATGCTGGCTTGAGTCATTAAAGCTAGAGTTATGTTGCTGCTGAGAGAATTAACAAAGTGAGCTGTGTGAACTTCTTGAACCAAAGCAGTAGTGGCTACCGCAAATGTTGTGACTATAGAAATTAAAGCTAAAATACCGAGAATTAAAGCAGCTACAAACCTCTTAGGTCGAATTAACTGATTAACAGTATGTAAAACTTGTAAAGCAGAATTATCATACCAAGGATCATCTTGTAAATCAACAGGTAATAGTACATAAGAGGGTCTTTTAACAATTAAAACAGAATTAAACAAGCGTTCATTGAATAAATCAGTAGAAGTAAGACAATTTGTAACTTTACAAGCGGTACAAGAAATATGATAAGAGTTTTTAGATTGTGTAATAGTTAAATACTTATTTGGAGCTAAAAGTAGAGCATATGGATATCCAACACAAGTTCTTACTGACATTGCATTTGGTTTTGGCATATTAGGTTTCTTTTCTAAAATTAAGTTGGATGCAGCAACAAGTCTAAATAAATCATAGTGTATTTGAGTTTTATTTTTGTCTTGAGCTACCCATATGGGCTCAACTAGACCAGGTGTGAACCATCGTCGTATTGGTTGGGGAGTACCAGACCACTGATACTGATGAAATTTATCTAATTGGTTCGAGAAATATTTATTATGATCAAAACAAGAAGTAGGAGAATAATCCCAGATGACTGTGTTTGAATTTATAGGAGAATGCTTGTTGGCAGCATTTGGGAATCCACAGGAAAGCCAAGTAGGTGTTTTAGTTAATGATGATTCCCAGAATTGATTTTTATTTCTATATTTTTCTTTACAGTTAGGGAGAGGTAATGAGTTAACAGATAAACAGGTTTCATTATAATTAGGACTTCCAATAGTTTGTAACTCATATTCCCAAACATAACGTCTATTTGCATCATGAGGATCTGGAGCATCAGTTAAAAATACCCTGTAGCTAGTAGGTAAACAAAAAGGAGGTGTGTTGCCTCTTAAAGTAAAGCAAATAGGCAAGGAGTCGGCTTTGCCAGTGAAATTAATTAAAGCCGCAGCATGATGTCTGGATTCTGAGTCAGTTAAACCTCCTAAGCGGATAGAATCATTAGAAAGAATTTTTATGGGGTCTGGATCTAGCCAGCCCACAGGGTGTAGCAGAGGAGGATTAGGCACATAAGACCAATAAGCTGCAGTTTCTACCTTAGGAGTAGAGATTAGTGATAGAAACGCAAGAAAGTACATTGTAGGAGTTAGAGGGTTTCCTTGAGATATGAGAAGTTGTTTAGCTTGTTTCACCAGGGCACGGATCTGTGTCCACGTGGTCTTGGAGGGTTTCGGTGAAATTTCCACAGTCGTCCTCATTTGTGCAGATAGGATCTTCATCCGCCGCAGGCGTTGTCTTCTGCGCCGGGGTCTCCGGAGGAGCCGGTTTGATGAGCCGGTCTGGAATCCAGACGGGAGAGTCGGCATCCTGTGGAAATATGCAAGCATAGCCTCGTCCGGAGGTTAACAATACATCAGGGCCTTTCCATTGGCCCGATAATAAATCTTTCCAAAGAACTTTAGGAAGGGTGGCAGCCGATTGTGGCTGCCAATGGGAGAGAGCAGGGGTTAAATTGTTGGAGTTTACATTAAGGTGATTTAGGACGAATAAAGCATGGGTTAAAATATGATGAGGAGAGAAATATTTATGAGCTTTTTGTAGGCGTTCAATTTGTAATTTTAATATTTGATTAGTTCTTTCAACAATCGCCTGACCCTGAGGATTATAAGGGATCCCCGTAGAATGAGCAATTTTCCACTGTATACAAAATTGTTCAAATGCTCGAGAGGTATAAGCTGGAGCATTGTCTGTTTTTAATTGATGAGGAACACCTAGCTGCTGAAAGCAGTAAAATAGGTGTTGTACAACATCTTTGTAGGCCTCGCCAGATCTTGCAGAGGCACAGATAAAATGAGAAAAAGTATCAACAGTAACATGTACATATTGTAATTTTCCAAAACTAGACACATGTGTTACATCCATTTGCCATAATACATTGGGGCGTAAACCCCGAGGATTAACACTAAATTTTAAAGGATGATGAGTAACAGGACAGGATTTACACTTTAAGACTATTTGTCTTGCCTGTTCTCTAGTAATTTGAAACATTTTTCTTAATGCGTTAGCATTTTGGTGATGTAAGGCGTGGCTTTCTTCAGCTTCGGCCACTGATGCCACTATAGTATGTGTTAATAAATCTGCAGTGGCATTTCCTTGGGCCAAAGGGCCAGGTAAGTTAGTATGTCCTCTTATGTGACCAATATAAAATTGATTATTCCTTTGCTGAATTAAAGTTTGTAGTTTCTTTAATAAAGGTAGAATAGTTGAGGTTCCTGTTAAAAGAGCAGTTTCAAGAGCTGGAAAAAGAGAAGCAATATATTTTGAATCTGTGTACAAGTTAAACCTTTGTTTGAAATTATTAAAGGCCGAGATTAGAGCCCATAATTCTGTTTGTTGGGCAGAGGCTTGTGTGACCTCTTTAATAAGAGGAGACAGGCCTGGGCTAAAAACTACAGCTCGACCTGTAGAGGAGCCATCTGTGAACAAGGTTATTGCGTCAGACAGAGGCTGTTTGGAACACATAAGAGGAAATATAAGTGAAACTGTTTTTGTAAATTCAATTAAAGGATGTTTAGGATAATGGTATAAGATTTGACCTGCATAGCCTTGTAAGGCCAATACCCAATCATCATTATTTTGAAATAGTTGTTCCACTTGAGTTTTATTATAAGCAGTTACAATTACATGAGGATCTTTACCAAATAATTCCCGTGATCTTTTTCTTCCTTTATCAATTAATAAAGACACCAGGTATGGATAATCAGCAACAATCTTTGTCTGAACATGTGGTAAATGAATCCATTCTAAAATACCTTCCTGCCATAGGCAAGCTGTAGGAGTATACTCAGTAGAAAAAATGAGTAAAGACCATGGGTTTTGATAATTAATTTGTTTAACCCTAGCTTGAGTTAAAGCCTGTTCAACAACTTGTAAAGCCTGCAAGGCTTCTGGAGTTAAATGTCTAGGGGAACGGGGATTAGAGTCTCCCTGTAAGATAGTAAACAAAGGACTAAGGGTTCCCGTAGTAATCTTCAGAAAAGGTCGAATCCAATTTATTTCTCCCAGTAATTTTTGATAATCATTAAGAGTTTGTAATTTATCTCTCCTTATTTGCACCTTTTGAGGTGCAATATAGTCAGAGTGAATCCATTGTCCCAGATAACTTAATGGTTTATCTCTCTGAATTTTCTCTGGGGCAATGACTAAGCCAAATTTAGTTAATTGTTCTATAGCCTTTTCTAGCATTAGCTGTACTTTTGGCAGCTCAGGATGAGCTAGCAAGATATCATCCATATAATGAATTATGTAAGCACTAGGAAATTGTTTTCTCAGTGCTGCTAATGCAGCCGCCACAAATTTTTGGCATAAGGTAGGGCTGTTTTTCATGCCCTGTGGTAAAGTTTTCCACTGATATCTTTTAAACGGTTCCTGTAAGTTTAGAGAAGGAACACTGAAAGCAAAACGAGGACAGTCCTCAGGATGTAAATTAATAGTAAAAAAGCAGTCTTGCAGATCTATAATTATAAGTGGCCATTGTTCTGGTACTGCTACAGGAGACGGAAGCCCAGGTTGAAGGGAGCCCATGTCTTCCATAATGGCATTTACTGCTCTTAAATCTTGTAAAAGTCTCCATTTGCCAGATTTTTTCTTAATGACAAACACAGGAGTGTTCCATGGACTAGTGGATTCCTCTAAATGACCTTTATCTAATTGTTCTTGTACTAAAATTTGTAATGCCTGTAACTTTTCTGTTGTTAGGGGCCACTGACTAACCCACACAGGAACATCTGTTAACCATTTTATCTTACAGGCATAGTTTTCTGCAGTGGCCCCTATGAAAAACACTGATCGTTCAGTTGATCCCCTGTGACTAGTTTCATGTCTAGGACATGTAAAAGATCTCGTCCCCATAAAGTATAGGGTAGAGAGGGTAACACATAAGGTTGAAAGTAAATTTTCTTGTCCTTATATTCACATAACAAATGAGATGTACTACGCATGACACCAGAAACAGAACCGAGACCAACTAAAGAAGACCCAGTTCGATGAACCGGCCAGGATCTCGGCCAGTCGGAGGCAGCAATGCAGGTTACATCAGCGCCTGTGTCCATCAGGCCCTTAATGGGCCTGCCTTCTATTTTCATTTTTAACATCGGTCTATCATATAAATCATGTATAAGAGCCACACAATCTTTATCAGTAAATCCAAACTGTCCCTCTCCCCTGGCATCATGTAAGTGATAAGTGGGGAGTGGTATATATGGCAACAATAGTAACTGAGCAATTCTTTGTCCCTTATGAATTTGTGTAGTTTCTACTAGAGACTTTACCATGACTTTAATTGTATTTTCAGTGTCAGAATCAATTACTCCTGGAACAACTTCAAAATGTTTGGTGTAATTGGAACTTCGTCCCAATATAACACCAACAGTACCTGGTAATAACTTTCCTTTTATTCCTGTGGGAACTAACACAACACCATCATGTTTGGATATGATTATATCTTTAGAACTGGCAAGGTCTAAGCCTGCACTGCCAGGAGTCCCACGTGGGAGATCATGAATTGTCCATTCAGGTGGTATACAATTAATAGTAGATGTGGGCTCTAACTTAGGTCGTACTGCGGTAGAAGCAGGAGACTCTCCCTTGGAGTCGGGGCTAGGAGAACGCCCCTTATCTAGTTTTTTGTCTGGTTGGTATCAATAAAGTTAGCACCCTTGTCTGACAAGGGGGTTCCATCTTTATGAAATTTAGATTTACATTCATTTTTCCAGTGCCTGCCCTTCTTACAACGAGGGCATGGTCCCGGGGGTAATCCACGGGACTTATTATTATTATTATTAGCACCGGTGGATTTCTTACAATCCTTCTGTATATGACCTGGCTTCCCACAGTTATAACAAGTGGGTAAGTCATGTGGGGGATTACACCCAAAACATGTATTACTGGGGTCTCTATCAAAAGCACCTTTAACATATGAACTAAATTTCTGACCCCGCATAGCTGCAGCAAACGCCATTCCCTGGACAATTGCTGGTGAGGCATCCATGCATGCTTTAATATAATCTTGTAAGGTACCTGTTTTCCTGAGTGGACGTATTAAGTCCTGACACAGCGTATTTGCATTTTCCCAAGCCAATTGCTTGAGTAATAATTCTGTGCCTTCTGATGGTGGAAGCATTCTATTAATAGCTTCTTCCAGGCGAGAAATAAAGTCAGGATAGGACTCTTCCATACCCTGTTTTATGCCTGCTAAAGTTGTGCCCTTGGTTCCCGGAGGAGGTATTTTTCGCCAAGCGGAGACTGCATTATGGCTGACTATCTCTAAAAATTGTCGGGGTAGTTTAATTTGATTTTCAAAAGAAGCAAATTCATCTGTCCCTAGAAGCATGGACAGCGTGGGCTGTGCTTTTCTTCCTACATGTTGATTAATACTTTCTCTACATCTATCTTCATACTCTGTTCTCCATAAAATATAATCACCTGGGGAAAGCGTGGCTTTGGCCGTTTGCTGCCAATCATACGGGGTAAGCCATTGACTGCTAATTGATTCCACAATTTGTAAGGTATAAGGGGCAGAAGCTCCCGATGTACGGACAGCCTGTTGCAGTTCTTTAAGCGTCTTTAACGACAGAGGTTCCCAGGTGGGTGGTGCCCTATCCTCAGTGGGAAAGCGTACCGGGAAAGCAAATGTAAAATCTCCCTGCTGACGGGCTTCTCGCACCGCCGCTTGAAAGCCCGCGGGCGGCGGAGGGAGACAAGGAGGTACGCGGGGAAGCGGAGCTTGTGAGGTTGTCTTAGATGTGACTTTTGGGACACGAACAGCCGGGTAAGCTCGGCGGGGGTGAATAAAATCATTCATTCTGTCCCTCTCATCTGGTTTAGTAAATTCATCGACCACATCCCACTCGTCACTGTCTGAGGAATTATCGACCGGTGGGAGTGGTGGTAGAATGTCTTTGAGCGTTGGAGCCGAAGGGACAACGCTCTCAGTGTTTGGTACCGGTTCAGGATCTTTAAGAACCTCGGGGGGAACCTCATCAGGAATCGGTGCCCCTTTAGATTCAGGATCACCAACCTCCGAATCAGTTTCTCTTATAAATGCTTCTAAAAAGGTATTGTCAGCTAAAAGTTCTCTAACTTGTAACCATAAAGGAAAAGCCTGAGGGGGCAAGACCTTCTCTCCATGTTCTTGCATGTATTTCCGCATTTCGCGTCCCACTCTCTTCCAGTCGGAGAGAGAGAGAGAGCCTTCCTCCAGAAACCAAGGACTAACCAACTTTATGAAATGCATAAGCTCCTCCAACCGTTTGAGAGACACATGAAAACCATTTTTTTCTAACAAACGCTGTATCATGACACTGAGCATGTGTTCTTCCTTACCCAATGTATGCCCCATGTTGTCCTGCGGATTACTCACACTTAACCGGTCAGCCTTTACCGGCGGGACTGCAGCTCCCTGGTGAGAGTCGCCTTCAATCTGAAAAAAGAGAGAAAAGAAAGAAAAAGAAAGATCACCTGTCCTTCAGGTCCCTGTTCGAGGCGCCAGCTGCCGCGGACCGCCAGTCGAATGAGTCTCAGTCCGAGGGCTTTCAGGGCGAGAACGGCTCAGGTTGATTGAAAGGGCGACGCAGGAAAATGACAAACTGCCACACACCAAGGATGATGAAGAAAGCAGTTGTACTTTACTGATTTTTAGGCATGGTATTTATACATTTTTGACAATGTCTTACAAACTACAAAAGATATTTTTATGACTTGCTGATGCTTACAAAGTTCTTATCGAGTTTTGTAGATGGGAGTAGTCAACTGTCTTTTCTTAGACAATGTTTCTGCCCGTAAGGGGGAACAAAGGACTGCTGCTTATCAGCAGTTACTCTTTTACTTCTCTTTATCTATGTTTAAACCTTCTTTCTTTGTAAAACTGCTTTGTTCACATTTTGTATTTTTATATTTTTATATTTGATTATGATTTTTATGTTGTTAGTGAATTGATAGTGAATTATGTATATGTTTTAAGTGTATAGTGACAAAATTATAGAGAAAGCAATTTCATAGAAAACTTATTTCAAAGAAACAGTTTCAAAGGGACATAAGGTAGAGATAAGAGACCGGAGGGAGCGGGTATCTGGTAGGAACATCTTAACTTATCATCCCTGCATTCTCTTGATACATTGTTTCAATTAACTGACCTTTATGGTGGGAACGTGTTCCCTTGGAGACATTTAGTCTCCATTGTATAGATGAAGTCATGGATTAGTAAGTCATTATGTTTATTCTTAGTTTCTGAGGACATTCAAGCAACAATTAACCATTCAACTCAACAAACAAGTTTCAAACAGGTTTCAGGGTAAAGGTTATTCAGGCCTTTATGCCGCACCTCATGAATTCTTACGTTCACTAAAAGGCATGCTAGGCAACTTATGCGCTGCTGTTGCAGGCCAGGGGGACCGGGGGCAACGCTCCGGGGAGCACTCACCGCCTTACCACAGTTTTTACAACGCGGACAGAGCCATCCCGCCACGGCTTGATGCCGGGGGTGCGGCAGTTCCTCATTATTGTTTTATGTTTATATTTTCCTTATATTTACTTTGTCATCTAAATCAGCCGATTATTTCCAAATTAATAGCACTCTTCTTAATAAAATCTCTAAAATGAAATATCATAAATTCTTAAATTCAAACTCCCTAATATTAACACTGGTACCTGATCAAATAGGTTTATTTTTCCAAAAAGTAGCCTAATAACTTTATTTTTCTTAATGTAATTTTATGGTTGACACCATTTTTGGAAGTCACCAATAATTGTTTTTATATATGGTTTTGTGTACTTACTTACTATTATAATTTCAGGCAGATAGTTTCAAAATTCCAGAGCATTTGAGAGTGTTCACACAGCCACTTGAGTTGACCCAACTGTTGTCCTCTCTTTCTATGTGCTTTATTATTATGATAATTATCTCCAGTTGTGTAGTGAGCATGTGTTATTTTTGAAATAAGTGGCCTGTTCAGGAGAAAGTAGCAAACTTTAAGTGGTTCAACAATATTTGGATATCATGTATTTAGTTTTTGTGAACTTGATGCATCTGTGATTTACTTATCCAAGAAACTTACTGGCTTAATTGAAAATGCATAAACATAAAATATATTAAAATATTAAATAGTGATGCCTGCCTCCTTTATACTGTGTATTGATTTTAATACTACGTGTTTTCCACTTAAAGACATCTATTGATGTGAGGATATTTGAGATTATTATTGAGGAATTGTATATACAAGAGAAATCACTGCTTGGCATTTATTTTATTGTTTGCTTTTGGTATATTTGTTAGGAAAGTACATTAGATGTACTTTACAATTTTTTAAAAACTTCATAATAATAAATAAAAAATTGTGCAAACCTTCATTTATTGGAATTTGGTATAACTTTCAGTTGGCTTCTCATATGCCTTTATTTAATAAAATTTTGTTAAAGAGTTAACAATAATTGAACTACACTTCAAAAAAATGTATATTCCAAAACAAGAAATTTAGTGCCAATATAAGAAGTATTCATCATTATTTCACTATCTTGGCCCATTGCATTTAGTCAGAAGCATCCACAGGCACAGGGAGTTAGAATACTACAGAAGACATGGTAATTTATTTTTATTATATATGATAGATTTTTTAAGTATTTTTAATGTTAACTCTTGGTGAACATAGTTTATTGGAGAAAAATATTGTTATAAAGTAAACATAAAATTTCCCATTTTTGCAACCATTTTAATTCACATTTAAATGATGAAATGGAGTTATAGATTAATAGAATGGAATATTAAATTATGTTAAATTTTCTCTAAATCTAATCAAATTTGGAAATCAATCTATATTTTGGATTGTGATTTTAAAAATCGCAAAACAAGCTACCAGTGAAAGAAAATAAATGAATCTAGCCTATATTGTTAAATTTTAAATATGTATTTGAAAGCTATGATATAAAATACACTTCAATTGCAAGATAATTTGTGAGCATTTACGGTAAATTTTCTCCAATAAAAGCATGCTATGTCATAATCAATTACATTTTTTTAATGTAAGTTATACCACTGGCTTATCATTTCTTTAAATGTAGAATATAAATGTCTTAACGCAATAACTAAGAAAATGCCAGGAAGGCTATGTTAACCAGTGTGATGAAAATGTGTCAAATGATCTATAAAACCTGTGTATGGTGCCTCGTGATCGCATTAATGTACACAGCTATGATTTAATAATAAAATAATAATACAAAATAAATTGGGAGCTGAGGTCAAAAAAAAAAAAGAAAGAAATTTAATACATAACTATTTCTTTCTCAAATGTTCTAGAGTCCTAGACACACTATCTTTACTCATTTACACGTCTGTTTGCTCATCAACATTTTCATTATGGGTAAAGAGGAAGCAGAAAACATCTTTCTATTTATAATAAATTTGTAGAAGACAGGTAAACTCAGAGAAGTGCCTGGAACTTCAGTAAGCAATCTGCTTAAGGATTCGATTGGACTGGTGCATTAGCTCACAATGTCATAAAAAAGCATCATAGATAGGAGGTGGGGGCCCTCTGTTAAGGGCTCTCTTCCCAACTTGCAGATGGCCACCTCTAGCTGTGTCCTTACAGATGGAGGGAGAGAGCCTGTCATTATGATCTTATTTAAACTCAATTACCATCTAAGACACTATCTTCAGACACATTGGTGGGTAGGGCAGCAGTATAGTAATTTAAGGGAAGCACAATTCAGTCCACAGACTTTACATATCTAAGCTGATTATTTAGATATCTAATACTTTACTGGGTACTTGTGGAAGTCTGATCATATGGGATGTTGGGATAAAGGAGCTTCTATATTTCATTTATCCCAAACAATAATTGTTTTTATATATGGCTTTATATAATTACTTAGGGCTTCTACTTCTCCACACGGCATTTCCACACAGTGTTTCTGGCAGGGCAGTTAGACATTTACACAGTAGTTCACGGCTTTCAAAGTGGAAAATTATCAGGTAGTCTTAAAGTTTAGTATTGCAAATGGCATAGAATCCACTCCATTTCATTGTGTTCTTTATTTATTCATAAGACAAGATCAGGAAGAGAGATTAAAGATGGCAGCCAAGTAACAGCTTCCCTGCAACTGGGAACAGCCAGTCTGGGGAGACAAGATTCCAGGCATCTCTGGCCGGTGGGATCTGCCTATAATCATCCCTTTGAGGATACAGGGAGCCATCAAGGGACTTCTGGACCCCAAGAGGAGGACAAAAACAGTGGAAAACTGGCAAGTGGTTGCATGTGTTCGATCGACCTAATCACGCCGGCAATCGTAAGTACAAGCAGCAGTGAGACTGCAAACTGGAAAGGCCTTACCTGTGAACTGTTTTGGTGTTCTGGGACTTGGCACTCAGTTGCACTACCTTGGGGAGAGCTTGAGCAGGAGTGTGGAGAACTTTGGGCACTGTCTGGGGCCCCTGAGCCACTGAGCTGGGTGCCGGAATCCATTGTGAAAGAACTGCCCCGGCAAGCTCCGCCCTCAGGGTCTCAGAGCAAGGATTGGGCAGGTCAAAGTAACCTACTGACTGAGAAGCCTAAAGGCAGGGACTGAGCTGCCTTACAGCCTTAATCCTTAGGGGCAGAGTGAGACAGTTTTGACACACTGGAGCCTTGGGCTTTTGCCCTGGGTGGAGTGCTGTGACATCACAGCTCATAGCAACCTCAAACTCCTGGGCTTGGTGCCACTCAGACCTCCATAAGAGTTGTGCAGCAACCCCCAACCAGTGATCCACACCCACCGGGCCTCCACATTCCCTGACCAGGAACTGTGGGAGCCACACAACCCTGCGTCCTCCCTCCTGTGTCCTCCCAGCTTCCACACTAGCCTGTTCATCTGGACAGGGACTCTGGTAGCTGCGTGCCCTTTGGAGCCCTCCCTGCCTCTGCGCAGAGCTCTTCTCCTGGCCAGAAACTGCTGGAGCCTTGGGCTCTCTGTGCCAAAGTCACTGGGTGCCTGGCACTCCCAGAACTGTGCGCACCACTCCCAGCCCTGTTGCTGGATCCGGGTGTGTCACAAACTGGAGCTGCTTCCACAACCAGAACTCCCTAGCTAGAGCAGCCCCAGAGGAACTACACAGGGTCACTCCCTACAAGGATTCAGCAACAATAGAGTGATCTCGCTGGGGTCTAATCTTGGAGCGACACCTCCCCAACTCTGAGGAAAGCCAGAGGCAACGGTGAAAAACAATCATGAGGTGAAATCAACAGAAAAACTCTGGCAATATGAATAATCAGAGTAGATCAACTCCCCCAAGGATCAATGGGGCAGAAACAGCACAAGACCCCATGCACAAACAAATAGCTGAGATGTCAGAAATTGAATTCAGGATCTGGATAGCAAATAAGATCGAATTAGAATTCCAAAAGTTATCACAAGAATTCAACGGATTCAAAGACCAAAAGACCAATGATTTCGACACATTGAGACAAGAAGTTGCATCAATCAAAGATCTAAGAAACACAGTAGAATCTCTCAGTAACAGAATGGAGCAAGCAGAATAAAGGATTTCTGACAATGAAGACAAAGCTTTCGAACTCTCCCAAACCCTCAAAGAAGAAGAGAAATGGAGAGCAAAAACAGACCACTCTCTCAGAGAGCTCTCAGATAATTTGAAGAAAACCAATATTCGTCTTATAGGGATCCCCGAAAGTGATGCAGTGGCTTCACAAGGCACAGAGTCTCTTCTCCATGAGATTATGAAGGAGAACTTTCTAGACAAGCCAAGAGATTCTGAAATTCAGATAGCAGACAGTTTCAGAACTCCAGCATGACTCAACCCAAATAAGACATCCCCCAGACACATCATAATCAATTTCAGTAAAGTTAATATGAAGGAGAAAATTCTGAAAGCTGCTAGACGAAAGAAAACCATTACCTACAAGGGGAAGGATATCAGAATAACTGCAGATCTCTCTGCTGAAACCTTTCGAGCTAGAAGAGGATAGTCATCGACTTTTAATCTCCTAAAACAAAATAACTTTCAACCCAGGAACCTGTACCCAGCTAAACTGAGCTTCATTTATGACGGAGAAATTAAATACTTAAATGACATTCACATGTTGAAGAAATTTGCCACAACTAATCCATTTCTCCAGGACATTGTTAGACCAATCCTCCATAAAGACCAGTGTAATTCTCCACCACAAAAGTAAACCCACCCCAAAAATTTTTGATCAAATTCCAACTTCCACAGTCATAAAAGGATTAAAAAGAGAGGGGCAGCGCCTGTGGCTCAAGGAGTAGGGCGCCAGTCCCATATGCCAGAGGTGGCGGGTTCAAACCCAGCCCTGGCCAAAAAAAAAAAAAAAAGAGAATACACCGGTCTCTCGAAAGGCTTATCAATACTCTCAATTAATGTGAATGGTTTCAATTGTCCTCTAAAGAGGCATAGGTTGGCAGACTGGATACAAAAACTCAAGCCAGCGATATCTGCTGCATCCAAGAATTGCATCTTACATTAAAAGACAGATATAGACTCAAGGTGAAGGGATGGTCATCTATATTCCAGGAAAATGGAAAGCAGAAAAAAGCAGGCATTGCAATCCTGTTTGCAGATGCAATAGGCTTTAAACCAACCAAAATAATTAAGGATAAGGATGGACACTTCATATTTGTTAAAGGTAATACTCAATATGATGAGATCTCAATTATTAATATTTATGCACCAAACCACAACACACCTCAATTTATAAGAGAAACTCTAACAGACATGAGCAACTTGATTTCCTCCACTTCCACAGTAGTTGGAGATTTTAACACCCCTTTAGCAGTCCTGGATAGATCCTCCAAAAAGAAGCTAAGCAAAGAAATTTTAGACTTAAACTCAACCATTCAACATCTGGACTTAACAGACATCTACAGAACATTTCATCCCCAAAAAACTGAATACACATTCTTCTCATCAGCCTATGGAACATACTCCAAAATCGACCACATCCTAGGCCACAAATCTAACCTCAGCAAATTTAAAAAAATAGAAATTATTCCTTGCATCTTCTCAGACCATCATGGAATAAGAGTTGAACTCAATAACAACAGGAACCTGCATACCCATACAAAAACATGGAAGCTAAACAACCTCATGCTGAAGGATACATGGGTTATAGATGAGATTAAGAAGGAAATCACCATATTTTTAGAAAAAACAACAATCAAGACACGAATTACCAGAACCTCTGGGATACTGCAAAGGCAGTGCTAAGAGGGAAATTTATAGCACTGCAAGCCTTCCTCAAGAAAACGGAAAGAGAGGAAATCAATAATTTAATGGAACATCTCAAGCAACTGGAGAAAGAAGAACACTTCAACTCCAAACGCACCAGAAGAAAAAAAATAACCAAAATCAGAGCAGAATTAAATGAAATTGAAAACAAAAGAACTATACAACAGATCAATAAATCCAAAAGCTGGTTGTTTTAAAGGATCAATAAAATAGGTAAACCTTTGGCCAACCTAACCAGGAAAAAAAGAGTAAAATCTCTAATTTCATCAATCAGAAATGGTAATGATGAAATAACAACAGACCCCTCAGAAATTCAAAAAATCCTTAACGAATACTACAAGAAACTCTACTCTCACAAATATGAAAATCTGAAAGAAATCGACCAATACCTGGAAGCACGCCACCTATCAAGACTTAGCCAGAATGAAGTGGAAATGTTGAACAGGCCTATATCAAGTTCTGAAATAGCATCAACTATACAAAATCTCCCTAAAAAGAAAAGCCCAGGACCAGATGGCTTTACGTCAGAATTCTACCAAACATTTAAAGAACTAGTGCCTATACTACTAAACCTTTTCCAAAATATAGAAAAAGAAGGAATACTACCCAGCACATTCTATGAAGCAAACATCATCTTGATCCCAAAACCAGGGAAAGACCCAACAAGAAAGGAAAATTATAGACCAATATCACTAATGAATATAGATGCTAAAATACTCAATAAGATCCTAACAAACAGAATCCAACAATACATCAAAAAAATTATACACCATGACCAAGTGGGATTTATCCCAGGGTCTCAAGGCTGGTTCAATATATGTAAATCTATAAATGTAATTCAACACATAAACAAACTTAAAAATAAAGACCATATAATTCTTTCAATTGATGCAGAAAAACCTTTGATAATATCCAGCATCCCTTCATGATCAGAGCACTTAAGAAAATTGGTATAGAAGGGACATTTCTTAAACTAATAGAGGCCATCTACAGCAAACCCACAGCCAATATTGTATTGAATGGAGTTAAATTGAAATCATTTCCACTTAGATCAGGAACCAGACAAGGTTGCCCATTGTCTCCATTGCTCTTTAACATTGTAATGGAAGTTTTAGCCATTGCAATTAGGGAAGAAAAGGTGATCTATCCACATAGGGTCAGAAGAGATCAAACTTTCACTCTTCACAGATGATATGATCGTATATTTGGAAAACACTAGGGATTCTACTACAAAACTTTTAGAAGTGATCAAGGAATATAGCAGTGTCTTAGGCTACAAAATCAACACCCATAAATCTGTAGCCTTTATATATACCAACAATAACCAAGCCGAACAAACAGTCAAGGACTCTATTCCTTTCACAGTAGTGCCAAAGAAAATGAAATATTTGGGAGTATACCTGACAAAGGATGTGAAATATCTCTACAAAGAGAACTATGAAACTCTAAGAAAAGAAATAGCTGAAGATGTTAACAGATGGAAAAACATACCATGCTCATGGCTGGGAAGAATCAACATTGTTAAAATGTCCATACTGCCCAAAGCAATATATAACTTCAATGCAATTCCTATTAAAGCTAAATTGTCATACTTTAAAGATCTTGAAAAAAATAATACTTCGTTTTATATGGAATCAGAAAAAACCTCAAATAGCCAAAACATTACTGAGCAATAAAAACAAAACAGGAGGAATCACGCTACCAGACCTGAGACTGTACTATAAATCCATAGTGATCAAAAAAGCATGGTACTGGCACAAAAGCAGAGAAGTAGATGTCTGGAACAGAATAGAGAACAAAGAGATGGATCCAGCTACTTACCATTATTTGATCTTTGACAAGCCAATTAAAAACATTCAGTGGGGAAAAGATTCCCTATTTAACAAATGGTGCTGGGTAAACTGTTTGGCAACCTATAGAAGATTGAAACTGGACCCACACCTTTCACCATTAACTAAGATAGACTCTCACTGGATAAAAGATTTAAACTTAAGACATGAAACTATAAAAATACTTGAAGAAAGTGCAGGGAAAACTCTTGAAGGAATTGGCCTCGGTGAATATTTTATGAGGAGGACTCCCCAGGGCAATTGAAGCAGTATCAAAAATACACTACTGGGACCTGATCAAACTAAAAAGCTTCTGCACAGCCACGAACATAGTGAGTAAAGCAAGCAGACAGCCCTCAGAAAGGGAGAAAATATTTGCAGGTTATACCTCCGATAAATGTCTAATAACCAGAATCCACAGAGAACTCAAGCATGTTAACCAAGGAAAGAACACATGACCCCATCTCAGGGTGGGCAAGGGAGTTGAAGAGAAACTTCTCTAAAGAAGACTAACGCAACATCTATAAACACATGAAAGAAAGCTCATCTTCCTTAATCATCAGAGAAATGCAAATAAAAACTACTCTGAGATATCACCTAACCCCAGGAAGAGTAGCCCACATAACAAAATCCCAAAACCAGAGATTTTGGTGTGGATGTGGAGGAAAGGGCACACTTCTACACTGCTGGTGGGAATGCCCACTAATACGTTCCTTCTGGAAGGATGTTTGGAGAATACTTAGAGACCTAAAAATAGACCTGCCATTCGATCCTATAATTCCTTTACTAGGTTTATACCCAGAAGACCAAAAGTCACAATGTAACAAGACATCTGTACCAGAATGTTTATTGCAGCCCAATTCATAATTGCTAAGTCATGGAAGAAGCCCAAGTGCCCATCGACCCACGAATGGACTAGCAAATTGTGGTACATGTATACCATAGAATACTATGCAGCCTTAAAGAAAGATGGAGATTTTACCTCTTTCATGTTTACATGGATGGAGCTAGAACATATTCTTCTTAGCAAAGTATCTCAGGAATGGAAGAAAAAGTATCCAATGTACTCAGCCATACTATGAAGCTAAATTATAGCTTTCACATGAAGACTATAACCCAACTATAGCACAAGACTATGGGGAAAGGGCCAAGGAAGGGGAAGGGAGGGGGGAGGTTTTGGTGAAGAGAGGGTAATGGGTGGGGCCACATCTATGGTGCATCTTAGAATGGGTACAGGCGATTGCACTAATGTACACAGGTATGATTTAACAATAAGAAAAAAAATAGCCCCACCAAAAAAAAAAAAAAAAAAAAGGACAAGATCAGATTTAATGCAGGAGAGAAATATATAAGGTCATGAATATTAGGACACAGGATTTATAGGGTCTGTTAAAAAACCATATGATGTGTTTGTGTATATATATTTACATATGAATTTTGTGGACTGATAATTAAGTTGCTGAATATCACTACAGTCATTTTTACAGTATTCCTCTTGGGAAGCTATACACTGATGCCTAAATCTAGTCCACCTTTCAAAGACACTTTGGAACATCTTGTCTCGAATAAGCATCAGACTTGTCATCTTATTACCCTTAATATCCTGAATGTGATCAAAATATCTTTCTTTCAATATTTCCTTTATCCTTGCATAAATAAAGAAGCCATTGGGGGCAAGATCTGCTAAGTAGAGAGGATGTGCCAATACAGGTTTTTGTTTGGCTAAAATTTCCTTCAGAGACAGTGCTGTCTGAGATGGTACATTGTCAGGAGCAAAAACCATGCATTATTGGTGAAAAGTTCAGCTTATTTTCATCTAACTTTTCCACACAGCCTTTTCAGCACTTCCTAATAATAAACTTAGTTAATTATTTGTCCAGTTGGTACAATTCATAATAAATGATCCCTCTAATACCCCAAAAGATGAGCAGCACTGTTTAGTCTCTTGATTTAGACTAACAGAATGTTGTTGGTCATGGAGAATTGGCTGACTTACATTGTGCATTCTTACATTTTGTTTTGTGGTCATATTGGTATGCTTATGCTTTATCATCAGTAATAAAATGATCCCAAACATCGTCTTGCCTCTGGAAATGGTCTTGGCAAATTGTGACTTTGCTTTTATTCATCGGTGAGCTCCTCCAGGACCATTTTTGCACACACCTTTGTTTTCAAGCCAAGATTTCCATTAAGATTTTCTTAACTTTTTCTCTATTGATGTTTACTTGGTCTGTTATGCTTCTCTCAGTGAGCTGATGATTCAACACACAGTTTGACAAACTTTCACAATGTTTTCATTGGTTCTTCTCTGCTGGCCACGCTGACCTCTCTTCATCAGTGATGTTTTCTAACCCCTCAGAAAAACATTTAATCTATTTGTACATTGCTACTTCTTCATGGATCATCCCCATAAACCTAGACTAACATTTCCTTGATTTCACTTCCACTCTTGCCAAGTTTAACAAGAAGTATAATAGTTGTTTGTTTTTTGCTCTAACATACTGCACACATAAACAGGTAATAACAATAATGAATGCCACTCAGAGAGACACCAACATAAGATGACATGAACACAGCTGTGAGACACTGTTATACCAAGTCACGAACCCTTATTGAGTTGTTTGTACAGTGCTGCCAACTTAAGCGCATGGTGGTAAGTTCATGAACTTAATTCTCAGATCTTGAATGTAGTTCAATTTTTCTTTCTTTTTTTTTTTTTTTTGAGACAGAGACTTGCTCACTCTGTTTCCTGGGCTAGAGTGGCATGGCCTCAGCCTACCTCATACAAACCTCAAACTTCTGAGTTTAAGTGACTCTCCTGCCTTGACCTCCTGACTAGGTGGGACTATAGGCTTGTGCCACCAGTGCCAGGTTAATTTTCCTATTTTTAAGAGAGACAGGGGTATCTCTTTGCTCAGGCTGATCTTGAATTTCTGAGCTCGAGTAATCCTCCCGTGTTGGTCTCCCACAGTACGTGGGTTACAGGAATGAGTCCCCACATCCAGTCATATGTAGTTCAAGTACTCATGTGTTATTTTCAGGGCTATGAAAGAAAAACATATTATTATAAATAATACAACAAGAGCCCTACTGGGACTAGTTAAAGAAGGAAAATCTTGAGGGAAATATATTTACATTGAAACACAAAGGAACAAAAGATGAAAAGGATTAGTAATATCAAGACTTGACAAATGCTGTTCCCGACAGAAGAATGAGTAAACATAAGATTTCTATAGTGAGAAAACAATATTTGCAAGACATTCTATAAGTCTCTGATCACCTGGCAATTAATGATATAAGCTAGCTTCTGATCTCAATGTTTACATCTAGTGGTTGTGACAAACATTAAGCAAATATTTATACAATTGGTGTTTTATTTATATTTATGAGACAATTGGATGCTATTAGAGCTTATATTGTGTGGTAATATCTAACTCTGTCCAAGGAATGAGATACAGCAATTAGTAAATTATGAGATACATCACTCACAATTTCAAAACCCCAAATATTCTGATTCACAATGTACAAGAATTCCAAATTTATTAGGCAATTTATTTGACAGCAAAATTTTATCAGACGAGATGAAGAGCTTTATGTAGTTTTTATGCATCTCACTTTGTGTGAATATTTACACATATACTATAAAAATCATGTATTTAAATATGTATGTTGATTCAGAGTCTACTGGGAGTGTTAGATAAATTAAAATCTAAAAATTTCTAAATTAAAAAGGAAAACATATAACCTTAAGGTTTTCTGATAATTAGACATACTCTTATATTTGCAGATTTTCCTACAAGACTGACTTAATGCAATACTACAAAACTTAAGCAGGAAAAAAAATTATGTGTATTTAAAAGAAAAAGTGAAAAGATTTAAGGATGTCAGTAGAACGGTGAAATAGGAAGTTCCGATTTTTCTCTTCCCAGAACCACATTTCTTTCTTTTCTTTTTTTCTTTCTTTCTTTCTTTATTTTTTATTATTTCTTTTTTTGTTAGAAACACATTTCTAACAACCATATATACACCAGGATGGCTTTTGTGAATCTCAGAATGCAGGTAAGAACTTTCAGAACCCCAGAAGAGCATACAACTAAGAACGACTGCATTGAAATGGGTAATACAATCAGTTTTGCTATGCTTACATCTCCCACTTACTCAAGTTGGTGCAGTTCAGCACTGACAAAGATCCCCTAATCTCATATTTTTTCCTACAGGGAAAAGTAAAGTAAGGAGGAGAGAGGCATCCAATACACATAGCCCAACAAATTACTGATAAAAATAACAAAGTTCATAGTAGACGAATAAAAGTGTAGATGTTAAGATTATAATCAGCTTCAACTTTTGTGAGATGGTTTATGTAAATCACATGATAATCTCTGTATCTCACACACGCACACAAAAGAAAAAGAGAAAAGAGTTGAAGTATATTATTACAAAACAAAGAGGAAGAAAACAAGATGTAAAAGGAGGAATTAAAGAATTAAAAGATGGAAAACAATTTTAAAAATGGCAGTAAGTTTTTCCCTATCAACAATTATTTTAGGGTGGCGCCTGTGGCTCAAAGGGATAGGGCGCCAGTTCCATATGCTGGAGGTGGTGGGTTCGAACCCAGCCTCGGCCAAAAACCACCAAAAAAAAAAAATTATTTTAAACCTAAGTGGATTAAACTACCCAATCAAGACACAGAGTGACAAAATGTATTAAAAAAAATATTCAACTATATGTGATATACAATAGACTTATGTCCGATTTAAACAAAGACATACTCTTGAAAGTGAAGGGATGAGAGAAGACATTTCAAAAATGGTAAACAAGAGAACATAATATTATATCAGACAATACAGACTTTAAATAATTACACCAGGCTGGCATTTTTACTTTCTTTCTTTGGGATGCCATACCACTCTCTCACATTTTTTCTCTCTCTTTTCCTCTGTCTTCCCACTCTTTTCTTTCTCTTTCTCATCTCTTCCCTTCACTCTCTTCCCTCTCTCAAATATAAAACAAACATACTTCTATATCCTAAAAATAAATAAATAAGTGAAGACAACAATAGACAGTATATAATAATAAACATATCAATTTATCAGAAAGATATAACAATTGGCAAGATATATGCACTCAACAGTAGAGCACCTAAATAATATAAAACAATATTAACAGTGCTGAATTAAGAAATCGATAGCAAGGCCATAAAGTAAGAAATGACCCCACTTTCAACAACTAATAGAATATCCAAACAAAATCAATAAACAGCAAACTTGAATGAGACCAAATGGACCTAAGAGACAAAGAACATTCTATCCAATAACAGCAGAAAACATATTTTTCTTAAGTACATATGGAACATTCACTGGGATAGAACACAGTTATACCACAAAATAAGTTTTAACAAACTTAAGAAGAATGAAATCATATCAATTTTTTCCCACCAAAAATGTATGAAACTAAAATAAATAACAGATGGATAATTGGAAAATTCACAAAAATGTGGCAATCACACAACAAAATTTTAAGCAACCAATGGGTCAGAGAAGAAATTAAATAGAAATCATAAAATATCTTGAGAAAAATTAAAACCACGACTTACAGAAACATGGCATGTAGCAAAAGTAGTACTAAGAATGAACATTAGAGCAATAAACACTTACATTTCTATTTAATCCCTAATTTTATACCACAAAGAACTAGAAACTAGGAAAAATTAAGCTCAAATTTAGCAGAAGAAAAGAAATAATAGAGATCAGTTAGAAATAAATAAAATAGAGAAAAGGCAAACAATAGAAAAATATTATAAAACTAACAATTTTATGAACATAAATAAAATTGACCGACCTTTAGCAAAATTAATTTAAAAAAGAGGAAAGATTCATATAAATAAAATTAGAAATGGAAGGCAACATTTCAACTAATGCTGACGAAATAAAAAAAATGATTATTAGAGTTAACTACCCTGTTTCCCCGAAAATAAGACCTACTTACAGGAAAGATGAGATGTCCCCTGAAAATAAGACCTAGCGCATCTTTGGGAGCACACCTTAAAATAAGACACTGTGTTAATCTCCTCCTTTTTCAATAATACTGTCTTATTTTCGGGGAAACAGGGTATGAGTAATTACATGCCAAGAAATTGTATAATCTAGAAGAAATGCTACAACCTACCAAGACTGAATCAAGAAGAAATAAAAAATATGGACAAATAATTGAAATAGAGCTCAGTACTTGATAGCTTCATGCAGAAATTATACCAAACATCTAAAGAAGAATTAACACAAATTATTCTCAAACTCTTCCAAAATTTGAAGAGGAAGGAACATTTCCAACCTCATTATACATGGTATTGTTACCCTGGTACCAAACCCAAACAAGCGCAAGTAAGAAATGAAATCATAGGACAATATACCTTATAAATATAGATGCAAAACTTCTCAAGAAAAATGCTGGCAAAATAAATCAAGCACTTTGAAAGGGTCATACACCTGATCAAGTAGGATTTGTTCATAGGATGCCAAAACACTTCAATATCAATAAATCAATAAATGTAGTATACTATATTAATAGAAGAAATCAATAGATGTAATATACCATAATAATAGAACAAAAGATAAAAATAATATTGTCATTTTTTATAGATTCAGAAAAAGTATTTGACAAAATTTAATGTCCTCTCAAAAGAATGTCCTCTAAAAAAATTATGTCTTAAAGTAATGTACCTCAACATAATGAAGATTTCATATGACAAGCTCAAGTGAACATCATTGTTAATGGTGAGAAGAAGCAAAAAAGCATTTCCTGTAAGATCAGGAAACAGATAAGGATGACCACTTTCGCATTTTCTATTCAATATAGTAGTGGTGATACTAGCCAGAGTAATTAAGCAAGAGAAAGAAATAAAAGCTATCCAAATTGGAAAAGATACAAGACATGGACTGTCTCTAAGAAATAGTATATTTATCCCACCTCTTATCCAGAAGGAATACATTCCAAGATCCCCCTACACCTGAAGCCATGGGTAGTTGTGAGCACCATATACATCATTTTTTCCTATACATTTACACCTATCACAAAGTTTAACATATAGATTAGGCACAATAAGAGATTAACAACAGTAACAAATAATAAATAGAAAATTATAACAATACTGTTGACCCTTTAACAATGCCAGGGTTAGGGTCACTATCCCCTTATGCAGCAAAAAAACTAAGTGTAACATTTAACTTCCTGAAAACTTAACAACTGATAGCCCACTATTGACCTGAAGATTTACTGATAAAATAAATAATTTATTAACACATGTTTTAATATGCTACATGTCTCATATGCTGTAATCTTACAATACAGTAAGAGAGAAAAAATGCAATGTTATAAAATTTTATTAAGAAAATCATAAGAAAGAAAAAATGTATTTTCTATTTATTAAATAGATGTGTATCATCATAAAGGTCTTCATCCCCATCATTTTCATACATATTAAGTAGGTTGAGGAGGTTAACACAGAGAAAGGATTGGCCTTGCTGCCTGACGGGTGGCAGAAGAGAAGGTGAAGGGGTTAGGAGGCAGGGGAAGCAGACAACTTGGGTAACTATATGAAAATGCATCATAATTTATGCTCAATACTTTTGCTCTTTAATTTCCCTAAAAAATGTTTCTATAAAGGTATTTTTTTTTCTTCACCACTTGCTTTAGTTTTAGGGGCCATATGATAGGAGAGACTATCTCATAAAAGAGGTCGAAAGAGGTCTCTTTTTTTTGTTTGTTTTTTTGGTTTTTGGCCAGGGCTAGGTTTGAACCCGCCACCTCCGGCATATGGGACCAGCACCCTACTCCTTGAGCCACAGGCACCACCCTTGAAAGAGGTCTTGAATAACTAGAACCCTTTTGCTTAATTGCCTGATGTCAATGGTTTTGTGACACTACTTTCTACCTCTTCCTCTTACCTGGCACTGGTTTGGAGGCACTCATCAGCTTCTTTTTGTTAATTTCTATACTGTGATGTTTCTTAGTTCTTCAATTTCTACAAGGTTCATATACTGGAACACTATCCTCCCCCAACTTTTTGCCATATCCATGCCATCATATTCGTGATGTCCTTGATTGGCCTATCATAAATCCTGTAAAGTCATGCACAACATCTGGACAGTTTTCTCGGTAGGAATTTGGTGTTTAGGGCCTGATGGCTTTCATGGCTTTTTCAATAACAAGGATAGAATCTTTGATGGTGAAATCCTTTCAGATTTTCATAATGCTCTTTCCATAGAGGAGATCTCTCTCATAGCATTGACAATCTTTTCCATCAAGTACAAGACGTAATGAGTCTTAAAGATTTTTATGACTCCCTGACTTTAGTGGTTAGATTACAAACATTGTCTTTGGAGTCAAGCGGACCACTTTGATATCTTCAGCTTTAAACCTCATGGAGTCCTATGTAACCAGAGGCATTGTCCAATATCTAAAGAATTTTAGAAGGCAGTTCCTATTGGCAAGGTATATCCTGACTTGAGGAACAAGACATCTATGGAACCAACCCAAAAAAATGGGTTCTTCTTGTCCAGGCATTTTGTCATACAACCAAAATACTGACAGGTGGTGCTTTATTTTATTTTATTTTTTCCTTTTGAGACAGAGTCTCACTCTGGTGTCCAGGCTGGAGTGCCATGGCCTCAGCCTACTTTATATCAAACACAGACTCCTAAGCTCAAGTGATCCTCTTTCATCATCCTCCCAAGTAGCTGGGACTACAGGTGCCTACCATGACCTGCCTAATTTTTCTATTTTTAGTAGAGAGGGGATCTTGCTTTTCTTCAGGCTGGTATTGTATGCCTATGCTCAAGGGATCCTCCCACTTTGGTGTCCCAGAGTGTTAGGATTACAGGCATGAGCCACTGTACCCTGTCCTTAATGATTTTCTCAAAGGAGTCCAGGAACTGTCATCCGCTGCCACTTGGTCAGTGAAAGTTGCTTCTTCTCTTATCTCGATATTTTTTCATCTAAGCATCTCTCTGAAATTATTAAACCTTTCTTCACTGGCATTAAAATTTCCAACTTTAGATACTTCACATTTCCTTCTGTTTAAGTTGTCACATAGTGACTTTGCCTTTCTACAAATCATATTGGAGTCCATAGCTATAGCTTTCTCATAGCAATCCTGTACTCAAGGAAAAGCTAACTTTGCAATATGTGATTAAAAGGTATCGAGCAAAAAGCGTAAGGGCTTAATGCCTGCTGCCACACCTGTAGTGATGTCCTCACAAATTTCATTTTCTTTTTTTACAGTGGCCCTATACTGGATTCATTTATCTTGAAATAGCAGGCAATTCGCAGATGCAGACCTCAATTTATGGCACATATCAAGCTATTCAACATTTTCTTACTTTATCATGACTCATTTCTTTCTTGGGAGCACTTTCAGCATTACTAATGGCACTTTGTACCATGGTGTTATTCAAGGTTTAGGATGTTTCACTAAACACAGTAAAAATTACACGAGATCACAAGAGGCCACTTTCTACTGTGATATGGATTTAGTAAAAAAACAAATAAACTGCTCATACAGAAATGATTAGTGTTACATGGCATTTTAAGGAAACACTCACAATACTTGAGGTCACCACAATAGAAACAGTAGGTGGCTATAAAAATTATTACAGGACTGTATTATATATTTCAGTTAATCTTACACAGTTATGGTATCACACTGCATCTTTACATTTGTTTACATTTCTCTCAACCATGAATTGAGCTACATATGGTCTATATTAGTGTACCTAAGTTTTGATAAAAATTTTAACTTTTTATACTATATTTGTGTATACTTTATACACAAATATAAACTGGATGGATAGTATTGATACAGGACAGGTGGTGCCCCAGTCAGCTCAGCCCAGCTTAGGGGAGGACCTGCTGCCTCCACCCTGGTGGTGGTGGTGTGGCTGGAGGGTAGCATGGGGGACCCCATAGGAAGCTTCAGCAGCAGGAGGGGTCAGACAACTGCTGGGGAGACACCAGAACTTTAGGTCTCCCTCCCTTTGCACTTGTGGCTGAACAGTGAACCCCTCATTTCTTAGGTCTGGTCAATTTCATGTAAGTTTCCTAGGCCCAGGAATGAAAAGGATTGGAGCCATTCATTTGCTACTGAGTTCCAGCTAAATGTAACTATAGAGGACACATACGCAGTAAAAGTAACAACTAAGTTTTCTGGCTAAATGTAACTGCAAAGGTCTCCATGAGACTATATATACCCTGGACAAAGAGCCCACAGAGAGAGGGAATGAGAGAGATCTTTCCCAGAGTTGAGTTCTCTCTGCAGGAAGCTTTGGTGCTTTTGTATTCATTTCTGTAAATAAATCCTGTCTTACCACTGATTTGTGGTCCATGGATGGATTCATTCTTCGAATCTCTGAGACCAAGAACCTACTGAAGATAAAATTCCAGTATCAACATGTAACAAAATAGACTAGTATATACATATATTTTATGCATTCATTCATTCATTAACTTTTTCTAATTTTCTAGATATTTCTGGGCTACACAGTTTGTGAGTGCTTTCAAATTGTTGAAAGTCTCCAAAATTTTTCCAATATTCATTGAAAAAAATCCACTTATAATGGTCCTGTGCATATGAATATGGTCTTTCTCTCTCTCTCTCAAAATATCTTATTGCACTGTACTCGCTTATTTTTACACTGTCATTAACTGTGTGTAACAAAAGTTGAAGGAAGTAAAACTATAGATGGGGGGGAGCTACTATATTGGGAAATCCAAAAAACAAGGACACTAGAGAAATCTGAAGTCTAGTACCTATAGATATAACAAGAATAAAATACTGCCAAACATCCACCTATATTAACATAAATCTTCACACTAAAGGCCCGTTTACCTCAGTTTCTACTACCTAATACATGTCCAACATTTAAAAAAAATTATAAAGCAAGCCAAAGGGCAAGATGAAAAAAAAATGAAAAGACAAATCAACCATTTGAACCAGACTCAGATATGATACAAATATTGAAATTACCATATAATGAATTTAAAATATATAATTAAATGTTAGAATCTTTAATATGGGAAATGGCATAGTGATATTTGAATGTGATTTGGATTATGAAATTATGCATATTTTAAATTCTAGAAAAACCCATGAAAAAAATTCAAAAAGAAGTATAAATGCAAAATACTCTGAAAAGAAACAGAACCATATAAAATGTTCAATTAAAACAGACAAAACAAACAGTAATAGATTTTATTCCAACTTTATCAATAAGCACTTTCAATGTGTACTCAGTGAGCACATCAATTCAAATAAAAGTCAAAGATTATCAGAATAGAAAAAAATTAAAACACAATGTAATGATTAATTTTAGTCTCAGTTTATTGGAGTAAGTACTAGTAAAACATTATTCTGGGATGTTCCTGTTGATGGGTCCAAAAAAGATTTGAATACCTAGAACGTTTATAAAAGATTGTTCTTACCAATGTAGGTGGGTATAATCAAACAATGTGAGTCCAAATATATAGTAGAACAAAAAGGTGAAAGAAAAGCAAATTCACGTGTGTTTGAATTGAGACATTCATCTTCTCCTGGGGGTAGGCATTCCTGGTTCTCAGGTCCTCAAACTCGGACTAAATTACATAACTGGCCTTTGCAGTTCTCCAGATTGCAGACAGCATTTCATGGGACTTCTTGGCCTCCATAATTGCATGAGCTATCTCTCACAAGAAATCTTTTCATATGTAAACACACATATATACGCACATTCCTGCACCACATAATCTTTCTACCTTCAATAGACTGCATGTATGTTGATGCTGTCACAACATTATATCACCATGTTTTTAACTGTATTTTTTCTACATTTAGACATGGTTAGATACATAAATACATATTATTGTGTTCAATTGCCTAGAACATTCAGCATAGAAACATGCTGTACAAGTTTATAGCCTAGGAGCAATAGGCTATACATTTGGGCCATAATCTCGAAAAACATGATCCTGAATGCAATAATCCCAAATGTTGAAATGTGAAAACATCGAAATCCCTAAAGCCTAAGGGTTAGGGTTAGGATTGAAGACATCATTGTCATTGTTCTTTCCAGGAACAAAGGAACCATGGTGAATATTGGGAAATCCACTGCCTGGAAGCTCTATTGCAAAACTTAAATCCTTAGCCTATAGTTTCCCCTGCTCTGTTAACCATCACTTTATGACATACTTTGTAGTGCTTCTACTTTTTGTAGCCGTCCTGTCTCATTCCACTATTTTTACAGCTTTGCTTCTTCAATCTCACTCATTGTTCGTGGATTCAATAGTTTCTCTTCCGGCAAAAGCTATACTTATTATTTTAAAGTGCTGTGCCTGCTCATGCTCTCTCTCTCTTCTTTCCCTTTCTTTCCTTACCTATCTATGTAGCTATTTACCTTCTATTACATTATTGACATTTTCCCTGTGATTTTGGTGCATTTCATTGGGAAAGAAAAGGCTGGGAGGGGAGTGGTGTCTGCATCTATCATTGAAGCAAAAAATACCTTCCATACAATTATTTATGTTTCAGTCATTTTGCAAAGTGCCTCAGGGGCTTCTGCTCAATGAAATATTTAGCTTAAGTCAAGTCAGTAATTTTATAAGATGCCTTTGCAGCTGAAATAAGCTTTAAAAAGATGGAAAATCTGGATTTGGAAATTAAGCAATTCTACACACTGATTAGCATTATTAGCGCTCACTAACTAACCAGCAGTACATCACAATTTTATTTCAGGTCTTTGATTTTTAAATAGGAAATATTGCTAATAATGGACCAAAATTCGTTGTAAGCACAAAAAGGAACATTATTTATAAAATACCTAGAAAATAGAATGATATAAAGACTTTTAAATTACATTTATTTATATCAGTAATAGCAAAAAGTATATACATATATATGCTTAATATTCCAGAAATCAAAAATTAGAATAAAAAAGTAATATCTCTGTACTATATTTTTTATGATAATGTGTTTATTTTATTCAAAAATTATACTATGATATTATTATAAAATACAGTATTGAAACTATGAGTCACTAAGTATAACTTTCCAAATGCTGTCTTATCTAAATGAATAAAATATATAGGTACATTACTGTTCTCTGGTAAATATCTATACCATTTAGGGCTATAGCAATCCTGTATAATTATCAGTAGAAAGATTTATTTTAAGTAGACATATTTTTCCTTTTACTTTTGTCAAATAAATTCATGTGGTTTATTCCTTATAAAATTTCATTGTGTCTAGGAATGCAAATGTTTATTTGTCAAGATGTCTGTTGTTTTAGGCAGAACTAGAATATTTTTCTTCCATGTAGATCAAGAGATGTTCATCATATAAACAAAGATGGCATATGATATCATAATAACATGTTGACATAACTATTTCTTACTTACTATTTTATTTCTTTCTTTAATATAAGCCAAACTCTATATATGTGCCTAGTTTTATGATTCTGATCTGAATAAATTCAAAATGCCTACTTACTGTATTATTAGTTTTCAAGAAGTATAACTTTCTCAATGTCTGCAAATAGATAAAAACAACATCAATTTTTAATATTTACCATTTTTCAGTTTGAATATGACTGTCATTTCAGTTTTCACACCCAAGATATGCAAGAATAAATGATTAAATAAAAACATGAATATTTAATATTATAAGGTAATGCATACAAATATATAAGACTTGGTGTGAAAATTTACATTAGATCCCACCTATTTTTCAAATTAAATGACTCACTAAAAATAATAATACTTAAATCAATGAGCTAATAAATAAAGTCAAGGATAAAATTTGATTAGGTCAACTTTTGGCACTACTCTTTTGTTTAAAGCCACCAATAATCCAAACCATCAGCCACAATACAAAATACGGTCTTTGATTATATATTGGCATCTATTTTAATAGCAATCTATTTTCAGAAAATGGTCTGTCAACATGTCAAGGATGATTGGAAGTGTTGGATAGTAACACAAATGCACCAGTTCCACAGAAAAAACAAACCTTACACAATGCCCTTTAAATATTAAATTGGTAAACTTACATTCCTAAACTTTCACTACATTTAAAACTTTTATCCTAACTTTTCTTTTTTTTTTTTTTTTGGTAAATCTTTTTTTTTTTATTATTATTAAATCATAACTGTATACATTGATATGATCATGGGGCATCATACACTTTCTACCTCTGTATTGTTGATTAAAATTAAAGCTGTTGAGGCAGAAATAATTTGATAAAAGTTTATAGGAAGCCAAATGTGAGGAATGACCCAGGGAGTCACATCAATAAAGTTGAGTGTGTTCCAAAGTCTATTACCAGTTGGAATGCTTTTATAAGAAAGTTTCATTGAAGGGAGGGAGATTCCTCATGTCACAGCTGTTTTGATTTTTGGAGGGTACAATAAGGAGGTTACAAGTATTGGCTACAGATTACAAAATACAGGATGAAATGTTCCATGCGCAAGACAATTAGTGAATCTCCATGATTCAGAAACAAAACAATGTTCTTTTCAACGTCAATAAGTTATATATTAATCAGTACACCAAGAGTTTGAGGAACTTACAGTAAGATTTGAGGCACTCATGATAAAGATCTTTTACTCAGGAACAGAATGTAAGCCAAGAATCCTAAGACCTTCCCCACGCAGTTAATTTGGAAGTCTGCCAAACACGACCTGTAGATTATCGCTGTCTTAATTCAAAAGGTAAGTATCTCCTACCTAGACCATGATTTATTTTCTGAACTACAAACTCTCTTTTCTATAACGTTTTTTAGACTTTCTCTGAAAGTCAATAACCTAATATTAAAAAATATATTACTATAAAAATACCTTTTAAATTATGTTAGTTTTTTTGTAAAATGTTTGTAATTTTGGCTCATTCCTGAAAACAGTGATTTGCTGTTCTGGTACATTATAATTATCTGGACACTTAAACAAAATAACAAAAAGGAAACCAATAATACTTTGCCTTATTTCAGAAATTTTGGATTACTTGGCCTGTGGTGGAGTCCAGACATTGGCACCCATCTTTAAAATCTCCTTCATGTGACTCTAAGGGGGGAACAGGCTTGAGAATGCCTGAATTACAGGTTGAAGTACAAAATCCTCAGAAGTAGAATTTTATTCCTAACTCTTTTTTTTAACAGTTTAATTGTGTAGTTTATACTACACAAGTCCAAATTCTCAATCACAACAGGCTATTATCATGTTTTCTGATTCCTTCCCTAACAACTTAAATTCTTCTGCTCTCCAAGAGCAAGTTTAAGACTCCAGATGTAACATGACTTAATCACTTATATCTCATTCTTTTAAAATCATTTACTATTAATTTTATCTAGCTATCTTTTTGCATTTCATATATTTCCCAATCATATATTTGCCAACTTTATTGTGATTAAAATCACAGTTTGAGTTGCTCAGAGAAGCTCTACAAGCTCTTTTTATTGCATTTACTTCATTTTATCTTATTTTACAATATTGGTTGGCCTTAGCAAAAACCTACCAGTGTTACAAAAGTCACATCAGGCCCAGTGTCTTTAATTCGTATGACACATATATATTGTCTTCTCCATATATGTGTTATAATTCATGATTTTACTTAAATTCATTTATTACTTAAAAACTTTATAATCCTAACATAAATGGAAAACTATTTTTCCTGGATATAAAAATAAAAATAAGCACAATAAGACATATTTCTCAAGCCACACGAACCTGATAATTTTTCTTGATTTAATCAGAAAAATTAACAAAGGTTTAAAAAAGAAAGTAAATTCTTCTAATTCCTTACAGGCAAATTTATATTTAATGATATTTAATAATCTATCTATGTGCCAGCCAAAAATCACTTGATGTTCCAGGAGTGCTATCATAAGTTTTTAAACATTACCTTAAAACTTGTTCAACTGGTAGTAACTCAATGACAGCATCTCACACACTGCTGGTCACACACAAACAGTATAATTTTTAGCTGGGAATTATTCCAGACTTGACTATATTTTGAAGATCTGTGTTTATATTGAGCAAATGGCTTTTAAAATAAAAACTCAAGACTCCCTTTAGTAGTTCTGGATTATATTTTTCCCTTGTTTATGCCTTACCATATCTGTGACTCATACTTCTACGGAGAAAAAAAAAAAGTAGTTAAATTTTAGAAATGTGTTACACTGAAATACATTTTATTTTTGTTAAAGTGTTGTCTCGGTGCCTACAGATTTAAAGAAAAGCTTTCTTAAGGAAGCTATTTGTCTACAATTGTAGAGTAATAGCATTTGACAGAGTGTCTGTACAAAGTCAACCTAATTTTTAAACAGAAAACATGCAAAGTTTGATGAGTTTATTGAAAACAGTTGAGATAGTTCTCAAATTTCCAAGCGTTTTATGCAAAAGAAGAAGTTGGTAAAGCTATCTGTAAAAATAGCTTAAGAGATAGTTTTATGTACAGGGTGGACATAAAGTTCGTGTTAAATTGCACACAAATTTTATATCCACCCTATAGATTGTAAAAGAAAGCATTGTCAAAGAAGTAGCTTTGACCTTTCTATACAAACATTTTGTCCTGTTTCAACATATTTTTATCACTGCACAGATTTTGCAAAAAGCTTCTTCGTTGATCTCTTTTGATATCATAAGTATTTTCTATTCACTTTCCTACTAAAATATACCACAAAACCTAGATTCATTTTATAGTCCTAGCTAACTGAGACCTTCAACAAATAGAGAAATACACCTATATTACTACTGTGTGCTTCAAGAAATTGGAAGTAAAATGGAAGAATTTCATCTCTGTGAAAAAGTATAAAAACAGCACTTAATGGTCAAAACAATCTTATACCAGGCTTTAAAAGAAATGCCAAAGATCTTAGCTATATGACTTTAATGCACATTATTTGTAGTCATTATTTTGTGTAAACAAAGAATCTGACACTAAAAATAAGGTGGTTGAAAGGAAAAAATTGTTAGAAAAGGAATCTAAAAATCGTATGTGGGCAATAATATCTAGCCTTCACTGAACAGTGCAAAGGGGTTCCATCTCAAGAACGGAAATATCAGTTGAGTAAAGCAAGCTATATTCTAAAGTAAAGGTAACCATAATAGACTATTTCAGCTTCTTGGATTTAGCTATTAAGATCATTTAGTAGATTATTGTAGCTTCTTGGGTTTAGCTATTAAGATAGTCATTCAGTGTGTGGCTTATTTTGCTAAGCATCATGTCCTCAAGGTTCATTCATGTTGTCAAACATGACAGGATATGCAATTTTTGTAAATTATGCCTTAATCTTCAGAAGAAAAAGTAACTTTTTTTATTAAAAAACACAATAAAAAATCATTTAAATTTTTTATTCTTATCACCCCTATGTTTGCAATCTAAATGGTAATGAAAGCCTAGTTTGTAGATTATTATGTGTTGCCTACAGGAAGATACTGTCTGAGCCCTTATTTTATATCTTGCCATATTCTTGCAATGTGAGACAATGCATACTTATGGTGGGAAATACAGCATAACATCTTATTCAAGAACTATTATTTATCAGGTTAAAAATAAAAGTTAAATGCTTACTCAAGCCATGCTATACTCCCTTCCTCTGGCTACATGGCAACATGCTACTGGTTTTTAGAATCAACATTAACATTAATAATTTAAAATTGGATTAATGAATACTGTTGAGAATAATAATCTTTTAAAAGACATTAAAAAATAAATATTCAGGAAGTGCGGACAAATTCTGCAGGTGGATATTCATTGTAACAATGTCACAGGGTCATATCAGTGAAAGGACAAGACAGAACGGGACATACTTTATAAAGACTCCAATAAATATAAAGGATGTGAAACAGGAAAAGCAAGTACAGGTAATAGGGGAGAAGTCCCAAAACGTCCACGTGTAGTGTCCCAGGCTCCTTCCCCTGCTGCACAGGCTCTATTTTGGTTTTGGATTATGAACGACCAACATATGTGCAATATATTTCAGTTCCAGGGACCCCATACATGTGTTTACTGAAGGGTCGCTTATGCCTCATCTCTCACTAAACTAAAGCCAGGCCTTGTATCTGTTAAGCCAGGAGCAAACTATTAATGTTTATTTCCCTAAACTATGAACACAAGTTAGTACCACATGCCCCCTTGAGAATTTTGAATTTTAAACAACACATCATAAATCATTAACTAGTACAGTTCATTCTTTTCTTGACCAATAGTCAGTACCAGATTTTCAGCTTCCCCATAGCCTCAGGTTCAATGTGTAAGCTGTTTTATAGGTGCTATTGCCCTTGTCATGGGTATGCTGGCCCACCTAAGGAAATCAAAGCCCATCCCTATCTTGATGTATAATAAGTAATATTTACCTCAAAATGCAAAGGAGACTTAATGTAACTAAACCTATTAAAATACTGAGTGATGACCACAGTAAATTATAAATAAATAATACCTACAATCTAGTACAAACCACTTCAAAACTCCTTCGTCTCATGGTTGGAAAGCTACATTATGAAACAGTTGTTCTATTCATTGACTTAGGGTTGAATCATGGGTTTTCTACCAGAAAGGTGCAAAGTTA
This sequence comes from Nycticebus coucang, assembly GCF_027406575.1. Lineage (NCBI taxonomy): Eukaryota > Metazoa > Chordata > Mammalia > Primates > Lorisidae > Nycticebus > Nycticebus coucang. The sequence continues at coordinate 82,438,957 of NC_069786.1, forward strand.
CCAGTTGTTCTACATCTGCATCAGCACTTGGATTTGCCATTATTTTTATTTTTAGCTATTCTGATGAGTGTATAGTGCTACATTAGTTTTAATAAAAAAGAGAGTTTGTTTAGACTATATTTCACGTTGCCATTATAAACCTAAGCCACTTTCTTAATTATTACTCCTGTAAATTTTTCAAAGTAAAATACATAAAACTATGTGTATTAAGACTTTAAGTAATGAAAATGAAGCATTAATATAAATCATGAACTTTGTATAAAAATAATAAATACAGTATTTAGGGTAAAGTTCCTCAGGATCACTTGTGCATGTCGTGGTGTGTGTGTGTGAGAGGGAGAGTCTGGGAAAGAGAGACAGAGACAGAGACTGAATGAATAAGAGAGTGAATATCTCTCTCAATCTTACTTTAGAAATGGTGCTAGAAATATAGTTAATTAATAGAAAAATAAGAAGAAAATAAATTAAGCCTGAATTACTATTGGTTTGCCAAAAAACAAAAGAAAAGAAAAGGTTACAAATGAACACCAAAACAGTACTGGGTGATTCATTATGAATACATTTACTAATATAGCCAACTTATAGGACCCCAGAGCTACCTATTAAAAATTGAAAATATGCCCCGCAAACTCTTAATTTAATATTAACTAAACTGGATGTTGGATTGATTGTTAAAAATTAAATATAATGTTTAACATATGGAAAAATAAACGTTTTGCCAAATATTCTACAAATGTTTTTGTAATCACAAAACCAGAAGCATACAGCTTGCAGAATAACTTCTCCACTTTCTCATACTATGGCCTCATTTTCAAATGCATCTTCTTCACATGGGTGTACAGTGAAGGACATTATCAAGCTCTCATTTTGAGGTTTAAAAGAATGGTAGGTGGATATTTTAAAAATCTTAACCAACCATTTACTCAACCAAGTAAGTAAATGAACTGCCAGCAGACACAATTTATACTAGTAATAAATTGTAATAACTTTTCATGAAAATTCATTTTTTTTTACATATATTTATTTTTGGAGACAGAGTCTTGCTTTGTCACCCTGGGTAGAGTGCTGTGGTGTTATAGCTCACACCAACCTCAAACTCTCGGTTTAAGCGATTCTCTTGCCTCAGCCTTCCAAGTAGCTGGAACTACAGGCACCTGCCACAATGCCCAGCTAATTTTTTTTTTTTTTTTTTAAGACAAGGTCTCCCTTTATCTCAGGCTGTTCTCAAACTCCTGAGCTCAGGCAATCCCCCCGCCCCCAGCCTCACAGAGTGCTAAGATTATAGGCATGAACCACCACTCCCAGCCTCCATGAAAATTCTTAACATAAAATGTTACATGTAACATAAAATTCTTTCCAATAAAGTTCTTGGAATTTTACATAATAACTTAAACTTCTTTCCATGAAAATTCTTAAATAATTTTATTTTATTTACTTTTATTTTATTTTATTTTATTTACTTCTTTCCATAAAAATTCTTAAATAAATTTCTAAATAATTTCAATTTTATATAATCATTGATCATCCCTTCTTTTATTTAGCACCTTGCAATCTACAAAATTAATTTAAAATAATTATGTGTTTGATATTTGGAGATCCATCTCTTTAAAACTTTAAGGTCTCAAGAATCACTGTTATAAGAACTCATTTTAATTAAAAATAGTTATTAAGACATATTTTGGATAAAAACACAATTTCTTGGTAAAATAACATTAATTAGAAAGCATAAAAACCCAATATTATTTAGCAATATGCTAAAGATCTGTTAGAAGGAATAATATTGGCAAATTTTCTTCCAACATTTATAGGTTTTATAAAATTAAGCTTATGATCAAAATCATATCATGTGATAAATTTTCATCCCATATTTATTAATCTGGCAATGTAGAATCTCCAGACTCAGGTAACAAACTGGAAAGAAACTAAAGTTTCTTTTAAAAATTTAAATTGGGCTTGGCACCCATTGCTCAGGGGTTAGGGCACTGGCCACATACACCGGAGCTGGCAGGTTCAAACCCAGCCCAGGTGTGCTAAACAACATTGACAACTACAACAAAAAAATAGCTGGGCATATAGTGGGCCCCTGTAGTCCCAGCTACTTGGGAGGCTGAGGCAAGAGAATCACTTAAGCAGATGGATCACTTGAGCTTACGAGTTCGAGACCAGCCTGAGCCAGAATGAGACCTTGTCTCTAGAAATAGCCAGGTGTTGTGGCAGGCACCTGAAGTCCCAGCTACTAGGGAGGCTGACACAAGAGAATCACTTAAGCCCACGAGTTTGAGGTTGCTGTGAGCTGTGATGCCATGCACTCTACCAAGGGCAACATAGTGAGACTCTGTCTCAAAAATAAACAAATAAATAAAAGTTTAAATTATACATTTAAAAGTCTATGAGCAAGAGTTATACACTTGTTACACTTGAAAAAAAGTTTACCTGGTTTCATATACTACGACATAAAACTAGTGAGTTATAAAAGGTAAGAAAATGCTACTAGAGATAGAATTATCAATATAGCAAAAGTGGCATGTAGTAGACTGAAAAATAATTTTCATTTTGATTTCTCCCCGTGAAACAAATAGCAGAACACCGTGGTTAGGACATTGCGTGTAGGAAATAACTGGTGTAACATGGCTACTGCCAAAATAAACAATTTTTTTTATTAAGAAATTAGACTATAGTATATGGAAATTCATGTTACAAATATTACATTTGGAATTACTATTATGTGTAACATTATTTTAGAATAATTATATTTTGTTATACTTAAAAGATGTACAATGTAAACATAAATTGTTTTCTTCTCTTTTCGACTCAACCTGTGTAAAGGCTGGTGATTCATCTGGATAGAAAGTTTTAATTTGCATACATCTGGATTGTGAATTTGCAGAAATTTCTAAGGTACTTTATAAACTGAGAATACTCATTGGTGGGCAATACTCATATGCAGAATGCCTTCATTCCGTATAAAGTCATGGGCCATGTTCTACTAAGGTAGGGCAGCTGACACACCTAAGAATAAACATGTTTTGAATGAATAGATTTTTTTTCCCAATGTGCAACTATGATAATGAATGCATTCTTACTTGTCTCATCTCATGTTTAGCATTTTTTTCTTACTTTAGAGTTATTTTGTGGCAGTCCCCCCCCCCAGGGATTATAATCTCAACCTGAAGATATATTGATTGTCTTTAAAATATTTACAAGAAATTTTATATAATATTTCATATAATTATCATACTTTGAAAACTGTTAATTTGTTCTGTACAGCTCTACAAATTAGAAATTTTAATTATCTCCATGTCAGATATATGGAAGCTGAGGAACTAGACCAAGGAAGTGTAGTAGAAAATAATTGGATTAGGATTAAAATACAAGCAGTTGCCCTCCCCACTCCCCAGGGATTATAATCTCAACCTGAAGATATATTGATTGTCTTTAAAATATTTACAAGAAATTTTATCCTTATTACCAATGGAGACTACCTCCAAATAAACAAAAGAACATACAAAACTGAATGAATAAATAAATTGAGAAAGTAAAAAATATATATTGAGAAATTTGGATTGCAGTTTATAAATATCACTTCTTTTAATCTCTCTTGTATAGTCTTTATTAACATTAGATATTAGTAGAAAAACAAAACCTGCTTTAGGGCAGGTCTGAGTTTGTGTTGTTCTTGTTTGTTTTTGTTTTTTTCTCTTTGAATGAATAGATTTTTCCCCAATGGGCAACTAGGATAACAAATGCATTATTACTTGTTTCATTGAAGTTTTTAATACTCTGACAGAGTTGTCAATACTCTTATGGTGTTTAGAGATTTTTTGTTTTGTTTTGGTCAGAATATGCCAGATGACAGGATAAAATGACACTCTATTTGATAGTAGTAAAGGCCATGAATCCAGAAATATGAGACTTCTGACCAAAAAGTATTCCTTGGGAGATTAGAGACCTGCTTGAAAGAATGTCAAGGAAAATAAAACACTATTGGTGCTTGTGCCTACGTACTACTCAGAAAATTTGGTAAAACTGACGCATAATAATAAGGGGCCACATTTCCTGCTTCCCATGCTCAAATTTGAATCCTAAATTTTACATCACTTCAGTGACCCATATGGAAAGGCAGTAGGTGATATCACAGAGAGAGAAAGCAGGATGTCCTACTCAGCTGTTTTGGGGGACTGTCTGTAAACATTTCTATTCATTGTCCTGGGATTGACAGATTGGCTAGTTATCTTAATCACCTGCAGGAAAACCAAAGGAAACCAAATACACTTCTTTTTCTGTCTTTGAAACATGGACCTGAGTTGGGTCTTTTTCAAACTGTCAATCAAGCAAGGCCACCTGAAACCAGGCAACAGAATTCACACCCTATTCTGCGAAGCCTACAGAACCTCCATCCACGGTCTTCTCCGAGCATGTGTGGGTCGTGGGCTTGCACGCTGCTCTTGGTTCTCCCCTGTTGGCACAGTTGTCGGTCTGAGCTCTTATTCTTGAAGAAACCCCCTCCTCGGCCTCCTTCTGGGCTTTTCGGTCTGTGTGCTTGCTCACCTTGTGTACTTTTCTTTGTTCCAAGCATGCCTAGTGTATGTTGTTAATCTTCCACAGATGGCCAGAAAGCCTGTCCAGGCTAGAGAGGGGAAAATAAAGGGTATCCTTTGCACAGTTCCCAGGAAACCACCAGACCGGTCACAGACTTGTTTTAAGTCCTTATTAATTCCCTGTCACCAACAAGCTACATCAGGAATGCAGACCCTGTCCCCTGGATGCTGTCACTGGCTGAGGAATGGAGGAGGTTAGCCATGGAGGTAGTCTCCTACCAAAATTCAGCTGCTCTTTTGCTCAGTAAGAGCACCTTGATACAATAAAGTTATACTTAACATTTCTAGGGTTCTGAAAAAGTTAATTCCGTCAATCCCTGCCAGCTGATATTTATTTCAGTGGAGAAATCCATTCTTATGTGTGCCTTACTTGCCATTTTCTGTGATACCTTTATTTTCCTGTGAATATGAGGTTTGCTTTTTTCGAGGTTTTCTTTTTTTTGAAAGAGCATCTATTTATGTTATTGTTGAATCATCCATCAAAAAATAGTATGATACACACTCACATACCTCCACCCTGAAATATGTGAGTGTATAGCCACTGCTTGTTATTCTCATTAAATGTCAAAGTTTTTTTGAACCTTCACTGATCACACTGTGTTATAATTCTGTTTGAACGAATTATTTTCAGTATACGACCTTGATATACGATTCAATACAGTCAGTTAGCTTTTAATGTACTTTTAAATTTTGGTTTCATTTTAATAAATCATTTCATTTAATTATTTAATTGAAATTGATAAAATCAATCAAATTCTTTAGAGCAGGTCTGAGTTTGTGTTTTGTTTGTTTTTCTTTTGTCTTTCTGAAGTTTCGGAGGCTGCCTGCTGCCTTACCTCCTGGCCTGGTACGCATCACTCTAACCTCTTGCTTGCGTTGTCATGCTCCTTATTATCACGTCTGCAAAGTTTCTTTTGCCATCTGAGGTAATGTTCACAGATTCACAAAGATACCATGTGAGTATCTCTGGGGGGCATTATTCAACTTACCATAGACATGATTTGCAAAGGGAATGAAACTCAAAACTACCAAAAGCATCATTGCAACAAAACGATAACAGTGAAACACACATCTTATAAAAGTAGTTATAAACTATACTAGAAGTTTAGTGTATGGTTTTAGACATTTTACATGCAGGTTTAGATCCTTTATTCCTACTCTATGATGTTTCACTTTTACAATAAATATTTATAAACATTGTCTGTACTCAAGTAAATGCTTACATTGGTTTTCCATGTTTTAATATTGTATGATTATATAGTGACAGAATTGCTAACATCAGAAAAATTGAATGGCCCTCATTCAGCAGAGTCAGCCAGTTGCTGTAGTAAAATAATTTATTGGCATCCAGGGTTAATTTATTTGAGGCAAACATGCTGAAGCACCTGAGGCAGATCCATTTAGTAAATGTACACTACGGAAAGAGAAGTGGAGTTATATGTTGGCTAATCTAAGCCATTGAGTTGCTCGCTGAAATAAAATTGGAGAATTATTATGATATCTGGAGAATTATTATTATACCGGGAGTATTTGACCATTGGTGTGATGTCAACAGAAGCTGGGATATAAAAATATTCACCAGTGATATGACCATCTTAAATTATTTTTCCCTGAATCTCCCACCTTGAATGCAGACTATTAGGTGAGGACATTTGTCTGTCTTCTTCACTACTTTGTAGGTGTCAAGCTGATACAAGGCATTCAGTAAATAACCAGTTAATGCTTTTAGTCGATTTTTGTTAAATGTTGGACAGACTTTCTGAATTGCCAAGCATCTGCTCATGAAAGGCTTATAAAAGCAAAAACAAACAAAAACGATCATTAACACACACATCTCAACTGTTTTCCTCACTCCAGAAATTTCTCTTAGAAGGTAGATTATGGCACAGTTGTTGTTTGTTACATATTTGTGGCCAACACTGGCATTTGCCTTCAAATTAGAGCTATTTCACCTAATTATTACTAATGGATCTCTGATTTTGTTCAAGACAGCAAAACTCCATTTAAAATTTCTCACTTCTCGTTGCAGCAAAGGCATGAGGAACACAAGTTGTGCTGGAAATGCAGCAAAAGGGGGCTAAAAACTAACAAATGTAGGTAGCCTCTAATAACCAGAAAAGGCAAGGAAATGTACTCTCCCTGGAGCCTCCAGATTTTAAAAATTAAGCCTCCTTTGATTTTAGCCTAGTGAGACATGGGTTGGGCTTTTAACCTGGATAATGATAAGGTGTTAAATTTGTGTTGTTTTAAGCCACTAAGATTGTGGTAATTTTTAATGGCAGCAATACAAACACCCTACAAACATCTAGGCATAATGGTGATGAATAAAATAGGTGTTAAGCTTGAGAATTCTTAGTCAGATCGTTGTTAGTCAAGTATTTGAAAAAGGACACTAAAATCATTTCCAGAAATTGAACTTTATGAGCTTTATCATTATTCAGGTTATAGCAAACTCAACAGCCAAGGGATTACTTGGCTATTTCATGCTGGAAATTACTTCTCCTAAAAGAGACAACTAAGTATCATTCATTTGATTACTCATCAAAATATTAGATCAACTGGGGGGGGGGAGGGCATCAGCACAATTTCTTTTACTGCAATCCCAAGGAGTATGAAATAAACATTAAGGACAGGGCAGCGCCTGTGGCTCAGCAGGTAGGGCGCCAGCCACATATACCGAGGGCAGGTTTGAACCCTGCCCTGGCCAAAAAAAATAAATAAATAATAAAATAAAATTTCTCACTTCTCTAAGTTTCCTTGCAAATAAATGTGGCCATGTGACATGGTTCTGAACAATGTATTACAATATACAAAGAAATGTACTGGTTTAGAATTCCAGAAAGTTACTATTTTTTAAATTTTTTTTAAATGACAGAGTTAATGTACATATTTTCTTTTAATCTTTCCCCCTCATTCATTCCTGGAATGTGAACTTAGTGCCTAATTGTGGAGTAGCTATTTTTCAACCAAAAGTCTACAAGCCACACTCTGAAGACAGTATTCATGGACACAGAGCTGGTAAGAACCTGTGGCCTTGTTGACTTTGTGCAACAGCTACACCAGCCACAGGGTGCATACCTCAATATTTTTCGTCAGCTGAGGAAAACTAACACCTATGCACTATAGCAAGATTTCTGTTGCATGAATTGACACATTTTTTATTATTATATAGCTATTGAGGTAATGTTATATTCTTAACTTAGTGCTGTCACTTGAAATGGCAGAGAATATTGTAAATTAAGAAAATACCCAATTCTGAAAAATAATTCTTATAAAATGATTTTGGACTTGATATATCCAGGTGGTGAAGAAGAAGAAAATCTCACATGGTAGATATACAATTCTCAGAATAAAGAAGTCTACACAAACTGCCCAGAAAACAAATAGACTCTAGGCTTAGATTGCTCATTTCACCAAAAGGGAAATTTAATATTTATTACATCATTATATTCTCAATTTTCTATAATTCAAAAATTATAGATATAATTAAAATATCTTCATATATCATGCACATACAAAGCAATGGGCCTATGGTTTAATTAAAATGTGCTCTTTTAAAAAAAATCTAGTTTAGTGTGGTGCCTGTGGCTCAGTCGGTAAGGCACCGACCCCATATACCGAGGGTGGCGGGTTCAAACCCGGCCCCGGCTGAACTGCAACCAAAAAATAGCTGAGTGTTGTGGCGGGCGCCTGTAGTCCCAGCTACTCGGGAGGCTGAGGCAAGAGAATCACTTAAGCCCAGGAGTTGGAGGTTGCTGTGAGCTGTGTGATGCCATGGCACTCTACCGAGGGCCATAAAGTGAGACTCTGTCTCTACAAAAAAAAAAAAAAGAAAAAAAACTAGTTTATTAAATATTGGAGTAGAGTATTAGTGTAAGGGGTAAAAATCTGACATGAAACATTTCTTCACTGCATTTGTTTCCTGAAAGTAGTGTGTTTTGTTTTTTTTTTGAGGGGGGGTTGTTTTGTTTTTGTTTTGGATTTTCAAGTTTGAAATGATCATCTCACTGAGATATATTTAAATTTGAGTCTTTTTTCATTTATTATGCATGATTTGTGTGTTCCTTTATAATATGATAGCTCTTCTCTTTAGGGCCTAGGCATATATATATTTCATTCGTTCTTTGTTTTAGCCTCTATATGATCTATTCTTTCTTTGAGAAAGTAACTTGGATTATTTCTCTAAATACTTTACCCTTTCTCTAATAAAATTTTTGTATTTTATGTTCTACATTATGGCAAGAATTTCCAATTTGATCTTCCAGTTCTGTGGTTCAATATTTGAGAAATTATTATGTGTTTCACTGACTTTGTTGTTTGAATTTGTTGACTTTGTTGTTTTATTGAATTCACAATCATGTTATCAATAATATCAGAAATTCTTTATCCACTTTAAACCTCTCTTTTTTCGGTAGAATTAAAATGGTATTTTATTTATGCAATATTTTCTTAAATAGTCCTGAGGTTTTGCTCTCACATTAACCCTGTTTCTGGAATAACCCTGAAATGTGACTTTCTACATGAATTCTACTACATGGAATAGCATGTATAGTTTCTCTTTAGGCTTCCTCATTCCACTAATTTTTTGAGTACATTTATAAATAATCATTAAGATTAAAACATACAAAAGCTTGCTCGTATTTGCTTAGTTATTTTTATGTACTAACTACTTAGTTCACCTCCGAGAATTCTCTGACACAGTCTGGATCTAACAAGAAGCATCCCTTTAACAAATGGGTGATGCCTGAAGGGTGTCAAGTATAAACTGGGACATTATGGCAGCCCATGTTTAAGTAAATTCTACCGTGTATATTCTTACATTTTTAAACTCTTTATTTTGAAATAATCTGACATAAACCTTGCAAAAATTGTGTAAAGGATTTTTATATTCTTTTACCTACATTCAGCAAGGATATATATTATACATATATGTATGCATATACACATATAATATACACAGAAATGTACATATGCACTGTATATGTTTATTCATGTAAATAGATTGATGAAAAAAAAACATTCTTCTATAATCACAGTACTTTCAGACTAAAAAACTGGAAAAATTAGTATAAAGATCCCTATCTACATTTCTTTCAGATTCCTTTTTTTTTTTTTTTTTTTTTTTTTGTGGTCTTTGGCCGGGGCTGGGTTTGAACCTGCCACCTATGGCATATGGGACCGGCACCCTACTCCTTGAGCCACAGGTGCCGCCCTTCTTTCAGATTCCTAAGTATTATGTGTTATCACATTTGCTTTGGAATTTATAATTGTTTTGTTTGAAACTTTTGATCTCTAAACACAAACTCTTTAGTATGTATTTGCAAAGAAAATAAGAATATTGTCTTACATAGCTACTGGAAAATTTCCAAAACTATAATGTTAATATAAACAATAATAAAGTATTATTTAATCTACACACTTATGAATTGTCAGTTGTGTCACTAGTATCCCTTTGCTGGTCTAGGGATGTAGGATGTATGTTGTCATAATTTCCATATTTCTTTGATCATTTGTATCTGAAATAGTTATTTGGCTTTTCATTGTCTTCTTCTCTTTTGTTTTCCTTTTCTTTCCTTTCCTTTCTTTTCTTTTCTTTCTTTTCAAGACAGAGTCTCACTTTGTGACCCTTGGTAGAGTGCTGCGGCATCATAGCTCAAGCAACCTTAAACTCTTGGGCACAGCAATTCTCTCTGCCTGAGCCTCCTAAGTAGCTGGAACTATAGGCTCCCACCACACCCTGCCAGCCATTTTTCATTGTCTTACATGACTCTTTTGATGATTGTTAATATGTTACTTTGTAGAATGTACCTTCCTTTGAGTAGGGCTAATCTTACCTTATTATTATACTCCATTTATGTACTTTTGTCAAGAATACCCCAAAGATGTTGTTTTGTTCTTCTAAATACATAAGTCCTCAGAAGGCATAATATATCAATTTTCCCCCACTATTGGTTTTGGTAATTTAGAATTCATGCTGAAGGTAGTGTCTGCTATATTTCTCCACTGCATGTTATTATTTTTTATTAATTAGCACCATGAGTGGAAATCTTTTGAGATTATGCAAACATCTTGCTTCTCTATTTCATCTAAAAATTTCGGCATCCATTAATGATTCCTGCCTGAAACAATAATTATTAAGATGATGATTGTCTGTTAATTTTCTATCTCCATCATTTCTTCTACATGTAGTAGTTGGAATTCTGTTGTAAGGAAAACCTTTCCTTTCTCCTTCCACTTGTTTTTTTAGTCATTTATGAATGTATCTCAATGGCTCTTGTGCCATTTTACTGTGATCCATTATGTCTTTAGCACTATGTACTTCTTTGCACTACAAGATGTTCCAAGTTTTCTTTGTATTTTTTTTCCCCAGGGTTGGAGAAACCAAGATCTAGTTAGTGTTCGTGCTGTTTATTGGTAGTGAGTTGTCGTTTCTTTTAGGCCCTTTTAACTCTGGAGCTAGGGAATGTATGTATGTATGCACTGGTGCATGCATTGAGCAGTATATTTATATATACATAAACAGCATCTATAATTATATATGGTGAAAAATAAACAAAGCCAGATATTAGTTGAAGCCATGAAGACATATTATTCAGTAACTACTGAATAATAATAATGCATGGGGGAGAGAGAGTAGAGAGTCACATAGAGTCAGGAAAGTGTAAAAGCACAAGTTTGGTTAGTGTAACTGTGATGAGGCTAACCGGCAATTATCCAACTTAGAATTCTGTACTCCTCCAGAGACTGGGAGCTAGAGGCCCTATCCCTCCTGATGATTATATTTTAAAGGATTGTCTTTCAGGTCCTTGAGAAAACACACTTAAATCACCACAAAAAGGACAGAGGAAAGATTCACAATTGTAATCTTTCTTTTTATTAAATTCTTTAGGAATGGTAGGCTAGGGATCTATCATCAGGTGTTGGTTAGAACAAACAATAAAATCTGTTGACAGCCTTGAGCTTTTCCAAAGAACTCAAACAAGGTCAAGTCATTCTAGACCACTTTCTTAGGCTACTGGAGGCATGTTAGGGTTGGTGCTTTCTCTGTGCGTGAGTTTGGATAGAGTCATCTTATGCCAAGAATGATTTGCAATTCTTATTGTATCTACATTAAAAATGATGAGCTCGCTGTAATATCTCTAATTCTAATCCATTGCTTCAGGGTTCATTTTAGCTTTTGCATTCCCCTTCTCTCATATGATATGTAAGCAGATCTGTGTTCCTGTGGGATTAGAAGCTATTCTCAATGGGAATTCTGATATGGACCTTAAGGCAAGTCAAGAAAATGAAGAATAGTGATTTTCAGACTTGCTTTAGGGCAGCAGTTCTCTACCTGTAGGTCACAACCACTTTGGGGGTCGAACGACCCTTTCACAAGGGTCACCTAAGACCATTCTGCATATCAGATATTTACATTATAATTCATAACAGTAGCAAAATAACAGTTATGAAGTAGCAATGAAAATAATTTTATGGTTGGGGGTCACCACAACATGAGGAACTGTATTAAAGGGTCCCAGCATTAGGAAGGTTGAGAACCAGTGTTTTAGGGTAAAAAAGCACTGACTCAGTCCCCTAGCTGGGCCACTTATATCAGGAAAAGAAAGAAAGGGAAAGAATGAATTAACAATTTAGGGGTGCAAGATTCTTACAAGGAAAAATATCAGTTATTTCTACTAATTGTTGGCTTCAGGAAAAATGTTCAGGTTTCTATTCCTTGAAGAGAAAGGGAGATACCAATATCTTCACGCTATATTTAATTTTATTTAATTGCCAAATTTTGATCTATTCATTTACATCCATATGACATCTACTGAAAATGAACTTAGAATTTCTATAAAGTTCCACTGGAGAGAATGCCTCTCATGTTATATAGTCTTTTATGTGTCATAAAATGTATTTTATTTCTCCAAGTAATGAAATCAAATTTATGTTACTGCTTACAACTATCCTTCTTGTACACTGTTCTCTTCTCACTACGAACCCTTTGCTCCCCTGAGAACTTCCGCATTTTTCTTCTGAAGTCTTTTGGAATGGTGGAAGAAAAATGCATGTGTATCAATTCTAACAATCTGAGATTTGATTTTACTCTGTTGTAAAATAAAATGAAATATGGATCAGGTTCGGTGGCTCACACCTGTAATTCTAGCACTCTAGAAGGCTGAGACAGGTGGATTTCTTGAGCTCAGGAGTTTAAAACCAGCCTGAGAAAGAGTGAGAGCCTGTCTCTACTACAGATAAAAAATTATCTGGGATAATAGTGGGTGCCTGTAGTTCTAGCTATTTGGGAGACTGAGGCAGGAGAATCACATGAACTCAGGAGTTTGTGGTTTCTGTGAGCTATGACGCCAAGCCAAGCACTTTAGCTGAGGACAACAAAGTGAGATATTTTAAATTAGAGGGAGAAGGGTGAAAGGTTGTATTGCAGATGAAAAACAAATGCAAATACACTTTTTTCAAGCATCATTAAGACCTGGAAATAATGACACTGAAGCAACTTAAAAAATAGATTATGTTCTAGAGAAAAGAGGCACACTATTCAGTGATGTAGAAATTGTTAAACAATGCATTATTGAATTTATAGGATGCTTAGACCCCCAATAATTTTTCAAAGTAAAAAAAACTGCATCTTTCAAGGAAGCAGCATGAATAAGCCTTCACATTAATAGAACAACTTCACACAATGCTTCGAAAGGAAAATGTATATTATTAATTGCTTTGGAGGAATCAACTGATACTACTGACTAGACATAGGTTTTATGCTTTATTCATGTCATAACAGAAGATTTATTTTGCTATTAAGAGTGTCTCAATTGTGGCATTCTTGTGAGCAGAACATGGGGAATAAATATCTTCAAAAATTTTCAAAATAAACGTGAAGTTAATATATTGATAAAAGTTATGTTGAAAATGCCAGACAGTTAATGTTTTGACCTAAATTTTCATATTGGAAATGGTGGAAATGTTCTAATATAAATATTTTGTCAATATCTATTTCTGCTAATGGAAAATATCTTGCTTTTCATGCTTGTTCTTACCACAGTCACATTAAAATTTGGAGAGCATTCTAAATAAACATCTGATTGAGGATATTATAGAGTTACCAAGGAACGCAAAACTTCAGAAATAAAGATCCTGGAATGGAGGAAAGCACAATGAAGCAAACGTGATTGCTACAGCATTTTTCTCCTTGGCTATTGGTAAGTAACACATGATATAAACACGAAGAAATTAAGCAGAAAATACGTAGCACAGTACTAAAGATAAAAACATTAAAAAAAAATTCCAAGTTCTGCAAAGGAGAAATAGCCTTAGTAAACATTAGAAACTTGCAGTTAGATTTTCAAAAGAGTGAAATTTAGGAAGAGGTAAACAAATGGTCCTTTGGAAATATTAAATTCAGTCTCAAGACAACACAGTCCGAGATTGAATGAAGAGACTTATCCTTATCATAATTGCATCCCCTAAAGTCAGAGTCCATCTTCACTGGATAAGCTCTAAAAACAAAGCACCATGCCCCAAAACTTTACAAGTGAATTCTTCCAAACTTTAAATTCCCAAAAAAGGAAGTCTGAAAATTAAGTTCTTGAGCTTGCCACTGTGAGCTTGTGTTGGCAGCACTATACAAATAATTCAGGAAGGTTTCACAACCCCATTATTCAGTGTCTCACAGTTGTGATCGTGTTGACAAGTAGTGGTGTTTTGCTGAGTGGAGTTCATTATTGTTGTGTGTTTTTGTATGTTGTTGCAAGCATGTATGAGCTTAAAATAGAGCAACAAACATTCATACTTTAAGGAGCTTAAAATGGAGCAACAAAAAATGCTTGTTAAATTTGGCAAGTGTGGAAATGAAACCAGGGACATGTTAATCCAAGTTTATGGTAATAATGCCATGAAGAAAACAGCAGTGGGGAAAAAAAAAGAAAGAAAGAAAGAAAAAGAAAAAGAAAAGAAAACAGCAGGGTACTAATGGATTATATGTTTTTCTGTGGCACAGAAACCATCACTGATGAAAAGTGTGTGTCCAGTAATGAATAAAACCGATAAAAACATAGCAAAAATTCATCAAATTGCACATAGAAAATTTTGGTTGGCTGCGAGACACATAGCAGACTAAATAAACACCAATGGAGAAGCAGTAACATCTCAAAGGAAAATCTTGGCCAACAACTTATGGCTCTTGCATCACAACAATGCACCAGCTTAAATGGCATTTTCTGTGAAGTAGTTTTTAGCCAGTAAACAAATAACTGTGTTGGAACACCTTCCTTACTCACCTGATTTGGCTCCCAGTGACATTTTTCTTTACCTGAAGGCAAAGAAAATATTGAAAGGAAGAGATTTGATGACATTATGGACATAAAGAATAATATGATGACAGCTCTATGGCCATTCTAAAAAGTGGTCCAAAATTGCTTTGAAAGGTGGACTAGGTCCATTGAATATTCTAGAATTGAGGGCCATAGCTTCAGCCTCGATGTGCATCAGTGCATAGCTTTCCAATGGGAGTACTTTGAAGGTGATCATAGTGATATTCAGCAATGAGGTAATGTTGCACTTTAATTAGGATGAGTTGGTGAGCTTAATTGTCAGACATCCCACTGGTTATTATTAGCTCCAGGTTCTTCATATTCTTGCTTGTTCTTTTGCAAATTGTCCTGTTAACAAACTTTCCTCAATCACCCCTTTTGAGTAAATCATCTTCTTACTGACAAAAACCAAATTGAAATAAATGTTGTGCATATAAGAATCTATTTAATTAACCAATCACGTCTACATATCTTTGAATGTCTACATATATGGTCTTCATACTACTTTCCTTAAAGGATTGGTGGAACATCGATGCTGAAGCTATGGCCCTCAATTCTAGAATATTCAATGCTCGTGTAGTTACTTTAGTTAGATTTCATGACCAAGTTATTTAAGACTGGGTTAATGACATGACAGTGACAATCTATTCTGAATTTGGAGGTTTTTTAATATTTCTTTTTTAATTTTAATTTTAAGGAACATAT
This sequence comes from Nycticebus coucang, assembly GCF_027406575.1. Taxonomy (NCBI): domain Eukaryota; kingdom Metazoa; phylum Chordata; class Mammalia; order Primates; family Lorisidae; genus Nycticebus; species Nycticebus coucang. Next base: position 82,454,570 of record NC_069786.1, read on the forward strand.
AAATGCTAGAAAACATGGGAAACATATACACAGAAGAAAATACTCTTAAGATCATTAAGAGTTATATTCAATATGCAATATTGAAAAACAACAAAAAACAAGAAACAACACTATCAAAAAAAAGGAAAAAAGAAAAAATAAATAGAAATATTTTCAGTATTTCAGTAAATATTTCTTACACCTTCTGGTCCCTGTCCTTAGACTATGTATACTTACAAACTTAATGTTTCACAATATTCACTGCAATAAGTTCCCTGAATAGTCCTTATTTTAGTTTACATATAGTTTACATCACATTTCTTGGGAAGCCATCTGTTTTGTTTTGTTTTAGATGAAATATCTTTAGTTTAATTTTTTTTCTGTACATTTGTAGGCTAATTTTCATATTCAATCCTTATAGTGTAAATGACCACATTAATGAGAAAGAAGTACTCAAATCTATTTAGATTGTAAACCAATGTGATCAAAAACATGGAATTTCTTGAACACATTCCCATTCCAATTTTAATTTTTTAATACAAATGTAGAATGAAATAATAATATAATGTCAGGATTGATAGCATATGTCAGTTCAAATATAATTAATTATAAAATATTATTAAAAACAAGTGCATAAATTCAATTTTAGTCTTTAAATAAAACTTCCAGGTTTCAAAGCTTGTGCTGGAGAAGAAGTATGGCAGATTAGAAAGAAAATTTTATTACAGCAGTCTTTGCAAACAGCCAGCACCCTCTAGAGTACATTATCAATAAAACCCTCAAATAAAATGAACAGCATTGCCTTTCTCTTTAACTATTACCATTTCTCTATATTCTTTGTTTGTTTTAATATTTCCAAGCATGTAATCAAGGAAAAATTACCTGGATGAAATGATGAAACATGCTGATTATAAATACTTTATAGCTATGGTGCAATCCATAGGAGTCCAGATCTTGGTACAGAGCTGTAATTCCTGTTCATGATCATGTCAGTTGAAAATTTATATTGATGGAAGAATTACACCTCAAAGTGGTTATTATTCTAAAAGTCTGTCACGGGTTATTGATTTAACTGACATTTAAACTATCATAGCATATCACAAACAAATACAAATCATTACATATCCTTGTCAAAGTCAATAAAAATATAGCTACAGAAAGCAAATTTTTGAAATGTGATATAGAATATTACATTAAGTAAGGTGCTTTCAGGAATCATCTAGATTAACCAAAATTCCTATTATTTCTGCCACAAAGGCCAGAAAACTAATTGTGCATGTTAAAATGTACCCTTGCATTGTGCACATTAGGCAAGATCCCACCAAATGCCCTCCCTCCTCCAGGTGCGATAGCTGGTGCATAACAACTTTCCTGACTTCAATATTAAGCCAATGCTTTCAAGTTCACATTGGCTGTCTTATATAAACTAGCACAAGGTAATCAAGTAATAAACAAGATATGCACATTTGGGACCAGAAAAGAGACAGATGCAATCCAATAAGAAATCTCACAATCTTAATTTATTGTGAGAGTCAAAGAGCATTGGTCTTGAGATCATTATTTTGGAAAACAAAATTTCCAACAGTGTCAAAATAGTTTACCAGTTAATATACTATTTATACTTTACTGTAACAATCACGTTTTCTGGTTATAATGTAGGGAGGATAATATTTCAAAAGAAAACTGGTTGTCAGAGGAAATTAAGCTTTCCTAAGAATTTAGATCTATCACCTGAAAGAAATAGCAAAAAGAAGGGGAAAAGGGAGGGGGGAGGGGGTAGGATGAGTGGAGGGAGGGTAATTTGTTGGACCACACCAAGGTACATCTTTCAAGGGTACATGTGAAATTTACTAGGTTTAGAATATAAATGTCTTAACACAATAACTAAGAAAATGCCGTGAAGGCTATGTTAACCAGTTTGATGAAAATATTTCAAAAGGTATATAAAACCAGTACATTGTACCCCATGATTGCATTAATGTACACAGCTATGATTTAATTTAAAAAATGACTATTTTTTTCTTTTTTTAAATTAATTAACTAATTTATTTATTTGTTATTAATATTAAATCATAGCTGTGTACATCAATGCGATCATGGGGCACCATGCTCTGGTTTTATAAACAGTTTGACACATTTTCATCACACTGGTTAACATAGCCTTCCTGGCATTTTCTTAGTTATTGTATTAAGACAATTATATTCTACATTTACTAAGTTTCACATGTACCCTTGTAAGATGCACCAAAGGTGTAATCCCACCAATCACCCTCCCTCTGTCCATCCTCCCCCCTCCCTCCCCTCTCTCTCCCCCTTCCCATATTCTTAGGTTATAACTGGGTTATAGCTTTCATATGAAAGCCATAAATTAGTTTCCTAATAGGGCTGAGTGTATTGGATACTTTTTCTTCCATTCTTGAGATACTTTACTAAGAAGAATATGTTCCAGCTCCATCCATGTAAACATGAAAGAGGTAAAGTCTCCATCTTTTTTTAAGGCTGCATAATAGATCTGCCATTCAATCCTATAATTTCTCTACTAAGTATATACCCAGAAGACTATTTCTGTATGTAAACAGAAAACTATACCCAGAAGACTATTTCTGTATGTAAATAGAAAACTGTACAATGAAGTGCTGTCACAAAAAAGTAGCCTATACCCACTTTTCATATTTTTATTTATTTAATTTATTTTTATTAAATCATAATGGTATACATCACTTACACATTCATATGAATGATAAAATGTAGTCCAAAAAGAAGGAGGGAAGAGAAAGAAGAGGAGAGGGGAGAGCAAATGGAGGGACGAGGGAGGGCATTTGGTGGGACCTTGCCTAATGTGCACAATACAAGGGTGCATTTCAAAATAGCTAAGAGTAAATTGTAGATGTCTTACCACAAAAAATAAGTGAGGAGATGGTTATGTTAATCAGTTTGATTTAAGAATTCCACTTCTCATTTTTAGATAAATAGGTGTAAATTTTTAGAAGAAAAATTTCTGGTAATTTAGAAGCCATTACTTAAAGGCTCTGCAAATATACACTGAGTAAAGGAAAACAAGATAGTACTTTATCATAAAACTATGTCAGTGAATATTGTGGAATTTTTAAACAAGATGGGGCTAAAATGAAAAACTAATGGTTTTATTGTGTCCTTTGTTAAGTAACTCTACTATATACCATGAAGATTTGGGGAAAAAATACTACATTTTAACAATTATTGGAATACGTGCTCAAAGCTGAAATAAACATGCACACAGTCACACTCATGTACACCACACACCTTCTCCGTGTTGGTTCTTAACGCCTAGACAAGCCAGATAAAAATAATTACTATTTGAAAAGGCAACAGAAAAAGACAATTAGAAAATGGAAAATCTTTAATAGGATGCTATGTAATTCATGTCCCAATAGATTCTGGAAAGATGAAGGGAAATAAAATCAAAATGAAATGAGTCATTATGGTTAAATAATTTCGAAGCTTGCTAAATAAGCCATGAAAATATTAGAATAATCATATCATTTTATATGATAAAAATATATTTTGATTTACTTTTATTCTCATTTTCCCCTTGTAATTCTTATTAAAACTTGCATATCTCTCAAAACTTATTTTAAAAGAATGATGAAATTATATGAATATGAAATATGTAACTATGAGTTTGCACTAGTAAATGTCCATTTCTGTCCATTTGTTATGATCACAGACTCTTAAGAATGATTTATTTGATGGCTCGATGAAATCTTATTTCTTGACCCTGCTAAGGAAATGGAAGAAAATACAATTTTTATAAGAAGACATAATACCTTCAAGTAGTCAATTCTCAATATTGGAGTAGAGAATTTGAATAAATATAACCTTTGATTTTATAATTGCTAAAAATTAATATTTTCCCTTTTTTCTAACATATTTGGCTTAATGTAGAAGAGAATAAGGACAGAATATTTTCAAAATATTTTCATAAAAGTTTCCACTGCCTTATCAAATATCAGATGGCTATAAGAGAATGGTTTCATCTCTTGGTTTTTAATTCAGTTCGATATGTCTATGTGTCAATTTTTGTGCCAATATCATCCTGTTTTGAACACTGTGGACTGGTAATATAACTTGAAGTCTGGTAAAGTGATGCCTCTAGCATTGATTTTTTTATTAAAAATTATCTTGGCTAAACGAGTTTTCTTTTAGGTTTCATACAAAATGAAGTACTATTTTTTCCACTTTTTCATTATGATGTTGGTATTTTAATTGGGATTGCATTGAATCTGTAGATTTCTTTGGGTAGGGTAGTAAAGACATTGTAACAATTGCATATAAGGCTACTAGTTTGTTGACATTGATTTTATATCCTGAGATGTTATTGTATTTCTTGATCACTTCCTGGAGTCTTGTGATTTAGTCTCTGGGGTTTTCTAAGTATAAGATCATATCATTGGCAAAGAGTGAGAGTGTGACCTCCTCTGCCCCCATTTGGAGGCCCTTTTTGTCCTTCTCTTGCCTGATTGCATTAGCTAGAACTTCTAGCACTACATTACTTGCGGTGCCAGCAGAAGCTGGTCCGTGTGGCAGTGGTGGGAGTTTACAGACAGAAAAGTCCTGCCCTACATGTTATATAAATATTGGACCTGGGTTACCTTGGGAGAGCTTTGGGAATTAAGGGAGTGATTTTGAACAGTGCCCATGGGGACTGAGCTCTCATTGTTTGACTGTAGGCTGGGCATTGCCATTGTGAAAAACTGCTTTGCACCATCAGACTTCAGAGTCCTAGTGTGAAGCCATTTCTGGTATGCCTAATAAGCTGGGCAGACATTCATGGGGAGATTTTAGTGACGTGCTTTCCTGGGAAAGCCACTGTGTAGCCAAGGGGCACAGTTTAGAAAGGTCAAGGAGTGTTTATTAAGCAGACTGAGAAGAGCTTCAGGCTCCCAGCCCTGCATGGATTGAGGACAAAAGAGTCAGGAAGATGGGACCAGGTCTCCACAGCAAGACAGAGGCTTGATGACTCCATCTTCTACAGCTGTATCAGTGTCATGATTAGCATCTTATACTCCACAAGATCACCTGTTGTCCAGGCACTATATGGCAAGATAAATATATACATATATATTTCCTTTAAAAGTTTTTTTTCAACTACTTTCCCCCTAGATTTTTCTTTTTATTTTTCTCTCTTAAAATTATTCATTGTTTCCTTCTTCAATAATAATGGCACTGTTTTTGCCAGTTTTCTGCTCCTTTAATGCTCATTTCCTTCCACTTTTAAACCTTAAGGTTTTTTGTTTGTTTTGATTTGATTTATAGCATTCTTATTTTGCTTCTCTATTTGGTGGAGGTGGGGGTCTTGTGTCTGCTAAGGCTGGCAAAAGCTGTGACCTTGATGGACTCACCCAACCCAACCCTTCAGAGGCTGGGATTTGTGGGTATGGGTGAAAGCACCCTACTGTGCACACTATTACTCTTGTCTCTTTCTTTGTGTTCCTCTCTTCTTTTGCCAATATTCCCTTTTACTCCCCCCTTTCTGTTTGTTTACTCTTTTTTAATATTTTGTCCTTCTTGTTCTTCACTGCTCTTTTCCTATGGGTCCTATACCAAAAGGACATTTCAACACGTTAGGTCAGGGACAAGGTAACTTAAAGTGGAGGGGGAGGAAGTGAAAGGAAAAAGTAGGGTAAGGAATCAGACATAATGAAAACATTCATGAAGAAGAAACAGCAGAAAAATCCTCGCAACATGAAAAACCAGGAGAGCAATCCCCTCCACCAAGGGATTATTAGGTAGCTACTGCAAAGTATTTTACCTATAAACAAATGTTAGAAATGACAGAAAGAGAATTTAAAATATGGATGGTAAAAAAAAAAAAAGAAAAACATTTTCTGAAAAAGTGGAAAATAACCAAAAGGAAATCCAAGAACAGAATCATATAAGAGATGAATGATATGAAGAATATAGAAAGGATATAACAATGGAGCTTAAGGAATTGACTCAGTCATCAGAGAACTTAAAGATGCAATAGAAAGTATTAATAACAGATGAGACCAGGAGAAGAAAGAATCTCAGAGCTAGGGGAATAAGTGCTTGGGCTCACACAGAGATTTAATGAGACAGAAAAAATGAGAGAGAAATCAGAATGTTCACTGAGAGAATTATGGGACTTCATGAAATATTCAAACATATGAATTATAAGTTTCCCAGAAGGGGAAGAACACTCCAAAGCCATGGAACCCTACCAGAGGATATCATAAATGAAAAATCCCAAGTATCACCAAAGATTTCACCCTTCAGGGGAAACTCAACTCAAACATAGCTTCACCAAGATACATTGTCATGAACTTGTTGAAAGTCAAGATGAAAGAGAAAATTTTACAATTAGCCAGGAGTAAGCACCAACTGACCTACGTGTGTAAATCCATCTGGGTGAGTGTGGAATTCTCAAATAAAACTCTTCAACCCAGAATGGAATAGTCACTTAACTTTAATTGACTTAAAGAAAACAATTTTCAACCTAGAATTCTATATCCTCTTAAGTGAAGCTTCAAAATTAATGCAGAAGTCACATCTTTTACTGATATGCAAACACTGAGGAAATTTGCCACAGGATTAGCTCTACAGAAAATACTTAGACTCATTCTGTAGACTGACCATCACAATGAACCACCAGCAAACTAAACATCCAGAAACTAAATGACAAAACCTAACTTCAATAATGATGCAAAAGATAAAACTATGCAATGCACTTTCACAAAATAAGATGAATAGAACTCCACCACATTTATCAATTATCTCAATAAATGTTAATGTCTTGAATTCTCCACTGAAGAAGCACAGGATGGCTAGTTGAATAAAAAAACACAAGCCATCCATATGATGCCTACAGGAAACTCACCTAGCTTCAAAGACAAGATAAAATTTAGGGTGAAGGGATGGAAAACAATATTTCAGGCAAATGGAAATCAGAAGAAAGGAAGGGTAGCAATCCTATTTTCAGATACAAGTGGATTTAAGCAACTTAAGTCAAAATGAAAAAGATGGACACTTTGTATTGGTCAAGGAAATATTACAACAAGAAGATATTTCAATTCTAAACATTTATGCACTCAACTTAAATGCTCCCAGATTTATGAAACAGTGAGTTATGATCACACCACTGAGTTACAGCCTGGGAAACCACATGGAAACCCATCTTTAAAGAAAATAAAAAGAGATAATATGGAGAATAGACAATTAAAACTCAAAGAAAATAGTAAAGCCCTTGTAAGAGGTAATAAAGCATAAGTAGTTAAACATACATAAACTTAAATATTCAGTCAAGAAACACCATTTCTAAAGGTCCTCATCACACACAAAAACAAACAAAAAACCCTCCCAAACAAAAACTAAGTGGCTTGTTCAGGAAAAGACAAAATACCAGGGAAGCTATGTTTGAGTTGAGTTAACCTTGGCTTCAATATCCCCTGAAGGGTGAAATCTTTGGTGATACTTGGGATTTTTCATTTATGATATCCTCTGGTAGGGTTCCATGCCTTTGGAGTGTTCTTCCCCTTCTGGGAAACTTATAATTCATATGTTTGAATATTTCATGAAGTCCCTGGTATTATAATCTAAGCCCAGGTAAACAAAAGAGTAAATCATTTTTTCTATGCTTATACTTACTCTTACACTACCATTCTATTCAATAGGTGAAAACAACTGATTTTCACCATTTAATGGTTAGGTCATCATTTTAGTATTATACTATCAATTTGATGGATCTACTAAATTAATTCAAGATTTAAACTTCATTTACTGAAGATGTACATCTTTCACTCTCCATGTTGTTAGAATGACATTTATGTTCACTGGGCAGTGTTGGTTATATATGTAACAGGAGTATCCAATGTTCATTAGAAATTGGTCCATGTTGTATTTCTTGCATTGCATTGTATCATTCCCTCTTGGTTCTGAGATGACCTCAGTCTCTGAGAGCAGAAATGCTGGTCCAGATATGGTGCTTTCCCAGTACCTCTTCAAACCTGAGTCCTTCCTGCCAGAAGTTCAAAGCTTTTTTTAGACCACCTGCCCTTCTCTTAAGCTTTCCCAAACTTCCTGAGAACAGAGGGAATCTTGATCTACCTTCTCATACAACCCTGTAGTGCACAGTTCGATGTTGTGAGTCCCCTTTGAGCTCCTGTTTGCCCTTACACACTGGAAGCCACTGCAGCCTAGTGTTTCATTACCACACTGTATGTAGATCTCTCTATCAGGATTAAAGTCTCCAAGCTGGTAACTTTGGCAGTGTCCACACTGCAGCTGGTCATATCCAGCATCTACAGTGTTACTGTGCTAATGTTTGCTCTTAGGGCATTGCCTTGACACTGCTTGAGCAACTAAAGCATCCAAAGTTGGGATCTGTTTCAAGACTCTTTCTGCTACTTAATAGAGTACTCAGACAAAACTGTACCAGGGGTGTCTAACTTGCAACCCATGGGCCGCATGCAGGTTATTTAAGGACTGTCTTGCTTATCTGTGGTGTCAGATAGCATGAAAAGTATGCAAGTAGGCATGAACCTTTTTAAAAAAATTATTATTATCAGTTTTCATTAGTGTTTGTTATTTAATTTGTGGCCCAAGGCAACTTTTATTTTTTTCAATGTGTGGCAGAAAAGAAAAAAGGTTGGACACCCTTGCAAAGCTAGTCAAAATAGAAACAGAGGGACAGCATTCGTTAAGGTCCTTTGGGGCTTTATATTTTCTATGTTTATCCACGTCTCTTCTCTCATCTATATTTTCCTAATTGTAATTTTGTGGGATAGAACTTTGTTCAATTAATTCATTGTAAATTAAGTGTGATTATGTCATGAATTGTTTCAAATTTTCAACCAATGTTTGAATCACAACTTTGATAAATATTTTCAGAGTTTTCCGTGACCTGAACTTAGAGAAATATAAATAGTGCATATATATATATATATAATTTATTATATATATTACATATATATATAGAATTCATTACATATAATGAATTAAATTGCTAATACAACAATTCATTATATATTATATATATATAACATATATGGTTAGATCATCATTTCAGTATTATCCTGTTGATTTCATGGATCTACTAAATTAATTCAAAATTTAAACTTCATCTATTTGTATATATACATATGTATATATAATTCATTATATATTGAATATTATATATAATTCAATATATAATTAATATGAGTCATGAATTAATATGAATCATTGCATTAGCAATTTATATACGTAATGAATTAAATAAGTATTATGTTGCTATCTTCTCTTGAGCTATTTCTGTGAGTTAGGTCTAAATGAAATGAATTATATATATTATATAGATATACATTATATATATACACACACACACACATATGTAAAGGTCAAATAGGAAAGAAAACTGCAGCATTTTGAAGATTGAATATTTATCACATGTAGCAGATTCCCCCCATCTAACTAGCCTAATAGAAGTGATAAAATTTTCAGAAAAGCTATTTTCTCTCACTTGTTGGAACTTGAGACTACTTTAAATTTTATCTAAATCATTTTGGTTGTTCACTAGAAATTTTCATCTCATATTACCTTGTATTTTTCTTTTTTCCTGCTCCAATTCACTTCAGCTAACTCTGGATGCAATTCAAAGTTTGATGTATGGACTAGCAGCATCAATATCAAAAAGCAGCATGTTTTAAATGCAGACTCTCCCATTCTATTTCTGAGCTGCTAAGTCAGAATCTCCAGTTTCATTAATATCTCCACATGATTCATACACATGTTAATTTTACATGAATGTGATTCATATGCACATGCAAGGAACTAAATTAGATGACAAAAGTGGAATTTATGCAGCGATAGCTAACAATCACACCAGCAGGGCTAAAACATGTCACTAGTGTCCTGCCTCCTGTCCATGTCCACACTGCAGCTGGTCTTTTTCAGTGTCCATGTTAATGTTTACTCCTAGGGCATTGTCTTGACACTGCTTGAGCAACTAATGCACCATCTGCCCCTACACCTTAGGCATTGCTTACACCAGTGCTGCTGATGCTGGGGTTAAAGCAGTTTGTAAGTTTGCTTATACTCCATCCCTTACTAAAGCTACTCTATCCTAGGCCTGAAAACAATACATCCCAAGTGACTAGTCACAGCATAATCTGAATGACAGACATTGTACTTATTTAGAATTATTCTAACTCTCACATATGGACCAATTGTCTAATCAAATTTAATCATCAATGAATTTTTTTTTTCTCTAGATATCTCACTGTTTTTTTAAAAAATCCAAATAAATCTATGGCCACTAGTACTACTGATAGGCCCAGTCATACCTGAATCCTAAATTGACATATCTCACTCAAAATTTAAGGTCCTTAAATATCTTAAACATCTCAACTTTTTTGAAAACCAGACTGGAAATACCCAGATTATCCAAATATCCAAATTGGTTTTTTATTCTCTATTTTGCTTCAGGAGAGAGATTACCTTGACAGATTGATAGAGCATTTCAAACTTCAGGATGATAGTGCATAATTTTTCTCAATTTGGGTAGATGGGATTCTCTTTAAGAAAATCATCTGCCCTTGTTACAAAAGGTAAATTTAAATAGAAATCTTCAAACCATTATGTTAGAAATTATATCAAAATGTTGCATATTTCGGGACAAAAAGAAACTTGTGATATTATTTTAGTCTTTTAAGCACAGAGGTTGAATCAATATGTACATTTAGATTTTGTAAGGAATGATGTGCCTTACAATGTTTATAGTGACTGAAAAATTGAAGTATAAAGAAGTATATGTGCAGAGGACTCCAAGAGCCAGATGACCTCTGAGCAAGATGATTTCTGGCTGAGGGGTGGACACTCAGGCAATTTGTCTGCAGGTGTTCATTGTGGAGAAAGAGCCCAAGCCCATGGCCATCCTTAGGCACATAGTCATTGTCTAATACACTCCTTGCCTGTCCTGTACCATTTCAATAAAAGGCTACTGCGGAGGTTGCTCGGGGCTACCCTGCAATCAAGGTTAGCTCGCCTCCTGCAAGCTTGTACTTCTAATCCATGTCATGTCTGGTTCCTTCCTGCGGTGATCAAGACCAGGGCCATGGGGGTTGCAACATCTGGTGTATCTGGCAGGATCTGGCAGGACACAACAGGACACTGGGGATGTTGACTGAAGGGGAAAGGGACACTCAGAAGTAAGTGAAGTCTTTGGCAGACAGAAGGAGGAAGTCCAAAGGGAAACTCCACTCAGGGCAAGTGGGACCTTTGGCCAATCTAGAATCAAGGTTAACCTCGCTCGGAATAAGTGAGGCCTTTGGTAAATAAGCAAAGACATTTAAAGAAAACAATGGGTAACTTCCTGTTTGGGAAGTCATGAGAATTGGAAACTGAGGAAGAAAGTGATGTTCAAGCAGATTTTGAAAGTGAGGAGAATAGTGAGTTTCAGTGGGAATCTGGACCTAAGGCAAACTGGGAATCAAGAGCATATGATACAGACACAAATAGGCAAGGAATTACCTCTGTGGCCATTATGGCTGCTCAGATCAAACAATTAGAAGACTAGGTAAATAGTCTCACAGTCAGAAATGCCCCAATATTGTCCTCAGTGCTTCAGTGGCTCCCTATATAAATGAACACCTGTGACTTCTGTTGTGAAGGCTGTGTTAGAAGGGCGTAAAAGTGGTGACTTTAAGTGGGAAGACACTTCGGGGCTTTTTCCGGTTTCCGTCACTGATATTCCTCCCGATCTAAAACACCCTCAAAGGGGCCAACGTTTTCATCACCATTATGATCACCTTTGTGGTTCTGAAATATTTTAAAAAGGTCATAGCACAGTATGGTATGCAATCCTCATTTTCTAGACGTCTGTTACAGGGGCTTGCACAAGAGCAGTGGCTCATTCCTTATGACTGGGACATGATAGCCAGAACTGTTCTTGAGTCTGGACAGTATTTACAGTTCAAAACCTGGTGGAAGGAGGAGGCTGACCTGATGAGTCACCAAAACCAGCAGAAAGGAGTCCCTATAACATCAGAACAGCTCACTGGGTCTGGTCAGTGGCTGGGGATTCTGAATCAACTTCAATACAATGACATAGTCCAGACAAGGCTGTGTTGTCTTAGGGCCTGGGAAAAGGTTCAGGCTCCTGGAGGTATCTCTAAATCTTTTATTAAGATAATGCAATCAGGGAATGAACCTTTTACTGACTTTCTAGCCTGATTAAAAACTGCAGTGGATAAGGCCATTGCCCAGCCAGAGCTCAGAGGCATGCTTTTCCAAACTTTAGCATTTGAGAATGCTAACTCTGAGTGTAAAAAGGCCTTGAGACCTTTCAAAGCACAAACTGCTCCCTTGGAGGAATATATACGAGCATGTGCTGATATAGGAACAGAATCTCACAAGGCTAATTTACTTGCTGCTACTTTAAAAGAAGGAGTCAGTCCATACCGTCCTAGATGTCATAACTGTGGAAAATTGGGACATAGGAGAAAAGAATGTTAGAAAGGGAAGATCTATAGAAAAAACAATGGGAAAAAGACTTATAGCAAATGGAAATCCCCTGGGTTTTGTCCCCCCCCCACCGGGTTGTGTCCCCTGGGTTGTGTAAGAAAGCACCCCATTGGATGAGCGAGTACTGCCCTCAGTTCGACAAAAAAGGAACACCTTTACCACAGAAAAACTAATAGGCAGGACCAGACTAGGGCCCACAGGCAAAGTATATGGGTCTGTGAATCTACTCATTCACCAGCAACTTCACTCTGTTCAGTCTTTTTTACATGCCACCCCAGGCAGTGTTGCTTTGGAGTTACTGACATATGATAATGTCCTTTTGCTTCCCAGCATGGGAGCAAAAGAATTGAAAGCAGGAGTGTGTGGTCTTCTTCCCCAAGATACTGTTGGATTATTGCTTGGGAAAAGTGAAATAGCATCTCAGGAAATGTTCTTTCGCATAGGTGTTATTGATGGTAATTATTTAGGGGAAATATAGATCATGATCTCGGTAAACCAACCAACTCAAATTTTTTGACTGGACAAAAGATTGCTCAAATGCTACTCCTACCGCTCATTAAGTTACAAGGTACTGGGGAAAACCATACTGGTGAGCCTGGTAACACAAGCCATATTTTCTGGTAAACGTCTGTCAATAAGAGTAGGCCTCAATTGACTCTTACTCTGAAGGATAAAACCTTTACTGGCCTGTTAGACATGGGCACTGATGTTTTGGTTATGGCTCTAAATCATTGGCCCAGGGAATGGCCAAAACAAGTTGTTGATATTACTTTTGTTGGCATCAGAACTCTAGATTCAATCTTTCAGAGTATTTTCCTTAGGGCCGGATAAGCAGAATCTTCAAATCCAACCATATATAGCTGACATTGCTATTAACCTATGGGGTTGTGATTTGCTCCAGCAATGAAATGCTGTGATAACCATACTATTCCCTCATGTTAATTCCTTGCAAATGTCAAATTTAGCATAGAGACCACTGCCCAGAAATATACTCTCAGGTTATCCTGGAACAGTAGTAATCCAGTGTGGGTGGAGCACCGGCTGTTAACTATGGAACAACTGTACGCTTTAAAATATACAACAAAAATTACAAACCAGATGCCATTCTGCTTTCCAAGCTATTTGCATTACACCATTACCTTACAATATATCCGAACCTTGGAATAAAGTGCAAGCTCATTTACAAGGAGTATGGAAAGATAATGATATAACACATGATTTGAGCCTTCTTCGACAAGACATCACAGCTATGAGTCAAGCCCACTTGCCAACAACTTCCCTTCACACATTAGCTGAATCACTAAGCAATAGCTTTAAAGCATTCAATCCTCTTGATTGGATCCAATACTTTGTGTTTATAGCAATAATAGGATGTCTGTTACTTCTTACTGTTCTGCTGTTACCTTGTCTCATTCGTTGTCTTTTTACATCTATAACTTCCATTCGCCAGGAGGTCTTCGAGCTGCGGTTTAATAATAAAAAAGGGGAAAATGCCGTGCCCACGGCATTACCGCCGAAGCGAGGCGGCGCTGACCGCGTTTAGAACGCCGGTAAGGAGGCTTGTGCTCCACGGAGCTTCGCCCCCAGCGACCCCTGCACAAACGGCATCAGAAACGGTGCTCTACGTGCCAAGTCACCCGCAGGAGCTTGAACGACCGTGGCAATCTTTAAAATTTATCACTTTGTTTTTCTTTAGCATAGGTCTGTGTGTTCTGATACTAATCACAATGTGCTTTCTCAGGGCTGGACCCATTGCACTGCAGGATGAGATAAGGCACGAGCTTGCTAGACTCAATACCGCCTATAAGTCAGGCACTAAGACGTTTAAGTAATAAATACCTTCACAGTAAATACCAATGATTTCAGACAATGTATAGATGTTTTATTAAAAGAAAAATCATTTATAACTAGAATAGACAACGATCCTATACAAATCAAAATAGTACAATCACGCAAAGGCAGGGAAAGCAGGATAAACAGAGAAGTAAGAAATTATGCCAGCCTTCCCTTTGTCTTGAGCAGTTAGCAAGAAAATGCAAACCTTGTTATCTCTGGAAAGAGGAAGAAGCAAACAACTTCACAACCATGCTGAGACCAGCTCTTTTATAGTGAGTTAAACTTTGTACTGTTTAGTCTGGACATGCTTTTGACTGTTATCAACAAAAGGCAGAGCAATTGAATTGTTGTTGAAAATGTCTCGAACAATCAGAGCTTACCTAAGCATGAGAAACTGCAAACATAAAGGAAAAATCTGTACATCTAAGTAAATGATTGTAACTCTCCCACTAACTCAAAATAACTCTTGTGTATGATGCCCCCTGCCTGTAAGAAAAAGTGTATAAGTACTTGCATGCTTTCACAGTAAAGTTACAGCTGCATACTCCAACCCGTGGTGTGTCAGACTGTCATTCCTGCGCCGACCTCTCAACCTTCCTCGCTCCTTCTCCCTGCTCTCCCTCGGACTGAAGCCCACCGACTGGGTGGTCCGTGGCAGTACAGGAACAATTGGAGCAAGGGCATACTGAGCCCTCTACCAGCCCTTGGAATTCAGACAATTGGAGAATGCTCACTGACCTTCACAAAGTTAAAGAAACTATTATACCCATGGGACTCCTGAAATTGGGCCTTCCTTTTTCCTCTATGATTCCTTCCAATTGATATTTGTATGCTATTGACTTAAAGGATTGTTTTTTTACCATATACCTGCATCCTGAATACCAACCATGTTTTGCTTTTTCTGTTCCTGTCTATAGTCAGCAGCAGCCTCCCAAGCATTATCAGTGGAAGGTTCTGCCACAAGGTATGCTGAAGAGTCCTACACTGTATCAACAGTTTGTTGATCAACTGTTACAGATTCTTAGAAAAGATACACTACAGCCTACATTATTCATTATATGCATGACATCATATTGGCACATCAGAGTTTGACAGTTTTACAGGAAATGTTTGAACAAGCTGTATGTACATTAAAGTCTTATGGTCTTCAAATTGCTTCAGAAAAGGTGCAAGCTACAGCTCCTTATAATTATTTGGAATATAAATTGACTCAAACTCAAATTCTTCCACGATGTGTTCAACTCTGATTGGATTCCTTTTCTACTTTAAATGACTTTCAAAAGCTATTAGGTCATATTAATTGGTTACGTCCTATTTTAGGAATACCAACCTATGCTTTGTCTAATCTTTTCAAAATTATGGAAGGGCCTTTGTACTAAAATAGTCCTTGTTTACTCACTCCAGAAGCCAAGAAGAACTGCAGCTAATTGAAAAAGAGTGCATCAAAAGAATTAGATAGGGTTGATGTCAGATTTCTTATTTGGCTAAAAATTATAGCCACTAGTCAGTCACTTATTTATTAAGTAGATACTCTTTTAGAATGGCTGTTCCTTTATAACAGAACTACACAAAAATTACATGGGTCTTCCTAAATCTATTAAAACTGATAATGCACCTTCTTATTCTATTCACAAATTAAATACCTTCCTATCTTTTTGGAATATTCAATTATCTCATGGTATCCCTTACAATTCACAAGGACAAGCCATGATTGAGTGACATCATAAAAAATTGAAAGATATGTTAGATAAACAGAGAGGGGGAGAGGATATCTTCCCCTTGAATAATAGTCCTAAGTACATGCTCACTAGAGCTCTTTTCACTCTCAATTTTCTGAATCTCAGCAATGACAGAAAAACAGCTACAGAAGGCCATTGGACATCTCTCATTCATCTGCCATCTTCTCCATTACAGCAACCTATTTTTTTATAGAAAATCTGAGACTTCAGAGTGGAAACATGGTTATGTACTGCATTGCGGTCAAGATTTTGCTCATATTATTACAGAACATCAAGAGAAGCAGTGGTTACCAGCCTACTGGATTAAGGCTTGACATGAAAAGAAAACTGTGCCAGGGCTTTAACAAATCTGTTTTCACCAACTTTTCTATTATTCACAAGACCCTGATTTTTGGTGCCTATGTAATTTCATAATAGAGAGGCACTGAAGCAATCTCCTCTGTGGGAACTCTAGCTGCCTCTCCCATATCACCGTCCATCATCAGCAGGAAGCAGTTAAGAGTGGTCAGCATCCTGCTTCCCTAAGAGGCAGTTGGAGCTTCTATGCAGAGAAAGAAGATTGATATAGGATTTCATTATTTGGGGCTGAGTAATAAGCCCCAGGTAAGGTCAGTATGCATCCTCTAAACCTTAGGAGGTTATGTACAACAAAGACCTTGAACAGCAGGTCTAATAGTTATACTGGTATTGGTTAAGGTAAGAGAATTTCACTTGTTGGATTTATATCTGTTTCAGTTGGGCACCTGATCTTTACTTAAAGTTGTACTGCTCTTTGGAAAGGGTCCGAGTTTGGTACAGCTCTTTCCCTGCCTAACATAACTTCAGGTGGTGGTTAATACTTCCTATGGAAGTATCATGGGCCCCATGGGTCAGCCCATAGCACATAGTTGAGTGATGATTAGTACAAAGATGACATGTTTTCCCAATGCCTAGTTTGGCTAAAATAGTTTCCCTTATACCTGGATTAGTCCCATTGGCATAATTCTATTATACTTATATGCCCTTTTGTTTCTTTTACTTAGCAAGAAGAAAAGCTCCTAAGTGAGAACAGCTGAAATAACCGATGACAGATTTTCTTCCTTGCTTATCCATAAATGTCTTTAATACACTAAAGGGGGGAAATGTAGAGGACGTCAAGAGCCAGAGGACCTCTGAGCAACATTATTTGCGGCTGGGGGTAGGGTGGGGGTGGACCCTCAGGCAATTCATCTGCAGGTGTTCTTTGCAGAAAAAGAGCCTGATAATACTAATACTCTCCTCACTTGTCATGTACCATCTCAAAAAAGGCTACTGCAAAGGTTGTTCAGGGTTACCCTGCAATCAAGGTTAGCCCGCCTCCTGCAAGCTTGTACTTGTAATCCGCATCAGGCCTGGTTCCTTCCTGTGGTAATCAAGACCAGGGCCATGGGAGTTGAGACACATATGCAATAAATTATTAGAGGGATATTGGTCAGTTTTTAAATGGTGATTTCAGTGTAATTATCAGGGAAATGAAAATGCATTGGAGTGTGAATGAGCTTTACATTTGTATTTTGGTGTTAGTCTCATAAGGCCCTGTGTATACAGGCTTTCTTTTCTATTGTCTTATCCATTTAGATCTCCTCTTCGTTGACATACTGCCACAGCAGAAACTAATGATAGTTATTAAAGAGTGTACAAACTGTAAAATATCTAACATAGTAATGGAATTCTAAAGAATTTCTAATAATTAAAGAGTGAACTTGTTATGATCTGGCTAAATTTCAAATGGAAAATTACATGGTGTATCTATTTTCTCTGGTATTTTCATTTATTCTGTAGCCTTTAAAAGCAAAATAAAAATAAATATAAAATGGAATCCACAAATTCACTTATAATAGAAATGCACAGAGTATTCTTCTATGCTATTTTCTTTGGATTTCCAAAGGATGTGTATACTTCTGCTGAATATGTGCATCTTAATGAAAGGATATGATGAAGTATCTTTGATAGTCTTGAAAAATTTATGTCATCTAAATAGTGAATTGGGGTTCTACGAGTAAATGTATAAACATATATCTTTGCGAGTAAATGTATAAACATATATCTTTGCATATATTTTAACTAAAACTTGGGAAAACACAAACCCAGAGTGAATTAGGCACTCCATAAAATCATCGGTCCTCTGTACACAAACAACTGGTCACTTAGATCTCAGAAACATACACGCTCTCACCAATATCATTCTTTCACCTCCCAATCTGCACAGCTTATGTTGTGTATTTTAGTATTAGTTCTAAGAATAGAAAGAAGCAAAGGTTACTTTTACTGAACAAGATTGAAGTAGAGTTTTTTTCTGGCAGTTAATTTCAGATCTGTTTCCTTCAATTTTTTTTTTCTATTTGAATAAAATACAATAAATCTAAGGTCTTATACGAAGTAAAAAAGACATTCATTTTATGTCTGTATCAATATACTATGGAATTCAAATGCTGTTGCCCTGTGGTCACTCCTAGTAGGAAATAATATTTAAAATTAAGGACAGATAAAGAGCTTCCATATATAACTATAAATAAGAAAGATTTTAAAGACATCTAACTTCATTCATGAGTGCTTCCATGCTCTCTTAGTTGATGTCATATCAGAAGGTTATAAAAAGCTATTTGAGAGACACTGAAGAATGGTGAGGGAACATTTTTCTTTTAGTAAATATTAGCTGTAATGGTTTACACCTCATCTAGAAAAGGCGGGAAGTGGAATTGCTTTTGCCTTTTGACAATACAGTAGAACATCTTTTCTATAGCACTCAAGGAATATTTCTAAGAGATAGTTCAACAAACTGTGAGAAGCAAGCTATATTATCTCCCTGCTGAAAAGAATGAGGGATAGTGAAATTGGAAGGTTAAATGGTTTGCTAAGCATCTCATGCTAAGTTATTGGCAGAGGAAATGCAGGAGAAGGGCGTCTGGACTTTAAATCTGTTGCTTAGCTACTGATCCACAAGAGCTCCCAATTGACTTGAACTACAGGGTACTAGAGAATTTGAAGATTCAAAAAGATCATGCCTCCTCTACTGAAATAAAAAGTAGAAAATTCTATCAACTGATTGTTTTATATGCAAACCGTTTGATCACTCTCATCAAATAGATTCATACATTAGTATACTCAATTAATTTTTGAATTTTCATATTGTCACCAATAGATTCTTAGATGATATTGTACTGCAAATATCTATTAAAAATTGATAGATACTTTAGTGCAACTGAAATAGGTGTATAGAGGAAATTTCTTAAGGTAATCATAATCCTTACTTTCCCTCAGTTGTAAGAAAGAAATTTATGGCAGCTGTCATTTGATATATGTTGTTATGTACTCCACTCTAACACAATGGAAAATTGAAGCAGAATTAATATCGTGCCTTCTGCATCTGCGCCTTGGCAGTGTTGGTGCAGTGGTCGAGGGGAGGCAGAGCTGGAGAACCAAGTGCTGCAGAGAGAGTGAGTGCAGTGGAAGCCCACAGGTCCCTAATTAGATGAGGGAGACCACAGCACACCCCATGCTGCTGCCAGTGCCAACCCCAGAACCGTCCCTTGAACCTAGAAAGCCCTCCTCTGGCTGCACTACTCCCCTGTGAGCATTTAACAAGCCTAAGGGTGATACAGGGTTCCTCCATTCAGGGATGAACAGGGACCCTCATTTCCTAGGCCTGGACAATTTCATAAATGCACTATATCCATTCATTAATGCACTTATTCATCTTGCCCCAGTAGAAGGGAGTGTATCCATTCACTTGTTACCAAGTCCTGGCCAAATGTAACTACAAAGGACCCAGATGCCTATATAAACCCCTAGACTAGGAACCCAGGCAGAAGATTTTTTGACTTAAGTCTTTCCCTCTGCCAAGAGCTCTGGTGCTTTTTCTGTATTCTTTTCTGTAAATAAATCCTGTCTTACCACTGATCTGTGGTCCATGATTCATTCTTCGAATCCTGGAGACCAAGGAACCACTGAAGAAAAAATTCTGGTATCACTCTGAAGCCCCACTATTCTATTTCTCTGTATGAAAGTTCACAAACCACCTAGATGATCATACAAGGCAAAGATTGCTCAGTTCTAAGGCCCAAGGCACCAGGGAAGGAAGCTACACTTTTCTGAGACCATGGTTTCTTTCCATCAGAGATACCAGCCAGCAGAACATGAAAAATTACATAAATATGTAACTTTAAGATTTATTACTGATGTTGAATTTACTACAGTTGTGGTCAGTGACTGAAGAAATCATCAATACTCAGAAGCCTACTGAGCTTGCAGACTCCAACTAATATTTTTAGACCTACTTAACAATAAAAAAATAAAATAAAATAAAAATCACATCTTAATATCCACCCTAATATTATTTTCAGCATCACAGTTGGTTATATGTTTAATTCATTTGCAAGTGTGCTGTGGAAACCTTGTTTACAGACATTCCCTCCTTAACAAGAACCACCACTTTGGTCAAACACCTCTTGCATTTCTCTCATCTTACAGTAGTGTTTGCAACCATGCATTTATTATGTAATTTCTCCGTTGCATATATGTTAATTTCTTTTCAGTTCTTGATAAGCTCCCTACATTTCATGAATGTGACAATGTTTTCTCATGTGTTTCTCCTAATTTCACCTGATGATTTCCATTGGTATGCAGGCATAATAAATCCTCCACTCCTTATTTTTCCTTAGTTGCATATTGAGCTATCAACAGAAATAAGGGAAAATAAAGAGAAAAGCTTAAGGTAAGTATTTTGTGCTTTGGGGACAGGAGTTTAAGATTAAATGAAGTACTGATTGGGGGCATTACTGTGGTTTTTATTTGTCTACAACAAATTATATTCTTTCTCATACTATGTATGTTGTTTCACTCGTGGAAACAAAGATGGGTTAGCTAGAACTGTATCTTAACTTAGTTGAAGAAGCCAGTCTAGAATAATATAGGCAGACATCTACTAATATATTTCTAAGTTATATAATCTCATGTTGTAAGAAAATAATATACTCTTGAATTTTAAGAGTATATTTAACAAACATAACATTAGCAAAATACCAACTTACCTACTTTTTTGACAAGTTAAGCAAACTACAGTGCAAATTAACACACTTAAATTGTAAAAATATTCTAAAAGTTCTAATAATTTAAGAAATACATAATTATAAAGTCAAGATACATTTATGGAAGCTCTATATGCATTTGCAATTTTATTTTTTTAACTTTTTTATAATTGGATAAAAGTTCATTTCTCCTCAAGATACATTTACACATTATTTTAAAAGCATAAATTCATGAAATAAGATAATCAAAGAAGGTCGCCAAGATTATGCAGCATATGTAAGCAACTAAAAATACATTAAAATATGTTATTAGCTTGATGTTTTGTCAATCAAAAGGTAAAATAGTCAAAAAAAGGAAATAAAATATATGTGAGTGACTTTTTAATATAAATCATCATATTTACCTTAATGAACAAAGATTGAGGAGGAAGGAATCTTCCCCAACAGTTCTATGAAGCAAACATCACCCTGATGACAAAACTAGGAAAAGACCCATCTAAAAAGGAGAATTTCAGACCAATTTCACTAATGAATATAAATGCAAAAATTCTCAACAAAATCTTATCCAAAAGATTACAGATCATTATCAAAAAAATCATACATCATGATCAAGTAGGTTTCATCTCAGGGATGCAAGGCTGGTTGAATATATGCAAGTTTATAAATGTTATTCACTGTATCAACAGAAGTAAAACCAAAGACTATATGATCCTCTCAATAGATGCAGAAAAAGCATTTCATAAAATCCAGCATCCTTTTCTAATTAGAACACTGAAGAGTATAGGCATAGGTGGCACATTTCTGAAACTGTTTGAAGCTATCCATGACAAACCCACAGCTAATATTTTACTGAATGGAGTAAAACTGAAAGCTTTTCCTCTTAGAACTGGAACCAGACAAGGTTGTCCTCTGTCACCTTTACTATTCAACGTAGTGCTGGAATTGTAGCCAATATAATTAGACAAGACAAGAAAATAAAGGGCACCCAAATTGGAGAAGGGAGGTCAAACTCTCCCTCCTTGCTGATAATATGATCTTGTACTCAGAGAACCTTAAAGACTCAACCACAAGACTCTTAGAAGGCATTAAAAAAAATACAGTAATGTTTCAGGATATAAAATCAATGTCCACAAGTCAGTTGCTTTTGTATATGCCAACAACAGCCAAGATGAGAGGTTAATTAAAGACACAACTCCCTTCACCATAGCCCCAAAGAAAATGAAATACTTAGGAATATACCTCACAAAAGAGGTGAAGGACCTCTATAAAGAAAATTATGAAACCTTAAGGAAGGAAATATCAGAGGATTTAACAAATGGAAGAATATATCATGCTCATGGTTGGGAAGAATCAACATTGTTAAAATGTCTATACTTACCAGAATAATTTACCAATTCAACGCCATCCCTGTTAAAATACCAACATCCTATTTTCAAGACTTGGAAAAAATGATTCTGTGTTTTGTATGGAAGCAGAAAAAACCCCGCATAGCTAAGGCAGTTCTTAGTAATAAAAACAAAGTTCGGGGGTATCACCATACCAGATTTCAGGCCATATTACAAGGCATAGTGGTCAAGAAAGCATGGTATTGGCATAAAAATAGAGACATAGACATTTGGAATTGAACAGAAAACCGGGAAATGACAGCCACCTAATCTTCGATAAACCTAACAAGAACGTCCACTGAGGGAAAGATTCCCTATTCAATAAATGGTGCTGGGAGAATTGGATATCCACATGTAAAAGATTGAAACTGGACCTGTACCTTTCTCCACTCACAAACATTGATTCAAGATGGATAAAGGACTTAAATTTAAGGCATGAAACAATAAAAATCCTCAAAGAAAGCATAGGAAAAACACTGGAAGATATCAGCCTGGGGAAAGACTTCATGAAGAAGACTGCCATGGCAATAGCAAGAACAGCAACAATAAACAAATGGGATTTAATTAAACTGAAAAGCTTCTGTACAGCCAAGGAGACAACAACCAAAGCAAATAGACAACCTACCCAATAAGAAAGGATATTTGTGTATTTTGAATCAGACAAAAGCTTAGTAACTAGGATTTATACAGAACTTCAATTAATCCACAAGTAAAAAACCAACAATCCCATACATCAATGGGGAAGAGAGATGAATAGAAACTTCTCTAAAGAAGACAGATGAATGCCCAGCAAACACATGAAAAAATGCTCATTATCCCTAATTATTAGAGAAATGCAAATTAAAACCACCCTGAGATATCATCTAAGTCCAGCGAGAATGGCCTATA
Source organism: Nycticebus coucang (assembly GCF_027406575.1). Taxonomy (NCBI): domain Eukaryota; kingdom Metazoa; phylum Chordata; class Mammalia; order Primates; family Lorisidae; genus Nycticebus; species Nycticebus coucang. The sequence goes on from NC_069786.1 coordinate 82,477,940, forward strand.
TCACAAAATCTCAAAACTGCAGATGCTGGCACAGATGTGGAGAGAAAGGAACACTTTTATACTGCTGGTGGGACTGCAAAAATTTGGAAGGAAATATGGAGAAACCTTAAAGAACTCTACCTAGACCTCCCATTTGATCCTGCAATCCCATTACTGGACATCTATCCATAAGGAAAACAAAAATTTTTATTATAAAAATACTTGTACTAGGCTGTTTATTGCAGCCCAATTTACAATTGCTAAAATGTGGAAACAGCCTAAATGCCTTTCAATCCAGGAATGGATTGGCAAGCTGTGGTATATGTATACCATGGCATATTACTCAGCTATTTAAAAAAATGGAGATTTTGCAGCATTTGTACTAACCTGGATGGAGGTGGAACACCTTATCCTTAGTGAAGCATCACAAAAATGGAGAAGTATGAATCCTATGTATTCAACTTTGATATGAGGACAAATAATGACAATTAATGTCATGGTGGGGCATGGGGGAAGGGGCGAGCAGGCAATGAAAGAGAGAGGGGGTGAGGGTAAGGAAAAGAAAAAAAGAAAGAAAATAGTGACTAATTCTCACATAAATTGGATTTGATTTTGACTAAAGTACATTACTTAAACATTAATTTTTACTTCAACTTGTTAATATGTTGTTTAGGATACAGGATACTGCATCCTCATTTATAAGTGAATTATGTTTGTAATTTCCCCTTTATAATAATATATTTTTTCTAATTTTGTTATCAGGTGTATCCAGATTAAGTAGAATGATTTTGAAGTATTTCTTCTTTTTCTATTGTCTATACGATTTGGCATAATCTATTTTTTGAAAGTATCTTTTATCTTTATTTATAAATATTAGTTGTCTATTCTTTGATACTTTTGGAGAAAAATAACAAGAAGTAGTTAATTGATGACTACATACTGAACCTCAGAGTCAAAGCATTCTATAATAGACATACTCTTATTTGACAATAAGAATGTTACTTTCTTTGCATTACTACTATTATTATTGCTTAATACTTTGTTGCAGCAATCTTCTGATTTCTTTTCTGAATGTATTTGTCTTCGTTTGTTCTTTGTGAGGTTTTTGTTTCTGGTCCCTATCTTAAACATTGCTATTGTTAAATTTTAAGCCTTTTTAATTTTGTGAAGCAAAAAAGTGGAAGCCTAGTGAACACATGTATATGTGAAAATTAAAAAATAAGAAATTTGAAGAAATTTCACTCTGTTTCTTGTTTGGTGAGAGGTTTTGCCATAATGGAAGTTGGATTTTTGTCAAATGCTTTTTCTGCCTTAATTGATATGATTTGTGCTGTTTTTCTTTGTCAGTCTATTGATATTGTGAGTTACTTTGCTTACTTTTCAATACTGAAATAATTTGCATTGTTTTGGTTTGGATTTTTTAAAATTTCAATAGATTTAGAGGTACATAGATAAATTGTACAATGGTAAAGTCATGGATTTTAGTGTACCCACCACCAGAATAGTATACATTATACCTTATAGGTGATTTTTTATCCCTCACACTCCTCTCACCTTCAACCCTTTGAGTCTCCAAAGTCCATTATACCACTCTGTATGACCATGTATGTCCATCATTTATCTCCCACATATTAGTGAGTACATGCAGTATTTTTTTATCCATTCCTCAGATAAATAAGTTGATTGTAAGAGTATGATTTTATTTCTGGGTTCTCCATTCTGTTGCTTCTATCTATGTGTCTACTTGTGTGCCAGTGTTATGCTGTTTTGGTTACTATAAGCTAGTAATATAGTTTAAAGTCAACTAATGTAATGCCTCTGTAACTTTTTGTTTGTTTGTTTATTTGCTTAGAATTGATTTGGCAATTTGGGCTTTTTCATTCTATTTGAATTTTAGAGTATTTTCCCTCTAATTCTATGAAAAGTTATGTTGATTTTGATGGGAATTACATTGAATTGGTAAATCGTTTTTTGTATTACGAATATATATATTTTTGAGACAGAGTCTCACTTTGTTCCCCATGGTATAGTGTCCTGGAATATTAGTTCACAGGAACCTCAAACTCTTGGGCTCAAGCAATCCTCTTTCCTCAGCCTCCTGTGTAGCAGGACTATAGATGCCCACCACAACACCAAGCTATTTTTAGAGATGGGGTCTCACTCTTGCTCAGGCTGGTCTCTAACTCCTAAGTTCAGACAATCCAAAAGACTTGGCCACCCAGAGTGCTAAGATTACAGGAATGAGCCACTGCACCCAGCAGGTATTATGAACATCTTAATGATATTGATTATTCTAATCCATAAGCATGGGTGTTTTTCTATTAGTTTGTGTTCTTATTGATTTCTTTCATCAGTGTTTTATAGCTCTTGTTTAGAGAGTCTCTCTTGGATTGTAGTGATCTTTCACTTCCTTGGTTAAGTAGAAATAAGTATTTTATTTTTTCTGCAGCAAAAAATAAAATTTCAATGTTATTGTAAATAATATTAAGTTCTTGATTTGATTCTCACCTTGATTGTTATTAGTGTATAGAAATGCTACTGATTTGTGTACATTAATTTTGTTACTTAATACTTTTAATGAATTTATTTATTAATTCTAGCAGAGTTTTGGAAGAGTCATTAGGGTTTTCTAGATGTAAGTTCACATCTTTAGGATATTTTTGCTCTTCAATATGAATGACCTTTCTTTCTTTCTCTTCCCTGATTGCTTTGGCTAAAACTTCCAGTACTGTGTTGAACAGAAGTGGTGACAGGGGGAATCCATACCTTGTTCCAGTTCTTAGGGGAAATATTCTGCCTTTTCCCCATTCAGTATGATGTTAGCCATACGTTTGTCACATGTGACTTAAGCTATTTTGAGGTATGATACTTCTATGACTCGTTTGCTTAAAGTTTCTATTATTAAGAGTGGTGGATTTTATCAAATGCTTTTTCTGAATCTACTGAGATGATTATCTGTTTGTTTGTTTTTTTTTTTTTTGAATTCTGCTTAGGAGGTGAATCATGTTTACTGAAATGTATATGTTATCTTTGCTCCTCAAGGATAAAACCTACCTGGTTGTGGTGAATTATTTTCTTAACATGCTACAAGATTCATTTTGCTAGTATTTTGCTGAGGACTTTTGCATCTATTTTAATGGGGAATGTTGGTCTGTAGTATTCTTTTTTGTCATGTCCTTTCCTGGCTTTGGCAGAAAAGAGATACTTTGTAGAATGAGTTAGGAAGGGTTCTTACTTCTCAATATTATGGAACAGTTATGGTAGGGTAAGTGCCAGTTTTTCTTTGTAGATCTGCTAGAAATCAGCATGAAGCCATATTGTTCTGGAAGTTTTGTTATTGTTGTTGTTGTTGTGAGAGTTTTTATTACTGATTCAATGTTGCCACTCATTATTGCTCTGTTCAGAATTTCTATTTCTTCCTAATTCAAGTGTGGCAAGTTTTGTGCTTCCAAAAATTTATCCATTTTCTCCAAGTTTTCTGCTTTGTGTGCGTAGTGGTCCTCACTGTAGTCACTGTTGAACTTTGTATTTCTGTGATATCGCTGCAAAGTGTCTGTTTTTCATTTCTGATGGAGCTTATTTGAATTTTCTCATTTCTTTTCTTGGTTAATCTAGCTAGTGGTCTATTGATTTGTCTATCTTTCTAAAGAACTGACTTTTCATTTCATTGATAAGTTTTCGCCTTTTTGGTTTCAATTCAGTTTAATTCTGTTCTGATCTTTGTTATTTCTCGTATTCTGCTAACTTTAGATTTGGCTTGTTCTTGTTTTTCAGATTTCCAGAGGTATTACATTCAGTTTTTAATTTGTGATCTTTTAGTCTTTTCAAGGTAGGCATTTATTACTGTGACCTTTCTTTTAGCACCGCTTTAGCACTTTTTCTGGAGATTTTGGCCAATTGTCATTTCACTAATTTTTTTTTTTAATTTTCATATAAATTTTATTGTTAATGTAAAGATTGTTCAGGTGCATAAGGTTCAATTTCCATGCATTTATATCATTTTAAGAGTTTCACTTGGAATTAATATCTAGTTTTATTTCACTGTGATCTGAAAAGAAACATGACATGATTTTGATTTTCTTAGCTTTGCTGAGACTTGTTTTATGTCCTGTTATAAGTGTGATCTTATAAAATTTTCCATGGGCTGATGAGAAGAATACATATTCTGTAGTTTGAGGGTATAATGCTCTGTGAATATATCTGTTGGGTTCATTTGGTTCAGAGTACTGTTTAAGTTCAATGTTTCTTTGTTGATTTTCTGCCTTGAAAAATCTGTCTAGCTATGAGTGGAATGTTGATGTCTCCCACTATTATTATATTGTCTTTGCTAGGACTAGTAGTATTTTCTTAATGAATCTAAGATCTCCTGTGTGATTTGTATATGATTTAAGATAAATATACCTTTTTCTTTTTTTTTTTTTGTAGAGACAAAGTTTCACTTTATGGCCCTTGGTAGAGTGACATGGCATCACACAGCTCACAGCAACCTCCAACTCCTGGGCCTAAGTGATTCTCTTGCCTCAGCCTCCCAAGTAGCTGGGATTACAGGCACCCACCACAACACCCAGCTAAAATATACCTTTTTCTTAACCCCTTGTCATTATATAATGGCCAGCTTGATTAGAGTTTTAGTTTTTTAGAGGAGGACTGTTAGATTATCAGAAAAGAGACTACCACTAGGATGTGTGTATGTATACACATATATACACAAAGGGATATATCACAAAAAATTGGCTTATACAATTGAGGAGTCTGCTTAAACAAGTCTGAATTGTATAGGACTAGCAGTGAGAAAGAGAAGGTCATGAACAGGCTGCAGATTCCATCAACACAAGCTATCTAGAGTTTTTGAGTACAGGTACATTTTGAAACTTCTTCAAAGGAAAACCCAAGACAATCTCTCTAAGAGCAATTAAAAGTCAAATATTAGAGTCTTTAATCATATACTAAAGATCCCTTCACAGAAGCACCTTGCTAATGATTTATTCCAATACCCTGGACCTAAGAGCCAAGGAACAATGACCTGCACCAGGCCATTGCACTATCAAAGGCTTCCCTTACCATTTTTGGAATCTGGAAATTGGTCTAGAAAATGTAGTTATTCTAAACTAGAATGAACACTGGAACAATCATATGTGCTTCAATGTTCATCTGGTAATTTGAAAAGTTAATATTTCTGTACTTCTTAATGTATTGGGGGTAAGTTCCAAAGTACTTTGCATGTATAAATTGTTTAATATAAAAAAATTTTTGAGATTAAATATTATTGCCTACATTTTGTGAAGTCAAGACTCAGAGGGATTATGTAAATTGCCTATTTTTGAGTAGCATGATGTCATGCTTTATACTCAGTATCTTATATAATGAATGACACATGAAGTAGATAGAATTGGGAAGAGAAAAATGGTACCAGTCACCAGATATAAGATGACTTAGGTCTCAATTAACATTGGGATTGTGACATAAACAAAATTGAATAGAGACATGACTGTGACAAAATTACATTTGGATAAATATAATGGATAAAGGAGAGAAATTATCAAGAATCACTTCAAAATTGAAAAATTAGGAAACTCTTAATACTGCATTAGAATGAATAAAAATAAGAACGTTTCAAAAGGAAATGGAATGACATTAGTTTACAGTTATGTGAGGCTTTACTCTTTCTGCAAAGTAAATTATTAAAAAGATAACAGAATATTGGCAATTGTCTATAATCAAAGGACAGATGAGTGACACAAAAAGGCAAATAAACAAGGGAAAGTAGACAGAGAATTAGTAAGAAAAAATACATAGTATAATGATAGGGAAATAATTAATTATATTAAATAAAAATGCAAGTTTAATAACATCTTCTTAAATAACTCTTTAAGAAGATGAGTTCAGTGTTATGAAGGAAAAAAGTTATGGAGGAAAAAAGAGGGCGCTGAGGATGAGAATTAGATGAATTAATTATTCATTTGAGGATTACTGGTGTAAGAACAGAGACACGCTTGAGTTACAACCAGGAAACTGCTGGGTCAATTGAATGCTTTGTTCAAAATGTCATTTAAAGGAAGCAGAAGAGGAAGGGGTTGGGAAAAAAAGTGTGAGAGTGAAACATGTTTGAGAAATAAAGTAACTATAATATTAAATACATGCATCAATTATATCTTTAAACACTAGTCTGATGTCAGACCAGCAAGGTCTTAAATATTTATTAATTCAGATATCATCAGAAATAATCTAGCACATTTAAGTTTCAAAATAAAAACTAAGATTCAAGCTCTTCTTATAAAAATGATTTTGAAAGACAAAGCATTTAAAGAAAGGATTTAAAGAAGTCATTTGGAGAAAGTCCCAGGAATATAAAAATAAATTATCAGGGTGTGGTTCCCTCTCAGCTGACCATCCTCTCCATACTCCTTTGCCGCAGAATCAGCACTGACCAGCTGCAGTCTAGGCCCTGTCCACACACCTCTAGAAATCACCCAAGAATCTGGAATCCTGGGGGACAGGCCTCTAGACCTCAGAGTGAGAGTGGAGGGGAGTGCTGAGAGCTCAGAATTGCAGTTTTCCATAGAATAATTTAGGAACCCATTCATGAAACAAAAATCCATTATATTATATTTACTATTGGAAAAGAAGAAATCAAAAAGCCCTAGGTCTATACAATCACAGACTGCTACACATCAGTATCAAACAAGAAAAACTCCAGGGAGGTGGTGAGGATGTATTGTGGAGTCACAAGGCAAACATTCAAGCCCATTTTTCCAGAAACGGTCAGGAAGGTTTCAATATGTCTAAAATAAAATAGCTGGATCAGCACCTTCCCACCTCCAGAAGAGCTACTTAGGGACCTGTGATTGGCACCCTCCCGGACCTCTGGAAGAGCTGCGCCGGGACCCATGATCAGCACCCTCCTGGACCCCAGTAAGAGCTGCACCAGGACCCTCCTGGACCTCCAGAAGAGCTGTGTAGGGACATGCTACCCCACCCACAGGCCTCCCCATTCCCTGACCAGGAATTCGGGGACCCACACAACCCCATATCCTCTCTCCTATACTCTCCTGGCCTCTACCCTGCCTCTGCATGGAGCCCTTCTCCTGGCTAGAGACTGCTGGAGCCTTAGGCCCTCTGTACCAAAATCACTGGGTGCCAGGCACTCCCAGAACCATGTGCACCACCCCCAGCCCTGTTGCTGGATACGGGGGTGTCACATTCTGGAGCTGCTTCCACAACCAGAACTCCCTGGCTGGGGCTGCCCCAGAAGAGCTACACAGGGTCACTCCCTAGAAAGATCCAGCAATAATAGAGCGATCCCCCCAGGTATAATCTTGGAGAGACACCACTCCAACTCTGAGGATGTCCAGAGGCAATGGTGAAAAATAATCATGAGACGAAATCAAAGGAAATACTCTGGCAATATGAATAATTTTAGAGTAGATCAACTCCCCCAAGGATCAATGGGGCAGACACAGCACAAGATCCCATGTACAAACAAATAGCTGAGATGTCAGAAATCAAATTCAGAATCTGGATAGCAAATAAGATAGAATTAGAATTGCAAGCAGTAACCCAAAAGATGTCTCAAGAATTCAATGAATTCAAAGACCAAATGACTAAAGATTTTGATACATTGAGACAAGAAGTTGCAGCCCTCAAAGATCTGAGAAACACAGCATAATCCTTCAGTAACAGAATGGAGCAAGCAGAAGAAAGGATTTCTGACATTGAAGACAAAGCTTTCGAACGCTCTCAAACTCTCAGAGAGGAAGAGAAATGGAGCACAAAAACAGATCACTCTCTCAGAGAGCGCTGGGATAATTAGAAGAAAAATAATATTCATCTTATAGGGATCACCAAAAGTGATGAAGTGGCTTCACAAGGCACAGAGTCTCTTCTCCATGAGATTATGAAAGAGAACTTTCCAGACATGCCAAGAGATTCTGAAATTCAGATAGCAGACAGTTTCAGAACTCCAGCACGACTCAACGAGAATAAGACATCTCCCAGACACATCATAATCAATTTCACTAAGTTAATATGCAGGAGAAAATTCTAAAAGCAGCCAGACAAAAGAAAACCATCACCTACAAGAGGAAGACTATTAGAGTAACTGCAGATCTCTCTGCTGAAACCTTCTAAGCTAGAAGAGGATGGTCATCGACTTTTAATCTCCTAAAACAAAATAACTTTCAACCCAGGATCCTGTACCCAGCTAAACTAAGTTTCATTTATGAAAGAGAAATTAAATACTTTAATGACATTCACATGTTGAAGAAATTTGCCACAACTAAACCAGCTCTCCAGGATATTCTCAGACCTATCCTCCATAAAGACCAGCATAATCCTCCACCACAAAAGTAAACCTACCCAGAAAATTTTGATCAAATTCCAACTTCCACAGTCACAAAGGAATTAAAAATGTCCACCGGACTCTCGAAAGGCTCATCAATATTCTCAATTAATGTGAATGGTTTAAATTGTCCTCTAAAGAGGCACAGGTTGGCTGACTCAATATAAAAACTCAAGCCAGATATCTGCTGCATACAAGAATCTCATCTTACATTAAAAGACAAATACAGACTCAAGGTGAAGGGATGGTCATATATACTCCAGGCAAATGGAAAGCAGAAAAAAAGCAGGCGTTGCAATCCTATTCACAGATGCAATAGGTTTTAAACCAACCAAAATAAGGAAGGATAAGGATGGACACTTCATATTTGTTAAAGGTAATACTCAATATGATGAGATTTTAATTAATATTTATGCACCCAACCAGAATGCACCTCAATTTATAAGAGAAACTCTAACAGACATGAGCAACTTGATTTCCTCCAGTTCCATAGTAGTTGGATATTTTAACACCACTTTAGCAGTGCTGGATAGATCCTCAAAAAGAAGCTAAGCAAAGAAATCTTAGGTTTAAACTTAACCATTCAACATCTGGACTTAACAGACATCTACAGAACATTTCAACCCAACAAAACTGAATACACATTCTTTTCATTAGCCCATGGAACATACTCCAAAATCAACCACATACTGGGCCACAAATCTAACCTCAGCAAATTTAAAAAAATAGAAATTATTCTTTGCATCTTCTCAGACCATCATGGGATAAACGTTGAAGTCAATAACAACAGGAATCTGCATACCCATACAAGAACATGGAAGCTAAATAACCTTATGCTGAAGGATAGATGGGTTATAGATGAGATTAAGAAGGAAATCACCAAATTTTTGGAACAAGACAACAATGAAGACATGAATTATCAGAACCTCTGGGATACTGCAAAGGCAGTCCTAAGAGGGAAATTTATAGCACTGCAAAGCCTTCCTTAAGAAAATGGAAAGAGAGGAAGTTAATAACTTAATGGGATATCTCAAGCAACTGGAGAAGGAAGAACATTCCAACCCCAAACCCAGCAGAAGAAAAGAAATAACCAAAATCAGAGCAGAATTAAATGAAATTGGAAACAAAAGAATTATACAAGAGATAAATAAATCCAAAAGTTCATTTTTTGAAAAGGTCGATAAAATAGATAAACCTTTGGCCAACCTAACCAGGAAAAAAAAGAGTAAAATCTCTAATTTCATCAATCAGAAATGGTAAAAATGAAATAACAACAGACCCCTCAGAAATTCAAAAAATCCTTAACGAATCTTACAAGAAACTTTACTCTCAGAAATACAAAAATCTGAAAGAAATTTGACTAATACTTGGAAGTATGCCCCCTACCAAGACTTACCCAGAATGAAGTCGAAATGGTGAATAGGCCCATATAAATTTTTGAAATAGCATCAACTATACAAAATCTCCCTAAAAAGAAAAGCCCAGGACAAGATGGCTTTACATCAGAATTCTACCAAACCTTTAAAGAAGAACTAGTACGTATATTACTAAACCTCTTCCAAAATACAGATAAAGAAGGAATACTACCCAACACATTCTATGAAGCAAACATCACCTTGATCCCTAAACCAGGGAAAGACCCAACAAGGAAAGAAAATTATAGACCAATATCACTAATGAATATTGATACTAAAATACTAAATAAGATCCTAACAAACAGAATGCAACAACGCATCAAAAAAATTATACACCATGACCAAGTGGGATGTATCCAAGGATCTCAAGGCTGGTTCAATATATGTAAATCTATAAATGTAATTCAGCACATAAACAAATTAAAAAACAAAGACCATATGATTCTCTCAACTGATGCAGAAAAAGCTTTTGATAATATCCAGCATCCCTTCATGATCAGAACACTCAAGAAAATTGGTCTAGAAGGGACTTTTCTTAAACTGATAGAGGCCATCTACAGCAAAACCACAGCCAATAAAGTATTGAACGAAGTTAAATTGGAATCTTACATCAGGAACCAGGTAAGGTTCCCCATTGTCTCCATTGCTCTTTAACATTGTAATGGAAGTTTTAGCCATTGCAATTAGGGAAGAAAAGGCGATCAAGGGTATCCACATAGGGTCAGAAGAGATCAAACTTTCACTCTTTGCAGACGACATGATTGCATATCTGGAAAACACTAGGGATTCTACTACAAAACTTTTAGAAGTGATCAAGGAATACAGCAATGTCTCAGGCTACAAAATCAACACCCATGAATCTGTACCCTTGATATATACCAACAATAACCAAGCCGAAAAAACAGTCAAGGACTCTATTCTTTTCACAGTAGTGCCAAAGAAGATGAAATATTTGGGGGTATACCTAACAAAGGATGTGAAAGATCTCTACAAAGAGAACTATGAAACTTTAAGAAAAGAAATAGCTGAAGATGTTAATAAATGGAAAAACATACCATGCTCATGGCTGGGAAGAATCAACATTGTTAAAATGTCTATACTACCCAAAGCAATATATAATTTTATTGCAATTCCTATTAAAGCTCCATTGTCATATTTTAAAGATCTTGAAAAAATAATACTTCATTTTATATGGAATCAGAAAAAACCTCGAATAGCCAAAACATTACTCAGCAATAAAAACAAAGCAGGAGGAATCCTGCTGAGACTGTACTATAAATCGATAGTGATCAAAACAGCATTGTATTGGCACAAAAACATAGAAGTAGATGTCTGGAACACAATAGAGAAAAAAGAGATGAATCCAGCTACTTACCGTTATTTGATCTTTGACAAGCCAATGAAAAACATTCAGTGGGGAAAAGATTCCCTATTTAACAAATGGTGCTGGGTGAACTGGCTGGCGATCTATAAAAGACTGAAACTGGACCCACACCTTTCACTATTAACTAAGATAGACTCTCACTGGATAAAAGATTTAAACTTAAGACATGAAACTATAAAAATACTTGAAGAAAGTGCAGGGAAAACTCTTGAAGAATCAGCCTGGGTGATATTTTATGAGGAGGACTCCCCAGGCTATTGAAGCAGTATCAAAAATACATTACTGGGACCTGATCAAACTAAAAAGCTTCTGCACAGCCAAGAACATAGTAAGTAAAGCAAGCAGACAGCCCTCAGAAAGGGAGAAAATATTTGCAGGTTATACCTCCAATAAAGGTCTAATAACCATAATCCACAGGGAACTCAAATGTATTAGCAAGAAAAGAACATGTGATCCCATCTCAGAGTGGGCAAGGGAATTGAAGAGAAACCTCTCTAAAGAAGACGGATGCATGATCTACAAACACATGAAAGAAAGCTCATCACCCTTAATCATCAGAGAAATGCAAATCAAAAGTACTTTGAGATATCACCTAATCCCAGTAAGAATAGCCCACATAACAAAATCCCAAAACCAGAGATGTTGGCGTGGATGTGGAGAAAAGGGCACACTTCTACACTGCTGGTGGGAATGCACACTAATACGTTCCTTCTGGAAGGATGTTTGGAAAATACTTAGAGATCTAAAAATAGACCTGCCATTCGATCCTATAATTCCTTTACTAGGTATATATCTAGAAGACCAAAAATCACAGTATAACAAAGACATCTGTTCCAGAATGTTTATTTCAGCCCAATTCATAATTGCTAAGTCATAGAAGAAGCCCAAGTGCCCATCGACCCATGAATGGACTAGCAAATTGTGGTACATGTATACGATGGAATATTATGCAGCCTTAAAGAAAGATGGAGACTTTACCTTTTTCATGTTTACATGGATGGAGCTGGAACATGTTCTTCTTAGCAAAGTATCAGGAATGGAAGAAAAAGTATCCAATGTACTTAGTCCTACTATGAAGCTAATTTATAGCTTTTATATGAAGGCTATAACCCAACAATAGCACAAGAATATGGGGAAAAGGCCAAGGGAGGGGAAGGGAGAGGGGAAGTCAGGGTGGAGGGAGGGCAATAGGTGGGGCCACACCTATGGTGTATCTTTGAATGGGTACAGGCGAAACCTACTAAATGCAGAATACAAATGTCTACATACAATAACTAAGAAAATGCCATGACGGCTACGTTGAACAGTTTGATGAGAATATTTCAGATTATATATAAAACCAGCACATTGTACCCCTTGATTGCACAAATGTACACAGATATGATTTAACAATAAAAAATAAATTTAAAAAGGGTAAAAAAATAAAATAAAGTAGCTAAAAAATAAAAATAAATTATTATACAGTGCTGAAAGTATTCAATAAAAGTGAGGAAAATACACAGTCCATTATATGAATAGGAAGAGAATATAGAAAATGAATTCTGCAAATACTGCAAATAATCAGACCTCTCTCCTTTCCAGGTGCTTGGGTCATTGGAGTTTGCATACAACACAAAAATCGTGGGTTTATGTTGATAAAATCATACTCAGTGCCTTTTTTTTTATTCCTTAATTACCAACCTTCAGCTTTGACTGCACCGTCAGACCTCTTTTTCTTCCTCCTCTTTATATTTCAAACTCCAATCCTCCTTAATAAGAAAATGACTATAAAATAGATAATACGTGTTTTATATTTCACAAAATTCCTCAGATACTTAAATGTCTACATTACAGTTCCAATTTACATTAAGAAAATGTTTGTGAAGTAAAGTTTCAAGTAATGCATTTTCCTGATACAAACCATTTTCAGGACAGAATATACTATTTTCTGTAGGCTTGTAATGAGTGAAATTTTGGGGGATTTAGTAACTAATTATTTTCTCGACAACTGTGTCTTTTAGTTCAATTTACATTAACATAGAATTCTCTACATCAATATACATCACTGAGCATGGACTGTATCAAAGACAAAACTGGAAAAACTAATATATTAAATAACACAGGACATATGAAGTTATAATATGACGAATCTGCATGAAGTTGTGAGACTTTACCTGAGAGTGAAACATAGAAAATTTAATGAGACAGCAGTTCATTGAAGAGGAAGCCTCTTCGTTAAATTTTAATATTTAAAATATAATTTGTAGTTTTTGTTTTACAAAATAAAATCACAAAAAATATTTCATCTAAGGAGATAATCACTGTTATTATTTCTCATGAAACAATACAAATACAGTACTTAACATTACTTAAATAGAATGCTAATTAATCCTTTCTTTAACAGGATATATTCACTAGTGTGCTGATATTATGACCCAATTTTCATCATAAGACTTAATTGTGAATCTTTTTACAAGTTATGCATGCCAAAAACTAAAAAAATAAAAAATAAAAAGAGTAAACATATGAATGCGTTTAGAACATTCAGGGTAATTTATGTTTAGTGTAACAAGCAATCCTATGCCGTAGGGGAATGTTTTCGTTCTAAGCCAAAATAGAATATGTCTAATGATACTTTACTAATTAAATCATGTAGATTTCTATTTTATACAGATACAACTTCACCTGATAATTATTTATTTATCTCATTGGAAGTGAAAGCTACTGACATGATAGAAATCATTCTCTTGGCTTTTCTGTTTTACATTGTTAATGTTTATCTGTAGTTAGTTTCCTATTCTTCCATATTTCTTCTATCTCTCAACAAAGTTAATTGTTTCTATCTTATTAAAAATAAAGATGTGTAAAATCTTTACATGTAAATGAATACTACCTGTGAACAAATCTTGCTTTTCTAAGTTCGTTATTACCAAAGTCAATTTTAAGCATGGAATGTGATACATTCAATGGCTGTCTGAGTGTAATAGGCTACTTGGTAACTAAATCTTGTATTGGAGTAAAACTTTTAGAGGCATCAATCATGTGCCAATGTTATAAAAAGGACTGACAGCCATCCAGTGCAGTCCTAACTGCATATGACTATGGAGTTAATCTCACTTATTCCCCAATAATGTTCTCTTCTGATTGCAGCTTATTTCTAATTTCTCATTAACCTCTCTATATTACTCCTGTGTACTGTAGAAAAATTATGTTTCCCAGGCTACATTATATAATTTGACTGTTAATGAACCCATACCTGTCACACTTAGAAATAAATGACAATCCCAAACCACAAGCAACGAAGGCAATTTTAAAATCTACTCATTTATAAAAATGCTCTCTCTTAGCCTCACAAGAGCAACACTGGTAAATCCCATTTTTCCTGCCTAACATTTCTATAGTCATCATATATGTGTTCATAATATACTGAAAGTCTTATGATAAGGTGCTTTCCATAAAATTCAATTTTATATTATGGCAAACTGACATAATATTGGAAAATATCTTTTATGTGTTTTGTGAGAATTAATACACTATTTGATAATTATGAAGACACTATGTCACATAAGTCACTTAGAAACTACAGGTAAAGGCATTATATCTCCAATCTCTTAATAAGAAAACTATGTTAATGAAATTTCTTGCCATCAATTTGTGTTAATTCTTCACTTACTGATTAGTGAATTTGCATAATACTTTCATATCTTAATTTTTAATTGGCTATTATTTATTATAAGGAATATTAAAGAAATACAGAAATGGGAGAGATAAAAAAACTAAGTAGTTCTGGCGGCGCCTGTGGCTCAGTCGGTAGGGCGCCGACCCCATATACCGAGGGTGACGGGTTCAAGCCCAGCCCCGGCCAAACTGCAACCAAAAAATGGCCGGGCGTTGTGGCGGGCGCCTGTAGTCCCAGCTACTCGGGAGGCTGAGGCAGGAGAATCGCTTAAGCCCAGGAGTTGGAGGTTGCTGTGAGCTGTGTGAAGCCACGGCACTCTACCGAGGGCCATAAAGTGAGACTCTGTCTCTACAAAAAAAAAAAAAAAAAAAAAAAAAACTAAGTAGTTCTGCTATTAAAAGGTTGAATTTTTTAACACGAAAAATGATATTTTCTAATTGAACTAATTTAAATGTATAGTAATAAGAAAGTTATAATAAAACATTCTAAACTCATGTAATACAATACTATGTAGAAATTAATAACAATGATATGATTCACATATTAATATGAAAAAGATTAACAGAACATCATAAAGTTAAAAATTAAGATATAACCATGTTATAGAAAAAATGCATGTGTGTGTAAGTGCAGACGTGTATTTTTAAACAGTAATTTTACTAAGATTTGACTTAATGGATATTTTTCCTGTTATCATTTTTCTGCTTCCTAAATTTCAAATGTGATTATCATTTATTGCAATAAAAATACAATATAAATTAAATGTATGTGACTGAGATGTTTCTGTCAGTCTATTATAATGTATATTTGATCTTCAGATTTTATTAGCATTTATTATGACTGCTCAGCACACAATTGATGTGACATTTTATGACAGCATATATACGATATATAGATTAAAAAAATAAGTTTATTGGCAATAAACTTAGAAGTGAAAACTTATTTTAATACATGTAGCTATTTTTTTGTAGTACTCAGAAAGGCATGTCTTGTTTCCCTGCATTGGAACAGAGACCAAGCAAGTTTCAGGCTGGGATGGAGACATTCAGAAGAAAGAATGGGGCCCACACACAGTTGCAGGTCTTGGAAGTAAGCAAAGCATGGCAGTGACAATATGTTATCTCAAAAATGTGCTAACAGACAATATTCATGTTAGTCCTTAAAAAAGAACAATACTACAGATTGGAAAATGATGCCAACATGAAGTGATCAAGTTGGCTGATGCTGGTTCAGGCAGATTTCCTGGGACCCACTGGACCCCTGTGATTCACACAGTTTGAGCTGGAATTGGGAAATGTTGGTCTGGGAATGAGCAAAATGAAAACTCAGGTGGTAATGCCCTCTGAAGAGGATAAAGGGACATGGGGGCTAGAAAAACAATATGACACTTGACATCATGGCATTGGTCTGTGGTGAAAGAGGTGCCCCAGGGAGGCTGGGAGCCTGGTGCTTTGTCTTCAAGAAGCTCCCAGCACATGGGCAGCAGAAGCTTTTGGGTTCATAGGCATAGAAAGACTCTCCAGTAGCTCTACAGCCACTGATTGCCTTGCCAGAGATGTTAGGGTGGAGAAGCAAATTGCTCCAATGACTTTACCAAACTCTAAGCCTCCTGGGGGTTGATCTCTGCTAATTATCATCCATCTTTGTATTCTGCTCTATAGCTTTTTCCCATGGAGTCTCATGTAGATTCTGGTAGCTTTCCTTCAGAATTATACCTGATCTTTGTTTGTTTGTTTGTTCTCTTTCTTTTTTTTTTTTTTTTCTTTTTTAAAAAATTTATTTATTATTAAATCATAGCTGTGTACATTAATGCAATCATGGGGCACCATACACTGGTTTTATATACCATTTGACATATTTTCATCACACTGGTTAACATAGGCTTCCTGGCATTTTCATTTTTTTTTTTTCTTTTTTTTTTTTTTATTGTTGGGGATTCATTGAGGGTACAATAAGCCAGGTTACACTGATTGCAATTGTTAGGTAAAGTCCCTCTTGCAATCATGTCTTGCCCCCCTAAAGTGTGACACACACCAAGGCCCCAAATGGAAGAACATACCATGCTCATGGATGGGAAGAATCAACATTGTTAAAATGTCCATACTTCCCAAAGCAATCTACCTATTCAATGCCATTCCTATCAAAATACCAACATCATACTTTCAAGATTTGGAAAAAATGATTCTGCGTTTTGTATGGAACTGGAAAAAACCCCGTATAGCTAAGGCAGTTCTCTGTAATAAAAATAAAGCTGGGGGCATCAGCATACCAGATTTTAGTCTGTACTACAAAGCCATAGTGCTCAAGACAGCATGGTACTGGCACAAAAATAGAGACATAGACACTTGGAATCGAATGGAAAACCAAGAAATGAAACTAACATCTTACAACCACCTAATCTTTGATAAACCAAACAAGAACATACCTTGGGGGAAAGACTCCCTATTCAATAAATGGTGTTGGGAGAACTGGATGTCTACATGTAAAAGACTGAAACTGGACCCACACCTTTCCCCACTCACAAAAATTGATTCAAGATGGATAAAGGACTTAAACTTAAGGCATGAAACAATAAAAACCCTCCAAGAAAGCATAGGAAAAACACTGGAAGATATTGGCCTGGGGAAAGACTTCATGAAGAAGACTGCCATGGCAATTGCAACAACAACAAAAATAAACAAATGGGACTTCATTAAACTGAAAAGCTTCTGTACAGCTAAGGAGACAATAACCAAAGCAAAGAGACAACCTACACAATGGGAAAGGATATTTGCATATTTTCAATCAGACAAAAGCTTGATAACTAGGATCTATAGAGAACTCAAATTAATCCACATGAAAAAAGCCAACAATCCCTTATATCAATGGGCAAGAGACATGAATAGAACTTTCTCTAAAGACGACAGACGAATGGCTAACAAACACATGAAAAAATGTTCATCATCTCTATATATTAGAGAAATGCAAATCAAAACAACCCTGAGATATCATCTAACCCCAGTGAGAATGGCCCACATCACAAAATCTCAAAACTGCAGATGCTGGCGTGGATGTGGAGAGAAGGGAACACTTTTACACTGCTGGTGGGACTGCAAACTAGTACAACCTTTCTGGAAGGAAGTATGGAGAATCCTCAAAGCACTCAAGCTAGACCTCCCATTTGATCCTGCAATCCCATTACTGGGCATCTACCCAGAAGGAAAGAAATCCTTTTATCATAAGGACACTTGTACTAGACTGTTTATTGCAGCTCAATTTACAGTCGCCAAAATGTGGAAACAGCCTAAATGCCCACCAACCCAGGAATGGATTAACAAGCTGTGGTATATGTATACCATGGAATACTATTCAGCCATTAAAAAAAATGGAGACTTTACATCCTTCGTATTAACCTGGATGGACGCGGAAGATATTATTCTTAGTAAAGCATCACAAGAATGGAGAAGCATGTTTGTTCTCTTTCATCTAAAACTTTTCCTTTTTTTTCTGAGAAGATCTGGCAGCTGGTATCTCTAATCAGCCATCTTCCCACCTCCATGACTTCTCAGCCTTCAATATTTTTATCTGTGCCCTTCCACTACCGTGAAACATGTCCGAGAATTTGTTTAATGTGAAAGTTCTTATTGATTTTACTTTCTCTGAGGTATCTTTATTTTTTTTCCCTTGCAAACATTTTCCTCATATGTCTCTGAGTTTGTCTTCACTAAGTCTTCTGGCTGCATATCCAGAGTCTCCAGAATGTTGAAAGCATCAGCACACCCATGATCAGCTCTTTCTTCTCTACCTTCATTTATATTAGATTCTGAATCTAATGTATTTTTTTTACCATCATCATGTTTCATTTATTTGCTTGTTTTTATCTTTGTTAGGGAGTTGCCTCCTTCTATTATTCATTTTTGTAGCCATCACATGGACTTATCACTTTAAGATAAGGACTTAATATGAGGCTTTGCTGTGTGTATTGAATAAAATGAATTGAATAACATGTGTGTAGGCCAGTCACTGATAGACTTTAAAAGAAATGGCAAAACTTGTCACTGACAATGCTACGTATCTGTTCTTGACATAATGTCTTGTGGATGGAGTAGCTAATGATAAAGTTTATACTTTATGCAACTAATCACAGTTAATATAGCATGGTAACTACAACTTTAAGTATGTTGTTAAAAATACTGACATGTGGTAACTGAAATTTGGTTACCTACATTAAAAGTCAGCAACTGTAGCAATTGTTTCAAACTTAGATTACCATTATTTTTCGAGGAGGAACACTTTATCACTGATATTGCTTAGAATGTCAGTGCATGTACTTCATTTGTATTTTTTATTATTTTTCAATGTTTTATAGAAACTCATTTTTTAAATGAGTGGAGCCAATGAGACTGCTCTCACCTCCCCACCACTGGTGAACCACTTGAGCTGGAAAAAACATCACAGCTGGGAGTCCATTGGAAACAAGGAGAGTCACTCCCAGCACAAACTAAAGATGACTTCAGTATAGAAAGACATGGCTGGGTAGTGAGATTGAACAGCAAGGCTCTGAATCCCATTGCAGATTTTCTTATACCAAATATAAAAAGGAGCACAACAGAACTATTGGAACTTCGAGAACAATTGGACGGGAAGCACTGGATGTCTCAGTCATTTTCACATAGCTTGATATCTTACATAAAACTCTGGACAAAATTGTCAATTCTTTGTTTTTTATTCCATTCATTGAAAAGAAATCACAGCTAAGTTAAATTTCTTAACATTGTTATATTGCCACTATTACTAAAATCTATTCAGAATTTTAAACTATACCTTTTCCAGCTAAAGTGAACTCCTATGTTAATACCTTATTAAATGTGTAACTAGTACACATATTATTATTTTGCCTCAATTCCACATCCATGTATTTTCTTTAATATATACATGTATTTAACAAGAATTTCTTCTCACTCTAGGGATTAAAAAAAAAAAAAAGCTCTATTTAAAGTCTGCAGTTTTGCCAGGTGTAATAGCTCCCATCTGTAATCCTACCACTTTGGGAGGCTGAGGCTGGTGGATTGCTTGAGCTCGGGAGTTTGAGACCAGCCTGAGCAACAGCAAGACCCCATCGGTACTAAAAATAAAAATATAAACAAGCATTGTGGCGGGGGCCTATAGTCCCAGCTACTTGAGAGTCCGAGGCAAGAAGATTACTGAAGCCCAGGAATTTGAGGTTGCTGTTAGCTAGGACACCACAGCACTCTACCCATCAGATATTGTGAAAAAGTATTGAATGTAGTAGTTCATAATTAAGTTGTTATGAGCTTTATAATATATAGTCTAGCTTTTATTAATTTCCTATTCAATTTGTAAGTCTATTAATAAATTTTTTATTATAAAAAATAAAGTAAAATAAAATAAAATAAATCTCCAGTTTTCAAATGTTCTTCCTTTTCTTTTACCAGACAGATCTTTCCTTATGAAAGTAGAGCATCCAATACTCTACTTTCTCTCTATGTACAAGCTACTTGCTGTCTCCTTATACTCTGAGTCTCTGGAACATGATTCATTCTTTCACCATAGTTATATTCTAAGGTTTTGTCCTTCAATCTTAAACCCTGAACAAATCTAAATGTTCACTTTCTCTATTTGGAAATAAAACCACTGAATATTTTTGGTAAAATCATCCAGATGGTTGTAGTGACTGCATACAAAATCCATTGTTAGAAATCTCATCTGGCGACTAAATAATGCTCAAAAATCTTTACTGTTAATCCATTCAAATCTTCTTTAAAATTTAGAAATATAAGAATATATTCCATTTCTGAATAATTCAATAAAGTTCCAACACTCCCAGTGGTTTTCAGAAAATAACCTTGCCTTTTACTTCACAGAGAAAATATCCCATTAGATGTTTACAAACACAGCTTCCTTATACCAAATCTAAAAAACAAAATAAAACAAAACAAAAACAAAAACCCTTATACCTGCATCTGTACATACAAACACTACATGCACATTTAGATATACACACGTTTTATTTACACACGTTTTATATATACTGTTTCTTTCTTCCTCATTTAATAATGAGAATGCTGCCAAATTATTAATATTAGTCCTCTAGCTATACACTTAATCCCACACTTTATTTATTTCCCAAGAGAATTTAATTACCAATTATCCTCTTGCTTTTCATACTAACATTTAAATATAATCAAGTTTATTTCATATTTCCGAAATTTTGTTCTCACTTTCCCTTTAATTATTGCCTTACCTTTTTTCTCTCTTAATTACAGTCTAATCTCGTACAAATTGTCAGTACACATTACCCATGTTTCCCCACCTCCCAATTACTCCTCAAACTGCTGTAGTCTGAGATTTGCGTGAAATCAGCTAATTAATAAGATGACAAGGGATAAACATACTACCAAATCCTATAAGCTCTTTTCAACCAATACTGTGTTTTTGAAGCTGTTGCCAACTGTCTTTTCAAAAGTGCACAGTTGTCTAAAAATCTCTTGTTATCATGATATAGCATATCAAAATAAAAATATATATGGAATGTATATAGACAACCATATATATAATAAGGTGAGCAAGTGAAGTAGGATAAATTCAAAGAAAAAGACATTTAATTATATCATCATCAAATTCTTGAGAATAAAATATAAAAAAAAATTATTTAAAAGCATCTATAGTGGTCTAGATAAAAGACTAGGAACTATTAAAACAGAGAACTGATTTTTTTCATTTTTTAAAAGAGATGATTAAAGTTAGAAGTTAATAGAATGACAAATTTTAACATGAAAGAAACAGACAACAAACAAAAATTTTCAATCTAACAGGTTTTAGTCAAGAACTTATAAGTAGAATAAATATCTACCAAAAATAAGATAAAATAAATAAATATTTAGTCAACAAAATACAGGCAACAGGAGCAGAAATAAACTGATGGGATTATGTCAAACTGAAAAGCTATGTACAGCAAAGGAAACAATCAATAAAGTAAGAGACAACCTAGATAATGGAGAAAGTATTTTAAAACTATATACTTGGCAAGGCACTAATATCCAGAATATATACAGAACTCAACTCAATAGTGAAAGAACAAATAATCTGATTAAAAATGGACAAAAGATCTAAACAGATATTTCTCAAAAGAAAACATACAAGTGGCCAACAAATATATGAAAAAATGCTCAATCATCAGCGAAGTGCAAATCAAAATCACAATGAGATAAAACTTTACCTCAGTTAGAATGGCCATTTTCAAAAAGACAAAAAGAAAATCATTGTTTATATGTGGGAAAAGGGGAATTCTTATACACTGTTCTTAGGTATGTAAATTGGTTGAACCACTATGGCAAACAGTATGAAAGTTTCTTCAAAAATGAAAAATATAACTATCATATGATCCAGTAGGTCCACTAGTAGTTATATACCCAAAGGAAATGAGACAGGTATATTGAAGGGATATCTGCACTCCCATGTTTATTGCAGCACTAGTCCCAACAGCCAGGATACAAAATCAGCTTTAGTGTCTATCTACAGATGAATGGATTAAAAAATAAGGGAATACTATTCAGCTAAAAACAGACTATAATCCTATCATTTTTGGCAACATGGATAATTCTGGAGGACTTTATGTCAAGGGAAATAAATCAGGGAAAGAAAAGGCAACTACCACATGATCTCACTTAAATGTGGAATTTTTAAAAGTTAATCTTGTAGAAGTAGAGACAGTGGTTACCAGAGGCTGGAAAGGGTAAATTATAGGGGTTTCAAGTGGGAATGGTTGATCAACAGGTGAAAAGTTACTATTACATAGGAAGATAAAGTTCTTATGTTCCAGTACATAGAATGTGACTATAGCTGATAATAATGTACTGTTGCATGATAGCTAGAAAAGAGGATTTTGAATGTTATCACCACAAAGAAATGGTAAATGTTTAAAGTGATGGAGCTGCAAATTCCTCTGATTTAATTCTACAATGTACACCTGCATTAAAGTAACACACTATATCCCACAAATATGTTCAATTACTAGGTGTCAATTATAAAATTAAAAAAATGAATTTTACCAATGTATACTTCCAAATAGTGAAAGAAACATTATCCCCAATCTTTTACAATCATTTCCAGGGAATAGAAAAATAATCTCTAATACATTCCCATATTCTAGTATAATATGAAAAGAACATTACAGGGAACAAAATTTATATAACAATATTATCAGAAATATGAATGCAAAGATTTTATACTTGCTTAAATTTTGCTTACATTGGTTAAAATATTAGCAAATAAAATATGACAGTGTATATGAGGATTGTAATTTGGGGGAAGGTTTTAATTGAGGAATAGAAGTTTGGAAATCAATCAATACCACTTACCACAATAATGGAAAGCAAAAAAAAGGCAGTAATGGCAAAAAAGGAGTTTGGCAAAATTAAGCCTCATTTATGAGAAGAGCTCTAAGAAACTAGGTATACAAGAAAACATTCTTGATATTTTAAGAAATATCTACAAAAATTCTATGATAGATACCATGTTAAACAAACAATATTGACAGGCTTTCATTGATATTTTAAATTCAAAAAAGGTGACCACTTTCACCACATTTTGTGGAAAGACAAAACCAATTCAATAAAAAATGTAAATGATAAAATCACAAAGATAGAAAAAATAAAAATTAGTCAAGAAAATAAAAATTAGTCATTGAAGATTACAAAGTTATAGAAAATATAAAAAGATCTCTAACCTCTTCAAATAAGTACATGTGACAAACTTCTAGAATATCTCTATGCAAAATCAATTGTATTTCTGTGTATTATTAACAGCTAGAAAATACTTCACATCACATCTATTTAATAACATAAAATATAAAATGTCTATGAACTCATCTTAAAAAGTAACAAAAACATCTATGCTGAAAGCTACATAGAAGTATTGAAATAAAATAAAGAATGCTTAAATTAAAAATCATAACTAGTAATATAGACTAATATAAAGATGCAATTCCTCCCCAAATTCATTCACATATTCACAGTAATATCAATTAAAATCTTCACATTGGTTTTGCAAGATTAAAAGAGGTTTTTGACATTCAAATGTGTAAGGTTGAGTAATCAAGTCAATATCAGAGGCAAATAACATAGTTGAAGCAATTAGTTTATTTTTAACATCAATACCTATTTTAAAGTATAGCATTCAGAACATTGGAGTATTGTTCCAAAGAAAACCAAATAAACCATTGGAGCAGAATATCAAGTCTGGAAAGAGGCCTTCAAAAATACAGTATTCCATGTTATGATAGAACTGATATGCAGGTCAGTAAGGAAAGGATAATATTTTCAGTAAAAGTTTGTTTACAGCCTTTCCCATTGAAGGATTTTATCTATTTCCCTAGCCTTGAAGTTGGGCAGGTCTTCTGACTTGCTTTTACTCTATCAGACCTATAGATCTCAACAGGTTTTACAACTTCAGCAAGGAGGGAATGTTCCAATAGTGACGGTAGTTGGGGACCACTGTATCACTGTATAAAAAAAGAACAATCAAGCTTATTGGTGGATAAAGTGTTAAGTGAAGGAGAATGGAGGCCCTTGAGCTGAAAGCCATTACATGTCACACGTGTCGGGGAGAGTTTCTGGGCCATTTCCATTAACTGAAAGGCTGTATGAATAAACCCAGCTGAAATCAGCCAAGAAACTGCCTAGACAATTCATAAAATTGGGAGAAATAATGTTATTTTAAGAACACACAAGTTTTGCAATGTCTTATAATTATAGGTAACTGATATAATTAGTAATCAGGAAAATGAATAAAATAAGAAATAACATCAACTGCAGATGAATAAAATGATAGGAAAGAATGGAAATAATAAATATTGGTTGACAAAACTGTAAATTACTACAATCCCTCTGGAAAAGTTTTTGGCAGATATATTATATGTCCATATGTGTAGCCTGTTAGCATCCATTTCACTCCTAGGTATACACCTGCCAAAAATACATACATGTTTTCCAAAATATGTGTAGTAGACTATTTATACAAACATTATACATAATAATAAAAAAATTGAAAAATAGGCTGTCTTCCATTCCCCTCCTGAAGGAGGAAGTAATGTCAGAGGCCTCACAGAGCACATTATAACACAAACAGCAGCCTGGAGAGACCGAGGCGTGTCCTAAGTCAGCCCCGCTGCCCCCGGGGAGTGCTGGGCAGAGGAGCATCTTGCTCCACCTTAGGGAGGTGGAGGCAAGAAGATGGCTAACACACCAGTGCTGCCAACAGGAAAATAGAAATAGGAGACACCAAGAAGCTCATTAACAGCTTAGAGGCAGCCTGCAGCAATGGCACCAGCATGATAACATTGAACATTCCTACCAAAGACCAGATTTCAGAATGGCAACAATGTTAACATATGAGATTGGAACTGAATCTAACATTAAGTCATAAGTAAACCACCTTTCAGCCCTCGGAGCTATTACATCCATACAACAGAGACTCAAAAATTCCAACAAAGTACCTCCAAATGGTCTGGTTGTTCACTGTGCAACAATTATAACAGATGCAGGAAAGGAAAAAAGAAGTCAATGTTGATTTTGAACCTTTCAAACCAATTAATATGTCATTGTATTTCTATAACAACCAATTTCATACAGAGGCTTGTGCCACATGACTTCTGATGACAGCAAATTTGGATTCAGATAGCAGTGGTGCACTTTTTGGCATTCTCCAAGGACACACAAGAGAAGTCCTGCACAAATTCACTGTGCATCTCCCAAAGAAACAGGACAAAGAAGGTCAGTCAGCCTTGTGATTTGCCCATTTAAGAATAGAAAATGGTATAGCTATGTTCAGAAAGTAGCAGAGACTGCTGTGCAGCTGTTTATTTCTGGGGACAAAGTGAATGTGGCTGGTATCATTTTAGCTGGATCAGCTGACTTAAAAACTGAGCTAACTCAATCCGACATGTTTGATCAGAGGTTAGAATCAAAGTTTTAAAATTAGTTTATATGTCCTATGGTGGTTCAAATGGATTCAACCAAGCTATTGA
The DNA here is from genome assembly GCF_027406575.1 of Nycticebus coucang. Classification (NCBI taxonomy): domain Eukaryota; kingdom Metazoa; phylum Chordata; class Mammalia; order Primates; family Lorisidae; genus Nycticebus; species Nycticebus coucang. Next base: position 82,503,740 of record NC_069786.1, read on the forward strand.
GTTGTCCACTGAAGACCTCTCCAACATAAAATTTTGTGGGGAGAAGGAATTAATAGGATGATACTTTGATGAAATCAGCCAGGACATTGGCAAATAACTATTTTGGTGTTAAAGATACACAAAAGGCTTTGAAAATGGGAGCTGCAGAGATTCTAATGGTCTGTGAAAATCTGGCTAATGAGACACATTCTTCATTATCAAGGCACAGAAGAGGAAAAAATTCTCTAACTTCAGAAGAAGAAAAGGGTAAATCTCATTTCACTAAGAGACAGGACAAGAACATGAGCTTTATTGAGAGACAATTCTGTCTTATAATAATTCCATGTTTAATTGGAAATGAATCATACACACACTCATACATGAGAATAATATGAATAAATATTCTATTAACATGCCTATTGCATATTTATCCTTTTAAAAATTATCCTGCTTTAAGTCTTAAGATGGAACTGATTACAGAATTAGAGAGAAAATGACTTTAATAAAGGATTCATTTCATAAGGCTATCTAATCACAGCTCATCCATATGCTATCCAATTGCAATATCGACCACATAATCTTTATTATTATCAGAAGAGTACTTATCAGTTCAAGAAGCAACCAAAATTAAATTTATGTCAGAAGGGGAAAAGTGGTATGTTGAATGTTAAAGGTCATTTAAGTTACATACGAAGGGGCCAAAACAAAATAAAAACTAACTCTGCTGAATACTGGGAGATATATGTTTCTATATAATACATCCTATTAAAAATGATATGTGGAATGAATTTGAATCTAAAATACAAAATAATTTTACTAGATAAATGTTGATTTAGAAGAAGTTAAATAAATAAAAGTCCTTATAAACATGCAACAAAGAAAAATAGTTAAAAAAAAGATAAAGATATTGATAATGGTATTTCCTTAGGCAAAAGTGAATAAAACAAACAAAAAAATGGATATGTGAAAAAAAATTGTGTCATACCAAGAAAAAGAAGGGTATTAATCAGAATCCAACAAGGGTTTTGACTCAAGAGTGAGCAAAATTAGTCCCAAATTAAATGCTGCTTGAATTCATCCAAACAAACTATAAAGGCAAGAACCAATAGGATAAAATTGATTCCAAGTAACTTAACAGGGTTAAGGAAGTTTAGAAATATTTATAGGACTACAAAGCACCTAGTATACAAGAGTGAACATTTAAAATGTCTGAAATTAATAAAAAATTACCAGACATACAAAAAGACAAGAAAATACAAATTATAACAAAGAAAATAGAAATAATAGAAACCAATACACAAGTGAGATATGGAATAAAACTTACAACTCAAGGACTTCAAAACAATTACTAAAATTGTATTCATGAACAAAATAACCTAGTGGAAACTTGAGCACTTTAGAAAGGTGGGGAAATACATATGCAAACATAATACATACATATACACAAACGTACATCAAATATCTAGAGATGAAAACTATATTGCCTGAAATGAATAACTCATAAGATGAACAAAAAACAAAGACAATAAATAGAAATCAGGTAAGAATGTGGTAGTTATTAATTCAACCACATAAGTAATCACTTTAAATAAGAATGGTCTAAATCCACCAATAGACACAGATTAAAATCAAGAATCAGAGAAATTTATAACATGTTAGCACACATAAAAAGAAAGCTGGAGTAGCTGTATAAATTTCAGACTAAAGCAGACTTCAGAGCAAAGAAACTTATCAGGAAAAAGGAGGGACATGACATAATGATAAAAAGGAGCAAAATAGCCAGGAAGTCATAAAAGTGTGAATATGTATGTAATTAATAACACACCATCAAAATATATGTTGCAAAAACTAATGGAACTGCAAAAGAGAAATAGAAATATCTACTGCTACAGTTAGAGATTTCAGCATTCAATATCCACTATTGTAATTGGAGATTTCAACATTCAACTACGAGTAGTTGAGTGATCCATCAGGCAGAAAATCATAAGGACATGGTAAGGACATAATTGAGCTGAACAGAAACATTAATCAACTGGATCTAATAGACACAGAAAACTTCATCCCCAAAAACATAATGCACATTTCTCTCAACTTCACATGAAACATCACCAATCAGGTTTCATTTCTTTCTTTCTTGTGTCTTTTCTTTTCTTTTCCTTTCTTTCTTTTCTTTTCTTTCTTTCTTTTTTTTTTTTTTTTTGAGACAGAGTCTCAAACTTTGTGGCCCTTGGTAGAGTGTTGAGTGTTGTGGTTTCAGAGCTCACAGCAACCTCGAACTCTTGGGCTCAATTGATCCTCTTACCTCAGCCTCCCTCATAGCTGGGACTATAGACCTCACCACAACACCAATCTATTTTTAAGAGATAGGGCCCCTCTGTTGCTCAGGCTGTTGTCAAACTCCTGATCTCAGGCAATGCACCCATCTCAGCCACCAGAATGCTAGGATTACAGGTATGAGCCACCATGCCTGGCTTTGTTATTTCCACTGGAGCTGCAGTTACTTCCTCCACTGAAGTTTTGAACTCTTCAAAGTCATTTCTAAGGTTTATGAGTATTTTGACCTCCTGCCAAGAATCATGGATATTCTTAATGGCATGTAGAATGGTAAATCCTTTGAGAAAGTTTTAATTTACTCTGGGTATATTTTAAGATAATTTAATTTTTTTCTTAGCAATCTCTCTGTCTAATGCCAAGTTAAGGTTAATTCACAAGTTGGATAATAATAATAAATACTTTTAAATAATACAAAATTTTTAAAGAATGTATTTTAGAAAATATGATCTCATTGTTTTTCTTTTCCTTTTCAGAAAATTGCTTGTAGTTCTTCAAAGACATACTTTATAATTTGTTTATTTGAAAGAGTGGCCCTTTAAATCAACTCTTCTCTGTTAACTATTCTATTGTTTTAATCCTGTAAAACATATGTGTAGAATATTATTTTGTTTCTTCTTCTATTTCTAGAGTTGAGATATTCATAGGAATATCACATGAAATTTCTTTTCCCCGAAGTTTTAATTACACTTTCCAAAGATATTCTCATATTTCCTCTTTCACTTGCAACTGTCTGAATTTCATCTTAGTGTCCTGTCTTACACTTTTCACTTACCAAAGTCACAAAGAATAAAAGAATATTAAATTTTTAAAAAAGACATTTTGGTATAACATTTAACCCTTGAACTATGCCTAAAATAATTTATTACTCTTGTGCCACATCTGTTTCTCCTCACCACCTATCATTTATCAGATCAAAGATCAAAAAAAGGAAAGCTAAGTGAAATGCTTATGTGAGGACACTATCAATCTGTTATTATACATATTAAGAATGATTGAAAATGTTTTTTTAAGCTTACAACTAGTATTTTCCAAAGACTTTGAAAAATTAAAGTTTTTTTTTTTTTTTTTTTTTTGTAGAGACAGAGTCTCACTTTATGGCCCTCGGTAGAGTGCCGTGGCCTCACACAGCTCACAGCAACCTCCAACTCCTGGGCTTAATCGATTCTCTTGCCTCAGCCTCCCGAGTAGCTGGGACTACAGGCGCCCGCCACAACGCCCGGCTATTTTTTGGTTGTAGTTTGGCCGGGGCCGGGTTTGAACCTGTCACCCTTGGTATATGGGGCCGGTGCCTTGCCGACTGAGCCACAGGCGCCGCCCTGAAAAATTAAAGTTTTATCTCCAAATTAGAATATGTAGTGAATTTTAGCAGTAAAATTATTCACAAGTATTTCAATATTTCTTACTTGAAAATGAAACAATTAAAATGTTCATATTTTATAAATTGGTTATATTTTAATGCTGGTTTAATAATCTGTATTGAGCAAATTAACCTTTAAACACATTGCATTGTTTTAATAATAAAACTATAAGAACATCTTAAATAATATTTAACATAATTTATAATCTTATAAATAAAACTATAAGAACATCTTAAATAATATTTAACATAATTATAATGCTAATCTCATAATTATGGAATTACAATTTGAATGTTCTTAAAATTGGGGAGAAGGGGACAAGATGACCAACTGGAGCCAGATTTCAACAGAGATTCCCATACAGAAGGAGAGAAAAGACAGAATGTTCTCAAGAAAGCTGAAGATCAGGAACTAAGAAAGAAGATTGAAGAGTGCACATCATCCCTGCTGAGGCAAGCTGCAACTCCAAGGAAATAAATTACAGATACAAAATCCTTCATCAATAGAATGAGAGACCTCTTCTCCAGGAGAGTGGCTCACTATGTGCTCTCTACAAGAGAGAAGTTTTCAAAAGAAAGCCTATTTTACCCCACAGGAAAGAGCCACTAAACACACTAGGACTCCTTCTCCAGAGAGGTCCTATCTGTAAGCCTAGCCATTCTCTTGCCTGGCATAAAACTGTACAAATATTTTTCCCACAACCCTGAACTCCAAGCCCACCCCTTACCCCTTCCCAGTGTTCTGAAATCCTATCCCCTACAGAGCCCAGAGTGTCTGGCAGTTCCTCAAGAGGTCTGCACATGGTATGGGCCACTGCATAACTGTGCTGAAAACAGTGACTTGAGTGGTAGTTGACAGGCACGGGAAGAGGGAGTCAAGCAGGAGAGGCTGTAGCATGGCCCGTGACAGGTTATGGCAATGTGGCTCACCCCCATGTTAGATTTTGGAGAAACACTTCCCATTTTTCTTAAACACTGGAGGGAGCCAGGCCTCAACCTTGGGGGTGCTGGTTGCAGAATGGATGGGACAGAGATGCAGACTCTGTGAGAGAGAAATATGCCCTATGGTAGTACCTGCCCAAAGACAGTGGGACTGACCCCAGTGGTGAACTCCCCAGATGCCGTTGAGCACTCTAGGGAGAGAGGCTTCAGCCCAGGAGGTTGCCCTAGTAGCTGAGTGTGGCATGGGAGAAGGCACTGACTCCCCTTTGACTCTACAGGAGCATATCCCCGGAGGCTTCGCTCACTGAAAAGAACTGAGATACAGCCTGTGAGGTTACTAGTGGCAGGCAACGCTACACAGTAAGATGAGGACATAGATACCGACCTCCCTGGACTGATTCTTTGGTTGGGATAGACTTCCTGACCCCATTGAGCACCAGAGGGAGCCAAACTCCAGCCTCTTGGGTTTCTGAGACAGAGCTGCCTGTGAATCCCTGCCATCAGGTTGCTGGACACTGTTTGAACTCTCTCAGTTGAGCGGTGACTGTGCTACTTGGGAAAATTGGTTTGGAACTCTTGACCTGGGCTGCCCACCCAAGGACCCTTCAAGGTTAAGTTGTGGTTGTGGTGAAGTGAGAGGGACTGATTTTCCTCCTGCAATTGTCACCGGAAGGAGGTGGGATGTCTCAGTTGCTTGTATCTCCCCCAAGCAGAGATTTCAGCCCAATACTGCAACTCAGTAAGATTGGATAGAGCCTAGCTGACTATAAGACAGAGCCAGCTAGCCCTATCACACCAATTAGGTCCTCAGAGTCTCTGGCTGTAGATCTGAAAGGGATCTTTGTAAAGCTATAGGGGAAAAACCACAATCACAAGCCCCATCTGTTTGGTAAAGAGCTGGTTAAATACAATTCCTTGAAACCTCAATCAAATCACACCCTACAAGTTTTAGTACCCAAACTATGAAAAATAATCATGTGGTAGATCCAGCGGGAAAACTCTTGCAACATTAATAATCAGAGTAGATCAACCCCGCCCTCCCCCCAAGGAATGACAAAGGAGATGTCTGACTATGCCATTTATAAACAAATAGCTGAAATGTCAGAAATAGAATTCAGAATATGAATAAGAAGAATAAAATGGCAGTAAATATCTAATTAGAAATCCAAAGAGTTGTGCAAAAGTTGTCTCAAGAAATTAATGAATTCAAAGACAAAACTTCCAAGGATATGGACACAATGAGAAAGGAGATAACAGAGCTCAAGGAAATGAAAAAAATCTATTCAAGAAGCTCCAAAATACAGTAGAATCCCTGAGTAACAGAGTGGAGCAGGCAGAAGAAAGAATCTCTGAAATTAAAGACAAACTTTTGAACATCTCAAATGCTCAAAGAGGCATAGAGATGGAGAGATAAAACTGATTATTCCGGGCGGTGCCTGTGGCTTAGTCGGTAATGCGCCGGCCCCATATACCGAGGGTGACGGGTTCAAACCCGGCCCCAGCCAAACTGCAACCAAAAAATAGCCGGGCGTTGTGGCGGGCGCCTGTAGTCCCAGCTACTCGGGAGGCTGAGGCAAGAGAATCGCTTAAGCCCAGGAGTTGGAGGTTGCTGTGAGCTGTGTGAGGCCACAGCACACTCTACCGAGGGCCATAAAGTGAGACTCTGTCTCTACAAAAAAAAAAAAAAAAAAAAAAAAACTGATTATTCCCTGAGAGAGTTGTGGAACCACTCCCAAAGATAAAACATTTGTCTTATAGGAATTCCTGAAGAAGAGGATGGCCCTAAAGGCACAGATGCTCTACTTGGAGATATAATGGAGGGGAATTTCTCTAGCATTGCAAGAGATACTGAAATTCAGATAGTAGACAGTTCGAAAACCCCAGCATGACTCAATCCAAATAAAGCATCTCCTAGAGTCTAGGACCTAGACACATTGCAATTAACTTTGCCAAAGTTAATGTGAAGGAGAAAATTCTGTAAGCAGCCAGACATAAGAAAAGCATTGCCTACAAAGGGATAAATATTAGAATGACTGTAGATCTCTCAGCCAAAACTTTTCAAGCAGGAAATGGATGCTTATCGACCTTCAATCTTAATACTTAACTGACATACCTATATTGAAGACATTTGCTATAACTAAATCAGCTCTCCAGGATAGTCTCAGACCCATCCTCCATAATGATCAGCACAATGGTCCACTACCAAAGTAAAAACACCCAGAAGGTTTTGAAGAAAACTTAACTTCCACAGTGGGAAAGGATTGAAAATATCCACTAGGCATTTGAAAAACATGACACCCAAAACACTACCATGCTTATCAATTCTCTCAATTAATGGGACTTGCTTAAATTGTCCTCTAAAGAGACACAGGTTGGCTGGCTATATAGATAAACTCAGACCAGATATCTGTTGCATTCAAGAGTCTCATCTTACCTTAAATGATAAAAATAGACCCAGGGTTAAGGGATGGACATATATAACAGTCAAAAATCAGAAAAGAAGCAGGGGTTGAAATTTTATTAACAGATACAATAGGCTTTAAACCAACAAAGATAAAGAAAGATAAGGACGGTTATTATACATTTGTCACAGAAAACACTTCATGAAGAGATTTCAATAATCAACATTTATGCACCCTATCAGAATAATACTCTTCAATTTATAAAACAAACTCTAACAGATATGAAAAATTTGATATATTCTTGCACTATAATATTTGGAGATTACAACATCTCTTTGCCAGTGAAAAAGCTAAACAAAGAAATATTGGACCTAAACTTGCCCCTACAATGAATGGATTTAGCAGACATCTATAGAACATTTCATCCTAATAAAATGGAATACACATTCTTCTCATCAGCCCATAAATCATCCTTCAAAATTGATCATATCATAGGTTGCAAGTCCAAACTCAGCAAATTTAAAAGAAGAGAAATTATTCTTGTATCTTCTTGGCCCACCATGGAATAAAAGTTGAACTCAACAGCAACAGGAATATTCAAACTCAAACAAAGTCATGGAAACTAAATAATCTTAGGCTGAATAATAGTGAGGTCAAAGACAAGATTAAGAGGAAATCATCAAATTTTTGGAACAAAATGATAATGAAGAAGACACAAATTATCAAAATCTGTGGGTTACTGCTAAGGCAGTCCTAAATTTTATAGCATTAGAAGCTTGGAAGCCTCTATTAAAAAAAAAAAAAAAAAAAAAAAAAAAACAGAAAGAGAGGAAGTCAACAACTTAATGGGTCATCTCAAGCAACTAGAAAAGGAAAAACATTCCAACCCCAAACTCAGAAGAAGAAAAGAAATAACCAAAATTAGGGCAGAATTAAATGAAATTGAAAATGAAAGATTCATCCAGATCAACAAAACAAAATGTTGGTTTGTTGAAAACATCAATCAAATTGATAAACTTTGGCTAACCTAACAAGAAACAGAAAAGTAAAATCTCTAATCTCATCAATCAGAAATAATAAAGGAAAGATAACAGACACTTTAGAAATCAAAAAAATCCTCAATGATAAGTACAAAAAACTCTATTTATAGATATATGATAATCTGGTGGAAATGGCCCAATACCTGGGAGCACACCACCTTCTTAGAATCAGCTAGAAAGAATTAGAAATTCTGAGTAGACCCATATCAAGCACTGAAATGCTGGGTCCTCCGGCAGTTGCAGTTGAGGGAAGATCGGGGCCAGCCTGATCTCATCCCAGGGGCTGAGCGGCATGGCGAGTGTCGGCAGCTCGAACAGGAACACACGGAGCCGGGAGTCTGTCGAAGCAGGATCTCAACTTTATTGCGTCAAGGAGCTGCTTATATAGGGCACGGGGAAGGGATGGGGAAAGGAGGCGGGGGATGAGGTACGTGAAATGGTGTGATGGGTGGTAAAACAGGGTTGGGTCAATGGCATGGTACCACATTGGCTGTATCTAGATAGAGGCAGTTTCAGGCCAGGCCTTGCTGAGTCATTGCTACGCGGAAGTAGCTCGATGGATCTACTTCTAGTCAAGCTCGGGAAGTTGCGCTAGGCCTCAGGCACATGGCAGGGCCCAACACTGAAATAGCATCAACTTTTACGAAATCTCCTCAAAAAGACAAGTCCAGGACCTGATGACTCACATCAGAATTCTACCAACCTTTAAAGAGGAACTAGTACCTGTATTCCATAACCTGCCCAAAACATACAAAAGAAGGAATACTTCCCAACACATTCTATGAAGCAAATATCACTCTGAAACCCAACCAGGAAAAGACTCGACAAAGAAAGAAAACTATAGACCAGTATCATTAATGAATACTGATGCAAAAATATTCAGTAAGATCCTAGCAAACAGAATTCAGCAACACATCAAAAAAATTATACATCATGATCAATTTGGTTTTATTCCAGGGTTACAAGGTTGCTTCAACATATGTAAATCCATAAATATATATAATACATCACATAAATAAAATAAAAACAAATACCATATGATTCTCTCAATTGACGCAGAAAAAGCTTTTGATAATATCTGGTACCCTTTTGTAATCAGAACACTTAAGAAAATAGGCTTAGCAGGGTCATTTCTGAATTGCCAGAGGCCATATATAGCAAAGCCACAGCCAATATCATAAAATTGAAATCATTTCCACTCAGATCTGGAAGTAGGTGAGGATGTCCAGTGTCTCCACTGGTATTCAACATAGTAATAGAAGTTCTAGCCATCACAGTCAGGCAAGAGAAGGGGATCAAGGGTATTTAAGTGGGGTCAGAGGATATTAAACTCTCACTCTTCACAGATGATATAATCCTATACCTGAAAAACCCCAGTGACTCAACTACAAAACTTTTAAAAATGATCAAGGAATACAGCA